>NW_026515543.1:0-5138740 GCF_014898815.1 Panonychus citri | reverse complement strand
TAGTTTTTTCTCATATTTTATTCTGAAAATTCTGAATCCATGAATAGCATGTTAACCATTGTTCATTCAGAATTTTTAATTCATACATGAATACTCAATCTGTTCAGATAATTTGGATTCTCAATTCAATTGGGAACTTTGATCATATTGATTGTGAATCATGGTGACGATGATGATGTTGGTTAGAGTTGATTAATGTTGACAATTTAAAATTAGTCTCGCTTCAACAGCAACAATTTAAATCCCAAATCAGATTGTAGTTATTATCATCAGTCAATATACTCGAAAACCTTTTCACAATTTTGACCTTTTTCGGGTCCAGGAAGTGGCTAAGATGATCGTTACTCGATAATGTTCAATTATCGATCAACTTGATGTTATCAATAATTGTTCATACAATTGGAATCAATTGATTTGGGTGGACAATAAAATACAATAAAATACTTACAACCATTAAACAATATAAATTGTTATCAATAGTTGAGTGGATTGTGAAACAAGACGAAATATCAGACAATTGTAAGTAAAGGTAAAAATAAAATGACCATTGGTCAAATTTTCTAATTTTTATTTTCGTGAATGAATTGGATAGAAAAAAGAAACTTTCAACAATAATAATAACAAAATGTTCAACATTTCACTTAGTATTAATAAGAAATGTCAATAAAAATGAACAAGAATTATGAAATACAATCATCACTTTATCATCTATTATTTCAATTTGAATTAGATTATCAGGATAATAGTAAAATTTTCCAAGAAAAATTCTCAACTTATCCCATACTAATAATGATGGTTCACAGTATTTTCCATGTTATCTGTTAACTCAAGTTCCAAGTTGATGATAAAATTATCGGAATAAAAGAGAAGAAGGAAAAAACCAAAGTTCTGTTTTCATTTGCAGATTATCAATGAGATTTTTTCGTGTAAAGCAAATGACACCATGAATTCTGGTTGATTACTGATTGAATTAATCATCATGAACAGATAGAGAGTCAACCTGATGAGGTGACAATAATCATGATGATGTTATAAGTACATATTATTATATGATGTGTATAAAAAGCTTTTATCAACTGTTAGGAACTGGAATTAACTGTTACCATTGTAATTATCATAATGGCTTATGGTTAATGATTGTGTCTGTTGGTGTTGTTGTTGTTGTTGTTGTTGTGGTAGTGGTGTTGATGGTAGGTGATAATACTGAATAGTTTGGAATTGTTCGGAAAGGATAAAATATCAGGGAGAATATTTTTTTCCAGGCTGTTATCATGACGATGAAGATGTTTGAAGAGTAAAGAAAGTGGGTAGAAAGAGAGACAGATGAAAAAAAGAAAGTTGATAAGATTGATGATTCAATCAATTTGGATGAAGATGAAGATGATCAGGATGATTACCTGAGTAAAAGTGATAAGAAAATTCAACCAGAACTTTTTTTGTATTTTTTCTTTCACTTTGTTATAATCTAAGTGACGAAATATTATTATTATTACTTACCTACAAATGTTTGATGATGATGATTATCAACTGAATTTCATGGTGAAAGTTAACATAGATTGATCATTAGACTGAATTCTTGAAAGTTCTGAGAGAAAAACTCAGAACTTTTCTTTATTCCCTTTGTGAGAAAAGTTTTTTCTCCTCATCGTCAATCGTTTTCAGTAATTACGAGATTAAGATGATCTGGAATAAGATTATAATGTTTTTTTGTCGATTATAAAGTTTGGTTTTTCTGCATATGTGTAATTGGAATGGGAAAGAAAACTAATCGAAAAAGGAAAAGGAAATAAAAATATTGCCTCAAGGGTAAATTGCCCGCTGGGAGTTTAGGTAATTAGACAATTTAACCCTTAACCTGTATAGTTAATTGTGTTTCATGTAACAATATAATTGACGATAACAATGGTGATGATAAAATAGTTGTCACAATTAAAGGAAACACAGATAAGGAGCCAACTAAATCAACATCTCCATGGACTTTATTGTCTTCAATTTAGTTAATTGCCTTCCATTAGTTATTAATCTACCAGCACAATTAAAAGGCAAACAGATGATTAATTAGCTGTGATAATTAGTTTTTAATTTTCTATCACTTTTTCTAATTTATGAATTACTTTTCTCTATCAAAATGTTAACAATTAACTTGGAAATTTTATCTCTAACTTTTGTAAGGATAATCTTGATATTGATATGATAATATAATAATAACAGTTTAGAACTTTTTTCAACTTCTTTTCATGAGATTTTCATGGAAAATTTGAGTTTAATGGACAATGGAGACAAATTTGGAAAACTTTTGCTTTCCTCTCCAATCAATATCATCATTGATTATCTTCATGTGAGAAATGATATACAAATGAAATATGAATTCTCAATCGGATGAATCAAGTGAAAAAAGGAATAAAATTTGTAAGTTCCAAATTTTTAGAAAATCGATCCAACTCTGAACGATAACAATTGAAATCGTATCATCTATGGAGATGTACCATGTCACATTTGCCATGATGATTATTATTTATTTTCTTTCCGATCCTTTCACTTTTTGAATATTCTCATTTGTATTGATATTCAGTCAAATATTGAACTTGAAGCAGAAATAATTGAAATCAGGTCAGGCTAAATACAAGGTAGAGTAGAAATTGGATTTATAAGAATAACTTTGAATCTTATATACATAATATACATTTCCACCCACCACTTAGGTCAACAATTTCCCACCGTAAACACCAATAAAAACCAAATCATTGATTATTGGTGTTCAGTGGAAGGTCATGGAAATGAAATGAAAAAGAAAAATATATAAATTCTAACATTTGAAACTGAAGTCAGAACTTTTTTTCCATGTTATTGGTTGAGATTTTCCTTCAACTTTTCCATTGAAACCAATCAGATTTAATATAAGCATAGATTATTGTTGTATATTTGGTTTAGTTAACAATGGTCAGTTTCTTATTATGAGTGACCATTGTAATCCATCATGTTAACTCATGAGGGAAAATTATTAATATCAAAATGTTTACTTTCCAATAAGAAAACATAATGATGCTCATCTGAGAAAATCAGAATATTAGATTTCATGAAGCATGAAATCTACATTAATATATATATAAATCTCAGAATAAACTGATAATGTAATTATTTCCTTCCTAACGAGTATTAAGAGGATAAGAATTGAAACTAATGAATTTACCATGAATATCAATTAATCTCATGTATGTTGATACATTTTCTCAGAATTTTAATCCAATTGAGATGGAGATTATCATGGTAACATCAACAATATGAGAAGAAATTTTTTATATTCTTTCCAATGGAAACAATTTAATACTCTAATCATTTATACTAAGACTCTTAATTGTTGCCATTTGAATTTATATTTTTATATTAGGTGATGAAGATGTTAATTGTTGTCGTTGCCTTGTTTGCACTCTGCTGGCTCCCATTGCAAACATATAACTTCCTGAAAGACTCATTTCCGGAAATTAACACGTAAGCATAATGAACAACAACAACAATTAAAACATCAAATTAGTCTGCTAATCACAATTAGCTTAATTGGAATGAGGCAAGCAAAAAATAACAAAAACCTAATCATATTCACTGGTTGTTTTGATAACTAATAATAGCAAAAACATATCAACGGATTAACTCACAAGATTAATTTGGATTTGTAATTGATTTTCACTTGTATCTATACATTGAATATTAAATTGTGATTGCGATTAATTGTACAATCAATTTTCTTGTTCCATGATTAAAGTTTTGTTTGTTGTTTTAATTTTTTCAGATTCCGTTATATTAATGTGATCTGGTTCTGTTCCCATTGGTTGGCAATGAGCAATTCATCAGTTAATCCATTTATCTACGCGATTTACAAGGTAACACAATTAGTATTTAATTGTCAAGTTTTTTAATCTCAATTTCGTTACAATTTAATTCAGATTTTTAATTCATTTTTTTTTCACTCTTCACAATCTCATTCAGATCTCATCAGACTCATCCAGACAAGATTAATCCTCTTAATTGGTTGTTAATCCATGTTGATTATCAATGGGTTCACATTTTTAATGATCTCATTTAATTATCTAATTTAAGATTAATTGTAATAAATTATTTATCTTTTCAAATATTCATAAACTTTTCCAATTAATTTAAATTGCTCTTTCATCCATTAGTTTGAAGGGAAATTAATTCAACATTCAAATAAAAAAAAACCAGACAAACCTAATGAATCTCTTAACCTATTAATGGAAACATCAATTAATCATAATGATAACTATTAAGTGGTTAATTGAATGTAATTAAAACTAATCATGAAAAAAGAAAGAAAAAATTCTGAAAAACTGATTAAATGTTACAAAAAGATAGAGAGAGAACGTTTCTGTTAGGTGGCGCCATCCATCGGGTAGAATTTGAACTTTTCTTAGAATAAAATTTTTTAGTCTCTTATTAATTTAAAATCTCGAAGAAATTAAGCAATTATAATTATGGAATTGATTAATTTTCCTAGTAATTTAAATTAAGAATCAACTCGAGCATCAGGTTAATGAGAAAATTGAAATCTCTAAACTTTTGTTGAATTTTGAGTTTTTTGTTTTGAATGAAGTAAAAACAAAATCAGTAAAATCCGAATGATTAATTTAAATAGATAAACAATTAGCTAATTGTTGGCAAAAAATATACTTTATATATTTCATTTTGTCTTCGTATGTATAATATATATGTATTATTTACTCATACAGAGGTTGGTTTTTTTGTTCAATATTATTTTTGCAAGTTTTTTTTTATGTTTCCATCCAATTGTTGATATTTCAATTGGTGCTGGTGTTGTGAATATAATAAAAATAATATAGTTAATAATAATGATATAATAATAATAATAATCAAAAATACAATAATAATAATAATACAGAGGCTTTTTGTTTGTGTGTTGATTTTGTGATTCTTGGTGTGGTGTTGTTGTAGTGTATATGTAAGTGTGTGTGTGTGTGTGTGTGTGTGTGTGTTGATGTGTATGTGCCAACCAGGTAAGTTTCAGATTATACGGTTTGGTATTACAAAGGTATTGTTATTATTATTATTGTTTGATTAGAGAGAGAAAAAATAATTGATATTGTCTTTGTTCAAAAATTGATGATGATGATGGTGGTGATGATGTCGGTTATTGATTGATAATTGATAATCAATCAGTTTGTCGTTGAATCGGTGAGTTATTTACAGTTTAAAATCAACAGAGAGGAAATTTGAATTTCCGAAAATAAAAAAAAATTGTCGATTTGAGGTCACTTTTTTTTGCGTTTTTTTGTCGTTTTGTTTTACAATTTTAAGACACTTGGTGTTTTTTTCATTAATATATATGTCGTCGTCGTCGTCGTTGATCAGGTCATAGTGATTGTTTGTCTATGTGTTAACCGGGGAAAGGAAGTGATCATCTA
Organism: Panonychus citri; assembly: GCF_014898815.1. Taxonomy (NCBI): domain Eukaryota; kingdom Metazoa; phylum Arthropoda; class Arachnida; order Trombidiformes; family Tetranychidae; genus Panonychus; species Panonychus citri. Next base: position 5,133,305 of record NW_026515543.1, on the reverse strand, counting down.
TTGATAGTCAATTGATTTCGTATCGATTGGTGATTAATAAAAAAAAAGAGTCGTGATTCAATCTTTGTGCTTGATTGTGGTGATGATTAAGTTTCTCAATTTTCATCTTTGGCATCTTGACTTGATTATCTTTAAGTTGTTGGTTTTTGATCATCTTTCTCTTGGTTGGTTGGTCAGTGTCTATTTATATGGGTACCAATGCTTTTGAGCGAGTGTTTTTGTTGATTTGATTGGTTGGCGATCGTTAACCGAAACTGATTAACAAGTCGAGATCAAGATTGTTTGTCCATCTCCATGGTGTGTGTGTATGTGTTTCTCTCTGTGTATGTTTGTTGTGTCGATTTGTTGTGAATGTTAAAGGTTTTCGATGGGGCTGAATATAAGTTTATCTCTTTCTTTAATCTTCCATTTTTTTCTCAGTCTTCAGGTCAACCAATCGGTGTAACTCTTGAGGTGTATAATGAAGTATCGATTGAAGATCACAGACAAACTTGTACACATATCGTTTACCTGCCGTCTTGTGGATAATATTTTTATCATAATAATATCTTAAACCACGGCTAAGTTTCTCGTAGTTCATTTTGGGCTTATTTTTACGAATACCCCATCGTCGGGCAACCTCATCAGGTTCAGTTAATTTGAATTCCCAACCATCACCAGTCCAGGAGATGAAATTTTGGCAACTCTTGTCAGATAAAAGTTCAAGTAAAAATTGCCATAACTGAATTGGTCCAGATCCTAAAGAAAGAGAGAGAGAGAGAGAGAAATTCAGAACAAATAAAAACAAACGATTAGCGATTTCAAATGATAAATTGATAATAAAGTTCTAATAATATAAATTGTTCAGTGTGAAACTAATTGTAATGATGAAGCCGAAAGCTTCATGCAAATAAACAAATTTGATTTGATTAATTTACCTGCAAGAGCTGCAGCTTGAATCACTGGTTTACCGCTTGGGTCATTACCGTTTGAAATTATACTTCCAGCGGGTGATAAGGACGACGGGAATGATCCCGAAGACGGAGACGCTGAACTGAAACTGTGGTCTCGAGAGTGTACCCCATTGTAAGGTGAATGTTGGGCTTGAGGTTGGGCTTGTTGATGATGATGGTGAGCATGTTGCTGTTGTTGATGGTGTTGTGCGACTTGAGTTTGAAGGTGTTGCGGAGATGATAAATGCTGTTGGTGTTGGTGAAGGTGTTGAGGCTGTTGCTGTTGTTGCTGATGGTGTTGTGGTGATTGATGTTGATGGTGGGGTGTATGAAGGTTTGATCCTGTTAACTGATGATGTGAAATTGGCGATAAATGAGCTGGATGGAGTGAATGATGAGGATGAAGTTGTTGTTGGGGATGTTGTTGAGTTAAAAGGTGTTGATGTTGTTGCTGTTGTAAATGACTATGGTGATTATGACTGAGATGATGTTGTTGTTGTTGTTGTTGCTGATGATGAGCAAGTTGAGATGTTGGATGAGCATGTTGTTGTTGTTGTTGTTGTTGTTGTTGACCACAATTAGATGTACCATTGGCACTACCATTCACCGAGCCAACAATTGAATCGTTAGCATTATAATTAGTTGAATTACTTGTTGATTTACTAGAATTACAATTACTAGAATTACTAGAATTTGAACTATTAACACTATTATTAACAGAGGGATTATTATTATTACTAGAATTATTTAAACTATTATTATTACTATTACAAGAATTACTTGTATTATTATTACTATTATTGGTATTATTATTATTAGCGTTATTATTATTGGTACTAGATGAAGATCGACTTGAGCCTGAAGATGAATGTGGACTTAATTCACTGGCCCATTGTTCAGGTGAAGGTGTGGGTGGAATTGATGAAGGCACCGTTTGAAATGAATTATCGTACTGATGAGAACCATAAGAATTCATTAGGTCAAGTGAAGTTATATCAGAGTATCGACCTTTGTGAATAAAAAATTAAATAAAGAATATCATGAATTCAAAGTTAGAATTGATTTTTAATTGATTGATAGATTTTATTGTTGAGGAAAAAAACAATTGATTAACTTACCTCGACTGTTAATTACTTCAATGTAGGGTGACTTTGATGTGGTTACATAGGTTGATGAATATTTAGATTCACTTAGCATTGTTGGTCCAACAACCGTTGAATAAAATTCTGACCCATTATCAAGGTAAGATGCATGAGGTCCAGTTGGACCTTCGAGTCCATAATCAACAGTATCATCACCATAATGTTGACCATTGTTATGACCACCATTTGAGACATCATTGCCCACACCAACTAGACCATTGACCATATCATCATGACCAATGTCACTTAAGGTATGCATGGATTCAGTAAAATGATTGTAGGCACCTAAAGATAAATAAGATGAGGATGATGATGATGATGATGAACATGAAGATGATGAAGATAAAGATGATGGTGGTGAGGGTATTGTTGTATTTGATGATAATAAGGTTGATGTTGGCATTGTGGTGATAATCATGATGAATATCAAAGTGTAAAAAAGGCAACAGGTAACCAAAGTAATGGAGACAAAATGAACAAACCAAATTGGTGATGTTAACAATAAGGAACCACAGATGATTAAAAGAAAAAAAATAATCACAATTAATATTAATTGTTGTAAAAAGTAACGATAATTTAGGTGGTTAAATGATTTTCTTATTGATTCATTAACAAAAGTCCATATTGTTATCATGAATGAACAAGATGAGAGTAAAAAAAACAATAAAATCGTTGAAGTTTCAAAAATAATAAATAGTAATGATGATTAACAAAATAATAATAATAATCAACTATGTTGAAGGTGTGTAAAAAATTGATTGTTGTTGATTATGAAAAAAATAATACTTAATGATGATTAAATTTTTTCACAATTTAATGTTAAACAACAGGTAACAAAACATTGTTGTGATTGTGGTAATATAATAATTATTTTATCGTTGATTGTTGTTGTTGTTGCTTTGAATGAGAAATATCAACTAAGAATCAACTTGGAGTGAGTAGTAGTGGAGGGAGTCGAGGGAGATGATGATAAAGTGAAAAAAGAGTGAGAGGAAGAGAGAGAGAGAGAGGGTGGGAGAATGAGAGAGAAGTGATTTTCTTCTCGCTCTTTCTTCTGTCGTTCTTACTACTGTCTACTTTTCTTTCTTTCTTTCTTTTCTCTTTCTTTTCTCTTTCTTTATCATCCTCATCATCATCTTTTTTTTGGTGAGAACCTATACTTTTGCGGGTTTAGTCCAGTATAAAATAAGAATGATGATTAAAAAGAAAGAGAGTCTCTCTCTTTTTTTCTCGTGTTACCTGAGAAGCTAATGAGAGAGAGAGAGAGAGAGAGAGAGAGAGAGAGAGAGAGAGAGAGAGAGAGAGAGAGAGAGAGAGAGAGAGAGGCAAGAAGAGAATTATTAATAAGACAGAGGAAAAAGAAAGAGGATTTAATTTAGACAGAGGAATAAAAGTAAGAGCATCTTCATCTCCATCATTTAAAATATAAACTCTAAAGTCTATGAATGAAGAGGAAAAAAGTTTACACAAAGAAAATCATTGATTCTCTTTCTTTTTTCTCTGTCTTTTTCTTTTTGCTTCTCATCTTCATCATTATCATTTAAAAGAAAGAGGAAGAAAACTCTCTCTCTCTCTCTCTCTCTTTAATTCTTTTTGTCTTTCTTTTTCATCCTCATCATCTCTTTCTCAGCATATGGTAACCGAAACATATTCATTTCTAACACATTATCATCTTATTATTTTCTCATCTTCATCATCTTCTTGACCTTTACACTTATCATCCAATCTCAATGTCTTTCAGGTCAATTATTTAGAATGACCATTCCGTTGATTGTCAACAATTAGTCGATCATAATTATCTTATAACAATTAACTAAATTGTATTAGTTAGATTTTGTCGTTATGATTGTTAAACTAATTTCACTTTTCTTTAAATAATTTAAATTTTAACATTGAATTTGAATATAATCACATAAATTCAACCAACTAAATCAACTTAATCATTAACAATTAACTGTATTGAGAGAGAGAGAGAGACCTTGTTATATAATGATAATCAATTACAGTTTATTTTTAGTCAATAGATAAGAAAAAGCAATTTAACAATTTACTAATTGTAAATCATTTATTCATTAATACATTTCTGAAAACTACATAACATTGACAACAAATGATTTAATTTATGATTTATGATTAACAATTTAACTTGATTTTTCAAGGTAAAGTTACAACGACTCTTAATTGTCGTTGTTGATTGTTGTATTGTTGATTAGTAATAATTTGTCAACAACAATCAATGACAAGTTAATATACAATATGAATTTTGTTTTTCTTACTAATCACAAATTGTTATTTTCAATTTCAAGCAATTAACTAATCAATAAATCTGCAACTAAATTAACTTTTTCTTTTCCTTAGTAATTTAAAAATTGAACTAAATTAACTTTCCAATGTTTTGTATTGTAAACTTTTTTGTCTACTTTTGTATTAATACATTTGGGTTCCTGTTTTGAGGTTAACAATTAATGATGTTCATTAGAATTAGTTAATTGTTGATCACTAATCACAATTTATTTTTTCCTCTTTCTAAGGTGATTAACACAATTAAAGCCAATAATCAGTTAATTGTTAATGGTTAAGTTTATGTTCACAAGTAAATCCTTGGAAACCCAATTTCAATCTGATTGTTAATCATTTGAAGGATTAAAATTGTTCATTATTATTATTAATAATAATTAGTAAACTAAAAATATAATTTAATTGTTATTAATCAGATTAGTTAAATTAACATTTAATAATAATCATAACCATATTTACTTTAGGTTAATCATTTCCTAGCAACTTCATTTAATACAATTAAGTTAATTGTTAGGGTTTTACTTGTATGATTTTATATTATTAATTGTTGCTTAGCTTGTATTATATTGATGATAATTAACCCAATCTAATCATAATCAACTCTCTGGTTTAATCAATTTAAAAAGGTTAAATTGTTTTTCGTTCAAAGTTCAATTGTAATGATTAAACCTCAACAATTTACCAATTATTATTAAATGATCACCTTGATAACCATCATTACAATTAGAATCATTTTTCCAACAATTAAGTCTCAAATGTCTGATCAATTAAAGTTATATCTTGTAAACTTTAATCATAGAGAATCAAACAAATTACAATCTAATTAACTGATAAACAGAGTTAAAATTATTGAGATAATCAGTTGATTAGTGTAAACTAAATTATTATACAATATTTTAGTCTAAATCATGAGAATCAGTTAATTTTGTTTCTATTCAATGTGATGATGAGTGAAAGTGATTAAGTCTCATGATTATTAATACATGTTCATATGTGTTTACAATTTAATTATCAAAGATTAGATTAAATATAATTTATGTTCATTCATGAGAATTACAATTAATCATTAACACTGATGATTAAGATGATGAGGATAATATTTACCAATCAAATGTTACTATTGAAAAGATTCCTCATCATAATCAGTTGATTGTTATGATTATTATTGTTATTGATCAATAACAATTAAAAATTAACAGTAACTAATTTTAATTGATCAAAATCACCAAGGAATAAGTATAAAAAAAAATGAAACAGAATCAACTTTTCAATAGTGATTAATAAATTGTTGTCATGATTATCAACATGATTATTAGTTAGTTAGATTTAATTGTGCTAAATGATAAAATTGGCTTATTCACAGCCAATCAAGCCAATTTAAGTTAACTAATTTACCACCAACAATGAACAGTTAACTAACTACACTTGATTGGCTTTTTGTTTGTTTGTTTGATTGTTGTTAAATTGTTGGGCTTCAATTAATATTAACTATAAACATTTATTTATCATTTATTATCATTATCATCAGTAATAATAATAATCATCAAGAATCGGAATCAAGTTGATTAGTTTAAATTGTTGAATCTGTTGCTTTGTTTAGCTGATTAGTTGATTTAATTGTTTAATATCAATTCTGAGGATGAATTTTGATACAAATTGTGTTTTTAAAAACATCAGCAACATGAGTGTTCAAGTTTCACCATGAGATTAGGATTAAGATTAGGATTAACAAGTTAATTTGGGAATATGGAGCAATTTCTAGTGAAAGATGATGATGATGACAAAAAGTTTTCTATGTGAAAGAGAAATCGTTGTCATCAATTGGAGAGGAAGTGGCGAAGGTGATTCATAATGATTAGGTCAAGTTTGACCCGAAGGGGTCAAGCAATAATTAAGGATCGTCTCTCTCTCTCTCTCTCTCTCTTGATTCAAAATTTTCTCAGATTTTAAGTATTGAGTCTCAAAGCGTATCGAGATGATAGCACCTGTCGGAAGAGATGCCTCCCTTGTTTCTTATCTTCCTCCTCCTCCTCTCGTCATCATCATCATCATCAGCTCTCTCTTTATCCTCCTGCACTCTCTCTCCCTCTATCTTAACCCCGATTACCTTGATCGTATCAACTATTCGAGATGTCATTTTAGCCGTTAGGTTTTTAAATTCATTTTCATTTCAATAGTAAGAAAGAAAGATGAAAATGATGATGATGATGATGATGATAAAGATGAAGATGAGAGTAAGAGCAAAAAAAAAGTCTTACAAAAAGTCACCGGAAGCTATTGCTCCCTTAGCCTCTCTTTTCTCCACCACCATCATCTTTGGAGGGAGAGTTAAAAAGCTCCTCTGTCTCTCTGTAAACTTCCTTTTAACTTTCATCTCTTTTTCTCTCACTCTCCATCATCATCATCTCTCTCTCTTTAAAAACTTGGTTACAGTGATTACATCTTCTTCTTCTTCTTCTACTACAAACATCATCTCCCTCAACCTCCTCTCCAAATCATTCATGAGTGACCCAGGTAACCGGAACAAGTACTTACAAGTAATAGTAACTTTTTACTCGTAAATAGTAAAAACTTTCATTGAGAAAAAAAAAGTTTGCCAGAAGAAAGTTTATCTCTCTCTCTCCCTCTTTCTCTCTAAGAAAAACATAACAAAAGAAAGAGAAGACGAAAATGATGATAATAATAATAATAGTAATGATCATGATAATGATAAAGACGAAAAAAAGATGAGAAATTAAAGTGAACCGAAACCGTTATAAGGTGACTGGGCCAATGGGCAAAGATACAGAAAGTGAATCAAGTCAACGGGAAAAAAACAAAGATTCATTGGACCATTAATTGTTAGAAGTTAATTTCTCAAGGCAACAATTAACTATTGATCAGTTATTGATGATAATTTATCATCATCTTCATCCATAGTTGATACAATCAACTCATTTTCACTGATACTTTTAATGTTGATTATCATTGATTATGAAAACATTTGGTAATCAAGTTTGTATTGTCAATTAATTTTATCAACTCTCATTGGGGTAATTTAACTTTTAACGATTAATCAATTTAGTTTAATTGTAATGGTTAAACCAACTGATAAATATTAATAAGTAAATTGATTGTTAACAATTAGTTTCAATGAATGTCAATTCAATCAACTGTTAATCATTTCCCTTAATCATCATAAATTGTAAATCTTTCTTATCGCCATCTCTTTATCATCATCATCAACAATTAGTTTTAATTGATAATCAATTAAAACTAATATACAATTGACAAAATTACATATATATAAATTGTACCGTTTATTGTTAATATTATTAATTGTTGTTGTTGTTATTATTATTAATACACTAAATTAATTAATCACTGTGACACTTAATCAAAGACGCAAAAATTAAATCAATCAACAGTGTTAATCAGTTAATCATTGATAAGCTTTAATTGTATCAACTAATTACTTCTTACTAAATGATTAATGATTAGATTAAAATCAATTTAAATGATTACTCTTGATGAGGGATTTGAAACAATGTGACAATTAATATAAAAACAGTTAATTGTTTCAATTGATTTAACAAAAATTTACTAACCTTTTTTTTTGAATATTTGAGTGAGAAAATAATTAGTTAATTGTTATCCAAATTTAATCCGTTTTCATTAATTGTTACACTTTGAACATACACACACCAAAACAATCACATAATAATCAGTTAATCGTTGATGAATTTATTGACAATTTAAGTTAACCACAAAAAAATTAAGTTGAAAAAAATACTGAATAGATTTGATTTTATACTTTAATTGTTGTTAGAATCACAAATATTTAACTTATTTAAAGTTAATTGTTTACCAACAGTTGAATCATAATTTAAGATGATATTAGATTTTACCTTTGTTTCTTAATTGTCACTAATTAATCAACTAATTTAGATAAAAAAACAAATGAAAAGATATCAAAATGGTAAACAAAAGTGGGAGGTTGTGAGTTGGATTAGTAAATGAATGAAAAATTTAGAGAGAAAAAAAAATCGTCATCAAATTATCATCATGAAGGAGGCACAAGATATTTTTACAGTCTCTTGCTAAGCTGTTTCGCCCTCATCATCTTCTACTGCATCTCTTTTACACAGGGTGGACCTTGGATGTTGGTACATATTGTATTGTGATGCTACTAACAAGTTAGAGAGAGAAAGAGAGAGAGAGAGAGGTAAAAGTATCCTTACCCTCCTTCTCCACCTCCGCCTCCTCCTCCTCTTCCGTCCCTCACAATCCTCTTGGTCTCTCTCTCTCTCTTTATTTTCTACTCTATTCTTTCATCATGTGTATACATAAATTTTTTCACTAGACTGTATTTATGCTCTTCTACCATGAGTATAATTTTTTTTAAGGGTCGATACATAATTTTTTGCACAAAAATAACTGTGAATGTATTTTTGTTAGTGTTTTTTACCACAGGGACACAAGAAGGAGGGTGGATGATGGAGGTGGAAGAGGAAGAGCGAGAGAGAGAGAGAGAGAGAGAGAGAGAGAGAGAGAGAGAGAGAGAGAGAGAGATAAAAACATGACCAAAATAGATACGAATGATGGAATGAATCACAAAAGTAAGAGAAAAAGAAAGAGATGAAGATGAAGATAAAGAAGAAAAAAACTGAATAACATAAGACAAACACACTCATACTTTTACATTCCAAGAAGTCGAGATGGAGGAAGATGTTGATGATGATGATGATGATGATAATGGTATAAAGATGCTCAATATGTTGTAGACAATTATATTAACATACTAAATTAATACAAGCAAGAAAAAAGAAAGAGGATGATAGTGATGATGATGAGAGTTCTGAAAAAAAACCAATCGAACTTGAATCCTGAACTTATCCCACCTGATCATCGTCATGATATTTGTGTTAAGTTTTCTTTACTATCAAAAAGATACAAAAAAAATTAAGGTGAAAGATGAAAAATCATCATCATCACCTTCACCTTGGATAGTTGTCATCAATTTGTGATAATACAAAAGGTAAACATCCGTTTTCACCTTGGTCATATGTTTGTTGTTGCAATGTTTTAGATATTGTGACTAATTAATATAAATACTACACATATACTTATTTAATTGTAAACAAATCACCTCAACAATTAACATTAAATTGATATAAAACCAAATTATATCATTAATTTCAATTGTAAACAAAAGACAAAGGCGAAACTAATGATTAAACTATCAACAACACCTCAACCCGAACCCAATCCCGCCGCCACCACCACCCACTGAAACAATAATATTAACAACAATTAATACCGAAAATCATATTGATGATAAAACATTGAAACTATATTCAAGTTAATTGTTTAAAATTAAGCAGAAAATTGAAATAAATTCATGATATATAATGTTAATAACAATACAACCATGATGATGATACAACAATGATGTTGATAAGAATGAAACTTAAATCATTAACAATTAATTCAGTTGTTGAGGTTCAACAAATTCTGTTTCTCCTTCCTATTAATATATATATTAAAATACTACACGTTATTATTACTATTATTGGTTAACTTTATGCAAATTATGTTGAAATATAATAACCATCATTATCTATCAAAAAGTTATGATGATAATGGAAGTTGAAGAGAGAAGAAGAAGAAAAAAAATCAAATTAATTATCTCATTTAATTATTAACAATTTATTCAGTGGATTTTGATAAACAACTCATCGTCATCATCATCATCATCATTATCATCATCTTCTTGGGGCGTTGCGTGATTTTAACATTGAAACGACAATTTTAAATAATAAAATCAACTCTCTAGCATTAGCATCATCATCATCATCGTCACTTGGAGAGATGAGGGGATGATGATGATGATAAGAAGGAGAGAGAGAGCATAAGTCAAGTTCAGAAGCCACTTCCGGTGAGTCTTCAACAACAACATCATCATCTTGAGTCCCCACCCTCTCCGTAGGGTCTGACCTAACCAGAAATGATCATTAGGCGTCAAAACGACAACATCTCGACCTTTAACAGTTTTTACACCAGAAAAACATAGTAAATATTACAGACGAAAAGCTTATAAGATGATTGGGAGTTGGTCTTATTATCATCCAGGTATCATTACCAAATGATGATAATATCATCATTATATTGTTATGATGATAAAAACTCACACACACACACACACATAGACAAACAATAATCTTTGTAAATTATAATCATAATTGTACAATAATAGGTAAATAAACATGAATGAAAATATGATGTAGCTCATAAAGTTTGTGTTGTTGTTGTTGTTTTTTTTTACTTTCTTTAGCTCAAGTCAATGGATTGAGCATATTAAAGCTTCATGGTCATGGTAATCTGAGCGGAAACCAATCCCTAACTGATCGTCCCCACCCCTCATCTTCATCTTCATCTTTATCATCATTATCATCAGGCGTATGCCCAATATCTTAACCGGAAGCTCTATGTGACTCTTAGGCTTTTATTTTTTTTTCTGCTCCTTTCATCTTCCATAGTATTACCTACACAGTAGTTGTTTAGTTGTTACCGGAACCAATTAAATGTAAAGGTAAGTTTATATATAAGGTGGTTTAAAGGGGATGAAGGTGGAAGAGGGTGGGATGATAAGGATGAGGATAATAAACCTAACCCTTAACACTGAAGGACAATTGAAAGAGTCAAATCTATTATTATCAATGGATCAGCCATAGATATACAAATGTAGTATATTAACAACAATAGATTGAGGGGAAAAGTTTTATCTTTGATTTAATCATAATAACAAACAATTAAAGGTTAAACAACATGATTATCATTTTGTATTAGGTATTGACAATTTGTTTTCATCCGAAATCAAATTAAATTAATCATTAAAAGTGACAGTCAAACATAATCTAGAGAGAGAGAGAGAGAGAGAGAGAGAGAGAGATCGAGTCACAGTTTCCGTTTTTGTGACTTCGAACTTTTTTTTCTAGATCGAGTTCTAGTTCGTTTTTTTTTGTTGACTTCGAAATCTGTAAATTGTGTTAACTTTTGTGGTTAAATCATTTACGGTTTTTTCATGCAATTTCTACACTTGATTGTTGTTGATTGTTGATTAAGGTTCAAGAAGAAGCAAAAAAATACTAACTCTTGACCTCGAGAGTTAGCATATGTTAGTAGCCTTGAAGAATTAGTTAGAGTTTTTTTTCATCCTCATCAATGTAAAGTAAGATGATGATGAGGATGATGAGGATGATATTATAATGTATTATGTGTGCATATAAACTTCAACCAATGTCCGAAACTAACAAACTAATTATAAATACAGGAGTCAAAATTTATTCTGTTTTCAAGTCAATGAATCTACAACTATATTACTATTTACTACGTTTTTAACTCCCTCATCTTCACCTTATCATCATCATCATCTTCTTAGGTTGCGTTCTATGTATGCGAGAGAGTATCATGAAAAAGGGATGACAAGCTTGACGTAGATTATAATAGTAATGATGATGAAAGAAACAAAAAAAAAGACAAGAAGATGATAAAAATGATGAGCAAAAATGAGAGAGGTGCTAAAAAAGATAAATAAGAAATGAATATGAAGAAAATGGCGAAAATAAAGAAGATGAAGATAAAAATGATGATGATGATGATGATGATGATGGAAAAAGAAGTCAAAAAACTGGTTCGTTTTTAGTAGTGACCATACCTTAGGTCAACCCCTTAACAAAGTAGCCATTAATTTCAATCTAAATTTTTTGCTTTCTTGTTAACTGGTCAAGTTTTATGTTTTTTTTTGTATCATCATTATTATTATTATTTAAGTTAATTGTGTTTTGTAACTAAATCAAGAGCAATTAAAAGTTAAACATACCTTCCAAGTAGGCTGTTGTTGAGGTTGAAGATGAGGAAGATGATGAGGAAGATGAGGAAGAAGATGAAGTTTGCTGTTGTTGTTGCTGTTGTTGGTGATGATGATGATGACTTGGTGTTGAACTGGATACAACTAAAGTCGCAATTGGTCCTGTGGGTATTGTTGAATTAGTTGATGTTATTAATTGAGATGATGAAGGTGAAGAGGTTGAAGAAGAGGATAAGGATGAGGAAGAAGCTGATGTTGTTGGTGTTGTTGTTGTTGTTGGGCTGGATGAGGTTGAGATAACAGGTGAGGCAGCACTTGGTATCAATATTGATCCTGATGAAGGTGATGCAACTGAAAGTGGTGATGCTACCGATGATGATGATGATGATGATGGTGAAGATGAAGATGTTACTGTTATGGTCACTGAATCTTGGGTTGAAATTGGACCTGATTGATGGAGACGATGTTGTTGTTGTTGTTGTTGTTGATTGAGATGACCAATACCATTGACCAAATAGCCAGAATCTCCTCCTACCAATGATCCATGTTGATGGTAATCATTTTGTTGATGATTAAAATAATCTTCAAATTCAGGTAGACAATATGATTCATTTGATTGGTGGTGGTGATTAAGTGATTCGGATGAGGGTAAAGTTACTGTGGTTGACGTTGTTACCGATGCTGGTGATGATGATGATGATGATGAAGATGAAGGTGATGGTAAAGGAGTTGATTTAATGTTGGTACTTGTTGATGGATTTGTGTTTATCGTTGATATTGACAGTCCATTGGTTAACAATTCAAATGTATTGTTGTTATTGTTGTTGGTACGATTTACTTCAACCTCTAATCAAGGGTGAACGATAAAAAACAAAGTTAATTAAGGAAGAGAAATTTAAACGAAAGAGTTAAAATATCATCTTAATTATCATCATCATCTCATTTTTAATTACTCTTTTTTATATGAGTTTGATGTTTAATCATTACAACAAGACAGATAAATTAACCTTCTAACTGATGATATATATCATTTGATGGTTAAGTCATTAGATTATTATTATTGTTGTTATCATCAATTTAGAATCATTAAAATTTTGTTAATTAACACAATTGTTGACAATTAGAAATGTTCATTAGTCACTTTCAAGGCGGAAGAAGATCCCTCCTAATGATTTAAAGTTAATTATGATTAAAGATCTGATTTTGATCAATATATTTAACTTTCATTTCTCATCAATTGAAATTTGAATTTGAATTTTAATTTTAATTTTAATTTTTACGCTCTTTTTGTTTTAATTGTAATTAGTATGAGAGACTCATCATTAAGATTGAAAGAGAAACCAGAAAAAAAATACAATCAAGAAATTGTGATTTAATTAAAACAATTGATTGATTTAATTCCAATCAGTTTTAATTAGATATTTGATTCTTTGATTAACTCGGTAATTTAAAGTTTGATTTTAATCAATAGGTTTTCACTTTCATTTTATATTATCAACTTGATGATAGTTAATTTTTTTTTTGCTTCATTATTTGATTAAGACGATAAATCATCATGATAATCATCTTGTAATGATGATTAGAGTTTTGGTTAAGTTAATTAACAATCAAAAAGCTCAAATTAACAGAAAGAGAAACTTTTGTTTAGGTCACGTGACAAACTAAATTAACAGTTAACCATTAATATATAAATTATATTTTCCTTTCAATTGTCTGATTTATAATATAATTTAACATCATCATAATCATCAATTGGTCAGTGTGAACAATTAACTGATTGTAAAGAAAAAAGAAAACAAATAAAAATTTCAAATCACATTGAAAGATTAACAATTAAATTTTTGATAATTGTGCCAATCAAGATACTAACTAATAACTGAATTTATTTTAACGTTCAATTGATTAAAAGTTTGATAATGAGACGAGAAAAAAAAGACAATTAAATACTAGAAAATGATTAACACAATTAAACTTGACCCTTAAATGAATTAATTGTTGTTGTTATTGTTATTGTATTATGATTACAATAAAAAACTAAACTGATTGTTGAGTTTTTTTGTTTGATTGACCAAATTGATGAAAATAAGTGAGTGAAAAAAAAAGGTTTCAAATAACCACACCTACTATCACATGGGTGATAACGTCCATTGACATGTTACAGAATTAAATTATCATCTTCATCTTCATCATCATTTATAAACCAATTGCACTTTATGAGCCTTTATTATCATTTAAAATGATAATCATAACAATAACAATATCGTTGTAACGTTGACGTAACATTAACACGTAGTAACGTTGGAAGATGAAACAAGACATAGAGAGAGAGAGAGAGAGAGAGAGAGAGAGGGAGAGAGACTAAAAGAGGCTCAGATGATGATAATGATGATGATATTTAAGTATAGGATGAAAGAAGCAAGATAATATTACAGAGAGAGAGAGAGAGAGAGACTCAAGGGAGGAGTGGGAGAGGTTGATGGTTGAGGGTTAGAATTGAAAAAAACTTCTAAGGGCTGATGATGAATCGTAAGTATATTTATATTATTACCATTATTTGGCCTTAAAAGAGACAATTTCAATAGAAAATCATCCAAGCGATAACTTATATTGTAACGAAAATTGTCTCTCTCACTTTTCCATGTCTCTCTCTCTCTCTCCATCTCTGTCTATTTCACTGTCTCTCTCTCTCTCTCTCTTTCTTTCTCTCATAATATTCATCATCTCCCTCTACAAGAAAAACTTGTCTTCTTTTATTTATCTATGCAACTATGTTATATTTTCATGCAACCTTAAGTTTTAATTGTTGGACAGCAACAAGTTATTAACCATCATCATCAACAGGTCATAATCAACATCAACATCATCATCACTATTGTTGTCACTATTTGATTGTCAACAATTTTTGTTTATTGCAATTTTTTACCATTATCATGTTGATCATCATTTGATTTTCTGTTATTCATTTCAACGGAAATGGTGAATGAACAACAAAATAAAGCAAAACATTTTGTAATAGTAAAAGAGCAAAAATTACAACTAATCTCAATTTTTATCATTCCAATGTATGACCTGATTGTATGGTAGTGATGATGATGATGATGACAAACAATTAGAAGATAATTTGGTTTGATAATTTAAAATTGTTTTCTATTAATAATAATACGTTACCTTTTAAAAGGATATCTAAATGCTCCCAAAGTATATCTCCCATGTAAGGAGGTGTTAATGCCAAGAATTCATCTTTCCTCAGGTTACACATATCTTTACCTTCACATTTAAGGTTAAAAGTGTGAATACCTTCAAGGTTAAATTCTCGCATTGACCAGTTGAACCAATGCTGGACATCGTTGCAACTCCATTCTCGTGGATCTGTAAAGAGAAAATGAGATAATCATAAAATCAATTAAAAGTTAATCAACTGTAAAAGTCAAGGGTATTTCTTTTTGCAAAATGATTAACAATCAATTGCAATCAATTTACTTAGATTACAATAAAGATAAACGATTCATATTCATTGTTTTCCCTTAATCATTTGCATCTCATAATCAAGGTAATTAGTAAATTGTAAGATAATGATGATGATAAACCCAAAAAAAATATTATTATGGACAAAAGGATGAGAAATTCAATTGAAATTGAAAGTATCTTTTTCGCCCTCACTCATTCACTCACTCTCTCTCTCTCTTCTTGCATCAGGTAAAAAGAAAGGGAAACAAAAGGTAATGATGACAATGAAGATGAAAGGTAAGAAGACAGGTAAGTTACTAAGATGATGATGGTAAAAAAAGCGAAAGGTATAAGCGTGAAAAAGTCAAGTCTACACCTTCAAGAATATGGATCAAGGTTTACCTGGTCTATTTACTATCGTTACAACTTGTTGGGCCTGATAAATGTAGTAAAAAAAAAGGTAACCAGGTAATGGAGTTGAAAAAAAAATTGATTGAGCTTTTTACTTGATTATTATAATTTCAATTTCTAACATTAAACACCACTGACAATTATTGTAGCTGTGAGTGTGTGTGTGTATATCATGTTGGTGGCTATTGCATGGTTGTCAAACCTCATGTTGATTAGTTGATTGAAACTACTTCCAATCAAACACACACAAAAACACACACTGGATGTTATGGTGGAGGTGGTGATGGTGATTGTGACTGTGTCTCATTGAAGGACTGATAATATCAGGTAAATACATGTATTGAAAAGTATAACTGAAATAATAAACATAAAAGATATGTAAGTGAAATATGATTGAAAAAAAATGAACAGGTAAGACTGAGATCGACTTGGTTGACACGGTTTCTCATTTAGTTATTATCATTATCAAGTATTAGCATTATTATTATTATTATTATAATTATCATGATTAGTATTGTGACAAACTGTATAATCTGACCTTAACCTGATCACTTAAGCAATCAACCATTAGGCCAATTAAAAAAGTGACGACGATAACTTTTTGATACATGATTAAGTGACTTTATTTGAGAGTTGGAGTGATTTTTTTTAATACTATTACTGTAACTTAACCATTCAATTTACCTGGTGTAGTAATTATTATTAGCTAAATTTACCTGTTCAAGTTAAAAATTGTACATATTTATAACTACAACTGAATCAATTGAATCAATGGTTTTTGCTGATTTTTTTTTCTCTTTAATATTTGTAAGAGTTGGACAATAACTTATAATCAATTGGAAATACATATATGTATATCAAAAGATAGAGAGCAAGTGAGTGAGCGAGTGAGTGATGATTAGGATTGAGAAAAAGTCACCAAACTTTGAACATGGTGAAAAAAAACTGAACAGTCATGAACAAATACTTTTCAATGTTGCATGAAGTAAACAACATGATGGATAACAATGATTACGATGGAGAAAAAAAAATAAATATAATTTCAAGGTTTTCAACTCGATTTCTTATTAATTGAGTGTTGGTGCAAACGATTGGGAATCAATGTTAAATTGTTGCAGTTTCATCATTGAAAAATGTACGTTACGATTGCTGACCAATTGAAATCATATACATTTACGGGGTTATACTTATATTGTATTAATAGAGATGCAAATGATTTAGTTAATTGTTGGTTAATTTCTTACCTTTGGGAATGTTTAAAAGTTCTCGTTCCCTTTGGAAACTACTGAAACTCGCAATTAAGGCTTGATTCATCTTCTGATTGGTTCCTGGAGTAAGAGGAGGTACCTGAGCAGGTAAATCTGTAATAAGAAGATGAGAGGGAGAGAGAGAGAGAGTAAATAATCATGGTTATCATCATGTTTTATTCAATGAAATTATTGATGAAAATCATTTCATATTTTTATAGATTCTGAATGAATCTTGATCTTGGTTAATCAATGAAATCATGGGCTAAGATTTGTCTCCATTAATTAGATTGGTTGATTAACTGAATCGTTTTCTTGAGTGACAATTGATCATAATTGAAATTTGGTTGATTTTTTTGTTGTTTTTTTCGTCATTTTAATTGTTATGAAAAAAGCCCCTGAGGCAAAGTTTCAGCTATTAATTGTTTTTGGAAAATTATTATAATCCAACAAACATTGTTGAGCTTTTACTTGTACGTGATTAAGTTAATCACTTTTGGCTACAATTAACTCAATGATAACAATTAATATAATCTTAAATTATCAATTAGCTTCTTAAGGATTATATAAGTTTATTAGAAACTAAATTAAATTTGATTTCTCTCTCTCTCTATTTTAGTTGGTTAATTGGTAAAACTTTTCATTGAGTGTTAGTTTCTTAATTAACAATCAATTAATCATTTCAACTGTTGGCCAATTCAATAATATTCAGTTTCAGTGTTTCTATTTAAACAATTAACTTTAATTTGGTAATTAAATTAATATATAAAACTGATTAAATCTGTTCTAGTTTGTGTTTAACTTTAATCACAATAATGTTAAATTTAATTGTTATGATAAATTAATTAAATAAAAGGCACAATTAATTGTAGACATTTAGAAAAATATAAAAAAACTTTGATTTAACTTTGATAATTAAA
This sequence comes from Panonychus citri, assembly GCF_014898815.1. Taxonomy (NCBI): domain Eukaryota; kingdom Metazoa; phylum Arthropoda; class Arachnida; order Trombidiformes; family Tetranychidae; genus Panonychus; species Panonychus citri. Next base: position 5,115,059 of record NW_026515543.1, on the reverse strand, counting down.
AGTGTTTTATAAATAACAATCAACTAATTACAATTAATTGTAATATTGTGACAATGATTAATAACATAAATATTAATATCAAAAAGTTATACCAAAACTAACGGTAAAAAAGTTAATTGTAACAATCAAGACCAAATGATGATCATCATTACATACGGAAGTTAATTATTACTTAATTGTGATAAGTTGATCATCACCATCAATGGATAACTTTATGTTTAAACAATTAACTAATTGTGTTAATTCACACAATTAATATTATGATGTAAGGTTAATTGTTTCATAACAATTAAATGGTAGTCAGATAAACTAATATGTATCAGTGATTTTAATTGATTAACTTGAGACTAAATTAATTTAATTATAAAATTATAAACGTGAGAAAAGCAAACCAACAATTAAAACAAATGATTAAAACAAATCTCAACAAGTTAATCATGAGAATCAAAGATTAATTAATAATAATGACAATTAAACAAAACTTTTTTTTGCCAATCAAATCAACAGATCAACAGTTTAATTGTCCAAATACAAATTAATCATATTCATGTTCAAATCTAATGATAATAATAAAAACTTTGATTAGCAATCAAATCAATTATCATAAATCACAGGAGAAAATGAGAAAAACAATTAAAATTGAGATTAAATTGTTCAGCTTAACAATAGTAACAATCAAGATAAAGATCCAAGGTAACGAGACAACAACAATTAACTCAACTAACCTAATCAAGTTAATTAATATGATTAAGATTAAGATAAAGTGGAAAAGTAAACTATCCGTTATCAGAAAAGTTCAGTTAATTGAGTTTCCCCCTGACTGAACATTTTCACGATTCCATAAGTTTCAATGTTAGTTTTTCTCTACCTGAACGTTTACCTGGCGAAGCAGCAAAAAAAACCCAAACAACAGAAAATCTTGTTAATCATTTTAACCCTTTCCTCAGCTTAACCACCGTGAGGATTAACATACACACAGAATTAGTGATAAATTTAAGTGTAACAATCAGTTGATTGTTACACAAATCATGTCTAATAAACGCCTGTCAATTGTCACCTTGACATTAAACTGAAAAACGTATTGAGATTATTGATGAAAAAATTTGTTTCTCACTTTGTTTTTGTTTGTTGATTAACTTTTTTTTTGTATGTAATCAAAACTAATCAACTAATTGTGAAATTAAATTTAACATTAATATCAATTTTTAGTTTCTTTCTCCCTCTCTTTTTATCGTTTAATTGTTTTTGGTTTGTTGATTGTTGTTCATTGATACAGTTAATTGTTGTTCTTGTGTCACAATCTTGTGGCAATAGGAACTTGTTATAATTTCATTGAACCATCAGAACGATATTGAATCAACAACTAGAAATTGGAAATTGATGATTAATTTTAATCCAATTAAATAACAATTTATCTCTTTGTTAATCGTCAATTGTGTTATCTCAATTAAGATTGTTACAATTAATGAATTTATATAGATAATAATTATCATTGATTGTCGATTATGAAGAAAAACAGTTTCGTCTCTTAAAAAGGATTCAGAACTTTTTTTTCTCTCTTCTTCCTTATCTTCATCATCTTCCTGATATTTTCTCATCTATTGTTCAGTATTTGATTCGATACAAAGTTAAACTGTCTTATTATCAGGGGGTGTTGGTCATTTGTCTAATTATGGACAAAATTTTAGCCAAACAACTGATCCCTATTGTCCAATATATTGAGAGCAATTATCAACTATTAAGTTTAATTAAGATGATAATCGGTTGATCATCAATAGATGGAGAGAGAGATAGAGAGAGTAAAAAAAGGAGCTGAAACTGTTAACAATTGAATGGAATGATAATGATCAAGATGGAGAAATAATCTAAATTGACCTGAGGCCAATTATTGGGATAAAAAATTCAATTCATAAAGATAATCATTGATAAGAATATTTTTTCATTATTGTTTGACTCCTTTTCCTGTTCAAATTTTGTATCATTACAATTACGAGAAGCAATTAATTGTGATCAGATAATCATCTTCATCAAGGTGATATACATTTAACATTTTCATGGGTTAAAGTTGAGAAAATCATGTCACCTCAATGAGAAAAGAAGAATGGAAAACTTTTTTCAGAACTTTCTATTATTTCTCCAACTTCATCTTCTTCCTTGTTCTCTTCCTTGTCTCACTTTTTTCTCATAGATTTTCATCAACATTTTGATATAAAACTTTTCCTTTTCTCTCTCTCTCTCTCTCATCATCATCATCTTTTCTTCATCTAAGAACTTCCTGTGTAGTTGGAAATGTAAACTATGTAAATGTAACTTTCTCTTTGTTATGAAATAACAGTTAGGACTATGGTGAGAACCATCACTGAGAGAGCGAGAGAGGCAAAGAGAGTAGACATTTAATTATGATGACGATGATGATAAAATGACCATTGAAATAACGAGGTTATTAGACCAAAGTTGATGATGTCCAGTCTTTCAGTTTCTTAAGCCTTCTAATTATATTCAATTTACCTTCCACTTCCTTAAAAAAATCATCACACTTTCAGGTTCCTATGTAATTAAAACTTCATCTCTTGTTAATTGTTACCATCAAATTGACCACAATTAACCAAAATACTATCAAGTAACTTAAATATAACACTGATCAAAGTATTAATCATAACAATCAATCAATCTTTCCTAATTCCTTTTCTAATCAATCCTGAATAAGATGTCAAATATATTTCACTATTATTAATAATAATCAACTAATCATCGAGTGCTTATTATAACAATTAAACAGAATCAAATAATAATTAAGGTAAAGCAAGAGAAAAATATTGTTATTAGTAATTAAAAAAGTGTTTCCTGTTTTAATAAATTGTCATGATTAACGTTCAAAGAAAAGTTTACAATTAAACAGAAAGAGAGTGTAAACTAATCACTATCAATACAATTAAGATAATCAATCAATTACAAGCAAAAGTATGAAAAACAAAACTGGTTGATTAGTTTTGTTGTCTATGGGAAAATGTGATTACATTTATCATATGTTAATATATTAGACAAATATTTTAACTAATTAATATATTGTGACCATAACGATGTTGATTAGTTATTGATCATCAGGATGAAAGAGCAATAGATTAGGATGAAGATGAGGAAGATAAATATTACCTGGAAACTGTTTATTGATTCATAACTTTTTTTTTCCTTCCAATTTCATTCATGACAAATTTTACCTTAAGCTTTAATACAAACATTGAGAGAGAGTAAAATTTTACTCTATGATGATATATTTTTATCTTCCTCATAATAATTACCTTGGTAAATTTACTTTCTCTCTCTCTCTCTCTTCTTCTTCTTTCTTTTATCATCATATTTTCATTCATCTTCCATTCATTCATGAAATAAACTTTACGCTATTTTATCATCTTCTTTATCTTCTCTCTCGTCTACTACCAATAGTAAACATCATTCATTCACATCTTTTCAAAATACTGTAGATCCTTCATCTTTTTTTTCATCCTCATCATTATCATCTTCATCTCTTTTTTTCTGCTACTGTAGTTGGTGTCTTTTTTTATTGATCTTCTTTTACTTTCTCTCTCTCATCATCATTGCCATTAACTTGATATAATCATCATTGGATTCTGATGATTACTTATTGTAAATGAATTCACTTTGTAGTGATAATTGTGATTCATATTAAATCATAGTTACACTATTACTACTAGTATTTTTTTGACGTTAATTTAAGGTAACAAATTGTTGTTACCTGAATAATCAGTTAATTTTTGGCCAATAAATCAAATAATTATGATTAAGATCAAGATAATAAGATGATGCAATTTATGGTACAATAAATGTTCATCATAACAATTGAAATTAAGGTAAATTGTGCTAATAAAACAATAATAATAACACCAAAATTGTTATCATTGTATTGAGTTAATTGTTGTTGTGTTAATAATAATCAATTCATTGATTGGAAATTGTTTTTTAGGAGGAAAACTTGATTAGAATTGTTTTCTTTTTCTTTTTAAGTTTTTTTTATGGTTGATGAAGGAGCAGAATTATTATGGCGAGATTTTACTCTCTCGCTCTCTCTCTCTCACACAATTTCTCAATGAGATTTGACCCCAAGGGCGTTTCCCTGTATTTCTATCATCTTTCATATCATCATTATTTTGTATTTCGTTTCATTCATGATAAATGAATGAATCGTCTGAGCGAAACAACAACAAACGATGAAAAAAAGGTTAGCTTCACTTCGCTACGCAGTTTTTACGAAGCTTGATTATTATCATAGGTGAGAGAGAGAGAGAGAGAGAGAGAGAGAGAGAGAGAGAGATGAATTAAAAAAGTTCATGTTGAGTGTGAATTGATGAGTTAATGAATGGTGATGATGATGGTAGAAGATGATGATTATGACTATGTTAGTTTTCATTAGCTTCCATTTGCATCAACTTTTTCCCTCTATGGTATTATTATCATTAGTTTTTCTATTCATTGAGAAAAAATTGTTTCTCTGTTGGAGATGTTGATGATAATGACGATGAAAACTTTGGGTAAAGTTTTTTGGTGATATTTGCATCAATTGTAAAGTCAACTCATAGGGAACCAACAAAAACTGACCTACTTTTTTTTCACAAACTTTTACACCAAACAAAAAAACTCATCATTTCAAACTGACCATTGATATGGTTTTTAGTCACAAATCAGATTATAATGAATAATAAAAACAAATTGAAATCAAAAGTAATCAATAACTAATTTATTGAGATACTGATGATGGATTATCATCATTTCTTTGATGAAGTGATGAAAAAATAAGGTGAAATGAGGATAACAGATGATTCGAAAAAAAAACATCTCACTAATATTCAATTGATTATCTTCATCATATTTATCATCCTAAATTGGAGTAATTTGGTTAAAAACAGTTTCTCCAGTGATTTGATCAAATCAAGATGAAACTTCCAGCAGAGATGTTGATCTAATTTCAATCATAGTTTCGAGTGCAATGATGATACGAAAGATGATTAGACTAACACGTTTATTGATAATTTACAGTATTGATGAGGATGCTAATTGTACTAATCAATGTCATGATGAATCGCAGACTTTTTCAAGGACCGAACCTTAAAATTTTTGGCAAAATATTGATTCCTTTTCAATCTGCATCTTGACAATCATCATCATCATCATCTCTCTCTCTCTCTCTCTCTCTCTCGTGTGGTACCCATTAGATGGTTTTTACTCTTTCTTTGTCTTCATTATCATCTTTTATCTTCGATATCTTTCCTGACCTCATCCCTCACGCTCTTCTTTGTCAATGTGACCTCAAATGTCCAGGTCACATAGATTTACTAGAGATTTTAACCCGAAAGTCTAAGCTGAAAATTGTGTTGGAAATATTTTTCATCCTTCATCATCTTAATCATCACAATAATCTTAATCTTTTATCATCTTTGACATCTCAATAACATTTTTTTCTTGTTATTGTCTCTTGATGATGAAGATGAAACAAAAATCCTCATCACTTGTTACCATAAGTTTAACTTATTTGTCAAAATAAATCGGGTTAATGACTTTATATTGATGATAAATTATCAATATCATCATCATCGTCATCTTATCCTCTTATTATCATCATTTTCTTTTTGATTATCATCACAATGGTGACAGTATCTGTAATAATAATCGTAGATGATGACGACGATAGATGAAGATGGATGAAAGAGTAATTGTTAACCAATCAAAAGTTAGAAGAAGAAAAATATTTTCTCTCTTATTATTTGACAACAGATTAAGTTCAATTTGATTCAATTAACTAATTAAAGGACTAAACCATTAATTCAAATCAAATTCATTTGATATACACACATATGAACATGTAGAGTGAGAATAACAATTATTATGAGAGAGAGAGAGAGAGAGAGAGAGAGTCAATTTAACTCGAGTTAATTGTAACTATACTCAAGCGCAATCAACTAATCAAAAACCTCACACCCAATGATTATCACAAAAGTAATAGTAGTACAATAATCATCATCATAATCATTTTAATGAGATAACTTGATATAACCACACATTAGACTGATCATTATTATCATCTCATCATCATCTCCATCGTCATCATAATACAATCATTTTATTGGATAACTAATCTCAAGGATAACCTTGATTCAATCTCACAATGGTAATTAAGTTCAATTCAATGATGATACTAACTAGATTTACTTGGATTTATGTTGTTATAATGGTGATGAAGATGAAGATGATGTTCATATGATCAATTGTGTTGAATTTGATTCAACTTTTTATAATATCAACTTATCCTTTGGTTAACATTGAAATCTAAGGTAAAGTTATTATATATCTTTAGACTTACGGGTGATATTGAATAGAAGGAGGTTAAAGGTAAAAAGCTCACACAGTGAGTGAGAGAGAGAGAGAGAGAGCAAGGTGAGTGAATGAAATGAATGAATGAATGAATGAGAATCACATCATAGTGTTACTATGACAAATACTACTTTTACTATATACCATAGATAAGAAAACCTGTCTTTGTCAATCGAGGTCAGGTTGGTATTGAAAGAAAAGGTCACTTATCCCTTAAAGGTTCCCAGAGAGTAAAGGTGAAGATGAGGATGATCAGAGTGAGAGGCTGGTGGTACACGAGAAGGAGAAAAGGAGAGAGAGAGAGAGAGAGAGTGTGTGTGTATAAGTATGAGAGCGTCAAGTGACCTGGCCTCGATTATTACTATTATTGTTACTACTATTATTACATGTTACCCCTACAAAGTTTTGTCTCCATGAGAAAAAAATATCTCCATGTATTTTTTGTACACTACGAGGTCGAAACGGTTTACAACGGTTTTAACGAGCTGACAAGTTGACCTGTCAAAATCGAACACCAACTCACTCGAAATTAAACAATAATAGCCAAATACAAAAAAGACTTCGAACTCTCTCTCTCTATCTCTTACTTTTTTCGTTCTAAAGAATCGGATAATCTAATGTACTCGAGCAATCGTCTAAACATTAACGGAAAGAACGAAGAAACGGAAAGAAAAACAATCGAAAGAAAATTCGATAAAAGAACGAGGTTATGTTCCTAAGAACTTTGAATAATTCAAGGGAAAATCGATCGCGAGAAAAATGATCAGAATTCCATGAGAATAAACAAGTTCGATCAGAACTTTTTTCACCATAACTTTTGAACTATTTTGTTTTCTTCAATCATGAAAACCTCATAATCTTCATCATTATTATTGAACTTTTCCTTATAGGATAATATTTAATCTCATTTTTTTTTATAGTCTCATGATGAAAACATGATGATAATGATAATCAAAATGATAATAATTCATGATTAGACGCCATCTATTGGTTATCATCATTTTATCATCATTCTCATGTTTATAATCAGCAAGACAGATTGAAACAAATTACTCAGATTTAGACACATGAAAGTTTTTTTATTACTCTCAACAATTGACACTAATCATAATCAATGTAATCAAATGATTCTTAACAATCAGTGAGTAATTCACTAATCATCAACATCAAGAGGATGCTGATCATCATCAACATAATCATCATCCCATTGGTGTTACCTTGGTTATTATTATTAATATAATAATAGAGTGATGATTATAATAACAATCAAATCGAAATCAATGATTAAATGATTTAGACGTAAAAGGGATTAACAATTTATGATTACGAGGGAAACAAAATATTAGTACAACAACAATTAAAGACAATGATAAACACTTATTATCATACAATTAACGTATGAAAACGTTAATTGTTGGCCATTGAGTAAACACAGTTAAATTATGAGTGTAAAAAAAACAAAGCAAGTTAATTGTGTTTCCACCTAATCAAGTTAAATTGTTGTTGGTTATTAGTTAAATTACATATGATAATAATGGGATAAGGTGAGAGAGCTTAATAAATCAATGAGATGAAATAAATTGTATAATTAAACCTGACGCTTTTATCATCATAATGATACAAAATTAAATCAACAATTAAGGTTTGATTGTAATCAAATATATTATTTACTATACATGAATCATGATTGTTAGGATAACAGAATTGTAAATTGTTGAGTAGTTAACCTAATTATTGTTATTGTAATTTATCAAATTAATACATTAACTTGATTAACTTGATTGACTTATTATTTTTTTTTGTTGTAACAATTAACTTATTGATTGTTTTTGATTAACTTTAATTCACCTGATTTAAGTACATGACGAGTTGATATACCATTTGAATTGGTCCTTTTAATTGTCTCCGGTTTTTTAGCTCTCATATTAATGATGATGATGATTAATTAATTCCAATTGATTACGAAAACTTAATTGTTCCGATAATTTGATTGTTTTTATAACAAGAAATTATTTATCACTAAATAAGAATCAATAAATTACTAAGTTTATCCAATTTGTATTTAGGTTCATTGTTGATTTTACAGAGAGGAGACAGTTAATTGAACACTTTTCACTAATTGGTAAAAAAAATGATTGATCAGAATAGATCACAATTAACTAACTATGATTTAATTCATTGATAGATTCACAGTTTTATGATAAATATGACAAAGATTAAATCAACAATCAAATTGTTGTTGTGGTTTTCACTTTTGGTTTTTCAATTGATTGTTGGGATAATTGAAATGATTTTTTTTAAGCTTGATGATTTAATCACTAATCAGTTGAGGTTAAAGGGTAAATATGATGTTAATCTTTGCATTAATCCCGATAAACAAAACAGAAAACAAAAAAAAACTATTGGATTTAAATAAAACGTTGACTTAATCAAACGCTACGGAAAACACTTGATAATAACAGAGAGTTTGAAACGATGGAGATGATGAAGATGAAGGAGGGAGAGGGAGAGGGAGATGAAGATATGGTTGAAAGAGTAACCAAACGAGGGAGAAATTTAGAGGGGAAAAGAGAGACAAGAGAGGAAGAGGGAAAGAAGATGAGAGAGAGAGAGAGAGAGAGAGAAAACACTGTAATACCAATGGTAGTAAACGACCAACGGAAGAGAGTAAAAAAGATGATAAGAAAGAGGCGAGAGACAGAGGGTGGGGTGGGTAAAGAGATTGGGATAGATGGCGTGTAAAACTTTATGGAAGAACATGAAGATAAGGGGGAGAGGAATTTTCGAATCCTAATCGTGAATGAAAATCATCATTCTATTGGTTCATTTTTCCATGAATCAACAGACGAAGTAGTAAAATCCATAAGCAAAGTTCAGATGATAGTGTTGATGGTCAAGGTGATACTCGAATTATCATCATTGTCTTTTAGGAAGTGTTTTTTTTTGTCTTCATCAGAGATGTGATATTTTCTGCATCGCTGAGAGTTCATTTTTTTAGCATCATCAGCTGATTAAGGATGATTATGTTTCTATTTCTTTTCCACTTAAAATTTGAAGATTTTGGTGAAGAAAAATGAGCTTGAGAAAAAAAGTTTGATATAAATAAAGATCTTCGTCGAAATCTCTCTCTCTTCTTATGGTTCATCTTTCGATCTCTTTATTTCTGAGACTGTAGCGTGGGATCACCACTACAGTCTCTCTATTTCATCTTCCAAGAAAGAGAGAGAAAGAGAGTGAGTGAGTGAGAGAGAGAGAGAGATGCTGACGAGAATGGAAAAAGAGAACGAGAAAGTAAGATGATGGGAAATGAAAGAGCGAGAGAAAAGTGAAAGATGATGAAGAGAAAGAGAAAGAGTGAGCTTAGTATGAGAAACGTATGGTTGCCATATGGAAGGGGTTCACTTACTACTATTCTCCCTCTCTCTTCATCTTCTTTGCTCACTCATATTTACACATTCTACTCACTCAATTTTTACGTTCATTCATGACTTTTTTTCTGCTCCTTTACTTTGGCCTTGCAACTCCAAGGAAAAGGGGGTCAATGGGAGGGGGTTAAGATGGTGAAAAGTAAAAGAAAAATGGAAGATAAGAAAGAGAAGATGAAATAAGAGGGAGAGAGAAACAGGTCCATAGGAAAATCAAGTGAATGAAAGACAAATGAGAGAGAGAGACTTTCTTTTTTTCTCTGGTTAGTTACACAAGGAGGTTGAGATGAAGAAACGATGATTATGTTTGTTGCTGTTTGTGTTAGAGAATCAATGTCTTGGGTGAGCAAAGTAGAAGGCACATCGAGTGAGACTGACCAAAAGGCCATGTGATACCAATTCTCCTCCCATATAGAACGTAAAGAAAAACATCTCCCCCTTTCTCTTAATACATTTATACTACGAATGAGATTCTCACCAGAGGAAAAAATAATCTATGGGAAAAATGTTCTCAATGAATCAAACAACACTGAGTGAGAGAGAGAGAGAGAGAGAGAGATTAAGAAGCTAATATCGTGAGTCATTAATAAGATCTTACTATTTGTGATTAAATGTCTGAAAATACAATCAACTATTGAGAGAAATCAATTTCCATTGAAATGAATCAATGATAAACCAGCAATTAAAGGTAACTCACTGATATTAATTGTAAACATTTGCCTGTCAGTTTATCAAATTGATCAACTTCCGTTTAAATTGAAAATCAAACGGATCCAAACCTTTGATTTTAATCAAACCTAATCAACTAAAATCATATCACAATTAACCAAAGTTATCAGAATCAGTTCCTAGGGTTTTTTTGACATTTAAAATGAAAACTGCAACTTTTTTGTTGATTGTTGAGTGTTCAATTATGATAAAAACAAACTGTAACTTGACATTGTCAATGTTGACAAAAAATTCAAGATAAAATTGTAACAGTTACTTGTTGATTGCAATTAGTTTATCAATCATATCAACAAAAAAAGCGACAGCAATCAACATGAATGCAGCAATCAGTAAATGATAATATTTCAAAACAAAAGGTTTACATCATCATCATCATCATAAGCTCACCTTTCATCATCATCATCAGATTGAGAGAGAGAGAGGTGCATTTCCGTCTTAATTTTGAAGATGAGGAGGCTTTTTGTTTATGTTGAATAGTAATTAAAGTTTTGATAATTAACAGAAATCCATTGGACTACCTAAAGTTAATTAGCTGCTTAATTGGTAAAATATTTAATCACTTATACAATAATAGTAGCTACAGTTTCCGGTTTAACCTTTTTGCTTTATTAACAATAAACTTATGTCAACTTGTTGATTGTGTTAATCAACCTTAAATTTTGGTGAATCTTAATTATGTTAATCATTTCTAAATAAGTTTCTAATTAATTTTTTTTACTACTAATGAGTATTCACAATGAGAAAACAGAATCAAACAAACGTAGACACTAAATGACAAAGAAAATAAAAATTAATCAAACAATTTGCATGAATTACCCATGAAACAATTAAACAACAATAACAGTGACAGAGAGAGAGAGAGAGAGAGAGAGAGAGAGAGAGAGAACATTACTATCATTGATTAAAATTCAGTTTAATTGTTATTAGTTGTTGATCAGTTGCACATCGAAATGATCAAATCTGATTATTGATTGTTGTTGAAATTGAAATTCATTGTTTGGGTTGAAAGTTTTTTCTTTAAGTGATCGATAAATTGTCAGAGGAATATAATTTCACGCTGATTAACAATAACAATTAATGGTTAATTTAAATTACACCTTAATTGTACTTCTTTACAAATGTTTGTTTTTGTGAAAAACAACAACGAACTCATTATTTGTACTTAACCTACAAATAAACATAGACAGGTAAAGGTAACAATCAATACAAATCTATGTACAAGTAATATCATGTACCTGTTGATATATCATCAAGATAATATACCCAGAGGGCTTTTTTACATGAGAGAGTGAGAAAGTTTCAATCGTTAATCATTTTTCACCTTTGGTGATGGTTTTTGAGGGTGAATTTAAAGACTATGGTGTAAAGGGTGTGGTGCTAATGATTATCATTCATAATATTATCAGATGAAACTTATTGATATTTGAAAGTTGTTTTGGTTACATTGAAATTGGTGAGCTTTTTTTTCTTGCTTTGTTATTATTTCTCATCATTATCTTTGTTTTTAACCATGTAAATAATGATAAGTTACCGGAACGAGAGAGCAGAGTGAGAGAGTGGCTAAGGTTGTTTACTTGACAATGATGGTTATTACTTGTGCTGTGGTCAAGTTGCGGGGCGATGCTTTCAACAAATGAGGTCAGTTTCTAGATTTGGTTATCTCAGCGTGACTTTCAGAGAGAGAGAGAGAGAGACTTTTTCTCTGGCCTTTGTTTTCGAGTCTTTTTATGACAGAGAGAATAAGATAAGAGAGAGAGATGATGATGATGATGATGAGAGAGAGAGAGAAGATTGTAATTTGTAAATAGAAATTGTTATATGAGAAATTTACTGATTGAAAATGATGAAGATAAAGATGAATGGAAAACAAAAGCTAAGAAAACTTTTCATATTCTTTTGGTATTTACAGATAAAACTATTGGTCAGCTACAATTAACAAGAATAAAAGTGGACAATAGTGGACAGAACATCATCTTGATTATGGTTTTAAAATGCGATTTTCGAATTACTTGACCAATGGTCAAGTAAATTGGCCATTTATAGTTTGACCCTTTCTCAGAGGGAGGTTAACATTAGTTGTTTGTTTATCTTTTCTTTTTTTTCTTCTTTTTCTAAATTTAATTGATTAATTGTCACACTTACTATTCAATGGATTTGAAAGGATTGAAGCCAAGTGATTTGATGAAGAAGATGAAGATGATCTCTGGACATTGATTGAACCGGAAGTCGGTGTAAGAAGAGCATAGGTCATTGTATATGGTGAAGGGTCAGGAGATGTTGACCTTAACCTTTCATTTAAATGAGAGACTTGGGGTTGATTAATTACGTTAACCTCGATAATTGAATCATGTTGATAAGGTAAAATTGTTTCCATAAATGAATTATTATTATCATTGTTATTTAATGATTGATTGTTACTATTTAATAATTGTTGATGATTATTAATCAATTGTTGTTGCTGTTGATTATTGTGATGATGATGATTCTGTTGATTGTGATGATAATGGGCTTCATTTAATGTTGAAGATTCATTAATACCAACATGGTGATTATTAAATTCATTTGTTGATGAAACAATTAAACACATCCTCTGATTATTCCGAATGGTCATTCAATCAATTAGTTAATCAAGTAACAACAAAAACAATAATAATAAGTCACAGATTTAATTACAATCAAAATTTCAATCAATTTTGATTGAGATTGATTTTCGTTATTCAATTCAAATGATCACACAAAAAGTAAATGGATAAACAGTTAATTGATTTAATGATAAACTCAACAATTTACAAAAAAAAGACACCAAATAAATTAATTAAATTGAGTATAAGTTAACTGTTGATGTGAATAGTTAAATTGTAACTAAATTAAATTAAACAGTAAAAAACTAAACAATCAACAGGTTGATGTTGATTAAGTTTTGGAAACACAAAAAAAAACAATAAGTTATGACAACAACAAGGATCAAGATTAAAGTGAGTAAAATTTTGTTTAGGGAGCAAAGTGAGTTGATTACATTATTTACTAATTGTAATTGTAAAGTAAATTAAGAAACAATTAAAAAACTAATATATTATCAATGATTATTGAAAAAAAAACGTTGTTGTTAATTCAACTTTTGATTCTGGTTGTTTAACACACAACATAAACACTTACTCACTCTCTCACTCCCTCAGCTCACTCATTGATTTATCATCATTATCATCATTACGAAAAGAAAGAGAAAAAGAAAGAAAAAAAAGAAAGAAAGAGAGGGGAAGAGAATGAGAAAGAGAAAGAGAGACTTTGACTGAGCTGAAGGGGGAAAATTTCAGTTACTAATGAAACGAAATTGAAACTTTTATCTAACGAACTTGTTGCTTCGTTGCAACGAACCTTATCTAACGTTTAGAACTTTTTGTTTTCTCTTGAAAAACTTTTCTTTTTCTCTCTCTCTCTCAAAATCTTTACACTTCTATCATCCTTTAAATGGACAATTAACAATCAACAGTCTAGTTAATCAACAGTGATGGTGATGAAAAAGACTTGCATCAATTGGATAAATAATTATTATGATAATCAAGACAATCAACTGATGATAATGATCATTTATCATTTCCGATTCAAATTGAAATCCTCTTATAATTGTTGTTGATTATTGATTGTAATCTATTTTATGGACTGATTAAAAGTGATGTATCATATTATAAATTGTTGTGACAGATATTAACTGTAGATTGATTTAGTTAATGACAACAATTAAGATGAAAGGTAATCTCTTGGGTTGAGAAGTGACAAAGTAAAGCATAAATTAAATTGTTACAATTAACTGATTAATTAATGTTCAAGATCAAGGGTAAGTTTGAGGCTTTTTTTTTTGACTTTCCAAAAATGAAAACAAATCATGATAGACAATTAACTGATCTAAATCAATTGAGACCAGTTAAATTGTTAACCATCAACAAATTCATACATATCAGTTATAGACAATATTGTAACGTTAATTGTGAATTATAACAATTTATTTATCATGTATTAACCTGTTAATCTCAACCGTGTTGAAAATTAAGTGTATTTAGTTAAGCTAATGTTTAACAATTAACTAACTACTCAACTGATATTAACTATTAACATGTACAATTGATATACTTATAATATCAATTTGTTTGGGTTTTCCGTTTACCTTGAATATTGTATATTTGTTGAAAAACAATGTTAATTGTATCACAACAATTAACAGGTAACATTTTGTTTGTAAACAGAAAAATTAAATTTCAACTTAAATTGTTAATTTTAAACTGAAAAATTAACAAAGATTAATTACTTTTCAATGATAATTGTGATATTATCAAGATCGAGACAATTGATTTTATTGAATCGACACAATAATTAATATTTACAACAATTATAGATTTAATTAAAGGTGTAAAAGAAAACAATTTACCCTCTTAATTGTTGACAACAATTAATGATTTTAGGATTTTACAATCAAAGTGGAAAATAATTGTCATTTTGAATTATGGACTTTCGATCTATTAAAATGTTCTCAGGTCAAAGTTTCGAAGTTTTTTCTTGGTGACAAAATTTCTCAGAATAGTGACTTAAAGTTCTGACCAGTCGATATTGAGAGATCGACAAATTTTGATGATAAATCTCAATTCTAATGAAAAAAGGGACGAAAGTATTGAAAGAAACACTTTTCAACTTGATAATCTTTAGAAACGAAAAACGATCGGTAAATTGGCCTTCAAGATATTGTCGATTAACAGTCGGTAGATTGTATCAAATTGTTTGTTGACAGTTGACACAATCAAATGGTAATTAAAGATTAAAGTTAATCCAACTGATAATTAAATGAGATTATTAATTAATCATTATTTTTGTAAATGATAATGATAATGAATGTAATGTTTATCAAAGCGTAACGTTGATATTAAAAGATACATAAAGGAGTATGATGACTGATGGTGATGATTAAGATGATGATAAAAAATCAAGAGTCTCTGTTTTGGATGCTAATCTTATGATGATGATGATGATGATGATGATGATCTGTTAAGATGAATGGATGACGACAAAAGTCATCCCCTCATCATCATCTTCTGTGGGAATATCCCTTAAGGTATTGAAAATACTAAAAGTTGTTAATAGTAAAAAGTTTTAAATGTCTTCAGGGTATATTTTCATTCATTGAAAGATTGAAATTTAAAATGATGTTGATGCAAAGTTTTTCTTGTCTCATTCACTCCAATTAATTGACCATTTCCGGTCATCATCATCTTCAATCTCTCTCTCTCTCTCTCTCTCTCTCTCTCTTTCTCGGTCTTCATTCATCCATTTTACTTTTTCATTCATCAGATGCTAAGGGAGGAGGAGAAATTTTGAATTAAATCTATCGTGATTAACGTTGATAAAGATGAAGATGAACAGGTTATTTCAAGATTCACTCAAGATGCTACATCATCAACTGAATATCAGTATGATGTCGAGTTGGAGACAAAGAAAATATTGCTATTTGACCTGAGGGCAATCGTCCACTTGATTCATTATCACTCTTCAATCTTGAGTAATAATATCATTTATGTTATCATGTAAATCAGAACAAAAAAGAAGCAGTAAAAAAGTTCAACTTTTGTTTATTTCATAATTAAATATCGTCACTACTTTAATCAGAATCAGAATCATCATGATAACAATTAATAGATTAGTATATTATGTAACAAAAATAAAATGGACAATCAAATGTACGATGGACAATTAAGATTCAAGAAAAACCTTGAACTGACCTGAGAGATTTGAGATTGAGTTTCGGTTGGATTGTCATTGTGTCCGGTAATTTTTACTTAATTGTTACTGGTTAATGTTAATCATTTTACCAAACTAAATCACAATTAGTCAAATATTATAGAGGATTAAAGGTTATGGGATAATCTTAAGATTAACCTTGGCCCTTCAACGAACCACAAAAATAATAGTTGATTAATTTTCATTGTTTTCTTTAATTTTTTTTTCTTCCACAACAATTAAATGCTCTGTAAATCTAATAACTCATATACGATATTATATTAATTGTTGTTGGAGGTGGTGACAATTAGTTTATTAATTATATAAATATATGTTCATATTATAATTGGTTTCCGGTTAATGGTCAACAATCAAGTGACAAACAATCAACAATTAAAGGTCATAATGATATTTGGTCATAAGTGAATTAATTTAAATAAAAATCAACTAAATTGTAGCAAATCAGTAAACCATTTGATTATATTGTTGGTTGTTAATTTTCATTTAATTATCATGTTTGTCAAATTGTTACTCTGATTGTTTGAGATAACCATTAATGGTTAATCAAAGTTGTCAGATCGCGAAAAGCTAAATCAGCTAATTAATAACTAAATTAACCTTGGAATCTTAACTAAATTATATTATGTTAATTGTAATTGTCTAATGTAATCAAAACTGGTAATCAAAAGTTTATAAATATTAACCTTGAAAAGTTTAGTAATAATAACAAAGTAAATCAGTTAATTGTGATTAACTTTAATTTTTAAACTGTAGACCTTATCTCTTGGTTAATTGTTACATAATCAAGGACTAACAATATATTATCATTTGCTGATCATTGAAACAATTTGTTTACGATTAACTTGATGAAAGACATAATTGATTATCTAGAGGAAAAAAGGTAACAATTAACTAATCAATCATATTAATTTCAATTGCTACTGAAATTTCAATAAGGTTCATCATCTTAATCAACAGGTCAGTATTTGGGCGTTGATTAATTTCCCATGGTAAATAAATGATCAAATTAAAGTTAATCACGATGATATTTGGTAACTGAATTAATCACAATCATCACCAACCACTGGATCAATTAATTAATACACTAAAAAAAATGATTAATCTAAATGGTAAGAGAGACAAAGAGTAATTTAAATGATATCGTTTTAAAATCAAATCAATCATCATCATCATCATTGTATTAAGATGATGATACTTATTATCCTTTTGATTAATTAAATTGCAATCATCAAGAGGTTTGAATATGTATAACTTTTGTTTTCTGATTGCCCACTAATCATCATCATCATCAAGTTAATCATGATAACTACAAATGACACAATCATCCCAATGGGAAACTAATCCACCTTAACCTCATAATCTCAGTGGGAGTTTAATCACAATATAAAAATAAATTGTTTCATTAACTCAATGAGAGTTGGTGAGTGAAAAAAAAACTCATGGGAAAACATTGAAACCAATCAACAAGATTCAAATATATTAACCAATCAATGTGTTAATCAATAATCAACAAGGAACAGCAACAAAATCAACTATCAACACAATTACCAAACCAGAAAACCAGAATCAACCCAATAACTGAACTTGGAAACAATTTAATTCACTGATTTATTAATTATGATGCAACTGATTTAAAGGTAATTACTTTTGACTTTTACAGAAATAAAGTAAAACCATCAAATAATACATATGATATCTTCATCTCCATCCTCATCATCATCATCATCAAATGAAATAATAATTGTAATAATTGTTGGAGAAAAGGAACAAAAAAATCAACTTATCAACAATCAGCGAAATTAATTCTGATAACAATTCAAAAGTCAACTGAATGAAAATGAATATCTCACAACAGGGAATCCCCATTGAAATCAATGGAAGAAAAGAAAACAAAAAAAAACTTTTTTTCCTCTAGTTAGTTAGTTAATTTGAAGAAAACAATATAATCAGTGTATATATAGAATCGTAATCATAATCATATAATTATAATTGTAATCATGAAAAAAAAAATGAGCAACAGGTAAGTTTTTGATATGAATATGAACCAAGCCCAGAATTAATTTAATTCAAATCAATTTGACATGAGCTTTAACAATCAAGGGAATCAAGAATATTATTATTAACGTTTTCATATCTTCATTTGGTCAATTAATATGCAATCATTTAGGGGGTGGAATGACTCACTCAGTGGGTTGTCCATCCATAGATCCACTGGTCAGTTTATCTTTTAAGTGTTTACCTGTTCAAGTCCATTGATTCATATGTATGATTATCTTTCTTGTATTATTATTATTTACTTGATACAAACAAATTAGTAAATCAATATAATGTTTATATTCATTGGATTGATTATGATTGTGATTAATACTGATCATCAATCAATTGATTGGTACATATGAGTATCGTTTTGATTTGATTGTTAATTTGCTTTCTCTCTCTCTCTCTAATCTCTCAATGTGATTATAATTTAAATTGAAATCATTTTCGAGGCAATTTAATAAGTTTTCACTTTTGAAATCTTCTCATTTTTGATTAGTTTTGAATAATTATGATTACAACTAAATCAAAATGATTGAGATTTTTTATTTAGATTTACAATTAACATAAACACTGATGGTAAAACAATTTAACTTATTCAACTATTCAGCTAATTGTTGTTAACTGTATCAATACATTTCCGTGAATCTTTTTTTTTGATTTAGTTGTTCAAATTTAACTTGATAATTTTTATTGTTAATTGTTGTTGTTGTTGTTGTTGTTGTTATATTATTATTGTTAATTGTTTCAATTGTGGTAAGCTGATAAATGGTAACAATTAATTGATTTTATTTGATAAAAATAAACTCAGGGAAGAAGGATAAATCTCAATTGAAATGATTAACTAATTGTCCAAAATAAATTTCTCTTCAATGTTAATCATTAAGGTTTGAAGGTTGACAATTAACTGTCATTGAATGTTAACCAAGTCTACAAATCAAGATATTGATTAAAGTGCACAATCAAAATGAAACGTTAATCATTAACAGCAATTAAATGTTTCAAACATTCAACACAATTAACTGATAATCAAATTGGTGATATAATAATGATAATAACTGGGAAAAAAATGATTACAATTTATAATTAACCATTGAGGTGTTGATAATAAACTAATTGTTAATATTATTTACTGGATTAGATTTAGGATTAACTGGATTAATCTATTGATTAACATTTCCGGAGGGAAAAAAATTTACCGCCATTTAAATTGATTTGAAAAAAAGAGACAATCATTTTAATTTAAATTTCCAATATAATTAACTAATTGTTTGAGGGACAAACTCAAAACAATTAGGAGACTACACATTAATACAATACAATTAATTGTGATCACGAAAAAACAAATCAAGAGATTAACTAAATTAACAGCATTTAAATTAGGTGAATGTCACTTTTAATTGTTTGACTAATTATTTACTTATATTGTTAATCTGTTATTGTTATTTACTGATTGTAACAATTTAAAACATTAATCTAATGCCAACCATAATCAACTTGTATAACCATGACTTTGATCATTGATTGACAGTTTCAATTTTGAGGGTTGATTAGTTAATTGTTTTGTTTTGTTTAATTAACTTTCAAATGTAAATGATTATAATAATTAAAAACCAGAGGAGTGTTTGTTAATTGTTACCAATTGATTTGAAACAATTTAAATTTCCGATTTAGTTTCCGTTAGTAAAGTGCTTCTGTTTTTAGATAGATAACAATTTAACTAAAGTTAAATTGTTCAATGTTAATTGTTAGATATCAACCTGATCCTTTGGAGATATATTATTCAAATAATAATAATAAATTGTTATCAATTGATTGTGTTTTAATTGTGATAAACCAAGAATCAAAAAACAAAACAACTTTGATAATCATTGGTGATAATCAATTAATATTAAAAGTAACTCTTAATATTAATCAAGTTTCTGGTGTTGTTGATTGTGACAATACAGTTAATTGATTGTTGTCATTGATACCCAATGATTATACATTGAATTTTTCGGACTATTTGTTAATTGTTGTTGATTGTCATATAACTTTATTATTGTTTACTGTTATTTGATTGGGAAAAGTGCAAAAAAAAACATAAAGGTTTCAATTGATACATTTGATTTCAAGGTTTCTCACCAATCAAGATATTATTCAGTTCATGTCCTTGGGTGGATTATAATTCAGATTATATTGGATATGGATTCTTGGAGTTAAAGTTAAATCTACTCTAATCACTATAACAATTAAGACAAATAGACCTGATAATAGTAGTAGTAGTCAAGATAATCAAGATAAACGTTATTTCCGGTATAACAATCAACAATCAACTTGAACCATCAACATTGAAGGTTAATCTTAATTCAGTTTAATATGTTTACATTCATGTAATAATAATATAGTTAGTTGATTAATCTGATTAATTGTTTTCATGATTTTTTTTTCTATTATCTCCAATTTCAATTTCAACTGATTTAGTTAAAAGTAAGGGGGGAAAAGTTAATTCAAAGTTTGTTGATTATTGGTAAATCTAATATACACCAGGAAGTATATCAGTTTATTCAATTTACATAATATTTCAATTCTGATATTTGATAAATTCTGAGCTCATATAGCTCAGAATTCATTCAGGGACAAGCCCATGGTTCGGATGAATCTCTTTTTTAATGAGAAATTTTTTTTTTCGTTGAGTTGATTGTTCATTTCAATGGGAATGAACTTGATCATCAGAATTCAAGATGATAATTGTTCCTGGATTTATCTTCATGCTCATCATTGTAATTATCAACATCAGCATGATCAATATCATCATGAAATTTTCATTAATTTCATTTTCATATTGATGAAACCATTGAAAGTGAACATATTTGATTGTAACAATTTAAGTGATTGTAGTTATCATTATTTTTTTCAGCTCATTCCAAGATGAATGTTTCATTTTTTTAACATTTACTGAATTTTGTTGATTGTTGATGAAATAATTTCAAATTGTTGATGATTCAATTCACGTAATACAAATAATTTTAACTCTTAATTGTCTTAATTTTGCTCTGATCTTCAATTTGAATCATCTTAATTTAGTTACAACAATTAGCTTTACATGGAGATTATAATTGCAACAGTTGATTAAGGGAATCGGTTTAATTAATACAAATCAATTAGTAAATTAAAGGTAAAAAAATATTGAGTTAGTAATTATGAAATTGATTAACGTAATTAAATTGAGTGATTAACTATAAACATGGCAATTAATCAATTCTAAGCATATTAAATCAGTTATTACGAATCACGATTAATAAATTTAAATTGAATATCTAAATCATTACCAAAGATCTATGAGATTTATTGAACAATTAATTGTTAAAACTGTTTACAATTGAACAATCAAAATACAATTAACTTGACTTTCAACAATTAACAGCAATTTCAATGCCATCTCTTGACTGTTTAGGAAACTGTTTAAATAGTTTTATCAACAATCAATTTAATGCTGACAATTAAATGTAACTACTGATTTGTAATTATCTACAATTGGTATATAAATTCAACTATTAATACTTAATTGTAATCGGAAGCATTAACAATCAATATTGATGATTAATCTAAATCAGAGGCAACAACTATTAATAATTGTTAGAAAAAGTTTCAAAACTAAATCAATTGATTGAATTGAGTTTAAAATAATCAATGAAAGTGAATTTTTTTACTCACACCTACACAATTGCTGCTTGAATGAATCAGTAAATAATATTGCACAGAAATTTATTGATTACTCTTACAATAAGGAATCAAATTGTTACCGATAATTAAAAGAGACTCTAACATTGAGTGAGAAAAAAAATTCTCATTATGAATTATTTAAACGTTACATTAATAGTAAGTGTAATATTGTAAATTAATTGAAAGGCGAGATTACATTTGTTTTGTTTTTGTTTATTGTTTATCTTTGAAACCAGAAAAGGCTGAACAAGTTTGATTTTCACAGGTCAAAGTTAACAGGTCAACCAGAAAATAAATAAGACTTAAAGTCCATGGTCAAGGAAGATGAGAAAGAGAGGGAGAGAAATGAAAAGGTTATCATTAAGTTAACAGAGATGATGATAATGAAAACGAGAAAAAGTAACATTGGTAACTAAAGTAAATAATATCATCGACTATCACCAGAGAGAGAGAGAGAGAGAGAGAGAGAGAGAGAGAGAGAGAGAGAGAGATCATTATCATCATCGTGAGAAGATGTATCTTCAATTTCACCATCGTTATCTTCCTTATCATCGTTTTACTGTTGTAATATTGATAACAGGAGATCGCGATTCGTTTTGAACATTTTGTTTCTTGTGGTCAGTTTTTTTCTTTCTGCTTAGAATTTATCCTAAAACAAAGTTCTCCTCCTCCATTTCCCTTTTTCATCTTCATCATCTCTCTTTCTCTCTCAGCTTTTTCTGTGACTAAGTTTTTTTATTAGAATTCGTTCTCACCATCGTTTTTGAAACTACCCGTTGATTTTGCTTAGTTTACTTGGTTCTATGTTTACAAAATCTAAGGTCACTGTTAAGGGTCACTCTCTCTCTCTCTCTTTCTATTTTTCCATCTACAAGTTGAGGTCAAATGGTCAGTCTAAACTTTGCACTTCTTTGACTTTGTTTACAAGACTTTTGCCCATTTCTTGAAAAGCTCCCAAGAAATTTTCTCTCTCTCTCTCTCTTCATTTAAATCTTTGAACTTTCCCTTTCAACCTTTAATATGATATCGTCTTTATGATGATTTCTTAATATAATTCACTATGGTAACAATATTATCTTTTCGTTGGGAAGATTTAATTTTCAAAGCAAGTTGCCCTTTCCTTTTGGTCAGTTATTATTATTGAAGGTCAAAGGCCTAAAGACAAGTGGTCAATAGGAGTACAGTTGCTTTAAAAGAACCTGCAGGCAGCTCACTCGCTCCTTCTCTCTGTCCACCACCGGTCTAAGTCTCCCTCATCCCAGAGAGAAAAGTATTGGTCAAGAAAGGGTCAACGTTCGACGGGTAACAATAATATTCTTTTCACAGCAAAATAAAAGTAAAGAGTTGAGGTCACAAATAGAGAGAGAGAAAAGTTGATAAACGGTAAAGATGACCAACAAAAGAAAAGTGGGTTATAAGTTATATTTATTTCCCATAGAAAACGAATTTAAAGATGAATATGAGAGAAAATTTAAAAGATGATCATGATGAGAGAGAGAGAGGATAAGACAGAGGTCAGAGAACAGATTAGACAATATTAAAGAGGAAAAAGAGGTTGAGTTAAAAGGACTCGATTTTTTTTCTCTTCTTTTAAACAGAAGGAGAGATAAAGAGTGAGAGAGAGAGAGAGAGAGAGAGAAGAAAAAAAGTTTATCAGGTAAAAATAATAAACAACGAAGGACAGTCCAAGTTATATATTATTTTTCAGGTAAGAAAATGGCCTGAGGACATTATCATCAACATCATCATCTCTCATTCAGTGCAGAGCATCTTGAAGGCCTGTGTGATCAACCAACCGAAACAATCACAACCAGGGGAGATAAAAAAAATAACGATGATGAAAATGGTGAGCAAGATTATCATGAAGTAGAAAGGTGTATGATGATGATGAGGATGATGATTATAACCTCATTTTCATCATTATACAAAAGCAGCAGTCACATTAAAATAACAGGTTAATACTTATTAAAGTAATTTCTCAATCAGATATTATTAATATCATTATTACTTTTACTTGAAACCATTATCATTATCAATAAGTGACCCTATTAGCTTTTTATCATTCAAAGTAATTAGCAAATTAAAACTAATTAAAAAATCGTTTAACCGGAAGTAAGGCCTCCCCTTCATACTCCCTCTCTCTGTCTCTCTCTCTCTCTCTCACCTTCATCTTACCTGAAGATACAAAATGACAGTAAATGTTAACAGGTAAGTTTTTGTCTCTCTCATATCGTATCTCTGATTTACTTACAATAAGTTATCACTTCACAAGGTGTGATAGGTTAAGTTAAACATCATCATTTTCTGATTATTGATTTTTAATGATAAGGAAATTGAAGGACATTAATCAAGGACATTATTAGCATGATTAGGATTAGAATGATCGAAAAGTGAAAACGAAAAACTCATTTACGGGATTGGCCAGTCAGGGTCACTTTTTTCCCACCAAATTATCAAATTCTGCTTTATGATTAATATAAATTAATATTTTTCTCTTTTTTTTTTCTTCACTCCAATCGTAAAAGTGAATTAACTTGAATACAAAATAATTTACAGTCTTCTTAATAACAATAATAATGATGATGATGAAGATGAAGATGATAATAGTAGTAATTGACAGAATTACTCTCTCAAACTTGTAAACTGGTCAAGAAGATAGCAAAGTGAACCATCAGTTTACCCTAAGGGCTAAATTGATACAAATAAATAAACTACTACTGATATTGTATGAAAATATTATGCACAGGTAACATTATTATTAACCTCTCAATGAGAGGAGGAGGTGGAGGGAGGGAGGTGCAAGTGATACGTTTTTTTTTCATCATTTACTAGAGATGAAGTGATGATGATGATGATGATAATGATGATGAAGATGAAGATTCAGGTCTTAAGATTGTTGCTTCTCAAATCAAATGAGTCTAAATAAATAGAGTCAAAATTATCGAAGAAAAAAAAAGTGTATCTACTTCATCTTTTACTTTTCTCTCTCATCATCATCATCATCATCTTCTCCGCATCTTCTAGTGAGTATTAATATATAAGATGGTCACGGGTGAGCTGCGTTCTGGAATTGGTGACCACTCAACCAAATCATCTCTCAGCATATGATTAAAGAGGCAAAGGAGAAGGGAGAGTAAAGTGAAGATGAAGATGAAGATGATGATGATGATGAAGATGACGAGGAAAAGTCCTTGTAATCAAATCATATTACCTGGTGAAAATGAAGATAAAGATGATAAATAAGAACAAAACAGAATCACTGACCTCCATGGGAACCTAATTTCTTAGGAATAAAATTCAACTCAATGAATGAATTGATGATGATGATGAAGAAAAGAAAAGAAAAGTCAAGTAAGATAAATTATCTAATGTTACGATACTTAATTAACATGACTAATTAACTAACAAATAATTAAGGTAAATTCAAATGTAATAATTACTTATCAATGACATTTCATTTACTAGAAAAGTTTTCCCTACTATCAAATTAATATTGACCATTGATGTTGTATTGATTAAATTGTTTATATTTTCGTCAACTATTATGGATAACAATTAATTGTTACTTAATTCATGTTAAAGATGCGGTTAATTAACAGTAAACGCCCTAGAGAGTTAACATCGCTTCGTTACAACGATTAGAACTTTTTTTATTTTCAAAACAAACGCTTCGTTATCAAAGGTCACACCTTAAAAAACTAACATTGAAATAGATGAAGATTGTAATCATTATCAATATTGTAATGGTTATGATTAAACATTAGTTTAACCTTCAAAGTTTCACACTATTAACTAAATTGTAACAATTAAGTGTTAAAATGTTAACACATTTAAGTGCTGATAATTATGGACATGAGAATTGATAACATTATATTTTCAGGGTAAAGGTAAATCATATGATTGGGATTGAAGAAAGTTAGTTAATTGTTTGATGATGATGAGAAAACAAAATTAGATGTACAATTGTATTGATTTCAGTTAATTGTTGTTGTTTTTGTTTCATTTACGTTATGATTGTTGTTATGATTAAATGGCAACGGAAATGAATGGAAAATAAAACAAAGTTTTTATCAATTTAAATTTAAATTGTGTTACTCATTTGATTGTGACTAAATCAATCATTTTTCCGGTTTAATTAACACAACAATTTAATCAGAAATATTGATAAACACTCATTTACTTGTGTATTATTATGTGTGTGTAACCACAAATGATATTAAATATTATTACATGGAGGACATTCAATGTAATTTATCAATTTTTATATCGAACAAAAAAAAAGTTTTAAAACTTTTTTTTCTCATAAAAGTTGAGATATTTATATCATAAAATATATCAGGTGAGAGAGTGGGAGGGTTACAGGTATGAAAAATACACACAATGGTGTGTAAACACTTGATTGACCTTTCGTACAACTATAAACTAACCATAATCATAAATCATTACCTAAAGGTAAGGAAAAAGTTACTAAGAAGTAACAAGAAAAAAATTGACCCACTAAGTGAGGATAAAATGACCCTTAGAGTGATGGTCAACTCCCCTTGTCTCTCACTAAAATAAGGTGAAGAGAGAGAGAGAGAGAGAGAGAGAGAGAGAGAGAAACACCTTACGCAGGTAAGATTTGGAGAAAACTCGTAAACATTGTAGGGTAACAATAAGGTGAGAAGATGAAGATAAAGATGAAGATAAGGATGAAGACAAGTCGATGAAAAATATTATTACAAAGAAGATTTTTCTATGGATAATATTAATTCACCTGAAAGGTAAGTTAATATTCTTATGGATTTTCTCATGGATTAAATTTACGATTTTGAAACTTTCGAAAGAGAGAAAAAGTTTCGGAGATAATAGTTTTAGTTTCGAACTCATTTCTAATCATTGTTTTAATTGTTACTTTCATTCCTTAATTGTTGACTATTAACATGACAGTTTGTCAATAATTATATTTGATTAACATTCTTTCCAGCCATTTTATTGTTTCTTTTTTAATCTCTATTAGTTAATTGTGAATTTGATTTACTATTTTAGTTACAATTTAATATGATTTATGGTTACGATTAACTTTTTTTTTTACTTGTGACTTTTATTGTGATCAAGTGATTATCTAATTGTGTTATTTAGTGTATGAAACAATGTTAATCAAGTTAATTGTAACTAATTGTCTTCATTTTGAATTGCATTTAAGTGTTATATTGTTGTTGACACTGAATTTAATCAACAAATTTGCTTCAAATTATCAACTATTTAACTTTGCTCATTTTAGATTCAGTTAATTGTGTGACTTTGTTAAATTTCATTCATAGTTAGTAAGTTAATTCAATTTAATTGAATTATTTACGAGACATAATATCATAATCATCATCATCAACTAGATTTAATTTAATCAAAATCAATTGACAGTAAATTAAATAAGTACAAATTGTATATCAAATATACAATAAGATATTAAATTGTTTAAGAAATATATTAGTTGATTGTTATTAATGATTAAAAGTATATTAGTTAATCAATTGCTATTTCATGAAAAATGATTAATTGATTGTCAATGAATTCATTTAAGAAAATATAATTGTAATCAAATAAATCATGATTAACTTGATTAAAAGAGAGTAGCTTAAAGTTAATTGTGTACAATTTAAAGTTTATTAATAAAATTAAGTTCATCTAAATTGTCTGATCAAGTTCAGGATCAGTGTAACAATTAAGTGTAACAATTAACTATTATTTTTGTTTTGTCTTTACAAAGATTTAATCAGATTTTGGTTAACATTAATTAGTTATGAATTTTTGGTAACAATTAACGTTAATCTAGTTTGAATATAAATAAGATTCTGATTAATTGATAATTGTATTGATGATTAACACTGTAAACATTGTTTCTAGGAAACTGTAATTATGATATTATCATCATAAGAGTAATTAATTAATTGTGATTACAATTGACTGTTCAACTTGATTGTTAGGTTGATGATTGGTTTGAATTGATGAATGGATTGAGAAAAATAAATCAAGTCAATCACTGGGTGAGAGTAAATTGTTGATCAATGGCAAATGATACTCACAATTAGATTTGATTAGATAATTAATTAGATTGAGTGTATCATCATCATAATAAAGTTAAAGTAATAATATAATTAAGAGATTATAATTAGTGTTAATCAACAAATTGTCATAATAAGAGACAGAGACAATATAATAAGGTCACTGTTGGAAATTAAGAGTTAATTGAGTTCATTGTTTGTTTGTATTCACAACAATTATAACCCCAATTTATATTTATATTATGTAATTTACGATGAAATGATTTAAATTGTCAGAGAAATTAGTTAATTGTCACTTACCATTTGAATTGTCTTCGGATAGATCAGACATCGATGGGACTTTCTGTATTGATCCAATGTAACGAGGTACAACAAATGTTACTTCAATTGAGTTAATTGTTGGCACTTTTTTCATCTTAATTAGTTCACCATTTGATTCAATGTAAGGTAATTGTTGGTCAAAGTTAATCAACGAGGCTAATTTAGTTTCACCGGTAAGTCCATTTTCACTCATTTTCAATTTGATTTGTTGATGATCCTAAATTGGGTTAAATTAATTGTTGTGGTTACAATTATATAAATTGTTGATTCTATTGAATAACCAAAAGGATAAGATTGTAATTAACTAATTAACTGTTATATTAGTTGATTGTAAGAACGGATTATAAATATTAAAGGAGTTTAAATTGAGCTAATTTTGTCTCAATTACAATCATCAATATTTAATGTAAACAGTTAAAGGTAATCACTAATTGTGAATGTTTTAGTTATGGTGTTAATTAGATTAACTAATTTGGTTTCATTTCCCTTCCGTTTAGATGATTTGATTTCCGTTGCAAATGGTTAAACTGATTGTTACAAATTTATCAATTTATCCTACAATCTACATTGTAATATATTAGATTAGTAAATTAATTTGTTAATCACTTAAGTACAGAAATCAACTAATGTGTAAAAAATTGATTTGATTATCTTAAATATCGTTAACCTTTCAAAACACTAATCACAATTGAAATGAAACTGTTTGATTGTCAATTTGTTAATTTGATAATATTATCATTTTGAAAGTAGACGTTGAGGTGAATCACTTTATTATCATCAACTTACCTTTAATTGTGATTAACAAAGATGATAGTTAACACTTATCATTGCAACACTTTTAATCATCAGGCAATGGTAATAACATAAGATGAGAGAGAGAGAGAGAGAGAGATGAGGATGAAAAGAAAGAGTTGAAAATGTGTAACAAAATCAACAAAAAGTAAATTAAACGGCAAATATGATGATGATGATGATTAACAATCGATTTGTGATTGATGAATGATGGAAACCTATTAATATCTAATGAGGTTTGATTAGTACTTTTACTCTAACACAGAGCAATCATAGTGGAAAATGTTAGAGAAAAGAAAAGAAAAATAATTTGAATTTGTTTTCTTATTTTTCACTTTCTCTTTTACTCAATCATTTTCTCCTCACTGAAATTCATTCATAAAAATCGACTGGAAAACAGGTAAATACTGAGTATGAGTAAAAGAAGATGATGAATGAATGAGTAAAAATTGATAGTAAATAAGAAAGAGAGAAAAAGAGAAAGAGGGAGAAAGAAGCACGAGGACAAGAGAAGGGGAAAAAGTAATATTATCTCTCCCTCTTCTCACCATTTCATCATAATAAGAGTAACAGAAAATGAGGAGAATCATAATTGCGAAATAATAATTAGCTCACCTTTCTCATTTACTAATTATGACAATTTATCCAATTCTATTTCTCAATTGAATATTGGAAATGTACGAATAATGGTCAACGAAAATCCAATCGATACGATTAACAATTAAATCGGTGTGAACAAACAAAGAGATTCAAACCCATTGAGAGTTGAATCGCTTCTCTCTTTCTCTTTAATTAACAATTAACAAATTGACTTGATCGTTGGATTGTTATGATGATGGAAGAAAAATCAATGAGAGAGTAAAAACAAACAACCAGAAAAAATTAATGGATGAAATAACAAAAATAAACACAAGAGAGAAAAGAACAAGAGAAAAAAAAGAAAATGGAAAAACGAACAATTTTTACACTTGATTGGAAAGAAGATGAAGAAGATGATGAGGATGAAATTGTTGGTAATTTTGTTCTTTTTAGAGAAATAATAATTATCGAAGAAATAAATTAATAGAAATTTATTGTAATCTAATTAATCTTATTCCTTTTCTTTGATAGTTGATTTGTTTCTCTTCATTCATAGAATTGGAATCAATCAAAGTTCCAGCTCCATCTACGAGTTTCATTCATCATCATTTTCTTTCTCCCACAATTGTAACGTAATATCTTCCATTCTTTATCGTTCTTTTATCTTCCATTTATCATCATTTCCATTGGACACTGTTGATAATCTCTTTTTTGTCTCTTCTTTCATTTTTTATCTTCTTTTCTCTCTCAATCTGTGTCGCTTTTTCATCTTCTTCTTATGAAACTTTTGACTCTTTTTTCGGTTGTTTTTTTGCTTCTTTTTTTCATTCACCTTTTTTTTTCACAACCGAATTTGCTTATACTAAACCTGTTTCTATGATTCTCTCCAATGTCCTACTTATTTTTTATGTTGGTTCGTTTTTTTTTGTTTTTCTCTCTCTTGATGATATTTAGTTTCTTTCCAGTGATTGCTCCTTCTTTTTCCTCTTTTTTCACATTTAATTATTTGGATGGTATCTTGATGGTATTCCTGTGATTTCTGTTATTAAACTGTTACTTTCTTGTCTTTTTTATCATCAGTTAATTTACATCAATCCATTTTTAATGAGATTTACAATTTTCTCATGATTGGAAATTGACTGTTAACTAATCATTTAGAGTTAAAGTTAGAGTAACTCCAAGGTAAGTGAAGGTGGACAAGCTTAAGTTGAAGAAGAGAGAGAGAGTGAGAGATTTCGTTAATGTTGAGCTTCTCCTTTTCTCTTTTTGCACCATTGATTTGGTTATTAAGGTGATTAGATTAAATTGCTTGACTCTTTTTTCTTTTATTCCCATGGGTTGACCATTTCTTTTGGACTTGAAGAGTCTCTCTTTAATTACTCTCACTGGTGAAAGAAAAAGAGTTCCGATCAATCCTTCATCTTTGCTTTGGGTTTTACAAGAATTTTTCCTCAAGTTTCTTCATCCTTGCGATTTATTCTCAAGCTCCATCGATGAATATTACCTGGATAATTAATCGAGAGAAAAAGAAAATAAAAAAAAATCAAACACATAATTAACATGAGAAGATCAAGTAAAACAACTTAAGGATAAAGGAGAATATCATCTTTCTATTGGCACAATTTCTGGTTACCGGTGATCATTTCTAATTAACAATCAACAGGATAATTCGATTGCAATAATAAAAAAAAATAATAATATCCACTGAAATCTTACCATTGATTAAATTTGAATCATTTTAAATGAATCATTTTGATTGTTCCAAAACGAGACTTAATCAACTTGAGCTGACCAATGTACCAACATAAAAAATTTACAAGCACAAACCAACCGAATTAACTAATACAAGAAAGTACAGAGAAACAATAAACAAATTCTAAAAAATGATTAAAATAATAGAATCAAACCAAATTAGATTTAATTGTGGAAAATTAAACCAAAACAATCAACTGTTGATTCAAATTAAACCAAGAAAAAAAATGGAGAATTTAAACTCGGAACAACTGTCGCCACCTCGCGACCATTTAACTTACCATTTAGAATAGAATTTCTCTTCTACTATTATTCCCAACAGATGGCGTTCGTTTGGTTGTGTGATTTTCTCTTTTCTTCGCCATCTGTTGGTCGGATAAGAAAATAGATTAATGTCAAGACCAAACCCATTGATGTTTCTGTTTATGTTATTGTCTTGGTTTAATTGATTTTCTAGTGATTTAATTGTTGTGTCCATTGGTAGAAATAATTTAGACTTGTATAGTCTTAATTAAGAAAGAACAATGGTTCGTCATTTAAATGTATCTCAGCAAAAATTAGCTGAGAAATTGACTATTCTCAATGACCGGGGAATAGGAATGTTAACTAGACTTTATAATATTAAAAAGGTAAGAATTTGTTGTTAATTGTGTTAATTGTTATTCCATTTGATTTAATCCTTTTCTTTTTCTTTTTCTCTTATTTTTATTTATTTAGCAATCAAGTGATCCTAAACTTCGACCTCCTATTCTTTCTGACAAAGGTTTGGAATCAGCTATGAAACAGATTGTCAGAAGATTTCCACACACAGATACAAGGAGTAATAATGTAAACAATTTTGTTCTATTCTTTTATTTGATTTTCTTTTTCTACTTTTTTATTGCATTTGATTGATTTGTTTTCTTCTTTTATTTCTTCCAAAAATCAATCATAGAGCTTAATTGGTGCGGTTGCTACTGCTCGAACTGAGATAACTAAGGCTACAACTCATTTCTATTACACCTTTGTGGATATTTTGGAGTTTAAAGACCATGTTAATGAACTTTTAACCACCATGGATGCTTGTCAATTGACACTCGATATTGTAATTATTTTCTATTCTCATTTAATCAGTGGTTAATTATTCTTTTGCTTTAACTGTTCACTATGTGTGATTCCATTTTTCCAGTTAAAAATTAAGAGTAACTCCCCTTTAAAATTTAATATCTATCCTGTCATCTGAGTATATTACCATATTCATTTTATATCTTATCTATTTTTACTCTATCTCTAATTATTACCATTATTTGTTTTGTTTTTGTTTTTGTTTTCAATTACAGTCCATCAATTTTGATCTAACTCGAGGCTATCTGGATCTCATGGTAACTTATGTATCACTCATGATTCTTGTCTCACGAATTGAGGATAGAAAGGCGGTTATTGGTTTATTTAATACTGCCCACGAACTTACCCATGGACACAGTGAGAACAGTTTTCCCCGATTAGGTCAAATGATTGTCGAATATGAGAATCCACTTAAAAAATTGTCAGAGGATTTTGTTCCACACTCAAAGTTACTTTTTAACGCTCTCATATCTCTCCAAGAAAGTTTCCATCTTCGTAATCTTCCAGCTGAGGAATGGCGTAAAAGTCAAATTCTAAGCATCGTTGCCAATCCAAGAGACATTCTGACTCCTGCACAAACAGATCCAATAAACACCGAATACCTTTCAATTGATTCCATGGAAAGATATATAATTTGTAAGTAATTCCATCAATTTATCTAACCGAACAGTTTTAATTAATCTTTTTGTCTTTTTTATGTTTTGTCTTTAGTTGGATTCCTATTAATTCATCAACATCTTAATCAGACTTCAGCTCATGAATTATTTTCAAAAGCTCTTCAATGTGGTTGGGTAACAACTCTTCACCGAGATGAAGTTATTCATACCCATGCATTTGTCCAACATTTTTTTGAAGGAATCAAAGGTTACAACAAAAGAGTCTCTGATGTTAAAGATGCTTATAACAATGTCCTTCAAAATGCGTAAGTTTTTTAACTTTATCATAAATTTTTATTCTTTCTCATTGTATTGATTACCTTTTTTCCTTACTATTTGTAATAGTGGACATATTCATCGAGAGAAGCGAAAATTTTTACGCTCAGCGTTGAAAGAATTGGGATTAATCTTGGGAGATCAACCTGGACTTTTAGGACCAAAAGCACTTCTTGTTTTCATGGCTTTGTCTTTTGCCCGTGATGAGGTTCATTGGCTATTGCGACATTATGACAATATTCCCGTTCGACAAGGTCGACCTAAAGCTCAAGCGGAAGATCTTGTTGATCGTCAATTACCAGAGCTTTTATTTCACATTGAGGAACTCAGATCATTAGTGAGAAAATATAATCAAGTAGTTCAACGTTATTATGTCCAATATTTAACCTGTTACGATGCAATAGCTTTGAATAATATTATGCAAGGTGTTTCTATGATGCCGGAAGAGGATTCAGTAATTTTGGAATCTATTTACAGTCAAATATCAAACCTTTCAGTTAAACAAATCGAGAACAATGAAATATTTGATTTTCGAGGACTTCGATTGGATTGGTTTCGTTTACAAGCCTACAGTAGTGTCAATCGATACCCAATGAACCTTTTTGAGCACAAAAACTTAGCCACTTTGATGAACATTGTTGTTTTCCATACTAAGATGGTTGATTATTTGGAAGATATATTAACGGAAACTTCAGATCTTTCCCTTTTCTGGTTAGTAATTAAATTCCATGATTAACTTTGTCCAATATTAATATTGATTCTTTTCTTTTTACAGTTTTTATAGTAAAATTTTCGATGACCAGTTTCATATGTGTTTGGAGTTTCCAGCGCAAACGAGATACATCATTGCCTTCCCGATGATTTGCTCACATTTCCTTAATTCATACCATGACCTTGCCCCTGAAGAGGTAAATTGGGTCCAAAATTTTGATTTGATCTTCTATTAACTTTTATTTTTCTTTTCTAACCTTTAGCGAACTCGAATTGGAGAAAGAAGCATTTCTATGGTTAATCTATTCCTCGATGAAATGTCAAAAGAGGCCAAAAATATAATCACCACAATTTGCGATCATCAATGTATGCTCAATGATCAACTGTTACCTAAACATGTAGCACCTCAAATAGTCTCAGTGGTGAAATTAAAGAAACGAGACAAGAAGAATAAAATCGAAAGAGAAATCGACAAACCGGGAATTGAAAGTTATCGTCGAACCAGAGAAGAGTTGACTACGTAAGTTACGATCAATTAATCAATCGAGAAAAAAATTAATAATAATAATCATCTTCTTATTTACTATTAGAATGGATAAACTTCATATGGCTTTAACTGAACTTTGTTTTGCAATCAATTATTGTCCATCTATACACGTTTGGGATCACACTTTTGCTCCTCGTGAATATCTTCATGGTCATTTAGAGTCTCGATTTAACAAAGCTCTTGTTGGAATGGTCATGTTCAATCCCGAAACAAATGAAATCGCCAAACCATCTGAACTACTCAGCAGTGTTCGAGCTTACATGAATGTCCTCCAATCCATTGAAAATTATGGTAACTATTTATTTCTTGTTTCCGATTCACTTTTTTTAAAATCTTACATCAATTAAACTCTAATGATTTTTTTTTGTTTATCTCTTACAGTTCAAATTGAGATAACCAATATTTTCAACTCTGTTCTGCTTTTACAAACACAACCACAGGACAGTCATGGTGACAAAACAATTACCGCTCTCTATTCAAATTGGTACCTTGAGGTACTCTTAAGGCGAGTCAGTGCTGGTCAAATATGTTACTCTCCATTACAAAAAGCCTTTGTTACCTTACCGGTTGAAGGTCAAGTACCTTTTTGTGCTGAAGAATATTCCGATGTTAATGGTATTGCTATTTACTTTTCAAAACTAATTACAAATCAATGAATTATCATTAATCAAATCAATTATTGTCTCTACAGAGCTACGAGCATTAGCTGAACTCATTGGACCCTATGGAATGAAATATTGTAACGAAAATCTGATGTGGCATATTGCAAGTCAAGTGACTGAATTAAAGGTAATTAGTTTATTTTTTTTTGTTAATTCAACTGCCCAAATTAATGGATAACTATTAATGAATTTATTTTGTTTCGCAATTAGAAATTGGTTATTATGAATAAAGAAACACTTCTTGGTTTAAGATCTAATTATGATAAACCTGAACAAATGAGAGAGTTATTTAAAAAACTACAAAGTAAGTAACGTTTTAATTGTTATTTACTATTCTAAATAAAATATATTAATGATTTAATCTTAAACTAATGCTTATTGTGCACTTTAATTGCTCAATCTATTTTAATCTTTTGTTAATTATCTTTGTTGCTTTGCTGCTCTAAGGACCCAAGATTGCTCAAAGTAAAATATACTAACCATTTCTTAATAATCGTTAGATTGTTGCCCAATTAGATTAATCCCTTTTTTGCATTTAACTGTAGAATTAGTCATTGCATAAAAATTTACAATTTACTAATTTGAAACAATTTACTGATCTATTTCTCTGTTCTCAGATGTAGATAGTGTCTTACAACGAATGACAATCATTGGTGTTATCCTTTGCTTCCGGGAATTGGCACAAGAAGCTTTGAGCGATGTTTTATTTGATCGAATACCTTTTCTGATGAGTTCAATTCTTGACTTTAAGCATCATGTTCCAAATGGTGAATCAATGGTAAGCACAATTTAATTTAATTGTGTAAAAAGAATTGAACATTTCAATCACAATTAACTCTCTCTCTTTTCACTCACATCTTTCCGTTTTTCCCTCATTCTATCAGATTGAAAGTGCTAAGCTCCAGGTAAATATCAATAAACTAATATTTTAATTGTTGAATTTTTCATAGATTATTTTAATCATCAATATGTATTATTTAATTGCTGTTAATTTATTTATCCCCACAGAGTATCAGTGAAATGTGTTCGGCGGCTGGGTTACCAAACAAGGTTGATCCAGCTTTAGTTACTGCTTTATTGTCTCAAAAAAGTGGTAAGTAATCAATTTGAAATTGTAATTAATTAGCTAATAATAATGGAATAATTTTCATTACAGAATTGGGTGAAGATGAATATCAAATTGCTTGTCTCCTTATGGTTTTTATTGCTGTTTCTTTACCTAAACTTGCTCGCGGTGAACAATCATATTATAAACCATCATTGGAAGCTCATGGTAATAATATTCATTGTTTAGCTCAAGCAATTAACGGAATTGCAGGAGCACTTTTTACAATTTGTAACCACGGAGATACTGTTGACCGATTAAAGGAGTTCTTAGCATTGGCCTCATCGAGTCTCCTTCGTTTGGGTCTTGAACCAGACAAAGAAGCAACTCGAAATCGAGAATCTATTTACATCTTATTAGATTTAATTGTCAAAGAATCACCTTTTCTAACCATGGATTTACTCGAGTCTTGTTTCCCTTATGCGCTACTACGAAATGCTTATCATGCAGTTTACAAGAATCAAGGGATAACCAATCCATCAACCTAAAAATTTATCTCTCTCGCTCTCTGTTAATCTCACACACACACACACACACACACACACACACACACACACACAAAATGCTCACCGGAAAATATCATCATTATCATTCATTTATATTTCTTTGATATTTTTTTCTATTATTTTTTTCCTCTTTTTAATCAATTATCTGAAAATTACCCGATGATTATTATTCCCTAAGAAAATTAATAGACTTTACATTCACCATCTTCCAACTTACATGTTTTTTCAACACCGTTGATTGTTTTCTAAGGTTTTACATTATGATAAATTATTTATAAATTATTACAATAGACACAAACATCAATATATACACATAACAATCGTATTCAGTCAATGTAATTGTATTGTTTGAATAGAAATTAAAAAACACTCCTACAATCAGAAATGTTTGTTTTTTTTTGTAAATGCTTTTTAATTTAGATTTTAGTTAAGCTTTTTTTTCTGTTAATTTTAATTGTTATTCATCAGGAACTTAAGGATTGGTCATAAGTTGAGTTTTATCAAAATTTGTAAGAATATGAAAACAAAGGAAATACAATTTTAGAAAAAAAAAATGTGGGGCAACAAAGGAGAGTGGGGACATTGCGGTGTGGAGGTGAGTGAGTGAGTGAGTGTGAGAGAAAGAGAGATATGATCGAAGGTGAGATTTATCAGATTCGTCAACAAAAAAAAAGAGAGAAAAACAAACAAGAGAAAGAAAAGAATCAGATTCGCACTTTTTTATCATGACTGTCCAAAGAGAGAAAGAGTGAGTTAGAGAGAGAAGTTTAAAATGGAAGGGAATGTAAGAGAAGAGGAAGATAAGGAAGAGAAAGATGAAGAGATGTCAAGCAAAGGATGATGATGATTAGAAAGAAACAAAAAAATAGTAAGATGATGATGATTATGAAGATGATGAGGTCACATAAAGATTGCGATGAGAAACAAAACAAAAGTCAGTTCATCAGTTGGTGTTGTGTGTGTGTGGTGGTTGATGTTTGGTGAGTAAAATTTATGATAATAATAAGATGATTGATCTTGTGTTTTGTTTTCGTTGTGTTAACCTACACATGAAGTAAAAACAAACATCAAGTTGAGTGTGATATTGTTGATTTGTTTGTTAATTGTTACGGTGATTTGTTTTGTTATTTGGGAACACAGGAAAGCTAATCAATTGCAATTTGATAATGATGAAATTTGTGAGACTCATTTGTAGTGATTGTGAATTAATAATAACTGCTTTCCGTTTCAACAAGAAAAGGCTTGTGTTGATAATGATGGAGAAGATGATGAAAATACTTTAATAAAAATCACCATCAATGTCAATTGTCAATTTGAAGGTTTCCAAACGTCAATGATCATCTTGGTGGAGGTGGTTTTTAGTTGCTCAGTGTGTTTAAGGTAAAATGTTATTCAGTTTATCCAAATGATTAGGGTTAATCATTTTTCGCTTTGAGTACCAACAATTTGGTTGATTGTTGAGTCGGTTGACATTGAGAGCTTTTCTTTTATACCATAGGATAGATTTTAGATGATGTGTTGTAGAGATGAAGATGAAAGTTTTCATCTTTTAATGAGATAATTTTTTTTTTCTTCGTCGCAAGTTATGCATCAATTGGAAAGTGTTGGAATCAAGATTCATGCTAAAATTAAGATGAAATTCCTCTTCTTCTCCAGTCTTTTGAACTTGCTTCATCTTCCGCAAAGTTATCATCTTTTTTATCTTCATCATCCAAAATCATTATGAATATTTTTACATGGTGATTCCTTTAATAATTAGCTTGTTTCACGTTGTGTATAAGGTTGTTGTTGAGATTGTTGTTATTTCCATTGTTGATATTATTACTATTATCTTTGTTGTTTGAATTGTTGTTATTTAGGTTATTGTTATTATTATTATTATTATTATTGGTATTGTTGTTGTTGTTGTTGTTGTTTAAATTGTTGGTATTAGGGCCACTAAGTTTTCTACATCGTAGTAAATGTCCTCGAAGGGTTGACCGATGTTTGAAATGAGCACCACATCTTGGACAGGGCATAGTTTGACCTAAATGAAGGGCGAGTATGTGTTCCCTCCAATTACGAGCATTGGCCAGAGATTTGTCACAATAGGTACAACGGACTCGACCATTTTCAAGTTTGGCCTCTGGTGGTGGTGAAATCATTCCTTGATTGGTTAATGTAAGTGGTGGAGGTGATTCGGGAAGATGGGAAGATGAATTGTTACAATTTGAGGTCATCATTTGATGAGGGATGGAGTTATGCCGACCACCATAGGTAGCATGTTGTAAGGGTGGAATCTCATCTTCTTGTTCAGTTGATGGGATTGATAATGGTGATGGGGATGGACGAAGTTGATTTTGTAATATTAAATCTTCAGAGGTTTGTGAGGCATTCTCAGAGTTTGGGATGATTGTGTTCATCATTAATCGATCTTCAACATCTACATCGACCACTTCCTCTTCAACATCATCATCTTCATCTTCATCTTCTTCCTCATCCACCAAATCAGGTTCATTTTGTAACAATTGAATCCGTTGGCCATCTTTACTTTCCGCTGTTATCGATAATCCTAATTGTGATATTTGATTAACTACTTGACTGGCTCGGTTAAAATCAATTTTACAAGAACCATCGTAAATTAGTTCATGGAGACACTGGATTCCCATTTTATCCATGGTGGGTATTAGAAAATTGGTTATCGTGTGTCCATTGTCGTTACAAGCCTCAAACCAGGCGGAAAATTTGGCCGATAGGAAAACCAGGAGAGTAGAGTGAACTTTCTGACCATAACCATCTTGACCACAGATCAACAAATCTTTGGGCAAAGGTCGCAAGAGGCGAGATTTCATGTAGACATAAGAAAGGGGTGATGAAGACGAAGAATAACACAATTCTTGGACATTTTCCTGTGCAAAGAGAACAGAATCAAATTAGAAAATGGCGACAATCAAGTGCAGCATGGTGACCACACCAAAAGAAAATGATTTGGTCAATACTAGAAAATCAACTAACCTAATGTCAACATTGAATTCTCGGTCCATATCAATTTCCATGTTCATTGTTGAGTTTTTTGTTTTGTTATTTCTCTGGTTTTGTAGATTGAAAGAAGAAGAAAAAAAATACAATTAAGAGGGAGATTTGTTAACTTAATTGTCTTTGGTGTCTCTGTGATTTGGTTAATTTGATGATCTAATATCTTATAGTTGTCAAACACTTTGTTCACATATATTAACCATGATGAGGAACATTTTCACTAGAAAAATTATCAACCATTTAGTTGGTGCGGTGGTTTTTTACTAACAAAAGGTGACACAAATACACACACTCTACATGGAGAGGGGTGGGCAAAGAAAAGCGAAAGAGAGAAAGAGAAAGAGAGAGAGAGAGAGATACAGGAACAAATGAGATAATCAAAGGTTATTATGGAAATAATAACAATAGTTGAACACAGATTTAGATTGAAACAGTTCTAATGAGACTGGAAGGTTGATGATGATGAGAATGATTATCGTTGTTTTGATTGATTTTTTGTTCTTTGTCGCTTTCAACAGCCACTTGGTAATAAATAATCACAATTCTGAACCAATGAATAGCATGAAAAGTGATGTTTATGATAATTTTTCTGTTCAAGATCAAAAACGCTGCTGCTGCTGGTGAAACAAGAAAAAAAGAACCCACGATCAACAAAGCACAAACGAGAATTAAAAATATGGCCTCGGGCGTGTGTTTAAATGTGTGAGTTGTGAAGGAGGAAAAAAGACTCAAGTTAAAGAACAAAAGAAGAAAATTGTTTACAGTTGAAGATCACAGTTTCGATGAGACACAAAACCGAAGAAAGAATTGAAGAAAATGAATTACAAGATGAAGCCGGTGGAAAATATGTTTACCTCTATTATGGAAAAGGAGAGAATTTGAGAAAATGTAGCCAAGAGAAGAGAAAATATGATAAAAAGAAGAAATAATCACCTATGGTGGTGTGGAAATATACGATCGATAAAGCGAAATAGTGATTAGTTGACAGAAACGATGATGACCATCATTCAATGAATGAAGATAAACATAAATTGTTATCGATGAAGATTGAAGATGATTTTTTTTTCAATCCTG
Source organism: Panonychus citri (assembly GCF_014898815.1). Taxonomy (NCBI): domain Eukaryota; kingdom Metazoa; phylum Arthropoda; class Arachnida; order Trombidiformes; family Tetranychidae; genus Panonychus; species Panonychus citri. The sequence goes on along the minus strand of NW_026515543.1, from coordinate 5,073,854 downwards.
ATGGTTTTCAGTCTTTGGTGAAACAAGAGATGATGATGATGAAGATGATGATGGTAGTGGAGGTGGAGGTAAATGTTACACTGTTGTTGCTGTTTCTTTTTTGTCTGGTGGTGGTTGTGGTGATTATAATGGTGGTTTAGGTGTAGAAATGGTCATAACGAAACTGAGAAAATGAGACAAGAGAAAAGTAAAAGAGGGAGATTGAAGATAGATAGTGAGAGTGTGAGAGAGAGAGAGAGAGAGAGAGAGAGACCTGTTTAATTACAGGGAGAAAGAAGCAAATGGAACACAGCACAGGCACACACAAGAACAACACTCACAAAGTGCTTAAAAAGTGTGTGTGAGAGAAAGATGATAATGATGAGAGAAAAGAAAGATGACGATTTTTTCTTTCTTTTTTCTTTCTTGTTTTCCTCTGGTGATGTTCTTGTCTCCTTCTTGTTGTTGTTTTTTTCTATCCTTTTGTATTAGTCCCAAAGTGAGTGTTTCTGTTTTGTGTGTCTGTTGTGATGCTAAGAGAGAGAGAGAGACAGAGACAGAGAAAAGAGGGGAAAAAGAAAGAAAGAGAATTATATAGTAAGAGTAGGAAAAGAAAGAAAAACAAGTAAAAGTAGAAAGGGAAGAAAGAAAAGAGAGAAAAGAGAGAAAGAGAAAGAAGAGAAAACGAATGCGAGTCAAGCGAATTGACTACACGCACATTCACCAGGCATACTTGTTGTTTCTCATCTTCATCCTCCTCCTCTTTTCTCCTCTTCTCTTCTTCTTCTCTTTAATCATCATGCCTGAATCTCCAACATGTAATGACCTTTGGCTAAGCACTGATCTTCCTTCATCATCATTTTCTCCCTCCAATAAAATAGAAGAACAAAATTAATCCACCCGACATCAGCTATCGATTTTTAGTATATCAATTGATGCGAGGAATCTAATTCTCTCTCTCTCTCTTTCTCTTCATTTTATCATCTTCTTTTCCTTCACTTTTTCATGTACTTACTTTTATTTCAGGTTCGATGATAAAAGATGATGATGATGATGATGAACAGGTTACCAAGGTAATCACGTAGAGATGAGATGTTGATGAATCTTGTTGGAACTCCAAGTGTCACTGTTATGTTATTACCTTTTTCTAATTGTAGATTTTAATACAATTTAATTCACTTGATTCTTCATTTGACTGTTAAACTTGGAAAAAGAATTTAATTATTTAGAAAGAATAACAATTAAGAGAAAAGAATTAATAACCATAAGAAGAATTAATTTTCTTCTCGTTTTACATTCTCTTTGTTATTGTTTTTCTTTTTTCGCTCCCTCGCTTTTTTATTCTTTTCTCTTTTTGTTTATGTTTACATTTTCTTCTCTCAAGTTGTTGTCTCCTTTTCTAATTTTCTATTAACCATAAGTGCCTTTAATTAATTTTCCAATTTTCGAATTCGCTTGTTACCTTTTATTCTTTTTTTTCTGTAGGTAATATTAACTTTCCTGGAAATGGTGAGAATTTAGTTCAACAGAAGATGGTGTTTTTTTCTTCTCTCTCAAAATCCTTGGCTCTCTTTATTTATTTCTCTATCTTGTTGGCTTTTTAGCCTGAGGAAAGGAAAACAAATTGTGCTCTCTAAACAAACCTGAAGATTGTTTGAAGGAGAAGATGAAACAAGACAATTTCAGGTCACTATACCGAGATTTTTTTCGTCAGTACTTTCCTTTTTCTCTTTATCTCTTCTTCTTATTAAATTGTCCTTCTAATTCATCTCATTCAATTTCTATTTTATTATATCTCAGGTAAACAACTAGTAAGTACCACCCATAACCACCGGTTATTATATTTTTCTTGGTCTCCAGCGCGTTGACAACATCACTGAAAGAGAACCATCAACTTTTTGGTAATATCAACAGCTAATTGGAAAACTCAACATGGTTAAACATCATATTAATACATTGGAGAGAGAGAAAAAAACATGATGAATGCATAATCAGGATTATTGCTTCTCACTCTTATAACAGAAAACATCTCATGTTGTTCAATTGGAATCTATTCAATTTAACATCTTCAAAGCTACTTTTCAACTTTAATTTACCAACATAAAAGCAACAACGCCACTTTTACCCTCACCACCGTTACCATCACTATCACCACCACCATCATCATCATCATCGTCATCGTCATCAGGTTTAACATTTCCAACAGAAGAGCTAAAAAAACAAGAAAATTGTGACTACCGTAGTTAATCAACAACAACCAGCAGAGAATAACAAGAGAGCGAGAGAGAAGCGAGAAAGATGAATCTTTCGAATCAAAATGAAAGAGGGGGAAATGTTTCTGATGGAAACCAGAGAGAAGGAGAAAAGACAAGGATTTAGATGGGGAAAAAGGTGAAGAATATTTGAGAGTGAGAGTGAGAGAGGCTTGAGAAGACAAGAGAAAAAGAAGAGCGAAAAATTAATGAGAGAATGACAGCAAAAGAGAAAGAGAGAAAAAAAGAATTGGAGATTATGAAGGAAAAAAGCAGCACGGCAACTGCGATCTTACACGCAGGATGATAAAAAGAAATGATGGGGATGATGATGAGTAGAATGATGATAATGATGAAGATGAAGATGAAGGAAAATCCTGCGACACGCACAATGCGCAAAGTAGAAATGAAAAGTTACCAATGTTGTCCAATCTTTTCGTGGGTGTGCTTTTAATTCACACACACATTCAGACATCAACATCCACCATACACTTTGAGTCTCTTCGTGTCTTTCTTTTATCATCTTTATCATCATTCTCTCTCTCTCTCTCTCTCTCTCTCTCTCTCTTCGATCTCTGTCTTTCTCTTTCTCTTCTCCCTCTTTCTCTTGTGTATTTATGAGTGTGTATGTGACAGTCTATGTGAGTGTGCATCATGTTAAGCTCTAACTTTCATATCGATTTTTTTTCTACTTTCAGTCTCACCCTTTCTCTCCCCTCTCTCTCTCTCTCTCTCTCTCTTTCATTCTAACTCCCTTATGCTCTCTCCTACACATACACACTTTTCATCAATCCTGTATCCACACACTTATGTATCTAACTCGCTCCCTCTTTTCCTACTTTCTCTTCAATACTCGCAACATTTACTCTCTCATATAAAATGGCCTTTCCACTCTCTCTCCCTCTCTCCCTTGGTTTCTTTACCTTTCTATTAACTTTCTCTCTCTCTCTTCTACTTTTCCACCATCATCCTCTGTTGTGTTTTCTCTTCCATTTTTATTCCCCCTCTTCTCCACTCTCCTTTTCTACTCCATCTTCATCGATCGATAGTCTCGTAGCCTTGTTAACAAAAAAGCGTTGGTTGAATGTGAGTGTGTTTTTAGTTGCTTCCTCTCTTTCATTTTCTTTCTTTCTTTCTTTCTCTGTCTCTTCCATATTCCAGAGTATGATTCTCATTCACTCCATTCTCCATGTTACATCTCTCTCTCTCTCTCAGTACTCTTTGTTTCCGTTGTTTATATTGTTGATCCATTTATTTTGCCAGTCACTTCTCTCTCTCTCTCTTCATCCTCTTTGTCATTCTCTTTCCTCCCTCTTTAATATTCGGGGTATGATTCACTTAAATCACATCAACACGTTCACTTGATTCAACTTGCGATCACAAAATCTCAATATAACATAACAAAACATAACAAAACTATAACTTTTTAATATAATTGTTTGGTTTTAATAAAAATCAGAACAATTTCAATTAAACGTTCATGTAATTACGCAGGTTCTTGGGTATCAATTAGGTTTTATGGTTAAATTGTCCATCTTGTAATTAACATCCAATCCTTTTAAAAACATATCGACATTACATTAATTGCAATCAACTTGGTTACAAATCCTTAAGCTTATCATTAATCATTAATTCATTAATTGGTCATATCCATCATCTTTTCTCATTCAATTGTTGCCAACGATAATTGTTCAACTATAATGTTCATTTATAATCAATTTGACTTTAATTGTGATTGTCCTTTTCCTCTTCAGGTTTTAATATTGTTCATTATGATAATTCAAATTTAATCTCGTTCTGGTAAACATAATTTCACTTTTCTTTTTTTCGTCCGATTTAATTGATTGATTGAAATTGCAACAAATTAATCTAATGGTGAATATTATCCGATGGTAAACTCCTTTGGTCAAATCATCGTCTTTGTATTTTTAGTTTGTCCAGTTTGATTATGATGAGAGATGATGTTGTTAAGGAGATTATCATTTGAATATGATAATTTCTGTGCTAATTAACAAATTGTCGTAATGGTTAACTCGAAAATTAAAGTCTCGTTTTTTTTATGGCAAAAAAAGTAAATGTTTCAGTTTCCAAGAGGATCAAGAGTGTTGGTGTTTTTTGCTTTTCCTAAATCAGTTATTATTTATATTTTTAATTAGTTTTAATTATTATCCATATAATTATCAGCATTATAATTGTAATAATTATCACTCGTTCTTTCAACTCTTTCTAGGAGTTTTAACACTTCTCCGTTAATTCAAGTGATTAGGTTCAATAATTTTCGCTGTTTACCAACAATTTAGTTAATTGTGAGACAGTCGACAATCAGAGCTTTTCTTTAATACCATTGGATAGACTTGAGATGAGAATGGAAAATTCATCTTTTAATGAATTAATTAATTTTCTTTCCAATTGCAACAATTGGAAAGTGTTGCAATCAAGATTCATGCTGAAATTAAGATGAAATAATAATCAATAGTTAATTACGTTCATTTGATTTTGAGATTGATAGAAATGAAAATTGAATTGAAAATTAACAAGTAATTAATATCATGTGCTAATATTTGATGGATGAAATAACAGGATTAAATTGGTGTGTGATTAAGGTAACAATTAACGGTTGAATTTGATATCACATTGAATAGGAATGATGATAAAGATGATAAAAAGTCTCCTTTCATTATGAAAAGAGACAAAATTAATTTCTTAATTGTTTCTCTACCAAGAGAGAAAATATTTCCATATAATAATTAAGCTCTAAATTATTTTTTCCCAATTAACGATAGACTCTTTCCAACGATATAAGATTAACTTGATTATCGTTAAATTTGCTCTTCCAATCAATCAGTTTGATTGATTATCTTGATCCATTTCGGTTCCTGGGACGGTCGTCGTTGTATTTAAAATTATTTAAAATTTTCACAATCAATATTTTAACTGTTGTGCGTAAGTTAATTGTTGAGGTTGATTAACTGGTCAATTCAATAACAGCTAAAGGTTTGCAAATTACTTTGCATAACAATTTTTTCAACGGTTAACTGTTGATTATCATCTTCATTTAGGTTAATCAGCTGATCTGATTTAGTTTCACTTTCAACCATGAGATCGTTGAGAATTGAATCATCTGGAAAATGAGCTCGAAGGTAAGAATCAATTATTATCTTATTCAATTCGCTAACGCGATCAAGAGTCTCGTTTTGGACTGATGATATGTCGACAGAACCAAAGTCACTTTCAAAGTCTTGACTGTCCGATGCCCATTGGTCTAAACTTTCACAACTCATTTCTTCATCTGGACGACGTATTGAACTTTTTGAACTTTTAAGATCACCATTGGATCCATCGGCTACGATTTCACCGGCGGATGTAGTTTTATTGCTCAAAGGATTGTTGGAAAGTTTTTGAAGCCGACGATTGAGTAGCTCATCTAAGGGATCGTCGAGTGTATCGTCACGATATGAATAACTTTCGAGTCCAGGTAAACTGTGAACTGAAACACAGCTGAAGTTAAATTGTGATCTGGGATTAGACTGACCTGGTTTGGTCAGTGGTTTGATTTGAGCAAATAGAATACGATTCGTTTTGCTATTTGACCGAATACGATAATCGTTAAAAAGGTTCACATCACATCGAGATCTTGGTGCTGATGTGGCTCGGCGCTCTTTTATTCGAGTTACTCGTTTTTGAGATGAACGTCGGGAATGTTCAGCGGTCTGTGGAACTTTACTTTGGTGATCGGGTGTCCGTCGAGCCTCACGTACGAGTTTGTCGGGCTTCTGAGGTATAGCTGGTTTATTTTCGCATCGAGATGAAGATCTTTCTGATGAGTGACTTTTCCGTTCGACGACTTTTTTCACCTTTTCATCACCCACATGATTAACTACTGAATTCGACGTAGAATTTACATCTCGAATTTCTTCAATCGGTACATCAGCTGATTTCTTATTGACCTTTTCTTCATTCGTTTCAGTTTTCACTCTTTCAACTTTGGCAACTTCTTGTTTATGTTTTATATTCACTGGTTCTGGTTCAGGTTCAGGTTCAGGTTCAGGTTCAGGTTCAGGTTCAGGTTCAGGTTCTGGTTCTGATTCTGGTATTGGTTTATTTTCTTGCTCAGTTTTCATTTCAGCTTTTATTGGCTCTGGCATTGAATTAATGGCCTCTTGTTGTAAATTTTCATTGGACTTAATCGGTTCATTAGATGGCGATGGTTGATTGTTACCAAGAATGTCAATCATAACCATTGGACTGTCAACATTTCCTTCAATTGTGTTTCGCCTTTTGCGAGCATAAAAAGTGTCACATAACAGATCTGGTGGCATCGGCGATTGGTAAGACATTTTCCTTGGAGTTCGGATCGGCGACTGAAACGTTGTCGGTGTAATGCTCCGAGGTCGATCTTGCATAGAAGATTCTATTATATTTAACTTTCCAGAGAGAGATAAATTTGATATAATAGCTTCATTGGCAGAAGTATTGGTCGAAATGGATGACGGATCCTGGACAGACTTTTCTTCGGACAAATCTTTCTTTTGACTTCTTTTTGACCTAAAAAATAAATCAAACGAAATTCAATTAATCAAACGTCAACGATATTAAAGCCATTACCTGTCAAATGAATTCCTTTTGGCATGGTGCTGATGGACCATTTCGGCTAATTGTTGCTGAGTCCTTCCAACGTATCTGAATGAAGAGCCTCGAGTGAATATCTTTTTCTTCACTTTTTCGATATTTTTGGCCTCACAGCAACGGAAAAACGTATGTTGCTCGACACACTTTTTCCAAAAGTTTTTGCATTCGTCTCGAGATGTGAATATAAATTCAACGACTGGTTGATTAGATGTCTTCGTCTGAAAAGGAAATGAAAACATTTCAGAGATCTAAATCGAATCAACTTCCTTTCTAAGGTACGAAAAAAACACTCACATCGTCATGTAACTTTACATAAAACCTTTTTCGTTTGAAGCTCAACTTTCGTATCTGCGTCCATGAGAACATACAAACTTTGACCAGTTTCCTGAAAACCGATATACCCGAATGGTCAACTGCTAAACTGATCGCACGACCTTCAACGTTTTTAGCGGCAGTAAACTTGATTCCATAGTATTCACTTTTCGATGCAGTTTCGATCAGGTTGAAATCAGCTTCAGCCGGTGATTTGCCCCTAAATAATAAAATAAATAATCGATTAAAACATAATCGTAATGCTATTGATTAAAACTACGCTGCTTTCTAAATCAATACATACTCTAATTTCTTGTGAATATCCATAACCATTTTCTCAAATGCCGGAGTTTGTTGAGGTATCAAATTAAATTTGGCAACATAATTGATTCCTTCATGCTGGTCAGCGTGATAATCACCGATCTCCGCTTGGATAACATAAGCCGCCATTATACTGGCCATGTTTTCATCGCAATGGAAGCTTCCATCAACCAAATCTTTCCTTATTTGTAAACTGAATAAATACCTGGAACAAATTGTTGCGAAAAGAATCAGTTAATTGTTATTAAACCCAAGATCACAAAATAACAAACAATCAGTATAATCAGTATAATCATCTTACCAGGTCAATTCATCTTCCAAAAGATTAGGATCTAATATATAAAATTTGACCCTCAAGTACATATGAGGATCTGTAAGGTCCAAAGATAACTGTCGATTGAGTGGCTTTTGAGCTTCGAGCCAATACTGTGATTAAATAAAGATAATCAAATATTCAGGTGAATTCTAGGTGAACACTTAATCTAAATGATCACTTACTCCAGTTGAATTGGAATCAAAGTATTTCAAACCAAAGTAATCGACTTCATTTAAGTTGAGAGCTTCACAGACTTGAGCAAATAGCCATTTCCCCAAAGACTTGGACTATCAAAAATTAAGTAAAAAAGGATCAATAGAGATGAAAGAATTAAATTGTAACAATCTATCATGTTAGTAGAGAATCACCAACACATACCTGAACCTTAAAAGTGGCCACAGAATCATCGAGAAAATGAATAGTGACCACGATATTTTTACTATCTTTGGACTTGGAGGATGATGAACACACTGATAGAGAAACGATTTTATCGCCACTTTGAGTTGAACTTTTATCATTCTCTTGGCTAATTGGTCTCATCCCTTTTGGCGATTCTTGAATTTAGGTTAACAGATGATGAGAAAACAACTCAATTGGAACTTGGATTGAATTTATGGAAGAAACTGACCACCAGTATTGCTTAGAATTGCCTGGAATTGTAATGGTTTATGGAAGATTCTGTTGGTAAAATGGTTGAAAAGAAAAGTGAATGTGAATAATTAAATAACCTAAATGGAAGAAAATGAATAAAAAATGATAGAGTAACAATTAAAAAGGAAAAGGAAAATAAACGAAAAAGAAAAAGAAAAAGGTAATCTAAGAGTAGAGAAGAGTAAGAAAGGAAAATATCAACTGGGAGTTTGGGGTTTTCATGATAGAAATCAGTTCTCAGAATTCGGAGTGAGTTTGCTCCAAATTGGATAAGAATAGTTTTCCATGAGTCTATTATTGTTTTAGATTGTTGAGATTAAGGGAGAATGGAAAAGACAATTGAATGGAGGTTGAAGAGAAAAAGAGGTAACATGTAATTTAGTTACATGAAATGATCATCTTTAAATTGCTCGGTGGTAATTGAATTAGTGAAAATGAGCAAAAATGAATAAATTTGCTCCAATATTCGATTCAAGGTGAAAGATCTAATTCACTCGAGAGCTAAAGTGAAGACTTTTCCAACTTGAATTATTCCAAAGTTCTCATCACATTTTATGTACTGCGATGCGAATCTCCCCTGATTCGTTTTATAAATTGCATGAGAACTTTGTAATTTTATCTTTAGTGTTATTCCAGAATTTATGAGTTCATTTATTTGTAACTCTGAAGTTATAATGGAAAAAATCGAGATCAAAGCGAACTATTATTAAATCGATTTTTCAAGAAGTCGCATGTTAGATTAACAAAAGTAAATCAGAGAATCCAAAGAGCTTTTCTGTAAATTATTATGTCAGTTTCGATTTTTACCTGATTAGAATGAGCAATTAGAAAAGGAAAATAAAAATTAATTGCAAAATTCCAAAAACTTGGAATTGTCCACTTTCTGTACGGGTGATTCGTAAGGCCGTAAAATTGATCAATTGTTTCAATGGAAAAATATTTGAATTTTAACATATTCTCAAAACAGTAGTGATTGTAATTGTAAAATTTTAGTGATAATTTTAATATTATACAATTATTAAAATGGGATTAGATTAAAATTAAGAAAAAAAATGAATCACTCTAATAAATCAGATGGGGACTCGTTCTGATCAGAAAGATGAACCTACGATCGGTGGATAGTTTTGAGTATGGATAATTTCAAGTACTTGACTGTGTTACAAGCCTCAAACCAGGCGGAAAATTTGGCCGATAGGAAAACCAGGAGAGTAGAGTGAACTTTCTGACCATAACCATCTTGACCACAGATCAACAAATCTTTGGGCAAAGGTCGCAAGAGGCGAGATTTCATGTAGACATAAGAGAAGGGGTGATGAAGACGAAGAATAACACAATTCTTGGACATTTTCCTGTGCAAAGAGAACAGAATCAAATTAGAAAATGGCGACAATCAAGTGCAGCATGGTGACCACACCAAAAGAAAATGATTTGGTCAATACAAGAAAATTAACTAACTTATTAACTCTGTATTTCATATTCCAGAGTATGATTCTCATTCACTCCATTCTCCATGTTACATCTCTCTCTCTCTCTCTCTCAGTACTCTTTGTTTCCGTTGTTTATATTGTTGATCCATTTATTTTGCCAGTCACTTCTCTCTCTCTCTCTCTTTTTCTCTTCATCCTCTTTGTCATTCTCTTTCCTCCCTCTTTCATATTCGGGGTATGATTCACTTAAATCACATCAACACGTTCACTTGATTCAACTTCCGATCAAAAAATCTCAATATAACATAACAAAACATAACAAAACTATAACTTTTTAATATAATTGTTTGGTTTTAATAAAAATCAGAACAATTTCAATTAAACGTTCATGTAATTACGCAGGTTCTTGGGTATCAATTAGGTTTTTATGGTTAAATTGTCCATCTTGTAATTAACATCCAATCCTTTTAAAAACATATCGACATTACATTAATTGCAATCAACTTTGTTACAAATCCTTAAGCTTATCATTAATTCATTAATTCATTAATTGGTCATATCCATCATCTTTTCTCATTCAATTGTTGCCAACGATAATTGTTCAACTATAATGTTCATTTATAATCAATTTGACTTTAATTGTGATTGTCCTTTTCCTCTTCAGGTTTTAATATTGTTCATTATGATAATTCAAATTTAATCTCGTTCTGGTAAACATAATTTCACTTTTCTTTTTTCGTCCGATTTAATTGATTGATTGAAATTGCAACAAATTAATCTAATGGTGAATATTATCCGATGGTAAACTCCTTTGGTCAAATCATCGTCTTTGTATTTTTAGTTTGTCCAGTTTGATTATGATGAGAGATGATGTTGTTGAGGAGATTATCATTTGAATATGATAATTTATGTGATAATTAACAAATTGTCGTAATGGTTAACTCGAAAATTAAAGTCTCGTTTTTTTTATGGCAAAAAAAGTAAATGTTTCAGTTTCCAAGAGGATCAAGAGTGTTGGTGTTTTTTGCTTTTCCTAAATCAGTTATTATTTATATTTTTAATTAGTTTTAATTATTATCCATATAATTATCAGCATTATAATTGTAATAATTATCACTCGTTCTTTCAACTCTTTCTAGGAGTTTTAACACCTCTCTGGGTAAGACCTTCGAAACGTTTATATGTATAGTTAATGAACACCCAATCTTTGGGACTAGTTTCGGTATCTTGAGGAGCGGAGGCTAAAGGAAAAAAAGGGAAATCAATTAGTTGATCGATTATTGATTGACTTCGATTTACTTACGTATTTTGAGATCAACATCGGGAAAGTCATCGAAATTAGATGTATCGTCAATACTTTTTACTTCTACCGGAATTGCTGCAGGTCTTTCCCTAATTGTAATGATTAATTTCAAGAAAACAAGAATTAGTTTAAGTGTCTTGATAATCTAATCGCTGATTGTTACCTTATATGTTCCCAATCGACTCCTCTAAAGAAAAGGTGTTGTTTCAATAGATCAAGTGAGTTAATCCTTCTCTCGGCTTGGCAACAGAATTTCTTAATCAGATCCTCTGAGTGTTTTGAGATTGGCACTTCTGGAGGAAAGACTAGAGTCTTCTCCCAATTCATTACTTTATGATAAGTTTCTTGTGGTGTTTCGGAACAGAAAGGCGGGTAACCTATTAACATTTCGTACATGATCACACCTAATGACCACCAATCACACGACTCATTGTAACCATCTTGTTGGAAAACTTCAGGGGCGATATAATCAGGAGTACCCACGGTCGAATAGGCCAATTGTCGACGATTCTTCTTCCAACTTTCAGCTCTTCTTTTGGAATCCATTGGATTGGATGAGAAATCACTTGGTTTGGCTTGAGATAAATCACGATAAAATTCAGTTCGATGTGATTTCTTTAATCCCGTACAAAGGCCAAAATCAGATAATTTAATGTGTCCCTAAAAACCAATTAACCAATAAAAAAGAAAACAAAATTAATAAATCAAATGACTTTTCCAAATAATTATAAACATGCAGAAGGAAAGGAAAAAAGGAAAGGCTAAATTGCTGTTAAATTAGGATAGCCTTTTAGAAGAGGTGGAAACACAATTATTATTAATATTAATTTTAGATTAACAGTTAATGAGAGTTGAAAATGAAGCAGAAAAAAGGATTGTATCACAATTAATAAATGGATTGGGCTCATGTTTGATGATGAAGTAAAATAAGAAACTCAATTTACCTTCGCGTCTAATAATAGATTATCTGGTTTAATGTCTCTATGAATAAATCCTAATTTGTGTATTGAATCAATTGCAAGAGCCGTTTCGGTAATGTAAAACTGTGTACACTCCTCGGACAGGGTATCCTTTTTCATTAATAGTGTCATCATATCTCCACCCGGTAGGAACTCCATAATAATGTAAAGGTTAATACAATCTTGGAAACTATAATACATTTTAACGACCCATTGATGATCCGCTTCGACCAGAATATCTCTTTCGGCTCGAACATGGGCAACTTGTTCTTTCTCTAACATATCGGCTTTTCGTAAGATTTTCATTGCATAAACATGACCAGTATCTTTTTTCTGTACTAAACGAACTTCACCGAAAGCACCTCGACCAATCACTTTAAGAGGTTCGAAATCATCAACAGCAAGTCGGGATCGCTTCAGACGGAGAAATTGTGTCTCCTTTTTGGCATATTGCTTTCTAAGATCTTCTTTCTTTAAATAACAATTTGATTGATAGATTTTCATCAGTCCAGGTGATGGGAAAAGTCAGTCAATTGATAATCGTAACCAAAGAATCCAATGTGTTAAAATAAGGGGGAAAAAAGAAATGGATTAGATTTTAAATTGGATTAAGTATCAAATTAATTGATAGAAAAATAATTTTGGACAATCAACTTGATCAATAGTTTTAGAAAATGATAACAAAGGAAAAGAAAATGAAAACTTTGTAAGAATTAAACAGAGAGAGAGAGGCGGAAGAATCAGAATTGTATAGATGAATGGAACAATCTTGCAACTGAATTAAGGGTTCAGGGTGATTGGAATTCTGATGATGAATGAAAAGCAGCAATTTCTTTATGGAAACAAAAAAAGAATCAGTATCGGGGGAGGTCGATTAAAGATGGAAATAAAAGTTCAGATGATTCCTGTTTCCGCTAATTGAGAATTTATCATACAAAAAACAGAATTTAACCAACCTGTTCTTCTGTTAAGGATTCATCTTTCAGCGATTCAAGAAGTCTTTCCTGTCTGTAGAAAAAAAAAAGAGAAGAGAATAAAAAATAAATACAATTAGATTGAGGAAACCAATTAATTCAAAACAAAAGTATAACAAATGATCCTGATGATGGTCAAGCTGAATATTTACTTGGTGATTAATTATTGTTTTCTTTTTGAGGCTAACATTTTATGTTTCTCTATTTTCCTATAACTGTAATAATTATATTGTTTATCAGAGTGATTGTTAACATAGATTCTGTTCTTGATTCGTTCAATTGTCAATTTAATTGCAACAATCAAGGACGCCTACTATTTATAAGCTGAATTGTAACTCTAACTGGCTTGATAAATAAAAATCGGTTAAATGAATTCAAGGAATGAAAATTTTTCAGCATAATCATGATAACCATTGTAAATCGTTTCAATGCACAATTAAAAAAAACAGTTAATCATACCAATAGAAATGATATTATTAACTTGGATTATTTCATTTTCTTCTTACCTATTTTTCCTTTCGATATGCTGAGCAATCAAATTACTGAAATAATTTTCCAAATGAACCTTTGCTTTGGTCGCTTTGTCTAAAGTGTGTCCACTTAACCTAATCTGTTGACTAGGCTCACGTGGAGCTGACATAATTTAACGAAGATAAAGATGATAAGATGAGATGATGATGATCGTCAGACTTTAATTTTCCTCGGGAAATGTTGTGGTTGTTGATTTGGTACAGAGAATTTGTAAATGATGTTGATATTACACAAACGATGTTGGTATTTATTTTCAATGGAATATGGTGTGATGATGATGATGATGATGACGAAGTGAGGAAGATTCTGAAGAGATAAAGAGAAAACAAGCAACAGAAAGAGGTGATAGTGAAAATGAAGAGTCAGAGAGAAAAGAGAGAAAAAAAGAAATGGAGACAGAGAAAAAAATGAGTTAGAAAGAGAGCAAAACAAAATGGAAGGCTCAATATACAATTGGAGATTAAAGATTTGGTTTGTTGGTTTGTTGACAAAAGGTAAGAGAGAAAAAAAAGTGAAGGAGGAAGAAGAAATTAGAAAAATTTGATTGTTGATTGATGTAGATTATCAAATATGATACAATATTTGTAATAAGGATAGTAAACAACAATAATGTAACTGGTGATAGAGAAACTGTGATATAAATGGGAACAAGAGGATCAGAGAAAAGAGATTAAAAATATTGGGTAAATCACAATTATCAAGGTATCCCAAAGATTTATGGTGATTTAGGATAAACAAGGTGGTAAAACCACACAGAATGAGAAGTGGAAATTAATCAAAATAGATGAAAAAAGAAAAATAAACAAAATAAACAAATAGAAAAACCAGAAAATGAAGAAAGGAAGACGACACTCGGTGTGTATGTGTAGATGGTTAATGTTAACCAACAGTGAAGGTAAAAAGAGATGAGGAGAGTAACTGAGTGAGTGAGAGAGAAGAAGAATAGAAAACCAGATGATATTTGATCTTAAGTTCAGGTTCTTCCTATTGTTTAATTATCACTGATTGGGAAATATTTGTAGCGATTACTGTTGTTGACATGGTCAACTATTAGAATGGATCTTGTAGTGGATGAAGCTTATTTAGACTTATTGGATCAATGGATGAGAGATAAAAGTGTCGTAATAAACATGGAGGAGAGTAAAGTGTTGCCAATGATGATAAGTTGAGAGATTAACGAGAGAAAGAGCAAAAATTGAGAAGGAGAGAGAAAGATTGTTGTGATGATGATGAGGAAGAAAAGGAAGAGAAAACTTGAGATGAGGTGATGTTGATGGAAAGGTGAATAATTAATGGGAAATTATAAGAGTGGTGATTGAAAGAGATGAAAATAGTGAGTAAATTAGAGAGAGAGAGAGAAATTATTTTTCAATGTAAAATAACGTTACCTTTACATCACTTGGTGATTAATTGGTAAACAATAGTAATATTTACCAATTATACTTGACACACCTTTCTAATGAAACATTTTCCAAGTTAATCCATTAACGTCTCGTGATCAAAATCCTTTAATCTCCATGTTGACAATTGTTTACAACAGAAACTAAAAGCAAAGATAATCCCATTATCCAAGATACCTTATGATTATCCTTTTCTTTAATCACTTACAATTTGAAGAAACAAATTTACCTCCAATAGAAACAATTTAAATACAATCAATTGACCCAAAAAATTAGAGACAAAAATCAACAATTAACAAGAATCAACAAGAGTGAAAGACTAATACAAACAATTGCAAGGATTAAAAGACTAATCATCTGGTGACCAGATTCTGGTCATAGAATAGAAAACAAATCTGGTTTTTTGTTCTATTCTCTTTGCAGAAAATGTTCTTCATGTTAAATGTTCTTCTTGCCATTTTCTTTTTTACAATTTAATTGGTTAATTATTGTTTCTTTTTCTTTTTCTTTTTCTTTGTGAATCTTAATTACTCTTTGGTCAACAATTAACAAATTGATTCAAGTTCTTTTCTTTCCATTGGATCTTATTAGTTACTCTTTTCAACCAATTGAGACCATTTGGTTTTACTGTTTTCTCCTCACCATATGATTGAATTTTTCTTATTTATCTTTTTGGTTTAATTATCTTTTCTCTTTGGGTTTTGGTTTTCTGGTTTTCTTTTATTTTGTCTTTTTTTTCTGGTTAAATTGATTCTTCTTTAACTTTGTGTGTTCTTAATCTTCTTCTCGATATGAGTTCTTCCGGAAAAAATGTTGACAGTGAAAATGGTGACTTGAAACCTCCGATTAAAGGTAATTCTGGTTGGCCTAAGAATTGCCCACAAATCAAGGAAGAGGTTACACTTAATAAGTATCTTCTTGATGCTAATCGGACAATTAATTTGTAAGTAATTAAATTGATTTTCTACTTATTCTATTCCTTAATTTGTGTTAGTGTATCTTTTTTTATATTGACCATTGGTCGGTGTTTTTGTGTTTACAATTTTCCAATTCTGATGGTTTTGGATTCTATTCTTTTTTTTGCTTCTTCATTTGGATTAATTGTTACTCTGTTTCTTTTTTTTTCTTCTATAATTGGTTTTTAGATATTCTTTGGATAGTTATTCTTTTGGTACTAAAAATGCTCTTTATGAGAAAGATGCTTCCATTATGGCTCGATTTAATCGGATGAAGGAAGAATTTGCTGTCTATGGGATGAGACGGTCAGTTGATGCGGTTCTTTTGGTCCATCAACATAAAATACCTCATGTTTTACTCTTACAATTGGGAACAACCTTCTTTAAATTGCCCGGTGGTGAATTAAATCGAGATGAGACTGAAGTTGGTGGACTGAAAAGATTATTAAATGAAATTTTAGGCCATGAAGAGGAAGAAAAGGAAGATCCATTGGCGGCTAATTGGAAAATTGAAGATGTTATCGGTAATTGGTGGAGGCCTAATTTCGATCCACCTCAATATCCATATATTCCTGCTCATATAACCAAACCCAAGGAACATAAAAGATTAATATTAGTTCAATTGCCCGAAGAGACTAAATTTATTGTTCCTCGTAATTATCGTTTAGTTGCTGCGCCAGTTTTTGAATTATTTGATAATGCTCAGGGCTATGGGCACATAATTGCGAGTCTACCACAAGCTTTAAGCCGTTTTAATTTCAACTACTTGTGATACTCATTTAAACTTAAGCAATTGGAAATTTTTTCTTCGCCATTTTTTTTCTTGTGTTTTAATTGCTCAACTTAAAAAAAAATAAGCCTTCACAATCGGATTAACATTCAACATCAACAACTCCGTGAATATAAAGACTCTCTCTCTCCATGTGATATTTATCTAATTATTAACATCATTATGATCGTAACTTTGGCCAACAACTGATTAGTTTGTTACTAATTCCAGTTGTAATAATTATTAATAGAGAGAAAAAAACATTGTGGAACCAGATCAATTTAATTCAGTTATGAGTGTGTGTCTGTATGTGTGTCTTCTCCACTTTAATTGTTAATTATTACCATTAAATGGTTTAAGTGATCTTTATTTCCAAAAATTAATCAATAACAACAATTTGTGATTATTGAAACATTTAAACTTCTTAAACCTGATTAATGTAATTACTCAACAGCCATTAATCTACTAATATTGAGAATCAATCATCATACATTATATTATGTACAAATCAACAATCAACATTCAATTGTGACAATTTAACCATTGGTATAATTTCTCTCTTTCGCTCTCTCTTTCTCTCCAATTAAGACAATTTAGTTCATAGACTAAATTGAAAAGTCCAAAAATGACAAAATAACCAAAACTTTTTTGTAAAAATTAATCTTGGTACTTTGTTACATTACGATGTAAATTAATCTCTCCGTTAAATCAACCAAGAGATAATCTCATTTAATAAAGAAAAAAAAAGAAACTCGATTAACAAAAATATAATTTTTCCAACAATTAAATTAGAAAATCGATATATCGATGTTATGTAATCGATGGTAAACAACTAAAAAAAATTCGAATTCGCTCCTAATTGTCATTAGTTGACTTTCTCTTTGATTAACATTTAAATTGTTTTTTCTTCATTAATTAATCAATTTTTTCTTCCATTTGTGATAATTAAAGTAGTAAATTAATCGAAAAGTAAGTAAATTTTATTCTTTTCCATTAAAGTTGGTCGCTGATTTGAATTAATCTTTTTTTCTCTCATTTAGAGTTACCCTTTCATTTGATATTCTTGCTTTTTCTTTGTTCTCTCTGATTGTTTAATTCCTTTAGATTAATAGATTATTTATATTCTATTGATATGGAACAATTTTGATTCTACTTTTCCCCTGGTATCTCGTTCTTATTTATAATCTTCTCTTCCTTTTTGTTTCTGGTCTACTTACTATACAATTTCCATAATCTCTATTCAGAGCAAACTCTATTTCTTTTTCCTTTCTATTGACATTTACTCTTTGCTTTCTTTTTTTCCATTTCATCAGGTGATATATTAATTCTTGGTTTAATATAAAATCTTTTGTGTACCCTGTATACTCATTCACTTTCATTTGGGTTAACCCGCGTGTTTCTTACTTATTATCTCATCTCTTGATCTTTCTCCTGGTAATCATGTCTACACCAACTAATCGTGCTTTCAGTCATTTAATTTCAATACGTTGGGATTGTTGCAATGGATTAGGTCCAGAGGCCATTTTATCTCGAGCTAAAGATTTACTTAAAACCAAATTCACTGTTAACCCTTCTTATGAAGCTCAACTTCCTGGTGACGGTGGTTCCATTGCCTTGTTCTCATCTATTGAATCTAATTTAACGGTTCTTCTTCGCCGTTACAATGCAAATCAACTAATCACATTTAATATTGAATATCCTGTTACATGGGATCAATCAGCTTTAGGTAAGAATTGATCATTTTCTAATTTTAGTTACATTAAAATAGACTCTCATCTATTGTTTCTTACAGTCATCCCTTTGAGAATTTCCTGTTTATTTTTCTCATCTCTCCTTCTGACCTCAATTTAACTGTAAGATTTATTCAATTTACTGAAATTTTGCTCTTTAACCTCATCTGGTTGATCTCTAATCAGATCATACCTAAGGTTAATAATCCGACAACTCTTTTGCTATTTTCTTAAGCTTCTTCTCTTATCCTTTCTCTCTCTCCAATTTTCATCTCTCTCAAAAACTCTTTGCAATGTAACCATTAAGGATGAAGTTCATATTGAACTTTGCCCTAGATGATTTCAACTAATTGCAATTTTTATTGCAGTCAATCGCCTCTTCTAATTTTCCATTTTAGATTCTTAATTATGCTTAACTAATTTTTCTATTGTATTTTTTTCCCCAACAATCTACAGATAGTCAAAGGGCAATCAGTCGTAAGGTTGACGATCTTAAAAATGAACTTAACGATTTTCTCGGTGGCGGTGTTGAGAAAATACCAGCTCTTAAGTTAGGAACCTCAGTTCCTAATTACTATGCCTCATCTGATGATCGACTACTTGAATATGACTTCGAGCAAGTTTTGTTTGATAAAAAATCGGACTATCAGCAAGTGAAAATACTTAAATCTAAGACGCTTGGAAATGCGCTGTTTCTTGATGATCTGCAAAATTTGGCCGAGAAAGATTTACCCTACACTCATGGATTGATGCACTTTGGACACTTTGATTACAAGGATAAAGACATTTTAATTCTTGGCGGTGGTGATGGTGGCCTTCTTCATGAACTGCTCAAAGAGAATCCTAAACATGTTATTATGATTGATATTGATCAAGTTGTAATTGAATCTTGTCGAGTTCATCTTCGTGGTGCTTGTGGTTCTACAATGGATCAGATGAAAACTGATAAATATGAAATTATTGTCGCTGATTGTATCAAGTATCTGGAAGAATATGCAACTAACGGTAAAAAGTTTGACGTTATTTTCAACGATCTAACGGATATTCCTTTGAGTAGTGACAGTAATGATCAAGTCGCTTCCGATCTTTGGTCATTTATTAAAAAAATACTTTTACTCTCTTTTAAATGTTTACCCGCCGGTGGTAAATATTTCAATCATGTAAGTCTTAGTAAATTTACATCATTATTGGAAATCTAATTCAACTCTCTCTCTCTCTCTCTCTCTATCAGGCGATTGGATCGGGTTGTACCTCCGCTCTCGAGGCCTATGAAAATGTCCTAAAAGATTTACCTTACAAAATTCAATTCTCTGCTCATGCATCTTTTGTGCCCTCATTTTTGGAAGAGTAAGTTGCAATTTCTACTGTTTGATTTTAATTCTAATCAACTTTTCTCTCCTTTTTTTCATCAGATGGGTTTTCTATGATATAACTAAATTGGAATAAATTTTCATATTCATGAATTGAGATCCTAAGAATTTGGAATCGATCCAGAAAAGTCCAATTTTCTTCTATTAAACTCAAACAAAAGAGCAATGGACTATTTTTCGTGCTCTCACACTTTTTGCAATATCAACTATTTCCATCTACGATTTATCCTCGGTAGAATTTTTTAGTTGTATCAATAGTATTCACTTTATACTTGCTATCATTTTTTCGTTCTATCCTTATATCCTTATATTTCCTTCCAAGTATCAATTCCGATCAAAAGACAAAATTTACAAAAGATTTTCATGACGAGGAAGATGAAACCAAACGGATAACAGAATCAAACCCACAACGATCACATTCACTGATAAAAAAAATCGATCTCAAATTCAAATGCATCATATTAATCAATTCTAATTTGTTTACAAAGAAAAACAAATTAAAGGAGAGTAATAATCAATAATTACATTGAGTAAAAATTAAATTTTCCAATTCAATTCATTTCTAATTATTTTTTAACTTTTAATTTGATTATTAGCATAAATCTTGAGTATTGAGAAATGCTGTAACTTGAGAATCAGTTAATTTCCTTTGCTGTTGACACTTTTTTACAAATCGATCCGTCAAAGGTAACAAACTTTTTACTATTTGGTCCTTAGGTTTTCATTCATCAATAATAACAATCTAAACAAATTAAAAGGATCAATTCATAATTAGCCACAAGTCTTAAGCTGAAAAAAAGCTCAAGATATTAATACTATTAATAGTGATTCGAGTCTATTAATTGATTGAAAAATTCTATTGATAAAAACCAAGTTGATTTACCAGAATTATTCTATTCTAGTGGAAATTTAATTGGCCTGTAGAAAAGGAACTCGTGGTTACAATGCTCAGAAATTCGATGATAGCATTGAATCACACTCAACAATTAACAAGAGAAAAGATTCCATCTGAAGAGCAACTGAAAATTTATCGATTGATTAAAACGAATATAAATTTGAACTTGAAATAAGTGCCAGTGGACAAGCGACTAAAAGATTTAAGAAAGTGCCAATAGCTGAAAGAAATAAAGTGAATGAAAGGTCAATCGGAACAAATATCAATTCCACTTTTTTTCGTATAATTATCATGATTATTTCCGTTCTTTATTCACTGGACAGATCAACTACATGTTTCAGACGTTAGAATTGACCAAACCTCCTTTAGCTTATTAGAAAATCTTGTTTTCACCAATGACCCGAGGCCAAGGAAGTGATTGAGCTTCTTGAAACTGTACCGACCCAAATGAAGAACAATCAAGTAAATTGTCCAAATAGATTGGTTCTTATGATCGATTCACTTTCTTTTTATAAATGATAGATTCTCATCTTTGTTATCAAAACCGAATCTATTGTGATTAAACTTTTAGGACAAAGGACAAAAGTGAATTTCGTCGTTTCGCTTCCCGTCTTTCCATAACATGGAAGAAAGAAAATAAATCGATTAGAACAATTTATCGAACTTAAGTTCTATAGAATTGAGATATAAAGATGTACAATTATGATTTTTATTTAAGAATAGATAAGACTCGAAAATTCAATCTTTCGATAAGTTGGACGATTGAACTTGCAATTCTATTCTTATTGAACAAGTAACGTGATAGATTTTTAGATAAATTTTCAAACAATTAGAATAATATAATTTATTCAAAGGATCGGTTGTTGGAGATAATTTCTTTCAAATACAAAATAAACATCGTTGAAATGATGATGACTTTTATATCATTCCAATCATAATATTATTGAAGTTTTTTAGTTCCATTAGAATAGTTGAGATTATTATTATCAGAATCTGAGATTAATTTACTTTTGGTGTATGATTTGGGTGCCATGTAAGAACGAATAAAAAATTGGCAGAAAAGAATGAAAAATGAGGTGTAAATGGCCAGTCCGAAGATGGAAGCATTTGGATGACCATCACATTCAGATGAAGAAGTCATCTGATGATAGAAAGTGGTTCCATTAATTGCTAAACCGGCGATCATTTGAATTATTTGTAGACTGGTTATCGACATATTAACAAACTTTGGGAATCGTATTCGAGCCGCTCGAGCAGCATAATAACCATACATTAGAGTGTGAATAGCGGCATTTATGGTCATAAACCAACGGGCATAAGCGGGCAGATAGAAACCAATGGCAAACATGGTGTAAAGAAGGGTAATTGCATGATGGAACCAGTGGAGGAAGATCAATGATTGTTTACGAAGAACAATGAAAAAAGTGTCACCAAATTCAACTAATTTGGATAAACTGAATAGCCAAATCCACACCTTGACTCGAGGGTCAAAGTGGAAAGATGAGGAATCACAAAAGGTCGCGAAAAGACCTTTATTGTTAAGGTTGGATAAAAGATCGGGTCCGAGACGAAGGACAGTTGCTAGAGAGAAAATGGTTAATCCAAAATTCCAAAGGATTAACGGTAAACGTAAAGAATATGATGAACGAGATTTCATTGAGCTTTGAAGAGTAAATATTATAAACACATAGGCGAGTGAACAGACAATCCAGAGATTATAACTATCGCCCAACGATTTAATCCGTTCATCGATATTGTCAATTATTTCAAACGAAAAGGTAAAAGGTAAACCAGGTCGTGTTGTCCAATCGATTGATGACATTTTCTCACGAGATTTGATGGTAACCATTGAGTCAACCGTAGCTGTAGACATCTTGGATTAGTTTAACACCTCGAATCCTAAACGTTATCTTAATCCTTTGATTGTTGTTTTGATTATTTTGTAAGAGAACAAAACAAAATCAGGAAAATTTTTCTTCTTGTTGATTGGCGATTCTTCAGGGGATCTTCTAAGTCACAATTCACTGAAAGATGAAAAAACAATTGAAACCAGCAATTTATCGTTCAACAGAATGGTTAACAATCAAGAGTGAACAACTGAATTCACATGAAAGAGAGAGAGAGAGAGAAAGTGTGTTAATTTGTGAGTGTGAGAGAGAGAAAAAGGGAAGGAGAATGATCAACTGAAAGATTACAAGGAATAGGGAAAATGTTAAATTAACAGAGCATAAGGAACAAGAGAAAACACCAAGAGGAAATTTAAACAAATCGAAAGAAAAACAAGAACTGGTTATAATTTAGAAGGTAATTTGCTTCTCAAAACATATTCTCTACACTCATGACAATTCAAGCTTAATTTACGTTTACATGTTAACATGATTAGTTCCCTTCGGCGTAATTGGGTAAAAACGATCAGATTAATGTGAAAGGGGGAAAACTGAATTTCGTAAAAACGACTAGAAGAAAAAATTTCTCTTTCTATCAGAATGAAATTGATTGAGAGAAGAGCTTTTCAATGCTGTAATCTACATCATCACCATCTTCATCTTCATCTGGTGCATGATCATTTACTCATCATCATCATCAGCAGAGAGAGAGAGAGAGAGAGAGAGAGAGAGAGAGAGAGAGATAGAATGACCTTCCTCTTTTCTCTCTCATTGACAATCTTCTTTTTCGGCTGTTTTCCTCTTTTCTTTTTACATGGTATTATCATTTCTCTTTCTTTCTGGCGTGATTTTGACGATCTACTCAATTTGATTATCATTGACATGATCAATTGATGAACTGAATCAGCTACAGAACCAGATTCTGTTCCGACTTGTCCTTAATAATATCGTACGACTTTTGATTCTCCTTGATTGTTACTTTTTTCTCTCATTTCTTCCTCTTCCATCTTATATCCGCTTCTTCATCTTGTTTCAGTTTTCTACGCCTCCATTTTGTTTTTTTCTAACGATTGTTCAATTTACCTGATTCTTAATTCCTTCCTTGATTCCTTTTCTTTGACGGTCACTAAAGATAAAGAGATAAATGTAACCTTAATTATCTTGTTCTTAGAGTCCAATTGTTAAAACTATCACCTGATAGCAATTTACAGTTTTATTGATTCTCAATCAATTTCGTACGATAATCAATGATTCTTGGAACATGTTTGAGTAGCTAATTGTTTTACTTTCAATAAAGTAAAATAATTAAACACAAAAAAAACAGGCGAGTTTGTGTTGAATCGAATAGATTGATTCTCAGGTACGACTTGCGAATTTGCTTATTTGTGTTGATTAATTAGCAAATTAACTGTTAAAACGGTTCAAAAATTGTGCATGTTAACCTTGAGTTAAATTGTCAACAATTGAAAATAGAAAAAAGGAAAATGTTAACTCGGTGTTTGTGTGTTAACAGGAGATTTGGTTCACCATCATCATCACCAGATTAATTTGTCAATCTATCCGACAATTTACTAATCCATTGAATATCACAATTCTGGCATTGGTCTAATCTACCTTGAACATATCACGGTTAGATAATTAGTGTGGCAGAATTTAAGATTGATTGAATTAGCAACAGTAATAATCAAGACCACAAGCAAATGAAACAAATGAGATCAAATCATAATTGGGTAAGACTCAAGTGTATCTCAGTCAGCTCAACATTTTCAATTGGAGCTGATTTTTTTCGGCTTAAGGTTCAAGCTAAACAATATGAAAATGGACTTAATTGTTGAGATAATTGTGTTTGTTTGGATTAGGTTAGGTTAAGTCTTGACTATTAAGGGTCATTATGGTCAAAGAAAGGCCCGGAGGACCTGAGACAATCAAACCGAACCCCAAGCCGAAAAAAAAATTAGCTGAAAATTGAAAATGTTGAGCTGTCGGACATAAATTGAGTCTTACCCATAATTGATTCAATGTGGAAATTGATTTAATTATCTCACCGATTACCCATTCGACTAATCATTATAATGCATTAAACCTCAAGGGTTAATTCAATCAACTTATTGGGAACTTATCGGTTAAATCTAATTTAACTGTTCTCAAGTATTGACATCTATTGGTTTTTATTAAAATTATAATTATAAAAAGTGATCAATTAAATGACTTAAAGATAAAAATTTGTGAATGAAATTATCAATTGAGTTGTATACGCATGACTCATTAAAGATCAATTGTTTATATCCACCGGGTAATATTAATTTCTTTTGAAATTGGGCCGTAATTGCCCTTTAAATGGATCGTTTTAAAATGTTACTCAGTAAATTTCGTTGAAACTAGTGCTAGTGAAGGGTAAATATCAAAGGTAAGTAAAGAGTGAACAAAAGTGAACACAACCACGTGCTCGCAGCATTGATTGCACGCACACGAATGAAAACCCAAAAATTTTCTAACAATAAGCTCTCTTAATTTTTCTAATTAGAAAAAGCATTTAAATACTTTTTCTTTGTAAAAATTGTTCTCTGTTCAGTTGTATGACGACCGTAAGGGTCAGGATAGGGTAAGGGTAAGGATCGACCCTTAATCACTTTTATTTAGTGAAACATTTGATATTCTTAATATGATCATTTCCAAGCTCATCAGCTCATCAGCTCATTCCTCTCGTTTTCATGAGTGAGAATAATTTTGATTCAATTGCTTGATTGTTATGAGAATACAAAAAGATTTTATTAAGGTAAATATAAGTTTCCACAATTAATTTTTAGAGGATTAAATTTATAGCCACAAGTGAATTAAGAGAAAGTGATTTTCTTAGGAACTGATTACAAATGATGACTTGATGTTGTTGCCTCAAAGTTTTTGAGATTTTGTGATTACTTTTGTGATCGTACAATCAATGGATTGTATTAAGTTAAAACCAATGATTAATGAAAAATTATTAAAGTGTTTGTAAAAAAAAAGTTTTTTGATTAAAAGGGAAAATTTTCCAGTCGTTTGCGCCAATTGATCATTTCGATATTGTTCAATAATCGTTTCGATTTGTTTTTCCAACGAACTTTTTTTATTCAGAGTTACCAACGTACGTTGAGAATACTCGAGATAATAGACTGTTCGATTTGGTTCCGGTCGGTGCAGTTCCAGAGGGAGGTAAAAGTCCTTCACATTTTTCTTTCTTGTAGGATTGACAGACGATCTCAGGTAATCGGGAGGCCGCTAATCGAACCAATTTACGGCTGATCTCAACGGCTTCGTCTCCACATTTCGCTTTCAAATTTGAAGTTAAACAATCGTCGAATCGATTGAAGGCACAACACGAGGTAGAAATACGTTTATCCCATTGAGCGTCTGAGATAATCTCAAGAGCTGCTTTCAAGTCTTTTGTACATTTCTTGGAATCTTTTCGAGATTCGGACATACACTTGGCGTGTTTCTTGTAATCCTCTCGTAATTTAGTTCCAGCGGTACAAAATTCATCGGCCACTTTTTTACCACCAGTTCCAAGGAAATCAACTAATTCCTTTTGCGATTCAGTGGCACATTTAGAAGTAAAGTTCTTGTGACACTCTTCAGCTTCTCGAATGAATCCACATTGTCGTTCGATCTCATCATCAGTTCCAGTGTTTTCTAAATTTACAGAATTAAAAGAAGCAAACAATTAAATTTATAGTTAAATATAAAACATTAATTCAAATTAGTATTCATTCAGTATTATAATTAGCATCAGGAAAAATATCAACAGAAATGATTGATAATTGAAGCGTCATTGCGATAACGTAATAAGAATAAAAATTCATAATATAACCAATTCATCGGATTAATTAGTTAATTTGTCATTTCCAATTATTATAAATTCATTTTGAATACATCATCAGCTTTATTTTGTTTGAAAGTGTCGCTAATCAAATCAAAATTCATTCCATGAAAAGGAAAACCATTAACATGAACATTTCACCAAATTGAGTCAACCGTTAATGTCAACCTTTTTGCTAATCATCAAACTAATGACAAAGTTGATTATTATTCTAATCATTGTTAGTTAATAGTTTAAGAAAATTTGATTGTGCTAGCGACCATAATGATGAGCTTAATTGTCTACGACGAATGAGATATTTAAATATAGCCATAAGGGTAAAAATGTCCTAAGAAAGCTAACCATTAATTGTTCAACATTAAACAATTTAATTTAAGGACTTTTTCCTCAAACAACATGATCAATCAAATTGTTATTATTAACAAACTATCAGCCGAAAAAGAAAATAATTAATAGCCAATAATTGAAAGGATAGGATTGGCTAGGAACTGGTTGGCTAATTGTGGAAAAGGGAAAAATGAATGATAATAACACAATCTGATTTCAAGGTTAATTGTCCTCTACAATTATCTCTGTAAATTAAAAGTACAATTATGCTGAAATATTAATTGTGGTTGTAAATTTAAGTTCAAATTTAAGTTTAAAATAATAGACTAGAAATATTATCATCAAATCAACTAAAGGGCTTTTCCATTAACTGAAAAACTGAATTAAACTCGGTGAATGTTGATTAAAATATCAGCTGATTGGTTAATTGTCAGCTGATTGCGAAAAATAATCGAGCTTTACCTTTTCCATTAACTTTTTGCCGTAACTTCCACTGTGCTTTTCAAATAACCAACAAGTAATCTAATCGTAGTGATGATTAATTAATTCAGATTAATCAAATTGGTTTAAAAAATTAGTTAATGGAAAAGCCCTTAGATAGAAATAAAACATTAATCATAATCATCATGGTGCAATTGTCAAACCTTAAATTGTTCGTCAGGTTATTGTCAATTTCATCACAATTAGTTAACTGTCCATTAAAATGAATCGATTGCATCACGAACCTTGAGAGTTTCTGATTGTTATTTTCAAGAAAACAACAACAAAAACATTCACATTAAAAATAAACTTTTACTTTATGGACTGAGTTTCGATTAATACTAATGAACTTATTGTTTATTGACAATAGACTTCAATATACTCTTGGTGTCTCAAAAGTATAAAAGTAAACACATCTATTCAAACGGGAGAAATGCGATGGAAAATTGTCTATTTAATGATTATCATGTTAATTGTTATAACGAAAAGGGTTAATAGTTAATCAGTTAGGTGATTGTAATCAATTGTTCCAAGTGAATGAATTCAAGACTAATTGTGAAGAAACATTTTCTTACCTGAAGGATTATTGGTAAAAACCAATAAAGTTGCAGCACAAAGATCAAGTTCTCGAAGGTGACATTGTTGACTCTGAATTTCACCGATACCTGAAATGAGAAAACAATAATAAGATTATCATTAATATTAATTAATAAGCAAATTGATTAATGAAAAAGGTTAACAGAGAAAAATTAATTGAAATTAAATTGCAAGTGAATAACATTCAAATTTATCGGTTCTAATTGAATTAAAAGCTAAATCAACTATTCTCACATTGAATGTTGACCATAACCTGATTGTTGTCGATAAAGAACTGGATTAAAACAAAACGATTATACAATTTGGAGAAAGGTTAAGGTTATAGAAAAAAAGAAGAGAAAAAATGTTAATTTGTCTTCTCATTAATTGTGAGATTTACAATTAGTCTGCAATTAGATTGATTTTGATTAATAATTAACAAAAGGAGTGAAAGGAAAGTTAAAGACAAATACTCACATAGAATTGCAAAAAACGCTGCGACAAAAAGATATTTCATCATGTGAGAATTGATTGTTTTGAATAATCGGAGGAACAATTTGTTGATTGTGATTGGTTAACTTTTCGAGAAAAAATTGAAAAGTACAAAAACTAAGAGTAACAATTGAATGGAGAAACTTTGATTAAGAGAAGATGAAAAGAGAAAGTGATTTACCTGATGACAGAAAAACAAATTACCAAGAAGAAAGAAGAAAACAAGAAAAGTGTTAACTCCTTCAAAAAGAAGAGAAGATGAAAATCGGAGCCAAAACATTGACGATTTTACACTTGACGTCATTGAGACTTTTATATCTTTCATTTTTTTTCTCTTCTCTTTATTTTCTTCCCTTTTCTCTCTCTTTCTGGACACTTATCATCTTAATCTTCAGTTAGAAGAGAGAGAAAAACACTATAAGTTTGGTAATTGTGTTTCGTTGGTCTCTTTGGTGGAACGGCCAAGGCTAAGATTAAATCTTCTTTCCTTTTCTCTGCCATTCGATCGCCATCTTGCTTTTTCGCATTTTCATCATCTTTGTAGACTCTTCTCTCTCTCTCTCTCACTCACTTTCTGTGATTTAAGTACTTTTACCTGGTTTGACGAGTGCAACGAGTTACTTATTTGAATATCTTCCAGTGTCAACAAAAAGGCGGAATCCAATGGAAGGGATTCCATATATTCATGGAGAAAAATTCAGAGCCAATTGGAGACTTAAGCTAATCAACTGTATCCTTATGTCAATTTTATTCATTTATATGAACAATAATTAATTGTATGAGCAACGAAAATGTTGACTGAGTAACAACTTGAAGACAAACAATGAAACCCATTCGATTGCAAGTCTACAATTAAATATTATAGAGAAGTAAATTGACAATAAATTATCACATTTAAATCAACAAATCAGAAGTAACAATTAACTGTTACCAGTGACATGAAGAGTAACATTGGATTAAGTATAAGTAAAATGTCATCGGATTGAAAAATGGAGCGAACAACTAATTCAATTACATTAACTAGCAATAGAATTAATTGTTGAAATGGAATTGGAATTGGAAAAAAATCGAGAAAATTAAATTTATTGAGATTCTGATTAACAGATGAGGCAAAAAATCAATACGCTAACAATTAACTAAACACAATTGAATGAGATTAAAAAAAAGTAACATTTACAATTGAATCTTTTTTGTTTGTTTGATTGTTACTTCACTTTTCAATCCAAACAATTAACCAATTATGATGATTGAATGAGAAAAAAAGTTAAATCATCATCAATGAAATGGCGATAGTAAAATTAACAGTTGGTGTTAATTGTAAAATACACAATTGATTAGGAAGAAAATTTTTTCTTAATCAGTTGATCAGCATTTCCTGCTGATTGAGTTGTGAATCTTGATTGATTCTTAATTGTTAATCAAGGTTTTAACTTTTTTTTGTTGGACACACATTCACCCTTAACTATTATCTCAATCAAATTGATCAGTTTATCAACAACTCTTGAAGTGCTCAACCAAATTGATAGATTTATTTAATAGCGATCATCAATTTTGACTGAATCTATGTGATTGTGAGGTAATTTAATACTAATCAAATTTTCTAGGATTGTGATTAAATGTGGAACCAATTTCAGCAATTAAATTGAATTTAAATCTTTTCATTTGTTATTCATTTCAAGCTAATCGCTCATTTGAATTGATCTTTGCAAGTGATTAAAGTTTTTCTCTCATGTGTCTCTCTGATTGATAAAAATTATTTTGATTGTGCTGTTTGTTTGAGTTAATTGTTCTGATCAACAGAAAGAAAATGTCACCATCAATTGAGAAAAATAATAACAACAATTCATCAATTGCAAGAGAATCAATAACAGAGCAAGTGACAATCAACGAAAAGCTCAATCTTTGTTTTCCTCTTGAATCGTTGACCCAAGTGCGAAGCGATTTGATCAATTATTCAAAAATTAACGATAAGAAACTGGATCAAGGTCTATTGTCACAATTAATGATCGACGACAATTTACTTTGCCGTTATATGAAACGTCGCCGAGGTCACATTGAGCCTTCGGTACAGTTTATCATCGGGGCTCTTGAATGGCGACACTCGTTGGGTTTGGACAAATGTTCAGAGGAAACATTTCCCGTTGAACTTTTTTCCTCCGGTGGACTTTTCATCTTAGGCCACGATAACACCGGTAACACTGTTCTTCACATTCGAGTGTCTCATTTTTACAAAATTCCCGAACTTATTGGTCTTGTTAAACAGTTCGTCATGTTCCATATGTACAAAGCGGACGAAATGGGTTCCAGGTCATTCCCGTTGACCGGTGGTTGGGTTTTGGTGTTTGATTGTTCAAACGCTTCACTGGCCCAAGGTGATCCCGAAATGTTGGCCTTCATCAATTCATCATTGAAAAACTATTTCCCCGCCGGGCAAAAGTACATTCTCATAATCAACCTCAATTGGGTTCTAAGAGCAATTAAAACTCTCGCATTCACTTGGTATCCATCAGCTGTTAAGAATCGAATCAAATTCATCTCAATCAAACAAGTTACTGATTATATTCCGTTGAATGAGTTACCTGATTATCTCGGTGGGTCAGTTAATTGTTACCGTTCAATTCCCAAAAACTGTACAACATTGGAGACGCTTCGTTCAAACGGTTCAATTACTTTGGCTCAATCAGCTTACGATAAAATCATCAAAATACTTACACTCGTTAATTAATCGCAGCAAATGACAATAACAATTAGTTCATTTTTCACCTTAAATATCTTATACTCATTCAATTAAAGATTCGTGTTGATCATTAAATAAAGTCAATTATATTAATATTTGTAAGGTTCACTTCCAGGAGGAATCATTTGTAAACATTTCTAACTCTGGTCATCCTTGTGAGCTAACGAGTGTCCGGCAGCCTTGTTAGAAAATGATTCTAACATAAGTTTAATTTAATATCTATCAAAGGACAATCAGTCGTGAAGTTGACGGCCTTAAAAATTATCGATTTGCTTGGTAGTGACCTTCTTCATGGGACACTTGAAAATAGTTCTAAACATGATTGATTTCGAGTGGTCATTTGGTCTCAAGGTCCATGGGTTAGGTCAGAAACTATTTAGTTAATTGAAGAACTTATTAAACCAAATTACATCGAACTCAATGAATTGTCAACTGGAATCACCATTGTCATAGTAAATCATCTGATCAACTATCAGCTTTATACTGGTCAGTCGATTCTGCAAAGGGTCATTTGGAACTTGGAATGGCCGATAAACGAACGGAAAGAGCCTCAAATCCTCGACGATCACAGTCACTGATAAGAGTTAATTATTTCTAATTCAAATTCAATGTAATCACTTTGTTCAAATTATAACGAGACTTTTTCTCGCATTAAACTTGAGAGAAAAATTTAATTGATTAAGAAAATAATCTTCGTGTAATTAGAATAGAAAAATAAGGAGGAAAGAATAGTTGGCTCGATTAGGGAAAAGAAGAAAAATTAAATTTAAAACGAAAATGATTAAAATTAAAATTCGATTAACAGAATTTGAAATTACCTCCTAACAAACTTTTCTCTCTTTCCCTTTTTGTATTCAGAGTCTGAATTTGAACAAAATCGCTCCATCTACTGGATTTCGGTCTCAATATTGATTCGATTTAATTTGATTGACTCAAATCTTTCACAGCGAAACGTTGATTGTTTAATTAATCGAGAAAATAAACTCTCCACTTCTCAAATTACTGACCACACACCACTGACCATCACCTTACCATCTCTCTGTTCAACACAATCGAAAACATGAAAAAAATTTAATATAACAATCATGATTTTACTGAATTAAGGTTTAACTCTAATTAATTTTGATATTTAATTGTAATCGTTTGAATGTTTTCTCTTATATTTGTTATAAATGGACTTAAAATGAATTGATCATTACGAATCAGAAACTTTCTAGTTAAGAATCAAACTTTTTTTGGTCATAGATTTTTGAACGAGCATCTCAAAAATATCATCAATCGTTTATTTCTGATCAGCCAGACGGAAGATATTCGAGGCCAAAGTACCAAATTTGATACCTTATAGTGACCTAGCTATTAATCATATCACTATGAAACTCAAGATTTACATAGATCTTGTTTTGGTCTTACGATTTGTATCGTTAACTTTGATTTGTCATTAGTAGTTTTAGGTCTATTCAGGTTCCAAAAAAATTCGAATAAATGTCCGTTCTCCGTTATTACACTAACCAAATTGCTACGAAATATTTTCAGTAATGTACACTCATAAAAGGCAAAAGAAATGATCAGATAGATTTTCGATTTCGTCATATTACGAAAAAAGTTCTGAGCCTCAAAGTTCATGAGTTTCATAGTGATATGATTAATAACTAGGTCACTATAAGGTATCAAATTGTAATTGGAGCCGTTTGAACTGCGGCCTTTAGTCTTTATCATAGATTATCACCCAGGAGTTTATTGAAGCAACCAAAGGTTAGTGAAAGAAGCTTATGATTACCATGCTTATCCTAATTGTTTGATAATTGTGAACAATAGCACATGAATCTCATGTTGATCTCGGCATTAAATCTAAATGGAAACAATTAAAATTCAATCAACAGTCAAATTTGAGCTCATCTTTATCACCATTAGACAATTAACAATTGCTAATATTAACCGAAATGTAAAAAACATAATCACTGTTTCTGATAAGCAAAACTGACCAGTTAGTCCAACGGCTTAACGGTCCTCCAGAATTCACGAATGGACCATCAGCGTAAATCGAGACTTCAAGAGACTTAAAATTTTATTTCGAAAGATCCGAAAAAACTCATGATTTAAATCACAATTAATTTAGAAGATAATCGATATATTCTATCCAATTTTTGAAAAATCGAAAATCAAATATGTTATTTTCTTAATTCCAACTAATTAGAACAATTTGAATCGTTCTAAGCGAAGGCCATTGATGTAATAAAATGGTTATTAACGATCAGTCGAATAGCCAATCAATTGAATCTGTTTAATTTTCGAAAGATTGATGATTAGCATGAATATCAATTTCTCTTCTAAATTCAAGGTGATTAACAATTTACTAATTTTTCAACCGAGCAAACGAAAAAATCAGAGAGTTTAATTAATTTATAAAACTTAATAGAGGAAAAATTTTCCTCGATCGCAATCAAATTTTGTCCAAAATGGTTTAATTTATTTTGGTGATTTTTAATAATCTATCTCGAGCCACAATTACAATTAATTTTTAATTTTCCAATGAATTGTATAAGATGAGTTTCAATCTAAAAGTGGGATTGTGATGCTTTTTAACAATCAATTTTTGAAATTACATTAATTGTATTTTATGTTAATTTATTATTTTTTTTTTTTGGTTAATTGTTATTGTAGTCAAAATAGTTGCTCGACTATGTTGTGATTTTTTATATTTCAGCTCGTTATCGTTATCGTCTTCGTCGTCGTCGTCGTATGAATAATAACTTATATAATTTTGTACTTGATTTTTTAGGAATGTTAGAATAGCGACTTAGATCATTGTAGCAATTAGTTAATTAGTTCAATTAGGTAAGTGATTTTTCGCTTACTTAAGGCTTCTACATATGGTCATTGCACTCTTAATGTAATCAAGATTTTCATTTCAATCTTTTCCGTCTTGTTCATTACTCATATTCATCTTTTTCGTATGATGATTTTTTTTATGGTTCAATTTGTCATCTTAATCATCAAAGTCATCGTGTTCGTCATCGAAGCTGTTGTCACCATCGTTATTCAAATTGACTTTGGAAGATCTAATCATCGATAATAACTTTCCAACAAGATGATGAATAATTAATTCTATGGAAAATAAAACAAAAAACGTAACAATTGTCCAATGATGATTGGACTTCAATATTAATTTGAATTCGTAATGTAACTTGCAGTGGGAATTTGCTTATTAGTCCTAAATTTTTGAAAGAAAATATTCAAAGTGAGAAGGAAAAAAAAATGTTGAGAGTTTAGAGACGACGATGGTGAAGGTGATGATGACGATATTGATGATAATGATCATGATAATTTAGTAATTATTGATAGTTCTTTTTTGTAATATGTCATGTGTTTAGAGTTGATTCTAGGTGAGGTATTAGAATGTTTTTCTTTTGGAGTGTTAGGATAAGCACTTTAACTTTTCTTTCCATGTTCCTCTGTTTGTCAATCTCTCCAGTGAGAGACAATCTTGTTCAATATTAGCATCTAACAGCAAATCCATTGATTTGTTGATGTTGCTGTTACTTTGTCCAATGTTTCTGGTTTTGACTTGTTTTCACTTTAATTTACTTGCTCTTTGCTTTATTGGCATAATGTTGATGTTGTTGGGAGGAGGAGGAGAGATGATGAGGTGGTTTTCATCCTTGATGATAATGATTTTCTTCATTTTTCTCTTTATCAATTTGTAGCTTTTTCTGGTTGATAATCTTTTTTTTTTGGTCTCATAAAACTTCACTATTTTTGATAGTTACTCGTTGTTGACGATTTTTCCGCTGTAACATCCAGGCTTCTAGATGCTCGGTTATTGCTTCCGCTGTCATGTCAACCTTTACATAGGGATTCTTTGGATAAGCTATATCATTATGCCAGGAGCGATAATGTTTCCTCATATGATTAGCATTTTGTCGCTCCAAATATCTACAGCCCATTTGAATGCAACATTTAACGATCTCACTATCCACTATTGGCCGACGGAAACGACGTAAAACGGAACTTCGTTGGTGGGAAAGATCTTTATTATTATTATTACCATTGGAGGCACCTATGGGTTCACGAGTGTTTAGATAAGATTGTATTGAATTACCAGACATATCAACCTCAATCTCTTCTTCTTCATCATCTTCTTCATCTTCTTCAATTTCATAACTATCCGCTGTTATTTGTTCCTCAACATATGACTCATCTTCTGGATGAAGCTCAAAATCACGTCCCATTTTGAATCGCATTAGATGATGGTTATTACTCTCATTTTCATTTTCCATTTTTCTTTTACTATTCGAAGGACACTTATTATCGCTATTAATGCTTCCATTGTTAGTAGTATTAGTACCATTACTTTGATATTGTTTCTGTTGGTGGTGATGTGAATGATTGTGTTGTTGTTGTTGCTGCTGTTGCTGGTGGTGGTGTTGGTGGTGTTGTTGTTGATGTTGATGAGATTGGCGATGAGAGCTTGAAGAGGAGGTGTTTGTTTTGATAACTGATGATGGAGTTGATGATGATGATGATGATGATGATGGAATCGAACTCGAGGTTGAAGTAGATGATAAAGTTACTGGTGTTGGTGCAAGAGACTGCGAGGGGATATTGTTTGAATTGGGAAGAGAATGGTAATGATTAGTTGTCAAAGGAATTGCAGCACTTGGAATGTTAGTGGTAGTGGTTGATGTTGAGGTGGTTAACGGGAAAGAGGAACCTTTAATGACTCCAGTCATTCTATTGCCTTTGGATTGATTGCACGAGGATAAATTAAGGTTTAATGGCCCTTCTTCAATGGGTAGATCACACAAGGAACCCGAATAATTGGCAGGTTCGTGAAATTTTGCAAAATTGTCCGTTGCCTCTTTAACTAGTAAATCATTAACCAAGGAAAGTCCATTACGATCAAGTGGAGGGGGTATGTAAATTATTTCATTAATTTTGTGAATAGTTGATTCCAATCGTTCAGATTCATTCTTGTTTGCAGCAACAATCTGATCAGAGGCAGTTAAAGCTCCAATTACTTCACTGATGGTGGCCAGTTTTTCCTCATAAATCTTGTTATTACGAAATAACATTTTCTGTCGACACCAAAGTTTATGAACAAATAATTCCAAACAATTCATGTATAATCGCCCATATTCATCAAGTTGATTATAAACATAATCACGTCTCTCTTCTGGATCTGGATTCATCGTTGAGCCTTTTTCCTTACTGATTATGATTACCCCTCCTTGATACTAGTAAGGTTGCTTTTGGTGAAGTCAAATGGTTAATACACAGATGCACAGGGAATAAATTAATTATTAACAAGTAAAGATGAAGATTATCAATAAAATGAAAACGGTAAATACGCTCGTTTAAAGTTCACTTGGAAAAATTTTCTTCAATAGTACATGAATTATGTAGAACACCTAAAATTATAAAGGAAGATGAAAAAATGGAAGAAAAAATTAGAAAAAGAAGAAAGAAGAAGAGAGAAGAGAGAAAAAGAAAAGGAGACTTTATGAGTGTGATTATGTAAGTGCATATATTATAAATGGAAAATGAGATAAAGACAAGGAGAATGAAAGAGAGGGAGAGAGAGAGAGAGAGAGAGAGGAAAATGAGAAAAGATGGTGAGTGAAAGTGCACTAGACGATATTGAAAATGAGTAAAAAGAGAAGAATATTGTTGATAGGAAGATAGAGAGAGAGAAAGAGAGAGAGAGAGAGAGAGAGAAAAATAGAAAGAGAGATAACCTTAAATGAAATGTTCTCAAGTAAAAAAGAAAAGAGAAATGGAAAAGAACAAATTTAAGGTATATTACCCAAAGAAAAAGATACAGTTGTTTGTGTGTCAGCTGAGATGGTCAATGGCATTGATTGTACCAATGGGAACACTTAGACAAGTAACAGACTAAATTAGTGACCAAAAAAAGAGAGAAAAGAAAAAAATAATCACTGAGAGAATAAGAGGAAATATGTAAAGAACGATACTGAACAGTAAAGAAATAAGGTGATAGAGACATTAAGAGAAAAGGACACTTGAAGAAAAAAAAGAGAAAGAGAAAATAGACAGACACCAAAAAGTAGAGGATGATGATGATGATGGAAGAGAAGTGGAAGTTGGAATGTAACTGTAAAGGTAGAAATAAGTAAAAGGGAGAGAGACGTGAAGACAGGAAGAGAAAGAGAGAGGAAAAAAGAAAGGTAAGATAGAGGTAACTGTAGATAAGGTAAAAGAGGTTCAGTAAATATAGTGAAGGTAAATTTTGGTGAAGAAAAACCAGAAAGAAATGAGGGTTTTATTGGAGAAGAGTGGACATTGCAAGAGAGAAATTGACCAATTTGAGGAGAAAAAGAAATGCAATTTTTTTGTAAAGAAGCACTTGAAATAAACACAGAGTGAGTGGGAAAGTACAATAATCATGAGATAATAATTAACATGTTTAATAGTAGTTAACAGTTCAAACTTACCAAGGGGAAAGTAAGCAACATCAAATAGGTAATAGTAGCTGGGTAGTAGTTAGAAGGTGGATGAGAAACCTACAAGAGAGAGAGAGAGAGAGAGACAGACTGAGAGAGACTAGGGAGAAAGGGGGAGAGTTGAATGAATATGAGTGAAACAAGAGAGAGAGAGAGAGAGAGAGAGAGAGAGAGAGGAAGAGAAACTTAAACTCATAAAGACTGAGAGAAAAGGAAAGATGAAGATAGAAGATTATCACAACAGAATGTGGAACAATTTTTCTTCTTCTCTTGTCTTCTCTTCTTCTTCTACTGAATTATTACAACACACAGAATCTATCAATGTGCTTAAGTTTCCATTGGTAACCAAAGGAGAGAGAGAGATAAAGTAAAGGGAGAGTGAAAAAGAAAGAGAATCAATTGAGCTTTTCATCATCATCTGGGAAAATATTCAAGTGATAGAAACAGAGAGAGAGAGAGAGAGAGAGAGGAGAGAGAGGGAGTGTAATTTGACGAAGTTGTAAAAGATGAAGAACAAAGTGAATAAAAATAAACAAAGCACTGAGAATAAACTCTGGATATTAAAAGTCAATCGTGTAAATTATATTCCCACAGGAGGGCAATTCCTTTCTCTCTGCAAAAATAATGGAAAAATCTAAGCCCATAATCACCTAAACATCTTCAATATTCATTTTCCGGTATCGCCAAGAAAAAAACTATAAACATCATCAGAATGTCGGAACTTGTGTAGTTAAGACATGGAAATTTTCCTTTGGAAATGCGAAGAAGAGAATAAAAGTGAAGAACACAAATTACAAGAATGACAGGTAATCATATTTGATAGTTAATAAAATTGATTAGTTAAGAGGTTTAGATGAAAGTTCGTCATATGTCTAAGAAGAGAGAGAAAAAGAAAATAAAAAAAACGCTTACCTCTTAAAACGAAAGATGTTGAGCTTAGATATCCTTTTGAATCTTAAACCAGATTAGACAATTTATCATTATTCTCTCTAATTCCAACTCTGGGATACGAACAATTAACAACTGAATTAGAAATTTAAACAACTGTTTTCAATTATTCTCTTGTTGAATAACAACAGAGAAAAACGTTTTCTTCAAAGAGAATAGAACATTTAAATTCTTATATTTATCAACGATCCCTGAGAATTTAAGTTTTCTTTTTTCATTAAAAGTTGATCATCAATTGATTCTCATTTTAATTGGAATCTTTTTTTTTATTTACTCGCCTGTCTATTGGTATTTTGGTTACTATCGACAGAACAATTAACCTTAGTGATTAGTGGAGTTTAAAATGATTCACATTCTGTGAATTAATTAACTTGATCGGTTGTTTATTGATTTTTGAGAAAAGTAAACAAAACGTTAATGTACATTTGGAATTCATCATTTTTTTTCTTGTTATTTTGCTCTCTATCTTTTTAATTGTTCATGTTTATCACTACACAAAATCATCATCATCATCTTGATCACAGGTATTTTTATTTATCGACTCGAACAATATTTCTTTTTATTAATTTTTGTTGTCTCTTTTCTTTTCTCATCTCTTCAATTGGCTTATCTACTTTTACCTGTAACTGGATAACTACAAGGATACACCTTACATACGATCATCATCTTCTTCTTGGTTATCATCTTTATTTCTTTTCTTTTTTCCCTCTCTATCGTCTAGAAATGAGGATTCAGACTCCATGTTTTCAGGAGGTTGCGTGCTCTCAACAGGGAAACCGTTAGATGGCGTTTTCTTAAGCACATGATTAGGGGAATTCAAATTCTTTTTTTCTTTGCCAAATGCTTAATTTCTCGTTTGTTTTATTCTCTTCCAAGTAGATTACTCATATCTAACGTAATTTCCAAGAATTTTATCTACCTGGCGATGGAAAGATAATTGGAAAACAATTAGTATCATTTCAACAGAAGAAGTGATCAAAAGTCAGAAACTTGACTTTCTTTCTCTCTCTCTCTCTTTATCAATTGACTCAAATCCATACCTGATTGACTTAATCGATTTCATGATACATTCAATGGTGAATGGCGTTTTTTTCCAATTGATTAAAGCCAACATTCTTTGTATTATGGTGGAGTTAACGATTTCTTATTCTTAACTTATGCCGAGTTTTCCTGATGAATTGGTTTAAGGAAAAAAATTATCTTTGTTTGGTGATATTGGATTAAATTTCAAGTAAACATGATTGGATATGATCTTGAGCAATTAGATGGAAGATTATCTCGAATCCCTCTAATTCATTCAAAAAGTAACTAATTTGCCTCTACAAGGAAACAAATTGAAAATGAATTGTCTCTCCAATGCAAAGTCAAGTCCAATGAGTCCATCGTTGAGCTAAAGTTACAATTGCCCAAGGCTATTGACAAGAAATTGCAATATTTAATTGATCAACTAAAACTGACTGAAAACTCAACAAGAGAAAATGAGAAAGTTTTACCAACATTATGATTCTTTCAACAGTGATTAGTTCTGAAACGAAGACTAATTAAGATTAAAAGTGACGCAAAAATTAACTTTTTGCTCGCATTTCAAGTTAAATCTAATCACAAATTTTAGATTAATTAATGTTGATTCCGTGATGAGTGTAATTGAAAGGTTACAAATTGTGATTAATATTGATCGCTTGCTATTTTCTAACTAAAACAAACCACAATTAACTTGATCACCAACACGCTGAGTAATCAATTGCACACCAAAAGATTATCAATGATACAAAAAAAAATCGTAATTTGATTGTCTCAAATCAATTGAGATATTTTGTATACAATTGTAATTAACATGAGTGATTATTATTATATTTCAACATCTAACAATTTACTAATCAAAGAATAGCAAGAAAAAAGTTAAACCAATTCAATTAATCAATGTTGTTATTATTACACGTAACTTAAAGCTAATTGTCCTTAATTAGCAAAAAATAACTTTCAGCTCCTGAACAATTATCTTGATGATTACCTAATTGTGAAGATAATCAGAGAGAGAGAGAGGAAAAGATTAACCGAAAAATTAATCATAAATTGTTGGCTAACAAACATGGTGATAATCAAGGCTGTTAATTAGTTAGCACTCGCAGTAATCAATTGTTACTAATCAATTCCCAATGAAAAATACGAATTGAAACAATTGATTAAATAAAAAAGGAACAATCAACTTGAATTCTCACGTGCTATTAATAATCATTTTTATCAAACTATAACAATCTTAACAACTGCACTTACAACAATTAAGCAACTAATCAGTCGCATCACATTAATTGATAATGAGAGAAAAATAGAAAAAGAAGATTAAATGTCAAACAATTAACATATCGAAAAAGTAACTTCATCATTAATCATAAAACATATGAGTTAATTAAGAAAGAAGTTACAATCACAATTAAGACGAAAACGAAACAATTAAATTAATTTTTCCAGGAATTTAGCATTAATTTGAAAACATGACACGAGATGACAGCACAAGCCTCGAATTCAAACTGAATTAAATTAAATTTAGTCGCAATTATAATCATCGAGAAAACAAATTGTTGAATTTGGACATTTTGAAAAGAAAAGTTGTCAAAGTTGATTCGAAGTTAATTTGCTAATTTTTCATCGATTTTTCTGAAAAATGTCCATCAATGTTTCTTTATGATCAATCGTGTACAAAGCGGACGAAATGGGTTCCAGGTCATTCCCGTTGACCGGTGGTTGGGTTTTGGTGTTTGATTGTTCAAACGCTTCACTGGCCCAAGGTGATCCCGAAATGTTGGCCTTCATCAATTCATCATTGAAAAACTATTTCCCCGCCGGGCAAAAGTACATTCTCATAATCAACCTCAATTGGGTTCTAAGAGCAATTAAAACTCTCGCATTCACTTGGTATCCATCAGCTGTTAAGAATCGAATCAAATTCATCTCAATCAAACAAGTTACTGATTATATTCCGTTGAATGAGTTACCTGATTATCTCGGTGGGTCAGTTAATTGTTACCGTTCAATTCCCAAAAACTGTACAACATTGGAGACGCTTCGTTCAAACGGTTCAATTACTTTGGCTCAATCAGCTTACGATAAAATCATCAAAATACTTACACTCGTTAATTAATCGCAGCAAATGACAATAACAATTAGTTCATTTTTCACCTTAAATATCTTATACTCATTCAATCAAAGGTTTAACAACTTAATCACTACATAAATGATAACTTAATCAGTGATACTTGTACCTTGATCATTTACATGTAAATTTAACAATATAACTTTAAACTAATCGTCATTCTAGTGAGTAGAAGAAAGTTAATTGTTGTTAATTTAGCCGCTGTTTACTTTTCACTAATTCTGGTTGACCAAAGAGTTTCTTATTTCATTAGACACTTTTTAGGACAAAGTTGTTAGGTCACAAATATAAAGTTTAAATTTATTTATTTTTCTATAATCTGACCAAAAGTTTTCGAAAAAATAAAGTTCGAATTGGCGATTGTGATCTGCTTCATGAGACACGAAAATAGTTGTAAACATGATTAATTTCGAGTGATGATAAGTTGGTCTCAAGGTCCATGGGTTAGGTCAAAGACTATTGAGTTAAATTACATCGAACTCAATGATGAATGAATTGTCAACTGGAATCACCATTGTCATGGTCAATCATCTGATCAACTATCAGCTTTATACTGGTCAGTCGATTCTGCAAAGGGTCATTTGGAACTTGGAATGGCCGATAAACGAACGGAAAGAGCCTCAAATCCTCGAAGATCACAGTCACTGATAAGAGTTAATTATTTCTAATTCAAATTCAATGTAATCACTTTGTTCAAATTATAACGAGACTTTTTCTCGCATTAAACTTGAGAGAAAAATTTAATTGATTAAGAAAATTATCTTCATGTAATTAGAATAGAAAAATAAGGAGGAAAGAATAATTAGCTCGATTAGGGAAAAGAAGAAAAATTAAATTTAAAACGAAAATGATTAAAATTAACATTCGATTAACAGAATTTGAAATTACCTCCTAACAAACTCTTCTCTCTTTCCCTTGATTGTTGTGTTTGTATTCACATTGATGGTACAAAGATCGGAGAGATGATCAAACCCATTAGAATTAACTAATCACCATCGCAATTTAATGGTAATTTATCGAGTTACAATTAGTGTATCAGTTAAGGAAAATTTTCTAATGAAAATCAAAGGTAAGTTGATTTTATTTCACGGAAATTGTGTTGATTTGTTAAAACAAAATTCAATTTCTTCATCTTCATCATCTTTTCCTTTCTTTTTCTCTTTCTCTTTTTTGTTTCTCTTTTCAATCCTTCTCATCATCATCTGGTTCTTGGTCTATGTTTATATCTTTCAATTTTTTCTCTCTCTCTCTCTCTCTTTAGTCACATTGTTTGATGAATTTCCATCATGTAATTGTTGTCATCTTAATCTAGTGAAGTTGATCAGAGAGAAAAGGACAGAAAAAGAGAGAAAGTAAAAAGATTATCATCCCAATCATCTGGTTATTATTTATCTTCATCGTTTATTTTTTTTCTTTTCTGTTCTCTTTGATTTTCTCTTATTTTCTCAATATTTTAATTTCTTCATTTTCTCTATCACATTTACTCACTGGTTCTCTTTCATTCAGGATATAATGATAATGGAGCCATCGAGTGATTATGATTGGACTGATATCACCCAGGAGTTTATTGAAGCAACCAAAGGTTAGTGAAAGAAGCTTATGATTACCATGCTTATCCCAATTGTTTGATAATTGTGAACAATAGCACATGAATCTCATGTTAATCTCGGCATTAAATCTAAATGGAAACAATTAAAATTCAATCAACAGTCAAATTTGAGCTCATCTTCATCACCATTAGACAATTAACAATTGCTAATATTAATATTTCCATCATGGAAAATGAAGATGATGGATTGATTTTTTAATTCTGTATTCTGGTGATGGTTTTTTCCCTCTCATGTGCTCATTACAATAAGTAATTGGATCTTCATACTATACGAATTTATCTGTTTCACCATTTTGAGGTCGGATATTTTTCCCAAATTGCCAACAGTTTAGAATTTTGTAAAACATTGTCCACATTTAGAATGATTGACTTTCAAGGGTCAATTGTATTTGTTTATTCTGATTATTTTATTTTTCTTTACAGAGTTGAAACTCGGAGAGCTATTACATGATGACATGTTTGGCCTTTTCGAGGCGATGTCAGCCATTGAGATGATGGATCCCAAGATGGACGCAGGGATGGTTTGCAATAGAGATAAAAAAGTTCTCAACTTTGATCAATCAGTGAAAGAGGGAAAATTAAAGATCAAAGATTTAACCTGTGAAGAGAAAATTGGAATCATTGATGATACTTACAGTCGACTTGTTTCTTGGTTAGAAGGTCATTCTTTGGGTCAAACGGTGTTCACCAATCTTTACCTTCACAATCCACTTGCCATTGAAGATAAATGTTTACG
The DNA here is from genome assembly GCF_014898815.1 of Panonychus citri. Taxonomy (NCBI): domain Eukaryota; kingdom Metazoa; phylum Arthropoda; class Arachnida; order Trombidiformes; family Tetranychidae; genus Panonychus; species Panonychus citri. Next base: position 5,029,824 of record NW_026515543.1, on the reverse strand, counting down.
ATCTTTCAGTTTAACTATTTTAAAATTGGTTGAAATAATTCGTGACTTTGTTTATCGAGGGAACGTAGTAGAAGAGGAAGATTTTCAACCGGCCTTTTATTTTCCAATACCAGTTACTATTACCGATAGTAAAGTTTGTGGAATGATTCGTGATGTCGAAGAAGAAATGTCCAAAAAGGTTAAAAACTATCAGAAAACGATGAATAATTTAAAATCTTGTTCAACCTCTTCTGTCGTTTCTCCATCTTCAACAACTCGCTCTTCAATGAAGATCCCATGAAAACCCTTACCAGCGGTGGTGGTGAGAGTGGCATCGGCGGAGGAGATAATAACAATGGTAAATTCACCAGTTGTGATTTAAAGGAGCAAAAAGATCACCAATTAAACGTTGCTCTTTTTGCTAGACTTAAATTTTCTCGTCTATTTTACCAGTCACTGATTATTTTAAAAAAGGAAACTCTAGCCAAGAATAATTTAAATACTACTAATCATCACTCCCACCACCTTCACAGCAGCAACAACAACAACAACAATCCTCTAATCTACATCATTCTCATCACTCTGTTGCAACCTCTCCTTCCTCTTCTGGTTCATCTTTTATTCATCATCATCATCATCCCCACCAGCATCTTCACCATCAATCAAATTCAATGAAAGTTAATAGTAACAACCATCATTGGGCGGAAGATGCTGATAAATATCTTCAACAATCTAGTGAAACCATCTCCGTTTGGCAACAAACCCTTTCATTGGGAATTAAACCTGAGCCCACCACCACAACAACCACTTCAACACCAAACTCTGATTATCGAGCTGATTATCCAACCATAATGGGCTTTGAACCTCTAATTAACCAAAGGTTTTTACCTCCAACTTTTCCTCGTTACACCAAAATGAAATCACGTAAAGAGGCCATCGAGTATATGGAATATCTTGTCTCCCGTATCCGTCATGTGATCAAAATAACTGACCATTTACCCTTTCACATGGCCCTAGACTTTTTTACCGAATTCAGTAAAACATCATCACCACCGTCTTGTGTCCTTTCACGATCTTTACTTCAAGTTTTATACCTTCCAACTGGTACCGCTCCGTTAAGTGACCTACTCCGTGAGGATGTTAAAAATTTCATCCAACCTCCTTCAATTTATCAGAAACCCTCCTTTTTGACCAACGATCCAGAGGCCAGGGAAGTGGTCGATGTCTTTTTCGACCGATGTACCGGGCCAATGTCATTTTTACTTCGAATCAATGGTCACAATCGTGCCCGTCAACGAGATAAATTGGCTCAAGTTTTGGAGGAACTGGCGACCATTCAAGATGAAGCCGATAAAGTTGACTCTTACCTAAACACCATAACCTCTAAATTGGATATACCCACAAGTCATCTAGGCTATTTTAGCACTTGGGTACTTTATCATATTCTAAGGGTCATGATACAATATTTATTGTCCGGTTTTGAACTTGAATTATATTCGACTCATGAATATCCTTACATTTTTTGGTACCTGTACGAGTTTCTCTATGGTTGGATGGCTTCAACTCTTTACCGAGCTCGATCTTTCATTGCAGAGCAAAACGCCATCTCAGGTAATTCAATTATCTTTCATTTCATTCATTTAAATATTAATAATCTTTTCAATCCATTTTTTAGAACTTAGAAATAAAAATGTCAATAAAAAGGTAAAATCTAAAAAGCGGAAACAGAAGCCTCATCAACGAGAATGGTTAATCAATCAGGCATTACAACAACTCTGTGGTGGCTACTTTAAAACGGTCAGCGCTTTCCGGTTAGAGGGTAAATTGAAAAGTCCATGGTCGGGTAATAATAGGGAACAAAGCAGGTACGAACATAGATTTGGACCATTTAAAGCCATTTCCGCTCCACCGCCAGTTTCGTATTTACAATATCGAGGAGCCATGGAGGTGGAAAACTGTACCATTGATGCTAAGGAAAAGGCCGCTGAGTTTTATGCAACAGCCTGTAAATGTTTCCAACAAGCTAAAGTACTTTTTGAAACTGTACCCGATCCAAATGAAGAGGTAACAATCAAGTAAATTGTTCCAAATTGGTTGATTCTAACGATTGATTTTGTTTTCACTTTCTTTTGTCAATATTAGATTTCATCTTTCATCAAGGTTGCCAAAACCAATTTTATTGTGATTAAACTTTTGTTAAGTGGACAAGGAAATACAAAGGTAAATTTTAATGTTCACCTTTTTTATTTGCTTGCAAACAATTGATAGATATTTAAATCTATCTTTATGTTGAAAGTTATTTGAAAATAGTAATTAGTTAATTGTTTCATTTTCTTTGCAGACTTTACCGGAGTTTGATTTTAGCATAAATAACAAATTCCCAGTTATTCGGATTCTGTGAATTTTATTTCTTAGGAAGTGATTTGAAGGCGTGGAAGTTCATATATAAATAAAATGTTTATCAATCACCAGAATATTATTGTAAAAGCCATGATAAAACAAGAAGCTGAAACCCAGGGGCTTAATCTTTCACCGATTCGTGCAGCCTTCCAAAAAATCCCAAGAACACTAATGAGAGAGAGAGAGAGAAAAAAAAATCAACAGAATTATAAGAAAATAGAGAAAAAAAGTAAATCAATTAAATCAAATGCGATAAACATATTGTAATATTTGATTAATTTTCGGTCATTATAATACAAATCTGAGATTCGTTGGAAAATCTAAAATCAACTTTTTGATCAATTATCAAATTCTCAAGTTAAGTAATTGAGATTGAACCTTACAATAAGAGAAATCAACACGCGAAGAATAATTAATACTGAAAATAATTCCATTGAAACACTAATTTCAAAAGAAAGAAACAGACAATCAGTTGACAATTACAATACTAATCATAAGAAAAAACAAACATGAATTAACATACACGTAACCATATGATGAGAAAAGTAACCGACCGATACAAACTGTAAACTAAATATCGTCGCTTATTACCAATGAAATGACATCAATTTAGAACCTGAGATGTATTGATGTGACAATTTCTGCGTCAAGAGGAAAAGACAATTAAATGATAATAATAATTACCCAGTTTTACGTCGATCCAAAAGTGTTGGCATCATTGCTCTGATAAATGAACAGGTACAAATCCACAACAAGATGACTGACAAAAGACTCTGGAAGTTAAACAATGCAGACTGAAAGAAATAGACAATTAGTTAGACTGAATAAACGGAAGAACAATTAATTACTCACCATAATGAATAATAAATAATAAAAGAATAGAAAAAAAAACTAATTACAAATGAAAGAGAAAAATAAAAATAAAAATAATCAATTGGCTGAGAAGAGAAAAAGTAAATAAAAAAATTTAAAGATCCAAAAGCAGAGAAAAGAAAAGGCGCCAACTATGAAAATCTAAAGAAAGAGGAAAAATAAACAGAGAAAATTGACTTTTCTCTCAATTCGGAATTAGATTTTCTACAAGTTAAATAACATAATTAGGGAACTTTCCATCATATGGGTAGCGTGGCCGAGCGGTCTAAGGCGCTGGTTTAAGGCACCAGTCTCTTCGGGGGCGTGGGTTCGAATCCCACCGCTGCCACCACCTTTTTTGAATTTCTCTCTTCTCATCTTATTTTTTTTCTCTTTTTTTTTCCTTTGATCTTTTTCTCCTTCCAATGATCATGTTTACCTTTCAGTCTATTCTCACAAAATTTACTCTTGGAATAGAATTTCAATCACATGAGAGATTCGTCATTTTAAAAGGGAACCAAATGATAACCGATATTCGGAAATATCGATAATTCGGAATCAATTTTGTTTATTTTTTCTTCGACAGAGAAAAAGACAGAGTTTAAAGAGAAATAAAGGGGAAAAGGGGAGTCGAAAAATAGAATGAAAGAGAAAAAGAGAGAGAAAAAGTATCGATATTCTTTTCTCAATATCGATATTTCGTTTTCTTCTGTTTTGGATTATTTTTCATCTTTTGTTTATGTTTTTCTTTAATTATCCTCTTGTCTTTTAACTTTTATCTCTTGATTGTTTGTAATTTCTTATTCTCTTTAATTTTTGGATTGTGTTTACTTTCTATTTCCATTTAGATTTGGAATAATAGTTACCATTTCATCGTAATTGTTAACAATCATCCATCATGATGATGAACCACCGAGAGACTGAAAAATATACCAAAGGGTTTATCCTAAAGTGTATGAATGTCATCATCGAGTCTCGATTAGGAGAAATGGTTGTGAGAAAATGTAGCCCAACTCGAAATGATTGGTTTAACATTGCTCTTAATGATAATGAAGAAGTGTCAACCTCATGTTTGGAGTGTCTAGATAATCTTCATTGGATTGATACGACGATTAAAGAGGAAGTGAAACTTAATTCTGGATTTACCATTGATTCTCGGTGGAAAGTTACTTGTGAGGTTTCACTTAAAACCAATGAAGGTAAAACTCTTAGCTTGGAATATTGGATGTTCGAAAATAAGCCGATCAACAATGTTCAATCTCCAATCTCTCCAACTGGAGCTTCTTCTCCACTTGGTGCCAGTCCCATTTCTGATCCATCCAGTGGATCACCAATTCCAAGTTCCCGAAATGCCAGTTCATTTGCTAATGTACATTCAAAAATGGGCCTAATGATTAAATCTTTAATGTCACTTGCTCGAGGAACTCCTTCATTTAAATTGAGTAACGTTGGACTTAAAGATCAATCTCATATTATCTGTTACCGTATCTGTCAATGTGATGTTGATTTTAACACTTTTCTTAAATCAATTAATCCCGAGATTGCGGATGATATTCATAAACAATTTTCACCGGAAACTAAACTTGGTTCAATTCGTACAAATAACAATTCCATTGATGTGTCTTTCTGTTATCGAGTTAATCTTGAAACATGTCGCCTATTGGATCCGGTAACAACCAATAAACCTGAAGATGGTCCGATAAACATTAAGGAAGATCATTTTGGCGGAGGTCGAATACAAGAGAAGGCCAATACTACCGAAGTAGACAGAAATAGTCCTTGTTTCGTGGACAAAGCAAGAGAACCTCGATTAGCTTTTGGTTCAATCTCACCAAGTAAGTTAATTATCTAATTCTAATCCTTGTAACCCAATTAGAAATTTAATCACTCCCAATATTTTGATTACCAAAATAACTCTTGATAATTGCTCATCAATTGTTGGACTAATTAAATGATTAATTGGACAATGAGAATAACGTGAGTGGGTTGAGTTATAATTCAAAGTGTTTAACTCTTGTCACTCCTTTTAAATCATTCAAGATCTTTACTAGTCAACAATTTATTTCTCTTCTATTTTCTGTCAATCTAATCAATTTGTTTTTCCTTTCTCATTTACAGTTGTGCTTCCCTTTCCGCTTTTACCACCATTACCAAAAGATTTCCCTGGAATCAGTGATGAATCAGATAACGATGATGACCTATTAGGATCTTGTTTCATGAATAATCGTAAAACCCTCACACCGATAGTTACACCCACTACTACAACCACCAATATTATCGATACATTTTCCGGAAAATCGAACACAATAACACCAACCAAAACAACCCCGACGTCCAACTTTTCTGGTTCAACGTATTCCCCTTCTGAGATTGAGATTAATAGGAATGATTCACCAACATTGGAGAAAAAAGTTCCAAATGCTTCAAAGCCAATTGTTATTCCCTCTGATCGACGTAACAACAATTATCGTCAACCCTGTTTGGATAATTCACCTGAACCAGTTGGCTCAGGTGAATCATATGTTTTCGTTGATAATCGACCTCCTTTTGCTCCAGATCATGATGACATCGAAATCCTATTCACTGGTCCAACACCTTCGTTTGTAACCAATCCCTCCGGTGGAAGTGAATTACTTAACATTCAACAAACTCTTGATGCCATGGAAATTGAAATGTTATCAATTGACGATTTTCTTGAATCATTGGAAATTAAATCTGGTGAAGAAGATGATGATGATGATGATAAAGAGGAAGAGGAAGAGAAAGAAGAAGAAGAGGAGGAGGAGGAGAAACGGAAAGATGATCAGTCAATATATGCGAAACAGCAGGAAAGCTCATCAACAATTAACTCCTCAAATTAATCTATTACATGAGAATTAACTAAATCATTTTCAAAGATACTTTTAATCATCATTTTGACAAAGTTACTTTTTTTTTACTCACATTCTCAGTTCTCGGTGCTCTCCTTTTCCAAGATTAATAGTGATAAAACTTTATCATTGTACAGATTTGCATCTCCATCTCCATCACCATCATCATCATTTTTGTAAACAACAATTAATATTAATTTTTAAAGTAAACTTTGTATCTGAGCTTAATTACATGAATGAATCTTAATTCTGTAATTTTCATGAATCCATCTTCTTCTCATCATCATCATAATCAACAACAACAACAACACTCAAATGAAAGGCGATAAAACCATTAGATGTTTTGATTGTAATCTCACAATTAAACTCACATATATAAATATAGATTGTAATACAATTAGTTAAATATTATAAAAATGTTGTTAATGAAACACACATAAGCAAATAATATTTGACTAATTGAGTGAACAAGTTTAAATTATACTTTATTGTTTTTGTAAATAACAAATGATAATAATTAACCATTACAGTTGTATAATAATTAAGGTGATGATGGTGATGATTTTCTCAATGAACTTTTAAACAATTGGTTAATTAAATTATCTGCATTAGTTGATAATCTTCGTAAAACTTTAGTTGCTTCCCCTTGATTGTTCAATTGTAATTGTGATGGAAAATCAATTTGACTACAAATCTCTGATCCATTTGATGATCTTCGATGATGATTATGATTATCATTTCCATCAGAGTTAATTGTTGATCTTTTACCAACAATTAACATATTCAAATTTTCAGCATAAGCAACATTAACAACCATGTTTTCAACTGTAAATACTTGTAATATAATTTGAACGATATTGTTGATAAATCCTTGGGTATAGACAATCATTGCATCTGATGACATGTCTGTAAATGATGGTGGTTTATTTGGCATAACTGGATTAACTGGATTAACTGGATTACTTTGATTACTTGGTTTACCTTTGCTGTCAAGTTTGATTGTTTCAAATTTAGAGAGCATTTGATTGGTAACAATTGAAGCTACTTGATCAGATTCAATTCCAGAAGCAACCAATAAGCCAATCTGTTCACAAAGAGATTGAAAATCATCATGAGTTAAATTATAATTACCAACAATTTGATCACTTGAAGTTACACAGTTAATTGTAACAATTAGCGTACAGATTAAGAGACAATCAAATTGAAACATTTTCATAATGGGTCACATATACAATTAGTTAAATACAATTTCCTACCATTAGTTTTACTTGATAACAATTAATTTCAATCTCTTTTATAACTAAATGATAATTGATACAACCTTAATTTAACTGAATTAATTGTTAACTGTTTAATTTATGGATTAGTAATTTGTTTTAATTTCAACAAATCAAGTGATAAAAACATTTGCCAACAACAACAACAATCATTATCTGATTTAATTATAATCAATTAACAGTTAATTAATGTAATATTTGTAACCATTCACTTAATTTTGATACAACAATTAACTAATTAAAGTAACAATTTGTTATCTTTAATTTTTCATAATATTTTTCATTGCAAAATTTAAATTAATCAACAACATTTTATTGCCTTTCCATTTATTACTTCAACTCTCTTCCAATTAATTATCACATTTTCTTAAATTGTTCCACTTAAATTAATCTATTGCTTTAGTTCGTAATCAAATCGAGAGAAATTAATTTCCACAATTAGAATTGATTTAATGTCCCCTGGTGACGTGGAAGAGAAAGAAAGAGAAACATATGAGAGAGAATCTGAACCGATTGTATTTCCATCTAATGTTTTGGTGACCGGTTGGAATTAATTTCTTTGATTGTGGCTAATTGTTTATTCTATTGATTAAAATGGTGAGTTAATTGTGTATTAGTTGATTGTTGGTTTAATCCATTCTTTTCAATTTCCGAAGGTTTTACTCGCCAGTGCCATTGTCTCCAAACAGAATGGGAAAATTTTGGTTTCTAGACAATTCGTTGAAATGACAAGATCTAGAATAGAAGGTAATTGATTTTCTTTTTCTTTTTAATTCTAATTAGTTAATTCTTTTTAATTGTTTTTCTATTATATTTTAACTAATTGATTTGTTCTCTTAATCTTTTAGGTTTGTTAACAGCATTCACTAAGTTAATTACCAAAGATAAACAACATACATTTATAGAGACTGATGCGGTAAATTATATTTCATTTCCACTTCTATATTTACCTTTATTTTTTTTTTAATTGTTGATTATTTTTTCTTTTTATAGGTTAGGTATGTGTACCAAGCATTGATGGATAAATTGTATTGTGTTCTAATTACAACCAAAACATCAAATATATTGGAAGATTTGGAAACTCTACGGTTGGTGTTACATTTTCTATGCATTTCAATGGGTCTGATTTATAATTGTGGTTTTTTAATTTAATTTAATTCTTTTACATTCAGGCTGTTTGTTCGTGTAATCAGTGAATATACCTCTAATCAGGGTAAAACTTCAGATGAACAGGCAATTCTTGATAATGCTTTCACTCTTATTTTTGCATTCGATGAAATCGTTGCTCTTGGTAAGTTATTTGATTTAAGGGGATTTTTGGATTCGCAATAGAATTTAGAGATTTTTTTTCTGATTATGTGATTTTATTTCTCTATTTTGTTTCATTAGGTTATCGGGAAAGTGTAAATATGTCTCAAGTTCGTACATTCATTGAAATGGACTCACACGAGGAACGGGTTTATGTCGCTGTCCGTCAAACTCAGGAAAGAGAGGCTAAACAAAAGATGAGAGAAAAGGCCAAGGAATTATCCAAACTTCAGCGAACTCAACAACTTTCCAAATCATCGATGCCTTCAATTTCATCTTCTTCCAATGCTTCTTCTGTCCTCGACAAACCGGAACCAGTTGTCGGTGATCGAGCATCAAGTGCATATTCAAGTACCACTAGTGCTCCCGTTGTCAGATCTAAGGGACCATCACGGGCACTTAAACTTGGCTCGAAAGCCAAACAAGCCGAACTATTTGCTGCTGTAAACGAGGAGCAATTAGCAAATGAGTTGAAAGAAGAGGAACCCAATCAACCAATCCCCAGCAGTAATACAATCGGTGGCTACAAAAATGATGATATCGATATTGATTAGCTAATTAAGGAGAAAGAAAACCATTTTGATCTGTAATTCCCTTCTAATCAAATTGTATTTTCTTTTCAGTGTATAAGTTAATCACAAGAATCATCATCTCCACCCAACGATAACCCTTTGATTTTTTAAAAAGTATTATCATAACTTTAATTATTGATACATTTTTTTTCTACAATCACGTTAAATCAGTTAAGCAGTTTTTATCCATTAACCAAATTGATTTTTCGATAATCCCAATGTCCAATATTGGATTATATTTATTTGTGTCAATTTGATACAAACAACGGAAAAAATTACATCTCATGCAAATGGAAAACATTTTGCTGATAAAAACAAAATTGAGCTAAACAATTAACCAGTTAAGTCATTGATAATGTAAATCAGCGTTTGTTACGAACTCATTTCTCCCCCTGTCTATTAAATCATCTGAAAGATAATTATTACTATTAAGTAATTTTAAACTTCGTTTGATTTGAAATACATATTAGACTAGAATAAGTCGATTGAGTCAATTAGATGGAAAAATCATAAAATTTGCTCAATCGACCGGCACCTTCGTTGAGCAATTGAATCACGCAGTGGATTCCCTGTCGATCATCACTCCCTCCACCAAAGGAACATCATTTTTCACTGGTGGTGACATTTTCGGCCCTTTTTCCTTCATGAGCGCACTTTTCATTATATTGACGAACGGAACCTCGACCAAAGCACAGAAGAAGAACGAAAGAGCATAAATTAGAAAGAGAAGAGGGAAAACCACATTATAAGTGAAATCGATTAGATTTGTCTCTATGTTGGTGTGCCAAGTGGCATTTCGAAGCTGAAAAACAATCGGATTAACGAAGAGAGCGGAAAGATTAATCCTCGAGAGAATTGTGAACACTTTAGATGAAAGGAATCGAGGGATTAGTTCAATGGTGTGACCGTTGTGCGAAGCGTAGATCAACCAAGCGATTATGTAAGACCAAATCGCTTTACTGAACATTCCGTAAGTTAACGAGACTCCGTATGGAATTGGAAATAGTCGATAATTAATCGCCGATTCGTAGACAACAATTATCGCCCATGATGCAAACCAAAGTGTCCACATAAAGTATGAGATTAACTGAAAGGTAAGAAAGAAAGAGAAAATTAAATTGTTATTCTTTTTGTCTCAGTTAATTACCTTTGACACTTTGAGTTGATATCCGCCCATAATCAGGCCAAGTATCACACCGATGAAATAGGAGCTCATATGACCCCAACCTTTAGAGTGAATATAAACCAAATAGGTCATTAGCTTTTGCTGTGGATAAGCCATCGGGATCCAAGAGTGTTGGAGGTCAAAGATGGACATAATTACTCCCAAGATAATTGCTCCGAAAAGCACCAAAAGGGTCGTGTTAATCAGGGCGATTAATTTGCGTTTTCGTTGGATAAAGGGCAAAATTAGGATGACAAAGATAACGGCAAACATATAATCCGCTTCTAAGTACCAATCTGCGGTTAGGCAGAGGTTAATGTCTTCTTTGACGTCGAAATAGTGAGCGACCATAAATAAATGGCCTAACCAGGTTTTCTCGCAAACCGATGCGATAGAACCAGCGGCATAATAGTAATTCCAATAGGGTCCACCCATGTAATCACGGAAATGATGACTAAACACCAGAATACTGAGACAGATCATCCAAGCGATTAACGGAACGAATCTCATCCATCTAAGGAAAAGAAAAGTTTTACCATCGAGTCGAGTTTTATTGTGGATAAAGTGAATTGTGGTCTCAAGTCCGGTGAGAAGGAAAAATGTCTCCATGGTAAAAGGTCCAAGAAGAGTCGACGAAAATAAGGGTTGGGTCATCTGATCACGGGTGTGAAAGAATGTGGTCATATTTTGATAGAGAAGAGTAAAGAAAACGTGAATGTAAAGCATGAAGGCCATTGTTAACGCTTTAAGTCCGTCAAGACAGGGAATGGTTGTCGGTCCTGGTGAACGAGGTCGAGTGGAAAACAGTTTCACCAAGTTGGCAGAGAAATTAAATTGTGACAGAAAACTACCCTCAGGTGCCCACAGTCCCAATAGATTAGCAGCGACAATTGAACCCACAAAAGTGGCCGCTATAGTCTGAGGCCAAGTTATTGGATTATGAGGTTCACGGGTTTGACACATATCAACATCGATAACAAGACCAGTTGAATAGTAATCAGATAAACCATTAGCTAGTAAATTAAGATCTTTCTTTGAACATTCCCGTGGAACACATATTCCAGTGGTCACATTTAAATAACGGAAAAAGTGAATATAAGGTTTAAGGTAATTAAACACTGGAGATGAGAAATTAAATGCTTCGGGTGGATAATCAAAAGGTATTCCCTCGATCGGCTGTGGTGACATTAACGGCATATTAGCGAAGGCCAAACAATAACGATTCGTAGTTGAAGACATGCATTGGGTGAAACCACCGAGACTGACGAGGCTTCCATCTAGTATACTGGACGGAATTCGTCCCCACGAATCGAGTCCTATGAGAAAATTAAATAACAATTAACAATTGAGAATCGAAAATTAATAAAAAAAACAAATTCTAATGTATTAATAGAAAACAAAATGACACTGAAAAAGTTTTTTCCTTTTGTTTACAAGGCGAGAAAAGAAGTTTTAATTCCTCTGTTGTATTACAATTAACTAATTGTTTCTAATTTGATTGTTTCTTGTTCGCAACTTACTTTTAACTGATTCAACCTCTGCAGCTCTTAATCCATCAGCCCAGTGATTAAGCGATTCTAAACAATCAATTGATAGATTGGTAACAAATTTCCGATTGGTGATCACTTTTAATTCATTTTCGTATTTATCAGCTAAATTGTTTAAATTGTTAATTGTAAAGTTTTCCAATTGGTTCCAAGCATGTTGATAATCTAGTGAAATCACTGTTGTCGCAAAGACAATATTTGATAGAAATGAGAAAACAATTAACAAACTTGGTAACATTTGAAGGGAACAATTAAAATATCGAGAAAAGAAAACACAAAATATAAGAATTGCAATTAAATGACAAATCTAATTATAAACACAATCTATTGTCTAAATGAAATCATTCCTTAAATTAGTTAACCGATTAATAGAACCGATTCTCAATTACTAATCAGTTAAAGGAAAATTAATTTAATTTAATAACATGAAATTTTGTGTTTTCGTTTGAAAAGGTTAATGAGGAAAAAGTTTTTCTCAATTAACTTGTTTTAATTTGCAAATTAAATCAAATTTTCTTTCTTCAAACTTTTTTCTTGTTACAATTAAATGAAGAGAAAGTTAATTGTTGATCATATGGTTAACTGATACTTTTAACAAATTAATAGTATTTTCCTTGATTATCATGTAGAAAAAGTCAATTAATTAACCGGCTCAAATTCTCAAATGTAAACAATTTACGATCAAAATGTTAATTGTTGTTTTTCATCGAATTTGGGTTAATTTAATCCGGTTTTGTTTTCGTAATCACTTCCAATTTAATCTGTTGATCTTCAGGCCTGATTTTAATGCTCACTTCTAACCTTGATTATTGTGATAATTAAACGATAACACTTTTCAATCAAAGATTTTCCTTAATTGGATTTACGTTTTTGGTAAGAAATAAGAGATTCCGTCAGCTCAACATCCCGACAGCTGATTTTTCGGCTTCAAGTTAGCGACTTTTATGGAAATAAACTTTATGAAATATTAATAGTTTCGAACTTTCTAATGCTTTTGGTTACGATTCTCAACATAGCTCGACTTTGGGATAAAAGAAATCGAACTGAATTTCGTCATGATTAGTGAAAAATCGATCAGGTGATTATTTCTCTCTTGTTCTTGGTTTTCTCAAATTCTCTCCTTTTCCATAATAGAGATAAATACATTTGTACATTTTCCACCGACTTCATCTTCTTCACGAGATTCATTTCAAAGCTTTGTCTGTCATCCTGAATCGTGAACAATTTGCTTCTTTTGTTGCTCATTAAGTTGATTTTTTTCCTCCTTTTCAACTTACATATGACATAACGAAGCCCGAGGTCATTTTTGTTTCATCAAACGATCGATGTTGATGGAAAGCAAGAGAAGAATCAATCAAAATGAAAATCATCATTTTCACTATTATCAACCTTCTAGTCTCATTATTTCTGTTGATGGTTGGCTTCAACTCAAATAAGACTCAAGACTATTCACGATATCAACTGAGATTTTCAGAGTAGATATGTTCAAGTCGATGGAGTTTATGATTTTCCATCGTCGTATATTGTTGATGGATCAGCCATGATGGATTTATTTTGTATTTAAATCGATAGAAAAGTCGATCTATCACCCGAATTCGGTATTAATAATTTCCTAATTTGCATGTACTTTGCTGCACGGAAGTACTTTCAATTCACCAAATCGTATTTAATGTAACAAGTGACGTGAGATCCAAAGGAAAATGCTCAAATTGGTGAACACCATTGATTTAGGAAAACTTAACTCGAATCAAGAATCCAACCCAGAAAGAAAGCTAAGGATACTTTTTGCTTTTTCGATTTCCTTTTTCTCGTTGAAATTGGAAAATGTGGTATATATGATTATGATTAATTTCTTGCAGGATTGAATATATTTGTTTATTTTTATAAGTATAATAAGTTAATTGTTATAATATTTTTCTTGTTGAAATTGGAAAATGTGATGATTCAAATTTTGCGCTTTCTTTTTATGAGTTTAGTTGAATATCTCAACACCAGAAGCGAAAACCTTTCAGCTTAATTTTTGGATTTGAGAAAATGATAAATTTGTATTGATTTTTAATTGTTTTGTGTAAATGAATTAGATTTAATTGAATTGACTTTGATTGGATTATATTTAAAATGTTGACTCCAGCTCAGACTAATTTGCTGAGGGCCCAAATTATGGCCTTTCGTTGTATTAGTCGTAACTTACCTATACCTCCTCATGTACAAGCTGCTCTGGTAAGGAAACCGCAACAACAGCAACCGCCATCACCATCCCCACCTCAACAACAAACACCACCACCTTCATCCCCGGTGTCACAGCATCCACCTCAACAACCGACACCTCCACAATTACAACATCATCAGCACCAACAATCACAACAACAACAACAACAACAGCCGCCGCCACAGCAACAGCAGCAGCATCCTCATCAACAACCTCCACAGCAACAGCAACAGCAGCTTCCGCCGATGCAACAACCTCAACAACATCAGTTGCAACCACAGTCACAAGGGCCACAACAACAACAACAACAACCACCACCACCACAACTCCAACAACAACAATCTCAACCACCACCAATACCTGTCACACAACCATTACCACCTATCCCAGCACCTAATCAGCAACCTCCACCCTCATCATCACCGGTATCTCAACATCAAGGTCCACTTCCACCACCGCCACAACTTCAGCATCATCATCAACAGCAGCAACAACAACAACCAATCCCTCCGATGCAACAACAACACCAATTGCCTCCACCACAATTACAACAACCACCACCTCCACAGTCACAAGCACCGCCAATACAGTTGCAGCAACAACCACCTCCTCCGCCGGTATCAGTTTCTCAGCCATTACAACCAATGCCACCTATTCCCCAGCCAAATCAACAACCACCACCACCTTCATCGCCTGTATCACAGCATCAAACACAACTTGCCCCACCACCACCATCACAATCACAACTTCAACATCATCAATATCAACATCCACATCCACATCAACATCAACAACCACCTATGCATCAACCCATGCATCAACCATCTCAACAACCGCCACATCAACCACATCAATTGCAACCACCTCCACAATTACAACCATCACCCCTTCAACAACAACAACAACAACAACAACAACAACCACATCAACATCCTCATTCTCTTCCTCACCCACATCAACCACCACATCAACTTCAACAACAACACCATCAGCAGCAGCAGCAGCAACAGTCTCAACAACCCCAATCAGCGCCTCAAATCCAACCTCAACATCAACTACAACCTCAACCTCAACAACCTCCACAACAACAGCAGGCGCAACAACAACAACAACAACAATCATCTCCAGTACCAATCCCAGTACCAATTGCACAACCATTACAATCATTGCCACCTCTTCCAGCACCAAATCAACAACCTCAACATCCCGGTTATCAAACAATGATACAACAATTACAACAACCTCGTCCAAATAGAGTGACTCCCGTTTCAAAGCCACTTGGTCTTGATCCAGTTGAGATAATGAAAGAAAACGAAAACAAAATTGCACAAAGAATAGCTCATAGGATTGAAGAATTGCAAAATATTTCTTCCAATCTACCAGAAGATCTTAAAATCAAAGCAATGACCGAATTGCGAGCACTTCGATTGGTCAAATTCCAGAGACAATTGAGACGAGAAGTTGTTGCCCACATGAGGAAAGATACCTCATTAGAAACTGGTCTAAATCCAAAGCTTTATAAACGAAGCAAAAAGATTGGTCTTCGCGATGCTCGAGTCACAGAGAAACTGGAGAAACAAAAGAGACAAGAACAAGAGAACAAGAGAATCGAGAAACACCAAGAGTATCTCCGAGGTGTCTTGCAACATGTGAAAGATTTCAAAGAATTCCATCGAAATATTCGAGGAAAAGTAGTGAAAGTGAACAAAGCAGTGGCCACTTATCACGCAAACACCGAAAGAGAACAGAAAAAGGAACAAGAAAGAATCGAGAAGGAACGTATGAGGAGACTGATGGCCGAAGATGAAGAGGGTTACAGAAAATTGATCGATCAAAAGAAAGATAAAAGATTAGCATTCCTGTTGTCACAAACAGACGAATACATTAAAAACCTGACAGAGATGGTGAAACAACACAAAGTAGAACAGAGGAAAAAACTGAAAGACAAAAAGAAGAAAAAGAAAAAGAAAAGTAAAATTGTCCCTGGTGTTGGTGGAGCAACGGGAACGGGAACAGGAACAGGAACCGGAGGTGATGGAGGGAACAAAGTCGACGACAATAATAAGCAACACGGCGGAGATGGTCCGTCGTCGGGAACAGCAGCCGGTGGAAGCACAACAAACACAACCACTGGCGATGGAAAGTCGGGAGTGGATGGGAATGTGGATGAATCGTCGCAACAATCAGATTTACGAGTGAATGTCATGGAAACATCAACTGGTAAAGTGATGACAGGTAAAGAGGCTCCACTTGCTAGTCAACTAGAAACTTGGCTCGAAATGCATCCTGGCTATGAAGTCGCTCCTCGGGAGACAAGTGATGAGGAAGAAGATGAAGAAGGGGAAGACTCGTCGGACGAAGACGATGCTCATCATCACCAACAACAACACCAACACCAACAAAATCAAAACAATGAAATTGTCAAGAGTGTCATTCAACAAGCATCTCAGGAAGATGATGAATACAAAAGTGATGGGTATCAAAACTATTACAATATTGCTCATGCAATTAGTGAAGAAGTGAAGGAACAAGCATCCATGATGGTCAATGGAAAACTGAAAGAATATCAAATCAAAGGGTTGGAATGGCTGGTGTCCCTTTATAACAACAATTTAAATGGTATTTTAGCCGATGAAATGGGTTTGGGTAAGACCATCCAAACGATCGCATTGATCACTTACCTGATTGAGAGAAAGAAAAACAATGGCCCTTTCCTGATTATTGTTCCACTGTCAACACTGTCCAATTGGATGTTGGAATTTGATCGGTGGGCACCAGCGGTGGTTAAAATTCCTTACAAGGGATCACCTAATGTGCGACGTAGTTTACAACAGAAACTGCGAACCTCCAAATTCAACGTTCTATTGACCACTTACGAGTACATAATAAAGGACAAATCTTCCCTGGCTAAGCTCAAATGGAAATACATGATAATCGATGAAGGTCATCGAATGAAAAACCATCACTGTAAATTGACCCAAGTGTTGAACACTCACTACGCTGCTCCCCACCGATTGCTCTTGACCGGAACCCCTTTACAGAACAAGTTACCCGAACTGTGGGCTCTACTTAACTTCCTGTTGCCCTCGATCTTCAAGTGTTGTAACACATTTGAACAATGGTTCAATGCTCCGTTCGCCACCACCGGGGAAAAGGTTGAACTGAACGAAGAAGAGACCGTTTTGATTATTCGTCGACTTCACAAGGTACTTCGACCTTTCCTATTGAGGCGATTAAAGAAGGAGGTAGAATCTCAGTTGCCAGAGAAGGTGGAATATGTGGTTAAATGTGACATGTCGGCTCTTCAACGAATCGTTTACCGTCACATGCAAACGCGCGGAATTGTGCTGACCGATGGCTCAGAGAGAGGTGATAAACGGGGTGGTAAAGGAGGTGCACAGACACTTATGAATTCAATTATGCAGCTTCGTAAGATTTGTAATCATCCGTTTATGTTTCAACACATTGAGGAAGCGATTGCCGACCACACTGAGAGTACTGGTGGCGGGGGTGGTAGTGGGGGCAGTGGAGGGAGTGGAGGGAGTGGAGGGAGTAGTGGTGGTGGTGACAATGGTAATAATAATGATAAAAATGCCAATGGTGGTTCCATTGTTACTGGTCCAGATTTGTATCGATCGAGTGGTAAATTTGAGTTGCTTGACAGGATTCTTCCTAAATTGAAGCAAACTGGACATCGAGTGTTGCTTTTCTGTCAAATGACCACATTAATGACCATCATGGAAGATTATTTCAACTACCGTAATTTCACTTACCTTCGTTTGGATGGTACCACCAAGGCTGAAGATCGAGGATCTTTACTGGCACAATTTAATCGAGAAGGATCAGAGTTTTTCATCTTCATGTTATCAACTCGAGCCGGAGGTTTGGGTCTTAATCTACAAGCAGCCGATACTGTTATCATATTTGACTCTGATTGGAATCCTCATCAAGATTTACAAGCTCAAGATCGAGCCCATAGGATAGGCCAAAAGAATGAGGTTCGAGTACTTCGATTGGTGAGTGTTAACTCAGTAGAGGAACGGATTCTGGCCGCGGCCAAGTACAAGTTGAACTTGGACGAGAAAGTAATCCAAGCGGGAATGTTTGACCAGAAATCAACTGGAACCGAGAGACGTCAATTTTTACACGCAATTTTAGCAACAGAGGATGTAGATGAAGATGAGGATGAGAACGAGGTTCCAGATGATGAGACAATCAATCAAATGATTGCTCGAAGTGAAGAGGAATTTGAACTGTTTCAAGCAATGGACATTGATCGACGGAGACAAGAAGCTCGTGACCCTCGTCGTAAACCTCGACTTATGGAGGAAAGTGAACTGCCCAGTTGGTTGTTGAAAGACGACGCGGAGGTGGAAAAGTTGACACAAGAAGAGGAAGAAGACAAATTTGGCCGAGGATCAAGACAGAGGAAAGAAGTTGATTACAGCGATTCATTGACAGATAAACAATGGTTAAAGGCTATGGAAGATGGGACATTGGATGATTTAGAGACTCCTACGAAGCGAGGAAGAGGAAGAGGACGAGGTGGAGGAAGAGATTTAGATGGAGATGGTAGTGGAAGTGGAGGCGGTGGAGATGGAGATGGAAGTGATGATGATGTTAGTGTGAGCGGTGGTGACGGTGGTAAATCTGGTCGTGGAAGTGGAGTTGGTGGTGGTCGAGGAGGAGGAGGAGGTGGAGGAGCAGGTAAAGGAAAAGGAAAAGGTGGAAAGAAAAGAAAACGAGATGATGCAGATTCACCTCCGTCCACATCGACAGCAAGTGGATTACCAAGAAAGAAACCAGGTCGTAAACCAGGTCCAGTTCCTCGAGATAAAACTCCAATCGCACCCGAATTAAAGAAACAAATGAAAAAATTGATGAAAATTGTTATCGATTATAGAGATGGAGATGATAGAGTTTTATCTGATCCTTTTTTGAAACTTCCATCACGACGAGAATTACCCGATTATTATGAAGTGATTAAGAAACCGGTTGACATTGAAAGATTCGAGCCAAGATTCGAGACAATAAATTCCGGTGTCTTGATGATTTAGAAAATGACTTTATGTTACTTTGTAAAAATGCACAAACTTATAATGTTGAAGGATCGACGATATTTGAAGATTCAATTGTATTACAATCTGTATTTACCAGTGCAAGGGAAAGAATTGAACAAGATGGCGACATAGAAATGGCCGATACTCCAAGTAATCTTAATACAAATGCTAATACAAACACCAATTCAAATAACAACAACAGTAACAATAATAATTCCAACAACAATTCAAACACTTCTTCCACCACCACCAACAACAACAATAACAACACCAACAGTAATAATAAAGACAATACCAGTACCAGTGGAAACACTTCCAGTACCTCCAACAATAGTAGTAACAAAAACACCAATGATAACGATAAAGATGAAAGTGATGCTGATGACGATGAAGATGAAGAGGTAAATTGAATTCATTTCCTTTCTTTTTCTTTCTTTTTCTTTCTTTTTCTTTCTCTGATTCTCAATTTATATTATTTTTTTAATTTTCTTTATTTTTGATATTTTTTTGCATGAAAACATCGAAAACACTTAATTTTGTCAATTAATCCAGCGACCTGCATGACTCCCTTGATTGATTATTATTTTTATCAACCACAATCACAAGCACAACAAAAGCTACTACTATTACAACATCACAAATGAACCATTATCAAAATCATCATTACAATCTTTTAACACAAAAAAACTAAACAAAAAAAACAATATAAACTTTTGTAATCAATTGTTTCCTTTCTTTATTATAAATATTTCATATTCAATTGATTGATATTTAGATTGATAACGATGAGGATGGAGATGATGATCATGATGACGAATCTTCATCCAATACCAAATCAAGAAAGAAAGGACGAAAACCTCGACAAGCTCGTCAAAAGAAAAGATATGTCGATGATTCTAGTGACATGGAATAATAACAATAATGATAATCAAAGAAACAAATCTCTGGAATTATAAAAATAATTCTACTGTAAAAAAAAGAAAGAAGCAAAAACTAATTGATTTTATTTCATATATTTCTCTTTGTATTATCTATTATCCAACTCAATCACTCCAACATCATCAACATCAAATCATCAACAACAACAACAAAACACCAAGAAAATCACAGACAACAAAAAACTATTTAACTAAATCTCCAAAAAATGTAAAAAGAACCCAAATTGATTATTAATCTCATCAACCATTTGTAATTAAATCGAATCAATTATTAAATTATTTGCTTGTTATATTTATTTTATCGCTATAAGGAGACCACAAAGTAACAGTTTTATCTTTCGATTAATTTGTACTCGTAAAAACTGAGTAACAATAATTGATTATTCTGTTGATGATCAATCAAATAGAGGTGCTGATGATGGTGGGAAAATGTCTACATCATAAGGATCGGAAATTGATAATCATAATAATTCAAAATTGATCAGTGGAAAATCAACTCAACGAATAATCAATTACGAACCTTATAAAAGTGCCTCAACTATTGCTCTTGATATTGATTCCTCTTTAAGGCCTAGGTCACCTTCGCCCTTTAGTAAAACTGGACGACATTCTAGTGTTGATAGTGCCTCAAGGAAAGTTAATCCAACTACTGCCAATAACAATAATAACATAATTGTTACCAATTCAATTCGACCAGGATCGGTAGCGAGCGAGGAAATTACTGAAACTCAAATCGTTGAGAAAAAAAATTCTCTTCTCTGTGGAGTTGATAATTTTTCGAACGATTTAAAAATTCGAAAAAAAATGTATAATCGAATTTTCAATCTGAAACTTTACTTCTAAAACTAAATCACTTGTATTGTGTCAAATCTTGATAATAAAATTATTTCTTACCATTATTGGTCTATGCTCTAATAATTCAATTCTAATTCTTGTAATTAAAATTTACTACTTTAAGTTACTATTATGACGGTTTCGTGTTGAGTTATGTTATTGGTTAGAATTACTAATTTACAACTGACTTGCTAGTCAATGAACAAGAAATTGATTGATTGATATTTTTCTCATGTGATACAAATTGAAAGGGAGTAATTAAGAGAATGACTTAAGTAAAAATATTTATTATAAATATTACATGATTTACAATATAGAAATTCACCGGAATCATTAAAGAATCATAAAAAGACTGGTTAATTTAACAATTCATTGAGGTAATCTTAATAAACAAGATTGTATAACCTAAAAGGCTTAGATATTATTGTTATTGGTTTTTTATTTAAGATGCTCGTCGAGAAATTCGGTAACTGTATCGGTGTCCCATTTGGTCAGTGACAATTCCTCAGCAAGGTTACCATTTTCATCCAAAAGTTTCATTGTGGGTAATGTACCTCGAACCCATTTAACTGTCAAATTTTCGTATTGTTTAGGACGATCGCTCTTGATAAAAGCCTGAATTTGAGGATAACTCGCAAGATTACAACCACAAACCTCTAATCTTGCCTTAGCGTATTTCTATAGACCAGGGAAAAAGAATAACAAATCGATAAGCAATCAAAATAAATTGGATAGAAAACAATCAACTTACCTTACGAAGTGAGCTTTTAGCATCAGTTTTAACACATCGAAGACAATCTTCTTTAATTGTATTGAGACCAAATTTTCCCAATTCCATACATCGTTTCCTTGTTAATTCTTCTCTTCGAAAACCTAATCGAGTACACTCTTCGTCAGACAAATTATTTGACGAACAAGAAACACCAATGATCTAAATGGAGGAAAAAAACCATAAAAATAAATTAATAAAATATATAAAGAGATAAATATAATACATAAGTAGTAAAGGACCAACTCATCACTAAGAAGCAACGATTAAGCAATAAATGAGTTGAGTGTTTTGTTTATCTAGTTACAAGGAGTCTAATCAAATTAACTCGCAGGTAAATGACCAACGCATAAACTTGCAGAACAATTAAACTAATAGAATCACAAGATATTCTAGATGATTAAGATAATTATCTTGAACAATCACCAAAGATCTAGGATAATTAATTTGTTCCAATTGAGGCATTTGTCATGAGAAATGTAGATAAGCTTCAATGGTAAACAAGAGACAGTTGATTCTAAATAGAGATTGTACTTACCAATGCATACAACAAGGACAAGAGAAATGTGTTCATCTTATAATTAGACCACAGCTTTTAAACAGACAATTAAACAGAGATGACAAAATAAAGTAAACAAAAAATTGACAATTAACAATCGGACAGTAAGAGTTGGACTTGAATCAATTAAATCTGGTGATTGAACAGAAAACAATAAACAATGGACAAGGAAAATTCGTTAAAAAGCGACACCTGTCGGGAGAATAGAATATTTTCCTTTTCTTTTTATTCTTTTCAAATTTTTTTTCCAAAACATTAAATCACTTTTTCTCCTTTTGGACAAAAGTTAATTATTTGACTTAATTGTTCTTTTTTTGTTCATAAGAAATTGAATTTTTTATATTTTTTTAATAAGAGATGTATCTGTGATCTAAAGTAAAATATTCTTTGTGAAATTTGAAGTTTATATTAGACTTTTATCTTCAGTTGTATTGGTTAGTTTTTGCTTTTTCTCATTTGGATTGTTTTTTTTGTATGTTTTTGTTTTTTAATCTTCGATTGTTAAAATGTCTCTGGTTCCTGATTATATATTCATGCAGAATTTATACCCTGTTACGTCGACGTGTTTCTTCACTGTTTCCAGTGGAGATTTTCTGATCACTGGCGATGAGAAAGGTATAATTAAACTGTGGGATCTCGTTAGTTACAAGAAGACGCTGTTATTGGAAGCTCATGATACTAGAATTATGTCTATTCAAAGTGATTCGGATAGAAAATTGATTCTTACACAATCAAGAGGAGAAATTAAGATTTGGAACTACATGGAAACACAACCGGCAACCTTAGAATTGACAAAAATATACCAATCATCTGTTGTCAGTCTATCGAATTGTTGTTTACTCTCAATGAGAACTGGAAACTATTTACTCGCTTGTTGTTCAACATCTGATTCAAATATTGCAGATCTTCATCACTCTGACATGGATTCTGTCATTCCGATAACTTCTCAATCATCTAATCAATTTGGTCTATTGATGGTGATGAAATTAGTTTATACCAAAGACCCGAATCAAGTAGTCTTATTAACAGGATATGAATCCGGGATATTAAAGTGTGATAATATTAAACTGGATATAAACGAGAAGATAATAAGTGTAAAAGACTGTCACTCATTGTCTCTGTTCAATGATATGATTACTTCAATTGATTTTGACAGTTTATCATCTAAAGGAGTTTGTGGCTCAGTTAATTCCAAGCTTATTATCTTCACTATAAATGATTTAGACTGTGAACAATTTAAAATAAATATTGTTAAAAGTATTGACATTGGTAATGAAGGAATAAGTTCAATAACAATCCGACCAGATTATCGTTTATTTTGTGTTTCATGTTGGGATTCAAGAGTAAAACTTTTCTCATGGAAAACATTTAAACTTCTAGCAGTTTTGGACAAACATAAACAATCAATTAATTCAATTTCGTTTTCGAAGAAACTTTTAAATTGTTCGAAAATGTTATTAGCAATTTCATCTAAAGATAAAACTGTTTCTTTGTGGTCTCCTTATAGCGAAAAAATAAATATAACAAGCAAATAATTTAATAATTGATTCGATTTAATTACAAATGGTTGATGAGATTAATAATCAATTTGGGTTCTTTTTACATTTTTTGGAGATTTAGTTAAATAGTTTTTTGTTGTCTGTGATTTTCTTGGTGTTTTGTTGTTGTTGTTGATGATTTGATGTTGATGATGTTGGAGTGATTGAGTTGGATAATAGATAATACAAAGAGAAATATATGAAATAAAATCAATTAGTTTTTGCTTTTTTCTATTTTTTACAGTAGAATTATTTTTATAATTCCAGAGATTTGTTTCTTTGATTATCATTATTGTTATTATTCCATGTCACTAGAATCATCGACATATCTTTTCTTTTGACGAGCTTGTCGAGGTTTTCGTCCTTTCTTTCTTGATTTGGTATTGGATGAAGATTCGTCATCATGATCATCATCTCCATCCTCATCGTTATCAATCTAAATATCAATCAATTGAATATGAAATATTTATAATAAAGAAAGGAAACAATTGATTACAAAAGTTTATATTGTTTTTTTTGTTTAGTTTTTTTGTGTTAAAAGATTGTAATGATGATTTTGATAATGGTTCATTTGTGATGTTGTAATAGTAGTAGCTTTTGTTGTGCTTGTGATTGTGGTTGATAAAAATAATAATCAATCAAGGGAGTCATGCAGGTCGCTGGATTAATTGACAAAATTAAGTGTTTTCGATGTTTTCATGCAAAAAAATATCAAAAATAAAGAAAATTAAAAAAATAATATAAAATGAGAATCAGAGAAGTGAAGAGAAAGAAAAAGAAAGAAAAAGAAAGAAAAAGAAAGGAAATGAATTCAATTTACCTCTTCATCTTCATCGTCATCAGCATCACTTTCATCTTTATCGTTATCATTGGTGTTTTTGTTACTACTATTGTTGGAGGTACTGGAAGTGTTTCCACTGGTACTGGTATTGTCTTTATTATTACTGTTGGTGTTGTTATTGTTGTTGTTGGTGGTGGTGGAAGAAGTGTTTGAATTGTTGTTGGAATTATTATTGTTACTGTTGTTGTTATTTGAATTGGTGTTTGTATTAGCATTTGTATTAAGATTACTTGGAGTATCGGCCATTTCTATGTCGCCATCTTGTTCAATTCTTTCCCTTGCACTGGTAAATACAGATTGTAATACAATTGAATCTTCAAATATCGTCGATCCTTCAACATTATAAGTTTGTGCATTTTTACAAAGTAACATAAAGTCATTTTCTAAATCATCAAGACACCGGAATTTATTGTCTCGAATCTTGGCTCGAATCTTTTCAATGTCAACCGGTTTCTTAATCACTTCATAATAATCGGGTAATTCTCGTCGTGATGGAAGTTTCAAAAAAGGATCAGATAAAACTCTATCATCTCCATCTCTATAATCGATAACAATTTTCATCAATTTTTTCATTTGTTTCTTTAATTCGGGTGCGATTGGAGTTTTATCTCGAGGAACTGGACCTGGTTTACGACCTGGTTTCTTTCTTGGTAATCCACTTGCTGTCGATGTGGACGGAGGTGAATCTGCATCATCTCGTTTTCTTTTCTTTCCACCTTTTCCTTTTCCTTTACCTGCTCCTCCACCTCCTCCTCCTCGACCACCACCAACTCCACTTCCACGACCAGATTTACCACCGTCACCACCGCTCACACTAACATCATCATCACTTCCATCTCCATCTCCACCGCCTCCACTTCCACTACCATCTCCATCTAAATCTCTTCCTCCACCTCGTCCTCTTCCTCTTCCTCGCTTCGTAGGAGTCTCTAAATCATCCAATGTCCCATCTTCCATAGCCTTTAACCATTGTTTATCTGTCAATGAATCGCTGTAATCAACTTCTTTCCTCTGTCTTGATCCTCGGCCAAATTTGTCTTCTTCCTCTTCTTGTGTCAACTTTTCCACCTCCGCGTCGTCTTTCAACAACCAACTGGGCAGTTCACTTTCCTCCATAAGTCGAGGTTTACGACGAGGGTCACGAGCTTCTTGTCTCCGTCGATCAATGTCCATTGCTTGAAACAGTTCAAATTCCTCTTCACTTCGAGCAATCATTTGATTGATTGTCTCATCATCTGGAACCTCGTTCTCATCCTCATCTTCATCTACATCCTCTGTTGCTAAAATTGCGTGTAAAAATTGACGTCTCTCGGTTCCAGTTGATTTCTGGTCAAACATTCCTGCTTGATTACTTTCTCGTCCAAGTTCAACTTGTACTTGGCCGCGGCCAGAATCCGTTCCTCTACTGAGTTAACACTCACCAATCGAAGTACTCGAACCTCATTCTTTTGGCCTATCCTATGGGCTCGATCTTGAGCTTGTAAATCTTGATGAGGATTCCAATCAGAGTCAAATATGATAACAGTATCGGCTGCTTGTAGATTAAGACCCAAACCTCCGGCTCGAGTTGATAACATGAAGATGAAAAACTCTGATCCTTCTCGATTAAATTGTGCCAGTAAAGATCCTCGATCTTCAGCCTTGGTGGTACCATCCAAACGAAGGTAAGTGAAATTACGGTAGTTGAAATAATCTTCCATGATGGTCATTAATGTGGTCATTTGACAGAAAAGCAACACTCGATGTCCAGTTTGCTTCAATTTAGGAAGAATCCTGTCAAGCAACTCAAATTTACCACTCGATCGATACAAATCTGGACCAGTAACAATGGAACCACCATTGGCATTTTTATCATTATTATTACCATTGTCACCACCACCACTACTCCCTCCACTGCCTCCACTGCCCCCACTACCACCCCCGCCACCAGTACTCTCAGTGTGGTCGGCAATCGCTTCCTCAATGTGTTGAAACATAAACGGATGATTACAAATCTTACGAAGCTGCATAATTGAATTCATAAGTGTCTGTGCACCTCCTTTACCACCCCGTTTATCACCTCTCTCTGAGCCATCGGTCAGCACAATTCCGCGCGTTTGCATGTGACGGTAAACGATTCGTTGAAGAGCCGACATGTCACATTTAACCACATATTCCACCTTCTCTGGCAACTGAGATTCTACCTCCTTCTTTAATCGCCTCAATAGGAAAGGTCGAAGTACCTTGTGAAGTCGACGAATAATCAAAACGGTCTCTTCTTCGTTCAGTTCAACCTTTTCCCCGGTGGTGGCGAACGGAGCATTGAACCATTGTTCAAATGTGTTACAACACTTGAAGATCGAGGGCAACAGGAAGTTAAGTAGAGCCCACAGTTCGGGTAACTTGTTCTGTAAAGGGGTTCCGGTCAAGAGCAATCGGTGGGGAGCAGCGTAGTGAGTGTTCAACACTTGGGTCAATTTACAGTGATGGTTTTTCATTCGATGACCTTCATCGATTATCATGTATTTCCATTTGAGCTTAGCCAGGGAAGATTTGTCCTTTATTATGTACTCGTAAGTGGTCAATAGAACGTTGAATTTGGAGGTTCGCAGTTTCTGTTGTAAACTACGTCGCACATTAGGTGATCCTTGTAAGGAATTTTAACCACCGCTGGTGCCCACCGATCAAATTCCAACATCCAATTGGACAGTGTTGACAGTGGAACAATAATCAGGAAAGGGCCATTGTTTTTCTTTCTCTCAATCAGGTAAGTGATCAATGCGATCGTTTGGATGGTCTTACCCAAACCCATTTCATCGGCTAAAATACCATTTAAATTGTTGTTATAAAGGGACACCAGCCATTCCAACCCTTTGATTTGATATTCTTTCAGTTTTCCATTAACCATCATGGATGCTTGTTCCTTCACTTCTTCACTAATTGCATGAGCAATATTGTAATAGTTTTGATACCCATCACTTTTGTATTCATCATCTTCCTGAGATGCTTGTTGAATGACACTCTTGACAATTTCATTGTTTTGATTTTGTTGGTGTTGGTGTTGTTGTTGGTGATGATGAGCATCGTCTTCGTCCGACGAGTCTTCCCCTTCTTCATCTTCTTCCTCATCACTTGTCTCCCGAGGAGCGACTTCATAGCCAGGATGCATTTCGAGCCAAGTTTCTAGTTGACTAGCAAGTGGAGCCTCTTTACCTGTCATCACTTTACCAGTTGATGTTTCCATGACATTTACTCGTAAATCTGATTGTTGCGACGATTCATCCACATTCCCATCCACTCCCGACTTTCCATCGCCAGTGGTTGTGTTTGTTGTGCTTCCACCGGCTGCTGTTCCCGACGACGGACCATCTCCGCCGTGTTGCTTAT
The DNA here is from genome assembly GCF_014898815.1 of Panonychus citri. NCBI lineage: Eukaryota > Metazoa > Arthropoda > Arachnida > Trombidiformes > Tetranychidae > Panonychus > Panonychus citri. The sequence goes on along the minus strand of NW_026515543.1, from coordinate 5,001,740 downwards.
TATTGTCGTCGACTTTGTTCCCTCCATCACCTCCGGTTCCTGTTCCTGTTCCTGTTCCCGTTCCCGTTGCTCCACCAACACCAGGGACAATTTTACTTTTCTTTTTCTTTTTCTTCTTTTTGTCTTTCAGTTTTTTCCTCTGTTCTACTTTGTGTTGTTTCACCATCTCTGTCAGGTTTTTAATGTATTCGTCTGTTTGTGACAACAGGAATGCTAATCTTTTATCTTTCTTTTGATCGATCAATTTTCTGTAACCCTCTTCATCTTCGGCCATCAGTCTCCTCATACGTTCCTTCTCGATTCTTTCTTGTTCCTTTTTCTGTTCTCTTTCGGTGTTTGCGTGATAAGTGGCCACTGCTTTGTTCACTTTCACTACTTTTCCTCGAATATTTCGATGGAATTCTTTGAAATCTTTCACATGTTGCAAGACACCTCGGAGATACTCTTGGTGTTTCTCGATTCTCTTGTTCTCTTGTTCTTGTCTCTTTTGTTTCTCCAGTTTCTCTGTGACTCGAGCATCGCGAAGACCAATCTTTTTGCTTCGTTTATAAAGCTTTGGATTTAGACCAGTTTCTAATGAGGTATCTTTCCTCATATGGGCAACAACTTCTCTTCTCAATTGTCTCTGGAATTTGACCAATCGAAGTGCTCGCAATTCGGTCATTGCTTTGATTTTAAGATCTTCTGGTAGATTGGAAGAAATATTTTGCAATTCTTCAATCCTATGAGCTATTCTTTGTGCAATTTTGTTTTCGTTTTCTTTCATTATCTCAACTGGATCAAGACCAAGTGGCTTTGAAACGGGAGTCACTCTATTTGGACGAGGTTGTTGTAATTGTTGTATCATTGTTTGATAACCGGGATGTTGAGGTTGTTGATTTGGTGCTGGAAGAGGTGGCAATGATTGTAATGGTTGTGCAATTGGTACTGGGATTGGTACTGGAGATGATTGTTGTTGTTGTTGTTGTTGCGCCTGCTGTTGTTGTGGGGGTTGTTGGGGTTGAGGTTGTAGTTGATGTTGAGGTTGGATTTGAGGCGCTGATTGGAGTTGTTGAGACTGTTGCTGTTGTTGTTGTTGCTGCTGCTGCTGATGGTGTTGTTGTTGAAGTTGATGTGGTGGTTGATGTGGGTGAGGAAGAGAATGAGGATGTTGATGTTGTTGTTGTTGTTGTTGTTGTTGAAGGGGTGATGGTTGTAATTGTGGAGGTGGTTGCAATTGATGTGGTTGATGTGGCGGTTGTTGAGATGGTTGATGCATGGGTTGATGCATAGGTGGTTGTTGATGTTGATGTGGATGTGGATGTTGATATTGATGATGTTGAAGTTGTGATTGTGATGGTGGTGGTGGGGCAAGTTGTGTTTGATGCTGTGATACAGGCGATGAAGGTGGTGGTGGTTGTTGATTTGGCTGGGGAATAGGTGGCATTGGTTGTAATGGCTGAGAAACTGATACCGGCGGAGGAGGTGGTTGTTGCTGCAACTGTATTGGCGGTGCTTGTGACTGTGGAGGTGGTGGTTGTTGTAATTGTGGTGGAGGCAATTGGTGTTGTTGTTGCATCGGAGGGATTGGTTGTTGTTGAGACTGTTGTTGTTGTTGTTGCTGTTGATGATGATGCTGAAGTTGTGGCGGTGGTGGAAGTGGACCTTGATGTTGAGATACCGGTGATGATGAGGGTGGAGGTTGCTGATTAGGTGCTGGGATAGGTGGTAATGGTTGTGTGACAGGTATTGGTGGTGGTTGAGATTGTTGTTGTTGGAGTTGTGGTGGTGGTGGTTGTTGTTGTTGTTGTTGTTGTTGTGGCCCTTGTGACTGTGGTTGCAACTGATGTTGTTGAGGTTGTTGCATCGGTGGAAGCTGCTGTTGCTGTTGCTGTGGAGGTTGTTGATGAGGATGCTGCTGCTGCTGCTGCTGTGGCGGCGGCTGTTGCTGTTGTTGTTGTGATTGTTGGTGCTGATGATGTAATTGTGGAGGTGTCGGTTGTTGAGGTGGATGCTGTGACACCGGGGATGAAGGTGGTGGTGTTTGTTGTTGAGGTGGGGATGGTGATGGCGGTTGCTGTTGTTGCGGTTTCCTTACCAGAGCAGCTTGTACATGAGGAGGTATAGGTAAGTTACGACTAATACAACGAAAGGCCATAATTTGGGCCCTCAGCAAATTAGTCTGAGCTGGAGTCAACATTTTAAATATAATCCAATCAAAGTCAATTCAATTAAATCTAATTCATTTACACAAAACAATTAAAAATCAATAAAAATTTATCATTTTCTCAAATCCAAAAATTAAGCTGAAAGGTTTTCGCTTCTGGTGTTGAGATATTCAACTAAACTCATAAAAAGAAAGCGCAAAATTTGAATCATCACATTTTCCAATTTCAACAAGAAAAATATTATAACAATTAACTTATTATACTTATAAAAATAAACAAATATATTCAATCCTTTCTTAAATTTCTTTTGTAATTCTTTAAGAAATTAATCATAATCATATAGAATTTTAAAGAAACTCAAAAATCATCAAAAATTACTTTCAATTTAATCTTTGATAGTTTTTATTTGGTAAAGTGACAGTTAGAAAAATTTATCACTGAAAATAAATAGTTGATTACAATTAGTAAATTACACAATTATCTTTTGTCAACTTCCTCTTCGAGTCTCCAAATGGTAAATAATCTGTACAATGACTGGACATCAAGGGGAAGGTCATCTTTTTGCTCTAATATCTAAAACAATGAAAAAAGAAGGGAAAAAAAGTTAGAAAAAGAAAACCAATTTAAAAATTTCGAAAGAAAACAAAAAAAAGTTCTAATCACTTACCTCAACTAGAAATCTAATATATCTACAAGCCAATCGAAGTGTAGCGATTTTGGACAGTTTATCGGAAGGTAAAGTTGGTATAATAGCTCGAAGTAGATCAAAGCCTTCATTTAAAGATTGAGTTCGTTTTCGTTCTCGGACATTGGCCAGAATCCTTTGATGGACATTCGATGAATTAAAACTATAAGGATGATGTTTATGTTGATTATGATTATGAGAATGTCCAATATGATGATGATGATGATTATGATGATTATGGTTATGCATTGAAAGCATTTAAATTGAAACAAAGTTGTAGAAAACAACAACAAAAACAACAACAATTAATAGTAAGAAAAAAACAATCACCTACAAAACAAGTGAATAGAAACTGTGATAAATCCAATTGTAGATGTAAATTGTCAACAATTAAATGGCAAAGATGAAGAAAAAAGGGAAAATTAAAAAAGGAAAATAAAAAAGTTCGAGACACAAAGAGAAATGAAATCAATGGTTAAAAATGGACTAAAATTAAGTCTATGGATGAAGATGAAGATAGACAGAGAGAGAAATTGAAAGAGGAAGAAGATGTCAAAAGAAGATGATGAAGAAGATGATGAAGATAAAGATGAAGAAAGAAAGAGAATTGTTTAAATAGTCTTTGAAACGGACCAGAGGTCGTAAAATTTTTCTTCGTCCTTTTCATATGTAAAATGACTCCCACTCCAATTCCCTCCTTTCCCTTTGGCCTTTACTCTTAAAATTTAAACTTCCGCTCGTAGCTTTTTCTGGCCTCCTAGAAATTCATCATCATCATCATCATCTTCATCATCTTCATCGTCATTTTTATCTTCCTTGACATCTTTCTCTTCACTTTTTATCATGGACTTAATCATCAACCTTTTCTCCCTCATCTTCGACCTCAAGTCGCAAAAACTTTTCTTGTTTTTATCTTTATTTTTTTCCTCTTCTTCTCAATCCCATGTTAACCATATTGATGAATTTAATTGTTCACTGTTAATCAATGGTTAATTCCCCATCTTCTAAATATCCCTGTGAACAATTTAAATCCTCTTCCTAATAATTTACTTGCATCGCACATTCGGCACAATTAACTTTTCAACATTTCTAAATCACTTTGCTGGATTAGTGTTAATCCTTTGGATTTAAAGTAAAAAAAAAAGTTTCAAGTCTAAAGGAAAAACCGATCAAACGAAATAACCAAATTAACTTTAATTAAATTACTTCATTTTCTTAGTAAATAATAATCTAATTATAACCATTTAACTTTTGTCGCTTCTAATTGTTATTAACCTTTTAAATTGTTTTCCAATTTAATTTGTTGATTGTTGATCATCACGAATGTTATTAAAGTTTAAATTTACAATTTAAATGATTCCTTTTATTAGAGATAATGAAATTTTCATTAATTAACTTGAAGTTTATTTTTGGTATTAAAAAAAAACAAATTGATTAACCAAACTAATTAAACAATCAAACCTCAATCAAATATGATCAACAACAATCAAAATCAATGTTAAAGATTATTAAATGATTATAACAATTTAAAGTATTAATTTCATCATATTTAATTGTGAACACTTTATATACAATCAACTAATCTTAATGTGTTATTATTACATAAAATTTGGTTGATTGAAGATCAAGTTAATTGTAAATAAACAATTATGGTTAACCATTATTATTTGTAATAGTTAGTTGATTGTCAATTGTGAAAATTGTTTTTACGATTTACCATTTGATTGATTAAATGAAATCATCTAAATTGTAAATTGATTTGTTTCTTGTTTTCCCAAATAATTTCAATTTTTGATTGTAATCATTACCAATTGATTGATTGTTTTAGAGACAAACATTTGATTGTTGATCTGAAAAAAGGAAATGATCAAAATGTCTTAAAACTATCAATTAATTTCTAATAAATTGTTCATTTTAATTATTAGGGTTAACTAACTAACTAATAATAATGTTAATCTATTACAAATCAACGGGAAAAATAATATACTAATAATATAATGGAAATGAAAATAATAAGATGAGATAATTATTATCATTATGATTACGAGGACAAATTAACTTTTTCAATGAGAAAAGTTAATTTTTTTCTGATTTAATCATTAGATGAATGATTTAAATTGAGTTACAGTTATTGGGATGATGATGATGATGATAAAACGGTTTTAATATTAATATTTAAAGATGGAGATAAAAGTTTGAAAGTTGAAAATGATGAAAAAATAGAATCACTTTCTCTTAATCATCTTGTATATTTATCGTAATTTGATTTTCTTTTTTACAATTAAAGATGAACATGATGATGGAAAGTAAGAGTAACCATGATGATAATGATGTATGAGAGGATATTCACTTAATTTCATCATCTTTTTATCTTCATCATCTGAATGTTGATCATCATCATCACTTGATTTGTTTTTGTTTTCAGGCAAAGATCAAGTCAAATTTAGGTTAACATTAAATTGTTACCATTTGATTTAACTAAATTATAATATTAATTGAGGTTATATGATGATGATGATCAGGTGGATGATAAATTGTTTCCTTTTCAATTTGTATCATCCAAATATTAATAACTAATTAATCCGTTGATTAGTTTGCTGAGCATTTGTTTTAATCTGATTGTTGAATTTAATAAATTGATTCAATGTGAATTGAATTGTGTTGAATTTGATTAGTTTTAAAGTAATTTCAAATTTAATTGTTGATTGTATTGGCTTTTTGATTGTTATCATGATAAGAAATTAATGTTTTCAGCTAAAATTTCAGTCAAATTTTCACAATTTAGGAAATGTTTTTGTCTTTGATTGTTTAACAATTTGACATTAAATTGTGTGTGAATTTTGATTTGATAATTGTGACTTTTAGTAAGAAATTAATGTTGATCATTTGTAGTTGATTAACTGGACCACATTTCCGATTAGTTTTAATTTCGTTGAACGTGAAAAAGTTTCTTTCCCGATCTTTTTCCTGGTCTTCTCAGCGTGGACGTTGTTTTCGTTATACTTTTCAAAGGCCACTTCCATTTGTTGACCGATCTAAAAATTTAGAATACAAAATATCATAAAATGTATTAAGATATTGTAAAATTTTCGTGAATCAGATTAAATCAGGACAATTAAAATGTTCAAATTATGATCATCATCATGTTGTAGTGGTCAGTTTGTAGGAGGGTGTGTTAAGGCCAAGATTATCCAGAAGAAAGATGAGAGAGAGATGCTGATGTTAATGATAATGATCATAAAACTAGAACAGAAAATAATAGTTTTTTTACAGTTCGAAAGAAAACTTTTCTTCCCATATTTTGGGTTTTTCAGTTATATTACTTTCTAAGCGGTCAGACTAATGGTTGTTGATGATGATCAGGACGGAAGGAAGGAAGATTAGAGAGAGAGAGAGAGAGAGAGAGAGAGAGAGAGAGAGAGAGAGAGAGAGAGAGAGCTAAATGTTAATTATGATTATGTTTATGATGAAATAAAAATGGAGGCCAAAAAATTGGGAAGAAAAGGTGAAAATAAAAGACTTCTGGGCAATTGATTCTTGTAATTAGAATTAATAGTGGGAATTAATGATGATGATAGGTAACAATCTTAATTAGAAGATAATGATGATGAAGGTGAAGAAGATGGAGGAGATGAAGATGAAGAATTGAAGGTAGATAGAGAAAAGAAAGAGAGAAAGAAAGAGAAAGTTTGAAGAAAATAATATCTCATGTTTAGACGAAAGCGAAATTGAAACTTAAATGTTTACAGGGTAAGATGATGATGTTAATCTCGATTTTCTCTCTCTCATGATTATGATGATGATGATCAGAAGATCGCCGGAAGATTGATCAGCCTCTTTCTCAGTGATCTAGATTACTCGCTTTAACGTATTATTACCTGACTCCTGCTTCTGAATCGCCTGCAGCAATAATATTTCGTAGTTAGAACTCATTTCCTCATTGTAACAAATCAACCGGACTTTTGCTTTCTCTTTCATCTTCATCATCATCATCTCTCTCTCTCTCTCTCTCTTTCTCTCTTTCTTCCTTCTTGAATGCTGATGATGATAATGTTAATGGTGGTGGTTCCTTGGTCCATCTCTAAATAGCGTCACCCGTTAATTGGTCAGAAAAATGAGGTGAAAGGTGGAGAGAAATGAAACAGATAAGAAAGGTAGAAAGTAAGTAAGTAAGGTGAGATTTAGAAAGAGAATTTATCTAAAGAAAGAGAAGAAAAGAAAGAAGAAAATAATATCGAAAGTAAAGTAAGATGATGACCATATATTCTTACTCTGAATAACATGTTGGTCAGGAAAAGACTGAGAAGATGATGATGAATATAAAAAGGAAGCACAAGTTGAATCAGAAATTCATTCATTTGATTACAGTTCAACTAATAACATCTCATCAGAAAACAAATAAGTTAATTTAATTTACCTAATCAACTAATAAGAAAAAGGTAAATTTTAATTATTTTAACTCTTTCTAACAATTTCCAATGCTAAGTAACCGCCGAAAATTGATCGTCAGTCAACAATCAGCTTAACTTATAATAAGATAATTGGAAACAAACTCATGGATTAATCAGTGTTTTTCTCTTAATTGTGATTAATTTTTTTTTCTCTTTTTCTCTTTTTACTTCTTCAAGGATCTAAATTATGTCTCTTTCCAGTCGTAAAACGGGCTTATCGCTCGCTTTCTTAGTTCTAGTTGTACTCCAATTGGTTCTTGTTAACTATTACGTTACACAAGTTGAAGGAAGTCGACGAAAACTCCTCAAGATCAAGAAACTCGCTGCTTTGGCCCTTCTCTTGAAACACTCAAAGAAAAAGAAGTTCGGAGTCTTACCTGTCCCAATCCCCATTCCGTAAGTTGATTTAAACCTTTAATTGAACTCTAAAATTCAAAGTTCCAAATGAAATATGAACTTTCTTTGAATCTTTCGAACTCGTTATATTCATTGAGCTTTTCATCTCTTTCATCTTACAATTAGTTTACCTCTTGAATTGGAAGCTAAATCATGGCCAAAACAATCATGGCCCGCACCATCTTGGCCCGCACCTTCATGGCCCACTGTTTCATCATGGGAACCATCATGGGGAGGAGATAATTGGGGAGCCGCCGCTTCTTCATACTCATCTGGTGCCTCATATGGAGCTGGAGCCGCTTCTTATGGTGGTGATGATTATTCAGCTGCCGCTGGTGGTTATGGTGCTTCTTCAGGATGGTAAATTAATCCACAAACAAACAATTAGCCATCATTAACATCAACTAATCACACTCACATCCACAATCAACAAACACACACAAACACAACTTCATCAACACGCATCACCAAACTCCCAATGATGATTGACTTCCACTCTCTCTCTCTCTCTCTTTCACTTTCCTATCATCTTCTTCATCATCTTCCATTGTATCATATTTGTCCCGTACGGTAATTGTGTAAAAGAAAAACTATCATCAAATTTGATTAGATGCTAATTGTTATCAATCAACTGTCAAGGTATTCAAGTTAATACAAACGAAATGAAAAGTTTATCCAACTTTCATTTCGTTTATCACCTTAACTATAAATCTCCTTGCTGGAAAAACAGTTAATTGTTAATCAATCGCTAATCTTAATTGTTGAGAAATTTCTTAATTTTGTCCTCTGTCACCCACCGTCTGTCCCCTTTATATGTTGTTCAGTCTTCCTCTTCCTCCGTCATCATCATCCTCATCATCCACACACCAACACATCAACTCCTTTTTTGCCATAACTTTTTCATCATAATATTATAATAATTTTATTAATAATATAATATTTACAAATCTAATATCAACCTGAGTGTTTGTTTATTATTAATGATTAAGTTGATCAGAATGTTAATCAAAAACCAAAATAGCTCATGATTAAGATAATCGGGAAACAAAAACAACTCTGATTAAATCAGAAAAGTTTCAAATGATTAACGAATTACATTTTAAACCGGTTCCCGTTAATATCCTAAGACAGATTTAAATGCAAATCGAAACAATTTACTAACTATCATCAACTGTTATCAGTAGCAATTAACTTTATAATAACAACCTAAATATGAAAATAGCTCATCAACAATTAACTTGATTCACTAACATTTTCCCATCTTTTTTAATTTATCTTTCAATACGATTTTGTTTTTGCTTTTACTTTGTTGTTTGTTAACTAATTACAATTAACTTGAGATATACAACAAATTGAGAGTAAATCAAAAAATAACATTCAGATTATTATCTTGATTGTAATAATTATTATTACGGAGATTTGATTAATACAATTTACCATTAAATTGGATTAACAATGTGACGGTAAAAGTGAAAGTTAATCAATTTGATTAACATAAATTGCTCATTGAAAAGGCGGGAGAGTCGTAAATTTAATTAGCTTAATTGTGTCTGGATTAACTGGTTAAAAAGTCATGTTGATTAGTCGCAACCTCAATGGAAAGAGTTACAATCAACTAATTGTCGGTCATTTTGTCTCAAACCAATTATGTTGACCACATGGTTAAGATTTGGATTAGTTGATTAAATATAATCGCCTGTTAGTGATTAGGATTAGATTAGTTTTTTTTTCAATCAATTTTAATTGTTCAATTTGACAAAGTTGTTGTTTTTTTACATTGTAGTGACATTAATTGTTAATCATCATGAAATTTTGTTGTCAATTTGTATTGATATAAATAATAGTTTTCTTTGATGATTAAACTGATTGTGATTAAAAAGCACAATTGTAATTACAGAAAGTACAAAATAATTTGTGATTGTAAAAAAATATTACAATTTTATATTCAAATGGAGATGGAAATTGTTTACTTCATTGTCAATGATTGTGGATTGTTAGTTAATTGTCGGTGATTTTAATTGGACCTTAATTAACTTGGATTAAGCTAAATTATCGTTGGTTGATCGCTGATTGTTGGTAAAAGATCACAGGATATCGTGTAGGGTGATGATGGATAAAGACCGATGGTGTAAAAGTAGTAGCAATTAAGGTGATAATCAAGAGATAAGTTTTTCGATGTTAATTAACAATTAACACGAAATTAAGATGATTAAACACAAGTCATAAGAGAGACAATGTTCAAAACTAATTGTTGTAATATTTGAAAATGATCACATTTTGATGACCGTTGCACCGAGGATAATATTGGAAGTGGTAGTGATTTGGCAAAATCAAATTAATCGATGCAATTAATGAAACAATTAGGAGTAAAAAAAAGTTATGGCACATTCAATGGAGAGAAAAGTCAATATTGTTTTTGTTGGTTGTCATTAATTCGGGTCATCATGTTTTGGTGAGTCAATTGTTGCTACGCAATTATTAAGATAAATTCTTAATTAATCCAAATTTGTGACACAAAATAGCAAATTAATACAATCCAATGTCAGGTAATTATCAGGTGATGATTGAGCTTCATGATTAGAGCGGGAAACACTTGAACGAATTGTTTCAATTTAAGCCACGAAGTGAATTCACTAATCAATGTCCATGATCGTTGGACATAAGTAAAGATGATTGGGTGGGAGAGGTTAATTGTGATGAAGACAATTTGACTGGAAAGATGATTGATTTTCACAATATAAGGTTGATTAAAAAAAAATACAATTACAATTATTGATACAATTAAAAATGTACAACAGTATTTTAGACTTTGTGTGTTTTTTATCCATCTGATTGATTAAAATTTGAGATGAGTTTTTGTTGTTATTTAATAGCAACTGATTGGATGGTGATGATGATTACCAAACAATTAAGATTTGTGTGTCTGGTTAAATTTTAAATCAAGAGGGAAAAAAATTTAACAAATAGTTGGCCCAATTGATTATCTTTGCCAATTCTATTTGTGGTTATTTTGAAGTGATTAGTGTTGTTATATTTACAAAAATATTTAACAATCAAATTTAAATAAAATATATTTTTACAGATTTCAAGGTGAATCTGTTAATTATACTGTTGTCTCATTTCGTCGTTGATTAAGAGGCTGTAATTCACGAGTTGAACTATCGTAATAACTGTCGTTGTAATATTCGTGATCATCTGAGTTTTCCTCGTCACTAGAATGTAATTTACGACTGACTATGTGAATAACTTGTGGCCCAGGGGTCATTGGTGATTGAGGTCCTGGTGTTGACGGTGCTTGTTGACCACCGGATGAAATTGTCCCATTCAGGGTCAACGCTGGAACCACACTAGTTGGTCTACCTGGACCAGGATTAGGAACGGTAACTATACTACCCGAACCCACTGTTGCAACACCATTACCGGTAACAACTCCACCATTGATTGATGTTGGTGTTGGTGGAAGTTGTAATGATCCCATTGTATTAATCTGACCACCACCACCAGTTGTAACAACCCCACCAACATTTGTTGGTACAATATTTGAAGTTGTTGACAAAGGTTGAACCATAGACCCACCGCCGTTGGTACCAATACCATAGGCAGTTATATTACATGGTCTTGTGTTAATGTAATCAAGATTCTGGCTCATTCGATAATATTCAAGATTATCAACACCAAATCGACTGTGACCATCAACAGGTACAAAATCAGGTACATTGCAAAATTGTTTGAGATCTTTAGCTTTCAAAGTTCCCATTTCTGTAATTGAACAAATTTAAAGAAGACAATTAGTAAAACATAAGCATATTAAAAGGCCATTAATGTTTGGTAGAAATTTAATTTACCTGAAAGTTTTGCATCACCAATTAAATCGACATAGTTTTGTGAATTACGAAGTCCGGGTGAAGGCATTAAATAATCTTCCTCGTCAACGGGAAGACTGGTCGGGATGTCGCAAGTTTTACCGAAGTTACTTCCATCGGGCATAAAATTATCTATACTTTCAAATTCTAGATGAAAGAAAATAACAAATTAATAAAATTTCAAAATTATAATGAAAATATTTTCGCAATTTAGTTGATCGTTTAATCATTTACGTACCATTTTGATGCATTTTGACAGGATCAGCTGAGAATCGACTAGAAATGAGGCTACTGTCTCTACGATGCATTGTTGAGGTGAGTGGATATAAAGGTTCGATACCTCGAAGGGTTCCCCCGTTCAACATAACCGAACTGGCTCGGGTTTTACATGAGTCAACGGTGTCGTCGAGGAAACTGGCAGTGGTAACATTGGTAACACCTCCAATTGATCCGGTGTGAGCGTGAAGGTGATGAGGATAATTGTTTGAATAAAATGAATGATGATTACCAACTAATCCACTCATCATTGACTGAGCTGAGGGTAACATCATTCCCAATGGGTCACCTTCAAACCCTCGATCTTCCATAAATTTTTTAATCGGTGTTGGAGGCGGTGGTGTTTCACTATTACCATCATGTTCTGATCGACTTGGTTGTAGATACTCTTCTGCGTCCATTATCACTTCAGGTCCTTCAATGGCTTTCGATAGTTTAATTATAAGTTCTTTCTCATCTTGAGGTGTATAACTTGGTAATCTCATGAACTTGTCGCCTGGAATGACCAAATATCGTCCTGGATCACCAGCCATTTTTGCGAATTCCATGGCCAACTCTTTGAACGATGGTCGAGACTCAGCATCCAACATCCAACATTTAATCATAATCATGTAAACATCAATCGTACAAATAGCGGGCTGAGGGAGACGTTCACCTTTATCTAAAATTGAAGGTACATCTCGGGCGTTAACACCCTCATATGGGCGTCCACCGTAAGTTAATAATTCCCAAACGGTTATACCAAACGCCCAGACATCGCTTTTGTGTGTAAAGATGCGATGGTGAATACATTCAAGGGCTAACCACTTTATTGGCATTTTTCCTCCTTCGGCAATATATTCCTCTTTGTTAATGTCCAACAATTTAGCCAAGCCAAAGTCGGTAATCTTAACACACCCTGGTGTTTGAAGTAAAACGTTTCTCAAGGCTAAATCACGATGGACCATTCGTTTCTCCTCAAGGTAGGCCATTCCTCTTGCTATTTGGGTACACCAATTGAGTAAAGGTTTGGAACCAATTTTGTCCTTGTGCTGTTTAACATAATCAAGGAGACACCCTAAAGGCATTAATTGGGTTACTAGCATAAGTTGCGAGGTCATACAGACGGCGAGTAATTTAAGTAAATTGGGATGATCAACAGAAGCCATAATATAAGCCTCTTCGAGAAACTCTTTATTTGTATCCGGAGCTGTTCCTTCCCGAAGGATTTTAATAGCAACCGGAATCTTGACATTCTCATTTTCTGGAACCCAGACTCCTTTGTGAACCATACCAAAAGCACCACAACCAAGTACGTTACCCTTACGAAGCTCGGCTTCCTTAACGATGCGTAGCTTAGCCAAATTGGGTCGGACATTGGTCAGTTTAAGTGGCTCATTATCTTCAAAGCCGGACATTCTCATAGTTAGTTGCATAGTCTTTTCCTTAGTTCGTGCTTTTTGTAAGCCTTGGTAGCTGAAAAATGCGAGGAAAAAGCCGAGACAACAAACGGTCAATGCGATGACTCCAAAAATTAGGAAAGTATTTGAATCTTTTGGTACGGGAAGTAGCGGTTCAGCTTCTTTCTCCGAGCAATATGGATCTTCGGCAACGTTAACGGCGACTACTTTATATGGTTTATCGGCTGGACATGTGGCTGTACAATTGAATGAAGATGGATCATCATTCCAATAGACTCGATAGTTACGACACGCTAAACAATGGCCGTTAGTTGGTCCATGGCAGCCTTGACATTCATCAGCACATTTATAGCAAGCATGATTCGGTTCATCAGCCCAATGATCTCGAGGACAAGTATCTTCACATTGTTCAGCGGAAGAGTAACTTAAACATTCACAAACAGACTTGTGAATGCCATAAGCTGTACAGTTTTTGCACCGTTGGTGACATTTACGACAAACGGACTTTCCAGTCAAAGGCTTAAGAGCTCCATCCTCTTTGGAGCCAATGTATTCATGGTAAAATCCTTCAGGACAAGGTTCATCTGCTTTGAGACATTTTTCAACTACATTTGGATCTTCAATTGAAACAAGCGCTCGTTCACATGAATTACATCCTCCATAAGCAGGTCGATTCGCAGGTCCAGTACATCCTGATACACAATTTTCATGGCAAGGTTTACATTCACCGGAATCATTGTACTTTGAGATTGGACATTGGTTCACACAATAAGGTCCATCGTTTACATTTCGACATTTAGTACAATTATTAGCTCCAGGACCAAAACATTTACCTAAACACTCAGGGTGACAATGTTTACATATGACCACCATCATTGTAATAACTATACAAATAAGATAAGAGATAGAAAAACAAATTCCAAAGGTAAACGGAAGTTGAGAATTAGATAAGATAAATGATGAATGAAATAATCGACTGATTAATTAATGAGCCAATAAAACAGTGAGTAAATAGGTAAACAAGGAAAAAGCAGAAACACCAATAAAAGTGATAAGTTGAAAAAGTGATGACAAACAAACGATACCGGAATATTAATTCTGTTAACCGGTGATGGTGGGAAATTACATTGATGACTGATAACGAAGAGAGAGAAATAAATAGAGAGAGAGAGAGAGAGAGAGAGAGAGAGAGAGAGAGAGAGAGAGAGAGAGAGAGAAATACACAACTAGGTAAAGAAGGTGGAAAGGTATTAATCCAAGATTTAAGGTGTTGCCGCTTCCAATGTTTACCAAATTAAGAGAGTAATTAATCAAATTGTTACGTACCCAAGTGATGAGTTGCATCCATCAATACAAGTATCAAGTAAACGATAAGATCGGCAAGATAAACATTCATCAGGACCTTTGCCCCAACATCCATCGTTACCACATTGAGGGTCACAAACTAAATTTCTGGCAACTGTAAGGTGGGTGGAGGGAAAATTGGGTGAGTGGGAGAGTAGAGAGAGAGAGAGGAAAATAAAGATTATCAGAATTTAAAATGAAATGATTCAGATTATAAAAGTTATATTATCAACTAAGAGTCATTAATATAAACAAATTTCTTAATTATGAGTAACCAATATTATCATCTGATTGTATGTTTATTTGTGTGGATGTATAAGTGCATCTGTTATTTTGTCAACAACAATTAGGAGGACAAGTTAATGATAATCAGTTGTAACTTAAATTAGTTCAAACATGAGGATAAAAAACACTCATAGAGAAAGTGAAACGCTAAGAAAAAGATCAGAGATGATCGTATATCATACAGTCTCTCACAGAAGTGCAGACAGTAGTAGAGTAAAAAAATCCCATCAATACTTGGAAACAGAGGGAAAGTTAATTACAATTTAAATGAATAATGATAATGAAGATAACAGAGGGACAGAGACAGAGTCCATTTTGAGACCTTCTTATTTAATGGAAAGACCATTTCTATTGAAGCTAAAAAAATCGTCCAACTCTGGGCGTTGAAAATAGAGACCACATAAAAAAGTAAAATTAAGGCAAGAGAGAGAGAGAGAGAGAGAGAGAGAGAGAGAGAGAGAGAGAGACAAGAAGAAGATGATGATGACGATGGTAGAAAGAAAAAAAAGTTGACTTTTTCTTTTTTCATCTTCTATTTCTTTTTTCTCTTCTTCTCAACTCATACTATGTTTTTAAGAATAAGGACAAAAAGAAACCTGATTTTGTACGCCAACTCAATTGATCAATTTTATCGTTTAAAAAAGTTGCCTCAACAACCGCAGAGAGAGAGAGAGAGAGAGAGAAAGAAAACCTTAGCGTTTATACTGAAATGTAAAAGCCAAAAAAGGTAAGATGATGAGAGAAAGAAAAGAAAGAGAGAGAGAGAGAGAGAGAGAAAGGGGAAGGTAGAATAGGTGTAGGTTCGAAAGACACATTGTTGTTCTTTTCTCTCTCACTCTTGGTGTTACTGTCGTTGCATAAACAAACACTCACACATCTGAATTAATGTTTAGTCTTTCTAATGATGATTAGAAGTGATAATCAGGCGAACTTTGGTTAAAATGGTTGCGAAGAAAAGAAAAAAGAAGAAAACGCATCGAAAAAGAACAAAAAGAAAAGAATAAAAACGAACAAAGGTTTGTCCAGTTTGTTTATCTTCTTCTTTTTCTTCACCTTCTTCTTCTGGTTTTTCTTTTTTTTCTTTGTCATCATCTGTCTCTCTCTTTCCTTATTCGTTCATACAGCTAAGTAAAGTTTTCCAATATGAGGGCACATTGGAAAAAAAAGTAAGCTAAGAAAATAAAGGTAGATGAAAACTTCACAGGTAAACAAATAAACAAACAAAAAGGTAAAAAAGTTAATGATTTGACACAAAATCGAACAAGATGAGAGGAGATACTTACGGCAAGTTTCATCTTTTCCGTTTCCGTCCAGGAATTTTTGGGCATCTGAACTAATAAGTTTCTTCCAATCAATGCTGTTTGCAAAGCAAAGATCTTTGTTCTCCGATATGACAACAGAGCCAAAACTTATCTTCTTCAACGATCGTAGATTAAGTGAGACCAGAGAAGTTTTAATTATATGTAAAGCGGCAAACATATCGAAAGTGATTCGACCCTGAATCGTTTCAAGATTCTTGAAGTATGAGAGGTTAGTGAATGCTGGATGATTTGCTTGAATGGAAATGAATCCGGTAACTTCCTTGAGAGTATGGAAAATATTTAATCTATCCGGATGCATGGGAGGAATATTTTTACCAAAGGTAAGATTGGGAAAAATTTCTTGATATCCGATGAATGAACTTTCCAAAATAATCAGAGAACCATCAATTTGGGTGCATCCACGGAAATCGTCAATATTACCAGAATGAAGCATCACATCAACACCTTTACAAATCTTGGGACAAGGTCCGTCACAGGGGACACATTCACCTGATTGAGCTTTCTTGTTGGCTGGACAGGAACGGACACAAGCTCCATTGTCTTTGAGTAGATGTTCAGGACAGTCTTTGACACATGTTGCACCATAAGCGTATTTACCTTCCGGATCGGTTTCCCAAGAATAGGTGGTTGGATTATAGCGCATCATGGGTGGACATTCCTGTTTACAGACTCCATTGTCGTAGAAATTTTTACATGCTAAGCAATCACTTTGCTTTGGTCCGGTGCAACCACCAGCACAGAAAAGGTGACAACATTCCCGTGGATTGGGACCAAAACAGCGACCCTGATGACATTGAGGTGAACAATTGATTTTGCTAAATTTTTGACAATTTTCAATACCTTCACCCCAACAACCTCTTGGACAAAGGGGATGACATGGTGGACATACTCTTTCAGGGTGGGTAAAATTGTAAGAGTAAACGGTGGTCGCTTTTGGTTCAGATAGAATTTCTTCCCAATCGATTGTCTTTATGTGACAAAGGTTATAATTGTCAAAGAAACCAACATCTCCTGCAAGAATATCTCGCAATGAAGATAATTCAAGATTTTCCATCTTACAAAGAGTAACCAATAAAGCAAACTCTTCATCTCGAATATTTAATTTGAAATGAGTTCGTCCTCGAATGATTTGTAAATTGGGCAGTGAGACCTTTTTAACATGAACTTGACTGATCAAAACGTATCCCGTCACCTCTCGTATTTCGTTTAAAAAGCTAAGATCGAAATTTTCATCTTCCAACCAAGTTAATTCCAGGTTACCATCGACATAAGTACAATTGGTATACCGATCTCTTAAATTTTGGTAATGATGTTCACGATTTGAAGGAACTGACATTCGTCCACTTGTACCAATACATATTTTACCCTTTTTGGTGGAAGATGTTGAGGTTGGATCATAAGAAGAATAAGATGAGGATGACGAAGAAGAAGAAGAAGATAATGATAGAAGAGATTGACTCAAAATGGAATCAAATGTAGTTACAAAGATAATTACAAAAATATACACAGAAAATAATGTACAACAATTAGGTATCTTCCTTGATATTGTCATCATATTTGCCTGTTAAATTAGACAAATATTAAAAAGAGAGAGAGAGACAGAGAGACAGACAACTTGGTGATAAATGGGATGATAAAGACGATGAGATATTAAGCTATCACAAAAATGGAAGCAAATATGAAGGCACAACAGGCAAAGGCACATACAAAGCACTTAAGGAGAAAGCGATCACCCAATATCCATTAGTCGATATAAAGTATCAACCATCAAGTGAACACAAAAGTTTTTATCCATAGGTAGATCAGCATATTAATCTGTGCGTAATCAACAGAATAGAATAAATAATTAGCACAATTTGAAGGCGAAACAAAATAAAAAAAAAGAATAGAACAAAAATCACATTTAGAAAACCAAGACCAATAGAAAATGAGAAGAGTAAAAAAGCTTGAAAATGTTGGTTCACTTGTTGCTCTCTAATGGTGGTTGTAGTTGTTAATGGAGAACCCAAAAAATTAATTCCATTTACTTTTATAGTTAATTAAACAGTAGACACATAGAAGACACCAAATCACAAATTAATTAACCAAGAGAATTAATTGTTGTTGTTGTTGTTATTGTTCCAATATTGTTACCATATAAAAATGAGTTTTTACCAAAAAAGAATAAAAAAAAACGTTACCGAAAAGTAATGGACACTAAAGAAAGAGAAAACATAAAGGAGAACAGAAGATTTTGTTGTTGAAGAGAAAGAAAGAGAGAGAAAAGAAAGAAGAGAAAGAGAATGATAATGATGGTGGTGATGATGATGAAGACGATGATGGAGAAGAAGAAGAAGATGAAAAAAGTAAGAGAAGAAAAAAAAGAAGGACAAAGAGAAAAGAGAAGAGAAAAATTATCTAAGTTTCTCTCTTTGCTTCGGTCAACTTACTTACTCTGAGAGACGACATTCCAACAACATCTCTCTCAGAAAAAGAAGCCCACCTCTCCCTCTCTCTCTCTCTTCCAAAAAAACAGGTAATTCTAAGACTCACTTATCTTCTCTGTCTACTTGTGTTTTCGACAGAGAAGAAAAATTTTCTTATTTATTTCTCTTTCTATTTTCTCTTACATTTGTTGCTTTATTTGCTTTTCTCTCAACAACAACCAACAGGTTTGACTGTGAGAAGAAGATGAGAAGAAGAAGAAAAAGAAGAAGAAAAAGAAGAAGAAGAAAAGAAAGAGAAGAAAAGCAAAAATGATCGACCATTAAAAGAGAGAGAGAGAGCGAACATTAGTCTTTCTATTTCTCTTTCTATTGAAGAAAGAAAGAGAAAATCTAGACTTTTCTCATCATCTTCTTCTTCTTCTCCATCCTTTTCATCCTTTTTCTCATCATCTTCTTCTTCTTCTTTTACTCTCTTGCAAATCTCAACACAGAACAAAATTGATCTTCAAATTGAGTCACAATTTTATTCGTAACTGTAAATTTTGATGTTCGTTAATTCAACCAAATCAACGGAAAAACAAACAATCAAAATCCACACACAAAAAAAAAGACTATTAATCAATGGAAACAATTAACGGTTCAGATAATTTGGTGAGAGATAATGAAACTCATGATGATGAGGATGCTCGTGTTGGTCAGTTGTCGATATTATATAAAAGTATCTTGACCAGTGTCGGTGAAGATTCAACTCGCCAAGGGCTAATTAAAACTCCCCAACGAGCGGCAAAGGCGATGCTCTATTTCACCAAAGGCTATCGACAGAAAATCAAAGGTAATGTAACAATTAACTAATTGTGTTTAAATGTTTTACTCTTGTAATTGTTTTGTTTTCATGTTGAGAATCAATTTTTTCAGAGTTCCGGTGAAATTAGTTTATCATCATGATGATTAACTAATTTGATAATGTTAATTAAATATGATTACTTATTTCCGTTTCTCTTTTAACTTGATAATGTATTTGTATGTACTCTTAATTGTTGCTGTCTAATTAATTGATTAATTGCAATCAAACAACGGAAACGATATTTTTTTTTTCAAGGATTTTTATACTTTTAATTATTGTTAGTTAATTAATGATTATTATCTTTGGCTTTTGGTCTTGATTTAGTTAATTTAATTTTGTTTCAAGTTAAAAACTTTGTTACTGATTTAGTTTTAATTGTAGCGTCTTTATAATGTATCATTTGATTGTTAATTGTTGATTATTTGGTTAACGGATTCAATTTTAACAATTAACGGGTTTACAATTTAATTTAATTGTAATCAATTATTAATATTTAACTAAACTATTATGATTATATCTGAGCAATCAACTTGTTGTAATAATAATAATTAATAATTTGCTGATTATTTAATCATCATTATCAACAATTAATTTATCATAGTGATGATCATGTTAATTGTAAATTGATTGATAATAAAATCGACAACAATTTACTAATCAGGCGACAATCAACAGGTAATTAAATTAATCATCAAACCATTAATATGCTTACAATGTAATTACAATTACGATTTACAATTACAATTAAATCAAGTGAAAAACGCGACAATTAATGATGATAACAACTATATGATTGATGATAAATTTGATAATCATATTGATCAATACAATTTAGGATATTGATTATAATTGAATTTGATTGTAATTGACAATTTGAATTGTCAATAAAAGCTGAACAATCAATAACAATAGTGTAACAATTTAAATCAATTCAATAGATTCAAGTAGTTGGGATTATATAAGAAAAGGAGATGAGATTAAGTTGATAATGTGATGGAAAAAAAAATTGTATCATTTTTTTTTTCGTCACCATGATGAAGATAATGATGAGTCCATGATGATGATCATCATTATCTTTGAGTAAAAATGAAAGTAAATGATGATGAAGATGAAGATAAGTGAGTTGATATTCAGAATCACAATTTACTCTTCAAAGAATAGGAAAAAGTTGAGCTTAATGACATCTTCTTGTGATAGATACTTTCACCGTCGTCATGATGATGATCATCATCATCATCCTCATCTTTTATCATCTTCATCCTACAGTTTCCTTCCGTTTTATGGTTAGAACTTTTATCTTCATCATTATCATCTTCATCTTCTTCTCAACAATTTTCTTCTTCTTTTTTTTTTGGTTCCTTTCTTTGAATAATCAGAAAGTAGAATCAATTGTTGTATCAGAATAAGTGGAAATTGAGAAAATTCTGATTCTTTCGATTCTCATTAGTAATCCATCTCTGACACTAACAGGAGTTTATCATCATCTTCATCATCATTATCATCATGTCTCGATGGTCAGTTGAGTGAGAAAAAGGATTTGGGTCACTTTAAGCAATTTAGATTAGTTGGTTAACTAGATTGACATTTAATCTAATCAATGTTATCAATTGTTCATTCAAACATGATGATCATTAATCTGTGGGAGAGAGAAAAGATTTTTAATTATCATGTCAATTGATTAATTTCTGGTATGATGAGAAAAAGATGAGAAATTCATTTTAATTGTTTAACGATTTAATTGTCATCTTAATTGTTTCTCTTTCTTTCATCATTAGATGTTGTCGCCGGTGCTATTTTTGAAGAGGATCATGATGAGATGGTGATTGTCCGAGATATTGAATTGTTTTCACTCTGTGAACATCATCTAATCCCATTCATTGGAAAGGTAATCAAATCAGAATAAACAATTAACTACTTTGATTGTGATTATAAATTAATCTTGCCTCATGAGAAAAGTGAACCGATTAACTTTCAACAGTTGATATTGATTACTTTTCTCATTGTCGACATCAAGTAGAGGATAAGTGATGATGAATAGATTGAGATTGTTAACGAATTATGAGTTAATTGTTGTGTTTAATACACAACAATTTAATCAAGAATAGATGATGATAGTAATTGAGTGAGATGAGAGTAAAAAAATAAGGGAGGAGGTGAAGGTGGAATCATGTTGATAATGAAAACGAAAGGTATCTCCATTTACCTGGTATGTTTACGCTCCACTAATCATGATTACAATGAATATTTTCATTATCATCTTCATCATCTTCATCATCTTCATCCTCGTAATCATCCATGAGAAACTGAAAAACGAAATCGATGAGAGATTAATTCAATTACTACAATAACACAACAATCTATTCATTTCTCACTTCTCATCTCTCTTACCTTTTCAATTGATTTTTTTCCTCTTTCGTTATTTTTATCCATCTACACCTTCATCATCCTTATCATCAACACCTCATCATCATCATTTTCTCATCTTCATCAACAATTAATCTTCACATCCACAGGTATCAATTGGTTATCTTCCTCGGAAAAAGATTCTTGGACTGAGTAAAGTTGCTCGAATCGTTGAGATGTTTGCTCGTCGACTTCAAGGTAATATCGATGAATTGATTGTTGATTGTTACTAATTAATAGTGGAAATTTGTTGTCATGATGAAAAATATTCTTGACCATTGAGTGATTTATTTTGATTACAGTTCAAGAACGGTTGACCAAACAAATTGCTCTGGCCATTACTGAAGCCATTAATCCGACCGGTGTTGGTGTTGTTATTGAAGCAACGTGAGTATTTACATAATAAATCATTTGGAATCATTTTCATGATGAATTTTTCTCACCTCTCCCTGTCAAAAGAGGGAACCATGAAAGTAGATTGATTGGAATCTCAATTAACATGAAAAATTGATCAGATTTCAATAGAAAATCAATACATTCTTACCTGGAAAATAAGTATCACATTGTCAACAGATTAACGGATTAGTTTCACATGAGACTTTACTGTTATTTTTATCTCTCTCTCTCTCTCTCTCTCTCTCTCTCTCTCTCTCTCTCTTCAATCATCTAAATCATCATCTTCTTCCTCTTCATCACATCATCATTATCTTGAGAAAAAGATGAGAAAAAGATCCGGATGAGAGAGATGAAGATGAGACTTACAGTAAATGAGATGTTCTTCCGTTTTGTTTTTTCTACGTCTCCATCAATCTGTTGCTTCAGTTTTTTTTTCTTCTTAAAAAAGAATAGAACAAAAGATATTTCCTGAAAAAGAACAGAATTTTCTTATTACTCAATGAAAGAAGATAAAAACAATCACTAATTAAGAAGGAGATTAACATAGAGATAATTAAATGAATTCACTTTCACCTCTTTTCGATTCTTCCCTGAACATTGTTATCGTTTCTTTGGTTACCATTAATCAACTTGGAACTTTTTTCCTCTTCGATAGATTTTCAATTCTATGTTCTAATCCAAAGTCTATTAATCAACTTGAGCTAATCTTCTCAATTAATTTTCTATTAATTTAGTCTCTAATTGTGATCAGGAAGTTTAGTGACAATTAAATGTTTGTTGTTATCTATTAGATGGTTATGGTTAATATCACAATTTTTTCATTCTCTTAGGCAAGTGATGGATTTTTTCTGGTGATTTGTTGATTCTTACAATAAATTACACAGTTGATTTAATTTAATTCAGTTCAGTTTTGCTTCAACAATCAACTTGAGTATTGATTATATATTCCGATTATAACTTATATTTCCAATCTTTTCTTTCAAATCTCTGAACTGGTTGTCACAATGTCCTTCCAATGCTCAAGATTTTCCACCTAAATGAATCGCCATTTTGTTTTTTTTTTCATTCGATTCTGATTCCAACTCTAATCATCCAACAATTAACTTAATTGCTCTCTCTTTCTCTTCCCGGTTACGATTTACTCAATCTTTTCAATTTGTTGTTCCGTTATAATCAGAATACATAATAACAGATTCAGGGGATTGGATATAAATTGTAGTTCTAATATTTGATATTTTTTTTCTTCTTTTTATATTTACCTTAACGTTAGTGAATTTACTTAAATTACTTGACCAGATAATCAATTTTAATTGACCATTAAGTATATACGGTCATTCATGTATACGAACATATCAATTGTTCCGAAAAGGTTAATAATCGTTGTTGGGAATCTCGAGTTAATTTAATTCCTTTACTATTATTATTGTTAATCATTTACATAATGATAATGAACTTGACCTTTTCTCAATCAATTGATTAATCAAATTTGTATCAATCTAAATTTTGTCTCTTTGCATGATAACCAAATCATTTACCTTTACTATTAATACATGTAAAGAAAATGATATTCATATGAATAATAATAAATGTTAATTGTGTGAATTGATTTATCCCTATAACTGGTTTAAATTAATATTGATATGTTATGATAATTTAAATCCACTACCTGTAACCTTTAATTCATATTCAATTGTTGTTGTATTGGCTCAATTGTTTAACTATGATTATCTCATCATTAATATTAATCTGGTTTATGTTGATGATATAATCATATGTATGTAGCAATTATATATTAATACATATCCGGATTTAAGATTAATCAACAACAATTTAGATAACTATTTATATTTGTATTGATTTTAACTGTTCAATTGTTGCTGTTGACCTTTTTGGTTGAAAATGTTAATTTCTATTAATTGGATTCTCATCATTCTCACAATTAACTAACTATTGATTATTTGTCTTTTCTTTCAGTCATATGTGTATGGTGATGAGAGGTGTCCAGAAATTAAATAGCAAGACGATGACCAGTGCGATGCTTGGTGAGTTTCGAGATGACCCCAAGACCAGAGAGGAGTTTTTGACCTTAATTGCTTCTAAATCTTGACCCAGTAGATCACAATTAACTGACAACAAACAAATACAACGACAATACAATGATGATGAAAGGGAAACATGAACAAAACTTTTAAAGTTTCATCTTAATCTTAAAGTTAATTGTTGTTGTTGACTATTGAAAATCTAAATCCAGTTTAAATTTTAATCAATTGTTTGATGTTATTAATAATATTTATCAATAACAATTGTTAACTTTAATTATTGATCAATATTGTTGGTTTCACGACTGATTATCAACAATTAACAATTCTGTTTATCATTCCCTGTGTTTAATTAATAAGCTTGTTGTGTATTTGTTATCAATTATTAACAATTGAATTAATTTTGAATGTTTAACTTTTATTTTTATGATTTTTTTCATCATTAACTTAAAATATGATTAGTTAATTACAGGGAAAAGATTACAATTAAATCATCTTAATCGTGGGTTTTAATTGTTTCCAAAATTTAGTTATATCATCAAAATTTAATATGATTCTCAATATGAGCTCATTTTGTTAATCGCAATTAACTGAAACAATTAAAACACTGACAGACTTTATATTTAGTCATAATCAACATCATCAGTTGATTGTCATCAAATAATCAACGCAATCACGTAAATATAATTGTTATATCGTTGACATAAAATATATACAATTAACTAATTGTTTGATTAAAGGAAACATAAACATTTTAAATTGTAACTAACGTGACGAAATTTTAATCCAATTAACCAAAATTAACCAACGGACAAACAATTAACCCTTTCCAAGTAGTTTAATTAAAATTAACATGTATTATTATCAATATAATAAATTGTCAAAGTAAATTAATGGTGTTGTTAACAACAATTAACTAATGAAATGTTTATTATTAATATTTATTTATTTAATCTAATCAATAAAAACAATCTCACTAATCAAATACAATTAATAAATACGATACGATATAAATTAGCAAATAAATTGTTTACCTCACACACAATTAACATTCAACAATAAATGAATAACGGTGATGATTTAAAACAATTAAACAACAACAATTAGTTGACAATCAACTAACAAGATACAGATAAAGATAAACAATCAACACCAAAGAGATATTAGAAACAAATGAATCGTTAATAGTTAATCTTAATCATCGTGCTAATTAATATGATATTAACAAATTGTGACCTGTTAACCTTGATCAGCAAATGGTTAAAGTTAATTGTGGGGACAATCAATATTAATTGTGATTCTTAGTGACATTCAGGAATCCAGTTTACCTTGGGATCCACCAATAGGATTGTTGAACTTGATTGTTGAAATACAAGAAACTTGTTGATCAACTGATTCTTTGTATTATCATCACAGAGGAGGAGGTGGAGTTGGTGATGAAGATGAGGATGAAGATGATGATGATGATGATGATGATGATGATGATGATGAGGATGAAAAAGAGGAGGAAAAGTGGGAGGCTTAGGATGAGAGCTT
Organism: Panonychus citri; assembly: GCF_014898815.1. NCBI lineage: Eukaryota > Metazoa > Arthropoda > Arachnida > Trombidiformes > Tetranychidae > Panonychus > Panonychus citri. The sequence continues at coordinate 4,975,927 of NW_026515543.1, read as the reverse complement.
CTGGATCCAGGGCTTCAATTGGTTCGCCATCAATAGTTGTAGTTAAATCAAATGAATTCTTGAAAAGTTTCATCAAGAATCTGAGGAATTAAATAAATTACAGATTACAAATTAATCTTTAGTAAATTAATCCTAAGCGATCAATTGAAATTAATTGTTGATCCTTGATTATAATCAATTGGTTAATCAGTTTTATAACTTTTTTTTCAAATTTGAAAAGACACAATTGTTGATTTACCTTTGGAATCGGTTGTAAGTTAATCAACAGTTAATTGTTAACAGAAATTCATTTCTGTTTTTTTTTCTGCAAGCAATTAAGTGTTAATGTGATTTACTGATTGTTAATTAGATTTTTGAAGATTTTAATTGTTGATGCTTGAAGCTGTACCAAAGTTTGGGATGAACAAGCAAAGTTTTAATTGCTAATCAAACAAATTATACATATAATCAATATTAGCAATTTAAAATTGTTAATTCATGTTAATTGGTTTGATTAACTTAAAATCTTAATCATTGAGCTTAATTATGATGTAAAATAAACAAGATTGTATTTAAATTGTTTGATTTTTTCAGTCGGTTATGATTTCAGGTTAATCATCATGATTACGATTGTAATTTGTAATCAGATGAGTTAATTAACTGTATCAAGTTCAATGAATGAAGGTCAATCTGAGTTGGTTAAAATTTTGATTAGTAAATAATAATAATAATAGTTATCAAAATGAACTGGATTAAGAGATGAACATGATTAACCTAATCAACTTTAATTACTTGTGATTGTGAAGATTTAAATTGTGATCATCTTTGATTAACCGTTACCTTGATCATCCTGATAATCAACAATTTCCTGAAAGCTTGTTAATTATTCAAGGTTAAATTAAGTAAAATTAATTATATCAATGTTGATAATTTGCCCATGGAAACAATTAACTTAATCATTTAACCTTCAATAGAAACAGAAAAAAATTAGTTTTTAATTTCTGATCAACATTTGATTGAGAATAATTTTTTCTAAATCATATAATTAAGTTTGTCTGAATGACGATCAATACATTAATTTTAACAATTAGACATCAGGAATATTAAAAAAATTGTTAATTGAATTTAAATAGATCATCATAATTTGATTACTATTATTAAAATCTATCGACAGTTAAGGTTAGGTGAGTGGAAGATTTTATCAATCGATTAACAATTTAATTTCTTTGATTGATTATCAATTATCATTAAATTGTAATTAGCATCAGAGAATACAAAAGAATTTTATTCAAAAGTTTTATTCGAAAAAAATTCGATACATTTTTCGATCGATTCGTCCGATAATCGCCAAAGTTTTACCGATAACTTCGCGTCCCTCGAGTGATTCCTTGTCCCAAGCACCGTCTTCAGTTTGGTCCATGTGGTATCTGAAGGTCGAGTCAATGACAGAACGATGAATAGCTCTGTCGATGGCATTTCCTTTGAGTGGCCTGAATCGCACGAAAAATGGACTGAGTGGGAATCACAGATCACAATACAAACTATTGCAAAGAAACGGCTCAAATCAACACAAAGGAATTTTTCAATTTCATCTTTGTCTATTAACACTAGATAATTAATATTATCAGTTAATCAAGACAAAGATTGATTAATTTAACTTAATTATATTGATAATGATGATTATCATTATGTATTATCAATCAAGTAATTCTTGGGTAATACCTAATTTAAATGAGACTAAAACAGATGAAAATTGAGATGATGATTTCATGAGACGATTCAGTTAATTCAGTTGATGATTAAATTGTAAAATCAATTCCCTGAGGATAATTAAGTAAAGAAAAACAAAGTTTGGTAACATCGGTTTCCAAGGGATGGGAATTCCAAGTCAACCCTGTAATAAATTCAGAGAGAGAGAGAGAGAGAGAGAGAGAGAGATGACCATTTTTTTCACTCTCTCTTCTTTCTCAATGTATGAACTTGTATGAAAGAAATAAAACTGCCCTCAGGGCATTCGGAGGAAATTAAACTACGTTCAATTCAATGGTAAGAAAAAACAATCCACAATGAAACAGGTTCTTCTCTTTCTTTTTTCTTTCTTTTTACCATCCACATCATCATCATGAAAAGATCATGAAAATATTGCTCAGCTCTCTCTCTCTCTCTCTCTCTCTTCGGCATGTCTCTGTTTATTGAACACTTTCCTTTCATTTGATTTCGAGGATCGAAACTCACTAATCGGTTTGATAATCCGATTATTGGTCTTGTGCTGATGCAAAAGCGGGAAACCGAATGTCCTCCGTCTCTCTTAATCACTCTCACTATTTCTCTCCCTCTCTTTTTCTCTCTTTCTCCTTCTTTAATCTTCCCTCCCCAAACAGCGTATTTACCATGAGATAGGAATCTTTGACCTCCATGTAAAGTGAATATCTTCTTGAATTTTCCTCTTTTCCCCAACCTCCTACTTCCTACTTTCTTTTACCTTTTATTTTCCCTCAGCGGGGTTTACCCGCCTCTCAATTTTTCCCCTCTTCATCCATCGTGGACACAAAATTGAAACAAACTAACCATGAGTCCATCGGTAGATCCATCAGTGAATACAGTGACCCTTCAAGTCGTAGGTCGTCCACGTTCCCATACAATAGTAAGTATGGTCAGTTCAACAAGTGTTTGGTCTTCGGTGTCAACCCGATCAGCTCCAAGTGAAAAATCAGCCGTTCAGGCTAAACAAGTTTCCCTCGTTCTCATGAATGGATTAGAACCCGTGCCAATATTAAATCGTCTTAATCTAAATGTTCAAAGAGGAACAATTTATGGGCTTTTAGGTCCATCAGGCTGTGGGAAAACTTCATTTCTACGATGTCTCATCGGTTTCCAGGCCATTTCTTCAGGTAAGATAAGTGTCTTTGGTTACCCTCCAGGCGATGAAAGATCAGGTGTTCCCGGGAGAGGTTTAGGTTACATGCCACAAGATTTGGCTCTTCACGAGTACCTGTCCATAGGTGAATTGTTGACCTATTATGGTAACTTGTACCTAATCGAGACGGAGACTCTTAAAAAACGAATCGATCGTCTTATAACCTCTCTCGATCTTCCGGATAAAGATCGTCTTGTGATCAATTTAAGTGGTGGACAACGTAGACGTGTCTCTTTTGCACTGACCATTGTCCACAAGCCAAGATTACTCATCTTGGATGAACCAACAGTGGGCTGTGATCCAATACTTCGTGAACGTATTTGGGAATCGTTGACACACTTTTCAACCGTTGACAGAATAACGGTAATCATTACAACCCATTATATTGAGGAGGCTCGACGTTCCCATCGAGTCGGTTTCATGAGAACGGGATCAATTCTAGTTGAAGATTCACCCACTGAATTAATGGACAGAATGGGTTTTAATACATTGGAAAAAGTGTTTCTAGCTCTTGTAATGGACAATAAAACAAAAGACTGTATTAATAATAATCAAAAAAATCAACTAATTGTTAACGTTCAACAACAACGAACATCATTTGTTAATGTTAATCTAGAAGATGAAGATGAAATTTCAAGTGATGAGATTAATTATGATGATAGTGATTCAAATGATTGTGCCAACGGTAAACAAAGACCTCGATCAGTTTCATATACCTCAACAATAGCACCGATTAAATATCCAATGTCCGAAGTGTCCGAGATTATGGTTGATTATAAGAAACCAATTCCCGTGAGACGGAAAAATTTAGAGACTCGATTATTATTCTGGTACTACACTTTGATCATCGTAATTCAAAACATCGCCATGCAAATTAAACGCACACCAACAACGATAATTGTTCAATTTGTGATTCCGTTAATTTCCTTAATGTGTTTCTGTATGTTTGTTGGTCAAATACCTTACGATTTGAAACTTGGTGTGGTCAATAATGAATCGCCCGTTAATCTGTCCAGTTTGTTATTATCTACCGTTAATCGGTATGTTTTTACCCAAGTGCCTTTCGATTCGGCTGAGAAGGCGAAAATTGCAGGTAAAACTCAATCGATCGTCGGTTGGATTGAGATTCCTGAAAATTTTACTTCCGCTTTGATTCAACGTTATCGTAAACCCGATGAGTTTACCAATAAAACTCACGATGATTCAACCATCTTATTACATCTCGATGTTACTAATTGGCCGATTTCTTGACCATTGAAAGGTCGTTCCAACAAGCTTACCTTGATTTCGTTCAGAAAATGATGACCCACCTTGGTCGTAATCCGGCAATCACCAAGATACCTGTGGACGTACCTGAGGTTGTCTATGGATCGTTGGAGACCAATGATTTCTCAGGATTTCGAGAATTTGTTTCTGTCGGGATTTTGGTCATCATTTCATATACGATCGCTTTTGGTGCGACCATTTTGGTCGTGCTTTTGGAGAAGGTCAGTCTCATATTCGAGAGAAACTTTGCTGCAGGTAAGAACAATTAATTAATCACTTGATCCTCAAAACAATTGATCGAAAAGTACATTGGCTTTACTTTTCCAAATGACAATTAACCTTTTAAATGGAAAATTATTCCAATTGTTTTTCTTAAAACCTATTGTCCCAATTATCTTAATTGTTTTCATTTACAAACAAAAAAAAACAATCAAAGGAAATTTACAAATTTAATTTAGCTCTAATTGTTGACAAATTGAAAGGTTAATCCAAGGTCTCTTTGTTAATCTCTTAAATCCAACACCTTTTGTGTCTATGGATTAGATTAACTGATAGTTTTATCATTTTGATTGTTTTCAATTTGTTATTAATCACTTTGGTTTTTTCAGCTAATTAGCCTGAGGCAATTAAAGGAAATGATGATCATATGGGTTTTGGAGGTTGATTCATGATAAAAATGATGAAACCTTGTGATAAATTGTTTAATCGCCATTTTGATCATTTGATGTTTTAATTGCAATTAACAAATTTACATGGTTAACAAAACATTTCCAATTGAAACAGAAATATTTCCTTGGCGTTTTAATAGTTGTTTGCTAATTGGTTAATTAATTTAGACAATTAACTCGGAAACAAATTACCAATTAGGTGGACAATTAACACCGAAAGCACATAATAAATTAAATATATAACTCAAGATCAGATTGATAGAAACAACAACAACAACAATTAAGAAGATAATTTTTCTGTCACCTTGATTGTTAATTTGGATAAAAAATTTACTAATTAGACTTTCTCTCTTCCATTAAAAAGGTGTAACCACTGGTCAGTTAATCCTTGGTCATCTAATTACTCGAGTTGCAGTTCAAAGTATCGTAGTTATCGTACTTTTCCTAATAGTTTTAGTCCTATTCGAGGTTCCAAACCAGGGATCGTTTTTCACCGCCATAGCTTTACTTTTGGTCCATTCGCTGACCGGTGCCACTCATGGTATCTGCACCTCTGCAATGTCCACCTCTCTTTTTATGGCCTCGATTTTCAGTAACGCGGTGATCATATTTTTCTTCATCATCGGCGGAGTCCTATGGCCTTACAATTCGCTTCCCTATTATCTCAAATGGGTGGCACTTATTTCACCGATTTGTTTGCCCACTGAATCTTTAAGAGGTGTTCTTGTCCGTGGATGGTCATTCACTCATCCTCAGGTCATCTCTGGATTCGCCATCTCATTGGGCTGGACATTGATCTTCCTACTTGGTGCTATTCACTCATTTAAATACGGAATCTCAACTGCTAAACGTTAACGATTCAAATTAATTATCTTCACAATGATTATATATATTAACCAGCATCACACTATTCATCAATCATATCATCATAATTAACCTGACAATCAAAAAGTAATCATCAGATTAAAGTGAAAGTGATTACAATTATTTATTGTTCTCGATGTGTGTTGAGTCATGTGAGTGTGTTGGTCATCCTACTGGTCATTTACATGTTTCCCTGTTGTCGTTTATTGTAAAAGAAGACAAACTTTTCAACAATCGTCATCATGATTAGTTGATTGTGTTCGTGATAAATATAATTATCTAGACAATGAACTGAGTAAGATATGTTTACCTAAACACAGAAAATAATGATTAATTTTTTTTTTCTCTTCTTCTACTTAATCATCAACATTTATCCTTCGTATTAATAGAAATCTATTATTTATGATAATTTGCCCTGAAGCGAAAAGAAATGATTAAAATTCAATGAATTGTCCTTAATTGTTACATGTTGTGATTTTCTAATTACAATTAACAGGCAACAACAATAATGATTTACATTAACACAAATACGATTGTTGTATTAACTTTCTCAGATTAAATTGTAAAACTAAATCATAACAATCAGATCAAATGCTAAATATGAACCAAAATTGATTAATATTAATATAAAGATAATCATCTAATTGCTAATATAAATCATCACCTTTTCAATTTGTGTCCATTGTGATCAATTAAATTAAAAAGGTAATTCACTCACTCAATTGTTTTCTATGTGAAAATTATAATCAAATTGTAATAATATCATCTTTTTGTATTTAAACTGAATTAAAATATTAACCAACATTAAATTAGACTCACACAATTTTAATCAAGTTGATTTTGTTATTATTTTGATTGAAAACCATTTGATTGTGAAGGTAAAGTTTTCCCATTGAGAAAATGAAAACTTCTCAATGTAAATCAACTGTTCCTAATTGATTAACCAAAGATACTCAACAGAAACAATTAGAAACAGTTGAATTAACCAACAGGTAGGCACGAATTAAACAAAAAGCATCAATTGTAATCCAATTTAAGTGTAACAATTTAAATCTAATCATCAAGTAAATAAAAATGAAGATGAAACAACAAAAACAACTCAAAGAAAACTTTAAATTGTTGCAATATAATATTTACCATTGAGAAGAAGGTAATTCCTGATTCTAGAAGATTAGAATTGAAATGATGATATTGATAGTTAATTATCACGAAAACAATTAAAACAAGATGATGATGATTAGAGGGGATAAGTTGATTAGGGAAAAAATTGAAATCCTGGTTATCAAGACTGGTTAAGGTGAACCAACCAGTTAACCGGGTTGGTTTCTTAGGTTAAACCAGTTAATTTGAATTGCTTGTTGATTATTAACTGTTATTTTTACTATTAGTAAATTGTATCAACGATGTATCATCACCACGTTGAAACAGTTAACCGGAAATCAGACCAACAATTAGAAACAATTTTCTAATAAGAGACCAAGAAGAAATTTAAATCTCTCTGTGTTTTCCCTCCAAAAAAGTTAATCCTTTAATCTTAATCAGTTCGTCTTTATTATTTTCTCATCTAATTTTCAGTTCGAATTTCAATTTATCGTTAATCTACCTCATGGTTAATCTATTCAATGTCAAGTTCTATCAAATTCCACAGAAAACAAATGTTCCAAAGATTAATTGTTATACCGATCATCTAATTGTCACCAATTATCTTTGTAAACAGTTAATTGTTTGCTTTCTTTTCATTGGTTTGATTTGTGATTCTCTGACCAATGGACAATTTTATTCACCTTCTTCTTCATCCTCATCCTCTTCATCTTCTTCCTCGTTTTTACCTTCATCTATGGTGACAAACCTTTGGAATCAATTGACATCAAGTACTGGGAATCGACGACAAGATGTACCACCAATTAATCCCGAACAATTGGAGCAAGGACGTAAGTTAATTACTATAATTAATTATCTTCCATAGATGAGTATCAATCTCTCAAACTCAAATTCATTTCTAATGTTCAACTTTCTTGTTGATCTTTTAATTTTGAGAATTTAATCTGATTGAGAAATTTAAATCCATTGAGAATCAGATTAATCAACTTGTATCAATTGTTTCTTCATATTATTATTATTCTGATATAATTTAGCTCTATTTGTTGGTGGAAGCTTTGACTTTGATTTGAATGAATTGGCTCATCTTATTCAGCCGATGTTTAATTTGATCAAAAATTCTGAGATAATTAAAGTTGATCAAGGTGGAAACCGTGGTAACCAAATGAATTCAGGTAACCAAGTAAATGGAAACAATAATAATAATGAACAGTTGATTACTTCAGCTTCATCTAATCGACCTGGATTAACGTTTTCACCTTCATTTGGCCTTGGATCAACACAGATTAAGCCCTTAATCACTTTAGCTGTACCTGAGATTGAATTTCTAAACAATAATAATGAGGCCAATAGAAATACTAACAACAACAACAACAACAATCTAAATAGTGATTATAATGGTAATAATAATCAGCAACTTAATTCTCAGCGAATATCATCAAATCATCAACTAATTAATCGCTACAATGGAAGACCAATTCAAACCATTGATCCATTTTTAGCATCAGCATCCGGTGACCTCAGTCCATTAACATCATCTTCCCTTAATCTAAATGGCATAAATCGTGGTTCCTCTTCATCCAACGGAAGAAGGAAAAAGAAACGAAAACCGAATAATAATAAAAATAAGAATCGCAATAAACCATTGATTCAAATTGTCGACGATGATCAAGAAGAGACCGATCAAAGTAACGATGAAGAAGAGGACAGTTTAATACCAATGTCATCAAATAATAACGGAGATGAGAGCGGTGATGATGATAATCGTAAAGACACCGATGAAAGTCAAGCTCTTGATCAGATTCTCGAAATGGGTTTACCTTCATTCCTAATGGAGGAAATTTTCGGCCTCAATAAGCGACTATTAAAACCTGGTAAAATTTTGGCCCATTTAACTTTCGGTGCGCTGGCTCGAGGGATGATCAAGCGTTTCTTTAAGACTTTTCTAGCTCGATCAATGCCTGATCGAGGTGGACTCATTCGCCGTGTAGCCGATCAAGGTTGCAGGTCAGTTAAAGGATTAGGACTTCGAGACTCGGTCATACTTCCGTTAGGAGTTGCGGTCACTCTTCATCCGATCTTCACTCCCTTCATGCCCGCTATGCTTTTCGCCCTTGGATCACTAAAAGCAATCGAATCAGCAACTTGCTATGTTAGTAACGCTCTAAGATGATTAACTTTCATAACAATTTAGCCAGCAATTAGTTAACCAGATCAACTAATCAACCACTTACCTTTACCTTTAAATCATTCAAAGTGATTCCATTTTTATTGTATAAAAAAAAAACTTCTAGTATCTAAAGTTTTCATATCTAGTGTATCAATTTATCATACAGATTGATTAACTTATTCAATTAAATTAATACTTTGTTAATCTATCAATATATTAATATTAATTTCGTAAGCTGATTTGTTTGATTAACATTATCGTGATCAAGATAATCACTGGATAAACATTATCATTATATTTTCCAGGTAAGTAACTTAATTTTCCCAAGCAAATTGACAACAATAATCAGGTATGAATTAAACATATAATTAACTTAATCATGATAATAATTCATACAGAAATTGATGGTTAACATTTCAAGTTAATCATCGTCATGTAATCAGGGTGGTCAATGAATAGATTCAACCTTTCAATAGTAATTGTGTATTCTGATTTGTGATATTATTGAATATATGTAATTGTAAAATTGTACGTTTTTGATTAACTTAATTTCCCAATTAATTAGAAGATAATTAAATTAACCTGAGATTAGTTGATTTGATTATAAGCTTAATCAATTGTGAAAGATTTTATCATGATGAGAATGGATTGAAATTGTCTATGGTCAATTCAATTTAAGTCTCAACATGGAATTGTAATTTTGCAATTGGAAAAAGATTAGAAATTGATTTGATTGTTGGAAAGAAAAAGATGAAATGATTTGTTGATTGTTGGAGATAAATTTTTGCTAATTCTTTTTACATAGAGAATCAGGTAAATTATTAAATCACGACAGGAATCACGATTTAATCACATTGTTCACCAAATATCCATCAGAGAATCATCACTGATCATGATTAAGAAATCAAAAGTAATCAAAGATATAAAAGAGAATAGGAAAATCTGCTTAAACTAACATAGAGAAAAATAAACTGACCACAATTACCAAACAATCAACAAACAATTGTAAACATGATTAAAGTCAAAGTTAATCATTGAAGAGATTTAGAAGACAGGCCAAGATTGTCGAGAGCGAAGAGAAGTAGAAAAGAAAAGGCCATTACCTGGACATCGCTGGACGAGAAGAGACAGAGACACAAATCGTTTCTTTATCTTTTTCTACCATCGGTCATACTGATTGACCATCGATGGTCAAGATTTGTGTCTTCTTTTTTGTTTCTCTCTCTCTCTCTCTTATCCATAAAAATGTCAATTTTTGACGAGTGACAGTTGAGTCTAATGTGACATATGATCATTTCTGGGATTTGATTAACTGATAATCCGAATGCTAATCATGTCAATTAATAGCAAATATAAGTGAATATAAATCAAGGTGAAGAGAAAAGTAAAATAAACAAAAGGTAAAAAATGAAACGAGAAAAAAATAACAACAACAAACGAATTGAGAGTCAGGGTGCTTGGAGGAAGATGAAGTAGCTAAGAGAAGAAGATGAAGAATCTTTCTTTCCTTTTCTCTTTCTTTATCATCCTCATCAGCATCATCAACATCTTCCTCTATCAATCATTTGCCTCTTTCCTCTCATCATCATCAACCAAAATCTTCCTCTTAAAACATTTACCAGAAAATGTACATTTCCAAGGAGAAAGAACATTTTGATTTTATAATTGCAACTGGTAACAAGATGATGAGGATGAAAATGGGGGTCAAAGGTAAGAAAGAGAGAGAGAAAGGTAAGAAAAAAAGGTGATATGAAGATGAAAATGATGATGAGGATGATAAAGATGAAAGGAGGAGCAAAGCTTCAAAGTGAGTCTGGAGCCAGAACTAAAATGGACCTGAAAATATTTGGAAAACGTGATGAGGTGAGGTTATTAGGGCTTCTTTTAACAAGAAGCAATAAGAAGATGAAGAAAGAAAAAATCTTCATAGACATAATCTCTTTCTTTTTCTCTTTCTCTTATCATCCTCATCTTCTTCTTCTTCATCTGCAAACAAGTTGGAAAGGTAAGAAGAAGGTAAAATTTTTCTGAGGAAACATTTCAAGCAGCCGATGAGGTGCCAATAAAAAGGTCTACTTACTTTTCACCTTTCTTTTCATCCTCATCTTCTTCTCTATCTTTCATTATCATCCTCATCATCTCTTTCTCTCTCTCTCTCTCTCTCTCTCTGGCATCTTCTCTTTCTTTCCTTTCTTGCATATTTCTCTTCTCTTTCTTACCTTGGTTATATTCATCTCTCTCTTTTGTGTCTCTTTTTCCAGGTAAACCATTTGGAAACTTTTCTTTCACCTTTTGCAATTACATTAACAATTCAAATTGCTCACTAATTACACTAATCACAATTAGGAGCAAATTGCATTTTCACTGATTATCAAAATTCATTGGTAACGTTAATTTATATTTCTCATTCATTTCTATCAAACTTTTGATTGAGTTCTCATTTGGGTGATGATAATTAAAACTGATTCCAAATCAACGTGAATATTTTGTTTCATTTAAATTTCCAACAATCAAATTTACTTCTCATTGGTTTTTTGATTGTTGATTGGTTTGTATTGATTGGCTGATTCTCAGTGATTAAAGTTTAATTTTGTTCTCTCTCTCTCTCTCTTCAATTTAATCATAAATATGGATTCCAAAAGTTTGAAGGTTAACAATTTATTTCCAGGTAAATCATTGCCCATTAATCAGTATTACCTGTGATTTCAGATAACTGGATTAACGAGATACTCAAGCCTCCTGTGATGATATTTAATGATAATCATCTGCTAATTTGATTGAATTGATCAACAACAAAATCAAGTTGAAATTAAAGTTTTCCCTTGATCAACATTAACCTGATTTTAAGCCCGTAGGGTTAATTGTTTGTCAAAAAATATATTTGATTCTGATGAAAATTCATAATAATAAAAAATACATTCATTGGTTTTTCTTTCAACTAATCAACTGATTGTGATCATTATTTTGATTATTTCCAGTTGATTTAGTTGTTGTATATTTGAACCAGAAATCCTTTAATCCTGTTCAACTTAAATTGTGAGTTGATTGTGAAATATTAATAATAAATGATGATTAGTTTAAATAGTTCAAGTTGAATGTTATTTAATCAAATTGTGATTTAAGATGGTTAGTTGATTGTAATTGCAAATAACAATAAATAGACTCAACCGATTAGTAAATTGTATTAGATGATCAATTGAAAAATGGAAACAGTAATTGATTTAGATTCTATCAAGTTAATTAGTATCTTAATCATCTTGAAATTTTCGGATTATTTATCATAACCATCAATAGGATTGGATTAATTTAATTAGGTTGATATTTAAGCACAATTAAGTTTAATCATTGTTGTTACTGTTTCCATCCTCGTTAATTGTTATTGATTGAAACAATTTAATTGTGTCGTTGTGACTTGAGGTGATTTTTAATTGTGAAAATTAAGGTTTGGTTTATTATTATTATTAAAGAGTATCTTAAATTGTCAAGGTGTGTTGATTGTGATGGTTAAATGTTATTAGTTAACTCAATTAGTTAACAATTAAGTTCAGGTCACTGATATTTAATTGAGAAGATTTTTGTTAAATCAATAAACCAACAATTAAAAGCGTAGGTTAATTTAGATTAAAATTTGATTGTAAATATTTTCCTATCTGTGTAGGTTTACCTTGTAATGGATGAATAACAATTAACTGATTACCTGGATCACTATTAATTGCAATTAGATAGACAGATTAGCTTGTTAATCGTTAACATCTCAATGATAATCTCAGACCAACAATCAATAACAATAAAGGAAAAATTAATCAATTGTGTCTGATCAATTTGATGAATTATTTTTCCCAATTGTTTTTACCTTTAATTTCATCTAACAATTATTGTTATTAATTGTAGATGAAAATGATGATTGTAGCATAATAATAAATTACCAAAACAATTTAATCTTTAATTGTAATTAGAAACAAAAACAATTAAAAAAAAGTTTTTTCATTTCAGTTAACACAATTAACTTTTTCAGATAACAATTGTTAATCATATATCAACAATTAAACACCAATAAACAAAAAGGTAAACATGATGATCAATCTTTAGTATTTTATATTTTAATTATTAGGGACAAAAGTGATTAGTTAATTGTGTTGGAATTTGTTTTCTAATAAATTGATTGGAAATTTATTCGAGTTCAAAGCGACATCTGTCGGTGGAAAAAAAAAATTTTCGATAAAAAGTTGAAAAAAGTTTGAGAAACTTGAGACTTTGAATAAACAAATAATTAGGAAACTAATACGAATGAAAATAAATTGTGATTAGTTTACCTAAAGGACATTGTTAAATATTGAATGATAATCTTAACTATAAGTGGATATTGATTAACATTAATTTTGTTCGTACTTCTTTAACTTGTCATCAAATTGACAATCACAACAATAGCACAACAATTAACTGAGAATGAGAAACAAAATCAATGATAAACAATTGAAAATTTATCTCATGTTAAAGATAAACAACAATTTACTAATTGTAATTTGATTCATTTAAAAGGTAAAACATTTTTAAACAAACTGAACCTAAATTTTCAAACAATTTACTTGATTGTTGGGATAAACTTTTCTGTTCATTTCTGAGTTAGTTAAATTACAATAGTAAAACTAAAATGTAATTAACTGTATAAATATAATTGTCTTTGTAACAAAAACAAAAACAATCAACAATAATTAATGATATTGTTAATTTCAAATGTATTCATTTTAATTGTACTTATTATTATTAATTAACTCTATTACCAATGATCCTAATCAACCTTTAGGGAAAATTTGTTTATCATTTATGGTTGAATATGAATATTAAATTGTTATTGTGGTTTAGCAGCAAAAAAATTCAAACAAAATGATTAATTAAACAGCAAATCTAATTAGTCAACATAGACAAACATTATTATTAGATTAATTAATTAGCCTTCTAACCACTGTTGGTTTATGGAGATTCAAACAATTAATGAATTAATTGTTTGATCAAATCCATTAAGAGACTCTCATAATAATCTAACAATCAGAATATTTCATGGTCAAGATGAATATCATTCTCACGGTAAGTTGAACAATTAGTTAACTACATAAGAGTAATTAAGAGGGAAACACTGTTGACATTATGGATGAACAATAATTAAAACGAGAACCTTTAATCAGTATGAGATTAATCAACAATTAGCCTGAACAATTAAGCTTTTGTGGTCGTTGTCAACTCTTTGTTTGAATTTCAATCGTTAATCAATATCGTTGGAAAGTTTAACGATTATTTTAAATTTGTTGATAGGAAATAAACAACAGCGATGACGACGACGATGATGATGATGATGATGATAATTACAATTGTTAATGATCACCTTTATTTCCGGTGACAGTCCCGTGCCTATGATATGGTTAAATAAGTTTACAAGTTAATCATTAAAGCGTAAAAAAAGTTACCAAAAAAAAGGTGAACAAAGTGAAACTCATACAGAGATTTACCTTTGACTAAATTGTTGATACAAAACGTTTCTGGTAGTTAAAATAGACGTAAATTAAATCATTCATGTAAATCCAACAATCAGTGATTGTTAATTGTTGCAACTTTAAAGTAATCATATGGAGAAATCAACTTACAGACCAACCTGGTTGTGGTCATTTAATATTTTTCAGATTTCATCCATCAACTTGCAATCAACGAGTATCAATAATTGTGTTAACTTAATTGTTTCAAATGATTTTACAAATTGAATTGGTTGTTGATCCACTTGGAGATTAGTTTAAAAGTTAATTCAGTTTGATTGTATAACTAAATTTAGACTGTTTTTGATTTTTTTACTATGGAAATTATTCTCACCGTAAAATTACATTTCTACTTTCTAATTAATTAATTAGAGAGATTTTCCTCTTATTTTGACTTCCGTTAACTTCCGGTGACCCAGAACTCTTTCAAGCATTTCCTCTGTGACTTTCCATGTGAATTATGAGATTTTTTTCAAAATTTACATAGATGAATATACAAGTGAGATTGTTATTTACTCCTGGAAAAAAGTGATTTTTTTCCTGTCACATTTAAGGATAACGGACGAAATATGAGTAAACAAAGATGATGATGATGATGAGGATGAGGATGAAGATGGAGATGGAGATGGAGATGAAGATGAAGATGGTGAAGATATCAGAGAGTGAAACTAAGTCAAGGATGAGAACCAACGGTTTCCCGAGTGAAGGAGATGATGAGGATGATGGAGTTGATGGAGATGCCGATGAAGATGGAGGAGAGATGCAAATGATGGAT
This sequence comes from Panonychus citri, assembly GCF_014898815.1. Classification (NCBI taxonomy): domain Eukaryota; kingdom Metazoa; phylum Arthropoda; class Arachnida; order Trombidiformes; family Tetranychidae; genus Panonychus; species Panonychus citri. The sequence goes on along the minus strand of NW_026515543.1, from coordinate 4,960,665 downwards.
AAAGTGACTTTGGATCATTTTATGTAGAGTAAAAGATTTTTTTTCTCAAGAGAAGAGAAAATTTTTTGTTCTTTTCCAGTTGACAGAGAAAAGACAGAAGAAAAACAAAATAACGAAACGATAACAGTTCTTAACGTTCAATAAGATTTACTGGTTAATTGTAGTAATATGATCAGTCAGTTAATTAAGTCAACAACAAGTAATCAATTTGTCCAATGAGGAAAACAAAGTTTCACCTTTGACAATCGAGACTTTGATCACTTTGCTTTTATCAATTAACTTTCTCAATATTTTAAGGTGAATGATTGATTAAGATACATTCTAATCAATGGTTAGACTATTGTTAGTAAATTGGTTGAGTTTATTGAGAATTTAATTGTAAAAGTAAATGTGAAAATTAATAATGAGAAAATCGTTTTGGTGACGAAAAGTGAAATTTAAATTTTCTCACACAATTTGAGGTCTTCCAAGGGTCATTTATGTGGTTCCTTGTTGATTGTTGCTTGATTATCACCTCACTCTCTCTCTCTCTGCTGGATATTAATAGTTGACAATCAACTATAATTACAGCCAACAGAGTTGATTATGATTCTAATATAAAAAATACACATCTAATTACAGGTATCATTGAAATTTTCAATTTCGATTTCAATTCAGATAATATAAAATCTTATCTCTCTCTCTTGCAGAAATATCAATATTGTAGCTATCGAAAGGTCATCGATGAAGTTGATGACCGTCATCATCAGAAACCCATCAAATTGATAATTTTATTTCTTCATTTTTTATATCATCATCATCATCATTTGAAGGTGTGTCGAGAGAGAGAGAGAGAGAGAGACAAATATAATATTACCTGTTCTTACCGTTTGATACCATAAATATGTTATATAAATGGACTATCATTGCAAATAATAATTAGAGGGTATACAAGGTGAACCAAAATATAAGCAAAAGTAATAATAATGATGATGATCAACATCATTATGATGATAATAATGATAATATATATTACTACTGTGAACAGGTAAGATGATGGTGATGATGAAGGTAAAAGAAAAGAGTCCAAGCAAAAAAGGAACAAGAAATTGGTCCAACTTGTAAGACGATAATTTTGATCGCTCCAAGGCAAAGTTATGGTGTAAATTTCAGTTTATCTTCTCTTTCTTTTCTTTCTTTTCGTCATCATCATCATCTTGAAACAATCTTTTTTTTCTTCAGAGTAAGAGAGAGAAAGAAAAATAAATAATACCTAAGTTATTATACTTTTCTGCTCAACTTCATCTTGGATTTTTTTTTACTTTTCTAAGATGTTGCTGTTTTTTTGCTACGCTCACGGACTTAGGATGATGAACCAAAGGCGAGGATTATGAAGGTGGATGATGCTGGTTGTAATAATGATGACAAGAGAGACAGACGGAGAGCGAAATGAGAGAGAGAGAGAGAGAGAGAGATGTTGTATAAGAATGAGAGAGATGACAGAGAGAAAGAGAGAGGAAGCAAGACCGGAAGATACACATTACAGGAAGTTGAGAGGGAAAGTGAATGTGAAATGGGGTGAAAAGAGACCACAAAATGAGAGAGAGAGAGAGAGAGAGAGAGAGAGAGAGAGAGAGAGAGAGAGAGAGAGAGAGAGAGAGAGATGTATATTACTCATGGAAGATGAGAAAAGTTATGATGATCTATGTAAAAACGAAACTCATGATATGAAGCGAAAATTGTTCATCATGATTATTTTGGGAACTACTGATTCGTTCATGAGCTTTTGTTTTCCTTTGTATTTTGTTTTTCTTTTCAAATTATTATCATTCTGGTTCCAAGTTAATATTATTTTCCATTCAACAATTGAGTTGATTGTTGTTTTTGACCATTTAAATACTCTAATTGTTGTAGTAACTCATTAAAAAAATAGTAAAACTAGAAAACAACTTTATTAATAGTGATGGTTTAGTTAAAATCATTAGATCGATTTGAAATTTTCTTTTCATCATTTAATTTACTTTCTATTAGCTGGACGTTGGTAGTTAATTACATGATCAATTTTACTGATTGTTTGACCAAAGGCCAAATTTTGCATTTAAAAAATCAGTTAAGTTCAACCAAGTGTATTAATGCATTTCCTGTATCAATTTAATTCTTTGTCCATGTTAATTATCATCTTCTAGATTAGATTAGTGATTCTCTTGTATTAATTAAATACGAAAACAAGTGACAAACTATTAATTATATCATCGGAAATGTAACCGATTATTTTAATTTTCCTTAATAATTTTACCTCTTTGATCAAGTTTTTCCATATAATAATAAATAAATTAAACTCCAAGAAACTGATAACCTTTAATTATAAATAATTCTAATTCAGTTTCAATCGTCAGAATTAAAAATCATTTCCATTATCAGAAAATCAAAGAATCACAATTAAAATTAATTAGTTTCTTACGAACGGGCTAGTGTTTCCATCTATCGGTCAAAGAAAAAACTACAACGAATTAGATTTTTTTTTAATTGTAATTAAGAGTATTTTATTTGTTTCTTATTAATTAAAGGAGAAAAGGTCAGAGTATTGATTGAGATAAGCAAATTGTCACAATTAAAGAGAAATGTTTTAATCTTGAAGACACAATAATTGGATGAAGAGCAGATTTTCCCATTGAAAGATGAACAATCAATGAGATTATTGATTAGCAATTAAAGTTTCGTATTATAATTTGATTGTTTGATCCTGATGGATGAAGTTAAATAGTGAAGGAGGAAAATTGTTACAATCATGTTGGCTAATGGATTACAATTTATCCAAATGATTTAATGTAATTTGCAAGTTGCGTAGGAAAAGTAACCATGAAGAGCATGAAGAAGAGCAATTAAAAAGGCAAGTATCTAACAAAAGAGAAAAGAAAACAATTAGTAAACTGTTGATGATCAACAATTAACTGTTGGTTAATTACCGAAGCAGTTTTGTAAGTTGAATAATACGAATCAATGGCGATTGAGATTGACCAGAGTCCAGCTAATAGGAAAAGTATGGTCGCTGAGAAGTGAAAAACAAAATCCTGATTTTCGAGGGAAAAAGTTTCAAATTAAAGTTTTTTTTTTGTTACTCTTAATTGTTGACAATTAACTGTCAATACTTACAAATGTCATCTTTGGCATTAGCGTTGCCGTAGATAATGAAAATAAACAGGTAATTAGCATTAAGAAAATAGCATATAAATGACACCAATTGATTAGGTAGAGAAATAAGAAATCGTTGTTGGCAATTAAGTATCGATGACGGACCGACATTAATATGAATGCGATTAATGTTAAAATCTAAAGAAAAAGAAAACAAAAATTGATTAGTTTAACTGGTTAGCTTAATTGTGATCAATCTTTTGATTTACTTATTGATCAGATTGAAAGTGAATTTAAGATGAATCATTTCAATAGTGTTTTCGTTTGTGTATCAACAAATACAATATACGAAAAGAGCATTTTGATTAAGTTAATTGTCGCAATTTGGTAGAAATGAATTTTAAAATATCAACAGTTAATTGCTATTAATAAATTGGCTTTGATTAGCATAATTTATCTCTGACATCGTTTACTTTTCTGTTGACAGTATTTTCCTTGATTGTTGACCTAATTTGGTTTTTGGTTATTTATATTAGAGGAAAAGGTTCAGTTAATTGTTTGTTGTAATAGTTAATCATCATCATGATTATTTAAATTCAATGATTAAGATTTTCCATCTGATTAAAACATTGTAACAAGATGAAATCATTAATCAGAATCAACAATCAAATTGTCAATATTGTTTTCTAATCAATTTCATTATTAATCAATCGCTTTGATTTTGAAATCTTCATGATAATGATTCATTGTCAGAATCAAAGGTGAATGAGGTAATCTTAATTAAGAAACTGTGATTGACTTGAGTGATTAAATTGTGATATAAATAACACAATTTAATCAAACTAATGAAAGAATCAATAAATCTAGGGTGTGGTAGAAGAGGAAAATGTAAACAAATCGAAGAGCAATTTGAATGTACAGAGAGAGAGAGAGAGAGAGAAAGATTATTAGAAATTTAGAAAAGAACATTATTGAAATGATAGAATGACCATTAGATGGACAATCGAAAATCGCAATTAATTGGGACAAAAAAGAGAGAAAATTAGAAAATTAAATTGTAACAATTAACTCACAAAGATGAGAGACTTGAGAAGACCCAATTTGGTCTTAAGATAACCAGTGTTGATCACAAGGACCGAAGCGGTTGTTGTGGTGGTTGTTGTTTGGGTGATTCTCACATTGGAAGACATTTTTAATTTGAACAATTAACAGTCACAATTAAAGAATAATTAACAATAAAATTAAAAGAGAAAGTGAATTGATTGAAAGATGGAAAACCAAATCGATGAGAGATTAACCCGGGAACAGACAAAGAAAAAGGAAAAGATTATCAACAGGTAAAAAGAAAAATTAAGTTGAAATAGAATATAAGTTAATTGTCTCTCTCTCTCTCTGTAATTAGTTAATTTTCTTGTTGATGTTTAATTTTTGTTAATTCTCCTTTTCTATTAATTGTAATCAACAATTTAAAATGAGCAACTCAAAGAGCAACAATTTTCTAACCCTTGGTATTGACAAATATGGTTACGTCTCTTTCCTTGTTTATGTTTTTCTCTGTCTTCTTCTGGTTTCTCTTTCTTTTACTTCTCTGTCTAATTTTATCTTCTCTTTCACAATTTTATCTTCTCTTATCATCATTCAGTTAGGGATGAAACCTACACTCATCTTCATCTTCATCCCTCATGTGAAGTTATCATCAATTGAAACCTCAACCCACGAAAGACATGAAACAATATTTACTTTTCATTTTCTGTCATTATCATTGTCTCATTTTTATTTCAATCATTTTCGTATTTTAATTGTAACAATTAAAGATAATCACAATCACAATTGTTTCTATTCCAATCTTTAACCAATTGATTAATATACAAATAATCTCATTCTCTTATCCCAATAACATATAAAATCCTTTTTTCGTTTTGTTTCGAGTTTGATTGATTAACTTTTTCTTTTTAATTTGCTAATTAGTGAATTAGCAAATTTCTCTAAAAGTTTCGCTAATTCAACAGTTACATGAAATTTTGTAAGAGACTTATCGATCCAATCTTGACTATTTGACACTCTAACTGAGAGAAACAAATCAGATGAACATTTAATTGTTGAATAAACGAGTAGACTGATCACCTTTACGGTGTGTTTAGTTGGGTCAATTACAAACACTGGGGAACCAGCGTCACCGCGACATATTTCTGAACGATATGGCCTTCCACAGATCAACTGGTCGACCTGATTATCGGGAATTTCAAAGCGCTTGGTACATTCGGATTGATCCACTAGATCAACAGCAGTTAATGACAGTTCACCTTCAACTACCAACGATTTTGTGTAGCCCCATGAAACCAGAATCAGAGTTTCATCGCCAGTTAATTGTTCATCTTTTCCCATTATCTTGATTGTCCTTCCGGTTGAGTTCAATGTTTTGATATATGAGTTGAGTTGAATTAAACCAATATCGTTACTTATTCGTGTCTCTGGATGGACGACAAAATCAAGAACTTGAGCCGATTCACTCTTTGGATCGGTTGGTGAATAAATTTTACCATCGAAATTTGGTTGAACTGATAAAATTGAGGCACTTGTAATTCTGGATATAGAAATGGATCAATGGATTAGTGTTATTAGTGTTAATCTTATTACACTTACCCGATTAAACAGTGTCGAGTGGTCAAGACAACGGAGTTTGTGATTAAAACGCCGGTACAAATGTGTCGCCCGTTTTTTTGGACAGAAACCATTGTACTTAAACTCCAATCATTGATAGATTGAGCTGGAAAAATTGTCTCACTAATTGTAATAATTAAAATAATCAATTGACGTGAGTTGAACATTATTTTCACACAAGTATTGATCTAATTGCACCAATTGGTTTAATGATCAACTGACAATTAAGGCAAAACTCAACTCAACATAATCAATATGGTTTCAGAAATTAATGATCCCCTTAAGGTGATTTTAATGAGAAACAGTGTTTAATTAAATTGTTTACTGATTGTACTTGGTTGACCTTCACAGGAAGATTAATTTACCTTGTAAATCGTTGATTACTACAATTTAATTAACTTTAAAAACTTATGGATTATTTTTCTCACTTTGATTGTAAAACAAGTACAATCTATGGAGAAACAATTTTTCAAGTTTCACTCTTTCTCTATGAGATTTTACATCTAATATTTGGAGGATTAAATCTGACCTCGGCAGCGAAATGAGATTCAGTACATGGAGCGATTTTGTCAATTACAGTCACACCTCTCTAATCGCCCCCTCTATTATGTCACAAATTCTTTAATTTCACAATTTAATTTTTCCCCGATTAAGGAGATAGAGAATATAGTCATAATATGTCACACTCTCCAATCTCACAATCACACTATTTCAGGGCAATTTGTGAGATTCACCATGGTAATTGTGTTTTTGTCCAATGAAAATGAGCTAATTTGGCTTAAATTATGGAATCAGCCAGTAAATTGCATCATTTTTTTGAGAGATCCCAAAGATTATTATTACAGAAAGAGAAAAGTTACTCAACAAGATATAATGAAGAGGGTTAAGGATCAATTCGGTGTTGTAAATAAGATTCCAATAAGTAAATGCAAAAAAAATTGATTTTCACCTTCATAATTAAGAATTAATAGATTTCCATAAAGTCACAATTTCCCAAATTTCACAAGTTTTTTGGGTCCGGTGGGGGTGAAATTAGAGAGGTGTGACTGTATTACCCAAAAAGCGGCTAAATTAAAATAGCGCAAATTGCTTGGGTGTGAGCATAGTTCGAGGCCTTTTCTTGTCGACTTTTCCAACTTTCCTCGATCTTGAACATTACGAGAAAATGTAGTTCCAACTAGTAATAGATTGAAGATATTGAGGTATTATCAACTTTTTTTGAAACAGGGACAGAAAAAGTTATAGAACCATAATCAAGGTTAAATCAAGGTCAATTAAGGTAACCCGAAATGGTTCATCGGAGACCCAAATTATAAGGACACAACAACATTTATTCATTTATTAATTCTTGAAAAAACAATAATTGATGGAATCAAATTCATAACAAATGTTGACTATTTCTATTGGTCAAAGTGAGTTTTTTTATATACAAAAAAATTGTCATACAGAATTGATCGTAACGGAAAGTGGTCATGTTTATCCGAATCTCTATCGAACCTGAATAATAACCAAACTTGAACCAACTATCATAACATATCGTTCATGTAATATTTACCGATAGTAAAGGTCAATCTATTAATATTGATAAATCTAGAGTTAAATGTCGACCTAATGAGTTTTCAGGTCACTATAAGGTATCGAAGTTGTACATTTTGGTCTTGTATTAGTGATGATATTATTGAAATGGCCATTTGAAAGTCCATAGTATTGGGAAATATAAAAGATCATCTTGTAACTTTAGTCGCAGTTCAATCATTTTTTTTGACAGTTTTTGGATAATTTGATTGTCTTTGTTTAAATTTTAACATGATTGTTATTATCAGCGTTTTGATTAAAATAACGTTCAGTTGATTTGATTTCTGATTCACTTAATTTTTGAGATTTCGCAAACTCTTTGAAGGTTGGACATTGTTCAAGAGTCGACTGGTCAATTGTGGTCACTTTTCCTCCCATGTAATCAGGGTAATTTTCCGTTGAGATGAGAGTTTCCAACTCGGGGATGGATAAAAATTGAATATGATCTCGAAGATGTTTCGGGAAAAAGTATCGAAAAGCTTTACAAAAAAAGGCGAAAGCAGTGGACATTTCGAGGAAAATAATATACTCGATCCAAGGGGGATACTGATTAATTCCAATGTTGACTAATTCCTTAAGAGCACTTATATCGATACTTGGATCTCGACAATCGTAAACAACAACGGGCTTCATGTTTTCGGCCAGAGTTCGATTTCGAACCTGTTCCATTGTGTAAGTGAAATATTTGTACAGCAAAGGTTTCGGTCCAAGGGGAACCTTTAATCTGATCCACATAACGGGTCGACCTGAAAGGTCACTACCCGAATAGTAAATCCAACCCAAACGGAAAACTTCAATCGGAAGGTCAGAAGCTTTCAGATCGTTGATTGAATCCTTCAAGCGCCATTGGCAGTGTTTCTTCATGGTGTCCAGGGCTTTTGAAAGTGAGGCCGTTGTCTCAATGAACGATATACAGGGAATATCGGAATTCTTGACAATTTGTAAATCACGAGGATCCAATTGTCCAGAATCTGGATCATCAATGAACGATTTTCGTAGCTGGTCAACTGATTTTTTCATCTCTTCTGAATCCATAACTTAGAGAATCACAATTTAACTAATCACAAATTGTTTTCAACACAACAATTAACAGAAAAATAATTTCTTATAGTTGTTTCAAATTCAGTTGAATGATTGAAATTGATTGTTGAGAAAGTGAAAGGAAGAAAATTTTTAATTACAATCTTATATATTTAATCAGTTAAACAATTTAAACCTCTCGATGATGATGATGATAATTGTTGAATCTAAATGATTAACTAATGACAGACCTCTTGTGAATGAAAACAACAACAATTTAACGATCGGATGACAAGTGAATTAACTAACTACTGGATTAAGATGATTAAATGGAATAGGAATCAACCATGGTGACTTTAAATTTCTTCATTTCGATTAATCTGTTTGAACAATTTACTAATTGTCAAAAAAATTTTTCTACTCGTTCAAGTGAAAGGTAAATAAAATTTGATTTAAGTGCAACAATTAACAAATTAGCAAGAGAATTGAATTAAAACTTGTAAACAAGAAGCAGGTCACAATTAACATCCTTTTTTCATCGTTAGTTTAACTAAACTTGTTAACAATTTAATATTTGATTAAATTGTTGATCAACTTCCGATTTGTTTTTCAAATAAATTAGCAATTGAGTAATTAAATACTGGTCATTTTGAAGTTTAATGGTCAATCAAGTTGCTACTTAACCAACATGAGGTCAATAAGTTTCCTTTAAATTGTAACAGTTAATTGAAATCTGATTAATTAACTTGGGACTAATTATCTTGATCACAATTAAAAGTTAATCTAAACCTTAAAGGTCAAGTAAAAATGAACATGAAGATTAATGATAACAATTAAATTTTGTTTCCATTCACTGTTAAGGTCATTAACATGATCAGAGTTGTTGATTAATTGATTAATTGATTAAATTGTTGTATAAACAAATAAATTGTTTCACTTTATTTCTTAATTGCGATACATGAATTTTGATGGCGAAAAATTTAAATTACAAAGTGAAAAGATTATGAGAAAAGAAAAGGAATCATAAGAAGATAATGATTAATATTAATTGTGATTTAAATTGTCCATTGATTACAATTTACGATTTCGATGGTTAATCAGGTGAGAACGTAACAATTAATTATTGTGATTAAAGTGTAACCAAAAATTAGCAAGAAAAAGACTTGAATGAATCGGTAGATGAAACAAACTCTGTGAACAAATGAGAAGAGGTAGAAAAGTAAATTAATTAATATCATTGATTTAGAATTAATTGTTTTGGAAAATAGAATTTTCAACAATTAACTAAATTGTTGACGTAATTGTGATGTAAATTACGATGGGTTGACATGATATTTATACGAGGAAATCAAGTAATTAACATGAGTCGAGGCCATAAATCAGTCGGAGGCTTTAACCTAATTTCCTGTTAATTTCATTGATAATCATTTAACTCTTCGGGTTGATTAGTTAATTGTTTTACTTACAATTTAACTCTCTTTCTGCTTGTTTCGATATTGTTGTCATCATCCCCGAGGAAATATTTTCTAAATCCAAAGTAAAAGGTTCGAACGATATTTAGAAAGTCCAATTTTCGTAAATCACTCGGGAATAATTGTTGATCCTTCGTTGACATACTTTCGATCAGATCAATGTAATTAGATGTTCGTATTTGATATTGATGAGTGGCAAAGAAGCTGACATGATCCAGGCCTTCGTTGAGTCGCTGAGCGTGTTTATATAAACTAATAGAACGATAAAGGATAGAAAATAATTTGAAATTCGAAATTCGAAAATTAGAATTTTGATCTTTTTTTCTCTTGTCTGAACTTCTTACATTTTCTTGTAACCTAAAAGAGATAAAATTAGATCAATAAGGAAAGCGAAAAGTGTATGGTAGATGAATTTTTCGACCGGGAAAAAGATTGACGCTTTTTTAATCCTTGGAGGTTCGAGTAAGGGTCTTAATTGTTTCGAGCTTGGATAAGCGATTGCTAATTCACGAGCTGCACCAAAGAAACGTCCAAATGTCCATTCAGGGTGAAATGGTCCAGTTGAGAAATTGAATACTTTTAATTTGGTTGGGCTGTTGAGGTTAAATGGGAAGAGAAGAAGATGGATTAGTTTGGATAGAGGAAGAAAAATTATTTCGAACATGAGAAATTAACCTTTTCTCGGCTATGTACCAAGCGCTTGCTATGGTCAGATTAGCGCAAAGATCAACGGGAACCATTTCAAAGCGTGTCCAGTAGTTCCAGTTGACCGTTTGTAAAAGTCCGGTTGTTCCCGAGATCGCTATTCCTTGGATACCTTGTAAAGTGTCACCCCAACCTGGTTCTGGCTCTTTTTCGGAAACAAAAACGATCGATGGACGGATAATGGCCACTGGAATATCTTGCAACTCTTGTTCGACTAATTCTTCGGCTATGGCTTTGGTAAAGGTATAAGAATTTGGGAATCGAGTTTGCAACTCTTTAAGACGATCTTCCATTGAATCGTTACTTTTACTGGTCAAGAAAAAGAAACAAAAATGATTAACTTTTTAATCACTCGATCAGTTGATTGTTCGTACCTTAAACATTTACTCATCTCATCGAAATCAAATTGCAACGACTGAACGGATTCTTCGACGATTGGTTGATTACCAGCAGAATACAGGGATGATAAGTGCACGAAACTTTCGATTTTATCAAAGGTTCGACATAACTTGATAAGGTTCCCAGTGCCCTCGACATTTTGAACATAATTGGTCCTAAAAGTTTCGAAGATGAAAAAAAAAATGATTGTGAGTTTTACTTGTTTCTTTCGGCTCATCTACACTTACGCTAAGCCAACATTGAATCTGACCTCGGCAGCGGAATGAAATATAATGGTCACTTCTCGTCGCAAGGTCTCAATTTCACTTGAGTCAATTCCAAGATCGGGATGAGTAAGATCACCTTTGATTGGTACAATACGAGTTGAATAATTTACATTGGCGTTTTTATCCACGCTGAAAGGTAAGTTGGACACCATCTTGATTGTCCGTTGCTTGTAATTTAGGCCATTTTTATCCCGAATCAGGACATAGATCGTTTTGACATTGGTGCTTTTCACAAGCTTCGCCACCAATACCTAATGGGGAAAAATATGAATTAGAAATTAATTGCAATCAGTTGATTCTAAATTGTTATTTTCGGTAAAATTATTTGAAAGCCTATTGACCAATAGGTTGAGGAAAATTGTTTATATTGAGATTTTAAATCGGTGATGATAATTGGTCAGTTTGTAAATCATTTGATTGGGATGTTGATTAGTGAATCAAATATTGAATTATGATTTAAATCCAGTTGATTTATTGAAGGTAAAATCCTAACAGTCCAAATATTGTAAACGTTTACTAATTCACCTTGAAAGGTAATTAGTTAAACACTGGTCAATGATCATCAAAAGATTCAATGAATCAATTTAATCATAATAATTAGTTAATTGTGATTAGGATTAGGGTTAAGATTGGGAAAAAAAGAGAAACAATTTACTCACTTTACCAAGAAATCCAGAAAATCCAGTTACCAATACACTTTTGCCGTCAAAAAATTGAGATATTGGTGAATCCATTGGTAGTTAATTATATTAATTAATTGTAATGCTAACACTAAACAATTGAAATTAATTTTTATCTCTTTATAGTAACAAATAATCAATTTGATATAATAAAAAAAAGTTCACATCAACACAATTGCGGAAAATGTTTTGAACAATTAAAAATTAAATAATGACTCGGATTTCATGTAACTCATCAGTCTCATTGGTGATAAAATTTAGTTAATTACTGAATTCATTTAATCAACAGAGAGATGAGAGAGAGAGAGTGTGAGGGAGATATCACTCACTCATCATTGTTTCTTCCTCATCATCATCACAATTTGTATGATTGTTAAACATTTACCTTTAATCATCTGAGAATCGATTTCATTGTCAACGAGTTTTCAATAGGATGTTTATCCTTTAAGATGATTGAACAATTAATTCGTAAGAAAATCCAATGTAAACATGATTAACTTAATTAACCTTGAAATCAAATCAATTTGTAACTGGACAAAGCGAACACATTAACAAACCAATCAACTAAATAATCAGTTTAATTTTCTTCTGTTTTAATTTGTTTCTCGTTGATTTCTCAATGATTCACTTAAGGCCTTCCAAAGATAAACTAAATTGCAAACCAATTTAATTGTCGCACCTCGATCGTCATATTAACGCTTTGATTAACGTAAATATCACTTGATTATAAACAATTATTGTCAATGTCATTCACTGGTAATTATTAATTACGATTGAAAGTGGTGGAGGTGCTACCATTTGATTACCATTAACCCTTAATTACTCTGTAAACTTTTGAAACAAGTTTCGAGTTTAGTCCAAAAGTAAATAGCGAAAACTATTAGTATCTCGCTCGAAGGGTAAAAGTTCATTTGGGTGATATTCGAGTTCAGAATTTGATAAATTACGATCATTTACTATTTAGTGGATTAAAATATTTAATCTTGGATTAGCTGGTGCGATTAATCAACTCTCTTAATCTCTGGTTTAAAATTGTCTTCTAAGTTGATTTTGTATTTAAACTCGAATAACTTTTGAGAAATTAAAAGTTTTTTTCTTAATTGTTTATATTATTAATATAATCATATTTAATTGATTATTGTTTATCAAGGTTGATTTAGAGTTACAATTGTTAAAGATTAACTATTGATAATAATTAACTAATATTTTTGATGATGGTTTCACAATCACTTGGAAAGATAAACAATTTGTTAATTGTTGATACTTATGAACTTACTCAAGGTCTTTTAATCAGTATATATAATTTAATTTTTCCAATGTCATCACCATGTTAATTGTTAACACAACAATTTATCAAAAGATTGTTTAGTTACTATGATTAACAATTAACGACGTTTAATTGTCCTTCTTATTGGAAATTATTAATAACAATTACCTATTACAACGATAATCTGACAAGTCAATTGTTTGTTTTTGTTTTCTAATTGAAAATTGAGAATTGATTTAAATTGATTTACCTTTTTTTTCACTCGTTGATTTTAAAACTTATATAATTAAAGAAAACAATTAACTATAAACATGCAATTAAAGTCTCACGATGTTTAACTTTTTGTAAAATAAAATCAATTGAATGTTAAAGTTAATTACTAATATCACCTTAGATATATCTAAATCAAATTTAGTTAATTAACACACCAAACGGTAAACTGAAATCATTAAAGACAATTAACTATTTTTTTTTGTCTAGAAATCAATTAAATCATCAGGTATGATTTTCTTGATTGTTGATTATTCGTGGCTTTTTGTGGTAATCTCATATTACGATGGATCGAGATACTTTTTTGTCAAAATTTTTTCGTCGATTATCAATTCAATTAAATTATATTCCCGGTGGTTCCAAACAATTAAGGTTAATATTTAGTTTACTTTCCTGGCTTGGGATTGTTGAGGTTGGACTTTTGTGCGCTCGAGATATTGTCTTAATCTCACTGGACGATGATTCGGATTGGATTTATATCTTTGGTGATTTCGCAGCCCCGGCGGGTAAATTTCGTAAACAAGCGACCTTGATCTTCCTCCTCTATCTTTGTGGTGGACTTTATTCAGCTCTTTTTCTGGTTCGAACTCAAAACAAGGTCAAATATCAGGAATGGGCCAAAATCTATTCAATCTTTGATTCCATTGGAAAAAAGCATAACCCAAATATTGGACTAACAAATCGGATTAACTGGTTAACCACGAGAATTGAGATAATCTATTCAATGTCCATCGTCATCTCGTTACTACTTTTGTCGGTAGTTCTTACGGTCACTTTTCCACCACAATTTATTCGCTATACTTTAGCTCATCAGCTGATCAATATTCATGGTGGTTATAATTGTTCATCGCACTGGGGAGTGTCCTACCTTTTGTTTCCGTCTTATGGTTACCTGTTGGGTCAACGAATGGATAAGTTGACTGACCAGTTGGATAAATTTATCGGTCTTACCGATTATTGTCCAAGGCATTTGATGAAACGATCCACGTTTATGATTGATAATCGTAGAAAATCAACTCCAAGAGGATTGATTCTAAAATTAACCAAACAATTGAAACAATTACATAAATCGTGTCTCTTTTGGTCTCGGATTAGTGAACCAACATTCTTAATCTCTTTCATTAATCAGGCTCTTCTTCTTTATCTCATCTTTTTCGTTCCAATGTCAACAGGATTTAGATTCTTTCTATCCGTTCTTGGAATATTCAATTTCCTCTCTGGTCAATGTTACCATTTTTTTGCTGGAATTTACACTCAGAAAAAGGTAATCATTCAATCAACTGGAATTTTCATTTGGGTGTTGAGTTTTTGTTTTGTACTTTCAATTTTAGATTGACCATTGTATTGACTCTGTTCTCAAACTTGGATATTCACAAATTGATTGGCGAACTCGGTTAATTGTTCTTAATCTGGTAGAATCGGTTCAGGAGAGAAAATTTTTCACCATATTCAATGCGATTCAATTCTGTTCGGAACATTATTGTTTGGTTGGTAATATCTCATCTCTCATTGATTTCTCGTCTTAATAACAATTGTAATTTCTTTAACCAGGTTTTACTTGAAGGTGTCTCTCTATTGATGTTAATGATTTCAACCTATGGAGCCAGAAATTAGCTTAAATTGGTGAAAACCAAAATCTATTTACAAATCAATCTCCATATTGGACCCAAACATATCCAAATGAATCATCTCCAAATTAACTTTAACCATTACAATTAGAAGTCCATTCATAGATAAAATAATTACCATGATAGAAAACCAGTTAATTGTCCAGGAATATTCGCTAAATTGTCAAGTGATTAACTCACTTGAAGGTTGATTGTTTTTCTCAAGAAAATCTCTCGTTATGGTTAATAAATCTAAAGAGAAAAGTAAACATTTTTCACAATTAACAGTCGATCTTCTAGTTACCTTAGAATAAATAGATTTAATTGTAGAATCAAAGATAAATAATTAAAGAAAATAAATTAAATTAAAACCACGAAATTAAAACAATTCAAATTCAGAGTAAAAAAATCTCATGGAAAAACAGATGATCCGAAAGAAAGAGAAAAAGAAAGAGAGAAACTCGAACGTCCCCTAGAGGGAAGTTGAATAACTAATTTTTTCCCTCAACAATAAACCAAATTTTTGGAAAAGGCAAAATTTGGTTAATTAAATTAAATTGTTTCCATTTTAATTTCCTATTATTTGTTTTTTAATCAATTTAATCACTGACTGGACCGATCAACAAGTTGAATCTTAATTTCTACGAATCGAACCTTTAATTTATTCTAATTTTTTTCTTTTCTGTTCTATTTTTGTTTCTGTTATTATTTTACTCTTCATTGGCTATTGATGACCACAGATGATTGAGAAAAGGTTTGTATGTTTTGGGTTGAATTCAGTCCATTAATTGATTAATTCTCATTCCAATTAAGTTAATTGTGATAAACTTAAGTTTTAAGTGACTTGAAGATCATGGGTACAACCTCATAATTTTAGTTTGTTCTTTAATTGAAGTTAATTCCATGATGGTTTCCGGTGTTCGTTTCCTTTATTCCTTGTCTGTGTTAATTGTTAATTTATTGTCTTATTTGTGTTTTATTACATTCTAATTGTTTGATTTTTATTTATTGCCACTTTTGTATTATAGATTTAATTGTGAACAATTGCCAATTACTATGGTTTCCAATTTATTCTTGGTTATTTTGTCCGGTCATTTCCATGTAAGTATTTTAATCTCAGTGAATGATTTCTCTTGGAAATTATTCAATTTAAATTGTTCTCTTGTACTAATTGTTGTTTATCTTTTATTTTTACAGTTAATTCAATTAGATTATCTCTTTTCCTGATTCCACAAGATGTGATTTCCAAGATTGAATTTGGTTTTTTTTCTATGTGAGAGATCACCAGTCAACATAATAGTGGATTCGGTGCCTCTGCCAACAATATTGTCTACATTTCTACAAAACTATTATATTTTCTACAATTTATCTTCTAATATCATCATGTTAATTGTCATCTAATTATCTTAATCAAAGTTGACATTAACCTCATATCATCAGCAATAAGCGAACTTATATATTTAAATCATTGGAAATAAGACTGAGCGAGACAAAGAGAGAGAGAGAGACAAAAGCTGAAATCAACAGCGATCGTTACATTTATGAAAACAAAACGGTAAGAATGATTTTATTCAAATTCTTTTCTCTTATATTAATTGAATGTTCTATTCTGTAATTTCCAGGTATAAACATTTTTCTTGTGACTTCTACTCAATTCTTCATCATCGCTTCCATCGAGATTCGTGAATCTGGAGCTAATAACAATCAAAAAAGATGAAGGGAAAAAAGCGATACTCTCTCATTATTCTGGCCACCATTTTATTTATCCTTATTTATTTCATATTAAAAGCAATCTCATATAGCTGTGATGCTGGACAATCTAATCTCAAGCCCAGAAGCTCCCTAATTGATAATTATTTCAGTTTTGTGTGTAAATATAAACTGACCACAATCAAGATTAGTCAAGTTGGTGAGAGAATATCAAAAGAGGAGCCAATTGCTAGTAAACAAAAGGTTCGATTAAGTTATTTAGATGATGGACAAATTTGGTATTCTTCAGATTCTTCAGATTCTTCAGATTCTAAAGGTGATACCAAAAATTATCCCAAGTCAAGTTTATCATCAATCGACAATCAAAATAAAGAAATTACCAATGAAGAAAAGACAAAGAGAGGAAAAAGTTTGGATAAAGAAAATTCCGGTTTACCTGAGTTTCCTCGTGATTGTCGTTTCTCAAATTGTTTCAACTTTAATCGATGTCCACCCGGTGAAAGATTAAGAATACATATCTACCCAGAATTATCAAAACTCAAATCTTCATCTCCACCTTTAACCATATCATCAACTTATCAGAAAATTATTACAATCATTGAATCATCTATTTATTATGAACCTGATCCAGATAAAGCTTGTTTATTTATTACCCGTTACGATTATCTTGATAGAGATCGACTTAGCCTTGATTTTCAGAAAAATTTACCCTCCTTATTACCATTGGACAATGGTCGTAATCATATTGTGTTTAACCTTTACTCTGGTACATGGCCTGATTATAGAGAATTGGATTTAGCTGGTTTTACCCTTGGATATTCAATTTTGGCGAAAGCATCTTTCAGTTATCAACATTTTCGACCAGGATTTGATATTTCAATTCCTCTTTTCTCAAAAAATCATCCAATCCGAGGGAAAACATTCATTGAGCCCGATGAAGGACCCGAATATCAGTTGGCTGATGAAATTGCCTTTGAAACGGTTGAAACAAATGTATATAAGGTTAATGAGAAAAAAAATCTTCTCGTTTTCAAGGGTAAAAGATATACTCATGGAATTGGAAGTGAGACTCGTAACACTTTGTACCATCTTCATAATGACCACGATATTCTCATATATACAACCTGTAAACACGGGAAAAAGTGGAAAGATGCCAAAGACGAAAGATGTACCAAAGATAATCGAGATTATGATAAATATGATTATTTATCTTTAATGGCCAATTCAACGTTTTGCCTTGTACCTCGAGGTCGTCGATTGGGATCATTCCGATTTCTAGAAGCTTTAGCATTCGGATGTATTCCAGTTTTACTCTCAAACAATTGGGTTAAACCATTTGAAGATGTAATCGATTGGTCTGAGGCCGTTGTCGAAGGCGATGAACGAAGTCTCCTTCAACTTCCCGAAATAATGAGATCTTATGATTGGAAAAAAATTGAGAAAATGGCCTCACGAAGTAAATCCCTTTACGATACTTATTTCTCAAGTGTGGAGAAAATTGTTTTCACAACTATAGCAATAATTAATGAACGAATTCACTCCCATCTAAGTTTAAATTCATTTCTATGGAATCTTGTTAATCCGGGTTTCTCTGGTTTTACCGGTGCAATTTGGTTTGATACTGAATATAGTTGCCAATTGAAAGATTATCCTGGTTACGGGAAACTTTCACAATTTTCTCCATCATCTTTAATATCACAACAATCAGCCACATCATCACAATTAACAAGATCATCTTCATCATCCACAAATCTCAAGGATCCATTTGATGGCTTCACAACAATACTTTATATAAATAAGCCAATTATGCCAAGCTCAATCCATAGACTGATAAAATCATTATCTAAATCTCAATATTTGATCAAAGTTAGTTAATTACAATTAGCTTTTTTAAACGAAAACTTAATCACCTTTTGTATTGATTGTTATTCACAGATAATCATCATTTGGACCTTACCTGACAATCCTCCGTCTAATTTACTTAAAAATCCCTATCACGATTCCTCACTAGTCAATGTGATCGTACCCGAAATTAAAGTAAGTTAATCGTTGATTAGTTGATTGTAACTAATTTTTGTTTTTCTTTTTTTTCAGACAATTAATGCCAAACTTAAACCGTACAAAGAAATTGAAACTTATGCAGTTCTGACTCTTCAACCCGATACAACGATTACCGCTGAAGAGGTTTGTTATTTGTCTTCTAATTGTCAATTGTTATTCTAATTGTTAATTATTTTCACCTTTTGATTTATTTAGTTGGATTTCGCTTATTTGGTTTGGTGCTCATTTCCTCATCGAATCATTGGTTTTACCGCTCGAGATCATTATTATGATGAATTTCGTTCGCGATGGTATTATACCTCGAAATGGACTAACTATTACTCGATTATACTTCTTGATGCAGCTTTTTATCATCGGTATTGATTGTTAATCTAATTGAGATTATTGATAAAATATTAATTTCCCTTTTTTCTTTTCATTTTGTTTTTCATCTTTACAGATATTACAATAATCTTTACACTAATTACATATCAAGTAATCAATTTTTTTCACAAGATCCAAACAATTGGGATGATGAGATTTGTGTTGATTTGCTTTTCAATTTTCTGATCTCCCATATAACACGAGAAGGACCGATTAAAGTGACACAAAGGAAACGAACCTCTAATAGTAGTAGTTCACTTTACAATTTAATTAATACCTCAAATACTTTAACAAGTAAATTTGAATCATTCACCGGATCTCAAGAATGTTTCACTTATCTATACAATTTAACCTTTAATTATGTTCCACTGATTAAAAGTCAAATGAGATTTGATCCTGTTCTCTTCAAAGACTCAGTTTCCAATTTAAGGAAAAAATATCGACGATCAGAAACAGTTAATTAACCAAATTATCAGCTCGTTTTTGGATAAAATCATCAACAATTCATATTACTTTTTACTCAACCAAATCATGAAAATAACTCCAGCAAATAACAAAAGGACCATAATATTGAATAAGAAGCATTTTTATATTTAATTTACTTAAACGACGATTAATCAATCGAAAACAAAAGTCTTCATGTAAATAGTTCAATATACATGTAAAAATGTGTGCAATAAATATACTAATTAAAGAGATAATTAATTTAGAATTCGATGTTTTCTCAAATTTCCTCCTTTCGTTTGATTACATTTACATTCTGTCAAAGGATAAGCAGAAACGCTAATACAAAGTGTACCTCGTCGACCGTAAACTGAACTTGCCACACCCGTTGGGCCCGAACTTTGACCTGGGAAAAGGAAACTCGAACTACAAGGTTCAAATTGACAGCCGAACAGCGAAGCCATGTAAACGATGATCGCGTAAAAGTGACTGCAAAAAGGTAATAAGCCACATGGAGGTTGTTTAACGATAAGGCCAAAAGGTGCGTTAACGAATAGATCGGTGTGTGATAGGGCAAAAGGTGAGCCCACTTTTAAATCTAACGCCGCTGGAACATGAGAAACTATTGGAACCGGGAAATTGTATGTCGTGTGAACGGCAGTGTTATAAATAGCGTCCAATTTTGATACACCGAAAACAGTTGACGGCTGATAAGGATCAGAGACAACGTCCAGCGCTAGAGGCGATAGAGAGAATTTAAATGAATCGAAGGGTTGATTGTGAATTAGATTGGCAAACTTACCGATCGTTTCGTAAGGTGTCATTTTGTACCTTTCTTGGAGCCAGACAGCGGTGAAATGTGTTGACGCTGAACCAGCGGAGTGTCCGACTACCGTTATGTTTTCGGGATTTATGCCAAGCCTTGTGACAGCAAAGTTATAAGCATTGGCTACTTTTCTACCGACAATTTCACAATTAGCCGTACACAAGAAGAGATTAATTATCGCTGGTTGTTTTAGGATAATCGGTGGATTCGCACCTCGAACCCAATCGCTAAGAACCACTTGGTAATAGTCACGAAGTAGACCCAATCCAGTGAAGAGGGAAAACTTGTCGGCATAACTGCCGAAACAACCATGAGAGTAAAAGGCCAAACTACGGTCTGGAGTTAGACGGGAATATGGGTGTCTTGTTGATGGTGATTCTAGAAACATTGCTGGATTTTCTTGATTTGCAACTCGAAAGGTCAAATTAACTATTGACGGAGTTTCGGGACAAACACTTATCGGAGGGAAAAGGATAATCAACCCAGAGATTAACGGCTTGAAACAGCCGAGATTCTGAGAATAGCATCTTATTTTAAAACAAGGGATAATAGCGTCAAGGTTAATTAAATTACTATCTGTTAGTCCATTAACGGAAATAATTACTAAATTAAATGAGAAGAAAACAATTAGTAAATCACTGGAAAACATCATCGTTGTCGTTGTCGTTGTTGGTGGTTAATTAACCAGATGCTGACTGATTGATAGTCCAAAATTAAAGGTTGATTAACTTGCGATGATAATGAATAGTTAGAAGCCCTCATGGTTAAAATAATTTATTCGCAATTAAAAACTAATCAGAGATGAAACAATTGTTGATTTTGAAAGAAATTGGAGAAATTAAAGGAAATTCAAATTCGGAGCCAATTTTTTTTCCATCACGTGTTCACCATAAAGTCCACATGTTTTCAGATTTTTTTAAATTGAAGAAAAACTTAATCATAATTTAGAGTTGATTGTTCTGTTTAATTATTTTAGTTAAGTTAATTAGTTGATTATTCTTAGTTATTAATATTCGTGAATTGGGTTAATCAAGATGTCTTCGGCCACTAAACTGAGTAAACAGTATAAAACTGTTCATAAGAATCTGGTTAGTATTTTGGTTTTGTGTTTTTGTTTTTTTTTCTTGATTTTTTTTTCAGATGATTTGATTGATTGATTTTTCTAATTGTTGATTTGTTTTCAATTTTCTTAGCTTACTGAAAATGGAGCTGATCGTAAAGCTATTGTTGCTGCTATTCAGTTGTTTAAAGAATGTGTTTCCTCATTTGCTGGAGGCGATGAAGATGATGGGAAAAGAGGAGAAGAGCCAATTGATTTCGACTTGATGAGAAATGTAATCGATATGTGTTTCGTTGATTTACTTCCAGCAATTCATAAATTTCTTAAATTACCTTCACCCACTGCGAAAACAGAAGAGACTCCAGATTCTCGGCCATTAGATCCATCAAAGAGTAAAAAATGGGAAAAATTGGTTTGGTGTTTAAAGGTTTATCTAAACACAATCTTAAAACTAATGGACACAACTGCTCAAGAAACTCTGCTAACTAAATTACTCCGACATAATCTTTATTTAATCCCTTTCTTTTTACAATTTAATAATTTATCGAAAAATTTGTTAAAAGTAAGTCAATCAATTGGAAATGATAGTTTTCAATAACAATACTAATCAACTGATTGAAACAATTGTTCCCATCAACAGAGAGTCATGTTAATATGGAGTCAAGGTGATGAAAAGAATCGAGTCTTGGCTTTTCTGATAATTTTACGAATAATTAGACGAAATGAATCAACAATGATCAATTTCATTATGAAGGTAAGAATAATAATGAGATAGAAAACAAAAATCATAAATAATCATGGTGGAGACAAACAAAACTTATCACCAAATTGGTCATGTTTATTATTCATGATAAATTAATTAATTTCCTCTTCTCCAACAGAAACTGTACTTGGCTTATGTTAAAAATTGTAAATTAATCTCCAAAGGTACTTGGCCTTTAATTACATTCATGCAACAATCTCTCGTTGAATTGTATTCTCTTGATCAAGGAGTCGCCTATCAACACGCGTTCGTGTTCATCCGTCAATGTGCCATTACCCTTCGTAATGCCGCCGCTTCATCGGACAAGGTAACATAAATTGAGCGACTAAATTATCCTGACAAGTTGATTAACTGTTTCCAAACTTAATTTCTCACCAATAGGAACCATTTAAAGCTGTTTACAATTGGCAATATGTTCAATCGTTACTCTTGTGGGCTCGTTTACTCACATGTTTACATCCAAGTGACGTATTGAAACCGTTAATTCATCCATTCGTTCAAGTTTGTATTGGAACAATTAAGTAAGTCTTTATATTGGAATTATTTTATGTTATCAATTGATTTTTAATTTTCTATTCTCTTCTCTTTTTCCATAGGCATTTATCTGTTGCTCGTTATTTTCCATTGAGGTTACATCTTGTTAAAGCTTTGATTAAATTATCAATTACAACTAATACTTTCATACCAATTTTACCATTAATCACTGAGGTAATTTTCTAATTAACCCTTTTGGACTTAATCTTTATTTTCTTTTAATTTATTATTTTGAAATTTGTCGCTTTTTTTCAAATAGGTTCTTGATGTTATCAATTATGAAAAGAAATTCAAATCTACTAAACAAAAGAAACGTCTTGATATCGATTGTTTGACCAAAGTGTCACAAAATTTTACCGATGAAAAGTTGTACGTTGACGCTTGTGTTACCAAATCTTTCGAGCTTATTCTTGAATATCTTTCATGTCAATCTCATTCAATTGCTTTCCCTGAACTTTCATTTTTCACTTTGAGAAAGGTAATTATCCGAATTCTTGATCTGTTTTGATAGTTGTGTGTAAATTATCTGATTATTTCTTTTTTTTTCGCTGTTATTTTAGATACGAAAATTTTCAAAGAAATCTACCCTTGCCCATCATGGAAAAATGATGAAAAAATTGGGGGATAAGATAGAGGAAACTGTAAAATTAATCGAAGAGAAAAGGAAACATGTAAACTTTGCTTTGAAAGACGAAAATGCAATCGTAAGTATTAGATGAAAGTGACCTTTTTTTCGAGTTGATTTCAAAACGAACTTCACTTTTTTCCTCCATAGAATCAATGGCAAAATGAACTAAGAGACAAAGGAACACCATTGACTAAATACTTCACCGAATGGCAGAAAGAAATGGCAAAGAAAAAGGAAGAAGAAATTGAAGAAGAGGAAGATGAGGATGAAGATGAGGATGAAGGAGATGCTATTATGAAATGGGAAGATGACGATGAAGAAAATGATGAAGATAATGAAGATGATTATGTAGATAATGAAGAGGATGAAGATGACGATGAGGAAGTCGAAGAAGATGAGGAATCAGAGCCAGATGAAGAAACACCACCTCCAAAGAAAAAGAAGAAAAAAAATTGAGTTAATAATTGATATTATTTTCTCATAAATGACAATCAACAAACTGTTGTCATCATAATATTTTGTGGATTAAATTAAATATGTTATATTAATAATTATTGGACCCAAAGAGTTAATCAAACTTTACCTCTAATCAACAAAATAATCAACAAATGTAAAGTTTTCCATACTTTTTATTAGCAATTTAGGAAGGAATCAAGTCTTATATCCCAGGGAAAAAATGATTTAGAAAATTAAGAAAAGTCTTTGGCACATCTGAAGCCAACATTTGATGAACTAGAATCAGGAGTGTTAAATTGTCGAGCAGCACAACGATGTCGATAACAAGAGGATTTGATACACATGAAAGAACCGCCTTTTCGGACTTTATCAGTTCCCGTTTCTGGTCCTTTTGGATTGAGTTTTGGTCCATCACCGGAATCAAATTGAACTGACCACCAATCAGATGTCCATTCCCAAACATTTCCAACCATATTCTTAAGGCCAAAAGCGTTTGGAGGGAAAGAATCAATCGGAGCAGTACCTTTGTAACCATCTTCACCTGAATCATTGGTTGGAAACTCTCCCTGCCAAATGTTGGCATAATGTTCACCCTGAGGGTTCAGTTTATTTCCCCACGGGTACTGACGACGGGATAATCCACCACGACAAGCGTATTCCCATTCTGCTTCTGTAGGCAATCGTTTGCCTAACCATTTACAATAAGAATCAGCGTCATTCCATGAAACATGAACAACCGGATGATCCATTTGTTGGTCAATAAAACTTTTCGGGCCCTCAGGGTGTTTCCAATTTGACCCATTTACTAACAACCACCAAGGTGCATTGGCAACTACCTGATTAATTGTACTTAATGTCTCATTGTCGACAAGATTTTCAAACACAAATGAACTGCCAAATCTTTCAGCTTCAGTTTGATAATTAGTTGATTGAGTAAATTGAGCAAATTGTTGATTACTCACTTCAGTTTTATCCAACCAGAAAGGATCCAAACTAATTTCCCTCTCAGGATATTCACCATCTTCAGGAAACTCTGGATAATTTGTTCCCATTAAGAAGATTCCACCTTTCAAAGGAACCATATTAATCTCATCATCATCATCATCTTCCTTTGGATTACACTTTAAATCAGATTGATTAATTTCCTCCAATTGATTAGTTGATTGTCTTGAAGACTTGTAACAACCACAATCACAATAACACCGAGGTAAAATGAACAACACAAACACAATAAGATTAACTCTTGATCTAAATTGATTAAACATATTATGTCTTTAAATTGTCTTCGTTCATTCAGTAAACTATTTACACTTTTTACTAATTTGGTTAATTGTAAATATTTATTACTCATCTGAGTGATTAAGATAAGTCATTAAAGATTATTGAAGATTTAGAAAACAGAGAAAACAAGATAATTCAACTTCACCTTAATCTGATCAAGAATCAATAATCTACAGACACTCAATCATCGATCAAAATGTTAACAATTAAACAGTCAATCAAAGAGTAGAAATTAATTCACACAATTTAAATGAGAATAAAATTTAATGAAAAAAAAGTGTTTACGTTAAAAGTGAAAACATTGTAACAGCTGATCAGCAAGTGAGATTTAAAAAGTTATCACTTGAAGCTACTTTAAATTAGTAATATCATTTGAAGTAAATGATTAAGCAAATCAATAATTTAGATTTATTTGATTCTTTTTAACAACAATCAACCATATTAACAATTAAAATAGTTATGTAGGTTTAAGAAAATCCGTTTGTTTGTCCAAATGAAGTGCGACAAGAGCCTCTTTTGGATTAGCTCCATCGTCTACTTGTTTACACCAATCTTTGTACTGTTAATGGAGAGAAAAGAAAATTAATTAGATTAGTGTACGAGTGATAAATGATTAATCAGGTAATTTGATTAAAGAGGAGTGAATCTGATGTAATAGAAAAGGGAAATTGCCTCACCGTGTCAAGTTCTTTTCGAAGAGAAAAAACTGCTTTTTCTCTTTTATTAACCAAATCTTCCAGGTATTGGTATCGTAATTTTTTCCTCGCTCGACATTCACGAGCACTTTGACGACTTCTCTCTAATTTGGCATTAAGATCAACACGCGTTGACTTTTTACCTCGTTTTCTTTTCTTACTATTAACATTTGTTGATGTTGAACCGCCAGTACAAGTTGATGGTGATTGTTGAATCGGAGGAGTAACTGATGACAGTTGTGGTTGTTGTTGTTGTCGAGATGATGATGATGAAGATGATGATTGTTGGTGGTGTTGTTGTTGTGGTAGAATTGGTGCTGATGATGTTGTTTCCGTAAATCTACTCATAAGCTGGAAGGATGAAAACAAATGGAACACAATCAATAATCTATTATTGACATTAAAGTATGTAAAGATTATTACTTACTGTTGATTGTCCGATTGGAATTTTATTCAAGTTGAGATAATAACTGGAGAACTGAGCAATTGGACAAATTGGAAAACAGGAAAAAAGAAAATTAATTTTCAACATATTAACTATAATGTTCATCACGTGGATGAATTATACTACTTACATCTTGATTCGATGGCTCCATTTGTATTGTTCAAGTTGATAAATTATGATACTTAATTGTTTGCCCATCATAATCAACCAAAAGAGAAATGAAAACAAATCAATTTGACAAAAGGCAAAAAAAGTAAACAACATGAGTGAGTCTGCGCACTCGATCAATAAATTAATCGATTCAAACAATTAACCAACCGATTGATTTAATCGCACTAATTAAATTGAACATATCAGGAAAAAATTAAACAGTTTCGACGGCGATTTTAATTTCCAAGGTCAAATTCAACTAATTCTTGAATTTAGTGTTTCAATAAGCTCAAATAATCTCAATTCAACTTTTACGATTCGAGTCTCGGTTTAATCAATTTAACCCTTTGGGTCAATTTTCCGTCTTTGAATCTGAGTTTTCTGTTTCATTCTCAGAGCAAACACACAATTTAACCATTAAAGGTTTTCACTTCTAATTAAAAGTTGGAAATACACATTTAATTATCCGACAATTTGATTAACTTGATTGAAGAAAATTAAAAATGGACTTGTTTTAATTTCTCTTCACCTGCTCCATCTGTTGGTGAGAAGAGAAACTTTTAATCAATTGTTTTCTTAATTTTTTCTTTGTCTTTTGTTTTGTCATTAGTTTTTGATTCTCATCTCATTGGTTTAGTGTCTACAGTTTATTATGCCACCAATACTTGCTTTTAAGTTACCAATTCTATTGTCCAAGCCTCTTGATAACCAATTACTCACCTTATATTTGATTCGATCAAATCCTCACAAGAAACCTTATGATCCAAATTATTTAGAGAAAAAGAAAAGAAAACGATCAAAGACCAAGAGTAATAAACCTCCACAAGAATCTGTTCAACCATCTAAATCATTACAAAATGAATCACCAAAATGTAAACCAATTCCTGCGGCTACTAAAGAGTCAACAAGTAAACCAGTTAAATCAAAAGAATCTAAATCTAATTCTAAATCTAAAACAAAACCTTCGACTAAATCTAAACCGTTATCACAATCCAAGACTGTCTCTAAATCAAAGGAATCATCAACCTCAAAGACTGCAAACAAATCTTCACCCTCTGTAGCAAATTTAATATCTAGTCAAGTATTAAGTATCCCATCAACATCTAAGGAAATATCAACACAGTTTAAAAATGTTCCCACTACCAAGACAACCCCGAAAAAAAGGTCATCTCAATCTTCATCCAACACCGGGACTCCATCGACTAGTCGAAGTGATTCAACAGCACCAAGAACACCATTAAAATCAAATTTGAAGTCACTTCTATCCAGTTATCCATCGCCAAGTCCCCCCAAACCAAAGCAACTGAAAAAGGAACCTAAAGTTTCAACTGTTTCCAGTGTTTTCGGAGGTTTTAAGATTCCAAAGAAGTCAAAAGTTATCCCTAAATCTGACGAGAAAATGACAATTCCCAAAAGACTTCAACCTTCGGGTTTTAGTCCACTTGATTCAATAATCGGGCCGTCAATCTCTGGTGAAGATAAATCAAGGCCAAGTGTGTCCTCGACTCCGGGAAAATTTGATTTAAGTCAATCTCTAGTGAATCAGAATACTGATTTAGATCCATTGGAAAGTGATGAGCCAGAATTAGGATTTGATCTCTATGGAGCTGAAGAACCAATTAGTCAACCATTAGAAGAAGATTTTAGTAGCGAAAATATTGACCCGCTAATTAGAGAGGAAGATGAAGGAGAACAACAAGAACAACAAGGAGAAGAAGGAGAAGAAGAGGAAGAGGTGGAAGTGGGAGAAGAAGCTAAAGAAGAAATAGCCGAGGAAGAAGAAGAAGAAGAAGAAGCCGAAAATTTTGATAATTGGCGTTTAGATGATCCTATGGATGAAAGTTGTCCGACATCTTTACCAGAAGAATCAATTTTAAAGCAATTAGACGATGAAAGTGAAAGCTCAGAGGATGAAGGAAATTTCAAACGTCGAGGAGTGAAAAATAAAGTCGATATAAAAACAGAAACGATCTCAAAACGAAAAGGGCGCGATGAGGTTGTCCCGCCGAGAAATGATTTTAAATGTTCACAATCAACACCATTAAAGCCCAAAGTCATCCCATTACGTTCATCTTCATCTAGACCACAAATTCCAGCATCACTTTCGCCTCCTCGAAATTTACCTTCAACCTCACAACCACAACACAAACACAACCACACCACACCACCACCACCACCACCAACACCATCATCTACACCATCATCATCTTTGAGACCTACAGTACAATCAATTATCACTAAAATCTCAAGCATCGAATCGTCAGATGATGCAATGAAAAATTTCCTCGAAGCTTATAAACGTTTCCCTAAGCTTTTCGCTGTTGCTGTTCCCCGTTTTCAGACTCTATTCAGAACTTTATTGCTCAATTTATTTCGAGATTTGAATTTCATGTTTAACCAAGAAAAATTTACGATTTTACTCAATCAAATGCGACAACTTGGTATGGATGAAAGTTACAATTGGGAAGAGATTATCTGTTCATGGGGAAAAAATTACGAAACCTTATTATCCAATCAAGCGAAATTAGAAGTAAGTTGTAATTTATCGAATATCGAATAATAATCATCTCAAGTTTCCAATCAATTGAAATTTCCAAAAGGTTAAATTAACACTTTTCTTTTCTTTTCCCAATTTCTAATTTGCAGAATATGATTAAAGTGATTACCCATATTTACAATCATCTACAATCAAATAAGATCTTGATTAATTTACCGGCGGCCGGACTATTGTATGAAATGAAAATGGTTAAAAATGAGTGATCATTAATCAAGAGGGAAAAATATCTGTTATATTAATCATGTTATTAAGTAATTGATTAATCAATTAATTCAATTGTCAACGTATTCTCCTTTATTATTTATCTTTACCATTTGATTGTTAATTATCATCATCATCATCATCAAATAATCATGGAAACAAAAAGGTTTGATTATAATTAAGATTAATCTTGTTTTCATAAATCATAAATATATATTTCTTATTAATATTTTTTTAGTTTTATATGATAAATCAATCAATCATCATCAATCATTTGATTATAAATTCACATCGATAATCACACAATCAAATCAAAGTTTACTAATTAATAAACATGATTTAAAAAAGATTTCACTAATTTCTCATTAGATTCATGATCAACTGTCCTGAAAACAAAACGTTGTAATAATTTAATTGTAACACTTAAAATGATGATGATGAGAAAATTTTTCATAACAATTAATAGTTAATTGAGAAAGTAAATCAACTGACCTGGAAAACAATTGAAAAGGATAAACGATAAAAACTAATCACAACAATTAAGAAACAAACGAAACCAAATTATGATGAGTTTTGGTGTAAATAATTACTCATGTTAATTTGGTGAAACAAAATTAACTATTTTACTAATTATAACAATTAACGATCCTTATCAAAATCATATTAGCATCAATTTCAAATTGTTAATTTAGTTTTTACCTTGAATTGTAAAATAAAATCAAAAGTTATCAAGAAATCAGATGATTTTAATTATTTTGTTTCAATTGATAATCTTAATTAGAAATACATTGAAATGATTAAAACAAAATGAATTAGCAATTAAATAGTTTGTCAATTGTTGATGATTAATCGTGGGGTTTGATTCAACAACAATTAACAAATTTTCAGTGGATAAAATTAAAATTTGTATATTTCAAGTAAAATAATAATTAGTTTTAAGGTAAAAGTTAACCAATGGCAAAAGTGATTGATAATTGTTGTAGTAATTTGTAAATTGTTGTGATAATTAACCATGGAAACCTCCTCCTCCGAATCCCCCACCACCGAATCCACCATGAAATCCTCCACCACCACCAAACCCACCCCCGAATCCACCTCCACCTCCACCATGAGGGAAAGGATGAATGATCGGTGGTTTGACCGATTCAACGGCAAAAGGCACTGGCACCGGGATTGGAATCGGTAGGACACCGAAACCCGGAGGGGCCAAAAACGAAGCGGCCAAAATTAACTTGAGCAATTTCCTTGATTCTCGACCTGAAAGTCGATGATAATTAGCCGATACCGATGAAATTAAGATGACCAGTGTAACCATCAAGGTAATGGAAATAATTAAAACCCGTTTAATCCTCATAATGGTTACTGATTGTTGTAAACAATTTAATCAATAAAATACAGGGAAACAAACAAACTTTTGAACAATTTAAATTCACTGTTAAAATTAAACTGATTCGAGTTGATTTAAGTCAAATGAAAACACTGAAAATATAAATTGTAAACTTTTGCTGTTGGTTTGTTGTTGTTGTTAACCTTAATTGTGATTAAAAGTAACTGTTTACCTGGAACCGGTGAACCAAGGGTTTTTATATGACAATCAAGGATGATGACCAGATGATGATTAACAATTAAGGGTTCATCCTAGTTCCGGATCGATAGTGACCAATGGAGATACACTTAGCTAATTGTTGGTAAATTGTTAGAAAGCAAAAAAAAAAGTAGAACAAAATTTAAACAAATTGTTACTCATCCTAATTAGAATCTGAATGATTATTTACATGCTAATTGTGAATTGAGATAAAACTTTCTCTCCCTTAATTACAATCATAATTATGGTAATTATTAATTCTTGGCCATCTTATTATAATTACAATTAATCTTAAACCTCAATAACAATCAAACCTTAACGGTCAAGTTTTCATATTCATGGTTAATTTAAATGGAAGAAAAATTTCAAATTAATTGTTAAATTTAACTTTTACCAAAATTAAGTATTAACAATCAACTCATCTCCATTAATTACTGGGTTTAATTAGTTTAATTAGTGAGTATATTGTATTAATTTATATTTGTATTGATAGTTGATTGATTATTTTGTTGGTTGATTGTTTAAGTGTTTAATTTGATTCCACTTCAACTAACCATTGACATCGGACTTGATTGTGATGATCAGTTAATTGTTACTTCAAATCAGGTCACTTTATTTACTTTTACTCAATTTGATTACCAGATTTGTCCTCTTAACAATTAAGTTAATCACTTACAAGTTTTTGTTTGTTTCATTTTTTAATCAAATTGTAAACAAACAGTTTAAATGTGGCGATTTGTTTTCTCATTAACAATCAATTGATTGCTATTCAAGTGTCAATTTCATTTGGTAATCACAGACAATCAGTTAATCATCATGAACCATTAATAAATCAATTCCTATGAATTGAATTGAGTAAATTTCAAAATTACCAAAAGAAAACAATATCTCCAATGGTAACGACAATGTTACAATTTCTCAAAACAAAACAATTGGTAAAAATTTTCATAGAAATCGGTTAATACAAATTGTGCAAAATTAATTGTCAACAATTAACTGAATTAATCGATGAATTATGTCCAACTGATTAAACCGATAAAATGTCATCTTCTCATAGTAAACGAATGACCAACAATCAAAACTGTGAATCAATGGATGAAACTCCCGAAGAAAGAATCAGATTAACAGGTAAGTTTATAAGTAGAAATTGTTGATTTAATTGTAAATGATTAGATTTTAATTCTAATCAATTTAATCAATTTTTCCAGGTAAAAGTATTGGTAAAAGTTGCCTTATCCTTCAGATTGCTCTTTATTTCAACATCTATTTTTCACCAATATACTTTGTCACCTTTTACCTTTCATGTCAGAGTTTTGTAAGTATCGATGATAATATTGATTACAATTACTAATTTGATTCAGTTTATTAATTTAACCATTTTGATTACAATTAAAAAGATGAATGAACTTCGAGAGATGGAAATTTTTTTCACCAAGACTTTACTAACAATCGGAAGTATCATTGAGATTCCAAGATTGGTTTTCGGCTACACTGGAAATTATAATCATCGGGTAACGTAACTAATTAGTTAATTGTTCACAATGAGATTAATTAATTACCTTGGATCATTGTTTTTCCAGGTTCCTCATATACTTTGCTTCTGGTTAATGACAACATTCATTCAATTTCCTGTCCAATTGTTGATGCAAACAATTCCTCTTACAACTAAACCATTTCTCGCAACAATCAACGTAATCATGATTATCTTTTTGATTTTTGAAATTTCTGTTGGTATCTTTGTATTCCGTTGGTTAGTTAAGTTAATTCCAAGGATTAAACAATCTTAATTGCTACAAATTGACAATTAAACCAACAAGTTTTACCCTAAAATTGATCTTAATTTGATTCCTTGCCTTCAAAGTAACAATTAAATGTCCAATGAAAAAAAAAATCTCAAACTAAAGATGAATTAAATTAGCTGATTTAATTTACAATATTGACAATTAGTGAATAACCAATAGATACAAAAAATACATTGAAAAATGGACAAAAAATTAACTTAATTGTAAATTTTAAACGATGATTTTTAAGTAAAGTGACCAAATTATCCAATAGATGGCGACACGAATTTCGTTAAATTTTATGTTGATTAAAGTTAATCATTTGAAACAAAAAGCCGAGGATAAGATAATTAAAATTTAGATTGCGAGTTGATTTAAACATTTCGAATACCGAATCTTAATCTCATTATTCCGATTCTCGTTCTATTGCCATCGGCATCATCGAGTTGTTCCTGAGCGGGTTTACCTTTGCACACTTTGATCAGTCTGTCGAGAGCTAAAATGAGTCCACTAAAAGAGATTGACACTGTCAGAATCGCAAGAAAGAAACCAAAATAATTACAATTGTTGAAAATTAATGAGCCAATTATGGTGAAATGAACTGTGTACATTAGGTGGCAGGTAAACTCAACCCGAAGCCAACAGGTTTGATTGAACTTTTCAATCGCATGAAAAATATAAAGTAAAAAGTTGACCAGATTGAATAAAATAGTGACCACTGAGAGTCCCAATAAAGAATTATAAAATATACACCCTGATTGGATACTTGAAATACTATCTATACAGAAAATGTACAACAATTAGTAAATTAGGAACATGAAAGGGAATCTAATTAACTAACCACATCCATTTCTTGTCACAAAAATTAGAATCAAAATTAGTAAACAACCAGAGACAATGGCCACTGAACTTTTACCAGGGCAAGTGGATAAATATTTCCAATCAATGGTGATTGTCCTGGTTATCGGAGGAACAGTATGATAATAATCAGGGAAAATCTCATGAAATCTAATTGTCTCTGAGCTTAAAGAGGAAACTGTTGATTCCATGTGGATCCCGAATCGGTGGGTAGTTTATGAATTTTCATAAAGTTGAACTTTGAATTGGTAAGGTGATTACAATTTTCCATCAATTAAGCACAATACAATTAACCGAGAAGATTAACAATTAAACTCATTCATAAAATCCTTGTTTGGGTTCAAAGAAGAGTAAAAAAACTTTTGATCAACTCTATTAATTATATAATCTTGATGTTGATCGACACAAAATTATGATGATCATTTAAATCACTGTTGATGATCAGTTATATGAATAAATTGGTTGAAATTCAGCATTTATTTTTCATCATCATTAGTGGTAATTGATTAAGACTTTCAATGTTAATAATGATGACAATTTAACAGGAAGGATGTTGGTAGAAAGAGGAAGTAGATTAAGAAAGATTATTCTTAATCTTCATCATCATTTTCTTCATTAACTTTTGAATGAAACAATAAAAAAGAGACACTTTCGCACTGATAAAATGATGAAGATGAAGATGATTGAATATTATAGAGAGAAGATGTAAGAAGATGATGAGAGAGAGAGAGAAAAGTGATATTGTTTATTATGATTGAATTCTGTCTAAGAATCAAGTTTAAATCTTATTGATTGTTGATCAACCTTTTCACGATTTGATTAACTTTACTAACTCCTTTTCGGATAATCAGAAAATTGGGTTAGAGGGATAAAGATGAGAATAGTGATAAATTTTGTAATTTCATCTTCGAATTCATATTTTTGTTTATAATTGAATATGTTCATTGTTACCCAAGAGAAAGAGAGGAAACTATTAATTTAATGTCCATCATTTTGTTATTGTATTTTTTTACTGGATTATTAATCATCCAAGGTACTGATTGATTATTGTGATTAAGCTTTTAACACAATTTAACTTTTCCTTCAATTTGTTAAATCCAATTAACATCAATTGTATGACCCAAAATAGCCTCAGGTATTATTAGAGCGATGAAGAACCAGATAAATATGGACGATGGTCAATTCGAAGCATTTGAAAGGAAGAAAATTAATCAAGAACTGATCATCATCTTCATCTCTCTTCCTCTTCATTGAGCTTCATTTTTATCGTTGATTCTGATGCCTTCTTGTAGTCGAGTCTATTACATTTACCATTTGTCTTAATTTTCTTGTTGATTGTAACAGAGAGAGAGAGAGAGAGAGAGAGAGAGAGAGAGAGAGAGAGAGAGAGATATTGTTAAAATCGAGGAAAGGAAACTGAATAGGATAAAAAAGAAACTTGATTACAATCAATTCTAATGAATAATAGAGTAACAATCTAATGATGATTAACAATCTAACTTGTAAATGATGTTTCGAAAAGAAAAGAGAAACAGTATTGACCATTGTATTCGAAATCAACAAATCTCTTGACACCAATTAACCGAATCAGAAAAAGAGAAAAAAAAAGTTCTAATCACAATTCGAAGAAATTGAAAATCACCAAACAATCAAATCCTACGATCAACATTCTAATAATAAAATTGACCAAAAACGAATAGAATTCAATCATCAACAACTGACCATTGTGTCCATTTGAAAGGATCACAGAGAAACAGAATTAACAATTAACAATTAATTCCTCGATCTCAGATAATTAGTTAATCTGCCACAGTTTCCGTTCGCACAATTAGATGGCAACACTTTCCCTTGAAAAGCAAAAGGATTGAGATGAATTTTTTTTGTTCCTTTTGATTTCTTTTGATTGTTAATTGTTTATCTTTTATATTAATAAATCGTTTTGATTTCAATTATTGTTCCACTAATGTGATTGATATAATAATCCATCAGTGGAAACAATTAACTCCTATCATCATTTTGATTTCTTCTTCTTTTCCAATCTTCATTGTGTCAACTCTTTTTCCTCTATTTGCTTTATAGTTTCTCCAATGTTTTCAACATTAACAGTTCTCATTTTGTAATTTACTTTTTTCATCTCTATCATTAATACTTGTTGATTGTTGTCATTTCCTATTCTATTACATTGATTTGAATATTCTCATTGTCCATCGTCCATTGTGTCCTCATGTCAACATTTTCTGGCTAATAGGTCATCTCGATTTCTCCCTCTCTTTTTTTCTATTGGGGTGGGGCTGGTAGGTATTTCTTTCTCTCTATGTAATGTTACCATTTAATCAATTGTATTAACACTTTTACTCCATTTTTCTCTCTCTCTCTCTCTTTTCTCTCATTCTAGTATTTATGTGTGTCCAGTGGCCCTAATTGTTGTTCTATTGTAATATCATCTAAATGGTCAAGTTAATTTCACTTTCGGCCCATCATCATAAAGGTCATTCGCTTTGTAATCATCTTGTAGCCCGTAAACTTGGATAATATTAACATCTATTAACATGAGTATATTGTAGCTTATTGTTAAATCGGATTAACGGTTGGACAAGAAGAAGAATGGAAGTACAAATTCCCTCTGTAAATTATCACCATTAAGATGATTAAGATTTATATCGATCTGCTAATTGGTCTTTTATTGGTTCCATGTAAATCCAAGTCTAAAGTAAAAGTGAGTGAAGATTGTTGATCTTTTTAATTTTGGTAACTGTTGTAATTTTTTTGTGGTTTTTATCTTATTTGGCAATTTCTTAATTTCTTTCATTTATTTTCATCTTAATTTGACAATATAGGATCAAGTGAGACAATTGAGATGATGGTTAACAATTAAAAATACTCATAAGCCATTAAATCCTTGTTTGAACACAGGGAAGACAAGATAATGTGATTTTAATGAAATTTAATGGATTAGCTGTTGTTTTTTTCTTTGCCACTTCACAGACGAAATTAACTCGATCAATTTGGAAAAGAAACTATGGATTAACCCAACTTTACTGTAATTAAAGTGACACTTTAATTATAATCAGCGACAATTGATTGTTGAACAACCGAAACTTGAATAACCTCATCGGCCTTGATGATGTTAATCCTGATTTCAAGTGACTTTAATCATCATGATGGTTTTATAATTAATATGGAAAGTTAAGTGAAGTGTTACTCATAAATGCAGTTGAACAACAATTAACTACAGTAATTAAAGAAAAAATTTATTAATAAATCAATGATTTATTAACTGAGTATTGGCAAAGGATCAACCCAACAATTGACCAGAAAAAGACACAAAGACATCATTTTTCATTCCAATAATAATAATCAATGTGTTTTCTTCATGGTTATTGATATTTTTCTCATCACTTTAGACACACCACAATTATGACAAGCCAAAGATGATGACGATGAGATGATGATTAGCCAAGAATAGAAAGATTCTGATTAACTTATGATGATTTAACTAATTATAACACAATCCAGCAATCAAAGAGCGTCAAAAGTTATCCAATTGCAAAAGGCAAAAGAGTTTACAAGCCAAGAGACAAATCAAACTAAACTTTTCTTTTTTTCTCCTGGTAACAAACATTGGAATCAACAATTAACTAACCAATAATTTAACCAATCAACTGGAGCAGTGAAAAAACTAATCACCAACTTTAATCAATCAAATTTAGATTAATTATACTTCCCAATGATGAGTGGACAACAAAATCGCTGGTGTAACATGTTGGATGAAAAATGAATTCAATTTACCAAAAAAGAGACATTTAATCATTGGATTTACTTAATGATCAAAATTTGATCACAATCAATGGATTATCATTTATTATTATTATCAACATTGTAATCATTGATTGTAAAAAGATAATAACAATTTGTTTCTTTTTTTTCTGAAAGTCGATCTCATATGGAAAAAGGATCAACTGATGAGGATAAAAAGGAGATGAGGATGACAAAAGGATAAAAGAGTCGAGGATAAGCTTACATAGTCTTACATAATCATCATCTCCATCATCTTCCTTCATCATCCATACTTTTCAATGTAACGATCATCTTGAAAGTCGATCTAAACTAAAGCCACGAGGCGAAAACAAAGCAAGAAAAAAATGACAACAAGACGATAACCAACATGATCATCAAGAGATGGAAATTTTTAAAATACTATTATTATCATTTTCATCATAATCAAGATAATGCTGACACAAAAGTAACAAGAAACTATTCCAAATGATGATGATCCTCATCTCGAATCGCCTGTTGAAACAACATGCACCAATCAACCTCCTCGAACCCAAAATTCCGGACAAAAATATTTCATCAGCGAGGAAAATTTTTCATTTATAAACATAAATGATAACATAGGAATCACATAGATGCCTGGATAAATATCGCGAATACAATCATTAGCATTATCATCATCATCATCATCATCATCAAATATATCATCATCAGTATCATTAGCCTTTCAAGAGCAAGGTTAAAGGTCCAATATCATCATCATCCTTGTCATCAATGTTGGACTGGAAAAGCTGAAAAAACTTTGAGTCTACAAATTGAATACAAATTTTCAATTATTTTTATGAATGAAAAATCTGATCTTGATTCCTTATCATCATTGCAAATATATATAAAAAACTACAATACATGGATGATAATAATGATAGTAATGATGATGATAAAATACGTGACTCTAGCAAAAGAAGATGATAAAAATAACTTTTCATGTCAAATGATGCGAAAATGAAAACGAGACCTTTGTCTTGATAATAAAGATGATCATCCATCCTCATCATCCTCATCATCTATTGATGGCTCTCGAAGGACAAACTTGAAAATTACAATTTTCACATTTGAAGATAAACAAAATGTTCATTTTCATCATCATCATCATCATTATCACAACTTGTCGATAGCATTGAAATAGTGGCTCACTAGTTACTTATCATTTTCTTCATCATTTTTATCATCATTGAAACTTATGATTAAAAACTGAAACTGTTTCAATGCAAACAAAAACTATTCCCATTGACCTATGGTAATAAATTTATATTATCATGATGATTATTATTGACACAGTTTTAGTATCATCATTAAATTGTTAATCTTTATTAATCTCCTGTGATTGTGATTATTATCACTAATCATGAAATTGAAACCACAGGGAGTGAAAGATGGTTAATGATGAATCAAGATGATGAAGATAAAAAACTTTTGATCAACTCTATTAATTATATAATCTTGATGAAACTTGTTGATTGTTGATCGACACAAAATTATGGTGATCATTTAAATCACTGTTGATGATCAGATATATGAAATAAATTGGTTGATAGAATTGAAATTCAGCATTTATTTTTCATCATCATCATTAGTGGTAATTGATTAAGGCTCCGAATGTTAATGATGATGAGGATCGAGAATTTAACAGGAAGGATGTTGGTTGAAGGAGGAAAATGAAAGAAAAATTTGATAAGATGATGAAGATTATTTTTCATCTTCATCATCATTATCTTCATAAACTTTTAAAGGAAACAATAAAAAAGAGTAAGAAAGTGTCTCTTTTTTATTGCTCATAAAATGATGAAGATGGAGATGAATGAATATTATAGAGAGAAGATGTAAAAAGATGATGATGATGAGAGAGAGAGAGAGAGAGAGAGAGAGAGAGAGAGAGAGAGAGAGAGAGAGAGAGAGAGAGAGAGAGATGCTAAAAGAAAAGAAAAAGTGATTTTCTCATGTATCAATAACTTGGGTAAAAATGGTTCATATTATTGATCCGAACAATTGAAATGAACTTTTTCCATCACATGATAACCTTTCTTACCAAGATACCATGATGATGATGATGATGAGGAAGACAAAAGTTCATGAGATTATCCCTGAAAAAAATGAATTGAAGAATAAGATGAAATTGAAGTAACAATCAATCGATGAACAAGGATCAATGTTTCAATTTCATTTTCATTGTAAAATCCACACTCAGAATCAATTGAATTATCAGAACTTCCTCTTCCTTCTTACTGAATATTTATCTCAATTTCACCCTGAAATATTTTTCATGGTTGAAATATGAAAATTTATCATCATCTTTCACCATTTTCCCCCTCACTTAGAAAACAATAACAATCAAAATAATGATAACTTTTCAAGCCAAGAAAACATGGTGGGCACAGATGAAAATGAAAATGATGATGATGAGCATGATGATTCTGTTACTTTGCATGATAGAGGAAGAAAAAAATTCTAAAATGTTTTTTCTTCTCCCATTCTCCTCCTCCAAGGAAACACTTTCCTCTCTTTCTCTCTTGTTGTTATGATATTAAATTGATATTTAATGGAGTTTAAAGTAACATTTCAGGATCAGAATTTTTTTCCACCTCAAATATATTATTAACATTGGAAGACAAGGTTTCAAGCTAAGATCATCATCCACCTTAGCCCAATCCTCCTCCTCATCCTCATCCTCAGCATCAATTTGAGCTTGTTATTTTTATGGAAATTTTTTCACAGAGAGAAATGTTTGACAAGGAAAATATCATCATCATCATCATCATGAAAAGGAGGAGGAAAGTATATTGTTTATCTGATAATTTTGATAAACTTTAAATTGTTGAAATTATCTGAATTGAATCAATTGTTTTCCAGTTTATTGTTTTTACTTGAAACATAAACTGAATCTACTTTGATTGTTATCATGATAAATAATCATCAATTTAAATTGATTCAATTAAAATCTAAACCATAACAATTACGTTAATCTGGTTTATGGTAAATTAATGATAATAAAAATTGTCAATCTGAGTGTTGGAACATTTTTTCCCCATGTTATATATTCAATAAACATGGTAACATTGAAATCACTCCCAGATTCAACTCCAATAATGATAATAATATTCAAGTTAATCTCGAAGTGGATCAGGAAAAAAAAGAAGATGAAACATTGAAACTGAATCAATGGTTTTTTTCATGATCATTTCAC
This sequence comes from Panonychus citri, assembly GCF_014898815.1. Taxonomy (NCBI): domain Eukaryota; kingdom Metazoa; phylum Arthropoda; class Arachnida; order Trombidiformes; family Tetranychidae; genus Panonychus; species Panonychus citri. Next base: position 4,920,219 of record NW_026515543.1, on the reverse strand, counting down.
TTATTTTTTACCCTGAAAATTGAATTAATAGTAATCAAGTATCTCTAGGTGAAGATAAACTTCAGGAAACGGAAACGGATCCATTTTCTGCTTATACGATTGTCACAAGAACTCGGACCTTCGAGATTATCCTTTTGGCCATCGTCAAAATTATTATATCTCTAGATGATTCTAATAATGATTATCAATAAACTGACCGAAGATGAAAATTGAAAAGCTCGAACCATTTGAAGTTACCTTTCATGAGATCATGAAAACTTATCTCATGTTAGTTTTTCTCGTTCAACTGAATTTATTTATGTGACTTTTCAATTGAATTAGAAAATTTTTCATGAACTTTTTTTTGTTATTCTTACTCATTGAGTGTTATCGTTAACATTGGACCAATAGCCTAATGACCATTAAGAGATCCACTGGACATGATTATTAGATTGTTGTCAATTCAATTCTCAGTGTTGATATCATTTCAACTGGAATTTGAATTGGATACTGTTGAAAGTTGATATTATTATGACCCAATTAAATTAACGGTAAATTGAGTTCATTCAATTGTGATTGTTGATAAGAAGTGAAAAGAAATGAGAAAAAAAAAGTTTTTTTTTATTTCGAATTTTTTTTTGTTATTTCATCTCCATCATTGATTGACCATGAAGATAATGATAATGTTCATGGTTTCATGAGGATATTATCATGATAACTGTTGTTTGTGGCAACACGATTGATGGACTTTCGAGTTGAATTGTTTATTATCAATATAAGATCATTTTTTTCACTCATAGTTTCATCATCATCATCATCATTATCCTTTCTCCTCCTCCTCCTCCTCCTCCTCCTCATGATATTGTGGTCAACAAAAATAGGAGGTGGTGATGGTCAACAAATACTAGCTGACCAAATTCAAGAAAACAAAAGCAAATTAATCTCGAAAAAATTTCCTGTAGGTGGCAATATGAAAGTTCATTGACTTACTCAGATTCTGATAATTTAGCAAAGCAAAATCAATGAAATCAAAAGTCACAACAACTGAATTAAGGTAGAAAACCTTAATCATAATCAAGTAACATCTTGAAACAACAAATTGAATTAAACAATTTTAATCAAATCCAATTGGAGTCTAATGAAAAACAAGATAATCAACTTGATCATCTTCTTGTCTCAATATCATTTCCATTTCCACATCATCATCCCACTCCCACTCCTCATCCTATGCATAAATAACAATAAAGTCCTCAAGAAACATCATCATCATCACCATCATCATCCTTATTATTATTACAATCAGTAAATCCAATTAGGTAATCCATTGATTTCAAGTACATGATCATGTTGATATTATTGAAACTGTTATCCCATGATGATAATAATATTACAAAGATGAAGATGCTAATGATGATGATCCAGATGAAGATGACCATCAAGATGAAAACGTGTTTATATAACATGATATGATTAAAATACAACAAGACAATTTAATTATAATCAATAACAATATAATATAACCGTGACACTTAACAATATTTATTCAATATTGTTCAATAAATGTATTGGTTTAATTTGTGAACATGCAACATTAATTACGATTAAATAAACTTAATTTAATTAAACGTCGCGTGAACTGTAACAATTAAAGTGAAAAAACTTTACTACCGTCTGGTTAATTGTTATCATAACAGTAATACAACAATTAACAATTTGGTTGATGACTAATCAAACTGTACTAATTTAACATGGTTCAGATGATTAAAATTGATTGTAAACAATTTTTTCAAATGCGTTGATAATTGTTGATAATATAAAGCATACACACAAATATAAACTAATCATTTGAATCTAATTCAATTGTGATTAAATATTTACCGTTATATTTGGTTGTTGATTCACTTGGGAGTGAATAACTTTTTCAATCATGTTAATAATTTATTTCAATATGTTTCACTTGAATAACTTATTATTATAATAAGTTTTTAATGTGTCAAACTTTTGAGATGAGAAAATATTTTCACATGGAAATGAAAATTTTTCCTAATAATTTATTAATTTGATGAGTCAGAGTAATTGATAATTCAACATTCTTCATGTTGTTATGATTAAGATCAATATCAATATGAATTTGTTATGGTTCTGAAAGTCCAGTCGAGAAAAAGTTCTGAAAAAAAACAAGTTCGAGAAAAAAAGTTTCGAGAGGAAAAAATTTCTATTATCAAGTGAATCCATAAATTCCCATGTAAACAATTTGTTCACAATTTACTTTGATTATTCAATCTAATGGAACATTATTTTGTAACAATTAAGGATTTTAATCAAGAAATTTACTTTAGTTGTTAACTTTAATTGGGTTAATTTGATTAAATTATATCGTTCATGATTCATTATGATTTCATCAAACTATTATCATTACTGAGCTGATGTTTAAATAAATTGTTTTAGTTGTATCATTAATTTAGTTGAAACAATTGATTCGTTTAAATTTAATCACTCACAATCAGATTGAATTAATGATTTTGACAATTAAAATAAAGTTTGGACAATAAAATGAAAAGCATAATGATAACAAATATAATGATGATTAATGAATTGAATCAAATTTAATCGTTAAATTGTATTATATAAATAAAGTCTTAATGAAGTTACAACAATTACAATTGAGAAGAAACAAAGTTTAATCATTAATTTACTAATCAACGGACAATAATTAACATTAATCATCATTATTATAACCAAACTGATTGACGTTTATGAGGTGAAACCAGATAAATGACAGATGAAAATTTATCATGAAAGTTTCAATAAAGATAAACGATAATAATTCAGTTAATTTCACGAGGATGATCAGGATGACAACATGATGGTGGGAAAATCAAAGCATCATGAATATGTCACGATTGAACTGAACCAAAGGAAAGTTTAGATTCTTAGAGAGAGAGAGAGAGAGAGAGAGAGAGAGAGAGAGAGAGAGAGAGAGCCAAGTGTCACCTTCTCCACTATCACCACGACCTCATCATCATGAGTATTTTGGCTTCTCTTTCATCTTCATTGAAATTTTCATGGAATCTTTTTTTTTATAAATTCGATAAAAAAAGTTCTATGTATTTTATCATTCGCCCATAGCCATAGACCGAATTCATTATTACAAATTCAACTTTCAATTCCCTTTGGAAGCTTATTCCAAATTCATCATGATTATTATTAATTCCATGGGAGAGAAGAAGATATTTATTATCATGAAGGCGAAAAAAAGTTGAAAAGGAAAATTTTTGGCTTTAGAAACATTTTCGTAATTTTTTCCCACCAACATCAAAATCTAATAACAGTTTATATTTAAACTCAATCACAATTAACATAATCATGTTTTTCATCAAAACATCATCATGATGAATCCCTGATTCAAAATAATAATTAGTAAACATAATCGTTGATGGTAAATATTGAAAAGGTAAACAAAACTTTGATAAATAATTTGACAACAATCAAATAATTGTAAATGATTATCAAAGATAAACACAATCAAATTGAAAATCAACATGAAACAAATTGTTAAAATTAATGAAATTATCATTAACACAATGAAATCAACACTTTTTCCCATTAAAAAGTGACAATTAAATTAGTATATTAGTTAATTGTTATCGTTAACAATTGAATCCATTAAAATGAAACAACAAACTGTGAGTTGAATTAACATGATTATCTGATTATTTTCATTACTATTATTGTTATCATCTTAATGATCCCATGGTTGGTTTAATTTGTATCATAATCATTATCATCATCATCCAATGCTTTCTGACCTTAGGTCATATTAACGGTATCTAATTATTATCATCATGAAAAGCATTGGAAATGATAAAAACAGATCTAATTATCATCATTATTAACTGAATCAAACATAAGGTTAAATTGATTATCCCAAGTCATTATTACAACGAACAAACTTTCACCATGATTAGTAAATTAACTTAATCTCGTTTTCTTCCTTAATCATCACTAAATTATCCTAATGATATTTGTGAAATCAATTGTGACCATTACAATACAATTAATCATGATTAGCAATGATTATTATCTCTGTGTAAGATTATCAATGTTTCATAATAATAAAAAATGACCATCAACAAGATTTCATTTTTTACAATCAATTTTCAATTGAAACAATTATCAAACAATCAATCGGATGGACACACAGAGATGATGATGATGATAAATCATCAGGAAATATAATCCAGATCCGCCTAACATTTCATCCGGAAATCTCTTGAACATGATATAAAATATTTCGTCTTTTTTATCATCATATTTGTTTCGAGATTTTTTCTCATCATCTTCATCTTTCCAACTAATTTCACTTACATCACCAATGTGACAATCCTGTTGATGACATGATGATGATGATGATGATGATGATGATGATGATGATGATTATCATTTTAATGGTTGACATGCAACAGTAACAATGACAATAACCACAAACTTAGTTGATTGTAATGATCAACCTGGTTAATGGATTAGTTCAAATGATTGGATATTTTCATTGTGATTCTTTAAGACAATTAAAGTTCAATTAATTGAACTTTAATTGTCAAATAAACAATTTAATTTGATTGTTTTTCTTTAAGTGTCAAACTTTAATCATATTTATTTCATCAAATGTAATTATAAAGTCTCAATGTTTTCACGCAATTAAATAATTTTAATTATTAGTACATAATGTTAATCATTTATGAAAATTGATCGTTAATTGTATAAAGATCAATATAAATTGTGATATTTTTTAATGATCCTTGTTAAATGGATGCAATTTAAAATTGCAATCATGCAACAATTCACAGTTAATTACTGGATGATTTTTGATTATTACAATGGAACAATTGAGAATTATGATTAAACTGAATTGCTTTTAATTGTTCAACATTAATTAACTTGATTCATGTTGAAAATCATGAAAACCAATCCATTTGGGTTGAAAGCTTTTGTTTGATAATAAAAATGAATGATAATTATTGATTGGGATAAACTTTGATTTGTTTTCCCGTTAATGGTTAATTAGCAGGAATTAAAAAACTATAATAATTAAAATAAATCAACCAATAATAACGTCTGTTAATTGTTATTAATAAAATTAACAGTGATTGGGATAAACTTGAAATGATTCATTCCATGGGCTCATGTTTTTTATCCATAACTTAATTAGGAAAGATACATGGAAAGGGAATTCACTGATTTTTGTTAGTATGAAACTTAATTAGAATGAGAGAGAGAAGAAGATGAAGATGATGATGATGATGAGAAGGATGTGGAAGACAGAAGCCTTGTCTATGGTAAATATAATATTCACTAAAGTCTTTAATTATCATCATTATTCAGTCATAGAGTCACAGTGGATGTTACCAGGGAAACTGAACATTTTCACGATTCTTTGTCATGAGGCTTAGAGTTTATTATCATCATTACATTATTAACAGCATTGTTTGGGTGGAAGATGATGAGAATCTAGAGATAAATGAATAGAAATGAATAAATGAAAAAAATGAATAATGATAAAGCAAAGAGAGAAAGACACTGAAAGAAATTATTACTTACATGCATAAATATATTCTAGTGAATTCTTTTGTATGTGTTATATATTTTCTGTTCCATAGTTAATTCTGAGAATGATGATGAAGATGATGAATGAATTTAAGAAGAAAGAAAGAGAGAGATAATCATATTAATAAAAAGAATATAAAATTTGAGAAAGAGAAAGAGAGAAAATAAATATAAAGTCAACAAGAACATGAGAAGAGAGATGGAAACAAGTCCATTGAGAAAGAGAGTATTTACCTTTTCGTTGAATAATTATCTTCTCTGTATGTTAACTGGTGTTCCGAGTTGTTTTAAGTTAATTAAGTGAAGTGATTAATTGTTTAAAATGACAATTCTCAAAGATTATCTAAGATTAAGTGATAAACGTTGAGAGAAGAGCCAAAAACAAAGGGTAACCATTGACACCGAAAAAATAACGAGCGAAAATATATTAACGGTATCAATAAGTTCACTTTGTTCAATCATTCGGGGAAAATCAATACCGATAATTATCCAATTTTCTGACTAATTAAAATTCAGAGTCTTACTGAGATTAAACAATTAATTAGTTATAAAATTTGGAACTTAGTCCAAGTCGATAAACACTACAAAGGAGCGAAAATTTATCATTTTTTTCGAAACTGAACTGAGCTTCGAACTTTTTTTCGAAATTTAAAATAGTCAAAACGAAAATAGATCTTTAGTCTTAAGCTGCTGCGAAAATGAACAATAGATTAACTTTGGTTGTCGAGAAATCGAATTTCGAAATTTGGACTTTTACAATGAAAAATTCGACTGAAATCATGAACAGTTCTCATGGAATCGGTGCATGAACTCAGAACTTATTGATACACTTTAATAATAATCCAACTTTTTGCAAGTTCTTTTCTGTGGTTTGATTTTTTCTCATTTGTTTTCTAATTAATTTAATTGTCGTAATTTAATGTTGAGCTTTTTTCTCTTGTCTATTAGTTGCTTGATTTATGGTAATTAATTCATTCTGGTTTGTAAGATTATCTCTTACTCTCCTTGTGTTTTCCTAATTGATCTTAATCTTTTCCTCTTCTCGGTTTTTAGGCCTACAAGTTAAATTAAGTAATTCTAACCTTGGATGAAGCATCACTTTTGTGTGTATGTGTTTTAATTCAGTTAATGATGAAGATGATTTTGATGAGAATGATGGAAAATTAAGATCAATCTCAGGTTGAATCATTTGTTTCTCTCTCTCATTTTCTCTTCTCATGTCTTCAGGTGAGTTGGTGATGAAAAATAAAGAGAAATCATTTCCTTTTCTCTCTCATCGGGATTTTCTTCTTCAGGTGCATTAGTTTAGTGACACTTGAAATATCCATTTAGCCCTCAGGGTATTCAATCTCTAGACCTTTTCTTTCACAAATATCTCATCTTCATCTTTTTTCATCATCATCAACAACAGTAAGAAGCTTGTTGCTGCTTTTTGGAAGATACCAAAAGAATATCATCTTCGCAAGGTTGGTTACATCTTTGGTTTCTTTGCTCTCCCTCTTTCATTTGGTGACTATTTTCAACTATCTTCATCTCTATCACCATCATCATCATCATTATCATCAAAATGTTTCAGTTTCTCTCATTTCCATTTGATGATAATTCAAGTGTGATCATGAAATGATGATGAAAAATGATTATATTGTCAAGCGAGATATTATTCTTACCATTATATGGATCGGATAAAATTCACGTTGCCATGAAAAAGGAAAAGTGTATTAATAATGTAGAGGGAAGAAAAGAAAATACCATCATGATGATAACATGAAGATGATTGTTATCAGTGTAGTTTGGAATTGAAATGAAATGAGAAGAAAGTGAAATGTTTGAAAAGATTTAATGTAAATCAAAGAGTAAAAACCTCTACTCTTTGATGTAAATTAAAGATTCAGTTAGAGAACGAGAGAGAAACAGAGTGAGAAATGAAGATGAAGAAGAAAACAAAGAAAGTCTTTTCATCTTCTCTTAATCATCATCGTCTCTATGTGAGATTCTGTTAATCAAGTTATACCCGGAAATCCGGAAATTTTAAGAGTATTTATCAAATTATAGCTCTCTCTCTCTCTCTCTCTCTCTCTAGTTTCATCTTCATTCATCTTCATAAGGACGAAAACAATGATAACAATCAATATGATGCTGAGATGATAAACTTTTACCTTTCACACTTAATTTAACCTCGACTGATGATGAAGATGAAAAAGGATGATAATGTTATTGAATAACTGGAAACTTCATATCCATCGGACAAGAAAACGATGATGAAAGAAAAAGAAAATAACTTTCACAATAACAACATTCGCCATCATCATCATCATCATCTCTTTCTCTCTCATCAATCTTACCTCTTTCATCTTCATCTTTATCCTTTGGACAATATGAGTTAAAAAAAGAAGGTCACTTTTCATTCTTTTCATTTTGTGGCTTCTCCATTCATCTTTAATCATCATCATGATTCTTGTGATTTATCATCAACGTAACTCAATCAGGATCTCAAAGTGTCAACATGAATGAAACCAATTGAATTAACTCAGATTTACAGATTTCTCTTTCTCTTCATCGCATTAACTGAGGAGGAAAATAAGTTTCTGCTGAAAAGATAAATTAATCAATCTCATTTATATATCTTTTTGTTTTTATTTCTTCACCAATCTAATTAAATTAGGTCAATTTATCCTCATCATCTTCATTTTTATCTGAAAATAAAAAGGATAAAAAAGATCCAAGGATTAAGTTGATCTCTTTGGCCTTTGATAGCGATCACTTTGATTCCAATCATAATTTAAATTGATTATCCAAAATTTAATGCTAATTTATTTCGTTTTTTCCAGGTTTCAATCAAATAAATTGTTCATAAATTGATTGGTGAATTCAAATTGGATCATCAGTTTCACAATTAAATGATGAAATACAATCGGTAGACTTGTTAAATCACCTATAGACATCATCTACTAATTATTGCAGGTTAATTGTTGTGTAAATGATAAAGTTATTATCATAAATTGTGAATATTTTGAAGGTCTCATGAGATATGTAATCATCATTATTACAATTAACTTTGTAGATGATTACTCAATTAAATGAGTTGATCCTTAATTATTATCAACAATTTGAATAATTAAGAGCAAATTACATTTGTTTTTAATTGTTAATTTGATAATAATGATAGATAATAATGGAAGTAGAAAAAAAATTAAGAAGGTAAATTGTATCACAATCGACATACACCAAAGTAAATTATAACAATTAACGGAGCAACACTTTGATTACCTTTTCAAAGGGATCATTTATCATAATTGTCATCTGAGTGTCAATTTAATTAACTCAATTAAATTGGTACATTTATAAACTTTGATAGTTGATGATTAGTTTGATGATGATTAAATTGCTTAAAGGAAAATTGATCAAAAATCTCTGAGGATAAATCTGTTGATTAAAAGGCTGAGTAATTCAATGGAAATGAAATGATTTAATCAATCAAAATCATTTCCATCAAGGTGAACATCTTATTATTATAATTAATACCAATAATCAACATGACAATTAGATTAATAGACATAATAATCAACGAAATATTCAAATGAAATTGGATCAAGGATGAAAATCAAATTTGATTACGCTAATCAAGAGTCAACAATCAATCATTTAATTGTGATGAAAATTAAACAGTAATTGGGATTTGTTTTAATTAACCAATTTGATTTGTTGTTGATTATTTACACCTAATTATTTTTTTTTACTTATAAATTATCATGATTAGTATATGATTAAAGTTGTCTTATCCTCGTTATTAAATGTATGAAGATGATGGTGATTAACATGATTAAAGGTCTTGATTGTTGATCTGTTAGTTAACAACTTATTTACTGTTCATTAAATTACAAATAAAAAAGGTGTGGTAATTGTTGATCAATTGGGCTAATCAAGTTAATTTCTAGATAATCAATAGATTAATTTTCATCTTTCTTTATGGGTTAACAATTTATCATTTGATTTTGATTATGATGAAGCAAAAATATATTGTTATTGGTGTTACATTAACATGTAATTAGGCTCGTTAATTACATGTTAATGCTTTTTAATACATTGACATTGATTAGTTGATAATTGTTGGGTTGAAAATGATTGAAAAAAAACTTTTAGACCTTAACAACAATTAACATAATCTGGTAATCATCATGATAATCATTTTGGGCTAATCATTGATATTCAAGAAGTCAACTCATGATCATCATTAAGGTAGGAACACTTTAATTATAAAAGGAAACTAAATATCTTATAGTCATTAACTGATTATTATGATACAACCAATTTATGATATTGTAACCAAAACAATCAAATAATTGACCATGAAAGGTACAAAGTGTTGGTCATTGTCTTTGTAAAATTAATTATCTACCTTGATCAGGATTAGTGAATCAGCAATTAGATTAATTTTTTTTCATCGGATGGATATTATGGTTAATCTCTAAATCAATTAATAATGATGACTAATAGCAATCAATTTAAAGTATTAATTTTGTTACATTTGCATAATAACTGTACGATAATTACCTAGGTGATCATCACTGGAAAATGTAGAAACATTAATTATCATCTTTCTCATTAGATTGATTGTATCTCTCTCTCTCTCTTGATAATTTGGTGTTTTTGTTGATCCAAAACAATAATAAGGTAGATAATTGTCCAATTCATAATAATCAGCATACATTTATGATTATTAATATGAAATCATAAATTAAATGATGAAATGATAATCTTGTTATAAACAATAAATAACCAAATTGTAAAATTCAGGAGCAATAGAAATCGGCTTAATCATTTGGATTGGATTGTATTAATATCTTTAAATTTCCAATTTCCACTTGTTAGTTACGATGGTGATTAGGCTTAACCCTAATTAGAAAAGGTAGAAAATCATAAAAAAAAATCGAGATGAGGGAAAAATCTGAAAGAAGGAAAAAAAAAGGTAAACTTGATTAATTTGAATTCAATTTACGAGGCTAATATAACTTAATAGAAATAAATAAATCATCAAATTGTGAGGTCAAAGTGAACAATTTAAATGTTCAATTTATACAATTAGAAGAAGAAAGCAAACCAGATATATAATAGAAGATTGAATGATTCCACTGATTGCAACCATTAACTTATATTATCAAGCGAAATCTTAAAAATTTTGTTCTCCTCTTTAAGTTAAGAATCTATTAACAGCGGGTAATCTTAATCATAATAATCTTGATTTGCTTTTTTTTCTACCGTTTGATTACTTCAAATGATGAAAGTCAACTGTTGATGATGATTAGCTTCTTATCCTCTTACTTATTTCACTTGTGTAATTACCTCAGATCAGAAATTGTTGACAACATACACACAAACAAATACACAGAGAGAAAATAACAACAAACAGTGAGTAGTAAATGAATGAAATTGGTTAAACAAGTTCCATCTCCATCACAACGAGTTACACCGAAAAATTAACTTTGAAGCAACTGGAAGAACACAGTTTCCTATCTCTTCTCCAGGGCCCAGGGTTCCAAGTGGTTCATCTAAATATCGGAACAGAAGAAGCAAAAAAAAAAATATTCTTGTGAGAATGTTGAAAGGTAACTCTGCATGTGATTTTCCTCCATTGATTTACACACACACACACAAACTCACCGAGTGATAGAAGAGATAAAAAAGAATCAAGTGAATGTCAGATTTAGAAAGTCAATTGATCTCATGAATTAGATTTATGAGATAATCACCAATCATAAACCTAATAATAAATTCATTTCCTATAGAAAATTTAAATTTCAACTCATCAGAATACGAAACGAGTTAAACCAAAGGAGAGAAACAAGTTGATCTCAAAATCTGAATCCACACGAATCCAATCAAACCGATAATCATTAATTAGAATAAAAACAAAATTAAACAATAAACCACAAAAAGAGTAAAACAATTGCGAATAATTAAAAAAAAATTTTGTTCCATTTTCCATCAATCAGCTGATCCTTTGTGTCGATCAAAAGTGGGCGGGAGATTAGAAAATTAATTTTTTCTATTCTAAAAAAAGAGTAAATTTAATTTTCTTTTCTTCTTCGATTGTATTTAAATTAACTTGAAAGATTTTCTCTCATTTTTAATTGTTCCATCAAATGGAGAGATTAGATTATCTCCTGATTGCTCAACATGAAATCTTTTCCCTCTTCTTCAAATGTTACATATAAAATTCTGTGTATTTAGTTGGCTACATGAGAAGAGGGCAAATTATGATTACAATCAATCAGTCATCGGGTTGTCATCATCATCATCATCATCTCTCTGTTTGACTCCAGCCTCTCATCATCTTTAATGGACCTCAAAACAATGTTCATCTTTCTCCAAGTTAAATTGTTCCATCTCTCCAATTGTTTATCACCATCAATTGATTATCTTTTCCATCATCATCCAGTATCAACAAAAATCTTCCATAACCATAGACACATAGTATTTGACCTTCAACTCTTTTTCCTTCATCGCCTTTTCCTCCTCTTCCGCCTACTCGTTAGGCCTAACAACTTATAATCTATTATCTTATTATGTATGATATTTGTGTATCTTTTTATATTTATATCTGATTACTGGTCTCATTTTCACATTTTTTTTCTCTCTCATTAACCAATAGAAACTGTTTCCCTTTTCTATGGCTTTTTAATCTGATGATTCATGGCGGTGAACTTGACTGACCACCACAACCACAATCACCACCACCATCACTACCATTGGTCATTTACAGTTACTTGGGATGAAAAGAAATCAATTTTTGCTTAATGGAAAACCTCAAGTTATATTGATTACATGGAGACCAGAGTAAGAAAAAAAGGTTTGTACTTGTATATATATTGATACAAATATTTAAACAATACAATTAATAATAAATGGGTGAGCTTATCAATTGTCACAACAATTGAATTTGAGGCCTGAACACGCGTTGGTCAATAACAGAATATTTTATCTGCATCTAAATAACCGTCGCCATTGTTACTGTTTATTGTTTATTACTATTTCGATATCTTTATCTATCTATTGCAATCATCTTCAGTGGTCACTTTCCCTTTTTGTTTGTCTCTCTCAAAAATGGACAACCATAAGTTCTGATTAATATTATATTCTTCTAAATTTCTCTTCCTCCTCCATCATCATAATCATTATTTTCTTTCTACTTTTTCGTATTCATTATAATCATCTTCTTGTTTATTCACTTACTCATATATCTCTTTCCCTCTCATTCCTATCTTCAGTTTCATCTTCCATTCTTTATGTACCTTCAACACACTCACGAATACATAAACATTCACAAACATGAACACCGATCCACATCTCTTGATGATCAACATTTAATTTTGATGACCATTGGATATACAACATTCAACATTTATCCTGCTGCACCATGAAGGCAACAAACTGCCAACAATACATAACAATTTTCAGCATTTCTAATCAAAGTTAAAGGCATAATAATAAAACTATTTTATTATTACCTTCTCTCTACTCTTGCAAATGGTTTTTAATATTTGATGATTATTAACTCTCACCCATCACTACCCTGGACTTTAAAAGATAATCAACAAAATTGACCAACAACATAAAACAACAACAACAACAATCAACATGAAATCAGAGGCGATTACGATTGAAGCGATGACCAAGGAAATAGAGGAAATGAGAAAAAAATAAAGAGATTGAAATGGACAGAAAAGATTTGATTATTATTATTATTACAGTTACATTATTGTTCATCAGCAGAATTCAAAGTGATAATAATAACCATGATACATGTAATAATAATACTCATCATCATTTTGTCAGCCATTAAAGGTAAATAAAGAGTAACCAGAAGCCTCAATGGTGAGACTTGCTTTAGGCGAGTAAATATCACAATATATGTTGAAGGAAAATGATTCTTTTTGATTTTTCTTTATATTCAACAGAATATTATCAAGTGTCGATAAGAAAATGGAGAGAGAGAGAAAAGTAAAAGCCGGAAATGAGCTCAACTTCCTGTGGATCTTTCGGATGCAGTTGATCAATCTGATTGTCGCCTGAAAAGAACACGAATTTTTGTCATCATCTTTTTCCATCCCGATAAACAGTTGAAATTATCATGGAAAGAAAAATATTATTACATGTAGAGATGATCACGATTCCAATTTCAGGTTCGTCATCATATTATTCAAGATCATGTACACTAAATATCATCATCATGTCAAATGTCATCATCATCACAGTCATTTAGTGAAACTGGAAAATCATTTCATGTTATTGTTTTGACTTGATTCAGATTGTCAATTTATCCTTATCCCTCAATTTCCGTTTCCATCCTAACAATCAACAGTTAGTAAATTGTGTTGAAATAATCATCTTTTCCATGTCCGTTATCATGTTTTTCAGAATGAAAAACAAACAGATTAACCTTACCAATGGATTAAAAAACAACAATAACTTGATCAGTAAATTAGATTTTCTTAATCATTGAGAACAACAATAATGGTGTTAATTTGATTACATTAACAAGTGATTAAATAACATGATAACACCAACATCATCTTGACCATCAACATGGAGACATAATCGATCGGATCGAAGATATTTTCTGGATTTAATCAACTAATCAGTGAATGATTAACAAGTGAAATGTTATTATTTTTAATGAAATTTGTTCTTGATTATCACCATTAACCTTTGAAAACTCTTGATTGATAATAAATCAAGAGTTAAACTGCAATTTCCATTAATTCAATTGCATTACTTACAACAATTAACAAATAGGTACATAAAAAAATACTTGAAATGATAAAAAGGTAACATAAATTATCAATAGTTGGTCATTTTAATTAAATATATTTCTTTAATTACTTTGAGACAATCAAAAGATCAGCAACACACAAGTTGCAAGGGAAATTAAATTGAAATAATTAAGAGATTGTGGTTAAGTGTATAAGCGAAAGAAGGAAAAAAAAGTCTAATCATATTAGATTAATGTCTTCCCTGAAATTCAATTAACAAATTGGCCTAAAGATTATCTTGATTAACGTTAATGATTAGTATCATTTATGAGAGAGTGTAAAAAATGAGTTAAATTGAGTGTGAGTAGAAAATTAAACGAGTTGATTTTCAAGGTCAATCTACTATTGAAATTTACTGTTATTTATTGTTGATTATAATCTATCAATAATTATCTAATTAGATGATAAAAATTGGAGAAAAAAATTGATTCTAGTCAATTGGATTAATTTCAATTATTTTCCATCAATGGAAAAGGTTGATTTGTGTACCAATGGAAGATGATGAGAGAGCCATTTACAATTGGATTAGATTAGATCATCTTTCAAGGGTCTTTACTAAAATGATAGAGAAGATGATGAGGTTTTCCAGTTCACTTTTTCATCTTCTTTCTCTCTCTCTCTCTCTTTAGAACTTTTTTCTTCGAAATTTCTCCCTTCGAATTTCATATGTTCTCTTGCTCATCTTCCTCCTTCTTAATGTAATCCAAGCATAAAAATCCTTTCAAGGTTATTCAGAAACTGTTGTTATCCAATTTTTCTGCTTCTCCAGCTAATTCATCAAGTTATTATGCTGAATGATTTCTGGGTGAAGATGATGAGAGAGAGAGAGAGAGAGATGATAACCATCATCATCATCATCAATGTTTACTGATGTTGGTTATGTTTCCTTGTTCCTTACCGTGTATTTTATCAATGGATGTTGATGCTTGATCCACAATTGATTGTATAATTTAATGGTTCCTCTTATATTTCCCTTTCCTTTTTTTATCCCTCCATCGACATGATTGGTAAAATTGATACCGTTGCTTCATTGAATTATGTGAGTGTGTGTGTGTGTGTCTTTGGGTTTTTTAATATCACAATCAACAGGATCTTCTGTATATATGAGTTAGGTGTTATTATTAGAGGGTAACGGGTCCATGAGCTTTAATAATAATCGTTTTGCTTTCCACCTCTTTGCTTATCACCAATAAAAAACCATTACGATAATAAATGTAATGATATTATAGTGAATCGGTTATCGCAAACAAAAAGTGATTAAAGTTTAACAGCTAATAATGTATCCATACACACCATTGAATGGTTTTAAAGGATTAATTGTATTAAAAGCATCACCATATTAATGATAATCACCATGATTAGCATAATAAATTACTCCAATCATAATGATACGTTTTTTTCTGATATTTATATACATGGAGAGTGGATGTAGATGATACTGAGGAAACCTTTCAATTATAAAATAATTTTATAAATTGAATTTACAATAAGCTCCAATTGACAAATGACAGTCCTCTCCTCCTTCATATCTTCCCATCCTTATAGTTGGCTTGATGGTGATGAGGATGATAATGAAATTAATAACACCAACAATATAACAAACACTTTGATGTTTTGAAAAATTGTTCAATGGGAAGAGTTAAAAGTTTGGTGTATCTCTGCAACTGACATGATTGGTACATTGTTGCCAAAATTAGTTGATATATTGACGATTCCAGGATTGAATGAGAAATGAAAGGATGAGAGAGAGAGAGAACAAGATAAATCAAGAATAATGTATTAGATTGTGTTTAATGGGTGTTGATGATGATGATGATGAGGAAGATGAGGAAGAGTAAAACTTTTTTCACTTTCAAACCTGCAACTGAAACTATTTGCAGATTATTTTGCTCACTTCATTTCCTAATTTTATTGCCAACATTATATTAATATTATCATCATTTACCACCTCCTCCACATCCTTCAACTCCACCACCACCACCACCACCATCTCATTATCCCCTCCTTTGGTTTAATCTTAATCTCATAATCCATGCTGTATAATTGTCTATCTCTGTCCTTGTTTTTGTCGTTGCATTTGTATTATGATGAAAAGTTGCTCCTTCTTTTAGACTCTCAATTTTATGAATGAAACAAATCCAATTTTTGTTGATTCAATTTAATTCTAGTCAATGTTGTTATTTTATTCACCTTCATATGCAATTTAATCATCTAATTATAAATCACTCACGTTCATTTATCCTCTTTAAATAAAGATGTTGATTTTAAACCCAGAAAATTAATATTGAACATCATTATCATGATGAGGATTACATTTATTTTCGTGTATCATTTGTGAATATTGAGAAAATATTTTCTAGTTTTGATCAATCAAATTAACTTCGTTGATTAAAATTCTGTGTGAATAACAAAATCTTAGAAAATGTGATCTAAATAAGAGAAGAAAAAAAATAATTAAAAACGAAAATGAAATTAAATCTATTAGATTTTAATCCTTAATCTCCGCAGGAAAACACTACTAACTTGTTTTCTCTCTGTTAACAATCAACTAATTACTACGATAAGGATTAAGTTGTAGAACTTATTTAATACTTTTGATTGTTATTCTCATGATTAATGATTGATTTAAAAAAAGGGAAATGATTAAGAGGATAGAAAAGGTCTACAATTAAATCAATCATTTATCTGATTGTTTAATGATATCAATTTTTTTCCCTTTTACTTTTGTTTTTATTTCATCTTTAAGACCGATGAACTTGATTGTTGATTGTGATTAAGATGATTTCTATTTTCAAGTTTATCTTGCTATCCAATGTATGTGTATATCCTTGACTTTGATTGAGTGAATATAATCAATCGGATAATAAGTCACAATCAACTAATTGAAGTTTTAATATATCATCAGAATCATCAACTTATCAGAGATTATGTTTTCTAACTCATCAATTTACCTTGAGGATATTTTCAATTCTCTCTCATAATTAACGGTTAAACAAAATGTTTAATTAAATGCAATAAGTGTAGATATTTGTTAGTTAATTAACTAACTATCATCTAAAATTAATTGATAATCAAAGTAGAATACAAAGTTATATATATGATATTAGAAAAAGGTAAATTTAGAGTAGAGTAAATTTGATCACGGATAACATGTAATCTCAGCTGATAACTGATTTTAATTAAAATTGAATTAACTCAAGAATTTGTGGATTCCCTCAATCTATTTGCTCATCATCATCATGATAAGGTTGGGTCTAGATGAGTGGGTGGATCATGAATCTCATCATCTAAACGGAAGACAATCAAAAATTTTGATTTACCCATGAAAATGACATGGTAACATGTAGACACACATACTGAACATGGATAATGAAAGTAATTTAATAACATTGACTTTAAACAACGAGATTAAATTGAGAGATATTTTTTTTTATCCATCATCATGATGAGAATGATGATGAACACACCTTTGATTGTCTTGGTTTCTATCAAATAATAATGTCACACCCAAGAATAAATTGTGAACACAAATTGAACAATATGAGAGTTGAACATGTGGACTTAATGATTTACCTTTTGTTTGATTGTCTATCAATTTTAACTGAGAATTTCAAATTTATTTCTTCATCTCTTTTCAGTGATATCATGAAATTTGATAACATCAATTCTGTTTCATGATAAGATTACATGACGAAGACAATGATGACAATGAACAGAACACTGGATGAGAAATCTGAGTTTACCTGTGAAAAGAATGGAAAAAAAACTCTGTTGATATTTAATTGGAAAAATTTCTCAGATAATTTAAATTCCCAACATAGCATATAAATAACTTGTTCTTTACAATTAACTAATTGCAATACCTTTTTGATTACGAGTATTGTCAACAATAACAACAATCAATCAATTGTGATTCTTTCATTGTTTTCAGTGTATTTGTTTTTCCTCCTCGACTAATTGTTCAACTCTTAAAATCAATTTAAATTGAGATACACAAATAACTTCGGAAGCAATTTGAGTAGTAATTAAAGGGAATTGAAGCAATTTTAAATTGTTCAAATTGAAACAATTTACTGATTTGTTACTATTGAACAATTAGCCTTAAATAACCAATGGTTTTGTTCAAGGGAGAGGAAGGAAACTGGAAAAATCTCACTAAATGTAACTATTACCAACTAATTTGTTGAGCTGAACAACTCAATTAAACTTGGTAAAAGTAGTTAAATCAAATTTAGTTAATTGTCTTCATAAATCAAAGGATCATCTCTAAATAGCAAATGATTTAAATGGTTAAGACATTTATGGTTTACAATTAGATTGCTGTTGTTGTTGTTGTTGTTTTTCTTGGTAGTTGAGTTGGTGGTTGAATCAATCAATCTTGATAATATAATTATATTGTTAATATAAAAATTATACTCATGAAATTGTGTGTGGATGATAATGAAAACAATTCTTGATCACATTTAAATTTCATGAGCAAATCAAATAAAATCAACCACCATTACAAAATGATAACAACAACAATCAAAGGTCCATAATAATACACAAGCCAAGTGAATTAATATTTACATGGAAATGTTTTAGTTAATAGTTGACTTTACAGGCGTGGTTATGTAATGATAATCAGAATAATGATTCGTACTGAATTTGTTGATTGTTATGTTTAGGAGGACATGATCAACTACAATCAGCTCATCAGAATCAGAGGGAAACGATTAATTTAGATCCAGATTACCTTTTAAATGTTACAACAGACAAAAAGTTATGAATGAAGATCATAATAGAGACAGAATGAGAATTGAAAATGTCAACAAATCAACATTTTAATTGATTATTCTGTTGACAATTGAAGATGAGAAGTTATCATTTGTTGTTCTAATAACTCTTTCAATCTTCATCTTCATCTAAAAGATAATGATGATGATGATCCTCTTATATGAAGACAGCTTAATTTGACACAATCTTAACAGAATTTAAGCTCATTTCTTTTAATTAAAATTCTTGCAATACTTTACCTTTAAGATTTAACTTGATTCTCTCTCTCTCATCTTGTTCATTAGAAGAAAAAAAAAGAGAGAGAGATAAGTCCAAGGCTCAGGTCTTAAGATTCATCATGAACACCAATTGGAATGAGAAAAAAACAGGAACCCATTACAACTTAACAATATTATTCAGTTAATCAATCACTGTCTTGATTTATATTGCAGCCATTTGAAGATGGAATCACAATTTAAAATTGGTACACAATCAACATAAATCTTACTACATAAACACAGAATTAATTGAACAATCAAGAAGCAAGAAATTAAAAACATCACATTAACTAACATTCATTTCATTTTCACTTGTACATGTTGATAGATTCCTGTTGAAATTAAACGTTTAAATAGTAAATGATTGACTTATCAGGCGAATGGTTAATAAAATAAGAATATCCAATTAGTTAACTGTGTAGAGTTTATTAATACGATTAATTGGAACACTGATTTAATCAAAGAAATTAAATTAAGTCAATCAAGAGAGAAGACAAAACAACAACAACAAAAAAAACGAAAATAAATCAATCGAAATGATTAAAGTCTTTACTTTTTTGAATCCTTTTTGGAAAAAGTGAATTTGATTGTTGATTAATTTCTATCCAATTCTTTATTTTATTTGTTAATTGTTATGGTTAATCTTTCAAGGATTCGATAACAATCAAATTCGAGCTGATGGAATAAGAAATTATCGATGACAGATTAAACTCCAAGGAGATATTAATATGAATATAATTTTTTCGATTCTTTTTTGTTCCTTTCCAGTTCCGTTCCAAGATGATGATAGAATTAATTTCCGGAGTTTGGAATAAAAAAATTACGATTTAATCTATTTAAACGGTTCTGTCACCATTTTGTTTTTCTTTCGGGAAATCACCTGATAGTTTTACCGTTAGTTGTTCATTGAAGCTGAATATTGGTAAACATCATTAATAATCATCTCTAATGTAATTGAGTTTTAAATTGTTTCACCATTGAACTTGAAACTGCTCTTCGGTTAATCCTTGGTGTTGATTAATTTTACTGTTTATTTGATTGGTTAAATTGTTACTGATATTTTTTTCTTAAGGTGATGATAGTGATTAAGGTGTTTTATGTTTAAGTGTCCAAGAAGATTAACTTTTCTCTTCCTCATCATCAAGTTACATCTTCGTTAATTTTATCTGGTAAAAATAAAAGGTAAGATTAATGTGTAAGGTCAACAATGCCTTTAGGTTAAGTCAAGGTAAAGTGTATTTTTCATCATCATCATCATCATCATCATTATCATCATCTTCTTGTTGATAAATACATCAACATCAACATCAACAATTGGTAATTATTTCAACATAAACCGACCCGAATTTACCGATTGGCAAATAAGAAGCAAATCTTAATGAATGAAGGTCAATCGTTTTTAATTGTTATCAAGATACAGAAAATTAACAAAACTGTTGATTAACTGTCATTGGTAATTAGTGTGATGATAAGATGAGAACCTTCATTTTGTTTCTCATGTCAACCAATAATGTAACAATTAACAAGGAAATTAGCGATTCCTTTGAAAATAGAATCCACTTTGATTGTTGTCATGATTAAAGTAATTAATTTAAAATTGAATTCTATCCAACCATCGATGACATAAATCCACTTAATCTCCAACAGGTTACCTGTGATTGATAATGATGATGGAAAATTAAATTCTGTCCATTAAGTGAATTAAAATAATATTATTCATACAATTAAAAGTCACAAGTAAATTAAATTAATATTATTATTTTTAAATTGTTACTCGAAAATAGTTAATTAATGTTTTATATTTTCTTTTTCTTCTCCTTTTAAAAGCTCTACAGCTAAACAACAAACCACATAATCTCAATGAGGATGATGATTAAAGTTAACTAACTAATTTTTGGGCAATTAAAATCATGTTACAGGTAAAGGTGAGCGAACGTGAAAACGACGTTGATTATGATTATTATGTTGAAAAATTAATCTCAGGTAAAGAGATAAACACATTCCAAATACTAATAATATGAGAAGATGATACAATTATCCCTTAAGGCTCAATATTATCAATCATCTTGATCATTAGCATCTCTCTCTCTCTCTCCTCCTTTCATATTATTTTCTTAACTCTTCCCATTTCAATATCATCTCATCACCATGATAATCATTATCATGATCATCACCTGAACATCATGTTGAAAAAAACAAACAAACAAACAATATAACCAACGAGTAATTGAATTAAGATTGATTAGTTTACCTAAAATCTTAATCATTTACCTGAGATGAAAACAACTTTTTCTCATATTATTAACTCTCTTCTTAAATTAATATTGATTGTAATTATAAACATACAGGCTAATGATAAATGTTTTAATTTAATTAATTGTTATCTAGGTGAGAGTTAGTTGGAAAAGTGTTAATTGTTAATTAATACTTTGATTAAGAAAGGTGAGTAGTTACCTTGATAGGGAGGGAGAGAGAGACTTTTATTAAAAAAGTGTAATAATAAACATTTTTAATGGTAATAATTAATTACCCTACAGGTAAATTAATTGCGTTTTGCCAACTGTAACTAAATCATGATTAGTTAACTAATATAATTAGCTTGACTTGGAATCAAAATTAAAGTGTGAAATTTGATTGCAATTTAAAAATTTATGAATCAACACCAAATATAATCAATAATCAAGATTGTCAACAGAATCAAGTTAATCAAACTTTGTTTATAATATTAAATTTCATGTTCATTTGATGAATTTTTGTTTTCTTATCATTTTCAGAATCATCATCATGCAATTTAATCATGTATCATGTCTTGAAATTGAATATTTGGCAAAAAGAAATTCGAAAAAAAAAGTTTTTTTTTCTCTTCTTCGTTTCTGAGAAAAATAATAGTAAATATCAATGTCATCCTTAATTTAGATTATCAACTTTTCTTCCTACATCATCATCTTTATCATCATCTTAATCTCTGTCTATATTCACCATGATGACACAGGATTAAGATTCTGTTGATATGAATATTGTTTATCTAATCTTAATTTTTCTCTCTCTCTCTCTTTTCCTTTTTTTAGCCTGAGGCTACGATCATTGAAAAAGGATGATAATCAATATTTTCTCACAATTTGTTGATTCTGGTTGATTAACTGGTGAATTAATAAAACAAATTCAATACAAATCACCATTGGTAATTAATCCATGAATCTTAATTTAAGTTAAAGTAAACAAATGACAATGAAAATGATATGAACCTTGTATGATTGAAATGGTAATCAACTTAATCACAATCAGAAATCAATTAAACAAGGCTGATTAAATGAGAAACTTTCAATTTGAAACAATTATCAAGATCAAATTTAATTCCTTACAATTAGATAATATTTTTCAGACAGAACTGAAATCATCTTGATTGTACATTTCATGGTAATTCTTGAATATCCTGATTCATTCATCATCAATATTAATCACAATTCAATTTTTGTATTAATAATTTAATTCAGCAATTTAAATATTATATTAATACTAGAAATCACCGCACCCTCTAATCATAGTTAGATTATCAATTATGTTGATTGTGTCATTTAAATTAAAGTGATTGAAACAAAACATTGAATAAATTCAATCTTTAATCAACATGATTAACATTAATTGCTTATGGGTTAATATTTAAATTGGATTAAGAGGTAAAATAATAAAGCATATTGGCAAATAACAACAATTGGTAATCGTTTTTGTCACAATTAATATGATCATTGTATTAATGGGAATGTATTATTTGTATTCATGAATAAATGATTAGATTAATTGAGTAATTTAGTGTAACAATTTAACTGCACGTTTTTAACCAACATAATCATTCAACTCTCAAAGCTCTTAATCAATTGGTAAACAAAATAATCATTAAACACAATTAACTTAATACATTGGATTTCAATTGTAATAAGTTAACAAGTAACAATTAATTTTAAATTGTCGTTGTTTCAACCTAATCTTAAATGATAATATTATCAAAATAATTACTCTTTAAATCAGATTTATTATAAAATCATCATTAATGTTTGGTAATTTGTATCAATTTAGTATTAGCTTCTTAATTATTGACATTCTGTTAGTTAATGATTAGTTTTAGCTAAATATGAGTGATGATTGTTAATTGTGATTAAGACTAATGGGAATAAAAGTTGATAACAATCAGAAAAATATCTTAAATCATTAATACCACAATTGATATTATTTTTGTATCATCAAGAGTTAATCATTGATAAAATAATAACTTCTAATGATGATGATGATAAATTGTTATTGTATCAATAATATTCAATCACCTGTAATTATTTTGCTGTTGATTTTTTGTCATCTTTATTGTTTTGATTGCTGTTATCATCATTATCTTTGACTGTTATTGTTGTTGGATCATCAATTAAACGATTGGCAATGGTTAAAACGGGTTGGATAAATGATCGATCAGCTAATGATGTTGGAACCAGTGATCGAGCTGATTTAATGTTTTCCATCACTCGAGGTATTTTTTTGGCACAAATTGATAGATTTGAATATTTGGAACAACCAATTTCAATTATTTCGGAAAGAGTCAATTCCAATAGAGTGCTAATCAATTGAGTCACTGCCGTCGATTTGTTTGGACACAAACTGTCCAATAAACGAATTCCTCGGTCGTAGATGAAATGATAAGTACAACAACCATAGGGAAGAATCATAATGTCCGAAGTGACATTTTGACCAATATACTCGACGATGGTCATGGTTCGACTCACCAGAGAGTAAACTCGACCGATATTATCGTTATCGAGGCAGGTAAGAGAGTCTAAAAGTCGTAACCGATTAACGGGATCATCACAAACGTGTCGAACGGCCTTTCCTGCTCCCGATATGAAAAGAGCTAAAATTTGACGGGGAAAAGGTGGAAGACATTGTTGATACTTCGAAGCCAAAGTAAAACCTTTTCGAGCGGTTTTACAATGTCCAAGTAGATCACCTTCATTACGAGGAATTTGTTGATTACCATTTAATAGTAAAATCCGTTTAATTAAGCGATCTGTTCGGCTTTGTAATTGACTGCAAGTATTTGATGATGATGATATTTGTTGACCAGAAGTTGATGATAAGAGTGTGAAAAATGTGAATAAGATGATAAATATTATATTCAATTGATAGATGGACATTTTCAGGTATTGATTGTTTCTGTAATTGACGTTAACTATCATGATGATGATGAGTAAGTGTTGATTATGATGATGATTTAGTCAAAATTAAGGAAGCAAACAAAAGCATAACAATCAAAAGGCAGATTAATTTGATACTGTTATCTTGTTGTTGATGTCGTTAATTTTGATGATGATTAGTTGACAATTTAATTAGGTGACACTTTAAATGAAAGGTATTGTTTCACTTGAAACAATAGGATGAAGATGATGATGAATTTCAGCACAAAAATGTTATTCAAAACTCAGTGTTGTTGATTTTGTTTCTATGTAATGATTATGATGATGATACTCCAATGATCACAAAATTATCATCACTTATTATTCAATATTCTGAGACGGATGATTACAGGGTGATTTTTGGGCTGGGTAAACTTCATGGCGATTCTGGTTTTCCTTGAATAATTAAAACTTGATTATAATTTACTCTCCTCATCATCGTTTTCATCAATGGTCATTGGTTGTTGATCATCATTCATCATCATACCTGAGGAAGAAAAATAAAGAGAAAGTTAAACCTTGATTTGAATTTGCAATTGTGTATCCAAATTAACATGATAATTATCATCATTTTATCATCAATTATCATCTATGATAGTTAACCAATTATGAAATTTTCGCCCTCAAGCATAAATAAACACATAACTTTTATCTCAATGTTTTTCTCTGATTCAGTTACCCTGGAAATAAATTGTTCTGGAAAAATCAGAAAATTACTCAATTAACGATCAACAATTAACATGAAAATTCATTATCATAACTGATTTCATTTCAATTGTAACAACCATTTAATTGACTATCTTTTTAGTTTTGCTAAATTATGATATAATTGTTTGGGAAAATTAACCTTCTAGCAATTAATAGTTTAATTGCTAGAGAAAAACAAAAGTTTGATAACTTAGTTTTTCAATTAAATTGTTGTGTTTGTTGATTAAAGAAAATGCTATTTAAATGATCATTTAAAGAAACAAATTGTTTAAATTGTAACGATAAATTTTACCTCTTCATCATTTAATTAAGTTCCCATACATCAACATCCTATCAACATCCTTATTTGGAACTTCCTTTCATTAATTACCATTAATTTCTTTTCCTTTGTTAATTAACTAAATATGGTCGATACCATATTTAGACCTATTCCTTTTCTCGTTAATAACCAACAAAAGGTGAATCAACGTTTATCTCCCGATTCACTCATAGCTCCCTATCATCTAGTATAAATACCGAACCAATGTAATAGAATTAATTCAGTTCATCAGGATCAACAGTATCAACATAATTATCAGTGTTAATCAACATTTAATTGTAACAATCAACTTATTGAATTCATCATTAATAAATATAACCTTAAAATTATATCATTGTGTTTGTTTTCAACTAAGTCCGCTCGGTAACGTTACATTTGGTGGCAGCGGTAAAAGCAAACTTTTGGAAAATTTGCTATCAGTTTACCCGTGAGCAGTTCGTTGATCAGTGTTTTTCGAATTGGTTAACTTCGGTTAGACTACATTCGTGTTGTGAATATAATCTATTACTTTAGATTATCATTCCTTGGACGGCGGTGAAGTGTGACATTCGTGTTGTGAATTCAACTCACCCGGTTACAATTCTGGTGCAGATTGTAAAATCTTTTCATTTCATTTATAAAATTTGGTTTTGAACGTAAACTGGTTGAAAATGCAGAACACCAGTGCTGATTACGCTTCAATGGATCTTAACGAGTTTACGAGAACTCTGAGAATGTTTGCTGAATCAACCCGATCCAACAATCCACCTCAAGTTAGACCGTTTCTTGGCTCACAGACGTGTGACATTTACGATTGGTTATCTGAATACGATAACAAGACTTCAGCCTCAGGCTGGGATGATATTACTAAGTTAAGTAAGCTTTCTATTTACTTAACGGGATCAACTCTTTCGTGGT
The DNA here is from genome assembly GCF_014898815.1 of Panonychus citri. Taxonomy (NCBI): domain Eukaryota; kingdom Metazoa; phylum Arthropoda; class Arachnida; order Trombidiformes; family Tetranychidae; genus Panonychus; species Panonychus citri. The sequence continues at coordinate 4,893,653 of NW_026515543.1, read as the reverse complement.
ATCAGATGATGAAAGAAGGTGATGGACTACCATCAACATGGCCATCAATGAAAAAGCTTCTTTTAGAAACCTTCAATCCATCAGAACAAGAATTACAACTTGCTATTCAAATGCTTAAACAACAAGATGATGAAGATGTTATGACTTATATTGAAAGGTCAATTCACCTTTGTCATCGAGGAAAAATAGGACTAATGGATACAATAAACAAGATCATTGTTGGATTACAACCATTATTACTTGCTGAATTGGGATCGTTAGTAGCTCAACCGATTACAACAATCGAAGAACTGAACAAAAGATTGGTTGAAGCACAAAAAATCAGACAAATTCGGAACGAAGAACTCAAGTATTATTTCCAATCTTCTAATCATGCCAACTCTTCCTATGGCAATCAACAATCACCAAGACCAACTCCTTCATCGATGGCAGTAACATCAACAACCAATCCCGAAAAATCTGATCTTGCGGAGATATTGAATAAAATAAAGGCCATTGAAGCTTGGATCAGTACTAATGATCAGAATAAACGTGATCGTACACGAATTGAGTGCCATTATTGTCACAAGTTGGGACACATGAAACGTGATTGTAGACAAAAAAGAAACGATGACGAGAAAAGACGAAGAGATCGATCTCAATCTCCAGCAAGAGACTATCGTCAGTCTCAAGATGTGAGAAATCGCTCTCCAACACCACACCCGGAAGGAAGAAGATCAAGTTGGGATAATCGAGATAATACCTCTCGTCAAAATAACAATGGTCCAGCTGCATTTGCACTAAAAACTAATGATAATAATCAAGAAGACGAATCCGAAGCCATTGGTCATCTCACTCCATGTTCTGTAGTAATCAAAGGTATTCCTCTGAATGGTTTAGTCGACTGTGGATCTCAAGTTTGTTTGATAAATAAAAACGTGGCTGAAAAATTGAACATTCATCTTACACCTTCCCCATCTTTTCAAGCAACTAGTGTTAATGGTGATCAAGTTCAGATCTTGGGAAAGGCTAGAATAGATCTAAGTATTGTCATCAACGTAGAAAAGAGAACGAGTACTCTAATCGTCTTTGCTGTTGAATCTATCCCAAAAGAAGCTGATATACTAATTGGCTCTAATGCTCTTTATCGGCTTAGCATCAACATCAGTGGCTCAAGAAAAACTATCACATTTGAACCAAGTGAAGGTAAACTTCATCTTAGTGAAAATCTGATCCTTCCACCTAGATCACAAACATTCGCAACTGTGTCAACTGAAAATAAAGACTTTCGATCTAAAGGAACTTATCTGGTTTACACACCTGATAACGTTTTCGAAAAGAATAAATTGTTGATAGCTAACAGCATTGTTACTATTAAACAAGGTAAAGCTGATGTTGAAGTTTGTAATTTCAGTCAAGAACCGTTAAGCTTATCACCAGGAACCGTTATCGGTACTTACGAACAGAAGAGCAATGAAGATATTGACAATTCTAAATCAAAAGATGACACTAACACCAATCGAGGAATTTTGAGTGCTCAAAAGGTAAAGAAAGATGAAGATTTAACATGTGAAATAAAATATTTCGATGGTAAAGTCAAAATTGGAACACAACTCAACGAATCACAGAAGAACGAAATCATCAATTTGTTGAACGAGTATCGTGACGTTTTTGCATTGAAACCTGAAGAAATAGGTCGAACAACCCAGTTTGAACACCATATCGACACAGGTGATTCTAAACCTATTACACAAGCTCCTTACCGTACATCACCAGAAAAGCGAGAAATAACAAATAAATTAGTTCAAGAGCTAATTGATACATCCATCATACAACCATCATGCTCACCATGGGGTTCACCAATTGTCTTAGTCAAAAAGAAAACTGGTGATTTGCGTTTCTGTGTTGACTACCGAAAATTAAATGCCATCACGAAGAAAGACATCTACCCTCTACCTAACATCAGTGATGCTTTGGATTACTTAAGTGGAGCCTGCATTTTCACTAGTCTTGACCTCAAGTCTGGATACTATCAGATTGGTATAAATAAGAGTGACAAAGAAAAAACTGCTTTTGTCACTCCAGATGGAACTTACGAGTTCAATGTGATGCCTTTTGGACTAACCAACGCTCCAGCAACATTTCAACGCTGTATGGATGTTATCTTATCGGGTCTCAAGTATAATGCTTGTCTTGTTTATCTCGATGATGTTCTAATCTTCAACAAAACATTTGATGAACACCTTGAAAGTCTAAGAAAAGTTCTAGATCGCTTTATCCAAGCAGGTTTAAAGTTGAATCTTTCAAAGAGTATGTTTGCTTTACCAGAAGTGACTTATCTTGGTTACAAGATAAGTAAAGATGGACAATATCCGGAACGGTCAAAAATTGATGCAGTAGCAAAAATGAAGGTTCCAACAACTGTTAAGGATGTTAAATCATTTGTTGCGTTTTGTAGTTATTATCGAAAATTCATCGATGGATTCGCAACTATCGCAAAACCGCTAACATCTTTAACAAAACAAGACGTACCTTTTGAATGGAAAACAGAACAGCAACAAGCTTTTGAGAAATTAAGAGACTCTCTTATTCAATCACCCGTTTTAGCTCATTATCAATCTGATCTACCTATTGAGCTAAGAACTGATGCTTCAGGGGCTGGAATCGGTGCAGCTCTTCTTCAAAAACATGACAATGGTTGGAGACCAGTTGCTTATGCAAGTAGACAATTGGATAAGTGTGAGGAAAATTACAGCATTAGTGAACAAGAATGTCTGGCAATTGTCTTCGCTGTAGAAAAGTTCAGAAACTACCTCGAACATAAACAATTCACTGTTATAACTGATCATTGTGCTCTTTGCTTTTTACAAACAAAAGCTAAACTACCAAGACGATTGATACGGTGGTCATTACTTCTTCAAGAATTCGATATGACGATAGTGTATAAGAGTGGTAAACATCATGCTGACGCTGATTGCCTGAGTCGTTATCCTGTAGATTCACCAACAAACATGGATGAATTTGAAGATCGAGTACACTGTTTCTCAGTTTCATGTGAGCTAACAACTGAAAAAATAAAAGGTGAACAAGAAAAAGACTCTCTGTGCCAAGAGATTGTGTTCAATTTAAACCGGATAGAAGAACTATCAAATAAAAAAAGAAAGCGATTCGAAAAATATGTAAACAACAGTGGAATCTTGTACAGAAAAGTTTGGTTTCAAGGAAAGAAAGTAAACTGATAGTGGTTCCCAAATCACTAAGAAAAATGATTTGTGAAATTAATCATGACTCTGTCTTTGCTGGCCATCAAGGAATTACTAAAACCTACGAAAAGATAAGAAACAAATTTTATTGGCCTGGAATGGTATCATATATAAATAGCTTTGTCTTATCGTGTCTCCCGTGTCAAACGAAGAAAAGCCCACATTCTGGAATGAGTGGTAAATTAGTACCATCTACAGTAACCAAACCATTTGAACAAATAGCCATCGATTTAATTGGTCCATTACCACCATCAGGAGGTAAAAAGTACATTATCGTTGCAATAGATTGTTTCACCAAGTATGTAGAAACAACGGCAGTATCTTCACCTTCTGCTCAATGTACTGCTACTTTTATAATTAACAACATCTTTTGTCGATATGGTACACCTGGAACTCTTTTGTCTGACCAAGGGACAAATTTTACGAGCAAACTTTTGGCCGATATAAATCGATCATTGTCCATCAGACATAAACGAACAACAGCTTACCACCCACAAACTAATGGACAAGTCGAAAGAGTGAATGCTACTCTGAAAAACACACTTTCCATGTATGTCAACGCATTCCACTCCGACTGGCATAAGTATCTACCATTTGCAACGTTTGCTTATAACTCGTCTTATCATTCAGCTATTCAAATGTCACCATTTGAATTACTTTTTGGAATGAAACCAACAACGCCAGAAGATTATAACATTCCAGTTGATGATAATCACGCTGATGCTGAACAACGAACTCAGTTTGTTAAAAGCAAATGGCCTGAGATAAGACAAATGGTACAAAATCACTTAGATGCAGCTAGAAGTCGTTACACACAAAATTATAATGAGAAACATGATGATAACGAATTTCAAGTTGGTGATCTGGTACTAGTTTTATTTCCCAATCCAACACCAGGACTTGCAAATAAGTTCTGTCATAAGTATCATGGACCTTATAGTATCATCGAAAAGGCTGGTCCATTAGTATACACGGTGAAAGAAATAAACTCGAATTCTAAACCAATTAAAGTGAACATCCAGAGACTAAAAGATACTTCTTAAGAGAAATAGAAGAGAACGAAAATGACGAAAACAACGAAACACTTCCAGTCACCCCAGTTTTCCCCGAATCAGATAAAGAAATTGGGCAAGAAGAAACTGAGTCAATGAACACTACATCAACAGATAAATCGAACTCTAGTCTTAACCAATGGTTCGATACTCGAGAAAGTTTTGATCTTTTTAGAGATAATGAAAGACCAATGACAAGTACTCCTGCCAGACCTAATCCACCGGGAATGCATTTGTGTCAAAACTCGACATATGATATCAATAGTCCCAGAGTTTGGCGAGAAAAATGTCAATACGAACCAGAAGTTTCGACTTCGACAACTGACTGCTCAGACTGTGGAAAACCCCTTCCACCATGTTTAGGCGCCATTAAAAAACGAGTAAGATTTGAGCTCTCAAACCGATCAGAAGAATCGACAGTGACAGATCAAAGTGACAACAGAGATGCTGATTATGATCAACCAAAAACAACTTCTAAAGTGATAAGAAATGAGCCTGTAATAACAAGATCAAAGAGTAAAACAGGTTTACCACTAGTGTCTATGATCTTAACATCACTTCTTTGTATTATGCCTACATCAGCAAACTTTCACCCAGTAAATCCAATTACGTGGAGACAATCAAGTAGACCTGTTGTTCAGTCAGAAGGTGAAATTCATGCATTTGTTACCGTTAAAAACGTTTGTGAGACCATGGCTTCAGAAATTCATGTTCCTGATCTACAACGTGATAAATTTAAATCTTGGTGTGATGCCATGTATGAAAAATCGATCATGGAGCCAATTAAAAATCATTGTGTGATACAACAGAATAAAGTAGAAAAAAGAGCCGTTATAGTCACAGCAACAATAATAGGAGTTGCTATGGCTGGAATAGGCGTAACCGCAGCCCTTACTCACCATGGTTATCAGATTCAAGAACTTCAAGAACAATTACCTAAACATAAAGTAATAATGGAAGAAATGTCAAAAGTTATCAACGATCTACAATATTCATTGAATCAACACTCATCTGTGATCAACAATAACACCAAACGGCTCGATAACTTAGAAACAAATCTCCTACACACTATTTTAACTACATCTGGAATAGCCAACAGATTTGAATCACAACGAATCCAGTTGAACGACATCTTTAAACAAATGCAAATCCACAAGGTCAGCAGTCAAATGTTCTCGTTCCTCAATCTTTCAGCGGAGGAAGAATTTAGATATCCTCACGAACTCATGTCAATAGACAAGTGTTTATTCGATACAAAGAAACACGAATTACATCTTCCCTTACATGGATTCGAAAGAAGCTATCGATACTTTTTAGCAGAAGCTGATCCTTTCTGGTTACGAGTAGATAAAGAAAAATGTATTAGATATGTTGGTCCTAAATTTGTACTCAACGACAAAATTTCAAAAACTGTTTGTCGAATCCAAAATCAGGCATTACAGATGGGTCCCATCATAATCACCAAGAACTTTAATTGTGACAAGGAAATTTTAAGCATAGATAACTTTTGGAAACCGAAAGAATGCCCTGAAGGAATTGATAGTGATCTACAAATCAAAATCAAATCAGAAAAAAGATTAGTCTACTGTTACGGACATTCTATCATAATGGCAAATAAGAACATGAGCTGTCCAAATTTGGTATTCTCATTTCCTTCTACTCTACCGTTAACAATAGACAATGAAACTTTCGACTATTATCGAATATATCATTCTACCAAATTAGAACAAATTCCAGCTGATGCCGACACAATTAATCATTTCCTTTTTGCTGGACAAACTCACACTCAGCTCTTAGAAATGATCAAAATTTCAAATTTTGATAAATCATTCATCGCAATCGTTCAAAGCAATCCTTTTACAAGTACCATTGCTTTAACCATCATCATCACGATCTTACTAATATTCATATACATCATTTACAAGAATTATCATTTACTTCTCAACAAAATAGTGTCCCCAAATAGAAGAACAAATCAAAACGTCAATAATCTGGAGGACATGGAAATGCAACAAATCTATGAAACACCAGAAGTAACAGATGATTCATCTTCTCCGCACAAGACAAAACTAAAACTTCTCTTCAGATTGAAAAATAATCCCGAAAATTAAGGTCACTTTCAAAATTTATAACTCCGCCCCGCTAACTTTAAAATCAACAAAATAGATTTACACAGTTTGGACCTTACTATATCAGAAAATATATAATCTTTGATAAAATCGACGCGGGCATGACGGGGTAAAACTCGAAATTACAAATCAGCTTTTCAATTAACCACCATTAACTAGGATTTCAGTCTCAATTCTAATTCCGTTAAGTTAGCATTTTATGCAATTTATATCAATTAATATGACTCCTGTAAATCTGAATCTGCAATCAGTTTACATTTCTTGCATGTCCCTTTCTGTCCCTATCCACCTGATCCCAAGTAAAAAAATAGATTGACAATTGAACTGAAACAAGAGCCTGTTTCATCTTCTTTATCAACGTCACCCTTTCATTTTTTGGAAATCTTAGGAAATCACCCAAGCATCGCAAAAGGATGCTCTATCAAATTAAGTGTTCCATAAAGCTGTATCAATTGGTGCCCACTGGTGCTGACAGGTCAAAAAAGGATTTTGTTGATAATCAACGAAACAAGGGACTGTTTCAACTTCTGGTCGAGGGAAATGTAACGATAAATTTTACCTCTTCATCATTTAATTAAGTTCCCATACATCAACATCCTATCAACATCCTTATTTGGAACACTTCCTTTCATTAATTACCATTAATTTCTTTTCCTTTGTTAATTAACTAAATATGGTCGATACCATATTTAGACCTATTCCTTTTCTCGTTAATAACCAACAAAAGGTGAATCAACGTTTATCTCCCGATTCACTCATAGCTCCCTATCATCTAGTATAAATACCGAACCAATGTAATAGAATTAATTCAGTTCATCAGGATCAACAGTATCAACATAATTATCAGTGTTAATCAACATTTAATTGTAACAATCAACTTATTGAATTCATCATTAATAAATATAACCTTAAAATTATATCATTGTGTTTGTTTTCAACTAAGTCCGCTCGGTAACGTTACAAAATGAACAATTTAAAAGTTGATTGTGAAACAAAATCTAACAAATACAGTTACTATTTTGTTCAGTTATATTCAATCAACTCATGGATATGTAGTTACAATTAATATCAGATGATTAAATATATTGGGTTACCACAATTATGAGAATCAAATTGTTGTGTTAAAAAGATGATTAATATTAGATTGCTTTTAGTGATTTAACCAACTAATATTAAAACTGATTGGGTTACATTAGAGACTCGAATATTATTGTTATCATCAAATCAATCAATGATATTATTTCAAACGATTTCTAATCAACAACAATAGAAAGTTACAATTTGAGGTTCTCGAATTATTTTTTGGCTTCTTTTCTTTGAGAGTTTTTTTTTCTCGCCTTACCTTATATGTTATATATAAGTAACAGAATCATCCCAAATCCTTTTGTATTATTACAATGATGATGATAATAGTAACACAGAATTGATGATGAAAAAAATGCTCTTCAAACATCCAAATTATTTGGGTTTTACACTCATAAGAATCATAACCATTGTAATAGTCAAGTATATTATTGATTTCTCAAGAATCTTCATCCTTTTTTGCTCCGCATCCTTTTGTTGTTACATTTGTAAGGGAAATGCCTCAATCGACCCCCATTCATACTTAACCAATAAGAAAAAGAGTTAATCATCTCAAACAATTAACTCTTTTCCCGCTTCTCCTTTGTTACCACAGAAACCTTTTCTCCATCTTGTATATAAACAAGTTCCTTCTCTCTCTCAAAAAGAGAAGCAACACACCAATACCTCAGCTTACAACTACTTCTACACACATTGTATACTCATTGTTAGTCATACCCACGTGTCAATTACCCTTAATTACTTATCTTACTCTTCAGTATTTTCCTATTCCTATTTCCGTCTCCTCAATAATTATTCTTACAAGGTGTATCTATACTGTTGTCTCTATTCTCAATAAATATCTAAGTTGCTCCAAAATCTATTTGTCGATAATAGCGCCGGGCACAAAAGTCGTTCGACCTTTGTCCTCGCTATTTCTACTCTTAGGCTGTAGCTTTCTCGGTTGCAGGTTTTGTAAGGCTGCCTTATCCACATCCCCCAGCACAACCCTTACAAATGGTGGAGATGCCTCCCTTTACTTATTAAGTGTTTGTGTCTCTACATTGACCTTAATCAAGGTTAGCGTGTTTCTTGTATCCACGGCGATACTAAGAGTGAAAAGTGTCGTGCCCTTCAGCGTAATTACCGATCAAAATTGATCCAAGCAACTATAAATTATTAGATCTTTCAGATCAATCATCTTCTTCTACTGACTCTTTTCAACAATACATTGCTTCACCTTCAACATCTTTCAGCTCCTCATCTACACTCGATTTTACAAACCGTCACCTTCATCTAACACCTATTTTCGATTGGTCAAATAGCGACCTCATCTCTATTCACGATAAAACAATGTCTACTGAATCAACTGTATGGGAATACACTTCCAAAAAAGAAAACAAAGAAAAATTATGCGCCATATTTGGCATCAGTCTCAAGAACCTTGAGTATGGTTCCTCAACAAAAGCTCTTCGCGCTGCAGTGATTACAGCGGCGATGGTAGCTGGTTCGGTGGATGACCCCTCAAAAATTAATCAAGAAACCCTTCTCGACCCAAAATGGTTAGAATGCCCCGAAATTTTCAAAAAGATGCGTCAATTTGGTATTACTGATGACAACATCAGAATCCTTTTCAATGAAAATGCATTGGGTAAGTCTCTCGATAGACAAACATTAAGAGATTTAGGTTTCACCAAATATCAACAAGATTGTTATTTAAAATGTTTTCCTCTCTTTGAGTCCAATGTTGACCCTGTCGCTCACCAGAACCAAATCAATGAGACAATTATTAATCAAAGTGATGATGAACTTGGTCGTAATGACTGTTCCTCACCCTTACCTATTAGACAAGATTGTGATTTTAGACATCATTGTTATTCTCCTCCTCCCGTTTACATAGGAAGAAACAAAGAAATCATTTCTGAGTACGCGGAAAATAGTCGAGAAACCTTTTCCCAGTGGCTCAATAAATTAGAAAGACGAGTAAAAATCTATAGAATTAAAGATGAGCAAGCAATTCAAATTCTCTCAGCCCAAGTTCCCGATAAGATCTATCAGAAGATCGAACAGATTCAGATTAAACACAATCATCCTTCTTTCTCTTTCTTATTAACTAAGTTAAGACAAAGTTATTTCGGAGAACACGAAATGATGGAAGCAACAGAGAAGTTGTTTACCAAAAAATTCATTAAGAACACTAATCCAAACGATTATGTAAATGAATTAGCCGATGCAGCTAGATTAGTAGTTCCTCAAATCCCTGAAGAAGCAATATTTTTTCTAATTCTTCATCTCTTGCCTGAAGAATTAGCCTTTGATATTAGACATGATTTGACTATTAGAACCCTAGATCGACTAATTTCCGAATTAATCATTCATAACAGTAAATGTAAATACGAAGCAAACAAATCAATTGATGAGAATTCTACTCCAATTAGAAAAAACGCTTCAACTACTTCTAGAGGTAGAAACCAGAATTCAAATTCGAATTCTTTTAACAAAAATAATCAAAATGAACGCTCCTCTTACCGATCTAGAAATCCTAATGCCTCTACTCCTAATAACAATCAACGAGTCAGAAATCAAAGTCAATCATCAACCCCAAGAAGAGACAACAATCAAAGTTATTCAAGATCACCACAAGGTCGACCACAAGGTCAAAGAAATCAACGTAGGTCATTCAACAACAACAACAATAATAATAACAACAACAACAATCAACCATCAAACAATTCTTCACCGCCGATTAATCAATCCGCACCTACACCTACAGTATATTGTTCCATTTGCATGTCAAATACTCATGCGACAGAAAATTGTTCTAGGAACATCAATATGATTCTTCCTCATGAAGCTTATATGATCAATTCACCTTTAGAACCTATCACATCTACTCCTGAAGTATTTTATAAGAGACCTCAAATCATCATTAATCTTGATCATCCTGAATATAAACAAATCACCGCACTTCTTGATTCTGGAGCTGGTATCACCGCGATGCGAAAAGATACAGCAATTAAATTAAGAATACCAGTCTATCAATCTAATCACTATTTTCTTGGTTTATCTGGAAGAGACAGACCTGTGAAAGCGACGGGTGTTACTCAATTACAATTCCAGGTGGATAATCCATATAAACAAAATCCTTTGGAGGTTTTCGTTTTCGAGGATCTCCCACAAGAATTTATTCTTGGTCGGAATTTTTGGTTTTGGTCAAATGTAAATTTGGCTGCTGTTTCCAATCATGGATGGCTACCAACTAGAAATGGGAAACCGATGAGAATTTCTCTTCGAATACCCGATTCTAGCACATTTAACTATTTATTTCACACCCAATTCCCTAAAATATATGGTCCAGCTAGAAATATTTCTCCTGAGCGCTATCAATCACCGCAAGTTTGTTCTCAACTTTTGGATCAATCATCGAATTTCACCAATCACCAAGGACCAATTCAAGCACATCAACAATCTTCTAAAAATCAACCTTTCAACTCCACTAACTCTCCTACTTATGGAAGAACAAGGTCGAACGACTATGTTCAACCAGAAGTTCCTCCCACCTCATTCTCTGATCGTAGATCAAGGTCGAACGACTTTGAACTAGCATCAGAACAACCTCAATACAACTCCCACCAATCATCAAATCAATCTACAAATCAACTTTTAACTCAAGCAACTCATCAAGCAACATATCATCATGAAGTTTTAGCAATCGACACAACAGAAGAACAGTATCAACAAATCATTCAACAATCTAAATTAGATAAAAGACGAGATGAATTTCCTGTTGAAATCAGCAATTTACAATCAACTTTAAACAATGGAATCTCAAAAGATTTAAACAATCATCAAATCTCTATAATGAAAAATTTTCTCAACAATTATCAATCAGTCTCTCTTCATAAATACGATCTTGGCTGAATACCTGCCGACGTTGTAAATATTAGAATCGATCTGGGATCTCATCCGATACCGAGATGTAATTATTTTCGTTTGGGGCCAATGAAAAGAGATATAATGGATAAAAAGATTAAAGAATTAATCAAATCTGGAATCATTGAACCATCTAATTCATATGGTGGTTCCCCTGCTTTCTTAGTTGAAAAACCTGGTAAGAAAGATTGGCGATTAGTCACCTCTTTTAAAGAGCTAAACTCACTAATGAGAACAAGAACATATCCAATGCCGAACGTGGATGACCACATTCAAGCATTAGCTGGATATAAATATTTTATCACAATCGACTTCGCACAAGGATTCCATCAGATCGAGCTTCATCAAGAAGAAAGAGAAAAAACCGCCTTTGTTACCGAAATTGGTAAATATCAATACGTGAGATTACCTATGGGACTCGCTGATTCTCCCGCCTACTTTCAACAATTTGTAAACAAAGTCTTTGGAAATTTGTTATACAAATGCTGCCTCGCTTATATAGATGATATTATCATCTTTGGAAAAACATTTGATCAACTAATTGATAATGCTAATCAAGTCTTTCAAAGAATCAAAGACATTGGTTTAAAAGTGCAACCTGACAAATGTAAATGGGGTCACAAGGAAGTTAAGTTCCTTGGACACATCATCTCTGGCGAATCTGTCCGCCCTGATCCTGAAAAAGTCGAACGTCTAAGAAACTTTCAACCGCCGAAAAATATTAAAGGACTACAAAGTCAACTTGGCCTCTTCAATTATTTATCAAATTACATTAAAAATTATTCTACTGTTGCTGCAATTTTATTCGAGTTATGTTCCAAAAAGACAAAATGGGTCTGGAACCAACATCATCAGAAAGCTTGGGAATATATAAAAAATCAATTGATAAAAGATTGTCTTTTAGTTCAATTCAATCCTGATTCTGATCATCGATTAATGGTGGACGCAAGTTCAATAGCTGTTGGAGGTATACTCATGCAAAGAGATAAAAATTCAAGTGATGAAAACGATTGGAGAGCTGTTAGTTATTTTGGCCAGAAATTAGCTAAATATCAGATTGCTTATACAACAACAGAAAAAGAATGTCTTGCTGTTGTCATTGGAGTTTTAAAATATCAACACTATTTGAGTGGTAAACATTTCGTGGTCGTGAGCGATCACTGCGCTTTATGTGCACTCCCTAAAATCAATTTTAAATGTGCAAGGTTGCATCGATGGGCAACCCTCTTATCTCAATTTGATTATAAGATCGTTTACTCAAAAGGAAGCGATCACCCTGCTGACTGTTTCTCTCGATCTTCTGAATGGAAACACAAAAGAATCGGAGAAATAGATGAAGAAGATTTTTACAAATATTTACTATTTGCCTACGAAGACAAATGTCATGTCATGGTAAATGAACCTCATGTCGGTCCTCACAGTTTACTTCATCATACCAATTGGATAGATAAAGAAACTTCAACAATTACAAATTCTGATTTAGATGATATTCAACTAATTAAAGAAACAAATCAAAAAGAACACATCATGTATGTTAGACAAATCGCTAAAGAAATTGGTGAACAAATTGGTCAACCCGAAATCATTGATGACAAATTAGTCTCAAAATTCATCGTCACCTCTGAACAAGAGAATCAAGAAATCAACGAATCTAATGAAATCAAAAAGCATCAAATTAAAGATTCATTCATCAAAACTACAATTAAACAATTAAACAAAGGTTTAATGACAAGATATTTCATCTTAAAACAAGGTCTCCTCTATCGTAAAATAAACGACAATAAAATTGCTATTGTCCTTCCGCTTCATTACAAGAGAAAGTCTATAAACAATATCATGAAGAATCTATTGGAGGACATTACGGATTTAAACCTACTTCGAAGAGAATTAAGGAAGTATTTTGGTTTCCACAAATGGATGAGTGGATTAAATCCAAAATAATTAATTGTGAAACTTGTGTAAAATATAAACACAAAACAACTAATGATCATCGACCTAAAGCTATGCCAATACCAGATCAACCTCTCGATCGTATCCAGATGGATATTGTTGGTAAATTTAAACCTTCAAAGCTGAGAAATCAATATTTATTTACCGCCGTCGATGTCTTCACTAAATATGTATTTGCTCAAACTTATCGTAATCAAGAAGCTAAAGATGCTGTTAAATTTTTAAAATACATCATTCAATTCATTGGACCTCCTAAAGTGGTACAAACTGATAATGGTCCTTGCTTCAGATCGAAAGATTTTGCTGATGTTTGTCAAGAGTACAAAATCAAGCATCAAAGAACAACCCCCTATCGGCCTCAATCAAATGGTTTGATTGAACGATTAAATGGAATCATTGGCAATCGCATCAATATGTTTACAGAGTTAACTAAGGATTGGGACATTGAAGTTCTCAATCATGTTCAAGCTTACAACTCATCTCATTCCGAAAGCTTAAAAACAAGCCCCTATTATCTTCTTTTTGGAAAAGAACCTAATACACCTTTACTAAATGAATTCGAAATTCAACCGATTGCTACAACAAGTGAAAATCTTCAAAAACTTCGTGAACAGCATCACAAATCAATGACGGAGAAGCAGCAACAAAGAATTGACTCTTCCCTCTTCTCTACCTCCTTTCAAAAAAGGTGACAAAGTCACGTTAAGCGTTCAAATTCAAGATTATCTTAGAGGTAAAAAGTTAACCGCACCCTATAAAGGTGACTACATTGTATTAGAAGTGTTTGATTCAGCAGCTCTAATTACTAATTTAAAAGGGAAACAAATTATGGTGAATTTCTCTAATTTAAAATCATTAGGTGAAACTCAAGAAATTGAAGATTTGACAAATCTTCAGAAAGACAATGACTCTCAATCATTAATTTCAGAAAAATCAGATGATGAAGATAATTAATCAATTAATTCATCACCCAAGTTATCATCAAATCAATAATTAATTTAATCTATCTCTCTCTCTCTCTTATTCAAAGCTTAAACTCCAAGCATAATTAAGATTAATACTTAAAATTTAATCTTCTCTCCTTCATCCGATTCAAACTAACAATAGATTAATTAATCATCTTAGTTATAATTAATTATCTCCTCTTGATTCACTGAATCAATATTCATTGATACTAATTACAATTACTATCAATTGTTTTCTCTAAGATTGATTCAAATGGTCAGTTGACTAAATTTGATATCTAATCTTCTCTTTCATTCACATCACAAACAATAGATTAGACCCAATTAAAGTAAACAGTCGATCGACTCATTTACTTTCACTGGTCAATACAATCTAGTCAGGAAACAAATAGTCAGTCGACATTTTGTTTTCCAGTAAAGCTCTTTTCCTCACAAGAAGAAAAGACGAGCGTCCTTTCATCTTGGGTACCATAGCACTTCTCCATTAAACAAATCGAATGATTTATAATTAAACGGACAATGTTACTTATTCCAATAGATACTCTAGAATAAATTCAAAACAAAAAACAAAACAGGTTAATAAACTCGTAATTAAATTAAAACAAAACAAAAAGGAAAATTGCAACTTAGTAACATTGAGATAGAACAGCACGGAAAGTTCCATTAGCTCCAAATTATAAGATCTTTCGAACGTGATCCGATCGAGTCAATTTCATTCTCCGCTTGGTAATCCCATAAACAATTAACTGTAACAATTAGTTAATTCTCACAAATCATATCTCATCAATTAGTTAGTCACTGAATCTCATTTCTATTAGGAACATCTTGTTAAATTGATTCTTTCAATTTAAACATTAGAAAGCAACAAGGTCAATCGACTTTGTATCCTTTCTCTTATCCCATTATTCCAAGTTGAATAATGTAAAAGCTAACGCCTTTACTTTCACAAGGTAATGGTCAATCAACTATCACCTTGGGTCACAGTTAGATTTTCGTTCCAACCAATTCAATTTCAAATCTCCTCTTATTATTACCTATGGTACAAAAGAAACTAAAAGGAAGAAATTAGAATTACCATCTAGAGTAATAGCTACAGAAGCTCAACTCTTAACCTTTCACTTATTTACATTGAATTAACAATGATTTCTAATGTCGAGAGAGAAAATCTAATTAAAGTTTCAAGTCGATCGACCTGAATCTCAATCAATCAATTCAATTGAAACAAATTCAATTTTCACCACAATTACAAAGCGACTTGGTCTCTTGGACTCACAAGAGCTGGTCAATTCAATTGCTTCAAATTTTCTTTGTCATCGAGAGTCAACCAATTTAATGCTTTTTCACCACAAATTTCATATCTAAATGAAGCTCAAAACTTAATTAATCTAATTAGAGAAAAAATTAGAAATTAAATTAATAATTAAAATTAATTAAATTAATAATTAAAAGAGGACAAAAGTTGATCAACCTTGCACCTCTTTAGTCACCAATGGAGATAAAACAATGGCTCCATCTATTAAACACACCCCTTCTTCACCAATCAAAACTTCCGTTTCCACCAAAAGAGAATAGAATTTAAATTTGTTCTTTTCTACTTCATTTACTCTTCTCATTACTTTCAGTTAACATCTTAATTATTAAGATTAGTTATTAACATTTTTTGTGTGTTTTCAAATTAAATCAATTAATTGTTGGTCTTTTTCTCTCTTATTTTAAGTAGATGAAAGGGTTCAAGGTCGATCGACTTTGAACCCAATCAATTAATTAAACAATTAAAATCTAAAGATTTAGATGAATCTTCAGCTATTAGCTACCATTGAGCTTACATGTGCTCTTTACCAACAACAATACTAATTGATTTAATTTACTCTTTTCAGCTATTTTCAAATTAATTCAACTAATTAAATCTTCAGCTACCATTTATGTTTCTCATCTCTTCTCACCTTTTCCAAGATAACATCAGTGTTTAAACCATAAGGGAAAGAAGTCGATCGACCTCTCACCCTACAATTGGTTCTTCTTCTTGTCAAGAAAAGAGACAAAGGTCGAACGACTTTTGACTCTGATCTGACCTTCTTCTCACCTTCAATTAACAAGCCGACATCCACCGACCACTTCCATCGTCTCTCATCAATCATCCCATTTGGCTACAATTATGGCAAATACCGAGTTACCGTTGCCGCTGGTGAACAGCGAAGAAACCAAACAACCCAAGTTCAATCAAATGACTTTGGAATCTTATAAAAAATTCATCAAATTGAAAGTATTAGCCAGCCAAAGCTTCATCGCAGATCGTTGTTTTTCATTAGCTTTCACCAAAGTTAATATGACTCCAGGTTATGTTCCAGTGAATGAAACGAACAATCATCAAACCTTCATTTGTCTTCTCTGCGATCAAATTTCATGTTTTCCGATGGAATGTCCCGAGTGTTTTCTCTTCTATTGTCGATGTTGTGCTAAATTTCTTCATGTTTTATGGCGAGCTCATAATAAGCTTCCTCTAACAATAGATTTTAATTCAAAGGAATTCAAGTTAACAAATAAAGAAATCTATTGTCTTCTTCCTACTGATGGTTATGGTGAATGCAAGCTCAAAGAAGTCGATCAAAAGACTAAAGAATCAATAACTCAATTGAATGTCAATTGTGTTTATTTTAATTGTAAATTCAGTGGAAACTACATCAATGTTACTACTCATATGAGAAATACAATTCATAAGGACGATTTCAAGTTCGATCCAATCAATGTAGCTGCCAGTTTTTTAAAAGAAGATGAAACTTATGAAGATGATCCTGAAACTATTGCCTTTTATCATGAAATGTTTTCTAATTCTAATCAAGAGGAATTGGCCTCAAATTGGCAAGATAAAATTGCCTCAACTTTCGATTCAATTTCCGAATCAACTGAAACAAATTCCGTTTCTCCAGTTTCACAAGAAGAAATATCTTCAATTCCATTGCCATCTACTCCTCCTGGTTCTCCTAAGCGATCATCTGACACATTTTCTCCTCAACAATTAAAAAAGAGATTAACTCCTCTGGAATATTTAACCAGAAAAAGTAAACAAAGAATCGATGCTCAACTCGCATCAAACGCATCTTCATCTTCATCATCAACAATTCAACCAAATAAAACTCCTAGTCATCAAAATGAAATTATAATTAATGATTCATGGGATTCATTAACAGAAAAAATTAATTCATCAATGGAATCATCAATCGATGAAGAAGATAGTGAACTTTTATTGGCTACAGTCTCGGCAAATTCAGCACAATTTAGAGCTGAACAAAATCTTCGCAAACGTTTGAATAAACAAGCAAGAAAACGAGGTGATTTGAATTTTTATATTCCTCCTGTACTAAGAGTCGCCAGACCAACATCACCAAATGATGGTTGTGATTGGAATGACCCTCCGCCGAGTACATCAACTTCCAAATCAACATTGAGTTCTAGTGACATTTCTTCACTTCTTGACCCTCTCTCTTCAATTCCGGTGAATCCATCACCTTCAACCTCTTCATCACTTACAGTTTATCGTGATCCCCGAGTGTCAACCTCAAGTGAAAGCTCAAACCCTAGTGCTTCTGAACAATTAGCTCCATCACCAAGAACCTCAACCTCTTCTCAACAATCAAGCCAATCAACTTCATCATCTCAATTATCTTCATCTCAACAATCATCATCATCATCACAGAACGACAAGGTCGACGACTTTGTGTTCTCTGAACCTTCCAATTATCAACCCAAATCATTACAATTCCACAAATTCACAGAGAAGGAAATTAATCAAATCAAATCAAAGAACAGAAGAAAAAGACTAAGACAAAGAAGACGAGATCCAACCAAAGCGAATCGCAAAGAGAAAGCGAAAAGAACCAAAGTTTATAAAAATTTATTAGCTGCCAAATCTGAACCAGCTAAAACGAAAATGTTGCCGCCGCCGTACATGATCGGTTTAATCGCAGCTAATTCAATGCTTTTAATGAAAGATGGTATAACCGCTTGTGCCATCGACATAGAAAAACAAACTATCATCATGAAAAATGGACGTTGTGCTAATGTTCCAACATGGATCTCAATTGTTGATCATCATGGTCACATTGTTTATAATTCATTCGTTAGAAACCCAATCAACTCAAGTCATCGGTTTCTAGCTGAATTTCATGGTTTATCATGGGACGATACCAAATGGGCTCCTAATTTTAAACGTGTTCGAGCCGAGGTAATCGAAGTCATTAGACGTTACCAAAGAATTATTATCGCTGGCGATATATGCGATTTTATGGATTTATACATTTCTCCCCATGATTATTTATATTTATTACCAAGAATCATTGACGTAACCAAATGTTACGCTTGTCGAGTTAAAAAGGATGAAACTCTCAGCCTCAAAATTTCTGTCTTCTGTCTCTTCGCTCACATCTTTCAAGATAAGCAACATTCACCCATCATCGATGCTGCTTATACCATGTGGTTATATTTAATTGATTATCAAAGGATTGAAACAACATTTAAACAAATCGTTAAACAAACACCAAGTTTTCTCAATGGATATAAAGGACATGATTGGCCTAGAAATTACAACATGGGTGGTCTTTTAAAAGACATCATGAAACAAGTCAAGGATTGGCCTGATTCGTTCAAAACGAATCCAATGTTAACATCAAAAGAAAACTCTGCTAGAATTCTCTCTCAGAAGTATTGGTCGGACGATTATATCGATGGACCTCCAAATAATGAACGTCCTATTCCATATCAGTATGAACGTGGTCTCTTTATGGCCTACGAGTGTTCTAAGACCCGTTAAAGAGCCTTAAATAACACTTTGTGGGGGGGCTCTGTAAGGGAAATGCCTCAATCGACCCCCATTCATACTTAACCAATAAGAAAAAGAGTTAATCATCTCAAACAATTAACTCTTTTCCCGCTTCTCCTTTGTTACCACAGAAACCTTTTCTCCATCTTGTATATAAACAAGTTCCTTCTCTCTCAAAAAGAGAAGCAACACACCAATACCTCAGCTACAACTACTTCTACACACATTGTACTCATTGTTAGTCACCCACGTGTCAATTACCCTAATTACTTATCTTACTCTTCAGTATTTTCCTATTCCTATTTCGTCTCCTCAATAATTATTCTTACAAGGTGTATCTATACTGTTGTCTCTATTCTCAATAAATATCTAAGTTGCTCCAAAATCTATTTGTCGATAATAGCGCCGGGCACAAAGTCGTCGACCTTGTCCTTATTTCTACTCTTGGCTGTAGCTTCGGTTGCAGGTTTTGTAAGGCTGCCTTATCCACATCCCCCAGCACAACCCTTACACATTATTGTTGTTATTGTTGCATCTTCCATATCTTCCTCATCCTCATCCTCTGTTTCATTTGCAATTTTGTATTTTCCTCTATTCAATCTGAATTCCTTTTTTCTTTTTTTTTCCATCATGTTCATCATCATTATCATGGTTCATGTTGCTGTTGGTTTTCATATTGTTCATCATTGCAATAGATTCAATCCTTTTCCTGCCTTTTTCCTGGATAAATGAAAAAAAATATGATGGTTATCAGAGAGAGAGAGATGAAATAATCTTGATAATGGTTGAAGAAAAAAATTCACACAGATTATTCTGGGATTTCAAAGTACAAATAAATATACTATGTAATACTTTGCTTGTCATTCAGATGTAACATTGAAAATGAACCAAATTAAATTGCAATAATCATGTAATTTCATTAATTTGTTACAAGGTAAAGTATTACCAAGTTAAATGGCTGATTTTTTTTCTGCTCCAGATTCTGTTTCATGTCACCATGGCCCATCATGTTATCTCACGAGTTTTATCAAAATAATTATAATGATAATGGTTATTGGTTTTATATCTATTTGGATGGTGGTATTCAAAAGGCAATCCTAATTTATATCCACGCACTTGGAGGAGTTGGCATTAAGGTAGCAACCATGTTGTCAGAGTTTGCAACCTCAATGCAAATTGAATAACAGATTAACAGCATCAACTGGAAAGTAACAGCAATTTACTGAGGCTTATGTTATCATCATCATCATTATCTTCATTTTATGCCATAGAGTATGCACAATATGCCCTGTAGTCTCCTGGAAATGTTTTTTTTCTTCATCATCTCTCTTTTTTTGAGTATTAGTCTTTTTCCATAGACTTGGATAGAGTATATTTGTCTCATTCTGTCCTCTCTCACTCACTGTGTGTCTTTATAAAAGCTAAAAGATGAACAGTTGTTGATTATATGATGAGGATGAACCATCCATGGGAGTGATGATGATGAGAATGATGATTATTATGATGAGGCTATAAAACCTCAAACAATTTGAACATAATGTTGAATAAGTTAAACTTGTGGGTCTTAACGTGATAAATGGTTTGGTACCAAAAGTAAACCAATAATAATAATAAGAATAATAATCACTAGAAGAAAAGAAAAAAAGAGAGAAAGAAAAATTAGCCTTAGGGTGGAATGAATAAGTCGATGGCTTACAGAATTTAATATAATAATATTTGCAAACGAAGAGGTTAATAAACAACAAAGGGAGAGAAAGTTTTAATAGTGAGAAAGAGGAAGGTAAATCAAATTATCAACCTTTTTCAACTTACTGTATTTTTCATGATGATGTTTTGGAAACCTTGATTATCCTCCATTATCTTGTTATCAAATTGTTTATAGTTGATTCGAGGATGATGATGAGATGTAACCATTGTTGTTATTACATTGTTATCTCACTCTACTCTCTCTCTCTCTCTCTCTCTCACTCACTCTTGTGTAATAGTGAGGAAATGAAATTGATCAGTGTGTTGAAATAATAACATTATATCGTGATGATAATATGATATCATGAAATAAAAAAAGTGCTAAAAAAGGTTGAAAATAGGAAAAAATCTTGATAATGAAAAGTGATCTGAGAAAAAAAATATGAGGCGAAATAATTTGCCTCAGAAAAGCCCTGAAGCATTTTTGTATTTAAATTGCGTTTTTCTTACCCTGAAAACCACACTGATGATGATCCTGATTATGAAACTGATGATGAGAGTTGATGATGAATTTTAATATCCATAGGGATGGAAAAGGTTGATGAAAGGAGATGATGATGTTGTTGATGGTGATCAAGATTCTTGTTCCTGTTTGCTTCAAGGAGTATCTAAGATTCATTGAAATTTCATCTTTCTAATCCAAGGGTGAGATGAAGATCATTAAAAAGATGAAAAATTAAACATTAAAAATCCTCGTTTAATCGTCATTATCACCTTGATTTCAATTCTCCTCCTTCATCATGATAATCAATAGCATCGCCTCGCTTTCTCCATTATTGTCGCTTACGTTTTACTCTTCATTTCTCTCCTTCTTTCTTATCTTTATCCTTGTTTGCTTTCTTACTGAAGATCATCATCATTATCTTCATTTTCCTTCATCCATTTTCTTCTTCTCCATCCTCATCCATTTTCTTTAGTTTTGTTAATATGAACCATCTTTGATCATCTTAAATGAGCCTGATGATGATGATGGCGGCGGTGGTGGTGATTATGATGTTGATTATTTAAGAACAGAAATGATGATGGGTTGATGATATCTCTCTTCTTTAGTAAAGGGAGAGAGAGAGAGATGAATTTTCAATCTTCTGAAAAACCAAGAATAAAAAAGTGATGAGGAGGAAAATGCTCTGGGAAAAAGATCTGTAAAGAAAAAAAGGAAAAGTGTATTGTTATTACATGATCTTTAATGTGCATTCTAAGCAGTTAAATAAAAACTCTAAATACAAGGTTATTATCTGTTATCACCAATTCCCTGAGAATTCAGAAGATGATGATGATGGTGAATGAGGAGAAGGCAATTGAGAGAGAGAGAGTGGAAGTTTCTTTTTTCTTACTTAACTTTAGGACTTTAGCTTGAAGGATGAAGAAAAGATTTTCACCGGAAATGTTAACCTACGAGAAACTGTGTTTCCGGTGATGATGAGTATAATGGGTTTAGAAGATAGAGAGAGAGAGAGAAATTGTATGAATAGAGAGGGAGTTGTATATCTAGTAAGAAATGAGACTATTAGTTGAAGATGTGCTAATTACTATTGCAGATAGAGGAACTGTTGTTACACAAATGGTGTCATGATGATGATCATCAGGAATACAGTATTAAAATCATGTAATCATTTGTGATTAGATTCATTCTTGCGAATCATTTTCTTCCAAAATCGTATTTTGAACGTGTTCCTATTCCTTTTTACCGGAAATGAAGATGATGCTTATGATGCCAAGGAAGATGAATACGTATGATGATGATGATAATGATGAGCTAGTTTATATTAGGTTGACTAAGAATTAGTGTCGGTTTTTTGATTATCGAATCTTAATTGGATTATCTCATGATAGGTTTTATTTGATTGTTTCGATAAATGATTATAGACTATCAGCACACAAGCGACATTGTAATTTAATTATAATTAACTTATTGTTGAATATGACGCAAATCGAACATTTTTTATAATTTGGCCTTAAAATCGACCTGACTGACCTAAAGTGACGCAAAATACATGAAATGAATAGTGCGGTCAATTATCTAAACAATGGCGTTATTTTTTTCTATTTTTGAGCTCGAATTCAAAAGTTATGAGGCCATCAACGGAGGCTAAATTTTCATCAAATTGGCCTTTTTTTAATCAATAATTTTACTGAATTAATTATCTCTAACAATTAAGAGATTTAAGTAACATTTCTAGGTACAATTTTTCATTCTATTCAATAATTCGTGATTATTGGTGAAGATTACCTCTATTTCAACGGAATTTCAGGCCATTTTTTATTTTCCGACCCGTTCCGGAAATGGCCTTGCAATTTCTTTCTCGAAATTTTTTGATGAAAATTAATATGTCCATTGGTTAGATTATAAAATTTCATTATCATTTCATGTATTTTGCGTCACTTTAGGTCAGTCAGGTCGATTTTAAGGCCAAATTATAAAAAATGTTCGATTTGCGTCGAAAATGGCCAACAATTAAGTTAATTAATTAACTAATTTAGAAATTTTTAATTGTCGCGCTAATTGTTGCTAATCATTGTTGATAGTCTAATTAATCATTTAGTCGAAACAATCAAATTAAAATCCTTTATAATCAATGAGATAATTACAATTAAAGATTCGATAATCAAAAAACCGACACTAATTCTTAGTCAACCTAATAAAAGAAAAACAAAGGAAAAGAGATAAAGGTGGGATAAAGTCTGAGACATTTCCGAGTTGATGATGCCAAAATTGTTAGAATAATTTCTTTCTTCTCTCTCCCCTTTTCTCACTTAATTTAATCTGTTAATTTGTATGGCGAATAAGCTATTCCATTGAATATAAGATGACATTAAATATGATGATGCATTACACCCAACTGATTAAAAGAGAGAGAAACAGAGAAACTGAAAAGTAATGATACTTAATAAAAATGAAGCCATTGGTGAATGGATGAATTTACCAACGCTAGTAAATTCATCCTTGACATGATCATCATCATTATTGATAACTAGTTTAACTTATCATAAAGTTAATAAGACAAATGTAGTTGTCTCACAGTTATAATTGTCATCATCTTCATGGTTATCATATTTGAAAGAGAGATTATTGGTGTGAAAAGGGTAACATCATTTCCGATTCCTTTTCATGAGTTGTCCTTTGAGGTTAATTATTGTGATTAGAGTTTTTCAAAGGAAACCAAGGAAATTTAAGTAACCAAAAACAGTTGATCATCATGTATGAGACTCATTAGAAATTCAACATTTAAAGAAATGGTTTCCATTAGAGATGTTCCTGTGAATGTGAAGTAGAAAAAATAATCATAATGAATAAAATGATGTTGATTAGAAAAATAATTCAGAGAAAATATGAAACTTTTTTTTTGGAGAAAAAAGAAAACAAATAGAATAAGATGCAACAATAATTCTCAATGGAATTAAATAAAAGGTAAAAAAGAAGCAAATTAAGACTCATAAAGCTCATTTGGTCTCAAATTACTTGTTAAAATTACTTTAACACTGATTATCAAATAGTATCAAGACATTAATTCACTGAGAGAGTAGATGGTGATGACTTTTCAAATGAGAGCATCAACACAGGTAATGTACATAAAACAAGTTTGAATAATTTCATCATAAGGAATAATTAGAGTTAATTCAATGTGAATATGTAAAATTGAAGATAAATTTTCATTTCGTTTACAAATGAAACATGAATTTAATTATCATGTAGATATGAATTTCTCTTTGATTAGATTTTCTTCTTCTTGTCTGAAAGACTGAGAAGTTGAAAGAGCGAATCAATCATCCATTCAATCAGAATTGGAAAATAAGAGAATTAACTCTAATTAGGCATAATATTTATTACTAAAGAATTGGAAATGGGGAGAAAAAATGGAAAAGAGAATAGAACAAAAAAAATCATGAATTATTACAAATTAACCCACACATTGAATTCCAAGTGAATGTTTAACTCAATTAATGTCAACCAATTGATTTAACACCTTAAGAATCAATTGAGGATAAATTGTTGTAACTGAGTAAAAGAAGCCTAATTAGATTAATTATCACATCTTAAAATCACTCAATCAACAGTGTTGACAAATTGAAAATAAAAGCTTACCTATTGGTTTTGTTGACACAATTAAACAAAAGAAATCAGGATATTTCCTAATATACATTATCACCCAGAAATATAACATGTCCAGTTGATAATAAATTGACCACTTGGAGACAAAGAACAACAATTAAGGAAGATTAATTAAAACCGAAAACAGTTCAAGTTGATCAACTGATGTTGAGGAAAAAAACATCACAAGGATTAAGAAAACAAAAGGATAATTTTGTAGACAATTAGAGTTAATCAGTTGATTATAATCTCACATGATTTAAACGGTTTTCGTCAAGTTAATCATTAGAAAGAAATAATTAGTAAACAACTAATGAACTTTGACAAATGTGGAAGAGAAAACAAAAGAGAACAATTTTCAAATTCTATTTGATTTTTGTTCTATTGGCGCCAAAAGACGAGACTCAAAAAAAAGAAAAGAATTTTTTTTTCTCCATTTGGTCATTTCTTTTGTTTCTTTTCTCCTCTCAAAGTGATTTATTTAATTTCTTATCATTTTAATTAATCATCATTACTTTTATCATGCAAGTTAATCAGTGGGAGAAAAGATTAACTTGCAATTAGTCTTTGAATTGATTGGAATGTGGAAAGTACGTCAAGTTTAATCTCCAAACCCCTTTTTCTATACCTTAATGTGTATGTGTCATTATTACCTAATCATGATCGCCATGTTTTCTCATCTTGTTTTAGTGAAAGAAAAAAGGTAAGTAGTTTTATTTTAATTATCTTTCATTATCTTGAATTACATTTTGTTTTAATTTATGTCATTCAGATCAGTTTCTTTCTAACTATTATATTTCTCTACCAAATTTCTTTTAGAATGTAACTATTACCCCCTGGATCATGATGAGTATCATGATTAGAAGGGATAATTATGATTATGATTATGATGATATTGACCTTACCCTTCATTTTAATCTCTTTCTTTTTCTTTTTTTTCAGATTTCATTTTGATTTTCTTTCTTTTTTTCAACGTTTTATGGTGACAAGTATTCTTCTTATAATGATTCCTGTTCATTGATGTTACAGTTTCCAAACGTGAGTTATGATCATGGTGCTTGAATATTGGTTAGATTCTAGGAGGAGGATATGATGACAAGTGGTGAGAGAGATGATTTTTGCGTTGGTTGATTAAGGTGGAAATTTGATATGAACAGTCATAAATTATGCTACTATTTAAAAGGGTTAGCCCACCATGAGAAAAAAGTAAAAAAAATTGATTAACTCTGAACAAGATTCATTCATTTGATTCTTCATCAGCCTGGTAATTGCTTCTTTTATGGTTGATAATCATGATTAGCTGAAAAGAGGTAATTTTCAAATCGTAAAAAAAAACAAATCATTTGATGATGACTTTGATTATTATTACGGTAAGTTGAAAACATCTTTATTAAGTTATAATAATATCATCATCGCCCAGAAAGATGTTGATAATTTGGTTTGGTTTTCTCTCTGATTATCAGTTAACATCATCACTTAACACATAAGATTTACAGACTAATCAGACTCATTTATGTTAACTTCCTTCTTTCTTTTCTTTCATTTGTTTACAAGATTTTTTTCGTTTGTGGCTGGAATCATTATCATCCTTCATACACTGACCAATTATAATTTTGGCCTAATCAACGGGACCAGTGAAAGAACCAACCAGTTAGTGAATCTATCTTTTGGACGACTAATCAGTAAAGAAGCGATTTACTCAAGATTAAATGTTGGAAACTCATCAAACTGCCTTCAAATTCAATATAATCAGATTGCATGAGAATGACGATAACAACTTAAACCAATAATTCATTCCTGTAGCAAGCGAAGTAAAAAAAAAATTAGATCCTGGATAAATTTATTGACATCATGAAGACTATTAGCAAATTGTAGTGGGCAATTTACTGGTATAAACTTTTTCCCAACGTAATTTTTAAATCATTCACAAATAATTATGTTGTACAATTTTCTTGGCTAATCAATTGAAGATGCTACATCCAAAACTCATAATGAATACAACTAGTAGTTGTATTATTCATCCAATTTTCCAGATTTTCATCATAAATTGTTGATCCGTCTACAACTAATGATAAGGCTCAGCACCATAAACACATCAACATTTACTACTACTAACACAGTAGGATCATAATTATCAAGTTTAAGATCAATTTTTGTTTGGATTTATTATATATATGGACATAATTTGGCTTTAAAATAACATTGGCTTGCCTAATTGCCCTTGGGCACATCATCACCATCATCAAAAATGTTCTGACAGTGATTTCTTGAAGCTCAGATGAGGAGATAAAATTGGTAAACTAAGCATGATGACCTTGGAACAGAACAAAAAGGAGAGAGAACGATAAAGATGAAAAATAATGGAGACGAAATTGATAAAAAGAAAACAATTTAAAGAGCAATAATCAACAAAGAAAAATTATCAACCCATCAACAAATCAACAACTAAAATAGTGATGATTAGAAAAACAAAAATCTTCCCTTGTTAGTGTTTATAATTACGTGTGTCTACAGAGAGAAACATTAGCATCTCATCATCATCATCATCATCATTATCGATGCTATTATTTAACAGCTTTTCACTGTTATAAAAACAACGATGTTAATGAAATTGTTTTTTTTACTTTTCTCGTTAACATTATAACTTGAAAGTGTGTACACAATTTGACGATGATGATGATTACTGCTGACGATGGAAATGGACCCTAGGAGGAGAAAAATGATGATCATGATGACGGAGGATAAATCGGAATGAGATGATGGAAAGAAGATGAAAAATGAGACTAAATTGAAGAAGTGAAGATAAGTTCAATTTAAAGTAATTTCCATCTCTAATCTTCCAATCACTTTACAAAAAAAAAACTCATAATTCTGTTTACTTTTTTTACTGTTCATTGAATGGATGTTTGTTTATACCAAGTGAAGAAAAATAGATGATGAAGGATGAGAGAGAATGAAAATTGTATGAACCCATCTCAAGAATTGATCTCAGAAGGGATTTCAATTTTCTCTACCTTAGAAATTGATAAACACCGAGAGTGAAGAAAAAATCAGTAAGCATATTTTTCTTCTTACAGACTAAATCTTTCATAATCTTGGAAATGGATTTCGATTCATGTGTGTGTGTATGGACACAAGAAGGTGGAAATAATAATAATTCAGAGGAGGACATCTGATAATCATGAAGATGATGATCATGCTTATCATCATCTTTAACAACAAAGACACAAACCGTAAACGTATTATTTTGAAGAGATGGAATTGGAATTAGAAAAAAAAAGTGATTTGATGGAAAGATGCTGAAAATGCTGATAAAAGATGAAGTTTATATTCCCTGTTGTTGTTTTCTACTTTGATCAGTTCATCACAAAAGGAGGGAAAATAATATGATGAAGATGAAAGAAGCATTTTTGCTTTTTAACAACAATAACAAAAAAACTGTTGACTCGTTCTAACAACTGAAACAACAAAAAACCACAGTAACACCAAGGATCAACATTATAAACCCCATAACATCAACATCATCACAACATCAATGGAAGAAGCTTTTTTTATATACTCTTTTATTTCCCTCTACTCTTCATCTTCATCTTCATCTTCCTCCTCCTCCCACCACCTCATCATCTTTTCCTCTTCTTTTCTTTTTAATGTCTTTGTTTGTCTACGAGAAGTTACCTTTCTTTTCTTCATCTTCATCTTCCTTTTCTCCTTTTTTATCTATTATTATTTTCTTCCTCTTTTTTCCTCATAACTTTTTTTCTTTTCTCTTTTTCTCAGATTTCTTCTTTGGTTTTTTCTCTTCCTTATTCATCATCATCATCGCGGTGCCTTATTACTTAAGTTTTCAATGGGAGGAGAGAGAGTAGCAAAAGATTGAATTGATAACCACCTTCAACATTATTGATGAAACAAGTTAATCAACGAGCTGATGATTACCATGATTATCATGGTTTCCATGAAGAAATAGTTGCCATGACAGATTATATCTTCCGTATCTCTGTCATGATGAACTAGTGGCACAAAAAAAATGAGAGACTTGGTAATTATCAATTAAATAATCTTTTACAATTTAGGTGAAGTCCGGGGAAGTTTTAATTCAATTTGCGAAATGATTTCCTCCCTTTGATCAATCAGTTAAAACAGAACAAATTTAATCAGTCGACAAAAGTTAATTCACTTTAATTAAAAACAATTACTAATTGATTTTGATTAGTTTTAGTATCAAAATCAACTAACCAATTGTAACGGTAAATTCAGATATAATTGATTTGATTAATTGTTGCTAAGTTTTATTTTTAATTGATCAACCCAAATAATAACCATGTTAATCACTTAATTTTATTAATTGTATTACCTAATTTCCTCCCTTATTTCCTGCAGATGATCAATATCAAATTGCTGTTCCAATGGTAACAATGATATTATAAAAATCTGAACGTGATTCCGGCTCAAATTTGTAATTGAATTTAATTCAATCATCTATCATTGATGGATATACCTGGTAATCATCAGAAGTTTTTAAATTTGAGTAACATACTGGAGAGTAAAAACTGAAAATGAAGTCTATTACATATCTAATAAGGATAAATTATCCATTCGTTATGGTTTTGTTTCTGAAGAAAAGCTTTTATTATTATCAACATTACCATTATTAACATTGGTCAGTCAGTCAAGTTGATTATATCGGCCAACTTCATCCAATATTCATCATAATAACACAAGAAGATCATCATAATCAAGTGAAAGAAACAAGGATTACAACTTAATCAACAGATATGGATTTTGATAAACATACACAAAACTGGAACCAAAGAAAAGGTCAATCCCAATTAATGGAAGCTGCTTTGGATGGATAACAGGGAGATCCTCTCGACAGTAGTTCGTGTGTAATAAGTTACACAGAGAAACCTTGATTGACCAATGAACCTTAAAGGCAGAAGAAGAAGAAGAAGAAGAAGAAGTGAGGGGAAGATAAAGAAAAGTGAGAGAGAAAGTTGAAGAAAAAAAGTTGACTGACAGAGAGCTACATGAAGAGATAGAGAGCCGATGTCATATTAAATTATGGTCTCAATTTGTATTCAATTAAGTTACGCTTTTGGTTCTGGTCAAAACCTAAAGTAACCAGGGTAACTCATCAATATACAAGTCAAATGAAGATGGTCAGAGTGGTGAAGGATAAAGATGGACATGGAAAGACTTAAAAGGCTAAGGCTTTTTTACATTAATGTAAGTGAGGTCGACCACATTTACTTTTCATCTTTGGACGTGTATACATCTTAACAGTTTCCACCCTCTCTTGGACCTCACGTGAAGATAATTTGAAGATGATGCCCTTTTTTTCACGTTAAGTCTCATTGAGTTTTCAAGAGTAGGATAAGTGAGAGAAGGAGAAAGGGCTTTCAGGAGCAAGTACATCAAGGCCTTAAGAATGTCCCGGTCAAGGGTGAATAGTTCATTTGATATGCACTATCAAGATGATAATAAAAAAGAGCAAGAGGAGAGATGCTGAAACAAAAAAAAATGAAGGCGATAAAGAAGGAGGAGATGATGATACTTTCTAATACATTATCGATGAAGATGAAGACTGATGAAGAGAAAAAAAATCGGACAATAGATGAAGATTCTTGAGCCTCCTTTCTCGTATTAAGTGTTTTCTAGTAAGAGGTTAATAAGAGAGCAGCAACAAGATATCCTAAAGAGAGAAGCGAAAGCGAACAAGAAAACAAGACTAAAGAAAGAGAGATGATGAGAAAAGATTAGGATGAAGATGAAGATGAAAAAGGAACCAAAAATGGGAAAAGGTTCTTTATTAGAAGACAATTAATCAAAAAGGAGAAGTCAAAATACTGAACAACATCATTGAAAGGTTAAGATTAGACAGAAAATGTGAGAAAGATGAAGAAAAAGTTAAACTCACTAATACAATTGGAAACTTAATCCAGCATCTTAATCACATTCTTCAGGTAAGATAAGCAAATTCATCCCTTTTTCTTGAGTTTTTCACCTTTTAGATTGGATAAGATTAGAAAAGAAGTTCTCATCTTTCTCTTTTTCTTCTTATGATGAGAGAGGAAGGTGTGAATATCTCGAGTGAGAAAGTTGCTCATCATCTTACCTTTCATCTTCTCTATTTTGATTCATCTTCTTAATCTTTTCTTTTTGTCTTTTTTTTAAGTTGCATCATTTGGATAATAATAACCACAGAGACGCTATCGAAAAGGAAACTATTGAGAAATCCATCTATGGACAGGAAGTTGAAGTTACCATGATGATGATAAAAAGATGGATATGAAGATGGGATGATGGCAGATGAAGACAGACAATGGAAACTATTTCATGTTTCATGTTCCATGTCATTGAAAATGCATGTTAATTTCTGTGGTGAATGTAATATCAGTTGAAAGCATATTATTATTTTGCTTCTCTGTCGTTTTCCTCCTTCTAAACAAAATGTCCTCTCTCATGGTAATGGATTGAAAGAGATGAATTGAAATCTCATGGAGGATGATGAATATGAAAAAATAGATACATGAAGAAATGAAGAAGATGGCAAAGAAAAGACGATGATGAAGCCAAAATTTCCGATGAAATTTACATTTTCTTTCAGCGAAAACAAAATCACCTTCAACCGGTTGGAAAATTTCAAAAGCATAAATCATTTGCATCACATGGAGCTTTATAATGATGATGATGATGATGATCAAAGGATGATAACGATGAGAAACAACAAGATGATGATACTACGATGAATCTTCAATTTACCTTTTGTTTTCATCCATTCCGATTCCTCTGATTCAGGTTGTTATATTTTCCTTTTCATTTCTTTCAAAAAAAAACAGGTTAGTTGATTTTCAATCAAATCTCCATTGGAAACAATTTAATAACAATCAACTTGTTTACATCTCTAAAACAATATTACCAGATAAGTTTAATTTAATTTTATTCCAACAATTAAAACATTTTCCTCCCTTTGGTTGTTTATAAGGTTAACTTATCATTAATCAAATGAATGATATTAATGATGAAGATGCAGATGATCAAGGGAAAAGTATTATAATAACCTAATGGTAAATATCAATTGTAGTATTACAATTAATCAAAATTAAATAAATTACTTTGATCTTTGTGAGTTGATTGAACAAAAATTGAAATGTAATGAAAAAAAAAGAGGCAACATCACAGCAAGAGGAAGATACTTTTTCATCATCATCATCATCATCATTTCAAGTTATCCTTTTATTATTATCTAATATTATTTATGTATTATTATTTTTCTTGATTCATGATAACAGATGAATTCAGATAATCTGTGATAAAAAACAGGCTACAATTCTGATTCATATACATGAAATTTATACATTCGGTTCAATGGTAATTGAGTAAAGGAAAATTTTTCTTCTTCTCCTTCGAAGAAGAAGAAGAAATATCCTTATCATCATCGTACTCTTCATTTATTCATTCATATTCCATTTTTATCCTCATCTTTTCATCTTCCACTCCTCCTCCTCTCCATCATGTTCCTCTTTTCTTGTAAGAAAAAAAAACTCCAATTCAGTAGAAAAATATTTTCTAATATTCATCAGTCCAGTTATTTGAATCTAAACTTTTCCCTCCCACTGTAGATTCTATTATGTAATCTGTCCAAAGATATTTCATCTTTTTTATCATCATTCTAATAATAATATATAATCTTTTTTCTCTCTCTCGAATGATGATGATGATTTCGTGATACAAATATCGTTGTTCTGAACCCTTTCAATTTTTCATCAGTTCTCTTACCACCAACAAAGATTATCCATTGATCATCATCATCAACATAATAATTTGCATGTTAACTTATTACATATTTTTCAGGGTGTGGAGATTCAATGGAAAGGGTAAAAATAGGGAGAGTCGCAGGAGAAGGAGGTTCAATTACAATCTCCGAGTGATTTACAATGAATGACTTTCCGGGAGAAATAAATTTTAATTTGTTTCTCTACAAGAGAAAAGAAGAAGAAAAAAATTCCTTAAATTACTCTTTCCGTTTTTCCAAAATCTCGAGGCTCATAACAGATTCTATTTGTAATATTAACTCTGTGGAGTAAAAGATGATGATTATGATGATGATCATCATCATTTGTACTCTTTCACTTTGTAGGTTGATGATGATGATGAAGATTTGTGTAGGCGTTTTGAGATTATGATGGAGGAGGAGGAGATGAAGGAAATAGGAAGAGGTAAGATATTTGTAGTTCTCAATGAAGATGATGAATAAAAAGGATGAAAAAAGAATCTCTGTCTCTCCTCTACCTCGTCTTGATCCTTGTCTTGATCCTCCTCCCACTCCACTTCGTCTCCTGTTTCCTATTCACTTAAGTGTTTCGTTTAATTTAGTCTTGATGGTTGGAAAGAAACGATCATCATCGTAAAGATTAATTGTGGTGAGAACAAAAAAATTAGAATGAAAATGATACTAATATAATAAATGTTCTGATTGTTGATTTCTTTTCTTTTCTCTAGTGTTGACCTGGAAATCAAGATGATGGAAGACAAGATGACCAAACGTAGAGGTTTCTGATTTTACTGAGGCGGAGGTAAAGATGCAAAGTGAAACTTTTGAGCAAATATTTGAAGAGGATGTGGTTCGTGTTTGTGTCGGGATTTGGGTTGTGTGTTTGAAGAAGACGATGATGGGATGGATGGTGATGAAGGTGATTCTCCTTTTTCATCATCTTTTGTCTCTTTCATTGATTATGATGAACAAGGCACACGAGTTGACGAGATGACTGTTGACTTCCGCCCCATAAAAATTAAACTCGAAACGCATGTCAAATTAATAGCGTACTTTTAGTATTAAGACCAAGCCCACAAGTAAACGTGCTTTTCCTTGATGACATCGAACCGATATCAGCCTTATCTTCATCTTCCTCTTCAACTTCATCCTCATGTCACCAAGAACAAGACTTGAAAGTAAAGATAAACACACAAGACAAAGTAACCAATCAAATTCAATATACGGATGATGCAGAGGAGATGAAGGCAAATCTTTGAAAGGGAGAGAGAGAGAGAGAGAGAAAGATGTAAAAAGAGCCAAAAAGATGATGATGAATATCAAATGGAAAAAGATTTGTTGAAAAACAGCTCATAGGAATGAGGATAAGCTAAAATTGATGATGAAAGTTTTAGAGAAACAAGAAGATGATGAAGGAAAAAGTGATTCCTTGAGGCAGGTTGTTGTTTAGATTCATTCTTATTATTATTGTGATTACATTGACTCATCGGAGGGATGGAGGAAGAGGAAAAAGTTAAAATTACTAAATGATAATGAAAATATATCATTATCATTATTTGACTTTGGCCTGAGTTTAATAACGGTATAAATTGTAACTGAAATGTACCCGTTCCAATTGATCACATTTATTATTAATACTCGCATTTACCATTGGGAGTTTAGTCCGTTGTGCCGGTGTTAAGCTTCACCATAATCTTCAATAGTGATCATTGAAAATGTCATCATAATAGTTACAATTAGTTGATGATATTGATGATGATGAGTTTAATTCACATTAATTTTTTATACCATCATCACTTTCCAATGATGATGATGATGATCAACCATCATTGTGATAATAAGGTTTAGGATGATGGAAGTGGATGAGGATGAGGATGAAAGAAAACACCGTAGGCTCTATTCTGTCTTCATCATCATCTTCAATCTCATAAAAATCATCATCAAACATTATTTTGTTTATTATCATCATCATTGTAATGTTAATGATGATAATCTTTTTACTATGTATTATTATTTGTTGTTTTTAGTTGTTTCTCATTTCATCTTCATCTTTTCATCCTCTTGTATTTTTAATATCACTAAACTCATTCTCCTGGGAGAGAGAGAGAGAGAGAGAAGACCTTTTCTATTTACAGCATGATGATAATACAGCAAAGTGAAAAAATATTAATTCATCAAAAATTGATGAAAGGATTTTACCTTTTTCTTTTTCTTTTTCATCCTTGTTTTCCATCTCTCTCACCAAATTCCTCATCATTCTTGATCTTTTCCCCTTGAGACTTGATCTTAAGCTTGTAAGTTGAATTGATGAAGAATCGGAGAGAGAGAAAGAGAGAGAGAGAGAGACGAAGATGATGAAATAATGAACAAAAAAACTGATCTCTTTGCATGCGAAATGCATGTCTGAACATGTTGTAATTTTACAAGTTCCAGTAGCATCATCATCCTTCATCATCTTTATCTTCCTCCCTGAATCATGATAACTATTATTTCAATGCACAACTTAAATGAACCATTTTAAAGACTAACAAAGCCGATTTATATTGTATTTCAATACCTTCATATAAGATAAAAAAAAACAACTCATCTTTTTTTATTCTCTTCCTCATCATCCACCTCCATCATCATTTCCCTTATCTTCATCATCTTACTTTCAGTGTTTCTCTTTATCCCAAATTTTAAGTCCAATTATTTTAAGATTTTTACTTCTATAAAATAATATTGGTTCATGTTGATTCTGACTCTCATCATCATCATCATCATCATCAATTCTGTTTGTTTACAATCCTAATTTGATTCAATAACATGATTCAATTTAATGATATTTAATCATGTTGCTTGTTTTTTTGTGATCTATTTAAACCTTATTTAGCAAAGGATTAAACAAGGAACAGTAATTGTAATTATAACTGAAAAATGATATGTAAAGGAAATGAATGGAAAACTAATGATTAGGATTTGAAAGGTGATTAAAAAGATGATGATTATTATTATGAAATAGGAAACTTATCATGAATATAACGTAAAAACAACATGATTAAATGAACAGTAATGATTAATAATTTAAATGAATATCTAAATTACGTTAATGTACTAGAGGATTTTAACATTTATATTATATCATTTGATGAAGATGAAAAAGGTAACAGATTAACTGATGATTATAATGATAATAATTAACAGTGATGATTATGAGTTAGTTAGAGAGCGGAAAAAGTTGATGATAATTAATAATTCAAAGATGATAATATGGTATAAATAATTATCATGTTCTTTTTAATTAATCATTAAATTTTCTGCCTTAAATATTGATTATGTCTCATTTTCTATGTTATTTTAACTGATTCGGATTATAATTAACTAGATTATATTGATTTTTGTTCCCTGTCAATTTTGATAATATGAAAACATGGAAGAAAATTTAAAAATTATTATTTCTAATCAAGTTAATTAACTGAATTGAAATTGTTTGGATTAAGATTAGTGAACATGTAATAGATTAAATCGTGAAGGGGGAAACATTTACTGTTATAATTTTGGCCTAATTGTTATTAGTTTTGTTAATTATGATAATGGGAAAGTAACAATTAATCTTGATAAGTTTACTTTTCTTTCAATCCTATTGGGAGTTGATCAATTGTTTGCATCCTGAGTCTTGATTGTGATGATGTTTAGGTTAATCATGATGACTTAAACTGTTCAAATTAAAAAAAAATAGTGATGATGAAATATCAGGATTAACTTATATCATAATAATAATAAATGTTAACATTTCAATAAAAGTTAAATTACAATTGAAAAAAGATACAAAAGCAAAGTGAGAAACAAATTGTTGAAACGATTTCACTTAATTTCTTAATTGTTACACTAATGGAGCGATTTAAAACATTTAAATTGCTTCTAATTGAATAGGATATGTTTAAATTGATTTCAAGAAATTAGGTTAATCAATTGTTATTACTTATTCCTCGAACCAGCTCAAAGTGTCTATCAATTTGATTGAAGTGTTACAAGTATTAGCAGTTAGTTTGTAAGTGTAAGTTAAATGAATAAAAAAAAGATTTACTGATTTGATTGGATTAAGGAAACATAATCATCATCAGAATGATTATAATAACATTATTAGATTGTTTTTCTTCCTCTTCTTGCTTAATCATAATTGTTACTTTCTCAATGGTGCAAGAGGATAAAGTAGTGGGATTGGGAAAGATATAGATTAGTAGGATGGATTTAACAGTTTTCCATGCCACTTATATGATAATATGAGTTTTGTAATAACAAAGTTAAATATTATAATATATATTTCTTGTTGTTGAATTACAATTAGTTTCTCATTTTGCTTTTGTTGTTTAATCAAGCGCAATTGTATCACTCACAAGTAAATATATGTACTCACGAAGATGAAGGAGATGAGATGATGAGAAAATTTTGACAGTAACCGTATTTTGTGAATTAGAATGTCGATTGTAAGTGTGTTAACCATTGAGAATCTGGAATAGAGAAAAGAAAGAGAAATGTCAATAATATATTAATTCAAAGTGTCATTGATGATGTTTAACCGCTAATTCAAATACCTTTCTCATCGTAGTCATCAGGCCTCTTATGCTTCCTCATCCTTTGTTTTTCTCTCTCATCAATGTCCATGTGTACTTTTTTCTCGTCTTCCTCAGAGTCATCATCATGTCTACTACTTGAATCGCAATCGGATAAACTCTCAAGTACATCTCGTTTTTTTGTTCACTGTATTTTTTTATACTCTCATTCATCTCATTTTCATTTTTATCTCTCTTACTCCCCCACTTTCTCTCTCTCTCTCTCTCTCTTTATCTATGTAATATTACAACATTTTCCCATCAATCTACGGATCTGACATGATACTTTTCTATGGGTATGACTCTCTCACTGTCTTTCTATGATTATTGTTCTTGATATTTTGAATATGTTAGATGACATATTACTTTGATTCATATAAATGAATGTATCTTTTTACTGTCTCTTCCTCTCTCTCTCTCTTCACATTGACATTCAAGTTTACAGTTGGGACAAGTTAATGTTGACTGTTTGCCCGTTGAAGCTTCAATTCAACTGATTGGAGTTGTGGGAGAGTTGATCTTATTGATATTATCATCATTATCATTGATATTGTAGTTGTTTCTCGTGTTGTTGTTGTTGTCGATGATGATGATGAGGATGTTATGTTATGCCAACCAATATTTCACTTTTCTTTCAATTCACTGTTTGGTGTTTCTGACCAATTCCGTTGAGATTGTGATGATCCTGTTGATGTTGATGGAAATGATGATAAATTCTTACGAGTATCACTCAACAAGATTTCCCTTTCTATCAATATAAGAAATGGAAAGAAGACAAAAGAAAATAAGGGTTCAACAATTAATCCAATCCATTAAATGGCTGGAAATGTAATATCTTATTATTATCCATGAATCTCTTTACTTTCAGATTTGATTTCCATTGTTATTCTAGTTGTTGTTTCCTTTTTTTCTTCAGCAAGTTGTTTTTCACATAGATAATATAAATTAGAAGATGAAGTAATTACTGTCATCAATTAATTATCCAAAGTTAACCACATTCTTAGTACCACATCTGAAGAAGATGATTACTCAAAATCATCTATTCGCAATTTATTACAAGTCCAGGACAACAAGAGAACAAAAAAAACTGAAATGGAAAAGAAAAGAGATGATGATTATACAGAGACAATGAGACTAGACAAGAGAAAGAAGGGAAAAAAGACAACAAAATGGCGAAAAGAGAATAAAGAAAAAATATAAATTAATCAAAATGTTACCTTTGCATGTTTTTACCTGAGAAAATGGAAACATGTTGAAGAAAAAATAACAACAGAAAAAGATGAGGATAAACAATAAACAGGATTACCAAGCAAAAGATTGAGAGACCATATTAATAATCTAAATTATGAGGGACACACTATAATCTCTTATTAGAATAACAATTAAAAATGGAATCCAAAACTGACACAAAAGGTGAAAATTGGAAACGGAAATAAAGACCAAGATGAAGATTTAGAAAAAAAATTGATGAGTTGCTAACGGGGATTTAAATCTTATGAAAGATGGTTAGATAACCAAAGAGAAATTAAATTTAATCACAGACAATTAATTGTAAAGATAACAAAGAAATCAAACAATTAAATAAATTAAGGGAGAAAAAAATTACGAGGGAAATAAACAAAATGGAGGAAAAAGAGAATAGAATTTAAAAAAAAAAGAAAAGAACAAAAAAACTAATCACAAAAAGGTAACAATTTATAATCAGTTAATCATCAGTGAGACATAATTGTAATTAAGTAGAATCACAATTAATTAATAGAAAGATGTAAATGTTGATTAAGAGAATAAAAAAAAGAGATGATTAAAAATGTAACAATTGGAAGACAATTAAAAGTGAGTCTGATTGTCTCAAGGTAAGAAAAGGTAATAAGAGAAAGAGAAGATTAGTCAATATTTTCTCTTTCTTTTCCGTCCAAATGGAAGATCATTGATCTCATGTGACTTTCGCTCTTCCCGGTGGATGGAGCCACTTTTTTCTTTTTCGCTTCTCTCTTTTCTCCCTTTCGTTGAGAGACTCAAATGTTACCAGTTAAGTCTGAGGTTAAGTTCAGTTTACTTGGAGATTTTGTCTCAACAACAACGTTTTTTTATTCTCAATATTATTTATAAGTGATCACTATTTTATCTTCATCTTCCTTTTCATCATCATCATCATCATCATATTTTTCCGAACATTTCATATAAGTGAACATGATCCAGTTTGAATTAAATGGAATCGACTTTTTTTATTCTTTCGCTTTTCCGAGTTACGCTTTTTCTTCATCTTCTATTACCATTGGATAATATTGGAATTTTTTTTTCTTTTTCTTCTCTTTGGCTTAAATATCTTCATTAATCTCCCTGTGACTCTCTAATTCTCTTTAGTGTTTAAGTTTATTCTAATTTACTTTCTACATTTAAACATCTTCCTTTTTGTTTCTGGAATATTAACAAACAAAACATTTCATCTTCTACTTGGTTTTTTTTTCTATAGAGAAAACAAAATTCCATATTCGTTTAATGATTTTCTCTTCATCATCATTAATATCATGGACTTGATTACTTTAATTTTCTTCACGAGTCTAGATAATTACCATTGTTTATTCCATGTTAATGCTGGTTTATTATCACTGAAGTTCAAGGCTCTCAAAAGCTAAATCTGATTCTTTTGATAAGCTACCTTTGGATTTTTTTTGTTCTTCATCAACTTCAGTGTAATTTTCTATTCTACTGATTTTTTCTCTGTGAGTGTTGTGTTTTGATTGCACATCCACTGATTTTTTCTTTCTATTTCTACTCATACATTTCTTCTGGGACTAACCAATTTACCATCATCATCTTTCATCATTATCTCACTCACCACTTTTCTCTCTCTCTATCGTTCACCACTACACATTATCTACCCACCAACTTCATCCAGTTAAAAAGTCATCAACATGATCATTAATCTTTTGATTACCATTTGGATACTTTTGATACCAACCTGTTTAACATATCATCATCCTTTCAGTCAATTTGGTGATAATGATGAAAACTCATCTCCATCTTATAATAATCATAATGGTGGATTTTCAAATGTTCATGGAAGTAGATCATCACTTTATGGATCCTTGTCACAATCTTCACCATTTTCTAGATCTAATCAGGGTAGACTATTGTTAGAAAGAGCTCAATCTTCACCTTTAGCATCATCAGCAGTTAAAAGTAGTGATCATTATAACCATAAATGGAGACCTAAAAGTTACATTTGCAATAAATCTATGCCTCTTGGCATGCAATCGGGTGCCATTAAAAATGACCAATTAACAGCTTCATCTACATATAATGAGCAAAGTGTTGGTCCTCGATTTGCTCGTTTTGGTAAAGATGAATCTGGTGGTGCTTGGTGTCCAAAAGCACAATTGAATCAGGACACTTCGGGTAACGAGTGGATCCAAGTCAATCTAACTGATCGCTATGTGATTACCTCTGTTGCCACTCAAGGACGTTTCGGCAATGGAAATGGTCGTGAATATTTAGAAGAGTATTTTATTGAATATTCTCGTGATTTTGGTGTTTCATGGACTCGATGGAAAACCTCAAAAGGTCAAACCCATTTAAAGGGAAACAATGACACTTATTCAAATGTAACCAACATCTTAGATTTACCGATTGTAGGTGCCAACATGATTCGTCTTTTCCCTTTTGCGAAACATTATCGAACTGTTTGCCTTAGATTTGAATTGTTTGGTTGTCCATACAAAGATGGACCTTTATCCTATTCCATGCCTGACGGTGCCTTTGGAGGACGTTATGGTGATCTAATTGATGATTCATACGATGGAATTCGTGATCAACGTAAATACCTTTCCCGTGGATTAGGTCAATTAGTTGATGGGATTAAAGCTCATGAAGATTATAAAGTAAACTCGGGCTACGAGTGGATAGGCTGGGAGGCTGGCAATGAGACTGTTGAAATTGTCTTCGAATTTGGTGAACTTCGTAACTTTAGTTCGGTAATGTTGTTTACTCATAATCTTTTCAGTAAACATATAGAAGTTTTCAGTTCAGCTCGAATTTATTTCTCCTTTGATGGTGCCCGTTGGTCAAAAAGTCCACTGACCATGGAATATCAACCAGACCATATAACGGAATCACCAAGAGATGTGATCATTAACCTTGGTAATAAGGTTTCAAAGTTTATTAAGTTTTCCCTTAAATTTGCCTCCAAACTCTTGTTAATCAGTGAGGTTAAATTTAATTCATTTCCAGTTTCTGGGGATTACAATCAACTGATGGATGATTTGGAGAGCCTTGAGGTTACCCAAGATCCCGTCGAACCTGATGATCAAGGTGGACCATCAATGCTCAGCATTTTCATCATTATTTTCTCTCTCATACTATTGGTCTCCGTTGCTATCGGTAGTTTCATCTTATATCGTCGTTATTTTCATGGTCGCAATAAAACTGATCACTTTTTAACTATTGGAACAAATTATCTTGATTCGATTGGTGATCCATGTAAAGGAGCAACAACACCAGTTTATTGTGATCCCGATGAAATTAATAATTATCATAGAGGGGGAGGAGGTAATCATCATCCTCATCATTTACTCCTTCAACAGCAACAATTAACAACTCTTTTACATCAACAAAATCATCAACAATTACGATATGATCATGAATATGCTGTGCCCGATGTATGTAACTATCCAAATGGAAACTCAAGTGTTAACAATAAGACAACAAAACATTTAATTTCTAACCCATTATCTAATCTGGATAAGTTTGTGAAAGAAACAAATTATGTCAATTATAGTAAACATAATAATGTTATAATTGGTGATAATAATTCATGTGATTACAATGATTTAAAACCATTAGCAGATAAAAGTGACCATGAACCAACCTTAATAAAGGTTAACAGTGGAACAACTTTAATCAACGGACTTGCCAATTCGACAAGTGTCAATAATAGTGTTGTATTACCACCCCCACCACCTTCAAATCAGATTACAACTGATGCTGATGATGAAGATGAAGACGACGACGATGATCAAGATGTTGATCATCCTTCAAACGTTATTAATCCTTTAATTGACGTTAATCATATGTATTTGCTCAAACAAAATAATCACCATCATCAACCTTCACCAAATCACCATCAGCACCATCATCAGTTATCATCATCAAACTCATCATCACCCAATAATTTGACTACATCAACAACAACAAATTCACCCTCTTCTCCTTCACCCAAATATGGTACAATAACCACAGCAACTCAACGGTTTTTGACCTCATCAAATGTAAATAAACAGCGCCAAGGATATAGAGCAGTAGCCATGTCATCAACCGGACGTCGTGGAGATCGACGATGATGGAACTATTTATTATCGTCATTTACCATTTAAGGAATTATATTGATGATAATTAATCTTGAGAAAAAAAAACGAAAGAAACTATTAAGTAACAAGGAAGGAGGATGATGATGATAGGGGAGTGAGAAGAAGACAAAAAAAACAAGCGATGATGATAATATGCGAGTGAGATTGGTGATGCAAGAAGAAGATGATGAAGAAGTAGTAGTAAGATGATAACCAGAAAATTGGCCTTAAAAATAGAGTATATATCACAACAATTGATGATGATTATTTGAAACTCAATTAATCAAGGCTTATCATATTTCGCCAAAGGATGATGACCTTTTTCACTCTCACTCTGTCTTTTCTTTCATCATCATCTTTGTTAAACTACTTCATCATTTTCACTTTTTTTTTTGCTGTTTCTCATCTTTCTCTCATTCTCTCCATCAATTCAGTGTCTTCCTTTCTGATATTTGTCTCTTATCTTTTTCTCAATATTTTTCAATCTTCTTTCATATTTCCGATCTTTACACTGTCTCTTTCTCTGTTTCTTTCTTCCTCTTCTCGATCATCATCTTTTATCATCCTTGACCTGATCCTTACACCCGCCTTGTAAGATAGTATATATTGTGTATATATTTGTGTAATATCGATGAAAAAAAGTGATGATTTACTTGAGTGTTGATCGAAATCAAATTGATCTCACATATGTTTGTATATAATATAAACAACAACAAATGATTATGATGAAATATATCATAACATCACTGATGAAGTCCCTTTAAAAAAAAGATAACATCATCATTATCATCATCATGATAATTTGTTCTCATATCCTCCCACCTTGACTTGATCCTAAATGATGTAAAACATTAACTGGTGACCACTGCCAATTTCCGCCCGCCATCAATTCAGCTGATTTCGGACATAATCATCATCATCAACAACAAACATCAACCCAGAGAGCGCCTTTGATAAAAGGTAGAAATGATGAAAATCTCATCAGTAAAACAGATCAACCAAAAAACAAAACGATTTTGATTAATCTAAATTTTGTTAAAACGCTACAATTAGTGTGATTATATTAACAATTTAGTCAAATGATGAAAAAAGACTCACGAATAACAAACGCCAATGATTTAAATGAAGATGACAAGTTTTCAAAAAGAGGAAGATATCGAGTCATAATTAAAGGGAGACAATTAATACAAACAATTAATATTAATGAACATATTGTAATTTATAACAACAAATTGATGCTAATAATTAAATTGAAAATTTTTTATATTTTTTTCAAAATAAAACAATCAACAAACAATTCACACGAAAAGTTTAAATCTCATTCAACAATTAATTCCGGAAGGTCAAGGTTGATAGCATAGAGATCCTGTTATTAGTTAATTAACTTTGACAACAATTAACAAGTGAAATTAAAAAACGGAAACAATCAGTAGAGAGACAATTAAATTATCAATCATAATTTAAATAAAATCGTAATTGTTGATCACCAAAAACTGAATCAACACTTTAAATCCAACAATTAAACTCACAAAAATAATCAGATGTCATTAAACCTTGTTAACTAATTAAATTATCATCAGTGAAATGGTTAATTTAATTGTTACAGATTAAATTTGCTTGGGGGTTAAAACGTTTTTCTTAATCGGCAACAATTTAAATTAACAACAACAATCAAACAATATTATTTGATTTATGTTTAATTAATGATAATTCAATAGTTATTAATTTAAATTCAGTATAAATGTTAATATTAAGCAACTGATTAACTTTAATTGTTACTTTTAATTCACATAATTGTAAATTCCTGGTGAAAATTTAATTCATAATCTCACAGGGAAATTAATTGCTACTTTTAAAGACAATTTAAAGCCTTCATGACTTTAATATTAATGATTAATTATAAATCACAACAATAACAACAACATGATTAACTGTTGATTATGATCACAATTTAATTTATCAAACAAAAATTAGAATCATGATCTTGGGTAGCAAACAATTAAAGTTAATCAGATAACAAGAAACAACAACAAGGTTTGATTGTTAACACTCAGTAG
Source organism: Panonychus citri (assembly GCF_014898815.1). Lineage (NCBI taxonomy): Eukaryota > Metazoa > Arthropoda > Arachnida > Trombidiformes > Tetranychidae > Panonychus > Panonychus citri. The sequence goes on along the minus strand of NW_026515543.1, from coordinate 4,848,900 downwards.
ACACATTAAATTACTACAACAATTTAGTTAATTGTTATCATGAGAGACTTATTATTGACAGAGAAATTGAAATATGAAAGAGAGCGAGAGAGAGAGAGAGAGAGAGAGAGAAACTCTTATCATCCTGATCATCTTCATCTTCAAGAACAAAAAAGTGTCTCTCTTAACACTAACCCATAGGCTCTTAACAATGAAGATGAAACAAAAAGCATAAACTAATTTGATTCACGGCAATTAAAGTTAATCATGATAAATCACTTAGATAGGTGAAGCCAAGATGATGAGGATGAGGATGATTAAGATGATGATGAGACAAAAAATAATCTTCTCAATGTCAATTTACTATGGAAAAAAATTCATACTCATTTTCAATTCTCTCACAGTTTAGAAAATTTTTTTTTAATTACAATTAACAAACAATGTTACTGTTTTTTTATGAATATCATCTTGTTACAATTAAGTTTATGATAATCTTAATCTTTAATTGTTTCATAACCATTTACAATTTAACTACAATCTAAAAAAAGCTCAAAACGTTAATCAATTTAAAAAGTTACAGTTTAACAAAATGGTAACTCAGCAATTCTGGTAACTATTCATTTCCTATGTTTCATGATTAAATCGTCATGTTAATCATAATTAATATTCTGGTAATAAATATCAAGGTTATTTCTGGTTCCTTTTTAATTATTTCATATTATTATTAATATTTGGAGGAAAAAATAAAACATGAGAGGAAAAAAATGAAAGAAAAAAGTTTTTTCTTCTTCTTCAAGTTAATATTACTATTATCAGCTAATTGTTGTAAATTTATTTCAATGGAAATCAATGAAATTGATTGTAATAGTTGAGAGATAATAAAGAAATCAATTGTAATAATAGATTATCATTAAATTGTGTAAAATTAAAGATGATAAGATGATGATGAGTATGGAAAAATTTTCTTCATCAAATGTTCATCTTCCTTCCCGGATGCTTATCTCTTGTTATTATTTCATGTTTATTACTGTAATTTATAAGTTAGAATATGAAAAGATGAAGATGTTTTATCATCCTCATCATCATGATAAACTCTCTCTCTCTCTCTCTCTCTCTCTCTTTCTATCAAATCAGTCTTTCCTTTTACTCAATGATCATTATTGGTAAAAGTTTTAGATGGACACAACTTATGACCAACAGTTAAGGATCATGATGATGATGATGATGATAATAATAGGGATTGTGAATGAGATGATAAAATGTTGATTGAAATATAATAATAAATTATATGAATGTGAATGTGAGTATAAGATAAACATTGTCTTTTTCCATTGGTCAAGATGATGAGGATAAAGATAATGACCAAACCCTAAACGGATTCTGGGAACAATAAAAAGTTTTCATTACTTTGAATTGAAAATTTTACCTTGAATTTTATTTTCCAGGTTCAAAGTTACCAAGAATTCATCATTTTCTGGTTAAAACATGTTACCCTTTTCCATTATGATTAAAGGGTAATATTATCATCTCTTGATAATCATCTTCATCTTCATCTTCTTCCTCATCTTCATTATCTTCATCATGTTTAACTTTTCAGTTCATCTTGAAAATATCATCATAATAAAACCTTAAGGTTCCTTTTAATGTTTATGAGTCTTGGCATTGATCACTTTACAATCTTCATCTCATTTGTCATAACTAATTTTATCTTAATCATCAGTAATTAACTATTTCCTTAATGAAGCAATCTATTATTGCATCAATTAGCGTTTAGGTCATCAAAATCCATATGAGAAACTGATTGATTTTATTGTTGTTTTTACTTTTTATTGATTGTTTAGTAACTTGATTATTTATTGGATCTCATTAATTGAATTTCCGACAATTTAAAATTCATTTCACTATTGATTTTTTTTTTCGTGTTTATTGTTTTCTCAATGTTTGTTTGTTTACCAACAACAATTAAGGATTATCATTAATATTTTTAATTTATTAGAGCAATTTAACGTCATTAACTAATTAGGCTCATGTATTAGTTTAAAATACAATCATAATCCACCAAGAATCATTTATAATTAGGGTAATTATTTTTGATTATTTGACTTTAACTCAAATGATTTACTAATTGTATGAGCTGATTAACGGATTTACATGCTGAGTTAATCTGATTGTTGGTAATTTTTTTTTCTCTCTCTTGATTGTTGGTCATTAATCCGTTTCAATGATCAACATTGTAATAAAATGTTTTTATTTATAGTTTTCTGGTGTCCAACAATTATCAATAAATACAATCGTCATTAGTTAATTGTTAAGCTTTAAAGTATGTAAACAATTTACACCCAACTGAGTGAATACTTTAATATTGGACAATTTAACATTAAGCCCAAACTAATCAACAATTAAAATCATCAATAGTTAAGCAGCTTAGGTACAAAAAGTAGATATGAAAATATTTAATTAACAACAATTAAAGATTAATTTTCTGATGATGAGGTTCAAACAACGTTCATTTCAATATAAAAATAAACTGATGAAATTTATGTGAATCAGATTAAATCAGTAATCATGATCAGATTGTCATTAGTAAATCAAGATGATGATAATGATGACAAGTTTGTCTTCCTAATCATGATGATAACTCCTCATGAGGATAACCTAAAGTAGATGATGAGTCTAAAGAAATGAAACAAAGTTGATTGTCATTAATTGTCTGAATCATTAATTAGATGATGAATTTGAGAAAGTTAATTATTAATGAATTAAATTAGCAAATTAAATGAACAATTAAAAATAAGGTTAAATTGAAAAAAACAAACTTTTCCCAGGTTAGTTGCTTTTGGGAATATGTTTCAATCATTATAAGTCTAATTTTTATGAATTAAGTTTTTTTTGGTTGACAAAAAGATGAGGATGAGGATGAGGATGAAGATGAAGATGACAAAGATGATGAGAAAAGAGGATTCAAAAAATGAGGATTTTGTTATTATTTTTCATCTCTCGATTCTCTCCCTTTATTACAATTCATAGCAATTTGAATCATTCTGCTCCCTTTTGTATTCATCATGAATGAAAAGATAATGATGAATGATGATAAACCTTTTCAATGGAAGCAAAAAAAAATATCAAGATTAAAAGGTGAGATTTTCAAAGGAACAGGTAGAAAATGTTTCTTATTACCTGAAGCTTTTGTTTTGGTTAATTCTCTCTGATAATTTTACGTTAATTGTGATTAAATTGTAATGTTGATGATTAAATATCATATTTGATGATAAGTGGGAAGAGAAACGAAAGATGATGTTGAGAGACAAATTGAGTGGAATAAGAAGATGATAAAGATGATCGGTCAAGAAGATGAAGAAGATGAAGATGCTCTTCCTAAGAAGAGTTTATTATAAGAGGAGGACAAAAGATGATAGAGAGAGAGAGAGAGAGAGAGAGAGAGAGAGAGAGAGAGAGAGAGAGAGAGAGAGAGAGAGTATTAAGATGATGAGGATGATGAAAAATTTTTACTCAATTTATCAACAATTATGTTGTCATCTTAAATCAACGAAGATGAAAAAATAAATGACCACAAGAATAAAATATTTCTCATCAACTCCTTTTTTCACATGTTCATCTTTCCTCAACCACCAGAGCATCATCATCATTTTGACAATCAAGTTATATCAAAAAAAAAGCGGAATTATCATTGTTATTAGTCATTAATTATTATCTTCCTCATCATTGGGAAAAGGGCGTGGGGAGGGGAAAAGAGGAAAGGGCGTGTTAATATCATCATTGTTATTGTTTTTATTTATGTTTACACTTTAAGCGTGTTAACATTATCATCTCCTCCTCTCACTCCCACTCACCCACCGCCTTCACATCCTCCTCCTTAAACATCACACAACACGTGCTGAGAAGATACTGAAGATGAAAAAAGGAAGAAAAGAAACTTGTTCATCTTCATCTCTTTCCTTTTGGTTCCCAGATAATTTATTTATTTATCTTTTTTATTCCCTTCATCTTAATCATTTTCATCTTCATCTCCTTTGGGGTAAGTAAAACAATATAATTAAGGTTAAACTTTCATTGATTAAGTTTTAGGTTATATAATATACTTTGTTGATGATCAACTGATAATCATGATAATCATGTTTCGCCAAATATTAAATTAGATATCAGAGAGAGAGAGAGAGAGAGAGAGAGAGAGAGAGAGAGAGAGATGATAATATTATTATTAATCAAACTCACCTTTCATGTGGATAAATATATATTATTTCAATATCTTCATTGTCATTATTTAAACAACTCCCTTTCATTATTATTCAGAGACACAATTACCATTATCATCTTATTATCATCCTTTTCTACCCCTTAACTTATCTTCATCTTTCTTTGTTATTTATCCAATTAACTGAAATTGTATCAGAGGAAAAAATAATGAACACTTTACATAAGCAAACATATCTAAAGGATTTTACAATCACTTCCCTTATCATCATTGGACCATTGTTATTAATGGATGAGGAAAGGTTGATGTATTCAGGATCAAGGTGAACTTGATATTATGTTGAATTAGCCAATTAGGGATTAAAGTAGTCCTTTGGAAGATGATGGTGATGATAATGGTCAAGGTGAGTTTCTTTTTCTTCATTTTCGTTGGTTCGTTCAAGTTGAACTGATAAAATGGTGACCAGAGTAATAATATTGTTCTCATGTGACATTCTACAATCAAAACTGGTCATTAATTTGATGGACATTGAAAAGAAGGTGAAATGATGATCTCTGATGATGAAAGAACAGGGGATGAGGTGGTGATGGTGTTTGGGTGGTAGATGGATAATAGTTAGTTTAAGTTACTATTATTAAGAAAATGTTATCATCAGTTGAGTGTGAAGATAAATGTTAACCTAATGGCCTGAAAATATATAACCTTTAATGTGACCTTTTCCTTTGGTTTCGCAGTGATCTTTTTGTTGACCATTGTCATCAAAATTTGAGAGGAATCACACAAATCAAATTAACTGCATATTCTCAATGTTAAATTAACATTTTCACGTTTGACCAACACTTTTTTTTTCTTGTTCTTTATAATCATAATTATGTATCAATGTCCTCTTATGATTAGGATCATTATTATCATCACAATTATCTTGATAACTATATGAGCTTTGGGTATGTAACATATTCATTACATGGATCATGATGATTATCCTGATTATATCATTTTCTTTATCGTTATGGAGGAAACGTCATCAGGATGATGGTGATTATTATTAGACCAGAGTTTATTATCCATAGGAGTTGATATGATGATGAAGATGATGATTTTGTCAGTCTGCTTTTTTCCATGTAATCTAAATGAGTTTAGTGAGATAATCTCATCATTAGGCTTTGAAATTGATTGTTTTCAAGTAATTATGGTTAAGAGATGATGATAGTTTATGTTATGTTGTTAGTTGAGAAGATGAAAAATTAATTAACAGCAAAAGACGTGAAGTGTTATTGATTATAAATGGATAGTGAGTCCAACAGGTCAAGGTAAAAGGTCAAGAAATAAATTTTACCTTTAAGGTAAGTTAAGACTTGATGATTAATGATACTAGCGAGGTGAGAGAGAGATATATTTATAAAGAAATGATTTGAATAGTAATAAGGATGATGGTAAATGATCAAAGTGATTGGTTATAGTTGGAAATTATTAACTAATTGTAATCCAAACTGTAAAATGATGATTTGAGAAACTAAATTAAAAAAAGAGATAGTATGTAATTGGAGAGAGAGAGAGAAAGAGAAGCGTTTAAATGAATTGATTATTACAATTATGATTATTATATTATAACCTTAAGCTATTTTTTACCTTTCAGTTGATTGGATTTACCTGTGAGAAGATGATGATGATGATGTAGCCAAAAAAAGGTGAAAAGTTGTGAGTAAACAAGAACACAGACACAAGGGAGAAAAGGTAAACCGACTCTTGGGCCTGAAGAGAAGATGATGATTATAATCAACTATAATGATACTGTTGATATAATTTTCTATGATAATGATTGGAGAGAGAACGAGAGTAAGGATCCAAAATCAGAGGGTCAAAAATTCCATCGGAAAATGACCTATGGAAGAACAGAAAGATATTCGAAAGGGAGAATTAGTTTAAGATGAAAGCGTGAGTAGAGTAAATGGTAAACATATGGCTGTCTTTCTGTATTAGAATATTAGAAAGAGAGGAAAAGGCAAAGGTAAAGAAGAGAAAGAGAACATTTTCTTTGTTACTTAATCTCTTTTGTTTTTATAATCTTTTCCATTGGGATACTTACCTTTAGGAGATATTTATTGATATGGAATACCATTCATTGGGCTTGTCCAGTTTTCTTTTAGGGGATGACCAGTCGATGGAAGCTATTAGACTAGAGGTGTTTCACTGACCATTATCCAAATTGAAGCGAATGGAGGAAAAAAATGTAATGAAGAAAAAAAGATTCACATTAACAAATAAAATCCATAAGAGAAAACAGAATTGAGCTTAACATAAACTGACCATTGGCTCTTTCATCGGGTTTGGGGAAACATTCACTTTGGATAAATTATTAAGTTTCTCTCTCTAACATCATTATATGTTCTGTATGACTCAATTTCCATCATCATCATCATCATCATTTTCTTTCCCTTTCACTCTTACAGAAAATGAATAGACACAAATGTAAACATGTGAATAAAATTTTCTTTTCTCGGTCAATTTTGTTTCCATGGTTACAGTTGGTGTTCATTCCCGGGCGATGAACAGATAATAATCATTTAATGTATTTTTCATTTTCGATTTATTTGTTTTTTTCTTCCAATGATTTAGGGTAACAATTTACTTTTTCTTCCATTGATATTTCCCTCCTTTGGACTACATTGGTTCTGGTGTTACGCCTTTTCTGTTTTCCATCTCAACTGTTACTTCATCATCGCTTCAACCTTTTCTTTAGAAGTTTCGGTTTTCTCTCTCTCTCTCTTCATTCATTTTGGTTTGTATTCTTTTCTTTTTCTCTTCTTTCTCTCCTTCTCTTTGCCATCAACCTCGTTTATCCATTTACCTGTGCAAATCCAGATTCTTGTTTTCACACAACACTCAACACACTAGAAATGATAGAGAGAGACAGAGGAGACACACCGATGAAAGAGACTCCACTTCACTTCCACTCTCTGGCTGTCGCTCTCTCCCTCTCCGTCTCCTTCTCTCTCCCTCTCCGTCTCCTTCTCTCTCTCTCTCTCTCCCTTATTACTATTACCTTTACTTATTGTGCTATCAATGAGCATCTTCCTCATCATTTTAAATCATCGGCCTCATCGGTGTAATGTTTATCTTTTTATTATCTATCAGGCTCTTTCTCACCGCAACAACTGTTATAATTCAAGAGTATATAGACAAGAAGAGGATGACGATTGACGATTATGATGATGACAGAAACTAACCAAAGGAGCAGCAGCAACACCACGACCACTTAATGGCTGTCAAGCACGTAATTGTGTTCACCAAATTGGCACCTTTAGATTTTCACACTTAAGATGATGGTTTCTATCACAAAGAGAGAATGAAAAAAAAAACAGAAAACTAGGAGGAAGATGAGAGATCCCGATTACGCTCCATAGGAAAGATGGTAAAAAAAGAGAAAAGCGAAAGCGAAATGAAGGTGATATTAAAAGAGAAGAACATCCAACAGAGACTATAAAGAAAAAGAACCGATCAATTTTAACCTCAACGTTCTCATTTACATTCGGCAACAACTTCTCCAACCAAAGGCCTTTGTTAGATGTTCGTGATACGCGTGTTTCCATCATCAGCAACTGTACATTTGAAATTCTATTTTCAGGCTCAACTTTCGCCTTTAATCATCAATCCTCTCCATCATCATCTTCTCCCCCACTCTCGCTTAAATTAATAATTAGTTATCTATTTCTTTCCTAGAGATTCATCTGTCTACACGGATAATCACCTTAGGAATATTTAAAAACAACACAATCGGAAAGTTCATCCATATGAAGAGCTAAACAATTGTTAATCTTAAATTGATGACCAACAAGATGATGATAATAATGGAGAGATGAAGATGATTATTCTCATGGTTTTCACTCAAATCAATTGAAACCAATTCCACTAATCCAATGGTCGCTGTTAATCATGACTACAATTTAATTGATTGTGTTCATCTCTCATCTTTAAAAGAGCTTGAATTTTCAAGTATCTCTCGCTTTTTAATTGTAAACAATATTTCTCACAATTAACCTACAATTTATAACAATAACTTTCCCTTATCCTCCCACTAATAGTTAATATCCACTTCCCTTTTAATATCTAATCCTAATCCAGTTCAATTTATTTGTTTCCATCTAATACAAAATTACTTACAGTTTGTTTCCCAATTTGATCAAACCTTAAACATCTCAAACCATTAACCCAAAAAGCCAAACCCTTAACTAAATCAAAGTTAATTCTCTCAAATTTAATTATCTTCCTCTGCTCTTTTAAAGAAAAAAAAATTTCCTTTTCTCTTGATATTTTCTTTGTTTATTTCCATTCTCTTAGGTTAATAGATCAACTCAATTCTTTCCAATGGTTATATTTACCTTCTCATAAGGTGAGTTGTTGATTATTGTTCTTACCTTTTTTCATTAACTATCGAATGTCTATTAATTTTTTTCTTCTTATTATTATCTTTAAAACCATTAGCCTTATGTTGCTTACCTGTTGTATCGCCACAGTAGTTGTAGTAGGAGAGATAGAGAATGGGAAACGGAGCGGAGACCGAAAAGATGATATTAGACTCTGGCGATGATGACGATGATTGAGAAGAAAATAATAAGATGGAAAATGTTGGAGAAAAAAAGAGAAAAGCTCAAGGAATTGACCAAATTAGAACATTATTTTCTTCTTCTTTTCAAGTGGAAAAGGAAACAACAAGTTAACAAGAAACTTAAAGTAATGAAGAGCAAAAAATCAAATTTGGAAAAAGAAATAGTGTAACCACTCCCGTGATCTCGGTTCCGTATGGGGTCTACACCTTTAGGCTACACAACATTTCAAGAGAATCGAGAGTTTCAAAGGAAGAGAATATCTTTTTTTTCATTAAAAAGGAGCAAAGATGACGATGGAAAAGTTCAATTTGCTACAACGAAAAGAAAGAATTGAGAGGAAAAGAGAAAAAGAATAATAAAAAAGTCAACATGGTGAGGAAGAAGATAAAAAGACAACAATTGAACATGGAGATGGAGGATAAAGAAACTACTGAAAAAGATCAAGAGATGAGATGGATTTAGATTACTCTCTCTCTCTATTTCATGGATAACGCTATCACTTGGGGATTACTTGTATATCTTTTATCCATCCATAGCTCATCAATCCTACATCCTTCACTAATTTCGGACACATTCAAGGTAATAGACATTTTCTAATATTTACATATACATTTACTTTCTCTCTTTTATCTTCTTCTTTCTTTTATCATCCAACTCTCACCATATTCTTGTCCATTTTTTCATTTACTCTTTTTCTCTGACCTGCTTTTCTCTCATATAAACTCATCTCTCTCTCTCTCTCTCTCTCTCTTTCTTCTTTGTCTGGTCATCTTCTTGTTTAATAATAGAAAAGCAAGATAAAAGATCTTACTCACTACCCTAATTGTCCAATTTCTATGCTTCATTGACAATCTTATTCACATTTTCATCTTCGCAAAGTCTTCATCACTTTATCTCTTTTACTAATTTCTTCTCCTTATCCTTCATCATCATTATCCTTTTCTACTTTGTTTTGTTTTCTTCTCCTTCTTTTCCTCTATGTAACTCTGTGTGTTCATTTCTATTTCATATTATTCCATGGTTATGGTTAACTTGATTGAAATAAGATCCATTTCAGTTCCATATTATTACATGAATCATACTCTTTTCTATCTTCCGACCTCACCCGCTTTTCCCTATCCTTTTATTTTGATTGATCTCTCTGTGTATTTATCTGTCACTTGCAACATTTTATTTCTATTTTTTCTCTCTCTTTCATTTCAGCTTGGATTTAGTGGGAATGATATTGATGGAGAAAAAAAAAGAAAGAGAGAAACTCAGCTGAGAGATGAAATGAAAACGATGATAGATATAATAATTCTGTAAACATGTAAACCGAATAATATATTCCCATTGTCTTTAGATGTCTCGGTTTAACTTTTTTGCATAAGATTCACAACATAAGCTTTTCATTCAATTCCCATGAACTGTTTTCCATCAACCATAATCTTGTCTCTCACTACACAAAATTTATCTTCTTCATCCAAAAACGATGCTTTTAATGTTATATTTATCTGTCTTTTTTTGTGACTATTATTGTTGTCATACTAATTTTGTTAAGCCCGAATTCAAATCCTAATCCTTAGGATAAGTCACCAAGCAGATAAACAAACAAACAACAAAAGTTATTTTGATTTGTATCATGTAACATCACATATGTTTCATATTTAACTGATGATTTGTTTTCAGGTTAAATGAATCGCTCCATGAAAATAATGATGAAATCTGATGACCAAATAATAATATGACAAAAATTACATATCTACCTGTTATTTTGCATGAATGACATTAAATTATTTTCTCATTTCCTGGTTATATTTTGATGATGATGATTTGTAAGAATCAAAGTTAACAACAGTTACTGAGAGATTTTGAAATTCAATCTCATTTGTTTACCAAATGTACAGAAGCAAAAAAAAAACTTAAACACTCAAACTGAACTGAATTCAATATTGAATCTGGATCAAATGTCAACGAATCATTTACCTTGCAGATGATTTTTCTTGTTACCTTTGTATTGTGTAACTTATGCAACTTTAACAGTTAGTTTTCAGGTAAATAAACACATACAATCATGTCCCAAGAATTGATTTGAATGAGATTAACTCGTGGATCAGCAAATAGATGAACAAGACATTGATGATCATCAATAATTAAAGCGTTTCCAATGAGATATCAATAGATTGGATGAGAAAACAAACACAAAGGTAACTATTGATACAACAGGTAAATTGTTGATCCCTTTAAATTATCATCATGATTGTTGAAAGAGTTAAATCAAATTTGATTGTTGATAACAATCTAACTAAAAGCATATCACTTTTAATTCAATTTAAATGCAACTTTTTCCTTCTCAATTTAATCCCTTTGAATACACAGAAAGGGAGACTGAGAGATGAATTTATTTATATTTTATCATGATTATCATTCAATTAATCTAATCACAATAGGTAAATTCAACTAATGGTGTAAACCTAATAATATACATACATGTAATTGGAATGGAGAAGATAAAGAAATGGATTACACATTAAAGATTAGCTTTTATCATCATCCTCATCATCATTTTGTTCATCAATTGTTATCTACCTTTGAAAACAACAACGATTACAATGAACAAGAGGAATCGGATTGGAATCAACCAGGCAAAAGTTTATTATGATAATATAATAACAATGAGAAGGCTCAACTATTACAATCTAAAAGAAGTTCGATTGAGCGGATTAATGGTTAAGCTTAACCAGGTTGTTTCCATCAAGAACAATATTAATCCTTGATTACCGTTACCAATTTTTTCCTTCATCTTATTTAGTATTTAGATTCAAGTTGAAATATAATAACATGAAAAAAAAGGGTAAGTATCCTGGTGATGTATTAACCGTTAGAGTGTAAGTATTATATTCATATTGAGATTAATATGATTATATGAACAATTTTAATAAGTTTACTTATTAAATATCTTCTCCCTCTTTTATTATTTATCTTCTTTGTCTCTCTCTCTTTTCGGATCTTCTTCTCATATGTTCCAAGGGAATAATATTCTGTCTTGTTTATCTTCTTATTCTTTCACAGATATTATCATGTTTTCTGAGAATCTATTTAATCTGTTGTTATTATTATTAATTCGGTTCATCATATTTCTCTTGGTTGATTATCTTATTGGAAGAAATATGAATTTGGATTGGAGTTTTTAAAGTAAACACTAAGAAGGAAAAGAGATGAAGATGAGGAAGACAGACAAAGATGATAAATCCGCTTCCATCAGAATCCATTATCCAGATTCTCTCTCACACTTACTCACTCTTTTGTCTTTGTCCTCTCCATCATCATCTTCATAAATATCATATTTTTTTTACCATAATAATAAAGTGAAAGTTAAGTTTATGTCAATATGAAGGAGGAAGATGAAGATGAGACAATAGCAAAGCTTCAAGTTGCACTAACCAGATGATGATGAACATTTTGTTCATAAATTTATGATGATAAAGATGATAAAAAGAAATCTCTCTCTCTCTCTCTCTCTCTCTCTCTCTCTCTTTCCCTGAGATTTAATTCTGTTGACAGTTGGACCGAAAATAGGATTTACCGTTATCTTCTCATTGGATGATTACAATTGAATAGCAATTGTTTTAAATTAATTTTCTGAGGTTTTGTTATACATTTTTTCCTGTATATTTATCAACTGAATTAACAGTAACAATATGAGTAGAATTAATTTGATTACCATGATTAGTATTATGACAATTGAGATATATTAAAGAGATTACAATCAATTAGTAATTTTAATTTAATAATAACTGTGACTGTGAATATTTTATAATCTCATTTGATTAGTTTAATTGTTAAGTTTCTGTTTGAATCTTTCACTTACTCTTTTATCAATCATCACAGTTAAATGAATTGATCAACATACCCTAACAATTAAGTTAATTGAAATGATTCAGTTATATCAGTCAAGTGAATATCGTATATATATATTATTAGTTGATTGTCCATTGGAAGATAAAAATTTACCATTTCAATTTATTCAAATAATTTATTCCTCATCTTCCTCCAGGCAATATACGAGCCAACAAACACCATATCCAATCATCATCATCATCATCATCATTCAACTCCATCTTCATCATCAAGATTCAGTAGTGCTGGGAGGGGGAGGAGGACTTGATGTGCTATTTGATATTGAAACGTGCTAAAGAGGAGGAGTTAATTGTTGTTATTGTTGTTGATTGTTGATGAGATTTTCAAAGTTAATTAAATTCATTTTTATTGTAAAAGTTTAACCATAATAATAAACAAAGCACAACAATAACCTGGCCAAAAGGTAAGTTACTGTGTGGCCCATGTTGATATTGTAATTGTTATAATCATAATATTAGTATGAAGATGATTATAATTGTACAGTAATATGAATACAGGATGGAAAATATGTAAATTAGATCATCTCTTGCTCTTAATATATTCTGGTTTCCATTTTAAAACTAACAGAATTTACAAATTTAATTGATGATTATAATGATAATTAGTGTACATCATCATCACCCACGCGAGTCCAGTGCATGAGTTTATCTCTCGCTCTGTGTGTGTGTGTTAATTTTCATGACATTTTAGTTGATTGTTAAGACTTTTATAATGATTAGGTTGATATTCATCTTCACTCTGGTTACCTAATTGATGGTAGATAAGTTTGATGGTGGAAAAGGAAATAACAACAATCGTAATCTCAATATGTTACTCATCCTCTTACCGAATACCCTTAGGGCAATTATCCATAATCACTTCTGTGACAAACATACTGAGATGAAAAAGGAAGATGATGATGATGATGATAATAATAATGATGATGGAAAATCAAGAAAGCATAAGATTCACTTTCGTGATTAACTTTACCTTTACATTGACTTTTCGGAACATGAGAATTCAGAGTTTATGATATTACCTTTTTGAATTATGTGTCCTCTAGAAAACCACTAATTCACCTTATCTTCATTATCATCATCATCATCATCATCATCATCTTAATTATCATCTCTGTAGTTCTGGTTAATCTCTTAACTCACGAACTTGATTCTCAATGTAAATTGTGTTTACCTTTTGTTATCCAACGTGTTCAACGTTTAACACAATCTGTGGGTAGAAAATGAATTAATTGTAAATGATTAACATTAATTTTCATCATGATTATCATTATGATGTTTTCCTAATTGTTGATATTTGAACAGTTGTCCTAAATTGTTAACTAACAATTGTTGCTTTCTGTAATTAAATTATCAAGAAACTTAAACTATTGTAAATACTATTACGTTTGGATGAAAGTATGAACAAAAAAGTTTCCAATAATTTACTTAATTGTTGATTGTTTTATTGCGTGTTTTGGATTGGGGATATTGTTTGCAATTAAATTTGATGATACAACTACTACACAATAATAATAAACTGAATTGAGTTGATTACAATTAATTATAATCATTTGTTTGTTTGTTTTTCTTATTCCCAAACAATTGAAATGAACAAAAAAAAGTTTTCACAGTTACTAAGTTTTACTATTTGTAATTTAGTTACCGTTAATTGTGCAAGGTTAATCACTTGCAATTTAATTGATTTACCTCACACAATCAGAAACTTAAAACAAATACAGACACACACACGATTGATTAGTTAATTGATTAACTTTTTTCGCAATTTTCTAATTACAATGAAGGTAACAATTATCTAAACTTTGGTGGTTTAAAAAAGTTAATTCAACAATTAAGTAACATTTATTTACTATCCCAACGAGCAATATGATTTACATGGTTAAATTGGTTAATTGTTGTATCTAAATTGTTAATATTTCTATGGTTTTATTAGGTTTAGAATCCATTATATTGACCCAACAACAATGGTCAGTTGATTTGATTTTGGTCCAGTGATTTGAATCAATTTTCATTGTAAAAGTTACTTCACCTTCGAGATGGAAATTGAATTGTTGTTAAATTGTTGTGAAATATTTTCCTTGATTGTTTACACCTTAGATTCAAATTGAAATAGTTTTGTGAATCAACTTCTGAATAGTGATCATGATTTATGATTAACTTTATCGTTTTTTTCTCGTGTTGATTGTTGCTACCATTGAACTTGTTGTCTCCTTTTTTTTAAGGTAAGTCTCTTAATGGTTGAGTAAATTGTTGGTTGATTGTTGTCCATTGTGTTCAATTTTATGTTAATCACAATTGATCATCATTCATTTACGCCGATGACTTTTGTTAATTTACTTTCAGATTCAATTGATATTGTTGTTGATCTTTCACAAATCGTTGATTCCCTTTTTTATATTTATTTATATTGAAAAAGTTTCGAGGTGATGATAAGGATGATGAGGATGAGGATGATAATATCCCAGGTCATTCCTAGTTATCTCTCTCTCTCTCTCTCTCTCTCTCTCAATGGACCTTTGCTTTTCATCCTCTTTCAAGTTGATTGTTGATCATATCAATTGAAAAAAGCGAGGAAAAAATTTCTAACATTAATACATTATATCATTTTGCTCCCTCATCTTCATGTTTACTCACTTTTTATCATCACTCCTACATCACCCTCTTAGCATCCTCATCTTTATCTATGTCTTCATCTTTTGAGCTGAAAAATTTGTTTCCAAATAAATGGATAAATTAAATATTGAACAGAAAATTAGTTTCACCAAATTAGTCTTATTCTCATCTTGTTTATCATCCTCATCATCATCTGGATGTTAATAATTTGTTTCTCTTTCATTAAATCAATACTTTAACCAAGAAATATATATAAATTAAAAATGATGCTGCTTTTGATAAAGATGATGATGATGATGATGATGAACAACTTCATCCTCACCATTAAGCATAATTTTCACTTTTCGCATGCAAATATGATGCTTGATCATCACACCATCAATTTGATCATTAACAGAAAATATTTTTCATTAACTTGATTAGAGTTTGAAAAAAAATCAACCATATGATTTTCCCTTTGAAAAAGGTAAATAATAATGATATGATTTAGGGTTGATTTATTAATTCAATGGACCATCAAATAGATGATCAAGATGATAAGGATAAAGATGAAAACAGAATATTGATGAAAAAGATGAGGATGAACCTTAAGATTGGTTGATTGACTTTTTTATACATAAATTATATATTCTATTAGTTTCTTTTCAATTAGCAGGAGAGGAGAGAGAGAGAGAGGAAAATAATAATCATCCTCATCACATTCCCCAGGGTTACCCTCTCCAAAATCCTCCTTCTCCTTCACCACCACCACCACCAGCGTCTCCTTAATACCTTTGCCACCCATTAGAATACAAAAAACTGTCTCTTCTCCTCCTCTTCTTCTTGGTACCACCGCCGATCAACATCCTCATCGGATTAATTGCTTTCGTTGTTGATCTTTCTCTTCATCCACAGAGACAAAAATGGAAAAGAAAAGTAAGAGGATGACACACCTTTATCATCTCCATCTCCATCTTCATCTTCATCTTCATCATCATACTACATGAGTATTATTACTGTTATTGTCGATCAACATATTCAACTGTTTCCGTTCATCTTCATCCTAAAATCTTTCATTTTTTTCCTCTTCCACCGTTGGTTCTTTGTCTTTTTCCTCCTTCTTTTCCCTTGATCCTTCCCATTCATCTTCATCTTCCTCCTCTTCTTGTTATAACAATTATCTGGGTTACCAACGAGTGTCAACCATAAACAGTAATCTTAATCTTCATCGTTAATCCTTTAAAGTATAAACTTAAATCACTGTTGATCTTTTTTCCCTTTAAACGCTTCAATTTATCAACCAATTGTTTATCCATTTACCATTCAAATTGTAATCTATTTGTTGCCTTTCTCATCATTGTTTGCATAAGACTTTCCAATGTAAAGTTTACCATTGCCTATGGATTGGATTCTCTGTGAAAAAAACATCATTTTTATTAATTTGTTGTTGATTCAATGAACGATATTAAATTGCTGTTGACAGTTAAAAGATTGGAGTGAAAAAAATTAGAATAAATTATTTTCCATTGAGCAAAAATTATTGTTGCACTTTATTGCTTACAATTTTGATTGTTTACTATTAAGATTTAAATTAAATTACTGATCGTTTAATGGTAATTTGATAAGATTTATTAATAACCATTATCACTTCATTAACTAAATCAATTTAACTTATCGTTTAGTTGAATTGATCATTTTTATTGTTATTCTTAATCTTGGGAGTAGACAATTAAATTTTCTCAATGGGTTGTTTGTTAATTGTTAATCTTAATCATTGATAATTATTTATTTTTTTTTTGGTTGTTAGTTATTGTGATTATCTCATGATAATCAATCAGATTAAAACTAATCTGATTGATTGATGGTCAACATTTCATTGGATTTATTTTCTTTAATCCATTTTATGTTTAATCTCATCGTTAATGGTTAATTGTGATTTACAATTTAATTGTAAGTTAATCATACTGTGTCTAGACTCTAATTGTTGTCATTAAATGTTGATCTAATTATTGTTGAATTACTTTACTCTTAATTGGGATAGATTAAGTATATAAGTTTATTTAGATTTGATTAGTGTATTTACTTGATTAATCAATGGCAAGTTATGATAATTAAGGAAGAGGAGAAAAGGTTAATCATCTTATAATAACAATTAAAACATCTTACTAATTAATCAGTTAACTAATTTAGATGAGATTATTTGATTTGCAATGTAAACAGGAAGAAAAGGAAGAAATCAAATCATTTTAATTAATTGTTACCAAACAATTAAGAGAAAGACAAATTGATTAAATCATTGAATGAATGATCATAATGAAGATCCATCATTATCATTAAAATTGTTGATTGTTGGAAAAACAATCAACACTCAATTTAATGGGTTCCAATCAATGTTATGAACTCTAATTAATCTAAATTGTATTAATTACTTTTTAGCTGATTAAAACTCATTTCTAAACTTAATCATATTACTTATGAAATCTAACACTTTGTAGTTTAATTTAAAAGGATTGGAGGGAAAATCATCAACCTGATTGTTTGTATATTTGATAATTATCACTATTATCATTTAATGATTATTATCATCGGAGATTTAATTGTCAAAACCACATAATGATAACATTAATTGCGTTTGAATTAATGCTTTGTTTGCGTTATTAATTTAGGAAAGATAACTATTACTACTTACGTTGATTATAATGGAGAAACTAACCAAGCCTTAATTATTGTAATTTCTTTGCACTTTTTTTGCTACAGTAAAAGTGAGTGAGTGAGAGAGAAAATTATCTCCCTCTTTACCTTTACTCACTGATTATCATGGTGAAAACACACAATCCACTCTCACATAGGTGAGGTTTAATTGTGATTTGCTTGTGATTCTGATAAGCACGCGATCAGCTGATGAATTGTGGATCCAAATGAAGGAAGAAAAAAAATGAAACGAAACAAAGAGAAAAAAATTGCCAAGGAATGATGATGATGATGATGATGAGCATGAAGATGCTCATGACGATGAAAAGCCTGAAAAAGAGTATGAGAAAAGAAAATCAAGAATAAGAGAACATTTTTAAGGTGGAGTTCAAATGATAATCAAATTTAACAAATTGATTTAACGTCAAATTTAAAACTCTCATTCTATTACCAAAAAAGAATTAAAAATTTGAAATGAAACTTTTAGTCTCAACGAACCATTGAGATGTATTGATGAGCGAAATTGGTAAGATAATAATTCTGAGCTACAACTCTGAAAGGTCTGAATAGGCATCGAAATTGAAATTCCCTTTGATTCTCCTGATGAAATATATCCTCTTTCTCTGAGGCTAAACGGGTCACCATTGATTATTTGTAATTCCACCAATTTGACTCAGAGAATTTTCTGTAAAGAGATAAAACAAAAATGATATTAAGGTTACCCACGAATATCAGATAAAAGGTATGGCAAAGAAAAGGAGAAGAAGATGGAGGATGAGAGAGAGAGAGAGAACCAAGATGATGAAGATCAGCAAATAAAATCAAATGAAATGAAATTTCTGATTAAACCCAAAAGATTTTAGGTTAACAGTTTTATTTGATGTTCACGCAAAAACCTAACAAATAATTATAGAAAAAAGATTCAACCTTCAAGATGGTCACTTACTTTATTTTGACTGAAGAGCGAGAAACACCAATGGTCAGTGAAAAAGAGATTAACAATAATAAAAAAGATAAATGATATTGATTAAATTGATTAGTGAATTAAATTAGTTAATTCGTGCAAGTCAATCAAAAGGTAAACAAAATTAAAATTTTGTGAAAAACGAAAAAAGGGGAAATCTCATGATTGCGAATAGAAAATCAATTAACAAACTAACCCTTATGGATCAATTTTCTTTAATTATTTTTTTCTTCATCATGTTTTCATTTGGTTTGGAATTGTAACAATCTAATTTAATCTGATTGTTTTCTTCTCATTGTCAATCAATTTACCACATTTAAGACTGATTGTGTTCAATTAATCACTTGATTCTGGTTGATTGGTTGATATTCTCATGTATTGGTTTTGTCTTTTGTTTTTGTCTCTTGTTTAATTTATTCTGGGATAATCAATGTGATAACAATCAGTGTATTGTTTTCAGGTGAGTTTCTATTTTAATAAGATTTGTGACTTGATCTTAGTGATAAACTAATGATCCAATGGAAATTATAATTAAAACGAAAAAGAGAAAGAGAAAAACCTTTCACATCTTCTCTTACATTAGATTGTGAGTTTTGCCTTGTTGCTTTTCCTTGGAACATTCATCTTTTACTTTCTTCTTCTTCTATTCCAATTTCATCTTCTTCTTCTTCATGCTCATCTCTTTTCTTTTATTCCTCCTGATCTTTTATAATTGTTGATCACAGTTTCCTTTCTACATCTTAGTGTAGAGAGAGTGTATAAGCTTGAGGCGAGTTTCTTGGTCAATGTTATAATAAGATTTTTTTTCTCTCTTCTCTCTCATCTTATTTCTTGTAGATTGTTCCTTGGTCAGCATGATATCTTCTTTTCTCAATGGAAACCTGTCTATCTATTCATCTGAGGTAGGAAGCATCTTGGAACTCAAACCATAACATGTAACAGGAATTACATTACAAAAACCATTCCTTTGTGGATTTACCTTTAATTTGCTATTATTTTCATTCAATTTTATCCTTTTCACCATTAATTTCAACTCTCTCTCTGTGTATAATCATCACCACAACTATCATCAGGTAAAACTTTACCATTACCATGATTATTACTATTATCAAATTGCTCATAGATCTATTATCAAGCTAATTATCTTCCTATGCTGCTCCCATTTCTCCCTCTCTCTCTCTCTCATTTATTTATATTGTTGACAATATCTTTGTACAAGGAATATAGTAGAAAAGGTAATAACTGCAATACTTTTGTTTTCATTTCTCTTCTCATGATACTTTATCTCTTTTGCTATTCATCTGTCCCATCAAACAGGAGCCAGTAAACACTTAGAATCATAGACAATTAGACTGATTGTGCCTCGATAGTTATGGATAATTGTAATTGCAATAATACGTAATAAGTAACACAAACGTTTACTTTTGTTTACTAAATGATAAAAATCATCTTCACCATCATCTGTAACAACAACAACAACAACCAGATATACAACAGAGGAAAAGTCTCAAAAGAAAGTAACTAGAACGATAAAGTTCATTTACCTGGAACCAAAATGAATTAATTTAACCAAACAACAATAGCAAATTGTGAAAGAGACAATCAAAGGAAGGTGTAAATCTATGAATAGGAACCATTTGATTCACAGTTGCCAGTTAAATTAACAGAGCAATTTCAACATCATCAACAGTAATTGTTGTAATAATAATACATTCATACTCCATGAGCGTTTTTCTGTTGTGTTTACATGGAGTTGAAAGTTGATGAGAAGCAAAGCAGATGAGTGAAATGATGTGAGATGATGATGATGATGATGAAATAAGAAGAAAAAAACTTTAAAAAGATGAGAAAGATATCAAAGAGAAATAAAAACAAACAGAAACTATCAGATTTGTTGTTAACATTTGACAGGGAAAAGTTTTGTAATACAAACTCATGAATGATTATCAAAATTAAGTGCGACAATTAACTGTAATCTGATTCTCAGGCTTCTCTCCTTCATCATCATCGTCATCATCTTTTAACAATGTTCAATGTTTAAAATTAGTTTTTTCTCCCTTGATTTAGAAGAGAAAAGGATAGAAAAAGAGAGAGAGAGAGAGAGATCATCTTCTCATTATCATTATCATCATTATCTGATAATCTATTCCTATTTTTTTCTCCTTCTCTATTCAGTAAACTATACTCTCTTTAATTGTTACCCTGTTAACCGGATTAAAGATAAATTAAACTTCATCTCATACTCATCCATTAACAGAGAAACGAGATTGCCATTTTTCAAATGATAATCCAATGGATCCAATGTATTATATTTTTAGGAGGAGGTGAAGGATAAGATCTGGTTCTGATGATGAGGATGATAACAAAGGGGATAAATGATACTCTGGATACAATTTACAGAATCAAGTTACAGGTATCAGGGAACAAAAATCAAATTGTAAGTCTAATGTTTAAATTTTAAATCTAATCAAACTCAGTATCATGTAACCACCCTGTTAATCCCTCCACCTTATTATTGTGTTTATCATTTTGGTGACCTTAACATTGTTATTAAATTTTGACAATCTAAAAGTTAATGATATTACTAATGATCCATTGAAAATTAAGTAAATTGTTTCAAGTAATCGCATAAATATTATATTGAATACATTTACTTAAAGTAGAAGTGAAAAAATTGATTTTGATTGTTTACAATTAACATTAACTTTGATCTGATCTGAGGTTGACTTTATTATATATTTTTTTTTGGTAATGTTGCTTTTTGATCATATTGACCAAAGTGATCAAGTTAAATCAATGAAAATCAAACAATAATCAAATTTGATCAACTGAGATTAAATTTACTGTTGATCAGTTTTTATTGAAAGTGTCAACAATTCATGAATACATAGCTTGTGGCTTTCATGGATGATGGTGATGATGATGACGATTAACTTAATCAATAGATTAATAAAGGTGAACGATGAAAATAATAAGATAAACATTGGAGAGAGAGAATCAAAATAAGTTCAATATTAATCATAACAATTAGAGGATATGATCAATATAATTCATTATAAGGTCACTTCCTGGATTGATTGAGATCGGAAATTAGTTGACAAATATCAACATCATCTTT
The DNA here is from genome assembly GCF_014898815.1 of Panonychus citri. Taxonomy (NCBI): domain Eukaryota; kingdom Metazoa; phylum Arthropoda; class Arachnida; order Trombidiformes; family Tetranychidae; genus Panonychus; species Panonychus citri. Next base: position 4,826,840 of record NW_026515543.1, on the reverse strand, counting down.
ATGTTTATCTATGGTGACTTATGTTTATACTTTAATAACTTATTAACCTATTAGAATACATAATAATTTATTAATCTAATAATTTTTTACTCTCTTTTATTTATATTTTCAATAGCTTTTGGATTGTTACCTTTTTTCCTGCTCAATTTTTCGTATCAATGTCCATCCCAATGTCCATCTGTTTCCATTGTTGTTACCAGGAAATGACCAACAGTAAATATTATCATCATCACCTTTAATCTTCATCATCCTAATGGTTGGAATCTTCATCTTGGCTTATCATCATCATCATCTTTATCCCTTATAAACAAAAAAGATGTGACAATGAACAGATGATTTAAATTTCTTGATTATATCATCATGGTTAATTGTTGTGAACATTAATTAAGATTTTACTTTTCTTGTAAATATTTTTCATTCCCATTTGTATGTGACAGTTTGATTATCTTATTATGATTATTATCATCTTAATATAATAATAATTAAGACTGTTAACCAAAGGTTCTCACACAATCAAGTTAATTAGTGTCTCTTGATTGTGGAAATCATATTAATAGTAAGTTTGTCTTTATTAACCAATGATTAGGCACAAACATAATAATAATTAATTACTTTTGATATTGTTTTTTTTAGAATGAAAAATATTTCAAAGCTTAATTGTTATCCCTTAATTGTTGTGATATTAACTCATCTTGTTGTTTTAAACTATAGATCATTAATTGTCCTTCTAGTTGTCTTAATTAATATTAATTAAGAGAGTGAGAGAGATAAACTGATTCAGTTTGTGTTACAGTTTAACAACAAACACAATCAAAACAATGGTAATCAATCAAATGATAAATAACAACAATTAAGGTTACATATTGAAAAGCATTGAAAGAAAAACAAATATATTCTAGATAACAGTTAACTTAAAGTTATTTTAATTAGATTAATTAAAGTTTGCAACGATTAAATTAAATTGCGAATCTTTATTATCATTCCATGAAAATGGTAACAGTTAAATTAATATCATTACCAATTCGTGTTAATTGTAAGATTGAGATGAGACAATTAAGTGAAAATTAATGATACTGTTAAAAAGCTATAACAACAATATCAACAATTACAAATGCATAGTAAAAAAATTTTGCTTACAAAAGCAAAAGGATGAGGATGAAAATGAAAATGAAGATGAAGATGAAGATGAAGATGAAGATGATGAAGATGATGATGAGAGTTAAGTGATTTTTGCAAAGAAACTATTTCTCATTTGACAAATGATGGAAGGCAAGATGGAGATGGAGATGAAAATGATGAGAATGATAGAGAGATTTGAATCAGGATTTAGACTAATTAGTTGCCCTATTTCAATCATCCTCTCTCTCATCATTATCTTCATCATCATCATCATCATAAAGCTTTAATAGAGCTGTCAAAGAGGAGCAACAACAACAAAAAAACCTCAAGCAACTCATCAACTCATTGACATGCCTTTTGTTGTTGCTTTGGTTACATTGAAAATGAATTTATGTTCATTTTCATTCATTTCAATTTTTATGAACCTAAATTATCATGGGAGTTGAAGATGATGAGGATGAGGAGCATGATGATGGGAGGAAACATCATCATCAGAACTAAAATTATCTGATGCTTCATTTTTATGCTTTTTACTTTGATTACTTGACAATAACAAGGTAAGATATTTTTTCCCTTCCCTGTTAATAGTTGGGTTTTTGTAAAATTGATTTTAAGGCGTTCTCATCATGATTAGGTTGATGATTAGTTGCCAAATGATTAATAAATTATCATCATCATCTCAATCATCAATTGAAATACATTTTTCCCCTTCTCATCATCGTTTCCTTACCTGATTAATCAGCTCTAATTACAGGTTGGTGAAAGTTTTACATTATTGTAATTTGTTTGTTTTTCATTGATGATTATTATCAATTAATAAACTGACATTGATTATGTTATTTTTTTTTTTACCTCATTGATTGTTTACTTGATTATCGTAAGTAAACTTTGATTGTTTGGTTAACATGTTAGATTGAGAAAGTTGAGAATCTAATTGTGATTAACACCTTCAATGATCAATATCATTTTCATCACTACCACTGATTAGTATTGAAGTTGATCCAATTGATTTAATCTTCAACAATCAATTTAATCTTCCAGGTGAATTGATTTTGATCATCATGATTCAGTACTTATTATATTATCATGATCATCATGATCATCATTTACTAAATTGATTCTGATCAATGTTCACATTTAGATTTTGTTTATCTTTGATCATCATAATTGTATATGTATTAAGATGATAATCAGATGAGATTGAAATTATTCATTGGATGATGATGAGGACAAATATCATGAGATAATCATGATGAAAGCTCAGGTAAGTTTACCTTTGTTTGTTCACTATTTATATGACATTCTGCTTGAGATGATAATAATATATTGAGCTTGATTCATCTTCACCTTTATCACCTTATATATTTATCTTCCTCATCATCATCATCATCATCATCATAGTCTCATCCTTGAAACATGTACAGGTATTATTATAACTAATATACACTTAGGTTGATATATTTTTTTTTCATCATGATGAGTGTACAATTTGTATGCTTCCGATTTGCTTGATTTGATTGTTGATTGTTGTTAATTTACCAACAATAACAACAATTTAAACTGCTACTATTGACTTGACCAACACATTTTAAATGATAATGATAGGGATTGATGAGTAAATGTTGACGGATTATTATTGTATCAAAATGATAAACACAATCAACATCATCATGTAATTGTGATAAAAAAATAATAATTTCATCATCATCATCTGATTGTTGAAACTTTTTTTTTAATTCACTTCAATGATGAAAGCTGATTGTTAACATTTATAATTTTACTTAAATGATCAGAAATTAAATTGTTATTCAATTTGAATCCCGTTTTCAAGGTGCTATTAATAATAATCAAGAAAAGGTTAATAACAACAATCAAGTTTGTTGTAAAATTTGCATCACAATCAAATCATCATAACCTGTACAATTAAATTAACTAATACAATGAATGATTTCTGGCAACACCAAATAATCAAATAAAAAAAAAAGATAATCAAAAATCAAATTAACTTAAATGTAATCATTCATCAAACACACCAACCTTATAATTTACATTTAAAGTAATTAACAACGATCATCAACTAATCATCAATTGAATCAAGAAGCAACTAATTGATCACTTTTAAATAATATTAATCAATGAATGATGATGATGATGATTTGTAATCAACATGAAACTTTTGAATGGGATGAAGAAAAAAAACTCAAAAGTGATTATCTAATAATCATCATGATAAAACTTAAATTGTCCCATTAATCTTAACACAATTAGGATATGAGAGAGATGATAATAATCTGTCCTCCATTTTTTATCTTCCTAATTTCAAATCTAAATCTAATCCTGATGAACAACAATCAAGGAGATGCAAAAACTAAAGGCTTTTGCTTTTTATCCGTTAAAAGGTTTTGGTTACTTTCGGATATTTAATACAATCAACAATACGATTAAGGTACAAAAAAGTGGCCTTTAAATATTATATACAGAATATAATATAATAATAATATCACTTAATTCAAATTGAATGGACTTAAATTTTCAATAATCTATCCTGAATATGAGAAGGAAATTATTTGATAAGATGTCTCATTTTTGAAGAGATTAAGTTTATCAATGAAGAGAGAGAGAGAGAGAGATGAAATATTAACAGTTAATCTGATTCGGGGGAAGATAACAAATTGTTAAGCTTAATCATCGTGATTATGAAATGGATTAAGATACAAATGAGTGAATACATTGAATCTATTGAATTGTAACCAATACCTTTTTTTACGGATAAGGTATTTACTTTTTTATTCTGTTCATTGTTCCCTTTGTATCTCGATTTTAAGGCCAAATATCACGTTATCTCCCGTTATGTCCATATTGTCGAGAGGAGGAGGAGGAGGTCATCTCTTGTCCATGGTATCGATGGATAAATCTTGACAAAAGAAGATGAAAAAAAAAGAATGAAAAAAAGTTCTGTCAACACTTAACTCGACTTTATGTTCCCTGTCCAAAAGTTGCAAGTAACTTCTCGTTCCCATCTTATCTTTATGTTCACATTGTTATGGTGATGATGATGATGATGATGATTAAAGGAGCTACTTGATGTTCGTCATCTTTTCATCCTCATCTTTTGTGTCTCAATTGAATTGCAAAATTAGATTGATCTAAAGTCTCTTAAGGTCTTTGAGTTTTTGGGTTTTTAGGCTTTTGACTTGGATCCTTTTTACCTTAGGATTATGTTGATGAATTGGCAGATATTTGACAGAGAGATGATGAAGACGATGGAGAAGATGATGATAGTGATGATAAATATCTCCTTTTTCACCTTGTTTCTTTTACTTGCATCATCTTAATCATCATCGTTTGTAGCCCAAGGCAATTTGCTTGGTAAAAAGTGTTTTCTATTTGAAAGGAAAAAAAAAATTAAAAATTAACAAGAAATCTTATTATCTTCATAGACTATTATTATTATATTATTAGTATGATTAAATTGTGATGGTTAAAAAGTCAATTTCATGATAACAATTTAGCTAATAGTTAACTAATTGTAGTTAAGCTAAAAGAGAAGGTCAAATCTGAGGCCCAACTAGACCAAAGATTTTACATCAACTATTTTACACTTTTTGAACAAAAAAAAAGATAAAACTGATCAATCAGATGATGATTATAATTACAATTAAATTATTTATATCTCGATAATTATAATTATCTTCCTAATCATCGTCATCATCTTACTATGGAATCTAATCAATCTCACTTATTACACAATCTCTTCAATCATTTATCAGCCATTTCCTTAATTTATAACAATTTAAGATTGACCTCAATTCCTGGATTAATATTATCATGATAATTATTTAATATATTATATTCATTAGGATAATAAATTATAATAGCGAGTAAATTAATCCAATGTTATTATTGTTTTTTTTTTGGTTCAGTTGATTGTTACCTTAATATAAGTATTACAAAGATAGCAACTGATTTTCTGGAAGCTAATTAAATATGATTGAGGTTTTAATTAACTTTTACTTTGCTGTTTTTTTTTATTTTCATCTATTATATTATTATGATTAATATTGTAATTAGTTTATTTATTATTACCTGTCAGTTAAGTCATTGGCTAGTATTGGATCTTGACCATTGGATTTTGCATTAGTTTGATTGATCATTTTAGATTTGATTAGTAAATTTTATTGAACAATCAAAGGAAATCATTTAAAGACCAAACACACCTTTAAATTAGATTTAATTAGTTAAGCTTCTCATGATTCGTAAGATACAATTTCGTTTGAAGTTTTATTCGTTTCAATCTAAGACAGGTCACTACTTTTTTCGTTATACGATTTCTAAATGTCCTCCGTGTAGAAAAGGTCAAATGAAATACGAAATTGTTTAGTTTTCTCTGTGATCAGAACAATTTTCCATGTAGCCAAGAACAATGAGTTTACGAAACTCGAATTAGTAATAAATGGAAAAGGTATTATTCTGAATAAGAATAAAAAAGTTTCAAATACTCACACTTGTTATTCAAATTTTTGAAATGAAAAGTTGTAAAGACGAAACTTGAATGATTCCAATTGAATCAAGCATTCAGTTTATATTCAGTTTTCACTGAGCTCAACATGACGAAAAATCTTTCAACTTTAATGAAAATTTGTTTATTCTTAATGTTCCTCATGTAAAACTCATTTGAAAACTCTTTTCACCTTGACGACGAATCTTCCATTTCATGACATGATTCACCAATCGAACTTTCAAAGTGTTTCAGAACTTTTCGTCCAGATTCTCATGATTGATGATATTGGCCAAGATAATAGAATGTTTCATGTGTCATAATTTCCTTTTGAATCGAAGAAAATTTTCTTAGAATTGAACATTTCGAATATCATCTACAAATGATTATCGCGAGAGTTCAGCCGATATATTACATGATCGCCGAGCGTTGGCTTCACATGTCATTGTTAGAATCTCATTCACTAGCTCTCTCAAAAGTCTTTCAGGTCAAACAATTAATAAATTGTTGGAAGACCTTAAAAGGAGATCGGGAATTGATTTAGTCTTGTTGATTTTCCAAATGTTTTGATTATTCGTAATTATGTTAATCATTTCAATAGTTGAATGATTAGTTAACTGTGATAATAAAATTTAGATTTTTTTAAATTGTTTTATTATATGTCCACGCAATCGGATTTAAATTGATTTACAGGAATTACAATTAAACCGATTATTTATTACATGTTCTCCTCTTTAATCAACTCAGCTGGTAATCTATTAAATTAATTGTATTTAAATTAGTATCATGATTAATAATTAATCAGTCTCTTGAATTGAGTCAAATTGTATTTGATTAAAATGGTTAAGTTGATTGTCCATTGCTCATGTTTACAATTAGTTAGATGAAATAACTGACAGTTTTAATCAGCCAATTGAATATCAAGTTTTCAATTCTTGACAATTAAATAAATCAGCTGATTGAAAAGTTGATGAAATCAAGTTTAATCAATGTTAATTGCCTAACCATTTAACAGCTAAAAGGTAAATGATTTAAAAACCTCTGGTGAGATAATTTAATTGTTACCATTAAGGAAATTTAATTGCTTCCTTTTGTAAAACAATTAACCAATTTATTAGACAAGGGTTTCGGTTAGCAACAATTAACTGATAAATCACTGATTCGTTGGCAATCACGTTCACATGGATGGCAAATTGATGAAGAAATTAAATTGACTCAGATTTTTAATCATCCAAATGATTTAACATAAATGTAAGTAATTAACTATTTTTTACCAAACAACAATCAGAATTATGAGAGAGATTATCATGAATTTCCTTGATTGTTGAATTGAATGAGATTCAACGATTAGATAAGATAATCAGTGTAAGCAAAAAATTCACCAGGAAAAATAAAGTATATTAACTATTGAGTAAATTAACATTACAATTATTAGTAATTAACATGATGATGATGATGATTTGAATTATAAGCATGAAATTAAATATATTAACCATTGTCTCTGATATTTATATCAACTTTCAACGGAAATTAATCAACAATTTCAATCTTCCAGTAATCAAATCTAACCATGAATCATGATATATATTCATATGAATATATAACAACAATTAACGTTAATGAACATTATGGTCATTGTCATGTGTATATTAACATATGATTATGGTTGAATTTACTCAACCATCAAATAGAAAAAATAATACCTGAGTTGATTCAGATAAATAATATAAATATGAATAATTTTCATGATGATCATCATGATGGAAACAATAACAGAATCAGATAAATGAACTTTTCTTCATGATTCATCCTTGGTGACTTTTCAATTCTTTTCCAGCACATTTTCTGTTGGCATAATGTCAAGTTCTTGATAATATTACATGTGAACCATGATGATAAAGATGCATCGCCATCATCCAGAATTTCTGAAAAGAAAAGAAAATTGAAATAAAAAAAACAATGAGAAAAATAATGTTAGTCTAATGATAGAGTAAAATAAATGGTTGAAGAGAGAAAAGAATATGAAGAAAAAAAAATAGAACAGAATTTAGATATTACATGGAAATTACATATTCGCATATTCATAACTATTTAATGTTAATAGTTAGTTTATCATCTTTCTGTTCATCATCATCCTTACCTAATAATCCCTTGAGTTATTTTATTCATACTCATCAAACATCATCCATATCTGTGACTGGCTCATGTAATTCTGGTTAAATTGTTTGATAACAGTAATTGTTAGTTGATCATCACCATGATAATCATTTCAGTTGATTCTGCGCTCCAATTTGATATTGATTGAGAATAACAATTTAACTCTCTTAAGTAGATTTTTTTTTCTTTCTCTTGTTGTTCAAGTTGATAGTTGATCATTTGATTCTCAGGGCTATTCTGATAAACAGAGAATCCGGAATTTTGATAGAAACAATTGTTGTGATAATAATAATAATAATATTAATCATATCATCAATTGTCCTGTTCCTTGTTTTCATGATAAGTGTCATGATCGATCACAGATGATGATGATGATGATGATGATGATGATAATATCGTTAGTTTTGTATACATAATCATTATGCTATTTACATTTACTCTTGTAATAAATGTAAATAACATGTACTCAGTTTATCTGGACTGTTAGTTAACTGAATATTGGTTATTATTATTTTCCTATTCTGTTATTAATTTAACTATTATCTTGATTAATATTATTACTAATATTATGGGTTATTCATTTTGGGAAAATTAAAGGTACGGTTATGGTGACATTTTCTCGAGTTTCTTTTGCTATTGAAAAAGTTTCTCGTGTATCGGGTTATAGATATTTTGAGAGGGACAATCAATTGTTGTGATTGGTGTTAGTGTCTAAATTGTTAGGTTGAAGAGAGGAGGTAATATGAAGGAGGTAGATGGTGATATCAATCATTTTCAAGTTATCACTTTGAGACATTTATGATGACATGAAATGTATTGATATCAACATTTTTTTTCTTGTCTCTATGAGATAAATTTGAAAATGATTGGCACTTGTAAAGGTTTTCGATTGAATTGATTATTTGGTTGGTGATGAGTTAATTTTCTAACATGATATGAGAAGCAAATTAACTCATCTCAATTTGGTAGATGAAATTTGCATAATAACTTTACGATTGTAATCTGATGGCTTATCGGCTAGAAGAACAAGAGAAATATGAACAGTAATAATGTTTCCTCGTTTGATGGCCTGATAATATCTCTTAAAAACTTTGCTTGAAGAGGGTGATGATGGAAGAGAATCCGAGGAAAAATGTAAACTTGATCTTCAAGATATTCTAACAGAAAGTTGTAAGGAATAAAGGTAATCACTTGAGGTCATTTGGTCATCTTAAAAGTTGCAATTCCAAGTCCTTGTCCCACGAATGAGTCTATCGACCATGAAACTGGCCGATCAAATAATTCTTGAGCTTTTCTAGAAAACGGAAAAGAAAGATGATTGTAAGACCAATGTAATAGTATTTTAGAAGATGGTGAGAGATTTAGAGAAAGAGATGGAGATACTTCTTGAAAAGGTGATATTGGTGATGAACGTAAGAGCCATTAAGGTGCAATTGAGAGGAGAGAAGATAAAATTCTCATGGAATGGGCACTGAGTGAAAAGTAATAGTTAAAAACAACAGCATTAAAATGATAAGAAAAAAAGAATTTAGAACAACTTAAACTGTACTCAGTGTTTCTTTTTTTTCTACTTGAGAATTTCATGTCTATCCATCTCTTCATCTGTCCCTTGAGTAAATTCTGGAAAAATATTGATAAAACTGTAAACATAGAATAGGAAAGAATGGGAAAGAAAGATGGAGAGAAAAGAAAACACAATATTGCTGTGTAAAGATAAATGTTGTATTAATATAAAAGTTACAATGGAAAAGAGGAAAACAAAAAGACAAAGATAACTTACTCTGAATTTTTCTATTCCAATACTTACCCTTGGTGAGTGGTGTTCATCCTGAGATTTTTTTTTTAATATTACGTCTGAACTTTCCACTATATCAAGGTGAAAAGAACATTTCTATTCTCTTTGGAAAGTGATAAATAAATAACAACCTTTTCAATAAAGAGATAAGAAGAAAAATAAGAGAAAATAAGAAAACAATCACAAGAGAAAAGTATATTACCCAAAGATACAATGGAGAAGAAGAAAAATTCACAAGATTAACTTACCTGTTCGTCTGTTGTATTTTATTTACTCGATGATATTTTATTGAGAATCGAAATGCTGGTTAATTCATGTTGAAAGGTTAATCAATAATTAAATTGGAATAAAATAATAACAAGAAACAAAGAAAATAATCTTACCAATAATTAATTAACAAGAAGAAGGAAAAACAAAATCAATTCTTATGTAAGGGTTAACATACTGAGAGAATCCATTTGATCAGCTGATCTCATTTTCTTTTGAAGAATTTTTTTTTCTTCTCTTTTCATTTTTTTCTTCATTATTTTTTTTTTGTCAAGAATTTTTCTTTCTCTCAATTTAATTATTCATTAAGTGTTTTAATCTCTTTCTTTTTGCAGATTAATAAGTAAATGTGACAATCTTTTAAGCGGAACCAAAGTGAAGTGAATAAACTGAAATGTTCAATTCTATTGACTGAATTACCGTTTGAATCAATGTGATGGGACATAATTTTTTTCCTCTCTCTCTCTCTTTGTCTCTTTCCCTCCATGGAAAAGTAACCGGGTGAGTTTTACTCTAACATTATTACAATTCAATTAACTTGATTACAATTGATTTATGGTGTGTATATATTTTGATTCTCTACTTTGAATATGCTTAGGAAACAGTAACCTTGATGATTGGTGACTAATGGGAAATACATTTGATGCGATAATAGTTATGGATTTGGCTTGTTTTCTATTCTCAAATTTACCACCGTGGATAAAACCATCTTGATGATATTCTCCTTCTTCTTATCAATGCTGACCTGGTTTTCTTTTACCTTAGTGTGTAATTGGTTCTACATCTTCATTGTCTTTCCTTTTCAGGTGATGATATTGAAGTGACAAAGGAATTAAAAGTGGGAGTTTGTGGAACTGTGATGAATTTTATTCCAAATAGATATGGATCATAAAGATTTCACAAAAAGTTTCAACAAAGGTGTGAGAGATGAAGGAGAAAATAACGAAAGGAAAAAAAGTGAATATGTAAAAGATTTAATAGAAATGAGAATAGGTAAAGAGAGAGAGAGAGAGAGAGAGAGAGAGAGAGAGAGAGAGAGAGAGAGAGAGAGAGAGAGAGAGAAAACAATACACAGAGAGATGAAGGAGAAAACGATGAGTTGGAAAGAGGAAGAGGAAGAGGAGTCATGGAAATAACAGCCAAAACCATCAAGTTTTTTTCTATTATCATTATCATCTAATTTTTTTGCTATTCTTATCTGAATACTCACAGAGAATTCAAAATCTCTAGTGACTTGGTGTATGTGTTGTTACATTTAAGTTATATGTTAAACCGTAAAAAACTTGTTATTGTGGACTGATTGTTGTTGTTGACGATGAAAAGCTTGGCTCGTGTAATGATATTAATGATAATAACTCAAAAAGTGAGCATAAATTTGATGGTAAGAAAAGTGAGAAATGAAACTCGCCCCAAGGCAATTGATGATAAATGTTTCTTCAACTATGGTCCATTGAAAGTAACCCATTAGATAACATTAATCACAACTTTTTTTTTGCCACATCTTATGAATGAAATTACTATAAATTATTACGATAAATTTTCATTTATCTTTATTTTTTTTCCTTTTGTTTTTCATTGTCTTGATTGTCGACATCATATTATATTCATCATCAACTCAAGCTAATCGATACAATAACTGGGAGTCAAAAAGGAACCGTTATAACGCTAAATGAAATGTTAACTGTTGATAATAAAAGAGAACCTCAAATGATGCCAGTTGACCATTGATCTGAAACCGATCGATATCATTATCATCATCGCCCCAACTCCTCCTCCTCCTCGTCACATATACTTTTTATTTGTCTGTTTTTGTTATGGATGATGACCCATTGTTTCATAGTTTACCTGGTGTAGTGACTCTTTACCTGTGTCCTTGGTGTGTAACTAATATACTTTGGCTGAGGGAGTTGATGGTAGGGTAAAGGAGAGGGTGAGGTTAAAGTTTACAAAAAAGGAGAGATGGGAGCTAATATAAAGATGACTCACAAAGCACGAAGATTCTAATATTGGTGATGACCTTGTCTGTTTATTTTGTATCCGGACACGCGTTTGGAATGCGTGTTAAGATCGCGACATGTGTGACAAAACTCATTAGACAATTACTTTCGTCTCTCTCATCTTCATCTAACTAATTAGCGGAAGCTACAAGCTCCGGTCCAAAGCGGCAAGAAGCGTATGCGTCATTGATTTTGGCTTGTAACCTTTTCATTTGTGCTCCTGCCTTTTCCTCCTCGACATGGTAGCCAGTGACTAGGAAAAAGGAGAACCACTCCTCATGTAAAAACAGGGAAAACAAGCAAGATCTTTGTGGTTGTCGCTTTTACCATTGATACAGTAAACTGATGATAACGATAATGATCAGGGATAAACAATGATTTTTTTTGTTCCCAATTATGTTGTGATTATCAATCTATTAAGTGTGAATATAATTTACTTTGTAATGTTAATGATTAGAAAACTAATTATGATAATGGTTTTGATAATCATGGAACACAACAAGTTAGAGTTTATTCTAGGAGTTGATAAAGAAAATTATTGTACATTCATTGTTGTGATAATGCTAATAATTTATCTGATAGGATGTGGAAATAACTATTTCCGATTGATGAAAGAAGAGAATAAAAAAACGAAACCAAAGTGTTGATTATCCAATCAAAGTTATCAAATTTAATTTTAATATATTCCTTGGATAATATTGTAATATTGTAATTACAGTTAATTGCAGCATCTTGTTGATTAAGGATACATTGTACTTCCTATTGAAAGTAATCAAAGTAACAACAACAAAAGATTCATTTTCATTATGAAGATCATTTTGTATCCAATGGTCAATTTGATTTACATCCAGGTAATTAAATCTCAATTCTTTTGTGAAAAAAAAGTCTCTCTCCCATCGAAGGTGACTAAATAGCCTTTTAATTACTCATTACGCTTATTGTTTGTTTTTGTCATCAGTTTTCATTGTTATTTCAGTTTCGTGATTGTTTTATATTGGCCAACTGAACTTCATGATGATTATGATGATAATGACGGTGATGTTGTCGAATCCATTATATGTTGTCTTCTTCTCTCTTCTTCTCTCTCATTCTCTCTCGTTCTGTTATTTGGATTGGTGTTTGTTGTGTAAAAAAGCACATTGACTTAAGATACACAAAAGAAGAAAGTTTTTTGCATGGAAGATTCAACCAACCATGGAACTAGTATTTTCATTTCTTTGCATCTCATCTCTTTCTCTCTCTCTAATTTTCTCTCTTTCTTTTGCAGGTTTTCTGTTTCTTTTGTATGATGAAGATGAAAATGATGATCATCATCATGATGAGGATGAAAATGTAGAAGCCAAAAAAAGTAAAGGAAAACAGAGCTTGGAAATGCTAAGGAGTTACAGGGGTTGCCTTTCGTATTCTTATTATTATGTTGCATCATTGGGAGATTCAGAATCAAGATGAATAAGAAAACAAAACTAAAATTGTTTACTCTTCTTTTGTTTTCTTACTTTTCCATCATGTATTATTATGATGAAAAGTAGCATTGTTATTATATGAATATATTTTCTTACCTCGTTATATTTATATTAACGAGCCATTTATATGTGAATACTGATTCTGTTAACTGATTAGTATGATTTTCGTTTATTCTGTAAACAAAAATCAGAAGCTCACCAAATTATTCAATAAGATGATGATAGTAATGAGATAGAGAGATTTAGATGAATAATCTATCTTTCTCACTTTTTGATGAATCTTTTGATCTCTTTGGATAAAAAAGAGAATCTTTCTTCTCACTTATCTTATTCATCTTCATCTTAATTTTCGTCATTCATTTGGTAACAATTTAAATTGTGCAACCAACGGTAAGTTAAGACTTGTCTTTCTTTCTCTTTCTATTTATGATATACATCATCATCTTTCTTTCTCTTCTTCTTCTTCTTTTCATCAGAGTAAACACAGGGAGAGAGCTGAATAAAAAGGTAGGGAGGAGATGATGAAGGTAAAAGTCACTTAAGCGATAACAAGACAAGAAACTTAAATGGTGTTGAAGTAATCATGCAACATCGCCTTTGATGTTGATCAATCTTGAGACGTTTTCAAGACGATCAACAACCATAATAGTCGTGAGAATAAGACGTTTATCCTCTTTCTTTTCATCCTTTGCTTATCATCCTCATCTTTATCCTTCTTTTTATTTACTTCTTCATCTCTAATTCATCTTTTCCCTCTTTCTCTCCTTTCTTTTAGATACCAAATCAAATACCAACATTAACCCTAGAAGAGACAAAAGAGTAAAGGATTTAAAGAAGATGCAAAAATGATGAGGAGTGGAAGTGATGGTGTGATTGAGGTGGAAATCACGGTATTGACCTATTAAGTGACCACATGATTGCTAATATAAGAATTGCAACTAATAACAAACCAAATCAAATGAAAAGGATTTTATCATTTCCATGAAAACATTTGAATTGAACTTTTTTTTCCTTCAATCAAAGCGTAACCAATAAGCGGTTAATCTTTCTCTTTTTCTTCTCTCTCTCTCTCTCTCTCTCTCTCTCTCTCTCTCTCTCTCTCTGCAGTGGTCATCATCTTTATCATCAGCAATGATTCAGTAACACTAAATTACTACAGCAATAATATCAGAATGATCAACATCTATTATTAGAGGAGATTTTTTTTTCTCTCTCAATATAATAGTTGAAGGTAAGGTAAAAACAAAATTGACTTTGTTTTGCTTCACCGTTTTCATCCTCATCTTTTTTACCTTTGATACTTTCACACCTTAGAAAGAGAAAGAGTGTGTTAAAATACCTTCTTTATCATCCTCATCATCATGATGATGTTTGAAGCCAAGGTAAAGACTCATTCTTATCAATGATTACTCTTGAATTCATGATTAACTTGATGAGGCTTAAAATATATTGCCAGCTGATTGTTATCAGTGGTGTTTAAATAGGTGTTGGGATGAGTGATAAATGGATTTAATTTTTTTCATTATTGAGAATGTAATAGTTACAGATTATAATCAAAATAATGATACACTTTTAATGGTTTACAGTGAAGTTTCCATCGTGGTGAATGAAAAAAAAAACAAGATTGTTAATCGTAAAGTTGATTAACGTTCAAAGTTAATTTAATCATTTTCGTTGATGATAAGTTAATTAATCAATGAAACAGGGATACGAAAAATTATATCAACTGCTTTTTTCACGATATTTATATTATATCATCTTACAGGATAATCAACTCTGATTTTAATCATGATTACTTTTAATTGTAATCAATTTAACTTCGACAGGTTTATTGTTGATTTAATTGAAGTTTCATCTACTGATGATGATGATGTTTCTTTGTTATTATTGTTGAGTTACAATTAACAATTGTAAATATCTTTATTTAACCTAATTAACTAACTAATAGTGAAATCGTGTTGTGATTAAATGATTAAGTTAGTTAATTGATTCAAAGTATTAGATGGCAGAGGAAAAAAAAAGAAATCAATTAACTGAGTTTTTTGTTATGTTGTCTTAATGATTTAATATTAGTTTGCTTAATTGTTGATATCAGTTTTGTTTTTCTGCAATTACTTTGATTGTGTTTTGTACACTTTAATTAAGTTTGATAATAAGAGACCAGAAAATATTATTATTAATATAACCTCATCTTATTTCACACTTTAATTGAGGTTACATTGAGATGATAATTAAAAATCAAAGTTGATTACCTTGGATTCAATTAATTAAATTGATTGGTTAATCATAATAATAACATCAACACATTAATCATGACTGTTTGATCATTTAAATTGCTGTTATTTAAAGGAAGATGATCAAGTGAAATATATATTTATTACAATCAAGTATTATAACTGTCATCTAATTATTATCATGTTGGAATAATAATTATAATTGTTTTATATGAAACAAGAAAATTGATTTAGTTTTTTTAATTAGAAAAAAAAATATAAATGGTAAATTTAATTTAACCTCAAGGTAATTAAATTTGATCAATTCAATTACAAAGTAATAACAAGCAACAGACAATCAACTTTAACCACGTAATAAATTATTACACTTTTGTTATTAATGGTTGATAATGAAAATAATTAAGAAATTAAATGTTTAATGTAATTATTAATATCGTTTATATTAATATAAATGTAATATGTGTATGTAATTATTTAATTAGAAAATTGGAAAACCATAAGACAGATTATGATCAATGATCGTAATTAACTTGAAAAGTTATCAATTATAATGGTTTCAATTGTAAAGTCATTCACAATTGAGAACATGATAATCAATGTAGGTGTTAAATTTACCTCTAATTAGGAACAATTAACCTTGATTAACTGTCTATTAGAGTTTAATAATAGATGAGAAAGTTGAAATGTTCACAGATATGGAAATGATGGTTAAGGAAGAGAAAATCAATTGATTCAATTAAATTGGCTTTATATTAATGATCGACAATCAACCTACACTTTTCAATTTATATTCATCATTTTTTTTTGGAAGTTATATTAGTTTGAGTCTGAATGTTTATTCATCTTTTTCAAATAGAAAAATCTTTTTATCAACTCATTTTCTCAGGTTGTTCAGTTTCAATTTCCGATTTTCCTCTAACCATAGATTTCCATTCGGTTTATTTGTGTGTGTAAACATGAAAACAACAAACACGATGATAATATTATAATGGTAATAGTGGAATATGGTGAAGTCGAATATGTAACCAGGCAGAGATAGAATTTGATTTCATTTTGAAGAGAGTAGAAGAAGAAAAACAGAGAATAGAATAAAATTTAACACCATATTCTATTCGTTTTCTATCATCAGAATATTGATTGTTATTCACTAACAGTAAATTCACTTGTAAGGGTATTTAGAATACATTTAATATATATCTCAATCTTTTTCTCTGTATTATATTAAATTTAATTCTCAGTGTTTCTATTTAATTTAACCTCAGGGTAACTTGAGATTTTCCAATCTTCAGGTTTAGATAAAGATCAAATGTATTCCATACATTAGAATTGCTTTCAATCAAATACAATGAGAAAGAAATTGAAGAAAAAGAAAAAAAAAGATTTCAACCCTTACCTTTTTTTCTGGTTTCTTTTTCCTTTACACACTTTCATCTTTTCCAGGTGATAGTTAGTTAATTGTAGACAAGTTTAGAAGTTAATTAAATTTAAAACAATTCACTAAGTTTTGGAAATGAAGAGAAATATAGTTACAATTAAAAAAAGAAAACAAAAGAAAAAATCTTCAAATAGAATGAAAAAAAATTCTATTCAAAAATCAACACATGTTTCGGTTTCCATAGTAACCGATTCCCTCCAAATGATTGGAGAGAAATTTTTGTTTCCATTTCTCTTAATTAATTCCATTTAATTGTCGGTTAATTTTGTTTAAATTAAATTTTCTTCTAATTTCCAATAGTGTTAACAATCAATTAGAATCCGTGAACTATCCTGGAATAGAAATAAAATGCCAATTAACAAGTTATTCTAATTAAATGTCATCAAAAACTGTCCACTCATTGGGTAAGTACAAAGAAAAATTTTTCCCTATGATATTCAATTGAATTTGAATGTTTCTTTTTTTCCATTTTAAGTTAATTAGTGTTAATTATTTTCTTTTTCTCTCTCCCTGTTAATTTAGTACCTGGTGTGAACAAGTGAATTTAAGGAGAAGAAAAAAATTAAGCCACCAATCAAACTGGATTTAAATTGATTTCCAAAGTGAACGTTGCCTTAAGCAAGTGAACCAAGTGGATAAAAATACATAGAGTTGTACATTCATCTTCTTTTGGCTTTTTTTTTTCTTCCTTCATCAACATCATTTACTTTCTTCTTCTCATTTATTTAATTTTGATTTTAGGTGTGAGATGATGAAGAAGATGGTTAAATGAAAGAGATGGAAAGAAATATAAATATTATTAGTTTTATTAATAATATTGTATTAACTTTATTATGGTTGATGCCTTGAGGGTCTATCGTGTTAACCCAACCCAATTTAAAATGGTTCCATCTACATAAAAATGTATCCAACTCTTGATTGTAAAAAGTGAAGATGAT
This sequence comes from Panonychus citri, assembly GCF_014898815.1. Classification (NCBI taxonomy): domain Eukaryota; kingdom Metazoa; phylum Arthropoda; class Arachnida; order Trombidiformes; family Tetranychidae; genus Panonychus; species Panonychus citri. The sequence goes on along the minus strand of NW_026515543.1, from coordinate 4,808,937 downwards.
TTAACCTTTGGTTAAGGTGTTGTCGGCACACTGATAATTATCATCATCTTTTTTTCCTGATACTTAAAAATGTTAAATTGTAATCAAATCACTTTTTGTCTTAAGTACACATAAGAGATATGATATTGCTTAAAGTTAATCTAATTTAAATAATATCTCTTATTTATATGTTTACCATTTTTGATCATATACAATGTACTTAAAACCTTAAATCAAGATGATCATTATCATCATGATAATAATCATCTTGCTTTTCTAAGTGTAAATGTATTGTTTGTATTCAATAATCTTGTTAATCTGTTGATTCTTGTTCAAAACAAATAGCAATTAAGGTTTCAGGTAATGTTACCCTCTAATTTATTGTTCATTTATCTTATTGTTAATAAGAGATTGATTATTTAATGTACATGTTATATTCAACTTAATTTGCTAATGATTATTATGATGATTAGCTAATCATCTGAAATTTGATGTTAATTTGATACTAATCTTGTTTTTCTTTTTACAGTTTATTTCACTTTTGGTTAATCAGCTCATCGGATGTGTTTGGGTAAGTACATGTATTAATATATACAAATAACCATTAGATGATTATTATTGTTATTACTATTGGGAACAATTAATTAGTGAAGTGATTAATTGATTCTGTTATTAAAAGTGTTTTTTGAGAGGTTGTTTGAAAAAACTTACGTTCATAATATTTATCTTTTACTATTCAATTTACAGGGTCGCCACTTTTTGGATCTAAAGATTTGGATAAATGGGATTACAAAGCTTAAAGTTTTGAGAAAAATTTTGCTTCTTCTTATATGGTATTAATACATTCCAGGATGATGATGATGATGATGATGATGAGGAGGATGAGAAGGAGGAGGAAACAGATGATGATAAATTCAAAAAGGATCAGAATTTTTCATCCATCTTGTGATTCATCTTTACCATGATCTTCATGCATTTTTATCCTGCTGATGAATGTGAAGTAGTTATGACAAGACATCAAATTGATCTGGAAGGCTTAACACTGTCACAATCAATAAAAAAAGTTTTCTCCGCTACTTCAACAACAAAAACATCACCATCATCAACACCAACACCAACACCAACAACAACACCATTAATACAGTATATAAATTTATCATGATCCATTTATTGTCATCATCCTCCAGGCAGATCAAAAAGATCCTTTCACCATTGTCTAAATTACATTAAACTTGACAATCAATTTCATCTCACCAAGAAAATCATCAAAATGTGATACAAATGATTGCCAAACAATTTACCTTGGACCAGCCAGAAAAAAAAGAAAGTAATTAATCAATGGAGATTAATTTAATTGTGAATTGAAATTTATGTTTCAATAAAATGCAAATGAATGATTATCAACAATCAATGGCCTTTTTCCTGATGTTTGATAATTTAACAACAATCAACTGCTGATGCTACTATTTAAATCAAATCAATAGCCTAATGGTAATTAAATAAATGAAACTGGAGGAGAGCAATTAAATGATGGAAAGATGATGAAATTAGCTTTTCATAATCAATCCTAATCAATCTTGGAGAGAAAAATAATCTAAATCTCTATTGACTAGAAATGAGAAAATCTATTTTCAAAGGTAATACAACAATCAATCCTAATCCCCCAATCCAACAACACTAATTAGCTGACTAATAATAAACTATTTCTATCATACTAATCATAATAACAATAATATACACAATTAGTTCACATTTAAGTTGAATGACAAGAAAAAAAATTAACCTTAAGCTTATGAACAATAATAGTAATCAGAAATAATCAGTCATCCTAACAATCAACATGAATACTCAATGTCATCTAGGTGTTATCATGAATATTATTATTACTTTGATGATCATCTGATCAGGTAATCTCAAGTTGATTTGATAATAGTAATAATAATTTACTTATTATCAAGTCAATCGATTCATGCAACTAATACATAATAACAATACTGATCATGCAACAAACTAATCAGAATGTCTTTGCTTATTTTCATCATGCTAATCAATTGTTACCAAATGATTATTATGATTAACATGATTTAATCCAATGGTCTAACCTTTATTAACTTAACCAATTAATCAGGGAGAGAGTAAATTAAATTTGATTGGCTACAATTAACCTTAATTTTGATAGTTTTCCCTCTTACCTTTGATTGTCCTTTCTGGTTGAATCAAAGTATTTGATTGACAATAAACTTTACGATTAAAAAATAATCACTATTAATTGATTGCTACTATTGAACCAAATTAATCAATATAATCAAAAGGTTCAATGATCTTGATTAAATGTATTAAATTACCAACACACAGTTTGGCTTGATTATGATTAAATCACCTTAATGATTTGATAATTATTATTAAATCTAGTTGATTATTTTTACTCTAATCAAAGTGATTTATGTTGTCTGAACAATCAATTGATTTTATTGATTGTGTTAATATAAATGATATAATATTTGATTATGGATTGAAAATTTAACCAGCAATCAATGAGATGAAAAGTTTAATGAGACAATTAAATTGTATTCAATTGATCAAGTTTTCTCAAGAATACTAGAAATTTGTTACCTTAATTAATTAAGGAAAAAAACAATTAACTTCTATTTTTATGATTAAATTAATTGTCATTTGGGTTAAATTAACAATTCTCATTGATCCGGATCAAAGTTGATGATTACAACTCAATATGTTAACAATTAACTAGCTCGTAAACTTTTACTCGTTGCTATGATTATAATTATTTACCAACAAACAAAACTTAATTAGAGACCAAGAAATTAATTTCAATTGTAATTAAATAAATTACAGTTTCCATTGAAATGATTTGTTTTTTCATTACTCCAACTAGTTTATGATTGTAATAAACATTTCAATGTCTTTGCAATTTTTTAACTTCCAAGAACTGGATCATCTTTATCATCCTCATCCTCATCCTCATCCTCATCTTTATCTTCATCTTTAACCTTAATCCTTATTAACACACAATCGCCACTGTTGCAAGTCCAAAAAGGTTACACCACCGACGGAGGTCAGTGAGGGTCAGTCTTTTTATTTTTCTTTTACAGCTCTTGACATTTGTTATTTAGTTTTTCTTTCTGGTCATTAGATTGATCATCCTCATCCTCCATTAACATCATCCTTTGATCGTCCTCATCTTTTATCCTTCTTGGAAATGCAACTTTTTTACGACAAAATATCAGCTTACATCCTCCATCATTTGCAACTTGAACGGTAAACAACACTGACCATTGGGATGAAGATGAAGCAACAAATTGTTTACGAGGCTGTAAAAATAATAATAAACAAAGGGAGAGAGATGAAGATAAAATTGAATAACATTCGCAGTGTTTATGATTATTGTTGATGTTTACTTGGTGATGGTCATCTTTAACTTGGTCATTTCAACTTTTTTATATCTTTCACTACTACTTGCTATTCATTGTAATTGTAATTGGATATTTATTCAACCTGCCAATGGTTTTAACATCTTCCTCCTCTTCATCTTCATCTTTATCCACCTCCTTGTCTTACCATCTCTATCTTTATCCTCATCTCCATCATCTTAATCTTTAAACTGCTCTTTATCCTCTTGTTAGTCTTTATTTTTTTTTGTCTCTTTATTTCCCTGATTGTTGTTGTTGTTGTTTCTTGATTCCTTGAGTTTATGAGTTTCTACCAATCAGTAAATTGTTAAACAATAATCATAAACACTCATGTAAATTGTTATGTTATGTTGTCGTTGACCTAATAAAAACAAGGAAAAGAGATTAAGATTAAATGAGTTTAAATTAATCTGTTGTTTTACAAGATGTACCATGTTGTTTGGATGATCCTGATCATCATGATGAAAGAAGAGGCAAAGTAATCAATGTCAACTGATTTATTCACAATTACAATTAATTTTAATCTTGGAAATACAGAAAAAAAGACTGAGAAAAATTCATTCATCATCCAGTATCTATCTTTAACTTCATTATCATCTTCATCTCTCTCTCTCTCTCTCTCTCTCTCTCTCTCTCTCTCTCCCTCCCTCCTCTAATTCAACGCTTAAGGGGAATCCATGTCAATTCAACTATTACCTTACAAGGTTTTACTGTTATTTTCATCTTCATCCTCATCTTCAGCCCCTTCTTCACTTTGTCTTCTCTCAGCATGATATGTCATTTCATCTTGATCCTCACTACTTTTATTATTACATTATCTTGCCTTTATCCACCCTCATCCACCCTCATCCAACCCTCATCTCTACCTTCATCACTTTTATCATCATGGATTGATTTTAAATGGACAAATAAAATTGTCCATCTTCATCTTGTCATCTTGTTTATCATCATTTAACTCTCACCCTCACAAACTTCCGCATCCTAGTGAAAATAATTGATCCCCTTGATCATTGATATTAAAAAAAACTAATAATATAATGAAAAAGGATGTAAATTATTACCATTGATTGATTGATTCCAAATGATAACTCACAAAGATTTTAATCATAACTCAGTTTCTCAGTTTGATCATGATAATGATAATCACTCAACAGGGAATCTTAATTGATGATTGTTTACAATGGAATCCATCAATTCCGGAAGTATTATCATCATTTACCTATGAATGAAAATATATTATATAAAATCAATGATTAAATGGCCAATCAAATCAAATCAATCAAGAAAAGGAGAAGAAAAAAATCTAATCATAAACTTGATTAGATTTTTAATCAACAACACTGTGAACACTGTTTGAATCTTAATGGTCATGTAACAACAATCAACTTAAATCATGATGATTAAAATGTTTATTATTGTTTATCTTGTCTCTTGTCAATGTGTCAATATGATGTCAATAAAAATTAAAGGTTAAATTATATTGTTAATGAAATTGACCTTAAATTGTTGAAGAAATCAAAGTCAATCAAAAGGTGATGATGATGGAAACAATCAGTTGTAATAATCAACTTGATTGTCAACATTTCCCTGGGTGTAAAAGGAAAGTGTTTCAACATAATCAAGGAACTGACCTGGAAAAAAAACTTAATCACTATCATGAAATGTTATTTGTGAATACAAAATATTGAACTTTTTTTGTAGTTCATTAAATTATTCAAATAATGATCAGTTTTTGTTGTTCAATGTTGATTGTTGATTGTTGGTTAAAAAAAGCAAATGAAAAAATGAATAGGGAAAAAAGTGATAAATCTAATTGTTGATTAGACAAAAGTCAATTGTAGTTTAAAAAACGATAACAATTTGATTGTTATGAAGATGATGATAAATGTATATTGATAAATGTCCAGTGTTAGATTTTCATGAGATATTATCACTGAATGAATGGAGAGGAAGATGAAACAACAAACGTTTTCTTTGTGATATTATTTAGTTTTTTTCTCGTTTCTCCATCAAGGTAACATCATTTATCTTCAGTTGTTGTGAATATAAATGATTGTTTTGTAGTAACAATAATATACAAGAAGATGAAGATCATCAAAATGATGATGATGAGGAGAAGGAGGAGGAGGAGGAGGATGGATTAATGATGATAAACATGAGAGAGAGAAAATGATATCGAGGAGATTGAGAAGGTGGAATTATTTTTCTATGGTAAACCTTAACCTTGTGTTCATTTTGAATTGTCTCTGTTTCTTTGACAAGGTAAAGGAAACAATGTTGATGATGATTAAGGTAAATTGATGTAACTTAACTGTCTTTTTATCTTACACTTGATGATGTTGATCTTCTCATCTTTGCTCCACTTTGTTTGTTTACTTAATTGACAAGGGAATCGCTAAAATATTATCACTTTTTTTTTACTTTTTCGTGTTTTTTTCAGTCTCATCAGAAAATATTCCTCTTCTCATCTCTCTCTCTCTCTCTCTCTCTCTCTCTCTCTCTCTCTCTCTCTTTGAGCTTTTCTTGGTATCGGTGGGAAGATCATAATCTCAATTGTTTAAACATTTAAACTGATCACTATTTTTTGCTTACACATTTTTACTTTAAGGTAATTAATTTAAAATAGTGTCACTTTGTCAATCAATTGTCAGCTAAATTTGAATCTAATAATCAACAAAAAAAACTAAAGAGAAGGTAAAAAGACAGTTAACAAGACACTTGATGACTAAATATACAAAGCAGTGGATTAACTAAATTATCATGATACCTTTTCAAATTATCATAATCATCATTTTATTGATTAACCAAAATGCTAATCAATTTAAGCTGATTTCATGTTCAAGCTACTAAAGCAAAAGTCAAAAGACAATCCAGGTTGATGACAATTAACCAATAGAAATATATCAATTGTTTAAACATTTAAACTGATCACTATTTTTGCTTACACATTTTACTTTAAGGTAATTAATAAAATAGTCACTTTGTCAATCAATTGTCAGCTAAATTTGAATCTAATAATCAACAAAAAAAACTAAAGAGAAGGTAAAAAGACAGTTAACAAGACACTTGATGACTAAATATACAAAGCAGTGGATTAACTAAATTATCATGATACCTTTTCAAATTATCATAATCATCATTTTATTGATTAACCAAAATGCTAATCAATTTAAGCTGATTTCATGTTCAAGCTACTAAAGCAAAAGTCAAAAGACAATCCAGGTTGATGACAATTAACCAATAGAAATATATCATTAGGATCATATAAAGTTACAAGTTGAAATCAAATCAAAATTGAAACGATGACAATTAAACAAATGAACACAATTAAAATTAGAATTGCGAAAATCAAACGACCTCACTAACTCCATCTATCGATATTTTCTATAACCTCCCAACGAAAACAAATTAAATGAAAATGGAAACAATTAAAAAATCAAAATAAATATAAGAAAGAAAAAGACAAATTATATCTCAACTAATTAATATCAATACAACTCAAAAATGTATCAAGGATAATATATCAACATGATAATCTTTGTTCACTTTCTTAGTATTGATGATTGATCTTAGATTGTTTTTCTTCTTGGTAAATTGTTGTTTCAATTGTTGGTGATTTATCATTACAATTTAAGAATGTCAAAGAAAAAAATATTATGAGAAAAGAAAACTATCTAAACGATAAACAAGAACCATAATCATCATGTTAGATAAACATGTAAACATGAATCTCGAAAAAGTCAAAAAACCAATCATTGGGTGAGAAGGAAAAAAAATCTCATTGATTGATATTTTTTTCCATTGAAGTTTTTTTGTTTACTTTTCTCAGTAAAATATTTCACTTTTTTAAAGTTAAATCCATCATATGTTCAGATGAATATATGAAATCATCAATAATATCAACAGAGTTTCAAGTTTTCAACAAGGAAAATCAATCTCTGTAAAAGATTTGAAACTTGGTAGGGAGACAAAACAATTACATTTGATTGCGACGATTATATAATTAATGATGATGATGATGAGGATGAGGTGATCATTAATTGTTCCCATTTTCCTTTCCATTGGTTTTTTTGGTTCCTTTTGGTTATTGATTTACATTGTAATCGTTAAGCAAATTAAATTGAAGATGAGGAGATTGTGATGATAAAAATGATTACTCTTTTAATGAGATGTCATCAATTTTTCTTAAAACTATTTTCACTCTCATCATCATCATCATCATTGGATTTAAGGATTAGAACTGATAATCAGGGTGATGAAGATGATACTGTTATTATCAATATCATCATCAGATGATTGGGTTAATCAGGTTCAATGTTTCAATTTTTTATTTCCTTTTCAGTTTCAATTGTTTCCTGGATTTTTGTTTATCACGATTATATCAGCATCGGCAACTTGATTAAATTGATTGTTTTTTTTTCAAGAAACTATCAATATCTTACAATATATATTATCTTAAATGTCTTGAAACTTTATAAGATAAAATATAAATCAATGTAAAGTGATTTGATCTTGTTGATGGTATTTCCAAAGCTAATGGATCTTTGAATGGGTCTTGATGTTGTGAAGTTTTGTAAGATGAGGATGAGAGAGAGAGAGAGAGAGAGAGAGAGAGAGAGAGAGAGAGAGAGATCCATACACAAATATATATTGAGAGAGAAATTATCTGAACTTTTCCAATTGAATTTCGCCAACTGAATCCAATTTCACAGTTTTCTTTCTCTCTATTTTTCCAATCTTCTTTAGCGATCTCCATCCTCATCCCTTCGTCTTCCTCTTCTTTACAAGTTATGGTAAAGAAGAGAAATGGCCGTAGGATTATGTTAGAAGAAATGAAAAAAAGGACAATCAGATAAAGAAGTGAAGAGAGATGAAGATGATGATGCCAATGGAATAGAAGATAAAACTAACATGGAGATGGAAAAAAAATAAGATTCGAAAAGATGATGTTGTTCATCTTTCCTTTTTTCTTCTTACAAAGTTTTCAACAGAGATGAGGAAAAAAAGGTAAAGTGGTGATAACCGAAAAGGATCAAAATTTGATGATGATTACGATGGAGAAAAGAAGATGATAGTGATGATAGTAATGATGATGTTCAGGGAATCCGATGAGAAGATGAAAAAATTGAATTCTGAAAAATATATAGAGAAAAATAAGAAATGATATAAATAGTTGTATCTCTATGGATGAGAAAAATTCAAAACCCATTTATCAATATTAGAAGAAACTTTTTTTTTCAATTGTTAGTGAAAGCAACTGATTGATATTGAATGTAAACAATTAAGAGTATCAACTTAAATTGTCGAGGGTAAGGGTTTGATCAGCTGATGAGGTTCCAGTTAATTGATTTGATTGGTTTGTTATAATATCAATTTGATCGTTTTAAATTTAATTACCTTTAACCAGCAATTTATTGATCCATTTTCTTGAGGATAATCAATAATTGCTCTCATCATTGGTGAAACATTAATCATGAAACATTAGGAATAAGTTTTGACAAATAATGAAAAAGAGAATAGAAAAAGATAAATTATCATTTTCTGTGAGAAACTTTAAGAAAATAAATCAATTCTCTCTGTCTGTTCATCTCTCTCTTCTTTGTCTTCAGTGTTCTTTCACCTGATAAACATGGTAACATGGAAAGAGAATGAGAAAGTTAAGTGTTTCCCAGAGTTTGATCCATGATGCTGATGAATAAAATGTTGCAATGAAAAATCGAGGTAAATCTGAGGAGAAAAAGAATCGAAGAAGACAAAGTGTCACAGAATTTCAAGGAGAATCTGTTTCTCTTTTCGCAAATCAAATGAACCGTTAATAAAAAGTCACTACAGTTTATGTTGGAAAATAATATCACTATGATACTTACATACTCTGGGTGTTTACGTTTGCTTTTTTCCATGGGAAGAGTTTTGACTTTTTCTCTTCTCCAGATCATCTCTACATTTCTTTTTCCTCATCTCTTCATCTTCTCTCAATCATTTGACATGTTATTCCCAATGTGTAATAACTTTTACAGTTATACTTTGACAGTTTACAATTTTTTCCAATTCCAAAGGTCTCTCTCTCTCTCTCCACTTCGCGATTCCTTTGCTTTGATTCACACCAATCAATCTCATATATACATCTATCAAAATGTATCACGGTCAATGGTTATTTTTCATACATTCTCATGAAGACAAACTGATTATTATTCACTTTGAACCTTTCGAAATCTACAATCAAAATGAGAGCAAGAAAAAGGGAAAATCAATTATTCTCTAGAAAATATTGAGAAGAAACAAAAAAGAAAAGAGAAGAGAAAATTTCAATTCTTTTTCTTCAATAGCAATTCCGAGGAATATTGAAACTCAAATTAAAACGGATTCAAGAATAAAGAAGACACAATTTTTATAGAATAGAAATTGAGTTAAATTGTTATTAAATTGATAAGAAATTAAAAGGAAATCTAACCTGCCCTTGATTGAACATCTATTGGATTTGACAATTAATCACAATTTGAATTGTTCTTCATTTATTTACTCTGAATTTTTCGCCAAAAATATTCAGAGAGCACAGAAGTCAATGAATCTGTTTTGTTTTAAAAGCTAAAGAAACGAATAGAATGGATTAGTTAGTTAACTAATTAGAAATAATAATTTCTAATTATTAAAAGTTGACGAATTGAAAGAAATCGTTAGTTACTTTTTTCGTGGAAAAAATCACATTTTTGCTCTGAAAATAGCAAATGTGGCTATTCTTAGAGCATTTTTGTTTCATTTGGATCTTGTTTTGGTTTTTTAAGGAAATGTGATTTTGTTTGTTTCTTTTTTTAATCAAATATGAATTTACCTAAAGTGGTTAATTTTTTCCCTTCTAGTAATTTAATTAACAATTATCAACGCTCTTTTCAGGTCCGTTGTCTTCGAGGTTGGGTCCATGCAAAAAAGAGATTTGACAAAGGCAAAGATTTCCCATATTCTTTCACAACTAAACCAGAAGATGCGAGATCTTTACCTTTTAGTAAGAAGTTAATTCCTGAGGAATTGGAATCTATGAGATTAAAGTATCCTGATTTTCTACCTGCTCCCAATCCTGACCACAGAAATAAAGTTAAAGTTAATTTAGGTAAGTAAATTAAACAGAGTTTAACAAAAGAGTTGCTTGTGCTTTCAGTTTTGAAAACAATAGAAAAATTTTCCTCTCGTCCTGATCTGACTTTTACCCTCTTTCCTATCCAGAACATCAGGATATGATCAAAAGACGAGAAAATTTGGATATTCCTGAATTTTATGTTGGCTCAATTCTTGCTGTTACTGTTTCAGATCCTTTTGCTCCAGGAAAAGTGTCTCGTTTCCTTGGAATATGTATTTATCGAGAAGGTTCTGGTCTTAATACTTGTTTTACTCTAAGAAATATAATCGACAGAGAAGGAATAGAAATTAGATATGATCTGTATAATCCAACGATTCGAAGTATCGAACTAATCAAACTAGAGAAAAGGTTGGATCAAGATCTTAGATATTTACGAGATGCTTTACCTGAATATTCAACGTTCCCTCTTGATTTGGAACCAGAGATTCGTAAAGAAGGTGCTCCAATTCCTGTGAATCCAATTAAGGTCAAAATGTTACCTTTACCTTGGTCAAAAAATTGGTTTAAGATTCAGTATCATAGACAAACTCTTGGAATTGAGAAATTTGAAAATGTTTGGTCCCACTTTTACGAAAGATCAGCTCGAAAGCACAACAACTATGAGCATCTTGACCTAATGAAAGAGTATCGGGAACATATTCCAGAAGAACAGCAATTACCAATATGGAGTAAACTCGAAGCCCATGAAAAGGAAACTGCTGAAATTAGAAAGAAAACTCGACGTGCAAGTCTAATTAAGAGATAAATGATTAGAATTTGAACCTTTCGAAAGAGAAATTTAATAAATAAAATTTAATTAGTCGATTGAAACATTAGATTTATAAATGTAATAAATGATTCAATTCAACGATCATCTATTGTGGTTATAACTGTTATCCAGCATCAGAAATTTGTAATGATTGATTTCCAACAATTGAATTGTTATTATCAAGATAATCTGATTCCAGATTGTTCATAAAGTTTTTCCAATTAACCAATTAAAGTTTCTTATAAGGTTTAATTGTTTGTTTTCCTTGTGAGTTTTAATTTAAATCCATTCATTGTTTTTGTTTACAAATATTTATGAAACAATTAGTTAATAGGGATAAATGATAATTTGATTATTTCATCATCATGATAAATAGCTTGAGTACATATCGATAGCTAATTGTTAATGATTAGGATTAAAGATGAAGTTTTCATTGCAGATGAGCCTTTTTAGGATTTAGAATGTTTCATTGATGTGATTTTTTTTGTTTTTATCAATTGTTAGTTGATTGATTGGACAATTAAATAGTAAGTATATTTTTCATCGTATAAATTGTTTTGATAACGAGTAGCGTTCAATTTAACTCGTTTATCATAATTTCGATATCAATAGATAAGGTGAACGAAAATTTTGAGAGCTGAGTTTGGTCATTTGTGAATAACTGACCAATTGAACACTAATTACATTAATTGATATAGAGAGGCAATTGTTTTCGCACTTAGAGTTGTGCATAAGCGATAGGAAAGTGCTGTTGTTGCTGTTGCTGTTGCTGGTGATGAATACCATGTTCACTTGATCTACTACCGATAAACGATTCATTTGATTGTGATAAAGAAGATGAATTTGTGTTAAGCTGTGGAGGAAGTAAGGGATTAATTGATCTGGTTCCTATTGTGCGAAGTTGAGCATTTTGTTCAATTAAGAATTCGTTTGAAGCCATAAGATCAGCTACCTGTTTCTTCAGTTCTTCTATGTGTCGACGAAGATTGAAATTTTCGTCCTCCAGAAAACGACTATTGTTGAATAAATTTTGAGGTGGCTCCGGTTTAGAAAATTCAAAATGATTTCCAGGTTGACCTGAAGATAGATTTGGACTAAGAGATGAAGAGGTACGAAGAGATTGGGGATGGCTGATAGGTGGTTGAGGTCCAAAGCCAAGAGATGAATCATAGGCACGTCTCTTGGGTTCTGGTGGTGCTAATCCTCCTTGATAAGATGATGGACTATCCATTAAGCTACTCGGTGGTACAACATGATTTCTGTCCATTTGTAAAGGGCGAATCCCATCATTCGAATGGAAAGTTGAACTTCTTAATTCAAGATCATATTCTGCTTGGGCGGAAATATGACGAAATTTGCATCTTACACCTCTGAGACAATCTCCTTTAAGGTTATCTTTGCAAACGGGTATTGACTTGAGAAAGGGAGAGGCCAAAGTTGTTGATGGTGAAGGTAAAGATGATGAAAAGGAAGAAGCAAATGAAGAGACAAATGAGGAAGCTGAATTGGAAGCTATCGATGAATTTTGGGCTATTCCATTGTTACTTATATTATCACATGCAGCTGATTTCATAAAGTCGGCTTGTTGATGGTTGTGGTGTTGATGGGATAAGGGATGATGCTGGTGATGAAATGAACCGGATGAAAGTGAAGGTGATGATGCGCTATGTCTTGAATATGATAATTTCTCAATCAGGTAAACTGGTAATTTACCAGTAGCTCGATAAATATCTTCCTCTTGTTTTGTACAATGGATAAAACGACAATTAGATCGGCGACACTCCTTATTCTGATAATCATGGCAAAATATTAAGTCAACCTTTTTACCCAATTCTTCAGCCTCATTCCTTTCTGGATGACGATACCTACAATTAGCACCTCGACGGCAAACATTTCTTAAAAAATCTCGACACACTTCATAATTAATGATGGAGTTTAATGATGAATTACCATTAGAAGAGTTATTACTATTTAAATGGTTACTTTTACCACCACCAGCACCATTAGAATGACAATTGTCCTGTTGATTGTGACGATGGTCTTGATGATTATGATTGGGTCCCATGGGTGAGAATGAAAATCCGAATCAACACCAAGAAAAGAATATTTTTTCCTATCACAAAGATAAATATTGCCAAGTATCTTTACATTGGTTCATTCATAATTCATTTAAATCCAAACAGCATCACTGAAATTAAAAGAAAATAAAAAATGAAACAGATTATGAGAAAAAAAAAGAATAGAAAAGAAATTATTCTTCTCACTTTCTAATCTTCTAAAAAAAAAAGATTATCTCACACCAAATAGATTTAGAATCCATCAGTAAGACAATAGAAGAAAAAATATTAACAGGATACCTTTTAATTTGACTCCAATTCACTGGATTTAATTTACAATTAACTCTCATTAACAAGAAAATAAAAGACAACAAATCAAATGATGATAAAAAAGCGACTCAAAAGAAAGAAAGAAATAAAAAAAGAAAGACTTTTTCTCATCCAAGTTGATGGAAAATGTTGAACCATCTCCACAACAGAGGCCGTTGCTCTCCTCATGCAATCGTAATTCTGGTGGTGCGATTATCAGATTTTCTAAAAATCGATTATGGTGAAGATTTTTTCGAATCGATTTTTATCGAAATTCGGCGAAAGGGAAAACGACAGAGAAAAAGAAAAAGGGGAGAAATTGGAAGAGGGAAAGTTACGATGGAAAAGAAAGAGAATGAAAAATCGATTTTAGTTTGCAAACATCGAAACATTTTAGTTGTTCATCTAAAATTTTATTTGGACGAAAAATTTTGACCTGATTGTTGATTAATAATAATAATCATTTTGATAATTATGTTGGTGAACAAATGATTGATTTGATTTGCCTTTAAGTTGAGGTTTTGGTTATGGTTTACAAGTTTATTTTAATTTAATAAATAAAGATAAATTTATTTTACTTAAATCAAGACGATTTAATTAATTTCTTTTTCAGTAGTTTAATTTGGTTATATTTCCATGGATTTGAATTGATTTGTATTCATATCTTGAGTCAATTTGATTTGGAAATTGTTTAGTGAAAATTGTGGCTATTCCTTTAAAAATTACATACATACATTTTAACAGAGAGAGAGAGAGAGAGAGAGAGAGAGAAAATTACTACAATCAAACAATATTATTCATGATTAGATTCCAGATTCAGCAATTCCTTCATCATCATCGAAACCAGGGTTAAGATGTAATTCGGGTCGAGGTGAATCCATTAGATCGGCTTTTCCTTCGAGAACAGTAAGTAAACATTGATGGATACAAATGTATTGTTGTTCATTTTGTACCATCCAAACTCGTTCGCGTCTCATTTCATAAACTATTCCAAAAATATCAACATAATCATATTTTTGGATTTGCTGTAGAATCCGATCCAAAGCGATGAAGGTTCCCGATCGACCGACACCAGCACTGCAATGTACTACGATAGGTTTGTTGCTGTCTGGTAGAACCCGCTCTCTAAATGACCTAACAAATTTGACTAAGGTTATTGGAGGTTCGGGAACACCAAAATCAGGCCAGGTAGTGAAATGAAAATGACGAACTATTCGAGATTGATCTCCTCGCATCACTTTAAATTCTGAAATAGTCCAATCAGGATATTGAGATTCGTTGAGTACAGTTACTTGGATGTCACCATAGTAAACAGGTTGAGTGTCAAAAGGCCAATAATGGTCACACTTTTCACGGCCTTTTTCAATACATCGAGTTAACATTACGATTGCTCGGGAATTTTGTTCCCAAATCATTCGCCAAAAATCATCTCTAGTTGAATGTAACGGTCCTTGGGTAACAATAAATTCTCGAGGTGAATTATAACCTGGAATGTAATTAGAATTGATATAATCTGATCCTTCCTCATCGTCAGTTGGTAACAGTTTAACACGAGAATGATCATATGGTAAGATATTGGTGAACCTATTTTTAGGTCGATTAACTGGTAAATCAGCTGCTGTACAGGGTTTATCTCGGCCTACATGTTTGAGAAGTTCAAATTCCTCGGAGAAACGGAAATCCGAATCAGCGGACATTAGACGATAATGTTCAGAGAAATCTTTTAATTTGATTGGACGACTGGTGATTATTTCACTTTCAGCAATTGAGAGAGCATCTTCTTTACCACCCATATGTGGTACTGATGATTTATTTGGATTCTTGATGATTCGTGAACTAAATGGTCCAAGACGTTTACGTTTCAGTACCAAGACGATAAAACCAAGGAGAATGAGTAAACACAAGGGAAGGAAAATTCCCACGTAAAGAGCAGTATTATCAGGATCCGTGGCTATGGGATATGAATAAAGTGTATCATTGAATTTATCTGGAGCAGTAAAGGCTCGTATCTTAACCTTGTAAACAGAACCAGATTTTAAGGGACCATTACAATATTTCTTAATGGCATTGGCATTGAGACAATCCTCTGAACCTATGGTGAAATCCTCGACCAGGGAGCCATTGAAAGGGTAGAAAGGTTCAATCACTTGATACGCCAAATGGGCATCGTTTCCTCCCAAGTTGCTTTTGATCCTGGGCCAATTTTGGTGTGAGCTTGGATTTGGAAGACATAAATTTTACCAGGAATTAACTGGTAAATGGTTCCTTGATTTTCAGTTGGACCGAAAGATTGATGCTTAAGGACGGGATTTCCCTTTGGATAATAAGATATGTTGAAACCGGTGATGACACCATTTTGCTCGGAAGCGGGAAGATCCCATTTTAAGGTGATTTCATTTGGTTTAACATCGAGCGAGTGAAAAACAGCCACACGACCAGGTATCGATTCAGAGGTGGTAAATGTTTGAGAGATTGGTGAACTTCTAAGAAGGGTTGAGGTTCCATAGCCGCTTAGTGAGGTCACTTCGAAGGAATAATTTTGATGAGGTTTCAGCCCAGAATGAAATATTTTCTCTGTGAAAGTTATATTTCTTACTAAACGATTGGTTATCTGTGGGTCAAGGTAAGTGATCTCATAACAATCTTTATCGCCTATTGGTGCTTCCCAAACTAAAGTGATCTCAGTATCGGCGATTTTCAATGCTGAAAGTGAACGAACTGGTTCTGGGAAGAGACGAACTTCTCGAATGATAGGAACTGAATGAACACCACCGGACACTGTCCAAATTGAAATATTGTACAATCGACCTGGTATCAGGTTGTCAAAAAGTACCAATCGAGAGGTATCATTGTGAAGCTTTTCTTGAGCGGGTATGGACGGATCACTGACAAGTTGGAAACGATAACGGTCAAAGATCACATTACGTCGAGGAGTTGGAGTATACTTAATTCCCAGTGTTTTTGTTTCTTGTTCATCGGTAACAATATTAATTACCGAGTTTATCACAGGCACTAATCAAAATTTAAGGAAAAAGAGAGAAGTCAGAAAAAAATTAGTTACTCGGAAGTGAATTACAGTTAAGCAATTAACTGATTGTTAACTAATCAAATGTAACAATTGAAAGTTTACATTCACAATAACGATCAACATATAAAAAATTAAGGTGTGAGATTCACGTTTACCGGAATTGTTAACAATTAAACAAATTGTTGGAGAAAAAAAACACAATCAAACAACATCAACAATTTGTTATCTTATAAAATAAGATAATCAGTGTTAATTAACTAATCACAATTAATGATGTAATTGAAGGTTAATAAACAAAAACAGTTAACTAAAACAAAAGCCAAAAATTGAACTTAATTACAGTTAATCAGGAAAAGGATGCAAGGAGTTGAGTGATTTTGATTTGGAATCATATCAGTTAATGTTAGTTAATCAAAGAGATTATCAATAATTATCAATATTCTGTATGTGATTGTGATATTTGAGTTGACAGAATTGATTGTTTAGTTAATTGTTGACAAAAAATCTTATTGATACAAAAACCGATATTCTTAATCTTTTCATCAATGACCAATTTGAAGTACAAATCATTTAAACACAATTAACTTTTTTGGGATCTCTTGATTGTTGTATTTTATTTTGATGATCAAAAATTGTTTTTTCATTCGTTGATTGTTTCGTTGATTAAAGATCTCTAATCAATTGCGTGCATTACGATACATTTAGTAATCAATATATGCAATTAGTCAATCAAATACAATCTCTGATTGTTACTACTGGTACTGGAGATGATTAGTAATTTTAAAACAATCAACTTAATCATGCCAATTGATTAAATGATAAAATTAATAATAGATATTGGTAAAGGAAAAAAAGTTATATCAACTAATTGAGAATCAATTGAAAGTGTTTACATCTAAATAAAGTATTAATAATTAAAGTGAAAATTGTCACAATTGAATAATTTTGATGGTGATTATTCAGCAATTAAGTAATTATAAGGATAATCTAATTATTTTTGATTAAAAAGTATCATGATTTAGTTAGCAGTAATTTTTGGTAATGATTTAAGTGAAAACGTAAGATTGTGATTATACATTAATGTGATTAATTAAATGATCTAATCACCTAAATGTATTTTTTACAATCAAGTAACACCTTGTTAATCAGTAACTAATCAGTTGGTCGTCATTAACAAGTTGATCTTAAATCTCGGGAACAACGATAATTATGATTAAATTTGATTGTTAATCAAGTTAACAAGATTAAAATTAAATGATTAGTAACAAAAGGTAAAACAAATTAACATTAACAACCAAATGAAAAAAAAACTAAAATCAATCTGTTGAAAAGTGATTTAGATCAACAATCGTAATTAGTTAAATAATAACCTAATATGTAAACTAATTGGGTGAAATTGAATCAAATTAAGTCAATCAAATTTAATGGAAAATTAAGATGGACCAATTATCGTATTAATAATAATAAAAAAGCTCTTGCAGCAATTGAAAACCTTGGATAAGTGTAAGTGCAGCTATTGTAAGGATACCTGAAGGATCTGGTCAAGGGATGGATGAGGAAGATGAAGATGATAATTTGGATGATGAAGAAAGAGAAGAAGACAGAGAAAAGAGCCTGGGATACTCTGGGAAAATCAGGTTCCTTTATTACCTGTCAGGCTACACCAAGAATACAGGTAACCGTTTATGGGCTCATCTTATGTTTATGCAACAACTTTGTTGTTTTCTGATTCCCAAAAGTCTTGTTTAAATAGTGAGATTTAACCTTTACCATTGTGATCATTTTTGATTGGTTGAAGGTTATAATAATATATTTAAGTTGATTGTTGATTGTTAACAAGATGGTGGGCAATATAATTATACTAAATAAATTGTTTACAATTTAACAAACAATCAACAAAAAGTTACCTTCACTTAACCTCTTGTATTAATAAATTAACCTTTCAAGTTTCTCAATTTTATTTGCTAGGTGATAATTTAATATCAATTTATTGTTATTATTATTATGATAATTGTTTAACTAATTAACTAATAATGTTTACGTTAACAATTTAGTTAAATAATATTCATAATAATTTACATAAAATTTAATCGTTGAATTGTGTTCTTAACAATTCATTGGGATAAAATGTTTCTATTGAGACAAATAGGGAAATTGTCAATATAATAATTTCACTTTCTTGATCATTATCACAGGATGATACACTCTGATTGTAACAATTAATGATAGTTAATTGTGACAATGAGATGACAATTGAAAATTAAAAAGTTACCTGAGATTATCATAACAATATATATGTTAGAAGTTGGATACATTTGAATATCAATTGAATAACATTTGACCTCATCAACTTTTTTCATGTTTAAATTGTTTTTTTTTCACAGTTTTCATTCATTAGCATCTTAATCATAAAGATAATGAAAAACAATCATCATCTTCATCAATTGTTTGTAGGTCAAGAATCAAGTTAATCAACAACAAAACAAAAACTAATCATTCAAAATGATAATCATTGAATCATCAAAACTAATATTAATTGTAAGTGTTGTTTATTAAAACAATAAATGAAAGTAAACAATCAACAGATTATTAAAAATAATAATAACAACAAGTTAGTTAAATAATAATAATACTAAGCCAAATAGATAACTAAATGATGGATGTTGAAATGATAAATAACCTATTCGGAAAAAAGGTTGGACTCTTAATTTGATCATTGATTTCTCGAAAACGGTTGATTAAATTGTAACGGTTTTTTGTCTATTAATTAGCGACAATGTGATCGATGTCTAGACAAAATTTGAAAGGATTAGCACAAAAAATTAGTTAATTATTAGCCATGGACCAGAATAGTTTAAGAAAAGTGTGTTCAAGTTATTATTTTGCTAATTGTGAATCAAAAAATAAAAATGAATTAGTTAGTAAATTCCGTGAATTTGGTGCCAAAAAATCAACGGCCTACAACTACTTTAACAAATTATCATTAGACAAGGAAAATGACCTGAACTCTAACCTTGGAAGGCCAAAAATCGTCGTTAACCGTCGAAAATTAAACAAAATAATCAAAATGACGGAAAATAAAATTTTTCCTGGTTATAGTGCTATTGGTCGGGCAATCGAGGTATCAGATAAAACAGCAAAAAAAATTCTATCTGATAATAATATCAAAGTTCGAGCTCGACGGACAATACCTAAAGTGAGTGACCAACAAGTCGAACGTCAAAACGAAAGGATGCCTCGACTACTAAAACGACTGCAGCGCCACCGCATCATTATGGACGACGAGTCGTATTTTGATCTTGATGGCCACAATTTTTACGGTGGAAAATATTTTTCTTTTACCGATGACATTGACGATGTACCTGATGCCATTCGATTCCGAGAAAAGGCCAAATTCGGAAAGAAAATGATGCTTTGGATTGCGATTAGTGAGGATGGACATTCTAAACCATATTTTCATCAGAGTTCAGGGGCTATTAACTCTGACATTTATATCGATGAGTGTATTGTCAAGAGATTAATACCAATGCTCATGTCTAATCGCAATCATAGGTACATTTTCTGGCCTGATTTGGCCTCTTCTCATTATGCAAAGCGAACTTTAGAAGTTCTAGATGGCGCTGGCATCGCATATGTCAAAAAGCTCGAAAACCCACCGGCAGTCCCTATGTTGAGGCCAATTGAAACTTTTTTTTCTCATCTTAAGGCCAAAGTCTACGCTAACGGGTGGAAGGCAAAAAACCAAGATGAACTCATAGCAAGAATAAATAATAAGCTGAAAACATTTGATAAGCATTATTTTCATCGCTTGATGAAAAATATTGTCCCAAAAGTGACCTACTCATCAGAAAATGGAATTATGTCTCTCATTAAAAACTTTAATGTTTAATCTTTCGATTGATGTAATTTACTAATTTATAATTGAATCAGTTCATTAGAAATCAATGATCAAATTAAGAGTCCAACCTTTTTTCCGAATAGGTTATATATAATTCAAATCAAATCGAATCAGAATAATTATTTAGTTTCAACAATCAAGGTTATAATTACAATTAAAGTGAAATTGAAGTAGAAATTGTAATGATAATAAAATCGTCTCAATTGTCCGGCAGCGGAAAAAATATACAATTGTATGTATTTATATACGATTGTTGGTCAAGTCGAATTTTTAAACTGCCATTAGTTGTTAATTGTTAATATATTATTAATTCGATTAATAAGATAATTAGAAAGTTATAGTTAGAATTAAGAAGAAGAGAAAAAAAAACTTGAACGTTCTCACTGGAGGTTATCAAGCTCACATACACAAAAGTAGAACTTGTTCTTGGTGAGTATCGGGATAGAACTCGAGGTAAATTCAGTTATTAGCTTTGACGATACAAAATGAATGAAGCATATTGATTAGTGAGAGAGAGAGAGAGAGAGAGAGAGAGAGAGAGAGAGAGATCGAGTTCTGAAAATGAGTATTTTTTTATCTGATTTAGTTCTGATAGCTGATTAAGTGTATTAGTAATAATCTAATCTGAACCGGTTCCTTCATTAACACAACTGAAACTTATTCAATGTTTCATGATAATGTTGATGTTCAAATGATGATGTTGGTTTTTCAGAAAATTATTCAATCAATTTAACCAAAATTAATAATGTAAATCAACGTGAAGTAAATTGAAGGTGAACTTTTTCCCCACTTATAATTTAACCAGAGGTTGAACCATAACAGATTAGGATTAAGATTTTAACAACAAGATTAATCAACTTGATTAAGCAAAAAGTATAATCTTGAATCAAGTTTATCAGATTCAAATATCATGTTAACCTTGAATTGATTAAATTTTAATTGTTTAATGGAGTGGAAATTATTCAATTGCCTTGTCTTTAAAATCAATTTTGTTGTTCAAATGATTATATAACAAATGACAATTACTGTATCTATAAAAGTTAATTCAGATGATTGATTAACAAAAATATCCAACTAATTGTTAGATTAATGATTGAAAATTACAAAAAAAAGTTTTATCATTACAATTAAAATATTATCACGAATAAAAAGTTTTACCTTTTAAAAAACAACAAACCTTAATTGTCTTGATATTTATCATTTAATAGTTTAATCAAAATGTAATTTAAAACTGAATCAACCAAAAATTTTAGTTAACTTTTAATCATCGTTAATATTAATACAATGATGAAAGTATTCAGGAATCTTAATAAACAATAATAATAAGAGAAACTTATTCAAAGTTAACTGTAAATTATAATAATAATAACAGTCGATTGTAATAATTATGAAAATACAGTTATTGATAAAAGTGAAAAATTTGATCTGATTAAAAGGGATTTGGTTGAAAAATCAAATATAATAAGAGAGCGAGAGTCTAAAACTTGACCAGCGGTCAACAATCAAATGTTTAAGTGCGAGCAAAGTATCAAATTAACGGTTAAATTGTTGAACATTACCATTCACAACTAGTAATCAATTGAAATTGACTACCAAAAATTAACTGACCTTGTTCCTATTTCTTAAAGGCTAATCATAACTACCATTAAAGTTTTTCTTACTCATAAAGTTATTATTTTTTCAAAGTTTCGCTCCCACAAATTAATAGTAAATTCATAAAGCTACACACACACACACACAGGTAAACTGAAATAATTACAATATAAGATTAGTGATTTTCTTGGTTAGTGGGTAAAGGTTTAAATTACTATTTCAGGGTGAAGAAGATGATGAAAGTGTTGAAGGAGCGATACAAATGAAGTCATAACGTACAGACTCACAAACGTAAATAATATAAATCTAATTGTTTCTCAAACACTCAACTGTAACTTTAATTAATATACTTGGTACAACTTAGTTTGCTAATCAGTTAATCTCTTCACACCTTAGTTTTTTTTTCATCATTAAGCTACTATTGAGTTACTTAATCATTTGGATCAAGAATTAAGGTGGCGTAGGAATTAGTTGAATAGTGTTCTTTAACAGGTAAACATTTAGTAATCGTAATATTGTTTTTTTCAATTATAATGTTAAAAGGGTTGATCATGAAGATGCTAAGATGATGAAATGATGATGATAATCTGAAAAGCATTCTCATCATCTATGATTAGTCATGCTCAGCAAACCATTCATGTGACAACCAGTTTCTCTATCAGTCATCATTAAGCCAAACTTTTTGGGTTTATTGAAAGACAATAACAACAAGATCAACAGGTAAGATGAAGATGAAAAAAAAACAAGAATCAAAAGTAACATTATCAAACAACGCCAACATTTATCTTCATCTCTTGTCTCTTTCTTTTCTTCTTCTTCATCATCATCAACACAACAAAGAAAAAAGAATGAAAAGAAAGTCAATTTCGTAGGTTCTTTACACCTCTAAATCATCATCATCTTTAACCTTCTCTCTCTCTCTCTCTTATTATCATCACTAAAATACATTGAATTGTAACCTTGTTTTCAATTTGATTGGGTTTTCTGGTTTGATTGTTGTTGTTTCTGATCATTGCAAGTCCAATGTTATGATTGGAAATTAAGTTAATGGCAATTAAACTTTCAATTGATAACAATTAACTTTGAATAAACACCAGAATGATGATCATTGGGAGAACAAAAAGTTGATTTTTTTTTCTTTTCGTTTAAAATCTTCCTTCCTTTTCTATTCACTCTTTTTTACAGTAAGAAATTGAGTCTCTCCCTTTTATCATCATGCAACTTTTTCTTCTCTTTCTTTTCTTTCTTACTCTATCTTCTTGAGAAAAGAGAGATAGAGATCAAAAATCGAAATATGTCTTGATTCTTTTCTCTTACTTTTCTCCTCTCAGGACATTCCAAGAAAACAAGCAAACAGGTTAAAAGCAATTGGACTTATACGTTTACCTGTAAACAGGTAAAAAGGTAAATAACAACAAATCTTTAGTGTAAATTTACGAAAAAGAGACTGAGAAAGAAAGAAGGTTGAAAGAACGAAAAGAGAGAAAATTGTTCCAATTAAGGTCATTTTCATCTCTTTCGAATTTATCTGTCGATAAAATTTTCTTTTTCTTTTTTCTTCTTATTTCAACTTCGCCTTTCGGATTCTTTTTGATTCACTACCACGTACAAATTATTACGCTGTTACTTGTCATTCATGTTCACTATCTTGAGTGAATGGTTATTAGTAATTGGTGGAATATATCAACTCAACGAAAGACCTTAAACTATTATAATATCTTGATTAGTAAAAATTGATTATCTCAATTCGTAATAATCATTTCAATCTGTAAATGTGATGCTTATTATTGTGTGAAGATTATAATTGATTTTACTAAATTGTTGATCACTTTTTTTTTTGATCTGATATCAGGATTATCGTTGATCAGTCGTTAGAAAAATTGATCAACTTTGACATAGATTTATTATTTTCTTTATAATATTATCAATTCTTATTCGGAAAAGGAAAAGATAGTTTAAGTTGATGGATTAATAGAAAAGCAGTTAATTTGGTTCTAAATTGGCAACCGGATCCTGGATGAGAGATTGAGTAAGATAATTGTTGATGTTGTTGTTGTGTGTTTTTAAATTTTTACCGTTACTGTGAATCATAATTATGATGAGGTTGATGATGGGTAATTATGATTAAGGGGAAGAGTGATTTATATAATTGAAAAATATTATTTCAGTTAATTATGATGAGGTTGATGATGGGTAATTATGATTAAGGGGAAGAGTGATTTATATAATTGAAAAATATTATTTCGGTTCTTGTTGATTGGTTGGAGAATTAATTTAACTACTTACTTGTTCTGGTTTGAACACCGATTCCTTCACTGCGAAGATTATGGCTAACGGCATAGAAGCGAAATGAGTACATGTCTCCCGGAGTAAGTTCATCGATTACAATGGTCATTAGAGTTCCCACTCGGGTATTATTTCCCGCTGCCACTTGCTTTGAATTTTGTTGAGTTGGTTCACGAACCGTATTATAAACTATTATATAGTAATCAACACGTCCTAATGGTGTGACTAATTTGAAAGTAATATTTTCAGAGCCTATTGAATAGGTTACTGATTCAACTGAATTAGGATACATGGTTTGCTCAATTTCTCGGACATCAGGACTTTCTACTTTGTTGGAAACTGTGTTAACCCGGAAAACATAACGTTCACCGGCAACCAGGTCACGAATTTCTGTGGTTGTTATATTGATAACACCCATTTCACGCCAAAAAGTTGACCCAACTGGACGGTAACGAACAATATAATGGTCAACTAGAGATGAATTTGGTTGAGTCCATGTTAAAATGACCGTTGAATTAGATGCTTTGGCAATTTGTGGTCCACCTGGAGGTCTAGGAGGTATTGTGGTGAAATAAGTGTGAGGTTCACTGACCAAACCATAAGAAATGGCTGAAACATTTATGGTATAAGATCCACCGGAAGTCAATCCTTCCAATAGAAGCCAATTGTTTTTGGTAATTGCTTCCTCTTTATCTCGAGTATCATTTCTTATCCAAACAACTTTATAAGAATCTTGTCGACTGGTTACATCTGATTTCCAGGAAACGTTGAGCTTATGATTGGTGACTGGTTCTAATATTCCGATAACCGGTGGAGCGGGCTTGGTGGGTTGGAAGATAATCCTTTCCTCACTTTTTGTTCCTTTGCTAACAGCAACCACTGTAATTGAATAATTACGACCATCAAGTAAGTTTTCAAGAATCACTTTGGTATCATGAACAACCTGAACCGATCCATCTGAATTAAATGCTTCCAATTCATGATATTTAATCATAAATGAATCTTGAATTGATTCATTATTCACAGCCCAGGAAAGTTTAATCTCACCCGCTTCACCGGGATGAGCTTTCAGATGAGCCACTGGCAATGGAGCTGTAGTAACGTTAACTGTTACCGGCCAACTGGCCACATTATCGGAAACTGTTTTCACAACCACTTCATAAGTTTTACCTGGTTCCAGGTTTTCATTAAAAGTAACCATTCTTGGTGCATCTTTAGGCACTGATTTGGGTATTGAGCTTTTCATTGAGAGTGACACTTGATACCGATCAAATTCAGATAATGATTTAGGTGGAGACCATTTAACATCAAATGAATTTGAAGCAACCGTGTTAGGGTCAAAGGTAACATTTGTTGGTGGTAAAGGCACAGTCCAGTATTTGGCTTCGGTTGGTGTACTTATTTGTGAATGACTAACGGTTTGAACGGAAATGTTGTAAGCTCTACCAGGCACTAATCCATAAAAAGCTGCTTGGGCTGGACCCGGAGGCTCAGATTCTTTATCAACATTAAGAACTGACTGAATAGCATCTCGAGGTTCAATACTCACCCGGTATTGATCAAAAATACCCGCAGGGTAAGGAGGTTGCCAAAGAACCAGTAAAGTTGTTTCATTTCTAAACCAAACGATGAAACGTCCCGGTGTATTGGGTTTGGTGGTAAAATTGGCTGACAGGAAAAGGTTACTAGAACTATTACCATTTACTGATTGTAATTGAATCTCATAAGTTCCTCCTGGAGTTAAATCACGTAAAGTTAAGGGTAGATCATCTGTTATAGCTACTTGAAGATTACGAATACCCGTTTCATCTTGTTCTGAAAGAGGTACAATTGTAAGTCCATAGCCAGTGATTGATCCGGAAGTTGGTGGACTCCAATCAAGATGAACAATTTTACCCGAAACTACTTCTATTTGTAAATCTCTTGGTGGATTAGGTGGTGGCGCTGAAAGAGATAAAATAACACGGAAAACAAAAAAATAGCAAAATGAATACAAAATCAAAGTCAGAGGGAAACTTAAAACTAATAGAAATAAATATTCAAATAACGAACCAGTTAAACTTTGAGCCCATATATAAACAGCATGATGGTTAACAAGAATAAAAGAAAACAATATAATCCAAAATGGTTCACAATAATGAAGAAAATTCCTTGTGATCATTTTAGGTCAATATTAAAAAAGCGTAGAAAAGGAAATTGGGAAAAGGGAATAAGATGAATAAAAAGATGGTGGAAAATAACCTAAAATCTGTAGGTTGTTGTTCACTGATGAGAAGTATCATTCACACCAAGAAGATTAACCAAAAAAGGTTACAATTATTATTTTGATTACAAGTAATTCTTTCAAATAATGTTGATATTTTTGTTCTTGTTGTTCTTGTCACTACCATTGTAGAGCTCATGGTGAACATAGATTTTAACTTTTGATATTTGTATAAATTAGTTGATAAATTGAAACTTTGCCGTTAACACCTTCCAAAAGGGTAAATTGATTAAAACCGATGAAATAATTACACCAATCAATTAATAAAACTGTTGCTTATTCTACACGTTGAAACATTTACAGAAAAGAAAAGTAGACACAACAAATGGATACTTTTTCCAATGGTCACCATAATCTCAGCACTTCGGTCATTCACTTAGGAAGTTAATGGAGTTTAAACGATCATCAATTCAAATAGATTCACTTTAATTTAACAAGTAAAAAAGGAATTTGTTTAGATTATTTAACAAAAACATTAAAATAAAAGTTAAAAGACCAACTTGTTGCAACAATTAAAGTTGCTAATTGTGATTCTAACGATCAACCTGATTTGGTTGAGAAAAAGTTTGAAGAGACAAAAGCAAAAGAAAGAAAGAACATCTGTCGCGCATGCCCAACGTGAAATTCGATTGAAAATTCGACAGGTAGCGAGATCTGTTGTCGATAATATGAACTATTTTCGGGTGTCGGTTGATTCAAATTCATTGATCTTTTTTTGGACTGTCAAAGTTTCACTGAATGTAAATTAATTTGAACTCTTTTAATGATCAATTAATTGAGTCTGCATGGTATTCTAACTCGTTCTACTGTTTGATTAGATAATTGTTATAGCAATTAACTGATTGTAATTAGTTGTTTTACTTGTTTTCCTATTTTAATTGCTAATTAAATTTGGACAAATCTGATTTTTTGTTATTTGGCTTTTGTTTTAGTTAATTGTTTTTGTTTATTAACCTTCAATTACATCATTAATTGTGATTAGTTAATTAACACTGATTATCTTATTTTATAAGATAACAAATTGTTGATGTTGTTTGATTGTGTTTTTTTTTCTCCAACAATTT
This sequence comes from Panonychus citri, assembly GCF_014898815.1. Lineage (NCBI taxonomy): Eukaryota > Metazoa > Arthropoda > Arachnida > Trombidiformes > Tetranychidae > Panonychus > Panonychus citri. Next base: position 4,781,152 of record NW_026515543.1, on the reverse strand, counting down.
GTTTAATTGTTAAAAATTCCGGTAAACGTGAATCTCACACCTTAATTTTTTATATGTTGATCGTTATTGTGAATGTAAACTTTCAATTGTTACATTTGATTAGTTAACAATCAGTTAATATGATCTCACAGTGATTCACTTCCGAGTTTATGTATCTTCAGTTTTTTCCTTGATAATTTCAGTTGAACAATTAACCTGAGAATCGACGACTTGTTTTGTCAATATTTTTCTCATCTAAAAGTAAACAATTAAATTAACTCGATTGTAAAACGAAATTTCCAGTCAGAATTCTAATAATTTTTTTCAGCTTTTCCCAAGTTAATCACTTATTTTCTCTTTCATATTATTCAATCTAATTGTGAATCGATTAACTGATTTTATCATCAAAATGACTTTGGTCCTTTTCTTTCGAGTGAAAGTCAACAGAACTTTGATAGATCGTTTTATCAAATGTCTTATTAGTTTCGAGAAAATTTGAAGATAGATATCAAAGATATTGTCAATTGCAAGTTTCAATGGGCAAACAAAATTGGGCTCGAAATGATCGTAAACCCTGAATTAGATTAGTAAGCTCATATTTATGCACTATATTTAAATATGGATTGAGTATCATGTTGTAAGGGCAATTGTAGAAAACTGGAATATTTATAATAATAATTTACAGAGATAAATTAGAAAATACAGTTTTTTCTCCCATATTTTGATCTTTTTGACTGCTGCCATCTAAAGATTAAAAAATTACAGTCAGATGAACAAAATTTTGTTCGATGACTTAAAATTGTCTTTCTTTTCTTAAATTCTAATTTTTTAATCTTTAGATGGCAGCAGTCAAGAAGATCAAAATATGGGAGAAAAAACTGTAATTTGGATACTGGTGAGAGAAAATAAATTAATTGTGATTATTTAAAAGAGTATTTAGATATAAAAGTTGATTAATGTGAGTTGTATGGTAGTCCCATCGAGCGATTTTGGGTTCAGTTTTTAGGGTGAAATGTCGTAAATCGTAAAGTGTCCCCGATCCAGTATCGAAAAGGGACAATAAATGTTTCAGTGATTGGATTCCTTCGTTAAAATATTTCTCCGCTAATGGACATGTTCCGGTACAGCTCATCTTTAAATCGTATAAACCAAACAATGAATAGATGAAACCATTTAGAACGAAACTACTTGGAATTGTTGGATATTCTTCATACCTGAAAAAAGTAACAAAAAGGAAAAAAGATACTTGTTAATAAATAGAGAATTGAAAATGAAGCAAGAAAGAGGCAACGAAAACGATTTAAAGCATACCAAGGATATTTATCGAGAAAATAAGTTCGAAATCCTCCTTTATCAGAGGTAACATTAAATAATCCAATCGCAAGCTTTTCAAATAGACTTGATCGCCGACATGATGATACATTCGGGTTAATAGGGAGATCGCTTGTCCTTGAGCCATTGCCGAGTACCAGCCAGGATTCAATGTTAAGGCCCCGTTAGAGAGTTTTCGAGTTGTACTAATTGGCCATCCCCCTGAATCATCTTGATTATCAACTAACCAACGAACAGCAGAGAAAAAGTGAGATTCGTGAGCACTTGAAGACAGAATTACATCGTCGATCATTGCTTTTCCAGTGAACTGTATTCGAGCCACATGGAGATTTTTCACCTTTTGATTTTAAGCGTTGATCAAATATGGAAATGACTCCTCTCATTAGGTTAATAGAGTAAACTCTCGATAAACGCATAAAATTGTGGGTTAAATCGCAGTTAACTTACAATAGATGGCGTTAGTTTTTTTCTGCCTTTGGTGTAATTATTTCATCGGTTTTAATCAATTTACCCTTTTGGAAGGTGTTAACGGCAAAGTTTCAATTTATCAACTAATTTATACAAATATCAAAAGTTAAAATCTATGTTCACCATGAGCTCTACAATGGTAGTGACAAGAACAACAAGAACAAAAATATCAACATTATTTGAAAGAATTACTTGTAATCAAAATAATAATTGTAACCTTTTTTGGTTAATCTTCTTGGTGTGAATGATACTTCTCATCAGTGAACAACAACCTACAGATTTTAGGTTATTTTCCACCATCTTTTTATTCATCTTATTCCCTTTTCCCAATTTCCTTTTCTACGCTTTTTTAATATTGACCTAAAATGATCACAAGGAATTTTCTTCATTATTGTGAACCATTTTGGATTATATTGTTTTCTTTTATTCTTGTTAACCATCATGCTGTTTATATATGGGCTCAAAGTTTAACTGGTTCGTTATTTGAATATTTATTTCTATTAGTTTTAAGTTTCCCTCTGACTTTGATTTTGTATTCATTTTGCTATTTTTTTGTTTTCCGTGTTATTTTATCTCTTTCAGCGCCACCACCTAATCCACCAAGAGATTTACAAATAGAAGTAGTTTCGGGTAAAATTGTTCATCTTGATTGGAGTCCACCAACTTCCGGATCAATCACTGGCTATGGACTTACAATTGTACCTCTTTCAGAACAAGATGAAACGGGTATTCGTAATCTTCAAGTAGCTATAACAGATGATCTACCCTTAACTTTACGTGATTTAACTCCAGGAGGAACTTATGAGATTCAATTACAATCAGTAAGGTAATAGTTCTAGTAACCTTTTCCTGTCAGCCAATTTACCACCAAACCCAATACACCGGACGTTTCATCGTTTGGTTTAGAAATGAAACAACTTTACTGGTTCTTTGGCAACCTCCTTACCCTGCGGGTATTTTGATCAATACCAGATGAACCTCGAGATGCTATTCAGTCAGTTCTTAATGTTGATAAAGAATCTGAGCCTCCAGGTCCAGAAGCAGCTTTTTATGGATTAGTGCCTGGTGAGCACAACATTTCCGTTCAAACCGTTAGTCATTCACAAATAAGTACACCAACCGAAGAAATACTGGACTGTGCCTTTACCACCAACAAATGTTACCTTTGACCCTAATTTGGTTTACAAATTCATTTGATGTTAAATGGTCTCCACCTAAATCATTATCTGAATTTGATCGGTATCAGTGTCACTCTCAATGACTCAATACCCAAATCAGTGCCTAAAGATGCACCAAGAATGGTTACTTTTAATGAAAACCTGGAACCAGGTAAAACTTATGAAGTGGTTGTGAAAACAGTTTCCGATAATGTGGCCAGTTGGCCGGTAACAGTTACTAGATACTTTTGAATTGAATACATTGACCATCAAAATAATTGAAAATTTGCTTTGATTATTCAAATGCTGATTACAATATTAAGAGATTAAAAGATGTTTAATATTAAATTGTAACAATGATGATGGAAAACTTGATTTAGAGACGATGATGATCTTGTTTCAAACTGTTTATCTTTTTGCCACCTCCTATTTAGCTATCGTCTTACTCATTCTGGAACATCAAGGTGGATCATCATCTTAAGGACTGGAGGGAGAGAGAAAGTTAGAAGAGAGAGAGAGAGAGAGAGAGAGAGAGAGAGAGAGAGAGAGAGAAAGATGAAGATAAGATTTGCGAAAGAGGAGAAACAGAAATGGCTTATCGAATCGAAAAGTTCCAAACAAGTTCGAAGACGAAAAGGAAAGAGAGAGAGAGAGAGAGAGAGAGAGAGAGAGAGATGAGATGAGTGAGATAATTATGTTTACTTTTCATTTCGGTTGCAAGAAATTAAATCAACTTCATTTCGAGTTTAAATAAACACCGATTGTGTATCTTTCCATTAACAGCAATATAATCAAATGTGAACAATTAACTTTCGTTTAATATCATATGTAACTGTTGATTTGTAAGTTTAATCGTCATTGGTTAAATTGTCATCACAATCATCTTGATTAATTTTATCTTCTCTTGTATTATTATGTTAGTGTCAACACAATTTCACCAATGATAATCTGTCAACAATTATATTGATCAAGTGTCACCTCCAATTTGGACAATTAGGAGTTAATTTAGTAAATTATTACAATTGTTTCTTCATTTTTTCTTATTGACCATAATTAACATTTGATCAACAATTAACTCAAAGGAATACAAAGTTTCATCAATGGACATTTGAATCTATTAATTGTTGCATTTTTGTTATAAGAAAAATTAATTTCGTTTCAACAATTTAAATTGTTCCTTTGGATTGACAATCATGACAATCAACACTTTATATCTGATACTCACGATCTGTTTTAGTGTTTTTCATGGTAAGTTGATTGATTGACTAATAATTAACCAAATAATTTAACCAATTTCTCAATCAAAATGATAAATGGAGCCTCAAATTGTTAATTGTTAACGATTAACATTTAAAAACTAATCATTCTGATAGCAACAATATACATAATAATTATATTTTGACACATTTAGTGTCAGTGATTAGTTAATCAATAACAATCAATATCTGTATATCAATTCAAGTATCATGTCCAAGTTAATCAATTGATCATCTCACCAACAATTAGGGTTGATGATGTAAATTGATTATCTCCAAATGATATTGTTGTAACAAAAATTAGATTAACAATCAGTAGATTAAGATAACAGTTAATTGTAGGTGTGATTCAGATTAATTGTGATTCCAAATTAGTTTTGATTGTTTGAGATTTTTGATTAAACTTTTTCTTCATAATCTCCTACTGAGGAAACTTAAATTACATGTAACTTTGAATTGTTGGGTTAATTGTTACTTTAATAGGCTAACCAACCTTGAGAATTGATTTATTGTAATAATTTAAATTAAGAATCAACTTTTTTTTTCAATATCATCATTAATTTAATCATCAAAGTCTTACTTTCATTGCTAAATCATTATTATTTAATAACGATGATTAAAAATACATGTAATGATTAACTTTGAACTTGTTTGAACTTAAATTAAAAAAGTTAAGTGATCAAGTTAACAGTTTATTATTAATTTTGTTTTTCACTAATTCTGATTAACCCTGATTAACTGATTCTATTAATAATGATAAGATGAATATCAAAGTTAATCACAATTTATTGATTATCGATGAACACAGTTGGTATTGTAATTAAATTAAACCATCAATGATCAATATTTAATTGTTTCATTGGACTAAAATTAGGCTTTTGCAATTTATTGATTGTTAACAATATCTAAATTAATGTACTCAATTGGTTTTCCTCAGTGTTGATTAGCTAATTGTTTTTTTGATTAACTAATTTGGAATCAAGTTCCAATTCTGAACATGCAAATGATTTAACATTTAAATATAATAATAATCAGTTTACATATTAATAATTAACCTAAGAATTAGATTTCTGATTGTTCACAATGTTAATTGTTACAAATTAAATTTAACCAACCAATTGAGAGTTAATTGTTTATTGTTTGAGAGAGAGAAATTAATTCTCACTCTTAATCATTTAATTGGTTTGGAAATTTTTTTCATACAATTCCTCAGTTAATTGTAATTAAATTGAATATTTTTCTTCACCATTAATTGTTAATTTAAATTAATTAAGAGAAAAGTAAATCAACAGAAACAATCGTTAATTGTTGTAATTGAAAATATATGTTTTCTTAATTCTCATCAACTAAATTTAAATGTTTCTACAATTAAGTTGGTTATTCTTGTCTATTCAAGTCCATTAACGGTAAAAGTTTTAATTGTTATGATGAGAGTTGATATTATCTAAAATTTAAATTATCATCATTAACGAAAAATTTAAATTGTTACTTATTATTCAGAAGTGGATTAACTGTTGATATCAATGAAAGGGAAACAGTTGAAAATCAGTTTATCTCATCAGAATCATGATGAAACCAAAATTGTTCTTGGAAGATGCTGATTATCATGATGATATTAGAAGAGGGAAAATGTTACCAAAGGGCTAATGAGAAAGCGAGTGTTACCTTGGCGTACTTACATCTTCAGGTTATCTTCATCTTCATCCCTTTTAAATAGCCTCAGGGCATGTCTATAAAATGATCATCGTCTTAGTCTTCATCTGGTAACTATAATTAAACCAGATTCAGGTCTTCATCTCACTCTCATCATCATCATCTTGTGTCATTTGAACGACATAAAGTTTATCATCTTTACCATCATTTAAATGAATTCAACTGTTTAATTGTAACCAGTATAAATTAATTAGCTAACTAACACAATTGATGAACAATTAAATTAAAAAAAGAAAGCGAATCAACGTGAACGTGATAAATTTAAACTGGATCAGTAAATCACGTCTACGAAAATCAAGTTTAACTTATTTTCTACTTTCTCAATGATAATTAATTTTAATAACTTACCAAGTTACGCCTTAACTTTATAATTAATTATCTTAATTGTTTGATTAAAGTTAAATTGTTTATCATTGGCGATCCCATAAATCAATTGATTCAATCTTATAACAAATTCAGATATTAATACATTGTATTCAATTTAGCTCTCGAAATCAACATGAGCTTTGTTGATGAAGGCGAAAATGAAAATAACGGTAAATTGAGAGTCACTTTTACTACAATCAATTATTTATCAATGGTTACAATTTAATGGAAATTGTGATCTTGTGGTGATTAATTTGTTTCATCAAGTAAACTGTTCATCTCAATGAAATGATTTCAAAACTACGATTAGTTGATTGCAATCAACTTGATAGTAACAATTTGTGGTGGTCAAGATAATTATCCGAATGGAAATTAATTGTAAACGATTTACTTTAAAAGGTAAATGATTGTAATAAATACAAATTGATGGTTTTTCAGATAAATTGAAACTATTTTCAAATGTCCAGTTGTTATCGTTAACCCTAATAGCCGATAAACAATTAAGGCGAACACATATTCAGCTAAATTATCATGATTTTCTCGTGATTAGGATAATCTTTTTGAGTAACGAAAAGTTAGTGATGGTTAATTAATGTTCATTGAAAGGGAATATAAAATAGATGGACAACTAATCAATTCAATTCTGATTTTTTCGTATTATTCAAAACCGACTCGATTTATAATAATTGGCCTCGATCGTTGATCGTTAAAAGGATAACGATTGAGTATTAAAATTTACAATTCGGTTAACTTTAATCACGAAGGTTCAATTAAAATCGAGAGATGATGATGATGATGGTTAATGAGAGTCTTCATCATCTTGTTGAGGTTAATTGTCAATTTCCTTTCAATTGATAAATTGTAACAATCGATAGATCAGCTAGTTAATAATAATGATTGTGATTAGAGAAGTTGATAATTACCATTGAGTCTCGAGTTATGACAATTTAAGATGTAATAACAATCAATTTTAAATGCGACAAAATTTAGTAACTGATTTAAGGTAATCAAAGGATGGAAATTGATTTTTTTGTTTCAAATCAGATTAACGGATCAACAAGATTATTGAAATGGTTCAATTGTTGAAGTTAAATTGGTGTTTACTTAATTGTCTTTATTTGAACTGAAAAATGAAGATACAGCTCGAGAGATTGTAACACCTCTAGGTAACCTTGAATGATTACCTCCCAATCATTTGTACAATTAAGATTTGATTTTACAATTTAAAATTATTTGTTTTCAATTACAATTCAATATTTTAAATCTTATTAATCGGTCTTTTGACCAAGTGAATTGTCCAATTTGATTTGATTCCTTATTGTCCATGATGAGATTTGATTCATTAGATCCATTCCATTATCTTTTCCTTTTATTTTTAGGTACTGAGGATTAATTGATATAATTAAGATCACTTATTATAATTAATTAGGAGTAGAGAGAAAGCATTAGAAAATTAATTACGAACTAGATTGACAATTTTGATGATTGATTCGTAATCATTACCAATAATAATATTGGTAAATTTTTCATTCGCTTGTATTTCAAAGCTCAAATAACCTTTCCTATTATTATTAAATAATAGTAATTTTTTGAAGATATTAAATCTTATTGTTGTTAATTTTCAATTAATCAATTGATTAATTGGTTTGATGTTCACTCTTCAAGAGCAAGTGTCACTCTTTTGGGATAACAGTGACTTAATTTAGACGGAAAAACAAACAGTTAATAGCAATTAAGATGATTAACAACCAGAGGAAATTAGTTTTCTCAGTTTTTGTTGCTCCCAATTGTAAATGTTAATTGCTGGAGCACAGTTTAGATTATCTCTGATTTGTTAACTTACCTTGATTACCTTTAATCTGAGTGATTATTGTAACAAGTTGATGATATTTGATGATTAAGATTAACTTTTGATTGTTAATCTGTTGATTCTTATGTTTAATTTCCCCCTTGATCAATGATAGAGGTCAATGATGTTAACTTGATTAATGGTCATTCCTACTAATCAAAATCGGATTTACAATTAAATTCACTCGGTGTCTGAGCTTTTTTATCATCTCTAATAATTCATATCAGTTTAATATGCTCACCTTAATCTCCCTTTCTCACCATCCTCATCGCCATTAATAATATATGCATAAATTTCTTGTGTTATTGATTCTTGAGAATTGAAAATGTAATCAATCAATATTTTGTCTGGAATCAGATTATTTAATTGGTTTGATTGGGAAATTCGTGAGCAAAAAATAGAGGGAGATGGTAAAAATTTAAATTCGAATGAATAATTGAACTGATAAACGATTAAGGTGCAATTCTAATGATACAGTTTTTCACTTTGCAGTGCGTCTCTTGAACAGAATTATCTTCATCTCTCTTTCAATCCTTACTGGTTTCAGTCATTTATTGATGGATTATCTCAAGGCATTAGTGAGATAATCTTTATGATCTGTTGGAGAAAGTGGAAAGATAGAAAAGAAGATAGAGAAGAAGATAGAGAGAGAGAGAGAGAGAGAGAGAGAGAGAGAGAGAGAGAGAGAGAGAGAGAGAGAGAGAGAGATGCTTCCAAATGCTCTAAACGGACTCTGAAGATGGGAAAATAATGTTCGAAAATTGTTTCAATTCTGAAATCGAATCAGGTCATTTTGGTAACCGTTAAGAAATAATATTATATTTATAATATTACATGTACTTCGTAAATACCCTTGATTATCTGTTGACTTTTGACCTGATACGAAGCCATTGAAAGGCTAATTTTGTTAATTTCCCATCATTAAGGTTGATCAACGAACATGTCACATTGTAATTCTGCTCTTGGTTGATTCCAGTTGATTGTAATTCATGATAATCGATTATGATTAAGATGTTGGCCAATTTTGAGACATTTCTCTTAATCACCATCATCAATTTCATCTTTCTAATCTAATCACAATTCCTTTAGGGTGTAAATTGATCAATCAGTTTTTTTCTTCATTCTTTTCCATCTGATTAATCGTAATTCTAATCGTTTTCTAATCGATCTAAAAATCAACAACAATTAACTTTGATTACTCATAAATAATCATTCAAATTAGCTACAATTAAGTCTAGTCTTGTATTGACACATTTGAAACATTGATCTAATCCAATTTATCTTGATTATGGGTTAACGGTAAATCAATTGTTAATTTTAAATACAACCAAATGATCACAATCAGCAGCTAATTGTTGAAATCTAATCTTAATAATGTTCTGGATAAATAATAATCATCACCAATATATCTTATCTGATCAGTTAATCACGATTATATTGTAACCATCAATTGATCTTGATCATCGGGCTAATTATATTTCTCAGCGTGTTGTCCCCGGTCAATGATCATTAAACTATCATGAAATTAATTAACTTAATCACAATGAGTAAAATTAACCTTGTATTGTAATTTGGTTGATTCAATTTTACATTTTTCAAAATCAATAACCTTACAAATTGATTAGATTTAGTGAATTAAATTGTAACTTTGATGGATCTTGATGATTAGTTAATTGTGGTCAGTGTTTCTTTTTGTTTACTGATTCTAAATTGTGATCAACAATAGAGACCAATTAACAATCTAATCTGACGGTAAATTGTTGTTGATTATTGATAAACTTTTGTTTTCAAGTCTCACAAACAATTTGGATTTAGTTTCAATTGTTTCGTTATGATAACTAAATCACTTAATCTGTTAATCCCAGAAAACAACAATCAACAGATTATCAAGTTGATTAGATGAGTAACTCAACTGATGAAAGAGAAAACAATTTAACACAATAATAGTAAATCTTAATTCACCAATAACAATCAACGATAATTTGTTTGATACTTTCACAGTTATTTTTGGTTTAAACAATTAACTTGATAATCAGTTGATTGTTTTCATCAATCAAAACTTTTTAGTAAGTTTCAGAAGCATTTGTAGCAATTAATTTTAATTCACTGTTTGTAACAATCAAATTGATTAAAAATTCAGTTAACTTGAAATTATATTAATCAACAATTTATTCATCTCACATTTTAAATTGTTGATTAATCTTGACCCTGAATATTAAGTTGATTGTTATGTTAACTTTTAAATTATGTAAATGATTTAAGGATGATAATGATTAGTTAAGATCAACAACCGAGTTAATTGTTAATAGTTAATTTTAATCAGAATGTAAATAACATTTCTCACCCCGTTAATTGTTACCTTTTTTTTAATTTCTAATTGTCCAGTTATCCAATTAACTTATGGTTAATATTAATCACTTGTCATTCAAATCTAATTTAGTTAATTGAATTGAATTTGATTCCAACAATAAGCTAATCAATTTATTAAGTTAATTGTTCATTTTCAACTGGTTAACCAAATTAATTTACATGTTAAATAAGAGCAATTTATTAATCAGAATTGATTTGATTTGATTGTTAACCTTTTTTTTTGTTTAACCTGATTAACTAAAAAAAATTGATTAATTATATTTACTTTTTTTCATTTCGTTATAAAATTGATTGAAAAAGTTAATCAACTTGATCAGGTTAATAAACTTGATCGTAATTAACTAACCATAGAGGACAACAATTAATTAATCACAATGATAAAAAAAATCAAGTATGATAATCAAAAATTTGATTGTTGTTGGAAAATCTTGTTGAACAATTAATACAATTATGATCAAGGTAAACTTAATTGTTGACCATTTCTATTGTAGTTTAATCATGTTTGTCATCAATTAACGTGCTTGTAATTTACAATTAAGTGTCTCGCTGATTGTTAAAAGAGTTGATTGTTATCAAGAATGAATATTTTCTCAGTTCTAATTGACAAAATTATATAATTACGATCACAATTAAATTAGTTAAAATAAGAATCAACTTTGAGAAAAAAAGTTCACCAACCTTAATGAATTAAAAACGATTCACGAAAAAAGTTTAATACTTTCTTGTGGTTGATTCCTTAATCTTAACAATCTTAATCTTAATCTTTAATTGAACATCAGGAAAACAGTTAATCCTTAATTAAAGCGCATAGATCACAGTCTAATCAGTAAAATTCAAATCTAATCTCGGCAATTAATTAATTTCCCTCTCTTTTCAGGTCTTTTTTTTAATCCTCATCTTCAGGTTGATTATCATCTCCTTTAGGCTTCTCATAATCTTGCTCCTTCATTTAGTGTAATGAATTTGATTTAGATCATCACAATTAACGAATTAAATTAGCTAATTAAATCGGTTGACATTTCCGGTTACCTGAAAGTATAACAAAATATTTTATATAAAAATATCTCACTAATTGTAACAACTTTCAAATCTAAATTAGCTTAATCATAACAAGAAACTTTTATTTTCATTAACCAATTGAGGTAATTAACTAACGTAACAATCAAGATAAAGATTATCTCAAAGATTATCAAATTAACTCTTATAGAAATTAAAATCATTTTAATAACCACATATATCATCACAATCAGAAAATCTTAATTGTGATTAATTTATTTTGAAACTATTACGTTTAATTGTTAACAACAACAAGTAAACACAATCAAAATATCAACACGATCATTGTGGTGATTAAACATTTTCATATGATCACTTTTATGATTTTAAGAAAGAAGCAAAATAGATCAACTTGATTACCTGATTAACAGATTAAATTGTGCCCTAATTGTTGTGAGATGGTATTAGTTAATTAAACTAGGCTTGTTAATCACCGGTAATAATAATTGTTACCCTTGAATTAAGTTCGGTGTCGATGAACAAATCACTTTCGAGGTTATTAAGTCTCAAGGTTGGATCAACACTTCCCCAACTCTCTCGGTCGATTAATCAATTAATTTAGTTGAATCAATTTACGTTTCCAGTTGATTAATTGAACAGCAATTAAGTTAAACGGGGAAAACAATTCCTTCCTTAGAGCAAAAAGTTTACTCGATTTTTTTTCCGAATCACATTCGAACTTGTAAAATAACAGTAAAATAATTAATGTTTTCGAAACTTTTTTTAGTTCTTAAAGTTTTCGCTAAATTGAGTTACCGTTTCTAAAGAGTTTCATCATTTTCATCCTCATCACTTGATGTTTTTATTTATAAATTTTTATAATCATTGATTTTCTTCAACGATCATTTCACGTAATAGTTAATTTTGATTACAATTTATATTTGTAATCGCGAAACTTGTTACTTTTCTTGATTGTTTACTTCTTGAGGCGCGAAGTTTATTTTATCGTTGATTCAGTTTTCTTTTTCAGGCTAAATTCATATTCCGGTTATAATAACGATCTCTCATCAAAAGGAGCTAATCATTATGATAGTTGAGGCTAATTCATCATGATTAGTTAATAGCGATTTACATTGATGATTAACTATATAATCGTTATTCAATCTCTCATCTAATTAGCTTTTAATTACAACCTAGTGGTTTTTATTTAAAACTGAAATATAACCAACAGTTTAGGTGAAAACTTCTAGATAATCTTGTCATGATTATCTCTCAAAGTGCCTTCTGGCTTTTCAAATTACAATTTGAAAGAGTTACATATTATTATTGATATAAATTCTGAGTATTATTGATGCTTTTTCCAAGCTCAATAATTTCATTTGTCCACCATTTTGATTGATTTGATTGGGTTCTCTTAATTGCGCCGCCATTTGACTTGGTATTTAATAGATTTAGTTCTTTGCCATAGACAGAATTGACTTTTCCTTGATGGTTTGTCCTTTTATGACCTTTGTTGAGTTCACCATAACTCACTCATTTAAATTTAACTCAATTTGTTGATTACATGATGTTCATAATTTACTTATTTGGTTAATGTTTTTTGTTTTAATTAATTTACTACTTTGAATTGAAATCTGGATTCATTTTCCTATTATTAATAATAATAAGTAATTGTTGCTTTTCAGAATTAAATTAACGCTTAATTTTTTACTTACCTTTTACCTTTGTGACTTTCAGTTAAATAATTAACACTTTGTTTCAAATAAACACAATAAGTACATGTTTGATGTTCACTCATCAAAAACTGGTCAGGCAATGAGCTCGTTAACAATTAGCAAAAACAAGGTAATCGTTGTGTATCATTAATACAAAACGATTAAAATTGAGAAATTATTAATATAATCTCTTAATTGAGCAATTTATCATCAACGATTGACCAGTTGATTAACTCAATGATTTAACGATATTAGACTTGTAATTTGATCTAATTATTATTTTTTTCCTGTTGTTTAATCACAATTAGGTTACAATGGACTACAATTTGGTAATAGATTGGAGCCAATATATAAATCTGTAAGTTAATTGTTGTCGTTTAATTGATAGTTTATTAAACTGGTTTTTTCTTCTAATGGTAATAAAACTTGTAATTCTGTTAATTGTTGGGTCTGATAGGTGACATTTAGATTGATGAAGATGTTGATTAGGGTATTTATACACAATTGATTTCTAATTGTTGATAATTAACTGTCTTTCTCTTCGTTAATTTAGATTAAATCACCAGCAATAATTGCCAAAAAAAGTAAATATGAGAATCAAGAGCCATCTCATTATCAACACATGACAAGTAGTAAATCAATTCACTTTCCCGCCAATGTGTTTGGATCCATTTTGAATTCACCTTCATCGGCAATATCAGCGTTGTCTTCACAAATTGATTCATCAAGTCCAGTTTCACTGACCATTGCAATGAAATTACAGCCCAAGAAACGTTATCGTAAATTTAAATTGCCTGAGGCTGATTTGTCACCAGATGAAAGCGTTAATCCAATAGTATTGAAAAGTGATCAGGTTAATAGTGCTGTTGGTTTATTGCTAAAGCGAACTGGTCACCTTAATAATGAGATATCGGCTGTCAGGTCAACTCGAAAGCCAAAGTACCGAGTAAGCAAGATTACAGTTCCTGGTAAAATCATCAAAAAACTAGGCCACAATCAGCGTTGGCAAAGTTTGAGATAAAACGGCAAAAGACTGGCCTCCAGTCCAAACCAGTGGAGCAAATTTTATTTCCTATTCAATTGTCCAGTGAAAGGTCAAGAGGATCCGACGTTTTCCCTTCAAATCGGAAACGGAAAGTTAAATTTGCCAAGCAGAATTTCAGTCTAGTTGGTTCATTAATAACAGCTCCACCTTCAGATAAATCAAAACTGACCATTCCAAAGCCTATGAGTGACTGGTCAGATCGTCGTATAATTAGTTCGTATCGTCCTAAAGTGACCACACCAAGGACTGTTACTAAATCTAAACCGATAGTTGATGAGATGACAAGTCCATCAAAGAAAAGTGAGTCAACTCTACATTCGGGTAAAATAATAATCTCACCAACAACACCAAATCCTCCGTTCGAGGTGACGAATAAACCGAAAATGTCCAATAGTCAGAAACAGATCGGTAAAGATCAACAATCACCTTCAGTAAATATTGCTCGTAATCTTGGTAACCATGGAGCAGTTTTATTGGCTTCCGGTCAATTAAGTCACACTAACAAGTCAAAGATCACCAGAGTTCCACTTGAACCGTTAGATTATGAAACGGAATTGGATAAAAGTCATTCGGAGAATCTAATGGAAAGGACTAAGCAACTTGGTCCATATGAGTTATCACCGTTTTCGGCCATTGAAACGTCGGGTAACGAAAATATCGATAGAGTTGACAGAGCACAAGAACCAGTGACCTCGCCACCATCGCAATTTACACGATCACCATTAAATCAAATTTCTTCGAGTGTTAAACCCAATTCAAAGTTCGGTTACGCCGAAGAGATTTTATCCACTCCGCCGACAACCTCCAATTATGATTATAAACGAAATCGTGGATCACAATCTAATGCTGAATCGTCGATTCGGTCTATTGCTAATGCTATTGATTCTCGACGAAATAATATAATTAAATACGATTATGGACATTTCGGTGAGCGAATGGTTCCTCTTAGACAATCTGATTCAAGTTTCGCAGCGACGACACCGACTACAAGCACAACCACAACAACTACACCGAAACCGTCAGTGGTTATTGCGACTAATCAACCAGTTGAACCATCAAATGTTTACTTTGATTCAAATCCAACACCAAGTTCAAATGAAATGACTGATTCCGAACTTGAAACAGTTCGAGAAAATGATATCGACGCTCAAGAGACAACAACCACAGCTGATCCATTGATTGAAGGAAATTTGGTTATCGGAAGTACAGTTACTCCCTGGTCATGGGATGATTCGGCCTCAGGCGATGGTGGTGCTGGTGATGATGGACTTTTAGTCTCACCATTATTTGCATCTTCTAATGATGATGATGAAATTCAAAGGAACCAAGAGTATAAACAAACATCTCCCCAAGAATCAACCACCACTCCAAGTGTCTTCGTTACCGAGAGACCATTTAAAGATCAAACGAGCTACACGAAAATGCCAACTTCCGATGTTGAAAGCGGTCGAGATACGACCAGATATTTTTTCCCATTCGAATTGAAATATTTGGCTCAGTTGTGCAAGAATAGCAGTGCCTTTGGGCTGACCAATAGTGTACCTACAACAACACCGATTCCAAGCACCAGCACATCTACAACGACAACTCCAAGACCAACAAGTCGACCAATTGAAGAGTTAACAGTTGAAAGGTCACAAATTGATGAATCTTTGGTTAACTATGGAGACAGGCCGATAGGGAGAGGACGAAAAAATCGTTATAACATGAAAAAAGTTGCTTACCAATACAAACCATTGGGTAACTCGATTGTGAGACAATCATCACCTTCACCGCCGTCGACTGCAAATTTATATTCAAATGAACGTCGATACAAAACTGTAACATCACAATTTTCACCAAACAAACGGCGACCTGAGCCAATCACGACTACAACACCAATTCCAACATCAATTGAATCAGATACTGAACTTTCATCTGATCCACAAACAGAAGTACCTAAAGAAGATGATGTTAGAACCGTTCAACCCTACCCATTGAATCACGAGTATCGATATGAAGCCCCGTTCCAAGACCATGGAGGTCACGGTGAACCAATCGGTACAAGTCATTTTGTTGAAGATGTTGATCTAAAGGCAACCGAAACAACTGAACCATTGAAATCACAAACTGACGAAAATGTCTACGAACCAATTTCCTATGATGAAGATAAAAATGCCTTTGAAAATTTCGAGCTTCCCTTACCAAGAATAAGGTCAAAAAACACATTAAACTCAGATAGTAAACCTAAAGGTCAACAACAAGTCAATCCAAAGAAAATGACCTTTGAATCTGAACCAAATGAATCGCCTTCTAAAACTTTAAAGGCTCCATTGATTTCGTCCGATGAGAAACTCAAGGGGAAAAAATATCCACCCAGTAAAACACTAGAAAACAGCGGTGGTATATCATCTTCGATTCTCGATGAACTGGCCGGAATACCGGGCGGGGCAGGTAGAGATTATCCCGCTCTACATAAGATTCCGGAAGAGATTGACTTCTCATGTAAGGGAAGAGCATCCGGATTCTATGCCGACATGAATCTCAGGTGTCAGGTAAGTTCGCAAAAATTTTTTCTTATTAAATTAAATTGAATTCTTGAATTCTGAATGTTTCATCCTCTATCAACAGGTTTACCATCATTGCAATCATGGGTCAGTTCAATCGTTTATCTGTCCCAATGGAACGATATTCAATCAAGAAATATCAGTTTGTAGTTGGTGGTTCAACGTCGATTGTAGTAAAGCTGAACAATTCTACGAACTGAATAGTAAACCTCGAATAGAACCAACTCAACCTCCGACACCACGTCCAGTTTATCCAACGAAGGGACCAGATGATTCGTCGAAACGTCCGAGAAACAATAATAATAATAATAATAACAGCAATAGAATAATTTATAGACAATCGCCCGCTCTGGAAGAATCATTTTTCCGTGAAACACCAAGATCATCATATTTATCGACAACGAACCATTATTATAATAATCGAAGCCGAAGGAGACATCGATTTAATGAACAACGATCAGATGATTTGTTTCCATTCCTCTAGTCTCATTTGAAGAGTTTTTCTTTCATCGTTTTCTGTGTTAATCCAATTCAATTAATCTGATTAATCCACCAATTTATTATTCCATAAAACGACACCAAATAGAAGCCTATCTATCTCTTCATCATCAGGGTGTCATTTTCATCTCCATCTTCATCTTCATCTTCATCTTTTTCATCATCTTTCATAAACTTTCATTTTTTTATACTAAAAGTTTTTACCTCTTTGCCACTGTTTTAACCTCTACCCAAATATCATTTGAATTGATCTCATCTTGATCATTTTGATTTTTCAATTTTTGATTGGGTTTTATGGTTTGATTGTTGTTTCTGATCATTGTAAGTCCAATGTTATCATTGGAAATTAAGTTAATAACAATTAAACTTTCAAACGATAATTAACTTTGAATAAACACCAGAATGATGATCATTGGGAGAACAAAAAGTTGATTTTTTTTTCTTTTCATTTAAAATCTTCCTTCCTTTTCTATTCACTCTTTTTTACAGTAAGAAATTGAGTCTCTCCCTTTTATCATCATGCAACTTTTTCTTCTCTTTCTTTTCTTTCTCACTCTATCTTCTTGTGAGAAAAAGAAAGAAGGAGAAAAATAAAAAGACTCCGAAACCGATGAAATGATTACACCAATCAATTAATAAAACTGTTGCTTATTCTTTACGTTGAAACATTTACAGAAGAGAAAAGTAGACACAACAAATGGATACTTTTTCCAATGGTCACCATAATCTCAGCACTTCGGTCATTCACCAACTGATTTTTCCATCAAAATGACTTTGGTCCTTTTCTTTCGAGTAAAAGTCAACAGAACTTTGAGAGATCGTTTTATCAAATGTCTTATTAGTTTCGAGAAAATTTGACAATGATAATGGAAACGTCGATAATAACAATTGTTTGAATTGATACAAATATTGTCAATTGCAAGTTTCAATGGGCAAACAAAATTGGGCTCGAAATGATCGTAAACCCTTGATTAGATTAGTAAGCTCATTAGCGACTATATTTAAATATGGATTGAGTATCATGTTGTAAGGGCAATTGTAGAAAACTGGAATATTTATAATTTACAGAGATAAATTAGAAAATAATTTGGATACTGGTGAGAGAAAATAAATTAATTGTGTGGAGCTCGTTTTCCTTTCATATAACTGATCCACCTTTTTGTTACCGTTGATAGAAACGGATGATTATTTAAAAGTGTATTTAGATATAAAAGTTGATTAATGTGAGTTGTATGGTAGTCCCATCGAGCGATTTTGGGTTCAGTTTTTAGGGTGAAATGTCGTAAATCGTAAAGTGTCCCCGATCCAGTATCGAAAAGGGACAATAAATGTTTCAGTGATTGGATTCCTTCATTAAAATATTTCTCCGCTAATGGACATGTTCCGGTACAGCTCATCTTTAAATCGTACAATCCAAACAATGAATAGATGAAACCATTTAGAACGAAACTACTTGGAATTGTTGGATATTCTTCATACCTGAAAAAAGTAACAAAGGGGAAAAAAGATACTTGTTAATAAATAGAGAATTGAAAATGAAGCAAGAAAGAGGCACCGAAAACGATTTCAAGCGTACCAAGGATATTTATCGAGAAAATAAGTTCGAAATCCTCCTTTATCAGAGGTAACATTAAATAATCCAATCGCACGAATGGCTGCTTTCAAATAGACTTGATCGCCGACATGATGATACATTCGGGTTAATAGGGAGATCGCTTGTCCTTGAGCCATTGCCGAGTACCAGCCAGGGTTCAATGTTAAGGCCCCGTTAGAGAGTTTTCGAGTTGTACTAATTGGCCATCCCCCTGAATCATCTTGATTATCAACTAACCAACGAACAGCGGAGAAAAAGTGAGATTCGTGAGCACTTGAAGACAGAATTACATCGTCGATCATTGCTTTTCCAGTGAACTGTATTCGAGCCACATGGAGATTTTTCACCTTTGTTAATAACTTTCTATTCAACACCGTTAATGCTTTCGACAGATCAACACCCACTTCACGAACTATATGGTACCACTTTTGTTCTTTCCAAATCCATAGGTAAAAGTTTTCTCGTCAAAATCAATATCATTTGCACCATAGGCGATCGCGTACTCATACTTATCAGGATCCGTTTTAAGGAAAACTGTGAAACTAAAATCACCCAAAGGTTTAACTCGTAGAGACAAGGAAAGGTCATTATGTTTCTTTGTCCACTTTATTTGAAACGTTATCTCCTTCCCATCCAAAAGTAATACTTTATTATCGTTGTTTAATACGTTATTGGTCACATAGAATCCTGGTTCATTATCATTATCGATCTCACTGTCATTTTCCATGGAATGAATTTTCACATGATCACCTTTAACAGTTAATTCCCAGCGATCCTGTTTGAAAAGACCATCTTCCAAAACGGTCACTCTGGGTTTATCAAGAGTTAATGTTTACTGAAATGTGACAAACCAAATTGGGCAATTTGAATTGGATAAAAATGACCACGAGGTTCCCATTGGGTTGAAATAGGAACACCTTTCAGACCAGATATTAGTTTTACTCTATCACGAACTTCAACATTGTAATTATCAAACCACAAATAAGTTCCTTTGTAATTGTAAATATCTTTCGGGAAGTAGACCTTTGAATAACTATGCTCCCAGTCAAAGTATTCATCTCCAGTTTTGGTTACAATCAATTTACCATAAATGTCAAAATAACGACGGATAAAAGAAAACGGAATATGAGTTTCATCTGATGTTCTCAAACAGCTGATTGTAAACTCATTGTTGATTAGACAGTCAATCTTTTTGATACCATGGCATTTTGAATAATTTTTATGATCAGAAGATGTTCCAAGGGATGATTGTGGTAATGGTATCAATTGATTGGAACCATTTTCATCATTTTCGAAAATTTCGCTCCAGAACCAAATGTTTTCCATCTACCATCATGTCGGATGAATAAGGTCCATCCAATTGACAGCAGTCCCAAAAAAATAATCAGAAAGATGTGAGAACGACGAATCCTTAATCTCATGATGAATTAGAAGAGTGAGTTTAACTGGAACATAGTGACTATGGGAATTCGTGATGGTGTACAATTGTAATTTCCAATGGAAAAATGATTAATCAGTCTATCGAAGAAAATTTAAGAGGAGACATTAGACAAATTTCCACCAAACACTGTGATGAATGAATTCCGTTAGAGACCCAAACAAAGGATAGAAAAGTGATCTATGGGTAACGGTATCAAACCTTTTGGATGACAATGTTTTGTCATCCAAAAGGTTCCGGTTGACTCCAATTGGAAACACTGGAGGAAAAAAATTACTTCACTTATACAACAATGGATCAATTTTAATTGTTTGATGATAAAAGGAAGAGGAAGAGAGATAGAGAGAGAGAGAAAATATTAAAAAAAAACAACCAAACACAGAAAAATATCTAATCACTTTTGTCATCAAAACAAAGAGTAACAAGAAGAGACTGCAACCTACAGAAAAGCAGGAAAATTAGTTCACAGTGTGAACTTCACACCGAACAACCAGATGGAGGCACAAGTAAAGAGCAAAAACTGCAGAAAGTTTTTTTTTGTAAATTGGTTAATTTGAGTGATAATTTCACTAAATTTATTTGAATTTAGTATTAATATGTGAATATAAGTGACCCAGTGATACCTGGAAATAAAAAGGTGGGTAAAATGAATAATTGTTTGTTTCTTTGTAGATCTTTTTACATTCAAAGGTAAGTCTGATTTCTGGTGTTTTCTTTCATTCTTTTCTACTGGTTGTCATTGTTTCTCACAATTGTTTCTCTTAATCTTAATTGTCACCTACCTTTGTCCACTTTTATGAAAGATTCGTTAATTTATAATTTACATTAAATTTTGTTTCTAACTTAGGTAATGACTGGAAACTTGTTAGTTGCTCTATTTGCCTGTCTGGCCACTGGCATTGGTGCAACTGTTTATTTTAGAGAAGAATTTGATTCTCCAAGTTGGGATAAGCGATGGGTACAATCAGAGTTTTCGGGTAAAGAATTTGGTAAATTCGAATGGACTGCCGGTAAATTTTATGGCGATGACTTGAAAGACAAAGGAATCAAAACATCACAATATCGCCTACATTAAAATTAACCAGAACTTAGATTGTAGTTTGAAGAATAATTTCAATCAAATGTGTTTAAACTAATACAATTAATTAATGTGTCTTAATTTGTGCTGTAGAGTATTGGAAATTTAAATTTATTATCTGATTATCTACATGAAGTATATCTATGCAACCAATCAATATGTTGTTACCATATCATAACATATAACTTTGATTAGAATATTTCAATGATTGTTTCGATTGACAGCCGATCGAATCTACTTCAAGTTCGATTTGTTTCTGTTGTCGAGTAACATCAACGAGAAGTTGTTCGATTGCAGGGTTAACAATATTTGCGAATTTCAAAAATGCATAATGTCCACCTCGTTGGAATTGAATTATTTTCATCCAATCATCTTGAGAACCTGATTAAATATTTGAGAAAGAAAACACAATTAGAATCAATTTGAATAATTATTACTTTTTTTTAAATAAAATTTTTAAGGCCACACAAAGATAATAAAAATTTCGCTCCCGCCAAAGTTAATGAATCGAATTGAAGAAAATTACCTTGGAATCAATTCTAAATGCTACTTTGAGGATATTCAGTAATTTAAATTGCTATTGATTGTTACGCGTAATCACAATTACAAAAGAAAAACGAAACGTGAAAGACAATTACTTTTCTGCTGACAGTAATGTGATTGTTAATCAACTTAACAGCAATTAACTGATAGGCTTTGTTAGAAAGTAATTCTAACTTTTTTTGATCAGTTGGAAACAGAGTGATACAAATCTAGTGATAGACTTTGAAATAGTGATGAGAGTTGAACGAAAAAGAGATTGATTGTTAATCAATCTGTTTGTAGAATCAATGAAAAGAGAGATAAATGATAATCATTAAGAGAATCAGAAATGTAAACGTAGTATTATATTTCCAATTACTAACGTTTCTTTCACTAAAGATTTAGAATACAAATAAAGATAATCATCATTCTGAGAGAGAGAAAGTGACGGAACGATCGGGATAAAGACTAACCTCGGACGATGCATTTCCCTTCGCCATCATATTTGGTGTATTGAGATTCCTTGGCATCGAGAATCTGGGCCATTTCACAGAAAATGTCCTTTTCTACCAGTTTATCGTTCTCACTGTATATGTACAATAAATTGGATTTTTGTTGCCTCAAGGTTTCCAAATATCCTGATAACTGGATAGAGGAAAAGGAAGAAAAAAGAAATCATTAGATTGAGAAGGTAATAATAATAGAAAGAGAGATGGAGTATAAGAAATATTAGATAATCATAATAATAATCAAGTTGATAGGATCAAGGAGATTTAGAACCGAGTGAGAGTCTCAAATGACTGAAGGTTAATTGGATAAGAGAGGAGAGAAGATTAAAATCAAATTAAAGGCGATGTTTTCTAGCTAAAGGTAGATTTTGAATGGTCAAGGTGATTCACTTGGATGAATGATTGTAGAGATGAATTTTTAATTTACTATATGATGATTGAACGAATCTTACTTTCTCTGATTCTGATAAAAACATGACCGTTCCTGCGTGAATGACATCGTCCAAAGAGTCAACTCGAACGGCGACTCCTTTCAATTTGAAAATTATTTTACCAATTTTACGGAAAATAGCTCGACCCACTGGATTAAGAGCACATCGGATAAGATTATCAATAAACCAGGCTGGTTTCATTCCGACAATACGACGATGTCCAGCAGGATTAATCAAGGTGAAAGATCGTATTGGAAAACCTCCATTAGCCCACATATCCAATGCTGGAAAAACGGCACTACTATGAGTCACAAGCATATCTAATCTATTGGAAATGAAATAAATCATTCGTTACATTATTTAATAAAGTAATTGTCAATCTCTTTCATTTAATTACTTGTCAACGTCAATCGATTTGAGGAAGTCTCTAAGATATTCTCTCTTTTCATGGCATGAATGTTGAAAGTATTTTGTCCGATCGATTGCAGAATATTCTGATAATAGAGTGAAGATGAAAAAAAGGAGAAAAAAAATTCCGTTAGTCAATCAAATCATAGATTAAAGTGAGAAAACTTCAATCAAGGAATAACAATCACTAACCAGGAAAATTTGGTGCTATCAGACGAACCCCTTTAGGTGCTAAATGATTAATCAAGGGGTGAAAATCCTTATGCGATCCAGGGGATCCATGAAGAGCAAGAACAACGGAGCTTTATCACTATTAGTAAAATCTTTAGTATCAACATATTCAACATTAAAAGTTAATCCTTCTTTCGGTGCACCAGCGTAAGATTTTCTGGTCTCTCTCCAATTCTGGTACAAAGGTCCACAGGTTTGAATGGTTATGTGTTTAACGAAGGCCAAATTGGGTTCGTTCGGTTTACCCTGAGTTGATGTTCCATGCCAACGTAGAGTATTCAGCAATTGTCGTCGGGCTTTAAATTCTTTCTATGAAAAGCAAACATAACCAAAAATTCTGATTAGAATTCACTTGGTAACAAAGAAACTTTGGATACGATTGTCTCTCTCTCTCTCTCTCTCTCTCTCTTTATTTAAAAAGAACAGTAAACTCTCATGAAGATAAAGGCCTAGGGAACATTAGGATAGGAAAGGTGAGGTATTAGGAATATAATGGAAAATAAATTGTTGAGTGAAAGGCAAACACTTGATAAGAACCGGGATCATTGTGACGAGAGTAATGATAATGGTGACGATAGTAAATAGATAATCATAAATGAGAGGAGAAAATTTTTACTTCCTTGAGAATAAAATGAATAGTTTAACTAACCTTTTCTGCTGGGGTTCTCCAGAAGTGATGAGTAGATGTCATGGTGGACAAATGTCGAGCAAAGAAAGCACCTTCACCATTGATTATCGGTGGTAAAGCGACTTTAGATAGAGAGACAACAAAGAGAACCATAATAACAATATTATTCTAGTCAATTTGACACACAAGAGAAAATGAAATAAAAAGAAAAACAATTTTCAAATATCACAGGTCAAGTTTACCCAATAGAAAACTGATCAAGCTGGCTAACAGGAGGAAATAGAAATTTAATAACAATCAACCGGAACAAAATCAGCAAATTAACTTAATTATTTGGTTACGAACAGTTAATTGTCATTTTCTAAATAAGAAAAGTTTTCTTCCAGTGATCAACCAACAACACAAGAGAAGTGGCGTGATTTTAGGCTCCGCCTCTTCTTCTTTCTTTTTTCTCTTTCTTTTTCTCTGCAAACTCTCAACACAAATTCTCAATGTTAACAATCAACTTTGGTCATTTAGATTAGTTTATTTCTCATAATCACAACCATTAATTAAGCTCGTGTTCGCTTTGATTTGATCGTAATTTAAGTAAATTAAATTCCAATTCAGTTATAACCCATTTTTTTTTGAATCATTAATCAGTTGAATTTGTTAAAGTTAATTAGTAGAAAAATTTGATCAACAAAAGATTAGCTAATCGCGTTCAAAGTTGTAACTTTAGATCACTTTTTCTTAGCATTGGTAGACTTTTCATGTATGAAATTAAGAGTTTAAAGACAACTTTTTATGCGCGTTCAGAAAATCAGACTTTTACAGACTAGAAATATCTACAATTCTCAGATCAAAGCGATGTTTCGTCCAGATAAGTCGAAAGCTTTAACTATTTTGTTACGAATTCTTCGACTTAATGATCGCAAAGAAGTAAGCTCAGTATTAATTCCGCAAAAAAAAATCATAAAATAATCATTGGAATAATAATTCACTAGAAAAAAACAACCAACACCGAAAAATATCTAATCACTTTTGTCATCAAAATCTCAGAACAAATTGAAAGAGAAACAGATTAATTCTCAACGCCACCTACAAAAGAATAAAACAATGTTCATCTCTTAAGTAATCTAAGAGATGGCGATAGTTACATAGCTACGAATTTAATTTTTTCGGTAAGACTCAAGATCTTTGAGCTGACTTTTTTTCGACTTTTTTTTCGAAAGTTCAAGCTACATATGAAAATGGACTTAATTGTTCAGTTAATTGTGTTTGTTTAAACTAGGTTAGGTTAGATCTTCGCTAATAAGGGTCACCATGACCAAAGAAAGGCCCGAGAGCCTGAGACAATCAAACCGAACCTTAATCCGTGAAAAAAAATCAGCTGAAAATTGAAAATATCGAGCTGACGGACAGATCTTGAGTCTTACCATTGTTTCTTCATTTCCATTTTCAAAGTTGATTCAGGTTCAACATTGTAATGAATGAATTCCGTTAGAGACCCAAACAAAGGATAGAAAAGTGATCCATGGGTATCAAACCTTTTGGATGACAAAACACCTCGGAGAATATGTTGTGCATATGTAAGTATCCTGAGAGTCCAAGAAAGAGGGAAGAGGAACCAAAGTGGTTTCGTGCAACGTCATCAATATGGTAAAAGTGGTTGTTGTTATTCCACCACAAGAGAAGAAAAAAGAAAATTAAACAAAATGAAAGAAGAAAAAAGAAAACAACGTTCACAATTAAAGAGAAAAAGAGAACAACCAAAACAAGAGAAACAAAAGGTATCACAATATTTTCTCTTTTCTCTTTAAATCAACAATATGATCAATCGATGATAACCAATAAATTACGAGAACAAGATTAAACAACAACGACGAGGAAAAGATGATCAAGATGAACATAGAATTAAGAAAAACACTGAAGAACAATATCAATAAGCACGTGCGACTGAAAGCTAATTGACATTTGATTAAAGGAGAAAGAAAAAGAGAAAACTTTAATTTGAATGATGAGCGATGAAGATTCTGGTTCCTATTCAGTCGATGAGCTCAACCGGCGTCATGATGATTTCCTTTTAAAGATAAACTCACAATTTAGTTAAAAGACACACTAAGGAAAATTGAGTTCTTTCAATTGTTCCAACAATTCAATCGATTTGATTACTTGTTATTAGCCTGGAACTGTGATAATTTGTTACTGTTAATTAATGACAATAAATTGGGAAAGACAATCAATTGATTGGAAGGAAAGAAAATAAAAAGATTAGATAATTAAAAAGAAAAGAAAAGAGCATTTTGATTGTGCTCATGCGCAAAAGAATTTGGACCAATGAGATTGTTACACTTGGAAATGATTAGAATGAGTTTTGTCTCGACTTGAAGAATATAAAATCTGATCAGTTAATAGATTGAGTTGTTGGGATTAATTGATGATTAATTAATGGTTTTTATTTCTTAATTGTGTCCGTTTGTCTTTTCTTTTCTATTGGTTAATTTACTCTTTAGTTTCCCCAAAATCTATTTAATTAACTCACTGCAATAATTGTTTGTTTCTTTGTAGATCTTTTTACATTCAAAGGTAAGTCTTGTTTCTGGTGTTTTCTTTCATTCTTTTCTACTGGTTGTCATTGTTTCTCTTAATCTTAATTGTCACCTACCTTTGTCCACTTTTATGAAAGATTCGTTAATTTATAATTTACATTAAATTTTGTTTCTAACTTAGGTAATGACTGGAAACTTGTTAGTTGCTCTATTTGCCTGTCTGGCCACTGGCATTGGTGCAACTGTTTATTTTAGAGAAGAATTTGATTCTCCAAGTTGGGATAAGCGATGGGTACAATCAGAGTTTTCGGGTAAAGAATTTGGTAAATTCGAATGGACTGCCGGTAAATTTTATGGCGATGACTTGAAAGACAAAGGAATCAAAACATCACAAGATGCCAGATTTTATGGGCTTTCAGCTAAATTTGAAGATAATAAATTTGATAATGAAGGAAAAGATCTGGTCATTCAATATTCAGGTAATTCATTTGTTCTTTTCTTTTCTTCGCTTTTTTAGTTGTTTCAATTGCCATGATGATTTATTATCTATGGTTAAAGTGTTATCTTGATCCCATAGTATCTCATCAACGTGGCAATTTAAGTCTTTGTCCAGAGTCAGAGTAACTGGTGAATATTAAGTTTCTTGCTCCCCTGGTAAATGTGGTTTGGGTGTGTGACGTATACAATATCGCCTACATTAACATTAACCAGCATTTAGATTTTAGTTTGAAGAATAATTTCAATCAAATGTGTTTAAAGCAAAACAATTAACTAAGTAAACGTGTCTTAATTTGTACTGTAGAGTATTGGAAATTTAAATTTATTATCTGATTATCTACTATGCAACCTAATCGCATCCAATCAATATGTTGTTACCATATCATCATTTGTTTGATTAATTGTTTTCCGCATTTGTATTGTTTCTTTTGCACTTGTAGTTAAACATGAACAAAACATTGACTGTGGTGGTGGATACTTGAAAGTATTTGATTGTTCACTTGATCAAAAGCAACTTCATGGTGAATCACCTTATTTACTTATGTTCGGACCTGATATCTGTGGTCCAGCAACCAAAAAAGTTCATGCAATTTTCAATTACAAAGGAAAAAACTTGCTCATTAATAAGGACATTCGATGTAAAGATGATGTTCATACTCATGTTTATCGATTGGTTGTTAAACCAGACAACACTTACAAAGTATCAATCGATGGTGAAACCGTTGAAAAGGGTGAATTAGAAAAAGATTGGAACTTCTTAGCTCCAAAGAAAATTAAGGATCCAAATGCCAAGAAACCCGAAGACTGGGATGACCGAGCTAAAATTGATGATCCAGAAGACAAGAAACCCGAAGATTGGGAACAACCAGAATATATTCCAGATCCTGATGCCACTAAACCCGAAGATTGGGATGATGAGATGGATGGTGAATGGGAACCACCACAAATTAATAATCCTGCATTCAAAGGTAAGAGAAAAGAAAAGTCATTCAATTAGAAGAATGTTGGAAAAGAGTAAGAGTAAGAGTAAGAGAAAGAAGGAAAAGAAAAAGAAAAAGAATGACTGAGAGTGAGAGTAAGCAAGTTACCTGTAGAGAGATGGAAAGAATGAATGTTTCAACACTTTCTCTTTGTTCATTATTCATGCGATATATTGAAAAATAATGATTTGTCAATTTCTCATTTCTCATTATGTTTTTTTCGTATTTTTATTTTCTTCAGGTGAATGGAAACCAAAACAAATCGATAATCCAGCTTATAAAGGACCATGGGTTCATCCTGAAATCGATAATCCTGAATATGTTGCTGATGATAAACTTTACCGATACCCTGAAGTTTGTGGAGTTGGTTTTGATTTATGGCAAGTTAAGGCTGGAACCATTTTCGACAATGTATTAATTAGCGACAGTGAAAAGGAAGCCGATGAAACTTTGAATGAAATTTTAGAAAGAGTAAAAGAAGAAAAGAAAATGAAAGAGAAACAAGACGAAGAGGAAAGAAAAGCCGCTGAAGCTGCAGCCGAAACTAAGAAAGACGAAGAAATTGACAAGGAAGAAGAAACAGCAAATGATGTCGATGATGATGATGAAGATAAGGCTGAGCCTAAACACGATGAATTCTAAATATTTAAACATTTCAATTAACTATAACAATCAGTGAATTGGAAATTTAAGATTCTTTCTCTCTTTTTAAAACAAAGTCTAATCTAAAATTGCAACAAAACAAACAACACCAACAACAATCTAACAACAACCAGCATGCATATTTACAGCTACCTGGATGGTGGTTTATGATTAATTAAGTTAATTACAAAGAGAATCAACTAAAACAAAATTATATCCATTTCGTACTTTTGTGTATAAAAACCAAACAAATCAAATGCCTCATCAATTTTTTTATTCAAATCAACAATACAACAATTATAATTTAATTCCAATTACAATTACAATCTCCGTTTCTTTGTACCAAATCCAAATCCATTTTGGACCCATGGACTTTTGATTTAATCTTATCAAGAAAATACACTTTAAAACTAATCCGATTTAGTTAATTGTTTGGAGATGTTTACGATAATAACCATCAAGGAAATTGTTGATTAAAAGTAAAGTTAAATTAACTGATTGTCCATCATTTGAATCAATCACCAATGGAAATGGAATTGAATTACATGGTAACGATTGTAATGATGAAGTTAATTGTTGTTGATTAGAATTGTTGATTTCTCGTTTACCAATAACACCAACCTTTGTTTGATTAGTTCCTTCAAGTTTAATTACCACATCTTGTGATTGTAATAGTGTATTAAATAGTGAGAGGAGCCAATTTAATTTTCCACCTGATTGTTGGATTGATTGGAAACTTTGTTTAGTTAATTGTTGTTGTAATTTACCATCAGAAGGATAACTTTTGATTGTTTCAATTGGATTGTCATCTCCTTGGTTAATTAACCTGTTGATTGAGTTACAAATTGAATCAAACTCTGGCCGCTCAATTAAAATCCCAATTGAAACTAAATTTAATCAAGTTAATTTGGAGAAAGTTAAACAAGACAATTAATAATCAAACAAAATTAGTCGCGCAAACAATTGAATTGGAAACTTACTTTGAGCAATTAGTGAAAATATAAAACTAACGGTTAATAATTTAACCATTTTTGTAAAACTAAATCAATTGGTGTAAGAGTAATTAGTAAATTTAACAAACTAATTAACTAATTGTGAATGATATTGAGGTATATTTATATACTTTTACTATTAAATTAGATAATTAAATCAACGTAATCATAATCAACCTAGTGGTTATGATACTAATTATAATTAGTCAAGTGGTAAATTATTTTTAATAATTAGAATTAGAATCAAGTGACAATTAAGGGTCACAATTAACAATTAGGATAACATATTGCAAACAATTAAATGGAATGAAAAAAAAAACCTGTTGATATTAATGTAGAAAATATGAAACTAAACAATTAACTTGATGAAAGATTCGAATAGCGATTAATTGATTTAATTGTTGTGGATTCGATGGATTAACATAATCCACTGGAAGTTATTCCAATGGAAAGGGATTATCACCATGGATCGAGAAACAGATTATCATGAATGAAGAGTGAAAACTACTCAAGGAGGTGGAAGAAGGTGGGAAGAGGGTGGAGGATACGCAGAAGATAATATTAAGAGTGAGCAACTTCCTCTTCGCAGAAGATAAGAAGAGGGAGAGAGAGAGAGAAAAAAAGAAAAGTGAGCCAATGATGAAAAAGAAAAGAAAATAAGTTCTCATTAATAAAGAAAGTTGATCAAAAATCGTTGGTGAGTTTTTTTCGTGGACATTTCAAGATGAAATTCGAAGAAAGAGAAAAAGAAAGAGAAGAGAAAGAAGAAGAAGATAGAGAGAAGGAGGGAAAAACATGATAAAGAGGGAAAAGAATGAGAGTGAGCAGCAATTGAAGCTCATCTCATTTTCTCTCTCTCTCTCTCTCCTCAATCTCTCAGTTCCAACGTAATAATCATTTCTATCTCAAGTTTTCATCAGTTCCATATGTTTATCTCATTCTCTTTCTATTAATACAACAAGTAAACATTGGACACTCACTTGGAGAGAGAAAGAGAGTGAGTGAGTCAGTGAGAATTAGAAGAGAGAGACAATTTCAATTTATTCGTTTTTCTTTCATTTTCTTTTTTGTTCCAATTTTTATACTTGTACAATTTGTTGTGGAAAAAAGTGTTTACTAATTTTCTTCTTATTCTTCAGTGTTTTTCTTAATTCTATGTTCATCTTGATCATCTTTTCCTCGTCGTTGTTGTTTAATCTTGTTCTCGTAATTTATTGGTTATCATCGATTGATCATATTGTTGATTTAAAGAGAAAAGAGAAAATATTGTGATACCTTTTGTTTCTCTTGTTTTGGTTGTTCTCTTTTTCTCTTTAATTGTGAACGTTGTTTTCTTTTTTCTTCTTTCATTTTGTTTAATTTTCTTTTTTCTTCTCTTGTGGTGGAATAACAACAACCACTTTTACCATATTGATGACGTTGCACGAAACCACTTTGGTTCCTCTTCCCTCTTTCTTGGACTCTCAGGATACTTACATATGCACAACATATTCTCCGAGGTGTTTTGTCATCCAAAAGGTTTGTGGTCACTTTTCATTCCAATCGTTTCCATATTTACCTTTTTCTTCCATTGATTATTTTTCTATTCTACCGATTGGTTTGTTTTGGTTTTTTTCTTCTATTCTCTTCATATTTTAGAATAGAAGACACTTTTTCTATTCTCTTCTTTTCATTTAGATTATTGTGTATGTTTAGTGTCATTTTATTCAAACCTTGAATATTCTCGCCTTTCATCTTCTTCTCTTCTTTCTCTCTGACAATTTGTGTTATTACGTTTTCTTTCTCTCTCTTTCCTCTCCTACGCTCTTTCTTTTCTCTCTGTCTTTTTTAACTCTCTCTCTCTTCTCGCTCTTTCTCTCTGTCAGTGTTTCTAATATTTTCCACTCTTTCCCTCCTTCTCTCTCTATTCTCTCTTTCTCTTTGGATTATTTCCACCTCTTATTTCACCTTTGATATTTGTTTGGCCTTTGCTCTCTCTCTCTCTCTCTCTCTCTCTCTCTCTCTCTCACTGCCTTATCATGTTTTCCTATTTTCTGCCTCCAATATCAACAACAACAACATCTAAAGGGAGTTACGGTTAAAAAGTTTTCTCTTCTCTGAAAGAGAAAATTATTCAGAAAGAGCGGAGGCGGAGGAGGAAGAAATGATGAAGACGAAGAAAAGTAAAACTAATTTTCTGTCTTGTTAAATTAATTGTGAGCCAAAGCGAATCTAAAATGGCGCTTATTTAAATTAGAACAAAAATCGTAAACAAAAGTAAACAAAAGATTAACTTGTTCTCCCATAAATTCAGAGATATTCTATCATAATAAATATCAAATTCTAATCCATAGTTTGTATTTTCCACCAGTGGAAATGATACTACCTGTAGACGAGAGAGAGAGAGAGAGGAATGAGCAACATTGATGATAATGATGACGTTGATGATGACCTAAATGTATTACATTTTTTGCTGTATAAACCTGAAAATCGGCTAAGATAAGGAGAGTACATTCTGGTGAGATTTATCTTCATCCTCATCATCCACCTGATCAGCTGCGTAAAGTCAAACATCACTTGCTACCTGTTTGTTTACCTTGTCTGTCTTTTTGTTACTCAATCAAAATAATCCAATGAAATTTTCCCGATTTCATTTTAACATTGAAAATCTGATTGATTTTTATTATTATATTTTTTTTTCTTTATCAAATTGTTATTATTATAATTTCACCTGGATTTAATTATTATCAATATCCAATTTCATTGAGTAAATTACCTGATAGACATTAACATATGTTTCATGATTTTTTGATTTATCACTTTATTCATGATGATGATAATTGTCATGATAGACAGAAAGACATTCATGGTTATAATTACATGATAATAATTGTCATCATTATGTATTCATTTGTTGTATTTGATCAGATTGTTGATTGGGAATGATGATCATCATGATGATGGTGTCGCATCATCAATTATGATATTAGTCATTTTGTATTATCTCAACGTAAATACGTTTGATTGTGATTAGTTATGATTAGTTAGAATCTCTTGATTATCATTCAGTATTATCATCATGATAATGATAATGATGATGATGATTCTAGATGTTGTTTTGTTGATGTTGTTGTTAGTGGTATTGGGGTAATTATAAACATACACTTATCCTGAAAATGATGATTTAATTATATTTGTAAGCTTTAAACGACTGATGCAGCAAAAAAAAATATCAAACTGATTCCCAACTGATTAACTGTTCATTTACAGTTGAATCAATTGCTAATCCCCTTGATCCATGTTGGATTAATCTGAAACTTTACCCTTTTGTTTCATGTCTTGATACGACAATCAACTAATCACGTTTCCCTCTGTGTGTATAATTGTTATTCACCTAAAAAAAGGCAAAATTAGTCAACAATTAACTCTTCCCGTCCATCAATCCCTTGAAAGTAAAATATATAAATTTAAACGCAATTAACAACAATTAGTGACAATCATTGAAAGTAATAAAATTTTTCCATCATCGACTTTCTAGCTGATTAATAAATTACTTTTTCCAAATGTTAATCATCACCATTAAAGCTAAATCATCAATTCCATTAGATTATCACAATCTCACAAGATTCAATGACCAATTCAAATACACGTAGACAAAAATAATAATCATAATAACCTTTAATTGTTGCCTAATTGTTTCCATGAGAGTGAAAATATTACTAATCAATGAAATCATCTAATTACAGATCAAAACTTGTCATCGATCCCCTTCTAGTAACAATGTTAACGGTTCCTGTTTGGGATCTCATCGTGATACATTTAAAAGTGATCCTAATCGTTTGACTAATCATCCACATCATCCAGTTAATTGTGGTGCTAATAATTACAACAATCATCATAATGTTAACTATGCTAATCCCGTTGTTATCACATCAACACTAAGTTCAAGACCATCACCACCTCGAGATCACCATCATCATCCTCATCCTCATCCTCATCCTCATCCTCATCATCTTCATCATCAGCATCACAATCAACATGCACCTCCAAAGACCCGGAAAGATGAAGATAAAAGGGAAGTGGGTGGTGGTTGTAACGATGGAACCGGAAATGGAAATAAGTGTAAGATAAAAACATCAGATCTTCCTGAAAGTAAGTTTAATTGTTTGAAAACTTCTAAACTCCAACAATTACGACTCATTAATTAATCATTTCAATTACTTTCTCAAGTTTTTTTTTCTAATCGTTGTTCTGATCGTTGAAATTATCATTATTATTATTGAATTTCGTCATCATAACAATTTAATTAAGAAGGAAATTATTTTAATTAACTTATTGATTTAACAATTATTCGAGTTAATTTAAATTATCCATTATTATCATCGCTTGGGAATTAAATTGCAGCTTCACTAATTCACTAATTCAATGATAATATTAATAATATAATAAGTTTACTTTCATTGTCTACAAATTTAATTTCCGATTATTATTTAATTGTAATTAAGGTAGTAAATTGCAATTGATTGCATATTATTGTCTACAGGTTTTTTTTAATTGTTAACCAAATTGTCAAGTGAAATTTAATCACCCATATTGATCAGGTTCTAGAGGTCGTAAAGGTGAATCACCTGTATGATTACCTGAATTTCAGGGCTTCGATTCAGTTGTGATTCCAATATTATTATTATGTTATCTCTGGGAGTGGAACTTTTTTCTTTTCGATATTCAGGCAAAATTCAGAACTTTTTCTCCTTCTTCTTGTTGTTGTTCCAGATTCAGGGATGAAAATTTCATCAGAATTACCAGAATCATCTTGATGAACATAAACATATACACATATTAATATTACGATCAATTATCATCATCAATAAAGTTATTACCATTAGTGTGATAATAAATAATTGATTATAATGATAATTTGATATTACACCAAAACCAATAAGTTAATTTATCCCGATGATCAAAGTTAATTAGCAATCAATACCTATTGTTATTCCCAGAAAACCATTAATGTATTAATCTCAATCATTGTTGTTTATAATAGTTAATTGTTGTATTAATTAGTATTAGTTTATAATAATAGTTAGTTGTTGTTGTTGTTACTCTGATTGTTGATTTAATTTTATTCCCATGGTAACATGTTAATCCAATTTGTATATATTATTTGTTATCTATTTATGTTCATTGAAATTGATAATTATCAATCAATCAATCAAATTAAATTGATCGTAATGATAATGAACATTTAAAACGATAACGAAATGTATATAATTTAATTTCATGATTTTAATCACCTTTTTTTATTATTATTATTATTAACCTGTTGCTGTAATTTAATTTAACTAATTGTTTGATGAAAATTTACCAATCATATTGATAACAATCAATGTGATATAAATTCATGTGAACTCAATTTCAATTGAATTTTGTTGATTGAAAAATAACAAGGACACATTGGGAAATTGAGTTTACCTGATGAGGTAAAAAATAGCATGATGATAATAATTCACAGAGAAAGATAAATCTTAAATCAATATACAAGTAATAACTTTATTATTATTATCAGAGATTCTGAAATTTTAAAGAATCGTCAGAACTTTTCTTTCATCATCATGGATGAAAGAAGAAGAAAGAAAAAAGTTCTGAATAAGAATTTGAAATTTAGAAAAATAAATTTAATGTTTTTCATTCATATTAAACTGATTCACTTGATGTATTTATAATAATAATAATAACTAATATATATATCAAACAGATGATGATGAGGATGATAAATGTGATATTTTTTTTTATCCTTTTCCGGTTTCCGGTTTTTGTATCATCACCATTGATGAACACAACAACAACAAAAAAAGATGAGGATGAAAAATGTAGCTTCATATTTTCATGTTAAATATAACTTCCGATTACTCTATTGGTTGATTGATGATTATCTTTAATCAGTAGATGATTAAGATGACAATCAAATATATAATCATCATCATCATCATCCCGTTGTCTATGATTACCTAGTTATTAATAGTGATGTCCAACAATCAACTAAATATAAACTTAATATGATTACAATTGCTGTTGTATGTTGATGGTAATCATGTTGATAAAAATAGATTTGATTTCATCTCAATATTAATTGATTATAATACCATAGACTTGTTTATATGAATTATGGATTATTATTAATATTTAGCCGATTATCATCATTGACAATTAAGCATAGTTAAATTACTTAAGCCTAATTAACTGATTCACTTACGACTAAATAATACATACACTTGACTTCCTGATTGTTAAAATAATTTTAACCCTAATTATTTTCTATGGTATTAAATTGTTACTATTTTTAACTAACCAATTTTAATCCTTTCTCTGTATATTAAATATCAGATTAATTGTTAGCAATAGTCTATATTGGTTAATTGTAGGTTAATCCAATTTCATTTTTTTACACAATCCAACCATCATTATCTTTGCTCATCATTTTATTTGATCATCCATGTTCATGTATCACTCTTATCATATTATATTTATGTGGGAGTTTATAATATAAAGAATTGAGTATTATTATTATTTTTTGCTTTTCCTTCAAACATACAAACTTTTCACTGACCATTAGATGACCAAGACTTGCCCACTTATAAGTTTATAAGGTTAACTTAATATTATATTGACATTTATCATTACGATGAGAGAGAGAGAGAGAGATCACTTAGATCAAAGGAACCTTATCATTAATATTACCAGAATCGGAAGTTGAACTTTTCAGCCTTCGATTTTCACTATCCATCGATATCGATTGATCAATCGTCTCTTAAATTGATTAGATCGTATTAAGCCAATCGTCTCTGTTTTATTGTTATTAATTGTTCCCACTCACTGTTGAAATACAATCATTTTTAAATCTAGATGATTAATGATTAACACAATCATTTAATAGTTTAACCTAATCAGTGATCATCACAGAATTTAATAATGATAATTGTCTCATGTTTAAGGGTTAATTCGTATCTTGTTTTTTTTTCACTTCTTAATTAAACTTGAAAAGCTTATTAATGTAAGTGAGTAATACACATGAACAGTGAAAATGGTTATTACTAGAATTGGAAAGGAAAACCTTGAAAAAAGGTTTGAATGAAATATTGTGAAAAAAAAGCAAGTGGGTGGAAGATGATTATGATTGTAATCATAATCACAACGAGCATGATGATGATAATAATGAAGACTGATGAAATATTAAGATGATGGTGAAAAGAGAGGAAAATAAGAAGAGTGAAATTATGAGTTTCTTCATGTATTCCTATGGGAAATTCATTGTTGGCCTTTTAGCTTTTTTCTTCTCCTCTTTTGTATCTTCCTCTTCCTCTTCCACCACCTTCATCATCAGTTTGTATTCATTTGAATTTATTTATAACCTTCACCGTTAACCCAGTTTATGTCATGATCATGATCATGATCTTCCTCCTCCTGAAAAATAACGGTTTTCATGATGAAATAGACAATGAATGTTAAATGTAAATGTTATCACTCTCTCTCTCTCATTTTATCAGTTGTTACTTTGACGTTGTTATTGTTTAGAGATGATAATCATCATCCATCTTATTATTATCTTCATTATCTTCATCTTCATCTTCATCATCATCCACCCTCTTTCCTCTTACTATCATTATCAGGTGGGTGTAAAGGGCTAAGGTCAATCTCGAACTGTTTTCATTTCCTCTCTCGACTCGAATGATAATTAACATTCACATAATCATATCGTTTCCCATTTAATCAGTTAATTATTTTGATTATCGAACTTTTTTTCATTGATTATAATCATAATTAACCTTTAATTTTAATGATCTGATTTAAGATCAATATTTGTTTGATTGAATATCAGAGGTTTCATTTATTTGGGTTGATTGTTTAATTGTTGCTAAGATATTGAGACTTATAACAATTAACTCACTGACTAATTAAAATAATATTCGTATATGTAGTTACTATAAATAGTTACAATAAGGGTTAATTAATTGATTGAAACAGAAAAATCAATTTCAATCAGAGTAAAAGTTTCAACCTGACAAAACAAAACGAGGTAAAGTAAACAATCAATGTTACCCTGTAGAGGTAAACACAATTAACAGATTTAATTGTTAATCATCATCATCAAATGTCAATGAATTAATTACAATTAGTCTGCTAATATTAAGTAACCATATGGGTTTTTTTTAATTGTTTAGACTCTTTTTTTTCAATTCGTTATAATAGTTAATTATATTTCTAGATGATGTGTGATCATCAATACACGGTAATTGTTGATTGATTTATTAGTTTACTGTTTTTTTCAATCTATTTAATTGTCAATATCAATTTCCCATTATCTTTTACGTATCGATTTCTCCGAGATTAATTTAATTACTGATTATGATGAAGAAACAAAAAATGAACCGTTAAAGCTTAACTCAAGTTTACCGTTATGTTTAAATGATTATCTTGAGAAAGTCGATTCCTATTATTAATAGTTATCATTTTTTCATCTGATTATTTGTTTAATTTAATACAAAACTGAGTTATCATTAACTAATCATGTTTCTTATGATGAAATTTCACCATCATAACTGTAGCATTACATTGATTTCACTCACTCTCATCACAACCTACACAATCATATCGTATCAATATTAACTATTACATGAAAATCAACATCAAATCAAATCAAACCAAATCAAATGTCTCAGTTTTTTTGTTATTTATCATTTACTTTACCGTTTTAACTACAGGGTGGGTTAGGTAAGCTTAAGTTTATCCCACTGGTGGGCTTACCATTTGATGGATTAAATTTTAGGGATAACATTCAATCTGATAATCCTTTCTGTCCATGTAATAATATTATCCTATTGATTACTGATTAACTGTTATCACCAATGATTACCCAATCATATCTGCTCTCTATCCCTCCAAAAACATTACACTTTAATTGTCTCATTGATTATGTAAATTATTCAATAGTAATCAACCTTTATTGTTATTTATTGGTTCACTTTGACAGTTAATTGTCTTGTCATTTTACAATTAATTTAACTCTACCTGTTGTTTGTTTTTCCTTTGATTATTTTAATCAGTACGATGAAGACAAACTTGATTCAGTTTGGATTAGGTTGATTAAATTGTTAGTACTTGGATTAATCTTGCTAATGATTAATTGAAATTATTGAGAAAGTTTGACATTACATTTAATCATCTTGATGGTAATTTAATGAAACAAGTTGGTCAACAATTAATTTTGATCGTTAAATTATTCACACTCAAAGACAGTTAATAGATTATAATTTATTCACAATTAACAATATATACAATGTATTTAATCAATTTAATCACTTTCATGAGATTTAAATTGATTTCATCAATGAGTGAATGGAGATTAATTTTCATCATTGAAATTCATTAATAATAATCAGTTAGATTATCATGATAATCATAATCAGCTGTTGAATGTAAAATGATTAATCAACAGTTGATGGAAGGGTAAAAATCAAGTTAACTACAATCAATATCAGTGAGTTTGCAACAACTTTGATTAACTAATCACTATGATTTAGTTTATTACGTTGTAATAGTTGAGTAATAAGATGGGTTAATTATAATCAGTAATCAAAGACATCTCTAAATCAAGGTCAATCTATTAATTGATCACATGATTGACTCTTATGATGACGATGATGATGCTTATTTTGATTTAATTAGTTGATTAGTGTTTATTATTTTTTACTTGAAGACTAAACAAAAATCTTGCTTATCATAAACACTGAAACAGGATCCTGATCATGATGATTTATTCAAGTTTCGTGAACAAAGCTGAATGAACAAAAAAATTAGGTTATTGATAGTTAATTATAAACATGACGATATAATCATAATCATCTTGATCAATTAAATTGTTTGATCAACAATCAACACGTAATATAAAATTAGCCTCTTATTAACCATATTTACTTTTCTCATTGTTTATTATCATTTTCGATTTTTTTTCCTTCGTTTGTTCAATTGCCATGTTTGTTTCTCTGTTATTTGTAGGTCAGTTTCTCGAAGCTCAATTGTTCGTGCTTTGAATAGATTAATTCATTCGATTCAATTATCATCTTCATCTTCATCTTCATCTTGATCATCACTTCTTACTAGCCAATGACATGGAAAACCACAAATAAGTGAAGAGAAAAGCTCAACTATTTCCTTCATCGAGTTCGAACTTTTTTTCCCTTCTTTCTCATGGTTAGACATTCGTTTCAGGTTAAAGGTTACACATCTCTCGATTATTATTACAATTTATTACCTTTAATAAGAATTTTTTTTTGTTTTTATTTCCTTTTCCTTTTTTTTTATTCTCATCCAATCATCAATTGTTGTTCTTGTTGTTGTTGATACACTTTATCTGGTGATCTACATGATGAACCATGGGAAAAGTTAATGTATTCACTTTGATTGGTTGATTTATTTTTCGAGGTAAATTGTTGGCTCTCTATATTAGATAATGAAAATAATAGAGAAGTAAAGAAATTACTTCGATTTCTTCTTGATTCGTTCTGGGTTTATATCGAGAAAATTTAATCTAATTATCTAAATAGAGAAACGATAATAAAGTTAACCCGAGTTGATTTAATATACATTGTATTCCAATGTCAGTTTTTCTTGCAGGTTATCATTGTTTACGATTGTAATTGAAACAATGATCAATTAGTTACAATCAATGATAACAATTAGTTGCTAGTATTGTGTAAACTTTTACTATTAGAGTTATTGAAGATCATAATTGTTAAACTCAATACTTGATTCTACCACAGGTTTTAATTGAAAATCATCAGGGTTGTAATTGAATACGATTATTATTCATACGGGTTTCATGTTGATGACCTGAGTGGTTTTAATTGTAAAGTCTTTTGATTGTTGCGATTAAAGATTCTTATGTTTGCAAATTAACTTTAATTTCTTTGGTTATGTTTTGTTTTATACTTTATCTAGAATCAAATTCTGACATTGAAATTGAATGTACGGATGATGAGGCTAATCGAAGTGGCTTTTTAAAAGTACCTCTTCCACCATCGTCAACCCAAACATCATCTTCATCAGATGAAACATCAGCAACAACTTCATCATCTTCTTCAGCTCCAATCCAAGAAGATAAAGATGAAGATGGAGATAAAGAAGCTGAGAACTCAGAAGGAGCTGATGATAAAACCATCTCCTCACCAATCACAGATACAATTGTCAATGAATCAAATAGAGTGTCATCAATTTCCAATGATGAGAATCTTAATGATAAAGAAAATGGTAAATCTATTGAAGAGAGTAACTTTGACAGTGGATGTTCAAGTAGCAGTGGGAGTAGTATAACCGGAAGTAGTCGAGCTTCAAAAGATTCAGGCTACACGGGATCAGATCAATGTTATCAATCGCTAACAACATCAGCATCGGTATCACCTCCTCCATCGGTGCTTTCACAAGCTCAGCCCAAGGTTTCACATGCTACAAATTCAACTCTTGGTATAACTGCGGCTGCGGTTGTACCACCAGTCGGAGTATCTCCACCCCTTTTAGCGCCAATCATACCACCACCAGCACCCACAGCAACAGGTATGAAATCACTTGAAGTACCAAACAATTGGTTAGCTGGTGGACCAATTGATTTCAGCCACACAAAAGTTTGTCGATGTCGATTAAATAAAAACCTTGACCATCATCACGGTTCTTCCAGTTTCAGTCCATTCCTTCCCGTTGACCCTTTACAAAAAGGCCACCAATTCATCAGTCAGGTCAGGTCAAATCATCTTTCTCTCCATCATCAATCTAAAGAAGAGATTCGTCCACTCGAGGAAACTATTCCTTTGGAAAGGTTAAAGGTCATGTTACAGAATCAATTGGAATATTATTTTTCACGAGAAAATTTATCCCGTGATTCGTATTTAAAATCACAAATGGACTCAGATCAATACGTTCCGATTAACACTGTTGCCAATTTTGATCAGATCAAACGATTGACCCGTAATCTTGATCTAATCGTTAGCGTCCTCAAAGGTAAATCATTGGACATTTTTGAACATTTTACGTTTTTCGAAACAACAAAAGAAAACTTTAAAAACCTAAAATTTATCTTTACTTTTCTTAAATTATAATCACCATAGAATCACAATGTGTCCAAGTGGACGAAAGCGGTCAGAAAGTTAGACCAATGAGTAAAAGATGTGTTCTTATACTCAGAGAGATACCTGAATCAACTCCGCTTAAAGTAAGACAACAATTGAGTAACAATTAACTTGAGTAATTAATTTTTCGAATAAAATTTTTCACCAGGATGTACAAAATCTATTTAATGGTAAAGATTGTCCAAAATATGTGTCCTGTGAATTTGCCCACAACAATAGTTGGTATGTTTCCTTTGAATCAGACGAAGACGCTCAACGAGCTTACAGATATTTACGAGAAGATGTTCAAACATTTCAAGGTAAACCGATAATGGTGAGTATTTGATTGACCAGACTAAAAGTACATGTAAATATTTTCCAACTTGGAACTTTAAACTTTGAACCTTTTGATGTTTTCATTCACTTTAAGGCTCGAATCAAAGCTAAACCGGTAATCTCAAGTTATACAACTTTTAAAAATGGAATCGATTCAACCAATGGTTTCGAGAGTAACCTAAATACAATGGAGAGTCCAGTTAATCCGAGTGGTATTTATAATCCATCGATACCTACTAATCACCCTGGTTATCCAGCGATTCCTCCGGTAAGTTTGTTTGGAATTCTGATCTGATTCAATATTTTACTGATTAATTTTTTTTTCTCTCACCAGATATTCCCAACTCTATTTGCCACACCACCTCCAACTATGCTACACACATATCCACCTCCATC
This sequence comes from Panonychus citri, assembly GCF_014898815.1. Classification (NCBI taxonomy): domain Eukaryota; kingdom Metazoa; phylum Arthropoda; class Arachnida; order Trombidiformes; family Tetranychidae; genus Panonychus; species Panonychus citri. Next base: position 4,738,514 of record NW_026515543.1, on the reverse strand, counting down.
AGCCACCCAATGCTATGATCTAAGCACAGTTTTCACTTTGAACGGTCTCTCCCCGCACGCAGCATTTAAGCCCATCCACCACCACCACCATCATCATCATAGCAACAACAGTCACTCCAACAATACTTTAAACAACAATGCCAACAGTTCAACTCGATCTTCACCTTTTATCCTCCGTCGATCAGGAGGAGGAGGATCAACACCAGGATCATCATTAACCACCAGTGGTGGAATCGTTGGTGCCAATAACTCGGGCAGTTGCCATTTAAATCAACGTAAAACCAATTCTAATATTTACCATTCTCAATCTAATCATCATCACCACCACCATCATCATCATGGATGCTCTGTAGCCGGTGGTAATAATAATGGACCTCGAGTGACCAATACAACTAATCTAAATGTCTCCCATGACAATCATTCAAATCATCTAATTCAATCACAACATCCAACAATTCATTTATCCAACAGAGGATCAACATCATCATCAATAAAATTACATGAATCACATTCCACTGATTATAGCAAACAATCAACAGAGAACAGGTAAAAACATTACCTTTAATTTCAATGTTTTTTTTTGTTATTTTTGTTTCTAATCATTAATTAAATTACTATAATAATCTATCAATATATTTTCCTTTCCTCCCCTTGATGATAAAGTTAAAAACGACTCATTTTCACCCAATTTGAATATGAACAGAAAACTCATATTCCATTAATATTTGTTTCTCGTATTATCATCATCAGGTTATCAATCAAAATCAATCAAAATGTCGATAAGCGACCGAAAATTTCAGGTAAAAGCTGAAACATTTTCTTGGAATCAATTAACGATTAATAAACTTACCATCTAAATAATAGATGAAAATAATTTCCTATGAAACGCTAATTAACAATTTCTTCAATTTTTCTAATTGTTTTCAGAGCCTTGGACTGGAAATTCATTGTCACCTCATAATTGTGATGAAAATCATCATGGTAAAAACAATGGATCATCCTCATCTTCAATTCAATTAAAGAAACTTAATTCATCCCGTAAGTTGATTAACTAGAAAGACAAATATTGTTCATCTTTATGTTGATTCAAGTTAATCAATTAAATAATTTTTCTTCCCTTTTCTTAATCATCATCAATTATCAACGACAGGAACTGAGTCACGAGAAGCATCTTCATCATCAGTCTTAAATTCAAATGAATCAAGTAAACCTGAAATGACTGTTAATCGTGTCAATGCCAACAGTAACAATGAAATTAACAAATTGTCAACACAATCTAATTCACTTTCCATAAGGTTATCAACTAAATCAATAAGAAAAAAGCGTAAAGATGAAACATCATCAACCATAACACCAACGCCAATCCATTCATTGACAGGATCATCTTCATCTTCATCTTCATCAACACCAACAACAATTTCATCATCAATTGTATCAACAACAACAACAACTCACAAATCACAAACACCAGAAGTGTCAGCTCAAGTTCATAATACTAATAATAAACAATTAACTTCTCGAACTAATAATGACCATAGTAGTAAACCAACTCGAAGTCTGGAGAGGAAGAAAAATGAGAGACTCGATTTTGACCTGATTTCCTCCGCTTTTCCTCCTCTTCCAAGTTCCGTTTCCTCTAAATCAGATCTACAATCATCAAACTCCGAGTTAATTGCTGACAATTTCCCTAAATTGTGTTCATCATCATTGCAATCAAATAGCATCTCGTAAGTATTGATAACTCTTAATAATTTACTTGATCGGATTGTATGAATTATATTATTTTCTTGCTCTTATTTATTCACAGATATAGTTCAGCTTCAGGATCTAACTCATCAAGAGACTTAATCAAAAATACAAAATCAATTAGCGACAATCATGAACCTGTGATCAAAGTTGTCTTAAATTCATCGTTAGCTGATATTGTCCGAGGTACTGTCTCAAAGACGACGGACAAATCATTAAATCGCACAACAATCAGTCAAACTGTTCAACAACAATCAAGTTCAACAAACAAGTTATCGGGTGATAGTAGTAACAATAATAGTAATAATAATAACTCCAATGGAATTGGTATCGGCGGTAATAATAATCATCATCATCATCTGATCACCTCTTCATTAAACTGTAGCAAACAAAACAACAAGAATGATTTGATTATAAAAACTAATCTAAAATCCTCAACAATTCACAATATTGGTGTTGATCGACAATTAAACAAGTCTACCTCATTTTCCGATAATAATTGTCTTTCATCCTCATCCCAACTGAAAGAAACAATTAATATCAAGGAGAATAGTAAAAAATCATCAAATTTAACTAAAATTTGTCCAAATTTACGATTATCAGCAACACTAAATCAACAGAAATCAAATCAAGTTGAAAAATTTCATCACCATCTTCAACAATTGGATCGTACAAATCAATTAACTCTTAAAAGTGAATCAGTTAATTGCGATGAGAAAAAGGGTGATGAAAGAATTGAGGAACAAGTAAATAAAGATATTAAAACAATCACCAACCTCGGTGATAATGATGATGATGAAAATGATGATGATGAGAAGATGAAAACAGGAAAAAAAGGGAAAAATGATATAACTTCATCTTCTCATGATGATAATGATGACGATAATCAAGATGCTAATGGTGCTATTAAAGTGATTAATAAAGAGACAGTTGCCAAAGTTACCGAAGTTAATTGTAAATCAGATGAATCATCATCTGGTAATGTTGATGGTAACAATCAAGCCGATAGTAATTCAAAATTGTCAACAAATGTCACTCCCGATGTATCATCATCTTCATCTTCATCCTCATCATCAACTACGAAAGTTTTATTGAAAGGATGTCTGAAAGATTTACGCCAAATTTATCCGATTATGGATAAGAAGAGACAATTAATTAATTTATCATCTCGATCATCAGATGAAACATCATTAAGAATTACCTTAAATGGGGGAGGATTGAATGATGATAAATATCATCATTTACAATGTTCGTCATCATCTATGAAAGAAGAGAGAGAAAATCATGTTCCATCATTAACTAATCATCTTAATGAAGAAAATGCTAAAGAAGATTCTTGTGATACTAATTCATCATCGAAAATGATTAACGGTGATGATGGTAATTGTAACAATGGAACAGGTAAATTAACCTATTGTCAAGTTGCTCGACTTTCAAAGGCTAAAAAGAAAGAAGCAGAGAAAGAGATGAAAACATTATCATCCTCATCTTCTAAAACTCAGATAATCACTGATCGTCATCCAGGTAAACATGAATTCATCATGGTTCGACTTCATGGTAAACGGATAACCTCAGCTTGATTCAATTTCCATCTTCGATTACAAAGATAATCAAGTTAATTTTACAAACAGAACGAAAATCAAAAAAAAAAGAACAATTATTTTTTTCTCTATCATTAATCTCGTCTCATAATCATCATCCTCATTATCGTGATAATCTGATTGATATTTTCATTCTCTTCTCTTCTTCTTAATCCTAATCTTCTTTCATTGATTATGTTTATTTATTTATTTTTCTTTTCTTAATTTTCTCTTATTTTTTTTTTCTTTTTTTTTCTCTTATTTTATTTTATTCTCTTCCACTAATTGTGTTCATTAATCATTAACGAAAAGATCGTTGATTTTGGAAATATATATTATATTATATATATGATTCGAAGAAGATAAATTCCCTCCACCCTTTCGTCCTGCGATTTCCTCTCTTGACCTGTGACCTTCGTTTTCTGGCTTTTTGGTGATATGTGCTAACTTTTCAGTTTCTTTTGGTCAGTTTAATGTGAAATTGTGTCTCATTGTAAGTGAGAGAGAGACAGAGACCCAATGAATGAGATGACCACTGGAAGGATGAAAAAGACACAACAACAATTGATAAACAAAATGATAACAATATATAAAGATATATATTCATATTCATATGATATTATTACCTGATTATTATTGATAATGTGCTGATGCATTGAGTTTGTTTGGATTATTAATTAATTGTTTATGTTTTATTTTCTGTTCTTGGATTTTATCTTTGTGATGGAAACTCAAGTTTCCAACTTTTTATCTATACAATATATTATATTATTATTAATTATTGATTATTATCATCATTTAATTGTCAAGATTACGCTTTAATCACATCAACAACAAATGGATTATCAAAGATTAATATGTAATAAAGTGTCAATCTTAAAAAGAGAAGACAAATTTTGTTTATCATTTCATTTACTTCTCGGAGACTTTTTATCATGGTGTTTGGGCGACAATTAACCCCTGGAAATTAGTTAATTAATAGAAAAAAAAAGATTAATTACTTTGGGATTTAATCGAGTTTGTTTTCGGTTAATTACTTACCATCGATTCGGGAAAGATAGATAACCAACTACTCCTTTAAATTGATAGAACAAAAGTTTAAACAATTAGTTTAGATTAGTTGATTGTTGGAAATTTGAGAAAATTTTGTATTGTTTTAACTTCTTACTTCTAGATGATGATGTACAGGTTGGTGCTGATGATGACCAATAGCCTGGGGATAAACAAGTAACCGAAGATGAGCCGGACAGAGTGTAACCCGAAGCACAGGAAAAGCTACAAGTATATCCGATTGTACCAATACAATTGTTGGACATAAATCCATTTGTTGGTGCCATCAGATTTTGTGGACATTGACCTGGACATCGTGGTGAAAGTGGACTTTTAATTGTTGATCAATTGATTGATTTTCACTCACCTTGATTAAAGTTAGGATAGTTGGGGTAATTGGGATAACCAGGGTAGTTTGGATAATAGTTATTCGGGTAAAAGTTATTTGGATAGTAGGGATTGAATTGTCCATTAATTGTGCTGACCAATGTTGCAGCAATTAAGCTAATTGTCACTGGAAAAAAAGTTACGAAAAAATGATTAGTGAATTTATATGATTAATTGTTAACAATTGAGTAAAAATTATAATGTTACCTGTTAGGAAAATATTAGTTGATCTTTTCATGATGATTGTTGATTTACAATTAATAATTTAAAAACGACATTTGTAACTGATTGTTAATTAATTAGTTCAGACAATTATGTTAGACAACAATTCATTTGTTTCAATGTTATTGTTTCGTCTTCATTAATCAATTATAATCGTGTTACCGGTGTTTTTCTTGGAAAACAATTAGTGAACAATTTGATTAATCATTTGACATTGACAATTCTGACAAAGAAAATCAATTTCCTCATTATTGATCTGATAACAATTTGAATTGATACATAAACAGTTATTAATTTTTTTCTTCTCGCAAAATTAATCAATAAATGATGAGCCTCATAAAAGTAACGCTTGTTTCATGTTATTGTTTCAAATGTTTCTCACTTTGGCAAATTAATTGCCCATTTAAATGATTTATCATTATGGTTTATTGCTTTTACCATGAAATCAGCGATAAAAAAGTCCAGAATTTGAAATATTTATAAATATTAAATTTCTCTCTTGAAATAATTCAGGGAATTTTAAAAACACTTTTCTCCGTTTAACCTCCAATGGTTGTCGACGGAAAAATTGAATTAAGGTCGTTCTGAAATCGAGATGTTAATTTGTTTGCTGGTGATTCTTTTTCGGCCTCTTCGAAATTGTCTCACCAGAAAATTCATGAGATATTTTCTCAGTGATTATTTACCATATGATGGAAATTAAATAGGATCTGTTGTAGAAAATGAGTAATCAAGATAACAAAAAGAGTATTTTGAATCTTCATTCTCATGATAAAAGTTTTTTTCCAATCGTCCCAATGTGACAAGGACCAAATGCCGATTTCAATCCTGTCTAAAGTTTACAGACCAATGGTCTTTTACCAATAATCAATCAATTCAGTTAAAATGAACTCGATCTTTGGTAAAATTTGTTTCTTTCTTTTTTTCCCTCTAGGTAAGTAAACATTTACATGAGAAAAATTTACCTATCATGTTTACCTTTTTTTTTACCCTTTAAAACGATAGAAAGAAAAATAAACGATGTCATCTCGTTGGAGAAAAATTGGAATCATAGTGACAACAGATTCATAGATTTCAAGGTTGATTAATGGGCTTGGGAATAAGAAATTAAAAGAAAAGGAGAAAGAAAAAGAGAAAAACTTTCATTTGAATGATGAGCGATGAAGATTCTGGTTCCTATTCAGTCGATGAGCTCAACCGGCGTCATGATGATTTCCTTTTAAAGATAAACTCACAATTTAGTTAAAAGACACACTAAGGAAAATTGAGTTCTTTCAATTGTTCCAACAATTCAATCGATTTGATTACTTGTTATTAGCCTGGAACTGTGATAATTTGTTACTGTTAATTAATGACAATAAATTGGGAAAGACAATCAATTGATTGGAAGGAAAGAAAATAAAAAGATTAGATAATTAAAAAGAAAAGAAAAGAGCATTTTGATTGTGCTCATGCGCAAAAGAATTTGGACCAATGAGATTGTTACACTTGGAAATGATTAGAATGAGTTTTGTCTCGACTTGAAGAATATAAAATCTGATCAGTTAATAGATTGAGTTGTTGGGATTAATTGATGATTAATTAATGGTTTTTATTTCTTAATTGTGTCCGTTTGTCTTTTCTTTTCTATTGGTTAATTTACTCTTTAGTTTCCCCAAAATCTATTTAATTAACTCACTGCAATAATTGTTTGTTTCTTTGTAGATCTTTTTACATTCAAAGGTAAGTCTTGTTTCTGGTGTTTTCTTTCATTCTTTTCCACTGGTTGTCATTGTTTCTCACAATTGTTTCTCTTAATCTTAATTGTCACCTACCTTTGTCCACTTTTATGAAAGATTCGTTAATTTATAATTTACATTAAATTTTGTTTCTAACTTAGGTAATGACTGGAAACTTGTTAGTTGCTCTATTTGCCTGTCTGGCCACTGGCATTGGTGCAACTGTTTATTTTAGAGAAGAATTTGATTCTCCAAGTTGGGATAAGCGATGGGTACAATCAGAGTTTTCGGGTAAAGAATTTGGTAAATTCGAATGGACTGCCGGTAAATTTTATGGCGATGACTTGAAAGACAAAGGAATCAAAACATCACAAGATGCCAGATTTTATGGGCTTTCTGCTAAATTTGAAGATAATAAATTTGATAATGAAGGAAAAGATCTGGTCATTCAATATTCAGGTAATTCATTTGTTCTTTTCTTTTCTTCGCTTTTTTAGTTGTTTCAATTGCCATGATTATTTATTATCTATGGTTAAAGTGTTATCTTGATCCCATAGTATCTCATCAACGTGGCAATTTAAGTCTTTGTCCAGAGTCAGAGTAACTGGTGAATATTAAGTTTCTTGCTCCCCTGGTAAATGTGGTTTGGGTGTGTGACGTATACAATATCGCCTACATTAACATTAACCAGCATTTAGATTTTAGTTTGAAGAATTATTTCAATCAAATGTGTTTAAAGCAAAACAATTAACTAAGTAAACGTGTCTTAATTTGTACTGTAGAGTATTGGAAATTTAAATTTATTATCTGATTATCTACATGTATTATTATAACTATGCAACCTAATCTCATCCAATCAATATGTTGTTACCATATCATCATTTGTTTTATTAATTGTTTTCCGCATTTGTATTGTTTCTTTTGCACTTGTAGTTAAACATGAACAAAACATTGACTGTGGTGGTGGATACTTGAAAGTATTTGATTGTTCACTTGATCAAAAGCAACTTCATGGTGAATCACCTTATTTACTTATGTTCGGACCTGATATCTGTGGTCCAGCAACCAAAAAAGTTCATGCAATTTTCAATTACAAAGGAAAAAACTTGCTCATTAATAAGGACATTCGATGTAAAGATGATGTTCATACTCATGTTTATCGATTGGTTGTTAAACCAGACAACACTTACAAAGTATCAATCGATGGTGAAACCGTTGAAAAGGGTGAATTAGAAAAAGATTGGAACTTCTTAGCTCCAAAGAAAATTAAGGATCCAAATGCCAAGAAACCCGAAGACTGGGATGACCGAGCTAAAATTGATGATCCAGAAGACAAGAAACCCGAAGATTGGGAACAACCAGAATATATTCCAGATCCTGATGCCACTAAACCCGAAGATTGGGATGATGAGATGGATGGTGAATGGGAACCACCACAAATTAATAATCCTGCATTCAAAGGTAAGAGAAAAGAAAAGTCATTCAATTAGAAGAATGTTGGAAAAGAATAAAAGTAAGAGTAAAAGTAAGAGTAAGAGAAAGAAGGAAAAGAAAAAGAAAAAGAATGACTGAGAGTAAGAGTGAGAGTAAGCAAGTTACCTGTAGAGAGATGGAAAGAATGAATGTTTCAACACTTTCTCTTTGTTCATTATTCATGCGATATATTGAAAAATAATGATTTGTCAATTTCTCATTTCTCATTATGTTTTTTTCGTATTTTTATTTTCTTCAGGTGAATGGAAACCAAAACAAATCGATAATCCAGCTTATAAAGGACCATGGGTTCATCCTGAAATCGATAATCCTGAATATGTTGCTGATGATAAACTTTACCGATACCCTGAAGTTTGTGGAGTTGGTTTTGATTTATGGCAAGTTAAGGCTGGAACCATTTTCGACAATGTATTAATTAGCGACAGTGAAAAGGAAGCCGATGAAACTTTGAATGAAATTTTAGAAAGAGTAAAAGAAGAAAAGAAAATGAAAGAGAAACAAGACGAAGAGGAAAGAAAAGCCGCTGAAGCTGCAGCCGAAACTAAGAAAGACGAAGAAATTGACAAGGAAGAAGAAACAGCAAATGATGTCGATGATGATGATGAAGAAAAGTCCGATTCTAAGCATGATGAATTCTAATAAGAATCACCAACACCATCTAGTAAATTTTTTTTCAAATTTAACTTTAATTCAAAACTAAAGTAATATAACAGCGACTGGATATTAATTAAAAAATTCAATCCATTTCGTACTTTTGTGTAAAAAAAAACGAAAACTATCTATTACTAATTATTTCAATTCGGAACATTTCATCTGAAACGGAAACATAATAACCTAATCAAACATGATAGAATCAAAAAAATGAAACTAAACTCAACAATCATCAATATCTCACGTTAAAACCGACAGTTAATTAAAATGAAGGAAAATAAATTGGCTGTTAACCAGACAATTTATAATTCACATTGTCTAATATCCTAAACAATTGTGACACAAAAATTGAAAATTTAAATTATTCCATCGGATTTGATTAACCGCAACACAAAAAGTAAACAAAATACATTTTCTTACGTTAAAATGATTCGATGGTTAATCCAGTTGATTAGTCGGATCACATTAATTGTGATGAAAGAAGTTGAAGTTGCTGAAACCGATTGGAAATTGAGAGAGAGCGAGAGAGAAATACATTCATCAGAAGTTGAAGATTCTATTGACAGTTTGGAAGATGTAGAAGAAAAATCTCTTCTAAATTATGGAAGTTGATGTTTTCTTTTTGCTTTTTTCTCTTTCTCCTAAATAAACATTCCCCATGAAGAACTGAACTTATTTTTGGAATCATCAGCCAATAGACCAACCCAAATACCTATTTAGGTCTTCAAAGTGATCGGTGTTTACATCGGTGCAACAGTTACCCAAGCGAAGAGGGTGGTGGCTGTGGTTGAGAAAAGATGATTTCTATTAGCAAACTGGGAATTTATCTTCATCTTTTCATGGTTCTTTTCCACCCTCACCTCCTCCTCCCACTCTCTTCTCTATCGGTTCTGTTTTCTTCTCAATTTTTCTTCTTTTTTCTCAATCTCTTCTCTATTAACGATCCACTGGTTTGTTAGATAATTTTTCTTGTGAATTAACTTTTTCTCTTCAATTGTTTGTGGAAATAAAAAAGATTCAACAATATGATGGTAATTCTTTTCTCTTTCTATTTCCCTGTCTTCTTTTCATCTTCATCTCTTCATTAACTATCGTTACAATTTAATCAATCAAAATTTAATAATAATCTTTACCTTCCAAGTATCTGAGTTACTTTAGTTTCTTTTAAAGTGTCTCTGTGTTTCTCTGTAGACGCCATATTGTTTTTCTAATTAATTTGATTACTAATTGTGATTCTGCTTATTATTCTGATTATTATTCTGAAACCAGGATGAAAAGGAGAGGCGGAAAGCTGAAGTTCGAGCTCGTCTTGAAGCTCAGGCTCGCAAGAAGAGAGGGTTCATGACACCAGAGAGGAAAAAGCGTCTAAGGGTAAGTTTAGAAATAAATTGTTTCTTTTTCATTTAATTAATTTAATTCTTTCCTGGTAATTAAGAATCTTCTTCGACGAAAAGCAGCCGAAGCTTTGAAACGAGAACAAGAAAGAAAAGCCGAAGAGAGAAGACGAATCATTCGAGAAAGAACTGGAACTCCAAAGAATTTGGAAGGAATTAACGAAGGTAATTCTTAATTGTTGATCGAATTCTTTCACAATCAATTAATTGCAAACTTCTAAATTAACAGCGACCTTACAATCAATCGTAAAAGACTATTTCAAAAGAGTCCAAGATCTTGAGAGTAAAAAATGGGATCTCGATAGAGCGACTCGTCTTAAGGAGTTAGAGGTAAATCGTAATTATAATTAGAATTTTTTTATTTTAATCTTTTTCTTAATCTTTTCGTTTTTGTTTTGATTAACAGCTTAAAGAGTTACAAGAGAAAGTGAATGATTTGAAAGGAAAATTGTAAGTACAATCAAAGAAAATCGTTAATTACAAAGCAACTTTTTAATTCTCATTTTGTTTTCCATTCCTTTCGATCAGTGTGATTCCACCATTGAAAAAAGTTTCGAAAACAGCAAATCAGTAAGTTAATTTTGTCCTTTTGTCTTTAATTGCTCTCCTTCCATATTCAAATTACTTCTTGGTCACTTTGTTAATTGTTGATCTACTTTTTTTTTCTTTTTTTCTCCTTTTGCTTCTTGTTTGTTTTTTCTTTTTGCATTTAATTTTGTATTTACATTTGTTAAATTGTTGAATTTAGATTGGAAAAGATTCGCATGTTTACTGCTCGTGTTTCTCAGATGGATTATCGTAATCAATTGAAACAAGTCCAAAAGAAAGATTATCAACTGGGAGGAAGTGATGAGATGGTCATCTCATCTAAACCAGAATGGGCCCAACCCAAAAGTAAGACAACCTCAGTTTCAGAAGTTGTTTCAGAAATTTCTGAGGTTGTCTCAGCGGATGAACAAGATGATTATTGAAAAATATCATCACAATTTGTTTCTGTGTGTGAGTGTAAAGGTTAATTAACACACACTCACTTTTATCTATTTGTCGATTGTAACTATCAAAAAATAACAATGATAACAATCACGATAATAATGATAATGGTAATGATAATGACGATAATTCAAGTCTAATGATCATGATTTCTGTGTGTGTATTGATTGATTAAAATGAGCTTTTTTTGTTTCAATTTAATCACAATTATTGACTCATTTTATTTCCTTCATTTTCAATCTCATTTGAATCAAATCGGTTCATTTTTTGTTGCTGCTCTTCAAGTTGAATAATAATCTTTTCCCCATAATTATAAATTAGTGATATTTTTGATGAGCACGATGATGAAAATATAATGATAATATCAAATATTGATTCGATATTAATGTCTAACAATAGTTGAAGCTTTTTTTCAAATTTCCTTAATTAAATATGTTAACAAGACGGCAAAAATCGGACTGATAATGAATTGATCAAACACAACACGTCAAATCAATTGATTGAGTTTGTTTTTCTATGATTGAAAACAAATTATGTTAATTTAGCTGATGAGATCGATTTGATTGGATTTTTTAGTGATTGGTTTTGACGAAGACAATCATTAGTAGTTGTTTTCATTATCATTTCCATAGATAATGTAATTTAGTTTGAAGGAAAATGACGATTCTCCCATGATTTGTATTTGTTTGGAAAACGCAAACAAACAAAAAGTTCAAAAATGTTCATTGATGATGACACATAATATGCATAAACCACTTATACATAATAATTCTGGTCATTACTTTTCCACTCCACTTGCTGCGGTCGCTTTTGCTTTAGAACGACGAGCAACTTCAGCAAAGGTCAACTTTTTTCCATTACTGTGACTCGATTCGTCCAAATTAATACCTTCATCTTCTTCATGAGAATCTGGTCGATCTGAATCTTCCTTTTTATCACCACTAGATTTAGAATTCATTTTATTGTTGAGCTTTGAATTGCTTGTCGATGTTGTTGTTGTTGTTTTCGTTGACGAAGGAGGTGATGACGATGACGATGAAGAGACAATTCCATTACATGCTTTTTCACTTTTAACTGTTGAGACTTTGCTTTTGTCTTTTGAATTTCGATCAGCTTTAGATGAAGAAGACGAAACTGCTTTTACGAAACTCGTTGGATGATCATCTTTACTTTCACCACTTTTAGGACTATTCATGTGGTTTGAATTCGAGTTTGAACTCGAATTTGAGTTTGAGTTTGAGTTGCTTTTGTTGTTGTTGTTGTTTTGCAGATACTGTTGGTATTATTATTAACATTTTCATTGTGATTATTAGTAATAATATTTTCCTTTTTAGAGTTATTTCCATTATGGTTATCGTTATTACTATTATTATTATTATTATTATTATTATTAACAATATTATTATTATTTTTAGTTTGGCGCGGACTTGATTTAGTAAGAGGACTTTTCGGCACTTTGAAATGACTTGAATTATCATTATCAATATCACAACTGTTTGAATCGAGGTTTGGAACATTCGGAGATCGAGATGAAGATGAAGATGATGCAGATGTAGATGTAGACGAAGGTGATGATGAAGACGATGAAGATAATGTTGGTGGTGATTGGATCGCTGTTGCTGCTTTTGTAGCAAAAGACGTCGATGATACTGAAGTTGTAGTTGAACATGTGGATGATGATGAAGATGAAGATGAAGACGAAGATGGAGATGTTACTGATGATGAGAAGAGGCAGATTTTGTAGAATCAGTAGATACTTTTGAAGATGATGAAGTAACAAGAGAACAGTTTGAATTATTATTATTATTATTAATGTTGTTGTTAGTGTTACTATTTCCTTGATTGCATGTGATTGGTGATTTTGCACTTGAAGTAACAGCAACTACTTTTGTTTCTGGATCATCTTTCTTTGTAGATTTTGATAATACTTCTACTACTACTACGTTACTTTTGGCAGTTGAATTTATAGTTGTAGTAGTAACATTTGAATTGGATACATTTGCATCTTTAAGGTTTTTAGGTGATTGAGAAGATAATGATGACGATGATGAAGGAGGTGATAAAGATGATTGTAATGGGGAAGATGATGATGAAGCTAATGCTGTTGAGACTGTTGATACTGATGATATTTTAACATTACCATTTAAAGTTGCACTACTATTATCAACATTGCTTTTGTCGCCATTCTTGAGTTTATCATCACTTTCTTTTTTACTTCCACCACCACCAACAGTATTGGTCCGACTATCACCACCTTTCTTATTATTCCCTTGACCTTGTGGTTGTTGTTGTTGTTGATGTTTAGCATCAGCTTTCATATCAACTGATTTAACTACTGTTCCAGGCGATGTACCTTGTGTAGAAACTAACGGTGGTCCATCAAGTGGTCTCCATGCTTGATTCTTGTTAAATTTCATTGTGCCTCTTACGACATCAGCTAAAGACCCGTTATTATTATTACAATTTACACTACCAGTAGATTTGATCACAGAAGATTCTTTAATATTAGAATCAGTATTTATTGACAGTGTTGTAGTTGTTGCATTTGTAGCAATAACTGTTGTTGTTGAATTAGTTTGGTCCCTGAAAACACATAGAAAAAACAAACCAAATTAATATTCCAAAACAATCAACAAATCAAAATATTACCAAATACTACCAAATATTTAAAATGAAATTGAAATAATCATCGTTACTATTTACTACTTACGGAATATTATTTTCTCCAGTGTTAATTGAGTTGTTGTCATTTTTTGACGAAATTGATCCATCATCAAGACCCGGTAAAGGCGGAAAAGCCGCTGCACCCAAATCAAAATCTATAGTAACTTTATCTTCTCGATTCTCTTCTTTTAATTTACTATTATTTCGATTTCCTTTGTTATAATTATAATTTCTTCCATTGCTGTGTTTCCCATTGGCATAATTAGAAGATCCAACTTCATTACTATTACTATTATCTCCATCGACATTTCTTCGCCTTCTATTACCACCTTTGTTTCCTCGTGTAGATAATCCGTTTCCACTTCCACCATTTCCACCATTGTTACCAACACCACCACCACCACCAACACTGCTAACACTACCACCGACACCGACAACTGATCCTCCAGGAATAATACTTCCACCAACAGCTCCCACAACACCACCACCGATAACAACAACACTACCATTGTTGCTAATGTTGTGTTGATTTCCACCATGTGCAACATAACCTACAACACCAGTAGAGTTATTATTATCATCATGATAACCATGAAATCCTTGATTTGATGATCTCAGGCCATTATCATAAGACACTTGTTTATCTCGATTATCAGAACCTAAGAGAGAAACAAAAAAAAGAAATGGAAAGAAAAAGAAAAGAAAAATTATGAGAAACCGAAATTAGGAGAAAAAAAATATTTTAAGACCAAGGAGGTTTAGAGAAGAAGATGTTAAAAAAGGTATTTGACATGACAAAAATAACTTATTTAAAGGCACATTGCTAATGGAAACAAGGCAGACACTAACACACACACACACACACACACACACAAACACAGGAGATAAGAAAACTAAACCAACTTCTCAAGAAACAGAATTAAATACATGTGAATGATACAAATAGTAGTAAATCAAACATTTAAAAATCTTACGATTATAATTCCTTCTCCCTCTATTTCCATGATAATATCCTGACCCATACGAATTCGAATGATTCCAATGTCCATCATCATGATTAACAGATGAATTGGATGATCTTGAATCTAATTATCAAATCAAATTAAACATTTCATTAATTAATGAATTAAATAAATAAATGATAACAATAAGCATTGAATGATGATGATATATTAATACTAACCACCACTTTTACCTGAAAATCTGGATCTTTTATCACCAGCAGATTGATTAGTTTTGTTACCCGATCTATTTAAATAGAAGGAAAAGGAAAAGGAAAAAGCAAGAAAGAGGAATACAGAAAAAGAAAGAGAAAAGGAAAGAGAAGGAAAGAGAAGGAAGAGAAAGAGAGAGAGAGAGAGAGAAAGTAAGACAAAAATTTAGATTATTTCATTCATGGAAAAAACAAAGATATTGATTAGCTTGGTAATTGGAAAGAAAATCTTCCAACACAATTCGTACATATTGTACATTGGGTATATTCCAAAAACATCACTTACTTATAAGATGAAGAACTCGCTCCTTGATTCAATGTTATATTACAATCTGTATTCTCTTCACTAGATTTAACCAATTGATTCTGTGTCTCATTTTCACAAATTGTATTCGGTGATGTTGATACAGAGGCTATTGAAGCAACGGAAGTTGATTCAACACCAACATCGACACCGACACCTTCATTCCCATTTCCATTTCCATTCCCATCACCACCACTCACAACAACGACATCAGCATTAGCATTAGAATATCGCATAGATGAAGTATAATTATTGGTATTTGGATGATTGTTATTCACATTGGTATTACTATTGGCATGATTATTGGAGGAGTTGTTGCTGTTATTATTGTTTGGATTATTTGGATTATTTGTATTGTTGATACCATGATTTTGATTTTGATTGTGATTCGGATTCTGATGTTGGTGTTGGTGCTGATGCTGATGCTGATGCTGGTTATGAGCATGGTTATGGTTTGGGTTATGATTTTGATTATGATTATGATGATTATGATGATTAGGATGATTAGGATTATGATTATGATTGTGGCTGTGATGAGAGTGATTATTATTGTTGTTTTTCCTTGAGTTTCGATATACATAAGGCGGGCAGTTGGGTCTATTATTGTGGACTGGTTTGAAAGCAGCATGTGGAGATAGGCCATTTAAAGTGAATACAGTACTTAAATCATAACATTGAGCAGTTGTTGGGGGAGGATATGTGTGAAGCATAGTAGTCGGTGGTGTAAATAGAGTTGGAAAAATCTATTGAGAAAAAGAAACAAATCAAAGTGTTTCAAATATTAATTCATTAATTCAAGATTAATAATCGTTTTAACATTCAGGTTATACTCATGTGATACATTAATAACATGAAATCATAAGATTTCATCACCATCATTCTCATCATCCAAGTATCCACAACAATATCAAAAAAAAAACAACATCAACATCAACATAAACCAAAACAGAAGTAACATGATTATAATCAACATATTGTATCTATTAAAAGGATAAATTAAAGGTAAGTGAACATACTGGTGGAATTGCTTGATAAGCTGGATGAGTTTGTGTTGCCAATGCTGGATTGAAAATACTATTTGCATCAACTGGACTTTCCATTGTAGGTAAGGCTACTTCATATCCAATATTTGACTCAATTCCATTCTTAAATGATGTATAACTCGATATCACTGGTTTAGCCTTAATTCGAGCCTAATAAAGCGAAAAATATTTCATTTAATTTAACAATCAATAATCAATTACTTTAATAATTATAAATAATAATAAATAATTATAATAATTATATTAATAATAAGAGAACGAATTGTAAATAGATACTCACCATTATCGGTTTACCTTGAAATGTTTGAACATCTTCTCGTAAATATCTGTAAGCTCGTTGAGCGTCTTCGTCTGATTCAAAGGAAACATACCAACTATTGTTGTGGGCAAATTCACAGGACACATATTTTGGACAATCTTTACCATTAAATAGATTTTGTACATCCTAATATAGATAAATAAGATAATTAATATCAACATTTTTCATCACCATTCTATTATTATTATCATCTTACATTTACAGGGGTTGATTCAGGTATTTCTCTTAATATAAGAACACATCTTTTGCTTACTGGTCTCACTTTTTGACCACTTTCGTCCACTTGTACACATTGTGATTCTATAGAGAAGAAAAAGAGAGAACAGAGAGAAAGAGAAAGAGAAGACAAGAAAATAAATATTCAAAATTAGTGCTTTGTTTTTTTACGTTTTAAAAACCAAAAGATAAGAAATGAAAAATAAATGAAGAAATAAATGAAATGATAAAAAAAGAGAGTTAAAGAGAAAAATAGAAACAGAAACAGACAGAGAGAGACAGAAAGAGACAGATAAAAAAAGACAAAAAAATGAGATGAAAAATTTCAACAAAATTCTAAAAAAAAATGAAAACAAGATTTTCTTTTCTTTCACCCTCAGGATTTGTAAAGGAGAAACAAACAGAAAATCTAATCTCTACTTTTTTTACTTATTCTTTTCTTACCTTTAAGGACATTTACTATAAGTTCAATATCACGGGTTAACTTTTTGATTTGATCAAAATTGGCAACGGTGCTGATTGGAACATATTGATCAGAGTCCATTTGAGATTTTAAATAAGAATCGCGAAATAAATTTTCACTTGAAAAATAATATTCCAATTGATTTTTCAACATCACTTTAAGCCTATCGACAGGAATACTTTCCTCACAAGCTTCCATCATTCTCTAGAAAATTTGGTTAGCTTTTTTTCCCAACCTCCTTGTTGATATTGTTGTTTTGGTGGTTTTAGAGTTTGAGGTTAATGAAGAAAGAGAAATAGAGAAACACAGAGATAGAGAGAGAGAGAGATTATTTAGGATGTTCGTTTTTTTTACTTTTATGATGATGATGAACAATAGAATTAGTTATTCCATAGATTAACTTCCAATAAATGAATTAGATGAAATAGTCTCATTAATGAGATCGGTGAACAACGGAAAGATAAAACCAAGAGGACAATTGAGAGCAGAAGAGAAAAAAAGTGCAAGAGTAAACCGAATGTTATAGAGAAAGAGAAAGAGAAAGAAAAAGAAAAAGTGAAAAAAGACAGAAAAAAGACAAACAGACAAACACAGACAGAGAAGAAGAGAAAAAAACAGAAAGAGAAAAGCAGAAAAATAGTAAATCTCTTTCTTTTTATTTTCTCTAAAAAGAGTCAACATTACAATTAGAATTATATTGTTGACTTTTACTCTTATTCTTCAACAATTAAAGATAATCAAAGTTAATTAATTAGTCTATTGTTTGACACAAGTGAAAATAAAATTAACAGTTTAAATTAATTTACTTTAAAGAGAAAAGAAAATAAAAATTATCAGTTTGGTTTGGAATTTATCTTTGGCGCTAAACCGAACTCGTTACCATGGTGATTGGAATTAGAAAAAAATGAAAGAGAAAAGCAGAAAATGAAGGCGTAGTTAGAAAAGAAAGAGATTCTTCTTGATCAATTTTCTTCTGTCTTTTGGTGATGAGGTTTTGAATTAGAATGAGAACTGAATTAAATGTTAATTGAACATTTTTCTTTTTTAATTTTTCTTTTTTCTCTTTTTTTGTTCGTCTTTGTGTGTATGTGTGATGGTAGCGCTATTGTTTACTGATCTCTAGTGGTTAGTTGGTTATTCGATTTTCATTTTGATCGATATTTGTTGGTGGGAAAATGTCTGGACAAATTAATTCCTATTATGATGATGTTAAAAAAGGTTTGTATGTTTTTATGTGTATTAACCAAATTGAAACATTTTCTCTTTCTCTTTAATCTTTCCCTGCGTTTTCATGAAACCAATGTTGTTTTCAACAAAATGTTCTCTTTCTCTTTTTACTCTTTCTCCTTTATTTATCTCTTTTATCTTCTATCTTCTTCTCTTCTTCTTCTTCTTCTATCTTTCTCATGTTCTTTCCTCTCTATTTCCCCTTAAAGCACATATACATCCGTGATTAGTGTGTGTGTGTATTTGTGAGTTGGTTTTACTATCTTTGGTTACATTTGTGTATTTTAACCTTAGATTTCCTTTTGGTTGGGTTTAGTCTTTCGCATCTAACCCTTGAATTGTGCTTTGGTTTTTTTGTTTTAAAAATATTTTTAGATGATCATCAGCGACAACAATCTCAGCAGGAACAACTCCGACAAGAAGAAGTTAAACAGGACATAATGGAAGCTTGTGAGGAAAGTATTCCTGTCGATAGGCTTAAAGTGATGTTGAAAAATCAATTGGAATATTATTTTTCAAGTGAAAATTTATTTCGCGATTCTTATTTAAAATCTCAAATGGACTCTGATCAATATGTTCCAATCAGCACCGTTGCCAATTTTGATCAAATCAAAAAGTTAACCCGTGATATTGAACTTATAGTAAATGTCCTTAAAGGTAAGAAAAGAATAAGTAAAAAAAGTAGAGATTAGATTTTCTGTTTGTTTCTCCTTTACAAATCCTGAGGGTGAAAGAAAAGAAAATCTTGTTTTCATTTTTTTTTAGAATTTTGTTGAAATTTTTCATCTCATTTTTTTGTCTTTTTTTATCTGTCTCTTTCTGTCTCTCTCTGTCTGTTTCTGTCTCTGTTTCTATTTTTCTCTTTAACTCTCTTTTTTTTATCATTTCATTTATTTCTTCATTTATTTTTCATTTCTTATCTTTTGGTTTTTAAAACGTAAAAAAACAAAGCACTAATTTTGAATATTTATTTTCTTGTCTTCTCTTTCTCTTGCTCTCTTGTTCTCTCTTTCTTCTCTATAGAATCACAATGTACAAGTGGACGAAAGTGGTCAAAAGTGAGACCAGTAAGCAAAAGATGTGTTCTTATATTAAGAGAAATACCTGAATCAACCCCTGTAAATGTAAGATGATAATAATAATAGAATGGTGATGAAAAATGTTGATATTAATTATCTTATTTATCTATATTAGGATGTACAAAATCTATTTAATGGTAAAGATTGTCCAAAATATGTGTCCTGTGAATTTGCCCACAACAATAGTTGGTATGTTTCCTTTGAATCAGACGAAGACGCTCAACGAGCTTACAGATATTTACGAGAAGATGTTCAAACATTTCAAGGTAAACCGATAATGGTGAGTATCTATTTACAATTCGTTCTCTTATTATTAATATAATTATTAATATAATTATTATAATTATTTATTATTATTTATAATTATTAAAGTAATTGATTATTGATTGTTAAATTAAATGAAATATTTTTCGCTTTATTAGGCTCGAATTAAGGCTAAACCAGTGATATCGAGTTATACATCATTTAAGAATGGAATTGAGTCAAATATTGGATATGAAGTAGCCTTACCTACAATGGAAAGTCCAGTTGATGCAAATAGTATTTTCAATCCAGCATTGGCAACACAAACTCATCCAGCTTATCAAGCAATTCCACCAGTATGTTCACTTACCTTTAATTTATCCTTTTAATAGATACAATATGTTGATTATAATCATGTTACTTCTGTTTTGGTTTATGTTGATGTTGATGTTGTTTTTTTTTTGATATTGTTGTGGATACTTGGATGATGAGAATGATGGTGATGAAATCTTATGATTTCATGTTATTAACGTATCACATGAGTATAACCTGAATCTTTAAATGCTTATTAATCTTGAATTAACGAATTAATATTTGAAACACTTTGATTTGTTTTTTTTCTCAATAGATTTTTCCAACTCTATTTACACCACCGACTACTATGCTTCACACATATCCTCCCCCAACAACTGCTCAATGTTATGATTTAAGTACTGTATTCACTTTAAATGGCCTATCTCCACATGCTGCTTTCAAACCAGTCCACAATAATAGACCCAACTGCCCGCCTTATGTATATCGAAACTCAAGGAAAAACAACAATAATAATCACTCTCATCACAGCCACAATCATAATCATAATCCTAATCATCATAATCATCATAATCATAATCAAAATCATAACCCAAACCATAACCAGCATCAACATCAGCACCAACACCAACACCAACATCAGAATCCGAATCACAATCAAAATCAAAATCATGGTATCACCAATAAAAATAATCCAAATAATCCAAACAATAATAACAGCAACAACTCCTCCAATAATCATGCCAATAGTAATACCAATATGAATAACAATCATCCAAATACCAATAATTATACTTCATCTATGCGATATTCTAATGCTAATGCTGATGTCGTTGTTGTGAGTGGTGGTGGTGGTGATGGGAATGGAAATGGAAATGGGAATGAAGGTGTTGGTGTTGAATCAACTTCCGTTGCTTCAATAGCCTCTGTATCAACATCACCGAATACAATTTGTGAAAATGAGACACAGAATCAATTGGTTAAATCTAGTGAAGAGAATACAGATTGTAATATAACATTGAATCAAGGAGCGAGTTCTTCATCTTATAAGTAAGTGATGTTTTTGGAATATACCCAATGTACAATATGTACGAATTGTGTTGGAAGATTTTCTTTCCAATTACCAAGCTAATCAATATCTTTGTTTTTTCCATGAATGAAATAATCTAAATTTTTGTCTTACTTTTCTCTCTCTCTCTCTCTCTCTTTCTCTTCCTTCTCTTTCCTTCTCTTTCCTTTTCTCTTTCTTTTTCTGTATTCCTCTTTCTTGCTTTTTCCTTTTCCTTTTCCTTCTATTTAAATAGATCGGGTAACAAAACTAATCAATCTGCTGGTGATAAAAGATCCAGATTTTCAGGTAAAAGTGGTGGTTAGTATTAATATATCATCATCATTCAATGCTTATTGTTATCATTTATTTATTTAATTCATTAATTAATGAAATGTTCAATTTGATTTGATAATTAGATTCAAGATCATCCAATTCATCTGTTAATCATGATGATGGACATTGGAATCATTCGAATTCGTATGGATCAGGATATTATCATGGAAATAGAGGGAGAAGGAATTATAATCGTAAGATTTTTAAATGTTTGATTTACTATTTGTATCATTCACATGTAATTATGTTTATTGAGAAGTTGGTTTAGTTTTCTCATCTCCTGTATTTGTATGTGTGTGTGTGTGTGTGTAGTGTCTGCCTTGTTTCCATTAGCAATGTGCCTTTAAATAAGTTATTTTTGTCATGTCAAATACCTTTTTTAACATCTTCTTCTCTAAACCTCCTTGGTCTTAAAATATTTTTTTTCTCCTAATTTCGGTTTCTCATAATTTTTCTTTTCTTTTTTTTCTTTTTCTTTCCGTTTCTTTTTTTTTGTTTCTCTCTTAGGCTCTGATAATCGAGATAAACAAGTGTCTTATGATAATGGCCTGAGATCATCAAATCAAGGATTTCATGGTTATCATGATGATAATAATAACTCTACTGGTGTTGTAGGTTATGTTGCACATGGTGGAAATCAACACAACATTAGCAACAATGGTAGTGTTGTTGTTATCGGTGGTGGTGTTGTGGGAGCTGTTGGTGGAAGTATTATTCCTGGAGGATCAGTTGTCGGTGTCGGTGGTGGTGTTAGCAGTGTTGGAAGTGGTGTTGGTGTTGGTAACAATGGTGGAAATGGTGGAAGTGGAAACGGATTATCTACACGAGGAAACAAAGGTGGTAATAGAAGGCGAAGAAATGTCGATGGAGATAATAGTAATAGTAATAGTAATGAAGTTGGATCTTCTAATTATGCCAATGGGAAACACAGCAATGGAAGAAATTATAATTATAACAAAGGAAATCGAAATAATAGTAAATTAAAAGAAGAGAATCGAGAAGATAAAGTTACTATAGATTTTGATTTGGGTGCAGCGGCTTTTCCGCCTTTACCGGGTCTTGATGATGGATCAATTTCGTCAAAAAATGACAACAACTCAATTAACACTGGAGAAAATAATATTCCGTAAGTAGTAAATAGTAACGATGATTATTTTAGTATAAATATTTGGTAGTATTTGGTAATATTTTGATTTGTTGATTGTTTTGGAATATTAATTTGGTTTATTTTTTTCTATGTGTTTTCAGGGACCAAACTAATTCAACAACAACAGTTATTGCTACAACTGCAACAACTACAACACTGTCAATAAATACTGATTCTAATATTAAAGAATCTTCTGTGATCAAATCTACTGGTAGTGTAAATTGTAATAATAATAACGGGTCTTTAGCTGATGTCGTAAGAGGCACAATGAAATTTAACAAGAATCAAGCATGGAGACCACTTGATGGACCACCGTTAGTTTCTACATCGCCTGGAACAGTAGTTAAATCAGTTGATATGAAAGCTGGTGCTAAACATCAACAACAACAACAACCACAAGGTCAAGGGAATAATAAGAAAGGTGGTGATAGTCGGACCAATACTGTTGGTGGTGGTGGAAGTAAAAAAGAAAGTGATGATAAACTCAAGAATGGCGACAAAAGCAATGTTGATAATAGTAGTGCAACTTTAAATGGTAATGTTAAAATATCATCAGTATCAACAGTCTCAACAGCATTAGCTTCATCATCATCTTCCCCATTACAATCATCTTTATCACCTCCTTCATCATCGTCATCATTATCTTCTCAATCACCTAAAAACCTTAAAGATGCAAATGTATCCAATTCAAATGTTACTACTACAACTATAAATTCAACTCAAAAGTAACGTAGTAGAAGTATTATCAAAATCTACAAAGAAAGATGATCCAGAAACAAAAGTAGTTGCTGTTACTTCAAGTGCAAAATCACCAATCACATGCAATCAAGGAAATAGTAACACTAACAACAACATTAATAATAATAATAATAATAATTCAAACTGTTCTCTTGTTACTTCATCATCTTCAAAAGTATCTACTGATTCTACAAAATCTGCCTCTGTCTCATCATCAGTAACATCTCCATCTTCGTCTTCATCTTCATCTTCATCATCATCCACATGTTCAACTACAACTTCAGTATCATCGACGTCTTTTGCTACAAAAGCAGCAACAGCGATCCAATCACCACCAACATTATCTTCATCGTCTTCATCACCACCTTCATCTGCATCATCTTCATCTTCATCTCGATCTCCGAATGTTCCAAACCTCGATTCAAACAGTTGTGATATTGATAATGATAATTCAAGTCATTTCAAAGTGCCGAAAAGTCCTCTTACTAAATCAAGTCCGCGCCAAACTAAAAATAATAATAATATTGTTAATAATAATAATAATAATAATAATAGTAATAACGATAACATAATGGAAATAACTCTAAAAGGAAAATATTACTAATAATCACAATGAAAATGTTAATAATAATACCAACAGTATCTGCAACAACAACAACAACAAAAGCAACTCAAACTCAAACTCAAATTCGAGTTCAAACTCGAATTCAAACCACATGAATAGTCCTAAAAGTGGTGAAAGTAAAGATGATCATCCAACGAGTTTCGTAAAAGCAGTTTCGTCTTCTTCATCTAAAGCTGATCGAAATTCAAAAGACAAAAGCAAAGTCTCAACAGTTAAAAGTGAAAAAGCATGTAATGGAATTGTCTCTTCATCGTCATCGTCATCACCTCCTTCGTCAACGAAAACAACAACAACATCGACAAGCAATTCAAAGCTCAACAATAAAATGAATTCTAAATCTAGTGGTGATAAAAAGGAAGATTCAGATCGACCAGATTCTCATGAAGAAGATGAAGGTATTAATTTGGACGAATCGAGTCACAGTAATGGAAAAAAGTTGACCTTTGCTGAAGTTGCTCGTCGTTCTAAAGCAAAAGCGACCGCAGCAAGTGGAGTGGAAAAGTAATGACCAGAATTATTATGTATAAGTGGTTTATGCATATTATGTGTCATCATCAATGAACATTTTTGAACTTTTTGTTTGTTTGCGTTTTCCAAACAAATACAAATCATGGGAGAATCGTCATTCTCCTACAAACTAAATTACATTCATAATATTAATGAATATAATGAAAACAATACAATTAATGCTGATAATGATAATAATTATAAAGAAAAACAATAATGAAAGTATCAACATTACAATCATTATTGGCAAAAAAAGTTAATTCAATCGACCAAATTGATCTTACAAGAATTAAGTAACTACGATGGTTTATAATGAGATGCAATTTGTTAACAAATCATTAGTCTTCGTATTCTGACCTACCGAGACTAAATTTTCAGGTCACATCTTAAACCATTAGTTAATTTTTCTTGTATCAATTTGATTTCAAATCAGTTTTTCTCACTAGTTTTTCCTTTCTCTTTATCTTTACGTTAACAAGTTAATTTACAATTTAAATCAATGATCAAAAAGATATTTAATAAGAAATTAAAGATAAATATCATGATCTTGATTCTCTCTTCCTCATCATAGTAATCATCATCATATTATCAACATCAGATTATCAGTATCATATAATACACCAATTAACGATAATTAGATTAACTAACAAAAAATTAACCAAAAAATGTCAAAAAAAAGCTAAAAACAATCAAAGTAAAACTTAATTAACATTATTTTGTAACAGGGAGAAAACAAAAGCTAACTAATTGTACTACAAACATTCAGATGATTGACTAACAATCAATATAATATGTAATCAGTTAATTAAATTGTAACAATCAGTAATTAGACTTTTTTTCAATGATCATGTTAATATTATGATGGTGATTATGATTATTATTATTATTAATTATTAGCAGAAAATTCTGTCATCATTATCATTATTAAAAAATCTAATTGTTTATAAACAATTAGTCGAGAGATCGAAAGACTGAAAATTTTCGAGATAAAATGAAAGATACAATTAAAATAAACAACAACAACAACAACAACAAAAACAAAAACAATTTAAATTGTACTTCATTTGTCTAATAACCATCGACAATTTAATCAACAATTAAACACAAAGAAAAGAGATAAATAAAAAACGAAATTAAAATTTAAATCTCTTTTACAAATTGGAATCACAAAGAAAAAAACAACAACATATTGACTGTACAAACCTGAGCTTCATATCAACATAAACATAAACACATCTATATTTACCTTGCAATTTAAAAAGATTAACAAAAAAAATTAAAAAAAATTAAAAAATGAAAAGCAAATGAAATAAAAAAAAAATTAAATTGTTACAAAATGAAATTCCAAGTTTTTCTCAAATTTCGCGCGTTCCCTCGTCATGTACACTTTGGCCCACGAGATGGAGCCACTGGTGCGATGAACCGATTAACTGATAAACTGATTGTATTGTTCAATGACTCAACATTTCATCCTCACTCCATCATAGTAATAACAACAAGAGAGAAGACGTATTTTCATTATGGCCACTATAGCTAGTCGAAGTGATTTTATTGTTGGTTCCAAATATCGTTTAGTTAGAAAAATAGGTTCTGGTTCCTTTGGTGATATATATCTTGGAATAAATGTAACCAATGGTGAAGAAGTAGCCGTTAAATTGGAATCAATTAAAGCAAGACATCCTCAGCTCCTCTACGAATCTAAATTATATAGAGTATTGGCTGGTGGTGTAGGCATCCCACATATACGATGGTAAGACTGTTTTTCTTTCTTTCTACCTTTTTTCTCTTCTCTCTTTTGTTTTTCTCTTTCTTTCTATTTTTCTTTCTACCTTTTTTATTCTTCTTCTTCTTTCTTTATGTGTGTTTGGTGTTGTGTTGTGTGTGTGTGTTTGTGGTGTTACTTTCTACCTCTCTTTCTACTTTTTTTTTTCCTCACTCTCTTTGTGTTGTTTGGATGGATGGATGTGTTTGTATGTGTGTGTGTTTCTTTCTTTCTTGTTCTCTTTCTTTTTTCTGTCTTTTTTTTTACTAGTCTGTCTGTTGCCTTGTTCAACAGTCTCTCTTAGATTAAGGATCTCTCTTTCCATCCTTATATTTTGTTACATTTTTTTTCTCTCTTATTTCTTTCTCCCTCTTTCTCTTAACTTAATTGTTAATCTTTCTCCTTTTTTTATTACTCTTTACCTTCAGGTATGGCCAAGAACGAGATTACAATGTTCTAGTAATGGATCTGTTAGGTCCTTCTTTAGAGGATCTATTCAATTTCTGCTCCCGTCGTTTTACTATGAAAACTGTTCTAATGCTTGCTGATCAAATGATAGGAAGAATTGAGTTTGTGCACAACAAGAACTTCATTCATAGGGATATAAAACCTGATAATTTTCTTATGGGCATTGGTCGTCATTGTAATAAATTGTTTCTCATTGACTTTGGTTTGGCAAAAAAATATAGAGATAGCCGTTCTCGGCAACATATTGCTTACCGAGAAGACAAAAATTTGACGGGTACAGCTCGGTATGCCTCTATTAACGCTCACCTTGGTAAGTTGAATTGATCACAACGATAGAGAGAAAAACAAGCTATTTCAAAGCACAAGGTCTCACCGACGCTAAAACTGTTGATAGATGTGAATTTTATCATTGAAATTGTCAGCTCATCTTTATACTATTTTCTTTTTGTCTGTAACATATTAACTATGATATTGATAACAACTCATCGTTAGGAACAATGTCTTGCCAATATGTTTACTCCCAAAACACAAACAGAGTCAAAGGTTATTTCAAATTAGTTAAATTGTTAACCAATCATTATCTCTTAAACCAATCTGTCATTAGAAACAATTGTAATACTTTGTTTACCTTCTGCTGTTGATTTCATCACATTTACTTAAGATCAACTATAGTTATAGATTTACATTTGGTGTTATGATGTAATAGTTTGTATAGTGATGGTGTTTTTAATGGATTTTCCAGATATATTGGTTCTCAATCAGAATTCAACACATAGTATCAATTCTCATCTCCCTCTTAATTTTTCCATATTTCTCTCTCTCTCTCTCTCTCACACACACACACACTTATATTCCTCCTATCACTTTCTACCATAGACTTATGATGTACTCGTTTCATGCGATCATGTGTTATCATTCAACCATTCAAATGTTTGTTTTAATTCAATTGTTATTCAACTGTTTCTCTAATCACTGTTAATATGTTACCATTTTTTCATCCTCTCTCTCTCTCTCTCTCTCTCTCTCTCTCTCTCTCTCTCTCTCTCTTCTATCCTCTCTTTCTCTTTTTCCCCTCATTTTCTTTCTTTCTTCCTTTATCCCCCATCTCTTTCTCTATCTTTCTTTCTCTCATGTCCTTCCTCATCCATAGTTAATCTATAGCATTTGCAGGAAGACCCTTGTGCTTGTTTAGCTTTTGTTTGACTCTAAATGCTAACGAAACTAACTTTGGCCTTTTCCAAAATTTTCCTTACTCTTTTTAGGTATCGAGCAAAGTCGTAGAGATGATATGGAATCATTGGGCTATGTGCTAATGTATTTCAACCGAGGGTCACTTCCTTGGCAAGGTCTTAAGGCTGCCACTAAAAAGCAAAAATATGAAAAAATCTCTGAAAAAAAGATGTCAACGTCTATTGATATGCTATGTAAAGGTCAGTAGATTCAATTGATAGCTTACTAGCTATTTGTGTTTACTTCAATTCCGCTGTACATTTGGAGTCATATTCCTTTAAATTTTTGAAACAATTGAATGTGCGTGTGAACCTGTTAATCTTTTCACATCATCATTATCATCAACCACAACATCAACCCATTCACATTCAATTGATACTTGTTTGACCTTTTCAAATATTTGATGAAAAACCATTTACTTAACCTCTTTTTTTTCATCTTTTTTCTTTTTTCTCCTCTTTTTTTCCTCATCGTCATTAAATCCTTTTATCTTCCAGGTTTCCCAGCCGAGTTTTCTATGTATTTGTCTTATTGTCGAGGCTTACGATTTGAAGAGGCGCCCGATTACATGTATCTTCGTCAACTATTCCGCATACTATTTCGTACCTTAAACCACTCATATGATTATATTTTCGACTGGACAATGTTGAAGCAAAAAGCGGCTGCCACCATCGCTGGAGCATCTTCATCGCAAAATGTAACTGCAACTGGAGCCACGGGTGGCCGTTAGAGATGATTAAAACAAATTGTTTGAAGGAGAATCAAATCTGTAATCTGCTTAATAACATACAAACACACAAACACACTTGAATCCGATGTTACCATGTATAAACGAAAACAATATTGTATTCACAATTGTAATCAACTTCTTTCTCAACTCTCTCTCTCTCTTTCTCCTCTTTTTCTCTATCTTTTTCTCGACTATCTATCCCATAGTCACACAAACCACACACCACACTACACATACAAACATAAACACACCAACAGGATAAACAAAAAACACTATGTGCTTCAGCTCATCTTGGTAGATTTGAATGAAAACAAAATCTATTACTACACCAACACAATAGCCATCTTCAAAAAACAAAATTAAAACCAGTGAGCACGCATCTTCATCATATTATCATCGTTACCTTTTCATCACAATTATCATCAACCAACCAACAACCAGCAACAACAAGCAAACAAACAACTTTAAGTTTGAATTTTTTTTCTCTTCATTTCTATTTTCTCTCACTTCTCTTTTGAGAGTGATTAAATGCTTTTCAAGATAACACAAAATCAAATAATCTTTTCGTTTTATCATCCATTTTCGTTCTCTCTCCCTCTCCCTCTCCATCTCTCTCTCTCTCTCTCTCTTTCCTTGCCTCTCTCGCTCTTTCTCTTTCTCTTCCTCTTTCTCTACATCAAACATCATATACATTTTTTCATCAACCATCTCCATCGATTTCATCAAGATATAAATGCACATCATCTTCATCCTTCATCACCGTCTCATGATCAACGTACCAACATCATCAACAACTATGGATCCTAAAACAAAAAAAACTGATCACATTAACAAATTATGTGTCTCACTAACATCAAACCATCAAAATCCTCAAAAAATAGATAAACAAACTAAATTATTGATACTATCACAGTGATGATGATAATTATGATGATAATGATGATGGTGATTATTATTATTATTATTGCTTATTATACTTGTTCTCTCTCTCTCTCTTGGCTGTTGCCAATTAATAATAATAATAATAATTGATTCTGATGCCTCTTAGCAATGTTTCCAATTATCATTACTTTTTTACCTTAATCATGTTTATGCTGCTTCGCCTCCTCAACTACCCAAAAACGTTATCATTTTACAATTGAATTAAATTGCTGATTGATTGTTGTGATTTCGTTCCTGAATTGGTTCATACAGAAAAATTGAAATCAATTAATCATTGACCTTCTTCTGCTAAAACCACCAATCAACCAATTAAATTGTGATCATCAATTCAACTCTTTCATTCAACAATGATCATGGATCTCCAACAATTCAATTACAATTTGGTTGATTGTATGTTAATAATTAACTACCCTTCCTGCTGATTATTATTGTCTTCTTGTCTTTACAATTAACCCTTTATCTCTCTCTCTCTCTCTCTCCTCCTCCAATAACAATCATTACTGTTAATCAACAATTTAACTAATCATTTCCTCTTCCCTTTTTTTATAATACATCAACTTGATTGCTTGGATTTAAATCACAGCCAATTTGATTCAATTGTATAATATTTGCTGGGGCAATGTCATAAACAACTTAATTGTTCATCAAAAATAGATAATAATAATTACAATAATAATAATAATAATAAGATCATTATCAATGATTTAAGAATGAAGTGAAAAACAAAATGGTTATGTTAATTATTTAATTGAGTTCACTTGTTTTTGTACAACAATCAGATTTAACTGATACACAATTAATAATTTTGATGGTGTTGATTATAAACAAAAATATTGATCTGATTAAAAACACAAAGTGAAAGACGCAGAAAATTAATTAAACTAATTAATTAACTTTGATAAGTCAATTTAAAAATGATGGTTGATGATCATGAGGCAAAGAAACAAAATGAAATTGAATTTCTAACAATCATACCATCAATTGCCTCTAATTGACAATCAAATGTTAATTGTTACAATCAGCCTGCCATTCATCATTTTCATACATCATCATCATCATCATCATCGTAATCATCACAATGAGAAACAATTTTTTTAACTGTTTCTTATATTCTGTTGACATTACAATTGGCTTATATTCAAATGTTTGGCTTCCTCCATGATTGTGGTTACAAAATATATTCATGATTAAAGGGAAAAGAAAGAGATGATAACAATGGAAGAAAGAAAGGAAAGAAAGATGAAGAATTGTGATCATCATCATCATCACCATAATCATCATTTTTATGGGACACACACAATTTCAAGTTAACCAACAACAATTAGTTGTTGATTAAGACTCATTTTAGTGCTCACAATTTTCTTCCTTCTCTCTTTCTTTCATTCTCTTCCTTCCTTCTCATCATCATCATCATCATCATCCATACCTTACATACACAACTTTGATTGCATCAAAAAGTATAATTTGATTAACCTCACATTATAACATGACATGACTTTAATCATCATAATCATGATCATACTTTACAAGGCTTTACATCTTAATTGTAAATGAATATAAAAAAAAATCACACACACAACATTCATCAAAAGTGATTATGAAATTTGGGGAAGACCATAATAGTCACTTTATATTGATGATGATGGTAATGATTAAGAAAATGTTGTTACAATCTTGGCGTTGGTGTGATGATAATTAACTTGACACGGAATTGGTGGTTATATTTTGTTCAAATGGAATCAAATTTTTTGTTATCAAATTGTGCCGGATTGAAGCTTGATTAACTTGACCCTGGAAACGTTGGTAATATAATAAACAACCAATTAAATCCCAGAATGAAAACTCAGGCCAAAGGACATCAACAAAAGCGTTAATTGTGAAACTTGTTTGCCATAATAGGAAATCACTTAATCGTACAACTCCAGAGGTTCTGATCAATAAATCAGGAGATCGACTACCAGCTGAGTAAAGATAATCACTAATCAAATTAGCATTTATATCACTGTTTAAAGGCCAGACGGAGAAGGAGAGAGAAAGAGAAAGAGAAATACAAAGCAATTAGAATTACAATAACTGTAAATATATAATTATATCTAATTAAATAGATTAATTTCTCTACCTAATTGCAATTTGCTTTTGCGATACACCTTTTTGTATCTTTTTCATTGCACCAACAATTTCACATCTCGATGTATAAGCAAAGCAAACATTTAGAAAAGCTCTGAAAGAGAGAAGGTAAATAATTAGTATTGGAATTAATTCCATGAAATCCAATTGAATCTGATTAATATCAGAAAATCGATTGAGGATATTTACCTTTTATTGTCACGAGTCGCTGACATGATGTGTGTAAATCTTTCCTGAATATCATCTGGAAGAAATTCAAGTTCTCCCCAAAATCTCACACAAACACCATGTTCATTGATCTTATCACTGAGAAAATGAGAGAAAAAAAGAAACAATAATAGAGTAAAAGAGAGAAAACATTTGACATTTAGAATTTTGTATCCTTGTGGTAAGATTAATTGTCTCTTGGTAGAAAATTGGATTTACAGTCTAAATTAACTTACAGTTCGTTGATTAGAAGGTCAAATTTTCTCGAGAAATTGCCATTAAATCATCAACCTCTTCTTGGCTTCGTTTGAAATTTTCAAAGCTAAAAGCAAATATAGTTATCTCAGTTATATCTAGTGCTTTACACCAACCAAGAATCTACAGAGAGTAATAGAATCAACAATTAATCCAGTGGCGAGCAATTAGTTCAATTGTAGACCAGAATCACAAACCTACATTGGAAAGTGTATCAAAACCATGGAGATGACCAGTTAATCGGGCGAGGTGATTTTTCTTGGCATATCGACGATTACCATCCATTATAAAGGCGATGTGTCGAGGTAATTTACCTCTTTTGATAATGTTAATCACAAATGATTGCAACCAATTTGTTCCTGATTCCTTGATCCAATACATGGTAACCACCCTGAAAGAACAGAGAAATATGAAATCAGTAAAGGTTTTAACAAAACATCAAGATGATAAAAGAGGAAAACAATCAACTGATTAATTCAATTATATTTTCCATCATCTGTTATCTCATAACAAATGAAAAAATTTATAATAAATCAATAAACAATCGCATTTACCTTAAGTAAACTGTTTACTTAATTGTTGTTAATGATAATCAACAAATGAATCCAATGAAAATCCAAGAGAATTAAGTAATCCAAGTGACAGAAGATAATAGTTTACACTTTTTGGATAAACTTGGAATTAATTGATTAATCAATCAAATGAATCATATGTTTATCCAAATGAACGATGTGGTGAAAGGTGATTTAATCACAATCAATAAATAATAATAATAACATTGAACGATGTGAATATAATTTCAATTGAATGAGATAACAAATGTAGTGAAATAAATGAATGGAAAAGGAGAAAACTGAATTGACAGATAATCAATTAATCATTCGACTTTATTTCTATTGTGTACACATTTCATTCTTGAAATTCAACAATTTACTAATTGTTTATCATCAAATGTTGCTAAAAATTATCAATTTGATTAAAGAAAACAAATGTAAACAATTGAAACACCAAAACAAAGACACGTAACCATCAACATGTGGAGTTCAACTGTTTATGGAAAAGCGGTAATATCAAAATGGTTAATTTATTTTTCCATTTTAATTATTTGCACAATTAACTGATTTTCTCATTAAAACTATTGAAATTAAATCAGATAATACATTTTACACAAATTGTTGAAATAATTCAAATTCAAATAATCAGTTTTAATTGAATAAAATTTTGTTCAATCCAATCGTTTGAAAAGTTGATTGGGAATACAAACAATTGTGAATTAATTTGATTAAGTTAATTAATTAGAATGTGTTATGCTAATTGTGATTAAAATTAATAGAAAAGATTTGAAAATCTGTTAATTATAAAGGTGATGAGAGAGTTTAATTAACTATCATTACGAAAAACAAATGTCAATGATTTAGAAAAACATTTTGATTAGTAAATATTAAATTGTAATTAATTTAATGAAGTAGGTAAAAGATAATTAGTCTTAATTGTTTGGAGGAATTTTTTTATCAGCAAATAATTTGATTATCAAAGGGAAATATTTATTAATATTGATCACTAATTAAACTAATCACTGATTTGGAGGTCAAGATAAAGTGAAACTGTTTTATTAACTCAATGGAAATGAGCTGATTGTTGTAAGTCATTCAATGCTAATTGTAGTTAATTAATTAATCTAATTGTAATCTTCAATGTGACTGCCGATCCATTTCAAGTAATGGGCAACATTGGTGTAAACACCAGGGAATCCTGGTTCGGCGCATTTGTAGCCAAAGGAAACGACACCGATTTGACTGACCAGTCCAGTCTTTGGGTCAGTGTACATTAAAGGTCCACCAGAATCGCCCTTAAATTGTTAGAGGTGAAAAGTGAATTAAATTACAAAGGTAAACAATTAAATGATTTTCGGTGCTTACTTGACATGAATCTTTGCCCTGTTCGCTTGCACAAAGGAAAGATTCGTTGACTCCATCGGGAAGAACTGATTTAGCGCCTTCCATTTTGGTGTAGTTACGATTACACTCATCTCGATCTTGGATTGTTACAGTTACTTCACGAAGTAATTTAGACGTTGATCCTAAATTAAGATGATTTGTAAATTAATGTTCTCATTTTTATCCTTATTTTTTAAATCCAATCAATTGATTGCTGATCATCTTTACCTTCGTAGGAAGTTGTTCCCCAACCAGCAACAGTAACTGGAGATCCGATCATTTCCTTGGTGTCTAATTTTTTCTTGGTATCGAAAGGAGGTAAACAAATTGGTTCCAAGACATCGTCCATTTTAACGGGATTTTTCAATTTAATCAGAGCGATATCATGATAAGCAAGCCAGAATTTGTATTCTTCGTGAGGATAAACAGCTTCGATATCAAGTAAACTTCCTGAATCGTTGATATCAAATGAACCCAATTTAACTTTAAGTTCACTCGCTTTGACTTTACCAGAGGTTCGAGTGACACAATGAGCAGCGGTCAGAACAAATTTCTCGTTAATCAAAGCACCACCACAGATGAGACGATAACGATTATAAGATTTGGACATGAGTCCAATCATCCATGGGTATTTATTACCAGGGTTAACAACTTGACCTCCAACAATAGCCTTGATACTTGGTTGATTACCACAACCTATTAAGGAAAAATTCAAGCCGAAAATAACAAAACAGTAAGTTTACACTCTAATTGTTGAGCTAATTGTTTCCAAATTGTTTCGATTACCCTTTTTTGGTGCTGTTGGTAATACTCCTGGTTTATTACTGAATGGACAACAAACTGGATTAAATGAAAAGGGTAAACTGTTCTTGTTACATTGTTTCAATGGTTCGTTTGTCTTGAGGGTTGAACATTTCTCGATGGAAAGGATTTTACAACTTCCGGGTCGACCATCGGTCATTGTACATTCGTTGTCCCGTAAAAGGGACTCAGATAACAATACACCACCTAGAACGGTAATCTAATTGATTAGAGGAAAGAAAAGTTAATCATAATTGGTGACAATCGATGGACAAACAACTTACCGGACCATTTAAGGCAAATTGAAATGTAAGTGAAGATAAAATAACAATTAGTGAAAATAGATCCATGATTAATTGTAATTGTGATCACAACTCTCTGATTGTTGAGTTGATTAAATGAGTAAATTGTCCTCGCGATTTAATTTTATTAAATTGTCTCTCTCATTTTGGTTCATCTGTTTAATTCGAGTCACAGATTTATTTCAACTTGCTAATTGCTAATTAATTATCTCGTTCATTTTAGTTTATACAATTAACATCATTTCTAAAGATTAATTAACTAATTCCCACAAATGGTTAATCGCAATTCTCTGAATAATATCAACTACTGTTTTCCTTATGTTTATCAATGATATTACATTTTCAAGTGTAATTAAAACAATTAAAGGTCAATTTAAATATCTTCCAATGGTAGAGTTTGATTTTTGAGAATAATTTGTTTGCTTTTATTGGATTTAAATCTTTGACAGAATCAGAATATAATAATAATAATAATATCTTGATGATTAACTTTTGCGTTATAACAATAACGATAATATGATTTGCTCAATTGTGATGAGCAATGATGATTAATTAGAAATGTTAGTTATTAATGGAATGTAAAAAAAGCTTAGAAAATAGTGAATGTGAATATGAAAATGATGTAAATTTGTAGCGATCAGTTGATTGGTTTGTCATTCCCGGCACTTGATTACGATTTGTATTTCTTGACAATCAATGGAATATAAAATTTAACATATTTGCAGGATACGATCGGAAATGAGATTAGAGAAAAAAATATCAACTGGTTGTTGGTTATCATTGGCAGTCCATAATTCAACATCGAATGGAACTGTAGTCGACTAATAACAATAAAAGAAGAAAAAATTATATTAATTAGAGGAAAGAAAATTTTTTAAGTTAATTTTCAAGACGAACCTTAAATTTTACTAAGAAATTTTGTTGTTCACTTGAGGCTTTATCAACGATCGCTTTCATCATATCATATAAACGTTGATTCCAAACTCCTTGTCGAGCGGGTTTAAGGTTCGATAATCGGACGAAAAAGCCAAAAATTGGATGACCGTTTAGTGGAAGTATCTTCATACTGCAAATGAATATAAGAGGAGAAAAGGTATTTAGATTATCGTTAATTGTTATGACTAAAAATTACTTTGACTTTTCGACGGTGTCAGTGTTTCCCCAATCCACGAAAAAAACTTCATATTTGAGCTTCGGTATAATAACTGCAGAAACAATTCCTCTGAACCATTCGCCATTCCATTTGGCTAGACAAGAATTACCTAGAAAAATAGAGACAATTTAATTAATAGACGAACAAAGAACAATTCAATTGCAATCATCAACTAACCGACATTGAATTCAACAGCATCATAGAAGTTTTTTGCGTTTGAATTGAAAAATTCTTCATCGTTTCTGTAAATACTGTGAAAGGCATTGATATCTTCTTCTTCTGATCCACTTGGATTTTTGAAAGAAATTAGTTGAACATAGAGATAATTTTCTCGCACATAATCAGCAATAATAACGGGATAAAATTTATCGATGATAAACTGATGATTTAGAAAATTGTATTCACTTTGTTCCATCAGCTCAAGGGAAGTTCGAATATATTGAGGAAGTTCTTCCGTTTCCACTTGAGATTCTTGAATAAGATCCAAATTGAGTAACATGCTTTTCAAGTCTCGACCTTTTTCCTGGACGAAAACAGAGATCAACATTGTACGACTCGAACCAAAGTTCTAATAAGAGCAAGAAAAGTACAATTAGCAATACAAAACAAATATCAATTAATTTCCACCTTCAAACTAACCTCCCATTTGATTGTTAACTTTTTCCCAATGAGATTCTCGGTGAGATAAGCTTTCAGTTTGGCGGGAATATCAGCTCGTAGATTTACAAAGGGAGCACATCTATCCAATCGACCTTCAAAGGCCAATTTGGGAATTCCCTCACAAAAAACTTCACTACTCATTTTATCAATGAAATAATCTTTGGTTACTCCAGTATCCACATGACGAACGGTTATTTTGTTATTATTTGTACTATTTGATAAGATTTCAGCTCGACACCATCGGGAATCGTTATAAACGGTACAAGCTCGACCAGTTTCAACATTACCCTTGAAGGATAACAGTTTCTCTTGTTTCAGAAGTTTTCTCAAAATAGTTTTATTAATTGTGCCTATTGAAGGTTCACTTGGCTCTTCCAATATGGTAAAATAAATCGATGGTCCGTCTTCAACATGAGTACAAACCGCGTTAAACTCGGCAACTTCAGGTCTCTTGGCGTCCATGTACTTAATTGACTCAATGACCTGATTCTCATTGTAATATGATGATCGAAGTGAGCTGAGTAATGAATCATCTCGAATAGAAAGAGGAATCTGAATATCAGCGTAAGCAGAATCATCGTCAATTTTAAGCTCGCTTTCAAAGTGCAAATGTTCACTAAAAAGATTTAAAAAAAACAAAAAAAAAACATTGCATTAAAAGAAAATTATTTTAACAATTAAAAAGATTTACCTGATTAGTGCAGCGTTTCCAGTTTCAAGAAGATCATATCTCAATGAGTAATAATGATCTTCACTTGGAAGGCAAGCATCGGGAATTTCAACAGCTAAAAAGATACAATCAACAGGCAATTTCTCGGGTTGGGTGGCAGTTAAATTGTCTTCAATTTTGATGAATAATTTCCCATGATAAGTTCGCAATTTTCTTCTACAATATTCGATACAATCTGGTGACCATTCTTGAGCAGAGTGTTTAATACCTGGAATGCAAACTTGAATACATTTTTCACCGTCTTTACGATGAGGTGACGCAGGCTGAAGTTGTAACATGTTTTTACGTTTAACGATAATATCGTTTCCGAAATCGCGATCTCTCAGTTTATAAAGAGAATCAGGAGCAACTTGTTTCATTTGGCGGGGATCAGTTGAATTATTGCCGTTCGTTTGTTGCTGCTTCTCGCCCAAAAAGCTCAAAATTAGTCCGCGTCTCCAGTAAGTAGAGTAGCCGTTATCATCTCGAAATAGATAGATACATTGTTCGCCCACATCGAAGCCTTGCATTTGTCCAACGGGCCGTCGACTAATATCAATACCGTCATACATTTCACCCAATCTTTTCATGTAGTTGCTTATTTCTGTTTGAATTTCCGGTGTGTTGATTTGAATGAAAAATGATTCAGGTGAATTAAAAGCAGTTATTTTGATTGGAATTAGTGAATCAATTGTACCAAGATTCATAGACTTAGATTTACGAGCCATGTCCTGGATTAAACTGTAACAATTAAAATCGAATCGATTGTTAGAAGTTCGATTGTTTGGAAATGAGCTGTTGTCTTTGGTAATATCGATGATTTCTGAGACATCACTGCTCTTAATTGCGAATCCTTCTTTGACCAATATCTCATTTAAATTACCATCCGGATGATGTTCTGCTAATTTAAGAAGGTTTAAAACTACACTATGCGTTTTTTTTTCACCCGGACTTTTAGTGACTGTAATTGCTGTCGGTGTATCGGTTGCTTGGAAAAATTCCCTAAACGCTAAGATTGAATTTCGACTCCAGTTTCCCGAATCAAGAGGAACAATATCACTGAGGGAACATTGGATCGCAGATTTGGGCATAGCGGTGACGAAACAATCAGGAAGAATTCGCAAATCAACCAAGGGAACATATACACATTCACCATAATCGACTGCGAAAAATGTCACACTTCCGGGTGGGGTTGGTTCGTTTGGAGGAATAATATAACCTCGATGGAATATTTTTTCACGCTTTTTCTTTCTGTCCCAAAAGAGTTCACATCGAGCAGCACAAGGAATATAAATTCTTGGATAATATAGCCGAAAAGCGATGGTTCT
Source organism: Panonychus citri (assembly GCF_014898815.1). Classification (NCBI taxonomy): domain Eukaryota; kingdom Metazoa; phylum Arthropoda; class Arachnida; order Trombidiformes; family Tetranychidae; genus Panonychus; species Panonychus citri. The sequence goes on along the minus strand of NW_026515543.1, from coordinate 4,699,187 downwards.
AGTCTGATTAGAATATAAATCGTTGATCTTTTTCTCAAGACTCTCAAGTTTTTCTCTTAATCGAGAAACAACCACAAAGAAACTATGAGGATTTTTGATGAACGTCAAATCGACTGCATAATTATCGCCGACTTTTAATTGATCTGCATCTCGATATTGTAATGCAGCGTCTAATTTCGGGGGGTAAGGATATTGAATCTTTGGATCTTTGAGTTTGGCGACATTACTGAAGATTAAAAATTCGATTAAAGTTGGTTGAGGATTAACTAGATCACGAATGTCATGGACAATGTCAACTTCGTAAATGTCATCTATTGGTTCTGTTAGGACAAGTAGACGGACTTGGATACCGGTGGCACAAAATTTAAGGATATATGGTCTTATGTTAGAGCTGCTTGGTTGAATATCTTTCAGGCGACATTTCCACGCCTTGAGTAATGGAGGATATGTTGTTGGATCGGTTAGTTGACAGCAACTTTCACGAACATTTTCAATCAATGTTTCATAAATTTCATCACCGAAATCGACAAGAGAGACTTCAACTTTTTTCGATGATAAATTGGAGTTTAAAAGGTAATAATTTTCCTTTTCAGATTGTCTGGTGTCTTCAATTACCCTTTTAAATTTAGCTCGAGCCCAACGTAACTTTTGGTCGTGCCAAACAATCAGATCACTTGAGGGCTTAATTTTGCTGATACAAGGAGGATGAAGGAAATGACTACACCATTTTTCGAGTGCTTTAGCTAAAGATGTAGCGACAGATTGGTCACTTGGAAGGTGAGCTGAGAAATAGCCAGAATCTTTGACGTCATGAATGGTTACTAATTGTTGTCGAATAAAATTTGTGTAATATAAATTGGAAGCTTTGGTCCTTTTCTTTGCATTTTTAGCTTCAGAGGCAACTGGAACAGATGAGGCTGGATGGTTTGAAGAGATCAGTGGGGCGAAAGCGATATTAAGATCAAAACGAACAGCTTTACGAAAATCCGTCAATTTTTTGATCTCTTGATGCAAATCGTCATGAGGTTTATTCAAATTGGAAAGATGATTGGACAGTTCGGGTGCTAAATCAATACGCAAAGGTTTCATGCGATATTGATCAATCTCGTGTTTGAAAGGATTACTAGTTTGAATGTGAGCATATTGTGGACTTCGAATGAGCAAATTTCTAAGGTTTGTACGAGCTGAATCGATAGATTTCTCCTTTTCTTGTAAAGATTTGACTGTATTTTCTTTACTCTTAACCAGTTCTCTGATGAGATTCGTTTCTTCCAACTGTAATAAACCATGTAAAACATGAAAACGCTTTCTAATCGCTTCTTTGGTGGAAACAAATTGCTTATTGAGGGCAGTTTTTGTGTCGAATAAAATTTCAATGATTTACTACAAGATGTATACATTGAAATACCATCATCAACAGCTAATTTAAAGGAGTCTGATGCATTGGAGACTCTATCACGAATGGTCAACACTTCAGGCTCATTTCTATACGAATGGCTTGGAAGATTTTGTGATTCAAGTAGACTTTCTGTTAAAAAAATGAAGAATATAGAAAAAAAAAGGTCAATTCAGGAGAATAGAATAAGTTTGCAGAACGATGATAGAGAAAGAGAAAAACTGGTTACCATCAAGATCAACTATCGGAGTTGCTGAGACCGAAATACGACCAGAATTAAAAGCAGCACCAATGGAAAAAGCTTCGTAAAGAAGATCGTCCTCACAATCTTCATTCCATCGAACACTTTCTTTAGATTGTGGTCTTTTTACTTTGATTGTTTGAATAGTTTGCCGAGAGAAACTCGTTACTTTACCACAATCATCGCACTTGATAAATTCTTCCTGTTTAGATGAAACCGCAGTGAAAATGCAATTTTCACAAACCGAGTGACCACAAGAGAGTAAAATACGCGGCCTGAAGGCAAACTCTTTCTCTCTACCATGTAGAATAATATCTTGATGACTACTAAAAGCAAAGTCAATATTTTCATCACAAGCTTTGGAAACACAACGATACATCACATTGACATCAAGAACAATAATACAAACCTAAAGAAAGATGAAAAGATGAACAAGAATATGAAAAGAAACAAAAATCAAGGGCAACAATTGAGATTCTCCAATGATGTAAACACCAAAGATCAGTACAAAGAGAAAAACAAACGTTGACACCGTTAGTGAAGCCTAAATAATCAACAATCAAGGTGAATAATTAACACAATTTGAACAGGTAAACATGTCTAGTTAAATCTAGTTAATTGTAGTTCAAAAACACAACCACTGCCTCCAAAAGACAAAATCACCCAATCCTATTGACAACAAAAGCGATGAAATTAACGAGCGGTTTTTATGATTTTCTTAAATTAACTTGAAAAAAATTCCAATTTTAATTCTCTCAATTAAAAACAGTCAAAATAATTAGAAAAACAATTAGCAACAAATATAATTCACTTCAAAGTCCAAAATTAAAATCACAAAAGAATAATTAATTCAATTAACCTTGAAAATTATCTTTCGCTTCTTGAACTGATTTTCCAGAGAATTGAAAATAATAGTAATCAAAGTGTCACAGATCAAATGATTAAGGAACCAATTAACCAACGAACGAATGAATTAAGAATAGTTTAATAAGCTTAATTAGGAGGAAGTTTTTTTAATTCGATTTCAAGTAATTCAGCTAATCAATTGAATTGGAAAAAAGCGCCACTCAGAACATTGAGCTTATTTGGTTGGAAAAATGTTCTAATCAGCTTAACCATGTGCTCTCTCTCTGTTACCAAAGCTACAATGTAAATCTTTTGCTTTAGTTAATTAAATTTCCATCACTTTTTCCTTCATTACAATTTAACAATTAGTTAATCTTTAAATTGATCATTTCGTTATCGTTGTTGCTCATTGAGTTATTTTTAATTCGCCTTCTTTTCCACCAAATTGAATTCACTGTGAAAACAAGGTGAGTGTTTATTGAATCTAATGTTTTGTTTTCTTTTTGTTAAATGTTTTTCTTGACCAAATGACCATTTGATTGTCAGGCCTAATATGTTATCAAATTTTCTGGCGTTTTTTTGGTCTTTTGGATGTTTTTCATATTTGTCGGTCTTTATATTGAGGCCAAATATTTAAATTGTTCAATTAGACTTTAAGTTTGATTGGGTTTTGTATTGTTTGGTGATTCAGATTTTGAAAGAATCACTTTTGATATTTTCTTATTTTCTAATTTGTTTTCTTTTCACCATTGAATTTGTATAGATTTTTTTAATTGTCATCAATGGATTCCTATGATTGGGAAGAATTCGCTGGATCTAAACTGAATAAAGGTTAATATCTCTTTCGTAATTCTATTGATTGATTAGCTATTGGTTCTTTGTTTACATCTTGTTTCCATCTTCTCATACTTTTATATTTTCTCTACTTTAGTGGTTGATCATCTCATCAAAGATTCGCTAGAGAATTTAATTTCACTCTCTCGAGATCAATGTCTAATGACGGAAATTGCAATTTTTCGAAAAAATTTACAAAAAATCAGTATTCGATTGCGAAACAGTAAAATAAGCTCACTCCTCAAAAAGGTAAGTCACCAGAAGATTTAAACATTCACATTGTGATCTCAATATTTTCTCTTATAAATATTCAGGTTCGTCGATTAATCAATCAATATCTCGAATTAAATATATCTGAAGTTCTGGAAGACGATTGCAAAGCGTTTCTCAGGTCAGTAGTGTCAATTTCCTTTTACTATTTTAATTGTCATTTTTGATCCATACTGAATAACTAATTTGAGATCTTTTTTCCTCCTCCAGTATTAAATACGATGGGAACAGGGAACTTAAATTACCCTCAGCATTCAGCGTTTGTTTTGTCATGAAAGAATTGCAAAATTTAGCCGATATTCTTGATAAAATTTGTAAATACTCTTCGTATTCTGTTAGTCATTGCATGTTGTGGTTAAGATTAGGGCACATGATCCCTCATTTTGTCGTCGCTCTGTCAACAATCTCACGACTCAAGTAAGCATAACAATCCCTCTAATCCACAAAATTGCAACTGATTAATCACTCATCTTCTGTATCTTAATTTTTTCTTTCCCTATTACTCGTTCAGTATAATCTGTCGAGCTCTGTTAATCTATGTATCAGATCTCTATGGTGGTTTAATTGAATACTGTCGCAATTGTATTGATGGTCATCTACTGGATGTAAGAGTTTAATTTATTTTATTTAATTGATTTAATCTCATCCTTTTCTCATGTATTTACAGCCTGAAGAGTATGAAATTATTGATGGACCATTGAAAGATCTGCAAATCAAATGTGTTACTGAGCTCGATGGTGGTCAAGATATACTCATGGAGGACATTGGTCAACCTTGAATCGTAATGAACTGAGATTGCAAAGTTCTGAACCAAAGAAATTGAATAAATCTGGTCTCGATTCTCAGCAAATCAAATCATCACCACCATCAGCAGCATCATCATCAGCACCACAAACTAAATCAAATGGTAAACAATTTAAAAGCAACAAAGTGATCAAATATACTTCTTATAATGTATTGAAAAGGATTAATCAAAAGACTTCAATGAAAAAAGTTAAAAATAGAGTTAATCATTTCTTCAGTAAAATGGTAAATAATTTATTAATTTTCGCCCCAATTAACTTAATATTAATTAATTAATTTCTTTTCTCTCATTCTATAGAAACCAAATTCTGTTTGATTAACACACCGATCGATTCTAGTACAAGTTTGTCGCTCAACTAAAACGAAAGAGACCCAACCCTGTGTATAAAATTCACAATCAAAAATGAAATCAAGAATTTTTGATCAACTAATTTGATGATTGTTCTTAACACAACGAAAGAAATGAAATTGTTAATTGCATTTCCACCAAAAACAAAGTGTAATTAATTTCCAAAATTGAAGCTACGATAATCAGTCCGCTTTTTGTACAGAAATTAATCGATTAGATTTATTAGTTGATTACAAGTCACTCAATCCAAATAATTATCGTTTAATCAGTGACGCAAGAAAAAAGCAACGTTAAGAAATCAAATCCCTAGAAAAAAAAATCACTATCAAGTCTCATTAAACAGCAATTAAAAATCAAAGAAATGAGATTAATCATCCATCAATTTTAATCCAATTTGTTAAAACAAAAAACTAATCATTTTATATTTACCTTGACAATTAAAGGAAAAATAGTTAATCAAATGAGATGAATACATTTTGTTTTTTTATGCAGATTTAAACGGAAACTTTAATGGACAATTAAATCAATTACCAATCAACAGAGAATCACTTAATCAGCTATAATGAACAATTAATTGAAACAATTTCAAGCTGAAAGTCACATTATAAATTAGATCAAAAAAATTGTTTCTCCAATATTAATTCAATGATTTTCTCAATATTGGTAAACAATCAATTGATTATTTGGCAATATATAAAAATATATTCGAATGGACACTTAATTGTCTCGATTGTCGATCAGTTGATTACAAACTACAAGAAGATTTGACGGAATTGACCAGTTCGTCGGCGTTCATTTCTTTGCACTTCTTTTCAGCGGCCTGCATGTTTTTCATTCCACAATTTTTACACTTTGTACCTTCTTCCTCGTACGATTTAGATCGTTCGGGATTTTGGCCTTTCATCTCTTCGTGTTTCTGTTTCATCTTTTCTTGCCATTCCTTCATGATGAGTTTATCTTTGACTTCGGTAAAAATGGCCTTAGCTTTTTCTTCATCCTCTACAAAGTCGAAAAGTAGCAAAATTTGGTCAATAGAAAAATAGAAAATTTCGAACGAAGTTTTTACCTTTCATCATGTCCATCATCTTCTTACAATCATCTGCACAGTTCTTCTCTAATTCGGTTCCCTCTGTAATAGATTTTCGATAGATTCAATTAGTTATCAAATTTACAAGTTCGAATGGTCATCGAAAATATCGATCTACTTACTTATCGCATCCATGACAATTTCAGCTGCTTTTTTTACTGTTAAACAAGGGAAATGATTTAATCAATTAGGATAATTTCTCAAGTATATTAAGTTAATTACTTACTAGCACAAGCTGCTTGAGTTCCATCGGCTTGGACACTCTCGATTTTGGACACTGACCATCAAGAGAAATAAAGACAAAGCAAAAGTTAGAACTCGAAAAGTTATTTAGAACTTTAGATTGTTTCGAAGATGTCGTTCGAACACCAATTAACGCCAACATAGTCTTGGAACTTTTGATTTCTTTCCAACGAACAATTAAATTTAATTGTCAACTTGATTACTTACTAATATCATTTTTTAATTTTCCACATTGACTTAAATTTGAGGCCATGTTCCGATGTCACCATATGTAAATGAGACACACAAAGTAACAAGACAGAAAATTGTTAATTTAATCATTTTGCTGGTTAAATGAGTTAACAATCAAACGGATAATTAACTAATCACTATGAATAACAAAAAAGTAATAACAATCAATGTTTTCGGGTAAAAAGTTTTTATACTCAAATGGAAAGTTAATTTGGACAATTAACTCTTCCGTCCTTGGAAAATTAAAACAATTAACTAACTGCGAAAATTTTTACAACAATCATTATATTAATTAATTAATTTAATCAAATAGTAAATAGTATTTGATTGCCAATGAATGTGACAGTTGTTTCAACATAGAATATGAAAAATTAGATTTAAATTGTTATCATCGTTTAATCAATCAAGTTTTCAATTCCATTTGGATGAGAAAAAAAAACTAATTAGTTTATTTACCAAAGAGAAAAAGTTAATTGGTCGTAATTAGTGGTTGATTAATTTATTTAAATTGATAAATGTCTGAACGAGGATCCAAAACTATTAATCGGTCGTTATGATTAAAGTTTTTTCAACTGAAATTCCGATTTAAACACAGACCACTTTTCCGTTTTAACTGAATTTCAAGGTCAGTTAGGTCATTTATATCAAGAAAAATTTGTCAAATTTCACCTCCAAATGACCTCTAATTCATTGACTAATAATGTACGAAGCGACTAATATCTGTGCAATTCAACGCAATCGAATGACCTGATAAGATGCCAAGGAATTTAAATTTTATCGATTTTCTAATTATTTTCATAACAATATGATTTATCTAGATTGATCAGTTGTAGGTAGAAACTATCGATTGGCTCATGTGATCTGAGACAATTTAGTTCACAAGAAACAGAGTCGCTAGTGTTGACCATTGGACTTGATTTAAAAAAAAATCCATAATTAATGTTATCCCAACAGTCGACTCATGCATAATTTGAAATGATTTCAGTTCAATCACAAAGACCTTAATGATGTAGTGCATGTAGATAATCATAATCGTAGTTGGTATTTACCCTGTGGAGAAAACGTTTGGGAACTTTTACTAAAATTCATAATATTTTGAGAAAAATTCGAACTGTTTATTTGAAATAATTCTTAGCCCATTTTTTTTGTAAATCGACAAGAATTTTCTTTTAGATGAGTAACTCATATATCCCATCGTCTTTTACCCTGTCGTCCATTGCAACTCAGAATAACCATTATTGAACTGGGAAGAGTGGCCTTGATTTCTTAATATCTTCCATGTTTGATTTAAAAGATTTTTATAAGAATTAAAAACAATATGATGCAATTAAAAACTAATTGTTTTCGATTGAGAACTTTTATTTTTATAAAACAGAAATTGACAAACTATTCAAATGAATCAATTGTCTCAACAAAATATTATAAGCGGGTCGAGTATTTTGACCTTAGATGATTAAATTGAAATAATTAAGAATAAAATAGTGATGAATCTTTTAATCAGATCACTAGAATTTATCAAATCTCATGTAACAATTGAAACAAATGAAATTGATGATTTGTTAACATGGAATCAAAGGGAGTTACAATTTCGATGAGCGGGAATTTGGGTCAGTCGATTAGATACCACAAGAAGATTTAACAGAATTGACCAGATCTTCGGCGTTCATTTCTTCGCACTTCTTTTCGATTACTTGTATATTCTTCATGGTGCAATCGTGACACTTTTTACCTTCTTCGTCGATCATTTTCGTTCTTTCGTCATTTTTGTTTTTCTTTCCTTCGAAATGTTGACCGAGCTTTTCGAGCCAAGATTTTACAGGTAATTTCTCTTTCACTTCGTTGAACATTGCGATTATCTGTTCATCTTCCTCTGTAATAGAAAATAGAAAAAACTTTTTTTAGAAAACAAGGAGAACATTCAAAAGGAAAATCAACTTTTCCCTATTCTCATCTTTACCTTTCATCAATTCTTTCAATTTCTTACAGGCATCAGCACAATTCATCTCTGAATCAGCTTCTTCTGTAAAAGAAAAGAAAATGTTACTTCCTGTTGTCCAGTAAATGACCAGTTCGACTTACTGAAAGTTTCTGATACGATTTCAGTTGTTCTTTTAACTATTTCCAAAAGTAGAGAAAAATTTTCAATGGTCAATCATAAGAAACTCAAGTAAATACTTACAGGCACAAGACGCTTGATGTCCATCGGCTTGGACATCTACGATTTTGATTACTGGTCATCGGAGGTGACAAATGAACAAATTAGATGTGATAACAATTAGATTTAATTGTGAGTATGATTACTTACTGATATTCTTTCTCAATTGTCCACATTTGGTTGAGTCATTTTCCATTTCCTCTTGACCATCTCCATTGGCGAATGCGAGACACAAAGTTACAAGAGCGAAAATTGTTAATTTAATCATTTTGTTGGAGAAAATTAACAATTAAACGAATCACAATCAACAGATGATTAACTAACAATCACATAGACTGTCTAAAGAGTAATAACAATCAATTTGTTTGATTGAAAAGTTTTTATACTCATATGGAAAAAGAAAAAGTTAATTTGGAAAATTAACTCTTCCGTCCTTGGAAAATTAATTAATTGCGAAAACTATACAACCATCATCATATTAATTACTTTATTGAAATTTAATCAAATAGTAAACAGTATTTGATTGTCAATGGAAGTGCAGTTGTTTCAATATAAAGATTAATAGACAATATAAAAATTAGATTTAATTGTCATCCTCATTTAATCAATCATTTTCAATTCTATTTAGAGTAAAAAAAAACTAATTAGATTATTTACCGAAGGAAACAAGTTAATTGTTCGTAATTAGTGGTTGATTAATGTATTCAGATGAAAACGAAAAGAGAAAATGGTTCGTTCTGATTGTTAGGTAATTGTTGATCTGATTAGGTGGGTGATTAGATCAGATTATTTAGTTAATTATTCGATTAATTCTATTATGTAATCAACTTGAGATAATCTCAATCGATTGAGATTATTGATCTAAGGCTTTTTAAATCACAATTAGATTCAATTAACTTTATATGTTTGATTAATTGACAGAATTAATATTTCGACTCTCAATAAGTCTTGGAGAATTGCCAAAAAGACAATATAAATTATTGGCAATTTGATTGTTACACTTAGAAATGTTTTACAAAGATACAAAGGTAATTACTTTCATATGATAATTGACAATTAAAAAGTAATCGATGTTTTTTTTCTGATAAAATATGTAATTTAAACGATTCCGGTTTTGTTGATTAATTGTTTCTGCGATAAATTTTAATCGTTTTGTGGGTCCATGTCGATGAGAAACACTGGGCTGTAGGCGAAGTCTCGCGGAAAAATGTGAGCCATGAAATTGAAACCTTCCTTCACATGCCAAGTTCCCGATTGTACAGTTTCACTTTCGTAGTCGTTGGTGTATTTAGTAACTGAGCAATCGATTTTAAGTCGATTTCGGAAAAAAAGACAAGAGGCTAAACTTTCTGCGTTGAGGTTGGACATTGTATCTAATTGGGTTGTCTTGTTTGTTGTGATCTCATCTTGTGTTTTGATGTCCAACAATTTCAATTTAAATGACCATTGCAGAGCTGAGAGAATAAGAACTTCTGAAAGATTTTGAACATTTCGTAGACCTAAATTTTCTAGATTTGGAAATAATCGAACAATTTCCATAAAACAAACCCAATCATCCGATTTACAATGTGAAACCTAAGAAGAAGGTAAAGAAAAAAGAGTCAGTTTTTTGAACTAAGAATATGTTCTTAACTACTTCTACTTTACGAACCCATGATTTTCCTATTTCTATGACAAGATTTTCAACGTTCTCAAAAAATCTTCTATTACTTGTCGAATTATCAAAATTATGATGACCACTTTCTATTCGAAGAAAAAGACTCTTCAAATTGGGACAGAATAAAAGAAGGTGAGTAACATGATCGAACATGGATTCAACTGCGAGCGACAATTCCAAAATCTCAAGATTCTCTAAAACAGGTCCATTGTAGGTAAGTAATCGAGGGAGAATATACTCTTCTGTAATTAAGTTGAGACAAAAGAATCTAAATACATCATGAAATCATCTTATTCAACTCATTTGAAGGCATCAAAAAGTGAAAAGATACTAACGGTCATGATAAAGCATGTGAAGACGACGAAGGTTACAAAATTTGGGCAATATCGCCGCTGGTGATAAATTCTCATTAGAAATGTACAATTGAGTGAGCGTTTGACGGCAACAATAGTAAAGAGTTGTATGAGTGAGGGCAAAAGGCTCTCCTGAGCAAATGGCCGCCATTTCAACATTTTCAAGTTTGAGTGGTGCATGAGCTGCCCCTTGACGTCTATTGTGATTAGGATACCAGAAAAAGCCTTTGATGTTTGTCTTTGAATTGATTAATTGAAGGAGAGCTTCCTCGTCAACCAGATTATCAGGCCTACAAACCTCAACCACCTAAAACATTGAAGACAGAATTTAAGAGTTAGAAAAAAATCCAAATTTAAATATAAAACCAGGAACTTAACCCTACCGATATTTACCATACAATTGGGAAGCCAACCAAGACATTTTGATAAAATGTTCGGGTGAGATCCGTTCTCATAGAGAAACAGGTAACTGGCCTTAGGAATACCTATTAGTATATCTGGTAAAAGATGAGAAGAGGAAAGAGAATTGGAATAGGAAATGAATTAAAAGAAAATAACATTGATCAAGTTAATTTGTTAGTGAATCAATTGATTCAAGTAACTAAGGATTTTTTTCATAGAGATAAAATATTACAAAAGTCTACACTTGAAGTGGTTTAATAATTTGAAGAGGAAAAGGTTTGATTAGTGATAGTAGACAAGGGATGGAGAGAAATAATTAATTATTTTGTTATAATTGACTAACATTATCTGAATTTAGAAGTCACTAATTGTACACATGACAAAGTCTATTAAGAAACAAAAGACAAACCTTGATTTTCTGTGTTACCATCGTCATCTAACCATTGATCTTGAAGTAAATACTTGACCATAGATAATCTTGTTACCATAATTCGTCGCCATCTTTTGCAAACTGTGAAATGAAAGATTGAAGTAAGATGAAAGAGAAAGACACAAACAGAGAGAAAAAAAAAGAATAAATGTAAAAATCGAAAAGAGAAAATTTTTGCCGGTGAGTAACAATTTGAACCCAAATAGGGAAGAAAAAAATTCTCTTCTCTCACTAACCAGCAGCCGCCATCATGGATCCTTCTAGATCTGTGGTAGTCTGGATTAAAATTTTCTCTAAAATTTCTTCGGGAAAATCATTTATATTCACTTGTCTTTTAAATTAATGATGGAATTAAAATTCATCATTTTTTGCCAAGAACAAATTGTTGATGATGATCACAAGAAGAAAAAAATATTACCATTTAAATTATAGAATAGAAATAAAGAGAACACAAAGAAAAAGAGAAAAAAAAACACAAATTGGATGAAGACACAACAAAATTATTCTATTCTCTCTCTCTCTTTTAAATTTAATTTATATTCTTAATTCTTTACAATATAAACTAAATTAATTTCCAAAAGATTACTTACCTTCTATTACATTTAATGGTATTCATTTGGTGATTGTTTTGTATCAATTAATTAAACCAAAATGAAGGTAAAATAAAAACAAAATAAACTCTTAAAAATAAATCACACAAATAAGAAACAGAAGTAAAACAAAACGAAATCAATTCCAAGATTAATTAGACAAATTAGTCTAACGTTAAAGTGACAGATTAACAGTTAATTGTTGACAAGTGAGAGAGGTCAACAAATTGTTCTCAAAACTAATTCAGTTTCAAAGATGATTAAGTTTAATCATTTTCTTATCGTTGATAAATCAATTTGCGAATAGACAGTGACATCTATCGGCCATGGAATTAAAATCTCGAAAAAAATTCGAATTTTTTTTTAATTATTAATAATAAGAAAATAATTGAAAACAATTAGAATTGTGATGTAGGGATGGAGATAGAGAGTTAAAATTACTATTTCTAAGATAATTTTCTATTCGAAAGACTTATATAAATAGATTTGAATACTTTTTCTGTATTCTTTCAAGAAACGATTGATAATTTTGATAGAATTATAAATTAATATAATAATTGGTTAAGTTGATTAGACGATCGCATCTTTTGTTAGATAAATTGGTAAAAAGGATAAGTACTTCGCGAACCAATTGTCCAAATCCCATGGTAATTTGTATATTTGATATGTTCTCATTGAAACAACTGAACCCGATGGTAGATTTTCATGAGTTTGTAAACCTCGTTCAAGTAAAGTTCCGGGAATCGTGTTATCCAAAATTAGACCAGTTAATCCAGTGATTAACATTCCGTTAGTTAACAATTTTTGAATTGTTTCATTTTCTAAAAGCCAACGTAAACTTTCAACAGAATTTTCAATATTACCAGGGGAGGAAAAAAATGTTGGTATAGTTGACCCAAGGGTAACCGAAATTCCCAGAATATAAAGATTTCGAGGAGATTCAAAGTCGATATCTTTAAGAATATTAAGTCCAACAGCGATAATCATAGAAGTCATTACGAAGAAAACACCGCCCATCACGGGAGGTGGAATAGAGACAAATAGAGCCGATAGTTTACCACACATACTGAATAGAATTAAACAAAGTCCAAACATTTGAGTGACTCGACGACTCGCTACTTTGGTTATGGCGATACTGCCGACATTAGAACTGTAGGAACTTAGAGCAGCCGATGAGCCGAAAATCGCTGAGAAAACACTTCCAATGCCTTCGATAAAAATGGCTCGATTAACAACGACAACCGGAGGTGGTGGACAATTGGAAATTGCGGAACAAGCATAATAATCGCCCATATTGTCGGACATCGATGTTACAAGTCCAGTGAAGACAATTAAGATCGCAGGGAATGAGATGATCGGTAGTCCCCATTGGAAGGGATAAGCTACTCGAAACCAGGGAGAAGCAGAAATCATGTGAGTGTCAATATTATCAATTCGAGCTGCATCATTATCTTTCAATAGATTATATCGCGTTCCAATTACACAAACTGTCCAAGCAATTAAGATAGACAGTAAAATCTATCGTAAGAGAAAAAGATAAACAACAATTAAACCAACGATTGATCAAAAGGTAACGAAAATTATTAAGTATTATTATAACAAAACCTTTGATTAACTTTCAATGGGTTAATGAGACCCATCAATTAACCTAAATTCAGACAAATTTTATCAACAAAAAAGCTAATTAGTTAATCATTTACATGGTCGATAAATTTTATATTGTGAAACATTTTCGTTGATCAAACGTTAACAATAAAAATTGATAACAAGTATTATCGTAAATGGATTTGATTGATCATCCTAATTGCTCAGTATTCAAGCACAGGTAAAAAGATAATCATATAATATTCGTAATCGTAATTGTAATTGTTTTACTTACACCGAACATTTTGAAAGCATAGAATTTTCTGTAAACAGTTCGTTGATCGTTTCTTTTACTCTTCGGTATTGGAATGAAAATATTGGTCATATATTGAGAAAATATAGTAATCAGAAGAATCGTTCTGAGAGGAAGAAAAGAAATAATCCCAATAATTATCATAGTAATCAACTAATTGTCCACTTACAATCCTGATATGAGCCAGTTTTGATTCGCTTTCTCAGCAGCCATGGGAGATAATGAAATGCCAAGTTGAATAACCATCGGGCTCATGGTTAAGGGAGTAATGAATTTGAATAGAAATCCAAAGAAACCAGTTAATCCGATGATCATTTCTGCGATAGAAGTGATTAAAATGGATCCTTGAAGGATTCTCATCCTCTCTGTCCAAGCTTCATGATAACCTGGAGTATTCATTGGTATGGTTCCATTGAATTCTCTCTGAAGAATTGAACATTTATCTTCTGTAGATTCAAAGTAAGATATGATCGGTAACAAGAAGTAAAAAGCTGTTCCTTGAGCAACAGGTAATCTAAAAGAAGTTAATTACATGCAATTAATTAGTTACCATGTACATTATGATGGAGATTAGGAGTTGATTAAGAGAAGAGGATTAAACTTACCTGACACCAAAAGTAGCCATGAGTAGAGATGCGATTCCAGCAGTTAGGAAGCACGTGGATAAAATATGCCCACGGGCCGGGTCATTGTCGTTGATACAAAGGTAAGGGGACACCATGTAAACATAGGCCATAAAGTTACCAAATTCAGCAATAAAATTCTGATAATATTATTGATTGTTCATTAGAAATTCATAATTTAAGTCAATTAAAAATGAGTCAATTTTTACTCTTCAAACCGAATCAAGGTCAAGAGTAAAAACTAATTATGTAAACAAAGAAATGATTTAGAACACACAATTAGCTTGTAAATATTAATTGTAGATAATTAACTCACCTGTAATCCTAATGCAAGGGTTATCATGAATGTTGGTTTATCGGTGACACCGTAGATTAATTTTGGTCCATTAGTTAATTGTCCAGGAAGAGTTAAACTTGACTTTCTACTTGAAGACATTATTTTAATTGTTAACACTTTTACAGATTGTAAACATCTAATTGACAATTTAACGATTACCAACAAACCAAGAGCAATAGAAGAGCAAAGAGAAAGTTAATGATGAGATTAATCAATCTAATTACGAAACGTTGACAATCAAAGAGAATGTTAAGATTTAATCGAACCAGTTTCGGATTCACTGATTCACTTAATCTTAAGTGAAAGTGAATTAAGGTAATCGAATTGATTTAATTTTCTCTTAAAGGATGTTACACAAATCGCTAAGTGGAGGCGTCGATTTGAATGATATCGAATTGATAACACGAAGAGAGACCGACAATCAAGTTAATTTACCGTTCGAACAGAAAAATATCAATCGATTAACCTTCTAGTTAATTAATTCTTATTAATAGTATAGTTTATTGAATTTTGATTGTTCTTCTTCTTGTTAACTAACTTGGAAAAAGTTTTAGATTTTGTATCAACGATTGAGAAAACAATTTAATCTAATCAGTCAGATCATCGTTGTGTTTTCGTCAACTGATTGAACATAAAACTTCAACACTCAAACATGAAAACAATTAGTATTTTGATTGAGTAATTTAACTATTGTCTCTTGTAATCTAATGATTACAATGTATTTAAAACAATGACCATTGGATAAATCATATTGTGGGTTAAATTTAATCAGTCGTTTTCTATTTCTAATCAGATTTATATTGTCTTGTTAATACTGATTGATTTGACCTTTGTTGTGATTAAAGCATATTGATTATGAAACTTTTTCAATATCAATCAATCAATTTTCATTTCAAATATTTATTGATCTTAATTGTTTCCTATTGATGAAATTGTCAAATTAAATTATGATAAATTGAATGGGAAAATTTAGTCAACAATTTAGTTGATTCTAGTATTAGTCAGATTTTGCTCCCTCAATTGTAATAATTACTTTAATTATTAAATCTTTTAATTAACTTTTTAATTAACTTTTTAATCGAGTTCATAATAAGCGGTTGACATTTTGTTCATCGACTTGTTGGCCATCTGTTGGCGAGAAAAGGAATCATTTGGAATAACAAAAAATTTTTCTGGAAGAAAATTAAATTTAATTGAGTTTGATTGAATTCTGATAAAAATTGAGAATTAAGAGATGACATTTGATAGTAATTAGTTTTTTCGTTTATTTAATTGCAAGTTTGTTTTAAGAAAACAATAAGAATTGGGCTCAGCTGATTATTCTTCTTGTGTTTGGTAATTTGGTGATTTATCGTTGGAATTGTTTATTGTTTTCTTTTCTTTTGATCAACAAGATGCAAGGTGATTATAATCGTGGTGGTTATTTTGGTTCAGATTCACAATCTAGTGGCTACGATGGTGGTAATTATCAACAACCATATAACCCTAATGCTGTGGGTCAATCATATTCACCACCGAGTCCACCACCTCAACAACAACAACCTGGTTTTCAAAATCAACCTGCTAATCCATATTATGGTCAACAGCAGCCGCCATCTTTTTACAATAGACCTGCAGGAATTGCTGGTTCACCGGCTCATTCAACACCGTCGGTGCCTTCATTATCTGAGGAAGATATCAAAATCTTTAAGGAGACTCAGAAAAATGTTATGCTTAACAAATGTAAACTCTCAATTTGCACTCCGATTTCATCATTCGTTTTAATTTGCTCATTTCTTTCATCTCTCTTATAGTTTTACCTGCTGCTTTAATTGGTTGTGGTGCTATTTATATGGCTCACCAGAAGAAATTATTCAAACCCAGTGGATGGACTTATGGTATTTACCTCTGTACGGCTTCTTATGTCGCTCAATTTACTACTAGAAATGAATTGAAACGTCGAATTGCGGAATCTCCGTCAATGTCACCGTTTGCCCAACAAGTTAGAATGCAAATGGGATATGGTAAGTTTCTGATTATCAAAAATTGGATAAAACTGTTAATCTACTTTTATTTTCATTCTTTAGGAAATAACCCTGGTAATACGTTTTCGGGCGATTCTGGTGATTTTAACTTCTCTCAGGGTTATAATCAACCAACCACTGGAACACAATATTCACCTTACAATCGTTTCAATAGGCAGCGACAATCAAATTCTCCTAGTGAATTTACAGATGAATTGTCATTAGATGGTAAAGATTTAACCGAATTCTCCTTAGATTCAAAGTCAATCCAGAATAAAGATGACACCGGATTCGTTCCTGATGATATTTATGCCAATGATCCAGGTTTTAGAACACGAAAAGTAGTCGATCAAACTGAAAAATCCAAGTTAACTTATGAAGAATTAAGAAATAGGAATCGAGCTCAATATTCATCTAGTCCAGGAAACGCACCTTACATGCAACCAATGAATAATGGGCAACCCGAGATGTACAATAGAACTTTTTGAAAAAATCGATTAACAAGTAAACGAAAATGATGGCATAAAGATTTCACATTATTCTCAAGTCCAAAAAACTATCTACCAATGAAACAAGGAAATTAAATTACTCATTAGTAATTAAACAAAATGTGTTGAATTGTATTTTTAATTCTAGAGAAATAATAACAAAATCAATTCTAATGAAAAATATTCATTTAGTAAATTATTGTAATCGCCATTAAATGGACTTAGGGGTTTCCCTTTAGGTTAATCTTTATATTTTATGACAATTAGAATTTTATTGATTTAATTCTAGCACTAATTACAGAAAGAAAATTAACTTTAAACTGTTAATTATTACGATTCTTAATTGCGGAGACTCTGAAACTTTCCTCACATGAATAAAAGACTAATTAACAAATTAGAATGATCTCCGTTAATCCAGCTAATTACTTTATTAAATCGTTAAATCACTCAACTGTTTACAACCTTTACCCTTCACAATTTAATAGTAAATTCATTTAATTTTCATCCAAAGCTCACTAATTAAAGTTAATAACATGTTTACGTTTTAATCAACAGCGGTAACAATGAGCAAATAAAATAATTTAAACTTAATTGGCCTTCGGGCATGTTTATAATTAGAGTTTTATTTACGCAAACCTAAAGTATTTTGTAATCCTAATTAATTACAAATTAATCGAAATTTAGATTTTCCCGAGAAATTGACAGATTCTTGAAGAACCAGAATCAGAATCCCTTTTAATTGATTACCGACTAAATTGTCTTTCCTCAATTGATCATCTTAATTTTTAGTTCGATACAAAGTCGATAATCGTTCGTGTGTCCAAAACTGATCAATGGATCAACAACAAACTTTAATATCTAAATCTAAATCTGTTCAAATGATAGTAACTGGATTAACTTTTTGTCTTTTATTTTGGTTAATTAGACAATTATATTTGGGATTACGATTCGTCCGCCATTTTAAAAACTTCCCTCAGGACAAAGGTCACTTTTTACTTGGTAACTTGAAGCAACTTTTACCTTCGTTTCCATTTCCATCTGAAAATAAATCAAGTGAGTGATAAATTTATTTCTAACTGTCAACAATTAGTTAACGATAACTAATTGTGTCTCTCCTTCAGCATCGACGGCTGAGTTTCTCTTGTCCCAAAGGTCGCAACGTCCAAATGATGGCGTTTTCGTGTTCTGGTTAAGTTGGTATCCGGTTGTCACATGTACTGATTATCGGTCAACTGAGGTAACAATTAGTTTAATCAATTAACTTTTTCTTTCTACATTTTAAAAGTTTTCATTGAGTTAATCATATTGCTTAGGTAAACATGAGTTTTCTCAGCAATTAAACTTTTCCTTTGTGTAATTTAAATCATTAGGCTGTTCTAAGTAAACCAAATCATGACAAAGGTTACGGGTACAAATTTCTTGGACTTCGAGACGGTCTTGTGGTCAGTCATGGACCTAAGTGGAAGGCTCGACGTCGGATGATTGAACCGTTTTTTAATAGTAAAAGTTTATCGACTTATTTGCCTGCAATGAATCAATCCTTTACCTCGATGACCAAAGACATGACTGTCAACGGGTATCACAGATCGACATGGCCTCGTACATTCATACAACATCGGTGGACATTATTTTCGAGAATACAATGTCTGTTCCTATTGTAGATTTACCCAATTTTAAGAAGGTACTTCTTGCCGATTTAGAGGAAGGTGAGAAAATTGTGATCGCTCGAATACTTAATCCGTTTCTTTACCTTGATTGGACTTTTAATCTGTCGAAAGTTGGACAGTTTTTCAAACAAGCAGTTGAACGAATTGATAATTTCATGCAATCAAGAATTAAGGAGCGATTAATGCAAAGAAATGAGAAAATAGATAATAATGGTAATTGTGATTTATTGGAAAGAAAAAGTGACTTTATTGATTTGCTACTTGATCATTATGATGAAAATTCAAATGATCAAACTAAATCTATCAACATGGAAGGAATGAAAGAAGAGATTCTTAATTTAATCATCGCTGGACATGATACAATTGCTACTGGACTAAGATGGACACTCTTTCTATTGGGTGAGTTAACAATTAAATTTTGTTTCCATTTTTATACTTAATCGTCTTCATCTCTTTCAGGCAATAATCTCAATTGTCAGGATAAACTTTATGAAGAGATTGCAAATCACCTTGATGAGAACGGCTCTGATTATTGTGACAATTTAGAAGGAATCAGTAAATTAACTTATTTAGATCAGTGTATTAAAGAGTCGATGAGACTTTTCCCACCGATTCCACTTCTCGCCCGTCGATTAGAAACCGAAGTGACCGTTGACCAATACACAATTCCCAAAGGGACAGCTCTCGTTTTCTCGTATTATCATATTCATAGAGATTCAAAAGTTTGGGAAAATCCCGACACCTTTGACCCCGATCGATTTGAACCTGATCGATTCGCGTCCATACCCAAATATGCCTACATCCCTTTCGGTAACGGTAAACGATCTTGTATTGGCCAGAGATTCGCGATGATCGAGATGAAATTGTTCATCATTCACTTGATGAGAAAATATCGTTTCATATCAACCCAATCAGTTGATCAAGTTAAATTCGAGATGGATGTTACCATTAAACCAACTCAACCACTTACAATTAAACTTTTCCCCAGAAATTGAATCTGAAAACCTTGAATTGTCATGTTGATTATAATTATTGTTAAGCAATTTGTTTCCCTTTAGTGTGAAATAAACATGATTGATTGTGAACAAAGAGAGAATCTTGTTAATTAATTTACCGAAAGGATGATTTTTTGTCGTGATTGATTTTCACTGAGTTTACAGTTTGATGATTTACAAAAATAGGAATAAAATAAATACATGTAACGTCGGGAGAGCAAAACTATAGTCGTGATTACTTTGTGATTTATAATTTAGCGATAATCAAGGTGAACGATACATAGTTTAAGATTGATTAAAGGAAAAGAAAGGTCGATGCTGAGGACATGGAAATGAATACGATTTTTATGAGATGATTGAATTTCTTGTAGCTGTTCAAAGATAAATGAAATTGAATCGACTTAAGGTTTGAGGTAAAGATGAGATGATCGGTCCATAGCCTTGAGCATTGTCATACAGCTCGAAAAGTGGAGCGGCCACTAATTTATAATTCTTAGGTACGGCAAATAAAGCTTTCTCAGGTAATTGGACCAAAAATAGTCTCTTGTGTTCCTTGGGTTTGGTTATATGTGGTGGTACATATGGATATTGGGGTGGCTCAAAATTGGGTCTCCACCAATTACCAATTGTATCTTCAATTGTCCACTCATTGGCTATTCCATCTTGACGACCTAGTGTTTCGGTTAGAAGTCTTTTTAGTCCTTCGACTTCATCTTCTCCTGCTTTTAATTCACCTCCAGGTAATTTAAAGAAAGTTGTTCCTAATTGAAGGAGTAAAACATGAGGAAGTCGATGTTCATGGACAAGTAAAACTCCTTCAACTGATCTTCTCATTCCGACCTTTTCAAATTCATCTTTCATTCGTTGAAATCGAGCAGGAACTGAAGGATCTTTCTCAAATAGAGCATCTTTAGTACCAAAAGTATAATTTGATAATGGATATCTAATAGAGAAATGGAAAATGGTAAAAGTGTAAGTAACATGGTGATGAAAAGAGTACTTGGCACAAGAGGAAGAAAAAAAGATTTTAGAATTAAGGCAATTGAAACGCTTTTTTAATTATGGTGGTTTTAGTTAATCTTTTTCACTCTTCTAGTCTTTACTTACAGATTAATTGTTCGATCACAGGTAATCGAGAGTAAATTATTTGAAGCTAAATATTTGCCGGTATAAGTTGATTGTCTTTCTCCTGATTCAGTTTTCACTTTTGGCCATCCAGTTGTTGCTGGTGGAGTAATAGTAACACCAGTCACCGACATACTAATAAAATCAACTAATCCAAATAAGGGATGAAAAAACCAACCAAACCAACAAACCAAACAATTAGAAATAAATAAAATCAATCAACAATTTAATTACAAATATTACCTTATAATCAAAAATTCAACTTTAAGTTCAATTTAAAAATCAAAACAATGAAAAAAAGGGAAAAAAAGATTCACCAGATGGAGTGACCGACAAGAGACCGTCTGTTAATTAAATTGTTGTTAAGCCGAAAATTTTTAATTGTTTTAATTTTTCTAAGAATTAATTTTGTAAAATAATCAACAAAATAGTGAATTTACCAACATTAGAAAATTAGCTAATCTCACCTACTCAAGGTGAGAATATTTTATCGGCGTTAAAAAGAAAAGCAATTGTTCGTAATTCGATAATTAATATGTGCTCCCTTTTAATCTGCAAATCATCTTGAGTATTTTTCTTGGTCTCTGATTGTGTTGGTTTAATTTGTTGATTGTTTATTGCTGATTATTTATTCTGATTGTCACCATGCCTGAAATGGAAATAGATGAACGTCGAGGTGAGGGTTTAAAGGCCTATTACATCACCAAGATTGAAGAATTACAATTAGTTGTTACTGAAAAGACACAAAACTTGCGTCGTCTTCAAGCTCAAAGAAATGAGCTTAACGCTAAAGGTAAGTCTTGATTAATGGATTTATTTAATTTCTACAATCTCTCATTGTCATAAAATTTATAAATCATCATTTTTCACTTGATCTGAAATGTTAACTTTATTCTCTTGTAACTCAAGGCCAAGGTTCAGATTAAGATGAAAGGGTATTAATGAGTTGAGAGATTGTCACTATTGTGACAGGATTTTAATTTATATTCTGATGATGATTTTCATTTTTTGTTATTTTATTTAAATTTAATTTTCTATTCTTTTTTCCTTTTTATGTTTCGACAGTCAGAATGTTACGGGAGGAGCTTCAATTGCTTCAAGAACAAGGTTCTTATGTCGGTGAAGTTGTTAAACCAATTGATAAGAAAAAGGTTCTGGTTAAAGTTCACCCAGAGGGAAAATTTGTGGTTGACATCGATAAGAACATTGATATTGCGGATGTAACACCAAACTGTCGAGTTGCCCTTCGAAATGATAGTTACACATTACATAAAATATTACCTAATAAAGTAGATCCTTTGGTAAGCCTTATGATGGTTGAAAAGGTTCCCGATTCAACATATGAAATGGTTGGTGGTTTAGGTAAACAAATTCAAGAAATCAAAGAGGTCATTGAGTTACCTGTTAAACATCCTGAACTATTTGAAGCTCTTGGTATAGCTCAACCCAAAGGTAAATTAGTCTTTCAATTATCTTTTTGAAAGTTCAATTAATATTTTATTAATGTACTAATTTTGAAAATTTCTACAGGTGTATTGCTTTATGGTCCACCAGGAACTGGAAAAACTTTGTTGGCTCGAGCTGTTGCTCACCATACCGATTGTACTTTCATTAGAGTCTCAGGTTCCGAGTTAGTTCAAAAATTCATCGGTGAAGGTTCACGTATGGTTCGTGAACTGTTCGTCATGGCTCGAGAACATGCACCTTCAATTATCTTCATGGATGAGATTGATTCTATCGGTTCATCTCGTATAGAATCAAGTTCTGGTGGTGATTCTGAGGTACAACGTACCATGTTGGAGCTTCTCAATCAACTTGATGGTTTCGAGGCAACTAAAAATATCAAAGTTATCATGGCGACCAACAGAATAGATATTCTCGATCCAGCTCTTCTTCGTCCAGGTCGAATTGATCGTAAAATTGAATTCCCACCCCCAAATGAAGAAGCTCGTTTGGATATTCTTAAAATTCACTCGAGGAAAATGAATCTTACTCGAGGAATTAATTTACGTAAAATCGCTGAGATGATGCCCGGTGCTTCTGGTGCAGAGGTCAAAGGTGTTTGTACCGAGGCGGGTATGTATGCCCTTCGAGAGAGACGTGTCCATGTGACCCAAGAAGATTTCGAAATGGCCGTGGCCAAAGTTATGCAAAAAGATGCCGAACGTAACATGTCCATCAAAAAATTATGGAAATAATTTTTTTCGCTTCTTCTTTGCTAATTACTTTGTTTTTTACATAAAATTTAAAGAGAGATAAACAAAAACTTACCATTAAAACTAATGAATTTACCGAGAAAAGATTAATCAATTCATTTCGAAAAATGTAAACAACAATTAGTTCATTTTTTTCATTTATTCGAATATTTTTTCTTCGGCTATTTGAACTTTCTCAATAATATTTATATAAATTTCATGATCTCTTTCTGGAAATCCATTTGTTGGGAATTAGGAGGCATCATGGATTAGAAGAAGATGTAAACAGAATCATCAATTTTACATAGAATTAATTGTTAAGAATAATAAATGGTAAAGTCTCTTAAAAGATATTAATTTGAAAGGAAAAAAAAACTTGAGTTAAAACAATGAAAAGTAAATGATGAAGATGAAGATGAAAATATAATCTCAGAGATCTTGGTGATGAGGATGATTGAAGAGGTGTGAAGATGATTTAGAACTCAAGATTTTATAGAGACACAATTAAAGGAATGCTGATATATTCGTATTGATGAAATTAGTTAATATTATCTACGGCAATCGAAAAAAAAAAGATTAGAAAACATAAAGATAACACATGCAACCCAATTAAATGGATAAATCATCATCATTGATCATAGATAAATGAAATTGAATCGACTTAAGGTTTGAGGTAAAGATGAGATGATCGGTCCATAGCCTTGAGCATTGTCATACAGCTCGAAAAGTGGAGCGGCCACTAATTTATAATTCTTAGGTACGGCAAATAAAGCTTTCTCAGGTAATTGGACCAAAAATAGTCTCTTGTGTTCCTTGGGTTTGGTTATATGTGGTGGTACATATGGATATTGGGGTGGCTCAAAATTGGGTCTCCACCAATTACCAATTGTATCTTCAATTGTCCACTCATTGGCTATTCCATCTTGACGACCTAGTGTTTCGGTTAGAAGTCTTTTTAGTCCTTCGACTTCATCTTCTCCTGCTTTTAATTCACCTCCAGGTAATTTAAAGAAAGTTGTTCCTAATTGAAGGAGTAAAACATGAGGAAGTCGATGTTCATGGACAAGTAAAACTCCTTCAACTGATCTTCTCATTCCGACCTTTTCAAATTCATCTTTCATTCGTTGAAATCGAGCAGGAACTGATGGATCTTTCTCAAATAGAGCATCTTTAGTACCAAAAGTATAATTTGATAATGGATATCTAATAGAGAAATGGAAAAAGAATAGAACAAAAGAGCAAAAACAAATTTAGAATAGAACAAAATTGAAAATGTTAACCAGAGATTCTCACATTGAATAACTAAATTTCTAAAATTTCTTTTCTACTTGATAATTATACTTACAGATTAATTGTTCGATTACAAGTTACCGAAAGTAAATTGTTAGAAGCTAAATATTTGCCGGTATAAGTTGATTGTCTTTCTCCTGATTCAGTTTTCACTTTTGGCCATCCAGTTGTTGCTGGTGGAGTAATAGTAACACCAGTCACCGACATAATCTAAACAACTATTCAACTAGAAAGAGTGTAAACTAAACTTACAAACGTTAACTAATCACTAAACAACTTTAATATCATAAATAAATCATCAATCAATCAATCAAATCATCGAATGATTAAAGATTTTCAATGAGAATCTTCAATGAGTAAAAGAAAAGACAAAAACATGTTTACATTTTTTCATCTTTTCCAGAAAAAAAAGAATATAGATGTCGCACTAATCGATTCTGATCAAATTCGATTGACAATTTAATCATTAATTAGATGATTTTATCTATGAGTAGATTTCTCATCCTCTTTAATTGTTAATCGCATGGAAAATCATGATTGATTCAAGAAGATAAGGTGATTGTTGATTAGAATCTCTCTCCAATAAAGGAAACATCAACTTAGTGTTTATAATTGTTTTCGTTTTCTGATCATTTGAAGAATCAAATTGATAATTAAAATGATTCTGATTAAAAATTATCTTTTCCCTTTCCGCTGATCAAAGGATCGATTTGTTAATTCTGTTGGGAAAAAGTTGATTACAAACTAATCATTTTTCTCTTTGATTAAAGATCAACTTTTAATTGTCACGTATTCTTATTGACACTTATATTTATTACTGATTGTTGAAAAAGATTAACAATTAAAAGCAATTTAGTTTCATGTTTCACAATTTTATTCAGAAAAGAAAATCATATTTTGCTAATTGCTCTTTTTCTTTGGTAATTTACTTTGATCAATAATCCGAGATTGGTATTGTTTAACAAAGTAATTTAATTCAATAGAAAGTTAGAGTTGATTAAGTCTATCGGTAACAATTAACTTTTTTTTTCTTCTTTATTATAATTGTTTCAATGATTAAGAAAGTTTTCTTTTCATTATAAGCAAATATCATGGATACATTTTGTTTATTGTAGAAAGTTAAATTGTGATGATTAGTGAACAGTTTCTTGGGAAACTGTTATTGGGTCTTTGAACTTGACAATTAAATCTGAAACATTTAATTACAATTCTCGCAAGTAAAGTATATTAATAGTAAATCAAAAGAGATCTGAAATCACAACAAGTTAATCAATCATTTAGACTCTTGACAAAGTCACAGAATCAAATACACTAAAATTAGAAAAGATGTGAAAAGGTTAATCATGATTCTGAGTTTTCTGATCTCTGAAACAATCATGGTAATTATAGACTATGGAGTTTAAGGTGACCATAATTATAATATTTCGAGAGAGAATTCGATAAAGTTGATTATGTCAATTTTTTATTTTCACGACAATAATGATGAGTAATTTTCGAGTTCTATTAATTGTCCAAATGAACTCAATAGGAAGACAATTAACTCGATAAACAAATGAGCGGTAATTATGAGATAGAGTGAGAATAATATAATTAGAGATTTTTGATTGTAGAGGATTCAATAGACTAATTAGAATCGAGGACTGATTATCCGTGGATTAATCACTAATTGTTAAAACGACACGAAAAATGATCGAAAATCAATAGAAAAAGAAAAGATCAATCGAGTTTACTAGTTAATTATTCAAATGGAAGTCAATCTCTGTTTGATTAACCATATTTCCATTCAATTTAATCAACAATTACCTGAAAGATTAAGTTATCAGAAGATTATTGTATTCACCTTGTCGAAGTCGATTAATAATCAAGTTGTTGAATAAAGAAAAAGTAATCGAATCAACTGAAATTGAAAAATAACTTTTATTTATTGGTTTGAATATCGATCATGGTTAGTTAATTTTCTTGTACAAATCAAATTTAATTGTTTAATGGTTTAATCAAATGAATTAATTGTTCAAATAACAGTGAAATCAAATATTTTGAAAGAAAAGATCAATTTGTCTGAGATTTTTTGTCCAAAGTTACAACTTTGATTTGAAAATAATAATACAACTATTTAGAGTTAATTGTTATGAATTCGGAGTAATTTTTCTCCATGTAAATTGTTTCCTAATCATTACACTTTCTAATCACATTTCTTCCTGGTTGATTGATTGATTGAGATTTAAAATCATTAGTGAATCATTGTAAGTCTGTCTAAAGAAAAGAAAAGAAAAGATTTCTATTAATTGTGGTAAAGATTTTTTTTATATTCTGATTGAGTGATTTAATTAATGATAGAAAATGAAAGGTGAATGTAAAGGAGGAAGAGGAAGGAGAGTGATGGTGAGGGAGAGACCGAGGGTGAGGGTGGAAGTGGAAGGAGGAAAAATGATTAAGTGTGATCTTGAATATAAGAAGTAATTTAAATTGTCAACTGTTTTGTTCCCATTGATTATGTATCATAATTACCTGTTGTTACCATTGACCATAAGAGTGGGAGGGAATATTAATCATTTTCTCATTGTTTCCAAGGTCTTTGAACTTTTGGACAATTCGATAACATTACTGATTGTTTCCAATTACTTTTCTTACCTTTTTCAGGTAAATTTAATTTCATTTGATTTTTAGTCATCGATGTAATCGGATAAGAGAGTAACAAAAAGGATTCTCTTGATTGTTCATCGTCATCATGGTTGCTTTTTCATCATCATCATCAACCCAACAATCAGCTCAACGAGTGGCCGATATCGAATCGGGTTTAATTGATGTTAAAGGTAGAAAATCATCATCACAATCAACTAATTCCTCCAATGGTCGAAATTGTTGTTGCGATTCACTTTTCCAAGGAATCATATTTGTAATCTGTTGTTTCCTATTCGTCTCTCAATCAATGATGCTAATTAAAGTGTACTACAGTTTCCCGACAACCATTTCAACCAATTTAACCTTTGATGAGATGTTTGATTTACCTTCGGTGACCCTTTGCTTTAAAAGTGACCTCAAACCAGGTTCCGTTGAACAGGCAACCGAAGTGTTTAAACGTAATTTCAACATGGATGATAAAAGTAGTAAAGATGAAGATATTAAGTGTAACTTGATGATACCAACAATTAACTCGGTTACTGGTTTATCTGAAGTTTCACCAGTCGCTTGTAATGAAATTGTACCGACGGTGGAAAGTATTAACTTTGGATTGGGTAAAAAGTGTTACACTTTTTTCAGTAAATTGGGTAAATCAACTCGATCATCTCGTGAATTAAAGGTTAGAGCGCCAAGATATTACTCGCCGAGTGATGGTGGTGCTGACGGAGGGAATGGCCTATTAACCACTAAGAATGGTGATTTATTAACACTGGAGATTGAATTTGGTCGTAAACACATTGTTGATCCTTTAACCATTTCTGATGATCTCGGTGTCTCCTTGTCCATTCATCAATCAAATGAATTGCCGTTGGGAACTCAAAAAATATCAAAACTGAAACCGGGTTACAATTACTTGGTCACGTTTGATAAGATTGTTGAGAAACGGATGCCACCGCCGTTTAGAAATGGATGCGACCAATATAAGAGTAACAATAATAATAAAGAGAAAGTTAATCAGCCGGCTAATGGTGGTGATAGTTTAGAGAGTGTTAAACAATCAGCAGATGATTTAGAGGAAATTGTTTCCCTTCATTCACATAAATCACCTCGATCCAAATACGATTGTGTTGATCAGTGTTTATTGACATTGTATCGGGAAACATGTAATTGTTTACCATCAGATATAAATGTCCGTCGTGATTTACTTCGAGCAACGGACACTTTTTGTACCAACACAAAGTGTCAATCGCTTCAGATTCATCGAGCTGAATTTTGTGCCACTCTACCAAGATGTAAACCAAATTGTGAAGATGAAGTTTATAATTTTGTCACCGAAGTGGCCGATTCACAATCAACATCAATGGTATTGTCACATTACATAAACAGTCAGAAACATCGGACAGCATCACCATCGAGGCCAACTAATTACAATAACGGAGGTGGTTACATTATGGGTCGACCAATGATACCAAATAGTCAATTTCAATCATATGGTTTACAGGTAACAAAATTTGCAATTGTTTTCTTTGTATTTGTTGAATTGATGATCTTGATTTCTAATTGTTTTATTTTATTGTCCACTTAGGAGGCTGGTAGTTATCACGGATCATTGGCTGAATCTACTTCTGATATTGTCAATGTACTTGGTAGTTTATCGAAGGCTTTTGTTACCGTTCGTAAATCATCTGGACCCGATGTGGTCTATGAACATCGACCACAATATAATTACTTTGATTTTATCTTTCAATTGATGACTTTGGCCTGTGTTTGGCTTGGATTCTCCGTTTTCTCACTTCTTTGGAAGCCATTTTATATCATCTTCAAAATAATCTCCTTCTGTCTTTGTTTGTTTACACGTAATTCCCGTCAAACTAAACCATTGATCAATGTCGATTAGCAAATATCACCTTTGATTGTATTAAAATTATCCAGAGATGGTAAATTCACTTTTCACTTGATAGGAACTGTTAAATGATTATGATTGAAATCATCGCGAAAAATGTAAAGGGAAAGAAAATCGGAAATTTGAAATTATGGATTAGAAACAAACATTTATTTCTTGTTCTCAAATGTCAGCTTCAATCAGTTTCCATTATTTAATTTTCTCTTTATAATAAATTGGTAATCAAATGTGTTTGAATTGCGAATAAACACTTACGAGGGGAATAAGAATAATTCAGTTTATCTCAACATAATTCATTTGGTCCATCAAATCGTCAATTCTAGTTTTAAGAAGCTCAATTTTTTCTGATTCAACAAACAAGTGAGTAGCGTCAAGATCTTGGAGAATAAATTTAGATCCAAGAGCATTTGTATCATCCAAATGGAGGAGAAATTGTTTCATTTGTGGATCACATTCAACGAGAACACCTTTTTGAACATTGACCATGATGAAATCAGAGAAAGAGATAACTGATTTCATGAAAAGAACAATTTAAACAAAATTTATTTAAGAAAATGACAAAAGATAAACACTAAATTCAAGTATCCAGACTGCGCATGCGCAATAGAACATGTGATCTCCGCATTTGTGACTGAACATCTGAGAATAAATTTAATTTGTTAAATTAGTTTTTCTTCATTTGTTTACATCAAAAAGCGGCAAAGAAAATGGTAAGATTTTCTAATTTTTTATCAATCGTTTCTTTTCTATCTTCTCACCTTCTCCCTCTCTCTCTTTCTCTTGCAGCGTCGTGCTCAGTACCGTGTTCTTGACGATTCTGCTCGTAATCGGCGTGATCGTCAAATGGTAGAGAAATTGGAGAAGGACAATTTTCATGAAGATCCACATGCGAACCTTGTTATGCACAAGAAAGCGCCTAAATTTGAGGATCAAGCCATCAAATCATCAAGTAGTGGGGGAAGACGGAAGGAAAATCATTCTCATCATCATCATAAAGCTCGACAAGTAACACTGTCCACTCTTCTGGATGAAGACAGCAAAGCACCAGCCCCAAGTTATACCACGGCGGTTACACCGCGTCCTGGGCCGGTGATGATTGAGGATCGAGTTATTTTCACAGCCATCAAAAGGCATTTCTGTTGTGTTTGTGGGTTTTCAGCCAATTACACTTGTGTAACATGCGGCATGAGATATTGTTGTGTTACCTGTTTACAGACCCATAGAGACACTCGTTGTCTAAAAATGACAGTTTAATAATGTGAACAATCAAGAATATCAACTTGAATCACCATCAAGACCAACTAATTACAATAACGGAGGTGGTTACATTATGTGTCGACCAATGATACCAAATAGTCAATTTCAATCATATTGTTTACAGGTAACAAAATTTGCAATTGTTTTCTTTGTATTTGTTGAATTGATGATCTTAATTTCTAATCGTTTTGTTTTATTGTCCACTTAGGAGGCTGATTGATCGTTTTACTTTGATTTTATCTTTCAATTGATGACTTTGATCTGTATTTAGCTTCTAGGATTCTCCGTTTTCTCACTTCTTTGGAAGCCATTTTATATCATCTTCAAAATAATCTCCTTCTGTCTTTGTTTGTTTACACGTAATTCCCGTCAAACTAAACCATTGATCAATGACGATTAACAAATATCCATATTTATTTTCACTACATATTGGTTATCAAAACATCAATTCATTTAAATCTCCAGATTATTTGAATTCCCCTGAATCAAGAGGGATTCATGTTCATTTTCCAGAAAACTTGATATTTTCCTATTTGAATCTCGCTCACTTCCATATCTGAGAGATGGCAGATAAAATGTTTCCTTCAATAAACTGAATAAGTTTTTTATTCCAAAAGTGAGTTCAACAGATCATGAACATCCCCTGTAAGATTATTACTGAATCAGAATCAGAATCATTTTCACTTGAGAGTCTCCTGAAATTATATCAACAAGTAACTTTCATTTTTTACGATGATAAATTTGCAAATCATGTTAATCGTCAATCAATTACCAGATCACAATTATCTAAAGTGAAACAATAGATTCTAATTGATTTTGTCATCATAATTAACGTTTCAATATAATTATCCTCTATCATCATTAGTTTGATTATTTTACACAAGTTTAATGTAATTAAAATCAAATCAAACTGTTAATTAATTGTTAAATTTACCATCATGCCATTAGATGGTTATCATAAGTTTCCAATCTATGATTCAGAAAAAATGGATGATAATCAAATTACTGATTCGTTCCCGACAATTAATCCCAGCAATTTAACATTCGTATCAAAATTAGGTGAGTCTAAAGTAAATTATCAATCAAAGTGAAAATCAAAATTATCATTAGTGTTTACTGAACGTTTTGATTACAAAACCAAACCAGTTTCCTAATTGTTTAGTTATTATTAACTAATTTACTTCCCGATTCATTACTACAATTTTGTAATAATAATACCAGCATTTAACTATCGTGAATCTGATTTTCAGGAAGTAAATTGTTACAATTACACTGAAATAATTTAATTTTCATGTTTATCCATAAATATAACAGTAAATCCCTTAGCCTTAGGAGGCTACATAGTGAATAGTGTTAACGAATTGATTCACTTTTTTGATTTACTTGATCAAACCAACAATCTGAAGATTGTAACTCAGTTTGAGATTTGAATAATCTTACAATCATGATGATAATTGAATCTGATTCTGAATAAAAGTGAATATTAGATTGAATTGAATTCCGTCAATCAGGAATAACACAATAAAGAATCCGAGAAATGTGAATATTTTCCCCCAATTCTATTTACTTGAACTTTTAATTAATTTCTGACTACAAAATCTGATTGAAATTACTTGAACTTCATGATAACTGAAAAGGTTAATTTATTATCTAATCATCTTTGTCTTAAAAATTACACAGCAATTGAGATTTTCATGCAAAAATTGTTTCATTTTCATTTGGTTACGTTGCTTGTTGATTATTCATAACTGGATTTAATTTTTACTCTATTAGGGTCATAGTATTAATCTCTGAACTTAATTTATTCAGCAATCAAGTTGATTGTGATAATTTTTTCATCAAATTTAGTGTAAATATTATGATTGCTTTGATTGTGGAAAATGTTGATCTGAAAATCTCACCAGTCTTTGAATTGAATAAAAATATAATCAAGATAAATATTTGATTCATGTTCAGATTTGAATAACTGAATTGAACTGAATTTACAAGATGTTGTTTCAGAGATTCAGATTCTCAGTCTCATAAAAATAATATTACTTTCACCTTGAAACTCACTGGGAATTCATTATAAATACAATGAGAAAACAAATTATTAAATTTCCTGTGACAATTTGAGATCATTAATTACAATTAGCTAACTGAATTATCGTTAATGGCTCAAGTTGATTATAACTTCTTAGGTGTCGATAGATTCAATTGGAATAGTGAAAAACAATTGTCTCAAAATTTTAATTCCTCCTCTTATTAGTGATTAACATTTAATTTGACAGATTTTCTCTTAATGATAATCTGTTAATTAACTAATTTTAAGGTTGATAATTGATTAAACTTAAGTGATTACAAAAGAGTTAACCATTTCTATGAAAAATTCATTATTAATATAATCACAATTTAATCTCTTAGAACTCACAATTGTCATGTTAATTAATGATTAACCACAGTTAATTACTTGAAAGGGTCTAAAAGTTTATCTCTACAATTAAGGTCACAATAACAGGAGGAACAATTAATTGTATACATACAGTTAATCAAATTAATTTGAGGACAGTAAACTTTGATTGTTGTTCATTTAATCTGATTATCAATCAACAGGATTCAGCAGATTGACCTTTAGTTATGATGGATAACAATTTCAATTGGGAATTAATTAGATGATGAAAGTAGAGAGAAAGAGCTTAATTAGTTTATTGATTATCATTCAACGTAAATGATTAAGATAACACACAAGTATTAACTTCGTGATTAGCAACAATTAAAATTTTGCTTTTTCCGAACAATTTTTCCAACTAGAAAAAAAAGATTCCGATAAATTTTTTTCATGGTTATCAGTTGATTCTGATCATGAGTATCTTATTATGTAAATACCATCATGAGTTTATCACAATTGATGATCAGGATGAAGGAAATGAGGATATTTATCATGATAGTAATCGGAGGAAGTGATTCTTTATGTATGGATAAAAATACTTTCATGATGATAACAATTGAAATTTTTTCTTTCGCAATCGTAATTGATTCCGATTCCGTTTTGTGAATTTCATTCAATATTCAACCATTAAGAACTTATTGAAAGCCTCAGAATGCTAAGGATTACAATGAAAATGTTAGATTATCATGATGATTATTTGAATATTTTGAATATAATCATCATCATGGCTTTAGATTGTTTCATTCAACAAGTAATCTAACCTCAATGTGAATATTTACCAGAACTTTTTTTTCACTCTTCTTATCCAAATCAATTATTTTCATCATTATAATCACCATGAAATTTGGTGAATTTTTTACCTTCATGAATTTCATTTCAACATTAGCTGAAAATGTGAAAGTTGAAGAGTGAATTTATTTTGAATTTAGTTTTACAAATTGAATCAAATTACATTATTTATTATTATCAAATTGTGATTAAGACATAATTATCTCAGAATTAAAAATATTAAGAATATTAAGTTTAGTCTTTAATTGTCATTCAATCAAATGAGTTCATTTTATTGTGTGATTGTTGATTGTGTTAAAAATAAATTGTAATCTGAAAAAAAACACTAAGTTAATAGTTTACTTTTGATTAATCAACTTGATTGTTGTTTGCAATTTAATTTCGTTTGATATATATTATTATTAGATTTCAATTTGCTGACATAGATAATTATTACTATCACAATGTTAATCATTAATTGTGATACTAAATTAGATTGTATCACATTCAGCTTTATATATAAATTACATTTATCTTCAATTGTTGATAATAATTAATTTTGGTGAATTGTGTGTAATAATAACAGTGAAAATCATGTTGATAATAATGATGCTCGAATAATTTAATTGTTAACAATCAATGGAATCGACTAAATCATTTACCATTTGACTTTTATTATTATCCAACAAAAAGCAATATAGTTAATAACATAAAACAAAGTATCCTGATTATCAATTGAAACAATCAACTGTAACGATCACAAATTATTTTGATTTCCCGTTAATTGTTGAACAAGATTAATAAAAAAATCAATCAGTCCACTTTTTTCAAATTATTTGACCTTTATTTAGGTCCAGAGACAGCAACAATCAACAAGAATGACGTTAATCAAAATGTTGATGATGATGCTAATTGTAACAATTGATTGATCACAGTTAACAAGAGGCAACAAGGAATCTTAATAATAATAACAATCAGAATAATTTATTTAATTAATAGAAAATGGTTTTTGATCAATCAACCAAATCAATGATTTGTTTAGACCAACAAAAAGACCAAATAAAAAAGGATAACAATCAACTGATTGTGACGATGATTAAAGTTAGCTATGCAGTTTTTACTTTAATTATTAATAGATTGATTGTTGTTCAGATCGAGTCACAATTAATCAATTGTAAAAATGAACCAGAAAACCTTTGAAATCAAAAGTCGTTACAATCAATTTTCCTTTTAATAGTAATAGTTATCATCTTAATTACAACCAAATTAATATTAATCATCTGCATGTGATGTTCAGATAAATGTACTCAGGTTTAATTTGCTTAAATTGTTTATTTCTAACCATGAATATTGTTACTTTATGGTGAAAACTGTAGTTAACCTTGATTATAATTCAATTATAAGGTAAATGTTTGTTTTCATATGATGATGATGATAATAATGATTAAGTTGAAGATGAACATGAATCCCAAGTGAAAGTACCGTTACTTTTGAAATTATATTTTCTGATCAATTTTTAACCAATTTACATTTAAAATGGAAACCAAACTATCAAATCTTATCTGAGTGGTTAATATGATGATAAAGATGAAGATAATCATGATAATCATGATGGTGAATCCATCCAACTATTAATCTCATGCTCATCTCAACTATAAGTAATGATAATAAACTTTTATTACTTTTTTTTCTTAAACAGAATTAACTAAATCATCTTAATCAACTTGATTCTCTCTCTCTGCTTTTCTCAAGTTATTCAATTGATAAATTAAATTGTAATCATCTACAAATTCATCAACATTTTCAACTAGTTATGAATTTTAATTACATAAGGTTGGCTGATTATCATTACACTTAAATTATTCAATTATCATTACAATAACTATGATAATCAACTGAATTTATAAGAAAAATGAATTTCTTTTTCGTTTTTTTAGTTCAACAACAATATAGATAATCAATTTACTGGTGATGCGGATGAAGTGATGATGATGATCATCATCAAGAGGATGCTGAATAATAACAATGATAATAATCAGAATTGAATTTATATTGTAAACAAAATGTCAAAATCTACTCAGATTTTGTTTTGAATCTTTTTTTAGATACAATTTTCAACAGAGAGGAGAAAACTTTTCAAATTGTTTACTAAATTGTCGTTGATTATCATTAACAAAATTACTTGTTAAAAGTAAATATCAAAGGATGATAAAGATACGATTTGAAAAGTTGATTTCACAAAATTCAATTGATATTATATTGGTATAAGTGGATTGAATTATAATATTGATGGATTGATGTTTTTAAATTTGTTGATTCTTCAACATTTTGATTATCCTTTTAAATTGTATTGTCTGTTTGTTATGATTGGGTTCCAATGAAATGTTAAGTGTTATTATAATAACATCAGGATTGTTGTTGTTGTTGATTCACATGATTGAAATGGAAATTGATCAACTTGATTCAGTTTGCCTTTCAAATGTAACGGTAACAATTTAAAAGGACATGAATATCAGTCTGGATTCAAATATTTCCAACCATCACCTTTGTCATTTTTGTCTCTTTTAATTGCTCAGTAAATTGTATCCATTAGAATGTGAGTATTCAACTGATTTGTGGTTTTGATTGTCAACAAAATGATTGAACCAATTCTAGAAAAGCAAAAGAAAAAATTATTCTCATAGTATCTCTCGAAGATTTATCATCATTATCCATGGGATTGGTTTTTATCGATCAAAAATCATCATCATCATATTGGAATGAAGAAGATGATGATGATGATTAGTTGATTATTGTTGTAGATGATGAAATCCAGGAAAAGAAAAGTTATTTTTCTCAATACATAATTGTTATTCTGAAAAGATAAACGGAAAAAGTGTATGATTAAGTATCCAAAAAGATGATTATAAGTTTCTGATGATTAACTGTTATTGTATAATTATTACCATCTATTAGTAAATTTCAACTTGACCATCATTGACCCACATCAACAATTTGATTGTTTGACAAGATTAACTATCATTTTAAAGTAACCACCATTATTAAGTAACAACTGTTAAGTTCACAATGAAGATCAAATTAGTTAATTGTATGGTGGTGATTATCACCAGGAAATGATTAGCACCTAGAGAGAGAGAGAGAGAAAAATAAAATTAAAAATCGATTAAAAAAATAACTAATGTAATTCATTTGATTCCAATTACCTTGAACTGGATTAAATTTACAATTCGTTGAATTATTAAAGTGATTTTTTTGATGAAATCCAATAATGAAACCAAATGATGATCATTTTCAACTGGAAGGGATTTTATAGAGAAAGAAAATCCTTAATTGTTCAAACAATCGGTAAATGATGATTCTGATTATTATTATTATTATTAGAGTAACAATGAGGATAGTTGATTGTTTACAATTAGACTTTTCTGAAGAATCTAAATCTAAATTATCTGAATGAACATTAGATGATTAAGATAAATTCACGTTTCCATTGGTTGTTGAGTAATCAAAAAATTAGTTGTGATGTACAATTAAGGTGAAACTAAATCTACTGTCAAGTAAATAGGATTTAATTCAAGTACAGAAATCATCAATTACTTTTATCAAATAAACAACCATGAGATTGTAAATATAAATGAAGATGATTAAGAATCAATTTCACCATTTATATTATGGTTGATTAACTTTGTACTATTATAATTATATATTTCAAATGA
The DNA here is from genome assembly GCF_014898815.1 of Panonychus citri. Classification (NCBI taxonomy): domain Eukaryota; kingdom Metazoa; phylum Arthropoda; class Arachnida; order Trombidiformes; family Tetranychidae; genus Panonychus; species Panonychus citri. Next base: position 4,661,988 of record NW_026515543.1, on the reverse strand, counting down.
TCATCATGAGTAAATATATAGTAATGAAAATGACATTTCTTGATTACTATTTTGAGTATTATAATTTAACGAAAAGTAATCCAAATATGATTACGATTAACTTAATCAACAAAGTATAGAGATTAATTGGTTCAACTCCAAGAGTAATTGTAATATTAATCACTCCAAAAATTAACTCCCATTAGTATATACAGTGTATATAAAGATTTGTCAGTTCTATTAATCCAATTCAATTAATTTGAAAAGTTATCTTAATAGTAAAGTTATTACCTTAATCTTAAGGTCATTGAATTAAAGTGATTGACAGATTAGTGTCAATAGGAAGATGATAATGATATTTGATTGTTTTTTGCTAGTAAAAAAATAATCAAATATGATTACCTCTTAATCTTAATGATTTGAAGGAGGAAAACTTTTCAATAGTAAATTTTGAGTAAATTAGTCACTGGTATTGATCCAGTTCTGGGTTTGGCCACTGTTTCCTTGATTGCATCTTGTCACCATGTTAGTGTCATCGTCATGTCACTTTCTTGATGATGACCATGTTGATAACTAAAAACAGGATTTACCATCATTTCGATAACTTGTCTTTTCAACTCCATTAAGTTAATTGTTTCCTTTTATTAATATAAACACCAAATTATCTTCAATCGTAGTCGTTACTGTTGTGATTATTACATGAGTATTTAGTAACTTGTCCTTGTCTTTAAATTATGTTGATCCCAAAATGTTATCGTTTTGTCACTTGGTACAAATTTTAGTAATTTTCTTGATCCCAATAGTCCAATAAATCACTTGCAATGTTGTCCAGTGAATGTCCTAATATTATAAAAAACAAGAAAAATAAACAATGGTATTAATATATAATAGAAGTGGAAATTAGTTAAAACCTTAACGATAATCAAATTAGGAAAGAAGAGATTGTCAAAGTGATTAAATTTGATTAGTATGTTCATGTGACAACATGAACATTTAAATGAAAATAAGTTAAATTGAAAACATTCAACTTGATTTCATTGTTTTCCTTTTCTGATCCAGGATCGAGTAATCTAATTTACATTGGAATTGCATCAGGCTGTACGTTAATTGTTCTAATTGTTTGTTATATAATTAAATCGGTTCACAATAAACGTAAAAAATGTTACGATACAATCGATGAGACAACACGGACAATCATCTCGATGCCTCAAGCACGAAGAGAATCAAGTAAATCTTTTCAAGGTGTTTGTGTCTAGTAAGTTGATTGTCGTTCAAATCATTATGTTCAAATGATTAACCAATTGTACAAATTTTTTGTTTTAAAGTCAAAATCAACCAATTGATTTCATACTTCCTGGAATATCAACTCACCTCCAACCAGCACCAACTCCAAGTAGATTAACATCACCTTCGCATCATTGTTCAGAGACACAGCTACAGTGTTCTCATGATCAAAGCTTGATTACTGATTTATCAAGAGCTGAATCTCTTGAATCGTTGATCATCACAAAATCTAGTGGTTCAGAAGTTGTTGAAAGTGGATTGAGTAAATTTGCTGGTGACAATCAGCTGGAAAGGTCAAGATCCTCTTTATTAGGTGGACTAAATCCTGAGCTTTATCGTATCGGTGGAGTTGATCCAGACGGTGAAGATGATGATTTCCCTGATAATCATAGAGGTAGAATTTGGTTCAAAGTTAATTACGAGGAAAAGAATGAGCAACTTACCATCAATCTACTTAAAATCAAAAATTTACCTTCAAGGGTAAAAGGATCAGTAAATTGTTCCGATCCATTTGTCAGGTTAGTAAGTCAACAAAAGTTGATTAATTTAAATAAAATGCTATTAACCATTGTAAATAAATAAATCTACGATAATCTAACAAATATGATTGAACCAGAATGTAATAGTAATACTGATTTAATCAGCATTTCATTTACATGGAAATCAGTCTGAATTCATTGATATTGAATATAAAAGAGCCAATAAGCAGATAACCATGATAACCTCTTCAACATTTTCCTCGTCATCATAATAGTTTGAGATCTTCTTCCTGTCTTCCAATATAAATATATCGCTGATTCTCAGGGAGTTAATTATGTTGACGAAATAGATAAATACAAGTACGAAAGAGTAACATGTCGAACATCCAATTACAAACCAATCGTAAGATCTTGAGTATGGAAAGAAATAGAAGAGAAATAAAAAAAATGAATTAGTCTTTGGAGAGAAAAACAAAGGCAATAAGTTAATTCTTAATTAAAGATTTTCTATGAAAACTCTTCTCATGGAACATTTTAGATGACAGATTAGGAACAAGCCTCGGAACAAATTCTTTGCTTCTTGTTCTAACATGAAAATAAGACTAGAACTTTTTCCACTCTGATTTCTATCATATTAATTCGATCACTTCGACTCGATATCTGTTACCATTCCTTTTACACTGAGCCAATAACTTTATTCCTCGACTTTGGATACTTTGTATGTTCATTTGGATTCTCTGTTATTTTTGTCTCCTTATAAACGATAATCATTTTTACCATTTGGTGATGATGATATTGATGATTAACACTCATGGTTGGACATGTTTCTCATTTCATGGTTGCCAGAATTTATCTTCTACCCGATGGAAGACGATATGTGCAATCTAAAGTTAAAAAGAAGACCTGTAATCCAAGATTCGATGAGACTTTTGTATTCCAGGTAAGTAAAATGTCCACTGGATACACATAATCCCATTAATCGAATCATTGATCTTTAATGGACCAATTCCGTAGACTATGTATCATCCAAATATATAAAATGAAATGGATTAGATAAATAATTGTGAAAAAAGATTGAAAAATCAAATGGAAAAGGAGTAAAAACCAATCAAACAATCAGATTGAAAAGTTCATAGAAATGTCAAAGAATTGGAATAGAAATTAAATGTTTGGCTTACCCGTTCAAGTGAAATCTTTAGATTAAAGGTCATTAGATTAGCGGATAATGTCTACAGTTTATCTCGATCTGAATATTGGAATAGAATAGAAAGAAAAAGAAAAAATGTTCGATATTTTGATTAGAAAATTACTAATCCCAATAAGCCTCACGTATCGGGAAATATTGAAGTGAAATTTTGATCCAGGTAAAAGTTAATATTTACATAATTGTTGAGGTGAATTACAATTTACGTTTACCAGCCATTTCACTTCAGTGGTTTTAATTGTTAACTCTGATTCTTTGTTGAATTGATGAATGAACTGAATAGAGTCTACAAGGAAAATAATATAATCATGTTAATGATATTGAAACTGAATATTGTTGAGTATCTAAACATGGAAAGAGTTGAGTTTTTGTTGAACACTGAAAGTTATTCAATTTAGTTTCAACAAATTTAATTTCACCTTGAGTAAATTCATCACAATTATGTAATGATTGTTGTTGATCCAATTTTTCCCAATCACGTTAACATCAACGGAACCAAACACTTATTTACCTTAAATATAAATTCCAACAAATTGAATGTTTTCCGTTGTGATTTGAGAGTTAATCTGACCATGGAAAAGTGTGATAGTTGAATTTATCTTGGTGAAAATAATCTAAAGTAAACATGGGAGATAAAGCAGAAAATTGTGATATTAATTATATAACCTTTAATCAAAATCCTTTAACAAAATCAATGATTGGAAGTGATTAAGATGCACAATAAACAAACAGAAAACTTGATCCTTTTGTTTACGTCCAACCTTATGAATGATACACTTACTTTTGTTTAGTTAATTGGTTGGATTTTTATCAACAATTAACTAATCCATAATGGTGAATCCATCAAGTCCATTAGATTAACAAAAGACAATAGAATCAACAAGAAACCACTATAATAAACCCTTAATTATTGTAAGAGATTAGAGTTAGGCCTAAACATTATATAGATGAAACAAACAAAGGGTTTAGGAAATTAACCAATTTTCATAATAAATTTGGACAATTGATTGACATCTCTGATTAAATTGTTCCGTCGATGTATTTTTTTCTGTATTGATTCAGGTTCCAAATAAATCAGTTCAAGATAATTCACTTCGATTAACAGTTTTTGACAACGACAGAGGAAAAAGACACAATTTAATAGGCCACGTTATCGTTAAGCTGAAAGATCTTGACTTCATTTCGTCTAATCCTCCACTTCTTTGGCGAGACCTGGAATTGGAACAAGATGAGGTAACAATTAGTAAACTAATTAATCAAATAATCACTTAATCACTTACCTGTATTTCTGTTTCTGTTAACTCAATTGCTTTAATAAGCCTCCATCTGAATCTGGTGAAATAAATGTGAGCCTTTGTTACAATCCGATGATTGAAAGATTAACCATAACCGTTTGTGAAGCCAAAGACTTGCGGTGGCCTGATGACACACCTTTAGGTAACACACCAATTAATTAACTAATTACCTCTTCAATTAACTAACAGCATGAACAATTTGCTAACCGTTGAAATTAAAAACAAACCTTTAAAATGCGATTTGAAACGATCACAAATCAATCAAACGAGAAAAACACAAAAGTGAAAAAAATCAAAGAGATTAGTTAATCTTTTTTACTTTCCAATAGATTTAATCTTCTCAATCACTTATTGCATGAAGATTAACTTCTGTTCAGATGACAAATTGTCTAATTAATATAAATAATTAACCACAAAAGAACAATTTTCATCTCTAACCTTTAACATTTCTAAATTTGTGATCAACTGTTGGCAACGGAGATGATCAAGTGATTGGTTTTGTTAATTGTTTTCTCTTCGTAATTAGAAACCTGTGTCAAGATTAGTCTATTTACCGGAAGTAAAATGGTCAAGACAAAGAAAACATCAATGGCGAAGAGAAATTTCCAGCCCAATTACAATGAGTCCTTCCATTTTAAACTGAATCAAACATCGGTGGCGATTTCTCATGTTCTCATTCAAGTTAATCTCGCCCATGTTTCAACTAAAGGTAACATTGAATCTTTTGTTTTCCTCTCTCGTTCTCAATTTCAAATGATAATATTTTCCATCTCTTTTATTATTATTATTTTATTGTTCTTCTCATTTTATGATTCTTATTCTATGTTGATTTTTTTTTCTTTTCTCATTATTATTCTATAGGAGATAAATGTCTGGGAAGAATCGTCCTTGGTTCTCATATGTTTGCTCGTGGTAAAGCCTTGGAACACTGGATTATAGCGACTACCACTACACCTCATAAACAAGTCCGACAATGGCACAAGTTAAACTGAACTTCATCTTAATTACTTCATTAGATTGACCATCAACACGATAATTTAACAATAATAATCTAATGTGTGATCTCATGTAATAACTTTTTCTTAAACTTTCTGTTCTCTATCGATTTTTTCTCCTTCTATTGTACATCATCATCATCATCTTCTTCAAAGTCTCTTCATGAATCTTCAAATTACTGAGATTTTAATAGAAATCAATTGGAAGCTATTAAGTAATTGTCATCATCACTTTGCCAATCAAAATTGTCTTCTCACATTACCTACAATCTAATTTAAACTTCATCGTTATCATCATCATTTCCAATTCAAGTTAACGTAATATCGGTTTACATATTGGATATTCAACCGCAATCAACTAATTAAAGCATAAAATGTTCATTACAGAGATTTAATTCAGTCAAATGATGAAATTAGGGAAATTGAGATTTTGTATATTAATTATGTTCACAAAAATGTTTATATTTTAACGTGACAAACGCTGTTAAAATTAATTATCTCTGTTAATTGTTGACAAATATATTCATCACTTTGACATAAATTTGAAAAAAAAGATATACAAATATACTGAATACTCAGAGTGTTGAAAAACTGATGAGTCCAATTGTATCAACATTATCGACTAATATACAAAACATTGGATAATCAAATTAATAAATGAATAAATTGTAAGGAACTTGGAACAAATTAATTGTCGAACTTTAATTTAAATCGAAAGAAAAGCAATCAACTTAATTTAAACAACAATCGAAATGCGAATTTCATTCACTTTTATCTTTAATGATTTTCTCTTTGGTCTCCAAATGTAAATGTTGACTTGATTCAATTGTTGTCATTGGTAAATTATAATAATTGAGATTGTGAGAAAACTTAAATTTAGTTGATTATTACTTAGGTTAATTGGTTTCAGATCAAACAAGATTAACTACATTTTCTTATTGATTCAAGTTGATTGAAAATTTTTACTTTAATCCACTTGAAATTGGATTCAGCAGTTTGACTACTTGAAGACAAAATTAGTAAATTGTAACAATAGTTTGATAGTAAATCACATCAAATAACATGAAAATTGAGTATCGCTCAGACTCGAGTCTGTGGTCATAATTTTAAAAGACCGAAAGATTATTCAAGAAAAACTTGTTCGAAACTTGGTTAACTTAATTTATTTTGACCAAAAAAGTAAGATTTCTCTCTATAATGTATCGAATTTAGAACATTGACCTCAAATCGCTTCCGTTTGGCTGATCAGAAACAAAATTGGACGATATTTTTGAGGTGTTCGTTCAAAATTCTATGATAAAAAAAAAGTTGGACTCAAAAGTTTTGAGTCAAAACTATTAAATAATAATAAAAAGAATAAAAAAGTTCTCATAGTTAGAAAATCGATTGACCAATAGATGGCAGCACAATCGAAGAGTTTACATTGTTACCATGACGATCTCTTTGTTATTGTTGTGTTTTCGTTTTCTTATCATTTCTTTTGAAGCTTTTTGATTTAACTTTTGATTAACTTTCTTTTTTTTTGTGAATCTATTTGACAATTAAAGATATTCGTTTAAACCATGATTACCAATTGATCTAATACATCTAATCGAATTGTTTGTATCTCAGATCGTATTTTCCAAATCTCCACCTTCACCTGGTTTCATTTCTAATTTTTTCTTTTCTCAAACAAGGTAAGCTTTTTTTCTTAATTAATTAATGAACTGATTTTTCTGACTCATTTTCTTTTGGTTGGTTAATCATCAATTCCTCTTCTGAACGATCTATTCTATTCTCTTTAAATGTTTCTTAAAAACTTTGGATGGTAACAATTTGAAATTTTCTCTCTCACTAAAGTTGATCCTTCTCTCTCTTTGTCTTATTAAATAATTTCATCATTGTCACTGAATTACAACGTAATAATTTTCCTTCAACAATTAATAGCTATTTTCCTATTTTCTCTTGTTAATTGTCATTTTATTATCAAGAGTTTTTACTTTCTTCATCTATTCACAAGGTGTGCAACTTTGACTATCATAATTAATTGAGTTTCTTTCTCTTTTCCCCTCAACAATTAAAGTATCTTATCTATCAATTGTTGAAATATATTATCACCAATCAAGTAAACATAATATCTGCTTTCGACTAAAAATAGAGCCAAGAAAAAGCCATGGGAGGTGCAGTCAGTGCTGGTGAAGATAACGATGCTTTAGTTGATAATTTGGTCTCTGCTGATATCATCCGATCCAAAGAGATTGAGCAAATCTTCCGTGCCGTTGATAGAGGCCACTATTATCCCGAAAGGTTCAAAGAAGATGCTTATAGAGATTCAGCATGGAAAGACGGTAATCTTCACCTCTCCGCTCCGTGTATCTATTCAGAGGTCATGGAACATCTCGACCTAAAGCCAGGTCTTTCTTTCCTTAACATGGGCTCAGGTACAGGTTATCTTTCAACGATGGTGGGTCTTGCCTTGGGCCATTCTGGTATCAACCATGGGATCGAGTTACACCAAAGTGTCGTTGATTATGCTTACCAAAAACTTGACGAATTTAAATCAAAATTATCTACCTCAGATTTCTGTGAGCCAACATTTGTTGTCGGCAATTGTTTAAAAGTTGATCCATCTACCATGAGACTATATGATCGAGTCTATTGTGGGGCCGCTGTATCGGAAAAAGATGAACTGTACATGAGACGATTCCTGAAAATCAATGGATCACTAGTGATGCCATTAAATGATCAACTCGTAGTTATGACTCGATTCTCAGAAAATGGATTTTCTAAAAATTATTTTTACGCGGTTTCTTTTGCATCGCTATTACGACCTTCTCCCGAAGATCCAATGGTCAAACTACGTAAGTACAATTATCGAAACAATTTAAACTTTTAGCTAATCCGCCATCTTTTTCTCATCATTTTCTTTTAAAAACAATTTAGCGGAAATGAGTCCAATGAAATTAAAGGAAATTTGTCATAAGAAAGTGAAAGGATTGATCAATTTAAAGCGTTGCCTGGAAGACGAGGATTGGGCTGAAAGTCCTGAGAAGCGACTGTTCACTTACTACAATTTATTAGATGGAAAATGAATCCAAATTAAATCATCAAAGTGACAATTTAAATTGATCAAAATTTAAAACACCAACATTTTCATCAACTTTAAATCACTTGAACTGGATTTCTTTTGAAAGAAAACAAATCAATCTCTTTTTCATCCATTTAAACATTGGCTTAATTAAATTATTAATAATCTGTTCGTTTTTTTTACGCTCAACAATCATCAACAATTAAGGGAAAGAAAAGCTAAATCACAACTTCCATTATCCCAGGATATAAAATTAACTTGGTTTTGAATATCTTAATCACTGGTTTAATTACTCACATTGTCCATGTTTTTTTTTGTCGTCTTGTTAATTAACTAACAGTTGAATTGTTAATAGCTGATTAATTACTTATAATCGTTTTTGTATAACTTATTTTCCATGTTTATAAAGTTACTTTCTCTCCTTTCGCTTGACGATATACATTGTTGTTATCACGATAAAATTAACAAACAATTTAAACAAATAGAAATTGATTAATAGAAAATAATAGAAGTGACAAGAAGCAATTAAGGAATAGAAGAAAAAAATAGAAAAGCGGAAAACAAATCCACAATTAGCACTTGTGTACTTGTTGGAAGTCATTTATCACCGATCAAGTTGATAGGCGATTGATATGGCAATTTAAGGAAGATGATTAGTGTTAATTATTCACCAATAGATTATTGTTATAGTTGATCATCTGAGAATTGATTTGGATTCATTTATTGCTTATTATGGTCATGGTGCTAAGGCGGCAGGAAGTGTTTTCCCACAGGGACCTTGGAAGTGGAAACCGAAATCATTGGTGGCACTTGTTTCTTCAATGTTGAATTCAGCCACGGGTACACCTCGGGCTGCAGCCGATGGGGCCAATGATGCTGCTGGATAGACCGCTGAGGAAGTACCGATAACCAGAACCAGGTCACATTGAGTGAGTTGTTGTTCAGCGAGACGGAGATCAGACTCGTGAAGTGATTCATTGAACCAGACAACGTTAGGCCTAAGGAGACCATGACAGCCTGGCTTTTTACAATGAGGAAGTTGATCAATTTTAATAACCGATTCCATGGTATCGGCATCTGGGCTACCTTTTCCTCGAAGGGCCTCACAAATGGGCGAATCATAATTGGCCGAGACATCACCACACTTTAAACATCGAGTTTTAAACAGTGTCCCATGAAGTTCAATTACATTGCTACTGCCCGCTTTCCGATGGAGCTCATCAATGTTTTGAGTAATAATGACCAGTTTCCGTCCTTCTTGGGCCAATCGGGTCTCGGCTTCAGCCAGAGCAATATGAGCGGCATTTGGTGATTTTGTTAGAACCACTTCCCGACGGTATGAATAAAATTCCCAGACCAATGATGGATTACGTTCAAAAGCCGATGGAGTAGCCAATTCGGTGGCTCGATAGGTTCTCCATAGGCCACCCGATCCTCTAAAAGTTGGAACACCCGATTCAGCTGATATTCCAGCACCAGTTATGGCGACTATATGTTTAGACTGACCGAAAATGGAACGAAATTTGGTTAAATCACTTGAAGGTCTCATTTGATTTCTACCAGACATATTAAACCACAGAGATGATTCTAGAAGACGACGAGATGAAGACAAAGAGGAAAATTTCCTGGTAACCAATCCATTGGGAGAAAATAACAATCGTGAAGAGAGACAAAGGGAGAAAGATGAAAACAACATGAAAGAAACAGAAAAGAAAACACAAAAAAAAAGGTAAACAAAACGAGGAAAAAATTCACAGAAAGAAAAGAACAGGTTAACACAGAGAACAAGAGTGTACACAGCTGACAATTAGAATTTATTATCAATTATTGATCAAAGAAAATAATTAGTTAACAACAAGCAATTAAAAAAGAAAAGCAAAGTCTATGGTAACTAAAGTGAGAAATTTTTACTTTGCAAAAGGTGAAAATGATTGTCACAGAAAACGAAAAACAAATCAAGTGGTTTTACTGATTAATTTAATTGTACTTTCTTTCTCACGTGTGAATCTACAACAATCAACGAGAACATGAGAGAAATTGATTAATCAATGATTATCAATGAAACCGATAATCAATAAATGAGATTAGCCAGAAAATAAACATTGGACAGAAAAAGTAAAAATCAACAACTTTTTTCCTCTTCAACTTTGGTGAGGGAAAATTAAAAATCAATAAGAAATTCAATCTAACCTTAAAATGAGAACAATTAAGTTTATTGATTAACCACAATAAACGTAAAATTAACTTGTTCCAATGTAATTTTGATATTCGATAATATTATCAAGAAAAAAAAGAAGAAAAAATTTGAATTGTTTTGTTTTCTTCTTCTACAAACGAATCATTAATACGTTACAACGTTTACGATTTAATTGTGGAAATGAATCGTGAGCATCTTCCAATGTTACCTGGGCAAAGATGGAGTCGCACAAAATGATGATGAAGAAGAGAAGGAGAGAGAGAGAGAGAGAGTGAGAGGGAGGGGAGAGATTCAAGTCCTTGGTTGTTACCCTACAATTGATATAATCATGAGAATTGAGGCAAAGGAAAGAGAAGAAAAAATTTTCCTTGAATAAACCTTGAAACCAGAGGATTCATCCTTGGAACTCATGATGTGACCCTGGAATCAACTGAATTAACCTCCATTTGCTGTAAACCCTTTCGTTTGTACCAATTTAGCACAAATTTCATGAAATTCAGGCCTTAACAGGCTCTCTAGTAACCAAAGGATTCAAAGCAAATCAACTCTCTCAGTTCCTCCTTCGTCCTCTCTCAGTTAACTAACATGGTAATTATGACGATATTTTCAAGTTTCAATTACCTTTCATTTTTCAAGATGAACAAGATGATGATAACCTTCATTATAAATATGAAAGCGTAGTAACAAAATCAAGGTGATGAGTTTCAAGTAATTGTGGTTAAAGGATGAACGATAAAATTACATAGGGATGATAAAGATGAAGATGAACTTGGAAAAAGTTTCTTTCTTCTTTCTCTCTCTCTTTCATTTTTCTTTCTTTTCCTTTTTCTCTTTCTATTCTGATTCTGTTTCTCATTCTTTTTTCGATTTCTTCTTATTCAATCGATAATCTCTTTCGCTCTTTCGCTCTTTCGAACATCTCTCTGTCTTTTATATCTTTCTTATCGTTCTTTTCGTCCTTGACCTTGAAAACCATGTCATTGACTGATTCTGTGCCTAATACATTGTTTTTTCTCACTTGGTAACCTTGATAACTTGGAAAGAGTAAAAAATAACCAAAGGAAACCTTGAATTCACTTGGTTACCTTTGCTTTGGCCTCAAAACACCTCACATTTACCTTGATTCAACTGATCCCATCTTACAAATGACCTTCTTCACTTTATCATCATCCTCATCCTCATCTTCATCATCATCGTCATCATCTCTCTCCTCTGTATCTACCCAAGCCTATGATAAGATTTCAAGATCACTTTTTATTACATTTGCATTAACCATTGATTGTTGATGTTTTATCATTTCCATTTAATTATTGTGATGATAAGATATTAAATAGATTCACAATTTAAACGTTAATTTACTTTTAGTTGGCGCATGAATTTGATCAACAATTAACAAAAGATTGAATAGCAAGTAATCAACAATGCAAGTAATCAACATTTTCAATACTCTTTTATTAATATTTCAATGGTGATTTTTTATTCTGTTTAATTGATATATTATTGTATTAATTAATTTTTTATATTCACAAAACATTTAAAATGAACTCAATCAAATATTATTAATATTGATAGTTATGAATTTAATTATTTAGATTCAATTAGTTCAACAATTAATAACAATCAATATTAAAACAAATAATCAGTGGTTAGTTTTTTCATTAACTCATTTTTCAATAATCAATTAGCTAATTCACTAGTAAATCAATGATTAACGATTTATTGATTACAATGTATAATGAATGAGAAAAGCAAAAAGATTTTTTGATATCTCGTCTTAATTAATTTGAAATCCATTAATAAATTAATCCAATTTCAACTACATGTGGTTCTTTGGCTTATAAGCAATTGACAGTTGGGTATTTATTCAGACAATTTAATTTTGATGAACAGAATTAAAATAATCAATTGTGATTAAAGTTAAAATTTGTCCCAAAATTATCACGGGAAGTCCGTCTTTGAGCAACAATACAATGTAGAATTACCCAACTGACCAGTTGTAATTTAAAAGTACATTAAATTGTTAGCATTTGATTAGTATAAATAATGATCATAATATGTTGCAATATAATGAAAAAAGTTACATAACAATCAGTTAATTTAATTTTATTACATTGGTCAAATACTATTAGTACTTAAATAACGTTACATGTATGGTGAGTAATTTGATTTTGAAGTACAATCAGTTAGTTGGTCAATGGCAATTTTGACAATTAGGTTTTTGATTGAGAATTGGGATAACCCAATCTTATGATTGTTGTAATTACAATAACACTTAAATTAAACTCAAATGTAAAGTCAATTTGTGAGAAAAATACATCATGTAATTAACTGATTGTTGTGGTTGATTGATAGATAATGATGGTTGTTGTTGACGATGTCCAATGGGCCTGGCAATCGAAAGGGATGAACACTGCCAAAATTAGATATAAAAGTAACATTGATTCAGTTCCAAGTTAATTGTTAAGTTGATTTCACTCAGATCAAGTTGATTATCGATCCTCATTTCTTCAAACTTTAATTTCACCATTCAAGTTAAAATGAATCTTTTGGTAAGTAAATTGGTGCTGATACTTTTTACTAATTTTCGTTAATTTTGTGCTCATCTTTTCTTCAATTCTAATTGTTACAATCCAGTTACCATTCACATTCATCGTACTTTTAATTGTTGCTCTAAGTGATGCTGGACATAAGCATAAACACTTTAGTAAACATTTCCATAAGAGGCCAGCTCATGTCATCCATTTTCCAGTAGTGGTCAAGCCTAAACCTGCTTTCTTCCATGGACACAAGTTCAAACATGGTGGATTCGGACACGGAGGAGGATATGGAGGTGGACATGGAGGTGGATGGAAAAAGGGATGGAAACATCATGGTTAATCTTTCAAGCGATTAATCAACAGTTTCGATTGGAACTTTTTTCCTTGATAAACTTTCACCTTTCGTTTTTTTTGTGTACTTTTTCATATCTTCAACTGATCCTTCCGACTGATTAAAAGTTCAATTGATTTACTTTAATTTAATTCTTCTAATTATTCAAGTGATACTTTTTCAATCAGTGTTAACAATTAAAGTTAATTGTTTCATGAAAAGTTTTGTTTACTTTTGTATCGCCATCTGGTGAGAGTTTGACTAACTATTATGAGATTAACTCGTAATATCAAAATCGGAACTGATTTTAATTTGATTATTACGTTTTAATTTAATTGTTCACACGATACCATAGATTATTTGGATTTGTTTCCGGTGTCAAGGAATCCTCATTGAAAAGTACAAAACCAATTCTGAGAGCAACAACAATTGACAAAAGTACAACAACTGAACCAAAGGGACAATTAATTGGACAAAAATCAAAGTAAATGATATTTGATCAGAATTAGTTGTTGACTTGGATTTTTGCACTCAAATTTAAACTAGATAACAATTAAAGGATTAAACAATTAATTGACAAGAGGAAAAATGTAATCACTCAGCCTAATAATCTTGATTTGAAAGTTTAACAATCACAAAGAAAGATCACAATTTACTATTTCCAATTTTCTAATCGATATAAATTATTGTGAATTTAAAACTTAAATTAGTGTTACAATTGGTGTCATTATAAAATCTCAGAGTTAATCAGTTGGTAGTTGATTTGATTTGTGTAATTTTCGTGACATTTTCATTCAAGTTTCAAGTCATTTACTTGATTAACATTCATTTAATTATCATTAAGTGACTTCCACCGATTCTTTGGTTGAAAGGAAAGTTGAACAATCCACTGGCTTCAATTTGCCACTTTCACTTTCCACAAACATTTGCCTGTTAATTCATGACAAACAGAAAGTTCATTTCTCCATTCCCACTGAATTTTCCAGTTGAATTGGTTCCTGAAACTTTGAAAAGTTAACTGAATCATCTTAATGCTCTTTGTCAACAAAATCAGTATCATGAAAACTTTGGTAAGTCTTGAAACCCTTCAGACGAAAGTAACGGTTTTTTTATGTTACCAAAATCGTTGATGGAAACTACTTGAGGACATCAGTTGAATCTGAATTATCTCAAATCAGCATCTATCATGTTCACTTGATTATTATAGTGTGAACCAAATAATAGATGACATGTGTGTGGTGGACATTTATTTTACTATCGTAATTAATTTCATCGTTTTTATGTCTTTTTATTTCTTTCGTCTGTATTAGGTTTTCATCTTGTCATTAATTGTCCTTCTCGACTCATTCCAACTCACTGAAAGTAAATTTTTACGAGGATATAAGAAACTTTTCGCACCTTATTATGGTCATGGTTACTATTCAAATTACCATTACGTCCCTCACTATTATCCATATTATTACCGTCCATTTTATCATCATTATGGTTATGGTCATCATTGGGGCTATGGAGGAGGTTGGCATCATGGACGATGATAAATTGATCCAACTTTTAGCTAAAAACACAACCATGATACATAAGCAATATTGTAATGAATTCTGAAGATTAATTTTTCAGATCTTTTTTAATCTTCAGATTTCACTTGATGAAAACGACGACGAAAAGTTATGAATTATCTTCCATCGCATTTTTGTTATGATTTGATTATTTTTCGCAATAAAGCTGAAAAAATGTTTATTAAAAATTAAAAATTACTTTCGTTCATTCAACGAATCAAACATTTCTTGTTTATATTGAAAAATTGACTCAGGTCAATATATTACTAGGTTTTATTTTCTCATCTCATGAATTATCCAAGAGTGTTTCTGCTGAGTATCAAAGAAATTGATTTAATTAATTAACTTTAGGTTTAATTGTCGTATTAATGTATCATAGCCACTTTGATAACTTTGATAAGTGGCTAATCGGCTAATAGTCAGCTAATGATTCAAAATTTTCATCTTTAGCCGGCTAATGAAATCCTCACTCACTTCGGTATCTAAATTTGATTGATGAATCAAACTGATCATTGAGTTAAATGTTAAGATTCGGATTGAAACATTGATTAACTTGTTCACTTCAACCAATCAAAGAGTATAGTGTTGCCGTGAGAATCGAGAATCATGAATCAACAACACAATAATTAAAATATTAATCAAAATATTATTAAAATAATCAAAGTAGTCTGTTTTCATGTTCATCTTCACAATTTCTTTTTAATCTAGTTTTGTTGCAAAGGCAGTGACGTCTGAGCGTGAGTATGCTTCAAGTGGAAAAGTTATAATAATAAGAAAGAGTTTCTTAGCCGTCAGATGACGTTACCATCTTACACCACGGGGAGGTGAAACTCATGTAAAGCAAAAAATACATACTCACATAACCAAAAAAAGTCAAGCCGATTCCAAGTCCGAGTGGTACATGGGTATAGATTATTCATACATAAATAGATATATCAATTTATAAAAGAGCTTAGATCATAAAAGATTTACAGATGGAATGTACGCTAGTCTATCTTTTAACATTTGGGATTGTGGAATTCTATCGATGCGATCTTTAGCAAAGTATTGTTGGATAGCTAAATCCGTTATTTTTCGTACACGACTCAATCCAACATAAGACAAACCAATAGAGTGTTCACGTGAGCCAATATCGATAACAGCATTATCTAGTATTAATCTCTGTGCTTTGTGAATTGTCATAGCAAAGGCTAAATTAAGAGGCAACTGTTTACGTGAGCATTCAATGCCATTATCAATCCATCTAGCTTCAACAGGTATAATCGGAAAAGCTTCATCATCGAAATTACTTCCTAAGTATCTATCAAACTTAACCATGACAACTCTGGGTAAAGATTTTGGGCGACGTCCTTGTTCATAGATTATATCAGTTACCGTACCAAGTGATTTATTAGCTAAACCACCCTTAAATTTCTTCTAAGCGTAACTCTTGTATTTATAGAAATATTTAACACTGGCTCTAGGCAAGATGCTTGACATTCAGGCCCATTTGCTGCGGTTGCAAGGTTGTGTTCTGCTTTTATTTCAGCGACAGGAAATCCAGGTGAATGCAGGTATGCGACATTTCTCTCCTTGACTAACTCATTTGTTGAAAATAGATACATGGAATCTTTAAATGACTCTCTGTCTTCAACCGATAAAAGATTGATTCTCCTGGTCATCAATAAATCGTAATTTACATCAGAAATACGACCGAGAGCTAGTTCATCTAACAAATTACGAAAAGCTATCTGCTCATCTCCTGCTTGTCGGACGCATGTTGTCAATTTGAATGTTTTTAGTATTGAAGAGAAGAGGAGCGCACCTAATATCGCTTCTGGTAGATAATTTCTGCTATTGTAAACCGGTGGATCCAAAACGGGAGGCAATTGTTGCAAATCTCCAAGAAAATAAACACATAGACCTCCAAAAGCTTCGTTTACACCTGTAGCCTCTTTACACCTTGTATCTATGTACAAAAATGATTTCAAGCCAATCATTGAAACTTCATCGAATATAAAAAACTTAACATGTTCCATTTTTTCTTTCTTCCTTTCTCTATCTCTATCTCTATCTCTATCTCTATCTCTATCTCTATCTCTATCTCTATCTCTATCTCTATCTCTATCTCTATCTCTATCTCTATCTCTATCTCTATCTCTTATTCTTTCTTTTTATTCAAAATATAAATTTAGTATGAAAAACCTTTGGTTCTGATCAGGTTTTGGTTGATTGATGTTGATGATGATTATGTTTATGATGATGATGATGATAATAATAATAATTGTTGAGTTGGCAACCAAACATTTGCAAACTCAACATCTAAATTAAGATGAGGATGCTGATGATGAAAATAACTAAAAATTGTAATCAGTTAGTGTAGGGATCTCACCCAACAACAATAAAAGTACATATATTAATTACAACAGTGAAGGTGACTTCAAGGTCTACAATAATAATAATAATAAGAATAATAATAATGTTGAAGATGATGGTGATAAAAAATATAATTATCTTTTATTAAATAAAGTTTTATTTAAAACTGAAAGTTTCTGATCATTAGATGGCACTACTTTTTTGACGTCGTCATGGTAATCAGCTGTGAGTGCCATCTAGTGTGAATAGAAATTATTAATTTTCGGGGGGTGGGCCAATCATCACCAAAAACTATATGGGTGACCACACTCATAATTTGGATCTATCCTGAAAATTTGGTGAAAATCGAACTAAAATTGCGATCGCTATCGTTTAGCGCAGAGTTTTTTTCGATGTATAGTCTTCGCTTCGCCAAGAAGAAGGATGCCATCAACCATTTAGAGAATGCAATTCCAGCTTTGTTTGTTGCGAATGCAAAGAGAGATTCAAACCATTGTCTACACTGGAAATGCATTATGGTGACAATTGTCTAACAGTTGAAGTGGTAGATGAACTCTTTGAAAACTACCAAAAATTTTCAGAGTAAACCTCGAGACAATCTCTATCAAAAAAGATCATCAAAGAATTCTAAAGATTACACTGTACATCTATTTTTGTGCAATTTTAAATATTTTGATGTTTTTGATATTTTATTGGAGGATCGAGGGTGCTTTCGGCCGTCTTTTGAGACAATCTCTTGAGAGTCATTTGTTGTCATTTTTAAAGATTCATTTGAAAATGTTATTAATTTTTCACTTTGATTGTTTAACTGCTACGTTGATTAAGGATAGACAATTAAAGATTCAGTAGTTGTAATCAAAAATTGATAAGTAAAAAACAAAGTGAAAGGTCAATTGTAATGCACTGAGAGTGAAAATGATTTACTGTTTCTATCCGTTGATTATTACCATAATCACCATTGTCATTACCTTTGTATTAATTGATCATTAATTAGTTGATCATCATATTGATTGATACAAATTTATATACATTATTATATAAGCGTAATCGTAATTGTAAAGGACTTAAAGTTAATTATGTCAATCAGGAAAAAAGGTTAATTAACATTAAACTTTTTTTGAGTAAAAATTGATTTTGTTGCTTCAAATACAACAGCAAAAAAATAGTTAATTGTTGATTGTGTAACAATTAAAGAATGATTATCAATGGAAAATGTTAGTTTGGTAATCAGAAACAATTCTGATCACGATTAGTTGTTGACTGTAACTAACGTTGTAGTGATTATGTTTGTAGATTTGGGATTAATTCATCACGATAATTATCATGATAATACTACAGATGATCAAGAAATCGAGTTTTTTTCATTTTGTTCATGTTGAGCTTTAGGTCAATCTGGTTACTTTGAATCTAGTTGTCACGAATAAATTGTGACGAACCACGAAGATGAAAAACATTGAGACCCCTTTGATGATTACTCAAAGGAAAATCTAATCTTTTCATTTTATTCTCATTTCTTAAATACTACATTTTGTTATCTAATATTTTGATAATTAAAGGTTAATTGGTATTAGGTGGGGGGTTTTGTAAACTAATCTAAATGATTAATTTTATCATTTATATGATGGGATTTGTCTGGAGGTGAAACCAATGACATTAGAAATCAACCCGTTTTTAATTATTTTATTACACTAGTTTTATCTTTTTCTTTTCTGGTTATTAAAGGTAACTAATCTTTAACAACACTTTAATAAGCAAGGAAAGTATAATTAATACTACTATATAGTAGTAATAATAATATGCCACCTCTGTCACACCAATTTACTCTTTCTCTTTCTCTTACTCTCTCACCATCATTTGATGAAGGACCGAAAATAAAAATACATATATTAAAATGATCAAATTCAATATAATTTAATTATAATTTGATTAAACCATCAGTCATGATTTCACCGAAATCATAAACTGGCCGATACTAAATCTAAATGATAATAATAAATAATTTCAATAATAATAATCAACAATTAATGATAACAGTTAATAAGTTTGATGATTCAAACACCAGTAGTTCAATTAATAATAACATCATTTCAATCATCAAATCTCATTGGATTGAAAATCGTATCAACAATTAGCTAATTGTTTATATTTTGTATTAGCTAAATAAATTTCATATCAATTTGTTCTAATAATTAGATTGTTTAACTCAAATTGTTACCATTCAGGATTGTTATGTTTACATTATGTTACATTTCTTTTCCTCTTTTTAAGGACAATTGAACAATCTGGTGAATAATGAATGGTGAATTGGTGAACAATATAATAACAAGACCTTGATATCATTTGATTTCACGTTTATTTGTATTTTCTAACTAAGTTGAATTGGATTACAAGATTACAAGATTATTAGTCTAACATTAGTGATCATAAAGATTCGGGAAGAGAACAGAAGAAAAGGAAAAGAAAATTTTTGATTGGTTTTGTGGGTTTGCTGGTTGATTTGTATTGGTTGATGGTAATTCGAATTTCTGGTCCATCGATCTCATTAATGGCTTGGATCAACTGTGGATGTTAATAATCTCAGTATGGTAAATTCTCCCTTACTTTTGTTTACATATTCTGAGCATATTTCAGCAAGAGACGGACATGATGGGTGATTGCTCGGATGCCTGAAAGGTTTACCTTTCACCAAACAAGTTCGGCATTCCGGTGTTAATCGACAGAAATACGATTGTCCATGGTATGGTCGATTACATACTGAGCACATATCATCCACCGTACAGTCATGACGCATTCCATCTCCTTCTGGTAAGAATAAATGGCATATCAAGCATTGTTGCCATCCAATTTTGTCTGTGATTTCCGCTCGAGCGTCATTGTTGAGGAATAGAGTAAAATCATTTGCAACAATCAAGCGTCTTTGATTTGATTTGAAGGAAATCAAGTTCCTGCCACCAAATGTATTCAAGGTCTCTTCCCGGGCTGTAATTGTGTTGAAGCCAACATTTTCAATTAAGTCGCTTACAATTTCATCGATCGGTATTTGATTGCCAGTGTATAAGAGATTATATGTCGGGATCGATGTTAATCTGCTGAAGGTCACCTCTTCACAATCATCTAAGCTGTGAATTAAGATCTCCAGAGCTAAGGATTTGTCTCTTAACATTGTGAACCTCATCCCATGTGGTCTCTCATAAACTGTAATACCGGATTGGAGCCAACTCTCAACTGTTTCATTCGAACGAAAGAAAGAATTTATTGTTTCCGTCTGGGATGCCTCTTCCATTTGTAATTTTATCTCCACTAGGGCCAGCGAGGGGTCCATCCGCTTGTTCATTATCTGCAACCGATTTGGATCCCCACGTCGAAAGCCATTGTTGTTGCCAGCAGCCACTTCACAAATTACCATTATATTTTCGCTGGTTGATCACTGATAGTTCACTCAAGGATGCAATGAGAGATTGTAGGATTATGGATGATAAAGATAAACAAGATTAAATAAGATAGTGTAAATAATTCAGGAAATAGTCTGGGGAATAAAGAAAAGAAAAGAAAAACGTGAAAGATTGTTGCTTGGTGTTTGGGGTGTAGGTTATTTGGAAACTGGTGACATCTGGTGGCCAATCATTGTTCTTTCTTGTACAATTTTTGATTCACTAGCTTTCCCGTTGTCCACCATCGGTATGCCTAACATAATTAGACCTTTCAAACCTCTTTTTTTAATTAGTTCTCTTTTCTCTTTCTTGTCATCCTCATCACCAAGAGTAAGCCATTTCTTCATCCACTTAACATCTGGAAAATCATATAGTTGTAAACATTTTCCCTCAAGGCATATTATATTACCATATTGTGAATTCCATCTGTTTCTCAGCACTTTGTGAATAGTTAAAATTACTGCCACTTCACCATCTCCGCTTTCAATCGTTTGTATCTCCAATATTTCCTCCATTTTAAGCTTATACAAGGCCACTAATTTATTTTTTATCTTATCTTTTCTTTGTTCATTTAGAGGTGCCAGAAACCATACCATCACTCTCGACGGGTCACTACCATCCAGAAGTCGAATACCATCAAAATTTATTAACATTTCCAAGGTTAGAGGGTTCATCTTAATTTCACTTCACAAAAACTGTTTTAAGGATTTAACTCACTGTGGTAAACAAAATCAAGCAAGTCAGTGAAGGGAAGGTTACCTTTCATATAGTCTTATTGGCTTCATCTTGGCCCCCTGGTGGAGGAATTTTTCAGCATGTTCTTGATCGAGATGCATCATGATGTTGGAATCCTTTCCTGCAATGTTGTACCTTCCCGAGTTCTTCTTGTTAACTCACTGGTACGAGACGAGGCTCCTCTCAAAGTAAAGGCTCAGGTTCAGCAATTACTTTGTGAGTTCTCTGGCGTAATTGTTCTTCGAGGGAGCACTTGTGTCAAGATAGTTATCGATGATTTGAATTCGGTTCCAAGCGTCTCCCTTAAGCTCAGTTCTTGTGGCTTTGTGGTTCGTCCTGTGGTTGCCCGACAGCCGACCCTTAAATTTCTAATACCCAACAACTTTCCCGGGGGGTGTGAAAGGTTTTTCCATTTCCTTTCTCATAGTTATCCCGATTTTCCCTTCAAGACCAGAAATATCACTCGAGGAAATCAATACATTTCCATAATTCTCGAAGTTTCTTCACTTTACCGAAAGGATTTAAAGTTGCCGTTTATGACCCTTGATGGTTTTATTATTCAGTTTTATGACTGTTTTTCTCTAAAGTGTTGTGACTTTTGTTCCCAATTAGGCCATACTATTGGTAATTGTAATAATACTCATTCACCCCGCTGTGCTCAGTGTGGACAGAGACATACAACCATTCGCTGCCCTTATCGTTTCGATCAAACAAATTGGTTCTGTTTCCGGTGCTGTGTACCCGGACACTCTGCTTTTTTCTACAATTGTCCTGTTTTTCCCGAATCTTATGTCAGCAGATAAGAAAATTTGATCATTTATATGAGTCTATCTTCTTACCTAAGCGTAATCTCGTTTAATTTTTATTTTCATCAGTCTTATTCAAATTGCTCTCAGAGTAAGAACATTAAAAGTTTTACATTTAATTGTTGTAAAAGTTTTACATTTAATTGTTGTAAAAGTTTTACATATAATTGTTGTAAGGTTCAAGGAAGATGTTTGTATACTGATGATTTATTTTTTCCATTTCATTCTTTAGCCTCATCATGTATATTGGGCAATCACTGCAGAAGGCTGAGTGACCTTTCTTTTGGCCATGACAGTTTGGACATACCCAGGATTCCTTTTCGCTAATGGTACATTTACCAGGATGAACACCACTGCAATATGCACAGCATCTTTTAAATTTGCAAACATTGGCTTTGTGATTCCATTGGGAGCAGTTGAGACAAATTATTATGTTAAATTTATCGTAAATTTCTATTTTCTGTAGTCCCGTAGATATTTTGCCACCACTTCTTTCTATTTCAGAGCGTAAGATCGAGTTGATAGAGAGAGCCAGTTTATATCTTCCCCCTCTTAATGCAAAGGTCGATTTCCATTTAATTAAATGTTTTTCTGACCATTTGTTATACCGTATCAGTTGTGTCACAAACTTTTCCGAATTAGTTTCATTTACCTCCGAGTTAAAATAGACGAATATCTGGGGATCTTTTAGTGCTGGGACTTCTACAATCCAATCTGGCCTGTTAATTTGCATTTTAATTTCTTTTATCATTGTTTCGCGAGCTTTTTCAGAGTCAAAGACCAATTTGATACCAAATCTTTGTGGTATGGTTTTTTCTATCAGCATATGGTTTTTTCCCACCTTCTCATAGAGATCCGAGAAGATTCGTTTCGTCGTAAAACCATCAAGTTTTCCTGTCTCATCGGTTATCTTGATGTTCAATGACGGCTTAATTTCCAATGCTGTCACATCTAGCCAGTGTTTTGGACGCTTCATTTCCTTTGAGTAACTGAGGAAGATGTTCTGCCCATCTCTATTCATTTTCTCAACTTGCATCGGGAAGGTCAAAGTGTCCGCCTCTCCGCTCAGGATCAGCTTTTCTTTACCCTCTTCACTTTGCTTTAGAAAAAGTGTTATTATCGACAGATCTTCATTATTCATATCTGCAACAGGTGTAGTTTCAATAAAGATCTTGAGTGTTTCCAGCGATTCTTTTATGACAGTTTCATCCAAAGTTCTTGACCATTCAACGAAGATTTTTTCTTCCGGTACTTTAAGCCTTTTTAATGATGCTATCAATTGCTCGATAGTCATCCCATTGTTCTAATATACAAGTAGAAACAAGTATATCCATTAGGTTTTGATCTTTGGTTAATTAGACATATGTCCCATTCATTGTATATTTATTTAACTTACCTCTTCTTCATCAATTTCACTGTCATATGTTACGTTGGGACGCTTGTTGGCTATTACATTAGCTAGTAACTTGTCAACCTCGTTCACCCTTTTCCTTCCTTTTTTGGTGATTTCCGTTGTTCCATTTTTGTTCACACACACTTTACTTTTAACTTTTGATTCACTTTTTGATTTAATTTTTGATTTGAATGTTAACTGATCAAGAGACGAAACTGAAATATCACATCATTTTTAAAACAAAATCAACGAATTCATCATCAATTGGAAAAATTTTATCAATGGAAACCGAACATTCATCAAGTAATCGAACAAAATCATCATTGTAAGTAGTAGGGAAGCGTACGTCTCTAATGCAGCGTACGCTTCAAATGCAAATAAGCTTTAAATGCACCCTAACGTTTTGAATGCACCGTACGCCTCTAATGTAGCTCTTCTGTTGTTAGCACCTCAATTTCAACATTTGATTAGGTGAGTTCTTAATTAGTTTTTAATTGTTTTTTGATAAAAGATAAATTTGAAAAAAAACATTATTTATTTTTGAACTAAATGAGCAAATAGGAAATTTGCATTTTTGAAAATTTAATAGAAGGAAAGGTAACAAACTATCACGAAAATCAAATAATAGAAAAGTTAAAAAAATCATTTGATTAAATATTAATTTTAGAGCCGTTCTAAATTTACTCAGATTACCTGATAAAATTAACTATAAAAAGGAAGATGATGATGGTTGTGAAAAAACAACAGTATTTGATTATTCTTGTTGAAGAAGAAGTTGAAAAGATTGAAAAAAACTAGTGAAAGTTTTCAGTAGTAATCTTAAACTTTAATGAATTAAATCTTTCCTCTGAAACATCATCGTTATCATCGTCATTATAATCATCTAATACAGTCTCACTCTATCTATCACTGATAATCATACTCTTGTTGTTCTAACTGTATCATCATCATCATCATCATCAGTGAAATAAAATAATATCAAAATAATAATCAATGATCATCACCCAAGTAGTTAATATTTATCATTTTGAGGGTAAAATAATTGCGGAAAAATATTAAATTATAAAAAAAAATAATAAAATAATTTCGATAACCACTTACATGTAGAGAGATCGATTGACTCACTGTTGATGATGATACAGTTAGAACAACAAGAGTATGATTACGCTTCCCTACTACTATTGTATTCACGAATTTCTTCGGATTGGAGTACATTTAATGATGATTTGTTGAATTTCCTTTGATGATTGTTCATCGATGAAAAATGGATTTTTAATAACTCCTTCGGTCACATTAATCCGTTTTGCTGATGGAACATATTCCAGATGAGTTAACACAATACGCAGTTCTTTACACTTAAATTTCTCGAAAAGTTCTCTTTCTCTTTTTTGTTATATCATAAGATTTTTTCAATAACCGTTGTTATTTACCCGATCGTTTAAACCACTTAGGCATAATGAAACTTTGGGAAGTTGATTAAAACTTTTTTAACTTCAATCAATGATAATTAATTGACAACTGACCAATTCTCGATGAATGATTGATCATTTTGTCAATTTTCTGACAATTTCTTAAATAATTTGTTAATTTGGTCAATGAAGAATATAATCATCAATGTCTTTGATTGTTGATTAATTAATTAATCAATTAAAGATGTATCGAATAGTTAATATGACTATTTGTTTCGAAGTTATATCAAGGTTGGAACCAAACGATTTTCCTAATTACGATCCTTATTATTTTAGTGGTAATACAGGGCGTTTTTTATCCACTACGGCTATTACACTGAATATCTCCAGAACTAAAAGTCAGATGAATGTCAGACTTGACCAGAGGACTAAACAGAATTGAAGCGCTCGACCCTACGATTTTCAAGGTCATCGTGGTCATTTAACGAAGATAGCATTTATATAGGTCTTTACAAGGTCGTCGCGTGAAAGAGCACAAAAAGTTACACTCATACCTTAGGTTTGGTGATATTCCGTCAAAAGGCAGCTGAGATACAGGCTTTTCTTATAAACTTAACTTTTGAAGTGTTTTCAGATTGAAACATGCCTATCTTCTAACCCGTTCATCACAGTACATCAAAATAAAATCTGAGGTGTGATTTGCTCTTTCACACGACGACCTTAAAATGACCTATAACTGCTACCTTCGTTAAATGACCTCCATGACCTTGAAAATTACAGGGTCGAGCTCTTCAATTCTGTTTAGTCCTCTGGTCAAGTCTGACATGATGAAGAATGTTCACCACTTGTAATCGAAAGACTTCATATTGTATATGAATTATATGATGAAACAATAACAGTTGAATAAAGTTTAATTTGATCATTTAATATTTGTTTTTCCCGCCATAAAAAACTCGGTAAATGCCAGAGGTGGCATATTATTACTACTTATATAATCAAATTAATGACGATTCTATGTCGAATGTATTATGTCAAATGTCTTCATGAAAGCCTAATGAATAATACTCTGATATGATGTTTGTAACAAAACTAAAAACTACATAATCACATTCCGTTGGATCATTCTGGTAATAGATCGAATGTTCAATTAAGTATTCCAAGTACTTGAGGTTGTTAAAAAAATGCCAATATGCAAAGCTACGTGAGTAAAAACCATATACATAACATTAAAAGAGCGTAGAAAGAGACTTAAATTCAAAATAGAAAGAAGAAAGAGATTTAAGGATTGTAACCTAAATCATGGGACAGAGATAAATTATCTCATTAACCTCATTAACAAACTAACTTTCTTATTTTAAACTAACCATCAATCAATTATATTAATTAACTAAAACTAATGAAATTGTGCAAAAGATTATCTCAGAATAGTTACAAAGTAACTATTGCAAAATGTATTTTTTCTCATTGAGTCAAGTATAAAAGAAAAGAAATTCAATGAGAAAAAGTCAGTTAAATTCAAACTCTTAAAAGATTAACTTGTAGTCATTAGACTTGTAACAGGTTCGATTCGAGAATGAACAATATCGTGAACAGTTCAACTTATACTTAAGTTTTTTAAACGAAACTTTTATTGTTGATTAACTTTTGTTATTGATTAACTTGATTGTTGGTTAAATAAGTTTGATTAACATAAGGTATTCGATAGAATAGAGAGAGAGAGAGAGAGAGAGAGAGAGAAGTTAACTTCTTCACTGAAGTTATTCTTCAACTAATCGAGGATTGAAACTTAATGAATAATTTGATTTTTTGATTTTTCTTTTATACATTTTTTTGTAAAAGAAGAAAGAGAAGAAAAAGAAAGAGAAGGAGAAAGAGAGATGATAAATTTTCATCATCATCATCAATTTATTTTTATTACTTTCATGGTAAAAAACCAAACGCTAATCTAACGATTATTACTTCCTTTGTTACGGGAAGTAATAATCGTTTAATAGTAATAAATTTTATTACAAGACTCATAATCAGGATTGAATATTAACTCAAGCATCAAGATTGAATAAAGTTTCATTTAATTCTCAAAGTTGTTTTCAAAGATAAAGAGAAAGAAAGAGACTTAATATTAAAAGAAAGAGAAGAAAGAGACTTAAATTCAAAATAGAAAGAAGAAAAAGATTAATTATATTCAATCGAGGACAAAATGAATTGTATTAAACTGAAAATGAAGTTAATTGTATTCAATTGAAGACAATTGGATAGTATTTAATTGAGAACACTAATGATTGAGTAAATTTTAGTTCAAAAGTTTAGATGATTATACTTTGATTATGGTTGGTTGGTTTTGTAATAAAATTTATGATTATTACTTCCCGTAATAATTGCAAAGGTAATAATTTATTATTACTTTTTGGAGTTTGGGTTTTTTTACAGGAAATCATTAAAATTTAATTGTTAATGATGAAGACAAATCATCATCTCTCTTTCTCCTTCTCTTTCTTTCTTTTCTCTTTCTCTTCTTTCTCTATTTTGTATAAAAGAAATCGATGAAAATGAAGAAAATCATTAAGTCCAACATTTTGTCCAGAGAAGAACAACCACAGTGAAGAGGTTGACTTCTTTCTTTCTCTTCTTCTTCTCTCTCTCTCTCTCTCTTATTTCTATTCTACCTTATTATCAACCAATTATAACCAATAAACCAAGTAAAACAATAAAGTTATCTTAATAATCGAAAAGTTTTGTTAAAAAAGTTTCAACATAAGTTCAAGTTGTTCATCTTTGAAATCGAACCTGTTACAATGGAGCCCACGATGAGGAAGGATTGTTGATGGTTCCATCTCTTGGAAATTTTCTTTATTACATTGGACTCTCGAAATTCTGACCTTTTCATTCACCATTCATTTCTGATAAAATTCAACTTAACGGTAAAAAGAAACTTTTATCCAAAAACATTATTACTTCTTAAAAGAAACCACATGACTCAGTGAAGAGGCTCTGGTACACATTTTATTTTCAATCAAATGTTTCAGTGAAGAAACTCTGATTAGTTATTTGATTCATTAACCATATGATTCAGTGAAGAATCTCTGGTTCTTCCAAATCTTCTCACCAATCTAATTATTTAAGAAATCATGAACTTAGAACCTCTAACGCCGATAGAAACCAGTCAGACCAATATCTTTTCCGTTAATCCACAAGTTTTACCAATAAATATTCCTTCATTTAATGGAGATGACGGAAAAGATATTATCAACTGGATTTCTAGATTCGAAACTTTAGCTGAATCATCCAGATGGACTCAATTAGATATGTTTAGAACTCTTCCATTTACTTACAAGGTAGTGCTAAAAGATGGTACAATTTTACATACGGTCGTTTTGGTCCTAGTGACAAGCCTAAAAATTATTTACAGTTAAAAAACAAGTTAATTCAAAGCTTATGCCCAGTTGATTATCGAATCCATCTATCACAAAAACTCTCACAATTAAGACAAAACAGGGTCAATCCTCAACAAATTTAATCTATGAGATCATTGATTTATGTGAAAAAATAGATAAACAAATGCCTGAATCTGTTATCTTAGGAATGATTAAAGTTAAATTACTTCCTTCAACTTATTATGCAGTAACTTTGCAGAATCCAAAATCTATTCATGAATACATAGAGGCTAGTAAAATTGCTGATAAGGCAACAATTAGTACTAATCAGTCCAATCAAAGTGCTTCTCTCTTACTGAATAATAATCTAATTGAATCAATCAAACAAATACAAGAAAATATAAGTTCGTTAACTGAGAAATTAAACAAGAGTTTAGACGAAAAGAAAAAAGAATTTTGTAATTATTGTAAGGGCAGAAATCACACAGAAAAAGAGTGCAGAAGAAAAACTCGAGATCGTGAACAAAACATCACCCAACAAATTTATCAAAATCAATCAAACTTTCCTAACTCAAAATTTCCAGTTAACTATCAACAAACAAATCAAAATCAAGATAATATTAATAATACAAATCAATTAGAAAATTCGCAGAATTGGAGAAACCAAGAGTTACAAATAAAATCATTTAATCAAGATTTAACACAAAATCAATATGAGGAAAAAGATGAAACAAATATTCAACTAATCTTTTCTAAAAAATCACATAATTTAATTTATAAACAAGTTAAAATAAATAACGTTAAAGTTAATGCTATGTTAGATACTGGATCTACATTAACCCTTATCACCGAAAAATTTGCAAGACAATTAAAATTAATTCAAACAATTTATAATGGTCATATTCCTTATGATGCTAATAGTGAACCTTTAAGAATCTTAGGTGAATCTTTCGCCAAATTAAAAATCACCGATGGTAAATCAGCCTTACTAATCCAAACCAAAATACTAATAGTAGAAAATTTACCAAAACAATTCAATCTTTTAATCGGCCAAGATATTCTTTCGAAAGGTAATATCAGTATAAATTGCCAATCAGGAGATATCAACATAGAGACAAACATTAAACCTCGAGTTATGATAATCAATGAGAGTCAATCAATTAAAACTGATGAACAGAATCCAGAACAATTAAAAAATCAAATAGAACCTGAACCAAAAATAGAACATTGCAAATCAATCGATAAAAATAATGAAGATGAACAAGATGATGAAACCTCCACCTTTCTGATAACTAAAACAGAGGATTTAGAAAGTGAACTAATAAATGAACAAAAAACACATACGTATCACCAAATAAAACATCAAAACTTGATGATTTCGAAAAATTAAATAAAGAAATAAGAGAGAAAAACATTTATATTAATCAATTGAAAAAAATCTTTCCAAATAGAATAAGTGGAACCGATAACGATGGATGGATTGATATTTTACTAGATAAAATAGTCCAATCTAAATACTTTTGGCATCATATTAATAAGATTATTGCTAAATACATTAAACAACCAGACAAAAATGATTAATTATCTAAAAATTCAGAAGCCTTTCCACTGAGTTCCATTCATAATATAATTTTCACCCTCATTTAAATTAATCTAATTTTATCTCACCTTAGATGTTCTTAGCTGAACAAGAGGAGGCAGATAACGAAGCTTCGGCTCGACATTTAGCCAGTGTTAAAAGAGCTTCAGAAAAATTCCAAGCTGAAAAACGTGCTCAAAGAAATAAACGAAGAACAATGAGAAAAAACGGCGAGATACCTGTGCTGACGGCTAATCCAATTCCAAGACCAACACCAGGATCTAACGATTGGTATGATGCTCCGAATATTATTCATAAGTCACCCTCAAACCCTTTAATTAATGAAACTATTATATCTAATCCTAATCAATCAACCCAATCTGAAACCAGTCGATGCAGGAAAGATACTTTTAATCATATAGCATATTTCATGATCGCTACAAGTTTCCTCCGAACTGTTTTTAACAATTATGGTACCCCTATCTTAGATAGACTAAAAATTAAACAAGCAATGTTTCAATCCACC
Source organism: Panonychus citri (assembly GCF_014898815.1). Lineage (NCBI taxonomy): Eukaryota > Metazoa > Arthropoda > Arachnida > Trombidiformes > Tetranychidae > Panonychus > Panonychus citri. Next base: position 4,631,459 of record NW_026515543.1, on the reverse strand, counting down.
CAAATTAAACACAGAGCTTTTGCTAAAATTACGATCTCCACCTCCAGTGAGAATAATCTAAAAGTTGCTATAAATCTTTTACGAAATTGTTTACCCCCAGAAACTACTTGGAGAATGTTAGACAAAAATCATTGCTCCATCTGTTTCCGTCCAGATCACAATATGATAAATTGCAGTTCATGTTCCGCTTGCTTTAAGTTAGGCCACAAAATTGCAAATTGCCCTTGGTTAAAGCCAAATGAAGTTCAAACACCAACTGTTAATACAGTGAACTCATTCAATTATAAAAAGCATAAAAGGCAACAGAAAACTAAGCCTATGAGAGACCAGTTTAACCGAACTTTCTGGCAATCACCAGGTTTAATCCCGCCTGAAGATATTCTAAATAAAATGCAACCAATTGGGTTACCACCTAAGCCAACATTAGCTTTAGATACAGAAGGTGTATCAGCTGAAAATTTAGCCTTATCTGTCTGTTTGTCCGGCTGGTTTGAAACCAGGACACTCGGAGTACAAACTGTTTACTTTGATTATATCAAAACAGAAAATATAAAAAATTTATCAACACCAATTACCGGAATAAACTCTACTGAAGTGCTTTATAAATCCCAACCAATAGAAATTATTAAAACTAACCTTCTCTCACTTTGCAGAAACAAGAGGTTACTTGTATTCGATCAACAAAATTCAGACCTTAGACGATTGACGATCACTGAAAATGATCTCATCCAAAATTCAATTGAGTTAGTTAATGTTCAGGAATTATTTGGTAACGTAAGTTTACAGTTACTAGTTGACTTTTTCTTTCCTGGAACGACTGGTTTAAAGAGACATGACCCTGACAAACCAATTAGTGGTCATAGTCCCGAAACTGATTCCCGTTATACCTTAAAATTATACCGTAAATTTGTAACCTTAAAAGAGGAGAAGAAAGAATTCCCGATAGGAGATGAGCTCAGAAATTTAGTATGCAGAGGGAAAACATGGATCCAAGTTTCGAACAGAGACTGTTCTTAATAGCGCCGGGGACATGTAATAAAATTTATGATTATTACTTCCCGTAATAATTGCAAAGGTAATAATTTATTATTACTTTTTGGAGTTTGGGTTTTTTTACAGGAAATCATTAAAATTTAATTGTTAATGATGAAGACAAATCATCATCTCTCTTTCTCCTTCTCTTTCTTTCTTTTCTCTTTCTCTTCTTTCTCTATTTTGTATAAAAGAAATCGATGAAAATGAAGAAAATTCATTAAGTCCAACACTTTTGTCCAGAGAAGAACAACCACAGTGAAGAGGTTGACTTCTCTTTCTTTCTCTCTCTCTTTCTCTTTCTCTCTCTCTCTCTCTCTCTCTCTCTCTCTCTTTCTCTTATTTCTATTCTACTCCTTATTATCAACCAATTATAACCAATAAACCAAGTAAAACAATAAAGTTATCTTAATAATCGAAAAGTTTTGTTAAAAAAGTTTCAACATAAGTTCAAGTTGTTCATCTTTGAAATCGAACCTGTTACAGGTTTCAATTGTTATAAGTTTGATTCAAAATTGTGCATAATTATACTTTGATTATAGTTGGTTGGTTTCAATTGTTAAGTATAATTTATCATGCGAGTCAAAAGTGCATTCCTTTTGTTCTATCGTGGAAGATAATTATCTTTTGAAAAGTTAGGTTAGGTTAGGTTAGGTTAGTTATTTTTTATTGTTCAATTGTTATTCATTATTACATGTGAATCAAAAGTGCATTCTTTTTTCTTTTATGTAACTACCATTTGTTTGAATAATTTCCCCTGTTATTGTTCATTTATTGATAATGATTACTGTTTCACTTCAATTGATATATAACAAAACCCTTGGTTCGAGGGCTATAAATTGATTTTATTAAGGCCAGAGTAAAGGTATGTAGGACGTAGTTTTCTTTTTTGATTTAAGGTTTAATATAATAAAATCAATGAATGGTAAATAATGGTAATCGAGAACAAACTTATATAAGATTTGTAAATTATGATTTCGATTTAGAGCTAAATACTTTCGTGTTGTTGGTTCATATTAATTAAACGTGAATATTTCTTGATTAGATCAATTACTCATAATTTTTCTCGTGTATTATCAATTTGAATCGATTATCTTGCTAGTTTGTAGTACATAATTTCATTTACCGAATTGATTACAGAATCCGTTTCTTCTTAACTTATTCAGATCAAATACCTGATTCTATAGTCAATGAAACGGGTATGGTAAAATTCAAAGGATTTCAATTTGAAATCTAAACTGAATTGTTATTTTACTACACTTAAATTTTATCTTTTATCTTGGTTAATGAATAATGAATTTAAATTAGGGGTGGTTATATTAATATGTTAGTCAGTATATCTTTTTATAAGCTTTATTGTAAATGTAATCATCTTAAATCGGCATAATATCGCTAATTTAAAAAAAATCGATCAGCAATTTAATTCTTTCCCCGCCATATAATCAGTATTTTGTTTAATTGTTTAAATGATCCATTTTAAACAATTCGTAAACTAATAAGTCGAATGAAAATCGTAAAATCTTGGTAAATTCATCTTAATCCTACTACACAATGATGATAATAGTTTCAAATGAACAGAGTTTGCGTCTGAAGATATGAATTGAATGAAAGTCGTGATAAAAATTCTTAGTTCTCATTCGGACGATAATCGAATACAAACATCAACATATGGTTACTTATCGCAATTAAAATGTAATCAAAACAAAGTCCACCAAATAATCATCATCTTCACCTTCATCATCTTCATCTTCATTGTTATCATAAATTTCATAAACAATATTTTTTTATCAATGGATTCTGCTCACATAAAACTGCCAGTTGATGCGTAACATTTACCAAGAAAAAGTTATTATAATAAATCAAAATCCAAAGTCGATTCTCATCAATGGATCAACAGTTTGACAAAAGTTTTTTAATCCAATTATTGTGAATTAATGTTAAGTTAATCCAGTTCCATGTTGATCCTCACCATGAATATTATCAACTCGAGTGACAACTAATCACAATTTCCTCCTTATAACTATTGTCTCACATTTAGATAACCTTAATTTGGTAATAATTTTAGGTCAATCTTTGATTCTTTGGATAAACAATTAATCATCTTCATCATCTCTTTGCCTTTGTCTCCTTTCTGAGTTTATATTTATCTTCATTTCCTCCTCTTCCTCGATCACGTTTATAAATATTATCCATTTGTCAATTGATTATCTTCAATGATTATCTTGTTGATGAAGATGCTGTTGTTTACGGTTAACATTTACTTTTGGTGACTCTGACAATCAACTTAATCAACAAATCAATACTCAACAATTTGGATATCTTCATCCCTTTTTGATTGAATTTATCTTCATACTGATGATTATGACCAAGTGACCATCATTTAACCCTAAAGATATTATATCACAATCAATAATTATGGATCAATTGATAACTTCACCGATTCTTGATTGCTCACAATTAACTATCCATCCAATATGAACATTTTCAATCAAATTTTATCTTCATCTTCATCATTTTCATCATCATCAAATCAACATTATAATAATTACATCAATCGTCAACGTAATCACAACAATTATCAATTCTCTAATCATCTTGTCCAACAATCAGAGTTATCAACAATTAACAACACAACTAATCTGACAACATTGCCAACGATTAAAAGTGACAATAACCAAGCAATTTACTATTATCGAGGTAAGTCCTTCATTTTTAAATTGTTACAATCAAAGAAACACAATCAGACCTGAATTCGCAAACATTGAGTTGATTGTTATCATTTTCTTATTCTAACTATTAGTTAACTGAAAGAAATGCAATTTAATGATCATCATTTAAAGATTGATTCACTTTAATCATGTTCAAAGATGAGGCTGATGATTAAATTGTATATGAATGAAAAGTTGAACAATTAAAGTTAATCATGACAATGTAACCAACAGTAACAATGAACGTTGATTAGATCAATAAACATGAAACCCTATCAATGGTAATTACAAATGATATATTCTCATGATTGTTTCCAATTGTTTAGAACAAAATTAAAATTAATCATAATTGTTGACGAAATCAAATTGAAACCTTGGTTACCAGAAATTGGAATTAAATTTTTGATTAAAAACAACAAAACATCAATCAAATAATTTACAAAGTTTAATTCAACTAAAACTAATTAGAAAGAAAATTTTTTTCCAATTTATATAAATCGTTACGAAAGATCAATTCAAAGTCAACTAATTGGCTTAATTGTCTTAAGCTAATTATAGTTTAACTTTAATTTTTAGTTAATAAAACTGTCAATGAAAAATTGATTGCGATGATACAATTAACCGTTAATAGTGTTTAAAAATAAGTTGCAAGTTCAATTATAACCAAAAGTTGAATGTTAATTGCGAGTTAATTATTGGCTGAGTTCACTGATATCAGAAATTGGTTACAATTGATTGTCAGATTAATATGTTGATTATTAATTCTTGGTTAACTAATCCATTCATTTGTTAACAATAACAATATCTAATGTAATTAACTTTTTCTTTTCCTCTTATTGTAACTTAATTAAACGTTAATTGTTAATCAATGTCAAACTGTCACAATTGAAATAATAAGTAAGATAAACAGAAAAGAAAAATTTTCTTAATTTGTTTTGATTGTTGATTCTCATGAATATTCATGATTATGAACAATTAGATTACTTTTTTTGTCTACAAAACTGATCATCAAAATCAATAAACATTTAATATAAAGTTTAATAAGTTAATTAATTGATTAATCATCTAATCATTTTAACCAATAATAATTACACAGAATAGATTGTAAATCAACTGTTAATGAATAAATCACTGATTGAAACAATCAAAACAATTCAAATTGAACAAATCAAAACATGAACAAGGAATCAAATTTTCCCGGCTAATGATTTACAAAAAATTGAATCAAATTAAATTGTGACAATTAAATCATCAATATCGCTAGGAAATTCATCGATAACCAATATTCATTGGTTAACTTTAATATCATCAAGTGAATTTAAATTTTTACATTGAATCAATTTGATTAAAAGCATTTAATGTACTTGAGATTTTAAATTTCTCTCAATGGTAACAATTTAAATCTTGATTGATAATCAAAAGTGATGAAATTGTCCAATGTTGTCTTTTGGTAAATCATGTTGTAGTAAATTGTCAATTAAATAGACAATCGATTAAGTTAATTGTTGGCTTAAAATGTAAATTGTGAGAAACCCAAGTTAATACAAACCAGAGATATTGATATTGTATTAACATCTTATCATTAAACGATATCGATCACAATATAATAGGATAATAATATTTTTCATGATTTATGATTCTGGATAATAATGATAATGATGATTACGGTTGTAATAGTCTCATTGTCATCTTTGTATATCAAAAACATATCAGGAAAATAGTAATTAACAAAAAAAAATTAACCGAGAATATAAAAAACAACCAACATTTGATTCACCCAATTTTGGTTAACTTGAAAACCTCATCATCGTTATTAATTACATTTCTGTTGTAATTAAATGTAATTCAGTTTCTCATTAATTAACTTGATCTGTGTTTTTCTCAATGCAAATAACAAAAACTGTCTAATTGTTGATAAAACATTCGTTAATCATTTGTATAGCTACAAACAAATTGAAGTTTCCAATTCAGGAACCATAAGTAAATAACAACAGTCAATGTAAATGATATGATGATGATGATGATGATGATAAGAATGATATTCAAAAGTAATAACCTGAATCAACAATAAAGATATTGATGGAAATTGAATATATTAATATATTCTCATTGGAATTGTAATTGTGTTGAAGTTGTTGTTTAATAGTTTGGGTTATCAACTAATGTCTTTTTCCTTTTCTTTTGTCACCATTTATGTATTAATATCATTGAGAGAAATTGTTATGTTATGTAATATTTATTGTCTTTTTTTCATTTTCCCTTCTTCCATCTCCTTTTTAGGTGAATCTGTCAATCGAAGTTCAATAATTGTCTCAGATGAATTAGTTAGTCCATTAGATTTAACCTTAATCATATTTGTCCTTCTCCTTTGGGCAACAACCATCTTAATGTGTATAAATAAATGGGGAAAGATTCGTATGCTTGAACCATACCAACCATCATTTCAAGCCTCTGATGATGATGATTATTCATCAACCACCACGGCAACAGCAAAGAAAACAACTCCAGTGGTTGGAAATATTCGTGTTCCTTCAACTTCATGTAAATCAACACTTAATCGATCAACAATCAGGATAATTCCTTCAGAAGCTGATCTGGTTAATATGCACGATTCGATCGTCATTGGAATGGGAAGATCTTTAGATGTTGGAATCGGACCGACGATTGGTGGTTATGGAAGCAAAATAAGAGCTGATTACTGTAATAATCACTCTCCTGGTGGTATTGGTCTTAATGGCAATACAGGTAATGGAGGTTGTGGTGGAAGTGAAAGTGAAAGTGTCAACAATGGTCTAGTTTCCAATGGAAATGGAAATGGAGGTGGAGAGATAATCAACATCCCAAGGATTGAGATATCGCCGATATGTTGGTCTGATGAGCGGAAGTGTAAAAGTCTCGAGGATGTTCGAGTTCGTCTACTTTCTTGAGAAATGTTCACGGAAAAAGTGTCAACAACCTCTGAGAAAAGACAAACAAAAGAGAGAGAGAGAGAAAACAAAAGAACAAAAAAAAGAAACCAAATACAATTACAAATCCATCTAAATCCATTGAGAGACAAAACAAAAATGATGAGCTCACATGCTGCGTGTAAATCCAAAGGCGATGAAAAGATAATCCTTGAAGGTAAGAGACACAAACACCAATTAGAATAACATAAGAAAAAGAATCAGCTTAATAATGACAGTGATTATAATTCTAATTATTATTAGGATATTAATAGAAATGATGGGACATTCAATTAGCATTTGCTCCAATTGAGGATAACATGCAACTCGAACTGAAGAGAAAAGAAAAAGAAAAAAACTTCCATTCAATTATTACTTTTTGATAGAAATAAAAAGTTCGATTATTTTATGGTTCAATCATTTAAATTAATATCTAATTAAAAGAAAATCTATTCATTTGATTGTAATTTGAAAGAAAGAAAAGGAACAATTAAACGAAAGTAGAGTAACGAGAAGAGTTAATTGAATCAAAGTTCCGTTGGAAATTAATAGTTGAGGAAAAGGCGCCATTTCCATGGTAACAGAATTAAGCATTTTCTTTTCTTTTTTTATCACTTTAGATTGTAAGGTGAATATCAGCATTGAGAATTCCATGATAATGTTCTGAGGATCAAAGTTGAGATAATCTCTCAATGGATTTGGAGGATAAAGACTTTGGTTTCTCTCTCTTCCTCTCTATCTGTTTCTCTTTGTTGTATAATCAATTGATTGGAAATGTTGATCGATTGTTTCTACGATCGTTACAAATGTGATTCGTTGAGCTCAATGTGGATTTACAATATTATGATTGTTTGGATCTACACCAAGGAAACAAAGGATTATCAAGTTAATTGTAAAAAGAATTTGGATCAAATCAGTCCAATCAGTACAAGACAATTTAATCAATTCTCTCTGGTTGGTTCTGTTGATTCTTCCAATCTCTCTATCTTTGGGTGTCACTCAAATCAGTTAATTTAATTACTTGTTATGTCATCAAATGGATAAGAATTAAGTTAACTCATTATTCTTGTGATAGAATCAATAAGAGATCAATTGACACAAGATGAAAGATATTGATTTGATTGTGGAAAACTTAATTTCTTGTATACAATTTAATAAGTGTCGATATATTTTTCATTCTTTTAACTGTAAACTCAAGTTCCAATTCAATCAAAGCTCAAAATTATTTCCACATGGAAAATAATAAAAAGCATTTGTTTCATAAACAAACCACTCAATCATTGTATTGATAATATTCCGTTGTCATAATTAAGATTGTAAAATTTAATTCTATTCAATCATGATAACAATCAGAGAAGTTCATAACAATGATAACAAAAGGTAATGAAATTGTTTGGTGAAAATTTGGTGAAGAAAATGCAAAAGATGAAATGAAACAATAACAAATGATGACAATGATGAAGATGAATTGATGAGATTATCATTAAGTAATCAAATTATTGGCTTAATTTGTTACTGATTTTCATGGCAATTATTGGTTGACACAAAGTGAATATATTAAATATATAAAATGACGATTAATCGCCCAACAGTTGATGATTGATTTTCAACCTTAAAATGATCAAAAAATAATGTGAATGATAAAAAAAATCGGATTGAAAATTAATCTTCATCATGTTGCTGAGAATCAGCTGGTTTGGGTAATGGTGATGAAGATGTGGATGTTGCTGTTGATGATGAAGGTAAGATGATTTCTGTTGAGATTGTCTTGGTAAAGGTATTTGTTTCAGGAAGATAAAAGAAGAGGATGATTCCTTCAAATGTACAGAAAATAGCATAGATCAAGAAAACAGAATCACCCAGTAGATTATCAAGAACTGGGAATGAAAGAGCGACGATGAAATTACCAAGCCAATTAATCAAGCCGCCGATTCCACAAACAGCGCCTAAAGTTGCTTGTGGTAACATTTCAGCAGGAATTAACCATGGAATCGGACCTAATAAACCAATAAAACAATTAGACAATCAACTCATGACAATTTCGTAAATGATTAACTAACCATTTCCAACGGCAAATATGAAAGCAAATACCAAGAAAAATCCAACGGTTGCAATTGGAGCCCAAGAATATGAATCCTGATAAAGAGTTAAGTTTGTAAACCAAATGAGATTTTGAGCTCAAAAACCGATTACCTGACGATTTTTATCTCACCTTAATCTTAATCATGATCGTTAAACCGATTAGGCAAAAAACTCCTCCCCAAATGCTAAGGAATAACAAAGTTCGACGTCGCCATTTTTTCAATAAAGGCATCGCAACGAAACACGTGAACGCGTTGATGAAACCAAGAGCGATGGAACCATATTGAGCCTGTTTCATGGTCATTCCAAGTTGATAGAATGTAGAAGTTGAATAGTAAAAAACAGCATTTATACCAGAGAATTGTTGACCGATGTGAATTAGAATAATCAACAGAACTTTTCCTCGATATTCGGGCGACGATAATACAGAGAAAAATGTCCAGTTCGATTTGTTGGCTTCTTGTTCTTTATGTTCTTTCTTTAGAACAGCAATTTCATCTTCCATCTGTGACACAGATGAACGACGAATAAGTGCCAATTCTGTGAGAAAATAGTTCATTCCAATTAGAATATTTTATAATCGAACTGACTTTTTGTTCTGGTGGATTATCATTACCTTTGATTGCTTTTTTGAATTTATTTTTTACGATAAACAGATAAACTGGACTAGATGGACTTGATTTGTAAAGTGTCGATCCAAGAAGTATGAAGATGGCTGATAGACCCAAAAGTAGTGACCAACATTTCTCAGTTCCAGTAAAGTTTCTTGACCCAATATTTGACCGAGCAACATACCGAAGTTCAGTCCAATGACATGAAAAACTCCCATTGCTCCTTTCAAGTTTTCAGGTGAAATCTCAGCGATATAAAGAGGAACCAATCCTGAGGTGAGACCTGAAAATTGATGATCAGAAAAATGAACATTAGACTGAATTTGATCAACTCGGTTTGGATAAAATCTTTGGAACTAATCTCTTCCTGTTTTTCAATAAATATCATGTAATCAGAAATATGTAAATTCTCGTGAGTTGAACTTTTTTTCTCTTGAATTTAAATTACTTCTTATTCTTCCAAAAGATTAACCTACATTTTATTATTCTTATTTTCATCTTAGAGTATTTCATTGTTCATGAAACATGTGGAATAAAATTCATTATTATTACCTGAATGAATTCCTGAGATGAATCTTGCAACAACAAGAATTGGAACAAATCGTAAATAATATGAACCAAAGAATAGGATGGAACCGATAATACCAAATAATCCAGAGATGAGAAGAGCACCTTTTCTGTAGATGATTAAGATGATTACAATTAAGAGGATAAATCAGAATCAAAATCGAAAGCCAGAGAGAGAGAGAGAGAGAGAGAATCAATTCCAAGATGATCAGTTATCGACTATTAATCTCTTATGAGTTAATGGTAACGATTTGATCAACAATCAAACTAAATTACAGTTGATTGGTTGACCATTTGAATCTTATTTTCGGTAATTGATGATTTAACTTGACATGATTGTATTATTTACCTTCCAGTCCAATTTGCCAATTGATTGCTGAAATTTGTTGCTACAATTGCTCCAAGAAGTAAACTGGACACACAAACTGACCATAGAAAGTCAAGTTTCGTTGAGGAAATATGAATACCTCGCTCAATTAAAGTTTCGTTACAGAAAGATTTAAGAACCTATGAGAATGTTCAAAAGATTAATTAAATTGTTTCAATTTGCTAATCTTATTCACCAAAATGAGAGTAATTAACTAATCACCATTTGCGGGGTATTAACGACTCCGACATTGTATCCAGAGGGAATCGAACCTAAAAGCATCGCTAAACTAGAACCAAGTGCCAACGGAAGTGTAAACTTATCAGTTTTATTAGATAATTTTACCTGTCGAAAGATAAATGATTCAATTAAATTGATTGTAAATCCGATTGTAAATTAATCCCAATCAAAATGAATTATCATCAAATACACTTACATTGTTATTAGAGGTGGGTACAGGTTCAGTCTGTTGGTGGTTAATCAACAATGATGATCGGCTGATTGCTGGTGAATATTGATTAACTAATTGGCCTTTATTTGCATTGTTAATCTCCACAGACTCGATACTTGAAACCGATAAATCATTCATTGATTCAGATTGCTTGAAGTTAGTATTTGATGGCATAGCTAATGATCAAGTTAATTGTAATTAAACATGTAACTCATTCACTGAGAGAAATTAACAATTAGAGGTTAAACCAATTGAAAAACTGTCGATGTTGAGATTTGTTTGAATGATCTAGAAATAGAAATGAAAAGATTTTCAGAAAATCAGTTTGAATGAAGTTGTTGATTTTTCGATACGAAAATGATCATTGAATTGAAGAGGAAAATAAATTAATTGATGAGGATCAACAATTTAGATCGATTGAGAAAATATAAGGTGTCACAATTAACCAACACCAAGATAATTTAATTTGTTTTCACTTGTTGACTGTCAACAATTAAATCATTTTTACCACTTTTTATACGTTAATTGTCACAAAATGAAACATAGACAGAGACCGGAAAGGAAACACCTACTCGGTGATTTATATAATCAAATCTAATCACAATTATGTAGCTGATTTATTCAGTTCATGACAATTCATGATAATTATGATCATGATTAATTTGAAATCTTTAAATCACAATTGAAAAAGTGGAAAGACAAGCAAATCAAATTATCTGCATTATAATTGAGATCAAATCATAATATCAGGATGATAAATAACAATTCTAATGATGTTTTCCCAGAAAATCACAACTGAATCAATAGAAATCAATTTAATCAGCTGAATAAAACAATCAGGTTGATAAATAATCAATTAAACTAAATTAAAGATTCTCATGACAAAAGGTTAGCCTCAACCTTTAAAAGTAATTACATTTAGTTGATTGTTGGTTTCACCTTGTTAACAATTGAAGTTGATTGTTTGATCTCAGGAAAAGAATAGGGATAAATTTAGTGATTTACTGATAGAATTAATTGTAACAATTAGTAATTAGATTGGTAAACAAATAAATAATTTCTCTTTAATTTGCTTACCCTTTTTCGGTGGAGGGAAAATCAAAATGGAAACTTTTCGCTCTCTTGGTAAACACAATCACTTGTTAATTAAATCTATTAGTTAATTAGTTGAGATGATAGAAAATCTTAATTGAATCAAATTAAGGATAATTATTATGAGCAGGATTAGAAAAGTGAAATGATTAGTTGACGATTTGATTTGATTTGATTCTGTTGTAAAGATGAATACAACTCATGCTAATCAAATACATTTATCCTCATTTTTTTTGTCGTCTTGATTAATTATCATCATGATTAACTACAGAGGCTTTTTTTGTTTAATTGTTATGTGATTAAATTAATTTAATCAATTTTGTTTTTGAAAAAATAGATAAACAAAATGGTTTTCATTTTAATCACTGAAAAGAGTTGATTGTTGGGAGATGATGTTTGGGTAATCCCTTCAAGTTGATTAATAATCATGATCATTATTTTTAATTGTCAAGGTTTTTTTTTGATTCTAATCAGTTGAGGGATATCCTTGATTGTGATAATATTTCTCATCATTAAAATGTCCAATTGCCCAGCAATTTAATCGATAAATTGATTGTGAGAAATCAATCGCAATTTTGGATTAACTGAGATTCTAATCTCTTAATCTTAATCCTGTCAAAATATACAATCTGATGATCCACTGAAAAGTTAATTATTGAAGAAAACAGTTATACTTTTGAGTCGTAATTAGTTAATTGTGACAGTTTCCTAGTTAAAGCTAATTGTAATCAAATAAACGCCTTTGATATAAATAATCGTTAATTGTATTGTAGTAAATTCAATGTATCATATGATTGATAAAATTTCATTTGATTTAATTTCTGTTACAATATATGATTTAAATTGTAACAAATTAACTAACAATTAATCAATATATGTTTATGAAATGATTAACTGATACAGATATTTTGTTAACTTGATTAGATTTGATTGTTTACTAATTAAAAACAAAAGGAGTGATCAAGTTTAAGGTTAACAATTAATTCATAATAATAACTCAGCCATTTTGATTGATTAAAACTAATCAAAGATATTGACAATTAATCAAATCAACATCATAACACAAATAACTGAGGTCAACAATTAACTAATCATAATTACGTTTAGATTAAATTGTTAACCTTGAATAGTTTGTTGTTATTAATTTAGTACATTGATATTAATTAATAAACAACAATTTCATTTAATTGAAAAACATTATAACTCATTAATTAGCAACTTGTCAACAATTAAGCAAACAATTAAATCGTTTCAATTTAATTTCATCTCATGGTGAAAAGATTTAAATTCATAAGTTCATTAAGTGCTAATTAATTGCTGTTAATAATAATCAGTTAGATAATTAAAGTAATTTCTTATATTGAACTTAAGTTTAATTGTTGAATTAATTTATTTGCATAAAAATTATTATTCAATTTCTCATATTAACTAATTATAACAATCAATTATTTACAGTTGAGTGAAAAAGTAATCACAATCAATATAAGTGATTAGTAAACGCAAATAAACAATTAAAAGTAAACTTTAAATTGTAACTAAATTACTTGACCTGCAATTAAATTGTAAACATGAAAAAAAGTTCAAAAATAAAGTTAATTGTTTCAGAACTGATTAGTTTACTAGTCTAATCTTAAATCATTGGAGCACTTTAACTAATTAGACTGAACAACGATTAGTAGAAATGATTAATTTTGATTGTTGATTCAAATTGTTACATTTGAATGTCCAATTGGATGTAATTAGATTGTAAGGATTTGATTTGATTTGAAATTTGAAGTTTTGAATGAGAACCTGATTCAAGGTTATCAGTCTGATAGACTAAAAAATCAGCTAATTGTGATCAGTTATTTTTCCTAGATTATTTAATCAGGACAATTACTCGTTCTTTTGACAAGCTTGATTACAAGTTAATTGTCAACAAGTTGTTTGTCAATTGGATGACATCAAGTGTGTTTGCTGGGTTTAAGTATCAATAGACTGAAGAGGAATCGGTTTGGCTTTTATTCAAAAGTAGATTAATTTAGATTAAACCTTGAAATCAATCACACTTTTCATTGGATTTTTTTTAAATGAAGGATTTAGGTACCGTTATATTCATTAGGAAGAAAAAAGAAAGAGATGAGAGAGAGAGAGAGAGAGAGAGAGATATGAAACGAAAAATAAAGGATTGTAAACATAGGAAATCGCAATTTTTAAAGGTTATCCTGGTGTTTTTCGCAGATCAGAACAGTTATTACTGAAGAGAACAATATTCTTAATTGTTCTGGATATGAATCAAATTGATTAACTAGCAAAATAGTTACAACCAATAAGAAAACCCAAGCTGAACACACCCTGAAAAAGTGTAGGAAGCGAAAGGAAAGGGTTAAAGATGTTAAGGGATAAGGATTAGGTCAAAGAAGAGGAATAACAATAAGAAGCACTTGTTCTTTCTTTCAACCCTTTAAAGCTCATTTCAAGCTCACACATTAATCACATCGATCAATATTAATTAGAGAGATTATCTAATTAAATCAATCATCCAGTTTAATGTCAACAAACCTCTAGAAAAAAAGAGCGCTCATTGGAGTAAATTGACCTAATTAAATCAATCAGATTTTTATATATACTTACAAATACTTTCCACAGTTTCCTGAGAAGTTTATAATTATATTAACACAATAAATGACTAGAAAAATTAAAAAACAATAATAATTAAAACAAAAAGAACTAAAATTTCATCATGAATAGAAAAAAAAGAGAAATTAAAAAAAAAGAAAGAACTAAAGTTAATCGTTAATCGAACCACCAGATGTCATCACTTTCTATGGAAAATTACATAGAGATTTTCTATTCTTTTCTTCTGCCAACTAGCGACATCTTTGGTTTCAACTAGAGAATAGAATTTCTTCTTATTCTTAATCACGTTTTCCGGTCCCATTGTTTTTTCTGAAAAATTCCTGATTAATATTAATATTATTAGTTAATAATTTATCATAAAGTGTGTAATTTGTGCCCAAGATCATCATGTCATCGGACCCAGTACTCCCTCTAATAGGTAAGAAAAGAAAATAACAAAAAACGACCCACCGGTCCACACCCAGTTATATACTGAAAACCTTGGTACCTGTTAACATATTTTGGGATAAAATTAATTTGTTATTCTAATTTAATATTATTAACTAATCTTAATTCTAATATCAACTCTACCTATTGTATCCCCTGTTCTGTTTTATATAGATTTACCCACCAAAGAAGAAATAGCAACGTGCTTTTCCTGGCTCGATTTAGTTCATGAAAAAGGCATGCTGATAAATGCGAAGATTAAAAGCACTGAATCTAAGATTCTAATTATCAACATTCGTCTTCTTCACTTCATATCATGTAACGTTAAAGTCTTAGGAAGTTTGGGATTCAAGTTAACAGAAAATCGCGCTAAAAAGACGATGAATTGTTTGAACTGGTTCTTAACAAACTTTCCTAAGGAAACACATGGTGAATCAAACATGATCCCCTTGGCTCGTCAAGCAAGAGATGAATTGATTGCCAGATTCAAATTCATGATAGAAATGGACCCTGGTGTCATCAATAATAGCCCATTGGAAACTAATAATATTAATACTAATAATATTAGTAAACCGGAAGATAAAGATACTGAGCCTCTTGAATCGTCGATAAAAGAATCGGATCAACACTCAATCGATTTTGAAGATGAAGATGAGGAATTGGGCGCCTTTAGACTGCCAGTTAATAGGGTAAAAGCTCACCAAATATACCATGAAAGTGAAAAAAGAGATAAAGAAGCAACCCCGTCTAAAAGGGCCAAGAAGGTAATCTACGATAGAGAAACGGGGGCAATCCCTAAAAATTGGAAACAATGGCAATCAATCGATCTAGATCCGGTTTTTTTAATCCGATCAAAGGATAATCCTGAAGAAATAATCAAGATGATGAGGGAAGCTTGCGAGGCGAATTACCTTCCTGACCTTCCACTCATTCTATCCAAAGTTGGTAAATCAGTCAAAGCAAGAGCACCAGATGTAATTTCAGCCAAGAAAGCAATCTCTTCATTAAAGAAATGGAACAATGAATTAGATATCAACTGGCCTGATGTCTTTGACCCGAGGGTAAAATTACACAAGATTCATTATCGTGGAAACATCGAATCAAAAGAAGAATGGTCGGATCTTATTAATAATATTTTTATTGCTAATAATTTATCAAGAAAACACGCATTCGAATACGTGACAAATTTTCCCAACAAGGATGGTAAAAGTTTTGATGTGATTATCTCAGTTTCACCGGAAACAAGAGAAGCTATTGAATCGAAGCGAGGAAAGCTTTACTTCAGATTCCAACTAATCAACGTGACTGATCATTTCAATATTCTCAAATGTTGGAAATGCCAAACATTGGGTCACTTTGGTTCCCAATGTAAAGCTCAATCGATTTGCAGATTCTGCTCCGAATCTCATCGACCAATTGACTGTAAAGTCAAACACCTACCTGATAAATACTTATGCCCAATTTGTCATCAAAAAGGTCACGAATCATTCACTTGGGAATGCCCACAGTTCCAAGCGAGATTAAGACAAGAAATTCAGAAAATCAACTTTGACTACTCATGGATAATGAGAATTTAATGAAATAATCAAGAAATCTATCAATATTATTAATATTATTAATAATATTAATAATTATACAAAATATTGATAATCATTGACGGAAGATTTTTTCATTTTAATTACAATCTTTAAATTCTTTCTTACAATTTTTTTTCGCTTTTCTAAAATTCTCGCTTTAACTCTAATCCTTTCTCACTCTTTTGTTTTTCTTTAAATTTTTCTTTCATTTTCTCTTTTAATTTTTCCAAAAATTACTTTTCATCTAAATCAGTTATTTATCCCATTCAAAATGGACATTTATTTGGAAAACCACCAAGATAACGCATCGATAAGTTGAATTGTTCACGAGAATAGGTGACACGATGAGGAATCACGTTGACGGGACTTTTGATGGGATAATCCTTGAGGAATTCACCAACGGTCTCACATTGGTTGATACTTTGATGCCACATCTTCACCACATCGATCAGCTCGGTTTTATAACCAAAAATTTCATTGAGTTGAGCTTTTAATTGCTGGGGAGTGTAACTCATTTTGGTAACAATCGATGGCGTCTTATCGGCTCCTAAACAATACAATGGGACCTCATCATCTCCAAGGGTACCATAAGTGGGATCAACACGTTTATTATTAATACTAATAATATTATATGCCCGCCCATGAGAAACTCGCTTGGTAAATTCATCAATGGTGTTATTGACGCCATAGGCGGTATTCAAATCCAAGGGAACACTTTTACGCTTTGGAGTAACTCCAGTATAACACCGAGGCTCATGGGCCAAATAATCGTAAATCCCGTAAATCAACCGACAGGTTACACATTCAACTTTTAGAAGAGCATAGGCTTCCCTCTCCATATTTCCCATGAAAGTGAAATAGGGATCGTTGAAATCGATGTTACAAGTGGGAATAGGACATTTTGTTTGTGGTTTCTTGTAAGGCTCGGGTGGTTTGGCGAAAGCAGGATTACCAGCTCGACTGGAGATACAAATGTTACAAAACATCCGAGCACAGAATCGTTGTTTAAATCCACCATTGTGAACCCGAGGGTCGATAGCTATTTTGTTGCAGATACCGCAGATGAAGTATTTAGTTTCAACTTCACCCACTATCTGATCGACTCGAATGTTCATAATCACAAACAAATTAACACAATCAACAATCCTAATAATAATAATAATAATAATTATAATAATAATACAAATATTAATACAAATAATAACAAAAATAACAATTAACTCAACAAATTGAAGAAACAACAATTAATAAAATAACCAAAGAAAAAGTTAGCGTAAAGCTATTCAAAAAAACCCGCTGGAACAACAATTCCCCCCATCTAGTGAGTAAAAAAAGAAACAAATACCACGTGTAAAATAAAATTCTACCAAAAATTCAATTAAAGCTTTTAAACATGATTAAAATTATTCATTGGAATTTGTGCAAATCTTATAATAAATCAAATCAAATTTCATCACAATTTATGAATAACACAATATTATCCATCAATGAACCAAACGGTAAATGGTTAACCAAATTTTTTGAAACAAAGAGCTCAGATAAATCAATTAAGATTAACAATGTGCGAGCTAAATTGATGGCAAATGGGAAAGCAATCCTAATTATCCCAGTTAACTTCAATCCAAAGGAAAAAAATCATCAACTACCTGACTTTATATGTGCTTCCTTTGTGTTTAGAAACAAAAATTACAATATAATCTCTTCGTATTTTGGCTCCAAATCTAAATGGCAAACAATAATCAATTACATCAACACGCTAGAAGGTAAAACCATTTTCTGTTCAGACACAAATTGTAACCACCAGTTATGGTCGTCAAAAAAATCATCTTTATCTAAGAGATTGTTAAAAGACATCTCATCCTGTTTTATCAATCATAAATCATGTTTCCCTGTAGACACGGTCACGTTCAACAGAGGCCAAACTACCATTGATGTAATTCTGGTTCCAATCTCCTTTAATATTATTAATATTAATATTAATAATAAGTTTGATTCAGATCACAATCAACTAGAAGCGACAATGATCCCCAATGAAGGCTCGAGGCCACATCAAAAGAAAATTAGATATATAAATAATTTCCAGTGGAAATTTAAAGACGAATGGTTACTAAATGACAAAATTAAAAAAGACAAACTAAAAGAAATCGCCACATCGATAAGAACATTCCCGGATAACAATGGAAAATGGAAAAGAATAACAGATAGTAAACTTTCTAGAGGTTGTAGAAAATTAAACAACCGGTTAAAGAAAACAAAGGACCCGATGGAAAGAATAACTTTACTAAAGAAATTGAAGAAGAAAAAGGAGAAATTTTCGATCCCGAAGATCATCAACAATATATACAAAGACTCTAAAGCACTATGGTCAAGGTTAAACGAATGGATAATTCACAGAGGAGGAAACAAAGTAACTGAGGAGGACAAAGAGAGAGAACCATCAATTCTGAAAAAACTCGAATCATTTTCAACAGGAAAGCCTCCATTCATAGAAAGTGAAACAAATAATGACACAAATAATGATCCATTGTTAGAGGAAGAGTGGAATCACGTCATGGTAAAAACAAAGAGAGTTAGTTCTCTTGATGCAGATTCGTTCACATCTTCATCTTGGGAAAAATTCATCAGAATCAACGAATCTCGAGTAAGAGAATTCCTAAATTCGATTTTATCAACAAATCTCATCCCGTTAACGATGAGAATCTTGGGTGGAGGTTTTGTCCCGAAACCGGGAACATTGGAAGTTCGTATGATAAAAACCCCGTGCTTCATCTTTAAAATGGTCGACATTGTCTTGGCTTCACGATTACAATCAATAGCTGATAAGATATTTCTACCAAATTCCCAATATGCATTTGTTAAAAATGGATCAAGAGAAAAGTTCACATTGGATGTGATGGACCTAATCCAAGCGAATAATAATAATAGTATTAATAATAATAATACTATTATTATCAAAGGAGACGTGGAATCAGCCTTTGATAAAGTCGAGGTGGATAAACTTATCCAGAGAATAACGAAAATCGACAAGAATTTGGCCGCTCTACTGAAAAGTTTCTGTTCATCGAGATATGTAAAGATTAAGTGGCGCGGCAAAACATGGTACAAATTGGAAAACCAAGGAACTCCCCAAGGAGCTTCATCATCACCTTTAATATTCGGATTGGCGCTAGACTATTTCATCAGGAAAGCTAAAACCAAGGAGATAACAATAAAAGCGTATGCAGATGATGTAATAATTGCAAGTTCATCTTTTAATCACAAAAACCAAATACTAATGGAGTGTTCAGAAATATTGGAACGAATTGGCCTAAACCTTTCGGAGAAAAAAACACTGGTCATCCAAGAAAAAAACAAGAAACTAGCCTCCTTCGAGATAACGGGAATTACAATTATAAGAGAAGTATCGATTTACAGACTAAAAACAATAGTTGAATCACTATTATCAAAATTTAATACATTCAAATGTGATAAATCAGTATTAAGCTCTCTCCCCAACCCCGTCAAAAGATTACTTATTAATAATATTATTAATCCTAAACTGAAGATACTGGGATACTCGGCTTTCTTTGGAGAGAATTTTGAATCAGCGATGAAAATGTTATTTAACGCATTCAACGAACCACTGAACATTCTTGAACACAAAAAATTTCACAGTTCATACGTAACCTTCTTTCTTAATATTTCTCATCCATTAGAAATCCTTTGGTACGACGTGGTAACTTGGCAATACTTTTCAAGTTCAGACAAAGTTAATAAGAAATGCCTATTTGAAATACCTAAGAGACTCCCGGATGGAAACATTACGAGAAAAATCCTTACAACAAAATTAAACGGACCAACGAACCATAAGATATCATTCAAGAAAGAAAAAAGTAAAGTTCTAATTTCAATAGAAATATTCACTCCGAATTACAGTAAACATAATTTCATATTCGAAAACACTGGTGGATGGTGCCAATACCTATTTTGTATCATAGCTCAAGGTATCCTGATAACAGAAGGGAAAATAATGACAATCCTGATCCATGACAAACTAATTATTAATAATATTAATAATATTAGTCCCACTGCCTCCGATGCAATCTTCCTCATCAATAACTTATTGACAAATGAAGCGAAATGGAAATACGACGAAATTCATAAATCCGAAGATAATATATTTGTAGGCCAACAAATTTCGCTGAATTGGATTCCCCTCTCACAATGGAAAATTTTCATCAAAAGAAAAATCAAAGAAAAATTACTCAATCTATATGAACAATGGTTCATACCGTTCCTACTCATTGACCCGGATAGGAAAATCCTCCATAAATATAAATACATGAACTACGACTTACTTTCCATGGTAGAGACTAACAAATATCATCTAAAACTTCCTTGCTGTAATAATTCAAATATGTTCCATATTTTCTGGACATGCGGCTTTATGGTGGATTGGTGTATAGAAACAATCGGAAAAGAACAAAGAGATGATCCAACAATATTAATATTAATAACCAAATGTATCCAAGAATTTTCATACCATTGTACACAAGCTAATCAGATATTATGGTGAATTTTCCTCTCAAAAAGTGGTGCCTGTACCACTAAGAGTAGCCTGGCTGCTCGTACTCTGTAAGAAGAGGCGTTTTCAACGTAATAAAATCTTAATTCATTGGATTCTAGTTTCTTGGGAAGGATTTTCTTTGCTTTTATTACTTCTCTCTCAGTTATTTCTCTTTGTTTTCTCCCTGTTTCTATTCTACAATAACTATGCCAACAACCGATTCCAATGTTATTGAATAAATGGTTTGCCTTTCATCTTCTTTTCATCTTCATCATCTTCCTGTGCTACTGCTGATTCGCCTCAACAGCTTTTCTCCTTTCAATTTTATTCTCTCTCTCTCTCTCATTCCCTTAGTTATTTTTACAACTTTCTACTCTCTCATCTGCTCATTCACCACCATTGGTATTGCTAGCATTCAATTCTATCATTTTTTCCATCATTTCCTTGGGAGGGAAAAAAGAGTAAAAGAAAAAAACAATACACATCTTGTAGTCACTTTCTCTCATCACAAAATTGTCAGTTGACAAAATCAACCTGTGCTTGTGTCTTACCATTGGATTTGCGCTTTTGTCTACAATTTAATTCTAATTGTGTCTCTTTGTGTGTTAGCAATCAATTGATTCTTTCATATCTCAATCTTAACCTGAAAACAACAATCTAATCTTTTCTTTTGTTACAATCTCTCTCCTCTCATATCTTAGATAATAGATTTTCAGTGTTGATCGGTTTTCCACTTTCCCTCCTCCATACAAACAGTTTGTCTTTTGTATTTGTGTCTCTTTGTTTTTGTCATTGTATCAAGTTTGCCAAAATTATCACCAAACAGGAATCCCGTTCAACTGAAATGCAATCAGTACCACACAACATTTCAGTGGTACTAACCCAATGGCTTCCACCGGCCATTCGGGTCTCTTGGGCCTTCAATCCAGGTCCTGATTTACTGGACCCTTCCATGATAACAACTACAAATCAACATCATCATCATCATTATACTGTTGATGATAAAACAAATTCACTTAAATTATCACGAATGTTTCGTATTGTTTATTTTCCAGTGGGTTCCAAGTAAGTCTTTTTTCATCATCATTTTCTTTTTATTATTAATATTATTTACCATCATTAAATTCAACTTTATTGTTATCATGAAATTAAATATATTTCTGATTTCATAATAATATTTTTCCTCTTTTTTTCTCTCTCCTATTATTTACTTTCTTTTTTTTTAATCATTATCTCTTTGCTATTACATCAACTTCAATTATCTTCATCCCCATTTCATATTTTTCTTTTTATCTTCATCTTTTTCCAACTACTCTGAATCTTTATCTGATTTATTTTCATAACTTTCATATTCCATTTTCATTTTTCTCTCTTCCTGCTCTTTTTTTCTCTCTCTTCTTGTCTTATCAAATTAACTTGACTGAAAATGGTGAAAATGCTTTCATCTCTCTCTCACTCACTCACTCACTTCTTCCTCCATGTTTCTGGCCTATTCTTCTTATTATCAAACATAATCTCTCTTCTTTCTCTTCTTTCTCCTCTTGTTTTCTTGGGAATTTTGTGTTTCTTTTTTTACTCGTATTTTTATTTCTTTTAAGGTCCATAAAGAATCATGATAACAGGGTAAATGATAGGTTAGAATAGATTATTCTGGTTAATCTATTTAATTGTAACATACTTGATGATTGTTTATACGATAAATTGTTGATAATAAAGGAAGAAAATGAAAAGATTGTGTGAGACTAAGATGAAGAAGCTACAAAACAACAACAAAACTATAAGATTGATGAGCTCTCAGTGTAGTATATTAATATTAATACATCATGACTCAGTTCAGTTCGATAGTTTTTTCCCTTTTATTACCTTTAGGTTTTTACACGGTTTTTTCTTGGTCCATTTCTTTGTACGTCAAATCCAAGATTAATCAAAGTTATCTAAAAATAAGAATAGAGAGAAAAGATCAAATTCACTTGGATGAAAGAAAAAGATTCTGATAAAAATAGTCCTTTTCATTGGAACATTAAATGATTACCAATGATGTTCAACCTTCTCATTCTCATCACTGACTTGAATTGAAACATTAGAAAGATAATCAACCGATCAAATGATGATTATGGATAAAAATGAGAAAATTGGTTTCGATTATCATAAGTTCTGGTTTCGTTGTGATTAGAATCATTGATTAGGTTTGTTATGACCAAGAATTTATCCTTTCTGATTGTGATTAGCCAGAGATTGTTGTAGTTAGTTTAATATTATACATAATCTGCGGTTGACATGGAAAAAGAATCAGTGAGTATGATGATGAAAAAAAGAAGAATAATAATAAGAAGAAGGAAAAAGAAAGATAAAGCGATTAGGACGAGAATGATGATGAGAGAAGGAGGTAATAAAAGAGGAGCAGGATAATAAGAGTGGAAAAGAATCAGTGAGAGTAGTTGAAGAATAGGCAAAGGACATGGAGTAAGAAAAAAAGTATTAGCAAGTGAAGAAAATAAATCGATATTATCACAAGGAATCGAGAAGAAAAAAAGTGTCTCTCTATTTACCGAAAAAAACATAAGAGAGAAAGAGAGAAAATGATGAAGATGATGAAGGAAAATAACATGATGGAAGTTGCGATGATTGAAGCGGAGCAAAGAGACTGAGTCCAAATTTAATGTTACTCATATTTAATGTTCACAATAATGATGTGGGTTGGGGACAAGAAGAGAAAATCATCAAATGATGATGAAGCAAGAGAGAGGATAATAAATGGAAAACAAGATGATGATGACATTGCGATGAAGATGAAGATAAAGATGAGCATGAGGATCGGTCAGTTGGTTGACAGTCAAATAGTGATGTTGATAACCTTTTAGGAAGTCATGTTGATGAATTCATTTAGTCAATTGTAACTTTATCTTCATCATTATCCTCCTCATCTATTTCTGCTTATCATCCTTCATTTCGCATTTTCCTCAATCCCAAACTGATTTTAATGATGATGATATTTGTTTTACTAATCGTACTAGTGAATATAATCAAATGAAGCCTCTTAATCAATTGATTCAGATTGATTTTGCTATTTATTTTTCACAATCAACAACAAGTATTAATCATCATTTCTATCATATAAATTTCTTGTTAATTATCATCTTAATCATGAGCATTTTATAATAATAATCATTAGTTTGATTATTATTATGTTTCTTGTTCAATTCCCAATTGATTTCATTTTCATTGCCATTACTTTAATCATTTTGAACAGTTAGTTGGGTAAATGATGAAAAGAAATTGTTAATTGTTGTAACTAAAACAACACAACAAACTTTTCATATATTGATTAATTTATGTTTCTCGATTAATTTACTTTCAACTATTGTATACTAACAATAACCTAGAACTAGGATATTACTTTGATAACTTATAATAACCATGATTGTATTTCTCTTGTCGATTTTAATTCTGATTGTGACATGAAATTTATATTCTTCAACCTTTCAATATACCTTTGAGATCAATCTTGACGATGAACAAAAAAAGTATTCAATCTAAACTGTTGGAAGAAAATTTATCTTCTCTCATGTTGAACATTATTTTCTTTTCTCAGTTGATTTTCACCCTGATTTTCACAAGATTATTCAATTGTGAATGGTTATCGTGACGATGACAGTTACCATGGAAAGACTAGAAAATCACTATATGATAACCTTTCACCCTTTCCTGAGCTTTGCTCAATTTTTATCCTCTCATCATCTCCACGATTATCATCAAATGTTTATCGTACCATCAAATGAGAAAACAGTATGAGAGGAGAGGAAGAAGTAAAAAAGCCTCGAACCGAATCAGAAATTCAGAAGTAGAAATAAATTTAATATCTTTTACTGTTGAATATTTATTCATACATGATAATGATGATGATGATGATGATGATTCAAAGAAATGGAATCAGCCATCTCTAAAAACTCAGAATCTCCTCAACGGAATAGTTTTCTCCTTTTCCAGAATTACAAGTGATGATGAACTTCATCATGATGTGATAAAAGAAAATCTTTTTCTCGAGAAAAGAATAGAAAAAATCTCGTTTTCTTCATCTTGTTCAAATATTCTCTCATCTTTTCCATCGATATATTAAAGTAAACACATGGAAACTGAAACTTTGAATTTCCGTTTACATGGTGAACATTTCATGATCATAATATTATCTTAACTTTTGACAATCATCATCATCATCATCTTGCAGAAAATTGTAGCCATAATGATGATGATAACATTATATTGTCCAATTGTGTAATTTTTTCTCTATTGTATATTTCAAGAATATAAATGATTCCTCTTTGCTGAATAAGATCCCGGAGGAATCAGATTATTCACCATTTACAATGATAATGTGAATGTTATCATTTTATTCATATGAATGTTTATCTATTACTTTTTTTTATTGCTACGAATAAAAATCCATTCAATAGGATATATATAATATATTAATCTGGGAGTTGGTTTTGAATGAAAATGAGTTTACCTTGTATCATGAATTATCATGATGATTGAGGTTTTGTATATTCATTGGTTTCCCATCTAATCCATGAATTACTCCTGAATCCTGTTAACCTTTTCAACTGAAACAATCAGAAATAAATGTTTATGGAGATGAAGATGATGATGATGTAAATACTTTTGATTACTTTTCTGTAATTTATTTAATTTTCTGATTACTTTCCAATTTTATTTCTATAAATAGTAACAATCTATTTCATCCGATTCAATTTACTTACTAGAAATTAAATTTTATATTCCTAATTGTAATGTTTTCCATCAATTGTTGATGTTTTACAATTAATTTAATCATTTCCAACTCAATGAATACACTGAAATACAAAATGATGAAAAGGAAACGTTAGATTGAATCTAATTTAATTAATAATTATGATGATAATTGTTATGTTTTTTTCTTCATTCAGTTGATTCATTCCTGTAATCATGTTACCCTGTATTACATTGTTATAAATTCAATGAATCAAAACGTAGAAACATTTTTCTTTCAATGAATAATTTATTCAAATAACTTATTGAATAAAAAATTATCCATTTAATTTCATCGCTGTTTTTTTTATTAGTTTATCATGAATTATTATCATGAAATCTTATTTCAAATTTGCATATTACAATCATTGAATATTGAAATGAATCAGTGGAAGCATTAAAAATGTAATGCTAATATCGTAAGCTTATTATAGTTTATGTAATTAACTTAATCAGATTAAAATTATCCTCACATTTTAACACATTAGATTTTGATTGTAATCTTATTTATCTTGATTGTTTTTTTTAGTTTCTCAAGTTGAACATGATCAATCTGATGATTATCTATGTAGTCGTTTCAATTTCAATTAACTACTCATCCTATCCAATTACTAATTAATAGTTTATTAATTAGACGTTCATCGATTCTGTAATTAAATTTGTGTTTTTATCTCTTATATTAATCAAATATCAAATGTTGATTGTGTCATGTTAACCCAACGACAATCATGCAATGCCAAGAAATGGAGTCCCTGTTGTTTATTATCGTTGTTGATTTTTATCTGCTAATTGTCATGAACATTTTGATATTGAACTTTTTTTTTATTAATAATCAGTTGGTTGTAATATTTTCCTTTGTTGATGATTACGCTTTAACTGTTATTATTTTCAATCTGATGGTCGATCAATTTTGTTAATTCAATTTCATCGCCTGTTAATCAAATTAACTTAAACAGTTTCACTCATTGAATTGATTATCATCAGAAAATCTAATGATGATGATGATGATATCATGTTGTTGGAAATGATGAGACTTAAGTCACACCTTAATCAATAAACAATTGAGTGAGAAAAAAAGTTTTCTAATAACCAGTGAATCGATATGAGATTATTTTCATGAAATTCATTGTAATTATTTATCTTCTTACGTCAATATTTCTGATATACTCGATTTGTTTTCCTATTTAATTGCATAACTTATGAATCTGATGACATGTCAAAAATACACCGAATTATAAACAAGAATATCAATTCTAGAATTAGAAGCAAGTTAATGAATGATTAAAATTCTAAATCAAAGATTAACTGTAATGTACCATTTTCAATCTCAATCTCAATTCGAACCTCCTAAATATCTTATTCATGAACAATTCCTTTTGTATTTACCTTTGTAGATGAATCATTTTCTTTTTCTTCAAACAGAATATTGTTCATCTTGGATGACGAAATATTTACCATGTGTATTAACCTTTTAGTGTTGAAAAGTCTTTTCATAGAATGAGTTTTTTTTACTTTAAAGCTGAAGTTTCTTCATGAAATTCTGGAAACAAACTTATTCATTTATTGATTTTCCAAAGGTGGCCAATGGGGTAATCTCACCCAAATGAATTGAAATGATTTATACTATAAAGTTGATACACTTTTGTCAATTTTAATTCTCAGCTCTAATTAGCCAAAGAATCAACCTCATTTTTTTCAATGTTATTCTGAATATGGGAGTTTTCACTCCCAATATTCAGAAGCTGCTGAAATCATTAATTAGTTGATTGTGATGAATATTAATTTCTGATATGAACATCAATATATAATTAACAAATCATACTGAAGATCACAATCTTTATTAATTATCAAATTAATTTGATAAGTAAATAATTACAATTGCTTTTCCAATATTCTATTTCTTCACAATGTGACTCTTATTTTAATTAATAACTTTTAACATTTAATTATAACTGTAATTATGTACGATTAACTCAATTGAACTAATTATCTTTGAGAATCACCTGTTAATTATAGTTAATATTGATTACATTTGTGTTAACTTTTTTTCTGTTCATTCAAGAGCAAACTAAATGTGAATAATATTATTACATGAAATGAATAATCAAAATAGATGATTGATTTTTTGATTAGCCTTTAATAAGTTAATTTGAATTCTGTTTATTAATTGAAACTTTAATCAAATTTGTGTATTAATCACAATGAGGTCCATTGATCCTTAACTTAAGTATCATGACTTGCGGGTGAAATATTGAACATTGAAATGTTTACATGAGTTTATTAATTTGCTTCAATTTTGAGTTGATTGTTTGGTTTGAAATTGCAGTTTCCTTTTCCTCCTTTAACCCTTCAGGCATAAAGCAAATCATATCTATATCCACGGTGCTGAAAGATTATAAAATAATTGAAAAAAAGAGAAATAAAAAAAGTTAGAAAAGTTCGATATGTTGGAGAAAAATATTAATATCATTTTTCCCCATGATTTATTTTCTCTGATATTCTTTTCTCCTTGTAATAAATTCTTACCCTCACCTCTGATAAAACTCACCGATAACTTTTTCTTTCTCAATATTTACTTAGATTTCACCAGAAACCCAAAGAATCCAAAGAAATTTAAATAAACTCTTTTTCCTGGTACAAATACGAAATCTACTTAATGAAAATAGTAAAAAGCTATTAATCGATTTGTAGGTCACGATTATTTTGAAGGAGGAAAAAAAGAACATGAAAAGAGAGAGAGAGAGAGAGAGAGAGAGAGTAAATTATCATCTATTGATTTTAAGAGGATCATGATGATGATCTATCAATAAGAATCAAACAAGCAAACAAATGAGAACCACCTCCCTACCCTCACCCACTTCCACTCTCTTCTGGTAAATATCAGTCAATCAGTTGGGAATTGGAAGCAAAAAATATAATAAACATGAAGATGAAGTAAAATTATTTGTAGAAAAAGTTTCAATGTATAAACAGAGTATTTTTAAATGTTTATAATATAAACTCAAGAAAATTATGATAAGCATGATGAAGATAGAGATGTAGATGATGATGTAAGAGAAGCAGTAGATTTACTGTTACTTTGGGATGGAAATCATTCATTGATCTGTAAGGAGAGTTAAATGTTGATACAATTAAAGGACGAACAAGGTGACATGATATTCATTAACTGTTTTTCTCGTGATGTTGATGATAAATTGGGTTATTCTCATTCTGTGTTGATAAGAAATTAAGATTCACATGATCATTATCATCATTATGCTTTCACTTGTCAACCTTTCAATTGAAATCATCAATCTTGCAAATGCTTCAATATCGAAACTTATTCTTCTGTATTCTCAATCAATTTTAAGAAGATGAAAAGAGAGAGAGAGAAAATCCTCATTTATATCATGTGTGTTCTTGCATGATGATAAGTTGCTTATAGACGATAAAGTTGAATTTTCTACTTACGATTTCAAGGTTATCATTTTCCCCTTTTCCTTTTATATTATACAAGATATTAAATCGTCCACTTGAACATTCACCTTGATTGATAGAATTGAATAAGTGATAAGTAGTTCTTATGATTAGTTGATTTTTGCGAAAATTAATTTATCATTTTCATGATTATCACAATTTATCATTAATTTTACATTTTCTCCTCTCTCTCTCTCTCTTCATGATACGTTGAATTGGTAATAGATATTGGAAATTTTTTCTACCTTTATACTTATCATATTTTATTGAATTTTTTCATTTTATTTTCAGAACACGATATGTTCAGGAAGTGCCTATAAACATGAGAAATGTTACCATTGAACAATTAGTGCCAAACACGGAATATCAACTTCTCATTAATGTTGTTTCCAGTTCTGATTTGATAGGAAATTCAAGTCACTTTATCCGTTTTGTTTCACCTGATGGAGGTAAAGTCTAAAGGGACATCCTATTGATTTTTCAATAATTAATCTTTTAATTATGTTTAATACTAACAGATTATGTTAACAATCAAATGTTACTCTCAATTTTTGCATATGAAAACTTTGCAAACAATTACGTGTTGTTTTTGTTACCATTTTGTTAATCATTAATGAAGATGAGGATGATGAAGATTATGATGATAGTTTTCAAAGATAATATATTCCAAGTAATAGTTTTCCCATGTAAAGAGATGAGGAAAAATTAATCTTCTCCTTCATTGATTATTGAGCTTAACATTAAATTGTCATTTACCGTTAAGAAGATTATATAAGTTGAGATGAGATTTTTTTTTTCTCGATCACTAGTTAAGTTTATTTATTATATTCGAGGTTCTGACCAGTTCAATATCATGATGGTCAATAGTTAAGGTTAATTAAGATACTCTGATAGTAGTTTCATTCCTTATAAATTATTAGCCATTAAGAGTCAATTGTTAGTCTGATTTGTGTACCTCGATTGTTGAAATTAATGATAATACGTTTTGATGATATTAAAGATTAAATTGTTTGGTAAATAATTAATTGGAGATCGTTTTTCTTTCTCTTTGCTTTTCGACTTTTGTTTTGTTTTTCTGTTTTCTATTAGAACCACATCGATTTGTTCGAGGAGGTATGAACCCATTGAGAATTCGGTTAGACGTTGATCCGGAAATTATTGTTCGACCTGGTGAGGCCATTCTAGTCTCGTGTATTTTAATCTTCTGGGTATTGGTCATTCTTTGGTTTATCAAGAAATGGGGTAAAATACGAACGTTAGAACCGACCCGACATCGAACCGACACCGATATATCTTCCTTTTCTCAGCAAACTCGATTCACTTCCATTGGTGGAGCCAATATACCTCAAGTACACACAAGTGATTCACGAAATTCACTGGAATTAGTTAACTGTACATCAACGGGTAATTTTCAAAGGCCAAGATTAAATTCAGTTTTCCTGGTCAGTCCATCTCGACGATCATCACTTTTACCAGAAGAGTACAATATACCTCGAAGATACAAATCAGCTGAAGATCTTAAATCATTAGTACTCCAGATAACCCAAACCAAAGGTCTACACACCGGCGATCTAAATGTTCACAAGTCTTCCTCCCTTCAACCACCTCAATGTTTATCATCAAATATATACAATGGTAAGAATTTAATCATCTTTAAATCCTTCGAACACCAACTTGATCACCTTAATCAAATTACGATTAAAAGCTATTCAGAGATGTCCAAACAATTACAATTTCTCGGTGAATTGTTAGGCTGCTTTTCTGTTCCGAATCAAAACAATCTTCTTTTATTAACTTAGCCGATATTAAGTATCATCAACATTATCCAGAGGAAATGTTAATGTTTCTTTCTCTTGCTCATTTTCAGTTCTCTTCAACATGATTGTGAGAATGTGTCTCTTTTTATATATCATTATTGGTATCAAAAGACTGATCATCATATAATCATCTCTGTAAATCTGATATTTATTTCTGGTTACTCTTCTGAAGAGAGACTGGGAATTCATCCTGTTTTCTGGATGACTGAGAAAAGAATAAAAAAAGACGATGATAAAGAGGAAAAAAGATGAAATAACTTTTCAATAGATCCATTAAATTCTGGGAGTTTCATTCTGATTGTGATGTAAAAGTAACAACATATGAAAACATTTCTCTCAGTTTAATGCATTTTTCCCATCAAAATCTGAGACATTTTTATATTTTCTCACATCTCGTTATCCTCTTTATTAAGCCTTTTCTTTTCTTCTCCGCATCTTTACATTGAACTCTGTAAACAACATAACAGAATCTTGAAAGAAAATATCAACAAATGGATTCGAAATCATCCTGAGAAATATTATATGAATCTAATGTATCTTTCGATTGTTAATGATGATAAACATGATGAAGATCATTATATTCAGTGTTTTTCTATCACTTGAATATTATATTAGATAGTAAATAGAAATTACTTATCTTTATGTATCTAATTTACTTCTCAATGATCAGCATAATCAGACGAAATGATATCTATGGTAATTGTTGTTCCCTGAATTACATGGTAGTTGTGATGATATTGAGAAAGAGACAAATTAATTCAATGGTACAAAGCACTTGGACTAATCACAGAATTTGTTTCTTTCAGGTAATCAAAAAAGGAGAAAATCATCAATACATACAGAGGAAGTTCAAGAGGTTAAAGATGATTGGGAAAAACGCTCAGTGATCATGAAATCTATCGATGAAACTGATTACGATGCTGGTGAGACAATTCGCAAGCCTCCTCAGTGACATGAGAGTTTGAATATTAGATTTTAAAGAAAAAAAATTAAAACGATTTCCAATCAACCAGAACAACCAGAAAATACAGCAACAGTTACAATCTCCACGATCAAGACAATTAATACTTTGTAAATAGAAGATGAAAACCACACCCTTTCTGATGAAAGAATTGCAATAATTGTTATTCTAGTCTTGATTATCTTCATGTTCATCTTCACTGAATCATTTTCATTAATCTCTAGCCATAGATTATACAACAAGAAGACAATGTATATTATTTAAGAAAGATACAAATAAAGTAATAATAATTTAACTTCCATAAAGGAAAAGGAAAGGATGAAAAGGAAATGAAATGAAATGATGACCATCATTTTCATCATCATCATCATTACCACTTCTATGCCACCATCATCATTAACCTTATAAAGCTCATTCCAGAATATTAATCATGATACTTTGATTATAAATAATAAACTGAAAGTAAATACTCATGAAAAGTATTTGTATTAATACAAAAATTACAAGACAATTAACTAATGATAACATATGATAACCAAGGAATTGAAGTTTTCTCTCAACAATAATGTAAATAATTTGAAATTAAAGCTTGATTATTATCGAAAAACATTATTATTAATAAGTCGATGATCAAATTACCAGAATTTTAAAACTCCAACTCAAATCTATTGGTAATATTATAAAGAAATTTGAACATTTGGATTAATATCAGAATCAATTGATTCTCAACAATTTGATTAATCTTCTTCTTCTTTTTTCTTTCTATTGATTGATTTTACTTTTCTCATATTCTTTTTATCTTCCTCACCTTGGATAACATTGATTCCAATTCTCAAAGGAAATTGAAAGAATAAGATTTATATTCTTTTACTTTTTTTATTCTTTTTCCATGAAAAAAAGGTGAGTTCTTTGTTTTCAGTAAGAGATTTATCTTCCGAATTGGAAATACTCAACCATGAAATTCCCCTGAAGAAAATTGTAACAATTTAATTGATTACAATTAGATAATAGATTTTGAAATATGAAATAAATTCAATGGGAAATATTCATTGATTGCATATTATTAACAACGATTAAAGTTGATTAAGATTTGATTAGATTCTTGTATTATCCAATCGAGAGATTTGAATCATCATAATCATTTTCATTCAACTTGATTGGTGACTATTAGTGATTGTTGATTGTTGATTATAATTGATTAGGATCGGAAATCCTTTTACGCATCATTAATTGTTGTGATCATTATTTGATATAAAAGTCTGAATCAACTGTTGAATCTTAATTGTTTAAGGTTATCTTGATAATTTAGTCTAATGGTTATGATTGTTTTAAATAATCTTTTCATTTTGAATTGATATCCGATAATCATATTGATTTGGTAATTGTGACAAAGGCAATAAGGTTAATTGTTATCACAATTAAGGGTTGGTTGTTTAATCAAGAGTCAAATGGTTTAATTTGATGGATTTGTTTTTATAATTTATTAATCGGATCTAATATTTTATTTGATTGTTGTTTTGATTACACTTTGAGAGAAACATTAAAATCAACAATCATTAAGCTTTTAATTGTTATTGCTTTACAATTATTTGATGGGCTTAGCCTGCTAAGATTTTTGAATTTAATTGTTTCAAGTTTGTTGATTGTTGTTGATCAAGGATCAAGATTAATTTGATGATTAACCTACTGATGGGGTGAGGAAATTAACAGCTATTAATGAAAATCTTGATGATGATGAATTTGATTGCTCTTTGGTTTCTGATTGAATATGAAGATGATTGATTGATTTGTTGAGATGATTTTTCAATTAACTAATTAGTTTATCGGGAATATAATTGATCGTGAGCATTTGGTTTGTTTAATTGTTGTGGTCGAAAATAAGAGTTCACAATTAGCCCTTTTCGGTGAGAATTTGAATCTTTTATTTGGTCCCAAATTTTGTCCACACATCGAAGATCCGATTTCTAGAGTTCGAAGGTGTTTAATCCGATGTTTTTAGATCTAATCATTTAGGCCTTTCCGTGCCATCCGTCCCACTTGTCTTCGTGCTTGTGCTCGTGTTTGTGTTTGTAATCGTGGTTACCCCAGTGCTCGTGTTTGTGTCCGTGCTAATGGAACGAAAAATTAATGAATCAATACGAATTTTTTGTTGTCTTTCAATTTCGTCAATTTCTTACCTTGTGTTTGTGGTCATTCCAGTGTTCGTGTTTGTGGCCGTGCTATTATTGGAATAAACGAGAAGAAGATGAGAGAAATTCATTTGGAACAAAATGTAAAAAATGATCGAATTTTCAATGAGAAAATAAACTGACCTTGTGTTTGTGTCCATGATCGTGCCAATGTCCATGTTTGTGTTCATTGTCGGCCTTGTGCTTGTGCTGATTAAAAGAAAAGAATCAAAGAATTGATTAGATTGACCAATTAATTCACTTCTATTTAATTGTTGTTACCTTGTGATCGTGCCAGTGACCATGTTTATGATCTTGCTTATGTTTGTGATGGTGATGATGATGATGATCGTGACGATGATGATGCCATAAATGTTGAACCTTTTTCTTACCTACAAGTGAATCACATAATAAAAATGTACAGAAATTAGTGAAAATTAATAAACAATTAATATAAAAAAGCGCCAAAAAGTGACGATCACATTTCGTTTCTCTTGTTAAATTGAACACATCACAAGTTGATCAATGTTTAAATTGTTTTTCTTTCTTGATTTAATCCAACACTGAGAACACTGGTAGAAAATAAGTAATTTGATTATCTTGTAGTAATTAACGCACAAGATAATCAAAGAAATTACAATTAACATGAAATAATCCAAGTGGTTTGTTTACTTTTCCAACTTCTCAATCACTTGGAGGTAAAAAATGTAAACAATAATGTTGCAGATTCCATGTTGATCTTATGGTTTGTTGTGATTAGTAAACAAAGATCAGTGAACAGTAACAATTTAACAGAAACAATTAAATAATATTCCTACCCCAATGATCTCCTTGGGTGACTTGGATCAAAGCGATGGCCACAACAGCGACCAAAAGTAACAGAACAACAGTTCTCATGTTTAAGTTGATTTTCTAAAACACAGAATTTGAAATGAACTTTTTTTCTACTTTTCTTTTCTTCTCAGTGAATCAACTGAAAGAAAACTGATAATCTTTAGGTTGAAACACTTCGTCTTATATAGTGGATTAATCGCCCTTCTCAAAAACACCCATTCGAACGGAGGTGAGGGAGTTATTTTCTCTCTCTCTCGAATTTATCAATTTCTTTTAAATCACAGTAACTATTATGAAGATAATTGGTAATTGTAATCAAATTATTGATTGGAAATTAGCAAATCGGTGTGACAAGTGAAAGCTCTCCCTCTTTCGCTCGCTCTCGATGTCGTTGGCCTTACATTGTATCGATTTGTAGACAAAGAGTGAAAGTGACGAAAAAAAGAAAGAAAAGAAAGAAAAAGTCGACAACAAATCACGAAATGTAAACACAGAGTCCAAAATAAAGGTACTAATCAAGTTACCAAATGAAGCGAGGTAACAACTCATTAGCATGATGGTAACAATTGAAAAACAGATTAAGGTGCTGCGAAAGGAAAAGAAATGGGAGGACTTTAGAACTTTTAATTAACTAATTGGTAATTATTATGATGGAGAAAGTGAGATCAGAAAGGAGAGAGAGAGAGATTAATTGAATGATTAAGTTCTATTGCAGGTTCGATGATAGAAAAGAGTAAGTTGATTAACTAATCGGAAAGATAAATACGAAAAGTGTCTCGATAGATTTACGATAATTTTGATTGTTTGTGATTATCAACGAGTTCGAGTGTCTAAGTGAGCGTAGCATTTGACGAAATGATCATCAAGATCATTTTGTTCCCGTTTTCTCGGTTAATTAAACTGAATAACAGATAAGTTAACAATTTAAAAGCAAATCAAGAGAAACAACAAATCATATAATTGAATCAACAACAATCATAAGCAAATTACAATTTCATTAATCATCATAATCAGATTAATCAATGAATCGGGTTAAAGTGAAAGTAAAACAATTGAAAGAGGTTAAAGTTTATATAAGTTAATTATGGAAATAAAATTTTTCACAACAATTAGTTAATCATTTACAATTATTAACTGATTTCCGGTCAATGTGAATAATTGATTACTATCATTTACATTTTCTATTTTTAATTGTTATCAATAAATTGTTCATTTCGTCTGAATATGAAATTATATTTAGTTAATTGTTGGTTCGATTAGTTAATTTTAATTTGTAATATTTTTCTGTGATCTGTCAATTGTGACGAGAGACTTGATTGTTGTTATTATTATATAAATCTGATTATAATTATTGGTGATGATTAAGATGATTATGATGATGATGCTAAACTAATTTCTTTCCTTCCTTTATATCAATCAGCTGGAACAATCAATTAGATTATCAGGTTAATTTTAATTCTTATATTTTTTAAAGAGACTAGAAAATCGCGTTTAATTTTTCACGGATAATCAGTCATTTAATTTTGTTCACTTTTAAATTGTTATCTAAATTTTAATGATAATATAATTCCTTAATTGTCTACAATTAGTCTAATCTTGTTGACTTCTCAATATTAAAATTGGTGTAATCAATATTGTCTGATTACCTTCAATGATAATAACTCACCTTTTGATTTGTGGTGATTAGTAAATCATTCAGGCAGCCAAGTATTGAAATTGTGTTAATTGTGTTCAAAAAGTTTGCTAATTGTTAAGAGTTTGGGTAAATATTAGTTTCATTGACCATTGGTGAGTTTGATTTAATCATATTATGGGGAAAATTTTGATTGTTTTGGTTTTTAATTTACGATAAAATTGAGATATAAAAAAAATACAATTTGATCATTGGTAATAAAAAAGCATTTAGCAAACAATTAATATCACTTTTAAGCCAATTGTCTAGCAATTAACTAATTAATTTAAGTTTCCCATATAATCTCATGATAATTTTTTGTTGATTTTAACAATTAAGTTACATAGTAATGAGCTTGATTGAATTTCTTGTAATTTCTTGTTCAAGGAAAATATTGCAATTAACTTTAGTTCTGTTTGCTTGTTAATTGCTGATCATTTAAATTTCCAGTCATTGGTGATTTAGGCTTGATTGTAATCGGATGAATTGATATTAAATTGACGATTAAGAGACTCCAAATCTCTCGAGTCAATGAACTTGTACAAATCTTGACGAGACATGAGTGACAAAACCAAACGAAGAGTTGACCAAACGTTAGCGGACATAATTTTGTGAGAGGATTGACCATCAACTCCTTGACCAGCTCTTTGTAAATTAAGGACGGACAAAAAGTGTTCAGCTGCTTGAAGGTGAGCACCTAAATTGATACAAGCAATTCCTAAATTGAATCTCGACCTGATGAAACCAGGAGAAAGAGAAAGCGCTTTTTCATAAGCAGCAACCGCTTCCTCGGATCTGTCACCATTGGCAAGAGTAGCACCTAAACGGTTCCAAATAGTGGAATCATCAGGTCGAACTGAAAGAGCCGCTCGGAAACAATCAGCGGCTTTCGAGTATTCCCCAGTAAGATTGAGTAAAACACCAAGGCCACATTGGATGTCAGCATCTAATGGATGAGGTGATAAACGAGCTGCTTGTAAGTACATATCACGAACCCGTCGAATCTTTTCCGACGTGACAACTTCCAGGGTTGAAGTTTTATACTCTTCGGGTACGAGAGATGAATAATGTGGATTACGAATTATCCAGAGGAAAAGGTTTTCACATGCTTCCCGGGGCTCTGATTGATTGGTGTGGCTCACAGCGAGAGCCATTAATGCAATTAGGTTGTTTGGTTCAAGTTGAATGCATTTTTTTAAAGCCAAAATGGCGGATGAATCGTGTTCATTTTGAGCTTGGCTGGTACCTAAAAATTGCCAGTATAAGTGTTGAGAGGGATCCTTTTGACAAGCGGCTTCGAAGTGTAAAACTGCTGAGGGTATATCACCTTCTTCCAGTCTTTTCATTCCCTCAGCGAAAGGATCAGTTACATCTTGATATGGATTATTTGAGTTGAATTTATATTCGGCATTTGCAGCCTGGGAAGAGTCTTGATCAGCATCAGCCATGAACTCAGCGGGCATTTCGGGAAAGTTGTTGATCCTTGAATTGGCTCCTTTGTGATCTGCAGCCCATTCGGATGACAGGGAGTCCCAAAACTCTTGATCATCTCGAACTGCATTTGACTCCCAAACTTCTTGAGCAGTGGCAAATTCACTTGCCCAAGCCTGGCTTAGAGCGTCAGTCTCGGTGTCATTGGCAATAATACCATCTTCGGTAACTTGATATTCACCGGAACCAATTTTCTTAATAAAATTAAGAAAATCGGTTGATTGTACTTCGGGATCATCTCTCATTGATTCGACAAATTTTCTTGCTTCTTCGGGAAGAGTTGAAGTATCATAGTCTTTCCTTAGAGCTTCAACCTGATCAGCTTTGACCTTTTCCTCTTCCAGAGTACGATGGAAGTCATCAAGATATTCACTTGCTGCTTTAGATCCAATTGGAAGTTGATTTCTTGGCGTAAAAGTCCGTTGTAACATCGACATGAAACTCGGTCTCATGAAACCCGAATTAGATCCTCCACCATATGGTGGCCATTGATGACCTAAAGAGGGTGGCCTTTGGAATGAACCAGAATTCAAAGGTCGTATTGATTTACTATCACCTTGGATGATTGGAAATGCCGATGATGATTGTTGACCTGAGAAAGAGGATTGAGAGGCAACAGTAGCAGAAGTTAGTGGTAATGAAGATGAAGAAGATGATGCAAGAAAATCATCTAACCAATAATGACTATTTGGAGCAACAGTTTGATGATGAGACCGATTATCAGGTAAATTCATAAGTTCTTGTCCACTGATGGCTGGTGATTGCCTCATTTCAGGTTTACTTTGACCCATCGGTCCCAAAGATTGTAAAAGTGATTCCATTGCAAATCTATCCGAACCTTGTAATCCATCGGGAATTTGATTAAGTTGATTTTCAGGTGAATTTTCATTGTTCCATCGACGATTCAACTAAGAAAACCAAAACCAATTCATCAAAACAACCAAAGAAAAACCAAGAAAAAAAGCAAAGAATAAGTTAAATTGTTCAGTTGTTATCTATTTTCTTCCCATTATAAAATACAAATACGTACTCACCTGATCAGAATTGAAGTGATTAGTTAAATTGATCAACGGATTGTTACCTCCACAATCTTTATCGACCAAATTTCTGAGAGCCATAATTAGTTGTGGTGATTGTTTGATATTGTTAAATGCACAAGAATCTCAATAAGATTAATATCAAAAGAAAATTAGATCAATTAAAAGGAAACTGCGAAATAATCATTGAAACAATTAACACAATTTAGTAAACAACTTCTACTCACTAACCAACAATGACATCTAATGGTAAACAGAAACACCTTTTGGCTCTTTCTCTTTCTCTTTCTTTTGATCAGATGTTTGAATTGATTTTCTTTGAAAAGAAAATTTTTTTATTCTTTTCTCTTTTTTTTTCCTCATTTTCTATTTTTATTTTTTAAATTTAAATTGTTTTGATTGTTAAATTTTCTATCGTTCATTATGGTGATTTACTTTAAAAGTGATGTTGTTTCACCTCCGATGACCATTTACATGGGCGCTGATAAGTATGAGAATGAGGAATTGATTAAATGGGGTTGGCCGGAAGATGTTTGGTTCCATGTTGATAAATTGTCTTCGGCTCATGTTTATCTCCGTTTGAATCAAGGTCAAACACTAGACGATGTACCAAGTGTTATTCTCGATGATTGTGCTCAACTGGTTAAAGCGAATTCAATTGAAGGCAACAAAATGAACGATATTGATGTGGTTTACACGATGTGGTCAAATCTTCACAAGAGTAAATCAATGGACGTCGGTCAGGTGGGATTTCGTAGTGACCGAGCCGTTCGTAAGATGAGGGTCGATAAAAGGATAAACGCAATTGTTAATCGGTTGAATAAAACGAAGGAAGTTCGGGAAGTGGATCTACAGGCGATGAGGGAAGAACGTGAAAAGGCTGAAAGAAATAAAGAAAAGGCCAGAG
This sequence comes from Panonychus citri, assembly GCF_014898815.1. Classification (NCBI taxonomy): domain Eukaryota; kingdom Metazoa; phylum Arthropoda; class Arachnida; order Trombidiformes; family Tetranychidae; genus Panonychus; species Panonychus citri. The sequence goes on along the minus strand of NW_026515543.1, from coordinate 4,591,308 downwards.
TTAAGCAAATGAAGGAACAGGAAAAAGAAGAGGCCAAAAGACGAGAAGAAGCGGCCAAAGCCCGTTCTTATGATCCGATATTCAAACCAGAATTAATGACAACCAACAAGGTGAGTTGTAGATTAGAATTTAATTGAAAAGGTTGATAGTTTATTCTGTTTTTTTGTTTCTTTTTTTTGTATTTCCTTTCTCAGGATAATGACAGTGATGGTTCAGATGATTTCATGTAAATATTTGTATTTGTTTGGATTGGAAATTGTATTGGTGGAATTAACTTGAAATTAACTAATCATTTCATATATAAATAAATGAACATTATGAACATAATGTTTAATTGTTACTTGTTACTTGAATTCTGTACAATGATGATTTGTGAGATGAGTGAATTGCTTTGCTCAACAATTACAAATGGTACAGTTTTTAAAGTTGGAGAAATACTTATTAGCACAATGAGTGTGTAATTTAAGACCTAAATGGGGACAATTAACACCTTGGATACACATTGATTTACAAAGATCGCAACTTGTCACGTTATTGGGAAAATGTTCCCTCAGATAAACATCCAACTCGGTTAGACTTCGGATACCTAAGCAAATGTTGAACTGATCCTTTTTGGTGGTTAAATATTTCTCTTGAGTCCAAACTTTTAACATTTCATCTGCTTCGCTGACACGTAATTTGACATTTTGATCAATCAATTGAGAAGTTAAATTCAATGCTCCATTGTAATCAATGTAACCACACGGAGAGGTGACTATGGCTGAGATGACTTTCTTGAAATATTCAAGTTGAGCTTTATTGTAGAGAGTAGACAAACGGCTAATATGATTGTCAACTAAATTAATGAACACCAAATGAACAGATCCACTTTCCTCATCGGTAAATTTACGTATTTCAAATCGAAATTCCTTAATTCTTTTATTGATTGTCTTCAATAGTTGATCCAATGCTTTCTCATTGGAAGCTAAACAAAAACACCAAAGTAAAGAAGAAAAACAAAAAGACAACAAACAATGAAAAGAAATTCGTAAAGAACACCAAAATTTAGTTTAAGGAAGGTGAGAGAAACAACAACAATTACAACAATTAAGAAAACCAAACGATTAAGAAAAAAAGCTAATCAAGAAACAAAGAAAATAATTGGAGGCAAAAGATACTCACCAAGCTCCATTTTTATACAAAGATTAAGAGCTTCATCTTTGGGCAAACTTTTACTTCTCATCATAAATTGTAGAAAAGCCTTTTCTTTGTTCTGTAAGGAACCGGACATGGCGAAGAATTGGATTAATTACAATTAATTAGAATCTAAATGGCACCTGAACACTTGGAATTCAATTGAGCAAAAACACCAAAGAAAAAATGAAAACAACGAATTAAAATCTAAACTTCGATCGACGCGCCACCTGATTGGTAAAAGAACAAAAAAGTTGCAACTTTGATTTAATTGTTCGGATCTAATTTGCAAATTAAGGAGAAGATAAATTGTAATCTATTGTTCTGACAAAAGAAAAAGAATTGAATTTATGTTCTATTAAAATACATCATTTTTCTTCTTTTTAATTATATTGTTAATTACTAATAAATTGGATGATTTTCTTACGATTTTAAAGAAACAATTATAATTTTATAAGGATTTTTGTTTTCAGAGTAAAAATGGGATTTTAATGAATTGTACATGGAGAGATTTTTGCTTTGCTTTTATGAATAAATAGAAAAAAAATGATTAGTTAATGATTATGATTTCCTCTTCATTCGATTAATTAGATTTGATTGGACTTTGTTTTTATATATTCATCATCTTTTTGTTTAAGTTGGTTGAGTTAATGGGTTTCCTTTGCCAATCACAATCATCTGTGATAATTAATTTTTTTGTTTTCTTTTGTGTGATGTGGTTTGATTATTACAAAATTGGTTGATTTATAATTGACATAATATTAAATTTATCATCTTTAAGGTAATTTTGTAGATTAACTCTTTTTTCATCTTTGTACAAGGGATGGTGATGGTGGTATATTTGTTGTCTTTGTCTTTGTATGAGTTGTGTTTAAATGTGTGTATGTATATTTATGTGTTTATGTAAAACAATTAATTGTGATGATTGGTCTTTGCTCCTTTTGTTTGTTAATTGATTGGAGATTTACTTTTTGTGTTTCTTTTTCTTCTTTTTAACGGAACTTCTGATTTTATCTACACCATGTGAATTCATGGAAGCCGTTGAAATGGTCATTCTTAATGATCGCATTTCACCATCGTCTCCAGTGTTATTGGTGGTTGAATTCATTGCAATTGGGTTGATGTCGATTAATTTTACTTGACAATCGGACATTTTGATCTTTTCGATTAATTTTTTCTTCTCTTCATCGGAAAATCGAGGTATATTCAAACCATCGTTAGATTGATGGTTACTGTAATTAGAAGATGATATTACTGGATGAGTATGGATGGGCTCATCTTCAACTTCTTCAACTAAAGGTTCATCCTCTTCTTCATCGGATTCACTTTCGATTTCAACTCGATTACGATTATGACTACGATTCTTTTCTCTCTCTTTCTTTTCCTTTGGTACAGGTTCTTTGATAAGAATGGCAACATTTTTACATGTCTCATCTAAACCGGTAAGCTGGAGATTCTTAAAACGTTGGTATTCTTGGGATATTGATTCACGAGTGAAATTTTCCAAATTAATGTTGACACTTGGATAGGCCATAAGTTTTGGTAATAATCTTGGATCAACCTATTGATTGAATAAAGCAAAAATATAAACATGGTTAGTATGAATTTTTAAATAAAATGAATAATTCCAACAATTAAACTGATTGTTTTGCACTTACTTGTCGTCGATGCATTTGCTTGTCCCAAACTTTTTGATTTTCACTTGGTGAATAATCTTGAAATTTGGCATCGGTTATATTGAACAATTCCCTTATCATTTGTTTACACCAATTTAGCATATAAAAGGCTCTTAAACAACGAATCAGTTCGGCCACACCAGCTGAAGAGATAAATTCCTTTGATGAAACTGGTACTTGATCATAACCGTTCTCGGGTTTCGATGTCGACATGTTCTCGGATGTTGACATGTCCAATTTCATTGATTCATCGCCTACTGATGTTCCTGAGGTCATTGAAATGTCCATTCTCATGTCTAACGATGAGTTTAATTTACCCTCATTTGTCCCTTCATCGTCTCCATATTCTGGATAAGTTTTACCATTCGCATCCAACATTCTTTTAATTTCAGGTTTAATTTCTTCTCTTCTAACACTTTTCTGATTACCCTCTTCATCTTCATCATCATAGTCACTGGAGAGATTCAGTAGATCATTGAATTGAGCTTGGATTTGACTTGCGGTTACACTTGCATTCACTTCAAGTTGACTCAATATATACAAGGGCTCATCGAGAACTGAGTAAGGCAACCAAATTAGATTATCGGAAACATATTGTTGTAAGGGAACCAGATCAATTCCTTCATTGTTACGATCAAATAGATTAAGAATACCGACGGACATTGGATCGTATGAGAAAAATGAGTGAGGATCAGACATGAGGTCAAAATATTTCAATAATCCAGTGATAAATGCTCTTCTTGACTGCCGATTACTGGCAATGACGCTGTACAAAGTTGATAATCGACCAGTAATTAATTGATCTTCTGGTGCTGGTTGATTGGCTGAGGTTTGATTGGATGATGATGACGATGACGAGGTAGACGATGAAGTATTGGCTGATGAAGATGATTGTAAGATATTTTCGATTCGATAGCCACGACGACCCGAGAAATTATGAAGTTGGAATGATAATTGTACACCTTGACGAGCCTTCATTGATACAAAACCATGATATTTACGTTCAATCTCATTAAGAACGTGATCAGCACGAGAGCGAATATTGTTATCATCATCGGAGGACATTGCAATAAGATATGGTACAAGTTGTAGAGGATGAACAATGCCACCACGATGAATAATATGTATCAGATTAACTGCCGCTTTACGGACTGAGGTTAATGGGCACAGAGTACACTTTACAATATCAGGTAGATATGTTTGAATGATTGATGATTGAATTGAATTGCTATCACCTTCTTCACTGTCTTCATAAGACATGGTTTTCAAATTTTCCTTGGACCAGTCCAAAGTTTTTGCAATCTCGGCATTAAGTTCATCGGAAAGGTAGTTGGTTAAATTTTTAAGAACACTGATCATGGTTGATTCATAATAAGGTTCCAATGATTTACAATCGGAAACGCTTAGAGCCACATTGAGAATGGTTTTATAAATGTCTTGGGTTTGCATTTGTAAAGTGTAAGCTGGATTCCTTTCAAACATAAATCCTAGACCAGAAAGTGCATTATTAATGATGGCTAAATCACCAACCCTGTAATCGTTTTCTTCTGAAGGCATGTTCCTGGCGACAAACTGTACAAAAAGTTGGTATAATTGTTGCTTTTCGACCAAAAATTCAAAATGTTTGGCGAAAAGTCCACAGGTGTAAAGAGAACGGAGAAGTCGAGGTCGATTCATTGGATTATTAAAATCACTTATTGGTAGCCTGTACAAAGAGTCCAGTAGGGAGAAGAATCGTTTAAAGAGATCTTGGGCTAATTGTTTATTATTAGTGTGTTTGTGAATCAATGAGGATAAACAGGAAACACAAACTACTAACACTTGAGGGTTACTTTGTAAAATAATTTTGGTCAATCCTTCCTCAATGCTGGACAACAGGAGATCTGAGGGATTGGTTAACTTTGGCAGGACATGTTCGATAGTTTGAACCGCTTTGACGAGAATAAGTGAATCCAATTCGGAGGTAATTTTTACCGAAAGGTAAGGTTGAAGGATGGAAATATGATTGACTAACAATTGTGGACACACTTTACTGAAAAGCCAAATTGTCGTCATGGTGGCAAAACAGGTACTTTTACTGTTATTATCAAGACTAGCTTGAGGATCATCGGAATTAGGACCTGAGCCACAAAGAACATCACTAACCAGTACATCGACAATTTGTGCTGATGCTGCGATCACTTGTTGTAATTGAGCTGCTGTTGGTGTAGTCTTTTCATCTTCATCATCATCTAAAGAGTTTTTCTTTCCTTTTCCTTCCGGACCTGAACTAAACAAATTCGTCAACAATTGTTGCAACCACTCGGTTCCAATTCTCTCTGTGATCACTGTTGCCACCACATGATTAATACACTTAACTTTCATTTTTGCTGCTTCTTTATCTCGCTCTTCTTTGAACCACATGGTAGTAAATGTTTCGGTTACCAGTTTTCGAATACCTTCACCGTCATCATTAATTCGTTTGATAATTTTTGAGCAAATTTCAGGCACTCTTTTGTACGATGGATAAACGATACAAATTTCACGAAGAATTTTGATAACTCGTTTTCTAACGGACACACCAGCGTCTAAAATTCTCTCAGTTAATATATCATAATATTTATCAATAAGCTCCTCTGATTGTCCATTTAAAATAAATTTACCAATTAAATCAATAGTCGCCTCTCGAACTGAGGTGCTGGTATCTAAAAGTGCTGCTCTTGTGGCTCTTTGTACATCAGGTCGAGATAGCAAGGCTATGGCTCGTTTTTTGGGTGCGTTATTTAATATGGTGGACAAGGCTTTCATTGCTCGAGATCGCATGGTTGTATTACTTGTACCCGAAAGAGTAGATACTATGTGAGCCAAGGCAACGTCAAACAGTTTCTCCGTTGAAACCAACGAGTTATCCAGGTATCGAATGATTTGTTCAGCTGTTCTTGAATCGATTACATGGTATTCCTCTTCGGAAGCATTTTGATTAGAAGCAGTTCTAGAAATGTCCATAAACTTTTTCACTCGAAGATGAAAATTCTCACGAACTTTGTCTTCCTCGTATTGGTCCTCTTTGATCTTCATTTCCATTTCTCTGTCCATTTCTTTGATGAAACTTGCAGTGAATACATTTTTCTCTTCTAATAGTTTCTCTTCGTCACAATACCTAAATAGATGTTTCCACATTTCACGTACTAACACGTTATCGTTTAGAAGACGATCCTCTTTCTTTTTGGAATTTTTCTTCTTTTTACTTTTGTTGTTCTTGTTGAGAGCCTTTTTAGATTCGTCATCACCACTATCACCTCCTTCTCCATCTTCATCACTTTTAACTTTATCTTCATCTTCTTTCCTTTTCTTTTCATCGTTGTATTCATTATCTTCATCATCAGTATTATTTTGTCGAGTATTTATTTCCATTTCACCACCCGACAGTAGATTACGAAGTCTTGTTTGAACATCGAGTTTCACTTTTTCCACTGAGTTGAGTTCTTTTGCATATCTTGAACAAATGGTTCCCAAATGATCAAGACTGGCTAATTTCATGTTTAAATTTGCACTCATGTTACCAGAACCTGATCCTTTGGCTGGACTCTTGTTGGGAGCTTTAACATTGTTAAGAAACATTTTCATCAAAACTTTGGTCAACATTTGAGATGCTGGCCAGTTAGGCTTGAATAGGGTAACCATAAGATCGTTGACAAGATTTTCAAAGATCACTCGAAAATCAGCATCACTTGAAGCAGCCGAACCTCCGCCAGAAGCACCATGACACTTTTTAAGAAAGGTTGTTAAGAAAGAGAGAGCCGTGAGAAGTGCAGAATCGTATTGCTTACGGAGTATTTGACTTTTATCTTGCTTCTCTTTAGCCTTGTCTATCACTTTATCTTTATCTTTGTCTTTACCCTCTCCTGGTTCACTTTGTTCATTAACTTTGTCATCTTTTCTTCTCTCGGGTACAAATAAACTTTGAATTAACCGCAGTAATAATGCACTAAACATTGAGATGAAAGCTGCCGATTTATCGTCACTTTCAACTTTGTACAAAACTCGACCTAAAAAACAAATAAAGTAAATTATTAATTATTTGGAATAAAATCAATATTAACATAAAAGGAAAGGGAAATTTAACATACCTCTTTTACAAGTTGATATTCTCGCTATTGAATGTAATATTTCTTCTAAAATAACTGGACGATGAGCTTGGTATTGCGAGAATATGGTTGTGGTTAAATTAAGAGCATTAAGTTGAATCTCATTACTAGACTGAGTGGAAGCAGAAGTATTGAGATTTTCAAGGAAGAAAGCTCCAAGGGCGACCCGTGTAGCAGATAATACTAAGGTATCGGTTAGTGTTCCAGCTCGAGCGTTTAACAACTCGACCAGGCAACCAATTAATTCACCCCATTTAACGTACATTTTGTATAAAAGTTTCTTATTGGCCGATGAGAATGGCGAGACAACTGAATTACTCAACTTTTTGGGAGATTTACCACCTTTCTTAGGACTTATGAACATAGTTTGAGCACCACCGATGGTAGTATATTGCTGAATGGTGGTATTCAGAAAGGCAACTATATGTTCAATACATTCTTCTAAGTAGACTCGAGATGACATTCCTAAAAAAATGAAGAATAACAACAATTAATAACAGTTAATTAAAAGGAAAAGTTTTGCAAATAAAAGTAAACAAACCTTTCGATGTCATTATGTACAAAGCTAATAGACAACAATCACAACACATCTCAAATTTTGACATTAGTGATACGGAGTTTGCTATACTTTCTTCTTCTTCGTCATCTTCGTTCATTTCACCAGCATCCGTTGATTTTCTTCTTTTATCTTTCAGACCAGCTGATTGGATAGCTAACTGTTGATTGAGAACATTTAAAAGTTTCCCTAATTTTTCAACAGGTACATTTTGCATGGCATGGATACGCTTTAATTTGGCTGCCAGGCAAACAAACGTGGTAAGTGTTGATGATGTTAAAGTAATATCAAAAAGTGAACTTTTGTTTGCTGTATTATTGTCTCCGTTTGTTTTCTTATGAGATTTACGTTTTCTTGTACCATCCTCAGAGTCTGAGCTTTCATCTGATGATGCGGCGGTGGTTTTCTTATTGTTATTATCCATGTCGAAAAGTTCATCCAACATTGCTTCAAATTTTTCTGGAGCTGGTGCTGAGCTTGTGGAAGATGCCAGTCGAGGAGAGGTTGAAGAAGATGAAAGTGACGATGTGTTAAAAGATGATTTCATATTTGCAGAAGATGATGATTTTGATAACTTTTTAGGTGGAGGAGTGATGATTTCTTCGCTTGCTTGAAGCGATGGTTTTTCATAATATACACTTGATGAGGTTGGTGTGATGGGAGCTGAAGATGGTATTGATGATGATGGTGGTGTTTTAATGGGAGTTGCATTTACTATGGTTGAAGATGATGTTGTTGTGATGGTGTTAGTTATTAAGGTTGGTGTTGCTGTGGGTGGAGTGGGAGGAGGTAAATTGTTTCGCTGTCTTTTCTTTACTCTTTCTCCAAGAGAAGTAAATGATTCAAACGATGTTGGAGAGTAAGATGATGTATTATTCAAATCGGGTGATTCTAATACTGCTCCTTGAGGATGTTTACCACCCATCTCATTGTAACTTTGACTCTTGATTTTAGCCTAAAAAGATTAGATAAAAAAAACAAAACAAAATATCAAAGATTTGAATGGTTTAAATAAAAAAAATGTCAATGAACGTGAGATAAGATGTTTGTATTATCCCAGTAGATTCAAGAAAATTGTAACGTTTAAAAAAGTAACAAAACTTAAAGATAATATTAAAGATGAAACAATTAAGAAACAATTTTTGTAAAGATAATTTCTTAGTCAATCGAATAATTGTTTATAATATTTAATCCCTATTCGCTAAATTATCGAAGATAATTACTATTGCTGTTATGTGCTTGACATTTTGTTCTACCATAAAGCTTACCGAATTATGATTAGGTGGTGCACTGGGTGTACCTGGTGCCGCTGAACCGATATCAGGAAAAGAGCCACTAGAATTACTATTTTCATTACTGTACATTTGACGATTATATGATTGTTGTTGATTTGGCCCACCGGAGGCGGGTGATGGAGCTGATTGTTGTTCATTTATAAATGGATTCCAATAAGCATTAGAGTGGGAACGAGTTTGAGGACCACTTTGAGCTGACGGAGTGATTGGTGGAGTTGGAGGAGGTAATAACACAGGCTGTTGTTGTTGTTGAGGTGGTGGTTGAAGGGTAGGTTGCTGTTGAATAGGTTGTTGATGGTATTGTTGCTGCTGTTGGTGGTGAGGTTGTTGTTGTTGCTGTTGTTGTTGTGGTTGTTGTGGTTGTTGTGGTTGTGGTTGTGTTTGTGGCTGTGGCTGACTTGGTTGGATATTTGAAGAAAGGGAAGGTTGTTTATGAATTACTGGCGGTAGTCTGACATCTTCACCAAAGATATCTTGTCTTTGAAGAAGTGAGAGTAAATAAGAGTTTACTTGTAGATTTTGAGAAAACTCTTGATTTCCCTCGTTCACCGGACCATTGTTCCAATTGAGATTAAGTTCATTTAATTGCTGCCTTGCCTGTAACAGGCTTGTAGATAATTGATGAGATAGATGATGTTGATGCACCAACTCTTGTTCAATGTTATTGCTAATATGTTGTTGTTCTTGATTAACAGTGATCAATGGTTGATTTTGACTTGGTAGCTCAATCTCTGAAGGCAAGGGTAACTCTAATAAAACATCAACCAACGATTGGATGGAAGATAAATTAACCGAAGATGCCCAAGTATTAAGAACATTGGTTGGCACACTCATTGCAGGTCCTCCCATGGTTCCCATTAATTGTTGCTGCGGTGGTATCGATAATGGAGGCTGTTGACCTATGCTTGGAGAAGGTGTTGATGGTATTGGTGGTGTAGGTAAGAGTGGGGAAGGTTGAGGTGGAGGTGGAACCGATCCTGGACCAGGTCCAGGTAGAGAAAACCCATGAACAACACCAGAAGTTGCATTATTGTCATTAAGATTAGAACAACCAGCTAATGAATTTATATCAAACCCGGGGTTCATCTTTTAGGCTGGTCACAAAAAGATGATCTCAGGTTTTTGGTTTTCCTTTTTAAATGATTCAAATTTGGATACACAGAATAGCCCAGTCAAGAGAAAGAGAGGTGAGGAGAAAGATCCTCTGGAAAAAAGAAAAGACGTTCCACTTCCGTTGACTTTGTCAATTGGTAACCAGACAATAAACAAAAAAGGGGTAATAGTAACTATAGTTAATATTTAGATGGTTGATGGTATTGTTTCTTTTCCTTCTTTTTCCAAACATCTACAAAATTCGATGATACACTTTACTGTTGTTATTTGTGGTCGATGTTATATTGATGATGATAAATCAATCCAGAGAAAAATATAAATAAAAAGAAAAGCAGAAAAAAAAGGTAGAGAAAGAGAAAAAAGAGAGATGAGAAAGAGGCAAAAAAAAGGGTACACAATAAAAACACAGAAAAGAAAGAGATTTTTTTTCTCTCTCAGAAAAATACATTGGATCAAACATTAAGAGAAATTATTTATTCTTTGAATGAACCAATTTATTTAACAATTTACGAGATGAATTAGATTAGAAGAGAATATAAATAGTTACCTGAGAATTAGTTAAATTTGATTCACTTATTGAAAGATATTTGTAGTTGGCGAAAAAAAAAGAAACACAGCAGAGAGAAAATGTTCTTGTTTTTTTCTCTTCCAGGTCTCTTTCTATTTCTCTTACTTCTCTTTCTTCTCTATAAAATCTATCTCTTTCTCTCTTTACACCAGAATAATATGTATAAGGTTTGACCCTTTTCTGTCAAAGGTGTAAAGGTAAATTATAGTTGATTAATCAAAGTGTGATCACTTTTTACATCAATAAACCATCGATAATTGAACTTTCTTTTTAATTGCATAAACGGAACACTGAGTTAATTAAATAAAATTAAAAACACAATCCGACAATTTAGAGAGACAGAGAAAGAGAGAAAGAGAAACGTCAATTATAATGGAAGAAGAAGACATTTTGAAGTAGAAAGAGAAGAAGAGAAAGAGAGGAAAAAAGAGAGAAAAAAAATTCTTTTTAGTTGAAAGAAAAAACGATAGATCGCAGCACTGGTGTTCTTTTCTGTTTTGATTTTTTTTTCTTCAACAATTAATTGTTAATACAATTGTATTTATTGTGTTAATTGTTGAGTTAATTGTGTTTGGTTTACAATTAATTATTTAATATTTTCTGATGAAATTTATGGGATTGTTTCGCTATGTGCAAGATTAGACTTGTGACTTTTTTTTTCTCGCTTTTCGATTGTGAGAATTGAAAGTTTAGCTAATTAGAAAATTATTATTTCCAAACCGATTGAACTCTTAACACAATTGTTAATTTGATAAACGATATTACAATTAATATGAGATGGTTTAATTAGTAATTGTAATTAGATAAGTCAATGCATTTTTACAATGTTTCATTATTTTTAAAGTTTCGTCAAATTAGACAACAATTTTTACATTAGTCAATCAGGTTGATTGTTTCAACATTTTGTCTACTTTTAATTAGATGACATTTATGATTATTGATTATTGATGATTGATAGAATTATCAAAATAATCAAATGATTAACATTAACTTTTATCTTCAACTTTTACAGTAAAAATGATTAACTTTCATTCAGATTTTTAAACCTACAAACTTAATTTCCAATCTAATCTAACAGAAAACTTTACCAAGACCTCAGACAAAATCTCCCAATTCTCAAGATCAACATAATCAAAATTCCAATTTCAGAATTAAATTCATAACTTAATTGATTCAACTGAATTTAAAGTTCTTCGATCTCTCAAAAGATCAAAAGTCGACAACGCAAATTTAGTTTCCAAAAGAATCAAGAGATGGCAGCACATCAATTTTTCTTCTCTCGGTTTTGTTTTCATTCTGATAGTTTGACTTGACTGATGATTGAAGTAAGTTAATTGTTGATGAAGAAAATGATCCAATTTTGTTTCCAATTTAAATACAATGTATTTCAATTTGCAGAGATCAAATTAATCAGCGGATAAATTGTTCTTTTTTACCTGTGTCTCTATTGTTAAAATTTAATTTCTTCTCCCCACCAATAATCCCAATTATGCATTTTTCCATACCCGAGACTCAAGAATTGAAAGATTCCAAACAAGGACAAACATTTATTGTAAGTTTAATTTATTTAATTTCTCATCTTCTGTCTTTAACTAACCATTAACCTGATTGCTTGATTAACAGCCTTATTAGGATATAATTTAACCCTGTTCTTCAATCGCCTTTAACTATTGTCAATTATTTCAACTTCTATATTTTACTAATAACATTTTCATCTTTTTCTTTTTCTTTTTTTTCTATTCTCTTTTATTAATTATATTTTCTATTATATTTTCAGGCTTACAGTATTCACGCAAATGGATCTTTCCACTGCCTTCTCCGATATAAACAGTTGTTCAATTTCCACGATCAAGTAAGAATAAATTTCAATGATAGAATGTGTGACATTAGAGTAGATCAGTGATTTCTTTGTTTCTCCATTGTGTTTGTATCATATTCTGTATTAATACATAGTTTTTTTTTCTCTTTCTCATTGTCTACTTCCAATTCAATCTCACCAATAGTTGAAAAAACAATTCGGATCTAACAGTTTACCTTATTTTCCACCTAAACGTTTACTTCCTCTCAACCAAACTCAAATAGAAGAGAGAAGAATTCAACTGGAAAAATATCTACAGATCAGTAAGTTACCATTTTTTTCTATTCGAAATCAAAAACAATCACAATCGTAACCCTATTTTTTTCTATCAACTTCAATGTTTTGTCCTTTAATTGAACTAATTGTCATTATATTTTTGTTCTCCTTCGTGCCTTTTCAGTTAGCCAAGATGATCGAATCAGTAAAAGTGATTATTTCAACAGTTTTCTTCTTCATGCTCAACGAGAGACACAAAACATAGCCCCGGAAGAGATCACCTTGGATATTTATCTAATGAATTGGGAAAGTATCCAAGTGAAAACATTGAAAACCGATAAAAGTTCAATTCTTCTGGAAACAGCCTGTCGATCAATTAAACTTGCACCCGAAATGGTCAATTATTTTTCCTTATTCATTGTTCGCCAAGAAGAGGCCAATTTTATTATTTTACGTCGATTATTGGACTTTGAATCTCCTTATCTTACATTGAAAAGTTTTAATGTAAACTGTAATCATCATCGAATTGTTATTCGTAAAAACTATTGGGACACCTCGTTTGATGATATTCTCATGGAAGATAAAGTTTCCTTCAATCTTTTATATTCTCAAACAATCATTGATATAGAAAGAGGTTGGATCAAAGTAAACAAAGAGGTAGAAAAACAACTATCCAATTTAAAATCTAAAGGTTCCAAAAGAGAGGTAATTAACAAATCTCATTTTATGCTTAATTTAAATGTAAATTAATTGTTCATTTTGTTATCCATGTATTTTAGCTTATCGAGCTTGCTAGAACACTTAAATTTTATGGTTACATACAATTTGAACCATGTATATGTGATTATCCAGCTCCAAACACCAGTGTAATAGTTAACGCTGGAAGTAAAGAGTTAGTCATTAATACAATTTGCTCTTCGGTAAGTAATTGATCCAATTAATTGTATTTCTGTTTAATTGATTGATTTTCTTTTTTTTTACTTCTATTTCGCAGAATAAACCAATTGAATATGTTTTTCGAGTTACTCGGATTCGTTGTTGGAGATTAACAACTTGCATTAATGATGAAATGAAAATAGAGTTAAACTCAACAAATTCCAAACAATTAATGCGATTTGAACTCTCCTTTGAATATCTATTCAATAAAGATTGTCTAAAATGGATAACATTGAAAAGTGATCAACAATCAATACTAATGAGTATGTGTCTTCGAGCTATGGTTGAGGAACTATTGATGAAACGAAAAGGTATCAATGGAAAAGACAATGGAATCATTTCCGCAAATTTCTCCAGGTCAACAATTAACAAAGATTCTTACCAATACTTAAAAAGAGATGGTACAAGTCAATCAATTAATCTTGCCAAATCTATTTCAACTGATAACTTTACAAATGGATCAAGTAATCAACGTATGCGAAGGGTTAGTTATATTCAGTTTATTTTAACCATTTATTATCTGATTGTATATATAATTAGATAATTTAATTCACTAACTAATTGTTTTCCTTTGTATTTTCTATTATTAGTCTCAATCTCTCAATGGAGTTATCAGAGTTAGACCATTAGTGGCAAATGATGCTTTCGATGGTATTGGTGATGATGATCTATAAGGAAACATTTTTATTAAGATTAATTATCATGGAGAATCAGCTAATTGCCAACAATAAATCAACACAAACGCGGTCATACAGAGTAAAATTGATTAAATCAACAACGAAATCATCTTAAGATAAACTTTACTCAATTTAATCAATCAAATACTTAGTTAATAATTTAACCACAAATTGTCAATGACACTCACACACATAACATTCAATTGCATTTCAAATCAAATAACTAATCAATGAAACTGAAGTGCATTTTTTTTTCAGCAATTAAACTCATGTTGTCCAAGAGTTTAGATCAACTTTATTCTGAATAATTAATCAATTAATCAATGTAAACGAATCTATCACCTCTTTTCTTTAACAATCTCATTCTTAATTATCTCCATCCAATCAACCTTTTAACTCCCAATCATCTTGATAATTTTGTAAAATTGTACATCATTTAAAAAGAAAACACTTTTGTGCTTTAATATATTGACGAAAATTCAATTCCAATCAATTAAAACAATTTAGTTGATTGATTATTGAGAAAAAAAAGTTTTAATATGAAAAACGATGTAAACATTTTTGAAATTTGATTCGATTGCCAAGATTTTCTTTGTCATCAATTGTGATTAAATTTGATCATTTAATTATCGTGACAATTAATCATTGTTGCTTTTCAGTAATTTTCAATCTTTATTATCTCTTGTTTCGTTAAAAATAATTGTTTTGATTAGAATAAGTTAATTAATGTTACAATTATGTTTTCGTTTCAAATGATAACATTTCATTTACTTGATTGTTTCCAATTAGATGGTAATGGAGACGTTGATTTAGTAGGAGCAATTAAAGTTAATCTTAAATTGTTTAGATTGTTGGTAATTGTTGGCTCGGTGACCATAATTGAAGATGATTGAGAACCAAGGTGATGATTATATTGTGATAACAATTGATTATGTCGAGGTGAACAATTAGAGTTGACACATTGGTTATTATTGGTTATTGATTTGATTACAATTTTTGATTGTCGCTGTTGAATTGGTTTATCGTTTCCGTTGATTGTCATTGATTCTCGTCTTGATCTTTGCTGTAAATGATATGAACCGATTCCAGTTGATGATGTTGATTTGGCAAGTGATTTATCACCATAAAAATCGTTGTGATTATAATTGTATCCATGGTTAATTATTGGTCCTTGTTGATGATGATTATTTTGATGATAATTAATTTGTTGATGGGAATAAGTTTCAGGCTCAGATTCAGCCTCCGGGTCATGGTACATATTATGTTCTGGTTCAGATTCTGGTTCTGGGACAACTGAGTTATCACTGATGAAAATACAAATATTAGTTGAACAATTTACTAATTATTCTGATAAACACAATGTTAATTATCTTACCTCCAACTATCGTGATGTTGATTAGTATTTGAAATTGATATTCCTGGAAAATGAATCTTCAATGGTTGAGAATCAGGTGAATGATTAAATGTAACCGACATACGAACTGGTGGCAATTTAAATCGCGGCAATCGAAGCACAAACGGAGGTAAATTAACACCAAAATTAAGTTGCATTCCACAATTAACAGTTAATAATGTCACAAGGATAATCAATGAATGGATAACAATTAACTAACATGATAAAAACATACACAGAAATAAAACAATTTCAATTATTATCTTGGTCTAATCAAAATTGATCAACTTACCTTCATTTTAACTTAATAATAATCTAAACCAAGTAAATCAATTGATACCTGAATTAATCAGGTTTACAATTAAATTAGATGCACAATAATCCAACAAGTTAAATGGAAACACAATTAAACCACAATTGAAAATAATCCATTCGCAATTAACTGGACATTAACTTTTGTATAAGTAAAAATCATTAAGATGGACAAGTGAAAAGCTGAACACAATCAGTTAATTCAGTTGTCTGACACTTGAAGATTTTGGGTAAACAATTGAGAAAACCGAATTACAATTAAACTAAACATAATTATAACTCTAATTTAACTTGGGATTGATTGTAACTGTTATCGTATTGGTAAAAAGTTCTGGTTGAAGGATTAAAGGAGTGAGAGTGATGATTAGCATTATTGGTGATCTCATGATGATTAAGACAAAAATTAAGCAGAAAAGTTTGTCAACCGATTCAAAGTAAATTGTCCCAATTAACTGATTACCGTAAAGAGAAAATTTCACCCGATAAAACAACAACAATTACACCAGAAAGTAATCATATCGATAATCACCAATATTCAAATCGCGATCAGCTTTTAATTAATCAGTAAATCAGTTAACAATCAGGATAACCAGTAATTCAAATTAACCAATTTTACAATTAATGGTAAGCAATTGAGTTCCTACTTCCTCTTAATTATTTGACAAACTTTTCTCACTAATTAACAATCATAATTTTTCATCAACTGGTTAATATTAATTTAAATTTATTCTTAATAATTAACTTAATCAGTTATGATAATAGTTGTTCATTGTAATCAGTTTGTGGACAATTTAATTAAACTTCCTGTGTATGTTTTCACACAGGAATTAATTTAATAACCTCAAGTTTAAATTGCTGATGAATAAATTGTCCAATTTATCACAATTATCACTTTAATTTTTTAATTAACTAACATTTGGAAGCAGGAAAAATAAATTTAGTTAATTGTTAACTTTGTAACCTTCATGTAAAGATACAAATTGATTTTAATTGTTTTATTTTATTACTTGATTTAATTTTACAATAACAATTAAATTTACTTTTTGATCAGTTAATTGCGTGATTAATAACAACAATCAATCACCGTTATCTTCAGGCTCTTGTTGAATTTGAAATTAATTAAAAAGAGTAAGATAGTAAATGATTTACTCGCAACAATTAAGCTGAGGATTAACAAAAAAATTAATTAATTTCCATGGAAACGTCAGTCAGTATCCTTTGATTGCTTCTGAAATCACTTATTACAATTAAACCTAAATTATTTAAAATCTTTGATCATCTACAATTAGTTAAATTGTAATTCTAGTTATGGAGATGAAAGTAACTTATCATTGATCAGTTATACAGTTAATTGTATATTCTAATGAGTGATTTAGTTGATTAATCGATTAATGGTCATTCAAGAATTTTGTAATTTCGGTTAACAATTTATTCTTTACGGAAACAATTTAAACTGAATGAAGTTAAATTGGGAAAAGTATTTACTCTTTAAGAGTAAAATGTCTGCTGGAAATATTTACACTTCCATTTGGTCACTACAAATGGTCAGTTTCACTTGGTTCTATTTCGCCATTTTGTTCATTATATTTGAGATTCACGATCGTTGGACACAATTTAGTTTGGAGGATTCTGGTGAATCGGAAGAAGATGCTTGTTCCCTTCCGGGGAACCAAGTTAAGGTTAAACGTTGGTACACAATTAGATTACGAAGTGACCTGATTGACCCTTCATATCCGGTGGACAATTCGTCTTCTATTCATGTTAAATTTTTCTACTTTAGAGAGAAATTGGGACAATTTATTTTACCAATTAATTCACTTCGTAAATACGGTCAAACTTATACTAATCAACAAGGGAATAAATATTTAGTCATCTTAATCCATTGGAATACGTTTGCTAATCTAATCAATATTGACGAGATTCGTATCGCTCATTCAAGTGACCCGGAATCACCTGAGATCTATTTACATGATCTTGATGTTCGAGAAGCCGAATTGAAGATTCGTATTCATTGTCCGATTCGAAGGTCACTCAAAGCTTTTCCTTTTGTTCCTGGTTCGACAATCTCTTTAACGCCAATTAAAGGTGATCCCGAAAGTCCAAATGATTTTCGTTCTCCTTATGAAAAGATCAACACATCCGAAGTGATCATCTTAATGTTTGTCCAGTCAAATGTGACCCAAGCGATTATCCTTTGGTTACCAATAACCTTACCAAACACTAGTCCAAAAGACGAAACTGCTTTTATTTTTGGTTTGATTTTCTACTCGATAACAACATTCGGCGCGATTGTGGTCGCTTGTTATTACCAAATAGTGAAAATTAAATTGTCACCATTAAAATCAACCAGATTGAAAAGATTTCGTAAACTTTTCATCATAACGAGTTGTCTTATCTCATCCCTGTTCCTGCTTGTTGAATCAATTTTAGCCACAAAGTATCCACCATTTAATATTAAATTTTGGATCATTTTTGCTTTAACTGGACACGCACTTCAAGCACTGGTCATCTATTTTGTCTATTATTGGTATAAGGGGATATTTAGTTTAGAATTGACCGGAAAAGAAAAGACTACAAGATTCCTTTGGTTCCGTTTCAAAACAAATCATCCTGGATAAACCATATCAGGGATTAAGAGATTAGCCAGCGATTAATGTTCAATCATTGTGACAGTGAAAATTATCCTCAATCTCTGCTTTGTTGTTGACCACAAGTTTCTTGTCTATTTTTTTTTGTTTAAATCTTCCGAGGATATTAACAATAAGTTAATCACAAGGTTGTAAATAATTTATTGTATATAAATGATATAATTTGTTAATCTATTTGATTTGATTATTACATCAACGAGCTGTGTTAACTGGGCCAAAAATGTTAGCTGTTTGTTTACTTGCTGCTCTCGATGGAGCAAATCCTAAAATTTTTTGAATATTCTGTTGAAAAGGAAGAAAGAATAATTTTTTTTCTATTATAAACTATTGATTAAAGTGATTAAGGTAATACTTACTTGTCTAATTGACATGGTACATAAAATGTATAGAAAGATGAATGAGCAATCAGTATAATCATTTCCAGATATATTCCTATGGGATAATCCTTGGATTAATGAGATTGGTACAAATGGTAACTTTGCAACAATCCGACCATCAAAGCTAATCAGGTAAGGAGAATGTGATTATTAGACCAGAACAATTTACTAATTAATCAAGGGGAAGCTTACATTGAATTAAACATGCTTAGAAGAGCAGTAAAAGCTAAACCAATGGCAAACATTGATTTCATCTTGACAAGTGATAGATCACGATTGTGATTTTTGAGTTTCTCTTCCTCTCGTTCCAGTTTCTTTTTTTGTTGTTTATCGGTTGGTTCTCCAAGAACTTCCTTCTTCTTTTCCACTAAATATTGTGTATAAAAAATAAAACCAATACAACATTGATTAGAAAGAGATTAGAGAACAATTTAAAGATAGAATAGAAATTCTTATTGGTAAACTTGCGGAATAACATAAATTGTGATCAGAATTAACTTACATCTTTTACATTGTCGTTCAACTTCACCTTTTAATTTTTTGAACTTATCAGTTCGATAGACCATGAGCCAAGTAAGAGCTAAATATTTTAGAAATATAAAATGAAATAATTAACAAAATTAATTAACAATTGAAACTCATCCAAAAAAAAGTCATTGGTTTGAAAAGGAATCAGGAAAAGGTATTAAGATTTACCTTCACCGAGAAGAGCAGTGAAAATTGAAATGAACAGAATCAATATACAGTCTTGCCACATATTCAGCTAATTAATGGTGACAAATAATCGTAAAAATAATCAAAAAACCACAATTAAATTGATCAATAAAACAAATTGTTCAACAATTCAGAAAGAAATAAAAATTTAGAAATGAAAACAAATCAACAAAAGTAAGAGAAAAAAGAAAAGCGCGTAATTCAAATAAGTGAAATCGAATCAAATAAAAAATAATCTACAAACATTTTCGGTAATTAAACGAAATAATCAGTAAAGAAAAAAGAGAATGGACATTAAATTAGCTCAATCGAAAATTAACCGACATAATTTAAGAAGAAAATCAACCGAATCAAAATAAAATAAAAAAAAATTCGATAATAATCAATTAACTTCGATTCGATTAACCAACAAACAGAATAAATATTTTCATAAATAATCATCTTAATCCATGAGAATATAAAAATATGACTACTTAAAGATAAGTCTGATTATCTAAACTCATTGAAAATCTTGAAGAAGAAGAAAAAAAAATAGAAACAATTAGTTAATCACTGAACCTTTTTATTAATTTTTCTCATTCATTTCGTTTCCATGGTTATATGAATATCCCTTTGACCAAAAGCAAAAGTGTCTCTCTGATTGTCTATTAAATCATCTTCATAATTGTAATCAATTAATTGAACAATTAATTCTTTGTCATCAGTGATTGAATAACTATCGTTGGAATGTTTAAATCTATTTTTAATTAGATTGTGTTAATAGTGGAAATTAATTGGGTGATGACCAAACATCTAAACAAAAGTCTATCACCAAGAAGCAATTGAAAAGCTTTTGGTTCATAATGTTAACCGGTTAAAGTGAATAATGTTTATCTCTTGTTTCATTGAATTAATTGTTCCTTTTAATTACAATTAATTTTCACTTTTCACCGATGGATCAACATTCAATCAACACACTAATTAACAGTTTTATTTCTCCCGGACACAAGAATGTTCAGGTTGGTATAAAATGTTTTCTCTTCTTGTGTACATTGAACTTGTCTCTTGTTCTTCATTTGTGTTTTCTTTTTTTCTATTTTATTCTATTCTCTTTTGGTTTTTTTTTCTATTCTTTTTTTTTCTCCAATTACCTGATTGTCTCTTTTTTTTCTATTGCTGTTATTCTAAAGTAACTGTATGTTGATTATCACTCATTCTACTCTTTTTCCATCCTTTTTAGTCCATCTCTGTTGGTTTGTTCCAAGAATGTGTCATTACAAAGCGAATACTGACTTTGGTTGA
The DNA here is from genome assembly GCF_014898815.1 of Panonychus citri. NCBI lineage: Eukaryota > Metazoa > Arthropoda > Arachnida > Trombidiformes > Tetranychidae > Panonychus > Panonychus citri. Next base: position 4,570,388 of record NW_026515543.1, on the reverse strand, counting down.
ATACCAGCAGAACTATGGGTATGCCTGATTAATTTAATTGCATGGATCATTTTTTGATCGATAAAAACGAAACTATCATCATCTCCATTTTCCATCAACAATTGTCTCCATTATCAAATTGTTGTCATCTTATTATCTTGTTCTATCTCAATTAACCTAATCATCTCTTGCCTTAGACTACAAAAGAGGCTTTTGTGTTGGTGGTAATAGAATGTGATTACTTTGATTCTCTTATTATTCTTGTATGTGACTGGGAAAATGTGAGTGTGTGATTGTTACAATAACAGTTACTTGAGTTCTGTTCATTTTCTGATGTTACTTTTTTTCCATTCTGATAATGATAAACAAACGCTTTTAAGAGAAAACTTGAGGCTTTAAATTTGTTATCATTTTTTTTTCTATTCTCTTTCCAATCATCTTCTTATTAAGCTTACTCAGGATCTACTGTTCTTGATCCCTTTGGGTTAACCTTTTCTCTTTCTGCTAATCTCACCATTTTTTGTGGTTTTACTCTTACAAACATCATCACCCATCATCATTTGCTTTTTCATGTTTTTCTTTTGAGTTTACAATTTTCATTATTATTATTACCAATTCTCAAGTTCATCGCTCCCTTTCCCATCTCTCTCTCACTCAATTTTTGTTTCTCCTGATTGATGGTTGATTGATTCTTCTTGTGAAACATACTGTCACTACTACCAACATCAGCATTAACACATCAACTATACACCACCACCACCATCATCATCATCATCAACTTCAAACATCATTAATATCCAACCATCATCCCTACAAAACCGTTTGAATCAGTTTTTTTTTCTGTAAATATCATCCACTATTTTTATTCCTCTAGTAATATTTCAACAGAATCAATTGCTTCTGATTATTGTTTCAATTATAATCAGTGTTAATTAGTGTTGTAAATATTAAAAGGTGTTAATAATCAAATAGGATTTATATTCAAGGGTTAGTTATGTCAAGTAGTATCAATAATATTGGTGATCATATGATTTATCCTCTTCTAATCTCTATGGTCACTAATCGTTATTTCATTGAATTTACATCTTAATCTCTCATCATCATCCTTTTCATCAATTTGTTTAGTGAAAAAAAAGATGAAACATTCAAGGACATCTAATGTGTAACTCTCTCTCTCTCTCTCGCTTTTTAAAAATTCTATTCTCTTGTTTCTCCTTAATCTCACCTTCTTTTACATTTTGAATGATTCCCTTTCCCATGAATCAATTGAATTCATCATAAGTATCAGTAGATTGACAATATTTTCTATTACACCTCAATCATCCAGTGTATTTATCATCCCTATTCTTTTCTCTAAATCATCATCTCTCTCACCACCACCGCCTTATTTTTCTGTTTCAATTCAATGTTTTCCAGTTTATATTCTTGATTTCAAACTGACTAATCTCCTCTTCTCTCTCTCTCTCTCTTCAGGTTACTTGTTATCAACCGATGTGACAATCAGATTGATAAAAATAAGCAACAATTAACGGTTGATTTTGTGTTACCAATTGACGATCGATTTAAGTGTGAATTTGGTGAGTAAATTGAATTTAAATTTAACAATTAACTGCTTTCATTTTCCTAATAATATCTCTTATGTTATGAAAATAATAACAGTTAATTATTTACAGTTTCCCTTATTTCTATTTTAACTACAATTAAATTGTCACTGATTGATCATCAATAATAATAATCCAGGGTTGACAGTTGATTACCAATGGTTATTTTATTGATGACCAATGAAAAATTGATCACAATTTACTTGGCAACTAGTTTAATTGTAGGAAATCATTCATTTGTATGACAATAATAATAGTAACAATTAATTTCATTTATCTTTACTCACATGTTAACACATAATTCATAATCTTCAACCTGTCAACAAACATTTGATGGATTTAATAACTTTTTAATAATTCTAATTGTGTTTTTCAGGTTCTTCCGGTATTGATACTGATTGTAAGTAACAAGTTTGGTCATCCCTGATTGATTACTTTCTTCCCTATCATTTCCCTCCTCTTCCTCTTCTTAATCACACAATTTTCTTCATCTTTTTCCACTTATTGTCTTTTAATTGTCACTTATTGTTTTTACCTTTACTTTTCTGGTTGAACAATCTTTTCTTTTCAATTACGATTAACCATTGTTTTTAACTATTCTTTTATTTGTTTTCTGCTTTTTCTCTGTCCACTTCCTTTTAATTCTAGCTGGTGACAATATTTTAGCCAAAATTATCCATGGGAAGGAAAAGTTCATCATTGAATTAAAATACACTGAAGTAAATCGTCATTTTTTCGTTGAAACCAACAAAGCTCAAGATGGTAATCATTTAATTTCAACTGTACTTTTAATTGTTTTTTTTCATTTAATTCTATTGATTATCAAAACCCTGCCAATTTGGGAAAACAAAGTAATTAACTTTTTTCTTTCTTTTTCCTTTTCTTGTTTTTCCAGTTTTTCTGTGTAAAACTAGCCCTTCATTTGACTGGTTATATCGATCCTATGATCCAAGTGTAACACCATCGAACTCAGAAGACCATTTATCATCTCAAATTGCTCAAAAATTGTACTTAAAAGAAGGAATGAATTCTATAACAAAAAGTAACACCAAAACCTCTATTGACCTGACCATTTCAACGGAAGCCTTAAATACTCTTCAACTGTCTAACAATTCGACGACAATTCCAACCACAAACACCAATATGACAATACCACCATCTTCGACACCAACAACTGCTCATGGTGGAGATAATCGAAGTGGAAATGGTAAAATTGGAAAAAGTAATTTCTACGTTAATGAAATTGAATCTCCTGATGATCTTTCCAATATTCCTCGAGATATGGTCGCCATGGGTGTCACCCCACTTGCTGCTCGTGAGATTAATATACGTCTCAAGATGGCCATGTTAGAAGATCAATATACCGAATTAAAGTCATTCAATATTTTCATTGGTTCCTGGAATGTGAATGGACAAAATTGTTCAGTTTCATTGGGTGAAAATTGGCTCGCTTCCGATGCAAATCCACCAGATATTTATGCAATTGGTTTCCAAGAATTAGATCTTTCAAAAGAAGCCTTTGTTTTCAATGATTCAACTCGAGAAGATGAATGGCTACAAGCATGTACTCTTAGCTTACATCCTAGTGCTACTTACGTTAAGGTTAAACTTGTCCGTTTGATCGGGATGATGTTAATTGTGTTTGTTAAACGAGAGTTAGAAGAGCACGTTTCAAATGTGGCCTCCGAAACAGTGGGAACCGGTATACTCGGTAAAATGGGTAATAAAGGAGGAGTTGCCATTAGATTTGATTTCTACAATACATCAATGTGTTTTGTTAATTCTCACCTCGCCGCTCACGTTGAAGAATATGAAAGACGAAATCAAGATTACAATGATATCTGCAATCGAATGATTTTCAGTCAATTTAAACCTCCAAAATATATTAAAGATCACGAGTAAGTAGAATTACGTTGACGGAGAAGATAAAAACCAAATCGTTTTCCATTTTTATCATTTCCTTGATTGTGTTAGTTTAATGAATCACTAATAGTTTTCCTGTGATCTTGAAGTCTATGATTGTCCATACATAGACTTCAATATAATATTTTCATCATGAGACTGGAAGATTATCTTTCTTCCGGTTGTAATGCGATATTTATCTAACCTTCAATTAATGTTTGAAAAGTTGTTCTACAAAGAACAATTAAGTCAATTGTTGCATCTAATCATTTTTTTCAATCTAATAATAGTAAACGATCTAATAGTAATTGATTTTAAACGATTAAAAAAGTAGCGTTTCCTTGATAACTGCTTAATAGTTACTCGATTATTAATTATTGTTCACTTACCAATTTTTTATTCTTTCTTTTGATTTCTTTTCTTCTAGTCAAGTCTACTGGTTTGGAGATTTAAATTATCGTCTTATGGATCTAAATCGTGATCAAGTTAAGAATATGTTAGAAGCCAAAGCATTTGAGGAATTATTAAAACACGATCAACTTCGTGATCAATGGAGATTGAAACGAATCTTCCATAATTTCAAAGAAGGACCAATTAAACATGCACCAACCTACAAGTATGACCCGGGAACCGATAATTGGGATTCGAGTGAAAAAAACCGACCTCCTGCTTGGTGTGACCGTTGCTTATGGCGAGGTGATTCAATCGCTCTGTTGGACTATCGATCTCATTCACGTTTAAAGCTAAGTGACCACAAACCAATAAGTGCACTTTTTGAGTCTTCGGTTAAGGTCAAAAATTCAGTCAAGTTCCGTAAAGTTTATGAAGATGTAATGAAGAAAATGGATAAAATTGAGAATGAATTTTTACCTCAAGTTTCCGTTGACCAAAGTGAACTTAACTTTGGACGTGTTACCTTTCGTGAACCTGTTCGTCGTTACTTATCAATTGCCAATACTGGACAAGTTCCAGTTCGCTTTGAATTTATTCAGAAACCAAATGAGGTTCGTTTCTGTAAAGCCTGGTTACAAATTCAACCCTACGAATCAATGATTAAACCAGGAGATAAATTAGATGTTGAACTGAAGGTTTATGTGGACATTGAATCATCTCAACGTTTAAATTCTGGTCTCGAAGAGATATATGATATTCTGGTGCTACATTTAGAGGGAGGCAAAGATTTATTCATTGAAATTAAAGGTTCCTATAAACCATCAAGCTTTGGCTCTTCAATTGAAACTTTGGTTCGGCTGAAAACTCCGATTGATGAAATGCCAGCCAAAGACTATCATGAGCTTCAACAGGCCGGTGAACTTTCATCGGCACCCATTTCATGGGGAATACCCAAAGAGATCTGGCTTCTGGTAGATCACCTATTCAAATATGGCCTCATGCAAGAAGATCTATTTCAACAACCCGGTTTGAATACCCACTTTCAAATAATCAGGGAAGGGCTGGACAAGGGCTCCCTTGAAGGTTTTGCAGCTTCGATTCATTCAGTTGCTGAAGCGCTGTTGATATTTTTGGAAGCTCTTGCAGAACCATTGATTCCCCACAGTTTATATAGTCGAGCTCTTGAAAATTATCACAATTTCATTTCTTGTAAACAGGTAATTAACTAATTCACACGCATATTCATCACCCATTATCGTTACACTCTCTATAATTTTAAACAAATTATTTCCCTTTTTCCATATCCAGGTAATCAATGAAATGAAAGATACTCATCGGAGAGTTTTTTATTACCTGATCTCGTTTATGCGTGAATTGTTACGCCATTCAAAATACAATAATCTTGATAACAAAATCTTAGGTAATTGTTGACAATTAACAGAAACTAATCGGTTTTTCAAGCAACAATTTCAAGCGTCATTGAAAAAGCTTCGGTTGCTAATTTTTTCACATCAATACTGCACAGATTTTTTTAATTCTTATATTAATTTTTAATTGTTCATTGTTTTTCTTTTTTAATTAGCATCAATATTTGGTGATATCGTATTGCGAGCTCCGGTTAATCAATCAACAAATTCATCAAAAGGAGCTCATTCTAACAGTATTCAAGAAATTGAGAAAAAGAAAGCTGGTTTCATTCATCATTTTCTTGTCAATGATTTTGATCCTTGAGAAATTAATTTATCGTAAATTTTTACTTCGAAACTGTGTCAACAATTAGTTGGTTGGATCTTAAAAGCGTTTTATCAACTTTAGGTTAACCTTCAACTTAATTTGTTTATTTTTCCATCAATTAAACAAATTGGAATGAAAATTAAAACGGAAATTAAACTACACCAATAGTAAATGAAAATTGATTAACGCTGATTAAACATCGAGAGGAATTTTGGAACAGATTATCTTTGTAAATCTTCATTCCCATTTTTATCATCATCGTCATCATCGTATTCCCAAAATTTCAAGGAAAATTGATTTGATTTGTTCACCGAATGAAAAAGTTCAATAATTATTGGAGATAATCATTGTTATAATCAAACAGGATTCTGATAATTGTCATGGTTTTTATACTTATTCTAATCATCTAGAAAGTTACTAATGATTAATGGCTTTCAATTTGTTTGTACAGTTTATAATCGAGAGAAAGTAATTGTATTAAGTAAATTGAAACAATTTACTGAAAGAAAACTATTCAAAATTTAACATAAATTTGAATAGAAAATAATTTTCAATATTGAAAGAGGAAATGAAAAAGAGAGAAATAATATAAAACAATCAATTGATTGTAACATATAAATGATTTAAAATATACTCAAAGCAACAAAATAAATATCATAATGATGTTTGTTTTCTCAATAAAACTCAAAATATTTTATTTAAAATCTTTCTGCTATCGGCGGATTTAATTGTAAATTCATTTTTCATCTGAAGATATTAATTTGATTTGCTAAATTTTGAAGCAATTAAAAGTCTTGACCAGGATTTTAAAAGATAATTTAAAAAAACAGCAAGTGTACGAAAATCGATCTGAATTAACATTTTCGAGAAGGGAGAGCAAAGAAAGAGGCAAAAAATAATTAACCGGTGACCGGTTTTTGACAATTGAAAAAGTGCTGAAACAGTTAATTGTTGACCAAATTGGCGATAAGATTGGCTAAGGAAAAATTTGATTGTTCATCGTAAAAGATTAGAATCGTTTCCAAGTACAGAGGAAAGTCTATTGATCAATTCTCCGATTGATGGAGGTCGATATAATGGAGTTGGAGGTGGAAAATGATTAGAGGGAGAAAGCCAAGAAGATGAGGATGGTAGAGATGTGGAAGATGGAGATGAAGATAGAGATGAAGATTGCCAGGAAAAAGGTGATGCGATGAGAAACTTTTTTCGATGGTTTTTAAGTCCATTTGATGGGGATGAAGATGATGATGATGATTGTGGTGGAGAAGATGATAAAGAAAGGGATGAGATTGGCAAAGCAGGAGATGGCGGTGGTGGAGGTGGAGGTGGTAGGGTGAGGTGAGAGGTAGATGAAGATGAAATTTGTAGCTTCTGATATCTGGGTGATAGTGTTGATGGTGTTGGAATTGCTGGTAGTGGGGGAGACATTGGCGGAGCACTTGGTTTATCGCCGAGGTAATTTGTGGATAGAACTTCAAATGATTTTAAACCAGCGATTCCTTTAGTTATTGTTGATTGGATGGCGTCTCTTTTTATTCTTCGGCGTTTTTTGGGCTCAGCAGATCGATACTGAACCATCCGGATAAAATCAATGTAATACAAGTGACCAGCGATTAACAGTTGACAAGTTGGTTGGCCAAGTTTAAATGCTTCTTCAAGGTCTGAGCTTGTCCGTGGATCGTACAACCACCAACCATTTTTACCTTCGTAAAACCATTGGTAACCTCCATCAAATTCAATTAAATCAAGAGGCTCACCGCTTGATACCAACACTGGATTTTCAAAATAATCTTCTGGAATTGGTTTTCGGCACATGGCACAATTTTGATACCTATCAGCGACTCCTTTCACACAAAGGAAACAAAATATATGGCCACAGGGCAGTTCAACAGGTTGAATACAGGTTTCAAGACAAATTGAGCATTCCATTGATTATCATTTATCTTTATATTGTCTTGTTGTTATTGTTTCTGTTTTTGTTTTTGTTTAACCAAAAGCCGAACAAAATTAACCAAAGACAATCAAATGTACTCCAAACACCAACACTTTGAACACAACTAATTCCGATCAAATATGGTAACAAAACGTGTTCAAATTAATTACAATAACTAACGAGATGTTGATTTGATTACAATTGTAACTTGATTTAATCGAAATCGAGTCAAGTTGAATGTGAGAATCTCAGTCAACAACAGTCAGAATTCTCCGAGTGGCTCCATCTCTCGGTTAAAATGTTCACTATTTTTTTCTCTTTTTTTCGAAAATTTTTTTTCCAATTGAAGTTCATGAGTGGCAAAAGTTTGTTAGTAATTGCAGAATCGATAATCCAAACAATATGATTGATAATTAAATGTAAGTTTCGGAAAATTAGGGAAAGGGAGCCTTCCACAGGGCTTGAGCAATTTCTTGTAAAGAGTTTGGTTCTTTCAACAAAATCGAGTGGAGGAAAATTTTGTTGGAATAATCAAAATTTGGAACATTAACTTTTTAACTAATTAACTTGTGGATATTTAAAGTTTGATAAACCATTAGAAGTCCATTATCGTTTTGTAGTAGATTTATTTCTCGAATGAATCTCCAGTGATTATCATATGAACGATCAACTGAACGGTTCTTCTGCTGAATTTACCCAAACATAAGATCAGTAATCGATTTAGTCGCTTCAGATTATCTCTTTTAAGGTCAACAGTGAAAGACTGACCCTCTAGAATCTGGTCCAGAGGATAAAGAATAATTTAATCATAATGAAAAGAAAAAGAATCAAAGAAGTCAATCAACACGATTAGAAAAAAAATCGAAACTAGTTGATTATTTTTTCCATAGATGTCACTAGTTCTCTGCACGTTTCTACCAGCACATGGACTGAATTTGGAAACCCAATTGTCCTTTTGTTGTTGATTACCAATTTCCCTTTAATTAATTAATTAATTAGTGGTTTTCTGTTTAATTTATCCTAATTTTCTGTGACAATTTGATATATTTTTTCTTCACTGGTTGTACAATAAGAATGTCTAATTTGATTAGCTCTCGTTTTGCTGGTTTGTGCTCTAAAAATGTTTCCACTTACAAATATGGTTGTTCATTGAAAACAAATTTGAACACAATTTTGTTACCAACTTCAAGTGGATCTTTATTACCCTCAGGCCCACGATTTTTGTATACAGCTAGTTTTTTGGGTGTTGATGTCTTTGAAAATCAACGAACCAAAGTTTCAGGTCAATTTGGTCATCTTAAGGAGAATCTTATTGAACGCATGAAATCAACCATCGAGGGTAAAAATAAGATGATCTTTTCAGAAGATCTGAAAAATTCTATATTTCTTATTTCTAATCAACCTGAAGATGTGAATTTACTTAAGCAAGTGATCACTAAGTAAGTATTCATTTCGATATTCTTAACTTTTACATGATATTATTCACCATGTTTTCGTTTTCTCATTGAAAAATTTCTTTCAATTTCTTTAGATACACTGAACAAACAACTGATATTAAATTTTCCACTTACCAATTCGGCCCTGTGGTTATGAGATTATTTTATCTATTTGGAGACAGTGATTTAGCCTACGAGATGTTGATGGACACTGTATGTTTATCGAATTGTTTTATTCTATTGAGTTGATCACAAATTTCCATCATGGATTAACTTTCACGAGCACGTGTTAATATAACGGCATTTTCTTTTCTCCTTTTGTTAACTATTTTAGAAATATGGTGATTTCTTTAATCAGGAACGAAGCTTTTTAATTGCTATGGATCTTTGTTGGGAACAAGGAAAATACCAACAAATCTTAGAGTTATACGATCGATTCAAGAACATGGAAGGAAGAAACTACAAATACCCACGAGATATTATAACATTAGTTGCTTCATCTTGTTTCAAATTGGTAGGTTTTAATTACTACTGTCAAGTTGAAATTGATTCTAATTACTTAATCTTATTTCTATTTTGCCAAAGAATACAACGGAATCCTTTAAGTATTGTCTAAATCTTTTTGTCGAAATTCGTGAAAGCAAATCTCGATTCACAAGACGAGCAATTTCATTCTTCTCGGCATTAGCATTGAAGCAGAATGATCCTGAGGTTGCTCTTGAAAGTCTCACAATGATCGAAACTCCTGCCAATAGTGCTGTCCTTCTTACCATTCGACTTATGGCTTTGGCCAGTTTGAAGAGAATTGATGATATTCTTTACATCATTAGAAATATAATCAACCGTGGACGTCCGATTGAAAGAGCAATTGTCCTTTCAGAAGCCATTGAAAAGATTGATGCTGCTGTTGAATCTTCAGAAAATTCTGAGGCCAAAAACGATTGGGAGAACATTAAAAGATCGTTACAAGAAAACAAACTTATTCAAGAAAACTCATTAGAACCAGTTCTTTGTAATCCAATTGAAAGAACGGTTCGACCTGATCAACAACAATACAGACAAGGATCGGGTTTCGTTCAAAATGACCGTAGTGAAGGTGCCGGTGGCTACAGATCAGGTGGTGGCTATGGATCTCCCCGTAATTATGGCTCAAATGATTACGGAACAGGTAATTATGGAGCTGGTCAACAACGAGACAATAACTATCGACGAGTCGGCGGACCTCGTGGAGATGGAGGATACAGATCATCTACCGGTGGTTACCGACGAAATGACAATTACGGTGGACAAAGACGTCGAAACTATGATTCACAATACAACAAAGAAGACGACAATAGTTCCAGTTACAATTAATAGTTAAACAAGATAATTTGCTCATTTAAATTGTCTACTATTACTAATAGTTGCATTTATTGTGCCAATTCAAACCTACAATTGGTACAATCATTAATCAATTTAAATGTTACCATAACCATCAACCAATCCAAACCAAAATCAATTAGATCAAGTCATTCATTTTTCCGTCAACCATTTAAACACCTAAAAGCTTGTGTTGTTTTTTTTTTGTAAAATCACTACAATTATCACATAGACTTTATAAGAAAACATGTTTATTAGATAAACAATTAAAAAAATTAAACATAGCAACTCTTCATCTCCTTACTACACAAATTGTAGCAAAGTTTTGCACCATCAAAATTACAATTAACTTACATCATTTGTTTAAAATACTCACATTTTCATCATTCAATCAACTCTAATAATCTTGATGAAATCAATTGTTTCATCCACTGAAAATAACGAACCAGATCATCTTCATGGTTCTTTTTGTTTTTTATTCTAAAATTCGATAATTCAATTTACAGAATTGAATTAATTTTCTAAACAATTTAAAACGAATTGATTTTGTTTAAATCTACCGGTTTACTATTTAAAGAGAGACATCTGTTGGTCTGACACTTGATTCTCGAGATGATTGACCGACCATCAGGTGATTTAGATTGTTAATTGTATCTAATGATCAGCGATCACTTTTAATCTACTTGATTATCATTTATTGTCTTTTCCATTGTCGTCCTTTAGTTCGTGATAAACCATGGCAGAAGCGACGGGATCTCTAGTGTCCAATTCCAGTGCCAATGGATCGGATGGTGAGGTTGAAACGGTTGGAAATTCATTTTACAAAGTTGTCAAAATATCAAAAGCTCAACGTAAACGTGATAAAAAAGCACAAATGGAAAAGGAGAAAAACGAAAGAATCGAAGCAGAGACTAAGGATGCGTTCGAAAATAGTTCAAAAAAGATGGAACAAGATCGATTTAAAGTAATATTAAACGAAATGGGTCTTTGTTTACATGATATTCCTTCGGATGGTGACTGTATGTTCAAAGCGATTGAACATCAATTGAGTCTAAAAGGACGTAAAACCAATGTACAAGAACTGAGGTCACTTTGTGCTAATGAGATGAGAAAACGAAAAGATGAATTTCAACCTTTTCTCACCAACACCGAAAGTGATGATCCAATGGACGATCAAAGATACAACAAGTATTGTGATGAAATTGAGAAAACAAAATGTTGGGGTGGAAACATTGAACTCCAAGCTCTTTCCTACGGTTTATCAGTTCCAATTAAAGTTATCCAAGCAACTGGACCAGCGATCGATATTGGAATTGAAAGAAATCGATCGAAAACCCCACTAACCATTAGGTAAGTTGATCCAATCGTTGAACAATTCGATCCAAATAACAAACTAATTTTCTCTTCTCCTCAACAGTTACCATAGACACGCTTACCAGCTAGGTGAACATTACAATAGTTTAATACCGAAGCCTCGATGAAAAATTCCAACGGAATCAAAGTGTTTTATAATTTGTGGCCTATCAAAGGATCGTAATTAGCAGTTAATCAACAATTATTGTTCCTGTGAAATTCATCAATTGTTATTCATTAAATGCAGTAAAATTTTTCTAATTGTTGGAAATCAATATCTGTGTATGTTGAAACTCAATCTGAACTTTTGATAAAATCAATATTTACCTGATCGAATTGAGATAAAGTGAATATAAATTAACTAGATTAACCAGAAATTTGAAAAAAAATATGATTTCAAATGATAATCGAATTGAATATTTGAATAATCTTTTATGACAAGTATTAGAAATCGTATGAAGATGAGAAAAGACAAAAAATCACAATCCATCTTTTCCTTTTCCTTTTCCGGTTACAATTAGCACTCAATTGTTATCTAATTTTCACCTATGTGATCATATTAATTAGTCATAAATCTTTTATTACAATTTGATTCATTGAATTAACATTACTCTCTTTTTCTAATAATAACTTCAACTCTCCGCCTTTCGTAGTTTTCTTGCTCTCTTTTCTCACTCATTCACTCTTCTCTCTCATACTCTCTCTCTCTCTCTCTCTCTTCCAATCTTGTTTAAATTATTTCTCTGTTGTTTATATTTACTTCATCATCATCATCATCATTATCATCATCTCTTTTTTGTTCTCCAATTGGTAAATTAACTATTCCTTTGTACATATGATATTCTAATTCTGGAACCTCGATAATTTCAATTCGATATTTGTTTTGTTTCATCTCTGTGATTTTCTCTCGCTCTCTTGTTCTGTCTTCCCATAATAACATTCCAGTGTTACAATTGATCTCACCTTTGGATTGTCTTAATCTCCTCAAGCTATGCCACAATCTACTGATAATCGGACTCTCAGGCCAGTTACCATTTGGCTAACAGGTAAAGTAATAAGGTAAAGAAGAGATGAAATCTCATATTTTACCCGATTTGTTATTTACCTTTGAAGAAAAAGCTTCATCTTATCTAATGGGGATAAAAAAACTGATTCCATTTCTTTACCTGTGATTTTGTTACCTTATCTTAATTTACTCTCAGGTATCTCTGGTAGTGGCAAGTCAACCATCGCCAATGGTGTGGTGACACAATTAAAGTCATTGGGCTACAATGCGATCAATTTGGATGGAGATAAACTCCGAACGGGATTAAATAGTGACCTAGGGTTTAGTCCAGCTGATAGGAAGGAGAATTTACGTCGAACAGCTGAAGTGGCCACTATCCTGGCCGAATCGAATCTTCTATTACCAGTGGTTAGTTTAATTTCTCCGTTCGAAGCAGATAGAGCTCTTGCTCGATCGATTCACTCAAGTAAAGGTGTTGATTTTTTAGAGTGTTACATGGACACACCGGTGGAAGAATGTGAAAGACGAGATCCAAAGGGATTGTACAAAAAATTTCGCTCTGGTTTAATTAAAGGTTTCACTGGAATCGATGCTCCCTACGAGAAACCGGAAACACCCGATCTTATATTAACCACGATGGATTTAAATGTCGAGGAATCGGTCGAGAAAGTTATTCGTCTTCTCGAGGAGAGACAATGTATTCACACTCGTATTCTCGAACTTTTCACTCCGTCTCATTTACTGCCTGAGATAAAAGAAAGATTGAACGCCGAAGATAGTCAACAAATCGCTCGATTGGACATAACCCGAATCGACCTCGAATGGATTCAAGTGCTAAGTGAAGGTTGGGCTACACCTTTGACCGGATTCATGAGAGAACTCGAATATCTTGAATGTATTCACAAGGGAACAATTCGAGGTTTGTTTGGGTTATCTAAAGATAATTTATTGATTGTTCTAATTCTCTCCTTTGAATGTTAATCAGATATAATTTTAATCGATTTCCTTTATTCCAATCAATTAGACTAATCTTTCCAATTTTCGGTTCTCTAATTCTCTCCAAACAGGAGGTCTAGTTAATCAAACAATTCCAATTGTTCTTTCCATTTCCACTCTGGATAAACAGCGATTAGAAAATGAACAGGAAATCGGCCTTTGGTACAAGAATACATGTTATGCTATTCTGAAAGAACCGGAATTCTATTCTCACCGGAAGGAAGAACGTTGTGCTCGAATATTTGGAACCACTGATTTAGGTCATCCGACGATTAAAATGATCTATGAAAGCGGAGATTATCTTGTCGGAGGTGATCTATCGGTATTCGAGAAGATAACCTGGAACGATGGGCTAGATCAATATCGATTAACTCCCGGTGAGCTTCGTGCGAAATTCAAGAAGATGGGAGTAAGTTAATCAACAGCGAAAATACAATTAACAATTAGTTAGACTGAGAAAACTGGAATCAAAATCTGCTCATCGAGAGTTTAATTACTGTCATTGTACCGTAGATGATTCATTTAATTGGTTTAATTGATTTAATTGGTTATAATCATCAATTGATGGTTTTTTCTCGGTGATGGAAAAACAAGTTTAGCTTTATTTTAGTTTTCTTTTTGTTTTTTCGCAATTCTATTAAGTTGTTTGACTAATTGTCATGAAAATAATTTGATTTTGTTGATTGTCCTCAGGCTGATGCTGTTTATGCATTCCAATTACGGAATCCGATTCACAATGGTCACACACTATTGATGCAAGAGACACGGAGACAATTATTGAAACGTCAATGTCAGAATCCAGTTTTACTATTACACCCGTTGGGTGGTTGGACTAAGGAAGATGATGTACCTTTGAAAGTGCGAATTGAACAACACAAGGCCATTCTTGAGGAGCGAGCACTGGATCCCGACTCAACGGTTTTGGCCATTTTCCCGTCCCCAATGTCTTACGCGGGTCCCGTTGAAGTCCAATGGCATTGTAAGGCTCGTTTGGTGACCGGAGCCAATTATTACATCGTTGGTCGTGACCCAGCGGGCATTGGCCATCCAAATGGCTCCGGTGATCTTTATAATGGTGCTCATGGCGCTAAATTGTTACAAATTGCCAGAGGGCTTAGTCAATTTGATATAATTCCTTTCAAAGTGGCCGCTTACAACATTGAAAAAAGTTGTATGGACTTTTACGAGCCCAATGAGGCCGATAAATTTCTGTTCATTTCGGGAACGCAAATGCGGACACTGGCCAGAAATGGACAAACTCCACCGGAGGGATTCATGGTGACCAAAGCTTGGAAAATATTAGCCGATTTCTACCAATCCCAGTCCCAATCGAATCAATGACAATTACACTTCTCTCTCGATCCGTGATAAAGATGAGCATCAATTATGATTTACTCTTGATGCTTTTTTATTACAATTAATTTATACACTAATTAGTTATGCTCTTGGGATAATTATACTTTTGTTTTTGTTTTGCTTGTTTGTTTTAGAGACTGAAAAATTGATTCCATTTTTATTTTCCATTGACAATCAATCATCATTTTCATTGATCATCGATTTATTTTTTCTCACATTTTAATCATTCACCTTTTCGAGCCAACAAGTCAACTAATCAGCCAAAATGTTATTCACAAATTTTACTAACAATCAACATGGCTAATCAAGTGAACTATTAATTAACTGCAAACAATTTGCCATCCAAAGCCTTAAATTACAATCATAATATATTTGAAAAATGTATTTAACTAATTGATCAAAATTTTCATCATTTTCCATTTTTACTTCATCTTTTTTATCCATATAATTGATTGATTGTTTTGTCAATTTAATTGTTATATTTAATTGCCTAAATATTATTAATTTAATACAAACAGCAAAAAAAAGTGCGTTTTAATTGTACAAAAATTGATTAATGATAAATTCAACTATTAAAAAGTGTCTCAGAAATTAAGTTTTAAACTTTATTTTCCAATATTATATCAGCAATTAAATTTAATCACTTTAATAAGGTGACAATTGATTTAATTTGTTAACCCAAATTAATTAACTGAAGAAAAATAAATTAACATTGTCATTGATTTTAATGATTGTTTTTCTCAAGAGTTGAAACAGGAAAATATAAACACTTCTAATTGATTGTTAGTCAATTGTTTTCATTAATAATCCACAATTAAGGCCTTCTTATCAGTTGGTTAACAAGGAAACCATGATTCTAATCAGGGAATTGTTGACTTTCTTGAAATCAGCTAAATGATTAATCTATTTACTCTTAGGCGTTGCCACCATTTTGTTAGTTTACAATCAGTTGATTAGTTTAAATTATAAATTGTCTTTTCGAATTTCAAATTAACTTTAACTTTACGAACTTTAATCATCAACATGTTAACCAGATTGACATTTACGATTTTAGGTAAGTCGATAAAGTAATTAATTGATTGTTTAAGAGAAATTTTTGTTAATTTCTATTCTTTTCTTATATTTGATTATTTCTGTAAATTGTGATAATCAAATTTTCCAGTAATTGGTTTGATTAAAGAGACAATTGGTCAAGGAGCTTACGATCCATTCCAAAATTACAGGGGAGAGAGAAAGGGTAAGTTAATTAACTAATCAGACTAATCAAATTGATCGATTCATCGAAAATAATCAATTGATTATTTAGAATCTAAATTTTAGATCAATAGTGTTTACAGTTACAACAATTTCTTTGTTTTCTTTGGAAAATTTAAAGAGAGTTTGAGATTAGATTTTTATCCGAATTAACTAACGAACTGATTTGTTAATTTCTTTTTCTTTCGTTGATTAGGTTCATTTACTCCTGGTGAGATCACTGGAATTGTCGTTGGTGCTTTCGCTGGATTTTGTGCTCTCGGGGTGACAGTTTTTTTCTGCTATTATGTCCATCGAAAGGAAAATGATCAAGGATCAGGTGGACGCTATTCTCCACCAGGAAATCATGGTGGTTATCGTTAATTGTCACCGATTGATTTTCGAGTTTCATCTTTAGTTGATCCAAAGGTGATGAAATCCATTTACCATTTGCCATCATTTGTTTATCGTCTTCATTGTCATCGATTTATATTACATGAGTGTTTTTATAAATTTCGCTTCTATTGAAATAAAAATTAGCGTAAGAACCGAAATTTCATGATTTACAAAATTGCCCGAGGGTCATCATAGTACACGAATTTTGTTTTTCTAGCCGTTTGTTTGAAGTAAAACATACACACTATATTTAGAGATATAGTCATATGTATACGTGAGTAATTGGTATTAAATCAGTGTAAAGATTCAACAATTTGTCTTAAACAATTGAATTTGTTTAATTTTGGTTTTTTTTGTTATGTTAGACTTTTTCACGTGGTCTTAAATAAACAAGATTTGAGTTGTTTTCATTATCCTTGGTGTACAAAATAAGTCGAACAACTTTCCTATTTGTGGGCAGCAGCAGTGGCTTTCCTTTGTTGAATAAGAACGTTAGATAATTCATCTCGCTTTTTCTTGGCTCGGGCATGGGTTCCCAAACGTCTCTTCAAAAATTTAAGGGCTCGCTTATCCTTGGAAATCCTTAACAATTCAAGACATCGTTTTTCATAAGGTGCGTGTCCACTAATTTCTCTGACAATTTCTCTAACAAATTTGTTTTGCTTAGCGATTTTCTAAAGAACCAAATGAAGAGAAAAAGAATAGACATTAAACATGAGCATCCAAAAGTTACAGATTAACATAAAACAAAGGTATCACAGCCATAAATCAAAAGAAAAAACCATGAGAGAGATTAAAAGAAATGTCGATTTAAATCAATACTTACACCAGGTACTTGAGCTGTCTTTGCGGTTTTAGCTTTAACTGGGGTAACTCGATGACCTCTTTTAAGACCAACAACGAGCTCGAAACCACGTTTATTATTAACCTTCTTATTAACCTTCTTATTTACGTTCTTAGCCATAATGACCAAACTTAATTAAATTAATTAACTACTAATCAAAACACAAGAATTTAATTTTATACTAAAAACATGAAAACAAGACACAACTCGGAACAGGAAACAGAAACATGAGAACCGAAGTTTCCATGGAAACCAAGCAGCGCCCTCTGGTTTTAAGCGCGAAATTCGTTTTTCCACTAAATCAAATTGGAAGAAAAAATTTTCTTCTTAATCAGTTAACAACAATTAAATTAAATTCTTAGAAGATATTTTATTCCTGTTGATAAACGATTGGAATAAATTGTGAGTTTTGGAGTTTTAAATTTGGGGGAAAATCTTTTTATTTGAAATAATGAATCAATTTTCATTAGAAATTAAAGAAAAGTTGAAAACTTTTGTTAATTGTTGGCGAATTGATATAATTAAATTGTCATAACAAAATTAATCAATAAAAAGTTAATTGAATCATTTTATAAATTAGAATGTGATTGATAATTAGCAACACAATTTATAAACCAAAATTAAATTAAATTAACGGTTTATATGTAATATTTGATTGTCAAATGATTTAACAAATTGTGAACAAATTTAAAGGCAGCAATTAAATAATAATAATTTTTAAAGTGTAACAATTATTTCAAACAATCAGTGTGTGTGTGTGTGAGTTTCAATTGAAACAATTTAAATTGTCAAATTATTTACATGTAAATAAAAACACACAGGAAAAATGTTCACTCATCAAAAGTGTTTTAATTTAATTAAATAGTTGATTGTTTAATCATTTTCATCCAGTTTTGTTTTATCATCATCATAATTATATTAATTGTTAGTCAATCAATTCTAACAACAAGACGGAATCAAATTTGATTGTAATTAGTTTCTTACGATAACAATTAAGGAAAGACAACTGGTGAAAATTAATTAACCTCAATCAACGAGTTGATCATATCTCTTATAGATTCAACAATTAGTTAATTGTAGTAAGTGTTTTCTTTTTTTAAATTCATCACAACCAAACAAAAGTATTTTTTTTCTCAACTCGATTGTTAAAATTAACTGAATTAAATTGAATTAATATAATAACAATTAACAACAGGGAATGCATAGAAAGCGAGGATAATATTTAACAGAAATATTAATTGTTTGTGGACGATAAAGATAATGATAGTAATTAAGATGATTGTTAATGATTGGATTTGGGAAAAAGTTGATTTCTGATTGAAAGTTAAATCCAAATTGTTTACAATCAATGAAAACAATTAACTTGCAATCAAAAACTCATTGACGTTTCTTTGTCCGTTTACTATTAGTGTTTGAAGCAGCAATTAGTTGATCACTTGGTGAATTAATCTCATCATTTAGCTCACGATACATCACCTATTGGAGCAATTAAAAAAAACAGAGAAAACAATTAGTTAATCATCAATAATAATAATAATAGAAAAAGAAACAAAAAATCTTACAAGTTCATCGATATCAGGAATTCTGGATAAGAAATCAATCAACTCATTGTTGGATATGTAATTAGGATTTCTTAATTTCTTAGTGAATTTATTAACCCCCCAGGCCATGATAATATAACGCAAAGGTATGAAGTAAACGATAATCGTTGCAACAATTAAAACCACAATCGCTAACCACGATAAAAAAGGCACACTAAAATTAAAAGTACTGAAAAACAACCAAGAAACCAAACAGTAATTAGTAAATCAAATAGTTTCAATTGAAAAAGTTTCATCAACAATTAACTAACTTTTTAACTCTCTCCATATAAGAGGCAATCATGCCCAAGGCATTTTGAACGGTTGCACCAACTTCTTGAATCGCATTGAACTTTTCCATTAATGATTTTTTCTCCTCCTAAATTAAATCAAACATCCAAAGACAATCAACAAATTTACTTAGTCGAAAAATCAAACAATCAAATGATAATATTGAAAATTACCCCTTGATCTTTGTCATCGTCTTCATCGCCTTCCAAAAGGAGATCAGCTGATTCATCGGAACTCGGATTAGGATTAAAATAAGATGAAATTTTATTCCAAATATAATATCGTAAAAAGATTAGCAATAAAAATAACGGAACCATAAATAGTTGGAAATAAAAGGTAATCAGTAAAAAGGTAATAAAGGAGATAATTGATCGAGGCACATTTTCCCATTGGAAACAACTATTAATCCAATTGTAGATTTGACGGATTTCCATTGCGAGGCTTTTAACTCGGTAAACGTTACGAACGAAAATGGATTTCTTGAATTTCGAAACTTCCGAGATAACCTTAATCTCTCGTGGATTAAATGTGCGTATACAAGCACGAACCTGAAAGGATAAAAGGAGTAAAGTTAATTGTCAAGAGAGAAACGAAAATGATTACAAGTTAATTTAGTTCTTACATGATTAAAGTAAATTGTCATTTCCAATAAGATTCGACCTTTGGTTCGTTTCAATAGTTTCTTGTCTTTTAATGGAAACCATTTTTTCTCACCATTTACAATCTAATTTAAAGAAAACATGAGTTAATTATTATCCAAAACTGTATTGTAATTAGTTAATTGTGTTTACCTTTAGTAGAGGAATAGCAACTTTACCAAGAAATTCAAACTTTTTATCTCGATCTTCATCATAAACAGTTAATTCCAATACTTCGTGAATATCACGAACTGGACTGTGAAAAGATATTTAGATTAGTCAATTAACTAATGAACAATTAGTTGATTGTAATATTTTCGACTTACAATGTAAATATTTTGTTCCATTCAGGACAAAGTGTCTTGTATTCAGTGTTTGTTTGAACTCGAGCATTAACAAGTTCGACTACACAAAAAGGATCAGATTTACCACCAAGATCAGCAGCTATTAATCCTTCAGCTCGAAATACTAATTAAAAATCGTGAGAATACAAAAATTAGTTGAGAATTTTAATAATTAGCCTGATCAATTAGTCTGAATTTACCTTTAACCTCCAGAAAACCAACATCATTAAGACATTTGAACGATCTGACCAAACCCTGAATGTCCAGAATTAGAAAGCGAAAACAATTGTTAAAGAGGTAATCAAAATTAACTAATCATGATCATCTTACATATTGACTTTTTAATTGTTCAATTTGATTTGTATTATCCGATCTAGTTGCTAAATTAGATATTGACTCTGAACCAAGAGTCCCACTAATTGTTAACATGAGTAAAATTGAACCTTCACCATCTTGAAGATCAGACCAAATTGAATGAGTCTCTTCTTGATTATAATTGTTAAGGTTAATTGTTGCCTTTCCCATGAAATCATCACGTCCATGAAAATCACGATCATAAACAAACAACTCCAACACTTTACTTTGATCAGGAAAAGTGTGTAAATCAAATTGCTCATTCCAGATTGGATTCAATGATTTAGGAATAACCTACACATTCAAATATAAACAAATCACGTAAATAAAAGCAACCAAATCAACCAAATCAACCATAATAACCAAGCAATTAAATCAAATTGTAACAATCACTTCTTACCTTACTTTTATGCTTTTCTTTACCCAATTGAAATTTAACATAAGGATCAGATAAACCGTTCTCGTCCTTTGGAGTTAAATTTTTACCTTCAACCAGAACGATATTCACAACTGAGTCCCATTGTTGTGTCTTCAATTTCTTGGTTGATGTATCACCGGAAGCACTTAGATTGATATTACGTAAAGGTTTACGATAATACTAGAGAGAGAGAGAGAGAGAGAGAGAGAGAGACAATTAACTTAATGATCAACAATTAACTTGTATTTACGTTACCTGTTCCTTTTCCTCTTGAGTTCGAGGCACTAAATTAACCGTTAGGTAAATTTGTCCCCAAATTTTATCAGGATCAATTTCATCTAATCCGGTTTCAGTTAAATTAAACTCTAATTCAGTTGATCTAAAATTGATATAATCAGCGAAAAAAGAAAACAAATTTACAACAATTAATCAATAGTCAACTCAGTTAACTTATACATGTATATAAAATATGAAAATTATTAACCAACGGTTGAGTTTATTATTAGCAAGACAAACAATTAAGTAAATCATTCAATGTTAATTTCAATTGGATGATCGTTTTTTATTTGCTAATAACAATCAGCTAAATTGTTACGATAATCATTGTGATAAATTGTTAAGGGTTAAAAAAAAAGAGAGGACACAAATTGTTACTACTTTTTTTTGTCAACAATTAATATCAAGTAGCAATTTACGTGACTAGTTAATCAAGAGAGATAATCATAACAATCAATATGATAAACAGAAAGTAAATATTAATAGTTATCAGGTTAATCATCGTAACCGTCAACATATGATGATGATAATAACATTTAAAAAAAACTATCATCATAATAATAGAAACCAAGTCACGAATCCAATCAAATTAATATGATAACAATTCTGATATAATGAACAATCAAGTAAATATGATTTAAGGATCATTGGAATCTCAAGCAATCAAGAATTATCCATTATAATTGATGATTAGATCAGAATTAACTAAATTAATATGGTTCAATTGGTTCTCAATCATTTGGATGTAATTGTGATTATATTGTTAACTTTTATTGATTGTTCATTGCAAGTTAAATCTTGTCAATAGAATCAAAATTAACCAAGTGAATTGCTGAACAAGATATTAAATCAATTTACTAGGAAAATGATTAAAAGATTGGAAATATAATCATCACCGGTTGGATAACAATCAATTCATACTAATAACAATTTCCAATAGCAAGTATCATGTAACCGATACAAAGTTGAGAATTGGAAATAAATTTTGTTCCTACTTTTAATCACAATCAATAATAGTTGAACAATTTGTAATTTAATAGTTATCATCATCATCATTGATCATTGATAATAATGATTACTTTTCATTGTCTAAGATTAAGTATGTTACATTTATATCAATCCATTGAAATAATCAAGGTAAAAACTATCATTAGCATCACTTGGAGTGAAAAGTTATCATTATTATCACAATTAACTTGATCATTTTCTGTGGTAAATATTAATAAATTATCAGCATGATGAAAATTTAACTTTCTCTGCCTTGGATAATTTAATTTTTTACCTTTCTATTAAATTAATCATTATTGAGATTGTGTCATGTTATCATTAGTGATTAAATTGTAACAAATTGAATTAATTTGATTGCGTGTCTAATATCAAACTTTCAAACTTGTGTAACAATTAGATATTTACAATGATAATTAGTGTTGATTTAAATGTTTTAATTGTTTAATTAGAAGCTAAATATTATGGATATAATATTCATCTCCATTGAATAATTAAAATAATTAATTCTCATCTTTTTCAATTCCTGATTAAATCAATTACATTCATCTTTTCATTTGATTAGAGACAAAAAAAAACAATTTCTGATTAGCTGAATATGAGATTTGATTGTAAATGATAATTGAATTTAAAATGCTAACAAATAAATGATCAACTTGAAATTTGATTAGAATTAATTAGTTGGACAAATTAAATCGAAACTATCTACAAGACTCTTGACGGAAGTGATTCGTTTGATGATCAACATATAAATTGTTTATTTCTAACTGATTACTACTCACTTGTTAATCTCTAATCTAGTCAAGTCCAGAATCGCAGTTCCAAGATAATCATCAGTTAATCCGAAATCATGATCGTAAACCTTAATCATCAAAGGTTGGAAAACATCGTCAATGGCCAGAACCGTGTATTCGTCCCAAATCGGGTTCAGATTTTTGGGAATAATTCGACTTTTATATAACTGTTTATTTCCAATCTTGAATTTAACATAAGGATCACTGGTACCTGAGAGAGATTAAGATAAATCCATTCAGTTAATCTCAGTAATTGGAAGAAGAAAAAAAAAGATTCATGAGATGCAAAATCCACTGAATCAAAGGTAATAAGTAATTCTCATGATGGTTAATAATTGAAATGCTTTGAAGCTTAATCATTGATAACTAATGCGCTTTACTATTGATTGAGATGAAATTAATCGATAATTGAATTACCATCCAAATGATTACCATCGATGGTTAATAAGATGATGATCAACGAGTGATTTAAATTATCGTCTACATAATTGATTGATTAACTTACCACAACTGTCTTTAGCTAGAAGGTTATTAGCTGATTGTAGGTGAACTTCAAGTTGATAAAATGGATGTTGACGGAATTGATCAATTCTTTGACGTTCCTCCGAATCATCCTGTTCAATTTGATAGAAAATTAATAATTAAAGTCGTGATTTAATCATAACAATAATCGATGATGATTAACCAATGAAAAAGTGTAAAGAAAACGCAACCAAAATCAAATGTCAGGAAAACTTAACAATCTAATAATTGTGATTAATGATAAGTCACGAATTAGATTATCAGATGATTGTAATTGGACAAACAAATTTGATTTAATTTTAAATTGTCGATTGGTCAACAAACCCATTCATGTGAATGACGAGGATAATAATGATAACGATGAGTGTTTGATTTGATCATCTTGATTTCCATTTGATTAGCTGATTCAGTACAATTAGATGTGATTCCTGTGGTTATCATTGTAATTGTTGTGTAATAATTATGATTCCTCATAAATTATGTAATATTTTTTGTTCAAATTGTTATTTACAATCATGATCAATCAATGATTATCTAGATAATTAAGTTAATCACACAAAATACACAGAAAGAAGTTTGAAAAAAAAGTTATTGGAAAATACTAATCACTAGTACTAAGAAAGTCACCAACTAAATTGTTTCACTTGTGGTCATCATGATTATCATCTTAACAATAATCTAATCACCACTAATCAACTGAGCAATAGCAATTTAATCATGTAAATGTCATCATTATCCACTCAATTCAAATCAGTCGATCATCATCTTCCTCTTCCTCTACAAGTCACTTCCTTTACATCATCTTCAGTATCAATTATGATCATATTGATAATTTAACCTAAAACCACAATTTAAATTGAACATAAAATCAAAACAATCAGAAAATTAATCCAAACAATCAAATTTGATTTCTAATATATGAACGTAACATTACCAACGAGTAACAAAGTCTCTGAGTAACAATAATCTAATAACAATTAGATTGATTAACAGGAAATGTGATCGCCTTTGATTGTGAATCAACGTAAAGAAATATGATTGATTTTGTGATGTCAAACAATCAATAAGATTATCGAGATCGATTTAATCAATTTCTCTAATCAAATCATTGAGATTAAATCAAGAAATTGAGAACTGGATCAATAAATTGTTCCTAAAAAACAATTGAACTTTTTTTTTACGTTTACCTATTGAGCTGATTAACAGATTTCATGTTAATCGTTAATCACTTTAATCTTTATAATGATATTGAAAATTATTAATGATCAAAATGATTATCATTCTGATAAAAACAAACTTGACGTGATTTATGATTAGATAATCTGATTGGTTAGAATCCCTGGAATCAAGAGGCAGAATGAAACTAATCACAATCAAAAGTAATCATCCTAATGTCCAGTTGATTTGTGTCACATTCAGTAAATAATATTTTCCATCGGTGTTGATGATCATTCACAACCATGACAATTTAATTGTCTCAGGTTCGAAGTGAAATTTTCATGGTAAATTTTTCTCTTTGTTCTGGTTATCATTAAATTCTGAACAGAAAAGTTCAGCATCATGATCCCTGTGATACCTGTGAGTTGATTGATTACACTGGATTTAAATAGATTGAGATCATTATTGAACTTTTTTCACTTTTTCTCATCTGATCTTTATCTCCATCATGAAGTAAACATGATAAAATTGTTATTCTTTTGTCTTTACTGAGTTTCATGAAACAAAACCCATCAAGATGGATTATCTTTGATTCTGGTGATCAAAAATTAATCGTAATTGTGTTTTAATTAGTTTTACTTGATTATTTATAAAGATTTCGCTTCGATTGTTTCAACTGATTAAAAGTGTTCAAATTTAATTTCTCAATTTTGCTTTTGATTACAATTAAGCTTAAAATGGTTACTTAGTATTAATATTTTACTCTTTGGCAATGATTAACTTAATTGTTGTTGTTGCCAAAAGTTTAATCATAATTAACATTTCCAAGGACACTTACATGTACATATAAAGTTTTCATTGTGACAATTAACTTAATCATTTAAAGTCTTGAAAGTTAATCAAGTCTTGATGAACGAAAAATTTATTTTCTCATTCTAATTGTTAGATCGATACAAAATGTTTAATTAATGAATTGAATTAACTGATTTTTTTTATTGATTAACATATTGAATTATTGGACTTTTTATCCTTAAAATAATTAAGTTAATTGTGACAATTTAATAGTAATTTACGAGCTAAGGAAAACTAATTTGAAACAATTTGTAAATTCTAGATCAACTAACTGATTATTTGCTATGATGATTAACAATTAATTTGATCACCTGCACCTTGATGATCAAGTTAATTATCAACATCATTGTCAATTGGCATTAAGTAAATTAACTTGGTTATAATAAGGGTTTAATTGATTACTATAATCCCGATTTAAACACTCACCTTAATTATTAGAGTAACAATCAATTCTGGTAAATTATGATTCAGATTAATAACTTTTTTTGTACATCTTGTTGGTGTTAATTGTTGTTGATATCAATAGCAATTGTTATATTGTAATACTGTTATATTTTCACATAGTTGATTAACATTTGGTGATAGTTAAGCTGGTTAATTGTAATGATCAACTGTTAATTGTGTTAATAATAATGAGGAAATGAAGTTTATGATCAAAAGTCAAGGTAATAATCTGAGTACAGGAATCAAATTAAAACTAGCAAATCTCATCTTCA
Source organism: Panonychus citri (assembly GCF_014898815.1). Classification (NCBI taxonomy): domain Eukaryota; kingdom Metazoa; phylum Arthropoda; class Arachnida; order Trombidiformes; family Tetranychidae; genus Panonychus; species Panonychus citri. Next base: position 4,543,919 of record NW_026515543.1, on the reverse strand, counting down.
CTCAATTGTTAATAATCAAATCATACTAAATGTTTAATTAGTGATGCCAATCAAACTGGATTAATTATGATCAACAAGACAGCCAACAATTGATTGTTACCAAAATATTGATGAAATTTTTCCTAGCCCACAATTAGGAAACAATTAACCACAAAGAAATCAGGTCAACTTGATCAACTTTCAATTTAAATCTACTGATTAAGGTCAAGGTCATAGACTGAATTAAATACTATGTGTACAAATGACCTTGAAAATCAATGGTAGCATAATGACCAGAATGACCTTTTCCAACAATCAGCTAAATTAAATTGTGTTTAAAAATCTTGTCAGAAACATTACAATTCCCAGTAGTCGACAATTTAAGTTTGTCTACAATTAAGTTAATCAAAACTCAAAAGCGTAATAAACTTTGACATGATCAAGGTAATTAAGATAAAAGTAAATATTATTATTATTTGCAATAGAAACTAAATAATCAATCAGCTCTTAATTGTCAGTTAATTGTTAGGAATGAGTCATGACTATTTAATGATCAAACCAACTAATCAATTAACAAACTGAAAGTTAAGCAAAAAAAAATAACAAACTGATTTGATTGATTAAACCATTTGTATCAATCTATTGTTACCCATTTGAACAATTAATTAATTGTACAATATAATCAAAGTTAAATCTAATCATATTCAAGAATGATGATGATCAAACCTAAACAATTAAAAGTTAATCATTTGACTTGCAACAAATTAACTTAACAAACCATGAATAAATAAATCGTAAGTAACTCAAGAATCATAATTTAATCAGATGATAATAATTTCAAATCAAGTTATTAAATAATTAATATCAACATCATAGTAATAATAACAATCTAATTAATAATTAATAAGTTGAATGAAAAAAGTTAATCACAATCAAAGAAACTAAACTAAAATCCAATGAGATTAAATTGTTATCAAGCTGATTGATTGGTAACAATCAAGTCTATTAGAATCGACAACAATTAACCCAAAATCTGATGATAATACAATGAGAACAATTTAAATTGTTGTTAATAATTAAATGTAGAAAGTAAATTAATGATAATCAAGAGGGAAAAAAGTGAGAAAAAAAAATTGACAGAGAATTCAGAACATTGGTAACCATGGAAACGTTCTGGAAAAATGATCAATTAAATTTAGTGGAGAAAAAAGTTCCATACAGATACATGGTAATAATATTATCTAAAGATTATTGTTGAAAATTATTGAATATAATATGAAAGGTACTCATGAGTTAAGGAAATTGAATCATTGAATAGCCAGAACTTTTCAGTCTGAGAAGAGGAAAGAAAAAGAAAGAGAAAGAGAAAGATCATCATCATCATCATCATCATTTATCATGGATCATGAACAGACTCTTCTGAATTTCTGAAAAGATAGATTCATATTATGCTGCTTCGAATCATCGGATTCAGATGAAAAGTTTCACTCGTTTTTCACCATAGTTATTATTTTGTTTTCATCGATCACATGGAAACTCTGATTCTTGTTCATTGTTATCATTATTTTCACAACAAAAAGTTCATTGGAAATTTTCATCATTATATTCAGTTCACAATTCATTCAGAACTTTATATTAATCAGCATTTTGTTATCAGAGATAATAAAATGATTATAAATGATTAGGAAGAATGAGAAAAAAAAACAATTGACCAACATTGACCATCTACTCTTAAAGCAATTACTTAATCATGATTATTTCATCATGAGAAATATATTTTACTGAAAATATCAAAAACAATTAATAAATCATGACAAATAATATAAACAAACAGACATTTGATTAATTGAGTTGATCTAATTAAGTTAATCTTTCAAATGAAAATTCAGATGATCAGTGGAGGAAAAAATATATAATTGATTTACTGTTATTAGTTAATTACTTTCGCCTAATTATAAGGTGAATTGGTGTTAATTGAGTCTCAAGTCTACATTTTGATTGTAAGTGTAAATATCAATGGGAAGACAATTAAAAATCTTACAATGATTACAATTGGTTCATCATTGAAATGTATTAACTATTGATCAAAACGATTACCGTTATTTTTCAAATTATCAAAACGATCAGTTGACAATTAAATTGATTTTCGAACTTTTTTTCGAGTCAAAATGTGTTTTTCTAAATAATGATAATTATCATTAATGAAGGCGGAGAAAAAAACTCCCACTATAATCAATGGAAGATGAAAAAAAAAGACTAATCAATAAAACGATAATATTACCAATCGGTAAGTCACAATATCAAGTTTAAGATGATGATAGATAATGATGAGAATCATCAACCTCCCACAAAGTATTACCAATGAAATTCAGGAAATGAACGGAAACAGAATGAAAATAAATGAAGGTATTAATATTATCCAGTTAATTTAGTTAATTGTTATTGATGAATCGTAATGAAAAAAGAGCAGACAAAACATCAACTATCAACATGAACAGAGAGATGGAGATAAAGTTAACTTGAATTAAATTGTCGAAAACAATCAAAATTAATAAGGTAAAGTCTATGTAATAGTTAGAGAGGAAGAGGAAGAGGAAGATGTAAGTTGAGAAGAAATAGTTTCGACTCAAATTTCGAGTTCTAAATTGAAAGAGAAAAGGTGAAATAAGAAGATGACAAGTAGATGATAAGATGATAATAATAACATTCTATGGAAAAAAGGTATTTACTAGAAAAAAATTCATTCTAAACATGAGTAAGTTCAACGAAGAGAGAAACAAATTGTTAGATATGATCATTTCTCTTGTTTTCCTCAGTATTTTCATGGAGTTCATACATTATCACTTCCATGATATTTTTCAGTAGAATGAACAAAATAATGAAATAGATTCTGTTCTTCAAACGAAACTTTAAATTCATTGAAGAAAATGATGAGAACTTTTTTTGTATCTTCGATGACCTTTTTGTCCCTTAGACATTCACTTTCCGCTGCACTTTGAATTAGAATCTTGGACTATTCAGAATCGGTTTCAGATCATTAGGTCTTCTGGTTTTGACATTGGAATCGTCCCAAGGTCAATTTCCTCAAATCAACTGCTCAATTATAGTTAAAGAATTACATTGAAAAGATAATAGTAAAATTTCATGTTCACTTAGTTAATACCAAGAGGATAAAGAGCAAGAAAATCGGTGAAATTATCTTCACCAAAGTAGAGCTTAAATTCAAGGCTCAACTCTTCAGATTCAGATTATCGTTTGTTGAACTTTGTTATAACTTTGTCACGTTAAAATGAACGTGCTGCTCGTGCTTATGGATTCGATGTCTAATGGTCAGTTGAAGTTCATTTCATCATCTATGTAGCATTCGTAGGTGATTATCAAGTTATACATACAAAGTAAGTGTTAACCTAATTGTCATGGGATTGTCAAGGTTGGTGATTATTGAGTGATAATGTTAACATTGGAACTTTTTTTACATGAAACTTTTGTTTCTTGAAAACTTCAACAATTGTGAACCTTTCATATTCATGAACATTCATCATCAATTCAAAAGTTCTGATATTCAGATGAAAAGGATTGTGACCCTTTAAGGAGTTCGATATGATGTTGAATAAATTTCAATCTATTATCATGATAGAATCCTTTTCATCGTTAACCATGAGAAAATTTCTATCATCTATGGAATTGAATTTTCTTTCTTATTGTTAAAATATTCATTTGACTTTCAAATCCTTTCAGGGAAAATGTTAGCATTTGATTGTGAGGGTCAATTACTTGGTATTATCTTTAATTGGAATTAAGTTAAATTGCTTAGTTTTTAATTAAAGGAAAAGCAAATATTATCCATCGGGAATTAGATGATGAAATTGAACATCGTATTCAATGTTAATATTAACGGTAAATTATGTTAATTGTTTATCTTTAATTTGAATCGATAATCAATAAAATTGTTTCCTCTTTTCATGTTTCAATAATTCAGTTCAATGGTCAATGGGTTTTCCTAATCATCTCAGTAAATTAATTAATCAGATTAAAAGGTAAACGATTGAATAGTTAAAGGATTAATTATTGATTGAAGATTAATTATATTTGTTAAAATCAATTATTTTCTCATGCAAATGTAAATCCTAGTGATTTAAATTTGTCTTCATTGTTAATCCTTATGTCTATTAATAGTTGATCACTTTTGATGACATGATCATTGTTGATTGTTAATCTCAAGGTTAACAAAATATTATCACTACAAAGTTGATTGTAATTTATTTGCAAATTTAATCCATGAAACAATAAGCCTTCAAGGGATAATCAATCAATCAGTTGTTGCTAATCATCACAATATAAAAGGGTAAACAGTTTCATCATTATTGCCTCAGGCATTGGATTATTTTCTTGTAGGAGTTAATTGTAAAATATTGATTGTGATAAATTGTAAAGGAAAATTATTGATTTAATTTCTAAGCTGATTAGTTGATTGTTACTGGAAGAGAGCAGAAATTAACACTTAATCATTAACACCAACAATTATCATAATGCAATAGGTTTTAATTGCGTATCTATCTGGTTAACTAATTTACTTCGTCATCAATTGTTGGGTTTGATTTTCTTCACATATGGTTAATGTTTGATTGTAAATCATCGGGAATTGTAATTAAATTGACTTACCAATTTTTTAGGTGTTGAGGTAATATAACTGTTAATTATTTCTTCATCTGAACGATCTCGAGTAAATGAATGACGTCGTCTAATTGCTGACCTGAGGTCAAACTGATCGGATGAAGTTGAATCTTTTTGAGTTAGACTTCCACTGGTCACTCCAATGGCTCCGGCTGCAGCCGCTGCGGCTTTATTGATGGCCAATATGTCCAAATCATCTCGAGATCGGGGCTTACAAACGGAAGATAAATCGTGAACACTGAGATCAGGGTGGGAAAGGCAAACCCTCGAGGCTTGTTCAAATGTCTTCCTCTTCTTGGTCAACAATGGTGAACCCGTTTTAAGCCGGTTAACCGGTGAAAAGCGTTTGACCGCCGTCCAAATGGACTGTAATCGTCGTCCAGATGATCGGATTAATTTACTTGGCGATGAGTTGGGACTATTGGTGGAACCATTGATGACGGTGGAAGTTGTCGAGATTAAAGTGGCCGATGCATGAGAATGGTGGACACGATGACCACTCGAATTGGAACCATCTTGGAAGGGAAAATCAAGGACAGAATAACTAAGAAATTTAACATCTTCATCGTGAATATTATCGTTAATTGTGTTATCAGTGGTAATTAGATCATTTGAAACTGAATTAGAGTTACATGCAGTAGTGTTTAAGGTTAAATTGGAAGTGGAAACGGTTTCATGGGATGAGGGGCTGGAAGAGGAAGTTACAATTAAGGGTAAAACAAGGCAACTATCACTAGGGAAAATATTATCATGTTCAGAATCATGATCCTGGTTATCGGGATGGTTATTATGATTACTATTAGATGAAGACATTTATTACTTGGTGATGATGAATTTGATTGTTGCTGGTGAGATTTTGAACTCTCAGGTTGATCACAACTACAATTACCGATATCGGAGGTTTTGGCACTTCCACTAATCTCACCGGCGAGGGTTGAACAAGGTAAATAAGCTCCACTACTATCGGTTGATGATCGTCGTAAACATGTTCCCAAAAGTGGTGAGCTTTTCCGTTCACTAGTAGAATTGGAATCTATTAATCACAACAATTAACCAGCAAAATGAATAACAAGACAAACAGTTTCAATGAATGAGAAAAGTCAATGTGTATTCATCAAGTTGAATCGATGATGATGATGATGATTAAAACAGATTTGGAATATAACAAAAAAAGGAGGAAAAAAAAGAGAGAATGAGAAATTAATTTGATGAGAATTGTGTATGTGTGTGTGTTGATTAGTAATTAAAATGATTTGGATGCAAGGTGAGAATTGATTGTCTATCATTTAATCAACGAAAACAAATTATTAGGCTTATTCTTCATCTCTTGTTGATATTACAGTTTCCAAATGAATCTCTTTGTGAATATACAAAATTCACCAAGATCATGATAGTTGGAAACATCTCAGGTGATTCGTAATCATGATGATAATCTAAGTGAAATATGACATTTGTTATAATCATCATGATGATAAAGATACACACTGATGGTAATCATGATAATAATCTTCATTCTTCATCTTCAGAATGATCAGAATCTTTTTTTCGTTCTAATAATAATATGAAATAAGTAGAAAGTGTCAACAATAATCAGAAGCTTTTGTTTCTCAGAAAAAAAATCTATTACTTTCTCCAATCAATTCTGTTAATTGTAAAGTGGAAGAGAAGTAGATTAATTATTTCACTGATTAATTGAGGAATAGAATAACAATTACCTGTAATTTCTCGAACAAATTTCATTACGGTAACACTGAAGTCGACATGATGATGACCACCAATTCATGGTATTGAAGAGATTACAACATGTAATTCAATTCAAATACTCGAAAGAAAATCGTTGATTAACATTATAAGAATTTTACAATTTTCGAATGTTGAGAAATTAAAGATTAGAGATTAAGATGGATTAAGATTTGATCGGTTTTAGAGTGAAAATGAAAACATTTCGTCGAGTTTGGAAAAGGTGAACAGGGGAAAGGGAAAAGGTTCTGGTGAACGACGATAAGACGAACGGATATGATTAAGGTGTTCGAATTTTGGTGAGTTCGATGATGGAGATTAAATTGATGTTGACACAAAGTGATCACAACTAAAGAAGACACTTAATGTGTGGATTAGAACAAAGAACATGAATGACAAAGGAAAAGAAACACAGACAGAAGAAGATGAGGAGAAGGTGATGTTGGATGAGATGAGAATTTGACAACAGAATCACATCATTATTCGTTTAATAACATTCGAAGAGGAAGAAGAGGAAGATAAATAGGAAAACATGAGGAAAAGAAAATAACAACAAACAGAGAGAAAATTACACAGAGAAAAAAAGACAGAGGTAGACAGAGAAAAAACAATAACAAGAGAAGAGAAAAAAAATATTCTTCAATATTAAAAGACTTGAACAGAGAAAAACTAATGTTTGAGTTGTTTGAGAAATTTTCGGGAATTTATTAGTATTTAAGTTCTTAATCTTTATCGTTAGTTGATTGGGAGAATCAATTAGTTCATGTGTGTTGATATCAAATAGAAAAGAAAATTTTTAGAAGATAAAAAAGGTAGGTGAAGAGAGAAAATTATTTCAAATTTTATTCGATTTCTGATCAAGTTTCTCATGTGGACCTGAGATTGTTTTTCTCTTTTGGGTCAACAACTAATGGAAGAAAAAAAGAAGAGGATGAAGAAGAAAGAAGAGGAAGATGAAACTCTCTCTCTCTCTCTCTCTCTCTCTTACCTTTCCTTTCTTTTCTTCGTCTCCTCTGTCTTCGTTTTTTGGTAGTCTTTCTTTTCTCTGTCTTTATTTACTCTTCTTCTCTTTCGTTTCTCGGGTTCAATTGAATTCTATTTCTCTTCTCTCGATTTGGTAATTTTATTTCTCTCTCTTATCATCTTCTCTTTCTGAGTTGTCTCTTTTTATCTTCTTTGGAATGAGAGAGAAAGAGAGAGAGAGCTTTTTTCGAAAGTCAGTCTCTTTCTTTTCTCTCTTTATCCTTTGGTTCCTCTCTCTTTTTTTGGCTTCATTGAGACTCTTCTGATTCTCTGACTGTCCTGGCGACATCTTTCAGATTCTCATGATTCTCATGAAATAATTTCCAACAATTAACTCTAAATGATAACAATCAACTTTTCCATGATCCAAATCAGTTGGATTAACTTAATTAACTTACTATTCCTTTGGATAATGGTCACTGGTATGGTCACTTTATCTTCGTAATCTTGAGTCGGACGATTGATCTTAAGACGACTTTTCGAACCAAAGTTGAACAAATATCGACGACGAGCTTTGATAACCATAATTGTAGTAGAATTAGATTGTGAGAAATTAGTTAATTATCCTTTCGAAGGCACAATTAATCAAATTAACACTTAATGATGGTAGTTAGAAATGAAAAACAAAATGATTAGCAAGTTGAATCAATTTTTGAATTGACAATTTCTGAATTAAACTAATCAGCTACTGACATAGTTTACATCTAAGCAATTAAGGACCAATTGTCAACTGTATTCAACGAGCAATTTGTTAATCCAATTACGTTTTACAATTTTGAATCAATTTTTCAAAATCAAATCAAATTCAACCGAATTTTGATTAAACAACTGGTGGAAAAAAATTTCAACTAAAGCATCTTGATTGTAATGATTGGAGAAAATATTGGAAATTAAGTTAATTTGATTTTCTATTTATTTTAAATTACATGAATTTTTTTCATTGATTGAGAGACAATTAATACAAAAAGAAAACAAGATTAAGTTTGGAATGGGTACTAATAAAACAATAGTAATAATAATATAAAAAAGACCAAAGATAAATCACTAATTAATTGGGTAGTAATTGTGTAATAAGAGGAATACAATTTGATCACTCATGGAATCATTGATAATTTAAAGAGTAGTGATTCGATCATGATGTGAGTGCTTAGAATTTTGTAAAAAGAACGAGAATCCGAACAGAACAATTAAATTGATGTTGATTATTACAATTAATCTTCTCCTTGAGGCATCACATCCTCCAATTTTTTGATAAATTTGATCCTTAATTCAGTTGTAGCATCTCCTTTAAGATAATCCTGCAAGAACCAAGCTTTAGCTTCAATCTGAACCTAAATTTAGTTTTATGATTAGAAAAGGAAAACAGAATGTTAGACAATTGCCTATGAATTTAGTAAGGAAATTAAGTAATTACCATCTCTAGAGCGCCACGAATAATACCAGGTAGTATGTTGGAGTATCTCAGGTTAATAAGGTGATCGGGTAATTCGATAAACTCAGCCAATGGATTAGCTTCTAATGTCAGAGAGAATTCATCATTTCCTTGGCTCCAATTGGTAATTGAAGGAGTAATTCCAAGATACATTCGGAAAGCAGATTGAATTTTATCGGCAACATCTTTGAAATCAAAGCATCGAGGGGTATTTGTTTTGGCTAGAAAATCTTCTATCAAACGAAGGCCAATATTATAACCACTTTTGTAGCATTTTTCATATCATCATGTGTAATAGATTCGTTGATTGATAGAGAGAGAAAAAAGAATTAGAATCAACGGAGAGAAATTTGAATCATTATCCAAATGTAAACACTTACATCCTTTCCAATTGTTTGTTGACATCTTCCGGATTCTCATAATCTTTGATTAATTGGAACACTAAAGAACCATATGTTAAGCTAAATAGGTCTGAACTCTGGAAAGTGAAAAAAATAGGAAGAAAAAGAGAAAAAAAATCCAATCAATTAGATAATCAAATGAAAACACCTTAGAATTTTATTCATTAAAGAAAATAGAAAAATTATCCCAAAAATCAACTTTTTACTTACAATTTTCTTCGAATCAACATTTTTCACTGGTTTGGCCATTAGATCTACAATCAATGTTGAGTGGGAAATCAAAAACAATCAAAATTAAACAGAAATTTAATCAAAAATTGATCACAATTGAACTAATAAAATTCAAGAGAAGACAAAAAAACACCAAAGACCAAAATGTAAACACCGGTTTAGAAAATTACTTTTTCCAACCAACAGATGGCGACACTGTTTCTCTCATTAACGGTTGATCAAAGTTACGAATTGAATTAATTGTGAACCAAATTAAATGAAATCAATGGAAATTGATAAGTTGATCAAGAGTAAATCAAAGAAGAGATAATAATCTCTCATGGCGAGATCAAGAACATTGACATTAAAATAATTAAAATTGAAAACAATTAGATTTTCAACTGATTAATTGTTGAAAATCAACTGAACATGATTTTCAATCATCTTGTTAATCATGTTAAAATTAAAGACAAGTTGGTAAACAATTAGAAAGGTAAAAGTTTCAAAGAAAAACTTAACTAGACAGTTAAACCATCTCAAACAATTAACTAATCATTATTAGCATTTATGATTATCATAACAGTTACCTTGCGGCAAATTAATTTTCAATAGGAATAAATTTCTGAACAGTTGATTATGTTAATTGTTTAGGTTAACATGATTATAGTTTTGATTAATTATCATTTGATTGTAAAAAAAATTACAACAAATAGTAAACAAAATTTTGAGAAAAATTATCAACAAAAAACAAACTAATTGGTTTCAACTTGATCAACTAAATGATAACAATCAAGATGATCAAATGAGAGCAATCAAGTTTTGATTGTTGCAAGATAACAACCATGGAATTATTAATTTTAACAATTAGACGTTAACTAAATCGTTAAATCAGTCTAGGAAAAAGCAAACTAATTATCTTAACAATCAACTGTTCCAACAATCATGAAGTTAATTTTTTATTATGATTACTTATTTTGTAGGTTAATCCATCTGAAGGTAATTAACTGTCGCCTTGCAAATGGATTGTCACATCAGTGTGACAATCTCACAATCTCTGAGAGCTTTTCTTTACAAGTGAATGTTATGTCCAGTGGATTAGCTGACCAGTAACAACCTACAAGATGACCAATGGTCAGAGTGAAAAGAAAACAAGAAAAACAAACTGTCCGAAGCATAAGAATTAAGAAACTGGACCGTAAAGGTTGACATTGTTTTTGTTTTCTTCTTATTCCTGGCTTGTAATCATCAAATTTTCTAAAGATCAAAATTGATTTGATTAGTTAATTAAAGTTCTAACCTAAAGTTAAATCAGTTGGAAACACAATTAAACCAAAAAGGTAAGTAAATTTCAATTAATTAACTCGTCAACTTAACTAATTGTCTGTTCATTAATATGAGACAACATTTGAACAGGTAAAAGTTGAAAACTACCTGAAAGAAAACAAAATCAATTAAATTGATTAATTAGTTGTAGTAAATATAATTTATGTTGCTAATTAGTTTGAGGTAACGTTAAATTGTTAATAAATATTAGTGGAAATTAACCAACTGATCAAATATCAAATTAAGAATCATTAGTTAACCTGAACAGATGATTATCTTCATAAGGGATAATCTTTACATTGAGTCTCTCTCTCTCTCTCTCTCTCAGGTAAGATCATTGATCTTCAGAGTTGGTGACATGCTGATAATCATCTTAATCATTTCCATAAGTCACAATTTAATGATAATCATTAAATTAAGAGTATTAAATTAATATAGAAACGAAAACTGGTTTCCCTTTAAGAAGATGAAAAAGTTTTTCTATTATTTTGATGAGGCGAAACAATTTAAGGTGCAATTTGGTAACGGAAAAGAGTGAGAAACTTGATTAACCCTTCCTTTCAAATGATTTAGTAATTTTAATGAATTAACATTGGTGTTTTATCGAGAAGGGTAATTGGAAAATCGTGATTAACAAATTGCGATATAAAATCAACATCCACTCCTTGAGGAAAATCATAAAAGTAACTTTTTCTTTTCCTTTACCTGTAATTTCATTACTATGGTTAAGGGTAAAGCCCCTTTTAATATTAACATAGTTAAAGGTCACTCACTGGTCAATCAAATAATAAAAAGCAACAAATGTATTCATTTCCATTAGTTAACCTTAGGTATAAGTTTCCTTAGGGTTAAGGGTTAGGTTTACATTTAGATTTACTTGATTAGTTTGACGTTTGTTTTGATCATAATATCAAAGGCCAATGAACATTTTGATTGGATTTGATGGAAATGTTTAATATCCCAATTAGATTTGATTGCGATCATGATTGTTGGTGTTAAAACTTTAATTTAAGATTAGATTTAATTGATGATCATCATCGAGATTAAATTGATAGAGTTTGAGTAACTGTGTGTGTGTGTGTGTGTTTGATTAACATGATAATATTAATTAGAGTTACGATTTGATTAATGTCATGGATTAAATCATGGAGTGAGAAAAAGGTTGTTAAGATTAACATCTCAATTAATCAACACTAACTGACTCTCCTTGTGATGATTAAAATTGTTGATATTTTGATGATAAATTTTAATCAACAGAGAGGAAAATATTTAAATTGATTGAAAGTTTCAAATGTTAATAAACTTTCAATTGTGTATGAAGAAAACAAAGAGGGAAATTGAGATTCGCAACTCAGAATGAATAATTTTGCATGAGAAATTAAGTTAAATTGTTTTGGAATGAAATTGAAACAAGATTAGTCTCTCCTCCTCTTTTCCTTAAGATTCATTGCCATTGTTGTATTCAGAGAGCGAGAGAGAGAGAGAGAGAGAGAGGAGGGAGGCTGAATTCAGGAATAGTTCAATGTCTTTGAGAAATCATGATGAAACCATAACGTTTTCCATAGAAAAGTTCATTGTGATTTCCATTAATCAGGTCATTTCTATAGAAAGAATAACGATCATTGACCTTAGAATAAGAGAAAAAGAAAAAGCAACTTTTTCTCTTCTCCTCAATTCTAATGTATTTTTCTTGCTGTTGTCCGAAAACAAACCGGATCCTTTGACCGATGGAAGATGAAGTTATAGCTGTTTTTTATTCTAATAATGATAATGATGCTCATCATCATCATGAAGATGATAGTGGTAATGATGAGGATGAGGATGAATAAGTGAGAGTAAGAAAGGAAAAGGGCAACTCGAGATGTTATATAAAGACTCACCTTTTTCATTTAATTTCTTAGATGAAACCGTTGATCACCTTCAATTGGATTAAAATAATGATTCCAACAATTCAGATTATTTCATGTTTACTCTTATTAGGTGAGTAATTAAAAGTTCAATTCTAATCAACTAACTGCGATTAACACGAGATAGTATTAGAATGACAATCAATCAACCAATCAATCAGTGAATGTCTTTAATTTTGACGCTAATTTGATTAGATTTACACTCTAAATATCATTAATCTCGATCTTAATTCTTAATCACTTTTGATCAATCGACTTTCTGTTTTTAATTATTGATTCAATTCTGTTTCTCTGCTCGATAGTTTCATCAACTAACGGAGATCAACCTGACCCCTCATGTCTTCAGTGTATTTGTCAGGTAAGAGTTGATTTGATTTTCTTAATTTTATCTTTAATTGTGTGTTTCCTTATTCATCTAATTGTGTTTATTTCTCTTAATCTTTTAGGCTTCATCTAATTGTGATACGAATAATTTAAGGTGTCCAATTGGATCAGGATTGAATTCTTATTGTGGACCTTATCAGATCTCTCGTTACTATTGGGAAGATGGTAACGGTATCGGTTACGATTTCGAGACTTGTACCAATCTCAAGGCTTGTGCAGAACGAGTTATAATTAACTATATGAAAAAATATTCACGAGATTGTAATGGCGATGGTTTCATTGATTGTCTCGATTATGCTGCTATTCATCGTATGGGTGTTGATAGTTGTTCAGATCAATCGCTTTATTCATCAGAGTATTGGCAAGCATTCAGTCAAACTCAGTGTGTCCTTAACCCACCGCTCGAATCGCCATCGATTTATACTTACCAACAACACGATCAACAACAATCCACGAATCTCTATGTGCCAAAATCTTATCCAGGTAAAAATTACGCCACATACAATCCAGGTAATTCTGTCCATGTCAATGGTCCAACAATTTCGTCATCTTCATCACCAGTATCATCATCAACTCATCGATTGAAGAAGAAGAAGAAGAAAAAGAATCAAAATCGAGGGTCAAGTTCATCTCGAAGACGAACTGGTCAAAATGAAGGTTCAGTCTCTCCAGTTCCAAATCATTCCGTAAGTCGATCTGATCCTCCATCGATTCGTTCAGGGGAAAACATTCCGAATATCAATAGACGTGTTGATTTTGACGATATTCCTGGAGCTGAATCTGGTTTCGGAATCTCTCGAGCTCCATATGTGCCTTCGTATTATGTACCATCGACTAATGGTCCAACATTAGTTTCGATTCCTACCAGAGGTTCAACCACTAATGAAGATGGTTACGTTAATGATGGTGTAGTGAATTCAGTTCCAAAACCACCTCGTCAACCTTTAACCCCAAGAGCGATTCCATCATCAACCAGTCCTTCTCATGTAAATTCTTCTCCACCCTCAGTCTCTCCATCTCGTCCTTCTAATCGTCCAAGTTCCCGACCTTCATCTCGTTCTGCTCCTCGTTCATCTTCACGACCTTCTATTCGCACACCTTCAGTTCCTCAGCCACCGAGTTCAAGTTCACCTTCTAGTTCCTTACCAGTGGATTTTCCATCATATTCGCCATCTTATATTCCCTCATATCAGCCATCAGTTTCTCCCTCAATTCCATCCTCTCCATTGACTCCTGATTCTTCATCTATTTTACCTCCAGTTTCTCCTTCATCACAACCTCCGATTTCATCTTTAACCCCTTCTTCTTCTCGCCCTTCATCCCGTCCACCTTCACGATCCTCATCTCGCCCAACATCTTCCCGTCCTTCTTCAGTCTCCCCTCCTTCCACTTCAGCAAACCCACCTTCTATCTCTCCATCAGCCAATTCATCACCTTTAGAGCCTCCACCATATCCACCATCTTACCCGCCATCATACTCACCCGCTTTTGAGCCCTCTTATCAACCTTCATTCGAACCTTCATACCCACCATCATATCCCTCACCTTATGAACCATCAGTGAATCCTTCGTATCCATCAAACGAACCTCTACCACCGACTGTCCCTTCACCTCCATTCTCATCTTCATCATCACCTTCAAATATTCCAACATCAAGATCTCATTCAACTCCTGATTCAAATAGACGAAAACCACCAAACACAAGACGAACAACAAGTTCGAGGAGTCGACCATCAGCCCCAACATCACCTAAACCATTTATTCCAACACAACCACCAACAATTAAACCGCCAGTTATCATATACGAAACTCAGCCAACATCATCTCCACCAACATCACCAGCACCGTTCAACCCACAAGTCCAACTGTCTCTTATTATCAACCAGAAACCGTTAGACCATCAACACCTCGCTCTTCATCCCAACCTGGACGAGGAGTTAGAAATGGACGTCGTCGACCAACAGACGGGCCAACAACAGTAATTAGCACTAATCCTCCTCGAACTTATACTCAAACCCAACCAACAACCCCGACATTGACCTCAACCGAAACCCCGGTCAACAATTATCCAAGAGTTCCAACAACTCGCGACAACGAACCAACAGAAAACGCTAATCCATCAACTCCTTCAACGCCTCGAATAATAACCGATAGAGATAATCCAGATAGTGGATTAACCGAAAGATCAACACCATCATCATCTTCATCAGTACCAACATTAGAATTTAGAAATTCAAACAATGAAGATTCAATTCTTCCTTCGAATCCTCGACCCCCGCACTTAACCAATATAACGATAACAATTAGCGATCAGTGTTTGTCATGTTTATGCGAGGTAAGTAACAATAATTGTAAAAAAAATCGACAAAAATCAATCGAAAAACTAATCATGTTAATTTCTATCCCTTAACAGTCAACAGAATCATGTTCAAATAAAGGAACTTGCTCCAATCCCGAAGGACCTTGTGGACCATTACAAGTGACCTACGGTCAATGGGTTATCGCTGGTCAACCGAAATCTAATTTCCAAAAGTGTGCATCGAGTCTAGATTGTTCCAGAGGCATATTGCGACGATATTATGCCAAACATGGCGTCGATTGTAATCTCGATTCCGATGTTAATTGTGTAGATTTTGCCTTAATCCATAAGTATGGTTTAGATAATTGTAAAGTGATTCCTGAAGATCTATTTAAATCAGGGTATTGGCTCAATTTTGAAAATTGTTATGGTTTTGATAGGAAATAATCATTTTTACTTTGTAATTAACTTATTTTATCATTTTTTTGTCAATTCTAAAATAATTCTGATATCGTTGAAACGATATCGAGAAATTTGTAAAATTTTCATTTCCTCATCACAAGAAGTGAATTAAAGTGATCGAGTTTTTTTTGTCTCTTTACTACTACTAAGTTAACAGTTAATTGTTTCCGGGTTCAGAAAATAACAATGGTAACAATTTGAATAAATATCTTTAATCAATTGAGCAGCTAAATCACACTTCAATGTTTACCCAATCAACATGGTATTTAAATGGTGCCTCCGATTGAATGAACCCAATTTTCATTCTGATGTTTGTGATGATAATGTTCAGTGAATAGAATTCAATTGATCCCATGTTAATTATGAAGATTAGTTCTTTAATTTTGTTGATTTGTTTCTTCCAAGTGACCATAATTTACCAGAAAGTGACCAGTTCATCGGGTATGATCAATACACTTCGTATTACTGATTGGTTTCAAGACGGGGAAACATTAGTCCAAGAGGAGGAACAGGAAGAAGTGATTGAATTTTTCGATGAAGAAGCTCCAGTTTTGATTGAATTCCATGAGTTACCGGATGAAACATGAAACAATCAATCAATTCACAATTGAATAAATGAAGTGAAAATCTTTCAAATTAAATGTAAAAAAAAGCAGAAAAAAGTGAAAATCAAAACCAGTGACTCCAAATATCAATTCCCACTAATTAATTGTATTCTATCAACAACTTTACTATATAAAAGTGAATTAAAATCCAATTTATCGTGAAAAATCAAACTGACCACAATTAAGATGAACAAAAATTGAATTTAATTTTATCCTTTGATCGTTGGAAATCAGCGCCATCTCTTAGGAAATTTAAAAAAGAAAAAGAAAACAATTAAATAAAAACATCGTTCCAATTGAATCTAAAACTAAATCTAAAATTTACTATAATTAGAATCGGAACATCAATTGGTTATCTAATTAACTTTGCCTTTCTCACCGAAAAAGTTAATTATTAGATCAACAAATTAACCTTGACAGCAAACAATTAAAATACGAAAAAGTGTACAGATGATTAACAGATGATGGATATAATTTAATTAACCGGAAGTCTCCAGCAATTAACAAAGGTAATCACGATCAATATAATGAGAAAGAAAATTAAATCAATTTAAACGAGAAAAATTAAATATCCAAATTAACCAAAAGAACGAAAATTGGTCAAGAGTTTTAATTGATAAAATTTTCTCGAACAAAAAACTAACGGTACTTTCATCTAATCTTCCTATTGAAATGATGCTACGAGAAAAGCTAATCCATCTCAGGTAATAACTTATGAAGAGAATGTTAACTTTTTAATGACATTACATAAATCTAACGGTTCTTTCAGGTAACAATAATAATCGTAACTGTAACATTGAGAGTGAAAGTTTTCTCAACAATTTTACCTTTTTATCCTCATCTTCTCAGACTTATCTTCATCTTCATCTTCATCTTTCTTTATATCTGAATGAAAGAAAACCATCTATTCATATATAAGAATACAAACAATAACTTATTCTTATTTTCTCCTTGTATCATTTTCCAGGTAAAAATTATCATCCAAGCATTTATCTTCTCTCCTTCATCTTCCTCCATCATCTTCATCATGGTTATCATCATCATTTTTCTTTCTTTTCTCTTTCTATTTATTTGTCATCTCTTACCAAACATTTCCCGTTAATCCATAGGCACATTTTGGTAAATCTCTTGATCCACCAACTGTTTAACTGATCCATTTATTAGAAGTTAATTGTCACTGTTGATTGTTGTTGTCACCATCTAACGGTAAACAGTAGATTCAACAATTAACTTTAATTGTTACACAAATTTCTTGATTGTTTTCTTCTTACTCATAACTAAATCAAGATAAGAACAACAATCAATTAAATTGGGAATAATTCAATTAGGAATCAACAAAAAAATTTACTCTCTTTAAAGTTACAAATTGAAATTAATTAATTATTTAATTCTGGGAAAGGAAGTTGAAAACTTTAATTAATTGGTGATTTAAAGTGTTGTTAGAAAAAAAGATTTACTTGATTGATTAACATTTACCAATCAATTTAAGAAACCTCAATGATTAGCAATCAATGATAATGAAAATCTAAACAATCAGAATCAATATCAACAACTAATCAATATTATCAATAGTCAATTGCAATTGACAATTAATGTCTTACAGATTGTAGTTGATTTATTAATCTTAAATTGCTAAAAGTTGATTTAAATGATTTAAAAATAATAATAATTCACAATTAATTGTGACGATAATGATTAAGATTAAGCATGAAATGTATTATTTTCATAACTCTCTTTGTTTATTATAACAATTTAAATAGTAATAAAAGTAAAGTGTCCTAAAGACAAATAATAATACAATCTAATATTTCCGGTTTATTATTTGCAACTTCTTCCGGTCTCCTCCCAGTTTAACCCTCCATCTCCATAGGCACTTGTAGCACGAAAGTGAGAGAGCACAAAAAAAAACACCAAAAGCTTAGTTGATGATGAAAAGAGAAATAGAAAGTTATATAAGTATTAATGTATTAATACATTATTATGAATGATGATGAATAAGAGGAAGAGACAGAAGGAGATGAAGAGAAATACTTTTACAGTTATTCCTTGTGACAAATTCAATTGATGATGATAAAGAAGAAGATGAAGAAGGAAGTAAACTTGAGAGAGAAAGGGAGACGAAAAAGGGTCAAAAAGAGAGAAAGAGAAGAAAAAATTTCTAGTAGACAGAGATGAAGATAAAGATGAGGATGATCGGAGTAAAGAGGAAATGTCACAAAATAGACAGATAGAGGTAGAGAGAGAGAGAGAGAGAGAGAGAGAGAGAGAGAGAGAGAGAGAGAGAGAGAGAGAAAGTAAAAAGAAAGAGAAGATGAGAAAAGCTTCTGTTATTTGTTGTTATTATTATTTTCCATTGACCCAATGTGAGTGTTTCGATTGAAAAAGGTTAACCAAACCTTGTCAAATATATTCACTGTTAACCTTTCATCTTTATCATCCTCATCATCCTCATCACCATTTCCATCATCTTAACCTAGATAATAACAATTATAATAAAAGGTATAAATTGTTATTCCATTGGATTTAATTGAAAAACTTAAATCATGATAAAGGGAGAAAGCGAAACGACATAAATTGTTAACTAAATGGTAATTGTGTGTTTGTTGTTAAGTTATTGGAGCTTCAACTGATTTGATTTAAATCATTTCTGCTTAAACAACAATCAACAATCAATTGTAAGTTTTTTATTTTTACTTTTTTTTCTTATATCACTTACCTTTAAATTTTCGTGGTCATTATTGAGCAACAATCAATTTATGATCATTTTATTTATTTCCAATTGTATTGGTTGATTTTTATTCAAAAAATGTGATTATTTTTATCAAAATTTTATATCTTCCAATTGACTATAAATTGTCACAATTAACTGACAATCTATTGTTGATTGCATCAGGATTACTAGTTAACACTTCCTAACATGATAATAACCTCACCCATGTGTGTAAATTTATTAGTAACAAGATGATGATGATTATGATTATTACGATTATGATGATAAAGATGGTGAGTTTTTTCCGCATCTTTTTTAGCCTCTTTACCTTTAATTTACCTGGAAACTTAGTCTGTAGACTCAAGATTTTTTATCTTCAGAACTGTTCCCAGGCCTTAAACTGAGCCTCTTTCTCTTCATCTTCAGCCCACCTTCTTCCTTGACTCTCTCTCTCTCTCTCTCTCTCTCTCGTTTCCATCCTCTGTAAATCATCACAACGCATATTAGACAATAAGATGAAGATGATTTTTGATGATTATGATGAGGCAACAGAAGTGAATACAGTTATTGCCTTTGGATGAAAAACCCACCGTCAAGGCCGAACACAGATAACCAATAAAAGTTAGTTAGGTAACATAAGTTGAAGTAATAATATTATATAAGATGAACACAAGATGATGATGATGATGATGGAGAAGAGGAAAGGAAGAAGGAGAAGAGAAAAGCCCGAGATGAGTTTGACCTAATAAGGTTTAGTCGATGTAAAATCACGGGTCCAAGGCTCTTTTCTATCACTCTAACCATCGCCAATAGCATCTCCTTCTCCTTCATCATCTTCCCATCTTCTTCTTCTTCATCTTGTTCTCCTCCTTAAAGAACCAGAGGAACCAGAAAATATGCCCGAAAAACGAAAAAGAGGAATCCGAAATTAGGCCAAACTAATTTAAATCCACGTAACAATAATCACTTTGAAAAGCATACAAGTAAAAATAATGTTAATGATAAATATTAAAAAGAAAAGTCTGTTGCGATTTCTGATCAAATATTAATAGAATCGCTAATAAGAATAATAGAAAGTTTTTTTCTATCATAAAATATTTGTGATCTTTGTTGATCGTAAACCAGGTTAAAGGTCATTATTAAAGAGAGAGAGAGAGAAAGCAAAAGGTTCAGCTAGAATTTATTAGTTTATAGTTCAATCAATTATTGAAAATTAGGCTAATTTCAAGCTTCTCTTGTTCTTTGTACCCTCAGGTAAGTTTATCACCTGAGTTTCCGATTGTGATGGTAGTTTTTCAATATTTTCCATGAGAACTTTTTGTTCAAATATGAATGAATGTCATGATCATCGAGACGATAAATCGATCGATTCTGAACTTTTATTTCAAACCCATTGATAAGTTTGTAAAAACGAAAGCAACGAGACGATTTTTGATAGGATCTAATATTGAATGCTCTTAGTGAGAGTCTTCTGCAGTGTAAAGTGTGTTGATTGTTCTTCTTTAATTGTGATTTAATTGCATCCTCACCTTATTATTGATGGAAAAGGATCGAAAACACCGATAAATATAAATGGATAATCTAATGGATCAACAAACAAAAGATAATCTTTCAATGAAAAGGGAGATGAAGGTGAAAGGAAGAAGATCAAGTCTATGGAGAAAGAAGAGAAATCCAAAAAAAGAAAGATGATAATGATGAAGGAAGAGAGGCACGAATTTAGCACGTAATGGTGTACAAAAAGCGGAAGAAATTAGGTCAAAATTTGTGGGCATAAGGCCGAACCGTTACAGAGGGTGAGAAGAAGATGAGATGAAGAAAGAAAAAGAAAAGGAAGTTAAGAATGAAAGGGAAGAAAGAAGATGAAAATGGAACCAAATTTGGCCCAAGGCACGGGTAAAGAAGAAGAAGAAGACGAAGATGATGATGATGATGAAAGAAGATAAAGATTTTTACCTGGAAAACCATAGAAAGAGAAATATAATAAAATTATTGTTTGTTATCTTCCATTCGCATTATTACCTTTTCTTACTAAAAGAATCGTTTGTATACATAATAACAATGAGAAGACGAAGAAGATGAAGAAATTGTAAGAAACTATCATCTCTCTCTCTCTCTCTCTCTCTTACTTTCTTACCTGTGTAAACCGTTAGGATAATATTTATGTCAAGACATTTATTTAAACTTTTTGTTGAACAGTTTACTTTTACCTTTACCGGGTAATAATATATTACCTTTACAGTTACAAGGAAAAGTGAAGATGAAGAAAAGTTATCCCGTTATTTTTATCTTTAGAAAAAAATTTTTATTTCTCTTTTCACTTGGATTCTCCTATTTAATGATGATGAGGATGATTAGTGATTTGCCTTATGCTCTCTCTCTCTCTCTCTCTCTCTCTCTCTCTTCCTTTTCTCTTTGGTCAATGTATTTAAAATCTTTGTTTCTAAATATGTTAACAATTAAGAGGAAGATAAGAGAGGTGAAGATGAGGAAGAAGTTGATGTATCAACATGATTAGTTTGATGGTTTTCTGATCCAGAGGAAGAGCGAAACTGATACTTGATATTATAAGACTCGCCCATTGAAGATAAGGCAAGATGATGATAAAGTTTCTCATCTCATGATCAACGTTTATCATGAAATTTTCAACAGGAAGAATTGACATTCAATTTAAATACTTTGGCAAATGATTGGGTATTTAGGGATAATCATAATGAAAATCCATTGGCAAAATGTTGACCTAATTATCTTGTAAAGATGAAAGAGGAAAATGGATCGGCGGTGATGCTGACCTACAACAATAGTTACCATCCAAATATAAGTACAATGATTAGTGTAAAGACACTGAATGGTAATTATTATTATGAATTTGGCGGGAAAGAGGTCAGTTTGCGAAAATGGATCGACGGAAACAAAGGGAATTGGAATCATCAATTGTCGACTTTACCTTTCGGTGCCGTTTAAATGGTTTTCAGAGTCAACTACCGGTGTCACTATTGTTGATCGAAACGATTCTCGATGATACTTTTACTACTTTTTGAATAGGTAAAAAGGGTTACCTGTAAATCCATTGGATGTTTGGAGGATTTATGATTGATTGATGATTATGTAGAGTCGATAATGATCCTGATGATATGCTGTTGATTAAGATGATTGTATTAACTACTTCCGTTGTGTTTTGTGTGAGTACAATTCAAGAGAGAGTGAAAAAAGCGTGAGAAGAGTTGAAACCAATATTATGTAAAGTATTATATAAGAGGCAATATGGCGTCCGGGTGATACACTGAAAGGTAAAATCCAAGGTAAAGAGGGAAAAGAGATGAAAAGAAAGTAAGATGATGATTATGATGAGAGAAAAGGGAAAGTTAACGGTTTATTTTTCTTACAACAGGAAATGTTATTTCGAGATGAAGAGAATATTAAAAGGAAAGAGAATAGAAAATAAAGAAAGAAAGAGTTACCTGGGAAAAGGTCAAAGGTGAGAGAGAGAGAAAAAGTTATCAAGGTAAACATGAAACATCTAAATTGTGGTGATTGTTTTCCACTCTAATTGTTGTTAATTGCTTATGGTTTTCTTCACAGTCCAATGTGAATTATATTCTAATTGTTGTCTACGATTTTCAGTTGTTTGTTTTATTCATTAATTGTGATGAATTTCATTTGATTGATATGATTGGTTGAATTATATTCTCACTTACGATGATTAAGAAACAATTTGTTTTCTCTGTTTATCTGATTCAATCTTAATTAGGTCAAATTAATAGTTTAAGATGATAAATTACATTAGATAATTTATTAAATTGTTCAATTCCTTTTCCTAGTTTACAAAATTTCAACAAATCTAATGTTTTCTAAGGTACAAAACTTGTTATAAATGAAAAGTGGGTCAGTAGTACAAAGAGATTTAAGTTAATGTTATCGACTATTTTTTCACTGACCATTGGTAATAATAGCGAGTTTACACAATTAGTTCAACAATCAATCAAGAAAAAAAAAGAGATTCTTTCAAATGAAACAATTAACAAGAGGAAAACAA
Organism: Panonychus citri; assembly: GCF_014898815.1. Lineage (NCBI taxonomy): Eukaryota > Metazoa > Arthropoda > Arachnida > Trombidiformes > Tetranychidae > Panonychus > Panonychus citri. The sequence goes on along the minus strand of NW_026515543.1, from coordinate 4,520,734 downwards.
AATTGATTATTGAACAAAATTGTCCAACAAAAAGTAAAAGTAACGGTAAAAATAAATTCTCATTGAAACTCAGTTAAACTCACCAGAAATAAACAGAAACTATTCACGTTTACTTTTCGAAAATATATTGATAAAATTTGGAAGAAAAAAAATCTCATTTCTTCAAATAATCAAGACAATCAATCGAATTAAAAAAGAGAAACTGATTGATTGTTGATTCAAAGTTCCCGTTAGTTGACATTAGTTTGGAGAGAGAACAGTAGGTGGCGCTGGTAAATTCGAAAAAAATTGTTACATTTTTTTTCTCTCTGGTTTTAATTCAACTTTACCTCTTGTCATGTTTATGTGAATAAAATAATAATAAAAAAGAGAAAAAAAAATCAACAACAATTCTGAATGATGATGATAATTTGAAGTCTATGTGAATAAATCCAAAGGAACTGGTCAGTTTGTTTTGTTGTGTTTATCTTTATCTTCTTTCCTCTGTCTCCCTCGTCTCTCTCTCAGCATCTCGTTGATTACACTTGTTATTTACTTGATTAACCTGATTTTCATCTTTTCTATCATCACCATCATCATCATCAATTAATTTAATTATCTTCTTCTTCTCTTACTAGTAATCTTCTTCTCTCATTACTGTGTATTTACCTTTTTCTTTTTCATTTACTTAAATCTTTGGAAAATATTGTAAAAAGCTCAATATTTTCTTTTCTCTTTTCTATTCTCCCATTTCTCGTTCTGTCTATTAAACAAAATCTTTTCTCTCTCTTCACTAACTCCTTTTTGTCTCTCTCTCTCTCGTATAAATGAGTGAGTTTGTTACTATTACTAATAATAACATCTAGTATAAAGTATAATTACAATTATAATCTGACATTTGTCATCACATATAAATCTTAATTTCTCTCAGAGAGTTTTCTCCATCTCCTTTTCTCCCTGTGACTATCCAATTTCTCTGTCTATCTCTCTCTCTCTCTCTCTCTCCATGTTGTTGTTTTTTTCGTTTTCGTCTTCATCTTTTTTTCCTCTGTAACTACTTTTTCACCTAATCATCAAACCTGATTTGATATCATTATCATTACACTGATGCTTATTCTCTCTCACTCTCTGTCTATGGTTTTCTCTCTCTTCCATCCCCATGCATCTTTCTCTCTAACTCTCTGAATTTTATCATCTTTCAATTTTTCGTTTTCTCTTTTTCATTTTTTTTCTCTTTTTCTATGTCATAATTTGATTCTTTCTGTTTCTTTTTTTTCTATTTCTCTTCAGTTCCTTTTTTCTATTACTTAATTTGTTACCTTTCTTCTTTTGTCTCTCCTCTTCTCTCTCTCTCTTTGATCATCATCTTCTTCTTCTTCTTTTCGATCTAAGGTTTTAATCTTGTTTTCAGTTCTTTTTCTGCTGCTGTTGCTATTCTCTGGTTGTTAGATAACTGCATAAATAGCGATACCTTGACCTACTCACCAACTTTACTCTCACTCCCAACTTACTCTTTCTTGTAACTCATGTAATAAACTCCTCCTTCTATCATCTTTCTCTCTCTCTCTTCTCATCTAACCCAGAAAACCAGTTTGTCTGTTATATGTGTTTTTCTCATCATCATGAGTTTCTCTCTCCAACTCTGTCTACATTTCTCTCTTTTTTCCATGTGACTCTATCATATTTTTCTTCTTCACTCAATATTTAGTCTCTTTCTTCCCCACTTCTTATTCTTCACTTTCCTTCCACGATTTAACTCTTTCTTTTTTTCCTCTCTGTCTTTATTATCTTTCTTCCTGTTGTCATAATATACTTTTTACTTTTCTTCTCTCTCTCTCACTTGCTCTCCTTATTCTCTGTAATTGCTCTTCTCTGTCTTTTATCGTTTTTCCTGAAATCATTTTGATTCTTTTTCGTTGAGAGACCGTTTTGTATGTTTATGAGAGAGAGAGAAAAAAAAGAAATAAGAAAATCAGATCGTTCGTCACTTCGTTCTCTTTCTTTTTCCTTATCATCATCAACACAACCACAGCATTAACACCAACATCTTCTTACCTTCTTCTTTTCATCATTTTTTGTTTCTTCAGAATTGTGTCTCTGTCTATCTTCACAATTCTCTTTCTCTTTTGCTCCATCTACACCCTCAATTTGATTCCCTCTTCTTTCTTTCTCTCTCACTCTAACATTCTCTTTCTCTCTCGTTCTCTCGTTCTCTCTTTCTTTCTAATTTCTACTAACTTGAAACACTCTCAAGAGGGAGTCTTTCATGTTGATTTGTCTTACACTCCCCTTTTCTTTCTCCCTTAATTCTCACTTTTACTTTCTTTTTTCTCTGTCTTCATTTTCTCTTCATCATCATCATCATTGACATTGTTTCTTCCCCTCACTCACTCACTCACTCTCACTCTCACTCTATCTCTCTCTCTTTCTTTTAATTCGTTTCTATCTCCCTCTTTCTATTCTCATTCTCTCTATTCTTTTTCTCTCATTATTTTACTAAAAAAATGAGATCGAAAGATGAAAGAGAAAGTGAGAGAGAACAAGATAGACAGAGAAAGTCAAGTCAGTTACTATTGAGTCGTTAGTTGAGTGATAACGGTGTAAACAAATATTTCAGTCAACATATACACACAGTCGTCGTCAGGAATAAACAACAACAACATCAACTAACAACAATCAACCACAAACGTTTTACATTCCAAGGAATTAACAAAATCAATTTAACCTTTATATTAATGTTATATCATCAACTGGAAAAGAAACACCAAAATTATATTTTATTTGTTGTTAGTGAAAATTATAAAAAATATTAATAATAATATAAAATATTCATTCATCTATATGTTGGTGATATTAATCAACTCTTCTTGTGACATTGGTGATTATTACAAGTCACCTCAACAAAGACTTTAAATCAACCATTGGATTATCCTAATCAACGACACCAACAATCAATCCCAAGAGTTATTTTTCTTGTTGTATTATTGATTAACTTACTCTTCTCATCATCATCTTCACATCATCTTCATCCTACATCGTCATTACAAAACTCATTACATCGGCTTCCATAAGTCTGTTAGCAACAACAACAACAACAACAACAACCTAATCATCATTACTCTATTATTTCATCATCATCTTCATCATCTTCATTACTACAACTTTTGTGCCTTTGATTATGATTATTGACCAATAATTAATTTGATTCTTGTTTGTTGATTATTTTTGTGCTTTGGACTTACAATTATTTTTTTAATTTCTTCTTTTTTCTCTTCTCTCTCTTGATTACTTGATTACTTACTTAGAGGGAGAGAGAGGCTTGTGATTAATACACAACAACAACAACAACAATTTATTATTAAGAGATTAACACCAAACATAGTTGCTATTTTATTTTTCACGCTCTCTCCTTTTTGTTTGTGCCTTGTCAAGATATAAATTGTATCCCTCATCATCTTCATCATCAGGCTAATCAACACCATCATCAACAATAACAACAACAACAACTCTGTGACTTGGTGAGCCTTTTATTTTTGTTTATGTGTGTCTATGTGTCTATCTATGTGTGATATTGTGCCTTTAATATTCAAGGAGATTAGCTGCCTGATATTAATTTTAATTTTTCTCCATCGTCTTGAGTAATAGTAATAATATCAATTATCAACCAAAGTTTTTTTCTGTTTCTTATGATCACTTTCTCTCTCTCTCACACACACACAAGCACATACATATATACATACACACCATCAATTGCAATTAAATTGATTCAGTTCAATTTATATATTACATTTTTCGTCAAAAACTTACCTTGACTTTACTTTTTTTTTCTTTCACCTTTTTCCCCATAATCAGTGCATTTTGCTTCCTTTAAGCCACATTTCAATTTCTTCATCTTCACCATCACTATCATCATCAGTAATATTATTATTATCAACTAATTATCATCATCAACAATAATAACAACACCCGAATCTGAATCAATTTTACTTTTGTTTGTTTGTTTGTTATTTTCTTGATAAATAAATATTATTTTTCTTGATAATAGAAAGACAATCAATATCTTTGATATTATATCATCATGATGTCCAATTTAAGTGATCATCATATTGAACCATGCTTCATGCCACCAACAGGGTGTTCATCAAATGAACCAAATGGACCTACCGGTTATGGACATAATCATTTAACCTCTGCCCTTTCATTGGCAGTTCCTTCAATAACCAGTGCTGCAGGTCCACCCGAAACCTCTGATACCAAAGAGGGTATGGATGAACTGTGTCCAGTGTGTGGAGATAAAGTCTCTGGTTACCATTATGGACTATTAACCTGTGAATCATGTAAAGGTTTCTTCAAACGTACTGTACAAAATAAAAAGGTCTATACCTGTGTTGCTGATCGTTCTTGTCACATCGACAAATCCCAAAGGAAACGATGTCCATTTTGTAGATTTCAGAAGTGCCTTGAAGTTGGAATGAAATTAGAAGGTAATATAATACGTTAATTATTTTTCTCTTTTTCTTTTTCTTCTTTTTACCTCTTTCATCTTTATTTTCTGTCTTATTTTCATTATCGTCAATAGTAAATTGCGATTGCAATAAAAACCGCCAAATATTATTTTCTTTTTGCTACTTCTTCTTTGTTTCTTTATGACGAAGTTGAAGATGTTGAAGAGGAGGATGATGAGGATGATGAGGAGGTTTTCTGTTGATCCTGTTTATCCAGGTTTTATGCATGTGTCTCCTTTTCCCTCTTCTCTTGATGATGATGTTTCTTTATCTTCATTATTATTAAATCGCTTATCTTGATTAATATGCTAATTACCTTGGCGTTTTCATCGCCATCATCTCACTTTCTTTGCTTAACATTGACTCTTTTTCTCTTCTTTTGAAAAAGTATTAATCTTTTTTTTTCTTCTCTTTTTTGTCTATTTCCTTTTGGTTTGGTTTCTTTTCGCCATCATCGACGCCATCTTCATCTTTCTTCATCTTTCTTCTTCTTCTTTTTCACCTTCATCGCCAACATTATTATTATTATTACTTCGGATGAACTATTCACTTTGGTAATATGGTTTAAATGATTTGCAAATGATTCGTATCAACGTATCATTGGTGCTACTGTAACAACTTTTTCCTTTTTTTCTTGGATTATTATAATTACACAATTATTATCATACCAATTCTACTGCTGGTTTTTCATTGTTAATTATTAATGTTAATGATGAAATCTTTTCAAAACTCTGGTTTGCGATATTTTGGTCATCATCAGCTGTACGTGCTGATCGTATGAGAGGAGGTCGTAATAAATTTGGCCCAATGTACAAAAGAGATCGAGCTCGACGATTACAGATTATGAGACAACGTCAAATGGTTCGAACCGGAGTGGGTTCTCATGGTAGCGGAGGAGGTGGTGGTCATTCAAGTAATCATTCATTAGGAGAGGTGGGATCTTCATCTCTTGCTATGATTGCCTCCAATAGTAATGGTGGACTAGGCGGTGGGTCAATTTACACACCGGACGGGATCAAGCAAGAACTCATCCAAATTCCTCAACTTTCTTCATCAACCTCATCTCCCGACTCCTCGCCAACCTCTGTACCTACTACCCTTACATCATCAGGTAGGTGCTACTCCGCCAATCGCAGCCAAAAAACCCTTGTTCTCACTCAAAATTCATCATCATCATTATTATTTTTTTATTATTTTCAAATTTATCATTTCATTCAATTATCATCTCTTTTGTTATTCTATCTTTATAAGCCTTTTCTCTTCCTTTCCTTGTTTCAGTAGATTTTTTTTCATTCATTATTTTGAGTACATATTGTTAAGTTTTAATGTCATCATTATCATCCTCATGTCGTTCAGTTGTGGGAAAATCGATGAAACCAATAGAGAGAGAGAGAAAGAGAGTAAAAAAAAGAAAGAGAATGAGACAGACTGATATATATGAAATTATGTAGACAGTTTGATAGACAGAGAAAGGAGGCAAAATGAATAAAAAGCAAAGCTGATTACAACAACTACGGAATGGGGATGACCTCATTTCTGTCTTTTTTTCATCACAGAACGAAGTCTATCTTCATCATCATTATCATCATCTTATCATCTTCCTCTCAATCTCTATTCTCTCTTTCTCACTTTTCCAACTCCCTCTCCCTCTTTGACCTACGTCATGCTCTCTATGGATTGATATTATCGAGGACATGAGTTAGATTCCATGAAGATTCTAGGTCATGAATGATTCTTCCCTTTTCTTCATCAACTACTTTTTTTTTCATCATCTCAGAATCTTCAATAGTAATAATAATATTATTATCATTACTATTGCTCAATATAAACTAATCAGTCTACAGAGTTATTATTATCAAGTATCAATTTAATGCCATACAATTATCAGTATAAACTAAACATTAGTTATCTTAATTATGATTAAATGCATTTCATTTCTTTCACACCAACAATCAAAAAATGAATATTAGTTGAATGATAGTTTTACATAATAAGCAATTCTAATTGTGTGTTAACAGTTATTGATTTCTTTTTTTCTCTCATTTCATTCATTTCTACTTTTATGTTGTTTTTTACAGTTTTTCCATTGTTATGATTGAAAGATAGAGAGAGAGAGAGAAAGGAAAAAGACTAAAGGTGCTTATGTGCTAACCAAAAGAAGAACGAAAATTTGAAAGTAAAAACAGGTAACTGGAAACGCAACAACTGAACAAAACATAAACGAAAAAAGTGAAAGTGAAAGAGGAAAAGAAAGAGACTTTTCTTTCTTTCACTTTTACTTTTACCTTTTTTTCTCTCTCTTTCTCTTCCTCCCCCCAAAAAATTGAGTACAATTAATTTAAACTTGACCTACTTTCTATCCTAACATTAAGTCTTATTGTGTATGTATATATGAGTGTGTATATGCTCATGAGTGAGACTAACTATTGGTACATAACAGGCAACTCATGTAGTAATCATACTGAACTATCTGAGTGAGAATTGAATATTTGGCCGAGTGAGAAGAACGAGCTTAGCACCGATTTTCAACAGAAAAATGGCTGAAACATTTTTCTCTATCAGTTTATCATCTCTCTTTCTGTTTCTCTTTCTCCTTCCCTCTCTCTTTTTTCATCTCTCTCTCTATCTCTCTCCCACCCTGTTTCTGTAACAGAAACTGAATAAGTAAACAGGCCTGTATTCATATTTAGGTCACTCATGCTCATTACTTTTATTGGTGACCTTCAAAACTCAATGGAAAACTTTTTTTCTGACTCTCTCTCTCTCTCTCTCTCTCTCTCTCTGCAACTATTATCAATATATTGTGTGTATATTATCAAAAATATACATACATGTGTGTTGATATCAGTAATAACAATTCATTCAATTAATTGATTAATGGCAGCTACAAATTTTGAAAGACTTACCTTAATTGAATAATATTCAATTCTCTAGGTGTGAGGTTTTTACTTTTGCCTTTTTGTTTTATCATCAACTATGTTATAGTAAAACCCAATTCATACATAATATTTACTCAAAAAAAAATCATTCTAATCATTATAACGATAATAATAATAAACAAATGATTATGATGACGACGTTGTTGATTATGATGATGATTCAAGAATCTGGGACGGAAATGAAAAGAGTTTTCAATTTCATGAGAAATGAGTATGTTAACTTATTGTTATTATGATTGTAGTTCTGTTGTTGTTACTACTATATTGTCAGAATTTTAATCATTCATCATAATCAACATCATCTCTAAATCGTTAGTAACATCACCATCAAAACAATTAACTAAATTGTTTGTATTAACATTTTCCATTGACATGGAATTTGTAAATCTATTAATATTTAAGGAATTAATTTCTGATCATTTTCAAAGAAAATAATGATCACTTTAATTTCAGGTTGATTCTAAATTATGATGAAAGTTTCAAAAAATGTTTCTCTATGTAATTTATTCATGAAATCCTCAGTTAATCCGATAGAAAAGCTCAATATCTAAAAGATTTTGTTGTTAATCTGATCCCAAGGTTACTTTTGTAAATTCGTTGTTTCAATTTATCCATTCTGTTGATTAGCGTTGGTCTAAAAATAGTATCACCATATGATGAAAATAGTATTTAAATCATTGCCCTTAAAGTTAATCAAATGTAATCTTAATCGTGATTAAGACTCTGTCATTACATTTTGATTTAGTTGATTTGCGACAAAACTATGTGACAAAAATTTCTTCATCTCATTGATTTTTTATTCTTCCTCATCCTCTTCCACTTCCACTTTCTTTTCTTCTTCTTTCTCTTGTTAGTCTTACTAAAATATCACATTTCCTCCCCAAAATGATGCTAAATATTTCGCATCATCCCCTTCGTCTTTGACCTACTTTCTTCCTTGTTCATGTTTAAGCTCTGATGCTGAATTATATTGAACTATATCTGAAAAAGATTTGGTTCCTCTCATCATGTTTCTAACCTAAAGGAAAATTTTTCCGATGAAAACTAAACTTTTATCTGCTTCAATTGCACATGATGATGATTATAATTAGTAAATTATGATAATGATTGACAGAGAGAGAGAATTGAAAATGATGATAATCCCTTTTTATTTGCTTCTCATTTAATTATTTTATGTTATTTTTATTTGTCTTTGTTTTCTGTTTTTACTTATATGTTTTTTTTTTTTTTTTCTCTTCCTTTTTCTAATTTCCCTCCTTATCCCTTTTTTATGACTTAATTGTGATTTAATTTTGTCATTAAATGAATGTTATAAAAAAAAACAATTTGTACGATTGGAACGACAATTGTTTAACTAGTTTTCTCTGTCCCAGGACATCATTTTGGTTCATCTTCATCTCAGGGACATTCACAATCGGGTCCTGGTGGTCATCATCATCCTGGTTCACTGGGTGGTGGTCATTCTGGTCCAGGCTCAGGTGGAGCACATGTTGACATGGTTAAATGGGTTCCCTCCAATTCAAATGTCTCCTTAGGACAAACTGGATTACCCAAATCACTTACCGGTAACTCATCATCATCATCATCTTCATCAACAACCTCATCAACCTCTTCACCTACCGGTCACAATGGGGCTACCGGTGGTGGTGTACCAGGTGGCGGTGGTGGACCTGGCGGCGGTATCAATAATAATAATAACAATAATAATAACGGTCCCAACGGTAATAATGGTACACCTACTGGTGGATTACCGTTCCCCTATGGAGGTCATGGGACAAATGAAACCGGTGGTCAACAAGGATCATTAATGTCCAATAATAATGGTACACAAAGTGGACCCCAAGGTTTACTGGGTATACCAGGTCTTAATTCATCAACACCACCCAATCATGATGGTTCTGTTGGCCCAGGCGGTCAAGTTGTTAACAATGGTGGTGGACATGGTGGTCGAGATAAAATCCCAATAATTGTTCGTGAACTTCAAGCAACCGCTCCCGATGATAACGAATGGCGAAGCCAATTATTTGGACTTTTGAACAGTCAAACATATAACCAATGTGAAGTCGATCTATTTGAATTGATGTGTAAAGTTATTGATCAATCACTTTTTGCTCAAGTCGATTGGGCAAGAAATAGTATTTTCTTCAAAGATTTAAAGGTAAATTGAAAAAAAAAACTCTTTTCTCTTTCAATCAAAATCAATCAAATCACAACAATCAACAAAAAACAATAACAATTTAATACAAATTTAAGAGGAAAAGGGAAAATATATTCCCTTGGAAAAGCAAAGAAAACTCAGAATAATCTGAAATGAGGTCAACCGATAATATAATCAGTATCTTTTTTTTATTGAAGAAAAAAAATTGTTCAGTATTTGTGTATCTATTACAATACATAGTGAATATCATGATAATCTGAAATATTAATAGGGAACTAGGATAACTATTAATGTCTATTATCATCATTGATTAGTAACAAGACAATTAATATTATGATGATAGACTCATCTAATAATCAGTAATCGATATCAACCAAATTTATCAACCAACTTAATCATTGTTTTAGTTAATGTATTGATAAGTAATTACACTAATCAATCGTTTCTTTGTTTACTATCATCAATTGATTAATTTACTATCACTAAGGTAACCTTTAACACTTTTTCACAATCACAATTAACTTTTTCATCCTCATCCTCATCAAACTTATCTTCATTTTCTTCCTCTTCAACGTAACTATCATGATTATCATTAGTTAATTTGATACGATTATTATTAATATAATACAAAAATAGCGACCCATATACCTTGACCTACTCTCCCCTTTCTTTTTTTCTTTCTTTTCTCTTTCATTCACTTTCACTTTCATTTTTTTCTCTCTCTCCTTTCTCTCCTTTCTCTCTTTTCTCTCTTTTCTCCCTTTCTTTCACTTGAAATCTAGTTTTAGGTCAAGATCATTTCTTTATCCAAGTCACATTATCATTATCATTATATTGTAATAATGATTATCACAATTATCATTAATTTATCATCATCGTCATCTTATGAGCACGATGACGATGATGATGAAAACTTTGTTCTTACAATTGAAAACGAAAGTATCGAGTAAAAAAAGCTATTAATGAAATCGAAAGTAAAAAAAATTGTTTATTGTCGCCTTTCCCCCTTAATTGTGATTATTATAATTACTTTGATTATCATGATTTAATTTTCCGTGCTCATTATTATACTTGATTATGATGATGATGACTTTTGATGATGATTAGTTTTCAAAATTAATCATAAATCAACAGACACAATAAGGAAAAGTAAATCTTGATCTTTTTTAAAGAGAAATGGATTTGTCTAAATTTGATTTAAAGAATTAGAATCTTTCAATCAACAACAATTAAAGTAAGAAAAAGATCAATATAATATCTTAAATTATCACTCGATTAACTAATAATTATATTATTAAAATATTAAGAAGATTAAATCAAATATGAATGAGAAAGAGAGAGAGAGAGTGAGAGAGTGAGAGAGAGAGAGTGAGAGAGTAAGAGAGAAAACAATTATCACTTGACCTTATTTTTTTCCTCTTCTTATGTTAGTTAATAATAATTGTTACTTTTCTTGGCTATTGTTTAAATTGTTATTGTTATAATGATCATTATTTTAAATTATAATCATTAGAATTTTTTTATCGTTATTTGTTGTGTAATTTGTTGATTTAGTTTTCTGGTGTTACTTGTTTATTAATAATTTGACATTGTACTGTTGGTGTGTTGATTTGCTGTTGATATTATGGTTATGCAATGATGGTTTATAATAGTTGTTGGGTTTTTTGTTTTACTAATTTCTTAATTGTTTTCTTATTATTACCAAATTAGGTTGATGATCAAATGAAATTATTACAACATGCATGGAGTGATATGTTGGTATTAGATCATATTCATCAAAGGATGCACAATGAACTACCTGATGATACAACACTTCCCAATGGACAAAAGTTCGAGCTATTGGGTTTAGCTTTGCTCGGTGTTCCCTCAGCATCCGATAATTTGATTCAATGTCAAGCCAAATTACAGCAACTTAAATTTGATTCAGTTGATTATCTTTGTGTCAAATTTTTGTTACTTTTAAATCCAGGTAAATATTATACAATTTTATTGTTTTGTTCACTTTTATTATTGTATATCTTTTTTAACATCACATTATATTGATAATTTCAAGCACTTTTGTATATACAGAGAATGAGAGAGATAGAAGATAATAATTCTGAATGTTATTATCTCCATTTTTTATCTCAATAATAGAGATAAACTTTGAAATAGATTGAGAGTAAGATTGTGATGCGAAATCAAGTTTTCTTACTTTTCCCTTTCTATCTCTTTCAACCTGAATCACCCACCCAATCTCTCTCTCTCTCTCTCTCTCTCTCTCTCTTCCCTTTCTTTCGTTTCACTTTCTCTACTTGACCTAGGCAGCCAACCAAGGTCGACTCCTTGACCTACTCTCAGTTTTACTTTCTCTTTTTCTCTTTCCTTTCTCTCTCTCTAACCCTCTCTTTTTCATTTCATTCAGGTAGAAAGAAAGAATTTTCTTGTCTCTTTCTACCTAACATACATTTTTTGTTAATTGTTTTCTGTTGTTAATTGTTGTTACTATATTTTCATTATTTATTCATACAGAAGTTCGTGGTTTATCAAATTATAAATTGGTCGCTGAAGCTCATGAGCAAACACAACAAGCACTTCATCAATATTGTATTGAAATATATCCTCAAATAACTGTACGTATTTTAAATTAAGTGCTTCCTAAGATGATTAATTGATCAATTTATTCTAATCAAATATTTTCTCTTTTCTCTTTCGTTTTAATTTAGGACAAATTTCATCAATTAATGGCACAACTCCCCAATTTGAGACAATTAACAATACGAGGAGAGGAATTTCTTTATTATAAGCATCTTAATGGCGATGCCCCATCACAAACACTATTAATGGAAATGCTTCATGCTAAACGAAAATAATATTATTCAGAGAGAAAGAAAGAGATACTAAGGTGTGATGAAAAAGAAGAGAATTTTTAAAAATTCTTTTTCACCGCCTTTCTCTTTCTCTTCTCTTTTTTTCTCCTTTGTCTCTCTCTCTCTCTCCATGTTTTCCCCACTTTCATCTCTCTTTGGTTACCACCACCAGACAAGAATATATATATAAATATAAAGTCTCTATTCTCTCTCTCTATATATTTTAATTATTACCCACTCTCTCTCTTTCTCTCTCCCTTTCCTCTCTCTCTCTCTCTCTCTCCTCTCACTTGACTGATTAAGTTAAATTTTTTCTTCTCCATATCTCCTTTCGATTAAAACTAATTACTAACTAACAGAATCTATAAATTGTTTAATCTCGCTATTCTTTAATTGTGTTGCCAAAGGCTTCTCAAAAACCTCTTCTTCTCTATCACCACAATCATTATCATCATCATCATCATCTCTTTCTCTTCTCTCTCTCTCTCTTTCCCTCTTCTCCATCTTTATCATCAATATTGTTTTCTTTTTTTATCCTGTGTTCCTTTGGTTTATATATCCCCCCTTTCATTTTGAATTTACAAATATATATATAGATTATTGTTGATAATCATCTTCTCGTGTATTTAATCAGCCTAATTGCTGCCTGGTTTTCATTTCCACCATCAACATCGTCATCACCACACACCAATCAATTAGATTGATGACCTAATCTCTCTCTCTCTCTCTCTTGCTCATTCTCTCGTCTCATTACTTTCGTTGATTTTTTTCTACTATACATTTTTACGATCGCTAATTTTTATATTCTTTCTGATTATTAATTGTTGGTTAAACTGCTAATTGTTTCCGCAGGTTAAGTCACATAGTTGATAAGATTATGAGATTAGATATTTATAATCGCGTGTTTTGGTCTAGAAAAGTAGAGAAAGAGAGAAAAAGAAAGGAAAAAGTAAAAAAGATAATTGCTGTTTTTGTCTGTTTCGATTTCGGGAAACTTGACATCGAGAACAAAATTTTCTTCGAGTTTAAGGTAAAAACGTTGATTCGTTAGGAAAACAATCTGATTCATCTGAATGGGTTAGAACTTTATTCCTCCCTCTTCCCTCCCATTGGAACTTTTTTTCTTCTTCTAATTCTTAAGAAACAGACTAACAATTAGTCACGAATTCAGAGACTTGAACAACTTTCTCATTCTTCATGTTGATCATCGGCTTTTTCATGTTGATTGTTGTGAGTATTAAATAGTAATAGGAGTGAACTGTCAAGTTGTAGGCGAGGTTGGAATTAGTTAGAACGGGTTTGTCCAGTTTTCCATCATCATGGTAACTCTTTTCTCTCTCTCTTCTTTTTTTTCTTCTATTCTTTAACAAGGAACTAAGAGTTTTCTTCATCATCATCGATAATTTAACAACGAGTTTATCATCAATAGAAATGAAATCCATCGAAACATGGATCTATTTTAAGAACTCTAATGAATATTGTCTACAAATGTTCACATGATTGTAAATCTATGATTATATTCATTTCATGATGATGGAGATGATGAACCAACCATTGAGAAGAAATCTCAACGATTCTGATTCCTGAGTAACAATTGAAGAGACGAAAACAAATATCATGATGAAATTTCATACTTCTAATGTAAAAAGATTACTATACAATCATCACAACAACAACAACAACAACAACAGCTGATGATGATAATGATGATGAATGGAAAACCAGTTTACAGGTAAACGAGAAGAAATCAAGTTACCTTGAATTAAACGAAAGTTATAACAAGAATCACTGAAGAAGACGAAGAAAGAGAGAGAAAAAAATTCTTCTAGAATTAAAATCGAGTCCAAAAATATATTTTTCATTTTCGAATTTGTTTTTTTTTCTTTTCCACAAAAGTACTAAACTTCAACGCTCGAAAAACAAAATGTTCATTGAATAATCACGAGAACACACATGAATCGACGAATCAACCAAATGGATCGTAGCTTATCGTTCACCTGAGAAGTAGATTACATGATTAATGATCATTTAAAATTTCGTAAAATTTTAAGTTCGAATAACAAATTTCAAGGTAACTGAATCTCATGAACTATATCGTGTTAATTGTTAACCTGAACAATAACAAGTCAACAATTAAAAGTAATTAATGTAATAAATATATTGACAAAAGAAAAACCATCTTTCAAAACTAATTGAAAAACTATTACTGATCAATTGTGTAAACCATTTCATTTAACTAATATAAATTAGTTGATTAACTTTTTCATCTCATTTTCTAGGTAACAATTTACTAAATGTAATAATTAACAAGCCCGCAAGCTATTTAATCAAAGATGATTAACATTGATTTCACATTGGAACAACTATCATTGGAAAAATGAAGAGATTTAATCAATCAATCAAAAATGGAAATGAATCAACAATTTTTATTAATAGAAACAATTAAATTGAATCAATCTCATAAATTGTTGAAGATTATCATTAAAAAAAATATCGTTCTTATTGTTGTTATTTCTTATTGTTAATATTTTTATTAATAACAGAACGTTAATTGTAATCAATTATCATGATGATGATCAAATCAATTTGTTTAAGGCGATTGTTTAATCAACCTTAAATTTAACACAAAAAGTTGGTAACGATAACCAAAAAAAACCAGAAAAAAAGATTTACTTAAACAAGGAATAGTTTTGATTATTTAAATTGTGGGTCATGACCATTTAGTTAATCACTAACAAGTAACAAGTGTAATCAACCTAAATTGTTGCCTGTAAATTTTTCTGCTGCTGATTATTATAATTATATTATGATTGCAATCAAATTATTTAATATACAACCTTGATAATTAACTTTCAACAGTTATCACTAATTATCAGCTAACTTAATACACACACATTACATTAGATTACAACAATTAAGAGAGAGAGAGAGTTGAAACTAATCACAACAGCAACAATTTTGGTGTTTGATTGATTTAATTAGTAACAAATTTTTTCGGTAATTTTTGTGTTCACATTATTATGTATCTGGTCACAAACAAGTCAAATTTGATTGTCATTTAATTGTCACACATATAAACACATACACATACTAAATACTATGCAATCGTTTAATTAATTACAATTAAAACTGTTTCGCCCAAAAAAACACAACAATTTAAAATAAATACACAAATATTTTTATGTATTTAAACTTAATTGTTGGTGTTAACTGTTATTTTAACAGTTAATAATAAGTGTGATTTACCTTGTTGGTCATATTAACTAAATATGATTAGTAAATCATCATCATGATAATAATGATGATGATTAACACCAATCAAATTGATAATCAAAAAGGTTGATTAGATGGTGATATTATTGTTTTTTGTTTCGAGATTGATTGATTTGTTAATTGTAGTAATAATACAAATATTAATTGTAGTAAATATAAACAAACATAAATGAGATTGATATTGATAAGAATTACGAGAACCAAAAAACAATTTCATTTGGTAAATTGTGATTTATCAATTAACATAATCAACACACAACCTACAACAACAATTAACTATAACCACCACACATACCAAAAGTATAATCACACTCACACAATTATAATACACTTACAAACAGTGATGACAATTAAAAGAGTCACAGAAATTAAAACAAAAGCTATATAAAGAAAAATCAAATTAACATTGATTAACATGAAGACAATTTAAATTTTGATTAAGTAGGAGTCTTGTTGAGTGTTGTTGATCATGGTGATGGTGGTGGTTATGGTTATGATTATGATTATGGTGATGATGATGCTAACAATTAAACTTACACCTTTAATTGAAAGATCACACAATTTGATTTTTTGCTCTTTGAATTCATAATTTTTACAAAATGATTTGTTGTTATTATGATAATAATAATGATAATGATGATGATTTGATTTGATTTGAACAATTAGCGTGATAATGAATACAATTGATTACTTTGATTCTTTGACTTTGGCTACCCCATTGATCAAATCAAATCAAATTAAATATATTATTGTTTTTATAATTGAGAACTAATTAGATCAGATAACAATGTAACAATTATTGGAATAATTGTTTGAGTATCATTGTAATTAAAACATACATGAAAATAATGTAAAGTTGACATTGAGTTGAATTAATTATCAGCTCAATTTAGTTTGTTTTTAACTGACTAATTATCTTTGGTAAACATATGAGGGCTTAATTAGAAACTTTGATTGACACAGATAACTGGACATTTGATAATTATTTTTAAGGCTCGATTTGAGATTTTCATGATGATAATGATGACAAAAAAGATTAAAGCTAAATTGTAATCGTAGTAATAGAATTAGTAATAATAATGATAATATTAATGAGAGAGAATCAAATTAGGTCAACTTTACACTTTTCATTGTCGTTCTAACCTGTTTTTTATGCTTTACAACTCACTCTTACCTCATTCACTTTCACTTTCACATTTCACAATAATATCATCTTTCTGTCATCATTATTATCAGTAAATAATTAATATTAATAATAATCATCCTGATATTATGTATCCATTTTGATTAATTGGCATCATTTTCATCTGTCGTTGGGTTATCATTTTGTATCGTAATGAGTTTTGTCTCGTTGAGATTTGGGTTTTGTAATCTGAAAAAGAAACAATCAACAGAAAAAAAAACAATTAGTTTGTTAGTTAATTGTAGCCGTTAATTTAAAATCAAAATTGAATCAAATTTAAAATCCTATGATTATGTTTTTGTTTCGTGTACGTGATAAAAATGATAAAATAATTTGTTTTCACTTTCACTTACTCACATCTACAGATAGATACAAGATAATTATAATTATCTTTGATTGTTGATTGTTGATTAATTGTTGCTGTTAATATATCGTTAACGGTTAACTGTTGCACCGTTGTTGTGGTTGTTGTTTATGATCTGAATCCTTGAACTAATAGTAACTAAATTAAAATAATTGCAGCAAAAAAATCAGGTCAAGTGCAAAAACTTTTCCATTGGCTTCCGGACTTAATGATCATAATTGTAATGATAGCGATAATAATGATTGTAATTGTGATGGTGAAAGCGAGGGTAATTCATTAATTAATCAATTCTGTTGAGAAAAAGAAAAAGAAAACAATTTAAGATTAATATTACATGTATAAATTAAAAGGAAACAATTTACAAATGATAATCATGTGTAATCCAAAAATAAAATGATTCTAATTTTAATATAAGTAAATAACAATGTTAATAATAATAATAACGATAATGATTAATTGTAATGATTGATTTTCGTTTAATTCAATTGACACCTACGTTTATATTCAGATTTGATTGGGTAAATGGTTATCATTTAGTGTTATTATTATTAACTTTGATATATAATTTAAGTTTTTGAAGGTTATAGATGTTGAATTTTGATTGTGGTTGTAATGAAATTAAATCGATTCAATCAATTTGATTAGATTGGTGGTTAGTTAATCATGAAGCCATGCAATCGAAATTGGGAGTTACTTATTTTAATGTTGTTATTGTTAATGTAACTATTGCTAAATTGTTGTGTGTGTGTGTGTGTTTCACATCACAACAATTAGATTGCGATCTTTTTTTTTCATCATTTTGTTTCATTCCATTTTCAAGCTCACTAGGTCAAGGACAATGATTAAAAGTACCTTAATTACCTTAAATTATTTTTTTTTTTTTCTCATATAATTTCCGGTTGATTGTGATGAATGATAATGGATGATGAAGATGAAGATGACGATGAAAGTTTAAGTTCTAATTCGATTATTATGAGTACAATATTCAGCATATTCTTCCCAGGAACATCCATTGGCTCCATGGCAACATTCATCAATTATTCCTCTTTTCCGTCTAACTGAACTCACTGTTTGGCCTAATAGATTCAAAGCGCTCTCTTTACTTATGAAAGCATCGAATGGATTATCTTCCACTTTAGACAAAAATAAACCATCCAATGGAATACGAGGGAAAAAGGAAATGGAGAACAATTAAAATAATGGAAATGTAAAAAAAAAAAAGAAAAAAATATTAAAACGATTATGAGTAAAAGGTAAAAGTGTTAAAAGTAACAAATGAAAACGAAAAGGGTAAAGAAGAAGAGGGAAAAAAAGATTAATGGAGAAGAGAAGAAAAAAAGTCGCCATAAAATAGAGAATAAAATTTGTTCTTTTTTCGCCAAATTTTCACTAAATCTTCTTCTTTCAACACTTGATTAACTGAGCTAACTGTTGATTTGAGGTTTGGAACAAAAAATATATTAAGGCTACAGAGGAAGAAAAAGGAAAGAGATGAGAAAAAAAAGAAGAGAGGAAGATGAGGGAAAAAGATGGAGATAAGTTGGTTAGGTGGAAGGGAAAAGGAAAAAGGAAAAAGATGAAATGGAAAAAAAAATTAAACGAGCAAAAAATGTTCTTTTTTTCTACTTACATAATCCTCTGGGTACTCGATTGTGGGATTCAGCTTCTGAATCGGATTTTTTCACTTTATAAATATCCTTGTTACAAACCCACCTCATATGACTTTCCAATTCTTGGTAACATCTTCTGTGACGCTCTGTGTGCCACAAGGCTCGCCAATCATCATCACTACGATCTTGGAAAACGGTTTCCCAGGTTGTCAGGTCACTCGGTGAGGTGGATAGACTTAAGATGGTCGGAAAGGGTGAAAGGTAACAGAAGATCAATTGAAAAGCCATGAAAGTTAACCAATTTAACGGAGTAAAAGTCATTACAATTAGTAGGAAACAAATTAGTTAATTTCTTTTTCTTCTTTAATTGTTAACACCCTTTTATCTTAATCCACAGATAATTTAGATCTGGTTACAGAGAGAACTGAACTGAACATTCAACAGGCACGAAGAAAATTACACAGTCTCCATCTCTCTGAACGGAAAAGAAAATGAATTGTTCGGTTGCGCATGCGAACAAAGGAAAACCCAATGTTTACACAATTAATTTTTTCTCTTTTTGTGGTCAACATTTTATTTCTCTGATCTTTTTTTACCTTTTTATTGACAATTTATCGATTATTTGTTTCTCTTGTGTCACGAATTAACCTTTTGACGTTTTAGCTTTTCATTCATGGATTTTCATTTGTTTCATTCTCACTCACATGGAGTTTATATGTTAATTTAAAAAGAAGCGGTTGTGTATTGATCACAACTCCATCTACGGATTATCACATTGGATTCATAGGGTAACGTTTTCTTTTCAATTGGTTTGTTTTTATTTTAATGTTTCGGTTTTTCTTATCTTTTTTTCCTCTCTGATTAGTTTAAATCATTTCTATTTGTGTGGAAGCTTTAATTTTGGGGGTTTTCAAAATGCAAGTCAGATTACTTGCTGGTTCCATTGTTGATACTTTTGGTCTTCGGTGTTATTGTTCATCTTCATCAAAATGGGACATTTTTGCTGCTCTCTGTTTGGAGAGAAGACCGATCATCGTTCCTGAGATGAATATTATCGAGAAAGCAATGCACAATTTAACGTTAAATTATGAAAATAGTCGAAGTCTATTAAGTGATCATGAGGTTAAGATGATCAGAGATAAGTGAGTATACTGATCCATTTGGCTCAAAACAAGGTTGTTTTTGATCATTTCTTATATTTCTAATATTCTAGAGAACGACTTGAGAGATTATCTTCTGGTGCTGAAGTTTCCTCTGAAGATTTCGATCAAGCAGCACTGGAAACTGCCCAAGAATTTGAAGACAAATTTAACGAAGAGCTGAAGAAACTTGAATTAGCTCCTAGAAAAACAAGTGAGTCAACCACCTTGTCTTATTCTTGTTAAATTTCCCATTCATTTATCACTTTCACTCTATTTTTTCCCTTAACTTTCACAGAAGACGATGAGACAAGTAACTTCAAATCATTGAATCGATGTCTAGATCATAGATTATTATTTTTTATCAATTCGCAAGTTGGTAATCATGATAAATGGACATTACCTTTTGTCAAAATTGATAAACAATCATCTCTGAGACAAGTAAGTTTTTTTTCCTCTAAATAAACCAATCTTTTAATAACTAATTTTCTCTTTATTTTACCAGGCAATCGATGAACTTACCTCACAGTTATTCCCAGAAAATCAATTAACACTCAGAGTTCTTGGAAATGCTCCTCTAGCTGTTTATACTTACAAATATGGAGCCAAAAACAGAAAAACTCTCGGTGCCACTGGAGCTAAAGTGTTCATTTTAAAAGCTTACCACCTTAACGGTACACCACAAATGGTGGAATCAAACAAGTCACTTTTCCATGATTACAAGTGGTTAACAATCAACGAATCCCGTAAAATAATACCTTCTGCCTTTTGGAAAGTACTTAGACGAAGTCATGTTATCGACACCGTTCCAGAAAATGTCGTGAAAGCCTCACTGGCCGTGGTGACCAGAAAAAAGGAAGAATCAAAAGTGGCCGCTCATTCTAGCAATTAGAATTACCAATTAGATAAACCAACTGTTAAGCTTTGGCCTACAAAAAGAATGAGATTTTCACTCAATTTCGGCATCTTTTTCACCACCTTTTTTAATTGTTATTTGTTTTAATTGTTTCACGGTTGATTACTAACTCACCTGTTGCTTCAGCTTCCAGGTATCAAGTAAATCGTTGATTGTTAACCATACGAATCGTTTGAAATCACCACCAACAACCACATGCCGAAAACTAATATTATGAAACAAATGAAACAACGGAAACACAAACAATCAGGATCAACAATGGAATGATTGTTGATTCTGTCATTTGAATCTGTGGTGATTTCAATCAATTAAATTGATGTCGATTGCAAGAGTGTGTAGAAAATTAAATTAAATTAAAATAAAAAAGAGAAAAATATTGATCAATAAAAATATTCACGGAAATGATTTAATAACAAGATACAAAAAGAATTAGAGACAATCAACAATTAGAATTAAATAATTCTTTTACTTGATCATTTGCTTCTCACTTTTAATTGTTTAGAGATGGAGATTAATTGATGATCGTTAATGAGAAGAATTTGTTTTTCTCTTGATTCTTTTTCTAATTAACCGCCCAAAGGGAAACAGCAAATGAAAATAGAGAAAAAGATCAACGTTAACCAACAATTAAACGTTTCTAACGTCAAGTTGTTGTTTTTTATTCTGTGATTTCTGGTTAATTGCGATTGTTGTTCTGTTAATCATGTTGGGATCAACTGTAATCAAACGATGTCTCTCGGAAAACTTTGCTGGCCGAGTTGCTCTGGTCACTGGTGCTGGTGGAGGTTAATTGTTTTTCTTTGTCTTGTTTGATTGGTTTTGATTCTTATTGATTGTTTTGATTGAATTTCTCAGGTATCGGTCGAGCTGTTAGTTTAATGTTGGCTGAAAAGGGATCGTCGGTCGTTTCGGTCGATATTAATGAGGATCAGGCCGCCGAGACACGGAAACATTGTGA
Organism: Panonychus citri; assembly: GCF_014898815.1. NCBI lineage: Eukaryota > Metazoa > Arthropoda > Arachnida > Trombidiformes > Tetranychidae > Panonychus > Panonychus citri. Next base: position 4,498,861 of record NW_026515543.1, on the reverse strand, counting down.
ATCTTTCCCCGGTAATCATGCCTCACGTTCAGTTGATGTTAGTTCAAAGGAATCAGTTACTAAATTGTTTTCCTTTATCAAGGAAAATTATTCAACTCCACCGAGTATATTGATTAACTGTGCTGGTATAATTCGTGATTCATTCCTATTGGAAATGTCCGAGGAAGATTTTGACAGCGTAATAAATGTTAATCTAAAAGGAACTTTTCTAACCACTCAGGTGAAATCACTTTAATTCATTGATTGTTTTCTGTCCGAATAACTCAATTTCTACAAATTAGAGATCATTAGCAATCTAACTTTAATTGTTATCTCAATTGTAGCTCGGTTTCTAAAAGAAATCGCCATTTATTCAATGGAAACAAAATCTCTGTTGATCTCAAGATCATTAATCTTAGTTGTTGATGAAATGATATCAAGTGAAACTGTACTTGATTTACTTTAATCAATCTTCACTTTCTCTCCATTTTCATGATTAATTAAAATAACAATTTAGGCTGCTGTTGATGCCATGGTTGCTGGTAAAGTTGAAGAGGGATCGATAATCAATTTGTCAAGTGTTTCCGGTAAAATTGGTAACATCGGTCAATGTAATTACGCTTCGGCTAAACATGGAATCGAATCGTTTACTCGAGTAATCGCAAAGGAAGTGGCCAAACACAACATTCGCTGTAACTGTATCATGCCGGGTTTCATCAACACCCAAATATTGGCACCGGTTCCTCAGAAAGTAATGGATAAAATAATTCCACAAATTCCATTGAAGCGAATCGGTAAACCAGAGGAAATCGCCGAGGCCGTTTGTTTCCTATCCTCGCCTCGAGCATCTTACATAACAGGAATAACTTTACAGATTTCTGGTGGTTTGTTTATGTAATCAAATTAATTACTCCAATTACGTGTGGACATTGATTTAATTACCTCAACGATTATCCATTCTACTAATCGTAATAACGGATTAAAACCTCAAGTGCCAATTCAATCAACTTATTGGATCAATAATTTCAGCTTAACATTTAATCACTTCTATTTAGTCACACATTTGGTATTCTAACTATAATCATTCCCAAGCAATCAGTTAATCAATGTCATTTAATTTTCAACAATCAACATGTTAGTCCGGTGTTTCTATTTTAGTTTGGAACTTTTTTTTCTCTCTAATTTTAACCTCCAAAATGTTGGAAATCTTAAAGGTTGGTCATTGAATTTTTCGCCAAAATTAAATATTATTCTTCGAACGTGTTTTATTTTTTCTATCGAAATTGATTTTTTCTTACTTCTCTTTCTCTTCTATCATGATTAGCGTCATCATCTCTGTTAATATTTAATTCTTTCGCCTTGGATTCGATCAATGGTTCTCTAAGACTTTCGTTATATATTTTTTTCTGCTTCCTCCCAATACCTGTCAACTCAAATATCTTAATCCAAATTGATATCATTTCTTGTTTACCAACATTAACTTTAAATCCAATCAACGATTTCCTGGCAATCAGAAAAAGATGATGAAGGATAATCATGATTAGTTGATGATGATGCAGATGATTAATATTTACCTTTCACCAACCATTTGATTAGAAAGTCAAGATACTTGTGCTTCCTTCTGGATTCAACAAATGGAAATCAAAAACTAGCCCAAGGTCAATGAGAATCCACCTTGATTACGATTCTATCATCACTTTGATTTCCTTGATTAAGAAACAATCAATAAGATGATTGTTAAGTAAACTAATTATCTCACAAATATTGTGACTCCTTAACTTGATGATGATAATTGTATAAGTACAATTAATATAACAAGAGAATTTAATTGTTGATGATTAACTAAGATGGTCAATTGATTTTTCAATATTCAATTTCTAAAAGATATTATTTGTATTTCTATTAAATTGTTACGATAATTATAAAGGGGAAACCTTGAAGTTGATTAATTGTTTCTATTTGATTGAACTAATCTTTTCCCCTCGTTTTCATGGGTGAAAATAATTTTGATTTAATTAATTGATTGTAAGAAAAAAAAAGCTCGAGCTAATTATTGTTTGGTTCACTTTAAAAGACTCGCGCCATTTACTTTCTGGCTTGAGCCAAGTGAAAGTACAAGCGGCTCACTGACTAACTTTAGGTCACTTTGGGTCACTTGGCTTCGGTATCCAGACTTAACATTAGCGGTTGGTTTTCCACCTGTTTGATTAATACGTTTAGTTATTATTGTTGTCAATTAAAATGGACTATCTTGAGGCTATTGTTCTAATTTGTTTTATGTCGTGTTTGACCACTTTGTATTCCTCTTTGTGTTTTGTTAATAAGCAACGTAATCAAATACCATTTTGTTTAAATATTTCACTTTTTTCTAGTATTCATATTGTTGAAAAACAGTATAATGGTGACCACCACAAGCAGACCTTTACCAGAACCGTTTTCAATCAAGAAAATGGTAAAGTTTCCGTTGAATACCAAAAAGAGGAAAAATCATTTAGAAAAAACAAAGAATCTATGGATAAATATGTCCAGGTAAGATTATTATTTCTCTCAGAGTGAATTCCAACAATTGTTTCCGTTTTATCCAATGGAGTTAATTTCCAGATACAATATCAACTAACTTTCTGCCTGTGGCTGCTTTCATTCAATGTCTCGACCTCAGAGGTCATGTCAAAACATAATCTGATTCCAGCTCTTGTTGACATTCTTAATGAATCGGTCAAGGAGAAGGTGACCCGAATCATTTTAGCCTCTTTCCGAAATCTTATTGAGAAACCTGAAGATCCTGAAGTATCTCGAGACAATGCGATTACTATGGTTCAAGGAAAAGTTTTAAAACAATTGGATATTCTTAAACAGGCTGGTAATAAATACGAAGATCCTGATTTATTGGAAGATATTGAATTTCTCTATGAGAAATTACAATCATATGTTCATGATTTATCCTCTTTCGATGAATATTGTAACGAGATTAAATCAGGTCGACTGGAATGGTCGCCAGTTCATTCAAATGAAAAATTCTGGCGTGAAAATGCCCACCGGTTGAATGAGAAAAACTATGAACTTCTTAAAATATTGATCAAAATTTTGGAAACTTCAAAAGATCCTCTCGTCTTAAGTGTGGCCATTCACGATATGTTTATCGATATTACTTGTTTATCTTCTCTCTTTTTTATGTGCTGCATCTTAACCTCATGATCACTTAACAGATTTCGACTATTTTCATAATTTAACTTGAATCTTTTATTTTTCATTCTTCAGGTTGATACTTCAACAAGTGGACTTTCGCCTCCAGGTCAACTGGTTTCTCAAAGAAGGTCTAAAAGGGCAAAGAAAAAATCCCAAAGAGCCATCGGATGGAGAACTGGCCATTAAGATTATTCTTTCCAGGTTTCAACCACTTTGCATCGATCTCGAAACAAATAAAAACGGAAACATAAACAATGAATCTCAAGACTTCCGTTATATTTTTTTGCTTCCTCTCAATAAAATACAAGATTTCCTATTTGATTGAACTAATCTTTTCCTCTCGTTTTCATGGGTGAAAATAATTTTGATTTAATTAATTGATTGATTGTAAGAAAAAAAAGCTCGAGCTAATTATTGTTTAATTCACTTTAAAAGACTCGCGCCATTTACTTTCTGGCTTGAGCCAAGTGAAAGTACAAGTGGCTCACTGGCTAACTTTGGGTCACTTTGGGTCACTTGGCTTCGGTATCTAGACCTAATATTAGCGGTTGATTTTCCACCTGATTGATTAATACGTTTAGTTATTGTTGTCAATTAAAATGGAATATTTTGATTCTATTGTTCTTGTTTTTTTCATGGTGTGTTTATCAGCTCTGAATTTAGTTAATAAGCAAGTCATTCATCGTATAGAGAAACCTTTCTTTGTAAATGTTTTATGTTATTCCACTTCAAATGGCCACTTTATTACCGGCAACAGTGGTGGTACCGTTTGTAAAAATTTGGTCAAGCAAAAAATTTGCAAAATTTACCACAAATCATCAAAAGAAACAAAAGATAAATATGTCCAGGTAAGTTCATCCTAATTGCCTGGTTAATTAAAGAAAAAATTGGTTATTAAAAGATTGGTTTATTTGAAGAAACAAAAACTTACTTCTCTCAGAGATGATTGTTTATCAATTTTGACAAAAGGCAATGTCCATTTATCATGATTACCAACTTGCGAATTGATAAAAAATAGTAATCTATGATCTAGACATCGATTCAATGATTTAAAGTTACTTGTCTCATCGTCTTCTGTGAAAGTTAAGGGGAAAAAATAGAGTGAAAGTGATAAATGAATGGGAAATTTAACAAGAATAAGACAAGGTGGTTGACTCACTTGTTTTTCTAGGAGCTAATTCAAGTTTCTTCAGCTCTTCGTTAAATTTGTCTTCAAATTCTTGGGCAGTTTCCAGTGCTGCTTGATCGAAATCTTCAGAGGAAACTTCAGCACCAGAAGATAATCTCTCAAGTCGTTCTCTAGAACATTAGAAATATAAGAAATGATAAAAACCACCTTGTTGTGAGCCAAATGGATCAGTATACTCACTTATCTCTGATTAGAGTTGTTCTGATCTAAAAAATTGATCAGATCGATTTTTAAGTGCTGATGTGTTTTTTTTCGCTCAGTTCTCACCTGAAGGTTACAAGGTACATGCGAAGCTCTTGTAAATCAATTAATCGATATTCTAGCTGGAACTGTAAATAATTCAAGAATTTTCATATTCTATTTCGTTTTGGTTTCTCCCTCTGTTCTTTATTTTCCTCGTACAGTAATGAGAGAGAGAGAGAGAGAGAGAGAGATTACTACATCATTTTCTGTTATTTGTTTTCTTGTTTATCTTCTCTCTTTTTTATGTGCTGCATCTTAACCTCATGATCACTTAACAGATTTCGACTATTTTCATAATTTAACTTGAATCTTTTATTTTCATTCTTCAGGTTGATACTTCAACAAGTGGACTTTCGCCTCCAGGTCAACTGGTTTCTCAAGATGGTCTAAAGGGCAAAAAAAATCCCAAAGAGCCATTGGATGCAAAATTTGCTACAAATTACCAAAGGTGGAAATTAATTGAACAAGAATTAGACAAGGTGGTTGACTCACTTGTTTTTCTAGGAGCTAATTCAAGTTTCTTCAGCTCTTCGTTAAATTTGTCTTCAAATTCTTGGGCAGTTTCCAGTGCTGCTTGATCGAAATCTGCAGAGGAAACTTCAGCACCGGAAGATAATCTCTCAAGTCGCTCTCTAGGACATTAGAAATATAAGAAATGATCAAAATCACCTTGTTATTTGTATTTCTATTAAATCGTTACGATAATTATAAAGGGGAAACCTTGAAGTTGGTTAATTGTTTCTGTTTGATTGAACTCATCTTGGCCACTCGTTTTCTTGGGTGAAAATAATTTTGATTCAATCATTTGTTTGATTTTCATGAGAATACAAAAAAAGTTTATTAAGGTATAAGTTTCACAATTAATATTTAGAGGATTAAATTTAAAGCCGTAAGTGAATTAAGAGAAAGTGATTTTCTCAGGAACTGATTACAAATGATGACTTGATGTTGTTGCCTCGTAGTTTTTGTGATGTTATTTTTGTGATCATACAATTAGTTGATTGTAAGATAAAATAAATTTTCAATGAAAAAGATATTAAAATGTTTCAAAAAAAGTTTTTGATTAAAAGGGAAAAGTTTTCAGTCGTTGGCATCGATTCATATCCATTTTTAAGACTATCGATTTCGATCTTGATCGACAATTGTTTCGATTTGTGTTTCAACGAACTTTTTTAATCAGAGTTACCAACGTACGTTGAGAATACTCGAGATAAAAGACTGTTCGATTTGGTTCCGGTCGGTGCAGTTCCAGAGGGAGGTAAAAGTCCTTCACATTTTTCTTTCTTGTAGGATTGACAGACGATCTCAGGTAATCGGGAGGCCGCTAATCGAACCAATTTACGGCTGATTTCAACGGCTTCGTCTCCACATTTCGCTTTCAAATTTGCAGTTAAACAATCGTCGAATCGATTGAAGGCACAACACGAGGTAGAAATACGTTTATCCCATTGAGCGTCTGAGATAATCTCAAGAGCTGCTTTCAAGTCTTTTGTACATTTCTTGGAATCTTTTCGAGATTCGGACATACACTTGGCGTGTTTCTTGTAATCCTCTCGTAATTTAGTTCCAGCGGTACAAAATTCATCGGCCACTTTTTTACCACCAGTTCCAAGGAAATCAACTAATTCCTTTTGCGATTCAGTGGCGCATTTAGAAGTAAAGTTCTTGTGACACTCTTCAGCTTCTCGAATGAATCCACATTGTCGTTCGATCTCATCATCAGTTCCAGTGTTTTCTAAATTTACAGAATTATAAGAAACAAATCAGTCGCAATAATCACTAATTAGTAACATCAATTTAAATAAGTATTCATTCAGTATTATAATTAAATGGTCATTAAAGCAACAGGAGTGAAGTCATTGATAATTCAAGCTTCATTGCGATAACGTAATAAGAATAAAAAATAAGCAATTTAACTAATTATTTAGTTAATTTCCTCTTTCTTCGGGTATTAATAGATTCATTCTGAACACATCATCAACTTGATTATGTTTGAAAGTGTCTTAAATCAAATCACAATCAAAATTAATTCCAAGAAAAGGAAAACCATTAACATGAGCATTGACACCAAATTGAGTCAATCGCTTACGTCGACCTTGTTGTTAATCATCAAACTAATGACAGATTTTTTTGTTAGTTTTTTTATTGTTATAATTATGGTTAGTTAATAGTACTAGAGAATTTGATTGTACTATCAACCATTATGATGAGCTTGATTGTTTGTGATGATTAAGATATTTGAATATCGCCGAAAGGGTAAAAAAAATGTCCTAAGAAAATTTACCCTTGGAATTAAATTGTTTAATGTTGAAAAATTTAATTAAGAGATTTTTTTTCCTCAAACAACATGATTAATCAATCAATGTATTATTATTAACACTAACTATTAGCCGAAAACAATGATTAATAGCAATTGATTGAAAGGATAGGATTGACTAGAAACTATTGAAATTAGATAATGATAGATCTCAGAGTGTTGATTAAATTGATTGTTGGCTAATTGTGGAAAAGGGAAAAGTAAATAATAATAAAACAATCTATTTTCAAGGTAAATTAAAACTAAATTTTTTTCGTCGTCCACAATTAACTTTGATTATCTTTGTAAATTAAAAGTATAAGCTGAAATCTTAATTGTCGTTAACTGTGAATTTAGATTCATAATAATGGACTAGAAATCTCATTAAATTGAATAAGTGAAAAATAGTAATGATAATGATCATGATTTAATTGTCACCTTAATTTCTTCGTCTGATGATTGTGAATTTCATCGCAATTAATAAACTATCCATTAAATAGACGTGATTTTATCAAGAGCCTTGAAAGTTTTTGATTGTTATTTTCAAAGAATACAAGAAAACATTGAGTGTTGACAATTAAGACAGAAAATGGTTAAATTAAACTTTCTCTTACATTAAGGACCGGTTTTGATTAATACTATTGAATTAATTGCTTATTGACAATTAACGATCAAGAAAACAACGAGTGACTCTAATCACCTGTTGATTTCTTAAAATAATAAGAGTTAACACATTTAACTAATCGGGAGAAATGTAATAAGAAAAATTGATCATTTAATGATGATTGTCATGTTAATTGTTATAACGAAAAGGGTTAATAGTTAATCAGTTAGGTGATTGTAATCAATTGTTCCAAGTGAATGAATTCAAGACTAATTGTGAAGAAACATTTTCTTACCTGAAGGATTATTGGTAAAAACCAATAAAGTTGCAGCACAAAGATCAAGTTCTCGAAGGTGACATTGTTGACTCTGAATTTCACCGATACCTGAAATGTGAAAACAATAATTAGATTATCATTAATATTAATTAATAAGCAATAACAACAATCAAAAAGGTTAAGAGCAAAAATTAATCAAATCAAATTGCAAGTAAACAACATTACTGATTAGCACAAGGGTTTCTTCAATCTTATCAAATCTAATTGGATTAATAACTAAATCAAAAACTCTGACATTGAATGTTGACCATAACCTGATTAGAATTGTTGTCAAGAAGAACTGGATTAAAAAACGATGATACAATTAAAAGAAAGAAACTGGTCAAGTTTATGGAAAAAGAAAGGAAAAGAGATCAAATGTTTTCTCAAAAAGAGAATAGAACAAAATAGAAAATGAACAAAATGGTTGACCAATAATGAAAATTAACACAGTCTCAATTATCTTAATTGAGAGATTTACAATCTAATCTGCAATTAGATTGATTTAAATGATAAATAATCAACAAGGAGCGAGAGGAAAATTAAAGAGAAATACTCACATAGAACTGCCAAAACCGCCAAGACAAACAGATATTTCATCGTGTGGGACTAGAATTGATTGTTTGCAATAATCGGAGGAACAACTTGTTGATTGTAGTTGATTAATTGTGCGAGAAACAAATGAAAAGTACGAAGTGAGAGTAACAATTTAAAGGAGAAAAGTTAAATAGCAGGAGAAGAAGAAGAAAAAGTGTTAACTCCTTCAAAAGAAAGAGAAAAGAAAGAGAAAAGAAGAGAAGGTAAAAAATCGGAGCCAAAACATTGACGATTTTACACTTGACGTCATTGAGACTTTTATATCTTTCATTTTTTTCTCTTCTCTTCTCTTCTCTTTCTGGACACTTAGCATCTTCATCTTCAGGGTGAAGAGAGAGAAAAACACTTTATATTTGGTAATTGTGATTCTTTGGTCTCTCTCTGTGGTGGAACCACCAAGGTTAAGATTGGATCTTCTTTCCTTTTCTCTATCGTTCGGTCGCCATCTTGTTTTTCTTATTCTTTCATTGTGTTAATTAATTTTTGATTATCTTTGGAAACTTTTGTCTCTCTCACTTACTTTCTTTCTGTGATCTAAGTACTTACCTGGTTTGACGAGTTCAACGAGTTACCTATTTGAATCTCTTTCAGTGTCAACAAAGAGGCGGAATTCAATGGGAGGGATTCCATATATTCATGGTGAGTAATTCAGAGTCGAATGGAGACTTAAGCAATCAACTGTTTCTTTTACTCATTCGTATGAAATGTCAATTGATTTAATTCCATGTTGAATGTTATATAGAATTTGGAAATTCCCTTATCTTGTTATGAGTTTTCTTTCCATGAAGTGTCTTGGTCGTTCTGGATTCTCTATTCTGTATGTAAAGTTTACATGTTTTCGCTTATTCTTTTATCCCTTTTCGTTTTGAAAATTTGATTTTCTTTCTAATTCAAAGTGAAAGAGTAAATTGTTACTGTTATTGTTCACAATCTGATATAATTGAATTGCTAATCAGCTAATCAATGATGAAAACAATCAAAAGGATAATCCTTTGGGTTGAATTATTGTTGTTGTTTTCAATGGTTAGATGAAAAAGGGAAATTAGTTGACATGATTATCTTGAATTCATTGAAGTGAATGAGGAATAAAAATCACAATTAAAAGGTCGATGAAACAATTAAGACGTTGATTTCAAGCTTTTTATTCAGTTCATGTCATCGACTTAACCAATTAAGAATCAAACCTTTTCATTTCTCTCACCGACAATCAAATTAACAATCATTCGTCAATCTAAATTTGATCACTTTTTTCAAAGGATCAAAGGGTTAAAAGTAACTCACTCGGAGTTAATTATTGCAATAGTTCCAACTCTATGTATAGATAAGTTGACAATTGATTATAAATAACCTTGAAAATTAAGATTAATACAATAACAAGATGTGCAGAAATGAATCGATCTGAATTAATCTCGGCTTAATTACAATTCCTTAATCAAGATTTAATCTAATTAATATTTACCACAACCAAAACCAATTAGTGTCAAGGTATTTTCTTAATGAAACTGATGTTTTAATAAACTAACGATAATATTTTTTTCCCAATTATCAGCAATTCAAGGTGACGAAAAATTTGATGCTCATTAATTACAATCAAGTTAATTTTAATTTGCAACTTTATTTCCAAGAGAAGATGTACAAATAAACCAATTGATTGATTAATTGATTCACAATGATTAGAATATCTTAACAATAATAACAATCATTCTTGATTGTTATTCGGTTCATTGGTGATGTTCGGATGGTTGGTTAATTGTGGCTCGATCGTATCAGAGATAGTTGATTGTTGTTGATGAAATTGAGAGCCAATTTCTGATCTAATACTGGATTTATGTTTATCACTAATCACCGATTTGACACTTTGTCTTCGAGCTGATGATGGATCCCAATCTTGAGTTTCTCCCGAACCAAAAAGAAAGAAAAGATGATACCGAAAGCGTTTATCGCTGCTGAAATGTAAAAGAATCGATACCAATTGGCCGCCGTGGGTTCGTTTCCAACAATTCGAGCTACACCTTCGTTAGCAGCCAACGATGCGATACTTGAGACCATGGAAGAGAATCCAGCTAAAGTTCCGGAAAATGTCGGTGCAGTATCGAGATGAGTAGAACCCGAACCAGCGACATTTGCAGTCGCCATTCCCTTGGAAAGACCGAGAGTCAATACAACAGCTATTCGGTGGTTACCCAATATTGTGATTGCAATTAAACCAACTGAGACACAACCAAGAGCTTTTACAAAACGAAAAGATAATCATCGATAATTATTGTTCTCAAGTTATGCTAATTATCTGAATTGTGACTTACAGAGGAGCGTAACTACTTTACGAATTATTGTCAAAGAGAATCGCTTGGTAGCACGAACCTTATCGACAATGGAACTTGCAATAAGTGAACTTCCCATCGACATCAACCACGGAAGACTCGCCATAAAACCATTCTAATGATCGTGAGGAATTAAAATGAAAATTTTCTTAAGTACGTTAATCAATCCGAATTAACTAATCGTTACTAAATAACAAATGCACACAAATGACGTATTAATAATGTTATAAATACTCCAGTAAAACAACAGTGAAGTTTAATGATTCGCAAACTTTTTTTTGAACTTCTCTTTCTTGAGATAATTTGAACAATTCGACTGATTGACTTACCGCTTCATGAGAAAATCCCAAAACCTCTTCATAAAATGATGGAATCTGAGAAGCGACAACAGCCACAATCCAACCGTAGGTGAATGTTGGAACCAAATAGCCGTAGACAGGAAGAGACGTGAACATTTTACGCCATGGAACTTGGACCTTAAATGATTTTCGATTTTTAAGAACCACAGATTAGAGAAAAGTTGAATATCTCCCGATAGATTTAAACACTCACCACTTCGCCCGATTTAAGTGATCGTTTGGATAGAATCTCCTCCAGTTCTTCTGGACTAAGGTAAGGATGTTCTTCAGGTGTGTCGTACATAATAAAGTACCAGATAATGGAGACAATTATATTGAGAGAACCCAAAATATAAAAGACCGAAGGCCAACCGCCGAGAAAAGTTCCAGATACCAGAAGACCAGCCAATGGAAGACCAACCAGACAGCCCAACGCTCCGCCCGAATTAACCACTGCATTGGAAAGTGTTCGTTCACCTGATGTTGACCAACGAGTAACGACAACATTAGTCGATGGACCATTAACACTGTTGACCATTCCTTGGAATATTCGTAAAAGGTAAGCGGCGTAATATGATTTTCTTGCCACCACGGGAAAGAAAAGGTTACTTATACCAGTGAACATTAGTGCAATTGTCAAGATCCTTCGAGGACCAAAAAGTTCACAAAGTCGACCACCAAAAGGTGAAATGACCAGAACTCCCCAAAACGAGGCTTGAAGCATCCGAGCTTTATCCGTGTTTGACCAGTTGACATAAAAATTATCATCGTCGGGTGAAGGTGTGAACCATAAGCTTGAATATAAGGTCGGTATTGGCTTCATACTTACATCTGAACTATTTTCGTTGGTCAGTGTTGTTATATTTTCCAGTCCTGAATGACCTTGGCCACCTTCGACCTTGTGTTTAATCATGGCTACAATAGTTAAACTTAAACTAATTCCTATCACAGAATTAGCAAAATTGGCCAAATTTCCAACGGCGAAAATCAACCAACGGAATCGAGCGACATTTTTGATTGTTGATTTAATGGAGGCGACACTATTTCGAGGTAAACTTAAACGGGATCCGGTCATTTTCACTTATTCTTAGTATGAACCTTTTCAGTATAATTTCAATCAAATTGTTCACATTAAATAAGATCAATCAAATGATGAGAGTTCTCATTTTATTAACTCTCTTCTCTACCAGATAATCAACATAAAGTAATCTTTAAATCCGTTAATCTACGATTTCTGTGTCTCTAAGTTGAGAATTGAGAATTAAAAGATTCAACAAAGTTTCTATGATCATTAATTCAATAGTAATTTACATCTTATGATCGATAAATTGTCTTATTTATGTCACGGAATATACTTGATTCGAACCAATCGCCGAATCAAGTTGTATTAGTAAAACTTAACCAACTAAATGGTTATCGATGAAAGCGATGATCCATTGTGTTAATTATAGTCTTTTTATCATTGTGATTGTTTCAAATGATGAAGATGAATGATAATGGATGATGAAGATGAAGATGAAGATGAAAGTTTAAGTTCTAATTCGATTATTATGAGTACAATATTCAGCATATTCTTCCCAGGAACATCAAGAGCTGAAGAAACTTGAATTAGCTCCTAGAAAAACAAGTGAGTCAACCACCTTGTCTTATTCTTGTTAAATTTCCCATTCATTTATCACTTTCACTCTATTTTTTTCCTTAACTTTCACAGAAAACGATGAGACAAATAACTTCAAATCATTGAATCGATGTCTAGATCATAGATTACTATTTTTTATCAATTCGCAAGTTGGTAATCATAATAACGGGTGTCTGAAATAAGAGCACAAAAGCTGAACATTGAATGAACACAATTGGTAAGAGATAAACAAGAAATGATAATTTTGCGACAGAGAAATTGTCATCTATTGATGGAAAAAAATTCATCCAAAAAATCTTCTATTAAATAAACTAATCTTTTAACAATTATAAAAGCGATGATCCATTGTGTTAATTGTGATCTTTTTATCATTTAATTGTGATTTTAAGCTTCTTCCATCAATTGCCTTTCAAATGAATGAAACAAAATCAATTTTAATGATGAAAAAGAAACGAAATTAATCCAAGTTAATCCAAACAGAAAATATTATCCGATGGAAAATGTTGACATTTAATTTGTTTCATCAATTGACTTGCGATAGATTTTAAATCACAGTTGGAAATGTCAAATGATATCAACTATCATTTTGTTAATTGATTTGATTAAAGGTGTTGGCTTGATTGTTGTTGATAATAAATTGAGTATTTAATGGTGTTCTGAAATTAACTGGACTTTGGTCATACGATGGATCCCATGGTTGAACTTTAGCAGATCCCATGAGACAGAATAAGGTTAATCCAATTAAATTAAGTCCACAAGTAACATGGAAAAAGTGAAACCATTTAAATCTATCAGGATAATCACCGATAATTGTAACAATTGACTGATTCATCGCCAAAGCCGATAAATTGTAACACAAATTAGCAAGTCCAGCCAAAGTTCCGGCATAACTTGGACTAATGTCCAGTTGAGATGTTCCTGGTCCAGCGACAGTAAGAGTAGCCAAACCTTTCGAGAGTGTCACCAATATAACGATGACTAGATCACTCCAATCGCCTAAAGTAATGGAAACAAGTCCAATTGATCCAAATCCTAATCCTGTTGATCGAGAAAAAAAGACAATCATTACAACAATTACAACAATTAAGTTAATCATCTTACCCAAAGCTGCTGAAATTTTTCTCAATCTAGTTAATGATATCGAACTATTTTGATTAATATAATCAGTGATGTAACTTGCGGTCAGCGAGATGATAAATGATATTATCCAAGGTAATGCATTGACCAAACCATTCTGATGAAAAAGACAATTAAAATCAATTTAGTTAAAATCTTAATTGTTACAAATACAAAACACAAACCGCTTCAAAACTTAAATTCAACACTTGTTTATAAAACGAAGGGATTTGCGTTGAAATCAAGTTAATTATCCACCCATAGGTGAACGCGACCACAAGATAGGCCAAAACGGGCGGTGAGGTCAACATGCGACCCCATGGAATTGATTTCTGTTAATTGTAAATGATCATTAATCTGCTTTCAGTTTTAAGATTCAATTGAATTTACCATTACTCCTGATTTGAGTGATCGATTGGAAATAATTAATTGCAACTCTTGTTGACTAAGGTAAGGATGAGTCTCCGGATAATCAAAGACAATTAAACACCATAGAGTGAAGATAAACAAATTGAATAAACTGATATAGTAGAAAACACTTGGCCAATGATTAGTTGATTGACTTGAAATTAGTAGACCAACAAAGGGATGGACAATCATATTGCCCATGGCAATACCTCCTTGGACAAGTGAATTGCTGAGTGTTTTCTCGTGGTCAGTTGACCATCGGGTGATAATTATCACCAGTGAAGGGATAATAATACCTTGACCCATTCCCTGAACAACTCGGACACCATAAGCAATCCAGTAATTAGTTAATGCAGCCATTGGATAAAGTAAATTAAGAAGAGCAATTAACATCAGGCAAGTTGAAACTGTCCACCGAGGGCCGAGAATTTCACCTATTCGTCCACCCACCGGGGAAAAAATGGACGCTCCCCAGAAAAGCGCTTGAAGCATGTAATCTTTTTCCGTTTCACTCCAGGTCACATAAAGTCCATTGTCAATTACTTCGGGGGGAACTATTGTCACAAAAGTACCGTTACAAATTATCAAACACTCGTTTATCTCCTCAAGGGTTATCATCTCGTTCCGATTCATGGCGACAATGGTCAAGCTTAAACTGGACGCGACAACGGTCACCGAAAGTAGTGCCAAATGAGATAACATAATTATGACCCATCGCAATTTGGGAACATTTAAATTGTCCAAATCAGAAATATTGTCAAATGATTGAAAAGTTGTAGAGAAATTGTTTCCATTGTGATTAGTTGATTGTGATGATTGCATTTCATTGGATTTTATTGTCGATTTAATTGATTCCTTGTCTTGATTCATTCCTTAATTTTGAAAATGATTGATTTCTAAAATTCAAATACAAGTCATATTAGTTGAGATAATCTGTTAATTGTTGGCAATTTAATCTTACCTTTAACATTTTGATTTCTGTTTACTTTTAGATTGAAGTTTATCTGAGGTCCAACCAAATGATTAGAATAATTAAATTACAGAACTGTAAGTAGAAAAATTAAGATATTAACTTTTTTCGTCAAAAAAATTAGTTGATTATAATTGAATCGTAATCATAATTAGTTAAACATGAAGTTGATGATGGTAACGTAAATGTTGTAACCTAACAACGTATAAAATTAACAGTAAATTCAGCTGTCTAATTGCCATTATAATCAAAAAGTGTTGTATGTTAATCAACTTGATTAGATTATTTAACTTGACAACTTTGCCTTTTTCCCATGTCAATTTTAATTTGGATCATTATTATCATCTGCTCATTGTAAATAGAGACATTTTCAACAATATCAAGTTGTCTTCGATTATCATTTTCAAAAATTCCGCGTTTTCTTTTTTCGTTGCAAGTAGTTCCACCTGTTGACTAAATGTTCATCTATTGATCAAAACATTTTCTGTCTTTATTTTGTCTTTGAATCAATTGTTGATTGTTTCTCATTTAATGAGTAATTATATTTATCAAAATGGAATATTTTGATTCAATTGTTTTTGTGTTTTTTATGTTGTGTGTATCTGCTCTATATTTCATTAGTAAGCAAATTAATCAACGTAATGAAAAACCATTTTGTATAAATATTTCGCTATTTTATAGTTCTAGTAGTAATATAAAAAAACAGTATAATGGAGGTGAACACGTTTTCTACAAAAAAAAGGGTAAAGTTTTCGCTGAATACTCAACAAAAAACGTAGAATCCGTGGATAAAAATGTCCAGGTAAGATTATTATTTCTCTTATATCAACTAACTTTCTGCCTGTGGCTGCTTTCATTCAATGTGTCGACCTCAGAGGTCATGTCGAAACATAATCTGATTCCCGCTCTTGCTGACATTCTCAATGAATCGGTCAAGGAGAAGGTGACCCGAATCATTTTAGCCTCTTTCCGTAATCTTATTGAGAAACCTGAAGATCCTGAAGTATCTCGAGACAATGCGATTACTATGGTTCAGGGAAAAGTTTTAAAACAATTGGATATTCTTAAACAGGCTGGTAATAAATACGAAGATCCTGATTTATTGGAAGATATTGAATTTCTTTATGAGAAATTACAATCATATGTTCATGATTTATCCTCTTTCGATGAATATTGTAACGAGATTAAATCAGGTCGACTGGAATGGTCACCAAATCAAATTTTGGAAACTTCAAAAGATCCTCTCGTCTTAAGTGTGGCCATTCATGATATCGGTGAATACATTCGTTATTATCCTCGAGGTAAAACAGTAATTGAAAACCTCAACGGTAAATATCTGATCATGCAATTGATGGACGACGCTGATCCCAATGTCAAGTACGAAGCTCTACTTTGTGTCCAAAAACTGGTCGTTCACAATTGGGAATATTTAGGAAAACAATTGGAAAAAGAGAAAGACGGACAAGTTGGCGGAAAGAAACCGATCTCAGTGATGGGATGAGGATAACAACAAAGATTCTCTTCCATTTTGAAACCAACAACAACAACAACAACATAAGCGATGATAAGATTAAAACACTCGAGATGGAAAAATAAAAACATAAGCATAATTCATCACAATTGAAAAATCAATTTTTACCAAATCAACATTCCCGAACCCGAAAATCATTATTAATCCAGATTAAGTGAACAACAAAAAGAAAACGAAGATATTTCAACAGTTTGTTTTCTCTCTTTTTTTATGTGCTGATGTGTTTTTTTCGCTCAGTTCTCACCTGAAGGTTACAAGGTACATGCGAAGTTCTTGTAGATCAATTAATCGTATATTCTAGTTGGAACTGTGAATGATCTGCAGATTATTGGTGGTTGTCAGAAAGCAATGAAGAAACCAAGAAATGACTTTCATCACAAATTTAATTCTTATCTTTTATTTTTCATTTTTCATTCTTCAGGTTGGTGCATCAACAAGTGGACTTTCGCCTCCAGGCCAACCTCAGGTTTCTCAAAGGAGATCTGAAAGGGCAAGAAAAAAGTCTGCAAGAGCAATTGGATGGCAAACTGGCAATTAGGATAATTCTTTCCAAGCTTAAACCTTTCTTCATTGATCTCAATAACTATTTCCATTAAGATGATTAAACATGCTGGTTAATTGTCAACAATCAATTCGATGTCTTTCATATTGGAAAAACTAAATTAGATGAATTTTCGTTTTTTTTGTATAATTAATTATGTTAATCAAAGCGATTTACACTATCACAATTAAAGATTGTTTTGATTGTCATTTTCAAAAATTTCGCGTTTTCTTTTTTTCGTTGCAAGTAGTTCCACCTGTTGACTAAATGTTCATCTATTGATCAAAACATTTTTGTCTTTATTTTGTCCTTGATTCAATTGTTGATTGTTTCTCATTTAATTATCTTTGGGAATTAATTGTTGTTCTTTAAATTTGATTTTATCTCTTTAGAATTGTGATTAAGTATTCAACTAGTATCCTTTTACCTTAATTTGATTGGTTTTTTTGTTTCATTTATTTTTGTATTTTTCTCTTGTCATCAAAATGTCATCTGATATTAGCTCTTTGAAGCTTGACTCGGTTCTTCAGCATTTACCTGACGACATTGAAAAGGGAGGCGTAATATCAGCAACCTCTGTAATTCAATATAAAGCTGCTGAGGTGCGTAATGCTCGAGTTAATTGGCATTTCTATCGATCTGGTGAATTTATTTCCCAACAAGAATTCGACTGGATTGTTAAGTATGAAAGCCTGGAAACACCCGAAGCCAGAGATGAATTTTTCAAGAAAGATTCATTGCTTTGTGCTGAAGTTTTTCTTAGTCTTCTAGAAATTATCAAAAAACCAGGCCACCCAATATATTCTTATTCTAATTGATGACATGTTGAATGAAGATAAGTCGAGAGTGGAAATATTCAAGGAATATTGTAGAAAAAAAGGTAAGATGATTGATGAGGCGAAAGATCGTTTCTTTTTCATTCCTTTCCTTGAAGGAAGAGAAAGAGAGATGATGATCTGATTTACCTTTATGTTTTCTTTTATCTGTAATTATTTTCTTTTTTTACACAGGTGGTGCCAAGAAGGGAAGAACAATCTGGAGTCACATGGAACATCAATTGAACAAAACTGATGGTCTTATCCAAAACATGGCCTCTAGAATAATTACCAAAATTGCTTGTTGGTCAAAAGAGTTCATGGGAGAAGCTGATCTCCAATTCTATATTTGCTGGTTGTTGGATCAATTAAAGGTTCCAAACAATGAGTATCTCGGATCAATTGCTCGATGTCTTCAGATGATGCTTCGAATTGAAGAATATCGTAAAATATTCATATCCGCAGAGGAATTCCAACAATTGTTTCCGTTTTATCCAATGGAGTTAATTTCCAGATACAATATCAACTTACTTTCTGCCTGTGGCTGCTTTCATTCAATGTGTCGACCTCAGAGGTCATGTCGAAACATAATCTGATTCCAGCTCTTGCTGACATTCTCAATGAATCGGTCAAGGAGAAGGTGACCCGAATCATTTTAGCCTCTTTCCGTAATCTTATTGAGAAACCTGAAGATCCTGAAGTATCTCGAGACAATGCGATTACTATGGTTCAGGGAAAAGTTTTAAAACAATTGGATATTCTTAAACAGGCTGGTAATAAATACGAAGATCCTGATTTATTGGAAGATATTGAATTTCTTTATGAGAAATTACAATCATATGTTCATGATTTATCCTCTTTCGATGAATATTGTAACGAGATTAAATCAGGTCGATTGGAATGGTCACCAGTTCATTCAAATGAAAAATTCTGGCGTGAGAATGCCCACCGGTTGAATGAGAAAAACTATGAACTTCTTAAAATATTGATCAAAATTTTGGAAACTTCAAAAGATCCTCTCGTCTTAAGTGTGGCCATTCATGATATCGGTGAATACATTCGTTATTATCCTCGAGGTAAAACAGTAATTGAAAACCTCAACGGTAAATATCTGATCATGCAATTGATGGACGACGCTGATCCAAATGTCAAGTACGAAGCTCTACTTTGTGTCCAAAAACTGGTCGTTCACAATTGGGAATATTTAGGAAAACAATTGGAAAAAGAGAAAGACGGACAAGTTGGCGGAAAGAAACCGATCTCAGTGATGGGATGAGGATAACAACAAAGATTCTCTTCCATTTTGAAACCAACAACAACAACAACAACAACAACATAAGCGATGATAAGATTAAAACACTCGAGATGGAAAAATAAAAACATAAGCATAATTCATCACAATTGAAAAATCAATTTTTACCAAATCAACATTCCCGAACCCGAAAATCATTATTAATCCAGATTAAGTGAACAACAAAAAGAAAACGAAGATATTTCAACAGTTTGTCTTCTCTCTCTTTTTTTATGTGCTGATGTGTTTTTTTCGCTCAGTTCTCACCTGAAGGTTACAAGGTACATGCGAAGTTCTTGTAGGTCAATTAATCGTATATTCTAGTTGGAACTGTGAATAATTCAAGAATTTTCATATTCTATTTCTTTTTGGTTTTGGTTTCTTCCTCTGTTCTTTATTTTCCTCGTACAGTAATTAGAGAGAGAGAGATTACTACATCATTTTCTGTTATTTGTTTGTTTTCTTGTTTGAAAACAGAAAAAGTCAACATACAGTGTAAATTAATCAACTTCACCATTGAGTGTAATCTCCAGATGATTTGTTGCCAGAAAGAAATGAAGAAACAAAAAGAAAACCAATCGCAATATATGAAGAAACCAAGAAATGACTTTTATCACAAATTTAATTTTATTATTATGTTATATTGTTTTTTTTCTGTATCAACTGTAATCACTCCAGTTGACAAACTATTTATCTTGAAATTTAAGATGCAAAACAAATTATTGGTTGATTAAAAATCCAAAAATTAAGAATATGGAAACAACAACAACAAAATTTATTTCACTTGAACAAACATTCAGTATATCAAAAAGATTAACATAACTTACACAAAGAAATTGAATCACACACACACATCACGTAGACATTTGGCTTATAAATACAATCATAATAGAGGGAAACAAATTACAATTAACAATCGAATGTGGCAATAAGTTGATTAACACCATCATCAATTTGACACACACAAAGTTGTTCCCTTCAAGACTTAAGATCTTGAACACTTGAAGATTAAAACACTAACATAAATTAAGATCAATCGATAGAGAGAGAAAATACCAATTAGTCTTTTGATAACATTAATTAAACAGAAAAGAAAACATGGCAATTTAATTGCTGAGAAATTGGAACTTGCAATGAGAGAGAAACAGTTGGAAACAAAAAAAGAAAAGAATGTTTTTTGTTTACAGTTTCCATGGAAACGGAAGCGAAGTCAACGCCATTTCTTTTTCTGAGCCAATCATTTTCTCTTCATTTGGACATCGACATTTACTCTTCTATTGTGATTATTTAATTAGTTTGATTCTTTTTCTTTTATCTCGGTGAAAACAATTAATTTATTAATTTAGTTTATCAATTGTTCTATTCTAATGTTAATCTAACGTCAAGTGTTTAAGGAAAAAAGGAGAAAGATTATTGAAACAAGCGCCATTACCTGCGCATTCTTGGCTTACGCCTTCAACCCTGTTTTTAGATTTGTTTTAATTGCAGATTTTTTGTAGTTTTCTCTTTGATGTTGGTGTTTTTTTTGTCTCTCTTTCTCTCTCTCTCTCACTTAGTGATTAAGAATGATGATTTCTTTTTATTCTAGAGTTTGGATTTTAATTATTTAGATTCATCTCTTTCTTCATTTCCTTCTCACCTTTGCATATTTTCTGTGGATTTAAATTATTGTAAACCTCTACTTTCTTCTTGTCTCTCTTATTTTTTTCTCTTCTCTTTCTCTGTTGGCTCAATTGGTCAATTTCCTCTTTTCTTTTTTCTCTATCTCTCTCTCTCTCCATTACATTTCTTGTCTTTTGTTTTCTTTTTTTATTTATTCTTTTTGCTCCATTATCTTCTAAATTTTTGGGCTGATATATTGGTGTTGTGTCTGTTTTCTTTGCTTTTGGTCAATGATTTTCTATTGATGAAAATAAGTGAGAAAAAGAAGCAAAGAAAAAGATGAATAATCAGCCAACAGTGACCAATCCTGTTCGATTTCAAACTGGAACCTCACAAGGACCTTTACTTACTTCTACCAATTCAACCTCAGCCACAGGACCTCGATCCATTAGTGTTTCAATACTTCCTTCTGGCACTACCTTAAGTTCACCCATTTGGACCAATATTGTTACCTCACCGGTGATCTCTCCAGTCATATCTCCAGTTAAAATTCAAACACTACCTGGAACTCCATCTTCCCCTCGGCCCATTATTTTAATTAGAAAGCGTTTGGGTAGTGAGCAACAAGCAACTTCAACAACCAATAGTGTTACCGATACTACACCAACAAAGAAGCCTAGGAAACAACTTTTAGAACCTTTTCACCTGACCACCTCTAATAACATTAAACCTCTTCTTAATGATCAAGATAATGTAAATATTAAAGAGGAAACAACAGGAACATCAGTTCACATCATCAGTGGTACAAGTAGTAACATCAACATCTCCACCAGTAATTCAAATAATGTTAACAAAGACGCTGCACCAGGAGGTGTAATCACCATCTCTAAGAAACCTCGTATCTCCATTAATTCCTACAATGTACCATGGAAATCATGTCAATATCATTTTTTAAGGTACACTGATGTTAAACAGAAATCCGAGAAGAAGACAACATTAAGTGAACTTTCAAATGAAGGTTTACAAAGGAAAAATGGTTGGAAGGTGCAACATCTTGTGACACATATGGAGGATGCCGATGAAGAGGAAACTCAACTCTACAGTCGTTTAAGAAGCTTTTCAAATTTTTTTGACACCAGTGATCAAGATATTCACAAAACAATTAACATGTTAGGCCGATCTTTTTATAACTCACAACGTACCTTCATTGACACCCAAGTACAATTGTTTGATAAATTAACGGATCTAATACGTGGTAACCTTCAGCGAAGTAAACTTTTTCAAGATCAAATCAATGAAGGCAAAAATCTCTTAATCAAGTTAACTAATGATCATAAAGAGAGAGTCGGAAGGTTAACCAAGAAATGTGTAAATAAACGTACACTAATCAACAAATAACCATCAGTAAATCCATTCGCCGAAAACACTCAATAAGATGAATTGATTTGACAGCATGATGATCCAACTATAAATATATATCAACAATTTCAATTCAACACAATCAACTGCGAAATAACAACAACATCAACAATATCCATTGACACCATTGTAATGTATCCATTAATGTGTTTCTACTTTGACGTTGAAAGAAATAATTTTTTTCCCTTTGTTAATTGTAATATGAATCTATCTCCTCACATATATACATATATATATATATATATTTATCTCTCCGACTGCATGAGCATACGAAAAATATTATTATAATTATTTATATTGTGTCTCTGTAAAACTTGTAAAATGTGAAAGGTGAACGCAAAAGTGTCAGGATAAGGAAGGTTAATATAATGTCCATATGATTGGATTTGTTTCCAATCAACAAAAAGCAGAAACACCAAATGAGCATCCACTCCACCACCTCTTTTAAAACCTCACCTATTCAACACCATTGACATAACACCATTTACATTATAACTCTGAAAAAAAAATCATAAAAAAAAGATCAACAAACATTGAAAAGTTTAACAAATTGTTTATTGTTAACAATTGATTAACGTGTTTTTTTTTCTCTACTATTGTTAATTTTTCTTTCTCTTCATAGGTAAACAGATAATTTTCCCAGCGAATCATTTAAATCACTGTGACGTAAATCATTTCGTTCAGAAAGTATCTGTCCAATTGAGAGATGTGACAATTTAGATTTAACTCGGTTAATTAATGACAACCATTTGTCATCGGTGATACAATCAACTTTGGGTCGTTTAATTGTCTCACAATGATCAAGAATATTGTAAGTTAATGATTGTATTGGTGAATCA
The DNA here is from genome assembly GCF_014898815.1 of Panonychus citri. NCBI lineage: Eukaryota > Metazoa > Arthropoda > Arachnida > Trombidiformes > Tetranychidae > Panonychus > Panonychus citri. The sequence continues at coordinate 4,475,621 of NW_026515543.1, read as the reverse complement.
GCTGATGATGATGTTGTTGTTGTTGTTGTTGATATACAATCAATATTAAATTGTTGATCTTTACTTAGGTGACCATTTTTTAAGCAAAGATGAATTGGAGACTAGAAAATTGTACAAATTATCAACAATTAACTGAAGAGATGGTTCCAGGGCAATTAGGGAACCAATCAAATCAAATTGATCTGATTCAGAGGCAACAACATAATTGGTTTTAGATGAAAGTCGACGATTAACAATTGAAGTAATTAACTTAATCATCGTTGGCCATTTACCCTCAGTGATCACCATTTGCTCCAATTTATCTGCTATTCGGGAAGCAAAAGCAATACCATTGGAGGAAAGTGTTTCATTAATCAATTTTGATTCAGTTAAACAACGAAGAATGGAACCAAAAATGATCTAAATCACAATTAAGGAAAAATTGAACAAAATTAAAAGACAACAAGAAGAAAATTACGATATTAATTATCGTAAAGTAGTTAATTAGTTGGCAAAAGTGCAATAGATGTTTATTCATTACCTGAGCAGTTAATGAATTGTAAAGAGTCTTAATTGTGATTAATTTAATATTTTTTAAATCTTCTAGACTGGCAATCAACGGTAATGGAAGTGTTTCCATAATTGTTGGAATTGTTGATAATAATGATTTACTTGCTTCGTCAATTAAAAAGGTTTCATCATATTCTGTGAGAGAGAAGCATAAATGAAACAATTAGAATGACAATCGGACGAAAAGTAAACAATTAACACTTACCAGCATATCTATCATGTAAATCGGCTTCGTCATAAAATGATTTGTATCTTGATGATTTTAAAAGGAACCGATAAGCGATCGGGATTAAAACGGCCTGGACAAATTGTGAGACCGTTGAATCAATCACTTGGTGCAATGATTGAAACCACCAGGGTTTTGGTTTGACCGAGATTTTGGAAATGTCCAACCAACGCCAATCCTCATTTCTGTGCAAATTGTTGGACAATTAGAGATTATTATTGACAACTAATTCGTAAATTGTTTACCTTTGAATGATCGGTGATAAAAGGTAAGTGACACTCTTTTCCCTGGACTCATTAAGATTCGCAATCGTGATTATATTTGCTAATAAATTGATTGCTTTCTGTTCATTTTCAGTGGTCACTTGGATATGATTGAAGATATTGATTGAAAAAGACAAACGGGATTCAAGAAATGGCCTGATGATCACCGACCATGATGGTCGTTTACGTTGAAGTGATATAAGAAAAGCATTAGATGGCCTGACAATCGGTTCAATGGAACAATCGAAAATATTTGACCAATGATTAGATGAGCACGATGACAATAAACCATTGGAAGCAGTTGATTGATTATCTAATTTACTAGTCAGTTGTTGATGTGATTTAACTGTTGACTTTGGTTTAACTGTAACAGTTTTAACACCATTGGAACAATTAACATGACCATTACCATTAAGCTCTTCTGGTGATGACAATTCTTGATTAAGAAGGGAAATCGGTGCATGATTAAAAATTGCTCGAACAATTAAAAGCCAACAACATGAATGAATCTCACGAAAACTTTTATAAAAAAGTTTCTCGTAATTAACTGCAAATGGTTGAAGTAAATCAATTATATTGGAACAGATAATCAAACAATCAGCCAATTCAATTTTAATCTTGACCAAATGGACCATGTAAAGGGTCAAGATGGACACAAAAATATGAGAATCATCCTGAACTTCATATGGAATCAAATTCAACATGGTCATCGACAATTTCTTCATGTAGATTATAATGTAATCCAAACTTTTGTAAGAAAACAAAAGTAACGACAAATGAGATGAGACAATTTTACACCTGAGCGATTGGGTGACACTGTTAATCTTATCATTAGCTAATCCGTGTTGATTTAATTTGCGCTGAGAAAACAGGAATGAATTGTACAGAGTATAATACGATTCAATTGGAAGCGATTTCTCCTCGAACCAAATTTCCGACGTTTTCAACAGAAAGTCAACAATCGTAACATTAACTATCACTTTCGCTGAAACCTTAAATTCAGCTAATTCAATTGATCCAAAATAATCAAGGAAGTTAAATATCTGGTAAATTGTTGACAAAACATTGTCCATCTCATTGATTGTTGGAGATATTAATTGTTGGTCTATTTTTGATGGTTTCCTTTCATCATTTACATTTTTGGAATCGTTTGATGGTAAAGACGAGGAAGAGGCCATTAAATCATTAAGACCTTGATTGAGAAAACGTAAAAGTAAATTGTCAACACCCTGAGCAATTAAGTAACCACGCCAATCCCAAATATCGTGAATATCCTTGGATGGTGACATATTTTCCGATGGTAAATGAATATCTCGTTCTGTTAGGAAACAATCAAGATCTTGGAGTAAACTAATTGTTTTGATTATGTTCATTGGTTTATCGGTTATCGATTGTGATGAATGATGATGATGATGATTTAATGGTGATGATGATGGTGATTTTTTGACGATTAAATTTCTCATCAAAATTATATAAGGTGTAACTATTTGGTGGAAAGTTACTTGATTGTGAAATAAATGGTAACCATCAACTAATTGTAAATCAAATGTAACCCATTGCTTAATACATTTGACAATTGTCTCTAAATTATCACTGCTATTATTTGATTGTTTGGCTAATTGTTTATCAATTCGTTGAGTCCTAATTGAATCGTAAATGTTGAACAGCTCATTTTCATCTGATCTCATTGATTTAGTTGATGTTGTTGCTGATGAATCAGATAAATTGTCAAGTAAAATCATCTCATGATAAAAAGCCTCCTTATCCAGTTGATTGTCAATCTCTGATACAATCAATTGATCAATTAGTAAATCCTTCAATGATTGAACCAAAGTTTCCCAAATTTCATTAATCTCAACATTGTCCTGGGTCAAAGTTAATGAATAATTGTCAACACCAACACTAGTTTTTGATTCAATTGTTGAATCAACAATCAAATTGTCATCACTTTGTGTTGAGCTTGATTGTAATGTCTTTTTCAATTGATCTTTAATCATGGTGATTAACGTTCCAATGGAATCAACTGTGTAGATACAATTAACTTTCTCATCTTCGTCTTCCTCCTCTTCATCTTTTTCCTGAGTTTTTCGCAATTCTTCATACAATTTAATTAAAATTGTTCTCCAATCAATTCCATTATCTTTAATATCTTGATTGTAAACCGATGATCCAAGTAACCGATTAGTGTCTTTAGATTTGATTGATTCACTTGTTGTTGAACAAATAAGATTCTTAATTTCACTGATACAACTTGCTAACCTGTAAATGAGAAAAGAGATTAACAATTAAAACGAAACAACAATTTAACGATATTAATTATCTAATTGTTACCTTTTCTCTAAGGGCTCCATTGGTTTGGGTTGAAACTTCATTTGTTGATGTTGCACTGATCGTGTTGTCGATTTGAATGGTTAAAATGTAGACACAATTAAATTCAACTAATCAACTATTCGTGATTCTTATTATTGTGTTACTATTAATTGTCATGTTGATTCAACAGTTAGCATGAAACAACTATACAAATGGATCAATGATCTGATCAACAACCGGCTTCTTGTTTTGATTTCATAAGAAAACATTGGAACCATGGAAACCGATGTTAATTTATCTTCTTCCGGGTTTTTCTGATTCTCTGTCATTGTATTTCCGTAAATAAATCAACTTGAAAAGACAGAGAAACAATTAATTTGATGTGAATGATCAGAAAATTATCTTTGGTTCCTTTGGTCATTGAATAGGTTGAGTGATTTACGAATTGAATCATTGATTGGTTTTGATTTGAGCGCAATAATCTGAGCTCAAGGTGATGAATTTACCTGATCCTGGTCACGTAGATGAGAACTGACCAGTCCAACCTTAGGGATGAGTTCACTTGACCCTAATGACCAACCAGTTTTCTTTCCGTCTAGTCCATTGAATCGGATTAACAAAAGATGGAACTTTTTTCTTTCAATTTTCAGCCTAGAGAAATGAACATTTTGTCTAATCGAAAGAACCTCGAACTTGTTTATTACAAATTTGAAATTCTTTTCTCAATCTCATTAAAACTCCGTAGAAATGATAAATATGATGAATTACTTGAGATTTTCAATCAATTCAATTCTATGGGTTAAAAGGAAAACATTGTTAAGGAAAAGAACCTTCAACACATGGAGATTAAACTTAATTGTTGTTCTGACGCTTCAACCAAATTATCAAAGATGATGATTTGTTTTCCTTTTTCATTCATCAATTTAACAAAAGAAACAAAGGTAACTTGACACATGATAGAAACCTTGATGAATCTTGAGGTAGCAATCAGAATTATTCAATTTCTATTACGTTACAAACTGAAACTCGGTGGACCAAATCTGAGTTTCTTTCCTACACCAACGAGTAACATGTTCCCACTTCGTATCACCATCCAGCCCACAACAGGAGGAGAAACAATTTGACAGTTAATCACAATTTAAGGGGAAAAAGAGAGTTACAATTGAAGTAAATATAATCCACCTTCACCAGGTAGATCTTTCGTCTTGCCCTTACCCTTTTCTTATCCCTTTTCTTTTCCACTCTCTCTCTCTCTCTTCCTCTCTCTTCCCTCCTTATCTTCCTCATCTTCCTCCTCTTTCTCCTTCTTAAACCATTTTAAAATCACAACCACCATCTTCTTCCTCTCTTCTCACTGGATGATTAAATTTGATTGTTGGTCTGCCAGTTTAGCTTACGAATCAACAGGAACAACAATCTAAATTTTCTTGTCCTCATTTTCTGGTTACCAACTTGATCATCATCTTTTTTTCGGGTTCCTCACTGGTTACCTTTTATTTTCTTTTTCTTCTGTTGCCTGTAGCAATCAACGAATAATCAGAAAAATATAAATAACTTGTGTTACCATCAAACAGCTAAATTGTTGTGTAAAAAAAAACTCAAACCTTAATTCAATCAGAAACATAATCAACTTTACACATCCTGATACACTTTTTGTTTATCCGGTGATAGTTGATTTTGTTTACTATCAACATCAGTGATTTGAAATATCGCCGTTTTTGTGAATTTGTGTTTATTTTCAACAGTTATATCGCCATCTTTGGTCATCTAATATGGCGACAACAAGTGAAGGTCCAACCATTTGTATTATCGGAAGTGGGGCCACCGGAATCAACGCAATTAAAGTTTGTCGTGAAGAAAATTTCAATGTTGTTTGTTATGAACAATCAAATTTCCTTGGTGGTTTATGGAAATATCGAGATGATGATGTCGATGGATTAGCTTCTGTGATGAGGTCAACAATCATCAACTCGTCGAAAGAAATGTCCGCCTACTCGGATTATCCTCCACCGGCAGAATTTGCCAATTACATGCACAACACAGCGATGGTAAGTTAATCCACCAACGAGATTAAAACATGTGACCAATGATCAGCCCATTGATCTTAATCCAATTAGACCATTTGATTGATTTGTTTTTCTTTCCATTTATTAATCCCTATAATCCATAAAATGTTCAGTATCAATATTTTGAAATGTATGCTGAACACTTTGGTGTCCGAAAATTTATTGAATTTGAAACCAAAGTGATTAAAGTTGAACCCGCTGAGGATTACGAAGCCACTGGACGTTGGAAGGTCACAAGTCAACATCTCAAAACCAAGGAGATTAAAAGCAAAGTATTCGACGGGGTAATGGTCTGCACTGGACATCACGTTAAACCCTTACGACCAACATTCAAAGGGGAAGAGAAATTCAAAGGTAATTAACTGATTAATTCTCGCAATTTCCATGAAAATGATTCATTTTCATGTTCTAAAAATCTTTTTCTCTCTATGAGAATAACCTTCATAAAGGATTAACTTTTAATTTCCAATTATTAATATTTCATTTTTTCTACTCTTTAATCCTCCAGGTCGTATAATCCATACACATGGATACAAAAAGCCGAACCCATTTGAAAACGAAACCGTTGTCGTTGTTGGAATCGGTAATTCTGGTGGCGATGCTGCAGTTGAGCTCTCAATGTTTTCCAAGAAGGTAAACCAACATTTCCACATCCAAACATGAGTGAAGTTCATTGATTCATGATTTTCATGAGACTTTTACCTTAACCTTTCCTTTCCAAGAAAAATATCAATACTTTCCTTCACCAATAATCACAACAATCAATTGCTGATTCACTATTGATTGATTATCGCAATCTTATATCTACTGGTTATATGATTGCTCTGGTCAATCAGTAGGAAGAGGTCAGAGGACTGAAGTAGATTCAACAATTAGTGATGATAATTATCTTTCTGATTCTGTCAATCATGTTGATACTGTTGAGCTTTTTTACCGTTAGATTAATTGTTAGAGGGGAAATTTATTGTGTTGATTAAATATCAGTCATTAGAATTATCAACTTATGGTAATTGTTGATGGTGATTAATTAGTGACAATCATTATTGTATGAAAAAGAGACGAAAATTAAGATTATGATAAAATTTCATGTAAGAATTGAGGAAGAAAGAAAGTAAAAAGATGAGGAAGGAGATTATAATTATCTTAATTCTATTCAATGATGAGCATTAATGAAGAAAAATATTTGTATTGAAACTAATATAACTTTCCAATTGGATAATTGAACCGGAAAAGAGTACGTGTGACCCTGGTCACTTTTTCGTGAATCAGGTCACAAGTGATTCTCTCCCTCTTCGTATCTAACATTCCCGATAAGTGAAAGTTATTATCATTTAATTTTCTTTTCTATTAATATTGATTTTCTATCGATAACCAATCGATTGACCAAACAATTTGCTTAATCATTTAATCCTAAGCGATTATCAATCATTCAGTGAAATTATCGCTTATTCAATTACAAGGAAATGTTCAATTTTCTTTCATTTATTCAAACGATTCAAGTTTGAGTTATTAAGAAATTGTTTTCTTTACTCTGCCTCTAGTCTGTTTGATTTAAATTGTGATTTATTTAATTGCTATTACCTAATTTAGTCTTGGTTGATTAGTTTTCCATTTATATTCTTACAACATGAATATGTGATTACTTTTGTTTCAAGCGAGAAAAATTGAAATTATTCACAGCTCATTGATTTTCTTGTCAGATTTTCATGGGAAATTTGATAATTTCTGTTGACAATCACATGATTATTACGAAAAAGTGATCTTGCAATTAATTACACTTAGGTTATAAACTAATTGGAAATCAATCCATTTGGAAAATTCACAATTTTCTCCACTCGACTAATCAACATTTTAAAATCGCCTCAGGCTATAAAAACATCGAAAATGTAGACTGATTTTCAGTTCACTTTTCGACAAGACGACGACTTTTAAGTGACCTTCTTCAAAAAAACTTCTTCGACTCATCTACTTGAGTTCTTTTAGAAATTAAAAACTAGTTAATCATAATTAGCGAAACAGATTCGAATTGGAAATGATTAATATCTTTTTTCGAAAAAATTAAAACTTTTCCATAGAATCGTAGTTGTGAAAATCTCATAACTTTTTCTTACAAAACTTTCGATTAAGTTTCGAGTAAATTGCTAATATTTAATCATTTCGAGTTTAATTTTGTTGCAGTTTGGATTAGACAGACAAGAGACAATAATCATTTAATTATCATCTAAATCATTTCCTTAATTATCGTTAAATTTCGTTGACCATGAGAATTTTTGTTTTTCTCTTTTAATCCCGTATAATTAATCTGTCTGTTGAATTTTAATTGTTCTTGACTAATTAGGTGTATCTTTCCACTCGACGAGGAGCTTGGATTTTATGGCGAGTTGGTCCACAAGGAAATCCCTTTGATTCTGAATTTATTACTCGATTTTGTTTCACTTTATTCAATTACACACCTTACAGGGTGAAGTGCAGCTTCGTTGAGCACTATTTGAACGACCGATTTGACCATAAATTATATCGAGTAGAACCCGATCATCGAGTCTTTGGTCAGCACCCAATGGTCAACGATGCTTTACCCAACCGGATACTTTCAGGAACCGTTGTACTTAAAAATGATATTCAAGAGTTTACCGAGGACGGAATCATCTTCGAAGGTGAATCCAAGGTGACTAAATGTGATTCCGTCATTCTGGCCACAGGATATGAGGTTTCATTTCCCTTCCTTGATTCATCAATCGTCTGGACCTCTGAGAATCATGTTGAACTTTACAAATACATGTTCCCACCAAAACTAAAACACCCTCACACCCTTGGACTCATCGGCTTGATCCAAGCCGTTGGACCAGCTATCCCAGTCTCTGAACAACAGTCCCGCTGGTTTGTTCAACTCATGAAAGGTAAACAACATAAACAAATCTATCACCATGTTAATGTTTCAGTCAAATTTTTTTTTGATATTTTTCACAATTTGTTACCTGAAAGTTTCAGGTTACTAACCTTAAACCAACCTGTTGATCATGATCAACATCTTAATTGTTTGTCTAAAGAGGATGATTAAGTTTACTTTGAAACGCTGATTGTACTTTTGAGGTGTTGTTAATTTCAACCATCTATCAATCAACATGATCTTTTTCATGTATCGTTTACCTGATAGTCAAACGATTATTAATTCATTGATTCAAATGATAACTATTACAGCGACTACTAGTTTTATGATTAATGAAAAAAAAAGTTCAACAATAAGCTTTAAATGATTAACCTGATAACAATGATTACTCAATTAAATAGTGATTAATACAATGAATCAGTTGAAAAAGGAAAAACTTTTCACCTCAACACAATCAACTGGGTTATAAATACATTTACCGTTATATTTTCAAACAACATGTTGAACTTTTCAATTCAATTGTTTAATTGTATCTTTGCGTTTCCCGATTACCTTATTTTTTTTTGTCTCCAACTCTACAGGTAGATGTAGATTACCAAGTGTACCTGTAATGATGAAGGATATCGACGAGAAAAATGCCGAAATCGAGTCACGATATTTTAAAGGTCCACGACACACCATGCAAATCGATTGGGTCAATTACATGGACGAAATTGCTGAACAATATGGAGCTAAGCCTAACTTGTGGAAATATTTTTTCACCGATCCCGCGTTTTGGTACAAACTTTACTTTGGACCTTGTTTACCTTACCAGTATCGTATTGAGGGTCCACATAAATGGTCGGGCGCTCGAAAAGCGATCATGACGGTCAATGAAAGGATCGACGCTGCGTTTGCCACTCGATCTCTTAAACTGTCCAAAAAGAGTCCACTCAAAGCACCAAAGGCCGGACCAATGTACGCACTTATCGCTTCTCTCGGTTCGGTGCTTTTCGTTTTTCGGGCTTACCTGCGAAAATACCTGCAACAAGATCACTGGCGCTACCTTGCTGGTGCTTCGGCCATTCTAATTACGCTAATTACTATTCTTAATTATACACTTTAATTGCTCATAATACTTAATTTCTTGATCTTTTCTTTATCCCTGTTAACAGGAAAATTGATCACAAAGTTTTGAACATTTGATTAGATTCAATTGTCACAATCAACTTTGGCATTTTCTCATCTTGATCATCATTTGTTGTTGTTTTTCATTGAGAAACTGAAGAGTTAATCAACAATTAATTTCTACTATTTAATTGCGTAAAAAAAAGAGGAAAACACAATTTAAATCAGTTGATATTTACAAGATGATTACAGTTAATTATTATCATGGCTTTTTAATTTTCACATTCACATCTTGTACCATAATTGTGATTGTCAATTGTTATCAATTGTTGCGAAAACAAATTGTATTATTATTGATATTTTTTTCATCATCAAATTAAATTTATTTTGTTACACAATTTAAACATATAATTTGTTTGGTAATTAAATTATTACAAAGCTTATTTACTTAGCATTTATTGGGATTGAGTAAAAAAATTCCCAATATCTCAGCGATTGAGTTAATTGTGCTTTTTATTTGGTGATAGAAGTAAATTAATTTTTGGAAATTTAATTTTTTGATTGATGTCAATTAACTGATTGTAGGTGGGTGACAATTAAATGGTTAAAAAGTTTGATTGATCAGTTGGAATAATAATATTTACGTTTTTATTTCATACAAATTGGCAAAACAATAAACAAATTGTTGAAAACCCTCGAAAGGAGCAAATTAACATTTAATTGCGTCAATAAAATAATAAGAAAATTCAATTGTTGTTGTGACAAAAAAAATACGAAAGTTTCAAATCAATTAATTTAGTTACAATTTAATACTTGGCTAGTTAACTTTTCATTTGAATTAAACCTTAATTGTTGAATAATTTTGAAAGGAAACTCGTTAATTGACTCGCTAATTTCTCACAATTAATACTGGAAAAAAGGCTTAACAATTAGACAATGACTTTTACAATTTACCTCTTTCTGATTAGCTTAATTGTTTAATTCTTAAGCCACAATTAGTTGATCGTTTCACTTTCTTACCAGAAAATTCAATTTTCGCTACACATACTGACCAGAGAACAACAAATTCTGATGGAAAGAATAATTAATCTAAATTATGATCAACTCTTTCCATTGTATATATAATGTAATTTAAAAATTCTAATAAATTCTAATTGAATCTTAATTGCGATGAAATTACAATTAAGATCAAGAAAAGATTTAAATTGTTAACGAAACGAATCAACAGGTGGCAACACATGCGCTGGAAAGAAATTGAAATGATCAATTAAACTCAAGTTCAATTTTAAACTAATAATTTAGTTTAATCATTGAGAATAATTTGATTATTTTGACAATTAAATGCTCATTGATTAGTTAGGACTTTAATTATTCCAATGCTTTATTGAAAGCAGACCAATGATATGGAAAAAATCAAAAGGAATAAGTTGTTTTCCCTCAAATGATGTGAATGGAAACACTTTCACTTTTAAATCATTTGTAATTAACTTTTCAGTTAATCTGTTATTGGAAATATTTCTAATTAAATCTAATCAATGGATTGATTATCGAAATCTGTGTTAATAGCTGGAAAAAAGTCGTTGGTGGTTGAGATGAGATTATAATTGTCAATCAGATCGTTTCTGTTAACCTATTTACTTTGCTCGAATTCCAATTATAATCTAATACAAATGAACAACAATTTAAACACAATCAAATTAAATTAATCACTAAATTGATACCTGGAAATAAAAACAATCAACGATAACCAACTTACAGCAAACTTAATAGTTGTAATTAATCAATGATCTTAGTAAAATATCAAATGGTTTAAGTTGATACAATTGATTTGATTATCATGAAAATGAGCCTAAAGTTAAATCAACTAATTGATTTCCTTAATTAGTACTTAAACTAAACTAACAATTAGATATACAACTAATTTTAACCATTTCTAATCAAGTGAATTAGTTATTATTACAACCATTAGACTGTATTAATTTGTATTAGGATAATAAGCCATTGGATTAATACATAATGTGCATAGCAACAAGTTGTATCAATTTTAGCAGTTAACTAATTAGTTGATGATTACGATGATTATACTAATTATTATTAATTTGTAACCTTCTAATTTAAATAATATCAACAATCAACATGAAGCAATAACGTTTACTTAATGTTGATTGATTGAATCCAAGTCTCAAGTTCAAGATTCACAATAATATTGGTTAACTTAAATTCATTGTGATCAACAATTTGGGCAACACAATTAATTAATTAGCGTAAGTAATTAACAATATTAAACATTAATCTAATGTATAATTAAGCCTTATGATTAACCAAAGACGAATGACTTGTTGGATTTATAAATAAGTAATGATAATCAACAATTAACCATAACAATTAATGATAATCGTTACAACTGAACTTAATTTAAGCACTTAATTTGTAATCAATGTTATGTTGATGAAAAATAATCAATTATTGATTAAAAGATTTGATTGTTAATTCATTGGATTAACTGATTGCCTGTTTCATGTTGTTAACAATTAACTTTGATCCTCAACTTAAGTTGATAATCAGTTTGACAAAACAATTTAGGTTATCTTCAATTAAAGGCGATCAAATTGTTAACAATTTTAATTTATTGTTGGTGGTTAATTAACCTGAAAACCTAATTATAAAAGTTAATCAACTAAACCAGTGGATTTAATTGTAAATATCATAATCATTGTGATGTAATAATTAATAAGCTTTGATATTTAATGGTAATTAAGGTGAAAGTGAAACAAATATAATTATCATTGAGAGGATTAATAAATTGTTTACTTTAATTGTTTAAGGAAGTTACAAATGATTAATATATGTTGAGGATTATCAACATAGACATTAATTGTTATCAAATTGTGATTGTAATTAACATCTAAGATTAATTCAGTTCTGGATTTAACTGGTTATACCAAGGGAGATATTAATTGTTGTAATAATTAACCAAAAACCGATTGATATTTAAACGGTTAAATAACAATACGATTGTTATTATGGTAACTAACAATTGGCAATTTATTAATTGTAACAATTAACTTTTCCAGACTAAAATCAAGTGATTTAATAGACTAGACGATCAACTGATTAAGAGCACATGGTAATTTATTTATTTACTAAATTGTTTTGAAAAGTTTTAAATTTAGTTGATTAACGTAAAAGTTAGCGAACCAGTTGATTAATTAGTCTGTGGTTGTATTTAGATTTAAATTGTTATGATTATCAGTTGATTGTAAACCAACAATTGTAATCATAATTAAGGCTTTCATATGGCTAACGCAAGTTAATTGTTGACTAATTTTACTGTTAATTAATCATGAAAATCATGATCATCGTCAATTTAATGAGAAACATGAGAATCACATTCATTTGTTATAGTAATTAAAACAATTAACCACAATTAAGGTTTGATTACTTGATGATGGAAAAAGTTAACAGAGGAAAAAAAGTAGTATCAATTTAAATTACAACAATTAAAGTGATTCAAGTTAAATCCAGTTTATGTCAATCAATTCAAGATAACAATTAACCACCAAGAGTTGATCAATAATTAACAATAAATTAAGATGAAGTTGATTGTAAAAAGTAAATTGTTTCATCAATTAAAGTCAATTGTTTATTTCATTTTCCATGTTAATTTGTTGATTGGACAATTAATAATTACACAATATCAAAAAATTACATTAATTGTGTTAATCATCTGAAACAAGCGACTTAATAATTAGTTAATTACCAAGAATTGGAAGCAAAAAAATGTCTGATTGTCTCAAAAATGTACTTGATTTTCACCAATTAATTAGTCATGATAATTACAATTGAATCCAATTATCTGTTATATAATATTAAATTCACTAATTGTTAAAACTGAATCACCCCAAGAGCTTAATCATTAACAATTAAAAAAAGACAGAATCAAATTTAACAATACTAGTAACTACAAGATCCTCATAAAGATTATATAATTTGAGAGTGAAAATTAATTGTGATAGTAATTAACTTACCCCCACCTTAGTTAACAATTGTCGTTGTAACAATTAACACACTCGGTTGTTTGTTACATTAATTATTAACCAACAAGAAGTAAAGTAAATCAGTTAATTGTATTCTAATTTTCATCTCTTTGGTAAATCAACTTAAAGGTTGTTGACTGTTGACAATTTAAGTTAATTGTTCATTTGTAGTTCATTGAAAGGTGAAAGTTTTGTCATGTTTACCTGGAAATTGAAATCGAAGAGGGGAAAAGGTAAATAGAAAAAAAAAGTTCGATAGAAAAATGAACAGAGAGAAAGAAAAGATTCCATCACTTAATCAGATGGATAAGATTCTGATTGGAAAGTTAATCAAATATCAGATTAATTGGAATCAAGGTTATGATTGAATCGCTTAAATTGATTCAGTTGATTGGATGTAAATTAAATTAGATGTCTAATGGTTGAGAGAATTAGAGAGTTTAAACAATAGAGAAAAAGAATTTTACAAAATTCGATTCTCCAATTGTTCAGATCAATGCACTTTTACCTGTTCGCAGGTAAACTAACTTTACCTTCTTCTTAATTAAATCAATTCTCTTGAGATTATTAAACTTTTACTCTTCCTTAACTGAGAATTCATTGATTAATGGTAGTGTGTTCACCTTAATTGTCAACAATTAAACCTTTCAAGTTTCTTTTTGTTTTAACCAAAGATTCAAAGGTTTTTATTTTCATTAGATTCTATTGATTATGTCTCTCTCTCTCTCTCTCTCTCTCTCTCTTCTCTCTATTGTTGATAAAATTGATAATTAATGATGAAATCTAATTAAATTATTGAATATGGTTAATTTGATTATCTTTTAACAGGAATATTAAATAATCAGATGATGTTACCTAATTGCATACATATAATTTCTGGTTCATCATAATATGAAACAATTACTTTCACTTACAAAGACAACAATTTATCAATCATTACCTGTATGCACTGAATTCATGATATAACTCAATGAATTGTTATGATTTAATTGTAGTGATGATTTGAATTGCCAAAGAGTTTCAATTTGATTGAAAAATAGTAAAAAAATTTGGAATCCACTTCCACAATTCAAAGTAAATACACTTGAACCAAAGACTAAGGGATCATTAAACTTGACAATTTTATTAGATTAGTTGATTCAGATTAACTAAATAGATCAAACCACTAATTATAATTAGTAGAAAGTCAATCAATTAGCTGATGAAATTTTAGATTTATGTTAAAATCTTAAAATCCTTTCACTCTTCATCGGATGGGATCAGCTGATTATCAGGGAAAACTGAAGAAACTTTGAATTTGCATCTTAATAGTTTATTGATTAATTGTTGAAGATTTTGTTTGAAACATTTTGAGATTAAATTAATTTGCTGATTGTCATAATTACCATTGAACATTTGGTTTAATTGCTTATGACCGATAATTCCTGGTTGGAACTTGTTGTCTATTCCCCATGATAACTGTTGATTTCCTTTTATCATTGTTAATCAATCTTAACTCACTATTACCCACACTTCCACCACCTCTACCTCCTCGTGATCTACTCACTCGAGCTTTAATTGGACGATTGAGTGTACTCTTTGATCCTCGAGCTAATGACCTGTCGTTTACCTTAATATGGCGCCTTTTACTTTCCTCTGAAACTGGAGCTTGATCTGGGTCCTTAGGTTCATCGCCAGAATCACCACCTCCACCACCTCCACCGCCTCCATCGCTAGGAGGTTCAACAGGCTCTTCACTAGGAGGATCAGCGGGAGTATCATCAGGAGTGGACCCACTCGCGTGATCTTCACCTCCCATGTCTTTATCTGGCTCATCTTTATCGTGAACTGGTTCATCTCCACCACCACCACTACCATGATCTTTATCACTTTCATCGACACCATGATGGTGATCATGATGATCATCACCATGATGATCGTGGTGGCCCATATCAGGAGGGTGATTATTATTGTTTCCACTATCATGGCCACTACCATGTTGACCATTCTGACCATTCTGATTACTTGGTGGAAAATAATTAGCATGATGATCAAGTATTAAAGTTGATTCACTAGGAATTACCGGTGCACTTGGAATCACAAGCGGTGGGTATAAATCAGGGTCAATTATTGGACCGTAATCATCATCATAAGCACCACCGCCACTGCCCCCGCAGGTTAGACAAGGTTTGAAAGGACAAAACGGTGACTTGAAAATTTTGAACCAGGGGAAAAATATCTTAGAAAAAGTCGCGAATCGGGCTAATGGTGTTCGCTGGCTGGCAATCGATCGACTAATCAACGGATTAACTAATACACCTCTTCGGCGATCTCTCAATTGTCGGTATACCATCGCTCTTGGTGGCATGTAATTCACTCGACTACCTGTTGATTTCGTTGATCGCTGGCCGCTGCTCCGTACACTTCCACCCCCGCCACCACTGCGGCCACAATTAACCACTAATCTATTAGTCAACCAGGTATAAATTAACACAGAGAGTAATAACATTTGCAAGTTATTACTCAAAACCATAACTGTGACAATTAACCACCGCAACTAAACGTATTAATCAATTATCAATGGACAAATTAACTTATCCATTTCAACACATAACCAGACAACAATTAAAGTCCTAATTAACAGCTATTAGTTGACAATAATATATAACCATTTGAATATTAATCTATTTTTCATCAAATTGAATTGAAACTTTACTAACAATTTATTCAGTAGATTTCAGGTTCCAGGAAAAGGTAAATCATTAATTAAATGATTTCAGGTAAATCCAATTTAACTGAAATCATCAAAATTAATTATAATATCATCACAATCAAATAGTGTCCAAAATGAACCCTATTGTTAACTATTAATTGTGACAATTTGCTAACAAAAAAATATACAAATGATCAACACTTGAATCATTAATTGTTGATGTTTCATATTTTCATTGACATAAAACAGACAATTAAGTTAATTATTATCAACACGATGACCTTAATTAACTTGTGAATTTGATCTTACATCTTAATTCACTCATTAAACTAGTTAGTTGGTTAGTCAAGTTAATTATAGTTAATTAAATCAAAGGAGGTCATTTGTTGTTGATTTAACAGAAATTAAAATTAACAAATATTTTCTTGTCCATCTCATTAATTGACATGATAATTAAATTGATGACGATAGTGATTAACGTTGATGATGATGACGATAGTAAATTAAATGTCCTTCATCATTTATTTACAATAAATTGCAAACAATCAGCATCATTGGTTGATGATGA
This sequence comes from Panonychus citri, assembly GCF_014898815.1. Classification (NCBI taxonomy): domain Eukaryota; kingdom Metazoa; phylum Arthropoda; class Arachnida; order Trombidiformes; family Tetranychidae; genus Panonychus; species Panonychus citri. The sequence continues at coordinate 4,458,916 of NW_026515543.1, read as the reverse complement.
TGATGATGATGAACAATTTAGAGGCCAAATAATATGAAATAATTTACTAATTAACTGATAAACTACAACAATTAACCAAGTTTGACAAAGTTTCTAACTTTATCATATAATTAAATCACCGATCATCGTTAATCAATGATAATAATTGACAGTGATTACTATGGATTGTAATCAAAAACAATTTACGATAATCAACTAATCAACAACAATTAGAGTCTAATGTTACTCTTAATAATTGTATTCTTGATTAATTTGGTTTCACACTCAAATTACAACAATCAAGTTGATTAATGTTGACAAACAATCATTGAATCTGTCAACTATTAACAATCATTATCATGAGTTAATTATCAAATATAAATATGAATGAATTGTTAACAATTAGATGAATGAAAAATCAAATGAAAGTTTTCAAGTTAATCAAAATCAATGATTAACAGTCATAACCATTGATAAAATATTAAATTACAATTTGATTGTTAAAGTCTCTTGATTGTTTCAAGTTGATTGTAGTGAATTAAAATAATCAACTTCTTTGTTGGCTGATTAACGTTTAATCATAAATCTTAACCATAATAATCAAGTTAATTGCTTTATACTCATGAAATGTTATTTAATATGTACCAACAATTTAGTTAACTAAACAGCTAAATTGCTTAATTACATATTGAACAATACGACAATTAATTGTATTATGTGATCATCGTCATAACAATTTTCGGGAATCTAATTTATTTTGTTTGCAATTTAATTTAAATATAAACAATTAATGTCAACGAAACTTTCAAACAAAAGGAAAAGTTAATTGTTACCTTTTCTTTTGCCTAATTAAGAAACCAGATTAAGGAACAATTAACTAATTGTACACATATAAAGATATTAATTGTTGGAGAAACCTTTTCATTCATCATTCTAATTGTGATCAGAGTTAATATTAGTAATTAATTGTAATTGAATGTAAAAGTCTTCATCTTTAATTGTCATTGAAATTTGAGAAGTTAATTATTTTTGATTATCAGAGTTAATTGTCAATGGTTGTTGACATTGGTCATCATCTTTAATCAATTACCATTAAACTGAATCAATAAGATCAATGTCCTGATTAAATTAACTGATTTGCAATTGAATCGCAATCAACAACAATTTATATTCATAATAAATAAACATTAAAATCAATAAGGTTTTCCCGTTCAAATTGAACAATTTATTTCAACAATTAACTTATTATTAATCCATTAGATGGTCAATTAAAATTGACCATTGGACAATCAATTAGATTGTCGCAATTAATATTAATCAATATCTTTCTATTATAACAACAACCATTGGGAATATAAGATTTACAATCAATAAAAATGTCGATGACAATTAAAATTACTCACAATTAATTATCATTTCTAACTAATTATGATTGTACTTGTCAAGCTTAATCATAATTAACTGATTATAAGATAATAATTAAAAGCAAACACGAGTTGATTATAAGATTTTTTCTCAATTAACTTTTTCCTATCTAATTGTTAATACTATTTACTATTTACATTTGACAATGTTGATTGTCACGATGATTGAAAATGACAATCACAATTAATCACCATTAATTAATTCATTCATTGATTTGTAAATCATTAATTGTAAGTTCATGTTCACACACATAGAAACAATTAAACTGATTGTTAACAATTAAACTCAGGGACAAATAGTAACCCAAACTCTATGTGATTGGTTATACATTAAAAGTTAATTGTTTCAAGTGACGTAAATTTAATCATCGACAATCAACTAATTATGATTATTTAATCAATCTCATCAATTTCATCACCGTTTCCATCAACATTATGATTAAGAAATAAATTATTAGCAAGTTAATCAAGTTAAATTGTTGTTTATCAAATAACCAAATCATTAACATACATTTTTGTTAACCTTTTAATTGTGATACAGTTTAAACAGCAATTTACCTTAATCATTATCATATTAGTTTGACCCGATCAACAATTAACATAATTAAAATACAATCAATGTTAATCCTTTCGGATCATCTGTTTACCTTAACAATTTACTTTAATCATAATCTTTTAGTTGATTAATAAAGTTAATAAGGTAATCAGATCAGGTTAGAATAGACTAATTAATAATTAACTTTTTCCTTTTATAGAGATGGTGATTAGTTTTCACTAATTGTTCCAGTGTAAAAACTAATCAATTGTTGTCACAATTAAATTTGATTGTTTGGTTGTGGAGGTGATCATGGAGGTGGAAATGATTTCAAGTTAATTATAAACACGTTTAAATGAAAACATTTTCTTGATTAAAGTGATTAATTTGAATCTTTGGCACTTTTAATGTAGTTTTGTCTACAAATTTTACAAACAATTAGTTAATTGTTCAAGTTCTCTTGTTGTTTTTTTCTTGAACAATTTAGTTAATTTTGAATATCATTCAGATACAAATACATATTAGAGAGAGAGAGATTTTTTTTTCTTTTTTCAAGTTTAGAGAGATAAACATGAGAGTAGGAATGGCATTGGGGTTTTCTTTCTGTATCATGTAGATGATAATTTTTGTAAACAAAGTTTTTCCTGCTGAAAATGAGGTTATACCAATGATGATAACATGAGGTTGTTGTTGTTGATGACGATGATGATGGTGATGATGATTGGAGATGATGGATGATAAGGTAATCTTACCTTCTAACCATCATATGATAAATGAACGACTTTGACTTACTGTTACAATTGTTGATCAGATTGTTTTATAAAGGAAGGGAAATACAAAGAATTTTTGAGAAAAAAAGAGAAATAGGTAAGGGAAGAACAAAAAAGTAATAAGAAATAATTAAATACAATCAGATCATGATGAGAGACTTGATCAACAATTAGTAACAATAGTCATGTAGCAGCCCATTAATGGAAAATCAGCTGTCTGTCTGTGTATCATTGATTTTAGTTAATAAATTAATCAATTAAAGAAAACAACTCGTAAAATGATAGAGAGATTAATTGAATCGAATAACAATATCAAGGTGATCAAGTAATAAAATAAGAGGTTGATGATTGAATGAAGGCGAAATTGGAAATTATAACCATAGTCACAACTGTTGTCCACTTTAATCTTCAATACTTTCCACTAAAGGAGGTAAATGATAACTTCCAAATCTAACTGGATTACAGCTCATTGCACCAGGCATGTACCTCTGTCGATAACCGTTAGTGGGAGGTTGATTTAGATGTTTGTTGTTAGACTGTTGATGATTTATGAAGGTATCATCTTTTTTATTGATGATAGAGTTACCATCACTCATGGAGGTAGTTGAAGTTTTCTGATTATTGTTGTTACAAGTGTACCTGTGACTACCAGTAAGAGCTAACATCCACTTGTTGATATTTTCATTGGTTACTGGGTTAACCCTTAAAGTAATTGAAGCTCCGTCAATATCTTTTCTTGGTCTAATGGTAACAAGTCCAGATTCTGTACAGGTAACCAGAGATGAACGAAGGTTAATTGTTGAAATGGGCTTACGAGCTGAGGCAATCAAACGAAGAGGATAGAAGACAACAAAATGTTCCGTTGAGGTACAATGGATAACAACAAAAACCTTTGGAGATCCTTTAACAGAGGCAATTTCAATAATACCTGAGTGAACAATTGTTTCTTCACTAGTATAAGGTTCACCAGCAAGACGATCATTTGATTGTGGAGAAGTTGATTCCATAAGACAAGGCATGTTAAAAGATTATAAGTAGAGAGAAACAACAAGTATTAGAACAAAAGAACAACCGAGAAAAAAAAGACAAAAATTCCAAACAAAAAAACAATTTAAACTTAAGATGAAACAATCGAATTAACTTAAATTGTTCAACGAAAATTAACTATCAAAAGTAGAATTGAAAATGAAACAAGAATCAAACTGTTCCCTCTTTATACTTTTCGTTTCTCTCTCAATATTTTTATTCTTTTCTCTTTTTTTCCATTTCTCTTTCTACTTCTCTGTCTTTTTCTCCAAATGACGTCATTCGAATGGAAACTGAGTCTGCGTAGTGACGAACATGAAAAAAGTTGATCATCACTTGAGTTAATGATTCTAATTGTTCATCATCATGTTTATCTTCATCATCATGGTAATTGTGATCAGTGGTAATTGAGATTCACACGGAGGAAAAGAAAGGGTTAGTCAATTGTATCCATTTTATTTGCTTTTGGCTTTTTCTTTATTTTCTCTTTGCCCTCTCACTTGTTTCTAACCGAAGGGCGTCCACACTCATAGGTAAATATTCATATGACTACAATTCCGCCATTTTAATTTTTTTTAATTTTTTTTCATTAATTTTCTTTTTTTTCATCTTCTGATTTGTTTTCTTTTGTAAATTATGTTTTTTTTCAAACCTTCATCATGTTTCCAGGGCGTGATAATATATTAGAGATATTTATTAACATATTTCTAACTGTGAATATGTTGAGTGTTAATTAAGATTGTAACTGTTACGCTTTCAACCAAGAAGAAACAAAAATTTCAAGTAGGCGATTGTGTTTGGAAAACATTGGCTAACATAACTTCCTATTATCGTTTAACAATTTCCTATTTACTCTTGTTCTCTCTCTCTCTCTCTCTCTTTATTTCATATTCACTCACACATATTCGCACACTTATGAGACATACTAATCAACGTATTTTAATCATTCAACGACAACGGTTTTTTTTCATCCATTAGTAAGATTTATTTTGATTACTGCCCGTAAATGACTGATTCCCCACACATCCAAAGGATTGATGAATTAATAGCCTGGAGATATTGTTTGTTTACAGTAAATAACAGTAAACAATATAAAGAACCCTTAACATATTATCCGAATAGATTATTTGAAAGCCTTCAATTGGGAGAAAAAGGTTGAAAAAGAAAAGAAATTCAAATCCAGTTAAATTATTGGAGTACTAAGACCAATATAAAGAAACAATTTTTTCCGAGTTATGTGATCATCTCCATGCTGCATATTGGAAAATTTTTATATCATTTCAATCAACATTGGAAACCTGATGAAGGAAAAACAAATGAAATGAAAAACATCAAATCGCCGCAAATTGGTTCTAATTGTTGAGATGTTTTTATTTAATCCATTAAACCAACAATATTTATAGAAAGACCTTCGAGTTGGGATTGATTTCTTAAGTGAGCGTAAAGGTAAACAAATCACGTTAACTTTCATCTATTTTCAAATGATAACAAGAAATGATGATTAATAGCATCTCAAAGCTAATTAGTTGATCTTGTTTCATTTTCCGGTGATAACCAGATTAACCAACTTTCTTTGTATGAATAATGATAATCAACACATTATCTACTTCATCTCACAATCTTGGTAATAATACAAACAGTGATCAACTCTGTGCACATTAGTGTTTCATAACAATTAACTGATTTTTACATTTAAAAGAAGAAAAAAAACTAATTGATGATCAATCAATTAGATCAATTTACTAAAAATCACTCCTTCCTTCCGTTCATAGATCCAGTTAATCCACATAACAATTAATCCTCTTCAATCAATAGTTAACCACAACAACAACAACAAAATCAACTTTAATCAATCTTATCAACATGTGAATGGGCTGTTACAATTAACTATAAATTGACGAAAAAAAAAAATGAAACAAATTAGCAACAAACTTGTAATCAATCAAATCAACTTATAGCTCAATTATAATCCAAAAAGAAAGTTAATCCCAACAGATTATCAAATGATAATCAATACGAATATACCTTGACCGTAAAGTGTTAAAGGTTATTGTGAGTGATTAGTTAATTGGGATTATGTAGTAAAATTGAAGGTGAGATGATGAAAAATATGAACAAGCTGATTAATCAGAACGATGATCTTGATGAGGCCATTTACCTGTTCCTGGTTTAATCTGTTTACCTGGATAGAGATTGAATCGTAAATAATATCCCGATTTACTGTTTTAAATGGTTTTCATTTTAAATACAGAAACTTAATTGTCATGATTTAAGGTTAATTTTTTGTGCTTTTTTTCATCTCAAAAACGCAAACCAATCAACTGATTAATATGATTCAGGGAATTCCCGATGATGCTGATCAAGATTAAGGTTAAAAATGAAAGGGAAATGTTCATCTTTTTTTTCTGGTCACTTGAGGTCATTTGGCAAACATCAACTCGTCGTTTAAATTGTTTATTAATCATAATCTAGGAAGAAACAACTTCACATTCCAAAGTTAATTGTGATTAAGCAAAAAAATTGAAAAGATGAAAATTCCGACAGGTAATTAAATTGATTCTCATTGCATCTCAATCATCATCGTCATCATCATCATCCTGGTTCATCCTTTTTCCTGTGGATTTTATTATTGTTAGTTGATCATCATTGGAATCACTTTATTTGCTTCCTTATCCTTAATTGTTACAATTTACCCGCAATTTGATTTCTATTGAAAATTTAATTGCTCATCTTTCTACTTTTCAATGTTCATCATCAATTTCTTGGTAATTTTTATCTTCATCATCATCATCATCAACAAAATCTTTTCCAGTGAATTAACATCCACGTGACTTGTCTCTTAATCATCTTAATTATTTTGGTTAATTTCCAAGTTAATTCTGATTAACTGTTTGTACTCAGTTGATTCTTTGAAAAGTAATCAACTGAATATCATTATTAGAGTTTAGCATTTTCATCAATAGATTTTTTTACTTGATGATTAACTTTTCATGATACAATTTAGGAGCAAAAATTATATCACACTCGTGGAAAGTTTAATTAACATTAAATTGTTCACAATTTAAACTCGTTCTTTGTTCTTGATTATGAATGCAAAGCATAGATTGTTGTAGATTATTGATGATTTAATTTCTTAATTGATTGGATTGTTGCTTTTTTCCAATCAAATTAATCAACTACTATTGAATCGCAATCTATCAATTAACCACAATTATGTTAATCATTTAATCGTGAAAAAGTTGATCACTTTAATTAAAAGGTAAATTGTCATATCGTAAATTAAATAGTTAAGGTTAATTGTTTTTCTTTTCTCAAAATTAATTCTAATCTAGTCATTGATTAGCAAAACTAATTAAATCAATTCTCATTGATTGACCTTGTTATTGATTATCAAATATTGAGACAAGTTCACAGGTTAATTAAATTGTTACCTTTGAGATTGATATTTAAATCTGATGACAATAAGGAAATAAAATCAATTCAAATTGAGTTACAATTAATGTTTACCAACAATCAACGTTTTCATTAAATAAACAATTTAAATCTCCAAGAATTAATCTAATTGTGAATGTAAGTTTTGGACTGAAATTACAATTTGAAACAATCAAAATGATGAAAACAATTGTAATTGTATAACTTTTAATAAACAATTACATTGATACAATGATTAGTTTAATTGTAAATTATGATTGTAACGATCAGGAAGGAAAAAGAAATGATTTAATTGGATTGATTGTTGGATGACAACAAGTTTGATTAAGTCAATGAAAAGAAAGTGTGAAGATGAAGAATCAAAAAAATATAATAGTGATTAAATTATGATCAATGATTGTGAACAATTTTGTAACAATTTAATAAATTGCAAACCCAACAATCAACAGAAACTTTTATTGGCCGGTAAGATTATCTGTAGATACGGTCTATTAACTAGAGCAAGGAAGGAGTTGAAGGAAAATTAATCAACAGGAAACAAAACATGAAATTAACTCTATTATTTTGATTGGAACACACTAATCATCACAATTAACAATCAACAATTAAGAGAGAGAGAGAGAGAGAGGTAAAAAAATAGGAAACAGAAATAACCAGAAAAAGTTTACCAATACATAAGAAAGCAAATGATTTAAATCAGATTAAAGCAACAGAACATGAAAAATATATAATTAGTTGATTGTTGTCACTTTCTAATCCAAGGTTAATTAGTAGTAATTAATAATCGGAAAAAATTAAAATAAATTGATTAACCTTTTCGCTTCAATTGATGAAAAGTTGTCGAAATCAATACCAATATAACAACAGGTTGTTTATGTAAACCAATTAATTAACTAATTACTTTTCGAGTATGTTAATTAAGTGATTGATTTGTTTTTCTTTAATTTTGACAAACTAACGGTACTTAATGAGAAAGAATCAATTAATTAATTTGGTTTGGACAATTTTCTAATTCGTTCTTTAGTTGAATGTAAACATTGACACTTTTAATTGTGTTTCTTTCTGTGCTATTTATCATTCTGCTCTAATTAATTAGCCACAATTAACAAGTAATCATTTGAACTTGGATAAAATCAGCAACAATTTACTAAACATTACATTAGTTAGATGACAAGTTAAATTGTGATGAGATTTCCACTCATCATTTCAATAAGAAAATTTTTTGGCAACAATTTAATTCCAACATGATTATCATGCTCATGTTAAGCTGAACAAGTTCATTTCTACCCTGAAGTTGAGAGAGAGAAATAAATGAAAAAAACCCTACTCATCATACTAATCAATCAACTGAATTATCGGTTGATTGTTGAGCTCAATGAAAGTCCATGTAATTACTGAGATCAACAATCAACATGAAAACAATTGGAATCAACAATCAACCTTGGATTAAGATGAAAATGTTTTCTGTTTAAAAGGAAATGAAATTTCCCACTAAAAATAGGAAACAATTTCTTTTAATTTCTCTTAATTGTTTGAGTTTCCATCATTACCTAATACCAATCAAGTTTGTTGTTGTTCACTCTCAACAATTAACTACAATATTGGTACAATTTGTATCAATCGAATCAATCGAAAAACTTTACTAAAAGTTAATTAAAGACTCGATTAAATTTAATAATACATATTAATAGTTTCTATTATAATTTAATCAACATAGAGAATTGATTTCTTTTTAAATTAGACAATCATCATCTTCAATCATTTGCTGATTTAATTGTTGTACAATCGATTGATCATTTAATCATAAAAATAGATTATCTTTGATTAACTAAACTACTTTTAGATGGATTTGTAAAACTCATTAAATCGGTAAGTCACTTTTTTTTAGTTACATTCTATTAGTTGATTGATTGTTGATTGTTAACAATAATAATCAACCAGAAAGAAATCAAATTAAGTTAACAAGGTAAATAATGAACATGTACTTGCAATTTAGATTATCCAGTTAATCAGGGTAAATGTATATTCGTAAGTGAATGATTAGTTAAATCAGTTATATCAATAATCGCCCACTGTTAAGCTGATTGATTCTCTAGCAAATATAAATCATAATAATCAGTTAGAAACAAAGTTATTAATTACAATTAACTTGAAGGTAAATTGAGAAACATTGACAATTAAAACTGACCCCGAATTTGATAATATCGGTTGACCAATGGAAATGGACAAAAGTCGCCGTCGAATTTGTTAGATTAGAACAAAAAATAGAAACTGATTAACTTGATTTCTTTTATTTTTTCTTGTATTATTGGTAATTAGCTAATTAACTTAATTTTGATTGATTAGATTGGGAATGTGACACTGAATTGGAGGGAAAATGTTGATTATTTACCTTTTATTGGATTGGTAATGATTATGAAATTGAATTAATTGGGAAACTAATTATCTTGTTATCGTTTTGTTACTTTGTTTTGTCTTGTGATTTAATTGTCCACTTGATGATTTGATAAATTTAGTTGATTGTTAATTCCAATTTTAAACCTTGTAAATGATTAAGGAAAAAAAGGTTAATTTCGAATTGAAAATATTCCTTGAGAAAATTATCTTCTTCGCCATCATGACATTTCCTTCATGATTTTTTACTCCAAACAACAAGATGATTAGCTAATTGTGATCATCTCAATGTTTTCTAGTCACAATTAACAATCAAACAAATACAATTAACTTCCCTTTGTCCATAGAAATGACCAGTTGATAATCACCAAGGGATCACAATTGAATTCAACATAAAGTAAATGATGAAAATATTTCCACCATGTAGCAACTCGTACATATGATGAGACAGGAAAATAAATTGTTGTAACAATTAAGTTATGTAATGAACAATTTGCGACTTAATCACTATGACAATTAACTGGAAAAAAAATTCGACAAAAAATTAAGCAACAATTTAAGTTTATTTAGACAAAGATTTAGAAAAATCTAACCAATTCAAGTTCAATATTGGTTTTTAATTTAATTATAATTAACATTCAACATTCTCAGGTTGATTAGATAATATTAATTACAACGATAATCAATTGATAAATTGTCGTTTTATAAATGGAAAGCAATTCCTTGGGGCTAATCAGAGGAACTAAATTGTTAACAATGTCAAGGTTATAAAACATGATCAACTAATGGTTAGTTTAATTTTCTTAGGGAAATTAATTTTCTTTCAATTTAATTTCAATTATAAAGAAGATTTTTATTAAGAAAACAAGTTATTATGTAACAATTAATAACAATCAAGAAAACTGTGAATGTTGGTGACATTGATTAACTTAAATTGTTGTTGTTGATTCTGTGGTTAAATGTATCAACAATTATTTCCTTGGCGTTGATCAGTTTAAAGAGTTAATAGTTTGTTAATCTTGTTGTGATTAAATTGCTTGGAAAAGTAAATTATGATCAGACAAACAATTAAGAAAATCGGTCAACAATTTATATTGATTGTTAATCTGGTAAACGTGAGATTTTGTTGCTCTCAACTGGATTAATTTAATCACCCAAAGACTAATATGTAGTTCGTCAATTTAATCAACACAGTTTTTTTTTCACAATTAACTTACAATTAACTAGTTAATCAATGACGCATTCTCGTAATTAAATTTTTTATTCAATGTTAATCACAATTAATAACAAGGAGGTTGATAAACCTTGACCTTGATTGTTGTTATTGTTTTTGTCACAACAACTTGTGATTAAGATTAACTTGAATTAATCAATAAATCATGATGATTAATTATTTTCATAATCTAATTAATTGATTAGGATTATGTAAGAAAAGTTAATGATGATGATTCAATTGAATTTAATTAGTTTTTCGTTAATTTTAAACTTTTAATTGTCGATTGAAAATTTTAAATTGTTTTTCAACTTTCCATTTGTTTTTACTTTTTCTTGTTTAATGATTTAGTTTAATTGTTGTCTGAGATTTAATTGTAATCATTTTTTTGTTTGTTGATGATTAAGCAAATGTATCTTCATTTAATCATAGTCTCACTTTTTAAATTGTATTAATTGCGAGTTGTTAATTGTTTGTTGTTGATTTTAAATCATTTTCCAACATTCAAATATATAAATGTTATTTAAGGAAAGATTTAATTTAAATCTTAATCATTTGAAATAGTAACACAATTAAAATTTTAATAAACATAAATTAATCATTAGATTTAAGGTGTTTTCATTTAATTAATGAAAACTTATCACAATTAAATTAAATTTCTGTTTTTCTGGTTGATTGTAATCATCAAGAAGATGTTGTAGTTGATTAGTTGATCAGTAATTTGGATTAAAATTTGATTACTGTTTAATAATAAAGTTGATGTTAATTAAGCCTCATGATAATTGTTGAGTTTTCAAGCAATTTACAAATTTAAATTGCGATTCTAATGTTAGATTCAAGTATTTAATTAAGCAGAAACAAAGTTACTTAAGGCTTTAGTTAATTGACCTGGAAGAGATTAATAAATTATTACGATTATCATGATTACTGAACAATTTATCTAATTTAATTGGTGTTAGTTAACAATAATCATTAATTGTATAATCAAGAGTTTAGTAAGAAAACAAAAAGTGATACTTTTTAAATTGTTGTTGTTGATGGACAACAGAATCAATGATTTTAATTTGATTGAATCAATTTTTGATTGATTAGTTAACCACTTTCAATGATAATCAACAAATCTTTTAATATTATAATAGTTTAATCACTGAATTAACAGTTAACTACTTTCCCAGTATTCTGGTATTTAAGGGAAGGTCAGGAAGTTTTCAGTTCACAATTAATTAAATTGTGAACCTGAATTGTTGTATTCAGAAAGCAACTTTAAATAACCAGAAAGATGAGACTGAAGATGATTAAATCAAGGTGAGTCTCTTTAATTAATTGTTTATATTGTGAGATAGTTAACAGATCAAATTGTGATCGGATGAACTTAAACTTGATTTCCTGGTGTTTCATATGATACATATAATTTTGATGAGATAATTGTTTACAATTACGATCAATTGATGGCGATATAATTAATTTAAGGTCATATTTCTATTAATAAAGTTGATTGTTGGTTTAAATTGTGTTCTATGTGCGTCATTATCGTGGTTTTTGAGGTTTAATTGTCCATCCAATTGTTTTGGGTTTTTTTTATTGTCCATTTGAAGTGACGAGTAAATTGATTTGATTAATGGCAATAATGAAGATAATTAATATTGAGATGATTGAATAATCATTTCCACAGGTTGAGCTGATTGTTGGTCTCGACTAATTTGGTTAAATCATGAGCTGGATCATAATCAGGTACAGAGATGTTTAATTGTTTACAGATTCGCTCCAAAACAGAATCAACGTAATCATGTAGAACCAAATCAGCTTTATGATCAAATTTAGTCGGTTGTAAGTTAATTATGATAACTTTCCCTTGGTCTGATTTCCTTTTCTTACAAACAAAGGGCAGATTAGCGGCTGGAACGATCTGTAAACTAGTTCCAAGGCAAATACAAAGATCCGCTTTAGCGGCAAATTGTTGGGCCATTTCCAATTCACCGACAGGTAAATCATCTTCCCAGTCAAGAATTGTATCACGTAAATGTCCTCTACATGGTCTCCCAGGTCGAGGGCATGATCGGGTAGAGACCTTTAAACCCATGGTTGGACTTGATGTTGACCGGATGAAACGTGATTCGCATGTATCACATTCATCGAGGAAAAAGTTACCATGAAGTTCACAAATGAATCTACGATTAATTCCAGTTTTCAGAAATAATCCATCAACATTTTGACTAATTATAAAGTGAATAAGACCCGATGAGGCCAATTGATTTAATGCTCTACATGGAAAAGAAGAAGAAAAAAAAATTAAGTCTACATGTCAAGAAATCAATGATTATCATACGATCATCACTTCACCATCAATTCTGAGGGAATCTGATGACCATCATGTTTGGACAATTGTTCTGATCATGTTAAGGTAAAGACTCTCAGTTAATCCGATTAAACTGATCGATTACCTGTGAGTGTAACTTGGTTTTGACGCTTCGAATGAGATACTTTGTCCGATTGATGTTGATTCCAATAGAAGATCGGATGATTGATTTTCTGGTTCTTTATCATCACCAGTTTCCTTTTTGAGAGCAAAGGCTTTGCAATCTTTTGATCTTCTTATTGAATTTTGTTTATTTTTCCTTCTCTCCTCATCTTCCTTTGCTTTCTCCAGAGTCCAAACTCCTTTGGGTCCACGGAAATCGGGAATTCCACATGATGTTGATATTCCAGCTCCACAATGAATAACGACACATTTAGATGATTTAATCCATTCACAAACAACTTTGATTTTCTCTTCTATCTTCTCAGAATCTTCCACAATCTTCAAAGGTAAACAAAAACAAAAACAAAAAATAAACAACATAACATAACAAACGAATGACAATAAACCCAAATAAAGAAAACAATCAAAACAATTAGAAGACATTTTCTCAATTAATCATAATCACGAGACTTTAATTACTATGAAAGAAATTAAAGTAACAATTAACTAAAAGAAACAATTTAGAAACACTTACCTCAGGCAATCCACAAACTCCTTTCTCCTCATAATGAGACAAACCAGCTGAGTAATTGACTGACATGTTGCTCCTTGATTATTGTTGATTAAGACTCTTTATTGTCATCAGTTGATTAACTATTATCACCAGAAGTGATTAACCAAATCTGATTAAAAGCACAAAGTGTAATGGATCTGATGACGATTGAATTGTTAACAATTTAATAAGAAAACACAATCCAAAGGTATGAGTAGTTTATGTTTGTTTCTAATAATGTTAACATATGATTTCAACCTTTTCTTATGAAACATTTTCCTAATTTTCCAGTGATTGTTAATTATTAATTTTCTATTTACAAGAAACACTTTAATCAATTCAAATTGTAATCCTACGGATTATTGGTAGGATACCAATAGTTTAATCTTCAAATATAATTGGAATCTCATTTAATCAATCATTTAAATGGCTCCAAGAGCTACAACAATTTACCGACAAAACTTTACATGAATTAAGATCACAATGAATTAGTTGATTGTCGAAGTGATTTATTGATCAATCAGTTTGTAAAGATCTGAGTTTTTGATTGAATTTCATTGAATTATCTCATGAAAATTTTGGCTGATTTTTCTTAATCATTTGGGTTACAATGGTAATCTAACTAACCTAATTGGTTATCATTTAATTGTTAGAATGATTTAGAAATTGTTTCTGTAACAATTAAAGATGACAATCAACAGGTGGCAGCAAAATTATAATCGTTAATTACCTTTGATTGAAAATTTGAGAAATTAACATCCTCATGTTGATTAGAAAGTCTTTTAATTTTCCCTTAATTGTTGCTCTCTAGTTATGTCTATCCAATTGTTTCACAATGATTTATCTCCTCCATCTCGAGTTGTTCGGATTCTAATTAAACTTCTTGATTTAAAAGTTGAAGAGACAAAGATTAGTTTAATAGCTGATGAACATCTCAGGCCAGAATTTACCTCAGTAAGTAATCAACAATTAACTTAATTCTTTGGGATTCTCATCGACTATCTGATCAATTCGCAACTTTTCAACTTAGATTAATCCATTTCATCAAGTTCCAACTTTGATTGATGGTGATTTCACTCTTTGGGAAAGGTAAACAATCAGTTGATTATTGTGATACATTAATTGTTATTCGCTTGACAATCAATCTCTCATTCACAGTAGAGCTATTCTAACCTACCTGGTGGATAGATTTGCTCCAGGTAACTCACTTTATCCAAGTGATTTAAAAGCTCGAGCCACAATCGATCGATGGTTATATTGGGACATCGGCACCATGTATGCGACACTGAGGCCATTTATTGCAAACGGTTCCATAGATTCTGAAGCTGATCAATTGTTCAAAGACAAGGCCAAAGAATTGGACGATTCATTAGCCGAAACCAAATATGTGGCCGGCGATACATTGACGATCGCTGATCTTTCCCTCGGTGTTACAATTAACTTTTCTGTCGCCATTGGAATTGACTTATCGGGTCTTTCTCATATCAATCGATGGACCAAACAACTAGAAAGTGACCTCAAGTCCGATACTTGGTCAAGATTAGTTGTTCAACCAAATAATGCTCTAGTTTGGTTGTATCATATTTAATTTGACTCAATTTGATTGTCGATTTGATTTTTGTTGATCAATAGTTGAAAATAACTTCGCCATCAAATCGGAAATTAATTTAAACTTAAATTTAGTCTGTAATTTATTCAAATCAAGGTAATTGATTGTTGTTTGTCTTTTAGTTTCAATATTTGATTCTATGTTTATATTTAATTCTAGGTTAACATGGGAATTAAATGAAAGACCTTGATTATGATTCCGAAAAGGATATTAATTAATCGCCCAACAATCAACTATCAAAACATCAAACTCTTGGAGAAACACACGCCTCAAGAAATTAAACTTAATTGTTTTCCAAAAAGAAAAGTTCATCAAACTGATTCCACCCAATAATTCAGGAATATAATGAACAATTAAGATAATTAAAGAAAAAAATTTCTTTAAATGACAAAGATGATTATGAAGCGATAACAATAACGGTAAAAAGGGAAACTCAATGTTTCCCTTGTTGAGATTCATCCAAACCCTAATCAAAAATTAGGTTAATTGTTGACAGAAAGAAAGGGTTAATCATTAGAATGATTAACTAATCATCTTTCCCATTTAATATCCTAATCTCTACCTTGCCCTTGATCAAATTAAACAATCGAATGAAGGAAAAGTAAAACTGACCATTTATGATTGTTGAGTCTCTCCCGAAATCAAACTTTCAATTCTTAAGATGGAATAAATTTTTTGAGTTTATTCACTAATTACTAGAAAAGATTTTGTATTTTTTAATGATTACCCAATGAACTTGGTTTTTTTTATGAATGAGCTTCTCATGAATTGAGTTAAAGAGAAGAGTGGAAGAAGAAGAAAAAGAAGATAGAAAGAGACGAAAAGTGAAAAGAGACAGAAAGAGAGAAAGAAAAATAGAAGAGTGAAGAAAAAAAGATGAATTCTCTTAACATGATTTCGAGCACAGAAAAAAAGGATTTTCCATCAAAAAGATGATGAGACATCAGCGAATTTAGTTCATCTTTTTTTTCGTTTGCCATAAATCCAATTACAATTTAAATCAAATCAACGAAAAAACCTCAGTTTAAATAGTATTGTGATTGTATATTCGGGGACTGTTGTGTTTTGTGTGTGAATTAATTAGTAAGATTAATACGAAAGATGCTAATTTAGCATCTTGATTAACTTTTTTTCACACTCTTTCCATATATTTAATAAAAACTTCTTCCTAATATATAACTATTTTAAAAGTAATTAACACGAATAACGTGCCAATTAAGTGATGATAGTCATATGGATCAATAAATGCTTATACTTTTGTTGGATTATTTAAACCAATTAGTATAATCATTGTGATCATCACACAGCAAAATACACAAACAATTACCACAATAACAAGCACAATAAATAATAACAAAAACTTGCAAACTGAGGTTTTGTTGATTAGTTTGGTTTTTCATCATTCAATCAGCTGATGATGATTTTCTTTTCTTTTCTTTAGATATAGTTGATAATAATAATTTGCTTTTGTTTATCTTTGAATCAGATGACTTTAGATGTGTATATGAGTGTCGACGTTTCTTTTTTGTTGTTTAAAAGCACGACCAGTGGGGAATTAGACTCTTGTGTGTGTGTGTGTTTATGTGTGTATGTGTGTGTATTTGAGTGTGGTTAACGTAGGATCCGTTTTTTAATCAATGGATTAGTGAATTCATCATGCAGTTGGTTGATTTTAATTGTGAATTTTTATGGCCTTTTCCAAGTAATTGTATCTTGATCTTTTCGGCGCTTTATTGACATGATCAAGACCTAACCATGGTTTAGTCCATTTGTCTGTTTGTCCAGTCTGAAGGCTGTCTATAAATTGTTAATTAAACCAAAAAATAACAGTTAGTACAATTTAAATTGAAGAGAAAAAATTTGACAAATTGATTGGCACTTACTCTGAATTGATTGGACTTGGAAATCATCTTTGCTTACGATATAATCACTATCCTCTGGTAAATATTGTGGTTTAGAGCCCAAAATGATGGCAAATTTGAACTGATGAAAGGTTATTAGGTGAGGAAATTTAAAGTTAATTTATTATTTTCTTTCTATAAAATTGTAAACACTTACTTTTTCGAATTCTTTGTCAGGAACATCTAACTTTTTCTGAATTCTATCTTTCACAGCCGAAAATGGTTCACCCTAAATAATTAAGATCAAGTAATTTAGTAATTAGATAACATGTAAAAAAGATTAAGGTCTAAACAAACTCTTATAATGACCAACTCGGTTTCTTACATTTCTCAGTTTAAGCAAAAAGGGTGTACCAAATGTATGATAAATCTCCTTTTGAAAATGTGTCACGGGAATGACAAAATCTCCAGATTCTTTGACCATTTCGTCCTTGGGTATTTCTTCAATTCTAAATGTCTTATTACCCACAGGATTTAAACATTCCAATTGTATATCTTCATTATGAATTGTTGTTATCCTGTTCGAGGAAACTTCTAAAAGTCTCAGTTGACCACTTCCTTCTTCAGAAGGTTCGATTTGTTTTCTTGCTTCGCTTAAAAGCTCAGCAACAGTTCCGTTTTTATTTGGATACAGTTGAAGCTCTTTCTGTAAGTGGGTGAAGACAAAAAAAAATCACAGATTAATTTCAAATCACCAATCAATAATGAAAATCAGTTTTCATTACCTCTTCCTTAAGCTTATTGTTGACCCATACACATTTAAATGGCTTTTTATTTTCCAACTCATTGACGCGAATAGTTAACTGTAAATATTGATGAATAATAAATTTGTAGCATTAGTATTAGTAAATAAGTTAAATTTGACAATTTACTAATACTTACCAATTGATAATATAATTTCTTAGGCTGCCTTGGTTTATAATTAGTTAAAATCTCCTGCAAGTTACCTTCATAATTACATTTCAGTGGACCACAATGAGCATCTCGGTAACTAACGATAATGAAAATAACAAGAAACACAATTAAACCAATTGTAATGTTTACACTATGCAAGTATAAATGATGCAAAGAAAAAACTATGTTACCTTTGAGGTCTGTAAAACTGTATTAAATATGGATCGCATCCTAATCTCTGACCCAGAGCAGTGGCTATTTGATCATACTTCATTTTCAGAGATAACTCCAAAGCGATACCTTGATCATTTTGAAGTTGTTTATCACAGAAAATAACTTCAACCCTATTGAAGAGATCCTTAAAGTAGTCAGCGACAGTGGGCAGTTCATATTCAGGTCCTAATTTTAGGTCTGATCTTTGGAAAACAATGATATCCCCATCCATAAGTTCATCCAACACTTTATTCAATGGTTGGTCTAAGTCTTCGATTGGTTCAACCATGTTAGGTTTGACTTCCTGTAGATATAATGGAAAATAATAATTTGATTGATCAATTTCAATCACAATACGAATAAAAATTTATCGAGAAAAACACACGAACCTCATAAAGATCGAGTGGAGTGTTTGGTGGAAAACCAGCCTTCTTATTCAAGAAAGGAATAATGTCTCGGGTCTTGGTATTTGCAGGCAAATGAGCAAGACCACAATAAGTAATGAATTTGTTCTTGGGATCATACATTTTGAAGAAAAGAAGAACGTCATCTAAAAGGAAGAGAAAACAAAAGATGAGTAAATAATCAATTGAAGTTGAAGGTTAAGCTATTCAATTAAATACACACTCTCTTTATCGATTGGAGGTAATTCTGTTAGTCCAGAATCGGGTTCAATCATTTCTAGAAAGACATTCCATGGATTGCTACTTTCTGCAATCTCAGAAATATTTTTAATGGGATCAGTATCTATATCCAAACTTCCTGGTCTTGAAGTTTCATTGGCTCTTTGAGTTATTGGCCAAATACGAATACCAGCTTCCGGATATTTCAGTTGCTCTGCAATAGTTTCCAAAGCTTCCTTGATTGTTGCTTGTTTTTTAATTCGAAATATTTTGAAAGGAGATTTTTCAGGATCGAATAGATCATTTCCTTTGTGTCCCATAAAGCTATCCTCAGTGTAACATTGAATAGACATATAAAGATGAGCTTCATTCCTTTCCTTTCTTCTCAAATTTTCTTGGCGTTTCTCCTCTTGCAACCTTTCAATCAGCTGTTCAGGAATATCTTCTTCAGTTACCGGTTCCAAGACATCACTATCTGTAAAATTTATGGAAAAAAAAGTAAAACAATAATTTATATACAATCTACAACTCTTTTTTTATGTACTAAGTAGTAATATCTTACCATCAGCAATGTAAACTAACATATACGCATTGGTACAATGTTTGACTGTAACATCATCCTCATTACCACCAAAATTGTGATCTATCGCTTCTTGTTTAGTACATCGAGAGACTACATCATCATCAAATTTACACCATTTACCATCTCCTTTAGGATTTATAAAAACAACATAATGACCTCCATGATTATCTCCAGAATGAACTAAAACAGCATGTAAAGTATAATCGGCATGTTTCGTGGTTTGATTGTTTTCATCTTTCTGAAGGTATTCACTTAAATTAATTTTCTCATAAAATTCAAATCTAAATGAAATAAAAAGAACAGAGAAAGGGAAGATCAGTAATAGAAATCAAAATTATTCAATTCAAATACGAATACTGAATAAGCACTTGGAGCTAGAGAAGAAAACAATTTACGAAAATTAAACTCATTACCTATCATTTATTTTAATATTTGTGTCAGTTACGGGATCATATTGAAAACGGAGAAGATGAAGATGAAGAACAGGGGGAAAAGAAGCAAATATAATTCCTTTCTCAGCTTCTTGAAGACCATATTCACCAGCATCATATTTGTTTTCTCCATCTAACAATTCCACCGAAGTGTAATCTTTGAATGACTCCTTGATATTTTTCTTTCCTTTAACATTCAATTGAATATCGTAAAATGGTTCAACGCGGGAAGATGAAAATTCAATATTCTTGCACCTAATAAAAGACTGTAGGAAAAATGAAGTTGTCTGATTAATTTGATTTCGGGATGCGAGAAAATACATCAAAATTTTGTTAAACGATAACATTTGTCTTTCAAGTTTGTATAATGAGCGGTTGATATTATTTGATTTTGATGTTATTTTTTTTTGGTTGATGACAATGCAAATGTCGAAAGGTTAAATTTAGTAAAATAAAACAATACGTACGATCATTTTACCCTCAAAAAGCTTAGGTATGGTTCCTTCAACACAAGTACTTTTCATTTTACTCTCCATATTATCTAGAAGGACTCTACATAATTCTTGGACATCATGTTGCATAAATGAGTCTAGTGTTTCCCATCCGAATGATTTGGTCAGCTTTTTGGTACCCACTGGTTTATCTGAAAATTGTAACTCATAAAAAACACGTTGTAAAGCCAGGGCAACACTTTTAGAGGAATCATCACTTTCGGTCGGCATTTGGTAAACTGCTTTTCTAAGTTTATTGGTAAAAAATAGGGTTTGAAGGAGCGAGTTCATATAGCAAGTT
The DNA here is from genome assembly GCF_014898815.1 of Panonychus citri. Lineage (NCBI taxonomy): Eukaryota > Metazoa > Arthropoda > Arachnida > Trombidiformes > Tetranychidae > Panonychus > Panonychus citri. The sequence continues at coordinate 4,438,086 of NW_026515543.1, read as the reverse complement.
GCACCCTGATTTTTAAGTCCTACGTATCCAGTATGTTTTTTTGAATCCCAACTGAATGAAATAAAGAGAAAGAGATGAGTATCAGTATCATTAGTGACAAAATGTTTGATGGAAGACAAATTTCACAAGGTTATAGTAAGATAAATTACCTGACACCATGAGGAGCATCAGCGGAAACCCAAACTTCCAACACTATGGAGTCATCCTTACAATATCCTTTCTCTGGATCAAGAATATCCTAAAAAATCCGATGAAAAAAAAAATCAAACAGATAGAGAAAAGGTAAAAGGTAAAACATTAGATATGCGTGAAGAGAAAAAGGTGGATAAATTTTGTTTTAGTTATGCTGTTCAAGTGTGACAGTCAAATTTAAAACAAAACAAAATAACGCAATTAGAATCACAAATTAAGTGCTTACGCTCCAAGCAGCGAAGTGGCTGAATCCCCAATCGTTTTCTTTACTATAGAAAACGTGCTGAATCTCTGTTTAAATTTGGGAAAGAAGAATAAAAAAAATAATTAAACGGTTGAAAATAAATAGAAATAGGATAATTATAAAAGTGAAAAATAATGTAAAGAGTTGAAAGGGGCAGTGGATGAGTAAAAGTAGGGATTATTAAAGTGAATTAAGGGAAAGATTGTTAACCAATAAATGAATGTATTTACTTCTTGTCAACGGTTCTCCTTCATCATTTTGATTTATTAATCTGAGCTCAGCTGTTGCATTGCATGACCAAGTTCTGTCGACGAAAATGTGAGAAAGTGCAAATACCAGAGATATCCAAAGACAGAGAGAGGGGGGAGAGAAAGAGAGAATTGGAAAAGGCAAAGATGAATAATATTTAGATATACAATGTAAAGAGCTGATGAAATTGAAAACAGAGAGAGAGAGAAAGTCAATAAAAAAATTGGAAAATGAGATAATTACGATGAGTCTGAGTTTCCATTGCATTGTAAGAAAAATCCTAGACTCTTGGTTGGCTGACGATCTTGGGATTGATTGGTACGAGGCATAGCCATGATTTTCCTGAAAAAGAGTGAGAGAGCAAAAAGAAATCATGATAGTAATGAATGGAATGTTAAAACAAATCAGAAAAAAACATTGACATGGGGAAAAAGAGAGACTATGATGAAGAGAAAGAAAGAAAGAAAAAAGAAAGAAAGAGAGAGAGAGAGAGAGAGAGAAAAGGGGAAAGAGTCAAACACCGAAAATGAAAATCTCTCTAAAAAATACAGTCCGGAACATTGATGACACCATAAAGTCAATAAAGGGGGTGAATAAAAGTATTAAAAGTCTCATGGTGATGGTAAAGTTTAAGGTCATAAAAGAATTTTGAACACTTTCAAGAGTGAAAGGAATATGATAGCGAAGAGAAAGTGGGAGACGAGGATGGAGAGCAATGGATACATAATAGCAAAACAGTGAACACTTACCATGGTAAATTACGGACATATGTAGATGGACTGAGAACAGAATCTCTCATCTTACTGAAATTTTCAATTTTGAATCTGAAGGTAGCCTCAGATCGAGCTTCATCAATATCATCGCCACCAGTAGCCATGATTAGAATGGTTAATAATAAATAACAATAATAATAAATAGATGGATGAGACGAAGAAAAATTGGAAAGTGGAAAAACTGGGATAAAGAGAGTGTAAAAGAAGGAGAGAGACAGAGAGAAGGAAAAAAGAAAGAGAAGAAGAAAACAGAGCAAAGAAAAGTAGACAGAGAGAGAGAGAGAGAGAGAGAATTTATATAAAGATGATGAAGACAAAATTGAGAAAAATAGAGAACAAGAAAGTGACGCAAAAAGACACAAAGTCAAAGATGAACGAGAATTAGGATCACAACTAATTAACAAGGATTAACATAAATACATTCAATCAAATTTGATTTAATCTCAATTTAATTATTCCAATGGCTAAGTCACCGAATGGAAACAGTTGAAGATCCCCTATAGGCTCTGAGAATAACTAACGGCTATTCCAACCGAAAGGGACCGATTAATAAGCTACATTACAAGTTCTTCCAATTCTCTTGTTCGAATTTTCCGCCAAATTTTATTCGATTTTCGACTGCTGCTTCCATCTAATGGGATCTTTTCTTACTCGCAAGTTCGAAGTTGTTTTTTTACCTCTTCGATTCGTTAATACATTTTTATTAAAAGTCGAAAAAAGTATCGACAAAAACAAAATCAACCGCAAGAAACTAAGGATGGTATCAATTTCTTTATTTTATATCAACAATTTAACTTTTTTTCTCTCTCAAATATCTTATAAATATAAAAATCGCCAATGATAATGGACTCAAATTTTCTCAAATTTCGGGATATTCGAGGACAAATGGACTTAATCATCTTGTAATTTTACACTCATTAGCCAAATAACAACAATCTTAACAACTGCACTTACAACAATTAAGCAACTAACCAATCGCATTACATTAATTGATGATAGAATAAGCAGAAAAAGAGAAGATTGAATATTAAACAATTAATTTCTCTAAAAATGACTTTAATTTAATCATAAAACCGATGAAATAATTAAGAAAAATGTTACAATAATAATTATGACTAAAACAAAACAATTGAATTAACTTTTCCAGCGATTAACTTTCAAACTTGACACGAGATGGTAGCTCAGACCTCGTATTCAAACTGAATTAAATTTAATTTAGTTACAATTTTTTCATCAATTGTAAAGATAAATTTAGTTATTTACAACCAATTCTCAATTCTATAGTTAAATTGTGCTATTCTGATAATAATTAACAGAAGTTGTCACAGAATTGGCTGAATTAACAATAATAAGTTAATCAGGCAATTGATAAATTGTAATGACTCATATGCTTCCCAATTAGTAACAATCAAATTAAATTGTTTACCATAAATAGTAAAGGTACAAATTAGCAGACTGTTTAATTATATAGTTTATTGATCAACCATTTAAATTGTAACTTTTTTTGTTGAGAAAAAAAAAGATTATGATTTAATTATCATCTTCATTATGGTTTGTTATTGTTAACTGAAAGAGACAATTATAATCACAATTAGTTGATTGTTGTTTCCAAATATATAATTAGTTATCACCTTTACATTTACTCAATCGTAATCAATAATAATCGTCCAAAAATTGTAAACTACTTGTAAAAAAAAGGAAAAGTTAATTAGATTCACATTAGGAAGAAACTAACAATCAAGTAAAGATAATCAAAACTAATCAGTTGTTAAAAGTAAATGATAATTAGTTGATAATGATTAGAAGAAAATATCACAATAATTAAGTTAATTATTCACAATTAAAGTTAAAAGGTTTCAAAGAGGTAAAAGTTAAACAATTAACAAGAAAATCGCTTTCAACCTAACAATTAGCTGGACTTAAACTCATGTCCATCTTTTGTTGGCAAAAAAAAAGCAACTGGACAATTGACCAATGAAGATGAATCATTTTTATTCATAATTAGTTTGAAAGAGTTGAGATGATGATGATGTTAATGAAGATAAAGTTGATGTAGTTTATGAGTTAATAGCCTGAGGATATCAACCTGTCCAAGATGAGGAAGATGAAGAGAAACCTTTTCCAGTGGTCAGTCAATGTCCACAATTTACCTTTACCATCAAAGAGAGGAGCATATGGTCATCAGAAAGAAGAAGAAAAAGATTTTAACTGATTAGAAGAAGAAAAAAAAGAAAAGAGAAAAAAATGTTATCTTGACCATCATCATTATCATCAGTTCCTCATCCTCATCCTCATCCTCATCCTCATCCTCATTCATCTTCATCTTCCTCCCTCTCATCCTAATCATCCTCATCCTTTTTCATGATTCATTGAGGAAAAGGAAACCTATTCAATTGTTACCTGAATAGGGTTAAGATAAGATCACTGACCACTACGTTTGTTAGTGGACAATCACTGAAGATAAACATTCATTTATCTTCCTTATCATCTTGATCATCTTTAAACCCTTGCTATGTTATTGTGATAAACTAATTCAGTTTAATCAACTGTTACAATCGCGAGATCGTTGATTTTGTTTGTATGTTTCCTTGGGTTAAAAAATTGGTTACTGGTTAAAATAAATTGTTGTTAAATTGTTGATTCTGTAGAAGTTAATTGTTACCCTCTCAGTTTAATCAGTTCAAACTAATTAATTTCATTTAATTTTCTTATTTTCATATTCAAATTTCCCTCTTATATTACAATTGACAATTAGAAATCGACCCTTAAGATTTTCTATTCTTTTCTTTAATATTCTTTCCTTCTTTTCTATTGTTCCTTTTCCTGTGTTTAATTCTCAAGTGAATTAATTCAGTTAATTTAGTTTAATCTAAAGTATGTGGTTATTAGTTGATCTCAACTATTTCGAATTCTTTCTTATTTCCTTTTCCTTTAAAACAGTTAAATAGCAATGATCCAAATCAATTGGACACACTTCTTTGGTGCTACACTTAACCTGTGCTTCAGTCCTTAAAGTTGTCAACCCTTTTCTTTTGTGTTTTGATTTTTGAAAAAATCGTACTCAAATTAATTACAAAGGTGATAATTGCTTGAATGGTAAGTCTAACGCTGTAGTTAGCAAATTTGTGTTTAACTGAAATTGTCAGTTGTATCAATTAAGTGCGAGAAAGATTCGTGGCTGATTGAATTTGATTTTGTTCTGTTTATTGTATCAATTAAGTGCAAGGACGATTTGTGGCTGATTGAATTTTGTTCTGTTTGTTTGAATCGATTCAAAGGTTAAATAAAGTTAAAGTAATCACCCACTCTAAGTGACAATCCAGTATCCGAATTATAAATTAAGTGTAGGGCTTAATGCGATCTTTTGATTGACCTAATCCGAATTTAACTATAACCCCTTCATATGGCGACCTAGGCAGGATTGTCTCCATTGTGGTAACTGTATCTTTACTATTATTTTCCCCATTGATTTCAAACGTTTGTTGTCTTTTGTTTTCTTTCATACCATTCAGTGTTAAAATGTAACCCTGAAGAGTTGTTAAGATTTCTGCCCTCTCTAGTGAAGATAGAATTCTTATCTGAAAGAATGGGTTGTCTCCTCAAATTCTGAATGTGGTATATCATCTTTATTGAAGCTGCTATAACCCAATTGTTAACTGTTAACATCGATGTTAATGCCGCGCTTAACAAGATGAATTCAAATTCGTTAAAGGTATTAAAACTCTGATTGGATCAATCAATTGAGAAATGAAGGTGTAATGGAAATGGAAATGAAATCATCTCTAAACTTGGTTGTAAACCCTCAACTATTGCGTTAACTGAAAGAACTTGTCGACAACTCAATGTGAGTAATCCAACAAAGCGTCTTATTTGGTCTTATATTAAAAATGGAGTTCAGTTTCTGATGAAACAAGAACTAGTACTGTTAAAGGTAATTCATCCTGATTCAATGTTAAGAAGAAAATACAACTCTGATGACCCAACTGGTATTGATCAAGATCAATTAAGTGATGATGGACAATTTGATCCAAATCGAGTCCGATCTTCATCTATTAATCATAATGATCCTGTTAATCATTATACAACCGATTGTAAATCCTCCTGTTATTAATCCTGTTATTAATAATCCTGTTAATCATTCTGTTAATCATATTGTTAACCCTGTTAATGTTTCTACTACTCCTGTTGAAACGATTCCTCAACCTGTTATACAAACAATTAATCCTGTTTATACTAAAGATCCTATTCTTCCTCCGTTTAAACAAAATTCTGATGCTTGGCAATGGTTAAAAAATGTCAAGAGACAACTCAAATACGAGAATGTTAATGATAACACCCGCTTAAGAGTGTTGAAAAAAGCTCATTTTGAACTTTAGATGCTGCTGAATCTTTAGATGAAAAGATTTAGATTATTTTGGTTACGTTGAAGCTTTGGAGAGCTTATGAAAGGTCCAACTGCTTTGCAACTGCTCAAGCTGAGTTAAGCTCAATGTTATACAATTTTGATGAACATCCATCTCAATTCATCGATAAATTAAAAGATAGAATAACTAAAGTTAAAGGTGCTGTTTCGAAACAAGGCTAATCTACGAGATAATGGAACATCTCCCAAAAGGTATTCGAGATCACTTAGTAGAAGTTCGTGCTAATGTTGATTTAGATTCGTTAATTGGGTACTAATTCACAAGTACTATTCAGCTTTGGAAGCAAAAGCTAAAGAAGCTAAAGAAAAATCTGAAAGATTGGAACGATTTAAAGAGTTAATTCCCAATCAAGTTAATAAAAGTGTTCCTGTCGTCCAAATCGTAATCAAAGTCAACCGTTTGACCGAGATTTAATCCAAATCTTACCTGTTACGATTGTAAAAACTGGTCATACTAGTAAATATTGTCCAAAGAAAAGTGATAATATTCCTGGTGCTACTCCGTTAAGAATGGCTAATGATTCGAATCATCATTCATCAGCCTCATCAACAAATTCTTCTGTTTCAACTAATTTAATTTCTGAAGAAAATTTATCTGTTAATTCTAACAGTATACCGACCCCCTCATCTGAATACATTTTCATGGTTGAATCTGCTAATCAACAAAAGAAAATGATAACAAAAATTGACTCTGATGTCAAAGTGATTCCAACGGTAACATTGAAACTTTGTTATCCAAATCGAGATATTTTCATGGTAGGTGATGTATTAGTTGATACTGGTGCTAATACAGCGTGTATGGACTATTCGCTGGCTAATCATCTAAAAGCTTACATCATGAAATCAGATGTATCAATTAAAGGAATTGTTGCTAACAATTACCTCCATGTTGAAGGTGCTGCTTATATCTTATTAAAACATGAAAAGATGAAAACATGCAAAGCCTTAAGAATTCAAATTGTGAGAAATTTAGAACCCGTTTTTGTTTTAGGAAATCGATTCTGTGATATTTTCTATGCTGCTATTAAAAACAATGGTGGTGATTATTCTGTTAAATTATTCGAATATTGTGATTCGGATCCCCTGACTAATGAATTATCAATTCGATTTTGCTCTCCTGAAGAATCAATTCAATTAAGTAAGGAGCCAAATATATTTTCACTTCCTCCTCAATGTCGAATGAAACCGAAAAGTGATAAAAGTGAAAAAGGTGAATCAATTGATTTTCCTCAATCTCCATATACTGATGTGGAATTGAAAAAGCCTTCTCATCGACCTCAAGAAATTAATTGTTTAATTGAATCAATTCAAAAGAAAGAATTGGTATCATTCTTATATACAATTGAAGAACCTGAACCCATTCCTTTGGAACAACGATTATTAAAAAGGATGGACGAAAATCTAACGGTAAATCAAAAACAAGAATTACTTAAATTATTATTAGAATTCGATGATGTGTTTTCAAAAAATCGTAAAGACCTTGGTTTTGTTCCATGGCAAAAATGGCCAATAAAAATTGATATTGGTGAAAACCAAGTACCATTCCAAAAGCCGTATCCCTGTACTGTTCAAATACGAAAAGCTTATCAACAAATAATTAATGAATTAATCGACAACGATATTATTGAAACAAGTAAAGCTCCTGGTGGATCTCCTGCTTTGCTAATTGGTAAATCTGATGGTACTTATAGATTATTAAATGATCTAAGAGCTGTCAATCGAATGACAAAAATTGTATACCATCCGATGCCAAGAGTGGACGATTGTTTAGAGGCACTTCGAGATGCTTCATTCTTCAACATGTTCGATCTCTATCAAGGTTATTTTCAGATAGAAATCCCTCCGTCTGAACGAGATAAAACTGTTTTCGTCACTCCTGACGGAAAGTTCCAGTATAAAAGGCTTCCAATGGGATTAGCCTGTGCACCCTTCGAATTTCAAAGGCTAATGAATCAAGTCTTAGAAGGATTGAATTATTCTGAGTGTTTAGGATATTTCGATGATGTGCCCGTGATTGGAAAAAATTGGAACGATTTATTGGACAATACAAGAAAAGTATTAAGTCGACTACGACTGTGGAATCTCAAAGTTAAAACTGACAAATGCAAATTTGGATGTCGAGAACTTGTTCTTCTTGGACATTTGGTCAATGGTTCTGGTATTCGACCTGATCCCAAAAAAGTTGAAGCGCTCAAAAAGCTTCCCTATCCAAATTCAGTGAAACAATTACAATCAATTCTCGGTTGTTACAACTATTTCTCTAGTTACATTAATAACTTTTCTTTATTAGCTTCTCCATTATACAGATTAGTATCCAAAGAGAGAAAATTCAAAATGATAAAACAAGATTTTGAAGCTTTGGATAAGTTGAAAAAGTCTCTGGTTGAAACTACATTATTGGTTCATTTTGACCCTCATCTACGAAGAAAGTTAACCGCCGATGCAAGTGACATCGCCGTGGGAGGAATTCTCCTCCAAGAAGATTCAAATCAACCTGTTCCTGAAGGTTATTCATCATTAAAAGAGGTACCAATTGATAAAGTTCCTCATTGGTTACCAATTTCGTTTTTCTCTCAAAAATTGTTAAATCATCAAACAAGTTATTCAGTAAGTGAAAAAGAGCTTCTAGCTATTCTTATTGGAATCAACAAATTTCGTCATTTCCTGGAAGGTGATGAATTCGTGATTGAAACAGATCATCACGCTTTATGCCAATTACCTAAAGTTAATTTTAAAAATCAAAGGCTACAAAGATGGAGCATAATGATGGGCTCTTACAATTATAAAGTTATCTACAAAGAAGGTAAATTACATCCTAGTGATTGTTTCAGCAGATATCAATCTGAATGGAACCACCGAAAATTTAATGATCCTGAAAATGAGTATATTGAACAATTACTCTTGTGCCAAGAAAATTCAAATTCCGATCAAGAAATCGCAATCAATTGTGCTTATAATTTAGATTTACCATTTAAATCTATTCCTGTTTTCTATTTAAAACTTAATTCGAATTGGAAAAGTGAACTAATTTCCTCTCAATCTAAACATCCTGAAATCTCATCAATCATCGATGATCTCAAAAATAATATTAATTCTCCTCATCATGATCGCTTCGTATTTAAAAATGATTTACTTCATCGTAAACCTTTATACAATCATGAAGATTCAAGAGTTGTGATTACTCCTGAATTGTTACCTCAACTATTTCAAGATGAACATTGTTCAGCTATTGGTGGACACTTCGGTGTTGAAAAAACTTATCTCCAAATCTCAAGGAAATTCTGGATGCAATTTCTCTATGATGAAATTGTTAAATTGTGCAAATCTTGTGAAACTTGTCAGCTTTCGAAAGCTAAAAATACTTCGTTTGCTGAACCAAATTTAAAACCAATTCCCGATGTTGTTTTCGAAAGACTCGAAATGGACGCTCAAGGTCCAATAACTTACCAAAGAGGTAAATCAAAAGTGATTCTGGTTCTGGTTGATACTCTCAGTAGATTTGTATATGCTAAGGTTTATCCTAATCAGATTTCCAAAACTGTTAAAACTTTTGAATGAATTCTTTTCAATCTTTGGTTTTCCGAAAACAATTCAAACCGATAGAGGTAGAAACTTTATCTCCGAAGATATTGAAACTTTCTTGAAAAAGAAAGGTATCAAACATGAAATTTCGAATCCCTATCATCCTCAATCTCAAGGTATGGTAGAAAGAGCTAACAGAACTATTGGTGAACGACTAAGGTCATATGCCGTTGAATATGGTCTAGAAGATGGATTAGAAAAAGTATTGCAATGGTCAGTATTTTCGATCAATTCTAGTGTCCATAAAGTTTCTCGTTTTTCCCCTTATTTTCTTACATTTGGAATTCATCCAAATAAACCAATTGATAATCAATTGAACATTTCCAATCTAACAACTCAATCAATCGACAAAGCTCGAAAAATAACAAAAGCTCGATTAATTATCCAGCAAACTTATTATTACAATTTAAAAGTTCAAACTTCGAAACCTAACCCTTATTCAATTGGTGATTTTTGTCTAATTGAAAATTCTGGTCCTTCAATAGGAACAACGAAAAAGTTAATTGCCAAATATCTTGGTCCTTTTTTAGTCTTAGGTGTAAAATATGGTTCAGTATTATTATTGAATCCTAACAATCTTGATATTTTTACATGTAATCTTTCATTAACTTATCCTTTCAATGGTGAGTTACCTGATCAATTAATTGCTTTAAGAAATAGTTATTTTGATTCAAAAACAGATGATTGGTTATCAACTAATCCTGATAACCTAATTGATGAAATTAATCCATTAATGAAATTTTCTAAGAGATTAGAAAATTTTGAAAACAATATAGCTAATTCAGATTCAGATTTGGATTTAAATTTAACTTTAAATTCTGATGAACAAAACCTTGCAAATCAAATCGCTGATTGTGAAAATCTTAATCATGAATCAAATGAATCAAATGAATCAATTCCTGTGATTCCTGAAAGTGATAATGTAATATCTTCAAAGACTAAAAGAAAAACTTATAAAACTGCCAATCGTGATATTATTAATTCAGATAATATTATTGGTGATCCTGATTTATATACATTAAGAAAAAGAAAACAAATTGTTTTCATTATAAGTGAAATTCAAAAATTTGATAAAAGCGCCAATCAACTTAAACAATTATCATTGTCTCCAGTGGTGTCGCTAATTAACCCTTTAAGTGACCATTTTCCCTCACTTTTACCTTTGTCTTCAATTGAATTGTCACGTTTTGATTTTTCTTTAATTAATTTTCTAAATCGATTTAATCAATTAATCATTTTGTTTAAAAATTACAACAATTGTGCTAATTGTTATTACTCATCAATTAAGTTTTGTGAAGAAATTATCATCGCTGATTTAAAACAAAGTGAAAATTTTGTATTTGTGACTCAAGTCAAAATGGCGGAAATGGATCCCCAAGCTTCTTCAAGATCATCATCGATTGAAGAAATTAACATTTTACCTGAACCTCTTTATAGTGAATATGATGTTCGCTTCAAAGAAATGAAAATTAGTGATCCTCTTCCTCGAAAGACCGCTGATGCATTAAGGTCAATGCCTAAAAATCTTCCCGATAAGTCATCTTATCCTCCTCCTAATCGTTATTTACAAGCAAGAAATTTGTACCCTGACAAATTGCCTCCCAAGGATGAAGAATATCCTGATTACTTAAGTTAAAACATTTAAACAAATTCGTCAAAATTTGGATAAAGATTTGGAACATTACGATAAATTGGAAAATTGGTACATCCGATTTATAAAGAAAAGATCCAAATCAATGTTATTGAAGATACTTCGATTCTAGATTTCTCTTCACTTCCTAAAGGTCTAACAAGAGCTCAAGTTCTTCACCCTGATTTAAAATCGTTATTAATTCAATTCTGTTTTCTGTGCGAACAAATTTCAATTTCTCCTGTTAATTGTTCTAATTGCTGTCGAATCTATTGTACTAATTGTACTGGATGGTTAAGAAAAACGATTTTTGACGCCAAATTAGAAAAACCTAAATCTTCTAATGAGTTTCTTTGTATTAATGAAAAATGTCTCTTGTTTTCTTCTCATTATCTTAAGTATCCAGAGATCATTTCCCTCAAGGATCCAAATCTTGTTAAATTCTACAATGAATCTACTTTCATTTGTAATCGTCTTTGGTGCTGTGACAAAGTTCAATATGAACAATACTCTTTCCATGTAAAGAATTGTCGAAAGGTCCTGTTAATTACTATTTTGATAAAGATTTAAATTTACCTTTTCTCGCTGGACCAATTAGATGTGAACTCAACAATAAGCCAAGATCACTTGCCAGCTTATTTCCTCCACATCTCAAAGCTCGTCAACCTGAATTGTCTTTACCTGAAACTTGGAAACAGAAACACCAAGTTATTGCTTTTCTCACTCAAGAAAGAAACAAAAATCCTGATGACCCTCGATTAAATCCATTTGCTATTCGAGCTCAATCAAATTTATCTAATAATTGGTGGAATAATTATATGATCTCAAAGATCCAACAACACCATTGGCTGAAACTGAAAGTATTTAATTGAATTAGATGTTCCATCAACATCAAATTTTCCTGTTGAAATTGGTGCAGCCAATCACCCCTATTCAAGATGTTCAAAAATTCCTGAATACTTATTACAAGCATCTACTAAATGGCGATATTATCAAAAAGGTTGTGATGATGACAACGATTCTGTCAATTCAGATGCAAGTTCAATTGTTTTATATACCCCAAATATTGAAGATCCCGATTCTCCATTTATACGGATCAATCCATTTGAATTATTACCTGAAGATAAACGAATGGAAGCTGTTGAAAAGTTATTGAAATTTCCATCAGCTATTAACAAAGATTGTGACTATTCTCCACCTAAAATCTCAGTTAAAACATCATCAATGATACAACGAGATGAACGTCGTAAAAATTTAGCATCTTCATGGTTCAACAGACCCAAAGCGGTAATGCCAAATTTATCCCCTGAACATATCAATGCGATTAAAGAAGCTGCTAAATCGTGTGAATCTAAAGAAACTATTTTCTGTTTCAATTCCTTCTGTGTTCGAATTCGAGAAGGAAATACTGTTAAACCTCGACCTGTGTGGGTAACTATCGTCGATGGTAACTACAAAGTTATTTATGAAACATTCGTAAGATACCCTGAAGTCGAATTCTTGGATTATAATTTCCATGGATTACAAAGAAAAGATTTCAAATTTGCAAGAAACTTACGAACTGTTCGTGATCAAGTTCTCCAATATTTTGTTTGTGCTACTCGTATTGTTGGTTATGGAATCATCAATCAATTGAAATTTCTTGGATTATCAAAGCCAGAAATTAATGAACTCCTACCACTAATGAGAGATATTAATAATTATTACTCCATTTATTCATCACCTATGAATATGCAAACAATTGCCTACCTTGGTTCACTCACTTATGTTATTACAAGTGACCCTCATTCTCCTGTTGTTGAAGCTATCACCGCATTGAGACTTTATCTCTTGCAACATGAATCAATTGAACAATTTGTTGAAGCTTCTCAAGATGGAATCCACTTTAAAAATGTTACAACTACATGTTCGAATAACATTACCTGTGCTCTTCTTTACTATTTTGATTATGAAGTCAAGAATAATCGACTAACTTGGCCTCAACAGTGGAAACAAAATCCTCGAATTAAACATATTCATCAATATGAAGAAGAAAAATGCTGTTATCCTGATCAAGATCTATTGAAAGTTCTTTTTCAACAAAGATATGATGAACTCACCGATGAGGATCAAAAAGAAAAGATCATCAATGATCATTCTCTCTCTTCTCTGAAATTCCAAATCGACAAGACAAAGAAATATCCTGCTCTTAAACATTATCCTCATCTACTTCGTCAAGATCCTGAACCGAAGAAGTCGAATCAATCAAATTGGACCAAAATCCAAGTGAATCTAAAGTTCTGAAACTTCAGAAAATCTGAAAGTTCTGAAGAAGCAAAGGATGAAAAGAAGATACAAACACTGCTAAAGACTGGGACGATTGGAACCCATGAGTTTGTTGATTAAATTGAAAGAGTGTCTTGGTCAAAAGCCGGGGGTTTGTAGGGTTAATTGTTACCCTCTCAATTTAATCAGTTCAAACTAATTAATTTTCATTTAATTTTCTTATTTTCATATATTCAAATTTCCCTCTTATGTTACAATTGACAATTAGAAATCGACCCTTAAGATTTTCTATTCTTTTCTTTAATGTTCTTTCCTTTTTTCTATTGTTCCTTTTCCTTGTTTAATTCTCAAGTGAATTAATTCAGTTAATTTAGTTTAATCTAATATGTGGTTATTAGTTGATCTCAACTATTTCGAATTCTTTTCTTATTTCCTTTTCCTTGTTAAAACAGTTAAATAGCAATGATCCAAATCAATTGGACACACTTTTTGCTGCACTTAACCTGTGCTTCAGTCCCTTAAAGTTGTCAACCCTTTTCTTTTGTGTTTTGATTTTTGAATAAAATCGTACTCAAGTTAATTACAAAGGTGATAATTGCTTGAATGGTAAAGTCTAACGTAGTAGTTAGCAAAATTTGTGTTTAACTGAAATTGTGTCAGTTGTATCAATTAAGTGCGAGAAAGATTCGTGGCTGATTGAATTTGATTTTGTTCTGTTTATTGTATCAATTAAGTGCAAGGACGATTTGTGGCTGATTGAATTTTGTTCTGTTTGTTTGAATCGATTCAAAGGTTAAATAAAAGTTAAAGTAATCACCCACCTAAGTGACAATCCAGTATCCGAATTATAAATTAAGTGTAGGGCTTAATGCGATCTTTTGATTGACCTAATCCGAATTTAACTATAACCCTTCAACTAATTGTTAGGGACTGATTTAATCTTGACAAAACCAAGATGATAGGGATGATGATAATTATCTCGTGATAATCAACTTTGATAATCATAATCAACATCTCATCACGGATAATAATCAAAGTTTTAACAGTAACACAATCAACTGAATATCCAATTTTAAACTTGATACTAAACAACGTAATCAGTTAATCACACAATTGATTATCAGTTGATTGTTGAACAGTTGATCATAATCAACATCATATCCCACCATCATCAATGATTATTTGATTGTTAATCATTAACTTATCATCAACAAATCTCAATTGAAATATAAAACTCAATCAATATAATAAATTGTAAATGATTGAAAAAAAATCAAAGTAAATCAAAAGGCAAACAATCAAATTAAATATAAACCAGCAAATTATCATTATAATGATCAACAATTTAGTTAATTAAATGTCAACCTTTTCAAAATCAATTGACTTTTGGTGGTAAACCAAAACCAAAACCAAAACCGAATCAAATGAGAAATAAATTGTTACAATTTAACCACAACAATCAAGGAAAAGTGCAAAAAGTAAGAAACTTTAACAAATTGATTTCTAAACTAAATTAATGGTTCAACAATTAACCCAAACTGTGGTTGCGAAAAATAAAAATCAATTAACAAACCCAATGGGTTGATCGTTGTTGAGAAAATTAAATTTCCAAGAGAAAAGAGCAAATTGATTACAATCAATTGATTGTTGCAAAAAGATAATTGAAAAACACAAAGTTTAACAATTACCTGTACCTCACATGTTGTACATTATCTGTGATAACATTTGCTTATTTGTATTTGCACTGATTGTTTGTTAATAACAATTAACTTGATCAAGAGCTTCCATAGTTAAAACTGATTGTACTTATAATTTTTAACAATTAACTTAAACATCGTGACCAATACCGGTGGTGATGTTGTTGTTGGTGGTGGTGGTTGATGGTGTTGTTTATAGCAACAACAACATCCCAACTGTGATCAGTAATTACAATTGTAATTAATAATCAACTAATCTGTCTGTAACAATTTACCAAATTGATTATTGTTGTTGAAACCCAGGAATAAATTGTTTAAACACTTAATCCACGTGTATTTGGATTCAAATTGATAATTAATCAACTCATCAAGTGATATTCATTCAATTGTTTCATTGATTGAGAATAACAATCAATCGATTGTTACAGATTGACCATAATTACAATTGATAACAATTTAACTCAATCAAAGTCTTTGATTGTGATGGAATTTGTTTTCTCCTCTTTCTCCTCTTTCTTTTCGTTCTATGGTAACTTAATCTTGCTCAATTTCTCATCATCATCATCATCATCATCTTCCTCTTTACTCCTCCTTTTATCTTCCTCCCATATGATAATAATAACTCATCAATGATAGAGAGTAATAATTGTTACCTTTTCCCTCCCAAAGAAACACCTCAGTGTAAAAGGATATGGAAGAGGAGGCGGAGTGGGATCATGAGAGAGTGAAAGATATTTAATATTATCATCATGATGACGAGTTGATAAACAGAAAAGGATGACCAATAAACTTGAGAAAGAAAAGATTTTTATTATTTCCCTTCTTGACCATAACAAATAACAATAGATCAACACAACAACAACAACAACACAGGTATGAGGTGAAAGGGTAAAAAGGGAGGTGGAGGTGATTGTGATGGTGGATGAAGATGATGATTAAAGGTTTAAAGGTCACCCAGAGAGATGGATAAATGAAATGGTAAAATTATCTGTATACATACAAACTCCTTTTGGTCACTTTTACCTTTGACTTTGTCCTTTTTTCCCTTCAGAAAACTGACCAAAAGAGACGAGACATCGACGAGAAGAGGATAAAGTGACCATAAGGAGCTTTCGGACACTTACTCTCTCTCTCTCTCTCTCTCTCTCTCTCTCTCTTTCTACCCCTGTTATTAGTGACATTTGTGACCTTTACTTATATTAAGCTACTAACTATTACTATAACTACTCGGATGATTCACTCTCACCTCCTCTTTTCCCACCTTCCACCTCCCTCTCTCCTCCTCCTCCTCTTTTATCATCATTCATTTTAATTTTTCCAATTTTTCTTCAATGAATTGATCTTCTTTATCCTCTTACACTGACCCTTACTGGACAAAATAATTTCTGCTTTTCTCATATTAAAGAGGAGTTTCCACCATCACCACCATAGAGACACCACCACCACCACCGTCACCATCAACTCCACCTCCTCCCACTTCTTATGCTTCTTAACGGTTGATGGGTCAAGGTAAATGAGAAGAAGATAAAAGAAGTGAAATTTTCTCTTCATCTCTTTCAAAGATACAAATAGAATAGAAAAAAAAAAAAGTGAAAAGATGAAAAGATGAAAAGAAAGGATGAAGAGTCAAAGTGGTTCCTCTCTCCTTCTCTCCCTCCCACCTCCCTCCTTCACCTCAACCTCCAAAATAATATAATGTCCACTTTTTTGTTCAATTTCATTGATTCCTCTCTCATTGTGTTGACCCACTGAAGCAACGCTGACCCTTTACCCGCCCATGGTAAGCTGATCATTGACGCCTCATCAACCCACTACATTTCCTACCTTTCTACCTACCTATCAGCCCACCACCCACCCACCTTCAGTTAACCCTTCATTTCATCATCTAACCTCCTCAATCCTTTTCATGTTAACCTGAACACCTTTTCCAATATACATCAATAGTTAATGAAAAAAAAAAGATCAAATTTATGTTAATAGTTATCACGATTAACATTTTGATTATCATTTACAATTAACTAATCAACAGATTTATAAATATGAATATCATTGAGAGAAACCAATTAGTTGACCATGAATAGTAATTGACGTAAAAACTGTTGTAATTATGCAATTATTGAAAAGTTTTCTCGTTTCATTGAAATCAATTTACAATCAATGAAAATTAAATCATCAACGATCAAATATTTTGCATGAAAATATCAATCGTAATGAAAACAAATGACCAATAATTGAAAATTAATTTGTTTCTCCTTCTAATCATCATGATCGGGTTATTGATCCAATCAAATGATGATGTTAATCATTATGATGAACTTAAAATTAATATAATCAATCATTATCACAGTAAGAATGAAATCTTTTCATGTGTTGGTTGAATTTGGTTAATCAATGAATTGTGTGAGTGGTAGTAATCATTAATAGAGAGAGAGAGAGAGAGAGAGAGAGTGGGAATTATCATCATTATCATCTTAATCTTCATCGTAATACCTTTCAATTTACCCTTCCTCATCATCCTCATCATCTTCATCATCTTTTACAATCATAATCATCTTCATCCTCTTCATCACAGAGTAAAAATTATCAAGTCAACGGCCTCTGAGGTTTTAATTTAATTCAATTAATGCATAACAATTAACAGGTAGTTCTAATTAACTTATTTGATTGTGATTTAATCAAGAGAATGAAAATATTTCAAATTCAGAAATCAGCTGATTGTTTAGATTATAATCAAAAAAAGGAAGTCGAAAAAAACAAGAAAAAAATTAATCAATAATCAAAGTTATCAGGTAATCAACAATTGAAATTATTTACCATTAGAAACCATTTGGTACATAAAACATTAAATTAGAACCAATTAACTTAACTAATTTACTAATCTAATCAAATGAGCCTTTAATTACTAGGATAAATTTTAATATTAGGTTAAAATGAGCGGCTAATTGTTTGGACAATTGAAATGATTAAATGAAATTGTTAACTGATTGTGACCAAGTGATTAGTTAATGATAATATTGATGAATGAGTAAAGTGATTTAAGTTACAATTTAAGTTTTTACCTGTTTTGGGATTACCTTAACTACCAAACCCAATCAGAGTCAATGTTAACATCTTGTAAACGTGTGGTGTGTGTGTGTGTTGGTTGTTGTTGTGTTTACTTACACATACTTACCTGTACAGGTAAGTACAGTGTGTTTAATATACCGGGTATCTCAGCGTGGGAAGATTGTTTCAACAGGTATATTAACAACCTGTAGGAAACTATTGACGCCTCCAAAGATATAATAATAACTAGTTAACTAAATTGATCATGTTTAACTTTCTTATCCTATTAATTGAGCTTCAAGTTTTTTGATCATCATATTTTTTAGTTCATCAACTGAATTAGTTGATTGTTATTAATAACAATCAACTGTTTTGATTGCAAGCATTTGTCTCATCATTTTAACAGCAAATTGTTTTTAATATTCAAGGTTCATTTGATTTCGAGTGATTTTCTTGATTGTTATTAATTTACTGTTAATCATCATCACAATTAAATGAATTAACAGATTGCTGGCGATTTAAGGTTTCAGATGATTGTGTTGATTTGATGAGTTAATTGTGATCATTTCGAGATGGTTGATTAAAAAATTGTTCATCTCTTTGATTGTTACTTCATCCTTACTGATTTCAAGTACAAATTAAACAATTGATTTAATTTAATTGCCATGGATCATTAATCATAAATCACTTTGTTAATTTTTTCATCTCATTTTTACCTGTAATCATTTCAATCAACCACATGGTTTAGTTTACAATTAAAAGGAACATGAAATTTCAAATAATTATCATCAAAAATGATTAACAATTAACTTTTCAACATTTGTAAAGTTTGTAATAAGTAACAAAGTAAAACATTTAAATGATTTGATTGTTAATATTAACAAACAAAAGTGATCATGTTAATAATAATGTTGCTTTGAATATAAATACAAAGTGACAATCAAAATCTAATCACAATCAACAACCAACAATCAGCAACAATTGAAATTCCTGAAATCAATTTGAATGATATTTATTTTTGCTCTAACATAAGTTTTTTTTTCAATGAAACATTTATTGTCCAGATATTTACTATTATTATTAGTCACAATAAATGTACACTTTGAGAATTGATTAAAATGACCAATGGTCAAGTATCAATACCTGGAGACACATAATAAAGGTACAAGCCCAGAAAAGTAGTGATAATAGTAACAGATGAAAAAGAGGAAGAGTAAGATGATTATTGGTAATGTGTTAGTAGGAACTGACCACTTAGGAAGGAAAAGATTTGGTGACAAGAGAGAGAGAGAGAGAGAGAGACTGGACACTGGACATTTGAAGGTTAAAGTTATTCACAACTTTTACTTCCGATCCTTTAATCTTTTAGCCTTTTTAAGACATTCCTTTCAACTACTTGCATTGGTCATCGGTTGGTCATTGAGGAGAAAAAATCAGCTGCGTTTATATTATTATCATCATCGTAAGCATATGAATGAAGATAATAATAGGTGTCCAGTCTAAGAAAAGGACTCACAAGGAAGGGTCAACTCTTTGAAATAAACAACAATTCAAACTGATTGTTGTTGTTATCCCAATGATGCTTTTTGTTGAACACACCATTCACCAGTATTGACCATTAATGACCTAACCTTTACCTGTATAAGGGGCTAAGTCTGTAAAACTTAAGACATTAACGATTGACCATTGGCACTTGGTCATTCAGATAAAAACTTTATTATACTTTTATCCTTCCTTATCATCATCATAATCTTATTGATGATGATTGTCCAGTTAATGGTCAATCTTATAATACTTTACATGTATTGACATTGAATCGTTGAATCTAAAAGTTTGATTGTTAAACAGATAATAAGTAAATTGTTTATGATGATAATTTATTTAAATTGTGAACATAAACTCCTTACCTGTTAAATAATAATCAAATTAGAAAATTGTAAAAATTAATTACAAATTTAAAGACTAAATTTAAAGTCAAAGTTATCAAATTTTATGATCACAATTAACAAGAAATCATCAGCAAACATACACACACACACACACACAGTAAACAATCAGAATTAATAAATTGCTGAATTAACTACGAAGGAGAAAAATAAATTACCTCATTAAATTAAAAGGTGCTCATCATAATGTTAATCATAATCAACTGAAACAATCAACAAAAAGTAAATAAATTTAACCGAAAACAAAATAACATATAAAAGTAACTTTTCAATATCAAATGTGATTATTATATAAATTTAACGTGATTAACTTGATTATTATCCAACAATTAACAATTTAAAGTATATAATATCTCTTAGATGGGAGAAAAGGGTTAACACCTAACCTTTAATTAAGTGAAACAATCAAATGTTAATCATAATCTTTCATATGTTAACATCATGATCTATGGGTAATAACAGATTGAAATTAATTTTAATTTGGTTCGTTGTTTTCCTCCTCCTTGTGATTAGTTGATTGCTGATGCTACTGAGAGATGACTATTCATGAACCACAATCAACTGGATTTATAAACAATCAACCCGAAAGATAGACTGGACTTAACGTTAGATCAGAATCACGAGTTAACGTGCCAACAAATCAACTTGACTTGATCCTTTTAAATTATCATCTTCATCAGCTGGCATCGTATTAATAATCATCTTAATCAATGTTTCCCAACATGTTCATTATTAATAACATTGGAAATAATATTACGAATGACCATCGAGCTTAATTGATTAGTTAATTGTAACAATTAAGATACACACACTCTCACCAAAGTCAATTGAATATCTGATACCTGTCATTTTATAACAAACAAATTGGCCTCAGATTTTTTGACTATCGCCTCAAGCGATATGATGACGATTAAGATGATGAGGCCACAATTTACTTATTTCGATATTAAATTGTTAATACTTATCAATGGTTAGTGATTAGTTGATTTGGTTAGATTATTTTTTTCTTATATTAAACAAATTGTATTAAAAGACAAGGTGATTACATGATAAACAATCATTATAATTAATAATTAATTAATGAGGTTCAAATATTTCAATAAGAGACTTTGATTATTGTTTGATAACCCTCCTTGATTAGTTAAATTAGTAGTTGAAACTAATCATGATCAGTTGATTATCATAATTAATCCTATATTGAAAATATTTAATTCAAAAATTTATTGATTAGTCGGTTAATCTTATAAATGTTGATTAAACTGTATTTTCAAATGCTAATACAACAAATCAAATGATGACTTGCAACAATCAAAATTGATTGTAATGATTAAAGCAGGATAATGAAGATGATGGTGGAGATGGAGATGAAGATGATGATGAGGATGAGGATGATAAATATGATTTCCAGGTTAAACAAATAGTTAACAAAATAAACAAAGGAAATGTTTGTTATCCGTGATTCCTGAAGTTTTTTAATCTAACAATTAACTAATAACTTTGTTATGATAATAATAAACAAAGGATCGTTTCGGACGATGAATTATGAAGATAATTTTATCATCCTTATCATCAATTTCACCTGTTGACCTCTACCACTAGACCGTTCGAGAATAGATTTTGGCCTCAATCGGGGATCGTCATCGTCTTCAGGTCAAAAACTTCAAACCGATGTAGTTAAAAGTTTACAACATAAAAAAGCAAAACAAATAAATTTTTGAAGAAAAAAAAAATAAACCAAATGATAACTTTAAGTTTCTCGTATTATGTTGATATTATATCATCATTAGTTTTAATTGTTTACAATTTACCAATCATATTGCTAAGGTAACAAGGGCGTCGGTGTCTTTATCTTGTTGTTTAATTGTCACTTGCACTTAATTGTCGTCAAAATCTGGAAAACAATTAAAGGTTAGAACTTTTTTCCTCGACTTCTTCAATCAATGATAACAACACACCCAACGGAAGTTAATCAAATGTTGCTTTTAATTATTATCATCAGCACCTTGTAGATATCAAATTGTGACAATTTAAGAGAATCAGTAAATTGTTGTTACATAATTTTTACACTTTGGTAGCAAATAAATCAATCATTTTAATTAAGTTGTTCAGGTAACCAAATTAATTAACTTATTACATTTGTAAATTTGTTAAAGAGGCTCAAGTGTAAAGCTTAAAATTGTTTCAATTAATATTTGTAATTGGCTTTTCTTGATTTGATTTGGTTAGTTAATTGTTTCCCTGTTGATTGTTTACTTTTGTGTACATAGTGTTTACATCTGTTGATCATGAAGATGAGGATGAAAACTTCGTAATAACTTCAATGAAGATGAGCATCTCTCTCCTTAACTCTTATCATCCTCCTCCTTTTGATTAACTTTGATTGTCTTTGTGAATTTGCTGTTATACTTTTTAATTTACTTTGTAATAGTTATCGCCTCACCTAATGGACTCACCTAATGGCAGATGTATCTTCATCATCTTCATCTTCATCCTCATCCTCATCTTCATCAACATTGACCTTCATCTCACATTTGACCAACTCTATAACTTGATCATCATTGATTTGTAAAGAAAAACTTTTTACAACTTGTTACTGTTGCTAAATTTGATTTCCCATCACAATTAACTGATTGATTAGTTAATTAAGCCAATAAACTTTATCAAACTAATATTATAATTAAAACTGTAAACAATTAATTCACTTGCCTTTCTCTTTAATTAAATTAACGATTCAGGTTACAGTTGACAATTTAACCAGTTACGATTATGATTATCATTGTGATTCCTTATTAATTTAAAGTTAATTAAAGGGAAGACAAAATTTTATCAAAAAAAAAAGTCATTAGAGGTTAATCACCATCATTATTATGTAAATAATCATTAATATCATTAATTAATTGCTTAAATTAGTCTCCATGTAATCGGTAAACTAAATTAAATGTTTCAATTTAAATTGTTTCAAGGTGGCTAATGAATTTTAAATTATCTTGTTATTCAAATGAAAACAAAACAAAGTTAATCAAGGAAACTAATCAATTGACGATACTATTAGTTGATCATCAGTTAACAATCAATCTTATTACATCAAGTTAACATTAATTAAGTTAATCAATCAGAGGCCTCCAAATATATAATATTTTGATAATCAAGTTAATCAAATGTTTTGGAGAGAGAAACAAAATTTAATGGATTATCCAACGCCTTAGACAATCATTAGTTTAAATTGTCTCTAAATTAAAAGATAATACCAACAATTAAGTAACAACAATTAGCCATTAAACCTCAAAGATAAAATGTATATTCATGTTGGTATTGAGAGATTGAAATGATTTAAATCAACAATCAAGATTAACGATTAGCAAGAGCAGATTACAAAACTAATAATCAACAAATGAGAAGCAACAATTAACTTAATTTCTGTTAACAATATTGAGAATTGATGTAACTTGATAATGTTAAACTTATCATCCTCCTCTTCATCTTCATCCTCAAGTGATTAACTAACAATACCTTATATGATATCAAGGTAACAAATTGTGATGAAAATGATGAGGATGAAGAGGAGGATAAAGATGATTATGATGACATCTCTAAGTAATATTTACATAGACTTTAAATGAAGATGATTGAAGGATGATAATGATAATGATAAGAAAACGAGTTTCTCTTGGATTCTCACAATGACCTTCAGGTGAATCAGCTTTTCTTGTAACCTGAGGTCAGTCTGGGTCATAATGATGCTGCTTTTTTATCAACTTTGGTTTTACTGTTAAGTCCAAAGGTAAAATGAATCAAATCCAGGTCACTTTTTTTTTACCTGAGACACATTAAAGGTAATGGAGGGTCAATATTTTAGCGCAAAACTAATGATAATATGCAATTGACCTCAACTAGGATCCGAAAGTAATGATGATGATGATGATGATTGGATGATCAAAAGATGCTGATGATTACAGGTAAATTTTTATTTCGCCTCGATTTTTATCTTTAAGTATTTTTTTTCCGCTTCCAATTTAAATCGGCAACAATTTAGACTAGCAAATGATTATAATGATAATCATCATCGGAATGATGTTAATGATGATGATAAAATTATCTTTCCGAGTTCATAAAGTTATATAACCACAAAGGCACTTTATTGATGAAAGTGAAATTAGGTCAAAGGTAATGATGATAGAATTGGCTTTCTCTCTCTCTCTCTCTCTTCCTTATTTGGCATCTTCATTATCATCATTATCCTCCTATGGTAAATAACCTTAGATGGAAATAACATTTTCGTTGGAAATTTTTTCCTATGGATTTCCTATTAGTCCCAATCGGTTTTAAGCGTGACTTTTTTTACGTTCATCAAACTAATCAACTTGATTGCTGTTGATTATCGTTGATTAAGATGTAAAAATATCTAAATTGTTACTTTAAATTGTTAACCTGAGATTTTTTTTTCTTTAAATAGAATTCAAAATTCAACTATTATTATAAACAACTTCCTATGGGAATTTTTTTTTTGCTTAGTATTGAAATGTTCATGATTTTAATTGTTGTTGCTTGATTGTGATTAAATTTGTGTGTTAAATGATTAGTTGCATGATCATCTTAGACTTTATTTGATTGTCATGGTTAATAATAAACCGTAAACTACAATTAATTAACTATAGTAACGATCCAATGTGTTAATCTTACAATCGGAAGTTAAATTATTATCTTTATTACAATCTAATTACAATTTAGCGTTTAAATCATTCAATTTGAAACAATTAACGATCAACTTTTAAACTCATCTTTTCAATTAAACGAAATTGAAATTCAAGATTAAATTGATTACAATCAAATGGTAATCAAAAGCGTGACCACAATTAACTAACCACATAATCACGATCAGCGGACATTTTAATTGAGATGATAATTATTATCATTATTAAGTCAAACAATTATCTAAATTGTCCATGATTAGAAACAATATCAAAAGAAAAAATATTCCGATCAAAATTTTAATCTAATCAACCAAATTAAACTAATCATTGAGTAACAATTAACCTATAAACACAATCAAAAGGCCAAACCCAATCGAGGCTCAAAATGATAATTACATTATAATGATTAGTTAATCCAGATAAATGTCAATTGATTGTTAGTTATAATAAACAACCGAGATGAGGAAGAAAACATTTTGATAACTAATCATAATCTTCCTACTTAATCCTCCCAATCGCCTCCTGACCACCACCACTTCCTCCTCCTCCTTGCCCACTTCCTCCCAGTGTCCACTATAAGATAACTGACCCCTCGGAGATAAAACTTACTCATATGAAGATGAAAAAATTGAATCGAAATCAAATTAGTGGCCTGAGCATTAATGTCACCTCTTGATCCTCATCATGTTTAATCATCATGTTAACTAATTGTTGAGGTACCAACAAGTTAGTTAAGTGTACAATTGACATCTGGTTCGATTTGTTTAGAGGCCTCGATTGGAACGTTAGAACTTTTTTTGAGAAAAAAGTTCTAATGATAATGTTTACCTTGTTGTTGTTGTTGTTCATAATTTGAGGTTCATTATAAATCTCATATTATGATTAACATTGATAATCAATTGATTGGAAACAAAAAGTGTCTCCGTCAACCCGAATGACAAGTGGCCTCAAGTGACTTCATCGATTTCAAATTCATAATTTTCGCCTCTTAATTTGCCTCCGGAACAATTTCTTCAAACTAACAATGAACAAGTAACAATTAATATTAATAATATAGTTTTTAATTCAGTTCAACTTTTTCTCGTATAATAATTTTATTTGTATTACTATGATTAACTTTTTGACTTTCATGTTAATCTTGCTTAATAATAGACTTTGTAATTGATTAATTGTTGCCTTTAATTGGGTTGGATTAATTTTCCAATCTAGTTTCCAATTTTTACTTGCATCGTATTAGTTTCAGTACTTTCGGACCGATTAGATTGAGATAATTATGATTAGCTAATTACAATCATTTTCTTACAAATGATAATCTTAATCTCTAACCGATGATTTAACTTGGATTAAGCTCTAAGTTGATACTAATTAGGGTTCAAAAGTCAAATGAATTCTGGATAATTAGATTGTCCATTTTGAAAGGTTCCGTTTACCGTTAGGGTTGACCCGTAATTTTGACCTCCTGATCGCTGAGGTCGAGACCGATAATCGTCAGCTAGAAACGCACTTATTGGCCTGGAAAAACAATCGAAATTGAGATTCTATGTTGATAAATCATTGGGATTCGTCTTTGATTTCATAATTATCTTTCTTGTGTTATTTCATTCATTGGATTCATTAAGATGGTGATGTGATCATGACGTTGATTAAGTTAATTGTTGGTATCATCTTGATTTATACTTTGATATAATCATGGTTTTTGTTTTTCGTTTTTCATTGTTAACTTTCACCATCATGATTAGTTAATTACCCGGCAACTATTTAGCCTAATGTTACACTGATTAACAATTAATACAATGCTAATTAGAGAGCGCCCATTAATGAGCAGTAAATTTGTTGAATTTTTATCATCAAATTAGTATGATTAATATTAAATTATTACACTGAAACAAACAACAATTAATAATTTATGTTCATTGAGAAGGTGAAAAAGTTTAGTCCAAACTATTGTATGGAAATGGTATTATTATCAACATGAAAATAATAACAATTGAGGAGGATGAGATGAAGAGGATAATCATCACAATTAAGAAAAAAGTGGAAAGCAAAAAATTAACTTGATTGTAAATTCATTGTAATAGATTATATTTGGAAAAAGTCAACATCGTCCGAACAATTAGTAAACGATTAGTGGGATAATTAAAAAGTAACAATTATAATCAACAGCTGATTGTGTTGATCTTAATTAGAACAACAATTAACATGAATTATCAATTAGTCATAAAGGATAATAATGAATATCGAGATCAATGATATTAATTTGCGAAAAAGTTTATTGTTACTATTGTTGTTTATTGTACAATGTTGATGCTTTTTCATTGCATGATGATGAAGATGAAGATGAAGATGATGATTGTGTGTGGATATTGTTGAGATAAATGTGGAGGATGATGAAGATGATGAAGATACTGATGATGATGATAATAATAATAATAAGCGGCTCCTATCATGGTACAACAGCCGCAACGAAATCTTATCACCTGTTAAACTTTAATTCAGGTGAAATGTTACCCAAGAAACAGATCAGACGTGTTTACATTCAATCTGCTTTTCTATTTGTTTATTAATATTTTAATTGATGAAATGTTTTATTCCGTAATCATTATCAATATTTCATCATCATCATCGTCATAGTTTCTTCCTTCCTTCCTTCCTTGACCATAGCCATTGATCATATTGACCACTAGATGGACATTGACAAGTTTACCAAGAGAATCAACAGATGGAGTAGTTAAGCTAATTCCTGGACCGATAATTATCCTCAACAGGTAACATGTTTCGACTACAACAAAGTAAATATGTTTACCTTTTCCCACACAATTTTCCAAACAAAAATGTTTGAAACAAGGAGAAGAAGAGAAAGAAAAGGAAGATGAAGAAGATGATGAAGAAGATGAAGATGAAGACGAAGGATGAAAACTAGGAAGATAAGGATGATAAAGAAAGAGAAAAGTAAAGAGAAATAATTTGTTCTCTTCTTACAAAATCGTAGACTAGAAAAAAGGTAAAACAAGTTAAAAGCGAACAGGTAATTAATAATTAGACTAATTGTTACAATTGAATAATAATAATATCACCTAATCTCCACCTTCACCTTCATTCATCTCATTCTCCCACCGCTCATCCATCCATCCCTCTCTCCCTTACTCTCTCTATCCTCTCTCTCTCTCTCTCTCTCTCTCTCTCTCTCTTCATTCTCACTCACTCTCCTTTTCCTCCCACCTTGAAGAAGAAGAAGAAGAGAAATTAACAAATGGTTCGAATTTTTTTCTCTCCGGTGGGAATTTAATGCAACAACAAATAAAACCCATAGACTTTTGGACCAACATAAACACAGATGGAGAAAGAGATGAGGATGAGGATGTTGAGGGACGAGAACGAGTCGGGATACCACGTGTTACATAAAAGCCGCTGTTCTTCAATCAGCTGAATGAGCAAAACAGTTTCTTCTCACGGTTACCGATTTAATCGTCTTGTAATTATCAATCATCTGGAAGACTAAAAGACTTGACCAATGGTAATCGACATCATGTCCACTCCTTTCAATCAACATTCAAATGCTCGTAATTAAAAAATGCATTTTAATTGCAAGTATCAAATCATTTCTCGAATGCAAATCATTCAAATTTCAATATTGTTCCGAAACTAAAGTGAAGCCATTCATTAATTGTTATTATTAGAAAATGATAATAACCTTTGGAACAAAATCTCTTTAATCAAACTTTTTTTTCGATTTAATTGAAATTTATATGATTAAACTCTCATCATCTTCATCATATTTCTTATTCTCTCATCTTCCTCTACATCTGCCTCTTTCTTTTCGTTCTTTCTTTTTTCATCTTCCTCTCATTTCTGTTCACCTGTAAAATGAATGTTTAATTTAAGTTAAAGCATCTTGATGATGAGAGGAAGAAGATGCTATGTGAAGAAAGGAAAGAAAGAGGAAAAAGAAGGTGAAAGATGATAAAGAAGAGAGAGAAGATAAAATTCTATGAGAAAAAAACAATTGTGATTTACTCTCTCTCTCTCTCTCTCTCTCTCTCTCTCTCTCTCTCTCTCTCTGCCTTCTCTTTCTTTCTCACTCGTAAAAAGTACGTAGGTGAAGGTAGAGGTAGATATTATTTCATAATATTCCTTTTAAAGTTTGACCATAAGAAGATGAGGATGACTAACAAGTAAGAAAGAGAAAAAAGAAAGTGAACTAATCTTCTCTTTCTTTTTTTCTCAGAGAATTTCCCTCTCTTTTTACCTTTCTTTTTTTTCACATAGCATCTTCTTCTTCTTCTCATCATCAAGATGCTACACAACTCAAATTAAAGATTCATTTTACAGGTGAAAAAGGAATAAGAAGAAAAAGAAAGAGGCAGATGGAGGAAGAGAAAGAAGAGAGAGAGAGAGAGAGAGAAAGACGTTTAAGAAGCACAAGAAGAAGAGAGAAGAAAGAGAAGAGGATGATAAAGAGAAGGAAATTAAAAGAAAGAGAAAAAAGAAAGAAAAGTAACCGAAGAAAGAGAAGAGAGAGAAAGTAAATATGTGCCTTTTCCTTAACAAAATTTGCCACTTTTCTCAGTCAGAGTGAGCCACTAAATCGTCATCCTTATCATCCTCATCATCTTCCATATGAGAGACTGGTTCTCATTTGGAGTTTAGTTTACCTTCATCTCTCAACCGAGTAACATCTTGATCCTTTTCATTTGTTATTTCTTGTGTTACCTTTACCTTTTATCATCCTCATCATCATCTCTCCTCTGGTGATCATCCTCATCATCTCTCTGTAGTATTTAACTTACTCTCTCTGTATTTTTATCTTCACTTGATCTTCAATCATCAATCGAGACACACTGACCTCCAATTCACAACAAACTTTAATTTGGTGAACATTTCAATTTTCTTAATCTTCTCATCTCGTTAATCTTGTGAATTATCAACCAATTAAATCAAAATGGTGGATAAACATACTACTGTGTCTGAACGTGTCACCAAATATCATCATAATCATCATCATCATCATTCAGTTCCTTTGGAAGATACAACCAATAGGAACATTTTGAGGATTAAACGTGAAAGAAGACGACAATTAAGATTAAGGGAATATCAAAATCTTTGTAAACTAATCCCATCTCTTAATGGATTAAATATTGTTCCAAAGGTAATTATCTCAATCTTAACTCTCCCCTAATGCAACAATCAAACCAATTAATTGTTCAATCAAAATGAGAGATACAAAAGTCCACCGATAACAAGAGCAATTAGTTAATCACAATTAATCGAACACAGATCGTACATATTAACCTCAAAGTAAACAAATTGATTGTTGAACAAACTTTAATTATCTCTAGTTAACTAAATCAAAGTACAAGAACCTTAAATTGAACACAATTAACCAAATGGTTGATTGCGAAAATACAATTTTCAAAAGTAAATTGATTGTTTATATTACAATTTACACGAAAATGTGAATCTTGATACTAATTGTTTATTTCTCTCTCTCTCTTTTAATTGTTTAAAGGTTAAAATAATTAATGAAGCAGTTAAATACATCGATGAACTTCATCAACAATTAATAATTAAATTAGCCAAAGAAGGCTCATCAGAAAGTGACATCAAAGCATTTAAGGATAACTGGATCAATGCTAAATGTCAATTGCAAGTACAAAACAACAACACCACCACCACATCAACACCCACCAATATGAACACAACAACGACACCAACCATCACCACCCACAACAACAACAACATCATCATCACCGACACATCCCTGTGTAAAAAACAGTTTGATAAACAGTCAAAGTTAAAACAATTAACACAATTGTAATTTAAACTAATTCTGCATATAAAGTATATCCTTTTTTATTTACTATTAATTATTATTATTATTTTGTATTAACCTGATGAAATTTTTGTATACATAATAAATTAATTGTATAAATTGATTATCAATCAATTAATCCAACCAATCAACACGAAAAGTGCAAAAAAATCAATAAAAGAAATGAACTTTTGTATTCAAAGGAAAATCATATGTTTGTATTTATCTGAATGGTCAATGAATGAAAGGATTGATGAGGATAAGGATGAGGATGAAGATGAGGATGCTTTGGATTGGGATGAATGAGTGTCTCTGTGTGAGTGTTGGTGTAGGTGGATGGATGATAATGATAATATTAAGGTATTGATAATAATTTGAATTTGATAAAATTGATCACACGACAAATGATAACGATTAGAGATTGGGAACCGTGAGAATCAACTGTTTTATCAACTCGATTAGCAGCTGATATTATAACAGTGGTTTACCTAACACGTGGTCTCTCCCTTCTCGTCATCATTGTCATTTTCATTCTCATCCTCATCTTTATCTTCATCTCTTTCTCTTCCTCTCTCTTTCTCCATCTGTGTTTATGTTGGTCCAAAAGTCTATGGGTTTTATTTGTTGTTGCATTAAATTCCCACCGGAGAGAAAAAAATTCGAACCATTTGTTAATTTCTCTTCTTCTTCTTCTTCAAGGTGGGAGGAAAAGGAGAGTGAATGAGAATGAAGAGAGAGAGAGAGAGAGAGAGAGAGAGAGAGAGAGAGGGAGAGAGGGATGGATGGATGAGCGGTGGGAGAATGAGATGAATGAAGGTGAAGGTGGAGATTAGGTGATATTATTATTATTCAATTGTAACAATTAGTCTAATTATTAATTACCTGTTCGCTTTTAACTTGTTTTACCTTTTTTCTAGTCTACGATTTTGTAAGAAGAGAACAAATTATTTCTCTTTACTTTTCTCTTTCTTTATCATCCTTATCTTCCTAGTTTTCATCCTTCGTCTTCATTTTCATCATCTTCTTCATCTTCCTTTTCTTTCTCTTCTTCTCCTTGTTTCAAACATTTTTGTTTGGAAAATTGTGTGGGAAAAGGTAAACATATTTACTTTGTTGTAGTCGAAACATGTTACCTGTTGAGGATAATTATCGGTCCAGGAATTAGCTTAACTACTCCATCTGTTGATTCTCTTGGTAAACTTGTCAATGTCCATCTAGTGGTCAATATGATCAATGGCTATGGTCAAGGAAGGAAGGAAGGAAGGAAGAGACTATGACGATGATGATGATGAAATATTGATAATGATTACGGAATAAAACATTTCATCAATTAAAATATTAATAAACAAATAGAAAAGCAGATTGAATGTAAACACGTCTGATCTGTTTCTTGGGTAACATTTCACCTGAATTAAAGTTTAACAGGTGATAAGATTTCGTTGCGGCTGTTGTACCATGATAGGAGCCGCTTATTATTATTATTATCATCATCATCAGTATCTTCATCATCTTCATCATCCTCCACATTTATCTCAACAATATCCACACACAATCATCATCTTCATCTTCATCTTCATGCAATGAAAAAGCATCAACATTGTACAATAAACAACAATAGTAACAATAAACTTTTTCGCAAATTAATATCATTGATCTCGATATTCATTATTATCCTTTAATCATGGTTAAAGTTGTTGATTCATTATATGAATACCTTCATATTATAATATGAATGGTTGATTGTTTCAACTCCAAGAAAACATAACTGATTCAATTAAATGTTAACATTTGGTTGGAATCAGTTGATCAACTGATCAACAATTATAATCACAACAATCAGTTTGAATGAAACCAAACTGATACTGAAGCAAATTAAATTTGACAGATTGACAGGAAAATCTGTAAATTGTATTGTAATAATCAAACAACAATATGGAAAAATATTAACACAATATAAACTTGAATTTGATGATAACAATGATACAGATAATGTCAACTATTTAAGCGACTCATTTAAATCAATTTAAATGGTTAACAAATCAACAACAACAACAATCATAATCATCTCGATGATGATAATACAATTAACAATAAGAATCCTAATTTTGTGTTGAAAGTCAATGAAAAGTGTAACAGTTTCAGAGGTGAAAAAGTGGACACTTTTTTCCCGCTTCCAAATCTGGACAATAAACTATCAACATCCGAATACAATACTGACCATTGAATGACCATCATCCAAGTTACTACTTATTGTTTGTGAATAAAAATGTGAAATGATGATAATGATGATGCTTTTTAGTTGAACCGTAAAAATTAATAGTAAAGTGTAGTGACCACTACAATCAATGAGTGTATATGTGTGAGAGAGACAATCAATGAGATTGACTGAACTGACCATTTAATGTTGAAGATAATGATTATGATTATGATGATAGTTGATTGTTGTTGTCTTCTTATATTGTGTTACCTGTTGATTGTTAGGATTTCCTTTGATTAACGAACCGGATCAAACCAATTGAAATGAAAACGTTTAACCAATTTGAATGGGTTAAATGGTCAAGTTAAATTGTTAAGTGAAAAAAAAAGTGGACACACAATAAATTAGAAAGGAGAAAGTTAAAGGTGGAAGATAAAAATTGATGAGTAAGAAGATGATGAGGATGAAGATGAAGATGAAGATGGAGATGGAGATGAAGGTGTGTGTTGGTCAGTTTTTGCTTTCTTAAGATGACGATGATTAGGATGACGGTTTAAGTGTTAAACTAATGGTCAAGTCAAAAAGGCTACAAAGGTTATATTATTGTGAGAGAATGTGATGTGGTCACTATTTAAGGATGATGATGATGAGAGGGTGGAGATGATGATGATTGAAAATTTTTCTCTTCATTTTAACTTTCTTCAAATCTTATCTTCCTATTCCCATGTATCTTCAATTGCTATTCACCTTGTTAGTGGTCACTAATGGTCACTAAGTTTGTTAAAATAACCCGAGTGGATCAATTTATTTTTAAACACCTTTTAACTAACTAACCACCCACCACACTGACCACCACATGGTCAATGGTCAATGATGAAAGATGAACCTGTTAATCTGATATAATTATTTTCGCAATCATAATTATCATCGACATCTAAAAAAAGTAAAAGATGAGGATGCAATTGATTAGAGTAAATTGTAGATTTGAGCCAATATCACAATAGAAATCAATTATTAATAAATTGGGAAAATCGGTTAATCTGTACAAATGATTAACTGATTTAAATTGTTAATCATACATATGAAACATACACTTACAGGTAAATTGTGTTTACCTTTGTAATGATAAATTGTTGCATCTAAATTATGATAAGTTAAATTTATCATATTGAAAAAAAAGGTTCGTCCTTTAATGATAACAGTTTATGTGACATTTAATAGATGATCAGGTAAACAATCAAAGGTAAATTGTGAAATGATTGAAAGGTAAAATGTTAATAATCAACATATGTATACACTTTTTGTTCAATGACCAATGTGAAAATATTTGCAATCATAATAATAGTAACAACAATCAAGGTACAATAACAACAAACGGTCAACGGGTTTGGTCAAACATCATGTTAAACAATCAACGGAAAACATTGTAAACATCAAATATCATCAATGTGTTCATGTTGGTATTAAATATAAATACAAATTTACTCTCACTCACTGGACATTAGTAAAAAAATCCATGTGTATGGGTCAGTGGTTCAATCTATTGTGAAAACTGACCAACAAAGAATAAGGAAGAAAAAAAATTCGATATTTTTTTCGATTTTTTTTCTCAACATTATTATTAATACTCTCTCTCTCTCTCTCTCTCTCTCTCTCTCTCTATCAATGGTCACTATTGACCATCATTGCTCTGGTCAGTTTACTTGAATACTTAATGAGATGATTTATCTTCATGATGATGGTTAAAGTTTGAAAATCAACACTAACATTTTGATCACTTTGAATGATTAAGTTAATTACTTATGATTAATTTCTAGGTGATGTATGGGTTTAGGTGCAGTTGCAATAATTAGGTGTGAACCACTGAGATCTTGTCATCATGATGATCACAATTAACAAATAATCATAAAGTTGATTGTTTTTAAAGTTGATAACTTTTGTTATTTACAATTGGGAAAAACAAAAATTCAGTAGGAAGTGATTCTGATTACTGAAACTTTTTTTTCATCATCATCTTTGATTATCATGATAATTTATCATCATCCTTATCATAATCATCATCATCATGATTAAATATTAATATTATTGATTAATGTAGGCGATGATTAGAAATTGAAATACAAAAAAAAAACGAACCAGCAACAATCAAGTAAATTGTCAATAGATCTGATAATATTTCAACAATCAATATATTCTGATAATTTTGGTTGATAAGCTAAATAAGGTTTTTAATTGTTACTCATACTCAAAAATATTATCCTGATTGTTAACAATTTACCATTAGTTTAAATCAAGATAATAATCTGATTACAGCTTATTAAGGTAAGTTATTAATTATTTACCATTTATATTTAATATTGACCATAATGTTGGGATTGGGTGGACGATGATGATGATGATTTACTCGGTGGGAGGAGGTGGTCAGTGGGAGGAAAATGGTAGGTGAAAAGAGAGATGGGAATCAGGGAAGGGCCTTCAACCCCAATCAACCTTTAATATTTAGTTAATTGTGATTAAATTAGTGTGGGATGATCAGCGTTGGCAACTGACCACGCTTCTGAATTGATAACAAATTCAATCAGTTGATTAACATGATTGTCTAATCATTAGACTGTATTACTTATTTATTGTAACTTAATGGTAACTATTAATATTTTTTTTTTCTTCTTCATTCCAACTGATCAATTGGTTTAATTGTTAACAATTAATGATGATAATAGATTTTTTTTTAATTTTCTTATATTACTCGACCACACACACAATTTATGATTAACTTTTGATTGTTACCATTTAATCAAATTAGTTATTTATTTATTTACAATGTTTCATATTTTGTTTTACCTATTAAATTGCCTCAGGCTAGATAACAATTAACTGTCCAAGGTTAAGTCCATTGGTCAGTTTTTTTTATTACTTTCTCTCTGGGAAAATTTTTTCTCACACAGTAGTTAACAATTAACCTAATTGTTAATCAATTATCAATTATATGTATATGATAACCAGATGTCTGCAAAGTTAATTGTTGATAATTGTTGATTTTGATGATCAATTTTGATTTAAATTCAATTGCTATTGATTTTTTTTTCATAGCTCAGTTTTTTTTTGTATTTTACAATCAATTGATTAACATAAACAATTTATGCTTAATTAAGGTTGGGTTGATTGTTTAATATTGAGTAATTTATTTTCAAGGTAAAACCATATTAGTTAATTGTTGATTATATTAGCTAATTATTTGACAATAATGATTCTTGGTTTCATTTAGATCAATGATTTGT
The DNA here is from genome assembly GCF_014898815.1 of Panonychus citri. Taxonomy (NCBI): domain Eukaryota; kingdom Metazoa; phylum Arthropoda; class Arachnida; order Trombidiformes; family Tetranychidae; genus Panonychus; species Panonychus citri. The sequence continues at coordinate 4,402,065 of NW_026515543.1, read as the reverse complement.
TTAAATTTAGTTTTAATCAACACTAATTGATTAAATATTGAAATTTAATCGCTCAATAAATAATCAATTGATAATTCTAATCATAATTAATGATGGAGATGATGATTAATAATGATTACAATTAACCACAGTTTAAGGAGATAAACATTTTCGTTGTATAAGAAAAAAACTTACAATCAAATTGATTGTTCAGGGTAATCAGTTAATTGTTGATCATGAACACACCTAATTGATTGTAATAGTTGTTACCTGAATAAGAATCAAAAATTTAAGATGATTATGATGACCTAAACTTAATAATTAAATATTACAATTAGTTAATCATAATGATAATCAAGAAAGAGGCTACTGAAAGAGGCAGTTGATTTAGATATTGATGATTTAATGATGAAACTGGGTTTGGTTAATTGTTACCGTGTTTAATTACAATCAACTAAAGATGGAGATAAAGTGTTAACGCCTTAATTAATGGGGAGGTTTAAACAACAATTAGACTAAAATTTAGTTGATTAATTAAGTTGAATATCCAAAAGCTGATCAAATGATGATGATCGTCAGAATGGAGTTAATTTAATTGTAAAAAACATCAACAATCAACAATCAACGCGAAAAAAAGTAAAGTTTGAATTGATCATGATCATTATGATCAATTGTATGTGACAATCAACTGATTGATGATTAACTTGATTAGCTGAAAAACAAGATGACCATGATTAAGAAGTAAAATTTTCATTCTCAATCATCTTCATCTATAAGGTGGTCCATTAGCCCTACCTGTAAGTACAAAGGTAAAATACAAAACGCCCTTAAGATGATGATGAAGATGAATTCACGTTTTTTTTACAAAATTACATTTTCTCATCATCATCGTCACTGGTCAGCAGTCTAATGACCATTGATTGACCTCAACTTGGATCATAAACAACAAAATATGTTTACCTGTAATCTTTTCATCAATGAGATCAGTTTGTAGTTTTTTTTTTACTTTCCTCCACTCACATTATTGGTTATGATTATATAATTTACCTTAAATTGCAATTTAAATTGTAATAGTTGATAGTTAATAGTGTTTGATAAAAATAAATTGCAAATGCAAATCATTTGGATCAATCAATTTAATTTTTATCAACAACTGTCAATGTGATTTACATTTAGATTGCAATTTAGTTTTTTTTTCATCATCTCATCATGATAAAAGTTGATAATTGTTTGAATTACATAATAATTGACCATCTAATTGACCAGTTGACCATTACAGATGAGAGGGTGTAATGATAATGATTAACTTGAAGATTGATTTAGTTACATTTGTTTATCTTGTTAACTTGAAACCTTAAACTTTTAATGAGATTTAAAAAGTTTTATTGATTACCTTATATGTCCATTGGTCAACCTTTGGTTGGTTAACTCTAGTGACCAATACAATTTTATGATAATTTTATGTCCATTTAAGGTAAATGATAACAAGAGAATTAGTTTTTCATTTCAGTTGACCATAGAGTGACCATAAGATTTTAATGGATTTCATTGAAAATACCAAACAATTTACTAACTGGAAGAGGAAAAAAAAAATAATATAATTTCCTAATCAATGGTAAGGGTTAAATGGATTGGTCAGTAATTGTTAGAGATGATTGGACTTTAGTTAAAGTTATTGACTTGAAATTTAATTCTTTTCCTTTTCAATTGGTCAGTTTGGTCAATCACTTTCCATCATCTCAAGAGTCTCATCACTAAATAATAACATAAACTTAAATCTCTTTAATCCGACTTAAAGAGTCTCCTTAACAATGGTCAAGTGTATTAATAGAATCAAAGAAATCCCTTTTTCGGACATTCTAATCATTCACCTTCTCCTTGACCATAACGATAATCAATAATTCATAATGTAAATTAACAAGTAACTTAATCAAATTTAGAAATTAAAATTATACTCATCATCATAATCGGCTCTTGACCATTGCTAAGGTTATTCAATCATGATAACCTTGACCAATACTCCTTATATATTCATTAAGTGGTCAGTAATTAATACTCGAAGGTCAAAGGGTAATCAAAATAAGTGTAGTGACCATTGATTGACATGTTGTTAGGTAAATAATTATGGAATCATTTTCTCAATTGAATAATTGAAACTATTGTTGATTGAAAAGTAATAAATTTAATCTTTCATTAAATCATATGATTGTAATGTCCAAATGTTAGCAAATTGTTGCTGTTGATTGTACTCGACTGGTCAAGGAAGAGAGAGAAAAATATTCTCATTTAAGAAAATGATTATTGTTCAAATAAAAACTTGACCAATTGTCAAGAAATGAAATATATAAATACTTTCCATTCATTTGTATTAATATATTTTTAGTGACCCTCTGTATATACACACTGGTCAATATACTTGTGTCTACTTCACTTGGTTTTGATTGTCCATTCATTTGTTGTTGTTGTTGTAGTTGTGTGTCCAATCGTTGATATTTTTTCATTGACAAGAAAAAAGCTTGACCTTTTATTTCCCGCTTCTGTTGTTGTCCATCAGTTTTCACTGGACAAACTGGACAACACGAAGGCCACTTTGCACAATGACAACTTTTCTCAAAATGTTTACAATGGTCAATTTTTACCATTATTATTATTATATTTATCATAGTTAGTTAGTTATTATCCTTATTATTAGTTTCTATTTTTTTCCTTTCTCACTCCTTGACCATCTCTCTCTCTCTCTCTCTCTCTCTTCCATTGGTCATCGTGATTTTTTTTCTCACTAATATTTTTAGTGTCTACTGATTATATTTTATGCTCATATTTATTATCGTAATTTTAATACAATTTAATGATTACTTATGATTACAATTGTATTACAATCGGTAAATTGTAAATCACAAACTGTATTAATATACATAGAGCACTTAAGCCACACCTTTAATTGCCGGTAATTCAAAAATCTATATCAATTTAAATGGACTTTCACATTTAATAACAATCTAAACACATTCATGTTAACCTGTTGACCTTCAATTTAAAATTAACCTTGAAAATATTAACCAATCTGATAACTGTGTTTAAATTTATGGTTAAATCGTTATGAAGTAAAACTAAATGTTAAGACAATTAAGATTAGCTATTTATTATTATTCATTATTATTATTTGTTATTGATTTTCACTCTGATAAAGATTCAAATTATGTATAAGTTGATTTTTAAATGTTACAATTACCTGAAGATGATTTAGTTTTGATTGTTTAATCTGACTGGGATTTGAAAGATTTAATTTTGTTGTTTTATTCAAATTGTGTTGATAATTAGTTTACTTTGTAATATTTATCTGATTAATTTAAAGTTAGTAAAACTTATTATTAGATTTACATTGAAAACTAATGGACACACAGAGATAATAATAGGATTCAATTGAGTCTCACCTCTTGTTGAATATGTTGGTCACTCTGGTCAGTTGTTTCTCTCTCATAATGACGACGATTGATAACAATTGATAATTGTGATAATAGATCAATTGGTTTCTTATTTCTCTCTCTCTCGATTCTGTCTTCTTTTATTACTATTGTCGTTATATTACCTTTCTCTCTCTCTCTCTCTCTCTCTCTCTCTCTCTCTCTCTCTCTCTCACTCACTCACTCTTTTCCCTTTCTTTCTTATTATTACGATTTTATTGTTATAATTGTATCATTCTGTTGATGATTATGATGATAATTGAGAGAAAGAAAGAGAAACCTTTTCCTAATCATGGTTAATGCACATATACAACAAAGAGATTGAGATGAGAATTGTACCTTTAAAAGGACACCCTGTATGTGTATATATAATATAGTAGAGGCCTAATAATAATGTTGACCAATGATGATGATAATAATGATGAAGATAAAGATGACGATGACCAACAAACACACAGAGGTAACAATGGTGGTGACGAGTAACGAGAACGCCTAAACGTTGACACACTAAAGAAATGGAAGCAAAAAAAGCGAAAGAGAAAAAAAAATAAAGACTGACCATTGTCCATCTGACTTTATTTTCTTCTTCCTTTTTAAAACTTTCATCATCATCATCATCATCTTACCGGCATCATCATCATTCAAAAAGTAGAGCATTTTTTTCTTCTTCGTCTTCTCTATGGTCACAATACGACACATAAACAGTGGCGACTATTGACCAATGTAACACACACACAGTGTGTCCATCTCGTTGGTTTTTTCTGCTTCCAATTGTCCATCTAAAAGAAAGAGAAAGCCACTCAACCAAGGAACCCTTTTCCCTCTATTAAGCCTTTGAAAAGCAAAATCGAAAGAAGAAAAAAAAAGTAATGAAGAGAAAGAATCAAAATGACCATTACCTTATGTCCACTTTACTCTTTGCCACATTAGTTGAGGTTAGTTAAGGTTACATTCAGGTATCGCTTTCTTTTGATTCATGATTACTATCTTTCTCTTATCAGTGGTCAGTTGTTGGCTATAGTTAGACATCTATGGTGATAGAGTAATGGACATGACGAAGGTAAACCAAAAGTGTAATAGAAAAAAAAAGTGACCCAGTTACCTGAAGAAACTTTTGTTCATCATTTTCCTTTGGTCATTTGTGTTTCTTTTTTTTTCGTAAATGACCAATTTCCTCTTATATTATATACTTGTCTTGCCTCTCTCAGTCTTGTTGGTTCGTTGTGTTGACCATCGTCCGTCTTTGTTTGCCGTTACAATTACCTTTCAATTGATCATTTGATTGTCATTATTGTCAAAAAAGGGAAGATGAAAAATCGTCCTTGTCATTATCGACCAATGTCCAGTAATAATAATACGATAATCATAATCATCTTTATCTGTTGTTATTTTTTTCTTCTCCCAAATCTCAAGCCTCTTGTACATTATGAAAGGAGATGGACATTGAGTGGACAACAGCACAGTTACACTCGATCATCATCAATCTGAACGATTAAGATCTAAATTAACTTCTAATCACAATCTAAACCTTTTTCTCTCGTAATCATTAATCATATAAATTACTTTAAACATGGACAAGCAAATATTGTCCATAAAGAATACGAATTGGAGATGACCACTAGAAAGATAATTTGTCCTCATTAAATTCATTTGTCCAACTGATAGAAAGATGAAACTGATTAACAACAACATGAGAATATTTAAAAATAACAATTGTCATTGTGGATTATAAATAAAGAAACATAATCCAAGGAAGAAAACCTTTAATCCATCATCTTGTTAATCTAATCCACTTGTTGATCTTGATTGTTGTTATTTGGTCTTATTTTTTCTGCTTCAAAACAAATTGATTCTTGAAGTGTAACAATTGACAACTAATATCATTTGTGAGACATTAACTGTTATTATTATTGGTAAATGAGTTTAATTTTCAATGATTTTATCTAATAGTTATTACATTTGGTAAATTGTTGTTGGATGAATAAGATGATCTCCATGGTGATTAGATGATTGATCTTAATCCAATAATTTGTTTCTATTCTTAGTTGACTTTTCAGCTTCAATTAGCACTTCAAGTTTTTCCAAAGTCTTTTCTAAATCTAGTAAATGTAATTCATGAGGAGCGGATCCTGTTCGTTCATCGTCAATCCTGTGAATTTCAACGCACAAATAGTAAGCCCAGGCACCGATAACTGCCCCGAGGAATGGACCTAAAGTACTTCCGGTAAGCCAGAAGCAATCTGACCACATATCGCCGAGTCCAATGAAATGGGCGAAAAGTCTTGCAGGTAAATCGCGAGCTGGATTGATCGCTGCTCCAGCATTGGAACCGAAAGCGAGGATCACCGCAATCAGAATAAAAAGTAATCCAAAAGGTGTGGTTCTTTTAGAGTTGTGGTCATTTGAACCATCGATTAGAACCATTATGGCGAACATTAAAATTCCAACACAAAGAATTTGATCAACGATCACAGTCTCGTGGTCAACTGGTCGAATTCCAGGATTGGACATGAACAGAGAGACAGTTTTACTCGCCATCGAAGAGTTAAGTCCATCTCGAGAAACAATGGCCAACCTTTGATTCGCGAAACTGACCAATGCCGCAGCCATACCGCCGATAAACTGACCGGCGAAATAAACGGGAACCGATCGCCATGGACACTTTTTCAAAGTTGCAAGTGCAAAAGTAACAACCGGATTCACATGTCCAGCTGAATTGTAAGGAAAAAATCAGTCCCAATCAATTAATACCAACAACAATTAACAACCACTACAACTAATTAACACTAATTACCTGAAACTGTAGCACCAAAAACAACTGCAATGTAAAGTCCGACACCCGCGGTTGTGGCTATTGCAAAGTGATCTGAGGTGTGTCCAAAGCTGTAAGTAGCCACTGCATTGTCAATAAGTACCTGGAAAACACAAATCACAATTAATCCTCTCCAATCATCAAGTTAATCACTTTCAATTTGACTCACAATTAAAATGAAGGTACCAACAAGTTCAATGAGAAACTGTTGATATAATTTACTTTTTGTCCTGAATTTGGCTAAAAATGGATAAGCTAATTTACTGGCCATTATGGTCAATCACACTGAAAGAAATTAACAAAAAATTAGTAAATCAAGAGATAACAATTAACTGAATTCACTTTAAAACAGGATTTAAACAATTAGAATTGAATTGCACAATTAGATTAATCAATTGCTTATGAGTGATTGTTGATTGTTGATTCTCAATTCTCATACTTGATTATTATTAATTAATCTTGATAATCAAGATAATTTATCCTATTTTTTTATTTCTTAATCAAACAATTTACCGTCTCAATAATAGTGATAATTATTAGCAATTTATTAATCATCATCATCCGATTTCTTAATTGTAATTGTCTAAATGATTAATAATCTTTATCGCACCTTTTTTTTTATTTACAACAATCAAATAGACTCACTTGAGATTGATACTTGAAACTGATTGTAAATTAATATAATAAATTGTTGATTAAAAAAGTTAATTACGAAGTGACTTTCTACTTGACAATCAATTCTAATAAGTAACAATTAACTCTGTTTCTTTAATCATTGCATAAAATTAACTATTGAATGAGAGAGAGAGAAACAAAAAATGATAATCTAATCAACTGATCATCCAAGACCTAAAGTTAAAGTTATCAATTGATTTAATTGATTGTGTAAATTAATTAATTGCCGTTTAAACAAATTAATTGTTACCTTGAACAACTCTTGAAAATTAAGCTTCACAATCAATTAGATATCTAATCAATAACACTTGATTACTGTTTGTGTGTCTCAATGTAATCAATTTGATTGATAATTTTTAATTGGGTTAAGACAAGGATAATTGTAACAATTAGATGAGTTGATTAACTAGTATGTTAATTGTGATTAACAATGAAGCAAAAAAAAAGGGTAAAGTTTTCACCAATTTCTTACCTGAAAGTTTGCTGATTTTCCCGCCGGTGAAACTTTGTAAATCGTCAACAATTAAGAAATAAAATTATATTCACTTTGATTAATTAAGTTAATTTAATTTTCACCAATGTAATCAACTTTATCCACTCGACTGATTAAGGTTACTACATGTAAACATCATGCGATAATTAATTGTTGACACAGTCGCAATTCAAATTGAGGATTAAAAGATTTGGGTGCAAAATATTGGCAAAGATTATCCCTGTTTCCTTAATCATCATCATCATCTTAATTATAATTGTTGATCCAGAAAAATTAACCTCTCTAATCACAATTAAAGTCTCTTGGTGTATAATGAAAACAATGGAAACAGCAACAATTAAAACCGAAAGACATTTTCATATAATAACCATAAACCCCTAAGCTAATTAACTAGTCACTTGATTGTAATTAGAAAAGTTTAATGACTTTTTAATCAATTAAGAAAAGGAAGAAATTAAAAAAAAATCATAATCTAAACTTACCTTAGAGAGAGAGAGTGAGAGATTATCCTTTACGTTAATCCTTAATCCACAAGATGAATGAAACAAATGATTTAAAAAAAATGAAACGAAACATGATATTGATTGAAACAAAAGGAACTAAATTAGTTTAATTGTTGTTAATTGTTCCTCATCATTTTATTTTCTCGCCAATAAAGAGCAATTAAATCAATTCATTTCCCGATTGTTGTAAAATTGTTTCAACACAAATGAAACGTTAATTGTCAATCAATTACACTTTTCATTGATTGTTAACAATTTACCTTAATCATTGTAAAGGTAAAAAATAATTACATAGACACGATTATTTTTAGCCTTTTGAACAGGTAATAAAAGGCTTACCTTTCCCACCCCGCTGACCACCACCCACTTACCTTTGACCATCAATAATTGTAAAGGGCAACTTATGGTTGCCATTGAAAGTGTTTCCAATTACACTTAGATTAACCATTAACTGGATCAGTAAATTGTTAGCAATTTACTTGAGAACCTTTTAATTCAATATACTAAGTTTCTTATTATCATTTAAATTAATTGTGTTTTCCTGTTTGTTTCGTGATCAGGTCAACCTTGACCACTACCGACAATAATTAGAGGGACCATTTAAACTAATCATAATAAAGTTAATCATCATCGTAACAATTTAATCCTATCATTCATTGATTACTTTTAATACAATTGTATCATCATCATCATGTTAATTTCATAATCATAATTTCATTCAGTTGACAGGTGATTAAATTTGATACTTTCTCATTATTCATTAACTATTAATAATTAATTCACTTGCTAATTGCAACGGAAATTGGGATTAATGTTAATCCGCTGATTTGTTAATAGTTTTAATTGTTGTCAACTTGTTTGATTATTTTCAATGGATCGTTGGATTTACCTTTGCTTTTCAATGATTCAATTAAATCACAATTAACACAATCAAGATTAACTTGTTTCCTTGTTAATCACAATTAACTTTCTGATTGATGAGTTTCCTTTATTAATTTTCTGATGTCAACCTTAATAATCAAAACCAATGAGATTTTAATTACTTTCAATAACAATCGAGTTAGACTTAATTCAAATCAATCTAATTTCAAATTACAATTAACTAATCAACATAATGTTCCCAATGACGATTAACATACTAACGGAAGTAGATTAATAATTAATTTCCGATTTTTACAAAAATTTAGTCTCAAAACTCAATTAATTTCCCATTGAATAACTTAAATTATCCATAGTAATTAAAACTTTACAATTTGGTGTTACGTAAAGTTGATTAATACAATTAAGTAACAGATTGGATTAGCGTGATTAGTTAAATGATAATGAAAATGATTCCATCAACATTTTGATTAGTTGATTAACTTTGAAAGTTGTCAAAATGATAAGAAAAAAATAAAAACAATTTGCTGGCAAAAAGAAGAAGAAAAAAAGTTAATTTGATTGTCAGTGATTAACAATTAATCCTCAACGTGTGTGAGATCAAGTCTAATCTAATCTAATCTAATGTTAATTTAAAATGTTGTCAATGTGTGTGGTTACAGGTGAGCTAAAAAAACATTACCTGTTATCAGATTTGTTACCTGTAAATGGTCATCTAATTAATATCAATCAAAAAGTTTCGGTATTTTAATCAACATCAACAATTTAGCATCAACATCCTTCCTGTTGGACAATTACAACAACTAATTGATCAACAACTGGAAAGTTTCATCATTTTACCAAGAAAACTTTACTCAACTTTTCAATATACGGATTAAGATGATTAAGATGATGGAGATAAGATTAATTAAAGATGAGGTAAGGTGCTGATTACCTTTAACTGTGGAAACATAAAAAAAGGTAAATCTTTTAAATCCATTTAAATAAACTCCGAATCAACAGTTTACTCTTAAAGAGGAACAAAATTTTCAAAAGATTCTATTGACTTCCAATGGAGTTTTTTTTTCTTACAAGATGATGTACTTACCTGTCTTCTCATCATCTCGATTTATCCCTCCTTCATCATCATCATCATCATCATCATCGAGAAAGATTGACCCATACTGATCATCATCTTCAGTGGTTAGAGTTGTTGTTGGTTCCTTGCTGGTCACTTTAAGGCTCTTACCTTTAGATCCCTTGGTTACCTGTTTACCTGCTGAGATGACATTTCTCATCCTCCTCCTCTCATCTAGTCACTTTTTTCATCTTCTTATCTTCATCTTTTTTTATACCTTTAACCTTGGAGATAGTTTTTTTTTCTTGCATATTCATAGCATCTCAAACCTCTTGATTGTTGTATTATTACAATAATAATACATGTAATTGTATTATGATGACGGCGGTCAGGTAACAATCAATTTCCCCAATGAACAATATACTACAATTATTAACTATTGTTATTATTACATATTGAGAAATCACCTTCACCTTATATTATGTATTTAATTTTCACCTTCGTTAGGCTTTAGTTGTAATAACAATCAAACTTAACTGACCAACATCCCGATTTATTTGATTCTATATTTACAGTCAATTGTTATCATATAATTTTAAGGTCAATCCCCGATAGGTATCATCATAAATCCTGTTGGAAGAGGGAGAAAAGATTAAATTTAATTTAATGATAAATGCTAAGGCAGGACAAAGATTATCAAATAAACTGAACAATTTAGTTAACCATTGATTTCGGTCTTGTCCTGGCGATTTATCAACGTGTTATAACTAACCAATTGGCACACTTTATGGTGGTTATTATGTGCTCCTGGGTTATTAGGTAACTATTATTATTATCATTAATCATTTGGATTTCCATTGTGATTTTCATGGGAACAGATGAATCAAATTGTTGTCTTTCTCGTTGCCTTTTTTTATCTTGTCCCATTTTTGGATGGATACATTGGTGATGATTAAGTTAATTGGGTAAAAAATGATGATTTATAAATAAATCGATATGTTGAGTAGTAAACAATTAATGACCAACAATATGCTGCTCCTTTTGAAATCATCGTTGGATAATAAACTGCATACTGGAATATCATGAAATCCAAGGTGAATGAGAATAAGGTTAATCCAATAAACAGAATCCTAATGTAACCATTAAGCTTATCAAAAAGTATTGACTGATTAAAATTAATTTTACACTGTTTTTGATAAACCTTTTGCTTGATTGTTAATTGTTCACCAAAAGGTTCCCAACCTTTCATCAGAGAACATTCTTCAAGGATAATTAAATTAGCAATTAACATTTGAAAGATCAAATCATCTACAACAAATCCAGACCAACGATGACCCAATCTAAGACAAGCTTCTTCCGATTTTAACATTTCTATTGAACAGCTTCCGGTTAATTGAGTAATATGATTGAAAAATATTAACGACCCAAAGGTGAGAATCAAGTTAACAATTAACCTAATCATTGAGCCACTTCGTAATAATCTTAAAATCTTATTGATTGGTGTTAATTTATCATATCGTTGCATCCAATCCAAGAGATAGACAGAAGATGATCTATCAAGGGTGAGAGAGAAAGTGAAAGTGGGAGAAATAAGATGAAAGTAAAAATGATTACAATATTATCCAAAGGATTATCATCAAGGTATCATAAGTGGTTTGTAATCAATCAATTGTTTGCGACAACAACATCATATTACCTTTCAATCCATTCATCAAGTTGTTGATCTTCCTCTTGAGTTGGATTTAATGAGACTATGGCACTTGTTAGACAAAGGAATGGGATTAACAGTAACAGTGTCCACCACCAGACAAGATTAACCAAATATTGATTAAGAAAACCCTCCTTGGTCGCTTTAAAAGGTACAAAGGCTCGTATTAAAATGGGTGCGAAATCACAGATGATACCACCGAAAAAGATTAAACAAGAATATACAAAGAAACGCTTCTCTACGGGAATACCAATAGTATATTTACGGCACAAGGTTAATAGAATCATAATGGACACATGAGATAAACTGGTAGAAGTAGCGATGAACCTTTTAAATTTAAAGAAAATTATATCACCGAAATAAAGGGAAGAAAAAGAGAATAGAATATGAGATCAGTAAAGAGAATAAAAAAAAGCCAAATATCCAAAATGGACGATTGTCAGAAAAGAAGAAAATTCATCACTTACCTGGTATTACCTGGCTTCTCATTATCATCTAATTTACAGCTAATCCTACGAGAGGATTGTGAATATTTAAGAAATGATTTAGTTGATTCACTAAATTTTGTCATAATCTATTAGATTAAATCCGGAAAATTGTGAAACAATAAACACAACCAATGTCTAGATCATTGTAATTATAACCAAAACCTCGATTAAAAAGGAAACATGTGATTGTTTTCAGATGATTTCCATGATCACCATAACACAGAATTTTATAATCAATAAAAATTAGAAAAATTAGATCACAATTAGATTTAAAATTAACAAAACAAATGAATAAAAAAAAGACCAGAAATAGTTTTGAGGATTAGGGAAAGTGAATAAATTGAGAAGTTGCCATAATCTTTTATTCAAATCGATGTTCCAACTAAGATCTATTAATAGAATTTCGTTGATTTAACTAACACAGATTATCCCAATTTATCACTAATTGTGAGTCGAATCTTGAATTAATTTAGTTAATCTAAAAAAAGAAAACAAATAATTAAATGAGAATCGAAAATAATTTTCGCCAACGAATCTTAGTCCTGATCCAAATATCTTTTTCTTAACCGATATTTTAGATCTTCGGATTTTAACCCTTTCTAATTGTCTTTGAGTAATCAGTTTAATTGTTTCTCTTTTTTTTATGTTCTTTCTTTTATGTTGATTGTTAATCGTTGTTATCTTCACATTGAGATTTCACTAAAACTAAAAGTTAGACTGGAGGTATCTCGGTGTAAGTTAATTGATGAAGATTAGGCCTGACAACTAGAGTGGACTTTGACTGATGTTGCTTAATCATTATCATCATCATCCCTGTTAACAATTATTACATTAAGTTAAACGCTTATTTCACATAGAGAACCGGATGTGTCCATGGTAGATGGGCAAGATCATTGTGGTGTAAAATGTAAGTAAAGTACAATACCCAAGAGATGAACAGACCATCAAGAGAATGATGCAAAAAAGAGCAGCCATGTTTAGCTTTTTTTTATCTCTTCGCCTTTCCCTCCATGGTGAATAAGCCCCAGGTAAGCTTGGAGAAACATAGAGCGAAAAAAAGTCTTATAAATTTGTACAAAATCAACCAAATTTAACGTTTTTTTTTCTCTCTTCTTTTTCCTCCTCCTCCTTCTTTATGCTCATCGGAAGCTATGGCATCATTATTATTCATTAGATTAATACTATTCTTATGTATCCTTACCCTTAGGTTATTCTCGCAGTCCGATGGCGATTGTGTTACTACAATTGGTCAGTTTGGTTTCGAATGGTTAACCAAGGTTAAATTGGAGTATATACCCATCAACATTGGAACATCATGTTGGTACAATTTACTAATCATAATGTGTTATCAAAGGAAAAGTCAAAGAAAAAGAAACAACAACAACAAAAATGCCGAGGATCAGAAGAGGATGGAGAGTAACAAATAGTATTAAGATTGAAAAAATTGGAGAAAAAGGTAAAAAACTAAGGTGATTTTCTATTGCAACGGAAGGAACTTCAATTAATTATAACACCCTTGAGGTGTTAATTCCTGTCAATGATGAACCAGAAACACAAGACAAGCAATAGGAGGAGTAAACATAGTAAATACAATCAACGATCATTCAGCAATTAGAGACACGGATGGTTAATTATTAACTTAAGGTGACAAATTTAAGGAGCAAAAAAACAACTTAAATAACCCAGAAAAAAGTGTTTAATTGAACACAAAAAAAAAGTCTTTTCTCTTATTATTCCTTTTCCACCGTTTTGATTATAATCATTAACTTTCTTAATTATCAGTCCAATTAGAGTTTAATCTTGTCCTTTCATGATTATCGATAAAGATAATTAATTAGTTAAAACTTTGAACAAATAGAAAACAGGATGTTAGTTAATATTCATTAGTTTCTGATTATAATCAAAATTCTTGTTGGTTACCTTATCTTTTCTGTAGCTTCTTGTGTTTACCTTTACTAATAATATTTGTTGTTGTTTTGTCCATTTTTATCAATTAGATCAGGAAAAAAATACGCTGACCATTACTTTCATCAACTGTCAACAACTTGTTCCAGTTACTGTTTTATATATTGTGTGTGTCCACCGTTGATTAACTTTGATTGGATTGCATTTTTTTCCCTCGTTTCCTATCAATCATGTCAAAGGTTATAAATCAAGTCTCTCACTCTATCATTTGCTCTGGACTTTTACATTTATCTATATTATTTACCTTTTAAACCAATCAAATCAATCGGTAAATTGTATATTTACAATTACGAAAAGATTGATTTATGAGTTAATTTAGCTGATTACAATTTATCCTGATTGTGTCTACCTTTCTGACTAAATATACAATCTTACATAACACACAATCAGTTGATGATGATCACAAAATTAGTCTAAATAATCAAAATTAGTGTTGAAATGAATTAAATTGCAATCGTAAAAAAATTACCCTTGATTTTCAAATAATCATGATTGAAATTTAATTGATAGTGATTAAAATACAATGATGAAATTATAATCCATTTAATGATAATCTTATCATCGCTGTTTATAGCAATCATGATTAAATTATGGTCGATGATTGAAACAGACGCACAATTTGATTGATTTGAATTAGCAAATCACTTTGATTAAGGATATTTTATTTTCTCTCACTGATTGTGTTTTTGTTTTCACGATTCTCGTCCTCATTTAATAATAATAATAATTAACTGCTCCCTAATTGTTGAAATTAGAGAAAAACAGTAAATTGAAAATCTTTCATCATGATAATCAAAAATGATAATGAAAGATAATTAAGGTCGAAATGTTGAAACAAACCCACAATTCATAATGATTATCATTAACTATAACTAATAATCAGTTGTTGAGAAGTTGTTGATTTGTTTGGTAAAGAAAAACTAACCATTACAATATGTTGATTTCTAATTGTTAAATCATTTCATTGCTCAGCACGAACTTTAAATTGTTTCATATTCAGATGATGATGATGGTGATGATAATTTAAAGTTATACATTTATACCTGTGATAATTGTCTGGGCGATTTTTATTATATTATCATGATAATATTACATAATAATTATCAAGAATAATAAAGGAAAGTAAATTAAGATAAAGAGAAACATTTTCTTTGGTCATTTTTTACCTTTTCACAAGCAATTAAATCAAAGGTGATGAGCGATTCAAATATTATATTAACACAGCCCAGACTCTCTCATTTACCTTGTGTAAATTAATGGTTGTTGAGGGTGAAAAGATGATGATGAAAGTGAAGTAACAAAAAATGCAATTGAGTTTCATCAGCTTGTTAGGCCTAAGAAACTAAGGTGTGGACACAACAACAACAACGAAAACAACTTGTACCTTAAGGTCAGGCCAAAGTTTAAGATTGAATTTAAAACTTTACCTTTGGGTTCCCAGTTTATTGCTCTAGTTGGATAATTGAAGTTGTAGTTATTTTGTTTCTTGTTTGGGAGGAGGAGGGATGAGGATGAGGAGGATGAAGATGATGAAGATGAAGATGATGAGGATGAATTAGGTGTATTGATGAAGGCGGAGGAGGTGAAAGTTAATGTAATGATGATGAAGATAAATCCTCGAGGCGATTTACCTTGTTTCTGGAATCTCCAATGATCTTCATCTTGATCAGATATCATCTCTTTAATAACATCACAATTAACTGCGATTGATTTGTTCCAATGGATTCAATTGCTGAAACAATTAACAAGAAAATAAATTTATTTGCTAAACTATTAATGCATATGTATTAGTTGATTGTTATGCTTAAAGTTAATTAGATTTTGAAAATATTTTCTTATAATTTTGTTTTCAATTGTAACAATTAACTTAATTCTTATGCTTTATGTGTAAATTAATTCAATTACAAGATCATTAATATTATTATTTAATTAACAGTCACTTTTGCTTTATTAAATTGAAATGTTGAAATTTTTTTCTCACCTTCAGTTTATCAAGATATTAATTAATTATATTGAACAATTAACAGTCATTGAATTAATTAACTAAATTTAGCAGCTGATTATCATCTTAAAAGAAACTGTTCCAATTGCTTGATATTTTAATTACAACAATCAAATGTTGATGAATGAAAGGTAAAGGTAAACTTAAATGTATAAATATCAATACAAAACTTTCATCAACTTTCATCCGCATCACTTTATCATCTTTCACCTGCCTCCCTTTTTTTTGTCAATCATCATCATCATCATCATCATTGATAACAATCAATATCTAACAATAATAACAATTTAAATGAAACATCAATTGAAAGAGTTCATCATCAACTACAATAATAGTAAAAAACTATAAGGTACAAATGGTCAGGTAAGAAAAAGCCTTTACCTGAATGCGATTTTTTTGCTTCCTTGTTATGTTTTTTACCTTTCAACTTGAAGCTCCTTCTGCTGACCATTTGCCTTGATTCACCTCTAATCTTGCGTGTCCATATGGTCAGTTACCTGTGTAAATTTGATGACCAATGCGGTTGACCAGTAGATGAGAAATATTTTGTTGAAGTTGCAACGATAATACAATTTTTGGTAAATTTGGTCACTTTTCAAATGCATAATAATCATCACGATGATTTGATGTTATTTATATTAATATATAAATTAATTCAAATGACAATTAAGAGTGTTAATCATAAATGATTAGTGATAATCGTCAACTTTTCATGTTGGGTTGGGTTGATTAGACTCACCATCTTAATACCTTATAATTATCAGGTTACAATTAAGTTTAAATTACTATCTTGTAGTTGTAGATAATATTAATTATATTGTAGTTATTATAATCAACTGGACACAATTAAGGGTTGGGATACTGTTAAGGTTTCACCCAACAATCAAATATCATCTTGTTGATCAAAGTAACGATGATAAATCAATGAAACAACACTTTAATTATCTGTTAGTTAATTGATTTTTTTTTCTTCACTTTAATTTGATATTCTGATTGTTGAGGAAATGAGGATTAGTGACATTTACCTGTGTGTTAGTTAATTTTGATTAGTTAGTTAATTGTCTGAACGGAAAAACAAAGCAATAAAAATCAACTCACAACTCAAATGATTTACTATTATTGCTTCCCAATCACTAATCATTACAATCAATTGTTTCCTGTTAAAAAAAAGGTATTTAATGATTGACCCAATTGTTGAAAGTTAATTGTTACGATTTCCGTTAATAGTAATCAGTTTTTGTTAACAATTAATGTAAGAAGAAACAAAAGTTTAATTGTTAACAATAAACTGAATACTTTTGTTACTTGTTGTTGATCAAATTGATTTTGATTGGTTAATCATCAACCATTTATAATCCTAATAATTAACGATACGCAAGTCTAATCATGATAATCAGCAGATTATAGGATTAAAGTATTATCATGATTAAATTTGATTGTTACCACTCATTCAATGTATTGATTAAGATGATTACTGTTTATTCAGTTATGGTGTTTATAATGATTATCTTTTCAATGGATGAATTTTATTTATCATTTAATGATGATAATCAATAAATTGTAACAATTTATCAACAATAATAATGAACTATTATCATGTTGAATAGCCAATGGTCACCTATGTAAATACAGGTAACAAGATAAACAAAGGAAACCCTGAATTTATGGTTTTCTGTGATGAAACATACCTGATGGTCAATTGAATGATAATGATGACCAGAAAATAGGATGACCAATATTTACCCAACAGATCAAAGTGATGATAAAAACAAGAGAGAGATTTTTTTTCTTTCTCTCTTTTTTAGTAGGAAAACAAACTTACCTGTTGGAAGATGATGAAGGAATAGGTGATGGTCAGTGTTGAGATATTAATCGATTCAAAGGTGATGGAAGAGAATTGGAATCGGTAAAAGAAAATTCGAAATTCTCAAGAATGTTTACTCAAGGTAAGTAATAAAAGTGGACACAGAGAGAGAGAGAGAGAGAGAGAGAGAGAGAGAGAGAGAGATGACCAACATATAGCAAAAACAGAAGAAGAAAAAGTTTCATCTTCTCTGGGAAAATATTAGAAAACTTTTAATTTTCTTCCACTGGTCATCTTTTCTGTAGGTCAAAATTTTTTCTTCTATTACAATTTCTTACTTTCTCTTGCAATGTTTACCAAAATATTTTGCTTTTCTTGACCAATACAAAACTGTGTTTGTGTGTCTCATGTTGACCAAAGCCTTTTGTCAGATGTAAATCAAAAGGGACTTACCTTTAAACACTATTATTATTATTGTAATAATAATAATGATGATATGAAAGAGAAAGGGTTTGGGAGAGAGATGAAGAAAAAAAAATTGGATGACCAAAAGAAAAAGCAACTCAACGAATTAGATGAATGAGATGACCAATGAATTGACCATCCAAGTGTATATAAGAATCTGTTGTTATGTTTTCACATTTCTCCTTATCTGTTTATCTGAATCTCAGGTTTTCTCTTTCTTTTCTTTCTTAGGTGGACCATCGGTGACCATTGACCATTGGTGTAGGTCAACTCAAAGTGTAACAAGGTAAAGGGTGATAACAACAACAAGATATATTCATTTATTTATATAAAAAGGGATAAGAATGAGTTAATCCTGTGGATAAATAAAATAATATATTTTATTCATTGAGAGTTTTAAATTTCAAGCAAATAATCAAATTTAATCACAATAATATAATCATTTTAATTGTGATGGTCTCAAGATTGACAATAAGGGTTAAAAATAGAGGTAAATAGTTGATCCAAAAAATGGGATTAAAGGTTAACTCTTTATAACGATTATGATGATAATCCAATGGAATCTAATTTTATGATTATTATTTACTCTCATTTAAATTGTAATCACGATTTTAACAATGAAAATCTAAACAAATACAATCAATTGACAACAATTTAGCATCACCCCTACAAAAGAGGTCAATTGAAAAGGGTCAACCTGTTTCTCCCTTTAACCTTTCATCCTTTTCGTGATTAACTAACTAACTTTATCTAATAAATTGTGTCATTGGGAGTTTAAAGGTTGATGATCAATTGATTAATCTTTGGGCAACTTTTAACTCTGGAGAAAACAATTAATTCAATTGTAACTCTAAATTGTAATAATTAGTCGGCTAATTGTCTTAAATATTAGTAAAAGGAGGAATTGAATTAGTTGATTGTTATTTAACCAAATTAAAACTAAACCTCTTCTTCTTGATGGTTGATTGTTTTGATTTACTTTTATCTTTAAATATCCTTGAGGATTTTTCATTTAATCAAACTGATTGTTTCTCATTGTGCTGTTAATTGTTGCTAATTTAATAATTGATTAACTTAAATTACTTTTCATTTTTAGATGTTGTTGTTATTTAATCTGCTTTCAATTCGTGATTAGCCTTAAGGTTAATTGTTGGCTGGTGAAGATTAAATTCAAATTAAATTCAATGTGTTGATACAATTAACAAAACAAAGTGTTTAATCATTATGATGATAATAACCTTCCTCATCCTCATCAAATTAAAGGTTCACCCACTGATAACACCATCATCACCATCACCATTACAATCAACACTTAAATTGTTGTTAATATTATTATTTACTCATTGTTATTGTTGATTATGATTAATACAAGGTGGTGGTTACAACAATTTACTCCAAGATCAGGATCCTGGATGATAATGAAATTTGTTGATTACAATCAAAAGGATGTACATTAATATGAATCAAGAAACAACAACAACATGAAAACAATCAAAACTTGATTGTTGTCATCAGTATGATTAATTAACTTATCATCATCTAAGCCATTGGTTAATTAGTCAATTTTAATAGTAATTAGATGAAATATTCTGCGGATAAATATGATTAGATATTTTCTATGGATAAATAATATTAATAACTTGAAGATATTTAAGTTAATCTTAAGAATTAACAATCTTTTGAGCTTAATTGTGATTAAGAATCAAAACCCACATGAAAATAAGTTTACCTTTGAAATTTTAATTTCTCTTTCCAATTCTAATCAAAATGATGATGATTATGATCGTTAACCACAATAATTAACCTTACCCAAAGTCTGGGTAATATCGGTTGATGATTAACCGAAACTAAATGATAATCTAAATTGTGATTAACTAAATTGATGAAAGAAAAAGAGGAAAACAAGAAACAAAAGTTTTACAACGAATGAGAAATCATCAGGATTTCAGATTTAATGTTTTTCTAAACTCATTTAATTGAGAAATTAAAATTTAGTTACGATGTTCAATTGATTAGTAATTGGATCTTAATTGTCGTTAGTTAATTGTTGTCGATTTAAATTAAGATACTTTCCCTCTTTTCGAAATGGAAACGCCCACAGATCAGATTTTCTTGTCCAATGTTTACCTTAATTCTCAATGTTATTAGTTTATTTTTCTTTCTATTGTGATTAATATTTAGAATAATTTAATTCCAATGGTTAAATTTAATTGCTAATCATCAACTATCTTAATCTTGGAATGGAAACCGTGAGAAACCAGAAGACAATTTTATTTATTTCTCTCTGTACTGTTGATCTTCACACCTTGAGGTTTGGGTGTGACAATCTTTAAGTGTTAAGGTAATAATTAAGATTCTTCATCATCTTAAATTATCATCATCATCATCATCAACTATGTAATCGATTAGGTGTCCACTAAGGTGATGATGATAATGATCATCAAAGGAATTAAGGTTAATATTTAATGATGAGTTTGTTGAATATTCTATTCTTTTTTATTATTTCTTCTCTCAGCATCTTCTTGTTTTCTTCTTCTCTCCTTATATGTCACTTGATATTTTCTGTTTTCTAATTTAATTGAATTGATTTTTTTTCTTCTTCAATTTTTTCCTATCAAATCATCTGCTTCATCAATCAATTAATTCTTCTAATTGTTGATATTTGTTTAATCGTTAGCTTAGTGTGTCAATTCAATTAACAGCATCAAATTTTTCTATATTAATGAAATTACATTTTTCTGGTTACATGATTTTTCATTACAGATTAATGGAGATCATGTTTATCTTGATTTCTTTTTCTTTCCTCATTTAATCTGATTATAAAAATTTGATTCTTTCATCAGGTAATTAAATTAATTGCTTTCTTAATCACTTACCTTGCTCTTGTTAAAAAGCCCCAATCAAACTCATCATTAATTGTAATCTAATTTACTAATTTAGCTTTTCTCTCATATCTATAGCTCACGTTAATCTAATTAAAAAATTAGTAAATCAATAAACCTATTGAAAGGTAAGTAATTATATCGATAGAAGACAATTAATCCTTGATTGGATTTATTAATTATCGCCCATTTTATTATTTGTTTTTTTTTAATTAATTCTCTTCTCTATAGTGAATCAAAATTCATCTCATCAATCATGATAATCAAGCCCATTAAAAGGTAAGTGATTCTTATGATTTCATTTGATTTAATTGATAACTTTTCCTTTTCAATTATTTGTTGTCTAATCAATTTAATTGTTTTGATCATCATTTATACAGAATCGAGTACAAGTTCCGTTAACAAAGGAGACCTTTTAATCAAAATGGTTAAACAGATTCACTTATTATCCAAAGTAATCAATGTCATCGGGATTATCCAATGGTAATAATTCAGATTGGCTCCTAATCGCCATTAAAACTGCAACGTTACATTCAATTGATTTGGACACCAAGTTAAAGATAAACTCTCACTATGGGTTCTCATCATCATCTCCATCTTCCTCATCATCAGCTTTCTCTCATCCTCTATAAATTTAATTTTATAGATCATTAGTTATCTATCATAATCATCATCATCTTATTAGCAAGAGATATCCTAATGATAAAACGTTGATTGTTAGTTAATTCACAATTGAAGTTATACCATTTTTATGGTCACCATTTGAAATTACAATTTCATATGGTTGCAAAGGTTAAGGACATAAATTGTTTTACTTTTAGTAGTTAACAATTTACCTTTTCATACAAATCAAAACACAGTGGGTCATGATTATTATGTTGATGATTAAGATGATGGTGATGAGGATGATAGCCACTGATGATTGGAAGATGATGATGACAAGAAATTTTGTTTTCTATTTACAAAGGTAGTAGATATAATTTCTTGCTGGTTCACTTGAATTGCTGCCTTTTTATTATTATCGTTATTGACACTTACCTTCATTCATATTCACCTATTAAACAGTTAATGGTCATAATTTACTGATCACATAATACACACAATTAACGAGAAGAGTCAATGTGTTGTTATTAAAACTTTCATTAAATTATGAGACATTAATTGCTCTTCTTTTTTTTGCTTCCATCTAATTGTTGTCTTTTTCATATCTTTAAATTAACAGCAGTGATACACCTTTGAATTTAAATGGACAATTAAACAACAATTGGATTCATTTCCTTTGGACAGATGAGAAACATTGGTTGACAATCAATTTAGATAAAAATTGACCAATAATTAACAATAGTTGTTTAAGGAGAGATGAAACCAATTCATTCAAACATTTGAATTATATTGAAATTTTGCTAATTATAATGTACTTGTTTCATTTAATTCTTGGCTGATTGTTGGTTATCATAATCTAATGTTCACCTTAAATCATTTTAGATCATAACAATTATCTTAATTTCAACCTTCACAATCTCATCTAATATAAAGGTAAGTACGAAAATTTCATTTTACCCACATGAAAGTAATTAACCTGATTAACTTTAATTAATTACAATTGTTTACCATTTTCATCTATTAATTGACCCACAGATTAACCTTGTAATTTAGAGAGAGATGATAATTTAAAGCTATTTTTGGATAATAGTAATCAACTAAATCGTCTATGTAATATTACGATACACCTACACAATTTAGTTTCAAAAGATAATCATTAATGATTTGTTACAATCAAAATAAGGTCAAAAAATGTTAACTATTTATCTTCATCTTGACCGCCCAATATAATCCTCATAGGAAGATATTGAATATCATCAATTTAATGATTAAGACACGTTTTCATTTATATCTAATTCTTAATCCATTCAATTGCTTACGATTAAGATTAAGATCTTTTTTTCTTCAGATTATCATTTCTTTGAAAATCTTTATGGAAATGGTTTCATAAGTAAATAATAATAAGCTTATTAATAGTTAATTGTTGTCAGATGTTAAATTGTTAACAGTTATCTACCTTATCCTTGATTTGATTCCTCTTTTTAACAATATGTTAATCATGTTGGTTAACCTCTAATCAGTTATCATGAAATATAATCTAGATAAATGACTGTGTTGGATTTAAATTTAATTTAGCAATTTAAATGACCAACGATTATCAGTAAAGTCTAATTGTTTTGAATAATCATGTTAATCGGCCGACAATTAATGAACCATGTTAGTTAATTAACTATAACCAACCTTTCAACAGTAAGATTTCAGCTAATTTCAATTGATTTACTTTTCGTATTCACCTTCATTAGTATTCAACAAATCAGCCTTGCTAATCATGATTAACTCCCAGTAATCAATATTGATTGTATTGGTATCAAGTAAATTTGTTAATTGTAAGTGCAACAAGTCATGCATATTGCAATGATTTAGTGTATTAGTTGATTACAATACAATAATTTAAGTAAAAAGAAAGCGATTTACGATCCTAAGATCTCCCAAACAATTTACGTTAATTGTAAAAGTTTTTTAAGACCCAATAGACATAATAACAGCAACAATCAGCTTGCAAACGGTTTGATGATTAACAACAATGATTGTTAATCAGTTTCCAATGCAATAAATAATTTTAATTTGCCAATGTTAATGTTTTCCTTATCATTATCATTATCGTTATTAGTTAGAGCTTTAATCTAGTTGATTTATTTCAATGGACGCCCTGAGCATCATGGTGGCCTGTGTATGTCCACTACACAGGAAGATGATGAAAATGACCTGGGTGCTTTTCTCAAAGTGGACCCAGGTCATCATTAAAGACCCTTACCTTTCCTACCTTAAGATTTATGTCATAATTGCTGATGCTTTTTTTATCGTTTCTTTTTCAACCTTTTACCTTTTACCTTGTCTCTTTTTATTATCTCCCTTGAATGTATTTCTCTTGTTTTCCAATAGTGAAAGAGGCATCAATCTCTTGTTCATCTTTTTTTCATCCTCCTTCTTCTTCTTCTTCCTTATCTTCTTCGTCTTCTCTTGACCATTTCAGCTTCTTTTCGTTATCGTGACTTTAAGACATTTAGGTGAGACCAAGAGGTTGGTCCGTTTTCTTTTACTCTCTTCGTCTTTCAGGTTGGTTCATCTTCGGTCGTCATCGTTATGTCCAGATAAATTATTGCTCCCATCGATCATCCGTATCAGTTTAATAACAATTTACCTAAAAAAGAGGGAAAAGAAATTATGTATTCGCCATTTTCGTTTTTTTTTCTCAATTTTTACCTATTCTTTTGCTTCTGGGTTACCTTTTCCCGATATTGTTATTACACTTTACAAGCTCCTTGTAAACCCACTAATTAACCTTACAATTAAGGTAAAAACTATATAACAATTTAACAATTTATCGTCTAGGGTATTTTTGACTTTTTAGTTATAAATATATTGGCGCTTGAAATGGTTAATAATACAGATTAACTTGATTCCTTTGCCGTTAATTTTGATCAATAATCTCCAGTTTAATGTTGACCATTTAAGTTTAACTATCAAGTAGACAGGAAAAACATTATCGTTAACAATCAGGTAAATTGTTGGACTAAACTCTGTGAAAAAGAAACAGTAATAAATATTGAATAAAATATAAGTGTTAATAGATTGTCTCAATTTAATTAGTGAATGATTTTTTTAAATCACATTCTAATTGTTAACAGATTTCCAGGTGATATTTCCATGGTAATCAACAATTAAAATTGGTCATTATTTTGCTCTTTGGTTAATCTCTTACCTTTTAATTAATAGGTTTTCTTATGTTCGTTGTTATAAGTTAATATCACATCAATCACAATCAACGAAAGTGTAACTTTAGCTAACACCAACCACCACCAACCGTAATCATAATCATCTATCTTATGAAATAATTTGAAATGATTATGATGAGAATCAACAAATAGAAGATTAATTTAAAAACGCCCTGAACATTTTCATCTAAATTGTTACATTAACAGTGAAGATGAGCCAAAGTAAAAGTGTAAACGAAAACAAAACTGTTTTCTGTTTTTGGAGAGTTCTTTTTGTTTAATTGTTATTAGTTAGCTTAGATTTCCAGGTAACTAATAACAAGATGAGAATCGATCGATCATTGAAAGTAATATCTTTCCAAAAGTATTCACTCTTTGACCTTAGCAACAGTTTTTTCAGTTAACCTTTTTTAGCATCTTCTCATCTTGGTGTGGTAACCGTAACAGTCTCACCTTTCACTAGATCACAAATTTTAACAATAACCTTTAACCTTTAATACACTGTTACTGAGGTCATCTTCATCTCCTTCTCAGTCTCTCTCCACACGGATGATTATGATTACGATTTAGATTGATCAGCGTGATCACAATAATTGAACATCAATACAACTAATCTGTGTGATTGTGATACATCCTTGTTGTTGTTGTTGATCACCTTACATCATTTCTGTTCAACAGTAACCGTAATAACAGTAATCATTATAACATTGACACGATTTTTTCTTCTCTTCTCCTGTTGTTTAACCTTTGACCAGTGGTCATTTTAAATCTGCAAGTAGAAAAGAAGAGAAAAAAAAAATAGAATAGAAAATATTATCATTACATGTTCTATAGACTGTCGTCCATTTGTATTTACTCAGGTTCTTTTTTACCTTCAAGTGTTTCCCAACCATCGAAACGTTAATCGTTTAGTTTTGCTCTCACTATCATCTCTGATTGTTCAACAATTTATCTGCTCAAATTGACACAATTTGTAAATCATTTAACTAAAAGAAAAAAAATAAAAACATAATAAACAAAAATAAGATTGATGGAAACAGATTAACACTCATCATGTAAATAAACACACGCAATAGGAAAGTATTAACAAGAGAGATTGACAATAAAAGATTAGTTCCTTCAAAAGACTTACCTTTTGATTGCTGAACAGTTTAAAATAATAAAGAACAAACAATTAAGCTTAATTGTTGGAAAAAAATAGTAATTAACCAGGTAACATCTTAGTTATGATCGCACTGGTGTGGCTTAATTATCCCTTTAAATTTTCATCCAATTGGAATTGATCACAATCTCTGTAAGTAAACACACAATTAATTATTAATTTAACTTGATCAAAAATCAATCGACTATTCAAGAAATCATTTCTTTAATTGGGATACTATTGAACAATATGATGAAAATACTGACTGAGAACCAGAAGATGAAGATGAAGATGAAGATGAAGGTGAAGATGAAGATGAAGATGAAGATGAAGATGAAGATGAAGATGATGTTGATGAAGAGCAAAATTAGATTAATAATTAGAAATCAATAAACATTTTAATTTTGATCAACATGTTTGATAACCTTTTCTTTAGTTCTCTCAATGCTTTCAATTTTGTGAGTTCAATTACAGAATGTGATGATGGTCGTATTGCTGGTACTGATTTCGCCGAGCATTTTGAACTTCTACCCCTTAAACCACTTAAACGTAATCAGTACTTTTGTTTTCTCACCAATGAATGTCTTGGTTATTTAAACCCAACACCTCGATCCACCGCTAAACTCAACTATTTGTACCGATGTAGTGTATGTAAACAATATATTTCTCCAACTAGAGGAACTTGTTTTGAGAAAATGCGGATAGATTTACTTGATTTCTACAAGGTGGTTTTCCTTTGGTGTGGACATGATAAGAATAAGCGAGTACTTGAGAATATTAATCTCAATAAGAATACAATTGTGGATTATTTTCAATTCTGTCGTGAGGTTGCATTGGATGTTCTTATCGACCTTGGTGAAATCATCGGTGGTGAAGATCGACACGTTGAGATTGATGAATCAGTTTTATTCAAAAGAAAGTATCGAAAGGGTCGTTTATTAGCTAATCAGTCGAAGCAGGTTTGGGTTGTTGGTGGTATCGAGAGAGAGACTGGACATTGTTTTGTTGAGATTGCCCCAAATAGAAAAATGCCTACACTAGACGAGATTATTCAAAGAAAAGTTCAAACAGGTACAACAATATTTACCGATGAGTGGAGAGGATATAATAACCTGAAAAATTTGGGTTATATTCATTATACTGTAAATCACAGTAAAAATTTTCTTAATCCACACAACAAAACCATCCACACCCAAACAATTGAAAGACTCTGGAAAGGGCTAAAAGAAAGTAGTCCAAAGCAAACTAATGGTTCAAAAAGATCTGAGTATTTGATTGATTATCTATTTAGACGAAGATTTTTTCATGGGAAAAATCCTGGTGAAAGGTTCAATTTAATGATTGAATATATTGCGAATCAGTACCGAAGTGAATTGTTTAATAATGCAAATTTTGAACCTTAATCAATGTTTAACCAACACCCTACTCATCAACACAAACAACATGTTCAATTTCATAATTGTTCCAAGTTCCTAATTATTAAAATTGTGATTTTTTGATCAAGTTAAATTAATAATTAATTGTGTGTTTACTTACAGAGATTGTGATCAATTCCAATTGGATGAAAATTTAAAGGGATAATTAAGCCACACCAGTGCGATCATAACTAAGATGTTACCATTAACCAAAGACGATTTTTCATTTCATCGATTAGAAAACAAAAGAAAACAAAAGTGGCGCCTCTTTGAAGAAGCGCCAACAAAAGTGATGTAATTGTTTTGTCTTGAGAAAAGATTAAAATTTGTTTACTTTGATCTGATTTTAATTGTTCCACTCTTTTTGTTTAATCTTTTAATCGGTCAAATTTTTCCTATCATTTTTAAAGAAGATAAAACTGAGTGAAGGTAAGTACTACAAGGAAACAATTAGCTACTCTAATCAAGGATCATGATTGAAAATGATTGACTTTGGGGTAACAACAGTTAGCACCCATTAGGTAAGTATCGTAATTATTTTTAATAAGCATCTGGTCTTGTTTTTTTTTCTTTGAAGGTTTATCTTAATTCTTTTTTGTTTCTTCTGTTTTTCATCCTCATCCTCATCTTCAGTAGAGGTCTTAAAGTATTTGGTTAAGTATTATACACACAGTTGGTGACCTGGAGTACAAATTATCACGATAAACGATCAAACAAGAAACAACAACAACAAGATGACTTTTGGTTCTGAGGTTTGAGATGTGAAACCAACATGAAACGAGGAGATGGACAGAGAGATAGATGGACTGGATGGTAAAATACTCTCATGATTATTATGATTGTGCTGATAGTAATTATAACGATGAGAGAGAGAGAGAGAGAGAGATGCTGATGATGATAATGATGATACTCTAAAAGTAAAAGGAAAAAGGTGGCGAAGGTGAAAGAGGGGAGATGAGAGAGGAAAATGCTTGGTGGGTGTGAAACACACGAAAAGAGGAGTTTTGGTGCCAATATATTGAACACCACTAATTATCTGTGGGGGTTTCACAAGTAACAACAATGGAAAAACAAACTTGAATCCATGTTTACCAAGCAACAACAAAGAGAAGCCTTTTCTTCAACAAATCAACATAAAATCATCTACACCTTCATCCCCATAATCATAACGATAATCATCACTATCTACACGTTACTTGGTGTAAAAAATTTCTTCTCATCAAGAGCATATGTTTTTCCAAATCGTTAAGTCAAGTGAAGTCGACTGACGATACTTATAAGATGATAATCAAGATGAATATGATGCTGATGATAATACGAAAACCCCTAAGGGTAATATTTACTCACATACCCAAAGGTACAACCTTTTTAATTTCATATTTCAATATTTGTCTTATACACTTTTCAAATATGAATATTTGTCTATGTGTATATTAAGTATGTATATTCATTATTTTTACCTTTACCTTTAACTTTTCACCTTTTTTTTACCTCTTGCATTAGGTTTTCATCTCGAAGGAAAAGTGTAAATATAAGGTTGACAGGTTAAATTACTAATAACCATCCTAATGGATATAATAATATGGTATTATTATCATTCTCATCTCGTCTTCATAACCCAAAGTATCAATATCCGTGTTTATTATTATTCAAAGTGACCAAGGAAAAAAGATCTGACCTCTTCTCAAGGAGGAGGAAAATCACTCCCAAGGTGAAACCAACACCTATTTTCAACTGTAATCAGAAACTGTTGAAAGGTGAAATACAATTGGACCTAAATTATTATCATCTTCATCCTTCTTAACTTAATATTTGTCTACAATTAGCCAACAATCAGTTATTAATCTCTAGAAGTAAAAATTGATGATTTACCTGATGAATTGTTGTTATGTTAATCTGATAGTTTCTAACCTTGAATAGATTCATATTCAATTTGTTTTTGTAAAGAAAAAACTTGTTATTAATTATCCAAGATGACCAATGGATAAATTGTTGTAATTAACTAATCATCAATCCTTGTTTCCTCTTGTTAATCTTTCGAAGGTCAATTTACAGGATATTCAAACAAATCAAGTTTAATTGTTGTACTAACTGTCTAACAGTTTAATCAGAATTGCTAATAACTAAATTGAATAGGAAAACAATTTGAATTAATCTTTACTAAATTGAAGCTTCTTCAATTTTAGTTAAACATTAATTCATTTATGTTATTATTTTAATCATACAGTTAATCAAACAGTAACAATTTAACCTCAGGGCTCAAAGTGAATTATGAATTTAACCAATTCACTAATATAACTTTAATCAACTCAATTAGTTAATCATATCTGATAATCTTCAATGAAGTTTAAACAAAATTAACATTTTGATTTAACTTAATTTCTTATTATTATGATTAACTTATTACTTTGAGAGTTAATTAAACGACGAAGGCATCATTACAATCAACAGTTAAATTAATCTAACTAATGATAAATCACTATTGAGAAATTAAATTAATAATCAGCTGTAAATCATTTTCGTCTCTTTTTATCCGCAATCAATTTAAATTACAGTAACAATTTAAAGTGAATTTCAATGACAATTATGATTTAAATGTTTTTAGCTTCAAGTTAATTTATTAATTTTGATCTCAATTAAACTAATTGTAAATAATCAATTGCTTTTTAAAAGTAATCATTTTTTTGGAAAAAAAATTTCTCATTCAAAAACTTAATCTGTAACAATTTATAAATCACTTTTAGTCAACAAATATGATCAAGTTAATCATTTAAGTTGACAATCCAAATGCTAATCAATTGGTTACACTTTTTAGTGAACATTTAAATAAAATAATAAATTGTTACAATTGAAACTTGGACCATATTAAATTGATTGTGATGATCGTATTTACTTTCACTTAATTGTAATGATTAACAATAAAGTTTGATTTGGTTTAGTTTAGTTAACATGATTAACTTAATCGTTTGTCAAATCATTTAATTGTAATGAAAATGATTAGAAAAACTTTTTCTCGATGTTGGAAACAATTAAATAACAATTAAGAGTTAATGATTCACAATTAAATGAGATTCAAATGATTACATTGTTGATTTGAAATTATCATGATAATTTACTGATTGTGAGGTTAATAAGTTTTCACTTTTTAAGAATTAAAAATCTTTTCTAATTTAAATTGTTCAAGATTGTTATTAATGATTTTATTGTTGTGGAAATAAATTGTTTACGGAATTTACCTAAAATCAGTTAATCAACTAATCAACTATATTGTAATCATTGGTTTATGATTTAATTGTGATTAACAAGACAACACAAGGTCGGTGGGAACATCAAGTTAATCTTAAGTTAATTTTGCGAATTAGAAAGTTTCGTAAATCATTACAATTGCTTTTTATTATTATCATTTTACCTTAATCATGGCTAAATTGTGAAGAGAATTAAAATTTAAATTACTATTAAATTTTACTCACGTGAATTAGTAATCAAGCAACTAAATTAATCAGAAATGTTCAGTCTATGTTCAGTTACATAGGAATTGAAATTAACCAAGTATTGGATTAAAATGCTTCGTAATCAGTTAATTGTTACGCTAATTGTAACTCTTTTAAGCGGTAATATTAAAGCCCAAGGTAATAGATGACAACCTGATTTAGTTAATTGTGTTAATTAAATTGTTCTTCTATTTTTCCTATTCAGAATCAACAACAATTAAAGTTACAACTGAATCAGAATTGGAGTCAACATCAACAATTTCAACAACTACAGAGTTAATTGTTGAAGTTAAAACTCAAGAATCTGAATCAACAACTGATTACAATTTGACTGAAACAATTAATGATCTAACGACAACTGAATTAAGTGAAACACCATCACCAACAACAACTGAATCAAGTGAAATAAAGACAACAATTAAACCGATTGAAATAGTTGATTATTCAAGTGAATTATTTAATCGTGATTGTTTAAATGCTCACAATCAACTGAGGTCTCGACATGGAGTTGGCCCGTTGAAGATTGATAATAATGTAAGTTAATTGTTCGTAATTAATTTTGACCTAATCGATTCATTCTAATTGTTGGACAGATAATTAACTTCGCTCAAGCTCGAGCCGCTACTTTGGCCTCGCTCAACGATACATCTTATTTACTTCACGAGGCTTCATCTTATGGTGAAAATTTAGCTGCTTGGCCTTTAATTGCTTCCAAACCGATTGTTAATTGTTCCGATGTGGTTTCAATTTGGTTTGATGAATACAAATACGTTTCTAATTGGTCATCTGATGAATCATTTACACCTTACACTTATCATTTCACTCAAATTGTTTGGTCATCAACCGATTCACTAGGTTGTGGTGCTGCAGCAATTAAGGGATCCGATTGGTTATTCATTTGTTGTAATTATAATCCACCGGGTAATTATCTTAATTCATTTGTTGATCATGTTAAACCGCCGATTGATCAATCGGTGTTTAATGAAACAATTAATGAAGTTCATCATCCAACACAAATTGGTAAAAATTGTAAGTGTACCTGTCAAGTTGAACTTTGATTGATTTAAATTGATTAAAATACTTTTTTTCATTGATGTTATTTAAATTGTTTAATATTGTTTTTGTTTTCAAATATATAATTGCAACCAAATTATTATTACTATTATGTCCATAGTTTGTGTTTAGTTAACCAAACAATTTGTTTATATTTGGTTAACTTTAACAAGATTGTTGTTTTTTTATGCTTAATTGTTTGTTTTTAATCAAATACAATATTATTATTGGCAAAAATAAAAAGCCTTTATCACCTGTGAATTCATTTTTTAAATTTTGCTGTAGTTTTATAAATAGAGAAGCAGAAAATGGGAGAATGACATAGAAAGAGAGAGAGAGAGAGTGGGAGGTAAAGTGGGTGGTGGGAGGTAGTTGAAGATGTAAAGACCAAGAGAGTGTGTGAAAAAGTGATAAAAGTAAATTGTGAAAAAGATGATCAACTAATTAACTTTACAAGATGAGAAGCTTTTCTCTTGCTTTGCTTTAGTTTCCTAAAATGGCTTTTGGTTTTAGTTTTCACTCTTTGAAGGAGTAAAAAAATGGATGAAAAAGGAGAAAGATGGAAGGTGGAAGAGAGATAGGATAAGAATAATTAGAAATTGATGATACAATTAACCAAGGGAAGAGCTGATAAAGGCAACTCCTCTTTCATAGAAAGAAAATTCATCATGATTAGGTCCAGCTTCAAGGTCTACAGTGAACAAAATAACAGATCGATTGAGATTAAGATAAACAGGTAAGGTAACTTTACATCCTTTGATTCCAGTTCCTTTATCGACTCTGTAAGTTAAATAAAAGAGAAAGATTTTGTTAATTAGATTGAAATAATATTGATCATTCGTAGAGCCAAAAAACAATTAGTTTACCTGCTCCATCTGAGACGGGTTAATGGTGAATCTGTCATTATTGCCGAAGTTAAATAAAGTTTATTTTTAGTTGTTTTTGCTCCTTGTAATTTCAATCCTGTTAACCAAATTGAGAGAAAAAAAATTGAGTGAGTATTTATATTCAATCATACAAGCAAAAGCATAGCATTAAACAGCAATCTAATTAATTACCTGTTACACCAAAACTACATTCATCCATTACTATATTTTGATTGTCCGAATCAGCAATTTCCACTTCCAAGTATAACTCTTCAAGTGACCAATTATTTGCTTGAGCAACATATTGTCTAGTTGCTGTGATATAAGCCTCAGGATTGAATAAACCTCCGAGCCAAACATTAATTCCCTATGATAGTTGTAGAAAGGAAAATTTTTGTCACAAAAATGATGTTAATTAATTAAATTAATCAATAACAAACCTTTAATACGGAAGCTCCTCCTGAAGTACATCTATTGGAAACCTTTTGTAATTGTTTAACTCGATCACTGAAGTCAGCAATCCATTGAAGAACCGTAGTATCCTGTGGGACTGTATATTTCCTCCAATGATTGGGAATTACACCTTTGGCTAAATCGCTGATCATTAAACGGTGGTGATTAGTTTGTTTTTTAGCTGCTTTACAAATCAGCTGAACATCATCCAAATCATGTCGGACAATTTCAAGCAAACGAGATGCACTGTTAACTTCACGTTCAAAGTAACGATAAAGTGGATCTTTGATATTTTCAACTGTTCGATGGAGAGTTTGTAAATTATTTGGTAATAATCGAAGCCAATTAGTTGCTGAATTGAGAAGGGTTCGCATCCAAGCAGGTCGACCGTCACCGGAAGATTGTTTAACTCGTCGTGTACCCTCACTGGTTTCACTTTCACTAACATAAACTACATCTTCATCATCTTCAATTAATTGAAGTTTCAATAATTTAGAGACAACATTAGCACCTTGATTAGTTAAAAGTACCCTCTCAGCATTATCAGGTAGTCCAAGCCATGAGGGTGTTTGTTTTTCCGGAAGACTTTCAACCCACTCAAAGAAATGATCTCGACCATTACCTTCCGGCATAGTTATCAAAGACTGTTTCCCGTCAGGACCGGAAGCAGTTGTTAGACCAAAATCAGGCTCGAAACTTTTAAATGTGAAAAGTTTGTTCAAGAAAGATGTTAATAAACGTTGATCGAAGTCGTTATCAATTTTACCACCATAAATACATTGACCAAAAAGAGTCCTGATAGCGTCCCAAGGAACCTTCTCAGGCGGTAAGTTGGTGCGGTTAAGAGCAACTGAATCAATCCAAGTATCTAATGTATCACTTGCTACTCGAAGATCTGATTCGTTGAATTCATACTTTTTGGACCAACCAAGAGGACAGTATCGAAGTCGCTCTTGCACAATTGCATGGAACCATGAGAGTAAAAAGTAAAGGCGAGATCGCTCTGCTGGTAGTCGGGTCATTCTTTCAGCTGGAATGGTGTTAAAGGTTCTTAGTAGATTGGCCTTGATTCCCGGTGGTGGTTCAAAGACAAATATTCGACCAGCGCGAAGTAAGTTGACTGGTACTTTTGGATTAATTTCAAATGTTAAAAATAGACGGAATCCTGGATGAGCTAGAAGGGTATGTAATTTTTTCTCCAACTGTACAAGCCATTGGGGAGCTAGATGGACATTTTTCAAGATAACCCAACCACCATTTTTGGAAGCTGAATTAATTGCTTTCTCAGCTCGGCTGAAACCCTCCGCTGAACCAAGAGCAATGGAAACAGGTTTAATTCCAAGTTCAGCTGATAGATCTTCAACTCTTCCTGAAGCATCGTAACCAGGAACGTAACACATGAGAATAGGATTTGTTGGTTTAATCTCTTTCTGTACAATATTTGTCATGTCCAGTTCAGTTTCAGCAGCTGATAGGAAAGCAGCTCCTAAAACTGTCTCAACCACTTTTCGTGCCATGGCAATAACACGATCTGGTCGGAAAGCTTTGGTTATTAATAGTTGGTGCATTGCAATACCAACATAAGTTAATAGTTTCTCATCATCCCACAATTGAGGGACATTTTCCTCAGCGGCAGTAGTATCAAGCCATTCTTTCAAATTAGAACACGAATCAATCTTTTGCTGGATACTTTTAAAAGCGGGTAACTTAGAGAGAGCGGTCACATTTTCTAGTTGGTCAGTGTTTAGTAAAGATGACGACACTGTTGGTTGTCCAGGTAAAATACCTTCTTTACCTCGTAAGAAATGATCAAATTCATTTTCAAAGTTGGGCTCACTAAAGAGAGAAATAAAAAAATTGATTAATAAAGAAAAATGAATCAGTTTAAAATTATGTGTTCAACTTACGCTGAGAAACCACGAAGGTGAATTTTACATAATAAAAGAGCGAAAACAATCCAATCGTCATGAAGCATTCCTCGAGTCACACGTCGGTAAACATTCTGAGTGAGTTCGAAAAGGAGACAATAGATGTTGATTAATAAGAAATTTTATAAGAAATTGAATTATTTAACTTACCTCAAAAAGATCTTTGGTTACAATAGAAAGTCGAGCGTTTGGTTCGTTAACACCTTCGAGGTGAGGATTACGAAGTAAAACGTCACTGTAAATGTCCAGGAAAAATTGTAGTGAGTATTGATAAAGGAAGTGCACTTGGTTGAGACCTTCGAGAGTGAAGTAAATTGAACTACATGCATGAGACAGTGGCATGTATTGTTGAGACACAGCGTCCACTTCGGCCATTACTTTGTCCGTTTCCTCGACTTTACGGAAGATATCGGCAGCTTCATTCTTAAGTTTTTCTAATGTACCAATAACATTATCATCGTCAAGAATCCGACCTTTGGCATCATTGAGAGCTTGAAGAAGCGATTTCTCAAGTTGTCGTAATTTAACATGAAATTCACCTTGAAGTTTTAATAGATCGGAACGTTTCTCATCAATGTCTGGTCTTTCCGCTTTCAAGACTTGGTTTAGACATTGACTCTGCAAACTGGACCGGGTGACGGTAAAGTTGACAAATGTAACTCGAGAACAGAGATCAGGTGAAAATTCAACGGTTGGGTCTCGAGTCGAGAGGAAAATAGAGAAAGATGGTGAAAGATCAATATCTTGATCTCCTAAAGTTATCAACACTCGACCACCAGTTTTACGTACTTCACGATTAAGAACTGGATTGAGAATAGGATCGTAGTTTTCAACATCTTGAACTAACAATGGATTACCAAAACGAAGAGCAGACTCTAAGTTTTTACGGAACGAATCGTCCAAGAAACTTGTCTTGGTAATCTTCTTGTTGGAAAACTCATTGAGCAGGAATTTAGTTGCTTGTCCGGATGGATCAATGATCAGTGGGTAACGATTAAATCGTTTCAGCATGATTGCATTTTCAACGCACAGATCATCAGATGGTAAACAATTTGCTTGCCATCTTAGCCTTTCATCAGCTGTTGATAAATATTCAGTTCGAGCAAGATCAGGACGGAAAAGGATTGCAGCTTGTTGTAAATGTGTGCACCAAGAATTGAATAAATTTTGACGATATTGTTGATCAAAGTAACCAGCATAAGCAAGGAACGCTGATGATAAAAGCACATCCCCAGCGATAGTCTGCATTTGATGTTTGAAAGTTTCACTAGACAGTTCCCAACGTTCCCGCTCTGAGCTTAACGATGAGATAAGAGCAATACTACGATCAACTTTAGCCTGAACCGAGGCTAGATCAGCTTTAATGGCTTGAGCTTGACTAACGAGGTTAGCGTACTCCTCTTTGTATGAAGCAATTGACTTTTCTAAATTAACAATAACTGAATCAATATCAGCAGCTTTTTTCTTATTACTTTCAGCCTCTGATTGTAAACTGGTCAATTCATTTCTCAGAGGTTCGATACGCTTCAACATTGACGAGTAGTTGAGCTGAGCTATCGCCCATTTGACCAATGGACCACAGGCAAGACTAGCACGGTTAACTTTTTCAAAGTTATAATCAGGATTTTCCAGATATTTGGTTCGCATTTTTTGTCGTATATCATTCCTGTAAAATCAATCAATTAGTGGAAATTAGATGGAGAAAATGTATAACGGGGAAGATGAGCAAAAAAATGATAATGAAAAAAAGCAAACTATTGAAATTAATTGAAAAGTAACAACGATAATTGTAATGAAAACAATATTGAAAATAAAAAAGATCGGTCATCACACAATTAGTTAATTTCTTACGCAATTCCTTCAGTATTGAATTTGAGGATTGTCGGGATAAAATTATCACGAATGATAACAGTTCTAATTGCTTTCCAATCAAGAACTTGTTCGTTTAGAAGTAAACAAATTGATTCCAAAGCCATTTTCACGAGAATCGGTGGATTACTCATTGACCTGACTTCAACTAAATGTTGCCTTTTAATACCTTTCACAGCTACTCAAATGAATTGTTCAACAATTTGTCAGGTAATAAGATAGCGAAGCAAAGAGAGGAGAAAAATAAAGAAACAAATGATTAATTGATTGTTCTTACGTTATATTATCTGTGTGGAAGTTGACAATTGTGGAAATAAAGTTATCCCGTTGAAGAACGGATCTGATAACTTTCCAATCAGATGTCGATTCTCCAAGAAGCAAACAAATCGACTCAAGAGCCATTTTCACAGGGGGTGGAGGATTGGACATTGATTTAACTTCGACAAGATTTTGTTTCTTTATCGATTGCACAGCTACGTAATAGTTAAGGTAGGAAATTGATTGTGGTTTAAGTTTTGATTGCGTCCAAAATAATAAATCATAAATAATAGCCACGAATTAACATAAAAATAAAATGATTTGAAAAATAAAAAAAACAAAAACAAAAACAAAAACGTAAATAAAAATAAAATAATAAACAGAAATAACAATCAAAGTTGATGTTGGTTTATGGTTAAAGTGTATTAGTGAAAAGACTGAGACAATTAATCAATAAAATGTTGGGGAAATTATCTTTACCTTGTTGAGCTTCTGCCACGGCGGGTTCGACTTGCGATAGATCAGCCATGACGCTTGATCGTTTTTCTTGAATAGCTTCTTCTTGTTTCTATTGAGTAAATTGTTTAATCGAATCAGTTTGAGGTTTTGATTAATTTATGATTATATCACTTACTTTGAGTTGAGCTTGAATGTCTTGAGATTGGAGTTTACGTTTTTCAGCTTCTTGTTGGTCTTTTAACATTTCTTTCAATTTCGTGTTTGCAGCTTGGTTTTTCGCCTCAAGTTCAGTTGTTTTCAAGGCGAGCGATTTTTGTAGTTCTTCAACTTGTTCGACTGTCTCTCGAATCTTTGATAGACCAACATTGAGATGCAACTGTTCTTCTTCGAGTTCTGAACATTTCTCATGGAAAAGTTTGACATAATGGTTGATAAAGTCCAAATAGTGACGAGGTGTAATTGTTGTGATACGAGATCCACGTTTGAGAAGGCGTTTATTGGCCAAATGGAGAGTTTGATGGAAATAAACGAGAGCGTTGACAATAGCGACACGGTGAGTCGCTGGCATTGGAGTTCCTGGGAAAGCGGTGGGAAAGTATTCTGGAGCACGATAAGCTGGTCGATCGATGTCAAGCTTAGCTGTAAACTCTTTACCCACTTCGTAAAGAGCTTCATCAGACCAATCACCAAACCAGTTGATGACACAACGATTGAAAAGAGCGGGTGATGTTGCCGATTTATCTTTAAGCCCTTCAGACGATGGATTCATGGTGAAAACTACATGAAGGTTTCGCATAACTTGTTGTGTGAACCAACGATACAGCTCTTCGTTAGAGTCCAACATGAGGCCTTCGCGTTGTGAGGCTTCTTTACATTGGGTCATTAAGGTTGTAAATTCGTCTCCTTCGAAGAGACCGGGAACCTCACCATTGGCGAGAAGAGTATTCATCCGCTCGAGGAAACTTGAATCGAGGACGTTTGACTCATCGAGAATAAAGGCAATCTTTTCATCTTTACAACCTGATCTACGAAGTACACATCGTAAGTCTTCATCGAAATCAGCAGCGGTATATTTATTGTGAACTTTGATCTGGAAAATGCTGAGACCATTCATCCAGGCTACGAAACGGGATAAAGTTGTTTTACCTGCACCACTAACACCAATCAAAAGAACATGCCCTTGTGGTTGACGGAAAATACGATCAATACGAAGCACATGGTCCAACACTTCGTTGAATAGAACAAGTTTAACATCAAGTTCTTCTTCATAGAATACCTTGAGTCGAGCTTTGATGAAACCACGAAGCTCTTCTCGGTCGACAGGTATGTAATCTTTCGATGTCCAATTGGAGTAAAGTACTGGTCGATCGAGAGCTTGTCGACGATCAATGTTAGGAAAGTGTTTAAGTGCAACCATGTCGACATTTTCATCAGTCCAGATACGTTCTTCGTCGGTAACAAGACGATCTTGGAATAATCTTAAAGCTTCATGAGCCCAAAGACGAACAAGTCCTTCGACTGTAAGTGTTTCTAATGGACGAATTGCTTCGTAAATACCTCGAACCCATCTAGTCAATTCTCGAGGAGAGTACACATAATGTGGCTGCATATCTTGGGTAAATCGTTCTTGAGACATGAGGTAAAATTCAACCATTGCAGCGGTCAATGGGTCAGCGTAGGCTCGAAGTGGTGGAATGACACGTAACATGGCTCTGTTGAATGTACCATAAATTTGCTTGAGTGAAGTTTCTCCAGGATAATCAACATAAACCACAGGAACATGACGAAGGAATCGATGAGAAAGTGGCTTACGACCGGGATCAGTGGGCGGATTACAAGCACCAACAAATTGGATTCTTTCCAAACGAATCCATGCCTGATCGGTGGTTCGGTAAAATCCACCATGACCAACCATTTGACGGAGGAATGAGATGACTCTCATAGTACCATATTTATCCATATCGGGAAGATTGATTTCATCACAGAAAAGTATCAACCACTTACCAAGTTGAACGGGAGCAAGAACAATCCCGTTAGGAGTTTTACGATATTCACAGTAATGGTCAAATGTTTTCAATAATAGTTCGGGTGAAGTAGCACTGGAAAAATTGAGACCAACAACTTCCATATCAGGGAGGGAACGAAGGGCTGAGAAAAGTGTCATTGTTTTACCAGAACCCGGTGGACCACAAAGGACAATAGGATTGTGCTCAGCGAGCCAAGTTTTGAGTAGAGACTCGTGACGAACAGTATCCAGAGTTGGAACAACAACATCAGGAGCGGCAACTTTATGGGTTTCAACCTCGATTTGAGGAACACGATTTTGCCATGGTGCCCATTCACCATTAAATGCCACCTCATAATCAATTATTGGTAATGAAGCTGTGTTAGGTGGTAATGGGATTGTGGTTACATTTCGGATAAAATCACCGAGATCACAACGAGACTTGAGTTTTGCATCACCGGAAAATGACCACAAAATTGCGTAAACAAGTGATTTGGAAATATAACTTTCCAATT
Source organism: Panonychus citri (assembly GCF_014898815.1). Lineage (NCBI taxonomy): Eukaryota > Metazoa > Arthropoda > Arachnida > Trombidiformes > Tetranychidae > Panonychus > Panonychus citri. The sequence continues at coordinate 4,361,618 of NW_026515543.1, read as the reverse complement.
GTTCTGAAGGCATAGGAAAATCGGAATGATTGTGATTGTAGTTAAGGACCCGACGAACCACTTCATTGAGCATAGAGAACAAGGAATTAAGAGCTCGAAGTCTAGTAAAGTCCATAATGTGTTCTTGAGTCGCACTAAATTCAAGGGCTCGGATAACAAGTCCATCTGAGGTGAAATAAGGTCGAAGTATGTTAATGGTATCACGTTGAACTTGCATGTTAGGCGATAAGATATCAGAAGATGATAAATCTGATCCAGTTTCTGATCTTTTCTTCTTATTTCCATAGGGTGTTGAATCTTCTTCCGTTTCCTCCAGAGGAACAGATGCAAGTCGAAGGAAAAAGTTTTCACAAATCATTTCAGTAGACAAAACATCTTCACTAAACCAAATCATACCACAACGAGATACGGTGGCAAGAGTTGCATACTTGAGATCTTGAACTTCGAACATGATTCGTACATTAGGAGGTAGACTAAGACGTTCACCATTTGGTAAAGTGAGTAGTTTATTGTCGTCGAGAACTGAATTGAGATTTTCAACCCATTCAGGGTCAACATCACCATCAAATATGATCCATTGGCGTTTGTTAATCTCACCACGAATGTTGTCTATGATTTTTCTTAGAATGTGTGTGAATAGACCATCAGTCCATTCGCGAGTGTTAGAATCGAGATTTCCGTAAAGTGCCTCCTTTGAAATGGCCTTTGGATCGATAACATGAGCCACACCTTCAATTCCTTCATACCGTTCAAGAGCTTTTAACAAAACTCGCCAAGCGGTTGATTTACCCGAACCACTTGGACCAACCATCATCAAACCATGATTGAGATTAGATATTTGATACAATTGAAGTACCTTTTCAATCCAAGCATTTTCACCATTAGAGTCACCCTTTTCGATACCACAAATAAGATGCATTTCTTGGCAGACTTTTGCAATGTGTTCTTTAAGTTGAGCCATTTCAGCTCGAGTGTAAGGTATTCCTGGGAATACATCAGATAGAAGTGAAAATAACAAGGGAATGTCCTCCGCGACCAGTTTTGGAACCATAGTCTCACAGACTGATTGAATAAGAATCTCCTGTTCAGGCAATTTTTCCGCAATTCGAGCCTCATCGATGAGATCAGCATCACCACGAGTTTTCATGTCTTCCTTAATTTTGGCTATTCGGTCTCGTTTAATGTTACCCGCTGAAACAAGGACATTTTTCAATGCACGAAGACCGAAATCATAATGAGATTGATTTGAAAGTTGTTCATCACAAAGTTTAAAGAAAGGCACAATTTTGTTGGCTAATTTTTCAGCTGTTCGGAAACCTTGTGAAAATAACATCACTTCAGCAATTAATTGTCGATCAGGTTTATTCATGGCCAGGGAACGGAAAAGTTTCTTCAAGTTATCAGGTAAATTGGATCGACCTGCATAACCAGGATTCATTGTGATAAAAATGGCCATATCAGCGACAATACGAACTTGTTTTCCAAGCAGTTCAACAGTTAGATCAGTTCGATCTTGATTTTGATTAGATTTAAGAGTTTCCTGAATTTGCTGAATTTGTTGAGAAACAGCTGATAACATACGTTCCTCTAAACGATTGAATTCATCAAAACAACCCCAAGCACCAACTTGACAAAGACCAACAAAAATCCGACCCATGGCTTGAAAGTCAAACGTTTCATCACAATTAAAAACAAGAACAAATCTACCCAACTGATTTCCAAGAGCTTTCACTGATTCCGTTTTACCGGTACCTGCAGGACCGAAAGGTGAACCTCCAAGTCGTGCTTCTAATGCTTGTGTCATGGTAAGATAACATCGATCAGTTAAAGGAGTTTGAACCAATTTATCCTGAACTCCAAGGTATTCAAAGCCATAATTGAATTTAGCATTTGCCATGACAATAGAAAGTTGTTTAAGGACACTTGGACGTCGAGGGTCAAAGTAAAATCTCATCTGATTAAGCCAATGGAAAGATTTTGGTGAAGTTACTTTTCTCCTGATCAATGATCGAGTTACATCTCGTTTGTGAACAAACTCGGTAATCAAATGTTCTAACTTTTTACGACGAAGGGCAGGCTGCTCTTGGAGAACTGAATCAGCAAGAATAACTAGTGTCTTCTCAACCGATTTCAACACTTCTTCTAATGGTTTTAAATCACCAGTTTCTTCGGTTGACATTGTGGTAAGTACACTTTCAACATATTCGGACCAACCAATTTGAGCGGCTAGAACAACTATCTGAGCTTGATATTTATCAAGCCATTCCATGTAATCAGCTGGATTGATGTCACCAGTTTTGAATGAAGCAGAATCAGAGACAGCTTGAGCTAACAATTTACCCAAAGTTATTCTCATTTCTTGCTCAACAAGTGCCAACCATTCATTTATTTTAGGATGATCTTTAATTGAGACTGGTGTTGCGAACCGAACCTCTTCACCCTCTTTAGAACTTAAACCAAGAACGTAAGTTGAATCTTCGTCCAAAATGATTGAGGAAACACCAGCGAACATTTTGCGAAAGTGTTTCTGAAGTCGAGGAATATTTTTAGAGTTACCAATGATTTCTAAAAGATCTTCATCTCCGACGAAATAGAAACGAGGGAAAGATGATCTTTCTCTTTCCAAATATTCACCAAGTGCTTTTTGAATTTTAGCCAAAAGATCAGCTAATCTTTCGAGAGATTTTTGAACACCCGGAATGTTGAGAACATCCATTACCAATGGACTTTTGCTGACCTTTTTCATGAGTGTTAAAAATTCGGTACTGATTGAATGGAAACGTTGAGTTTCCACAGGAAGTAAAGCTTGAATATCAGAAGAACCTGAGAAAATACCCTCAAGGTAAACCCATCGGCGTTGAACATCAATCCAAACATCAAAAAGAGCGTTGATTCGATTAAGTTTCTCTTCCCAGGCGAGAGCATCTTCCTCAAACTCTTTGTAATAGGGTGACAATTTCATTGCAGTAATTGAGTTGATGTGCTCTTTTACTTTGTTAAATAAATCATCCCAACCACGGATGAGGCGACACTTGTTTTGATAGCTAATCAAGTCAAGCTCATAGTTTTGCCAAGCTTCACGAACTTGTTTCAAGAATTCTTCTAAGGCCATTTCTCCTTGAGCAATTAGAATAACATCACGTACAATTGATTCATTTAGTTGTAAATCGACATCCCAAACTTGTCCCAAGGTTAAATCATTAATCACCCAACGGACCCGTAATTGTTTAGTTAATTGTTTCCAGTGACGTTCTTTTAGTGCATCTGATTTAAGTTCAATGATGATCATGTTAATTTTAAGGTGAGATTGGATTAATCTTTTAACATATTCATAAGATGCATATTGACGGAAACGAGCTGGCATTTCCTTCAATTGATTCATCAGATTGTCCAAACTTTGACGGACTTTTCGAGGTTGAACTGAAAGCCAAGGTAACTCTTTAAGAGTTTCAATTTGAGACCAAATTTTGGACAATTCAGACCAAACTGCTTTCAAGTCTTGTAACTCTTCCAGGGCAACATCTAATTTCTCATCAGAGGCAAGAACAGGAGCTGCACCAGGTTCAAGTAACTCTAACGCTTCTTTTGCTTTCATAACGTTGTCCGATCCTCACGAAGGCGAGTAAATTTAGTTTCAAACATCTGAAGTCGAGCTGTAGCATCATTGGGTGGTAATGAACCTTCAACCGGTTTACCTTTTTCCCATTCAACAAGAAGATCTGTAGTTCGAGTCTCGACAAATTTGTCTTCAGCCACAATTTTAACTTGTAAACTTGCGACTTGTGCTTGAATAGCGGCATCTTTACGTCTCATTATTTCATTGAAAGCTGACCATTCACCTTCAATATTATCAACGTGTAACCAGTTGGTCGGGAATTGGAATCTTTGTCGTTCAAGGACTCGTTGTCCTTCCTTGTAAATTTCAACTTGTTTCTCCCATTGACGCATTTTACTTTTTAATGATTGAACATAGGTAATAAATGTAACTGCTTCCTTTGTATTTGCTGTATCGATTGATTGTTGTTCGAGTTCAGAACGAGATTTAGAAATGAGAGTGTGCATTTTAACCATCTCATTACCAAGAAGTGAACCAAATTTAGAAAGAACCTCTTTATGCCATGAATCGTATTTAAGAGTAACTTTAGATTGAACTTTAGCATAATCAATGATGATTGGTCCAATTTCTTTACGAGTTTCGGTGGTATCAAAAATGGATCGGGATTTTTTAATTTCGGTAAGAGTATTCATCCATTTTGAGATGTCATCTCCCAATTGAGCATAAAGCATATCAGGTTGAAGATCCCATAATGATTGATATCTTAACCATTGATCAACATAAACTTTCATTTTTTCAATTTTATCCTCAATCGCTTCATAAGCTTGTTCAATTGCTGTATGACCATCGGTCATTTTTTTCAACAACATTCGATACTGTGGTACAGAGGATCGATCCAAACCAACTTGGTAACGTGTTGATTCAATACGATTAAGTAGGAGAGCAACGTTTTCCCAAGCAAACAGTTGTTGGAGTAAATTGAAACGTGCCTCTTCAATGGATGGGCTGATGTACATGACTTGATTTGTTATCCGGAATTCATGGTAAAGAGCTTGAATTTTCGGGTCACCACCCGCTTTACAAACAGGAGTGGCAACAATTTCGGTATCGGGTATAACATCCATATCATCTTTCTCTTGACCAACCAAAGCAGCAGTCCAAGCTTTAATTCCGGCATGTAAACGAGCTGCAAGGCGTTTTTCAACTTCTTCGTCTAATTTGTTGACCCATTGATTAAGATTAGAGTAACGGTGAAGGCTTAAGTCATCAACTGATTTTTGAATACGATTTAAAATCTCTGCAAAGATTGTTGATGAGTAGGCACAAGTTTCAAGGCTTTTTACCTCAATTTCGATGTGTTCATTGGTGATCAAAAGTTCGTCCACTTTTTCTTGGAAATTTTGAACAAATTCGGCGAGCCGTTTAACATATGGATCTAATTTATAAGATTCCCAGACAAGAGAAACACCTTCACATAGGATTGTTTGTACATCTTTTTTCATCCCAACTACTAATAAGATGACGGTGGGTTTCTCATCAACCTTTTCACAGGCTCTTTCATAAGATTTAACTGTTTGAATGAGAGATATTGCAAAAGGATAAAGTTGATTCACTTGGTGAGCCTTGTTAACAACTGCCAGAGGAACACGGAAACCCAAACTTTTCAAATTTCGTACCTCTTTGGCGAGGGTAATTATTTCCGGCATAAAGTTGACACGTAACTTGAGTGCATTATTTTTACCTGATCGAGATCTCACTGATTCAATGTTGAATATACGACCAGATACATTAAGTTGCCTTTGTTGCACAGTTCGAGCCCATTCTTCAAATATTGGTGTAGTGTTTAATTTAACTCTGAAAGAATCTGCATCAGCTTTCAACTTTTGACCTTCTACATGATTTTCCCAACCCTTTCCAAGAACGTCTTCAACTCGTTTCATGTAGACAGATAATTGTCTTTCAATTTGCTTTGCCCATAAAATACTTCCAGCGATTGGTGGGATATCACGAACCTTGGACATTTTACAAGCCTTACTTTGGAGAAATTGAATTTTAAACTTCTCATGTAACGCTTCAATGTCATCTTTAACTCGTTGTATCAGTTGTGTTTGATACTCTCGAATGGCTCCTCGAATGTGAGGTCGAACAAAAAGAGCATTAAATCGAGAGAAAATGCGAAACATTTCATTAGCATTTTTAGCTGTTCCCAATTGATCACGAAGTTTTGCTGTTATTCGAGCTTCAACTCGATCTATTCTCTCTTCGTAACGTTTCAAGGCTGCTTCCCATGAGTCACTTCCTTCTTTACTTATATCCAATGGATCAACCTCTTTAACCAATTCATAGGCAAGATTAACCTCACCAATTGCATTGAGATCGGCATTTTCTTCAGCCGAAAAATTTTCTTCCATGTCAACCTCTTTATCGACTTCGGTACTGGTGATTGCAGCTCGATGAGAAGATGATACCGGTCTCAATACTCTAACAATAACAGCACGAAGTTGCTCATGTTGACGTTTGAATCTCTTCATTTGATCAACTCGTGTTTGAAGCTTTTTATGAGCCAAATTAATTCTCCAAGCCATTTTTAAATTTTCGTCTCGTTTGCGTTTGATTATATCTCTTAATAAACCTTGAAGTTTATCATATTCATCATCCCAAGTTCCAAATACTTCAGAACAAGCACTCACTAGTTTTTCAAATTCTTCAAAAGAAATGTTCATCATTCGTCTTGTTCCCAGTACCTTCAACAACTGCGTCATTAAATCTCTTGAAATGGCTTCCACTAATTTTAAAGCTCGTTTGATTGGATATTTGGTATTACGAATTTTTTTCATATGATGAAAGATAATTTGAAGGGCTGATCTTATCTTGTCTAAATCGGTGGCTGAGAGTAGATCGTTGAGAGGAAAATCTTTCATCAATGGATTATAATCATTGACTATGGCCAGAGCTTCTTTCAATCGGGTGTCAGCATCAAAACTAACGGTGGCATGGAAACGTTTACCCTTTTTAAGGATGTCCAAGGTAAGGGCAACCTCAGGAGTTTCCCTTTTCTCCTGAATTCTAAGTAAAGCTCTCTCCAGATTAAGCCAGAAACTAATCTCTTGAAGAGCAGTACCTGTGGACGCATCTCGATCTAATTTGGTCACTTTTTGAATCTCTCTGATCCACCGGTTCACCTGATTCTGTAATTGATTTAGGAAAACTGAATCATCTATTTTATCGGCAAAATCATTTACCGTTGCTTTACAACCCTCTTCGGCACATTTTTTCATCACTGCTATTACAGTTGGGTGAACTTGTAAATTAATCTCCGGAATATCAATGTTTTGTTGTAAATGTAATAAATTCATCTCCAACTCAGCAATTCGCTTCTCGGTGGAAGGGACCATTTTATCACCGTCTCTATAAAATTTAAATACAAAATAAACGCCCAAAGAAAGTAGATGATTAATCAAAATAAATCAGTGATTATATTCACATAAGGTAAGCCCTTGAAAGGGGTAGATTGTAATTCTTTGTTTCAATAATGTGAAGACCTTACCTTTCTGCCCTTTTAGTTTCCCTAACATATGACTTAAAAACTGGCCCAATACCAGAGCTAACATAATAATGAAGAGTCTCATAGACATTTGTATTATCCAAATACATGTACAACAATTGACTGGCAATATTTTTGTCAGCCTCTAAGACTGGAGATTTTTTGATTAACAAATGTCCAGTTACCCGGGGGTTAGAGTAACTGGCCTCCTCGGTAATGGAAAAAGCGACATTGTCACTAGATTCTGAGCTATGTTCAGATACTTCTTCATCCTCTGTAGATAAAAGAAAACAAATACAAGTGAAAAATAAATCATTAAATTAGAGAAAACAAACAACAGTTGCTTGAGAATGTCAGCTCTTTTAATACCCTCTATGAGAATCAGAGAGAAAGAGAAAAAGAGAGAAAGAAAAAAAGAGAAGAATATATTAGTCATCTTTTACCTTTACTGGAGAATCTTTGAATTAAGATGGATTTTACTTGAGTATCGGTGATAAATTTTTTCAATTTTTCCTGTGAACTTGAACGATCAAGTAGATTTACTAAAGATGGATGAACGTATGCTCGCCCTTCTAAAGCAGGAGCAACGACTTCCTTTATGTAGGTGACTAGGGTTGAGACTTCAATTGTTGGCAATTGAACGGTGGTTGGATCAGAAGCGGAGGGAAGTGAATCACCTCCGGAACCACCACCACCACCACCAATGGTGGAAATTGGATCCAAACTGTCATTCATAATGTGACACAATACATAACATGATTTTTATTAAACTATAATTAATTAGAAAGATGATGTTGGATGATGATGATTACAAAAGAAAAGTTCATCCATATGAAATGAAATGAGAATAGAAAACAACAAGAGTGAGAGAATATTCCAACCCTATGTTCTATTCGCCAACAGATGGAGCTGCTTTCTCTTCCAAAGGCGCGAATAGAATAGAAAATGAAAAAATTATTTTTCTTTTCTCTTTGTCTCTCAACTTTAATTAGTTAATTGTTTTTTTATCTTCTTTGTCCTCAGATCTTTTTGAGATTGTTTCATGTAATTATTCAATGTGATGAATCTTTATCGTTATTGATAAGAGTCATTTTCAGTATTTTTAATGAAAGTTTAACTTGTTCTGAAGGTATCAAAATCTTAATTACCTAATCCAAAATGGTTCATCCTTTGTCTTTATTGTGTCGGTGATCTTGATTTTATTAACATTGAAGGTCTAGGTGGATGTGAGAAAATGCTGAACAGGTAAGTTAATTGTAATCACATTATTGTTGAAAATTAACTAATTTACTCTGATTTTCAGAAGTATATTTATGAAAAAATGTAACCATTTTCATTTGTGTCAGACCTGAGATTGACTATTCAATTGAGGCAGAAATTGGTAGTGGATTATCTGGTAGTCCGAGTCACTATTATAGTGTCCAGGTCACTTTCCAATGGCTATTGGAACTTATAAACAGTTTTTAAAGCTTCTCGAAAAGTACTATGGTTATACTCAGGACGAGATTCAATTTATGCTGACGAAGGATTTGACCAAATCATTAAGAGATTAGTTGAAATTGTCGCTGATCATCCAAAAAATTAACTTTATTTTCTTAAAGGTGGAAATGGATTTTTGAGCTTTTCGTTAATTGTGAATATGTAATCAAGCAAAGATAGTTATCGATGACTATGACATGAAAATATCTTTCAATTGAAGGTAGGTTAAATATTTTGCCTTTGAATTAGGAAAGTACAGAGAAAGAAAGAGAGAAATTGACATTAATTTGTTTCCAAAATGATGAAAAATAATTAAACAGTAACTAAATATTTACGATCACAATTAATAACATTAACAAGAGTTATAATTGTTATCACTTTTCAAATTATCTAAATTTTCACATGATCCTCTTATCCGTTAATAACAATTGATCTTTAAATGTTAATCTATTATGTTAAACATCATTTTCGAAATAATTTCTAATTAACCTTTTAATCCTTGATAACTATGATTAATAAGAATTCGATAACATTAATCAAATTGTCTTATTACAAGATTATTCTTATTAGAAGAAATTGAGAAAATGAATGACCGAACTTTTCATGAAGTTCTAATGAAAAGAAATCGAGTCTATTAAATTGTTCCAATCAATTGTAATCAATTAATTTAAAATCACAATTGAATTTTAAAGTAACCGGGTGAATGAATGAATGAATTATAATTCCAGTTACTAGGTAACAACACATTCAATTTGTTGATTCAATAATCCCTCTTTTGTTTATCAAATTGATTAATGTTTATCTCCACTAATTAATTGCTCACTAATTTTATCTGATTGTTCACTCATTTAATTACAGAGAAACTGTTGAAATTGTAATAAATACCTTCCTTTGATACGTAGATGGGATCATTTCTTGCTCGACCAGGAACACCAACAGTCATGGACGAAGGAATTAAAATTCTGGTTGATACAACCATCGCTAAATCAAAAGTTGTGGTGTTTTCCAAAACCTATTGTCCTTTTTGTAAACGGGCGAAAGCAGTTCTAACCAAGTACCCAATTAAACCCGATCAATTGGAGATCATCGAGATTGAAAAGCGACCTGATTGTTCAAGTATTCAAGCCTATCTAAAGGAAATTACTGGAGGATCAACGGTAAGCTTTCATTTTTGTCTAATGGAAAAAAATTAATCATCAACTTGAATCTCACATTTACTCAAACCCTGTGAGAATATTGAACTTTGATTGTTATGATTATTTGATTGTTAATCAGCTGGTGATTTTTGTTTTCTGCTTCCCAATTGTTTTAGGTTCCAAGAGTTTTCATCGATGGTAAATTTATTGGAGGTTGTGATGATACCGTTGCTTTGGATAATAAAGGTGAACTTGAACAATTATTGGTATCATGTGGAGCTTTGTAAACCAGATTTGATTGCAACAATTAACTACATGATTAATTCATTTTTCTTCTATGTTATTCTTGGTTTATCATTTTCTCCTTTCAATTCTAATGCTACAATTTAATGGATCATCAACCATCATCATGGCTGTGCCTCTGTTACAATATATCATCAATACCGATATTTCTGATGAACAACATTTTTTTTAATTAAACAAAAATCAACTACTTCAAATCATAATAAGCTAGAATAAGCAAATTATGATAACAATTATATTTATTACTTGTAATTGTTTGAAACAATTTGTTTCTTTCACTCTCCCTACACTTTTAGATCCTTTTACCATATTCTCAATATGAATTTCTTCCCGTTCCACCAAAATGGAGCAATAATGATTCAATTTCAATGAAATCGATTGTCGATAATTAAATTTACGACCAATAAAACAATAAAGATTAATAATTGAATAGAAACAAAAAAATTCCGATTCACTTTCTCCATCATTAGATAACAGTTTCTACTCAGATCGATCAGCTGTTCTTATATCAGATCTTGAGAAAAATGAGTAAAGTATATCACTTGAAGTTCCAATTAATTGTCTCCTTTTAATCAATTATTATAAATTTAATTCTCTATTAATTAGTAATTCTAATTGTCTATCTGGTTAAATCAGAGAATTTACTTTTAACTTGTAATTTAATTCAAAGTTTCATGTTTATTTTGTGCTTTTGAAGCTCCATTGAAAATAACGTTACCTTTTCAAGGAGAAATGGATTCAACCTTGATTGATATTAATGGATTTAATTTTTACAATTAACTATTGATTACAATGACTAATTGTATGTCCATCATCTATTTACTATTATTAATCTTTACCATTTTAATCAAACCTTGGGAAAGTTTCGTTGGTGAGTATTGATGATCAGTAAGATTGTCTCTTGACCGATTATGTTTTCATTTGATTTTCTGTGCTAATTATTTTCATCTTAACTACATTAATTAATTTTCAGGATTACCCAATGGTTCATTACGACAATTTATTAATCATCAATGGTTGGAAAATGTGGATAATTCTGAAGGATCAAATCTCTGGAAAATAATCTAAATTGAGTGATGAATCAGGAAGGAGGTAAAATTTTGTAACCATTTGATTAGAGGGATTAAACATCAACAACAATTAGGAAATTATGTTCAATTTAACTGTATTGCGATTAATTTTGCTTCGTTTGGGTCGATTGTCACGGAGGAAATGGCTTATATTTCTTGGTACATTTTTGATCATCATCTTAACTGGTTTCTTGATTCTCGATTCAATTCTTTTGGTGGTCAATCAATTTACTAATTTCTACCATTGGATAGATTGTCTTTCTGGTAAAATGCTTGCCCGTCAAGAGGTTTGTGTGGCCTGGGAAAAGGATAAAATCATTGGTAACCTTTGCTCCGATTGGTGTCAAGGGTCATCTTCGGTGATACAGTCATGTCCATCAACCAGGTCCTTCCATGGTGGTAAAGAGTGTATATTTTATGGAGAGTGGAAAAACTCTGAGATTATTGTGAAAGCTAAGAAATTGAAATCAACCAACATGATGGATGTTGATCTGAAATTAACTCGAGACGAGATAATCCAAGGATTAGCTTCAATTGTGTCCACTGCTTTCGATGGTTCGGAAAATATTGACTCATCATATTTGACCATTCCCTGGACAGGATCGCCCTCCAAATTGTCCTCTCTAACCAACAAAGAGCTTCACAATCTATGGATTCTCGCCCAAGACAATGAATTCATTTATTCAACTTTTTTCGGCTCTTTAACCCAATGGAATCCAATTAAACTATTACCTCAACTTAAGGCCACTTGTGGTCACTTTTATGCCGTTGAATATATCCCAAGGATCCTTCAATTGACCGACATTATGCCAGATAAACTTAATACTCGGCCATTTGTTGCCTCTTTCCATCGGCGGGTTCACATTGCGACCATGTTATTGACCTGGTTGAGGGATCTTGAGATGAGCGGGTACAATTTACACCTTTGTGATGTTAAATATGATCAATTTGGGATAACCGATAACGGGTCAATTGTCCTAATTGATTCGGACATGTTATATCCAAGGGAAATCGTTCGAGAATCAATTCAACACATTGATTCATGTATCAAGGATGAAGATTGTGATTTTATTGATTGCAAGGGTCGTTGTAAACCCTCACCAATTGGCTCGGGTGATATTTGTGAAATTAACGATGATTCTGATAACAATTTAAAACGATTCTGTCGAAATCTATTTTTCATCAATGAAATTACATCAACAACAACTTCTAGTCAAATTAAGGTTGGATTATTTTCTCATCTTCCCTCATCCCAAATGGAATCTGATGTTTACCAATTACAACAATTATGCTCTAAATTGTGGTTAAAACAATCAGATTTAATTGCCACAATTAACCAAATGATTGATTTAACAGCTGCAATACAATCAAGGTCTCATCTTTAATCGGAGTTTGGTAATTTAGTTGATTGTTTACAATCAGCAAAACCAAAATAAGTCAATGGAATGACAATTAATCAAATTGTAATTTTAACATTTTATTTCAGAGAGATGATTAATTTAGATTATCAGTCAATTCATTTTAATCGTCATCTCTTTTTTTTTAAATAATCTTCTAGTCTACCACTAAATTAAGTGAAAGGAATCAATTAGTCATTGAAATAGAATTGTAAACAATACAAAACAATTTAATTTACCACAAAGTGTAAACACATTCAATCAATTTACAAGGTTCAACTTAATCATCTTTACAAAATTAACTGTGATTGTGTTTTAGGAAACAATTAACACAACAATCAAGTTCAAAAAAGCAAAATTTCTAAATCAACATGAAATCAAATTGTAACAATTTAAAAAACTTTTATACAACAAATAAATTCTAGTTAATTGTAATAATCTGTGTCCTCGAATTACCAACTTAAACAATTGAATTATTTTCTTTTTCCAATTAATTGTAAATCTTAATCATCGTTTTATTTTCCACAAATTGTGATAATAATTAAATTCTCATTCCAAACTGGCAAACAATCAAGAAAATGATTCGGTTTAATTGTGATTCGACTGTTGCGCAGACAATCAAATTAATTCCTTTTCTATGTTCGAGCTTCGATTTTTTTTCTCTGTGAATTTTTGTTCTTTCGATTTCGATTTTTCCCCATAGAAATACATTAATATTCGGTTTGTTTACATTCGCTTCTCACCTTCTAAGACCTCGATTAAAGTGTATTACGAATTCATTTGATTTCTCCTTAATTGTTCACCTTTCTTTCATCTATGAGTGTATTTTTCTAATTTTAATTGTTACTGATTTTCTTGTTAATGTGAACATTGGTTTAAATTGTTGGAATACAATTGAAACTGATGATCAAATATTGGAACATGTTAACAGGTTCGAGAATGGAAAACAATCAATACTCTCAACGAATTGTGATTACATCGTTTCGCTTTTTCTATTACAATTAATTTTAATTCTACAATTTCTTCAACTTTAACTGTTGTTTATTCCTGAATTTGCTCATTACTATTATCGATTGAAATTATCTCTTGAACAATAATGTCTTCAGAAGAGGAATCGATGACTCTACTAGGAGATTCTATTTCCATCCATGATTCTGTTCCATTCTGTCCAAAAGAATCACAATTAACTGATAGAGAGCCACCAATCGAATTAAATAATACAACAAATGCCATAAATAGACAACGAATTAAGGAACAATTTAGAAAACAAAAAGAAGCTCTGGTTCGATTGATTGAGAAACAAAGACACCAATTGGAAGAGGGTGGAAAACACCTCATATGGAAGAGGAAAAGTGAACAAAGTTTAGACCATGATGTGGTCATTATATTCCCACCCAAAGGATACCCAATGATGGACTGTTTACAGAATTTAATCAATCGATTGGTACCACAATTAGTGCTCGAAAGCAAATCTCTCACCAATAATAACGAACAAGCCTTTTATGTATCAGCTGAACCAGAATGGCTTCAGGAGGCCGCGATTTTCTTGGGCTATCTTGATAATAATCCAGTTAATCGATACAAATCTCAACAATCAGCATCATCATCATGTTTATCTTCACCTTTGACCCCAACAACACCAGCCTCATGTTGCCCGATCCTTTCAGCCGCAACTCGACAAAATATAATCCGTTATTATCTGAACACGTTAAGATGGTTCAAGGAAAGTTCATCGTTCGATGATAATTTGGTTAATCAGATGAAATTGATTGACGGTGAAGCGATTATACCTAAATTGTTACAATTAGGTTACATTAAACAATTACTGCCATTACACAATGAGGAGGAATTATCTTCACTTCGTAAATCTTGGGTCTCCGATTTTACCTCATCTCAACCACTCGAAGAAATCTATTCCTATTTCGGTGTAAAGATCGCCCTGTATTTCGCCTTCCTTGGACATTACACCTATTCCCTTTTACTTCCTGGACTATTTGGTCTTCTAATTAGTGTTACCTGTTCTGACCAATGGTCAAGTGATCTTTGTTTAACCCTTTTTCCAATTATACTCACCGTTTGGTCCTCCCTTTATTTGGAATCCTGGAAAAAGTATGGAACAACTTTGACCGATCAATGGTCATCGACAACTTCAACCTCTCGATCTAATCAATCAGAATTGATTGATATTCGTCCACAATTCCATGGTGTGGTCACTCGAAAGGATTCCCAAGGAATCGCTGAGATTTTCTATCCTCATTGGAAAAGAAAATTATTTTTTTACCTAATCACAATCCCGGTAATGGGCTTGTCGTTGTTAATTGTTTTTCTCTCAATGTTTTATATGCTTCATTTTCAGGTAATCTAAATTTACCTGAAACTATCAACTAATTTACTAATCATTAATTGTCCTTCCATTAGACTTGGTGGGATAATATTGCCATTGGTGAACAATTTTATCCAAAGTGGACATCATATTTTCCCAAGGTATTGTTTGGACTGGTCATTCATATTCTAGATGTTGTTTATGAGAAATTAGCTCTCTGGTTGAACAATAAAGGTAAAATCAATTAGAATCAACAATTAAATATAATTATCGCTGCCACAATTAGAATGATTTTAATTGTTTGCTTTTTTTGTTTGGTCAACAGAAAACTATCAATACCAAGAAACTTATGAGAGCAATTTGATGATTAAACTTGTCCTGGTAATTGTGATTTCTTTTCATTATTAATTGTTGTGACTCGATTGACAATTTAATTAATTTCGTCTGTTAATTAACTTTCTCTTTTCATTCGAATAGTTTCAATTCGTTAATTCATTTCTGTCCTTATTTTACATTGCCTTTTATATTGGAGACATGGCTAAATTACGAGAGGTAAGAATTAATCAACAACAATTAACCACAATTAAATTCACTCATTTTCTTGAAATAAAATACTCATCGTCAACAATCAACAATTTAAATCAACGAATGATCTATGATTACATTAACGTTTTCCCGAGTTAATTATATACAATTTTTGGCTAATCTTTCTGAAATTTCAACTAATCAAAGCCAAATTAAATTTAATTGTTTCGTTTAATTGTTGATTTGTTTACTTATTATTTTCTCAGCAAATGATTGCACTTTTAATAACAAGACAAGTTATTGGAAACATCAAGGAATCGCTTTGGCCTTTTTTAACTCAGTCGTATAAATTGTCACCGACTTTGGCCTCGACGGAGGTCACTCAGGCCGAACTGGAATCGAGTTTATATTCGTACGAATCAACATTCGAAGATTATCTCGAACTGTTCATTCAATTTGGTTATGTCACACTCTTCTCAGTCACATTCCCTTTGGCAGCGTTTTGTGCGTTGATTAACAATCTAATTGAAATCAGGAGCGATGCATTTAAATTGTGTGTCACTTATCAACGACCTTTCAGTATTCAGGGAAATCGCAATTTACTGATTTGGCAGAAAGCGATCAACATAATGATCTATGTTTCCATCGTTGTTAATTGTTCCCTTCTCGTTAAATCAGGCCAACTTGAAAGGCTGCTCCCGATGCTTAATCAATCACAAATCATAATCACTGGAGTAATTATTGAGGTAAAGATAATTTAATTCTCGTCTCATTGATTGTAATTGGAAAATTTTCTTTTTCTTTTTTGTTTAATTAGCATCTTCTTATCATCATTAAATTGGCTATTGAAAAGTTTGATTGGAAGTCTACAATTAACTCTTGTATATTAAATTATAAACAGTTAATTGTTAAATCAACGGTAAATCAAGAGGAGCAAGAACAAGAATCAGAGACGAACAAGAAAATTGATTAAGTTAATTGTTACTTCAATTAATCTCCATCCATTTCCATCTGTAAATAATTAATCAACTCATTGAAAATAGTGATTCTGGTTAACTAATTAACTGTTTTATTTATTGTTTAATTGTTCCGATTGTTATTCTTGTATCACAATTTAATCAAAGATTTACTTCATCTTAAATCATGTTTTAATTTGGATTGGTGATGGTTAACAATTAAGGATAAATAGATTGAATTAAAGTTTGATTTTATTAATAATTGAAAATTAAGTAAATTTGTCGTTGATTGTAAGTGTATACAAAATTATAAGAAAATCTTATTTGATTGTGATTTCTACAGATTAAAATTTGATGACTCTATTATTGCAATAGAAACAATAATTGAGTGTGTATAGATGAACTAAATTATAAATAAATAATGTTCTTCTACAGCAATTAACTCAATGAGAAAATTAGGTTAGTGAGTGGTAACATGTTTGAGTTAATTTGGGTATTAAAAAGGTAAAAAGAGATAATTTGATCATTTTTCGATAATTGATTAAAATGAGAATTGAAAATGAACAAGAAAAACTTGATTGATTGTAAAAGATATAACAGAATAGCAGATATGTATATATGGGAATAATTAAAAGAAAAATGTTAAAATGGCCATGTGAGACGCGCTCGACCCCATCTAACATGCCGTTGAATTAAAATTTTGTCTCTTCCTAACCTAATATACTCGAATACAAAGCGAGTTTCCCGTGTGCGTAGCTCTGTTTCTTTGTCCGGATTGAAAGAAAGTATTTGTTTTATCACAAAACGACGATGAAGATAAAGAGTTTCTCTGTTACAATGAAGATTTAAAAGATCATCTACAAATTCCATATCATCGAGTAATAGTTTCTCATAATCGGCATTAGCTGCTCTTATGCTTTTCAGAGATTTGAAACATTGTCCCATTGCTACCAAAATAAATTGCCTGAAACAAAATCCACTGTAATCAGCTATATGACGCTGAATCCAGGGTTTGGTTTGATTGAATTCACTTTCAAAAGTCTGCAAAAAAACAAGTGAAATAAGAATCAGGAAAATGGATTCAATTTAATCTTGTTTACTTACTGTTAAATTGTTCGAAAAAGTAGTCACAATCCATCTTCGATGATCCCATGCATAGTAATTACTTGCATATCGTCTAGCAGCTTCATAGCATAGATCCAACTCTGCGTTGACAAAATTTTCATCAGGCTGACCATTGATGGATATATAAAAATTAATTAACCATTGCCTGGAGTAATTGAAAAGAAGAGAAAAAGTTAGAAGAGCAAAAAATTGGAAGACATATTATTACCTATGGGCGAAATTTTCTAGACATTTTTGGCGTTTTTTGGCAATAAGTGACGAGAGTTTCAATTCGTCCATAACATCTACATATCTGTCGAGGACAAGTTGCTTTCTGAATAGCAAAAAAAGATGAAAAATTACTTAATAAGAAACTTTTTCATGATAGTTTACTAAAGATGGAGAAAAAAACACCAACCTGCAATTCCAACAAGTTTTAATATCAGGATTGATCAACAAAATTGCACGAGTTAATTCTTTGATTGTCTGTTTATCTGTCAATTTGTAAACATAGAAACAAAAATCAGGGAAATGAGATAAACACCGAAGAAAAAAGTAAGAAAATAAGATTTGAGAGAGAAACAATTGGAAAAGTGACTGAGCAAATCTGAGTAATCATTTAGACAAAATTAAAGCTCAAGGGGAGAAAAATGGGTCAGAATGATGAAAGAATTAAAATTATTTCTTCACTCTTATGTTAACATAAACTTCTAATTGATGGTAAATTATGAGGATGAAGAGTAACAACTAACCTCCAGTTCTTACAGCGGCTCGGCATTTCATGAATTCGGTATAACTGTAAGCATATAAATATTGAGTAGCCCAACTTTCCAATCCAATCCTTTGATCTTCAAAACAAACAGGAGATTTATTGAGAACTTTTTCCTCCATCGGAACAATTTCAAACTCAAGCCTATAGAAAAACACACATTAAGGCGAACGAAGAGAGAAAAAGAACAACGAAAGAGCCACCAAAGAAGAGAAGATCGTAGACGAAAATGATCAACATTTAACACATTCCATTTAAAGAATAACAATTCCAATATAACACAGAAAAAAGAGAGAAAGGGAAAGAAAAGGGAAAGGATATAAAAAGACACAGGAAACAAATGATAATCACAGAGAAAGAGAG
Source organism: Panonychus citri (assembly GCF_014898815.1). Lineage (NCBI taxonomy): Eukaryota > Metazoa > Arthropoda > Arachnida > Trombidiformes > Tetranychidae > Panonychus > Panonychus citri. The sequence goes on along the minus strand of NW_026515543.1, from coordinate 4,343,093 downwards.
AGAAAAGAATAATTAAAAAAAGAAAACATTGTTTCTACTTACAAAGCTCTTTCTCGGTCAAAGATGGCATTTAAATCTCGAAGGATTCGTTTGAGAGATTGATGTCTTCCTCGGTCATTTCCATTGTGGATCAATAAAACAAAGGCAGCAATTGGCAACAGTAAAAATAATTAGGTAACTAATTAATTGATGAGAAAAACAATAAATAAGAAAGAAGAATAAATTAAATTGAAAAACCGGCGAAAAAATGAGAGAAAAGGGATCATTGATAAACTTACAATAAGAATTATTCTTTTTTCAAATGGAATGCAATTAAAAACCTTCCCCTTTTCTCGGTTTAATTGTTTACTTTTTATCCTTTAGTTGTTTCAATTAATTCCAATTAATTATTGATTCTTTTTAAATACTTTTTCTTTTAACTTGATACACACTTTGAATGTTCTAGAAAGCTTATGATGGACAATGACCACCTACAGTTACTATTAAGTGCGAAAAGAAATCATCAATTGTGGTTTTCTCATAATCATCTGTTTAAGTACAATTGCTCTGAAATTTGTCATCTCTTAATTGTTTGGTTTTTTTTTCGTTCATAATCAACTATTATCACCCAGTTAACCATTAACTAATTACCATTGGCTAATAAACAGCCAATCAATCCTGTTGATCATCTTGATTTCTCTAATCAACCTAAGTAGCTATGTTCTTATCGGTTGTTAATTAGCAATTGGTAACAAAAATTTTCATTTTTTTCTTTTTCTTCATTGTAATTTGAGCAGTTTAATCAAATGAATTGATTGACATTGACAATTGACATTTGCTTTCATCATAATTGTAGTAATTTTTTTTCTCTCCATCTCTTACTTGGTCATTTTTTGCTTTCATTTTCAGTTTTTTTTATTTCCAAATCCCCAAAGATCAATAGACTTTCAATTAGTGCTGATTAGGTGTTTTAATCACTATTTGGGTTGTGAGAATATTTTAATTGTGATTAGAAATCTATGGTTTCAATTCGTGTGGTTTTAATTCAATTGTAACTTGTTCTTCTCAAGGTTATCATCATCATCATGGTGATTCTATTGGAACAACACCCTTTCCGACCTTAGAATTGTTCAATTGAACAATTATCCAAATAAAGACAATAGAAAAATGATTAATTTTGAGCTAATTATGTTTGAAACAAAAAAACACTTTAATTTAATGAGAGGAAAAAATTCTTCATATTGAATTAACAATTTACAATTAAGGGGTTTTATTACATTCGCCCACAATAAATATCTATAATATTTTGAAATTAAATTATTACCAAGGGAAAGATTTTTACAATAATTTAGATATTTGGTTAATTGTTATTAGGTAAATTATTTAATTGTCTTGGATTGAAATGGAAAACATGATAAGCTTCACTTGGGTAATCATTTTGATCATAAATTATTTTGCAGTAACATCTTGATTTCTTGATTATCAAGTTAATTGTAAGATTATGGTCAAGATTCAACGATAACAAAACCATCTTCATCAGAATCGGGGTCATCTCGATTGTCCAAACTGTTGATTAGATTGTTGGTCATCTTGGAATCAAATTGAAAAGGTTCACTCCGTCCGAGAATTGATTTGTCGCAATTCAAATAAATTAAACAATATCGTTGACCAATTTCAACATGATTAAACCTTGAACCAGGAATTAATAAACTTCTTAAAAGTGATTGACTTGGATTGATAGATTGATATTTGCTAACAGGTAAACTAACAATTGGATTAGATGAATTCAATTCATTTAAATCATCAAAAACTTGAGGAAATCGATGGATTTCAATTTTATCTTCAGTAGAAGAGTTTAAATTATCATTAGAAGGGATTTTTGATGAACATAAACTAATAGAATCATCGTTGACCATTGATTCACCTTCATCTTCATCATTTTGAGTCTGACTACTTCGATAGTAAATATATTTGCACAATAGATCAGCTGAAAGAGGATAAATCGCTTGTGTGTCCAAGAAAATGACATGACTTGAACTATCACGCAAACTGTAAGCATACGAAAGGCTGGTTATATCAAAGGAAATGTTCAATTGTTCAAAACCGAGAGAATCAACATTTGCCTCTGATAATTTAACACATGATGAGGATGATTGACATCGTTCTCCAAGATCAAGACCAGTCTCATTTTCTGCTTTATCGTCCCTTTTTCCAAGGCCTTTTCCCAACTTATCTTCGAGTGTATAACAAATTCCTGAAAGAAGAATTAAAAAAAAAGAGACATCAATTAAAAGAAATTAAAAATAAACAACAAAATTAACATCAAAAAGATAGGATAAAATGATAAGAGTACAAATCACCAATGGGTAAAAACAAACAAGGCAAATAATTGGGTGTAGATGGAAATGATCAACAAATCATTCAGAATTGAAATTAAGGCTGATTAAAGAGTGATTACCAGAGGATCAGGAGACCATTAAAATTTAAATAAAGAAATTAAAACGCTGATAATTGTAAAAAAAAATCTAAAACTGGTTTATAAAAAAAAGTAACTTTAGTAACCGGGAATAGAAAATTCAATGACAAAACAATTAAATCTACAATAATCAATGAAGAAACAATTAAAGGGCCACAATTAAAAGAATGGACAAAATTAAATAAAAGAGAAATTAAAATAAAATAAATACGAAAATTTAATCGTCACAATAATTAGATGATAACTTTGGTTAATTAAAAAGAGAAAAAAAAATTAATTTTTCTTTTTTCTATCAGCTGATTGGCGCTTTTTTTCATTTTCTATTTTCTAATTTTCTTTGTGACCAATTAATGACTTTAAGTCTAATTGTTTCTAATTTATTTCTATTCTATTTACAATTAATTAGTTACAATTCTATTTCAACACATGTTTAAATGGTGAAAGGAAATTGTTTGAAGATGATTACGACCAATTAAGATGAATTAAATTAAATGATCTTCATTGGAAGAGATCAAGTAATCGTTTATTTTAGTCTATCAACACTTGATACTCACACCCAAAGTTAAATTGTTTGAAACATCAATGGATAACAACGGAAATGAATCAAGTTGAAGGTTGAAGAACGTTGATTATATCATTAAAAAAATACATTCAATTAATTGTGCTGAAAGTGAATAAGAATTAAGATTCTGTGAAAATCTACTTCAATACAAATCCAATGGATCCAGAGGAATGACTCTCATCAACAAGGAGACATTATATCAATGGTGTGAACAATCAAGAAAAGATTTCTCTCTCTCTCTTCCTCACTGAATTATCTTCAATTAACATTTCAAATTAATCTAAATTGTAAGTATATTAGTTTAACACTTAGAATCAATTTCAGATCTAAATTCTAAACCGTCTACTCTTGTTTTGTCTTTCTCCTCATAGGCAACGCTCATAAACATTTAATTTCTTGGTTTTTGGTTGATGAACTGACTTACATGTGATACATAGATTCTAATACAATTAACTGTTAATGGTGGTTAATAACTGTAGTGCTAATGATTTGAGACAATTAGATTCGGAGTACGAAAGCACAAGAGTATATAACAAGTCTAACCAACTGATATCAAAAGGAAACCATCAGAAGGAATCATTTTGAAGGTTAACTTGTTTCTTTTTTATATTTATTTATCTTCATGATGATAAGGATGATAATGATGAGGAATATGATGAATAAGTCAGGAAAAGCCTGAAACCAAAATATATTAATTCAATTGTGAGAGAGACACATAATCAACGATTCATTTTTTTTAACAATTGTAACAATAATTTCCTCCTATTTACCATCATCTTAATGTGATACAATTGAGTTTACCATAGTCGCCATAACATCAAACTTGCAACTCAATTTTAACTGTTCTGGATTATATTTTGAATCAACGATTTGTTAATTTCTATGACTAATTGTTATTATTATTTGATCGTAAGATGAGTAGACAACAGGAAACTAAATCTCTAAAACAATCAACTAATCCGAATCATGATGATTTAGGTGAAAACGTTCAACATGTTTCTGGAATCATCGGAGGTTGGGGACCGTTGCAACGGCGATTGATGTTTCTGTTGGTCATCGTATACTGGGCAGCTCCGTTCAACAATCAAAGTCTCCTTTACTATGTGATTAAAAGTGACCTTTGGTGTGTTAAGCCTTCAGGGGTAAAGGTGAGTAATTTCAACGATCAATAACAACTTCGAGTCTAAAACCCAAGTTTGGTTAAAAGTTTTTCTAACATTTTGTCTTGATTTAAACTTTGGATACTTTGAATGTTTACCATTCCAAATGATAACAATTAGGTAACAATTAAAGCAGATCATTGTAGTTTCAAAGAGCTTGGTCAATGTAGTGCTTGGGGTCACAATACAACCAGAGGAACAGTAACCAAAGAAGTGAGTCTTCGAAGTTTTTTAACTTGAGAAATTTGTGTAAATTTCTAATTGTTGTGATTAAATTTCAAATTGGATTAGTGGAATATCGTTTGTGAAAATTATTGGCAAAGATCGTTGGCTTTATCGGCTTATCAAATGGGTTATCTTGTTTCTGGACCTTTGGTTGGGTCACTTTCGGATAAATTTGGTAGGAAAAACGCAATGATTGGTTGTCTTATGTGCGAAATCATTTGTAGTATTTTATTGTACCTTTCGTCGTCCATTGAAATGTTCACAATTGTCCGAATAATTCATGGAATTGGAGGATATGGACGATATCTCTCATCATTAGTTCTTCGTAAGTAGAAAGATCATTTGAAATTGATTATCAAAGTGCAATTAAAATTCACATTTGTATCTCAATACACTAGTTGTCGAAAGTGTTGGACCTAAAGTAAGAGGTAAAGTGGTGGTCAGTTTTGATTGGATTTGGTTTGGTGGTGAATATGTCATGATACTGGTCACTTATTTTGTCTCCAACTTCAGACACATTTACTTAGGATCAGCGATCTTTCAAATCTTTTGCTTAACGATTGTTATGCCCAAAGTAACGGAATCAATTCGATGGCAATTGGTCAATGGTCAAGAGAATAAAGCTGAGAAAGTATTGAGAAAATACTCCGTTGGTCAAGGTAAAATGGACGAAGATACATTCCAATTGAAGTTTGCTTCACTTCGAGATAATGTCTTGTCCAGTTTAAAATCGACTCAGAAAAAAGAAACAATTTTCAATCTTTATCGAAATCCAACTTTACTCAAATATTGTTGTGGCCTTTACGTTATTTGGTTCACTATGTTTTTCACGCTGTTTGGATTGACCTACACAACTCTTGACCTTTCGGGTAACATATTTATTAACAATGCAATATTTGCTATCGCTGGAATCGTTGCTCTTGGATTTATGACCTGGAAGGTTGAATATTTCAAACGAAAGACTTTGATCTTCATTCTTTGTTTGTGTACATCACTGACACTTTTAGCATCGATCCCGTTGTTATATACTCCACAATATATTGTCCCTCGAACTATTTTGTTGACCGCTGGAAAATTTTTCTCCTCTTCGATGATGATACTGCTCTACGTTTATTCACCTGAAGTTTTTCCCACTTCGATTCGACACCTTGGAGTTGGTACTTGTTCAACTGCCGCTCGAATTGCAACAATCTCCGCTCCGTATGTTGCACAATTTGTAAGTATCATTATATTGAATTCGTATATTGTTTAACTAATTATCATTTCTACAATTGATAGACTGCTAGAGTTGACCTTAGGATAACAGTCGGTTTATTTGCGACATTGGGTATGATTGGAGCTGTAACTTCATTCATCTTACCAGAAACAAAGGACAAGGAAATCAGTGACACAGTTGATGAGATGATTAAACAAAGTACTAAGCCCGATGAAGAGGAAATGATCAACCGACAAGATAATCGTCCATAATTATCATCTAAATTGTTCAAACAATTAATAAGTCTGAATACAACAGAAAACACTAATAACTATTTACCAAAACTTTTTTCTTTCATTCGAATCACATGTAAATTAATCAACAAAGTGATTAACGATTTGTAATGATTAAAAGATGATCAATATTGACATATGCCAGTTAGATAATCAAGATAATTGTTATCAGATATTATCACAATTTAGTCTATTACAAAATGAAAAACATTTTACTCTTTGCTAAGGAAGAGAGGGAATAGTAATTAATTTAAAGAGGAAAATTTATCTCCATAGAAACTAAATAAGCTACGAAATTTTCATTTAATTGGTCTAATCTTATAATAAGATTTTCCATCTTAAAAAACCAATCGCGCAATCAAATTGCTAGAAAATCTGATCAATCGAACAGTAAATCGTTCAAAAGACTTGAACTGTACATTTGAAACTTTTGTCGGATTAAAATTTCACTATTGAAACGGAAACGATGAGAGGACAAGGTTATCGTTACTTATGATGATAATAAGGATGAGAAAATGACGATTTGATGATTTAGAATCACAATAACCAATTGTGATGGGGAAAAACTAAGTCAACAATTTAATTTTTCAATTGTAACAATCAAAAAATCATAACACCAAATGTAATAAGATTATATTTAATCTCAGTTTCAACACCAAGGAATTAGAATCAACGTTGAAAAGTTGATCGTTAATTTTATCGGATTATATTTTGAATCAACGATTTGTTAATTTCTATGACTAATTGTTATTATTATTTGATCGTAAGATGAGTAGACAACAGGAAACTAAATCTCTAAAACAATCAACTAATCCGAATCATGATGATTTAGGTGAAAACGTTCAACATGTTTCTGGAATCATCGGAGGTTGGGGACCGTTGCAACGGCGATTGATGTTTCTGTTGGTCATCGTATACTGGGCAGCTCCGTTCAACAATCAAAGTCTCCTTTACTATGTGATTAAAAGTGACCTTTGGTGTGTTAAGCCTTCAGGGGTAAAGGTGAGTAATTTCAACGATCAATAACAACTTCGAGTCTAAAAAGTCTTAACTTTACGAGGTCAAGATTATTTTTTTGATTTGGTGTAGGTCGCAATCAGGTCGGACCGATGTACCTTTGCGAATCTGAATAAGTGCGCATCTTGGGGTCACAATACAACGAGGGGAACAGTAACAAAAGAGGTAGGGAATTGATTACCGAATAGTGAACTTATTAATTGTTTACATTGAATTAGTGGAATATGGTTTGTGAAAATTATTGGCAAAGATCGTTGGCCTTATCGGCCTACCAAATAGGATATTTGATCTCTGGACCTTTGGTAGGGTCACTTTCGGATAAGTTTGGTCGGAAAAAAGCAATAATCGGATGTATATTGACTGAGATAATCTGTGGTATTTTATTATTCCTTTCGTCGTCCATTCAAATGTTCACAATTGTACGAATCATACATGGAATCGGAGGTTTTGGCCGATATTTAGCTTCTCTATTACTTCTTGTCGAAAGTGTTGGACCTAAAGTAAGAGGTAAAGTGGTGGTCAGTTTTGATTGGATTTGGTTTGGTGGTGAATATGTCATGATACTGGTCACTTATTTTGTCTCCAACTTCAGACACATTTACTTAGGATCAGCGATCTTTCAAATCTTTTGCTTGACGATTGTTATGCCCAAAGTAACGGAATCAATTCGATGGCAATTGGTCAATGGTCAAGAGAATAAAGCTGAGAAAGTATTGAGAAAATACTCCGTTGGTCAAGGTAAAATGGACGAAGATACATTCCAATTGAAGTTTGCTTCACTTCGAGATAATGTCTTGTCCAGTTTAAAATCGACTCAGAAAAAAGAAACGATTTTCAATCTTTATCGAAATCCAACTTTACTCAAATATTGTTGTGGCCTTTACGTTATTTGGTTCACTATGATTTTTAATTTCTATGGGTTGACCTACACAACCCTTGACCTTTCGGGTAACATATTCATTAACAATGCATTCTTTACGATCGCCGGAATAGTCGCTTTGGTTTTCTTGACCTGGAAGGTTGAAAAGATCAAGAGGAAGAAGTTGATCTTCGTTCTTTGTATGTGTGTTTCTATGACACTTTTTTACACGATTCCGCTGGTGAATTCATCCCAATATTTGGCACTTCGAACTATATTATTGACGGTTGGCAAGTTTTTCGCCGCTAGTACCATGTTAACACTTTATGTATATTCACCTGAAGTTTTTCCCACTTCTATTCGACACCTTGGAGTTGGTACTTGTTCAACTGCCGCTCGAATTGCAACAATCTCCGCTCCGTATGTTGCACAATTTGTAAGTACCATTATATTGAATTCGTAGTATTGTTTAACTAATTATCGATTCTACAATTGATAGACTGCTAGAGTTGACCTCAGGATAACCCTCGCTCTGTTTGCGACATTTGGATTGATCGGAGCAGCGACTTCATTCATCTTACCAGAAACAAAGGATAAGGAAATCACTGATACAGTTGATGAACTAATCAAACAAAATACTAAATCAAATGACCAGGAAATGACCAATCAATCAATTGAATAGCTCAGCTGATTGAAACAGAATTTGTATCGATCATATTATTATATAATCAAGTGATTAGAGTATCAGAATGATGATCAATGTTACAGATAAATGATCTTGGAAATTGATACAATCGACTATCAATAATTGTAGTAATCAGGTGATTAAATTGCTTAGAAATTAGCTAATTATCTCACAATCAAATTGCTTTTCTTGAATCCCAATAATCAGATTGAATTTTGTTATTTTTGATAAACATTACAAACGATTGATTTTACTGCAACAATTAACATGAAAACTTTCAATCCCTTAATAAACTTGAATTTAACCAGGTTATAATTGAATTAGAATTCAGCAATTTAAAACATGTTAATGAATTTAGTTCTTGGGGTCACAATTAAAGGGTAACAGTAATCAAAGAGGTAAAAATTGGTACTCTCAAACTTGATTCAAGTTTTGATTATTAACTTGCCCACTAATCAAATTTAGGTCACAATTAGTGATGAACTTGATTACAATCAGTCTGATACTGAAATTAACAGTCAAGTTATTTATGATTAGATTTTCATTCATAACATTGAAATCATTTCAAATGATTAACTATTAATAGCTGGCTGATCATTCAATGGATTAGTTAATTATGTAACAGTCAAGAAGCTTCATAATCAATTGATAAGAAAAATTTTGACAATTAATCACAATCAAATCTGTAGATAACTAATATTATCACTTTGGATACTACAATTGGAATAGTTAATTGTACAAGAAGATCTCGAGTTGATTACAATTACTTTGTATCATTTAAAAGCTCAATGGATTAGTGATAATTGTCAATTTGCTTAATCATTATGAATAATTGATTAGTTGAAAAGTTCCCCATTCATTATCTACATAAATTGAATAGGTTTTTTCTTTCAACAATCAAGATAGTTAATTATCCGCGAAGTTGAAGAGATTACAATTACTTGATTGTCAATGATTAACTTTGTAAAAATAAATTAATAAACATCGTGATCATTGAAAAGATAAAATAAATTGTCATTGTAATTGAACAATTGAAAAATTGATCAACAAAAAAGCACCAATGTTGACAATGAATATCGGTTGACTTTCCATTGGATTAGTAACAATTAACGGCTGATTGTTGATGAAGTATCGATGTGAAAGACAATTGAAGTTAATTAAGGGCAAAATTAATTCAAAATAATAGGAAACAATTGATTGTAATCAAGTTTTCATGTAAACAAATCAAAAATTAGGTCATCTAGAAACTAGGTAACAGTTACCATTGGGAAAATAATGACAGTGGTTGATTGTGAATCGGATTTGATTGAATTGTTGGAATTAAATGAATTTTGAAACATTTAATTGTTGACTTACCTTGAGCTAAATGATGAAAAATTGTCTCCTGATGTTGATTATCTTCATCATGGAAAATGGAACCAAAATAATCAATGACAATTGAAAGTAAACATTTACAAAAATCTTTCTCATCCTTAATCTCAAATCCTTTGTATGACATTTTGGTTAACATATCACGAGCACATTTCAAAGCGACCAACATGATTAATTAACTGGTTAATTAGTGATTAAATGGTGATGATTAACAGAGAGATGGAGAGATGATTAAGTGATGGTGATGATGATCAACTGACGATAATTCAAGTAACATACAAAAAGATTGAGAGAAAAAGGTAAACACTAAAGGAGGTGAGTTGGTTTTCTCTCTTTTCATCTTCATCATCATCATCCCTCTCTCTTTTTCTCTTTCTTTTCTTCTTTCTTTCTCAACCAGTTTATATTCTATTCTCCCTTTTCTGTCTTCCGGGAACCTAAAAGATACAAAAATAACCAGAAAAAGAGAGAGAGAAAAGCTAAAGAGATGAATGAAATAAGAATAGAAAAAGTTTCTGAAGATTCTGAGTCAAGTTCACTGACAGAAGGAAACAGTTGAAGGTAAAGGTGATTACAGGTAACAATTTGGATTCTATTGTTGGAGAAAATTGTTTAATCAGTGTGAGGTTTAATTAAGGTGTTAAGATGAATTTAAATTGAGGAAGAGAATCAAGAGGCTCATAGAATTGGATTTATAATCCAACAATCAACGGTCGATAACGGTTTATGATTAAGATGAACAATCAAATTTTCCTATTAATGGTTAACTGTTGTTCCTGGTTGAATGATTTTCCGTTTGTTAACCATCAATATTAATCGAGAATCAATTTGATTATTTTGATTTTAAGAGTTTTTATCATTATTATGATATTGAGTTTTTCTCTTCATTAATTGTTATATTTGAGAGAGAAATTATGTATTAGAATTAGTCGTAAGTCTTAATTGTTGGTAAAACAAGAATCAAAATTATTTCAACAGAGAAAATATAAATTCAAGGTAATTATGATTAAGGAAACAGAAACGGTTGCATAACAATTAACCTGCAGAAAGTAAAACCTTAATTGTCAATTGATATTTAAGGTTAGTGTGATGATGAGAATGGTGATGCAGAACAAATAAAACTTAATTGTTATGATTAGATTAATCGCTTTAATCGTCGCAACTCATCTATTTCTTTCTTGTTAATTTGTTGTTTTTCAAATGATTTAGATTGACCATTTAAGAGGAAAAGAAAGACAATCAAGAAGAAGATAAATTGATCAGTTAAGATGATTTCCTATCAGTGTTACGATGAAACAACTTCTACCAAAAATTACAATCAAATGTTGAGAAGTTTAATTGCTCATCTTCATCTTCATATTTGCGACATTGTTTATGATTGGAGATCTAACTTCATTCATTTTACCAGAAAAAAAGACAATCAATGATACAGTCGACGATTAAATAAAGCTCTGACCCCGACGAAGAGGAAATGATCAACCGACAAGATAATCGTCCATAATTATCATTTAGTCCATTCAGGGGAACAATCAATATATTATGACACTTGTCATTTCGAAACACTTTTTTCTATGCGTTTTTAACAAAAATCTGATAAAATTTCAAGTTTTCAAGTGATTACGAAAAGAAAACAAACAATTAGCTGAATTGCTTTAATTAAGACTTAAATAATACATTGTGTATATTGTATATTTCTTTAATGTTATTAGCATTGATGTCTTAATTGTTATTAATTGGTTGGCAAATATAGAGATTTATCCAAATGATGTTTATTTTTATTTAGATTTATTAGAACCTCCTCTAGTACCGAAAAAACTGGTAAAAGGTCCTGGCTCGTGAGCGGAAGAAACTGTTCCTGGCGAACTGTTACCTTGACCACTTCCATTTCGACCGCCACATCTATTGCCGCTGTTAAAGACCAGAGGATAAGAAGATGTTTTCTTTGCTGATTTACGAGAACGAATTCCACCCAGTCCAGGGTAAGTGCCCATTCCTAAGCATCCACGAGGTAAAACCATCCTTGCATTACCAATTGCAGGTCTACAAGCACCAGGAACAACAAGCTCAGCTAAATGGGCAGCATAACCTTCACTAAGAATCTGTAAATTATATCCAATGAAATAGCAAATTAAACTCGTGTTACAATTTCAATTGTTAAAATTGAAAATTGTTTTCTTACCCTGGCATTGGTTTGGTATTTTTTTGAAACTTTACCAACAATATAAATCTGATCTTGTCTCAAACCGATTTGTTGATAAACCCAAATATCTTTGGATGAACCATAAGCAGCATGAATAACAACCTCACTCTAAATAGAAAGATACAAATATTAATAAAAAAAAGATCAACCAATCAATTAAATGATAGATAAAATTAAATCGAACCTCTTGTTGAAGATTCTTAAGATATTCTGCTTTATGTTTGAGAGGATCAGTTGAAAGACGATCAGCAAATGACACTAAACCAAAGGGGAAATTATGTTGTGATAACCAAGAAATAACTCTTTGCTGTTGCATATCAGGTCGACCAGTTATATAGATGATTAAGTAGCCGAGTTCTTGCCAATGACGGACAACATCAACCGCTCCAGCGCGAACTTTAGGATCTCTTCCAGTGACCGATACACTTGCCGTAAACGAACCATCGATACTGAAAACGACAACTTCCGTTTTAGGTGGAACCACAGCGAGAAAGAAATCGATAGATGTATGATCGCCACTAGAGAAAATAAAACGTTGAAAAATAATTAGACAATCATAATCAAGTTAATAGAATATTAATACTAACCGAACAATTAATTTAAAAGGGTAGATTCCAAATCCTAAAGCTTTTTCCATTGGAATACTATAACATATTCGACCTGTTTTATCAGTTGTCTCTGTACTTAGATAAGTCCATTCACCAAGGGTCAAGTCTTTCATCATATGAATGTCAACTTTTTCTCCAGTAAGAGTGACTACATCTAAAGGTCCGTACATGAAACGAGCGGCGATGATTTGACCAGCACCTTCTTTAACAATCACATCATTAGCTCGATGATTAGCTGTAATATTCTGATTAAAGAAAAATGAAATTCTATTAATATCTGAATCACTGAGTATTGTTCATTGAATTACTTTAATTTTGATTGAGGTTCGTTTACGAATCCATTTTTCTTTCCCTTGATTTGGTACAAACGGAGCAAACTCTTTTTCTGGTTCACTTAGAGGAAGTAAATCAGTCCGAACAAGCTAAAAGATTAAATTAAATAATAATGATTAGTAAATATTAACAATTAAGACCATCAAATTGTATGTTTACCTGTCGTAAAATAAATGCAATAGCATCATTAGACTCCCAGAAACTTGCATGAAAAAGGTAAGGTAATGAATGGATTGGAAAATTTGTCAATCCTTCTGGACAATAAAGCGCATAGTCCAGCCTTTTATTTCCCCACCATTTTTGGTTAACTGAAGTGAAAGAAAAATGAGTTAACAATTAATAAGAATTAAAACAATCAGTTGTATTTTATAATTTACTTTGTTGTACTAATGGTGTAGTAAGTATGTCATTGAAACCGTCGGAAGCAACACTAATGTCACTAACACGACGAGGGTATGAAGAATGCTGCCCAATGGTCAACGATGAATTTGTAAAAACATGGGCATTGTGGTTAATACAATCACCTAGAGGAAAAGATAAATGTTGAGTTATAACAAAGAATCAAAGAGAGTGAGAGATAAATTCGAGAATAACAAATGACTAATTGATACACTTACTTAAGAAAACATTCTGTCCATCTCCTAACGGGAATTTCGAATACTTTGGAACGTTGATTGGGGGAATGTGAGAGAAACGAGCACTTAAAAGGGGCTCGATTCTGAGGACTGTTGGATCCATGGGATGAAATAGATTATACAATTGTGTACAATTCGGTTTGGCAAACATAGCTAATGATAAAGAACAGTTTAATGATTAGAATTTGGAAATATTATAGATAGAAAATTAAATCGTATTAGTAATTTTAAGTCTATTTTCGTGTTGGACTTACAATTTTTGTCTTCAAGATAAAGCATTTTACGAAAAGTTAAAACCAAACTTAAAGGTGAGCCGAACATGAAAAAATCACTAACATCAAATTCAAATTTATGGGAGTAACTTTGATCACTTGAATCGCCTGAGCTTCGACGACGAGATTCAGGAGCTGAAAGTAGTTTAAGATAGAGATGAACATTATCTTCATGGTTGTTATTAAATGAATCTTGGGATCGATTTTTGAACATTTTTCCTCTACGATTGGTTGTTGTTACTCCCGTGGTATGAGTGTTTGTTGTTGTAACAGGAGTTGTAAAGGTAGTAGAAGATGGAGAGAGGGGAGATGGAGGAGGTGCTGATGTTGATGATGATGATGCTGGTCGACATGAATCACATTTAATAGCGTTATTTGAATCATCACAATCCTCTAGACCAGATCCATCGGAAATAGATATAAGTGGATTTTGACGAAGTGCCAAGTTTGCCGGAGATGTTGATTTAGGTCTACTTGGTCCACCTGAAGTGGTTGAATTATTTTCTCCGCCACAGTCTGCAATTGAATTATCACTTCCATTAAAGGAACAGGTCGCATTATTGTTAAGAGATGAACGACAAAGAGCATCGAAACCTATCACAGAGCCAATAGAATCACCTATTAAGATAATACCTCCAGAAACCGATACCCTCCTCTGATTTGAGAAACTCTTGATATACTGAGTTTGCAGAATTAATAACTTTTGATACATTTTCTTGATATTCTTGAGAGGAAATGGCAAACAATGGCAACGAACCAAAGGGAACCGCTTCATAGGAATGACAAATACCATCAATAGCCGAAGGCGATGATTGAAAGCTGTAAGGACTTAAACTTGAAAGTACAGCGAGTGCGTCAGCACAAACTGCCGGAGCAATTACTAAACGAAATGCGATCTTTCCCGTTAATGAAGGATAATGTGATCTGATAACTGATTCAAATGCTCCACGAAAAGTGGTGAAATCAGATTTTTAGATGAAATCGGTTCAGCCCCTGATTCAAGGATATTGCCACCATGAATAACGATAATCAAGAAACTGGTTGATGAAGTATTGACAACAGTATGAGAGGTGGTATGTTGATGATGATGATGATGAGAGTGAATAGATGAAGTTGATGTTAATGGATGATGATGGTGAATATGATGACTAGGTGATGCGGTGGGTGAGGTGGGTGTTGAATGGTCCATTGAACCACAAGTCATAATACTGGAAATATGTTTACGGGAATGTTCAAGTTGAGTTTTATGGATAAATGAGCTTGAAAATATACTGTCTGTAAATATTAAATGAAAATTAACAATATGAATAAAAAAATAGACTCAAAGATTATTATTGAATAATAAATTTACCCTCAGTTCCTGATGCATCTTGATGATCTTTGATCATTGTTCCCGATTCATTTGGATCGTCTGGAGGTGAGAATTCCAATGAACTCCATTTTGATAATGATTCTCTTTCAAGCATTTCTATAATATGAAAATAAAGAAAATGATGAGAATTTTAAAAATTCAACAATTTGCATCATAAGCTTGTATCATAATGCTCATAATGACTATGGGAATGATTAAAGTTTCTATTTAGAACTTTTATTAATAACATGGTGATTAAGATCGAAATAATTTAACGACAATACCTTGAGCATCATAAAACTCTTCATTGGAACTTGATTCTCCTTCTTCATTGGCAATACTTCCCATCCTCCAATTAGCTATTTGTACATCAAAACTTTGATTAGACAATTCACCTTAAGCAAGAATTACATTGATTAGTAAATTGTTTACATCGTTCTGAATAATATAAAATCTACCTGGAGAGTGAATTCCCGTTCGTGAGCTTTTACGCAATGAAAGTTTCCTTTGTGAGTCTTGATAATGTTGTTCGGAAATTTGATCTTTTGATTTAGATTGTTGTTGTTGACTGATTGGTGATGGACTTTTATTGCGAGGGATTTCAATGGATAACTTTTTAATCTCATCATCTTTATCCTTATCAATCACATCTAAATTAACTTCTTGTGATGAATGACTAGTTTCCATGGTATTGCTATTACTTGAATTGCTATTGTTACCAGTGTTTGAGGTATTGACATTATTGGAACCTGATTCGATTGAGCCTTGATTGTCTTTACAACTATTGGGATCATTTATTGCCGCCATTTTCCGTGCTAATTGTTCCTGAATTTCTCGTTCTAAACGTCTAATATCATCCATAGTTAAACCAAACCATTCATCTTGCCAAGCCCAAGCTTGACGATGAGCTCGTAACATAGTTTTACGAAGAGCTAAAAATCATCAAAAAAAAATTAATGAATAAACAGAAGAAGCAAAAAAAAATCAATTAATCATCAAAAAATCAATCAAATAAATAAACATGAAAATTAATTGAATTAAATCCCAAAGTTCATTAGAAAAACAAAATATTATCAATAACAAGATCTTTGGTGATCATCATGATAATCAATGAAAAAATATTCAGTCAATTTTTTTCTGTCTTTTTATCGATTTATCAAAAAGGATTGTATATATTAATACACTTTAAGCCACTCAATTGAATAATTTTGTTAAGGAAAAAGAGAGACACATAATATTATTACTATGCTATTAACTAATGATTAGTGATTATATTTGATAAATTGAATTAAGGACAAGAACTTTAGAGCTTAATAATAAGGATAAAGTCTTACGAGCTTCGTGAATGTATTTCTCAATTTTACTCTGCATTCCCCAATATTTAAATTCGACACGAACCAACTTATAAGCGCACATTATACGTTTATCTGAGATCGAAGTGGTCGGTCCTTTTTTCATGGCCTCCCAATGATCTTCAATCCAATCTTCGGTTAACGGGCCTCGGCCAGTTTTCTGCGAAACAAAAATGGTTGGATCTTCTTCCTCTTTGTATTCATTGGATAACAATTGATCTTGTACAATATCAATTAAATCTAAATATTTGTTCAATCATTTAAAATGAATAAACAGAAATTAATCAAAATTAACAGTAATTGATTAGTATTTTGCTAGATAATGTAAATATAGTATTTGTAAGAGTAAGAATTATAATAATATAAATTAAATGGTTATAATTGTTTATTTCATTGAATCAATGAAAAATGTGATAATCTGAAAATAGACTGTAGTTAATTTATTTTAACTGTTACATTTAATATTATAATCATTTGTTATAATAACAGCAACAGTTAATGATTTGTATTAGTTAAGGTTGTTAATCAATGGTGAAAAACCAAATATGCTTTTTGTATTGTGTGGTAATTATAATTAATATTATTATCATCATCATAATTAACTCAACTGTAAACTCATTTGTATCTTGGTGATAACACAGGAAAAGTTTTTCTCATATTATGATTCTGTCTTTTTTTGGGTTAAACTTTCACATTTTCTGGTCTTTTGTATTGATAATTACAGATTTTTCTTTCTTTTAATTAGTATCATCAACTAAATGTTAATTAAGCCCTAGATTAATGGTTGAATAGGTGTTTAAGTCAAAAATAGTGAATACTGAATATGCCTATGGAAAAATGGAACAGGAAAATATGACAATATTAACAATCTTAACAAGCATGTTGATGTTTCAAAGTATATTAATGATGAAATAACAACAATGACAATAATGATTAACATAATCATGAGTATAAATAGTAATCATGATAATAAATGTAAATACATTTTGATTTATTCTTAATACCAAACAATTTACTGATTGGGGATTCGGAGAGAAAACAAAATGGTAACAACAACGGAAAAGGCTCGAATATTGTCCAGATAATTGAGTTGAAAGGAAGTTGAGTGAGAATTGTAATGAGAATTATAATGAATAGGATGAACATGATGATGATAAAACGATCAAGATACAAGGGAAGAGGAGTGCGAGTGGGAGTGAGAGTTAGTGCGGATGAGGAAAAAAGGATGAGAAGAAATGAGGAAATCAAATCTAATACTAAAGTTATTATTAACTTTTATATTGTCAATTGTATTTATCATTGCTGGTATTTTATTTTTCTATCACTGTACCATAAGATTGTATTATTATTATTATTAGAAACATATATAAATGTAATTTATGAAACTGAATTAGTTGTTGAAAGACTATTTATCTTATTTGGCGATAAATTATTACTTTTATTGTTATGATTGAGAAAATGGTAAATTACTTACCAACTACTCGAGACTTTAAATCAGAACTTGGGAGATTGAAAACATTTTCTTGGTGACCTGGATCGTCAAAGTATCTTGTCTCAATGTCGATGGAAAATTTTTCCATGAACGGACAAGTATAACGGGTCTTGGTGAAAGGATAAGCATTCCAAGCCTCCTCCTCGACTACAGCTGATTTGGGTACCAAAGCTTTTAGCCAACCTATGAGATTAAGTGAAGAGAGAGAGAGAGAGAGAGAGAGAGAGATATGAATCATTTTAGGAAAATCAGGATAAATCTTATATCAATCTTTTCATTTGTTTGTCTGTCACTTACCCGGAAGATGTTGACCAATGTGATAAATTTTGTGAGTATATTGACCTTGGCCTCCTGGACCATCAACATAAGGCTCATTTACCAGAATCTCAACTCCACTTCCGGCTCCACTTGTTTCTTCAGCTGATTTTTTCTATTTGTAAAACAATATATACAAACGATACTCTTTCTTTAACGATTATCATCATTATCATGGAAACATATTGGAATTTTGGAAAATAATTTTGAATTATTAATATTGTATTGATGATGATGATAAAAGATTCAGGATATAGAGATTTAAGAATCATTTAATTAACTAAACTCTTGTTTACGAAACTAACTGTCTAACTGTTTAATAAATGTCAACATTAATATGTTGACATTTGTGATTAACAAATCTTGAAACTTATGAAATTGGTAATTAACATTAATATCTATTCAAGGTTATCAATTTTCTTCAAGGATAATTACTTAATTGTTATTAGTGATTATTATTAGTATCAAAGTTAATCAATGGTATTTAAATAGGATAAGATAATCCTTGACTTCTGAGGTCTTAATTATTAATAGAATAATAATAACAAGTTATCATTTTCATTAAATACTAATCATTGTTTTAATTAATGTTGATAATTGAAGTTTGCAAACGAGAAAAAAAATGTCTTCCATATTGATTATGATGAAGATTATGGATGATCATTGTCTAATCTCATTGAGGATGTGATGGATTTCAAGGTAAATCCAATTAGGTAATTAAGTAATATTCTCGAAGGAAAATGAACATTGAATCCCTTTAGAGGTTTCCATTGAAAAGGAGAAAAAGTGACAAAAAGGATGAAAAGAAGACGAAGAAGATAATAACGACAATGAAGGAAGATGAGGAAAAAAAAAACAAAATAGAAAATGATAAAAAATAAGAGTAACAAATAAGGTGAAAGAGAAGAGAATAAGAGGGAAAAGGAGAAGATGAGAAGATGAGAAGGAAGAGAAGAAAAAAAGATGATGATAACCATAAAAATGCTTTGACTTTTCCTTTTTCTCTTTTCATTGACTTTTCGATCTGTCTTCTTCTTCTAAATCATGATTTTCAATCATTGAATTAACTGAAAATTGATTAAATCTATTCACAAGTAATCAATTGGTTAATGGATCAATCAATTGACAATCAACAATGACAACAAATTGAAAGAATTGAAAAAATGTTCATCTTAAACAAAAGGAGATTAAGATTTTGAAATATTACATATGTTAGAAACCATTAAGTGGTCAGGAATAGTTACCAAGGAGAAGGGATAAGGTTAAAGGTTAAAATTTAGATCACAATGAGAGAGTTGAAGATGCAAATAAATAAAAAGAATTTGAAATAATCAAAATAAATGAATAAAAGAGAATAGAATATTAAAAAAAAGAGAAAAAGTAAACAAAGAGCAAAGAGCATAGGAAAAGAGAGAAAGAGAATAGAAAAAAAGAAAAAGCTTCTCACAATTTTAAAGATATTGGATATAAGGAGAATAGAATAAAAAATTGGAGACTTACAGCAATCATGTAGAGCTGAGCCACTCGGTATTCGTCAACCGATAGTGGAAGTGGAATACGATATTCGGTGATCAACATGGTAGAAGATTAAAATACAAACAACATCGAGAGAATTAAATTAATGGAACGAATGAGAAAATTAAAAGACAATTGATCTTTTCACTGGAAGAAAACAAAAAAATATGTAAATGGTTTTAACGTTTGGGTGTTTCTCAGGATTAAGTAGATTGGATTAACAAACACGATCGATATTTATAACTGACGATTAATTGGTAACATGGATTTAATTCTATCAATATTTAACAGAAATAACATTTGAATAAATCAACAAGAGAACAAGAGAACAATTAAATAAGAAAAAAGTGGAATGAATTTCAGGAGATGATCATGAAGTTCATGTTTTCTGTTGATAATCACAAATGAAAAGAAAAAAGTTCGATTTCAATCGATTGGAAAAAAGAATCGATTTTAACGGTTATGTAAGTCGATTATTTTTCGTCTCGAATTATAAACAAACAATTAGATAAATTAATTTCCATTAGGAAACAATATCAATAATATTGGAAATTATTTCCAACTTAATTTTAATTTTCGCTAATTTGATTTGCAGAAATTAAGTTTACTTTCTATCTAATTATTATTCCATCAAGTTAATCAGTAGTAACTACGAACTAATCAAACGATTAAACTTCGTCTTTAACTTTACTGAGTAGACTCAGAACTTTAATATAAATTTGATGAGACAATTAATTTAATTGTGTTTTGTGCATTCAACGTGTTTACTTTTTATTTAAGAAAAAAAAATCAGTGTGATGATTAAGGAAGAAAACAAAATAAGAGCGACAATTAATTAGGAATTACATTTATAGATTGTTTGTTTGTTTCCAATTAATCAGCTGATTGTTGTGTCATTTTTTGTTTAATTGTTGCTGTTAATTGTGAGATCTTGTTGTTGATTTACATTCTTCCAAAATAATTACATAATTAAGAAAATTTTGAAAAGAGAGAAAAAAAAAATTCAATGGAAAGAGACAGAGATCGATCTTTAAATTTGTTGATCAGAGTTAATTGTTGGTTAATTACACACACACATACACGCAATTTGTTTAATTCTTGTTTCTATTGTTTAAGTGCATGGCACATTAACCTTAATCATCATCAATTAATCAGGGAATGTGTATTTAATTAATTAATATTAACATTCATTTCAAAAAATGAAACTCACAAAGTGACCACAAATGATTAATATTAATTGTAAATACATTGAATTGTTGTAATTAGTATAATGGGATTAACATTATGACTAGTTGATTGTAAGGAAACTGAAAGATAAAAGGAAATTAATTTTAATAGATAATCAGAAAAATGAGAAATTAAAAAAAAAGCTTAATTGTCATAATTAGAGAATCACAATCAGTTGACTTCATTTCTTTCACAAATCATCAATATCAAACCATTAGCCGTAAATTGTGTTTAATTATCAATCTAATACATGAATAGAAAGTGAGAGAAAGAGAAATTATGTATTAGAATTAGTCGTAAGTCTTAATTGTTGGTAAAACAAGAATCAAAATTATTTCAACAGAGAAAATATAAATTCAAGGTAATTATGATTAAGGAAACAGAAACGGTTGCATAACAATTAACCTGCAGAAAGTAAAACCTTAATTGTCAATTGATATTTAAGGTTAGTGTGATTATGAGAATGGTGATGCAGAACAGATAAAACTTAATTGTTATGATTAGATTAATCGCTTTAATCGTCGCAACTCATCTATTTCTTTCTTGTTAATTTGTTGTTTTTCAAATGATTTAGATTGACCATTTAAGAGGAAAAGAAAGACAATCAAGAAGAAGATAAATTGATCAGTTAAGATGATTTCCTATCAGTGTTACGATGAAACAACTTCTACCAAAAATTACAAGCCAATGTTGAGAAGTTTAATTGCTCATCTCCATCTTCTTTGAAATACTGATCATCTGATGGGTGGATCATTTGAATGTTAGAACAAAAGATGAAGAAGAGAATATGAAGATAAGGATGATGATGATGATGATGAAAGAGAAGAAGAAGAAGAGAAGATTAGGCTTTCAACTGGATTGAAGTTGAAGAAAACTTTTTGTTGGTTATCGTTTCTTGCGATTTCTCTATCTCCTTGGGTGCAGAGCACAAAGCCTATGGTCGATCATAATTAAATGTTTGAAATAATCAAAATGATAAAATAAAAATGACGATGAGATGATAAAGGAGATGCGGATAAAACACAATGTGATTTGACAGGAGAGAGAGAGAGAGATAGAGTATTTACTTCAATCTTTTTTTCCCAAAAAAACTGAATCAATTTGAACGGTAGTTGGTTAATGTTGTCATTTAGTCCCACGATTGATACTGACTCGAATAGCCTGTGTTCAATCCTGTCCTTTCATTTGCAGGGGGAGGCATTGCTATGGGTGTTTGATTGCTAGTATCCCATGGGTCAGATGATGGATCCCATGACTGTCCAGTTGATGAACCAGCTCCAGTTCGTGGTTGTTTGTTGATCACTGGTTTACCAGCTTCGTTATCACTTTCAAATTCCTCCTAGATGAAGATAGAGAGTAAAAAATATAATCAGTAAATGAATTTACGAGCAACAATTTACAGTGAAAATCATTCAGCAATTAAACTTCCGTTATTTCTCAATATTTTTGTTTCAGTTTGTAATGGAAACTAAATTATTTATCAATATTGAAGATGGAAGATGAATATTTTTTCATCAGCATGATTGTTTGATTCTCATGAGATGTATAGTAAATTCAACCCTGAATGTTGGATAAAATTAAATTTTAATCAAACAATCAAATGTTGAATTACTAAGATGGTCAACTTACTCTCTTTGTGTGTTCATCTTGATCTCCCTGATTTAATTAGGGCACAAATCAGACCAAAAAAAAAATTAAAAAACGGAAAAGGATGAAATTAAAAAATCAAGGTTAATTAAAGAAATAGTAATTGTTGATTTCGGCAGTAACATGCGAGGCAATAATGGGTTTGGTTTAATTCAGCAATTAGGGTATAAACGACCATGCAATCAGAATAAAGCATAACAATCAAAGCCATGCCAAAAGTGATGGAAATAAAAAGAATAGAAGTAACCAATTGAAAAGAGAAAAGAGAAAGAGTAATAAATGATTAGAAAAAGTTAATTAGATAAGTAGGAATGTGATATCCCGTCTCTAATTGTGATTATTGTTTTTCGAATGATAAACAATCAACCTTATCATGTTACAAATGCTTCGTTTGAAAGTCTATATTGGCAAATGCACAATTAACAAGCAACATAATTACCTTAAGATTGGAATAGTCGCCAGCATCTTCTGGGGGTGGTTTTGGTTTATATCTATGGAAGATAATTGTTTATTTGAAAGGAGATAAGGTGGGGTGGGGTGGGGTGGTAAAGAGAGAAAGAGAAATAGAAAGAAAAAACAATGAAAGAAACAAAGAGAAAATCTTGTTAGTATCGATCCTTTTGGCCAATATGATAAATATACATATACATTTAATTCATGTAATGTATGAAAAGGTTTGAAAAGACCTCGGTGGTGGGAGAGAGAGAGAGGAATAAATAGAAAGAGGAACAAGTGGACAGGGTGGTCAGTAGAGGAGGGAAGAGGGGAGTGGACGATACATACTTTCCACAACAAAAGTTGAAGCAACAGAAGCAACAACAGCAACAGCAACAGCACGTCAAAATACTGGTGACAGCGATTAAAGCTTTACACCATCCGGATGATAGCATGTAATAGGTGTGAACATATTCTTCACCGACTTGTTGGGCCACGTAGAGTCCAAGAGAACCATAATTATCATAAATATTTCTTTTAGTTAGATCACTTAAAACTCGATGAGCATGGTTGATATCTTTAAATTTTTCGGCTGCTTCTGGATTCTCAGGATTTTTATCTGGATGATATTTTAATGCCAACTATCAATATTTCAGGGAAAATGTGAAATCCAAGGGCAGTCAATTGAATGAAACAATATATACCAATCATCAGGTTGATGAATAAAATCAGAAATGAAATGGAGAAGGGGAGAAGGGGAGAGACAAACAGACAGAGAAAAGAGAGAGAGAGAGAGAGGAATATTCATTTGCAAGAATAATTGTCATCGATGTCACCAAAACGAGATCCAATGGAGGAAGAAAATGAGTGGGTATTAATCCGAGACAAGATAGTCACCAGACGGGTTTCGAAATAAAAACAGAAACAATTTCGTTTAATTATAGGTAATTACAAATTATTGATCGACTTAAATTCTCTTGGACAGAAAATACAAAATAGAAAAGAGAAAAAAAAACAAACTAACCTTTCTATAAGCTTTTTTGATTTCTTCTGGTGTTGCGGTTTTAGGCACACCTAACACAATATAAAGAGAATCTCCAGCAGTCCTTTAATCCGGATACATAATAGAATATAGAGAAGAATATTATCAGTTAATTAGTCAATGTAACCATTGGACAATTAAAAAAAAGAATAGAGAAAATGAAAAAGACAAGAAAGAAAAAAAGAGAAAGAGACTTGAAAGGTTAAGATGCTTGGTAGGGTTGGGAAAAGAAAGGGACACAATTAATTGATTGTGAGGTTGATTTAATTACTTACGAGAGACGCCTTTGTGATAGATCGTTCATTCTGATAGGAAACAATTAACTAAGATTCTAATATGGACCAGATTAACTGATTACAATTGGAAACAATTTAATTAGCGTTAGATAAACAATCTAATGTAGACCGAGAGGAGAGTAACAAGCAAATGTGTTCCACCGAGTTGCTCACTGATTCTTTCTCTTTCTTTTCTCTCTTTTCTTCCTTTTCTTCCTTTTCTATTCTCTTTCTATCTTCTCTTTCTTTTTTATTCCATATCAATTTCATTTTCTCTCTCACCATCTCTACCTTTTTCTCATCTCTTTTACATGGAAAAGATAAACATGATGGAACAATTTGTAAGTGTTGTAGGTAAAGATGGTTAATTTATTTAAGAAAAGATGAATTTGGACCCACCGATTTGGATCAATTTTTTTTTGCTCTCTTTTTGTCATTATCGGTATTTCCTTGGGGGTCATTTAGACTAAATTACATTTGACTATTTAGATTATTGTTTAGTAGATTAATATAGAAGTTTAATTGGATTAGAACCAATATGTTTTGTAGGGAATTCGATCTTCTTTGATTCCATGTTGGTCTGCAATGTCCATTTCGAAGGTTTTTAAAACTGGTTCGAAAGTTACTTTGATTGCATCATCTCGACTTGTATCTTTTGGTGAGTCCTTGTATTGATCGGGTGTTAGGTAATCGTATGTTTTAAATGATTCTAATGGTATTAATATTATGTAACCCGTTCTTTCAGATACTCTGACAAGTTCACCGGCCTCATTGTATTTCCATTTAACTGCTGTTGGTTGTTTGTCGGAAGGATCAACAAGGGCAACATCTCGAGGTACCAGAAGCGGTTGTTCAACTAGGGTCACCAAATTATCGGAATAAGTACCCAAGCTACGAATTGACCGGGTAACGTTAAGACCTTCGACAAATACCCAATTTCTTTCCTGGACCACATATTTAACTACTCCTTGTTTACCTTTATCTTTTCCACGGAGAATTTCAACTCTATCACCAATGAACATGTAAAATCTTTCAATTGGCTCAACCCAAATTCTAGGATGATGGTTGTTAGGTTCATTTAAAGATCTAAACGCTTGAGTCCATGGACGATAACGGTCATAATAAATTTTACTTCTTTTTCGATATCTAATTGTGGTTGGGTTATAATTAGCTCTTGAAGGTGTTTTCCATTCAACAAATTCAGTATGTTTTTTCACATATTTATCTGGGAAATTAGAAAAACTTTTAGGTAGTTTACTAACACACATAAGAATGGTACTTAATCTCATTTTGTTTTAAACAATGGAGTATATTTTAAAACAATTGAGAGATAAATCAACACAATTTTTTAATTCATCAACAACAACAAATGAGGCAAAAGAGTCACAAACACATGAGAAAAACACAGAATAAAAATTTACTTTGAGCGCCGCGAGATGGACCCACTTTTAGATCATCTAATTGACGATCGGTAAGACTCAAGAAGATCTGTTCGTCTGCTCGATATTTTAACTTAAAGTTCGAGCTACATATGAAATGGACTTAATTGTTCAGTTAATTGTGTTTGTTTAAATTAGGTTAGGTCTTCGCTAATAAGGGTCACCATGACCAAAGAAAAGCTCGGAGGGCCTGAGACAATCAAACCGAACCTTAAGCCGAAAGAAAAATCAGCGAAAATTGAAAATATCGAGCTGCCGGACAGATCTTCTTGAGTCTTACCACAAAGTTTACTCTTTGGACCAGTTTTGCTGGAACACTAATTGTTTATGTAATCAGATTGAGAAAATAAATTTCAGACTCGAAGTTAGCCAATGTTGTACCGACTGGCTCAATTGCAGAAATCGACAAGTGTAACTCACTTTAGCGACTCAAGCCGGCAAGCCGAAGATTTTCCTCACTCACTCACTAAAATGATCTAATTAAGAAGACAATACTCGACGGACATGTCGTGTTGGTTAATTACCTTCTCTTAGATAATCTAATTAGTTAATTGTGTTCTTTTTTACAAAAAAACAATCAAACCACTTGTATTTTATCAGTTACTATGTTAACAAAAGATTTACTTGTAAAGTGTCAAGTATAAAATGATCAATAATTCTGAGTTACTCTTTGAGTAAAGGTTAAGTTTAACGTGAAAATTTCTTATGAATTCAAATGAATAGTCAATTATTCAGTACGAAGTAATTAGAATATCAATCTTGACCAATCTAATCAGCAACTTTTCTCAATTTGTTTCAATTTATCTTCCTCTCTCTCACTTTCTTCCTTTCTCTCTTTCTCTCCGATCGTCATCATTGAATCATCTCCATCTTTAATCCGATTCTAAACGGAAACAGTAACATGCTTACAATTTAATCTAACCGAAGTAATTAGAATAACAATCTTGATCAATCTACATTTAAATCGTTTGAAAAGTGAATTGAAACAATTAAATCAATATGATTTTCCTTTTAATTTCAATCGGTCTGTTAATTGCTGCTTTTTATTGGCTCAATCAAAATGTTTTCAGTAAAATGGATTGTGACTTTTTCATGGCTCTCGTTGAAAAATATGGCAAAAACCCAGGTAAGTTAATAGAGAAAGTTAATTGTAACTGATTGATTGATTGTAATAAACTGTTAACAATTAACTAGGTGATGCATTGAAGGGTAAACGGGTTTGGATCACCGAGCGGCTTCGGGCATTGGTGAAGCCTTGGCCTACGAAATGGCGAGTCACAAATGTAAATTAGCTTTGTCTGATTTGAACAATCAAGGATTGGAAAAAGTTAAACGTAAAATTATCAATCATCACGGTAAGTTAATGATTAGTTGATCTGCTCGATTGTTACAATATCATTAATTTTGTTGCTTAATTAGGGTTACAAGAAAAGGACATCATTCTGGTCCCATTCAATTTAACGGAAACAATTAAACACGAAGAAGCTTATAAAAAGATAATCGGTTACTTTAAACAAGTCAGTTCTTTTCTTAATTGTTGTTGATTAAAAATTCTAATGTTCTAGTTGTTTGCTCAATTGTTTTTCACTTTAATTTCTTTCAATTTAGATCGATATATTTTTCTGTAATGCTGGACGAAGTCAACGAGCTCGATTTGAAGAGATCGAAATTCAAGTTCATCGGGACTTGTTTGAGATAAACGTTTTCTCTGGGGTCAATTTATCTCGTCTACTGGTCAGTGGCTGGTTAACCGAGTCACATCCTGGTCATATTGTGGTCACTTCAAGTATCGCTGGTAAATTTGGGGTACCATTCTCAGCCTCTTATACTGCATCTAAATATGCTCTTCTTGTAAGTCTATTTAATTATTTGGATCAAACAATTAACTTTATTTGTTTTTTATTCCTTTTGGATCAATATTAAAGGGATATTATGATTGCCTAAGGAATGAAGTGAAATCTAAAGGAATCAAAGTTACCGTTATCTGCCCTGGACCTACTGCTTCCGCCATTTTGACCAAGTCTTTCACTGGAAAACCTGGTGAAGTTTATGGTAAAGAGTTTAGTGAGGTTGATACTCGAATCCCGTGCGACCGACAGGCCAAACTTTTCGCCATCGCCACAGCAAATGACGTGACAGAAGCTTGGACATCAAGATCACCCTACTTGTGGCTTGTCTATGGAGCTCAATTTTTACCTTCAGCATTTAGATATTTGTTTCCAATTTTTGTCAACGAAGCAAAATTATCAAAATTCAGATATGGACATTAGTGGAGAGTTATTAACCAGTTAACCAAAAGTAGTAAAGAAATCGGATGATGCACCCGGAAACTGGATTTTCTCCCGGAAGTGGGAGAAACTGACCAAAGTGGTTGCAACCAGTACTTCCGGTGGGAACTTCTGCCAGTGGGTGGAAGTACTTTCCGGGTGCATCACCCACTTCCGGTGGTAACAATTTTAACCCTATTTAGGTGGTAGTAACTAGCCACATAATAAAGATACCTATTAACCGGAAGTTCCGGTAGAAAGAATTAAACTGTATTTTCAACGGGTTTTTGAATAAAAAGGAAGTGACGA
Organism: Panonychus citri; assembly: GCF_014898815.1. Classification (NCBI taxonomy): domain Eukaryota; kingdom Metazoa; phylum Arthropoda; class Arachnida; order Trombidiformes; family Tetranychidae; genus Panonychus; species Panonychus citri. The sequence continues at coordinate 4,314,557 of NW_026515543.1, read as the reverse complement.
AAGGTTAGAAAGACAGTTATGATGGTTCTTTTGCTTACGTTGGTGATTATTGTGGTTGTCTTAGTTCTTTTACTGTTTCGGGTGTTTTATTTGGATAATCTAAAGTATGGAAATGTTACCCTTGCCTAAGTATGAGATTGTGAATATTGTTTCATTATGGAATATAGATCCGGTTGTTATAAATGTGGACAATACTAATAGACGGAAGAGGTTTAATGCTGAAGTTATACGTAGGAAAGAAGGAGTTTTCTTGGTTTTTGCATCTGGTAAAGTAACAGCAACGGGTTTTACTGATGTATCAACAGCGGAGCTGTCTTACAAGAAGTATATCCGGAAGAACGGTATCATTTCAGGGTTGTTAATATAACTGCCCACAGTTTCATTAATTATTCATTTAATACGAAAATGATGATTGATACTTATGCGGATACAACTTATGAACCGAAATCTATCCTGCAGTTTATATAAAGATAAATAAGGTAACTTTAATTTATTATACGACTGGATCGTTGATTATAACTGGTGCTAAAGACCAAGAACAAATTGAGTCAACATTAAGAGAGTTTACAAACCGGACGTTAACTCATGCATGACAAGTATAAAAGGACAATGAAAATGAGAGTTTGTATCATTTGAATCAAAAATGTCAGTCATTACCTGTGAAGAGTTATCTGTAAGGGTTTGTCGCCTTTATGAACGAAAGATTGCTATTGAAAGTGATAGAGAACCTAGACTTTTGAACCGTCCGGTAAGATTAACGGGTTCTGAGTATAAGTTCTGTATTGAATATGCCGAGGATTTCGAGAAGAGACCATCATATGTGAGATTTGATGACATTATTGTTAAAAAGGAAAGTGTTTCATCATTCAGTGTTTCAAAAGGATGTTTGGAAAATGTTACTACCCCTCGTGATTTTTGGACCGATCAAAGACCATTTTGTGATGCGTTGTTACATTTAATGTATAATGATGTGTTTCCGGTTGAACAGTTACTGGATATACATATTTTAACTAAAAAGATGTCTAAAGAAGATATTAAAGAGAGGAAGTGGCCGGAAACGGAAATAAGTGGTATTAATGTGCTTAGTGGTTTACTAAAAGGACTACGATTACTGAAGAAACCACAAAACCGGAAGGTGGATTATACTGCTCTGGATAAATTTGCCGAAAAGAATAGGGAGCTATTCAATTCGTATGTTGAGCTTTTGTATTTAAACAGACATCAATAAACGATTCTCGTCATTTAAAGTTTAAATTTTGAAGAGTTAAGATGTCAAGTGAAATTAAATCGTGGGTAGTTGTCTCAGAACCTGATCTCATCTGTCGTTTAATGTTTACCGATAATGTTAAGAGACTAGATGTCCGTGCCTTGGAAAATTTCAAATATACTAAGTATGGTGTATCTCTGTCAAATTCAGAGATAAATTTCTGTATGGCTTTTGCTGAATCATTCGATAAAGTACAAAAATCTGTCTGTTTCTATAAAGTGACTGCAGAAAAGAAGAGTGATAAATCATTTTTCGTACAAAAGGAAGACAAACCTGGGTGTGAAACCCCTGTTGAATTTTGGAAATCTCTCAAACCATTTAAAGAAGCTATACAATGGTTGATTTCATCATCGTCATTACCAATTGAAACATTAATGGATTTATGTTTCTTGACAACTCAAATTTCAAAAGATGAAATGATTAACCGGAAATGGAATCATATCACTTCCAGTACACCCATCTCGAACATCCTTCCTGTTTTACCTTGGTTTAGTAAAACCGGATGAAGCTAAACCCCGGAAGATCGATATCGATTCATTAGATCGATTCATGTACGATGATCCGATTCTTTTCGATTCTTTGGTTCAATTTTTGTATATAAACGCAGATTAATTTGGATTTTCAATCAGTTTCAAATCATCCTTCAACGAGTCAACATCAATCTATAAAATGTGTTCAACTATCTATATGGAATTCATCTGTTGTTATTTCGATACTCAAGGCTTCTACATCAACGAGACCTATCATCCGATAGAAGTAGCCATGTCTGGGGACAACTTTCTGTGGCATACGAGAGTGGCCAAGAAGTGCGGATGTCAACCATCGGGAAGTGAAAAAAGTCAAATGAGGTACCTCACGGAGAATCATCATGGACTTAGAGCTGAAAGTGAAGGGTCCATGTTATGTGAAGTTAAAGAGTTGGTGAAGGGTATGTACGAAAGCAATCGTACTGAAACGAAATTCCTGGTAGCTTGCCGATCACGTGAGTCGGAATTTATGTTGAAGAGATTTAATATTCCATTTATTAATATTAATGATAAGTATGGAGCAACATTTGCTAAAATCAAAAAGGGAAGAAAACCATGTGTTCTACATGGATTCAGGATGGAAGATTCAATCAAATGTTCTCTCAATCTTATCCAGGATATGGAACAATTTGTAAAACCAAAACTTGGTTTCTAAAATTCAACTGTTTAAGAAAAATTTAATAAAATGATTTGAATTAATAACAATGAAGACTTTCCAAGTTTATTTACACCACCCTTTCACAATGATGGTCGCGGGACCAACAGGTTCAGGTAAAACATATTGGTTGAAAAAATTGGTTGATAATGTAACCAAGTATTGTTCACCACCTCCAGTGAAGATAACTTACTTTTATGGTGAGTATCAAGATGTTTTTTCAACAATGCAAAATGTTAATTTTATACAAGGATTACCCGAAAATTTAATAAATAAATTTGACGGGATAGAGCCAGAATGGATAATAATTGATGATCTAATGCTCGAGTCAACCAACTCTAAAGTGATAAGTGAATTGTTTACCAAGGGATCACATCATCGGAACTTATCCGTCATTTTACTTGTCCAAAATTTTTTCACTAGGGGTAAAGAGAGTCGGAACATATCGTTAAACTCTCAGTATTTAGTATTGTTTAAAAATCCTCGTGATCAATCGATTATAACAAATATAGCCAGACAAATGATGCCTGGTAGAGTTAGTAAACTCCAAGCTATTTATGAAGATGCAACAAAGAATCCATACTCGTATCTGTTTGTTGACTTGAAACCCGAAACTCCAATTGAAACTAGATTTCTAACAAATGTTTTGGACGAAAAACCATATATTGTTACATATTTAGTATAAGAAAAAATAGATTTATGATAAACATCAAATCAAAAAATGAGTGTTAAAAGAGCAGTTAAACATTACTCTTGTCTTCAGGCATTAGCTAAGGCTAAGAGTGCACAAGAAAGAAGGAAAATTCTATTAAATTCATCGAAATGTATTTATTCTGTGATAATTGATATTACAAAACAAATTCTAGCGGGTAATATACCAATGAAAGCAAAAGATAAAGTAAAATTAAAAAGGTATAAGAATACATTACGTAAAATAAGTGGTAAAGTGTCAAGTTTACAGAAAAAGAATATAATTGTTCAGAAAGGAGGTTTTTTACCATTACTGATAAAACCAACATTAACAATTCTAGCATCTCTTGTGGCAAATAAATTGATGGAAAAATGAATGCGATTACAAGAATGTACCTTGTTTCAGAAGATCAATATAAACGTAATGTTTTGAGACCAAGTACAACAAGGAAGATACTAGCTAAAAACTTACCAACAGAAACAAAAGTGAAATTTATAAATAATATATTAGCAAGAAATCAAGATAATTTCTACCAACCAGAACCATTGGCATTCGCCGATCCTCTTGTTGAACCATATCAACAACCAGAAATAGAACAAGAGGAGTATGAAGTAGAACCTGATGTGAAAGAAAGTGACGAGCAGAGTTCATTTACAATAAATGACCCAGTAGCATTTAGTACACCTTTAACGAGTAAACAGTTGGTAGAGAAAACACCACTTCAACTAAATACACAAAGTCCAAAAAACGCTTCGGAAGGTTTTAAAAGTCACGACAATGCTTTAGAATTGATCTTGAGAAGTATAGAGGGTCTTGTTGGTCCTGACAACCTAATAATTGATGATCATGGTAGACCTTTTATTAGAAGTAATGTTAAACATATTGTTGAGTATCTAAGAAGTAACCCTAAAGGACGAGCACCAGATGGATACCCTAGAGTAGTCCGTGCATTAATAAATAGACCTGATGCAAAGAAATTTATTATAAACAGTAGAGCATTGAAGACAATTAATTCACCATCATGGAAGAAACTATTTTCACCAAGTTAAAGGACATTTATTATAATCCTAAATCCCCCGGGTCGTTCGGCAGTGTGAAAAAGTTATACAAAATAGCTAAAGAACAGTTGCCCGAGTTAAAGTATAAAGATACTGAGAAATGGATGTATGATCAAGACGCATATACATTGTTTCGTCAAACAAATAAAAAATTCCCGAGATTACCCATTTTAGTTGATAGAATAGACGAACAATGGCAAGCTGATCTAATGGATATGACTTGGGTCGCTAAAGAAAATGGAAACAAAAAGTATATACTTGTGATAATTGACTGTCTTAGTAGGTATGCATGGGCAGTAGCAGTTGGTGATAAGTCAGCTAAAACAATGATTGAATCATTCAAACATGTAATAGAAAAAAGTAATCGTAAACCTGAAAAATTACAAACTGATCAAGGAAAAGAGTTTGTTAATAGGTTTTTAAAAGAATATTTGAATGGATTAAATATAAATCATTTTACAGCAACAGATGGAACTATCAAGTGTGCAATTGTTGAGAGATTCAATCGAACACTTAGAAGTAGAATTTATCGTTATTTTTACTACAAGGAAACTCACAAGTATATCGATGTACTCGATGAAATAATTGAGGGATATAATTCATCGTATCATCGAATTATAAAGATGTCACCTCAAGAAGCCTTGAATGATCCACATACAGCTAAAAGTAACATCTTCAAAGCTCAGAAAAAGAATAAAAAGAAACAAAAACCATTTAAAATTGGAGATGAAGTAAGAATAACTACAAATAAATTGATATTTGAAAAAGATGCAACTAAAAAATGGAACGAAGAGGTATTCAAGATTGTTAAAGTCAAACACACACCACAAGGATACATTTACCGTTTGGTTGACTGGGGAGATGAACCAATAACATCAATTTTCTACCACGATGAATTGTTCCCATCAAAGTACCCTGATTTGTATAAGACCACTGTATTGAAAACAAGGATAAATCCAAAGACGAGAAAGAAGGAATACTTTGTAAAGTATAGAGGTTACCCGGATAAGTTTAACGCTTGGGTTGATCATGTCGAGAATGTCAAGTGAATTTGTTGTTGATGTTATTTCAAATGCAAGTATGGATATTTATAAAAACAATACATTATCTGAATTTACAAATCGTTTACCACAAAAATTGATTCTTGATGGTGATTGGGTGGTAGCAGTACAAGAGATAATTTACCCACTTTCACATAAAGGAAATAAACGAACAGTCAAATGGGTCTTCAATCAAAATGAGTCGTTCAAAAGGGGTAACATTCAGAGAAATAAATTTGAATTTGAGTATATTGAAACGGACAATATTGTCAAAATAATTGAAGGATTTAATAAAAGTATGGCGGAAGGGTATGAGATTGATAATCCAAGCTTAGAGGATGATGAATTAAGACCTCCAATCATGTCACTTAGGAAAGTCAACGAAGATGGTAAAGAGAAGGACAAAATTTTCTTTCAACTTGGAAGATTACCAAATTCAATTCATCCAGTTTTTCCTCTATGTGATGACCAATCTTTTATGAGACTTCTCGGATTTGATGTGTATGCATTACCGAGAAAAATTGCCGAAGCATTTAAGAACAAGAGTTTCTCATTGATTGCACCTTATCAGCCGGATATTGGACCTAAAGGTCATTTAGTTTTCATTTGTACGGATATAATTCATGAACATTTAGTTGGTGATACAAATGCTCGAGTGCTTAGAGTTATTCCTTTGAATAAGAACATTGGTGATAATTTACACCATATGACATTTACAACACCCTACTATTATGATGTTAGAAAGAATGAAATTGATGAAATTAGTATAAGGATTGTTGATGAAAGTGGTGATAATATAAAATTTAAATCAGGAAGAGTCTTTTTAAGTTTACATTTTAAAAGAAAATGAATCGTAAAGTTTACTGTGCATGTGATAGTGATTTTTCACATCATTACCAACAACAAGCTGGTGCTGGTATATCTGACATTTCCGTTTTTCGAGGTCAACCATACCAGAGAGGATATGGATTAGGATCTGTTTTTACTCGATTTGGTGTCCCAATTTTAAAATTTCTAGCTAAACAATTTGTTAAAACTGGTATAAATGTGGGTAATGATTACCTGACTGGTACTAATTTTAAAACTTCCTTGAAAACTCATGGAAAACGAGGTATAAGAACTGCAGCAAAAGAAGGATTAAGTAAATTATCTGAGCTTGTCGATCAGACTGGTAGTGGTATAAGAAGACGTAAAAGAAAAAGAAAAGTAACCTTAACACAGACAAAGAAGAAGAAGAAAAAGGATATTTTTTCATGATGGAATATCTTCACGAAGCATCTCTTCCAGCGAGTAAATCAGAGTTGCAAGTATTTTCAATACCACCGACTCAAACGGCGATTGAAAGCAGTTATGAAGTTGAGTATCGTCCTAGTGCAAGTCTTGAGTCAAACAACTTTTATGAAATCAATGTTCCAGCAAGTGAAGATTTTACAGACTTGGCATCTACCATGTTACATATTCATCTTTCTGTTACTACTAAAAAGGGTGAAACTCTTACAACAGCCAATAAAGTTAAAGCGGTTAAGGATTTTGGCAATGCATTGTTTGAACAAATTGATTTATCTATTGGTTCGGTTAATACTGTTCAAGCAAATAATACCTACCATTATCAAGCTTATTTGGAAGACTTGTTCTTTAGGCACCCTAATCAGGTTGATTCAGGTTTTGAGGTGTCTGAGGAATCCCTACGAGCTCCTTTTGATCTTTATTTTAGGTTACATTCGCCACTGTGTGAACAGGACAAACTTTTAATTAACGGGGTACCTCTAACATTTAGATTCACAAAAAGTCCGGAAGGATTTCCTCTAATCCGAGCTGATGATGATACATCAGAATATAAAATTAAATTTGAAAGATTTGCTCTTCATATTAAAAGAGTAAAGTTATTCCCGGAAGCTCAAAAAAGCATCATTTCCGGATTGGAAAAAGGTCCAGCTAAATATTTCATTACAAGAAATGACGTCAAGTCTTTTTCTATTCCATCCGGGCAATCATCAGCTTCCTTTGAAAATGTATATAATGGCATTTTACCAAGACGTGTATTGATTGGACTTGTTAAAGATGTGGCCCAGGATCAAAATATAAGTGTTGACCCATTCGAATTCAAGCATTTCAATACAAACTTTGTCGCCTTTACAGTTGATGGGACAATGATCCCATCAATTCCATATACACCTAACTACAAGTCTAAATATTACATGAGAGAATTTATCAACCTTTACCGGTTTTTCAATCAAGATGAGGGAGTTCCCCAATTAAATATTAAATATACTGAATATCCGGATAAAAACGCTTTGTATGCATTTGATCTTTCTCCGATGGATCAATTGGCGCTGAAAACAGTACCTTGTCCCTTATAAAAGAGGCAATATAAGACTTGATTTAAAGTTTTCTGAGAAACTGGAATCATCAGTTAAAGTGATTGTTTTTGGTCAGTTTGATAATCTCATTACAATTGACAAAGAAAGAAACATTGCCTTGGACTATTAGAAATGGCTATAACAACCTTACAAATTATAAATGTGCTCAAAGACTTGCCTTGGTTTGATGGTGTTTATCCCTTGGACAGATTACCGGTAACTCTCTCACAACATAAGGGAATAATCATCAACCTGGATGAACATGATAAAGAAGGAACCCATTGGGTGGCCCTTTACTTGGACAGAAATAAAATCGCCCATTACTTTGACTCTTTTGGAAGAGCACCGCAAGGCTCTATTTTGACTTTTATTGAAAGAGTATCCCGCTATTATTTATTTAATCCTACCAAATACCAAGGCAATTTATCTGTAGCCTGTGGTTATTTTTGTATTCTTTTTATTTTATCAGTTCATGAACTTAATAACTTTTACAAGTTATTCCGAGCTTGTAAACATATTCAAAATGAAATTGTATTGATCAATATGTTGAAAATTCATTTAATGGATTAATAAAGTTATTTTTAAATTTATTTACAATGTTTCATTTGATTTATGATGACCATAAGCATAACTATTAATTTTATCATTTAAAAGAAATCTCTTATCATCAAATGGTGATAAAGCTATTTTGTTTTGTTTAATTAAACTAATTTGATGATTTCGTGACCCTAATCTTGTTACATTTTCACTATGTACATTCTCATCAAATAAACACCTAACATAATCATCATAATCAATTTTATTCTTCAATGTTGACCTCTGAACTCCTTTGGCCACTTTCTTGGTACCATCATCAGTCTTGAAAGCATAGAGCTTTGGTTTGATCCCAATGAATTCATGAATTGGCTTTCCACCCATTTCATCCTTCAAGTAACCAATCTTTCGGTGATTATCAGTTGAATAGAGGGGACTGGAAGGGTCATAATTGGAAAAGTCCATGATTTCCAACAATGATTGAAAATCTTGTGTCAAGTTATCAGTTTCAACTTCATAGATGAGAGAATCAGTATCAGTGTAAATCAACTGAATCTTATCATTGAAATGATTCTTGAACTTATCATAATGTAATTCATACATTTTTAATTTAGCAAGTTCAAGAATTGAGAATCCTACTGATATTGGCTTGTTCATGACAACTCTTGCTTTTTTAATCTGAACCAGAGCCAAATTATCGTTCAAGATCAAGAACCGTTCACAAAGCTCTTTTCTCAGTTGGAAGTTGGCTCTACTAGGTGTATCAACTGCAACTACATTGAGATGATTCCTTACATTTTCAATAGTTTTCCCATAAAGAGCATTAACATTCAGCTTCCAAAAGTTACTGTCAGCAGTGTTGGTAGCTAATTGTCTCTGTACAGTACAGAAATCAACATATGTCTTGAGCCAGACCTCTTGGTAGAAGGTGATAACACGATGGAGTTTTGTTATTAACATTCCCTTTTCCTTGTAGAACTTTAAAGTTCGATAATGAAGAACCATTTTCTCCTTTTTATAAAATGTAGTCATTAATTTTGGTGTTGGTCGATATTTAACACCTTGTGATTCAACATTCACAAGAAGTGACTTTTGGTAATCACTCAGCTCTTCCCTTGTGATCTCTCTCCTTTCTGGTGCAAGAGGGTAATCATTATGTAGATCGTGAATCTCTGGAGGATACTCTAGATCTACTTCAACAAAGAAACCATAATCATTGTCATCTGGTGTTGATAAAATATCATCTAATAATGTATCTGATGAATTAATGTCAACCCACTTAAATCCTCTAACAGGTAATCTTTGAGTCATTGCATACCCATAAAGGTTATTCACATCCAAGTAAATAATGTGAGTTTGTGGCTTTGATGGATCATAATTGGGAACTTGGGGATTATTAGCGACAACATGTCTCTTGCTGACCATAGTTAATCCTCCTCTGATCCCTTTTTCAATCATCATCAACATGTCCAGATTAGAAAACAAAGTGAGGTTGATGCAAGTTGTTTTAAGTGCTGCAGCCCATGTTAAGCCTGGTGCTGACCAATGATGAGGTGGATCAATGTTGAAAAATTCAATACTTGTCCCCCTGAAATTTTCAAACACTGCAGCAAGTAAATAAACATCAACCTTTAGGTAAATATCATGGAAATCACCTAATGATTGACAATTGAATTTGGTCCAAATTTCATTCAAATGATCATACACTTCTTGATTTATATTTGAATCAGTCAATGTAGAGTAAAATTTTTCGATGGAGGTAATGATGTTTCACTGAACCTCTCATGTGAATCCAGATACTCATATGGAAGAGATCCTTTCTTCAATAACAGTGAAACATCTCCTGGAAACGCCTGTTTAATAAATTTTTCTTTTTTATCCACATTTAATTGGGATGAAAGTGTATCCAAACTAGATGGTAAAAATGCCAAACTATCAATGAACTTGAATCTATCCAGTTGAAATCCAATATACTTTTCAATTGTATGTGCGAGGATGGTCGGTGGCCTGTTGAACATTCCACTTTCTAGGGCTTTGATAATGATGTGACCATCAAAGTTTTTCAAATTATGGAAAACCACAGGAACATCTTTGGGTACTTGGTAATTAATATTACATTCCTGATGGGCCGCTCCTCTGAATTTACCGGTTAGATGATCATGATCACGAACAATTGTACCTTTACCGAGTACTCGCAAACAAATGTGACAATACTTTGAATTACGCATTATCAGTTCATCATTTGGTGTCATATTTACGTTGGGGAAAGTATTGTCTTTGAAGTATTGATCAAGAAATGGTTGCAAATTTAACAATTCTCTAAGGAAAACAAGAGCCACATCATTTCCACGATAAAATTTTGAATGGATCACTTCTTGTCTCCAGTTAACCACAATCAAACCAAAACTACATGGTTCATTAAGTTTAATTTCACCAGTAACATTAGCTGTTGGAATTGACAGAGTTTCAAAGTCACCGTAAATCATAAAAGGATGCTTTGACTCTTTGTTGTATTTATTACGACAGATGTGAAGATATTCACCACTTGGCATTGATACACGTTGTGGGTCGACTTTTTTACAAAACTCAAGATGATCACTTAGTTTTTGTCTTTCTCGAAAATGATAGAGACATCTTGGACAGCAGTAAGCGTGATTTTTACCTCGCACAAAAGATTCAAGACGAGTGATTGTATGAAAATGTTCATTGTACAAAAATAAGTTTACATGTTTAGAACATTCATCTTTGACTACTTTGAGTGGAATCACAATTTTATCCTCTTCATCAAATGTATAAACATTCACTGAGATGTTATTTCTCTTCTCAAATCGAGAAATTTGGTGTAATTCGACTATGCCACGAACCATAGAAAAATCATACCTATCAATAAGGTCACTATATCTCGATGTTCGTTCAGCATGATCCAGCGGATGAAGACCAGCTAATACACTATACATGAAACAATCAGTTATACATTTAACAGTTCGTATGGACTTTGTCTTCTTCATCAACTCTGTTGGAAGAGGATGTTGCATGCAACCACCTTTAATTGGTCTGAACTTTAAGATGAAGTTCAATTGTATCAATTTTATCAGACGCCATCCACTTCCTCTTTGAGAATATTCATCTATTTGAGACTCTAATCCATGGAGAGAATCAGTAACTAAATTGATAATATCATCGGCCTGCATCAAAGTTGTTAACCTTGTCCAGATGTAGTCCATTTTTTGTACAATTCCTTCATTACCATTATCTTTCTCAAAGGTCATATGTAAACAGAAATGGAATTTTATCAACTTTTTAACCAATAGTTCATGAGATAATACCCTTATTATTTCATTAAACATTACATTGATTAAGGTACTGACATCATAAACTGAAGAGAGAACACATCTGTACACAGCAAATGTATTTTCAATCGCGGTCGCCATTAGTTCGAATTTGTTTGATGGTAAGAGTAAAGACACTGTCTTCCTCTTTTTAACTGGTATATCTTGTTGCACTGATACACGTTTGACAGAAGGTCGGTCTTGAATGATCTTGGGTTGATAATCATCTTCTTCTTCTGCTGGTGACGGTAATGATGATGGTAATGGTGATGGTGATGATGATGGTGATGGTGATGGTGATGGTGATGGTGATGGTGATGGTGATGGTGATGGTGATGGTGATACAAGATCAATAAAATCCGGTATCTTTTCAATAATTGTAGTTAATTTATTAGTACCAGCAAACTTGATAACTGAAGTGGGTAGTCCGGTAACAGGTAAGATTGATTGTTCATTCTCTACTTGTGTATCCCGTAATAAATCATCAATATCCTCCAATGATATTTGTTGTAATGTTGATTGTTGACCCAGCTCTTCACAAAATTGACTGAATAGAGCATCAACTTCTTGAGAAAATGACGGAGACGACTGTGGCACTGGTTGATTGTTGATCACTTCTTGGGGAATCATCTCAGACAGTTGAGCGAATAAGTGATCAATGTTTGACGATAATTGATCGTTCAAAGATGGTACTGTTGATGAAGTTAACTGTGGTAACTGTTTCGGTGAATCGGTTGTGGCGAACACATCACTCATCCTACAAACACTGTAGGAACACTGACATTGATGAGATAAATAATCACCTAAAGTGAAAGACCTGAGGTCACAACAAGGACAAGTAAAACCCTGTAAAGAAAAATAATAAGTTAACCGAAATAAAAGATGATAACAATAGGTTGGTTTCATTTCTCTTCATTTCTCTTTAATTTTTTATACTCTTCCCTCGATTTATGAAAATACATGTTTGAATTATTTTCATGTTTCCTAGAAAGAGTAAGATAATAATTGGCCCTTTCCATATATACTAGGAACATATCTGGACATTTTCCAGCTTGTTCAATATAATAAAGACCCAACTCGTGGTTAGTCATAGCTGCTCGCTGAGTATATGCAGCTCTCTTCTCCAGATAAGCCATCTTAGCTCGAAGGTTACCTTCACTGATAGCTTTCTGACGTCTTTTCCTTTTATTCTCCTTCTTCTTCTGGTTCTTGGTGAGTCGATTTGATGATTCCTGGAGAGAGAGAAACAAGAGAAATGAAGAGAAACGATACCCTAGTTGATAAGGACTTACCATTGTAATAATTAACAGATGTGATGTAACAGGAGAAAGGTAAATGTTTATCGTATTGTGGTAACAATAGACTTACTTTGATTGATAAGAAATGGAGAGAAAAATCTTTTACTTATATACAACTATTGATATACAAGATTTACAGTATACTTTTAGAACTGAATTTTTGGTGTAAAGATTGAATTTATCATGATGAAAACAACATCAGATAGGTTCAGTATAGTTTGAAATACAATTATTTATGTTCAGAATTGGATTGTGGTAACTCAGTCATGATACATGGAAATTTAGGAAAATCTCAATTCTGATTGGTTGTTGAGATCAAAGGATACCGCTAACGATTTTCTCACGTCAATTTAACATGTAAAACGTTCAATTATTACATCATTTCCAGGAAAAAAATTCGCTCCCATAGACTTAACATTGGCCGTAACATTGAAGGATTTGCGCCCGGAAGGGGGTGGGGCTTAGAGGTCAACCAATATTTTTTTCTAATGTTTCTCGATGAGCTCTATCGATTGACATTAGTCTCATGTCTCTAGCACTTATACTTCCTGAGATAATTTTTTTGTCACGTGACAAAAGTTACTAAGACCTCTAGCCTTTAAGCCTTTGACCTGACAAAGATGAAAATAGGCGCATTTGGCACTTTTTTTTCCTCCTCTATCCAATGATACCAACCATGATGCTCTAGCACCAATAGAAAAAAAGGGGGAAAAAGGGGGGAAAAATTGTGAAAAAAAACTTTTTTGCCTTTGACCTTACAAACTTGGTTTATAGTTCATAGGCTTTGGTTGTTTGCGGGATTTGTTCCTGATTTTTTTCAGAATTTTAACACCCACCCCCTTTGGATTATCATGAAAAATCATTTTCCCCCATAGGGACCCATGTTAAAAAATTTAACCCCAATTAGCACCCAGATAGAGTAATTAACATGTCATTTCCTTAAAGGGTTACATCAGATTAATCCCATTGGTCAATTAGATTATCATCATCTTAATCTTCAAACGGTTTTTAGATCAGTTTAGATTAACCCATAATCTTATCAGTTTTAATCTATTTGTTTAATTGATCACTTCATTTTAATTTGTTCCCTCTAAATAAAATCATGAGTCTTTTGTACGACTTAATTGAAACCCGCCTCATCATTAGTGAAACCATAACCGACCCTGAACGGAGAAGTTTTGTGACCAACTTCCTCGAAAGGGTTTCACGGGTAATCGATGATGTCGAGGAAATGGAAATTGAGTTGGGTGTTCCTTCACCACCACCACCACCATCAGTATCATCTCCACCACCACCGCCACCATCACCAGTTCCTTCTACATCATCATCATCATCCCTTGGTGATCTCTCAATCTTTACAGATTCATCTGTAAATAAACAGATAGAAACAATTAGTGATGCTCTGATGAGCATGAATTCTCTTCTTACCATCCTTGTTCAGGATAATAAATCCATAAATGAAAAACTTAACATGTTGGACTTAAGAGTCCGTGATAATGTTAACATCTCCGAAGTGTGTGTGGAGGAATGCCAGGACATAACCCGCCGGCAACGAGCTCAACATTTGGCCCTGGTCGAATTTCTTAACACCATACGTGAGGATATGGTAAATCGGGCTCAATTCGCCTACGAAAACAACCGATCGGAATTTTCATCTTTAAAAGAATTGGTCATTACCTTCGATCGGTGCAACGATTACCTCCTGAAAGAGTTGAACCGATTGGCCGGTCACCCAAATATTTAGTCTTTGGTTTAGCAATTTGCTGAATTACGTTTTTTTTTATCATTCCTTTAATTGCTCAATAAAACAAAAAGTTTGTAATTTAAGTGCAAAATTACATCATCAAAAAATAAGATTAAATAAATGTAAACGTTTGCAAAAATTACTCATACCAATAACAAAATTAATTAACGAGAAAAAAAGTTGCAAAAAGAAAGAGAAATAAAATTCACTTTAATTGAGTTAAAATCAGAAAAAAATTTCACCCAAATCGGGTTAAAATTGTTACCACCGGAAGTGGGTGATGCACCCGGAAAGTACTTCCACCCACTGGCAGAAGTTCCCACCGGAAGTACTGGTTGCAACCACTTTGGTCAGTTTCTCCCACTTCCGGGAGAAAATCCAGTTTCCGGGTGCATCATCCGATTTCTTTACTACTACCAAAAGTTATCTCTCAACTATTTGAATTGATTTAAAATTTTACAATTGATTCATCAAAATGAACACAATAAAAACTTCAAGATGATTAAAATTACCAGCACAGTTGATTGAGCTCTTTCTCTCGTTTAATTGCTGCTTTATTCAATTTTAGCAATCAAATTAACTCTTAAGACTAAACCCTTTCAGAATATATCCCACCCAAGTAATTTATTGAATAAGACAAAAAAAGTGATACCAGCTGACCAAATATCTCAACTGTTCTCCAACTGTATTACTCATTAAACTGTAAACACGCTGTGTACTTACACGGTAAAAAGTAAATTGTAATAGTGCCTCTCTCTCCTGGACTTCGGATCACGAACGAAGAGGCCACCGATCACTAAATTCTGTAGTTTATTATGTCTCATCCATGTTACAGGAGTTGTAAAACAACTGAGTGCGCTCTTGTCACACCCTCTAGGAGGTTATTCTACTACCTCATTTGTACAATTATTTATGATTTCTTTACAGGTTTCAATTATTTTTACATATTCTATCAAATTGGTGACCGCATCAAGGTTTTCGTTTTTCTCTGTTACACTGAAATTGTTCTGTATCCTTATATCAAGTATTCCATTAATATTCTCAGTCCAATTGCATTCAATCGGGAAGTGATTCCAATCCGGTTTTTTTCCAGCATTGTTTTATTTGAGGTCGGTTGGTTACATTTAGATTATCTGAAGCCGATTGGATTCCTGAACCTGTGAGATATAAATTAGTTTTATTAGTAAGTATCATCAGGATGTTCACGATTCAAATTAAGCTTTGAGCTTAACATTTCTTGTTCAAAAAAAAAAAATTACAAGATTATTTTAATTTTTCTTCTTCCGGTTCAGAAGGGAAAAAAGTTTTTCTTAAAATACTCGTTTTTTAGTCTCGTTTTTAAAATATCGTTTTTCTAATATCGTTTACACTTGCACGGGCACGGACACGAACACTGATTAAAATTTATAGTGAAAAAGAAACTAATTATCGCAGTAAATATGAAAATTTAAACTTCTTATAAAAAGCAGGTATCACCGGTCCCTGTAGCTTTTGTCTATTTTCACTACTTTTTCTGTGTAAAGGGCTTTACTAAGGCTATTTCACAGGAATCTCTTAATGAGAGTCTCATTATGGTGATGCCATTAACTGAATGTTGACTGTAAATTGTTTCCAATTGTAATCAGTTAATCTGGTCCATATTAGAATCTTAGTTAATTGTTTCCTATCAGAATGAACGATCTATCACAAAGGCGTCTCTCGTAAGTAATTAAATCAACCTCACAATCAATTAATTGTGTCCCTTTCTTTTCCCAACCCTACCAAGCATCTTAACCTTTCAAGTCTCTTTCTCTTTTTTTCTTTCTTGTCTTTTTCATTTTCTCTATTCTTTTTTTTAATTGTCCAATGGTTACATTGACTAATTAACTGATTATATTCTTCTCCATATTCTATTATGTATCCGGATTAAAGGACTGCTGGAGATTCTCTTTATATTGTGTTAGGTGTGCCTAAAACCGCAACACCAGAAGAAATCAAAAAAGCTTATAGAAAGGTTAGTTTGTTTTTTTTTCTCTTTTCTATTTTGTATTTTCTGTCCAAGAGAATTTAAGTCGATCAATAATTTGTAATTACCTATAATTAAACGAAATTGTTTCTGTTTTTATTTCGAAACCCGTCTGGTGACTATCTTGTCTCGGATTAATACCCACTCATTTTCTTCCTCCATTGGATCTCGTTTTGGTGACATCGATGACAATTATTCTTGCAAATGAATATTCCTCTCTCTCTCTCCCGATTTCTTTTCCGATTTTAATCATCAACCTTATCATTGGTATATTTTGGTATTCAATTCACTGTCATTGGATTCAAATTTCCTTTGCAATATTGATAGTTTAAGAAAAACAAACGCCTTCGTATGATGCGTTTGCTGATTGTTCATATTGCTCAGAATTATTATGATGAAAAGGATTATAAAAATTGTTTAATTCACCTTAATCGAGTGCTGCCCTTCTTTCGGGTAGAAAAGTGGAAATTAATTCTAAATGCAACATTAACCACTGCCTTGCATGCTGCATATTTGTCAATTAATCCAATTGAATTTGTCCAACTTGGTTTCGAATCAATTTCAGCGTGGATTCCCAATGAAGCTTCTTGGAAATTGTTGATCCAACAATCAGTTCTAAATGTTTTATCTCACGAACCACCTTGTTTACTCTTCCCTGATTTGGAAGCAGAAGAGAATGAATCAATTACTAGTTCATGGAGAACTATGTTGTCTTCGTCACCTTTCACCGATTCACCAATTAACATGGAGATGAATACAATCGCTTCATTCATTGAGATTAAACCAGTTTTTAGCCAAAAGGTTTTCCAATGGCAACAACCTGTTGATTTAAAGGTTTACCTACTTCTCAATTCACCAATGCCTTTTGTCTTTGATAAATTGAGTTTAGCCTTTAATGAACCTTATTACAATCAATTTTGTGAAGAAATTAGTCCATCTCTCAACTTAGAACCCATGGTGATGAAATGTTTAAACTTTAATTTGATTGTTCGAAAAGAAGATTGTGGTAAATTGTTGAAAATTACAAAAATCTCACTTTACTTTGGTAGTCAATCAACTAAAGTGACTTTCGATTGGACTTTTGAAGATTCAACAAGTGATTCTCAAATGAAATGTTTCAATAGTCACAATTCCTGCCTTCCATCCCCATCCTCACTAATTACCACAATTAATTATCCAATCAAATTTTACCACATAGAACCAATGTTAACTACATTCTTGGAACCACGTAAACCAAATGTTAATTTGAAACTAATCAACTCATCACCAGCACTTCTCAATGAAATGTATCCAATAGAAATCGTGATCGCCAATCAAGATGATTACAGTATTAAAGACATTTTCCTGATGATTGTCAAAGTGGAAGACGTAACAATATCAATGACCACCAACCAGCCTGCGGGTGTTTGTACCTCTTTCATTTTTGATGGTTCACCTTTACCTCTTGGTGTTAATCAATCATTAACTTCATCAATAGTCGAACCTGGATCGAGTTTGGTGAAAACGGTTTATCTGCCAATCAATGATCTTAATCCTCAACGTTTTATATTTACTGTTTATTTTACAAGTACCAACTCTTCATCACCAACAATCATTAATAACGATGATAACAATATATGTTATCAACTTAAAGAAATGATTTCCATTCAAGTTATTAATCCATTCAATGTATCATTTACAACTTGTACTCCTCTCAATACTCCGTCACGAGTGATCCGTCTCATGGAACCGTTTGTTTTAAAAGTGGACATCAGCTGTTTATCTCCATTTACTCTTGAATTAATTGATTGTAATGTTGAATTACATCAGAATATTTTTCACACTCTTCCTTACACTCCAACAAATTCAAACAAATTACTTCGTTGTGGTGACAAAACTGATTGTCACTTTGCTCTTTACTCTGAAAGTCAAATTACTCAAGACACTGGATTAGGTGTATTGGTTATACGATGGAGGAAAAGTTCATCATCATCAAATGAAAATAAACAATTGACAAGTGACAAATTGACTAATCAACAAGAACAGGAAACTTCTTCTAGTGGATTTGATCAAATTAATACAATTAAATTTAATCTACCCTCAGTTATGGTTCAAAATAGTTTCCTCTATGTTGAAACTAAATTACCCAAATTTGGTGTTACCCGGGAAAGTTTATTGTTAACTTATAATTTAGCTAATCGAACGGACAATTTTCTCCCAATCTCATTAAGTTTGGAGAAAAGTGATAATTTCATGTTCGCTGGTAATTCTTCAGTTAAATTATCAATTCCAGCTAAATCACAATTACCACAATTATTTGTTTTATATCCTCTTGTCTGTGGTCATGTGGCATTACCAAAATTAAAGATTATAATTTACCCTGAAACTGATGATCCAATTGATATGGAAGATGTTCTGGAAGATATTGTTCCCTCTTACCTTATGGTTATGGTTAGTTAATTGTAGATAACTTTCCAACTTATTAATTGATTAATTCAATTTTCTTTTTTCTCATTTTTCAGCCTCAAAGGAAAATCAATACTCCAGTTTGATTCAATTTATCAGCCATAAGGAAACATTCTAATCATAAACAATTTATTACAACAGCATAAATTCCAACTGTTCATTCAAAATGGAACCAACTTATCAATATAAGAATGAATTAAATCTAATAGATTACAATCAAGTCAGAATTTGTAACAATCAAATTTTTATTTGTCTTTTACTAGCCAATGCTAGTCGCGGCCTAGGGTCTCGCCGCGGTTATTCTATTTTTTGCAGGTACTTTATTTAACTTTTAATTGTGACAATAAGCCAGGATACTGGAATGCGGCTCTATCACATGGCATTTCTCTGGCACGCGATAAAGGAGCCGATATTTTAATATGTTCGTGCCAAGAAATTAACCCAACAAACTTCCAACAAGAATTTTCGGTGAATTCTATCCTGCCAGAAATACGTCGGGTGCGGCGAGGGGCTAATGAAAATTGGATCCACAAAGCTGGAAATTATTGTGCTCTCAGCCTCAAAGGTCCTATCGAGGTTGAAAAATTTAGAACTAACAGCAAGGCTTTTATAGCGAGGATTTTGGTGTTACCCAATGGCCAAAGACTTGGAGTAGTTGGCTGCTATTTCCCTCCCTGTATCTCCTCTGACGCAACTACCCTATTGGTGCATCTAGGTGTAATTTTAGGATTAATGAAAAAAGGCGAACACGATTGTGTAGGGAAAACCATCGAAAATTGTGAACAAGTAGTCGCTCTAGGTGACTTGAATTTCAATAATCCAACAGCTGAATGCTACAATTCACCTACCTCCAGAAACCGACTCCAAGAAGCATTTTTAAAGATAATGTTTGACCATGACCTTAAATCGGCCATCGATCCTGAGTTGCCCACCACTATAAGAGGTACCTCGATTGATTATATTATTTTGAGCAAATCTTTAAAAGTAGTGGAAACATCAAAACTTCATGACTCCCCCGCCCACTTAAATTCAGGGTATCATTTAATTATGTACGCGGTAACTGAAATACCATACTAAGTTCTAGTTCTTGTTCTAGTTCTGCTTCATCTGACTAATCAAAAGAATAAATGATAGTTTGTTTGTGTCAAAGTTTGTTTATATTTATTCGGGGTACATGGGATACATGGGGTACATGGGATACATGGGGTACATGGGGTACATGGGATACATGGGGTACATGGGGTACATGGGGAATTTAGATAGTAAAGTGCTCAATTTGTAGGTGAGGAATTGAGGTTCTGGTTTTTGGTCTGGTTGATTCACTGTAATGTATAAGAAAGCTTTGGTCAGAAACTGCTTTGTTGTTGTTGTGATTGTGATTAATTGTTGATTCTTTAGGGGATCGAGTACTTGGCTCCGATTTAGTGGAGCGAATTGATCCTCGATCATGTCGCATAAAAGGTTTTTCCTCAATGATTTCGAAAGCCTTGGCGACCATGTCGTGAAAATGGCCTTTTTGTCGATATAATATGTTGGGCCATTTATCTGGCTTGCCTAGGTAGCACCCACATAAGGGGTACCCATATTTTTCCACGAGCTTGATGCCTTTCTTCATGTCCTTTACGAAGAGAGGAAACTCGACTGGTAGAGGGTAATCGGGATTGTCAATCCTTTTTGAATTATAAGCTTTTATCCACTGTAAATAAATGAAAATAGTGGTCAGATATCGTCAACAAAAAGAACAGAAGAACATAATGAGAAAATTTACTTACAATTGAGAGTGGATCATCTTTACATTTGTCGCAAATGTCAAAATATTTCGAGTTGAAAGTCATAATGAAAAAGTTTACGAAAATTGGATTTATGATTTACAAATGAATTTGTAAACAAAGGTGAAAATGACACTTGAGGCTCTATCATTGACGATAGCAAACCCCAAGCAGAGACTCAACAGACTAAGAACCGCGAAATCTGAAAGGAGCTTTTTATTTAACATGATGACATGGGGATGAACCATGGGATAATTCAATCATGTTTACTAATCTAATCCTTAACTTTGAATAAGTTAATTGTTGATTGTGATTAACTAATTGTGGAGTTAGAAAAGTTTTAAAGAATCATAATCGAGGTAGTGATCAACAATTATACTCTAAGATAATAATGATGAGGAAATGAACAGATTCAGTCTCATGATGACATGGGGATGAACCATGGGATAATTCAATCATGTTTCTTAATCTAATCCTAAATTTATTCAAAGTTAATTAATGATTGTGATTAACTAATTGTGGAGTTAGAAAAGTTTCATGTTCCTTTGGAAAGTTTATCATCAACAATTAGCCTCTAAGATAATAATGATGAGGAAATGAACAGATTCAGTCTCATGATGACATGGGGATGAACCATGGGATAATTCAATCATGTTTACTAATCTAATCCTTAACTTTATCAAAGTAAATTGTTACAATTTTCAGATTTCGCGCTTGTAGTTTTCTGATGCGTAGCTAGGGGTTTGTTATTGTTATTGTTATTACTCTTTAGACACATGCTTATTCACTCAGTTCATTTTAGTGTTTACTTCAATCGTTTTAAACTTTTACCCAATTATTTCATCATTGTTTCAATCAGTTAATCTTTTTACTCTTTATTTCTTGAATTATTTCATCATGAATGCATTAAGCACGCAACGAATTTTAGAAAATTTTTGGGAAAGTGATTCTAGCAGCTTCAATGAATCTGCGGATTCAACAACTAACAAGGTAAGTGTTTTATACTCTCTTTTTCCGTTTCCAATTCTTTTTCAAATTCTGATTCTGAATCTAATCTTATTTCCTATCATTTGGCTTTTTTTCTTTTTTTCTTTTTAGGTTTATGAGCCAATTAATTTCAGTATTAACAAGACCACTTCAAATGAAGTCGATGAAGCTGATGTGTCTCTGTCTGATCAAACTGCTCACGAGGACGCTAATGATTCGACAACTGAAGAGGTAAAGAAAATTTCCCCATGTTTTCAATCTTTTTCCTTTCCAAATTCTAATCACAATTATTTGGCTTTTTTTCTTTTTAGGTTCTTGAGTCAATTAATGAGATCGTTTCAAATGTAGTCCAGCAAACTGGATCAATTATCGATGAAGCCGACGTATCGCTTTCTGATCAAACTACGCTAATTGCTGACGCTCAAACTTCCAAGAATGATTCGACAACTGAAGAGGTAAAGAAAATCCCCGAAGTTCCCCATGTTTCCAATTCCAATTCTTTTTTCTTTCCAAATTCTAATCACTAACATCAAATTAGAATAAAATGAGCGCCATCTACTATGTAGATCTCGAACTAAAGTGAGAACCTATAATTTCATTCGCTTGTTTTGAAATATCAACTGTTCAATTTTGGTAAACATTTCAAGTGATTCTGTTCAAATTGTGATAACACTTTTGTTTTTTCAACGAAATCTTAGTTAATTAAATTGTTCTTTTTATTTTCTAACTGTGTTTTCAATTAGTTTTTGTTTTCTTGTTTCTGGTCGACAATTAGCATCAATTCAAACTTGTGAAACTTGAAACTTCCTCAATGATGTTTGGATTTGATTAAAGGCCCATTTGGCCTATTTACAGTTAATTTTTTTTTCTTTTTGTTAAATTGGAGAAAATCTTTTGGAGCTTTTCATTTCTCTTTTTTTTTATTTACCGTTTGTTAGCTTTTTTCCAATTTTATTTATCTAAGTGTAATTAATGTATGTCTATTTATTTAAGTAACAAACAAATAGGAAGTCTCTACAATCTAATTATAATTAGATAACCATTATGAGAGGTTATCATTATGAGAGGATTAACTGTATTAAGTTCACTTTTTCAAGGTCCAAATCAATCTAAACATTTACGAATGGATAATTCCGTGGTGACCATCGGTGAATCAATGTTCGGTATCAAAAATCATGGTAATACCTGTTTCATGAATGCAATATTACAATGTTTATCTCATACCGATTTGTTGGCTGAATATTTTGTTATGAACCATTATAAGATTGATTTGGTTAAAAACAAGCAGATTAATTTGTGTAAATATGGTTCTCATGGTGAAGTGACCTGCCAATGTGCCCTACTCTTTAAATCACTTTGGACAAACAATTATTCCCCCGAAATATCAAATAAGTTTAAACATCTCGTCTCGAAATACTGTAAACAATACGAAGGAAGTGACCAACATGATGCCCAAGAATTTCTATTCTTTTTATTAGACATTTTCCATGAGGATCTTAACATTGCAACCAAAAGAAAATCAAAAAAATTAAAGGTAAATATATTCTTTCCCCACTCTTCAACTAATCACTTTCATCTCGAATGTGAATAAACCATATAAACATTTTTCCAATCATTACAATTAATCAGAATCTAATCTTGTGATCCTCATTTTTTTTATGGTTCTTCATCTTTCTTTTCCCCTTAATCATCTTATTGTTTATTGGTTTACTCACGTTGATGATAATGATGATGACTAACTACAAATTATCCGAGATATTTATCAATTATTCTGTTTTCTTTTTTTTTCCTTGTTTTATATTTTCTTTTTTCCATTTTTTTTCTCCTTCTTTATTACTCAGCAAATTCAGAAAAATTGGAATAAATCTGATGAGCTAATTGCTGCCGAAACTTTGGCCTACCATAAGAGATGTGATTCCAGTTTCATTCATGATCTATTTCAAGCTCAATTACGTTCATCGTTAGTCTGCCGATCATGTAACAATTACAGCAATACCTTTGACCCTTACATGTGCCTTTCAATTCCGGTTCCTATCAAACGCACACAAACTGTCATAATTAACGTATCTTATTTAGATAATATAACAAAAATTGTAAGTATTCAGTGAATATAATCAAATCTACTCAACCATTTTAAATATCAACTTTCCTAACAACTAACAATATTACAGTACAATAACATTAACCATCAACGATTTAATTTTGATGAAAGAAAATCAAATTGTTGATTAATAACAAAAGGATTTGGTTGTGGTTATATTTTCATTGCAATTTAAATTTACTATTATTTTTTTTACCTTTTTCTCAATATTAATAATATTATCCAAGGTCAATGATTAATTATATATATTTTTTTCACCTTTTGTTATTGTTAATGTTATTGTGTTTTTTATTTCTCATTGTTATTTTATTTCACTGTGATTATACATAAGTAATTATTAGCCATCATCATTGTTATATTAATTTCATCTCATTGTAATATTATATTTTCAAAGGTGCGTATGGTTGTTACTATTGAAGCTCAAGCAACTCTACGGGAATTGCGAGATAAAATATCACGATTGGTTAAGATTCCCGAACGTCAGATGGTCCTTCTAGTTGTAGAAAATGGTTCTGAATTGAAAGAATTGATCAAGGATAAACTCACCATGCATGAGATACTTGATGATATTGATAATGTTGAAGTTGAAGCTATTGAAACTCCTTTAACACCCACATGGGGAGCCGAAAATTATTCAACGCTTGTCAATGGTTCATCAACATCAACACCTAGTTCGTTGATAATAAATAATTCATCAACGACGACAACTTCATCTTCCTCTTCATCATTATCATCATCTTCATCGCCTCATCCTCCATCACAACAACCACCATCTTCCCAACCCTTGACCCTTTTATGGATTAACCGGGTTGGAATTGGAAGTGAGAATAAAGTTTTTGGCCCTTTCTTCAGTATTTCTCTACCAAGAGAATCATCTTTCAAGGAGATTCAGCATAATCTTATGAAAAAAATGTCACCAATATTAAGGAAAACTTGTGATCTCGCAATAGTCAAAGATTCAACTTTGTTCCGCTTAAAAGTAATCGACGGATTACCAGGTACGATAACAATCGATTAATTCAATTCTTCCTGTTTCTACTTAACTGTTCCAATTAACTTGCTTAATGTTTTCTTTTCTTTTTAATTTTAATTAACTTCTTTTCCAGGGAAATGTTACCTTCCTGAAGATGTTGACCATCCACTTTACATGCCAACAGTGGACAAAGCTTTGTCCAACTGTGAACAAACTGATTACCGAGGACCAATTCATCTTAAGCTTATAATTGAATGGGATCTTGACCTAAGACAAACCTTATTGGTTGATGATGACGATCTTTTAACAGTAATTGACGATCCAAACATTGAGTTTATCAAAGTTCACAATGAGATGGCCAATACAGCAACTTTGAAAGATTGTCTTGACATGTATTTTCGTGAAGAGCGTCTAGGCGCTGATAATGCTTGGATGTGTCCAGCATGTAAACGCCGTCAACAATGTATCAAAAAACTTTCCCTTTGGTCAACACCCGATATATTCATAATTCATCTGAAACGTTTCCGTCAAGCCTCAAATTCATTGAGAACTAAATTAACAACTTTGGTTACTTTTCCATTTTCCGGTTTAGATATGAACCCTTATCTAAGTAACCGTAACAATTACAATAATCATCTAAACAATAACAAACACGGAGTTGACACTGTTGACTTTGTTAACAACAACAATCAAATTAACAGTCAAATTATACGTAATTCATCAGGACGTCTACCATCACCGTGGCGTCGGCCTTCACGTGATAATTACAACAATCAAATTAACAATTCAAATTCAATACGCAATTCAACAGTTTATTTACCATCTCCATGGCGTCGACCCTCACGAAGTACTTTAACCAATAACAATACAATTGTATCTGGTTTTCCAAAACATGAAGATAATATTTACAATCTTTACGCAGTTTGTAATCATCATGGTAACATGTCTGCAGGTCATTATGACGCATACTGTCGCAACGTTGTCGACGGTAAATGGTACTCATTTGACGATCAAATTGTTACTCCAATTCTCGAGCGATCCGTAGTTACATCAGATGCTTACATCTTATTTTACCAAAGATCAACTCTTTCACCTCAAGTTTCATCTTGTTCCTCCTCTTCATCATCCACCAATGGTTCATCATCAACAACCTCTTCAAATAGTTCATCAACAATCAGCAGCTCAGCATCTTCATCAAACAGACCAATTGATCATTGGACTTATCATCTTGCACCACAGATAAAAACATCAACAATTTCAACTTCCATCTCTAATAGATCATCTCCTAGTTCAGCAAAAGTTCAGATAATTTATCTTCATCAAGCAGTCACCATGGGTCAGGTTAGTAAAAAAAGATGTCAAAGTGATTCTCAATGCTGAAAAATTCATTTTTTGTCCTAATTGTTTTCAGATTCATCTCATAAAAGAGATCACAATGGAAAAACCAACCACAGCAATCAACTGTCTCGTGGAGCTCGCGCCTATTCAACATTACCTTCAAGGAAACCATCTGATTCAGCTAAAAGTTCATTAAAAGATTCTCGACCAATCTCACCTCCGATCAAAAGATCTCAAAATATTTATAGTAGTATGAGCCTAAGTAAGAGTAGAAGTAACCATTTAATTGATAAAATAAAATCAACTCATTCACCTCAAGAATCACATCAACAGCAGCTATCAAGACCAAAGAGTCTATCATCCAATCTTCATCGTCATCCCGGTACAATTAATAACTCGAATGGACCTTTGTCATCACCCTCTCATCATACCAAAGGAATTGATGGTAAATATAAGGCTAATTCGCCTGATTGTTTACCTAATAATTACTCAATTGATGAGAATCAACTTCAACAACCTTCTCCTCCCTCTTTGCAAGAAAGCAATAGGTATTGGACGGTCACCTCGGTTTAGAGACGATCTCTTTTCATGTTTCGTTGGAATATTGAGTTGAACTTATGGCCTCGAATATTTTGGACAAACAATATTCCCATATTGACATTCCCAAAATAACCTGAGGAGGATTACGATGAGCAGACAATCAACTATTTCGAACCAAATCATTTCAACTCTGGTCAATCAACTTGTGGCAATTAACAAAATTTAACCAACTTGTTTTTATTTATATTTCTGATGTGCAATAATATTGCACAATTTAAACCCGTTAACTAAAACACTTTACCCACCAAAACCCAAACCACACCAAAGAACTAACCAGGTAACGCTCTTCGGGTAGTTATCGTTGATTCTATTGTTAATTTAATAACAATTAGCATTTCCCGATACTTGCTTTTTATCAGTTGGATTTAACTTGAAGTTAATCCAATTCATTAACCCTTTGCTCTCTCTCAACCTCACTTTATATCCTCATCATCACTTTGATCCTTTTGTTGTTATTAATCAATTCTTATAATTGGTTTCCCGTTTTGCCAAAAATAAGCTCTCATTTAATTATCACCTAACATTCAACTAATTAGCCGAAGCTATTTAGTTTCCTTAATTGTTGTGCTGATCATATAAAAAGAAAACCGGAGATTATGGTGATTAACGTTGATAACCGTTAAATCAAGAAACAATGGATCAACTTTAAATGATGAAGAATTGATTGTTCATGATTTATCTTATTTTGTTTTATTTTCTGTTGTAAAAAAATACACAAAAGCAAAAGGGAAATGATATAATACACATGGATCATCAAGTGATAACAAGCTGTTAATATTAATTACAAACCAACAACAATTAAGCCATGAAGTTTCAGTGGATTAACAACTTTATCCGCACTATTGTTTTATTGTTAATCACAATTAACGATTCAACACTTTGGAGATATTTATTTTTGATAAGTCGCCTTCGCCTTTCATTAACAAATTATTAACTCAAATGATCAATTAGAAGGACCCAAATGATTAACCAGCGATAAAGATTTAATTTTTATGGACCATGTTAATGTTACGATAATCTTATGATAGATTATGGATCAACAATATTTACGAAAAAATATATTAATTAATTTGATTATCTTGACTGGACAACAATTGATGACATGAAGAGGAAACAGCAACAATTAATCATTTTACTAATCAAACATTTACTTTTGATGGAAACTTAATCATTACATTTAATTGTTCCTGTTGATTAACCTTTAACTCCCCATGTGAATATCTCATTCAAGTTACCAAACAACTCATATCTAATTAGGATATTTTAATTAACAACTTTAATCACTTTATTTTATTGGTCAGTTGAAATGATAAATAATTAGTTAATCATAAACTGTATTAACCTGTACTTACAAAATTAACATGTTCAAACTCAAACAAAATTAACCCTCTAACAAACTGTTATCCATTCAAATCAATTTGATTAATTGTTACACGTTCACCTAATTGTTTTCCTCTGTCACAATTAATTGTCACTAATTCCTCTTGTTAATTATGTTAACTCATTCATATATTGTTTCTGTCTTTCTTCATGTATCATTTTCACATGTTCTATTTTCGTTCTCTAATTGTGATTAACTGATTGTTCCTACATATTATTTACCAAATTGAAAATTATCCTGGTTAATGTATAATTTGATTCTTAATCATCTGTTAAACAATTAGCTAATTGTTGTCATCCCATTTCACAAACTATCAAAATCTAACTGTTTCTATTTTCTGATTCTACCTTGATTATTGTTAAACTATTAATAATTGTAACAAATCTTGATGTTAATAATCAAATTAATTAATGTTAAGACTGTGACAATCAAGCCAAAGGGTTTTAATTGTCAACTATAAAAAAATTGAGATTAATAACATAAAGATTTGATTCGCCGATTGTATAATTAATTGTTAAAATCACCAAAAATCTATTCGATGTTCAATCAATTTAAATGACCATTTAATTTTCCAGAAACATTTCCAAAAATTAATTAATTGTTCAAAATACACATTCAAGATTAATAAGATTTTCACAAAATTTTCTCCAAACAAAAACAATCAATCATTTCAATTGCAATCACAATTAATCTTGATAGTCCATCACGATGAACAGTTAATTGTTTCAACTAATGATTGATTGTATCGCTGATTATCAATTGGTAATCCATTGAAATCAACACAAAAACATTGACCATCCAAACATTGGATTGGATTGTAATTACCAAGATGATCACAATTATAATTAGTCCAATTTTTATCGTTCACTTTTCTCAGCATATCTTTATCACGAATACAATCTGTGCAAGGAAACAATTTAATTAGACAATTAACGAGGAAATAGCGATTTAATTACTTACTACATTTAATTTTCTCAATATCTGGTGAATCTCTTGAAATTGTTACTTGGCTTCCAAACTTTTCACCTTTTTTGTTTACGCAGAAACAACTGATCACAATTAAGAAGAAAATTAATTGTTGTTGATTAAGAGCTCTAAATTGTTACCTTGTTTTATCACATTGTTTAGCTTTGAAGGTTCCATCTAAATCACAATCAGGTAATTCGTAACCAACAACATAATCAAATGTTTTCTTGAGATTTGTAAGTTGATTAGTTTTTCTGGTTAATTCAGACCAACAAGGGAAATCTGATGTTTTTTGATTATCTGAAACAATTAAGCAGCAATTAACAGCGTTTAATATTTGATTTACTTTGTTTTGATTACACTTACAACAGGGTAACTTTTTAATATTATTAATTGTCACTGGAACTCCTTTAATTGCTCGTCCATGATTAGATGTTGAATCGATACAATAACCATGGGTATTAGTTAATTGTAAACTTAAATAGTTACCATTTGATTGACATTGTGGTGAACCAGAGGGTATTTTTAATTGTCCCTGATTGTTTAACATTGAACTGATTGAATTAAGATCACGGGAACAAGCTTAGCACAATTAAATTAGATTAATATCATATTAAATTATATCTTTTCCTCTGTGATAATTACCACAATTAACTGATGATTTTTGGGTCTCTAAAAAATCACCGAAAATTTTGTTTCCATTTCCATCAACACAGAAACACCTAAATTGTTGACAGTTAATTGTTAAAATTTTATACCAATTTGATTGTTAATCTTTTAATACCTTGAATTGAAACATTGGAAATTGAAATAATCACCAAAATAATCACAATTAGTGATATAATTTAAATTGTTTCCATTGGTGTTTATTTCCAATGCTTTTATCCGTTTGGTCAAACAATCACTTTTACCTGTAACAATTTAGACTAAATTTATTTCTCATTATTTTCACCAATCAAAATTATTTAAATTGTGATAATTAACTTGTCCTTACCTTGGACACATTTAGCTAATGGTTGATTGTCAGAGCAAACTAATTGTTCACCACAAATAATTGCTGGGATATTTTGATAAGACGTTTTAACACAATTCTCGTCTAAATCTGTTGATTAGTTTTAATTGTTAATTTTTTGGATAAAAATTGAAATTAAGGTTAATTAAACTCACCACCAATCTTGACACAGAGATTACAACAGCCACAGGTCGTTGAATTAGTCAAAAGTAAATAGCCTTCAGGGCAATCGGTTATTTCTTGTGGACATTTATTAATTGTACAATAATTAGATGAGCAAACATCAACTCCAGTAACAAGACTGACCGATAAAACCAACAATAGACATGAAAAACTGTTCATTAAATATGAAAATTTAATTGTTGACATTATTAGAAACATTCAATTCAATTTGTTGTCTTAATTGTTGGAGAAACAATCAAATCATTTTGTTTTATTACAAGAACCATAACAATTTATCTAATCAGTTATCAAAATATATCATAAACTTTTATTTGTTCAAGAAAATGATTTAAGATGGAAAATATTTATTGGAATGATGAAACTACGAAAATAATTAACTAATTTAATTGAAAATTCTGAAACAATTAAAGTGAAAGAAAAAATCTAAAATCAAACCAAAGATAATAACTAATCATTTTCATTTGGAATACAATTAATTAGTCTAAATATCAACAAACTAAATATTCTTCATTCATTTCTAATCAAACCATCAATTTAAATGAACAAATTATTCAATCAATGAATCAAGTTGCTTTTCTCAACAATTAATAAGTTAATCAACTTTTTGGAAAAAGAAAAAGAATTCAAATTTACAGCGCAAAGTTGGATTCCTCCGCTAGATGGCGTTCGTGTTGCAGCGGAAAAGGAAGTTGATTTTTTTTGAAGAATTGAAATTTCTTGTTGGTTTTGGTTTGTGTTATTGGATTTGTTTTATCAATTTATTTAATTGTAATTAATTAAATTTTGTTACAATCATGAAATTAAACGCTAAGGTTAAGTCTATCGGTGTTAAGGATGTCAATCAATCTGTTTTGGTAATTGAAGTTGCCAAATTTCTTAAAAAGTAAGTTGATTTTGTTATGGTTTCTCTTGGTGTTTTTTTGTCTATTTTGTGGCCGGTGTGTTGTTGGCTTGATCATTTAATTGGTTTTGATTTATTTTGTTTGATTATTTTAATTAATTGAATGTTTTCTATGTTTTGTCCTGTAGGTCTGGCAAATTACCAATTCCAACTAAATTAGACATCGATATCGTTAAAACTGGTCTATTCAAGGAACTCGCTCCATTTGATCCTGATTGGTATTACGTTAGATGTGCAGCCATTGCTAGACATCTTTATCTTCGATCACCATCAGGTGTTGGTTCCCTTAGACGTGTATTTGGAGGTAGATACCGACGAGGTGTTCGACCATCACACTTTTGCAAGGCTAGTGGAACAGTTCTTAGAAAAGCTTTACAAAGTTTGGAAGCATTAAAATGGGTTGAAAAGGATCCAGTCTCTGGAGGACGTAAATTGACATCACAAGGTGTCCGAGATTTGGACAGACTTTCAGCTCAACTTAAGGCAACAACCAGAAGTGAAGTGATCCTGTAAACAATAGCAACATTTACGAGACTTTCAATTCGTATTACATAAAAAACAAATAAATTAAAAGTCCTTATACAAAAAAATGGTTTAATCCTGATAATCATTTAACACTTCACTCGAGAAACAATCTTTCAATAGAATAACTTTTCCTCTATCATGTTGATAAAACTGTATTCTAATCAAACTTTCGGTAAACTAATCGTTCATTCGGCCAAATTTCGCTCATTTAGCCAAATAGCAAATCATTAATTTGCTCAAAATTTGGTAACAATTACAATATATTAATCCAAAGACCTTGTTAAAGTTACAATCAAAAACGAAGGCGTGATAATTAATATCTTTCAGGCCTAAAGACCACAAAGAAGATTTCAACCTAATGGTAAATCACTTTCAAGGAATA
The DNA here is from genome assembly GCF_014898815.1 of Panonychus citri. Lineage (NCBI taxonomy): Eukaryota > Metazoa > Arthropoda > Arachnida > Trombidiformes > Tetranychidae > Panonychus > Panonychus citri. The sequence goes on along the minus strand of NW_026515543.1, from coordinate 4,282,486 downwards.
AATCAAATAAAAGTGTTGATTGATTAATCAAATTCAAAAGCAAAGAGAAACAAAAAATGAACAATCAAATTAAATTGCGAATCAACATGAAAATTAACATTCGTACATTAAAAGCTTAACAGTTAACCAGAATTCAAACCTTAGCAAAAACGAAAAGTTTTTCATCTCACTCACTCACTTTCTCTTTCTCTCTCTCTTTCTCTCTTCTATTCTTCTCATTTATCATCTTTATCATCTTGATTATCTTGATCATCATCTTGATTACCTGTTTATTAAATTGTAGCCCACCTAATATACTTGGAATTGAGTTTCCGTGGCGCCCAACTAGTTTAGTTAACAACCTTACCTTGATTAGTGAACATTCAACCAACAACAATTACAATTGATTCCCAAACATCAGCATTAAATTTCATCATTTAAACAAACAATTTACTAAAAATTAAGTGAACAACAATTTAAATCATTAATTCATTTGGATAAAGACAAAAAGGATTAACAAACAACAACAAGTAATTAGAGTTACAATTATTTTCCAATTTTCAAACTTTTACTTTCACTTTTTTCTTTCGATTATTGTTTCTAATTGATACGAATATTAATTTAATTAGTAATTAATTTTAATTTCTTTCTCTCAGTGAAATTTTATCTCAGAAATTCATCAATTGAAAGACCAACTGTTGATTTTAAAATGAGTGACGATATAATTACGGATACAAAGAATTACCTATCAAGTGGTAAGTTAACAACAATTTAAATCAATAGCAATTAGTAAATTGATCAATTTATATGTGTGATTAGTGCAACAATTTACCCCTAACAATATAAACATATTGACTAATGATGATTTGCTAAATTAATTCTTGAATTGATTAACTATTAATATCGAAAAAAAGTTTTTTTCTTCTTCTGTTAAAGTTAATTGTTGTTTACTGTTGATAATCAGAGATTTTTTTCTTCATATTCTTATTCATTCAATTTAGTTGATTGTTACCTTAATCAACTGCACACTCACATAAACACATTAAAATACATTTGCAATCATCTAATCACGATGATTATTTTAATCATCATGATGATTGTCAATTTTTTAGACTCCACAATCAGGGCAACTCAACAATCATTGACATTGATAATGACTAACTAATCAGTAAAACTATTAATCGAGGTGAGAATCAACAAATCACCATCAACTAAATTATTAACGATATACCAGTTTTTTTTTTGCTCAACTCATCATTATTATAACAATTTAGTTAACGGTAATCAGAGAGTAGTTGGTTGATTAGTTAACTAACGAAGGTAAAAAAAGGAAATCAATTGATTGAAAAATCGTCTCGATCTCAACGTTACTATTTTTAATTGTTGTGTGTCAGTATTATTATTATTAACCCTTTGTTAGTTAAATATGATCTGTAATTCTTGTGGTTTATCAGCGTCAGAATCAACTAAACATCAACAATTAACTTCAACAGTAAAATTAACATCTAATGTTATTATTAATGATGAGGTTGATGGTGTTATCTTGCCGAGGACAATTAAAAGGTGTCCGGTTAAATCATGTTTGAAGAAACGGACATCGTTGTTACCTCCGCCTTCACCTTCACCACCGCCACCAACAATTAATCAATCATCTTCCTCATCAACATCAACCTCATCTTCATCATTATCATCACCCGAATCAATATTAGCCCATTGCGATGAAACTTTGACTAAATTGCGTCTCTCATTTACAGATGGCCTGATTGACGATTATATTGTCGGTGATCGTGTTTGGGTTGACGGAAACAAGCCAGGCTACATTCAGTTCATTGGTGAGGTTCATTTTGCCGACGGTGATTGGGCTGGGGTGGTCCTCGATGAGCCGATTGGTAAAAATGCTGGTTCAGTGAGTGGAAGGCGCTATTTTTACTGTGAACCCAAACGTGGACTTTTCTGCCGTCTCCAGCGGCTTTCACGTTACCCTTATTCGTTTGGTAAGTCCACTCCCGACTCTGGTATTTCCGCTGATGGTGAAGTGATTGCTCGTGGTCTCCGTCGTTCTCTTAAAACTGGTGGAACCTCATCTCGTGGCGGTTCACCAAGTCGTTCATATACCAGTAACTCGGAGCGAAGTCGATCTTTATCCCGATCAGTTTCCAGGTCACCTGAATCATCTCGATGGTTATCCTACTCGGAGACACATCATGATCCCAATTGTCCATCTTCCCGATCATCTTCTCGTAGAGCTGGATCACCGATGCGCCATCGATCAGTCAGTCCATTAGCTCGATATGCTTGGTCCAATACTGATGACCTTAGTAACCTGATCGCCGCTGATGATTATGCCACCGAAAACAGATCAACTAAAGTTTACTCTTACACACTTCCCCGTAAGCCAACGTCAACTTTAACCACCGTCTCCACGGTGACAACAACAGTTGACGGCCAATACAAACCAGGTCCACTTCGTCCTGGGGATAAGGTGTTCGTCAATTCATCCAAAGGTCTTCTAACGGGTCGCCTTCGGTTCATAGGGTCAACCAATTTCGCCGCCGGTCAATGGGCTGGAGTTGAACTCGATGAGCCTCATGGTAAAAACGATGGACAAGTTGCTGGAAAAAGGTAAATCAATTGACTCTTATTTAGATCATAATTTATTTTTATTCTAATAGTTTAACAATTAATTTTCTATCCAATTAACATTTACAATCAACTCTCTCTCCCTCTCATTAATCACTAATTACGCCATTAATTGTACGATTAAAATTTTATCGATAATTGGAAATTTTCATTTATAATCAATTCTTGTTACAATTTGAAAGACATATTTTCACAATTAATTTAATAACATAATTTTGTTGTTTAATTGTTAACTTTTAATCAAAAGGAAAGACATTTAATCAACTGACTAAATTGTTGATCACAACAAAGACTAGTTATCCTTGATTAAATATATTGTTTTTTTAGTTTGGTGTTATTTGATTGTCTTTCAACAATTAAAAATTTTCTCGCTGACAAAATTAAATTTTCATAATTCCCATTGGGAAGATGATTAAAAAAATTATTTAGTATGTTTCAAGGTCAACTGATTGTTAATCACTATCAGCGTTAATTTAATTGTTAGAAGAGTTTATTTCCACAGTTAATTAATATTAATTATCACATAATAACAATCTGGAAACAAAAACCTCAATCTGGAAAAAAGTTATTATTTTCACAAATTTTGATTCTAAACTTTAATTGTTAATCTGTTAATTGTTGATTCTTAATCACAGATACTTTCATTGTCGATCCCGATATGGCCTATTTGCCCCGAGCTACAAAGTGGTCAAGGCGGATCCCAATCGGATGACCACAGTGACCAGAACCGTTCGTAATGGACCAAGATTTTAATTGGGAAATAATGATTAACATCAACATCTGATTTATCTGCGACAATTTAATTGTTGTAATCGTCTTCAAATTTGATTGTTGTCCTTTCATAGTTAATTATTTTGTTCTGTGTTCAAGTCAATCTATTTGTCTCTCTTTTTGATTACTGATTCATTTACCTTTTTTTACCCTTTAATTCATTGAAATTTAATTTTCTTCTTTTGCTTCTGACTGTTAACAATTAACTCTAATTAGTTGAAACAATTTAATTGTCTTTTTCTTTTCCGTTTATCATCTCATACAACAACAATTAAACCAACAATCAAATCAATCAAATAATTTTCTTGTAATTTCATTAAACATGTTGATTAAAATGCTTTTGTTTCATTAGAAAGTTGATAATCAAGTCCTTAGATCGTTTACAATTTAAATTGTTATCACAATTTAATACTCTAATCAGTGGGTTGTCTTATAGTAGTTAATCAACAACACCCACAGTAACAATCTGATCAATTACAATTAGCATTAGATTGATAATCAACTAAATCTTTGTAATCTCAATTGTTTGTTTATTAGATAACAATTAACATTTCCAAGTAAATTGTTGGGGTTTTTGCCCATCGACCAAAATGCTAATCATTGATAATCAACAATTTAAAATTAACTCACGAGTCTTAAATCACAAAGTGATCAGAATTTTCTAGATAATTATTGGAATTCACTCCAACTATTAATCATTTGGTTTCTTGAAATTAAATTAAATCGCGTAGGTTTTAGGACAAGGTTAAGTCTAGAAGATTTTTTCGTAAACAACAATTAAGCTAATGTAATAATCAACGAATGCATTTAAAGGGTAACTAACTAATTCACTTAGCTGATGATAACTGAATTAACTAAGTGGGCTGTTGTTGTTGTTGTGGAAATTAATTTTACGATGATCAAGTTGATTGTTGGAAAAGGTCATAGTCAAGATATGAAAGTACAATCAACAATTGAGGTTCATCTTGTTAAATTGTTGATCCAATTTGATTAACGACGGTGGCGATGATTAAACTTTCTCTAACGATTATGTTGATTAATTGATTCCATTATTGATTGAGTTAATTTTCAGCGATTCTCAATCATATCAAATTATGGTAACATTTAATTTCCACCTTGAATTTTAATTGTTGGTTAACTTTTGATTCTCAGGGTTAAATTGTTGTTGTTAGACACAAGGATGATTGTGATGACAATAACGATGAACCAAATAAAATAATAAACAATCAACTGATCACAATTAAATGTCACATTGATGATGATCAGATTGATTTGATTTGGTTGTAAATTCTTGTTTATTATTAATTTGGTAATTTGTTGTTACTATTATTTAAATTGTGGAGGAAGTGGCAATGAAGGCTTCATGATGATAGTGAAATTAGTGATCATGATTATGATGTTTGATTGATCAAAATTAACTCACGCAATTAAGTTAAATTGTGGTAAAATAAATTGTTAGTTCTTGAACTTATATTTTACCAAAAAAAATCGTAAATTTTTCACGTTTAGTTGATTGTTGATACTATTATTAATTGTTGGTATCTTAAGCAAGATGGTGACTTGATAATCATCAAGGACAATTAAAAAATGAATTAGAAACAAACAAAATCAAAACTAACCATTGATTAAGAAAATTATTTAAACATAATTGTGATTAGATTTTATTCTCATCCTTCAAGTTGATCATTAAACAATTGTCCTTGTCAATTAACTGTTTCTCAACAATTGAGTATTTTTCAATTACCATAAAAAATTCAGCTAATAAATTGTCTACATAAATTGGTAACAATCAAGTCAACAATTAAATCAAAACCGGGAACTTGAAGTGAATCTTGACTAGGAGAAACTTTTCTCAATCTTTATCATCTCGATTTAATCCAATAATAGTTGATTACCTTTGATTTAATTTGACTTTTTTCTGGGAAAAAATCAACAATCAACCGAAAAATTGATCAACTAATTGGAAAATTAATCAACACGACAAACTAAGATGACCATCATAAAAGATAATCAAATGTAATTAGAGATTGTAACCAAATAATAAACCTGCTAAATTCATCAAGATTTAAATTACAACCAATTAGAAGAAGAATTAAAATTGATAATCAGAAAGACTTTGAGCACAATTTAAACTCCAAGCTGATTGTTGAGTGAAAATGACAGTTCTAATTACGATATTATTATTACCTTCATTTTCAATTGATTTGTTTACATTCAATCCAAGGAAAAACAAGTAAAATAGTAAGTAAAGTAATTAAATTCACATTTAGCTAATTGTAATGATCAATCAAGTTGAAGGAAACGAAAACAATTTCAACAAATTGTATCAATCAACTCATCAGAATTTAAATATTAAAATAACCTCTTAAGTTCATGTGAGCGTCAGTGGTATAACGGTTAGCATAGTTGCCTTCCAAGCAATTGATCCGGGTTCGACTCCCGGCTGACGCAAATTTTTGACCTTTTTTTCGACATTTGACTTTGTTAATTGTTGTCAATTCGTCGAATCTCAATTTCATCTAATTATTGTTACATTCACTTACAATTAACATGATTGAGACTCTTATTAACAGTTGTATTCTGATGAATTGAAATTCTGTTTTGTTAATCAATTATAAAGGAAATTTAATCGTTCAGTTAAATTGTAAAAATTTTATTGTTAAAATTTTTCATATTAAAATAAAATTAGTTAATTGGTTGATTGTCATTGTTAACAAACATTGACATTCATGGTTTTTCAGTTAAATTAATTGCAGTGGATTTTCCCCCTTTTAAGATGATACTTAATTAATGTTCTTAACGTTCATTGTTTTGATTATCTTAAATTGTTTACTCGTTAAAATTGATTAAGAGTATTTGTTTTGTTGTCAAGTTTAATTTCCCTTTGATTTTGTTTGATTTTTGATTCGCTGATTGTTTTAACTTTAAATGGTGGTTTAAGTATGAGTAACAATTGTTACAATTTATAAAAAAATGGCAAATGATGATTTAGAGAGATGATTAAATGTTTAATTGTCTCCGTTGTGTCATCTTAATTGTTTGGCTAGAATCGGAAATGAGCATTGAGCATATCTTCATAAGTATTTTTGTCCAGTGGCTTGTAAACCATTGATTTAGTGTCTAAATAGTAGATTGGATCTTTAATTAGGTTTATATTGTAACCTTCACGTTTCAGGTCAAATTTTGATATTTTACTGGTTCCCGTGAATTGAAGTTCCTTAATGAGACGGACGAAATGTGGTAACGCGTAATTTGGCAAAGATGATCTGAGGAAATTTATCAGTTTGACTAGATCAAGAGACGCTGAGGAATCAACAATGGCCGCCATTCCCACTTTACCCTCTTCACCGGGTATTTCAACACCGAAAACAGCGGCATCAGAATTGTCACAAAAACGGGCAATCATCGCTTCGATTTCATTTGTGGCCACATTTTCACCTCTCCATCGATATGTATCACCGATTCTGTCCTTGAAATAAATGTAACCATATTTATCAACGGTCACCAGATCACCGGAGACAAAATACTGATCCCCGCGAGTCAGAACATCGGCCAATATTTTCTTTCGAGTCGCTTCCCTGTCAACATAACCATCGAACCCGTAAAGATGATCGTTCTGCTTGATCTTAGCGATAATCATACCAACATCGCCTGGACCAACGTTTTGACAAAGTCCATCTTCGCCTCGAATCGGCTCACCAGTTTCAACGTTCACTTTAATTATTGTCAATGGATAGAAAATTCTTACAAGAAATTTTGGCACAATCTAAATAATTATAAGATAAAAGAGGAAATAATTAGTAATGCAAATTGTTCAAACTCAAATCGTAAAGCTCATTTTAATTACCACTAATTAATTATTTTACTTCTCTCAAGCATGACAATTTAACTATACCGAGAAAAGGTTATTTAAACTTGGAACACTAAATTATTCAATAACATATTCTAATAACAATAGTTGATTAATTTCCGCGTTAATTGTTCGGTTTAGTTAAATTCATTCCATGTTATTATTGTGTCAACAATTAGAGGTTAAAGTTTGAAATAAGTGAACTCACCATGGACAGAAATCCGATCGCACCAACTTTTCCGGTAAAGTTAACTAATGAAAGAAAATGAATTAATTATTAATAATAAGCTCTTTTTATGGTAAAAATCAACAATTAACTCACTTAGTGATGAACTTCCCTCGGTGGATCCATAAAACTCAACGACACGTTTGACATTGAATCGATTAACAAAATCAGGCCAAATTGCTCCTCGAAGACCAGTTGATATAACCAAGCGAACCTTTCGTTGACCATCAGTAGATTTCGGTGGTTGAGCAAGTAGAAAACGACAAAGTTCACCAATGTACACAGCGACCTACGAAAAAAAGGAAGATTCAAATAGGTCATTTTATTGGTGTTTTAGTTTCACGCGAGTGTTTGAAACTTACGGTGCATTTGTTACGATTAAATTCATCCCAATATTTAGAAACTGAGAATTTGTGTCTCATAACTGAAGTACATCGAGTTACGATTGGAACTGTGGCACCGAAAACACCGATCATATGGTAAAGCGGAAGAGGAACATAGAGAATATCTTTCGATCGGACTCCAGCGGCAAACGAAATGCCAACAGCCGCATAAAAGACACGAAGATGTTTAATGATCGCCGCTTTTGGAAGTCCAGTTGTACCAGAAGTATAAGCATAGAAACAAGGATCTAATGATCAGCGAAAAACAGAAAAAAATCAATCGTTGTCATTAATACATTACAATAGAAACCAAGACATTGTGTTAACAAGAATAAGAGAAAATCACCAATAAAATCAATAGAAAGAAGTGTGTTAAGGTCATCAACACATTAATTGTTCTAATTTGTGATTAAAGTAACAACAATCATCCCATTGTTCATTTGATTCAGTGAATTAACAGGAAAGAGCACAACAAATGGATACGAAGAGGTGACAAATTATTCTTTCATAACAATCAAAGATACGAAGACTAACAAACTCTGTCACAATCGATCGCGACAATAATCATGTAGAAAAGTGATTAGTTAAATTTGATGATAATCTTACCTTTAATTGAGCTTTTATGGGAAGATAAAAGCTTATGAGGAACAGCCTCAGCAATAAGAGGCTCAATTTGAATTGGTTTGATTCCATTTCCAATTTGATTACCAAAAACGTAAAATCTTTTACTTGAAACTTTTTCAATCAATGAAAGTGTTCCTTTGATAGCTATTTAATTGAGAGAGAGAGAGAGGAGAAATTAAAAAATCTAAATCAATCAATTTGTAAATAAAGGAAGAGAAAATCGTTTTTCCATTGGAAAACAATCGTAAAATCAAAGGAAGACTTCGAGGTTCAGGGTCAACAAGAAGTAGATGGAAATCTATTCACGAATTACAATCGAAATACTGTGAAGAAAAAAATCTTAATCAATAATTTAAATCTCGTTCTAATTAAACTATTGTCATAGAATTTGAAATGAAAGAAACACTTCCAAGAGAAAAACAAAAACAAAGAACAGCTGATTAAGGGCGCCAAGTTTGTTCTTTGTTGACAGTTGACCGATTAATTAATTATTTCGACTTTGGTTCTTTTTGATTAGAATTAGATAATTACCTTCACTTAAATTACCGTCGTAAATGATGGCTTTTATGTTCAATATGTTGATCGAATGAGCCAACGAGTGTGACCTTAAATTGGGATTGACCAGAGCGGTGATCACTCCGATCTTGGAGAGACCGATCCAAATGCCGGCATATTCTGGCCTGGATTCCATGACCAGAGCGATTTCATCTCCTGGCTTATAACCTTGGGAGTGGAAAAAATTGGCTACTTGATTAGTGTACGAATTAAATTGTCCAAAGGTCCAAGAACGATCTCCGTCAATGAAAATTGTTTTCTCTGGACATTGGGCAGCAACTTTTTCCAAATACGACCCAACTGTTTGATTAGTTATTGACAACCAAAGTAATTTAGCCTTAATTATAACTAAAACTGCACAGCCCCTAATTACAATCAATCAGAAAAGAAGACAATTAAAAAAAAATCTTGAATCAACTTAACAAGTTTAAAAGGTTTGAAAACAAAGTGTAAAGCAAAAAATTGAATGAAAAACAATTCAACTTTAATTGTTGTTGATTTGATTACAATAAATTACACCAATTGTTAACCTTGTACAGATTAATCATTTAACAATTAATATTCAACGATGAAATAAGGATCAACAATTAACCCAACTACTTTTGATTGGGTTGAGTCAAATTTGATAAGTTAAACATATTACCCACAATTAGTTGATTGTTATGAGACAGTTTTGTTTTTTTCAATCTCTTGACAATTATAATTATTGTTGTTGGGGAAAAATCAATAAATTGTTTCCAATCAATTAATTGGAAAGTAAAGTTGTCGCTTTGACAATTGTGGTACTGATTCAATATTCAATTTGAACTAAATTGTGATCATTTTGATTTCTCTTTGTGAACAATTGGTTAACAATCAATTCGTAAATAATTATAATTGATTATCATGTTGATCTATTTACTAATAAATTTCACCCTAAAACTAATTTGTAATCAACTCAACCATTAACTAATCAACAACAATAAACACCAACAATTTATTTTTTAAGCTTCCTCATTTATCGTTATTGATCATTTAGTTAATTAAATCGGGAAATTAATTGATTGTCAAACTTTATGGTGATTGTGCTTAATTGTAATTTAGTTTGTTGCTCAATTTGTTTAAGGAGTTGATTATAATTTCTATTTGTTAATTGTTGATAATAATCATGTAAACAATGATAAACTATTAAAATCGTTGTATTTCAATCTTAATTGTGACTAAATTAACAATTGATTATCAAGTTTAATTGTTTCTGCTCAAAGTATTAATCAAATTATTCTGATGAAAAATCGGTTTGCATCCAAAGTCAATTAATTGTTGATTTGGTCATTTGAAATCTGTTTTTCTTTAATACTAATTAACTAATTGTGACTGGTGATGATGTTAATTGCGTTAATATCTTTGAAAGGTTGATCAGATTAACTTGATAATCAAAACAATAGGGATTTTAATTGTTTCAATTAGTGATTTTTTCCTCTTATAAACAAACTTTTGTATCTTTAGTGGCCAAATTAAATTAAATCTTAATTGTTAATTTACAATTAACATTATAAGGGAAACTTTTTACTTTTAATTGTTTGATGTTTAATTGTGCCTGATTATATGAAGATGGTATAAAGTTCATCAATTAATTGTTCTTGTTTACTTTTAATAAGAAATTAAATCAGTTAATCAGTTGAAGGAAATCAATTACTACTTATACAATTAGTTAATCATCATCTTAACAATTACATAATCAACATTACCTGTTGATTACAATCAATTAGATACAACAATCAACTAATTCATATGAATATATCCTAACAATTTAACAATAATCAGCTTGATTTTAATTTCCTCTTAATTGCTGTAATCAAAATAACGATTTCCTTTCCGATTTTTTTTCACCAGAATTTAATTTGGTTTTTTTTTCTTGTTAATTGTTTGATCAATGACTTTGATTATCAACGGTAATCAAATGACTGATTGTAAACACAACAAACTAAATTGAATGTTAATCACGGTCAAGGAATCAATAGATTAAAATAGTTAATTAATTGTAAAGAAAGTTAAAGTTAAAATTAAATGGTTAATTATGAAATTTTTTTTTCTCAAATGACATAACATGTTAATTGTCAATGGTTGAAGATGAAGGTTATAAGATAATTAAATTAGTCAAGATATTGATGATTAATAATTAAATTTGATAATTTAAATATTTCCCTTAATTGTAAACAAATTAAATCAACAACAACATTTAAAATAATTTATTCATTTACTTTTTTAAACAACAAAGTTAAACCTTACGGGTTAACATGTTGATTTAGATTGTAAATTAAATTTAATTGTTCATGATTAAGATCAAAATTTGCTTCTTTTTTCATTGATTAGACTTAGTGATTAACATTAACCTTGACTCGATTTTGATTAACTAAGATAATCAAGAAAAGTTCGTAATCATTTCAACTTTTCGAGTAGAGAAAAAGTTTTCCCTTTTTTCATCAAATCGTATATATAATTTATTGTTATTTTTTTCCTTCTCACTTATAATAACTTATTAATTCATTAATATAATTTATTATTATATTATAACATGATTAATATGATTATATTTAAGTGTTTAGGTCAATTTCACTATTAGGAACCACAAATTTCCTTCTCATGAATTGATTACTCTTTTAATTGTAATTATAATTTTCCCTATTAATTGAACTTGTTGTTTTCCTTTAAGAAAAAAAGTTTGTTCCAAATTTAATTGTAACAATTGTTTCACCATTGATTAAAAAAAAAGTCAAACAATTTACACAGGTTGATGATATTCTATCAGTAGAAATCAATTTAAATGTATTCCTGTTATTAATTGTGAGGTAATTACTTCACAATTAAAGTTGTTATTCCGATGGTGGGAAAGTTGATTTTTAGACACTAATTGTTACGTTAATTTAGTAACAATCAAACTATAGACTATCAAGAGGAGAGAATACACTTGAAAAGAAAAATTAAATTGTTCTCTTACCATAAATCTCTGATAATAACATGATATAGAAAGTGGAAAATTTGATGAACAAAACTGATTGAATCCATTGTCCTTGTCATTTTAAGGTAAAACTATGGATAATTAGATGTCTCCTGATTTCGTTGTCACTTTTAAGTGTCTCTTAATTGTCTCTCAGTCTATTATAAATCTACATGGAAACAATTAATGGTCAGAGAGAAAAATTAACTTCAAAATAATGGGGAAAATTGATCAACTGATTGGATTTACACCTGAGAGAAATTCACAATTTTAAAGAGAATAAAAATTTCACACTAAAGTAACTCCATGGAATAGAGATTCACGAAATAAATACTGATAGAATTGGAGAGATGAAAAGATATACACTCAGGTAGAAGGAGTGAGATGGAAATTGGTAGATTGAGAGAGAGAGAAGGAGGGAGAGTTGATTTAGAAATTACAAGTTTCCAACCAACATCGAAGGTAAATGTTATTAACTAAACACAATTAAGTTTTTTTCGCTTCTTATCTACCTGTTATTTCATTCACTCTCCTCCCCTAATTTCATTCTCTCTCTCTCACTCTCTTCCTTTCAACACAATTCGTTACTACAATTATCTGTCATCTTCTTCATTAGAAATATACTAGAGGAAATATTGATAATTTCCAATAAGTGACAATTGGTTAAGGAAATTCTTTCTTCTGGTGTAAATAAACTTTTCCTTTTGGCAGAATTTCCATTGAAACCGAAGTTTACCTTTCCAGCTTTTCCTTGGAATCCTTAGCCAATTCTCATCATTCATCTTTATTTTCTTTTTTAATGATATCTCTTATCCTGAAGGTTCCATTCCATTCATATCGGTGAATTTCGATTGAGCATCCATTTGTCAAGTCGTTGTTAACATTATGTGATTAATAGAAAAACAGTATGAATGAAACTCTACCAAGATTCCAGAGATGATATAACAAGATAGAGGAAATACAACTTGTATTTTCATTTTTCTATCCTGTAGATTGTCCTGCAAAGAAATTAGTAAGAGAACAATTAAACAGTGATAATTACGAAAGAAAAAACAACAGCATAATTAACAAACTATTAAAAGAAAACAACCTTGACAATTGAACAAAAAGAAACTAGAGATTTTTATGGAAGAGAATCTATTTGGTTTCTTTTACTAAATTTATTCTATTTTTCTTTCTTCCCCTTCTTCCTACAACAATCAAGTGATTCAAATTGCTGATAAATTAGCAAAGATTCCAATCAATTGTCAAAAAGAAAACAAAGAGAAAATTAAATTGTTAGAGAAAAACATCATTTCAACAAGAAAAAAAGGTAAACAAAAAGAGAATTTCGATTCCGAATCGATTTGTATCAATTTTTCTTACCTAAAAATCGATTACCAAAAGAGACACGTGATTTTGGATCAAATTAATTAATTAATTTTCGTAAAACAGAAAAACAGAGAGAGAAAATTAAATTATTTCTCATGTTCGAAATGCAAATTTGACAGATGAAAATCACTGAAATTAAAGAGAAAAATTGATCGAATTGGTCGATGAGTCGAAAAAAATTGAAAATCGGTAATAACAATTAGAAGAAGAAAAAAAACAACACAAAAGAAGCGAAAGAGAAAAAGAAAGAGCCAGAAGAGTCGAAGAGGGAAATTTGAGAGAAACTCGAACAACCTTGAAGAGAGAAAGAGAAAAGAAAGAGAAAAGAAAAAATTCTACGCATCTTCCTTGTTCTCCCCCAGATGGCAGCACATCGGAGAATCTCAAGCGTCCATCTTGGAATTGAAGTTAAACATTAACTCAAGAAGTAAATGAATGAATTTTTTTGTTTAACTTTTAGGTTTTGATTAATTATAAGCCGTTCACTGCTTTTTTTAACATAACAATCCCTCGGCCATTAATTTGAATTGTTTATTATCTTTGAATTTTGTGACTAGATTATGGGTCGAGGCCGACCAGTGCCAAGGAGAGGTCGACCTCCCAAGGATGCCGAATCTGCTAAGAGATTGGCACAATTGAGAAAACCTAAATATCTTTACTCGGGACAAAAACAGCAACAAGGAAAATCTACCACCAGTAGTTCATCTCACAATACACCTCGGTCAAGATCTAAAAAAAAGCAACCATGGGAAGGTGAATCTGATGAAGATGATTACACATCTACTTCTTTCTCTAGAATCTCTCGGAGTGCTTACTTTGAAGATGCTGATGATGAGGAGGATAAATCACTTCTTTCTTTTGGTGATGATGGGAAAACTGGTCAATGGGACGAAGAAGATGATATGGAAGAAGATGGTGATGAAGATGATATCTCTGGATCACCTTCTGCTCCTTTAACTGCTTTCGATTCAAAATTAAAAATGGGTCGTTTTCTTAGAGCTCGATCTCCACCAAGATATGAGGAAGACAAGCTCGCTGATATGCCCCCTTTAAAGCTACCTGAATCATCAGCTGATCTTCTTTTACCGCCTCATCTTTCATCCAAATATTTGATGAAAATTTTAAGTGTTTATGAAGTTCTCAGTCAATTTAAATTTCAATTGAGACTTTCTGCTTTTCGTTTAGAAAATTTCATTTCCAGTTTGCTTCTAAATGAAAGTAATTCTCTTCTTTCAGAGATTCATATATGTCTATTGAAAACTTTAATTCGAGAAGATGAAGCCAATTCAACTCTTTTTGGTTCTCAGGATGTTAAAGACTCTATAGGAATTTATTTATACAATTGTGACCCTTTAACATGGCCTACAACCTTACGAATGTACATTATTGCTCGTCGTAGAGAGGAGACACCCGATACAAAGGCTATAATTAATCTTCTTATTCAAAACAAACAGTATGAAGAGTATCCAATTAATGTTCCATTTCAACACAAGGTGAAAGTGCTTTCCTTTTTGTGTGACACTTTTCTTGAGACAAATGTTGCTCGAGATGAGATTTTAAATGGTGAAGATGGTGTCCGTCATGATGACCATTGTCGTCGATGCCATAAGCTGGGTGATCTTTTATGTTGTGATCGATGTGCATCTGTTTGGCATCTTGGTTGTTTAGAGCCTCCCATGACGGATGTGCCTGAAGACGAATGGGTCTGCTCTATTTGTAAACAAATGGCCAAAGAAACTGGTTGTGCCAATGAAGATGGTACCATAGCCTCTTTTGGGGATGATGAAGGTCTCTTTTTGAGACGTTATATACTTGGTTGGGATAGGCATGGAAATAAATATTGGTGGCTGTGCCGTCGATTGATCATTGAGTTCAACAATGAGCAACAAGAAGCAGATGAAAATGGAGATAAAGAGGACAAGTGCATCTACATTTCAACAAAGGCAAAATTCTTGGAACTAATGAAATCCCTGGACAGAGAAGAATATGAGAAAGACCTTTACACTGTTCTCAATGAAATTAAAGATGAAATTTTTAAAGCCATGGAGAGAACTGATAGAATGACCAAAGAAGCTTTTAAGGCAACTGGAATTGTCAGAGCAATGAAAACATGGATTGAATTTGAAAGTGAAGTTGCCGAACCTGTGGTTAAAGAGGAGCCCGTGGAAAAGATTGAAGAAAAACCAGCAAATGTTAACAGTGAAGGAATCATGACTCGTCTCAAGACAGGGTCATTGAAAGAAAAAGGTTCAGGATCTGATAATGGTAAAGACGATGAAAAGGAAATGCTTATGGTTTTCGATGAAGCTTTGGATCCAAATTTTTTATACCGAATGTCTCGTAGAGATGCGATTGCTAGAGGTCTTTTCTTTAAACTTGGCATGGAAACCAAAAATTATACCAACATATTTTCTATGAATATGCTCGCATTAAATAAGCATCAACTTGCCGATGAACGTGACAAAAAACGCCATTTATCTCATAAATTTAGTCTCACTCCACTTTCTGAGCTTAAGTGGCAAGGTCTAGTTTATGGACCTCTCAAAACGACCATAGTCCAAACTCTTCGTCAAACTTTGGTTCAATTTGAAAATCAACTTGCAGCCCCTTTCATGCATCCTAATTGGTCTTTACACCGACAAAATTGGCTCAAAGCTGTATCAATGTGTAACCAACCTAAAGACTTTACCTTGGCTCTTTCAATCCTGGAAGCATCTATGAAACCTGTATTATTCAATCCAGTTTGGAATGAGGCCTTGGGTCACACCATTTTAGATCGTAACACCAACTTTGAGAGAGAAGAACGAAAGAAAGATGAGAAACGAGAAAGGCGGGAATTCATGGAAGAGCAAGAGATGATTATCAGAACAACTGGTGGGGTCAAATATTCAATTATGCCCCATCGAGGTCTTGTATTGGAAAAAGCTGGTAACATTTGGTTCGGTTTTGGTACCCAAAGTGGATCCATAGGCTTTGGTACCACTGGTGGTGTTGGTGAAGGAGGTGGTCGCGGTGTTCAAGCGCTTTGGAAACAACGTGGTGAAGAGTATCGAGTTAGCGGTAGTGGAGGCTGGATGTTTGTCTCTATTGCTAGATCTCGTTTTCCTCTACCATCAATTGATGTTGAACGTGTCGATGAATTGGAAATACCCGAAGAATATTCTGGTGAACTAATTAGCATTGCTTTTATCGATGTTGGAGTAGATCTCAGAAAAGAAAGAGAGGATCGCCTTTACTATCGAAAGTATCGACCATATAAAAATAAACGTAAAGGTACAAAGTGCATCGAAAGTTTCTTGGACCGTCGTCTACAATTAGAAGAAGCTATTCTTCAACAGAAATTGAAAGCAGAAGAAGATGACAGATTAAAACCTGAGGACGTTGACGAAGATGATTATGATACCAAATGTTACTCTCCACTTTGTCGGACCACTGGTATTGCTGCTTTTGACTCCTTGTGTTATTGTATCAGCTGTAGAAACAGACAAAAAGCTAAGAGAATCAAATTGGAACAAGAGAAAAAGGATAGAGAAGAAAGAGAGAAACGCTACAAAATAGCAAAACAAGAGCAAGAAAAAGGTGATATGCAAGACGTTATTGCCGATTGCAAAGATAGAGTGTATCTAAATCGAGTAGAGAAAAAAGTAGTTAAAGAAGGTGAAAAAGAAGAGATAAAGTTTACTATCTTTAAGACTAGTGGTAAACGAATCTTAGGTAAAGGACAATTACCTCCTTGTAATAGATTCACTACTTTGAAAGGAAAGAAAAAATCGATCTTCGTTTTGCCTAAACATGAACTTCGTCGACTTTCCCGTAACGCCAACCTACGTGAAGTGTCTGGTTTCAACTATACCGGTAAATTCAATAAATACCTTTGGCCCTATGGTATTTCACCTCGTCCAATTTTCCGATATTGCTGGTTATGGCGAAACACTTTACCTCAAGGATATCATAATCTGAATTTAGTGGCTTCACAATTACGAACCATTTGGTCTTGTATCCGTTGGGATGATATGCAAGTTAAACCACCACCTTCTGGTAACAATACAATCACCAATGAAAATGAAGTAATCACCACTGAACTTTTGAAACGACGAGATTTGGCTCCATTCGGAATTCGTTCTGAGTATCTTGTGAGGAAAATCATTGTTCCTTTGGTAAATGATGATCCGGCAGATGAGAAAGATACACCTTATGGACCAGGAAGAGCTGAAGAAAGTTATAATCGAGCTGGTCGACGTATTAGAGAAGGTCTGAGAGAAAGAAAAAAGAAAGTTGATGAAGAAGAAGAACGTCGCCGTCGAGGACCTTCGGTTACCGAAAGTTGGGTTGGTGAAGAAGAACTCGAACTTTGGGAAATTAAAATGTTCGGCGAACGATTAGAGAGACAACAACAAATGAAGGAGATCGAGAAGCGTAAACAACTCGAAGAGAGTCTTAAGAAACAAAAAGAAGAAGCTCAAGTCAAACGATTTAAAACTTTAGGAGGTACACCAACATCGGGTAAAGTTACTTCGTTAATTAGTGGTCCTAAACGAACTATTTTCAACAGTCGAACTCCCGTTACTCCAACAGTAACTTCAACTATTACTACAACAACCCCATCAACACCACAATTGATTACTCAAGCTCAGCAGTTTGCAGTGATTAGAACGGACAGTGGTCAAACATTCAAGGTTCCTGCAAGTGCATTGCAAGGTAAACAAGTGGGACAAAAAATTATCATCAAACAAGGTGGCAATTCGGCTACATCAACAACCGCTACCATTATATCAACTGGTACACCACCGACAGTCACAACTGCACCTACACCGACAATCATTGCAACTCCAAGACCAGCTGTTACCCCAGGGTCCACTATTACTCTGTCCAGTATTGGAGGTCTTCGACCTACTCGAATTGTTGGCTCAACACCGACTGTTCGACCTCTTATATTAGCAGGTACCCCAACAACTGACGCGACAACCACCACACCAGGTACAGTGACTCCCCTCAACAATGGACAACAAAGGATCCAGATTATTAAGCCTGTTGTCGGTGCTTCCCCCCAGACCGTGAAAACAGTGACCAATACTGGTGTTACCATTAACGCAGCCAATGCCTCAGGTGCCATTACTACACCGAACGCTGCAGGTGCTTCGCCCCAACAAATAATACAAATTCCAATTCGATTCGCTGATAATAGGGTTCAGATCATTCAAATTCCTTTGTCAATGTTTTCTTCGAGTCAACCGATTCAAATCTCAATCCCATCTTCAGTAACGCAACAAACAACACAAACGGTCACCGTAACCACAACACCACAACCAACTACAACCGCTGCTGCAACATCAGCTCAAACACCAACAACCTCTCAAGCAATCAAAATAATCAGCAGTACATCTAATTTAACATCAAATCCATCAACAGCAGCCTCATCAACCAATACAATCGCACCAAACACTACTCGTATCATCACTTTGAAAACCAACCCTCAACCAACTACTCCAATCGCTGGAACATCTATCCCTACATCATCTTTATTCACCTCTCCATCTACGATCAATGTCACTGAACCAGTAAAACCGGGAAGTATTCAATTGAAATTGAATCAAACATCATCATTATCATCTTCATCTGGGACCATTACCCCTGCTGGTACCACAGCAACTTCAATAAAACTCACTCCTTCTCAGACATTAACAACTCTGACACCAAGTGCAGCACCACTGGTTTCGAGTTCATCCACAGTTACCACCGCAAGTACAACAACAACGATTTTATCTTCACCGGCTAAATCTACAAGTTTAGTTCGCCCATTGTTCCAGTCACCGGTGGGTACACGAATTTTGGTCCAACAACAACCTAACAACACTGCAACAACCATCCAC
Organism: Panonychus citri; assembly: GCF_014898815.1. NCBI lineage: Eukaryota > Metazoa > Arthropoda > Arachnida > Trombidiformes > Tetranychidae > Panonychus > Panonychus citri. The sequence goes on along the minus strand of NW_026515543.1, from coordinate 4,263,240 downwards.
AAAGTAACTGCACCTTCATTAAAACTCATCACACCGCTGTCAGACTCTGGCGATAAACCAACAGCCGATGCAGTTAATAAACCATTTGTACTAACCCAAGAAATTCAAGATCGAATCGTAAGACAAGCTTTACTCAACACAAACCCTTCAACATCACCAGAAGTTCAACAAAAGCTTCTCGCTTGGCAAAAGAAGCAACAACAACCTGGTCAAGTAGTAGTCACTCCCGCCATCATCGATTCCACTGGAACTGGTCGAACATTGACCCCAGGAGGAACTAGTCGATCTAAAGGAACGAAACGAGCTCGAAACTCTTCAACCACAACAACCATAACACCAGCCACAGTTCCAGCTGCTTCGTTGACCGGTGATGATCTTTGCCTTCTAGATTGTCAACAAGTACTTAATGGTATCCTTGATAAGATTGATAAAGATGAAAAGATGGAATTGCGGCGTAAAAAAGCAAAAGAAAACCAATTCCAATCAAAATGGAAGTCTCTATTAACAAAGAAAAGAGATTCTTTAAATGACGCTGCCGAAGCGCTTAAACGAGATATCGCTCGTAAAAAGAGCTTAATGAAAGATAAACTTTGCAAAGAAATTCAAGCTGAGATAACCAAAGAAAGTCCGGTCAAGAAGAAAGAGACAACACCAAACAAGCAATCAAATGGAGCAGCAAACAAAAGCATCACAAGTAACAGTAGTTTGAGTAATAATACGAGCAGTAGTAATGAAGGTTCTCAAAAGAGGAGGAAAGTTTCCGATTCAAGTTCGGATGTATCCCGGCCTCCTCTCAAAATACGCATAAAAATTACCCCTCGCACCCCTAAAGGAAGCACAAGGGACTCAAACACCACCAATACTACAACAACAAGTAATAAGAACAAAAAACTTTACTGTATCTGTAAAACACCGTACGACCCGACGCGATTTATGGTTGGATGTGATAGTTGTCATAATTGGTTCCATTCGGATTGCCTTAGATTGGATGAAGAGGCGGTTCAGAAAAAGAAAAGTTGGATTTGTAATGATTGTCATGAAAGTGATGAAGAAGATGATGAAAGTATGTCAGAATCATCTGAAGATGAATGAACAGAGAGAGAGAAAAAATCTTTTAATTATACCCTTTGATTGTCTGTTGATTACAAATTAACAAGATTAATTGTAAATTGACCCAAACATTATTAGCACACCTTAAACACCCTTGATGATTCAATAATTGATGATAATTTTCTAATTGTGATTCTTTAATCAAATTAGAATAATAAAACTTTAACTTCCACCAGCGATTGATTATCAAATTGATTATGTTAACATTTTTTATCATTTTATCACAAATGATTGATAATCAAACTTTCGGCATTAAATCAACTGAATTCAGTCAATTATGATTATCATACTGTAAAAAGAAACTGTTAAAGCTCATAATCAAAACGAGTGACATTTAAAATTAAAAATTTTTTCGTGAGAGAAAAAAAATTCATTGATTGAGATCAGAAAATCAATAAAAATAAAAACTGAAAATGAGAAAAATGAAAAACGATAAACTAATCACATGGAATTTAAAATTTACATGGAATCGAATTAAAAGAAACTGACAAGCAATCAATTAGATTAATTAGTGAGTCTGATGGATTATTGGAGATTTGAAAAAAGTGGTTAAATTAGTTGAGAAAACAGGGTAACCCAAAAGCAAAATGATCGAAAAGGTAAACAAATGCTACGTAGCATTTGTTTACTTTTCTTTGTGTTGGTTACTTGTTACTCTGTGTCCAGAGGCTGAGCCCAATTGTGGTAAATTAAACAGTAAACAATCAATTAGAATTGACGATTTTAAGTACAAATTAACTTTTCTCTCTCAACTGGGTGGTTTCTTCTTGCATCAGGTGAGTGTTTCCATTATCTCCTTTGTTCGAGCATCATCACCATCACCCTGTAGATGAACAAAATGAATGGTGATTGGATTAAAAGAGGAAAACAACAGGATTTTCATTTAGTCAAAAGCTAAACTGTTTTCATTTTATTTTCTCTTTCTTTTCTCTTAAAATCTTCCTGGTGATGATTAAATCTGGTTTACGTTTAGTTTATCATTCACAGGGTTACAGTTCACTTATTGGTTCATTCCTGATCAATCAATTACCATCACAATTAATATCATCATCGTTTCTTTGTAAAACCTTTTCATCAACAATAAATTCATCAAACAACAACAACAACATGGAGATGCCTGATGAAACTAAACTTCATTATTATGAGACTCATTCGGACATTGTTTGGGCTGATTGTGAGATGTCCGGTCTTGATATTGATAAAGATCAACTTCTCGAAGTGGCCGTGATCATCACCGATTCAAATTTAAATGAGATCGCCACCCTTGGCCCTTTGGTGATCAAAACAGATCCTCATGTCTTATCCAATATGGATGAATGGTGTACCCGTAATCACACAAAGACAGGACTCTATCAGGCTTGCCTTGAATCACAATTAACTGTTGATCAGGTTGATCAGCAATTATATGATCTATTAGCTTCAAGGAATATGAAATTAGCTGTTCTCGCTGGTAATTCAATTGCTTTTGATAAATTGTTTCTCTCCAAATTTTGTCCCAAATTTTCATCTCTCCTTCATTACCGAACCATTGATGTTTCTAGTTTTAAAGAGGTTATCAAGTAAGTTTTGTTTTCTTTTGTACAATTTGATTCCATCGAGAATCTAATTCATTTATTGACAATCAGCTAATTTGTCTCTCATTTAATTTCAATTGTTTTCGCAGGCGTTGGTACCCAAATGAAGTCAATCTTAAAAAAAGGAATCTACACCGAGCTTTAGATGACATTAGGGACTGTATAACTGAACTACGTTACTATCGGAAAAAGTTTTTCAGACAACCATTTAATGACAATCATAAGAATGACATGTCTAGTCCTAATTGGTATAGAATTAAGGAAACACAAGAATAATCACAACAATTAACTGATGATGGAATTCAACACACTGCCAATCCTTTTGTTTTGTTTTTCTTTCGGAGAGAAAAAAAAAGATATTTGCTCAACAAATAATCTTCTTCTTGGTATCTTACCTCATTTCGATTTCACTTTCACTTTCTCTTTCTCTCTTTCTATCCTTTTTCTTATTCTTTTGGTCAGTTTACCGGCCAGTGTAGTGACCAGTTATCCAGAAAGAAAGAAACAAACCTTATGTTTTCTAGAGTTAAAAATCAATTTTGCACAAAAATTAACACAAAATCTACACCATTGGATTAGATGAATATCCTTTCATATCATAACACTTGAAATATATAATCACCATCTCCGAATTATTGAAATAATAATAAAATAGAACAATTTCCAAAAGATAAAACAATGCTGTAGATGTACATCATTTTATTGTTGCCGAGAATCTTATTATCAATGAAAATGTCTGATCCAAAACCGATCGAATTGTTTAAATTTGATTCTCTTTGGCAAGATCGGGATTTAAGGTTCAATTTAATGACAATGAAATTAAGTCTTCGAGAAGGGAAAATAATTCATATGATTGGATCATATTAGATTGATCATTTCAAAGAAAGTCGACAAAAGAAAATAATCAAATATTAATCAACGATTTCGTAATGGTAATGATCATTAGTCTTTTAATTGACCTTTATCTTGAAAATTGATTAAATAAACGAGAGTTAAACATAAATGATACTTGATTTTCATCCAAAATAAAGTTAAACTGTAACAATTTAAAGAAGACAAATTATTTTGATATGAAATTTCATTCGAAAATAAAACGCCAACGATACTTTTCACAAAGAAAACTGAATAAAATGAAGCCAACAATTAGTATTTAATGATTGGAATGATTTAGATCAATATCTCAATTCGTTCAATAATTAATTACAAACAATTTACTAAATTCAATCCATCTCAAGGGATAAATATTCCCTCACTATTTTTCCATTTTATCAATTTTTTCTCATCTTGAAATTTTGGAAAACAAACAATAAACTCTAATTATTGTAATGACTTAATTGTCTATCATCTTGTTTAAGGTTTCTAATCATAAATCCACAAGTAAACTGTCAATCCAATTCAGAAGGTTGATTAACATTCACAACAATCAAAAAGATCCTTCAAATGCGAAAGTTTTTGTCTTTTACTTTTGTTGTTAAATATTTGAGTAGATTTCTAATATTTTCCTTTTCCTTCATAATTCATTATTTCAAAAAATGTTCTAAATTATAACAATCTTATTGTTTCGCTAATAGCCTTCAATTAATTAAGGAAAAGTTGAGTGATAATCGAGTCGAAAATTTAAAAAATCGGTTTGGAAAATTGTAAATTTGGATACAGTCCCTTTTCTTTCTGAGCGACGTGGAAAAAACGTGTTTATCAAAATCTGATCTATTATTTTGACCTGAAATTAACAGTAATTATATTTCCTTGTGAATTTATATATATTCGTGATCTGATGCTGACGGGGAATCGAATAAGCTATAATATGTATACTCAAATGGCCGAACTGATGAGGAAATTGTATGTGAGCCGGTTGTATGCAAGCCAACTGGGTAAGTAAAAGAAAACCGTTAAATAATAAGACTTTGATCTATTCCGCAACGGAAAAAATTAATAACGAATAATAATAAAATAAACGGAAATCTCCTTGGAGATTTAGAAACAAATGAGTAGTATAAAACTACTGAAGAAAAAATTCTAATGCTTAGTCTAAAAATTTAAGTTACAATAATCACTTCTAATCTTGTTTTTCTAAAATTTTTCTTTTTCTATACAATCTCCTTCAACATGGAAAAATACATATCATTATTATTAAACATCGATGCTTCAGAGTTAACCTCCTATATGAAAGATGTTTCAATCAACGAAGCCACAGAAATAAAAAGAGTTTACCAATTATTAATTGATGAACCAGGACTAAGAAGAAAAAATGGAATCACCGGGAAAAAATTGAAACAACTACAATCCCTTCAAGAATCCTTTGAACAACCACCGGACTATCGTGATGCTATACAACAAGTAACCTCTCAAGTTAATAAAGCCATGGAAATTGATGAAGATTATGAAGATGAAGAAGTCATGTGTGAAGACGACAATGAACAAGTTTCAAGTGAATCTTCAAGCCGAGCAGCTGGATCAATAATAATAAATAATAATAAAAGGAAAATAGCTGATGCCTTACAAGAATTGAAACGTAAACGACTAACCAATTCTGTTCCGAAAAATTGGATGAAATGGACACCGATTAAAACCACACCAATGGCAACACTCTCTCATAAAATCATCAAACCAAATGAAATTTATCAAAAAATTTCATCGGAGATTGATAATGGTAATATTCCAGTATATAAAGAGATTTCCTTTTTTGAAAATCAAGATCATGTTAAGATTAAATCTCAAGCGCTCGACAAGCTACTGGAAATTACGCTTATTATTGAAAGATTGATTCCTGAGATTGAAATTAAAAACTTCTTACCAAAACCTCCGAGAGTTCGTCTTAATGGTTCTAAAAATCTACCTGATACACCTTCATCACTATTATTGAAAATATTCAAGTTCAATCAATATATGAATGAAACAAATACAACAATAATAACACCCAAAAGTAACACACCAAAGAAAGATCTATTATTAAAGATTACACCAGCAGTTCGATCCCAATTACAAAATGAAAATGGAATCATCTCTCTTGGAATGAGAATAATAAAAGTTTCTGACCATTTTGATGTCATGTACTGCAATCGATGCCACAGCTTGGACCATTGGAGAGGCTCATGTAATTCACAGGATATCTGTAATAACTGTGCTGAACCACATTCAGAAAAATTCTGTGAAAACAAAAACTTCTCAAAGTGTGCGACTTGTGGTACTGAAGGCCATAGACCAGGAACAATTGATTGTCAAAGTTTCAAGAAAAAAATGGAAATTGAAACAGGCAAATATGCGTTTGATTATCAGTACATAATGAAATAATATGAAACTTTATTATTTTCTCTTTTTTGAATCTTTTTCCGTAATATTTTATCCGTAATATTTTCTCTCAATTGAACACTAATAATAATACAAATGTCTAACAAAATGATTTATAAAACAATAATAAACTTTGAAAATTCTCTCATATGAATAAACAATAAAAATAATGAATTTGAAATAAACAAAATATTCTCCTCTCTCGTTGATCATCTAATATTCTCTAGGTTGAAAATATCCACGGTTTGGATGAGCACCCAAAATAGAAAGTCGCAAATCATTCCAAACATTTCACTTTGATTGTCTCTTTAATTAGATCCTCTGAATTTACTATTACTCGTGATCCATTCCATTCAGTATTTATGTTGTATATTTCTGATATTTTCCTTTCATTTGGTTCGCATTTACATGTATTAGCCTCATGGTTCTCCATGTGCCTTGGTTTCCTTTTTTAATTTTGAAAATCGATGTTATTTTGTATTGGTTTTCTCAATCTTATACTGTTAATTTTTAATCATGAAAAGCAATGTTATTTTACATTGCTTTTCTCAATCTTATACTGTTAATTTTTAATCATGAAAAGCAATGTTATTTTACATTGCTTTTCTCAATCTTATACTGTTAATTTTTAATCATGAAAAGCAATGTTATTTTACATTGCTTTTCTCAATCTTACTGTTAATTTTAATCATGAAAAGCAATGTTATTTTACATTGCTTTTCTCAATCTTATACTGTTAATTTTTAATCATGAAAAACAATGTTATTTTACATTGCTTTTCTCAATCTTATACTGTTAATTGTTTATTTATGAAAAGCAATGTTATTTTACATTGTTTTATGAAAAGTTACATGGATCAATTATGAAAAGAAGAATTAATAATTTTATTGGAGAAATCAGGATTTTTAGTAATCAAATTTAAATCAAACGCTTTAAAAGCAATCATGAGATATTAAAGCTAAAAGAGGGCGCCAGTTTTACTTACAAAAGTAAATCAACATGCTGATTAAATTGAATCAATTTAATTTATGTAATTCATTTGAATTAACTAAAATCATGATCACAAACACATTCAAAAATAAACTTACTATTACAGTGCTTAATGAACCAAACCAACGATTCATTGCGGAAAATGTTCACTTACAAAATATTATTGTTAACTCAAGAACACTAATCGTTTACTCCTGTGATTTACATGTGACCAAGTGCTGGAAAAATATAAATGATACAGTGATTATTATTTTAAGAAATAATAATATTTCATTCAAGTTAATTGGAACTTACATTCCAACAGGTGAATTTAAACGATGGTTGTTATTTGATAAATTTATAGACTCGTTACCATTGATATTCTGTGGAGATGTCAATTACAATCATCCATTATGGTCACCGAAACAAACACCAGCGAGAATTGAAATTGATCAATTCATAATAAATAACCAATTGTCTTCAGTGTTTGATAAATCATCGAAACCAACATATAACACCAGAGATTCAATGTCTTGGATTGACACCATTCTATACAAGAAAATAATAATTCAAAAGAAAGAAATAATAACAATTAATAATGGAGACCACAACCTTCTACAAGTTACATTCATGGTAATCAATTCTAACATCAATTTACCGAGAAAACTTTTCATAAACTCCTGGAAGCTTAAATTGAAACCGATGGATGAAAGACCAATTAATAAAAATCATTCATTAATAATAAACTGCAATAACATTATTAATTTTCCGAAAATTCATGGCAATTGGATAAGTGGCTCGAAAAAACCAATTCATCAAATGGCAAATCGTGAAAAGAGAAGAGCAATGGTCCAGAAAGTTCAACGATTTCCATCAAGTAATCTAAATTCAACAGATGCTTGGAAATACCTAAACAAAAATATAATAAGAAACAAATCTCAAATGTTTAATTCAACAAACATTGAAGAAGAATATAAAGAGTCAGCAAATACTCACATTTTATCATTTACCACAAATCATCCAATTCATCGCGATCAAGTCTACGAACGAAAATTTGATGGTCTCAGTCAACTTGAACGATTATTATTATTGAAAAACATGCAAGGAAGTTCACTAGATGCCGATGATTTTACATTGGGAACATGGAAAAAATTTTTTAGCATTAACAAAGAAAAAATAATAAGAGTAATAGACGAGATAATGAAATGGGGATACATACCTGAACCTGTTCGTATATTTGGTGTTGGTTTGGTACCCAAACCTGATGGTAAAACAATTAGAATCGTGAAAGCACCAAATTATCTCTTAAAATTGATTGATAGAGTGATCGCCGAGAGATTACAATCTTTGCTGCCACATCTTTTGGAGGAAAATTCTCAATATGCTTATACAAAGTACATTTCCAGACAAAAATTATTATTTGATCTTCATCTAAAAATGAATTTCAAATCAAAAATAATAATATCACTGGATATGTCTAAAGCTTTTGATCAAGTAAATCTAACCCAAGCAATTGAAAAGATCAAAACTCTGGATCCTCAATTATCAGCACTGGTTGAAAACATCTCATCAAAAAGATGGTTAAGATGGAATTGGGAAAAGAGAATCCATTGGAGAACCGAAGAAGGTGCAACACCTCAAGGAAGCTCAAGTGGTCCTTTATTATTCATAGTAGCAGCGAATGAAATAATAAAAATCTTGAGAAGAAAAGGGATAAACATCGTCGGATACGCTGATGACATGTATGTATTGCTAGAAAATGAAAAAGATACAAATGAAACAATGAAAATAGTTTGTAATGAATTCGCTACAATCAACCTAAAGATAAATGACACAAAAACAGAGATATTCAACATGAGAGGTAATGCCAATATAAAAATTTTAGGATTCAACGTACATTCAAATCTAAAAATACAAACACTGAAAACGGACTTACACGATTCAATAATAAAGGCGCTATCGAGGTTAACAGGATCACTTTCGCAACTAAAATACCTGAAAGCAAATCTTGTTAAATTAATAATAAACAATATTATTATTACTACCATTACATCAATTGGTTTTGACTGGCTCCTTTCATCTAATTGGCTTGATTATGGCATCAAAATTCAACAAATAATTCATAGGAAACTGGCAACGCTTTTTGGCCTCAATAATACTAATAAATGGTCTATGAAAATTGCATTTAACTCGAAAACGTTAATAGAAATCCAATTAAAATGGCTAATGGACTGGGACTCAGAATGGAATGATGGTAGATTATGGCGAACTAAGTTTCATGAGAGGAAAATAAATATTATTAATAGATGTCCCTATGGTTATCACAAATTTATAATCAAAAACTCACTTGTAAATTGTCAATGTCAATTTCCAGTAATTACGTTGGATCTGAAAAATGGAAGGTTTTCTCTGAAACTAGGCAACCAATTGATTAAGGTATCCATTGGTGTTCAAAAATCAATGATGGTACTAAAGCTTAAAGCCTTTAGTATTATTATTAAATTATCAAGGGCAAATAATATTAATCATGTTCCTGTAGACAGACAAATTTGGCAGACATTGAGTGTATTTTCCTCTCCATCATCATGGGATCTCGCTGGCCTGATATACTCTCACCACCATGACAATCTCAAATTTTGTGTAAAAGAATGGAAAACTGGCTTTGTGGAAGAAGGAATTCAAACAATAATACCATGGACATCAAGAACAGAGCTAAATGGAAAAATAAAAGAAAAAATAAATAATATAATAATAGAGATGAGAAACAAAGATGAACAAAATCCAGATCTAATGGTTAATCCCAAGATGTCCAACAAGCGTTATTATTATTCACCTTTGATGGCCTCGTCGTGGTTTAGAAAATTATCCAAAATCCTTCATTTTCCCTGTTGTGGTGAGAAAGAAAATTTGTTAACACACTGCTTAAAGAGAAGAGATCACACGGAAGCTATTCTGGAGATGGAAGTTACATGGTCATGGAATTTGGATGATAATTCTATTATTAGTTCACGAGAAAAAATGAAATATTTAATAATAATAATTGACAAAATAATTGATTTTCAAAACAAAGTATTAGAATCAAATTGTATCTTGTTGTAACACGAAGGCTGCGAAGCCTGGGGGGTAGTTTTTGAACTACCTGATAGCAAAGCCACGTCTTTGTTATCTAGTGATACAACATCACAAATAAAGACGTGTTGTTTGTGTTTGACTTCAAACATCTTAATTGTGTCATCAAATCCATGTTATTTTAGATTGTTTTTAATTCTCCATTGTTGTACAATTAACGAGTTGTATTTATTAAGGTATTGGTCCATTCAATTAAAGTGTTTTTCTATTGTTTTTCTCTTGTTGGTTGTAACAAGAAGCGATTAATATGAATCGATTTTTGGGTTTCTCTGGTTGTGTCTTGGTTGTCTTTCTGTTGATTTGTCAAACAAGCTGTTCAGCTCCTGTTGAGGCTGATAAAAAACCCGAAGACAGTGATTTCGGTAAAGACCCTGATTCGGCCATCAACGATTTAGTAAGTTTCAGTTAAGGTCTAATTTGATTAATTTGTCATCTCTGATTTTCTCTTGAGCCATATTTTATTTCGCTGAGAATTGTTGTTATTACTTAATTTCCGCTAATGGTTTTATTTTTCTCTCTCTCTCTCTGCTGTTTTCATCTTTTCAGGGCCTTGAGTACGGAAGATATTTACAAGAAGTTGTAGCGGCTTTGGAGGAAGACAAAGAGTTTGCCAAGAAATTGGAAAATGTCTCAGCTGATCATATTAAATCAGGAGCAATTGCGTCTGAACTCAATCTTGTCAATCACAACATTCGAAATAAACTGGATGAGCTGAAACGAATTGAGATTGAAAGATTAAGAAAATTGACAAAATTAGAACATGATTATAAAGAATTTGGTGCCCAAGCCAATGATGGTCGAAGATGGAGAACTTTAGGTTCTACTGGAAACGCAAAACTGGACAAACAATTACAACAATTCGGTAATTTCTGGTTTTTCCAATCTTCACCTTGAATTTTTCACGTTTAAAATTATTTCCTTCATCTCCACCAATCTTACTACTTTAAAATTAACAATTTCGTCTTATTTTTTTCAGAACATTTGAATCATAAAAATCCGAACTCTTTTGAGGTTGAAGATTTACATAAACTAATTATAAAGGTAAGTTCGATGTAAATTGATATTCAAAGTTTCTACTAAGTAATTGTTATTATTATTTATTCAATAACAGGCTACTAGAGACTTGGAGGTTTTGGATAAAAAACGTCGAGAAGAGTTTAAAAGATATGAAATGGAGAAAGAATATCAATACAGAGAAGGCCTAAAGAATATGACAGAAGAAGAAAGGAAAGAAGCAGTCAAGAAACACGACGAACTTAATCAGAAACACAAAGAACACCCTCGAGTCCATCATCCAGGAAGTAAACAACAATTGGAGGAAGTTTGGGAAGAACAAGATCATATGCCGAAAGAAGAGTTTAATCCAAAAACTTTCTTCGCCTTGCACGATGTTAATGGCGATGGTTATCTGGACCCAGAGGAAGTGGAAGCTCTACTTTCATTAGAGATTAAAAAAATGTATGATCCAAATAATCCTGAAGATGATCCCAATGAAATGGAAGAGGAATATCACCGAATGAGGGAACATGTTTATAAAGAAGCAGATAAAAACAAAGATGGGCTAATTAGTCAAAAAGAGTTTATTGAATTGACTCAAAAAGCGGAATTCGAGCGAGATGAAGGCTGGAAGGGAATCGATGAGCAACCAATGTTCAATGAGGACGAATTACGTCAATATGAACATCGAAGACAAGAGCTTCTTGCTCAACAATATGGATATTATATGCCACCATACCAACCTTATGGTCATCATCCGTCACAACAACAACCTGGACATTACCAAGGACAAGGTATGGGTCATCCTCCTCAACCACCCCAACAGCATTTTGGTAACGTACCACCTTATCAAGTAGCTCAAGCTCACCCTGGTTATGCACAACAACAACAACAACAACAACAACCTCATGCTTATCAACCACCACCACAATTTGCTGTTCATCCTGGAGCACAACACTCTAATCAATATCAACAAGGATATCCTAACAATCAACAACAAAATCAGTATCAACCTCCTCCACCTCCACCACCTCAACAACAACACCAACCTTACCAAGCACCAAATCAAATGCAGAATCAACACTTTGGTGTTGCTCCACAAGCTAATTTACCTCCTCAACCTTCAGGTATGGCTAATCAAGGAGGTCCACAACAAATCAATCACCAAGCTAATTTAGCCCAACAAGCTAATACATTTGGACAACCCAATCAATTCAATTCAGGCCAACAACAACAACAACAACAACAACAACAACGACAAGTCAACGTCCCAATGTCTTCTGGTCAGGGTGTCCAACAACAACAACAACAAATACATTCTGCTATACCTAATCAGGTTCATAGTTCATTAAATGTAAGTTGATTTCTAAAATTAAATAGTAATTATATTGAATAACATTCTAATATAACCATATTTATCTTTGTCATCACAGACTAATCAAGGATCTGTAAATGTCAATTCCAATTCTCAACAACAACCAAACCCTAGTTCTTTCAATCTTCCACCACAACCAACAATTCATAAATCATGATCTTCTTTGGTTAATTAATTTTTGTGTCCATTCTAATGCTTTTATGTTGTTACATTTATTCACTTCTATTATTATCATCGGATGAGATTATTAATACAAGACAGAATAATAAGAGATCTTATTTTTGTTATCGAAAAATTCTGATAAAGAAGCAAGAAAAACAATTCCAATTATTAACGAAAATAAATTGTAAACATATGAATATTATTGAATGTTTGATTATTATAATCATCGTTTTAATTAATTTTTTCTTCACAATCATTCTGCCTTCACCGAATCTCCATTATAAATGTTTCCTTTTTGTACCTTGTTAAACAAAATTAAAATGCCGTTGCAATCAAATCAGTTCTAATCGAACACATCTAAATATTAATACAATTAAGAAAATGTATCGAATATTTTTCTAACTCTTAATTAAAGTTCTGAAGAAAAAGATGATCTTTGGTCAGAACAAAGGTTAAAACGGCAACTTCGAGGATCTTACCAAGTCGCTTCTGGATCGACAAAATCTGGTCAAGTCTCGAACTCACAATTAACTCAAACCAATCAACCGATCAATTTCTGTAATGATCAACTAACCAAATCTCCATTTGGTTAACAATATCGTTAATAAGGTTAGTCAGTTTGATGGACAAATTAACAGTTGAGTTACAATAGTATTGAAAGTTGATTAATAGCAGATGATGTTGATTAATTAGTTGATATTCACTTGATAATTTATTATCTCCCAGATGATGATGATGATGATACAAGGAAGGTAAATATATTGGATGAGAGAAACAAAAGTAAAGTTTAATCAGCAACTTTTCTCAATTTGTTTCAATTTATCTTCCTCTCTCTCTCTCTCTCTCTCTCTCTCTCTCTCTCTCTCTCTCTCTCTCTCTCTCTCTCTCTCTATCATCCTCATTTCCCTCTCTCTCTCTCTCACTTTCTTTCTTTCTCTCTTTCTCTCCGAACGTCATCATTGAATCATCTCCATCTTTAATCCGATTCTAAACGGAAACAGTAACATGCTTACAATTTAATCTAACCGAAGTAATTAGAATAACAATCTTGATCAATCTACATTTAAATCGTTTGAAAAGTGAATTGAAACAATTAAATCAATATGATTTTCCTTTTAATTTCAATCGGTCTGTTAATTGCTGCTTTTTATTGGCTCAATCAAAATGTTTTCAGTAAAATGGATTGTGACTTTTTCATGGCTCTCGTTGAAAAATATGGCAAAAACCCAGGTAAGTTAATAGAGAAAGTTAATTGTAACTGATTGATTGATTGTAATAAACTGTTAACAATTAACTAGGTGATGCATTGAAGGGTAAACGGGTTTGGATCACCGGAGCGGCTTCGGGCATTGGTGAAGCCTTGGCCTACGAAATGGCGAGTCACAAATGTAAATTAGCTTTGTCTGATTTGAACAATCAAGGATTGGAAAAAGTTAAACGTAAAATTATCAATCATCACGGTAAGTTAATGATTAGTTGATCTGCTCGATTGTTACAATATCATTAATTTTGTTTCTTAATTAGGGTTACAAGAAAAGGACATCATTCTGGTCCCATTCAATTTAACGGAAACAATTAAACACGAAGAAGCTTATAAAAAGATAATCGGTTACTTTAAACAAGTCAGTTCTTTTCTTAATTGTTGTTGATTAAAAATTCTAATGTTCTAGTTGTTTGCTCAATTGTTTTTCACTTTGATTTCTTTCAATTTAGATCGATATATTTTTCTGTAATGCTGGACGAAGTCAACGAGCTCGATTTGAAGAGATCGACATTCAAGTTCATCGGGACTTGTTTGAGATAAACGTTTTCTCTGGGGTCAATTTATCTCGTCTACTGGTCAGTGGCTGGTTAACCGAGTCACATCCTGGTCATATAGTGGTCACTTCAAGTATCGCTGGTAAATTTGGGTTACCATTCTCAGCCTCTTATACCGCATCTAAATATGCTCTTCTTGTAAGTCTATTTAATTATTTAGATCAAACAATTAACTTTATTTGTTTTTTATTACTTTTGGATCAATATTAAAGGGATATTATGATTGCCTAAGGAATGAAGTGAAATCTAAAGGGATCAAAATTACCGTTATCTGCCCTGGACCTACTGCTTCCGCTATTTTGACCAAGTCTTTCACTGGAAAACCTGGTGAAGTTTATGGTAAAGAGTTTAGTGAGGTTGATACTCGAATCCCGTGCGACCGACAGGCCAAACTTTTCGCCATCGCCACAGCAAATGACGTGACGGAAGCTTGGACATCAAGATCGCCCTACTTGTGGCTTGTTTATGGAGCTCAATTTTTACCTTCAGCATTTAGATATTTGTTTCCAATTGTTTACAATGAAGCAAAACTATCAAAAATCAGAGATGGACATTAGTGGACATTACCAAAAGTTATCCCTCAACTATTTGAATTGATTTAAAATTTTACAATTGATTCATCAAAATGAACACAATAAAAACTTCAAGATGATTAAAATTATGCACGGTTGATTGAGCTTCTTTCTCTCGTTTAATTGCTGTTTTATTCAATTTTAGCAATCAAATTAACTCAATACTAAACATACTTAATACTAAACCCTTTCAGAATGCAACAATTACATGATACTAGTTTTATTATATTTCCAATTGGTAACTAAGACCAAGAATCGGTTGCTACAAACAAAGTGATTAAATTTTGTTGGCGAGATCAACAAAAGAGTGATTCTAATGATCAATTAAAATGTCTAATCCAAAACCGATCGAATTGTTTAAATTTGATTCTCTCTGGCAAGATCGTGATTTAAGGTTCGATGCAACGGCAAAGGAATTAACTCTTCGAAAAGGTGAGAAAAATTTATATCGATATGATCGGATTGAAGATACCAAAGGAAACTCTGGTGATGAAGGAAGATTAACCATCACTAATTTACGGATAATCTGGCAATCAAAATCTAAACCACGGATTAATCTCACAATCGGATTAAACTGTATCATCTCAATAACCTCTCGAAATTTACACAACAAACTACGAGGCAGATACACCGCTCTTCATATCATGGGAAAAGTTAACGGTACCAGATACGAATTTGTATTCACACCATTAGAAGACAAAGAATCGGTTGTTGGGTCGAAATCATCAGGAGCAGATTCTTCATCTATCATCATTAAATCAGGCGAATCTGCAATATTATCAACTGGGGAAAGTTCATCGATCACTGAGAATGGTAGTGATGTTAATCCACGATTTTGTAACATCGGCTCCGAAATAACAATGACCGTGAGTAGAGTTTGTAAAGCTTACCTTTGTACCAAATTGTTTCGAGATTTGAAATTACGATCAGCCATTTTCACCACTCAAGGTAAACAACTTAAAATATTGACCTCAGAACAGATTTACAATAAATGGCAAGGGGTTTGGAATCTGTCCTCCGACCAGGGGAATTTGGGTACCATGCATGTAACCAATTTACGAATCATTTGGCACGCAAATGTAAATGAACTGTTCAACCTTTCGCTGCCCTACATTCAAGTTTCCTCGATTAGGGTTCGTGAATCTAAATTCGGCCCAGCATTGGTCATCGAATCATCTGATAGTTCGGGAGGTTATGTTCTTGGTTTCAGAATCGATCCACTTCAACGATTAATCTCTGTTTATAACGAACTTTGTAATCTGTACAATGTTCATGTTACGAATCCCAATTATGGTGTTGAAACTTTCCTCGCAATGGAAATGGGCTTGACTTCATTTGAAAGCGGAGGAATCATCGGCAGCGGTGGCGGTGGTTACTCTTCATCGAACGATCAAAGTACGAAGATGATTTAATCAACACCGATTATATTGATGACGATAAGGAATTAAATCCCGATGTGATCGCTTCCTACCTGGAAGACGATTCTCAGGTCATTGGTAAAGACGCTGAGCCCGTTTTCTGTCAACAATTAGGACTGGCAATTGAGAAAATCAAAGATGGATACACACTCGATTCACTTTGGAATGTTATTCCTCAAGGATCTTAACTAATTAACCATTCGACTAATCAATTAAATCAAATTGAAATTTCGAAATACAATAAATGCTGAGCAAAGTAAAGACAAAAGTTTCGCTTTAATCAATAAGTTAATTAGTGTTTCTTTTAATCACTTCAATTCTCTGATATCTAATCAATTTTATCAATCGACTTATTTTTGTCTCAATTGTTGTTAATTGTTGTTAATTGTAGTAAATAGATTTACATGTTTACTGAAAAAAACATTTTTCTCTCGCCTTCAAGTTACTATTATTATCCATTAATGATAATTGACCTTGATTGTCGTAGGTGCTTATTATTGTTGTTGTTAAATTATCACAATCAAAAAGTGACTGATGAAAAAAATGTTAAAATTAAATCACCACTTTAATCATCTTCTTGATTGTTGTAGTCCTGATTTAGAAAGTAACAACAACAGAAAAAAATCTCATTCATCTTTTTGGTTGTTGTTGGTTAGTTGATATGAATTTTTTTCCTTAATCATTACAATTGATCCAATTACTTTTTTTAGTCCTAATTGTTAATCATATTTAGAAAGTCAAAGCAAAACAGATTCACAATCACATCTAAATCAAGATTATTACCTGAATGAAAATTAAGGTCAAATGATGATCATGATGATGTTTAACTTAATATTTAATATATAAAATTGGGTTTGGAGTGAAAATCAAATCTAATTGAGAGAAATTAAATTAACTTAAATTGTAAATCGTTCTGGTTACAGAACTGATTGAGTAGCAAAAAAAAGTATTTCACTCAAGGTGATTGAACAATAACAACAATCAACATTTGTAATTAAAGAAAAAGGGAAACAATAAGATAATCAACTGATTGTAGTTGATTGTTAACCTTTTTCACAATTAGAATTAACAATTTACATTTAGCTCGATTTTTTCGTAGCCATAAAGTAAAAGTGATTTTTATTTTTCTTCTTCTTTTCAATCGGTTGATTGTTGATTGTTGATTGACCTGATTGACCTTTTTTTCCAAATAATTATTATTATTCTGATTAGAAGACAGAATTATAATTTAGATCATAATGATTAACATGAAGATTGAGAAGATGATGATGGAGAAAAGAAGATGAAAAAAAGGCGGATCAAGAACTTGGAATGAAACAGTTGATGGATTTTCTTTGTTGTTGTTTGTTGATTCACTTTTTCTTGTTGTTGGTTGGAAACACTTTTTCTTTGGGGAGTTGATTAACTCTGATTATTGTTCACTATTAACTAACTAATATTTTTAAAGGTGTAATCAGTTGATTGTGACAATTTGCTGATTATCTTTCGACTCAATCAACTTCATTTCGGTGATTCTGTTTACTCTGTGGTGAGAGATCTCTATTTATCTCTCTAAGTGTTTTCCATTTCTCTTATTCTCATTGTGATCATTCACATTAATTGTTTCAATTTCTCAACAATTTATCAATTCTAATTTCAACTAATCATTCACCTTTAACCTTGGGTTAAACAATTCTACGTAATTTGTTTTCCTTTTTCTTCTCTGGATTTAAGCCAAATTCTTATTATTACATCTTTTTCTCTGGCAAATTTTGTTTCTCTATTTTCTTTTCTCTCCATCTCTTGATTGGATTTATATCTTCACCATAATTCTCACTAATCTAATCAACTGTTAACTATTACTTAACAATCTACTTGATATCACAGGTAATTAGAATTTATTGATTTCTATCCCTATTCTATCGCCATTTTCCTCTTCATGTCTGACAACCTCTTCTGTTTTTCCTCAGTGATTTCATCTCCAATTATACCTTTGGTTTGCTCATGTGATTGGTACTTGTTTTTAATTCCAAAATTTTCTATTCTCTTGTGTTTCTAGGAAAATCTATTACACGTTGATTGTTTAACCTTTGAAAGAACAAATTGACAAAATCGGCGAAATCAAGTTGATCAAGTCGACAATCTAATTACGCTGCTAACAACCTTTTCTCTCTCATTGAGTCCAAATAGTAATGGCTTATGTCCGAGGCACATTAAGATCCCTCTTGGAGATGCCTTTGAAATCTGCTCCACCGATGGTTAAAGTTAACCTTTCAACCTTAACAGTTCAACACAATCAAGATATAAATGAATTCACCATCAACTGCGGTCAAGGTTAGTTTATTTTACTCCATTTTCCCTTTCAATCTCAAATCATATGTTTACACGTAGACAAAGAAAGCCAACAATCAATGTTACCTTTTGAATCCCATGTTAGGCCTCCAAGTAATCATCTCTTTATTGTTGCTCATGATTTTCGGCCAAATTTCAAATCAGTACGATCATTGACCTTATATAACCTTTTATTTTATTTTCTATTTCTTGTTTTCAACCTTTGACGATTTCACTTTACCAAATGAACGCCATTAATTGAACCTCCACCACAACCGCCAATCAATAACAAAAGGAGGTGGAAAAGCAGTTCTTAATTATGAATACTTAGCCAACGATTTGGTTGAATTGTATCATACTGAAGTACCTGTTACCTGTCGTGGCCAAGGAGTCGCTAAATTATTGGCACAAGTTAGTTTATTCACCTTGTTCTCAATTTCTCCTTCAATAACATCAACAACAACAAAAACAACTTGCTCACCACTCTCACCTTTTTTTTCAATCCTCTTAGTCAAAAAATATCAGTCAACCACCTAATCATCATCATCATCATCATCATTATTATTATTATTATCAACATTCCCATTCACCTTAGCCACAACCCTCCTATTTGAACTAATATTTGATTGCTCAGATTAACAGACTCATTTTCAATCTTCATTGCATGATAATTATCATCTTTCTGAATGAACTTTCAAATATTGACCATTTTCAGATGAACCAAAACACTGATGATCAGTTCATCAAGGTCATCTACCTTTTCCCTCTCCCTTTCAATTGAGACTCACTCAATTCAATTATCATCTCAATTACAGTAAAAGTTCAGTAATTATGTGCATTAGCTTCCGGGTTGTTGTTGTTTTTTATTCTTGTTGCTTTTCATTGTTCAACAATCGTCTCTCTCTCTCTCTCTCTTAACTTTCCATTATTATTATGATTATATTACTTATCACTCTGATTACTTTCACTAATTAACTCGAAGATGAGAAAAAAACAAATTACAATTGAGTTAATTTCTTACCTTTTTTTAACCTGTAATTTTGGTTGACAATCAAAATCAAAATCAAAATCAATGTCATGTTTTGTCTTAAAGTTTCAACTTTATTTTATGAGGTTGAGAAAAAATATCACAACAATTAACTAATCATTTTCTTTCTCTCATCTTCTTCCCTTAATTAGGCTGCATTCAAATTCGTCATTGAAAACAATTTACGAGCTAAAGTCACTTGTACTTACCTTCAACGAGTTTTGTCCAAAAATCCTGATCGTGATTTCCTTAAACAAGTTGTCTCTTAATTGTCGTTAACCTTTCCCTTGATTTGGTTTGTTCACAATCACCGGATCTACAAATTTACCACAATTAATTAACCATTGATGACTATTTTCATCCAATATATAAATATATCTAAAATATATTATTATTATATATTATATATGCATCAACAATTCACCTCAAATTTAACAATCAAAAGAAACAATTAATCCAAAGGAAAATGAATCAAAAAACCGATCAAAACAATCAAATTATAGCCAACATGTTGGATATCAATTTAATAATCAGCTAATAACTTACTCAACATTAGTTATTAACAATTAATTGGATTAGATGTTAAATTTTTGCTCCATTTTACTTAAAACAATTAATGTTTCAACCTCTTAACAATATATGTTAACTCAATTAGAGGTAAAGTTAAATTGCTAACAAACCCTTTCCACCCAAATCGTTGATTAATTGTTATCAATGTCCAACAACTAATCAACTTCATCATCAATTTCACCAACATCACTTAAATCATTAACCTTTAATCATCTAAAATCTCATCAAAATTATCAATTAACATCTAAAGCCAAAGTCTCATTTTTTACACTTAATTAGTTAATCACTAGCTACTACATTTATCTACAATTAAATGTATATTTAGTATAAAAAAAAACAACCACTTAATTGTTTTGAAAACAAATTGAAACTTATTTTCACCATCAAGGATCACAAGTGATTTAATAAACAATTTTAATTGTAATACATTTTATTTTAATTCAATGAATAAAATTCAACTTGGAAACCTTAAATTGTTGATTAAACAAACTTAATCAAAGATTAATCATTCAATCAATGATTGTCTCTATTTCTAAATGAGCTTAATTCAGATCACAATTAAACTTTCATACAACTTATGATACCATCGATATGGAAATACATCAAAATGTTTGAATATTTTGACAATTTGATTTAATTGATTTACAATATTGTAGCAATTAGATTGTCTGAGAAAATATTGTTACAATTAATTCAATTTATTAATTTGTTACTAGTTAATTTTTAATTCCTTGGCAAAATCCTTTTCCTCGATTCCTTCATGTCCATCAATTTATATAATTTATGATTTGGATTATGAGTTTGATGGTGATGATTAAGTGATGATTTGAAGTGTAAATGATTGTAAAAAAATGACGAATACGTTATTACAATTACAATTACAATTTTGGCTTTTGATATTAAAATAACCGATTAGAAATAATAAATCACATTCGAAACTTTTGATTATTTGTCACATAGATTAAAGAAGGAAAATGAGAAAGTAATTGATTGTTTGCTGATTTTTTTCTCTAATATAATTGGTGAAAATTGATCTTTCAAGATCAAAGTGATTTCTTTGAAGGTAATTTAATGTGATTCGCTCCACCGGCGGGTTTGAA
Source organism: Panonychus citri (assembly GCF_014898815.1). Taxonomy (NCBI): domain Eukaryota; kingdom Metazoa; phylum Arthropoda; class Arachnida; order Trombidiformes; family Tetranychidae; genus Panonychus; species Panonychus citri. The sequence continues at coordinate 4,241,822 of NW_026515543.1, read as the reverse complement.
CACATAGAAATCAACCGAAATACGAGATTTACTTTTCATATTGCTAATTGTTGATTCAACTTTATCCGCACGAACCAAGGTCACCGTACATCCGCCAAAACCACCGCCGGTAATCCTGGAACCATAAACACCCTCTGATTCCAGAGCAATCTCACAAAGCTCATCAATTTCTGGTACTGAAACTTTGTAATCATCTCGAAGTGAGATGTGACTTTGCGTCATAAGAGCTCCAAAGATAACGTAATCGCTTTTCTTAAGAGCCTCCGAGGCACTTAAGGTTCTTTCAATCTCGGTGATTACATGGCGAGAGTAATGATATTGTACAAGAGGTAAAACGGTTTGACTTGTTTCCAATTCTTTCATTGAAACATCACGAAGGCTACTTTTACCTAATTGAGATGCGACTTGTTCACAATTTTTACGCCTCGAAGAGTATTCACTTCCAGACAGTTCGTGACGTATATTAGAATTGGCAACCAGAATAACAATATCATCGGAAATCAGGGGAACCAATTCAGTTGATAGAGAACGACAATCAATTAAAAGAGCATGATCTTTCTCTCCCATGACAACCACGAATTGATCCATTATACCACATGGAACACCAGCAAACGTGTGTTCTGCTCCTTGGCAAAGTAAAGCAATTTCTTGTTTACTGTTTGACAGAAAGAAAAGAAAGGAAAATAATTAGTTTCCAAAAGTTTATCAAAATTTACAATCATCATGATGCTTATTACCTGATTCCAAGATCAGAACCACTTAAACCTTGAAGAAAATTGAAAAAAGCAACTTCAAGAGCTGCTGAGCTTGAAAGTCCTGCTCCTATTGGTATGGAACTTAAAATGATTGCATCGAAAGGTTTTTTGATTCCTAAGAAAATAAAACTGTTGTTAGATTCATTGGATTAAATAATTGTAGTAACTTATTCATCTATCAACTAGAATAATAAAAATAATAGTATACCTGGGAAGGTAGAAATGACTCCTTTCACGTAATTAGACCAAGATGGTGGACCGATGGTCAGGCTGTCAAACTTTAATTCAACACGTTTTGGATTCTCTGTTTTATCTGATAGAGTCTCGATACGACAAATTTGGAAATTGTTTGGAGCACCAATGATCACAGTGTAAACAGGAATTGCCTGAAAGATGAGGGGGAAAAGAAATGAAAATAAAATAGAATATTGAATTAGTGAATTAGGGAATAAGTGAAGGAATTGAAAATGATTAGCAACAATTCTGTTGAGTGGGTGATGAGAAACTCACCATAGGTAAGACAAGTCCATCATTATAGTCAACATGATCACCTATTAGATTAACTCGTCCTGGAGAATAACCAACAATCATTGGCTCCGTTTCGAAGATTTTCTCAAATTGTTCACTTCCTTTTTTAATTAAATCCTCAAGAGAAGGTACAATCTCGGCACCAGGAATAGAGACCATTTTTTGTTCCTGAAAATGTACCCGAAAGAACAGTCAATGATGGCGAACACAGGATGGAATCAGATAAATAAAATATTGCCAAAGAAATTTAGACAATTGTTATTACAATGAGAGAGTATATTATTAATAAAATAAAAAGAAAATATGAACAAAACAAATCAAAAGAAAAAAATATTTCACAAAGAAAATCTCTGAGTAGAAAAGAAGAGGAGACAAAACAACAAGTTACGGGTAATAAATAAAAGGAACATTGTGAACACAATCAATTGGAGATTTATAATTGATGTGTAACAGTGATTAGATTGATAATAATTACCAGTGAGTTAATTTAGATCAAGTTCTGATGGTTATGAAAAGAAAATTAAATCACAAAAAGACACAATGAAACCAGAATAACAACTGATGGTAAATGGAAAAGATTTCACGTGTAAACCCAATCAATTAATCGTTGTCAGTTTGATGCGAGAAGGTGACGACAAATAATAGACAATTAACAAAAGGATAACAGTTGAGACTTTTAGATAATTAATTAATTACAAAGGAATTAATAATAAAAACATCGATTTCTAATTAAGTGAAAGTTTCATTTCTGAAAACAAAAAAATAGAAAACACAACAAGAATTTGTCTCCATCTGGTGTAATTAAAATGAACTTTTTTCTATTCGATGAAAATTCTGAGAATAACTTTTCGTAATCAACTATTGGTCATTTAGTTCATTTTTTGTTTTCATGTTTCTGAGTAATTAATATTAACCATAGATTTAGACATTTACTGATTTATAACCAGATCCCGAACTGACTAGGCGATTGTCCGATTTTTTTTAAGAAAACTTTTCTCTTTCAAACTAAAGTGATCTTTGGATTTGCCGTTGGGAATTTAACTTTTTCAAATTCTTAATCTCAGTTGTCCATTTGATGAGTTCAATTATTGTTTAATTAACTATTTGGTTAACGATTTCTGCACTTCCATGACTGCCGTCTATTTGGGCTCAACGGGTTGTACGTTTACCTTTCACTGTATGATGATCGGCCTCAGCTTTCATCGACTCTCCATCGAATAAAAAAAGTTCAAAACTTAAAGGTCGACACTGTGATAAGGTCAACATTCAACTGACCATATTACTGGTTATCTTGATCAAGTAATCCAACAATTTAATCAACTAATTCATCCACAAACTTTCTGGGAACATAAAAACTCAACGATTTTCCTTGTCATTTTTTTATGTTCAATCGACTTTAGTTCATCTAATTTTCTATGGTCAAGTTCTGAGCTGTCAAACTCGAATTCATGAAAAGGTTCGAAGGCTTAATTCAAGGTAGTTCGTTTCTTCACCTTTGTGAACTCTCAAGGCTCTCCTGCGAATCCGATGTTATTTTCTGTTGTTGTTGTTTCTTTCATCTCAAAATTTAAATATTCAACTTTATTCATTTAATGGTGAAAATAATTCTAAGATTATTGTCATTTGTTAATCAATCATCATCACAATTGTCTTCGTTTAACTCAATTATCTTGTCAACTCTTTTTCTTCATCTTCTCATATTCTGTGTTTAAAATTACCTGTTCAGATTATGATGAATTTGATCATTTAAATCAACCTCATCCAAATTGGCAATTGTTTAGTTTAATTGTTCCTTCATTTTGCTGAGTAATTAATTTATTGGTCTATGGTTTGACTCTTTTTTTTTTAATTATAATTTAGTAAATTATTGTAATACTCAGTATACAGTGAAGTGAATAGCCAAAGCACTGAGCTGATTTGCTAATCGATTAAAAATGTATCTTTGATTGATTGGATCTTTTTTTTTGTTCTAATCATCAATTTGATTACATACTAGGAAATACCAACAATTACCTAATTAAGAAGACAATGATTCCTTATTTTTTGCTGTCAATTTATATCAATGATGATTATGCACAATTAGGTGAAAGTTAGTAAAAGGGAAATCGTCAAATTGAATCGGATCAGTTGAGTTTCAAACTTGATACTTTACTGTTGAATAGTTTAATTAGTTGATCAAACGATCAACAATTTCTATCAATTATGTCGGCTGTTAATACGTTGATTGCTTTTTTCTCTAATCCAGTTACAATCATTGGTTCTACAATGATTATGCAATTGGCCAGTGTTTTTTGGTCCAATACTCCGTTCCAGAGTTATACTCAGACTTATAATGGTGAACGCGAAGAATTTGATTATATTATCGTCGGCGGTGGGACTGCTGGAGCCGTTTTAGCGGCTCGTTTGTCGGAAGATCCAAAAATTTCTGTCCTCCTTTTGGAATCGGGTGGTACTGGTTCGTTTATTACTGAAATTCCCTATTTCTGGATGTTGTGGAGAGGATCATCTCTTAACAATCAATACAAAACGGAACCACAAACTGTCGGCTGTCAAGCTTTTCAAGATAATCGCTGTCGGCTTGATTCAGGTCGAGGTCTTGGTGGTTCAAGTGCGATTAATGGAATGATTTATGCTCGAGGTCATCCTGATGATTACAATTCTTGGTCTTCATTTGGTGTTAATGGTTGGTCATTCGATGAGGTCATTCCCTATTTCCTCAAGTCGGAAAGTTTCCAACGAATGGATCGAGTCTCAGCCCAATTCCACAATGTTTCTGGTCCATTGCCGATCGATTATGGTCCATTTGTCCACCCAAGTAATTGGGCTTTTTTCCGAACTCTCACTTCTCTTGGTTATAATATTGGTGATTACAATTCAGATCAACAATTAGTCTTCGATCGCGTTCAAACAATAACCAAAGGTGGAGCTCGTTGGTCAACCCATAGGTCATTTTTGTCACAAAATAAATTGTCCGGGTCACCTAATTTAAAGGTTCGAACTCATTCACCAGTTCAAAAGATTTTATTCAACAAAGAGAAACGAGCAATCGGTGTAATGTACACCGATATTTCGGGTCGAGTGTTACAATCCTATGCCTCTAAAGAGGTCATTTTATCAGCGGGTACCTTTGGTTCACCACATTTACTTTTACTGTCCGGTGTTGGTCCAGTTGATCACGTTCACTCATTTGACATTCCTAGTATTGCCGATAGACCAGGAGTTGGATCTAATTTCCGTGATCATGTTTACGGTTTAATCAATTATATTACCGACTTAGCCCCAGGTACCGATCCAGCGTCAACCTTAAGTTTACCTAATTATTTATCATTCACTCGAGGCCATGGACCTTTAACTTACGGAGGAGGAATCGCTTTGGGTAACATTCAAACAAGCACCAACAACACTTCAACCAAACCCGATATTCAACTTGCTTTCGCTGGGACATCACCTTCATCCCTTCCTGAGGTCAGTTTCTGGACGAACACATTTGGCCTTAAAAGTGGTATCTACGAAAGTTACTTTCAACCTTATGTGGGTCGGGAAACTTTAACCGCTTATGTTTGTCTATTACAACCTAAATCCTTTGGATCTGTCAGATTAACTTCACGTAATCCAACAGATAAACTTTCCGTTAATCCAAATTACCTTCAGCATCCAGAGGATGTGACAACTCTCGTTGAAGGGATGAAAACAGCGCATAAAATAATGACCAATCCGTTGATGAAAACATTGGGAATCCAATTGTTTGACTCTCATTTCCCAGGTTGTGAAAAATATCAATTGGCCAGTGATGATTATTGGAATTGTTATGTTAAACAATTTACAATTAAGGGCGATCATTATGTTGGAACTTGTAGAATGGGCAATTCATCTGATCCAATGTCGGTGGTTGATGAACAATTAAAGGTGATCGGTGTTGATGGATTAAGAGTAGTCGACGCTTCGGTCATGCCAACGATTCCCTCAGGCAATACGATGGCAGCAACTATTATGATCGCCGAAAAAGCCGCTGATTTGATCAAACAATCACAAAAGAAAATTAAATTATACTAATAGATTCAGAGAAAGAGAAAAAAAATTCAATTCTCTTCTTAATCAACACAATTTATCAATAATTTTGAATGTTCAATTTTTCGCAATTTATTATGAATCTCCATTAATGATTAATAAATTTATTTATTTATTCGTTTAAACATATAAAGCAATCGAGCAATTTTTATGATCTTTTATTGTTATCGTTCAATTGAAAAAGTTTATTCGTTAGTTTAAACAAACGATAATCCGAATCTGAATTGTCTGAATGAATCTGAATTTAAGCTCTACTTTGGTGAAGATAATTTCACCGATTTTCTTGCTCTTTATCCTCTTGGTACAAATTAATATTAATTACGTGAACATTTTTGTCTCAATGTTGGAACCAGAAAATCCAATGATCTTGACACTTATAATTCTGGTCGTTGGATTGTACAAGATGACAATTTCAATTACAATCGAAAATGAATGTTTAAGTGACAAAATTGTCTATTTCATTATTTTGTTCATTCTACTGAACAATATCATGAAAATTGATATCTAACAATTTGCTTCTTTCATAGTTGAACTTACTCATGATTGGAATGAATTTGGCTGAGGAAACTCATTTTCGAAGGATATTATTACCTATTTTCTTGTTATTTTCTCATATAAGCATTAAAATTTAGTAATTCTATTGTTTATTTTTGATAAAACTTTTTCCGTTCGCCGAAAATTTGACAAAAATGACGCAATTTCCGGTTCTTAATTCCTTCTAAGTTCCTGGCCAAAATGAGATTTTTTTCGAAATCTGAATAATAATTAATAATTCTACACTTATCAATATTTTAATTAAACTGCAAAATTTGTTACTGATTGTTAAGTGAAAAGACAGAAATATTTATATGGAGTTGCCTCTGCAAATCATATTGGTTACAGACACGAACTCGAACACATCGAAGTTTCGAAATCTTACTTGTGGGAAAAATTATCGAAATTCATATCAAATTGTAGATTATGAATTGTTCCTCAATGTAATTTTTATTACAGCCTAATATGAGTATTTATAGAGTCGTTATTGTTCGAAAATTCTACTTCCATTCTTTAGCGGTTATACTTTATATGCACTTTCTCATTTTTAATTTACAACTCAAAATTTGGACTGGAATTCATTCCTTCCCATTCCCCGATTTCTTCCTGTTTCGTCTTTCGCGCTGAATATTAAATTGTTGTATAATTATATTGATAAAATTTAAGACAATCCAATTAATCCGTTAAGATTTAATTTTCTGTTCTACATTTCAATAAATTTTTTTATGGGAATTGATATGGTTAAGCATTCGAGCTGATAATTAATCCTCTTCCAAAAGGAAATCAACTTCTTTCAATTGATTAATGAATGTTGAATCTTCTAAAATTCGACTATAAGAACGTAGCATTCGAATTAGATGATGAATAGCTGCTCGATGGCTCATTCCTCGAATGTAAATAGCCAATTTAGATATTGTTGATCGGAAATTAGGTTCATCGATATCGTCCAATGAAAGTTTTATCTGTTTTCTTTCCCCAGTCTCTGAATCAGGATAAAATATGGTTACCATGTTATTGTCAATTGATCCAAATAATCCAGCAATTACTTCATCTCGAGATCGAATTACCAATGATTTGAAATTGTAAATGTGTGAACGTTTTTCTGTAATCTCAATTGACTTGGCAAATGAACGACGAACATAGATCAGATTAACATATTCTTTGACTCGATTTGGTTTAGTCTCTCTAACAGTCCAGGTAACAAGTCCACTGTCATTATCAACAGCTGAATAATTGTATTCTTTCAGATTAGACGGAGATGGATTTTGAACGAACCATCCAGTGTGAGGGGAAAGACCATCTTCCATAACGATGATCGGCTTGTTAACATGATAACCTGGATCGAAAAGAACTGTACCCAATCGTGAACCAAGAGCTATTTTAACGGCTACTAAACAATGCTCCTTTTTAGCAGAAGGTGAATAGATGCAATAATTATCCGGGTCTTTAACAACCTCTTCGCAAGAAACCAGACCAATGGAGGCTGCATGAGTCGGGAATCGAAGGATGAACAAATTGTGTAACGAAATGGCCAAACCAACGCAGGAGAGACCATCGTGATACAATTTAGCTTTGAAGGAAGTGAGAAATTTAACAAATGACGTATCAATGGAACGTGAGTACTCTTCATGGAAACGGATAAATGATGGAAATGTATTGTATGACTTTGTAGATAATTCTTGTTGCAATATTTCCTTACAAATTGTCAGGAAATCTTCCAACTCGAGTTCATTTTCAAAGTCAATTTTTTGTAATTCAGCCAACCAGATGGGAGTTTCAAGAATCTCATTGATAGCAGAAGCAATCTCAGTTCCGGAAGTAGATTCATCACTTGAAGATGATGAAGTTGAATCAGAGCTAGAACTGGATGAGATACTGGCTCGGCTTACAGAGCTAATCCCACTGGAAGTACTGGCTCTATCATCCTCGTCATCTGAATCAAGAGAGAAATCTTCATCTTCAAAGATATCACTATTATCATCTTCTTGATCATTTAAGATACCTGAAGGTAAGTAACTTTCTTCACCTTCTTTAGCAGCACCGGAAGTTGTTGGTTTTTCAACGTCAATAGAATTGATGTCAGCATCATCTTTAGCCTTTTTAGTTGTCACTCCGATTCCTTGGAAGAGGTGAGTCGATTGGTCATCAATTTCTTCACCCCAGTCAGGGGGAAGAGAATTGAGGACCGTGTCAGTAGCATTTAAAGGCTTATTGAGTCAAGATGGCCATTCAGAAGCTGCTTTGTGAATAATATTTATGGGTTTATCTTGTTCGTTACTAAAACCTTTCAGGCTCTCAGGGCTCTCAAAGGTGAACAAATGCTTTGAATCATCTTCACTATAATCTGTCATTTATATAAAAAAAGATACAAAAAGGGGAACAATTAGAATGAAAGTAACAATGAAAGAATAAAAAGAAACAAAGGGTTAAAAGGGTTAAAAGAAATCAAGAAATTTACTAACCCATCCAAGAGTTAAACCAAATGACCGTAGAAAAAAACAAATAACACCAATCAAAAAAGAATAGACTTTGAAGAACCGATTCTCAAACGAAAATAAGCGACAATCCAACTAAAAGAGTAACGCAATAAATAGAGACTTTTTATCTGATTGTGAGCAAAAAAGATGAAGAGAAAAAAAAGGAGACAGAGAATGCGAAAGAGAAATAAAAAACGTCATCCACCAAATCGTATCAACAAGAAGGTAACTAAATGACGTTGAAGTAAAAATAAGAAATTTTAGTGAGTATGACTGACTTTTCTTCTTTTTTTACAAGATGATAGAACACAAATTGATGATTGTTACAACAAAAAGAGAAACAGATGAAAATGATGTAGATAAAATCACGATAGATAATCAATATGATCCACAGACAAACACACAAAGAGAAACTATTAGAAGATGGAGGACAAAAGTGTTACTAAGGAAGAAGCAAAAGAAAAAAAGATTGACCAAACTGATGATAACAAAGAATGACAAATATAATTGATGTCAATTAGAGCGACATCATTGGATTGAACAGGTTAATCAAATTAAATCGATAATCAATAAAATGTAACATTTGGAAAGAAGAAAAATAAATTAGGTTAAATTAACAAAGAAACAAAAATTATCCAATCAACAAGATTTTCCTCTGTAAAGGTAAATAGAATTTAATTTTATTCTTTTCTATTCTCTTTCTTTTTCTCTGTCGACATCTGTCGCTTTTCGCTAATTTCCCTCTCTTTTCTTGTTTATTGTTTTCTCTCACAAATTAACCATTAATTTGTTTTCTCTTTTTACCTTACAATTAATTTAATTACCATGAAAATCTAATAAATTGGTCATCTTTTTGTGACAATCAATTAGTTGTTTCCATGTAGATTGTCACTTTGTTTTATTTCCTTATGATTCTTGTAACCTGATGAATTGATATTCTTGTTTTAATTATCTGTCATTGTTTTTTTTATCTGTGTCACGTTATTGTGGTTTTTTCTGTGTTTGTATCTCTGATTATAAATTAATTGGATTAATCATGATCGAAATCAACAATTTACTTGGTTATTTGTTGTTGTCATGTTGTTAATCAAGACTTTAGTTAGTCTTTCACAGTAATCAATTGCTGATAAGTGTTGGGTAACATTCAATTTAAAATGTTTTCTGGTTCAAGTTAATGCGTGATAATTAAATATTTTCAAGATGATGGAAATAATCATGAAGAAACAGATTAGATGTTGATAATTATTAGTATTTCCCTTTTCTGGATGGAAGAAACTTGGTTTGATTATCTTGAGTAAAAATTAATCTTCATGTAATAAAATTACTGAACAATTATGGTGATAAAAATTGAAAGATTGGCATGAAATAAGGTAAACAATGGTAATCAATTTGTTGTTTTCATCCAAAGTTCATCAAGTTAATTTAATGCAATTAAGTGTTTATTATAAGAAAATCACTCCATCTATTCAATTGTGTAATTGATTAATTATCAATGACAATTGGATTGTCTATCTAATATTATCCTGATTAATTGTCAATTTTTTTCCTTTTCCTTAACATGATTATGTTTCTTAATTATTCTTGAATCAAATGTACAATTTAAAATGTTGGTAAATCGATTTCAATATTTAATTGTTTTTTCTTAATCCACCTTAAGAAAAGCTCATTGATCTGTGAATCTAACTTAATTGCTAGAACTAATCAACCAAATGATAGTAAAAACTGTTAACCAAGCAAAAGTACAATTAACAATTTGATTATTTTTGCCTTGAAAATGGATGAAGAAATAATTACTCAATCTCGTAATTGATGAGTTAATTGGAATTAAAAACCCATAGGCCAATTTAGCTGATCATAAACAGAAAATTAAATGAACATCGATCATTTTTTCATGAATACAAAAAAAAATCTAATTAATTCAAGTAATAATTAACTTAATCATTTATTTCCAAGTTCTAGAAATTAAAAAATCATTAATATTTAAAAGAGAGAAAAAAGTTTTAACAATTTCCAATGATAAATAGATGAAAATATGAATTAATCGTCTTTTGGACATTTCGTTTTCGTCCAATCAGCTGACCAGTTTCGATAAATATTAATGAATGAAAGGAACGAAGAAGTTATTTCCAATAGCGATAAATTGGCAATATTTGAGCAAGAAGGATTAGTTAACATGATTAATCCGTGGATTAGAATTGCGATTGACTGTAACGATTTAAGAATTGTAAACAATGATCTCCAATGATTAACATTAACAATCGGAGGTCCAGCGGAGGCACAAACTCTCATTGAATAATCAACGATTCCAAAGATGAGAGTGACCAGTGTAAGGAAAGAAGATGATTTTCCTGGAAAGTATTTTAATCCATAGAAAATGGTAAAGACAAAGATAAACTCATCGACCATGTCCAGTTTGTCCCATTTAAGTGTCTTCTTCATTAAAATAGTGACCACTCTGGGCAACATTTCACCGATATGAAGCCATAAGAAAATGTAAGCAAGGTAAACGGTGAAAAAGGGTTTAAGGTCAGTTAATTGTTGATCAATTGGTGAACAATCAAAAGAGACACGAGCCCAATCGGTGACCCAAAGGTCAAGGAAAACACCAACAACATTGGCACCGAACACTAGTCCATTGTAAATGAGTAGAAAGGGTTTAAGGTCAAGAGGTTGTCTGTTGACCATTAGCCAAGGTCCGAGAATCGATGTGAAAAGATTACAAGAAAAAAAGAGAGCAATTAATTTCCATGGAAAACCTGAAACCAAAGGTAAACTTTCGGACAAAGGATGACCAGTGAAAGACGATGTGTCCATCATGGTGAACAATTAAAATCTCCAATTGTAATGATCAAAAAATTCAATTTCAAACACAAACCAAATCAAGAAGAGAAATGAAAATGAAAATGAAAATAATTTTGATAAAAAAATTCTGGATAATTAGTTGATTAACTCCTTTTGATTTCGTTTATTTGGTCGGGATTTCTGTTTGTTTCACTTTAATGATTAAGTTTAACGAGCTCATTGGATGTACTGATTGTTAATTATCAGAATTAATAATAAACAAAATTAAACGTCACAATTAAGAACCGGTTACCTTTTGAATCTCAGGTTCCAACTCATTGAAATCCTTTCATGTAACTTGTTTGTTTTCATTTAATTTTTACCCAAAGACAATTAGGAGATGATTTAAATCAAGGTCAATTTACAACTAGAATTTATTATCTCATTTGATGCTTTTTGATTGTTCACTGATTGTGTTTACCTTTTAAATACCTTGAGGCAAAATAAGATTAGCGAGAAATGAGGGAGAAAAACGATTAAGCCTTCGAAAAGGATAATCAATGGTTTTCGAAAATAATCAAATTCCAAATTTTCCATTAAAGTTCATCGTCGCCTGTAGATTATTTATAACTTCTTGTTATTTGTATTCAAAAACTAATCACTTCGAGAAATAAATTATCGAACATCTTTGTACAAAAAGAGTTCGAATTCGTATTTTCCTTTTTTTTCGCTTATTTATAGTTCGAACTATCAATTTATTGATTAACGATACAGAATGAACTTCATGAGTCTCGTTTGTAATTAGCGATAGCTTCAAGTTGGAATTAAATTAAAGATCAATTCTGTTAAAAAAATAATAAGAAAAATTCAATTAATGGTTCTAATCATTGATGAAAATGTCGAAAAAAGTTCCAACTCATTGATTTATCCAAATGATTTCTATTTATCATCTTAAACTTTATGCCAACATGTCACAAGAAATTCTGTAAATTAATAAATTAAACTTAAAACTGTCGGTTGAAAAACTAATTAATCGAAACAATCAGCACAATTAAAATTATAAAAAAAGAATTGGAATTTGTATTAGTTTAATCGGAGAAAAACAGATGGCGTTGGCTCCGAAAAGAAATCTCTAGATTCATGTCAATTTGTCCAATGCTTTAATCTCAGGTAACATTGATTGTTTGTCCTTTTTTATTAACAATTTGTGATCTTTTAAAAGTTATTGATTTTTGATTAACTAATTTTGATATTTTTATTAATTCTGCTGACAGTGTTCTAGTTAATTCTGTCTGACAATTTTCCTCATTCGTGTTATCTTTGCGCTTTGTTGGTCTTCCAACTGGTGTTACTTTTGACTCTCTATTAACCTTTTTTTCTGTTATTTAATTATAATCCCTTTTTTTAATATCCATTTAATTTGGATTTAATTTCTTCATATTCCTCCATCAGTGATTGTTTTGTAAGGTCAATTGTATAAAGTGTTTGAATCTTTTTATAATGGATCTCGTTGATGCGGATACAGTTTTAGCACAAGGGCCAGATTCTGATTGTGAAGATATTTCCGGTAAAGATGATGTTCTTAATACTCCATTGATGTTACCGAGAGTAAAGATGGTGGAGTTTTAAAAGAGATTCTTAAGGCTGGTTCAGGTATGTGTTAATTAATTGTTCATATATATTGAAATTATCTTTCTTGGGTTGAATAGAAAATGGAATGGACATTATTGGTATAATGGTTTAGTTTCTTTTTCTCTTCTCCTGATTATTGTTCTTTCCTCAACTCACATGTTTCTTTCTCTCATTTTTTAGGTTGGGAAAATCCTGCTACTGGTGATAAAGTTTTCGTTCATTATGTCGGTTCTCTTGAAGATGGAACTATTTTCGACTCTTCTCGGGAACGAGGATCAACTTTCTCCTTTATGTTGGGTCAGCGTCAAGTAATAAAAGGATGGGATCTCGCTGTTGCTACCATGAAAGCCGGTGAATTAGCTAAGGTTACCATTAAATCGGATTATGGGTATGGTGATGCTGGTTCACCACCAAAGATTCCTCCCAAGGCTACTTTAATCTTTGAGATTGAACTTTTTGACTGGAAGATGATGGATTGTACCAAAAAAGACGATGCCGGTGTTAGAAAAAGAATAATTGTCCAGGGAACTGGATATTCTACTCCTAATGATGGTGCTACCATTCAGGCTCATATTGTTGGTAAATTTGGTGACGCTGTGTTTGAAGAAAGGGATATTACATATTGTCATGGTGAACCCAGTGAAGTGAACATTCCGGATGGCCTTGACCTCGGAATAGGCAAAATGAAAACCGGTGAAAAAGCTTTAATCTTTATCCGTTCCGATTATGCTTGGGGATCAAATCCTCCAACTGAGTTTAACCTTCCCTCCAACTACCAAGAAGTTATTTATGAAGTTACTCTTAAGAGTTTCGAAAAGATCAAGGAAACTTGGGAAATGACAGCAGAAGAGAGATTGGAACAGGCTAAATTAGCCAAAGACAAAGGTTCAGCTTATTTAAAAGAGAATAAATTACAACTCGCTCTAAAACAGTATAAACGAATTCCAACATTAATCGGTAAGTTTATAAATCTTTCAATAGAAAAATTCGAACCAAAGATTAACAATTTTCATTTTTTCCTTCGCATTTTCAGGTCCATACAATAACTTACAAGAAGAAGATGAAGAGATGGAAATGGAAAAAGGTGGAGAAAAAGTAGACGAAAAAGAAAAACACAGTATTCTTTTAGCGGGTCATCTAAATCTTGCGATGGTTCACCTTAAACTCGAACAATACACCGATGTTGTCAAGAACTGCGATTCCGCTTTGGAAATTGACCCAACCAATTGCAAGGGACTTTTCCGCCGAGGATCAGCTTATTCTGGTCTCAAGGAATTCGAAAAGGCGATCGCAGACATTGAGAGATTATTGGAAATCGAACCTGAGAACAAAGCAGCTAAAAATCAACTAATTATAGCTCGACATGGGCTAAAGATTGAAAAAGAAAAAGAAAAAGCTCTTTTCAAGAACATGATCTCAAAATATTTAGCATCTTCTTCTGATGACAAACCTCCATCTTACGAAGGTCCAATCGATGAAGTTCAATTTGCCTCGAAAGAACCAAAAGCCGACGAATCACAACTATCTATTCAAGAAATTAATTAACCAATCAAATTAATCGAATTTTTCCCTTTTCTTTTTTTGTTCTTTTTTTACCATGAACAACTTTTTTCGTCTCTATTTCTGCTATTGCACCAACACCAATTAATTCGGTTCCTTGATTGTTTAACTTTAATAAAATTTAAGTTAATCATTTTTCACTCCAAAACAAAAAGAAAAACACTCATAAAGATCAATTTTCGAATTTTGAAAAAATTGTCCCAATTCATTTCTCATTTAATCAAAAACCAAACTTAATGATTCAATAAACTGTCCCTCCAACAGAATCAATCAAAAAGATGAATTTTCGAACAGAAAAACTAATTGAAACAAAGAAAATTAAAAGCATCAGCTGGAGATGATATGACAACGGTTGCTAAGAGAAAAAGAGAAAAAAATTGTTATTGTTTTTCTTTGTACCTGTTGTGTCAAGACGAAAGAATCAAAGTGATTTGTTGATTGTTGATTCGTTTGTTTTTAATTTGAATTGTGAATGTAATTCGATGTAATGAACGACCAATGAATTCGGATGAAACAATTGGAACAAATTTCTAAAAACAAGAAAGAAAAGTAAGAAGAAATTCTTCAAATGAAATGTTCTTTTTTTCTGTCTGTGACTTAGTTTTCTTTCTTTCTCTCAATTTCTCTCTGTGTTTCTTTCTTCTTTCCATATGATAGCTTTTATTTTCCTTCTTCTCTTACAACCTTGAACCTTTTACTATTCCAGTGATAATATTACAGAGTTTCTGTTTCCCTTTCTTTTAATTCTGTTTCATGATTTCTTTTTTCTCTTTCTCTCTCTCTCTCTCTCTCACACACTGTTTTTTATTCTCTGTTCAAATGTAACATCAATCAGATTCTGTTTTCTCTGTGAATTATCATTACCCTTTTTCCCTTCAGTTCTTCTCGCCTCTTTTGCATTTCATCATTTTCTCCACTAATTGTGTTCTATTCTCTGTCTTTGGTTCTTTCTTCATTTTCTCTCCTTTTCTCCTTCTCTTTGTCTATCTCCCTGTCTTCCTGCATCTCTAGTATCTATTTCACTCTATTTGTATCTTTCTTCATGTTTCACCATTGTTACTGTTTCCATTCATCATACTCGCCACTAGAACCACTAACGCAAACCCTTAATTGACCAATATCATTGTAACGATAAAATAACGAGTGTTTTGGACTCACGAATTCGGAATGTCCATTGACAGTCTACCAGATGAAATACTTGATTTAATGTTTGAACGAATTCTCTTCATAGAAGATGTAATCAACTGTTCTAAAGGTAAATTTTGTTTACAATCTTTACTATTTTCATTTCTTTCACAATTTAATTATTTCTTAGTTCTAATGATTCATTTTTTCTCTCTCTCTCTCTCACCAATTTTACATTTCGCCAGTATGTAGACATTGGTGGACATTAGCCCAAAGACGGTTGAACCACGTTCATTACCTGATCGCCTGTTTATCTAAAGGTAATTTTCCTAAGAAGAATAATTTTAAATTTCTAATATTTTGATTGAGCGTTTTGAACAATTTTTCAATTATTTTCGCTTCAAGTTCCATGTTGACTTGAATTTCTCATCGAATCAACATTCTCTTTCTACCCGAATCATCATAAAATAGATTCATTGCTAAATGAATAATCAATCATTCTCATCAACCATACATTTTATGAGTCTAATTAAAATAAATCAATCTCTCCATCTCTTATTTACTTTTCTCTCTAGAAAATTGTTTATATCAAGGAAGGAAATTCATCTTCTACCGGCCAGATAAATATAGTTACCATTACATGAATATACTTCCTAATTTAAAGGTAAATATCAATGAAAATTAGTTAATTTGTCTATTTGTTCATTGATCGTTCTCTCTCTTTCCTACCTTGATAATAATCGTTAATTTATTTCATTTGCTTCCACCAAAGATAATCGATGTAGATAAGAGCTTGGATCGAGCAGAAGAAGGTATATTCTTACGAGCCTTGGAATCGCGACAGAAAATCAAAGGAGTAGCTTATCCCTATTACGAACCAGAGGGACCATGTAAATCCATGTTTCTCAAGAATATTGAAATGTTGGCTCCTGGTTATCTCACGATAAGCAATGGATTCGTGATAAGCCTTTGTTCAGATACCATAAGACAATTATTCCTCGAAGATAATTATAATAATCTAGATGATATAATCTCAAAGTGCAAATCATTACAACGTATTCATATTCATCATTATGAAGGTAAATTTTACTTACACAGAGAGAGAGACATAATCAAATATTTACAATTGATCAAAATTTCTAATCATCTGATGTTGTAAATGTTTTCATTTATTTTTCCTCTTCAAATTAATCGCATGAAAATTGTTTACTCTAATTATCTCTAATTATACACTAACTGTATATAAATATATTCCTATTGATTAATAATATTTTTCTCTTCAATTTTTCAGGAGCAAGACTATTGACATATAAAGGATTACCTACAGAGTCTCTCCAAGTTCTTGAATTAGATATAAGTTATTTCTATGGACCCGATACATGTATCAATAATTTTATCGATAATTGTCCAAAACTGAACAGCCTTTTCTTACGTTTTAATGATACAGAATTTAACTTTATTCCTTCAAAGAATCATAAATCTCTTGAAAACCTAGTTCTTGAATATTACTCACGATCAAAGGTTAGATTATAATCATAATGGTTAATCAATTAACTGTAAAAGAATCCATGTTAAATCAGTGATGCTAATTTGTTAATTTTCTTCTTTCCATTGATTCATTCAGGACCCGAGACCAATCAAATGGACCAATATACCACAGTTTTTACAAAAGGTTCCTAATTTAAAGCATCTTGCTATTAGATCGTGCCCAGGATTTAAAGACATTCACATTTACGATATACTTACATCATGTCCCAATCTGAAACTAATTGATTTAAGAGATTGTCCTGATATAAATTCTGATTCGGAGACTTTGGTTAATGAGATTATTCAATCGAAAGACTATCAGATCGAAATACTAACTGGATCATACTCAAAATTACCTCTACATCATCATGAGAAAGTCGTTTGTCAAGGATTTGATTTTATGAAGCATATATTTCATAAATCATGGAAAAATATTCCACTGTTTTTAACATACGATTAAATTGTGGATCGAGGAGTCAACAATTAGCTTTTATAATGATTATTATTAAAGCAGTAAACTGTCACCAATGTGTCGAACTGTTTGTTTCTCGAAATCATGGATAAAAAGAGGTCTTGAAATGTAAATACAATCAACTAATTGCTGTTTATTTTATCTGCAACTTTTACACCATCAACTATTCATTGAGCGAAATCAATTTGGATTATTATCATGAGTATCTTCAAACAATTAACCCGTGATGGTTTATAAGTGTGTGTTCACTTATTAATATAATCATAGTTATCTTCTAATTAGCTTAATTCACCTCTAATGTGCTTCATTTTAATCAGTCCGCTAATTAAATGAAAAAAGCTAATTTTTTCTTCATTGATTGGAAAAGTAACAAAGTTTAACTGTCAACAAAGGAAAAGCTTCAATACAACTCTGTCCGAGAATCAAAAGAAAAAATATCCAACCAATCAATTCATTTTGTAAATTATGTTCTTGATAATTGATAATTTAATCAACGAATCAAGTCCATTCATCGTCACCGAGCTAAATCATCACGCTAATCGTTGATTGTTTTATTTTGTCCAAGGCTATGATTGTTTATTGACCTCGAATCGAATCAAAAAAACCTTGTTTGTTTAACTCTCTGGATTATTTTTTGCTGTTTTTCTTGTTTAATTTTCATCAATTTCATCTTCATCATCATCATTGTCATCGTCAACAATTAGCATGCTAATTAAATGTTATTTTCAGCTGTAACTAAATTAACACAATATGAAACACAAAAAAAAACAACGACTGTAACTGGAATAAATTTGTTTCTAGTTCTAACACTGAATTTTGGTTAATATTGATTAAGATTAACGATTGTGATTTACTTAATCATCTTCATCATCATCATCATAATCATCAACCTGTTATTTTAATTTAATCACAAGTATAACTGCGATCCTGTTGAAGCCCAATTAAGGTGGTTTCCTGACATCTCCATAGTGTGAAGAAATCATTATTGATTGATTTGTTAATCAACCAAACAATTAACTTACAAATATTGAAATCAAAAAGTAACTCGATTAATAGATTGACTGAAAAAAAAACAAATTTGTTTAATTATCTATTGTAACTTGTTGTTTTTAACTGTGGAAACATGCATACAATTAAATGTCTAGTGATAATTTCGCAAACACAAATATATCTTGATGATGATCTTTTGTCATAATTTACAATGATTAACATGAAGAGAACGCCATTTCCAGGGTAACCTTTGATTAAGAGTGAAAGAAGAGCAAGAATTAAACAACAATTCACTTAATTATTATGGTGTTACTCTGTTGAGATCCACGAAGTGGGAGAAAGTCCGGTCAAAAAAGTTGTATGGTAATTCAGTAATGAAAGCGGAGGTCGATCGTCGATAATAAATCGGATAATCGATTGGTCAGTTTGGGGTTTGGTGATGAATTAGTACAGTCGTTCAAGTTCAATATGAACAGTTTAAAGAGAAACTGAAACGGCTTAAAGATCAAATGAAACAGATTAGTGACTAAAAGGATTAACAATTTTCTTTTAAAATTCAAGTGAAACACTTTAAATAGGCTCAGAAACAGATTCAAACATTTCATTTTCTTCTTTTTATTTTTCAAAAAAATTTTATTTAAAAAAAAATTTATTTGGTGATTTAGTTAATTAATTCATGATGATTTCACCATCACAACATTTAGATATGTAAGTCATCATGTGATCGAAGTAGTTTAAATTTCTTAGTCCATAATTGACATATTTTTTTTAAATGTTATTAATTAGTTACTTAAATACTCGGACAACAATTTGATCCAATTACAGTCGTTCAAGTTCAATATGAACAATTTAAAGAGACACTGAAACGGCTTAAAGATCAAATGAAACGGATTAGCGACTAAAAAGATTAAGAATATTTTTTAAAATTCAAGTGAAACGTTTTAAAGGTGATCAGAAACAATTTAAAAAGTGTTTCATTTTCAGTTCATTCAAATTCATTGAAAACCTTCAATTCATGATGATTTGACCACCACAACATTTTTAGATTCATCCAATCATGTTAACAAAGCATTTGCGACAGTCAAATTTCAATTAATTGTAAGAGTGATTTTCATTGATTTACAAATTTCTTGGACATTAGCTGGTTCTACAAATCTCATAGAGAAAATGAAATACTTTTAAATTGTTTCTGATCACCTTTAAAACGTTTCACTTGAATTTTAAAAAATATTCTTAATCTTTTTAGTCGCTAATCCGTTTCATTTGATCTTTAAGCCGTTTCAGTGTCTCTTTAAATTGTTCATATTGAACTTGAACGACTGTAATTTCACATTAATCACAACCTTTTCCGTTGGAACCTTTGATTTGCCCCTTCACCCGATTGTCCATATGTAAACACTGAGAACAATCAACCAAACGTGTTCACAATTACCATTGATCTATCATATGATATCATATTTATTTAAAATTTTAATAATTCTATTTAAATGATTTAAATTTCTTAGCGATTTCATTTTAAGTTGATCACAATTCACCATGTGAACAATTTGAACAAAAATAAATCTCGATATTTTTATATCATTATTATTTCAATGGGAGGAGGAAGGTGCAACCAGCAATCAACTGACCATATTACTGATTCTTGATCGAGTAATCCAACAATTTAATCAACTAACAACATTCAAAAGCTTTCTGGAAGCAAATTTACTCAGCCATTTTCCATGTCACTTTTTTGGTTCAATCGGTTTTACTTGACTTCAGTTTTTTATAGCAATTGAAAGATCATCTAAGTACTGTAGTTAATTGTAAGTAATAAAAAGTGACCCGGTGATAAAAAAATTTACATTTCGACTCATTGATTTGCTTGATTAAAATTTTATTCAGAATCCAAGTTACAATGAAAATTATCTTATTCTTGTTTGTTCCGTCAATGGTAATTGTGATGCAGAATCAACAGATTCCATGTTTCCTAGGGCGATGGTTTCGTTAAAATTTCAGCGTTATTCGAGTGGCTTATTACGCCATCTGAGTGCCTACAAGTGACGAAGAAGCGATATTTTTCCGCTGGCTTAAGGTTTTGAGCTGAAATAATAAAAGTGAAGCTGTTTCTCGATACAGTTCGAGCATATTTCACTTTATAATCTGTCAAAAAAAAAGAAAATGCAAATCGATCGAAATTAAACTTTTGTTCTTTAGTATTCAAAACTCATTTACCGTTAGATATTCAATACTTACTTTCATATGATAGAGCCCAATAAGGTCTAATCTCAGAACGATCCTCGATTTCCACTGATAAAAAGCATTCCTCGATTGAATTATCGCCTTCTCCTTCTTCGGCAGTCATGTTCAATTTAACGTCATTCGCACCAACGTCAACACTTTCCAAGACAACACGGGTCGAGGTTATTGGAGTAGCTCCGACCTAGTAGTACCTAGAGAAATTCATTTGAAAATTTAACCTTTCGAATCAAATTGATTTAATCAAATACAATTCAATTTTTATCATTGATTGTAACTGATTGCTTAGCTTACTTTTAATTGTCTCGAATCTATGATACAGCTACATAAATGGACAAATTTATCTGATCTGATGGGTGGTTTTACATGATAACTGAAAAGGGAAAATATTAAGTAGATTGACATTTAGAAAACAATTGTATCGGAAATCAAGAATGATTTGATAATCGAAATCGCAATTTGTCAACTAAGTTATGAGCACAATGGGAATTTATTACTACAATTACTGGTATTACTTGTAATCGCGACTGTTAATTATTTTCAATTAAACCTCTATCCAGCTAAATGAATTGATAATTATCACCATCAACTGATAGTTGTGATTCATTTTGATTGTCACTGATTGTCAGATTTTACGAGAGACTGAGGTTTCATATTGTTACAGAGCTTTGATCATTGCCTATCTTCAAGTTGGTCCATTTGAATTCGACTTTCATACTACATTTCCGGATTTCAGATCTCGAAGTTCATTCCATCGGCCCGTTACAACTCAATGTTTAATTGTTCCATCAACTAAATCAGCCTATTGGTACAATTGAGTTAGTAAATTAGTCACAAGAGTTTATGAGTTGATAAATGTTATTAATAGATCAACGGCGAAATGAATGGAAAAAGCGATTTGATGTATCGTTGGTGAGGTTAATAGATGCATTGTGAATCTCATGGAGATACTAAGGCTTACTTAATTAAGGCTGATGACTATTATAATTTAGTACATTATTATTGTGTTACTTTGGTCAAACGGAAAGGTTAAATCATTAATGTCCAGTCTGGATCACTTGAAAACAGAGTCGAATTCAAATGAACCAACTTCAAGGTTTAATTGAAAATAATTAACAGTCGCGATTACAAGTAATACCAGTAATTGTAGTAATAAATTCCCATTGTGCTCATAACTTAGTTGACAAATTGCGATTTCGATTATCAAATCATTCTTGATTTCCGATACAATTGTTTTCTAAATGTCAATTTACTTAATATTTTCCCTTTTCAGTTATCATGTAAAACCAACCATCAGATCAGATAAATTTGTCCATTTATGTAGCTGTATCATAGATTCGAAACTAAATAATTGATTAAATTAAACAAATGAAATGAACAACTGAGTAAATTAAGAATTTGAAAAAGTGAAATTCTCAGCAACAGCAAATCCAATAGTTACTTTAGTTTGAAAGAGAAAAGTTTTCTTAATCGATTGATCAGTTTGGGGATTTGGCGATAAATAAGTAAATTTCTTAGCAGATAATTGATATTTTCGGTAATGTTCAGTGATTTTTATGAAAAGGCCACAATCGATGGTTCCGATTCAGATAATAAAGACTTTGATTGATTTATGCTTCTATTAAATCAATAGTTAAATATCGATAGTTGATTGAGTTTTTAAACGCCAGAATCAACTGAAAGTTTGTAACTAACCAAAAAGGTACAATTAGATATTAATGTTTACTTTTAATTGTTGACAATCAATTGTTATCTAGGTAAACAAGTACAAGTAAAGGTGATGATTTATTTTAATTGTGTGAATATTTACTAGTCTCCGAGACATTGAATTGTTAATTGTTACTATTTAAAAGATTATTTAATGACTGTTAAGTTGCGCTACTTTCAATTTAATTGAACGGGAAATAATTGTCAATCTAATCAATAATCAGTTTACAATTAAGAAGATAAATTAAGTCTAAAATTCGTTGTATATCTTAACCAAAACTGGGACTTTTCGAACACTCGAACGATCGTAAATTAGGACATTTCCGTTGCTCTTTTCGACGATATGAAGATGACTTTTTCTACATATCAACGATCACGAACATTGGAGTGACAATTAACAACACAAGACTCGAACCATTGGAATCACAATTGAACAATTAATTATGATGACGAAGAAAAAAAAATTAACTCTAACAATTTATTAACTTATTTTTTATGGAAAATGATACAAATGAAAGACTAACAGTTTAGTTGATTGTGATCAGTGAACTTCAATTACTTAGTTCATTTTGGTTCCAATTAAAACGGTTACAATTGAGCTTTAATTACAATTAGATTGTTCTGATTGTCAGGAAATCTCAGTTCTAAAGTTGAATTTAATTCCAGTTGACTGTCATCACATTGGATTGAATCCAAATTAATCTCTAATCAAATCAGGAAGTTGATTGGAAATGAAGGTGATTAGTTGTGAGAGAGAAGATAATTATCACTCAATTAAAGAGAAAAAGAAAGAAAAAGAAAAGAAAGACAAAAGAAAGTGAACAATTTCTCATATGGAAAAAAGAAACTCTTTTCAATCCTCTTTCTTTTTTCTCTTTCTTTTTATTTGTTTTCTTTTTTTCCAAAATAAACTAACTGGTAAAATCTATTCAACAAAATGATTACATTTTATTTTTCTATTCTTTTTTAAATGTTAATTAGTTACTTAACCATTCGGACAACAATTTGGTCCAATTAATTTCACATTAATCACAACCTTTTCCGTTGGAACCTTTGATTTGCCCCTTCACCCGATTGTCCATATGTAAACACTGAGAACAATCAACCAAACGTGTTCACAATTATCTCTATATTTGTTTTCCTCTCTTTCATTTGTCTATTTTTACCTTTTTTTTCAGTTATGTTTCCATCGGTGTGATTTACCTGAATCATTCAAGTTCACTGAGTAATTAGACTTGATACATGATTAACTAGTGAAAGATTATCATCGACATTTGGTAAGTATTGGTGGAGATACTTTTCCATCAATCTATTTCCTATTTTCATCCATATTATTTATCTACCATTTTCTGTTATCTTCTCATTGATGTGAGATATTTTTCTCTTATTTGTTGATTGTCTCAATCAATTTTCAATTCGTTTTTGGCAAATTACAATTGATTTCATATGTTCAATTTTTTCTCATCTCTCACCTGATAGAAATGTCTGAAGAGATTGAGAAATACGTTCGTGATAATGTTCCCTGGGATGAGCTCGACAATGAGGTTAAGATGATCATTGGAACCAAAACTGATTACGATCACAATATCCTGGAATATAGTATTAAAAATCAGCTGAGGTTCATCAACAATTTGGGTGAGTCTTTAATTTTCTATTTCATTTGTTACAAATTGTGTACCAGAAAATTTATTCATCTCTCATTAAAATGATTCTATTTTTGTTTGTTGATTCAATTTCTAGTGAAAACGGTTCGTCGTAGTGAAAAAGGTTATTACCTTGAGCTGTTACGTTACAGTCGTGAACATTTGATGCTATTTCCTTATCATCTATCCGATTATTTGATCTATGGTATGAGGATAACACCGTTTCAATATTATATTCAAATGATTCATGAATTATTGGAAAACGAGAGGAGTTATGACACTTTACCAAATTTTACCGCTGCCGATTGCCTTCGTATTCTTGGCATTGGACGGAATCAATATATTGACCTGATGAATCAATGTCGATCTCGATCATTTCTGGGCATCATGCGTAAATCGATACGCGATTTATTGCCCAAAAAACCATTAAAAGATATTGTTATTGAATATTGGTGGAAAATTTTCCCTGGTTATATTATGGAAGATGATATGAGATATTTGGCTACCTCAAGTGAGAGAGATGTAATTGATATGATTATTGGTGAAGGAGGGTCCATAGGTGAGGGAGAAGTGGCTGGTAAATTTGCAGAAAAAGATGTTCGCTCATTATATTTGAAAGGTTTAATCTACCTTGATGTTCCCATTGAAGATGATGACCTGATTGTGGTTCCACCATTGAGAGGATTTGTTATGAATCGGATTCAGGGCGATTATCTGGAAACCCTTTTGTATAAAATATTTGTTTCCATTGATGAGAAAACCACCGTTAAAGAATTATCTTCAATTCTATCCATTGATCCATCTTTGGTTAAAAATGCCATCTCCATTTACTGTCGTCTTGGTATTGCGTACAAAAAAACACTATCCATGACACTGGACGAATGTCATCCCTCTTGGTCATCAGCTTTATCTTCATCTCCAATCAGTCATTCACTTTCATCTTCATCCTCTCTTTCATCATCAACCTTGTCAGTTAAAGGAGGATCAGGTCACCACAAAACAAACGCAACTAGTCAACAAATGGCCAAATTAATTAACAACATTACCCTTGATTCTAGTGGTAAAGAAATCATTTCAACAAATTCAGGTTTAATCACTGATGATTCTGGCAATAGAGTTGACTCACCAACAGCTGATTCTTCATCTAGACCGTTACTTCAACATTCAAATTCAATATCAAACACTAAACGTATCGCCTTCTTTTACGATTCCACCCTGGTTGCTTTTCTCATGATGGGTAACCTTTCCCCTGGCCTTAAAACACACGCAGTGACGATGTTTGAAGTCGGTAAATTATCCGATGAATCAGTGGACAGTCTACTCGTTGAATTATCTGAGATTCACAATATTAATGTTGAAGAAGAAGGTGATGAGGCGGAAAGATATTTCCTCCATGCGATCATGTTATACCGAACAGTTCAATTCATTCGTCATAATCCTGATCTAACGGCGTCTCTTTGTGACTTTGATGATGCTGACATTGGTTTAGGAATTGATTTAATTCGAGCAGAAAGTTTAATGAACTTGGATGCCAAAGTTTGCGATAGATTGTTAAAGAAAAATTATTCAGTTCTTTTGTCCATTGCACCGGTCAGCAATGAGACACAATTAATTACCAACACTAGTCTTCCCTATCTTGGTCCAGTTTCACCTTTGATAAACTCAATTTGGTTCAATCTTTACTTGTACTCGCTTCTAGGTGCAGGTCCACCGTCACTCCTATTAACTGCCCATCAGCGCTTGAAAAGTCTTCCCACTCTCTTTAAAGGTTTTGAATTTCTTTACCTTACCCCTTGGGGCCGTGACTCTGCCAAAATACCAGCTGATAATGCGCTTCACACCATCAATGAAATGTTAACCACCTCACCGATCCTAGTCCAGGCCTATGCGACAAAAAGTGACTTTCCCTCTGATGATCTCATCTACGTACCATTCCCGTTGACCTGTGAAGAGACGATTAATGAAGAGATTTCAAATCCATTCGAAACTCATCCCGATATTGTTAAACTTTCTTCAATTCTTGATCTAAGATTTACCTGTGGATTTGTTACACTAATTAGACATCAATTATTCTGTCCATCATCACCTTCAATCAAGGAAGCAGAGGAGTCTCAATCTGAAACTATTATTGCAGTTTCGTCACAACCTCCGACCGCATCTGATGACATTGACGAAGTAAATGATAATAAACCGGAAGAAGCACAAGAAACTAATGATTGGGAACAAGATGAATCAGAATTGATTTCGTTAACAGAAGATGAACCAACTTCTATTAAAAGAGGAAACGAAGAGCAAGAAACAATCAACGATTCCGAGAAAGTGAAGGAAAAACAAGAAGATGATGAAAATAATTCAGACGAAATTCATTCCAATGATGAATTTAAATATTGGACTTTAATTGAATGTCACTTTGGTGTTCCTTTATTTGATCGAGCTTTAAATAAGAGTGTTTGTAATAAATTATTGAAACATCATCTTTTTGATATAAACAAGTAAGTTTTCATCTAATTAGTAGCCGATAATAAACTAATTACGTTTTTCTTTGATTTTTTACAGATTATCTCGTAATACCGAAATTAACAATTCTCTTTGCTCGAAAGTGGAAACATTTGTCTCTAATTTGATTGATTCTCCTCGAATTGGTGATAAACATCAGAAAGACAATCAAAGGAAAACCTCATCATCATCTCCCTCATCATCTTCTGGATTTTCACAAAACTCAACAATTAAACGTCAAGTGCCTTTACCGTCCACTAATTTAATCTTCACTAATGGACAATTAGAGCCCTGGTATCAGCCTTAATTGTTATTAAATTGTTCAAAGCTATTCTTATAAATAAGGAAATCAAAACAAAAATCATGAATCAAACAAGTGGATTAGCAACTAATTCTTAATTGTTTGCCAATCTAAGACGATTCAATGATTTAACAGTTACAATATTTTCCAATTCAACAACAATAATAATCAATAATTTTAAAAACATTCCCCCAAAGTTTAATCACCAAAAAAAATAAGACAAACCAAAAGACAAAGGATCTTACAAATATACTAATAGTACATTAATCAACAATTAACAATCTAATTTATCAATCAACAATTGATAAACAAAATTAAAAGTGTCAACGATGTTTGTCATCAAGTACAAGCTGAATATACAGTTTGAGTATTTTGTTTTCTCGTAGAGCTGCCATCTAATTACCAGATGATTGTAATGATAATATAAAAACTTAATCAATGGGAACACAATTAATGAGAAAACAATTAAATTTAACTATTACAAACAAAAAGCTATACTTTTTTAAAAAGAAACAAAAAACCAATGTAATCAACAAGAATCTAAATAAATAATATTATCAGTGTTACAATCAATAAGATGAACAGAATATTCAATTTCAACAACAATTAAACTGGAATAGAACCTCGATTAATAATAGTTAACCTAATTAACTGTAAATAACGATACAAACAATTTACTGTTATGATTTAAACTGAATCTTGGTAACCAAAGAAACCTCCGAATTGCAATTTAGCAAAACAAAAAACAAATTAAACAGAAAACTGAAATTAGTGAAATCTAATTGAACATTTTATTGTCAAATCGCCGATTATTATTATTAATTTTGATCACTCACATAATCGTAAAATTTAATTGCAACAATCAAGTGAAAGGAAAAAAGTTTCTTCAAAATACCAACAGTAAATTAAGATTTAATTATCTCAAGATTAGTTCGTTACACAAAATGGTATTGGTAATGATAACTTCTTATTATTATACTTAATTACACCGATTAATTGTGATTAAATCTAATTGTTGTCACTCTTAATTAGGGTCTCCTTTCATTACTAAGAAAATTAAAATCAACCCCTGATCGCGAGGTCCGAATTCTGTTATTGGGCCTGGACAATGCGGGGAAAACGACGATTCTCAAAAAAATGTCCTCCGAGGACATTTCTCATATTACACCAACTCAGGTGAGTTAATTAAACAGTCGATTGTCCAATTTACCTTAAATTTTAACGATAAGTTAATTGTTTGCCGCAAATCAGATCAATTGGCTGCGAGTTTGAATTGAAAATCTAATGTATTATTAATAATATTCAAGAATCTTAAACTGATTGACCTCAATTATTGATTTTTTTGGTTTATTACTTTTTTTATGATAATAATTATGTCTTTGTATATGTAACCAGGTAAATTTTCAAAGGTGAATCAAAATACAGGTAAAAGTAATAAATTAGCTAATTTATTTCAATTGGAAACGATTTTTTATCACCAAGTATTCAAATCTCAAGCTATTTTTCAATTAGACTGTTAGTTGATTGATTGATCGGTGTTTCTGTTTAATTGATTCATATCTAAGGGTTTCAATATCAAGAGTGTCCAAACGGCCGGATTCAAGTTAAATGTTTGGGACATCGGCGGTCAACGGAAAATTAGACCTTATTGGAAAAACTATTTTGAAAATACTGATATTCTGGTGAGTTAATTGTTCATAATTAAGCTTGAAGGTTGGATGATTTATATTTTCTGTATTCGATAGATTTATGTTATCGACAGTTCGGATAAGAAACGATTCGAAGAGACCAGCATTGTGAGTAGTTCAAAACTTTTGATTCTTTACTTTGTTATCTCGTTAATTCAATTGTTATTCTGGTGATTTAGGAATTGAATGAATTGTTGACCGAAGATAAATTAAACGGTATTCCAATATTGGTCTATGCTAATAAACAAGACCTTTTCAATGCCGCTCCTGCAAGTGAGATCGCTGAAGGCCTTCATTTACCGTCGATTCGTGATCGTAGTTGGCAAATACAAGCTTGTTCAGCGATTTCAGGTGAAGGGCTTAAGGTCAGTATTGTATCATTTCAATTGTCTGTTAACTAATTCTAATTTGTATTAATCAGGAAGGATTGGATTGGGCCTGTAAGAATATCAAGTCCAAAAAGTGATCAACAATTAGTGTAATCGAAAGCTAAATTGTAACCGCTTTTTACTCCGATCAACTTGTTCAACTATATTATTAATACTTAATCTGAGTGTCCGAGTTTTTTTTTAACTGTAACTCTTAATATTGTCAATTAAAACAAAATATAAAACAATCAATTGTATTTAAATTATTTTCTTGTGGTATATTAGGTTTAAAATCGTACTAATTGATATATAAAGTTTAAAATTAAAATCGTTGAATCGTAATTGGGTTGATTGCAAAAAAGTTGCTCCTTTCAATTTGATTGAATTATTTTCTTGATTTGGCCAAGCTCTGTGTCGATAAGAAAAAAAACAATTAAGAATTACAATTAGTTGATTTGCTTATTATCTTTACACATATAATTTGAATATTAACCTTTTTAGCGGCATCAACAGTATTGTAGATTAACATGGCAACGGTCATTGGTCCAACTCCTCCAGGAACTGGGGTAATAGCTGAGGCCACTTCTTTGCATTGATCATAATCAACATCTCCAACTAATCGGTAGCCTGATTTACGAGTTGAATCAGGAATAGATGTGATTCCACAATCAATTACAACAGCGCCTGAAGAAAAGAGATAAACACAATCCAGTAATCAATTAATTGGAAACAGTTAACGTGGCGAACAATTCAAAGACAATTACCTGGTTTAAGCCAATCTTTTTTCACGAAAAAAGGTTGACCAACCGCGGCCACAACAATGTCGGCATTTCGAACCGTTTCTGGAATATTTTTACTCCTTGAGTGGACAATAGTGACCGTAGCATTGTTCCAGACCAATAGTTGGGCCATTGGTGAACCGACGATTTTACTACGACCCAATACAACTGCATGAGAACCTTTGAGAAGAGAGAAAAGTTAATTGTAAATTAGCTGAGATTTTCATATCTCTAAGGATAAGATAAATTACCAGCAATTTGAACACCACTTTGTTTAATTAACTCTAAACAACCAAATGGTGTACAGGGTACATAGCTATTCATCCCATTGACTTGGCCATGCATCAATTTACCAGCATTGATATCTGAAAGACTATAAAATAACATGTGTAAAATTTTTACAACAATTAATTAGTCATCATACTGACCCATCAACGTCCTTTTCTGGGTCAATTAAATTAGTAATTTGATCAGTATTGATTGGACTGTCACTTTCCAATGGTAGTTGTACAATTATACCATGAACACTTGAATCTTGATTTAGATTATGCAATTTATCAATCAGCTAAATTGTTACAAAAACATTATGTATTTAGAAATCAATTAATCAAAAGCCAGAGATTTAGATTGGGGTTTTAATTACTTGTTCTTGGGTTGTTGATTTGGGTAATTTATGGTGAGTGGCAAGGACACCGGCCTCTTCGGCAAATTTGATCTTATTCTTAATGTAGACATTGGAATCGTCTCGAGATCCGACCTGGATAATGGCCAGTTGAGGTTTGACCGACAATTTACCGACTTCTTCACGCAATTTGGCCTGAATTTGACCTGAAACTTCTTTGCCGCTGATGATTTTCGCCATTGTTTTTCCACTGATTCACAAAGATAAAAGAGAAACAAAATTATTGGTTTTGAAAAGAATTAAAATAAAATAGTGGATTAGAAAGTAAAGAATAGAAATTAAATCTTTGCAATTAAAATCACTTCTAAATTGTAATCAAGCGTCTGAGAAGATTTTCAATAACTCAATGTCTCTCTATCTCATTAATCACTCTTCAATTTGATGATAATTCTGATTCTTGATATTGGTTGAAGATCGAGATTGATAATCAAAAGAGAAAAACATTAATTACTGGTAATCAACATTTCCTTTTGCTTGACAATTTATTCTCTAATCATAACTAGAGATCTTCAATCTATATCAATGATGATTATTCTTGTATGTTATTAGATTGAATTAAATTATCTATCGAAACAATTAAGATAAACATCAATTCTATTGATTGATTTATTTGTTAAATCTATGGAGCTTCATGAAGATAATTATCAATTTCATTGGAGAAATTATCTTATTAGAATCAATCTTATCTAACTTACCCAATGGATGTTGATGATCTCCTGATAATAGAGTTGGTTTGAGTAATTAAGTTAATCAATCGAGTCATTTGGTTGATGAGAATCACAATTAAAACCAAATGGTAACAACAACAATCATCAAAGGGAAGAAAATAAAATCTCTCTCCATTAGAATTAGTGAAAGAAAATGATTTACAATCAATTGAGAATCTAATCAACTACATCAATAGAAATGGGAAACTAAATAATTAAGAAAAAAAACCAAAACAATTAAAAAATCACAATAAGAAGCGAATCAAATTAACTAAAGAAAAAAAGAATTACCAAAAAACATATGATCGATTCTCGTTTGAATTTCCCGGGATTTTTTTTCGATTAACCGATTCACCGATTAATTTTTAATTTTTCCAACAATTTAATCTAAATTTAGCTAACTAATCATTGTCTTTATTTTCTAATCAAATTAACGGATGAATTTTAAACTATTCTTGATGTTGATTTAATTCTGTTCTCATATTGAGACTACACGATTGTAGTAAAGGAACTGATTTCGTTTTTTCAATCTTGTCATTTGAATGGATTTAATTTACTAATTGTTGTTTAGATTAAAGATTAAAAAGTGAACATCCTCTTAGTCTATGTTTCAATATCCTATCAACATCCGTACTTACCTTTGGTTCCTCCATTTTGTTTTCCTGTTGTGAAAATTTTCTCGGTAATTTGACAATTTTTGTTTCTACAATTTGAGTACAAACAAAGTAAAAGATTAATTTACTTTTGATTGTGTCTTTTTCTTAACTAAAACTATGATAATTTACCTGAGATTAACTGTCACCCTGTTGATTACTTTATTCACAGTTAATCGAGTTAATTCATTACAATGGAAAAATTCACCAAGAGAAACCAGGCAACAATTTCGCTTTCCAAATCCTCCACCAAACAATCAGCCGTTAATTGGTAAGTAACATTTTCTATTGATTTGATTACTGCTATTAAGGTAATAATTAACTTTTAAATAGGTGAGAAACCAACTCCACAAGATGCTGATACTTTCCTTGAATGGTTAATTAGTCGATCACAATTAGACTATTCTGATGTTTACCAATCGTACGATGGTTGGTTCAATAATAAAAATAATCCAAGTTCCGGATCTTCAGGTAAAACTTTGATTCGCAACTTTGATTCACTGATTGACTTAAATTGTGATTAAATACCAAACAGGTAGCCCACTGAATCGCTTGATCCCCGCCAGATATAGTGATGGAAAAGGTAAACCAATCTCATCACCTAATCCATTTCATATAAGTTCAATTTTATCCGCAAACCAAAACAATCAGAATCACAATCAACTCGGTAAAAATGCATTTCTTGTATTCTTTGGTAAGTTAACCTGATTTACGATGATTACTTTGTACTAATTGTAATTCCAACGATTGATAATCTTTCATCAGGTGAACATGTAACTAATGAAATCGTCGATACAAGAATTACGTCTTCATGTCCACCCGAATATATCAACATACCGATTCCGTGGAATCATGAATTTTATCGGTCCACAGGCCATTCTTATATGCCGTTCGTACGAGCTAAACATGAACGTAAATCTGGTAAATCTTTTGATAATCCTCGAAAAATGGTAATAACATTTGTAGATCTGTTGCTAATTATTAGTTCTAATTAAGTGATCAATATAATACTTGAAAGATTAACGAGGTGACTCCATATATCGACGGTGGGACAATTTATGGCCGATCAAAGGTGATCTCTGATCAATTAAGAAGCTTTGAATGGGGTCGATTAAGATCAGATAAAAGCAATAACTTTCCTCGAACTAATCAAAACGGATTACCTGTTGAAAATAAACCAATTTACTCAAACAATTCAGCTCATATTAAACCAATCAAAAGATTCCTAGGTAAGTAAATCAATTGGATTGATAAAACTGAAGTAATTAAACTTTCCTATTACATCATAGCCACTGGCGATTTTCATGCTAATGAGAATCCGTTTCTTTTGGGAATGAATATAATTTGGTTTCGATGGCATAACTTAATTGCTAAGAAATTGAGACAAAAAAATGACAATTGGGACGATGAAAAAATTTTCAATGTAGCTCGACGTTGGGTAATTGCTACACAACAAGTGAGTAACAATCAACTTATTGGTTGATTACTGATCGTTGTTTTTGTTTGCCTTCAATAGCAAATTATTGTCAATG
This sequence comes from Panonychus citri, assembly GCF_014898815.1. Lineage (NCBI taxonomy): Eukaryota > Metazoa > Arthropoda > Arachnida > Trombidiformes > Tetranychidae > Panonychus > Panonychus citri. The sequence continues at coordinate 4,208,579 of NW_026515543.1, read as the reverse complement.
AATGGCTGCCCATTTGGACTGGTCAACCCTTGGCTAAATATTCTGGTTACAAGCAATCAGTTGATCCATCAATAAGTCACTTATTTAGCGGAGCGGCGATGAGATATGGTCATGTTTTGGTTCCGTCGAAAATTAAATTGTGGTCCAATTCTTGCGAATTGCGACAAAAGAACAATCAAAGACCCAGAGTTACGAAAATCAATAGAAACTCAGGTTCAACTCAATCAATTTTCAACAATCAACAAATCGTCGAGTTATGTAATAGTTACTTTGATTCTTCTCCTTTAACTAATCACGATTTTAAATCGTCTCTCATGAGTTTAACGATGACCTCGGCTCGTCCTGATGGATCAACGATATCCAAAGATTTACAAACTCGAACTTATGGCCCAATGGACTTTACTCGACGCGATTTAGCCGCACTTAACATTCAACGTGGAAGAGATTTTGGTTTACCTGATTATCTATCGACTCGGGCATCATTAGATTTACCTGTTTATGACAATTTCATTTCGATTGCTGATAAACTTTGGAATGGATCATCGATTGATCAACAGGTTAGACTAATTGTTGAGAATAACGTATTCTATCTTAGTTAATTCAATTCTTTTCCCAATCAGAATCTCATCAACTCGATGCTTCAATTATATCCCAAAGTTGATAACATTGACCTTTGGCTCGGCGGATTAATGGAATCAAATGATAACGGGATTGGATCAACATTCAGAAAGATAATTAACCAACAATTTGAGAGAATCAGAGATTCAGATTATTTTTGGTTCCAAAATAAAGGAAATAAGTAATCATTTAGATCCATATTTTTCTCTCTCTCTCTTTTCCGATTAACTAATTATGATTAACTGATTTTTGGCAGATTATTCGATGACAATCAAATCGCTAAAATTGAATCTCTATCAATTCGTGATATCTTAATTATGACACTTAATTTGTCCGATTCGTCCATTCAAGAAAAACCATTTCTGTTACCTAATGATCGAGGCAAGTTAATTGTTTGTTCAAATTTCTCAGATTATTAATTAGTCTAAATTAATCCTTCCAATGATAGATAATTACTTACCTGAATGTGGACCACTTGATTTAATCAAATTTCCCTGCAAACAAGGTGATTGTTACTCAACATCAAACACAAATGATGAAATCAACTCATGTCCAAAACCACAAACATTTGATTACATGATTGGCAGTGAGTGGTCATTTTTGATAACGATCGGGTCACTTGGATTGTACATTTTGACCTGGACGATAATCCTTTGGCTACTTATCGGTCGACGAAAACGTTCAGATGAATTGAATCGGAAGAAAAGTAAAAAGGCCAAAATGTCCGCCGCTTCTCACGATGGAAACACAATCATTGGTAAAGTCCAAATTATCTTATTTTACTACAAAGAGTTAATTGTTGTTAATCAACTTAATTTCAATAGCATTTGAATGGGAAGGTGATATGGACAATTTAAAACCAATTCTAATTCAATTTGATTCCACCCAAAAACGAATTGCAATTAAATGCCTCGGGCAGGGAGAGAAATTAATTCGTCGGATTGATTTCAAGGGATTACAATCAGTTAAATTACAAATCAGTGTTAATCCAAATCAACCATTAGTGGCAGTTAAGTTTCCCAATGAACATGATTTGGTGAGTCTCATTTAGATGTTTTAATCACAATAACATTTTGATTGATTTGTTGGTCGATTATCCTCCTAGATTGTTTCCTTTGATTCTGAAGAAGAGCAAACATCATTTATCAAACAATTAGAATCGTTCTTGGCCTTGATCGGTGTAGGTCGTGATCGCCAAGAAATGGACTCAAAGCGGATCCTCAAATCGTGTTACAGTAAAAATCAACGACAGAAACACTTGGAATCCTTTTTTCGAGCAGTTTTTGCTCATGTAAGTTGATCATTCATTATGTCCTCAGTAATGTTGATTAATTGTCCAATTTTCTTAATAGGCTTTTGATATTAAACCATTGAAGAGTAAAGTTGATTTGAAGATCGCTAAGAATATCTTACAAACTGAATTAACTGAATATGAATTTGCGGAAGCTCTTGCAATGAGACCCGATTCATTATTTGTGAAGCAAATGTTTGCCTTGGTTGATAAAGACGAAAATGGTTACATCTCATTTAGGGAGTTTCTTGATATGATGATAATTTTTGCGAAAGGTAATTAACTAATTGCTGTTGTCTAGTAATTAGATTTGATTCACTTATTCTCCTCGATCATTATTGAAAAGGTTCATCGGATCAAAAGGCAAAGCTCATGTTTGATATGTATGATTTGGATGGAACTGGAAGTTTATCGAAATCAAAATTTTCGACAATGATTAGGTAATTTCATCGATTATTATCAATAATGGTCATAATTAATTGATGATTTTCTATGAATTAATTGTTAGGTCAATGTTGGAATTGGCTAATCAAAGTATCGAACCTGGACAAATGGAGCAATTAATTAATTCTATGTTTCAATCTGCTGGTTTTCATGAGAAAAATGAATTAACTTTAAATGATTTTCTTAAATTTCTTGGGGATTATAAAGATGAATTTGGTTATGTTGAACTTAATTTAGAAAGTAAGTTAAATTATTAACCAATAATCGAATATTGAAAATTAATTGTTCTTTAATTAGTTGGTGATTTAAAGACAGAAATTGATTCTAAGCAAAATAAACGTCAAAGTGCAATGTTAAGAGCTCGAGACAAGGTTGTCCGAGCCTATTCAATTTACGGTGACAATCAATCGCAATCAACTGAGTAAGTTGATGTAAATTTAATTGTTAAAATACAATAAACCAATTCCACTGTTTCTTTCATCAAATAGACAAAGTAAATCAGATCAACTGATTTTCGTTGAAACCTCACAATCAAGAGGTGAACATGGTTTAGTTAATCAACTATCACGATTCATTGATGAACGTAAATGGCACATCTTCTGGTTTTTGGTGTTCATCTTAATGACAATTTATTTGTTCGTTGATAAATTAATTTGTAGGTTAATTGTAGTTCTTGATAACTTGACTGTTCCAAATTTTATTGCTTTTATTTTCCATCTCAATCGGCATTTAGATTATTCGTTTTTCAATGAAGATCGTGGATTGCGACAAATCACTGGCGTTGGTTTGGCCTTGTCCAGAGGATCGGCTTCGGTTCTGATGTTTGTCTTTTCGTTGATTCTGTTAACCATGTCTCGAAATATAATCACATTGTTGAGAGAAACTTTTCTTCATAAATACATTCCCTTTGATGCTTCAGTCTCTTTCCACAAGATAATTGCAATAATTGGCTTGATATTCATTGGTAAGTGACAATTAACTGTTCTTTCCATCATTAACTAATTGTCCTTTGATAATCAATAGTTATTCATACAATTGGACACACTTTTAATTTCTACAACATTTTAACTCAACGCCCGGCTGACCTTTTATGCCTTTTCCCGGTAACACATTCAAGGTTTGATCGCAATCTGCTGATTTAATTGATTTAGTTGATTTAGTTAATATGTTGAATATTATTCCATTTCAGATCAAATGAATTACCCAAATTTGTCGATTGGTGTTTTAAGACAATCACTGGTAAGAAGCAACAATTAGATGAAACAATTTCTTGGTTAATACAAAAAGTTAACTGAATTAACTTGAGGCCTTTTCTCACTAGATTATCAATACTAATAATTTGTTCCCACTCTTCTTTGTATTTGTAAATCTTTTTTTTTGCCCTCCAGGTATAACGGGATTACTTTTACTCGGCCTAGTGACCATAATTTACATATTCTCAACACCGATTTCCCGTCGATATGTTTTTACCGCTTTCTGGACAACTCATAATCTTTATCCTCTCTTTTATTTATTGATGTTTCTTCATGGACTTGGTCGGCTAATCCAATCCCCGCTTTTACCCTCTTATCTGATAATCCCTTTAATCTTATTCAAACTTGATAAATTGCTCAGTATTTCGAGGAAGAAGACAGAAATTCGTGTGATTCGAGCGGTTCATTATCCTTCCAATGTCACGATGCTCTGTTTAGCTAAGCCGGAGAACTTTGAATATAAAAGTGGCCAATGGGTTCGAATCGCAAGTGTTGGCCTGAATTCGAATGAATTTCATCCATTCACTTTAGCCTCTGCTCCACACGAAGAGAATCTTCAACTATTCATTCGAGCGGTTGGACCTTTCACTTCTAATATTCGACAAATTTATGACCCAAATGGCCTGAGAATGTCACCCATTTATCCAAATATAAGATTAGATGGACCTTATGGCGAAACTCACCAAGATTGGTTTCGATTTCCAGTTTCTGTTCTGGTCGGTGGGGGAATTGGAGTTACACCTTTTGCCTCCATATTGAAAGACGTTGCCTTTAGGGCTTCAATTAATCGCATGCAAACTTGCCACAAGGTCAGAAAAAACAGTCAATCAACAATTAATCGAGTACAATGTTAACCATCAAGTCCATTTTCACCCAATTTGTTACCTGATCCTTTAAAATTGTCCTTGATTCATAATGATGATAATCAACTTCCGATCATTGAACAATATTATCTTTACATTATACTTATTATGTTGTCATCTGATATAAATGGTTAATTATTTATCTTTAATCATGATTAGGTTTACTTCCTATGGGTAACTAGAACTCAGAAGCATTTTGAATGGTTGGTTGATATACTTCGAGACCTCGAGGAAAAGGACATCGCTAATTTGGTCTGTGTTCACATCTTCATTACTCAATTTTACGATAAATTTGATTTAAGAACAATGATGCTGGTGAGTTTAATTTAATTGTAAACAGTCAGATGAATATTAATTACTTTCTTTAATCAACTCAGTATGTTTGTGAGCGACATTTCCAACGAGTCTCCAATCGTAGTTTATTTACTGGATTAAAAGCAAAGACACAATTCGGTCGACCCAATTTTCACCAATTCTTTACATCTCTTCAGCGACTTCATCCGAAGGTACAATTAGTTGATTTTTGTTGTTTCTCTAATCTAATTTAATCAATTGTTGTCTTGTTTTCCAAAGGTTGGTCGAATCGGTGTTTTCAGTTGTGGTCCACCGCCGATGACCAATTCCGTTGGATCGGCTTGTGAACAATTAAATCGTCAATCAGGAGCTTTGTTTATCCATCATTCAGAAAATTTTTAATTATTAACAATCAAATCGATCAGTTCATTTTCAGTCTGAATAAAATTAATTTGATTATATTCAATTGATTGTTAATTTTTATTCATTAATAATATTTGACTACATAATTTTGTTTTCCTAATAAATTATAACATTTTAATCAATTTTAGGGATTTAATTAGTCGGTTAATTGTTGATAATATTGGGACACAAAGTTTTAAATTGAATTAATCAGCTTTTTTTTTATAATAATTTACTGATTGTTGTATTTACATTGAGGCAACATTGGTGTAAGCCGACATTAATTGTTGACCTTTTGTTAATTGTTGTTATTTAGCTGTTTTTAGACTGGAAACAATTAAGTAATCATCGATTGATAATATTATTTGTGATATAATGTAACTGGTTTAAAATTGGCATAATTATTTTAAATTTTGTAACTGATACGAATTAAATTTCAAATGATTGAAAATGCTCATTTACGAGTGTTAAAATTAATTACAATTAAAAGATGATCACTTATGAGAATTGATTTAGGAAAAAAAAAATCAAATGAAGACTAGAAAAAATTTACATCGAAATTAACTCAATCAATACAAGTAAATTTCTTAAATTGATGAAATTATAACAATTAAAGAGAATGATAATTAATGGTAATTAAATATTACATGATGATTATTAAAACCACGGGCAAGGGGCTTGAAACGGGTCGCGTGAGCCCGTCTCAGCCTCCAAGATGGACATGATCAGGTCCATCGCAGCGTCTTCGTTTTCTTGATTGTCGGCCACAATTGGAACTGGATTAAATTGTATTGTTTCGTCCATTTTAACAGATTCCTCTGATTCATTCGCCGATTCCGGCAAAGTGGGCAAAACCCCGAGAACCTCCGAGGGTCGATAGTAACTGTTACCGTCGAGACAAGTTAAACTGGTCAAACAGTTCGAACTGTTCGATCTGATTCGCTTAGCCAATGTTTCGCTACAATTGAGACCATTTCCGTTTCCATTTGGATTATCTGTTCCTCCGGACGCACCACCGCCATCGACACTTGGGACACTTGAGTTACTATTATTATTTGAACCTCCGACCAATGGACCATAACTATTATCACGTTGATATGATCTCTTGGTATTATCATTAAGTTGATCTTCATTTGTTGTATTAACATAATCAGTTGAATTTGTTTTCATATTTAACGAGAAACTATCAGCTGAACCATTTGCTGTTGATCCTTGATTGTTGGTACTTGATCCGGTCATGTGTAAATCATTAACTCGGCTGGTTGTTGATGTTGATGAATGACCAGTGTCCAGCCAAAGGTTACTATTGTTATCAGTGTTACCATTGGATGAACCATTCGAGTCGCTGTTGTTTACATTTGCATTGATGACAATACTTTTATTATTGTTATTTGAATTGTTGCTATTGTTACTATTGGTGTTATTATTTGTGTTAATGTTGCTATTAGATTGAATATTATCAGTTATAAATTGTTGACTTTCTAATTGAATTGGTAGAGGTAATTGTTTCACTTGTGAAGCAATTAGTCCAGTAGCTCTTGGTAGACTATCTGATCTCCATTTTCGCGTCCTATTGTCACAACCAGAATATACAGAATCAGCTGTAGAGTGAAAAAATGAATCGCCCATTGGAATTGGTGACAGTGAGTATGCAGATGAAGTTGATAGTAAATTAGATTCCTCGTTTCGTCGTTGGCTCTCAATTACTTCATCAGCGATGTATCTTCCGATCTTCCAAAGAGCGACTCGCGAAGAGGCCAACATTTTCTGGACACTTCGAGTATCAGTTGATGAATAGCCGGTAGATGATTGTTCATTAGATGAGCCCCACCACCACCACCACCACCGCCTCCTCCTCCTCCACTTCCCGGGCCATTGATTCCGTTCGTGTTACTATTGGATCCATTTGATTTGTTTGCTTTGTTACGACACGAATCACTTATTCGGAAAAGTATCTCATCGACTGTACTTGATGTTTTCCAATTTGAATTTACATAATTACTGTTATTGACACTTTTGTTTGATTCTCCATTGACTGAACTTTCGACCACATCGATATCAGAGACACAAGTATTTACAGCAATTAAGAATTCGAACTCTTTGGTCCATGGATTTCGAAAGGTCTTCCATGTTGTTTGAAGACAAATATATGGACCTGATTTAGTTTTAAATCGATATCGAGATGATTTTGAACATTCCCCAGAAGCTTCAAGGCCTAAATTATGAAGAAATCGAGCAAAAAAAATTAGAATCAAAAGAGAAAAGTAATTTAATTACGATTGGTCTAAGGTTAAGTCCTTTCTAATGAATACAAAATTTGCTTCAATTAGAAACCAGATTAATGATGACTTCTAATTGATCTTAAGATAATCAATTATAAATCATAACTGTATTTACGTATTTAAGGTTAGAAACAGTTAAACTTTGAATGGAAACCTTATATTAATAATAATGATTTGGAAATGATTAAATATCAACTCAGTAATTATGAATAAAATGATTAACTACTCATCTAATTGTAAACAAATTGTATTGTCTTTAACCAGATAACAAATGGATCAACAATTGTCAAACTTTTCCAACAAAAACATCACTTGAATTAGATTTGATTATTCACTGAAGGCAAGGGAATCATTATTTAACCAAACAATTAAATAACAATAATGGTTTAAATTGATCACGCGAATACATAATATAATAACATGATACAACTTAAATTATGATTAAAATGATATAACATGAATCTGTTAATAGTGTAAATGACAAGTTGTATAAGTTTGATAGCCATGGGAGTTAATTCACTCCCAATGTTACAATTTAGTGTGTCAATTGGTTTAATTTACCGATTGTTATTGTAAATCAGTCATCTATATGTATATCAGATGAATCAAGTGAAGTAGTTTAATGTCAACTGATGATAACAATTGAATCATGTGGGAGGAAAATTGATTTTCATCTGATAAGTTAACTGATAGTTTTCTAGTTGAACAGTTAATTAGACCAAACAATTGGTTATAATTGAATTATTATCTTATTTGACTGAATTATATATATAAGATTCTGAGACAATGAATATTTTACTTGATATATTGAGCAAACTCTATGGTTAATATTATTATCAATTTCATGGTTCTAAGGTAAACCAATCAGAATGATGGTATAGGACAATGAGAATTGAACAATCAGTTAATTTGGTTGATGATTCTTACCTAATCTATGGCTTTCAGCGAGAGTTTTTAAATCTTCATGGTGACAGTATTCATAGCAACAGGTTCCTAGTAATTCTTGAGGTAGATATCCTAAAATTAGGGTGGCTCGTTGATCGACAAACAAAAATTTACCATCTATTGTGTGTCGTGAGGTAAATGACATTGGTTTGATTGAGATGTGAGGTCGATAGGGTGTCGGTCCACAAAGATTGGGCAAAGTTCGTCCAATGGCCACTAAACAGCTCATATTGTAAATGTCTGATTCGTTTTCCACTTCTTCAGTGACCGACATTTTGGTCGATATCCATGATTTAAGGTAACCGATACAATGGACAACACAATACTTTCGGTCTGAAGACTGGGATTTACGGCGTTTCTGAGCATACCCTGTAGTCGTATCAGCCTCTTCTTTTACTCTGGGCATCGATTTAAATTTCATGCGACAGAAAAAAGATCGACGAGCTCCAGGTGACATCGATACCTGAGAAGAGGTTGGTGACGATTTAACTGGTAACATTGCTGGACGATAATCAAAGGATACGAAAGGTAGAAGATAGAAATAATTTCAATTTAATTGAGAAAATGTTAACAATTAATTGATTGGAGAAGAGAAAAAAAAAACAAGGAAATCATTTGGATATTGAAACTTATGGAATTATCCAAATTGAAATTGGTTCGAGAGCTTAATCGCCAGTGAGAATACAAAATACAATCAATATCGAATCAGTAAATTGTAAAAGGAATTAAATTGATTATTAAGATGATGGAATAATATTTTACCATAACATGATAAATCTGTATGATCATCTTTCAATTCTTCATCATTGAACAATTTGAACAGTTTCCTCGGAAATTCATTCGGAAATTTCAATTAAAATTGATCTGAAAAAATGTCAACAATTTGATCATTTTCATGATTCAATCTAATATTTTGATCAATTGAAACAGTCAAACTTCATTGTTATTGTGGTTTAATCATTTTCTGGTTGATTAATTTAATCAAATCAATGATGAACCGGCAGCGCAAACAAATCAAAATAACAGGTATTGTAATTTGAGATGATCAATTTAATTGAGATAATCAAATTGACCACAGTTTGATTAGGATGTTTCTGTTAAATCAAATCCTATCAGTGGCTAAATGATAATAACATTAAATCAATGGCAATTTGATGCTTTAATCATGATGATGATGAAAAACAATTCTAATTGGGTATAAAGGGATAATATCATTTACAATTTGATCAACAACAATCAGAATGATTGATCAACAGAAACAATTACTAAAGTGATGATGATCAAAATAATTAGATTGGAAATTTGTTACACAAAAGTCCAACAATTAACAGTCACAATTAACCTGTTTTCCTTTCAAAATCAAATGGTTTGTTAATATAATAAAAATAATAAGGAATCAATCAATTGTGATTAAAGTTTAATCAACAACATTAAAACAATAAGACAAACAATTAACTAGATGAAAGGAATCACTTGTCCAATTATTCAATACTAATTAAGATATTTGTCTCATGATCAAGAGTGTAAGTAATTAAGTAATTAACCATGAGAAGCCTAGTAAATTAATCGTCACGTGAGTAAAATATTGAATAATTTTTCCTCAATTACAATTAATTTAACTTGAAATTAATACATATTATTGATTAGAAAGGATTTACAATTAAAACAAGTACATCTCGAGATGTTTTAACAATCCTTGATTTAGTTTACTTTGATTACTTAATATGAACATGAAATTAATGCGATAATCTATTTGATTTGATATGAGAAAATTTATCAACAATTAACTGATTGTTGATAAATAATATTAGACCTAAACTAACAACTTACCTTTTAATTGTGTTGATTGATTAGTTGAAGTTTCCAATTCCATCCATTGATGATCCCAAATAAATTGTTGATAGTCTTCATTTCCTGTGACAATTAGTGAAGTCTAATTATTTAATAGCAACAACAAACTGTGATTGTTGATTTGCATTAATTTAGCTTTAAATTAATAAATTTCCTGAGATAAAAAATCATAATTATCATAACAATTAACTAAATGAAAGTGTTATTAGTAAATATTACTGATAATTTCAAATACAATTGCTAATTATAGTGGAAACAATTTTTACCCATAATTTAAATTATTTAATCAGCGATTAAGTTTTTTGCTAATTAATCAAAAGTACCTTATAATAGTTACATTAACACTTTGATTGATTGATTTTTTCATGATAATCTTATGAAAAAAACAAGATTATGTGTAATAATAAATATGATCAATGGTGATATTTGGTTATGATTAAGATGAATGAGATAATTGTTATGTTGGATTTTGATTTGGAAAAAAATTGTAGTAAAGTAGCTGGTTAATTGTTGAGACTGTAATTCAAGCAATTGGATTATAGTATTGAGCAAGAATCAGAATTAAGGATAATGAGGAAGAGTGAAAGGTAATAGTAGCAATCGAAGTGGTTTTGATTAAGATTGAAAGATGATCATTAAAAGATAATCATGTTGATGTTGACCATGAGTTGATTTAATTCTGAGGGAGAGGTTAATCATTTTTACCTTTTTCTTTAGTTTCGACTGTTGAGTTTTATTACTGCGATTGAATTTGGTTGAAACTGCAATTGACAAGAAGAACAACAAGAAGAAGCTTAATCTTAATCTCTGGGCCTTTTAATCCGATCAAATGTCACCTTAGTTTCTTTCTTTTAACCTCGTTCTCCTTCACACTCGATGTTCTCTCTCTCTCTTCATACAGGGAATTTTCTTTCTATCAATCAATAAATGATAATTAAGATAATCACGAGGATATAGAATAACATTTCCATGAGAAGAAGAAAAAAAAAACAAGTTGATATTCAATGTAGATAAATAAATGCGCAATTAGTTGAGATTATGATAAGTTATTAACACTCGAATCATAATCATTGTTGGAATATTTTGGAAGAAATCAAGAAATTTCGATGATAAAAATAAATAATATTCTGAGAAATTATAAGATTTTCAATTCTCCAAGAATATTCTAGAGACTAGTGAGATATCAGATCGAAGGATTAACAACAATTTAAAATTCGAAACTTGATTATGTTCAAGATTAAAGATTAAAGAAGAAGAGAATTCTAATTGTTCGGTGAGGAAACGAAAACGAAATAGGTACATTAAGATTTTCTCCACTTACTTTTCGCATCTATTAATCTCTCTTTCGGTGATAAATCCGATGACGATAATTGTTCCTTCACCTTTGCCACGTCTTTAGGATGTAATATATCGAACCAATTTTGGCCCAAAAGGTCACCCTGTTTGAGAAAAAACAATACATTTAACATGTTTAGAGAAAAGATTAAGAAACAATTGATCGAAATTCGTGTCTACTTACTTGAGAGTAATTAAGAATTTGTGAAACGGATCCGGATACGAATAAGATTCTCCCTCTATCACAACTAACAACGAATAAAAATCCTTCGGAAATCTTGATAATAAGAGAATCGATTTGACCTTAATTTTGCTTTTGATTGATACTTGATCTTTACCTTGGTGCGATTAGACTTACCTGTGATATCAGTTTGAGAAGAGCTTCGTCCGAAAGAAACGTTGGCCTCATTTTACCGCTTCCAGAAAACGCATTCATTGAACCTTTGATTGTTTTCATGTGTTGAACTGCCATTCGGAGGACAGTTAACTTATCCAATTTCCTGGACATCGCGTTGCACATTGGGATCAAACAAGACAATTCGGTGATATAATGATTCATTTTATCTCGACGGCGTTTCTCGATTTCACTGTGATTGTGTTTTTTACTTTCATCGGTGATCATCAATTCAGACGAAGCTGCGATATTGTTGCTCGAAACCGCAGTGGTTGGAGTTGTTGTTGTGCTGGTATTGTTGTTACTTCCAATGATACATGGAGATGATGATGATGATGATGGAGGCGGTGTTGTTGAGCCAAATGAACAACCTGAATTTGGATGAATGGTCAAGCTCATGGTCAGAAAAATAGACCGAATCTAAAGCACAACGGGATCATCAAGTGTATCGATTGAGAAATTGATGAATCACAAGAAGGATTTTTACGTTTACAGTTGATTAATTGGAGTAAATTGATCGAGATTTTTGTTATCGAATAACAAAAAGCATAACAGAGACAGAAAAAAGTAAATAAGACAATTAATTCCATGTTAATTTTCATTGATTCTTAGATATTATGCTGGTTCGAATAGTTTAACTGTACCTTACCTGTTGTTTAGATGAATGGAATAATCAAAAGTTGAGAGAAATCGAAACAATCAAAGGCCAATTGACGACTAATTTAGTACGAAAAGATGATCAACTTCACAGGGAATCCAATTTCCAACAGAAAGAAAACACAAATTAAGACACAATTAATTGTCTAAAAATTATGTTGGTAGAATACAAAAGTCTACAATATAATAGAAGCTGATTAACTAAATTACGATGAAATCTTTTTCATTCTAATTCATCTAATTCCATTGATCTCATGTTAAATTGTGAATTGGATGTTGATTATGAAGCGAAAAACTCAACGATTAAGTTGCACAAAAATCCAATGTTACATTTATACATCAACAGGTCTCTTGACTTTACTGTTTCCATAGAAAGGAAAAAACTTTCCTCTGTCGACATGATGATTATCATCCTCATCCTCATCATCATCTCCATCTTCATCTTGATTGGCTAACAATCAATTCAACTGCACAGTTAATTGTATGTAATTTTATAGGAAAAAAACAGTTTCTCTCACAGGGATTGACAATATTATCAACAATTAGGTGACATCTATCAATCATATTTACCATTAAACATTTATCATGATCAGTTTTTATTTAATGAAAATTATAATATATTAATTGTGAGATACAAATATCCATTGTAATAAGTTAATTGTGAACATAAATTAAAGATAAATAAGCAAAGATTGAGAGGTTACATTTTATGTTATAATTTTGTCGATATACAATTAGGATTGTTTGGAGTTTTTTAATTTCCATTGAGATGATTTCGATGATGATAATGATGATGATGATGATGATGATCTTGATTCTCGCTGTTTGTTGGGTATTAGTTTTTTCAGTTTGGTCTTATAAGCGGCTTCGCCTCGAGAAAAGGCCTTTTCAACGGAGACCAACAAATCGAGGATATTGGGAATTAAATGAGAACCTCGTTTGTCGATAATTGATTTATTCTTTGATTTAATACAAGAACCACTATTGGTGTAGGTGAAAGCGATGAAGAAAACAGCAATTATCGGAATAATTAACGATCCAAGACCGATTACCTGGTAGAATATGATGTTAATTGTCATTTAAATTGTTTTCTTTGTTCGCGAGTAATTTGTACTTACCAGAATTGTTGGGAATATGTAATGAAGAAAAGTTTTCTCCAGGTCATCGTGATCCTCTTCGTGTGGTGGACTAGGCCATGGACTTGGCCAAGGGTCAACTCGATCGTGATTAGTTGGTGGGAGATAATTTCTCGAAACGGGTTCAGATGAGAAATAGGGTTTCATTGGAGGGTAATAGATCATTTCGGTCAACATTCGCCTCGCAGGTCGTTTCGACTTTTCTGGTCGATTCATTTTTCCAGAGTTAATCATTTGATTGGAAGATTGGAAAACATTTTCATCCGGTTGATAATAATATTTTGATTGGTGAACGAAATGATTAACATTTGTATTATCACTTCTGGGAGCTGATTGTTGATTGTTGTCCTCATTGGCATTGTTGTTACTTGTTGAATGAGGTTGATGATGATTTGGATCTGTTGATGTTGGTTCGTAAATCACTGTTGATACTTTACGGACTAAAAGGTAAGAAATTAATAACAATTTAGTTAACAATTTATGAGTTTGATGTAAAACCATATTCCAATTGATCGGTAATTGTTGACTTTTAACAGCAGAAAACATCAAATTAAGTTAATCAATATTAACCCTCTAATCTTGTGAACGTTGTTGTTACCACTGTGAAAAAGTTTAGACTAATTGTCAACACAATTTAATCAAAATCTAAATCATTACCAAGATAATTTCTTACACAATTCATTCAATTAATTGTTTTTTCTTCCTGTTTTTGTTACAATTTAAGTTTATTCAAATCGTTCATGGATCTATGGTTACATTGCATCAAACTAATCAAACCATTGCTTCCTCATTTGTTTTCTTAATTGTTGTTGATTGTTTCAATCTTAATTATGGCTAAAAGCCAAAGTTGAGGTAAATTGTTGCTTCTGGGCAGAGTTAATTGTCTCTCAACTTGATAGGAACAAAAGTGATCAACAAAGTGAATCATTTTTATGGTCTCTGTGTAAGTGGAAATTTATTCAATTCAAACAATTAGTAAGACAATTATTGTTAATTTACGTTTATGTCTTTTTATTTGTGATGATTAAGGTGGAAAAGATTATGAATATATTAGTATAAATGTTTATCTACAATGGAATCAATATATTTGATTAATAGATTGGATCTGAAGATGGTTAAGTTGTTGATGAGAAATATTGATTTCTTTTTTGAGATGAGTGAATTGTTGACTTTTGTATTGGGACGATAAACAAAACAATATGTTAATTAATGTTCTAATTAATTTCCTTTGCGACCTAAAATGTAGGTGTATGTGTTTTCAGCTTCCAGTGTCCACTTTCCAATGACCCCCACAGATACAGTTAGAACACCATCTCATGTCCCATGTTCGTGATGAGGGCGATTTAAATTGTGATTGGATTAAGGAAATGGCTGAACATCGAGTACACAGACGTATATTACCATTGATACCATCTTTAGCTCCTAAAGCGATATGACGAACGGTGTCCATCTTGGTGCATTTATAGTTATCAACGGCTCCATCAACCGAATGAGTTTTAATGTGATATTTAAGAAATGGAGCTTCAACTAAATATTGAAATTGCAAAGGCGATGGATTGATAAATATTGTTGGACTGGCAACTCCTCGAGCTTTCAAAGTTAAATCCATTTGGGTGATGAGAACTTGATTGGGCAGTGAACAGCATTCATCGAGAAAACCTTCATCAGGCTCATTTCCCATGGTAGCAACCAAACGACTGAGTAATTTAAACACCAAAGAAATAACGTCAACATCTTTGGAGAGGATAACGAAATCAGGAAGACAACTTTCCTTAATTAAACCCCATATTCTAATGATTACCAGAAGCTCTCGAAGGGTATTTAAAGATTTAGGATCGTAAATCAAACCTCCTGAAATTGCAATAATAAAAGAGAATCATGAATTAATAACAGCTGATTTGGAATAAGAAGAGAGATTAAATTCTTGTAATATACTTACACCAGGGAAACGAAAATGATTATGAAATTGTTGAGGAAGTGAAGCTAAAAGGAACAAGGCTAAATCACCAATCCACTGATTAAGATGTTGTAATGATTGAAGAATACTTGTTTCAACATAGAAATCTTTATGTTCTAATACAAGAAGAACCTTATCCACATTTTGATAATGAGGCTCATTTCCTTTGGTTTGGATTAAATTGCTTAACATTTCTGCAGGTCCTTCTTTGTCCACATTAACACTTGGTCGAAGGAGAGATTTCAAGAGGTGGGAAATTGAGTTGAGCATGAAGAGGGTGTAGCAATCTCCTGATTTGTTTTGGCCGGAGGTACCACTATTGCCTTGGTTGAGACAACGATATAGCGATGCTTTGATGGCTAAGAAACGATTGTAATACTTTTGCTGGAGGGCAAGGGTTTGCCTTTGCATGAAACCATCATTTAACATATCACAAAGAGTGTCAATTATTGTTGGACGAAGACAAATAATTATATCCCACCAATCATTACCACTAACAAGACAATATTCAAGCATAGTTTGTAAAAAGACAGGATTAAAAGTTGCTTTTGGATCGGTGACCGGTGGAACTCTGTAAACAAATAGTTGAGAATTAGTGTCCATAAGAGCGAGAGCGAAACCACTCCAAGAAAACTGCATATCCACGATGTTGGAAATTGTTGGATTTGGTGTTGATTTCATATTAACCATACCGAACTTATTGGATGGATTGTTCTTGAGTGAGATTGAATTCAAATTGATAGCGTAGATGGATTGTAAATTTTCACGATAATAACACTTGACGGTATTATCTCGGTAAGAAACCATAATGTATGAAAGAGGTGGATTAAGATCATACAGTGAGACTCGAGGTGTTGCCAATGTGACGATTGGTTGATGATAATTGGCACTAGATGAGTATTGCCAAACTGTTGTCTTTGGTGTTGATTGATTGGATTGACTATTGCTATTAAATTCATTGTTGGAATTTGAGTTGGTTGAATTTTTCATTTGTTGATACATTTTATGTAACTGTACAGGTTTCTCTCTAAGAGCCCAAAGTTCAACTGTTGATCCCAGCGAGCCAGATGCACCCACTACAACTGCATCAGCTGATTCTCTTAATATAAATTTTAAGTGATTAACATAAGAGTATCCATTGGAATGTACAACATCATTTGAACAATTAAGGTAAAAACTTGAAAATGGTTGACTTGTTATCACACATCTTGTTTTCTCGATTCCCATATTAGAGTTTTGTAAGCTTATTGATACTCGATGACAATTGATTGAAGAATCAACTGATCCATTTGATGAGATTATCAAAAATTTACCATCAGAAGTGTAACAAATATCAACAACTTTTAACTTGGATCGAAAATTTCCCAATATTTTTGTACCCGTGACAATTGAGCTATCAGACAAATAACAAGCACACCAGATAAGTCCACTTGCTGATACAGCGATAACACCTTGAGCTGGTTTACCACCAAACTGTCTAACCGATGCATTGAATTTGGCATTGATAAATTTTTCACTATAAGCATATGAGGTATCTTTTTTGTCCATGGCAATGAGAGATTTTATTCCATTGTGGAACCAAACGGCTGATAGTGTTCTCTCTCCTTCAAAGGCAGTAAATGAATTAAGAAGATGCCATTCGTTTATCAGATAATCTTTGATGGACCAAATCTCCACTTTACCAAATGCATCTCCGATCAGTAACCGATTCCCACTTACATCCCAGTCAAGAACGGTAATATCCTCGTTATGTCTTGTCACTCTAAATGTAAAACAGTGAAAAAGATAACAGTTAATTTGAAAGTGAAAATTTTCTTTGACATGATCCAGGAAAAAGAGTAATCAACTTATTCAAACTTACAGATTAGGTTCATTAGGAAGATTTAAATCGACAACATAAATATGAACGGCAAGATATTTAGGTTCACTTTCATGTAGATCAGTGAAACTTGTAAAAGCAAGAATATTTTTATTTGACAAAGATGAGACACAGCGTCGATCAACCAACCTGTGGAAAAAGGAAAATGACAAGAAGAAGAAAAAGAAACAGAAAATAGTTAGAAAAGAATAGAAAATCTAAACAGCCCAATAATTACAAACATACCAATCATTTAATCGTTTAGAAGAAGATGAACTAGGACAGGTAACCGAATAAACAAGCTCCATGGTGGGAATAGAAAACACCAACAACAAAAATGAGAGTCAGAAAAACACACAACACTTTCCACAGATTTCTCCTTGTAACCGAGTCTCTGTTACTCTAACACATGGCTAATTTCAGCAAGAGATCAGGTTGATTGATAAAGGAAAACTAGTAAACCAAAATAAAAGAGATTGAAATAAGCCAATTAAATGAAAATTTGTTCAACAATCAACGCAGACAATTAATTAACAAGAAAACTTTAAAAATTGGAACAAAAAAATGAGAAAAGTGAACCAAAGACCGAAGCGCATGTGTGAACATATAAGAGAACCAAAGAAAGCGCCAAATTCAACTACCAAGAAAAAACGAATTCTAATCTAATTATTTAATTGTAATTCCAAATTAACTGAAAAATTTAACAATACAATTTATGGTAAAAATTATTACGAGAAGATTGCTTGATATAAATTGTCCGTTTACGAAAATTCAAACGAATGAAGGTTTGAAAGGAATGAAAAAAATATTCGAGAAATAAAATCAATTAATGAATAAGAAAATTAATCAAAATCAAATCTTTTGAGATGAAAGTTATTAGTTGATTCAATCAACTTGATTGGAGGTTTTTGCTATGAATTAGTTGCTTACAATTATTTTGCTTTCTTTATTTTTATATTTACAGGTACCAAGTGATTAGTACTCCTGATATTTACCTTTTCCTTGGTCTTATTTTGATCTATTTTGATGTTTAAATCAAAATAACAATTGAACAAATTAACCTTCGCCAACGGGCACAAATCGGCTTAATTGTTTTTCAATCTCTTTTTATAAATACAATGTAACTCAAAGCAAAACAGTCAAAAACATTTGATTCTCATCAATTTAAACAGATTATTCTGATTTAGAAAGTTTCAATCCTAATAATCGTCTAAACAATTTAAATCTATCTTTTTATGAAGTGACTTTATTAAAGTTCAGGTATAAAAAGGGCATGAAAATCGTGACCATTTTCATTTTTGCTTTCGACTTGACCCTCAAAAGTTAACCAAAGTGTTTGAATTTTTCTCAACAAAATGAAACTTTTAATTATCCTGGTGTCAATTTTCATCTTAAATTGTGCTCCAGTTGATTGTTCTCATAGTTATCCAGATGAAGACGAAACTGGACCTTACCTACCGAGAGAAAGTTATTACAACAATTACCCGAACCCTTATCATCCTCCACCTCAATCTTACCCTCAACGCATTCCCGATCCTTACGCTCAACCATATCCTCGTGCTTACCCTTACAATCCTGTCGGAGGCCACCAAGAGTTCGAGGAAAGAGCATTTCGATTTCCACCGTTCAAAATGGTACCAGTTCAATTTCCATCATTTGGATACTTTGATCGTTCCAAAGATTCACCGCAACCCTTGTATCCACCTCCCTCTCCACCGACTGACCAGTACATGAAAGGAAAGAAAGTCCGAAAATCGAAAAAAGTAAAAGAAACTCCGAACACATCGGACTCTGATCCAAAAGTCACCTCTCCGACTAAATGTAGTTGTGCAAACTAATCTTGAAACTTAATTTTTATCAATTTTAATATTAATATAAAAAAGAAAGATGTATATCATTTACATATAATTTATAAAATAATTGATTAAAAGAATACAATTTACAATAATTATGAGCCAATGATGATAATTGATTATTCTAATGATGTTCTTCGTGTTGTTGTTGGATGAAAGCTTCAGATTCGTGGTCAATATGATGACCACTTTTCCTTTTATAAACATCATTCATAAAATCGTTCAAAATATCGTTGAATTGTTCAGAAGATCGATTAAGTTTATCCTCTAAATCACCCGAAGATACCATGAGCTTTTCAATTGTTTCCATTTTCGTCGTTAATTTATACATTTTGTGTTTCGCTTTTCGGGAAAGTCGAGCAAGCCCATTAACCTGTTTACGAATATCTTTAATCATTCCTTGCCCCTTAATCCTTAAATCTCGTATATAATTATAAGAATGAAGCATTAATCCATAAAAAAAGTGCATCCGTTTCCTGCGAGTTAAATCAACGGCCATTGCTAATCTGTGTTCAATCTCATTAGCTCTCGAAGTTGCATCAACTAATCTACTTGATTGATAATTAGCGTAATTTTTTATCCTGAACATATCATCGTGAATTGAGTTAACATCAGTTGATTGTCTTTCATGAGAGTAACTTGATTGCTGATCAAATCCATCAGATATTAATTTCGGACGATTGGTCGTCACTTTTGGATCAAGTTGATATAATTGTTGATGATTAAATTGTGGTTGATGAAATTGATTATGAAATCGAGGTTTTCGTTGAAATTTATCACTTTCGAATGGAGGAAAATACCAACCACTTTGTGTTCCAATAATACCTATTAATCAAATAGAATCAACAATTTAATTAGATGTTTTCTTTACAATAACAACAATAATAATATCGATTCAAGATTAATAATCCGATTCAGGGATTAAGAATAAGATAGATAAGATCGAGTGAAGATTAAGACATCAAATGATAATCAAAGTTTACAATTAAAGGTAAAGAACAATCAAATTAACGTCCTGAAAATTATAATACTAACAATCAATGACAATTAAATCATCTTTTGTTTACCAGCTAAAAATCATCTCTGATTAGTGAAAAAAAAGTTAAGTTGATATGAAAAGATACAAAATGATGATAATAGTAATTAAATGGAAATGATCAGGTAACAATAAATTGGTTAATTAATTGATTGTTACCCTTATAACATGCGAATCAGAAAATACAATAAGAAATTAAATTGTCAATAGAATAATCAAATTATTATCAAGGTTAAAAGTTCGTTTGGCTCATTGTTTTGATATCGAGACTCTGGATATCAAGATATTAAATTGTGATTAATTTACTAATCACATTGTTGTTACATGTAGTTGATAAAATATTTGATTCTAATAGCAATTTATAAATTGTTAATCATATTGGATATTATTTCTTTCCTTAAGAAACAAAACTTATCAAACAAATTCAATGTCAAACAAGTAAACTAATCTTTTAGATTAAAATTGAGAAAAAAAAAGTTAAATTGTTTATCATTAACATCGTCATTATTATTAATCAATAACATCGAATCCATAGAGATTAGTGATTGGTAAATTGTTATTAGTTAAATAATAAAAATGATAATAATATCAAGGAAATTAACTAATCATGAAGGGTTGATTAACATCGAGAATGTATTTTCCCGCAATTCTAATTGTTATTGTTACGTGTTCACTGTTGAGTCTATGGAGATTTATTAACATTTTGGTTAATCAATGAACGTTTTTATCATTTGTTGTGATCAACAAGCAATTTAATTTATTATTATCACTATTTAATAACAATCGAGTGTATGAAATAATGATTAAGCTATTATACAGTCTCAATTGATTGTTTGATGGATTGATTGCTTTTTTTTTACTAATACTTCATTAATGGTAAATTAACAATTAATAACAAGATAGATTTTCTAATGACAATATAATTGTTTTGTTCATAATTAAATCTATTAATGATTTAATTGAAGAAAATAACCAAAAAATTGATAACGTAATCAAAATATTTCTTATAATGATTAACAATCAAAGGATTAGCGGGAAACTATTACGTTATGATTAACAATTGAAATTTAAATAATTTAAATGAATAATTTTCTAGTTGATAACCAACCGAGTCTCTGATTTCCTATGGATATCAAATTAATTGTTGCAATTGTTTTTCTCGTGTTTTGATTAGTTAAAGAAGATTATGATTAGTGATTAGTGGTTATGATGATGAAAGGAAAAGGTTAAAATCAATTGATTGTTAAGTTTTTCATTTTCACTTCTCAGTTGATCATCGCTCGATTGGATTTGACCTTTCGTGTTAATTGTTGTTGTTTAAATTAAGTAACAATTAAGGAAATGACTTTGAACAACAAGGTAAATAGTAACAGTAGTAGTTAATGAAATAACTAAACAAATGAACATCAAATAATGACAATTAAATGATTGCAATAGTCAACTAACTTTACTGATGGTGATTATTGATATTGATTTTTTTGTTTGTTTGCTTATTGATCATGTTAATTGCAACAATTTGATTAACTGTCTATTATTTTTGTGTGACTTTGTTTCAAGGGAGATCCCAATAGATCATTAATCAACCACTAATTGTTAACATAGTCTAATTGCAAAAATAACCTTGATTATTGGTGAAAAATGTCAACAAACAAGTTTCGATAGTTTTTGTTTAATCAATTAACTGTATTTAATTGTATTCTCACCAGGAAACGTTTAGAGATCAGATTTTGTGTTCAACTCGAAAATTGTTAACAATTACAATGTTTAACTTAATTTCTTCCGTTGGAGTTTCTCTTGGTTGATTCTAACAATTTAACCTTAAATAACCTTCCAAGTATATGAAAGTTTTCCCAATAAATATTAAGTAGTTAATCATGAATTATATTCAACACTCTGATCGTTGAAAATTGTAACAACTCCAATGACATTCAGTGGATATAATTACACTGAGAATTCATTTCTACAAACAATTCACCAAACTGACAATAATCAAATGGATCTAAGAATCGATTGTTTCAACAGGTAAAATGACACCGAAACACTGAATGATATGAATGGATAGAAGAAGAAAATGAAAATTGAGAATTAGAATTTGATTGAGAGAAAATGACTTACATTTGGCAAGAGAACACAAAGTGAAAGTTAAAAGAAGAGTAAATTGCCGATTAATCAACATGAAATTAGATTAACAGGTAAAACAATTGGTGAAGAAAATTTGGCAAAAGAGAACAAAAAAAACAGAGAACAATAATTGTAAAGATGATTGAATGGTCATCTATCGTTTAGATGATAATATTCATTGGAATTGTCCAGTAAGAGAAGAAGAAAAAATCACAAAGGTAAATGAGTTGATTGCAATTAGAGAATAAATTGTTGGTGTCACTTGATCTTTTCTCCGGGTTTTCTTTTTGCACAATTGATAGAAAATCCAAATTGTCTAAAGTTGAGGCCAATTCGTCATCATGAACACTATTATTATCATCTCATTGGTGAAGATAAGGAGGGTGGAGAAAAAAATAATAAAGGAGCCAAAAAGTGAAACAAGTCGAAAGAGAAGTAGAAAGAGAAAAGTTGAACTTGAGTCACTTATCCATTAGAAGTGTTGAGAAAGAGAAATTAACTGATTTAGAGAGAGAATGAGAGAAAAGGATTAGTCAACAGGATTAATTCCACTAATTAGAATTTGGTTTAAGTTCCTGACAATTTAGTGAAGGTGATTAAGCGGATTGATGATTGGTCGATTCAATTTGGCGACAGAATAGAAAGAAAGACAATCAGAAGAACCGATTGACTTTCGGGGGAGAAGAAAAAATGTCTGCCGTTTCTTTGGAATCAAAGAGAATAGAAAATTGGAAAATTGTTTTTCTTTTTTCTTTTTCTCAAGGTTTTCAATCATTTAGATTTATTTTGATTCACTTAATCTATTTCATTGGAATTAAGGAAAGTGTGAATTAAATTAGAAATTCATTTCATTTCTATGGCCGAACGTTAGTTAATCCGTTACACAATCAAAACCCTCAATTTCTATGGTGTAATCTCACCAAAACAACGTAATTGTAAGTAAATAACCTTTTTCGTATTTAGATAATATATTTAATTTTTTCTTTCTTTCTTACCTGTTGCATCCATACCCATTTACCTGACAATTTAATTGAATAATTATTAGTGAATCAATCAAATTTATCTTTGGTGGTACCAAATCAACACAAAACCCCAAAACACTGGGTTAATAATTTGGTTGATCACTGTGACTTAATTGTTTCCGTGTTTGTGTAATCATCCAATTGTTGGAACAATGAACCATACATACTGATTGTTGATTAACTGGACACTAATCAAGTTCATTAACATAACAATCAAAATGAAAAAGATGAACCTTATAAATGGTTAGTGAAATCTCAAGACACTTGAAGGTTTGTTATCCTCCGTAACTGGTCAAGAGTGTTGTTTATATCTTTAAGATTTTCCCTACGGTCAACTAAGTTACTCTTTCTAATTGTTCATCTTATTCAATACTAATCTATTTACCTTTTTCTTTAAATTTAACTATTTCCGTTTACCTTAGTAAATTGTGATTCCTGTCAAGTGATTCGTTGATTAGATTGGAAAATTAATCACCTCTAAATCCTTATCCTTTTGTTTTGTGAAAATTATTCCTCTCCAAGTGGATTTTTAATAAGATGTTTGGAGAAACAATCAATACAACCGTAACCAATGTGAATGTCAATTAAATTAATGACAATCTAATCATCATCATAATCTTTATCCATTGATAATTATGTAAATTTTTATTTTTGGAATATGTGTTAAAGTGTTATTTAGTTGATTGTTGAATGACCTTGAATGATTTAATCATCAATCCTACTGAGCAATTCAATCAATGAATAGACAATCTCTTTTTTTTGTATTTTCCTAAGAAAAATCAAAGTAACGACTGTTATTAATCAGAATCTCAATCAATTGAGCAATCTTGCTAATTGTAACTATTGATTTTGACTAATTAAGGGCACAATTTAGGGTAATAATTGTCTACAGTGATTGAAGATTGATTAACAACCTTGAATTGTTGCTCATGTTAATATACACAATTCAATACTGATGGTTTCTTTACGATTCTCAATACTAGAGATAATATATTTCATCTATGAAGTTTGATACTCAATTGGCATATTTCAAGGTTGGTCTTAATTATTCGTGAAAGAACAATCATTTGAAGAATTTTGAACAGATTTTAATCAGTCAATAATAATATCACAAAGCAATTGGTATTGCTAATTCGATTACTAGATAACTTTTACACAATTGATCAGATTAAGCACAGGAATGATAATATCACAGTAGCTTGAAAAATTTCTAGTTTTCAGTTCTTCAAATGATTATGTTCTTGAATAACCTTTATATTGACCTTGAAATATGACAATTGAGTATCGCAAACTTAGACTTATCGGTCAAGTAGTTTGAAAATCGTGATTATGTTGTATTTGTGTGTGAGTGGAGGTGTGAGTGATTAAGAATTAAATTAAAAGATGTAAAACTTGTTTTATATCCACGAATTAATCAACTACCAAAAAAGAGATTGCTAACAATTAGATTAACAATTGATTTCTTGTTTATCTTTATTTTGATTGTTAATTTTAATTCTTTACTCCATTAAATCCCAATACAAGGTAGAAAATTAATTTATTTTCTTTTCCATCATCTATTCAATTTGCAAGGACAATTTTCAGTCATTAACAATTTAGATGATGATTAACGGTGATTGATTTACATCATTCTCAATAGTTGAATGAATTAAATCAACAGGTTACTACAATCAAATTGACAACTCGATTCTGATTCCTGATTATTATTTCACTTTTATTGAAACTTTTTATTTTCGCAACAATTTAACTGATCATATTTTGTAAACAATCAAAAGCTTTTTTTAATTGTTCAATTTTTTATTACTAATCATTTTAATTTCTATTAAATCGATACAAAATCAATTTAGATTGTTCAATAGAAATTAGTTTATCAAATGAAGTTGATTAGTTTGTCTGGCGTTTATTGTGGACTTTTAATTGTTGCAAGTAAAAAATGACAAGATTAAACATGCAACTGGATTTAAAAAGGTAAATATGATTATCGCTTTTTTAAATTGTATGAATAATTGGAACAATTAACTGGATTGTACTTCTAGGTGGAGATTAGTTTATTGACAATAACATCGAGAATATTTTCCCACCGATGAATAATTAGATCTAAACTGGTGTAATTGGGACTGGACGATGGACACTTTGAATCGATTGTGATTTAATTGTTTCTGGCGATTGGAATTGTTGGATAATAATTGGAGATCCCTTGCTTTCTGATCTTTTAATTGTTGATGTTTTAGAGACGACGAGATGATTTGTATATTGAACAAAAGTATCGCTGAAAGGGTTTTGTGTATCACTTGTTCCCGTTGAACAATTAATATTTTCGATAAGAATCGAAGTGGATAAGGTTGGATAATCACTTTGGACGATTTAATTGCTGACACTTTGAATGCTGGAAATTGAGGATAGATAATCCTAGATGAGATTTTACTCTGTGAAAAATATGTTGAGTTAATTACTGCTGTTAGTTAATCGTGACAAGAAACAGATAAATTATTTCATAAGAAAACTTTTCTTACCTTGAACCTTCAATGATTTAGGCTGATTGCTGGTGCTCTCAGGTATATCTGGTCCCCATACTTTGTAACAATTAACTGCATCCGATGAATAATAAACTAATCACAATCTACCATTTGGATCAGTGTAACCATATCGACCTCTAACTACACCGAGATCATCTTTAGATTCTTGATCAAATTGTTGTGATCCTAAAAGTCCAGTAATCATCACAAATCACTAATCCAATCATAACGAACAAAGCAAAATTAATCTATAGAGAGAAACTAAGACGAACTATTAATTCAACAATCAAATTAGAAATTTGATTAATTTACCTAAACTTTAAAATTATTGTTTGATTAAAAATTATTCTTAATTGTTGATTGTTAATGTTGCCATGAACAAGAATTGATGATAAATGTAAAAAAGAATGAAAAACAATATTTAGTAAATGTTATTTACTATTCTCATTTAATTGTGGGCGATTTTTTCAGAATTACAAGTCAACAAAAAAATACGATATTCAAAATGATTAACATTTATTATTGAGTAATTTTAGACTCTGGTAAATAATGTAGGCGATTAAATTGTGAAGCAACGAGGGTTCATCAAAACGGAAAACAAAAGTTAAGGAGCAAAATCGTTGGGAAGAACATTGATATTTAAATCTATCATCATTAACTACAAGTAACTAATCAACTATTGACTTTGTACCACGATGACCATTGATTTACCTCGTCTATTTGATTCGCTTCATCAACTATTGTCTCATGAACGGATCACTTTTCTTTCGATCATTTCAATCAAAAAGCCATTTGCTCCAAATGGTTAGTCGAGTTATCTTTCACTGTTATGATTCCATTACCAGATTAGATTCCAAAGCTGAGACATTGGACAAACTGAGGTGCTGATGAAATATTGACTTTGTTTTACGATCATTTCGGTAACAACAAACAATAATAACCATGTAAAACATACCGACAAGCATTACAATAAAAAAAATCAAACAAAGAATCCTTCATCATCAAAATGATAAACGGCCCCAGTTTGAATATGAACTGTTGGCTCTCGATGAACTGTTGGATCTTCGGGCTCGATGGGAATAGAGCTCTTTAAATCGGTAACAGTTGAAATAAAATTTCGAAGATCAACAATAGTATGCATGGGATAAGCTATCCAAGAATCGACTTGACTTGTCCTCTTGTGTCCTCACGAGAAAGATTTGAATGAATAAATATGGACGCCAGCTCCAGATAATCTTGCTAATCTTCTGAATAATAATGAATGCAAAGAAAAAGGTTAATAAATATTCATTCAAGTGAAAGTATCAAAATTACCTTTCAATATTATCTTTATTCCAAATTCTGAAATCATCCTGAGAATAATAAATGAAACATTTCGATTGAGAAAATTATAGACAAAACAGTCCAATAATTACAAACATACCAATCATTTAATCACTAAGAAGAAGATGAACTAGGACAGATAACCGAGTAAACCAAAATAAGAGAGATTGAAATAAGCCATTTAAATGGAAATTCGTTCAACAATCAACGCAGACAATTAATTAACAAGAAAACTTTAAAAATTGGAACAAAAAAATGAGAAAAGTGAACCAAAGACCCAAGCGCATGTGTGAACATGTAAGAGAACCAAAGAAAGCGCCAAATTCAACTACCAAGAAAAAACGAATTCTAATCTAATTGTTTAATTGTAATTCCAAATTAACTGAAAAATTTAACAATACAATTTATGGTAAAAAAATTAATACGAGAAGATTGCTTGATATAAATTGTCCGTTTACGAAAATTCAAACGAATGAAGGTTTGAAAGGAATGAAAAAAATATTCGAGAAATAAAAACAATTAATGAATAAGAAAATTAATCAAAATCAAATTGTTTCATTTCTAATGCTTAAATTAATTCTCTTGCTTGTTTTAAAATTTTGCAGTTAATTAGTTCATTTTTCTGATTTTATCTGAATCGTAGTTCATACAATTGACCTTGAACTCGAAATTTGACCTTAACCTTGGATCTTTGCAATGAATAAAAAAAATGTCGATTTGTCAACAACCTTGAAGGTTAAGGTTCTTGTTTATTTTTATCCTTCACTTGAGCTTATTGTTAATTTCTGTTTATTTACTGCAAGTTAATCAATTGATTGGTGTTTCTCCTCTTCTTTTAATTACCTCAAAACTAACATTCATCATCTCTATTATCACCATCATCTAATTCATGTGATTAAAATCATCTAATTCTATTCTACATTTTAATTTATCTCTTTTTCTGTAACAAGTGAATGTCTCTCATTGTCATTGTTTACCTTTTTCTAGTTTGTTGTTAAGATGATGTTTCACTTTCAACTGATTATCCTGGTTAATTATTTGTTCCACTGATTACAGTTCACTTAATTCAATGAATTTCTCCAATTACACCAATCATCCTATTTAATTCGCTGAGTAAAACTGTTAATTGTTACCAACCTCATTCTCTCCTTCAAACCAAATGGTCTCAATGTCCAATACATAAGCAAACATATTCTATTAATTAATCGCAATCATCAGTGTTTTTATTTGTTCTTTGATGATTTATTGTTATCGAATTTTATTCTTCAATCATCATCGATTCTCAAACCATATTGGCTTTTCAATTATCTCTCATCATTCATCAATCGTTATTTATTTACTCATCTCGTTATTGTGTTTACTCTTGCGGTCGAAATGTTTTCAGATCGACAAACGCCTTTGATTAAAATTGGTCATTACATTTTGGGCGAAACTCTTGGGGTTGGAACCTTTGGAAAAGTGAAGAGTAGGTGCTAGTTGATTAAATTGTCGACATTAATTAAGGTTAAATTGTTTCCTTTTCTTTAGCTGCGAAACATCAGTTGACTGGACACAAAGTCGCTGTTAAAATATTGAATCGAGAGAAGATCAAAAATCTTGATGTCGTTGGTAAAATAAGGAGAGAAATTCAGAATCTCAAATTGTTCCGTCATCCGCATATAATTAAACTGTGAGTTTCTAATTGTCACGAGAAATTAATTATTTGCTTTTTGAGATGAAATTTATTCTCTTGGTTAATTGGAGGTTTTTGCCAAGAATTATTTGCTTTTAATTAATTGGCTTGTTTTAATTTTTTTGATTGACAGTTACCAAGTGATTAGTACTCCTTCTGATATTTTCATGGTGATGGAATATGTTTCTGGTGGTGAATTATTTGAATATATTGTTAAACATGGGAAATTGAAGGAATCGGAAGCAAGAAGATTTTTCCAACAAATTATCTCCGGTGTTGATTATTGTCATCGTCATATGGTCGTTCATCGAGATTTAAAGCCCGAGAATTTGTTGCTCGATTCAAACCAATGTGTTAAAATCGCCGATTTCGGCCTTTCTAACATGATGATGGACGGAGAATTCCTAAGAACCTCTTGTGGGTCACCTAATTACGCAGCTCCGGAAGTGATTTCGGGCAAATTATATGCTGGACCCGAAGTGGACATTTGGAGTGCAGGGGTCATTCTATATGCTCTTCTTTGCGGAACTTTACCATTCGATGATGAACATGTTCCATCACTTTTCCGAAAAATTAAAAGTAAATATTACGATCAATTCAAGGAAAAAAATTAATTAATTTTGTTCTTTTAAATTTGTTATATGAATTTTCAGCTGGTATATTCCCGATTCCCGATTATTTGAACAAAACGACAGTTGATTTATTGGTTCATATGTTACAAGTCGATCCAATTAAAAGAGCAACAATGGAAGATATCAAGTAATTATAATCAATTTATTCAATTTAATTTAGTAATTGTGAAACAAAAGCCCAATCTTGAAGTGAAAATTTCCAATCAATGAATCACATAAATTGTGAATCTGCAAAAATCTTAATTACGATTTGAAATTTATCCAGAAAGTTAGAAAGTGGTTGATTATTGTTAACATAATTGTAAGTTGTTATTGATTTAAGTTCATCTTTTAGTGAAATTAACTGTTTCAATGACAATTGAGCTAATGTTGTTTGATAATTGTTCACCTCAGTTGATGACGAGTTAATTATTGATTGTAAATCATTGATATATTTATCAATTGATTGTAGTGTTTTCATCTTAATCCAATCAGAGTTTTTAGTTTTCAACAATTTGATTAAAGATTCTGGTGTTTCAACAGATAATTGTGGATACCTTGAGAATTGTAATTCATAGTTGAATAAGTTAATAATCGTCTCATATTGTTTGATTAAATATCGCAATTCTTTAATCACTGAAACATCAGGTTTCACCCTTAAATCTTGAGTTGAAGGATTAAATGATTTACCAATTAAATCGTGAAGCAAAGCCAATGATTGAAGTGTAATATTACAGAAAGCACTTTGATCCAAATTAATATTACCTTCTTGCCGAATCTCAACAATTGATTTAATCCGTTGATTAATTGAATCTTTAAACAACGGGACAATCAAGGATGGATCATATTGAGTTGTTAATTGAGACAGAAAATCAGTTTCCCTTGAAGCTTGACAATCAATTGAGCAGCAATTTATCACTAGAAAAAGAAATGAGTTAATCATAACAATTGAATATCAATCGAATCACATTTGGAATTAAAGTTTATCAACAATCAACTTACTAATTAATAAAGACACTGTGAG
The DNA here is from genome assembly GCF_014898815.1 of Panonychus citri. Classification (NCBI taxonomy): domain Eukaryota; kingdom Metazoa; phylum Arthropoda; class Arachnida; order Trombidiformes; family Tetranychidae; genus Panonychus; species Panonychus citri. Next base: position 4,177,821 of record NW_026515543.1, on the reverse strand, counting down.
GATAAATCCTTTCATTTTGATCGCAATTCAATAACAATTAGTGAAACTTTTTTCTTCAACAATCAAAACTCTTCAAATGATCACAGTTTAATACCAATTGATTTTCAATTCTGATCAAATTTAACTTATCACAAACTATTGATAAAAATAATTATCAATCGTTTTTAATTATCATTGTGTTCACATCCCCAATAATTTACTTGATAATCATAATTATTTCACTTCTCTGAACATTATTAACAATTAAAAACAAGTCCTTGTTTGATTGTGATGCAACAATTCAGCTTGATAATAACAACGATAAAAATTGAAATGAAAACAATTAATTGGATGTAACAAAAACGATACAATTGAATATGAAGTAATCAATGCTCACAAATTCAATACGATGAGCTGATTAGATTGTTGATTAGTTTAATTTCGTTAATTTCATTTCATTGACATGAAAACAACTTAATCATTTCACTTTACCATCTCAATATTTTAGCAACTTCATGGGCATATGACATGATTTAAAGAGGAGCAATTGTAATTAGAATAGTTTACAAAGGATGAAATAGATTCTAGATCTCTTTATCTCGTTGGATGATTTACTAATTGTTTCTTGGTGTTTATAATCAACTAATTAATATTTTAATCTTTGTTTTACTTTAGAAATCATGATTGGTTCAAAAAAGATTTACCTGGTTATTTGTTTCCAATTCCAAGTGAATCAGATGCATCGATTATTGATATAACTGCAATCAAAGAAGTCTGTGAGGTAAGTAACAATTAACAAGAATAAATTGTAAACTATTAATAATTAATCCATCAATAACCTGATTTGCTTTGACTGATTTTCTAGAAATTTGGTGTTTCTGATAAAGAAGTTCATAGTTCCCTTTTAAGTGGTGATCCTCATGATCAATTGGCAATTGCTTATAATTTAATAATTGATAACAAGAGAATCGAAGACGAAACATCAAAATTGGACATTAAAGACTTTTATGTGGCCTCATCACCTCCTCCGCCCTCATACTATGATAGTCCTTCTCGATTCGGTATAAATGTCCTCAATCGTACGCGGCTCTTTAGTGGCTCAAGTCTAAGTTCCAGTGTAGAAAAATCATCGAAAGGAACACCGATGAAAAAAGCGAAATGGCATTTAGGTAACTAATCAGTTGATCGACATTCTATTAAACTAATTATCTTCTATCCCTTAATTACTTACTTTAGGTATTCGATCCCAAAGTAAACCAAATGACATCATGAATGAAGTTTTCAAAGCAATGAAAACTCTTGATATGGTTAGTATATCAATCAATAGATGGATTAATTGTTTGATTATTTATATCCAATTGTTATTGTATCTTAAATTTATTTGTATCTTAGGAATGGAAAATTGTAAACCCATTCAATGTTCGTGCTCGAAGGAAAAGTTCACAATCAGGTCGCTTCATCAAAATGGCCTTACAACTTTACCAAGTCGATCATAAGAGTTTCCTTCTTGATTTTAAATCGTTACCAAGTGTTGAAGATACAGAGAGCAAAGAAAACACTGAGGATTCAATTGAAGGAGAAACGGGCACCGGTGGAGAATCAGTTAACGAAGACAAAGGAGAAGGTGCCGATGGTGACAATTTAAACACAACAATTACTCCAACCCTGACAATTAACAATTCGATAAACGATCCATACTCGTCTAAATCTCACCTACATCATGTTATGGATTTTTTTGAAATGTGTGCTTCACTAATTACCCAATTAGCTCGTTGAAATAATCTTCGTTGATTAGTTAATAGTTTAGTTTGTTAAAAAGATTAGTGTTGATATTTAAATTTTCAATTGAATCGCAAATGAAAAAGTTTAATTTGGTTCTACTGTAAATTCACTTTAACTAAGACAGAAAAGTCTACGAACTCATCAAATTAATTATATTCTTAACTTATTGAAAACAGAAAGTACACTAACAATACACCAATTAAGTAACAATATCTAATAATTAACTAATTATTTCTGCTGATTGAATTTACATCAAGTTGGAAATTGTCACAATCGTTGCCAATAAGATTGCAATCAGATCACAAACTATTAATGTAAATACACTGTTATTGATGAAATTAAATTTAAATTCATTGGATGTTGTTACCAAATTTGTACAGAGAATTAATAATAAATGAATAAAAGAGTTAAATTGTAATTAATTCTTCTAATTAACAAAACCAAGACAAGAAAAAGATGATTATGAAAACAAAGAGATTCGAGCAAGAAAACAAATTAAAAATACAAACATTTCGAGTAATCAAATCTCCACAATTTGGACAATTAACAATTTAAAATGAACAAAGTCAAGGTTAACTCGAAGAATTGATCAAATTAAATTAATTGTGACAATTTAATAAACAACAAACATTTAGAGTTGATTAAATTTCCTCCAAGGATAAGAAACAAGAAGAGGAAACAAAAATGAAAGAAAATTAATCAACCAGATGAGAAATTATTTCTTTTAAATTGATTAATCTTTTCCCCAATTAACGATTAACGATGAAAAAGAGAATTAAATTTAATCACAATTCTAATTAACTGCATCACATAAAAATCATCAAAATAATAATCAACAAAGAGACAGAGAAAGAGAAAGAGAGAGAACATGTTTTCTTTTTTTCTCTCTCAATCATGTGATTATTTTTCTCTCTCTTGTTATTATTTTTCATTTTCTCTGATGTTTTTGTTTACATTTAATGGAAGTTTCTTTTTGCTCAATTAATATTATTTTCCTCAATTTCCTTTGCTAATCAACTTGTTTAATCATCGATTATCCTTTAAATGGATTAATTAAAATGTAGAGATTTACATTTGTTTCTAGTGATTAGAAAATTAAACCAACAATTATCGTGATTGGACAATAAGATTTTTGGTGTTTTTCCTCTTCTCTTTTTTCATTTTTCTCTTTGTTTCTATTTGATTTTCTTTTTATCTATTGTATATTATTATTGTTGATCATCAATCACCTTGAAAATGTCTTCATCATCCGATCGATCAATTCAAAATCAGCAGCCATTAATTAAAATTGGTCATTACATTTTAGGTGAAACTCTTGGTGTTGGTACTTTTGGTAAAGTTAAAAGTGAGTTGATTCCATCAATCACCTAATCAATTGTTGGAGATATTTAATTGTTTCTGTTTTCTATCTCATCCTTTGTGTTTCTATTTAGCTGCCACTCATCAATTAACTGGACACAAAGTCGCTGTTAAGATATTGAATCGAGAGAAGATCAAAAATCTTGATGTTGTTGGTAAAATACGGAGAGAGATACAGAATCTCAAATTGTTTCATCATCCTCATATTATCAAACTGTAATTGATTATCGTTAATTAATCACCTATACAACCTCTTTACCTTTTCATCGAGTTGATGTGAATTGATGAATTATGGGTTTCATTTAATAATCGGTTTTTAAGGCGAAACAATTAGTAGAGAGCTTGCAATCAACATCTTTGAACGATTGGTAGTAATTTCTGATATTGAAGTGACCCAATTAATTTTGATTAAACAGAGGAGTCCCTGATTAATGAAGTGATAAGAATTAGTGTGTTATGATAATCAATTTAACTCTTTTGGGATCGATTCACATTAATTATTCAAGATGAAGCTCCAAGTATGACTTACATTGATTATTTCTATTTGCTATAGTTACCAAGTGATTAGTACTCCTTCTGATATTTTCATGGTGATGGAATATGTTTCTGGTGGTGAATTATTTGAATATATTGTTAAACATGGGAAATTGAAGGAATCGGAAGCAAGAAGATTTTTCCAACAAATTATCTCCGGTGTTGATTATTGTCATCGTCATATGGTCGTTCATCGAGATTTAAAGCCCGAGAATTTGTTGCTCGATTCAAACCAATGTGTTAAAATCGCCGATTTCGGCCTTTCTAACATGATGATGGACGGAGAATTCCTAAGAACCTCTTGTGGGTCACCTAATTACGCAGCTCCGGAAGTGATTTCGGGCAAATTATATGCTGGACCCGAAGTGGACATTTGGAGTGCAGGGGTCATTCTATATGCTCTTCTTTGCGGAACTTTACCATTCGATGATGAACATGTTCCATCACTTTTCCGAAAAATTAAAAGTAAATATTATCATCAATTCAGGGAAGAAATTAATTAATTTTGGTCTTTTAAATTTGTTATATGAATTTTCAGCTGGTATATTCCCGATTCCCGATTATTTGAACAAAACGACAGTTGATTTATTGGTTCATATGTTACAAGTCGATCCAATTAAAAGAGCAACAATGGAAGATATCAAGTAATTATATTCAATTTATTTAACTTTGCAATAAACTGATTAATATTTTTAATATTTGACTTACTTTAGAAATCATGATTGGTTCAAAAAAGATTTACCTGGTTATTTGTTTCCAATTCCAAGTGAATCAGATGCATCGATTATTGATATAACTGCAGTTAAAGATGTTTGTGAGGTAAGTAACAATTATCGGGAATAAATTGTAAACTAATTAATCCATCAATCACCTGATTTGATTTGAATGATTTTCTAGAAATTTGGTGTTTCTGATAAAGAAGTTCATAGTTCCCTTTTAAGTGGTGATCCTCATGATCAATTGGCAATTGCTTATAATTTAATAATCGATAATAAGAGAATCGAAGACGAAACATCAAAATTGGACATTAAAGACTTTTATGTGGCCTCATCACCTCCTCCGCCCTCATACTACGATAGTCCTTCTCGATATGGAATGAATGTCGGTGGTCGTCCAAGATTATATAGTGGCTCGAATGTGACCAATATCCCCGAAAAGCCAATAAAAGGAACACCGATGAAAAAAGCGAAATGGCATTTAGGTAACTAATCAGTTGATCGACATTCTATTAAACTAATTATCTTCTATCCCTTAATTACTTACTTTAGGTATTCGATCCCAAAGTAAACCAAATGACATCATGAATGAAGTTTTCAAAGCAATGAAAACTCTTGATATGGTTAGTATATCAATCAATAGATGGATTAATTGTTTGATTATTTATATCCAATTCTTATTTTATCTTAAATTTATTTGTATCTTAGGAATGGAAAATTGTAAACCCATTCAATGTTCGTGCTCGAAGGAAAAGTTCACAATCAGGTCGCTTCATCAAAATGGCCTTACAACTTTACCAAGTCGATCATAAGAGTTATCTTCTCGATTTTAAATCATTACCGAGTTTCGAAGACACTGAACGTAAAGAGACTGATGAGACAATTGGAAGCGATTTAGCTGTTTGTGGGAAAACAATAGCGGAAGAGAAAAGTGAACAATTGGGTGGAAACAGCTCGACAATCACACCAGCCCATTCAATCGGCAGCGTATCGAATGATCCTTATTTCACTCAACCTCATTTACATCATGTTATGGACTTTTTTGAAATGTGTGCTTCACTTATCACTCAACTTGCTCGTTAGAGCAAATTTAACCCTTTTCTTAGTCGTCGACTAGTTAATTATTATCTAGTTTATATAAATTCACACAGTGTTTAATTATCAATTGAAACAATCAAACAAATTAACCTTTTTTTTCTTTCCATTTTTACCGATTCAATTTTTCGATACCGCTGTACATCAATCTTTCAAATGGAATGTACAGTTCGGTGAAACCGATAGATTTGTATTTTTGTTGACTTGACATCGTCCGAGAATGAAAATTATCAAAACTTTCGAACTTTTTTCACAAGCAAAATAATAAAACTAATCCAGTTCATTTAACTAATTCAACGCTGCCTTCAAATTCATTATCTTATATTTCTTAGGATACTTAAGGTTGTGAAAATCAATAGAAAACGAAAACGAAAAAAATTGAAAATTTATCTCATTTGAATTTCTCAAAAAAAGCGGCAAATTCCCTCGCCAGGTGTCGCCTTTTTATCTCCTCGGTAACAATCCGGAAACGGAAAATCAAATGGTTGAGACTTGAATGATTTCAAAATAAAAGTGTTTTTTTACATTTGGTTGTTTCTAAATTAAATTTAGTTTACCAATTAATTAATTGTTAATTTAATTTGTTAATTGTAGGTTTGTAACAAAGTAAACATGGTAAGTTGAATTCGTGTGGCTCTTTGGCTTGGAATATGTTTTTTTCATTGTTTTCTCTTTGATGTTGTTTATCATTTTCTTTGAATCTTATTCTTCATCACTTTTTTTTGTTCTCTTTTAATTTAGACCAAAGGTACCTCATCTTTTGGTAAACGAAGAAATAAGACCCATACATTGTGTAGACGATGCGGTCGATCTTCATATCACATTCAGAAATGTAAATGTGCATCATGTGGTTATCCAGACAGAAGGATACGTAAATGTAAGTTACAATGTGATTCTTTGTTAATTTAACACCGGTTTAAACTATTATAGTTATTTAACTAAATTTTCTTACCTTTTTTTGCCATCTTGCACAGTTAACTGGTCTGTAAAAGCTATTAGGAGGAAGACCACTGGAACTGGACGTTGCCGACACTTGCGAAGAGTTCATAGACGTTTCCGTAATGGTTTCCGAAGTGCTCCTATCAAAGCTCCCCAACAGCAACAACAGCAACAACAAGCTTCATCAGCTAAATAATCTTGCTTCAACTAATAGATCGTGGTAATCAATAAAAAAAGATAATTTAAAAAACATCAACTTTTCAAGACTTTTAATGGTTTATCGGTTATTGTTTAATATAATATTGGGATGGTACAAAAGGCATTTTTGTTACTTCAAACTCATAATGTTTATTTCTGATTAAACATTTAACAGTTGAGCCGATTTTACCTTTACCAGTTTTTATGTAGCCCATTGAAAGATTAGCGTTCAAAGAAGGAGATGGACAACCACTTGTCACTTTACCAATTTCTTGACCAGTTTCAGCCTCTATGATCGATGCCCCTTGTCTTGCCGCTGGACCTTTAGTAACACTTTTCAAACCTACTCTCCGTTTTGTCGGTTTATCTTTTAACTGTTTCATGATTATCTCAGCTCCAGGGAAATCTTTCCTCTCTCTTCGTGATTTACTAATTGTCCAAACTAAACCAGCTTCTACTGGGGTAGTTTCCTCGTCAATATCATTACCATACAAGCAAAGACCAGCTTCAAGTCTAAGAGTATCTCGAGCTCCAAGACCTTAAACAATTAATCAAAAAGAAAAAGAAAATCAAATCTATTGAAACAATTGAATGATCACTTTGTCAATGATTCTAATTATTAGATAGCAATTAGATGAGAATAATCTCATCAAAACAACATTGAACATATACAATGTGATTAACTCATCACAATCAGTTATGATTATCAAACTCAAGTGATTAGAAACGGAGATAGAATAACCAATTGATCAGAAAATAAGATTAACTGTAGAGTTTTTCAGCTAATTGATCCAAGAAACAATTCGTTAGAAAAGCAAATGATTAACTAACCTGCTAATTTGATTGTCCCATCAGATGAGTCGATCAATGATTCAACAACTAACTGAACTGAATCATTGGGAATACTCAACTCGAATCCATCTTCACCAGTGTAACCACATCGAGTGATCCGACAATCGGCAACTCCGGCAATCGATCCGATGGTTGAGTACATGAAGTAAAGGCTATTAAGATCACAATCAACATGAGACTGTAAGCAATTAGCAGCTTCTGGTCCTTGAAGAGCAATCAATGAATATTGATCATTAATAAATTCAATTGTAACATCTTTCCCTTGACCCCTGAGGCGATCACAATGATTCCTCATTAGACTTTTATCTTTCTCCATACAACCAGCATTGGAAACAATGTAAACATAAGAAGACGATGTGTTGGTAACAATTAAATCATCGATTATCCCACCAGAACAATTAGTAAACAACGAAAGAGAACCTTGATTAGGAGCTAAAGAGAAAACATCAGTGACAGTTAAATCATTCGCGAATTGGAATCTGTCCTTCCCATGGATTCGAGTCTGAAGCATATGAGACACATCGAAGAGCGAAGCTTTCGATCGAGTGTGAAGATGCGAATCTTTGGTCGTCAGGTCAGAATAAAGAACTGGCATCGAGTAGCCAGCGAACGGAACCATTTTACCTCCATTGTTGACATGGAATTTGTTAAGTTGAGTCACTTTTAAATCGACACTTGATTCAGTTGAATGATTAACAAGTTGTACTTTATTTGGATTAAGTTTCGCTTGTAAAGTGAAGAGACGACGGATTAAAATTGTTTCATTGACAATATTTAACTTGGAGGATAAATTGTTGAACATAATTGATTTTCCTTTGATGTGCGTTATGATTACGATAACAAAGAGAATTAAAATAAATTAACTTTTGACTGAAACGAGAAAAAAAAACTGTAATAGAAAATAATGTTTTCTTCACTTTAGATTTTTTTTTCTATTTCTCTCTCATCCTCGCTCTCACTTTAACAATCATGTGATGATGATAAAAATGAGAGAGTATGAGAAGAGAGCGGGAGAGAGAAAAATAAGATTTTGTTACCATGTTATTATACAGTTGAAAGTAACAAAGTAATTAACAAGATTTAGAAAAAAAAGAAGATAAAATCGATAATTGTTAAGAGTTATTGACAATCAAGATGATTTCAAAGTGAATGACAAGGTAAAGTTAATTGCTTGGAAGAGGGTTAGATAGAAAATTTAATCTAAACAAATAACATCATCGTCATCATCATCGACATTGGATTGGTCATCCATAGTTCGATTTTCCTCTTCGAGATCAACAATTTTAATATTGTTATCGACTTCAGATTTGTTTGTTTTTAATTGATTAGAATCAGTTTCAACTTCGCTTTTAATTGCTTCTGATTTTGGTTCATCTGTTTCCACTTTCGCCGATGAACTTTGTGCATTTTCTGGTTGATCGTTAATTGTTGTTGATTCTTCCTTTTTTACTTCTTCTTTTTTTTCTTCTTCTTTAAGTTCGGTGGAAATTTTGGTACTTTGGTCTTCAATTGGTTCATCTTTTTCTTCTTTGGTCTTCTCGGTTATTTCGACTTTTTCCTCTTTTGGCTCTTCCTTTGGCTCGCTTTTAGGCTCTTCTTTCATTTCAACTTCTCCGTTCTTTTCAATTGAAGAGATTTCTTCTTTTTTCTCGGAATTTGATTCCAATTGAGATTCTGTAACTTTGATCTTTTTTGATGGTTCATCTCCATTTGTCTCTGTTCCATTAGTATCAAGAGATCGTTTCTTGTTGTCATTAGACGACGATGTTTCTGCAGCTTTGATGTTCCCATTTACAGTTGGTGCTGCTTCATCTAAAAAGAAATAACAATTTAATAAGAATAACCTTTTCTTTTTTATTTTCAAGGAGTCAATTCTGTTAACCACTGCTAACCTAAAAGAATTGGATCATCATCTTCATCATCCTCAGGATTGGCTTCATTGGTTTCCATGACTTCATCTTCACTGATCTCTTCATCTTCATCTTCATCAAGTCCATCTTCTAACATGTCATCATCATCATCTTCCTCTTCTTCACTGGCAGTTCCTTCTTCGCCTCCAATATCTCCCGCTTCCACAGAGTCCAACTTTTTTTTCAGTTCTTCTCTTTTCTTAATAAAACTATCTCGACCTTTTTCTTCATTGCTGATCAGCCTTTTATTCAATTCTTCATCAGCGAGATCTGGTACTGAATCAGGTCGAAGGTGAGAGTCATGTTCGTAATCGTTCATCATCTCGAGCACTTCTAATACACGGCGCCTTTGGACTTCGTTTATAATATCGCCAGTGATTTTTAAAGCCAATTCAGCCTTGTCGGCGATTGGAATATTCTTCTCAGTACAAAATTTGTCAATGAGCTCCGTGATATCTGCAATACTTGGTGTTGAATTCATCGGCCGTTGAGGGATTTTACCTTTGTACTTTTTCTGCATGATCGCACGATATTTGGTTGAGATTGATTCATTTAATTCTGGATATTCTGTACCGGTATATTTGTAGACTTGATCAAGTAAACGAGCTGATTCTTTAGCACCTTGAAGACGGAGTAACTTGTTTGAGAAACGTTTAACTCTCTGTTCATATTTCTGTTTCTTCATATGATCAGAGTTTTCATTATCCAAATCATCAATTGAAATCTCAGATTGGTCCAATCGATCAATTTTCCTTAAATCCTTTTTGATACGAGTTTGTAAATCTTTAATTTTTTTCATCAGCTTGGCCCGCTCTTTTTTATCTTTACTCTTTAAAGTATTCAAATACTTATCCAATCTTTTAAACTCCTCTCTAAAATCATAATAAACCAACTGTTTACCATTTTTATCAGCCTCAGATTTAATAGAATGATCGTAATGAGCCAATATCTGTTCCAAAGCCTTGTTCTTCCATATAGGAGATTTTTCATATTTAGTCTTTAAAGCAGTTAACTGACCATTTATTTTCTCAACAGGATTTTCTTCATCAACAACCTCAGAGAGACAAGTTTCAACAAACTGTTCAAATGTCACCTAAGATAAAACCAAACAAAAAACAATAGCAAAAAACAATAGCAAAAGTAACAACTGGATTAGAAGAGAACACAAAAACCAACCAATTAATAAATTAAACTCACCATGATTCAGACTAATTCCAAGTGATTAACAAAACTAATTAGTCTTGAGATGAAAAAAAAACAAATTCAAACTTCACTCTATAAAAACATAAACATTAGTTAGAATCAGAAGGAAACGGAAAGCAAATGGAGACCAAATTTCTTCGATTCAGCGCCACCTCTTGGATTCGATAAGAACAACGTTCGTTCTTATCCAAAATTTATTATCTTTTGTTACCTTTTGACCGTAACAATTGATTGATTTTTAATTTAAATCGAATTACAATTAGTTTTAATTTCTTTTCTTTTTTTTCTCTTTGTTTGTATTACCGTTTTGCGTTTTAACAGTTGACAGTCTTTCCAATGGATTCATGGGCTGACACGAAAGATTCTTCATCATCAAGGTAAGTTGATTAATTTTAGTTTCGCTCTAACAACTGATCTTAAGGGTCAAAAATGAGAGAAAAAGTTGACCAGTGTTTTGATTAACCTTTTTGTCAATTGTTTCTCTTTTTTTTTAATTGTTATTGGATTGTCACGGTTGTTGTGATTAGTTAATTGTTAACATTTTATAAGAGTTTAAATTGTGAATTGGTTGGATAGAAATTAGTTTTCTTTGTAAATTGTTTCTTCTTGTGGTCAGTTAATTACTTCCACAAGAGGCGCCACTTTTTTCTTCTATTAAGATGCTTTTTTAGTGGAGAAAAAGCTTACATAGAGAAGAATTAATGATGATTACAGAAGAAAAATTAATCTCCATCATTTGTGGTTTTATCTTTTTTTCTATCATTTGTAATCATGTTTCTTCTTCGCGATACATTAAGATTATTTATAGTTCGATCAAAGGTCCATGATAATTAGTTAATTGTATTAATCAAAGTTTAGCTGTTTTTCTAATTTTCTTTTTTCTTTATTAACTTTAAATTACTCATTTTTTTGTTCTCTTTTCCCTCTCCCTTTGATTTTCTTCTTCATCTTTATCCACCTTGATAAAAATATATCAACTGTTTCAACTGTTTCATCTTTTTCTCATTTTCGTTTTTGGATCATTTTGGATCGTTATCATCCCGTTTTTCCATAAAATTTGGCAATATTGCTAATCAACGGAAAATGACCAGTTCATCTTCATCAAAATCCATCGCTCGAACCCCATTAGCAATTTTAGAGGTGCTTAAACAAGCCAAGACATGGAAAGTCGCTAGTTTTTTCTCTTCTCGGTCATCAGTACGAGTTGACAATTTCATCTTCGCCCTTCATTCTACCGTCACGGTAACCATTTTAACTATTTGTATGGTTTTCGTGGGTATGAAACAATATTTTGGTGAACCGATAGAGTGTCTGGGCATACCTGTGACCCCAAATGGTATCACTCAAGCACAAATGCAACACTTTTGCTGGATGGAAGGCTCATTTACCATTGTAGCAACCAATAGACGATACGAACGAACTGGTATCGATGTATCATATCCCGGAGTCCGAACTTACAAACCCGATGAAGGTGACCTGAAAATGCCCCATAAATATTACCAATGGGTTTACTACGTTTTATGCATCCAGGTGAGATCTTGATTTAACAATCAATCCCCATTGTATCTTATTATATTCATCGAAAAATATTCTAATCTAACCCTTTTCTTTTTCTTATTCACCTTTATCATCTCACTCTTCATCTCCACATTTAAATTATTTCTCAACACACCTTTTACATTTGCCATCACCACACACTCATTAGTGCATACTTTTTTACATTCCCAAGCACATTTGGAGATTAAGAGAGGATGAGAGATTAAAAACTCTGATTGGGCATCTTAAATCCAACCACATCTTAAGCGTTGATGCATTTAACCAATACACTTTGGTTCAGGATACTGTTGACGCCATTCTAATTGCTGATGACTATTTCTATTCCATTCTTTTTTGTGAGATTCTTTCACTAATTCATTTGGTTGTTCAAGTTTGGTTTGTGGATCTATTTCTTGGTGGTCACTTTCTCTATTTAGGTGTCCAGTGGCTTTACTATTCCCACAATTCACAGGACGTTCATTATGACCCGTTGATTAAAATTTTCCCTCGACTTGCAAAATGCTCATTCCATAAGTACAGTGTGTCAGGGGAGCTAATAACAACGGACACCCTCTGTTTCATGTCGATGAATATTGTTAATGAGAAAATTTTTGTCATCCTATGGTTTTGGTTTCTACTACTTTTATTAGTGACAACATTTCACCTTCTAGTCTATCGAGCAGCGGTCATTATATTCCCATTTTTCCGTTTCCATCGAATCAAAGCCATTGCTCCAACAGCGAACAAAGACTTTATTCGTAAACTAGTCCGCCGACCTGGGACATGGTTCGTTCTACATACAATTGCTTCTAATTTAAAGCCATACTATTTTCGAGATCTCATTGAGCGAGTTCAAAATGACCATTTTGATGAAAAAATGCGATTCACCAGTAAAGTTTCAATTGCTCAACTTGTTGCTGATGGTAAGATACCAGTGGCTACTTCCCTGACAATCACCGTGGACAAGAAGAAGGATAAAGATAAAGATTCAAGCAAAAAGAAAAAGAAAGACAAGGATAAAGATAAAGATAAAGATAAGGATAAAAACACTTCTCAAGATTCAGGTACAGCAGATGATAATTGGCCTGATACTAGCACCGAAAATAAAGATACACCAGCCGTCGATTGGGGTGATTGGGATAAAACAGCAAACACTGGATGGGAAGATTCAAAGAGTTAACTTAACTATTAAATTAGTCATTTCTTAACTTTATCAAATTTAAAAGTTTAAAATACTGGTAAATACCATGTGAAAGTGATCAAAATTAATTACAGACAATAAGTTAGTCATTAAGTTCAATGATTAACAATATATATCATTACCCTCTCTCATTAAGTGCCTTAAATCAAAAATCTCCACCCATTCCCTTAACCAACATTAAATTGAAAATGGCAGATGATAAGTTGTCATTTAAAAGTGTTGATGACAACAAAATGGACAATCCAAACCAAAGACAAAACCTAAAATTGACCACAATTCATCATATGATAAATCATGAAGTTTCTCATCATCATTTCTTTTTGTTTGTTAATTTCCCATCAACTAAGTCACCAAAACAAAAGCAACCAAATGCAAATCTACTTTTCTATTAATTAATATTTACGTTATGATTTTCTAATCAATCCATTCAATCTCATAATCTCATCAAAAATGATTAACCAAAATTTACTTTCATGGTCAATAATCATCATTCCCCCTGTTTCCAAAAAAGTACAACAAAAAACTATTGATATTTTCTTACTCGTTACATTAAATTACCATCAAGTTAAATAATATGCACTTGCTTGAGTGTTGACCGAAATAATTAATGGACAATAATTGAAATTTGTGTCTGTAAATATAATATTTCATATTGATCATTTGCAAAAAAAGGGAAAGAAAAATTGTTGAGTGTTTAGAGGCATCCAAGGGAAAAATTCAATTATATATATAATATGTATATATATAGATTAGGATTATGATCCAAATCAATTGGATCAGCAGAGAGAGAGAGAGAGAGAGAGATGATATACAAGACGAGAGAGACGAAAGGATGAAGATGGAGATGAATATGAAGGTGATGTAAATGATAATGTGATGGCGATGATGATAAATGTGAATGTGATGAGAAGATGAGGAAAAAAATGGGACGGGAAGAGAAGTATGAAAATCGTCTCAGTTTTTAGTCGGATGAACAAAGGATAATGGAAATTGTATTAATTAATAAATTGACTCTTCACTCGTTGATTTTTAGTTTTTTTTGTTTGTTTCTTATTTTCTTCAAAGTAGTTAAATTAATTGCTCAGGTATGTATGTAATGTATTGTATGTGTGATGTATGTGTTTGTATGTGTGTGAGTGTACGTAAAAAAAGATCTCTCTCAAGTTCAGCATAATTGTTAAGCATCAATTAATTGTTAGCATTCCTAATTTAATATATTTATCATTATTCTTTGTTTTGTTTCTTCTTGTCGTTTAATTCGTTCGTTTTGTTTTTCTCGTTAATTTAAAGTGTTAATTAATCGGTTCACTTGGATTTGTTGAAAGGAAATTAAAGTTAAAAAGAAAACATTTCTTCAATTTCTTCATGATGGAAAAGATTTGATGCTCAATTTTAGGGTTAGTATTTTAAGGAAAAGTAAATGATATTAATTAATTAATGAAGAATTTGTCTGATTCTATTGATTAAATTGGATGAAAATTTTTTTAAAGTGATTTTGTTTTCTATTCTTCATTGACAAAAACAAATCATTGACTTTTCCCATAAACATTGGGGATTTTTAACTGAACAGAAATTCACAATAATATCTCATGAATTTCGGAAAAAATTCAAGGGAAATGAAAAAAATTGGAAGTTTATGTCAAGGGTATCATCGATTAATGGAAATGAGAGTAAATGTTAAGGATTAAGAGGAAAAGGCAGACAAGTGAGCAAACGAACGAATTAACGATTTTGTTGATGGATGCAAATTGTTGTTGTAAAATTGCGACTGGACTGAGAGGCGAAGAAGAAGGAAAAAGGTGAAAGGATTAAGGAAAATGAGAAAGTAAGATAATTTAAGAAAAGAAAGGGAATAAGAAGAAAAGAAGAAGAGAAATGGAGAAAGGTGAGGAAAGGAATAAGAGTGAGGAGGATAAGGAATACATTAGTTTATATGTATATGTATTTATATTTATATTTATATTTATAATCACCGGCGAATTGACAAGATTCTCACTTGTTCCTGTGAGAGGTTGTCAAATGTTTCTGCAGGAGCGCCGGCATCAGGAAGCCTTTACCACATTGGGTACAGTAGTGAGGATACTCTTTAGTGTGAATGGCTATTATATGATTGCGAAGACTTGAGCTTTGATTAAATTTAGATCCACAACGATTACAGTGGTAAGGTTTTTCTCCCGTGTGAGTTAATATGTGTCTTTGAAGGTGAGATTTGGTTTTAAATGATTTACCACAGTGAGAACAGTGAAATTTTCTCCTCATCTCACCAAGTGGAGTACCATCAGCGGAATCCATGGACACAATAGATCTTGATTTTCGGTTACCCTTCCCTCGACCTCGAGTCGATGAACCAGGTACCAAATCAGTTGTGGTCGTTGTTTGGGTCCCTGAAAGTGCTACTGTAGTATCCATTGAATCGACAGTTGATTTTGTGTAAGGCGGTCCTTGAGTAATTATTTCTTGATAATAATCAGTGGCTACCAGTTGATCCGTGGTCACAGTTAAATACTCTTGTTCACCCTCATCCTCTTCATTTTCCTCTTCGGATTCAACTTCTTCTTCCTCATCATCCTCTTCATCACTAATATCACCCTCACCGCCAGTAGGTATTGCTGAAACCATCGGCATCAATGTAGTACCATTTTGTGAACTATTGTCTAATGATCCATCATCTTCATCTTGTTGAATAATAATTTGTTGTTGTTGAAGTTGTAACTGTTGTTGTTGCTGTTGTAAAATTTGTTGTTGTTGTTGTTGTTGGATGTCTTGATCTTCTTCTTCTTCTTCGTCATCGTCATCATCTTCCTCTTCTTCTTCTTCTTCATCATCATCTTCTTCCTCCTCCTCCTCATCATCATCATCATCCTCTTCTTCTTCATCTTCGTCATCATTGTCCGATGTTTGATATCTTTGGTTTATCTTTGATCTTTTGGGGTCTTGCATATGATTACCACTAAGATGATGGGACGCCTGGTTACTTGCATAATGATTTGTTTCTTTCTTAATCGTTGAAGGTACATTAGATCCGATCAAAAGTAGATCATCAGTTGTCGCTGTTGCTACTGAACGTTTACCAACCATAGCACAAGAGTTTTGTTCTTCATCATCACTTTCCACCTCGATTTTGACAAGATTATTGGAAGAACCATTGTTACTAGATTCACTGTCTTCGGTTGATGATTTACTACAAACATTACAAGAGTGAGGTGTCTCTCCTGAGTGGCTCATAACATGCCATTTGAAGTTGAATTCAGTGTCAGTTGAAAACCGACAATGCTGACAGCATAGTAACTTAATACCATTGGCCTGTGCATGAACTTTAACATGTTGTTGGAAATAAGATAAACAGGTGAACAGTGCACTACACTCTGGACATGTGAATATCCCAGGATCTAAAATAAAAAGAGAAAGAGAAAAAGAAAAAGATGAGAAAAGAAAGAAAAATCAAAATGTGGAATAAATTTCAAGTGAGAAAGAGATTCTTTTACTAATAAGGAGAACGGACAGAATTGGAGAATATGATAGAAAATTAATATATTCATACCAATGAAAATAATTTAACAGAAAATTTAACCGACATTGAAAATAAAAACAGATCAACAACAAAGAGTATCAACAAGAGAAGTGAATTGTCAGTTGGTGATCATAAAGAAAACAGAAAGAAAAATCCAAAGATAACCCACACAACCAACACAAGCACAGGGTTAGAAAGAGAGGGATAGAAGATGATCAACACTCTTATCTTATCAAATTTAATTTAGAATTTTTTTACCAAAATTATCAAGGGTTAGGAGATTATTATCAACTCTAATAAACTCAATGAAAACAATTTAATTGAACATCAGTAATAAATAAAAAGAGAAAAACAATGAGAGAGGAAAAAAGCTTCACTTACATCGCTCCCTTTTGGTTAAACTCATTTGAAAGAAAGGTTTTTTTTGAATGATGTTGATGTTTATCAATCTTCCGAATTGGATTAACAAAGATTAACAGTTTACTCGTGATTCTCTGGATTGATGATTAAAAACACTACACCATAAACAAGATGACAAACAATTAAGTCATTACAATAATGAGAGTTAATTGTTTGTTTACAACATTCAAGATAAAAAAATTGGAAAACAGAAAACCAAAGAGGGAATATTAATTCCTCCAGATGGCGCTGAAGAGAAGAGCCGCCATCTGTTGAACAAAGAGAGAAAGAACTTTAATCATCCCCTAGATGGCGCTGGAAGCTAAGAACGGAGATAATTAATTGTTTGTATTGATAATTAATCAGAACGAATTAAAAAGTTGATAAAGTTGTTCCAAACTTCAACTATGTGATTATTTACTTAATTTTATGTAATTTTCTCTGTGAAAAATTGTCATTGACTTTGAAGAACTTAAATCCAATATGAAAATCATTTGTTCTCATTCAACTTGTTATATATTAAATTGTTTCAATTTAACTTTAATTTTGTTTATTATTTTAGATGAAAATCAAATACGATTTATTATTAACTCCCATTTACTTTAATTGTTAACGAATGGTCAATGACTTTGGGTTTCCTTGAATATGGAGATAAACAAGTGATTAGTATTTAAGAAAAAGTATCAATATAAAGGTCAATAGAAAGACAAATATTGAGTTAATCAATTTGATTAGGAGGATGATCACAGTTAATATTTACTAATTATCATTTAGATTTTTCAATTTATCTTCATTTGGAGACGAAAATGGATTGGAATTGATTGTTGTTTACTCAATTTATTGATGTTCCGAGGAACAGAAGCAAAAAACTTGACAATTTTAATCACTTTGCACTCGAACAATAAATTAACTGAATCAAAGATATTCTAATGGCCAATTAAGCTTTTCTTTAAGATAATTTAGTTGATAAGTGAAATGTGAAAGTAAACAATAGGTTTGTTTTTAATTCTTTAATTAGGATTTTTTAATTTCTTCATTGTGAGAGATCAAATGTTTGTAACAATTTAGACATTGGAAATTTTAGTTTGCATCATCAAACTTTTTGTGATTATCAAATGGATTAAAAAAATTTTGAGCAATTTAATACTTAAGTTATTGTGATTTTTATCTCACAATATGTCCATCTAGTTAAGAAAAGATTGGAAATAAATAAACAAGAGAAAATTATGAAAATAAATGTCAAAGAGAAAAAAATAACTGTTACAAATTTCTTAGGAATTAAGACTAAGTGATGGAGAGTATATATGGATAGATGATTGAAATTAATAATTATGATTTGATTGTTGAAATTACTACCAATCCCAAGTGTCTTTTTTGGAATCGGTGTTAGTATTTGATGTAATATCCGCCGGTGCCCATGGGTCATCAACATTTGAATTGGTATTTGAACTTGAGCTTGAACTTTCTCCATTATTTTCAACTCCAGAATCTTCAGAACTTTTCTCTGTCGCTTTCTTGAATCCAGGTTCGGGAGGTTTGATTAGTGGTGCTGATGGTTGATTCTTTGATTCGGGTACCTTGCCATCGACGATGAAATCGTTCATTGATACTTTGCTGTCAAGACGATAATTTTTGGTGTTGAAATGATCTTTCAAAACTTGATGGAGTAAATCACGAAAAGCGTATGGTTTCATATTGGAAGCAAGCAGTTGGACAACGAAACATCGACCTGGACTTTTAGATATTTTCTTGACAAATCCTTTGTCGGTTGTTGGAGAAAGAGATTGGAGACACTTTCTTCGGCACCATGGAAACATTATGAATGCCGCTCTGTAGACAAAGAGATGGTACAAAGTGACAAAGAGAAGGATAAGGAACCAAAACCATAGAACCACAAAAATTTTCTCATTCACGATGTTGAGCGGCATAAAACAGAGAGTATCATAGGTTTCAATCGATCCGGTTACTCCAAATTTATGGAAGGAACATTTGGTCAAACGTGGAAATAATCGTATCAATGGATCGTGATTACCATCTTCAGAGTTAAGAGCATAATGGATCCATTGGAAACCAAGGAATAAAAATTTACCCCCAAGAAAAGCATGAATAAAAAATATCTCACAAATCAAGTGAATAAGATACATGACTTCTGCAAATAAAATCCATGAGAAATATTGATTCGCTGTTAACATGACATCCAAAGTGTCTTGGACAATTTGATAGCGGTCAAGACCTTCATATTGTAGAATATTCTTGCTTCTGATCTTGTTGATAAGCTCGCGTAGACGACCTCCCTCTCTCATTCTCCATATATGTTTAGGTGAATAAAATAACAAGCACTTAAGAAAAAAAGGAGAGAAAAAAACAGGAAACAAGGTTGTAAATTAGTGAACCGTCAAAAAAACTAATACAGACAAATTGCATCAGTTAAATGAACCGACAATTTGAACTTAAACTTAGACAATCTTACCTGAATACAGAGAATGTAATAAACCCACTGATAGTATTTGTGTAGCACTTTTGAATCTCCTTTATGAGGTTTATAATTTTTCACCCCGGGATATGAATTATCTTGACCAGTGATTTCATGTGCACCAACTCCCCCATCACCGGTACCAGTATAACGGTTGGCAACAGTGAAAGCACCTTCCATCCAACAATAGTGTTGAAGTTGAGCATGAGTAAGTGAAGATGGACCTGAGTTATTCAAAGTATTCAAACACTCAATGGGTTCACCGAAATATTGTTTCATCCCCACAAAAACCATACAAATGGTAAGAATGGTAACCGTTACAGTTGAATGAAGACTAAAGATGACATTGTCAATACGAGCTTCCGAGCCAAAGGAGAAAAAAGCAGATAATTTCCATGATTTAGCCTGTGTAAGAACATCGATAATTTTCATGGGTGTTCTTGGTGGAATAACAACAGCTTTGGCAGCGGCCATTTTGACCCAAACAAGTTAAAAGAAACAATCTCTGAGTTACAAGGTGAAAGGTGAAAGAAGAGAAAGAACAAAAAAAGATGATGAAAATGATGAAAGAGAAGATGAAGAAGAAGAAGAAGATGGAAGACACAACAAGTATTTAAAATAGTCTTTAAAAAAGAAAAAATTTACTGATGGTGGCCCAATGAAATTCTTCTGTTGGCCAAAGAAAAGAAGAAGAGAGATGAGAGAGAGTCAAGGTTCTAACCTTTGAAAGAAAAGAGAGAAAAGTGAGAAGAGAAAAGATAAAGTTCCTCTAGCGCCGTCTACTCTTTGGAGAAAATGGAAAAAGAGGCAAAAAAGTTCTTCTATTTGAAGCTCCATCTTGTAGATTCTTGTAGACTCCCGTCGCTTTTTTCTTGTTTGGGTCAAATACTGACCATCGATCGTTGTAATCAAATAAGAAGCTTATCATTTTCTTTCAACAGATAACATAAAGTGAAAACAACTTTCTCCCTCTTCTTTATTAATTAGGTTAGTTGAACAGGAGACCAGAACAAGATTAACCCTCCAGCCTGAAAACGGAAACCGGACAAATGTACTGATGAAATTAGAAAAACCAAAACAACCACTAATCTTAATTGATTGTTTATTCGTAATTCCAATAGCTTGATAATCATTAATTTAATTGATATTCTTCATCTTTTCCATGGATAACACATAATTATAATAGAGGAAATTTTTTCGATTCCACCAATTGAAAAACAACAACAACAACAACATCAAAAGAGAATAGAATTATAAATGATAATTAATTCTATTCTTTTCTAATTAAAAAAATTCTCTTCTCTTTTGCAACATTTTCTCTTCTCTCTCTTTTTCTCTTCCTGAAGAATGTTTTTCATTTAGCTGCCATTTTTTATTCTCATTCAATTAGAATGATTAATTTAATTCTCCAATTATTGTTTAAATAATTTTCTTCTCACCGTCAATTCAATTAATTTATTTTCTATTAGTGTTTATTATTTAATTTCTAATCAACTGACACTTTGTAAGTCGCTCTAATCTCTTGTGTAATGTATTTGATCAGTAGATGGCTACAGTATCTGTAGTGTTGATACCTTGAAACTCTTGTTGTTTATTTTTATGTTTGTTGATTTTTCGGAATAATTTTTTCTTTTTTCTTTTCTTTTCTCAAACTCTCTCATTTGTTTTGTCTCTTTTTCTCTTTACTTTGTTTTATTGCTTCGTTTCTACCTTGTTATTTATTTCCATTGGAATTGGTTATTCTCATCTTGTTGTCTCTCTTTCTCTCTCCTTGATTGGCTCCTGTGTTCTCTATGTTTACTGGACTTTTCGTCTTCGTCTCTGTTACTGTAATACTACTACTTTCATCTTCACCACCACCATTATCATCATCATCTTGATAAAATAATTTTCTCTTTCTCTTCTTTCTTATTTGTTTATTTTCCTCACCCTTGTGGCTAATTAGTCTCCATGGCTGAAAGTGATAGGCCATCGTCTTCGTCTTCTTCTGGTGACCGATACCATGGTGGTGGTAAAAGGATCCCTTTGAAACAATCTCGGAGTGTTGATGCTGCTTCTTGTATGTTCGAGATGGAAGGACTTGACTTTGATGATGATGAAGATCGTCTTGATTCCTCGGGTAATAATAATTATCCCATCAAATCATTTGCTAATAATCGTAAAAGTGACTCAAATGAAGGTGGCCGTCGACGACGAATCGGTGTTACAAGTATTGACAGAGATGATGAAGACTTTAATAACAATACTAATGACAGTAATGATGAAAATAATGATGACAATGGTGAAGAGAGCAATATTAATAAGAGAAATAACAATAACAGTAGAAATAGGAGAATTCAAAATAAAAGAAATGCTGATGATGATTTTACTGATGAAGATAATGATGATAATGAAGATGAAGACGACGACGACGATAATGATGATGATGATGATGACAGCGATACAAGGAATATGTTCCAGCGAATGAACTTAAATTCAAAGTGTACCAGACAATTTGCCACTTCCTTACCCATTCAAGTGCCTCTGTGGAAAACATCCCCCCTTAATCAAGAGACTGACGATACTGATACTGAACAAAATGTGAGAAGTTAATTGGTGATTTATTGATTATTCTTTTCACCCCTTCCTTCATATTGCAACCTTTTTTCCTCATTTACCCTCTTCAACTCGTCTACTTTTATTCTATTT
The DNA here is from genome assembly GCF_014898815.1 of Panonychus citri. NCBI lineage: Eukaryota > Metazoa > Arthropoda > Arachnida > Trombidiformes > Tetranychidae > Panonychus > Panonychus citri. Next base: position 4,155,446 of record NW_026515543.1, on the reverse strand, counting down.
ATCTTTTTTTTTTATTTTCTCTTACAACTTTCTATTCTTTTCTTTTATCATGTTTATAATTTCTTTAACAATATCGATAATTCTGACCACTTCTAATATTTGATTGTAATTTTTTCCCTCTAGATTACATGTGATGAGGATCCAAGGAAAATAGCGGAAAGTTTTCGTGCATTGGCCTGGAGTGTTAAAGATGGAACCACCGAAATGTTTGGAGCTCTTCCTCGTCATCGTCTCAAATCAAGGCCCATCTAACGGAAGATTTAACCTTTTGATTTGAGAGATTTGTTTACTTCGAGTTTTTTTCACACTTAAACCCACTTTATCTTTAAACTTTTTTTCATCCACTTTTTTTGCTCGGCCTCGATAAATTGTCTATTATCTCTTACTACTATTACTATCACAAACCACACTTTTGCCTTCAAATCTCACCCCTTTTCAACATCTAATTGTCCAACATATATATGTAAATGTTAACAAAAAAATGTTCAGTGCAAATCGTCAAATCAACTGATTGAACATAAAACTTCAAACTGATTGCTAAGGAATCCAAATGGATTGAAGAACGATGGAAAAACAACAACAATCAACCTGAGAATTGGATGAATTTCAACAGATACAGAAGAAGAAAGCAAAAAAAGAAAAGGAAAACAGAAAACAAGAAAGAAGATGAATACACGTACAATCTACCAACACCAACAGCAACACCATTACAACAACAACATAAATAAGTTGAAAAACATCTTCCAGTTCATTAAACCAAAATCTATAGGGAAACAAATTAAACAGCAAGACTTTTTCTTCCACTTTATCCTCTCTCCAATTCTAATACTTTTATCTTTTTTCTCTTTCTTTTCTACTCCTTTCTCTTGGTTTTCTCTTCCTTCTTTATCCTCATTTCTTTTTCTCACTTTTCTTCTTCTTCTCCTCGTTAATCAACAATATTTTTCTCCATTTTTAAACCAAAGAAGAAAAAGAAAGAGCTTCAACTATCGATTGTCATCGTCGTAATCAGTGTATAATTCTAAATCAAATGTATAATTTAAGAAGTTATAACTCAACAACTGTAACAACAACAACAAATCAACTGCATCACAATCACGAGGAACCAAATTCATAGGAAAGCAATGAAGATACGATTAAGAATGATGATGAAAGCAACAACCACAGAGGATCAGGATTAACTTAAATTGTACATAAAATGTTTTATTCAATCATAATAGTCAGTTGAAAAGTTTCCCTGTCATCATAAATATACATGTAATTCTGTGCATGAAGGTAGATTCACTTTGAGTACAAATGTTGTGTATTCTTTTGTTCACAGTTTGCATAACAATTTGTTAATTAGTTACCAAGAAAAAGCAAAGAAGAACAAAAAAGCGATTATTAATGTTCGAAAGAGAAAAGGCGAAAGGCCAATCATCTTCACCTTTTTCTTCTTCCACAATTGAGCCCAGAAAACTCTCTCTCTCTTTCCCTCTTCTTCTTCTCTTTCTATTGAACCCAAACAATCTCAATACCCTTTGTCTTAGAAAATAATCTGTAAGTTAAACACAAAATTCGATCCATGAGAGAAGCAAAACATTTAAAATGTTCCACCAACTTACATTTGGAGAATTGATGATTAGGATAACATTTCGCTTCCTCCGCCTTCTTTTACTTTTTCTTCTGTATCATCATCATCTTCTTTCTCTTCATCATTATCTTATTGTTCTTCCTTTGATTGCTTTTCTCCTCCTTCTTTTCTTTACCTTGCCTTTTTTCTTCTTCCTTTTCCTCTTCAACCATCATCTTGGCTTCGACTTGAAACCAACACATATCATTACATGGACAGTAATCAAACCTTGTTAATGGAATCGGAGACAATCATCGCCAGAACAATTAACCAACAACTCGAGCTGTTTCTTCAGCTTGTCTCTTTTTCTGCTCAAAACATCGCATTTTTTTGGCGGACTTTCCATGGAAACGGAAACTCGTTCTTCGCCCTTCAAAATTTTCTCTAGTAACTAGTTCCAAGAGAAAAGAGAATCAATATTCTCTCTCTCTCTTTCTCTTTCTCTTTGTTTCTTTCTCTCTCTTTCTCGTATTCCATTGATTCTGACGTGATTTTGTTTAGAAACATTTGTTATTTTTTTCGTTGGACACGATTTTTAATTGTAAATACAAATCGAATCAACATTTTACATTATATTAAATGTTTGATTTAACAATTGTTAATCTCTTGTTTCACATCGTGTGAGTTAATTGTTCAATTTAAATGATCAAAGAAACTAAAATACAAACATTTATACACACAAATGAATGATTAGTGATTAATAGGCTAGAATAATTTATTTCTTGTTCATTTAATAACATTTACTTTAGTTTTCTTTTCTTTTGATTGTTTTCATTTTGTTTTTCATTATCGAGCTATAATTAGAATTATTTATGTATTAATTGTAGTAAATGGTGAGCGAAGTTAAATGTCACAATTAAAGGAAGCGAAAGAAAAAATGGAACAAACAAAATCTATCATAACAAAAAGGAAAGAGCAAAAAAAGAGATGAGGATGAGATGAAATGGAAAACAACAGCGAGAAAATAGTAACGGCTAATTTTCTATTTTTTCTTCGAATTTTCAATCACTTTGGACAAGTGATGATGGTGATGATTATGATGGAGTTAATGAGCGATGCTAAGAAGATGATGATTGGAAAAAGAAAAGCTGAGAAACGACAATATCTTGACCGAAAAGGGAAAAAGGAAGAGGAAACAAGAGAAAACGAATCAACATCAATAACTAAAAAAATATCGAACACTAGTCACCAAAGAAGATAATTGTCTTTCTTTTCTTTGTTTTCTCATCTTTTTCTACTTCCAAACTTTTGCAAAAAACTCCATGAAACTGTCATAAATCATGAATGTGATGGCGACATCAAGGCAAACACGTCCTAGCCTTGGAACTGTTCCCTTATAGAAGGCGAAAAATCCTTCGTTTCGAGCGATTTGCATAAAACAGTCGAATGTATTTTTGTACTTTTTAGCTTCGAGTCCCTTTTTTTAAGACAAAAGCGAGAGAGAGAGAGAGAAAGAAAATTAGAATTACAAATAACATTTCGATAGACAATAACGAGGGTTATTCTTTCATTTACCTGCATTCGGGTCTTAACTACATCGATCGGTGTATTGCCGAAAACACTGGCCGCTCCAGCGATAACACCGAAACCTCCGGTGACAAGTTTGTTGACCGGTTTAGTGGAATCGCCTCCTCGATACCAATCCTTCATTGTTTCCATGACAAAGAAACGAATCGCTTGATTACTTCCTTGCTTCATGATTGTTGCAGATAAACCTGGAAAATTAAAACAGATCAACAATTAATCATCTGTCATTCATATAAATGATAATTAACAATAATCGCAATCAAAAAGAAACAATCAAAATATTCACACAGACAAAACAAAACTTTCCATGTAAATCGTACGAATTGAGGAAAAATGATTAGTTAATCATGAAAATTGTTTTCTCCCTAATAACTGAATCAACTTTTTCCATTAGTTAAACATTTAACAACAATCTCTTTCTGTTCATAAGCCAAACTCTAATTTAGCTACTATTACATCTCGTTAGGAATTTACAGTTAGAAAAAAAAATTGGCTTAAATTGTTCAATTGAATAAGTTGGTGAACTTTGAGTTGAAGAAAACTTTGTGTAGATTAATATTAAATTATGGAAATTTGAATAGTTGACAAATTTTGGCTTCTCATATGATAACTGGTTAAATCATCTTCTCATAAACAGTTAAACGTTTTCTATTGTTGTTGAAACTAAATTATGATAATCAAGTACAAATAGTAACTAACCAGTAACGAGATAAACTTGAACGATGTATATTGATAATTATCATTAACTGAAAGTATAATAAAAAACACAAACGTCACCAGATTCAAATGTACTGGATTAATTTGATTTTCACGGAACTAGAAACATTGATTAGATCCTTAATTGTTGGATAATAATCAGTGGATTATGTCAATCTGGGTATATGTTTATCCTTGAGATAATATACCTTGATAAGTTCCTCTTAGACCTTCCTCTTTGATGATCGATCCAACCCCGTGAACGAATCCTTTGAATTTTGGTTTGGCACTTTGCTGATCATTAATGAATTTCACTTTAACTGTTTCCATGGGAGTGACAGCGAAAATGGCCTCACAAACACCCGCACCAAGACCACATAAGAGTCGCTGAGAGATACCGAGGTTTCCATTTGCATCAACACTACGCTTTTTGAACTCCTCGAATGCTCCAAATCTGAGTTATCAAGCAGTAGAAAATTACAATTAGTTAATAATACAACCAATTTATCAAGAACGAGACAATTATTATCACAATATTATGAGAGGTAGATAATAAAACCAGTCGAGGATGTAATCTAATGACAGGAAATTTTTACAATGTTTTGTTGGGTGAAAATGTTAGAAATTAAATTAATCAATAGACTCAAGTGGTTAACGGTTTTGATTAAACAGACAAACTCTTTGATGACCATTTGTCGAGTGAATGATCATCCAAAGGTCAGAATATCGGTAGATCACATACCTTACAGCTGATTTTGGAATACTTCCATAGAGAAGAACCGATAAACCTCGATAAAGACCAGGGACACCGTGACTGCGAACCGTTTGTCGGACCACATCGAAGATTCCGTTGTATCGAGGTTTAGCTGATCGTTCATCAAGTTGCAATTGAGTTTTCACATATTCGGTTGGAAAGGTAATACAAATCTCAATTCCACCAGTGATTCCACCTTGAAGAAGGAGAAAGAGGAAAAAAACAATAAATTAAAACCAATAGATTAACATTTGATATCTAATAACACATCAATCTAATACATGTAACAACATAAATTAGATTATTAATCATCCATCAGATGATAATTGACCATGAGAAACATGAAAGATTTTAATGGAATTAACAATTCAAACACATGATTTTCACTTTATTCTCGTAATTATCAACTGATTATAAGAAAAAGAAGCGATTGTTTCTCGTGAATCTTACCTGCAATTATCCCCTTAAGGGCTTTTTTCTGAATTGGTTGAGATGAAGAAGTTGCTTGAACCATTGATTCCTTGAATGAGATTGTTAATGTGTTAATTTAAATTAAAATGAGTTAAAGAGACTTCGTTGTTGTTGTTATTCACCAAAAAAACAAATAGAATCCAGATTTTCTGTTTTTAAATGGAGTAAAAAAAAATGTGATTTCTTTTTCCGGTTAACCCGCAAGGCAGAAAAATACAAGAGTATTTAATGTTGATTTGTATATATAAATATTGGCTTTTATATATATTCTGTTAATTTCTATGACACAACCATGAATTTTGTTTTAATTGTTTAGAAAATAGAGGAAAAAGATGACTACATAAACACATGTAAACACTACAGTATATTAAAGTAATTTAGACATTTGATAAATTAATAAAAACAAAATTGGTCTAATTTTATGGTGACTTTGTTGATAAAGTTGTTGCTGGTGAAGATGTTGATGGTGTTGTAGGTAAAGATGATTGTTTATATGAGCTTTTTTTTTGTAGAAGAGAAGGAAAAAAAAACAAAACGAATATTAAAACAAGATGAATATTAAGTGTTGTTGATGATTAGAAACAGGAGTGGGGGTGGTTTAGTCTTTCTGGGGAGATTGTTACTCTTTTGTTGTTATTTCTTAAAGGTAGTGAGATGATGATTACAATATGATAATAAAAAATGACGGTGATGGGAGAAGGAGAAAAAGGCAAAGAGAAGAAGAAGAAGAAGAAGAAGTGATGATAAAAACAAAGAGTCAAAGAACAAGATGAGAGAGTGAGAGAAACAAATAGAGGGAGAGATTAGATTCACAACCACAATTGCTTAGCGAAGGCTTTTTCTTGGTGTTACATAAAAACTATATTGATAAAGTGTTGAAATTACTGTTGTTTGGTAACATTAGTGAGTAAAAGTAGTGGATGAGATGATGATGATTTTTGGAGAAGAGGATGAAAAGGTAGCAAGATGATGAGAAAGTTGGATATTGAAGATGAGGAAGAAGGAGAAAAATTATATTGATTAGCAAATGGAAACGGCGAGATGATGATTGAGGAAAAGTGAGAAAGGTTGACGACGCATAAGGAAAAACTGGGTTAGTGAGAGAGGATAATTTGGTAACTCGATAGAGAGAAAGATAAATTGAGAAAGAGATGAAAAATAAATGAAAGAAAGGGAAAGAGAAAAATGATCAAAAGAATATGATATACATGGTGGTTTGTGGATCAATTGGTGTTCCAATACAATTCAGTATTTTACAGTTGCGTCAAAATGAGAATTGATCATTACTCATTCTAATTGTAAAGGTTTAACTATGCGCATCTTAGGAGGGACAATTACGATCTATTTTCGATTATCAATTTCATTCTCTTCACCCTGTATATTCATATCCAGGAAGATTCAACGAAAGAGGGAAAAATGAAAAACAAGATCAGATTCTCACCTTCTCTCATACTTAGCGTCTAAAAGGTCTTTATACTCTTCCATGTTATCAGGCCAAATCTTCACCCCGACATAAATCGGTGATTGATTTAAGGGATCGAAAGTTTTACCTACTACGTAGATGACACCAAGAAGGAAAAGTATAATGAAATTGGTAAAATATCCAATCCTTTTCTGTTTAACCGTAAAGCTTTTCGGTTGAGGGCCTAAGTTTCCGTCGTACCTCAAGTATAACCAACGACTGTAAAGACGATCGGCTAGTCTTTCCATTGAATTTAGAAATTCGAATCTAAATCGACCTCCTAGTTTTCCATTAGAACTTGAGAAACACCTTAGATTAACCTCTCCAATGGATTTGCTTGTATTTTGACCTTTGGTTAATAATATCAACTGATTGTTATTATTTCTACAAACCAAATGATTAAGGATCATCCTCCTTCCAGCCAACGCCATCATTATGAGCTTTAATAAATTAGACTATAAAGAGAAAGATATTTACAAATTAAACAATTAAATTAACCACAATTTAAATGACCACATTTGAAATTTTCAATGTTGTTTATCACAATTTGTTTCCAATGTTTTTCCTAAGCAACTTTTAAGAAAACAAGGTAAGCGCGTAATTTGATGATCTTACAATTGGATTGATTTGGATTGAAGAGATCACAATTAATAAGATTAATAAGAAATTCTAAAGGTCAACAATTAGTTAAATCGAAATAAACACTGAATCGGATTAAGATCAATTCCACACAAAGATTAAGATACAAAGAGAAAATAAGTCACGTGGAAAACCTTCCAGCTGATTTTCTTCCAATTTTCTTGTTTGTTTTTCTATTCCAACGTTGATTTATTTTCGAAATAAGAATTTAATTAACTAACCAATTTTTAATTTCTATTCTATTTGTGAATTAATATCTTTAGGCTTTACTCGGTGTTAATTTGGTAAGTAAAGTACTTTGATTGTTGTGAATTATTGAGATAATTTTACTCACAAATAGAAGTGAATTTGTTACCAATTTTTTTCTCTTTTTCTATTTAGATTTTTGTGATTTTTTATTCACTCAATTCACAATGAATTCTTTGTTTCGGACACTGGTTAATAATCTGTTGATTCGACCTGCAGCCAGTCCAGAATTAAATTTGGTCCAAAAACGAGGGCCAAGAATATTTTTCCTTAAACGATTGTCGGAGGTTAAAACTCACAGGAAAAATTCATTTCGTGCTCATATGTACCAACCAACAAAGAGAAGACTCATCATGAAAAAACTTCTCAATTCTAAATCAATTCTAACTGTTTGTTATTAATTAGATAAAATTATACAATCAAGTAAACAACAAAGACCAGTGGTCATTCTGATTAGACAGAACAAACATTTTTCTTATTAATCCCTCTAGCCAATAGATTTCGATTTTTACTCTCCTTCGTCAATTAAACACAGCTAATTGTTCCCTAAATGGAAATGATAAAACTGATCATTAGTCAGTGTAATTAAATAAATTAACTAATAAAAGAAAAAATCGGTCAATTCAAATTTGGCGCCATCAAGTTCTTTTCGCCTCAACATGAGTCACATATGATTAACACGCTTTTGAATGTAAACAAAATTTTAATTGTTCATTTGCTTGAATTTTGATTAATTTTACTTCGTTGTTTCTAATTATTGGTGAACTGTTGCAATGTCGTATTTTGATAATTCTTCTAGTAAATTTGTCTGTAATCTCGAAAGATCTTATGTTAATAATAACGATACCAATGAATGTGACGGAGGTGAAGATGAGCCTTGGACTTTTGAAAATTTTGAGAGAAATTTAAACGTGACCATTGTTAAGAATGAAGAAAATCAAATGGAAATTGAATTTGAACCCATCGATGCTCCCATTGTTAATGCCCTTCGAAGGATCATAATGTCAGAAGTTCCAACTATGGCTATTGAGAAGGTTTTCATTGCCGACAATACAACCATCTTTCAAGATGATTTTCTCGCCCATCGATTAGGCCTCATTCCAATTAAAGCTGATCCTCGTTTCTTTGAATATCGTGATGAAGCTGATCAAGAAGGTACACCTCAAGATACCATTGAACTTACTCTTAAAATTAAGTGTATTAAAAATCCGGACGCTTCAAAGGAAACCGGAGTCACCGATTTATATCTCAATAGGAGTGTCACTTCCGAATCTATTAAATGGCAACCGTTGGGAAATCAAGCAAACCTTATAAAGGAACCAATTAAACCAGTGAATGATGATATTCTGATCGCCAAAATGTCACCTGGACAAGCATTAGATTTAAAGTTACATTGCGTGAAAGGAATTGGTCGTGATCATGCTAAATTTTCCCCTGTCGCTACGGTCTATTATCGACTTCTACCGACAATCCAATTGACTCGACCTATTTTCGGAGAAGATGCTAAATTATTGAAATCTTGTTTCTCCAAAGGAGTAATTGAAGTCGAATCAGATGATGTGGGTAATGAAATTGCCGTAGTTTCCAATGCTAGAAATGATTCGTTAAGTCGTAATTTCTATCGATACAAACAGTTTGAAAACGCGGTAAAAATGGGCTTGAAAAAAGATCACTTCATTTTCTACATCGAATCAACTGGAATCTTATCAACAGAAACAATTTTTAATGAATCTATCGAAATATTGATTAGTAAATGTAGAAATTTACTGAGAGAAGTTCAAGAAATCAAAGAAACTTTGTCACAATAATACAATTTAAATTGTAAATTAAACTTTGACACTCAATCTTTTTTGACTCTCCGACCTGTAAACAATTAAACAATGTAAATGTTAATATTGAAAAAAAATAAAAATATCTTTACAACATAATTGATTAATTTTAAAGTTGGTTGACTATCAACACAATTAACGTTTTATAATTGAATCAATCAAAACCAACACTTAGTCAATCTCGTTTTGATGAATCCAAAACTGATCACAATTAATGCCTTTCAAAATTACCATTACTATGGAAACGTAGAGGGAAAGATGGTAACAACAATTAGAATCTAATTAGTTAAATTGTTTCCCCTTAGATTGTCATTGATGGGTCACTAAATGAATTAGTCAACAATTTAATCATTTGCTTAATTTTTTCTCACTTTGTAATAAAACAGTCATTTGAATGTTACAGTAATTATTTTTCATTTTCAAATCACAATCAAAGTCAAATTGTCATTCTTTTTAATTGTTGTGCCATTTCATCGTAATCAATTAATCACAAATGACGAAGAAAAAATTCAACAAGAAAATAAGTTATTCTTATTTGCCCTTCCATCAAAGGTAATTATCTTAATCATTGGCTTTCAATCAAGATGTAGAATCGCAATTAATCCGGTTAATTGTGATGATTAAAATTTGATTCGTTCATTTTAGATTGAAATTGTGTCTTCTCAACAATTGGATCTTCGTTCTGATCGTTAGTAATATGCTCATTTTCCTTTGGTTGATGATGGCCTCAAGTCCAACTTTTCGTCACAATCGAGGTAATTAACGATTAACAATCAATGTTCTCGATTAATTTGTATTGTGTCTCTCTCGCGACAAAACCGATCTTCAGATGCCGTCGCCATCGAATCTCATGATGACCTGCGTCTTTCGAAAGATTGTTTTTTGCCCTATTGGCGCGACACTTCGTTCTTGTTGACACGTCGATGTTTACATGTGGAATTTTCTGACGAAACGTTTAATTTGGAAGACGAAATTATTCGGTTGAAATCGTGTCAAGAAAAAGAATCGGCTGATTTATGGGAACCACCGAATAGATTTTTCTATTTTATTCCAATCAACATTCTATCCATACCCAATAAACGAATAGTCTCTTTCTCTCTATTCGGAATCGACGATCGATATTATCGAAATACTATCAGAATAATCCGAAGATATAAAGAACTTCTCCCTGGTTGGATTCCCCGTTTTTGGATCTCATCTGATGTTCCCTTCTTAGTGATTAACCGATTGCTTCATGAGGACGTCGAAGTGATCATCGTTTATCAGCGTCAACCTGAGATCGGTAATATCACAAGAATTCCAGGATTCCATGGGATGTTCTGGCGTTTTTTTGTGGCCGATGATGAACATGTTGAAAGGTATATTGTTCGTGACTCTGATTCCATGTTAATCCAACGTGAGGTCGACGCAGTTAAGGAATGGATTAAAGATGAAACCATGTTTCATGTTATGAGAGATCACAAGCTACACGATATTGAGATTTTAGGTGGTATGTGGGGTGGAAAGGTTGATAAGGCCATTTTTTCTCCGTCCGAAGAATATGGAAAAGCTTTGGCGACAGGATTCATCCATTTGGATGGTAGACAAGTTGATCAATCGTTTCTAAAGAAATACCTTTGGCCGATTGCGAGACACCAAATGACCTGTCACAGCTCATTCGAGTGGCCGTTCGTTGATGGAAAAGGATGCAAACGATTTCCAACTCAACGCATTGGAAATTCCTTTGTTGGAGCCGTGATAGAATATTAGAATATAAAAAGTTCTGGTCGTTTCACACGAAAAAGAATAGAAAACAAAATAACAGGGAAAAGAAGACAAATCAAACAAATCAATAGATAAATAAGAAAACAGAAAATGAGATCAAGTGTTTGTTTTGATTTCTATTCTTATTGTCAACTCATCTTCATTTCTAATTTGAATTGTTCAAATTATTGATCCATTTTTTTCTTAATCCTTAAAGTTTTTAATTGATTTGATTCCATACCGAGTGGGCTAAGTGTTGGTTAACTTGTTGGGTAACTTTGTACACCCACGAATCTCATCTTCTTGGTTCACCTTATAAGGAATTCATTTATTATTTCATTCACTTACTTTTCTTTTATTGTGTATCTTTAACTATCATGGAATCGTCTTGGTGTTTTCAGTACTGAGACTGTTGTCCCATCGTTTTAATATTAATTATCGATACAATTGTTACTCTCATTGTTTAATTTCAAGATTTCCCATCGTTTTCAACTGTTTCAAAGTGTTTGTATTGAGAAATCGGTAATCATGAGCTACCATAAAGGTCAAAATGTCAACAATATTCTGATTATATTTCTTGTTACCTTTTCGATTTCGGTTGATTATTGTCAATGTTCACCTTATCGAGTTCGAGCTAATAATCGACTCGAATGCCGTGATAAAGTACCAAGAAAACTGTCTGATTTACCGAGTGTCGTGTTAACTGGTTACATTGAGCAAATTTATCCTTCAATTGACAGCGGCGGAACTTACACTGGATCTGTTTTGGTGAAACGGGTACTTCGAGGTCCATCGAGATACCAGGGAAATCGAGTGACAATCGATGGTTTTGGTGATCGTACTTTTTGCTATTCTAGAGGAGAACCAACTGAATCTTGGATTTTTCAATTGACTCAAATATCTGAAGGTTATTTTCGCCTAAATGGAACAATGTTAAAGCTTAATCTCGATAATTTAGACCGAATGAATGTTCTAGTTGAAGGTAATTCGATAAATCTACTCGATCTTGTTTTCTATTCTAATCAAGCTAATCTCTCTCTTTCTCTTCTCTGGAATTACCTTTCCTTTTATAGATCAAATTTATCGAAAGAGACCCGAGATAATTGAATGTAAGTTTAGAAAATGATCAAATATTATTCGAAAATCGAATCTCATTCTTCCTTTGATAATTTGGTTCTAGTGCCTTGCGAAAAGAAATATTGCGAAAATAACGCCATTTGCATTGAAGAACCAGGAACAATTGCTCGAACTCGATGTGTCTGTTTGGACTCGTGTCCATCCAAATATGAGCCAGTCTGTGGTTCTAACGGAGAAACTTTTGTAAACGAGTGTAAACTCCGAATGGACTCTTGTCGAAGAGGAATCAACTTGTTTGTCCGATATCCAAGTGCCTGTGACTCAAGACGAACCGCTCGATCAGCCGAAGACAATTACAAACCATTGACTGAAATCACTCACGAATTGGACGCAATGATCAGGGACAAGAATCTATTCCAATGAAACAAAAAACACTATTTACAACTACTATTGATTGTGGTGGAAAAAATTAAAACAACTAACCGATTGTATATTGAATTTAATGACAATTTGTATTCCCTTAGATACAAAATTTAATCACTCAAAATATTGTGTAAATTATGATAATAAAGACAAAGCACAATTTGTAAGTAAAAACACAAACATTTCGAGATGGAGGAAAAAATCAAAGTACAATTGTTTCATTGATAAATTGGGTGATAATTGTAAAGGCAAGTCGATTGTTAAAATCTCCTGTTTTAGTTAATCATGAAGTAGCAATTAAAGAAATCAATTTGATGGTGACTAGTTGAGTGAATCAATTGATTTTACAACATTGGTTCATCTATTTGGTGTTCCGTTGATTTGACAATAAGAATTGTCCATCTCTGTCCAAGTGACTTCAATACATTTCTCAGTATTAACACTAATTAAATCATTTGATTTAATCATCTCACTAGAAATTGATGAAGATGTTGATCCATTGATTAGATGATTATCCAGACAAAGATAACGATGAGTCTGAATCTCATTGGCGATTCCTGAACTTTGGTGATCATCCAAATGTCCATCATGATTTGAATCAAAGTCGTTCTGTAAAAAGAAAAGAAAATTAAAAATTAAGAACAAAATGTAAACAAAAGAAAAAAGAAAAATCAAAATGGCGGTAAAATTGTTTTTCTTTTTTTCTTTTGTTCGGTTAAAAGAATCATTTTAATCAGTTTTTTTTTCTGTTGACATTTGTTAACCTGAACAGAGAAATTTGTGGAAAGAACCAGAGAATTTGAGAAAATATGATTAATTCAGTTAATCCAAGAGACAGATTAAGTTAAAATTACGTCGCTGATAATCAACAAAAAAAAATAATCTTCCAATGTAAAGAAAAAGTGATTTGACTAATTGAAAATGAAAATTGGATTAATCCAAATAAAGGTAAGTTGGTGGAGAAAAGGAAAACAACAAAACCTTCAATTGTGATGAATGGACAACAATATGTGACAAAGTGCCTGAGGATTAAATTACAGGTCAAATTTAGGGTTAATTGGATCACCAAGGAAGAGAAAGAGAGGAAAAGAATCAACAATTATAATAATGTGTCCATTGGAATAGTAATAATATTGAGATTGCTCCATGGAGATTAACTTATTATGATTATATTCTTATTATAATTTTAATGATGAAGATTAACTAACCCAATTTCTCTCTCTCTCTCTCTAATCATTTCCTCTGTCGATTTACCTTTACCTTTGTTTACCATTTTCTTTTTCCTCGATAATTTGATTTCTCTCTTTTTCTATTAAAAACCCTCAATTCTCCGTCTCATCAACCGTTCACATTTCCATCATCAAAAGTGAAAGAGAAGATAAATTGTTCTCTGTCTATTTTTCTTATCTTCTCTGTCTAACTAATCTCTCTGTCTACTGTGACTGTCTAATGATGACTTAGTGACCAATTGAAGAGTTTAACTAATCTCTCTCTCTCTTTCTCAATCTCTGTTTCAGTTTCAAACCATATTTTGTCATCTCACATTTGATCAGTTGATTTACCAGGTCTGGAAAATTTTCTATCCATCTAACAATTAACTGGATTAAGGATTATCTTTGAAAGTGTTGCCATAAACGGATCATAATACTCATCGAAATCAATTTAATTCTGTGGCCACTGATCAATGATTCATCAATTAATCTCTTCTTGTTTCTTTCAACAACCATTTTAATATTTCATTTTTTTCTGTGTCTCAATCTCAACACTTTCTATTATCCATCTTAATTATTTCCATCTCTTCTCAGTTGATTACAATTAACCCTCATTTCCATCATCTCAATATTTCCAACATCATTTTCTTGATTCATCATCTCAATTAATCTCCATTATTGCCATGGTTTTTTACTTTCACATTCAACAGAATCAACCTGTTGATGCTCTTACAACAATCGACCACAATCACAGTTACAATTTAATTACTTTTAATCTTCTCTTAATCTTCACACCAATTATCATTTTGAATCTTCTATTACCTGCTAACCATTCATCTTAAGTTTATTTGGATTAATTGGCTTCATAATTTTCTATTGGAACCATTTTGTCAATTCTTTTCTTGTTTATTCTAAATTGTGTTTTCTTTTTTTTCTGTTTCCATCTCTTTTGCGTCCATTTCATTTCCACCAGGAAAACAAAATGTCTTCCTCAGGAAGAAGCCGTCGAAGTCAAATAGAGTAAGTTAATTAACTCAATGACAATTTAATCCCTTTGAATAACCTCAGTAGTTCACCTAAATATTGTAACATTCAATCCAAGCATTTATGTTACCACATCACAATCACAATTCTCAGAAAAATCTTCATATTCCCAGGGAAATCTGCAATTAACTCAATCGAATTGAAATGATTGAAATCATTTTCTTTTCTTTAATTTTTACAGTAGCTCATCAGTAGCCAGTAGTGATGGTTTTGCTGAGGATAATTTATCAATTGATGTTGAACGAGATGAAGTTAAAAGGTAAGTGATTAAGATTAACCATTTTGTTCATTTGTATTAATCTTTAGCTAATTCTCTTGATTTTTGTCCCTTTTCTTTTTGTCCTCCAGAAAATCTCGCAATCTCAGTGAGAAAAAACGTCGAGATCAGTTTAACATGTTGATCAATGAACTTTGCTCGATGGTCAATTTAGATCCGAATGAAGAAATTGGAAGCTCAGGTAACAAGAAAATGGATAAATCATCTGTTCTTCGAGCTACAATTACATTTCTCAAGAATCATAATGAAGAAGCAGCAACAAACACCTCAAGTGAATTGGGCGAAGAAAATTGTCAACCAGATAATTCAGCTAATCACTCGTTCATCAGCTCATGGAAACCATCATTTCTCTCCACCGAAGAGTTTTCGCATTTAAGCCTAGAGGTATATTTGATTTTCTTTCACCGATTATAACTCAAAACCGTTTTATCTTCGATAAGTCTTTGTAATATACCAAAGATTCAGCATTTCTATTCATACGACTGAAGCTTATTTTCATATAATCTTGAAATTTTCTCTTTCTTTTCATCCTTGATTGCGTTTTTAGGCCTTGGATGCTTTTATTCTCATTTTTGATGCCGATAACGATGGGAAGATCATCTATGCTTCGGAATCAGTATTTCCTCTTCTTGGAATTAGCTCATCATACCTTTCGAATACACCATCAACTACTGCAACAACCTCTTCATCTTCATGTACTACAATCACATCTCGAGGAATCATTGGTTCAAATAATGAAAATGAGTCAAATAATATTGATGGAACATCGGTTTATGACATAATTCATGAATCAGAGAAATCAGCTCTTCGTAAACTTGTAATGGAAGCAGTTAATTGTGGTAAAGTGGATGAATTTTTCTCCATGATGATTCATTTTCGTCACCATTCAACCAACTTGAATCAAACAGAAAAATCTGCTGAGTGTTTTTATGAATTAGTGCGACTTGTTGGTGCATATCGACGTATCGATGATTATATGGGCTTCGGGTCAGCCAAGAATTGTTTCTTGGCGATTTGTCGTCTACAAACACCCAAACTTATCAAAGAGCTTCACATATTAGCTCCATTGTCACACGATTTTGGAACAATGAAAAATAATGAATTCATCTCGAGACACTCATTGGAGTGGAAGTTTCTTTTTCTAGATCATCGAGCACCAATGATTATTGGTTATTTGCCATTCGAAGTGTTGGGAACATCGGGTTATGATTATTATCATTGGGATGATTTGGATCTTGTAGTTGCGGGTCATCAGCGTTTAATGCAAATTGGAAGCGGTGAATCTTGTTACTATAGATTTCTAACCAAAGGTCAACAATGGATTTGGCTGAGAACTAAGTATTTTATAACCTATCACATGTGGAACTCAAAACCTGAATTTGTGGTGTGTACACACACAGTGATCGACAGGGATGAAAGATCATTAGATAATGTTAAAGAAGACAGTAATCGACAGAACAATGAAAGAGGGAAAATTACTCAGCATCATTATCATCATGAGATGAATTCATCACGAGCAAACACAAGTAATGATTTCCAAGTGAAAAGTAAATCAACTCATTGGACTGTTGCTGAATTCAACGATCATGAAAACACAAATGAACAAACAATTTACAATTCGGACAAAATCGCTGTCACTTATCCTTCTAATGATTCAAACGGATCAACACCTTATTCAATTTCAACAGTCAATATGATGACCGGTGTTGAAGATTGTTTATCTTTACCCTCATCCTCTCCAGCTGATTATGTTTTAAATAACTCTATTTACGACCCATCTGCATATTTAATGAATCAAACACCAGTTTCACCTACTAATCAACAACAAGCAAACCTTTTGACTGACCAACAGAAACAACCTCAAGGCCATCATGCATCACATCAACATCTCCAAAAACCTTGTCAACCCCCTCAACCATTACCTCCATCATCACAACACGTTCCAGCATCAGTGTCACAATCCAACAGTGTATTGTCATCTCATCAACACTCACAATCAACTTGTCATCAACAGCAACAGCTACATGAACAATCTCATCAACAACACCAACCTCCATCACTACCACCTCCACCACCTCCTCCTCCTCCTTCAGCACCACAACAACAAAGTTTCGGAAGCTCTGCCGCTCTTGCGACAACAGGACCCATGGTCTCAAATTCAGTCGTTAGTATGTCACAATATGCTAATATGTCAACAGAAAATAGTCAAGTGTCTTATGCAAATCTTCAGGAATTTTTACGAAAAAAGCATCTACTTCTTCAGAAACAGATTAAAGAACAACAAGAAGAGTTGCGACGAGTTTCAGAACAATTGATGATGGTCCAAGTTGTTGGAAACGATTCGACGAACTCAACACAACAACAACAACAAACAAGTGCAAGTGCAAGTGATCAACATGAAATTGAATCGATTTCTGAGTTTACTCAACTTCAAACCTTAAGCACAGGAACAAAGCTTCAGAATGTTCAACCAGATTTAATGGCTGAATCAATGACTCGAGGTGAAAATGACCTCAACAACGCTGGCGCCATTTACACTGACATTTCCTGTTCTGACCACACATTAATTGCGAGAGATTTTCCCCCTAATCTGCAAAGTGTTGATTGTCTTTATCCTCAAGATAAATGATCACCAAATTCTTAAAAAGTAATACTGAAAAACTTATATATTTCTTTTTTACTCTTTTCCTTCTCAAACTATTTATAATAGTTTTAGTTTTTTTCTTAATTTCTCTTCAATTTAGATTAACCTATTCATCTTTGATTAACTTAAGGTGAAACACTTGAAAAATAGGCCAACGTGATTGATTAAAAAAAGGATTCAATGGATAATCAATTACTTAATTAATTGAAATAATCAATATGTTATTCATAACTTTCCACCATCATGACGAAATCATAAGTGCCAATTTTATGCGATTTTCAAAATTCAAAATAACATAACCGAGTTGACACTATAAACAAAATTCTCGCTATTTGTTTTTCTCTCATCTTTCCAACCTCGATCCTCTACTTATCCCTCATCCCTCCCTTGTAAATTGGTCATTGAGCTCCTAGAGAGAGAGTGTGTGTGAAAGAGAGAGAGAGAGAGAGGAGATGAAACGTTTAACTAACATTTCTCATTCTCCCAAAAAGGATACCTCATATTATTTGTTCACAAATTGTTCATATGATTGTTTATATTGTCAACCAAAGTCCTAGTCCTATTCATCATCACCTCCCTCCTCTCACTCTCACTCCTCCTTGTAACCAGCTTTCTCCTCCTCTCTTTCACTTTATCTTCATCTCTTATCCTCACACATTACCATTACCATTATTATTATTATTATTATATTATTATGATAATTGACTGATACCATAACTTATAAACAGTCGCACAAACAAAAACATGAGACAATTGAAAAAAAATTGCTTCATGATTAACAACTTTACAATTTTATGATTTCTTAATCAACTGATTATCTAAAATAATTTAATTCACTTTTCTTGATAATCAATATTTCCCTCACTTTGTTAATCTACAAAATAATTGTGTATACTAAAAGATTTTGCAATTAAGTGCATTTGATTATTCAACATTCACACAAAATTATTGTCAACACATCAACACAACTGGTTAATTAACTTTTCCTTTTTTCCAGAAAAATCAATTAATTGTTCGTAATTAATTAATTTCTCTTCTCATCTTTATTCTTTGCAATCTCATTGTAAATTTTTTTGTCTGTATCATTATTGTAACCAAACAATCAAATACTTAAAAATGTAATTCATTCAATGTAATTGAAATTAAGTTGTCACTTGATTATCCATCATATGTATTATTATGATTGATTCAATAAACACTCAATCAATATGAGATTAGATTGAAGTTTTACATGAATTTGTTTAATATAATTAACTTTAATTGTTTGTAACTTTTAGATAGAGAAATATGAAAAACTATTATTATTATTATTATTATTATTTATGACTTAGATTATAATTAGTTGATTAAGTCGTATCAACATACAGATGGACTATATGTTAATTGTTGAGGTTGATAAACTTTTAAACAAATCGAGTTAATTATTGTAACCTTGATGGTATTAACTAAAAAAACAAAAAAGACAATTAACAATCATTTTAATCAACTTACTTTGATCCACTCGTAGATTCCAAGATTAGCTGACATGATTCGTTGATCCGATGGATCAGCATCACAATTAACATGAGCTAATTGTCCATTTAAATAAGAAATGTAGGTGATTGCAGATCTAGAGATAAATAAGAGTATTAAACATCATTGATTAGGAGAAAATTAGATTATAGAAAAAATTGATCAACTTTTACCTGAGAGCTTCGATTTTTGAGAATTTTCGTCCTCGTGGTTTGTTGAAAGGTAATTTAGCTCGAAGAGCGTCGAATGCTAAATTCATCGCCTTCATCCTGATTCTTTCTCTTTTACAAGCATTGACTCGTTGTTCCTCTTTGGATAATAAATTTCCACCTCGAATTCGTCCGATTGAATTTTGGTAGCGAAAAGATCGACTTAAGAAATTGAAACGACGATTAGATTGACAAGAAAGAGCACTTGTAACGCCTGTGGAATTGTAATGTTGAAGTGAATTTTTACTATTGTAACTGTCAAATTGCTGAGGCGAATCATCTTGACGAGCGTTACTGCTGGTAGAAAGGTCACTTGTTTGATCGGAAGAGGACGGAATTTCTGCCGAAGATGATTTACTTAAATTATCAGAATTGTGATAATCAACAGAGTAACTTTCATTTGTTATACGAACTTCTCGAAGATTATAGTTGAAATCTTCTTTAGTGGTGATCTCTAAATTGTTGGATGTAAGTGGAGTAACGGGTAACCAATCAACGGGCTCTTCTTTAAATTCTGGAGTTACTATTGGCTGTGATGGACAAGAAGAAGGTTGCTCAACATGTATCCAGGTAGATTCTGATCCGGGGATAGGATAGTAAAAGGAACAAGTTACCGATGATTTATTTTCGATAAAAGATAAACAATCAGTAGACTGATTAGCAACAAGTTCATCTTGATCACAATTATTAGAATCAAGAAAAAATTTCTGATTATTCTCATGAAGAAACAGTTGTTGATGATGTGATGGTTGTTGCTGTGGATGATGATACTGGTCAATAGGGTGAAGGTAATGGTAAAAGTGTCCATCATTTTGACTGTTTAACAGACAAGATTTTAAATGTTGCTGTGGATGAAGATGATGATAATACTCTTGATGAGATGTAACCTGTTGATCAAAGTTATCAAGTAAATGGTTATTTACATCACAAAAATCAACCATTTGACAAGAAAAATTAGTTAACCTGTTGAAATCGTTGCTTGTGTTGTTATTGTTGTTGCTTAAATCACAAGATGGCGAAGAAGGTGACGAAAATTGAACAACACAAGGTAACACAAATGACGATGATGAAGAAGATGATGAACCACATTTTAATTGGTGATATTCAGGTTCACCGGAAGCAGAAGACATGGTGACTGATTGAACTGTTCTGTCTAGAAGAATAGAACATATGAAAAACAAGAAGAAGAGAAGAAAAAAAAAGATGGAAGAGAAAACAAATTCTCACTTTTCTCTTTCAAGTCGTTGACACAAACATCGTTTATTTAAACGATCGCAAAGGGAAAGAAAAGGTAATTCTAATTAATTTGGTTGGAAACAATTAAATTACAAGAAGAGAGAAATTGTAACACAGTTGGTATAGAATAAAACTTGTGGTGAGCTAATATATTTATTCCATTGTTTAGAATTAGAATGTTAGTTGACAAGATAAAATTCATTTTCTAACAAAAGAAAAAAAGAGAATCGAATATTTTTTTTCTCTTTTCTATCGGATACCAATTAGATCCCCGTTGAGATATCGGTACATTTGTTTTCTTTTTCCCTTTCGTTTGTTGACAATTAACTCTAATTAGAAATTGGACTATTTATGTTAATTTATTTCTTTTAATTTCTCTTGTTAATTATAAATTGTTCTGTTACTCATCGGGAGAATGTGTCGATCTTTTCATTTCTGTTAATCTGTTACCTTTTATTTGTTTCGACTTCAAAATGGCCGTTTGTTTGTCTTTGTCCACTTTTTTTCTGTTTCTTCTTGTTGTCACTTTCTATGTTAATAGTATTTGATTGATTGTCTTTCTAATGGTTTTTGTTTTTAATTGTGTCTTTGGATTTTTACTTTTCTATAGTGTTTAGTTAATGATTAAGACATTAATTGTTAGTGATTGAAACATGTAGAGTATTTTTGGTGAGTATGGTTTTGTTTTTTTATTCGGTGGGTTTAGCTGAGTTGTGATTCTGTTTTGATTGGATTTTTAATTATTGATCATTGATACATCAGTGATTACATATTTTGTTGGATTGATTTTTAGCATCCGTGATAGAATATCAAAGAGACGATGTAAGTGAGAAAAAGAAGACGATCAATTAGTCGTAAAAGTCTAACCCATTCACGAACTGCAGCGTAAGAACTTGATCGAAGCTGATTAGTCGTGAATTCATCTAGGTTTGATTCTGCATCGAAAGGTTTTGCGTCCATTATATCTCCTGAAAGCCATAAAATCTTCACTAAGAACGGATTAGCCAAATGATGAGCCAGAAAACTTGGAAGAGGTGGACAAGTGACCATTGCATTCATGATGAGTTGATGAGTCAAAGTAGTGACAATCAATGAGATTCCAATCAAAAGCAATAGGATACTAATGCAACGAACTGAGAAATACAAACACAGTGAAAGTAATTGAAACAGTTAACACCAATGGATTAAGGACTTACCTGTATAAGGAACTCCTGCTGAATGGAAACCCAAATGATCGGCAAGAAAAACGAGAATAATGACTAAAATGAAGAGAGAAAGTCCAGCAAAGACCATTCGATAATACGATCCAATTGGTAAGAGAAATACAACCAGCCCCAGAAGAGAAGCAGTTAAATAAGGTAATAAAATGTAATAAACGTGAATATCCATTCGACGAGTAATTTGAATATCAAAATAAGCTGTTGAAAAATTGGCGAAATTTGAACGTTGTGAGTAAATATCGCCTTCAATGTGATCTACAATCCATTCAGGACTTTGATACCATGGGCCACTGATGAATCGCGTCTCTGGATAATACAATCAACAATCGAGATGAAGAATATCAACAAAGAAACTAAATACAGAGAGTAATCAAGATGAAACTTACGTTTAAGTATTTCAACTTCGTCAGTTCTATAAAAGTATGAACCAAACTGTAGAATACACGATTGAGAATCGAAAGGATAATTAGTCAAATCAAGATCAGCGTTGACCAAAAGATCGGCATTCAAAAGCTGAAACACTCGACCGTCGTTTTGAACCCTTATAAATAGACTATCCAATGGATCACTACCAATGGCGGAATCAAGCAGTTTAAAGTCAGGAGTCCAAATTTCATCTGATCTAAATGATATATAATTGATTCCTGGATATTTGACAGGGTCCCAAACCAGGTATTCATCTTTCCACCACTGAAAAATTGATAACAATTCAATCAATAAATTGGATGGTCAAGCTCAATAGATAATCAACAAATATCGTTTCAAAGGTAATCGAAACTTACCAATCTTACTAATCCATTAACACGGAAAGTTTGAGTTTCAATATTCTATGAGAGGAAAAAAGATTCAAATTAACTGACCAAGTCAAAGGGAACCATTTAAATTAATTTTCTTGTAATACTTACAACATCAATTATCTGCGATAAAACAAATTGAAAGGTCACATTAACAGTTGTAGTCGATTGTTTAACCGGACGATTGTATCGATAATAGTTTTTCAGTAAATCATTTCGTAGAGTAGTTAATGATCCTGATTTATCTGGAATAGAATTGAAAAATGAGTTAATTTTGTATAAAAATTAATTCGCATGTTGATTGTTACCTTGACAAGAAGCGATATAAATTAGTGACCAGACTGAGATGAAACCAAAGTTAATTAGTTTATTTTGTAGATTCATAGTTTTAACTATCAATATTGTTGTTATTCAATTGATTGTTACCACTAAAAACAATTATCACTGAATGAAAATCAGTTTAATCATTAACATCATTAGTCCTGATTATCTGACAGTGTGTGTTTCAAATCAACAATCAACTAATTCTGTTTCTTATAACGCCCATAGATTGAACAATCAATTGATTACAATTTATCCTTCTAATTTTAGTTGATTAAATAGTTCAATTGATTGTTTATGTACTCAAATAATAATTCGATTCGATCAGTATTAAGTTTTAAGAAACGTAGAAAACGATTTTAATTAGATTGTAAATTATTAAAAGTACATCATTTGATTGAGAATATAAGTTTGATTATTATATGTAACATGCTAATGGAAATTGTTATTTTTTTTTTAGATTTTTGCGAAGAGCAATTAACTGTGGTAAATTAAGAGCGATAACATATGATATGAATAGAAGACGATCAACTAATCGTAACAAACGAATCCATTCACGAATAGCCGCTTGAGAACTGGATCGAAATTGATTGGAAGTAAATTGTTCGCCTTGATTTGATTCTTCATCCATTCCAGTTGATTCAGTTTCCATTCCTCCTCCATTGATACAAAATATTTTACCCAACAAAGGATTCGCAAGGTGATGGGCCAAGAAACTTGGAATCGGTGGACAGGTCAACATTAAGTTCATGATCAATTGATATGCTAAATTGGTAACAATCAACGAAAGACTAATCAACAGTATATTTATACTAATACAACGAACTGGTTTGAAAGAAAAAGAAGAAAACAAAATTAGTTAATTGGTGATTAATCTGATTGGAAAAATTGAAAGTTCTTACTGGCATAAGGAACTCCTAATGAATGGAAGCCAAGATTATAAGCCAGGAAGAGAAGAAGATTAATTAAGATGAAAAGAGCGAGAAGAGCGAAGACAAGACGATAATAAGATCCAATGGGCAATACGAAGACAATTAATCCCAATAGAGAAGCAGTTAAATAGGGAATGAAAATATAATAAAAGTGAATATCAACTCGACGAGAAACTTGGACATTCAATCGAGCCACGGAAACGTTGGTGAAATCTGTATACTCGGTGAATACGACTCCGAATATTTGTTCAGTTTTCCACTCGGAATTACTGAAATACGGTCCATAATATAGTTTTCCACCTTAAAGAATATAAGAACAATTAAGATCGATTAAGGTTGAATTTGTGAAATTCGTCAATTGTAATTTTGTTTGTTTACCTTTGGGTTTATTGAGTGAAAGCTCCTTAACATCGTAAACCCATGAGCCGAATTCAAGTAGACAATTTTGTACATCGAATGGATAATCGGTTAAATCAAGGTAACAATTAACGATAATTTTACTTGGTAAAACTTGTGAAACTAGACCAGAACTATTCACGGACAGTATTGAATGACTGTCCATACTTAATGAACCACCTCCGATCGCCATGTTATAAGAAACGATATCGGGAGTCCAAATATCATGAGATTCCAATTTAATCCGTTTAATTGCTGAATATTTAGCAGGATCCCAAGTGAGAAACTCATCTTTCCATGACTGAAATAAGTAACAATTTGATTAGTATCAAAACAATTCAACAACAAAAAATCAATTTCAATATTTACCAAAAACAAGTAACCATCAAGGTGCATAGTTTGAGATCGGATATCCTTTTATACATGAAAGTAATTAACAAAACAATTAACTAATGATTGTAAGACACATTTCATCCAACAACAATTGGTTGAATTGTTAATTACTTACCAGATCAATTATCTGACGAATACCTAATTTAAAGGTAACATTAACAGGGGTTGATGGTGATTTAACTGGGCGACTGTATGGATCGTAGTTCATTAGTAAATCACTTCGCAGGGCTTTCATTGATGCATATCGATCTGCAATTAAAAGATTGTAATTTAATTGGTTATTCAAATGAAGAGATTAAATTAATTATGTTACCTTGACAATTAATGGTACAAATGGACAAGGCAAATAAAATCAATCTTATTAACAAATTAACTCGTTGATGAATCATAATTAAATCCTTGAAACTTAAACTGTAAAAAGTTATTAGATTCACGATCACAATTAGGAAAATAATTATTATTAAAGTTAATTGTCACTCGTTTTAGAAAAACTAATCAAAATCTAATACAAATGGTTAAATGTCTGTGTCGATTTTACAAATGTTTCCGATCAACAATTAAAATTGATCATATTTCTTGATGGCTCTCAATTTGGTGACACCCACACAATAGGAATTACAATTAATCAATTGGTAATTTTCATTGTTGATTAGGAGAAATGGTTTACCCAAATCAACTGTTAATTAATGATTATCGTTGTAAGTTTTAAAACTGTGAGTTTATTTTTGATTAAATGACAATTAAAGATTAAAAAATAATCACTTTTTCTTGATTTTCTTGAAGACACTTTTCTTAGCCCCTCGAGCCAATTCAAGTTGATCATTAACACAAGAAGTGATTAAATTTGAATGAAGACAATCATACAAAGCATTGGTATTTGTTTGTGAGTGTAACACTTGATTTAGTTCATCTTTGGTGAGGTCAATAAGGTCAGCGAAACATTTAACCTTATTCATTATCGCGTAAACATTATACAAATTGACCCCTGGTAAATTGAGGAGCAAATTTTTAGCGGCTACATCATATTTGTCTAAAAAGTGTTCGGCTGGAAGTTGCTCTTGAGAAATTGATATCGCTTTCTCAGCCGATGGCTGTTCTTTATCCTGTTTGAGGTATTCAAACACCTCCGCTGAAAAGTGTGGCGATGGTGACCAAATGATTCGGACAACGGGAAAGTGTAGCGTTAATAGGACCAGTTTAGCCATCACATCGAGATTATCAGAATCTGATCGCCTCGAACCCAATCCCCAGTATTTACCTTTGAAGTTAAATGATTTATTCTGGTCAAACTCAATTAGGATAATTGATCGTTTATAGTGACGGGTCATTGCACTACATTGATTGTATAAACGCCCATTGTTAAGGGAACCAATTAAATCGGATATCGATTTACGTTCAACACAAGTTTCTGGAGTTAAAATATAATCACCGATTTCTATGGTTACTGGTTCAATGTCAATTCCTCTTTTATGAATTAGAGAGGGTAAACTAGATCTAAACTCTCTCATATCAACGATAATCAATTGTTTAATTTCTTGACCAACTTGACCTCCGGCTTGACGAGTGGACACTTCTTGAGTAAATAATGGTTCACGAATTAAATCAGGATTGTCACCTGATTTACCATCTCTATTTTCTGGAACAACCATTGATGCTTTTGCTTTAATTAGACTTTCAAATGCTTCCTTTTCCTTTCGTAAACTTGTCAGATATTTTTGCTCCTCTGAGGATCCGTCGAACATGAAGAAATAAACTTTGGCCTGGTCGGGGGACATTTTAGAGGCTTGATAAATCTCTATTTGCCTGATTGTTCCCATATCTGGATCATAGAGAATAAAAAATTCAGGTTCAAACTGAATTAACTGCTCTTGAAACCGTAAATATCCCTCAGAGAGAGCGTGATAATGTAAATGAAGTTGTCCATTCGTTTTGTTGGTCTCCTTTTCGTAGTTATCATAATGACGGACAATCTGAGTTAATGTTACAATACTTGGATCTAATTCGATGGTTCGTCGGCGTTTACTTGGTGCTTCCATAGTTTCTTCTCGTTTAGATGTTTCAGGTCGAACTATATCTCCAAGAATCGATTTACTTTTGATATAAATTTCATTTAGAACTGCTTTAGGTCCTTTATCGAGAACATCTTGTAACTTTAGAATAGTTCTATCATCATTTACAACGATCATCACATGAGTATCAGACTCTTTGTTTCGTATTTCTAAATTAATCTCATCGACAATTTCCACATATGAAGCCCATTTTCCATTCATTTCGATATGTTGATCACTAGCATTTTGTACAAAATCAACAACACGTTCCTTTGAGCTAACGAAAAGCACCTCTGCAGGTTCCCAGAATATCCAATCTGAAACTTTAGCATCGATTTTGATACTATCACGTATTGACTTGATAATCTTATAGAAAGTGATACAATCGTCATCAGTGAGAGATAAAAGTAGACCTGCCAATAGTTTCAGATCATCAAGTAATTTTTTCGTTCGATAACTAAGTTGATGCCAAACTGGATCAAATTGTTTACGAAGATATTTATCAAACCCAGGACTCAGGGCATTCTCAGCTTCAAAAGAAAAGTTAGAAAAAGATTAGTGATCACATTTCAAATGATTAAAATCAAATAGAACCTACCATTTAATTCATCGATATCCACAACCAAAGAAACATTAGCTTTCCCTATTTCCTTGAGACACATTGAGATCAGATCCATGATAGCAAATTGAATGTTCTTCATCTTTTCACTTAGCGAAAGTCTTATTTCAATAACCTCGGGTTTAGCTCGACTTTCAAGCGATTGATTGATGGATGCATGAAATCGAGGCCAAAGGTATAACTTTTTACAGAAAAGGAACCTTAAGATACGATCGACTCGATTGAAACCACCGACGAAAGCCGAAGGAATATTAGAAAATCCTTTAATGAAACCAGTTTTATTCTTCATTCGGAATAACCTGAGAATAAAGGCTTCCTGACATTCATCTTCTATCTTGTGAGCTTTGAAAACGAGTAGACCAGTGACTAGTTCAAGAGGAATTCGATCCAACAACATATCAACCACCAAAATTCTCGATGTGATAAATATAATCCCTCCATCCAAGTAAAGTTTTTTCCTTTCATTAACTGAATACTCTGAAGTAACAGATCTCGGGTGATAATCTTCCGCCTTTGACCCAATTGTTAACGATGTCATGATGAAATTGGTCTCCTTGTTTGAAGCATTTATAACAAATATCAGATTAGAAGGTAAATTATAAGTTCTTATAAATTCACTAGCCACCCTTTCAAGAGGTAAACCTCTAGAAGTGATCATTAAACAATCATCTTCCAAAAGATTTTCCAACATCTCCTTTTCAAACTCCAATAGAATCGGCATCTTGTTCATCCAAATTTAATTAATCACAACACCATAAAACCTAACAAAAAATCAATTAAACGGTACAAAAATAAATCACATTCACAAAAATCTCAAGACACAAACAATTAAAAATAATCAACAATTAATTGTAAACAAAAAGATGACAACTTGAAGCCTTTAACCTTAGAGATTAATCTTACCGGGAAACTAAAGTTCTTTTCTGATTGTGTAGATGGCGCTGGTTTCGAAGAAAAGTCCATTGGGATTAACCAATGTGATCACATTGAGATCACAACAATTATGATTCCCGCTTTGAGATCTTTGTTTGTTTGGGTAATTTAATTGATCATTAATCGAAAATGGTAAGTTAATTGTTGCTAATTACGCTTTTTGTCTACTTCATTGGTTTGTAGAAAATTGTTTAATAACCTGTAATCATTAACTAAATTCGGTTTGTTTTTGTTTTTCTCTTTTTTTTCTGTTTTCTTTTCTTCAATTTTTGGTTGGTGTTTGTTTCTTTTCTTGGATGGATTTCTTTTTATTTGTGTCCGTGTTTCAATTGAATTGGTAAATTTAGGAATCACTATTCGTCGAGAAATATAAACCTCTTTGTTCAGAAAAAGTAATTGGTCAACATGGTCCTAAAAGTAATGTTAAAAAGTTAACCCATTGGTTACAATATTGGAAATCCAATTATGGAAAGAAACCTGGTTTCGGTAAATGGGCTTCGGACGATGGTGCTGGGTTTAAGGCCGCTCTACTCTCTGGACCTCCAGGTGTTGGTAAAACAACATCAGCCACTTTAGTTTGTAAAGAACTTGGTTTCACCTACACTGAGTTAAATGCTTCGGACACAAGGAGTAAAAAATCTCTCACAGAAGTGGTTTCAAATCTTCTATCGAATCGAACCTTTTCCGACATTGGTTCTAAAGTCAGTTCCAATCTCTCATCTAAGCATGTTTTAATTATGGATGAAGTTGATGGTATGGCAGGTAACGAGGACCGTGGAGGTGTTGCTGAATTAATCAAATTAATTCAAAAGACACATATGCCCATCATATGTATTTGCAACGACAGATCTCATCCTAAAATGAGAAGTCTTGTTAATTATTGTTTTGATTTGCGGTTCACCAGGCCAAGAGTTGAACAAATCAAGGCCCATATGTTGTCAGTTTGTTTCAAGGAAGGAATCAAGATAAGCGCTGATGCTCTCAATGAGCTTATTATTTCCTCTAATCAAGATATTAGACAAGTTTTACATTTCGTTTCATTGTTGGCTACAGCTAAAAAAGGTGAAAAGGTTGATTTTAAACAACAAAAAGTCATCAAAGATGTCAAATTAGTAAGTATATCAATTAGTCAATTTCATCTCTATTTGTTTTCCTATTGCTAATAATTTTCTTCTAATTTTCTATTAGGGACCATTTGATGCTTTGAAAAAATTATTTACTACTGAAGCTGGAAAACAAATGAGCTTCAACGATAGATCTGATCTTTTCTTTTCAGATTATTCGTTGATGCCTTTATTTGTTCATGAAAATTACCCTGTTGTCCAGCCCAATGGTGTATCAAGGTGAGGATTAATTTTTCTTTACTCTATAAAAAGTTAAAAGTGAAAGATTTCTAATGATCATTTTGATGATTTTTTTCTCTATTTGTTTGTTTAGAAATGAATCAAGGAAGAAACTTGAGCTTGGAGCTAAAGCTATTCAATCAATTGCATTTTCCAATTTATTTGAAAAAGAAATAAGATCAACAAACAATTGGTCATTACTTCCCATGCAATCAGCTTTCTCCACTGTTCTCCCCAGTTATTATATGAGAGGCCATTTAAATGGACAAATTGAATTTCCCAAAATGCTCGGTAAAATCTCTGCTGGTAACAAAAAGGATAGACTCATTCAAGAACTCAAAATGCACATGAGTTTACGTGTTAACAGCAACAAAACTACAATAAATTTAGATTATATTCCTATCTTACGAGAAAAGATCTACAAACCCCTAAGATTAGAGCAAACTAACGCAATTCCTAAAATTCTGGATGTAATGAACCACTATTGTATTCGAAAGGGAGATCTTGATTGCATGTTGGAATTTCTCTGGTCTAATGAAAAGAACCCAACCAGTGAGATTAGTCCCGCAACAAAAGCCGCTTTAACCAAACAATGTAACGCATCATCGACCCTCTTACCCTATCAAAGTGCGTTGGATTTGAAGGGTAAAAAGCGAAAAGCAGCTCCAACTGAACTTGAAGAAGGAGATGAGGAAGAAAGTGAAGAGGAAGAAGAGCCTGTGGATGAAAAAAAGCTCACGAGTGGAATTACCAAAGATGGAATCGAAATAAAAACCAAAGAGAGTCCAAAAGCAAAAGGAGGAGCGAAAAATGGTCCTGCCAAGAAAA
The DNA here is from genome assembly GCF_014898815.1 of Panonychus citri. Lineage (NCBI taxonomy): Eukaryota > Metazoa > Arthropoda > Arachnida > Trombidiformes > Tetranychidae > Panonychus > Panonychus citri. The sequence continues at coordinate 4,125,007 of NW_026515543.1, read as the reverse complement.
GAAAAGTAGAGCCAAGTGAGAAGCCGACAAAAGGAGGTAAAGGTAAAGGTAAAGCAGCGGCATCGAAAGCCGAAACCAACGGTCAATCACCAACTCCCAAAGAAAAGACCAATGGTAAAGCACCAGCAGGAACTACGAATGGTCGAGGAAAAGCAGCTCCTAAAGAAAAGAAACCAGAAATTAAACCAACTCCCGTTGCAAAAATTCTAATAAACGTCCCGCCTCATCTGATAACGAGATCTCTCCTCAAGGAACCAAAAAAGAGGCTAAAATCAGCGATTGGTTCAAACGAACACCCAAATGAACTCAATCAACTTATCGTTTATTTTTAACTAAACAAATTGATACTTTTAAACATTTCCCTCATCTCACTCAGCTGATGGCTTAATCAACAATTTACTCTTAATCAATTTTATATAACTGTTGTTCCATAAAAAAAAGCTAATATCAATCGTTTTGAATGAGATTGTTATTAATTAAAATGATTGCACAAAATTAAAACTTGATGAAAAGTTACTTATATATTTTTTTTAATCAATAATAATAATCATAAATTGTATTTAATTGTTAATTTAGAAAAAAAAGAGTCGAAAAAGAGAAAAGTGAGAAGAAAAAGAAAAAGAAAAGCATATTTAAATTGATTAAATTGTGATGATAAAGAAAAGGCAGTTGACTTTGTAAAAAGATGATGATTAAATGATGATGGGAAAGATGAAGATGAACAATTAATTAATTAATTTCTGCTTCAATGGCCTGAGTGGGTATCGAAGCCACTGGTTTGCTTTGTAACATTTGTGTCTCTTTGGGTTGACTTGATTTCTGGTACATTTTTGTATTGAATTCATTGAAACCAGGATGTCTAAAAGGTTGGAAAACAATTAGCAATCAGTAAATTGTGAACAACAATCAATGCAACAATTAACTTACATTCCAGGTTCACCTGTGTAGTGATCATAAGCTCGTCTATTGGATCTTAATAGACAGAAAATACAACAAGTTAAGATCAAAACGATCGGAATTATAACTCCAAAAATGTACAAGGATAAAAATCCAGCATAAGAACCAGTACCTAATCAATGGACAATTAAGATCGAAAATTAGTTTAATTGTTGTTTTTTTCGTTCGTTCGAAAGACTTACTGATACATTGAGCCTCATAACCCCAAGACCAAAGGCCATCGGATCGACACCATCGGTACTCGTGTCCCACTAATCGATATCCGTCATCACAAGCAAATCTAACGGTAATTCCAGGATAGTATTTGTTTTCCGTTTTCCGTCCGAATCGAGGTTTGGGTAAAGCTGGACATCTTCGAACTAAATTAATTAGACAATTAAGATTAATTGCTGGACATTTTCTAATCCACTTGTTTGTTTCTCTTTGAAACTTTCTCCATTTTGATTAATCATCTAATTGTTTACAGGAAACAAACAATCAACCATATTAATACCATTGGAAAAATGATTTCTAAAAGGTAATTATATTTACTATCAATGATTGCAATCAAGGTAATAATTATTGTCTTTATCTGATTAAACAATCAAAGTATCTCAAGTGAATCACCATGATAAGTGTATCAATATAATAATCCATAAACAATATTGGATCATTTGATTTGTCTAATTTTCCAATTCAAATAATTAAATCGGTTTTCTAGTTGACGATTTAATTTAACTCAATTAACTTTAAATTATTATCATTGGAAGACTATAACGGTGTTTATTATCATCATTTGAAGACAATTAGGTAATTAACTGTTGAAAAGCATTTTGTGTTCACTTGGTTTGAATTACCTTCTAACAATTTATATTATGATTGTTGATTGTTCAGGTTTAATGATAAGGTTGATAAGGGTGATTACCGTTTGTCACCTCAGTAAACATGAGGAATCAATTGTTTACTTTAATCATCATCATTAACCAAAATCATCGTCGTAATTTACTTATTGCAATGATAACTACTAATGAAGATAATTTTCATTTTCATTTTCATTTTTCTTTCTAACTTTTTTGTTTCCTCTCACAATTTAGTCGTTAATTAGATGATTGATTAATCTTATTGATTATCAAGGTAACTTACCTGTCATATTGGCTGCTAACTGAAGTTCATGAGCCCATGTTTCATGAGTTTTTGAAACTTTTGCGAATGCAGGATCAAGAGTCATTATGTAATCATATTTACAGGTGACTGAATCGGCACAAATTGATTTCATTTCAGCTTCGAGGTGACGCTTCGAGTCGGGTAATCGGAGTTCTTCAGGGGGTAATCTGTATTCTGGAATAAAGTTGAGGTCATCATAAGCTGCAAAGGAAAAGGCATCATGCCAAAACAGAGAATGACCAACACCCGGTTTATCTGACCCTTCGGCCACTCTCCAACTTTTACCGAATCGATTATGAAGATCCTCCATTCCCGTTGTTATCGGTACCCTTCCCGCTCCATTTGGTAACATGAAATCGTCAAACTTATCACTAGAATAGAATCCTAATAATCCATAAGTTTTATTCTGAAACGAAAAAGAAAACAAATGAGTACCAATCTAACAACTCGAATGATTTGTTTATATTACCTGGAACAATGGAGGTAAATAAACATGAACCGTCATCGATCCTCCGTTGGCCATAACCTCAACTCCAGCACCCGAATCAAACATGGCGATAATATGAGACATATTTCGAATATCAGCCGGTTGGTACAAAGTCACACCTCGGAAATTTTGAACTCGAAGTGAAGCATCCCAGAAGAAAACATATTCTCTATCAACGATACAGTACATTTGGTATCGCCAACGAGCGGCTTTTGGCCTAATACGAAACTCAACTGTTGCAGATTGATTGTCCCGAGCAGCGATTGCAGTCAAATAAGTTGCATTAATGTTCTGATCAATTCTCAGTTTCCTTGGTACTTGTTCAAATCGCGCTTGTACCTCTGAATAAATGGACATCAACGTTAATATCTCAATCGAACGAGAAAAAAATGAAAAGAAAAAAATTCTCACCTATTTTGGCACTTGCATCTTCAACTCGAGATAAAACAAACTCTCCTTTACCATTGAAGGTGTACGAATGATTATCGAAGGTAACGAAATGTGGATCACCATAAATCGAAGCGATTCCGGGTGCTTGATAAGAAGAACAATCTTGTGAAGTTCGCCAATAGTTGTACTTTTGACAGGTATCGGAATCATCTTCTTCCGGTTGCCATTTACAGCAGAAAAAGAAAGGCATTACATCGTGCAGATATGACGATAGAACGGGAATCTAATATCAGAAAAGAAAATTTCAAGAGCCAAGGTTAGAAATCGACTTGATCTAAGTACCAATTGATTCTCACCATCATTCGCATCTTAAACGGATGTTTACCATACATGAAGGCTTTCGATGGTCGCCCGCCGTACATTGTGTCTGCTGTTTGAAGTAGTTCCATGTAATCATCGTAGCAGCACGATTGACCTGAACCTCCGATTCTATTATGATAACGAAAGTTTCAGATTAGGTTTGAAAAATTCAGACGAGTTTCACGAGATTAGTACTTACGAAGGTCTTCCAGTTACGACACAATGTTGAGCACCTTTGTGAAAGATTTCACACTTTCTATCCTGAATGTTACATTCCAGGTCGGGTGAGAATCGACCTCTATCAAGATCAGCTTGTAATCGAGTACAAGGACATCGGAAAACTGTGGTCGCAAAAGCATCTCCGTATTTCTCCTTCTCATACCAGTCATTACATAGATAATTTTTCCACCTTCCATTGAGACCATATTCTCGTTCCCATTGTCGTCGGAAGTACCAAGCAAGTGGCATCGCTCGAGACCAGATCATAGGTGATTGGGTTATTTGTTTACCTAAAATCGTTGGGTTGGTTAAATTGATCGCAATGAAGCCAAAAAGTAGATCAGTAGCTCCATGATTAACACGATCACGATATCTTTCGGTCAAAAGATCAGCCTGTTGAGCACCGAGTCGAACACCTTCTTCAAGAGTATCAATAAAGGTCAACTTCGGATAAAGGTCAGAAGATTCTCGATAACCCCAAAGAGAAATAGAAACTGGAGCGTCAGGAAGCCACGCGAGTCTTTCGGGTTTCCATTTGATGGTCAATTTTTCAGGACTTTCCAATCGATCCATATCGTCGAGAACAACAACAGCATCGTCAGCGATATCGGGAGGCTCTAAATAGAAAGTATTGAGAAAAAAAATGAATACAATACGACTTTTGGCCTTAAACTTGTACTTACGAACATAATAACGACCCAAGAAAATGGTCTTTCCTTGGACAGTTATGGACAAATCAATGTAACCGTGATAAAAGACGGGAGGTGAAATACAAGTTGCATGATTGGGATCACGATAAATGCCTTTGGCCACTTGATTATCAAAATTACACGTAATTATATCATCAGGCTCGAAACAAGGTCCAGTTACATTGACCAATGTACCACCTAACATGTGACCCCATCGAGGGAAAAACGTCAAAGGAAGTCGATCTTTCAAATTGGGATTAAGATCTTTATTAATACAACAACCAGGCCAAATTTCCTCATCGATTTGGAAAAAGTATCGACCCTCCAAACCATTACCGAAACCTCTTTGGGTCATAATCTTAACTCTCGGTTCTTGCGAGTAAGGTTTATATTCAAAAGCACGGGTTGTGTTTCCAGCATTAAAACCAATCTAAAAAGAAACATCAATAACAATTAAACTCCAAACAATCAACAAAATGGCCGATCGAAAATCTTACAAAAGCCGGTGGACCTTTAAGTCCATCGTAATTATCTTTGGACGTGATCCATTCAACTTGCTCGTAATTAAACATAACGTAGGTTCTCATTTCATCTGTAGCCAAAACCATTTGATAAGAATTAGTCTGTAACAAGTAGGATATTAGATCGTCTGAAATGATTAGTTAATTGTTATCACAATTTACCTTAAGTGGTTTCTCTTCACGTCGAGCAACAAAAGTCATATTTTTCCAGGTAATTATCATTGCAAATTTGGGTGTAAAATCAGCGGCACCGATCATACCCTCTCGAAAATCAAGAATCAATCGATCCCTTAAAGTTGTATTAGTTTCTTGCTCCATGATAACCATTTGCAGGTAAACACCAGCATCTAATTAAAAACAATTAACATGAAAAACAATAACGATTAATGATTAACCATCAGCAAAGACAATTACAATTGTTGAATGTTGAAAAATGTTCAAATGTTAATTGTTACCACATAATCTTAATAGATAATTTAATCATTGTTTTGGTTAACCCTTGTTAACCTTTTCATTTACATTTAATTAATTACTGTGATACTTTCTTGATTGTTTGGCTACTCAAACACTAATTGTTTAAGTTTATTGTTCAATCAACTTTGATACTAATTTAAGGTTTTACAATTTTCACAATCATCATTAATTTAATTCTGACTTTCTCTCTCCCTCTCTCTCTAAATTGTAACAACAATTAATTAGATGAAGAATAAGAAAAAATTTCAATTAAGATTAAACCTTAATCTGAACCATCTCACGTAATCAAATTTCATCTAAATTTTCTCATCTAAATCAACACAATTAAGTTAATCACTTACTTGGTATTTCTGTTTGTCCAGGAATATCTTGTTGGGCAAACCAAATAGCAATTAAAGATGGATCCTCTTCCGAGAGTGGGTCAGTTGGTTGCATAGGGAATTGCAATGGGAACCGATAGGACAATAGACCCTTGTTGAAGGCGAGATGACCATTCAACTGGACATAAGCGTAATTGAACTCGAACCCAAAGAAAGGTAAACGAAACGATAAAGGTTGATCGTGAATCGGTTTATTTTGATTAATGTCCAAAATGTACGACAAATTGTATGGGTACATTAATTGTCTCCGTTGATCTTGAAGTTCTGGGGTCATAACTGGATTAATTCGTAATGAACTTCCAGGATAAACATTCCCATATAATGTTCCTAATTAATGAAACAATTTAGTCAATCATTTGATTACAATTATTATTATGTAGTTTTCCTTCATTAGTTTTTGGGAAACAATTTGTTTACTTTACTATTTTTATCAATTAATTAAAAATTGAGGCCCAAGAAACTTGTTTAATTGTTGTTGTTGTCTTGTTATATTAACTTTGATTGTCAATTGATAATCAACAATCTAATTTTTCCCCTTCTTAATTATCTCTCTTTCAAGGTAATTGTCGTTTAATCTGTTCTAGTTATTAATTAACTAATTTCTTCCTCTTCATCACTCTCATTTACACTTAATTGTTGAAATCATAACATATTAATAAACTATCAGTGAAGACAATTAACGGAAAAATGACTCATCATCATGATTAACTGATTATTAATCGATTCAATTGATTGTAGAATTTAATTTAAATGGACAATCAACAATCAGTTTAATTGAGAAAATTAAACATCAATATGAACAATTTTCTTGCTAATTCCATTCAGATCTCAATAGATAATTTTAGTAATCTAATCAACTAAAACAAAGAATTAACAACAGTCGCGCAATTAACTCAATTAAATTTAATTACGATGGATATGATTGTTAATTTTCTCTAATTGTCGTCTAACTAAATCATTAAATCACTAATTAAACTTACCTTGTCTTTCCGATTGACCAGTTGTCTTTTCAATCAGCCACAAAGCTAAAAATGGAAATCACATTAATTGTTGGGAAAGAAAAGTAATTAATTTCTACTTTCTGGTTTGTGTTAATTAATAATTTTACTTACCCAAGATGATTAGTGACAATCTGGTCAACATTTTGATTGTTTAAATTGTCAATTCGAAACAGAATTAAAAAAATTAATAACTTATTATATTAAACTGAGTACAGTTATGATTAACTGTAACAAAGATGGTGGCAACGCCTAAGAATATGAATAGATTGGTCTTTCTACCTGATTTCAAGAAAGTCAACAATTAACTGATTACTACCATGGTTACATTGTTAACTAAATGATAAGAAGGCCTTAATTGTAGATGATTAATAAAACAATTGGATAACATCAATAATATCATTAGAAGTGTTTATATTTTCCTGTTGGAAGAACAAGAAAAATTTTCAACTTGAGAAGAAACAAATTAGTTAATCATTACAATTAATTTTCATCTTTAATTTATTGGTTGGGTCATTGATTGTTCAATGAATTGATGAATGTATTAACTAATCTCATTGATTAATTTCTCGAAGTACAAATTGATTGACAAAAAAAATCACGATTAACTTTTTCATCAGAGATTCTGATTAATAAAAGCATGTTAATTGTTGTGATAATTGTAGTTAAAAGTTGGAGTAAAAATGAATGAGTGATTAATTTTAATCAACTTGAAAGTAAATAACTATCGGGATATAAACGACTGATTGTCAATTAAATTTAGTTAATTGTCTCGATGAAAAATTAGCTACAATTAAAATCATTGAGCAATATTAATGATAATTAAATGCTTTAGAAAGTTAAATTAACAATTAGTAATATCTTAAAGTGATAATCTAACACAATCAACTAATCAGGACGATCTAGATGATTTGATTGTTAACAATTAAATCATTGAAATATCAATCACTTTATCATCATTACTAACTAAATTAACCGAGAGATGGCAGCAAAGATCAGGTAACAATTAACATGGAGGAAAATATTAATAATTTAATTGTTTGAGAAATTGATCTAATTCATAATGAAATTTAAAGCTTTTTATTACAATTAAAATATTATTTGTAAACAATTTAGATGAAGAAAAAAAAAGTTAAGTGTTATTGAAAAGATTTAGAGTAAATGATTATCTTAAATAAAGCTCATCGATTGATTGTCTGTAGAATTGTTGAATTTGTAATCGACGAATTTTCAACGCTGCAGTTACCAGTCCATTATCGGGTGTCCATTCCTCTGGACATAATTTGATTCGATTGGGTATCTCGAACCTAAGAAGACCTTTACTTTCACCAAATTCTCTCAAAGTTTCCAATACTTTTGCGATCACCTCTCGATCGTCACACAATTCACCGAAAGTGATATTCTGTTTATCCAAACTTTCAGCTAATCGGATTAAACTATTTCTCTCCGGTAATACGAATGCAATCAGATAATTATGGAAAGAATCACCATAGACACAAATATTATCGATAAAAGGACAATTCTTCAAGATGGATTCAACCTTTCCCAGGGAAATATATTCTCCATGCTGTAATTTAATCAAATCCTTTTTTCGATCGATTATCTTAATCGTTCCATCAGGATAAATCTCTCCAATATCCCCTGATCTCCACCATCGAGTTCCCTTATCATCGACCCAATAGACTTTCTCAGTTTCCTCTTCGTTCATATAATAACCCATTGTAACCGCAGGTCCACCGATAATTAACTCACCACGAGGATTAGGTTTATCTCTGTTTGAATAGTTACCTGTTGATTAAATGAGAGAGAAGCAAAAATAAACAATTAAAGATCATTTGATAATAACATCAATCATGAATGTGATCAGACAATTTGTAAACTTGGCAAAGATTTTAATCACCAATTTAATTGCTTTCAATGAAGACAAAAACAAAAACAAATTAGCCAATAATTGTTGATTGTAATTATCTATGAAACAGTCAATCAATTTCCTAACAAAGTTTCATGATCAACCAAACAATTTGGTTTCTGTTGATCAATATTAACAAAGTTTACATTTCAATCATCAATTTCTTGTTAATTATCAATACATAATCAATTCTAATGAGCTATGAATTGTTTGATTAACTTTCAATTTAATTCCTATGCAAACATATCAACATAAATACACTTTCAACTTTGATCTTTCTCATGATACAATTAGAGTTTATTTTCTCGGATGATCAAAATTAAACTAATATTGTACCTGTTGAACGTTTCAAGTATTAATTGTTGGTTAATTAACGATCAAGGTAATTACAAGAGTCTCATGATAAGTAGAGGGAAGAAATTTCTGCTTTTTTTATAATCCAATCTTATTATTGGTTTAACTGAATAGTATCAAAGGTTGATTATAATAATTGAACATTTTGAAATTTGATTCAATTGAACAAGAACTTCAAGTCCTTTTGATTTTAAGTGTTGATTAACTATGGAAATGACTATGAATTAAGCTTAATCCTTATGTAAAAAAAAAGTAATCAAAAGTTTCATATGAAAGTAATCTGATCACATGGAAAACTTGATCTCTGATCATTATAATCATATCTATTTATAATTAATAGGATTAATTAGATAACCTTGATCTACAATCAAAGTCTCATTAGGTTAATAAACTATTTCCGTTGTAAATGAAAGTGAAATTGGATAATTATTACCTTCAGGCCAATCGACCAGAGCAACTTTAGCACCGAAAAGTGGACCACCACAGCGACCCAATGAACGATCATCCAAGTCCATTAATGCGGCGCACGCTGTACCTTCAGTGGCCGCATAACCTTGAACCAATCGGATGCCCATTGAGATCGTGATGAACTCTTGTGTTTCCGGTGATAACGGAGCTCCACCAACGAACATTAATTTCAAGTGTCCACCTAAAGCTTGACGAACTTTTTTAAAAACAAAATGGTCGATAATCGGAGTTTCGAAACCATAATGGTACCAGAATTTTCTGTATTCCATTGCATAGTGAAATAAATCGCGGCCAAACTCTGAGCCTGAAACTTTATCTTCGACTGTTTTCTTGATCCGATCAAGGATTAAAGGTACCGCTGGCATGATTGTCGGTCGGATAATATTCATATCGCCTTTACAACCTTTCTTAATTCCTGTTGCGTTGTCAAACATTGTCTGAGGGGACGAATAGCAGATCGGTATTCCCATGGAAAACATCAAAACCTCAGCACCCATTTCAAAGATATGAGCTAACGGTAAATAGGCCAAATAAGCCTCATGATCACCGTAATTGTAATTACCAACGGCCGATGTAATAAGTGCTTTCATTGCATTCATAAAGTTAGAATGAGATATTAGAACACCTTTAGGTACACCAGTCGAACCAGAAGTGTACATGATACACGCAATGTCCTCAGGCTTAGGTAGAGCAATTTTTTTCGATTCGGCGACATTTTCACTCTTATATAATTCATCGAAAGGAATCACGTTGAACTTATCGAATCCTGGACATGAAACTGGCCCTTTTTTACCTGGACCATTGGCACAGAAAATGATCTTCAAGTGATCAATTTTATTGGAGATTTTACTTAATTTACCAATTGAATCAAATGAAGTTACCATATGTTTAGCTTTAGTTTGATCAAGAATCGCAACGATCCCGTCAAGTCCTAAATTGGCGTAAATTGTAACCGTAATTGCACCAAGTCTCCATGCAGCGAATGCCGATAAAAGCCATTCCTCTCGAGTTTCCGAAAAAAGGACAATTTTATCACCAGGACCAACGCCGTTGATTATTAATCCATTAATAATTTTCTTAACTTTATCTTCAGTTTGTTTATAATTGATAAAGAAATAATCATCGGCGAGTAAATATTTCTTCAGGATTTTTCCATTGGATTGGCGCTCTTCAAATTCTGAGAGGACTGGACGAGTTCCGAGGCACTTGGAATCAGTATATTTATTGACCACAATATCAAACCATTCGGCGATCGTTGGACTCGCCAAAATTTGTGGATCATATTCAAGGGGTTCACCGAATCGTATGAATGGAGATTCAGGATCATTAGGGTTCTCACGATAACCTCTTTTTCGGTTCATGGCGATCCATGATCTCCATGGTTTTTGCCAGATAATGTGAAAAGTTAGACTGAAAAAATCAACACAAACAGTTATCACTTTCACCAGAAAGATTCCCAACCAAGGCCAATTAGCGATGAACAAAAGTGGAATCGTGGCTATCGCTGTGACAATTAAATTCTCAGCGATTGAACTACCAAACATTATTAAAATTTTTCTATTCAATAGCAAATACAAAACAATATCTTCAAGTTTATAAAAACAGAATAGAAAACAAAAAACACCAAGATAAAAATCCAAGGAAACGGAAGTTGACGACGTTCAAGTCAAAAGTTGACGGATGAAGATAAATAGAGAATGAGATTAACAGGCAAACATGGATCACAATTAGGAAGATAATTAACCCACCATAATCTTTAGAAAATTTTTAATCGGCTGTTAATTGTTTTCCCTTTTAACACTGTAATTGATTAATCTAAATCTTCAACTGTCACAAAAGACTCACAATTAAATGATTAACTTATGAGAGGAAAAAGTTATCTTCTCCTTAAAGATAAGAGGTTCATACATAGAAACTATAGATGGCGAGCAAAATTAATTACTATCAGATTAAAATCAATTTAATCTAATCAAAAACTTGATACTATTGGAGGAATACTTGAGATATAATTAATATTGATAATTAACAACGAAAATAAAAAAATAAGAATTTAAATTTTTCCATTATTCTAATCAATAGATGGCGACACTTTCGCTTAATTGTTCGTCTCAATGTCAATAAGCCGATTAACAAATCTAATCACAATTAATAACCTTAGTTAATAACCTTTCGATTATCATGATTGAGCAATTTTATTTATTTCTCAATCTGTTGCATCACTTAAATCACTTTGAGGTTTGTCATTAACGCCCAATTAGTTTACAAACAAACTCATTTACTTTGATTGTAAATGAAAAGTATCAACAATTAAAATCGTGAAAGTGAATTTTAATTTATGTAAATCAGTTATTTTCAAGCTTTTTTCTAACAATTAAGTTACGAAAAATATAATTAGAGACATTGGAATGGCCAAATTTGAGCATCGTTCAATATGATCAACAAGAAGATGGAATTGAGATTATCGAGAGAAAGAAATTGATTAAATAAGAATCGCAAAGAGAAAAGTTTATCAACAATTAACACGAATGTCGCCACTAGTTCTCTTTTAATTAACTACAATCAGAACCTAATTGTAGTTCTAATTAATCTAAAATATGATTGAGAAGAAAAAAAAAGTAAATCAATGTCAGTGAGAAAAGAATCAATAATTTTTGGAATATTTTCTCGAACAAGAAATGTTTGTTATTCTCCCACTTTAAAGGGCGAAAACAATTAACTAATTGTAAGAATTTATCAGAAGGGATAATGATTGAAACAATGTTTCGCTTGGAAGATCGAACAAAATTTAACCCAATTTCGAGTTGATTGGATATGATTAGAGTTTCGCACAAGAGAAAAAAAAACACGTTAGATGTTTATTATCGCTCGAAGATTGTATCATGTTTGTTGGACTATTTTCGGTCAAGTTTTCTTCTTATTATTATCACTATTATATCGTAATAGTGAGTTAATTGTTTAAGGGAAAATTGCGTTTTCGAGCAGTTTATTTAAGGAGAAATTAAGGAACAGAAGAAAGAGAAAAGTAAGAGAGAAAAGAATAAAATAGAAGATGAAACCTCCGCCTTCGTCGATTCTAAAGGAGTAACTGTTTTCTTTTTCTTCTTCTACCTCCTTCATCTTCATCCTCATCCTCATCTTCGTCATCTCCTCCTTTTCTCCCTCTCTTTCTACTCTGTCTTCTTGCGTCTCTCATTGTCTTCATCTTTCTTTTGCGAGGTAAACAAAAGTGATGAAGATGCTCTTGATTCTGATAAGAGACTTCGATTCGTGTGTGTGGCCTCAACTATCGTTCTAATCAAGTTAAATTGTTAATTTCGACAACGGGTAAAGATCAAATTGAGATTGTATCTTGTTTTTTACTCTCTCTCTCTCTCACTTTCGCATTTCATTTTTTATGCTCATTCTGACCATCGGTCATCAGTTAATCATATTTTCAAAAAGTGTTTGTTTCCAGTTTTTGTTCATATTAATTGTTTGTTCATATTAACCATTTCTGGATTAATTTCTGATTCGCCATCTAAATCACCATGTTAATTGCTCTCCCCTAATTGGGTTTTCATATTGATTTATCAAGTGCTGGACAATACATCTCATCGTTTTCATAATCATTTGAACAATTTACCTGATGATAACTTGATTAACAGGCAAAGGTAATGAAAAAATGTTTACTTAATTGTGATTAAACTGTTTGGTTTAATGTTGATCGTGAATTTTTATCACAAATTGATTGTTTTCTTGTTACCATTGACATTTGATTGTCTTTAAATTGTAACAATCAAATTAATCTAATTTTAGAAAGTTTCAAAAGTAATTCAATTTGAATTTAAATATAATTGTAATTGTTTCTTAATATTAAGAGGTTGATTATTGTTATATTGTTTAATCAAATCAACATTCAATTGTTTAAAATACTTGATTGTCATCAAAATTTGATTTGTTTTTGACAAACAATTTAAATCATCAATAATAATTATCTTAATTGTATCAGTTTAACTTTTATCGTGATCTATTGATCAAACAATTTACTAAGTAAATTAAGCAATAATTATTGCTTAATTTAAATATCCAATTACAATTAATTGATTAAGATCAAATGTTACAATTAAATCGCACTTTCTAACAATTAAAGCCAATCCTTTTGTACAGATTACAATCAAATATTACCAATGATTAACTTAATCATCACCATTATTCACAAATTGCCTAATCATTAACGATTAATTTATTTCCTCATGAAAACCTAACCCAAACTATGTCAACAATTAACCCAACAATTAACCTACAAGGTGAAATAATTAGTTAATAATTATTCATCGTTGATGATTATCAATGTTTTTCGTTAATTGTAACAATTAGTGAAAGTGAATTATGATTTAAATGAAGGAACCAAAGTTAAATTTCTTACTTATAATCAATCTAATTATCTTAATTACTGTTGTATTTTCTTAATTGTTACAGAATCAATTGTGAGGAGGAATCTGATCAAGTCATGATTAGCCGGAAAAAAATATTATCTAAATCATGTGATAAATTAATTAATGATTGTAAACATTATAATGATCAAGAGATTTGGTTTAACAAGGATAAATTGTTTAAGGTAAGTCACCCAACAATTAACTTTAATTGTAACATTATTTTCATCAGAAACAAAAATAATAATCAGTTGATCAGTTGTTGAAGGTTTAATTGATTGATTGATTAGTTGAATGTTTAATTTGTTTAATCATGATATGTATTTTTAATCATGATTAGTTATCAAAAAAGGGAATTGATTTTAATTTAAATCAGTTTGTCTCTCGTTTAATCATAAACTTAATAGTTTGATGCTTACAGCAATTAAATTTAATTTCTGATTGGAATTAAAAATTTTTTCATATTCGGACAAAAGTGAAAATCTTTCTATTCAGATGATTTAACACTTTTAATTACAATTTCATGTTAATTTAGCTTAAAGCTGATTCTTTTTTAATCATCATCATAAATTTTTTCATTATTTCAATTAGTTAATTGTGAAAATTTTTACTAACCAATTTAAATTTAATTTCTTTCATTATTAACCAACAACAAACATTTATCAACAATTTACAATTTTACTTTAAAATCAACCAATAATTATAACTAATTTAATCAATCATTAATATAACATCAACATTTAATCAGCCCGGACAATTAACTTGTTTAGTTAAATTTAATTTATAAACAAATTTAATTTAGATCAGAGTTAATTATTGATTATTTGTTGTGTAATCTCTGTAATTTACTAATTGTTTTCTCGGGTAAATTCAATTGGTTACAATTGATTAGTTGAACAATCAATTTTAATTTGATTAACACGATTTGATGAATTTTCAAACAATCTAATGATAATTGTAGTTGTTTCTCTATCACCATAACAATTAACTAATCATCTCGTTTCGTTTGCCATCATCATGCTTTCACTTTTTCCAATCGAATTGCATATAAATCAGAAAATAGATTCGGATTAAGTTAATTGTTGACATTAAATCGATTATAATATTGTGATTGTTGATTAAAGGCTTCTTGTTGGGACTCCACAATTAACTGATTGTTGGTACTCATCCTGATTGACCTTTAACTATCCGGAACCTGATTAGTGAGAAAATAATGTTTATTTTGTTAAACTGTAACGAATCTTGTTTACAATTAACTTATCACTTTTTTTGTAGTAATAATATCAAATAATAATAGTTACCTTTTAAAAATGAAAACCGTAGTTGTATCTTACAAATTGACCAACAATTTACTATTACAATGGTTGACCATTAAGTTAATTAAATCGTTTCATTTGATTTGGCTTAATGATTTACCATCACGGTTAATTTTCCTATGATTTTTTCTTTGCGATTCAATTTTTCAACTTTCTATTAGCAACATTGCCATTTATTTGATTCAGTTAATGATTAGTTGATTGTCTTGAAGCTTCCTGTTTCCTTGATTGTGATTATCCATGAAAGAATTGAAAGTGTAAACATAATCAACTTTTCAACGTTAATCCATCCAAATGGTTAATCCTTTGAATATTGTTCAGGTCATCGGGTAAGTCGATTGTTAATTAATCTTCTTATCTAATTAGAAATTAATAAACAACTATTAAGGTCTAATATTATTAAGCAATAAAAGTGAATCTTTTTTTTGTTTAAATATAAGATGAGATTGATGAGGTGAATATGGTGATTAAGATGAAGTCGTTTATAATTATGATGATGATGATCAAGATGATTAAAGTGATGTTACCTGTAGTATTAATATAAATAAAACATTCACACGTATTTGTTTTTAAGTGTTAATCTAAACCCGAGGTTTCATGTATCAGCTGTTGTTGTTTTTGTTGATAAAGATGAGAAGTGTGTGTGTGTGGTGTTGATGATCAGATGAATTGTATAGATTATTATCAAATTAATCAATCATCATGATGGTGATGGAGACAAATGATTGTATAATTTCCGGTGTGAAAGAGTAAATCATTTTAATTGTAAAGTTAATCCTTCTATATAATGTTAACTGATCTGCAACTTCATTTGACAGTTTGAGGCCAATTTAAAACAATTTAGACTCAAGGGCTTAAGATGATGGTGATGATAAGAATCATGATGATGGAGATGAAGATGAAGATGAAGATGCCCTGGTTCACGGAATTATCATCATCCTAATCATTTGAAGACAAAAGAAGAAGAAAAAAAGAGGACCAAAGGATGAGAGAAAGTAAACATGATGAAAGAATAGAGAAAATAAAAAAGATATCAAATCATTTTCTCCATCACTTCAATTCTCTAACTTATTGTCTCATCACATTTGGAAACTGTGATTAATTTTAATTGTGAGAGTTCTTGAACTTATCTTTTTATATATACAATAAAAGTAAGAGAATATGAGAGACGATGGAAAAATGATAATTAACGATAACAACAACAGTTACATACCTAATTATAAACAAAAGAAGTCAACAAACAAGATATAAGACAAATGAGAGAAAGAGACAAACAAAATGAAGCAAAAAACTGTTGATGGTTGATGTTGATTCTTGTCCGGTTGATGTTTTGTATTTTAGTAGATGAATAAAGTTAACGCTAATTGGAATGTAAATTAAATTATAATCACTTATCGTTGTTAATTGTTGACCTGTAGAAGATTAAAACTGCGTTTAAAATGAACAACAATAAATTAAATTAACGGAACAAAATAAAAGCAACATTTTCAATTGAACTTGTAATGTATCAACTTCTATAAATAGAGAGACACAAAGGAAAATGTATTCACTTTTATGTCATCAAGTGAAGATGGAAAATGAGAGGGAACATTTTAAATTTGAATAATCATTCGCACGAAGAGGGAAACAAATGCGATTAATTAGCAAACGGGAATTAATTAATTCGCCAACAATGGTTGTATAAATAAAAGAGAAAAATAAATTAACTATTTTAAAGAAAAAGAAACAAAGAGAAACAACACTTTCCGATTGGTCGAAATGTAACCAAAGGGTTAATTTTTTGTTCTTTTGCATTAATTATCATGTTACTTTTAATGTTCTAATTGTTTTTTCTTTCTTCTAAATTGATTAATGTTTTGTTTCTCTTTGTGGATAATTAATTAGGATCATCTGGGGGAGATTCTGGATAAATGGGATCAAATTGACGACGACATTTGGGCGAAGGTCATTTTTATGGAAAAGAATCGTCGTGTTGCCAAGGCTTATGTGAGAGCTCAAGTGATCACTTTCAATGGATCTGAACGAGGATTTGATGGTCATCTTGTTGGATTAAGTGGATTTGTTAATTCCAAGAGAGATGAGAGAACGACCAAAGTACTGGAAGGATTAGGTGAGGTAGGTGATCATTTAATCAAATTTATTGTGTCACAATCGATAACCGATCAATTTAACTTCCAAAGGAAATCAAGTCTAAATATTGGTCTTGGTATTTTCTATTGGTATCGATTTCGATACATGAATGTGGCGATGAAAGTCAATTGTTGAACCTTTAATTGGTCTTAAAACCGAAACACTATTAAATCATCGGCATTTTTATGTGATTTCTTATTGGAAGAGGAAGTAATTAGTTGATTCCTTTAAACAATTTAAACATTGTCTCTAAAATCGATACTATTACAATCGGTTAATCTTTAATTGTGATTAGTGGCTCATTGAGAATCTATTTTATCCCTTTTTCTTTTTATTTCTTCTTGATTGTTTATCCAAATAATTTAATATCATTCTATTAATCAGCTTAATAGAAATTTGATTTTTGTTTAATGACGAAATCAAAATTAGATTAAATTACCAACCAGTGTCAGGATAAACAACAATCGATACAACTTTCTAAAAGTTAGATTCTATTCACTCTAATTATAAGCTTAATGAATTAACTTTCACAATCAATGTTGAAACATGAAATGATCAATGATCAGTCATTTAAAAGAGTAACAATTTAGTTTAGATACTTTAATATAACTCATATATCATAATCCATGATAATCATCTTGAAATCGCAATTTAGTGAAAAGTTGATAAAGATTAAGTGATTATCAAAAATGATTCATGTTTAATAGTTGCTAATTGTTGTAATAGTTACGTTACATGTTATTACAATTGTACAAAAAAAACAAGATGATGTTTCATTTCAATTATGAGAGATTCAATTCAACAATTAACAATTAAACTATATTAAGATAGAGAGAGAGCATATAACTTTACATGGAGAGAGATTGAAACAGCAATCAGTAAATTGTCATTAGATTGTAATAGCTCATTCATCAAGTTAATTAGCAACATCAAGACTTTAGATATAAAGAGTAGCCATTTCCATGAAAATGATGATGAAGATGAAGATGAAGATAAAAGAGAGAAAAGGAAGATAATTTTTTCTCTTCATTTTCTCACCTTCGAGAAAGTAATTAGCCTGATACACTAATCACTAAAGGAAGATGCTGATGATTATCTTCCTCCCCCATCTTCATCCTTTTATAATCTTAATCATTTATCTTCCATTTTTACCCTTTTGTTTTTATTTATACAAATTGTACAATCTACAAATAGTATATGAGCAATTTAATAACAATTAACTTTGATCGTGTCTCATTTTCATCCAGTTATCTAATTGTTGCTAATTACTATCATGTTAACTGTTACCATTGATTCATCTGATACCATTGTCTCTCTCTCAATCAAATTAACTCTTAATTTTAACATAATTAACGATTAATGAACTATAATATTAACTGAATTACCTGTTGATTATCTGATGAGCTTTAGATTTGATTTCCTTGTCATCAGTAGCAAATTAAAATCAGCAATTAACTGTTAACTTGAATACAATCAAGAGAAACCAAATAATTGAGAGATTTCATTTTTAATCATAATTTATCGAGAACTTGATTAGTCTAACCAATCCCTTTTGATTATCAGCAATTAATCAGAAATTATATTCAAATGAATGATTGTTTTCATTAATTGATCAATTCCTGTTCCTAGATGATTATGATTGAAGACCCAAAAGCTGATTAAGTTAAATTGTTAAACATACTAACCAATTATGGTAAAAGTAGATTTATATTTCAGGTTAATTATTAACTTTCAATTGGACAATTAAATTAACCCAATTTAACCAAAGGTCACCCAAATTTAGTGTCCATCGTTGGGGTTTCATGAGTTACAATTAATTTTGTCATCACACATTTAACTATAGCAATTATCATGGTAATAATGATTCAAATTGTTCCATTTACAGTTAAATTAACTTAACAGTGAGAAAAAAATTAAGTAGATTAATTTACGGAAACATATTCTACCTTTAATTGTTGGGCTTCCATTAAAGTCATTCCTTTTACTTGAAACTTAATTGTTTCAAGCGATCATCATGTTTAATTGTTACGCAAATTATTACCGTTTGATTTTCATGATCTCTGCAATTTAATTACAATCATTTGAATGTCATTAACTTTTGATTAGATTTCTCAATTTAAGTATGAAAGTTGATAATGTTACAATTGCCCTTCAATTGTGCTACTAATTTTGTTACTTTCCACCAGCAATTTAGGTTAAATTTTGATTACAATTAAGATTATCTCGATCAATGAATATACTTTTACCACCTTGATTTGATTCTCTCAATTTCTGATTGATTGTCAATTTGGTCTTTCAATTTAATTCAACTGAATTATTATGATTGATAAACTTGTTTCTATCAATATTTTTATTCATTTACTAAATTACATTCATCTATTATTAACAATTTAAAACGATTGATCAAATAAACTGCTAGTAATTTGATTTTGTATCAACAATTTATCATTTTTGATTTGTTTCATCAGAATTGCTAACAAAATATAATGTAAATTGATGATCAGAGCAATTAACAACTATCTCATAAGTATTAACAGTTATTAATTTGTTATTTGATTGGTGTCTCAAATAATTAACTATAGATTACAAGTTGATGAACTTGAAATTAATCAGTAACTCATGGTTTTTAATTGTTACAATTTAGACTTGTGCTTGATTTCCGTGAGTTTAGAATCAGCCACTGATTAAGATTTAAAATTGCTCGAAATCAATCAAAACATATCACAATTTAGGTATTAGAAAATTAAATTGATCTTTCAAGTTCATGCTAATCGAAAATCTTAATCCATCCCAATCAACTAATCAGGACACTCTAGATGATTTAATTGTTAACAATTTAGTTGAAAAAAATATCAATGGCAACAAATTTGCAACAGTAACAAAGTTTATTGAATTATGAAAGTAAATTAAATTGTTAATTCCTTTTAATTCAACAAGTTGTTTTTTTTTATTAATAACTGAATTAACAATATAATTATGTGATTGATGATAAATCTATTTGATCAATTTGGTATATGATTTATTAATAATACACTGATTTAATACAATTACTTGATTACTTTGACAGTTGAATTGGATGTAAACTATTTGTTCATTTAATTTATCCTTTTTAATTTCATCTCCTTCCTTTTATTGTTACAATTAAATCTTATTGGAATCAATCATCGTAATAATTAAAGGGAATCAAAATGAAAATAGATGAATCCGGTGATATATTAATCAAAAGGTTAACTCGGAGTAACATTAAAGTTTCTGGTGGTTCAAGTGATTATAATTGTCTTGGTGGTGACCTGATTGAAACTAATGGTCGAGTTGAGATGGACAAAGCAATGACCCTATTCCAGATGAGAAAGTTAATTACCACAATTGGTTCGGAGATGAAATCAACTTATCCTAATCAAAAGAAACTGGAAGCTCAATGTATAACCTGTGTTTCCATTGACATTGAATCAGAAAATTTACTTGAGACACCCTGTTGGATGATGGTGATTAATATCGTCGCTATGGAAGTTATCAAATATAAGTTACCCTGTTTCATGATGAGAAATCAAAAGATACCTGATTTTGTGGCCATTTTTGATCAACAACAACAACAACAACAACAACAGCAAATACAATTACAGCATCAACAACAATTATTGCAATTACAGCAACAGCAACAACAAAAACAACAACAATCAGTAACAACTAGTAATAGCAACAAGAATAATCAATTGATGATAAATTGTTCCAACTCTAATCAAGTGATTATTAGTAAAAATAATCTTAAGAATCATGTTAATAGTAACAATTCAATTAACAGTAATTCCAATGGTAATAATAATAGCAATGTTAATTGCTGTACCAAAGTTGATCAATGTAAAGTTGTATCGGTGCCAATGGTTACATCGGAATCAGTTAATCAAGTTAATCTGAAAACCAATGTTACTAATAATAATCAGAACGTTAAAAGAAAATCAGAAACTCGTCGTGAGTCTCATGAATCTTCACCATCTCCACCTTATAAGGAAAACAAAGAGTGTCATCATCATCATCATCATCATCATCATCGAAATCACCACAATTTTCAACAAGATGAACATATTAATCAACAGCAAATCAATCAAGCAATCAAGCAAATGAAATCAAACGGTAAATCTGGAAAAGATCGGGCCGAAGTGAAGGAAGTTATTGATAACCATTCCAAGTCAACAATTAACAGTCCATCTAGTGATTCTGATGGGTCAATCATTCAGGATATAACCACTAATTGTAAAAATACAAATAATAACAATCAACCAACTAATGGACATCGGGTTGAAGAATCAGTAAAAATTGAAATACCGATGCCTGATTACGATAAATTTGAAACCAATGGAAATCAAATTAGCAGAGAAAGTAATACAACATTAACAGTCCAACAATTAATACTTAGAACAATCAAGTAATTAATCAATTTTGTCTCTTTGTATATTAATAGATGAAGCGTTTCTCCGAAGTCAAAGTGAAAAGATTACAGATGATCTTTTACTGAACAGTTTACCCAAACTCGAGGAAACTTGTTTGTACCAATTAAATGGCTGTTTAAATGGTCATCATAAATCAACGGGCTATTTAAACAGTGCGATGAGGCGATTACCAGTTAACAGTAGATTATCATCTTGTTCATCGTCCTCAGATTCATCACAATCATCAGGTAATCAAATTATTACAAAGAAAACTTAAATTGTATCAAATCACTAATTGTTGTTTCCATTTCCAATTTCGATTAGGTTCAGAGCCATCTTATTATCACATTTACAGCAGCATCGGAGATGGAATCAAAATAACTAATTGCTTACCTACTAATCATCTTCATGCCTGTGACAAAATAATCAGATACTATGTTGGTAATTGGGAATAATTCAATCAGAACTTCATCTTCATCATCAAAATGAATCAAATTATCTTCTCCTTGATTATATTACTATTTTGTCATGTTATTTTTTTTCATGTTTTTTTTTGTCAATATCATTTGTTTTATCCAGTCCAACTTTTTTCAAGTAATTTTTTACAATTGAATGCTGGCAATCGAGAAGAAACAATTATAGAATCCAAATAAATATTATTGACTTATTGTCAAATCGACAATATTTTGAGTTTTTAAAAATTGAAATATTCAAGAAAACTTAAATCATCGCTGAAGAAGCTAATTTATATTTCACAGAGAAATCAAAAACGAAATTGAAATAGTATCGGCTTTATCCCTTTTCTCTGTGATTAGTTGATTGTTCTTGTTTAACACCACACACAATAGAAACTGGTAGTATATTGATTGGTAGAAAAGTGAAATATTGGTTGGGATAAGTCCAGAAACTGATGTAATCTGATGATCGACACTTTCATTTATATGAATACTTCAGGGTTTATTCAACATTATTCCTGGGAATTAAGATCAACGATCAACAATTAGTGTAAAATATCACAAAGGTAGTTTAAAGTATTACTTGGATTGGTTAATTGACTCAAAGAAATCAACCAGATGAACACAACCAGATTAAAGATAGTGAGTTGATTTGAGGATATAAAATGATTTGAATTCATGGAAAGAAATTAAGTTCTCAGTAAACAACGATCATAATTAAGAAGGAACCACCAACCATCAAATAATCAGTGTCATCTAAATTAAAGAAACTTAAAGAAAATTTGTTATACTCTTGATTGGAAGGTGAGTTGTTATGGTTAATTATCTAGTCCCCATTGACTGTGTTGCAATTAACTAATCAGAGAAAAGTGATTAATGTTAATGTCAACATTGATTAAAAGATTGCTCATTAAACTGAAGGCAAAAACAATACTCTTCGTAATCTTGATTAACATTTTTCTGTGAATCAATTCTGAAAGAATCGATAATTGTTTTCTCTAATTCAATTCAATCCCGTGATTAAAAACTCTTTCATCTTTACTTGTAATAATTGATTCAAATCAATCGATTCTGGTACTTGGATTGATAATTAAGTCTCAACGATTGTCAATTAAAACATCGTTGTTAAGACACATCGAGATAAAGGTTGGTTGATTTAATACTAGTAGTATATACACTGCCTTCAATGGGTGAACAATCAAATTAATAATGTATTTTTAACTCATATTAGTTGGGTTCGGGTAAATTTTATCAATTCTAGATATAAATCAAAGGATTAACTTTGCGATGTGACGCTGATGATAACGTGATGCTAATTAACAGCCACTCGAATCGAGTTTGGGACAAAATTAAATCACAGAGAGAAATCAAATTGTGATTAACTTGAATATCTCATCGAAACACCAATGTTTCAAATGTTAATTTTTCTCTTGTCAATTCATAGATAAATGATTCAATTGATTGTGTGCGCGAGTGATTTAATTATGTTCCAAACTCAATTTGGTTGGCTGTATTTCAGAAAACTAATTAATACTGATCATCTCTGTTTCATACAAAGATAGCAAATCGATGGTTTCATGAGGAATGATATTTAAATGCCTAATCTCTTATTGAAATGAAAGACTTCATCTCTTTTCTCTGCGATTAGTTGATTGTTCTTGTTGAACATGAATTTAAGATAATCTATTTGCATTTGAAATGTTCAGTCTTCCAAAATGGCTCCAACGAATGAGTTTCCCACTCTTGGAGTTGGAAAGTCTTTACATCCTTTTGAATCAACGAACTTCCAACGATAAGCCGTGTGACAGGTCATTCGTCTCTTCGCGATTGGCCATAAGAACCTTTGTAGAAACGTTTGGTCAAGACCTTTGCCGTCTTGATTATTGAAACCGGATTTCAAAGCCTTCTCATATTCCCTGGAGGTAGAAAAAATCTTAGTATCTACTTTTCCACCCCACATGCCGCCTAGAATTTCAATGGATTGATTTTTGTGATCTCTCATTACATGGAACATGGTGTCTTCTTTAATCCATTGGTTCATAGCGTCTACTTCCCGTTGGATCAACATGGAATCTGAATCACGGACAATATATCTTTCTACATGTTGATCATCAGCGACAAAGAATCGCCAGAACATCCCTTGGTATCCAGGGGAACGTGTCAAATTACTTAACTTGGGTTGATTCTGATGGACAATTATCACTTCAGCTTGTTCATAAACTAATCGGTTAATCATCAAAAAAGGAACATCAGATCCGAGCCAAAAACGAGGAATCCAATCAGGTAAAAGTTTCTTATATCGTCGGATTATCTTGACCACATTTCGAAGATATCGATCAGCACCACCATAAAGTGAGAAAGAGACTATCTTCTTATTAGAAACGGGTAGTATATTGATTGGTAGAAAAGTGAAATATCGGTTGGGAGAAGTCCAGAAACGGGTGTAATCGGATGATTGACACTTTTCCAATAGATCAATTTCGCGTTGGAAATTAAAATTATCTTCCGACATTGTTGCTTGTAAACATTGATCTTCCATCGTCAATGATGTTCTTTTCCAATAAGACGGCAAACTTTTATTCGATACAAATTCCAGTTCATCTCGATGTCCACAAGATTTGTTCAGTTCTACCACTAATAAAGAGAATCATCAATAATTAACAGTAAATAATCTAATCACTTACCTGGAACGTAATTTGATCTACTTGAAGAAATCAACCAAATAAACACAACCAGATTAAAGATTGTAAGAAAATAAGTTAATTTGATGATATAAGATGATTTCGATCTATTCAGAGGAAAGAAAATTGGACTTTTTTGAATATCATGATCAATGATAATGATAATGAACAATCAAGACTGAATTTCTCTTACCTTTGGTGATTTAAAGGTGAGTAGGCATAAGTGATTTTCTTGTCACCATTGATTGTGTTCATGGTAGTTCATTGAGAGATTGAAACTAATTGAAGATGAATCAAGTTAATGTGAACACATAAATATATTGATCATTGATCAGGCGGATTGTTGATTAATTAGAAGGAGTAAACACCACTTTTCGTAATCTCTATTGAGTGATTTATGTGAAAATCAAGATAAATTGTACCAATTTCATTTCCATTATCCAATAACAAAAGAATCGATAGTTAATAATTTCCGAATTCAATTTCTCTTGGACAATTTCAACGCAGTGGCTTCAATTAATCGATTATTTTATTCACCATAAAGATTGTTAATTAACACATATCGTTGATAAGTTAATCAGATTGAGATAAAATTGAGTTAATAGAGTTACTTAAGTGCCATCCATTGGTTAAGGATCAACTTAATACTAATCATTTTCAAATATGAAAACAGAATACAAATCAAAGTAACTCAACTTGTTCGTAATTTAGTTTTTAAATAATCGACGAAATAAAGTTCTGAACATTTCGAATTGTTTAATTACATTTATCCTTTTTCCTTCTCACTAATAATCAAACTAATGTTACAAACTTTTAGAATTGACAAGTTTCTTCATGAGCATTCAATCAGCTCGATCAATTGATTGAGTAAATTATTAAGTGATTGACACCAAAGTTTTTCAAGTGATTAACTTGATCAACCACCTGCGTCACAATTAAGTCACAATTAAGTCACAGATAATTTCTCATTGACGAAAGTTAATTTAGAAAATCAAACTCAGTGAAACTCATTTGCACAAGACTAATTAGATACCAAGATTTCATGTTAATTAAGTGGTTGAATCCACTAATTATGAAGATAAGTGTGAAAACTAATGATTAGCCTCATCTCATTAACTAACAAGATCTCAGCCAATTGTCAGGAGCAATTAATTGACTCTCGAACTTCAATCAGCTGTTGAGTTGCTCACGTGACTTGTTTTGTTTTGATGGAAGTGAATTTTTTGTTTACAACAAAAATTTGATTGAAAATGTTTTTGAATCGTTTCTCTAGTCGATCAATTAAATTGAGTGTTAATGTTTTATACAAAATTAGGTCTTCTAATTACTGCAAAGAATTTCAAATCGATTCAAGTCCATTAAATCCTGGTCGATTGAATTTCTACAAGAAAGCTTTTTATGCTTTTCTTTTCACCGGTGTAGTCAGTGTTGCTTGGTTTTCAAAGAAAAGATCTGAGAAAAGGTCGGAGTTAATCAGGGAAGCGACTCGATTGAACTCAAAGATCGGACGTATGACCATGTACAGATTCCGTGATTTTATTATCCCAGAGGAAGTGTTGAAATTAATACCACAATTGTCTTCAATTCAATTCAACTCCAATGATGTTATCCTTTGCTCGTTTCCCAAAACAGGTAAGTTTCTTGTTCGGTTTATCATTTCTTTCAATTTTTCTCTGGGTAATAATTTCTGTCTTGTTTCAATGTTTCTCAGGTGTTACATGGCTTCAGGAAATCGTGTGGCTTATCATGAATGATTATGACTTCAATAAGGCTCTCAACATCAATCTAGAGGAGAGGTCTCCTTTCTTGGAATGGATCATGCCGGGAATCTCTGGAATCAATAAAATGCCGAGTCCAAGGTTGATCAAAACTCATCTTCCATTAAGTATTTTGTTCAATCAAGAGACTAAAATTGAGCCAAAAGTGATTTCAATAACAAGGAACCCGAAAGATGTTGTTGTTTCTTACTATTTTTTTGCTCGGATGAACAAACTGATTGATTATAATGATTCAGTTTCTGAATTTGCAGAGAGATTTCTTTCCGGTGAAGTGCCTTATGGTCCATTGCATAAACATTACATTGATTGTTTAAAATATTCACTTGTTGAAGGGAATAAGGTTCTTCTAATTTCTTACGAGGATCTCCATGAAGACTTCGAAAAAAATGTTCATCGAATCTGTAATTTTCTAGATCAACCACTTCCGGATGATAAAACGATGTCTCGATTAAAGGAACATTGTAATTTCCGATTCATGGCTGTCAATCCACAGGTTAATTACTCTCATTGGGATAGAATTGGTTTACGAAATCCTGATGAATCTCAATTCTTTCGCAATGGACAGGTTGGCGATTGGACTAATCATCTAATTGAACCAATAGCAATTAAAATGGATAAGCACATTCAACTTCATTTATCCGACTTGTTTAAATTCAAGGATAAAATTACTAAAAGTCAATCAACATAATATTAGCTAAATATCACCAGAATGTTTATCAGGTGGTTGGACTATTGATTAAATCATCTAGAGTACATAAAGTAAATCAAAGAAATAAAAAATCAAATAAAAATCAAAAGAAAAGTTATTTTGATCTGAGCGCCAATAATATGTCACATCAGCTGATCTCAGTTGTCAACAACTTGTTGATTCATTTTGAGTTGAACCTTTCAAAAGTTACTTTTGTTTACATTCATTTTAAAAATGGACATTTATATAAATGCCCTTCAACTCAACTTATTTCAGAGTTGCTATAAGAGGCCAAAAAATACATATCTTTGCCTTAAAACAATCTCAATAATGTTACATATTCTTGATGATGAGAACAGATATTTCTCTGAATACGTGACCTTTGTGCTCTATCGGAATCATGTCAACATGATTGGACGTACAAAAACCCCACGAAGGATCCGAGCGATAACTGATATTGAAAAATGGGGATTTGATTTTGATAATTATAATGTCCAAATCCATGAAGTTGTTAACAATCAAGGTAACCTAACAAAATTATTTTGAGTCTTTTTTATTACTCTTGTTTCTCTCTCACTCTTACTTTTTTTCTCTCTAAAGATGCGAAGCGAGATCCAATCAACCATTTGGTCAGTGGTGTTGATAATCTTCAATTAGATGCTTCAATAAAACAAGAATCAACAGTCTTCAAACTCAATCGAGCTCAAAAGTCTCTGTTCAAAGATCTTCAATTGCGAAAATCCACAAGTTGCATTGATTGGTCGTGTTTGGCGGTTATGTTCAACATACTCGAAGACAAATCTGATTGTTATTGGTCCAGTGATTTAGTTTGTTCTTTTTATAACGAATTTGTCCAAAAAAATCCATAAAAAAATGTGAATCTCGAAACGATTTGAGTCATTTCTGAACGACTTCTCACTCTCGAACTTAAGTTGACAAATGATTTAATTTGCAATCTTACAATGAATCAGATACAATTTGATTGGAGTAAGTGAAAGTAAAGGAAAAAATCAACAATTAAATTAAAGAAAGCAAATTATTTCGATTAATTGTTATCCCAACTCGAAAACTTTGTTTACCTTTTTTTGTTTGATTTTCTCTGTGATTATGACAATCGGTGTAACCAGAAAATGTCCAAAATTCATCAAGTGAAAATCACCAAAATGTTTATCAAGGTGGTTGGACTATTGATTAAATCATCGAGAGTACATAAAATAAACTTATAATCAGATATTAAATTAGAATCAAATTAAAAAGTTATTTTAATCTGAGCGCCAATAAAATGTCAGCTGATCTGAGTTGTTGTCAACAACTTGTTGATTCACTTTTGTGAGTTGAACTTTTGTTTACATTAACAATTTTCTTAATCGTGATAATTAATCACTTGATTAATTATCAGTTTTTATTTTATTTCTTAATTGTTCCATGTTGATTTATAGTTTTTCTTTCGTGTTGCATGTAAGAAATGACCGGTAAGAAAATCTGTTCCAAATCTGTTTCAATTTGATCTTGAAAATTTTCATTCGTTTTCCAGCAATCGTTGATTGATGATTTTGAGAAAACAATTCAATTACTTTGATTGTTTTCATTAATTCTCTGAATCAAAATGACTTCTACCGAGCGTGTTGATGGTGATTCAGTTGAATCTGGTACCAAGGAATCAATCGATAACCGAGATGAAGCTTCTGACTTTTTTTCCAATTTCTTGGAACCAAATAATTTAAATAAAGTCCGTTCTCAGGTTGAAAGTTTCATCGGCTCTGAGACCGATCATCCAACAGTTTTAATAACCGTAAGTGAATCAAATTTCAACAGGTTGTTTTGATCAATTTCTATCATTTTCAGTCTGGAGGGACAACAGTTCCTATGGAGCATAATACTGTACGATTCGTGGACAATTTTTCAGCGGGAACAAGAGGATCAGCTTCAGCTGAGTAAGTTAATTATTCTCAATAATCTTATGAAAATATTAATTTTTCTTTTTCTCTTTTGTTTTGTTTGCTCATTATTAGATATTTTCTAAGAAAAGGATATAAGGTCATTTTCCTGTACCGTTTAAAATCATTGGAACCATTCACAAGGCACATAAATATCTGGCAACTCTTGGAATCACTTTCCTCATCAGATTCTGGTTCACAAAGTAAGATCAGTGATACTAATCATTTGCCATTTACGATATTAGTTTAACATTATCATCGTATCATTATCTGTCTCCTTCTTAATTATTATCCACAGTTGATCCTTTAGTTTATGACGAGTTATCAAAGACTGTATCAATTTACCGAGAGAGTAAAGCTAATATACTGATGATCACATTTACAACCCTTGCCGAGTATCTTTATTACCTTCGGGAAATTTCATTCTCAATGCAACCATTGGGATCGAAAGCGGCTCTTTACCTTGCAGCCGCAGTTTCGGACTTTTACATTCCACCAACTGACATGGTAACGATTCGCGAATTTTGAGTCTCACAACCATTTCATATTTTCCATCTTCTTTTTTACAGGCGACCCATAAAATTCAGTCTAAAAATGGTCCACTTAGTCTTGTCTTTGAATTAGTTCCCAAAATGTTGCGACCATTGGTCAAGTTTTGGGTCCCTTCGGCTTTCGTTGTTTCTTTCAAGGTATTTAAAGATTATTCAAAGGAAATTAGATATTATTTTACATTTGTTACTCTTCGTCTTTTTTTAGCTTGAAACTGATGAATCGATATTGTTGGACAAGGCAAGACAAGCGTTAATCCGTTATGGTCATCACTTGGTCATCGCAAATGTATTGCACACCCGAAAAAGTCAAGTTTTGATCGTCTCCGAGAAAGAATCGCATAAAATTACCTTGCCCAGTCCAGAGATGGAAATTGAATCAATTATTGTGGATCAAGTTATTTGCAAACATAAAACTTTCATGGACAATTAATTTGATTGTCTGTTGGTTTACAAATCAAATAACATTACAATGGTTTCAGTGCAATTTTTTTTAATGATTCATGATCACAGTGTTGATTGTTATTACAAAGGATGATTTTATACTTTTATTAATACGAATAGTAATATTAAAATAATATTATATTAACTCACAATAAGTTCAGAAAATTTAACTAATCTTTTGTATTTCTAGATGTTGGTCTTATTTTTTTTTTATCAGAATCAATCTCATTGTTGAATTGATTTAGTCTAACAAGTAAATGGTGTTGGTTAAAACAGTTGATTAATTGTGATTGAAAATATTAGATCGAGCTTTGTTTTTTCCTAGCAATCAAGCAAACAAATGCGGAGATCAATAAATAGATTGTATTCCCGGATTGATTAATTGATTATTTTCGTAATTCCCAGCGTTAGTTTTACATAAGAGTGAATGTTTCCATTTAAATGTGCGAAGAATTGTGAGAAAAAAACAAATGAATCAACTGGTCACAAAAGAATAGCCAGTGGTCAATCGTTCGATGAATGAGATGTTCGCTCCATTCGTGTTACCATAATTTTCTCAATAGAAAAGATTAAATTAAAATGTTCAGTTCGCGCTCGACATGATGAGCCACATTGTGATTCTAAATATCGTTTCAACAGGTAAATGTACGTATATTGTTCAAGTCTAAATATCGAAATCAAAAAAGAGAGAAAATGAAATATTTTAATTGCGTAAGAAAATCAACAATTAATCAACTTACTTAATTGTATCAATTGCTTGCAAGTTAGGAAGATCAGGGTTGAATAGGACGATTGCAATTAAAATACAAATAACTTTAGGATCACTGATCCAGTTCAAGTTAATTGTGTTTCCTTGATCACTTTCATTGCTAAATGAATCTTCAACTCGTCTCAAAGGATTATCAGGTTGTTGATTAGTTGCCTAAATTAAATTAAAGGGGAAAATCATAATAATGATTGAAGAAAAAGAGAGTTGATTAGAATTAGATTTAAACGAAGCAGTGCAATTTACGTTCAAGATTTACTGAATTAAACTTATTTTCTATGATGATTAGATAATAGATTGTTCAATCAATTGTAATTATCTGACTCTTGAACTGAATGTTGGAAAATGTCCAATCATTTGAACATTTGAAAACTCAGATTGAACTAATTACCACTCCAATAACAATCCATGGTAATTATCTGATTGCTATCAACAAGTTTTAATGGTAAAGGTAAATTAAATATAGAGATTATTAGTTACCTGAATTCAATTGACTTAATCGTGTTAATTAGTATAACTCATGATACACTCGTACTTAATAATGGTTTCTATTTATATAACAATCAACAATCAAGTGCAATTTAGATATAAACATTAATTTTATGTACATAGAGGCGGGAAAAGTTAATTCCAAGTTCAGAAAACAAGTAAAACAGAAAGAAAAATTAATTACATCTACTAGTAATTGAAGGATAGATGATTAAGATAGATTAATGGTGATTAATTGTTTGATTAATTCGAGATAATAATTTGTTTTCAACATTATTGTCTACCTAAACTCAACATATACAGTTAATACTCATTAAGTAATCAAAACTGATTTGGTTTTGCAGAAAAAAAAAATGATTCTAATCAAACAATTGGGAGATGAAATTTGCAACTGTAACGATTAATTGTTGGCTATAGCTGGAAATGTAATAGGATTAAATTAGGTTTTAATTAATGGTAAATATGTTTAATTACTTGCCAACAGTTATCGCTCGGTCTGGGTGAGGATGAGGTGGTTGACATTGAGGCACAAAAGTGACTTTTAACGGTCAGTATATCGGGAAATCCTCCTTTGACCAGAGTGATTTGATCTTCTAGACACAATTTAGAGTAAGAAGATAAACACCTACAACCGGAGATCAATTTTTCTAGATAAAGGTCGGTAAATTGTGTTACACCTTCAATGGAGGTTAATTCACAATTGTTTACGGTTAGTGGTTGATTAAAAAAATCGAAAGCATTGACTAAACTATCGATCGTTTCAGATTCTAGATCATCTAATGCGAATCCTTTTCGACATCCTTGCTTTAAATGACTTGGAGCAAAATTAGCGTCCAAAATTTTACGAATCACTCGGGCTTTCAAATTGCAATCAGTTTGATTGATTGGTGTTAATGATGGTGGTTGTTGTTTTTGTCGATCCGAGCAGGATAACCCTGGTGGATAAACACAAGTCTTTTTTGAGCTAATCATCGGTGTCGGTGATGGTGCTAATTTCCGTCCATCAACAATTACACCAACTCGGGTACAAGGATTGGATTCCGATCTTGATGATGACGATGATGATGATTGTGGTTGTGGTTGTTGTAAACAAGTAGCCGTTTCCGTTGCACGAATTGTTGAAGATTGATCAGTTTTGTTTACAATACTCGATTCAGAATTTAATTGATCTACCGATAGTCTAGATGTTGGTAAATTTAGTGCATGGCTTTCAACTAGAAATCTAATCAACCAATCGGAATTACTGTCTGATTTTAAAATACTTTGAATGTCCTGTCTTGGTTGTTTACAATTAGATTGAGGGTAATAAGTTCGTTGTAGAGAATTCATCAGATCAATGGTTGGAATAATTGATGAAGAGGAAGATGATGAGGATGCTGAAGATGAACAAGGTGCAGGCATCAAACCAGAATGTTGTTTGTTTGGACCATAACGATTAAGATTTGAACATGATTTTGATGATTGCAGGGATGAAGATGGTGAAGAGCAGGATGAAGTTGATTTACCAGATAATTGCATGAAAGAAGCTCCCATTTTAGCTGAAGACATTGATAATGATGAAGAAGATGGCGATGGTGAAGGCGTGGGCAGAGATAATGATGACCAGGTATTACGATTAGATGAGATGGAATCATTATCTTTAACGAAGCTCCTTGAAGTTAATTTGTTACACATTTTAAAATCTCGTAATAAATTATCTTTGCAATTGTAATTAGATGATCTTGAACTGATAGTAGAACTTTTGACACTACCACACCCACGAGACAAATTGGTACAATTTTCAAATCGAGATTTTTTCTCATCATCACTTTGAGCCCAATCTTTTCTCATGCCAACTTTAAGACATTTTACCAAACGACATCGGCGACATATTTTCCTGGTAATTTTATCAATATCACAGTCGTTATTAAACGGACATTGTAATTCCTTAATTCAATTAATATAAAAAACAAAGGAGAAAAAAAAGAGGAAAACAATTAATAAACAAGAAAGACATCAACTTGTCACCACATCAACACATAATTAATATAGAAAAAAAAAGAGAATAGAAAATGCTGACTCGCCATTATCACATTTCAACAGAAAATCATATGATTTAATTTCAAACTAAATTCTAGTTGATGGTCACTTCTCAAGAGGTCAATTCTCATCTATTCTAATGCAAAACTTACCTCTAGTTTGTCCGCTGTCCGTCTAAAGAAGGCCTTACATGGTTCACATGTGAGGACACTGAAATTATAACCGATTGCTCGGTCGGAGCAAATACGACAAACATGTTGATTGTTGGGATCATTGGAAGAACTTGAATTGTTTGACATTAAATTGCAAAGAAAACGTGGTGATAAAATCAACTGAGAACAAAAGAGAAAAGAAGAGAGAAAAATTTGGAACAACGGAATCTGGTTTTACCTGAAAATAGAAAATAGAATAGACAAAATTAGGGCCAAGAGAAAGTAAGAGAAAAAAGAAAGGAGAAAATGTTGGTTACCTTAAATTGTGGAATTATTACAATTGTGAGAGTTTCTCTTTTCTCTCTCTCTTTTTCTCATTCTACTAATTATCTAGAAGATAAACAGAGAGAAAGAGAGAGAGAGACAAAATAACGGTGATAATTACAATGAGAGAGAAAAAGATAATTATTACAGAGGAAAAGGTGATTAGGAAAAAAAAAAGATAAAAAGAAAACAAAGATAGAAAAAAGAAAGAGGAAAAACGTTCTACTTTCTTTTGGGAAGAAAACAATAACATTAATAGAAAAGAATTTTTTTAAAAAATTTTCTTATCGTTACAAAGAGATGATAAGTTATTAATCTTACCTTTTCGATCCTTTCAACAATTAACTATCCTGGATTAGAATTAGATTATTAACTCTTCAATTCCATTAAGTTTTCTCTCCCTTTAATTAGGTTTAGTGTGTTGATGATCAAATTGTCACATCTAAAGTTAATTGTTGCTAATTGATTGATCATATTTTGTTTATACTTTTTGTTGTGATAATAAAAAATCACTTTTTCGTTGATTGTTTGCCAACTTTTCTGCAGGTATCTAACCAGATTTACCTGATTGTTGTGTAAAACTTGATATCACATTGATTCCCTTATGTTGGGGACAAACATTAATCCTTTGGGTAATTGAATTGTTATCAAGTTAATTGATTGATTAGGTAAAAAAAAAATCAACAATCGATTATCGTTTGAACACTTGAAACTCTTGTATCTTTTTCACTGAATCGTTTCAATGAACACATTAACCCGATCAAGATGAAAGGATGAAAAAGAGACAAGATGGTAAATCACATTAATTAAAAACGAACGACAGAAATTAAATCAAATTAATTGAATTAACTGATCAACAAATTGTTGGAAAACGTTAATGCGCCTGAGCGAGTGATTTGTTGTTTTGATTATCATTCATGACTCCAAACAAGGAGTTTAGTTTGATTTTAAATTGTGGTAAGTCAACAAGTTGTTTCGTTTTGTTTTCTATTAATTGTTACGCGTTAATTTGGTTAATTTAGTTGTTATTTTACCATCGAAAATACTGTGATTAGTGGACATTAATTATGACAAGTACAGGGTAAGAATCAAATTGATATTATTTCATTTTTTTGTTACATTTTCTTTCATCTTGTTTGTCTATTTTGTTTTGTTTATTTTTGTGTTTACACCTAAATGAGTTGTTGTTGTTCATCAATCCAGTTTATTAATCATCTTTATCTTGTTTTAATCTGGTTAATATAAATTACCCTGGATTCTGGATCCTGTTAACAATTAACTGTGTCCTTCCTTTCAATTTAAACAAATGATTGTCTTCAATTTTTATTGTAATTTCATTGAAATGAGATTTTCCATTTTCTGGATTCAATGGCAACTTTTCACTAATTTGTTTTCCTGTTTTTTTCTGTTCTCTTTGTTATTTAAACCTTGTTGTCCTGTTTCACTTATATAGTGAATCTCGTACCCATACAAGGGAATTAAAACCGATTACTCAAGTGAC
Organism: Panonychus citri; assembly: GCF_014898815.1. Taxonomy (NCBI): domain Eukaryota; kingdom Metazoa; phylum Arthropoda; class Arachnida; order Trombidiformes; family Tetranychidae; genus Panonychus; species Panonychus citri. Next base: position 4,089,591 of record NW_026515543.1, on the reverse strand, counting down.
TTATTTCTATGAAGAAAGCCGGGAAACTACAGTTAAACCACAGACAGCAACATCTTCACCTCAACATGTAGTTATGGATCCAAATCCTAAGACAAATGGAACCACTAACACAACCGCTGCCCCGAAGGCAAATAAAAATGGAGCTTCCTATGCAATTAGAGAGCTTGATGATCTGATGGCCTCTTTATCCGATTTTAAGGTAATTCATTAAGACATTCTCTCTCTCTCACCCACTATTCTCGTTTCCACACTAAAATCTTAACCTTCTTTGTTTTCTAATCTTTCTAATATTTCTAGACTTCACCACAACATAATGTTACTAAATCTACTACCAGTAAACCTTATGGAGCTTCCAATGCTATTGGAGAGCTTGATGATCTGATGGCCTCTCTGTCAGATTTTAAGGTACTATCGTTAACCCGTTAACTGTTTCATCCTAAAATTTAATCATCTGTTTAGAAATTGTTCCCTTTGTAATATTGACTCTCTTTTCTTTTATTTAATCTTTTAGGTTAAAGAGAAACAATCTCCTAACCATGAATATGGAAAAGTTCAACCAAAATCCTCATCAATTAAAGGAATTGCTAAACAAACTCAGGTTCAAAGTAAAGCTCAAACTTTGGACACGATGATTGGTGATCTTCAGATTGACATGAGTAAACATGGCGTAGATACAACTGCTAAAGGTCATTGTGCTGCTTGTCATAAACCAATCGTTGGACTGGTAATTGACTTATTCTAATCAATTAATTGTATTAACATTGACTTTTAATGTTATGGTTTCACTTGTCTCACCATTTCAGCTGAAGCCGAAACTTAGATAATCCCACATATCAGAATATTCTTAATGATAGTGGTTATTTTTAAATTTCTCTCTCTTTCTCTCTAATTTGCTGGTCTTGTCTCTTTACGAACACTATTATTAATCATATTTTTTTTATTTTCTTCCCTTTTTTTGTAGGTTGTTACTGCTTTAGGAAGAACCTGGCATCCGGAACATTTTACATGTGTACATTGTGGAATCGAATTGGGGCAAAGAAACTTTTTCGAACGGGAAAATGAGCCTTATTGTGAAGCCGATTATCACAATTTATTTTCACCTCGATGCGCCTACTGTAATTCATCGATTATCGACGTAAGAGCGATTCCTTTCACCTTAGCCCACATTCATGTTTCTCTCTTTTCATCATCATTCATTGATCAAAAATAATAGTAAGAGCAAGAGAAATACAGGAAAAGAAATCAACCCACAGACGATTTGGCAACTTGCTCTGGCATTAAGACTCTAAAGAAGAGGAAGAAAACTGATGATGAGGATGAAAAAAAATGAATAGAATAAATGATTGTTAACACCCAATGTCCTTGGTACAACACCCACAACATGTAGTAAGATGATGATTTAGAGAGCGAGAGAGAGAGAGATGGATAAGAAAAGATTAGTGATGAAGATGAAGATGAAGATGAAGAAAAGAGTGAAGAGTGAAAAGAGAAATGTTTCTCAAAACGAAAAGCAAATAGGGTTAAATGAGGAAAACATTGAAATGATGTAGGAGCTAAAATGATTTTCGACTCAACTCAAAGGTAGATGAAAGAAGTTTTCTCATGCCAAAGTGATATTGATAATACTTTTCAAGAGATTGTCATTGGAATAGAGAGAAAAAACTTCCTTAAACTTAACCTAAAAAACTGTAACGTGTTAAAACTAATAAGTTTCTCTTTATTTTCTCTCTTTTCTAGAAATGTGTCACCGCTTTAGACAAAACATGGCACCCAGAGCACTTTTTCTGTGCCCAATGTGGTAAACAATTTGGAGATGAAGGTTATCATGAGAAAGATGGAAAACCTTATTGTAGCGAAGACTATTTTGATCTATTTGCACCCAAATGTGCAGGATGTAATAGCGCGATCACGGACAATTATATATCAGCGCTAAATTCACAATGGCACCCGGATTGTTTTGTTTGTAGGGTAAGAAGAAGGCGAAACTCATCAGATAAACACGAGAACAACAAACTAATCAGACAATTAACTTTTAACGTTAACAAGTTTGGAATATTCATAAACCATTGCATCTTATTTGAGTTTTTTATTGTTTGTTTACAATTAACTTGTGTTTTCTTTAAGATATGATTAGATTATTATCAAGAACTGTCTGTTTATTTTGTCCAGTAATTTGATAGAAATTGTTTATCTTATTAATTATTATTTTCCTTGATTATTGATTATTATTAATTATTGATTACAGGATTGTCGATGTCCATTTATTGGAGGTAGTTTCTTTGACCATGAAGGTCAACCTTATTGCGAGACACATTATCATGCCAAAAGAGGATCACTTTGTGCCGGATGTCACAAACCAATTAACGGACGTTGTATAACAGCCATGTTTAGGAAATTTCATCCTGAACATTTTGTTTGTTCATTTTGTTTGAAGCAACTTAACAAGGGAACTTTTAAAGAGCAAAATGATAAACCATATTGCCATTCGTGTTTCGAGAAACTTTTTGGTTAACAAAAACAAATCGAAACCATCGTCACCAATCGCATTACCATCAGTGTCACCTCAAGGTTTATGTCGAACTGACCATGAACCCGCTTCCACACTTTCTGAGGATAATTTACATCTCTCTCTCTCTCTCTCTCTCTCTACACCCACCAACCATAACATAACAATGACTCAATAACAATTATAAAACCAGCTTATGACTCCAATCATCACCTCGACAAAATCAACAATGACAAGACTCTCGCATCTCTAATTCACTTTGAAAATCAAATACTCAGTCAACACATCGAAAATCATTGACCCTTAATAACGAAAATATTTTCGCATCCAGCCCACTTTTCTCTATCCATTGATAAAATTGCGATTCACGGAAAAGAAAAGTTAATCATTGACCAACCCTGAAAACTGAGTTACTCTTCACCACGCTTACGAGTGCGAAACAAAAATCTAAATGAATGAACTATCCATTAACTACTATTATTATAAAATTTGAATGATTAAATCACCATGAACAACAATTAATCATTGATAATCGCCAACGAAAAAAAAGTTACGACTACAATTGAAATTGAAACGATCAAGTCATGATAACAAATCTATGATCAGCAATAAATCTGAGGCCTTGATAAAGTACCAATTAAAACACACGTTTAAATGATTAACATCAACAATTTTATCAAATTAATCATCATAATCAAATTAAACTATTATATCAATAACAATATACTTAATGTATTAATTAAACAAATTAAAAGAAACTCATGTTCCAATCAAAATGATTGAACAATTAATTTGTTCAAATGTTAATTTCCATTAGTGTTTCGTGTCTTTGATTACTCGGAAATCAATCTAACTAATAGTTGATTAACTAACAGTTGATTGAATAAACCAATAAATGAATCAAAATGATCTTTTAATTGAAATCAATCCAAAAATTGAATCAACAACTAATCATCAATACAACATTGATATTTAGGGACAAAACTGATTGACGTACCTGAGCTTTGGGTAACATTTAGATTGATTAATTTGTTTAATTGTTGTTTGATTGATTATTCAGTTGGTTAACTTAAACGTTAATTTGATTCTGGTTCATGAGAAAAGTTGGTTTAGTTAGATTCAGATGAATTAAACAGTTTTCAAGATAATGAACTTGAAATTAAATAAATACTTTTAATTAGAATTGGAAAGTTAATTGTTTCACCTGAAATTGTTTAATTAACAATTTGTAGGATGAACAGTAACTATCGTCAATAGTAAATCATTAATAATGTCATTGTATTTTTTACTCTCTGTTTCGAATGAGATTAACTAAATTAGTCTAAATTATTTTTCTTGTTGAAACTCATTGAAAGGTGATTACGATAATAATGGGATCTTTAATTGTTTTGGTTCTTAGTAGTTTGTTCATATTTAACTCGGTGAATATTATCAAGTCTCGAACTCTAAGTGATGCTACAAATCGTTCAGGATATAAAGCGGATGATAAACGGGATTTATCGAAACGTCAGGTCGAAGATACTGAGGAAGTTTTTGATGTTAATAATACTTTTGAAAATGAAGTCCAAGTCGAAATCGAAGACGATGGTCAAGTGGATGATAATTCAGAAGAACAAGTCGAAGAAGAGGTAGAAGAAGAAGGTCAAGATATCGAAAAATATGAAGAGGACGAAGGATCCGAGGAACAAGAAGAGACTGAAGACGATGAAGAAAATGACGGTGAAGCTCAAGAAGATGAAGAAGGAGAAGAAGAAGAAAAGGGAGAGGAAGAGGAAGAGGAAGAGGAAGAAGAGAATTCGGATGAAGAGGTAACAGAGGAAGAAGAGGAAGATAAAGCCCATCGAGAATCTCACCTTGGTCGAAGAGCCGGTAATTCGAGAATTGTATCGAGTAGAAATGGTTTTCCCACTCGAAGAGGAAACTCAATCGGACGAGAGAGCAACATGGAAGATCTTGCTCACAAATTGGGAGGTGTAGTTAAGAGTATTAGTCAAAGTTTTCGATCTAAAATGAACGATGGTCAAGAGTCTCATTCGATAGATAATCCAAGGCCAAACATGAACAATGACGTAAGTTCGACCTTTAATTCTCAGGCCAATGGTGATTCATCAATCGCCTCGAGCTCCACTCAAGGAACTCAACCAGGAATGAATTCAGATACTCAGAGTCGAGAGGCCATGATACCAATGATGAATAATGAACAAAAAACCGAACCTAAAATGGACTTTGGCCAAACCGAATCAACTAATCAACTTCCAATCAATCAAAGTCCAATTAATTTGATGTCATAAAATTGAAATGATTAAACAAATTAATCCAACAAATGAAATTTCATCTGCTCATCTTAAATTGTTCAATTTAAATTTCACTTATTGATTGAATTTTAATCTTGTTCATCAATATCATGAGTCTAATAATTAGATCAAAATTTAATCACGATCTTCAATTGTTAATAATGTTTTTTTTTGTCATCATGATTTTCATTATCATTACCTTTTTATATATTGAATAAAAGTATTACCATAATTATGATACAATAGCGTCATGATTGATAAAACAAATTTTTCATGAGGAAAAGCAAAAGTTCAGCTGAATTGATATTCAGATCAAATGAACTTTGTATCTCCATCTAACCAGAGGGAGCTTTTAACTGGGAGTTTTTTCATCTTCATCCTCATCATTTTCCAGTTTCATCAGTTTGTAAACAACACTTATTATTTACTCCGCTGATTTGAATGTAAATCAATTACAATGATTAAAATATACAAAGTCTTCCTGATTTCTTTATCTTTTAATTGTCAGCAATTTACTTTTCATGTTAATCAAGTGAAATGAACAAAAGATGAGCAATAAATTATCAACACATAAAGATAATTGAATAATTATAATTGAGTGAATTGTGTAAAAACCATTTCAACGCTAATGAATTTAATTGTTTCTCTTGTAATAATTTAAGTTGTTCAATCAACATTTCCTGATAAAACTCAAAATATGATCAAATTGATGGTTAATTGTTATCATTATTGTAAAATGTTTTTCCTTTTATACCTGATTTTGTGTTTACCTTTGAATGTAACATTAGATGATCGAGTTGTATTCAACATTGGAGCTGTTCTCAGTTCTGGTCCTAATATCGCCCTGTTTTTACAGGTAAATTACTCAATGTTCAATGAGTTGAACAGGTGAATTGATTATTGTTTTTCTCTTCCCAATGACAGCAAATCGAAACGGGCAAACTGATGCTTCCAGCTCGAACTGAGTTGATTGGTAATACGGTTCCAATGAGTGTTAATCCAATTCGAACTGCTCAAGATGTTTGTGATAATTTAATCTCTCGACAAGTTTACGCCGTAATTGTGAGCCACCCGAATACAGAGGAATCATCTCCAGCTTCGGTATCATTTACCTGTGGATTTTACAACATACCTGTAATAGGTAAATGCTCAGTTGATTTTTTTTTCGCTTTTCGTTTATGATTAAAGAATCTTTTTTTCGTCTTCTTCTCTATTCATTTGAAAGGTATTTCCAATCGAGATTGTTCATTATCGAATAAGAATCTTCATGGATCTTTCATGAGAACTGTTCAACCTTATTCTCATCAAGCTGATGTTTGGATTGAACTTCTTCGTTCTCTTGGTTATCAATCGGTCATTTTTATCCATTCTTCGGACAACGATGGTCAATCGACTTTACATCGATTCCAAAACATGGCCGACAGAAGTAAGATCAAAATTGAAAGGATTATCGAATATGATCCAAGGGTAATAAACATCACTTCGGATATGAATAAGGCTAAAGAAGAGTTAAGTTGCCGAGTGTACATTTTGTATGCCAGTCGAGAGTCGGCGATGAAAATATTCAAAGAAATCGAACGTCTCAATATGACCGGATTCGGGTACGTTTGGTTGGTCTCAGAACAAGCACTTGGCTCATCAAATGTACCGAACGGTGTCATTGGTCCGACTTTGAGAAATGCTCGAGATGAGGCTTCTCATATTCGAGATAGTGTTAATATCATCGTAATGGCGTTGAGAAATTTATATCAGCATGAGAATATCACTCAACCACCAAATGATTGTCGTCGAACTGTTGACCAATGGATGACTGGAGTTACTTTCATGAAATATCTGAAAAATCAAACTCTAGAAAACGGAGCAACGGGAAAGATCACTTTTGATGAGAATAATGATCGACGTGAATCAGATTACTCGATAATCAACATTCATTCAGGTATTAAAACCGAAGTTGGTAAATATGTTTATAATCGTAAAACCGATTCAATGATAATGAGTCTAAATGAAAGTGAAATCATTTGGCCTGGAGGCTCATTAACAAAACCACCAGGTTATTATGTACTAACTCACTTGAAGATTGTTACAATTGCCGAAGCTCCTTTCGTTTGGGCGACACCAGTTAATGAACTGGTCACCGATTCTTCAACTTCATCTCCATCTTCCTCATCTTCCCAAATAACGACATCAACCTGTCCACCAGGAAGTATTCCCTGTCCTCGGAATGATTCAATCACTGGACTGGAATCATTGTATTGTTGCAAAGGCTATTGCATTGAATTGTTAACCAAATTAGCTGATCAAATGGGATTCACGTACAATTTATATTTGGTTCCTGATAAAATGTACGGAGCTTATTGGTTCAACTTGGAAGGTAAAAAGCAATGGAATGGTTTAGTTGGTGAGCTGACCAACAAAAGAGCTGATATGGTAATTGCTCCTCTGACAATTAATCCCGAGAGAGCGAAAGTGATTGACTTTTCGAAGCCATTTAAATATCAAGGAATCGCCATGTTACAGAAAAAAATTCCCAAAGGTGCTAAGCTTGATTCTTTCTTGCAGCCATTTCAAAATACCCTTTGGTTACTTGTTATGGTTTCCGTTCATGTGGTCGCTCTTGCTTTGTACCTTCTTGATCGTTTTAGTCCTTTTGGTTCGTTTGGACTTTCGAAAGTGGCCACTTTAAGACCTGATGAAGAGAAGGCTTTGAACTTTTCTTCGGCTCTGCTCTTTGCTTGGGGGGTTTTACTCAATTCGGGTATTGGTGAGAAAACACCGAGATCTTTTTCCGCTCGAGTCTTAGGAATGGTTTGGGCTGGATTTGCGATGATCGTGGTTGCTTCTTATACCGCCAATTTGGCCGCTTTTCTGGTTCTTGATCAGGCTGAGACCGAAATCACCAGTTTGGATGATGCAAGACTTAGGAATCCAGCTGAAGGATTTACCTATGCTACAGTCAGGGGAAGTTCAGTTGACATGTACTTTAGAGGTCAAGTTGAATTGTCCAATATGTATCGACTGATGGATGAGATCAATAAACCAGACACTGAATCTGCAATTCAGGCTGTTAAAGACGGTGATCTGAATGTATTTTTTTGGGATTCACCTCGATTAGAGTATGAAGCTGCTCAAGATTGTAAATTGATCATTTCCGGTGAAACATTTGGTAGATCCGGTTATGGTATTGGTTTACAAAAACACTCATTTTGGACGGAAAATGTGACTTTGTCCATTCTCGGTATGCACGAATCTGGATACATGGAGGGATTGGATAATAAATGGATCCTCAAGGGCGATGAAAAGTGTGATAAAACTCAAGAAAACTTTCCGACCACTTTGGGATTGAAAAACATGGCGGGTGTTTTCATGCTGGTCGCCGGTGGAATCGTCGCTGGATTTATATTCATCACCATAGAGATTTCTTATAAGAGGCAGAAAGCGAAAAGATTTCGCCAAGTAAATTCGGCGAAAAAAGCAGCCAAAAAATGGAGGTCACTTGTCGCGGTGAGAAAAAATCGAAAACTTTTCCTCTTTCAATGCGATTTCCATTGTCCGACAGATCAAATTAACTTTTTACTTTTATTTAATTACAGAGACAAAAACAAATGAAAGCTCCTTTTAAAGTACCAATCAATATGGTCCATCCATCGACCTCATTAACACTATCAAGCTCAATGATTGGATCTGGAGGATTAACGGGTGCTGATATAATCTCCCCAATGACACCTCCGAATGTGATACCGATCGGTCAACAATCGGGACCTCCACCTACTCCACCTCCACCGTTACCTTTTAAAAGGACAGCTCGTGATCAGCAAACACAAGATCGTAATCGTTTGGACTTGATTGCGACCTCACCTTATCCACCATCCACCAGACCAGCTCCAGGTTTCCGTTTATCGGCTCCTTATACAGTTGAAAGAAACATGAATGAAATGATGAAATCTCCGACTTCATATACTATCTCGTCCAATCTTCCTGATATTGGTCAATCATATTCATCACAACAACCACAAATACCGCCACTTCCTCTATCATCTGGAAACAATTCTGGTTCAGGGCAAATGCCCTCAGAGGGTTTGTATCAATCATCAGGTTACTATCCATCAACTGGTCAAGATGTTCCGTCCGTTGGAGAAGTGGCCACTTCATATTCGAGTCAATTAGACCCTGATATACCACCTCCACCACCACCGCCATTATCAACATCACCACGACCTCCTCGAACTCCACAACAACAACACACTCCGTACATGAGGCGAGTTAAAGGCTACTTTGCCGTCTGAAATCGCGAACAATAAATAAAATGTTTCGTTAACTAATCAACTTAATTTGAAAGGAATAATGTTCAAGATCATTTCTCAAAGTAGTTAATTGATGAAAGAACAAAGTTAATTGTTAGTTTCACAATCAAGTTAAAATCTGTTTCTTCCCAAATAATTTCTGATATTATGATGAACAATTATATCATGTAAATGGTTAAAAGTTTGAAACAATTAAATAATAAACAGAAAATGAAATTGTAACGGTAAATTTATAATCGATTCGTATTTTCAATTAGTAGAACCGGTTCAATTTCGAAAATAACTCTAACTGGACACTGACCAGTAGTCGATTATACTCTTGACGGAATAGTCCAAAAGAAAAATCCAAATAAAGTTCTGAACGAAATCGATATTTCTTTCATTTAGTTCATTAAACGAATATTATTTTCATATTTGGCGCTTTTCTTTTTCTCTTCAATGTTTATCTTTCTGGTTCTATGGAGATTTGAATGTTTTGTTTACAACACATTTTCACTTTTCTAATTATGATTAGTTAATTGTTACCGTATCTCTTTTTGATTAATTTTTTCTTGTGATTCTGTTTAAAAATGGCCGGAAGGAAAATTTTCTTCGACAATTTTGTCTCTAAAAACGCTCTTCGATTACCAAGAAAAGGCTCAGATCCGAATCTTGCTGATCTTTATAACAATGCAAAGAGAATCAATTTAAAAAGAATTGAGAGAATTCAAGCAAATTTAGATCCATTTTATCCTAATATCGCTTCTTTCAGGTAATTGTTTATCTTCTTTACATCAATATAATGGTAAAATTAACTAATTACTGTGATTCTTTTTCAGAGAGATGATCCAATTTTTATCCAACAAAAGGATTCGCAAGACAAATGAGGAATGTATCTTGAAGACGAATATTGTTAATTCTGGAAACGAACCTGAGTTACAATTCTTCCTAAGTAAATATACATCAGATTTTCTTGTTGTTTTCAATATTAATACTTGTTTATTAATTGACAGAGAATGGTAAAAAATTGGTATATAAAACTGGTCTTCTACAAACAATTGATATTTTGTACCATCTAAACAGTAAACTGGCTGAAGTGGAGGCAGATTTTTCTGAAGAATAATTAACTTATTAAAATCGATGGATTAATCTTGTTCTTGGAATATTTGATTTGGTCCTGATGTAAAATCCTGTAGTATATTTACTTGTAATACTGTAATAGAAGAGAGAGAGAAAAAAGTTGGTCGAAAAGCTCCAATTGAACAATATTGAAATCGTGATGGTCAATTGATTTTTTCTCCCCGATATTCAACAACATTGTCATCAGTTTCATGGACAATAACAGAATAGAGTATATCTCTAGGTAGTTTCTCTTTCACCGAATCATAAAGATAAACAGAAATGTTTTCCACCGTTGAGACTTTCCCAGAATCAATGAAATAAGGGACATCCCTATCAATGAATTTATGGTCAACTGTTTCAATTACTTGTTCCATGATTCGCTTCAATTGAGTTAAATTGATGAGCATTCCGGTTTCTTCGTCGATTGGTCCTCGTAAATTAACTTCAACTCGATAATTGTGACCATGTCCATTGATATTATTACATTTTCCATAGATTTTACCATTAGTGAGTGAATCAAGTCTAGAAGAGTTCAAACGATGAGCAGCACTGAATGAAATTTTCTTCGTCAGGTAAACTATCGGTGAACCTTTTTTATCCATCAAATCAGTTAATAGAAAGCTGATTGGTAAGAAAGAAAAACAATTCAACCAAATTAAACAATATAAATCAATAATAATCAACAACAGATGACAACAAGTGTAAATGTTAACCAGAAAAGGAAGAAAAAATTTCGATTTATCAAGAAAAAGATTCGATTGAAATCGATTAATAATCGCTCATCTCTTAAACTTTAATTAAATTCACATTTAAATCAACGTTGATTTATTATCATAGTTAATTAAAACAGTAAAAATTAACATAATGGGAATATAAACAAAGCTAAACAATTACAGCTGAAGATAAATTGTTATCTAGATGATGATGGAAACAATAGGAAACAGTAGTTTTATTTTCATCGACAATTCAGTTAACTTGATTAAATTGTTTCGATATTTTAATTGCTCGACAATAATTAACAATGACAGGTATAAGAATCTTAATTATATGTGCTTCAATTGTTACTACTTCAATTTGTGCTCCAACATTGGATGACGATCTGAGCGATTCAATTAAAATAACCTTTGGTATTGACGGGAATCCTCAAGGTGATGATGGCTCACTTTCTAATTCAGATGATGATTCGGGTATTGGTCGGCTTTTCTCCGGGCTTGGAATAGATATGAGTGCTAATGGTGAATTGGGTTCTGGTTTGGGATTAAATAAAGAGGAAAAAACTAAACAAACGAGAGAGCAAACAGAAAGTGAAGATGATACGGAGGAAGAAGCGGAAGAAGAAACGGAAGATGAGGCAGAAGAAGACGTCGATTCTGAAGATTCTGATTCGTACTCCGAAGAATCTAAAAGTTCGAGTTCCAACTCTGAAGATTCTGAAGATGAGGATGAAGAAGATGAAGAAGATGAAGAAGATGAAGATGGCAACATAATAGAAAATACCCTGAAAATGGTTAACAAAGGGGCAACTTCAGGTTTGGATCGTGCTGATGGTCGCGGATTCGTGGATAAAGTAACTGGATTATTAGATTTTGGTTCTGCTTCAGATTCAAAATCATCTGAAAAAAGTAAATCGAACCAAAGTTCAAGAAAAGGAACAAAAAGTGCAAGTGAATCATATTCTTCATATGATAGTGATAATGGCGATCAATCAAGTGCTGATGATACAACATTCGGACTTAAGTCCACTCTCGATTACGGGATGGGAACTGGTAAAAGTTTTGCAAGCAGATTAGGAGGTTTGTTTGAAGCATTTGGAAATGGTTTTGGGACATCGTCTTCGGACTCAGATGATGTGTCGAGCTCACGTTCGGATTCAGATTCTCAACAGACTGAAAGGTTTTCATCAAGTAAATCGTCACAAAGAGGTAGAAACTCTGAGAGCAACGATGAACAAATCAATGATTATTCTGATAGTGATTCTTATCAATCAAATGATCAAAGAAATCGAAAACATTCAATAAATAGCATCGCCAATAGTTTAGGACAAATAGTTAATTCGTTTGGATTAGGATCGTTCGGTTCCGATTCAAGGTCGGTATCTAATTCAGGAAGTGCGTTAAATACCGGAAGCAATGATTCAACCAGTAGAGGAAAATCATCTTATTCGAGTAGCTCAGCTTCTTCTTCAGCCTCATCGGCTTCAAATTCTAATTCAGGTAATTCGATGAACGAACTTACCTCACAGTCAGGTCAGAGTATGACTTCAGGTTCAAGTTCGGTATCTAATTCAAAAGATGCATCAAGCATAGGATCAAATACCGGAAGTAAGGATTCGAAAAGTGCGTTAGAAAATTCTTCCTCATCATCCGCATCGGCAGGTTCGTCCTCATCTGCTTCAAATCAGAAAATGAACAATAAAAATTATCCAAATTCGAACTCAGGCTATTCAATGAACGGAGTTACTTCAAGTGCAAGTTCAAATTCAGTAAATTCAATGAGTGAATCACCTTCGCAATCGGGACAAAGTACGACCTCAGGTTCGAGTAGATCCTCGTCATCTAATAAAAATCAAGGATCAACAAATAAAATCAGACAGGAAATGCAAACAGTTCAGCATCATCATCATCATCCATAAATTCATCAAATTCAAATTCAAATTCAAGCTCAAGTTCATCTTCAACCACCGATTCCAGAGCTCAGAGTAATCGTATTGACCAAAACACTAACGATCCCAATGGTCAAGGAGGATTTTTACAAAAATTAACTTCCAACATTGGATCAGCTATAAACCCTAATGGACAGGGACTCGAAGTCAAAATGGACATTGGGCTTCCAGATATGACACAAATGAACCAAATGAATCCATTTAATTGATAAAAAATCGAAACAACAATCAAAATAAAAACAAATTTCAATTGATCAAAACATTGAATGAAAACGAAAAAAACTCCAACAAAATAAACTAATTTAAATTGAAAGAAAACAAATCAGTTGATAATCAAACCAATAGATCGAGCTAAAGGTTCAATCTTTAAGCAATTAACAAGAGAATCAAATCACGAAAAACAATTTAAATGACTCGAAAAAACTCAAATAAATCAAATGATGAATGAAAAAAAACTACGAGGAAAAAAAGACCAAACAAAAATGAAGGAAACAATTAACTCCCTAATTGTCCTTTGTCCTTTAATCAAGAGAAACCCTTTCATGACAATCAGTCAAATGAAAGGTGAAGAGTAGATGACGATGAAACCGATGAACATGATGAACATGATGAAAGAGGAAGAAACTGAATGAAAAAACGAGAAAGAAAGTAAATTAACAGGAAAACAAATGGAAAAGAAAAAAAAAAGATACGATTAATTTTCCACTAGATGGCAGTGGAATAAATGGAAATGAGGTCACACAGAATTTTGAATTTCTGTTTACAAGATTATCGTTAATACAACAATTGTTTTGTTTTATTCTGATTTTATTTTATTTTTCCAATTAATCTTATTACCTGTTATTGTTGAAATTGTTTACATCTTAATTGTTACCTCGTCACCTTCAATCATTTATCATCGTATCATAATTGTTACCTAATTACCTTGGACATTAAATTTTATGTAATTTATTTTCTTCTTCTCTATCAATCTCTCAATCTTTCTCACTTTCACACACTCTCTCTTTAATATCTCTCTCTCTCTTTCTCTCTCTTTCTCTCTGTGAATTTCTCTCCAAAAATTCAATATCTATTTTAATTATTTGTTAATCACTTACAACCAAAAATCTAACCTCAACCAACAATCTAATTAAACCAGTGAGAAGAGAATCAATTGAACATCAACCGATTTGTAAACCAATCGTTAATCCTGTGAGCCTCAACATAGTTTCATATTTACGTATCACCGATTACCTAATATAATTTTGGTGAATTATGATTTAATTAATCAATGGTTCCCCTTTGATCATCATCTCTATTCCATCATCATTGTATTTTTTTTTCTGATTATCAGATACAGTTAGATGTCTCTCTATGAGTAGCCTTTGTAGCTAATTTTTTCTCTTTCTCCCTTTATGTCTACAAAAGTAGTTGCCATTTTGGTTTGACTTTTTTTTCTATTCTTTTTCTGTCTCTTTCTATTTTTTTTTCTCTCTCTTTCTTTCTCTGTGTTTTAATCTCTTTGCCTTAACAAAAATTGAATTCTAATAATTGAACTTTCATCTTGATTGGTGGTGAAAGCAAACACAACAACAGAAAAGCTCATAAAATAATAATATTAATTGTTACCAGATTCAATCATCCTACTAATTGTTAATCACTTTTGCTCTCCCTTTTGTGCTTCTTTCTCATCTTCTCATCTTCTAATCAACAATAACATCATCTCTATATTGTGTCATCATCATAAACATTTAATCAACATCTTCATTTCTTTATCCTGGTTATACTTAAATCGTTGTTACTCATAACTGTTAACTTGTTGACTGTTAATTGTATCAATTTATTATTATTATTATATAATTAGTAATACCACAATCAACTATTAATAGTCACACTAGATATATATAATTAAATTAATTTGTTAAATTAAGGTGTATTACCGAGGAGAGAAATAAGATAATCAAACGAGAGAGTGAAAAAAGAGAGAGAAAATTTAAATAGAAAGAAAAAAAAGAAATTCTAAAAAAAGAATTCAAGCCGGACCAGTTTTCTTTTTCTTCTCTTACTGTAACTCTTTCTTTCTGCCTGTCGTTTCCCTCTCTTTCTCTTTCTCTCTCTCTCTCTCATCTTCAATCTTCTCTGTCTTCACCGAATTACCAAAGGTTAAGCCATTGATTGTGTATCATATTCGTTAAAGGTAAGCAACCAGTTTTTTTGTTTTTTTCTTTTCTCTTTCACGATGTTGTTGTTGTTGATTTTCGTTGGTTATTGTATCCAAAATATGTAACCCTCTCTTTCCTCAGAGATCTTTGATTCTCTTTCTTCCTCCTTCTTTCTTTTTTTTTATTCTTTTTTTTCATGATCATGATCATTATCACATTCATATTATGACTCTAATCTAACCCAATACATTGGAATAATTAAATTCTGTTTAGTTGTAACCTCTAATTCATTTAGAATGGAGTATAATGAACAACCCAATATCTTTTTCGCTTCTCTTTCATTTTTTTTCTCTCTGTTTCAATGTTACATTCAGGGAGTAACATACATATGAAAGAGATTATCTGTAACTGTCTTTTCGACTCTTTCTCTCTCTTTCTCTCTCTCTCTCTTTTTCTTCTTCTCTTGTTCTGTCTACACAATTTACCTGTGTATGTATTCATATGTGTGTCTATGTGTTTATGTGTCTATCAATTTGTCTCTTTCAATTTCTCTTTCTCTTTATGGGGAAAGAAGAAAAAATATTCGAGGCCATCCTGATATCACAGCATTTACCTTGTATAAAGGTAACATGTAAACATATATAACATGGAGAGAATCAGATGAAGAGATGATAGGATGAGAAGGGAGAGAGAGAGAGATTAAAAGACACAGGAATAAGACACACAACGAAAGTGATAGAGAGTGAGAGAGAGGTTTGTTGTTGCTACAGTTAAAGAGTCGAAAGAAAGAGAAAAAGAAAGAGAAGATTGAAAGATAAGAAGATGATAAGGATAGTTATGCACCTCTCTCTCTCTCTCTCTCTTCTTTCTCTCTCTGTAATATAACTACCATGCAAACATTGAATTTTATTTCTCATGACGATCATCATTCTCAACATTAATGTCCTTGCTTTCAATCAGGTTTTTTATTCACCTTCTTTCCTTAATTAATCTCACTCTTCGATTATCTATGATACAGAATGATGATGACCTTCTCCCTCTCCCCCTTCTCTATCTCTCTCTATCTCTTTCTGTTGTATTCCAATTCTTGATTGAATTACAATTTCCAGTGATTTATAAATCTAAATGTCTCTCTGTTGATTGGTTATAGATTGTTGATGTTGTTTTCTTGTGGATGTTGATTATTTTACGTTGATTTGTTGTTTACGTACGTTTCTTGATTGTATAAATTGTATATCCTCTTTTTTTATGTACACAAATTGTTTCTATGGGAAATTTTCATACATGAGATAGTGATAGTTACCCAATTAATTGATAATAATCAAAACAATAACAATAATTATTAATTATTTCTCTTCAACTAATTGAAAGTCAAACATGATTTTAATCACGAAGAGGTTAACGATGGTGAGAATTATAATCAATGAGGAAATCGACGATAAAATTAATCATCTTTGTAATTTTCTCTCTCTCTCTCTCTCACTCACTCGCTCACTATTTCTGCTTATGCAATAATAAGAATCAGAATATTATTTCAATTCTTGTGTAACTTTAGTTAATTTAATCAATCCGATTGAAACCAAATTAAATTCATTCATTTCTCATCGTGATTATCATCGTGACAGATTCACTTAGCCATGAACTGATTGAGTTATTGATTAATTGACGTTAATTATCAATCTTAAGTTGAACCAACAAAAAATTTTAAACAATTAAAACTTTTAACCAAAAATTTGATATAAAAATTTATATTTACCGCCACAGAGAGAGGGAGAGATTATAATTAATGATTGTGATTATTTGATTTGATTAATGTCAATCCAAATTATAATGTTAGTTGATAGTTGATGATAATAATCAGTTGGGATTATTAGTAATTATAATCAGAACCTTGATTAGAGTTTTTCATATTTGATGTTGTGTTAATTGTTATGATACTTTACATTTTTATGAAAAACACTTGAGAATCTAAATTGTGGATGATTAACTAACCATTTTTCCTACTCATTAATTGTCAAGTTAATTAACTACCTTACACTGTGCAATTTGATTGAACAATTAACTAACACGTTTGAATTTAAAACAATAACAACAACTCGTCAATACAAATAGTCAATTGGTAAGTCTTGTTAATTGTAATTTTCTGCTGGTTAATGTTCAATAATCAACCATTTTTTTTTCTTGATTGCTGATTGATTGTGTCGTTAATTTATCTTCCTCTCTCATCAATTATCTTCATTCTTCTAATTTTCTCTGTCTTTTTCTCTGTCTTTTCACATATAAATACACTTTGTTGATTGTTACAATAATATCATCTCACTATTATTATCATTTATTGTTGATGTGTATAAATATACTTACTATTTTCAGGCAACTGTAGTTAATTTTAATCATTGATAGTTTTTTTTACCTTGTTGATTACCGTTAACTTTTTGATTCATCTTTTTGATTATCATCATCTTGTGTTTTCAATCATCATCCTCCTCCGCTTTTATCATCCTAATGATCCGTTTTAATTAAGATATAATATCAAGACACAAGAGGTAACATGAAGTCAAGTGTATACAGAATATTAGTAAACATTTATTGTCACCATAATTTGATTGAATCGATTGATTATCCTGAATAACCAATTGATTAATCATAATTCATGATGAATAAAATGATTATAATGAACAGTTAAAAGGTGTGGATAATTATTTACACAGTAATTAGTTGACAACAATTGATTTTTACTTAATTGTTGAAGATTAAAATTTTTTCCCTTCTAAAAAGTTCTAGTCTTTGGCTATCATCTTGATTATTGTTAACGATTTAACCATGATAATGATGAAGATGATGAAGATGAAGATGATGATACATATCAACTGTTATACTTGTAGATGTGGATGATGATGAAGAAGCTTTTGCCGAAAAGAATTGCGAAAATTTCGAAAAGAACTATGGTCTGGTAGGAAGAAGAAGATGGGGATGAGGATGCTGATGGAAAGATGAGGATGATAATGATGATGATAAAGAAAGAGAAACTAAGCATTTCAATATTCTACTCACTTTCCTTTTATGGAAAGGATAAGTTGGCTCAACATCAACAAAAATCGTACTCATCATCTTCATCGTCTTACTTAATCTCTTACTTTTTCTCTTTCTTTTCTCACCATCATCACGATCATCAACTCTCTCACTCTCTCTTTCATACTCATTAAATGTCTCTCTCATCCAGTTTATGTTTCATCAACATCAACATCAAATTGAAGATTAATAGTTGAGATTAATTGACAACAATATTTGATAATCAGAAACGATCATTGATTAAACTTTTTTTACTTTATCAATGAAGACCAAGGAAGTGAATCTTTTACTAAGGTCGTTTATTGATTTCTATCAATATTTGATTTGTTATTGTTTTCTATGATGTTGACGATTAGAGACAAATTTGGGTGAGAGTCCATTTAGTTTTAGTTGTTAATGATAATTGTCAATGTTAATTTATTAACTGTTACCGTTTTGTTAAAATATCGGTCAACATTTAACATTGGACAGGTTAATTCATTTGCAGCTATTCAAGTCTTTAAATCATCATTTTCAAAGTTTAAAGATGAAGATGAATCTTTAAGGTGATTTATGTTTCTTTCAAATTTTCAATGTTTTCTCATCATCATCACCAGAGGCGGGTTAGTGACTTTCTCTCTTTCTCTCTCTCTCTTTCTTTCTTTCTCTTCCTTGGCACGGGTTTGATTATATCTTTCATCATCTTCCTGTTCTTCCTCTTCTTATCCACATACAGATAGACCGAGTGTGTATGTGAGAGAGAGAGAGAGAGAGAGAGAGAGAGAGAGAGAGAGAGAGAGAGAGAGAGAGAGTCAAGTAAGAAAGTGAAAAGGTCAGAGAGAAATAGAGGAAAGATGATAAACATAAATATTAAGAAGATGTTGAGAAGGAGTGATGTTAATATGCTCTCTGGACTCGTGTGGCCTTCATCCTCATCCTCATCCTGATCATCTTCCTTGTCTTATCCTCTTTGTCCTTAGACCAAGTCTTTAAGACTAATAGATGATCAATGGGAGAGAGACAATGATGATAATGATGATAAAAGTGATACACATATGTCATTAGATAAGATGCTCTCTCCATCATTATGATCACTTCACATTTTTTGCATCATAAAACTGATGCAAAAGAAAAAACAAGAGAATATGAGCCAAAGGAGGGAGCTGAGAGAGAGAGATTCACATCTTTGCTCCATCATCTAAGACTTTCTTTTTATCTGTGATTCTCCTCCTTTTCTACTTCGTCCCGTTATCCACGCGTTCCAATGTTCGCGTGCTTCTTTAAATTCCTTCATCTTCCTCACCCCTTTTACTTAACATTCTCATCGACGTCTCGCGTCTCAGAGTTTATCTTCATGCTTGAAAAGTCTCTCTCTTATCATCCTCATCATCTCCATCATCCCTTTTGTTCAACTGATCCTTTTGTTTCCTCTTTTACAGTTAAAGTTACATAAAACTTGCACATTTTCAGTTTTAACTTGTCTTAGCTTCTCTCAATCTGTTTATACATCATCTTCATCATTATCATATCTTCAACGATGATTTCTGAAAGAAAAAGAAAGCAAACTTTTCCTCTCTCTCTCTCTCTCTCTCTCTCTCTCTCTCTGCATCTTTATCATCATTTACCTTGGAGTCTATTACCTACTTTAACCTTGCTTTCCAACATCTTATAATCATTTTTGGTTAATCGCCTGAAGGCAAATCAATCTGTTTATCATCATCAGTTAATAGTAAACAAAAAATTTAAGGGATTTTCATTATTTTCGAGTTCGCATCTCTCTCTCTCTCTTCTTTCTCTCTCATCAGAAGACGATAATGATGCTAATTAATAATGAAAATTTTACTTTTGAAATTTAAAGTGAAATTGTAACAACATGTAATGAGTGAACTCGTTTGATGATGTTTTTTGCTTTCAAATCAGATGATAATTATAATTGTGACTTTGTTGATGATCGTCATCTAATTTGATATCATTATCACTGATTAAATTGAAATTAAATACTAAGATCGTCATGATGATCGATACAAGATGAAGATAATTATAATGATGATGCTATTGAAAACCTAATACTGAATGAACATCATCATGATCAAGCTGACCAATGACATTATTATGATGATGATCAGCACCAAAGTTAACAGATTAACCTAAACAATTTCAATGGATCAAGTCAATAATAATAATAAATAACTGTTACAATTAAATATGACGTAAGTTTGTATTGGTTACAAACATAAATAGTTTTCAAACAATCTATTTATTTACAATTGTTCATTTTTTTTATTAATATTATTGATGATGATTCTTGTAGCCGATACTTTCCCATGATAATCAACGAGTATCAATAATCATCTTTCCAATGATCTAATAATTGGAATGAAAATAAGCCATTGGATTGTTTGATTAGTTGATTGTGTGAAAATAACGTAAATCAAAGTTCCCAATGATTCAGAATCAGATGAATGATAAACAAGAACGCATGTTATATGTTTCTTTCTGTGTTTCGTTCTTGTTGTTTTTCATGAGTGCAAGAGATGAGGATGAGGGAGAGAGAGAGAGAGAGAGAGATGAAGAAAAGGGAGAAAGAGAGACATTTAATGAGGATGTATAGTTGATGATGTAGATGATGAGGATGAAGATGCTGAGTACGATTCTTGTTGACGCTGAGCCAACTTATCTTAGCCATAAAAGGAAGGTAAGTAAAAGTTTGTAATGCTTGGTCTCTCTTTCTTCATCCTCATCATCTTTATCAACATATTCTTCATCATCTTCTTCTTCCAGACCATGTTGTTTCACTTCTCATAAAGTTTCATGATTATTTTACGAAGTGAAGAAGATTTTTCTTCGCCATCTTCATCCTTCACTTTTCAAATCATCTCCTCTCTCTCTCTCTCTCACATGCATACACTCACTCTCTCGTTCTCTATGAACAGTTGAAGTTTTATTATCATCATTAACTCATTTTACAACAAAGACTCAGGGCCTACATCAATAAATATTAGTAATGATGTTAATTGTTAATTGTATCATCATAATTAAGCTACAAATTATATTCTCAACAATTAAATCTTCCAATATCTTTGATAATCCAACATCGGTTTTCTGTACACGTTTATATTAAAAGATGTTAATTTATCTTGCGAACTCGTGAGCTTATCATCATCATCTCTTTCTTTCTCTTCCTTTTCATCCTCTCTCTCTCTCTCTCTCTCTCTCTCTCTCTCTCTCTCTCTCATAATCATCTTCATCTTTTTCCCATTTCCGTTGTGAATAAGATGCTATTACTATTTGATAAACTCTATGGTGTAAGAGGAAGATGACCTTTCATCTTCCTCTTAAATGCATCCAGAGAGAGAGAGAGAGAGAGAGAGAAGGGGGAGGGAAAGAAAGATGAAAATGAAGGAAGATGAGGATGGAGAAAGAAAAAGTGGAAAAAAGAAAAAAAGAATAAAAAAGAATTCGAATATTAGTCGAAAATTCTCTCAAGACTTTCTTTCTTTTTTTACGTTTTCTTTGGTTCAAAGAAATAAAAGAAGACATTTTTCAGGTAAAAGGTTCTATCGAAAGTCCGTCTCAAAGTCTGACTGGACCGATTGACCTTTCCATTTATTCGAGGATAGATGGTTGTTGTTGATGACGAAGACGATGATGCTTGTTGATAATGATGACCTGAGGTGGTGACCTTTTTTTAACAATCTTCATTGTATTATTATTGACAAACAAGTTTGAGTAAAAATAATCATCTCAAGTCTCCCACAAGTCCCTTTGTTATTTGTTGTTGTTGTTGCTCTGATTGCATATTAAAGGCAAGGCAAAGATGATGATGATGACCAAGAAGATGAAGAAAGAAAGGAAGAGATGAAAAGGCAGATGTTATCAAGAGAGAGAAGAGAGAGATAAAGAAAGAGGAGAGATATGATGAGAAGACGAAGGTGATGAGAAGAGAGAGAGAGAAACAAAATTCAATCACTTTTTCGGGTCAATCTAATTCTAGTAATAAATCATTGTTGTTGTTTTTTTACTTCTCCGTAGATATTTTTTACTGCCTCCTACTTTCAAAGGGTTAAAGTGGCATTTTTATCATCCTCTCCTTATCAGCATCCTTTAGCTCTCCCTCTCCCTCGCTCTCTCTCTCTCTCTAACTTCCTCTTCACCCTCGCCCTCCTACTTCTTACTCTTTACCGTGAGATTGACCTTCCTCTCCCTTGCTTCCTTTACTTATCATCATTCACGGGCTTGGCTTAGATTTTGTTACCGCTGCTGCTTCTGTTATGTCCACTGTCACTTACACAAACGGAATCACCACTGACCAGTGTCCAGTGTGATGACCAAACAGCAGCAGCCAAAAAAAGCCAAGCCCATACATTAAAATTGGGATGTTGTATTATTATGATGATTATTGGGAGTAAGAAAAATATGATGAGTGTGTATTAAGAGTCAACCCCTTTTCTGTTTGTTCATCCCTCTTTGCTTTTCATCATCATCATCCTCCTCCTTATCATCCTCATCATCATTATGATGATCTTACTGCTGCTGCTACCTTCTGGTGATGATGAGTGTTGAGTGTGCACAGTTACTCACTCGACTCACAACTCTCACTTGAAACTTGCATTCAGTATATTTTCAACTTCTCATCAACAATCAACAAAACAACATAAATATAAAATCTTAATCATTAATCTAATTTTGAATTTAACTTTTTTTCTATTTTTTATGTATCATCCATCCAGTTAATTGTGATTGTTAATCATCGCCACACATAAAATATATAATCAAATAATTATTTTACAATGGGACGTAAAAAAATTCAAATCTCTCGGATTACCGATGAACGTAATCGTCAGGTGGGTGTTTTATCCTTAATCCTCTTAATCTTAATCTCTTTCGTATTTCCTTCTAACTCTAACTCTCTCAATCTCTCCTACTCTCTCTCTCTCTCTATGTTGTAATACATGTGTACATCTAAAATAATGATGGTTAAAAACGTAAACAACTACTATTCAGGTCACATTCACAAAACGTAAATTTGGATTGATGAAAAAAGCATATGAATTAAGTGTTCTTTGCGATTGTGAAATCGCACTGATAATTTTCAACAGTACCAATAAATTATTTCAATACGCCAGCACCGATATGGACAAAGTGCTTCTCAAATATACTGAATACAATGAGCCCCATGAAAGCCGAACCAACAGTGATATTGTTGAGGTGAGTGTCCAATAAGTCCGAATCTGTGTATTATCATTATCTCCCTCTCTTCCTTTACCTAACTTCCTCTCTCTCTCACTCATTGCAATCAACGAAAATATCAACATGAAAATGCGATGTGTGTTGTTTGTGTCAATATCAAACATCATCTTGTGACATTTATAATGTTTTTCATCTGAATGTTGATCATCTTTATCCATCATCATCATCATTACCACCATCATGACACCACAATTAATATCATGTTGTTAATTAATCTTCTTCTTCTTCAGACCCTTAACAAAAAGGAACACAAAAACTCCCCCAATGGATGTGACAGTCCCGAACCCGACGACGCTGGTTACACTTTGAACCAAAGGAGTGAAGCAAAATACAATAAACTAAGTGAGGAGTTTGACCTCGTGCTGCAAAGAAACGCAACCCATATCAATGGAAACAGGGTAATTTAAACGATAACAATTAACTTAATTAACTCAAATATATCATCATATTACCTTTTTGCTTTTTACAATCTTCACCTACTTTTCAACCTCTCTCTTTATCCATCTCTCTCTCTCTCTCTCTCCACCCTTGAGACCCACCACCAAATATCAACCTCTCCAATACCTTAAAATGTTATATTTAATTTATATAAATGTTATACTGTTATAATGTTCAATGTCACATCAATGTTTACATTATCATTTATTGTCCTTAAAGTTGGTTAATTGATTAAACAGTTAGCTAATTAGTTAATGATCAATGATGATGATAATTATTTGATTTCATTTGGTTTTGCTTCATCAAGATTAGATTTGTTTTTTCCATTCGCTTATATTTTACTTTTTCTTGCTCGTCCATCAATTGGTTATTGATTAATTTAATTGTGTTAATTTAACATGTTCAAGAGTTGATGATATCATGATTTTAGGATTTCAGGTAAATTGATGATAATGATGATGAAAATGATGATGATGAGCCTAATGAGTCAATTGATTAAAAACGATTGAAATAATTATGATGATTTAAATGAGTTAGTTGAGTCAGTTAATTGTTATGTGATTGTTATACTGTCGTTTGTTACCTTTTATCGTTTCGTCGTTTTCAACGTCAATTGAACGGCCAACGAACTCGAAAACGAACGTTCTTTTGACAGTAAAAGTTGACTGACCTGAAGCACGACGACTACGACGACGATGATAATGACGATACCTGATGATAGTGTAAGTTGAGTGAATTTTGGATTGGCGATGATAAAGAAGCTAAAAAGATGATTAAATTTAACATTCATTCATTCATATATTATCATTATCATCATCTTTCATCTTCATTCCCTCATCATCATCATCATCATGACCTTAATTTAGTTACATACATTTAGCATTTAAACTACTATTCTGTTGGCCTAACGAACCGTTACTATTAAATAATCAACAACAACAACAACAACAACCAACCCAAAATGAGTTAAACAACAAAAATCAAGATAATAAATTACAATTAACTAACCGTTGATTGTTAAACTTTACTGTATTATTGTAATTAATTAGCATCATGATAATCATCCCTATGGTTAATTGTGTCTTAGAATCAATCAAATTCATTTGAATTGTTTTCTTTTGTTTTTCTTTATCATCGTTTTTTTTTACCTTGACTATTTCTGGTTAATTAACTTTTACCCATTAATTGATCAATCAAACATTAACCAATAAATGTAATTACAAATTAAATGAATGATAAAAAAAACTGGTCAACACTTTAAATCTCTTTCTTTCAAAATGATTGCGATAGGATTAGGATTAGGATTAGAATATTAAATTGGCGAAAACGAACATCAGAAATTTTTTTTCTTCGACTTTGTTTTTCTTACTGTAACTTCCAACTCTCCTTCGAATTTGTTTACAAGAAGTTTTTCTCTCTCTCTCTCCCTTTCTCGATTTTCTTTCTCTCCTCTTCTTCCTCCTAATCATCATCATCATCTTCTTCTTCTACATCAGAGAAAGTTGCCAAAAAATGCATTCTTTTTACAAGCGAATCGAAGTGAAGCAAAGCAAACGTTTTCAAATCTTATGTTCCCACGTCCTAATAGCTTAGCGGTCTCTTCCTCCTCCCCCTCTCTTTCTCTCTCTCTCTCTTACTATTTCCTCTCCCTTTCATCATCACCATCTCTTTCATACTCTCATCACCATTATCATCATCTTCATCTTTTCCTCTTTTTCTCTCTCTCTCTTACTTTAATTCCAACAATTCACTCTTTGTACTTTTCTCTCTTCTCCTTTTCTTCATCTCCTCACAATCAACTTTATAACGATAGCGAAGAAAAACTTTTTTACTCAACTAATTTTTATATACCTATGGTACTTATCTCTATCTCTCTGTCTCTCTTACCTATCCCACCCACTTTTCTCTCTTTCTTTTTTTACCTTTTTCTGACCTTTCACCCCTTCGAGGCTCTCTCACTCTCTCGCTTTTCCACAATTAACTTTTATTATAACGATACAACTGAGATTTTGCTTTGCTTTTTTTACCAACTCAAATTTTGGTTCTATCTTTGGTACTTATCTTTGTCTCTCTCTCTCTCTCTCTCTCTCTCTCTCTCTCTTTGTCCATTTTACTCCTTTCATCTACCTCCTACCTTTGACCTCCTCATCGTTTTCCTTGCGACAAACAATCAACCAAAAAAAATGCTAACCTTGAATTGCTGCTTACCTTTGATATCTCACTTTACTTAACTTTTTATGACCTACATTGAATGTCACCAATTATAATCAACACAATTTAATTGCAACTAAAATATACACTAATTGCAATTCTGTATATTACTTTGCAACCCTTTCTTTTTACTTGTTTTACTTAATTGTTACTCGTTATATCCCATCCCTAATCATTATCTCATCTCATCTTTTAACCCTTTTCCAAACAATTTAACCATAATTTATCTCCTTAATCATCCAATTAACTGATTGATTTTTGCTTAATCAACATGATAAACATCACACTTTGCTTTGTAATTATTTGTTTCCATTGATTGAATAATTTTGCTTCTTTAATTTCGACAAAAACAATTTACATTACCATGTCAATTATTTACTATTATTTTTTCCCATTGACCTTTTCCCACCTTCTCATCTTGACCAATCTGCACGAATCACCTTCACCCTCCACGGTCACCAACCATTGAAATCATTGAATTATCCCTGAAAACAATTGCAACCCTCTCTTATTATAAATCATGATCGCGGGAATGTGATCATTTTGTTGTGTTTTTATCATTTGTTGATTGATTGCATTGAATTGAATGAATATCTTATCCTTGATTTAATCCATCGGAAAACGATTACAACTTAATCCAAACCCAACACACACACACACTCACATACACTCACAGTCACAGCCTTCATCATCAAGAATCTCACCAGTGCCAGTTACCGTAGCATTAAACTCATCTCCATATCCAAACCAGGAATCTACTAGTCTACTCCAACCCGCCGAGTTATCGCCTCAGCCCGTCTCACTAAGTCCACGGCCAAGTTCCTCAGGTAAGAAGAAAAATCGAAAAATCGTAAAATTTACTCCACGATTCACATATTCATCTATTCATATAAATGTATTTCCACCATCAAATCCATCAACATAATCCGTGTCTTCAAAATGATCAACAGGATGATGTGAACTTAAATCACTTCTTAATCCATAATTGAATTAACTAATCATGAATAATTAGCTGGAGCAGAAAAAAAATCTCACTAAGTGTTGGATTTAAACACTTAGTATATTTTTTTGCTCACTACACCCACAACCTTATGTGGTCATGTTGTCAGACCAAAGCTCCCTCCTCATCCTCCATCATCATCAACATCATCATCATCATTATTTCAATATTCCCACCGCCATGAAGATACACCATAGTAATAAGTTAAGATATCTTAATCACCCAGTGAAAAAAAAACAGTAGAAATGATCATCTTCATCTTCATCTTCTCGAATGACTTTATTTTAATGTCCACCGGAAATACTTAAATATTTCAACTTCCTCATATATTAGCAGTGAGTCTGTAAAAAAAGTTACTTATGATTTTTCATCATCATTAAGAAGATGAAACTCATTCTCATCTCTAATCATGTTAATCTTGTGACAATAAAAGATGAAACCGGTGATAGAATCAAAATCTTAGAACTAATAACTTCCTTTATCGAACTCGAATGTGAATTAGAGTTCGAAGATGAATAAAAAAAAACAGAAATTCGTTCTCGAAATATTCTCACAATTATTTTCTATCATCTTAATCTACGATTATCATTGAATATCAATTAGCATATCCGGAATGAGTCGAAATCCGATTTGAACGAGCTCACTTTAAAATTACTCTCTCTCTCTCTCTCTCTCTCTCTCTCTCTCTCTCTCTCTCTTATTCCTCCTCCTCATCTTGATCATCACCAACCTTGAATGAAGACATTTTCATAGGAAAGATGATGAAGATTCATGAGGATGATGAAATTTAGGTCAATCCGTAATCTAAAACAATCTTAATCCATATATTGACTTACAATAAAAACGATTCATAGGAAAAACAAAGTAACAGTAAATGAGAAGTTAAACCTTAAACATTGTAATTATTTAACAATGATGATCAACAATTAAAGTTCATTCACTTACTTTTTACACAATTGACTCGATAGATTCATATTACTCTGAATAGTAATTGTAATAATAACAATCGCAGCGTAATTATAATAATACCATTATTATTATCATCATTATGATAATAGTACAAACGAAATGAGAACTCGAGAAAAAGTTAGAACTCAGAACTTGTCTCAAGAAAAAAAAAGGAGGAGGAAAAAAACGATTTCGATTCCTTAAAGACAGTTGATGATGCTTAGAAAAGATGATGAAGATGATGAGGATGATGATGAAAAAATTGGTCTCGTTGTTGTGCAAAGAGGCTGAGCAAATGTTGGTAATTCCGGTTTGATCTCAATTTTCTGACCTCAAAACGTTTTTTTATTCAGGATGGTCAACTTAATACTCCATTCATTACCTTCCTTCATCATCATTTTTTTCATCTTCATCTTCATCACCCACTTCTCCTGTTCTCTTTTTTAGAAAGAGAGAGAGAGAGAAAGAGAGATACATCATCATCATCATCATTATCTTCATCTTCATCTTTATCATCTTATTCTTATTCTTCGCCATCATGTTGATCCCTTTCTGATTTTTCCCTTTCGCTCTAATCTTCATCACCATAACGGGTTCTTCAACCCTCACTTGATCATCATCATGATCATCATCTTAATCTACTCTCACAGAACCTCAATCAGAACTTTTTTTTTCTTCTTCTTCTTTCTTTTGAGAAACTTTTTCTTGTTCATCTTTTTTCTTGGTCAAGCAAATATTAAAATGATAATAATGACCATTGATTATCATCCAAGGTTTGTTTGTCATTCATTATCATCATTTTGTCTTAATCATCATCTTATTCATTGTTATTGTTGTTGTTGTATTTGCAAGGAAATTGTATTTAACTAAATTACAATTCTAATCATCATCATCATGAAAATCTTTTCATGTAACATGTTTGATTTACTCGTTTTCTTTTTTCTTCCATTACTATTATATCTCTCTCATATATAATTTTATCTTCCTCTTCCTCCTTCAACTTGATATTGTTGTAGAAAAAAAAACTAAGTCAAAACTTTTTTTTCTTCTTTAGTAGTTAACTACAACAATCAACTAACCAACTAACCAACAATCAACAACAATCAATAAATTGAGGAAAAGTTTCCAAACAGAAAAGTATTTCCGTAAAAAGTATTAACATGATTTCTTTTAATGTTCATCTGAAACTATTTAATTGTCATTAAAAGTAATTGTTATTAGCATTTATTATCATGATTAATTTTGATTGTTACCATTTAGTTACCTTATAGTTTTAACAACCAAGTGATTTTCTTGTGTTGACTTGTAAATAGTAATCAACAATTAGTAAATTATTTTGACTATATTTTTATATATTTTGTCTTGATTGTAGCAAAAAAGTATCTCTCATTTTGGTTTTAATTGTTAATAATAAATCAATTGGTGAAAATATCATTAGGATGCTGATGATTATAATCATTGTCATTAACAATTATTATCATGACATAGACAAATCAACATATAATTATAAATAATATAAAGATAGTATAATGTTAATGTGTTTAATTTAATTGCTAATTTAGTTTGAGAAACAAATTAACAATCAATGTTGAATAATGTTTCCGTTTTTGGTTAATCATATTTTTAATTGTCTTTGTATTATCATTGTGATTGTTGGTTGATGTTGATGATCAATTGTAAGTTACCCTAAATTAGTGATTAACAATTTACTCATTTTCAGTGTGTCTTTTTTTGCTTCTGTTGGAAAATTTTTTTCATTTTCATTGTTGTTGATTCTTAAACATTGATCATTCAATCAAATTTAATTGTTGGAAAGTTAAAAGTTGACACAGTTAAAGTCCAATCAGATTGTTGTTTTTTTAACTTTATTGTTTCATCTCAATGAATACAATTTGGGTGTCAGACACAGTGTGGGTTGGGCATTTTCGTAGTGGGGTTAATTCATCTTCTCTCTCTCTCTCTCTCTCTCTCTCTCTCTCTCTCTATCATCATTTTTGAATGATGATGATGTTTTCATGATGATAATCACGATAAGAAAGCAAAGTAAAAAGATGAAGCTGATGACGATGATGATGAGGCTGAAAGTAGTGATAGAAAGTTGATTGGCAAGCTTATCCGAGCAAATCCTTTTTTTCATCGTCATCTTCATCTTCATCATCTTCATCATCCTCATCTTTTTTATCTTCATCTTCTTTCTGTTCTTTCACTCTCAATCCTTTTTTCTGCATCTTTTTCTCTTGTTTAGTTTTTCATCATTTCTCTTCATCTCTTTTATCATCTCTGCTAAATGCTAACCTGATGATCTCCTTCATCATCATCATCATCATCTTGGTCTTCATCATTTTGATTATCCTCTTGAAAGTAGGTGAACCATGGTTCTTACCTGTTCAAAGGATAAAGATGATGATAGAGAAGAGTAAAAAACTTAACAGTAAAAGAAGATGATTTTTACTCTATCCTCATTGTAATCACTTGAAAACCTTGTTTAGCATTTTTATCCTCATCTTCATCATCATAGTGATCAAGATGAGGATGAAGATGAATAAAACAAGTAGCAATAGAAAAAAAAATTGTAACAAATGAATTCACTTGATCGTATTTGCTTTTATTGGAATAAAACAATTTATATCTTGATCATATTATGATGATAGTGATGATGATGATCATTTTTTTTTAAATATCATATTCAAGATGATGACGATAACTATGACAATTTAATGATGACATACATATATATGAATCAATGAATCCTTTATCAAATGTGATTACTTTTTGAATCACAATCTATTTCTAGTAACATGATATTGATGATGAAATATTGAGATTGATAATATTTACTATTTTTCCCCCTCTTCCTCATGATGCAATAGGTGCAATGTTAGCTGTGACAAGCGGCTCATCCGGATCGTCAACAAACGGCTACCACCACCGAGCTTGTTCACCCTCTTCACTGTCCGGAGGTTCAAGTTCACCCAATTCAATTGTCTGTATTAAAGGAAGTGTGTCACCCAATCATTTACAACCACCACCTCACCATCATCATCAACACCATCATCATCAGCAACAACAACAACAACAACAACAACAATCAACAATTAATACAAACAACAGCACCAATAATAATAGTAATAATCATCATTTAACCAATCATCATAATCATCATCATCACAACAACAACAACAACAATCATCATCACAATAATAATAATCATCATCATCACAATAATCAACATTCACCAATCCCATCACCAACACCACCCACCCCAACAACAGGAGGACAGTCCAACAATTCAATCAATTCATCTCGAGGCAATATACGAGTTGTCATACCCAATACTCATGTTGCTATGGTACACACTGTATATTCATATTTAAATATATGCATACCCACCACCCACTTTTTGTTGATTATTATGATTTATTTTGTTTACCTGTGCAAATGATTACAATGAATACCTTGACTGTGACCCACAACTCCCACCCGAGACTATTAAGCTTTTCCTTTCTGTCTACCTCTGTCTATTTTCACTTTCTCACTCTTTGTAAAATATTATTTCTCATCATCACCCTCTCCCTCTCCCTCTCCATCTCCCTCTCTCCATTATTACTATTCAGGTTTACCTTGCATTTATTTCATTGCTTGAAGACCTTGAGGAAGAAAAAACCTTGCCTTGAAGACCTTTACTTTTCTCTTCCATTTTTTTTTCATCAGCTTCTTTATCATCTTCTTCCTCCTCCTCCCTCCTCTCTCATCTCTCTTTCTCTTCCTATTTTCTCCCCCCTTTCTAATGATATGATGATATATCGATGTTTCCTATTTCTTATTCATATTTGACATACTTTTCAAAACTTATGGTCATTATTACAACTTTCAAATTCTGATTAATAATTTTTTCTTCATCTCTTTCTCATCACCCTGTAGACATCACGTAACGGTACACTGCTTAACTCAGCAATTTCAGCCACAGCAACGGCAATGTCGGCTTACTCGTCCTCCATTTCATCCTATGGTTCCAGTAAGTGGTCATCATCATCATCATCATCATCATTACCATGAAATATGTTTAATGATGATGAAGTTGTTGTTGTTATTATTATTACAATAATAATATTTATCCATTTATCATGTTGATTAATTTTGTTTTTCCTTTTCTTTTCCGGTTCCTTTATCTTTTTTTTTTGTTTCTTCGTCTTAATTGTTGACAATTTATATAGATGACTTTCAATTAAATTCAGAAATGGGCCTTTCGTCGTTCAATTCATCGGGTTTACTTCAAAATTGGCCACATCAAAATCAATTGTCCTCAAGTATAAACCATGGAAGGTGAGACTTAAACCTCTAGACTGCATTATAATTATGTACCTTTACCTGTGGTTAGTGTGTGTTGTTATTATCATGATAATATTAATCATTGCATGTTATTGTTATTATTGATGATTGATTATAATATAACTAATCGACAGTTAGTAATAAATATTGAAACTAAATGGAATACAATCAAGAGAAGAAGAAAAAAAAATCGAAGGTAAAAAACATCAAGGAAGACGAAGGTGATGATGATGATGATGAAAACCTTCAATATACATTTGATTATATTCATTGAGTATAATAACCTTGATCAAGGAAGAAAACAAAACAAGAACTAAATTGTTAATACAATTTACAAAGTTAATCTTTATGTTGGAAATTATTGAGAAAACAATCAGTTAATTCCCAGCGATTAACTTGATAAATATTGTTATTTACCTTTTTTTTTTGATTGTTACAATTAGATTTGATTTTTCATTTAGCAATAATGAGACAAAAAATCAAAACAACAAAAATAACAACAATTGACCAATGAATTGATTAACCCAAATGTTAAATTCTGGTATTTAATTGTAAACAATTTACCAAGCAAAAGGTTAATTGTCATTATCTAATTTTGAATAGTAAAATTATTTGGTATTTTTTATATCTTAACCTGGTTAACCTTCAATTGTACTAATTAGCTAATGTCAATTAATTTGGAAATTGTTGAATGGAAAACTGATTTAATTACTGAATTAACTTAATTTCTTTTTATTTTTTTTTCTTTTCTTCCACAGTCCTCCAAGTACGAGTGTAAATCCACCCGTTAGCACTGTTAGTACCCCACCACCATCAACCTCACCCTCATCAGTTAAAGTTAAAAGTGAACCAATATCTCCACCGCGGGATCTTTCCCACCAAGGTCATCCAGTTTCGGGTAACCTTGGACCCTCATCAAACACACCAAGCCATTTATCACCCGGACATCCACCGTTAACACCGTCACCTGATCCATCCTGCAGCTCAGATTATGAAGGACCGATTCAGAAAAGATTGAGAGTGCCCAATGATACTAGTAATTGGCAGTGATTTCAATTAATTAATTGCACAACATGATCATCAACTTCCTGTTTCGTTCGCATCCTCCTTGTATCTCCTCTCCCTCCTCTCTCTCTCTCTCTCTCTCTCTCTCTCTCTCTCTCTCTCCATCTCTCGACTGTACTACTTGCTGTTTCGTCTGTGAAATCAAATCAAGAGATAAATACAATGTGTTGTACTTTGAAAAGAAAAACAAAAAAAAACCTTAAACAAAAAGAGACTATTACCACAAATTCAATTCGTTAAGCTTAATTATTGTCAAACTAATAACTAATTGTGAAAAAATGATAATTATTATTATTATATATATGATCAGTAATCAACAGAGTCAATCAAAAAATCACAAAAAAAGGGTAAAAATGTAAATCACTTTTACTTCACAATAAACAATCACAATCTCATCAAGTGAATCATATTTTTATGCATATCTATTGATGAATGTAAATTAGAAATGATCAACTAATTGTTGTTGATTGTTTTTACTTTCTTTTTTTACTTAATCTCTTTCACCTTCATCTTTATTATCATTATCGCCCAACAGATTGACTTTTACCGTTTCGCTTGTTGCCCGTTAACCCTCAATGAGTATACATGATTTGGATGAATGAAATGTTAGATGATGATGAAAATTAAATAAGAAGAAAAAAAGATGAAGATCAAGAGATGATCTGAATTAGGTTAATAAGATGGTGAGGAGAGAAAGCGTCCATTTAATGGAGATGATAAGAAAATCTCTCTCTCTCTCTCTCTCTTTCATATTCCTTTAGTATCTTCATCCTCATCTTCATCTTCTTGATAAGCACCTTGACCTTTTCCAGTAAAAGGTTGTTGTCCGATTTTTGCTATTAAACATCAACAACCGGCCTACTGACCTGGAGAAATGAAAGAGAGAAAGAGAGAGACCTCCTCTCTCTTTCATCCTCATCCTCATCCACACTCTCATCATCATCATCATCACCATGATCATCTTATTCAGTTTGGTTTCTCTCGTTCCGATTCAAATGACATGAAAAAATTGTATTACTAAAGTAGTGGGTAGATGTTGTTGTAGATGATGATGATGATGCCTGGCTCTCTCTCTCTCTCTCTCTCTCTCTCTCTCTCTCTCTTTTGAAAGTTAACTGACCTTTCTTTTACTCACTCGCTCACTGGGTCTTTCATTGATGCTATTCAGGGTTAACTGACCTTACAGATACAAGAAACAATAAAATTCAACAAGTGATGAGGATGATTAAGAAATGCAACTAAACTTGATTCTAATTTTTTCAGCCTCAAACCATTTTGTGGGAACATCATTTTCGGTTCATCATCATCATGACCAACATAATATTATATTGTTGATCTTGATCTTATATCTCAGGTCGATCGTCGGAGGAAAAGTGAAGTGGCCTCAACAAGTTTAACTATTAACAGGGCGTCGGTATAAAGGGCAAACCTTTTAACCCTCTCAAGTAGATTAACTTATCCAAAATCGTTTTCGAAATCATGATAATCATCATGATGAACATGATAAGTTTTACTTTGATTACGTTCTGGTATCTTGATTAATTGTCTGTTTATCATTAGCCCTGAAAACTTGACCAAGTTAATTAATCGAAAGAAAAAAAAAACTTTCTCATTGAAATAATTTCACTTTGAAATTTTTTCAACGATATCATTTTTTACCATCAAATCAACTGAATCAATTTTACGATTAACAATCAAGTTAATCAATGTTTCCAGGCAATGGTTAACCTTTTTTTAAAGGGATCTCCTGACCATCAAATTTGATTGTTGATAATCAATGTAATTAATATGAAATTAATATCAAATTAACATTTACTTTTTTTGTGAGTTACAATTACTCAGGTAAGTGACTTAAAATTTTTGCTGTTTAATTAACTAATTGTCAAGGTAAGTGTAACTTTTGATTTTTTACATATTCAATTAATTGTAATTAAGTGCATAAATACTGGTAACCAAATGATTTATTTAACTATCTAAAAGATAAACAACAATTAAAATTACTTTATGAGTTTATAACAAGGTAACAATCAGCAAAATCAATCATTTTTTTGTTAATTAGTTAATTTGATTGTTAGTGCACTAATTGTATCACCTGAAAAGTGAATCACAATTAAACTAATTGTTTAAGTTTCCTAGAGGTAACCAACTTTCAATCAATGATGATGATAATCAACCTTGATAGTCAATCAATCAAAAACAAAAAGCAAAGTAACAATAACAATTAAATTAAATTGTTACAATTAAATAATCATGTTAAATTGTACAACTTGTAGTTAATTTCACAATCAATATCAAAGTATAAACAATTAAACATTTCTAATCATTAATAATATAAACATTGGTCAGTAAATTTTTTTTTAATTAACTTGTAATCAATAATAGGAAAAGTTAATTGTGTTGTTTTGTTTTTTTAATCATCTCACTAAACTGTTATGTTAATCAAAATTGTATTGATTAATTCAGGTTGATATTGACAATATAAAGGTGAATTAAATTGCCTCAAGTTTAGGAAACCAAAGACAAAAATCAATAAATTGTCAAGGTTATTGTCAAGTTAACAATCAACTGATACACTTTAACATTGATATTATTATTACATCAACATTTATGGTTCACCTTAAATTGTATAATAATAATTTAATTTGATTACAATGGTCCGTGTTTAGTTGATTGTGGTAATAATTATTTTCCAATATATTTATATCCTGGTATTTGGTTGATTGTGTAAATTGATTAGGTCAGAAAAAAGTTAATTATTACAATTTCATAGTTGGTTAAGTTTAAATGTCATCACCAAGAGTTAATCAGTTTTCAAGTAATGGAAACTGTTTTGTCAAATCAATTACAATTTGATTAAATTTTTTGCCTTCATCGGTAACTTTTTATTTTAACTTTTTCAAGTAATTAAGGTTTAACTGCAATTACAATTAGTTAAAAACAATAACAATTGCGAATTTGATATTATTATTTAATTAAGTGATAAACAATTTTCTGTATATTATTATTAATTGATTAGTTTAATTGTTAAGTGTTTATTTGTTACCAGTTGGTCCTACGGTTGGAAATTTATTCTCGTCCCATGTTAGGTTAATGGTTTGTCCAGTTCGAGCCGATTTCTCAGCGGCTTCGGACACAATGTAACTGGCTAATGCTTGGTAATCTTTAATTGTACATTCTTCAGTTCCCTTGACGCAATTAATAAAATGCTCCAATTCGGTGGCATAAGAAACGGCGTATCGAGAGACGAAAGAGTAAAGAATTGGGGTTTGTGACGATTGATTATTGTTTTCGCCGACCACACCGTTAGCACGGAGGTTGTCACCTGAAAGCATACCTTTTGGACCGAACACTTCGATTCGTTGATCGTAACCATAGGGTGAGTTTCGATCAAGATCAATCATACCAATAGCACCAGAGGGAAAGGTTAACATAATTGCAACGGAATCATGATCGTCAATGGCTCTAATATCGTCAGAAAATGCAAGACCGGTGCAACTTACTCGAATTGGATATTCACCAGTTTGCCAGAGTAACATGTCGATATCGTGAACGGCACAATCGTGGTAAATACCGCCAGATGTTGCGAGGTATTCAATTGTAGGTCGAGGTGAATCTCGAGCGCAGCTTTTGATTACATGGATTTGTCCAACTTCACCAGCAGCGATTCGTTGGCGGATATTGTTGAATGTAGGGTCGAATCGCCGATTGAAAGCGGTCAATAGGACAACACCCTTTTCTTTAGCTAAAGCGTAACAAGCTTCCATACCTTGGTAATTAGAGGCAAGAGGTTTCTCACAGAGGACATTTTTACCAGCTCGAAGAGCGCCCATTAGGATATCGAAATGGGTTTGAGTGGGAGTACCAATGATAACGGCATCAACGGTGGGATCATTGAAAACGATTTCCCCACTGGTGGAGACGATGAATTTAACATCATCTAGATTCCATTTAGCTTTGATGTAAGCACATCGCTCGCTCGAAGGTTCAACACAGTAAACAAGTTTAACTCGAGGGTTCGAGTAAATTTTGTCCAAGTGAATTAAACCAATTCGTCCCAAACCAAAAAGAGCAACTCGAATCGGCTTATCAGAAGGCTTAGCACCGGTAAAGTTTTGCCAAGCTGATAATTGTTCCTCGTATCTAACGGTAATTAGGATAAATTAGTTAATTGTTAAGGTCAAATGTTGAACAAAAACTTGAAAAGGATAAAAAAAATATTGACAAATGATGAAAATGGAAAACGAAAAAAAAATAAATAAAATCAACTTACTTTTTGTAAGCTAAATCGTGAGCCATTTTGTTTGATTGTTAATTTGGTCGATTGAAACTGCAGAGAATCAAGGGATTAAGAGCCAACGGATTATGTGATGAGATTTTCACTTTTTACCTTTCATTTTATAGTAAACTCTAGTTTATCATCTTGTCTATCATCAACATTATCTTCCCCTGTTGTTTGTTACCTTTTTTCTGGGTTCCATTTGCACCTCACAACATCTGATTAAGATAAGCAATTGATAGAAGCCAATTAATCAGATTGTGTAAAATCAGCGACCTTGGTGATTTATTAATCATCTCAAAAGTGTATCGTGGCAAAACAGTTATAATCTAATCATATTCCCTTAATGATTCAGCTTTGATTATGAAAAAAAAAACTCGAGACTTGACAACAAAAAATGCGATTAACATCAAGAGTCTAAAGTCAACAGGTAATCTCGAAATTAAATCAGCAATTTATCAATTACCTGGAGAAGACAATGAATTATTACGATGAATTAATCTCACAATTAGTAAGTAATTGTTGTTAAATTGTCTTATCTTACTACACGAGATTTCCAAGGAGAAAATGGTGATGCACTTTCTACACGAGACTTTTTCATCAATTAATCCAATTAAAGATTTGCACCTCAATCCAATCTAAAAGTGACCTAATTGTTGTCGCTACTTGATTGATCCAGATCGTGTACGAAAATGACAAAGTTAATTAACTGATTGATGAGCAATTAATCGGGTTGAATCTTTGTAATGAAAGTGATTCCCATTTGTGATCTCAAACGGTGGCTTATGTTTTCTGTTAATTCAATCCAATTGTTTTTATCTCAATATTCACCTGAAGATAATCATCAACTGAAAAACGATTGTTGTGATGAAATAAAAAGAGAAGAGGCAACGAGAAATAATAAGAGGCCATTAACAATTGTTTATCTTTTCATCGTCAATGATAAATTTGAAGAGATCCAGAGAATTGGCTAATAAACCTTAACAATTAGCGAGTCCGCATTGACATTGGAATCATTTTTGAAGAGGTCTCCTAGCGGGGTTTGAGTTCTGTTGAGAGATCAGGTAGAAAATCCAGTTCCAACTTGATTACCATTTAGAATTAAATTAAAAAGAAACAAACACCATAGAGAAGAGAAAAAAATAAAATAAAAGATACAAAGAGAAGACGATTAATGATTAAAATCAATCATAATTAATCAATTAAAATATGTAAACAAAGACCAACAAAATTGGACTATAACATATAAGGAATAGGATTTTTCTAGAAGGACAAAAAAGCCAACAAAACAATAACGTTACGTATTTACATAAGTATTGTCATTGTTACATTGTCAGATATTTAGATGATCATCTTCAGGGTCCTAAAAGTTACAGTAATTAGATTGAATTTAATTTAAGGTAAACAATTAATACAATTTAAAAACAATCACTTACCTGTTGTTTTAATTTGTCAATCAATGGGATTGAAAAAAAAAGCTTTCAAATGTTAATGACAATTTTAGTTGTTACTTTTTCTTTTGTTAGCAAATCACTTGAATATCCATTTGTGATGAAGAAATGATGTTACAATTATCTGCAATTAGAGTAGATGAAAAAAAAATTAATTCAATCGGAAGAGAAAATTAGAAAACAATTAAGAAAGATAATTAATTCTGATTGAATGAGGAAAAGATTCTGACCAAATGATGACATTAGATTTTCCCGCTCAAAGAGCAAGAGTTAAGGTTACCCAATGAGAGGCTTTTGTTTCCTGAGGTTTTTTTTTGATTTAATTGTTTACAATTTGATTCTTAATTGTGATTATATTTGAAACTTCAACTTTAACTCAGTTTAATTGTGATTTTTCATGGTAAACCCAATTCTTAGGTTGTCTTCATTTCCCTAATCCTCTTTAAAAGTGTTCATCTTTTTTTTTTCTGCTTCTGAGTTACCGAGGATAATTAATAAGCTTAATGTTTATTAAAAGGTGAGTTTGTTTTTTAGTCTTAAATTGATCAATAAATTGAACTAATTTGTGATTTCTTTATTTTTTTTCTTCTTCCTTCTTCTTATTCTGATTTGACCAGGTACATTTTTACAGTAAGATTGTTTGATTCACCAAATTAAAAGCAAGATTTCGATTGATGATGGTAAAGAAAATGAGAGAACAGAAAAAAAAATTGAACAACTCAATCTAAATTAACGGGTTTTATTATCATTGCCTCACAAAAGTGTTAACTTTATATCTTCAACTGTACACTTAATCATGTTCATCTTTATGTTATTAAGGACAATTTTACTTCAATTTAATCTTCATCATCTACATCATGATGATCATCAGTGATAAAAATCAGACAACAACAACAGTAACATTCATTTCGCTGTTTCCTATCTTATCCTATCTCTCTTTTTGGCAAATCAAATTAACTAACTAAAGTACCCACACTCGAGGAGATAATATAATAAAAGAAAAGAAAAAAGATCAACAAAAAAGAAGAGACCATCATCGTGAATACAGAAACACATATCAACTTCGCTGTTATCTTAAATTCGCCGTCATTACTTTGATTGTTTTGACTACAATCAACTTTTTTCTTCATCTTCTATCGGTAACAAATGATTGAATGAGAGAAAAGATTTCGCTCAAGATGAAATTGGTATCAACAATGTTAGAAATGAGTCCTTTCATTTTGCTTTATTATCACCAAAACCTTCAACATCATCTCTCTCTTTCTCTCTCTCTCTCTTCCGGATAAAATTAAGGATTCAATTAACAACTTTAATTGAGACATTGATGTAGTGATTTTTTATTCAAACAAAAACAACAACAATCATCAACATGCTCTCTTTGGACACATCAAGTAACAGTTTTAATTTGGATTGGTTTTGATCTTAACATAACAGATAACAGAAACAATGTAACTGTTGACAACAAACTTAACTAGAGTAACCTCAAAAAAAGACACTAAAGAAAACAGGAGAACCCAAATTAACCAGAAAAACAACAAAAGACCAAACAATGGACTCACCAGAACAAAAATCAACAATAACGATACTTAATTACCCTGTAAAGTAATCAAACGCTATGTTTATTCAATGAAACAAACGATAGCTTCCAATAAGTAGTAATGTATATGTGTGTTTATATATTTTACTTGGAATTGGATTCTGATGCCTGGTGATGGGTTGATAACATGATGACATGTTGATATAAATTCATGAAAGTAATCACCAATAGAGAGAGAGAGAGAGAAAGGTCAGCATAATGAATATTAAACAGAAATAACGGAAAAAAGCACAAACTTGTTAGTATGTTTACTATTTTCTTCAACTTCGCCCCTTTAGTGGTCAACTTGCATTTCCATCTTGACTTTTTCTCCGTTATCTTGATGTTGAAATCGATTCTAATTTTCTCTTTCTTCTATTACAGGTAACAAAAAATAGAGAAAAGTAATTGAGTTTTCTCTCTTTTCCGTTAACCCTGAAAACTATTTGGTAAAAGAAGAAGACAAGTTGTGGTCACACTTGAATGAAATGAAAACTCGTAATTTGTGTTAATAAATTATCTTAAATTGGCCTGATTTCGAGAGGAGAAAGCGACCAAAAAGCAACGGAGGGCTAAATAAGGAGAGGAAAGAGAAATAGAGGGAACCCAAAATTTTGGAGAGAAAAAAAGAAGATGAAGAAAAAAAGGAAAAAGATGAACGGATCATTCCATCTTCCTTTTAATATTCCAACACCTTGACCTTTTCCAGTAAAAGGTTGTTGTCCGATTTATCCCTACATCAACAACCGGCCTACTGACCTGGAGACTTGAGCCTCTCTTTGAATCTTTTTCTCTCTCTCTTTCTCTTGTTCATCTCCCTCAGCCATGTTCCGATTCAAGTGGCTTATCAACTCTACCCCTGGCTCTTCATCTCTTTCTTTTTTCTTCATCATGTTTACCTCTTACAGGGTTAACTGACCTTACTCTCCCTCTCACCAATCTCTCTAACCCGCTCTCTCTCTCTCTCTCTCCCTCATTGATGATGGTGATAAACAAGAATAAGTCTCATCATGAACACAGGCGAGAGCGTGAGATGATTAAGAGTAAAGATGGAAGAAAAAAAGACTTCGTTCTACTCTTTCAGCCTGAAACCTTTTTGTGGGAAAATCGTTTGTTGAATCTTCATAAAGTTGAATAGGTCGACGGGAAAAGTGAGCAAGAAGAAAAAGAGAATTTAAATTGTTCCAAAATGATGGGTGGTAACTCAACGAACCTTTGATTTATCAATACTATTCATTCATTGGAATCATCGTTTTACTCAATTAATTTTTTGTTCTCTTCTTTTTTTCCAATTTCACTCTCTAAACAGTTACTCCATTTTTCCCCTTTAAATCATGAAATCCTTTTGATTGTTCACACACACACACACAGTTAATCAAAATCTCGTTCTTATTGTAAATTACTAGTGTGATTTAGTTAATTGTTTACCTTTTAACTCTTGTTACCTGCTGTTAATTAACGCTGATGGTCAGTGTCATAGTGAGATAACTTTGAGATTTCAATTGTCTTTTAATTCAATTGGCAAGGGAATTACTAGTAAATAGTAATAGAGTAAATAACCAATGATTAACTGATTAATTGTTAAATTCTCACGATTCAATCTCATCTATCACCCATTTTACAATCAGGAAATGATTAATTTTCGTTGAGAAATCAACGTTTAAAGGGTTTACCTGGCCATCAACTGATGATAATCAAGTGTATTGGTTAACAAATTAAATTATTCCCACTTGACTAACTATTAATTTACTGAATTGTTATCAAGGTGATTCAAGGAGGTTTTAGTTGTGATTCATTGATATTAACTTCAAGTCTGATTTAATTAAGGTCAATAAATTTTTTTCTGCTTCCACTCGC
The DNA here is from genome assembly GCF_014898815.1 of Panonychus citri. Classification (NCBI taxonomy): domain Eukaryota; kingdom Metazoa; phylum Arthropoda; class Arachnida; order Trombidiformes; family Tetranychidae; genus Panonychus; species Panonychus citri. The sequence goes on along the minus strand of NW_026515543.1, from coordinate 4,047,137 downwards.
TCTTTCATATGGATTGTATTGTGATTATTTTTCTCATTCAATTTAATCATGTTTTCCATTCTTGTTAGTTGATGATTAAATCTTGTTTACCTTTCAATTTCAATGTTGCTTTTTTACAAAGAAACTTTTGAAACAATTTATCACTTTTTTCGTTAAAGTTAATTGAGTAGCTAAAGTTGATTAGCTACAAATTGTTAACATCAAAGTCAGGTTAATATTGAAAGTGATGAGTTTAATTAAAGCTCAACTTTTCAGATTAACTGTGATGATTTAACATATTAGTTTAACAATTGAACATCGATTGAATTTGTGTAAGAAAAATGATCAACAATTGATGTATGAGATACATGAGTATATATAATTTTCGGCTCCTTTGGATTACTTTAGTTGCCATTTTGTTTCTTTGGGTCAATTTTTTGGTTCTGATTTGGTTTTGGCTTTTGTCCACCGAAATTACCAATCAACCTCTCGAAGGGTTATGAATTTCGAGAGTACAAATGCCAACATGATCGTGGCAATTACGAAACAAGCAGCGAATATGTAAAATGTTTCCTCGTCAAAAACGTCCACAAAATAGGGCATATTGGCCTCTAGTTTATGGAAAATTTCCAACACCGCTTGATATGATCGTCGAGCCATTTTCAGGAGATTATTTCGTACATTTAATGGAAAGAAGAAGAATGAAAATTGAAATTTAAGTGACTAGATTAGCGAATGTTTCAATGATCAAGTTTCACTTGTCTCTCACATATTCTCCCAATTGAGATTCGAAAAACATTAATCAGATTTTGTCATCACGAATGGATACAAATTGTTTTCTTTTCTGAATAGAGAAAATCGGACAATTAGCCCAAAACGAATGTACCATCCATGAATTATAAGCGATTAACAAAAAATTAGGTTGAAGATTTTCAAGATAAATGAGATTGGATCAACAACTATTCAACTTGTAGCCAAAATGGTTTACTAAATTGAAAGATTAAAAAAGGACCGGAAGATAAAGAAGAGACAAAAAGAGAAGCGAAAAAAATATATTAACAATACGAAATCAAATAATTACAGTAAATTAATTACTTACTTATAAGGCATCAATTAGAAAATCGGAAATCCATTTAATTTGGAATCAATTACAAACATAAACAAAACATTTCGAGTAGAACAAAAAAAAACTCGTACTCTTTGAGTCTAAATAAAAAAGAAAGAACTTGAATTATTGTTCCTACACCATTAGATATTGTTCACAATTAAAATTACAAAAGAAATTAAAGTAAATTCACTCAATTTGATTAGTTAATTGCGACCAAGATGAATGTAAACAAACCAGAGAAAATGAGAAAACCTATGAGAATAAATTCTATGCTTTTTATGCTTTTATGCTTTTAGAATGAAGAAAAAGCATAACATGTGCTCTCTTTTCCTCTTCTCTTTGCAACTTGACCATAAATGTTTTGGTAAATTTGCTCTTGTTAATTAACTTGTTCTTAATTGTTTCTCTTGTTATTAATTGATTTTCTATTAATTTACAGTTAAAGGTAAGTTTAATATTCGATTTATTCATTTAATTCCATCTGAATGGTTTTGATTCTCTGGGTTTCACTGAGTTTATGTTTTGACATTTTTCCCTATATTGAATCATTTGGTTTTCTAATTACCCGACATGTTATTGATTTAATTTCATCGCCATTTTGTTTTTATTTTGATTTATTCTAATTTAGGTAAAATATTATGCGTCGATCATTAGCTCATCTTCGCCTATTAAATAGGTTTGTCTCACCATCGGTATCTCATCAACATTATGCTACTAAAATTATTTTAAGTCGACTGGTTCCTTCATCTCATTCACCATGTTTTGGAATTCAGTTAGACTTAATCATGGGATTGTCTCTTTATCATCAGCACCAGCATCTTCTGATTCGAAAAGTCCAGTCTTGATGGAATCATCAAATGATGAATTTGCTAAAAGAGATAAAGAGATCAAGGAAACTGCTTATTATGAAGAGGAAATAACTGTTGAAGGGATTGATGCACCAGCTCCGTTTTTACAATTCAACGATTACGAATGGCCAAGTAAGATTAAGGCTTATATCGATAGGAAAGGCTTCGTTCATCCAACTGGTATTCAAGGACAAGCTTTACCGGTAGCGTTAGAAGGTAAAGATCTTGTTGGAATTGCGAGAACTGGATCGGGTAAAACAATAGCTTTCCTTTTACCAGCTATTGTTCATATATTAAATTCAAATTCCGGAGGAAATTATATTGGACCTCGTGTATTGGTTTTAGCTCCTACTCGTGAATTGGCCCAACAAACGGCTGCAGTTTGTTCTGAAATTGGTTACAATTCAGTCTGTCTTTTTGGCGGTTCCTCTCGACTGGTACAACAAAAAGCCATCTCACACAGTAATCCTTTGATTATCGTTGGTACTCCTGGACGAATAATTGATTTCATCGAATCAAAATGGTTGGATCCTTCAGATGTTTCATATCTTGTTTTAGATGAAGCCGATCGAATGTTAGACCTTGGCTTTGAACCACAAGTTCGACGGATTATTAGCAGTTTACCTCAAGATAGACAAACTCTCATGTGGTCAGCAACTTGGCCACAAGAAATTCAAGAACTTGCTTCAGAATTTCTTAGAGATTATGTTATGATAACCGCTGGTTCAAAAGATTTACGTGCTAATCCAAATATTGTACAAGAAGTTGTTTTCTGTGAAAATTATGACAAATCGAATCGATTACTTGGACTGGTTGAAAATATTATCAATGAATATGGACAAAAAGCGAAAATTCTAATTTTTTGCCAAACCAAACGACGTGTTGACATTTTCGCCAATCTATTAAACTCTAAACGTTTCTATGCTCTCGGAATTCATGGTGACAAATCACAGGCCGCTCGTGAAGGTATTCTTCAAAGTTTCCGACGAGGACAACGTCAAATTCTGGTTGCCACTGATGTCGCCTCAAGAGGATTAGATGTCGATGATATAACCCATGTAATTAACGTTGACATGCCCAATGTCGTAGAAGATTATGTCCATCGGGTGGGTCGAACTGCTCGACAAGGAAAGAAAGGTTTCTCTTACACTTTCTTCACCTCTGAAGATGGTTTATTAGCCAGCGATATGGTGAAAGTCTTGAAACAAGCCGATGTTCATATTGACGATAGAATATTAGAATTGGCCAATTCAACTAAAAATTATATTCGAAATGTTAGAAAGCGAGGAGTAGCACCAAATAGACGAGACGATTATGATAATTATAATGATAACAGAAACCGGAATCGTGGTCCCTCCCGAAATCGTTGGTGAGATCAATGAAAACGACCATTTTGTAACTACAAAGAAAAAGATGGAATCAACAATTAGTCATCTCAATCATTCTAGTAATCAACTGTTCTTGTGACTTTTTGCATACTTACTTTAAATTGTATTGCAAGGAATCAATTTAGTTACTCTTTTTAGAGATAATTACAGTTTGTAAGACTATATTTTCAAACCGATTGTAAATAAACTCTACATTAAACACAAGAATCGAAAATCTTTTTTTCGATAATTTATTTGGTCAATTGTACGATAAGAAGCAGAACTTTCTGAACAGAATGTCATCTAGTGTTGAAGAAGAAATTTTCATTATCGATTTTCTTTTCGAACCAGAATAAAAAGAGAGAATCGCAAAAGAGACGAAACCTTTTCTTCTAATCAAATTGTTATTCCAGCGAAAAACTGATGAGAATGTTATTTTTTTTCTAATCAATCAGTTTAATTGTTTTATTCCTCGTGGCATGTGGATTATTTATTCTTGTTTAAAATTGTTTCCCAAATTCGTTAATTGTGATTCCAAATTAATCGCTGATTGTTGATTTTGTGTTTGTGGCTCAATTTGGGTGAAGGTAAATTGATCTAATATCGAAGCTTTTTGTCCAAATTTAAGCCCCAATTACGATCATATTTACATTCTAATTGGTTTAAATTGTTCATTTTCTTAATTCCTATCAGATTGATTAGTGAAGTATCATCTTGATTACAATTTACTCCGTTTTCTGTTGATGTTTTTCATTGGAAATGTTGATCATCTGTTTCATAGGAAAAGATTTGAATACAGTGTGTTCTCGAATATGTTAGGATTTGATTGGTCAGAACTTTTTTAATTATCAATGAAAATCATCATCGTGATACTAAATTTTATTGATTATTAATCATCAGTTTGCACAAAACAATTGAAATTTGTTTAAGAATCGTTTTTGTTTTGAAAATTAGAATCAAATTATTGAAATCTGAGTATTTGATGACTCAACATGATGTGTCTTGTATTGTTATTATTTGGATCTAATTGCTTTTTTATTCTTATTAAATTGTTTACAGAGGTTATATTTTCTTTTCTTTCGTGGTAATTATATTCTCGATTAATTGTTAATCAGAATTGAAGAGATGGATCAAAAAATACTCGACCAAATAACCGATATTTGGTTTAATGTGAAGGAGAAAACGATCACATGTTGTCCTGGTGTTTTTGGTAGCGAAGGTGAAAATAAGCGTTTCAATGGTGGAACCGGAGACGGAGCCGTTGGTGGAAGTGGTCAACATGAAATGTCCGCTTTTAAAAGTTTCGATAAGCCCGATGTTAATACTTCACTCCAAGGTGAATACGATGAACTTGGTGAACATGGTTTTAAGGCAAACAGATCAGTTGATGTGGTCGAAGGTGAATTCAATGAATACGGTGGTGACCCAAGGAATAAAATCTCCGCTTGGCAAGCAGGTTGGAACGTGACTAATGCTATTCAGGTAAAATTGACCTTTTAAAGTGAAATGTTCGAAGGGGACTGATTGTGTTTTCTTCTTACAGGGAATGTTTATCGTTTGCCTTCCGTACGCAACACTTCATGGTGGATATTGGGCGATATTTGCCCTTGTGGCCATTGCGTACATTTGCTGTTACACTGGTAAGATATTGATCGCCTGTTTGTATGAGGTCGATGAAACTGGTCAGTTGGTTCGAGTTCGTGATTCTTACGTGAGCATCGCTCAGGCAGTTATGGGTGAAAAGTATGGGGGTAAAATTGTCAACATTGCCCAGATAATTGAACTTCTCATGACTTGTATCCTTTACGTTGTCCTTTGTGGTGACCTGATGATCGCCTCATTCCCAAGTAATACATATGATCAACGGTGTTGGATGATGACCTCAGCGATACTTTTACTTCCTTGCGCCTTTCTTAAAGATCTTAAATCTGTTTCAACTCTAAGTTTTTGGTGTACAATTGCTCATATTGTTATAAACATCATCATTTTCGGCTATTGTTTCCTTCAAATTGGCGACTGGAACTGGTCAGCGGTGAGCTAATCAGCCATTTCATTTCATTTTCCATTTCATATAATTTTTCCGTTTTCTCTTTTCCATTCATCAATCGCAGGTCACTTTCCATATTGACTTTCAAACCTTCCCAATCACCGTAGGAATCGTTGTATTTAGTTACACTTCACAGATTTTCCTTCCCAGTTTAGAGGGAAACATGGCTGATCGAAATGAGTTCGGTAAAATGTTGGACTGGAGTCATATTGCCGCTGCTGCTTTCAAGGTATTTTCGACGACAATTAACTAACTCGTACTGATACAGATTCTTGTTCCCTTTTAGGGTCTATTTGCTTACGTTGGGTTTTTAACCTTCGGTGAAGCGACTCAGAAAGAGATCACCAACAATTTACCAACCCATGGATTTAAGGCAATAATCAACATTATCCTTGTAGTTAAGGCTTTACTTTCGTACCCGTTACCTTATTACGCGGCTGCCGGTCTCATTGAGACAGCCTTATTCAAACGAAAGCCCAATGAAGACAATCCCCATGGTGTGGGAAGTCAACCTTTTCCTACCTGTTGGGAGCGTGATGGTGAATATCGTGTCTGGGCTATATCGCTAAGAGTACTTTTGGTCCTTTTCACTTTAATCGTTGCCATTTCGATACCACAATTTGCCCTTCTCATGGGCTTAGTGGGTAATATCACGGGTACTATGCTCTCCTTTGTATGGCCGTGTTATTTTCACATGAAAATCAAATGGGATGAGATGGATACTCAAACACGAGCTTGGGAAATTAGTATCATTTGTATCGGTCTAGTGTCCGGTTTCATAGGAGTCATCAGTAGTTTCAATGCTTTTATCGATGTCTATCATTTACCTTTACCTTATGCACCCGTTGAAATGGCCTAAACAACTCTACAGATCTCGAATCGCCATTTTTGTTCAAATCTTTGCATTTAAAATCATTACATCAGTTTGACTTTGTTGTTGGTCTAATCATTTACATTTTGTTTTTTAACAGATTATCATTATAACACTCAAGGTCCATCATCTTTAATGGTCATTTGCCCAATGGACATCAGTTGATTACCAATCAAACCAGAAAATAATTAGAAAAGTAATTCAAACGAGAAACAATTAGGTTACAACAAACTTTGGGCTTTCTTCATTTTAATCAACAATTGACCAACTAAGATTAATGATCAACATTTTAGGTTAATCATCAGAGTGTTATTAGTAAGTGTGTTAATCTTATTACCTGACGATTATGAAAAAAATTAAGAGTTAACATAATTACCAATTAATGGACAACAATCAACTGATAGAAATTGTTGATTATCGTTATCAACTTGCACCGAAAATCATCAATTAATCTTTTGATTGCAATTTATGCTTTTTTTATACAATTAAGGAACAAACAAAGCAATTAATCATTAATCAATCACATTCACAAGTCTTCCGTAATTGTGATATAACAATATAATCAAATTAAGTAAATTAACTTAGAAATTATCACTTGTCTTTCAACGAACCAATCGATCAAAACCTGGTCTTTCAAATCGATTCCAATGTTATTAATTAATAACTAAAAGTGTATCTTCCCAATCAAGTCTTAAGATTATATCTCTAAATTGCCAAGAGAAAACAATCATTGTCATTTTGAAAATCATTCTATTGTTAATTCATATAATTAATCAAATCAACAATTAACCCTTTGACTTTCATCTTTAAATCAAATGTAACGTTTACCAATGAACGAAAAATAAAACATTACAGAAATAACAATAATTCTAATATAAATCATTTAGATTCAAATTATGAATAGTAATCAATAGAATGAAAACTAAATCAGTAAATTGTTTAACAATTTAAATTCTCAAAAATAAACTAGAAAAAACTCCCAGTTGAGAACGACATCTATCGGTGGCGTGGAAAGAAATTTGGGTTAAAGGAATGAAAAATTAAGGAACTTATCAAATGGAAAACTTTTCTAATCAAGATTGTTAATAATTAAGATGGAAAAGTTGACAATTTGAAGATTATTAATTTAGTTGGTGGATAATGTCATCAAATTACTGAGATGATACATTAGCTGAGAATGAGCTAATAGATTTGTAAATTGATTGCGAATCTACATCTATGAATTGTAACATTAAACTACGAGGAAAATTAATTATATTGTAAATAATTTATTTTACTTGGAAATAAATTATTATGAGTGGGTTGTGGTTCCACCCACTCATTCAATCCAACACCTTCACCCTTTAACCCCATCAACCCACTGAAATCAACTGAACCCACCAGAGTAAAAATTAAATCAATTATTAACAATGGAATCAAAATCAATTTCAAATTTAATATAATTAATTAAAAGACAACAACAACAAATCAAATGTTCAAATTTAAATTCAAATGTTTATCATGATCATCATGATCATTTTATTGTAAATAAAAAATCAGATTAAACCATAAACAATTATAATCTCAATCAATTCCTTAACCAATTAATACAATCAATAAATCAGTCAGTCAATCAATCAACAGAATCACAATCCAAGTAACAAACCAAAAGTATTTGGAATTACTAATTTAGTTTACAATAATAAAGTAAATTAATAACAATTAATATTTGAGATTTGAATCTATTGGATTAAAGGGAACAATTAGTTTAATCATGGAATGAAAGAAAATTGTGATGAAAAAAATTCGCAATTAAATTTAGAAGTTCTGAGTCTACTCAGTAAAGTTAAAGACGAAGTTCAATCGTTTGATTAGTTGGTTGTTTCTACTGATTAACTTGATGGAATAGTAAAAGATTGTTAATCAGAACGAAAGATTAATTGTCTTGGAGTAAATCAAGTTGACATGACAATTTAAATCTAATTGGAAATTATACTTTCCAATAATCTGAATATTTTTGTTTTCTATTGGAAATTAATTGATTTGATTTTTAGTTATGATTCGAGGCAAAAAATAATCGACTCGATAATGTAACAGTTTAAATCGATTCGAAAACTAATCGATAAGTTTATTTCTATCAACTTTTTGTTTCTCTGTCTTTTTCTCTTTCGTTTCTCAGTTTATTATTCTAATAAAAATCGACTGGCAAAAAAATCGATTCCCTTCGATCTCGATCAATGATGTAATCTAATAACCACTACACTTCACTGATGACATTTATCTCAGTTAGTTGAATGTTTCATGTTGGTTATTGAAATGTTATTTCTAATTTAAATATTATCAAATTATTTTCTCTCAATTAATCACCATCAAGACGAAAATAGTGGATACAATCAATTCTCTAGATTCACAATCCCAATCATCAAATTTTCCTCCAAATTGAAAATAGATATTTTTATGTTATAATTTCGATATTTTTTTCTGGTTCTCATCTGATTGTTTCTCCTTTTTAAATGTTAATTGTTTGAATTTTCCACAATGTTAATTACTCACCTTTGGATACTTCATCTCTCGGTTGATGAGAACCGAATTGTTCTAATCAACACCCCATAGATATGATAAGTTGTAAGTCTAAATCATTTTCTATTCTAATATCAACAGAATTATCAACAATTCCCTTGGATGGAGAGAACCTTTTTCTCCATATTCACTTGCTCTTTGTTTACATTTTCTTTTTTTTCCATTTTTATGTTGATCATTCCAATTTTACTTATTCTATTTTCGTTTGTCCATCTTTCGAAATTCATTGTGACTCTAATTCTCTACCTTTAACCTTATCCTTCTCGGTCACTATTCTTGACCACTTAAAATCTAACATATGTAAATGCTAACGTTTTTGTTCAATTCTCAAAGAGATTTTCCTTAACCTTTGAACTTAATATTAATACTGTCGATTAACTATTGAGATTTCATCGATTGTCAATCAACACAATTTAATAGAATCAAAATATTGATGAAAATGTTTTTTTCTTCTTTTTCTCTTTTTCAGCTTATTTTTTCGTTTTCTATTCTCCAATTGATCTTGACCATCATCTTCATTGTTATCAATTAACTACCAATTGATAAACAAATAAAATATATTAGTCGTTGATTAGTTGATAGATTAAGATCGCCAAAATCGCTAAAAAAGGTGACATTAGTAAACCCATTTCGGGTAACCTGACCTCGAATTCAACAACGACCGTTGTTGGATCCTCGGTGAAAACAATGCCTGAACAAAGCAATGATTACCGAGTGGTTGTATTTGGTGCTGGTGGAGTAGGTAAATCAAGCCTAGTTTTAAGATTCGTTAAAGGTAAATCACCAGAATCAATTGATTGATCCCGAAAGAAGAGGGAAAAGTGATCATCCCATTGATAATATGATTGTTTTCACCCAAAATTTTATTCAGGTACTTTTCGGGAATCTTATATTCCAACCATTGAAGATACATACAGACAAGTAATTTCTTGTAATAAAAATATATGTACTCTCCAAATAACTGATACAACTGGTTCTCATCAATTTCCTGCTATGCAAAGGCTTAATATATCCAAAGGACATGCTTTCATGCTGGTTTACAGGTAAGTTTAATTGTCACAATTAAACTTTAATCATTTAAAAGGTTACAATTTGATATCAAATCACTTTTGGGTTATGTTGTTGTTGTCTTTTTTTTTGGTTATTATCATGGTAACTTTTTCACTCTCCAACCTAAATATACTCTCGGTGTTATATATTACTGTCTCTCTCTCTCTCTCTTAACTAATCAATATTATTGATGATAATTGTTGTTATATATTTATTTCCAGGTAATAATAATTTAACTGATTGTAACTATTACTTTCTGCCCTGCTGCTTTTGTTTATAACTTTGCCCATTGTAAGATAATTAAGTTAATTGTTGGTGGTAAAATCTTGGCTACAATATAATAATGTCATTGATAAACTTTACCTTTGATTGTTGCTCATTTCCTCATCATTTGATAACAATTCCGTTATCCTTTGATCATACTAATTAGCTAATGATAATCAAAGGCATAATTGATTTAATATTAAGACAAAAACTACACTCAAATTTTTGGATAATTTGTGAAACATTAACCTTACACCAGCAATTTAGCAACAATTAAATTGAGCCAATAGATAATAGTTAGTGTACCATGTAATCAATATGCAGACTATCATGATTTTCATAATTAGGGTCATTGTTAATAATAATGATAATCTCGGTTACGTCATTAGGATTACGTGTTTTATTTACATATCATGTTAATCAATTATTGATACTATTAGAATGAGAGAGAGAGAGGAGTAAAGTATCGTCTCATGAATCTCTAAGAATTCATGGTGGAGAAAATAACATTTTCTTATGTAACGATAACATTGATTAGATTATGAGTTTCCATTAGTTAATAACCAATGACTGAGTATTGGTGTTGATGTAAGAATAATATTTGTCAAAAATAAGAAAAAAAAAGTTGGAATATATATTTAGAAGAAAAGAAAATAATTCTGAACATGATTATTATTATGAAAGAAAAACTTAGTCTCATGTGCGTGATAATCATGAATTTGAACACTTACATGATGATGGCTTTTGCTTGCAAACCAAAAAGTTCAACGAAAAAAAAAACGGATAAAATGAATAACCAGCAAAGTTTTCACTTTAATCATCATCACCATGATCATCATGCTCAACAACATTAATGTTTAAATTATCGTAGCAAAAATGTGAAAAGAAAAGTTCTGCTTCAAGTAATCAACCAGATTCAGAACTGTGATCAGAATTATCTTCCCATGTTCCAAGAAATAATAATCATATTCAATTGATTGAAATCTTTTCTCATTTCCTAAATTTCGTAATCTTTTGTCTCTAATCTCTTTCTGTCAACTAATTGCAATTAGTTTTAATTGTTTTCTCTTCTTCTTCTTCTTCTCTAACAGTATAACAGCAAAACAAAGTTTGGAGGAAATTAAGCCAATCTATCAATTGATTAGGGAAGTCAAAGGTAAATTTAGATTCTATTTTCTTGTAAACACTCAACTTAACTCGAATCACTTTCGCATCTTATTATCATTCCCTTGTCGATATAATTAATTGTTAATCTTTTCATTATTCTGTTTACCTGTTTCCTTGTTTTTCTTGTCAGGTGAAAATGAAAACATCCCAACGATCGTTGTAGGTAATAAGTGTGATGAAGAGTCTCTGAGAGAGATACCAACCGATGAAGCGCAAAGTTTGATAAAAACTTTTTTCAAAAGTTGTGGGTTCATTGAAACTTCAGCTAAAACTAATCATAATGTAAAGGAAGCATTTCAGGTAAGTTAATCACTCGCTAATTCCTCAATCCCTTCAATAATATCACTACATTTGGATTATTAGCTTTTCCAAAATGAGAAATTCTCATTTTCTGTCAAGAGAAAACCTCTCAATCTCATCTCACCTTAATCATTTATACTTTAATGATTTTTAATCAAACTTTCCTATTCACCATAAAATCATTAATCATTTCATCATAATTAGTATTTTATTTACTCTCAATGATCAACTTGTTTACAATTTATCCATCAATAATATTGAATGAACATGAAACGATATAAACTGTCAATTCAATTCAATTAACTGATTTTCTTTTCGCAATATTTATTATTAACTGTAAAGTGATTTTAAATTTTGTGTGATAATAATTGTTCAGAATTGAAATGATTTGAAATTTCACAATCATTATGATGAAGATAATGAAAGATATTTATTTCATGATTGAATAATTTTTCATGATTAACATTTGGATTTGTTGATGATGAGTAATGATTATGTTAACAATGGATACTGAGCATGAAGTGAAAACAAATAATAAAAAGTTAATCGAGTAAAATAATATATATTATTACATGGGAAGGGGAAGAAAAGTTCAGTGAATAATAAACATAATGTAAAAGACATTGAGTTTGAAATTGTCTGGAGAGATTAGAGATGACGATGAGAAAGAGGAAGATAAGGTGGGAGTGAGAATGATGAAGATAAAGATGAAGATGAGGATGAGAATCGTTGTTGTTATTGTGTACATATAATAAACATTTACCTGTCTAAACTGACTTTTAATGTATCAGGAGGAAAGATTAATGGAAAACATGTTGACCTTTTAACAATGAAGAGAAAGATGAAGATGAAGATGATAATGTTGCTGTTGTATTGATGATAATGATAAAATGATGAAGATAAAGGTGAAAATGGAAGCTAAAAAACTAACGGTTAAAGTTGCATCACTTTTTCACTCCTACACTAAAAGTGGTTTCATTTTTATCTTCATCATCTTTTAGTAACCAATAATTTCAACAATGAAAACTGTATCAAAATTATAATCATTTTTGATGATGTTACTTTCAAATCGATTTTTTTTTCATCTTCTTTTATCATCATCTTGATTGTTTCTCCTATTCAATTTTGCTAATTTATTTTCAATACTTTCAGTCAACAAGTGAATGCTAGAATTTCAATCAAGCCATTTTGACGAAACAGCAATCATTTATTACACTAATTATTTTCTTGATTATTATTGATATATCAATATATCAATAACAGTGATGACTGAAGAGAGAGAGAGAGAGAGAGAGAGAGAGAGAGAGAGAGAGAGAGAGATGTTTATGGTGACGAGCTCGAAGAAATCGAGACTTGGAAAAAAACACTCGTTTATTAGTCTTTTGGTTAATTGTTACAATTGCTTCGTTAGTTTTTTCCTCTAATCTAATTGTGCATTTAGGTAATCAATTGATAACTCACCTTGCAAGTGCAACGATATTGTTGCTACTGCTCTTTAAATTGATGATGATGTTTCTTTGTCTAGGAAGAAGAAAAAAAGTAAGTGGGAGGAAGATGAAGATGAAGATGAAGATGCAGTAATCATGTAATAAGAATAAGCAAAGTAAAGGAAGAAAAAGAGTGGGAGGTAAAATCATCTTCATCTTCATCTCTCAGATTCTTAGTAAATCTTTGGTTACGATTTTGTCCTTGACTTACAAACCAACATTGAGTTTGCTCAATGAAATTGGATGAAAATTTTATTCACTCTTTGACTGTTTCAAATAGTACATAAGTATTTCCATCCTTTCATCTTCCCCTGAAACCCACATCACCATGAATTTACTTGATCATCTTTACCCTGGATATCTTCCTCCTCCACCCCCTCCTCCCACTCATCATCATTCCCAGCATCAGTATCGTCATCATTCAATCTTGACCTAAATCTTGGAAAACAATTTCAAACAATTACAACTTTTAACCCGAAAAAAAATCAGAGATTCAATTATAACTGATGCAAAGTCAATTACTGAATCTCATGTATGATTTTCATCAGCAAAAAAGTAAACAATTATCACAACAATTAATCAAATAATCATTAATCAAGAAAAATGTGATAATTGATTTGAATTCTGCAAATTTTTCACTATTAATATGCAAATTGAAATGTTGCTTGATTTGAATTTAAATTGCAATTATGATGATATTGTGAAGAGAAACAATCAACTGATTTGATTTTGATTAGTTAATTTTCCTTCATTTCATTTGACTCCATTTGATTACAATTGTAACCATAATTTCATTTATTGTATTGCAATAAAATTTTCCCAATGGTTAACAATCAATTGCAATCGTTTAATAAACTCTCATAAAAAATGAAATGATTTTGATTAAAATTATATAATCCTAATGTTTTTGTGATTCAATTGAAATTATTTAGTTAACTAATCAATTAATTGTTTCTATTAAACCTTTTTCTCCATAGGAATTACTATCTTTGGACAAAACCAGAAACATGTCACTCAATTTGGATTTAAAGAAATCAAGATCACAATTAAGGAGAGAGAAACTGAAAGGAAAATGTTTAATGATGTAATAGTAATTAAATCATCACAATTAACCGGATAGCAACCAAGTAACAAGATTGATGTGATCAAAAGATTTACTTAATTGTAAAAAGAAAATCAAAAAACAACCAACTGACCAACTAATCATCTTATTTGGTCAACGAAAACTCAATGCAGCAAAAAGGGAAAGGAAAACGTGGATAATTTAATTTGATTGTTCTCAGTGAGATCGAAACAATTAAACTGCGAACAAACAAATTAACCATCTAAAGATGAAGATGAAGATGATTAACTGATTATAAATATTAGAATTTAAATTGTAATAGAAAAAGAGAGACAATTAACTCAAGAGAATTTAATTTTTGATTTAATATTCGATTGCAATTCCCAAACTAAGATATTATTTTTCTTCCTCATCATCATCATCATCTTCTTCTTCAATCATCAATCTTCCTGCAACTCTTTCTTTTTCTCTTTCTTCTTGTCTTTCAAGAGTTACAGTTATATAATTATTACAATTTACTTTCATTGTTATTGAGAAAGAGATTAGATTTTAATTAAGGTAACAATTAAGAGGAGAAACAATTTTATCAACAAGATTACGATTTACTATTAACCACCAATCACCATGTTATTAATCAAAAAGTAATCAAACTGATCAATGGAAAATTTTTTTACCATTTGATTGTGATCTTTATGGTGATCATGGAGGAAACAATTTGTTGATTGTCAACTGATTAACTGATTGGAATTAACTTTCATCGTGGATCACAAAAGTTGTAATAAAATCCAAATCCAGAGAAACAACAATAATTTAATTGTACACCTCAACTAAATTAACTACACACACACACAAACACAATCTAATTTCAACAATTAACAATTCCTTACCATCGTCCAAAACTAAAACAATTAACACACATTCAATCAATTCACAAATTAATTATATAAATTACACTAACGTTGATTTATCAGAAATCAAACTAATCTTGAGAGTGAGAGTTTAAATTGTAACTTTTAATTGAAAGAAAAATTAATTATATTATAAATAATTTATTTCCAAGTAAAATATATTATTATGAGTGTGGGTGGAACCACCACCCACTCATTCAATCCACCACCTTCACCCTTTAACCCCATCAACCCACTGAAATCAACTGAACCCACCAGAGTAAAAATTAAATCAATTATTAACAATGGAATCAAAATCAATTTCAAATTTAATATAATTAATTAAAAGACAACAACAACAAATCAAATGTTCAAATTTAAATTCAAATGTTTATCATGATCATCATGATCATTTTATTGTAAATAAAAAATCAGATTAAACCATAAACAATTATAATCTCAATCAATTCCTTAACCAATTAATACAATCAATAAATCAGTCAATCAATCAACAGAATCACAATCCAAGTAACAAACCAAAAGTATTTGGACTAATTTAGTTTACAATAATAAAGTAAATTAATAACAATTAATATTTGAGATTTGAATCTATTGGATTAAAGGGAACAATTAGTTTAATCATGGAATGAAAGAAAATTGTGATGAAAAAAATTCGCAATTAAATTTAGATTAAAGTTCTGAGTCTACTCAGTAAAGTTAAAGACGAAGTTCAATCGTTTGATTAGTTGGTTGTTTCTACTGATTAACTTGATGGAATAGTAAAAGATTGTTAATCAGAACGAAAGATTAATTGTCTTGGAGTAAATCAAGTTGACATGACAATTTAAATCTAATTGGAAATTATACTTTCCAATAATCTGAATATTTTTGTTTTCTATTGGAAATTAATTGATTTGATTTTTTGTTATGATTCGAGGCAAAAAATAATCGACTCGATAATGTAACAGTTTAAATCGATTCGAAAACTAATCGATTTCAATCTAATATTTTCTTTTCATTTCTGATTATCAACAAACCACATGAATTCTCATGAACATCTCCTGAAACTCATTCCATTATTTTCTATTCTGACTCTTTTTGGTTGATATATTTAAAACTTTTTTGTTCCACTTAAATCCTTGTTACCAATTGATCGTCAGTTATAAATATCGATCGTGTTTGTTAATCCAATCTACTTAATCCTGAGAAACACCCAAACGTTAAAACCATTTACATATTTTTTTGTTTTCTTCCAGTGAAAAGATCAATTGTCTTTTAATTTTCTCATTCGTTCCATTAATTTAATTCTCTCGATGTTGTTTGTATTTTAATCTTCTACCATGTTGATCACCGAATATCGTATTCCACTTCCACTATCGGTTGACGAATACCGAGTGGCTCAGCTCTACATGATTACTGTAAGTCTATTCTCCTTATCCAATGTCTTTAGAATTCTGAGAAATTTTCTTTTCCTCTATTTGCTCTTTTTCTTTGTTTACTTTTTCTCTTTTGTTTCAATGTTCTATTCTCTTTTACATCTATTCGATTATTCAAATGATTGAAAACCACGATGAAAAGTCAAGAGAAAAAGGAAAAGTCGAAGC
Source organism: Panonychus citri (assembly GCF_014898815.1). Classification (NCBI taxonomy): domain Eukaryota; kingdom Metazoa; phylum Arthropoda; class Arachnida; order Trombidiformes; family Tetranychidae; genus Panonychus; species Panonychus citri. The sequence continues at coordinate 4,030,536 of NW_026515543.1, read as the reverse complement.
ATTTTCATGGTTATCATCTCTTTTTTCCCTCCTTTTCTTTTGTCAGCTGAATTGATATTCTTTTTTTATTCATTTTCTATTTAGTTTTTTTTCTTGTCTTCATTGTCGTTATTATCTTCTTTTCATCGTTTTTGTAACTTTTTCTCTCTCTCTTCTTTTTCTATGGAAACTCTTTCCTCCCTTGCACCATCATCATGTTCATTTCATTCATTATTATTCTCATTATAATTATCATTCAACTTCCTTCCAACTAAATTATCTGGACAATCTTCGAACCCTTTCTGTCGTTGTTACCATTTTGACTCCTCTTCGAATCACCCAATCAGTAAATTGTTTGGCAATAAGAATAAATCAAAATGTATTCACACTTATTTTCATGATTATGTTAATCACTATTATTGTTATTTCGTCATTAATATACTTTGAAGCATCAACGAACTTGTTAAGATTCGATAATTTTCCTCTTCGAAGAGGAAAAATGATCATTTTTCCAAAAGCCTTTTCAATATCCACTATTTTTGACTTCTATTAATCTAGTGCTTAATTAGAATTTAGTTGATGAGACTAATTAAAACAAAGAAAATCTGTAACTATCTATACAAAATACCAGAAAATTTGAAAGTTTAACCCCAAAAAAGACAAACTCATAAAACCAGAAAAGTTATCATGTTTCATCACCAAGATTTACGAATGAGTTTACAGTTGAATTAATTATGATGGTGGTTATGATAATATTAATTATAATTATCACACAATACAAAAAGTAAATTTAATTTCTCGCCTAACAACCTTAATACAAATCATTAAATGTAATTGTCAAATTAAATTGATCATTTAGATCATCCTTTTTCAGAATATCACTTTTTCCAATGAAATAAACAATCATAATCATTTATTTATAATATTCAGCTTAGACTCGATTATTAAATTATCATAATAACCCCAATTCAATTAATAGAGATTACTAATTAACTGATTTATTCCTGTTTATCCATTACCGTTATTGATTTAAAATATTTAGATTTGATTGATATTTTACAAGATCAATTATTTTCCAATGAGTATGAGGCGAAAAAAGATCCAACAATCATCTTCCATAGAAAACTGGCCAAGTTCCGTTCCGAAGATTGGATTGAAGATCGTTTGGAGGCCATGAAAGGCGTGAACACTTCGATCTTCGATAAAACGTAAAATGTGCGCTTTTTATTTGGTTCGTGTCGAATTTAAATCTTGAAGAATACAAAAGTAATTCCATTCTCATTCAGCTCTTGAGACTTAATCCTTATTATTAAGCTCTTTTCCTTAATTCCATTCATCAAATGTGATCACTGATCATTAGTTAATCGTAAAATAATCGTAAAATGGCAATATTAAGTGTCTCCTTTTTTTCCTTGACAAAATTATTCAATTGAGTAGCTTAAAGTGTCTCAATATACAAACTTTATGACAGAATAATATTTTAGCATTGATTGTCATGATGATCACCTAGAGATAATATTATTGTCTTTCTAATGATTGATTTCCATGTTCATTTATTTTTATTGATTTTTTGATGATTAATTGTCTTTCCTTTTTCTCTTTAAATAATAAAGATAATTTAGCTCTTCATAAAGCTCACCGTCAAGCAATCACATGGTAAGATGAATGGTTTTGGCTCATCTAGTGATGATATTGGAAATTTAGAACGACAAAAAAGTAACAACCAGCATAGAAAATGACAACAATTAATGATCTCAACCGTTTTAAAGACAATCAACCTGAAACAATGATGACAATCGCAATTGAAGTAACAGCAATACCATGGAAATTGGTCATCCATCACACGAAGTTAATTTAAATGTGACTTATAAGGATTAAGATGATGAGATTAAAAACTTATCCTCTGAAAAACTTTACAATAAGAGTCCACCACGAATTAATCAAGAACAATCATCTACCAGCTTTGAGCTGCTCAAGATATCGCCGATAATATTAATCTGATCTTTTTATTGTCATGTTAATAAAAGCTGAGAATAGAAACTGAAACCATTAATATTTTCATAATCATTTTGATTTGGATGCTCTTGGTCATAAACCAGGAACTTTACCAGTTCCAGCAACCCACTTTTCACGGCGGAGAATAATAAGAGTCTCGAAAGTTTGTTCGATTTGTCGGACAATAGCTTGATTGTTGACAAGCTCATTACAAATGAAACTTAAATGTCCATCTTTTGGGCGGTATTGGGAGATGAAAATGGCTTTCTAGATTTGAGAACTTCGGATAAAGTGGTGGGTCATCATGAATCATCTAAATTCAAAAGAGTTTTTTGAAGATCGTTGATTTAGGGTTAACTTTCCATGTCGAATCCGAGTGTTTCGTCGAAATTGTGTAAAATTCATCTTCTTCATCGACCATTTCATATAATGGTGATAATTCAAAAGTAACATTAGAATCTGTTGATAATTTCGACGTTGGTCTCCAGCCCCGAATTTGCTTCGATTTGCTCTAAAACGGCAATATCCAAACGCAGGGCAACTTCTTTGCACCAAATATCATCTTTGATTGGTTCAGGAACATCGAAGGGAAATTCTTGAGATACTTTACGATCATGATCACAGATATCGAATTCCGTTATTGCAGCTTTATAAGCTTAGTTTGTAGAAACATAAGTTAAATATTTGGTCAATTGTTTCTTTAAATGTTTTTCCCTTAATCCTCTTTCATTAAGAGTTTCAATTATTGATCTGATCTGACCGATGTCCGTTATGATCCACCAGCCTCGTTGAAACTCTTCAGGGATTCTTTTAGGTTTACGATGTTGTTGTTTTTTATGTTATTCCAATTTCTTTGACAATTCTGGATCAATTTCAAATTCGGGTCCTGTGAGGAAGTTTGATGTTGAGATGAAGATTGAAAATCATTAATTAAAGATGAGTTAGCCTCGGATTTAGCACCATTCGTGGCATTGGTGGAGTTTTGAGAAAATAGAGATCCAGATAAATGAGGATATACAAAAGTTTCCATGAATACATTTTGAGAAGGTTTTGTTGGTGATGATGAATTTTCAGGTGAGATGAGAGATTTATCAGACTCTTCTCCAGATTCATTTACTTTAGAGGTTGACTGGTTATCGAGAGCTGAAGGTGAGGAGGATGAAGTACCTGTTACACTTGGAACTGGACAGATAGTTATAGTTGTATCATTACAAGGGATTCGAGGGACAACATTGAACCAAGATCGCTCAGGACTAACACTTTCAAAAGGGAAACCTGAAGCATCCAGCAAACGGTTTCGAGACTGTTTTCGTTTTCTTTTCGTAAATTCTTGTCGGAAATGATTTTTCCTCTTGATTGTCAACAATTAAACGAGACAATTTAACTACATAACAAACATCAACTTTAATCTAATATTTTTACACTTCTAATTGTAAACATTTCACCAAATATTAATATTAAGTGAATTAGTAGTTGATCCTTCAAGATTAAGATGATCAGTTAATTGAAACAGTTGCAGATCCTGTTAGATTTGCTGATTAGATTCACCTTAATTAGTTAATCGTTTACTACAATTAGTTAATTACTAGGATGTCAAATATTATTCATCAAGATTGTACGTGAACAAATATTAGGCTTGATTGTTGAATTTGTAACTTGGAAAAATACCAATAGTTAATTAAATTTAGTTTATCTCATTGAATCATAATTTTTTCAATTGAAGATTAATCAAGATCAACTAATTAAGTAAAGGAACAATTTAGTGAATTGATTTAATGAAAAACAATTTAATAATTTACTAAAGTAATGTTTATACAGTAAAGTTACATTTAGAAAACAATAATCAGTTTTGATGAGGACAATTTAAATTAATTGGGATATGATATGATATGAGTAGTCAATTAATTGTCCTCATCAGTGTATAAAATTTTCATAAGTTAATTGTAAACAAAATATTAAATTGATTGTATGATAAATAAAGTAAAAACAATCAATGGATAATGATGATAATTTCAATTGAGTGAAAAGTGTCAGAGTAATAAAAATAACGGTATTTGGATAATTAGAAATTGATTAATCAATTGAGTTAATTGTCGACTTCAAGAATGAAGAAGTGGCCTTTCCTCACGATCGGGCGATTCAGGTCTTGATTCGGAATTGCTGTCATCATGAATTTCATTGATTCCGAGGGCCTCACATCGTTCAGAGTAAGTCATGTACCCGGTGCTGTTTTTCAAGGCATAGAAAAAGTAAATTGCTAAGCCTGAAAAAAGAAACAATTAAAATGGACAATTAACGATTAAAGATTAATTATTACAGTTTGATACAAGCAAAAACAATCTTACAATTTACCCTTCATCTCTCACTGGTAAATTAAATTGCTTGTTGGTGAAAGAAACGTGATTTATTTATGATTGTCATTTAGTTGCGACTCGAACTGAATTAACTACAACGTGATAAACAAACACTTGCAGTGTTTCCTTTCATTTAAACAGTTAATTAGTTGATAATCTTAGTAAAAAGACACAATTAACTTGTCATAATGGTTAAAAATGTTAATTCATTCAACTGACAATTTAATAGTTTGTCAACTTTGGATACAATCAAACCTGACAATAGTCATTCAGCAGGATACAAGTAATTAGTTTAACATCATCATCTCAAGTAGTTTAATTGTTGGTAAATTATGGATAATATAACCGCGAATCAAATCATAATTAATGGTTAATTGTAGCCTTGATTTAATTAAAATCAAACTCAAGTTATCAATGAGATAGCTAATTATTGTATCAATTGTGCTCGTAACAAATTATCATATTGATTTGGTTTAATGTTTTGTTTTTCCTGAAATTGATTAAATTTAAAATCATTCAATCAAATAGATGAGATTTAATCAAAGTAATTGTTATTGATTATTGTTTCAAAGTTTAATCAACTTCACCGATATCGTTCATCAATTTGATTGATCAACAATTTAGTAAATTAAATAAAATGGGAAAAGTTTACAGAGCAACAATCTAATTACAAGGAACCAGAAACCGTAATGATTAATAATAAATGAATCCTCGAAGCGTAAGTTTCATATTAATGTTTTATCTTGAGAGTATTATTATTACTTCAACGACAATTAGCTTTCAAGACTAATCATCTGATTAATAATTTAGTTTGACAGTGAATTAGCTTGTTAGCAATCAAGAGTAAAATGTTTGATTGAAACAATTTAGACCCAAAGTAGATTTTTTCAACTACAAGTTTATTCCGTTTCTTTGTATTAATATAATTGTTTGTGAATAAATATAATTAATGTAATTAATTGTATTATATAAATTCTTACAAAAAAAGGTGAATTAAATCACAATTGAACAATTAAAAATTGATTCAATGTAAGGTCATAATATGGGAACATTATGACAATATGAAAGAGGGAAAGAGAAAAGTTAATTGCAGTTTTTGGGTAATTAACAGACTTGATTAAGGTAAAAGTAATTATTACATGTAAATGACAATTGTTGTTACGTTGTTACAATATATATATAAATAAATAATTAGTTAATTGTTGAGATGAAATTGATTGATTCGATGATTGCGAATCAGTAGTTTGACAAGAGATTAAAGTAAATGATTTTTTTGGGAGATTAAAAACTTGACTAGAATTAAGGATTAAACAAATTAAAAACAAAAGAAAATTAATTGACAAAAAGATAAACAAAACATTAAAATGCAACAAAAAGGCTAAGTGTTAATTATGAGCATTCTTGGGGACGAGATTTCTGGGCTCAAGATTAAGGTAATTTAAATCACTCGAAACGTAATAATAAAACCATCACGTTGATGCTAATTATTAGTAATCAAAGATTAAATCATAATTTGAAAGGGTAAAAATGATGAGGTAGAGACACATAAGTGAGAGAGATAAGGCCTGATGATAATAAAAGAAGCTCCTTCTCATACTCTATCCAATGGTGATCAGTTTGTAAATTATGCATGTGAATACCTGGTGATCATTATAATCAACTTAATTGTTGTAAAACCTTCAGGTTTAAAGTGTTAGAGATTAAGAGTTTCACAATTATTGATTGTAATTGTGACAATTGAATGGATCGACTTGAGGATCGATTGGATTGAGTCTTGACTTTTCTTATGCGTTTGTGTTTGTTGACCAATCGATTTAACCGATTGACAATTTTTGATCTTTAGCTTTTTGGTTCGTTGGCTTAAGCTGGAAGTTTTGACTTTTAGATCGTTCGTTGCTATTAAAAATGCCGTAAATAAAGTATATTGATAAGCCTGGTGGAGAAAGAGAAAATTGAAACATAGAGAGAGAGAGAAATTTTCGTCAGAATTAAATTATTGGACAATCTTAAGGTTGAGTAATTAGTTTGTTGATTAAAATTAAACAAAACAATTAAAGCAACTAAAAGATTAGGCATTGGAAAAGGAGAAAGTTATTTCATGGGAGAAACTGGCAAAATATTATCACTAAAAGTTTCAAGAAAAAAGCATAAAATTTGCAAACTAAATTATAACTAAATGATTGTTAACAATGTTGGTGATTAACAATTAATAGTTAATTTGAATAATTTGTGTCATGCAACTTGATTAGATGAGCATTGTAAACAAACAAGTTGATTGATCAATGAACAAAAAAAAACAATCTGATTGCAATGAGAAATAAATTAATAACTAAGGAAAATGACAAGCAATAAATGGAAGAGGATTTTGTTTTGATTGTTTTTGATTGTGATTAGTTTCAATTAATTAACTTACCAATTGCCATCCAAACTGCAAATCGAACCCATGTAATTACTGATAGTTTCATCATCAGATAGACATTAATGAAGATTGAAATTATTGGAATAAAAGGAACCCATGGAACCTGAATGATTGTGTCAAATTGATGGAAATGAGGAAAAGAAAATGAGATTAGTAGGAAACTCGTAAACCTTTTCATTGTGATCTATTGGACAATCAGTTTACCGTTATTCTTGAATTGATTTAACTCAATTCTATTGATTAATACATAATATCTACATTTTGGGTTTCTCTCAACTATTTTTATAACAATCAAGAAAGACTATAATTAGAGTAAATAAATTGTCTTTACAATTAAGCGTCACTTTCATTGAACTAGTAACGATTATCAATAATTAAATCAATGTTACATCAGTAATTGACGTTCAAAATTTTCCATAACAGATAATGGGGGAGATTCAACACCAATAAATAGATTAGTAGTTTATATTTGATTATGTATTTTACTTTGATCGTAATCAATGTAATTGTATATAAATGATTAGATTTAATTCTGAGGTGGTTTTGCCTTTTCAACCTCGCCTCTCATTTTAGTTACCACCATAAACAACAAATAGAGATTTCTAATTATCGGATTGAACTTGATTTGCGACTCACTTGAAAAGATATGGTTGCTGAGCTTCGTGGTTGCCGACCAAGGGCAATGATTAAAAATATTAGGTAAAAAAATGCAATTCCAACGACAATTAGTGGAGTTCTCTCCAAATTACTGAGATTCGTTTCGAGAAATATCAATAACAAGTCCAATATTACGATTGCAGTGCCTGTTACAGAGACGAACATTGTTTTTCAATGTTAATAAGATTTCACTTTGATTGAATTTGACTTGATGTGACTTACATATTGATAAAATTAATTGTTTGCTGGTAGATGAGGTTCGCTTAGTAGGTGATTGAATATTATCCAAGTTGAATAAACGTCGCAAAAAATGAGGAGCGATATTGGTCATGTCGGGAGATCGACTGGGAGTGAATGAGTTCGGTGGAAAATCTTGTTGATTTTCATCAGAAATAAATTCTTGTGATCCACTGGTTATAGCATTCGAAGCTGAACTTTTGGTATCACCTTCAAACCTTTGGGTGAAAATTCATCAATCAATGATAGTGGGGGGAGAGAGAGAGAGAGAGAGAGAGAGAAATGATATTACAAATATGATAAAAAAAACATTGCACTAAATTTTTGCTTAAAGGTTTTCCCATAGTTGATTAAATCGTTACATATTAATAGATTGTTAGATTAACTGGGAAATTTTGTAACAAACCAATCATTAATTACAATTACTTGTAGTTTCAATATTAAGAAATTGTATATTGACGTCAGACTATTTGTTAATTTATCAAAATAATCATTAAACTAGAGGATATCCAATAACAGAAAATGAAACGTTTGGTCTAAAAAGGATAGAAAATCATTACTAAATAACGAAATTGCCTGTTATTTGAAAAGATGATTTTCTTTTGCGTAGGTTGCTTTGGATTCAGTAGTCTCGATAATACATGTATAAGAAGTGTTTAGCATGGGAATATAATGGTAAATAAATAATATTGTTTTGTATATTCACCTGAGAACGAGTATTGATACTGCAACTAAGGTGTAAGCTAAAAGGGTTCCGATTGACATCATATCTGCAAGTTCATCAACATCAAAAAGTGCTGCCATGATTCCTGAAAGAATACCTGAAACAAAGGTGGAAATTAACGGTGTTTTGGTCCGAGCGTTGACATTGGCAAGAAAACGGAAGATGAGACCATCGGTGGCCATAGCGTAAAGAACTCGAGGTAAGGGAAACATGGCCCCCATTAGACTAGTTGAAAGTCCGGCTAAAGCACCAACAGTGATGATCCATTTCGCAAAAGGTAAACCCGCTTTATCAAACACATAAGGAAGCGGAGCAGCGTTGTTTAAATCGTAATAGGGCCACATTAGAGTTTGAATACTTGAAACCCCAAAATAGGCAAGAAATATGATCAAAAGTGAGACAACGATACTAATCGGTATGGCTTTCTGAGGGTTTCGCACTTCCTCCCCAGTGGTGGCAATTATATCGAAACCAATAAAACTATAAAAACACGTCGCAGCTCCAGCCATCATTCCAGAGAAACCAAATGGTAAAAAGCCACCGTTTCCTGCACCAGGAGGAACTTCTGATTTGGGTAGTTTCCAATTAGAAAAGTCACTTTTAAATGACCCACAGACAATCACGAAAACAACAATACTCAAATTGATGAATGTAAACACAGAATTGAATCTTGTTGATTCTTTTACACCGATAGCCAACATGACTACGAATATGAAAATAAAAGAGATTGATAAAAAAGATTAACAATTTAGATACAATTTAAGATACAATTATCCAAAGTCTAAAAAGATACTCAATTTACCTGTTAACAGTAAAGTGATTCCTAAGGCAAGAAAATCAGGATATGCCGACATGTTTGGTACTCCAAGCGGCATCCATTCCTCGAAATGGGCTGCTATGCTTCCATTGAAAAGAGAATCTATGTAACCGCTATACCCTCGGGCAACAGAAGCAGTTCCTAAGATTATAAGAGAACAGAGTAATCAATGAATATCATCATGATAAAGTTTACAAGGCTTTTTTTCTCGAAAGGAAACATCGCTCTAATCAATATAAAATGTCAACAGATGAATTGAAACTTACCAATAACATACTCGAGAATTAGATTCCAGCCAATCACGAAAGCAGTGAATTCCCCAACGGTGACATAACTGTAAACATAAGCTGAACCTGCTCTCGGAACTCTAGCACCAAATTCAGCGTAACAAAATCCAGCAAAAATTGAAGCTAAAGCGGCAAAGAAAAATGACAATACGACAGCGGGACCCGCTTCTGTACTAGCGACCTTTCCAGCTATTACGTACATTCCCAGTCCCAAGGTACTTCCGATACCTTATATAGTCCAAGGAGAGACAAGGTGAAAAGAAAATCAGTAAATCAGTTAATTGTTGTGCTTCCTTTACAATGATTATCATGAGGGATGGGAAACCATTAGGATGAAACAGATAATCAAACTTCATTTTTTTCACAATAAAAATTGAGCCAAATACAATGTACTATGAGACAATTGAATCATTCAAATTATGATTAAATATGAACAAAACATAATTTGGATTATGTTTGATAGCAATTACTGGAAAGCTCAAGATTTCATTTCTCAGATAATTTTAACAATTAGCTAATTGTAATTTAGTTAAAAAAAGTTAATATAAAGTTTGATTAAAACCACTTTTTTCAATCATCTTTCAATCCAGACAAGCAGAAATAACAGTTTAAATAACCTCTATTAACAATGAAATTAATTAACTACCTTTACTAATGATAATTTAATCAATTACTATCATTGTTAATTGATTACTTGTTAGCAATGGGCATAATCATCATAATATTAATGATAATCAAGGCGAGACAGAAACACTGTCAATGATCAACACGGAATCGTTTTAATGATCGGAAATGATTAGTAAATTGTAAACATTTCCCATTGAAAGGTTAAGATGAAAGATGAACGTGGTCATCATCTTAATCTTACACAGGTTAAAGGTAAAAGTATGACAACAACAAGACTTTGTTACTCTCTCAAAGCCTAATAACCTTGAGGAGTTTGCAGTAGGAAAAGGAAAAGGAAATGATGAAAACTGGGACTAAGCTAAAACATTTGTTTCAATCAAATGAGAGAAAATTGTGTCAATGGAGAAGATTTCGTTTTAAATAATAGACTTGGAAATGATTAATTCAACAGTTCAACTGGTTGTTGATCATCGCAATTATCGCTATTTGGATGATTTTGGGTGAATGGAGAGAAAACATGACTGATGCATGCAAGAAATGAAGGTGAGGAACCGGAAGATAATCTTAAGAACTTTTGGCTTACCCAAAGCTGTTAAATCAAATGTACCCAGACATCGGTTCAATGTACTTGGTCCCTGATTGTCATCAATCTTTTTCCGTCGAACAAGAGCTTTGCCAAAAGATCTTAAATTCATTTTTGGTTAACAGGAAAATGAGAGTTTGTTTCCTTTCGAATTTCAAAGATTGACCAGTAAACTAGAGGGAAAATCAACGGATAGAAAAATGATTGTGAGAACAATTAGAAGAGAATAAAAATAAAAAAAAGAAAGAAGCACAAATTTAGACAAATCAACAGTTACATTGTTACTGTTGAACTGGTGGTTGAGAAAACAATGGTAATTAGATACATACAAATATGAGATGGTTATTAGTTGCAAGGGTAAATTGTATACTTAAGTCAATATAAATAAAGCACAATTAAAATAATATTTGATGATGAAAATAAATTCTGTTGTGTTTGGATGATGAAGACAAACTGATGATTGTCTTTGATTTAATTATCACAAGTGATTCAATTTATCTAACATGAAAACTAATCATTCTAATCAAATAATCATCACCATCAAGCCATCCTCATCTCAAATCATAATTGTCATCTATCCATTAAACGAGGGAGAACCACAATTAACAATCACAATTAGATGATTACATTTGGTAAAAAATAACAACAAGACACGAGAATTTATTGATAACACCCTGACGGATGCAATGAGTAAACATTTTTTCTACAGGGTATGTACTGTAGATCCTCCTGTGGAGGAAAGTTGTTCCAGACAACTTAAGGGAGGGAAATTACAATAAATTTGGTTTCAAATTATTAGGTAAAAAACAAAAATTAAAATTTTAAAAATTATATTAATTGGCTGATGGTTAATTTGATTGTCCAAAGATCCAATTTGATGATTGTAAATAAGTACCAAAGGTTGAGATGAAGGTGGAGATGAGGTCCAAAAAATAGTTTAACTCATTAGGTATGATACAAAGAAAAGGAGAAAATAAAATTAGAATTTTAATCTTTTAAAAATGTGAAAAATTATCTTGCTTATAAGTGTGAGATAAATTTGTTTAATAATTGTTTAAAGTATAAAATTTAAAGTATAAAAATTTAGAGTATAAGTTTAAGTTAGAGATAAGAAAGTTGTATCAAATTACCAACCAAACTTACCAAGAAAACAAAAATGGTTTAAATTATTACAACGCAATAATGGCTCAGTTTTAAGGGTAACAAAATACAACCAAAGTAACTGTTTAACTATCATAATTTTGGTACCAACTTGATCCGTGTGGTCAGATAAACAATAATAACACAAACTTAAATATTAAATTCACAGGTAAAGTTAATTAAATTAAAATTTATCAGGAGCGAAAAGAATCAAACAAAAAAGAAAAAGAACAACCTGTTGTCTGCCATCTGCCGGAACTTTTTCCAAATACAAGGCTATTCAGCTAATTTCGCCGATGTTTTTTGCGATTTTCTCGAGACTTGAGTGGTAAGTAAAATGGCCATCAAATGACCTTGAAACGCGTTATTTTACCAGTGACCTGAATGACCTTGATCTTTAATATGACAATTGAGTATCGTTCAAACTCATACCAAGAGTCAAAGAGACTCGAGACTTGAGTGGTAAGTAAAATGGCCATCAAATGACCTTGAAACGCGTTATTTTACCAGTGACCTGAATGACCTTGATCTTTAATATGACAATTGAGTATCGCTCAAACTCAAGTCTCTTAGTTGATGAGAAAATCGCAAAAAACATCGGCGAAAATAGCTGAATAGCCTTGTAGAATTTCTAACAATTTAATTTTTGTGCAAATTAAATTAATTGTTGAAAAAAAAGATTCATTTACTTATCGATATTCTCTATCTGTATTTAGACTTGTATGATAATTGGGTGATTAACTAGTTAATTTAATCTTCCACTGGACAATTGGTTGTTTCATTTTAATTGTTTAGTAAATATTTTTAACCAATTAGATTAAATTGTTTGTTCATTTTAATCATTTTTAGTTGAAAACAAAGAAAAGTAATTATGCTTGAAATTGGAAATCAATTTTCATTCGTTGATTTAATTGGAAATTTATTAATCATCTCTTTTTTTTGTAAAAAACATTCTAATAAAAAGTAGTACAATTTAATTGTATTAGAATTTACATTAACTGGTTACAATTAATAAATTAAGCCACTTTTGTTTCGTGAATTGATTTAACCACTTTCCTAGAATCTAAATAATTGGAATTAATTTTCCCATTTCCCATTTAATTGAGATTATTAAATTACATTGTAATAAAGGTCCAATTGTCAACATGTTTAGTTGAATTTCTCGTTTTTAACTTGTATTTGATTGTATCTCTCTTAATTGTTGCAATTTGAGATCAATCAAGAACGAGTTTATATTCAAGGATCATTACTGATGATTAAACAGATTGACAAAACTGATCAAGTTAATTAAAAGTTGAACAGTAACTGTCTCTCTCTCTCTCTCTCTCTCTATAAGTTACTATGTGATGGACAAAAAATAAGAGGAGTTAATTGTTACAGGAGGATGAATAAAAATGGAAGATGGAAAGTTGATTAAAGTTTATAATTAAGTTTCCTTTTTTGAAAAATAAAATGGACTAAAATATTTGAAGGCGACGGTGGTGATGAAGAGAGGACGAAAAGTGGAACTGGAAGTGTGAATTCATGGTGGGCGAGGGTGTGACATTTGATATATAAGAGACATGGATGACGATAACATCATGGATTAGATGTGAGAGAGAGAGAGAGAAGAAAAATGGTTAAGAACAGTTGAGAATCATCTCCATTGTGGTTTCGTAGGTAAAGGAAGACGATAAAAAGATGGAAGTTCTGATGAAGTTAAAATGAATAGGATGACATCTTGGTGGAAGAGAGTTTTATGATTTTCAATGGACAGTGAATGTAATTAGGTTGATTGTTCATCTTAAACTTTGATCAATATGAATGATGTAAACACAATCACACATATTGATTGGATCAAAGATGCCAGATGAAGTTCCTTTTTCAGTAAAAGTGTCTTTTCCCCTTTCTTTCATGGTTTGATCAATTATTGATGATTTATATTGTTTGCATTGAATGTTTTCGTTAAAATCAATATGTAACAATTGTTGGCTGATTATTTCTCATGTCACCAAGAGCTACCGATGGTGTAAACTGAGCTGGTCCTGATTTGTCGATTGCGGCTTCATTATTCACTAGGATGGCACTTGGATTCTCTGACATTGCTTTAGTTCTCATTTCTTCAACACTTGCTCTGAAAGAAATTAAAACAAAATTGTAATTAAAATGATGATATTAACATGCTGGTTAAACAATCGAATATTAAATTGTGATAACTTACTTCTTTCCCAAGCTAAGAATCAAATAAGTAGCAGATGCAGCTGCCAATAAACAACAGGATAATATAGTGGAAAAGTTTTGACATATAAAGAAAGGTATCACTGAAAATCTTTGATAGCAAAAGAGAAGAGAAAAAAATTAATAATTAGCGACTATTTCATGTTAATTCCAATTGCCGAGTCTCTTTGGTATCCAAATTAGAGCTGCTTACAATGCATAAGTCGAAGCTTTCCACCAGTGTGGTTTTCCTTCATAGAAACGACTTGGAAGATGAGCAAAATCCAAAAAAACACATAGACAAGGTGATTCAATTAGAGTAACAGCAATACCTTCACAACTGGATAAACAAGAGAATGAGATATAAAGAAAGGAGAAAGAGAAGATAGAGGAGAAAATCAGATTACTAATCAACATTCAACACTAATTAACAACCCAAAGTTAATTTATGTGACTAATCGATAATTTGATAAAAAGAGATATTGACAATAATATGGAAAAAGTATAAAATCGCCCAGACTTTCCAACCAAATCGCTAATAACTTACATAAGTAAAATACCAGCAAGTAAGCAACTAAAATCAAATCCAATCATAGCCCATATACCAAAGAATATCGATACTGTATGTAATGAAAAAGGAAATATTAATTAATCTGATTAATTGACAAAAAGAATAGAAAATGATGACAAGTTAGACTAACATAAACCAGCAATCGTTGAGACTCCACGGGCCAGAGTTGAGAAGAGCCAAGGAACTTCCTCTTGACCTGGAGGAGGTTGAAGTTGATCTCTCATGGATTGAGAAAACATTTTAACACCCTAATTATTGTAAAAGTAAATCAACTAATAAACATTAATAAATAACAATTGATTGAAAGAAAAATAAATTAGTAACAATTAAAACAAACTAATTCAATGTCATTAACCAAGAAAACCACTTGTTACAATTATTCACTTGTTGGTAGAATTCAATTCAATTCAATTCCATCTATCGGTGTGAATAGAAGTTAATTATTCTAAGCGGTGAATTTAAACTGAAAAGAAAAAGAATTCGACTGCTACTGTCATCTAGTGGAAAATTTATTTACTAATCGGTTGATGTTCATTTTCATCTTGTTAATTGTTTTGTTTATAATTAGAGTTGTTTTGTTTAATTAACTCATTGTTGGTTGTTGAATTTTGTGTGTGAGAATCAATTGTGAGAAAAAAATTGTGAGAAAACAATTGGAATACTTGGATGGTGATGAAGGTAAAGTAATAATTGTGTTCATGTTTCGGTTACAATTAACAATTAAAATAGAAACTCAATTTGATGGAAAGAAAATGTTCTTAATTAAATCAAATTGTGTTTGGTTAATTTATCGGAAGTTGATCCTACACTCAAGTTAACTCATTTCTGTCTATGTAAGGACAACGACACCCACAATTAAAGACCACGTTTTGTTTGTCTTAATCAAAACAACCAACAAACTAAATAAGGTAATAAAAGACTGGATTAAGTTGGTGTAAAAGTAATTTAATTGTGTGGGTGAGAAGTTGGAAAAATTAATCAAATCAAAGAATTGATTGAATTTAAAGTTGGAACCATTTTATTGGTCAATTTTTAGTAATCTCATTGTTGATTCATTTCACAAAATCACAATCAATAGAAACAACAATTAAATGAATAGATAAATAAGTGTGTGAGTTAAATTAATTTATTAATTTTGATAAACTTTGACAATCAATATAAAAATAAACAACAGACCTCTTAGAATTGCAAAATAATTAACTTAATAATTGATTTGATTAAGTTGGTTTGTTTTGAAGAGGGAGAGAGAGAGAGTTGATGGTAGTGAATAATTTACACACAATTAAAGAGAGTGGAGAGAGAAAGAGAGTGAGGGAGGGATAAAAGAGCAATTGATTAAGTTAATTGGTTGATTTAAGTTAATTATATTCGTCAAAATCTTTATCTTCCACCGGAGCTGTCATGTAACCAAGTCGCCGTTTAAAGAAACCACACTTGAGAAGAGAGAGAGAGAGAGAGAAATGACATTTAGTAAATTGTTTTGACGATGAAAGTGACAATTAACTTACCCTCCACAATACAATAATTAACAAAATTAGTAACAATATTCCTAATAATATAGACATGATTATAATCCACAAAGGTACTCGAGCTGGAGGCAGTAAAGGTACATCGGGATAAGCTTTAGTTATTACCTGGTGAGGATAAGAAAATAATTTATTAGTTTGTTGATTGTGATTCTAATGTTTAATCAATTAACTTACGAAAGTAGCATCGTCATTAGTACGATTTTGTCTGATTGATGGACCAATGGTCAATTTAGCTCTTGAATATATATGGACTTGATTAACTCCGGAAGCATAATCTTCAACAAAAGTTGAATTCCATAGTCTTCCAATGAACACAATTACCTTGAGAAATTAAAGAGACAAAAATGAATTAGATAATCAATCAATCAATAATCTATTACATGTAAATATTAATACAAATTCAATTCAACTTACTGATGGTACTCCAGGTCGGAGATCCTGAAGATAACATAAAAATTTATAACAACGAGCTGTCTTTTTTTGGCAGTCCTAGAAAAGTGAGACATTAAAACAATTAACTAATTAATAATCCATCTAAATTGGTTAACAATTAAAAATTAGATATTAAAAATATCAACTTACCAAACTAACTACGTTTTGACTTTTACCATCTTCCATGATACGTTTAGCGGGAACGATGGTTTGTCTTTTTGGTCTTGATTTGGTGAAAGAATCACTTTTAATTGGACTTGATTCTGTATCCTGTTGATTTAAATCAAATGATAGAAAGAGAGACAATTAAATAATCATGAATGATGCCTTTAGATTTAATATAATCAATTATTTACCCTTATTTTCAGAGGATTAACTGCACCAAATGTTGGGACACATTGCCCTTTACCCTGTACAACAATGGTACTCATTAAGTAGAGAAGCCTGTAGAATATCAAACAATTAGTTAATTGGTGTTCCTTAATTGTCTGTATGTATAATTTAAATACCATTTTCCTTCCTCATGGTCACTGGAAAGTGAATAAGGCCAATCAACTTCAACAGTCAATTCCTTTGGATGATAAGGTCCAGCGGAAATAATCGTATAGGAATGTTCAATTCTGCTTCCAATGTCATCTGAGGTTTTCTGTTAATTTAATTATTACATGAAAAACATTAAATCAAAAATAATAATTGATGATAATGTTAACACAGTTGAAACATTTTCTTCTCATTGATGAGACAAACAGTTATAATTAAATGCTGGTGACATTTTTGTAACATAAACAATCAACAGTATTAACCAGTCAACTAATCAATGTCATTCATTATCTTGTTAATGTTGATAAATTGTTACAATTAACTTACCATAGCTGCCTCACCAACAGGATCACCACCAAACCAAACTCCAGCAGGATCAGATGAACCTTTAATTTCCAGATCAGCTCGACGGATAATCAACAATTTAGTGGTTACATCGTTTTTAGATTGACTTAAATCAACACTCGATGTATTTACGAAGACTCTTAAATCAATATCATTCTGTACATCTGATATCTCTTTGGGATCAAATTTTAAATTCAATTTAACCTGATAAATATATACACACACAGAGAGAGAGATAGAAAAAGAAACATCAACAATTAAGTTTGATTAACAATTAACAATGAGATGAAAATTAAGTTTACCTCTCCTCGTTTGAAAGGATTACCCAACGAGCAAACCAATAGACTTATATTGAATGGTTTACAATCAATTTGTTCACCTTCCTGTGTAACAATTAATAAAATAGAAAACAAATAAATACATCAATTAGATTGTTGATTCAAATTAGTTGATATAAAACACACCATTGTAATAATCAGTTTAAGGACAAATTTAGGTTAAATATCATAATCAATTTGACAGAAATCATAGTAACCAAAATATAATAAATGATAATAAACTGATTGTAATCATTTCTTATAAATAACATTGATTGATTTATATTTGAATATTTAAATAATAGTAATTAATTATAAATTATTACTGTTAATAATATGATCTATGTAAGAAACTAATTTCCGCATTTTAAACTAATCAATCAATCATTTTTACAATTTAAAACTACAATTAAAGTTTATGGGTGAGATAATTTTTCTGTAATCCATTTACACCAAAAAGGTTAAAGTAAAAATGATCATCTCCTTTTAAAATAATCAAATAATAATAATAATAACAATTTCTTAATTACAATTGAAATTAAAATATTTCTCATTCGATGAATGGTTAATTAACTAATTGTAATCACTTACCACTTGATCTTTACCAATATAAGTAATATAAGGATGATAGATATAAATGTTTGCATCATAAGCTGGTTCCATTGTATTTCTAACGGTTAATTCAAGATTAACATCGGTTGAACCTAAATTGATGAAATACAATCAAATGAATCAATTATAAAAAAAATTAGCAATTAAATTTTAATAGATTACATAAGATTAAAGAAAACGTTGATTAAGCAATTAGATCGATAATTTTGTTATTAATACAATTATATGTCATCATAATTGAATTATTAATATAACTTGAAATATGTAAATAAATCATCCAATTTATTTAGTGATTACTATTATAAATTAACAAACAAATAACAACAATCAACAACAAGTAGGTTAACTGGTTGATCATTTGGCAGTGAATTAAATTGCTGATCAAGCTGATTACATACCCAAATATAATATTCTGTCTTCATATCCAGGCGTATCCAATGGATGGAGTAATTTAGCAATTACATTTAAATTGCTTTGGCATTGCTCAGTGTTGCCTGAAAAGTGAAAGTAGAGTAATAAACAATTTAGAAAACTTAAATTCTCCATCTTATTCCAATGTAAACAAATAGTTTAATTGGGTTCTAATCAGCTGAGAATTGTATTAATCGAATTGGTTAACTTACGACATTCTTTAAGGAATGATGCTTGAAATACTTTTCGAGCTTCTTCTTGATTTAGAATTGGATATTTATCGATATCTGAAGACGAAGAGTAACTTGTTACGATACCACGAGGTTCATCTTGCTCCAGTGAATAAGTTAATTGGAATTGAATCTGAACGAAAATGAAATTATATAAAATATTATTCATATTTCCATGTATATTTATGGTGTGAGAAAAGTTCAGTTGTGTTCAGTTATTATTACCGATCGATGGATGTCAGATTTATCCTTGATATAAACAAGTTCTTTGAGACAATTCCATCGGCCTAAACGATCACCAGAAATTATCGTTGTTTTATTTACTATGTGAGGACTATCGAGTTCGGCTGAAGAATTGAACTTAACTCGAGGTACAATTGGTTTTTCTAAAAAAGTTGTGAAAAAATAAATAAGAATAATTAATGCCCGAAACTCAAATCGACGAAGAAAAAAATCTAAAGATTCAACTTACTGTCGAGGAAACTTTCAGCTTCGATTATGTAGCGAAGTACAATTTTACTGGTTGATCGGCCTGAGGGCATCAGTAAGAAACAAGGCTCTACATCGAAACAAGGTAGCTTAGAAGTCGGATCTCCGATACAACCTTCACGATTTGGATCAATTTGGGTTATATTTTCAACTCGAGTAGCGATGTTCAGAATAGGACGAGCTCGAAGCAAAATTGTCTAGAAAGTATCAAGTAAACAAAAAAAGGTTTCAATCAATTAAAACTCGTTTAAATCAAGTATTATATTAAAATAAATTGTTGAAGATTATGTTGATTTAACACAGAGTAGTAAATGATTACATTTCCGTTTGTTAATAACTATCATAGTTTCATCCCACTGATTGTTGAAGGGTTGATTTGATTGTTAACTTACCGCATCACTTTCATAAGCACCAACAAGTAAGTCCGGATAACCATTTTTATCCATATCAGCGGAACCTATTAATTAAATCAACAGGGAAAAAGAGACAATGAATTTCAAATAGATTGGAAAGGAAATAATTAAGAGATGAAATCATCAGCAATCAGCGATTTGTCTTATAATCAAAATCAAGGTGAACCATCAATCAGAATTAATGAATAAACAACAAGATTATTTTTACATAATAGGAAATTAAATTGATGGTAATTAATTCAAGAAGCAAGAAATGAATAAAAAAAACTACAATGAGAATAACAATTTAACCATAATCAGATTGAAAAATGTAAATTCAGTGTGAAATTATTGAATTAGAAACAGATGATCAAGTTAATCAATGGTTTTGATTGTTGTTGATTTGCTTCTTGCCAAAAAAATGTTGCGTGATATCAACAATTGAATAATAATAATCATCATTTAACAAACAACTGAACAATTTACACGCAATCAAATCTAATCATCAATACAATACAACAAATAATCACCATTGTAACTGTGAAAATTGGTTTTCCTTTTGTTGGTGTAATTGAAATCATACATCATCTAAGTGATGATAACCTAATGTATTGTTGATCAGCAGTTTTAATGCTTACCAATTGTCATTTACTATTTTTCATTGATATCTAGGGATTTTAATTAATACATCAAAAGATGATGAAAATTATATTTAATTTTAAAATCTGAAAAAGAAAACGGGAAAAAAGGTAAAATAACTTTTCTTTAGAACTTTTAGTTCCCTTTTATCATAATCATCTTCTTTTACCTTAGATTATAATGTAAACATTATTGGTCAGTTGAAAGATAAAAGGTAAAATCAACAGGTAAGATAACCTCAGAAAAAGGTTAACATTAAGTATACATTTTAGGAAACACATTATGGATAAGGTTGTTTGGTCAGTTTTGGTCAATCTCTTTTGTTTTCTCTTTCTTTTCTTTCTCTTTGTAACCAGAAGAAGAAGAGAGAGAGAGAGAGAGAGAGAGAGTTAACATTTTCAGGTAACAAAAGGTAGGTAAGAGAAAGAGAAAATTCAATGAAAGGAAAGAGAAATGATAATTATCATCATCTCATGATGATGAGAAAAAGAAAAAGAAACTTAAGTGTTGGCGAAAAATGTTGAAAGAGGGAAGAAAAGTCTATGGAGATTTGTGAGCAAACCGAGTGACCTAAGATCACCTTGAGGGTAAATTTTAAAAACAAGGTAAGATTAATTGTCCAATAGCTTTTTTTTGTGCAAACTGACAGACTTTTTTTCTCTCTAAGGGAGGTCAAAGGTAAAAGGTTATAAAAAATTATTCTGGGCGTTGTGCCTGTGGTAATAATAGTTGACTAATTCAAACTGCTAGTAATCAAATAGTAGTAGACTTTATAATTATCATAATCAAATATTGATGCTTACACACCAAATCAAATGAGCTTTCATATTTTTGACCATTTGCTGGTCAGTTGGTTGGGTCAATGTTTATCCTGATAATTTTGACCCTTAAGGTCAATGTATTTTTGTTTCTTAATTTTCTTTTATTTTTGACAAAATAACCATCTATTAATACAGTGATTATATTTGTTACAAGTTAATTCAAGAAGCTTAGACAAGTTTAATTACATGATAATTTAGTTTCACTTTTAATAAGATTGTTGAATCTTCCCTAATAATTATAACCACAAATGTAATTGTTATCAGAGAACATGATTTGTTAATTATTCTCAATTGTTTCAATTGGTTTGAAAAATGTAATAATTGCAACAATTGACTAATTAAGAAAATGTTATAAGGTGAATTGAAAGAAACAAGTAAAACCAACAACCATTGGAACGGTTTTCTCATAAATAAAATCTCAATTAAGTTTAGTCAAGTCACGAATTAAAATTAACAAGATAAGAATTAACTGAGAAATCAGTTTAATTTATATTTAAAACATTAAATTGCTACTAGATTAGATTTGATAGATTGTAATGAGGTTTAAATATAAATTGTTTGAATACTAATGGAATCACTATAATAATATTCAAATTGTTATGATTAAAATGTTGATCATCTCAAGTACAACATGGTTCACTTTTTGTAAATCTGTTTTAATTATAACAATTTAATTACAAACCATTGATCAAAATAAACAATTTGATAACATTAGACGTTAATTTAACTTCTAAATTGTGCAATATCAATCGCGAAATAAAATAAAATTATCAACCGTTGGTGAAAATTAGCATGATAACAACCATAAGGTGTGTGGTTTCAATGGTTGGGCAAGATTAGATTGCCTTTTCAGTTAATATAATAAAAACCAGAAAAAGTTTAAGGATCCTAATTCAAGATGATGAAGATGATGAAGATGAAGATGAAGATGGGGATGAAAGAGTCTGAAAAAGATGAAAAATAAGCCGGTTTCTTGAGGTATTTTTTACCTGTTGCTTTCTTATTGAAGTCAAAATGTTTGACAAGTTGAAATCTTGAAGAAAGTCAATAACATCATCCCAACGAGAGAAAGAAAGAAAGAAAGAAAGAAAGAAAGAAAGAAAGAAAGAAAGAAAGAAAGAAAGAAAGAAAGAGAGAGAGAGAGAGAGAGAGAGAGAGAGAGAGAGAGAGAGAGAGAGAATGATGATGAAGATGAAGATGAAAGCAAAATGAGAGACTCCTGTTGATTGGTTTCTTGTTTTTTTCATCATTATTCAGGTAACATTTGTTATAATAAACTACAAAGTTATCAATTAAATCCTTCAATAATCCCTCCAACAAAATTGATCCCTCGAAACCAATACATTGATCCAACCAGAGATTTTAAGTGAACAATTAAGTTAATCAACAAATTACTAATTTATTCTTGATAATTTTCTTCATATTCAATACAAAAAAAAACTATCAACTATTGAAGATAACAATAATAATATAATATTATGGCAAAAAGCAATAAAAAGTTAACAAGATAAAATAACATCCGTTGATTCTGGATAATAAACAATTTGTTTACACTGTAAACACTAATCACAATTAGGAATCTTTATTATTGTTGATTGGATATTATTAGGGGCTTCAATAAGTCCCGATTCTGAATATGTCCCTGAGTGAAATTTTTTTTTATTTTTATTGCAAATAAAAGCCCAGAGTCCATAGGCATGGAAAGTAAGATTTCAGAAAAATCCAAATTCTAAATTTTATTTGAGGTCAAATTAGGTCAAAAGCCGCAGAATTTTCTGTTTTTTCAATATTGCGTCATCAATTTTTGATATAATTCTGTTTTTTTTTTGTGCGAAATTATCGCCAATCATTCAGCATTCAGAATCTGTGTCGAAATTAAAGATTAAATTGGGTTTAAAATAAGTTCTGCAACTCTGAGCCGAAAAAGTCAGAATTTTTATCCTTTTTGAAAACGTACTTTTAATTTTTCCATGTTAAAATCTCATTGAAAAATTCTGCGGATTTTGACCTAATTTGACCTCAAATAAAATTTAGAATTTGGATTTTTCTGAAATCTTACTTTCCATGCCTATGGACTCTGGGCTTTTATTTGCAATAAAAATAAAAAAAAATTTCACTCAGGGACATATTCAGAATCGGGACTTATTGAAGCCCCCAATAAGTTTGTTCACAATGATAATTTACTTTCTGATTGTTACCAAAAAAACGTTCAAGGTAACAATCAAATTGAACAAATTGTCATCAAACATCACAATTAAAATCAAATGTAAATACAGCATGAAATTAGTTAATTGTTGTACTTCCTCAACAATGATTATTATGAGAGATAGGAAATCATCAGGATAAGACAGATAATCAAACTTAATTAACTTTAAGCTTCATTTTTCACAGAACCAATTGAATCAAATACTATGAGACAATTTAATCATTCAAATGATGATTAAATATGAAAAAAAATAATTTAGATTATGTTTGATAGCAATTAATGGAAAGCTTGATTCAGGTTTGAAAAGAAATTAACAAAGTTAAAAGGTAACAATCAACTGATTGTGATTAGACCTCTTGCTGTGAGATGAGAGTCTATGGAGTTTAAACAAGATTTTTTTCTTTGGTAATTTTTATGATTCGTTAATTGTAATTACGTTAACAATCAATCAGACAACAATTAACAATATAAAGTTAAATTTGATTTATTAGAATCACTTTTTTCCTAACAATCTTCCAGTGCAATCAAAGGACAATCTAATGGGCATAAGTAACAACAATTTAAACACATTCGCAAAGGTGAGTGTTTAAATAACCTCTATTAATAGTGACATTAATAGTTACCTTTACTTTTTACAGGTAAAAAATTATCCAATGCAATTATAAAAGTTATGATAACAATGGATATAATCAATTATCATCATTGTAAATTGTTTACTCAGTTTGCAATGGTAATAATCATCATAAAAGTAATGATAATCAAGGCGAGACAGAAACACTGTCAATGATCAACAGGGAATCGTTGTAATGATTGGAAATGATTTGTAAAGATTTCCCATTGAGAGGTTAAGGTGAAAGATGAACATGATCATCATCTTAATCTTACACAGGTTAAAGGTAAAAGTATGACAGTAACAAGAAGAGACTTTGTTACTCTCAAAGCCTAATAACCTTGAGGAGTAAAAGGAAAAGGAAATGATGAAAACTGAGACTAATTTCCATGTCTAAGTTAATGATGTTTGTTTGATTTAATATCATTGATGAGAAGAAAAAAAAATTGTGTCAATTGTAATGATGCCATTGAAATTTGTTGTTTTAAATACTAGAATTGGATATATGATTAATTAAACAATTTAAACTAGTTGTTTATCTTTAATTGAGTTAATCATTGCTATTGATAATTTCTGGATAGAGTGAGACATTAATTCAGAAAATGATAAACAAACATATTGGGCAAATGTCCAATATCAATTATTGTTACATTGGGAGACACATTTTTATCATCCTCATCATTTTCTAAATTATTTCATTTAAATGTGATGATGTGAATGAAAAACCATACTAATCATCATCATCATGATATTCAAATGAAATTGTAAAAATGTAGGTTAATTTTAACGCAAATGGCCATTAAAATTTACTATTAATTAAACATCAACATCATTTAAATGATCATTATACTTACATTATGTACACAAATACAAATTCATTGGTATGAATCAGAATGAGCAATAATTTAATCAACCTCAAATGATTAAGATTAACACAGAAACAGTTAATCACTAATATCTAAAGATAATCAGGAAATAAACAATTTGTGTGATTTATATATAATAATTGAAGTGTTCACCTACTTCTCTGTGTGTTAATAATAAGGGATAAGAATTGTTTTCAAGTGATTAATTAATCTGTAGGTTTTTGATTGTTTTCAATGAGAATCAAGATAAATTGTTGTTGGTTTGTATTAGTAAACACTAACGTAGTTGTATGATAATAAGGATGGAGGTAGATTCGTAACGTAAGAAAACAAAGTGAGGTAAAGGGTGTGAGTAGGATGTTGTCCATGAAGAAACTTCCGGTCTTTTTTTTCGTGTATATTGTAAATATAATATCTTATATGCTATTTATATATACAATATAATCTACCAAGACATCTAGGTTAACAACTTGAGGTGATGATGATGAGGATGAAAAAATGAGAGGATGAGTAAAGTAAGAGTTGTAAAGTCTGGTAAGAGTTATTTATGTTACTTGTCAGTGAGATTTGTAAAAAAAAGGAGAGCAATTGAGATTTGAAATATACTACACATGAGGATATTTTTCATGATAATATTATTGGAAGCAAACAATTGGAATAAGATTTACTATTGGTAGAAAGAGTGAGTAAGATACTGAGAAAATTAATGATCCAGTTGGTTGCAATGAATTAACTAACACACTGAGAATGATATTGAACTTGAAAGTTTCTTCAATCAAAAGTTTTCACCTTTAAGTTAAGTTTTTAGGCTGAAAAATCACCAGCATGTAGGTGAGTGTATATAAAGATATTTGTAGGTTTGATTGATGATCATGATGATTGTATGATAATTGTCATGATGAAGAGGAAGAAAATGAGCATTATGATTTACCTGAGAGTGAGTAACCAAATGTCTTTATATTTCTACCAATTTTAGGAAAAGCGCTAATATCATCACCACGAATCACTTGAACAGCGTTTGTTTTAATACCGTTAGGTGAGCCCAAGTAAATGTAAACAGATCCACCACCTTCATCATAAGGAGCACCAATGGCAAGATCATTGAACCCATCCTGTTGAAAGTTGACAAATTAACATAGAAAATATTATGATAGAAATTAGTTCAACCATTTTTAACCATATCTATGGGATTTTCTAATGATAATTAGGTGACGTAAAGAATTGAACAATTTATTTACTTTGTTTATATCACCAAGAT
This sequence comes from Panonychus citri, assembly GCF_014898815.1. Taxonomy (NCBI): domain Eukaryota; kingdom Metazoa; phylum Arthropoda; class Arachnida; order Trombidiformes; family Tetranychidae; genus Panonychus; species Panonychus citri. The sequence goes on along the minus strand of NW_026515543.1, from coordinate 4,004,253 downwards.
CAGCTAAAGACCAACCAAATCGTGAATCTTGTTTACCAAATAACCGAACATCATATTTTGATTGTATTCCTTTTCCTGTATTGTAATAGATGTAAACAGCTCCTTCAGTTGAACGTGATCCATCATAATAGAAAGGTGCTCCAACAATTAAATCTGATTTACTGTTTAAATTCAATTATAAACGCAAAAAGGTTAACATCGTTCAAAGGTTTACAATTAAAACAATTATATTGTTATGAAAAGTAAAATGAAAGATAATTAAGGATAATATTTACTTGTCATTTTGAAGATCCATTGCCAATATTGTATAACCAAATGATGAAGCAAATTGTTCACCATTTAGGATAAGCTCAACGGCAAATAAAGTTGACTTTCGTTTGCTGTAAAAGATAACTTGACCTAAGAATTGATAGAAAATAACATGTAAACAATTAAACAAACTTCTAATCATGAAATTAATTAAATCATCCGCACACTTTATCATGATTAAGCATCTTACCTGTTCCATTGGATCGAGGAGCACCACCAACATAACTTAAATTGTTGCCGAAAAATTTACCTGATGTAACGGACATACCTATGGAAAGATTGTGAGAAGAGATTAGTTTTTATTGTATTATTAATTGTTGTAAATTAGATCATGAATTTAACAGTGGTAGAAATAGATTGTTGGAAAAATAAATGACCCATTGAAATTAACCATAAACTACTAATATGATTTACTGATAATAAATCAAAACTTTCTCTCGCATAGTTTCAAATGATTAGTTTAATTTAGTTCATTTTTCCACTTTAACATGAAAAATAGTTAATTGACTGAAAGATTTTTAAATTAAAGGTTTACAATGGATTATGATGATGATGAGATTATTTATTATATTCTATGTGTGTGTGTGTGGCTTGGGCTATATGAATATAACTGATAATCTACTATCAAATTAACCATCAACTCGGGTTATCATTAGTATTTTGGACTCATCGTGTATCAAGATTGATAACAAAAGTGAAAATCGATATATATTTTTCGTCTAATCTAAGCTTCGATCAGTAAGATCAAATTGGTCATTGATGGTCATGGATCGCAGGGCTCGATGTGAATTGATAAGGCTTTAAATGAATCTCTTTATCATCTTTACATCTTCATCACCATTCAAATAGTAATATGATAATGGTAAATAACTTATACGATTATATCGTTATCAAGATGTCAAGGCTTAAATGGAAAACAGAGAAAAAGAGAGGGAAAAGTAAGAGAAAAACTTGAAAAGCTATTCAATATGGTGGAATCATTAATATCAGAGTTTCATTATCGTGAATGTTTCTTGATTTGGTTGAGAAAAAAAAACACTTGAAAAGGAAAAGCATTTAAATTCTATTGAACATTAAATTGTTATGGTAGTTGTTTGGATTATTAGAAGAGCTAAAAAACATGGGAACATAGATTAGACCGTGATAATGATTTTATAATGATTAAAAGATGATTAACTATGATAGTTTGGTAGTGATGGTGTTACATGTAGTGTGTTAATTACTTCTCATTGGGAACCATTGATGCAGTGAGAAGAAAAAAAATTGAAAGAACGATGTTAATTGTTGTAGTTACCAGGCATCTCTTTTTTTTCATTACAATGTATCTTAGTTAATCTTATATCATTTCTTCAGACAGGATGATAGAGTGGAGATTATGATGATGAAGCCTTGCAAGATGTAGAGAGAAAGAGAGAGAGGGGAGGGAGAGGAAAATGTGAATATAACATGAGTGGGGTGGGTGTAGGAGTTGGAAAAAGCGATTGGGTCAAGTCAAGTAGAAAAGGAAACATCTACATAATAGCTCATACATCTCAAAGGAGTATTTGAGATAGAGAGAGTGAGTGAAGAGGAGGGTGGTGGTCGTGATGGAAGAGGGTGGGAGGAGGATGAGGATGTAGAGGAAAGAAGATGAATGACATTGTAAGATATGTTACAATGTCAATGACTCATGATAATAAACATGAACAGAGAGATCATCTTATTGATTGTGGACTTGGTTTGTAAACACATGATAACAGAAAAATGATAAAACAAAATGAATTAAATCAAATGCATACCCAAGTAACTGTATTTATCCACAACTGATGTTGATTCTTGAACTGGTCCCATGTACCAAGTTTTATCGTCACGAAGAGCAAACCTTTATGTAGATTGTTATTATTAATTATTGGATAATAAAAGTTGATTAGTATGATGAAATTTTCGAGTGAAAATAATAGATAATTACTTGATTGAATTTGTGAAAACTGTTCCTCTCCATGTATACGGACCTGGGGAACCAATTATTATGTCATTTGCCGATGAGATATCGGCACTTGTTCCCGCCTGACAGAATCCTAATTTTTAGTTATCATTTATAAAAATGAATAATTAGTAAATTATCTTGACAATTCTAATGGTTGATTGATGATTAGATTATTTACCAAATTCTTCGTGAGCTGCTTTCACTGGTCGATTAAAACATGGCTCCCAAGCTCGATGATAATCAAGGTAATTTGTTAGAGAATAACAAATTCCCTGGCCCCAATGATGATCTGACGATCCTTTGAGGACATAACGATGAGCACAAGTCTAAAAATGATACTCATCAATTAATATTATGTCACTTATGTCACTATTCTAATACTAACCAAGGCATGACCACCAAGGCCGCCACTTTTAACGACGACTCCTAACCATTGATCGTTTTTAAATTCACTGGACGTGGGTGGAGCTGAAATAAGAAGAAGAAGAAGAAAATAAGAATCAAATTGTAGAGAGAAAATAAAATATCATTATGATAATGATTTTGATTACGATGATGGTTGTCAAATTATTACTCACCTAATGATGATCGTTTAAAGTCAATTTCAAGTGGAACACAATCATCAACCTTACTTGATGATTTACATGAGAAAACATAACCAGATCTATTTGTACCTGGTTGATCGGTTTGAGCTCTTGGAGCACCAACTAGTATTCTGTATTCATCCAGGTAAGAAAAAAAAAGGAAGGAAAGTGTTAACAACAATGACACCGGTAGAGAAGAACACAAAGAAAGAGAATTAGAGAGAAAAGAGAAAAGAAGAAAAAGAGAATAGAAAATCTTTCAAATTCTTTTTTCTCTTCTACACAAAAAAAACAAGGTATCCAATTGATAGAGATAAACACTGAGGGAAATTAACACACACAAATTCATTAATTTAATGAGAATGTAATCCAATCCAAGAGAGAAGATTTTAACAGAGAATAGAAAAGTTAAGTTTGTTCTAAATTAGAAACACTTACATTGGTTCGTAATCAGATGAGTTGTATTTTTGAATTAAATGTTGAGCTACAGAATAACCAAAATATGAATTGACCGGTCCTTCCTTGATAAAAGGTATCCGAGTATCAAAATTAAATGAGGTAACAATAGTAAATTGTTGGTGTAAAACAACATTGACCAGAATGAAGAAGAAAACAATTAAATTATTCCTATTGGCATGACAAACACTGGTGGTTAAAGATGATAAGAAAGTAAATCTTTCCCATGGTAATGATGAGATAATTGATAAAGAACAAGATTTCACAATAAATGGAATTACTAATAAGTATAATAGTAACAGTAGAAAGAAAAGAAAAAGCAACATGATAATAAAAAGGAAAAACAGATAGAGAAGAGAAAAAGAATTTCTAATTTAAATAGAAAATAACATATATAAAGTTAATCAATGGATTTCCATTAATTATCTTAATCAGTGATTAAAATTCATCAAGTCGTCAGGAGGAAAAACAGATTAGTTGAAAGTAATGAAAGAAACATAATCCATAATATTTATCAACACAAAAAAAAGTAAAAAAAAAAGTGAAGTGAAGTGAACTAAATGAGATGAAAACAAGAATGAATTTGAAAAAAAACGAGAAGAGAAAAGGAAAATCAAGTTACCCGATAGATGGCGCAGGTCGAAAAATAGAATTTGACTTGACCGCCATCTGGTGGAAAATTAACTTACTACTGGTTAATTGATTATTTTGTTAGTTGTTATGATTGTTTAGAATTGTTATCAATCTAAATTAAAGAAAACAACAATTATCATTATTATTATCTAATAGAAATGAGAAAAGTTAATTTCTCGTACGGAAGTTGATCCTACATTAAAGTCTAAATAAGGTAAATGATGATAAGGAACACCTATCCACCCACAATCTTCATCTTAATCTTCATCATCTTCATCATCCTAGTATCTTAAACAATTTACTAAATAAGGTAAAGAATTGAATCAGGTAGGTGTTGATGTAATTAAAGTGGGCGATATTAATAAAGTATCAACATTATTTGTTAATCAATAACAATCATTTTTTTGTAAACCGATTGGTGAGCAATGTTTTTCTGCTTGTTGTTGCTCGAGTTTTCAGATAATTAACCATCTGAAAGTTAATTGTTTGACCAATTGATTGACCCATTGAGAATGAAAATTTAAAATGGATTACCTTGAAATATATTAATTAAACTACTCATTTGACTCTAATCAATGGGCAGTTTGTTAATACGATCATTGATTAAATTGTAATCCATTAACAGGTTACAACTATTTTTATCATTGTCATTTTCATTTTAAAAGGTAAGTCATTAATTCAATTTTTTTGTCTATTTCAATTAAATTGAAACAATTTAATATATATAATATAAATCAACACCCATTTTACCACAACATTGAAATAATAAAGTTCAATAATCGTAGTGAGTTTAATTGTTGTGAAATTTAAATTGTAAATAAATTTCATTCAGATTATGATAAAAACAAAAAGGTTAATGATTTGATTGTATGATTAATGTGAGGGTTGATTTTACAATTTAATCAATAGACTTGAAATTTACCGTTGGTATTCAAATCATGGGAGGCCGATATTTGGACTAATTACAGTAGGAAGCATAATAAATGACGATTTTGTTTTCCGAGGCCATTTCTCATTGGTACATGATATATAAAATTATTCCTTAATTTTATCCGCTGCCAATATTTTGAATTTGATATAAGTGAAAATAAAAAACGGAAAAATGACCTTTTAGGCCTTTCATCAAACAAGAATCAACTGTCTTTACATTGAATCGAACTCAAAAGTCTTTATTCAAAGGCCTTCACCCTCGGGAATCTTCAACTTGCATTGATTGGTCGTGTTTGGCAGATATGTTCAATTCACTCGAAGGCAAATTGGGTCTTAATTGGTCCTGTCATTCAGTTTTTTCAGCTTATAGCGGAGTTTGTTCAAAAAGGCCATAAAAATACAGAGCCGTCCGGTTGAAGAAATGATATTCACTTTGAACAAATTGAAATTATGAAAAAAATTAGAGTAATTTCGGAACGACTTCTGTTGAAGTTGATTAACTATTAATAGTATTTCCATCATTTCGATTTACGGGAGTACGAATTTTTTTTAAGTATCATAATTGGTTTGATTATTAAATCACTTAAATCTTAGAGAAATTTCAGGTCATTTTCGTTGAGAACTTGAACTTTAAGGTCAATCAACTCGAGCTTTTTAATAGCCAACTAAATTTGATTATTACTTTGATTTGTTTTTATTTATTCAACTCGACGATTTAGCAACTCGATCAAATTTATGAATTTCTCAGTGAAAACCAAACCTTTTTCTGCCAAGATCTCCGGTAAATCAGCGCTTTAGAATTTGATCACCTTAAACCTTTGCCTCGTTAATCAGATCACATAGGTTAAAATATCGACTAAAACGATGGGCCATTCAACAATTAGTATTAAATTGGTATCATTTAGTTTACGATTGGGTTGAATTTTTATCAACAAACTGTCAGAATGATTTAAAATTTCACCTTCACCAACCTAATATTATGTCTAAATAGTCTTACAAAGGAGCTCATCATTTGAATATTGTATTAAATGAACATATCACTTGATTGATTTCTCATCGGTGATTGACCAGAACGATTGAGAAATCAAAGTACAAGTAAAACTATTGATAAAGATTCTCGGAAAAACGTTTCATGAGAAAATTTTGTTAAAGAAATAATTTCCTATTCTACCGACAGGATTCGCTTAAAAGCCGATCGGCTCAATTTTCAATTCGTTGAAATGATTATCAACTAAATGTAAAATTTTCAAAATGAAGAAATGAAGAGACGGAGAAGAGAATTAAAAATTGAAAGTATTCTTTATTAGATATTTCGGTAATTCAAATTACATTTGAATGGATTGAAAAGAGAAGTTCAAAGATCATTGAAAATATGAGATCAAATCTGAGATTAGGAGAAGGTTATGGATCAATATCACAATTTAAATTCTAATTGGAAAGAATCTATTGGGTTTGCATTTTTTCTGCTTGTAGGTTTTGTTGTTTTTGTTGATTGTCTTTTCCTTCAATTGGTTGATAGACTTGATTAGTAAGAGAAATTGGAATATTTTTCTCTCCATCAACAGCATTGACCACCTTCTTTGGAGCTTTGATTGATAGAACTCCATCGACACTTAATTTCGATTCCAATTTCTCCAATTCGATATTCTCAGGAAGAACATATCGTCGCTTAAATTGTCTCGAAATGAAGCCAGTTTCATCTGATCTTTCTTCGTGTTTCGCTTCAACCACCAAACTATTGTCGACCAATTTCACGTTGATTTCTTCTGGTTTATAGTGACCACAATCGACATTCACTTGGAAATTGTCCTTTGAATCGACAATTTGTCCCATTTGTTGGTTGAAATTGTCTGATAGTTGATTGAGTTGACGAAGAGCTCGATTCATTTGGTTCCATGATCTTCGAGGATAATCAACAATTGGTTCTCGATAAGCGATGAAAGGGACGAAATCATCGAGAGGATCTCGAAGCATCGATTCAATAAGTCGAGGAACAAGAGACATTTTGATCAATTCACAATTTAGAAAATTAAATTCACAAAGAAAAAGAGATTTTGATTAAAGGTCACAAAAGAATTGGAAGAGTTGAGAGAGTATCAAGTTTGAAGTTAGACTTTGATTTGATTCTACTGATCTCCAATTGTGTCTCCATCTCTTTTTATACTCAAACTTTACTCTTTCTCCAATGATCTAGAAGTTTCCATAACATTCACTTACCAGATTCTTCTCGATTTTACTTTTCTTTTCTATCAAATGTTGACTATTGTGGTTATGATTATTCTTGTTGACTCACACTGATCAGTTCCAAGATCGGAATCGAATCACTTGCAATAATTAATTAGATCGAACAATTAAGAAAATTTGTCCAAATCCAATCCTTCTTCCAATTCTAAACATAATCTATTGCTAATCATTCCACTATTTTCTTTGACTTGATTAGAAACATCTAACAATTGAACAATCTAATTTTCAATTGATCATAATTTAATTTAATTATCTTTAATTGTAATTAGTAAATTAATTCAAATTTCAAAAGCAGTGGTTGTTTGGTTCTGCCGGGTGCCAATAGATGGCAGTATAAGTGTTAACATTATTATAACAATTAAAGTTTAATTGTTGAACCATAAAGTTTAACAACTTTATTAGAACAATAAATTTTGCTTTAATTGAAGTACTTCAATAATAATAACCCTTGAAAGTTCAATTTAATGAGTATATTTACTTTTAAATTGATTATCTTCCATCTAGAGAGAGTTAATTTAATTGATTTTTTTGTAAATTCTACAATCGATAAACTTGCCCATCGATACAATTAACATGTGATTTATGATGAATAATAAACTGATTGATGCTGAGATATAAAGTGTAGGATGTATTGTGATTATATAAGAACTTGAAGAATAAAAAAATCGACAGATTAAGTTAATTAAATGTTAAAATTGTAAATACAATAAGAAAATAAAATGATGGAAACAAATTAAAGTTTGTTATATGCGATTGAATTTATCTAATGATAGTAATCAATTTATCTCTTAACAATTAAGTGAGCAATGACAGTGATTCTTGTGAAAATAAATAACCCAAAAGTTTACTATTAAACAACGATAATAGTAAACTTTTGTTTAGTTAATTGTTACTCTTATTGTTATGATAATTTGTAAACTTTTGGATGATGTTCAACTGTGTATAAAGCAATAGATTATAATGATAATAATTTAATGTATTAAATTTGATTCTTCACGTGAACGCACCTTCCTTAATTACAGATCACTTTCCCACAACTTAGATGCCATTTCAAGTGAGAGAGAGACGATGATGATGATGATGATGATGATACAGTGAGGGAGAGAGAGAGAGAGTAGCCCATCCGCTTGGTAAGTTGTTCATCTCGTTTCCACTTGATCCCTTTGGTTTACACACAATTTAATGTATCAACCTTGACTTTCCACCAGGTAGCTTCAAGTTACATCATCACAGGTTAACCTTTCTCATTTTGTATTAAATTAATGGCCCACTGAGATTGTCCTTTAATGGTTTCCTTAATTTCGGGCACTTTGGCTCCTTCATTGTAATCATCATCTTCATCTTCGTCTCTCTCTCTCTCTCTTGTTTTCTCATCTCTTATTCACTTCTTGTTTTTTTCTCCTTCTTCTACCTGAGAAGAGATGATTTTTTATCCTCATCTTTGCATGGATGTTGAATTATCCTCATCATCAGTTTATCCATTTATCATTCATCATAATTAGATAATCATCATGCTAATCAAACTGTCTTTCACTTGTTTACCATCATTAATTGCTTCCAATTGATTATTTTTAACTTCCAATGAGAATCAGGATAACAAGAAAATTAATAGTAATCATTTTGTTATTGGAATCGGAAAAAAAATTTTCATGAAACTTGATTGACATTTACAGTTAATCAAATATTAAATTATCAATATAATTGATTGTTAGTCTATACAATTAAGAGAGAGAGAGAAAAGAAATGTGCAATATTTAATTGTGTTTGTATCATCAATTTGATTGGAAAACTATTCAGTACAATTAAACATTTATCTTTAATCATGCTGATTTTTTCTGTACCTGAGAAGCTGATGGTAAACAATTAAAATCAAATGTAATTGTATTTAAATTGTGAGAGACAGAAATATTATTATTATTACAATCATTGAATCGGAAAGAAAACAGAATTCAGAATTTACAATTAAGATTAAATTGTTTACAATATTGTATTTGAATCAAATAAGAGATGATATCGATTGATTATCTCACCTGATTATTGATATTGAAGGTAAATAAATTGTTCAAGTTTCCATGATGAAAACAATCAGGTCATACTAATTGTTGAGTAAACTATTGTTATAATAATGGATAAACTGAGAAGTTAATTCATCAAATGAATAAATAATAATGATGATAAACTTTTATCCTCTCATATACATTGACCATTACGTTCACATGCAAACTTCAAATAATTCATGATGATGATTAAGGTATTTACGATTTATATTGAACATTTGAAAAGGATGATAAAAGATGATGAAGATGAAGAGGAAGATGAAGATGAAGATAGAATGAGGTAAAAAAATAGATGAGCAAGATAATGATGTAATGGTGATGATAAAATTAATGATGATGATGATATTTCCTAACTAGAGAGCAAATAAATGACATTAACATTTATTTTAATGAAAGAGTAAAAATTGTAAGCTTAATTGCACAGGTAAAGAAGAAGGAGAAAAAAAATTAAATGGAAAAGGATGATTATCATGATGACGATGATTTAAAATTAAGTTAATGATGTTGATAATTTCATAGTTTTCTAGTTAACTGAACAATCAAGTTCTGAGTTGATCGTCTTGTTATATCTTTGTTATTTTTTTTTTCGTTATTACTCTATGGTGACAATTAAGATTATTACATTTACCTGTCCAAATGTTGACTTGATTTCAGGTTTGAATTAAAGGTTGATGATTTTCCATGATAAACCAACAACCATTAACGTTTTTTTACTCTCACCTTGATTGCTTTAAATGCTATCAAATAAACACCCAATGTTGATGATCAATCTATTGATTGTAATGAATCAAAGTATACAGCCAAAGACTTTGAGTTTGCAACCATTTTTTAAATACTTCACGCTGTTCAATACAATCAATGAGAGATACAGTTAACCCAGAGATATGATAATAAGTAGTGTCCACTCATTTAACTGATGCAGTCTTGAAATGGTCAACTGATTAGATATCAAAAGTTATCTTTACTTGATTATCATTAACTGCACGAATGATTAAGAAAGTGTCAAAGTCTTTGGCTGAATTTAAGTTACTAGGTTGATCCGTTCAAAGTGAATGGACTTTGGGCAATTCTGTGACAGCGTTGCGAGCGTAGGTTTGATCAGATCATTGGGCGTTTTTCTAGGCTTCTTTTTCTTGTATTTTCTCTGATTATGTTGCGAAAATTTCAAAGGTATTAATGGATTACAAACAATTTGTGAAAAGTTCAATTTCTAAAAGTGAAGCCATGGGAATAGTAAAGTTCCTCGTATTGAAAGATTACTCTGCTGGAGCGATTCATGTTGAGCTGAAGAAAATCTTCGCTAATGAAGCACCTTCGCGCTCGACCGTGAAACGTTGGTGTGCTGCTCTTAAAAAGGGCCAGGACATTGGAAAACGTGGTAAATGAAGTACAAACTGGCCTGATGAACGGAGTCCAAAAGCTATTTGAAAGATGGAGACAACGACTCGAAAATTTAAATTTGTAGACAAATAAAAAGCTCTTGAAGATGAAAATCCCTCTCGTTTTGTTCAGATAAACTTGACAATTAGTGTTGGGTTGATGATCTAAATTTTCACTAGAAAATCATTAAACAGTACTAATGATTATTAGTTAATTGTTGGTTAGTATCAAGGTAAATAGAAACTTCAATTGTTAATGACCGATATGGTTGAAGGAGGAAGTAAATTAATGGATACACTGAAAGGTTATTCAGTTAATTGTTAGATTTAGATGCTACCAGTTCAACTTAATCAATCTATTGGTTGGGAGGAGTTGAGGGTAAAGATTCAAATACAATCACCACAATTAATTAATCAAACAATTGGAATGGTCATTCTTTTGCTTTCCATTGAGACTTGGAAGGGTTAATTGAATCAACTCTAGTTGAGTTGTGATCATTTGAGTGATTTAGTTAATTGTGGGCAAACTTTTACTTGGACATTTGGTCAGTTGGCTAATGGAAATTGTGTTTTCTTTTTTCTTTGATTCTATTATTTTCTAATTACCTGTAATCATTTGTGATTCTAATGTTTTCAATTTGATTTGGGGAATAAATTGTTCAATTGTTGATCTTGTTTAACTCATTAACTAAACAATAAAAGGATTACAATTAAATAGTGAGAATAAAAAATTACACACTCACCTACATTCATATGATTGTCCAGTATAATGGTCAGTTGTTTATCAGATAATTGGGTTTAGTGTTACACGGAACCTGATGTGAGATATTAACATACAAGTAAAGGAAACAAATTAACCCGAAAACATGTCAACCGTTATTGTGATCATTGTACAGGGAAACATTTTCCTTTTGATTGTAATCAACAATTAACAATCAACTGATTCTAATCAGAGATAATAAAACATTAGAACAGTTGAGATAAGTAACAATTAACGATAATGAAAATGATCAAGTCTCACAATCAATATTAAAATAATCGTGTTCATTTTCAATTTAGTTTCTCTTTTTTTATCCATTAATTGTTAATAATAATGATAAACAATTAAGAGTAACACTTAAGATGATATCTTATTTTCACAATGGAAAATAACGAAATTTAATTTACTCATAATACGATGAGAGTAACAATTAAATTTTAATTTTCTGATTAAATGATAATCTAATATATGATTGCGATTTAATTGTATCTTCAAATGATTAGACAACATTTGACCAATTTGAGTTAATCTCTGGTAATCATTGATTGTTGTTGTGATTGTGATTAGATTTATAATAAGAAAAGACTATTATTATCATCATTAGACCTTTTAATTGCTGGTAATTAATTGTGATTTAAAAGGCAAACATGATGAAATTTGTATATTTTAAGCAAAAGGAAACGATAGTTACAACTGTTACAATTAGCCGGAAGATATTTTAATTGTGATCAACGGTGTTAACCAAACAATTGACAACTATAAGTAAACAATTGATACACTTATAAATTGTATCAATAAGTAAAAATAATTAGCTAATTGTTAACTAATTTTAGTAATAGTCAGTCCACAAGAATTTGGTTTGTTAACCAGCAATTAAAACAACGGAAGATGATGATGATACTAATCAAAATAGGAACCGACAATAAGTAGCAACACTTTTGCATAACAATTAACTGGTACCAAGAAAATTAAATCAATAATTTAAAAAGATAAGAAAATTTTTGTTCCTTCCTAATAATAATATTTTAAATATTATATTTTCATCATCACCACAATCATTATCACTTTCATCATTATTATTAGATTTGGCCTTACCCGATGATAACTGCAATTAGTAAATTGTTCAAGTATCATTTAGTTACCTCTCACCAATCATCTTAGCCCTTCCTTTTATTATCCTCTATCCTCCTCCACCTTCATCTTTACCCTCACCCTCTAACTCCCACTTTGCTAATCATGATGACGCTGAACGAGAGTAATTTAATCAACCGAATCAACAAATTAGCTCGTCACAATAAATGAACAAAACTTTTCCAATAAACTCTCACTGAACATTGTGCCAATCAGCCATTCACAACAAGAACAACAATTAGTTGATTTTAGTAAAATTTAGTAAAACATTTTAGCTCAATTTCTGTCAATCAACAACAAGTATCAACAGTTAGCAGTTAATTAGAGTGAAAACCAATCAACTTATTACCTTAAGAATCTATGTGAGTGTGTTAACTTTTAATTCTCATTTCTTTTACCTTTTCCTTAGGTGAATCTTTTTTTCCTCATCACTTTCTCTTTCTTTTCTTTCTTCTCATCACTTTTGTCTCTTTCTTTTTTTTCATATCATCTTGGATTTCACTTTAACGAACTCATTTTGTGTTTAAATCAACTGGAAATTCACCATCACTGAAACAGCGTTCGGATTATTATTCAACTTCATCAATCAATCATCATGAACATCCATTGGATTATTTTGAGTTTTCAATTAGCCCTTTTGACTGTTAGTTTTACCGTTGAAGCGGGTAAAAAGGGCAGTGAATCGGGAATCATTGTGATCAACAATACCGGCGGTGGTAAATGTGGTGGATCTGCAAAGACAATTGTTAAAACTGGAGCAAAGGGTAAGAAAGGTAAAGGTGGAAAGGGCAAGGGACACACTATCATTGCTTCATCTGGTGGAGGTGGTGGTGGCTGTTCATGTGGTGACCATGGTCATCATGAAGAGTCAAAGGTTGTCACTATTCCAGTGCCAGTCCCAGTTACTTACCATGATAATAAGTTCATGGCTCGTCGTACCGTTGGTTATGATCACGCTGCATCAGGTACTCGAATGATGCCCGTCTTTGTTTCGGCCAATTCTCCCGTTTCAATTGCAGGTTCATCTCCCGCTTCATCAATGGTTTCATCGGCAATGAGTCACTACCCTTATGGTGTCAGTAGTTCTTACGGAGGCGATATCGCTGTTGCCGCTTCGACCAATCCTTTCATCAATCCATTCACTGTTTCAAACACCAATGCCTACAGTTATATGACCCCCGCTGCCGCTGCTTCCCATCAACAAAGACCAGTCGGTGATCGTGGTCTTTTGAATCCTTCTGAGGCTCGACAAATGTTTTCTCTCCTTCCCGCTCAACAATTAGGCCACCATTTCGCTCACTCTGTCAGCCATTCAAACTCTGCTCCATATGAATCATCTTCAGGTAACGATCGTCATCACGGTTATCCTCAAATGTCCTCATATGGAGCTTATGGTGATTCTGGTTACCTTAATCATCAACCAACTCCTTTCAATTCGATGCCAATTTATGAACCAATTCGACCTGAAGAAGATTATATGGGAAATGTAAACCAAGGTGATGAAAGATCCTATCATAATCATGGAGGATCATCTTCTTCATCTTCATCTTCTCACTCTTCTGATGGGCCATCTTCATCTTCATCATCGTCAATGGATGATGATGAATCTCGTAATTACCAATCAGCTGCTCTGTCTCCCTCCTCATCGACTGGATCAAGAGTTTTAAGAAAACCATCAAACTATGATGATACACCAGCTTCTCCATCATTATCACCTCTCTCATCTCCACAAGTCTCATCATCATCATCTTCTTCTCAATCATCCTCAGTATCTTCAGAGAAAGAGTATAACACAAAAGACAAGTCAGGCTATTGGCCAGAAAGAAGAGCCTAAGGCAAAAAGAACAGCTAATCATCATCATCGTCATTAAATGTAAATATTTACCGTTACTTATGAATGGAAGATAAATTGTTCAATCAAATTTTCTTTTCATCTTCCAGGTAAAAACACCTTCATCTTCTTTCATCATCATCTTACTCTTCTTCTTAACCGGTGCCTTGGGCCAATTTGGTTCTCTCTCGATATTTTCCCTTCTTTTCTTTTACATAATCTCACCTTCTCCTCATCCCTCCTTGGAACATTTTCGACCTTCGGCCCGAAAATTCTGACCTGATTTGTTTCCCTTTTCGATAACCTTTAAGTGCTAAATTTGTGCCTCTTTTCACTCGACATCATCTTGTTTCTTTTTTTCTTCTCTTCGATTTATCCATAGACTTAATCTTCCTTTTTATTGAACTTCTTAATCCATCGGAGATTAACAGGTTGTTGATCCATAAGATTATCCATTTATATTTGGATCCATTTTTTAATCTTCCAATAATAAGGTTGGAAAACCACAATTTAATTACAATAAAAGAAGACAAATCAACACAATTAACAACATAAAAGTTAAATATTAATCGTAATCATTGTAATCTCCCTTTTTCCCATACAAATTAAAAGTGGATTAAAAAAGTAACGTTACTGTTGCATTACAATTTAATATTTTCTTTATCGTCTTAATAATCATTATTATTAGATTTTGGCCTTACCCGATGATATCTTACAATTACAATTAGTTAATTGGTAAAATATCATTTAGTTGCCTTTCACCAATTAAGCAGCTTCTTAGCCTTTATTGTCCTCCACCTTCAATTTCACCCTCACCCTCTAAATCACAATTTTAATTTGATAATCAAAATTATTGTTTAA
Source organism: Panonychus citri (assembly GCF_014898815.1). Classification (NCBI taxonomy): domain Eukaryota; kingdom Metazoa; phylum Arthropoda; class Arachnida; order Trombidiformes; family Tetranychidae; genus Panonychus; species Panonychus citri. The sequence goes on along the minus strand of NW_026515543.1, from coordinate 3,989,112 downwards.
GCAAAATCATAATGATGATTGTGAGTAATTTAATCAAGCGAATTAACAAATTAGCTCCAATAAACTCTCACTAAACATTGTGTCAATCAACCATTAGAACAACAACAACAACAATTAGTTAATCATTAAAGTAGTTAACAAGTGTAAACAGTTGACAACAATTAGAGTGAAAAACAATCTGAATTGTATTATCATTCATAATTATTATGAAAAGAAGAGGATGAAACAATTAAATTAAAGGACGAGTCCGTTTAATGAGATTTTTGAATCATTACAATGAGAAACATGATTTACATTAATTAAACAATTAATCGTTAATCAATGTAATAGAAGATGAAAAATATCTGATAATCCGAGGATTAGGATTATCACAGAAAAAAGTGAGGAATGAATCATTTTAAAATAGAGATGATGACGATGATGAAGAAATAATTTACAATATAAAGTTTGCGAAAGGTAAAAGATATAAAAATTACAATTCTAACTAAAAACCATCTAACGAATTTCAAATAGATGATCAATATGAGTAAAAGAATTAGTTAATTGGTTGAGAACTAGACAAAAGACGAGAATCCTGGCAGAGGTGCGCGACTTCCAGCCATGTTGTTTATTATAATTCGACCGCCGTTCAAATTTACACTGGGACAATCGAGTTCACTATCTTCAGAGGCAATGGCTGCATTATAACTTGGCGGTGCTGGTCCAGGAGCTGGTGGAGGTGGTCGCCTGGGTATGGCTGATGGACCGCTGATTCCTACACCGGAACCACTGCCACTTCCACTGCTTCCGCCCGCGGTGGAAGATGATGTTTGCACTATATAGGAAGCTGCCCCTCTTTTCCATGAGGGTTGACTTTTGTTTAGGGTATCATTTACATTGGCATAATGGTTAACAAAGTGATAAATATCATCATGATCTGAATCAGATTCAGGACCACTACTACTTAGTTCACTTGGTTTTTCAGTTACACTGTCACCACTTGAACAATAAAGGTTGGCATCTTTAGCATCTTCATCCACCTCATCTTCTGAATAAGTTATTGAACCAGGTGAAGGTCGAGGTGGACATTTAGCCGCTGCCATGTTAATTGAATTAAGAGCACTGGTACTTCGTCTGGAAGCTTGAGAGCGTAAAGTGTTTTGACGAAGCTCAAAACCTGATGCGTATGGATTATGAAGATTATCAACAAGACCAAACTCATTTTCACTGAGTCCATCTTGAGAGCCTCGTTTCTTGGCCTCTTGTTTATATTTGTAGGCAGTGTTACAAACGCAAATGATTGCGAAAAACAGGACAAGAATTAAGGCTAAAATGGATGCCGCTGAAGTGATGAACCAATTTTCAAAATAAAAGGGTAATTTATTTGATAATTCTAATTGAGAAGGAGTTGTGATGTAGATGAGATTCGATGAGACACCAGCGTTATTAGCTGCTGGTGGAGTTGAAGGTATACTGATACCAAATTTGTTGATTGTCATGATACGGAATGTGTATTGTGATGATGCTTTGAGATTGGCGAAACTGAGATCATAGCTATCAATAAGGCCGGTTCGTAATTCTTGGACGGGATACCATTCTCGAGAATCACCGGACACACGTTGACCTTCAACAAGGTAACCAATGATACCTCCATAGTCAGGATTTTTCCACCTCAAACGGACAGCGTTTGATGTTTGATAAAAATTGAAATGTGACACTGGCGGTGGTGAACCAGGTTGAGGTCCAGTGGTAACATTACCACTTCTCTCTGGACCCATACCAATTGATGTTTTTGCACGAACCTTAAAGTTGTAAGTCATCATTTCTTTTAATCCTTTAACATGCAAATGATTTTCAGCGACAGTTTGTTTAACCTGTTTACTGAAATCGTCTTGATTTGATGTTGTTTCATAAACAACGAAATATCCAGTTAAAATACCATTGGATTTGGTTGGTGGATCCCAGTGAATACGAAGACTACTCATGGTAATATCGGTGAACGCAAGTTGACCGACAATATCCGGTAGATCCTCTTTAGTTTGGACGGCAATAGCGGTAGACCGAGGTCCATCACCCGCTGGGTTAAAAGCAGACACTTGAACGTGATAATTGTTGAACATTTCTAAATCTGAGAGTTCCAGGTAAGTATTGGGCACTATTTCCATCACTTCACGTTTATTATCCTCTAAATCTTCATCACTAATAACACTATCTTTAGAGTCATTGGTTTTTGATGATAATTTAGATGATGATGATGATAACCAGTAAAATATTTTGTATCCCAAAATTTGACCATTTTGCTTATCATTCTCGGGAGGTGACCAAGTAACATTTACTTCTGTTGATGACAAAGCAATGGCTTTCACATTTAAAGGAGGACCGCTGGGCACAGCATCACCAACATAAACTATTTTAGTTTTACTACTTGGTCCTTCACCTTGACTGTTAAAGGGGATGACTTTTATTTCATATTGATGATCCCTTTCCAGGTTGTCGATTGAAACACCGGTCACTGCTGGACCCTGGACAAGGGTGGACGGACAATGGGTTGTTGAAACAACGGAAGACACTAAACAATATTGAACTTTGTATCCTGCACCTTGTTCATCACCATTCCATTCTTTGATCGGTGTCCATTTAACCGAAACTGCGGTTGGACTGTAAGGAGAAACAGTTACACCGGTCACTGAAAAGTCGGGTGGAGCTGGAAGAGTTAGAATAGCTGGACTTTCTGGAGACCAATTAGAGTTGCCGATATCATTGGTGGCACGAATACGAAATTGGTAAGTTGTGAATGGTTTCAATCCGGTAACAGTGTAAATAGTTAGTGAGGGATCGATACGATGAGAAACAGTGGCCCAAGGACCACCTTGTGAAGAAACTTGAACAGTGTAATAACGTAAAGGTGCTAGACCATCGTAACCAGGTTTCCAAGTGAAGGTAACTTGACGTGAATTTATTTGAGATGAGCTGATATAAGGCATGGACGGATTAGCTGGAAGCTCACGATTATTGGTGGTGTAAACATAGGCATTAGCTGGTTGACCCCAACCCTCTTTGGTTCGAGCGGTAACACTGAACAAATAGTAGGTATTTGGTTGTAAACCAGGAACTTTGTAAGTTCGATCGGTTGAAGCGAGTTCATGTGAATAGTCTGAAAAAGTATCGGAAACGTTTTGATTGTATGTTACCTTATATGCTAATATTTCACCGTTGGGTTCTTCCGGTATATCCCAGAGGATTCGTGCTGTGGTTAAAGTAACATCCGGGAAAGAAATGTTTGAAGGAGCTCCAGGTACATCTTGTAGCGTTTGAACAGAGAAACTAGGACTATAAACTCCATCACCGAGATGAGTGAAGGCACAAACAGAGACAGAGTAAAGAGTGTACTTTTTAAGTTCGGTTAGAGTTGCTGTTCGAGATTCATTTCGTTCAATCTTTTTGAACTCAGAGATTTCATCAGGACGTTGAGCTCGATATTTAACCTTAAATCCTTGGATTACTCCATTTTGATGGTTTTTTGGAACTTCGGACCATTCAACAAGAATTGTTGTTGAAGAGGTTGCAGTAATTTTAACATTGTTCGGACCAGTTGTAGGTGTGGCCTCAGATGTACGTGTTGCTACAAGTCGGCTACCATTGCTTGATCCAACATCATTAAGAGCAAAAACTTGGACTGCATAATTAGTATACTCTTCCAAACCAGTTATTGTATACGAGTGAGAATGATAATCACCGGATACATGCCATTTCCGTTCACCTATCATCTCTAATTCATTTTCCTCTGATGTTTCAAACCAGGTAATGTTGTAACCTCTCGGCTGACCATACCAAGATTCTGGGGGCAGTGGAGTCCAACGGACCCTTAAACTGGTTGAATTCAGTGAACGTAAGGTAACATTGAGAGGTGGATGAGCGGGTGGTGCTTGCAGAGTTTGGAAAGATGGTGATGGTTCTGATGGGTCAATACTTCGTCCAACAATGTTGACAGGAATTAATCGAAGTCGATATTCGGTGTAAGGTCGCAAATTTTTAACATTAATTGCGTTTGGATGGCTGTTATTAACTGACTCATAAATTGAGGTCCAATTTGCATTTCGTAATTTAAAAAATTGACCTTCAACGATCCATTTACTGATTGAAGCATTGCCATTAAAACCAGGGGTAAATTGGAGGACAACTGAAAATGGACCAATATTTGAAATGGCAAGACGACTTGGAGGTTGAGGTAGTACAGGAGGGAAACTCGTCTTAATGGTCAATGATTTGACTGGACCAGGACCAACTCTAGTCCAAGCATTTATCTCAAATCGATACAAAGTAGTTGGTTTTAAATTACTTATCCGAGTCTCATTTGTATTGGCTGTATAATTGGATACAGTCCATTGATCACGAGGAGCATCAGCAATGTAATGTTTCAAAGTGTAACCAATTAACTCACCGTTAGATTGGATTGGTTGAGTCCAACCGAGATCAACACTTTTATCCCATAAATCCCAATACCGGAAGCTATCAACTTCACCAGGTAAATCTTGTTCAGTAACAACTGTTATGGGTGGATCATTAGTTGGTCCATCTCCAGCATTTGTATAACAAAGAACTGTTATCAGATATTCAGTGAATGGTCGCAGATCAGTTAGATTACTTAAGATGGGACGATCAGTTAAATGATGTGGATCAGCGTGAATTTCATCAAAAAGGGTTCCATTCTTTAGACTTGCTTTCAACTTGTATCCTTGGTTGATCCCATTGATTAACTGAGGATCCGGTGGAAACCAGGAAACTTGAATAGTTCTTGAATTTAATGCTCGAGCAGTTACCTGGCTAGGAGCCGCTGCTGGTTTGTCTTCTTTAGTACGAATACAAATAGATTCACTGAAAGCACCAACACCCATCTCATTGTAGGCAGCGATTTGAATCTCATAGTTTTGCCAAACAATTAAATCATCCAAGTGAAAAGAAAGTTGCGCTGGATTGGTAACATTTCTATGGTACCAAGGTGTTTCTGCATATCGAGCCAATTTGTACCTTATTAAGTAACCTAGTAAATGTCCATTGTGAGCCTCACCCGGAGGAGGTTGCCATTGGATCATAATGGCAGTGGAAGAGCGAGCAGCACCAACTACACCGATCGGTGCTTCACTTGGTGGTTGAGCGGGTAGGGTGACCGGGGGAGTAGATGGATTACTAGGTTGACCTTCACCAACAAAGTTAACAGCAGAAACCCTAAACTGGTAAGTCATTGCAGGTCTTAAATTGTGAATGAGAACAAAAGTTTGACTTGCTGATATATTTGCTTGAGCTACTCTCCAACCTTGGATATTTGAACTTTGATACGATAAATCATCCCATGATTCAGTTTCAGGGTGACCACTGTTAGCAGAGCTACCATCACTTGCACCAGTAATTAGTTTCACTCGACTGTAAACAATATACTTGATGATTGGTGAGTTACCATTGAAACTTGGAGTCCATGTGACATTAACAAATCCACCGAGGATGTTGAGTTGAGCTTTAACCTCGGTGGGTGGATGGGGAAGTTCAATAAGATCCAATCGAGCCGTTCGAGAATCATTTCCAGTAGCCGAAGTGATTGAACAGTTGTAAATACCGACATCAGTATTACGAGCCTGTTCAATTCTCAAGGTTCCATCATTTAAAACCTGAACTCGGCTTGAAAGTTTACTGACAATCTCTTTATCATTAAAATACCATTTAAGGCTAAATGGTACCGTGGGATCATGTCTAACACCACACTGGATCTCAGCAGTATTACTTAATATCACTTTAGTATCTTGAGGTGGGTAACTTATTTGTGTTCGTAAAATAACACGGGAATCAGGCGAGTTATCATTTTGAGCTGGTGTTGTTGGCGATGATAAGGTTGTTGTGGTCGTTGAGAGAAGGCAAGAAAAAAGTGTTGACAAAATTAAAATCCACATGGATCTGTAAATTGTCTCATCAGGTGATAATCTGTAGAAAACATGATTCAAATGAAACAATTAAAAAAAAGAACTAAAGAAAACTAATCATAATATGAGAAATTCTTAACCATCTCCAAAGTTGAATTTCTTTTTCAAATGTTTCATCTTTAGTAAGCAAATAAACTTGATGAAAAAAAGTAATCATAAAGAAATGGAATCGAAACTTGCAACAGAGAAGATGCAATCAATTAATGAAATGAAACAATTAAACAAACTGACTTACCATTAGAATTAATAAGAATAAATTAAAAATGTAATCCAAAAAAGAACAAAAATTTTGTTAGTTAACAAAGTGTATCCACAGAGAAAGAGAAGAACCAAAGTGAAGAGAAAAAAGAAAGGAAAGAAAGAGAAACAGTAAATCCTTAAGGAGGGACAATGGCGTTTGAATGGTTGTCTAAGCGAAATGAGCACCGAGACAATTTGAATGTTGACAATTGACAATTAACCATAATTAGAAAATCACAAAATCACTTCACTAATTGTATCCAAATTGTAATCCAATTAAAGAATAAAACTAATTTGTAGAAAAAGAAAACAAATAGAAACAATTTGAGAAAAAAACGTTGACTTCAACAAAGATGGTGAAGAGAAAGAAAGAAAATGACTTGAGCTCCACCACCGAAAAGAAGAGGAACTTTCTTTCTTTGTAAAGGTAACCAGTTTATCTTCATCTTTCTTTTCGTCTTTAAAACAACTTCTCCCTCTTTTTATTTATCTTCTCTTTCTTTCTTCAAGCAAAGGTCATTCTTCAACAAACCCATCAAACCAGGTCAGTTCTAAGGAGAGAAAGACAAGAAACAGGTAACTTTGATTTCGAATTTTCCTTTTCCTTTTCTCTCTTTTCTCTCTCTCTCTCTCTCTTGATGGGAGACAGAAAACTGTATTTACCACAATCACCAAGTTCTCTTTCTAACTCTGTCAACCATTTTTACCTTTTCTTCTTTCTTTCTTACCTGTACTTTTCTCTCTTCTCTCTTTCTCCCTTTCTCTTAGCTCTTGTTCTTTTGTCTCTTTCTTTCTTCTCCTCATCTGGTTTTCTACCTTTTCTCTTGTTTGGACCTTCTCTCCACCTTCACCTCCTCCTCTTCATCTTCATCTTCATCCTCTTTTCTCCTTCACACTTACCTGAAAATGGATAGAAAGTTAATATTGGACAAACAATGACAAACTTTATCATCGCCGTAATTATCTTCATCCTTGGGATGATCTTCAACACAGGAAAATAGAAATGATTGAAAGTCGATGAAAACAAAGACCAAAACTTATCAAATTTCTTACTTTTGTCTTCATCTTATTTCAGTTCAACAATTAATCTGATAATCTAATCCTTTTTGACGATTGACAATTTAATCCCTTTATCCTTGACCTTGATTAATCTCCTTTGAAATGATTACCAAATACAGATTGATACTCTTAAGAAATTATTTAAATGGTCATTTTTTTATCTGATTTTAAATTGAAAAACAAGAGAAGACAAAAAAAGGAGTTTGATTAAGTTCAACAAAAAAGATTCACTTTTTCATCTTTATTAGTTAATCAAATTCTGTACTCGTTAACTTTTTTGACAGAAAAAAGTTCAATTGAATTTTATTTCTTTAATCATCGTGATTAACATAATCAGCTAAGCTTTTAGTTAATTACAATTGAGTTTTAATCTCTCAAAACTTTCAGTTTTAGAACTTTTTTATGGCTCCATCTGTGTAGATCGAAACCAATTAAGAACTTTATTATTTAACTGAAACTTTTGTTGCTTTAAAGTGTCAATGTTGTTAAACTAATCGAACTTACCTTCTCGCCTTGGTGACGATCATTTCGGTTGTTTTTTTGTTGAACTAATCCCAAAGCTCTTCTTGGAGGACACGAACAGATATTGACCTCGAACAAGGAGTTTGTGACCAAGTTGGATCATCTAATTATTTCACTTAAACTCTAAACGATTAATCAATTGGAAAATCGACAAAAAATAAGTGAAAAATAATTTCTAATAAGTGAAATAATTAGAAAGAAAATTAAATTATTTCTGATAATCTTTTCTTCCGAAAGGTGGAGCTTCTTTTCTATTCCAGGAATAGTATTTCTGATCATCTGTTTTCTGTCAAGTTTTTTGAGTAAAATTTGTTGATTGTTTTAAACATAGAAATTAAATTTAATCATGGCCAGTGTGTTATCTTCAAGAATGATACAATCATTGTGGTTTCTTATAGATTCACCTATTAGTTTAATCATAACTCAACATTGACAGGAATTTGTTTCATCCAATTTTCTTGATCTCATCTTTTTTTCTTAACACATGTAATCAAATCTTAATTATTTTCTATTTATTCAACTCTCATGGTGAGTAGTTTTAATTGTCTTAGTTTTTTCCATCACCTAGTTAACTGATTCTTGTTTACTATTTCATTCAGGATCTCGTTGATACAGATTGTGTTGACTCTGATTTACAGCGAACCAAAAATGGCGAAAACAAAAATGTTGCTTTTGAAAAAATGGTTAATTGTGTCGCCGATAATTTTCTTGACGATTTAAGGGATCGAAAGTATTATGCCGACACCTATAAATGTTGGCCTCCACCGATTTTCATTATTTCCGTCACCTTGATTCAGGTAAATCTTACAATTGTTCTGAAATTTATCGTTGGATTAATATTCTTTTGCTTTTTCTCTCTTCTTCTTCTTCTTCACCAGCTTCTTTATTTCATTCATTTTCTATGTTTTGACTCAGATGAAATGACCACAATGTCTTCAGTGCTTTCAAATGATCTATTTATCTACCGGCCAGATAAGCGACAAGAATTTTGGAGATTTGCTTTTTACATGGTTCTTCATACGGGGTAAATTTGATTGATGGAAACTTTTTCTTTTGCTCAATTTGAAATTGATCTTTGTTAAATTTTCTCTTCAGTTGGACTCATCTTCTTTTCAATATAATCACCCAACTATTGATTGGTTTACCTTTGGAAATGGTTCATGGGTCTACTCGAATAGGAACAATCTACATGGCAGGAATTCTAGCTGGTAATATTTCCATCGCTATTTGTAACTTACATTCTTTGCTTCATATGAGTATAACTAATTTTCTATTGTTCAATCAACAGGATCTCTTGGAACTTCCGTATTCGATTCTGATGTCTACCTTGTCGGTGCCTCAGGCGGTGTCTATGCTTTACTTGCGGCTCACATTGCGAATGTGATTCTTAACAATAAAGAAATGAAACTTGGCTTCCTTAGAGTTTGTGGTATTTTATTGATCGGTAAGTATAAAGTATTTGTATTGAAGTGAATAAAGTTTTTGAAATGATTGATTTTCTAATTGTTCATCTCAATTATTAGCTAGTTTCGACGTTGGTTTCGCTGTTTACGAAAGGTATTCGGTGAAAGAGGAATCCGTTCAGACCTCTTATGTGGCCCATTTTACCGGAGCTTTAGCTGGATTAACAATTGGCTTAATTGTTCTCAAAAACTTCGAGCAAAAGCTTCATGAACAATTCATCTGGTGGTTGGCACTTACTGGTTATATAATTTGCATGGCATTTGCTATCATTTACAATGTTCTACATTGAAAGTGATTATCACAATTATTATATTTTCTATGATATTTCAATCTTTTCAAAAGATTATCAATTAAGAATTGACTTTTCTTATCAGCCAAATGAGAGTAATTAAGAGATTTACCAATTGACTAATGAGGTTTTTCATTAGCTATCACAGCTATAAACTGATTCATAATTAATTATAAACATCGCAAAAATTAAATATTTTCATAATCAAAAATATTGATAATATTTGCAACGAATTTTATTTACGTAATGATTGTAAACACATGAGATGAATTGTAAAAATGAATGCGCAATAATGAATTGAGATAACATATGAAATAAGCAAATCGGATTAATGATGATGTTGAAAATTGAGTTGAATATAAGAAGACAATTGAGAAGCATGAAGAAAATCTCGAACTATGAGCGATTACAATTAAATTAATGGGCCTCTGCACAGTAATTGAACTTTGATTGATCGACCTCTTTCAATTCGTCGGTGTCCTAATGATACCGCGTAGAATGGCCTCATCCCAAGTCCAAGTTGATTGAGAGGTAAATCAAGTTGAATGGGTGAATGTTGCATGACAATCATGTGTCCAGGGTGAATTCCAGCAGCTTCAGACACTTTCCGAGTGAAATCCCAACCGCTCATTCGCGGAGAAAGACCAGTAACTAAAATTTCCCGACCATCGATCAAAACAGTCGCTGAAAGATTCTCATAATCCTTAGAGCTTCGAGTATGATTAGAAACTCCTGGAATTGTATCATGGTACAAATTTTCCAATTCGCTGATACGTTTCTCCAATTGCTCTTTATTGGTCAAAAGAAAAGCATTTTCGACCTGTAATGATCTCATCTTTTCCGTCAACGAGGCAACCGAGTCCTGAGAACCATTTGATTCATGTTCTTCTTTTTTGATGTTCACTTTTCTTTCATCATCACTTAGAGAAGGAAAATTTTCCCCATCTAAATCAATTGGATTATCCGTTGTACCAGTATCATTGACATCTCGACCATTGGCTTCGTCTTGATCGCCATAAACACTATCCCATTCATCGGGTGAATCATTTTCACCTTCTTCAACCACAGGAGCAGAAGTGCGAGGTCTTTGTTCAATTTCCGTGTCCACTTCAACTTGGGATTCTATTAAAGCAAGAATAGGATCTTTGGTGATCTTAGGCATAGAGAGAGCGGTGTCTTCCCAACGAGCCATAATCAAAATGGTTCAAATATGATAATAAATCACAACAAAAAAAAAGGTAAACAAAGAGACAAATGAATGGAAAAGGGAAACAAGATTATGAAAGCAAACACAAAATCAACAAAAACAATGATTTTCACATAAACACAATTTAAATAGACGAAAGTAAAATAAGCTAAATTGGAATTAAATCAATTGTAGAATAGAAAGAAAAAGGTCAACATCAATTAAATTTAAATGAACTGTTTGTCTGTTGGAAAGAGAAAAGAAACTAACTAACTAGTGGTAACCAGTTGTTAGCGTTCAGGTTATGAGAGAGAAAAGAACGAGGAAGTGATGGAGAGAAAGAGAAACGTTAGATGGCAATACAATGTATCTCTCGGTGGGAAGTTGAACCGCACAATCTAAATTCAAATGGAAATTAAATCAACAGGATTGTTGATTAATAGAATCGATTTAATTGTGGAATAGAACATTTGATCAAAAGAAAACGAAAAATGTTCTTTTTCGATCATTAAAAATATTGTTTTCTTTTTTTTTGTCGCTTTCGTTTCTTCTTTAAATGTGCAGTCTTTTAATCACCAGTTAAGTTTATAAGAAAATGGAAAATAGTTGAATTAGTTGAAATTTGTCCAGCCAATTTGCCCATAGAAGTTATGATTATCATGTGTCCATAAATACATTAATTGATTGATTAATTGATTAATTACACAAGGTTTGTGACATGTGTAAGGCCGTTGGCATTAATTCAAACGCTGCTCCCTTCAAATTGGCTCCTCGTAAATTGGCTTCATGTAAATCGGAACAACTTAGGTCACAATTTTCGAGATCAGCTCCAGCCAGACAAGCACCACGGAGGTCACAGTTTTTAAGGTTTGCATTTTTCAGTGTGGCCACTCTTAAATTAACACCCGCCATTTGGCTTCCCTCTAAAATGGCTCCCTTTAAGTTGACACCTTCCATGTTGGTTCGTTTACCGAGAGGATCTTCCATATGGGCCGCTCTGAGACTCGCTCTTTCTAAATTGGCACAAACCTAATTGAGAGAAAAATAATTAAATTTTGAAAATTTCATTAGATTTTATAAATTATTTACCATTTTAACGCCAAACAAAATAACTCCTTCCATGTTACTTGACGATAGGTCACATCTTTCGAGGCAACAGTAGCTTAAATTTGCTCCTTGAAGTCCAGCTCCTCGTAGATTAGCAAATTTAAAGTTAATATGTCGTAAATCTAATTTTGATAGATCAGCACCCGCTAAGTTGACCCCCTGAAACCGCAATTCAGAATTGAAAGAGGTGCTTATCAAAGCATTGATAACATCCCTTCGAGTAAGAGGTAAACTGTTCACATCGGGAGCTGGATCTTCCTCTGAGGCCACCATCGCTTCTAGAGTCGGTATTAGTGAGGCGATTCCATAGAATTTGGCCTCTTCCAAAATACCCTGAGGGTTGACATTTTTATCCAAAATTAACTGACCATGTCTTAGGTAACCAAGAATTGGTTCAAAGTAGTGTGGACTTCGATCGATAAGATAAGCGCCAGAAGGATCTCGAGGAGAGGGTTGAATGAGAGAGGAATCATTTGAAAACATTCGGGATAACATTGAGTTTGGTTCCTTGCTAATTAAGGTTTGCTTGGTGGTGGAAAAAACTTTACCACCAATATTAAGACTAATCCATTCGGATGAAGCAGATTGATAAGATGAAGATGATGACGATGATGAAATAGAAGATAACAATGAGCCAGAAGCTAAAGGTAAAGAAACAAGAAGAGGAGATGAATTACCATGAAAACCTCGGTTTCTCTGGTATTGAGTATTAGTTGAATTACAAGTCAACAGATGATCCGGAATCTGGATAAATGGTTCACCACTAGAAATGTAGAGTATGTCATCATCTCGAATCAATTTAATATCATCGATCTCTCCTCCCTGTGGAGTGAATGCTTTTTTAGCAGTAATGTTCAACTTGGCAGAGGCATCTTTTAATAGATCTTCCAATGAATGAGTGACTAGTAGAACCTAATTGATGGAAAAACGAAGAGAGAAATTTAGTGTTTTTCAGTTCAAATTGAATGAAAAAGAACAAACCTTTCCATCGAATTTAGCTCCATTTCTGAAGATGATAACTCTCTTCATTTTAACTTATTTTAATCCAACGAAATGAGAAGAGTATTTGCCAGGAATTTGATAGAATCCGATCTAAAGTGTTCACAGGATTTTCATTCAAGAAAAACAAACGAGGTGCTTGATGATAACTTGCAGGTTCTAATGTAATGACAATGATTAATCGGGAAAACAATAAGCATTTACGATAAATGATTCATGTTGTGAATCATGATGTTTGAACAATCATTCAGGTAGAAAGGAAATCAAAAGCATCCAAAAGGTTGAGATTAATCACCAGGTAACAATATTGAAACAAATGAGATGTTGAACATCTAAACGAACGATACAATTGCTGGTGGAAAATTGTTTCATGCGATTTAAAGAAAGAATAGAGAAAATCACAATTAGTTCATTGATGAAAATCTTTAGAAAATTTGAAAAAGTAATAATATGAAATAGAGAAAAGATTCTAATCTAAATTAATGAGAAACCAACCGAGTGCAAGAATTAAATCAAATAAGTGATCCGGTTCAGAGTTGAGAGAAAGTAAACTTTTGATGAAACTTCAAACACGAGTAGAAATTTTGTTCAATAGGCAACACAATAAAGAGCAAAGATTACGAATTCATGACGATTATCCTGAGCCCAACAATTAAAGTTAATCCATTCTGAAAGTGTCAGAAAGTATCTGGTAAAAAAAGACAACAAATTATTAGATAACAATAATCAACATATAGGCAATGAATACGGAAAGAGAAACTAATTGACACAATAATTGCGAACAAAAGATGTTTCTATTTTAATTAGATTGATTGAATCCAAAGAATTCTCCTAATCCATAATCATAATCTAAAACTCTTTCAATTGTAAAAGAAATAACAAAAATAGTGAATAGAAATAAGATTTTGATAAGATTTGGAAAGTAAAAAATAAAGAAATAAAAACTCACCTCAGTTTATTTAATTTTCAGATTACCAGTTAATAGAAAATGTTCCAGAGTAATTAAGATTCTAATGAGAATTAATCAATTAAAATTTACATGTTAAATTCTGTGAGAATCAGTAATCAACAAACAGAAATAAATTGTTATCAAGAGTGAAAGAAATTAAAGAAACGTAAATGAAAATATTGATAGAATTAGTTTTTCCATTTGCCGATTGTGTCGCTAGTCTTCAATCCGATTCATGTGTTTTCTTGATTTGTTTTTGTTTTTTCATCTTCTATAATTAATTGATTTCCTTTTATTAATCATCACAATTTAAATTGTTCCATTACAATTGTAATAAATTTAGAATGACTGTTCTCTCTTTTCCATCAGTGATGAATAAACTGTTCAATTCCTTTATCAAAAGAGGATCTTCAAGATTGATTCGGTTCAACAGCTCAGCCTCATCTTCATCAAATGTTAAACAATCAACTAATTCTGATACAATTTCTTATATGCAATCGAAAGTCGCTAAAAATTATAAGGCTGCTGATGGTTATTTCGTTTATCCCGATCAAAATGAAGTTTGGCCTTCCAATCCTCGTGTTTTCTCGTTTTGCTGTTTGATGATTGGTATTTATTGTATGTTTAGAGAGGCAAATGATTTGGATGAACAATTTGATAAACCAATTTTTGACCGTCTTCCTCATTTGGAAAGGCCAATCCTGGAATCTTCTTTAATTAACTCTTACAATCAAGGATTACCGACTCAACATATAGTTGAAAGATTAAAAGAATTGGAAGCTGAAGGAAAATGAAAATGAATCAAAATGTTCATTTAAATTCTGATCTAGAATTATTAATTAATACTAATTAGTGTGGTTGAGAAACTCGAAACTGTTTAAATGTAAATATAAGAGAATTAAATCTAATCTAAACAATTAAGACTCTAATGAATTGATATTTAACTCGATCGGAAAAAGATTCAACTTCATTAGATAACTTAAATTAGCTATTCACGATCATTACGATACCAAAAGAAATTTAAATTACGTATAAGACTTTATTTCAAATTGGATTTTAATAAGCAACAATTAGCTTCAATTTCCAAGAGCAATTAGTTGTATTTTTCTCCTTTAGATGACGATATACAATATTGTTCCTTCAATGAGTTTTAGGCTTGAATACCACGTAATTCTTGTTGAATTTTAACCCAATTGTTGAAAGGTCCTTTGTTAGGTCGATATTGACAATAGAAACCATCGGGTTTGAGAGTACCGTTAGCTCGGAGTTTCTCATATTCTCCTAAGTCCCATTTAGTGAATCCCCACTTTTTAGAAAGAACAATCTTTTGTCGTCCAGGGAACTTGAACTTAGCTCGACGTAAGGCTTCAATAACATTATCTTTGTGATTTTCCTTTGCACGGACAGACATCATAATTTGGTTGATGTGCACTCGAGCAACTGTACCTTGTGGTTTACCATAAGCACCTCTCATACCGGTTTGAAGCCTATCAGCTCCGGCACAGGATAACATTTTGTTTATCCTAAAAGAAGGAAAAGAATAGATAGTAAAATGAATGATATGGAAATGAGATAACACTAAGTCATACGACGTAGTAAGTTAGAGATTTAAAAACACCAACCTGATTACATGGAAAGGGTGTAAACGAATTCTCAAATGGAAAGCATCTTTACCACAGGTTTTAACAAGGTACTTGTTGGCACAGATACGTGCTGCTTCCAAAGCTTCCGATGAAATTTGTTCGAATTCATTAGATACCATGTGTATACATAATGGAAATTCATCAACCTTAGCCCTTTTCCTTCCTAAATCGAAAATACGAATCTTAGCATCTGGGACACCACGACAGAAACGTGACTTGGGATAAGGCTTGTTTTTGCAATAACGGTAACTAGAAGACAAAGAATCAAAAATAAGGTCAAATGACAGAAATTAAAAATTATTGTCAACCAAAATCAATCCAAATCAATGTAGGAAAAAAATAAAAGAGCCAATTAAGCCTAAAATATAAACAGTAAATACTAAAGTCATGAAGGAAAAAGGGTAAAATATTTAAGAAACAATGTTCTCGGAAACAACACTCACCATCTAGCAGGCCGACGTCCCATCTTCAGACAATAGATGAAAGTCCAAAACAGATAGAATTTAAATTAGAAAAAACTACAAGATAAAACAGAAATTAAATTAACTTGGTAACAATTAATAATAAAGAAAAGTCTTATTTTTTTCTTCACTCAGAATCCAACATCCGTTTCCGGACCGTAACCAGGGGAGACACTCAAGCGCCGCTCGATGAAACATTGAGCGCCTTTTATGATTCAAGTTCCATCGATGCTTTTGATTTGATGATTTCGCATTCGATTTGATAAAATTATTGATTAGATTATTTTCGACAATAATTTATAATCTCTCTTGATTATATTATTTTTTCGATGATAAATCCTCCATTTCTTCATTTCATGAGATAATTCTCGAATTGATGTTTTCTTTTTTGATTATCTTCTCTGTTAATCTGTTGATCTGTTAAACTAATTGTTTCCCTTTTAATTGTTAATCTTAGTGAAGAAAATGTTTGGAAACTCTGTGAATGGGTTAGAGATAATGAACCGAAATTGATTGACTTTTGTTTCGCTGTTTTCATTTCCAATGGTTCAGAAAAAGTTCCGCTTTGGTTTCAACAAGCGGGCGACGATGATTGTCAAGGATTCGTGATCTGGGACTATCACGTTATCCTTATTTACGACGACCAAGTGAATGGAGGAGACGAAGGGACAAAAGATGAAACAAATTCCAAGTCAACTTGTTTCGTCTATGATTTAGATACTCTCTTGTCTTTCCCTGTCTCTCTCGAAGAATATGTCACCTCGTCGATTCAAGAAGACGAAACTCTTAGACCGGAATTCCACCGTTGGTTCCGTGTGATCCCCGCAGCCCAATATTTGACCTCCTTTGCGTCTGATCGCAGTCGCATGAAGAGGGAAGACGGAACTTGGATCAAGGAACCACCTCCTTACCCCCCAATCGCGACAATCAATTGTTCTGATAATCTCAAAACTCTCATCTCAATGGATCCCGAAAATTGTGACATTGGAAAAGTGATGAACTTTAATCAATTCAAGAATCGCTTCCTGCACTCGAGCGATTCTAAAGATTCCGAGAAAAAGGGTTGATTAGTTTCTAATTGGGTCGACAATTAGAACGTTGTAAATTCATTTCAATCATCCAATTGTATTGTTGCTCCTTCTCATCATCATCTTAACCATTTCCTAAACCACTAGACTAATCCGATCCAAATGACCGAAGCCATAATCATATTGTAAACAAATGAACCAGTCATGACAACTAATTAACCATCGGAACGAGATTGAAATCAATCAATGAATTGGACAAGTTGATTTACCATAAAGACAAAAGATCAACACAATCAGTGAGAGATGAAGAAAGCAAATGAAATTTCATCAACTAATTGTGAACATCAAGTTAATCCCGTAATTTAGTCCAATTGTTTGATATGTTTGTCCGTTTCTACCCTCTAATATTTAGTAACCACACCCGATTAATTGCCCGAAGAAATTAGTTGATTTCCTTTTCCATTAGAAAAGCATTTTACTTGTAAAATTTATTTCTTTTTCCAAAAATGATTCCTTCTAATTCAAGACCAACATGGATCACAATCATAATCACAATCACCACCACCTCAATTAACTAATGTGCAAACAAAATGTTTACAATCAAATATTTAAATTGCGTAAATATAGTTGAACAAGATGATTAAATTGTTGGAAAGACTTCCAAGTGAAATGTTATCCTCGTTTCCACTCGGCAAAGCCTCAAGACAAGAAGGAGGAAAATCAAAGTTCCCTTTGAAAAGTAATATCAACAAATTAATTTTAATTACCATTAAATTGTTCAAGTTATAAACAGAATATCATCTTTTCTATCACCATTATTATCATCGTAACAATACAAACCTTTAATTGTTGTGACTGTTATTTACTTAACCATTTAGGGTGTAACTAACCAACAATCAAGAAGAAAAAGAAAAAGAAATTTTCAATTTTCAATTTTCTTCCAAAAAGCATCGATAATAAACTTTAATTTATGTTGATTTGTTTTCTCCTTCGTTCTCGCCAATTGATCAACTACTCATATTATTAATATCAATATCAATACTATCAATCAGAATCTCCATCATCCAATCAATGATTAGTAGATTAATAAATTAGATTAAACGTCTAACTAATGAGATTAGTACAACGATAAGTTATCATTACCTTTCCAGAAAAGAAACATTGTTTTCAAGATGAACCAAGACTGATGATTTATTTAATTGATTACAATTAGTTTTCTATTAGTTTTGTATTATCTTCTATTAGTGTTCTATCAGTTCTATAATTGTTATCATTATTATCATATCATCATCATCATCGTCATCATATTATAGAACTTCTGTTTACTATAGTACAAAACAATTGAGAACAATTTCTATATCAGTTGAACAATTAAATCAAATCAAATCAAGAAACTCGGGAAAATCTTTACAATTAACAATTAATTAAATATAATCAACACTAAATCAACTAAAAGGTAATCAAGAGACCAAATCTACTCAAGTAGTCAAACAAAAACTGAAAATACAAACAAACAAAACCTACAACATTCAACCAATAATACTGATTGTTATTGGAAGTAAAATTATTGTGAGTAAATAGTATTAGTGATCATCATAATCATAATCTTATGAACAATATCCATAATTGTAAGTATAACCATCAACCTTTAATCACAACAATCAACTTGTATTTTTACCTCTTGACTACAGTTGAACCAATCAAACTAACACTTGATATCCAAGATTTGGTGTTGATTACAATCGTCAAATGTTTCAATTAATTGATCATATTGATTTTTCTTAATCGGCATCTCTTTTCCCATCATTGTCTTCATCTTGACCATTATTGCCCACTATCACCTCTAATTACTTTGTTTTAAGAAAACTTTTTCTCCTCCTCCTCCTCTTTCTTGTCTCACCTTCATTTCTCTTTCTTTCTCTGTCTCTCTCTCTCTCTCTCTCTCTCTCTCTCTCTCTCTCTCTCTCTCTCTCTCTCTCTCTCTCTCTCTCTCTCTCTCTCCATCTTATCCCCTAGCTCTCTCTCCTTATCCTTTTTGTTTTTCTATCTCTCCCATTGTATCGTTAGTTTTTTTTGTGTCTTCATCAAATTAACTTGAAAATTTAAAGTTTTTAAAATTGATTGAATTTCAATTAAATCAAATTCAATTGGTTAATCAGTTGGATATTTTAAATCAGTTGATCAACTTTCTTTAAATCCGTTCTTCTCCAATTAATCATGGACGTTATCGACTACTTAGACCATAAATGTGATCCAACTTGGTCACAAACTCCTTGTTCGAGGTCAATATCTGTTCGTGTCCTCCAAGAGGAGCTTTGGGATAAGTTCAACAAAAAAACAACCGAAATGATCGTCACCAAGGCGGGAAGGTAAGTTCACTTCGATTGGCAAGTTGACACTCGTTATTTGTCCATTAATAACTTATTTCTATTTGACCTCAACTTTATCCAGGCGAATGTTCCCTGTGATCAAATTAGAAATTCAAGGGTTAGACCCTTTTTCTATGTATTTGGTGATAATTGAATTTGTTCAAGTGGGTGATTATCGATGGAAGTTCATCAACAACGAATGGGTCCAAGGATCAAAAAGTGAAGCGAAATCACAAAGTCGCTATTGTTTTTATACTCATCCGGAATCTCCAAACTATGGATCCCATTGGATGAAAAAGGAAATTGAATTTCCCAAGGTCAAGTTAACTAACCGGACTCCGCCCGAAGAGGGTCAAGTTGTTTTGAACTCTCTTCACAAGTATGAACCTAAGGTTCATGTGATAAAATCGAATCCAGGTCAAGAAAAAGAAACGATCTGTTTTCGTTTACCACAAACACAATTTATCGCAGTTACTGCATATCAGAATGAATCGGTAAGTGTAACAAAGTTTTTCCATTCTCAAACTTTTATTCTAATGTTCAAATTTTTCTATCGATTCATTCAATCTTTTTTCTTTCTTTCTGTCCCAGATCACAGAATTGAAAATTAAAAATAACCCATACGCTAAAGCGTTCGCCGAGAAGAGCAAGAAAAAAGGAGTTTCTGCTTACGAGGCTAATCCGTTTTTCGATACGATTTCGTATCAACAGCAACTACAACATCAACAATTACAACAACAATACCAACAACCTCCCCAACCAGTTCATCCTCAACCACAACACCAACAACAACCATTTTTTTATAATTGTTTTCAGAACCAAAACTCAGGATGTAACAATTTTTACGATTAAATTCAACGAATAAACAATAACAGATAAATTATTATTATTAAGAATAAATTGTTACAGCAAATAGTTACCGTGATTTTGTGGTTTTCTTTTAATTGTCAAGACAATTAATACTCTTTGGAGAAACTGATTTAATTGTTCTCTCCCTTTCTTTCATTTCTCCCTCTTTTTTTCATTCCATCAGCTGATTAGGTTAAATGATGACACCAACAGTTGAATGTTTCATTTGGTTCCTCCGATAGTTGATTGAACGGTTTCGTATTCCAATAGATTAATTGTTACAATTTATTCCATTATCTGTGTGATTAACCTGTTGATTAAATGGCTAATCATCTTGGACCTTTAATGATTTCGAAAGAATCTGCTTTTTATACTTCTTGTTATTGGTGAGAATAATTTTGTTAATTCTCTTGTTTTCTTTAATTTCTTCATTAAAGGTAATTCTCGAATTGATTGACTCGAATTGATGTTTTCTTTTTTGATTATCTTCTCTGTTAATCTGTTGATCTAATAATGTTTCCCTTTTATTTAATTGTTAATCTTAGTGAAGAAAATGTTTGGAAACTCTGTGAATGGGTTAGAGATAATGAACCGAAATTGATTGACTTTTGTTTCGCTGTTTTCATTTCCAATGGTTCAAAAAGTTCCTTTGGTTTCAACAAGCGGGCGACGATGATTGTCAAGGATTCGTGATCTGGGACTATCACGTTATCCTTGTTTACGACGACCAAGTGAATGGAGGAGACGAAGGACAAAGAGAAACAAATTCCAAGTCAACTTGTTTCGTCTATGATTTAGATACTCTTGTCTTTCCCTGTCTCTCTCGAAGAGTATGTCAACTCGTCGATTCAAGAAGACGAAACTCTTAGACCTGAATTCCACCGTTGGTTCCGTGTGATCCCCGCAGCCCAATATTTGACCTCCTTTGCATCTGATCGCAGTCGCATGAAGAGGGAAGACGGAACTTGGATCAAGGAACCACCTCCTTACCCCCCAATCGCGACAATCAATTGTTCTGATAATCTCAAAACTCTCATCTCAATGGATCCCGAAAATTGTGACATTGGAAAAGTGATGAACTTTAATCAATTCAAGAATCGCTTCCTGCACTCGAGCGATTCCAAAGATTCCGAGAAAAAGGGTTGATTAGTTTCTAATTGGGTCGACAATTAGAACGTTGTAAATTCATTTCAATCATCCAATTGTATTGTTGCTCCTTCTCATCATCATCTTAACCATTTCCTAAACCACTAGACTAATCCGATCCAAATGACCGAAGCCATAATCATATTGTAAACAAATGAACCAGTCATGACAACTAATTAACCATCGGAACGAGATTGAAATCAATCAATGAATTGGACAAGTTGATTTGCCATAAAGACAAAAGATCAACACAATCAGAAAGAGATGAAGAAAGCAAATGAAAAGAGAGAGAGAGAGAGAAATGAAGAAAGAAATGAAATTTCATCAACTAATTGTGAACATCAAGTTAATCCCGTAATTTAGTCCAATTGTTTGATATGTTTGTCCGTTTCTACCCTCTAATATTTAGTAACCACACCCGATTAATTGCCCGAAGAAATTAGTTGATTTCCTTTTCCATTAGAAAAGCATTTTACTTGTAAAATTTATTTCTTTTTCCAAAAATGATTCCTTCTAATTCAAGACCAACATGGATCACAATCTCTCACAATCATAATCACAACCACCTCAATTAACTAATGTGCAAACAAAATGTTTACAATCAAATATTTAAATTGCGTAAATATAGTTGAACATAATATGAACAAGATGATTAAATTGTTGGAAAGACTTCCAAGTGAAATGTTATCCTCGTTTCCACTCGGCAAAGCCTCAAGACAAGAAGGAGGAAAATCAAAGTTCCCTTTGAAAAGTAATATCAACAAATTAATTTTAATTACCATTAAATTGTTCAAGTTATAAACAGAATATCATCTTTTCTATCACCATTATTATCATCGTAACAATACAAACCTTTAATTGTTGTGACTGTTATTTACTTAACCATTTAGGGTGTAACTAACCAACAATCAAGAAGAAAAAGAAAAAGAAATTTTCAATTTTCAATTTTCTTCCAAAAAGCATCGATAATAAACTTTAATTTATGTTGATTTGTTTTCTCCTTCGTTCTCGCCAATTGATCAACTACTCATATTATTAATATCAATATCAATACTATCAATCAGAATCTCCATCATCCAATCAATGATTAGTAGATTAATAAATTAGATTAAAACGTCTAACTAATGAGATTAGTACAACGATAAGTTATCATTACCTTTCCAGAAAAGAAACATTGTTTTCAAGATGAACCAAGACTGATGATTTATTTAATTGATTACAATTAGTTTTCTATTAGTTTTGTATTATCTTCTATTAGTGTTCTATCAGTTCTATAATTGTTATCATTATTATCATATCATCATCATCATCGTCATCATATTATAGAACTTCTGTTTACTATAGTACAAAACAATTGAGAACAATTTCTATATCAGTTGAACAATTAAATCAAATCAAATCAAGAAACTCGGGAAAATCTTTACAATTAACAATTAATTAAATATAATCAACACTAAATCAACTAAAAGGTAATCAAGAGACCAAATCTACTCAAGTAGTCAAACAAAAACTGAAAATACAAACAAACAAACAAAACCTACAACATTCAACCAATAATACTGATTGTTATTGGAAATTGTAAAATATTATTGTGAGTAAATAGTATTAGTGATCATCATAATCATAATCTTATGAACAATATCCATAATTGTAAGTATAACCATCAACCTTTAATCACAACAATCAACTTGTATTTTTATCCTTACCTCTTGACTACAGTTGAACCAATCAAACTAACACTTGATATCCAAGATTTGGTGTTGATTACAATCGTCAAATGTTTCAATTAATTGATCATATTGATTTTTCTTAATCGGCATCTCTTTTCCCATCATTGTCTTCATCTTGACCATTATTGCCCACTATCACCTCTAATTACTTTGTTTTAAGAAAACTTTTTCTCCTCCTCCTCTTTCTTGTCTCACCTTCGTTTCTCTCTCTCTCTCTCTCTCTCTCTCTCTCTCTCTCTCTCTCTCTCTCTCTCTCTCTCTCTCTCTCTCTCTCTCTCTCTCTCTCTCTCTCTCTCCATCTTATCCCCTAGCTCTCTCTCCTTATCCTTTTTGTTTTTCTATCTCTCCCATTGTATCGTTAGTTTTTTTTGTGTCTTCATCAAATTAACTTGAAAATTTAAAGTTTTTAAAATTGATTGAATTTCAATTAAATCAAATTCAATTGGTTAATCAGTTGGATATTTTAAATCAGTTGATCAACTTTCTTTAAATCCGTTCTTCTCCAATTAATCATGGACGTTATCGACTACTTAGACCATAAATGTGATCCAACTTGGTCACAAACTCCTTGTTCGAGGTCAATATCTGTTCGTGTCCTCCAAGAGGAGCTTTGGGATAAGTTCAACAAAAAAACAACCGAAATGATCGTCACCAAGGCGGGAAGGTAAGTTCACTTCGATTGGCAAGTTGACACTCGTTATTTGTTCACTCAGATTAATAACTTATTTCTATTTGATCTCAACTTTATCCAGGCGAATGTTCCCTGTGATCAAATTAGAAATTCAAGGGTTAGACCCTTTTTCTATGTATTTGGTGATAATTGAATTTGTTCAAGTGGGTGATTATCGATGGAAGTTCATCAACAACGAATGGGTCCAAGGATCAAAAAGTGAAGCGAAATCACAAAGTCGCTATTGTTTTTATACACACCCGGAATCTCCTAACTATGGGTCCCATTGGATGAAGAAGGAGATCGAATTTCCCAAGGTGAAATTAACCAACCGAACTCCTCCCGAAGAAGGACAGGTTGTGTTAAATTCACTGCACAAATATGAACCAAAGGTTCATGTTATCAAATCGAATCCAGGTCAAGAAAAAGAAACGATCTGTTTTCGTTTACCACAGACACAATTTATCGCAGTTACTGCCTATCAGAATGAATCGGTAAGTGTAACAAAGTTTTTCCATTCTCAAACTTTTATTCTGATGTTCAAATTGTTCAGTCGATTCATTCAATCTTTTTTTTTCTTTCTTTCTGTCCCAGATCACAGAATTGAAAATTAAAAATAACCCATACGCTAAAGCGTTCGCCGAGAAGAGCAAGAAAAAAGGAGTATCCAATTACGAGGCAAATCCTTTTTTCGATACGATTTCGTATCAGCAACAAATCCAACACCAACAACTACAACACCAACAATTACAACAACAATACCAACAACCTCCCCAACCAGTTCATCCTCAACCACAACACCAACAACAACCATTTTTTTATAATTGTTTTCCAAACCAAAACTCAGGATGTAACAATTTTTACAATTAAATCAAAAGAATAAACAATAACCGATAAATTATTATTATTAATCATAAATTGTTACTAACTAGTTAAGTAGTTAGCTAAATATATTAGCGATATAAATTATATATATAACTTTAAACTACATTTTCTTATTGTTGTTATACAATAAGAAAAATGTTTAACAGAAAAATTAACAATTAAATGTGAATTTAAGATGATGTCAATCCTGATCAAGGTAATAAGCAGAAGCAGAAAATAAGAGGAACAATAATAATTAATTTTAATTGTCATTGTTAATTTGTTTCTTTTTCTTATTAGTTTTGATCAATCATCATTACCCTTGATTAATAGTCAACAATTAAGGCGAGGAAATGAATATAGAAAATGTTTGAGAGAAACAAGAATTAACTTCGTGGAGATGAAGGTGGAGAGAGTTGGAGATGATGATGGGGCAGTGATGGTCAAGATGAAGATAATCAGGATGAGGATGAAAAGGGGGAGATGCTGATTAACTACAATCGTTATAATCAGTTGATTGAAAACTTTGACGATTTGTAATCAAGAAAGAGGAGGAGGAGAAAAAGTTTTCTTAAAACAAAGTAATTAGAGGTGATAGTGGGCAATAATGGTCAAGATGAAGACAATGATGGGAAAAGAGATGCCGATTAAGAAAAATCAATATGATCATTTAATTGAAACATTTGACGATTGTAATCAACACCAAATCTTGGATATCAAGTGTTAGTTTGATTGGTTCAACTGTAGTCAAGAGGTAAGGATAAAAATACAAGTTGATTGTTGTGATTAGAGGTTGATGGTTATACTTACAATTATGGATATTGTTCATAAGATTATGATTAGGATGATCACTAATATTATTTACTCACAATAATATTTTACAATTTCCAATAACAATCAGTATTATTGGTTGAATGTTGAATGTTGTAGGTTTTTTTGTTTGTTTGTTTGTATTTTCAGTTTTTGTTTGACTACTTGAGTAGATTTGGTCGCTTGATTACCTTTTAGTTGATTTAGTGTTGATTATATTTAAGTTAATTGTAAAGATTTTCCAGTTTTAATTGTAATTGATTCTCAGCGGCAACGTAATTGATAATTTGATGAAAATTAAACTTGATCTTGAGAGTGAAAAGTTTTGTTTATTTTCCGATTATCATGAACGATTTTCGGAGTTTCTTGATTTGATTTGATTTAATTGTTCAACTGATATAGAAATTGTTCTCAATTGTTTTGTACTATAGTAAACAGAAGTTCTATAATATAATGACAATGATGATGATGATATGATAATAATTATAGAACACCGATAGAACACTAATAGAAGATAATAGAAAACTAATAGAAAACTAATTGATATCAATTAAATAAATCATCAGTCTTGGTTCATCTTGAAAACAATGTTTCTTTTCTGGAAAGGTAATGATAACTTATCGTTGTACTAATCTCATTAGTTAGACGTTTTAATCTAATTTATTAATCTACTAATCATTGATTGGATGATGGAGATTCTGATTGATAGTATTGATATTAATAATATGAGTAGTTGATCAATTGGCGAGAACGAAGGAGAAAACAAATCAACATAAATTAAAGTTTATTATCGATGCTTTTTGGAAGAAAATTGAAAATTGAAAATTTCTTTTTCTTTTTCTTCTTGATTGTTGGTTAGTTACACCCTAAATGGTTAAGTAAATAACAGTCACAACAATTAAAGGTTTGTATTGTTACGATGATAATAATGGTGATAGAAAAGATGATATTCTGTTTATAACTTGAACAATTTAATGGTAATTAAAATTAATTTGTTGATATTACTTTTCAAAGGGAACTTTGATTTTCCTCCTTCTTGTCTTGAGGCTTTGCCGAGTGGAAACGAGGATAACATTTCACTTGGAAGTCTTTCCAACAATTTAATCATCCTGTTTAAATTGTTCATATTGTGTTCAACTATATTTACGTAATTTAAATATTTGATTGTAAACATTTTGTTTGCACATTAGTTAATTGAGGTGGTGGTGGCGGTGATTGTGAGTGATTGTGATCCATGTTGGTCTTGAATTAGAAGGAATCATTTTTGGAAAAAGAAATAAATTTTACAAGTAAAATGCTTTTCTAATGGAAAAGGAAATCAACTAATTTCTTCGGGCAATTAATCGGGTGTGGTTACTAAATATTAGAGGGTAGAAACGGACAAACATATCAAACAATTGGACTAAATTACGGGATTAACTTGATGTTCACAATTAGTTGATGAAATTTCATTTCTTTCTTCATTTCTCTCTCTCTCTCTCTTTTCATTTGCTTTCTTCATCTCTTTCTGATTGTGTTGATCTTTTGTCTTTATGGCAAATCAACTTGTCCAATTCATTGATTGATTTCAATCTCGTTCCGATGGTTAATTAGTTGTCATGACTGGTTCATTTGTTTACAATATGATTATGGTCGGTCATTGGATCGGATTAGTCTAGTGGTTTAGGAAATGGTTAAGATGATGATGAGAAGGAGCAACAATACAATTGGATGATTGAAATGAATTTACAACGTTCTAATTGTCGACCCAATTAGAAACTAATCAACCCTTTTTCTCGGAATCTTTGGAATCGCTCGAGTGCAGGAAGCGATTCTTGAATTGATTAAAGTTCATCACTTTTCCAATGTCACAATTTTCGGGATCCATTGAGATGAGAGTTTTGAGATTATCAGAACAATTGATTGTCGCGATTGGGGGGTAAGGAGGTGGTTCCTTGATCCAAGTTCCGTCTTCCCTCTTCATGCGACTGCGATCAGATGCAAAGGAGGTCAAATATTGGGCTGCGGGGATCACACGGAACCAACGGTGGAATTCAGGTCTAAGAGTTTCGTCTTCTTGAATCGACGAGTTGACATACTCTTCGAGAGAGACAGGGAAAGACAAGAGAGTATCTAAATCATAGACGAAACAAGTTGACTTGGAATTTGTTTCCTCTTTTGTCCCTTCGTCTCCTCCATTCACTTGGTCGTCGTAAACAAGGATAACGTGATAGTCCCAGATCACGAATCCTTGACAATCATCGTCGCCCGCTTGTTGAAACCAAAGCGGAACTTTTTCTGAACCATTGGAAATGAAAACAGCGAAACAAAAGTCAATCAATTTCGGTTCATTATCTCTAACCCATTCACAGAGTTTCCAAACATTTTCTTCACTAAGATTAACAATTAAATAAAAGGGAAACAATTAGTTTAACAGATCAACAGATTAACAGAGAAGATAATCAAAAAAGAAAACATCAATTCGAGTCAATCAATTCGAGAATTACCTTTAATGAAGAAATTAAAGAAAACAAGAGAATTAACAAAATTATTCTCACCAATAACAAGAAGTATAAAAAGCAGATTCTTTCGAAATCATTAAAGGTCCAAGATGATTAGCCATTTAATCAACAGGTTAATCACACAGATAATGGAATAAATTGTAACAATTAATCTATTGGAATACGAAACCGTTCAATCAACTATCGGAGGAACCAAATGAAACATTCAACTGTTGGTGTCATCATTTAACCTAATCAGCTGATGGAATGAAAAAAAGAGGGAGAAATGAAAGAAAGGGAGAGAACAATTAAATCAGTTTCTCCAAAGAGTATTAATTGTCTTGACAATTAAAAGAAAACCACAAAATCACGGTAACTATTTGCTGTAACAATTAACAGTAGCTTGTTAATACTTGTCAATATGAAGTAAAGAAACAACCAAACGATAATGTGATGATAACACATTGGATGATTAGCCAAACAAACAGCAATCTAATTAATTGTTCGGACTTTATTGACCATCATAGTGGCTGGACAATCAATTTGACAATTAATTAAAATGAAATAAGCATTATTGGGATGAAGAAGATTATTCAATTTGAAATATTAATGATCATTCAAGTTTCTTTGTTTACTTTTTAATTGTTATTGTTTTTGTCAATTATTTTGATTATTATAAAAACCGAAGGACAATTTAATCACAGTTAATTACTGTCTCTCTGTGGGTTTGGTTAATTAAGATTAATTGTTCATCTTACAATGACAAGAACAAAATAAAGAGACAATTTTACAATCAGATTTTCTTTTCGTGTAAATATTATTCATATAAGGAGATGAATTTCTCATCCTTTCCGTTTCCGTTTTGAACCTAAATTGTCTTTAAACTTTTCTGAAATCAATTGAATTAACGCTTGTGGTTAGTAAAAGAGTAGATCGTAAATTTGTTAATGCCATTCAATTTGTCGACTTCAAAATTGATTGATAATCAAATAGGCTTCATTTTGTGATCTTTTTTCAACATTAAGTTGGTGAATTCATGTTGCCTCTAAATTGAAAGGATTAATTAAGTTGAATAGAAAGTAAATTGGGTTAATTACAAAAAGACTAATGTTCACAGGAATGAGATAACGGTGGACATTTACAATTAGATTATGATTGACAAAAATTGTCTTTCTGTGTGTATTGATTTTTTCACATTTAAATCACTGGGTTCATTTAAGCTTAGATTAATAAAAAAAGGGTTAACAGAAACAACGAGAGAACGGAAAATAATCAAACATAAGAGTTAGGAAAAAGTGACCGGTTAATTGTGATGATTGTTTAAAGTTAGATTATTAATTTTAAAGCAAAGAATCCAGAACGAAAAGAAAATGATTATCCGATCAATATCACCAACATTAACTCCATTAATTAGAATAAGTTTCGTAGGCTTTTTAGTTGTTAATAGTAAATGAATTGTGAATCAGGAGTGAGAAAAAAAATAATTCTCTTTCGTTTAATCAACTTCCATGGGTTGATTGTTTGGTGGATCAGAACCTTGTTCTGTTGGTTTATCTCCGCCGGCTTGAGTTTGTTGTTGTTGTTGTTCAGCTTCTTTCTTTTTAGCTTCTTCCTCTTTCTTTTTACGATCTTCTTCACGTTGTCTTTCTAAACGAATTTTCTGAATATCCTCCATTACAGCTCGATTAGCACTCTCCATATTATCAATTCGCTCTTTGAT
Source organism: Panonychus citri (assembly GCF_014898815.1). Lineage (NCBI taxonomy): Eukaryota > Metazoa > Arthropoda > Arachnida > Trombidiformes > Tetranychidae > Panonychus > Panonychus citri. Next base: position 3,959,576 of record NW_026515543.1, on the reverse strand, counting down.
ATCTTTAACTGTAATCGGTGGATCGGCGTGTGTTGGTGCCTGAGCCAAAATAGAGTGAGCATTTTCAAACCATTTCTGTGTCTCACCACAGGCATCCTTTAGTCGGGACATTTTACCAGCATCGATTGTTTCTGGAGTAGAAATCAACTTTTGAGCCATTTGAACACTTTTACCCAATTGTTCAAGAAAACCGGGACGAGTCTCATGTTCCCGTAATCTATAAACAATTGAATCACTGAATTTAGATTTGAGTCCGTTCAACTTTTCTGTGTAAACAGTTCGTTTCTGGGTTGATCCTGCGTCTTCATCTTCGTACAACCACTGCTCGGTACTCTTGAGATCGACAAGGAAACTTTGTTTATCATTGGGTTGGGTGTAACAGTCATATCTTCCTTCTTCCAATTTATCCCTCCATTCGTAAACATATTCTTCTAACTCATTACGAGCATCAACTAACTCTTTCCATTTCTTATCATTCAAGATTAAATTTGCTTCGGTCTCTTGTAATGAGGTTAAATCTTGTTCCGATAGTTTACCTCGTAACCAAAGAGGTTCAACCACTAGATCAACGGTTATATGTTTAACCTTATTAGATTGTTTAGTTTCCTTAGGTGAATCTTTCTCTTGTGATCCTTCAGCTTGTGCAGGTTGTTGGTCAGCATTTGCATCTCTAGAGTTATCGTCAGTGTCCATTTGCTCTTTCGGAATGTTTTCATTTGCTTTAGCTTCTTGGTTACTAGTTTTATCTTCAAGTTGAATTGATGCTCCAACAACAGAAACCAAACCATCAGCATCTAATTTGACTCGAACTCTCAACTTGTTTCCAGTTATCTCGATCGGCTCGCGACTGATTACTTTGAATTGACCTATTGATGTGGTGTGTCCATTGGCTGAAATGTATTCTAATTCAAATACCATTGGTAATGACCTACAAGTAGCAATGATTTGACGAGCCAAAGGCATGGGTGATCCTCGGATGAAAAGAGGAGTAACAGAGTGAGTTTTTGTCTCCTTTTCCGAGTCATGCCAATACTTGCAGTTAATTTGATATGCTGAGTAATCAACGATTTGCAATTCTCGAGCAACTCTGAAAGAAGGGCTCAACATAGCACATTGAAGGGCACATCCTCGGGCAACAGCTTCATCAGCATTAAGAGTTGTCGAAGCTTCAACACCAAAAATATCTTTGATAAATCGCTTGATTGCTGGGATTCGACTTGCACCACCAACAATTTCAACAACATTAATCTTGAACTCCATTGGTTTTGATTCTTCACTCTTTTTCGCATCCTTGTTTTCCTCTTCTCGCTTTTTTCTTTCCTCACACAGTTCATTGAATCGAGCGGCTGCTCGTTCATATGTTCGCTTGAATACATTTTCAATGGCTGTGAGATGATTTTCTGCCAATTTTTCGAAAGTTGTTCGATCCATGCGACCAGAGAAATCTTTATCATCTTGAAGACACTCCACGTTAATAGGCAACGAATTGCTGTTTGCGCTCATCTGTTTCTTTAGTTTTTCACATTCAGCGGTCAATCGAAGGTAAGCTCTCTTGGATAAGGTTAAATTTTGTTCCTTAATGAAATGATTAGCTATGAGAGCATCAAAATGTTTACCACCAAGGTTAGGCTCGTATTCAACAGCGAGAACTTGAAGAACAGTTTTTTCAAAATAGATGATAGCACATTGAGTTGATGATGCACCAACATCAACAAAACCAACGATAGCATTTGAAGTATTATTACCAACTCGATATAAAGAATAGTAGATACCAACGGCGGTCATGTCGTTCAAAATTCTTAATGGATTGAGACCAGCGATAATAGCAGCATCTCTTAATGCTCTTCGTTGACCATCAGTGAACCAATTGCCACAATTGATGACACAGTCAACAGCATTATTGGCTACTTGACGTAATTTGGTAAAAAGCATGGCCAATAATTGGGTTGCTGTATATGTAACCTCTTCATCATTGATCCAAACCTTGACAGCCAATTCACCGGTATCAGAAAGTTCAGCAGGAAATGACAAATTCTCAGAGGCGGTGACTTCATTAAATTGTCTACCGACCAGTCGAGAAAGTCCATTGAAGGTGTTATTTAGATTGGTTAACTGTTTCTGTTTAGCAGAAACACCTAACTCTCTCTGCTTATCATTTAGAGATATAAAAGCGGGCGTTGAACGTTGGGAATATTCATTTAAAATGATCTCAATACCACCTTGAGCGGCAATACCAATGTAACAGTTTTCACTACCAACATCAAAACCACAAATAGATGCTGTAGATGGTTGACCAGTTGATGACATATTTAAATGGTATGGTGATTAGAATATGATGATAATAAATTATTTAGATAAGGATAAAGAAGACAATGACAATCGGAGAAAGTTGAATCAGCAAAAATCAACACGCCAGAACACAGGTTTCCAAAGAATCCAGGTAATACTGAAAAATAAAGGTGAATAAACAAACAAAGAATTAGAAAAAGATTAATCCAATGATTCAATGGATCATTTAAAGGAAAAGGTAAAAGTAAAAGTGAGAGTAAACTAAACGAGATACAAGGAATAGGGTGAAACAATTAGTCAGCAAACAGGTAGGTAAGCTCAATTTAGACGATTAGCAAGTAGGTAGAGAAATTGAAGAGAAAGGTTAATAGACACAAGATAATATTAAATGGGTAAAAAGATCATCATATACCAGACATACCCTCAAAAGAAAGAGAAGAAAGAGAAAGAAAGAGAGTGAGAGAGAGAGAGAGAGTTAAATCAAGTAATGTATAGAATAGAAAAAAGATTAGGATTATTATCACGATGAAATTGACAATTGATTTAAAGAATAATTGAATCAGAAGAGGTTGGAACACAAGACGAGATTTGGTATGTGACAATTAAAAACCAATACTAATTGTGATTAGTGTTTTGTGTTAAAAACACACAATTTCTCAATTTTTCTAGAAATTTCCTGAAACCACATGGAGATTCTCACATTGAAGAGTAAAGAAAGTAATGGATTGGACACTTTTTCTCTCGTAATTCTATGACAAATTAATCTACAGGGTAAACAAATTAAAAAAATCTTACCTAATCAATTAAATAAATTACGAGGATCACAAAATTAGACAAAAAAACCACAAGATTAAATTGTTGCAGGAAAATCACAAGTCATTAATGCGAACCGGTACCACCTGAGGACTTGAAGCGCCACTTGGAAACTCCTCTTTTGATGGACCGAGGAAAAGAAGGTTCAAATTGACGTTCAAACTTCGCGCATCAAAATCAGAAAAATTGAATTATTTTGAAATTTTGGTGATTATTGTTTTGTTTAAATGTTCTTATTGTCAATATTTCGTCAAAAATTCAGAATAAAATACCCTGAGGCTCTTTCACTTCAATTCTACTTGACGGTGGAAAATTTTGGTCCGTTTTGCTCTTTTTTTCTTCTTTTCGTCTTTTATCTTCTACCAGGGTCCATCCGTTTTACTTTGTTTTGTGTCAGCTGTTTTGGGAAATACAATCAACCGATTCGATTGATTGAATTTTCATCAGCATGGGAGATTTCATTGGACCTGTTATACCAGGACATTTGAAGGAAAATGCTAATCAAAATGAAGAAGATGAAGAATCAGGTGTGATCGGACCTGCGTTGCCTCCTGGATGGAAAAGAGATGAAGACATTTCCAGTGATTTCGGAATGAGTGATAAAGTCATTGGACCCATTTTACCTCCGAATTTCGCGAAAAAAAGACCTTTGGATGATGACGATAACATCGAGGGTCCAGTTAAAAGCAACAAGTCGAAAGGATTAGGACCGAAAGTCATTGGACCCACATTGCCATCTGATTTTATCAACAAACCGAGTTCAACTCTATCCTCTGAAACTTCATCCAATCAATTGATCTCTTGTGATGAGAGTAGTAATGATGAAGATGACGAATTTACAATCGGACCACTACCACCAAGTGGAAATTTTATTGAAGTCGAAGAAAGTCGTCATTCTAAATCTCAGCAAGTTGCATCAGGATCGAAAGGCCCTCAAAGGGAAGAATGGATCGCACGTTTGCCCGAAAATAGTTCAGTCGCTCATAAATTAGGCTTCGGCAAATCCATGACAAGTTTTTCTTCCAAACCAGTTTCCATCAAAGAAATCACTCCAGTCGATCATGATAACGAATTAGATAAGGCAGTTGATGAATTTAATGTAAGTTTTTCAGTAACGACCGAACCTAATTCAATCATCTAATCCTTTCTAAATTGTTTGAATCTCTTAGAAAACAACCAGACCCGAAGCATTGGTTGATCTTCACAAGAAGAAAATGAAACACAAGGTAATCAGGCACAAATTTGAATCTACTTTCTTTTCGTGATTTTTAATTTCTCTATTTTTTCTCTTTCGATCAATAGAAAAAAGAAAAAGATGAAGCACCAACTCGTCAATTATTTGATTTCAATCCAGAGGAAGATTTGAAACTGAGGCAATTAGATTCGAAACAAACTAAATCGATCATGGAAAAAGCTAAATTACTCAATTCGAGATTTTCAAATCCTCGAGGTCAAAACAAATTCTTGTAAATCAATTATCATGGAATCAATAAGCTGTTAATTGTAGTTAATCAGAAACATCTTCTAATCATCAAGTTAACAATCAAATAAACAAATACAATCATGATAAGAAAATGATGTTTCTTTCAAACTAATCATGAGAATATTAAAACAATTAGTGATTGTAATTAATTAGTTCAACCAGATTGTTTCCTTAGCCTCAGCAATCAACTAATAAACAAAAGTGAGCTTAGTTTAATGATTATTATTACACTAAATCGACAAGTATTCGTTAAGAGTACAAGTTGATTAGCTGAATGAACAAAACTCCGAAAAAATAAGAGGGAAGTAATTAAGAAGGTGGTTTATTGGTTGGTTGCTTGAGTGTTGTAGGTGGTTGGGTGGTTGGGTGGTTGGGTGGTGGTGATATAATTGAATTTGCTATATGTTAGCTAAAGTATAAATTAAATTCCATATCCTTGGTAAGGATAAGCTCCTCCAACTGATCCTCCTGGATAAACTCCCGGTGGGACTCCGGGTACTACACCAGATATTCCGCCAGGTACAACACCGGGGGAAGATCCAATCATGCCTGGTGGTGCAGTTAACATTAATTGTGGTTCGGTTGCTAAACAGGTGAAAATGACAGAGAAAAGGTTAATTAAGGGTTTCCATTAATTTAAATTGATTTCACTTCTCTTGAATATCCATGAAAAGAACCACTTACCGTAAACTAGTGAGCTCGATTCTTGAGCCGCAGTTTCCTCAAGTTTGGTATCGACTGTTTCTCTCAATTCATCAACTTTCGTGATGTATTCACGCATCACATTGATGAAATAAGGCATAGCGTATTTCATGATATCATGTCTCCAAGCCAATTCCATGACAACGTCGGGATGAAGGAGATCGTAACACTGGAAGAGACAAGCGGCAAAACAGTGATAATTTTTTCGCTCCAAGAACCAAAGAAGATCTTCCGCCACTTCGGGACTTTTCGATTCGGCCGCATATTCCATCGAATCTTTGTAGAGACCATCTTTTTTGCACAGTTCGACTGATTGTTTCCATCTGTTGTTACCCTTGTAAAGGTAAGCTGCAATCCGCCGGAATTCAATGAGTTCGTGTTTCTCCAATCTTTGGGCCAGAGAAATGTTATCGAAATTGTCAAAAGCGTCAATTGATGTTCGTAACCCTTGATAATCTTCTTCTTCGATAAGCAAACCATTCAAAGCTTCATTAATTGCTTTGTTGTTTAAACTTTGAACCGATCGTAGGTAGGCTTTAACCAGAGATAACTGATTAACTTTAGTGAAAAAGTTAACTGCTCGAGTGTGATCCATTCGTGGAGCCAAAATGAGTAATAAATCGTTCAATAACATTGGCTTGTAATCAAGGTAAAATTGGATAGCTTTGTAATAAAGCTCGATATTGGCTACTTTTGTAATCATTTCTTTAAAGTGACCCTCTCTCCAGGCTTCAACTTGAGACGATTCCGTTTCTCAACTTCTTCCACCAACTCATCGGTTGAAAATTGTCCTTTAACAACCATAATTAATTGTTTAATAACATCTTCGGAACAATCAACGTCTAATAGACCACCAATCACAACAGGTAGTCGAGAAGGATTCACCTTTTGCACGTAAATTTCAATATACTTTTGAAGATTGTTCCGGTAAATATAAAGAACCAAGTCATGGACAAAGTCGAAACGGTCACAAACAATAATAAGGGAAAGTTGATCGAATAAAAACAAAAGCATAGACAAAGATTAGAAATTAGAAGGTCAAAGATTTTTATGTCATATTTATACCTTATCATCTTTAAGCCATTTCTCTAATAACTGCTTACGACCTTGTTGCAACACAAGTCAACACAACTCAAGTGATTCAAATTTGTTCAGTTGAAAATAATCCAATAGAATACCAAAGTATTGAAGTAATGGTGATGTTTCACCGAGTTGGGTTGACAGGTGGTTGATCCTTTTTTTATATAAGAGTTTTTCTCATTGATAATAAAAGTTAATCTGTGAGAATATTGATTGCTAATCATTTCGTTAATCACCCAAGACGAAATCCAAATGATGTAACACAAGTTTAATGTAAAATCCACAAATTAGATGGCGAACATGTTGGTTACCGGCATTTCACTAAGAACAGACAAAAAAGGTGTTTCTCTCTCTTTCTTTCTTCTCTCTCTCGCTCCCTATCTCTTTCATCTCTTTCATCTCGTACAGATTAATAGAAAACCTCATCAATTATAACACCTCTTTCATTCTCTTGCATTATTAATCAACGCAATTATCAATTATTGTCACAAAGAAAAAAAAACAATAGATTAGAATTTGTTTAGGTGAGACAATAGATGGCACTGAAAACATCTCTGTTATTGAGACATGAAGGTGACTCGATGATTCTGCAAGCGAATTGAGAGAATCGGAGAAAAGATCGATTGGATCGATCGAAACCTGTTGAATCGATTGTGTCTCTTTTTTTCTCTTTCTTTTTCTCTGTCTTCTTTTATTCTTCGCTGTCTTTTTCTTTTTTTTCAAAAAAAAATCTGTCACTTTAGATTTAAATCGATTAATGTGATTGTGAATAAATCATTTGATTCTCACTGAGTTAATTTCATTTTCTGATTTTTTTTACATATTTATTTTGTTGATTTAATTTCGCAGACACTTAATTTTGTTGTTTCTCATTTAAGTTCTGCTAAATCTTGTGCACTCTTTCCTCTTCCTTTTTCTCTTTCCATTTCTTTTTCCATTTGTATTATCATTCTACATCTTATCCTCTCTTTCTCATCGCCATCATCATTCCAGCATCTCCATGGCTCAGTCACTACCAATCAAGTTTCAGGAGCATCTTCAGGTAGTAATTTCATTTCTCTACCATATTTTTCCAATTTCTTATTTTAATCATTTTCAGCTCAATACCAGTCAATTGTATTTTCTTGCGACTTGATTAGGTAAAAAAACAGTGAATGAGAAAGAAAAGTAGAGACGCAGTTACACGCACACTTTCACACAGGAAGTCTTCTACTCCCCTTCCTGCTGATGGTGGTTTTTAGTTTACCGGTTTTCACATAATTGATTTCCATTTTTGATTTTCGTCTATTGACGATAATTGATAAAACTTAACGCCCCTTGATACATCATGAATCTACCTTGATAATAATTTTGTTACTAACGTTATTCTCTTTCTTTTCTCTTTCTCTCTCTCTCTCTTCCTCTCTCTCTCTTTTTACTCCTCTATGATGGTTTACTTTTTGGTTTCGTGGAAAAAAATCAACCTATTTCTCTCAATAAATAGCTCACAGCTATTGGTATCAATGCAGCCAATATCACATTCAACACTCTTACCATGGAATCGGACAAATTTATCTGTGTCCGAGAAAAAGTGGGCGATTCTGCTCAGGTGGTCATCATTGACATGTCCAATCCTACGACACCCATTCGTCGTCCCATTTCTGCTGATTCAGCCATCATGAATCCAGCATCTAAAGTGATTGCTTTGAAAGCCATGAGAACCCTTCAAATATTTAATATTGAAATGAAATCTAAAATGAAGGCACACACTATGACAGAGGACGTTGTCTTCTGGAAATGGATTAATGTAAATACAATTGCCCTTGTCACTGAGACCGCTGTTTATCATTGGAGTATGGAAGGTGACTCACAACCTGTTAAAATGTTCGATCGCCATGCTTCCCTTACGGGCTGTCAAATAATCAATTACAGAACTGATCATAGGGTCCAATGGCTACTTTTGATTGGAATTTCAGCAGCGGTATGTAATAGTAAATCGCGGTTCCATTAATGAACAATATTTTATTGTCTAATCATCTCTCTGCTCTTATATAACCAACAGCAAGGTCGTGTTGTCGGAGCCATGCAATTATACTCCACAGAACGTAAAGTCAGCCAACCCATTGAGGGTCACGCTGCAGCCTTTTCCACCTTTAAGATGGATGGAAACTCAGAAGTCTCAACCCTTTTCTGTTTTGCTGCAAGAACTGCTACCGGTGGAAAGGTATTATTATCGTTTATTTTATTAATGAACTTTGTCCTTTTTAAATCATGTATTTTTTTTGAATAATCTTCTATCTACTTATTTCATCTTATCGATTATTTTCGTTTTCATATGAATTCTCCCTATTAATGACGCCCTACTTTTTTTTACTTTGATCTCCTTTTGCTTGGTAATTGGTTATTTTTAGCTTCATATTATTGAAGTTGGTCAACCACCTGCTGGTAATCAACCATATCCCAAGAAAGCCGTTGATGTTTTCTTTCCAGCAGAAGCACAAAACGATTTCCCAGTGGCCATGCAAGTTTCCACCAAATATGATATCATCTATTTGATAACCAAATTCGGTTACACTCATTTATATGATATTGAAACAGGTACTTGTATCTACATGAATCGAATCAGTGGTGAGACCATATTCGTGACCGCTCCTTATGAACCCACAAGTGGTATTATTGGTGTTAACCGAAAAGGTCAAGTACTTTCGGTTTGTGTTGATGAGGATTCCATCATTCCATATATCACAACTACATTGGCTAATCCAGATCTTGCTCTTAGAATAGCGGCTAGAAACAATCTTCCCGGTGCTGAAGAACTGTTTATTCGCAAATTTAACACGCTCTTCACTAATGGTCAATACACAGAAGCAGCTAAAGCTGCTGCAAGTGCACCCAAAGGTATCCTACGCACACCTGATACTATACGTCGGTTTCAGCAAGTGCCCACCCAACCCGGTCAAACGTCACCTTTACTTCAATACTTTGGTATTCTATTAGATCATTTTCAACTGAACAAATTTGAATCACTTGAGTTGTGTCGACCTGTGTTGCAACAAGGTCGTAAGCAGCTATTAGAGAAATGGCTTAAAGATGATAAGGTATGAATACGAAACAAGTGTCTTTGACCTTCTAATTTCTAATCTTTGTCTGTGCTTTTGTTTAATTTAGCTTGAATGTAGTGAAGAACTCGGTGATTTGGTTAAAGCCGTTGATCCAACTCTAGCTCTTTCCGTTTACTTGCGAGCTAATGTTCCCAATAAGGTGATCCAGTGTTTCGCTGAAACGGGACAGTTTCAAAAGATTGTTTTGTATGCAAAAAAAGTTGGTTACACCCCTGATTATACAAGCTTGTTGAGACAAGTGATGAGAACCAATCCTGATCAAGGAGCAGCTTTTGCTCAAATGTTGGTCCAAGATGAAGAACCACTGGCTGATATTAATCAAATTGTTGATGTTTTCATGGAATCCAACTTGGTTCAACCATGTACTGTTTTCCTTCTTGAGGCTCTGAAACACAATCGACCTGAAGAGGCACCACTTCAAACTCGTCTTTTAGAGATGAACTTAATTACAGCTCCTCAAGTTGCTGATGCAATTTTGGGCAATGGTGTTTTTACTCATTATGATCGTGCTCACATCGCTCAGCTTTGTGAGAAAGCAGGTCTTTTACAAAGAGCCTTGGAACATTATTCCGATTTGTACGACATCAAACGTGCTATCGTTCACTCTCATCTTTTGAATCCCGAATGGCTGGTCAATTACTTTGGAAGTCTTTCCGTTGAAGATTCCATCGAATGCCTTAAAGCCATGTTACAACACAATATTCGACAAAATCTTCAAATAACTGTTCAGGTGGCCACCAAGTATCACGAACAACTCAACACCACTGCTCTTATTGAACTTTTCGAGTCATTCAAGAGCTATGAAGGTCTATTTTACTTCCTTGGCTCTATAGTTAATTTTTCACAAGATCCCGAAGTCCATTTCAAGTATATTCAAGCTGCATGCAAAACTGGTCAAATCAAAGAAGTTGAACGGATCTGTCGAGAAAGTAATTGTTACAATGCTGAACGAGTTAAAAATTTCCTCAAAGAGGCCAAGCTTACCGATCAACTTCCCCTTATTATTGTTTGTGACCGTTTCGACTTTGTCCATGACTTGGTTCTTTATCTTTACCGGAACAATCTTCAAAAGTATATTGAAATTTACGTGCAAAAGGTGAACCCTTCTCGACTACCTGTTGTGATTGGTGGTCTATTAGACGTTGACTGTTCCGAAGATGTTATTAAACAATTGATTATGGTTGTTAAAGGACAATTTTCAACCGATGAGTTGGTGGAAGAAGTGGAGAAACGAAATCGTCTCAAGTTGTTACTTCCATGGCTTGAACTGAGAGTTCATGAAGGTTGCACTGAATCAGCAACTCACAATGCTTTGGCAAAGATTTACATAGATTCCAACAATAATCCAGAAAGATTCTTGAAAGAAAATCAATTTTACGATTCAAAGGTGGTTGGTAAATATTGTGAGAAGCGTAATCCTCACTTGGCCTGTGTATCTTATGAACGGGGTCAATGTGACATGGAATTGATTAATGTTTGTAATGAGAACTCATTGTTCAAAAGTGAGGCTCGTTATCTAGTTAAAAGGAGAGATGCTGAACTATGGGCACAAGTTTTAGTCGAATCAAATCCATTCCGAAGACAATTGATTGATCAGGTGGTTCAAACTGCTCTTAGTGAAACCCAAGATCCTGAAGACATTTCAGTTACTGTTAAAGCTTTCATGACAGCCGATCTGCCCAATGAATTGATTGAACTTCTTGAGAAAATTGTTCTGGACAATTCAGCCTTCTCTGACCACCGTAATCTACAAAACCTGTTGATTTTAACAGCAATCAAAGCTGATCGAACTCGAGTTATGGAGTACATTAATAGATTGGATAATTACGATGCCCCTGACATAGCCAACATTGCAATAAGCTCGGAACTTTATGAAGAAGCGTTTGCCATTTTCAAGAAATTTGATGTCAACACATCAGCTATTCAGGTTCTCATCGAACATATCAAAAATCTCGATCGAGCCTACGAATTTGCCGAGCGATGTAATGAACCGGGTGTCTGGAGTCAACTTGCTTCAGCCCAATTAAACGAAGGATTGGTAAAGGAAGCAATAGATTCTTTCATTAAAGCCGGCGATCCTTCATCTTACATGGACGTTGTTTCAACAGCCCATAAACTTGACCAATGGGAGGATCTTGTTCGTTACCTTCAAATGGCACGGAAAAGGGCTCGGGACTCATCGATCGAATCTGAACTACTTTATGCTTACGCTAAAACAGGGCGACTTGCCGATTTAGAAGAGTTTATCTCAGCTCCCAATCATGCTGATATTTCCCGAGTTGGTGACCGATGTTTCGACGATGGTCTCTTTGATGCGGCTAAACTTTTATACAACAACGTTTCCAACTTTGGCCGACTTGCTATCACCTTAGTTCATCTAAAAGAGTTCCAGGGTGCCGTTGATTCAGCACGTAAGGCAAACTCGACACGAACCTGGAAAGAAGTTTGTTTCGCTTGTGTTGATAATGAGGAATTCCGATTAGCGCAAATGTGTGGATTACATATTGTTGTTCATGCCGATGAATTGGAAGATTTGATCAATTACTATCAAAGTAGAGGTTATTTTGAAGAGCTGATCAGTCTACTTGAAGCTGCTTTAGGTAAGGACTTGCAAGTTGTTTGATTGTTTGATGATTATGATAATTAATCTTAATTCTTTATTTTTCAATATTTCCACTTGTTGCAGGTCTTGAACGCGCTCACATGGGAATGTTTACCGAGTTAGCAATTCTTTATTCCAAATATAAACCTTCCAAAATGAAAGAGCATCTTGAACTGTTCTGGTCTCGAGTTAATATTCCAAAAGTATTGAAAGCCGCTGAACAAGCCCACCTTTGGTCTGAATTGGTTTTCCTTTATGATAAGTATGAAGAATTTGACAATGCGGTGATTACCATGATGACCCATCCAACTGAAGCCTGGAGAGAGGGTCACTTTAAAGAAATGATTACAAAAGTAGCCAATATCGAGCTTTATTACAAAGCTATCCAATTTTACCTTGATTACAAGCCAATGTTATTGAACGATTTATTACTCATTTTGGCTCCACGAATGGATCACACTCGAGCAGTTAACTTTTTCACTAAAGTTAATCAGTTATCTCTGGTTAAAGCCTACCTACGATCGGTTCAAAGTTTAAACAACAAAGCAATTAATGAAGCTTTGAATGGTTTGCTTATCGAAGAAGAAGATTATCAAGGGTTACGAACATCAATTGACGCTTTTGACAATTTCGATAACATTTCTCTGGCCCAAAGATTGGAGAAACACGAACTCATTGAATTCCGGCGGATTGCAGCTTACCTTTACAAGGGTAACAACAGATGGAAACAATCAGTCGAACTGTGCAAAAAAGATGGTCTCTACAAAGATTCGATGGAATATGCGGCCGAATCGAAAAGTCCCGAAGTGGCGGAAGATCTTCTTCTTTGGTTCTTGGAGCGAAAAAATTATCACTGTTTTGCCGCTTGTCTCTTCCAGTGTTACGATCTCCTTCATCCCGACGTTGTCATGGAATTGGCTTGGAGACATGATATCATGAAATACGCTATGCCTTATTTCATCAATGTGATGCGTGAATATATCACGAAAGTTGATGAATTGAGAGAAACAGTCGATACCAAACTTGAGGAAACTGCGGCTCAAGAATCGAGCTCACTAGTTTACGGTAAGTGGTTCTTTTCATGGATATTCAATAGAAGAGAAATCAATTTAAATTAATGAAAACCCTTAATTAACCTTTTCTCTGTCATTTGTCATTTTCACCTATTTAGCAACCGAACCACAATTAATGTTAACTGCACCACCAGGCATGATTGGATCTTCCCCCGGTGTTGTACCTGGCGGAATATCTGGTGTAGTACCCGGAGTCCCACCGGGAGTTTATCCAGGAGGATCAGTTGGAGGAGCTTATCCTTACCAAGGATATGGAATTTAATTTATACTTTAGCTAACATATAGCAAATTCAATTATATCACCACCACCCAACCACCCAAACACCCAACCACCTACAACACTCAAGCAACCAACCAATAAACCACCTTCTTAATTACTTCCCTCTTATTTTTTCGGAGTTTTGTTCATTCAGCTAATCAACTTGTACTCTTAACGAATACTTGTCGATTTAGTGTAATAATAATCATTAAACTAAGCTCACTTTTGTTTATTAGTTGATTGCTGAGGCTAAGGAAACAATCTGGTTGAACTAATTAATTACAATCGCTAATTGTTTTGATATTCTCATGATTAGTTTGAAAGAAACATCATTTTCTTATCATGATTGTATTTGTTTATTTGATTGTTAACTTGATGATTAGATGTTTCTGATTAACTACAATTAATAGTTTATTTACTCCAAGTGTGAATGTTGTTGTTTAACTTACTATTTATAATTTGATTGAATTGTAATTGAGGTAAAAAAAATCCACCAAAAGTGTTTAATAAGTTAATAGTTTTTTATTTAGATCAATCAACCAACAATTGAGAATCAAATTTATCCAAATACAATTAAATACGAGAAAGTGTTAATTAGTTTGCCAAGTTAATTGATAACATTTAGTTATTATGGGATGTTGGATAAAAGATAATTAGTCTGAATCTGATTAAAACGATTTGATTTGATTGAGAAAAAAACAGTTCTGCCTTCAAGGATTAACAATCAAGTCAGAGATGAATATTAACAATTTTAATCAACTAACAATTGATGTTTACATTGATTGTTATCCTAATCATTTTTTTGTTTGATACTTTAAATTGTATCCAATTCATTTGATTATAAGATTGCAAATTAAATTCAAATTTCATTTGAGGAAATCAATTGAATCGTAAAATTTACACACACAATCATGATTCAATCTAAATGACAATTAGTATTATCATGATTTGCAAACAAATCTATAGATTTGTTGTTAAGTTGATAAGTTGATTATAATCAAGTTACTCAATTAAATAAATTTAATATACGACTTGTTATCACTCGCAGCAAAGTTCTGATTAATTGATTAAGCCTCTTTCATGGTGACTTAAAAATAATGTTGATAATATATGATTATGATTATGAGCTGTTGATGATAATATGAACATGAATTAACATGATTAACAGTTAATCAAAAGTAAAAATAACAAAAAGAAGCACATTCATCAATACTTGTTGAGCTTTTATCGTGATTAAGGTAAATCAAATTTTCATCGTAATGTCCACTCCTGATAGAGATGAAAAGATGAATATTAATTTGAATGAAAAATCACGGAGTTTTCAATGCAGATTTTTACATGGAGAAATCAGTCTACTGAACTCAAAAGTTTTGGAAGTTTTGACTTTTTTGATTCGTACTCGATTATTTCGGAAAGTTGACAGAGAAAATTCATGTTAGGCATAGATTTCGAATACTCGTAAACCAGAAATTCATGTAAACCAAAAAAATAAAATTCTGAAAGAAAAACTCGAACATGATACTTATTTATTCTAGAAATCACAGTTTATGGCCTAAATCGACCTCAAAATAAAACGATTTTTTCGATTTTTATGAAAACTTCATTTTTGAGTAAATAGTCTATGCTTATTAATTTGCCGTTCAAATTACAGCTCTATCTCAAACAGAACATGGTTAGGTAAAAGACTTATTGACTAACCTAATAATAATACGTTACCATTTCCATCATTAATAGGGGCATTATTGTGTGGAGCAACATTTTGTGGACCATAATTGTCATAAGCATATCCCCAGTAATGGATGTCATCAATAGCTCGGTTGAGAAGTGTGATATTGTCACCAACATTTGAGTTTACGTAATTGCGGTAAACCAAAAGGTCCGTTAATTGTCAAAAACGTTGTATGGAATGCAAAAGATACGGTGCCTATCATGAAGAAAAGAATAATGAAATTCCTGAGAGATTCCAAAGACTTCCAAAGACATTGACCAGCCACTGGGAAATTGAAGATGTTTTCATGGATTTAATTATAAAAAATTACCTGATTCTGTTGGAACATAATGGATTGGCCACGTAAAATAACGTGTTTCAAGGTCATTTGATGGTCATTCTATGTTTTCCACACTTATTCATCAAGGGTTAAGATTTTGAAGCTAGTTGCAACTGTCAATTAGAAGATATTGCAGTTTAATTAAAAAGGTACTGAGATTCTTTAATTAACAAAACTTATCATAACAGTTGACCCTAAAGACATAAGAGCCTGAAATTTTGATACTAGTGTTTTCACACATACTGTTTTATGGTAATGCCTTCAAATGACCTTGAAACGCGTTATTTTACGTGTGACCTGAATGACCTTGATCTTTCAATATGACAATTGAGTATCGCTCAAACTCATACCACTCAAGGCTCGAGTCTCTTTAACTCTTAGTTGCTGAGAAAATTGCAAAAAACATCGGCTAAAATAGCTGAATAGCCCTGTAGATTCAAATTTGTGCCTGATTACCTTGTGTTTCATTTTCTTCTTGTGAAGATCAACCAATGCTTCGGGTCTGGTTGTTTTCTAAGAGATTCAAACAATTTAGAAAGGATTAGATGATTGAATTA
This sequence comes from Panonychus citri, assembly GCF_014898815.1. NCBI lineage: Eukaryota > Metazoa > Arthropoda > Arachnida > Trombidiformes > Tetranychidae > Panonychus > Panonychus citri. The sequence goes on along the minus strand of NW_026515543.1, from coordinate 3,943,569 downwards.
GGTTCGGTCGTTACTGAAAAACTTACATTGAATTCATCAACTGCCTTATCTAATTCGTTATCATGATCGACTGGAGTGATTTCTTTAATGGAAACTGGTTTGGAAGAAAAACTTGTCATGGATTTGCCGAAGCCTAATTTATGAGCGACTGAACTATTTTCGGGCAAACGTGCGATCCATTCTTCCCTTTGAGGGCCTTTCGATCCTGATGCAACTTGTTGAGATTTAGAATGACGACTTTCTTCAACTTCGATAAAATTTCCACTTGGTGGTAGTGGTCCGATTGTAAATTCGTCATCTTCATCATTGCTACTCTCATCTGATTTATCATCTATCATTTGATTTTATATCAATCATTAGTTTATTGGATTAATTGATCAGTTGATTTTATACAAGATGTACAAATTTACTTTACTATTTCAACTATTACGACACCTTTTATCCGTAAATAATTTAAATTGATGAATTAAGGTTAATCGATTTTGTTACAATTAAATTAGTTTTCAATATTTGCAATTGATTTGAAAGGTTACAGAATAAATAGTGAATAAATAATTGTTTCCATCGGTTTGCTTGTTTCCAATTAATCTCGTTAATATGGTTCAGTTGAAATTATTGTTACGTTGATTGCGAGCCACAATTAGCTTAAATTGTTTCATCATTAACTTTGTTTTAGTAGCAGATGAAGCGATAAAATTTTGACAAATTGAAGTAGATACTTGATTACAATCACGAACATCGAGATGAACTAGATTAGGACAACGTTTAAGTGCTTCCAAACTTGTGTCCGTTATATTTGAACAAGATGAAAGGTTAAGAGCAGTTAATTTGGTTGTTTTAGAAGCAGCTAAGAAACTGATTCCCATGTCTGTTACTTTTGAACAATTCGATAAATCAATTCGAGAAAGTTGAGGTAAATGATTACAGAGAAGACGAATCGATACATCAGATAAATCGGAACCAGCAACGGAAATATCGGTTAAAAGTCTAAGACGAGTTTTGGTCTCAAGTAAACCAGGTCGAGAATCGTTTGGTGATGAAAGGAGATCTTTGATTAGATTGTCGTTAAGTGAATCGACCCATGAAAGGTCAAGTTTTCGAAGCAGAGGACAATAGCTCGAACATAGAGCGGAAACGGTTGCTGCCGAAGAACCGGTCAAGTTAAGTGTTTGTAATTGGGGAATTCGAGCAATTAACCAGGCTAATTGTCGTTTGGAGATATTGGTCCAAGAAAGATTAAGGTGCAGAGGTTGACGACGAACGATTCCCATAAGGGTCAAGTGGGTGATCTTTTTGTGAGTACAATCAAGGTATTTCCAAAGAATAGGATCCATGGACCAGGTGTTCCATTTGCGACAAATTAACATACAGTTCATGAGGTCAGAACGCGGTAGATACCTGAAAACAGGCAAGATCACCTCTCGAGCGATATTAAGGTTACCTTGAACCTTTCGATTCAACTTTTTAATGTACTTCTTTTTAGCCTTTGCTCGTTCGCTTTCATCTTCACTTGTTTCATCATCATCGGTTCCCTCTTCGGTTTCATCGTCGTCCGAAAAGTCATCAGGTAAAGGTGCAGGACGAACAACATATTTGGGTTTAATTAGATGATCATTGTCACTTTTGGTACTTCCTCCGCCGCTACCGAGGATTTTAGGTGGATCATTATTCCCACTGGAACCATCGACAATACCAACAGTTGCTGAATCTTTGTCAATAAAAGTACTTGTTGTTGATGCATCATCATTTTCTTTCTCATCAATCACATCATCTTGATCAGTGTCATCATCAAACATATATTGGTCGGTAATTGTTGTGCTAGATGATGATGATGGGGTTTTCACTGAATCTTTGATTCCTTTTTTATCATCTTCATCATCCTCATCTTCCTTCATAGTTACATCATAAAAAGACGAGAAGGATTTCACTCCGGAAGGTGATGGAGTCAGTGTTGATCCAGGAGAGTCGATTGCAGATCTGGAGAGGATGGGACTAGGTGTGTTTGACGAAGTACTAATCCCGTTAGCGGGAGAAGCAGATTTAAAAGGTAACTTTTTATTCAATGATGACAGTCCATTATAACGAACCATTTCTGAATTTTTCTTAAGTCCTTTGAGACTTTTAAACAACCGATCTCGAGCACTTTGATGATTTTTCTTACCACTTCTAGAGCCTTTCAAAGTAGTTGAAGTGGAAGACGTTGAGTTGATTGATTCATTAGGTGTTTTCGAAGTGATTGATTTTTTCTCTGTAATTAACATCGAATCAGGAATCTTTTTTTCTTGATTTTGCTTTTTAATCGCTTCCTGGAGAAGTGGGAAACGAGCACAAGATCGTACATGCAAATCATTGGAAGCTTTTTGAGTACCGTTGTTATTGGTCGATATTGATGAAGACAACAGAGTCAATTTATCTTTACCACTTAAACTTCCGTTATTAGAGGCACTGTTACTGTTACTTGTGATTGTGCTGTCACTTTCTTCGTCCGTTGTCTCAGAGTTTTTGGCACTGTTGTCCTCGAAGAAGTGTCTTCTCTCCATCACTTCATCAAATCGAGCCTAAGAAAATAAAATAATGATTGGTACAAGTTCGTAAATCTTAATAAATTGACAGAGGGAGATACATGTTGTGGGATTGGTGAGAGAGAGGAGGATGATAGAAAAAGACTCACTCTTTTGCATGTAGCTTCAGGCAGAACGTCACCAGTATGGAAATCATAAACATCTTGATTTGGTGGAGTTTTCAAGGTCGATGAGTTTTGTTGAATAAACGGTTTCGCATTGGAAACAGGAAAAATTGATGATAATTTTGATGTTGCTGTTGTTGTTGTTGAGTTTGATAATAATGATGATGAACAAGAGGAAGAGGAGGAGGATGAAGATGATGATATTAATGTTGAATTAGACATTTTTGAAGCATTGAACTTCATTGCATTTGACATGAATTTAATGGATGTGATACATTTTGGACATTCCCAACTGTTTGGTAATTCATCACTCATGACACCCTCTGTACTGAGGGAGACATTTTTCTCCTTTAAACAAGCGGGATGAACAATCTCCCAACACTTAGAGCACTCAAGAAGACTTGATTGTGCCTCACAATCAGCTGTTGCTGGAATCATTTTCTCCCAACCATCTCGTCCACAAATAATACAACAAGCGGTGTGGGGTAAAACTGGTGCTAAACACTGGCGGGCAATACAAGATTGTTTCATCCTTCCAGGGCCACCAAACTTTTTCATGTCGCGACAAAAGTGACATTCCCCGCAATCGGCTCTTAAACATGCTTCGCATTTTTTACAACGGGTTCGTCGACGTCGAGCAGAATCACTCATGGCTTGACTGGCAAGATTACTTAGATTGTTGAAACTATTTGGATTTTTCAATGGATCACTTTTCGAGAAATCTGATGAATCAACTGCGACAACATATGTATCGGTGTTGGGTTTGGTTACAATTGTCTCGAGACTGTTTTTGTTGACAATATTTATCGATGTGTTTGTACTGTTGGTTTTTGTTAAAATTGTATTATTATTGTAACTGTAATTGCTTAATAAACTGTTGGTGTAAAATCCACTATTACTTGATGATCCCAAAATTGGTGAATTAAGACGATTTTGATTACCAACACCAGTGGCAGCAATTAACTGGGCAAATGATTGCGGGATTTGGTCAAGAGGTTTAGTAAGTGAGGTTAAATTGATTGAGTACTGGTTTGAGGATAGAGGTCGAGTCGGGGGAGATTCAGGTCTCTTCGAAGAGTCGGATTGTGCATTCAGGGAGGTGGATGAAGATGACGGTGTTTTAGATAAGTGGAATGCCGATGTAAAAGATGTGTTTTTAATCTGTCGCAGTTGAGCTGTGATGGAGAGGCCTGATGATGATGACGACGATGAAGTAGACGAGGGTGTTGATGTTGCATTGGAAGATGAGTTGGTCGATGAAAGTAATGACGATGATGTCGTGGCTGTGGTTGTAGTCATAGGCGATGACAATAGAGATGAGGAGGTTGGATTAGTTGACAATGATGTTGGCGGAAAAGATAAACTTGAATTCAAATGATTACTTAGATTTTGAACTGAATTTATATTAGATTTAGTTTTGGCTGATTTCCAAAATAATAATGGTTGTCCAGTAACAGCTAACTTATGATTATCATTTCCATGTTCATCGACCAACAATTTGACATCGTTAAGAAGAGCCTCTGGATTATCAATGAGATCGGGCACAGATCGTTTATTGCCAGTTAAACGGCTAAGCCACATGATGATGGCTTTTAGTCCATTCAGTTCAAATGATGTTAAATGAGCGTTTTGACCATTTTAGATTTATGAGATAAATTGTTACTATACAATGAAAGTTGATTGTTGGATGAACCATTATCATTAACGTTATTGTCGTTCACATTGTTACTGTTGGTGTTGGTACTGGTAATTGTGTTTCCATCATCGCCAACAGTTAAATGTGATTTACCAGTTAAACAGTAAACGTACCGTTGAATAACATACCAAAGCATTTCATGGTAGAAAGGGTAACGAAACTTAACCGGAACTTTGGTTATATCTTCAACTTGAGCGATTCTCAATTGTTTTTCAATGGCAAAAGAGTGAAGAAAATTTCCTCCAAATACAATTGAATCTTCTGAAGTGTAAACCGCGTGAATCCATCCGGTGGGTATGAAAAAGGTATAACCGTCGTAGAGACGGACACGAGCACACTGTTCAACAGTGTCTCCGAAAAAGATGTCACTCTGTTTACCAGAAAGAACCCATTGTTCAAACAGCTGAATATTTCGTTCACTCGGCGGAATGAGCCAGAAAACCTTTTGTCCTTTTAAGATGTGATACCAAACTGAAGTTCCACCAAAATCTATATGGAAATCAGTATAACAACCTTTGACACTCATGAGACAATATCTGAATCAACGAAAATAATAAATCAATTAGATTAAAATTGTCTTAGTTTTGGTTGCTTGAAAAGACTTACTTTTGGACTTTAGGATATTTCATGTCTCCAATTGAATTGGTTGATTCCGTTTGTTGAGCTTTTAAGTGTTTAGGCCAAACCCAGTCCACCCAATCGACTTGACGGACGATTGTTGGAGATTCGACCATAGAATCAAGTTTAGTATGACTAAATTCTAAACTGATCACATTGAGAAGTCGATCTCGAACTGGATTCTCATAATAATGAGTCCACTCTTTCATTGTCATTTCAATGTCTTTCTGTGTGGTAACATCCATGACATCGAGTATCCGACGACTTCCAACACATTGTTTAACATCAGAAACGGAGAAATTTACATCAGGCATCTTGAGACCCAAACCTTTCGAGTCTTTGACAACAATCGGTGAATCGAATCCATTTTCTTGGATATATTTTAAATTAAGTTCTAAATGTAATTGGATTGCAGAAAATTCAAAAAATAATTAATAGTTAATTTGATTGAAAATCTCAAAGTCTTACTGATTCTTACCTTCGCCTTTCATTTCTTTGACAAATAAATCATCGAACCTTTCAGAGACCAGTTTCTCTTCAACATCGAACATCCGAGTTCCTTCAATTTCTTCATCAAACTCTTCAGTATAACGTCTTCTCTCTCGTGCTCTCTAAACAAACCCAAAGGAAATAAAAAAACAGTTAAGAACAAAATTCAATTTCTTTTATCATCAAAACATCTCAAGGAAAACAAACTAGTATCCTTACCAATTTACGGCCCATTTTGTTTAATAGTTGACTTTAAATCAGTAAGAATCCATAGAAAACAAAGATAAACACCAAATAATTGTTAAAAGATCTCGATTTGATTGAGGCGACAACAGGAACTCAAACAGAGGCCAAAATTCAAGGCCCATCGTCAAAATAATAACAAGTTGCTAGTTCTGAATAACAAAGAGATCAAGGTAAGTCAACATTAGATAATCTTAAAAGATAAGACAATTTAATCAACTCTGTCAAGCTTTTTATCCAAAATGGAAAGGATATTTAACTCGGACAATCAAAATTATCATTGTGATAAATTGAAAAATAACAGAACTGAACTTGACCAAACACCATAAATCCTCAAAAAGCAAGAAAGAAAGAAAAACAAAGAGACAATATAAAGAAAATCAAAATGAAATCAAAGAGAAATTAACCTTAACATGGAGACACATATTCAATTGTGCAGAATCAAAGAGAAACAATTAGTTAACTAGATTGTTGATTATTGATGAGAGAGAAACAAATCACAGAGAAACAAAAAAATAGAAAGAGAAAATCACTCACCAGAAATCATTTTGAAAGAAGAGAAAGAAAAAAGCAAATCCTTTGTAAAGATGGAAGAAGATAAGAAGAGGGAGAGAGAGAGAGAGAGAAGATTTAATCTTCTTGCTAATTAAGTTTCCAATAAAATTCACAATCAAAAGGATAAATAGATGAAGACAATTAATTGATGTTCAATGAGAGATAAATGTAAATATTTTTCTAAAATGAAACCAAGATGAAAGAGAAACAAAAAAAGCATGAAGAGAGAAAAGGAGAAGAGAGAAAGAGAAGGAGAGAGAGAAATGGAAGAAAATGAGACAGAGAAGAGAAAGAAAAAGACAGAGAGAGAGAAAAACTGGTTTTCTTTTTTTTTGAGAAAAAAATATTTACCTGGTCAATTTAAAGATCTAATTAATTTTGTGGTAATTATTGTTTTCACCGTTTAAATAGAAATTTGGTTTAGATTAATTAGTTGATTTTCTTTTAATTTTGATCGTAACATCAAAGAAGAAGAAGAAGAAGACAAAAAGATGAGAGAAGGTTAAATTATCCTCTTTCTCTAATTCGGTAAGAAGAAAATCATCTCTTCTCTTCTTCTGGTTTCTTCTTTTATCTTCCTCTTTCTTTTTTACTCTCTTTTTCTGGTCATCGGGAAGAAAAATTTTCTCTGGTCACTTGTTGGCCAGTTTTCGATCTTCTAATTCCAATAATTGATATTTATTCAATTCTTTTTATAAAGGAAACTTTCGATTCGATTAACAAACAAAAATCGAACTTAATTATGAATCAATTAGAAAAACAAAAAATTCGATTGACAATTAAAATTAAAACAACAATTAAGATTAAAGGCAAATTGTTTACAATGTTTGATGAATGAAAATTAATCTACACCAATAGTAGACTTTAAGTAATTTTGATTGTGAACAATTGAGGGAAATGATTAACCGATCCGATTGTCCGATATCATTGATTTGGATTAATATTGAAGATTTAAATTATCGTACAATTGGTGAACAGCGTTGATGTTAATCTCAACTGAATTACGGTAATCACTAATCTCTTGGTAGAGATTTTTTTCCTTCTCAGTTTTAATTAGTAAATCATGAGATGAACAAATTTCAGGTGAGATGAGATTAATTATCATCGATCGAGACTTAAATGAACCAAATTTTGAACAATCCAATTGTGATGTTTTCGTAAAGTTGAATCATATGCTTGGGTAAATTGTTTGAAACAAACGTCATTTTCTGAATCGGGCTAATTTACTAAAATTGACCAAAAATAACCAAAATCAACAAAGATGAATTAAAACTCTCAAAATTAAATTGAAAATCACAATTTAGTAGTCAACCAATTGATAATAATCATTGACATAGCAAAGGAGTCAACTAAAACACAATCACCTCGATCAGCAATTTGAAAAAATTTCTATAAAGTCTAAGAAATGGTAATTTGATACAAATAAATGTCAATTAGAGATAAATTCAATCAATTATCTAATTATCTAATTATTTCTATGTTAATTTGATGATTAATAATCTTAAAATTATTTGACTATTTTCACTATTTTTGCGGTTCACATAAAGACTATTTCTCGAGAATCATTAAACCAAAGTAAATTTAATTTCAATATAAAAAGGTTAATTGGATTATGGATTAATTATGAAATTTACTTTATCTTCTTAGCCCAATTAATTACTAACTTTTAATGTAATTTGTCAGGTTTTTGTTCATCTTTGTTGGTTTTGGTTAATTTTGACAATTAGTCCAACCCTCATTTTCTTATCATGATTGTATTTGTTTATTTGATTGTTAATTTGATGATTAGATGTTTCTGATTAACTACAATTAACAGTTTATTTACTCCAAGTGTGAATGTTGTTGTTTAACTTACTATTTATAATTTGATTGAATTGTAATTGAGGTAAAAAAAATCCACCAAAAGTGTTTAATAAGTTAATAGTTTTTTATTTAGATCAATCAACCAACAATTGAGAATCAAATTTATCCAAATACAATTAAATACGAGAAAGTGTTAATTAGTTTGCCAAGTTAATTGATAACATTTAGTTATTATGGGATGTTGGATAAAAGATAATTAGTCTGAATCTGATTAAAACGATTTGATTTGATTGAGAAAAAAAAACAGTTCTGCCTTCAAGGATTAACAATCAAGTCAGAGATGAATATTAACAATTTTAATCAACTAACAATTGATGTTTACATTGATTGTTATCCTAATCATTTTTTTGTTTGATACTTTAAATTGTATCCAATTCATTTGATTATAAGATTGCAAATTAAATTCAAATTTCATTTGAGGAAATCAATTGAATCGTAAAATTTACACACACAATCATGATTCAATCTAAATGACAATTAGTATTATCATGATTTACAAACAAATCTATAGATTTGTTGTTAAGTTGATTATAATCAAGTTAATCAATTAAATCAATTTAATATACGACTTGTTATCACTCGCAGCAAAGTTCTGATTAATTGATTAAGCCTCTTTCATGGTGATTTAAAAATAATGTTGATAATATATGATTATGATTATGAGCTGTTGATGATAATATGAACATGAATTAACATGATTAACAGTTAATCAAAAGTAAAAATAACAAAAAGAAGCACATTCATCAATACTTGTTGAGCTTTTATCGTGATTAAGGTAAATCAAATTTTCATCGTAATGTCCACTCCTGATAGAGATGAAAAGATGACCAGTAGGTTGAGTTATGCTAAAGGAAATAGAGAATCAAATAAATGAGATAATCAATGAAGAAATGCCAATCCAACAATAGAGCTAATTAAAAGAGAGATTAAAATTAGGCCAATAATCCAATTATACAGGAATTAGAATAAAATAATTAGTGTCTGATGATGTTGATTAACAATTAATACTGATAATTATAAGGTTATAATATTGAATATGCAACGAGAAGGTAAAAATTTGGGTAAAAACGGAAATTTGATTCTCATGATTTACAATTGGAAAAAAAGAAAATAACAATTAACTAACCTACTATAAATTAACATGGTTCCTTTGCTTTAACAATTAACCAGCCATAAAAAAGTTCAATCAATTGAACGTTAATTCCTTCCCATTAATCGTGAAACAATTTAACCAAAAAGTAACCACTTAATAAACAATAACAATTATCGTTTTCTGATTACATCGATTGTCATAATCACAGAGAAAATCAAGCAAAACAAAAAAAGGTAAACAAAGTTTTCGAGTTGGAATAACAATTAACCGAAATAATTTACTTTCTTTAATTTAATTGTTAATTTTTTCCTTTACTTTCTCGATAAACTTTCCACTTACTCCAATCAAATTAAGCATTTAAATTGTAATCAAATCGCTGAAGAAAATAATCTCGCCCTTCCTTATTTTAATGATAATCAAATGTGAGCCTTTATTGTTTCTTAATTGTTACTCGATTACTACAATCAACTATGTTAACCTGTTAATCTTTTGTGTATTATTAACTTTTAACATTGTAAACTGAAAAATCTTAACATTCACTCATTTATCTTCCTGTTTTCCATCATCATTTCTTATTATTCTTCTTCCTTCTCTCTCAGTTTATCTTCCTTATCTTCATTATTTCATATTTTCTTTACCATCATCACAATCATTTCCATCAAAATCAACCTCATCCCCATCAATATACTAACATCATCAGACTAAATTCCTTCTGGACACACAACATACTCTCGATTTCTGCTGTTATTTTCCTCCTCCTCATCATCATTTTCTCTCTCATTTTCTCTCTCAACTTTATCTTCATCTTCATCTTCATTAACTTACCTTTCTTTCTTCTTGTTTACCCCTCATTCTCTTTCTCTTCATCTTTTTTTCTTTTCTCTCTTCCTCTTCGTCTGTTCTTCATCTTTTTTTCTTCTTCTTCGACAAACACCTTACCTGTAAAGTACCGTTATTCATCATTTCTACTTCGTATTGTTGATTTACTGTTGTGTTGTTATCGTTTTGCATTTTGTTTATTGGAAAACAACAAATTTCAATTGTTAAACATTTTCACCTTTTCCTTCATCTTATCAGTTTGATTGTCATTCTGTTGAAAATTTTAATTAACTTTTAAATCACTTGATATGTCAACATGTTTAACTATCAACAATTTCTTCATCATTTGTATTAATTGGATTAACATCTTATCCCAATTGTGATTTATCAATGTAAACACTTGACGTTTAATGTTTTCATTTTCATCTAAGTTATTGTCTTTGTTTTGTCCCAATTTTGACAATCACAACAATCCTAGTCGTTGATTATAATCACTTACAATTATAAAAATCTCGCTTAATCAACTTTTTTTTTAATACACGTTAATATGGATTATCAACATTTTTTCACTATTCTATTGATTAGTTTAACAATCAACAATTTAATTCATTTTTCATCGTCCTTAGAAACGCCGATTTCATTGTCAAGATCAATTTCAGTTCCAAGAAATTATTCTGGGTGAGTTATTATTCATTTTCTTTCAATTATTTTCATGTTATTGTTGTTATCTAATTGTTATTTTCTCTAATAGTGATTAGTTAATGTTGTTGGGTTACTATTAATATCAGTTGTTGTTGTTGGAAAAACAATCAGTTGTTAATTAAAGTATTTGTTACAATTGTGAAGGTAAATCAGTTAATCGGACAATCTTGTCAACGGACTAGTTTTTTATATCGACAACTTTTACTTTCCTTTTTTTGGGTTAACATTTGATTTCTCAATTAACTAATTGTAACTTTAAATTTCCAATTAATCATTAATCTTTTCTTTCCCTTCTAAAGACATACAATTGTTAAATTATTATCAAATGAAGTTGATAAACTATTCCCCTTTTATAACGGATCAACATCTAATCATCTGCCAAGTAAGAATCCGGATAATGAGGTAAGATTTAAGTTTCCACAATTAACCAATTGTACTAATTAGTATATTTGATATTTGATTTGCAACCAAAATTGAAGAAATTAACAATTAACTTACTCTTTTCTTAAAGTTTTGCCCTTGATTAGTTTAATTACCATTAATTTGCGACAACTGTTGAATAATTTTACATTGAATTTGTTTGAATATTATTGATTTTGATCGCAATTATGATTAATTGTTGATCTTGATTTCTAAAAATTAGTGACAAAAATCAGCAATAACGGTGATTAGTTATGAGGGTGTGATAACAGGTTTATCATTGACAGGGTGTGACCGGTGTTGATAGTTAATTGGCCATGAAATTGTAACTTGTTCAAACAATTATAATTACTATTAATAAGTAGATTGAGAATGATGAACATTTGATAAGTAGATGACAATCAAATAATAGTGTTAACGATGAGAAATCAAAACCCGGTGAAAAATTGTTCATCTTTTATCATTAAGTTGCAATTGAATAAAAAGAAAGTATCAAAACTAATCAATGAAAATCTAATCAATTCTAATTGTTTGAATTTTCTGATTAGCTTGAGGAGTTATGGACTATCGATGATCCTGTCAAGGGTAAACTCAGTGTTTTAAGAGTGGGTCCTGGTCATCGTCATCATTTGAGCAAAAGGTCAACCGATTATTCAATTTTATCTGATGACCTTCAGGAATGGATCACAAGAGGATTTGCACCAATCGTCCGATCGGCGCGATCAACAAGTAAACGTGTAGAATCGGCACTAGTTCGTGATTTTCGTCTCGATATGTACCAACCATTAGATGAGATTTATCGTTATCTCGATGAGCTTGTGAATATTGCACCAGTTCGAGTGTTCGACATCGGGGAAACTCATGAAGGTCGGAAAATCAAAGCGATTGAGATTCGAGGTAATTCACAAGATCCTCGATTGGTTTGGATTGATGCAACTATTCACGCGAGAGAATGGATCAGTCCAGCAACAATTATCTACATTATCGAACAAGCTTTGGTAACTAAGGCTAAAGTTAACTTCTTAATTGTTCCAGTATTTAATCCGGATGGTTATGAGTATTCTTGGACAATCGATCGACTTTGGAGGAAAATCGTAGACTCAGTAATCCGGTTTCCTCTCGAAAACCATCAACATCGGCATCATTATTATCTTCACCTCGAGCTTCCGAAGAGGAATGTAATGGTGTTGATCTTAATCGTAACTTCGATGCCTCATTTGATGGTCAAGGTTCTTCTGATGATGTTTGCTCTCAACTTTATCAAGGTCCATCTCCTTTCTCGGAACCGGAAACACGAGCAGTTGGACATTTGATTTGGACAATGAGGAAAAACATTAAACTTGCCATTAGTATTCACTCATTCAGTCAACTTTGGGCTTGTCCGTATGCCTACGATACCGTTCAAACACCTCATCATCGGGAACACATGGAAGTCCTTAAGGCCATTCAAGACGCTGTTTACAAGACCCATGGTGCTCAATATACAATCGGACCTTTGTCAACCTCTCTTTATGTCGGATCGGGTTTCTCAATGGACTGGATGTACGATAGAGCGGGAATAACTCACAGTTACTTAGTTGAATTAAGAGACAAGGGAGTCTATGGATTCTTACTACCGGCTGATCAAATTATCCCAACGGCCACCGAAACATGGGAAGGAATCAAAGCCGCAATTTTAAAGTGCTTTCAGTCCGAATTAGATCCTAATTAACTAACAATCTCCAAAATTCAATCCATTAAATCAACACGATCATCAACAGTTCACCTTCATCAATTGAAATCAACTGATTATCAGACAAATAATCATCTTTTTTACGAATATTTTTTTAAATATAAAATTTTGTACAGTATTTATATCTGTATAAAGGACGAAATAAAGTATTTAACAATTAATTGTAATTTATGACTGAAAATTTGACTGAATAGTTGAGTGATTGATCTTAAATGTAAAAGTCAACTTGGTCCTAACAATTGAATTTGTTACAATTAGAAGAAAAAAATTAGTAATCAAATGTCTTATAACAATTTATTTGAAGGTTATGATTGAACAGGATAACAATAAGTACACAACAAGTTTTAGTGCAATTAATTTAATTGCTCCAATTTTTGATTTAATGTACACAAGAGTAATCAGTAAATAGCAGCAAATTTAGTGAACTGATAATAATGAGATATATTATTTGATTGAAACTTTGGTCTTTTTATGATTGATTTTGAATCAATTTGATTATTGAATTGAAATAAACCTTTTCACAGTAAATGTCTTGAATTTCAACAGGTAAAAGTGAAAATAAGTAAAGGTAAATTTTATCCTTGTAGCCACTGACTTTGTAATAGAGTCGAGGACTTTTCGAGATGACACTTGACAAAAGGGCATCGATCACTTCTTGAATGTCCGTTCGTTTCATGTAATTGAGATATCTAATACAATGGTCGAAACGTTTGAACTCTTCTTGACCAAGCTCTTCTTTCAGTTCAGCCCGTGTTTTGGTCCAATTGGTTCGGGCAGAATTGATTATAAACTGAGTATCGTTTATTGATGTTGAATACATGGCGGGTTCAATTATGGATACATTTATACCGTAACGGGCTACCTCACGACGAAGGCCATCACCGAATGAGCGGACTGCATGTTTACTCATCGAATAGGCTGTAATACCGGGAAAAGTTGTTCGACTTGCAGTAGAAGTGATAATCACAATACGAGAATTGTTTGTCCTTCGAAGTAAAGGTAAAAAGGTTCGAGAAACTCGAACAGCACCAAAAGTGTTGACATCAAATAAATCGAGATAATTTTCCTTCAAACTATCGGGTCCCCATTCAACTGGACAGAAACCACCAATTCCAGCATTATTAACGATCGCCCATAGCTCTGATTGTGAGAGGAACAGAAAGATAAAATTAAAATTTCGCTAATAAATGATAACAGTCAAATAGCAACAACGTTAATTGCTTTCCGATTGTTCCACTTGTTTCACTTGTTTAGTTGATGTATTATTAGATGAGCTTAGCACAAATTCAATTGAAAATAAATGGAACGATTTTCATACTTCGACCTGGTTCCAGATTTTCTTCGACGAATTCACGAGCCACTTGAATCTCGTCGTTTTCTCGAACATCCATTTTAACAATATGAAGATTAGTCCCACATTTAGTTAAACTTTGAGCTCCTTCACGATCGGGAAATAAAACGCCGGCAAAAACTTGGTATCCAAGTTTAGATAATTGTTTGGCCAACACATTACCGAATCCAGAATCACAACCTGATTGATAATCAAATAGAAATGAGTTGATCAGTTATCTTAGTTAATTGATGGTATAGCTTACCTGTGATTAGAACAGCTTTATCGTTGGAATCAACTTTAGTCTCAGTGAGTGTGACAATCTTTGACATTTGCCATGAAAGGTAAAGGGCAAGTAGGAAAAATCCCAAGTGAGCAATCGTATGAGCAAAAGTATCGTAACCATTACGAGCAAACCAATGGAACCCAAAGAAAATAATTAAACAAACAACAATTTGTTTGAATGAAGCACTTTGTTGAGACATCTTGTCAATAATGATGAAAATTCACAATATAATCAATGGAAATTTCAACAAATCTCTCATGTGTTTCTATAAATAACAAAGTTAAAAATCATTGATTCCAAAGGATCATTTTGAATGAATTAAACCTTCAAATTTTCACTGTAAACGAAACAAACAGAAAAAGATGAGGATGAAAGTTCGTCAACAAATGAAGATAAATAGAAGAGTGAGAAAGATGAAGATGAAATCAGGCTAAAATAAAAATAATACGTTTAAGTTGGTTGATTTCTTTTTCTTTCTCCAATATAAATGAGCTTTGCTCGCAGCGTAAATAATATAAGTTACATTTAACTGCTTCTCTTTTACTTATTTATGAATATCAAGTTAATCGGTGTCCAAGAAAATAACTTTTCTCTCTGACCTGATTAATGGTCAGTTTAGTTTCAATCATCTTTTTAACCTGTTGGCCGGTTGTTGTTTTGTTGTCTCTCTTTCTAAGGTCAACGGTCCATTTCTTGATTTCGTTGTTGTTCCGATTGTTTTGAGAAAATCTTTTCACTCAATTGTTGTTACTGTTAGTTAACCTTATTAATTGACAGATGAACCATGATTTTCCCCATGATTGGGGATAATTGTGTATGTGTGAGTGTGAAAAAGAGAGAGAGAGAGAGAAGAATTAAATTTAATTAAGTTGATGTTTCATCCGAAATGACTGGTTTCCATTTTTCAATTGATCTTCATTGATTGTTGTTGATGTTTTGTTTGATGTGAATGTTGAAAAGGTAAACAATAAGAATCAAGTATTGATTGTTGAAGTAGTTAAAGTTGTTATTTAAGTGTTTGACCTTCAGGTTTTAAAAGAGTTTGCAAATATTATGGTGACGTTAAGCCAATCGAGTGTGAGCTTTATGAATAATTATCAGCTCATTTTGGGAGTAGAAAAGCGATTTAACCAATATCATCCGACGAATCGATGATTTGAATAAGCTTACGGTCGCTTTTATTTGCTTCTCCAGATGATGATTGTTGTTCGGCTGAATTAATCTCGCAGTTCTGAACAACCAATTGTTTGAACGACAGGGCCTCAAATTGAATACACGTCAACTCGGCTTGATAAAGTTTCTCCTTTTCGAGGCACCAGCTCATATAAAATTTCATCTTTTTGATAATCTTGTTGATTTCGTCAGATTTATCCTTTTGTCTTTTCTTTGCTCCTTTACAAAGTTGGATAATATCAACCAGACATCTAAGTACCAATCGATTCCTTGTTTCATGATCAAACTTGTGTCAAAATAAAGTTTCTCAATGAAAAGTAAAGGCATCTTGTTGTGTTCAATCAAATATCGGCTTGCAAATTGTAAACATTGTCCAGTTTCCGGAAATGATACTCTAGATGAATTAAGGGAAGATAATTTCATCAGTAAATCATAAGGCTCAACAGGATAGGAATGATGACTACCAACGAAATAGCGACAAATAGTAGCGTAGGCAAAGATTGTCTGGACTAATGAACATTTAATTAATGGCGAGGGTTCTTTGTTAATTATATCACCGAGTTTTGGTAAATTGGTTGGATAACTTGGAATATCATTATCTTCCTCATCCTCATCAATATCTTCATAATCATCTGACTGATCTTCATCATTTTGCGGATCATTAATGTTTGATTTTAAATCATCAGACCCCGAATTTGATGATTGATCTTTGAGAATTAAACTTTGAGAAAATTGAATGT
This sequence comes from Panonychus citri, assembly GCF_014898815.1. Lineage (NCBI taxonomy): Eukaryota > Metazoa > Arthropoda > Arachnida > Trombidiformes > Tetranychidae > Panonychus > Panonychus citri. The sequence goes on along the minus strand of NW_026515543.1, from coordinate 3,927,124 downwards.
ACCAAGGATCCCAAAAATGAGCTGGAAGTAGATTGAAGATTCCTCCACTTTGGACCAATTTATCAAATTTAGCTCGTTCCTCAATAGGTAGTCCATATTCATCAGTAATCGGAGAAATCAAAGCTGAAGATGATCTAGTTGATTGACTATTCTTTGAATCGGATAACAGTTGATTATAAATTTGCTCAGGTTCTTCATTCAACCTCATCTTTTCCAAGAGCTTTAATGTTGCTTCTTTCATCCTTTTATTTGCTTCATTATCCGAGGCCAATTCTTGAAGAACCAAATCTTTATAGAAATTTTCTGAACACTCTAGATGATCACGATGACGGTAACAATTTAGTGAACAATAAACAAGACCACATTTCGGACAAACATAACCAGCATCAGGGTTGCAACAGAAATTACATTGACGAACCATAATTGAGCCTCTGAAAATCTAAAAATAACAAAGAAAGGGAATCATTATTAATCTAATAGATTTAGAATACAAATTGAAACCATAATTTCAATAATTTGATAACAATAACATTTCAATAGCATAAAATTATCAAATAAATTATCTCAAGATTGTTTGGAAATTGGAAAATTGAATGGAAAACAAATTAACCAAGAAAAGGTGAATAAACAACAAAGCAAAGAAACAGAATACAAACTAACGTAAATAGTAAAAGGAAATTAGTTTAACAATTTCTTACCTTTAATTAGATGAAATTTCACCAGAATAATAAAATTAGAATAACAATTGAATAAATTGCGGAAAAAAAATTAAATCAACATTTCCAATTTCAAGAAAAATAATTTAAATCCAAGAACAGATGATTAACCGGTTTGAGCGCCAAAAGAATTTTAATTCAATTTAACTTTTCTCATTTTCCTAATTGTTTCCTGATCGAATTAAATTTCTCGACAATTTATCGGTAATTAATAATTCCAAATGAACTTGTTGATTATTTGGAAGCCATTCAATCGTTGGTTGAAACAAAGTAAAATCCCAAACAAATATTATCCTCGAAATTGTTACGATTAAAACTTAAAAGTTAAAGTTAAGTTTCGGTTAATCACTTAATCTTTCCAACAATTAACAATTAGATAGAAATGGAAAGTTCAACTATTGATAAAATGTTAATAATCGAAATGTGAATGTATTGTAAAATCCATGTTAAACTTTAATCGTGAATCCAAATTCACCACTTACCTTTAATTAGAAGATCTAAATTATAACAATCAAGGTGAAATTATAATTGTTAATATTGATTTTTCTCTAAATCAATCAACTATTGAACCTTGAAATCAATTCCCTAGACTATTACATGGAAACATTGGTGGGTAACTTATCACTAATTACGATTGTTTAAAGATTAGTGAATCAATTTTGATTATTCCATCGGAATTGATTAAAAGTTTGCCAATTTCAATTGAATTAAATTTTCTCCATCTAATAACAAATTCATCTGATTTTCCTGCTCAACAATTAAATTGAAATCGAGTTGCGTGTTTACCTGTTTCTCTTTGTGATCATTTCCAATTGATATTGTTACCTGGTTGCTCTTGGTTATCTAATAGACTTTGGGTTAACTTTTAACCATTTCAATCATGTTTCCTATTAGGTAATTCAATTCAAGGTGATATGGTAGTTTAATTGTAGACCTTACAATGGTTATGATGTGGACTTTAATTGTTTATAAAGCTGACTAATGATTAATCTATAGCCCACAGAATAATTTTTTTGTTCATTTTCTCATTTGGAAGAGGAAAATGATTCCTAACCCACGAACAACAATCAGATAAAACTGAGAGAAAACCATAGGAATTAAATCAGTTACATGGTAACAGTAGTAAAATCGATAATAACAATTTACCTTTTTTAGTTTTTCTCTTTCTTTTCTCTTTCTTTCTCGCCCAAAGATCTCATTGTAAACCAAATATAATCACAATTAAAATCCCACAAACAAAAATTGGAAACAAACCAAATATTACAACAAGGACATGGAATTAAATTGTCTCAATGAATATTCGGGATCCTTTCAATTTCCACCCACCATCAGAATTAACACTCACTCACTCACTCTCACTCTCTCTCCAATCTACAAATCAACTAATCATCTCTCCAATTAATCAACTAGAAGATGAAGAAACAAAATCAAAAGGTATTCCCAATGTGTATCTCACATTAACGTTCAAAGGAACCAACAATTAACTATCACCAAAGTGAATGAGATGATTTTCATCAACGATTAATCAATTATTCTCAATGGGTCAGACTTAGATTTTAACAATCAAGGATACAACATCAACCATTGAAGTATATTTATCAATCAAATGGTTACTGATTATCAACCATTTAGGTTTGTTGATCAATCATAACAATTAGACATAAAAATGATCTATTTTTTCCAGTTAAAATTATCCATTCAAATTAATCATTCATATACATAAATAGATCTCTTTATTGTTATTAGTCGTAATTCCTTCACGGTAGCTTAATTGCTAATCAAAACACGCAATTAACTAACGTGACATACTCATAAAAAGTGGTTTCTATTGATAACTGATTAACTTGATACAATTTTAGTTTCTCCAAATCTTGATGATCAAATAATCCTTTGGTATTAATAAATTGTTACGATTAAATTGCTTCTATCACAATCATGTTAATCATCATTTACACAATCATTTTTGATGGAAAGTTAAATTTTATATCATTATTATTATATTACTATTATGATTATCAGATCAAATAAAATTGTTTCATTACAATTAAATGTCAACAGAAACTGAATCGTAATTTGTTTCAACAATTAATATTTAATAACAAACAAACAGACATACACACCCAATCGTCTTGATTGTACCAAATTAAGAATAGATTATTCTTGTTTTCCTTGATTATATTAATAATTAAATCAGAAAATATTTGATTCGGTTCTTTAATTGTTCACAATTTTCCACCAATCAGAATAATTAACATAAACATCAAATCATATCAAGCCAAGTTCTGAATAATTTGGATCGAAAGAATTAGAGATTATACGAATTTCCATTCAAGCTGAATTTTAATCAGAAAATAATTCATTTTCGATAATCAAAGAAAGTTTAATTAGCGACGATTAGAAAAAATTAATTTCTTTTTTTGCGAATTCAAAGTTGGCGCCCAAAGAACATTAATTTCTTTTGATAAGAATGGATTTCTCTTGATGGAAAATGTAATGTTTTTATTTTCTAAATTTTTTTCCTCTGTTTTTTTTTTATTCTCTGCGATTAATTATTATGTTTAAAATTAGTTTTTATTGTTATATTGATCTTTTTAATGCTTCTAGTTGAGTTGCGTTTCTTTCCACGATTGCAGTGACCACATTGCGTTTCGTAAAGCTGGATTTTCCTCCGTTGTTTTCCTGTTCTGTGATTATCTCTGGGGTTTCTCTTTCTTTTTTCTCTTTCTCTCTTTCTTTATTTCCTTTTATTTTTTTTGTCTCTGATAAACAATAATGAACTTTGAACTCCTCCATCAGTTTGGTCAAAACTATCCGGAGGAGTTTGATGGGCATCTTGACAGTGGCTCATTAGCGACTACCTGTGTCTTTAATCGTCGTGGTACTCTTTTTGCAGTTGGTTGTAATGATGGTAGAATTGTTATCTGGGATTTTCTGACTCGTGGTATATGTAAAATAATATCTGCTCACGTTCACCCGGTCTCATCCTTATCCTGGTCTCGTAGTGGTAAATACCTAGTCTCAGCGGGCACTGACAACAATGTCAGCATTTGGGATGTTGCAAGTGGTGAGAATGTTAACCGTTGGCGATTCCCATGTCCAATATTAAAAGTTCAATTTAATCCTCGTAATGATCGAATGATCCTTTGCTGTCCTAATCGTCATCAAGCTGTTCTCCTATTCCGTCCCGTGGATACTAATCCACCAGAGAAAACTCATGTTATTCTTCCAATGGATGAAGACGCTGATCTCAATATAACGGCTTCTTTTGACCGTCGTGGCCAATACATTTACAGTGGTAATGCAAAGGGTAAAATTATCGTCATTAAAGTTGAAGAAGAAGGTAACAAACTGGATATTGTGGCCTCTTTCCGTGTAGCAACATCAAATATCGTTGTCAAACAGATTGAGTTCGCGCCAAAGCGAAAAGATACTTTTCTTGTTAATGCTTCTGATAGAGTGATTCGTGTTTACGAAACCAATGAAGTTCTCAATTGTGGACTCAACGGGGAACCTGAGCCTGTCCAGAGGATTCAAGACCAAGTAAACAAAACTACCTGGAAAAAGTGTTGCTTCTCGGGTGGATCAGATGCCGATTTCATTTGCGCTGGATCGGCGAGGCAACACACACTCTGTATATATGATCGTATTGCTGGAAGTTTGAGTAAAATTTTACAAGGTACCAAGGGTGAAACTTTAGTCGATGTTGTGGTAAGTTGATCAATATAATTTTTCTTCCTTTTGTTTCCATCATCTTTTATTTATTTTCTCTGTTCTATTATTGTTATAAAATCAATCGCATTTCAAATGAAATCGTTCTTGATTTTATTGATTGTATTGACCTGATATGTTGGAAACAGGGAAAAAATCTAAATACTGTTTAACTCGATTGAATATTAATCAAATCTCAATGTAAATGAACTGTCAACCTTTTCAATCTCTTTAATTGTTTTCCTCAATTTCTATTAACTTACATTAACTCAGATGAACTTATAAACAATCAGAAAGAGAAGAAATGAGAAATGAGTCTTTTTTTCACCAAAAGGCATGTGACTCCTACTTTTTTCTCATTTCATCGCATCATCTCTGAGTTTCTCTTTCATTCTTTTGATTCACTCTGTCTTTTTCATTTTATCTTCTCTCAGACCGATCAATAAGTCTGCTGATCTAATTTGTGTGTCTAAATTTTTACTCTCTCTCTCTCTTTTTACTTTCCTCCCATTTCGTTTCCAGTGGCACCCAATGAGATCCATAATAGCCAGTATATCAAGTGGAGTTGTATCAGTTTGGGCTCAAGCTCAAATAGAAAATTGGTCAGCATTTGCTCCTGATTTCAAAGAGTTGGATGAAAACGTTGAATACGAAGAGAGAGAATCAGAATTTGATATTCAGGATGATGATCGGTCACCAGCTCGCAACACCGGAGACAATGACGATGAAGATGAAGAGGTAGACGTGACTGGAGTTCAACCTTCATCTCATCTATTAAGCAGGTTATTATCCATCATTATCTTCATATTTTTCATTAATCGATTTTTATTACCTTCTTCCTCTCTCTCTCTCTCTTTCTATACGGTTAAATCATGTCCATATGATTATCATCATAAACATTACATGATTACCACTATTATTAATGTTTCTTTCTCTCTTCCCTTAAAATATAAAGGGTGTAACTCTTAAGAAAGTTTCAGGTATAAAATGAATGCAAAATATCCATCTGAATGAAAGAATCAATAGAAAAATAAGATCAACAATTACAATAAAATCTTCCACGAGTAAGAAAATAAATAAGTTATTAATATGATCCAATGTCCAGGGAAAATGTCACACCCTTTCTATCATATTCACTTCTCAGCAATCAAAAATTGTTTACATCATCTTTCCAAAATGTATTAATATCAATGATGTTCATTAATTTTCTTTATTTTCTTTCCTTTTTCAGTGATGAAGATGAATCTGCAGAACAAGAAGGACTTTACTATCTTCCCATTTCTCTTGAATTCGATGAAGTAGAAAACGTAGATTCATCTTTCAATCATTTTGGACCAGATGCTTCAGAATCGCCGATTCCAACTAAATCACCTCGCAAAGCAAAAGTTGTTGATATTGATCTGAAAGACAATTCTAAAGACGGTACATTTATAATTCTCATATTTATATAAATATAATTATCTTCCCTTCAATTTGCTGACATCTTCTATTCCCATTCATTCGTATCTCTTTTTCTTTCTCTCTCTCTCTCGCTTCCTTTTTATCTTTTTTCCTATTATAAACCATGTCTGTTTTTCCTTCAATCTCCTCATTTTATCCTCATGGTCCTTTTCAAAATAACGTTTCTTGGCTCGTCTTCCATGTTTACTTGTAATGTTCTTAACCTTTCTTTAGACTTATCTCTCTCTCTCCCTCTAGTCTGCCTCTTGTCTCTTTCTCTAACTTTCATAACTTAACATCACCATTAACTTAGCCAAATCATTTTCTTGTTTTGTTTCGCCTTGCCCTCAGTCTTATCCTGAACTTGAACTTATATAACTTGACTTTTTCTCATCTATCTTTTTTTTCTCTTTTTCTTTTCTCCCTCTTTTCTCATATTTAGGTGGCTCAAAGCTTGGGAATAGATCCATCGGAGGTGAAGGAAGGTTCAAGAATAGAAACTCTAGGCTTTCTACCAAACGTAATATATCGGGTGTTGGTGAAGGGGGAAGTAGTAATGTTAAAAAGCGAAAAAAGTTAAGCCATTATGACCCAACATATGCAGTAGATTGAAAGTCATTCATTTTGTGTCTTTGTCACTTTCTTTATTCATCTTATTCTCCCTCTATCTCTTTCATTTTTCCACACACACACACACAATACGAATAACTATTTGCATCGCCTTCTTGAAAATTCTATCACTATCAAGCTTTATCATCCACTCACTCAACAACTTGAACAAGTATATGGAGAAAACAAAATCAACTTAAAAGACCCTTACAAATAATATACAAAAACAATCATTATGTACAACTTCATCAGAGATTCTCATGATATAACATCAACATTTAACGTACATTGCCAATATACAAATATATTTATAAATATAATTTTTCCAATCAACAGAAAAAAACAACAACATTGTCTCCACTAATGTCAACGAATGGACGATTGAATGAGAGTTAAAATCAATAAGGGAGATAAGAAGATAAATTATTGTCATTATCAAGCGATTTATCAAAATTCATATTTAAAAATGAAGATCATCAACTAATCCAGTCAACAGTTGAGAATCAACTGAATCAAGATTATGAGACAAAATAATCAACAAAATCAAGGTGATGATGTAAATCAATTAACCAATCATCTTATTTACATTCAACCTGAAATCGTTGATAATATTACCTTTTCTTGTTATTATTCATTTTGATCACGAAAAGAACAAGAAATATTTTCTTGATTATATAACAATCATAATAATTGGAAAGAGCAAGAAAGAAACGACAAAACGTCAAGACTTACCTACAATTCAACAAAAGCAAAGGTAATTCTCAAAGGAGAATAAGAAGAGAGAGAGAGAGAGAGGAGGTGGGGAGAAGGAGAAGGAGAAGGAGAAGGAGAAGGAGAAGAGAAGGTGATGATGATGATGATAAAATGCTGAAGGAGAACAGAAGAAAAGAGATAAAGAAAAGAGAAATGAAAATGGGTGCATAACCTCATGTAGTTCAAGTTATTAATTCAAATCAGATAAATATACATTCTCACAAATGTTAATAATCAAGGAGCAACATGATGAAAAGGAAGAGAGAGAGAGAGAGAGAGAGAGAGAGAGAGAGAAAGGCGTTGATGGTTGTAATCAATTAAGTAAATTGTGGATGAAAATGACAACATTCGGAAAGAAACAAATACATGGAAGGAGAAACAAAGAAAAAGAAACGTTTGGGATATTCAGTATTCTGATTGATTTTTCAATGATTAAGCATTTAACGAGATTTATCGGTAACAGTTAAGTCGATTCATTGGGAGATTGAATGAGAACCATGAGGAGAAATTTCAGTTAACTCAATTCAAATAACTGGAAGATTAAATTCTAATCGATGATTGGAAACCGTTGGATTATTTTGATTAACGTTGATGAGAAATTAAGATAAGTGATTAACTCAACTGTCAAACAAGAGAAACAGGAGAGACACTTGATGTTCCAGTGGAAAGGGTAAAAGGGCAATGGAAAAAAGAGAAAAAGAGAAAAAGAAACAATTTTTTCTTTTTGGAGAACATTTTTATTCTACCGATTGATGATCTTGACGATACCATTTCGAGACAACTGATTGTTTTTCTAATTGTGTTCGGTCAATTGAAAATTATCATTTTCATTTAGATGATTGTGATTGCGCAGGGAATCGACCAATCGATTAAATAAAGGTGGGTCTACATTTAGATTTTATTACGTACCATTATCATTTTATTTACTTATTTGGAGAATACAAATCATTTTCATTTTTAAAACCAAATGGCCCAACCAATTTTTTCAATGTTTTTTTTTACTGGTATGTTATGTAGTGTGTGTGGTGGTGGTGGTGGTGTGTGGGGGGAATGGCTCGTTTTTTTAATGGTGTTCAGAGATCTTATTTTGTTTCTGTTTTATTTTTTTTAGATGTTAAATTTTGGGATGAAGGTGAATTTTTTTTTTCTTAGTACAACGTTGTTTTTGGTTGGTTGTTGTTGCAGTAGCAATAAAATTTTTTTTAGATTGTTAGTTAGATTGTAGATTTTAAAATTCTTCGCCTCCCTCATCATCACCAGCCTCATTTGAATCGAGACCCACTTCTTCGTAATCCTTTTCGAGAGCTGCAAGATCTTCTCGAGCTTCAGAGAATTCGCCCTCCTCCATACCTTCACCAACGTACCAATGAACGAAGGCTCTCTTGGCGTACATTAAGTCAAACTTGTGATCAAGTCGAGCCCAAGCCTCAGCAATAGCTGTAGTATTGGATAGCATACAGACTGCTCGTTGAACTTTAGCTAGATCACCACCAGGAACAACAGTTGGAGGTTGATAGTTGATTCCAACCTAAAAAAATTGAAATTAAAAGATTAATTCAAATTAAGGGCAACTAACAATTGAAAAAAAATGTGCTTCAAAAGGTAAGAAAAATTGAAAAAAGAACCAAAGAAAAAAGAAAATCAGACCCACCTTAAAACCTGTTGGGCACCAGTCAACGAATTGAATACTCCTCTTTGTCTTAATAGCAGCGATGGCAGCATTAACATCTTTGGGAACAACGTCTCCTCGGTAAAGAAGACAACAAGCCATATATTTACCATGTCGAGGGTCACATTTAACCATTTGATTAGCTGGTTCGAAGCAAGCATTTGTGATTTCAGAAACAGTCAATTGCTCATGGTAAGCTTTTTCAGCAGAGATAACAGGAGCATAAGTAACTAAGGGGAAATGGATTCGGGGATAGGGGACAAGATTAGTTTGAAATTCAGTCAGATCAACATTTAATGCACCATCAAATCGGAGGGATGCGGTGATGGATGAAACAATTTGGCCAATAAGGCGATTGAGATTAGTGTAAGTTGGCCGTTCAATGTCAAGATTTCGCCGGCAAATATCATAAATAGCCTCGTTATCTACCATGAAAGCACAATCAGAGTGCTCAAGGGTTGTATGAGTTGTTAAAATACTGTTGTAAGGTTCAACAACAGCAGTAGACACTTGAGGGGCGGGGTAAATGGCGAATTCCAATTTTGATTTTTTTCCATAATCAACGGATAATCTTTCCATAAGAAGTGAAGTGAAACCAGAACCAGTACCACCTCCAAAACTGTGGAAAATCAAGAAACCTTGAAGACCGGTACACTGGTCGGAAAGTTTCCTAATTCGGTCAAGCACCAAATCAACAATTTCTTTACCAATAGTATAATGACCACGAGCATAGTTGTTGGCAGCATCTTCTTTACCAGTAATCAATTGTTCCGGGTGGAATAATTGCCGGTAAGTACCAGTTCTAACCTCATCAACAACAGTTGGCTCTAAGTCCACGTATACAGCACGGGGTACATGTTTACCAGATCCAGTTTCGGAGAAGAAGGTGTTGAATGAATCATCACCACCACCGATGGTTTTGTCACTCGGCATTTGACCATCAGGTTGAATACCATGTTCCAAACAATATAATTCCCAACAAGCGTTGCCCATTTGGACACCAGCTTGGCCAACATGGATTGAGATACATTCACGCATTTTTTTTTAGTTGATTAGATGAACAAAGAAATATAACAATGTCAACGAAATTTAGAAAGATGAATGAAAAAAAATTCAACTGATTTAATATGACAGACAAGAGAGAAAAAAGAATTAATAAAAAACAAAGAGAGAAAGAGAGAAAGATAACGACAGAAAGTAAATGTTAAAGTGATGATGAACAAACGGAAAGCAAAAAACGAAAAAAAGACGTTGGGATGAATACTTTGTTCAACTCAGTAACTTATTAAATGGATGACATGTAGGGTGTGGTTGAAAGCAAGATGGTATCAAGTTTATATATTATTATGTGAAAAGAGTGAGAGATGAAAGAAAGAGAGAAAGAGACGAAGACAGAGGACGAAAGAGGAAGAGGGAAAAAAAGAAGTGAGTTAACAAATAGACAGAGAGAAAGAGAGAGAACAAAAATTGGAAGATAAATCGTGAGAGAGAAAGAGGGAGATGAAAAAAGAGAAAAAGAGAAAGAGGATCGGCAACGAGAAAAGAGGGAAAAGAAAGGGAAGAAAGAGAAAAAAGAAAGAGGAAGAAAAAAAATCCTTTAGTTGCTTAGAATGTTCAACCAATCAGAGAAGAACTTCAACTAACCAATGAAAAGTAATTTAGAAAAGGGGATCCAAGGGGTTATGAGTCATTCCATTTGTGAGAAACTTTGACTTTTGGCGCTTTTTTTGATTAACGATTTTCTCTTTCGGCGGTCAATTCAATTGGCTCCATTTTCTCAAATGGAGTAGCTTTTCCCACCCACAGATGGAGCTACTTTCGAATTCCTCTTACATTTCTCTTAACCAGAATTAACTAGTGAGGATCAAGATACTCTGATGGACTTTTTTTTTATCAGATCTCTCAACTTCTCGGTTAACATTTAATTGATTTTCTCTTTTTTTGATTAATTATAAATTAGTAAATTATTTGATTACTTAATTAATTGATTGGAGTGTTTAGTTTATAAGAATCATTTGTATTCAATTATAATTGTGTTTGGACGGTTTGTTGTTTGGTTTTCGTAATTTCTCTTTGTGTGTTTCTCCCAATTCATTTATCGGGTAGAATTTTTTTTTCTTTTTCTATGGATCCAAATGTTACCGAAGTCGATTAACTTGTAACTGTTTCACATGTTATCGGATTTGAATTTTGTTTTTTTTTCCTTTCTCTCTCTCTCTCTTTCTATGATTTGGAATTAATGTTTAATTTAATTTAAATTAATTCTTAAACTTTATCCCATGTTTTGTATTCATCTCTATTAACCTGTTAATTGGATTCACTAGTTATCATTTGATTATTACCTTAATCGCCTGTCACCCTGTTCACTGTTTCTTTCTTTCAAAATGCCTTTATACTTGAAAGAGCTTTGTGATTCTGTAATCGATTCACTTGAATCTCCTCAAGAGGGTTTTGAAATAAAAATAAGAGAAGTTTTCTGGTGAGTTACTTTATTAATCTAAATTGTTTTCATTTGAAACTGTTTGACTTAGTAAATCAGAAAGCAGTTAATTCAATTTTTACTTGGTTGATTACGTTCTGACCCTTTTATCACAGTACCATGGTTACCATTTGATTACCGGTTTTTATTTTTCTAATGTCTATCTGGTTGAACACTCAATTATCCTTATTAATTATAACTATCATTCATGTTCTGTTTGTAATTTGAATATTTTCATCTTTTCTTCTCTTCTTATTTAGTAAAATGGATGAAGCTTATAAATCAACTGGCCTAAATGACATTAAAAGAGCAGAAAAATTAAGCTATGAATGTCGGCATATACTTGTTGTATTACGTCTTTTCCCCATCGAGCTGCAACTCGCTATGAGTAATTTATACAAAAAAACATTATGGGGGTTCCTTAGCATTTACCTTGACTTTAAAATGATGCTGATTGATGAGCAACCCAACAAAGAGGTTTACTTTGACAAAGTGTTGAAGGAGATTTTTCTCCTATTAGGTGATGATGAAAAAACTAACATTTGGGGTGTTGTGGTCACTTCTCATACCCTCAATAGAATTGAAATTTTGAAATTACTCGCCCGTCAATGTATTGATGCCACCAAGACAAACAGATACGAACACGAACAATATATCAGAATGATCTGGGTGCTTCATGTTTTCTTTTCTCAGTGTAAAAGAGCTGGATTAAAGACTGAAGCCGATAGAGTTCTGGAAACAGCTCTTAAACTTAAACAACCTACGGGTCTCTGTAAGTGGATGTGCCATCATTTTCCTGGTTTTGGTTGGAAAGGATTGACCGATATTAATGTTCATGAGACATTAGTCTCAGAAAAACAACCCAGATCATTTTTCAAACAAGTTTACCAATTTATCTCCAAGGAGGACACTCTCAAATATCAGTTAGATGATCTTGGTACCAATGGCACACGTGAGGAAGATTCTACATCTCAATGCTCAGAGTCTATTAGTAATGCTACTGGAAAGCGTAACAACTCTTCCTCTCAGAAAGAGTCTGAGGCAACATCAAAAAAAACTCGAACCGACGATGAAAGTAAATCTGATGGTAATGTTACAACTGAGGATAAATCCAAGAAAACTCGAGAAAACGAAAAATCCAATCAAGAGTCAGAGGGAAAAAGCTCTCAAGATAAAATTGTCAATGATTCAAGTAAGAAACCTGATTCTAGTTCAAAACCAGCTAAAACTCTGGGTCCTGGCAGAGTCAAACCAATCACCACAAGTGCCTTCTTAGATGACGATGACACAGTTGACTCAAATATGGGTGAAGATGATAATACAGATAACGATAGTGATGAAAGTAAGCAAGCAGATAAAGAGAATAAAAAAAAGTCGGATGTACAATCAGAAGAGGACGTTTCAAGTGTAAAGAAAGACAAGACAGGTAAAAAGAAAAATAAACGAGTCGTTAATTCAAGTGATGATGAATCCATGGGCTCTAAAAATGGAGCCATTTCTGGGGTAACAAAGCGAGTTAAGAAAAATCCAGTCACAGAGAAAAGTACCAAAACTCCCAGTGATTCAGAGACTGATGTCGATGAGGTCAAAAAAGAAACTAAATTAAGAGTTTCCAAATCATTGAAAAGAAAAGTTGATGCAGATTCCGATGATTCTGACCATACGATAGCTGAAAGCGATATAACTGTCGATAATAATGGTGATAATGTTGACGACGAACTTACTGATCGTCGACCTGGAAGGAAAACTAATTTAAGATCTCAACCAGTGAAAAAACCTCAATCAAAGAAACTTAAAGCTGATTCTGGTGATACAAATGTCACCACATTAATACAAATGGTAGATGATGAAGATAAACAACAACAAAGTGAACCCGAAGTGTTGAAAAAACTGCCAAATGCAGATGAGGAAGAACTTGAAAGGATTGTAGAGGAGTACATGAATGGACCTTTTCGTTGTATTTTTGAAGATTTCGAAAATGAAAAATTATATATCGGAACAGAGCCTTTCATCAATCTATCTCCCGTTCCATCAATAGCCGTCGATACCCCGAAAGAGTCAACACTCGCTGACGTGTTACACAACAATAAACAAAAAGCCAAAGCGCAAAAAGCAGGAAAAAACTTTGCTAGAAGGAGAAAAATATGCAGATAAACATTGAATCATTTTCTTGCCATTTGCACGAGAAAAAGGTTGCGAATTAATATTGGTGTAAATTATGATCGAATTTTCTTCCATAATTTGTGACAAAATTGTTTCTCTGATGTTGCTCGTCCAAAGTCAGTATTCACCGTCACAGATCATCTCCCTCAGATTGAACCTCATCTCATCCATGTACAATCATCTTCAACAATTAGCATGACCGTGAAACAAACCAATTCAAATTTCATCAAAAAATCATTCCCTTTCTTCCTGAAGCCATTTTTTCAATCATCACCACCGAACAAATGGAAAACAAAAATAACTACAAGCTTACAATTTGTGTGAACAAGTAATAGTGTTTTTGAGCTTTTGCAAACCTTATCGAATCATGTAAATCGAAAGTGACCTCTAATTACCTCACATGTTCTCTTCTTTTTTTTTGTAACTCGAATGGACGTTGACTCAACTGTCTCTTTTAATATTTTATTCCTTTTCACTCCCAATCTGTTTCTCTTTAACTCGACAGTTTAACCTTATCTTTATTTTCATTATCCTTTTGCAATAAAGTTCAATTAACTAAGCATTTACCTAAATTCTATTTCCTATTTCACTTTTGTCCCTCATTGATGTTTAAAATTCTGTAATCAACACTTTTGGTGGAAGTTACAATTATGTTCATAATTAAATCGAAACTTTTTTTTCACTTTTAAGAAGAGTTTAAGAACCGAAATGAATTTGAAAAAGGAGATGATTAGTTTTGGAATTGAAATTTATTCAGATTGATAACATTTCAGAAAAAATGAAAAATTTGATTTTATCAATTTAATACAATACTAGAATTTAAAGCTTCGGTGGTTTGAGATCATTATAACAATTTGGAATCAGATTTGATTGAAACAATTTATTTGGTTTCCATTTTCTCAGTTTGAGAGTTTGATTGTTGTTTTTGTTGATTGTTGTCTTTTCCTTCAATTGGTTGATAGACTTGATTAGTAAGAGAAATTGGAATATTTTTCTCTCCAGCAACAGCATTGACCACCTTCTTTGGAGCTTTGATTGATAGAACTCCATCGACACTTAATTTCGATTCCAATTTCTCCAATTCGATATTCTCAGGAAGAACATATCGTCGCTTAAATTGTCTCGAAATGAAGCCAGTTTCATCTGATCTTTCTTCGTGTTTCGCTTCAACCACCAAACTATTGTCGACCAATTTCACGTTGATTTCTTCTGGTTTATAGTGACCACAATCGACATTCACTTGGAAATTGTCCTTTGAATCGACAATTTGTCCCATTTGTTGATTGAAATTGTCTGATAGTTGATTGAGTTGACGAAGAGCTCGATTCATTTGGTTCCATGATCTTCGAGGATAATCAACAATTGGTTCTCGATAAGCGATGAAAGGGACGAAATCATCGAGAGGATCTCGAAGCATCGATTCAACAAGTCGAGGAACAAGAGACATTTTGATCAATTCACAAATTAGAAGAAAATTAAATTCACAAAGAAAAAGAAAATTTGATTAATTATCATAAAAAAGAGTTTAAGGAATTGAAAGAATTGAGAGAGTTTAAAGAGTTGAGAGAGTTGAGAGAGTTTGAAGTTTGACTTTTGTTTTGATTCTTCTACTGATCTCCAATTGTGTCTCCATCTCTTTTTATACTCAAACTTCACTTTTACTACAAAAATCTAGAAGTTTCCATAACATTCATTCATTTACCAGGTTCTTCTCGGTTTTTCTTTCGCATGCGCACTATAAATCTCAATCAATTCTTGTTAATTGTTTGATCTAAAAGTTAATTAGATATTAAATATCTGAATTAGAACATTAATTCATCAAAAAAAATCGTGAATAAAAAAATCAAAAGAATTATTTTGAGATGAATTATTATTTTATTGATAATATTTAGAAAAAATGATAATTTGAATAGTAATTTGGACTTTGGAAAAGTTTATTTAACTTTAATGAGATGAAGATGAGAATCGGACTAGAAACCAAATGATTAGAATTAATTTTCCGATTCATTTTCTTCTGGATCGATGGATCTTTGTTTAACTGCGTTCGAATTGTAACCATAATCTTTGACCTTTTCCTTGTAGTTCGATTCGTACACCAAATTCGAGGGATTTTTCGAGTAAACTTGATGTTCTGGTTCCTTCGTCTTCTTGATTTTCTTCACTTTCTTCATCATTTTCTCTTTTTTCTCTTTTTTCATTTGCTTCAATTTCTTGATTTTATTCATGATTTCGACTTTTTTGTTCTTCAATTTTCTCTTCAGTCCGAGTTTCTTTAAGAGTTTCGCCAGTCGACAAGGTTTCACTTTCTTCGTTGGTTTCGCTGCACTTGGATAACCGATTGGTCGAGGAGGTAAAACAGTCGATGCATATGAAGGAGGCAATGGAGTCGTTGTAGTGGTGGTTTTCTTGTAGACGGTGGGCTTAACTGCGACCTTTTTGGTGGGCTTGTAGATCGGATTAGCATAGGGATGGAAATCGATGTCACTGTTGCGAGAATCAAATTCATCGTCGTCAAAATGATCTTCAAGATCATTTGCTGAAGACACTGAAGTGAAAATGGTAAAGATGATTGAGAAAATCAAGAGGAAGGAGAAATTCATTTTCATGGTTCACAATTGAACGAATTCGGTGAAGACTAAGAACTAATTAGAAACGAAAGAATCAGTAGTTGACAAGATGAAGGAGAAAACTAGACTGACCATTGGCCATTTTTCTGTTTTATTTTATACCGAAAACTAAATAGTTTATCTGCCAACTCGATATTCGTTCAATCGATTAGCCTTTTACCTTTTGGGCATTTTGAGGGATTTACTTTGGCCGATTAATTTATTCTCGAGGGCTAATTCTCAATTAGGATAAATTCAATTGTTTAGTTATAATTGTAATTAAATAGAAATTTATTTATCATTAAAAAGTAAAAATATCGTTAAAATTTATTGAAAGAGTAAGATGGTGATAAGAGACAGTTGAATGTCAACAGAATGGCCAATTTACGGAAAGAAGCTAAATTAAACTTTCGGAAATTTGGTGATTTTATTAGTCTTTTAATCATTTCAATGAAAATATGAATTAAATTATCAAAATTATTTACAAGAACAAGTTTTATTACACCGATGGATCGGAGTCCAATTTCCAAGAGAAGCGGAAGCGTAAAAGTCCATAGGGTAGCCACTTTTTTCCTCTTCTCTCAGAACATCCAATTGATTTTTAATAATCGAATCCATAGTTAAATTAAATTCGTAAGGATTCAACAGCGGTCTCTCTTTAAATTCATCTCCCCAGTCGATGCTCAGCCTTGGACATGATGTTTGCACCCAAATGTCAACCGAAGTCCCAAGTTCCTTCAATAGAGTTGGTTTAATTTCGGGTATAAGTAGATTAACATGATTACAATTCGGAGCAATTTTCTTTAATCTATTGATCATATTTTCCATAACTTTTGGACTTCCCTGTCTTCCTAAGGTTCCGAGGATGAAGCCGAATGTACCACCTCGTTTAGCAACTTCGATTGCTTTAGTTATGCTCTTTCTCCGTTGGTCAATCATTTCAATGTAATCATAATTCTCGATTGTCAATGATTTATCATATGGATTGTATTTGTAGTACTTTTCTATCCATGGATTAGCAATCATAACCGCTTCCAAATGAAATCTTCCATCGGCAACAAATATTACTAATGATATGTCGCGATCGAGATTCGGAGCAGTACAACCGAGAATCTCCCCTCGAGATAGTGGCCTTATTTGGGGAACGACCAAATTGTAGCCTTCTTGGTGATTCAATTCGTCAACAGCTTTTTGCACAGTGTCGATGAACTGAATCGTTCCAAATATCGCAATCTTTTGGCTCTTTTGATCATCGAAATTAAGTTTTATCATCTCGACAAAGTTCCAGTAATCAAACTGTATCTCTACAACAACGTATAGCACTTTGATTCCAGCGACAATGTTATTAAAAGGAATTAAACATGAGTGACCAAAGTGAATTAAAAGAGAGCAATTCGCCAAAGATGAGAGATAATCTTCAATACAACAAGCTCCATATGTAACATCACCGATAATGAAGACCGTTGATTCAGTAAATTGCTCAATAATTGTTGAAATCGCCGTGGAAAAGATGAAAAGTCCTTCAGGAAATTGAAGGGCAACACGAGTTGATCCTGATTCTCGGATTTTCCAAATAATTCGCGGAATGTCAAAGTTGTAATTATCAGGTAAATTCGCTTTAATTTGATAATTCAACGCTGGATCATTAACAATTTCATCTGGAACAGAAGATGAACAAGATGATCCATTTTTCCGAGAGATAATCTTCCTTTCCCCAACTGGCTTAGCAGTAACAACAATAGATTCGTGATCCATTAGTTTGATGAATATTTCCACTTGATTCTTGACTTCACGATATTTTCATCCATAGACTAGACCAAAAATAGACCCAAATTGTTTTCCTATTATCCCAACAATCTAAATGAAATACAATCAACAAGAGTAAGAGAGAAAAACATATCAATAGAAAACTGGTAAAAGTAATTGGTGAATTTCGTTCATTTCACCAAACATGAAAAGAGTCACGAAGATGCTAAATTTACCTGATAAAGAGCAATAATCAACAATAAACACTTGAATCAACCACAATTAAGGAAAAACAAATCAAAAGAAGAGACAAAAACAAAAACAATAACAACAACAACGTTGAAGACACATGATTATCACCAATGCAACAAAAACGAGGG
Source organism: Panonychus citri (assembly GCF_014898815.1). Lineage (NCBI taxonomy): Eukaryota > Metazoa > Arthropoda > Arachnida > Trombidiformes > Tetranychidae > Panonychus > Panonychus citri. Next base: position 3,908,855 of record NW_026515543.1, on the reverse strand, counting down.
AAAATCAACTATGGTGGTTGACAGAATTTCTCGTAAACCTCCACCATGATTGATAGAATTGTTCTCTTGGTTTGATTGTTGATCGAATTGATTGTTTGTGTTATTAGAATCAATTTAAGATAATTTTGAACAAAATCGGATGAGAACTAAAAAAGTTTCATCAGATTGAATTTAACATGTGAATCTTTGGACAATGACGGGATTTGGCCTGGTACTCAGAGACAGTTCAGATCAGTGTCATGGAGATTCAAGGACTCATGGTCCTTTTAGATTATTTGAATTGGGAATTTACATGGAAGATAATGATCTTTGTGGAAATTTCGGTCAACCACCTGAACCGAATGAAACTCATTCATTTAATTTCCGATTCTAATCAGCAATTTGAATTAAATCGTTCAAATTGCATTTGATTCCGTTTCTTATGTTCAGTTAAATGAATTGAAAAAACTAAGAACCGGTGGTTGTAATTAAATCGCGATTAATTTAATCTTGATTAGATATTCAGGTTACTATATTTTCTGTCTGTCAAACTTTCTCATCTCATTGCCGTCATTAAAATCATTAACTAGTTATTCTGATTCTTAATTATTATCTCGTAATTAATCAAAGTCTTACTCACAAATTTACGAAAATTTCTCAGTTCAATCATTACAATAATTAATCTTGAAGTTAAATTGCACTCGAATCACGCTGATTATTTACATAATTTTTCAATTGTGAATGAATTTGTAGAAATTAATGATTTAGACGATTTTTTAATTGTTGAATTAATGAAAAATTAATGAATAAATAAACTAATTCAGTCTATTAATTATCAATGAAAATAATTTTACTTTAATTTTTATGATAAAAATAAACATCAAGGTTAATATACATTTAACTTGATGAACAAATTGATTGTTATCGTGTGAACTTGATTTAGAGAAATTTGATTAATTGATAAGAAATTACAAGGATTTTGATTTAATTGTTGTCTATGCTAATGGTGAATTAACAATTTAAATTGAGATTTAATTGTTTTCGCATCATGACTATTGAATTTATAAAATGAATCGGACGATCATCAAGATAATTACGACGTATCCGAGATTGTGTGCTAATCCCCACAGAACCACCGGGTCGTTCCAAGGGTGTCCATGTGACAGCACTCGAATCAAGGAATCATAATTCACCGTTAAGGGAATCCACTTGGTGAAGGGCTTGAAGAAGTAGGGAAGTGCATGGAAAGGCCAAACAATTCCCGTTGACGCGAGGCCACAGAAAACATAAGTAGAAGAGAGGACGAAAACAAAGAAAGCGTCAATAGGAGCTGATGCAATTAGGAAAGCGCTCACGATCGCTGTTGAACAGTTCGAGATGTAGATTAACCAAACGATAATTAGTGATCCTTTTTGTTGTAAACCAAGAAAGTAAACGGAAATAAGTAAAACTGGCCAACTGTTGACCAATGGTACGACCAAAGAGGTAATAAAATGACCGATAACAAATTGGCCTTTTGTTGCTCCTGATGATAAATTACGATCAAAAAATGGTTCATTTCGATCTCGATAAAAGGTGAATGTTGAAAGGAAAATCGTAACTGTAAATGACCAGAACACGACGAACTTTGGTATCCAGTGATTACGAGAATTGTAAAGATCATTGAGTGAGTCGGTTTTCGCAATCGGATCGACGATAATTGCATAAGGTGATCCAAGAATTGGATTAATTCCTGAAGAACTCATGATTTCTGGTAACGATTCATCTAAAGCTGATTCCAAGATAAAGGTAATCGTATTCAAAACAACTAATTTGATCGCATCTCCATTAAAAACCATCGCAGGCTTTGAAGCAATCAGTTTATTGTCGTTAAAAGTGTATTTGGAAATTAATTCCGGTGTAAATTGACTAGAAATCGTTAGGTAACCAGATAATTTATCATTTAGTGTATCATGATGAGCCAATTCACTAGAATTGTAAGAGACAAGATGAAGTATTTGTTGATTGATTTTATTCAGAAAAATTTTGCTACCATTATTTTCCTGTTCGTTGTTGACCACTCCAATGGACACAATCGGAGTACGACCATTACAAAGTATAGTCAAACCGATAAGGAAAATGGTGACAATTGTTGATCCTAAGAATAGACCTTTAATTTTATTCTGACGAAGGCACAATCTATGGGTCATCGCGTAGGTTAATTGTAGATAAACAATCAATGGTATTACGAAACTTTGTCGAAACCAATCAAATGAGAAATGAGATGAATTTGCTTGATTAGTTGATAATTTTCGAGACTTTGATCGGTCATTTGTTTCGATAAATTTGGTTGAGTGTTTTTAACGACATTGATAAGGTTTAACTCGTCGTGTTGAATAGATGGACGATTTTTCTTGTTTTTCTTGAACTGTTGGCACATCAGAGCGAAAGCAGCCTCGATTGAATTAACTGATAAACGATTGAGCACTTGGGCTGGTGATCCTGATTCGAGTAATTGACCTTTTCTCATGAATCCAATTATATCTGTTCTTCGAGCTTCTTCCAAGTAATGAGTCGTGATAATAACCGTTGATTGTCCAGTCGAAGTGATTGAATGTAACAATTTCCACATGGAACATATGACAACCGGATCACAACCAACTGTTGGTTCATCGAGAATAATTAACTTAGGTGAGTGTAGAATTGAACAAAGGAAGGACACTCGTCGCTTTTGACCACCACTCAGAGAACCGATCAGAGTATCTTTACTCGGAAGAGATAAACTTGATAGTAAATCGATGTCGTTCAACTTTCGATTGGTATGATTGTGATCGATAACTTTGTTGTTTTGTGATGAGGAATAAGTATTAAGTAAACGATTGAAGTAATTCAACATCTCACCGATGGTAAGATCATAATTAAGAGCAATGTCCTGAGGCATGTAACCCAAATCTCTACCTGGAATCATTAGGTCACGATGACCAAGTGGATGACCAAAAATTGTCGTTGATCCGGACTGGGTTTTAATTAGACCAATTAATGTTCGTAGGTAAGAGGTTTTACCACAACCTGATGGACCAATCAAGCAGAAAATACATCCCGACGGAATCGAAAGAGATAAATTGTTCAGAGCGATCACTTTCGACTTTCCTTTACTGTAGTTAAGGTAAAGATTGCGCGAGTCCACGGCGGTCACTTTTGAGTCCATTGGCAGAGACATTACAGTTTCTTCAACAAATAGTTAATTACAATTTGAAGAAACTTTGATTAGATTATTCTCACGATTTCATTTACATGTAAATGAAATTCGAATTCATCAAAGTTAATTACTCGAGTAGGTTGATTCGCTTTTATGTCTCTCCTTTTCTTTCGTTTCATTGAACAAACAACTTTTCAGATCATCTCACTTTCCATTCAAATTCTTACTCTCAATTTCTTTTGCTTCGGGGGATAAAAATTTCAACATAGGCAGTGATTAAGTCGTTTCTCTGTGCCCTTAATTCAACTTCGAAAAGTAAAGAAAAATCAACTTATCAATATCAGAACAAGAATCCTAATGAAAAGAGTGAATAACTGAGCTGCAAACATTTCGCAGCAATTAAAACTAATTGTGAAAACCTCATTATCTTAATGAAAAATAAGAGGCGAAAGTAATAAACCGGATAAATAATTTTCCATTGAAAAGTGGCAATAACTTTTTCTAATTTTTTAATAAAATCGACAATTAAACTCAATGTTCGGTGCTTGAACATACTAATCATTTGCTTATTCTCATTCGAAAATAAATTCTAATGACAATTAATATTCGGTGATTGTATTTCTAAGAAAGTACCAACTGTATTTCCATTCTAATCTGTTTTAATTGTCGAATCTTTAAAGGATATTTAGTTAATTGTAATGATCTTTAAGTTGATTTATCAATTGATACTAATTTTCTCTTGAGAATAATAGATTTCGAATTTGATTTAACCGCTTTTAGTTCGAATTTTGATAATGTGGTTTAGGGTTTATTCTGGTTAACTTGTTATTCTATTCTCTCTTTAGTAACCAGTCGAATTGAACAGTTCAACAAATGAGGGAAAAGCCAATAATTTACCTTAATTACTTGTGATCTTTTTCTGTGTTCCAATAAACGACCCACCAGATTGGCCTTGAGATAATTATCCTGCCTGTTCCATTAGAATTGATTGACCATTAGGAATTAAAGATAAACAGATTAGATTCCTAATTCTAATTCTATTCTAAACTAATAATAATTCTCTCTGATTGTCCATTCGTTCATCACCCTGTGTCTAACAAGTATCTTTGTCTTCATTATATTTTCCTCTGCTCTCTATGGTTTAGTCGCGTTTTTTGGGCGCTGGTTCATCGCCTTTGCCTTCATCGTTTCGTTTTTAATATTCTGGTGTTTTGTTTCTTTCTTTACCAAAGATTAACTCACCGATTGAACCAGCAAATCGAAGAGAATTCATCTAAATCGGATTAATAATTCTCTTCAATTTCTCTGTTTACATGTTACCATCTATTAATTTGTTCTCATTTTCCTCTTACTCTCTCCTTTCCTTTTCTATGTTTATTTTTCTCTCTCTACTCTCTGTGAATTTCCAATCAAACCTTAAATTGAACCTAATTAACTGATTGTTTTTCCTTCTTATTCAATTCTAAACCATTCGCATCATCAGAATCAATATTCATCATTCTCATTAATCATTCTGATTGAAGAAAATCAAATCTCACTACAAATTGCGGAAGAATCAACTTGTTTGTCTAATCTCTGTTTCCACCCAGAGTGTTGTAATTGCTTATGTGTGGAGTATCTCAAGTGCTCTTGGTGATTAATTCTTATTCTTGTTGTTGTTAATTGTTGGATTGTTTTCACTTGATTTAGAAGGTGATTTCTCTTGATGGCTAGCCCACTTGGTTCATTCTCTGGTTCCTCAAGCCATTCTCTTCGAAGCTCTCGAAAAGAGAGTAACACCGGTGAACCAAATTCCTCCTCCGATGTTCACCATTCCCACCATTCTCACAACTATGGACACTATCGAAGTCACTCTTCGTCCAGAGATAGTCGCTCTTTCGTTGGCACTGGTGGCATAGTCACTGGAAATCCTGCCTGGCTTCAAAGGAAGATCCACCTTCGTCCTGCTCTCCGTGGATGCCATTTAGTTACCGATGAAGTGCTTAAACAATTACCAGAATTGTCGAAATTTTTTGTAGGAATGTGTCACATTCACGTTCTTCATACATCAGCAAGTTTAGCTTTAAATGAGAATTGGGATCCTGATGTTAGAGAAGACATGGAAATGTTTTTATCTAGATTAGTGCCTGAGGTGAGTTTCAGTACAAGTGATTAACTGATTAACAGACAATCAATCATCTCATCTCATCACAATCAATGTATAAATGAATGAAACTAATTTCAGTCACCTCAGAAAATGCGATCAGCCAAAACTGTGACAAAATTTAACATTTGATTGTTGGTTATTCATGTTAATTGTTATTCTTGATTTTTCACTTAATTAATGTTAAAATTTCATTTCTTATCCAGAGTACTCCATTTCGCCATTCATGTGAAGGACCAGAAGATATGCCAGCTCATATCAAAGCTTGTTTCCTAGGAGCATCTCTAACGATCCCGGTCTCCGATGGTAAATTGACCTTAGGGCCTTGGCAGGGAATTTGGCTGTGTGAACATCGTAATCGAGCTGGATCAAGACAAATTGTCGTCACTCTCAATGGTTTCTTGAAAAACGATCCATCCTAAACAATAGTAACTTCACATTCAACATTGAACAATCAATTATGGAAAACTAATCAACAATTTAAACGGGATGGACTTTTGGTGATAAATATATAATATACCTAAATGTATATAAAAAATCAAATCAAGTCCTAGAGACTTAATCACAATCCACCTTATAATATGTTTCCATGAATCTACAACAATTTAACAGCGGCAAGAATTCATTGGAATCATAATAACCTCATCATCTTCGTCATCATCTATTAATACTAAAGCAAAGATCAAAGAGACATTGGCAATTTTTTTTGGACATATTTCGACAACAATTAAAACACTTAAGATATAAAAATATATATTCACACGTAAATTCAACAATTAAAACGATAATTAACAAAATGGAAAATCAAAAAGCTCAACAACAATCAGAGAGGAATCTATTTTCTCTTCGCAATCAACTTTACTGATCAAGAGCAATTTAAAACAAGGAGATACAATTTAGCTCTAATTGTGTCGTTATTTTAACTAAATCAAATATCGAGGTTTAATCAACAGCGAAATTTAAATGTACACCAACGTTGCACCTTCAAAAATGATGATCACCAATCTTAACCTTTGATGTTAATAATAATTCAGAATTGCTATTAGTTTAAATTGATTACGATTACCAATAGATCAGCTTAGTTATTGAGTTAATAGAATTAATTTTTAATCATATTAATTGTTTCCAATTTGGAAAAAGAAAACACTTTCCCTAAATAGTTACTCTCGGGCTTCTAATCAATTTTGAATTATTATTATCACTTGATTTTACTCATTTGCTTGAAAATAATGTCCGAACAGTGTGTTAATCATTAACAATTAACGAATGTAAACTAATCAACGAAGAAACCCAACAATTATATTTAATTGCAATTCTTGCCATCCAACTAATATGTTACGTCCCTTTGTCTCCTCTATTCTTATTAATCAACAAAAAGGAGAAATGTTAATTGTTCCAAGCTCATCTTTCTCTTAATAATTAATTAACAGTCCATTGTAACACCAATCAAAATATTATTACGATCAATTTATGACAATAATAAGATAAATAATCGAATGGAATCAAAGTTAAATTGTTTACAGATTAATCGGAAAGAAAAGTTTTCCATTACGAATTAAACCCGTTGATGAAAATGAAAAAATCGCAATTTAAAAAGTTGATACAATTTGTTTAGAATGAGAATTTACAATTAATTGTTATCACAATTAGAATCGTCAAGAAGATGAAACAATCTACAAATGATTAACTTGGAAACCCTCAAATCAGGAAAAAAGGTCGTTTAAAACTTAAGGTGAGAAAATTTTGTGACGAAATGAGAATTAATTGTTTATGATAATTTAATCAATCTTCCAATTGATTGATTGATTACAGAATGCAAACAACTACAATTAAAAGCAATTCTGAGAAAGAAGTGACATCTCTTGGCGATCAACTCAATTGGATTTTCTTTTCTTTTTTCTTATTTGATGTTTAATCTAATGAGTAACAACAACAACAAACATCATCATAATCACAATTAACAAATATGTCAAAAAGTCCATCAAATCATGTAACTGAATTGTTCGATCAATTTATTAATGGAACTACACTAAAATCTGTGTTAATTACTTTTCGTAGAATTTGCCTTCTATTGGGTATGTAATTGTTTCTATTTTTTCCCTCAATTTCTAATTAGCATTTTCGATCCCATCATGATAATTAAAGATCTCGAGCTTAGTTAATGAGGATGGAACAGTGTAACTATTGCACTTTCGCACTTATAAGATAATATGATCATGTTTTGGTTATGAATGATAATGAATTTAGGTGAAGTTCTTGTGTAGCGATTATGATGATGAAGATAAAGGTGATTGTAAGGGATAAAGATTTGTGATTAAGAAGAAAAAAGAAAAGTACAATTAAATTATTATTCTTAACATAATTGTCTCTCTTTCTCTCTCCCTCTCACCCCAATCAGTTAATTTGCTTCTCGAAACATTAACCCAATTGACCGTGAGATGAATTCTCATGTATTATTGTTTACACTTTTGTAAACCGTTAAACTAATTGTTGCTTGTAACTTGTGTCATTTCAATTGTACCATTAATTAGACTAATTTCTGATTGTATTGTTGTTTCATTGACCATAAAAACACACAGATCTTTATACGATGAGACTGGAATCGATTTGGAAAATATCTGTTATTATAAAGACGATACCCATTATTTTGTGATGACCGCCAAGAAAAGTTCACTACTTCAACGAGGTGTATTGATTAACGATTATTCAGATACTCGAGCTCTTTTGGCCTCAACCAATATTGATCGAAGTCAGTTACTGGCCTACGCCCGAGATGCTGCCAAATGGACTACCGGTAATGGTTGATTACAATTAGAGATAACAAATGATTAGCACAACAACTAATCCATGAAATTTAATTGATCACAACAACAAAGAGAAAAAGCAATCAATCAGTTTTGTAAGATTTCATTTAAAAACAGAACAAAACTTGAAATGAATCAGGTCATTGTTTTAGTGTTGATTAGATGAATTGATCTGTTGATCTGTTGATTGGTTTATTATTACAATTTGAGAGTAAATTAAGCAATTTATTTATCCATCAAGTGTTTGTGCAATGATTTGGACAATCTTTTTTTTCCTGGTCAATTCTCAATGTTATTGGTAACAATCAATTCTGATGAAAATGTTAATTTGTCTCTTTTCAGGCTTGGATACTCCTAATTTTGCTCTTAATCATTATGGAGAAGCTGATGTAGCCATGTTTGATTTCACCTCAATGTACGCTGCCGATAATGCTTGTCGAGCTATGAGAATAGCCGATGAGGATCGGTGAGGATTAAAGCGTTAATTGTAATAACGATCTAAGGAACGACTGTAACGATTGTGAGTCGCTGATCCATAACCAGGGTGAATTGTGTATGGATTTGATTGAGCATAACGTTGCTGTTCAATAGATTGTAAGTGTTGTTGTTGATATGAAGGGTGAAGATGATGTTGATTATAATAAGAGGCTTGAGGTTGGTGAACATGAGATTCAATTTGTCCGGAATAAGGTGAACCATAAGTGTTATTATAAACCATTGAACCAGGTAAAGGTATTGACGGGAATGAGGCATTTCGTTGAAGATAAGGATTGGACGCTATTTGTAGCGATGTATCAGTGTACGGAATCCCACCGACCCTCGAGACACCGGGTAATGGTCGTCTCTCTATAACGGGATCTGGTACATGAGAGTAAAGGTTAAATAAAGCGTCAAGATCACTTTCTGATCGATGTTGTCGAGTTCGAGGATAAGCGCCCGCGATCATACCCTGTGACCTAAGGATAGATTGAGTAGGAACCGAAGGGGTCAACATTGACCCTTGACCATAAACACCGCCAGAATTAAGGTTATAAGGTGAGGAAAGGTTAGTTTGAATGTATCTTAAATCGTGATCGGAATGATAAAGGTTATCGTTATAGTGTTGTTGCTGCTGTTGTTGGTATTGACGAAGACGTTTACGTTCATCGGCAAAATATTTGAGGCCATTTTTTATTTGCTCACGAAGTGAAGACTCACCCGTATTCGATGTCGTTGTTGTTGCTCCATAAGGCTCTGGTGAACGATGAGATACAGTGATTCCTGGAAGAGCCGATGAACGATTTGTCAATGATGACGAGGAATTGTGAGTAACAGGAAGTGTCACATTGCGACGAGCAATCGTCGATGGTGATATTGGGTAATGACGATCCGAATGGGATGATGATTGTCTATGTGAACCTAATGACCAAGTGCCACTTCCACTTCCTATTGTATACTGAAGGTAAGGATCAGGTGAATATCGACTGGATGGATGAGTGTGGAGATTTACTGAACTTGGACGTCCATAACTCGAGGCCAATGTTGCTAAATGTTGTTGCTGTTGAATGTACCCGTAAGATTTGGTTGGTGTCCCTGGATAAGAAAGTGTGACTTGATCCATTGGAGCTGAAGATGAATATGAAACCACAGACGAGGGTCGATAAGCAGAGATGGATGATGGAGCCCTTGATGATGAAGATAAGGCTGAAGATGAATTGTTTGACAAGGCCAAATGCCTGTAATAGTATTGAGATGGTAATTCAGTTAATGATTTAGATAAAACTCTTAGAGCTAAATCTTTGTATAACCGTAGCTTAGCTACAGGAATCGTCGGTGAGAGCGGCTGCCGGTTCCAAGGCTTCGAGGGAAGCCAACGTCGATTTCGTTCACTGGTAACATAATTAGATCCATAATCACTCATCTATTACTAAACATCTACTAGAGAAACTAGAGCAAGAAGATAAAGAGAGTGTGAGAGAGAGAAAGAAAATGGAAGATAATCCAAAATCTATGGTGAGAGACCAAAAGAAAACAAAAAACAATAGAATCACAAATTGACCAAAACAAAAAAGATCCAAGGAAAGTAAAGAGTAAAAATAGAAAATTGAATTAATCTATTTCTCTAATGCGAATATTGAACAATCGAATTAACTTGATAAAAAAATAGTCAATTAAGAAGAACATGTAACAATTAATTCAATAGAAATAACAAGTTTAATTAATTTAGATTAAAATGTAAATGAACAACAATCAAAAGATGAAAGAATAACAATTAACTCGATGAATCTTTTTTTCGTAAACACAACGAACATGACGCAGTCGCTTTAAGAGAAATCGAATAATCGAATTTTTTTTTTCCTTTCTTTTCCTCTTTCGTTTCTCCTTGGATTTCACCTTTACTCCCAATGTACCTTTCGAACGCCATGTTGTTTATATTATCATATGTTCATCCATAATAATCCAGGTAAATCAAAGGTAAAGAGCATGAGAGTAATGACAAACTCATCAAGTTAATTTCGAGATCGATTCCTGATGAGATCAAGTAAAGATTGTTAATCGTAACGATTTAACAAACAGTCGAAAGATTAAATTGTAAATAACAATCAAATTGAGTTAGGAAATTAACAATACAATTATTGATTAAAAATCTTCTGTTGTAATTAAGATGTTCATTTACATAACTGATTAAAGAGATTCAATTGAACGAATTGAATATTTGTCGAAACTTTTTATTTATCAATATCATTCTGTGAATATTTTTTTAATTTAGTTTAATTTTTGTTAGTTGTTCCATAACAATCAACTTCTTAACCGGTTGATTGTTTAAATTGAATGAAATTGTATGGAATGGGTTAACTGAGAATGGGATTTTCAGCTTATTACATTGATCATGTGAAAAAAATTCCCATGTTGTCAAATATGAAAATAATACATGTATTGACGTATTGATCGTTAACTTAAATTGTTAAGTTTAGATTAATTGTCCATGAGATTTGTTGTCAAGTAAATTGAGAAAAATTTATCACTTAATCACGTTTAACACCAGTCCGATTGCATCTTGCAGCAATGGTTTCCTTTGTGACACTTTTACAGTCCCAAATGAGACCCAATTTGCGAGCTGAATCGAGGACCATTGTGGTCAAATTGAATGACCATCCCCATTCTGATGTTGAATAATCCCATGGGAATGTGTGGTGGTAATTGTGATGACCTTCACCCAAGGCTAGAGACGAGACGAAATAATTTTCAGCTGAAGCGATTGATGAATCATATGGACGATAGCCCCACATATGAGCCGCTGAATTAACAAGCCATGTGATATGAAGTTGCAAAATATAACGAGTCACAGCACAGAACCAATAAGATAACCAGAGACTTTCAGACCAAAATAAGTTTGGAATGAGCGTCGGAATGATAACACTAAATAGGAGGAAAAGTTTCATATAATGACGACGTTGGAAAACAATCAAAGGGTCAGCGGTTAAATCGGAAAGATCAATTTTCCGACCACAAATTGCGACCAATTGATGTTTTCGGCACATTAGCCAACCCATGTGAGAGAAAAAGAACCCACGATTTGAATTATGTGGATCAGCATCGGTTTCAGAGTATTTATGGTGAACACGATGATCTCGAGCCCAATCGTAAACCGAATTCTGTCCACAAGCGGTATTACAAATTAACAGGAACAATCGAAAAGGTAAACTGGCCTTATAAGAGCGATGAGCCCAAAGACGATGAGCTCCTCCGGTCACACCGAGTAGACAAAGTTCCCCAAAAATGGCCGCTAATGAACAAAAGAAAACCAATCAATAAGAATAGCAAGTTAATACATATTAACGATTAGAAAAGTTTTAAAGTTTGATCAATCAGAATCAAATCAAATCAAATCAATCCGATAGTTAAAGTGCTTCTAGTGCATCAAGTGTACTTGGGGCAATGATGAAATTTGACTCATAATTACTTAATAGTTTTAGGAATAGAATAATTAACGAAACGATCGACTTACTATAGATGATCGTGGCCCATGAGGCCTGTGTCCAAGCGAGGTAGAGGCCATAAAAAGCACCGATGTGTAAAACAAGATACCAAATAACATTAGTCCAAACAATTTGTTCCATTGGCTTCCAATCAGGATCATTATCGGTAATCTTAATCTTAATCTTGACCTTATCGTCCTCCACATAATCGAGAGGAACATCTTCTTCGCGAATCCGTGGTCCCATGATTAGAACAACAATTAGTTACAATTAACAAATGAAAGAGAAAAAAAATGAACTGAACTTTTTGAGAAAAAGAAAACACTATTAGTAAATTCAAAGAAGGTCAAAGAGAAGCAAATTATCGATAAATTGTTGGACACTCACGATTAGATTAAATTGTTTGTCATTAATTGTGATGTTAACTGATCAACAAGAAGAATGGAAATGATTTAATCAACATTGATGGCGATTTTTTTTGGAGGAAAGTCAAGAAAAGGAGGAGTTGAAAAGTTCGCATGTAATTTTATCATGGAAAAGATTGAGAGATAAGAATGAAAAAAATGACTAGAGAATCAACTAATTTGATTGAGATTAAAAAACTAATATGATCATCATTTGATGGCAGAATCATTGGATTACCTTGATTGTTTCAAATGATTAACACATGTACAATTAGTGATTAATTGAAATTGAAAAAAAAATCGGTTAATCCAATGTGATGGTTATGATGATTTTTAAGATCCAATATCAGCTCTCCTAGAGTTTATCCAATTGATTGATCATGTTAACAATTAGCCAGTTAATCAGTTAATCACGAGTTAAATAAGCATCGGAAGACATTATAATCTTTATTCAAACTTATTGATTGATTTTCATTGATTCTATCAAGATAATTGTTATTTTCAGTAAATATTATTTGTTAATCATTATTATCAATTGATTTAAAGCAATATTTAACTATTGGTATTAGAGTTGGAAATTAGTGATTATAAATCATCAGGTAACTAATTGAGTTCCTTTAATTTAATTCCTAGTTAATAGTAATAATAATCTTACATTACGTTTGTATCTTTATGTTAACATTTTCATTTGTTCAACTATGGATTACAATTTACTTAATTGTGATCAATTTAACCTTTTTTTTCAAGGATTTTTACCTGTTTCAAACATCTTATTAAATTGTTAATCGTCTCTATTGTTGATGTTACTCAAATTGGTTAATAGTAAATACTAATTTCTAGGATTATTTGATTTTACTTCCTCCAAGTTACTAATTTAATGTTACCAGAATGAGAAATTAATGATTAACTTTAATTCATATTTGTTATTACTAATAATTGTTTAGCTATTTGATGACATTAATCAGTTGATTGTCTTCTTACAATGAGAAAGAAATTTAAATTTTAATGGTTACAAAATTATCTCTGTCATAGTATCAATCTAATTGTTAATTTGATTTCTTTTTTTTTTGATGAAATTAAAATCATTTGCATGGTTGTATCAATATTCAACTAATTGTTACTGATTATTTATTACCTTCTAATGATATGTTTAAGAAAAATAAAGAAAGTGATAGAAAAGGATTGACTTGATTATTACATTAATTTCCTTGTTCAAAATAATCAACTTGGTAATTTACATTAATAACTTGATAGGTTAATTGTTTACCTCGATTTATTTGATTACTTGTTTTCAGTGAACATGTTTTTCACATTGTCATCAAACAATCAACTTTGTTTCAAGAAGATGATATAATCACAATGAAAAGAATACAACAACAATTACCTTTTATTACCTTTCGAAAAGTTTTTAATTGTTTTTCGTTAGTTAATCAAACAAAAACTACTGAAATTAAAGAGTAAAAAACAAGAGAGAGCTTTGGATAGATTAACGATTCGAATCCAATTTGTATCCTTATCCATTTCTACCTTAATCTTATCCCGTTTCTATATCTCACTAATTTATTAATAATAATTGAATCTCAATAATCGTCTCGTCTTGATAATTTAAGACAAATTCCAAGAGGTTTTCTTAAATGCCGCAGGCGATTAACTTTGTATAATCTATTGATCGAGTTACACTCCTTTTATTGCTCCTGATTGAACTTAATTAACTTTACCTGATAATTTTGGTTCATTTATTACAATTTATTATTTCGATCAATTTATGACAGTAATAATTAAGATAAATAATCGAGAGGAATTAGAATTGTATTAAGAAAAGTTCTCTATGTGAATATGTTTTTATTACACAAACTGCCTGATGAAAATCGAAATTTAGTAAGACTAATTGTCGATACAATCTATTCAGTAGGAGAATTTACAATTAGTTTTATCACAATTAGAATCGTCAAGAAGATGAAACAATCTACAAATGATTAACTTGGAAAACCTCAAATCAGACAAAAAGATCGTTTCAAACTTAAGGTGAGAAAATTTGGTGACGAAATGAGAATTAATTGTTTATGATAATTTAATCAATCTTCCAATTGATTGATTGATTAACACCTGATTGTTACAGAATGGAAACAAATACAATTAACAGCTAATAAATTATGATAAGAAGAGTCAAACAGGTGAAACGAAATTGGTAATTCGTTATTCTTGATCAATTATATTCATAATTATCCATCACAATCAAACAGAATTTATGATTAATTACATTTCGATGATCTAAATAATTAGTTTCTTGTCAACGAATCTTTTTAATCATCAAATGAATCTATTAAAAAGCTAATTAGATGACAAATTAATTGAGAAAACAATCATTTGTTTGTTAATTATACAATAGATGGCGACACTTTTCGTTAAATTTTCGATTTAATTTTTACAATTAACCTGTTAATTATTAACTTGTTAATTGTTTTCTATCTTTATCAACTAAAATAGATTCTTTTTGCCTTAAACTAAATTCTGTAATTCTATAATTTTTATTCATTTTATCAAAACCATTAGAAACTCTAGTAAATTAAGCCCACTCATTTCCTTAATCATTGAAACATTTTGATTATCTTGGTTTCTGGTTGTTGATTGTGGTGATAATCAACTTAAACTAATAGTGTAAGAAGGTTAATCAACCAGGAATTGATTAGAAATTAACTAACACCTTCATCCTTTAAGCTTTTCGTACCTTCAATTACTCAAACAATTAAGATTTTTCTTTCCAAGAAAAGATTATCAGTTTTGATCATAGTTTTTCCTAATCATCAAATTAATCTTAAAATTATCTAAAATAACAATTAAATCTTCACCATGTTTTGTTTATCTAAGGCTCCTTGGGCACCTTGATTGCTTTGATAATCGATTGATTTGTTATTGGTTAATTATTTTGCTTAGCAATTATGATTAGACAGTTTCAAGGATCAAAATCAACTATTTACAATTAAGTTTCATTTGCTGATTCATTGAATTAAATTATGACCAAAATCATTTTGATTACAATTAAATTAATTTCCCAAATAATAGTCTTTGGATTAACCAATGATTTCAACGTATTGAAAAAAACAATGGTAATCAATCAATTGATCATCAAAAAAAACAGAATCAAATCAAGATGATTTCAAGTTGATTAACCTTTTTGATTATTATTCACATAATTAAATTCATGTAATAGTTTACACTTTCACTGATTTTCATGATTGTAATACTATTTGTTGTAAACTGATTATCTAAATCAGTTAAACAATAGACAAATTAAGAAACGTGATCAAATTAATCAAATAAGACAAATTGTTAGCTGGTGTTACATAAAATATATTAATTATTAAATCAGTTAAAAAGACAATGGAATGATAGTTGATTTAAATAATATCAATGATTATCGAAAATGAATTTAATCAATTGGAACTGAATAAAAAGTAACTAAATTAACTTGTCGCTCCATTTTCAACAGATTAAGAATAATAAACGTGACTAACTAATTGTAATCAATTATTGTGAGATTTCAGACACTTAATAAGAAACAGACTAATTTAAATATCTACGTAAACGTGTTATAAATAATTATCTAGCTCAAGGTCATCTAAAGGTTTTCGTTGATGAGGCGAATTCCATGATCGAATTCAGAACATAATTTAGTTCTAATTTCTCGATATAAACGATATAATAATCGATGAAAATTTTCGATGATTGCGAATTCTCATAATAATAGTATTAGATTTTCTCGAAATCGAGTAATAACTTGAAGATTCTCTCTTGTAAAAATATTAGATTGTGAATAGATCAACGATAAAATACTCGGCAAGGAATCAAATTAACTCACACTTATCAGCTAATTAACTATCAAGTCTATTGAAATCAGAAGAAATTGATTCGGATCTGGATTGAATTAGCAGTTGTTTTCTCGCTTTGAAAGGGAAGATAAAATTAGAAAATAGTTACTAGAGACTCGGGAGAAGGCAAAAGATGAAAACTATCAGACAATTTATTCAAATACGAATCATAGATTGATATAAATGGTTTCAAGGAAATTTAATTCAATCAAATCGGAAGAAATTAAAAAGGTCAAACAAGGGCAATACTCTGTTAAGAGATGGCGACACTAAAATTCTGATAAATTCTATGAAAGAAGCGACATCTCTTGGCGATCAACTCAATTGGATTTTCTTTTTCTCTTTTGCTTATTTGATGTTTAATCTTCAATGAGTAACAACAACAACAAACATCATCACAATCACAATCAACAAATATGTCAAAAAGTCCATCAAATCATGTAACTGAATTGTTCGATCAATTTATTAATGGAACTACATTAAAATCTGTGTTAATTACTTTTCGTAGAATTTGCCTTCTATTGGGTATGTAACTGTTTCTATTTTTTTTTTCTAATTAGCATTTTCATTTTCATTCTCATTCTCAATATTCTAATTTTTGTTTTCTTTCTCACAATTTTTGTTCTATATAAACACCAATATCCATTTTGTAACATTGTGCTAATAATAACAAAAGATCTCGAGCCTGGACCTTTCAACCAGTTCTACCCCACCCTTAAGAAAGGAATAGTTTGTAACAAGAATTGGAAGTCACAGTCAATATTTTCTAAAATAGAAAAGAAAGCCTTCAATAAGATTTATCATTCATCAGGGTCAAGTAGTGGATCTTCTGGTATTGGGGGAAGAAATAGTGCTAATAGTCATCATCATCACCATCACCACCATCATTCCGGTTCACCTCATGGATCTAATAATGTTCTCAAAAATAATAATTGTCTGGTTATCGGTGGTGGACCTTGTGGTCTACGAACAGCAATTGAATTACAACTACTTGGTGCTCATCACGTAATTATAACAGAGAAACGAGATAGATTCTCACGTAATAATGTACTTCATTTATGGCCTTTTGTAATTGCTGATCTTAAGCAATTGGCTGGTAAAAAGTTTTACGGAAAATTTTGTGCAGGTAAGCAAAAGTACTACAACAAGGCTAATGATAGTGAAGAAATTGAAACAACAAAAAGATGATGAAGATGAAGATGAAGATTGAAAGATGAGTGTAGATGGATTTTAAAAGAAAGAAAGAAAACAAAATAAAACAAGGATGATGATGAGAGAGAAAAGGTTGTTCATCTATGTTTCTTTCTCTTTTTTTTTCATCTTCACCTTCAATATCTCTTACTTTTTCCTGTAATGATAATAAAGATGATCCTCTTCATCTTTATCTTCATATTTCTTACTCTCCGTTGCTTAATCAACTGTAGAGCACTAATCGTTTTGGCTTCTTATTTCAGGCTCCATCGATCATGTCAGCATAAGGCAACTTCAATTGATGCTATTGAAAGTAGCTCTCATCATTGGATGTGAATTTATCGAGAATGTGACCTTTGAAGAGATTTGTCCTCACAATATCCGATTATCTCGAGAGTCAATTAAAGAAACCAGTCCAGAATCAGAGATCGATGGATCTTGTGCAAGTAAAGAAAACAAACAATCCCACCAATCACCAACCAAACGAAAGCTTTATTCAACAACAGAGGAAATTGAATGTAACAAAAAAGGGACAAATTGTGATCCTGATAAAAAACCACCACCACCGCTACCAACAACAACAATCAATTGTGACAATCAAGAGAATCAAGATATTTCTAATATTGTCAACAATGATAGTGATAATAAAGTTATTGATTGTTCATCATCAAATGATTACCATGGTATTGGAAAAACAGAATCCCGTCGGCTTTCAATTTGTTCCTGTTGTTGTCATCTTCACCGTTCATCTTCCTTCACAGATGAGAGTGGGCGTCCTTTTTGGTCTCATCTTCCTAAAAATTATATTGGTGCTTATGCCCACTTTAGTCTTACCTCATCAACACCCAGCACCGCAACAACCTTGGTTAATTATGATCTTTTATTAGAAAAATTACACACTTATCCATTTGATATTCTAATCGGTGGTGACGGAAGACGAAATACACTCAATGATAATTTCCCTCGTAAAGAGTTCAGAGGGAAATTAGCGATCGCCATAACAGCCAATTTTATCAACAATCACACCCTGGCAGAAGCTCAGGTACCTGAAATATCTGGAATCTCTTTCATATACCACCAGGAAATGTTCAAGTTAGTCACTCACTCTTATCATTTCATCACAATAATTCAATTTTACCCCAAGTTGAATTTGTCTCTAACTCACTCACACATTAAAAACAACAACAACAAAGCTTATGTCATCCTTATTCTCTCTCTCTCTCTCTCATCTCAAAACCCACCTCCGGTTAAATAATGATGTTTTATCCTCATTTTAGCCTTTACTTATACATTTACTTTTCTCTCTCATATTATTACCTTTATTCATCTAAAATCTTTAAGGTTATTTTCTTTCATTCAGAATATTTTTTGTTTTTTTCTCTTCTTGTTTCCTCTGTTTACTTTTCAGGCCACTTACTTTTCGTTAATTTACCAGATATAACCAAAAGAAGCGTAGCCAAACTACTCTAGTACAGAGAAGTCACTCATCTAGTTCATTCTTTTCTCTTCACTCATTTCTCTTTCTTTCTTCCAAAATCTTAATCCTTATCCTCTCTCATCATCATCTCATTCAACCAGAAAATAACAAAAAATTTCTGTGTGTTACTCTTTTGGGTTAAATAAATCAGAAAAAAGTGATATTTATGTTGGTGTTTGATGATAATCATGATGCTGGTTATCAGCAGAATCACAACCCATACGCAATTAGCTTAATTTTTTGCCCATGATTTAAAAAAATTGTTTCCTTTTCTCTGTTACTAGTTATCTATATGGTTTGATAAGTTTCAATTCAAAAAAAATTATCATTAATTTGTTACCATCATTATCATCAATCGCGTTTAAAATTGAAGCTCCCGTTTTTTACCCCTGATGATTAACTACACTCCCTTTCCTATCAGAATATATTAATTCAGAAAGTAACAGCAATCATACAACATAAAACTTAATATTGATTATCATTCAAGGTAAAAATCAACAAACATAATTACAAATCTCAAATCAAGTTATCATTTATTTATTATCAGTATGTCAAGTTTTCATTTAATTGTAATATGATTAACAGATGATGATTATAAGAGGCAACAACACTGACAAAACCAAACAATTTAAACGTTATCAGTTTGAATTACTATTAATTGTGATAAACAATCACTAATTATATTTATCCTTTTCAATACATACTTATTACTTCATCTTTTATAATGATTAGCAATTAACCAATTCAAATCCCACCTTAACCTAACCTTATCATTGACCAATGATTGGTTGTGTATGTATGTGTGTACATACACTGCGATGATTAACAATTTACTAATCATTTTGATTATGATTAAAAAAAGGCTTTGGTCGTGGTCTGTATCACCTAAATGACTTTTCTTGGTCTACCACACTTTTCCCGTTATCATTACTCACAATCGAAGGTCATTAGTAGTATTTATTTTCCTTTGCCGTCGAAAACCACTCAACCATTATCATCTTAATCATCTTAATCATCATAATAATCAACATGATCATTTTCACCATCATCAACATAATCATGATACAAATCACTCCCTAATCACAAACAATCTCAATCACACAATAATAATACAATATACTCAATATTCACAATACTATTTTGGACAATCTTATTTAAATTTCGTGACATGTTAGTTAAATTATTATTATTATATTATCATTATTGCTACTATTGAACAATGAATAGTGAAACCTTAACCAACTTTTTATTATTATCTATTTACTTACCTTGATTGTTGTATTATTTTCGGGAAAGTGACATAAATCAGTGGCAGGAGATCATATATCAAGTTAATTAATAATAATAATTTATATCAACCTTTTATTGCTTCATCATATTTATCTTCATTTACAGTTATCTTGATAATCTTCATCATTAACCCTTTGATCCATTTTTTTTTAAATACACAATTAGTGTTAATTTATTTCAGATTAACAATGATATATGTTTTTGTTTATTAATGAATATACTTTTAATCCGTAGTAGGAGTTAAGGTCATCCTACCACAATCTTAATTGTAATTACGGTTTAATTTAGAGACAATTAGAGTTGATTCATTATCTAAAAATGTGTAAATTATTTCATACGAAGTTATCATGATATAATCTTAATTAACTTTTGGTTAATTGTGTTGTTTGTTTGTTTCCATTTAATGTTGACACTATCACAATTATCGTGATACCAGCAAGACAAAAAGCTAAATTGTTGGTGTCATTTGTTTTCCAGTGGTTGGTGTTAACAAGGTAATCATTTTGTTATCATTTAACTAACTGATAATAGTAATAAAGATGAGAGAGTGACAATGACAATCTTAAAGTTAATTGTTGATTATGGAGAGTTGAGTCCAATCAAGTAATTAGTAAAATGATTGAACAGACTTATTCCATTAATTTGATTGACCTTTGTTTTTGTTTTCCAACAAATCAACAGATCAACTTGATTGTTGATAATCTTGATTTTATCTACACTTATATATAAATATTGTCAAGATAATCTGATCGGCCGTGTTTGAATATTGAATGTAAATTGTTGATTGACTTAACGTTGTTATTTATAACGTTGATTGTTAATCATGATTAAGTTCATTGACTAACTGGTTTCCAAAGTTCTGATCAACTGTATTGTTGTTACAACTTGTGACGATGGAGAGAGAAAGTTAGATGAACTTTCGGCGATCTCAGTAAAAAATGAAGTTTTTTTTAGAAGAAAAAAAAAATTATTTTGGCAAAAATGAAGATGAAAGGATGTGAAGTCAATGGATTGAGAGAAAACTTATCTTCCTCTGTCTTTCTCATCCTGATTTTCTTGATGACAATTTTCATTCATCTTCTTAACTTTACAACTTTGATTTTCTCTTCTTATCTTTTCCCCTTGCTTTCTAAATCATATTATCATGATGATCATCAAATCAATGTTGCTCTACATCTCGATCATTTTTTTTTTCATCTTCATCAATCCCTCATCTTCAATGAACAAAATCAGGCCAATTATTTACTTTTTCTTTTGTTTCTTTGACAATCTTCTTATTCCTCCCATGATCCATATCAATATAAATAATCATCATCATCTTGGTCAATCAATTTGTCCATTCTCCATGATAATGATCATCTTTCTCTCTCCCCTTTTCATTCATAATTACTATTACATTGATGATAATGATAATAAAAAAAGCATGATAATGATTATTATTATTAAGGCCTCAGTAAATTATCATGTTTGTCTGTTTCTTTGTTACTTTCACGACTTCTCATGATGTTGATGATCAGAAACAATTTAAATCACTAACATTGTATTAAATATGCAGTACAAAATGATACATGTATATAAATGATAATTACGCTGAGGGTTTGCAAGATGATGATGATGATAAATTGATGATAACCCTTGTTTCCTATGTTTAATGATGATTTTCACTTTCTCGAAATTGAAATAAGATTTTTCTGTAAAATCATATTATCATGATGATTATTGATGTAAACAAGTTGATATGGTGATTCAAACATTCAGATTTTGTTTATTATTATTATTATTATTATGAATAATTAGTGATTAATCAATGATCTGTATCTAATAGTTTTGATACTCACTATTGAGATTGATGATTAGTTATCATGATCATCGTCATGTCATCATCTGAATTAGGTTTTTCATCAGCAATCCTTTTAGCTGGATTATCATGAAAGGTTTGATTCAGTAAAATGATGATTATCATCAATTAAATTGATTCATTAAATGACATATTTAAATTGATATGGTTACTGTTTGTTTTATTAATCAAGGTTTTTATGTTTAATTTATTGAACAATTTGATTGTAATCATTGACTTTTATTTTCATCATTCTTGTTACTATGATATTTAATCATAATTATCCTTTTTTTATCATCTATTCATTTCTGCAAATCTAATTGCTCATATTCTTGACCATTAATTGAATTTGATTCGTTGTGTAAACCATACAATTAATTTGTATTACTTTTTAATCATTTTGCTGTTGTGAAAATTTGTGTCTCTCTATTACTTTTGATTGTAAGTAATTAGACTTACAATTAAGCCGAAAAGTTTAATCGCTTTCTAATGTACATTATTTATTGTCTAATTGATTAATTCAATTTTTTAATTCTATTTAAATTATTTAACCAGTTCAGTTACTCCTCCTTAAACTGTCTGGTTAATTAAACTTTAATTCAATTTAATTGTGAAATTTTGACTTGGAGCTTAATTTGGTTGGGCTAATTTTACTTAAATTGTCCTAATTTACTAATTATACATATCACTGAGCACTAATCAATTAGATAAACACAATTAGCTGATCAAAATTATACATATAGTTGATTAATACAATTAATCCGATTAAAATTGATTTTGTTAATCTGTTTTTCCTTCACCATCTAATTGCTAATCATTAACCTTAACTTCAATGATTACTTTAATTGTGTCCAATGTTAACCTGACAATTACCAACAAAGATCACTAATCATTTATTTGATTGTTTGTGATTATCATTTGCTATTATTTATGATTTAGTTGATTCCTTTTTGATTATAGTTTAACTAAATCATTTTCAATCTCATTAAATTGTTGTAAGTAAATAAAATGTTTACTTATAAAAACGTTAATTGTGATTAGTTTTAAATCGTTAGTCTGATCATGAAAATAAAGGTCAACTTTTTTTTTCGAAACTTTAATTTTGTTGACAATTTATTTTTAGATTTTCTGATTAAATAACTAATCAACTTAACCCAAAACTTATCACCTTAACTTTATCAGAGTTTCATATAATTATTATCAAGATAATTATATAATATGATTAACTGATTAAATACTCATCATCATTTCCATCAACATCAATCAATTAGTTAATCTGTTTTTCCAATCAATTGAAAGTAACCTGAATTTGAAGTGAATTAAATTGCAATTGATTAACTCTCATCTTTAACTGATCATCTTTTTAATCATAACTCTAATAGTTTAATTAATATTGTTCATGATAAATCAATCCTTGAAAAAAGCCCTGCGGCAGTTAAGTAATAGCAATTATCTTAATTACTGTGTTTTATTACAAAAAAAATAACAATTACCAGAATAGATGTTGATTAACTCACACTAATTGTGATCAACTGATGACATTATTATTTACAATCGATACTGAATTAAGAATCCACTGATTAAGGTGATAATTAATGAAATGATGATCTTATTAAGTATATAGTAATTATATCAACTAAATTGTTAATCATCACAAAGCTTCAGCCATTAAATCATTTGAAACCATTACAATTAAATTTCAATGTTAATCGTTACCTTAATCATGATTAAGGTTTTTCTTTCAATTGTTACAATAAATGTTATTTAATCATTTACAGTTAGTTTTTTTTTATAATTCAACTTCCGCAATTGTATTCTTGATAATTACCGTATTATTATATTTGACTACATAGACATTGAACAATTTAGCTTTTAATTGTTGTTAATTTACTTGTCAGCCTCGACAATCAAGTTAATCAACTTATATGCCAGTCATATGATCAAATTGTGATAATTAGTTTCTACCTGTTGAAACTAAGCTTGTTAAATTAATTATTAAATCAACATGACTTTCAAAAAAAAAACAACACAATTTAAATTGCTACAATTAATTAGCTCCAATAATCAAGTTGTTTGTTTGTCAGACTGTCAACTTGATGTAGGAGATAATTAATTGTAAGATAATTGTCACACATAATTTATTAATCAACTTTGATTAAAAATTTTGTTTATTTACTTTTCAATCAGTCAACTAGATTAACAGATTAACACTAATCTCACCTTAATCTTTGTATTGCTTCAAATGACAAAATCAAGATGAGACTGAACTTTTTTTTTAATCTAAACCTTTTAAAATAGTTTTAATATATTAAAGATAAGCAACAATTTCCTAATAAAATTAATTAATTTTCAAAACGATTAATTGAATTGATTAATTACAATTGAAAAACTAACTTAAAAACTATTCATCAACCTAATTTTGTATTGATCAGATTAATTATTAGTTAATCAGCAAAACTGTGTAAACCAAACATTTAATTAAATGTGATTTAAATCACAAGTTACCATCGATTAGCAATTATTAGGATGCTAATTGTTAACAATTTAACAAATTTCCAAACTGTATTCAATAACAATCGTAACGAAATGGAAGAAAAAAAATTAATTCCTTACATGTTGATGTTCACCAATTTAAAATTAACTTAAATTTGTTGAAAACTAATAGTTAATTGTTGGAGATTACTAACCTCACCCATATCAATTAAATACTATCATTTTGAATGATAATTAAGTGAACAATATGAGTGGGATTTAATTGAAAATGATTTAAATTTATGATAACAATCAAATCTCCTCTAGACATTATCAACAGGGACGTTTAACCCTTTCAAAGTTAATCTCTATCTTGATCCTCACCCATCCTCATCCCACCTCCTCCACCTCCTTCACATGGACCTTAAAATATCATCATTAAGAAGATGATGATGATGATGATGAGGATGAGATGATTAGTTATATTCAATTATCAACATGTACCTACTCCCAACCCTTTAAAAGGTATATTCATTTTTGATAATATTAACCATGGTTTCCAAAATTAAGATGATGATGATTATCATTTTAATCGTTGAATGATGATTATGATTAAAATTTACAACTCACCTCACGTTTTTGTCTTACCTTATCTAAAATCATTTAACTTGTTTACAGAATCTTAAATGATGATAAATGAATGTAAATATTAATACATGACGATAACAATTAGTTGTTATCAATTTTGTGTGATTGTTACTCTTAATTGTTGTTACCATTATGATATTTGTCACTTTTACCGTTAATTATGTAAAAGTTGCTGTTTAAATTTCTTGTTGGCGGTTACACTGATTGTTTTTATTAATACAATCAACTGTCAGTTGTAATTGTTTTTGTTATTATTTAATTGTTATTTGATAATAATAATGAGTAATCATGTAAATATAATAATAGAAAGAATAATAATCTTGATGGTAATTAACATTACATCATCATTTTAATTAACTGGAGTCAACATATTCCCTTATCATATGTTAATTGATTAAATTGAAATGATTATTATTAACATTAGTTGATTCTAATTACG
Organism: Panonychus citri; assembly: GCF_014898815.1. Lineage (NCBI taxonomy): Eukaryota > Metazoa > Arthropoda > Arachnida > Trombidiformes > Tetranychidae > Panonychus > Panonychus citri. Next base: position 3,883,165 of record NW_026515543.1, on the reverse strand, counting down.
AGAAATCATCTAATTGTAGTGATTGATTAATGTTTTCTTGTTAATTTTTGTCTGGTTACATTTACGGAAGTTACTCTATCATCAAGAATTGGAAATATAATAATAATTACATGAATTCTGAGTGAATATCCTATGATATCATGATGAGTATTCATCTTGTTGATCATTACCGATAAATCAAATTGTTTCCATGTGCAAAAAGTCAAATTTTAATACTAACTTAAAGTGATGAACTCATTTTGTGTTGATTGTTAGCCAAGAAAATTTGAGTTGCTATGACAATTTATAAATTGCAGCAATTAACTGTAAAATCTAGACTGATTACAATGATTATTATTGTGATTCACATTTTCTGGTATTCTCATAACTGAGATGCTGTTTTTTTCCTCATTCAATATGAACTTTTGTAACTATTCAAAGATAAATTATCAATTTAATGTTATTTTTTCAATTCCTCTTCCTGTTTCCTTCATCTTATCATTAATATTATCCTGATTGTTATTATTATTCAGTAGCTGATTATTGCAAGTGGTAGCTCAAAGGAAAACATGAAAATTGATTAGACAAAGTAATTTATCGTTAATCATGAAGAAAATGAAATAATGTATCATTAAAAAAAGGCGTCAAATTATAATTGTGGAGAGAGAGAGAGCAAAAAATTCCGTGGGATGTTGGTCAAGACTTCAGATTTTCGTCTGAATTTTAAGTTGATTCCTCTAATCACTAATCATCTTAATCTTCACCTTAATCTTTTATTAATATTACTTAAAGTATCTTGATCACCTTCCATGAAGATTTTAAATAACCATTGCTCTTTCATTTGAATGATCATCATGATTTGTTGATCAATGTCATTGATTTTGTTTCTCATTTGATATTTTTCGTTATTTGTTTCACTTTATCCTGATTTTGTTGTTGTTGGCTGAGTTTGTTAAATTGTTAAGGTTTCTGATGAAGATGATTCTGCTGATGTGACTGTTAATTGTTGCCAACCTGCCAAAGGTTTGATCATCACAATTAAAGAGAGACTATGTTTTGTTTTGTTTCATATTTGCACTTGAGTTTGGTTGATTTTAAGATGAAGATGAAGATGAGGAAGACAGAAGAGATAATTGTTTAGCGTAGGCTAACATTTATTGAAGATGAAGAGATGAGAAGATGAGAAGATGAAGGGCAAGCCCATAAGCATTAATTCATTAAAGTAACATTAATGAAAAGGGAGATAATGATGACCGAATCGAAATAATCTTCATCTTCTCTGTCACGGTTAAGGTCATATTTTGGTTATAAATGATACTAAACTTATCATCATCATCATCTTATCATTATTACTTTTGTTTTGTTTTTCTTTTGCTCGATTTAATCAAATTAACGGTCCCACGAATGTGATGTTCTTATGGAGAGATTATGATGATGAAGATAAAGGTGATTAAAAGGGATAAAGATTTGTGATTAAGAAGAAAAAAGAAAAGTACAATTAAATTATTATTCTTAACATAATTGTCTCTCCCTCTCAACCCAATCAGTTAATTTGCTTCTCGAAACATTAACCCAATTGACCGTGAGATGAATTCTCATGTATTATTGTTTCGTTGTTGTTGTTTACACTTTTGTAAACCGTTACACTAATTGTTGCTTGTAACTTGTGTCATTTCAATTGTACCATTAATTAGACTAATTTCTGATTGTATTGTTGTTTCATTGACCATAAAAACACACAGATCTTTATACGATGAGACTGGAATCGATTTGGAAAATATCTGTTATTATAAAGACGATACCCATTATTTTGTGATGACCGCCAAGAAAAGTTCACTACTTCAACGAGGTGTATTGATTAACGATTATTCAGATACTCGAGCTCTTTTGGCCTCAACCAATATTGATCGAAGTCAGTTACTGGCCTACGCCCGAGATGCTGCCAAATGGACTACCGGTAATGGTTGATTACAATTAGAGATAACAAATGATTAGCACAACAACTAATCCATGAAATTTAATTGATCACAACAACAAAGAGAAAAAGCAATCAATCAGTTTTGTAAGATTTCATTTAAAAACAGAACAAAACTTAAAATGAATCAGGTCATTGTTTTAGTGTTGATTAGATGAATTGATCTGTTGATTGGTTTATTATTACAATTTGAGAGTAAATTAAGCAATTTATTTATCCATCAAGTGTTTGTGCAATGATTTGGACAATCTTTTTTTTCCTGGTCAATTCTCAATGTTATTGGTAACAATCAATTCTGATGAAAATGTTAATTTGTCTCTTTTCAGGCTTGGATACTCCTAATTTTGCTCTTAATCATTATGGAGAAGCTGATGTAGCCATGTTTGATTTCACCTCAATGTACGCTGCCGATAATGCTTGTCGAGCTATGAGAATAGTTCGTAGCGGGTACGCTAATCATCAACATAATTGTTCACGATGTAACTGTGATAATGAACCTTGTAAAAAGTCAAAAAGTGATACAATTAACGATGGCAATGATTTTGCTCCCTTTAACAAATCGTCAAATGTTGACAATGTATCTGATTATATGGACATGGAAGGAGTTGAAGGAGACATGGCAGATTTTGGTCACAATGAAGGATTATTATTAATTAGTCTTGTCGGTGATTCGCTTTTGGAACCTTTTTGGCCCACTGGGTCGGGTTGTGGCCGTGGATTCCTTTCAGCTATGGACTCTGCTTGGTTAGCGCGTCAATGGGCTGTTAAACGATGTAAATCTATTCGAGATGAAGAGAGAATACTTGAAGTTCTCTCTGAACGGGAATCAATTTATCGACTTTTGGCTCAAACAAAATCAGAAAATTTAAGTCAAAACTGTGCCTCTTACACAATCAACCCTGTCACTCGTTATCCTAATCTCAACTCATCGACTCTCTTGCCCCACCAGTGTCAACATCTTCTTTATGATCATTTACCTTTACCATTAATTGAACCTCGGTCTAAATTGACTATGGCTGAGAAACGAGCTCGTCGAGCAACTATTGCGACAACTGTACCATTTTCTGGTGGAAATGGTGCTACAGGTGCATGTGGAGAAGGTGAAATAATCATGGAATCACGAGCTCGAGTTGAAAGGGAATTCATGGCAATTTCACGTGAACGTGAACGAAATCAACGTAACAATGAATCAAACACTAACAATGGTGAGAGATTTGTCGGCTTTAGTGGTCGCTCTTATGGTACAGCATCGACGGCAGTTACTATGGAAGACGATGAAAATAATCTTGCAACTCATCGAGAATTTGAAGATTCTCTTGCAGCTTTCGAGGAAAATTATCGTGGACTAATGACCGCTGAAAATGATTTATCGGGTTTAGGATTAGTTGAAGGGAATGGAAGCCAATTATCAACCTCAGTTCCTAATCGATCCCACGTTCACAATGCAACCAATTTCGCTCTTGATTTGTCACCTTCAGCATCCAATTTAATCACAATGGCCAAATCAAGAGCTCGGGACATTGAAAGTGCTTTTCGTCATCGTCGACAACGTCAATCTCAATTTAAACGATCTGAAACCAATTCGGATGATTTACCACCTGTTGAAGGCGGAGGTAAAGTCCACCAAAAAGCTCAACAACAATGTATTAATCACCTTAGATCGCAGCTTCGGTCCAAAGCGGCCTGGTTTTTAGACCAAAAAGCATCAGAGGCCGCCAGCAATAACGATAAAGAGTCAACATCATCACTAATCAAACGAGGATCATTCAATGAACGAATCAAAGATTTAGAAGCTAAATTGTATGCAGCATCAGGCCTTTCCTACCTTTCCGACGATTCTGATAAAGATGACCCTAGTCCACCGGTCAGACTTCCGTCTACCAAAACTGGAATTAATGTAATGATGACCGCGAGCCAATTGCAACAATTATTCAATCCTAAATTTCAGGAGGAAAAGTTAAAGCAAGAAGCCAAATTAAAATCCACTAAAGACATTAAATATGTTGGTAAAATAACTAAATCAGATTGGAATGTGAAACCATTTGAAGAAGGAACAATTAACAATGAATCAAGTAAAGGTAAATTTAATTGTCCTGTTGTTAATAATAATATAAAATCATCAAGAAAATTTAATAATCATTTTAGTCAAGACAATAATGGTAATCATATAAATGAACCAATTGTTAATAAGTCAAACTCATTTAAGCTCAATAATAATTGTGATAAATTTACATACAATTGGTTTGATTGTGATAATCAAAATTCACAATCTAAATCAATAATGACAAAGATAATTGATTATTTCAATTACATTATCCAATTGATTATCTTACCAATTGCATTTCTAATCACCTTCTTATACTATTCATATCAATTCTGTGATATAATTAATGAATAATCTAGACCTCAATTGCTCAAATGGCTTCCTTCAAATTACAATGACAATTAAAGACAATCAAGAAAGTCAATGTTTTTGTTTTGTTTTTCTCGTTTTTTATTTTTTTCTTTCGGTTTCGATAATACAAAATTTTGTACTTCGAGTGTACCTCAGATCCAATGCATGTTCAATACTCCAATTACTCAATGTCTCTGATGATTAATTATTAATTACTGAGTTTCTCTCTCACATTATTAACAGTTACCAATTCTAAACCTAAATCACCTCCACCACCCCAACGTGTTGAATTGTTTCGTAATAAATTGAATGATATACAAAACAAACTTGAACATATCGACGATCATCATCAACCCGAAAGACGATCTCGATTGGACTCACTGGAGAAAGGAGGTGTCGCTGGAGGTGAATGGATTTCGATGTTGAAAAATGAACTTAATGAAAAAGTGTCCAAAAAACCGGACATTCAAGGGGAACCCTCAGTTTTACGTCGATCACCATCGATTCTTGATAATCCATTCCGTAAAGAAGCGCGTAAAGAGGCCGCAGCTAAATCATTGAATAAATTATCTAAATCACCAACATCACCTTCACCATCAGCAGCATCATTTAAGGAAAGGATAACAATCGTTGAGCGGTCTGGGTCAATTGTGTCCAAAGTTTGTGCTAAATGTGGCCTTATTGTGGCGACAGTTGACAAGATTTTAATCTCGGGAACTTTATTTCATCGAAGTTGCTTGAAATGTATTTCTTGTGGTGTTACCTTGCGAATGTCAGAGGTTCGTAATACAAATGGATCATCGGGTGTTGGTAGTTTAGCCTCACTTATCACCGGAACTGTGACCGTACTTAATACCAGTAAACGAGATCGTCCATTATCAGGTCATCACGAGAATGGTGGATTTAATTATAAGTGTACTAATTGTAGTAGTGGTAAATCACCTCGATCTACTTCAACCTCGACTTCAGTGATTGGTAAATTAATGGGAAATCGTTATGATGTCAATAATATTAAATCAAGTATCACCTCATTATCATCAGTAGCATCTTCATCATCAACCTCTTCAGGTGTAACACCAACAACAACAATTGATAATCGGATGACTAGTTCATTTGATGGTAATTTAGAGCCATTGGCTAAAAGTATGTCCGCTCGATTGGTTAATAAAATGGCCTCAACAACAGATGATTATGAAGCTCGATTAAAGGAAAGGATGAAGTGGAAAGAAATGTTTCTATTAAATAATGATAATAATGATTTAACCGGTGGGTCTAATATGCCGTCAGGTGAAAGTGGTGTTGGTCAAACTAAAACGGACGGTGTGGCCTCATGTGTGGACAATAATCTTAATGGTTCTAATAAGAAAAAGGTCAATTTATCTCCGGCATCAGGAGGAAGACGGGAAAGTGGATCAGCATCTAAAGCAGCAGAAATGTCTGAAAGTTTCAGGAACAGATTAAATGAACGAATTGAATATGAAAATATCTCCATGTCCTCAGAGATGGTCGATGATGATGAATTAACCAAATTGTTGAATCTCGGCTCTGATCATTGGGATTCTGCTGGTGAAGTAGATGATGATGATGAAGACGAAGACGATGAAGATGAGGATGAAAGTGATAAAGATGATTCTGATTCTGATGACGAAGATGATGAAGACGACGATGATAATAAAATCCGAGCTAGAGGAATAGTAAGAGTCGAGAAAAGTCCAGTTAAAAGTAAAGATGATAAAAGTGTAAAGAAAAGTGATACAAAGGAAAAGGATGTTAATAATGATGATGATGAAGATGAAGAGGGAGATGTTGATGATGATGAAGATAGACAAACAACTTCGTCAGCATCTGATTCATGGGATTCAAGTGATTCAACTGATAATGATTTTGATTCAGATCAGTTTGATGAAAGCGGTGTTTCTGATGCTGCTGATTTAATTAATCAACGACATAAAAATTTAGCTTCATCTTCATCATCAATAGATATTGGTGAGAATGGGAAAAACAATCCTCTTAATCATCGTCGATCTCCACAACAATTACATTCAAAATCATCTTCAACAATTAACCATCATCATCGTAAATCAAGTAAAGAGGATAAATTAAAATTACCACAAATTGTTGTTCATAAGGAACCAAATGAATCATCAGCTGTTTCATCAACCTCAGCCATTGATACATCAACAATTGAATCAAAAGATACATTGATTAACAATACAACTGAATCAATTGAAACAAGTGATACAAGTTGTCAACCTGGTGAAAGTTTATCATCAACAACGATTACACCGAACTTACAATCAAGTGAATTGATTAGTTCGTCGGATAAGATTACACCGATTTCTGATTCAACTTTGAGGATTGGTGATGATGATAAAGAGGAAGATGATAGTGATAAGACAGAGAAAAATTCATCAGAAAATGCTGGTGGTTCAGATGATTCTGATACAATTAATAGTAAAATAAAGGATCTGGAGGATATTAATCAACCCAAACAAGAAGTTCCAACAGTTACACCAACACTTGACGAACGAGAGTTTCAATTGATTGTTGATGAAATGGAAAAGAAATCAAGTCCATCAAATGTTACCTCAAGTAATTATAACAATAATGTTGCCACCAAGGAGCCGATTCTTAAGACAATTAATAACAATATCGTCACTGGTGATCAGATTTCTTCGGACAATTTTGATTCTGATGATGATTCAAAGACGAGTCTTTCATCATTGAGTATAAATGTTAGTGATACTTATGATGATATTAATTTATTATCCGTTTGGGATGAATCAGGTAATTGTGATGATGACCTTGACGATTCACCAGTAAAACCAAAATCATTGACAAAAAAGTCAAAATTAGTTAATCGTAAGGATAATTCAAGTAAAAAGAAGCCAACAATCAATGAAGGCAAACGAGCAACAATTAGTGGCTTATTTAAGTCTAAAACCGATGCTTCGATTCTTGACAATCACCATCAACGTTATCAGAACAATTTAAATCTTAAACCCAATTACCTGGGAAGGAGAGAATTAGAATCAGGGAAAAGTAAGGTATTATTACCTAATTGTGATGCCAAAAAAGATGACAAATCATCATCCCGAATATCATCATCAGTGGATAGTAATTATGATTACAATGAAACCAATTATCAGGCCAAAATGTCACCAAAAGGTGAAACCTACTCAAAGATACCTGTTCTTGCTGCAAGGGTAATTGCTGCAAATGAAGGTTCAGCAATTACAAGTATTGATTATGATCAATCAGCTGGGATAACAACAATCAATGAGGTTCCACAATCAACAACGAAAATCGTCCCATCGAAATACAAACCAAGTTATTCAGGTTCATTCACTGAGAAATTGTTACAACGATGTCGGTCATCACCTTCGATACCTGGAATTGGTGATTCATTAACTCGTTGGTCAACATCAAAGTTACAATTATCATCACCAAACAAAGTACTCAATTTAACCAAAGCCTTAAATGCTCAGACTTCAAACAATAAAGCATCATCATCATCTCCACCATCCCAACATCGCCAACAACAAGCATCATTTAAAGAGACTCATCAATCACCAATTTGGTCCAAGTTGATTAAATCTCAACATAATCAAGTTAAACAACAAGAGTCTCAAAATGAACAACAACAACAACAATCAACTGGAACCAAGAGACAGCCAAGTCATTGCTCTTTACCTTTTGCTGATTCTTATGAAAACACCTCCACAATTCAACAACAATTTAAACAATCAAATCGTTCAACAATTAATCCTTCATCATCATCTAAAGATCATCATCAAGCTAAATCATCACCAAATCAATCTAAACAAAGTATCAACCCTACACTTCCCCGTATAACTGGTACAACCGCTAAAACTGTCAACCCAACCATTGATTCAATTAAATCATCTTCATCCAAACTCTCTCAAGCTCCTCGAGCAACACTTGATGAAGATATGTTTGATGATGATGAAACTCTTGAAAGAATATCATCTTCATCCTCATCATCATCTTCTCCCTCAAGAAAACAGCAAGTTCACCAATCTAATTACCGTCAATGCCATAAATCACCAAGTAAACCAGCAAATACTTCAATATCTCCAGCTTCAGATGGTAATCAAATTAAATTAAAACCAATCAAATTAAACTATAAAAATTAAGCACAAAAAATGCCTTCATTGTAAAACAACAAGAACCACAATTAGCAATTTTAATCAACAGCCAGAAATCACAATTTACATTTGTTAATAATAAGACATTTTAAAAAACTGTAACTTTATCCTCCTAATTACGATTATGATTATTACAATTACGCTAATTTTAATCAATACTGATAATTGTAATTAGTTAAACTGTTTCATTGTTGTCATCGTCATCATCTTACACTCCTCATCTTAAACATTATAATGATTATTATTTCCATAATTAATCAGTACCTTTTAATGACGTTTCTCATCTCGAGATTATTGTGAATTTGAAATGGAAATGAAATAATAACGATAAATAAATTTCTATTTAATTACAATTATAACTAAACAATTGAATTTATCCTAATTGAGAATTAGCCCTCGAGAATAAATTAATCGGCCAAAGTAAATCCCTCGAAATGCCCAAAAGGTAAACGGCTAATCGATTGAACGAATATCGAGTTTGCAGATAAACTATTTAGTTTTCGGTATAAAATAAAACAGAAAAATGGCCAATGGTCAGTCTAGTTTTCTCCTTCATCTTGTCAACTATTGATTCTTTCGTTTCTAATTAGTTGTTAGTCTTCACCGAATTAATTCAATTGTTAACCATGAAAATGAATTTCTCCTTCCTCTTGATTTTCTCAATCATCTTTACCATTTTCACTTCAGTGTCTTCAGCAAATGATCTTGAAGATCATTTTGACGACGATGCCGATGAATTTGATTCTCGCAACAGTGACATCGACTTCCATCCCTATGCTAATCCGATCTACAAGCCCACCAAAAAGGTCGCAGTTAAGCCCACCGTCTACAAGAAAACCACCACTACAACGACTCCATTGCCTCCTTCATATGCATCGACTGTTTTACCTCCTCGACCAATCGGTTATCCAAGTGCAGCGAAACCAACGAAGAAAGTGAAACCTTGTCGATTGGCGAAACTCTTGAAGAAACTCGGACTGAAGAGAAAGTTGAAGAACAAAAAAGTCGAAATCATGAATAAAATCAAGAAATTGAAGCAAATGAAAAAAGAGAAGAAGGAGAAAATGATGAAGAAAGTGAAGAAAATCAAGAAGACGAAGGAACCAGAACATCAAGTTTACTCGAAAAATCCCTCGAATTTGGTGTACGAATCGAACTACAAGGAAAAGGTCAAAGATTATGGTTACAATTCGAACGCAGTTAAACAAAGATCCATCGATCCAGAAGAAAATGAATCGGAAAATTAATTCTAATCATTTGGTTTCTAGTCCGATTCTCATCTTCATCTCATTAAAGCTAAAGAAACTTTTCCATAGTCCAAATTACTATTCAAATTATCATTTTTTCTAAATATTATCAATAAAATAATTCATCTCAAAACATTTCTTTTGATTTTTTTATTCGCGATTTTTTTTTTGATGAATTAATGTTCTAATTTAGATATTTAATATCTAATTAACTTTTAGATCGAACAATTAACAAAAATTGATTGAGCATGCGAAAGAAAAACCGAGAAGAGCCTGGTAAATGAATGAATGTTATGGAAACTTCTAGATTTTTGTAGTAAAAGTGAAGTTTGAGTATAAAAAGAGAAGGAGACACAATTCAAGTTCAGTAGAAGAATCAAAACAAAAGTCAAACTTCAAACTCTCAAACTCTCTAAACTCTTTAACTCTTTCAATTCCTTAAACTCTTTGTTTGTGACAATCAAAATCTCTTTTTCTTTGTGAATTTAATTTCCTTCTAATTTGTGAATTGATCAAAATGTCTCTTGTTCCTCGACTTGTTGAATCGATGCTTCGAGATCCTCTCGATGATTTCGTCCCTTTCATCGCTTATCGAGAACCAATTGTTGATTATCCTCGAAGATCATGGAACCAAATGAATCGAGCTCTTCGTCAACTCAATCAACTATCAGACAATTTCAATCAACAAATGGGACAAATTGTCGATTCAAAGGACAATTTCCAAGTGAATGTCGATTGTGGTCACTATAAACCAGAAGAAATCAACGTGAAATTGGTCGACAATAGTTTGGTGGTTGAAGCGAAACACGAAGAAAGATCAGATGAAACTGGCTTCATTTCGAGACAATTTAAGCGACGATATGTTCTTCCTGAGAATATCGAATTGGAGAAATTGGAATCGAAATTAAGTGTCGATGGAGTTCTATCAATCAAAGCTCCAAAGAAGGTGGTCAATGCTGTTACTGGAGAGAAAAATATTCCAATTTCTCTTACTAATCAAGTCTATCAACCAATTGAAGGAAAAGACAACAATCAACAAAAACAACAATCAAACTCTCAAACTGAGAAAATGGAAACCAAATAAATTGTCTCAATCAAATCTATTTCCAAATTGTAATAATGATCTCAAACCACCGAAGCTTTAAATTCTAGTATTAATTGTATTACATTTATTTCTGTTAATTGAATGTAATTCAATCATCAAATTTATGAGAACTTAAATAAAAATTTTTAAGATCATAATTATAAAAATTTTGTATTTTATTTAACTAATTTCGCGGAATAACAATTCGTTGATTCAAATAATCAGATAAAATCATCTAATCATCAATTAGATAACTAAATCCAATTCCTCAATAGTATTAACTCAAAACCAAATTTAAAAAATCAAATTTTTCTCTCCCTAAACTAATGATCATCACTGTTGACATTTAATATCTGTTAGAAAGAAGAGTCAAATCAGTTTAGACCAACTAATCAACTTATTATTTTAAGAGAGATTAAGTAAATCCGAAAGGTTTTACAGGTTTGTAGTCAGCAACAGTGGACGAATTTTCTGGTGACAAATTCAAATCGCAAGTAACCAAGAGGATTGTCGTTGGAAATTCAGTTCTAATTTCATCAATATTTATTGGGATTCTTTTAATTTTCATTGCTGTTGCTTTCATCATTTGGAGACACATAGATTATCCCGAATTACAAGGTTATGCTTATCCTATGGCTAAAAGTTAAATGATGATCATTTTTATCCTTCGTCGCCACTTCATTGTTTTACTACCTTCACATCTCAATCTCATCGCAAATCTACCTGTTCATTGAGACAATTTTCGAGATCAAAATCGTTATTTTATATAATGCAATCTCTATTTTTTATCAGAAGGAAATTTTTTCTATTTCTCTTTAAAATCCAGAGGAAAGTACCACATCTCTCTCTTACACACTAAAAACACTCAAACTTAAACATACACACAATCAATTCACTCGTTGACATAATTTGTGAAATTCATTTCCATACAATTCACCCAATTGAATTTCACCAATTAATATCTCATCCACTTTTCTTCCTATTATCATCCTCGGACTTGTGCCATTTTTATTTGTAAAATTTACATACTTTTCTGAATGTGCATTTTTTTTGTTCCAATCATGTGTGTAAATACATTTTGACAATTTTTTGGCAAATTTATTAATCAGTTTGTTACATTTATTTTTTTTCGAGGCCTTTCAGGTTGTCATTTAGTTAATTTAGTTGATTTATATTGCTATTATAATCTAATTTTTTTTGTTTTAATCAACCCAAGAGAAGAAAAAAATAATAATCATTTGGAAAACAGTGAAAGGGTTTACACTTAAAGGTGAACGCACACAAACACAGTGAGAGAGAGAGAGGAAAATGTTGAGTTGAATTTACATTGCAAAGTTTATTTTGTTTACTTTTTCACACTGTCAAGAAATTAAATTGATTCGATTAAAACTTGGTTAAAATTTAAAGACTGGATTGTCGATTTTGTTGTTTTTCTTTCAATTTGAACTCAAATTTTGTTTACATTTTGTTTTCATTTTCTTCTCTTACTCTTTCAAACAACAAGTTCGAACCAGAGCTTCGGACACTTCGTAGGATCAGCATTCGATGCTGGCGTCGATCTTCAAGATAACCACAATTCGCCTCAGCGACTGAAGTGTTGATTCGAGCAGTTCAATCACCAATACCAGAGGAAAATTTGTCAATTGATGAAGTTTCATTTGTACCAATTAAACGACGAGCGTTGTCAGCACCACCTCGAGGATCGTAAACAGCGATATGTTTCTGATGATTTTTGGCAAGAGACTCAACGTATTCATGAATCACTTTCATTCCACCGGGTTGATGGGTTTGCTTGGTGGAGAAGTTGATATGAGCACCAGATCCATTGTAACCAGGTACTGGTTTTGGATCGAAGGTAATTCGTAAATCTAATTTCTCAGCAATTCAGTCCAAAATGTACCTGGAAATCCAAACATCGTCACCAAACTTGATGCCTGTTGATGGGCCAACCTGATATTTTCTGGTGTACCAGAAATTGGTACACCAGCATATCTACAGGCGAAACTGTAGCCTTCAATAAGAGCTCGTTTTTCGAGATTAGCACCACAATAAGATGGATCATGGGGATCAGATAACCCTCGTTCTGGCCAACCAAGTGGTCGATCAGTTTTATTATCAAGGACAACAAATTCTTGCTCAAAGGCAAACTATGGTTCGTCTTTTGCGACTTTGGCCATGGATTGGGCACAAGAATTTCGGCAATTTCCTTTAGCAGATTGTTGCTTTTACAATGTTGTAATTCAAACATTCACAAAGAACCAACATATGATCACCTCGGAGAAAAGGATCTTTGTAAAGAGTCACAGGAACCAAAAGAACATCAGATGCGGAAGTTTCAGCTTGACCTTAAGATTCGAATCAAGAAGAATAAATATTACAGGTGATTCGAGAGAGAGAGAGAGAACAAGATAAAGTCATATGATAATGAAAGAAGAGACAAAGGAAAATGAGCCTAGAATTTTGGCAAGAACACAAATGGAAAATATGAAGAAATTAACAAGAGGGAAAAGGTTAGATTGTTACCTGTCGATGATCCATCAAAGTTCCAGATTGGATAATCACCAGGAGATGTTGGAATTTTATTGGAACTTCGTGATTTCGATCTCAAACTCTCCCCTGTCCCGTCAATCCAAACATAAGTGAGATTGACATTGTCTCCTTGAGGCAAAGAGATGAGAGATTGTAATACACCATGGATTCAACATCCATGGTTTGGACACAACAATAAACAAAAATGGAAGAGAAAAAAAATACAATAGATTTTAAAATGAAAATCGGAACATTAAAAATAGAATCAATTTAGAAGAAAACTAAAACAATTGTTAAGAAAACGTCATCAGAATATCAACAAAGAAAGTTCATCGTAAGAAGAATGATGAAACAGCGAAGTCGTTTCACGAAAAACTCTCTCATCTCTCATCTCTCATTTCTCTCTCTCTCACTCTCTGATTCATCTCTCTCACTTAACTGTGGCTCCCTCGGATTAAAATTATGATGTAAAGAGAAAAAACTGTTTTATTAATCAACAACTTCCACATAAATAGAGATTTGCTTTCTGATCTAACAAAAGATTGCGTCTAAAATGAACTAAAGCTTTTTGAAAAAAGAAACGACAAATATTTAAACGTAAAAGATGATTTATTGGACACTTTTAGTATTAATGAGAAAATTACACCGAATTAGAACAAAAAAGCTCGAAAGATTTTAACAAATACTTTGGTGGTTTAACTAGAATAAATAATGAGTAAATGACATTTAATTGGCTTGAGAATTTTGTTTTTGCTGATTGTTGTCTTTTCCTTCAATTGGTTGATAGACTTGATTAGTAAGAGAAATTGGAATATTTTTCTCTCCAGTAACAGCATTGACCACCTTCTTTGGAGCTTTGATTGATAGAACTCCATCGACACTTAATTTCGATTCCAATTTCTCCAATTCAATATTCTCAGGAAGAACATATCGTCGCTTAAATTGTCTCGAAATGAAGCCAGTTTCATCTGATCTTTCTTCGTGTTTCGCTTCAACCACCAAACTATTGTCGACCAATTTCACGTTGATTTCTTCTGGTTTAAAGTGACCACAATCGACATTCACTTGGAAATTGTCCTTTGAATCGACAATTTGTCCCATTTGTTGATTGAAATTGTCTGATAGTTGATTGAGTTGACGAAGAGCTCGATTCATTTGGTTCCATGATCTTCGAGGATAATCAACAATTGGTTCTCGATAAGCGATGAAAGGGACGAAATCATCGAGAGGATCTCGAAGCATCGATTCAACAAGTCGAGGAACAAGAGACATTTTGATCAATTCACAAATTAGAAGGAAATTAAATTCACAAAGAAAAAGAAAATTTGATTGATTGTCACAAACAAAGAGTTTAAGGAATTGAAAGAGTTAAAGAGTTTAGAGAGTTTGAAGTTTGAAGTTTGACTTTTGTTTTGATTCTTCTACTGAACTTGAATTGTGTCTCCTTCTCTTTTTATACTCAAACTTCACCTTCCAGAACTTTCTGGTTGTTTAGGTGAATGATTTTTCTTTGACTCAATCTTTTAATCTCAATTGTCGATGAACTTTCTCGAATTCTTCAGCTGTTTCAACTTTTCAATTTGTCTTTTCCTCTTCTCTACCGATCAACCGAAATTTCACCAATTCAACGTGTTTTTCAGGTTCATGATCAAAAGATTAGATTTCATCACTTTAAATTAATGACCTTTTTGTTTTGGTAGTTACTATTGATAAAAATGTCTCTTTTCTCGTATTCAATAGACCAATTAAATTATTTCATCTTGATCAGTGAACTTCACACAGATGATTCAATTCAATCACTAATTTCATTTACTGTTCAAGTTGTGATTCCGATATTTTGATTACTCATTTCAACAGTCTGATGAATAACTAGTCATGATTGATAAAAACCGGCATATTTATTAACAACCGTAATAAATTATATATGTGAAATTACAATCAATTCAAATTATCAACAATTAGTAATTTACAAAGAATAAATTTGTTTATACAAAAAAAGTTCACAGTCGATGAAGGTCAATAAGTCCTTTCAAGTTCTTCTTTAGATTTACCAAGTTTCTTCGGCATTTTCTTACAAAGTTCATCGATTTCTTCTGATTTATAGAAATGAGGAGCGACTTCTGTCAACCATTTAGGTTCGATTTCAATTAATTGTCTCATATATTCTTTGGTGGTGAGAACTAACTCATGATAAAGAACCCATCGAGGTTCCTCGTCGAATAGAGATGAATTAGGATGAATCGAAACTGGTTGATGAGTTTTTAGAGTTCTATATGAGCCTCCACCTCCGGCCAATCGAGCGACATGGTAAAAGAATCCCGTTAGAATGGCTTTACGGATCAAAGCGAATTCCGTTGGATTTGATTTGATTTCGATCTCAGCTCTTTCCATAAGTCCCTCTAATTGATCTCTTACATCGCGAGCTCGACACATTGAACGATATTGAATGAAATTTTCTGCGCACCATTGTTTCGTGTAGCCCATTTCAACCCATTGATTGTAAATATTTAACAACATCAAATGATCTCCTCCTGGTTGGAAAAAATTTTTCCTCGCTGTGTCAGCGTGAATGGCCTTGTCTTTGGGTCGATAAAAGATGTTGGCATTTACATTTAACATTGAACAAATTGTCATCATTTCTTCACTACATTTATACTTTTCCGAAGCAATCAAAGCTCGAGACATCATTGGATCTATCGGGAATTCTGCCATTTTTCTTCCAAGTCTTGTTAATTCACCCAAATGATTAAGAGCTCCAAGAGCATATAGTTGTTCCAGAGCAAGTACTAAAGTTTCATGAGGCGGTGGATCAAGAAAATCGAAATGAATAATATCATGAATACCAAGACTTTTCAACAAAAGAACAGCATTTCCAAGATGAACTCTCTGAATTTCTGGAACTGTATTATCTTCAAGCTCATTTTGATAAGCCCAAGCAGTGAACAATCTGAAACATTTACCAGCGGCCACTCGACCGGCTCTTCCTGCTCGTTGATTAGCACTTGCTTTGGAAACTGGTTGAACCACAAGTGATTCCATTCGTGATCTTGGATTATAAATATTTAATTTACAATAACCTGGATCGATCACATAAATGATTCCATCAATTGTCAAGGAAGTTTCTGCAATATTGGTCGCAATGACAACTTTTCGTGCTCCAGGAGGTGTTGGCTCGAAAACCTGAGCTTGTAAATCCGACGGCAGATTAGCATAAATTGGTCTAATTATAATCTCCTTAATTCTAGATCCTAATTTCCTTTGACGTTCCATTAACGTTTCAGAACATTGTTCAATCTCTTCTTGACCAGGGAGAAAGACAAGGATATCACCTAAAGGTTGGGTAATATGAATTTGCAGAATTGTAACTACACAGGCATCAATATAATCTGCTTCTGGTGCCGAAGTATAATAAATATCGACCGGAAATCGTCGTCCGGGTATTCGAAAGACGGGAGCTTCATCAAAGAAAACACTGAACTTTTCGGCATCCAGGGTGGCACTGGAGATGAGTAGTTTAAAGTCGGGTCGAAAACGAGCAATATCTTTGACCAGGCCGAAAAGAATATCAGTGTGGAGGGTTCGCTCATGGGCCTCGTCCACAATCAGTGCTGAATAAGAGGCCAGATCAGGTTCAGAAAGAAATTCTCGAAGTAACATACCATCGGTCATATATTTGATCTTCGTTCGTTCACTTGTACAATCTTCAAATCTGATACTGTAACCGACATCATGTCCAAGTTTAACATTCATTTCTTGAGCGACTCTTGCAGCAACACTCATGGCCGCGACTCGACGAGGTTGAGTACAACCAATTTTTTTACCGCCTTTAGTATATCCTGCTTCATGTAGATATTGAGGTATTTGTGTTGTCTTTCCTGATCCAGTTTCTCCTTCAATGATTAGCACTTGATACTCGTCTATTGCTTTAATAAGATCATCTCGATAAGCGTAAATTGGAAGGGATCTTCTTGTCTCTTTAATTGTCATTTTTCTTGCTGTTTCTGCGTCAATTTTATTTTTCTCATCAGTATTTTGTCCTCCCACAGTTAACGCTTTAATAAAATCAATGGATATATCAAACATCATATCTTCGTCTTTGGGTTTATGTCTTTTATCTTTATCTTTGGCACCAACAGATAATTTAGCGGCTTTCAAACGATCTTCTTCCCATTTTCTGGCCTCCGAATTGGGACCTTTTTCTTTCTCGTCGATCTCTTCGTAATATTTACTTGGTTTTTCGTCTCCTTTAGGCATATGGTATCGCTGAACTGTTGCGAGCTCTTTGGCTTGTTCATGTTCCTTCGCCAAAGAGTAAACTTTTTCATCGTATTCTAATTTGTCTTTTTCAGCTTTGGTCAATTTAACATCACTGAAAAGCTCTTTATTGTCTTTGATTGACTTTCCCAATAAGTCCAACTGATCGGCTTTACGTCTGAGTAGGTAGTCTATTCTTGATTCTTCTCGCAACTTGGGGATGGCTGATTTTCTATCTTCATTCTCCATTTTTAATCTTTTCGTCGCTTCTTCATATGATTTTTTATCCGATTTAGTGACAACATTTCGAGTTCTTTTTTTGTCCTTTTCCTTTAATCTTTCAGCAAAAGCATCTCGTTCTTCGATATCTTTAAGTCTCTCAACATCATCATTCTTAGATGAATTGGATGGTTTATCTGAAGACATGTTCCTTAATGATTAAAATAAAAACAGAAGTAGAACCAATTTGTTATGATCAATCTTATCGTAACTATTTTTTGTCTTTAGTTTGAGATCACAAATTTGTAGACCGTTAACCAACCCAACCAATCGCAATTAGATAATCTATTGTCGATTCTGTAGTTAAACACAAAAGAAATGGATATTTTTCCAATTTGAAATTGTCAATTGACAAAATTGTTTTGTTGATTTTTAGGCGAAAACAAATTCCACAATACTTTCTAAATCTGACAACAGATGGCGAAGGTAAAAGAAAAACCGCGAAACTCAAAAAAAACCGAATTGTTTGATTATAATTCAAATGATGATCATTGATTTTGATTTGTGTTTTTTGAATAAATTAACACTATTGAGAAATTGGATTTAGTTAGCTAATTGATGATTGGATGATTTTATATGATTATTTGAATCAACAAATTGTTATTGCGCGAAATTAGTTAAATAAAATACAAAATTTTTATAATTGTGATCTTAAAATTTTTTATTTAAGTTCTCATAAATTTGATGATTGAATTACATTCAATTAACAGAAATAAATGTAATACAATTAATACTAGAATTTAAAGCTTCGGTGGTTTGAGATCATTATTACAATTTGGAAATAGATTTGATTGAGACAATTTATTTGGTTTCCATTTTCTCAGTTTGAGAGTTTGATTGTTGTTTTGTTGATTGTTGTCTTTTCCTTCAATTGGTTGATAGACTTGATTAGTAAGAGAAATTGGAATATTTTTCTCCAGCAACAGCATTGACCACCTTCTTTGGAGCTTTGATTGATAGAACTCCATCGACACTTAATTTCGATTCCAATTTCTCCAATTCGATATTCTCAGGAAGAACATATCGTCGCTTAAATTGTCTCGAAATGAAGCCAGTTTCATCTGATCTTTCTTCGTGTTTCGCTTCAACCACCAAACTATTGTCAACCAATTTCACGTTGATTTCTTCTGGTTTATAGTGACCACAATCGACATTCACTTGGAAATTGTCCTTTGAATCGACAATTTGTCCCATTTGTTGATTGAAATTGTCTGATAGTTGATTGAGTTGACGAAGAGCTCGATTCATTTGGTTCCATGATCTTCGAGGATAATCAACAATTGGTTCTCGATAAGCGATGAAAGGGACGAAATCATCGAGAGGATCTCGAAGCATCGATTCAACAAGTCGAGGAACAAGAGACATTTTGATCAATTCACAAATTAGAAGAAAATTAAATTCACAAAGAAAAAGAAAATTTGATTAATTATCACAAAAAAGAGTTTAAGGAATTGAAAGAATTGAATGAAATGAGAGAGTTTAAAGAGTTGAGAGAGTTGAGAGAGTTTGAAGTTTGACTTTTGTTTTGATTCTTCTACTGAACTTGAATTGTGTCTCCTTCTCTTTTATACTCAAACTTCACTTTTACTACAAAAATCTAGAAGTTTCCATAACATTCATTCAGTTACCAGATTCTTCTCACTTTTCTTTCTTTTAATTAGCATTTTGCTTTTTAAATTACTTAATTAAAAATAAGGTTTCAATAAAGAATTTAATTAGGAAAATGATCATCATAAGGTTATAAAATTGCAAAGAAACTAAATTAAAAGAAAGAAAACCGAGAAGAATCTGGTTTATGAATGAATGTTATGGAAACTTCTAGATTTTTGTAGTAAAAGTGAAGTTTGAGTATAAAAAGAGAAGGAGACACAATTCAAGTTCAGTAGAAGAATCAAAACAAAAGTCAAACTTCAAACTCTCTCAACTCTTTAAACTCTCTCATTTCATTCAATTCTTTCAATTCCTTAAACTCTTTTTTGTGATAATTAATCAAATTTTCTTTTTCTTTGTGAATTTAATTTTCTTCTAAATTGTGAATTGATCAAAATGTCTCTTGTTCCTCGACTTGTTGAATCGATGCTTCGAGATCCTCTCGATGATTTCGTCCCTTTCATCGCTTATCGAGAACCAATTGTTGATTATCCTCGAAGATCATGGAACCAAATGAATCGAGCTCTTCGTCAACTCAATCAACTATCAGACAATTTCAATCAACAAATGGGACAAATTGTCGATTCAAAGGACAATTTCCAAGTGAATGTCGATTGTGGTCACTATAAACCAGAAGAAATCAACGAAATTGGTTGACAATAGTTTGGTGGTTGAAGGAAACACGAAGAAAGATCAGATGAAACTGGCTTCATTTCGAGACAATTTAAGCGACGATATGTTCTTCCTGAGAATATCGAATTGGAGAAATTGGAATCGAAATTAAGTGTCGATGGAGTTCTATCAATCAAAGCTCCAAAGAAGGTGGTCAATGCTGTTGCTGGAGAGAAAAATATTCCAATTTCTCTTACTAATCAAGTCTATCAACCAATTGAAGGAAAAGACAACAATCAACAAAAACAACAATCAAACTCTCAAACTGAGAAAATGGAAACCAAATAAATTGTTTCAATCAAATCTGATTCCAAATTGTTATAATGATCTCAAACCACCGAAGCTTTAAATTCTAGTATTAATTGTATTACAATGATTTCTGTTAATTGAATGTAATTCAATCATCAAATTTATGAGACCTTAAATAAAAATTTCTAAGATCATAATTATAAAAATTTTGTATTTTATTTAACTAATTTCGCGGAATAACAATTCGTTGATTCAAATAATCAGATAAAATCATCTAATCATCAATTAGCTAACTAAATCCAATTTCTCATTAGTGTTATTACCTTTAACTTATTAAAAAAAACAATTCAAAATCAATGATCATAAAATGATCATTTGAATTAATCAAACAATTCGGTTCTTTTTTGAGTTTCGCGGTTTTTCTTTTACCTTCGCCATCTGTTGTCAGATTTAGAAAATATTGTGGAATTTGTTTTCGCCTAAAAATCAACAAAACAATTTTGTCAATTGACAATTTCAAATTGGAAAAATATCCATTTCTTTTGTGTTTAACTACAGAATCGACAATAGATTATCTAATTGCGATTGGTTGGTTGGTTAACGTCTACAAATTTGTGATCTCAAACTAAAGACAAAAAATAGTTACGATAAGATTGATCCTAAAAAAATTGATTCTAATGTCACAAATATTATCAAGAGGTTGTTTCCTAAAAATACCATATGGATCTTCATTGGCCACTTTATTGGCTCTTTGTGGTGTTTCAATTGTTCTTGGCTCTTTTCTGGAAACAATCACCTTAATCGATGGATTACTTTATGAACTGTTAAACTTAAAGTATTTATGGTTTAATGATGTGAAAGTGGTTTACATAATTTTCTGTACTTTACTGACTGTAGTTATATTGATTAATTTGATGATTGGTTGTATGACCACTGGTCGAAAAGCATCACAATACATGGGATCACCAGGATGCTCTCTTTGTGGATCAGCAACAAGCTGCCTTGTGAAATGTGTCTTCATTGCCAATTACATTCTATTCTACCTGATCTTGGCTTTAACGATCGCATTTACTGTTGTCCTGTTTATTTGTTACATTATGTCAAGATTATGCTCAGAGGGTCGAACCTACGATGAACCAAGTGGATCTAATCATTTACCTGCCAGTGAAGTGACTGACAGTTCACAACAATTGAACCTTAAATTGTTTGCACCCTTGCTCAATGTCCGACCCAATGAGACTGGTCATCTTCTTGTATTTGAAGGATACAAATTGAAAAAATTGTGTATTGATTATCTTTCAAATCTTTACCTTTATGTTATACTTTGTTTCACTGGATTCATTTTATTATGTTCTGGTTTCCTTAACTACCTGATTAATTTAAGTGTTAATTGGGCGAGAATATCAACATCACAAAAATGTGCTGAATTAATTTATCTCAATTCAGCTGAAATGACAGCATTTGGAGGTGAATCATTAGATGTTGGTGGACGTTTTTAATGATTAATTTGTTTTTTATTTATTTTAAACAATTAATTGATTAATTAAGTATTATAAGTATAACCAAATCAACATCTCATGTCAATATTATGGCATTTCTCATATCCAGTCCATCACATTCAACAGCCTTCATCATCTCATTCCATTCATCATTCCAGCAACAACTTGACACTCACTCTTTTTCTGCACGTTCATAACTTCATACTCATCCACCTTAAAGATTTTTACGAATACCAAAATTATCTATTGTTCATTGGAACCAAAATTAAGATTCACCTTTACGAACAACACTCAAACCTTATCAAATTTACTCTCTTTTTCACCTTTCAATTAACTCAATTACAATTTCTATCCACTCTGGTTCTTGATTATCATGTTTGTGAACTCACAACTTGGAACTGATTTTAAAGTTAAGGTTAGTAAACTATTTTCATGATAATTTTATCTCAATTTGATCAATTTTTAATCATTTGTTTTTTGTTTGTTTCCTTAACAGGTAATATTCATATCAAGCCAGCCAACGTATTTAAATAAACATTAATTCCTATCCGTCCATTAATAGCAATTAAGCCTACAATCAGTCTACCACTCAGGAAAAATAAACAAACATCAATTCACATCAAAGTAACATTAACAATCGTATTTGCCAATAAATAAACAATTGATACCTCACTTGGACCAATTTAAACTAATCAAGGAGAATCATCATCATCTTCATCAGCCAAGAATCATGAAGTATCAACTATCATCAAATTAGAATACTTATCACCAAAATAATCAAAGTATTTCTATCAACCAAATTTAAGTTATATCACATTTGCAATACTGTAATTGTTTTTCTCTCTCTTCTTCATAATCTTTCTTGTCTTCTTTTCGTTTTTCCCTCACCTTTTTGCTGATTTTTCTAATGCAAAAATAAACAAAGTTCAACAGATTATCTTTATTGGATCATCAACGCGATCATCAACCGCCAATCAACTTTAATTGTGATAATATTTGTTGTTTCATATGTCACAATAATCTTTTAATTAGGTTGATTGTGTTTCAAATTGTGTTTACAATTAGTCTTATTTTTATCCAATTTTTCTTTCACTGATTATCACAAACCAAATAACAATAATGAAGACAAATATTGTTGATTCTCACAAACCAAGTTACGAATCAAATCTTAATTGTTTGATTGATTAGAAAAAAAGAGAAACTATTTTTAAGATTGAAAAGAAAAGAAAACCATTTTCTCAGTTCAATAGATACAAAGTGAAATCACAACTTTTTTCTCGATTATGTTACTATTAACATCATTTTCAATTCAATTGTCCCAACAATTAAGTTCTGATGAAACTCTAATCACAGTGACACTTTTATCGAAATGAGTAAACACCAACTTTTCAAATTAGTCCAAAAAGGTCCGATAATTAACCTAAAAACAACTGTAAACTTTGAAACTTTTTTACTCTTTTTCGCATTTTTTTTTTATAATTATGATGAGTAAATTGTGATAATCTAATTGCGAGTAGTTAATAACAGGAAATTCAGATGGAAAGTCTCAATTTAGATTATCATTTCTTTTTTACCTTTCCGTTGATAGAATTGCTTGTTGTCAATGATTAGTTTACATCTTAAAATGTAGCTATTGTTAATCTTAAATTATCCTCTTGTTAATGGTAATAAGATTAAGAAGCTGAGTGATTATTGGTTGAGATGATCATTAAATCAACCAAATGGAACCACAATTAAAGGAAAGGTGATAATTCAATGTTAGAACTGATTGGAAAACGTTGATAATATTGTGAAAATATCCAACGTAATTTTGGTAATAAAAGTTCACCGTAAATTCATGGGTTGATAATCATTATCATCGTCATCTCATCGTAATGTTGTTTTTGTTAATGGACTTGAAAGAGAAGAGAAAAAGAAGATGAAGAAGATGAAGAAGATGAAGAAGATAATGATGATGACGATGATGGAACAGGTAAAAAATGTTGATCTTCCATCAGGTTCTCAATGGGTTTGTCTCTTTACCTTGAAGATAATCCATTCACCTTAATTCATTCAAATTTACATTTTCTCACAAACTTGATTATCTTAATCATTCGCATTTAATTTGGTTCTTTCCTTTTTGCTTAATTTAATCAAAGAAGATTCGAAGTGGATTTGGTTTTGATTGATTGAATCTCTGGATTTTGTTGATTAAATTCCGATGATAATCAATTAGTTTATTCTGTTAATCACCAATGAAAACAATTAAAGAATAGTTTTGCCAATTGATTAATAAGATAAAATAACAATACAAATTATTCTCATATTTTAGCTAATCACATCTAAATTGATGATCAAATAATTCACAGTTATTGATATAATTATCAGGTAAATTGTTATTAGTGTCAAGTTAATCAACGGACTTTAAGTGTAAAAGTTATTTCGTTTATGAGTATTAATTGAAATGATTGCATAACAACCAAAACTCATTAAACTTATTCTCATAATTTCAAATTATCGTTTTTTTGACAGCAAGTTAATGAAATTAATTAGAAAAAAATTGATACAATTTAACAGACAATCAGTTATAATGAATTTTATTAATACTCTTTTCGAAAATTAATTGATTTTAATCAAGTTTACAAGCAAAACCCTTGAAATGAGTTAATTGGTTTGATTAATTCTTTCAAATATAATATCAGGTAAAGTTGTAGGTCGTCTTGAAATGCCGAAGCTGATTTCAGGATTTAATTCAGTTCCAGTTTCTAATTTGATTCTAAACTTTTGTAAAATCGAAACGAGATAAAGAAAAGCTTCAACATTAGCTAATCCTTCACCAGGACAGATCCTTTTACCGCCCGAAAATGGGACTAAATAAGGAGGTTTAACGGCTTTAGTACCATTTTCGACTAAAAATCGCGATGGATCAAATTTCTCAGGCTCAGTCCATAAACTGGGATCATAATGAACAGACCAGAAATTGAATAAAATGGAAGTACCTTTGGGTATTTTATGAGTACCAATGGTTATATCACGAAAAGCTCTTCTGAACAAATTAACAGGAACAATCGACGAGTGTCTGTGTACCTCATAGAGAAAGGCCAAAGTAAAAGGCATTCGACTGTGATCTGAATAATCGGGGTTCCGTTCGTGTCCAATCACCTCTTCTATTTCTGATTGTATTTTATCCTGAAATTCAGGGGTTTTCAGGAGGTAATATACCGCCCATGTCATTGTCGAATGGAGAGTCTCCAAGCCAGCGGCGAAAAATGTGAAGCAATTTCGACGTAAAATATCATAACTAAAATTATTCGAACCTTGATCCGAATTTGGTTCATTTTCGTTGTTTTTTTCTCGTTTCTGTTTCTCTCTCAGATAACCATCAATATAATCAGTCATTTCCTCAGATTTTTTCTTCTCATGAGAATCTATTTCACTTTGTACATATGATTCGATATATAAAAGACTTTTTTTAATTAGATCCATTTTAAACGCACCGAATGTCACTAAAAGACGAGCCAACCAAGGTAAAAAGATGAAAATATCAGCAAATGAAAACTGTCGTCCAATGATATCGATACTATTGTCGAGATTCATTTTAACACTGTCATCATAATTGAATTTGTGACCAAACAGCAGGAGCGATATGTTGTTTGACACTGATGGGGCCAATTTCTTTAAGAAATTGACTGGTTTGCCGTCGGCATCAAGGGCATTCAGGAAACATTGTATCTCCTCCTTGATGGCATTTTCGAGGACACTTTTACCCAAGCCAACATCTCGAAGTATATGAAGGGAAAGTCGACGATGTTCACGCCAAATGTCACCCGACATTTCAGTAAGCGAAGGCACTTCGATAATACCAGGGAAAAAGACGGTATCAGGTCGAGCTAATAGAGCCTCATTCGTAAAGGCTTCTTTTATGTGAGGCCAATCGCAAATGACCACAATGTTTTCTTGACCCAATTTAATACTAAAAACGGGACCAAATTTGGCTGATAATTTGTCAAACTCCAGGTAAAGATGTTGTTTAATCATCGGTAAATAGCCAACGATTGGAAATCCCCATGGTCCTGATGGTAATGATCTGATCGATTTGATTGTCTCAAGAATCCATTTAATTAACATCAACTCCAATCGTCAAATGGTTAAAATGTGGTTGAACATTTTAATTACAAAACAATTATTAAGTACTGGGTGACATTTCACTACATGGTTGTCAATGTCAGATCAAAGTCGCTGATTATCAAGTCATCAGTAATTCCGTCATCAGGCAGGAGTCGGCAACGCAGGGCCAAGATGCACGTACGCAATGAAAATACAATTGATAGTGCGCACATGTATGAAGAGTGAGATAGGGACCGAACTCGAATAAAAACCAAATGTTTGTATTGACGAGTATTCACTTTCATTTCAAAATTCTTAAGAGTCACATCTGAAGTTTCTTTCTTTTTCTACTAAAATGAATACAGACTCAAGCAACAATGCAAGTACTTATGCCGAGCAAGCTCGATATGAAAGCTTTTCCAATCAGCGTGGGGCACGGAGATTTCATACCGAACGGAGCTAGCGCGATGGTTTTACTTTACAGGAATATCGCGACAGGTTAAATGTTTTTCTGTGGATACCTCTACCACGCCTCAATCTGGCAAGATTTACACTGGATTGAACATCGTCTTCATTCATCAGATTGTCCTTTCATCCAAGGTCTTCCTTGTGGTAATATACCAAGATCTATTTCAACTGTTTTTCTACAGGAAAACACGCCTCTAAGAGTCATGGTTAATTATGAAAATGAAGAATCAAGGATAGTACAGAATAATAATCCTTCACATTCTAATAACACTGCAGAGGATCGAGTGATTATAATTAACCAAATTGAGGGAGAAGATGTAGTTGACGACTACCCAAGACCACAAAACAATGATAATGTCACTGGTATCTCTAACATCCTAACAGAAAATGAAAATTCTAACAATCTTCCAGGAATCGAAAGAACTAACCGACGTTTTCCTAGAGTATCTAGGCGTATAACAAGAAATAGGCTGGTATCATTTTCAGAATCATCCAATCGACGACGATACTTTAAGCCGCTGAACCTTCAGTTCAGAACACTACAAAGTCGGATTGAAACTTTCTCAAATTGGCCGATCAATGAGATAATAACACCCAAAGAACTTGCAGAGGCCGGATTCTTTTACACTAGAGTATACGATCACACCAGATGTTTCAACTGCAATGGAACAATCTCAAATTGGGAGAGAGATAATGCTTGGGCTGTCCATGCATACTTCCCTAAATGTAGTTATCTATATTTGAAGCGAGGACAGATGTTCGTAGATGATATCAACTCCCCAACAGATACAGTTACTCCCTTACAGAGCTACAACCCACTGATGATAAGGACAGATACACTTGCAAGATATGTCTCGACAAAGAAATCGGTACAGTATTCGCACCATGTGATCACGCTATCTCTTGCATCGATTGTGCGACACAGCTTGATGAATGTCCAATTTGTAAATCAAGTATCTCTCATATATGTAGAATGAAATTAATTAATTAAATAAACTGTTTTCATATAAAATATCAAATCATTTTTATTAGCAAATGAACTTCATCAAAAGAATTCACAATATCTGTAAAATCTGAAAAGCCAGTGAAAATTATTTTCCTGTATGAAAACCGATATTTTAGCTTTACCGATATTATAGTAAGCAGCTGGGTATATTTCAGGTTATATTCAAAGTCTCCATTGTTTGCTAGATCATTCAACACAATTGGATGACCTAATGCACAAGTAGCAACGATATTAACTATTCTTCTTGTATATTCTTTTTTCTTATGCAATTTTAAACACAATTCATCAACAGCATCTTCAGCATCCTCAATTCTCTTATTTCCGACGACATTAATCTTTCCATTTCGGAATACTAGTAAACAATTTATTTTCGTCTTAATGATAGCACCATTGAATCGTTTAGGTCGGTAATCAGTTTGAGGATAAATATTTATCAGTTGATTTAGATCTATCTCAAAAGGTAGAGAGAAGGCGACCACCATGTTTGTAACCCGTGGGCAAGTGTACTCATCCATTTTTGTTATGCAACTGAAAACTTGTATTCCATTCCTCCGAACTTATACTTTTTACTGTTTTATCATTAGATTTTGTATCAGCAGAAAAATACTTGATAAATTTTATGAATGAAAATTTCAGAGAGCGAAACTTTACAAATGCTATACAAAACTCTCCACATGTTCGTGAAGAAGGGTGTTGTAAACAACGGCCATTCCACAACATTTTACGTGACCCGATAGCATTAATTATTTCCTGATGCAATGGAGGTAAACCAAATGAGTCAAAATATTCACATTCATTCGATGTAAATCTCATAGCAACCCAATGCGTTCCAGGAGCAGATGACTTGTCAGTATTGACGATAATAAATGATGGATACTCAACTATTGAAGGTATTTTATCTCGCGCAAAACATCCTATGAATTTATCGTAAGAACAAAGAGCTTTCTTTATTTCATAATCAAACATTACTTTTATTTGAAATCAGTTACAGCATTACGTTCTAAATCTATTTCAATAATATTGTCAAACTCGCAATAAAGTACAGTTATTGTTTCTCTTAATGGTTCAGAAAATCTCAATTGAACTCTCAACGAGCCTCTTTAATAGGGTTAATATGTCCAGTCATACCAGGTCCATGTGACAGGTCTGGTGCAAAGTTAAAGGCGAAAATTGTTTTTCCTCCCATGAAATCTTCCCTAGTAATATTTACTGTTGTATCAGTTGAGTTCATATTCATTGCTTGAAATAGGCCAGAGTACTCTCGTACACATAATTGATTTTTGAAGTCGGGTTGATACGCATTTGTCGGGAATTGAACACCATCAACGTAACAAGCTGCATGTGAAACATTAAAATGGTCAAAGTGGAATGGATCTTGAGACTTAGAACCATTAAATGCTGTAAACCATCTCACGGAAGTTGTCCTGTTATAATATATCTAGAACCGCATCAAGAGAGTTTGCATGGATAGAGGCTTGTCGCAAATCAACCCTTGAAATAGGGTAACATGCAGGCGCAATAGCCAGAGCTTTTAGTGTGCGTTTGTTAATTGGGTGTAGCCTTCATTTTATGCACGTATAGACATGCATCTTTAATCACCATTGCAATATCGCTTACTCTATCCTCATTGCATGAAGAATGAAGGATCGTGTAAGGATTCTTACTTTAATATCTTTACCTCCAAGTATAGCCTTGCCTTGAAATGTCATATCAAAATGTAGCCGTCCATAAAGATCAACTTCTTTACTACCATCTGCAAAACTTCTCAGGTGAAAATGATCGTCTCCTTATTGCATTCTCCATCCACAAACAACTCGACAAGTGCGAGTTTTAGCATCAGCGGAGAAGCCTAGCATGTTTTCAATATAGGCTCGGTAAGCGTATGTTGAATTAGACATGGTAACCTCTTTCCTTCCAATTTCAAGCTCAACTTGTTTTATCATAGAATGAAGTAAATTATTTACTGGTGTTACAGTTTCCCAGTCTTGAATAGTTAACGCAGAATCGTCTGCTTTTCGGATTTTAAGTTGAATTTTCACATAAAAATATGTTTCATGAAGAAGAATATACTCATCCTTAGATGTAGGAATTGAAAACTCTATTATTTTTGTAGAGTCGAGAGATGATATTGGTCTGTATTGTACTTCATAGCTTCTCTCAATAGATTTCTGAACAGGTGGTATCGTAAAAAGATCCAATTCAGAAAGGACAGCTTCTTTCGAATATTTGCTTTGAGTGGTCATTTTAAAAAACTATAATCAGCTATGTAAGATCTTTTTGTCAACTTTCTCCTTTTTATACCTGAGCCGGACTGACCATCTTCATTTCCCACTTTTCTTTTTATAGCCTCTTGAGCTACTTCTTGAACAGTATCAATGATTCTATTGGTCGCAGAAGTTTTGACATCATTCAAAATAGCCTTTCCAGTATCCAGGGCTTTGTCTCCAAGATAACGCAATATAGGTAAAACCTTACTAGTAAAAAGTCTACTGAAAAAGCCACCGCCTCGTTGATAACGTACTCCTGAGAAAGATTGAATTGCAGTTCCATTACCTGCTTGTTCTAAATAATAGCTTTCCATGTTTTTCTAAAGTGTAAAGTCACCGAAACTCTTCCAAATTGAAATTCTATAGGATTTCCTGTATCATCCTTTATATTAATTCTTATTTTATCAATGAAATTTGAATTAACAGGAAAATAATATGGTTTTTGAAAGATTAAATTTATGTCAGATCCGAATTCGTCACGATCGTCTATCCTGGCAGATCGTAAAAATTAGCTTGTATTTCCAACGATTGAATGTGATACAATATCACTATAAACCATTAAAGAATGAATTCCTCCCTTCATATCAAATAGTCTTTCAGGGCTTTTACTCTGCAATCTTATGTATTTATCGCCTATTAATGGCACGATAGAAACATTCTCATCCAACATATTCATTGAGTTTTCATTAGAAAAACCGAGCATTTCCTCTAATTCATTTCCTAAATAAACTAGCATCGGTACTCCGTCACTAGTACGGCCAAATTTCATTTCCACCTTTCGACTGTGTTCATCTAGAACTAATTTAGGTTGTAAGTATTTATCTTGTTCGAATAAAAACTCAATTTTATCGTTGATAGCTTTTATCAAATCATGGATGTTCTTATACCACCCTGGAGCTATACCCGGTTTTTGTAAAATGATTGATCTAGTGTCATGAAGTGTAAATAATGAGTTTTGTTGAACATTATACCAACTTTTAGTGTACGATAACTCTGTTAGAGCCACATGATAGTCATCAGACAAATTCAATGGTTTAGGAAGATATGTTATATAATCAGAAATTTTATTTTTTTCATAAGTAAAGACATTACTAGGAAGTGAAACATAAAACGAATTAGGCATTTTCTTTAAACAAAAAAATTTAATTGATCAAATATTTATTGAGCGCTTTATATCACTTTCACTTGCATTACGGCTTATCAAGGAATTTTTTTTGGAGAACTTTGGAGTTGGAAGTATACATCCTAGAGACATTGTAAGCAAAGTCAGCCATAACTTTTGATCTCCCATCCCAAGAGAAAGATTGAGAAGTGAGGCAATAACAACACAAAAAAGCGTTACAATTTGCATGGTAAACGTAAACATTTCAGCATTCATCATTGTGATATTGTTGTTATCGCTTGTGCATCTATCCATGAATTGTAAGTTGCAGAATATCCTAACCATTTAACAAAGTATTGTGGCTTTCCTTTATATAATCGTCTTTTCAATATTTTCTCAATACGATGTACCTCTGCATGGACTTTCTGTAACTCTTCCTCATAAAATTTTCTATTCTCTATTTTGGTTCCATCATAACCATCTAGTGTGAAAATTGCTTTTTTATTTGTTCTATCCACCGATGAAATTTTGTATACATGATCACTCCAATTCGGGTAGAATCCCTTTTCAAACGGTCCTAACTTATACTTCATTCGCACTTCATCTCCAACATCAATCTTATGTATGAGGGGTGTTCCCTGATAAATTTCTCGTAATGATTTTTTTCCATAAAGTTTTTCAAAAATGGAGTTCGAGTTTTCATCATTTACATCTTTCGGTGCCATACCAATTGATCTATGCAAACTTCCATTATAGGCAATCATTAGCTCATGTAATACATCAATAAATTTTCTCGTCCCTTTCGAAGTGAAATATCGAAACATTCGAGTTTTCAGTGTTCTATTAAATCGTTCAACTATAGCACATTTTATATCAGGATTGTTTGATGAATAATATCTTATATTTTTTGATGAAAGAAGATCTTGAAATGTTTTGTTAATAAATTCCTTTCCCTTATCAGTTCGTAAAGCAGCAGGTGTTCGTGTAGATAGAATATCTTTGAAAGCATCCGAAACGGACTTTGCTGATTTATTAGAAAGTGCCCGCGCCCAAGCATATTTGCTGAAACAGTCAATTACTGTTAAGATATATTTCTGGCCATTATTCTGGCGTGAAAATTCTTGCATTTCAACAAGATCAGCCTCCCATTGTTCATCTATTTTGCTAACGATAATAGGGTTTCTTACGAACTTTCTTCTAGCTTGAGCGTGTAGAGTGTAAGTAAGTTGACTTTTTAACCATCTCTTAACCTGCTCATGTGTTAGACTAGGAATCTCTTTCTTAGCGGCATTGAAAAGTTTTAATGACGAAAAACCCTGCTGGATTATTCGGTTGGTAATAGATGTTGGAAAGTATTTCCTTTTGGGATTGTCCAATTTCCATATGATCTGAGGTTGTATATTCTTTTCTATATTGTTTATCAGCTGGAGTAATAACTTCAGGTTCAGCTTTAGCTTTGGCTTTTTGTTCGGAGTTTTTGTAGTTTTTCCTCGGTTTTTTTTTGAGGTTTTCTTCCAACTTCTTTACATAGAAATCACTATTTCTTTGTATGTCTGTTAACACAATTGGTTCGAAAATTTGATCAGGAGGATAATCAGTTTTACTAATTGCCATATGCTTGAGTTTTCTTCTGATTTTATCATTTTTTATCAGCGAAGAATCAACATCACATTTTTTAAGTAAAAATAAAAATTCATTTATGTATTTAGGAAGTTTACTCTGGTTTGTGAGGGACCCTAAAAGATCAATTAAATCACTATCAGCAATGACCTTATCGTTGAATAACAACCTATTATTGGCGTCATAATAATTACGTAATGCAAATTTCAAAGCTATATGAGTAATCAATTTTATTTTATCACTCGAAGTTTTAGCTGTTACAATTCCTGAACCTTTCATTGGTAATTGAGAGGTCTCAGTATCATTCATTTGGTAAGTTTTCTTTATTACTTCCATTGGATATTATTGTGTTTATCAATTGTATAGCAGCAGGAATAAATAGTGTAGATATCCACCAGATTGTATCAGATGTTTTTATGTCTCTTTTATTTTTATCGTGGATGAAATCAACTATTGCGCGCTTGTGTCTTCGTAACTTTGGTTTAACGTCATCAGGAAGAGGTAGATTCTGGTGTACAACATTCATAACGATCTCATGGATTGCTTTATATATTTTTCCTGTTTGAATTGGTCTGCTAGAAAGTCCTGTCGTAGCTTTTTCCCTTTCAACTTCATGTAGAGGTGAATAATGGGTAAACAGTCGGATAATTCTTGTGAAATCATATTTCATAAATGATGATGTTATGTTTGGCTTCCTTTCGAACTATGTTGGTCTGAACTCGCAAATGATCTGGAGTTCTTGGTGTAAGATCAATCTTTAAATAGCTGAATGGTTGCTTAGTTGCATCTTCATACGCTTTTATCAGTCTTGCGCTCTTGGTTGGATATATTTGTCTAGCTAAGCAGTGTATTTGTGATTTGTCTCTAGGA
Organism: Panonychus citri; assembly: GCF_014898815.1. Lineage (NCBI taxonomy): Eukaryota > Metazoa > Arthropoda > Arachnida > Trombidiformes > Tetranychidae > Panonychus > Panonychus citri. Next base: position 3,849,765 of record NW_026515543.1, on the reverse strand, counting down.
TTTTTCATCAGTACCAAGTATTGACAATTCAAGCTTATTCCGCGCATGTGTTTACCCTGGTGGAAAATGTTTTGTACTATGAATATAACACTTATGTGGAGATGATGACTACCTTTAGTAAATAAATTTAGAAGTCTATTATCTCCTCCTAGTTCATTCATAAGATCATCAACAACAATCAAATCATAATTACTAGGATCTTCAATCAAACCTTCGTGATATTCAATTATACTGTCGCTCTCACTATAGCTTTCCTGCATTTGCCCATGACACCATACAATCTTAGGGTTTGACTTAAGTTTCGAAAATGTGAATCTATGATTATCAATTAAAGACTTAACAAGCACAGTCTTCCCACTTGATGTTGGGCCTGCAATCATACACGTGAAAGGGTGAATAAAAGTAAAATAAGAGTTATTTTCTGAAACCATTTTTAGTTTAATTGAATAATTTTTAAATGAAAGTTGTTACATCAAAACATTTTTTTTTGTTATTCTTTATATATATTATGAAAATTATTCATTGGTTTTTTTTTCGTTTGATGACGTTACCATCTCCAGACAGATTTTCTACCTTCCAGTCCTCCTTGAGTTCACATCTTAATTGCATCAAAACGTATCCAAGAAGGTTTTTACCTGTCCAGTTGTGTGGCATATCAGCATTTGTGTCATCTTGATCAAATCCACAAGATAATGTTTTATCTTCTGCATCGCAATATATTAGGATAGTGTTACCTGTAGCAATTAATAGTCGTTTCAATTCCCAACATGCCCGAAACTTGGCTAAGTAAGCAGTGAGGATATCATTGAATTCGATCTTTTTAAGATCCTTGTTAGCAGCGAGATAAGCAATGATTGAGTTGTACCATTTTTCGTCAATTTTGAACCTGAACGAGGTATCAGTTAAGGTGAATCTTGTGTAGTCACCTGACTTTGAGTTTATTTTAACAAATGGGGTTGGCTTTCTGATGTATTTTTCAGAAGCTTCACCATTAGTTTTTGAGACAGGTACTGAAAATTTTGAGAAATCCATTTCGATGATGTAGTTTTTTTGTTTGTTGTTTTTTCTAGAAAAAATTGATGTTATCAGTTGGAGAGTTAGACTGAAAATAAAAATACTGTGACAAGACTCTTCTTTTATACCACTTGATGGAAATAATTTCAAACATGCGCAAAAATAGATGTAAAACCAGTTTTCTTTAGCAATGAAAACGCCCTTTTCAATCTTTAGTTGTGCTTTCTTATACTTTTTCAACGCCTCTTTTTCCCTCTCATCTGCCTTTTGTGAAACAAAGACACGCCTCATTATACATGTTAAACCTATCTAAATACATGCATATGAATCCTAATTTGACCTTTTATCTTGCTTTTTCAGACAGATTATAGTCTTTCTATAAATAAAAGTTTAACGCAAATAATAATTTTTATTCTTTTTTATTTAGAGTTTTTAAAAAATCAATCTACATAGCCAAAAGGGCGTGTATCATTACCAATTATTCGTCTTTTTTCGGAGACTGCCCTGTAGATTTTCTCAAAATTCCGTGTTTCAACTGTATGTGTAAACTTGTCTGATACGATGTTACTTTGTGTTATGTTAACTCTTTGTTGGTCACCTCCTATGTAAGAATGCGCCATTTCAAGAAGTTTCTGTGTAGTTATGATGTCTAATGCCTTGGATGTGAGTCGTATCCCTTTTACTTTTATTATACTTTTAGTATCTTCTTGAGAGTTTATGACTTGGTATGCATAGTTTTTTGGGCCTAATGAAACAAAAAGATTACATTTCCAGCCAGGTTCAATCTCATCTGTCAATTGACCAAGATAGTCTCCGCATTGAATTTTCGGATCACCAGTTTTCTCTACAAACACAACTGAATCGGTGTCAAAATAGAGAACTCTACCTTGTCGATGTGACTCGATACGTTGTATCAAACGAAAAAGCTCTCTACGTGCGTATGCTGTGACAAAACTAGCGACTGCAATATTAGTCTTTCCAGGCGAAATTTTCTCCTTAGCTGACTCAATAAAACGATGTTGCAGCATAATAACTTCTTCAGAAGGTTCATGCATACCCAGAATCTCATTTTGCTCATCAGAAACGATACCCCATAGATCAGCGTAGTTTCTTACAAAGCTTGTTTTCGGTAAATTTGCAGTTTGCGCTAGTTTACCCCAAAAACTGTTCAACATAAGCTTTGCGATGCTTCGCCTTCCAGGATTCTTCTCGATAGAATTTGGATCCAACTCAACACCTTCAGCTGCTTTGTAGTCATTGATGTATTTTTGTTTATCGAATTCATTGGTAACCCATGAAGGCCAATCACTAGACTCTTGTTTTATTTTGAGCCACATTTTTACATACTCTGAAAAAAGTGTACCTGAATGTGGAGTCTTCCGATAATTGAGAACTTGATAGATCTTCATGATTTTATAGCCATATTTAACAGCTTCTTGGAGTTCGATGCTAGTCCAAGTGCTTGTCATAACTCTCTCCTCAGGTGAATGTGTGCATGATGTTTGAATGTTTTCGACTGCACACTTCATACACAAGGGAAATAATAACTTCTTGGATATTCTCATCGGCAGGACCCCAATGTTTAGCTTGGTAGGTGGAAGTACTTTACATTTGATGAATCCAAAGTAACTCCCGATATCTCGAAAATCTTCTTGGATGAGGAAAGGATGTCCGAGTGGATAGTCATATTCACGCAAGACGAATGGATATAATGATGTGAAATCTAAATATCTGATTACTTCATCTGAACTGCATTGATGAAAGAACTTGATGTTATTTGTTCTACCCCCATAAAAGCTTTCGCGGATATTTATTGACCCTACTTGTTTTATCTGATTGTAGTATGAGATACGAGAGCTGGTATATCTTTCTCTCTCATCAAACTCGTGTTCCCAGATCTCATGAAGAAGATAACCTCTATGCTGATAATATTCTTTTTTGAGCAAGACTCTTTGGTATAATGATTCAACCGTTAGTTCTTCGTCATTCATTGTAACTATCGTTGACCTATCCGGGTAGCATGCAGGACATCCATGGTAATAACATCCCCAAAATTCAAATACAGTATTATTACTTGGAATAAATCCGTCTGCGTAAAAAGGTCCAAGCCTCCATTCTCTTCTGATTTTTGTTCGAAGATCTTTTTGCATTAAATCTAACCACGCAGCGCCTTTAGTCGACTGTTTTCTCTCAGCATATCCTGAAAGAGGAGTGACTCCAAGGGTAAATGCTGGAAGCATGCGAGCTCTAAAGACCTCCATCGCTACTGAAGCTAACGTGAAACTTCTAGTTATTGGGTTAAGTCCAGTGATCGATTTAAACAAGTCAATGAAACGCATAATTGCTGTTTGAAGTATGAGGACATCTGATCTGCAGTATTCAATAATCTCAGTCTTAAAATTGAATACTGGGTCAGTCTTTATAGTCTCATAATACCATTTTTCAAGCTCAGCCTTCTGTGCCGGTTTGAGTGAGAGTGGGTCATAAAAATCGATAGCTGGAAACACTCCAACATAATGCTGATTTTCTGGTGTGTTGAACTTGTGTGGAAAATACCCCTTCTTCATTTCTTTGATGTTAAAGGATTTGCAGAGGGATGAAAGAGGCTGCATAAACAAACTCAAAGAGTCAATGAACTTTATATTCTCCATCTGTGAGTAAAGAATTTTTGACCCAGACATGATGACATTTGGGACTAGTAAAAATTTCCTTTTAAAAAAGTCTTGCATGATGAAATGACCATCATAACCTCTTTGATTGTGTGCAATAACCTTTATCTGGATGGCGGTTCTTGAGTCATCTTCAGCTGCAGTTCGAGGAAGCATCTTATCATAGAGATAATTACAAAATTCTTCGACACAGTCTGTTCCATACCATACGTGTTCTTCATCACCACACATTTCACAGTCTCGTAGGTTTCTTACTAAAGTTTTTTCATCAGTACATGTTGTGCACATTGTCCTGCTTATCAACAAATTCGGCTGATGTGTCAAGACATTTGTATTGTCTGTCTGGGTGATCTGCATTGACTCTATGTCATAACAAATTAATATCCATGGTTTAACGTCATCATCGATGAGATGTTCGAGGTTTCCAGGTTTGATATGACAGTAGTGTGGACTTGCACGGTATCCTACATCACATAAATTGCAAGTATAAACATCGCAAACATGATCGCCTGCTGTTGTGTCATATTGTACCCAACACGTAAGACATTTTCTAATGCGCCCACAAACACCATTCTTCTTATGTTGATCAAAGCAGTGTTGAGAATTCAAATCAACATTACAGTCACTGCAAGTAATTCTTTGGATGAATACGCATGCCTTGACTGAACGACATTTTTTACATGATCCTTTACAATAATGTGTATCTTTGCTGGTTTTAGCCCAACAATTGAAACAAAAATAGTCACAGTCCATGTACCCAGTTATTGATGTTATGAGGTTGAAGTGTGGTGGTTCGCTGTATTCTAAAATAATTTTATGTTCAACATCAGCACCGGAATACAGTTTCAATTGTGTCTTTTGATCAATAACCACAATTTGATAAGATGGTAGTAAGGCTTGAACCTCTGAAATTTTCTGTATGTCTAATGGTGAGCTGACATCTACTTGTATGCTCATGAATAAATTTGCAGCTAAAGCGACTTGTTTATTTTTCGATCGTCTCAAGCTATCCCAGAATTGCTTATTGTATTATTGCTTTACACATAACTTCATCGACGTAAGCTTTCCCTGCAGCGATTGCCATGTATCCGCACTTATAGTCATCGTTCGTAATCTGGAAAACACTTCTCTTCTTTTTCGCTCTCTCAGAGCCTGATAAGAGTTTGGATACCCTCGCTCTTGCTCCTCCTGAAATGCATTTGACTATTTGAATTTTTATTTCAAAAACTCCATCATCTAGGAAATTTCCTGCTGATTGTGCTAGTGCATAGGCTCTATCAAGAAACTCCTGTGGATTGAAGTTTTTCTTGAGGAATGAGACATAAAGTTCACGGTTTTCTTGCGGATTACGAAATGTTATAAAGATCCTGTCATTTGAATTGGCATCTTCTATCAGTTTGGAAACAAATCTTTCATAGGCTGTATCTATTGCGTGCGATAAGCGTGCAATATCAACACCGGACGAGCAGTTGTTGTTGAGTCTAGCGCGAAGAAGTTTGGTCATTGAATGGAAGTTTGCATTTGTTCTCCATGGCTGTTCATCTACAATCTCAAACTCTATTTCTCTTTCCCTTGGTCTTGATTGAAGAATAGAATCATCAGCTTGACCACCTCCCTGTTGAGAAAAATCTTGTTTAGATGTGGAAGTGGTGTCTTGAGCGCAAGTTGAACATGAGCTTAAAGAGGAAGAGGAAGACGAAGACTGTGAAGAGTTGCAGGTTGAACATGTATCGCAAGTTGAACATGAGCTTGAAGAGGAAGAGGAAGACGAAGACTGTGAAGAGTTGCAGGTTGAACATGTATCGCAAGTTGAACATGAGCTTGAAGAGGAAGAGGAAGACGAAGACTGTGAAGAGTTGCAGGTTGAACATGTATCGCAAGTTGAACATGAGCTTGAAGAGAATGACGAAGACTGTGAAGAGGGATGAGTTGATTGCCCTATATCTTGAGTTGAAAGACCGACATCATATTGTTCATCGGAAGTAAAATAGTGTACAAGAGGTGTAAAACCAAAATGGCTAGAATGGTTATCAGTATAATAAATAGTATCCACTTGTTTCTGAATTGATTGAGAAAGGATTTTTCCTGTCGCTATTTCATTAGTCACACCAGTAGCTGATAAATCTAACATACTAACCTCCTCTGCTTCTGTTTCACCTTCTATCCCTAAGTTGATACATATGTAATCATCATCTTGATTCTCCATATACATATCTAGTTCTTCTTCATCGTTTTTAACATAGAAGTTTTTACATATCTCGTCATCTTCGTCACATTCCATACAAGCATCAAGTCCATGGTTTATCGAATCATCGCTATTTTGGTTATCTGGAATCACAAATCTTCTGCAGATTTCATCGTATTCTTGCTCCATTTCTTCATTTAGAATTTGGAAGGCTCGTGTTAAGTCCATGTTAACTGGTGATAAAGAAAAGGGTTATTAAAAAAAACCTTCTATGATTCTCATCGTTGAAAGCTTTCCCCATAGAGAATACATGTAAAATTCCCCATAGAGAATACATGTAAAATTCCCCATAGAGAATACATGTAAAATTCCCCATAGAGAATACATGGTAAATTTCCAAGTTAAAAACTAAGTCGCTTGAAAAAAAAGTTTCATTATAACTTTGCTAGCCTATATTAATCAGCGCAGTGAGTTGGACTTGCAGCCGAAAATTTTTTGAGATAGTTTATAAAAAAAGGCGGGAAAATTAAACCCATAGAACCTCAATGGTAACTTAAATAGAGTAAAATAGAAAAAAGAAAGGGGGGTGGAGACTTTTTTTACCTTTTAAATGTTGATATGGTTGCTATGGTTACGGGTTACTATGGTTACTATTGTGTTGATTGTTAATTGTTGTTGATTGTTAATTGTTGTTGATTGTTGTTGATTGTTAATTGTTGTTGATTGTTAATTGTTGTTGATTGTTGATTGTTGATTGTTGTGATTGTTGTGATTGTTGAAAGTAAACTGAACGTACTTTCTTTATGGTAAATAGCATATAGTAAATGGTGAAGGATGATAAAGATGAGTGTTGCTATGACTTCAGTACATTTCAATAGAAAAGATTAACTCCCATTCACTTTCATTAGCTTCAATACATTTCACTGCTTTTCAATAGACTTGGTTTAAAAAGATTAACTTTGAAGAGATTAACTTGCAGAAGATTAACTTCGAGAAGATTAAGTTTCTTAAAAAGATTATTTTTAAAAAGTTTATCTCTTCCAATTTTCTCTTTTTTCATTCTTATAGTAAAGAGATTAACTTAAAACAGATTATAAGATGAAGATGATACTTCAGCTTCCAGTGTACTAACAAGTGAGAGAGAGTCTTTTGCTTTACTATGGGAGATGAGGAAGGAGCTCTACAGTGAGATGGAAGACAAGAGGTGGAGTTTAACGAGTGAGCATTTCTGAGTATAAAACCCAAGATCTTGAACAGTAAAGATTGTCAGTATTCATCTATCTCTTGCTCTTGCTCTTGCTCTTGCTCTTACTCTTACTCTCTCTCTCTCTTACTCTCTCTTACTCTCTTACTCTCTTACTCTCTTACTCTCTTACTCTCTTACTCTCTTACTCTCTTACTCTCTTACTCTTTTACACTCTCTTTCATTATGTCTTCTCTGCCTCCATCACCCTCCAATCTTGCTTCCCTCATCATGTCTTCGGCTACCTTTGCCGACCTCTTTGGCCCGATAGCCCCTGCTGCTGCTCCAGTCTCTCCTTCACCACCACTAAGCCACCATTATGATCCTTCGGTCGTGGCTCTTCGATCCCTCGACGCCAGTAGAAGGGCAGCCCTTGCAGACCCATACAGTCTGCAAGGGTCTGTTCCCTTGGCCGAGGTGATCAACCTCCTCAACTCTCTCCGTGTCTCTATTGATGAGAGTGGGGACCCTGCAGCAGCCTCATCTTATTTGGTGGTAGCAGCCGATCAAATGATCGACTACTATGGTGAGGAATCAGCCCCAGAACCTGAACCTGAACCAGAACCTGAACCTGAACCAGCATCGGCCACCATCACCCTCGACTCGACCAGCACCCTCGACTCGACCAGCACCCTCGACTCGACCATCACCCTTGACTCGACCGTCACCGATCCCAACTACTCCACCATCACTGATCCCTCTGTCTCCATCACCCTTGACTCCATCTCTTCTACTTCCCTTGGTCCAATGTCCTCCTTCTCTTCCATCTCTGACCATGAAAGTGACTGGTCTACAGTCACTGATCGGTCAGAGATTGGCTTTGAATCATCAGCATCATCATCATATTCACCAGCTTCTCCTGTTCCACTCCACTCCACTCCCATTAAGAAAACCCCAACCCGAACTCTCCCTATCATCCCTCAAGTTATTCACTTTTCCCCTTTCAAGAAGCGACCACATAATGACTCTTTCGAGCTCATTCAGTGTCCGAAGCGTATTCGCGTCATCACTTTGCTTCCTTCAAATAAAAATTAAATTTAAAACTTAAAACTTTAATTGTCTCTTCTTTTTTTTTTTCGGGTTTTTTTTTAACTTACCTTAATTGATTATAATCCTTTGGAACTTAATCACTTTTCTTTATTTCAGCTTTTTCCATTGGCTTTACTTAATCTTTAACTTTTCTTTTGAATCTTAGCCTTTAGCAATACTTTAGCTTTTTTCCTTCATCGACATTTGGTATTCACCTATACTTTCATTCACCACCCCTAACAACATTAAGCTCCTCCCTTTTTAACGTTTAGACACATCTTACTACTACTAAGCATTCAGATTCAACTCTATTCTTAATCAGCAATTAACTTAAATTGATCACAATTATAAGAGTTAACTTTTCTTTTAATTTCCTAAGTGTTTATTATTGATATTTTCTCAATTATTTAGTCGAAATCAAAGTCAATTGTTTGAATTTAAACATTATCTTGAAACTGAATCAACTGTTAATTGTGATGATCTTATTGTACTTTGTTTCTAGTGGTTTATTTTGATTGTTTAAATAGAGTAATAAATATTAAGTACGATAAAGAATCAATTGTGACAATGAATGGATAGATTTTCAAAGGGAACAATTAATTTTATCATTTCGAGGTATGAATTTAACAATTAGTGGTACTTTTGGTCTGATTGTGACTTCAAATTCATAAGGAATCTCATCTAGAGGTTTGGTTGAGACAATATGATAAGAATTAATCAGAAACGATAATATAATTTTCATCTCAATGTATGCGAATCGTTGACCGATACAAACTCTTGGTCCAGCGCTAAAAGGTATATAAGCATAGGCGGGAATCGATGAGATATTATCGATATCGAAACGATTAGGATTGAATTCATCAGGTTTAGGATAAATTGATGAATCTCGGTGAATCGTATAAATCATGATGGCGATGGTTGTACCATTTGGAACTTTATATCCATCGATGATTACATCTTCCTCCAATTCTCGAGCAATCATTGGTACCGGTGGAAATAATCTTAATCCCTCCTTAATACATTGTTCCAGGTAAGTTAATCGTTGAATTTGATCATAAGTAGGATTGAAAATATCATCACCAAAGATTGAAGTGATTTCAGAATAAATTTTATCCTGAACATTTGAATGAAATCCTAGAGAAATGAAAATAAAACATAAAACTTAAAGTAACTTACTTTACAAAGTTTAATTGTGATTACCTAATAGATACAGTGTCCACATAATTGCCGTTCCCGTTGTTTCATAACCAGCAAATAAGAAAGTATTAATCTCCTCATGGACACCATTCAAATCGATTATTGGTTTACCGCTTATTGCCTCAGGCTGAAGATGTTTTTCTAACAATAAATCAAGAAAAGCTTTTCTACCTTTATCCAGGTTCAGCTTGTGATCTTCACGATTTCTTTCAAATCCATTGCAATTAATGTAATTGTTGATTTTTCTTCGTTATTTATACCTTCGAGATTTGGTTGATGTTCATTGGCGTTAGAACGAGATTCTGGGAAATGGTCACTTTTAAGGCGATTGTTGGAGAGTTTTGAATTGATGATGGAATTGGTAAAGTTTTCAAAATTAGCGAAATGTTGAATGAAACTTTGACCCATTGGTGATTCTTTGAAAATCAGATCAGCCCAAAGAAAAGGATTATAAATACGTTGAGCCAATTCCTTGGTCATCCAAGTGACCGCTTGAACTATTAATGAACTTGGTTTTATTTGAGCCTCAGGCGATATTCCCATTGCTGTTTGACAGATAATGTCCATTGATGTTAAATGAATACAATCAACGATATTAACCCCTGATGAACTTTTTCCAACTGATTTAACCAAAATAGATGCATTGTTGACCATCAAAGGGATAAATTGTGATATAATTGTCGTGGTAAATGCTGGACCAATCAGTCGTCTTCTTTGTCTCCATTTTTCACCTTTCGAAGTGATCAAACCATCTCTCATAAATGGAGCAATTAACTTATAAAATCGACCCTTGTTAATATGCCGTCGACTCGACAAAATGACCTATGAAAAAAAAACAATATCGAAATCACGATCAACCTAAATATTAATAAATTGTTGATAACAATTAACTTTCTCTCCGAGAAAACAGAAACAAATCAATTTCTACATATCATTGTGATAGCTAATCAATTCAAGAGAAAACAAGTTGAATAATATTTAATTGTTTCGTTATCAGTTGATTAGTGTTAATCACCATTTTATAATCTACATTGCTATTAATAGTTAATCACCTCCGAGTTTCTTAACTTTGTTACTTTGTTTTTGATTGTAAACAAATTGAAAGCTACACAAGAATTTAGATTGTAATCATTAAAACGACCGTGACACTATCATTAGAATCATTTTAATCATGATAACATTAATTGCTGATTATTTGATCCTAATCACTGGTTTCAAAACTAAATCACAACCATTTGAATGATTAAATTACAATATTAAGAAATAAAAATCTCTCATAGGAAGATGATTGTCTTTCCCTCTCTGAATTTAATTGTAACCATTGTGAATTTGATTGATTTATAATATTATTTAATCAGCTAATCATGGAAGGCGAGATGATGATTTGTTATCGTATTCATTTCAGAATTGAAACTCATGAGAACCTCGGACTTTATCAATGATATCAAATGATATTTTTTCATGTTTAACATTCAAATTAAATTTGGTTTCGGGCGAGATCAAGATTAGTTAAGGTAAATACGATTTATAGAAGTTTAATTTTTTCCGTAATTTTGTTAACTGTTTAATAAAATATTAGTTACGATTGATGATTAATTTGTTTCTCGAACAAAATAATTTCCAATTTCCAATTAAAATTTAAATTTTCCAAATCAGATAAATGATCGCAAACTTTAAATTGTTATTCAATCGATTACGATTATTATTATTATTACATTATCGATACTAACAAAAGTCCAAGTGAACCTTAATCATGATTGGTTACCATAATTATCGTTTCATTGAATTATCTTAATTATATTGATTCAGTTCAGAGAGAAATTAAATGATTAATTATTATGAAATTCATTTATTCAATATATTTAAATTCAATGAGCAGTAACTTATCATAATTAACTGTGTAATCGTATTGAGAAATTTAATTTTACCGTTATCTTGATCTTTATCAAGTTAATTATAATTTTGTTTTGATTGTTATGAGATAACCACTGAACGTGTTTACAATTAAAGGTGAATATTAATTGAATATCAACAAGTTTTATTAAATCATCAATTGAAATTAATCGTAAGTTAATTTGTTGATTGTTACTTTTTTTACTTTGATTTTTATTGTTTTTCAATCTGAAAATTAACCATTGGCTTTGATTGTAAACAATTATCGATAATCAATGGTTTCCTATAATTTTTAAACTCATTAGTGATTAAAGTTAATTTGATTTCTAATATATTATTGTTCACCTTGTAATTTATTATTTATCATTATTGTTAATACAATTAAATTCAACTATAATCGCCTCGGGTTAATTGTTTGTCTGCTAAATTCAAATTAGAAGCGGAAAACTAATTTTAAATGTTTTAATGATTTTAAATTATCTTAAACTGATATTTAGCTTCTCAAAATTAAGTTAATCATCGCAATCATCATCATTAATTGGTTATAATGATAATTAACTAATCATCAACAATAATTGAAATTGTTAACAAGCTTGATGATGCAAATTTAAAGTAATTGCAATGTTTCAACGGCTTGTGCTTTGAAAATGATAAATGACAACAATTTAATCAATGATGATCTCAGTAATTAAGGATTGGTTGACTTTTAACTATCGAGATTAGTTGATTCATTAATTATCCATTGATACAATGTTATTATCATCTAATTACAACAAAATCCACTTTAATCATGATAAAATCAATGTTATTGATGAAAAATATGATTACTAACTAGTATTAGATTAGATTAAAGTTTTGAATAATTTTCGTGAAAAACAACAATTAACTGTTGATTGAATATAGAATCATATTTTTAAATTGATTAATTTGATTAACTAAAAGTTTCCATTGGAATCGTTTGTTAGTTTTGATTGATCATCAGAGTTTGATTGAGGTTTTAGTAAGTGAATTGTATTCAACAATTATGATTATATTGTTGATATTGAGGATAAATTGACTGAGAAAATGGTCAGATTTGATGAACAATTAGTTAATTTCACCACTTCAATTGACAGTTTAATTGTGTGTTTCACCTCGAGGGTTTAAAATTTAGGGAAACAATTAATTGCCTAATCAATGATATGTTTTACTAATTAGTCTAAATTAGCTTGAATGTGATACGATAAAATAATTTTCTGTCAAATTAATCACTCACAATTAAGCTCGTACAATAATTTATTAACTAACAAACATGTCAATTGATTTGATGATAGTAAATAATAAAATTTAGTTACCCCAATGACTTAAATAAATCATAACTCATTTGATTTAAGTAACTGTGAGGATCGTACATCATGAATTAAGTTAATTGTGGTTATAATTACCTGAGCTGATTTATAATCAAGACACCAAACAATTGGAAACCAACCGAGCCATAAGACTCCGATGCCGCTTTTGGCTCGATTGCGACGGGAAATAAAATAATCAGTTGTATCTTTAAGAGGAGCTAAGGTGAGGTTAATTTGATTAGAATGATGATTAAGGTTGATTGTGATCAATATAACGTTTTCTTACTTGATTTACTTTGATTAGTTGATTTGGTGGTAAAAGGTGAAAAGTTTTTCCAAGATGAACGCAGCACGAGACGGTAAAGGTCACCAAGGAAAAAATTGGTTCGTTCTTGAGGTAAATGTTTAAATTGATACACAAATCGGAAGAAATTAATTATCTTGGTTAAACTAATTGTAATCAGTACGATGATCGCTCCTTGGCTGATTAATGTAACTGTATTGGTTAACAGAGCAATTAGATCGGTGAAATTAATTGGCCTTTTCGAGCACATTTGTGAATTCATTTAGAAATCATAAATAAGAAACACTTTTGATACTTTCGATGAGGTCAATGATGATTACGAAGTCACTAATTAATTTGGATAATAATGAAAGTTAATACACAGAAGCACAATTAACTTAGATTATTATAAGATGGGTTCAATTGTTGTTTAATTGTTAAGAATTATCATGATCATTAGATGATGAAGTTTGGTATCAATTGACCATAAGTTGATTAGCCGATAGGTTAATGAATCATAATCTCTTGAAGTTGATTAATTAAGTGGTTAAAACAAAGGTAATCAATGTAAATTGATATAAACTAATCATAGAAAGAAATTAATTAGTTAATCAGGATGATCCAATTGAAAAGGTAAGTTAATCGTGAAAAATTAAAGGAGGAGTAACTCTGATTGTCCTTGTGAGTGTTAATTTTTTTTCATTGTCATGATGATTACTGATTAAATCTAAATTGCTTCCAGTAAATGTGTCAAAGACATGAAACTGATGATAACCTGGTGCTTAATCATGAAAGAGAGAAAGATAATTAACCCAACAGTATCAACAATTAACATCTTTTCGTTTCTTAATTTCTGTAAATTCAAGATTCGGGCAAATGGAAACTGTTTATGGTCACTAATTTGGCTCAAGTTCATCGACGCTGATTCAGTTAATGGTCACTCTTTTCCTGGACAAACACATCGCTGGACAAGATGAAAACGTAGGTAACCAAGGGAGTGACCAGTTAGATTAGCTGATTCTTTCAATTTCCGTCTTTGATTAAGATTAGACACTTAATCAATTAGATCTTTCGTTTTCTTCAATCAATCATTTAGAATCAACTATTTACATGTAGAGTCTATTAACCCATAGGAAAGTATTCAATGGAGTTTAATTGGTAGAAAAAGAAAAGGATCTTAATTTATATTGAAGTTCAATTTAGTTAATTACATCAATTAACTTTTTATTGGGCGATTATTTTTTTTTTCTAACCTCATGTTATAATCATATCTACGATAATGGATATAAGGCCTGAGGGCAATTTTTCATTTGTTTTTATATTTTCTTTTTACTCTATATCATAAATTAGGTAATCGATAATGAAAATAACTCGAGGCATGAAATTAATTTTAATCATGGAATCAAAAATCACCTAATTAAGAAGATAAATCAACTCGAACCAATGAGCAAATATAAATTAAACAAAATCGCACATTAGATTAATCCTTTGATCAATAGGCTGAAATTCAAATGATTTATTGGCTCTTTTATTACTTATGATAATTAAGACATTAAGTTAATTGTCTTAATACCTTTTTTTTTTACTTTAAACAATTTTATTGAGCGAGAAAATTAATCAAACTTTTACTCTTTGTTTCTGATGCTTTTTTATATGGTTAGATTAAATTTCTGATAATCTCACGATTAGATTAAGTAAACATAAGTCGATTCCCAACAATTAGTCAGCGATTAGCTTTTCCATTTGATGATTTTTCAATATTTCTCCATGAATGAAGATCCGATGGACATTCAAGTGTACTAATAACGGTTTCAGTGGTGATTCAAGTAATAATTATCATACTCATCACCATTTACGAGCCTCACTATCCATTAATCTATTAATAATATTAATCATCATTTGATCATCATTACAATCACTCAAACAATTAAATAAAAGTAGTGGTCAACTGCTTGACCAGGATTTAGATGAAGATTGAGATGATAAAGAATAGCCAATGAAAACTGAGCCAATTGATTCAGTAGATAACTCAACTGATCAACAATTAACGCCCAAAGGATTAAAATCATTCCTAATTGAAGATATTTTAAACTTTAATACAAAGAAAGACAATTTATCATCATCACTACAGTCATCAAATTGAACTTCATCTTGATCACCAATCATGCGAATAACATAATTAATCAAATTAAATCAAATTCTATTAATGATAATCATCATAATTGTGACATTTCCTCAGTAATCCAAGGGATTATACGTACATGGGGCACAAGTCCCGTTCCAACTCAGTCGATCTCATCCAAGACTCTAACACTAAATCTAAGATTTTAAATCTTAAACTTTTTCACCCGAATTTCGTCTCCATCTAGTGTCCGAAAATCGAAGCTTCATTAAAAGTTTTTCTGTTTCCAAGTGAACCACATGTTCATCGCTTCAGTTTTTTGTTTACATTTTTCTTTCTAATTTAAATTTAATTTCTTCTCATTATAATTAAAAATGCCTAAAGTTAAAGAGAAATCGAGTTCAGGTCGATTCGCAAGCCAACAGAGACAAAGTATCGTTTTCAATAAGGATCTTGGGCAACATATTCTTAAAAATCCTTTGGTGATTGATAATATGATTGAGAAGGTAAGTGTTTGTTTATATTTCTATTTCTTTTGATTGATATGTTTAAATTGTTCTTTATTTGTTTTATTCTTTATTAGGCTGCTCTTAGGCCTACTGATGTTGTTCTGGAAATTGGTCCTGGTACTGGTAACATGACAGTGAAAATATTACCAAACGTGAAGAAATTGGTAGTTTGTGAGATCGATATAAGATTGGTCGGTGAATTGGAGAAACGTGTACAAGGGACACCTTACAAATCCAAGTTGGACATTTTAATCGGCGATGCTTTGGTCACCAAGTTTCCCTTTTTCGATGTCTGTCTTGCCAATATTCCTTATCAAATTTCATCTCCTTTAGTTTTCAAATTACTTGCTCACAGGCCATACTTTCGCTGTGCTATATTGATGTTTCAACGGGAATTTGCTCAACGAATGGTAGCAAAGCCTGGAGATAAATTATACTGTCGACTATCTGTTAATACTCAACTTTTATCTCGTGTAGATATTATCATGAAAGTGAGTAAGAACAATTTCAAACCACCTCCAAAGGTAGAGTCTAGTGTTGTCCGAATCGAACCAATTAATCCACCTCCGGCTATTGATCTAAAAGAATGGGATGGAATGTTAAGACTTGCCTTCCTTCGTAAAAACAAAACTATCGGTGCAATTTTCCATCAGAAAAGTGTCCTCGAGTTAATGGAAACTAATTACAAAGTCTATTGTAGCTTAAAGAATATCAAAATTGAGGACAAATTCGACATCAAAGAGAAAATCGAAAGCATCTTGAATGAAAGTGGATTCGCAGATTCTCGAGCTCGAACCATGGATATCGATTCTTTCCTAACCCTTTTATGTGCCTTCAATTCAAAGGGATTTCATTTTGTCAAATAACTTTCATTATCCTTTCAATACAATCCAATACAATCCAGTTTATTAATTGTAAATACAAATATAATATCTTTCATTTTCTGTCCAAAAAAGGACAAGAAAAAGAGACGAACCAGATAATTTTGATTCTCTGATCCATTTACATGTATTGTACTGGATCAATTTGGATTAAATTAACCAATTGATGTAAAATTGTCCTAATTTTATCAATCATAACAATCCTTGCATTAGCCAAAGGTAAACTTCGATCATTAATTTCGGTAATCACTCTAGTATAATTGTAATAAATGCTAATATAATTAACGAAAGTTTTCACAAAATAGGGAATCTTGTGAATCGCAATTGGATTTGATTGTAAAATCTCATTTAAAAGAACTGGAACTTTGGCAAGAAAGTTATAAATCAAGTTCCATTCTTGATTACTTTTCAATAGACGAACATCAACTCTAACTTCGGGCAATGGTGTAGTTAATTGTTGAAATTTCCTTGTAATACCAACCAAACGAGCGTAATTATATTGGATAAAAAGAGCCTCCTTATATTTAGATAGATCTAAATTGTGAAAAGCTTTCGGAGAGATCGAGGTAATTGTGTATCTAAGACATGTTTCAATTAGACAATTAACTTGATCATCTGTATATTGTGTCTCTGATTGTTTGACAATAATTGATCTCCAATGATTTTTAATTTCATCGAGAGTTAAATCACTAATTATATCAGCGATTGGAATGAAATTAATCCATTTAAGTTGATCAATGGAAGTTGATGTTAATACACTCCAAGAGGTTATTGCTTTTTCTCCAATTTTCCAATCATTAATATGAATTAAAATGACAATTCTACTCTTTGAGCTTAATTGTAATTCACTTGGAATTAATAGTTGACTGAATAGACGGAGAAAAGACATTAATCTTGATCCTGGTTCAATGGTAAATTGTGATTCCTCTAAATCGTATGGAAGATTAGATTTGAAGGGGTCAATGTTAATTTCTAGAGGTGAACAATCATCAAATTGTAGTCCCTTTTCAATATCATTAGTATTCAATTTTTCATCATCACAGTAATTAAATTTTCCACACTCAGTAATTGTTTGCGTTGAATTAATGGTCTTTGTTGAAGCTCCAATGGTTTTCAACAGAGAGACAAGAGTTTCCTCAATATATTGGAATCGAAGGCAAGTTAATTGTCTTAAATTGTCTCTCATTGTATTCACAATTAAAACGGTTGATTGTTGACAATCATTTTTACTGTTAGATGGTTGATCAAGTTGAATATTGTTTGAAAGTATCAAAGGAATGGCAACTTCACGATTTACATTGAACAGAATTGATTTACCAGAGATACTGAATGAGGTCAAAGGTAATTCCCAAGTTTGACTGACCTTAACCAGAGTTGATCCAATTTGGTCAAGATAACCATGCCAAGGAGAGAAGACCGGATTAGATAGATTAAGAGTTAAATCATTTTTATCCTTAAATCCATCGGAAACAATTGACGAAACACCAACACAATCAAATTGTTTAATCAATTCACCAGCAAATGGTAAATCAAGAATTGACTTTGAGACTAACCATAGATTAGAAACAAGATTATCTTTCAACTGATTAATAAACATCTCAGGCCTTTGAAATTAATCAAAAATCTAGACAATTGATTTCGCAATTTTAAAATCAAAATAAAACAACAATTAAAAACCAAATCATCAGGATAATCAAACAAAACATTGACAACAATAAGACAAAAACAAATCCAAACATATGATTAACTTTTGTTTGGGTGAATCCATGGTAACCAAACTTGATTACATTCAATTTAAATTGACATTAATCAGAATTAAAAATCGAGTCTGAAACTAATTAAGTGTCAACCTTAAAATTCAAATAATCTGTTAATCAGTAACCATTTGAAATTTGTATCTATTGTCAATCATTATGCTTGAATGGAAATGGATGTGCTTTGATTAGTTTAAATTGTGATTAGTTGCAATTGATTATTCAGTTATCAAGAAATCAAGGTTAGAATTGTTGATTTTTTTAGTTCACTCAAAAGTACAGGTTTGGAAAACCTGATAGATGAAAATTTGATTAAATTAAAACTCGATTATTGTGATTAATCAACAGGTAGATTATTTTATTAGTTGATTTAGATAATTTAATGTCTCAGAATTTAAGATTCATTGATTACTAGAAGGAAAATATCACTTGGGGTTTAATCAAATTTCCAAGAAAAGTTTTTGAATTGATTTCTCTCTGTAATTATCATGATTATATTTTTTTGTTCATTAAAAATTATCAAAATCAATTAATTTACGTCAATCTTATTTGATTTTGTTGATTAGGTAAATACCCTTTGAGCTGATTCAGAGAGATTTAATTATTAACTATTTAAGGATAGAAACATGATTATTCAGTAGATACAATTGGCTGAGTTTCTTGAAGCAAAATTTCAGAACCACTTTTATTGAACGTCAATGGTCATAATCAGGAAAATTACCCATTAATCGGATGGTATTTTAATCGTTGATTGGTTTCTTGATGGTGATTAAATTGAAATTTTAAAATGAGAGAGAGAGAGAGAGAGTGAGAAATGATTCTCATTTGTTATAAATTGTCACAAAAAATGTAAACAATCAACAGTCAGTTTCTGTTGATGATCGTTGGAAGGTGTTTGTTGACCAATTCATCTGAGTGATTAACTATTTGTCTTTTAATTGTTTCAACCTAATTTGGTTTTATTATATAATCTTAATAAAGATTTACTTGTTGAAAAAATGGCTCCTAATAGTAATACCGACAACAATAATAGAATCGGAAGTGATCAGAGTATTGTTTATGAAAAAGATCCAAGTGAAGTGATTAATCAATTTCGATGCCTAATTGGAGAGAGCTCAATTCTGAATGTTTATAAATATGAAGATGAATTGTTACTCAAATTTTTACGATCTCGTGATTATAATTTACAAAAGACACTGATAACTCTTGAAGGTTACGTGAGTAAATTACACGATAGATCAGATCTGTTTACTTGGCAGCCGAAAGAGGCTGAGATCGCATTGAAGACTAACGTATTCAACTATTTACTTGACGGATCGACCAATGGTCAGCAGATTTTTTTCCTCCATCCAGGCCGTTGGAATCCGAGAGAGGTCACATTGGAAACAATCATTGCCATGGTTGTACTTTGCCAGGAAATAACCTTGTTAGATGAGAAAGTTCAAAGATCGGGAGTAGTGGTCATCATTGATATGACTGGACTTTCTCTTAATCATCTCTACAAATGTGGCATTACAAATGCCAAGTTAATCTCCGATTTGACAGAAAGATGTATCCCTGTAAATATCGTCAATATCCATGTAGTGTTTCAGAATTGGTTAACTGAAATGGCCTACAATTTGTTCAAACCATTTATCGATGAAGAATTGAAGAGGAAAATAATTTTCCATGGTTATAATACCGGTTCGATTCATCAATATTGTCCAAAATCCGTTTTACCAATTAAATATGGTGGAACTCACGAAGAACCTGATCTTGATAAAATGTACCAAATTTTGGTTAATGACAATCACAAAATCCAAGAGATTTGGAATAAATATAAAACAAAATTAATCGACGATTAGGAAAAAAAATGTAAATCAATTTGTAAAATTTTGTAATACAATTAAAAACAATTTCCAGTGAAATTGAAATATTAATAAATTTGCTAGAAGTTGTAATGATACGAGAAAAAATCTTCTCATAAACAAGAAAGTAGAAAAATAATTAGAATATACAATTAACTGGCAATCAAATCGAGATCCATTAACTAATAATTAAAAGAGAATTCAATTGAAATCATCCAAATGAATTAATTTACCAGGAAAAGTTAATCACCTGTTGATTTCCTCAATCGACAAAATTATATTCATACAGGTAAATGAATCTTTGATGGAAGGGAAAACCATAAAAATAGAGAAGAAAAAAAAGTTTTTCTGTGAGAGAAATTATAAAATCACTATTTATATTAGTAAATCACTTTGATTAGTGTAATTAACAGTCATCGAAGAAAATTCTGGTTCGAATATAAAATTCCAAGGTTAACATTAACTCGGTGTATTTTCTTATAACTGTACATCGAAAGGGTAGAGAAACTGGAAAATTTTATCATCATTCGAGTGGAAAGAGAAGATAAAAATGTTCAACTAACCTGTTTAGATGAATACCCTTGAATCAATCATTGATTTTATCATCTTCTTCATTATCATCATCATTATCTTCAGCGTTTACTACTAATTAATCCAAATGGTGGCAGTTTAGTTGATTGTTAATAGTTCAGGTTTGCGTTACTCAAGACGAATCTTTCACTCTTTGAATATCTTTGTTGATCCATCAGTTACTATAAATATTATCATCTCCTAATTGTGAACAATTAATCCAGTGATTGAAGCCAATAAACCAATTTGACTGAGTGAAAATGAAAGATCAGGTAGTAACTTCAACATGTGAAACAATTAATCCAAAGTCTTCATCTGAAAGTTTAAAACAACCAAGTGACGAGGAATTGAATGGATTAACTGAATTACGATCTCTTGTTGATTCTTCGGTAAAATTGAAACGATACAATTTATCTGATTCGATATTGTTGAAATTTCTTCGTTCTCGTAATTCAGTTAAAGAAGCTTGTGGCCTTTTAAAATCGTACTTTGGTCATATCACCAGTAAATTAGATCTATTTTCATGGGATGATCAAGTAGCCGATGTGATCCAGTCGCTCATTTATTATCCATATCAAAATCGTGGACCCAATGGTGAGGTAATAATTGGAATGGAGATTGGTAAATGGGATTATGGTAAAATTAAGTTCGAGACAATCATTCAGGCAAGTTTGTTCATTCAGGAATTTCTTTTACACGAGGAAGAATCTTGTCAACGATCGGGATTCATTTTCTTAGTTGACATGAGAAATGTTTCTCTTCGTCACATCTACCAAATGGGTGTGACCAACGCCATGTTACTGGCCACTTTAACCGATCACTGTATGCCCATTAAGCCGATCAATATTCACATTTGTTTCGAGAATCGTTTCACCAGTTTGGCCTATTCCATGTTCCGACCTTTTTTGTCCGAGGAGCTTAAACGACGAGTTGTTTTCCATGGAAATGACATGACAACTCTTTTCAAGTATCTACCAGCTGATTACGTTCCTCCGAATTGGGATGGAGCCAATGAAGAGCCAAAATTAACTGAAATAGTTGATAAAATAAAAAACGAATCAAATCAAATTGTTAAAACTTGGGACACTTATAGGAGCCAAAATTGATCACATTGGATAAGAAAACAATAGATGATAATTTTATCTCTGATTATCATCAGAAATTAAATTTACCTTTTTGTTCATTGTTCCAACATCAAAGTAACGAAAAGTTTAATGGTAAAAACAAATGTAACTCTTACAATATCTTCAAATCATTTTCCACTTACTTATCGTTAATCAAAAATTCTACTATTGAATCTCCAACAATTTATACTCCAGCCAATTTATTGCTCAAAATAAACTAAGATTGTCACAAAAAGATTAAAATTGAATCAACTCATCACAATTTATTTCCTTAGTCCAAATAAGAAAACAATAAAAGACAACAAATCACTAATTTAAATTCGAAATAAATACATTTTAAATTAAATAAGAACTAAATTTAATTTTAATTTAATGAAGAAAAAAGTGAAAAGAATTGTTTTGAAAGTTTGATTTTCGCCATTTCTTTTTTTTCCACCAGATGACGTTACTTTTTGTTCTTTTCTGCGCTGAGGGCATCTGGTGGTTTGTGCGAAAACAAATTTAAGAAGAAAATAATTTCATCTCAGGACCGTATTCAACAACCGTAATTAAATTTGAGTCTAGGTTTAAATCAGCTGATCACAGCTTTTGTGTTTGACCAACTATAATCAAGTCTTGATCTCGTATCAGATTTAAGTTTAGGTCAATTTAATTAGAGGATTAAAAAATCTTGTTTCACCAACCGAAATCATCTTCAATTGATCTCGGAAGTCTTGGTCAAAATTTAATCTTGGTAATTACCACGATTAACTTTTGATTATGACTTTGTTTTCTCATTTTCCATTCGAACTCATTTTTTTTGAATTTTTTTACATAAAAGTAGTTTAAAAAATGGGAGCTCTGGCACATAAAGAGAAAATAAAAAGAAAGAAAAGAACGAGAAAAGGAAAGAGAACCAGAACCAGAACCTACACTAGAACAAAAGTTCGAAAGAACAATTTAAGTTTAAAAACTTTTATTAAAGTTTAAATTTTTGTTCGATTTTGTCGAACAACTCGACAAAATTTTTAATAAGTAATTTGGCCTCAACCAAATGGTTTTTTAAAACCGAAATTTCATCAATTGATGAAAGTGATGGTGATGATTGTGATGAAGAAGAAGATGACGATGATTCTGATGGAGTTGAAGATGGAGATTTTTTTGGTGATGATGATGATGATGAAAATAGTTTTTTATTTTCATCCAACAGGATAAAAATCTCATCCAAATCACTGGATGAAAGCTCGAAATCCATAAGATTTCGAGCCTCTTCACAATCAATTTTATCGAAGAGATGCGATGGATAAACAAGTTTATCCACCTGGTACCGTCATCAGCATCAACCAAATTTTTCCCTCTTTCTCTCTCCATTCTTCCTCGCTCCCTCGACCTTATCTTCATCTTCATCCTCCATTTTTTCTTTGGTGAAAAAAAAGGCCAGTTGGCAACTGAATCTTAAAAATGTAACCTCAGTTTTATATTTATTACAATTGTAATAATTGTAAGGTCGAGGGAGCGAGGAAGAATGGAGAGAGAAAGAGGGAAAAATTTGGTTGATGCTGATGACGGTACCAGGTGGATAAACTTGTTTATCCATCGCATCTCTTCGATAAAATTGATTGTGAAGAGGCTCGAAATCTTATGGATTTCGAGCTTTCATCCAGTGATTTGGATGAGATTTTTATCCTGTTGGATGAAAATAAAAAACTATTTTCATCATCATCATCATCACCAAAAAAATCTCCATCTTCAACTCCATCAGAATCATCGTCATCTTCTTCTTCTTCATCACAATCATCACCATCACTTCCATCAATTGATGAAATTTCGGTTTTAAAAAACCATTTGGTTGAGGCCAAATTACTTATTAAAAATTTTGTCGAGTTGTTCGACAAAATCGAACAAAAATTTAAACTTTAATAAAAGTTTTTAAACTTAAATTGTTCTTTCGAACTTTTGTTCTAGTGTAGGTTCTGGTTCTGGTTCTCTTTCTTTTTATTTTCACATTCTCTTTCCTTTTCTCGTTCTTTTCTTTCTTCTCTTTCTGTGTCAGCGCCTCCATTTTTTAACCGCTCGTAAATTGATTACTATCGTTATGTCCTATTAATCTTCTACAATTTTCGCTTGCGTAAAAAAGATTTTTTTCTTAAAAAGTTATTAAACAAAGATATTAAGAAAACTTGATCAGTGTAATCATATGACTTGTTAATTGTTTGGAAATCAATCTAAATTTCAAGTCTTTTCATAAACAATTGCTTATTTTATCCCCTTCAAAGCAACCCCTTTTGTTATAATCGATGATCGGTTGGTTAAAAAAATTAATTAAAAATTAGGGGTGAAAAGGAAAAAATAGGGCAAAAAGTCAAATTTATTGTTAGTGATGCTGCATCACAAAGTAACAAAGGCGTGGCTTTGGTACTGGGTAGTGCAGAAACTACCCAAGGCTTCTTAGCCTTCGTGTTACAACAAAATCAAATAATAATAATTCAAATATTTTGAAAATTTCAAATTATTAACAAATAATAAATAATAAATTAATTTAGAAGTTAGTCAAATACAGCAAGAAATAATGATTCTGCAATGATAAATGAGAAAAATAAAAACAAGAATTAGAAAGAAATTCATTGAAAATAAACTTAATTTGTTCAGTTTAAATTGATCAGAGGTTAGTGAACCTCTGATTAATAAACTGAATAAACTAAACGAATTAAAGTGGGAACACAATTAGAAAAACTTTAACTAAGACAAATTAACTGTACTTTTCATTTATCACTCATCAAATAACTTTTCACGTTACATAGGCAGACACTGAATGTCAGTCAATCAGCTACAATTAGTCAGCCACTGTTACTTTTATTATTACCCAGTCCCTATGCCTTTTTATGTTTCCATCTCCATTTACCCATTGAACTTTATTCAACATCATAGCCTGCCTGTAACTTGCAAGATCACTATTTATCATTAAGCTGATCCCCAACATGGTTCAACGTAACCATGTTAATCTATACATTGATGATTATCTATTATCTTCATGATTTTATCTCATTCTTATTAATTGTTTATTTTCGCATTTTTCATTTTATCTTCTCAGGAAGAAGGAATGATACCGCCAATGGAATAACAATAATCATTATGATGGAACAATTTAATTATTCGTAAAGAATGACGAAAACATTTCCTTTTCTTATTAATTGAGACAAACACTCGACTGATAGCTGTCAATAACAGAAGTATCAACAGAGCTGGGCTTCATCCTTCAAGAAGGATGAGAAAAATTCTATTTAAAAGTCACAAGCATCATTATGTTCAAATGCGTTCTATTTATTTATTTAAATCTCTCTCTCTCTATGTTATCTTCATCTTCTTTCTTTCTTCAATGTCTTCCGTGGGGCATAAACTCTTATGTAAGAAAAATTTTCACTTGATTCAATCTCTTAACAACAACAACTTGTTAGCTGTTTTCTCTTTTATATTTGATTTAGACAATGATCTTCATCATTGTTGAACTTAAGCATTATCATCTTTATCTTTATGATCCTCAAAGCGAGTCTCATCAAAACCACAAAGGTAACGCAGGTAAACAAAACTATCAATTGTTTATACAATAATCGTATCTATGATTTTATTAATTATCCTGATGATCGTCAAAGATTAATGCCATTATTAATCCGCGGATTAATCCTGTCAATCACTGCTTCCCGTCATTATACATTAAAAACCATCCTGCTTTTCATCTTTTAGTGCCTTTTTTATAAAAAAAATCATCATTTTCATATGAGATTAGAGTAATCAAATGTTTAAACATTTTCAAAGTAATAAACACAATCATCAATGAATTTAAAACAATTGTTAGCAATTTTATCAACACAAATTGACCATCAAACATCAACTACTGTTATCAAAGTATGTTTAAATCAGTCTGTTGATGATCACATATTGATGCACCCAATAGTTAAACAACTAAAATTAGAGTTTGAATTAATCAGTGAAAGAAACGGAAAAAAATTTAAAACCAAATAAATAGTCAATTAAAGTTGATCATCAATATTTCATCATCAACAAATTGTTGACAATCATCTACATGGGCTCACGAGCTATATTAATAACGCATCTATCTAATATCAACTTATTGTTATCGCTGAAATCAATCTAAGGTATTACAACTACCCAACAATTGAGATAAATTGTTCACTGATCGTAATGCTTTTGATTGTTCAATCATTTGTGAGGGCAATCAAGTAATTTAGGGACACAAATTAATTTTATCCGCTTTGTCTGATTATTTTCCAACCACTTTTCATTTGAAGGTAATTCTGATGGTGACAGCAGTTTAACCTCTCACTTATTTTCAAATACTGCGGTAGTTACAGGAATTTAGTGATAATTTCTAGTAAGAGGGTCTAGATTCAAACTTTCTTGACTTGGAATCTTCGATTGCTTTTATGAGCTGAAGTGTTAGATGATGAGTTGAAAGCTGATGGCTTTTATTATTGTATTTTTCTGATTGGTTTCATTACAATGTCTTGACTTCTGATATGTCCATGGCATGGCTTGACTCAGTACCAAGTACATCTTCACTCACTGGATTTAGCATTGGATTGGCATGACCAGTTGTTGTATTTTGTTCACTTGCATTCGCAACTGGTTGAGGATTAGGAAGTAGATAGACCTGAAAGAATAGCTTGTTGCGCTGGATTAGCTTTTTCCACTATTTTTGTCTTTTAACAACAAGCTCCTTCGCAATAGAATTTAATTTAGAATCTTTGATATTTCGAGAGGTCCTTTGGTTAGAATATGATCAATTTTTGCTCTCTTCCTCTCATCTAGCCCATCAAGTTGATAATTTGAGAATCAAACATTCCACTAGTTTGGATTGAAAAGAGATTAATTGGTATAGAATTGAGATGGCCATGAGTAGTAACAAACTGTTAGCTTTTTCTTTCATGAGCCAAAAACTGTTGCCACAGAGGTTTTTATCGACGCTGCATCATCCAGAACATAACCAGTTCGTCTCCACTTCTCCCAGCAGCTTCAATATTGAAAAAAAGTTTAAAATCAAAAATACACAAAAAGCTAAATTTTCCCTTACCTTAACGCAATTTTTACAATGGAACTTTTCCTGTTTTTAACTCTTTAGAATAGTTTCTCAGCACTACTACAACGTTTCCGTCACACTTCACTATTTGCTTAACACAAAAAATCGGAGAAAACAATTACTTTTCAACCTTGTTACACAAGAAAACTCATCATGTGTAGATTGATAGACCGAAACCGTTACAATTAAAAGTCCCACCTTAAAGATTAAAAAAGTAGAATTAGTCCAAACAACAAATTAATTAAAAACAAATTGCTCACTGAACTTACAGTTGAAGATACAAATTCACCTTTCACTAAGAAAACCAATGCTTCCCCATTATGGGTCATCTCGCTCCTAATATACGAAAAAGCATCATCCTTTAGAATCATGTTATAACAGAGATTTCTTATTGTAGCTTCATCTGAGACTGTTACACGAGGTTTATAGATGAAAAACTGTGGATCCAAAGGCTCGATAGCCTCAATGCTACCAATGTAATCAACATGGCCTAAGGAAATAAAGGAAAGTTGGAAATGTTTCTTTTTGAGATTAGCAGGATAACGATATCATGTAGCTCGAATGAAAATATAATAATCAAGTGTGATGTTGAAAAAGATAAATTTGTTGTCGAAAATCAACGGAACATATGGACCAGACTCGAAGGAGATGATGTCTCGGTTCTGATGATACTGGAGGAAATTGCTTTCGAAGGACAATTAGAGACACTGATATCGATAATAAACGAGGGAGGAAAAGTGGAAAAAATTTAATTCAAAGTCTTCGTCATCATCTGAAAGTTTAAAACAACCAAGTGACGAGGAATTGAATGGATTAACTGAATTACGATCTCTTGTTGATTCTTCGGTAAAATTGAAACGATACAATTTATCTGATTCGATATTGTTGAAATTTCTTCGTTCTCGTAATTCAGTTAAAGAAGCTTGTGGCCTTTTAAAATCGTACTTTGGTCATATCACCAGTAAATTAGATCTATTTTCATGGGATGATCAAGTAGCCGATGTGATCCAGTCGCTCATTTATTATCCATATCAAAATCGTGGACCCAATGGTGAGGTAATAATTGGAATGGAGATTGGTAAATGGGATTATGGTAAAATTAAGTTCGAGACAATCATTCAGGCAAGTTTGTTCATTCAGGAATTTCTTTTACACGAGGAAGAATCTTGTCAACGATCGGGATTCATTTTCTTAGTTGACATGAGAAATGTTTCTCTTCGTCACATCTACCAAATGGGTGTGACCAACGCCATGTTACTGGCCACTTTAACCGATCACTGTATGCCCATTAAGCCGATCAATATTCACATTTGTTTCGAGAATCGTTTCACCAGTTTGGCCTATTCCATGTTCCGACCTTTTTTGTCCGAGGAGCTTAAACGACGAGTTGTTTTCCATGGAAATGACATGACAACTCTTTTCAAGTATCTACCAGCTGATTACGTTCCTCCGAATTGGGATGGAGCCAATGAAGAGCCAAAATTAACTGAAATAGTTGATAAAATAAAAAACGAATCAAATCAAATTGTTAAAACTTGGGACACTTATAGGAGCCAAAATTGATCACATTGGATAAGAAAACAATAGATGATAATTTTATCTCTGATTATCATCAGAAATTAAATTTACCTTTTTGTTCATTGTTCCAACATCAAAGTAACGAAAAGTTTAATGGTAAAAACAAATGTAACTCTTACAATATCTTCAAATCATTTTCCACTTACTTATCGTTAATCAAAAATTCTACTATTGAATCTCCAACAATTTATACTCCAGCCAATTTATTGCTCAAAATAAACTAAGATTGTCACAAAAAGATTAAAATTGAATCAACTCATCACAATTTATTTCCTTAGTCCAAATAAGAAAACAATAAAAGACAACAAATCAAAGCTCCGGAAAAATTAGTATAAAGTATAACCAAATCACTAGAACAAAATCAAATCACTAATTTAAATTCGAAATAAATACATTTTAAATTAAATAAGAACTAAATTTAATTTTAATTTAATGAAGAAAAAAGTGAAAAGAATTGTTTTGAAAGTTTGATTTTCGCCATTTCTTTTTTTTCCACCAGATGACGTTACTTTTTGTTCTTTTCTGCGCTGAGGGCATCTGGTGGTTTGTGCGAAAACAAATTTAAGAAGAAAATAATTTTGAAAATTTTTAGAATCATCAATTTTTTTGTTGTTTTTCTTTGAGGTTAATTAAACTCTAAATTATAAATTATAATCTAATTAACTGTTGGTAATAATTTTTTAATTTTGTTCCGTTACTATGAACTATGGTTGACAATACGCCAAATATTCGACCATTACCACATTTTTTCAATGAAAACGTTTTCCTTTCCAAAAAAGTAAGTAAATTGGAGACAAGAAAAAGAGAAGAGAATTTACCTTTGCTTTATAAACAAATGTGTTCTCTCTCTTTTCTTTCCTTTTCTCTTTCTTTTTTTTTCTTTTCTCTTTTGTGTTTTTGTTTTGGTCAACTTTTTTTTCATCATCTGCTTCACCATCTCTCTCTTCATCACCATCATTACCAGCATCATGTTTAACCAACTTTATTCCTTTGTGATCATCTTATACATCTGTTCAGAGAAATTTCCTCTTTGACAATTTTCTCATTTTTATTCATTGACATTTTTATGATGATCATGGTGATGGCGGTGAATTTTATCAGCTTCTGGTTTCATGTTGAAACTTTTTGAATTTTATTCTCCTAGTTTTCACCTTTTAACCATAATAGTTTTAATGTCTTCTCTAATATAATTATTCTTTCATCTTTTTTATTCTTTCAACAGGCTCGCAGTTCAACACCATGTAAGAAAAAGATTCCTCCTCGGCCACCCTGCAAGAGTTTACCACCTAAAGGAAGACTCTTCTCAGACACCAGACACAGTCGTGCTCAAGCTGTTAGTTTTAAGGAGAGCGACTTCTGTAAGTGATGTTTTCGGCCTTTTCCTGTCTATTTTTCCATTGTCCTAAAAAATTTTCGCTTCGATGGGTTTGCTGAGATAAATTATCTTATTTTCTTCCTGTTTGTTTTGTTTGTGTATTTTTGTATATTTTTCAAATACCTCTTATCCCTTTTATTTATCGTTTACATCTCAGCTCAGAAACATCTTTTCAAATTTCATCAGATTTTCTCTCTGATTTTCATTCTCAGATTATCTTATCAGATCAGTTGCTTTAACTAGTTGTAACTTTCTGTTATTAATTATTAACTCTTTCAATATTTTCTTTTCATCTTATTAACAGCTACACTAAGTAAAGATTATGATGTAACTCGAAGCGAATCATATTTTCAACAATGTTTCAAAATTGAGAAGAAAATTGGAGCAGGATCTTTGGTAATGTTTATAAATGTATAAGTAAAGATGACGGTAAATACTATGCAATCAAAAAGTCTCGTGAAAGGTATAAAGGTAAATCAGACCGAGATCGTCGTTTACAAGAAGTGGCCAAACATGAGCAATTCTCAGGGCATCCGAATCTGGTCAAATTTTACAAAGCTTGGGAAGAAAATGGCTACTTGTACATTCAAACTGAACTTTGTGATTGTTCTTTGAGTGAATTTCTTGAAAATAATCATGATATTTCCGAACCAATGGTTTGGAATTTTCTCACCGACCTTTTATCTGCCTTAAAACATCTTCACGATCGTGATCTAATACATCTTGATATCAAACCGGACAACATTTTTATATCTAAAGATGGCCTTTTCAAATTGGGTGATTTCGGTCTGGTCGTGGAAGCCTCAGAAATTGATATCGATGAGGTAACCGAAGGTGATCCCAAATATCTTGCTAAAGAGTTGATGCAGGGAAAATTCACCAAAGCAGCTGATATATTCAGTCTTGGTATTACCACATTAGAATTAGCCTGTGATCTTGAAGTGCCTAGTAATGGAAATGGTTGGCACCAACTAAGAGAAGGAAAAATGCCAGAACATTTCTTTAACAATTTGACTCCTGAATTAAGAAAAGTAATATTAAATATGATGCATCCCGACTATAAACGTCGTTGGACAGCTGATGAATTGTTGAAACATAAACCGATTTCCAGGGTTGCCCGTCGTCGACATATTTGGATAAAATGGTGTTCAAGTCTTAACTTTATCAGTGATTGTTTCCAATGGTTTATAATTTTCCTCATGAGAATATTGCTCATTTCATTTCTTTACTCTATTATTAAGAAAAAGATTCGTTATCGGAGAAACTCAGGATCTCGAACACCACCTCGACAAGCATTATCACCCGATTGGGATCAAAGTTTCTCGGATGATGATGTATTTGAAAGCAGCTTTTTAGTGTCTCCTGTTTCTGATGAAATTAACTCTTCCTTTATGAGTGCTAGAAACCATTTACTTAACGATTCAATGACTAGTGCCCACAGGTAAGGCTTAATGTCGCTTCTCTTTTTCAACAATATCTAATCTGTTTCTCTCTCTTTCTTTTTTCAGCATCAGTAGGTATACATCAACAGCGAATAAAATTAAAAGACAGTCCAATATGTCATCATCATCGTACATGCCCTTAACACCAATAAGAAGATCATTATTTAATAACGAGAGACCTTCCCTGCTCGCCAGAACACCAGGATTACAGGATAGTTTCAATGAAAGGATAAGTTTTTGTGATCTTTCAGACGATGATGATGAACTCAACGTTACAAATCAAATGTGTCCTAAAAATCTCGAGAAAGTAAGTTGATTCTTTTCCTACAAAAATCAGCGTAAAAAAACTTGATACTAATTGATTTTTCTTCTCCCTCTTATTTCTAGTTATTTGACAAAATGGATAGTGATGAAGACTTTGCAACTTGAATTCAAATTTGAATCGAAAAGTGAAGGAGCAAAAACAAAACTTATCTATTGCCATAATCGTCATAATCATTAGAAATCATCATCAACATCATCACCATACTCGAATACAAATGATCAATGACTTCTACTAAAGGAAAAATAATATTAATTATAACGATTAACATAAAAAAAATAAGATTAATATTAATACCAATACGAGATACCAAAGAGAAGATTTTTTTTTCTGGAGTAATAATTGTGCGTTCATAGATGAAAATCTAAAAATCATTGAAATAATTATCCAAATTCTCCAAAGTAAAAACAAAAAGTCCTAGCAAACGAACCTAAATAAAATGACTACCGAAAAGTGTCAACCGAAGAAGGAGAAAACGAGAAGGACATAAAAAAACAACTTCCACTTCCTCTTTCATTTCATAGAAAAAGATATTTTTTTAATTCCCAATTTTTATCTGTTCATAAAATAATTAATACAAAAAAAAACGTAAACAACAACAACAACAAACAATATCCACTCAAAATATGCAAACATTTATTTCCTTTATTCACCAAATTTTTTTCTCATCAAGAACTTTATGCTTGATTAATAATAAATGATCATGTTCTCAAGCCCCGAAATCCAAAATAAAGGCCATTCAAACATCTCACAGGAATTATCGGGAAAACAATGAATTGAGCGAAGAAAAAAACAAACAAACAATCGATTTCATTGCAAATCAAAAAGACCACAAATTTTTAGATTGCAAATAAAAACATTGAACAACCGAGAAAACGAATGTGATGGTTAATTATCAAAATTAGAATAAAACAATCTACTTGATTGATAGATTTTCTCTCCCGTTTTTCTTTGTCTAATTCATTCCAACGCCTTTTCCATCAACATTGAAGATCAGAACTCTCGCCATTGAATAGAATTGAATCCGAACAGATGGAGACACTGAGAAGAAGAAGAAGGTTGCAAGTTGGTCGAGCCCTTTTGTTGTTTTTTCTTCCAATTTTGGTGATCATTCTCGCAGAGCATTTAATTGTTGATACTTGTCTTTTTTTCGGTCATTTTTTTCCTTCGTTTATATTTATTGTTCGATCAACAATTAACTATAAATTGTTACAGTTATTATTGTTTCGTGTCTTCGGAAAACAAAAAGAATCAATTTTTTTCTCCTCTTCACATTTTCATCTCTCTGTTTCTCTGTTTTTTTTTGTTCTTCTTCTATCTTTGCCTTTCTCTTTTTTTCTCTTAACCTTCCCTTTCTCTTTCTTTCCTCTGTCTTTCTGTGTTCTATTTAATTTTCTATTAGTCAATTTTTGTGTGGAACATTAAAACAAAAGAGAAATACTATTTGTGTATCATGGCAAATCGTAAGGAAGAATCAACAACACTTCGCGATGTGGACATAATGATGGCTAATTCTAATCAAAATTTACGTGACATCTTGAAGAAGAAGATGAGAACTCTAAAAGATGAATTGGTGGCTGCCAATGAGCTGAATGAGACCACCTTGATTAAATACAAGGAGGAGGTTAGGAAACGTGAAGAGGCTGAATTGGAAACGGCTTCGCTTAGTCGGAGGATACAATTGTTGGAACAGAGTCTGGAAAAGGCAGAGGATCGTATTCGTGAGGTAACACTGAAAATGGAAGAGGCAACACAGGCCGCTGATGAGAGTGAACGTATACGAAAAGCCCTTGAAAACCGGACGAACATGGAAGATGATAGGATTACATTGTTAGAAACTCAACTATCTCAAGCTCGGATTATTGCTGAAGAATCGGATAAGAAGTACGAAGAGATGGCTCGTCGTATTGCAATGTTGGAAGTTGACCTGGAACGTGCTGAAGAACGTGCATCCCAAGGTGAACGTAGAGCTATTGATTTGGAAGAAGAGCTTCGTTCCATTGGTAATAACCTAAAATCACTTGAAATCAGCGAAGAAAAGGTAAATTAACACATTTTTCTTCATTTTTTTCCATTTTTTCTTTTTCTCTTTTTTTCTTTTCTCTTTTACCATCACCAACACGAGAAAGATGAAGATAGAAAATCATTGAAAGAAGAAAAACCTTAACAGTAGATAATTAAAAGAATAAACAAATTGATGGTTGAAGGATGAGGAGAGAGAGAGTGAGTGTAGGATGATTATTAGAATGATAAAGATGTATCATCATTTGATTTTCTTTTTAACCATGAAAATAATTTTCTCTTCTAACTGCAACCAAATCATCTTCAACCCATTTACCAACTAATTTCCAATCTAATCTATCTAATTGTTATTCTAATTTAACTTTCTCTTTTTTAGGCTCAAAAAAGAGAAGAAAAATATGAAAATCAGATTGAAGTGTTGAAGAACAAATTGAAAGAGGTAAGTTATATTCTTTTATTGGAAATTCTAATTCGTAACATGAATCAATCGATTCTTTTGATTATCAACCTCAACAATATTTCCCATGATACCTTTTGTGTAAACATGAAAAGGTAGAAGAGCAAAGTAAAAAAAAAACTCTTTAGGTCAATAGCATTTTAAACATAAACTTAAATGGTTAATCATGATACTTTTTTAATGATCAGCAATTTCACTGTTTACAACATTTTGTCATTGTAACAATCAAAACTAATTTGATTGAAATCATAAACAAATGATTATCATGATGATGATCAATAGGGAAGTGCTGATGAATCTATTGATATATATTTGGAAGTTGTTTTTGTCTCTTTACATTGTTATAAATAATGATGTTTATGATAATGATGATGATGACAATTAACTAATGAATGGCCTTAAAAAAATTCACAGAACTATAATTTATTAATGTTATTACTATTTCCAAATGACAAGTTTATCGAGCCATGAAAATTATAATTTATTACGATTATAATTAACTTTAATATTTTTATCATTTGATCTCAAGCTAATATTAAATGTCACTTTACCTGTAGAAATGATTTCCTTTCTTATTGGTGATGATTTAATTTCATCGAGAACCCGAAACATTATGATTAACATTCATTCAGTTAATCATAATTTCCAGCATGATTGTTATCGGAATAGTAACTGATTGAAAGCGAAAGTAGCAAAAAACAAACGATATACACTTCAAATTGTCACAATTTAATTTAATTTTTTCCGATTACTTATTATTATGGATTAAACTTCCTGTATCTTAATTATTTAAGATGCACAATTAGTTGATTGTGTATGTGTTTGTGCTTGAAAGATACAACAAACAAAATTAATTTTATCGATTCTAATTATCTTCTCCTTAATTTTTTTTCTCAATTCAATTGTTGATTTAGTTATATATAATTGATGATGATAATTTAAATTGTTCATCATTGAAAAATCATTTAAATCTACAATGTTTACTTTGAACAATCAAATACAATGATTACTATGTGAGATTTTTTTCTCAACTTGATTCATCTAAAATCAACTTTTAACACTTGATTGTAACAATCATTAAATTATGTTAATCACAATGATTAACTATTGAAGGGAAACATTAATTGCTGGTAAAATTAACATCAACATTAACTATTAAACTTAATCACCTTGATGATATTACCTATTATTTATCATTATTTATTAATTTATAAGACTGGATGTTTAAAAAAAATAGTTAATTTTTTTGTTTAACTTGATCACAATTAATTTTTGATTGTTTTAAAGTTTTAAAGTTACTCATTTACTTATGATTAACTACAAGAGCAAGTAAATTGTCAACCATTGTTATAATTATGTGCTTATTTAACAATTGGTAGATCACAATTAGCAACACTTTTTAGATTTGATTGATTATGTCAAGTTTAAATTGCATTGAAACGATTAATTGTAACACTGATAATTCCTGATTAGCTTGATTGTTACTGTTTAAAATCATCATCAAGGTTGCAAGTTTTTTATTTCACTTCTTCTCAAATCAACATTTAATTGTTGATAAGCTTTTAATTTTGAATTAACCAAACTAACTGCGTAGACATTATTAAATAATCAACGACAATTAACTGATGATCAAAATTAACTTTGTTTAGTTTTCATCAGAATCGCATTGAGGTCAAACAATCAACACAAATTGTTTAAACTTACCTTTAAATGATATAATTAATCTAATTGAATTTTTGTTCTTCTTCAATTGTTTCCTATTATTAATTAATTCACACAATTAGATTTTGATTTCAACAAATCAATAAGAAAGTAGACTAATTGATTAAAATGATTAAAAATATACTAAACCAATAATCTCAATCCAGGATATTAGTTATCTACTATCTTTTGTTAATATTTAATATACTTTTCCATGCAATCATAATTATCATCACCAATTTAATGTTAATCATCCTCATCAATTTTCATCATCAACCCAATCATCATCTTGATTGATTGATTGTCTTAAGTTGTGTATCATAACTGTTTATCTTGATTGTCCCATATCGTTAAATCAATTGACGACAATCAATTTCCCCGAAACAATGTAAAATATTTAAACGATCAACGATTACAATTACATCACCAATAAGAGTAATCACAATCAACTAATTTCCTTCAATATTTGTAATTGGAAATAGTTAATACAATTAAGATCAAGTTTCTTCAACAATCAAAATCATTTAATTTCTTCCCTATTCTTATTCCAATTCTTTTTACAATTAAACCTTATCCATCCGATTGTATTCAAACAATTTAGATTAAATTTTCTCTCCTCTTTTAATCACAATTTGACATTGAAACAATTTAACCAAATGAACAGTTGGTAACATCAATTTAATCGACCTCGTTCTGAATGTTCATTTTTCGTTACTTTGAACAATCAAACCAAAGAAAACGATTTTTTTTTCTTCTTCGTTGATTGTTATTTCACTAAATTAATCATTTTTCTAAACAATCAGAATAAATTATCATCGAAATTTGCATTGATTGTATTCCTTTCTCTTAGAATCACCATGGTTGATTTCCCATTCAATGCTAATCAAATCCTAACCTGTTAACCATTTTACTATGTTGAACATGTGTTTAATTGTTAGGGGTTCCATTGCTAATTAGTAATCAAATTAATACCATAAAAAGTCATTGATTTTATTACACTCAACAACAATTAATAACTCGATTAGATTGAGCATTTCCCTTTTAACCAAAATTAGTAATCAATTAATTTTAATACTATAATATTATCAATAGTTTTCTCAACTACCAATCAACTTTTTTTTTTAATTTATCATCATCACCATCAATCCCTCCGAGCAATTAAGATAATTATAAAAAAAAATCTCTTCACCTAGACAATAATTAACGTTTTTTGTTTATTTAATGAACAGCAATTACAACCTTATATGAGTTATTATACAACTTTAACAATGTTTTGATTAGCTTTAATTGTTGGTTTTGTTATTTCAATCAATATATTAACAATTATGATGAAAAATACTAGTTTTTTTGTTTCCAATCAAGTCAATCACCAAATAACAATCAAAGTTTCAAACAGAATTAACAAACAATTAACTTTTTTTGTTAACCATTATGATTTTACCTAAATTGTTGCTACACTTTTTTGTTGCTTTCTCAATTTGATATATTAAATTGAATTAGGTTGTTGTCTCTAAATTGTTTCTAAAATGCTTGAGGCTCATAATCACTGTTTTCATATTATTATAATTTCTTGATGATTTCTATCAAATATTTAATAGGATGAACAATTTCATATTGATGGAAACTATAATTTATCATGTTATCCTGTTCATTTTTTTATTTTAAAATCTTTTACCGTTATATCATCTTGATAATGATTAAAATCATGCTTACACATCACTTTGCATTATTAAAAGTTAATCAAGTTGAGACAAAAAGCAAACTATCATAATATTACAATTTGTAAATCATTTGACAAGCTTAATTGCATTAGTGTAACAATTACAATCCATTGTATGAGTAAAAATATGATTTAACTTTATTGAAATTTAATAAGATTTAATATATTATTGCTCATATCAATTTGACACAATTTAAAGGTCTTTCTGTTAATATGTTATTGTAAAAATTAATCAAACGATCGATGATCCCAATAATCAATATGATCCATGTATGATTTCATTGTGAAAATTGAATTCTAATTGTTTATATTTCTTATTCCATTCACAGGCTGAATCAAGAGCTGAATTTGCTGAACGAACTGTTGCCAAACTGCAAAAGGAAGTAGATCTATTGGAACGTACGTTTTGCTTTACAATTAACATTTTCCATCTTCCCTTTGTCACTCTAAATGCCAAGTACTTTGATTAATGGTCACTTTGAATTTGATTGGTGTTCGTTGATGCTTCATTGTTATCATAATTTTAATTCTACCTCTTAAACATCCTGGACAATAGTAATTTAATTTCATAATCTTCATGCTCATTAATCAACCATGAGAGTTTTCATAATCGTTTAGTATACAAATTACACTTGACAAGATACTTTTTTCATTCTATTTAATGGGTTGGATGTTCACTTGATTTAGTTTCTACTGATTCTCTCACACTCTAGTCACCATTTGAAAATAACAATTTGTTAATTGTTACCATTTGCAAACAGTACTTTCTTTCAATTCTCTCGAAAAGCAATATTAGCTAATGAAAAGTTTATATGAAGAAAGTTCATCTCGATTCTGGTAACTCAATTTTTCCTTCGACCTTGATCATTGTCATTTGATGTTCAACATTTAGTTTTCTCAGAAGAGAAAAGTTTCTTCTCCTCTCTTCCTCTCTTTCTGCATCATCTTCTCCATCTTATTCATTTCGTTTCTCATTCTTCTCTTCCCCGTTGTCTTCCAAATCCTCATTGTTTCAGAATAATTCTTAGTTTCCACTTATTCAATCTCACCATTTTTCATGATCCTGTTATCAGAGTTTGTTTGTTTTCTCTAAGCCTTTGTTGACAGTTGCATCAATGATGTATTTTCTTTTCTCTCTCTCTTCTTCTCATCATTATCTTCATCTTCATCTTCATCTTCTTATGTGGTTATTTGCAAACTACATGTAGAAACACATGCAAACCTGTTAGTTAACCACTACAATGATATTATCATAAATTGTCAGATTTACCTTTTGTTTCTTAAAGACTAGTTTCATGACTGAATAATTAATCTTAACAATTGTCAATTAACTTGTTTCCCATTGAAAAAATTTTCTTAACCTGATCTAGTTTCATAATTGATTTAAATCACAGTACTTGGACTTTTCTTTGATCATCTTTTTCCTTAAACTAATCCATCTTTCATTTGTTTATCCCTACAGAGGATTTACTCCAAGAGCGAGAAAAAAATCATCACTTACAAGAAGAAGTAGAAACAACTCTAAAAGATTTACAATCAATGTGACACCGTTTATACTGAACCACCACCGCAACAACAACAAAACACCAACAGCAACTTCATAGCACATATAACCAATTCCAATGTTTAGAGAGCACATTTAATTTTTTTCTCTTACCCTCTTCTAAACATTTCTAGTTTTCATCATTCAATTTCTATCTTTCTGTTCCTCATCTTTACCTAATTTTCCTCCTTTCTCTTGATCATTTATTTCCGCTGGAGCGGTCATCCTCCTCTTCCTCTGTGTTCGTCTCACCCTTTCACCAGCCTTATTGCTCTTGTCTTATCCATGCCTTTAACATACTTGATATCTATTAATCAATTTCTGGCTTAAAGCTACTCCAACATGACGCTTAATTAACTGATGATCCTTGTGGATTGATTAGTTGCTTGCCTTCGTCCATATTGCTCTCTTTCCCTCTATTTACACTTTGCCTCTTCTTCTTCCATATAACTTTTTCCTCTCTTCTTTTCCTCTAACAATTTATTCCAAATTAAGCTAAAAAGCCAAAAGGATTTCCTTTTTTCCTCAAAGAGTTGTTTTCATCAATTAATGCCTGATAATTGCAGAATCATTCCTGTGACAAGTGAATTTTTTTTGTTGGCTCAATCGATATGCCTACACACAAACAACATTCAGACTAAATCAACAACAAAAACCAAAACATTGCCATTGAAAGCCCAAAATTTCAAGAAACATCGTCATTACCATTCACACAAATACCATTACAAAACTGAAACTAATTTTTTCCGAATCACTTAATGAGATCTACGAGGAAAACCATTTTTTGTGACAATCCAATTCATTTATCTTGTTTTTTTTTCACTTCTCTTGTGGATTATCAATCTGGAATACACCACAACAACATCATTCATGGAATAACCAAAAAATATGATCAATTGGATATCAAATCATAAATTCAGATCTCTACGTTATGTAGAAGGCAATCAATCATTGAAAGGAGAAATTCACATTCCAAGAGTTACTTTATTCCGTCTATCATCATCATTCTATCTTCGGCTTTACCCTCTCTCTTTCTCTCTAACGATTACCTAAACAATTAAGCGACCCATCGATTGCTAAAATTATTTTATTCTAATTGCAGTATTTTCACGGGATGAAAACATTCAATAGTCTATATATACACACTCGATGTGACAAATTTTGATTACAAACTTGATGCAATCTCTCATATGGATCGTTAATAATAATAACTATCATCGATAATTGAATGGAAAGATAAATCTAATCAATTTTGATGATAATTAGATGAAATTAATGTTAAGTGAAAGAATATAAATTGAAATTTCCCGAGAAAAGACTAAAATATTAGCTTATAATTAACTAATTACCAAGGAAAAGTTTTATTTTACCGTCAATTCGCCTGATTATTTGGAAAGATTAACAAAATTATATTTCGATGGCTTATCAATTATCGATAAATTTTTTTTTGGATTAAAGTGAATCTCGACTGAACCAAAACTACAATCGTCACAATTAAATGAACCAACAATTTAAAGGGTCTAAATCCCTTGTCATTGGTACACAATTTTGAATAAAAAGCGCCCGAGACCAAATCTAAACGGACCAACATGATGTACGCAACAAATGACGACCTTTTTTTCAGCCGGAAATTTCAATTCAGGAACATCAGCAAATCACTATCATCATCATGATCACTTTCGTCTTTTTTTTTTCTCCCAACAATTAAGTTGTCAAAACGACTTGAGAAGCAAAGTAAATGGAAGGAGTGACAGAATCGAAAAAATCAATCGAATCAACAATTTTCAAGAATCAATTTTAATTCTCGGTCAATTGAACATCTCAATAGACTCGTAACTTCCTTCCGAGTTAATCATTGTAATCAAATTAACTATTAAATCTCAACATATTGACAAGAAAAAAATCTACTGTCTTTTGTTTACTTCAACTCTGTTTATTTGATTGATATTGTTTACCTTTGACCAACAATCTTTATGATCAAATTAAATCAAAATCGAATCAACATTTAATTCAAACTTACACAATTAAGAAAGAAAAAATATTTAGAATAACAATTAATCCGATTTCTAAGAAATCAAACCACTTTTAGTATCAATAGAACACATAATTAACTCGGTTAAAAGTCTAATTACTAAATTAGCACAAAAGATCAAAATTAGTTGATCACAATTAAATTTGATTCATTAGATAAAGATAGACAAGTGACACTTAATTGCTAGTAAAATTAAACTACTATCTAAATAGTAGACTTTTTTTATATTATAACAAACACTTAGCAGAATAGGTGTTTATTGTAATTAATTAGTGAAAGTGTGTGTTAATCAAATGGTAACAATTAAAATATCAAATGGACAAAAAAAGTGTCAACAAGTAGATATAAAAAAAAGTATTGAATTGAAGTGAATGAAAATTGAGGTTAATCAAAAAGAAACCAAATCAAATTAACAATCGGCAAGTTGGTTGATAAACTTTTTTTTGCATCGAAAGTTAAATCACATAATTTAATTTAGATGTGAAAAAATTACAACCATTTAAACGACTGAACATTTAATTCGTATATCGATTCAATCATTTTCATTGTTTTTAATCATTTAGTTGATTTTTTTTCTCTCTCTTTCTCTCTCTCTTTCTCTCTCTCACACAATTTCTCTCTTTCTCTCTTTCTATCTCTTTCTTAATATGTACAATTAAGAAAGACACAAGATGACAATTTAATTGTGAAAGTTTATCGTAGTATATAAACTGATCGTATTGATTGTAAACATCAGATCATCCAACGATTTCAAAGTGTAAACAACAACAATAAACAACAAATCTAAAAGTTTTATTAAAGTGAAAGTGATTTGATTGAATTCAATTGAATTTCTCAAACTAGAATTAATCATGAGGAGCTTTAGTTTCATCTGTTTAGTTATATTTTTATCCAGTTCTTCATGGGCCGATCCACTTGGTAATTTAGTGAATTCAATCAGTCCAGAGATTGATTCTCGCAATGGATTAGTACACATTTCAGCTATTCAAAGAGCAATTCAACCAATTCCAGCCGCTGGTTGGGGTGATCATGGTCATGGTCATGGTTGTAAAAACGAAGGTAAAAAGCTAATTAATCAAACTTCAAATAGGTTGATCACTTTGATCATTTTTATTCATTTTGATCACTTTGATCACTTTTATTCATTCTAGTTGTACAATATTAACATTGATTCATTAATAATAATAATATTAACAGAGGTTC
The DNA here is from genome assembly GCF_014898815.1 of Panonychus citri. Taxonomy (NCBI): domain Eukaryota; kingdom Metazoa; phylum Arthropoda; class Arachnida; order Trombidiformes; family Tetranychidae; genus Panonychus; species Panonychus citri. The sequence goes on along the minus strand of NW_026515543.1, from coordinate 3,807,648 downwards.
ATCATCACCATCATCATCATCATCATGCTAAAATGGTTGCCACTCATCACCACGATCATGGACATAAACACGGTCATGATCACGGTCACAAACATGGACATGATCATGGACACAAACACGAGGCTTGGCATCATCATGGTCACAAACATGGTCACCACCATGGACACAAACACAGCCACGGTCACCATCATGGTCATGGACATAAACACGATCATCATCATGGTCACAAGCACGGTCATGATCATAAACACGGCCATGGACACAAACATGACCATTGGCATGGACACAAACACGGACATGACCACAAACATGGCCACGGACACAAGCACGATCACTGGCACGGACACAAACACGGTCATGGTCACAAACACGACAACTGGCATCAACATGGACACAAACATGGACATGACCACAAACACGGTCACAAACACGATCACGGACACAAACACGTAAGCTCATAATCAACACTTTCCATCCCAATTCAATCAAATCCTCAAATCTAACCAATACTTTTCCCTTTGCTCTTTACCCTTTCACCTTTCTAGGAACACGGATGGCACGGACATCACGGTCACCATGGTCATGGGTGGCATTAAATGGTCAAACTATTCCGTAAATAAACAAAGTAAATTAAAAGACAATCAAGTCAATTATACAAACATATCTATTCCATTGGTTTATAATTGGTACAACAATCAACTAATTAGAAACCTGATTTTGGTAACCATGTTCACAACATCTCATCATTAGCATCGTAGGACTTTCACAATCAGTATTGTAATTAGATAAAGATTTCAACTTAATATTAATTTGCTTTTTTTATCAATGTATATATTGTACATTAATCATTTGGTTATGGGTTAAATAAAACAATTTGCAATTTAAATCATCAAGTCTCATCTAATTAACTTGGACAATGAGCTATCAAGTTATTATTAATATCATATCAACGATCAACATAATCTTAATGGTTTATCATCACTCTAATTGAATTGGATCTTCAAACTAAGCAACAATCAAAAGTAGACAAAGATGACAATGAGCTTCGATATCCTTACATTATAACTATTACTAATACTTTTCTAATATCTTAAAGATTTGTGACAATCAATAATAAGAGTAGAAAACTATTATTGAACAAAGGAGGACATCAAAAAGAATAGGAAAATTGCCCATCGCGAAAATTTGACAAAGTCAATTTTTCTGCACTAAACTCAACACGCTGATTTCAAAAATGCAATTTTTTTTTCGTTCTGACTTTTACTTTTTGAGATATTGAACTTTAATTAAGGATGAAGCGAGGCGTGTACTTGAAGCAATTAAAGGTCTTAAAGCAGTGAGATAAGATAAGAAATCGATTCAATTTTTTTTGCTGATTAAGAATCTATCGAGATAATTGGCTGATTTGCCCGCGAAATTGATGAATAAATTGATTGAATATCTCGACTATTTGGTTGCTATGAAGGAGGTCTTAAAGCAGTGAGATAAGATAAGAAATCGATTCAATTTTTTTTGCTGATTAAGAATCTATCGAGATAATTGGCTGATTTGCCCGCGAAATTGATGAATAAATTGATTGAATATCTCGACTATTTAGTTGCTATGAAGGAGGTCTTAAAGCAGTGAGATAAGATAAGAAATCGATTCAATTTTTTTTGCTGATTAAGAATCTATCGAGATAATTGGCTGATTTGCCCGCGAAATTGATGAATAAATTGATTGAATATCTCGACTATTTGGTTGCTATGAAGGAGGTCTTAAAGCAGTGAGATAAGATAAGAGTATTATAAGAAATTAAAATATTTTAATCTTCCGTTTCTGAATTTTCAGGTGTAGCGAAACGTATTCTTTTAGCAAAGTTTTGAAGATGTTGAGCTGGTACTCGGATATCTGATGTGCATCCTAATACAGCGTACCAAATAACGGTCATGATATGACTACAACATCCTACTGTTCTTTTACCAGCAATACAATTACAATAGTGCTCTATTATTCTTTCGACACCAGTCTTACGATAATCAAGTAAAATATATACAATATATGTTTTGTTTTCCGAGTGTCGTGATGGAATTTTGGCTCGTAATAACAAAGGCTCATCAACATCGATATCAAATTGGTCAAACTCAAGTTCTGCTGTCTCATCATGACATTGAAAAGTGATACCAGAATCATTTAAACGCCTGGCATCAGTTGCGTAACTTGCAACATGTTTCAGTTGGTATGAACCTTGTGCATAAAAGTAAAGATCGTCAAGTGTGAGACTAGGAAACCATTGATGTACTTGTTGCAAAGTATTCACGTTTGGGAAAACGACACGGAGATTATTGGCATTAATGCTGGCAATCATATCAGCTAGCCGGTTAGTCTTGTTTTCCAATGATAACATTTTAGTTATAATCTCAGTTTGACAGCCACGATCAGAGATAAGTCTTGGGTAATAAGCATTTAGCAGAGCTCCACAGACACGAACAATCTCCGGTGATTTATCGACAATTGTGTTTTGCCAGATCTCACGACAAATTTTGAATTGACCTAGTAACAGTTATTAGAAGAAAAAAAAGATATAATGTGATTAATAATTAATAGATCTGATAATTGTTCGAAACTACCTTTGAGCATTCCATTTATTGCTTCAATAACCCATCGTACTTTTGAAACTTTTCTTGAATAATTAGCTTCTTCAGTAGTAAGTTGTCTCTGACCACTTTGTCTGGTTTTAGGCATGTGAGAAACATATCCTTTGCTTGTAAGGAATGGAATCACGTCACGAAAACCACGATCCAAGATGAATACATCTCCTTGTCGGAAAAACTGTATTGCGCGATTGTTCGATGTTAAAATCTTCTTAAGAATGATTGCATCATTGTCGGCAGCACAATTCTCACTATCAATGTCGATTATGTAACCATCTGGTAGACAAGTGATGAATGGCTTAACAAGGTTGGCAGCTTTGAACCCAGAGAATGACCTACGCTGATATGGAAAGTTGCTGCTTTTTTGGTGATAAAAATAGGTCGCGTCGGATACAACAATGACTTTATCTTGGGGAACATTGAACAAGTCTCTCGCTATAGGTGTATGGTGGGTAATGGCTTGTTCCCTGCTGAGATGAGCAAATCCTAAGTTCAATGGAACAAACTTTTCATCCAGAATTTGAATGAGCCTGTGGAATGCATTATTGACATTTGTGTAGCTTAGACCAGAAAGAGAAGCTAAATCTTCGAATGTAAGATTCTTTCTCAACTTCATAAGAGTTAGTGCAAGCGAAACTCTATTTCTTGGGTCTTTTGGAAGCTGTAATGTAGCCAATAAGTTGAGAAACTGCTGAGGCTCTAAGCCTGTCCAAGTTTTATAAAAGTCATGTGTTGCAGAACTTGGTTCAGGGAAAGATGTACCAAAAAACCTTGCTCTCATTGGATCTCTCAACAGCTGAATACCTTCTTGATATTGCTCGATTGTTAATGACGAGTTAGGAGCGCGTTGGACTGATCTCCAATTGTCTAATGACTCTTCTAAGTGATGTTTACAACATCGTGCACCTGGTGGAACATATAAATTCGAGATAGCAAGACAAAACTGACGATATAATAGCGGTACATTAGTAAGGCTTCTGGCTTGCTGGCAGCGAAAAATACAAATACTGTGAGATGATAATGATTTAGCTACTTGTTCTGAAGTAGAATTTTGAGAAGGTTGTGCTGGTGGAACATAATCACTATCATCTACCATAACTGTATCTTGTTCAACTTCACGATTGGAATCTTCATTCTCTTGTTCTGGTTGTGCTGGTTCATTGCTTAGTTCATCTTGTCTTAGAGAAGCAATTGGCTCGTCTGTATCAAGTACATTATCATCATACTCAGAAAATTCTAATGTGAACTCACAAACACTGCCTGGATTATCACTAGCTACTGACGGTGCAATGTGGTAAGGATTTGGAACTGAGTAGCTTGAACAAGTTGGATTTTCTGATTGTTCTAATGGAGGTTGGACTTGTTCAGCTCTTTCATCATTATCATCTTCAGAGGAGCTACTGCTTTCACTTTCTGCTGTAGAATCTTCTGTTTCGTCAGCTTCATCGTCACTGATTTCAATTTCTGACTCGTCCGAAGTACAAGACATATCAGAGCTTGAAGATGCTGTAGTTGGAAGTGGCTTGTCCTTGTTATTGTTCCAAGAAGAGAAACAAGTATTACAAATCTGGTCACCGATCTCAAGAGTATGTTCAAAGAAAACCACCTTCTTTCTGTCTGCATTGAGTTGTCGTCTATAGATTTGTAAATACTGGACCTGTGAGCTTTCAGTTAGCTTATACTTTCTGTAGTATTTCTTTTTCCTGAGAGTCTCAAACTGGACACAACAACTCATGCAATTACCTTCCATATTGTTTCTGTATTGATGTTTTGTAAAAAAACAGTTTAATTCATTAATGTATTCAGCTGAGATTATCTTTTAATCTTATTATTACTATACCTTTAATATTGTGATAATATGATTTGATTATAATGATCTAGATGGTAGTTGGTTTGTTTGATATCTATTGATTATCCAAAAAAAGTCTGATTAGTTCTTGTAATTCAGTTCATACAGTTGTTTTCATTTATACTCTACCTTTGCTGAATTTGATTACTGATATCTTTATAAATAAATTGAATATAAATGACTGGATTGATTGATGATCTATTGCAAATTGAAAAAAGATTATCAATTAACGACATCTAATTTCATTTAATTCATACTCTACCTTGCTATATTGAACTTATGCGTGAGTTAAGAAAGATCTGGATATTAAAAATTATCGGGCTTCTGCTAAAGAGGAAAAAACTGATTGATTGAAAAATATACGTTAATACGGTAATAATAAGATAATAGGATAATAAAATGATGCGATAATACGATATTTAAAAAACTAAAACTAATGACATCAAAAGTACAAGTTTTTTAAAGAATATATTACGAAATTACAGATAACTTTTTCTGTAAGATTATCTACGAATAATTTCGTAAGATATTCTTTATAAAACTTGTACTTTTGATGTCCCCTAATACTCCAAGCACTGCTGACCGCACAGGGTTCCCCCGTCTCGGTAGCAGTGCTTGGAGCCTTGTTTTCAGCATGTTTTCTACTTACATTTTTGATGTTGTCTCCTTGGCGTCCAAAATACAAATGAGCATTCCCACAGTCTTATTCATATATTCAAAATTTGCACATGCGCAGTTTCGAGTGGGTGTGGCCAGAGAATATAGGGCGTTCATCCATATTCGTCTGCATGTTATCTCAATATTTGTTTACGATCATAATCAATCTTTCAAAATGGCAAAGCAATGGCGAAAAAATAATAAAACGAAATCAAAAGCGCGAACATCTGAAATTGGAATACAAATGCAAGATAAAGGGCAAACAAAAAAGGAATATATGGAATACCCGAATTTATTTTGAATATTGGAAAATTGCTCCATTTTTAAAAGAATGTACTGGATATCCTCATCCGAGGTCTTTTGAATTATTATTAAAGAAATACGATTTATTGGTTTAAACTGCATTAAGTGATACAAATTTATTCAACATTTCAACATGGGCATATCCATATAATTTTTCAACGTTAATCCTTGATTGAGAACCTTCAACATTAACTCCATAAGGATCAAATAATCTATTATAAGCCAATTGGAATCCAGGGTGAATATAATTGAAATGAGTTTCCACGTGTAATTCACAATCTATTTGCCATTGAACGACCGCATTAGCAAATGTAGTATCATTAGATAAGACAGCGTTAGATTGAACGGGCATACATCCAAAATGGACCAACGGTGGGACATCAGTAGAATTATGAGTGTAAATATTTCGTTGAAGCCAGTGACATTTTTCTATTCGATTTGTATATTCGTTAACCAAATTTTCAAATTGAACTTTTGGACCATAACTAGTTTGGACAGGATATGAAGTTGCAAGTCTATCTTGTCTGTTTACTTGTTTCATTTCTCCAGTTAAACTTGGTTGTCCTTTACCACTTCCTTGAGATATACCAATTTGATCATTTTGAGATATACCAGCTTTTAATAAACCATTTTTATATTCATAATTATAGTTAATTATTGGGCAACCTTTACAATCATTTACATTTTGAATTTTAAACATATCAAGTAAATTTGGAGTACCACTAGTACCTTGACCAGTACCAATTGGGTATATGACTGAAGTATAGTTATTCCAATGACGTGGTATACCTACATTGCAACCTAAAACATTATTATTACCATAAAGAATACTTTCCCATGGAATACTTTCGTTTATTGACTCAACTTGAGTTAAATCGGTTGTATTAGTAGTATAACCACCTTCTATAGTAGTTATTTGACGATTTATTCCAACACCATAACCAATTTGAACCAAGGTTTGAGAATTCGCGAATGAGGCTTGAGCTTCATTAGTTTGAAAAGGTAATCTATAACCAAGTGGTGTAATTTTAAGAGAGCATGATTTTGCATAAGTCCAAATGGTAATGAATCAAATTGAGCACGAGTCATAAACAAACCCAAACAGTCTGGAGATAAAGCAGCTAATGGGGTAGTTAATACCATATAATTAGTATTATTAACGAAATCTTCTAACACATTTTGACCAATTTTAAAACCCGTAACAGGAAAAGAATCAAACTGAAAACCACCGGTGTATATTTGAAAACTTTTTCGAAATGACGTAGAAATTGGTGCTGAAGAAGGATTATGGATGATTGTAGCCATAACGTCAGAACCAGTTCCACCAGGTAAAGATTGTCCGGCTTGATCAGCTTGCATTGAAGAATCTGCAACGAGACTTTCTCCTTGGTCACTTGCCTTTCGTTTTCCATGATTCATTTTAGGATATAATACTCCTGTTAAAGATTCGATACCGTATTTAATTCCAAGGCCAGCAGCTCCGATAACACTGTGGTAATTTTTATTAATAATAAAATCAGAACTGAATTGATTAATTGCACGAAGTTCAGCGTCCCTAATATCACTTGAAGACTTAACGTTTGAATAAGAAATATCGTGATCACGAGCAATAAAGTCGTCACTATCAATAGGTTCTCCGTTGTCTAACTTATTTCCCGGGCCAATATAATTATGGCCTGGTAACACTGGCATAAGAAGCAACTGGGAGCTTGGTGAAAACTTTGTTTTTTCCTACTTAATAGTAAAAAAAAAAGTTTAAAAAGATTTGATAAAAAAATATCATTAGGTTTTTGATTTACATTTATGCAAAAATTCAGCTTTGCAACATTTTGAATGGAAAATGAGTACTAGGGACACATAATTACATTTTCATTGATATCTTTTTTATTACAAGTCCTATTGAAAAAATTTTTTCATTTTTGAAATCAGAATAAAAATCTAAGTCAGAAAAAATCATTAAAAAAAATTTTGCGTAATGGGCAGATTTTGATGTGCCCCTTTAGTTAATCAGCTAATCATGATTGATGGATTTACATTCTAATTAAAGGCTAACTGGTGATATGATGTGACACAGGAACAGTTCGAGCTCGAACCCCAGTTAGAGATTATCAATCCGAATGAAAGTTTATCCTCAATGAAAAGACTCGAAGAAATGATTTGTCATTAAATTCTGATAATTTAATCATTGGAAATCTGATCCTCAAAGGTTTATTGTCAAACATAAGCCCTAGAGAGATGTTTATTTGAAACAATATAGTCAATAATTTGTGAGGTATCTAAAAATCCCATTTCCAGAACTATTCATGAGTGGGCAAAATCCCTATGGAAGCTGATCATTGTCCTTCATCTACCGATAAACTGATTGACTGTTGAAGGTCTCAATCTAAATGAGAATGAATCTCCAATTCTGTTATTAAACTAACTATTAATGATACAATTTGATGTAATTAGTAAATTTTTTTTAGATTTTACAATAACCTGTGAGGATAAATTATGTTGATCAAAGCTACATAGAAATAAAAGTGTCTTGAATTTTTATATAAAGTTCAGATTCTGATAGTTAACATTTCAGATCATCAATACAAACATAACAACTTATTGATATTTATAATATCAAATTTGAACAAATTATAACTCGACTAAAGATTCAATCTAAAAAAGTGTTTCGGTTAATAAAGCGAGAAGAGATATTCAAAAACGAAAATTTTCCTTATGAATTCATTTGTGACAAAAGTTCGAGCAATCAGAGAAATTGCTCGTCCGAGTTTTTATAATTGTCATGATCATAATTCGAAATAATTAAATTCATAAATTCGGAGAAAAAGTCTCAAAATCTACATTTATCTCAAGTTACACCTTTCATTGGATCGCTGTACTTATTAAAATATAATTCTCAATGTTGAATCAATGAATTTCTCCTGATTCTGATATACAGGGGTAGAGATAAACATTTAAGCCAAATGGAAATTGGAATTGAAACAAAACCGATTGATTAAGAAATTTTATTTTATTTAAATTGTTTTCCTCGATTCTTAATCAATCTAAATACACGTTTTGGCCACTTCGAACGGCTCATTCTAAACACTCTGAATACCGCTTTGCAAACCGTTCAAAGTTCGAACTCTTTTTTCGCCAATTGGGTTTTCGTGTATTCCCAAACGAAATAGTCCATTAGTACAATGTTGGGAGAGAATGGAATCCACCGATTGGGTTTAATGTATAAAATATTTTTCGATTTGAGAAATTCTTGAGTTTTTTTGCGAACCATGAGAAGGGCAGAGTCTTGGTGAAAAATCGCATCTTCTCCAGGGTTAAGACAAGGAATATCTTCTTCAAGCATAGGTTTCAAAATAGAATGGATGTAAGAAACAGAATTTATTTTCACGCTGCTTCTAACGAACCTCAATTCCAATTTACCATGATAAGAAATCGCTTCCCATACCATCGATAGAAACTTGGTTGAACGAATTTGCCGGTACATAGATATTAGATTATGCACTGAAAATGATTCATTGAAAGGCGAAAAAATTCTCAACAAATTATCGAGAAATTTTGAACCTCAGTTGGGCCTCTGGACCTGGAGTTTGTGACTTTATATTATAAAGTTTATAATACATAGGGTTAAAGTAATATTTGTCACCACTATTAATGCTCATTAAGTTAGGATCTGAGTACCTTTACTTTTCAATTTTCTCGTCTTTCTATTATTCTCTTGTAATAATATTTCATCTTCAAACAAAGCTACACAATAAGATGAAATGATTTGCATAAAAAAAGCATAGAAAAAAGATCAGAATGAGTCAAAAACAGTGTTATTGTTTTTTGGTCGCCCTTGTTATCTGATAGATCATCTTGGTGAGCATTAGGTAAGTAAGAAAATTCAGTTGATCCAGGATAATAGTTAGAAAAACCGAAACAAAAATGTACGGGAGCTCCTGGAACCTTAAAAATACGCTCATATTTGTATTGATTACTACGGCGAGTCAAACTTTGTTTACACCAGCACCAGTGATAGTCATAAAGATTGTCTTTAAGGAGCTCAGGATTTTCACAGCCAACCTGTTCCAAATAATCGGTAGGTAAGAATACTGGTATATCTCCATCCCAGCATACTTTTGGGTGCACTAGAATGGGTGCAAAGTCAACAACCAATACTTAAGAAGAAAATTTTCGTGAAGAAAAAGTTTAAAATTCGAAGCGCATATCAGTTATCATTAAGAACTTAATGTTTTGAGAATGAATTGATTCAACATTTATAATAGTTTATTCTAGTGATGATTATGCTTGAGTGTTAATAAAAATTTTCAAGGACGATCGCAACGATAACATTCAAACGTCGAAACACTTTCTGATACCTAATCCATTACTTACCCTTTGGGATGAGCTTCACGATAAGATAAAGATCTTAGCTCTCAGATTCTCTCACTTCTACCATTCTTATTATTTCATTTTCCATTAACTTTTTCGTCCGATTGATAAAAGTTTCGGATCTCTTTTTTTGGTTCCAACCTTTTAATCAACACAAAGTTACCGAAGTTATAAACTCGTAACACAAACTGTGTGAGTCGCGGTCCTTTGAATGAACACATGAAATTTCATTATTAATAAATTATTTATAAATTTCAAGAGGCATTTTAATGTATCAGTTGACTGTGAACAAAGTTCGTTTAATGGATGTTAAAACTACCCGGTCAAGTAACGGGGCAGATACGATGATTGAAGAAACTTTGAAACTGAATACTAATCATGATACTTAAGTTACCATGATATGAATTGGTTAGAATTCGTATTGAGCCGTCAAGCGAATCATATAATATTTATAATGAACTCTCGTCTTGATAAGAGATAAACTATCGAGTTAAAGTTTCCATTGGGCTATTGAGTAGCGTTAATTATGTGTTTATAATAACTGCAATTAGACTTGATTGCTGAATGATTGTTAATGTGTTACCGTCATTTTAAATCACTGAGGAAATTGTGTTTCTTTAATTGACATTTGACATTTAATATGCGACTTTTTTTTCAAACAATTCACAATAAACACCAAAACGATCAGATTAGTGTGCTTATGTGTTAATCAAATGGTAACAATTAAAATATCAAATGGACAAAAAAAGTGTCAACAAGTAGATATAAAAAAAAGTATTGAATTGAAGTGAATGAAAATTGAGGTTAATCAAAAAGAAACCAAATCAAATTAACAATCGGCAAGTTGGTTGATAAACTTTTTTTTGCATCGAAAGTTAAATCACATAATTTAATTTAGATGTGAAAAAATTACAACCATTTAAACGACTGAACATTTAATTCGTATATCGATTCAATCATTTTCATTGTTTTTAATCATTTAGTTGATTTTTTTTCTCTCTTTCTCTTTCTCTCTCTTTCTCTATCTCTCACAATTTCTCTCTTTCTATCTCTTTCTTAATATGTACAATTAAGAAAGACACAAGATGACAATTTAATTGTGAAAGTTTATCGTAGTATATAAACTGATCGTATTGATTGTAAACATCAGATCATCCAACGATTTCAAAGTGTAAACAACAACAATAAACAACAAATCTAAAAGTTTTATTAAAGTGAAAGTGATTTGATTGAATTCAATTGAATTTCTCAAACTAGAATTAATCATGAGGAGCTTTAGTTTCATCTGTTTAGTTATATTTTTATCCAGTTCTTCATGGGCCGATCCACTTGGTAATTTAGTGAATTCAATCAGTCCAGAGATTGATTCTCGCAATGGATTAGTACACATTTCAGCTATTCAAAGAGCAATTCAACCAATTCCAGCCGCTGGTTGGGGTGATCATGGTCATGGTCATGGTTGTAAAAACGAAGGTAAAAAGTTAATTAATCAAACTTCAAATAGGTTGATCACTTTGATCATTTTGATTCATTTTGATCACTTTGATCACTTTTATTCATTCTAGTTGTACAATATTAACATTGATTCATTAATAATAATATTAACAGAGGTTCATCATCACCATCATCATCATCATCATGCTAAAATGGTTGCCACTCATCACCACGATCATGGACATAAACACGGTCATGATCACGGTCACAAACATGGACATGATCATGGACACAAACACGAGGCTTGGCATCATCATGGTCACAAACATGGTCACCACCATGGACACAAACACAGCCACGGTCACCATCATGGTCATGGACACAAACACGATCATCATCATGGTCACAAGCACGGTCATGATCATAAACACGGCCATGGACACAAACATGACCATTGGCATGGACACAAACACGGACATGACCACAAACATGGCCACGGACACAAGCACGATCACTGGCACGGACACAAACACGGTCATGGTCACAAACACGACAACTGGCATCAACATGGACACAAACATGGACATGACCACAAACACGGTCACAAACACGATCACGGACACAAACACGTAAGCTCATAATCAACACTTTCCATCCCAATTCAATCCTCAAATCTAACCAATACTTTTCCCTTTGCTCTTTACCCTTTCACCTTTCTAGGAACACGGATGGCACGGACATCACGGTCACCATGGTCATGGATGGCATTAAATGGTCAAACTATTCCGTAAATAAACAAAGTAAATTAAAAGACAATCAAGTCAATTATACAAACATATCAATTAATTTAGTCATCGATTGGTACAACAATTGGCAACTAATTATAATTTTGATTTTCCAACGATGTTCACATCTCATCAATGGCATCATGAATTCGCGTTCGTCTCTCCAAATGTAATCAGATTTTGAAACTTTTATTTACACTCCCGATGTATATAAACTTTGTACATTAATTACTTGGTATCATTTTGGTTAAATAAAACAATTTGCAATTAAACTTTCAGAATGATTTTTAAAAACCCGACTTGTAAAAGTTTTCAACTTTTACAATTAAGGTAATTAATTTAGTAACCATTCATAATACAATGTAACTTATTGTTTGTTAGAATAAGCGAATCGATGATTTTGAGCCAACAATTAAAATCGATTGAGATTTGTTTTGGCTTAAAAGGAAACCATAGAAACCGATTTCTGGACAATATCTTTTCAGCAAGTTTTGTGTTCAATTGCGATTAGTTAATTGGTGTTTTTGATTGTTGTCATCATGGATTTGGATCCAATCAAGAATGAAATCGAAGAGGATGACGAAGAAGAGGAAGAGGAAGAAGAAGACGAGGAGGAAGATGAAGGTGAAGATGATGAACGAGCCGAAATCGCTGGGTATGTATTCAAGTCCATTTTTTTCTCTGTTTAATTCACTATTTCATCTGAATTTTTTTCATTCCATTCTAAACAATTAGTGCTTATGATCCACAGGAATTTAAAGATTTAAAAGTATCGACAGAAATTAAGAATCTATTCAACTACATTACACTGTATTCACCACAAATGATTGACTTAGAATTGAGATTGGAACCTTTTATCCCTGATTATATTCCTGCAGTTGGCGACATTGATGGATTCATCAAGGTTTGCTCATTGATTGATCCAATTGAAAAGAGCCAAAATTTGTTGATTATGCCTTGTTTTGTTATTAACAATTAGGTTCCACGACCTGATAGGGTTGATGATACTTTAGGTTTAACCGTAATCGATGAGCCATCTTCTCGTAATCAATCAGATCCAACGCTTTTGAATTTAAAGCTCAGGGCTATGGGTAAGGAGGTGACGCTCATTCAACCTTCTGGATCTGAGACGGTGAAAAATGCTAATTCAATTAAGGATGTTGATTCGTGGATTGAATCAATTCGTCTCCTCCACGAAACAACCGCTTCCGTTTCCACCAATATACCGCTTATTTCATCAGCTCGTTTACCTGATCTTGAACAATTGATGCAGGAATGGGACCCAAACGTTGAAACTGCTCTCGCTAAGTTCAATTTACCAATGTCGGAATTGGATGTTACTTTGGATCAATATGTTACAATTATCTGTGGTCAGTATTGAGTGATTACATTTTTAAGGTTCACCTTTGATTAACTGGTTATTTTTCCGTTCCAAATTATAGCTTTACTGGATATCCCCATCCATCGGTCGAAAATCGCTTCGTTACATTTACTTTTCAATCTTTATTATGAATTTCAAAATTCTCAGGTAATTTCATCATTGATTGGATTTGCATTTTCTTAATTCCTGGCTTGTTTCTCTTTCAGCATTTCAAACAAATATGATTAAACCACCGGCAAACTGGAAATATGTTACCTGGCAATCCACAACTCCCATGTTATCAATGAGATTCACATTTAACTCGATTGTAAAAGAATAGCTTAATTGAGTTCTCAATACAACATCCACCAATAAATGAACAATTATATTTGATTTGATAATCTTAGAGGATCATTCAGATTCAGAAAGAGTAACTTCATCCGGAGTTCGTGAATATCCAGTTGGATCATTAATCTCTGACTCGTAATTCATGGCAGTCAATGAACAAAGTAACACAGGTTTTATATAGCATACAAAACACATCTTATTTCCAGTCCTTAAAATATGGAGATCAACCAATATTAATAGATATTAACCATACGATAAATTATTCCAACTAATAATGATTCTATTGGAAAGTCCAAAATAAGACACAAAGACCCAAGCCATTAGTAAGAATATTAAGTCTTCTAAGGAAAAATCTTTGACAATCTGGACCGATTGGTATAAAAATCATGGTCCAGGCAGTGAAGGCTTACACAAAGCAGAAGATAATCCATAAGCACCATATAATCCAACAATACCAGCAGTAAAATGAGACACCACTGACATCAATGTTTACAATAATCCAATAGAATAACATTAAACCTCATAGCACCAATAAGAGTGTTTCAATCTCCATCCATAATTACCCGTTTTCCAAATGAACTTCACCTTCTATTTACACTCTCAAAATCAGGTTACCTTGACAAAAGTGAAATGACAATAAAAAAAACTGCAGAACATAATATAAAATCAATTAAATCAAGTTAAATTATTCCAAGAAAAAAATTAACCGGTAAGCATTAGGGAAGAAAACAACCAAACAGAATTTTTTCTGTTTACTTTTCTGTTGCTAAGCGACTGAGAGTTTTGACCAGATTTTCCTCTTTCTTTTTACTCTTTGTTTGGGTCTGAAAAATGTTCCATCCAATTAATTAAATTGTTTCTCTCCATTTTGTTTATTTGTTGATGACACTTTTTCCAACCAATTAATTAAACTTTTAATGAATTCTCTAGTTAATCATCCCCAGGAAGAGCTTTAAATCAACTAAATTGGATTCGATTGATCAATTGGATCTATTTCATCAAATCGGGTGTAAACCGGATCCAGATCGGTACTTGGTTTGTTTCTCATTCTCTTTTCTGTTTCAATTCAACTTCCATGTGATAAATAATATTGGTTAACCTGTCAATTTGTTTTCTTCTTCTTCTATTAATTTTGGTTCACATTTTCCTAACTAACATTTTCTTTTATTCTCTCGTATTGATAGATTTTTAGCTCTTGTCAATTTCTGTTGTGTACTTTTCTTTTTCTCTATCTCTCTATCTGCCTCTTTTCATGTGCCACTTGAGAATCTTGTCTTTTTCCATGTAATTCATATCATCACTTTCTTAATATTTTCCTCACTTGTTGTCAATGAACATTTTGATTATACAATTGTTTCCCTTTTCCCCTTATTTTATTTCTTTTTCTCTCTATCTCTCTTTAACTCTTTCAAAACAACAACATATTCTGCTGTTACATTCTCACTTCTATTTTGATCGCCATCATCAGTTTTTTTCTCTTGTGTTTGTTATTATTATTGTTCTTTTACCTGTTCTGTTTCTCCTACTCACTATTTTACTCTTCTCTCATCTTTTCTTATTTTCTTCTCAACAGACGAGATGGGCTGTAAGCTCTCTTGCTGTGACTCATCCACTGAAACAAGTCCATCGAGAGTTAGTAAGAGAGCTAAAAAGAATTATCGTTTTGTATTGAACAATGATAACTATGCTCGATGTAAAATTGAAGAGGAAATTTCATCAAGCAATTTACAACATATCTCAGAACGGGAAACAGCAGAAGATCTGGAATCTGATCCATCTACACATCCAACCATTGGACCTTTATTCATACAACGATCTAGAAGTGATATGAGATGTACGTTCTTCCCTCTCTCTCCCTCTCTCTTCCTTTCCCTCTTTCTTAGTGTTGTTTTCATAAAATGCAATCCAACTAAGCAAACAACATGACCCATCGATACTCAACCACCACATCCACACACACAAACAGTAGACCAGTGCTCATAAACGGCTGCCGTGTGTTCAGCATCAATCAATCAATTTTAAGGAGAGACAGTCCTTAGAAAGTTTTCAGACTGATTAGATGGACTTGTTAATGAATGGTGGTAGTGATTAAAAGCAAATATACTG
Organism: Panonychus citri; assembly: GCF_014898815.1. Taxonomy (NCBI): domain Eukaryota; kingdom Metazoa; phylum Arthropoda; class Arachnida; order Trombidiformes; family Tetranychidae; genus Panonychus; species Panonychus citri. Next base: position 3,791,805 of record NW_026515543.1, on the reverse strand, counting down.
ATAAAAATCACGATTTCTTCAATATTGATAAAATTTGGAGCACTGGTCGACTCTGTGTGTGTGTGAAAACTGTTGACACAAACTCACATTTAACTCTCTTTTCCTCCTTTCTTTTTCATTAATCCAGGTCTAAAAGAAAGGCGCAAAAGCCAGCTAATAGTAAGTATTGATATATAATTTCCTTCCTCTTCACTAATTACTTAATTATTATAAAATCTCATTTCTCTCCCTCTTTTCTTAATTTCAGGTTTTAGAATCTAGGCCTCTAAAAAAATCGAGCTCTTGTTCAACAATCTATTTGGACGATAGCACAGTTAGTCATCCTAATTTAAAAAACACCATTAAATGTGTAACTCTCGCCATTTACTATCATATAAAAAATCGGACTTCTAATAATGTATTAGAAATTTTCGATGAGAATATTCATCCGCTTTCTGTAAGTATTTTCTTGTTCAACTTTTGAAAATTGTTGATGCAACATTTTGAGGGAAATTCAATTTTCATCATTCTCTCTTTATATTTATTCAACAATATAATAACTAATATTGGTTATCCTTTTCCTGTTATATTTCGTTTCATATCAACAGAAAGATTGTGTTAATGAGGATTATCTTAAAGAACCGGATGCAAGAAGTTTGTACAGATTTATGAGAAACCTTTTTACTGCTGCTCAGTTATCACCAGAATGTGCCATTATAACTCTTGTTTACCTCGAGAGACTTTTGACCTATGCCGAAGTCGATATATTGCCTTGTACATGGAAACGTATAGTTCTTGGGGCTATTTTACTTGCATCAAAAGTTTGGGATGATCAAGCCATTTGGAATGTAGATTATTGTTTAATTTTGAAAGACGTATCACTGGAAGATATGTAAGTGACTAATTCTCTGAGTTTTCTTTTCTTTTCCTTCCTTGACATGGATAAATCTTGCTCATCTCTCTTTCGTCATCAAACATGTCAATCAACAAAACAAACTTAAAGAGAATCTATTATTTTCTCATTTCAAGTTCACCCATTGATTTCTTATCCAAATGAAATATTAACTTTACTTTTTATATTATTCTTTTCGCAACGGAAGCTATTTAAAGTCAGAGATTAATTTCTTGTTCCCTGTGGTTGAATAGCTTCAGTATGATTTTCACAATAATCAAGTTAAATTAACGCTTGAGATTTATCTATTTCATATCCGTTTATCAGAATTTATTTCCTCAGATTTGATTCCTAAGTTGTTTAGCTTGTCATTATTATTAGATAAGAGATCTAAGTTTATGATTTAAGATCAATGTTTTTTATTTGATTTTGTTTTGCGATTTCTCATCCACAATTAACATGATTCCATCAAAATGATAAATCATGATAATGATAATTCAAAGTGTACACATTCAATTTTATTGTATCTTTATCAATTACTCTATGTGTGTGTGTGTCTCTTTAATAGTATATGAGCCATTGATTCAGAAAAATACCAGCGATTAGAGGAAATGAGTGGTATTAGTTGATGATAGAGAAATCATAGAGAAAAAAGAAGATGAAAGATGAATGAAAAGATGATAAGAAAAATAAACATATACAAGTAATAATGGTTATATATGTGTTGAGATTATTCAAGTTCATCATCAGCTAGAAAAGCAAAAAAAAAGATATTATTTCAAGAAAATAATCTCGCCCATGTTTCTCCTTCTTTATCTCCTTTTCCTCCTTCTCTCTCTCTCTCTCTCATCATTTTAATTTAATCTCTCCCACACATGAAGTCAACTGATTGAAAATATGCTTCAAAAGCAGCCAAGAAATAGTCTCCCATGATATCAGAATGTTCATTAACCAGCATCTTAATGAACTTCTCACCATTTCATTGAATATGACAAAATGATTATCTCTTTCCATCCAATCGGTTTAATCCTCCGTTTAATTGACCTTCAATAATTTAACACTAACCTTTCCCATCTTAAGTGAAAATAATCAACATTAAGTTTAATCTATTCACTATGATGTGTATTTATTGAGCTCTTTCTCTCAGTGATAATCAATTTCTCTCTCACTTTATTATTACATTAATAGCTCCGTGAGTATCTTTATTACTTAATTTTTTCTCTCTCTCATTCTTTATTTTTTTCTTCTAAAGAAAGTTAATAACGAAAAAAATTGAAAGTTTTTTCCCATTACAACTACTGGAAAATTAGCAAAGGTTTAAGCTTTGTTGAAGCTCTTTTATTATAGCCTTTCATTTGCAGTATTTTCATTCTTTGCTAATTATTAGTTAATTATTCACTCTTATTATCTTCCTTTATCTGTTCAATCACACCAAGCTTCGGTTGGAATAGAATCATTGATCTGTATTAATCAATCTGCCTTTTCTTGTTATTACTTGGAAAATATTAACCGCCAATTTTGATTACAATCAGAAACACCACTAGATTGTTGGTTAATTTCATCAATTCATTTAATGTGAAATTTTATCATTACCTTTATTGTTTGCATCATAAGTTTTTTTATTGCATCAATTATTAATTGTCTAATTATGTTGTCTTTCAAGTGTTTTATCATACAATTAATAGTAAACCCTTTCTCGCATTTTCCCCTTCGATTACATGTACTTTGTATCGTTTTTATTATTTATTGATAAAGTTTTTTTTCCGAACGATATTGTTTAGCTTATCTGTCATGATTATCGCTTTGTTTGAATACTATTTCATTGATAACTAAATTGTCTGTTAATCATCAGATATTTGGTGATTCTTTGTTTACCCTTGTTTGACTCTTTTAATTGTCTATGTTTTTGATGTTCTGTTTTAATTGTTATTGTCTTTTCTTTTTCTGTTTCTAGGAATGAATTGGAAAGGCACTTCCTTCAAATGCTACAATTTAACATTAATGTTCCCTCGAGTGTATATGCCAAGTACTATTTTGACCTGAGAACCTTAGCTGACGAGAATGATCTCACTTTAACCATGGAACCTTTGAGTAAAGAAAGAGCTCAAAGATTAGAGGTAAAAATTTGATTTGACTATTTAATAAATCACTGATTTAAGATAGTTGATCAGTTAATTGTTGTTTGGAATATACTAGTTATTTTTTCAATTCTGATGATCATCATCGTTGAAACTCGAGTCAATCAATTATCCATATCAAAGATTAACTGTCAATTTTGATTGAATGTTGGCTAGTTTCCTATTATTATTGTCTATTGAAAACTTTTTGTTTACACTTTTAATTAGTTTGTTATTTGTTTGATTATTTTAATTGTCTAGTCATCGAATTCAATGATGATCAAGTTACGATTTGTTGATAGTTTTTTTTCATTAATGTTTGTACTTGCTGATGATTTCCTGATTAATTACTTCAGTCTGTCATAATCTTCAAGCTTCGTTAATATTGTTTAGTAAACTGGAACAGAGATTAAATAACAATCGATATTTATTGTTACTGTTTCTCAAATTAATTGAATTATTTCCAAACTCAACTAATTTTCTATCATGATGGAGAAAAAAGCAAAAACCTGTGGGTTAGCTTATTGACAATATTATTTTTAGATCGATCATCGATTTTATTCAATTGTTGTAAATTGATTTACTAATTTCTATTATTTATTATTGTTTATTCTCATCACAGGCTATGTCAAAACTTTGTGATATTCATAAAAATGGTATTCGAAGATGGTCCAGCGACGAAAGGATCGCCTTACACCGTCAGAGCAAAGCCATACTTTCCTAGCATCTCTAATTTATTTTAATTACTACCAAAATAATTAGTAAAATAATTATTGTAATTTTAAAACTCGGTCCTGTTTTCGAGGACAAAACCAAAACAAACACACAAACGTGTCTGAGATCCAGTTGATTACCAACTTGTTGAAGCAACAATTTGTTCTTGCACGACATTGAAATGGATGAGACAAAATTTTCCAACTTTTCAAAGTGAAATCAAGTAAAAATTAATTCAACAAAAATTGACAAAATCAATTAGTGCATAAAGAAATTATCTCAATCAATTTTGTTTTCATTTGTCTTTTATACATAATTCATATTTCTTTGTAAATAATAAAACAAAAACACATGAAAAGGCTCAGAAATCAACTAATTCAATTTGTCTTTTTAAAAATTAAATCTTTTAACGAGAAAGGAAGTTAATTTTCATGGAAACATGATCAATGTAATAAGTGAATAGGATTGGAAATAATCATCGTTTCAAGTTGACAATTAATTTTCACTATTTATTGGACAGTTTGAGAGTTTTAAAAAGAAATTGGTTACATTCATCAGTCAATCTTGTTTGATTGTTGACTTATTTGACCAAATCAATGAGAATCTAAAAGAACTATAGAAAACAAATGAGATTGAGATGAAAATTGTTAAATAATTGTAAGCAATTAGGCCAAAAGTGAAAGTAATTAGAGATGAAAATTTCAGGATGATTGACATGGACCTTAAGTAGAACCTGTTGGTAAAAAAAATGGAAGCTCAATTAGTTAATTGTTTTTACTTGTTTTCTCTGTAAATACTTACTTATTCTTGCATGGAAAGTAATTAGTATGTAGTAAAATACTAATTGAGATAGCAATTAAATAACTTGGTATAATGTGAGGATCGTTGAATGGCTTATTGTATTGATTACGAAGGAAATAATCTCGAAACCATGTGACCAGAATCGGGATCGTCGGAGCTGCCGCTGAGCCCAAAAGTAAAATTATCGTTGTATTTATAAACCGATAAGATGAACTTTCAGTTGAACCTTTACGAAGTTCATCAAGATGATTTGAGCAAGAAGTAGTGATCAGTTTAAGAAGTGAAATGCTAATTGTTACAATCAAACAGATCGGACTACAGGTAAGTATAGTTAATAATAGACAGGTAACTGTGATTAAGGTTGGAATTACTTTTAGTTTAGATGTTTTTTGAGTAATTAACTCTTGACGATTAGCATTAGATAATTGGTGTTGAGAAAATCTGCCAATAAAAAAAGAGAGCAAACATTATTAACGATTTAGGACAATTAAAAGAATTGATTACTTACATTTGCACAATTAGTGAAAATAAATGAGAAAAGGTGAAAATAATCAGATCGATAATTGTTGAGACTACAAATAAAAATGAATACGAAAATAAGTAGAGGAAAAGGTGAAGGAAAATTTTCTGATCTTCACTTAAAGATGAATGTGAATATGGATTAACAGAATTTAAAATTGAATTAAATTTCCATGAGAGATTAAGTAATCTAGAAATTGCGAGAAAGAGAAAATTAATTAGTTCAATTGGATGAATATGTTTATCATGCAACATACATAAAACTAGTGAGTGTTACACATAATTTACCTGTAAATTTTATCCACAATTAAAGGCAATAAAGGTAATATGGTATATAAAGATAATTTAAAGAAATTATTTCTAAGTATCACAAATAGAGGTTGAAATGTTTCCCTTGACGAGATGAATCCAGTTTTTCGTAGAGGTTCAACTAGGGAATTTTGATTAGAGAAAGTGGGAATTATTTGAATGGATAGAGCTGATAAAAGGATCGCTGACATGTAAGGGAGAAAGTAATTAAAATAGTGACGAATAAGCTGACTAAGTGCCTCTCGATAGGAGAAACTCATTTTCACAGTATATCCACAGTTCAGGTCTAGCATAAGATAAAGGTGCGGATGTCGATGGTCAGTTGGATCTTGTTTGGGTACATTGAGACGGAGATTCATGGTTACTGATTTGCCTTTCGTGGGTGGTATTTGCATAGAAGCGTCTTCTGAACTCCATGGGACCCAGAATTGAACTAAACCATATTCAAATGCATTGGAGTAACATGAGCGAACTTCAATCCGTAGATTGTAACTATGCCAAACTTGATCGAAACCAATCAAAGTCAAATTATAGAAAATTGCTTCTTCAGCCACTGGGATCTCCAGGATATCAACTGAGGTCCAAAGAAGGGACATAAGTCCGTCTAAAAAGGTTGGCATAATAATGGCCTTGTTACGTCGTCCATACGAGTATCGTTCACCGATAACAGAAACGGGTCCAACGGTTGGCCCAAGATAAACAACAACATGTGAATGACCAGCGGCCATCAACTGGTCAGATTCAATTTTTAAAACTTTGCGTTCGTTTCCATAAGTCTTTTGAATGAGTCGAGTCATTTGCGTTAGATTATCACCAAATTCACTAAATTTTGAACAAAAATAAGTCAATTATAAATTCGTCAAAAAATAAAATCAATATAAGAAACACTAATCACCATGAATCGGTTCCGTTATTATTGGTCGCATTGCAAGCATAGACCCAATCACTTCTCATAACATTTGACGTCAATAATATCACATTAGTTTTAGTAATCAATGGAAATAGAAGGTAAATTGCATCTATGATCTGTTAAAGAATTTAAATTGTAGTTAAAACTGTTTTTGTAACATTCTAATTGTTAGTACCTTATTACGTTTGAAAATAAAATAACGCTGATCAAATGAGATCCATGTGCCTTTACTTGGAAGTTTAATTCTTGATGGAGCAATTATACTGCTGGAAGATCCCCTGTTACGGTTGAGCAAATGATACGAGATAATTTGTGATCTTCTCTTAGAATCGGTAATAATTCGATGAGCTTTAGAATCAGCCAGTTCAAAGATGAGCTTAGCTAATTTTACGATTAACTGTCTACACCAGACGATACATTGATGATCAGTTGAAACCCAAACATCAGAAATCGCTGTGGTCAATAGATTAATATCTCCAGAAGCTGGTAAAAGATCTGGAAGTCTTGTTAATTCTGATTTAACCAATTTATCGTCAAATCCTCCACCGATTGAGATGATAGTGAGATGTTGAAGCTGAGATGTGTTTCGATGATCTTTCCAATAAGAGATTACATTATGATAATAGTTTAACATATGAGTATCAATGAAAAGAGCTACAAGAAAAAAAAGAGAGAAGGAAACAAGATTAATGAATGAACACAAATAAGATGATGTGAGAGAAAGAGAGAGAGAGGAAGAGATGATGACGATGAGAACGGAAATGATGATGTGAAACACTTGAGCTTTTGATGTAACAAGCAAATATTAGTAATAAGTGTTTCTTTTTCAATGGAAGAAAAGAAATCTAATCAATTAAAATAATACGACGAAAACGGCAGAGTCATTGTAGCAATTTTTCTGTATTTAACTAACCAGGTTGTTGATGAGGTGTTGCTAATGTAATGAGTAGATCAACGGACGAAGCTTCAAAATTAGGCATGGTGAAAACACCTCGACTGATTAATCCACCCTGAATAAAGAGAGAAAAAGACAATAAAGTGAATCAATTAGTAAAACTTTTTATCCGAAAATGATGATTGTTAACTGATTATCTTACAATTGAATGACCAATCACGATAAGAGAAACATTTCGACCAGCTCTTAAATAGAGCCTTTTAATTGCCTCGATAGATTCGTATAAAAATTCAGTTTGAGATTGTAATTTAGCTCCATATAAACCAGACAATTCTTCATTGAAATCGATGGTGAAAAAATTGAAATGATGAGGCATAAGACGCTCCTCTGCCATTCGCAAGGCTATCGAGCCAAATGAACGAACTTGCTTGTAGCTACCTGCACTTCCAGGCACAAAGAGAACGGGTATTCCATAAATGACTCCTTCTCTGTAGAAAAGAAAAAGAAAATCAGCATTAAGGTTAATACATATATCGATTCGTTAAATGCTTCATCAAAATGAACAAGAAGCAGAGGGAGGAAAATAGAGAGAGGAAGAGAAAAATTGTGAGAATCCTAAATTAGTGGGAAGAAATAAACATCGGACAGAAGAAGAATCGATATAAACCATATTTACAGAGAAAAAGAACAATTTACCTAAGGAACATTGCATATTCTCCTTCTCCATAAATGTACAAATTGTAATCAGGAAATTTTTTGGAAACATTGTTACGCAAAGGAACAGGCTGTTGGAAGAAAATGAATTTCATCAGATTAGATTTATGTTCAGTGGTGAGAAGGGTAAACAAGTTGAATGAGAAAAAGGGACAATTAAGTGGACTAAATGTTCATTGAGTTGTAAATGTTTAAAAATAAACGAAAATTAACAGAGCTTATAAATGTTACGAATAAAAAGAAAGGTAAACATGGTATTCAGAAGTAAATCTTTGAGCACTTCTAAAATTGACTAAACATTATTCTAATTCTTATATAAATTAAATGAAGGAATAATAATGAACAGTTGAATGAATTATGAGAAAGGAATGAAAGAAGTAAACAAGAATCAATCCAAGTCTTGTTTACGAAATGTCGATGACTTATTATCATATCAAATTAGAATGTCAACTGACTGAAAGGTCCTAATTAATTCGAGAAGCTTCAAGTTAATCACGAAATAGGAAAACAACAAAATATTGTAAAAGGATAAGAAAAGAAAAGGAGAGAAACCTAATCGGTTTGGAGAGTTATCAGTATCTCTATAGTGGACCTAAGGATAAAAGGTGAAGAATTTCAACTGATTTGAATCGAAATGGAAAAAATTTATCATAATTAAAGAGGTAAATTGATAAACACCATGATGATAGTGGTAAAAGGGTGAAAAATATCAAGAGAAATTGTTTTTTGACAACTTACAATGAACTGAGGAAATTGATACATGAAAGTCATCTCACATTGATTGTGTTCCTCTTTGATTGCATAGTGATAAAATCCGAAAAGTAAAAGACTAAACAAAAAGAAATAGAATAAAGTTAATTTAGATTTAATCACTTTGGTATAAAATAAGTTAACCATAGTTAAAGTTAATTAACTTGTAATCTCATAACCAACATGATCAACTTGTTCTGACAAAAAGAAAACAAAATCAATAAAAAAAGAGAAAAGAACAAATTTAGTTGAAAAAGAACCGAAAGATGTCACCACTTTTCTGTGTTTACTTTTTTCGCAATTTCTTTAATTTAATTTATTGATCGCAATTAGTTTTGATTTTAATTATTAAACTTGGAATTTCAATTGGACTCATTGTTTCTGATTAATTATACATCTGTGTTAACTTAGATTCTTATCTGACTTTGTTTGGTATCTTGTGTGTATCTCATTTAACTTAATTCTGACTTCAACTAACAACAGCTGATTGAGTGAAATGTAATTTTAATTTTTCTTAAATTGATTGCAATTGATTTATAAATTATTCTGTCATATTTATCATTTCATTTTTGGTTCATACAACTGACCAATTTATCTCCTTTTTTGTATTTATCTGTCCAAATATCTTAGTTATTAATTTGGTCGCAAATTTCTAGTGCAATGTCTTTGCCTCATTTCACAAGATCAACAAGGACTTTGTTGATTAAATTGCCAATCAAGTTTAATTATTTATCATCTAGATGGACAAGTGAAGTTTCCAATATACAAATTACTCCAATTCAACGGATTCTTCTTGCATTTGGTTCCTCCGCTGTTGCTTTAGTTGATCCATTCAGAGATGGTTTGTTTCGTCACTTTGTTTCTTCAACTTTCGCAATTAATCAGTACTAATTCTCTGCTCTTCTACTAGATATGGTGGCTGTAAGTGGTGAAGTTATGGGTCAAAGATCATTGAAATTAATGTTGAAACGAATGTCATCAGATGCCGAAGGCTCCCAAATATTGGCTGATAGATGCCGAATCAACTCTAAACAAATTGATCTCAAGCATTTGGAATCATTACCGATTAATACATTAGGACATCAGTATATTAAATTTCTCAAAGATAATGTAACATTTTTACGATATTTCATTCTTGCAATTTAATCAATTTTTCGCATTTTTCACTCTCTCAAAATACAGAATATAAGCTGTGATACCAGAAAGGAAGTTAAATTCATCGATGATCCTGATTTGGCTTATGTGATGCAACGATACCGAGAAACTCATGATTTGGTTCATCTCTTACTCCATATGCCAACTAATATGCTCGGAGAGGTGGTTGTGAAGTGGATCGAGGCGATTCAATATGATCTACCGATGTGCTGGGGAGCCGCAGTGTTTGGGGCTTACCGACTTAAACCTAAACAACGAGCTAAATATCTCGATACACATTTAGATTGGGCGATTAAAGCAGGGAAACAATCAAAGTATCTGATCAATGTTTACTTTGAGAAACGATGGACTCAAGATATTGATGATTTGAGGCAAGAACTAAATATTCCACCTCCACCGTCTTAACACATGGACATCTCGCTATTAACTGATGCCTTATAATTTAGTTGAAAAGTATTGAGATTAAAATGGACAAAATAAGAAAATATAATCAAGAAAAAAATACTGTCTTCTTTATAAAACTCAAAGGGTTTCAATTGGAAAGATACAAGGAAAAGACAAAGAAAAGTATATTAGATGTAAACCTTTTTTTTGTTTCATTAATTAACGTTGATTTAATTTAAAATTCACGTTGGAATTTAACAGTGGAAATAGTTTTCCTTTGATGATGTTAAACAATTTGATGATAATAATGAGTATGAAAAAGATGACGATCACTAATCACGATGATTAACTTTAAATTATCTCTATTGTTGAAAATTTGATTGATTGCATGATCATAATGGTGACATAAAAATGCAAGTTACGATCAAATTGATGAACAATCTTGATCATCAAGAGGAGATAATTGTTAAATATTGAATCAAAATGTTATGTATCCTTTTAGAGTACAGGAATTGGAATCACAATTAACATTAACCAGATTTGCTTCTGATTAAATGGAGGCAGTTGAAACAATTAAATATTTCACTTTTTGATGTTGTTTTTGGTTTGATTTGGTCAACAGGAAATTAAAAGCTGCATTGACTTTAATTTACAATTTGTATAAATTACCATATTATTAACGCTATTTACTTGGTGGTAATGGGTAATGCTCTTAATTGTTGTCGTTAATTAAGTTGATAAAGGTTTTGTTGAGGTTCCAGATGAGGTTTTCTGTTGCATCAGTCTTGCGATTTCTTCACCAAGTGTATTAAGATTTTCCTAAACAATTAAGATGAAGAAAGAAAAGTTAATTATAACGAGTAATTGTGTTGAATGAAAAATGAGACAGTTAAAATATTACAATGTAATTGGAATAATTTTGTAATCAAGTTTCCATCTTAGTAATAAAAGTGATTTGATTTGATTGATTTGGAATCATGATTCAGTGGTAAACTGATTAAATGTTATTAAGTTTTACTGTTTAATTAGAGAGACAATTAAACAATTGAATGTTAAGTTCACCATAAATGTATTATGATAACATGATTGTAGTCAACTGAGGATCGGAAAACCGAGAGACTAACTTATCCCAAGATAAATTGTGGATGATTAAGTTAATCATTTTACCTTTAAGGTGATGTTTTTGAGTATCGTGTCCTCTAATACTGCTTGTAACCTCCTGTTGATTTCGAGGGAAAGATTTAAGGTCATCGCTGAATCGGTCGGGTAACTTTTGTACAACGAAGACATCACAGTCGATCCATGTTTAGCCAATTGTTTCTGTAGTAATTAAAAAAGTAATCGATGAGAAAAGTTATTACAATTAGGAGGATCAATGAATTGTTGAATTAAATTATTTTGATTGTTAGGAAAAAGCTATTCAAATGAAAAACAGCAACAAAAAATAATGAAATTAATTAGAAATCAAATTAAACAGGTAAATTATAAATGGAAAGAAATCAGAAAAAATAATTATACAAATTAAACGCCACAACAATTAACATCTATTCAATACCTCTGATTGTTTGAATCTTGGCATTTGGTTAAGATGGTTAAGATTAATTTGATCAAATATAATAAATTACTGGAGATTTAAATTGTTTTCAATTTTCTGCTGTTAGAAGATTAATTATGTGACAATATCTAAAAAGAGCAGTTAATTGTTAAAGCTTGATGATGATGTTAATCGATGAAAGGAAATGTACAACACCCGTAACTGGCGATTAGTTAATTAATAGGAAATGAATGTTGATTAGTGATGTTGGATGAAGAGATCAAAACAGATTAAGAGTGACTAACAATTAGTAAATTGATTAGTAAATGAGAAGAAAACATAGAAGGACAAAATGAGAATTGATTTCTGTAGAGTAAGCGAATAGATTGTTAGTTAATTGTTTGGATCGATTTTCTTTTTTCTTTGCATTTTCTTTGCATTTTTGGTACGAATTGAGGATTCGATTCGAATCATTTTCGACGAACCTTATTCTCGTCCATTCGATTGGTGGATAAAGCACCAGCTTCTTCCCGAAGAATATAATTCTGGATTAATTTAGTTTTCTTTTTCATCTCTGATAACAATTGATGATTGTGCTCCTCGAGGAAATCAATTTTCTCCTGTTTTTTGGCTATTGTTTTTTGAAGGCGATAAATTTTGTTAATTAACATCGATTTATCAACATTGGGTAAAATGTCGGTCACATCACCCGACGTTGATTTGTTAATTGTTGATGATTCGCCATCATAAGATGCTGAACCAGTGTTGTTTGTTCCTGTTGTTGATGCTAAACTTTGATTCCCAGGACCAGAGGTGGAAACTAATGATTTAATATCATTTCTAGAGTTAATTGTTGAGGATGATGAGGGTGTAATTGTTGGCGGTTGAGTAGCTTTAGCTGTTGATAGATCATTAGAAGACGAACTGCTTCGAGAACTGTTACTAATTGAGTCCGAATTGGCGTTTCCATTATCTCGTCTATGATTCGAGGATTGGTGTTCACTTTCACAGGTTTCCATGTGTTTCTTCATGATTAACAATTCCTTATTCAATTCTCGGACACTATTAAGATGCCGTTTCTTCATTACTTTGTTTTCATTTTCAATCTCTTCGACTCGAGTTTTGAATTTGTTGACCAATTCCATTTTCTCAGCCACTTTTCGAGCCATCAATGTGATCTCTTTTTCGTGGTCTCCTCTTTCTTTGGTCAATGTTTCATTGAGCTTCGAGTTCTCGGTTTCCAATTCTTGGAGACGCTTTTTAATCACATTAAAATCTTCCAACAATGAAGTATATTTTTCCTCTAGAGTGTTATGTTCAGCCTGAAGAAGAACCGATTTAGCAGTAAGTCTTTCAGTAAATTCAAGAAGTTCACCCTCTTTGTGTCGACATGATTCCATCTCTGTTGTTAATTCAGTATTCAATTCTGATACTCGAGCTAATTCATTCTTTGCACTTTCAACAATATCCTTTTGTCGTTGTAGATTAACTTGTAGTTCCTCCATATCTTTTAACTTAATGTTACACTCGAGTATTTCACCATTTAGTTTGTTTAATGATTCTTTCAATTTGAATACGACCTCCTCATGGTCTAACCTTTCCCGCTCCAGTGCTTGGACTTTACGAGTTAACGAATGATTTTCTGCCTCCAGCGATATCAGTTTATCCTTTAAGCCTCTAAGTTCAGGTTTAGTTTCATCGACCTTTTCTTCAGTACCAATAGCTAATTCGGATTTGGTGTCATTTGATTCTCTCCCCATTTCTCTCAATGAGTGTGTTGATGTTGAAGTTCTCAGTGTTAGAGGAATCGATATATTGGATTCAATCACATCATTAGAATCACTAATCATTCCTAGTCTACTATTGCTTCTACTACTACGATCTTCTGGTGATGTTAATGTGCTTGATTCAGAGTATGATGGTGATGATGCTTTTAATTTGTTCTGAAGATCCTCAATTAAAGCTAAAGCACTTCCAAGCTTTTTACATGTCTCATGATGATCATCAATTTCCGCCTTCACTTTAGATTGAGCTTGTTTCCATTTTAAATCTCGATCTTTCAATTCTTCACGAATCTTTTCAATCTCTTTCTGAAGTAAAATATTCTCCGTCAATTTGGAATCAATTGATTTCATCATAGAGCTTTTATCACAGGTTAAGCTTTTTACTTTACTGGCCAGTGTTTCCTTTTCCTTGATGGCTTCTCTCATTTTTTTCTCAGCCTCGTCCTTGGCTTTTTTGCAAACGATCACATCTCGTTCACTTTTAGCATATTTAACCACCATTGATTCAAGATCTTTCCTTGAGAGATCCCTTTCCTTGGTACATTTATCCAACCGTGTGTTGAATGTTAATTTTATATCTTCAACGGTTCTTTTGAATTCCTCTTCTTGGCGAAACAGTTTCTCCTTTAGATCGATTACTTGTTTTTCCAGATCAGTTTTCTCTTCAATTACTGTTGACATTTTGGCCTCATAATTGGCCTCCAGTGCCTTTAGATCAAGTAGAAAACCGTCCGTCATTTCATTGTGTCTAACATCAGATGAGGATGACGATGAAGCTCCAATATGGTGGTGACCAGAGTGGAGATGATGATGATGATGATGATGATGGTCATCGGAATCATCATCTCCAACACTTATTCCTGATCCAAGTAAATCTTTTATTAGACTTTCATTGGAGGCATGAAAAGGAGTACCTAAAGGAGTAGATGATCCAGATAATCCAACATCTTGGCTTGAATATGAACTTGGAGTTGAACTTCTTTCTTTATTGGTTAAACAGACATCATCAAATATCAACTGCTGCTGATTTGGTTGATTAGTTGTTTGGTTTGATGAAGACAATTGTTGCTGTTGTTGGGAAAGATAGTCAGTATCTCCATTATGTGGCGATTTTGTAAGACCATTTGAGGCTACATTTGGTATATTTGGTTCAATTTCATCTGCCATCGGTACTTAGAGACCATCACAAATAACAAATTGAACAATTAGAAATAAATTAACAACAATAAACAACAATTTAATCCATCGGAAGGTAATGAAACCTGAACAAAAAGTGACAACAACAAAGCAAAAGACTGAACAAGATCCGATAGAATCGATACTTTCAATTTATCCGATATTCACTTTGCAGAAGTTCATAAGCTCATGAAATTTTTCATATAAAATCGTGTTTTCCGACAAAATAAAGTTCTTAAAACAAGTGTAAGTGACCCACAACCCTCAGAGGAAAAGTTTGATACCAAAATCACCAGGAAAAAATAAAAGGTAAGAATAATAGAAACAAAACAAAAAAACGGCGTGATTACCACACCAAACGAGCAGAAGACGAGAAGCAAAACGAGACGAAAAACCAAATAAAATAACAACTTTTTCTCTTTTCAATTTCAATTTTCTTCCCATTTTCCACCTGAAAGATGAGTGAAATCAGGGAACAACAAGCGAGATACCTCGACTCGATCAAAGAATGTGTCGGGGAACCACCAGATGAACAGAAATGTAAAGAGTTTCTGAACGAATTACCAACCGACACGTTGCTAGAAAAACGAATGTGGGTAAACGACACAATTGCAAATGAGGCCACAATAAAATCACTCAAGATAACACTAGAAACCATTGAAATAATGGGAAAATACTCAGATATAATAACGAATATACTCACAGAAAGAGAAAATCAGGAAAAAGAAATGGACGCCATGCTAATAGAAACAAGTAGCACCCAACGTCCAGTTCCAAAGAAACTTCCACTTTTTGGTAAACGAACATCCCAAAGACGAGCTAACCAACAAAAACAAACCACAACAATAACTAAAGAACCATCACCACCAATACCATCCTTCACACCAACACAAAAAAGAACAGAAGAAAGAGAACCGAACCCACAAGAACCACCACCACGAAAGCCAAAGTTAGCAACGAACATTTTCCGAGACAAATCAATTACCCCGAACCACTGGCTCCCATGGGAACACCAGGAAAGGGAATTTAACATTGAAATAAATGGAGACAAAGAACTGAGAACAATGGCCTCGATTAGTGAATTTCTCCTGAACAACAACCTAATGACCGGAAACATAATAAGAATAAATGAGAGAAACGGTATGACGATAATTGCCGTGAACAACGAAGCAGTAAGGAAAGATTTAGCGGAGAAACTCCAACGAAATCTCCCAACACTGAACATCAAAATTCCAGTTTGGAAAAAACCGGAGATAAAAATAGCCGGTGTCAAGATCATTCCCCCAGCAAGAAACTGGGAGGAAATGGTCGACAGAATCAAACAAATGAACGGTTTTCCAAAACCACTCACTTTTGAACTGGTCGAACATTTTACGATCGGCATAAAGAAAACAAATGTAATAGTGGTAAGAGTAGATCCCTCAATCCGCTCAGAAATTCAAAACAAGAAAAATGGTAAAATTTTCTGCGGAAATTACAACCACGATATCGTTGATAAAATTGAATTTCTACATTGTAAAAGATGCCAATCATATACCCACACAAAAATAAGCTGCAAACTTCAAGACAGATGCCCAAGGTGTGGTGAAAACCACACAATAAATAGATGTACATCATCTAAAAAAGCTTGTGCATCATGTAAATCAAATGAACATTCAGTAGGTGACTTTACATGCAAAGAATACCTACAAGCAGTAAAAAAAGCGATTGAACAAATCGACTATACTTATTCATATATAATCCACCCGAAAAAAAGAAATTAAACCCTTAAACAGGGCTGGTAATAAAAAATTACCAAAGGTCGGGATTGAAGATTAGAAAGCTGACACTAAGTCGTGGTGGCCTCAACAACAATCCCGACAAAAAGAATCAAACAAACCAAAATGAAAACAAATAAAAAATTTTTCAGTTAAAAGCAGATAATGCCTAAATGAAAAATTTTTAAATTTTCAACCTTTCAAGGCTACGTAAATGTTCTCTAAACTGATGCAACAAAACTAACAATCCGAACAAACGGATTAAGAAAACAAATATGAAGAAATAAATAAAGATAGATTAAATCATGTTCTCCTTACCAATCAACATATGTAATCAAAATTAACAAATAAAAACAATTAAAAGTAAATGAATTTTATTAAATCGATCCATTAGGAGCTTTAGGCATAAAAGAACAATCTCGCTCATAGAAAATCAAAGAGAAAGGGGTATGACCAACGGATAAACCAGGGGAAAGAGATGAAACTTTTCCGTTGTTCAACTCAATCCAACCAGAATTAGTCTTGACATGAGCTATTGAATGCCAAGTCAGAAAAAGATCTCCACTCTCAGGGGAACGGAAAACATCACCGAAATCAGCACCATTAGCACCAACATAAATTGGATAATCACAAGAATAACAGATCTTAGTATAATCACAAGGATCATCACCCCAACAGACCGACAAAGTCTCAGCAGCTCGAACCTGTTGATTACGAAAAATGTGATCATCACCAACACGAAACACCAAAAGGGAAGGCAAAGATACAACAGTAACCTGAGAAAAACGAAGAAGCTCAGAGTTACAGAGCTTACCAGCAACCCGAGCAATACAATTTATATGCTGATGAGAAATCAAGGTGCATAAATCAGCAACCAAATCAGTAAGAAGCACATTTTCACTAGAATCAACATCAGGTAAAAAAATGAAAGGCAAAGCCACAGGATGAGCATTAAAAATAGACCCACAATCCAAACAATCAAAATCGACAGATAAAAGAGTATGAGAAACTAAAACGAACTCATCATCCTCTTGCCGAAGCTGAGCCATCAAATCAGGATAAACAACCTCTTCTCGGCCACCAGGCATCAAATAATGATTACGAACATTATCCCCTAAATGGCGACATAACAACATGATAACACTATCAAGACTTAAATCATCATCAGGAAGAATCTTGAAAGCCTCACCAGAACGACCATGAGTAGCCCAAAGACCAAGAGGAGTGTTAAGAAGCTGCAAATGCCCGAACTGAGACACTTTCAAATATAACCGGAAAAAACGAAACAAAGCCCTCGTCCAAAGAAAATCAACACCACCGAAATTACGAATAACCTCGACACTCAACGGATCAAGAACAGTACCAACGTTTACACGACAACACACATTATGATTAACCCGTAAGAGAACTCGAACAAAACTAGGAGACCTCATCAATAACACCAACACGGTAGTGAGATAACAATGACCCCGCACATTAGGAAGACCAATAATGTAAGGAGGCTGAAAAAGAAAAAGAGATAAATAAGTAACGGTAATAGAACAACAAATAAGCTAATCTAAATCGAGGTCGCCAAAAGTGCCTACTTACCAAGAAAACATTCAAAGGTACCAACCTATCAACCAGCCGATCAGCAGCTAAATTTAAGGCGAAAGATCGTCGAGTACCACAAGCATCAACACGAAAAACACCACTAGAAAACTTAACCACAATCCGAACCAAATGATAAGTAGAGCCAGAGTCATTCACTTGCTGAGAAAAACGCTTGACCACCCCCCTCAAGGGACCAACAAAATTAACCATCAAAGAATGAAAAGCTCCAGGTCGACAAAATAGACCTTTATCAGCCTGTAAAATAGAAGAAAAATACAAATCAGTAAGACGAAGAGGTAAATAAGAAGACATGATGAAATAAGTAACAAGTTTTTCAAATGATAGAACAAAACAAAGAAAAGAAAAGGAAGAAAGTAACCATAGAAACGGAGAGCAAAAACCGTTGAGAAGAAAAACAAAAACAAAGAACGATGTTCGGTATAAAAGTTATAAGTATCAACATAAGAAAAAAACGAAATATCTTCAAAATTTTCTTACAACGAATGAACAATGAAACGAAAACGTGCCTGCTAATTAGTGAATGTCCAATTGGAACACAATTTGAATCAAATGATACCACAATCTTCATCGGAAACTCGGTAGCAATCATCTTATCACCGGACATCCACGGTTACCAACTATTCAAAAACCAATCGATGATAGTAATCAAACTAAATATCCACAACATCATCATTGGTAGCGTGTATATTAAAACATGGGGACCAAATACAAACATTGACCTAACAAGAAGAACAATCAACATGATAAAACAAATAACCACAACAAACGAAAATGCCCCGATAATCTTCGGAGGCGACGTTAACTGGCCATCACCACAATGGAATAAACTAAATAAAGTTAAAATAGTGAGAAAGAAAATTTACCATCAAATAATGGAACAAATAGAAACTCTGATAAAAACAGGTAACCTGAGAATCACCCACGATGACCTCCAAACCACCTTCAAGAATAGCAAAAGGGTAATAGATATCATTCTATACAATAAAAACTGTGAAATTATCAACAAAAGTGTAATGAGTGCTGAAGGCCTTGACCACATGGGACTAATAGCCAGATTCAAAACATCCAAACCAACAATCAAAATGAAAAAATCGCCAGAAGAAAAACAATTAATATTCGGATCATGGAAATTAAAAGAAAGAAACATCACCGTTAATCAAGAAGACGAATGGGATAAGAACCATGACCTCGTTAAATTAAGCAGAGAAATCATCCATTTCCCAAACAACCATGGAATCTGGAAAACGGCAAAAAAGAAAAGAAATCAATTACAAAGATTGAGACACCAAAGAAAAAAATTGCTAAAGGAAAAACGAGATGACATAAACAAAGAAAGAATTAAAAATATAAATACAAGAATCAACAACAAATTGAAAAGAAACTCATACAGAAAATTACTTACGAACGAGAAAAATACAAGAAAATTATGGAAAATAATAAAATCTAAAATACTAGGAGAAGAGGAAATTAAAATCGACCCAAAGAACGAAAAAACAATCGAGTCAAAACGAAACCTACTTGAAGGTTTCGAAACAACGAAACCAAGATACATGGACAAACCCCAGTACATAAAAGGAGAACTTACAGAGGTCGAATTGAATAAAATCGAAAAAATAAAATTTAAAACCTCATCATTGACAGCTGATTGTTACACTCCAAGAACGTGGAACAGATTCTACGAAACAAACAAAAAAATCATCACAAACCTGATACAAAAAATATTTGAAATATCACATGTACCCAATTGTATCACCACACTAGGGTGCATGCTAATTCCCAAAGCTGATTCAATCAGATACAGAATGGTTAAATCACCAAACTACCTGATGAAAATCATCGACACAATCCTGGCAGAAAGGCTGCAGAATATCAGCAATGAGTATCTCCTGGCCGAAACACAGTACGCTTTCCAGAAAAACAGTAACAGAGATGAATTCTTCGCCAAATTAATATTTACCGATCACCCACAAGAATCGAAAATCATAATGATGGACATTTCATGTGCTTTTGATGAGGTGGATGTGATAAGCCAAGAACCAAGACTAATGAGAGCATTAGGTAAATCGACATGGTATCTCTTGAAATCTATGCTGACCAACAGATGGCTAACAATCAGAGAAGACCACAAGAACTACTACAAGAAAGAAACCATTGGAGTCCCCCAAGGAACAGCAGTGGGACCTTTACTCTTCATCCTCTGCCTCGACTCAGCCATCAGAAGACTCCACATGAGGAACATAAAAGTTATCGCTTACGCCGACGATATGGTACTGGTAACAAGGGAAGAAACGGCTGAAGTCCTAGAATGGGTAAGTGAAGAACTGGGACCAATAAACCTGAAACTAAACAAGAAAAAAACAATAGAATATAAATTATCTCAAATGAAAAAATTCGAATCAGTCGGTTACACACTGATATGTGAAAACATTGAAAGAAAATTTCAAGACTTGATGATGGAGGAAGCCAAAGAATTAAAAGAACAAATCCAAACGAAGACGAATTCATGGCGATTACTCCCGACAAAAATAAAGAATCTACTGGCAACGACAATCATCTTCCCGAAACTGGAGAAATACAATTTTGGCCTTTTCTATGGAGACACAAGAGGCCATCAAGAGATGCTAGAAACAGTGATGATCCTCATAAAAGCATATGGAGCCGTGTACAACCTGTTCTTCCAAGAAAAATTTGAATCGAGATGGACCTTCATAGCGAAAAACAAATGCCCAAATCCAGTGGTCACTTTCCTAAAAAGATTGAAAATTCTAAAGAGCAAGATGAATCTTCGAAGACCAGCCCAAATAAGACCACTACCCCAATATATGGAAATGAAAAGTGAGAACTGGAACTGGCTCAAGAAGAGATGGAAAAGAAGACAACAACCATGTAGACGAATCTATTGGAGAATAACCAGATTCCAAAAAGTTTGGGTACTCGTGATGATGGATGACTCGAAAAACTCTGAAGAAATAGAGAAAAACTACTTGGTGTTAGAAGCCGAAAACGAATGGGAAGCAGAATTAATAGCATTGGAATACACAATAACGAACCTGAACATCGAGGGAACATGGATCCTTGTACCAGAGAAAATAACAGAATATTGGCAAGGAATATCGAGATTCGCAGAAAACGTAAGATGGATAATGAACAAAGTGAGAAACAAAACATGGTGGTGGTTTGGCCACAAATTAGACGTCAACCTAGAAGAAGAAGAAATCACATCTTTAAGAAACATAACCGTGGCAAAATACTGGACACTAATAACACAAGAAAGAGAGGCAACAAAATGGGCCAGAAACCAAGTGAAATATGCGTACAAGTACAGCGAAGATATAATCACCAAAATTTTCCCGAACATGAACCTGAAGAAACCAATACATTACCAAATATACACGATAATCTCAAAAAAGCTCATAGGATTCGAATGCTGCACCAGACACTCAACATGGGAACACTTGTTAATAGACTGTAACTGGATGGATAACATTGAAGGAATAACTGAAATGAGAAGAAAAAACAATTTTAGCATAGAAAAAGAATCAGAAAATGAATTAATTATAGCAGAATTTATTGAATATGTAATGAACATGAAATATTGTCAAGATCAACTAAGAAAAGAAAAGCTGTCAAGAGAGGTTGAAGAGCATGACCTCTAGAGGGTGAGACTTGAACTCACTCAGTCATGTGAACCCACACAATTCATATGGCACTTTGTAACTAAAGTTAAAAAACAATAAAATTGCAGTTGAAAGTTAATCCAATTTCTGTTGATTAACTCAACTAATCAATGTCAGATTGTAATTGATCACATTTCATCTGTTGATTTACATTGCACTCAAATTCAAAGCTCATTCCTGGAACAATTCCTGGAAAAATAGATGAAAAATGGATTCGGTTTTGATAAATCTTGGAGCGAATATTTAATTATAATCAATTGAAAGAATCGGTTTTTTGGTTTTGTCAAATCACAATTAATTCACAATATGAATAAAAGATTTCAAGGTGGAAATTTAATCACAATTACTCTTTATTTCTATTGATAAGATTAAAAGACTTTTAAGGATTAATTAAATTAACGTCCAAGTCAATTCTATGAGTTTATTATTGTAATTGGCTAATTAAGTTTTTCTGGAAACTTTAACCATGGATTTAGATTCTCTTAGAGGTTAATTAATGAAATCTATTGTATATGATTAGGATGAAATAATAACAATCAGTAGATCAAAATGTAAATCAATATGTCTTTAGGATCTTATCAATGACAATTTAATAACAAATTGACTACAGTTAATGTTGAATAGTTTTAAATCAACTCAGATGATTGTTCACAAACTTTTGTCGACGATTGTAATTAATCGCGATCATCATGCTAATAATTTTCAAC
Source organism: Panonychus citri (assembly GCF_014898815.1). NCBI lineage: Eukaryota > Metazoa > Arthropoda > Arachnida > Trombidiformes > Tetranychidae > Panonychus > Panonychus citri. The sequence goes on along the minus strand of NW_026515543.1, from coordinate 3,769,417 downwards.
AATGAAAAACAACTTATTTTCAACTTGAACTGATTTCAATTCTAGACTCAGAAAAATGAATATTTAATCAACAATCAACAATTAATTTCCATTTCAAATCATATGAACATTTTTCCAATAAAAACAATTGGCACTTATTCAGTTGATTGTAAAGATTTGATTCTCTTCTCAGAACTATTCAGCAATTCTATTGATGCTCATCATCGAAACTTATGTACAGTCAGATAATCGAATTAGCCCTCGAGTGACCACCAGTGTTTCCTGGTAAAGCTTCATGAATTTCGGAATTGAGTTCGTAGATGGAATGTCGAAAATGTTTACTATGAACTTTTCCGTTCTTAAGGCCGAGCATATAAATACTCTAGAGATCTGAAGCTAAACTAGAGCAAAAGTTGATATGCAAATACAGAACATTGAGCATTATTAATTAACGAGACGATGACAATTTATTAATTGCTCTTTATTTATAAATATTCAAGGATTGAAAGGTGAAAAAAATGGTTATGAATTTTGTTTGGTAATTGCTATCGATTGATATTTTCGACGAAGTTTTCAGAGACCTCCACCCATTATACTCATTGCCATGTTAATTAATTGTCCAGCATCACCGAGACCTCCACCTCCACCGCCTCCACTGTCACCGTCTTGAGCTAAGGCTTGAATCAGTTGTAAATATTGAGACCACTCTTGTTGGGTCATTCCGAAACTACCAGAGTTTGAACCAGAACTTGAACCAGAATTTGCACCAGAATTTGATCCTGACCCCGAATTTGAACCTGAATTAATATTAACCTCACTTCGGCCTTGTTCATCTACTCCACCATTACTTGGACCATAATGACCACTATTACCACCGCCGCCGCCGCCGCCGCCAGAAGATGGAGATCCGAATAGGAAGGAAAATATTTGTGAGAAAAAGTCATCACCTTTTTGTAGATTTTAAAGAAAAGAAAAAAACATCAAATGTAATCAACAATTCGACTAATCAATCAGCTAACAAACCTTCATTTGCTCCATTGTAATCACCGAACATGTCACCATTTAAATTGTTCGAACCATATTGTCGTCCAAGATTCTTGTTACTACCAATTGAATTTAAATTGGTTCTATTTTCATTGCGATAATTTGATTGTCTTGTATAAGATGTTGGAGCTAATTGACTGGAAAACCACCAACGAAATAAATCAGTATTCACTTAGATGATTATGAGAAACAAGAAATTATCGACATGAAAAAGTTAATTAAAATATACTATTGATAATATTTACCTCGAGGGAATATTAGTCTAGTTAAATCCGTTGGGAAGAAATTAGCAGGATTGATTGTGTTATTAAAAGCAATTTGATTCAATAATATTGGCGCACAATTAACATATGAAACTTTGGTTGTGAAAAATATACTAATCAAGATAAATGAACGAATCAAATTAACAATCCCTTCAGGTGAATAAAACATTTTGTCAAATTGTTAGATACTTACAATTGTAATAGAAATCAAATTAACTAATCACAGAAAAGTAAACAATTCATCTGCTTTTATATACTAACGAAAATCGTACTTTATGTCCATGAAATCGTAATCGTATTCACAATTAGTAATTAAAAGTGAACAAAAAGTGACAACAACAAAGAGCAAAAGATAAACAAGATCCGATAGAATCGATACTTTCAATGTCAGCTCACGAAAAGAGAATCAAAATTAACTAAATCTAATTAACATTGAGCCGAAATTAATCGTAAAAAATGAAAAAATTAAGATCAAGATTTACACACAAATGATTAGGTTTAGTTTGTGTTTGGTTAATTGCGATGATAATTAAGCTTTTGCAGTTTGAAGTCGAAATGTTTAAGCTGATGATTAGTGTTAAGCCGAACCAGATGTTGGCTTAAAGAAAAGTGAGCTGACATACGCCATAAGCTGAACAAGAGATGGTGTTGATGTTATTATCTAAAATTGATTTCATTTGTTATTGATAATTTAATGAAATCCAATTGGATTTAGTGTTAACGTGTTTAAACATCTTCCCTTCACACCGATGACTCGAATTACTGACCCAAAGACCATCGATAATCTCAATGGTCCAGGTGATGTTGTTTACCTTCAATGTCAGTATTTCAATGAGACTTTATGTTCAAATGGTTATTGTGGTCCTAAAAATGTAACTAAGTGCGCACAAGAATCAACTTCAAATGGATTACAGAAATACTACTGTTACTCTCTTTGGTCAAATGTTACTGATGATTCCACCAACACTTCCGATGGTTTAAAAAGTGCTGGTCGAGTGACACTTAGACACGCAGGATGTTTAACTGGTCATAATGGTGATTGTGTCAATAGTACAACATGTATAGCCTCAAGATACACAAAGGAACATTATTTCTGCTGTTGTTATGAAGATTTTTGTAACAGAAATGTTCATCTTCTTTCAAATATACCCGGTGAGCTAATTGTTTATCAAATATTTTCTTCCATCTTTTTGTCCGTGAAAAAAAAATCAGCTCTTAAAAAGAAACTGTTGAGCTGGTTGATTCTTCTCATTCACTTGCCTTTCATTTCTTAGCATTTGGAAACCCTATTGACTACACTGGTAGACAAAAATACTATACACACTTTTTGGAAAAGACTAATTTGACTATAATTAAGAAATTATTGAGCTTAATAACACAATCAATACATCAATATGATGAACTTTTTATGTAGATTAATAATCTGTAAAATTTCAGATTGAAACATTGATATTGGTAAAGTTATGTCATTTTTCAATAATAATGTCTCATTACGTGAATACTCAGATTTAATTGATTTCGGCGATAGGCCAGTATTTTCAATGAGGGGAAAGGGTAATAGTCGAACCATTCTATCGAAAAAATAAGATACTAATAGAAATTAGGTCACCTATTTGATAAGCTGATCGAAAAAAGAAAATTTCGACCATATTAACTATTAGCTTACGGTAAATCATGAAAATAATGATAGAAATTGAATAACTTTTATGAGTTTTTATAACTCTTGATGTGGTCCTCATTGATTTTGTAAAAGAATATTTGACAGAAATATTGTTTAAATTGAAAAAAAAGTCAAAAAACGTAATAGCACCTAAATTGTCCTCAGTTAAAATGTTTCGTAATCTTGTTCATTCGCATAATAATCACGCGAATTTTGGTTTCAACAAGATAATTAGAGCCCCCCTCAAAGCTGAAAACGTCTGAATTGTGCTATTAGCTTTCCACAATTAAATAAATCATATTAAATTATTAAAATTCGAAGTGTGTATAGTATTTTTGCTTGTCAGTGTAGGATTCTCATGGTGCTCAATTGAAAATCTTCAGTTTTAAACGAAAAAAAGTCAAAACATTGACCCCTTTTCGAAAATGATATTATCATTTGTGAATCAATCGAAAGAGAAAAGTTCTAAAAATATAAAAATCGAAAAAAATAATTGTAAGGGAAATGCCTCTCTCACACTTTTCTTTTCCCCTTCGGTCATCATCTTTTCCTCATCGGACTCTCTCCCTTATACAATAATTCAAAATTAGAATCATAATATTATCTCTATTCTTCACATCATAAGGCCAAAAACAAAAAATCCGACAAAATCTCACGAAAATCATAATTTTCAATGTAAATTTCCTATTAAATTGACACTTTTATGAAATTATTGGTTTTTAGCCTTATGATGTGAAGAATAGAGATAATATTATGATTCTAATTTTGAATTATTGTAAGCAACTATTAGGACTATAAGTACCTGAATTTTCATGACACTGACCTGCATGGTCTCTGAGTAACAGGCCAAATGCCGTCATGTCCATAGACTCCCATGTTAAATTCAATCTGGTGAATCTTTTTTATCTCTGGTCCGATTTTGATGCAAAGGGTCTTTAAATGATCGTAATAACATAAACAATCAATTTAATTGACAATCAAACCAAAAAAAACACCTCAATAAATTTTGGTGGGGGTGTACAAGAAATTTTGTCCAATTCTGTTTTTCCCGATTTCCAAAAAATCCTATTACTGGATTCCAGACAAAATTTTTATCAATTAAACTTATTCAGTCTTATCTAAATTACTAAAAAAAACAAAAAAATTAAATATAAATCATCCCTCTTTTCAATTATATTCAAAAAACTGGTGTACAAGAAATTTTGTCAAGCACCATATAAAAACCCTCTCTCACCTTAAACCACAGACACTCATAGCCAGGCAGTACAGTTCACTTAATTATTATTCATCTATTGTTGTCACTCTCTTCAATTTACACTTCACTCTTAGTCGTTTCCGACTTACTCCATTACCTTAGTTCCTAACTCTCACCTCAGTTTATCCTTGTACGTGCTTTCCACTCTGTTCAATTAATCTCTATTAAGTTGTCACATCTCAGTATCTATTCTCGCGTTGGCGCCAAGGTCGATCGACTCTGTGCACCTCGTTTGATGTTAATAGGCTGTACCGATCTCGATTACAGCTTTTGTTGTAAGTGGCTTTGCCTCATCCCCTGAGTCAAACTCAAAACACTTACATAATTAATTTTTTCGGACTAAGGCCATTTTCCGACCAATGAAAAGTGTACCCAAAAAATTTCGCGAAATTTCCATATTTTTAAAAATTAATTCTAATTAAATTAATAATTTTTTTCCTAGTTAAATTTGATATCATTTCATTCATTAGAGTATTATCTATTTAGTGAATAAAATAATATCTCAATATACTGACTGGTTCTCGAATTATCATCAAAAGAAAAAAATTTTCTTCAAAAGTGCCATTTCATATGCACATACCTAAGCCATGTAATGTCATCATGGTAACAATAGTTATTCAAGATGAATTCTTATTCACCATTTACCCAATAGTTAATTTAACAATTAATTGTTCTTATTGAGAAAGAGAATGTAATTAATATTTCCCCTTCTTTCTTTTTCTCTTTCATTTCTCTATCCTCTCAATTGTTAATTGTTTAATGTTGATTGTAATTAACTCTTAATTATAATCCAATGATTAATATCTTAATTGTGGAATATAATTAGCTAAATCATCCTGACTAAGATGATGTTTGATTAGCTGTGTAAAAGGACAATCTACGATTGAACAATTAATCAGTTTTTCAAATCTCTCTTAATTACTTTGATTCAACAACTAAATTAACTAATGTTCATCAAAATCACCAATTGCAACCATTATTCATATTATCAACTATTTATCCATCCCAAGGAATAAAAATAAGTCTTTTGCGTTTTAATCAATGTTAGTCAACTTATTCTGATTTTTTAAGTTGACCATCATTATTATCATGAAAAATTACATCAGAAAAACTTGTTCACAAAAGGTTCCAAGTATCCAGCTAAGCCAGTTAGCTTATCCTGCTAAACGAGAGTTTTTTCAGGATATCTTCCAAACGATAATGTTTTTCAGAAAAATAACTTCACAACTGAATTTTCCACAGAAAAATACATCAGAAAAAATTATTTAATTTTATTTCTAAGTCTAGTCGAAATCCCCTATTTAAATGGTCTTCATCCTTATGGTGAAAATCCATTGACTCATCGAAATTCATTTACTTTTTGAGAAAATTCATTGAATTTCTAAGAAAGATGTTCTTATTTTTCATTAATTCATAATAAATGCAAGTGAGAACGTTTCATATATTTTATTCTATTTCTGATAGAACACGTCTAGGTAAAAGACTTTTTGATAAACTCTAATAGAATAGAAAAATTTTATTTAAAGAATCAATCAGAATCAGAATATCATTAACCCTTAACTTGTTTCTTCTTCTTTCAAAAAGCAATATCGTTCTGTATTTCTATTTGTATCCCAATTCTACTCTATCCTCCCCCGATCATCATCTCTTTCTCATTTGTTTACATCTTTTTTTTACTAATTCAACTAATCAAGTAATCAACCAACTATAATTAAACATAATACTCGATAATTCATTGAACAAAGTGTAACTTTGTGTTGTTGGCTTGTGATGATTGTTGCTAAATCATATGAACAACCTTGAATAAGCAATGAACATTTTCAAGCTCTTTCTCTTTCTCTTTCTCTCATAAACTCATTCTCATTCTCATGATCATCATGTTAATAACATGATTTTAGTTTATTCATCTGAATATATTAGAAAAATTAGAGATAATTGAAACGAGCGAGAATGAAGAAGATGAATTTTCAAGAAAATTGTTACATTGTAATATTATTTTTACTTTTTCTCTCTCACTTTAGTTTTTTTCTCGAGCTTTTCTCAAAGTGTTTGTTTGATGTACCTAATTACTGGCAATCAATTAGAAAGCAACTCATTTATTGATGTCGATAATTTGTAACTAGATGATTATTAATATGAAAAGATCTTTGTATCATGCTATTAATTTAATAATCATTGATTGATACAATTTAGATATTCGGGTTTCGTTTCTTGGCATTATATTCAATCTCTACATCTCTTATACTTTTCTTGCATATGATCAAATCTTTACTGATTATCTTTTCCCCCTTTTTTTCACTACTATGATGATAATTATTATGATGGCGATGATACCACAGTGCATTCACCTCAACAAGCGAAAACCTCTGGATCTGAATCTGGCTCAATTGGGATCTGGTCTTACACTTTGATACCTTTAGCAATTTTAACTATTCTCATCTTTATTGTTCTGTATTACGTTTGGTTTAAACGTCAAAGGAAAGATCTGATTCGTTCAAAGCGATTTGGTGAAGATGATGAAAGCGTTTCAATCGCCAATCAAATGAATGGAATGAGTATTAACTCATGTACAGCAAATGGAACTATTAATTTAACAAGTAACCATCATCGTAATGGTAATGATTCAATAGTCGAACATGGGAATCGAAGTATTCAATTAATTGAGAAACTATCAACTGGACGATTTGGCTCTGTCTGGAAAGCGAAAATGATTTCTCCTCAAACTATCTACAAAAAGGATATCTCAGGGGAGAGAATCGTTGGCAATATTGATGGTGATGATGTAGATGGAAGTTTAATTACACCATCATCCATTACTGTTAATAATGATGAGAAAGGAAACAATCATAAGATTGTTGCAGTGAAAATATTTCCACCTCATGAAAGGTCATCATGGATAAGTGAACAACTAGTTTTTAAGACACCACAAATTGAGCATGAAAATATTTTACGTTTTCTTGGCTCTGAGAAGCGCGATGATCCCTCAAATCCCAACAATGAGCCTTTATCTGAATCTCCATCAGGATTCTGGTTGATAACAGAGTATCATGAGTTTGGTTCTCTCTGCGATTATTTAAAGAAAAATACTGTAAATATCGATCAACTTGTTAAGATAAGTATTGGCATTGCTGCGGGTTTAAATCATCTTCATTATGAAATTCCCGAAGGAAGTGAGCCAAAGGAAGGTGGAGAAGGAGTTAACAATCAAGCAAATTACAAGATGAAACCATCGATTGTACACCGAGACATTAAATCACGAAATGTTCTATTAAAAGCTGATTTAACACCTCGAATTGCTGATTTTGGTTTAGCTTTAATCTTTTATCCTAATCGTACTCCCGCTGGATTGGGACAAGTTGGTACACGTCGATACATGGCTCCTGAAGTACTTGAGGGAGCCATTAATTATACCCAAGATTCACTTTATCGTATTGATGTTTATGCTTGTGGTCTGGTCCTTTGGGAATTGGTCTCTCGTTGTCGGGGCGATGACACGCTCACCAGCGAAGATGAATCTTCTAATGGAGTGATAACAGTTAGCGAATATAAATTACCCTTTGAAGAGGAAGTGGGACAAAATCCATCTCTCGAGGATATGCAAGAAACTGTTTGTCAAGCAAAGAAAAGGCCAATAATCCAACAACAATGGTTAGATAATCCATCTTTGAAGGTGATTTGTGAAACCATCGAGGAATGTTGGGATCAAGATGCAGAGGCGAGGCTCTCTGCCAGTTGTATATTGGAAAGATTTAAGATCCTGGCAAGAAATCGAGTAAATACCAGATTCTAATTAGTTTTTCTTCATCATCATCCTCAGCTCTCGTTCTCTCACTCTTCTAGAAAAAAAACCGAGTCAAAATGTTAAAGATACTGAATATATATCTCTCTCTGTGTGTGTATATATATATAATAACAAGAGGGAAAAAAGAAGGCAAAAAATTAAAAGTAATTTAAAACTCGAAGGAAAATCAACAAGACAATTTAACTAGAGAGAGGAAGAGATGAAGATGGAAATATTTGGAGCATCTTTCACACATTCATCTCTCTATCAACGTATTTTTGCATCATTTTTCATTCATCATAATTTGATTCATCTTTTTTCTCTTCATCAACACTCAAAATAATTTTAATTACTATAATCATCACCATAACCATCAACTTGATGATTAAATTTGACCTTTTTCATCTACTAATCTCATAACTCACTCAATCAAATCTCTCATTTTCATCTCATCACAATTAAACTCTAGCAACAAATTAATCATTTGTACGATAAGAAATCAACAATTACTTCTTATATTTTGCCTTATCCTTTCAATTTCCTCTCTAAATTTCCCAGTTTTTTTTCTAATCATCGTCATTCAATTTAGACCAACTGATAATCAACATCTAATTGATTTAAAACCCAAACAAAAACTACAGATTTTTACTGCCACTTGATTACAATATTGTGTTTGTTATCCTTAATCATCTTTATCCTTTTCCAAATGATGAAATTGGCTCATTAAATTTTACCGCTGTCATGTAATCAACTGTCACTGATTGTTGGCTGGTGATGATATAACAGTCACCATTTAAGGAACGCAATAGATAATGGCTGCTATCTCATTTGATTACAGTTTAATTAACCTAATTGTTCACTAACCTCTGATCAATTTAAACTCTTACTAGTAAATCCTGAATTTCATTGATTGTAATTCATTCGAATTTCAGTTTGTTGGAACCAGACGGCTCATTGTAACCCTGCGCCTGGCGAATTTATTGGCTCGAACTGTGGAAGTGACCAGTTACTTTTCCCCTTTTATCTTGATTACTTTTGATTGGTACGTGTTGAGGTCACTCTCTGTCTTATAACATAGTCAGTCACCTTACCACTACACATATTTCACTTCGTAAACTTTTTACGATAGTTTGATCCAAGTTGTCTGCAGTGGCTAGCTTACTATACAAAGGCAAGTGTAGTCGTGCTACTCCAAGTTGCGGCCCATCGACTATCAACCTATTATTATATGAGTTGGGCTTTAATGCTCCAGTACTGAACTGATATCTCCTGTTCTTTGTATAAGGTCTACTAACGAATTAAATAAAGTAAGAACACAATTAGAAGAACTTTAACTAAGACAAATTAACTTTACTATCCAATGGTTGATTAAATGATATTGATGAATTACACAGTTTATTGATTGTAATTGTGTTCTTACTTTATTTAATTCATTTATCACTCATCAAGTAACTTTTTCACGTTACATAGGTTAGACACTGAATGTCAGTCAATCAGCTACAATTAGTCAGCCACTGTTACTGTTATTATTACCCCGTTCCTATACCTTTGTATGTTTCCATTTCCGTTTACCCATTAAACTTTATTCAACATCATTGCCTGCGTGTAACTTGTAAGATCACTATTGAGCAACAATCTCATCTCCAACATGGTTCAACGTAACCAGGTAAATCTAAACATTGATGATTATCTACTATCTTCATGATTTCATCTCAGTCTTATTAATTGTTTATTTTCCCATTTTTCATTTTATCTTCTCAGGAAGGAGAAATGATACCGCTAATGGAATAACAATAATCTTTATGATGGGAACAATTTAATTGTTGGTAAAGAATGAAGATAACATTTCCTTTCCTGATGACTTGAGACAAGTGGATTTACTAGTGAATTTTATTTCAATTATTTTCTTTTCTCCGTTAATTTTCATGTAATTTAATGATTGTTTTAGAGAAAGAAAACCAAGAGACGATTAGTCCTATTTTCCTCCTCTAATTCTTAATTTCTTTTCTTCTTTTTCTTTAATTATCTAAGCTGAGTTGATTCTTTACACGACTAGACTCTAGAACACTCTCGACTTCGGATCTTCTTTAAATTTTATCATAACCTGTCGGGATAAATTTTGAGACTTTTTGTTTTAATTTAAATATTTAGAAAACTTCTTGTGTCGATTTCGTGAAAATCATTATTATGATTTTTCATTACTTCATGAAGACTCGTGTGAAATTTTATTCATTTTGACCGAGCTATTTGACCGCAAATTAATATCTTATCTCACTGCTTTAAGACCTCCTTCATAGCAACTAATTAGCAAGAATATTCAATCAACTAATTTACCGACTTCGCGGACCAATCAGCCCGGGTTCTCAATGTATTCATGACCAGAAAAAAAATCTGAATCTACTCGACATTTTTTTGGGCTGCGCCAAGGCCTGAAATACTTTTAATCACACTTGCAGCATTTCTATGAAAAATTGCAATATCTCCCAAAGTAAAAATGATAGCAAAAAACCAATGGCATTTTTGAATTTAGCATAAAAAGTTAAGTCAGAAAAAATCAAAAACTTTTTTCGTGTATCGGCAGATTTCGATGTGCCTCTTTAGGGGAAAAAACTTAACAAAGTGATTTACATGTTATCTCTATGAGAGTCTTAACAATGGGTTGGAATTTTTCAATTTTAGTAAAGGGGAAAAAATAGAATTTTCATTTTCGATTATCTCTTTTCGGACTATCGATAAAACGCGTCAACACTGAATTAAGATCAAAGGACATCAGACCTCTTTGTCTTAGAATTAAAGTATGGAAATTTTTTCAGTTTTAATGATTTTCAAGCTTAAACATTAAAACAAATCAACACGTATTTTTTAATTTTTTGATCTGACGCCCGGATCTCGTGAAATTCGCCAAAAACGGGAAAATGGTCTGAATTGTTTTGTGATCGAATTAATATACTTATATAGCTAATCTTGATATCAAACGAAAGCTCTTGAGCTGTTCTTTAAAGAAAATCGGCATACCCTGAGGACCAAGTTTTTCGTACGGTTCCATACAGAAGCAATGTTAGTCCATCCAAAAATCGAAAAGTTTTTTGACTTAGATTGCGTCTTTTTGTGATAAATAGGTTACACCTTGGTAGAGTCTTAACAATGGGTTAGATAGTAGATTCAATTTTAGTAAAGGGGAAAAAAATGTAATTTTTGTTTTCGATTATCTCTTTTCGGACTATCGATAAAAATGCGTCAACAATGAATTAAGATCAAATTTTCAAGCGAATTCTGAAAAATCTATTTTTATCAAAATCTGAGAATCCACTGACAAGATATTAAAAAATATCAAAAAAAAAATATTTTGAAAAATTTTAATTTCAGGTCAATTTGATCTAATATACAGGGCATTTCACCAAGTTTCCAACAAGTTTTTCTCGAATAACTTTTTTGTTTTTGAGTGTTCAGACCCAAGACTCGAGTTATGATAGTTTAGGCCATACTAAATTGTCATACTAAAATATCAAGGTCATTCCGGTCATTTTGTTAGGATACGTTATCAAGGTCATTTGATGGTCACAATCAATTCAAATTAGAAAAATTAACATGTACCTAAATCACAAAGATTTCACTACTCTCATTCTCATCCGCCTCAAAAACGCTATATCTCAGCAACTAAAAATGTCCAAAAGTTGTAAACTCGTAAGGAGCCTCATGATTGCTATTTAATTAGATTGTATTTTGTAGTTAAAATTAGAAAGGTTTCAATTTGATAGTGTAAGTTGAACTTTTCGAATAATTGGACTCGTTTTCGATAATTCGAACAAAACGTAAAATTTCAGCAAAAAACTTTTTTTTATGATTTCGAAAGGGCCTAGCACATTCGATTTTTGATCGATTTTTTTTCTAAAATCATAATTAAGATCAGCAAGATCCACCTAATAGATTTTAATAATTAAAACAATTTAAATCATAAATATAAAAAATTAGTGAGCGATCATAACGAAAAAGTCCAAAAATTTTCCCAACAAATCAAGGGGGAGTATTACTTTTTCCAATTTTTTTCATTTGTGAAAATTGACTTTTTTCACTTTTTTTAAAACAATCACCAAATTAGTTGATTAATCATGTTTTTCTAATTAAGATATAATTTCTACTAGTTTCTTGCTAATTTAAGATAGTGATGAAAAAAATTATTCCATAATCCAAGTTTGAATGAATAATTCAAAATCATTGACAGTGCACCACGATTTATGTCAATTTACAAAATCACTGCTTATTTCATTCAAATTGACGGATCTCCGTTATTCGAACTGATATCGACATCATAACTTCAAAGATGGAATGGTTTTTTGTTTTTCTTTTCAAAAAAAACTTCAAATGACTTCAATGAACTTGAAACTTTTTATACGAAGTACTTCAGTCCCGATATGTATCTATACGAGATTTGATCTTTTTAAACTCATTGGTTCTGGACTTATAACTAAAAATCTGCGTAAAATGAAGTTGAATAGCCCTGTATAATAGTCATTGGTAGTAGTTTAAGAACAAACGGCTTTTTGGGTCTACCTTTTTGGTGAAAGGGTCAATTTTATTTTTTGTATAGTCCCTAAATTTTTCAAGATTATGCATTAGTATTTTGGTGATTTTTTTCTCTTGAGACATTTTTAAGGCCAAAAAAACGAAATAAATGATAAATCGAACCTTAAGTTCGTATTTTTACAAAATGACCTCAAAGTAAAATAGTAAAATTATTAAGAAAGGTTAATTAAGTGATAATTAATCACTTTGGACTTTTAGAAATGCCTAGTAAATGTATTTCTCAAGTTATTTGAAGTTCACGATGCGTTTCAATAGTTGCGAAATTCGAAAATTGGCCTCAATTGATAATAGAATGTGTCTGGACTCAAGAAATTTATTGTCAATAAATGAAAAAGGTGAGCGTTTAAGGTGGCACACTTGAAAAATTCTGTGATTATTTTTTGATAGATTTTGAGGCCAAAACAGTGACGATGTTAATTACATATAATAAATATACATTATAATCAATTGATTGTCCTTAAACTTTTGCCGAGGACTGTATGATTATCATGGAATCTTACGTTCTTAACCTAATGGTGGTAAGAATAGTGATGATAATAATATTCTATTAATAATTTATTGTAAGCGACTAAAAAGCAAATAATTACATGAATTTTCATGATATTGACCTGAACCGTCTCTGAGTAACAGGCCAAAACCCGTCATTGCGCATAGAGCCCCGTGTTAAATTCAACCGGATAGAACTTTTTTATTTCTTGTCCGATTTTGATCAAAATGATCTTAAATTGATTGTAAATATACAAACAATTAATACAGGGCGTAACAACCAAATATCCCTACTTTTGGCTCCTTATTGCTTGTAGGCCATTTTTCGTGTTGGATTTTTTTCTTCGCGGTTCTACAGAGAAAATGTGAAAATTTTGTTACGTTTTTGTTTGAAACTTTTCTGTGGAGCCGTTGATGACCAGTGGCCTCCCAAAGTCGGAAAAGTGGTACATTTCGATGCGAAAATTTTTTCTGAAAACTTTTTCCTGCCATTTAAAAGGTAGGGATTAATCCCTATGCCTTTCATAGGAAATTTTTGGACTTTTTTTGATTGTCCTGAAATTAAGTCCTACTAAAAAGCCGATGCCAAAAATGGTATTGAAATCAAAAGAACCTCTCTCGTTAGTCATTAAATAAGTTTATCATGAGGTTAATTTATCGTCCGAATGCGAACAAATAGCATTAATTCCAGACCAATGAATGCATGCCAAAGAATTTTTTTAACTTCAACTTAGTTTTTGGATGGGTCTGAATTTTAGTTTCAAACTTTTCAAAGAGTAAGATAGACAGGCCGTAACAACCAACTATTAATATTTCCACTCTTGAGGGCCGATTTCTCGAAAACTATTTGTTCAATTTTCAATCTAATGCCACCGATCGGTAGAAAAATGTGTAAGTTTTGTTTGGCGTTATTAAGAATATGACCTCAGCTTAAAATTCGAACGATGGCCTTTCAAAGTGGTACATTTGGATGCAAAGAATTTCGCGGTAAATTTTTTCCGGTCATTCAAAAGTCCAAATTTTATTGTGTACTGTGTTTTATTGATTTTCCAGCGATTTACCGTACTTACCTGCAGAAGACTCACTTTGATTGTAATCAAGTTTTTCTCTATTTTAATCTTATTAAAAATTTTTGATATTTTGGAATTTTATGTAAAAAATATCAATTATTATGATGGTAGCAAAAAAAATTAAAAAAGTTTCAATTTTTAAGTTAATTGTTGATTTAGACTAATTTACTCACCTTTCACCATGTTAAATCTCCACAGGTAAAGCTACGGTTTTAAACGATTAAAAACGGTTTTTACAATGAGAGAAAAGGTAAATTTAATTATTACTCATCAATGGTTAATAAAGGGTGTTAAGTTTAAAAAGTATAAATTATCTTACCTAAAACTGTGATAAGAAAATGAAAAATGTCCACAATTGTATTAAATTGTCATCTTCTTATCACAGTTTTAGGTAAGATAATTTATACTTTTTAAACTTAACACCCTTTAATTTAATTCTAATTATTATTAACTATCATCTACTTATATTCTATCAATTTACAAAGAAAAAATATTAAAATTGTTTTAATTGTGTTTTACTTATTGTCCCAAATATTGTGAAACGCAGTGTAGCTATTTAACATATCAATATGCAACTCGAGATTTAGATAATAGATCAGACAAAAATGAAACGTAAAAATCTTCATTTTTTCACTCACAGTGTGCTGATTTTCCATAAAGAGCCGATTTTCATGAAGTTCTTGATTTAGAATCAATTTTCATATAAAAATCTCCACAGACAATGTCTCTTCAATGGTAAATGGTTTTTTGATTAAGGCTCGTATTCACCAACCGAGATCTAGCTTAACTCTGAGATTAAATCAGCTGAGTTAAACTTAACTGTTTCACCAATTAAAATTAAAATTTGATTTGGAATCATAGCTAAGCGAAGATTTCTAAAACTCTCAATCAAAAATTTGCATTTCACCAACCGAAATCAATTAAGTCGAGATTTAATTGTTGTTTCACCAAGTGAAATTAGCCTAATCTGATTCAAGATTTTTAGCTAAGTGGTCATCAAAAATTAATCTTGGTAATTACCAAGATTAAAAGCTGATTTCAACTTTTTTTTCTCGTTTTTTCTAATTTCTTCTGTTTTAACTCTTTTTTCTTGAAATTTTTTTTTGATGAATCGATTAGTATCACAATGTTCTATTATTTTCCTACAATTTTCGCTAGCGTAAAAAATATTTTTTTTTCCAAAAAAATCGTAATGAAGATTTTCAGAAAACATGATCAGTATAATCATTTAATTTGTTAATTGTTTGGAAATTAATCTGAATTTCAAGTCTTTTCCATGAATATTAAATTATTTTTATCATCTTCCAATTGCCCGCTTTTATCTAAAGAGCGAAATGTTTACATTGCTGTTACCGTTGTTATGTTTGATGATCAGTTGATGATAAAAATTAATTAAAAATTAGGGGTAAAAAAGAAAAAATAGGGAAAAAATGAAAAAACACGCCTTTTTAGGGACAATTTCCTAATTAAATAAAAATTTAAATGATTTAAGATCTACTTGATTTGATTTGCGAAATCAAGATCTTGGGTTCAACTAATCCAACTTGGTGAATACACTTTGCGATTTAATCTTCCAATCAATTGATCTTTGGATCAATCGATTTCAGCTTCTAATCTCGGTTGGTGAATACGGGCCTAAATTTAAATAAAATTTGAACTTGATCGTTGTTAGGATCTAGAAGATTCTAATGTAACGTCAACCCTAAGTACAATCAAGTACATTGTTAGAATCAATTAGTTGATTACCATCTTTGTCGTCAAGGTGAATTTATCTTTGTCACCTCGACCAAGGTAACCTTTACCTTTTGTATATAAAGTCTTGTGTAGACAATATACAAGTAACCAGTTAAGTTTAGTTCACCTTTGTTAAAACATAAACGTTATACCTTCAACTATTATGATTTACTCCTTGTACCCTTTCTTGTTTATTTAACTATTAAACTATCACTTTAGATATAATTTAATTGTAATTAAACTTAGGTTATTATTTATTTCCATTATCTCGTCTCAAGCTTCTTAATTGTTTTCACCCAATGTTTATTTCATCTTCTCAGGAAGGAGAAATGATGCCGCTAATGGCATACCAATAATCATTTTGATGGGAACAATTTAATTGTTTGTAAAGAATGACGAAAACATTTCCTTTCCTAATTAATTGAGACAAGTGTATTTACAGTAAACTCTCGGTTAATGCATAACTCGTTAAACGCATAAAATTGTTTTATTAGCCTCCTTGCAGGTAATGCATTAAGAACTTAGCACCAAAAAGGTGGCCCTTCGGGCACTGAGCTAAACGCTTAGTTTGGTTTTATAGCGAAAGTGACTCTATTTTAAGGCCAAAAAACTATTGCTTCTGACTTTCGCTATAAATAGTTTGACAATGTTTGATGAAATAATATTTCATTCGAGCAAGCGTAAAACATTTGGGTGTTTATAACTGATAGCCTTGGTTAAATGACAGCGATTTGACTTATTTAGACATCTCTAAGTATTGTAGTTTCGGAGATATTAGGCCTCGAAGGTCAAAGGCCACTCTCTCATTCCGGTAAAACTGTTGATCAAACGAAAAAAGTGCTTGATCAACCATGTTAACCCATACTAGGATAGTCTCAAAAATAAGTTTCAGATCATTCTCGGCACTTGGGACTAATCACCGTCCATTTATTTAAATACAACAAAATTGTGACCGGAGCACTTTGGATATTTTTTTAACAAAACAAATTTTATCTTCTGCAAAGGCATGAAAAGTTGTCGATAAAATAAAAATTTCATGATCTAAAAACTTATCGTTGCTTAGAAAAAGTGACATGAAGTTTTAACTTCGAACTCGATTTTCTCGAAAACTACTGATCAGATCAGGAAAAAATAAATATATTTGGACTTCGTATTTGTGGCCCTACAAATACACAAAATTTCAACTCTTAACTCAAAACTAAAATTCGGCGACCCTTCTCCTTTGAAAGGCATCTGTTTGTTACTCAATGAAAGGAATGGTTCTTGGAGATAAACTCCAAGTGAAGACGAACTACTGCTGTTTTTAATATAAACCCGATTTTCCTTACAATATTCTTTGAATGGATTGATCAAAGCTTTTGTGTTTCACCAACCATGATCAAGTCTTGATCTCGGATCAGATTTAATTTCCGGTCAATTTAATGGTAAGGCATAAGATATGTCCGTCAGCTCAATATATTCAATTTTCAGCTGATTTTTTCGGCTTAAAGTTCGGTTTGATTGTCTCAGGCCCTCCAGGCCTTTCTTTGGTCATGGCGACCCTTATTAGCGAAGACCTAACCTAATTCAAACAAACACAATTAACTGAACAATTAAGTCCATTTTCATATGTAGCTTGAACTTTAAGCTGAAAAAATCAGCTCAAAGTAAAAATATCGAGCTGACGGACATGTATATTACATCTTATGCCTTACCAATTTAATTAGAGGATTAAAAAACTTATTTCACTAACCGATATCAATTGATCTTAGTTCAAATTGTTGTTTCACCAACCGAAATCATCTTTAATTGATCTCTGAAGTCTTGATCAAAATTTAATCTTGGTAATTACCACGATTAACTTTTGATTATGAGTTTTTTTCCTCATTTTTTCCATTGTTACTCATTTTTTTGAATTTTTTTACATAAATTGATTAATATCGTTATGTCCTATTATTTTTCTACAATTTTCGCTAGCGTAAAAAAGGTATTTTTTCTTAAAAATATTAAACAGAGATATTAAGAAAACGCGATCAGTGTAATCATATAACTTGTTAATTGTTTGGAAATCAATCTTAATTTCAAGTCTTTCCATAAACAATTAATTAATTCATCCACTTCAAATTTACCGCTTTTGTCTAAAGAGAAATAGTTTTTTATTGTTGTGACCGTTGTTATGATTGATGATCGGTTGGTTAAAAAAAAATTAATTAAAAATTAGGGGTAAAAATGAAAAAATAGGCCAAAAAGACAAAAACACGCCAATTTAGGGACAATTTCCTAATTAAATTAATATTCAATTGATTTGACTTCAACTTGATTTGAACCCAAAATCAAAGAATCGGGAATCAACTAATCGAGCTTGGTGAAACAACTTTTTAGTCTAAACTCGGAATCGGTCTGATCTGAGGATTAGTTGATCATAGCTTTTAATTACGGTTGGTGAATATGGGCCTAAATTGGCCAAATACTAATTTTGGCATCGGGAATTTACTAGGACTCAATTTCAAGGCAATCAAAATAAACTATTAACTAATCGGCTGACGCTTCCCTGTTGCTTTGTTTGATTGCCCTTACAATATGTCTGAGATAGAGAATTTATTTAGTGTTTGATTGAGGGTTGCTCGCTAATGTGCAGGTTACACGATTGTGTGTTCTGATTACAGTTTAATTGAGTAACTGTTGAAAATCTTCTTTTCAATAAATTTAACTTAACGTACACAGCAAAGCTCATAGAACCTCAAAACTTGTCAGTACAGGGCTATTCAGCTATTTTCGCCGATGTTTTTTGCGATTTTCTCAGCAACTAAGAATCAAAGAGACTCGAGACTTGAGTGGTATGAGTTTGAGCGATACTCAATTGTCATATTAAAAGATCAAGGTCATTCAGGTCACTGGTAAAATAACGTGTTTCAAGGTCATTTGAAGGCATTATCATAAAAAAGTATGTGTGAAAACACCAGTATCAAAATTTCAGGCTCTTATGTCTTTAGGGTCAACTGTTATGATAAGTTTTGTTAATTAAAGAATCTCAGTACCTTTTTAATTAAACTGAAATATCTTCTGATTGACAGTTACAACTAACTTCAAAATCTTAACCCAGGATGAATAAGTGTGGAAAATCATAGAATGACCATCAAATAACCTTGAAACGCGTTATTTTACGTGTGACCTGAATGACCTTGATCTTTTGATATAACAATTGAGTATATGCCATATATGCAGTTTATTAGAGATTTAACATGGGAAAAATGGACTCATCAAACATTTGGCCATAGAGCATGGTTAAAAATGATATGAAAATTTATCTAATTATAATTTATTGCGAACAACTGATAGGACTATAAGTACGCAAGTTTTACGACTCTGACCTCAATCGTCTCTTATTACTAGGACAAACCCGTGTTGTATTCGAATTTCTATAAATTTTTTATCAATAGTCCGATTTCGAAAAAAATTACCGCAAATTGATTGTGTGATAAAGCTGATCAAAATATGAATGAATCAAAATGACGATTAATCTTGACATTTGACTTTTTACGAAAAACCTAAACTATTATTTGGACTTATTTAAGGTTCGACATGACCTAACGTAGAGATTAATTTTCATCTAATTGATTATATGTAATGTCAACATGGTAACAATAGTTATTCAAGATGAATTCTTATTCACCATTTATCCAATAGTTAATTTTACAATTAATTGTTCTTATTGAGAAAAAGAAAGTAATTAATATTTCCCCTTCTTTCTTTTTCTCTTTCATTTCTCTATCCTCTCAATTGTTAATTGTTTAATGTTGATTGTAACTAACTCTTAATTATAATCCAATGATTAATATCTTAATTGTGGAATATGATTAACTAAATCACCCTGACTAAGATGATGTGTGATTAGCTGTGTAAAAGGACAATCAACGATTAAACAATTAATCTGTTTTTCAAATCTCTCTTAATTACTCTGATTCAACAACTAAATTAACTAATGTTCACCAAAATCACCAATTGCAACCATTATTCATATTAAACTTAAATTGTTTCCTCAAATCTCATTTAAGTTCATTCATTTAAACAAATTAATTAATAACTTTCTTAGAAAGCTCATTCAAAATTCATCTTATTATCAAATTTATGGTGAAAATCCATTGACTCATCGAAATTCATTTACTTTTTGAGAAAATTCATTGAATTTCTAAGAAAGATATTCTTATTTTTCATTAATTCATAATAAATACAAGTTAGAACGTTACACATATTATCTTCATATTTGAAAAATTGAAAATTCCAAAAAATTTTGTAGCGATTTAGTTAGTAATAACGGAGAACGGACATTTATTCGAACCAAAATAGACCTAGAACTGCTATTCACAGATCAAAGTTAACTATTGATACAAATCACATCACATATCTTCCGTCTGGGTGCTGAAAAATAAAATTAGACGATATTTTTGAGATGCTCGTTCAAAACTCTATGACCAAAAAAAAGTTGGATTCTTGACTAAAAAGAATAAAAAAGTGAAAAAATTTAGAGACCCTCCTCTGAACCATTTAAAGCTTAGAATTTGATCTTACGAATGATACTGATTCTATTAATTTCGTGCAATTCAATTTATTACAATTAAAGGAGAATGTACACCAAAGGATAATACAATGTAGTCAAAATGGCCTATTTATACGAATTGTGTGAAGTATAGGTATCAATTGAAAGCTCTTGGTGAGTCAAACGGTATGACCAAAATAAAAAAAATGTGAGTGTCGAGTCGTAA
Organism: Panonychus citri; assembly: GCF_014898815.1. Lineage (NCBI taxonomy): Eukaryota > Metazoa > Arthropoda > Arachnida > Trombidiformes > Tetranychidae > Panonychus > Panonychus citri. The sequence goes on along the minus strand of NW_026515543.1, from coordinate 3,748,819 downwards.
GTTTGTGTATTTGTTATTTAAAAGACCAAAATTTTCATGTGAAAGTCAACGGGATAAGTAGGCATCTTTGAATGCCTATTACTGCTAAACGAAAAGTCAGATCAAAAAAATGATTAGCTCGGCTTGTTAATTGTGCTAATTTTAGATGGCCAAAATGACCAAAAAAAATTTCTTGAAAAAATTTTTCATTCAAATGTTCTGACTTTGAGAGGCCACTGTTCGGCAACGGCTCTATGGAAAAGTTCCAAATCAGAACATGGCAAAACTTTCACTCTGTTGAATTGTGAAGAAAAAAAATCGAACAAAGTAATAACAGTGAGCTCATTTAATTATAAAAAGCTTAAAAGGCAACAAAAAACCAAGCCTATGAGCGTACAATTTAACGGAGCTTTCTGGCCATCGCCAGGTTTATCCCGCCTGAAGATATTTTAATGAAAATGTAACCCATTGGGTTACAACCTAAACCAAGTTTCGCTTCAGACATATAAGGTACACAGCTGAAAATTTTGCTCTATTTGGATGGTTTGAAACTAGAACACTTGGAGTACAAACTGTCTACTTTGATTACATCAAAACAGAAAATATAAATAGTTTATCAACTTTATTAATTACCGGAGTAAATTCCACTGAAGTGCTTTTTAAATTCTTTAAGGAACTTTCGACCTGCCGAAAAGTCAGTTTCGAACTTGATGTCAAACAAATTCTCATGGTCTCCTAAGTTCATATCTGTAATCTGTTCTTGCCAACGTCTCTCCGTTCTCAAGTTTTTCCGAAAACAGATCTGTTAATTTAACGTAATCGCTCTGTAGAATCCGTAAAATCATCTCTTGCTTTGCAAAAAAAAGAGATTGCTTGTATTCAATCAGCAAAATCCAGACCTCAAACGATTGACGATCACTGAAAGTGATCTCTTCAAACATTCAATTGAGTTCGTTAGTGTCTAGGAACTATTTGGTAACGTAAGTTTTCAGTGACCTGAAAAGCAAATGGTTTACTTTGGATGCAAAAATTTTTGTCAAAAGTTATTCTTTTTGACTATTTATCTTATATACCTAAACTCATCATTATCTGAAGTAAAGTTATTGAGATCCAACATGGCCAAAATTAACGAAAATTGCTCTTTAACTTCCTCATATAAATTTCTCATAGAGCAAATCACGATTTTGGCCTTTATAAATAAGAACCACAGTTGCATTTGAGCTTCGAAAATTTTGAAAAAAATTATTCATTTATATCTGATCAATAGCGCTTTCAATGACGTTTGAAACTTTATTCTAGGACCTACCATTCTTGAGATGCTCACTCATTTTCGGTCACCCGATATTATTAATACTTTCAATTGTTTCAGCCTCAACTGATGAAGATTTGAATGCGATTCATCTCATCTCTTCTCTAAGTTCTTGGTGTCCTTTTTCCTCGTAAGTTATATTCAAGAAATGATTAAAACTTGCTAATAAATTGCAAAGATTTGCGTTAATAATTAAGGTCCGTATTCGCCAACCATAATACTTACGAAACTCGGCGAAAATCAATGAGAAGTGCTGCTAAAGCTCCAACAGAGATGTGATTAAATTTTGACTTTTAGAATTTTATTTCTTTCAAGATAATAATTGATTGGATTACATTTTAGAATTTAATTAGTTTATTGATTAATTGTATCGGAATTTAATTAAACATCTTTTTCTTTCGCCTTTGTTTACCAATTCACATAAATTATCAGATGGTTGTATTTGACAACACAGAGAGTAAACAGAGATAATTATTAATTGCTAGTAATTGTTCAGATTGACTCAATTGACTAGTAATTAGTTATTTTTGGATGAAGCTTCAGATTCCTTTTGATTTGAATCCTCAACGATGGTGGTTTGGTTATCATCATCTCTTGATGTTGACATGGTGACTGGAATAGATTCTGATGTTGGTTTGTCGATAGTTTGATCAACAGATGATATGTTGGAAGTTAATGTAATTGGAATTATTTTTTCACCGTTAGAACCTTGAATTGGTTTTCGTGGAGCTTTAATTGTAAGAACACCATTAAGGGATAATTGTGATTCCAGTTTTTCGATATCATAAATATCCGGGATAATGTAACGTCGGCTGAATGATCGAGAAATGAAGCCATGATCATCAGATCGCTCCGCGTGTTTACCTTCAATGACTAAATTGTTAGTATCAAGTAATTTAACACTAATTTCTTCGGGTTTGAAATGTTCAACTTGAACTTTCACCTCAAAAGTATCGCCATTGATTGAGTTGACATTGGATTTTGATGAGGACGAAGCACAAGCCGATGATCCAGAAGCCGAAGCGGATGAGCTACAATCAGCATTGGGTTGAATCAAATTATCGTGGATTTGATTAGTCATCCGATTAATTTCTCGTAAAATCTGAGCTGTATGATTCCAAACATTTCGATGAACCATATTACCGAAACCACAGGGATTGAATACCATTGGATTTGTTGGAATTGTATGATGAGGAAAAACCATTTTGATGAACGTATCAAGATTGACAAGATTAATTAGAATTAAGTTTAAACAGGAAAATAGAAACTGAAAATTAAGGTAAACACAAGATTTAAAAAATAGTTTTCACGTTGATTGTTGTTGCTTTGTCGGAATTACTTTCGATTGTGATTGACTTTGATTGGAAGGAGTTGACTTTATATTCAATTTGAATGAAATGATGAATTTTCTGGAATTTATAATTCCAGTGAAAATTAGAGTGATTCTTTCATCATGGTTAGTGAATTGTTACCATGACAGAAGGAAAGTAATATGATTAATCATTCAGAATTAACAAGATTCACCGAGGAGCCTCTAGAGAAGTCTTGGAAATCTATTATTCACTAATTGAGCCAAACAATCAAGGTAAATAACGGAAACGATGAGAGATATTCAGTTGATTCAGTTGATCCAGTGTTGATTAATGTCCTCATTTCAATTACGTTTTCCTTTATTTTCCAACGTAGTTAATTGTATCACTGTTAATACAGAAAGTAACTTGATTTTTCGTTAAATTGATAGATTTTCCTTCTTTGAGAGCAATCAGTTAATCGTGATGCTTCTGGATGTTACTTGACTATAGTTAACATCTAATAACAATGATGCAATTCATTGCAGAAATTGAATCGGTTTGATTGTTCGGCGTTTGATTCACTTTGGTACACGGATGTAACTTTTCAGATAATTAGCTGTAATCAAATATATATGAGAATTTTATTTTTTGGAAAGAAGTTGAATAAAAACTGAGGCCACATTGAATGTTTGTAAAAACTCATCGGCTCCTTCAAGAAGCCTGTAATCAGCTAATGCTAGAGCTTCAATTAGTTCAGCTGTTTGTTCATCAGTCAAAGGACTTTCTTCACTAAGGAACCAATCGTGAAGTTGATTTAGTAATTGGGCTCCAGAAAAGCCTTCAGCGACCAAACCATTAAGAACATCTTCAACTTGCTCATATGATTGCTTTTTACAGGCATCGACAAAATGTTGGACCCAATCTTGAGGAATATAGCCTGTAACCTCTCGAACATCGTCTATGGTCATCATTTCCTCTCCTTTCAACCGAAAAGATGTTTGTAGAAAAGTGATCGCTTTCCTCAGATCTCCTCCGGAAACTTTGATTAATTCCTCCAAGACACTATCGTTTTGAATGGTAACTCCTTCATTGGTACAAATAGAAGCCAATTTTTCCATCACCAGGTCTTGTTGAAGGGGTTTGAAGCGAAATTTGGAGCATCTTGAGACGATTGGATCAATAATTCTACTAATGTAATTACAGATAATACAAAAACGAGTTGACTTGGTTTCTTTTTCCATAATTCTTCTTAAACAAGCCTGAGCTGATTGAGTCATTGAATCAGCCTCATCCAGAACAATGATCTTGAATGGAGGACATTTGGTGCCTGATTCACTGCGACTGACAGTCTGTTGAGCGAACCTTTTAACCTTTTCTCTTATAACAGCAATACCTCGTTCATCGGAAGCATTCAATTCTAAAAGAAAGAAGGAAAAAAACAAAATAAATTCAAACAAAGGAAAATAAAATATACTCAAGGTTGTCAATGCAACAAGAGACCAAAATATCTCATAGAAAGTTTACTCACCTAATACTCTTGATGAGAATGTATCTTGAAACATTTCTCTTGCCAAAGCTAAAATTGTTGATGTTTTACCAGTACCTGGAGGACCATAGAACAATAAATTTGGGAAATCATCGCCCTTTAAACACTGTTTAAGTACATTAACAGCTTCTTCCTGGTAAACAACATCATCAACCTTTTTAGGTCTATACTTTTCTACCCACGGAACCATAATCGGTTTAATTTCTTGAGACATTTCACTCTAATATTTATCTTGACTATTCCCTCTTCAACAAAAAGGTAAGATGATCAGAAAATGACCAAAAATGATTAAAAAAATTAAACAAAAGAACAACAATCAAGTTAAGCTTGTCAAGAGAAAAAGAATTTTTTTCAAACACAAAGACCAAGTTGGCGCGAAAAGAATATCGATCCCGCAACGATCCAGATACTACTCGTTCTTTAAACGAGTCTTTTTTCTGGTTAATCAGTTAATCACTTTAATTTATTATTCTAATCAATGAGATTCTCTGATTGTTTGATCGATAAATTAGTGAAATGGGAATAACTGGAAATTGACTATGTGATTCAAGTGCCGGTTGTGGTGAAAAAATGTTCACATGAACCAGAAAGTGTTTGGTTTCAATTCAATTGATTGTGATTCTATTTCAAGATGAATGGATTTTAGAAATTGAATTTTTTTCAAAACTCAATCAGTTCAGCTGATTAATTTGATTAAAAGGATTCAAGTGTTCATTTCGATTTGGAAGATCGTTTGGTACGCGTTATATTGGTGTTTATTTATGGTCATCGATTCGCTTTCAAATTGTTAATAAGCCATGAGAATATAATAGAAGAGGATTGATTTTGGTGTTGTACAAGAATTTGGTGTCATTTGTGGATCAAGGAATCATAAGGATGTTATCATCAAAGTACAATTGTAAATGTCAATCAAATTATCGGAAATATATGCAAACAAAGCAAACAAAATGATTCCAACGTAAGGTATTAAGGTTAGAATCTTCCAGCCATAATAAAGAACAGCAATTTGGTATATTAGATAGAGGAAGAGTTGTCTGAATAGGTAAGGAAAAGAAGAAGAAAATAGTTGAAGTTATTAAGAATAATTAATTAATTTCGATTATATTTTATACTTACATTCGATATTTAATTCTTGCCATACTAATTGTGTTATCGTTTTCTTTCAACAGATATCTCCTTATTCCAAGCCAGACATTCATTAGGACATCTTCAGTTCTTGGTTTTGATATATCAACATCATAAGTGGTAATATCTTTACCCTTTAAGCTGTTAATTAACGTGATATAATTGTCACAAGTGAATGTCCAATGACGATTAGCAAAGTATTTCATCAAATCAAGAGCATAATGCATCCGACCAACTATTTTCTTCATTCTGTTTGGACGAAAGATAATCAATAATATTTCATAAGGATAACAATTTAATTCGATATTGGTACTTACATTGGCGGCTGTCTAAATATGAATAGAAGGAGGTCAATTATAAATGCGAAAATGACGTGACTGTAAAATATTTTAATCTTATATTCAAGATTGGACATGTTATTGGTCTTCGGGGGTAATCGCGGTGGCCTGATAACGTACAAAGATGGACACGATCTCATGATACGTTCACCGTCGGCTAACATTGTGTAATTATCGACTGGTCGGATCGTTGTGGAGCATAAATTGTAAACTTTAAGCTCCTCGATACTGTAATTAGAAATGGGCAAGTTAATTGTGAGAAAAATTTTCCCAATGATTGTTTTTAATATTCTTACTCTCGAGCCGTTGTTAACCAAGCACTGATGAGACATGAATTGGCCAAAAAATCAACTGGAAATATATCAAGCTGATGATTGAACTCCCAATCAGTAACTTTAGCTATACCCAGGGTGGAAACTGTACTAAAACCCGCTGGCCCATTAAAAGAATCAACATAACCTGGAACTGGGTCACGAATAGCGGGTGAAACAATAGCTGGTCTCAATATAACGGCTTTCATGTTACCACGATATTTGTCCACTACATGTTCGGCCATCGCTTTGGTGTAAACATAACTATTGGGTCGACCTTGAAAAAGTTCGTCTTTCATTGATTCTAAAGTTTTATCATCAACCGATCTACAGGAAAACAAATCGAATCACAATTAATAAACAGTAGTAACTAATTTAGAAAGATGTTTAATCTTCTTTCAAACAATTAACTTACTCACTACAACTAATTGTGTATGTATGTTAACGATTGATTTGGCAAAAATTATTATTCTCTTGTTATTCAGTTGCAATAATTAAGAAAATAAGATGTAACAATTTAAAAGGTAAAAGTGGAAGAGTTAATTTCCAATTAACTGGTTAATTTAAACTATCACTTAACTTTTTTTATGAGATGAATAATTTCATTTACAATTAAAACATCATCGTAACTGTAACTGGAGGAATTAACCAAACAACAGCAATCAAAGTGTTAAATCATTACAATTCACGGAACATTGATTATCATCTCTTTGATTCTCTCTCTCTCTCTCTCTCTTTAAATCATTTCAAGTGTAAAATGTTAATCACTACCAATCGCTCGTTGTTTAAATTAACAACAATCAAGAAAACAAAACTTTACAAACAGTTAATTTAAAATCAATATTTTAAGTTGAATCAATTTTTTGATGGTTAAGTTTGAGGCTTAGTGGGTTAATCTCATGTTATGAAATTTGAGTAACTATCTAAATCAAAATGATCTAAATGATTTAAATCAGACCATATCAACAATAAGATGATAACTTGACAATCAGATTATAATAGATTGTAATTAGTGGCTATTAATCAAGAGAAAATTTCTCCAAATTGACCTTTTATTGAATTATTTAGATTTGATTGTTATCAAATTGTCAATAGACAACAATTAACAATTAAATCTCAAATGTTATAGTAACTTAATGTGGGGAAATTGGTAGACAGAGTTGATCAAAACGATACAAACTGATTAATTACTGAGTCAATCACTTCACACGAATTAATTGTAATGAATAAAATATTACCTGATTTTAGCAATTAGTTTATCGATGTCATCAGTTAATGGATAAAGTTTTTCCTCGATTCGTTCAAATTGACAATTAGAATAAGCTGTTGATATATGAATGTAAACTTTACATTGTTTCATTTGTCGAGTAAATTTCAACACGTTTTCGGTTCCTTGGACATTGGTCTCGAACTGTGACCTTGATAATTGCGAAAAGAAAAATCGAAACAAAAATAATGCGAATTCGATCAACTCATCTCATTGATAATAAAGTTAAACTTACCTGAAATTTGCATCAAATTTAACCGAAGCTGCGATATGATAAACAATATCGACCGTTTCAATTAATCGTCGGCGATCATCCTGATCGTAAAGTAGATCTTCTGCCGATAGATCACCTTCAATGGGGATAATTTTGGCTCTCTGATAATCGGGAATTTGATGAAATTTAAATGCCTGTGATTTGAGTAGATGGTCAACTCGTTGGCGAGCATTAGATCCGCGTTTTGATCTCATCATCACATAGATTTTACCGATTCCAGTTAACTCATTGAGAATCTTGAAAAGTAACAACTATCAAAGGGAGAGAATTAATTCCATTTAGCTAATATTAATTAAGAAGAGAAAAACAAATCACTTACCCTTCCACAGAATCCAGAGACTCCGGTAATGAACAAATTCTTGCCATTAAAGAAACGCTCAATTGGCGAATCAGAATCAGAATTAGTTAGTTCCATGGGATTTTAATTTCTCCTTCCAATTTGATCACAATTAGAAACAAGATTAACAGTTAGATTATCTTTTAGATGATGAAAATTCGTTGATTGTCGATGTTTCAACTGTTTTAATGATGTTGTAAGTGAGACAAAGTTGAATGGCACTGAAAAGAATGAAGAAAAAAATTATCGATTCGAAAGCGTCACAATTGATGTTGATCGCTTCGTTAATTTGTGTTAATTTATTTCTCCCTCTACTTGTTAAACAGTGATTAATTTGTTGGAGCTGATGATTTAGTTGATTACTGTTGGTTATTAGTTTTTTAACTATAAAACTTTACTTTGAGCATTGAAATAATTAGTACGAGTCTTCAATGTCCAAACCAGATGACCTTTTGTCCAGCGAAACAAAAAATCATTGGACATATTTCTCCTCATCCTCGACATGAAACAATACAAACCACTAAAGATACTACAATTAATGGAAAAACTTCTAGATATTATCACAATTAAACTTCAGCTCGATCATATTAAATCATTTCGTTACCTTTAAAACCATTAATCGAAGTCCCTGTTGATACCAAATTATTAGTAAACTATTGCAATTATTTTCCTGAGGAGATTTTGCTATTATTAGATTAGATTTCCTAAGATTGATAATCCTAATATTCCCAATATAAAATCAACTAATTTCAAGGTTAAAGTTGAATTAAAGCCAATTAAACGGAAAAAAACTCATAAAATTGTCTCTAATTCAAGAATTTAGATGGAGCCACTTAGAACTTTTTTCTGTCAATTAATTGGGACGAAATTTTTTAATCAAATTGATTATAGTAGTAGTAAAAATACACAGTTGAGGCCACTTTTTTTCAATTTTCTCTTTCTTTTTCTCTTTCTTTTGTCTTTCTTTTTCTCTTACTTTTGTAGTAACAAAATTAATGATTTTCGGGGTAACCCCAAGGCCAACAACCTGTTGCAACAAGTTTGCTAACTTTCCCTTTATAATTGAGGAAGTGCATTTAAAAGGAGATGACCGTGTATAGGTCAATGACTTCCCGGGTAAATGTGCATTTTATTGAAAATTAGATTATTAGTATAGTTATTAGGGTTACAATTGCTTGCAATACACCAATAGATTTGAAATTTTAAACTGAATAAGATGTAATAATGCAATTTTACTTTATGTTATTCTGTTGACCAGAATCTTTCTTCTTCTACACCGAGTAAATGTATGTTTTCAAACATATACAAGTTATTTTCCAAAACTCGTCTTTCTATGGAAAGATGTCTTATTCTGGGATACATTTGAATGATTCCAGCTAATCTAGTATAAAATAGAGCTGACGTCCTACGTATATTGAAACGAGATTTAACTGCAGAAATCCATTGATTCAAAGTCCTGAATCCGCGACGATGAACCGTTAAGCATATTCCTAAGCGATTCATCGAGTTGAGGTTCATGTTCCGGAGGTTCCTTTGAGTTGATCGAAGCCTATCAATAGTATCTATTGCTTGGGCTACTGTCCTCGGTGCAACGAAATCTTCTAATTCAACAGCATCCACAGGTGTAATTAAATTATTCCTTTGTTGATTGAGGAAAGTTCTCAAAGCAGAAGGTGATGGTATTAATGATCTCCTTGTCCTTATCCTGGGCGATGAAACGGTTGATGATGTAATTGACCTTGTTGGCGATGTGCTCATTGGTGATTCATCTGGATCGTTTATGGGATCATCATTTCCCGAATCACTGGACTCAATTACGAAAACAGGTTCCTCTGAATTGAATTCAACATCAATTGGTTCATCTGGAATTGGTTCGTCAATTGTAACCAATGCAGGTTCAGGATCATAAGGTGGTGGTGTATAACTTGGTGCTACTTGGTATGGTGGAGGTGGTGATGGAAATGGTGGATGAAGGAACGGGATCTCAGTAACTTGTTGAAGTCCTGATGGTCCTGAGTTGGATTATCAAGATCTTGAGGCTGCGATTCAGTTGGACGAACTTCCGGAAGGACAAAGTTTTCAAATATTGTTCCAAGAGATTCCGTTATGAGTTCACGATTCAACAATTGTCTATCAGCCGGTGTATCCGATATGAGTGATAGGATGGCCTGAACCAATACTGTTAATTGCACATGTGTTAACGAAATTTTGTTCATGGTGATAGTCTTGAGAAACTTGTATAAATTTAAGATTTACAGTTGAAGTAACGTAAACTAATAACTTGATTCCTAACCTGTCCAATTCAGAAACTGACCTGCTACACCTGACGTAATTCAGTGAAATCTTCAACATGAAGAGCGGTAAATATGAATGGAGGGTAATTAGTCAATTCATCCTGTGTAAGTCGTAGAGACTTGAGATTGGTATCAATGGATAGGTAATGGAACGTTCTCTTAAATGTATATGTTGAAAGTACCAAAATCGATATTGGTCGTGTCTAGAATGTCCAGAATGGTCCAATATTCGTACCTTGGGCTATGTATGTCGTAGAGACTTGAGATTGGTATCAATGGATAGGTAATGGAACGTTCTCTTAAATGTATATGTTGAAAGTACCAAAATCGATATTGGTCGTGTCTAGAATGTCCAGAATGGTCCAATATTCGTACCTGGGCTATGTATGTCGTAGAGACTTGAGATTGTATCAATGGATAGTAATGAACGTTCTCTTAAATGTATATGTTGAAAGTACCAAAATCGATATTGGTCGTGTCTAGAATGTCCAGAATGGTCCAATATTCGTACCTTGGGCTATGTATGTCGTAGAGACTTGAGATTGGTATCAATGGATAGGTAATGCAACGTTCTCTTAAATGTATATGTTGAAAGTACCAAAATCGATATTGGTCGTGTCTAGAATGTCCAGAATGGTCCAATATTCGTACCTTGGGCTATGTATGTCGTAGAGACTTGAGATTGGTATCAGTGGATAGCTTATCGAATGTAGATAAACATAGTATACTATCAAACAAATATCTCAACAATCAGGCTCCACCTCCCAAGTTCAGTCTGACTGAACTTAAATTTCATCAACTTGTACTTATCGTAGAGACATGAGATTGGTATCATTGGATAGCTTATCGAATGTAGATATACTCATGATACTATCAATGTAATATCTCAACATTCAAGGTCCGCCTCCCAAGTTCAGTCTGACTGAACTTAAATATCTCAAGTTGTACTTATCGTAGAGACATGAGATTGGTGTCGATAGATAGCTTATCGAATGTAGATCAACTGATAATACTATCAATAAATATCTCAACAATCAGGCTCCGCCTCCAAAGTTCAGTCTGACTGAACTTAAATATCTCAAGTTGTACTTATCGTAGAGACATGAGATTGGTGTCATTGAATAGCTTATCGAATGTAGATAAACTCATGATACTATCAAACAAATATCTCAACAATCAGGCTCCGCCTCCAAAGTTCAGTCTGACTGAACTTAAATATCCTGTTGTACTTATCGTAGAGACATGATTGGTGTCGATAGATAGCTTATCGAATGTAGATCAACTGATAATACTATCAATGTAATATCTCAACAATCTGTGCCTCCAAGTTCAGTCTGACTGAACTTAAATATCTCGTTGTACTTATCGTAGAGACATGAGATTGGTGTCGAGATAGCTTATCGAATGTAGATCAACTGATAATACTATCAATGTAATATCTCAACAATCAGGCTCCGCCTCCCAAGTTCAGTCTGACTGAACTTAAATATCTCAAGTTGTACTTATCGTAGAGACATGAGATTGGTGTCGATAGATAGCTTATCGAATGTAGATCAACTGATAATACTATCAATGTAATATCTCAACAATCAGGCTCCTCCTCAAAAGTTCAGTCTGACTGAACCTAAATTTCATCAACTTGTACTTATCGTAGAGACATGAGATTGGTGTCGATAGATAGCTTATCGAATGTAGATCAACTGATAATACTATCAATGTAATATCTCAACAATCAGGCTCCGCCTCCCAAGTTCAGTCTGACTGAACTTAAATATCTCAAGTTGTACTTATCGTAGAGACATGAGATTGGTGTCGATAGATAGCTTATCGAATGTAGATCAACTGATAATACTATCAATGTAATATCTCAACAATCAGGCTCCGCCTCCCAAGTTCAGTCTGACTGAACTTAAATATCTCAAGTTGTACTTATCGTAGAGACATGATGTTGGTAACATTGATAGGGAATTGAATGGGAACAACCAGTTGTCTTTTCAAAGCCTATCATGACCTTGCTAACGTTCAAATAAAAGCAACTAAAACTCAGTACTTATTCTTCACATCTTAATGATTAATTTATAATTATAACCATTTCATTTTCTCACGATCAAAGTACGATGCAGACCTTGATTCATTCTTTTATTTTAACTTTCAGCAATGATTCAATCTAATGATCATCTTAATAATTAAACTTTCGTGCCAGTTAAATGTACACCTTGAATTTGAATTCAGCTGCAATTAAGAGGCCCAGATAGTTATTATTATTGATAATTAATGTTAGTAAAATGTTCTTGAAAAAGTAATCAAGAGATTATAATTAACATAATCATTATTTATGAAAATAACGTCAAGTTCTGCTATGAATTGTTTCAATGAAGGACACACTGAGAGGCCAAGATAATTATCTTATTTAAAATACATACTTTGTGTTCAATTGAACGTAATTAAAACGTTTTGGGAAGAACAATTGAGAGTCTTATAATAATTAAAAAAATCATTATCCATGAGATTACTTGAGGCCCTACTATAATTATTTTACTTAAATTCACTTTAAGAAGAATAGATAATTAGTTTATTCAGTACGTTATTCTTTGTAGTCAAGTTCAAGTGCAATTAAAAGTGTTCTTGAAAAAGTAATCAAGAGGCCCACAATAATTAAAATAATCATTGTTTATGAAATCGCTTGAGGCCCTGCTATAATCAGCTTTACTGAAGGACACAAGCGAGGGAGCTAAGGCAAGACGATCGTATATAAATAGAAGAGGATTCAAGTGAATTTTCATCAGTCTTCAAATCTTTTACAACCGAAAAGATTAAGTTAAATCTTTGTTCGCTTCATCAACGTTTCATCGTCAGTGTATTTTTTCGTTTTGTTTCTGTACAATTTGTTGTTCAACTACAACTGTTTAATTATTCACTCAAGGTAAATGTCTGTTTCGTATTTTACTTCCCTCAAGCTTGTTAGAATTCCCATCGAGATTCGATCAAACAAGGGCTCAAACGAACCCTTGAATCTTGCTGACTTCAACATCAGATCAAGTGACTTTCTTACAATAGTAAAGTTACTTGATCTTGAATCAAAAGAAAAATTTCTACAATCGATCATTTCTTTTGATGTGCAAACATCTTCAATTAAGTTTAACAATAGGAAGTTTTTTAGCTCACTCGAAGGAGTGAGAATTGATCATCAGGCCGAAATTCATCGGATTTTCATGAAAAAATTTTATTTGGTTTAAAATGAAAATTATTTCCACTACCATCCCAACCAACAAGGTCTCCAAAGGTAAGGGTCCTTTAGCTCCAACCAAGGACTCCAGCTTTAAGAAACAATTGGATGGAACAAAGAAGAAAATGAAGGCAAAACCAATCGTCTGTCAATGTAAACATTTATTATTTGTATTAAAAAAAATACATGTAAAACTTGAACATAAATTGTTGAATTGTAAACTCTGTTCATCATTTACCGATGATCAGAGTATTTTTTCTCATATTACTACAAAATTAATTATTTGTAAAGCCCATTGTAACGAATTCTCTGATGTGAGACTTTGGGCTTTAAAATGTAACCATTTAAAACTTATTATGAACAAGTGTAAACTCCATTCAGCTTATCTCAAGATGATGAGACAAAAAGCTGAAAATCAATTAATGATTTTTAATAAAATTATGCTTTAATCATATTTTTTTTCTCTTTTATCAATTATTTTAGATGAACCGATATATCACACCTGCAATTGAAAACTGGGGTTCTAAGATGACTGGCTGTCTTAGAACCTATTCAATTATGAAACAAGAATTGAATAGAATGATGTCCTGTATAGACTTGAATGAGAGGTGGTTTGATGCTGTCAAAGATGGATTTTTCCGGTTCAAAGACGCTGACTACTTGCAATGTTTTTGTTGTGGACTTCAAATCGCGTTCGAATTTCTGGACGAAGACGTTGTCGCTCTTCACGCTAGCTTCAGTCCTTCTTGTAGCTTTGTCCTCAAGAAAGAACCCAACTTGATGCACAGGATCGAAGGCGATTTACACCGATATAGTGATGCTGTGCAGGTCCAGGATATAGATGATGAAACGTCTATATCTCTACCGATATCTTCTCTTGTCCGTTCAACAGATGGACAAATACTTCAAGTTTTCTCGGAGACAAAAATCCTTAATCCAGAGAAAGTTTTCCAGCTTTATCAACTAAGGATAAATCGTCATTGGTCATTCGCTGGATCCAGATTGACTCAAGGCAAAGGATTGGTTCGTCGAGTGGATTCTTTGGACCGGTTCAAATAGAATAGTCCAGTGTGCTTTCTGTCGGTTGGCTATTGATGGTAAGCTGAGTAAACTTCCAGGGGAGGTTCATAACCATTTTTCTCCAGATTGTCCATACGCTAACAAGGATAGCTATGAGGCTGAGAGACATCTTTGTTGTGTTTGTCTTTTCAAGACAACACAAGTTTTATATTCACCATGTAATCATTTAGCTGTCTGTTGTAGCTGTGACAGCACTTTGAAACGACTTGGGCAAGAAAGTTGTCCAATATGTCGTCGAAATGTCCAGTGTCGGATCAAAGTGATCAGACCTTAATTTTGTATAAAACTTTTTTTGATATAACTTCTTAACTCAATAAAAATTTTTCAACAATCAAACTTTGTGTTTACTCAATAACTCAAACGAAGGCTACGGAAAGCTGGTATTGTTTTCACTCATGTTGATAATGTTTGAGATAAAGTAATCTTATCATCATTCAAGTTGAACAAAGAAAATAGATTAGCATCTAGATCAAGTTTAGCATCATAAGGAATTTCTGTTCAAGGAGGAGTAATTGATCCTGATTACACAGATCAAGGTTATACAATCATAGTGATTATGAGATAAAAAGAGGGATGAAAATTGTTAAGTGAATTGTTGAAAAATTCACTCCCCTCATGAATGGAAGCTCTAGATGAAACAGAGAAGAAAGAGGGTTGGGCTATTCTAGACTTTAAGAGTATAAAAGGAATACTTTGAAGCATAATTTTCATTCGATACTTGATCATCAAACCATCAACTTGATAAAAATGACTTCAAATATTCCTGACTCTCCTGCTTCTCCTGAAACTCCTACTCAACGAGTTCTTCCATGGCGATCAAGACAGAGTACATCGTCGGCGAGCTTTGAAGACCGTTTCCAACAACTGTTTTGTGTTGAGATATCTCCAAAGCTTTGGTTGACTGTACAACGAGCCAAATCATCAAATGGACAAACGTATGTTGATATTCGTCGGAGGATGGAGCGAGTCATCAATGGTGTCAAGACTCAAATACCGACAAAGCTTGGATTGTTTCTTCGATATAATGAATTTGAGTCGTTGAAAGAAAAGTTGAACAACACAAATGAAGGCAATCGTGAATTTGAGCTGAATCTAAATGGTGGAAGAGAGATATCATGTAATGGACAGCACATTGACGCAGTTGAAATTCGATTGAAGGCTGGAGCAAAGGAAACGTGTATCCGTCTCGAAAAAGATGAAATCACCAAGGTTGCTACTCATTCAATCCCTGATCAGGTTTTTGCCGCAATGCAAGAGATTATTTGGGAATGAGTCTATAAACATGAAACCCAACATTTCTGAATTTTGATTATGTATCCTTACTAACATTTGAATCTATAAACTGTAACCCTATATTTACTCTGATAAATAAAACGTGAGCTCACTCAAATTTCTCTTTTCTATTATTTATTTTTACGTCGAGACATCAATCTTCGTGCATCTAAAGTTGATAGTATGAGAAGTGTACCTATGGCTACCAAGGTTCATTTTACGGTAGATTTCAAGACCTCACTCAAGCTAAGAGGCGAGTTGGACTCTGATGAAAATCTTTATCATTTAATGGACAAGATATGGTCTGGTTTTAGGAGACTCAAGATTCCTTTTACAATTAACCACCATGATATGGACAAGATTGTTTTGATTATCAACTATCAAGATTATTATTGTAATGAAAAAGAAATTGTTCAATTTATGACCAATAATATATTCTGTTTAAAGACTGAAATGATCTATTAAAAATTTAAATCAATAATCCAATTATCAGTTTATTTCTCGTGTTATAATGATGTTGTTGAGTATTGTTTCGATAATGTTATTAGTCTTGACTTTATTAATGTTGAGAATTATACTAGTAGATTTTTACAAGACTAAAGATTTGAAACTAGCCTGAAGCATGCGCACAAGCAAACATGATAATTTACAATATAAGCAACTGCTTTTGTCAGTTTAGTAATAGTCATGTTTGAGTGCAGTGAATGTGGAGTTTCATTCAAGAAATTCAAGTCTCTATTTATTCATAAAGAACAGTGTAGTTTATTGAAATGTTCAAAATGTAAGACAAGGTTTAAAGATAAAGAAATGTTCATTGACCATGTTATCAAATGTAAAACAGTAGTCTCTTCCCTTGGTGACGTAGCTACTTTTCGATTACATAAATCAGCTTATAAAGGTGTCCTTGAAATTTATGTTAAACTTGGTTCATGGTCATCTCTAGAGAACCTGTTTACAGCTGAAAGGCAAAACATAATTAATCTCATCAGCCATGTAATTGGAAAAATTGGATCAATTAAAACTCAAGTTTGTGTTCTAATCAAGTTTATTAAACAAAAACCAGATGGCGATACGGATTCTACTGAAATTTATAAAATTTCTCAAAGTGAACCTTTAACTCATTCTTCACAAATTGAAAAAATGATAACTAAATGTATAGAAAACCTTGAATTGGTGGTTGATCAGTTCACACAACGTGGAAGTGGATGGGTACTTCAGACAGTCAAGATGTTGGAAATTAGAGTAGGTAAGCTAAAAGAAAATAGTGGTGGTTGTTCAAGTGTTAAATTACCACTAAACTTGATCCGTAAAAGGAGCTTGGTATCGCCAGTTTGTAAGTCTCATTGCTTCAAGTGGGCCGTTCTCATAGCTCTTCATCCTCAGGCAACACATAGACAAAGAGTCTCTAAATATAAAAAATTTGAAAAATGGTACAAGTTTAGAGATATTGATCCAATTACACCCTTCTCTCAAATCAATCGTTTTGAGAAGCGGAACAATGTTTCTATCAATGTATACACACTGACTTTGTGTAAGAAACCCAAAGTTGTTCCTTTGAAAATCAACAAAGATAGAAAGACAAGTCACATTAACCTGTTTCTCTTCAATGATCATTACTTTCACATCACTAACTTTAACGGATTCATGATGAACAACAAGTCATGGGAAAGATTCTTTTGTTATTCTTGTCTTTCTGGCTTCAGAGATCAGTCCTCACTAACCAGGCATGAAAGCTTTTGTGGTGACAATTCAGCTCAAAGAACCATTCTTCCAGGTACAGAAAATGTTCCAAAAACATGTGAGTTTACTCGTGCGGAAAAGTCAATTTCTTATCCATATGTTATTTACGCTGACTTTGAAGCCTTGGTGATAAAGAGTGAAAATGCATTAGGTGCCAGCACATTTGAATACCAAAAGCATGAAGCTTGTTCATTTGGCTGGGTTGTTGTTGATTGGACAGGTAAAATTCTGTTCAATAAATTCTATCGAGGTGATGACGCAGCAGAGAATTTCATCAGAAGCCTTTACAATGTACAAGCGTCCATCAACCTTGATCTAATGAGGAGAATAAAGCCACCAATTCTAACATCAGAAGAAAGAATCATTTATGAACTTGCTGACATTTGTCATGTTTGTTTACAGCCACTTTTCCAAGACAAAGTTTTAGATCATTGTCATCTAACTGGTAAGCTCCGTGGAGCAGCTCATAATCTGTGTAATCTGAAACTTAGATTACCAAATCGAATACCAGTCATCTTTCATAACTTGAAAGGCTATGATGCTCATTTAATTATGAAAGGAATCAAGTCAAATCAAGTGAAAAAGATTTCTGTAATCCCACAGAATAGTGAAAAGTATATTGCCTTTTTCATGGATGATTTCATTTTTCTAGATAGTCTCGCTTTTCTTCTATCCAGCCTTGATACATTAGCAAACAATTTACCAGATGAAGATAAAACGAAATATTTATCACAAATGTTCAATAGCTCGGATATACCTCTACTTTTATCAAAAGGGTGTTTACCTTATGAGTATATGGACTCTTGGAGTAAATTTGATGATGTCAATTTACCTTCAATTGATAAATTTTATTCACATCTATGTCGAAAAACAATAGATGAATCAACATATTCAAATTTACAAAGGATATGGAATCATTTCAATTGTCAAAACCTTGGCGATTTTCATGACATTTACTTGAAAGTTGATGTCTTACTTTTAGCGGCAATATTTGAAAACTTTAGATTCACAAGTTTGAAACAATTTGGCCTTGATCCTTGTCATTATTTCTCTACACCAGGTCTCACTTGGGACGCTGCTCTCAAAGCAACAAAAACTTGATTTATTAACAGACATTGACATGATCCTCATGATTGAGAATGGGATTCGAGGAGGAATTTCTTGTGCAATGACAAGACATGTTGTTGCCAACAATCCTCTCTCTGAGAATTATGATTGTAATAAACCCAACTCATACATAACTTTTCTGGATGTGAATAACCTTTATGGTTATGCTTTGAGTGA
Organism: Panonychus citri; assembly: GCF_014898815.1. Taxonomy (NCBI): domain Eukaryota; kingdom Metazoa; phylum Arthropoda; class Arachnida; order Trombidiformes; family Tetranychidae; genus Panonychus; species Panonychus citri. The sequence goes on along the minus strand of NW_026515543.1, from coordinate 3,730,145 downwards.
TAATCTACCAATGAGTAACTTTGAATGGGTCCCTTCGGAATCGTACAATCAAGTGATTGAATCAATAATGGGTGGACAAGATTCAGATACAGGATACATTTGTCAAGTTGATTTGATTTATCCACAACATTTACACGATCAACATAATGATTATCCCATGGCTCCTGAGAAATTAACTGTTGATGATGAATGGTTAAGTGACTATCAAAAGAGAATCATATCTAATCTCGAAAGCGTTGGGCTTAACCGATGTAAAACTGAGAAACTAATTCCTAATCTAAGAGATAAGAAAAACTATGTGGTACATGAAAGAAACTTGAGATTTTGGTTATCAAAGGGACTAATCCTGGATAAAATTCATCGTATTCTCAAGTTTAAGCAATCCAAATGGTTAAAACCTTATATTTCAATGTGTACCCTCAATCGCCAGAGAGCTTTAACTTCATTTGAAAAAGACTTTTGGAAATTGATGGTCAATTCATTATATGGAAAGAGCATTGAAGATAAGCGGAAACATTCCAAAGTTAAAGTTGTGACAAACGGTCAACAAGCAATGAAACAGATTAGAAAGCCAATGTTTGAACACTTTTACATTCTCGATAATGATTTGGCGATAATTAAATTACGTAAATTTGAGGTTAAACTGGATAAACCAATTTACCTTGGATTCACAGTACTAGAACTGTCAAAGCTTCGGATGTATGAACTACATTACGATCACTTTCAGCCTCTTTATGGAGATGACCTAAATCTTGTTTACACTGACACTGACAGCTTCATCTATCATATTCAAACTGAAGATATTTATAATGATTTGAAATCAATGTCAGCAATTATGGACTTTTCAGATTACCCTGAAAATCATTTCCTCTATGATGTTTCAAACAAAAAGAAACTTGGGCTACTGAAAGACGAGATGAATGGTCAAGTCATTGATGAAGTCGTTGCCATCAAATCAAAACTTTATGGAATTAAATATGGTTCAAAGATAAAGAAGACCGCGAAGGGAACTCAAAAGGCAACCGTTCGTGATGAGATATCGATAGAGGACTACAAGACCTGTCTCTACGATAGTGTATTATTCAGACATGACAATTACAGATTACAATCTAAACACCATCAGATTTCAAGTATAAAAACAAACAAAATATCTTTATCTCCATTGGATGACAAGAGATATATACGCGAGGATGGGGTATCAACATATGCATTTGGACATTATAAAATTGTTTAATAAAATTTATTTAATATGTAATCATTAACTTGTGTTTTACATTTAATTAACGGAAAATTTAAGTTATTGAAATGAGATTCGAGAAAAAGAATACAATAATAACCACATTTGATTGACAAATCTCCTTGGAATATGTTTTGATTATAAGAAAAAGAATTATTTTTACAGTTTCTTTCCAAGAAACAAGTTATAGCATCAGGTGGTGCAGTTCCGAATGAGTCAAAATATTCACCATGTCCATATTCTGATACAAACAGAGCAGTCCAATGAGAGCCTGGTTTCCAACTAGGATCTAGATTAATTACTATACCAAACGGCTTTTCAAAAAGTTCAAATGGTAATTTATCAATTGCGAAAACACCTTTGAACTCTGAGAATCTCTTGAGATGGCTATCAATATCAATTGTTGATAAAGCCATCAATAATCTGTTGTTATAGCTCTATTTGAATTTATTTGAATCACACTATCATATATTCCAAATACAATCATGTGTAATCCCTCAGTCAAAGCTTCGGTAAATTGTATATCAATTCGAGCACTTCCCCTTTTAATCATTGAGAGAGCACCAGAGTCTGTTGCCAATGTACCATCATCTGTAAGATCAAACACAAACAATGGGTACTTGTCAGCATAATCAGAGTACTTGATATTAATTTTAGGCACTCCAAACTCTTGATTCATAGCTCTGAACATGTTGTAATACTCTCTCATATAAATCTTGTTTTTGAAATCAGGTTTGAATGCTGAACTTGGAATCTTGACACCATTAACAACCAATGACATTTCCTTCATGTCTTTATGTTTAAATGAAAATGCATTGGTCGTAATGTCACCATTAAATGCCTTATCAGTTACAAATCCAATTATTACTTCGTGGTAACTGTCCATTGTAAACATTATCGATACTACTGGCAGCAAATCCGTTCACAAGGTGATAAGATTTAACTTCATTTCGTTGAAAGTAATACTTGGCCATTGATTTAGCTAGATTTTGTTCAATAGTCATCTGAACAGGCATGAATAACTTTACTCGCCTAATGAATAATGACATTTGTTCAAACTTTAATGAAATTGATCCTGACTTTGAACATGTTAAGCCAAAAGTTGCAGGTGCCAGTTTGAACCGTAAAACAATAGGTACTCCATCAATCAAAACTTTTCTTGTTGAAACATTGGTGCATGAATTGGTAGAATGAAATCAAATGAATCTTTAATTCGATTGATTCTTTTATCATCATCAATCAATTGACAAGCATCAACAGGTGATTTATACTTGAAAAACAAATCTTCGATAAATGATTGGTAATGAAACAAACTATTACCTGTCGTTACATTCACATTTCCGAGATAAACATCAAGTTCTTCGAATAATGATACAGCATAGTTATTCACGGGTGTAATTGTATCTGTAGCTAGTATTGGATCTTTGTACTCAATTTTGATTTTTCCATGTAAGTAAGAAGCTGATAGATCCGTATAATGTTCAGACGAAGGTACAACAAATTCAAAAACTTTCGCTTCATCAAGGGATCCTACAGGTCGATATTCAACATCATACATTGATTCAACAACAGTTTGTGTAGGTGGTAATTTGAATAAATCAAGCTCAGCAATAGTGGCTGGTGATGATTCATTGTGTATAAATTCCATTATTTCTTGTTGAAAATGTCACGAGTTGTTCTCTTTGATTTTCTTTTTGTCTTGTTGACTGGTCTGTTTTTACCTGTTGTTTTCTTTTTAATTGTTTTCCTTTTATATAACCTTTTTCTTCCTTTACCTTTTTGGATACTCTCAACCTTCTGTTGAAGTTTCGTTAGACCCTTTGATGCTAGATTAGTTACACCAGTCTTGAGTGCTTGTTGAATTTTTGGGTCTTGAGCGACTTTTTTACCAAGTTGTACTCCCTTATCTAAAGCTTCCTGTCCAAGATATTTAATTATTGGCATAGCAAGTCTTGATATAAAACTACCGAATCCGTACCCTCGTTGGTAACGTGGTGCTAACAACTCTAATATCACCAAATCCAGAACCAGTTTGACTTGAGTAATGACTAAAGTCACTATCTTTAGGACAATAAGCTTTTCGATGCATATCGATGATAGTTTAGAAAACGATGTTGGTCTTTATACAACTTTTTTACGAAAGTCTAAACTCAGAAACATTCTTCCTTTACCCTCAAAGGCTACCTGATCTCCACTATCATGTGTTGCCAATACACTTATGCTTTCAATATGGTTTTTTCGAATAGGGTAATATATTCTTTGATTAAAAGTACAATACCCAATGTCCTTAAAAATCCCACTTGTTAATGGGACAGCTCGAAGTACAGGAGCCTGTGTGCCACCGATCATATGATCACGTATGATATCAGTGTATAAATACATTAAAAAAATTTTATCGTTTGCAGCGTCCAAATTGAATTTTAGAGACGGAGGAAGCAACTTTTCCTTATTTGCGTAAGACCACCAATCATCTTCAAGTTTATCAATCCCCAAGACCTTTTTTACTTTTATGTCAAATATTGGTACATAAATGCAACCGTGTAAATTATTCTCAAGAAGGTCTTTATTCATTTTCTGAAGATAATATTTAAAAGCTCTCTGGTACTCGCCTGCTTCGTTGAAAATTGAACATTTTACTTTGGGAAAGTCAAGTCCATAGTTTACTGAGATTCCCATAGAATCCACACCAAAGTAGTGTACACCGATCTGTAGTTTATCAGTTCCGATTCTCAACGGATAGTCAGCAGGTGTAGTCTCTTTTATGTACTCGTTTGGTAACTCTTTCATCGCTTCATCAAAACTTTGTTGTAAACTCTTTAAAATTTTTTCAGGAGAATCGTTCAAAAAAAATGGTACTGTTTTTGTACTCGACACATAAACCCAATCATTAGTCATAGCAAAAATTTTTTCATTTGTATAAGAGTAAAAACGCTTAATTTTTAATCTATATTTAATCTCAGCTTTTTTGGCCATCCTTCCCATCGTATCAAGTGCTTATATAATCTTTTCCTTCGATCATAAACACGATCAAGTACTTTGGCCACTCTATACTCTGAATTAGGGTCATATTTAACCTTTTGGACTTCTTCTGGATAGAAAATTGATGTAATGTTTTCATCCATCAAGTCTTTCAGCTTGTAAACAGTATGACCAGGTGTCTCTTTAACTCTTGAGACTTTAAACACCTCATCAGTCCATTGTTGATTAGCACCTTTTTCACCAGTCATTGGGTTAAGAGGAATTTTCACATGATCATCTACTTTAATTGTTCTCTTCTTTTTAGGTCTTGATTTAATTGATCTTTGAATTGTTTGAACTATTTCCTGTTGGTTGTCCTTGGTCACCAAATTTGGACTTGTTTTAATTGTTCTATGGAATGAATTGTTGTAATTATCAACAATCTTTTGTAGATCATCAATATATCTGTTTGATTTATTGTGGTACATATACCTGTATATTTTTGCTCTTAAAGTTCTTATAAATCTTTCAGCTAATGCACATTTTACCGAATTGTCTGTTGTTGTGAAATAATGAACTCCAACACTTGAACAAAAGTCTTGGAACCTTTTGTTTTTAAACTCTTTACCTTGATCAGTCTGTAACTTTTCTGGTTTTCTTCCATTGTCAAATAATTTCCTAAAAGTACCTGTAATTGTTGATGATGATTTGTCTTTTACAGACTCAACCCAAGCAAATCTACTCAATACGTCAATTACTACCAGTAGATATCGGTTATTATTATTATCTTTAGCCCAATATGACATATCCATCAAGTCGGCTTGCCATTGTTCATCCAGCCTATCAACTAATACAGGTAAACGTGAAAAGTTCTTTTTTCTTGATCGAAAATTTGTATATGTCTCTTGACCTTGTAACCAATCTTTGACAAAATTTATGTCAATGCTCGGATCAACTCTCCTGACAGCATCAAATAGTCGATTAACACCACCAAAACTTCCAGTGTTGTTAATGTCATAATAAATATTCTTCAGAATTTCTTCACGCTTGTCCATTTTATAATTGGGAGTGTTTTTTGTTTATTTTTCTTTTTCAGTGGTATCTTTTCAAACTCCTTAACGGCTTTATTGAACGTCTTTTTATATTCATCTAAAAGTGGAGGTTCGATCGGTTTGTCAACAACTTCTTGAACTTCTTTTATATTGTTTTTAAGTAATTGATATTCTTTTTCTGGAATTAACACCATCTTTGATATTGTGTTCATTACATGTACTTATTAATCAACTTTTCACCAAAGTATGATAGAGCAGGTAACAGTAGTGCTGGTAAGAAAGCTCCACCTGTTTGATACACAATTTCTTTACGTTTCTTTAAAGGAACCCCTGACTTTCTTGATAAGAGTCTTATCTGAGCCTTAAACTTGCCAATTTTCCTTTGTTGTATTTGATTGATAGGTATATTTCCGTTTAGTGTGTTTTTACTTATATCTGAAATTGCATAGAATATACAAGACTTTGATTTTCTTAATAACTTATTTCTTTCAGTTTTTGATTTTTCATTAGCAAGTCTCTTTAATGTCGGTAGACACTTGATGACTCCTTCAACTGTCATGTTGAATAACGTTAAAACATCAATTTCTTTTATATAAATTATAGTGGATAAACATACATTGGGTCATTTTCATTGAAGTTGTTGGCTAATAATCGAAGCTTTTCAGGTGTCAGGTTTCAAATCAAAAACAGATGAATAAGGTTTCGATGTAGCATCTTCGAAGATCTGTTGAAGTTTTTAATCTTTGATGGAAACATTTGACGCGCAATATTTGAAATCATTGATTTGTCTCTCGGATTTTTGAAACACACTACATACTGACTATTTAAACTAATGTTTCTCATCTCTTTACCTTTAACAAAAAAGTTTTGAGTTATAAAAATTACTGATATATTACGATGATGTGAACCACGTGTAAAAAGATTACTTATAAAACTCTGATTAGCTGCTTCAAACATCAAATCATCTATTATTATCCATTCAGGGTCAGCTCCTCCGGCTTGGTTAATCATATCCTCTGGAGCCCTACAAAAGTAACATTACTCATTGAACTAAATTCTTTTTGATATTCTCCATAAAAGTAGGTTATTTTAACTGGAGGGGGGTCACAAATTTTCTCTGCTAGGTTTATCATATTTCGCACAAAGTATGTCTTACCAGAGCCTGTAGGCCCAGATACATACATTGTGAATGGATGCTTCAAATGAACAGAATACATTTTGTGTTTAATTAATTTCTTTATTCATTTTATATTAAATCATCAAGTTACAATTGATGAGGGAACTGATACATTGGGAGAAGATTTTCTATCTTCAGCTTTATAATTTCTGTAACGAGGGGTCGGCAATAGATAACCAAGTGATGATCCTAAAAGTGCTGTCCAAAGTGGTAAGTTTCCCGTCTTGAATACTATATTGGCGATAGCGGTTACCACCATTGATAATAGAACCAATATTTGTACCGAGAAAAGTACCTTCTTGCACCAAATCCTATATTCTTCCGCTTTGTCCATGATTGATTTTTATTAAGAAAAAATTATCCTTTATATAATTGTTCAAACAGAATGAAGTATTTTTCTATATCGATAATGTCACGAATACCAGTAACAGTAACTCGGCCAGTTCTTTTGAAGATGATAAAAATTACCTTCGTGTTATCTACTTTAACATGTACACCTGGAAATAGCTCAGGCTCATATGAATAATAAGGAAATTTATTGAGATGATAATATTTGAAATTAGAATTTAATCTCGAATGTGCGACAATATTTACTACCTTGGCTTCTGTTTTATATAAATTATCTGGATAAAGATCACAAAACTTGTCAATTAGCTCTCATGCAGCGGCATAAGTTTTACTCCTGTAACATTGATCTTACCAGAATTGAATATTAATAAACAACCACCATCAAGCTTCAGTATTCCTCCTGAAAAACGTTTGGGATAATCAACAGATGGACAACATGCTTTCACGATTTGTCGATCCAACTTATTATTCAATTTAAATGATATTACAATATTGTTGATAACAATTTCTTCACAAAGCACCATTTAATCAACTAGTGATAAACGTATTTTTCGAATACTAGTTTTACAAATTGGACACGAATCAAGATCAATTGCACAGTCCGTACAAGACACTGTATGTTCACAAGGATGGAAAATACAACCAATTTCCTTTTCTCTACAGATTTTACACTTGTATCTGCCGATATCCACTCTCGGTAGTTCTGGTTTTGGTATTTGTGGTTTAGTTTCTAAAACACAACGTAAAGGAAAATCGCAACCACATTTTACATACATAAAATAGCAGTTTTTGCTATGTATACCATGTTCAACGAATGGATCATCATCTGTCTGCCAATTGAAAAGTACACTGTCACAATGGAAGCAAACTACTTTATCTTCGTTACCTTCGTAGAAAAATCCAGCGTCTGTTAACTTTCCGATGTCTATATCCGGCCTTGGCCAATTAACAAATGATTCAAGACGAGTTATAGGGTTTCTGTACTCTGGATGACGTGGTCTTGAACCACCAATACCATTATAATTGTAATGATATCTGTATGGGTATTCTTGCTATTTGATCATACTCGTCAAACGATTCAACCATGATTAAAAGAAAATTGAAATCGTCAGCTCTATTTATACCTGAGAAAATATGTCGGCTATAAATAGATTGTCTCGTTACAAAGTGACTCATTTTGTGTATCAAAAAGAAAGAGAAAAAGAAAGACAAAATTGAAAAAAGTGGTTCAACTGTATTTTTAGAAAGAAAAATTAAAAGATAAGAGAAAGAAAGAAATGGTGATTAATTGCTGTATAATTTAATATTACAATAATTCTCAATTTTTCAATAAACTTTCGCTGTAAACAATAAATCGTAATCACTTTTGATTCAAAGTAAACTTTTTTTTAAACTCGAACGCAAAAAAAAAGTTAATCGACTTTTGTAATTAAATTATTACTTTAATAATGAATCATTATCATGTATTGATTACTATTAATTTCAATAGTGAATTAAAGGTTAACAATTTAACAACAGGATATTGAAAATTACCTTTAAATTGGATTACAATTAAAATGAAACCGATTCATGGTGGGTGAAAGTATTATTACCTTTTATATCAATACCTTGAGCCATCAATTATCAGGCTTTTAATTTGTTCCCATTATCATTAATATTGATTGAAATTAACTAATTTATCTTTATGTCCAGTTTGTTTTAATTGCTGTAAAATAGCAACAACAATCAACAACCTTTAACAACCGTGATTTAATGATTGTAATTCATTCAATACAAAAACAGGAAAAATTATCAACTATAAATATCAAGTGGACCAGTAAAAAAGTAACAATAACAAAGTGAAATAATTAAAAAAAAAGGTTAATTTTAATTTGGTATATAATTGAAATAACCTTGATTAACTATCTTGATTAAATAAACAATCAGATTAATTTTGAAAATGATAATTGTTCACTCATTGTTTGATTAACCTTGTTGTTGTTGATGAGACAATTAGATTTGTCTATGAGGCCATGTTGTTGGTTTGGTTAATCCAACCATTGGATTAAAATTAATCATAATCAAGGTACAATTAGTGACAATCAGATACAAAATTCACAGACAAATTGTTCACAATTACTTATCTAATCAAGTTTCCTTGTCAATTAGGTGCTATTACCAACAAATCACAATAACAATTAACAGAAATAATCGCTCTAAGTGTTTACATATTTCCCCAGATATAGTTACAATTAACTAATAGTCTTTGGAACACTTGAATGTGCGAATCTAAATCAGTTGATTGTAAGAGTAGATTTTATATTGTAAACAACAGTGATTAAGATTAATCGATCAACTGATTCAAAGCAAACTCAAAGGTCCATTCGTTAGGTGAACTTGTAACAATTTGACCTTAAATTGTGTTTAATTGTTGATTATTACAGTGATTTCCGATAATAAAACAAACTATCATTGTAACAATTATTGCATTTCCTTGAAAATTAACATTTATCTTTAATCAGTAAGTTACAATCAAGAAAAAAAAACCAACCAATCAAAGTTCACACTTAATCATTACCATAATGATTAAATAACATTTGTTTTATTATTTCATTCACTTTTGGTGTTAATTAAATCAGATTAATCCTAATCAACCACGTTGTTAAAAAATGAAATTAATTCGTTACGTGACTTAATAGTTATATCATAATCAAAGTTAATGAATTATTAATATTAATCAATCACCAACTCTAAACGTAAAATGTTGTTGACTAATTACAATTAGATTGATTGTAATTTTCACACCTAATAAACCACCACAATCAGAGAGTAACAATCAAGATAATTAACTAACGACCACAGAACAAGATGATTAGTTAAACTGATTCCATTCCAATTAAGGTCATGGGTTATTTAAAACTCTTGAATTTGAATTAAATTTGTTTCAATTAAAAATTTAGTTTAACCATCAGAATATTATTAATAATATCCTGTGAGAGCCAACGATTTGTATTCACTCATATTCATTAAATTATCATGTGAAATTAATTGTATTCAATTTCCCATCAATTGTTGTAAATTTTTCTCCATGGGTTTTTATTCATATTGTTTACTTTTTAATTGTAATTAACTGTAAACAAAAGAGGAAGAATCAACTAGACGATAATTGTGACGATTCTGGAAGTGCAATCGTGACAAAAAAGTGACAATATGATAACACGTTACAAGGTTTATTCAATTTCCCTTTCATATTATATCCTAATCTTCATCATCTCATCAACGATTGACAAGGTTTTTAGATTAACCTAATCTCCAACTAATCTGTCCCCCACTCTCTCATTTTGATACTCAAAGTGATCCACTCATTTGGTGGAGAACAAAATAAACAATCAAATTAAATTGTCCACCAGTGTCAATTCATTTCTCCTTTCTAATCGTCAGCCTTTCATGTGTTTACGATCAAGTTAATTGTGAATGTAAGTTTAATACAATTTTCTCTCTTGCTCTTTATTTTTCCAATAATAATCAACACTAATTGTGACTTTTTCTTAATTTTTTTCTATTCTTTTTCCTCCACCTCCCATTTCTACACTCGTACAAGTTACATGACCTACAAAAAGGCTTTACCCTTGCTCAGAATCTTAAATTTATTCTTTATTCGTTATTCTATTTCAACTCATCATCTTCATCTTCCTTTTCTTCATCTTCTCTATTCAACTTTCCCAGGTAAACTTTCGCCGGCCTCATTTCTGGTTTAATGGATTCTCTAAATTAGAATTTGCTGTTTATGTTATTTCATCTTCTTCTCAAACTGCCACTTGTATTCATCTCATAATTTAGTTACTAATTAACTGTTACTGTTTGGGTAATGATTGTTGGTTAATTAAATTTCACTTGTTACCGTTGACCTTGCCACTAATCTACCAAATCAAGAGACATTCAGCAACAAAAAAAAATACAACATTCAAATTACTTGAAACATTGTGACCTTCACCTTAAAAAAAGACCGATTCAAATTCAAGTTGGATTGTTGATTAAACTGTCAACTGTATGTGAGTGTTTGTTTGACTGTCGTGTCCACTTTGTTTCGTTTGAATCAACGTTTTAACTGGTTAATTGTTTGGTGTTTGTTGTTGTTGTTGTCATTTCATTTTCCATTACCAAAGAAAATGTCTAAACCATTGGTCATCTCTCTGGTCTTCATCTTACAACATTTGTTTTCATCAGCTGTTGTCGCAGCTCAAAGTCCTACACAGAAATGTATTGATGGAGATAAACTTTGTTTCGGTTCACCTCCTCAATGTCCAACTTCATCCGAGTTTAATTGTGATATTTTGGTTCTCATTAGTTTCAAAGGTAATTCATCTGGTTTAGATGTTGATGTTTATGGTAAAGGATCACCGGGTACTTACTTTGCCTTGGGCTTTGTCACTGAACCCAATACGATGTCCGGTGCTACCGTTGTCCATTGTGATTATAACGAGGATTCAACTCTAGCTGTTAACGAAGGTTATACTGAAGGTTATAGTTTAAGAAGTCTACCTGTTGGTACATTAACTGAAGACACATTGGCCGATATTGAAAACGGTGTCGTTCATTGTCACTGGACACAGAAGCCAAATGGAGTTGCGGGTGAATCTAGTTTAGAATACAATATCCATCGGGAATATTATGTTCAACATGCTTATGGGTCAATCTCAGGTGGATCGTTGAAACACCATAAAAAAAGGTCGATCACCTCAACGACTGTTAATTTAACTTCGGTCGGTGTCATTTCGTCGAGTAATAAAATACCTCTTGCAGTCCGAGTTCATGGTTCCATGATGACCATTGCCTGGTTATGTTTGGTCAGCATCGCCATGATTATCGCTCGATATCATAAAGATTCCTGGGGAAACACCAAACTTTGTAACGTTAATGTTTGGTTCGCTCTTCATCGAGGCCTTATGGTTTCCGCTCTCTCTTCAGCGATCATTGGGATGATTACAATATTTGTCCATGCCAAGGGCTGGCGGGCGAACTCACCCCATCAATATCTCGGACTATCTGCCAATATTTTCATGATCCTTCAACCCTTAGGCGCTTTATTCCGACCTGCACCAGATCACAAGAATCGTATCTTTTTCAATATCTTACATACACTTGGTGGTAACATTGGACATGCTTTAGCTATTTTGGCCTTGTTTTTTGTCGCCAAACTCTCAATCACTTTATCCAAAGGCTATTTTATCTTGTTGATAATTTTCCTCGCTTTTTATTCTGCTGCACATTTAACACTCCAATTTCATCCTCATCTTTTGTCAAAACTTAACATGATCGAAGCGACCGACATGGCTGATCTTAAGAGTGGAACCAACAATTCATCATCACAATCATCTTCTCATCCAGTTCGTGAAACAATTGAACGATCAAAGAAACGAGTTCTAACTCTATTTATATCACTAGTCATCGTTATCACAATTTCAATAATTATATTCATCAACTTGGGATCATCTTAATTGCTCTTAATCTCATCTGATTTTATTTTTTTAAACTTCATTCATCGAGTTATTTTATTTTGTATTAGCTATTTGATTTCAATCTTTCCAATGGAAAGTTTCTAGTTTTATTATTCATCTTTCATTCACAATTAATGTATTTATTTTCAACGAGTAATCAAATCAAATTGTTCAATCGTTTATGTATTGATGTTATAATTGCAAAATTTTAAATGATTAACCGTCAACCCTTATATTAATTGTGAACAATCAAAAGGATATGATGGACATTACCTGGTTTATCAATTGTTCAAAGAATATTAATGTTAATTGTTTGGATTTTGGAACAAATTTGACATATTTTAAGGATAAACGAAAATGATTCAACCAAACAATCAACAAATCTTAAAATTACGCACTTTGAATGTTTCTATTATATATCTTAATTGTATTCCATCAAATTAATTACATGAAACCGTCACAACCATAAACTTTTTGATAGCAACAGAAACTAATAAAAAAATTATATATACATTATATAACATTTGTGTATTCTTAAACATTTCATTGACAATTTAAGTCTAATTTGTTGCTTGTACAATCAATCAAAATAATCAACTAATCATTAGTGACAATCATTGTGATTATCTTAGGATCCTGGATCTAAATTAAAACGGTAAAAATGATGATCACTGAACTTTATCTCGAACATGTTTCTAATTATTATTACCCAAGGTCACAGTAAATGATTAAAGGATATTAACAACAATTAAATGAGAAACACAGTTTAATGAATTGGCAGTAAATCAAATTGGCAATTCATGGATTTACTGGTAAACCAAATGAAACCCAAAAATAAACCAGAGGTTAAATAAACATTCACCAGAAAGAGAGGGAAGTCTAGGGATTGAATTTTCCTTTCAAATTCACATGGTTTAAGCAATTAAAATGATAGTTAAATGATCCACTGATTTACTTTTAGTATGCAAGTAGTTGGACAGTTAAAACGATTAACAATTAGCAATAATTGTTGGTCATTTCTTTTTGCTTCTGAATGATTTTATCTTATCTTCTTGATGTATTGATAGCCAATCAATGAAAATCTGAATTTTCACTGTTTAATTGTTGGTTGAATTTGGCTAAGAAATAAAAAGCTAAGAGTTAATACCAATAATAACAATCAGTAACAATCGAGATGAAGAAATTAACAATTAAGAAAAAAAATTAAAGAAAAAAGTTTAGTGAATATTGTGAACATCAGATGGCAGCACAATCGATTTAACCAGAATTTTTTGTTCTTTCATTTATTTAATTGTGAACTAACATATTAACAATTAGATAAGATCTTAAGATAACAATTTAAAGGAATTAACTATTATTTTATAGATTATCAAATAATCAAAGTATTAGATTGATAAAAACTGTAAAGTATGAAAAAGAAACAAATATAAACATAAATGATTTTACTTCAACAATTAAAGATTAATTATCTTGTCTCAAATCTAATAGCAAACCAATCAAATGTTTACCGATAAATGGTAAACTAATAGTGTCCAAATCTATTAGACTGATAGAGTAAAATAATTATGGGAACAATTTAATCAAGCAAAACAAATAGAAATGCGACTAATTAAAGCAGATTAAAAGCTTAAATGTAAAATTAGAAAAGTTTTTTCCAAAAAAAGAGATTTAAGATTAAAAGTTTTAATTTGATCAACATAAAGTTGATTGTTGTTTGTTAATCAAATTTTTCATCTGGTTTCATCTTTAACGTCATTGTGATTAGACTCACCCATCCTAAGAAAATCAAGTTAATATAAAGATTCATGATCATCATCCTCATCCTCATCATGATCAGAATGAACCTGATGAAGAAAAAGTAAAAAAAATTATCAAGACCCACAAGAAGATTGAGTTAAATTGTTGAACAAGGGAAAAGCTAAGAACCTGTTGGTGGTTAAATTGTTGCCGTTGAAGGTAACTAGTTGAGCTTTAATCATTATCATTATTATTATAATTAACTTTAAACCGGTTTAAGATTCAAGTCATTCCAAAAGGTCGAGATCATCTTAGGACCTTTTCTTCAGAAAAACTTCCAACCCACCGGTGGAACATGTTACTGACTTTATCTTCTTCTCTTTTCCACTTTCTTTTCTTTCTTTTCTCCATCTCTCTCTCTCTCTCTCTCTCTCTCTCTCTCTCTCTCTCTTCTTTCTTTCATCATCATCATCTTCTTCATCCTCCATGCTACTGGTAATTATAATGATGAAGATAAAGTCTTAAGCTCTAAGATGAACTAATTTTCATGGTCAATGTTTTTTTCTTCGCGTCCGATTTTGTTATTGCTTCTCCAGGGGAGTTTGGGTTTACCTTTTGTTTTCTCCATTTAAATTGTTTCATCAAACAAACAATTAGATTTAATTATTAGCCACTTATTCATTAAGGTTGAACTGCCATTGATTTGTTGACTTACAACAATTTACTTTCGATTGAAGCTCAAACTTTTTTTAACTTTTTTCTCTATTTTTTGATTGAATTGTTTTTTTTTGTTGATTTTCTGTTTGATTTTTTGCTTCATTTCTTTTTATCATTTTGATTGTTACTCTTTTTTTTCAGTTTATTGTATTTCTTTTCTTAGCACTTTGATTTAGTTGAGGCTTGATAGTAATTAGTTAATAATGGAAACAATTGTGGTCATTTCTCTGTCTTTACTTTTGTTTTCTCATTTTTTCAGCTTCATATCGTTCATTTTGATTTAATTGTAACCATATTGTTGATTGTTGATTCTTATTTAGTCTGATAAATCTCATAGAAAAAATTTTTCTGGTAAAAAGTTTTATCTAATAATAACCTTGAGTTATTTGTTGGAACTAAATTAGTTTAACTTCAATGTCACTGAACTTGAATATTAGTCTCTTACTTTATATATATAGTTAATTGCTAATCGTTTTTTAATTGGTACATATTTATCTGGTTTAATCTTTAGGTGAAAGGCAAAGATTAATTATTATATAAATATTACTATTAACTAGAAATCAGTATTAGTTAATTGTTGTAATTACTTTTTGGAGGCAACTTTCATCTCGAGTATTTTTTTTAATACTTTCCCTTTCCCTTTTCTGATTCCATCAGAATTCAATCATTTTATGATTAGATAACTGATTTCCTAATCAACCCTTTCATATATTCATTTTTGTTTAGTTAATTTTTATTCTCGATTACTGTAAATCAAACAATTGAGAATTTAAATTAGAATTCCAGTTTTCACTTCATTTTAAAAACCGCGCGTAAAAAGAATAAAGCGCCAGCTATTAGAAGAATTTGTTAAGAGTACTGAGTTAAGGTCTTACTCTATTACTCTCTCTGTTAATACAAAGAAAAATCAAGTTTTAGTTTCTGTGTGATTAAATTGATGGAAAATGATTTAAATTAAATGTTTTATTATTGTTGATTGGTGTTAATTTTGTGTCTACTAACGTGTACCATCATTTAACTGACAAATAAGGTGGTTTGTTTTTATATTAAGTGAAAAATCAAGATGGGGACTAATTTTCATAATGTTGAAGTGCAGTGGAATAGAAGTGAAGATAATTTGACAACAAGACAAGCAAAATTAGATTGTATAGATGCGATTGGGGATGCTATATTGCGAGCACAACCTAATCAAATGTCCATGACACCTCAAGCGCCTCAACAACAGCAACAAGTATCACCACATCCATCACAAGGCTCACAACAACAAGCACAACAACAGTCACAACAACCTCCACCACTTCAACATCAACAATCCCCGCTTCAACAGCCGCTACAAATTCAGCAGCAACAGCATCAACAACACCTTCAACAGCAGCCATCACATCAGCAACATCTTCAGCGGCAATTACAGCAACAACAACCTCCACCACCTCAACTTCAATCGCAACCTCAACCTCAACAACAACAACCCCCACAGGCACCTACCAAGAGAAAAAGGGAAAAGAATCAAAGTCCGGCAGCTAATGCTAACAATTCTCACTCACCAATGTCACAAAGTTCATCATCAATGAGTAGTCCGAATCCTAATATCGCTCCAAGTCCAGGAGCTTTGATACAAGGTCCACCTCCATACAATCAAGGTTACAGAAACCTACCTTCACCTTCACTTTCTTCACCAATGAATGTTAACAATTCAATGTCCATGCCATCACAGCTTCATCCATCAAGACAACAACAGCAACAACAACAGCAGCAGCAGCAGCAACAACAACAACAGTACAACTCAACCGGTGGTAATAATCCTGGTGGACCAGGAATGGTTCCTAGTAATATGCGATTAGCTTCATATGCAAGTCCTGGTCCACCAACACCTTCGGGAGATAATGGTCTCTCAATGTCATCTCCATCAATGAATCCACCTAAACCTGGATCTACAAGTATCACTCCGACTCCCGGTGGTCCTTCACCATCGCTCTCTCGTACTCCGACAAGTGGTCCATCTTCAGTGTCCACAACAACTTCACCAAATCAAGCAAAGAAAACGAAAATTCATCACAATAACAATAATAATGGTCCTGATTCGACCACTGTAAATATTAATAATATGAATAACTCAGCACCTCACTTAATGGGTATCTGCCAGTCGCCTGACGTTTGTAAAGGAGAACCTCAATTAATGCCAGTTCCATCACCTCAACAAATTCAGTATCTTGATACCTTTGGTGGTCAGGAATTAACTATCCAACGTCAACCAAATACTTCAGCGCGAGATAATGACTTAATATCACCTCCTGACTTAGATTCAGGTTTTCACGATTTTACATCACCACATCATTTCCCTCCTAATTCACTTGATAATGGTTCTCAATTTATGACCAACAACAATAACTTAAATCCAAGATTTCCTAATCCCTCACCGAATTGTGTTGCACCTTATGATACAAATCAAAGGTTCATGGGTTCCGAGGGTCCTCAAAGATACTCATTTTCTCCCTACGATGAGGGTAATCGTGTGCCACCCAATGGACCAGGTTTAATGCCTGGAAACGGCTCAATTTCAGGTCCTGGACCTGGACCTGGCTCTGGACCTGGACCCGGACCTGGACCTGGACCTGGACCCTTGGATCCACCAATGAGACCTGCCAACATGATGAATTGTAGCCCATACAATTATGGTGGCCCTCGTATGGATAATGGTCCACATCCACCACCGCCACAACAACAACAACAACAGCAACAACAACCTCCATTCATGAATCCAGGCGATAATTACATGAACAATCATCGAATGCGAATGCCAGGGGACATGGGAATGCCGAGGTATAATGCTCCCATTAACGATGGTTCTATGCACCCACAATTCATTCCTCGAATGGGAGGTTACCCACAAATGATACCTAATCAGATACCGTTTAATGGTGGCCCTGGACCTCATGGTAATCAATTCATTAAGGGTAATTTAGGTGAGTATCTCTTTTTGTTCATTTTTAAATAGCCAGTTAGAGAATCAAAATTTCCTTCAATTTAATCATAAGCATTTTAGTTACTCTTTTCGAGCTTTTTTCATCTTTCAATAAACAGCATCGAAAGTGAGGTTGTGATTCTGTTGTGTTTCTGCGCATCTTTTTCCCCATTTGTTTTATATGAATGAAAAAAATACATAACTTCACCTTTGATGCTGTATATTTATCTTTCAATAACTGAGACTCTCAGATATGAATGTTGAATTTTTGTCCATGTTCACATGTTGGCTTTTAATTATCTTTAACTCAATCTAGTTCAGAATGTCATGAAATTTTGGTTGCTACTTATTAGTTTCAATATCAATTAATGAATCAATAGTTGTCTTGAACATTTATAGCGTATTACATTATATTGCATAGATTAAAATTCAATCAAGTTTCTTATCTTTAGTTGTTTCATATTTGCTCTTTTCCTTTCAAAGTTGATATGAAATTGTATTTCTTTTTTATTGTTATTAATCATTTCGTTAGATATTTGATTATAAATAATAACCGTATAATTAATTTTCCCGTCAGAAGCTGGTAATCAACTTGGTAATCAACCACAACCACAGCCACATGGTAATCATCCCGGAATAATAATGCACAACTCAGGGGAAGCCGGTACATCACCTCATTTACAAAATTTACAAAAAATGACTCCACCATTTGACAATGGTCCAGTTAAGATGGAAAACATGATGAACAATCAGCACATGATGTCTGGACCACCAGGTCCTACGAATGGTCCTGGAAATGGTGGACATGGTCCAGGTCCTAATATGGGAGGACCAATGCATGGTATGAACGGACCACCCAATCATGGACCAGGACCCGGTGGCTTACCTGTTGTCCATCATGTTATGAATGGTCCACCCGGACATGGACCGTGTCAAGGCCCTAGTCCAGGAATGCAACCGTCTCATGTACCTTTGCCTCCAGGGCATCATCAACATCACCAACAACAGCAGCATCAACAGCATTTACATATTCAACATCTCCAACAACAACAACTTCCTCCTCACTTACAACAACTACCGCCACAACTTCAACTTCAATCACAACCTCAACCTCAACAACCACCACAGGCACCCACAAATAAGAGAAGCAGGCAAAAGAATCAAAGTCCGGCAGCTAATGCTAACAATTCTCACTCACCAATGTCACAAAGTTCATCATCAATGAGTAGTCCGAATCCTAATATCGCTCCAAGTCCAGGAGCTTTGATACAAGGTCCACCTCCATACAATCAAGGTTACAGAAACCTACCTTCACCTTCACTTTCTTCACCAATGAATGTTAACAATTCAATGTCCATGCCATCACAGCTTCATCCATCAAGACAACAACAGCAACAACAACAGCAGCAGCAGCAACAACAACAACAGTACAACTCAACCGGTGGTAATAATCCTGGTGGACCAGGAATGGTTCCTAGTAATATGCGATTAGCTTCATATGCAAGTCCTGGTCCACCAACACCTTCGGGAGACAATGGTCTCTCAATGTCATCTCCATCAATGAATCCACCTAAACCTGGATCTACAAGTATCACTCCGACTCCCGGTGGTCCTTCACCATCGCTCTCTCGTACTCCGACAAGTGGTCCATCTTCAGTGTCCACAACAACTTCACCAAATCAAGCAAAGAAAACGAAAATTCATCAAAATAACAATAACAATAATAATAATAATGGTCCTGATTCGACCACTGTAAATGTTAATAATATGAATAACTCAGCACCACATCATTTCCCTCCTAATTCACTTGATAATGGTTCTCAATTTATGACCAACAACAATAACTTAAATCCAAGATTTCCTAATCCCTCACCGAATTGTGTTGCACCTTATGATCCAAATCAAAGATTCATGGGTTCAGAGGGTCCTCAAAGATACTCATTTCCCTACGATGAGGGTAATCGTGTGCCACCCAATGGACCAGGTTTAATACCTGGAAACGGCTCAATTTCTGGACCTGGACCAGGACCCTTGGATCCACCTATGAGACCTGCCAACATGATGAATTGTAGCCCATACAATTATGGTGGCCCTCGTATGGATAATGGTCCACATCCACCACCGCCACAACAACAACAACAACAACAACAACCTCCATTCATGAATCCAGGCGATAATTACATGAACAATCATCGAATGCGAATGCCAGGGGACATGGGAATGCCGAGGTATAATGCTCCCATTAACGATGGTTCTATGCACCCACAATTCAATCCTCGAATGGGAGGTTACCCACAAGTGATGCCCGATCAGGTGCCATTCAACGGTGGCCCTTCACCTCAAGGTTATTTCTGAGGTAAAAACGACAAAAGCGACAAAAGTTTCTTCCTCTTCGTAAAATTGGTAAAATCTGATGAGACGTAAACACAAATACAAACCAATCATTAAACTAATTTGATGTAGCCTACATGTGATATATTTGTCTTCTTTAACATAAAACCTCGTCATCTCTCATCGAGGTGTAAAATTGTCTTTACACTGATGAATAAAAATAATAAATAAAATGTCACCATGAAAATTCAATGAGTTCAATTAAAGGGAAAAATGAAATGTGACAGAATTTATTACAGGATTGAATAAAGATTTAACAGAAAAAATAGTTTCTTGTTTTCTTACAATAGATGAGAAAACCCATGAGAAAAATTGAGAGAAACTCAGATGCTGGTCAATTGATCATTACATTGGAAATAGACATAAGGGTCTACGTATCGATTTCGATTTAGATTATTAAATCCATCGGCTTTTCTCTTAATGTTACAATCAAATGCGATGAGTTTATAATACTTGAAAGAGCGAAAAAAGTGATAACAATTAATAGATGGAGAGAGAAGAGGAATGATGTAAGAAAATGAAGATGAAGAAAACAACCATATAAAAGATGAAATAAGCAAATTGTGAATCCTTTTCATTGCAATGAAACATTTCCTTTGATAATCCAGTGCATTGCAACCATAATAAACTGATATTCCAAAAGCAGTTAATCACTTAATTACCTCTTGATCCTTTTCTCTCTCTTTCTAGTATAAATCAGATGGTTATTATAGTGATGTTGTTTATGAGAAATTGAATTGATTGAAAAATTATTGATTAGAAATAAACCTTTTTCTGATGTTTTTTTTGTTGTCAATTGATTGATGAGAAAGTTTGGATTCTTTTTTAGTATTGGTTTGACTTATTTTACTTCACCGATTTGAAGTTTCACTTGGTTTTGAATGTAAATTGTGTCAATAGTTTTTTGTTTCACTTAACACCTATGGAAATCTAACTCTTTTGGGTAACACGCTATGCCACGAGAAGATAGAAAAGTAGTATCATGGCCACAAAGAAAAACATTTTACTCAGAAGAGCATCTTCTAGGTAATCGGGGTTTGTGGGTGAAGGGGCTGGTCTTGTGTCACCAAAGTTGAATATTGTAGAGGAGAAATAACCGAATGGAAAGGCACCAATACCGAATGACATATGGAAACCTCCATCACCAAAACCGAATCCAGGGAAAGAGGTTGATGGATGAGGTTCTGGTTCAGTCCGTTGACCGGGTGGCCTTGGTGGTAATGTGTCCCTGGGATCACGTCTTGATGATCCACGACCATAAATAGGTGTAACCTTATCTCGAGATATTAAGGCCTTGCAAACAGGGCAAACCTGACGTGTAGGCTTAGTTTCTAACCATTGATACAAACACGGCCAACAAAATAAGTGACCACACATGGAAACAACAGCATCTTTAGCAGTGTCCAAACAGATATTACAATCAAAAGAACCGTCGTTACTTTCCCGGCTGGAAGTGTCTCCTTGCCCTTCACCAGTCATTTTTTTAGTCGATTACGAACAAAGAAAAACACAATAATCCAAGTATTTATTGGTACGCAATGTTCCTAGATTTGTAGGTAACAACAATTATATAAAAAACACCAAGAAAACTTAAATAATTAATGAAAATTTATCACTTATTTTGAAGGAAAATTTTTGTTTCTTCAAAACAAAACAAATCTTTATGTTCAATTTGTCCAATTAAAAGGCCTAAAAGCAATTCCGCTTGAGTGTCGACATCTGGTGCCGATAGAATGAAACAAATTCTGATTCGCGTATTTCAATTCTGACCCTCAGAGTAGAGGTAGATTGCAGCTCTACCCTGATTCATGATGAATAAACTTGAATGACTTTAGTTTTTTTGTGAGACGAAAAAAAAGAAAATAACAAGAAAATCAAATAATTCAGCAGAAGATAAAGATTAAGAAAGAGATGATAAAGAAAAGTAAAAAGAAAAGCTAAAACTTGATTCGCCATCATGATTGTCATTGAATTTATCAAGGATTTTTCATCCATACATGTTCACACTTTTCTCTCTCTCTCTCTCTCTCTCGTCCATGATTTAATGGAGGGCAACTACTACGATAAATGATTAGTAACTTGATTGTTGCAATAATCATTTCAAGAGAAAGTTATAACCGAAATGGGAAACACAAAGAAGCGGAAAAAAAGACCAAGAATCTGAATTTCAAGCCCTCAAGTGAAAATCTCAATTGTAATTGATTTTAATTCACTTCTGGGATAATACTGTTAATTTATTCGTCGTCAGAATCAATAACACATTCACCACCTTTGTTTTTCTCAACATTATCTCCAATAAGATTATAATCATCACACATCATGAATTAACTTTCAGTTAATTTTAACTAATCTTGCAAATAATTATCGTAACACAATCGGAAATTAATTCCTCTCTCCCTCTCTAATCTTTATGGTTGATTACTGTTAATCAAAACGAACCAGGTAGTAAATGTGTAAAACGAAACATGAAATCCGATTGAGAAAAATGTTCAGTTAATTATCAAAGTGATTGATTAATTGACTTGTTTCACAACAAGACTAATTTATCTTCTTATAATGGTTGTGATCAGAAAAGTAATCGAGAGTTTTATCAACAGTTAATGAGTTCCAATCGAAGGTGAAATGTTGAAGTTTGATTGGAAAAATTGATGAGCCATCGATGATAATCACTTTCTCTCATCATCGTCAATGATTTTCCTCTGGAGATCCAAGTGAGCTTATTATCATCCATCACTTACTTACTCCTCATCTCTCACCTTAATTGTGACCATGGAAAAATAAAAAAAGATATTCATAGTAATCAGGAACAGAGAAAACGTAAAATAGACAAAAGATAAAGACAAGGAGCGAAATTTGTAGTCAGAAATAAGTAATCATGCTCATAGCATCTTCATCCTCATCAATATAATTTTTTTCTCTTCCTTCGTCTCCTCCTACTTTCCTTGTTTATCCTCATCCTCATCCTCGTCTTCTTCCTCTTCGAGCAAATCTTGACGGTACTTTTCACCTTGTACCTGCCCAGGCTTGATAATATTGGGTAAACCATAGAAGACAGAGAAGGAGAAAGAAAAGAGAGAAAGAGGAAGAGAAAGAGAAAGAGAGAGAATAAGGAAGATGAAGATGAAGATGAGCATGAAAATGATAGGTAACAACTTGTAATCTAGCGTTGATTTAGTGTTGGTTAGGTCAACAAGACATGTTCATTTTTGGCTAATCTAAGATCACACTTTTTGGTTACTCTTCTCAATGATTAACCTTAATGTTTATATTATCTTATTGTCACTTAGTAATCTCATTATCTTGATGAAAGTGATTAACTGACTGATCAATTTGATTGGTGTCAAACAATTTAAATTGTTTGAAATTCACAAGCTTCACCAGAGTGAATTAAATCTTCACTCTTTTTAGTTTATTCTTCTTTCCACCTTTTCATCTTCCTCCTTTTTCCTCCTCATCATCATCATCATCTCTCTCTCTTCATTTAGGCTTCTTTGTTTTCCTTCATCTTCTCCATCTTTCCCATCATCTAACTGTTACTCTCTGTATCTCTTTACCTTTAAAATTCAATTGTTCATCTTTTTCAATTCTTAAAGTGACTAAAAATTGTTATCAATACATTTTCCTCTTCTCATCATCTATGCATCCATCGAACTGTGCTAACAATATAATCACCATTAATTGTCATCATCAGAACATCACATTCAACAATCTCCTCATCATCAGTCGAACATCAAGTTAACATTATATTTATACTTTAAATCATTTGGATTCCCTTTAATTACAATTAGAAATGGTTTCGCTGGTGAGAAAACATTTAAACCTTTCATTCATTGTCACATGTTTCCTTACAGGTAAGTTAATTAATCTAATCATAACATAATCATCACCATTAGAATCAACTTCTTGTCAATCTCATCTCATTTCTACTCCCAAAAATCATCACCACCATTACCATGATTGTATTTGACCTTAACCCTCCCTGTAGCCTCCCAGCTCATTATCTCAATGCAATGACATTAATCATTCCCAAGTAATCACCTTGTAAACATTGAATATAAATTAAGTCGATAATGATTAGTAAACAGTCAACAAAATGATTAATTAATTATCTTTGAGAGGGAAAATTCAAATTGTAAGCAAGTTTTTACTGATAAGACACAAAATAGATTTAATTAACTCGATTTATCAAATTTAATCCAATTCTAATACAATTAGGTAAATGGTTGAAATTCACAGAATAAATTTACTTTTATAATGTTGATCTAAATTATGATTAAGGTAATAACATTCACTTTCATTTTAACCTCAAACACTTTGATGAAATTGATTAATAAATCATGATTATCTTTCTGAGAAATTCAATATCTCTCTCTCTCTCTCTCTCTCTCTCTCTCTCTCTCTCTCTCTCTCATCGAGATGATCTTTCCATTACCATCATCATCTTTTAGAGTGAAAAACAACCTTAGCAATCAAATCAAAAGCTTCCAACTGATTATATTTAGAATTTAATTTTACCGTTACTTTTTATCTCTTTCATCATTTTGATGATAATTCTGGTGAGTTATTATCAACTGAAATCATTATGATGAAACTATGAAACAATCATGATAATCATCATGAATAAATTGATTATTTCATCTTATTCTTGGTAAAAACAAATTGCGAAAATTTCTCCTTATTATTGATTCGTTAATATCTTGTGGTCAGTCAAACTTTATCATTCATATTGTAGCAATTTAATAATAAAACTCAATTAATCATTCTAATACTTTCACTCGAACCCTGGATTTTATTGATTACCTTTAGTTCAATTGATTTATGACAATATTTATTTCTAATTCATGAGAAAATCATATTATTTACATAGAAAATTTATGAATTATTAATAACAATTTATTTCTCTTGCATCATTTAATTCTTCAAGTTAATTGTTATCAATTCTTTTCAACAAATCATTTGAATCCAACTATCAACAATTAAACGAGATGAATATGATAATATCATATTAAGAATCGAGGAAAATAACCAACCTGCTAATCTATTGAAAATAGAAAATTTAACCAATAATCATTACTAATTGTTAATCATCTCTCCTCTTAATTGTTGACAGTAATCATAGGAAAAGTGTTCGCACTGAAATGTTACATTTGCGAGAGCTACGGTTCCGAACCATGTCCACTGGAAGATCTGAAAACGTGTCCAAATAATCAGGCCTACGATGTTTGCTTGGTGCGGATGCAGAAATCAGGTAATTATAATCATCTGTCGTCTTAATTACATGGTAATTATTATTGATTTTTCGTCATCTTTTTTTTTCTGTTCCTCATCCTCATCATCAGGAGATAAACCGATGAAGGTAATTAGGGGATGTGCTCTTGGCCCATGTAACTTTCGTGAACCTGCTTTCGATAATATTTTCAATCTTCGAAAACAATGTGATATGTCAAAGGACTTTTACGATTGTGTTTATTGTTGCAAAGACGATGGTTGCAATAAAGACCACAGTTCGTCACTGGTACCGACCTTTGTTATCGTCGTTGGTTCTCTGTTAATTACCCAGTTAATTAATCACTAATCACCTCTCAACCTTTATTATCCATTTTAAAGCACAAATTCAATCATACTGATGATAGTTTACTTTAATCCAGTTGATACAAATGCAATTGTTTTCTCTGCCTCTTTGCTTTAATTTAAGTTTTTTCTTCAACAACATCAGGTATTGATTTAATTGCGATCAATATATTAATAATTATAACTGTAAACTAATCATATGGTAATTCACTGACATGATCTTCCTCTTCATTCATTATCATCTTCATCACTTAACTCATTCAGTCACTTTAAACTTGTAAAATGTCACAAAATTAATAAATCACCGGATTAACAATCTTAATTTATCGTTAATTGTTTTACACCTTTTAATTCAAATTGTTGTCCAAAGATTCGAGATCATCAACACATTTTTTTCTTAATTATCCTGAAACAATCAACTAAAAATAAACATGTTAAATCAATTTGACAATAAAAGAAAATTTCATTCTAATTATTAATAATTAACTTTTTTTTTGTTCCAATCAAATTACTAATTGATGTAAATTTTTTGTCTTTTCATTAGCTATTAATGACAAACTAAAATTCCTCCAACCAACAAGTTCATTCATCAAATTGAATAATAGAAAATACTTTGAAAATTTCCAACAATTAAGGATTAGTTTAACTGAAGAAATTAAAAAAGAAAATCGATTTTGAAAAAGAGATTAAAAGTCTAATGTTCTATTCCATCAATAGATGGCGGTAGTGTTGCGAATGGAAAATAAATTGATTGTTTTGATTTATTTTCCATATGATTTTGTGAGTCCCAAATTGTTATTTTCTAATTACTTTGAATTAACTATGGAAGTTGTTGAAATAGAAAAGCAAAAAAGGACTCATCTTATTATTATCATTGATCTATCACCTAATCTGTACCTTCTACAACGTAATGATTCCTCTTATGAGATTTGGTTAAACTCGTTGATCTCATTTTGTAATATTCACTTGTTGATGAACAATGAAAATATGCTTCATGTTATTGGATCACATTGTAATGGGAATACGGTTCTTTATCCAATCGAAAATGATGATTCAAGTGACCTGAAAGGACCGACAAATGGTCAATATGAGCTGTTCTCGATTCTCTCAAAAACTATTCATAGTCAGATAAAGAAAGTTGTTCGACAATGTAGATCTTTACTGGAGGAAATTCATCAATCTAGAAATGGTGATTTGATTAAACCTCAGCCATTGATTTCTGGTGCTTTGGCCATGGGAATGTGTTGTATTCAAAGACACAAGGCTGATGTTGACTCTTCCAGAATGGCTGTTATTGCTGCTAGTAATTACGATTCAACCGCTTTCACCTCACAGTATATGAATTTCATGAATGTTTATTTCACCGCTCAAAAATTGGGAATTATCATTGATTCGTGTGTCCTCTCACCCGATGAACCAGAAGATGTGAAACACATTATCGCAAGTAAAATTCCCATGTCGATATTTCAACAAGGCTGCGATCTAACCAATGGAATTTATTTAAGAGTCGCCAATGTTAATGCTTTTTTGGAATACTTGATATGGGCAATGTTACCTGACTCAGAAATTAGGAAAAAATTGGTTCTTCCTTCACAGAAAAAGGTTTCATACAAAGCGGCCTGTTTTTGTCATCGAAATCTAGTGGACATTGGTTATGTTTGTTCCGTTTGTTTATCAATATTTTGCTCATTCTCACCAATTTGCTCAACCTGTAATACCGTATTCAAGCTTGGTCCACTTCCGACCGGAGTGAAAATGAAAAGAAAACAAGCAAAAGCCAAGTAAAATGTAATCACTCATCAAATTCAATTTATTCTTCCTCATCCTTTATCCATCCATCGAACTGTGCTAACAATATATCATCGTAATCATCAATTCATCATATTCAACAATCTCCTCATCAGTCAAACATCAATTACATCTTTATTTTAAATACATTGTAATCCTGAATCTCTTAAATTATAATAGGAAATGGTGAGAAAACATTTAAACTTTTCATTCATTGTCGCATGTTTTACCTAAGAGCTGTAGCCGCTTTACTATGGACACAAATTTATTCGATTAGTTAATCAATTTTAATCCAATTTATATAAAATTAGGTTAAGGATTGGAACTCAGAGGGCCCTCAAAGATACTCATTTCCTCCATATGATGAGAGTTCCACTCAAAGGACAATGAAAACCTGGACCAGGACCCTTGGATCCACCAATGAGACCTGCCAACATGATGAATTGTAGCCCATACAATTATGGTGGCCCTCGTATGGATAATGGTCCACATCCACCACCGCCACAACAACAACAACAACAGTAACAACAACCTCCATTCATGAATCCAGGCGATAATTACATGAACAATCATCGAATGCGAATGCCAGGGGACATGGGAATGCCGAGGTATAATGCTCCCATTAACGATGGTTCTATGCACCCACAATTCATTCCTCGAATGGGAGGTTACCCACAAGTGATGCCCGATCAGGTGCCATTTAACGGTGGCCCTTCACCTCAAGGTTATTTCTGAGGTAAAAACGACAAAAGCGACAAAAGTTTCTTCCTCTTCGTAAAATTGGTAAAATCTGATGAGACGTAAACACAAATACAAACCAATCATTAAACTAATTTGATGTAGCCTACATGTGATATATTTGTCTTCTTTAACATAAAACCTCGTCATCTCTCATCGAGGTGTAAAATTGTCTTTACACTGATGAATAAAAATAATAAATAAAATGTCACCATGAAAATTCAATGAGTTCAATTAAAGGGAAAAATGAAATGTGACAGAATTTGCCAACTGAAAGGAGTTCGTTGTAGACCAAATTCATTTTATCAACTCAAAAATTCATTTTATCATGAAAATACACCAAGTGAGTGGAAATACAGGGCTATTCAGCTATTTTACCAATGTTTTTTGGGATTTTCTTAGCAAATAAGAGACTCGAGACTTGAGTGGTATGAGTTTGAGCGATACTCAATTGTCATATAAAAAGATCAAGGGCATTGTTGAAAGAGAGCGTTTCAAGGTCATCTGGAGGTAATGAATGTTCAGAGATACTAATGGCAAATTTTGAGGTTTCTATGAGCTTGACTATGCACGTCAAGATGAATTTATTGGATAGGAGATTTGCAACAGTTATTCAATTAAACTGTAATATCTCAAGAACTGTGATAACAAAATTCTCTAAACTAATTTTCCAGGGATGAACAATGTGAGAACATAACTATATCACCTTCAGATGACCTTGAAAGAATTTCCAAGACATTTCAATTTTTCAACACCAAAAGTCCTGAGATAATTTCTAACTACTAGTATCAGGTCATTATTAATTCAATAATTGAATATCGCTCAGAAACTATGTTATTCTTTATTCTTATATTTTCAAGATGTGTCGTTCGGGATTCAGTTTAAATCGATAATCTATACAGCTCAAGCCTTTAATTTTATTTGCATTGGCGAGTAAATGAGCTAATGCAGCACAGTTTACAGTCAAATTTTCAAGATGGATTATCTACTACGAATGAGAATAAATTCTAAATTAATTTCATCAATAAGAAAAGTTTTCGTCTTTGTAAAACTCATTTCTTACCTGACTTTAAACTGAAGTGTAGAGAGTTTAATTTTCTTCAAGATCTTTCTGCATATTGTGATAATACATTTACGAGTCAATGAAAATGACTTTACTTGAGAGAATCATCAATCTGCATTGATGGAGCAAACAATGAAACTGTGGTTTAAATTTGGTAGAAAATTCTCATTTATGTGTCGTTTAAATCAACAGAAATAAATACAATACTTACCATCAAATCGAGATGATCTTTATGAAAGAAATCAATAATTTCTCCTTACCTTTCATCAGTATAAAAAATTGTCGCAATTGATAAAACTGATAAAAAATCAAAATAAACAATCATCAGGTTAATCGTTGACATTCATTGTTGAAAGAATTAATAATGACCTAATAGTTACAAATTATCTCAGGATCTCTTTTACTTATTGATGAAATTAATTCAAAATTTATTCTCACTCGGGGTACATTTTTAGTTGCAGAGATATAGTGTTTTTGATGCGGAATCCTTTTTATTCAACTTTCATTAATCTGCTCGTAACAAAGACTGTGAGATTAAAAAAACCTTTTTGATTTAGGCACATGAGGTTTTTTTTAATTTGAATCGATTGTGTCCACCAAATGACCTTGAAACCTTATCCTAACAGAATGACCGGAATGACCTTGATATTTTAATATGACAATTGAGTATGGCCCAAACTACCATAACTCGAGTATGGGGTCTCAACAATCAAAAACAAAAAAGTTATTCAAGAAAAACTTTTTGGAAACTTGGTGAAATGCCTTGTAGAAGGAGAAAATAAGAATCTCTCTGAACATCAACTCGAACAGAGAAATTGTTGTCAATGATCAATTCTAATCTTTCATTCCAATTATAATGAATTAATCAGTCCAAATAAATTGTAACTTTATTTTAATTATATTGTTGGACTAATAATGTTAAATAAACACAAAAATAGTATAAAAAATTCATATTACAATATAAACAAAGTGCAATTCAAATTTTAAGTGTTCAAAATGACAACCGAATGGGTTAAACTCATTTGGGTCTCTGAAAATCAGTTGATTGTTATGTAAATGGTGACATTACAATTATAATTTATCATTGGATTAATTGGCACAAATTGACTTATCCAATATGAGAGTAGTTCAATTAATTCGTATCCTTAATAATTATTAGGATGCATTTGGTAATATCGTTGAATCAATGAGGATAAACAAAAAACTGGAATCAAACAAAATGGCGACAATTTAAATTGTATTGTTGATGATTAAAATCAAATCCGATTGATTGTCGATCTTGTTGGGTGACAGAAAAAACTTTAATGCTTGTTAATTGACGACAATTGATTGTAAATTGGCAGGTAACTGTTGATTGTTAAATCGGGCATTGATTTGACACTGACAAAAGCTCCTAATTGTTCACTTGGTCCACTAATTAAATCCTGTTGGGTGAGTGATAAACGTGAACCAACACAATTACGTCGATAATCAACCGATAGCTCTTTAATTGATTCCTGTCTTTTGGCCGCAGTTGCCGCTGCTCGACGATTTAATTGATACTTTTGAGCTCGAATTCGAGGTCGATTTTTTGAAAAGCTACTAATCCGTTCTAACCGACGATCAGAAGCCTCACCACCAGTAATTAAATTAGCAAATCGTTTACGATTAACACGATCACCAGGTCCAAAACTACTGCCACTTGAATTTGTACTGTCACTTGAATTAGTATCATGTTGCTGATTATGATTAATATGAGCGGGATAATTAGGGTCAAATGGTAAATGAATCCTATTATGAGTCGATCTGTTCAAATGATATAATCCAGCATCTCTTGAACCATAAATTGATTGTTGCTGTTGTTGAATAAATTGACTAATTGTCCGTCCTGGTGATAAATTAGTCTCACTCATTGACCTTCGTGAGCCAATTACTCCTTTACTAGGACCAGTAACTTGACCACTGGCCAATTTATCCTTCCCATTATAATAGTAATGATTACTCAATGGATTGATAAAATGTGAGTCCTGTTGTTTGGACGAAGGAAGATTTTCCTTAATTACTGATGTCGACGAAGTTGGTAATTGATTAACTGATTGTCCATTATTAGTGTCCAATAGATGCAAATCACTGGCGGAAAAAAACTGCCACCCTCGGCGTTTCTCCTCTCCTATTCCTCCTCCTAACTGATTGTTACCATTAAGAATATTATTTGGATTAACAATTTGGGACGATGATCGTGACTTATTACGATTAATTAATCCTCCTAAAATTGGATTGGCTGCAATTAGATTGGCAGTTTTGGAAACATAAAAGTTTCCTTTCTCCATTTGAAGATGATTAAGATGAAGATGATTAGGTGTTAATGCTAATTGTGATGAATAATGATGACGATTTGGTTGCAGATGATAGTGATTACCACGGGATGGATACAATTGTTGATGAGACATATAATTAACAGATGATTTTTGATTTAATTGCGATTTTTGGTTGGATGTTGTTGGTTGATTGTCACTTTCGGAGTCACTTGTTGAACAAGAATCACTTGTAATTATTGAAACATCTTCACCTGATGAAGTTGATTCACCACTTTCAACGTCCCCTAATTGTTTACCATTAGCTGGACAATTACCAAGATTATCTGATTTAGTATAAATTGCTGAACCAGATTCTCTTGTATCATGAAATTCAAAATCATCATTAGCATTGGTTGTGAATGATAATTGTGAAATTGAAGCATCATCATCAAAATTAACTGAATTTTCTGGTTTCCTTAATTGTGGTTGTTGAGACGATGATTTAATTGCATCTTTACATCGACCATAATCAGAATTAGAATCACCAACTGATCTGACCTTAAGTGTTGCATAAATATGCTCATCATCATCGATAATATCATCATCATCTTGATTGTTGAAACGATTAGAATGGTTGATTAAATTGTTTAATTGTTTCTCTTTTTTGTTAAAATCTTTCACTTCGTTTGATTTTCGTTTACCATCAGACTTTTTACTCTTCCCAATCAATCTTCCTTTGTCATTATCATCATTAATTATCAGAGTATCATCTTGATTATCCTGTTGTCCACCACCGATTGGAGTGGTCAACTCCATGGTCGAGGCCATCATCTTCCGGTCAACGGTCGATGATGAAGAGAAATGCCAATTGTCGCCATTAACTGACCAGGTCATTGGTGATATTCTTGCCAAAGAGGGAATTTTTTCCTTCTTGATAGAATCATCAGATCGAGTTAATTGTGAGTTAATTGTTGAATTATTTGTTAGATATTGATTGAATTGAGTTAATCCCGATTGTGTTTGCTTCTTTGACAATTCGGTGATATAATTGTTGGACGATGATAAATGTGACGTTTTTCTGGATAATTGTCCCTTTAGATGATGAGGTTGATGATAATGATGATGATTAGCAAATAGACCAATTGATGAAGATGATTTAGTAATTGCTGCACCAACAGCGTTAATCGATAGTGATGAGCCATGATTATGTCTATTAACACCACCGACAATTGAATTTAAATGTAATTGTGATTGTGATCTATTATCAGTTGATGATTGATTATGACGACCTGGATAAGGGCTTCGAGATGTCGATGAAGTGACCAAATTTAAAGTTGATGGGCTCCGTTTAGCCTCAGGGGATTTCATTAATCCAAGGTAAGGTTTGTCAATTAGGACGAAATCATTATAATGAAAGGCAAACCCTTGATGTGATTTAGAGTTTATTAATCCTGATTTAGCATATTTTTCCGACCATGAGGATGATGATGGATTAATTGCTAATCCTCCACCTCCACTTGAGGTCAAACAACCAGATGAACCAGATGACCGACGGAAGGACAGTTTAACGGCATCACGAAAATTATCATCAGTTAAATATAAAGATATCGGCAAAAGGAAACCTTCAATTAAAGCAAACCAAGTGATCACATTGTCATGAAGAGGTGTCCAAAAATTGGGCACAATCATCCCAATGAACATGAATATCTGTTAATTATCAACGAAAAAAACACAAACAATTAGTTGATTGTCTTCAAAAAGCTACATTAAAATAACAATTAGATTTATTAATAAATCCAATTGTAAACTTTTTCCCTTATAAACTAATAATTACATCGTTTTATAACAATTAGTAAACTATTTTTGTAATAACAATCATCATTGATTAATTAATATACATTTTTTGGACTTTACAATTATTAAATTGTTCAGATTTTACTGTGAAATCATTTGATTGTTAATTCTAATCATTTGGTCACTTAAGGTCAGAATTTAACTTGAAGGAAAATTGAAATATTATAAGAAAAGGTTGAAGATGATTTAATTGTGGCCAGGAAATTAACAACAATCAACAACAATTAAGATGTTACGAAAAAAAGTTCAAGTTGATGAAAAGTTTTTTTTTTATTCACCAATTATTGATTTGAATGGATAGAAAAAGTTTAATTTTAACCTTAATTGTTACAATTAAAAGAGTTTAATGATATCGAAAGAGAGACAATTAAGAATAAAAATAATGTTAATTGAGTTCATTTTAATCAATGAGAATCTTAATCATTGCCTTTAAAACACAATTAATTGTGATGAGAATGAAAAAGTTTTCCAATGTTTAATTATTACAACACTTGGTCATCAATTAATTGTAACATAAATTAGTTGATTGAACCAGACAATTAATCAATGAGATAATCAGTCTAAATTGTCATTATTATTAATTGTTACTATTAATATGAAATGATAATAATTAGTTTGTAAATTATTAATTTTGATTGAATTAAGAGTAAGAGCCGGGATATTGAATTAGTGAATTGATTGTTTGTGTAACTTTTGATTAGTGAACGAGTTAAGATGATTAAAATGAAAGTATTTAATTACGACAATTAAATTAGATGATGAAACTAAATCAGTAACATCAACAATAATCATCAATAATGATTAACCTTGATAATGATTATGAGATAACCTTGCGGGTAATAACAATTAGCTAATTGTAAGACACATCTTTCAAATCGATATGATAAAAATAATAAATTATCCCAACAATTAACTAATCATTTGGTTAGAAAAAATAACAAAATTAACTTTTCAATATCAATTTTTTTTTGTTTTCACCACAAAAAGGTAAACCAGATTAACCATTGAAACAGTTAATTATCACTGATTGTTCAATGTTAAAAGTGAAAAAAACAGCACAGCAATTAAGATAATCCCAAGCTCCGGTTAATCAGTTGATATAAATTCAGAAATTAGTGAACAATTAACTGTTTCATTTCCCTGCGATCGAAAAAATTGTTTTCGAGTTCCTTTTTTTTCACTCATAGTGATTAGATGTGAGCAACAATTAACATTACTAATTCAGAATACATAATATTGATTGTGATTATAATCATAATCATGAGTGACCTTTAACTTGTTGCAAATTGTAACCTTGATTGTTGATAATCAGCAAGAAAAAAATCACAACAATAACATTGGAAGGAAGGTAAAAATAAAAGAAGCTGAGAGCTGATTGTTTCCAACGATTAAGGATAATCACAATAATCATATTTAAACAGTGGACAACAATCATGAATGATGATTAACAATTGATTGTTACGTTAATGTAACTACAAGATACTGATTGTTAATCAATGTAACTGGGAATCGTTAAGATTTATCATCAATCGAGAAAAAAAATTTTCAGTTTTTCTTTTTCAATTTGTAGTAATCTCATCATGATGGAGAAATCTTCATGCTCCTTATCATCTTTATCATCGTTATCTTCATCAATATCTTCCAAGAATAGTAATAAGATACGATTCTATTTTCATGATTAATCTGAATTTCGTTCAATCATTTCAAGAAAATAATGATGACCCTTCAAGGTCAAAGCTTTTAAAGTTATCAAATTTTCAAGATATAAGATAGATGAACATGATGAACAAGGTGATATTCATGTTGCAACTTATTCATCATCATGAAATTTACGTTCAATTCAAGGTGTCAAGTCTATAAGATTCACACCCTTTTTCAGATGAACATTTATGAATCAACATGATCATCATTAAATTGTAGCCTCACTTAATTTACAATCAATTAATCATCGTAATGATGAATTAGAATAACAAAAATTAATCAATACTAACACCCAATATTATAATAGATTCTGGCTGATAACTTTTGACCCTTATTGCTTTCTGGTGATTAAGATTAATTGTTACAATTAATTTCTGTTTGTATCGTGTTTAAATTGAATTTATCTTGAAATTATTAAATTACCAGTGACAATCATCATCATAAATTTTAATCATTTCACTGAAAGTTTATTCAACTAATGAATTGAAAATTATTGGTTATTGTTACCAAATCAATTGTTTGGATAAAGACAAATGATTAGTAAATTGTGACTTTCAATTGGTCAATTGCTAGGAAATGATAATAACACTTAACTCTACAATAAAGTTAATTATTAATTCATTTTGTCTCTTCAAGTTAATCACTATTCTTAATTGTGAATCAAAATCGTGTCCGTCTGCTTCCGTATGACCAGATAATCATAAATTGTTGGTAAAATCAACGTTTAATTGGGTTGATAATATTCAATCATCATTTTGATAAACTGTTACAATCAAGTTATCATTTATAAATCATCGTAGTAGAAAATTGAACAGAAAATAATTGTAACTTGATTGTTACCCTTGACACTGTGTTATTATCAATTGAACGACAACAATTAACATTGATCGTGAGGCACGATCGGTAATAGATTTGATGAAATCCAATCAATGTTGTAGTTTACAATCTTAATCATGATTTAAATTGATAATAATCATAAACAATTGTAATGAAAATCGTTTCACTTTTATTACAATCAACTCATTCCCTTCATTAATTCATATCAAACAATCAATTGGATTTCTGTGATTAGTTAACGATCATGATGAGGTTAATGATGAGCTAAATCATAACAATTAACATAACCATTTTCATGATAATTTAGTGAAAAAAAAATATATTGATTATTAAACAGCTAGTGACCATTAAAAATTCAAATAAATTCAGAAAATTTTAATTGTTACAATTAAGATTCGTACTGATCAGTTTATTACCAAGATTTACAAATCATCTTGATGTTGATGTTAATTTTTTCACCGATAATGCCAATGATTAAATAGTGGAAACAATCAAAATTGATTGTAAACTATTAAACTGACCTTTAAATTGTAACAATATCAAGGTAAGCTGATTAAATCAATGGGTAACTGTTTAGTTAATCATTACATTCAACTGATTAAATGGATACAGTTAATCAAACAATTATGGCTTCAGGGTGAAGATGTTAATTCAAATAATAATAGATCCGCTTCTGATAATCAACGTTTATTATTATGATTACCTATTATGATTAAGGAAAATCAAAACCGGATTAACTAGATTCATCATCATTCAACCTTAATCTAGTATCTTGGATTATCAGGAATCTCATTTAAATCATCTAATCGTGTCTTATTATGATTATCATTTGATCATTATTATTGTGATTATCAACAATGATGACCGATTCAGAAAAGGTCAATTTGATTTACAACAATCAACAATCAGTAGTTAACCAAAAAAGTGATCTTTTGATTATCAAGTAATCATGATAAATATTATTTAGAAATGTTTAATTTCTGGTTTACAATCATATCGGATTTTGATCAATAGACAACAATCAAATTTAAATTGTCACTATTAACCAATCATCAGGCTTATTATAATTTGAAATCATCTAAATCACAATTAGTTTTGTTAACCAAATATTACAATTGACTGTCAAACTATTCCAGTTAATTGTGAATCCAGAATATTATTTTTCTAATCAACTGAGAAAGTGAAAATTGCCCCAAGCAATTTAACCCTTCCCGTTAAATTACAATTTAAGTTAATTCAGTTTCCATCCCTAAACTTGTTCATCACAATTAACTTTATAAATACTCTCAACACTTACAGATCTTTATTATAACAGTTTAAATATTGTTACTTATTGAATATCGAGGTAATAATTTACATTAACAATTAATATTAACAAGCCTAGGATGTTGAGGTGATGAAGAAGATACTATTTAATTAATCATTGGGATGAGAACAATTAAATTGTTTCCAATTGCAACCAAGAGACAAACGCTGGATAACAATAAACCCGGACTAATAATTTTGAATATAATCTACCAACCGTTGATTGTGATTAAGAAATAGAAACAGCAACATAATTAGAGATGATGATGAGAGAGAAATTAATTGTGATCATATAAAGGAAAGTTAAAAAGAGAGTAAAAAATTAGCTGGTTAGTTGATTGAATTTCTGAATAATCATATTGCCCTGATTTAAGGAGGAGAACAAGCTGATTTACTGATTGTTGTCTCTTTTCAGTTAATTGTTGTCATAATCTTTATCTAGATTGATCTAAATTTCTCTTTCTTTTTGAATTTTCTCATCAAAACAAATCACAATCAATGAGAATCAACAAACCCATGAAAAGTATAAGCGGATTTTCATCTTTATCAACATCTTATTGTGAATTCAATGTTACCTTTAATCATTAAGGTAAATCCTTTTTTTCAACTTCTTCTCAATCTTTCCCTTTCAATTATTAACCCATCTCTTTGTTATTGTTGTTAATTATTGACAATTAGGATCCTGGAATCACAGGTATATAAGTGGGCGAAATGTTCAAATCAAAGTATCAGTTGATCTTCATCAATCTAACAGTGAACATCATTTAGTGATAGAATTGAACATTTTGGATTATCTTTAACACTTAATTCACTTTATTTCGACAACTAAAACAGCAACAATTAACTAAATTAGAATGTCTACAATTCGTGTTTTGGGTGAGTTTTCATTGATTCTCTTTCTCTTTAATTGTTGATTGCAGTTTAATCATTTCTTGTTTTTTGTTTCTTTCTCTGTTTGTGTTTGTGATCTGTTGATTTATTCCAGGAG
This sequence comes from Panonychus citri, assembly GCF_014898815.1. Lineage (NCBI taxonomy): Eukaryota > Metazoa > Arthropoda > Arachnida > Trombidiformes > Tetranychidae > Panonychus > Panonychus citri. The sequence continues at coordinate 3,691,968 of NW_026515543.1, read as the reverse complement.
ATTTAGTTATTTTCACCATCGCTGTTCATCTTAGTTTATCTCAATTGGCCTTCGCCAGTGTACCAAAAGCCGCTGCCGCTAATTTAACAGCCTACAATACACCTTATGCTTATTATGATTACGAACGAGATCCTCGCCAATGGATGGGAACACCTTATACACCTTATGGGGCATCAGTCGCTCCCTTGACCGGTGGATTAGAAGCAATTGCAATCGGTCTTTTAATTGCTCTTGGAATTGGAATAATTGGATTCCCATTGGTTCTTCTCCTTTTCTCACTTTTCCTTGGAAATTCTGGTTCAGGTCTCAGTTTTGTTCCACCGGCATCAACAACCACCGTCACTGGCCGTAAACGACGAGATGTCCTAAGTAACCTTTTCCCCCAAGTTCCACCTCAACTTCAAGATCGATTAGTGAAAATGTTCAGTCAATTCAGTGAATCTCCTGATAAAATGGCCTTTATCAAGAAATACTTGGAATCTTAATCGATCTCCTAATCTACAATCATCAAACTTTTTCCAAAGTGATAAAACTTTTTTTACCATCTCAAATTTTGTTTAATTTTTTCCCGAACTGTAAGCCCACCAAAAAGTAATTGCAATCAGTTGATTATAAAATAAACAACCAACTGAATTCAGTCAATTATGATTATCATACTGTAAAAAGAAACTGTAAAAGCTCATAATCAAACCCAGTGACATTTAAAATTAAAACTTTTTTGTTGAGAGAAAAAAATTAATCCTAAACGTTGAAAAAATTCAACAATTAAGACAGAAAATCAATAGAAATTGACCACACAGTTACACAAATTGACCATTTAAAACTCCAATCATTTAATACATAGAATTGAATCAAAAGAAATCGACAATAAATCAATTAGTAAATAAGATGAATTATTGAGGATTTCAAAAAGTGATTTAATTATTAACGAAAACAGGGTAACCCAGAAACGAATGATCGAAAAGGTAAACAGATGCTTACGAATGCTGTGGATTAATTTAAATAAACCTAATTAAAGTTAAATTGTTCTGTTTAATGAAATAATTAATTCGGTTTGAAACAAAGTTAATATTTGATAATAGCAACTGACCCAAGTTTAATTGCTGTGCCTTATATTGTTTTATTAGTTTGATTTAATTGTCATTAAGATTGACAAGGTTCAAGTAATTTAACAATTAAATATCATACATAAAATATTATAATGATTAAGTAAATTGTTTCAATGAAAATACAACCGGGAAGTGAAACCAATTGTTATCCGATGATTTTAATTATGAGCCAACCATTAAAATGGACGAAACAATTTAAATTGTTACTCTCGAATAATGGGTTTTCATTAGCTGAGAAAACTGTAAATTAATTAATTGCAACTTAATCAACTACCAGTTTCAACTAACAATTTGACAACAACCTTTAATTTTGTACTTATTAATACAATTCAATCAGACAATTAACTTTTGTCACAATGGTGAATGTTAATTTTTACTTTCAGTGAATCAACAATTAACTCAATTTACTTGCATCTCGTTTATAAATCAAACTGTGTTGATTTAACAGTCGATAATTTAATTCAGTTTAATTAGATGAAAAAAAAAGTTAAATCAAATTCATTAATTGTGTGTGGGTTGGCTTGATTATCAGTTAATTGTTAGCAGTTGATTAGATGTTGAGATGTCGATTTGATTTGGTTAACAATTTTTTTCATTGATAATCATCTTAATCACCCGGAATTAGTAAATCATGAAGGCGAGGATTTATGATTAATCTTAATGATAATCAAATCTTTTTGGCCAGTTAAAGTTACAATTAACTAATTGTGGGTTAAGATTTGAAAGTGTGAAACTAAAATTTTAAGCTAAGATTAAGACAATTTAGTTCAATTTTGCAAATTAGTTTAAATTGTGATCAACTGATTTAGAAATTCATATATAACAATCAATCCTCTTCCGGTCAACAATTAAAATTAAACGTAATTAGTGAAATGAAAACAATTTTGCTTATTGTAGTTATTATATTAGATTTAATTGTTCCAGAATTGAAATTGATTTTTTTCAGCTTAATCTTTGATTAACCAATGAATTTAAATTGTTGATGAGAAAGTAAATTGTTACCACTAATGGTTAACTATTTCAAATTGTTCACTTACATTTTCTCATCATCAAAGTTAATTTAAATTGTCATTTCTCACACTCTAACAATTATCACAAATTAATAATAATGTTAATTTATTAATCATGACAAGGGATAAATACACAAAACACACAATTAGATTTAATTGTGTGTCAATTGTTAGTCCGAAAAGTTAATTGTATTAAACTTTCTCTCTCTCTCTCTATGTTAATGGAGCAAAACAATTGAAACTAAATCAGTAAATCATCAAAAGTACACTGAGTTGATTATTATTCTGATTGTTTATATGGCTCTCAAATTGAATTAAACCAACAATTAGATCTGATTATTAGATGAAAACATTTAATTGTTGAATAATAATAATCCAATAAAAGTATCGTAGGGAAACTGAATTAAATCAACATTAACCATCATGATGATTATTTTAGATTAAGGTGAAACAATTAAGAAACGAGATTTCAGAATTTGAAATGGATTAAAGTTGATTGTGATTAAGATGATAATGGTGTTGATTAAATTAAATTGAATTTAATTTAACTTATTTTTTCTTCTTCTTCATCTTCTCAACTTGTTGATGGTAAATTGAATGAACTAATTTAGTTTCGTTGATTAATATAACAACAATTAACAATAAGATAAAGTTACTGTTATGTTGCTTTAAATTATAATAACAATTTACCTTTGAAACAACAACAATTAACCAAACCCAAGACAATTGAATTATTTCAAGAAATTAACTGTTCCATTATTAAATCATTAACTTAATTTTAGTAGATTAACTGATTGTTAACATAACAAACAATGACAAAAACTTAATCATTGAGCATCTTAAATTAGTTAAACTCAATTGTTGGCGCTAGAAATTTACTGGTTAAGCAAAATTGGAGTGAATTTAACTAAATCAGTAGATCAACTTGATTAACTGACTAAACATTGAATCAGAAACAATTTAAATAATCAACTCGCACCAAAATTGTTCACCAATCAGGTGACCCTGTTTATTTAAATAACATTAGGTCAGCATTTCCGTTCAACAATTAAAATTGTAAATATTAAGAGAACAATTTAAATCGTTAATTGCTGTTAATTGTAATAATAAATCAGTTGACAAAAGTAACTAAAGTGACAACATTGACCTTAACCATCTCTTAACTGTAATTCCGTTGATAACTTGATTATTTTTTGCTCTTTCTACAAATATAAAACTCAAATTACTAAATCATTCATGACTAATATCAATTGTTAATTGCTGATGACATTCAAACAATTAATCCTGAGCAATTAATCCGATAAGATCATAACCTTCATGACATCAGTTGAATTTTTGTTTAAAAGCCTCTTATTGTTTTCCCTCCATTTTTTTACTCTTATTGCAACAATTTAGGCTTAATTGTTATGAGTGATTACATATTAACTTGATTATATTTTGACATGTTAATCTAAAAAACTTTTAATTGTCACTTTTCATGTTAATCCCTTGTATTAATCATCCTTGAACTTGAACAATCATCTTGATGATGATTCTGATATTTGATCATCTTTTAACCTTGTTTATCGTAATAACTTTTTTTATATATCAGTGTGGTCGTGATTAGTTAATTGTTTATAATAAACAGTTTTACAATCGCATAAAAAAATCGCCAAACAATTAAATTAATATTGAATTACAATGTTACCGTTACAATTAAATGTGATTATAATTGTTAATGAAAAAGAGGAAATCATAAAAAAAAACATCAACAATCAACTAAACCAATAAACAATTTAAATCTAATCCAACTTTCCTTTTGTTTTTTTTTCTGGGTCAATTGTCTTGGTGGTTATAACAATTTACTTAATTATTATCAAAATCTATTACCTGAGTAATTTAATTATAAGAAAAAGTTAATTGTAAATTGAATCAAGAAAATCATCATATTCAAATCACCAATAAAAGCAATAACATAGTAACAGAAATTAAGGAAACAATTTCTCAACCAACAATTAATAATTAATTTGATTGCTACAGTTAATAGTGTTTATTATTACCTCTTCGTATACTCGATTTGTTTAATTATCTACAATTAACTAATCCAGTAATCTCACCATACATTTTGTTTTCCAGGTTATGAACCTTATAAACTTTATTTACAATCATACGAATGGTAAAATGATTAAAGATGGTTAGTTAATTGTTTCGATGATTTTTTCACAACAATTGTAATTAGATTTATTTTCTTAATTAGAGGATTTCAATTAGAAAGCAAAAAATTAAGGATTAAGATTTGGGAATGAAAAACTTTCATCTCTTTAAGGCTCAACCATCATCTTAATCTGGATATTTTTTTCTGTTCATTGTTAAAGGTTAACTTAATTGTGATTACAAGCAATTAACTGTGATAATTTAGATTCTGTTCACGAGGGAATCAACAGTTTACAAAGTACAAGTAAATCAGGTTCAAACAATCAGCAACAATTTAGAGTTTATTTTAATAGTTTGTTGATTTAGGTAGAAACATATTAATCCAATATTGCATCACAGAAATTAATCTTAATCCTTAACTGATTTACTAATGGTTTAGTTACATTCAATTGATTAGTGAGATACTAGAAGTTGATTTAGTTGCACTATTTAAATTATTGATCAAAACTAATTAGTATGAAAGGTTAATCCAATTACGTTAGACTAATTTATCAGCTGAATGTTTATCTTCAAAATCAAATGGATTAATATTCTGGTTGAAGAGATTAAGACAAGATTAAAGGTTAGGTAATTAAGTAGATAATCACAATTAGATTAAATTGTTTCTCATAATGTTAACCGTGATTAGAGTTAAACAATTTAGATCAAACATTTTTCAATCAATCACAATTCATGTTTATATTAATGATGTTCATCAATTGGGTGAACCAGCAATTGATTGTTAACAAAATTGTCAATCAACAATTTGTTAATCAATTGATTGAGAAAAGATTTCAATCATTAGAGACTATAAACAAAAACTTTCTAAATCATTTTAATTGCATTATATTGATGTTAATTGTTGTCAAGATCAGTTGTTAATCATTGACCTTAATCCAGTAATTATGATTGTAATTGATTGTTATGAAGTTTAATCTGATAATTGAAATGTTTTTGTTTCTTTTTTTCAAAGAGATAATCACAACAGATATGATAACTCCAAGAGAAACAATTAACAAACAATTAATTGATTCCAATCCACGATTATATTAATGAACGTAATAACAGAAATTTGAACACAATCAAATTAATTGTACCAGTTAATTAACGATCCTCGATTATACTTGTTAATTATTCAAAATGTCAAGAACAAGCTGATTAGAGTCATTATCCAATCTAATTTTATCCCTCGAATTGATTAGATTTTGTTAATTGTTCACAATTAACAAAGTATCAGGTAAATTATGAGAGAGAGAAAGTTAATCAGCTAATCTATCAGCTGATTAGTTGATTATGATTTGAATATCATTACTTTTTTCATCTTGAAATTGTTTATTTTGAACCAAATTTATTATTATTAATTACTTTTAATCATCAGTCTGATTCACTAATTGTAATCATCTTGAAATTATCGTAGGTAGATTATCAAGTTTGATTCTTTGCCCGTGACAACAATTTATTTGACAGCAAATTAACTCTACAATCATGATTAACAATCAACAATTTGATTTGATTTTTTGATGATTCTAAATTTAATCCACATTGGTAAACCATTAAAATCATGTTGATTTATGAGAGGTTGAAATGATTAAGATTTAAACAGAATCAGATTAACAGATTTGTAATAATAATCGTTAAAATGAAAAACAATCATAATTACCTGTTGATCGTTAACTTTAATCATTTCAATATTGGTAACAATCAAATTAATGATTAGTTACAATAAACCGAATCATCAATAATTGTAATGATCAATATAACCTTTTCATTTGTAATCATGATTATGATGATGATTTAACTAAATTGTATTCATATTAATTAATGAATCACACAATCATAACTTAACCAGTTCATAACTAAATCAACAATTAACTGAATATCAAACTATTATAACTTTTATTTTTTCACTAATCATTAATTTTTTTACAGGTTAATTTAAATTCACATTATGATTAACATAATTATCAGCCAATTAGATGGACAAGATTTACTCAGTCATTATCTTAATCTATTACAATCAAAAGGGTTTAAATGATTAAGAAAGTCACAATTTAGTAAATTGTTAATCATTATGATTCTAGGTTTGATTAAACAATTACACCAATGAATTAAATATTACCATCATCAAGTTAATCAACAATTACAATTGTTTAACTTTAATTATCTGATACTGATCATGATGGATGCACAAATTGTTTGACCAACAATCAACAATCATTAAATTATCATTAAATGGTTACAACTTTCAATGATAAATTGTAAATTGTTAATTTAATTAGGAAGCTTAAAGTTTTACAATCAACATGTTGTATATAAATTGATTTGGAAACGATAATATCAAAATTGATTTGATTCAAAGTAAATAATTAAGATAATAGCATATTATTAAATTCAATCAATTCCAACAATCGATTATCATTATTTTATTGATGATAATAATATAATAATAACCTGATCACAATTAAACATTTGTTTAAATTGTCAAATCATTTTGATTCTGTTTAAAACTGTCAGTTGATTATTGGTTGACAACAACAATTTGAATGGTTGATAATCCTCTTAACGATTAGACAATTAAGAAAAATATCAAAAATTGTTTACAATTAAGACATGAAGGGGATAAGAAAAATGGTCACCAGTTGATTGAAACAATTAGATAAACAATCAAACACCAAATGGATCAACAATCAACCAGCAACAATTGGATTAGTGTAACAGGTAAAAAGTCACAAACAAAAGTGAATGTGGATTTAAAAGTTGACGAAGTTACAATTTAAGCTCCTTAATCCTGTTTGAATATTAATTTTTTCCACTTATTTCGTTAACAATTTAATTCAATTGTTAATCAAAAGTAAAAAGTAAATTAAATGTAATCATAATATTGGTTTAAGACTTTTTTCTTCGTTGATTGTTGTTGCATTTCACAAGAAAAAAAAGGTAACTTTGGTTGACTGATTTTAATCAACAATTTAGTTCGACCGCAATTTATATTGTCATTGATAAATCCAAGGATTGATTATTTTTATCATCATTATCATTTCTCTCTCTCTCTCTCAGTGATTTACCTTTTTCAGAACTTTTGTTCATCATCATGGTGGCAGTTATTATGATAATAATAAGAATAACCAACAAAAAAGGTAAAGTAACTTGATATCGGCCTGAATATGAAGATGGGAGTTGGTGTTGATGATAAGATGATGATTATAAGGATGAGGATGAAGATAATGAAGATAATGGTTGTAAAAGTAGATTTGGTTTAATTTAAGGACCGTGAGTAAAGTGTATTAATCAAGTCGATAAATAAAAGTTTCTTCAATCAGAATGAGTTGAAATTCAGAAGAAAAGAAATAATTTTTTCTTTCTCGTCTTAAAACTCACTTTGAATCAAACTAATCAATCGACATTATCACTTCCCGAAATTGTTGGAAGATGAAGATGATGAGAGAAGACCTTAAATATAGTAAAGTCAACGAAAGTGAATGACAAGAAAAGAAGAGATTTAAAAAAAGAAAGAGATGACTTTCGGATTTTCATCAATTTTTTCATCTTTTCTGATCCTTTGATTACTTTAAATTAAATTTGATTTGCTCAATTGATTTCTACCTGTAAATAGTTGATCTTTTTGTTAACATTTCGTATATGGAAGATGATAAAAGAAGATGAAAAAAAGAGTCAACATCCTTTTCCTTTCCTTAAGTGTTCATTATAAACTTTACAATAATTAGAATCTAAATCATCAATAACAGAGCTAAATTTGATTAACGGACATTTAATCAATAACAATTTCATCGTGTTAGAATTGATCAAAAGCCAGAATAATTGGATTGATTGAAAAGTCAATCCAATTAATAATCAAAATCAACCAACAATAATAAAGGAAAAGTCAACTGAGAATCGTGAAGAAAATTAAAATTAACATCACAATAATTGGGGAATAATTAAAGAAAGCAAATCATTTCTATTTGTGGTAATTAATTAGCGAGAAAAAATTAACTAATCCAAAGATACTAAACGATTATGTTAATCTCGCTAAATACAATTTTAATTACAATTAAATTGCTACTGTTTTTTTTGGATGTTAGTTGATTGTTGTATTGTTTTGGACCTCATAGTTTTGGGTACTGAATAAACCGACAATTTCATCAGAACCACCAAACAGAATCAACGGAAATTGGTCCAGAACAGAAAACTACAATTGGGTCAAGAGTTGACAATTAAGAGACAGTCAAAGCAAAAAAAGAGACTTGAATTTAGTGTTGAAACTAAGGTCAACTAATCTTACCTAAAAACGACAATTAAATCAACACAACGTGAAAATAACTGTTCAAGGGATTATGAGGATGAGGATGAAAAAACTGACAACCCAAGGCAATGAAAAAAAAGCAGATGAGATGAGGAAAAGGTTACAAGTTTTATGAGTAGATATTATCATTATTCTTGACTAATTTATCGTAATAAAGGTAAATTAAGTTTGTTAATTGAGTTGATTTTGTAATATTTTACTTCAATTCGTGAATTGCATGTAAATTTAATCAAATGATTGCATGTTTTAATTTGATAATGATGATGAGAAGTCACCACCAACATTAATTTAACTTTGACCATCAAGCTAACGATCAACAAACTGGACATTCAATTGGGCAGCAAATCAAGTTGAACAGTTTCAGTTGATCAGATTTTATTAAAAAAAATCTCGCTGTTGATGAATGATAATAATCAACAGATGATGATGATGATTTAAAAATTGCAGCAGATTGTTTACTTAAATTTTATCGTTAAATCAAGTATTATCTCGGATAATGATTAGAGGGTTAAGATGATTAAAAAGATGAATGGGGAGAGAGAGGGAGGAAGAGAGAGGGTGAGCCCTCACGTCTACAGGTAACACAAGGATTGGAACCAGTCACCAGGTTGGAAATTACAATTGGATGAGGTCAAGTTTCCCGCTTTTAAGGATGATGATGATGCTACTACTTATACCAACTATTAACAATGATAATACATTAAAAAACATCATTTACCTTGATGAAAGTACAAATAATATACATAAAACCGAAGCCAACAGGATGAGATTTACAAAATGTAATTGAGACTCAATTAGTTGTTAATTGTATATAAAAATATTCAAACGTAACTGTTTGTGATTTAGATTAGATTTAATTTAGTATTAAAAAATTTGGGTTAACCTAATGTCCTTTAAGTAAACATGAAGGAAAAAATTTAAGGTGAAAACAATAAAAATTGATGATAATTGTCTTAATTGTTTATATTTATTTCAATTGTTTGGTAAATTGAAGAAGCAAATATCAAATTAAATCAAATCATTGATGTACTTTAAGCAAAGGGGAAGAGACAGTTAATAATAATAGTAATTGAATTGTAAACAAAGACCATGAAGAGGTAAATATTATGATGACAGTGATGAGGATGGAGATGAGGATGGAGATGAAGATGATTAATGATTTCAATTATTTTGTTAAATTATTCAGTGATGAAAATAACTGTTAAACATGACCAAGAATATGGTGATTGTTATGATCTGTTTGCCTTTGGTGTGATCATGGTGGTGGTTAATTTCTGGTTTCCAACGATAATTAAAATATCTCCATCTCTACTCAGAATCTTTATCTTCTTCATCAGTCTCATCTCTTTGATGAAAAGTATGTGAATGAACGTGGAACCGCCACGGAAAATAAACAAGATAACAAAAGAAAGAGAAGATAATCAAGATGAAATAGACAGTAAGTTACCTGAATGATTAAGAAATTTTCTAGTCTTTGATTATCACCAAAAAGTCCGTTAAATGCGAAGATGAAAAAATAGACTAAGATGATTTTCTTTTCAGAATTTGATATAATTAAAGTGGAAAAGAAGATGAAGATAAAGGTAAAGAAAAAGAAGACAGAACCTGAGATGATGAGGATGATGATTGAGAGCCAATGACTTACTGTTATTTCAGAAAAGTATCTCTTTCTTTATCATCCTTTATCATCATCTTTCTCTTTCTTTTTCTGCTCCAATGGATCAAACTATTTCTTTTTAATTATCATCAATAGTAAATTACTTTCTTCATCATTCGTTTCAAAGGTAACTTTCCTCTCTCTCTCTCTCTCTCTCTCTCTCTCTCTCTCTCTCTCTCTCTCTCTCTCTCTCTCTCTCTCTCTCTCTCTCTCTCTCTCTTGTTCATTTTTCTCATTCATTAATTTCAGGAAACATGGTAATGATCATCATCATCATCTTTATCTTCATCATCATGATTATATATTAACAACAATCTAAATTGATCATTGAATAATATTCAACCAAATGCTCATCGTGATCAACCCGGAGGATGAATTTCAATCATCTGTGTGTTCAAGCAACAGTTTAACAACAAACAATAGATTGTTAATTAACTAATCACACAATCTAATCTATTGGATTTAAAAATAAACTGTTCAGTTAATCTGATGCTTGTTAAATAATTAAATGTTCAACAAAAGTGTAACATGTTTACAATGATTGGTGATGATTTTTAAATTGTAAAGATTATTATTATTTACAGTTATTTATATTTAGTTAATCAACAAGAAACAAAAAATATAATTATCATTGACTTGTGATCAAGATTAAATTGTTGTGATTGTTTTTTTATCAATGAGGTGAAAAAGTCAAGGAGGAAACAATCAAATAATTAACTAATCAAGATTAAGGTGCGGTTAAAAATGGTAACTGAATTGAACTTGAAAATTAGATAATAACAATTGGATAAGTAATAAATTGGGATTTGTGAACATCGATAAGTTAATTGTAATCAAAATCAACAAATTCCCAATCGATCAATGTATTAATTGTTTACGTTTAAAAAGTTTCTCTATAAAACTCAAGGTAAACCAAACAATCAAAAAACTAATCAAAGTTGAATTGTTTTAACAACAATTTACTAATCCAATTATCCAATACAACTGATGAAACAAATATAACATAAATATCTTGATTATTATGGTTGAAAAAAGTGATTTGTTTAATTAAAATTTATAATTTATTAATATGAAACTATTTTAATTTTCTCATTATCAATGATAATCAACCAATCCTCATGGCCTAACCCTTGATGAAACTTGTAATGATTATTGTATGAAGATGATGATGAAGACAATATTATCATCCTCTCTCCTTCCCCTTTCTTTACCTCATCATCATCATCATTGTAAGGGATTACGCAATAGTTGATAATGAGTCATACATCAACTAGTTACTTTCCCCCTTTTAATCATTTAATCCACCATTTTGTATAATCTTATCAATACCCACGAGACCTTTTAAAAATTAGTATTTAAAGCCAAACCAAAGACAAAGGACCTAAGTCTTTGATAATAGCTTTTTGTATCCACATCAAAATTGTCAATTTCTTCTTCTATGTTACTTTAACCTCAAAATACCCTTTACCCTTTTCCTCACAAATTCAGTTTTCTTAACTCAGTTGTATAATTAATCAAATCAACCTTTGTGTTCTGTTAAATAAAAGTTCTAATTCACTAACTGTAGTTGATCCTCGTGTTCCTCGAGTACAAATCGTCAATTGACAAATTAAGTTTACAAAATGGTGGAGATGCCTCTGCTTCATTAGTGAACAACTAGTGGCCACATCAGCAAAGAAAACAAAGAAATTGAGTCTTATTCTTTACTGAAAACTCCATTTCCTTTTCCGCTGTCTTAATAACAAACACTATAAGTGACACAACGTGTCGTTTTGATAAAAATTGATTTAGAGAGTCTAGAGGACCTTTAGACGATATTCCAAATCAATTTTTCGATTTGATCTAAGTGAGTTAACCTTCCAAAAACAATTTGTGTTGAGTGAAAAGAGACTAAGAAAAGCAACATGGAAAATTACCAGATTATGTGCCATGAAGGCGCTTGAACAAATAACCCGAAATGAATTGATTGGTATATCAATCGAATGGGGAATAAAGAACCCGAGTCAAAAGACAAATGGTATGCTTCAAAAAGAGATTTGGGAATCTCAATTAATACAATTTATGTTTGAAAACAATGGTGATGTGCCTGATGAATTTGAGATCGATTCAAGGAGGACATACCAGATTAAATGGATTGATGGAATCGAATTGCGAAAAATGGGGTTGGATTTCAATACGTTAATCCTGCTACTAGTAAAAGGTTTCAAGAGTCTAGATCAATTCACGACTTATACAAAAATCAACTAGAGGACGATATTGGATTACCTTCAGCGTTCGCTACTCTATTAGCCAATCGATTTTCAACCATGGAGAAATCATCAATGATGGAACGATTGAAAAGATGAATCAATCGACATCAAGAGAAAGTCAATTAATTTTGCCCAGCAACAAGTGTTGCAAAGAATCAACAGAAAGAAATGGCGAACAACGAAAACAATCATTTGTGAATTTCATCAGGAGTTTGGAATACGATCTGAGGACCTTAGATCCAACCAAACAATCCTGGATTGAACATATCACAGTCTTGCTAGAAAATGAAGCAAGAGAAAGAGCAGAGAATCTAAGAAGTGAATTTCCATGGATTCAGTATGATGAATGGAAAGAAAAATTGATAAATTCAACAATTACATCAAGTGAAAAAGCAGAAGCTGCTTACATAGTTCTACAAAAGAAATATGATAATCGAAATGATCCAAAGGAACATTTCTCAAAAATCGAAACAGCGTTAAAAATAATCTACCCAACAGCAAGTATTGAAACTTTGACTATCGCCTTATTATCATCTTTACCTTACTACATTCAGAATGAAATTATACCTGAAAGTTTAGATTTTGATATTGAGAAAATCAAAAGAAAAGTCATTGGACATTGGCAAAAACAAAGATCAAGAGATCAATTAAACCGTAACAATCCGAGAAACAATCGCCCTGGTCAATATGTGAGAAATCAGAGTCAACAAGGTCAACAAGGTCAAGTAAGGACATCAAATGACAAAGTGTGTAACTCGTGTAAGAAGATTGGTCACGAGGAAGAAGATTGTTGGACTAAATATCCAGACAAAAGACCAAATCGCATCAATAAGCCAAATACAAACCCTCGAAAAATCGAAGGTCAAGTAAACAATGTGGAAATTGATGAACCAATGAGTGAAGGTAGCATCACATCAACAAAATTAATTGCGACAAAAAGCACAATTAATTCATCTGATGCTAGACATCCAACAATGAGATTACAAATCGGTGAAGTTAAATTTGATGGAATGTTTGATACGGGAGCCTGTACAAGTTTAATTAGCAAGGACCTCGCGATTAAACTTGGACTATTGGCCTACCCTCACAAATTAAGATTTCTAAGTGCAAATCAAACAATTATCAATTGTGAATGGTTTGTGCCATTGAAAGTGTTTTGGACAACATCCCAAAGATTTTAGTAGCTTGTGATCGATGGATTATCTAATGATATCCTCTTTGGTGAAAACATCATTAAAGCTACATATTTAATAATTGTTACCAATGGATTAGGTAAGCCCTATTCATTAAAACAAAAAGATTTGAATCAAGATTACAAAATGAAAATTCAAAAACCAAGTTTAAGTGAAATTGAACTATTACTCAAATCGTGGTATGTGGACAATTATAACATGAGTTATTTACGATTGATGAGTAATAAGGACCTCATTACTCAACAACCCAATCATCAAGATCACCCATCAAATCATCAAGTGAACAACACGATTGATAAAAAGTTAATACCTCAAATCAACTCATTACGTGTCAATTACATTCAACATTTTCAAGACAATTACGCAGAAAATGCAAGTAATTTAATCAACAAAATCGAAGAGTTTAAAGAAACAAGTTTGGATTTACCGGATGAAATTCATAATTTGGAACAACAACTTTACAAACAAATTAATCCTGAGCTGAGTGAAGAAGAGAAATTAAAAATTTTCAAAGTGCTATCAGAAGAAAGAGGATCTTTTTCTTCAAGTAAATTCGATTTAGGATTGGTACCAGCATCAGTAACAAAATTCAAAATTGATATTGGCGACAAACCAATTCCAAAGTCGAAACCATTTAGATCAAGCGAGAAAATGAAAGAAGAGATGAGAAAAATAATTAAAGAATTCAAGGAAAATGGGATAATAGAAGATTCAGATGTAGGCGGTGGAGCCCCTGCGTTCGTGGTACCGAAACCAATGGTACTTGGCGGATGGTTACATCCTATGTCGAACTGAATAAACTAATTCAGAAAAGAAAATTTCCTATTCCCAACATCGACGATGCAATTAATCAATTAAAAGGAAACAAGTACTTCACAACTCTAGATTTAGCCCAAGGGTACTACCAGTTAGAAATACCAGAAAGTGAAAGAGACAAAACAAGTTTTGTCACAGAAGATGGTTGTTATCGGTATAAGCGATTGCCGATGGGTTTGGCTGACGCACCATCTTATTTCCAGGAGGTAATTAATCGAGTTCTTGGAGAACTAAAATATACCTGCTGCTTTGGTTATTTCGATGACATTGTCATCTACGGTAAAACGATCGACGAGCTTTGTGAAAACATGAAGAAAGTAATTGGTGCATTGAAAATCTATGGCTTCAAAAATCGAATTGAAAAACTCCAAGCGGGAGCAACAAAAATCGTATGTCTAGGACATTTAGTGTCAGGAAGAACAGTTCAACCTGACCCAAAGAAGATCGAAAGGATTAAGGCCCTCAATCCTCCGTCTTCTCAGAGTCAAGTGAGATCACATCTTGGATTATTCAATTACTTCTCGAGATTTGTGGAAAACTATGCAAAGATAGCAGCACCGTTACAAGAGTTAATAAAGAAAAAGTATAAAGGACTACCAATTCAATGGGAAAAAGCAACGTTAGAAAGTTGGAATACGCTTAAAAATGCACTAACAAAGAAATGCCTATTAACACATTTTTATCCAGATAGAGAAACAGCAATATTGGTTGACGCTTCAGCGGTGGCGATCGGTGGAATTCTAACACAAAAAGATGAAGATGGACAATGGAATCCAATCTATTTCTTTGGTGGTAAATTGCAAAAGTACATGTACAGTTGGCATACAACAGAAAAAGAATGCGCTGCTGTAGTCCACGCGTGTAGAAAATTTGCTCATTTCTTACGACACAAATCATTTGTTGTAAGAACAGATCATCACGCTCTTTGTGAGCTCAAAAACACACAATTCAAGGTCCCTCGAATTATGCGTTGGCAGCATGATTTGGCTGAGTTCGATTTCAAAGTGGAATATCTCAAAGGAGAATCTCATCCAGCCGATTGTTTTTCTCGCTCAAATGAATGGGCCCATAGACAAAAAGGAGAGATGAGAGACGATCATTTTGATAAATATCTTAATTATATTAAATATAGTAAAGACGATATCATAATGGAGGATATGGAACTGAAAGAAGAAATCGAAATACTCAACAAAGATACTCAAAAGGTCCTCTTGAATATCGTGAGAGAATTTGATTTTCTTGATTCTGTTCAAGAGAAAAATTTCATACGACAATTGAAAGCACCTAAAATACCTCAAGAATCTGAGAACGAGATCAGAAGAGAGCAAGAAAAAGATTCAAGATGTAATTTGTTAAAAAGAGAAATTCAAGATGGTAAACAAAGGAAAAACTACGAGATAAAAGAAGGAATTTTGTATAGACTAATGAACGATGGATCGCCGAGATTCTATTTGCCTGATAGTCTTATCGACTTCGTATTTCAACAGTACCATGAGGTAATGGAAGCGGGTCACTTTGGCTCGAAGCCAACAATTCAAAAGATCAAACAAGATTTCTGGTTTCCAGAAATGGACGAAATCATCAAACAAAAAGTCGCAGCATGTGATAAATGTCAACAATATAAAGTGAAAACATATAAAGAAGGAAGAGCGAGAGGAATGAAATTACCAAACAATCCGATGGAAAGAATCCAGATTGATATGATAGGACCTTTCACTGAATCAAGAAGTGGAAACAAAGTTGTATTAGTCGCAGCTGATACCTTTACGAGATACGGTATGGCTAAGCCATTCAAGAAAGGTACAAGCAAGGATGTCATTAATTTCCTAGAAGCAATCATCAATACGTTTGGAAGAATGAAAGTGATACAAAGTGACAACGGTCAAATCTTCACGTCAAAGGAGGTAAAACAATTCGCTGAAAAGAACAAAATTCAACTCATCAATTCAACGCCGTATCACCCTCAAACAAATGGTCTAGTAGAGAGACTCAATCGTGAAATAAAGGTTCGAATGGGGATCTACACGGAAAAAGATTATGAATGGGACGTCTACTTACAAACATTTATGTTTAGTTATAATAATACAATTAGAAGCGAATTGGGAGTTTCACCTTTTCAGCTTCTTTATAATTATGAACCGAGGTCCTTGATTCATAATCAATTTCAAATCGATCCTCTTTACAAAGAGAAAGACATTGAAGCGAAGAGATTAGAAATCAAAGAGAAAATCGAATCTAAATCTCAAGAGATGGCAAATGAAAGAAATCTGAAACAAAAAGAACCTGATTTAAAACGAGGAGATTTAGCAAGAGTAAAACCAATTCCGTACACCACAGGACCAGCATTCATGAAACAAAAGTATTCTGGTAAATACATTGTATTAGATACCTTTGAATCAACGGCAAGGTTAATCTGTGTTTACACGAGGAAGATAAAAGTCTTCAACTATGAAAGGATAAAGAAGATCATTGGAAAATTTCCTGATAATTATCAAAGTATCATGAAGAAATATCCTTCAATCAGGAAGCCTGAAACAGAGACTGAAACTGCCGAAAAAGGACCTCTTTCAGCAGTTGAGAAGAATGTTCAACCGTCGCAAAAGGAAAACGTCGAAAAATCGAATTGGAATGAGACCAGTGACACCGAAATTGATGAAGAAAATGAAGAAAATGAGAAAGAAAAAGAAAGTGAAAAAGAAGGTGACAAAGAAAAAGAGAACAGAGAAGAGATAGAAATAACTGAAGAAATTCAGAAAGAAAGAGATAAATGTGACGCTAATTCCAAAGAGAAACAAGGACCTCGTTTCTCAATGGAAAAGCCAAAAGAGTCGATGGAAATAACACCGAAAGAAATCGTATCCGTGTTACCTAAAAGACAAGGTGAAATCGAGAAAAAGAAAGAGATGGAAAAGAAGGAATCTGAGAAATCAGAAAGAGAAGAAGATACGAGTAAAAAGAAAAGAAATTATAAGCGAAAAGAATATAAGAGAGAACACCGAATGGAAACAAGAACAAGAAAATTAACACTTTAATTTGATAATTTTGAACAAGGACCTCGTTCAAAATTATCCAAATTAACAAAATCAACTAATTACGCTTTTAATCACTAACATATTACAATCCTACTAACATGTTTTCTTTAAAGTAACAAGATGAATTGACACATTTGAAAAGCTAAAAGCTTTTAAGTTAACAATGTTAATTATCTTAACAATGTGACAATTAGATGTTGGATCAAAGGACCTCTGATCCATCAGAAAATTGACAAAATTGTTAATTGTTAACAAAAACAACAACAATTAAGATCAATTTAAATACACAAACAAGATAACCAAGATGGCGAATCAGTGATTGATTCAAATTAAAGACAAAGAGGGAAAGTGAAGACTTAAAGAGAAAAGAACAAGTGTCGCCACTGTCGCTCACTTTAAATTCTATTCTAAATTAAGTCAATTGTTTTAACCCTTAATCATCTTAACGTGGTCAACATAATTGATTTTGTGAATATTTTGTGTTTAATTCTTTTAAAATTTTGTGTTTTAATTTGAACAAATTGTGATAATCGAAAAAGGACCTCTTTCGATCACACAATCAATTCAAATCAATTTGATTCAACAATCAAAAGCCGTTCATCCGAAACATCTCATCGTTCAAAATTCATCTTTGGATAGTGAAGTCAATCACAGGAAAGGACCTTTTCTTGAGATTGACCAAGACTAAATTCAAATCATGGAAAAATTAGATGAACATTGGCAAGTGTCAAGAGAATCAGTTGAAATTCTGATTAGAGAAAGAATCGAAAAACACTTTGGTAAGACTTGGAACGAGATCTCATTAGATGAAATAAATCATGGACTGATTTTTGTGACGCTACCAAAACAAGACACAACCAAGTATTTGATCTCAATCGCTTGTCGATTTTGTGAACACGTTCCAGCTCATCCATATAAATGTCAAAATTGTAAAAGTATTATTGTCGTGATTGTTTGAAACTATTGATTAGAATCAACAACATGAGAAGGAAAGAAAGAAATTGATTTAAATCAATTGGTAGGCAAACAGTTCGATTGCCTGGTTTGTTAGGTAACCCTTTAGCCAAAGTGATGATAATCAATGGTGATGAGATAGAAATGTTTGGAAAATTTCAAGTGTATTGCCGAAACTATTTCTGTGAAGAAAAGGAAATTACTTTGATGTACTGAAGCACCTCCAGTCCTGTCAAAGTAACCAACTCAGAGTAAATTCAATCATGAAATATGTTAAGGAAAATCAAGAAATTCTGAGACAGAAAGATAAAGTCGCTGTGATTCCGCCATTGGAAGGAAAAGACAATCCATTAAAACAATTAGTGATTTTGTCAAGCTTTTGATATTCGACTTATGATTCAATATCCAAACATTGTTGAATTAAACTCTCCATTTACAGCGATTAAAGGAAAAGTAATGTGATAAGTGACCAAATCGGTAACTCTAGCAATCGAATTGCAGTGAGTTCAAGTTCATTTGGTAAAGCAAAAGGACCTCTTGCTCAGCCAAATGAAAAGCCAAATTTTGGTATCCGTCAAATGATATCCTTATTTACTCAGATATCGAAGCGCAATCAAGCCAATCAACTTCAAGCCAAAAATCAAATAAAAGCGAAGACGATCAAAACACTCATCAGTTAGTAAGTTACCCTCAACGATGGAACCTCAACCTTCAACATCATCTTCAATCGAAATTGAAAAGCCAAGTGAATGGGGTGAATGGGATCCATCATGTGTATTATTAAAGTTGGTACACCTCTTGTAGATTGGGACTCAGTTCTTGACCAGGAAATAGGACCTTTTCCGAGTCGTAACTGTGCCCCAAGAGATAAGTGCCGAGTTGAGAGATAGATACTCCAGTTAGAGGAAGAGCAAAGTGAAACCAATCTCAGATATCGAAAAGATCCAACAATTCCGCCAGATAGAAAACGAGTTTTAATCAAGAGACGAAAGAAATGGAACAAGGAAAAGAACAAGGAATTGAAAACAGGATGTTGAAGAAGAAAGAAAAGAGAAAGTGGTTAGAGACTCATAGTAATCCAAATGAAGTGTTCAGTCTTTCGAATTGTGTCCATAAAGGAAGAATTGTCAGAAGCAATGAAAGAATTCAGAAAGAAAAGAAAATGTCTGTGGAATGGACATCGAAAAAGCAAGTTAAAACTCAAGTTGGTGAAAGATCTCTTCCAATATGGATTGGAATCGTAGATTTTGAAAAATCAATTGTTCAATGGTATCATCAGGTATCCAAAAGAAGCAATGGCAATTGGAACAATTTTCATGGATTGACATTTGAACAAACTCGTGGCTGTGATACTTGGCAAGTTGCGAAGAGAAAAGTGATCGCTATTCTCAATACAATGGACATTATTTGCGTGTGGAGGAGTCAACGATTTTATTAGTATAGGATTTTCTGAAGACGATTGGGATTTAATTAGACCCAAAGTTCGAGATGTGAATGTCTATTATAAGTGTTTATATAACACAACATCAATTGGTCTAAAATATATAATTTTTGCCCTTTTCGGATTAATTATCCAAGAGAAAGAACATTCACCAATTGTTGACGCTGGATTCACCATGTGGGCTTACATGATAGATCATGTTGAGTTTGAAAAGACTCATTGTAAAGCCATCGAACATCCAATGTACGTGCGACCTTATCCTTATTTAAATTATGGTTACAATCGACAATTCAGCCAACTAGTGAAAAACATCATGGAAATTTTACAAGATTGGCCAATGCAAGTTCGTAAAAGACCAATAGGAAAACCAGCATCTTCATATGATGAGGCCAAAATGTGTGACGGATCTGAGGACCTTAGACCGCCGTTTTCGGAAGTGGATCTCACCATATTCAACAAATTCAAGAAGCGACCAAAATTAATAAGAGATCGACAATTACGTTAATTTCGGGGCATTTGAATCTATCTCATTTCTGGCACTGTAGTGACAAAATTCAATAGATTCCTTTGACACCCGAAAGTAACGATAAGTTGAGGGCTCTGTAAGGATTACGCAATAGTTGATAATGAGTACATCAACTATTACTTTCCCTTTAATCATTTAATCCACCATTTTGTATAATCTTATCAATACCCACGAGACCTTTTAAAATTAGTATTTAAAGCCAAACCAAAGACAAAGGACCTAAGTCTTTGATAATAGCTTTTGTATCCACATCAAAATTGTCAATTTCTTCTTCTATGTTACTTTAACCTCAAAATACCCTTTACCCTTTTCTCACAAATTCAGTTTCTTAACTCAGTTGTATAATTAATCAAATCAACCCTTTTGTGTTCTGTTAAATAAAAGTTCCTAATTCACTAACATAGTTGATCCTCGTGTTCCTCAGTACAAATCGTCAATTGACAAATTAAGTTTACAATCATCATCATCTTAATCATCACAATTAACCTTAGGCTGATACAATGTACACTTAGACTGTTCAATTGAACGCTCACAAATTTTAAGGATTTAATCATAATCATGATGATTAAGTTGATGATGAAATTTTACATAATTTTGATAGGAAAACAATATAATAAGTTACACAATTAATCAAATTTTTCTCTCCGAACGTTAATTATAAATCATTTAAAGTTAATTGTTTAACACAATCTGCTTCAAGTAATATTTACAATCTACTAGAAAGGGAGTATTAAGTTGATAGAATCATTTTAATCTTTAATCATTTGCACAATATAAACAGAATTAAAGTTTAACTGAATGAGAGGAGAGTTAATTACAATCAAAGGAAAGAAATTAAAATCTAATTACAATTAAATTTCTTATCATTGGCAATTGAAAAGTAACAATTGTTAATCGTGTTAGTTACATGACAACAATTAACCACAGATGATCAACTCACAGAAAAATCAAATTATTGTGCAGAAAATCACACACAATTAACTTTAATTGTTTACAAACATTTATCGTTGTTATTAAATAAATTATTTAACGAATCGTTTTAATCACTATCATTGGGATAAAATAAAATTAATATGATAAAACTATGATGATAATTTGTTGAGTTAGGGCTTAATTATTGTTGTTTTCATTAAAATCATCATCAGCTGATCACGATTAAATTGTTGTTTGATTGATTAAGCCTTAGGCAAAGGAGGAAGTTGATTGTGTTAACTTGTATACTTTTTTTTTCATTTGCGTGTTTGCTAAATTGTTAATGATAATTATTATTATCAAGCAATTGGCAAAGTATCTTGTTAATCATGTTCAAATAATTTAACTAAACAGCAACAAGATTAAAAAAAATAACTGGTCACAATTAAGAAACCAAAAAAGGACATCTCATCATTAGTTAATTGTATAAACCATTAAAAATTGACCAGAGATTTAAAATGTCATTAAACCAGAATCAATATTAACCTGAGAGATAATCAAGTTAATTTACTAAATCATTCAAGTTATTAAGAGTTGATTAAATTTTATTAGAAAACTTTTCTTTTTTAATTGTATTATACAGTGTGTTCACGAAAAACGTGCTAGGTCTCGATATTTTTTTTATTCGCGTAAGAAACTCGATGAAATTTTCATCAAGTAATTGTCTTCAGATAAGCTATCAAATAAAATTGAGATTTCAATTGAATTTTCCCTACTTTCATTTTTATCACAATTTTTGAAATCTGAAGATTCATGACTCATTGGAATGAATAATCGGAATTTCTCTGAATTCGGTACTGACAACTAGTACTTTTTAGTCTTATTTTGTTGCTTATGAACTGATGAACAAAATGAATCTAAATTTATTATTTTGTATTAAGTGGTTGAGTTTTTATCTCAATTCAAAGAATTATGAGGTTGCTACTGTTAATTGAGCCGAAAATGACCACTAGCGTCGATCAGGTTTCACAGCGCGGTGGTAAAGGATTTTATGTTGTGAAGGTGCTCAATCAGCTAATTCAACATTGCTGAATCTAAATTTGAAAAGTAATTTTGAATCGGACATCAAATAAAAATGTTATTAACAATCAAACCCTAGCACATTATTCGTGAACACACTGTATCAGTTATAAAACCGAAATTGAAAAAGGTAAACAAATAATAATGATCAGTCAATTAAATTGTGATTAATAGTTAATTGATTCTGATTAATGGTAAAGTATCAAAGTTTTGCAATTGTGTAGGTGAGTGGGAGTTTAGATTAGGATTAAATGATTAAGGAAGTTAGAAAACACAAGAAAGATAATCAACTCTGGGTGGTTGATGTTATTAATTAAGCTAAAGGTATAATAGGCACCAAGAGAGCATGGGAGAGATGAGAGGGGAACAAGTTTGAAACAAGTTATCAGAATGAGAGAGAGAGAGAGAGAGAGAGAGAGAGAGAGAGAGAGAGAGAGAGAGAGAGAGAGAGAGAGATTATCATGATTACGATCATAACCTTGAAACTATTCCCATTGATAAAACTTTGGGAATGTAAAAGTCAACAGCATCACTGTTTTGATGATGAAGATGAAGATAAATCCACTGAGAGGTCAGTGGATAGTGAGAGAAAATGAAATTCAATTGTAAAGATGAAACAAAAGATGATTAATAATGAAATAGTGAGAGAAGGTGATGTTGATAGTGATGAAGATAAAAAGAAGACGAGATCATTTTTAACACTCCAAAGATTTTCTTCATATTTCAAACTATGAATCTTGGATTCATTATAATTTCGCCATTGGAATCTGGCTGAGCAACTTTCTTTTCTATTCTTTTTTTTTCATTCATCTCTCTTTCTCTCTCACTTTTTTTCATCATCTTTTATTCCAATGGCTCATTAAGTCAATTTTTTCGAGGCCTGAAAAATGGCCTTGCAACTCTTTCTATTATCATTTTACCTTTTCTAACCTTTTCTTTTTTTCATCTTCTCCTGGTTCTTCCAACCATCATCGTTCCATACGACTAATACCATCATCATCATCATCATCATCAACTGTTATCATTGTTGTATCATCGCTGTTGTTGTTTTTGTTGCTGTTTAATGTGTACGTGTAATACTTAAGGTGATATTAACCACATCCACATTGAACGGTGTTGATTTATTAATAATGGTGATATACTTTGAACTTGAGGCAAAATCAATCATGAAGAGATGAATATTTATCATGGTTAATCAAACAAAAGTTCAATCGCTATTCAGTAGATTGAAGTAATTTGGTGAAAACCAGAAAAAAAAACTTTTTTCCTTTTTGTTGTCTCTTCGCTTCTTTGAATTGATCTGAGACACTTTTTCCCTCCTCGGTTGCTATTAATTTTTTTTACACTTTTTGAACACTTTTAATTAGTAATTAGTGATCTCTTTTGATTGTGTGTTAATTATACTCTCTCATTCTCTTTCTTTCTCTTTATCATCCTGTTGTTGTTGATTGTTGTTAAATTATATAAATGAAAACGGTAATAAAAAGGCCAACAAACTGTGATCTCTTTTACCGCTCAACGTATTGTTTTAACTGTTGATTGGATGATAATCATCATTTGATCACCATGATGATCGTGAATCATTTGGACTGATTAAAAAACTGTTAATCCAATAGGTTGAAAGCGGGAATTACATTTAAACGCTTAAGTACTGACCCTTGATGACCTTGTTTCTTTTTTCTAATTTACTCTGATAATTTTAAGGGTTAGATGAACAATTTAAGTTAATTGTTGTTGTCCAGTTTAGGAGAGTATTTCAATTTGTACTTACCAGTGATGGTCCTTGATTAACAGCGTAGCTTAAACTTGTAATGGCAACAACAACAGCCCATCTCATATCAGATGATCGGATGTGGTTGAGTATATTGTTATTACCATGATGAGGATGCGGATGATGTTGAGGATAATTGTGGTGTTTGTTGAATGAATGATTTGAGTGGAGTTTTGAATGGTTGTGAAGATGTTGTTGTTGTTGATGATGATGATTTGATGAAGGATGAAGACGAGAATCCTCTTTGCTAATACTGTAAAATCTTTGTAAACTATTGTGGCTTCCAGAGGTTATTCCGTTTCCAGGATTAATGCCAACACCCACACCGACACCGACACCGACACCACCATTACCATTTCCGCCATTACCACCCAATGAACCGGGTGAATGGTTATTATATTTATTGGTATTGGTGTTATTGGTCGTTATCGCTTCATTAGAACCAAGGTTTTCAACTGCAAGGTCACCAAATGAAGAGATTCGGGAATTTGGCAACATTTTGGACTTTGGTGTCGATCGACTTGAATCATTTGTATCACGGTTACATTCAATGTAAACAAATGATGATAAAGTAATCAAAGTGATCAAACCACAGAGACAAGTAAAGAAAAGGTTGAACCTAATGTCCCATGCTAATGGATTTAAACTGCAAACTTGTTGATTCATCAATGAATTAATGGGAATGATTAAAGTTGATGATGATTGAGTATAATTGATTGGCATTGTTGTTGTTGTTGTCAAAATTTTAGGATAATTTGACAATGGTGATGTTGTTGGTATTGGTGTTGTTGATGCTATTGATACAGTTGAAGACAATGGCGATGAAGATGAGGATGAATAAGTTACAGATGATGATTGTTGAAATATTGGTGAGACTCGAGCAAAAACACCGGCAACACCAACTAAGCCCGACATGAGGGCGATCACAACAATATGGTAACAAATTTGATTTGAACGAACACTAAATCGATACTTGTAAGGCCATTTAAGGGTCAATGCTCTGTCCATAGCAAGCGAACCTATGGTGGACAATTGGAAGATTCGTAAAGTGGTCAATGACCATACGGTTAAATTACATGAGGTTTCGACCCGGGAGCGAATTATATTAACAAGGGAATAGGCGAAAATGGATGAACAGGAAAGTAACTGTTGAATCGTAATTAGAACCAGAAAAATATCAACATTTCTCCATTCAGAACGATAAATATTAAACATAAACAATATCCACACAGTGAGGGCACCAATGGCCGGGGCAAAGGCACAGTTTGATAACCAACCATAGGCTGTGGCATCCATGTTGATGTAGCAATTAGTTGATTGATGATGTTAAATCCGAAACTTTTTCTGTTCACTTTTATGATGGATAAACAACCAGAATATGATTTATATGAAGACTAGAGGTGAAAGGTTACAAATCGAGGAGATGATTAAGATGATGATGATGATGATGGATTTACAAATGATAATCAACAATTATAATCTAAACTCATTGTTGACAGAAATTTGAATAAAAAAGTGAAACATTTTCATCACAACGATCACAAAAGGTTAACTTTTGATTCCTTGGCTGGGAAAATGAGTTAATCATCATATTGGTTGTTTTTAATTGTAGAAAATTATAAAACTAATCAATATGAAGTTGATAAGATAAACAATGTAACTTAATTGATTAGATATAAAAATAGAAATACATTGTAATGGTCAGTCTTAGGATCGGATGATGATGATGATGGTCACTTGTTTATTCAATTCCAACTGTTGAAAGTAATATGAGTTTTCCATGTTAATTCAAATAGTAACAACAATATTGATCCTTGATTGAAAACTGTGAACATTGTTTATCATTGATTAGAATTTGAAAGAAAAAGTTACATAAACACAACGAGAACGAAATCGTTGTTGTGTTGATGTTAATCCAACACAATCAAGTTACAAACTGGATTGACTGTTCATTTGGAAGATCAGGTAACCGAGGGAGCTGAAATTAGAGAGAAAAGTGAGCAGAAAGAGAGAAAATAAAGAGAAGAAAAAAAGAATGAGAAATTCTGAGTTAGAATCGATGCCAAGACCGGTTACATACAGAACTTTATTCATTCAGATAAATCTTTTCTCTCTTTCGTTCTCACCCCCGATTTCAATTCTCTCTCTTCTCTCTCTTTCTCTCTTCTTTCTTTTATTCTCCTTCTCTTTCTTAATCTTCTCATCATCTTCTTGTTTTATCTTCAAACTCCATTGTGTCACCAGAGCCTCAATTTCAAGAACAGAATTGGAACAATCAACTGGGCGGAAGCTTTAATTCACTATCATTATCGTTATTAAGACGAAAACAATAATTTATCATAACAATAATGAGAAAATTGATTTTGTCTCAATTCGCCATCACAGTTAAATCATTTTCTTTCTTAATTATTTCAATTAAAGTTAATTCATTGAATTGGAAAAACAAAATCGATTCTCGAAATTTAAATCATTCCATCAATTGAGCTTCTAAATACTGTTAATTGTTGAGTAAATGAAAACTTTGTTACTATTAATATTTTGTTTTGTTTTTTACCGTTAATTTGTTATTATGATTCCCTATTATGATCATGGTGATGATTACAATTAAAACTGTAATTATGACGGAGAAAAATATTGTTAATATTATACGATAATATTTATGTTACAATTAACGTGATAATAATAATGTTTGTTTATGTTGATGAGTAAAAAAAGGGAATTAAATTTAATTCAATTCAATTTTTGATTCGGCAAACAAATGATTAACTTAATTATTCTTGATGAGTATTAATAAACGAGAAGATAATTGTCTTAATCATATTGTTTACTATTAAGAATAGGAAAAAGTGATTAAATGAAAAATGAAATGATTCCTGGTGAAGAATTTGTAATTAGTTAATATAATCATTCATCAACAATTAACAATCCAAAAATTTACATTGTAAATTTAATTTACAATCGGAGAGAAATGAATCACATTTATTGTTATATAAATACAATATCACAATTAACTATTAACTTGTTAATTGTTGAAGTAACTTTTAAATTCAATACTCGCAATTGTTAATGATGAGTTTGTGGTTCCATTGACAACAATTAGTTTTAATCAAGTTTCATTGATGAAAATAAAAACAAAACTTTTTCCCCAATCAATTAATTTAAATCAACTGTCAGGGAAAAGGTTAATCATTAATTATTGGTTAATATAATTCAGTTGTAGGTCATTTGATTATTACAATTAATCAGAGACGATGATTATGCTGATGTTGATGATGATGATTACGAAAGTTAAATCATGATTAATATAATAATCAAAAAGCCAAACCTACAAATTGAATAAAAGAGAAGCATAAAAATTAACAAAATCCGAAACTGATTGAGGATAAATCAGACAATTCAACACCCAAAATCAAAACAATCAAATCAAAGGCCAATCAAATTTATTAATTATATTGTTACTTTCAGTTTGATTAACATTATGATTAGTATATTGCTTGGGGTTATTTCATTTATGACAAAAAGTAGGTTTGATTATCACAATTAGTTGATTTTGTTTTCTTCGAGATCGTTCAACACCCAACAGAACAATAA
Organism: Panonychus citri; assembly: GCF_014898815.1. Classification (NCBI taxonomy): domain Eukaryota; kingdom Metazoa; phylum Arthropoda; class Arachnida; order Trombidiformes; family Tetranychidae; genus Panonychus; species Panonychus citri. The sequence continues at coordinate 3,664,152 of NW_026515543.1, read as the reverse complement.
TCAAATAAAATTGATGATAATTAACTGAATCTATTAGTTTGTGTAATCAAGAGTTTAATTATCAATAGTTTATGATGATGAAAGATTAATCAACAAATTGTTGATTTTTTAGCAATTTAAATAACAATTTGGTGATAATCAATGAGAAACTGATAATGAAAGTGAAATATAATAATTTAGTTTGATATTAAAACTTAAATTTTGTATTATGTTTGTTATTTGATTGTGATTCCTTTGATGGTTAACAATTGATTTAATATTGAATTAATTGTGATGCTGGTAATCATTAATTGTTGAATGTTTCTGCTTGCGGCTAATCAATTGCATGATTGGTTTGGTTGTTGATTAATTTTCAATTCAATTGTGATTCTGGTGTTTTGGTGTTGATCTCAAACGATTTTTTAATCTCAATCCATTGATGACAATTATCTAATTGCCCTGAAGATGTTGATGGTTAATTGTTTTCCTCTCCTTTCTAATTTAATTGCTACAAGTTGATAGACTTCACCATGAGTATCATGTTGATCATTAACTGAGGTTTTATATTGGAAAAGAAACAGGAAGGAAAAAAACAATAACAGAAAATTAAATTACTTTTAAATTGATTGTTATTAGAAAATTTGATTCTCTCTCTCTTCGCCTACTTTTGTAAATTGTTATTCAATATAATTGTTATATTTTCAATACAATCGATGTTATTAACTTTTGGTCAAGTAAACTACTAACAATTTACTAATAGTAAATGATAATAGTAAACTTTTCGTCTCAACGTAAACACTATTTAACAAATCTAATGAACAATTTAGGCTAATTGTTTACGAAATTAATGTAAACCAGAATCATAACAAGAGACTAAATATAAAAACAAGGAAACGAAACGTTGACCTTTGTCATTGATGATTTTCAGATGAGTTAATTGTCTTAAAAGGGACTGAGATTAACAGAATCATCATCATTTTGTCTCTCTCATGATGATGATGATGATGATGAGGAACAGGGGAAAGGAGAAGAAAACAAAAAGTAAAAAAGCGAAATATCAACATACCATTAGAATAATGGGTTAGCATCATGTTTGATATTCTAATGATGTTGATGATAAAGATGCTTATCAAATGATGACTGCTTTCAATCAGCTCTCCAATTTACTGTATAATTAAAGCTTCAAAAGATTTGCATTTCAATTTCTCCACCCGATAATCTTTAGCCTGAATGTAAACAAAGTATGGATTATCAACTGACCACAACAACTGATTGACCTTCCGATCAATACATTAATCAAATGATCGTTGGTCAAGTTAATTAACTTATGTAATTCATGTAAGAATCACTTGTTGATTGAATGGATATTTGCTTCCATTGAGAATAACGTTTGGTGATGATGATGAATCAAAGAGAAAACAATTAATCTGTTACCATGAAGGAGAATTGATCTGATTCTTGGGTGAAAATTAATCAGAAAAATAGATTTAGAAAATCAATTGAATAGTGAATAAGTTAATCTTTAAATGAACATTGAGTTAACTATTGATGGTCTTTGATTTACTCAATTCCAATTGATTGATTGAAACACTACAATAAATTAATTGTTGATTACCAAAAAAAATGATAGATATAAATTGGTGAAACAATTTAAAGTTAAAGGTGTTAATATATGTACTGATTGACCAATACATTATATAATTATTTGGGCGAGGGTCAAGAGTAGCGGTTTGGATTCCTGATAAGGTCAGATATTTCATCTTGTTAAACGTACCCGATAATTTGTGGCCTTCAGTGAAATGATCTGAAAACGATGAAGAAAACTGGGAGAAAACCTAAATTATGATTAACTCAAATGATTAATTGATAACAACAATTAATGAGGTTGATTGGTATAAAAAGAGATAGATCAACGTAGAGAGAGAGAGAGATGAAAACAATGAACAAATAGATTGGAAATTAAGTTGTCATCGAATATTTAATTGTTGCTAATCGTAAGGTTGAATAGTTAATCTCATGGAACAATTTAATCATCAATTGATTTAAACGGTCAAAAAGGGTTACATTTAGATGGAAAGAAAAATAATAAATCGGAATAGTCAATGGAAAGAGTTTCTCTTCACCAGAACTGGATTAGAGAGATTGAGCCATTAGTTTCAATGTCGAATTTGTTTATGATTAATTATCTCATCGCCATCATAATCTATCATCATGTAGGTTTGTTTTCAAGAATTTTTTTCTCATCTTAATGTAGCGTAAACGAACAGTGACTTTGACCAATATTCGAAATTGTTTCTTCTTTTTTAGGCCTCTGGTAACTAAGATTAAGGTTATTCTTGGAAACCAACGCAATAGAAACTTGATGATCATCACCAACCCCAACCAGCATCATGATCATGATGATTATCAGCACCAAAATGTGATGATAATCAGAACAAATTAAAATGACCGTTGCAATTATATTACCATGAACACCATTGAGGTGATAAAATACATTCATCAAGATGAAATGGTTATCAAATCTGTTGATGATGATCACCCAAAGTGAATCCATTAACCATCAAGAGGATAAAATCCACAAGTAAATTGTAATTAACAATCAGTTTTACCTTATTGTCCACGAAATAATTAACCTTGACAAATCGACCATCAAAATGTTTAAACATCTATTTAATCGTCATCATTAATCGACAGTTAATTTGATTTCTTTTTAACTTCTTTTATTGTGATCACCATTTTCCACAACCATTAACATTGTATTTTCGCATACACATCAATATATATGTGTGAGTGTCTCTTAACAACAATCAACAATCAACAATCAACAAGCAATCATCAAATTTAATGCATCATAAAGTTACATGTTTACTCCCAATAATGATAATCATTTTAACCTCACATTGACTTTGAATAAACTCCTACACTTGATCACAATAATAGTAAATACACTCACACACTATTAATTGTGATTAAGAATTGATGACAATCAACAGAAATCATGAAAATCTCATATTCGTATTGTTAATGTAATAATTTCACTAACCGATTATTATGGTAATTGTATTAGACTAATTGTTTCACTATTACTTTTCCTTAAAAACTTTTATCAATCCTCTTTATCATAATCTTCATCCCAATCAATTAACTACTGTTAATTGTAACATAATTTCAATTTCATGTAAATATAAAACCAGAACAAATTAATAATAATTAAATAACAATTTACCTTTAGCCACTTTTAACATGATCCATTAAGGATTGACATTATTTTCCCTGACCATAGTATCTGAGAAGCAATTAGCTTACAATCTAATATGAATATTAATTGTTGATTATCATTAAGATTCTTTAATAATCTCATAATTATTATTTTCCTACTTCTTCAAGCTATTAACACAATAATAATAATAACAGTCTCACAATCTAATCGCAATTTTCATCCAACTCATTAGGTAGATTTGTTTACTTTTTTAATTCACTTTTAATTTGTAAAAATCTTCCAAGTTTCTTCCTCTTCCTCTTAAATTGTTGCTATTACATCAAATGTAGTTTTAGGCATCTTCATCTTCATCATTATCTCTCAGTTTATCATCTAAACCTCTTTTCTTAATATTCTCATCTCATTTTCTCTAACAGGTTACAACATTTAGATATGGTTACTCTTTAATTTACTTTAATTACTCACTAACACCTTGATAATCAACGTAAATATTTAACCTCTAACCCTGGATAATACAAAGGGAACGATGTTCATTCATGTAAAATCTCAACGCGATGAATATAAATTTCAACATAAACAGGAAAATGAAAATTAACCTTAACCTGAACGTTTCTGAATATCTTACATGTTATTACCTTGATTAACATACTTTGACCATAACAATTAAGACAAATATTATGTTTTCTTCTGGATATAAGTAACAATTAACAACTTTAGTCTATTGAAATTACATCAATGTCAAGTATGAAAGGTAAATATTATCATTATCGTAAATATTTTTCCAGCAAAATAATTAGATGTCGAACAATTTAAAGTTAATTAATCTAATACATTTTCTTTTTCTATCATCATTATTACAGGTACATTAAATTTCTTATAAATTATCAACGGATTACTGAATAGAAGCATTTTATTATGGATTCAATTGGTCTTCTGTTAATCCAACCAGATTATTATCATTTCTTACGTTGGACACTCAATAGAAATTTTCATTCTTCAATGATTTAATCTCTTTTTCTTGAAATTTCATCGAATATCTGATTCTTTCTTTTCTTCTTCCGTTTAATAGATCATCATCCTCATCACCTAATAGCTTCCTGAGAGAGAGAGAGAAGGTTAAATTGTGGTCAGAAAATGATAACAAGTTTCCTGATTTTCTTATAAATACAGTGAGTAGATTTTCTCTCTCATTCCATCATCTTCATCATCTTCATCATCTTCGGTCTAAATGATTTGAGAAACACCCAATTCCCTTTCTAATAATTTACCATCATCACAATTTCGCAAGGTTAACATGATGAAAACCTTTTTTTCTTCCAGAATCTTTTCATTTCTCTTCTTAATGTTTCTTTTTTTTACTTCTTTTTTAAATTAACTTTTGTATCAATTGAAGATCATCATCAGAATCTTCATCTTCCATCAAAGAGTAATCATAATTTAAATTAAACTAACATTTACACTTACCTTTCCATCACAGTTGGATGAGCTTCATTGTTCATAATATATAAATAACAAAGGAAACCATTAATTGTGATGGATCACAATTAACTAATTGAATTGACCTTTTGTCTTCCAACTAATTAAACTAATATATTAACAAGATTGTTACACATTGTCCACAGTGCAAGTAATCAGATCAATCATTAACTTATTGATAAGAAATGATTTATTTCCTATTTCATTCATTCATCTCTTTTTTTTTGTTTCACTAATTCTTCTTATCATGTAATCAGCTTAACTAATCACAATTTATTTGACTGATTTTGATTTAATAGTTGATTTAACAAGATTATTATCACAGTCGCCTTTTAACACTTAACAATTTATTAGATTGTAAAAGTTTTAACCAGGAGAGGAAAACTGAACAATCAATAATAATCATAAATCTCAAATACAACAATTAGGGGGGAAAAGTAAATCTAATTGTTTCCATTAGAAATTTATAATCAAATTGAATGAGAGATTAAATCAATCAATGAAATTGGTGATAATCTTATGAACCATATTAACGAAACAAAAAGTAAACCATAATTTTCACAAACTTTTTTACTCGTTGTTAACTCGTTGTTAACTCTCAAGGAGATTAAATTGTTGATTAACCTGAAATAAAATAGAAGGAATTAATTGTTAATGGCATGTTGTATGTATTTCTATGTATGTGGTGGGAATTAAAACAACAATAAGATGATGATAATAACCTCACCTTGGAACGGATGTGATTTATTATGATTATTCCGGAAAGATGGTGATTCGAAATTAATTCAATACTAATCATCATCATAACGATTATCATTTTGACCAACCTTTTCAAGAAGATGAATTTTGTGTATCATTATCATCATGGTGAATGGTGGAGGTGGAGATATATTAAGATGGAGAAACATTAAATAGGAAAAGGAAGTGAAGAAATTACTTTTTTTTTCTTCTCTTCTTTTTAACAATCGTAACTTCATTTGATCGTTGAAATCAGTTTGATGAATTGGAAAAGAATCGGTTAGAAATTAACATTTCCGTTGATTCTTATTCTCATTCATTCAGTTGATTAATCATTGTGATTTCAAATTAATATTAAAGTAGATTATTATCATTAGTTGGTTATTTCAAATATTACAAGCATCATAATTAAAAGTTATCAAGATGAATGAGAAGATGCAACGATGATTTTATCTTCATCATTTTTTTTTGTCTGATTGTTAGATTATTGATATTATTTTTCTATTGGTTCTGTTGAACTATTTTCAAAACGATAATTGTGATGCGGGTAACATGATATATATCATTTACTATGGTGATGATAATGAGATGAAACAGATGATGGAAGATGAAAAATGATGACCTTGAGAAGACTTTTTATGACTATTTCCTGATCAGAAGTGGCAATAAAAGAAAATCAAGACAGTGATGAGTTTTCTCTCTTTCTCCTTAAGATGCTCATTTTTTCCCCTCCTTCTCATTAGTTCATCAATCGGTCATCTTACACCATTGAGAAAGGGCGGAAACTGTGTTATTATGTTGGTGGAGAGAAAAAGGTTAGAGAAGTTTTCTCAAGATTTATCTCTCTCTCTCTCTCTTATTATTCTTTAGCTCTCCTTTCTTTGTTTTTCACTTCCATCATTTTGTTACCGCAATGAGGTTTCCAGTATAATCCGGTCAGGAAAGGATGAAGATAATTATGATTATAGTATGATGATGAATGAATGAAATGAATGATGCTCCTTAATAATAGCATATACACACACCACTCACAAAATAGACAATGAGATGGTATAGATGATATAGCAAGTCTTTGAATGATTTTATCTGGTAAACTTCATGTTGGATTAGACTCTCTTCTTGGTGTGGTTCCCTTTTTTTATAATTTGCTCCTTTTTGTTTCTACTTTCAACTCCATGTTGATGTTTCAAGATAATGATGAAGATTCATTTGCTTGATGAGGGTGGCTTAACCTTAAGAGAACGAGAAAAAAAATACTGGTCAAGATTAATAAGTTATATGAATAAATAATAAGCAATAACAAGATTACCTTTTTCATTACTGGAACATGATAGAAGTACAGAAAAAAAGATGGCGATGATGATAGAGAGTTGGTAATGATGGCCCAGCGCTCTTGTTATCTTTGTTTAGCTCCACTCAGAATCAGAAAATGTTGACCGATAAAAAAACTCTTCTTGTTATGATGATGATTGATGTAGATCAATATGAGAGGAATTAATCAAATTGTTCACTTAACAAACAATAATCATGTTTTATTAAGCTAATCCATCTAAACGTATAAATATTACCAAGAAACAAAATGGCAGCAAAAGAGTAATCACTTTTTTTTCAAGAGTAATTTGTTTCTCGTTGATTACATAAGATAACATTTTAATCGTCGAGATGAACATTAATTTGACTTGTACATGGAAATAATCACAATTTATAACAAAAAGTTCAATTAGAAAGAATAATTAAGAATTAGAAATAAACAAATTAACCTTAATTAGTTTTTTCTTTTTCATATCAACTCTTTGATTTTTGGTTCTTTTGTTTACCATAAATACTTTTCCCCTTTTCTTTGATTGGAGAAGAAAAAAATTGACCAATGGCAGAGATTCCATGTGACCGGCGAAGTCAATGGTTACCAATTTATTGTTTTCTTTTTATGGTGAGATTAAAGTTCAATCGTAATTGTGTCCAGACGAAAACAATTAATCAATGTAATCTGATTTGGGACAATTGATTGGTAAGAATCAAGGCCAATTGATGAGAAGATCTTTCTCTCTCTCTCTCTCTCTCTCTTCCTTTTCTTTCTGTTCTTCTCTTGGCTCTTCATCATTTTTTTCGTTTCATTTTTGATTGTTTTTTAATCATTTTTTTCTCATCATCAACATTTCTCTTCGCTCTCTTTATTAACCAACTATCATCATCATCATTTGGAATGTTATTACATTGAAGAGAAACAAGATGAAAAAATTGAACATCTTCAAGGACCAAGTAAGTAAACAATAAATATGGTTGACAATCATGTTCTTTTTTTATATAATTTCTTCTTCTTCGCTTCCGACATTTTGATTGGTCTTCTTTTTGCCCTATTACCTTTTTTTTCTTGTCTCTGGGCAAAAGGTTTTCCCTTTAATCTGACGAGAAGTTTGGAAAGAAATTATTTTTTCTGCAAAAATTAATATTAATCAAAAAATTCTTTTAAATTTCAGTTATTAAATAGTATCCATAAAAGAGAAAACAATATTCTTCATGTGATGTAAACAAAGAGACAGTTTCTCCTTGGAATTTGTGATTAAAATATCCCAACACATCTTCAACTATCAACAAGTTAATCTTCAAGGATGTGAGAGAAACTTCAATTAATTTGATTGTGTGAGATTATCTTTCCGATTTTGGATAATTTGGTTAACTGATCGTCATCAAAATAATCGTCACTATCTGAGTTACCTTTACATTCAAGGTTAATCCATAAAAGGTTCTTGGTGATGATGTTGATGGTAATAATTATCGTTTACTAATTATGTTACCAAATAGTAAACAATGATAATTACCGAAAACTGGTCAATAGTGTTCTTGACTTAATTGTTGCTTTATTATCTACCTACAACAAAACAATTAATGACACTTTGTCTCTTTCAACAAGCCGGATGACACTATCAATTCATCGTCATTATGATTAACAGCATTGACACAGAATTGATGGTATACAATCAATTCACCAATTGTTGATTAATTGACTCATTTAATATGGTAAAAGGATAATGAAGCAACAATTAATCTAATAGATTAACAACAAATTATTGTCATTATAAACTAATGAATATCTTTTCCAGGTAACTACTTGTATTGATTTTGAATTTGCATGTTTCTCATTTGAACTTTTTGTTTTCATGAACCATTCAGATATTCAACTGATTCAATTGGAGCTTTATTACCATGATTGTTTATGATTAACTGAAGGAAAACTGGTTACTGAGAATTGGATAAAGGGGTCGTCATTAGATATGATTATTACGATGATGATGATGGATAAAGATAATCATGATTATCAGATGAAAATGGTGAAGGTGTAAAGAAAACAACATCGGTGCTTGATTATCAGGCCCAACAGAATTAACTTTTATTGTGATTGATGCAGATTAATTTGGTCAAACATTTTGTTTCTCTTTTCTCGCTACAATTACCTGGGAACCAAATATTTCATCTTAATCATTATCCTGATTATTGTGATCAACAATTTTCAAGAATTAATTTGGTAAAGGTCAGTTGATTGTGTTGACAATGACCATGACTGCGATGAAAAAAAAATGTAGCCCAGGTCAGTGATTATATTAAATAGGCTGTGAATATTGAGACTCCCAATTAAAACCCTTTTACTTGATTATTATTAATCAAGTAATTATAATCAAGATGAACCTGAATTGAAGTTTAATTGTGCCTTCTCACAATTGAATCAATTGCTTAAATTGTCAACGAGAAACTTTGGTAATCCATGAATTTGGTAAACAATAAAGTTCAACTTTAATTGTGGTTGTTAATTATCATGCTAATTGAAACTACCGTGGTTATGAATACTAATCACAATCAACGTTTGTATTAAATTTATTTGAAAAAAAAAATCCATTAACTTATTGTTAATTTTTTGATCAGAAATGAAAACAATTAAGGCTGAAAAATTGAAGAAAAATATTTAATTCATTTTATTGTAATAAGATAATCATTATTATCAATCATGATTTACTAATTGTTTAGATAAATACAAAAGTCTGATTATAATTTTAGATCTTAATTGTTGATGAATCAAATTGTTATTGATTTGAAGCAAATGAATTGCAAAAAAGGAAAACAATATGTAGATTAATGAATGAAGAGTTAATTGTTATAGTTTTTTTTTCAATAATTATCATGATCATAATGTTGATGATGATTGGTGAGAGCATAAAATTTATTTGTTGTCAAATTATTAAGATGTTAATGATGATTTGATATCTTTTTGATTGATTCCAATAAACCAAATTGGTGAACCAGTTGTAGGTGATAATCATGAGCATGATGATGATGATGATGATTATACAGATAATGCAGCGAAATGACAATCAACTTCATCAGCATCATTGAGTAAATCAAAATCATCGTTACTTGTGTTACCTGGTTTTTCATCATCAGAGTAAAGTGACTTTTCACCTCCGTCGTGTTTCAACCAATGCCAAATTGTCATCGAATGAAGTAAAATGCTGTCAAGGTATTCATTTAGTGTGAGTGTATTGAAGTGCTAATCATGATTCGTGTTGTTAAAAGTTGATCAACAATTAACGAGGTTTAAGGTGAAAAATCAACAATCGGTGAAATTTCAGCATAATTGTCAATTGAAGCAATGAAAACAAACACGATATTAGTAATGATCATCAACCACCGATGTTTTCATTTCAAGTCAGGATGAGATTAACATGATATTAAGAGATAAAAATGTAGAGAGAGAGAGAGAGAGAGAGAGAGAGAGAGAGAGACAGGAAATAAAGTGAAACAATTAGTTGATATGATAATTTGAGAGGTAAGTGTCAAGGTTCATTTGGTGTAAGTGTGATGAAGATGATAAGGTGAGAAAACAAGTCTGAAGAAAGTGATCAGGGGAAAAGAATGAAAAATTTTCTTTATCCTGAAAACAGAATTGAAATTGTTTTTCTGTTCTGATTTTGTTCACATCATTTGAAGATTCTCAAGTTCTGTGAACTTTAAATACTTGTCTTCTCATTTTGATGATTATCTTGATTGTTGTGATACAATTTTTTAATCAATTTAATTAACTTACCTTAAGAATTTCTGATGCTTCGTATTTTTTTATCAGGATAATATCTCGTTCTCGCCTTATGATTGCCAATGAAATACAGAGACAGAAAAGTTCAAAATTTTCAAGTTTCGCAGTTCGATTACTGTTATTGGCACTTTCAACAGCTAATTGGTCAAATTCATATAATTTGAGATCATCTGATGTATCTGATTGTTTACTGATTGTCTCATGCACTTCTGATTTACCCTGCTGATTGGTCGAGGCTACAGGAACAGCTCCACCCGGATGGTTACCCACCGGGGTGAGTCTCTTGATTTCCTCAATAGATGAACCTTTTGAACCTTTCGAACCCGCTGAACTCGGTGAGCAAAGTAGAAACTCTGAATTATCGTTGCCCGTTGAATGTAAATACATTTCTCGAACTGGTGGTGAGAGAGCATAGGAGTAAATATTTGCACCCGGTGGTCGAGGTGAACTGGACAGGACTGGCCTTGGTTTGGGAGGAGGATGAATCAATATTGATTTGGTTTTATTGATTGGTGTTGGTGAGGTCAACATGGTTGTCGTTATTGTTGCTGTTGTTGTTGGTATAGTTGATGTAGCGGTTGTTATCAAATCTCCTATTGGAGGTTCTTGTGCTGAGGGTGGTGGTGATTTTAATTGTCGCCATTGCCCTGGTCGATCCACTTCATCAGCATCACCATCAGTGTCACCACTTTTATCAGGTGATTTAATTGTAATAGATGCTTCCTTGGATCGGTTTAAATATAAATCAAATGGTTCCGAGTTATTTTTAACTGTCGTTGTACCACCAACCTCGCCATTGGCTGAATCAGTTGAACCTTTCATCGGGAATGGTACAGTTGTAACACCGTCGGCAGTTAATGATGTTGTTGATGATTCAGTTGATGAGGTTTTGAAAAGATAATCAGAATCATCCCAAGCTGAAATCCATTTCTGAGACTTTTGGATTTGGGCTAAAATTGGTGAAAGACACTGGTCAACAAATGGTTCCTCTTTTGACTCCTCGTAACAAGCTAACGAATGGACTGACCAAATTGTTTCCCAAACAATTAAAACATCGTCATAATCATCGGTTTTACGTTTCATGAACTCTCGTTTGAAAAGACAAATTATCCAACGAAAGGCAAAGTAACAATTTTCAGAATCATTGGTACCTAAGAATCGGGAATCAAATAAAAACAGAAAAATTAGACGACAATCAAACTAATTTATGTACAATTCTCATCAACAATTAATTAAACAATAATTACGTAGATATTGTGCAAAAACTGGATCAGTTATCCGAATTAATTTGAGCAGTGCTTTCAGTTGATTGCTCATTGTTTTTTGTGACAATTCAAAGTTACGTTTCTAAATAATGAGGGAAAAAAAAGAAAGTAAACCAATTAGATATTAATTGTAATCATTTTAAGGTGTTAATATATATTGATTTTTAATTTGTTCTTCTTATAAAGATTAATTGTTGTAATTATGATTGTCAACTTACAAAAAGATTCATCATTTGAACGAAACACCAAAAGGCTTTGGGTATATCACCGTCCCAGACATAAAGTAAAGGAGCTGCTAAATCAGTCATACCTGTCATTTGTTTGACAAAATTGTTTGATTAATAAATTGTTACAATTTGACAACAATTGAGGGAAAAAAATGATACAATTTGATATCAAATAAATATAACCAATTAAACATTAAAAACTGTGTCAGCAATTGTAATACATTGAGTACAAAAAGAGATGACATTTTTTCAACGTTAATCATTGATTATTAGTAAAGTTAATTGTAATTAATGGAAACTCATTTTGAGGACAGTTATTGTTGATAGTTGTCGATATGATTCTTGATAACAGAAAATAAGTAAAAATATTAAATTGTTGTTGAAGAAAAAATTATTTTCTGATTTTACCGGTTGAGAACTTTAAATTGTAAACAATTGAACAACATTTTAATTTTCGTTATTGAAATTTTGATTAATCATCTAAATCACAATCAATATTACAATAGTGAAAAAAATTAATAATCAACCAAACAATTAACCTGCTGATCTTTCATTGGTCATACTGTTATTAACATCGTTTCCCATTTAGATGGACAATTAGTTAATTGTTAACTTACCTTGAACATAACCAGTATCAAAATCGTACATAATATAAGTCATCAAGAGATGTCGGAGTCTCTCGAGGTTACCAGTTGAATCGGCATAGAAAAAATGAGTTCGATCACAACGAACAACATCTCTGTCTGTAATTAATTAATTAATCAAGATTAGAATTCAACAATTAAACAATAAATAGTTTAAGTCGAGTGTAGGATAAAAACAATCAACTGAATTAAAGTAAAAAAAAATTGGAATAACAATCGTCAGGTTGTTGTAACAACTTGATGTCCAATGGTGATTTTTTTAATCAACAATCAATTCAGTTGATTAACAATTAGATAACAATCATAATAATAACCTATTGAAATAGTCTTGGTAGGGGTTAGGTGTTGGTTATTAATATCAACAATTAAAACTCAACTAGGTCTAATCACGATGAGGTAAAGTGATAAAAATTGAGACTAATTGTTGATTGTTGATTGTAAAAGTTTTTAGATTATGATTTATGTTGTAGGCCAATGTTTTTAAATGATAATCTCTTTGTATTAAATACAATCAGTAAATTGTTGTAATAATAATAATAGTTACCAATTAATGATTTACGCTCTCGGTAGGCAGTAAATCTTGATTCTTGATCTGGTAAAATTGTTTTCCATTGGTTAGAATAGTAATTGTAAAGTGATTTTAATTGTGACCAATCAAGATTATCATTTTTTTCAGTAATTCCCAAAACAATTGGCCATAGTTTACGCCGTAATGAGTGACTTGCAATGCCCTAAATTGTTAACAATTAAGAAAAAAAAATCAAGACAATTAAACATTAAATCAAGTTCATTGTTGATTGTTGTTTAGTTTTGGTTTTATCAACTGGTGTTGTTAAAGAGGAAGGAGTCTTAATCAATTGATTTGATTTGATTTGATCTCTAATTGTTATCATGATGATTATTATTATGATGATTATTATCACCAAACAATTTAACTACAATTAATTCAGTGAAAAGCATTTTAATTTTGATAGGGTTTGGTTAATAATGTGTTAACTATGGTGAAAGCAAATCTAATCAGTTTTGATATGCTCTTAATTGTCTTAATCATAATAACAAGATAACAATCAACTAAATCAGATTAACAGTGAATTGGACGATCAAAATTTTTTTAATTCTTCTAAATCAAATTAATCATAATAATCATTTTTCAGCAATAACATCAACTCAAGTAATAAAAAACACATAACAAGATACAAACAATGAAAAAAATTGATAGTTAATTAAAAAAAAAGTATCAACAAGTGAAACAATCAACGTTTTGTTAAAATTAATCAGTTAATCTCAACAAAATTTTTACTGGATTGATTGTTGATTAAAAATCGTGTCTACTTAATTTAATGGTGAAAATTATCACAACAATTAACACTTATCAAGTATAAAACAATCATTTTTTTGCTGTTGATTGTTTTTTACAACAATTATGATTATGTTTATCAGAAGCAAGATCATGAGAGATATTAAATTGTAATCAAAAAAGTGTGATTATCATCAGAAATTAATTGTAATACAATATCAAACAAGGTATTATCGTTATAACAATCATCAGATTGTTAATTATCATTAGTTGATTATCATCAATTGTGGGTGAAAATTTTAACCGAAAGTGAACCAGATTAACTGTTAATAATAAATAACTTTTGGGTTAAATTAAGTTGATAGAAATCAAAATTTAAGTAGAGCGAAAATTTAATGATAATCTTAATTATGATTAAAAAGAAATCATCTTGATCATCAGAAATGAGAATTAAAAAGTTCAACTAACAATCAAGTTAAAAATCATATCAACATCATGAGAGTCACAATTAAAAATTGAAAGTTACAATTAATCGATCAAAAATATAAATCGTAATTACTTGATTTTGTTGTTAAAATATTCGATTAGTCTAATTATATAATCATAATTATCTAGCAATTTATTGTCAATCGATTGTATAAAGAAAAGTTTGATATGTTAATTGGGCAACAATAATTACCCTCTTGATTGTGTTAGCTGATTTAATTTAGGATCAGCACAATTAAAACTCATCTACAAAATGTAAACATCATTATCTCATCAAATTAGAAAAAAATTAAGTTAATTGTGAAATTAATGTTGATGGTAAACAAGTAATCTAATACACCTACAATAAAGTTAATTATAAATAATCAAATTTGATTGTATTTGACTAGAACAAACAGAATCTTAAATTGTTATCATCTTAAATGCTAATTTTGATAATTACAATTTAAAGTTGATCTTGATACTAAATTAAAATCAACCAAATTGTATCAATTATATAGACACTGTGGTTAACAATATCAGATTGTCTAATTGTTATAATTAACTTTCATTTTGATGATATAATCAATGGATAAGGAGTTTGATTGAAATAATTGATCAGTAATTAAAAAGAAATGATGAAAATTAAATAGTTGGCTTGTTGTTTCGTGAGGAATCAAATTGTTTGAGTTAATTTAATTACCATTCTGTTGATCATAACTCTAAATATAAAATGTTGATTAACTAAATTACAATTAATTTAAATATATAATCAAAACTGTATCATCATTAAAACAAAATTGTATTTATTTCATGATTAATTTTCAACTAATAACAATGTGATTATAATTAAATCTTAATCAGATGAACACAATTAGTTACGATTAAGATGATGATTATATTGATTTAATGATTAAAGAAAAAAATTTAAATTAATTTTCATCTTGTCCAAACCTACAATTTAATTAGATATTCTAACTGATTAATTAATCAATGGTTTTATTAATTGTAAAGGCTAAATTTAATAATAAAAGTTAATTACTATTTATATTATCAATTAAGTAAATTAATTTAATTAAGTTACAATCAAATTAATCTGTTAGCATCATTTCAAATGGTTGATGAACTTTCAAATGATTTTAATTCATCATCTATCCAATTAGTTAATTGTATTCCAACATTTGAGCTTTTTAATCAATCATAATCAACAATTGATGCAAATTAATCTGATTAAATCAATTCTGATAATGACATTGATGATTAGCGAATTATTTTCTCACCAATTTAAATAGTGAGAAAAAAATATCAAAGTTTAAATTGTGATCAGATGATTATGAATAATTAATAACATTTTAGAATTGAATAATTAAAGTTAATTGCGCGGAAATGAGCAACAGTAAATTTTAATTATGATCATCATGATTATGATAATTATGATTTAGTTACATCCGTTGGTAATTTGAAATTAAATCAGCTTCCGAAAGAGATTAAAAATCAAATTGTTGAAATGGTCAACATTAAATTGCTGGTTAATTGTGTTCAATTGGTAAGAATTGGTTAAATAGATCGGAGAGGGAATTGTTACAATCATAATAACAATTGGATATTCAAAAATTAACTGAGTTCAACGCGAATTAAATTCTTAGAAGTTTAAGTTTGATCACAATTAACTGAAAATGAAACAATTTGATTGATTAATTGGCAACAAGGCGCATGGTGGGACCATGGAGGAGGTGGAGGTTTCCACCGGTAACATGAAATATCATATGTATCAATTGTTTACAATAGAGTTTTAATCATCATGATTAATGAAAAACTGAATAAACATGACGATGATGGTGAGAATATTAATTGTAAATCATATGATCATCAACAATTAATCACCTTTCTGATGATTCATTTTCAATTCAGCTGATTGAAGAGACAATTAAATGAGTTGAGAAAAAAAAATTTAAAGATCGAGGATGAGACTGGATTAGATTTTAATTAGATTATTACTTGATCTTTCCCTCAAAAGGCCATAATCATCTTCGTTTAATCAACTAACACAATTAATTATTGTTAAAGTTTAACTAAGACAATCAAGGAAGAGACAATAGATTTTATGTTAATTTAGTTCTTTTTTTTTCTTGATTGTAACAATACAATAGAATTGATTAGTTTAACTGATAGAAACACGTTGTCTTTTGTAAGTTAATCATGGTAATGACAATCAAACGTAAATTAACTTTGAATTGTGATGAAAGTTTGTGCTGATTAAATGGCTCTTAGATACTCACAATTTACTAAACAAATTAACCTTTAAAACAACGGTAACAATTAAAACAGAAAACAAGAGTGAAAAGATACAAAACATTCATAAGGAATGATGTTGATCTTATAACATTTTAATTGTTAAAATGAGTTGATGAAAGAGGACATAATGACGATGATGATGAAGAGACAATTAGTTGACCGCGGTCAAGAAATTTTCAACCGACAATCAGGCTCATAGTAAAGGAGGAAAACTCATCTTTTCAAGTCAATCAAAATGAAAGTGAATTTGTTCAAGATTAACTTACGATGGTTGAGATCAGGAAGAGCATTGAATAAGGTGTGGACTTGAAGTGGATTAAGGTTTAAGGAGGAGGATCAATTAGAAGATAATATTTACCCCTTTACAAATGCGGTCAAGAAGATGTCGTCGTGATGAATGTATGTACTTCTCTTGGTATTCATCTTCTGTCAATGGTGGTAATCGTTGTTGTGGGATCGAACAATCAATTTGTGGAAGAGCCGGTGGAGGATGTGAAATGGGCTCCTGATTATATTCTTGTCGATTTCCGTAATGAGCGTTTTCTTCTCGATGCCTTGCATAGCCTAAAGGATCTCGCAAAGTATTACGAATAATTCCTTCACCATCTTCGTATGGACTGAGAACATAATTGGTAACTTTAGAGAATTGGGTTAGAGCGGTTGTCCAAGGATCGCGAAGAAGCCTACTGGCGATGTGAGAACGTCTTGGAGGTGGAATATAATGGTCACTTGGGCGTTGAAGGGATCGACTGCTTAATGCACAAAATTCAACTTGAGGGTCAACCTCATCTTCATCATCATTCTTAGGAGAATCATGTTGGGAGATTGATGAAGGTGAATGTGGCTGCTCCTCAATTTCTGATGAAGAAAACATGGTGAGGGTGAACAAAGATGCGAAAATTATCAATGACAATGATGAAACTAGTAAATTGTAAACACAATTAGTCCAGTGATGAATTCAGATGATCAGATAAAACCGTGTGTTGAGGTGATGACCTTTAGATAGAAAATGAGAGAGAGAAAAAAAGATTTAAACCAAAGGAGATTTAATTTAGAGGAAAAGACTCACCAGGTTTTATTATCACAATAGAAAAGACAACACACACATTGGATTAATTGTTCACTAATTTGGTAACAATTTTTCTCTTAAGTATTGATGGTGAGATGACGAGCAAATGATGGCAAAGATGATGGAGGTGGTTGAAGAAAAAACAAAGGTGAGAGAGAAAGTAAAATGAGAGAGAGAAAAAAATAACCAAAGGTTGACTGTGTTTCTGTTACACAATCAAAGTGGTTACAAAATGTTAGCTGAATAAAGGGTAAGATGATTGATCTTTTCTCATTGACAAAGTCAGTAGATTTGTTTCATCGTGGTATCCAGAAAGGGGGGGGATAATCACTTACGATCACTGGATTAGTTGAACTAAAAGGATAAGAAATTAAAATGATCCCATGGAATTGAAAGAGAAACAGAAAATACCAAAGTCTCTTTGTCTGTGATGACGATTCTGTTGAAAGAAACAACAACAAAGTGGTCACGTGACTCAAGAGCTTTTTTGTTTACCTTTTTGTTCAAAATTCATTTTCTTTTCATTTTTTTATTGTTCTTTTCAATTTTGTAATTAACTTAATTATCTGATTCTTTTCTGAATTAGTTAAACCTGATTTCTTTGAATTTTGCTAATTGGTGTTTCTCTTTAAATCGTTTCATTTGTTTCGATTAACATTCAATGTGTTGGAATCACTTTTTCCCTTTGCTGTCAAATGTTGTCTGTAAATTGGACTGTTGATATTAATTAATTGATTGATTTCTTATATTGAATTTATCAAAATTAACAATTTAGACTGTTTAACAAATAGATTGTCAATATTCATCAACTTAATTAGACAATTACAACAGCTACTGGTTTCCTATTTCTACTTATATGGTTTTCCTTCATTTCAATTTTCTGGTTATTGAGAATCTACAATTTAAAAGGTAATTTGCTCACAATTGATTTCTTTTTATTTACAATTTTTAATTGTAACAATTTATTTATTATCCTTTGTCTGTTTAAAAATCGCAAGCAAGTTTATTCATCTAATTAGTATCTTGTTCATACCCTCATGAGAGTTTATCTTTCAATGTTTGAAGATAATCACATGTTTGGGTAACAACATTTCGAGATAATTTAATTCTGATTGTTGATTTAATTGTTTCTTTTTTTTTCCATCATTTTCCCTGGTTAGATTTTCATGGAATCGATAACTTTTAAAGATGTTGATTCAAATGTTCCAATTGATTTAAATGTTATACTTGCTGATCAATATGAGACTCGAGATATTCACAAGGGTAAACATTAATCTCTTTAAGTTTCTATTAAATTAATTATCTTTATCTAATTATAGTAAAAGTGTTTGTGGCCATTTTGAAAGACAAGAAATCAATATCACCAGCTATTCGCAGTTTAGCTAAATTGTTTCCAATCCCGAAAGATTTGATTCACTTGAAGCGAGTTAGAAACAATCAACAGTCGGATACCAATGAGATAATCATATGTAAAGAATGCGAGACTTCAGTTGATCAAATTGAAAGAAAATTAGCAAATTCGATTGATTATACTGATTTAAAGATCGTTTCGGTACCAAATGGGCCACCTTTTAATCGTTGGCAGTTTGAAAAAGCATCGAAACTATGGCCGGTCAATTTTTTCGAGAATAAAGAGTAAGAAATGAGCAATTGATTAACTTTGAATTTGTACTTGTAGAGAACAGAAATTAACTCAATTACTTGAATTGTTTATCGTCAGAATTACTCAGAGACTTGATGGAACTTGTATCAGTTTAAATGATCGATGGACTATCGATTCAATTATGAGAGATCTTGTGAAAAGATCAATGGAAAATAATTATCGAGATTTTGGTGCAATCGTTGATTCGAATTTTAATGTTCTGGTCATTTGTGGTGATCACATTGATCGACATCCACTAAGACATTGTCCAATGAATTTAATTGATTTAATATCATCTCTCCAAGGTGGTGGATCTTGGTATAAGAAGGACAATCAAGAAAATCAATCAATTGATGGACCGTTATCCTTAATTATGACGACCGATCATGATCCTGATGCGTATCTTTGTACAGGGTATGATGTTTATCTAACTCGAGAACCTTGTATAATGTGTTCCATGGGACTTTTACATTCGAGGATAAAACGAATATTTTTCTTGGAGGAACAAATTAAATCAACAACTAGATTAAAAGATGGATGTCCTAATGATTTAGCTCTATCACGAATGAAGCTTCACACTAATCCAGATATTAATCATAGATTTGATGTTTGGAGAGTGAAATTAAAAAATGATTGTTGAAATCGCGAAAAAAAATTAATTTGCTATTTACTAATTACCACTCACCACCATATCCTCATCGTAAAAATCAACATGATCTTGTTTTTTTCGTATCTTTAAAGATGAAAATTTAATTTCTTGTTAATTTGTAATCAATTGTATCTAATGAGTTAATCGCTGGAATCATCGCTGGAGTCATGTTCATCTCTGGACTGATTTCCTCTTTGAGCTCTGCTAACAGTTGAACTAATGAACGGCGATGAAATTTCATCAGATGAAGATCGTTCTTGGCTCGACAAATTCTGGGCTCGTTGTTGTTGTCTTCGTGGTCTTGGCCGTGGTCGAAATCTTGGATCGTTCAACTGTTGCAATTCTAATGAGACACCACGTCTTCCTCTCAGTCCAGCTCTAGCTCTTCTTGCACCTCTCCTTTGGCCTCTTGATTGACCTCTACCTCTACCTCTTGGTCGAGATTGAGTTAGAGTTTGAGTTTGATTTTGTCGTAGACGAGGACCTGAAAGTCTACGAGCTCTTTGAACAATATCATGTCTCACCGGAGATGCTGACATGTTATCACTTCTCGAACTAACTGATTGACGACTAATCGCCTGAGAACCAGAATTACTTGAAACAACACTAGCACGAGAAGATGAAATGGGTGATGTATTCATACCAGTATTCCTAACACTAGGAGCCGCAACAGTCCGAGTAAGTGAATCAGGCCAAATGACAGCGGATCCCCAAGATTCATTAGTTTCCGCTGAACTTGCTGTACTCATTGCTGGGCTTGTATTCGGTGACCGTCGCTCTCTTTTAATATTAAACAATTGACAATATCGATCTATCAAATTGTCGACCAGTAAAACTCTTGACCGGTTAGAATAATTTTCGCGACAAACGGGACACTGCCCATTATGATTTCTCCATTGGGTAAAACATCCGCTACAAAAGGTGTGTGAACAATTGATATTAACAGCGTGATGGATCAACTGTTGACAAATAGCACATTTGAGTTCACTTTCAACCAACTCTCGAAGTTGAGTCAACAACTGAGAGGGTGTTTGGTTGCCCGAACTGGTCCCGCCGGTGGTAGAGAGTAAAGAAGAGTTTCCAGCAACCGGCCTTGGAGATGGACATGGAGATGGAGTTCGAGAGACCACAGATGATCGTGAACTTGCAGGAGACAACGAAGTCTCAACTCTCCTTGAAGATCCACTTTCGAAAGAATCTCTCCGTGGGGTTGCCTCTGATTCAGAAGCGCTACTTCTCGAACTCATAATCATTAAGAAAGACGAAGATTTACCAAATTAAGCAAAAGAAAAACTTCAATTTTATAAAGAATAGTAAAATGAAAGGAGAGAAGACAAATTGTGATAATTAATTTTAATTGTCAATAATCTTTCCTGGATTATTTAAAACCATTTAACATTATTGGAGAGGGATTTTAATTAACAATCAATTAAACAATTAACCCTCATAATCCAAAACATGTTTGTCAATTTATCCCATGGAATATACAGAAATCATACCTGAATCTAAGATCACCCAATAAGTCAACGGAACATTTTATTCAATAATTTTCATCGAGATCAGCATATGAAAAATTGAATCGAAATTCTTAGAGATTAACTTTAGATTTATCAATTATATCTCTGAGGATATTTTCATCGAAGCCGAAATAGCTCAGTTGGGAGAGCGTTAGACTGAAGATCTAAAGGTCCCTGGTTCAATCCCGGGTTTCGGCGAATCCTTTTGCCTCCGTTCATTTCATCTCACTTTCGCCTCTGATTCTGATTAATAGAAACAATTTATTTCTGCTTAACAACTGATTTGTATTTCTTTCTTATTCCATTTCTTATTGTTGGTCACTTTAATCTTTAATGTCTTTAATTTGAACTCTATTGAGTTTTTTTGCCAATCGTTGATGAATAATTTTCATTTTTTCTGTCATGATTGACTGGGGTTTCTAATTGTCATCAATCGAGGCAATTGACCAGAATGTTAATATCATTTACGAAATGTGAATAAAATTAGATTTTTACTTGATCTTCAGGTCACTTATCCATTAAAGTTCAAATCTCAATATCGGAAATTATTTCCAACGAAAAGAAAATCTAATTACCTGTTTTACTTTTAAATGATCAGTCTTAAAGTTGAAAATTAAATCGGTGTTATATCAATTTAACCTTCTCTCTATGAATTCATTTACTCTTTTTTCAATTTAATTTGTTAATTGTTTCTAATTTGCAATCAGTTGATTTAAAAAGATTTTATTCTTCGCAATGACAATACGGTCCCCGGAATTAATCAGCTGACAATTTTTTGTTTTTTTCTCAATCTCAACATGTGAATTTAATTTTAATCAATTTAATTGATTGGATTTTTCCTAATGATTTGTTGATTGTTTCATTTAAAATTTGATATTTATTACGTTTGGAGTTTTGGAGTAATTCAGAGTTTTTGGCTTTCAATTTTTTCTCGAGCAAACATTTTCTTTTCGAGTTTTGCTTTTTGGCTTTTATTTTGAAAATGGAGATTCCTGTTGCTTTGAAGAATCGGTTGAATACTTTTAAAACAAAAATGTCTTCTCTTAAAAGTGATTGTCAAAATTTATTATCTAAATATGATTCTATTCGTGAAACTATTGAAGGAAACGCTTTGGAAGAGGCTGCTCTTGATTTAACGACGACTTTTACAATCAACTCATTATTCTGGCGTAAGTATAAAGATTGTCCAATGTGAAACTTTTTAATTTTCTACAATTTAATTTGTTTTTTCTTCAGTTTATTTAACGTGTAAAGGAGTGGACCCGAAAAATCATGATCTTAGGCTGGAAATCAATCGTATCAAACAAGCCAACTTGAGATTGAAAAAATTACAAGACTCATCTAAAGCTCCTAAACTTAACATTCCAGTAGCTAAAAGATTCATTAAAAGTGCCTTATTTGATCCAGAAGCTGGAAAAACAGTTGATACGACAGATGATATTGAACAAGATGATGAAAATGGTGAAAGACAAATAAAACGTTTGCGAAGTGATCCTGACGAAGAAACAAAAGACATCGAGATGAAGCCAGATACTGAATTGAAGGAAAGCGATGAAACTAAAGATGAAACTGAAAAGATAGAGGAAGAAGAGGACGAAGATGACGGAGAAGTGGAAATAGTTGGTACAAAGATAAACTCAGATAATACAAATAAATCGGACCGATTTTCAGGAGAATCAAGAAAGAGAAAAAACGAAGGACCAAGCAAAGGATCGTCCAAGAAGCGAATGTTCCGAAAACAGTTACGAAAGAAGTTCATGCGAAAATCTAATAGAAAAATGAAATAATCATTTTCCACAAATTTTCATCAATAGAAAATCACTAAATCATAATTTATATTAATGTAAAGTGTTTATTAAAGAACCAATTAAAAGGAGTTCAAATCAACCGGTGATCAAGTTGCTATTTCAATCATCCCGATGAACACAAACAACAATAGGAGTTAATTGATATCTCTGATCGATGAGCTTTAATTAAGTGCTTTTTAATTACAAAAAAAATGATAAAATAAAATCGATAAATCGGTATGAAGAAAAAAGATCCACAGCTGATCGAATCAAAGAGATTGATTGACGAGCTCAAGTTCCATTCATTGTTCTCAATTCTATTAACATCTTTTTCTAATTAATTTCTATGATTAAATCGTCACATTATTACGAAATATAAGCTCATCATTATGGAAGAAAAATTCATCGCTACAGGTAAGATTCAATTCTTTTTTATAGTTTATCTTCTTTGATGAATTTTATGTAAATTAGAATTTGAAAAATTGTTTTGATTCCATTTTCTTGATTAGAGCATCAACACATTCGTTTTAATCCGTTAACCGAAGAGTGGATTTTAGTATCGCCTCATCGAGCTAAACGACCTTGGAGTGGTCAAGTAGAGAAACACAAAGACGTGACGATACCTGAACGCGACGAAACTAATCCACTTTGTCCAGGTTCAGTTCGATCGAATGGTCAACGTAATCCTGATTACGATTCCACTTTTGTCTTCGACAATGATTTTCCAGCTTTACTCGAATCGGTGCCGATTCCTGAGAAAAGTACAAGTCCTTTCTTCCAATCAGCCGCAGCGAATGGTAAATGTAAAGTAATCTGTTTCCACCCGAAGTCAAACATAACGTTACCTTTAATGACGATCGATGAGATTATCGCAGTTATTAAGATTTGGATTAGCGAATTGACAACTTTGGGTAAACAATTTACTTGGGTGCAAATATTTGAAAACAAGGGGGAAATGATGGGCTGTTCGAACCCTCATCCTCATTGTCAAATTTGGGCTTCGTCATTTCTGCCCAATGAACCAATGAAAAAAGACAAATCTCAGGCCACTTATTACGCTAAAACGGGTACAAACTTACTGATTGATTATCTCCTCGAAGAGTTGAAATCAGGTGAACGATTGGTAACTCAAAATGACCATTGGGCTGTTGTAGTCCCTTATTGGGCAGTTTGGCCTTACGAGACGATGATTATTCCCAAGAAACAAGTAAAACGTTTAAATGATTTAAATGAAAATCAAGTTGAACAATTAGCTGATATAATGAAAAGATTAACCACTCGTTATGACAATTTATTCAAAATGTCTTTTCCTTATTCAATGGGCTGGCATGGTAAGTGAAAACAATTGATTCTCCATCCAACAATCAGTTAATTGTTCTCTCTTTTCTCAAGGCGCTCCTACCGGTGAATATGCCGATCGAAATGTTGACCATTGGACTCTTCATGCGGTCTATTATCCACCTCTACTTCGTTCTGCCACAATTAAGAAATTCATGGTTGGATATGAGATGTTAGCACAACCCCAGAGAGACATTACACCCGAACAGGTAATGTAAATTCATCGCAATTAACAACAATTTAACATTGATTTTACTTTGATTCTTCTTACATAAAGGCTGCTGCAACTTTGAGAAATCTTCCCGAAAAACATTACAAATCAACCGATTAATGATTAACGCAAATTCTTCTGGTGATTATTTAGTAGTACAAATTCCGTAGGAACAAAGAATTACAAATTTTATGGAACTTTCGAGTAACCGATTAGATGATATGTTTGTCCAAATAATTAGAAGCAACAATTAGAATTAACAAATAAAAGTAACAATTTGAACTCTAACGATTAACTTGTTTCTTCTTTATTTTTGTTTACGCTTTTTTTTCTGGACAATTTAACGAAAATCAGATTAACTAAAATTGCTTCCACCATGAAGAGTTAATAAGAAATACGGTGAATAGAAGTGATTGTGATCGTAATCATATTGAGATAATTAAACGTTATCGAGATAATTTTCCAATAATAATGAAGACTCCTCTTGACAATCAAATCGTCATCACCATTGTTTTTACCGATTACAATGTAATTCCTTTTGGACTTGTTTATGGTGAATAAACAAATTGAAAGTTAATATTTTCTCTGAAAATATAAACATTTAAAGTTAACACGGTAACAATTGAAAGCTGTGGAAAAATGTTAAAATTGATCAAACAATCTCTTAATTAGTTAATATTATATATGTAATTGTATGTATATTATATATGCTTAAGCATTTTGTTTCTTGCAAAATGAAAAATTACCCACACAGCAAATAAAAAGATTTAAATGTAATTTATCCAGGGTTACAAAAACTCTTCATACTCATTCATATAATCATCATCATATTCTGGTTGTAAATTATTTCTTTCTAATTTGATTGATGATTTAACTAAAGTCTTCTTCTTGGGTTTGGCAGACTGTAAAAAGAGAGAGAAAGAGAAAGAGTCAGTTTAGTATGAAATGTATTGAACAATTAGAGTAAAAGGTAAACGTAAAAGAGAAAATTAAATTGTTACCTTTTGAGCTTTGATTTTTTCGTTATATAGAGCACTCAAACTACTTGATAATCTTTTGAGGTCATCAACTTCCATTCCAACACACAATTCCCGGAAAAGTGTTTCTAGAAAACCAACATAAAGAGGCGATTTCTCAGCTGTTGCCAATTTGTCCACTAAAAGTTTCCTAAAATCTTCAAAATTAGCTTTGGTAACTAGTTCAACATCGCTTAGGCAACCAGAAGGGACACCGACACCGAAAGTATCCTTTGCTAACATAAGATCAGATTCTTCTTGCAACCTTTGCTGTTCCAATTTATCGGCTAATATTTCTTCAGGTGTTCTCACTTTATTGGCTAAGGCCTCGAGTTCAGCTTCTGCTTGGCGTCGTTTTTCATCTTTCTCCTTGATTCTTTCCTTGAAAGGCTTTTTCTTAACAGGTTGTGGTTTCTCTTCGATTACTACTTCTTCTTCCTCATCTTCATCGTCCCAATTATCTTTAATATCATCGTCTAGATCTTCATCTTTCCATTTGTTTGCTAATGATTGAGATGAGGGAAATGCGTCATCCATAGTGAGCGAGTAAGAGGAAAACAAATCAACACACAATATGGACAAGAGTTTACCTTGGATTAAATCAATGAGAAGGGTTTTCAAGTTGATGGACACAGAGATAGAGGTTAATAGGTAATCAAATTAACTTGAATGTTTAAGAAAATGATGACACAAATTGAAATAAACGAAATAAGAAAAATGTGTTAGTGTTAAAAAGTGATGAAAAAATGGTGGCCACCAAAGAGTATCGAGACTATCGAATCTTCAATATCGAATATCGAATATCGAATCAAATTCTCCGCCAGGGGTCACCATTGAATGGAAACAAATGGAAATCGATTTGAGTTTTCATTCTTGTTGATTGTTTACTAATTTTGATTAGTCAATTTCTACTAAATTATAATTGTTTTTTCGTTAAAAATGGAGATTCTCAGAAGTCTAGTAACTTCCGGGGTAAAATGTTCGAATCGAATCTTTTCTCGACCAAATTTAATCAACCGGATTATGATCAACAATAAACGAAATCAAATGAACGTTCATAGTGAGGGTAAAATGATTGTCAACTTTTTGGCCTCAGAAGATGCTGATCGTTTATTAGTCATGTCTTATAGTGATCTTGGTTTTAGATTAACCAACGATCTTTTCCTTTTAGGACCAATTGTTTTGTTTCCCAAACAATTGTATTCTTGGAATGTCGGTGATGCCTCAAGAGTAACTCCAGCTTCAACTAGTCTCTTTTATCTTTTAGTTCCTAAAGTTGATTTAATTGTGTTTGGTAAGTTTAAATTTACTATTGTTTTTTCTTTTGCAACTAATTTACTTTACTTTGGCTTTTTAATTTTTTTCTAGGCTTTGGTGATCCTGGTAATTCTATTCCTCTGGAAACTAGGATATTCTTACAATCCAAGGGTATCAACTCCGAGTGTTTACCAACTAAAGACGCTGTCGCTACTTATAATTATCTAGTAGACGAAGGTCGTAGAGTAGCTGGAGCTTTTATTCCCCCAACGAAAACCGTACAAACATTAGCTGATGATCAGGCCGTCTTGCAAACTGGTGGTCGTCATGTTTCAGATTTCTCAGCGGGTTATTATGACGAATTAGCGGAAAATGAGTATATCCATGGTGAGCTTACTCGAGCTCGTTTTTCTCACTCTATGGGCGACTTAACCCTTGAAGAAATGAGAGAAAAAGTAAGAGAAATCCGTAAAAAGGCTAGACGAACTGAACCTGAATTTTAATCTCTTACAATTCAATTACATGTATAGTTATTTAAAATCATAAATTCTGTTGAACCAAATTGAATGAGACTAGTTTTGAAATAAACTGATTGCAAAATGTTTGTGATCAAGAGGTTTTACTTCATGACAATAAATAATCAAATACAGAGGAAAAAAGCAAGACAATATCACTAATGGTGAAAATTAACTCAACCAGTGACAATTTTCATCTTTTCTTAATCAACTTGGTACTACTCGTCTTCTCCCCTTTACCAGTAATTTGTTTACTTGGACCTGCATTTCCTCCGGTAAACCAATTTGTCATCATTTCAGATAATTCAGGCACATCGGGCATTTGAGTGTTTTGTATTTCTCTCTGAGCTTCAGAATCAGCAGCGTTCATCATCTTAGGTAGAATCATGATCAGAATCAAAGGTAATACCATCATCATAACCATAGGGTTGAAAAGGAAATCTGTTACTCTCCAGGTTTCTCTTTGTTGGAAATAAGCGAAATATGATTGAGGCTTAAACTTTAATGGATAATTAACCTGGTGCACTGCAGAGGTTTGAATGTAATTCACTTTTCGGGCTCGGATTTTACCCTTGGAATTAATGTCAACTCGCACTGGTATATACAAATAATCGGGATTAGTAACTTCAACAAGATAAGATCCTGGTGGAACATTATTTATTTCAAATGTCCCATCTCTCCTAAAATGAGGATAAAAAGACAATCATTAATAGAATATATTTGGTGCACATTGGTGATTAGGTTTTACTCTTAATCGATCATTTAACTTACTTCATAAAACCAATAAATTGACCATAATTAACAATAATTCGAGTAGCAATAAACCAAGAAGGTGTAATAGAGGAATTAGGACTTGGAAAACTCTTCCTTCAATTGTATTTATACTCGAATGTTTAACAAGTGATTCTGAGGCATAAATTGGTCCTTCTTGAGCTAAACATACTGAAGATGTTAAGTAGATACAAAAAACAATAGAAAAATAATACATGATGTAAATTAATCACAAAATAAACCAATTAACAAACATAAACAGAAAATTAAATTTCTTCAAAAAAAATGATCGATCATATGGTAAATCGTAAGTGTCGCCATCTATTTAGAAAATGAAGAAAATTTATTCTTTTGATGAAAAGAAAATTAATTTTGTTTTGGTTTTCAGTTTTTCTAATTAATTTAGTTTCTTAATTGTTTCTAAATAATTAATTAATAATTTTTTAGTAAAATGATGGTTTGAAGCTCACTTAAATTTTGTTTCAAGTAAAATTTTCTATCTAACGTTTCGGACATTTGGTAATTGATTCAAGTTTCACTTATCCTTTACCTTGCAAAGTGAATCTCTCATTGGAATTGGTTTAAACCTTTTGACTGTTGATTTAAATCAAAATAATTGTTCTTGTTTTGATTAATATCTACCCCGTTGTAGCTGTTAGTGATTCTATTTAATTTGGTTCTTTTTTAAATAATTTATTGTTACTCTTTATCCAGTTGTCTTAAAAGAAATGAGTGAGCTTTTATTGGATACTTCTATCCGAGCCTGGGTTTTCTTACCTATTGTTATTATTTCATTTTTATTTGGTATTCTTCGTCATTATGTGTCCATTTTGATTTCATCCACTAAAAATATTGAATTACATCAAGTACAAGACAGTCAATTGTTGATCAGAAGTAGATATCTCCGTGAAAATGGTAAATTTATCCCAAAACAGGTAAGATATTGATATAAGATTTGTCATGAAGGGTTTACACCAATATTGTTTCCTTCATTTCCTATTGATTGTTGAAATCTAATTGGAAGATAAATTAATTTTAATCACAGAGTTTCCTAATGAGACGACATTACTTAAATAATGAAGAAACTGGTTACCTTAAAGCTGGATCTCGTCGACCTGCTCAAGCTCCTAATCCAATGTCAGATCCATCAATGATGACCGATATGTTAAAAGGAAACTTGACCAATGTTTTACCAATGATTTTGATTGGAGGTTGGATTAATTGGACCTTCTCTGGATTCGTCTGTACCAAAGTACCTTTTCCATTAACACTTCGATTCAAGCCCATGTTACAACGTGGAATTGAATTGATGTCCTTAGACGCAAGTTGGGTCTCCTCTGCGAGTTGGTATTTCTTGAACGTTTTCGGTTTACGAAGCATTTACACATTAGTATTAGGCGAAAATAATGCTGCTGATCAAACGCGAATGATGCAAGATCAAATGTCCGGAGCTGCAATGGCGATGCCACCAGATCCAAAACAAGCGTTTAAAGCTGAATGGGAAGCACTAGAAATAAGTGATCATCAATGGGCACTTAAAAATGCTGAAAATGATTTAATTGGAGAGAAAAGTATTGGTAATCAACAATCACCATCAGAATTTAGTCCAGCAACAATAAGTGAACCTAGAAGTTGATTTAGCAAAGATCCATTTAATTACTGGACTTATATTTAAATTTTTGCTAGGCTACAATTTGTACGATGAAATTAATCAATTTACAATCGATTGAACGTTTTTTGTTTCTTCTTCGCCTTTTATACGTCTGGATGTATCCTGGTATCAATCAATTAATTCACAGGTACAAATTGTTTTCCATTTGGTCAAATAATCAATTTTAATTTACACAGTTAATTGTTCCCTTTTTCTTTCAAAACTAATTCATTAAATACCACAGAACTGGACAAGCGTTTATCTTTGAATTTCTTTACTCTTCGTCGACCACAAAACGCGCAATCAACATGACCTTTGAATATTTTACCATTTGTAGAACTTTTAACTCTCTTGACCTTTTTCATTCGTTTTTTCGGTTTATTTTGATTGTGTAACTTTCGATAATCTGATTTTTGTCGTTTTAATGGTTTGTAATCAGCTGAAGAAAATGATCTCACCTTTTTAACCATTTTCTTCAATCCACTTGGAACTTTCTTAATCATTTCGAATCCAAATTGATGGATAATATTTTGAGGTGAAACTCCAGTGATCAAAATAATTAAACAAAGAGAAAGAGTAACAATTAAAGAGATAAAAAGAATCATCACCTTGCGACAATCACAATCAGTTGAAAGGGTTGGTTAAGATGACGATTAGGATAATTAAGTGACATAATTTTTCAAATCCTTGACAATTTGAGACATTTTAATAGCAAATTTTGCCTTGAAAGTTGTTTCCAACACTTAATTGTAATGGTCATCGGTTATGCGTTAAAATGAAACAATTAAATTGTGTAAATTGAAGATGTTGGTTGAGATTATTGAAACTCAATTTACTGGTAAACTAATCAATCAATCAGATTGAATTTAATTAATTGACATAGACAAACAACAGACAAAGTCACTCTCAGTTTAATTACCAAAATGAACTTGAAAAAATTTGATCAATCAAAATATCTAGATTGTTTTACTTTAATTTAGTATAATTACTTGCTTGTTTTTATCACAATCAATTGATCATTTAACCAGAAAACCATTGGGAAAATGAGTTATTAATAAATGTTTATAAATTTGATTTCTCTTTCAGTAATAATCTCAATTTAGTTTATTCTTGATTATCAATTCAAGATCATAAATGTATTGATAGTTTTGATTGTTTTTCGCAATTAAATTCAAATGTTGTTTGTTTATTTACTCGCTTCTTGATTGGTTTTGATACAAATGAAAAAATTGCACATCATTCTAGTTGATTTAATTGTCATAATTGTTAATTTTCATGGACGATAATCATCAGAAAGAGATAAACATTTCTCAAGGAAATTGTTGACCAAATTAATTAATTCACACCAATGAATTTGCTTAAATATTGGTCCGAATTTCATTTTGATTCAGTTGTAGTTTACAATTCCAATCACTGAAGATTAATTTGCTTTACGTTTTCAAATTACAATCAATTTAAGTAATGGATACACTCTGGTTAATTTATTTAATTTCTGCCTTTTATATGATTGATGTTCCAGTTAATTGTTTACCGATTCCAATGGACCAAATAGGAATAATCAATAATACAATTACTTCCAATAGTTTCTTATCACCTGATTTCTCTAGATTATTATTCCCTCAAGGTAATTATTAGTATTAATTGTGATTTTCTGTGATTTAACGATAATTTCTCGTTTCTTATAATCATCTAAGTGAATACTGATTTATTTCGTTGGTGGTTTTCCAGTCAATTAGCTCCAACACCTTATACAAGACAATCAAATTATCGCAATGAAAATAGAACCAATTTAAATTCAATCGGTAATAACAAGAATTTTGGACGACAATATGGTTCGAACAATTTAAATGGTGACATGTTCGGTGATTACAATGGAGCAAATGAAGGTTTGTTAGTTGGTTGATTAGTCGAATTGTTGATTACATTTGATGTTTTTTTCTTTTCTTTAAAATCTACAAAAAGGTGATGACTTTTTCTCACAAATATTTTCCTTCCTATTCGGATCTCCATCTTCTGGCGGCGGTGGTAATAGTGGTCATTATGGTCCAAGTAATGGTGGAGTAGATGAACAAGGCCGAAGTGAGGTTAATATTAATTCAGGTTCGAATTCGGGGTCAGGATCAAATTCTGGTGCAAATTCTGGTTCAAGTTCTGGTTCAAACTCTGGTAGTTTTGGAATGACCCAACAAGAGTGGTCTCAATATTTACAACTGATTCAAGCCTTAGCTCAAGACGGTGACAGTGGAGGCGGTGGAGGTGGAGGTCTCGGTGATGCTGGACAATTAATTAATATGGCAATGAGTGCGATAGGTGGAGGGTTTTAACAATGTACAAAGAAAATAAGTTTTGTAATTATGCAAAAAATGAAATTTCATAAATAAATGTTGATATTCTTAAAAAAAGTATTCACGAATTTATCATCAACTAACCCAAAAGTACGAGAGGACGGGAAAGATCGACTTATTATAATGTATTGAATGAATCTTTAGATTAATCTATTAGATTAATTTTACTGTTTCTTTTATTAATACATAACTTAAACTTTACCTTTTTTGGATTAAAAACGTAAGAGTATTGGATTACATTGTGATTATTGGTGATATTTTTCACCATAGAGAAAAAAAGAGAAAAGAAAAGATCAAAATAAACAATCAAAATCATAGTAGATTATTATTATTGATTTGATGTGATAAATGTAAAGGTCACTTTTCATTTGCATTTATTTTCGAGGTGAGATGGTCTTTTTATTTGAACGAACACATTTGCCAAGATCTAATCGACATTTATATCCGTTTGGACAACAGTGCAGTCCATCAGAGCAACAGTTAGCACTAGGGTATGGACAACAAGCCCAACTACCTTGTGGATCTTTGCAACAGGTATTCTGAGATTGGCATTCGAATGATGACCCTGGACATTGTGTACCAATCGAACTCGAACTATTAAATAAGTCAACATCAACTCTATTCAATTGGCCAAGAGTTGATTTCACATTACTTGATACCAAAGGGATTCGATGGATTTTAGGCTTGACCACTCGATCGTTTGGACAGCAATGGACACCATCACCACAGCATTTACTATGATCGGGATCACAGCATCCATATCCTCCGATTGTCACAGCACAACAAGTTTCGTCGTCCTCGCAAATTGTCCTATTGTCGGGACAAGTTTTCGTATAGTTGGAACCTTCAAGCTCACCAACGATTCGGATTTTTGTAATGCCTGAAATTGAAAAAGGAGAAAATTAAAACAATTAAATAACACCCAATTTACTAGTTAACAGTTTTAATACTAATCAATATTCAACATTCAACCATAATCAGTTAATTGTTAAGAGGTTCAGAGTAAAATTAAAGGCTAGAAAATTACTTTTGTATATGATTACTAGTTAGCTAATTGTTTACCATTAAGGTAATCAAACAATTGGTGATTATATCAATTTTGATTCGACTCCAATAAACAATTTACCATTTTGAGATGATATAAGACAATTAAGATGATTAAAGTAGGAAAAATAAAAGTAAAAAGTAAAAAGTAACATTAATTTCTATGTACTTTTGATAATCGTTACAACTTACAAGCAATTTAATTGATATAATAAAAATTAATCTATTGGTAGATTGAAGTTAAAGAAAAAGTTAATTGTTGATATACCATTTAGATGGGGAGATCAATAAGATAGATTTTAAATTGAAACTACAATTGTACTTAACTTAATTAGGGAAGAAATAACAATTTAAAAATTAGTTGTTTTTTTTCTTGTTTCAACCTCATCAATTAAATATTAATTAGCATCATCATCATTAACAATCAATGGTAAATTATAATAGTCAACACAAGTTTCAACTTACAAATTGACTAATTAACGTTCGTGATAGAAACTAATTATGATTACAAAGTATATTTGTTGGATTTCCTTTCACACATGATTAGAATGATGAAATATTAATGATGTAATTTAACTGAATCATCAAATGGTAAAGAAAAACAATGAAACTAACTAGGTTTAAATTGTCACAATTTAGTAGTAAAAGATAATATATTTAGATCAAAAATTGAATGAAAAACTTGAGATATTGAGAATAAAAATTTTTCTCTAAAATTATGAATGGAAAATCAAATCAAATTAATTTAACTGTCGCAGCATTTGAAGTAAGTGAACAGTTTATGATATTCAATCAACAATTAACCAAACAATTAAATGATATGTTTGTTTTGAATAAAAAGGTTCCGATAACGAATTTATTTCGAGTTGAAAATGGAGAGTATATTCCGATTCTAAGGCCACTTCGGCAACTCCTCAATGATATTGGTTACTTTGGATTCTTCAGGTAAGTTTAATTAAATTTAATTACAATCAAAGCAAATTAACTACATGAATAATTCAACAGAATCAATTTGAAAATAGCCAAACATGGACAAGTCGGACGATTGACACCAACGGGCTATCATGATGGTGTCCTTGGTATGATTCAGAATAGAGTGAGTAAAAAGTTACCTTAATTGTGCGGGTAAATTGAACTCTAATTGTTAACAATTTAGACGGCTGATACTGCAATTATACCGATACCTTTGACAACCCCTGAACCACCCGGTTGGCTTTCACCAGTTATTAATGAGGAAAGTTATTACATCTACAGTATACCTTATTCATCAGTTAGGTCCACTCAGGACATTTCGAAGAGTTTAATTGTCTTTGATTTGATGATTATTTGGTTAACCGTTTTAATTGTTACCTATGCATTGGAAACAGCAATTGTGTTGACCAAAAAACTATCAACTAATGGATTTTGTTTAAAATTGTTTCAAACTTTTTCAAGCTATTTGGCTATACTATTTGGACAATTCAATCCTGATCAGCAAAACAATTTAACTCTAATCAGAATTTATCAAAGTTTCATATTGTTAGTTTCTTTGACTCTATTTAATGCTACATTTAATACAAGTACAATTACCGGTGAAAATCAAGGTAAAATTGATACACTTCGAGATGTTGTCGTTCAGGATAAGATACCGATATTTCTGGAGGGACTATCGTTATTTGAACTATTTCAAACGGGAGTTACTCATGAACATCGGGAAGTTTTTAAATTGGCGAATAGGAAAAAATCAACTCAACCTTTTGGCCTCACATCGACCGATATATTTGAAACATTATCACCAAAATATGCTATCCTGGTCTCAGAGAGAGCAGGTCACTCGGGGATGATTATACCTTCCGCTTTGGGTAACACTTATGTAGCGAAAATTTATCGTTCCAAGAAACCTTATCATCGAGGTTTATTGGCTTATATCGTTAATCCAAGAGATAATGTCGATGAAACAAAGAGACGTCTCTCCGATTTGTAAGTTAATCATTTTTTTCCAATTCCAAATCAAGTTTGACCCCCGTTTCTCTCTTTCTCTCGTTTATCTATCGCTTTCAGGGCCTTGAAGGCACTTCAAGGAGGAATTTTCAATAGAGTACTTGGTCAAGTTCTAGACCAATTCATGTTAAGTATACCATTCTTACAGGTTAATCGATTTGATCTAATTAAAATGAATCTCGAATCGGATGAAGGTGATCAGAATATCTTACCTCTTGCATTGCCCGGGATTCTGATTCTGTTTCATGTTTATATTGCATTGAACATTTTATCAATTCTCATCCATCTTATTGAACTTTCAACTAGATTATCATTACTATCAACCGAATTGAGAAAATAATCTCAATGGAAATGTTTACATTGGTAATAATTTGATTTGAAAAAGAAAGAAAATGTAATGTAATCAATCACTTAATTAAATAAACAGAAAATAATATTAATTATTCTGGTATCTTTTTAGGTTTACTGATAATTTGGAAGACTTTGTTTTCTTTTATCAAATATATTTCCTAACCTCTCATGATGAATGAAG
Source organism: Panonychus citri (assembly GCF_014898815.1). NCBI lineage: Eukaryota > Metazoa > Arthropoda > Arachnida > Trombidiformes > Tetranychidae > Panonychus > Panonychus citri. The sequence continues at coordinate 3,628,139 of NW_026515543.1, read as the reverse complement.
AGATGTTGACAATTTTCTGAGAGAGTAACAGCCAACACTTGATAGATTGTCAATTCAAACGAGAATCAGACACAGTTAATTGATTAGAATTAGTAAATTGTGTCGAAGTTTTCTTTCATTTAGCTTGACAACAACAGAAATCTTGACGATGGTAAAAAAGATGGAAGATACTAGAAGATGAAGAGATAATTTCAGAAGAATTGAAAGAAATTCTAATTGTTGACATTGCCTTAATTGTATCACATAAATCAAGTCTGAAGGGTAGTACATAGATCGTAGAAAGTAATGATGAATAATTTAGAAAAGAAATTAACTAAATCATCAACATGGTCAATAAAAAAGTAAACAAGATTAGTAGGTGACCCAAAACATAGGGAAAAAAGGAACCAGAGAAAAACAAAAACATAAACAAATCACTTGGAGATTATTATTATTGTTTTACTAATTTTCTAATGAAAAATCATTTAATACAAAGGTTTAGTTAACTAGATTACTATTATAATCAAATATTAATAGAATTTAGAATTTAAAAAGAAGAAAAGAAAAGAAATTAATTCTTACCTTGGGAACAATTTAAACCAATACATTTTTCTCTGTGTGATGTTACTTTTGTTGGTGTTGTTACAATTAAGGTAAAAAGAATACCAGTCAAATAAGCAAAGTACATGATTACAGTAAACAGAAATTAATTGTTCTCTGGTTGATTAGCAGTTAGAAGGAGAAAAGAAAATCACAAATGATTAACTGGATCGAGAATAACAAACAGATGATTCAATGTCTTGAGATGAAGTGAAGCTCATCCACTTATCCGCTTTGAGAAGAGAAAATCCAATAAGTGTTTGTCGAAATTTTCTCTTTCTTTTCTCGTGATTTGATAGAATTGATTTCGCAATTAGTTAACCAATTCAAATCATTAGAATCGAATAGATAAAAATTACAATTCAATTCGATTCGTTTTCCTTTTTTCTCTTTTTATTCGTAGCGAAAATGATGTACAGGGTGTTTTTAATTGAACTCCCGATTTTTGACATCTTATTAAATAACCTCGTGTGTTTAAATAATTTAAATTTAATACCATCAGATAGACCTTATTTAGTTGCACTAAGGCCGAAAAGTTCAGAGGGTAAAAAGGCGTGGTTTCAGAAAAAAGCGCGAGAAACGAAATTTTTGCATCGCCGAAAATTCGGCCTCGATTTCTGGACTTAATTCGAAAATTTTTTTTTTATATTGTGAGATCAACTTCTCTCCCCTGATTGTAACCACCTACAATCAACAATCATCACCAACACACAATCAACAATAACAATTGGTTGATGATGGTGACTGTTGATTGCTCAACATTGTGTTGTAATCATCATCATCACCTTACCCTGAACTAACTGACCATTGGTCAAAGATAAGATGATGATGATGAAAAGACTCACTCTCAATTTTGTATATAAGCAGAGACAAAATGAAATTAAAATTATGTTTACTTTGAGATCTTCTCTAGTCTACATCTCTCTAACTTTGATTTCTTAGCTTTTACTTTGTAAAAGCTGATCAAAGTTTTCTCTCTCTCTCTCTTCTCTCTCTCTCTCTCTCTCTCTCTAAGGTACTCGAACCCCGATACCGTCACAATATTAAATTTGTTCACAAAGAAAGCATCAACAATCGTGCTATCTTAGTTTTTATACAGGGCAATTCAGCTATTTTTACCGGACACTACTGACAAGTTTTGAGGTTTCTATGAGCTTTGCAATGCACGTTATGATAAATTTATTGCATAGAAGATTTTCAGCAGTTATTCAATTAAACTGTAATATCTCAAGATCATGTGACAGCAAGGATATCTTAACTCATTTTCAGGATTAAAAAATGTGAAGAATAACTGTGGCACCTTCAGATGACCTTGAAACGTGTTATTTTACCGATGACCTGAATGACCTTGATCTTTTGATACAACAAACAAGTATCGCTCAAACTCATACCACTCAAGTCTCGTGTCTCTCTGACTTTTAGTTGCTGAGAAAATCGCAAAAAGCATCAGTAAAAATAGCTGAATTGCCCTGTAGTATGGGCTAACATCGTGGATCGAGCACTTAGGCTTAAAAAGAGGAGGCCTTAAAAAGTGATGGTCTAGCTGAGACTAAAGTTAGTTAAAAATTATACTACACCCAAGTTATAAACACCCAAATGTTTTATGTTTGCTCGAATGAAATACGGTTTCATCAAACATTGTCAAACTATTTTTAGCAAAAGTGACTGTATTTTAAGGCCAAAAAACTATTGCTTCTGATAGCTTTGATTAAATGACGATGATTTGACTTATTCAGACATTTCTAAGTATTGTAGTTTCGGAGATATTAGCCCTCGAAGATCAAAGGCCACTCTCTCAATTGTTGATCAAATGAAAAAAGTGCTCGATCCATGATGTTAGCCCATACTAGAATAGTCTCAAAAATAAGTTTCAGATCATTCTCGACACTTGGGACTAATCGCCGTCCATTTATTTAAATACAACGGAATTGTGGCCGGAGCACTTTGGATATTTTTTTCAAAAAACAAATTTAATTTTCTGTAAGGACATGAAAAGTTGTCATTCAATTTAAAATTTCATGATCTGAAAACGCGTCATTACTGAGAAAAATTGACCTGAAGTAGTAATACTTCATTACTCTTTGGTTTCAACTCTTAACTCAAAACTAATTGTTAACAATTGTTTATTTAGCATTTTTTTTCAGAATAAAGCATAAAATAATTAACTGGTTGATGTTGTGGTTACTTTATTTGAACTTTACAAGAATGACTTTAAACTTTTTCATCGGGACAGAAGACTAATTGTCATCGTGGACTCCAAAATGTCACAAAAAATGATGACAAAGTCTCGGTGAAGAGAGTGAGACTCGTTGGCGATGAATAGCCTTAGAAATCTGTTTTATTCTGTTATTTGATACCCTTTTATATTACATTTTTTCTGATCTAATCGAGAAAATCGAGTTAGAAGTTAGAACTTCAGGTCAATTTTTCTCAGTAATGACGCGTTTTCAGATCATGAAATTTTAAATTGAATGACAACTTTTGATGCTCTTTCAGAAAATGTCTATTAAAATAACATTAAAGTATTGATACTTGGACTAATCAAGGTCCATTTATTACAATACAACGGAACTGTGGCCGGAGGCTCTTGTGACAATTTTCCTTAAAAAAATATGCTTGATAAAAAGAGCATCAAACTTCGAACTCGATTTTCTCGAAAACTATCGATCAGATCAGAAAGAAATATATATATTTAGACTTCTCATTAGTGGCCTTTCAAATACAAAAAGTCTCAACTCTTAATTAAAAAGTCCACTTTTTACACATCGTCCTCAATTTCTCTTCTCTTTGACCATTGAAAAAGAGCAATCTGATCCAAATGTTTTGCAACTTCTCTTTTCCTTTTAAGGAGAAAGATTAACTTTTTTCGCTCTTGATAATTTTTAATTTAATTAACTTTACCTGTGAATTTAAAATTAAATTTTGTGTTATTATTGTTCATCCCATCACAAGGATCAAGTTGATACCAAAATTATGATAGTTAAACAGCTACTTTAGTTGTTTTTGTTACTCTTAAAACTAAGCTATTATTGCGTCATAATAACTTCAACCATTTTTGTGTTTCTTGGTAAGTTTTGTTGATAACCTAACAAAGAAACCAAAACCACACTCAAAGCCTCAGATACCTTTCAAATTTAAACTTATCGAATACAAACCTAAAAATAAAAACACAATCACTGTACAAAACTGAGCGCTTAACAAAGAGTAATAGCAAGAGAGAGCAGTTGATAGCTCTCACAAAAAAATTAGTTCACACCGATCAACCAGGCGGAGACACAAGTAGATAGTAAGAATGGTCGATACGTTGAGAAAATGGACTTTTGAGTTAAGAATTGGAACTTATGAGTTTTGTAGGGACATGAGAAAGAACTCGTTTGTTAAAAATTTCATTGTGATCTGATCGTTAATTTTCGAGCAAATTGCGTTCAAAGTCGAAACTTTAGATCACTTTTTCTCAGCATTTGTAGACTTTTTAGGAATGAAATTAACAGAGCAAGGACATCTTTTTATGCGCTTTCAGAAAATTAGACTTTTACAGACTAGAAATATCTACAATTATCAGGCCAAAGCGATGTTTAGGTCAGATAAGTCGAACGCTTTAGGTATTTTGTTACGAATTCTAAACGAATTTTTGGACTAAATGATCGTAAAGAAGTAAGCTCAGTATTAATTTCGCAAAAAAATTATGAAAATAATCATTAGAATAATAATTAATTAGAAAAATTGACTAATTAAATCTCCATTGACTTGCTGCAGTTTTTGCTATTTACTTGAGCTCCACCTGGTTCATCGGTGTGAACTAATTTTCTTGCTTTTTTGTAGTCTGCAGTCTCTTCTTATTACTGTTTGGCACTTAATTTGATACAAATTTCAAATTTCTCTTCTCTAATTTTATTTTCTCTTTTTCATGACGAACCTAATGAGTTAAACTTTTTTGGACCTGATCTTGGCCTTCGTCTCAACCTAATGATACCTATTTCATATTCAAAGGACATCAGGCATTTTTGACTGTTTTTAGCCTAAACTTTTTGATGTTATTTTATTTAATTTTTGAGCTTATGAGTTAAAACAAATCAACGCGTATTTTTTAATTTTTTGATCTGACTCGCCTTTTCGAGATAATGGACCCTGACTCTAACAAGTTATCACCTATTTATCTCGAAAAGGCGCAATCCAAGTCAAAAAATTTTTCGATTCGATTTTTGGATTGACTAACATTGCTTCTGTAACGTAAATTTCGATCTAATTATTCATCACTGGTTACAAACCCGTACAAGGATAAATCCGTCCATTATCAATAATCAATAACCAATTAACCCTTATTTAGGATTACTTCCTTCCATAATCAATAACTTGTGTTAATCAATATATGGTCTTTACTATATTTGGATCATAATCATTAATTACTAATCAACCTAAATCTTTATTACTAACCGACAAAGATGAATAAACCTTCTACTCACGAGACACTCGTGACTCTCGATGATCCTGAAAACCAGATCACTTACTAATAGAATGTTCACTTCTTTTAGAATCATCACAACATTCAAGTTAAAACATTCTAATAGATTTCATCTTGTCATCGTCCTTTTAATTAAGTTAACCCATTCCAATAATCTGTGTAATTCATTACAATCATTTAATCAACCATTGGATAATAAAAGTTCAATTATACTAGTTAAAGTTCTTCTTATTGTGTACTCAATTTATTTAATTCATTTATCACTCATCAAGTAACTTTTTTACGTTACACTTCTGTATGGAACCGTACTAAAAACTTGGTCCTCAGGGTATGCCGAGGCCACTTTACCGCTTTACAACGCTAATCTTAGTTTTTGTCGATTTTTTCGAAAAGGCGCCAGTCGGCACCTTTTTATATTTCATTTTCTTATAGACCAGATCAAGATCTATCAGAATATGTGCAGAAAAGTTGGTCCTCAGGGTAGTCCAAAGATGCTATTCAAGTCGGAATGAAAAAAACATTGTTTTCTGTGTCTAACGAGCCTCACGTTCAAAAAAAATTGCAAATATATATTTTTCTTAAAGAACAGCTCAAGAGCTTTCGTTTGATACCAAGACCAGCTATATTAATTCGATCACAAAACAATTCAGACCATTTTTCCGTTTTTGGTGAATTTTACGAAATCTGCAAGTCAGATCAAAAAATTAAAAAATACGTGTTGATTTGTTTTAACGCATAAGCTCAAAAATTATTAAAACTGAAAAATTTTCATACTTTAATTCTAAGGCAAAAAGGCCTGATGTCTTTTAAACAATCTCACTGTTCAAAAACCGAGCTGATGAATCCAAGACAAGACACTTACGATTGGAGGACTGGTATTTAATGAATGAAGAAAATATTGTAAACAAACTAAAGATTTTAAATGAAATCGTAAAAATAATAGAAGCAAAAATTGTACAAACTGAGCGTTTAGCTCAGCGCCCACAAGGGCCACCCTCCCGGGTGCTAAATGCTTAATGCATTACCTCCGACCTTAGGAGGAAAATAAATTTCCTCATAGAGCTGAAGTCTCTTCTTCTTTACTCTTTGATTATAACGGTTATAATATTACCCTTTAAAGGTTAATTGATTTACTTCAATCATAAGAATAACAAGGGATGAGAGAGATAAAGACAAGTGAAGGAAAAGGAGAGGGAGAGGGAGAGGGAGATAAGGAGATATCTTAATCTATGGTTTATTTAAGGGTAATTAAAGTAATTAATTGAAGGTTAGAAGAAGAGAGGGAAATTTCTTGCGTAGGTCAACTCTTTCGGGTTGTTAGGGTGATTAAATCCATTAGTCATTGGTTTATTTCGTTACAGGAATAATCGCCCATCTCTACTCAGGATTAGTTGATTACTGCTTTTAATTACGGTTGGTGAAAACGAGCCTCAGATGCCTTTTAAATTTAAACTAAAATCAAATTTACGACAGATACGACGATAAATCTAGAAGAAATTAATTTGACTGTTCTAAACAATCTTTAAGAATCACAAATTGATTGAAACTGATTTCTTCAGATTCGAATTTCATTATTTAAAAAAGGGTGAGAACGTCTTACTCATCAATAAGATTCGGTTTGTAATGCTTTTATCGAAAAAAAATTCATAATTTTAGAACAAGTTATTGTACAGTGCGTGCTGAGATGATTATTCGTAATCCTGAAACTCTTGTTCTTCGCTTTCTTCCGTCTACTCTTGTAAAATTTGATCTGATTATAGTCTGGTATTGATAGTATGGATCTGGAAAATTCATTAAAAAAAATAAACTCTAAAATACCGGTTAAAAGTGGCAAAAACGTAAAATTCGTTAGAATTTGAATTAGCGACCAAAAACGGAAACGGAAAAGGTGGCAGCTATAATATCGATTTTTACCCATTTCGAAAAGTGCTCTATCGATTACGGTGGTCGGTGACTCGATATTGACTGAACAGTTCGTGCCCCCCCTTCCCATTGCCCGAAGGGCCACCTTTTTGGTGCTAAGTTCTTAATGCATTACCTTCAAGGAGGTTAATAAGGTATGACCGGTAAAGAATGGAAGTAATCTTTTCAAACTTTCGTGGTTATTATAATTTTGAATTTATTTTCTTGAAATTAGTATATTTTTTAATGACCAGTTTTTACCTTCAATTCAATATATTTTTCGAGCTGTTTCGATTATGAAAAGTTGTGAAAAATGCGATTATTCGAATATGTACCAAAAGAAAAAAGCGAAATTTGTTAGAGGTACACTGCCAGTCAATATTTTTCGTTTTATTCATTTTCAATAGGAAGTTCAACTAATATTTAATTTCCAATGTAAATTCCCTATTATATGAACAATTTTTTGATTATTGTCTGTTTTAGACCTGAAAAAAAAAAATAGACGCAAATTTACCATTCTAGTCTCAATTTCTTATAAACAATTAGTTGAACTACGAGTTGTCAAGTTTTTATGGCACTGACCTTAATAGTCTAAGATACACAGGCCAAAACTCGTCATTTTCCATAGACCCCCATGTTAAATTCGATCTGATATAACTTTTTTATTTCTCATCCGATTTCAAAAAAAAATCTCTAAAATTGATCGTTGTGATCAAGACAATATAATTTGTCAACAATAAAATCTAAAAAATATCTCTATCAATGAAAACGGAGGACCAACGAAAAACTTTGAACCGTTTATTTGGGTTTTTTAATCAATCAGCGCTAATTTAACCAACTTAAACTATTCTAAATTTTACAAATTTTGCCCAGATGATTGCTATTGCAGTTAAGAATAAATTATAAAAATTTGATCCAATTTGGTCAAGTATTAGTACCACAATTAAATATAATTGTTACAACGAAAAATATTGACTGGCAGAGTAAAGTTGAATAAAAAGCTAGTTCTTCAAATAAGCCGATGATGAAAATTCTAATTTTAAGTTATTAATGAAGGTTGTTTTAATATGCCAGAATGTTTTAAGAAGAAAAAAAAATTATTTTTTTAAGTCAAAAATTCGAAAAAAGTTCGAACCGGAAATTGCGTCATTTTTTCTCAAATTCGTTGGAACTTCGAATTTTTTCACAATTTTATTCGCAAAATCAATTTCAATCCTTACTCTTCATCGAATACTGCCTTAAAATTTTTCAAATTATCTCGAATAGTTGAAAAGTTAATAATGCTGTTTAAATTGTCGCGCGAATTTAATAAAAATACTCGATTTTACCGATAAATTAAAAAAATTGTCCTAATTAGTTAATTGTTTTCCTAATACATGAAAATTTTATATCATTGTGAAGCTCAAATTGTGCTGATTATGAATTTATTATCGAAAACTTAGTCATAGCTAACAAATCAGATTAATTAAGTTCCAAAAAGTTATTTAGAATTTTCGACGATAATTTGATCGAAGTGATCTGGAGAACGGACTTTTGCTAAAATCGATTATTATAACCTCATATTCAACTTCTAGTTATTCCAAAAGTCTATCAAAAAAAATTCATACACAAGTTCAATTTCATTAATTAATTAATAAATATCAGAGTTTACTTCCATTCTTTACCAGGCATACCTTAAAACAATTTTATGCGTTTAACGAGTTATGCATTAACCGAGAGTTTACTGTAAATACACTTGTCTCAATTAATTAGGAAAGGAAATGTTTTCGTCATTCTTTACAAACAATTAAATTGTTCCCATCAAAATGATTATTGGTATGCCATTAGCGGCATCATTTCTCCTTTCTGAGAAGGTGAAATAAACATTGGGAAAAAACAATTAAGAAGCTTGAGACGAGACAATGGAAATAAATTGTGAGGAGATCAACTTCTCTCCCCTGAATGTAACCATTTACAATCAACAATCATCACCAACACACAATCAACAATAACAATTGGTTGATGATGATGATTGTTGATTGCTCAACATTGTGTTGTAATCATCATCATCACCTTACCCTGACCCAACTGACCATTGGTCAAAGATAAGATGATGATGATGAAAAGACTCACTCTAAATTTTGTATATAAGCAGAGACAAAATGAAATTAAAATTATGTTTACTTTGAGATCTTCTCTTGTCTACATCTCTCTCTCTCTCTAACTTTGGTTTCTTAGCTTTTACTTTGTAAAAGCGGATCAAAGTTTTCCCTCTCCTCTCTTACTCTTTCTCTCTCTCTCTCTCTGGCGCAGAGGGTTGAAGCCACTGTCCTCGTTAATCGAGGTTGTAGGTTCGAGACCCGGTGTCAGTCGGCATTAGTCGATGATGACCCAATGAGAAAGAAAGGGCACCCGTCAGCTGAAATGACTCCTGTGAGGGAGTCAGCCTCCCTAGGCGGTGACACCTAGAAGGGGTAAGACGGGAGGAGAATCGGCTCATGGGGGAGCTAGTGACTACCCGACACATTTACTTACTTGTAAAAATGAAAGATTGAGTAACAATTAAAGAAAAAATAGTACCGTCATAGACGACTAGTAAGGTCCGCCGGCAAAAGCGCAAGACAGCGCGGTCCGGTACCACTAGCCAACGTCGAGCAGTGCGGCACCACACGGCTGTTCGCAGAGTGGTGGAATGTCCGGAAACATAGACCTAATCTCTCTCTCTCTCTCTCTACCGTCACAAAATAATCGACAGAAAGAGGTAAGGTCAAATAGTATTAGTTACAACTGAGTATTGTTCGAAATTAAAAGTTTTCGAGCTTACATTTCGCTTGATTGTTAAAAAGCTTCAGATTTTGATTAATAAATTAAGTGTAATTTGAGAGGTTAGATAATGAACTTTAACATGATACATAAATGATCATTTTATGACGATTAGTTTAATTACAATTAAATTATATCTAAAGTGATAGAATTTTTGTTTTTCGATCTTTTTTAGGCTATTCTTTACTACAGCCCCTACTCAGATTGTCTTGAAATTTTTTCTGGGGGTAGGCCTCATGTAGGTCTATATACCTGTTGAGGGTATGTTGATTGTAAATGGTTACAATCAGGGGAGAGAAGTTGATCTCCTCACAATTTATTTCCATTGTCTCGTCTCAAGCTTCTTAATTGTTTTTTCCCAATGTTTATTTCACCTTCTCAGAAAGGAGAAATGATGCCGCTAATGGCATACCAATAATCATTTTGATGGGAACAATTTAATTGTTTGTAAAGAATGACGAAAACATTTCCTTTCCTAATTAATTGAGACAAGTGTATTTACAGTAAACTCTCGGTTAATGCATAACTCGTTAAACGCATAAAATTGTTTTAAGGTATGCCTGGTAAAGAATGGAAGTAAACTCTGATATTTATTAATTAATTAATGAAATTGAACTTGTGTATGAATTTTTTTTGATAGACTTTTGGAATAACTAGAAGTTGAATATGAGGTTATAATAATCGATTTTAGCAAAAGTCCGTTCTCCAGATCACTTCGATCAAATTATCGTCGAAAATTCTAAATAACTTTTTGGAACTTAACAACGCTGAAACGCTGAAAATGCTAGTAAGCCTAAAAAATCTCACCTGAAGTTCTTTGTACGCCCAACATCATGGCCTATTTGCTACTTTCAACGGACAAGTTGCCGCTATTCTGAGCCCGTTTAAGAGCTTTAAGATCTAATTTTTTAGGCTTACTAGCATTTTCAGCTCGAGAATTTACCAGGGCTTGATTTCATGATGATTGGAAAGGTCAAAATTTTCGCATGGAAGCCAATAGATCAAGTTCGCACCTTTGAATGATAAGCACTCCTGAACGATAAGTCAGATCAAAAAACAAATTAGCACAATCTACGCAATAAAAGTTGGGCTTTTGAATAGCATGAAAAAATTTACCGCGAAATTCTTTGCATCCAAATGTACAACTTTTCCGACTTTGAAAGGCCATCGTTCGAATTTGAATTTTGTGGTCATATTCTTAATAACGCCAAACAAAACTTACACATTTTGTCTACCGATTGGCGTCATAAGATCGAAAATTGAACGGATAGTTTGCGAGCAATCCGCTCTCAAAAGTGGAAAAGGTTGGTTGTTACGCCCTGTATAAATTTCCATTATGAAGAGTACCCAGTTTTACCCAGATCTCTCTACTCAAGGCTGGCGCCTATGCCTGAATTGTACGAAGCAATCACGGGCACCGTGGTAACCAAGCTACACTTCACCTAGAGCCTGAGGAGAATATACATTAGAACAGGTTCAAATTTATGAAAATTGATTCTAAATCAAGAGCTTCATGAAAATCGGCTCTTTATGGAAAATCAGTACTCTGTGAGTGAAAAAATGAAGATTTTCACGTTTCATTTTTGTCTGATCTATCTAAATCTCGAGTTGCATAGTGATATACATGATATGTATTAAATAGCTACACTGCGTTCGAAAATATTAGGGACAGTAAGAAAACACAATTAACAACAATTTAAATATTTTTTTTCTCTCTAAGGCCCGTATTCACCAACCGTAATTGAATTAGAGTCTAGGTTTAAATCAGCTGATCACAGCTTTTGTGTTTCACCAACTATGATCAACTCTTGGTCTCGGATCAGATTTAAGTTTAGGTCAATTTAATTAGGGAATTAAAAAATCTTGTTTCACCAACCGAAATCATCTTCAATTGATCTCGGAAGTCTTGATCAAAATTTAATCTTGGTAATTACCACGATTATCTTTTGATTATGACTTTTTTTCCTCATTTTTCCATTCGAACTCATTTTTTTTTGAATTTTTTTAAATAAATTGATTAATATCGTTATGTCCTATTATTTTTCTACGATTTTCGCTAGCGTAAAAAAGATTTTTTTTAAAAATTGAATTCAACTCGATTTGAACCCAAAATTAAAGAATCGGGTATCAACTAATCAGGCTTGGTGAAACAACTTTTTAGTCTAAACTTGGAATCGGTTTGATCTCAGGATTAGTTGAAATCGATTGATCCAAAGATCAATTGATTGGAAGATTAAATCGCAAAGTGTATTCACCAAGTTGGATTAGTTGAACCCAAGATCTTGATTTCGCAAATCAAATCAATTAGATTTTAAATCATTTAAATTTTTATTTAATTAGGAAATTGTCCATAAAAGGGCGAGTTTTTTCCTATTTTTTCTTTTTTACCCCTAATTTTTAATTAATTTCTATCATTAATCAAACATATAACAACGGTAACAGCAATGTAAACATTTCGCTCTTTAAATAAAAGCGGGCAATTGGAAGATGATAATTAAATATTCATGGAAAATGCTTGAAATCCAGATTAATTTCCAAGTAATTAACAAAATAAATGATTACACTGATCAAGTTTTCTGAAAATCTTCATTACGATTTCTTTGAAAAAAAATTTTTTTACGCTAGCGAAAATTGTAGGAAAATAATAGAACATTGTGATACTAATCGATTCATCAAAAAAAAATTTCAAGAAAAAAGAGTTAAAACAGAAGAAATTAGAAAAAATGAGAAAAAAACAGTTGAAATGAGCTTTTAATCTTGGTAATTACCAAGATTAATTTTTGATGACCACTTAGCTAAAAATCTTGAATCAGATTAGGCTAATTTCACTTGGTGAAACAACAATTAAATCTCGACTTAATTGATTTCGGTTGGTGAAATGCAAATTTTTGATTGAGAGTTTTAGAAATCTGCGCTTAGCTATGATTCCAAATCAAATTTTAATTTTAATTGGTGAAACAGTTAAGTTGAACTCAGCTGATTTAAACCTAGACTCAAATTTAATTACGGTTGGTGAATACGGGCCTTAGTCCTCTACCCTCAAACTCATTTCGTTTGGCTGTATGGTTGATTTAACAGAGATACAAACACTCAAAAGTAGGTATAGTTCATCGGGACGCTCATTGGTAATGAGATGTAATTTATTGGAGGTATGAAACAAATTGCAGAGACAAAAATGCGAATTACAAATAACAAATCAAGTTGATTTAGTTGATTGTTTTTAAAACAAAAGGAAATTAATTTTTTTTCTCAGAAGAAATGCTTGATTCTTTACCCAGTATTGAACAAAAATTTCGGGACTTGAATGGGTTGTTGATTCTGTTGGGTTGTTACATCTATTGGTTAATTAGATAATCAGGCGAAATAAATTTAATTAGTTGGAGGTTTGTATCTTCCTTCATTTAACCATTAAATCATTTCCGTAGTTTTCTCCATGTCTCTTTGTTTATAATCATGTAAACATAATCATAATTCCGTCTATGGCTTGATAGAATCAAAATACCATTTAAGTTTACCATTTAAACGGATGCACTTTTAGTGAGCCCGTGAAGATAATACGTAGTAAAGAAACATGTTCAGCATTAACGTGGTAAATTTGGAGGTGGTAGTGAAAAGTAATCCAAAAGTATTTACATTTTAAGAGAATTAGAAACTAATAAGGAACAAAAAAGAAAGATGAAGAGAAGATGAGATGAGATGAGATGATGGAGGTAATTGGACGAATATGTAATTCGAAACAAATCAGATTAAATTATTCATGATGAGGTTATTGTTGTAATTGTGGTGGTAAATATTTGTTGGCGGTGGAATTGGCTGATAATGGTAAGAAGTTGATGAACGGAAACAGCAATTTATCAATGAAATAATTAGTGTTTCGCAATGAAGGAAAAAAAGAGAATATCTTTCAATTCGGATTCATGGTTTGTTGTTGCTGTGTTGAGGTCAGAATTAGTTTAGGAAATGATGAGAGCTTTTTGTTTAATTGTTGTTTCATTTTTTGATTGAGGTAAACAGCAGTGACCCGTCCATTGTAAGCAGAGATTATAGCAATCAAAAAAGGAAGAGGAATTAACCAAAACTACTGCTAATATGATTGACACATTGAATTCAGTTTTTCATGTGTATGAATTGTGTATCGGGTGTTGAGGTTGAGTTTAGGATCCATTGGTGTACTTCTGTTGACTCTCCTCTCTCTTTCAACACCCTCGATATTACGTAAATAACAATTATCTTCTTGTTTCTTCTTGTGGTTGATCAATTTTTCCATCACAATATTTCCCTCTTTTCCATAACATCTCGTTTGTTTAACTCTTTCCAATTTATCTTTCAGATTTTCTGGTTCTCTCTTCATGATGATGACAATGAAGTTGTTGATTATAACGATGAGTTATGAACACAAAGTAAAAAGTATATATTTATAAACATATACACAAGCTATTTACGCGCTTTAATACTCTCTTTCATAATGGTTAGTCGTTTCGTCCAAAAGCAAATTATTGTTTTTTTTTTACTTTGCCAGAGAGTCTTGGTCAAAGGTTAATCATGAATGGGAGCATAATCATGATCAATTAGCAGCAGCAGCAATGATGAAGATGAAGATAATCTTGAACTGTACAGTTTTATATCATAGTTGTGCTTCCTGTTTATGTATTTTTTTAAATCGATTTCTTTTTTTTTCGCCTTATGAAGTGTGTGGTTAATAAGTTGATTGATTTAGGGCTGTGGTCACTGGTGGTGAACAACGAAGCTGATGGAGATGATACATCAATGAATTTCATACAGTCACTTTATCCTCTGAGGCACCAATAGCAGCAATACTTTTCTTTACCCTCAAAGCAGTTAACCTCGCAGGGGCATTGGTATACCAACATTCCTTCATTAAACGTGACATTACACGAAGTGTCTGTACAAATAGAATAATGAAAATTTGAACAAATGATTTACCATAAAATTGAGTTAATTTCAATCATTTAAACTCACCTCGTTATTTTGCCATCTACTGGGTATTGGTGGTCTTGCTTGATCGACACAAACCACTTTCCTCATTTCTTCAATTGAAGGATCTGAAGGCACCATATCGTAATAAGGTAATTGATAATCTTCATAAACACCATCAATATTACACCTTCGAGCCATTTCCCAGTAGACCAGACCAAGAGCGTAAATATCTGCTCTTTTGTAAGCATCAAATTGATTTGGATTCATCAATTCATCAAGAACTTCAGGAGCCAAGTAACGTTTAGTTCCAACTCGAGGATTTGGTGGAATATCAACTGAATCCATTTCTGAATCGTAGCGAACAGCCAACCCAAGGTCAGCGATAGCACAGGTCCCATTTGATTTGACAAGAATATTTTTACTTTTGAGATCTCGATGAGCAATTGCAGGTTTCCCTTGGTCAGTCTTTCTGATGTCATGTTGAGTTCCCTGTATCTCCATGTGTAAATGGGACAAACCATTAGCAATCGAATAAGCCATTCGTGCTAATCCGGCAGCATCAATGGTATTTTTGTACAAATAATCATACAAAGAGCCATGTTCATGATAATCAGTGACCAACCATAATTGTGTCCAGGTTCCACTATCTAAAAATTGTCATAAAACAAAAAATTAATCACATCGAAACATAACAAGATCATTATTGTCAAAAGCTAAGATACATTGAGAGTTTAAATTTCTATGATGTCATAGTCTTTCAGCGAGATGTCAACTAATGAGTTAATGGGAAACAGTATAGACCCAAATGACTGCTGGTTCCTTATTACTCTTCAATTGATCTTCTAAAGATAACATTCACTTAGTAACGTAAGTTGAGAAATGTAAAAGTTATATTAAGAATAAAAATCAAAAACAATATGAATCAATGGAAACTGATTCTTGTCTAATTCTAATTTCATCATTTTAACGATTCTTCTTGCGATGCTCATCTTGTACCATGAGAATCTCATAGACATCACTAACCTTTGTTATCAGCAGCAATGAAACCAAGAATATTATCATGTCGTAACATGATTGTTTGGTAGATTTCTACCTCACGAAACCAAGATCTTTCATCACGGGATGAGAAAATCTTAATAGCCACAGATTCCCCTCGCCATTGTCCTCTCCACACTTCACCGTAACGTCCTTTACCTATGGATTCAACAAGCTGTATTTGACGGGCGATGGTACGTTGCACAAGGAGAGGAAGACCTGGAAAACGAAAGAAAAAGAATTATGTTAAAAATCAAAAGGAAATATTCCCTAATTGTAATACAAATGTAATAAGAATGGAAAAATTAATAACCTTGAAAACCAAGAAGCAAAAAGAATAAAATTCTTGTTACATTGATATGTAATTATGATAATAAAATAGCGTAAAAAACAGCGAAAAGAAAATATTTACCTGATCCTGAGCCTGAGCTTGTGTGTTCAATGAGATCTCTGATTGAACTTCCTTGAGATTGAATGAGAGGATCTCCAGAAGTTAAACTGCCCTCAGGGTCGGAGTGATATCTCCATGTTTTCTGATCACGAGTCCGTTTACGGACAAAATAGACGCTTACAAGAGTTAACACAAAGATACAGGGGATTGCGATCATTAAGACAATTTTGAAAACGTCCAGTGAAACCGAAGTATCTAAATGTCGACGAGAGATACAAAGAAGGTCAAGGAAAAGGAGAAAAGAAAACAAATAAAAAAAACGGTTTATGTTTCTTCTAGACGATTGACAGAAGAAGAAAATAAAGATAAATAAAAGAATCGGGATCATTTTTTCTTCTTAAATTAGAATTAAGAAATGTAAGAAGAAAAAGAGTAGGAAAAGATTCAATGAAATGTGTAGTAACAATGAGATGGGGATTGAGGAAGAAAAGATGGAAACATATTCGTGGGAATGGAAAGGATCAGCTGAGGATAATCCGAGAATTAGTAACTGATGCAGGAGAGTAAAGGGTTTGGTGGGAGATCATGCATTCGATTAGATTTTGTTAAAGGATGGGAAAAGGAAGATAGTTTAAGGAGATGAAGAAAAAGATATAAAAGGAGAGAGAGAGAGAGAGAGAGAGAGAGAGAGAGAGAGAGAGAAAGATGAAGATTGAAGATGAAGAATATCATCTAGTCACAGCTCCATGTATGAATCAATGGTTTCTCTTAATTTGAAACAACAGCGAGATAAACAGAGAGAAAAAATTAATTATAACCAACTAAAACTAGTGATTAAAGTGAATGTGACTGTGTTTATGTGTGAAAATTGGGTAATCATAAATTGGCAAGAAAAAAACTGAGGTGAACAGACTGAATGAATATGTAAATTGTGAAATAATTTGATTAATTGACCAGTTGAACTACCTTTTTAAATGAAACTAACATTTTGAATTGAAAAAAAGGATAAACAAGGAACATGGGAAAAAATTTCAAGGTTTCAAGATATAATTTCTGAATAGTAACTAGATATGTAAATATCGTTAATAGGAAAGAGATAGAGAGAGATGCGATTTGTGCGAATGCAGATTAATTTGTGAAATTAGCAAATGTGTGTGTGTGTGTGTTGTGAGAACCCACCTTGAGTGTGTGGAGGAGGCAGAGTAGGCTGTAGATAACGATTACAATATTCTGAATTATTGCAGCATTCTATTTGACGAGGATTCTCAGGTTGTGGTGAACCAACTAATTTCTTACACCAAAAAGGTGCATCTGGTGGAATTAGCTTGTTGCGGGCCACGCAACTATTGATAGTAGATGAGAGTCGAAGATCGAAAGATGAAGACAGAAGAATAAGAAGAGAGAGAGAGAGATGAAGATTGAAGATGAAGAATATCATCTAGTCACAGCTCCATGTATGAATCAATGGTTTCTCTTAATTTGAAACAACAGCGAGATAAACAGAGAAAAAATTAATTATAACCAACTAAAACTAGTGATTAAAGTGAATGTGACTGTGTTTATGTGTGAAAATTGGGTAATCATAAATTGGCAAGAAAAAAACTGAGGTGAACAGACTGAATGAATATGTAAATTGTGAAATAATTTGATTAATTGACCAGTTGAACTACCTTTTTAAATGAAACTAACATTTTGAATTGAAAAAAAGGATAAACAAGGAACATGGGAAAAAATTTCAAGGTTTCAAGATATAATTTCTGAATAGTAACTAGATATGTAAATATCGTTAATAGGAAAGAGATAGAGAGAGATGCGATTTGTGCGAATGCAGATTAATTTGTGAAATTAGCAAATGTGTGTGTGTGTTGTGAGAACCCACCTTGAGTGTGTGGAGGAGGCAGAGTAGGCTGTAGATAACGATTACAATATTCTGAATTATTGCAGCATTCTATTTGACGAGGATTCTCAGGTTGTGGTGAACCAACTAATTTCTTACACCAAAAAGGTGCATCTGGTGGAATTAGCTTGTTGCGGGCCACGCAACTATTGATAGTAGATGAGAGTCGAAGATCGAAAGATGAAGACAGAAGAATAAGAAGAGAGAGAGAGAGAGGATAGAGATGGAAAATGGAAAGGAGAGAGAGAGAGAGAGAGAGAGAGAAAAAGCCACACGGAGGAAGGACAAGTGATTGGGGTTCAAGAGAGAAGATGATTGTTTTTTTTTGAGGGTAATTGTGATCAAGAATATTTCATATTTGGGATGGACAAGTTGGAGGAACATGGGAGAAGAATAAGAAGATATTGATGACGAAAAAAATATAAAAGGAAGAAAATGGAGAAAGAAAGAGAAGAAAAGATTCTTATTAATCAACTGTATTATAAAATTTCTTACCTCGCAACGAAGTTGATGCAAGAATCGGTTTAGCATCACGGTTACAGAAATCTTGTTCACGACAGCATTTAATGGCGAAGCGGACTTTGGTTTGCTCCGAGTAGAGACATTTCATCGGATTTTCAGGAGGCACCAATTTATTTAAAGGTATACAACTAAACACATAGAATTATTTTATAGTTTAAGTCTTAATGTCTCTTTTTGTTTATATTTTTTACTCTTTCTATTTCTCTTTCTTCCTTTTTTTCTCTCTCTTTCCCCTCTTTCTATTTCTTTTTCTTTCATACAAGATATAAAATGTATATTCTCTCATAACGTATATGTACTTATAGAAAATGATTTAAATAGAAGCTTAAAATAAGAAACACATACACTGAAGATTACAAATAAACGGTTATTCCTGAAGAATATGAAGCATAGACATGGAAAGATCAACACATAAATAGCCTAACAAGCGTGTGTATGAGATAAAATCAAAACACAAGCTCTAAATATGTATAAATATAAAATGATTCTATAAAATGGCCACAATACAAACAACATTTAGTGAATAATTTTTTTTTGTTTTCTTTCACTATTAACAATTAACTTACCCAAATTCGTAGTTAACTTGACCATCTTTAAACATTTGAGCTGAAGTATAACATATCCCATCTGTAATACATGTTTGATCCGGTCCACAAGTAACCGGATCTCTACAGTAACATTTAATTTCGGTTATATTAACCATACTGTTGTATTGAAGGTGATTAAATGCAGTAACTATGGAGAGTAGATAGAAGAAGCAATAGAGAAGAAGAAGAAAACCAATTAAATATTAGTCAATCATCGATGTAAAATGTAATTTAATAGTCAATCAATTAAAGGTTAATAAAAAGTAAAGAACAAAACAAAAAGTGATTACAAAACCAAACCGAAGGCGAGAAAAAATCAACAATAATATAAACACAGGAGAGAGAAAGAGACAATAAAAAGAAGGTGTTTTCGGAAAGAGACAAAAGAAATGAAGAATCCAAGTAACTCTACCTGTCGGTGGAAGAAAAAAACTCTTATTCTTTTTATTCTGACAATCAGATGTCGCCACTGGTGGAATAGAAAGTGACATCTGGGGGCGGAGAGAAAAGTTGCTCTCTAACTTATCGTTATCGTTAGAAGAAAAAGTTTTTTCTTCAACGAAATTCATTCACCAACTAACCGTTCGTAAAGGTTGTTGTGTGTTAGTTAGTTTATTAATTGTGATCTAAAGTTAAACAATAATAATAGAAGAAAAATATTTTCATCCAGATCTGTGATTGTACATCAATTATATATTAACCAAATCTCAATTTGAGCTCAAGAAAAGAAAAGCAATGGTTAAACTAAAGGTTTTCCATTCGTCTTTCTTTATATTATTTTCTTTATTTTCATCAATAATAATTTCGTTTTGTTTATCAACTGATTTATCACCAACATCTTCGGTTACTTTATCAACTTTAACATCGCCAGTAAACAATGTGACAACATCAACGACATTCACATGTCCAGAACAATTTGGTTATTATATTGATCATTCTGATTGTACCAAATATTTTGTTTGTGTTTTCGGTGAAGCTCTTCATGAAACGTGCACCGGTGGACTTTATTTCTCATCGGAATTACAAACATGTGATTGGCCTCGAAATGTACTTTGTGGAATAGGTAATTTATTCAGTTAAATATTGTTAAAATCTCTTATTTCTCATCCAAGTCCTCGTAGTGTAGTGGTTATCACATCTGCTTAACACGCAGAAGGTCCCAGGTTCGAGACCTGGCGAGGACATTTTTTATCGATTTTCGATTCAGATTTTTATCGAAATTCCTTAAAAATCAATCCAATTAATCGTACAATCAATTACCTTAAATTGAAACTAGTTTTAAAATCAATTATCAATCGAAATTTTTACTTTCTCTTTCTATCAGTACATTCGTAAAGTGCAAAAGTAAACTTTTTCTTTTGCTTCTTCTATTTAATCTCTTTGGGTGGAAGCTTAATAACAATTAACGATTTAGAGAAATTAAAATTTAGTTCTGGTTCAGATAAATGTAACAACAGGTATTCACATAAAATATTCAAGGTTTTACAGGTAGTTACACCCTAAATTACCTTGGATTTTAATCAATTATTATTATTATTTTACTTCATATTAATCAACTGATCCTGAAGAAAAAAAAACACAATTTTATTAATTCTAAATCACTTACACAGAGCAAATGAAAAACTAATTATCTTGTCAATCAAGTTACAAATTAGTGTAACAAATTGTTTTCTCTTTCTTTTTGCTCTCTTTTTCTCTCTCTCTCACTCTCACTTACTAACACAATTTACTAATCATAATAATAAAAAAACTTTAATCATGATTATAAACTAACATTGAGAATTTTTCTCACCCAAATTTCAATGTGAGAAAATTAAAATTCCCCGTCATTGATTAATCATGATTAATATAATTGTAAAGAACGAAACTTTCTCCTTAAATTGATTGATCAACATCTCTAGTGATTGTTGCACTCATTTTAATTATAATTTAAATAATTGCCTTATTTTCTCGTAAACTTTATTGTAAATCAAAAATCTCCATAAAATTTAATTGTAATGATTTAGAAAACGGAGAGAGAGAGAGAGAAATGATAATAATTACCATTAATTTAGTTCAAGGATTTAGTAATGATAGATCATGATAATCGTTATGAATTTGAGCAATTTAAGTTTACCTTTAATTGTTGTTGATTTGGACAATAAGATTTATGTTAATCACTAATGATTAATTGTTAATATTGAATATCTAATACAATGTTACATTGTAAAAGGTGTTGATTATTATTGTTGATTGTTTAATGATAAGAAACTTGTATAAATGTTTAATTGTTGATCATTGCTGATGATTAGATTAATTGTCTACGGTTGTAATATTCAACATATACCATAATATACATGATAGAGAGTAATATAATAAATAAATCAGTTAAATTGTGTTAAAATACATTTATATTGTAATGGTCACGACGATGAACAGTTAAACATCATGATCTTAATTGTTGTTAATATTGTTGAAAGATTAAATCAATCAAATTGACGAGACAAGTCACGAAAAAATCATCTTCTTACCTTGTTTACAATTATTATCATTATTTAATCATTTCGATCGACTTTGGATTTTTGATTATCATTTTAATAATTTAGTTAACAATCAACAATCCACAGTTTGAAATGTGTGATTAACTCAATCAACCATTGAGTTAATCACGCATTTATCATTGAAATTAGTTGATTATTTGCACTTTTGCAAAACGGAAAATAAAACTAATATTTGATTGGAATAAATTTCTTTGTGGGTTACTAGTGCCAATCAATTTAACTTTCACAACAATTTAAGTTAATTAAGCTGAGAAAAGAGAAATAAACACTTAACATAATCAAAGTGATTAAATTAATTTCTCCGATCAGTAATTTAACTTGTCTCTCTCTCTCTCTCTCTCTATGTTACCTTGATAAATTTTACTTTTGATTGTAGAAATTGATTATCGTCTCCTTATTAGGTTTCCAATAAATTAAAATACTCTAATTAACTTACTTTTATACTTTATTAATCTATCATCTTGTTGATTAATTAATAAGCTATTTAGTCAACTCATAATTAAATTATCTACATAATACATACAATAACACTTTTTGATTGATTGATCACAATTACCGCTCAGTAATTAATCAATGAATTTTATTGTCAATTTCATTTTTCCTCAAAAATTGAACAAATATTACAAATCTATTCATTTTGTTGTGTATTTGATTAACTGATTAACCGATTAATTTCATTTTAATTATCTCATTTATTAGGTAATAAGACTGAGAAAGTAACACATGCATCAACTGGATTAGATAAAGGATCATCGTCATTATCAATTGATAATAACAAGAATCATGATAAACTTACGGATAAAGAAATTACTTATGATACAAATCTTGATGGAAACAATAATGGTAATGATGGTTTAATTTCACCTCCAATTACTTTACCTGACATTGATTCAATTTCATCTGGTAACAATAATCACGCTAATGATGGTTCATCATCATCAAGTTTATCCTCATCTTCATCTGATAAAGATAATCGAAAGGATAAAGAAGCTGAAGATTTAGATCTTCAAAGATCACGAACAACTTTGAATAAAAATTTCGTCTCCAATTCAGGTAATACGAATTTCAATTATCTTGATTTTACTAATAATGTTAATGGACGAAATCCATCAAGTTCATCGTCATTTACTGGATTAACTTCAAATCGACGAGATAATTCAACAATTAATGGTAATAATATTCACCTTGATGTTGAACCTCCATCGGGCTCTAATTATGAAGAAACATCTTCAACCGTTGTAGATTCAAATGGAGGTATTCATTTGCCCGATGGTCAAGGAGGTTTATTTGGTATCAATGGACAATTACCTGGGTTATTAACTACTGGAAACGATCAAGGTAAACATGTTGATTCATCTTCATCTTCAGGTAAAGAAGTGAGATCCATTGACGAGTCAAGGTTACCAGGTGAACATAGAACCGGTCGATCTTCAGATGATATAATTGGTGTAGATAGAAGACGGGGTGTCCCACATTATCAGTTGCAGGCTTTAAGACAAGCTCAACATTTTAGGCGAATGTCACCCGTCATTCCGATCATTTTACCCAAACCTGGATCAAGTGATTCATCCTCTTCATCTGCATCACCTTCAGTAGGCTCATCTTCCTCCTCTTCATCGCCAACAGCACTTAATAGTGAAACTAAAAGGCAAGATTATGATTATGATTCTTATCAATCTGATCCAATTCAACAACCGCCATTGATTCATGGTGGTGGTGGTGGTGGACCTGATTCAGGTTTAACGCCACGATCATCGTTATCACCAGATTCAGGAAGAACTCGAAGTGCTGTTAGAGGAGGATCGGGCTCTTCTGGATCAGCACGAGGTGTAAGTCATTTTGGTGAACCTTCATTCGTTGAATATATCGATGATCGTCCAGGTGAAGGTTATTATGAGGAAGAAAAAGTTGTCGTAGATCATTATAATCAGGCTCGTGGTCGACAATCTCAGCCTTCACTTTCCCCACCTCGATCATCATCAACACCTACTCTACCCTTACCACCACCAAATCGAGGTGACTCTTCATCGGGAAGGTCTAGATATTCACCGGTACCACGAGTCAACAGTCAACCACATTTTCGTCCCTTCGTACCTCCTTACGCAGGATTTGAAGAGCGAGCACCCCCACAGTCTCAGCACCAACCACCTCCACCCCAGCCCATCGTTTCCCCACCATCATCTGGGTCCCACAGGCATCAACGACCATCATCATCAGATGTATTGATTGGTGAAAGAAACAGAGGTAATGAGGAAATTAACAATCGACCATTGACCCCTTCTACCTGGGAACCTTATCCTAGGTCACCTGAATCTACTCCCCACCATGGAGATCATCATGATTCATATGACAGACCAGAAGATGAGCCTCATCAGCCTACTCGATACATTTCCCACGAACCACCAGCAGTAACTGAACCAACACGAACAACCGAACCATTAATCTACCAACAGCCTCCATCTAATAGTCCGTCAATTAAACCCGTTTCCAATCGGAAGCCAGGATCAAGTGGCCTTCAACAACCCTCATCATCACCTTACCATCAGCCTGGACTTTCAGTCTCACGTAACCGACCACGAACCCAATCATTTGGTAACAATGGAGAGGCACCAATCAAACCTCAAATACAATCACCATCATCAACATCCCCACCCCCACCACCTCCTCTTCCATCAACTCCACCACAGCCTTCAATCAATACCAACAGAAATCGACCCAACCCTCAACAAGACGCAGCTCCAAGGTTACCAACCGGAAGTGGTGTTCCCTCAGAACACGGTCAACCCTTTGGATTAGTTGATTATGATGATGAACTACCATCGGATCAACGGTTCCCAGTATCTGGACCAATCATCGATCAACCCTCTCCACCACAAACCTCACCACCAGTGCCACCGCCACGAACCCGATCACCAACCACAACAACCACAACACCGACCACAGCAGTAGCAATAGTTGAACATAAGCCACCAACTAATCGACAAAGAGGCAACTACACACCAATTAACTCACCATCATCATCATCATCTGGACAATCATCTCGATCCTCATCATCTTCATCATCAGGATCTTCATCAAACACCAACACGAACAATAATGACCAAGGATCAAATCGTCGACGACCTCGACCAACCAATAAACGATTAACTGTCCGACCAAAGGCCACAGGCCCACCTACATTCCCCGCTCGACCTGTTAACCTTTATCCAACCGTTGAACCAGCAACACCCGCTGGTAAATGTGATCCTCGAGTGTGTCGCCTTCCCGATTGTAATTGTGGCTCGTCATCAATTCCGGGAGGATTAAAATCATCACAAGTGCCACAAATTGTAATGATTACATTTGACGATGCCATTAATGACCTTAATTGGGAAATTTATGAAGAAATTTTCAACTCAAATAGACGCAATCCAAACGGTTGTCCACTTTTAGGTACATTTTATGTGTCTCATGAATGGACAGATTATGGTCAAGTACAAACACTTTACTCGCGAGGTCACGAAATGGCCTCACATGGGATAACGTAAGTGAACATAATTCATTTTAATAAATCAGTTAATCCAATTTAAAACCTTGAGAATAGAAATGAGAAAACAGTTTAATCATAACGGTAATGAAACGAAACATGATAATCAAGTTGAAGTTTTCAATTTAATCCATTTTTCAAGCTTAACCAACAATCTAATTGATTATAATGATCATCATCTTGACTTATTTGATTTGGTTATTTCAAGTTAATTGTTGATATAATCAATGAGACGTTATCATTAAGGGAATGACTACTGTTAATTGTAATTAGAATACGAGAAACATAAGTAAATGTAAATGATTTTCATGGTAATTTTAATTGTGATCAAACAATTTAACCTTTTTCAAGAAATCATTAAATCTACCTACTAGTGATAATACATTACGATGAAGATAATCATCATCATCATTATCATCATCGTCATCACTTTCATAGTTTTTTTCATTAGTTAATCACCTTTGCTTTCACCTTGAACTAAATTGTTGGTGGTGCAGTTAAAGGCAACGATCAAATGATTAACTACAATAAATTGTAGTTAAATGACAAAAGATTGAGAAACAAATGATGATGATTAATACCGAATCAAGGAAGATACAGAAATCGTAGTTAACTTTCATTGAACAACCAAAAAGTAAGAGATTATCTTCATTATCATCATCATCATCAATAGAAGGTGAAATGATGATGAAGACAAAGATGAGGATGAGAAAAGGTCTCACTAAATGACGTGGTATTAATGATGATTAAGATGCGTTGAAAATGATTCATGTTCAATGATTTGTCAATAATAATAATGGATAAGCATTAACTCAATTCAAAAGTAAATCAAAAGTTTTGGTTAACAATTAAATTATCAACAATCTCCTTGAATCTTAATTCACTTCTCTCTCTCTCTCTCTCACTGATTATGATACATTTTAATCATATTATTTGATTATATCTTTGATTTGGTAAAAGTGAATTACAACAAAAAAAAATGAATGATCATCTTCATCAGATGAAAATTTTCTTAATTACCTTATTCGTGATTCTTATATAACAACAATCAACAACAATTTAGGGCAAACAACAATCAAATCATTTATTTAATGTATTTGAAGGTTATAAATCTAATATCATTTGTTTAATTTGTTTAAAATCAAATCAAAAATAGTAAATCTGTTTCACCAAATAATCAGCAATTCAAATTAATTAAATGAGTTTAATTTGTTTTTCTTTGATTGTTGTTAACTAATGTAAACCTGATAACCTTTTTTTTTCAACAATTTGATTTTCTGATTCTTGATCATCTCTTGATTGTTGTTTTTATTTTCTCCGATTATATAATTTGTTAATTGTTACTTTTAAAACTATTTTGTATCAGTTTACTGAATTAATTTTATATGATTATATGATTATATCATTGTCTTTACCAATTAAATGAACAACAACAATCAATTTTGATTGCAAAGTGAAAAAAAAATCAAAAATGATAACCTTGATTAGCTATTGAACTTTTCAACTGTAAATCAATTGACTTTGAAATCTACCTTATAATTTGTATTATTGATTACAATTAACTTTTCAAAATCAATTGATTAAGTTTTTTTTACCTCTCTCACTGGTCTCGAAAATTTTAATTGTTGTAAAATAACAATTAATGGGAGAGGAAAGGATAACTTTTATTTTAATTAGCGATTTAAAACAATTTACTAACTATTTCTATTGTGTATTAAGATTAATCAGTTGCAATGACATTGATATTGATACAAGTTGATTGTGATAAATCAGGTAGTTTACAATCAGTTGACAATTTAATCATCATTAAAGGTTATTAAACCAAATGATTTGTAAACAATCAATCAAAATCAGGTAAGAAAAGACAATCATTAACTAATGAGAGAGGAAAAAAACTCATTTCATCAACTTGTTGATTGATTGATTGTTTCAATCTGGAAGCTCAGATTAATTAAATGATACACAATCAAGACAAAACCATAATGATTAATGAATATAAAAAGAAACATAATTTTAATTGTTGATTAAAAATAGTTGCTTTAGTTTTTTTCTTTCTTGTCTATTAATTGCTATTTCTAATTGTAATTAACTTTACGACAATCAAAAAGACACAAGAAAAAATCAAAGGCAAAGTAATCAATAAATAAATATCCCAATATTAATAGTAAAAATTACAACTATTAACAGTTAATTAATCAAGGAAAAATGATGAAACTAAATTAGTCTCGACAATCAAAAGATCATTGACTTAAAATAATACTACAAATACACTTAACAATTAACTAAATTGCTCATTTAACCTAATAGGTAGTGAAGAAATAAACTAATCAAAAATTAAATATAAAAAAAAAACGGAAGGAAGAGAAACCAAATTAATAAATTCAGTTAATAGTGAAATTTAATCACTATCACAATCAAATAATAAGTATAAATGATTTACCAATAAAATGAAAACCTCTCAATCAATTCAATCAATTTTAATATCGTCATCAACATTATGTATTATTATTAATAGAAATGAAAACAATTCAATTCATTATTAGGTAACAATCAAGATATTTAATAATCTATTATTATTATCAATTTGAAAGTAAAAAAAATTAATATCAATTTAATCAGTTGATTGGTTAATATGTTATTAATTTTTAAGGTTAATGAGGAAAAGTAAAAAAAAAGTTTAACCAAATTGTGAGTACGAAAGACTAGCCTAATTTTTTCATCTTACGATTGAAAGTGAAGTTGATTTAAATCATGATTCTAATGATGATTAAATAATGATACAACTGTAGTAATCATAATAATAGTTACTGATTAACAATTCAGGTAAATAATTGGAATTATAAAGAAATTAGATTTACCCCTTTTGTTGAGCATTTTGTTCAATTGATTAACGATTGTGAAGTTTTTCTTGGTTTTATCTGTTTAATTGTGTTTCATGATTATCATCATGATGAAAGATAATTAAAAATGATTTCACATTCAAGTTAATCATTTGCTCTATTACAATTTAAAATACTATTGCATGTTGTTGATTAACTTTCAGATTAACTTAAATTGCTGCTCTTAATTGGGTGTGGTATCGTTATTACAATTAACTGTTACTTTCGTTGTTGTTGTTGTTATTATTTACTTTAACCTTTATTATAATTATTTGTTTTGTTATCATTATATTTTGATTATGATTATCAAATTAAGGAAATTATCATTACTGAAATTTTTTCTTAAATTCGTACCAAATCAAATTTAATTGTGAACAATTAACCATGAGAGAGAAAGAGAAAGAGAAAGAGAAAAAGAGAAAGAGAAAAGTCGAAAAAAAAGATTCGAAACAAAAAGTAAAAGTTTTGTAACGAACTTCAAAATAATCAAGACAATCAAGTTAATTGCTATTCCAATGGTAATTTAATATTTCTATTGTGCTTTCATTCATTTTACCTCCATGATGGAAAATTTTTAACAAACAATTAGTTAATTTCCGGATTTCAACAAAATTGAAATGATATAATTATTTAATTGTTCTTGTTGATTACTTCACTACGCCATTATCAATTCTATTATACAACAATTGAAAAAGTATATTGACAATAATTAGATGATTAATATATAATAATCAAGTGAACAATTTATATTTTATCATGAAACATTACAAAATTGTTGTTTCTTCAAAATCAGATTAGATTTAAATTGTTGATTGAGGCCTAAAACTTTTCATTTTCACTTGATTAGTATTTAATTTTTTGCTCTCTCAATCCTGATTGTAAATTGCTGATCATCATCTCTTAATCATCGTCATCTAATCATTTAAAATTATCTGTATTTATATATAAGATTATCAAGTGAAATGAGAATGAAAACAAAATAAGGTTGATTGAATAAACGATTTCTCTTATTATTTTTAATTCTTTATATTAATTGATGCTCTTTACTGATTAGGACTCAAACTAAATTAACTAATCAACTATCGTTTTACTCAATCAAAATTTAGACCTTGATGTGTGATGAGTAAATATATATATTATTAATAATGATTTTAATTATGTTAACTAATACGAAAAGGCTAAATTGTTGTTGTTGTAAATTGTAAGTGTTTAGGCTTGAAAAGTTAATTGTCTTTAAAATAGATTTTGGTTTTTCTGTTGTTTTCACAATTTGATCAGTTGATTAAATATATTATGATTAGTTGAGCGAGAATGAGGAGGAAAAAATTCATGATAAAAAAACTCTTAATTGTTGTGGATAAGAGTTAATTTAGTTTGATTAAATCAGTGAAAACGATGAACAAATTACCTGATTATCTTTAATTTAACTTGATCAACAATTAATATTTCCTGTTTAGTATTTGGTTTTTGTAATTTGTATTTGAACACTGGGCTAACAATTTATAAATAGCTTTGATTAATTGAACTTGGAATACAATTAACGGTATGTATCAATTGTAACAATTAAGGTGAAACAGTGAAGATTCAATCAAACTAAATTAACAAATCAAATTGTGATTTGCCTTTGATACTTTGGTTAAGGTGTGAGACTTTAATTGTTAACTTTTCATTTTCTAAATTGTTGTAATAATTAAGTTAATGTAAAAAATTTGATTCTATCAACATGAGCAATTTAAATTTTATGTTAATTGTTATTTCATTTCCAATTCACTTTTCCTTTTCTAATTATTATGGCCAAGTGTAGGTTGATTGTTGATTTGATTGTTTGTTACTATTAATATGATTAACGTTCAATATTGTCTGTAATACTTGAAAAATTATAATCAAATCTAATTAACATTTAATCAAATCAACACAGAATTGGTAATTAAGATTATCATTAATCAACACGATAAATGAAATAACTAAATAATGTTTGTTATTATTTCACTTTGATCATAATTAACTAAATCATTGAAAACAATCAAGGTAAAACACTGATGACAATCATTATTAATGAACAAAACTAATTGTCCAACAAACCAAGAAAAATTAATCATTAACTGATTTTAATCACAATTTGATAATCTTGTTAATCGTTATTAATATTTATGAACAAAACAAATTGATTATCGTCCCAACCTATCAAAAAATAATACAAATTTTTGATATTTACCATTTAATTGTTGTAGCTTAAGGCATTGGTTTAATTATTATTACAACAATTAATATTTAATTTTTTCTAATTCTTGATTCACTAATCAACGCCTTAATCATTAATTAGTCTTTCTATTTGTTCATCACAAGAATCTGATTCACTTTCAATTACTTTTGCTTTACTTTTATTTTTGCTTTCATTATTTAACTGTAACTTTAACTTATACACAATCAATACAACAATTTACTGATTGTTGATTTACCTTCATCACTAACAACAATCAAGAGACACTCACACAATCACAATTGTGTCTATTTTTTTGACTGATAGATTTGCTTTTAAAATATGAACAGAAACCCTGCTGAAGTTTAATTGTGATCAAAAAAGTAATCAAACAATTAAAAACTAGAATCAAATTGTTGACGATGATGAAACAACATCAACTGTCAAGGTTTATGCTGTCAACACCCCGATGATCACTGTTTTTTTGTGAACAATTTGTTGATTGTTAGATTTTCAATCTTGATCATCAAATATTGTTCTTAACCATTGTGTTCACACTCAAAGTTAATTAGTGAACACACCTTATCAACTCGTTCACTTATTAACCAATACTTATTAACAATTAACCATACAAGTGACGATGAACAATATCAACAATATAATAATTAAGATTAAACAACAATTAACTCAATCACTAGACAATCAAATCCTATTTTTTTGTTCATTTTATTATCTGGATCCTTGTTGATTAAAATTTTTCACGAATATTTAACTTTGATCATGATTAAACTAATCACAGCATTATAATACTATCAGAAGCGGGTAACAATTAACAATTATGATTGTTTGCTAATGTAAATTAGCTCAAATAGTTAATTAGTTTGCGTAGGCTGAACTTAATGATTAAAACGTTGATTAACAATCAATGATTTCTTAATGAACTCATTCATTATTTTTGTTTGATCTGACATTCATTGGAAGACAATCAAATATTAACAACTTGTTCATTTAACTAATCAAACTAATCAAGAAAAGTTAATTGATAATCATCACCATATTGACGTGTTAATTAACTTTATTAACAGTTAGTTAACAAGTTAATAGACTTAATTTTAATTCTATCATAAAGAAAATGATCAAAAAAAAAAGGATGAAATTTTTTCTCATTCGGAAACATCATCTCTTTATTATTTTCACCAATTCGTTACTATTGTCATCAGAACTATTATTATTTACCTTTTATTATCATTATCATCATTTATGATTATCATTATTTAATAATATATATTTGATTCGTTGATCAGTTAACATGACTACTATTTACCTGTTCGGCTGATTAACTGTCAAATTAACGGAATTGAAATGGTTGAAAGGATTAGAGTTGCTTCAATAGCTTTTCAAGTAACAATCAGGTAATACACACAATCCACAATAGTAATAAATAGACAGAGATTAGGAAAGAGTATTAATAATGATGATAATGATGATGATAAGTGTGTATAAATATATATATTTATCTGAATGAACATCCAATAATCGGCTGAATGAATTAATGATTGTAAAATCAAATAAATTGTGTTTACTTGTTGATATTGATACAAATTATTATTATAAAGTTGTAGCTTTTTAAATGATTAGCTGATTGAGTAACTATCAATACAATAAAGTTTTTTTTTGTCATCATCATAATAATATTAATGATGAGGATGAATATGAAAATTAAAGTTTCATCTTCAAAACCATTTTCTGGTTAAAATGAAGATAAAGATGATTAGGATGATAATGATTAAGATTAACTGTAAATTGTCAACTGTAATGTTGATAACGAATAAAAAAATCAACGTGATCACGATTAAGATGATCGTTTTGAAGATGAATTTCAGTCCTAACGAAGTGAAGTCGTAAGTACGATTGTGAAGATAAAGATGATGATGATGATGAATGCTTTGGATAAATGAGATGATGATTGTGATGATAGGGATGAGGTTAGAATTAGGATGAAAAAAAACTGTTATTACGGTTAAGATGAGGATGGAGTTGATGATGAAGAAAAAAACATAAAAATTGTCATGAAAATGATACCAAAAACAGTGAAAATTGTAGTTAATCAGTTGATTAACTAATCATTTTGGTTCCTTGCTTTTTTATTTAACTCTCTCTCTCTCTTTTCACTATTTTTTGTGATTTAATTATAACTAAATTCAGTTATTTAACTGAATTACCTTGGAGGCGAAAGGTAATCAGTTTCTTATATTAAGATTCAATTGAAAAAATTTCCGTATATTTTTTCATTTCATATAAATTATATTCATCATCTTCTTGATTTAATGTATATTAAATGAAGAGCAATCAAAAACATCATGAAGATATTTGTATCTAAATTTAAAACATTATCAACTAATCAGCTTAATCACCAAGAATCATCATCAGTTTTTCATTCAGGGTTGAATATTTCATTTGATTGTTAATCCATTAGATCAATCAATTTAAATCCCCTGACGATGATTAACTTAATATCATGTTGATGATTCTGGTTTAATTAGTTAATCGACAATTTAAATTTGAATGTTGAATGAATTTTTTTTTACCTCTTTTGCTTTGAAACTTTTCATTTTCATTGTTATGGATTGTTGATTTTTACCAACAATTAACTAATTCTTATTTAAATATACATGATTAACAGCGGTTTCCAATTTCAATAACAATTACTTGATACATTTGGTTATTTAGTAAATCAAATCAAACAATTAAATATCAATTGTTAATCTTTTTTTCCCTTTCTGTCACTTTCCTTTAAGCCTTAATTGTTAAACCATAATCAGGTATGATTATTGTTATATTGGTTGATTGTTATGCTGATTTATATCTGTTACAAGTTAATTTACCTCTCAAGTTAATCATAATCATTAGTTAATCGCTTTCTCGATTATCAATTGATTAGTAAGTAGTTAGAAATAATTATGTAATGATTGGGCTATTAAGAAGCGATTAAGTTATTATCGGTAATTATTATTATCGATTGTCAATTAAATTTTATCGCTTTAATTTAGTTAAGTAAAATTAACTGTGTAGTTTTAAATTGTTACTTAATTGTATCGGAATAATTAGCATAATTTGATTAGAGTGATTTTCATTAATTTCTATTGGAGAAAAAAACTTTCAGGAAATTTACTCTTATGAATTAAATTAAATTAAATTAAGCTTGACATTAATTGCGAATTGTAATTAATGTGAGATAATCTGGTTTTCTGTTTCTTTGATTATCCGATTAACAATTAAACATTAAATTGTCACTTTTTTTTCGTACACTGAAAATCAGGAGTTAAATTGTTTATCGATAATCAATTACCAGTGACCATATGATTACTTGTATTAAGTGGATATGTTGGATTAATATCTTGATAATGGTTAACGGGGTTTGTAATTATTATTGTTACAATTGATTTTGAGTGTTGATAAAAATTGAAAATCATATTCAATTGTATTGCTAATACCAAGTAAACTTGATAATCAAGCAGAATTGAGGTTAAGTTTATCAACATTTCCAGAGGCATTTGATTATCACCACACTTAATCACTATT
Source organism: Panonychus citri (assembly GCF_014898815.1). Taxonomy (NCBI): domain Eukaryota; kingdom Metazoa; phylum Arthropoda; class Arachnida; order Trombidiformes; family Tetranychidae; genus Panonychus; species Panonychus citri. The sequence continues at coordinate 3,594,297 of NW_026515543.1, read as the reverse complement.
ATTATATCATATCAGTTGTGTCTTTGATTGCGCCTTCATTTTTCAGAATCATATTGTCACTATTGATGAAATAATTATATCCATTACCATCGAGTGTGTGTATATGTTTAAAAAGCTTTCACTTTCCAATCCTGAGGCTATGATGTAATAATAAGAACCAAATATTGTTTCTGCTTCATTGATTGTTGGTGTCGATAAGAAACCGTTAGAGTTGATCGTAATTGGACTGTGATAATTTTATTCAAGGCACATCTACGCAAACACATTCACTCACAAAAATGAGATGAAAATTATATCACAACCTTTAAGAGTTGATTTCGTTTTCATTTTCACGTTCAATTTCGTTGTTATCTATTTCAACGGCAACAGGTTAGATAGATTATCATCATTATCATCAACAGAGCGAGAGTCAAGTAGTATGGTGACATTTTTTTGCTTCTATTGGTGAACCAACATCAGTAGTTAATTGGGACAAACAGATAACAGTGTATTAAATGGTTGGTGTTGGTGAAACGTGCTAAGCAGAGATAATCTATTAGCTTAAAGGTTGTTGTTTATACCAATCCTCAACCTTTATCCTTCTTTCAATGTCACCAATTGGTATAATTGATTAACAAATTGAGTATAAGAGTGAGTATATATATTAATATATATATCTCTCTCTCATCAAGATGAATAATTAGTTGATGTGACAATTAGATGTTCATTGCTTATAAACAATTATCCCAAATCACTGATACTAACACCAAATAAGCAAAACCATCATCACCTTTAACAGGATCATCGTGATTATGATTAGCATAAATAATTTGCAGAAATCAATTGGTTACATTAATTGGTTTGAAGAAACAAAAAAAATCACTTCCAAGGTTAAGAAGGGGTAATAATCTTGATGTATAAAGGTTAGTCTTTAGGGTGAAAACAAATATCAGGTCCTTTCTACCTTCATTCGTTACCATGTTACGTGATTTTCATTATGAACCTGGAATATGTTAAGAAAAAGAGAAGAAGCAAAAAAAGAATAAAAATAATTTCTAATGAAAGAAGATTAATTTACTTACAGGTATAAATAATCATTAACAATCAACTAAATTTAACCTAATTAATCAAGAAACTACAAATTAGGAATCACCGATATTCAGAATAATCAACAAACAACAATGGTAAACATAATGGTAGATGAGAGACTTACCTTTTTTTTATGAAAAGAATTAACAATTTATGTTGGAAAAAGAGAGAAGCTGTGAAAACATTATTCCAATTGATTAATCACTGATTCTTTAATAATCCGTTGATTAAAAAAAAAGGTTTTATTACAATTTAGGTTAAAACGTATTAAAAATAATTCCATCAACAATTAACTTGACCAAAATGAGAAACAAATAGAAAACAAGATTGACATTGAAATGAACCAATAGGAGAACAGAGATTTTCCCATAGCAACTGTTTCCCTCCAAAAGGAAACATTTATGTTGATCATTATGTTAATTGTTTCTGTTTCTTAATCATAACTTGACCTTAACTAATTAATTTAAATTTGGAATTTTGATTTTGTTTTGTTTTTGTTTGCATTCGTTTGTTTTGATTGATGGTCTTTAGTTTTAATAATTTTGTTCTTTTCTTTGTTCTTCTACTTAAATAGTCACTCATTTGGCGAGAAATTTTCAACCAGTCAATGGCACAAGGAGATTCATGGACAACGTGAAGTTTTGTATCTTTATGGTGGTGTTAAGATGGAGGATGTTAGAGGAATGAGAGCTCCGTTCTTGCAAATTGGTGGAAATAAAATGTTCCAAATGTTGTACAACGATAATTTCACTTATGATTCATCAATGCCCGTGTTTGACAATAAGCCACCATTTTGGCCTTACACTTTGGATTATTCTGTTAACCATGAGTGTATGATTGCTCCTTGTCCAACTGAATCATTTCCTGGTGTCTGGGAAGTTGGTAAGTAAACAGATTCATTTATTATCATATTTTTTTCTTTGCAGTGAGAATCAAATTAATTAAAAATCTTGGCTAATTGTATTGATAACAATAACCCTTTGTTGGAATATCAACTAAAAGCCAACACCCTTTCTTATATTCTAATCACTTTCTCTTCATTTGTTTTCCGTTTTCATGGAAACCTTGGTGATGGTGTTTATCAAAATCTATTGAGATTAAAATCTCACTCATCCTATCATTTCGAATCCATTAATTGAATAAGTGCTACATCTTTCTCAAACCCTCTCTCACCTTATTCCAAAGTGTAAATGAGAGAATTTGATAGAGAAAGTGAAAGATAACCTTTCTCCATCTTCCTCAAGTCGGAAGTGGTGAAAAAAAAAATAATGAAGACTTGATTGAGACACTTTAATGAGAAATTTGGAAAGATAAAGAGAATCGTGTTATTGTTTATTCATTTTACGTTGACGTTGTTGATAATAAGCGATATTAAAGCACATCAACAACAACTTTCGTTTGCAAGTAGTTACTTTACTGACCGTGTCTCACGATCAACCAAATTTCATCCCAGCAAAAGTATAATAACGTTGGTGGATCACGGATTTTGTTTTTCTTTCCTATCTGAACACAAGCGATGTTGATGATTAAGAAAGAAAAAAGCAAAATAATCAACATAAATACTGTAACTTGGGCTCGTTATCATCAACAGAAAGGAAAACAACTTCTTCTTTTCATCATGATCATCATCTTGATTCAGAACCAGAATCATATCCGATAGTTTTTTCTTAATTATTCTTCATGTTTACTGTTTTCATTTCTCTTTCTACCTTAGATGATAAACAATTCAAAACGATTCTTGTTATCGAGAAGGAAAAAAAACTATTCCATTCTTTTCTAATCTGATTCCTATTTATCATCATTCACCATGTATTATAATTGTTGCTCCGAATCGTGTGACCGACCGCAAACAGATCATCATCATCATCATCATCATCACAATTAAACTCAAGTAATACACTTTATCTTCAACAATTTAACCAAATGCTACTTTACTTTGATATTAATCAGAGATCCTATTAACCTGTAAACTCAATTGTACACAATTGAAATCAATCAACTCTCAAAGATGATTAAAAAGACTCCCTTAAGTTATTGTTATGATGATGATGATCTAATCATGTCCGATGTTAAGTCCGTTGTCTTCCGGATTACTCCTTATTTCACTTTCCACTTTTCTCTTTCAATTTTTTTATTCATTATCTTTTCTAATTATTATCATGATGATGATGAAAAAAGAGCCAACTAATCAAATTGGATTATTGTAACTATTATTATCATTACTTTTTGAACAAAAGGACTACTATTGATGATTAATATGGATTGATGATGATGATGATGATTATCATCATAATCTTGATGATTTAAAAGTAAAGAGTTACATCATTTCATTTGTTACTTAAGATAATGATATTAACTTTTTTAGCTTGCAGTTAATTAACTTATTGATGTGATGACGATGAAAAGTAACATAAATCCCAATTTCCGGTTTCCTCAGGAGGCCATCAGTTTATTGTTCCAGGTCAATTATTAGATTAATTTAACTTATTTAAAGTAATCAACTTTGTTTCAATCGGATTTACCGATTTACCACCAATCACCTAATCACTTTCAATTTTAAAATGTTCAACGATGATGATTAAGATGATTATCATCATTTGGATAATCAACTGCAACTTTTACAATGTTGATTTTACACTTTACGTGATTTCATTTTCAATTGAAAGCTATTAACTTGATTATCGACTAATTTTAAATTGTGAACATTATGATTTCTTTTAATCATCATCTCCAATTATCATTATTATTATTAACTGCAAGTTAACACGTTAAACCCGATTGAGTAATTAATTTTGAAAGAATTGAAATCGTGTTGTCCATTTCCGTGGACTCGAAACTTTTTAGACTTTTATTATAACGAAAACATTTACTTTTCATTTAAAAACCAAATGAAAACAATTAATTTAATCAATCTAACTCATTGATCTGAGTTAATTTACTAATCCATAACCAAGTGAATTTAAATTGTTACTTGTTCACATTTTCCAAGATCCTCTCTTTTCAATGTATCTTAATACTCTCTGCGGTGAACAAGGATTTAATTTGATGATAATCTTATTTGGGTCAGTAATTTAGTCTCAAATTTTAGCTTTTCTGTTGTGTATCTTTAAATTACTATTAAAAATTAATAAGAATCAGGTATTAGCTTATTAATTATTTCATTTTGTTTTAACGATTTTAAATCTTTCTTAATGTTTTTTCACTTTGAAACGTTGTCTCGTAATCGGTGTTGGTTTTTTACTGTTTGTTTACATTATCATGTAATAGTTAACTAACTTTTCTTGTATTAATTCATTAAGAGTGAGAGAGAGAGAGAGTATTGAAAATGATCAACAATATAAGAGAAAGGAGATTGAAAATGGTTATGCTGATGGCGATGGTGATGGTGATTAAGATGATGATGAGGACGAGGACGATGTTGATGATGGTAATTGTGTGTAATTGTAACAGCGAAGCTCAAGTTTTCATTAATGTTTCTTGTTTTAAGGTCAATCAAGGTTTTCATCAATTGCGAATCTAATTATTGTAACATTTGAATGTTGTAATTTTAAAATCATCATCAAAACGATAATATCATCATCATCTTTATCATCATTCATCTCACAAATAAGCTTAGTGAAAGTGAATGTGTGTTCCCTAAGAAGTTTCGTCTTCCTGGTTGATTAGTTTAAAATTAATTGTTATGTATTAGAGATGATGATAGATTAACTGTAGTAGTAGTTAGTTGATTAATTAGACTTGGGTCAAAGCGAATCAAAACTTTCTGTTCAATTTAATTTCATTTTTTCTGCTTTTCTACTCTCATCATCATCGACATCATTATCAACAATTTCAACAACAATTAAACAAAGCGTTTTGTTTCAATTTAACCTCTACTCTCTTTTTAATGATTAATAGCAACTAAATGAATGTTGATTAAAATGTTGATTAAGATGATGATGTTGTTAGTAGTGCAATCATAATGATAGGTTAGGTTACCTTTTTTTTCCGCTTCTTTCATTTGGAGTTTGAAAAAACGCTGAAACAAATACGATTCTCGTATCTTTCATCTAATTAGTCTAATTTTATTCTTATTGAGTTCAATTAAGAGAACTTGAAATTAATTATAATCAAAAATTTAAGACTCAAAATGAATTAGTTAATTGATTGTTCGATTTTCATTGTTAATCGTCGATTGAGGGTCAATATTAGACAATAATGATTCTAACTTGAGGTAATACTTTCGTTCCGTTTGTTGTTATTGTTGATTTTTTCTCGAAATTTTCGAACTGTTTTAGAACTTTTTTTCTTCTTTTCGATTTGTCTGTACTTTCCTTTTCTCGTTTTCTACCCAAAAAAAGCTTCACTTTCACACGATCTTAACCACAATTTAATACTCACACGCATTTTAAACGCAACAATCAACTAACTATTTATGAGGTCAATTAACAGGCGTTCAAAATGATGATTATGCTTCTGAATCTAAAATGATATTAACTGTTTTTATGCGCTGGCGGTTCCACTTAGGGACAAGGTCAATCATCGTATTTGACAATTATTCAATTTGTCTATTCTTAATTGCTTATTACTCATAATCTGTGTAAATCTAATCAATCACTGAATCTTAATCATGATTCTCGTTAATCTTAATCTGACATCTTATTTGTCAATTTCATCTCGATTCGGTTTATGTTTATTTAGTTCACCTTAAGCTTTTGCTTTTCAGTTTAATTGTTTAATTGAAAATTAACTATTGATAATGAGTCTTAATTATCTTAGATGATAACTGATTAAATATCATTTACCACACCTTAACATTTATACACCACAAATTGATGTTGGTTAATTAATCAATATCAGAACTGTTTACCAAAACAAACAAATCAAATATTAGCCCAATCAATTTACTAATTATCACTTCATCTTCGTATCCTCAATCAAACCATCAGATTGGTGATTTTTCACAATTAATCTTAATTTTTACCTTTGAATTTAATTTGGTTCATTAATCTATTAATACATAACTCATTTACTATATATTTTACTATCTCTTTATTAGGATATACTCATAATATGTTGGATGCCGTTGATTAATTAATATTGATTCTTATCTTGTGAATCGTTATCTCCAATTAAGATTTAATTTTCTCTTATTTTTTAATTCAATTTATCCTCAGGTATGGTTATGTGGGAAGATCTTCGAGGTGGCCGATGTTCAATGGGCGACGCTTGTTCAAACCCAAGTGATGAGGATGGTGTTTATAATATGCTTTTACGTAACTTTAAACGTCATTACAACTCAAATCGGGCTCCGTTCGGCCTTTACTATCATTCCGCTTGGTTTAACACTGCCCATCACCGCAAGGGATTCATGAAGTTCATTGATGAAATTTTATCCTATGGAGATGTTTATTTTACCACCAAATGGCAAATGCTCCAGTGGGTCCGTGATCCCACTCCTCTCTCATCAGTTAATTCATTTGAACCATGGGACTGTAAAAAATTGGTTGAATCACGACCTGGACCTTGTAACCATCCGACTGTTTGTAACGTTCGTGGTCAACATGGTCATCGTTTCATGAAAACATGTCAATCATGTCCATCTTTTTACCCTTGGCTCGGTAAAACTGGACTTTAAGTCCAACTCATTAGACACAATTAACAATTTAGTATTTTTTCAATATTTTACTATTTAGTTTGTTTATTATTAGTTAATTTAATGAACTCAAGGAAAAACAATCAAGAGACCATAAAGACAACAAAAATTAGGTAATTCAATATAATACCTAAGAGTCAACCTTTAATATATCGAACAACGTTAATTGTGATCAAACAACTGACTCTCTAATTATCGTTGATCTTGCAAACCAATTTTCTCAATTGATTCTTCATCAACATGGTCAATCTTGATTTACTTTTCTCGCCATTCCCTTATTACTGCTGATAATTTGAAACGTTTCCTAATCATCATCATCAAACATCATCAATGGATCAGGAATTAAACGTTCAACTGCGCAACGGGTGATAATTATATTTATAACCATCATTTTTTGTAACAAGTGAAAACTTCATCTTTAGGCTCAAGCCCATTCTCTGTAACAATCATCCTTTTCATCCTCATCTTCATCATCACTTTTCCATATTCATCCTTGCCAATACTCTCTCTTTCTCTCTCATCATCACAATCTTCCAGTTTTTCTCTTCATCCAGTGCTGATCATCTTCTTCACATGATGTGCCAAGGTAGAGAAATTAACATAATTTAAATCACTCCTCTAATTAATCTTCAATCATTAAACCAATTTACATCTTCATTGACACAACATTTGGAAGATTTGAAAATTTTTAATTATTCTCAAAGTGGATCAAGAAAAATCTCACTTTCGTCGATAATCATTTAGATTAATTCAATAATCAACCTAAATCTACTAAAGGAGAATCAATTTCGATGGCGATTCAACAATCAATTCAAAAAAAAAACAAACTGATTTACTTTGGTTCCGGTTTTTAGGAGAAGAAGAAAAAACAATTTACTTTAATTTGAATTAAGAATTTAAAGTGAAAAGTTAATTGTGATCATTGCCATTCATCATGCATATTTAACCCTTTGAACACCTTTAATTGCAATTAAATCAGTTGATGTTAATCACGCTGCCATGAGAAGATCAACTTTCCACCACGAAAGTTACAATCACCATTGATTGTTGAAATTAATTAAACTCATAACTCTCTAGTCTGATTAATGATAATGATAAATAATCAACCTGATTAATAAGATAATAATAACACGGATGATAAATGAAGTGAATGCCAAGCCGCAATTAGTTAATTGTTTAATATCAACAATTAATACACGCACATATATATGTACATACATATGTAGATAAATTACATTAATTTGATGACAATCAGTTAATTATCATTATTATTATCATATTAAGTTGATTTTTATATATAAATATAAATATTGAATGTAACTAAAAAATGTATCAATGTGATTGTATTTCATCATCAATCAACAATTAATGTCAACCCGTCTTCCAGTTTGTCACCTCAACCTTTTGTAACCTTTTCCTCTTCCACTCCCGAAATCAGCATCATCATCATAATCATCATCATCACCTCCTCATCCTCCTCGCAATTAACTCTCGATATGTAATTTCATTGTTTCTTTGTTAATCCCATTATCCCAATCATACTCTCTCTCTCTCTCACTCTCTCACTCTGTCTTATTATTTCAAGCTACTCTCTCTCTCTCTCTTCTGTCATCCTCATCATTATTATCATCTTAATCTTAATCATCATCATGAACAATTTCAAAAATAAATGTTATTATTTTGTCATTACAAACTTGATTTATCCTTTTATTTTCATTCTTTTTCATGGAACCTCTTTAATTTTATTAATCTACTTGAATTATCTTCCACTAATTAATTGTAAATCTAATTAGAGAGAGAAAAAAAATTATTTGAGAAAAACCATTCGAAAGTGCTCATAATTAACTATTTCACAATTTGAAACCATCAGTAATCAATTAATTGTAGGATTTAATTATTTCATGGTTAAAGAAAAGCAAAAAAAACTCCATTCAGCTCATCTTTCAATTTTGATGTAACAACAATTTCAACAATCAGCAACAATTTAACAACCATTTAAAAAGTTAACTAACTATTATAAGATGAGATTGAGAAAAAATTGAAAACAACAATTTAATTGAATTAAAAGTCGATCAACAATTAACTGATCACTTTGGTATTAAGGCCTTAGAGTGATGAATGTGAAAATGTATTGACAACAATTTTAATTGCTTATAATTAAATGATTGGTCACAAACCCCTTTGGTCACTTTGACTTTTAATTAACTGTGAATATTTAATGTTTTTAATCATTTTATTGATCATAATCAACTGATCATTAATTGTTGTTTTCAATTTTTTTTCCTTTCTTTTATGTGTATCGGAAACAGATTTTGAAATTTTTCATTGAAATTTTGTTTTTACGAACAATTTAAATTGTTATCAGGTCAATTACAATTAAATTTAATGATTTAATAATCTTGTCACCATTTTAAGAGGTCAGTTGTTGTTAACTGTTGTTAGTTTCATTACAATTAACTTAAATTAATGATTGTCCATTTAAAGATTTTATAACAAACTATTAATTAACCCTAAGGAAAGACAATTAAAATTGATTCTCAATGGTAACTGTCTCATTGAACAATTACAATTAGTATAATTAACCTTGTATGATAGTTGATTAAATTGTCATTTCTTTGTTTATAACAATCTTGTTTCTCTGCTAATTATAATCAATTTGATTATTAAATCATTTCTTTCCCTGTAATTGATTGTAAGTAATAAAAACAGTTATTAAAATGTGATCAAATTTGATTGGATAACAATTAACTTCTGTAATTATTTAGGAATTAAATTGTTCATTTAATTGTAACCACTCCTTTGCCATTAGCTAAATCACAATTTGTGTGGTAATTCAATTAAATTGTGACTATAAATTGATAAACTTTAAGTCAAATCAACACTTGAGCTTAAATTTTGTTTGTGGTTATTTTTGTTTTGTTTTTTTTTCTTGATTGTTGTTGATTAATTTTGATTAACTTTTTAATTCTCGCCCACTTTTTAATTGAGTATTTAGTTTTATCTTTGCTGAACATTATTTCAATGTAACATTTACTTTTAATTACCATTATTAAGATATTCCAGTCATCTGAGTTGATTAGTAACAATCAATAGATTGTTTTTTAATTACAAACGATCAGATTGAGTTTGATTTTTGTTTCATTTTCTTTGAAAAATTGTGTTAATTATCAATAATTGTTAACATTTAGCTGAATAAATTTGGTATTTCTCCCATTGATATTAAATCAACCACTTTCTCTGGATCATAATCATTAGCTGAAAGTAGATCCTTAACAACTGAATCAGTTAATTGTGGGAAAAACTCTTTAATTTGTGCGACCATTGATGCTAATCGATTTGGATTAATTTGATTCGGTTTATTGTTGTCCTTTGAGATCCATTTCTGGTTTGAGTTGCCTCCGAATACTTTAATTTAGCTAATAAATTTGGATTAAATCCTATTGAAATTAAGAGAGAGAAAACAAACAAATTAATTATTAATAATTGTTGAAGATTCTAAAAGTCTAATTATTGATACTTGTCATCTGAAGTATTTGAATTACCATTAATATTATTGGCTGATGAGTTAGCATGCTTAATATTATCTGATGAATTGTAACTTGGTTTAATTGTTGTAGTTTTTGACGATGAAAATGAGGTTGATGATGATTTGATTGTTGAATTTCCTTGATTGCTGGCAATTACATTGAATAAATAGTCAATACGACTTGGATCAACTGAACGAAAACCAGTTAAATCAGCTTTTTCCATAAGAAGACAAATATCCGAATCAAATGAATATTTAGTGAAATAATCTTTAGAGAAACTGAAATAATAGGAACAATGATTAGTTAATTATTCACCGAAAAAGAGACAATTAACTCACCATGAACTTGAAGTAGCGATAGAGATCATATCTAAATATTCATCTATTAAAACAGTTTTCTCGTCCAGGGAAATTCTAAACAAAAGAAAACAAATTAGTCTCATAAAATCAAATACAATCAAACAATTTGAACAATTAACTAACCTGTCATCAAGTAGATTATCAAGAGAATCAAATTTAATCATATTACGAAAAGCTTTAACAAGGCAGCATCGAGATATGGTAAGAAAACGAATGATGGTTTCTGAGGCTCTGGAAAAAAACGGAAAATGGACTCGGATTAAATTTCGTCGATTAATATGGATTAGATTGAGAAATTACTTTTTGGCTTTAGCGTCTTTGGCGAATCGTGAGGTCAATTCATCCTTTAGTTTGGGAAAAAGATTCTCATAAAAATCAACTAGACTTGCATCGAAACGAGCCGATCGATAGGATCGAGCGGCTGTCGGTGAAATCGATATGAGGAATGAAATTGGGACAACGGTTCCGACGATTTGTTCAATGATACCAAAAATATGGCTCCAGGTCAAAGTTGAGATTAAGGTTGTGTGTTGAGAATCAACTACAACCCGTTCACCTCCACCGGTAAGGCCAAGTTCTGAAATGATTTTGGTCAATTTATCCTTTCCAAGGCTAACCGATGATTCCAAGTTTTTTATTAAATCCGGATGACAATTTAAAACAGTTTCAACCATAGAAGTTAATTTTTGATTAGTTGCAGGATAAATGTTTCCATAGATCGCACAAAGATCCATAAGTAAAGGAATATCGAAAATCTTTTTCTCCAATATCATTTTTCCATAATAATCAGGGGACATACAATTTTTCTGTTGAAATAATAGAAAAAAAGTAAAATTAGTATGAACCATTTAGTCTACTGGTCAATGGTTAATAAAATTGTGACCAATTAAACATAAAACACTCACTGGATCTTCAGTACAAGTTGACAATCTACAATAAACTTTAAACACTGATTTATGGATTGAATTGGCAGCATAATTAAGATTCTCGTCCAGATTAACCGGGGCCATGTAGAAACGAGGGGCATTATTGATGTATGAACGTAAGCCCATGTTGACATTAGAATCGAATATCATTGTGGACCAAAATCTGTACACGAAATTTTCGATAAAGAGAATAAAGATTACAACAAATTTTAGTTCTATTCTCTTGTCAAAATTTTCTCTTTCAATCGATGAGAACAGTTTTACCTATGATAAGGTAGCCTTAAGATGATGTGAAGGTTAGATTCAAAGTCAATAATCCTCGCGATTATATCATCAGCCGGTAAACGAGATTGAAATTCAGAGTTTTGGAAAGTAGGTAATGGAAGAAATCGGAAATGGTCAATGGGATGGACAAAAGATTGATGCTAAAAAAGAAGAGAGAAAATGACAATCATTACTAATCATATTAGAATTTGAAATAATCAATTTAGTCTCATTGAGACAATTAAACTAAATCCAAAAGCCGTTTACTCACCAATGCTGCTAAATGTTTCTTACCACGATCACCTGAAACGCTAACTGTCCTTTGGTTAACCAGCTTATCATTATTATTTGGCCTCTATCAGGTAGATAATAGGAAATAATGAAGGGGACAAAGTGAGAACAATTAATTATTAAAAATAAGAAAATGAAAACATAAAGAAATTGAAAGAAAAGCTAAACATTGGCTTACCCGATAATCTCTTTCTGGTCCTCTCATTTTGGGAACTTTTGGACGGACAGAAGGCCCTGGGTGATTGTTATTTCTATGATGATGACCATCCATGTTTATTGTTGAGTAAAATAGAAAAAGAATTCAAAAATCAACAGAAATAAATTAGTTAAAAACAATTGAAAAGAGAAAACAAAAAAAAAACAAACTGCTCTTAATTCACTTGCAACGTCAGGATAGAGTAAAAACCAAATAGTAAACAAATACACAAATTCGTACAAATAGACAAATATTTGTACAAATAAGCAAACCACTGTCCAAATGGTTTAAAAAGCTTGTTTTGGTCATTTTTAGTTACAATTCCAATGTGTTCAGTTTAAATTTTTCTATTGTGATTTTTTCAATTATTTTCTTTGTTTTACACTGAATTTTACAATTTATATTTTTCATTTGTTCTAATTAAATAATCATGGAAAAGAGAGTAACAAGATCATCAACAGTAAGTGAATAATAAAAAAGTGTGAAATAACTAAACAACTAAAATCTGTATTCTGTTTTATTATTAGGTTAAATATGGAGAAATTGAATGGCCGGTTGAAACAATTTCTTTGGTCAAGAAAGAAGGACAAGTTAAGAGAAAGCTTAAGTGTATTTGGTATGCTGATACTAAAGATGTTACTTTAGATGATTCAGAAGATGAACTTGAATTCGAACCTTACGATCCTGAAATAAAGGACGTTAGTGAATTAATAGAAGAATCAAAGGCAGCAAAAATCAGAAAAAGAGGACAAGTTAGCTACAAATGTCCTCTTTGTGGCGCACCATTCCGGCCTGGACAGAAGGATGTAGCAGAGACTCATTTACATGGACGGAGAAACAGAGATGGGATCTCATGTCATGTCCTTCATGTGCTTCATGTCCGGCAAGAAAAGACCCTGCTCCTAAAGATGATTGTACAGAGAGACACACTGCCACTGTAATTCAAATCAAAAACTGATAAAATTTTTTGTAATTACCTCAAATTTAGTTTTAATTTTCATTGATTTTTAATATCTGAATAAAAATTTTACTTCGAACCGATGCATAAATCTTATCATATCTCAAAGGGAATTGACTGGGGTGGGAAATAGAGTTGACTCTTGATGTTCCAATGTTGACTGGGGTTTACTGGGGTGGGAAATAGAGTTGACTCTTGATGTTCCAATGTTGACTGGGGTTTACTGGGGTGGGAAATAGAGTTGACTCTTGATGTTCCAATGTTGACTGGGGTTGAGATAAATCATTAGATACTACTTCCAGACTCAGCACAGCTAGAGCATTTGTAATAGATTTCGCTCGTGGCTTCGACGCAATTTTTATGGAACCATTTTCTGCAAACTACACACATTAAAGAATCGGCTTTTAAGTGCTTATGAAATGGACAAATTACTTCAGAACATTGAGTAAACTCTATCTCATGTTCTAGGGTGTTAATAACCTTTTCAAATCCTGGTTCATTCACTATTTCGTTTGATTTGGTTACTTTTTTCAACTCCAGTCCATAGTGTTTAGTATTTAAACACGTTGGATGTTTAGAAACTTTCAGTTTTCTGACTATTGGCAACGGTGCTTTCGATAGAACATACTTAATCCAGTTTCTTGCACTATCAGAATTTTCGTATAACAACACTTTACGTCGAATAATACCTGCTGCATGAAATAGAGTGAAAACACCAGTCAAAACCATTATTTTGTTTTTGTGCGTCAGTAGCAACGACGAATTGCCAATCGCTCATTGCAAATTTGTTACCAGCGATTAATGTTGACAAAATAACGATTTTTAATAGCGAATGAAAATCATTCCAATAGTCATCAGAATTTAACGAATCAAATATGTATATGCTTTTCGACTTCCAAACAATTGCACCAAGAATCCAATGACATTTATTTTTATTCATAGGCACTAAAATTATATCTCTATTTAGAGCCTGATTCTCTTGAATATGTCGGACGACAGCAGATTTAGTCAAGATTTTTTTGGCAGTTGATATTGCAAAGTGTAAGATTGGATCGAATACGAAAATAACTTCATGTGATTTCCAGACATTCGAATAATGAATAAGAAAATCGTTAATCACAGTATCATGGAGGAACTTTTTGCTGTTCAAACAGGTAACATTCACGTTTGCTACTTTGAATGAAGTAGTTACTGATTCCTCTGTGTAAGCTGCTTCATCAGGTATCTGAAGAGTATTTTCTTCAATTTCATCCCCATTGGTTGTACTGCTTTGAGATCACTCAATGAAGCCACTATCTAAGTTTTAAATCCGGTAAGTTTCATTTTGTGAATAATTAACGTCGTCCTCTTCTGATGATTCATTCAGCTCTTTTTTTACAATTAATTGACTTGATTAATTGAATTTAATCAGGAGCAGCCAAGTACGGGGTCAATTTATCCTTCTTCCTTGGATTCTTTTTACCACCGACACGAGAAAATTTTTTCTAAATTTTACAAAGTCGATATGGAGTATTCTCAATTGTTTCAACTCAAGTCCTATTGTTTCAGCAACAGCTGTAATGTGAAAACATTTTACACCTTTGAAACAGCTGCATGAATTTACCATTCTTGATCTCACAGTGGCAAGAACTAGAAAAGGTCCTCGGACGATGAAATTTTCATTTTACGATTATATTCAATCTCATGTCTTCAAGTTCAGCCGATGCATCGTCATGAGCAGTACCATTTCTGGGATAACTTCAGTTTCTTTTAAATGGTTCACAATTTCGATAGTGGTCTTTATCACTTAGTTTAGATGTGATATCCAACTTCTTTGCTTGACTATACTCTTTCTTCGAGCAATAATTTCCTACTCCATCTATTGCTCGATTGAATTCTGATAAAATTGTGAGCTGAAATTTCAGAAGATCAATCATCAAAACTGGAATTTGTTTTTTCTTTCGATCTTGATACGACTTCAGCATATTGTTCAATGACTCACTTATATTATTTTAAATGCTTACATGTTGGTTCTCAAATGCTTGATATTCAAAGCATTAAAATAAGCAGCGTGATTAATGAGATCACTTTCTAAATTCTTTGTAGTATTTAACAATTCTGAGCTCATTGTCTTTTTTTTGAATAATTCAATACATCAAAATCTCTCTAGTCTCTGAATTCAATAATTGCTCAATGATACTTCGATATAGAATACTATCTTTGAGATTGCATCTGTTTTTCGCCAAATTTTTACATCTGAGACGATATGATTATAGCAAAAGATGGTTTGATAAGTACCCAGATGACCTTATAGCATTCACGATCGACTTTTCTCGATCAGTAACAATGGGAATGTGTTTCGTGATTTTTAACTTCTTGTTGACGAAGTTGTTCCAAAAAAAATTGTGGACTCCTTCATGCTTCTTGTCGTGAATCATAAACACAATGGGAAAAATTGGATCACCAACAAGCTCAGTATTTCTTGCACATAAAATTGATACGTAATAATTACCAAGATTGAATGTTGTGTCATAACTTAAAATTTGTTTTTCTACCTTGCGAGAATATACGATTTGTCAACTCAACGGCAGTTCTGCTTCCAAGTATAACAAGATCAGGAAGAACTTGATAAAAGTGTACTTCATTTTCTAGTTCCGATTTACCAAGAATGTAGCCTCCATAAAACTCATCGAGGCTCAATACGTTCCTATTATCATACTTTTCGACAATTTTTATCATTTGTGAATTCTCTGGAGTATGATGAAGTATAAATTTATCTTTCTTCTTCAAATACCATCAGGAATCATTTCTAAAGTGGCACTTTTACAACATTCTACATGTTTCATAACTGATCCAGCACTGTTCTTGCTCAACCAAATCAATTGTATCCTTAGCAATGCGAAATGAAGGTCTTTCTTTGAATTTCCATGTGGTCGTTTGATTGCTAATGTTTATCACCTTCATAGACCACAACACATATTTCAATACCTGGTCAAAAAATAATTACAAAATTTATGAGAATAGACGATAAAAGAGTATTAGCGCAACTTTCGTTGACTGGGGTTGACTGGGTTAAAAAGAAAACAAGAAACTTACCGTCCATCGTATAAATTAGCCTCTTAAACTTTGTTGATGTAACATTTTCCGGCTTCTTTTCCAATCAAAACATAGCTGGAAGCTTTTTAATATCCTCCTTCAGTTTTCTTGTAGGTCCAATGAACCACCACCCAAGGTCGATCCGATAATCGTTTCCTCTTTTCTTTAGAAGATGGCACACAACTGACTGGATCACACGGTACCATGGTATTAACAGGATTTATTCTGTAATAGTTCTAGAACTTCCATGTGTGTAACCTCAAAATCATCTGAAATTTTGTAATAAAAAACATTTGTAAATTCAAATTATCTATCAATGGTAAATTAATTTTACCTCTATTTGAGAATCAACACTCATCTTATTGCTGATTTGTTAAATTTAATGTAGAATCACAATTATAAAACACTTTAAAATCTAAATCCAAAAGCTAAATAAGCATTAAAATCTTTGAATGAAAACATTAATTGAAGTTTCTATTGCTTTTGATTTTGGCGGTATTTGTGGTATTTGTGTATTTGTTTGTTATTTGTCTATTTGCTTAGTACAGTAATATACCCACTTGAGTTGTACTCCACTTGAGTTGTTTTTTTTACATGCAGCGACATCTCTCGTAACTGAAATTAACCCTTTTCATTTGATGTTAACAAGTGTAATCACCATGAGGTACCTTATAAATAGTGATAAATTGAACATTCTGACTGAATTAGATTCTAATCGACAACAAGAACTTGCTAATAAGTATAATGTTACTCAACAAGCGATCTCGAAGATAAAAAAAAGAAAAGAGTGTTACCAGTCAGTGATAAAAAGTGAAAATGTAGCTCGTCGTTCACGTTGTCCATCAAGTAACCTTTATACTCTCCTCGACTCTTTAGTGTTTGAATTCATTCAATTATTAGAAGAAAGAAATTTACCTGTTGATGATAAGCTTATTAAAGCTAAAGCTCTTTCTGTTGCTCAGAGTTTAGGATTGAATTCATTTGTTGCTAGTGCTAATTGGTTTATGAAATTCAAGAAACGAAACGATGTGAGACGATTGAAACAACATGGTGAATCTCGATGTGTCGATCTCGAAGTTGTGGAGAATTGGTTTTTGAAATTACCTGATATTGTTAAAGATTTTGAACCCGATTGTATTTATAATGCTGATGAGTCAAGTTTCTATTGGAAAGCATTACCAACATCATCTTATCTTACAAGAGGGAGCGATCAACATGGAATCAAACAATCAAAACTCAGAGTCTCAGTCATGTTTTGTTGCAATCGTTTTGGAGGAAAAGAGAAGATAATGATTATTGGTTTTCGAGCTCGTCCTCATTGTTTTAAAAAATTTAATTATGATCTCTCAACTATCGGTGTTAATTACAAGTACAACAGTTCAAGCTACATGACATCAGCTCTATTCAATGAGTGGCTAGTTGAGTGGGATAATCGACTGATTGAAGAAAAAAAAAAGATTCTTTTGTTTGTTGATAACTGTCCAGCTCATAAATTAACTGCAGACCTGAAAAATATCACCTTGATCAAATTACCACCTAACACAACATCACACTGTCAACCTTTAGATTGTGGTATCATAGCTAATGTTAAGAACTTATACCGTTCTAAGATAATTCAACGACTCGCTCCCTCAGTCGAAAACGACATTAATTTGTTAGATTCACTCAAAGAATTACAATTGATTGATGGAATTGAAATGTTGCAAGGTTGTTGGTTTAATGTTAAACCAGATACTATTGTTAATTGTTACACTAAAGCTGGATTTCCATTAAATTAGATTGAACCTAATAGATGTCGCTGCATGTAAAAAAAACAACTCAAGTGGGTATATTACTGTATTTGTTTTTACCCTGGACCGCAACGTCAATGAGAAAGGGAAACAGCTGATTGAGGTTCGGTCTCAATGGTTGAGATTTAAAGCTGATTCATTTGTTTTCTTTTGCTCGTGTTTCAATTAATCTTATTTCCTATCAATTTAATTTGTCAACTAATTAATTATCTCAATCCTATCATCATCTAGAATACATATTGGATCTTTGATTCATATGAAAAGGTAATTATGTTTCTCTAAATTCATCTTATTCTCATCCAATTTTTTTCCTTCCCTTTTATGTTACTATGAAACTCTTTTTGTTTACATTTTCCTTTTGTTTTCATTTCTCTTTTAATCTGATTTAATTTAATTTCTAATTGTTTTTTTTTATTTATTTAAATTCACTTTTAATGGGATTAGTATAATTGGCTACTTTGAACTGATAAGAAAAATTGAAATTGTCCTGGTTTGATTATCTTTGCTCAGTAAGTGGTCACGTTTATCATGAAATATTTTGTTTCCTCTTTTTTGTTGATTGTTATTTGAAAATCTAATTTGTTTTGTTTTTGTTTTTTTTTTTTTACCATTAGACTGATACTGACAATTAACCTTGATTGTTACACATTCATCACCTGAATTTGATTAATTGCTGTGGTTTAATTTCAACTGCCTCTTCCTTGTACTTTCCAGCAATATCTCTTAGGAAAAGATTGGTTTACATTTCTAATTGATCATCTGGAATTGTTATTTATTCTGTGTAATAATCAGTTAATTGTTACCCTGGTAATTTCAATCCTCGGAACCATTCAAATTCAACAATGTCAACAACAGAGACTTCTAATAACAGTCAACAATTTAATTACAATGCTTTTTGGTTCATTACCTTTTGGGGTTTATTCACAACACTAATGCCAAATTTTGTTAAACTGGTAAGGATAATTTGAATAATTAATTGTATCAACTATTTACAATCTAATTGCAAGTTAATTTAATCTAATCAATCTGATTGATATTCTAAATTTATTTGTTTCATTTAGGTTTTATGGATTTTCTTCAAAGATTCACAGTTAGAGAAAAATTTGCGAAAACAAATAACAGAATTAAAAACAGAATTGGGAACAATCAATATGACTCAAGAATTTGTTAAATATGCTAAAATTCAGCGTAAAATTAATAAGATGACGGAAGATCTTAAAAATAGAGGTAAGTGATTAAATCAATTGAATTATAATCAATTTCATGTAAATTTTGTTTTCTTATCATACAGGTAATACTAAAACAATGCTCAAACTTAAGGTACAAGTTATTGTCTATGGTATTTGTTATGTTACTATGGTTAGTGAATATTTATCAAAATGATTAATTACATGTTATTATATGAATATATGATTAATCTAATTGTTTTCTAATCCATCAACAGGGTTTAACGACGACTTATTTAATTTGGTCTTATCGATATACACCATTGGCCAGGCTTGATCATAATCTTCTGTTTCCACTGGGACCAATTTTAGCGTTTCCAACGGGTGTCGAAGGCGCAATTGGCATAACTTGTTGGTTTTCAATGGTTACTTATTCCAGTCGAACTGTGAAACGTATTTTAAGTTCAACATGATCTAAAGATGGACCAAAGAGATGATCATTTTTGAATTAATCGCAATTTGATCCAGTCGCTTTTTCCCATTCATTTAAATAATCATCAGGATTCTGGATCAATGCAAACGATTAACCATTTTGTTTGTTTACATTTATCATCACCTTGATTATGAAACTTTTTTGTTTTGTTTTTACAGATCGAAGAATCAAGTTTTTTTGTACAAATCTCTTCGATTAGTTGAAGTGATAATAAATAGATTCGATGGATTGAAAATTTATTACGATTATTGTTCTGGTTCATCAAGATAATCGGCTTCTTGTTCCTTGGGTTCATCATCTATCCTTTCAATGAGTGTTTCCAATTTTGAAGAATCGATTGTTTCATTAACTCTCTTGATAACTTCGAGTTCTGATAGTGAATCTGGCTCAAGATGATCGGGTTTATCTCCAAAATCTTCCATAGTTTGTTCATTGGTAAAATCTTTAGGTGAAATAGTAGATTCATTGGTCTCCGTTGCGTCCATTGGTTCGGACTCTTCTTCATCGTTTTGTGATGACTTGAGAGAAAAGAGAAAAATTATTAAATTCGAGCGACTTATTGTCATTTTAATCTTGTGACTTACTGTAGTTTCTTGGGTAAGAATACGAGTTTCCTCTGGTAGAAGGAAATTATCAATTTCGTCGTCTATCATAATATCCTCTCTCTTTGGATTCTTGGCCAGAGCTTTTTTACTTTCGCTGTAGAAAGAGTTAGGGTGGGTTATACCGTCTTCGGGTAATTTATGTCCAGGATGACGAACCGAAAAGTAAACTGAACAAGCTTTTGAATAATTTTTCTCTTCTAAAAGAGTTTCGATTGACTCAATCACTTCATCACTCGCTCCTTTTCGTGATAAATATTTTTTCAGCATTCCAGGTTCGAAGTGTTTAAAAGGACAACCATGAATATCACCTATTCCAGGACTTGAATTGATAATCTTTTCACATCCATACGGACTGAAATCGACCTTTTTACCTTCTTTACCATAATTGTATCGAATACCATATCTATATTCTTTGTCAAATTTCTCGGGTGGAATTTTCTGGATAAACTCATCACGGAAAAATTTAATCGCATCTTCAAGTGACAGTCCGATTCCTTTGAGAAACAAACTGTAGTGTAATCGACCGTTATACTTTATGTGATGATTTTTACGTAAATTGAGATGAATGTTTTCCATACAGGGTGGGAAATGTTCAAGAGCTAAACCATCAACCATGTGAGGGGTGATCACTTCTTTAAGGTTTCCCGATGCATCGGTTTGCATTTTTCTGGCAGAAGCAATTTTCTTCATGTAAATATTGCTGATCAATGGAATCAAACGGTTATCTTCATCTGGTCGAGCTTGGACAAGTCGAGATAGAGCATAGTTTAGTTCACCTCTGAACCTGTGACAAATCAGAGAAATCATGTCATGGGTCGTGACATAAGCAAAACCTCTTTCAACATAAGCTTTACGCGTTCTAACAACATCCAACGCTTCTTCAAATCTGATCCGATAAATTGGAGCTTTATCATTATCATTGACTGTTAAACTATAGAATAAGGCGTTCTGTTTAAGATCACGACTTTCTTTTGAGTCATCCAGTGTTATGGGTTCGAAGTTCAATTGGTTATCAGCAATCATCTTGGCAACAATTTTCGATTGTTTATTAATTCCAACAGTTTCTTTCAACAATCGATATCGGAGAAGTTCAGATTCTCTGGCCACAAACCAATTCTTTTTATCCTGTGGCGTACAAAAGAATAGTCTCAATAGAAAATGTGAGATTTGATCTCGACGACGGGCATCGATTTTTAAAGCATTATGAGCACCCAAAGTTCGAGCATGAAGAGTTGTGATAAAATTATCACCATATTTTGTGGTGACCTGCTTTAAACGCTCAGTTATTGTACCAAGATGATCGGGTAGATTTTTTGTATGACCCATCTCACTAATTTTAAGTTCTTCAAACACTTCTAAAATGGAAAGACGCTCATCAACCATATCATTAACTTCAAGTAAATCAATTTTTCCAACCGGAGGGAAACTGTAGAAAGACAAATCATCAGTGGCTTCAGAATCTTGGATAACGGAGACATGCCCTTGGGTTTGCTTCCTTCGTTTAGGTGTCGGATTAGATTTGAAATCCATCTTACTAATGGAAAATGTATACACACAAACAAATTAAATAAAAGAAAAAAAACAATTAATACTAATTGGAAACAATTAAGAAAATCAAATTAAAAGAGAAACTGAAAAGAAACATAAACAATCAGACAAAAGATTTTCTCTCATCTTATGTTTAAAAGGCGCTTCGATTTCCCGCCGAATAGAACCAGGGACCGATTTCATATTTAGAATTGGAAATTTTTTCTACTAAAATCAAATTAACTTGTAATCGAAAAAAAAACCAATTAAGAAAATTAATTACAACTTTAATCGAATCCAGAAAAACAAAAACACTTGATTTAACCTCGAAAACAGTAAAGAAAAATATCCCAAAAAAACGACAACAATATGAACGTTTAAAAGAGAAAAAAAAAATTAAATTAGTTTTCTAATTGTTGCAAATTGGTAGAGTTAATTGTTGGTCAACAATACAAGTTAACTAATTAATAAAATGGTAATAATTTTATTAGGATTCACTATCAAGGTTGTTTGAATTGATTTGCTTAAATTGTTAAATCTACTTTTCGATTGTGATATTTGACTATTAAATTGAATTTGAAAAGTGGTCGAAATTAAAATGGCCGATGGTGAGAATGTGGATCATCATGGGGCAGTTGCCCAAGAACGGGATCCAACCGATGCGACCAACAAATCGCGTAAAATATTGACCAATGAAGGAGCTAAAAAAATAAACGACGAGGACGTTTTATTGACTCGCGAAGGTTACAAAATATTTCGAGAGCAAGTGGTCAATAAAGGTAAATTTGCCCAATATTATGCTGCTCGAACCTCGACTGGTATTGATTGTGTGGTCAAAGTTGTCCCATTGACCAGTTTAGCAATCAAATACAAGGAAAATCTTCAACGAGTAGGAACCAAAATCTTACGTCACCTTCAAGGTAACCCGAATGACCGAATCGTGTTTATAACCGACATTTATCTGACCAAGATAAAGTTGTACGTCTTCTGTGAGCCGATGACCATTGACCTCGAAAAATTGGCTAAAAAACAAGCATTGAAAGAAGATGATTTCAAATCATGGATCATGGATATTCTTAAGGGCCTTTACTATTTGTGGGAAAATTGTATTGGTCATCGAAATATTCAAGCGTCAAATATTGTCCTAACAAGTGACAGAAGTGTCGCCAAAATTACAGGATTTGGTATGTCAATGGTCACTTGGGATCCAGAAAAATCAGCTCCAATTTTTGCGGAAAAGGAAAAGGAATGGCATCACCATTTCTCCCCTGAGGCGATTAAAGGTGAATATGATGTTCATTGTAATGATATTTGGGGCGTTGGTTGTATTATTGGTCTTCTAATGTCCAGACGAAATTTCTTCGAAAAGAAAACAACTGATCATGTTTCCTCATTTAAAACTCATTTTCGTCGAAATGAGATAACCATGTCACCCGATTTAGAATGTTTCCTTTCTCGAATCTTCATTGCTGACCCAACCCAACGAGGAAATTTAATCGAACTGACCTCTCACCATTGGTTCGGCGGAGACCAAAGTCATGGACATTAAACAACTTCGAGCGAAAAGCTAATCAATTCCATCAATTGATTTGAAGAAGAAAAAAAAACGAAAATCGCTTCAATTTATCATCAGAAAAAAAGAAGAAAAAAATTCATATTCAAATTCTTAATTATGTTATTATCTTTCGAATGATTTAATTCTAATTATGTTTTTCTCTTAATTTTAATTGTTCTTTTGTTTATCAATCTCCAATTCTCAATCTAATTTTCAATCGTTGATTTCTGTTAAAATTAAATAGAAAATGATCTTATTATGAATAAATTTAAAGGGAATAGGAAAATTTCTTTCTACAATTAATGATTAATTCAATTGAAAGAATTAACTTAATTGTCACAAGTTTTTAATTAAGAACAAAATTTAAACAGAACCGCCAAATGTTGAAATTGAATCTCAGCTGTTGATCAACCGACTTGAGTTAATCTTCCCAATGAGATAATCGTTTTAATCAATCGTTTTATTCATGATTATTTATTAATTGGTTGTTAATTAAACTTAATCATTTTAATTGGTGAAATTCTATACTCTTAGTCTTTAATTGTTTCCCTTTCAAGTGACCAACAACATCGGAACAAAAGTAATTAATTGTTCTGAGAGTTGAAGGTTTTCATTTCTATCTTGGTGAGTATTCACTTTCTCTCTCATCTTTTTGTAATATTTTTTCATTCATTTTGATTGTAACAATTAATTGTAATTGATTATGATTTTTTTAGATTATTAATTTTTGTTCTTCATCTTTATCTCTCCCTCTTTCTATTCTATTTCTTCTTTTTCTTCTCTTTCTGAATCTCTGTCTATTTTTTTCTTCCATTTTCTCTTTTCATTTTTTTTCTCTTCTTTTTTCGGCTCTTTCGCTTTCTCTTTCTCTTCTCTAGTCTGGATACACCTACAAATGTTTTGTTAATTTGTTTTTCTCATCAAAAGAAGACCAATTTGTTTCTAATCTAAATTCTGTGTCAATTTTGTGCTTTCGTTATCTTTTTCTCTGTCATCATCTTGTCCAGTTAATTGTTACCATGGAACGTGGTGAAGTGGAGAAATTAAGAGAACATCTTTCTCTTCTAAGGGAACAATACGTCAAATTACAATCTAAAAATTCTGAAATTGAACGTAAATATAATGTTCTAGTGGCGAGTAGCGGTGAAACCAGTGAGAGTCATTTCGTTAATCGTTTGATGAAAACCATTGCCAATCTATTAGATAAAGATGATTATTCAGATTGTACCATTTGCCTGAAGGGTGGAGATGTTAAAGTTCATAAGTTTATCCTCACCTCTCGAGGTAACCATTGGGGTGCTGAAGATTTTAGTGAAACCAAGACTCTTGATTGGAGTGATATACCTTACGATACTGGTCTAGTGATTCTTAAATGGATTTACACTGATCAAATTGATTTAACATCTAATTCAGAAGAAGCTATTTTAACCATCATTAAAATAGCAAAGAAATTTCAACTCAACTCTCTTATTGAAAAATGTGAAGAGTCATTAATGTCATTTGTTAATGTTCGTAATTGTGTTAAATTTTACCAAATAGCTGATGAAATTCAAGCCGATACTCTAAAGAATCATTGTTCCCAATTAATCTCCAATTATTGGAATGATTTTAGTTCCAATGATTTTGCTTCAATGACAGCATCCCTTTTGTTTAACATGTTTAAAGCAAAGACTCGGTTTCCTCTTCACCAAGCAATCAAAATCAAACGGGAGGATGTTGTCTTCCTATATCTTATTGAATATAATAGCCAATTGTTTACAAAAATCAATGAGGCCGATGAATCTGGTGAAATCCCGTTGAATTTGGCTCTTAAATCGGGTCAAATTGACATTGCTAAAACTTTACTTCTCCACCAGGCCAATATAAACGCTGTCGATGATAATTCGCGAACACTATTACATCGAGCCATTGATCGAGACGATGGAGAATCAATTAATTTCCTCCTTGATTCAGGTGCTTCTGTTCACATCGCATCAACACGAGAGAAACAAACGCCTCTGCATCTATTGTGCTCCAAAAAATTAACCGATTCCACAATTTCCAATAAACTTTTGTCATCAGGTTCCGATCCGAATCTACAAGACGCTGAAGGAAATACTTGCCTTCACTTGACCATTTTACACAACAATGAGCCAATTTTTTGTGAACTTCTTGATCAACGTAATGTATCACTTGATATTCGTAATGCCAAAGGATTTACACCACTTACCTTGGCTCTTTCACGTCTCGAAGAGAATGAAATTTTTGCCATGAAATTGGTTGAAAAAGGTGCTTCTGTTGATTCATCTGATCCTGTCACTGGTAATTCCTTGCTCCATATTGCTGCAACCGAGAAAAATGAATCAGCTGGTATTTTCTTAATCAGTCGAGGTGCCAAGGTTAATGTAACCAATAAAAAAGGTGAGGCACCTTTGCACATCGCTGCTTCCCTTGGATTAGAGAAATTGGTTAAATGTTTATTAGAAAATGGTGCTAATTGTAACATTGTCACTTCATCGGTATCATTGGTTAACTCTAATGGTGATCCTTTTGCCTCACCAGTTGAAAGTAAAACAATTGATGATCAACTGTCATCTTATGTTTACAATCAAACACCATTACACTTAACGGTTCTCAATAAACATGAAAACATCATTCGTATTATTTTAAGCTGTAAAGCATCAGATGGTAAAGATCTTGGATCATCAATTACCCTCCCCAATTTGAATATCAAAGATTCAAATGATGAAACACCTCTTTCCATGGCGATTAGATTAAAGTTATTAGACATTGCTCAATTGTTGATTGACGAAGGAGCCAATGTTAATATTAAAGATTCAACAGGATTTACATTATTACACAAAGCAATTATCAATGAAGATTCAAGAGGAGCCTTGTTTTTATTGAATCATGGAGCTGATATTAATCTTTGTACACCCACCGGTGAAACACCATTACAATTGGTTGTTAAACATCAACTTGAATCAGTTTTAATTGACCTGTGCTCTAAAGGTGCTGATGTTAACACACTTGATGAAAATGGTAATTCACCTTTATGGATTGCTCTTGAATCTAAAAATGAAGATATCGCATCGATTTTGGTACAATATGAGTGTGATACAAATTGTTGGGGTGAAGGTCCCGGTGGATGTTGGCAAACGATACTTCATCGATCTCTTGATGAAAACAATGAATTTATTGCTGTTTTCCTGATACGCTCTGGATGTGACCTTAATTCACCGAGAAAACCATCGCCCGATGGTAAAGGAGATGAAGAAGCTCACGATGGACAGACACCTTTGCATATGGCCTGTGCTTGGGGTCTTGAGAATGTGGTTCAAACTCTACTGGAGTTTGGTGCCAATGTAAATATACAAGATGCCGATGGAAAAACACCTCTTCATATTGCAATTTTTAACCAACATTCAACCATAATCTCTCTTCTTCTTTGTCATCCTTCTCTAAACTTAAATCTTCGAGATAAAACGGGCTGTACACCTTTCGCTACTGCGATGAATATTAAAAACAACAAGGCTGCCCAAGAGATTCTCAATCGAGATCCTAATTCGGCGGAAAAATACGATGCCAAAGGATACAATTTTCTTCACACGGCAATCAAACGAGGTGACATTGAGAGTGTCCTATTCCTCCTTTCAATCAATGTTAATATCCATTCTCGAGTCCAGGATCCCGTTCAAATGACACCATTACATTTGTCCGTTGAATCAGGATCTGAACTTATACTTCGCAATTTACTTTTAGCTGGAGTTAATATTAACGATATGACCGCACAAAAACAGACCGCTCTTCATATCGCCGCTGAACATGATCACAGTGCCATTTGTAGTATATTATTGGAGAAAGGAATTGACTTTAATGTGATCGACATTAATTTAAATAATGCTTTACATGTTGCATGTCAAAAAGGTCATCTAGCGACATCCAAAGTCCTTTTCAATGAATCAACTATAACTTCGGATGCAGTAAATGCTAAAGGTCAAACCCCGTTGCATCTTTTAGCTCAATTTGGTCGTGACAATGCAGCGGCAATTTTTGAACTTTTTATCAGCTGTGAGCCCAATTACCCTGTTAACAAACCGGACGCCGAGGGTAGCACAGCTCTACTTTTAGCCTACATCAATGGAAATGTCAACCTTTGTCGAGCATTGGTCAAAAATCGTGCCTGTCTTGGAACATCAAATAAGAATGGGGTCAATTTATTCAACTGTTCCGTCGCTTCGAATTCACTTTTATATAAATTACTTGATTCGCTTGATGCCGAACCTGTTTGGACCGAAGGTGATGCTTGTGCTGAATGTAGTCGAAAGTTTGGCATCCAATTGAGAAGACACCATTGTCGCCACTGTGGTCGTGTTTTATGTTCTAATTGCTCGGCTAAAATGATCACGATACCCAAATTCGGCCTAAACAAAGCAGTTCGCGTTTGTGAAACTTGTTTCGAAGTGCTAATGATGGGATTCTCAGCATAAAATCTTTATTCAGAGAGAATCATATCAACACCTAAAACAAACCTTTCACTTCGTAATCATGATTACCAAGTATTGCAACGTTTAATTTATTCTTACAATTTGTCTAATTACCAACAACTATATTAATTGTGACATAACTAAAATTGTTATCTATCAACAACAATTTCTCTTCTATCTCTTTTTTTCTTAGATTTACAATTTAAAGCAAAATATTTAAACATATACACAAAAAACACATTCCAATCAAATAATAAACCAATTTATTTTATTTGATTAATCCCAATTGTCTCTTAATTGCTGTAAAATCGGAATCAAAGTATAGTTAATCCAAAATGTTTTAAACAATCAACCGACTGAACAGAAACTCCTGGCATTCAATTAACGATAATTGATTGGTTTTTATGTATTATAATCATTGATTAGACAAGTAATTGTTTAGAAAACAATCTCGTTAATTATCTTAATTATCGGTAATCATTTCACACACAGAGAAGATTAAAAAAGTCTATCAGGTTAAAGATTAACTATGAAGGAGAAAACAATGAAATCAACTGATTAACAAGAATATTTTCAATAGAAAGTTAATCAGTTGACAATTATTCTCAAAATTATTCCCACAATTAAATAGATTAATTGTTTACTCTAATCCCGCGCTTTCTAATTGGTAACACTGGTAACCATAAATAACGAGCAAATGATTCATCTTAGATTTTAAATTTTAAATTTTAAATTTTCTTTTTCAAATTTTCATTTCATTCTCCTTGAATTCACCAATAAATTGAATTTCCCTAATTGTCATGGGTAAGCCACGAAAATGTGACCTTTGCAAGATCATCCGTTCAGAAAGGTAAGTAAATATGATCCATTTTTAATCGATTAATCTTCTATTGACCTCACCCATTCGCAGATTCACATTATATTGCAACGAATGGCAGAGAAGACCAGAGCAAGTGACCTTCCCCCGGAAGTGAAGGAAAAACGGGCTGAGATGTACTGCAAAGTCACCACAAAAGTATCGAAAAATATGGTATACCCGAATGTCAATGTTACTTTTAGACCTTAATTTTCCTCTGGCATCGAATCGCTCGTTTCATTTTTTCCTCTGTTCGTATTAACATTGATCATCTTTATTCATACTCATTGAGTTTCTCATCTCCATGAAGTTCATTTGTACTTTTACAAGAAAAACATTCAAACAATAAACGATTCGTTTGGCCAACTTCAATTTCGTCTTGATTATTGCAGAATAAGAATCAAAATATTCTAACATTATCCTCGTTGTGACACTAATCCATTGCCTTACATTGCCAGTCCAGTGAGTGAATTGACCTTTTAACATTTTAATTGGTGACAATTTATTTGTTTTCATTCAATTGTCATTACTTTGATTTCGCGCTTTCCAATTCGTAACCTTGGTAACCAGAATAGTCAACACCTGATGAATCATATGTTTGGTTTGAAATTTTTTTCTTTCCATTAAATTGTTTTCTTTTTTTTAATTGACTAATTTTAGTTACATTTTAATTAGTTTTGGATTATTAATTATGGCTTCTAATAGTAATAATAGTAACAATAATTCTAACACTAACAATTCAAATTCTACAAAAGAAAATATCAAATTAGAAGACATTGACTTTGAGTTTCTTCCTCTTGTTTATGACATAATAAGAAGGTAAGTTTGTTTTGTTTTTTTCTCTTAATTGTTTTGAATGTAATTAATTGTATATTTTTTCTCTCTCTCTCTCTCACTTGGTTTTATTGTTTAACTGTTTCTAGTATTGAGAAAGAGCTAAATGAAGGCAATTCTGTTGGACAAAAGGCTGTTCATCGGGAACAAACTGAAATTCCTGCCAAGATGCAATTGCTTAATGATAAGTTTAAAAAGTGTCGTGAACAATTAATGAAAATTGAGGGAATTGATATAACAAAGGAACAACAATTAAAACAATTGGAGACTTTAAGTAAACAATTGGAAATGAAGAGACAACTTCTATCACAATATAAACATTTCTCACCCATGGAAACATCTAATCAAATGCATACATAATTTTCCAATCAAAGATTTTTTTGCTTTTCATCAATCAAATCAATCAATAATCAATTCCTGGAAATCAATCATCTTAATCTGTTATTATTATTTACGAGAAATTTCAATTCCTTTTTCAATTCATAATCGTGAGTAAATATGTGAATATATTTTGATTAAGTTAGCTAATCAAATTCAACTGCTGACAATTGATTTTTCCTCCATCATGTAAATCATATCATCTACTGTGCTACAATCAATCAATCAATCAATTAACTATTGTACAAAAGGAGAGAGAAAAAAACATTCTAATTGTAGAAGATACAAAATAAATCGCAAATAATCATTTAAATGTTGATTGAATCATCAAGGCATTAACTTGGATTCTTTGACATAAATTTTGTAATTAAATCTCTACTTGTAATCAGAAATAGGATTTTTTAATCTTCTAATTGATTTGATTCCTTTTTTTGATTACAAATCTACTAATTCATTCCTACAAATTGAACTTTTGTTTTTCAACTCAAATTTTCATCGCTTCTTAATTTCATAGTTGGAAACATTTCCATTACATAAAATAATAGAAAATTGTAGTTGAATTGATTCTTAAATTGTAACCATGAATCTCAGTTGAATTTAAGAAAAAGCTCAATTGTGACAATCTTTTTGTTGTCACAATCTCTCCCTCGCTCTGGTTGGTCTGGTTTCGACTGTGACATTTGACAACCTTTTCTATCAGCAAGAGAAGGTTAAAAAGCGGCGATGATTAAGAAGAAGATCAAATCCTGTTGATAAAAGGCCAAAAAAAGAAAAGAATTCAAATAGAAAAGAAGAGGATGAATATGATATCCGACGAAACGGAAAAATGGCCTCGAATAGACAAGAAAAAGGTGAGTTTATAATAGCGAAATGATGAATTACCTTTTGTCTTTTTTTCGGTTCTTCTCTTCTTGGGCCTGGCAGATCTTCCGGGTGAACAGAGAAGCCTGAATATCGTCGTAACGAAATCCATCATCTGTATCAAGAGAGCAAGAGAAGGAGTTTCAATTATCATTTAGAGAGAAATTAAATTAAATTAAATTAAAGGTTAAAGGTAAAAATAGAATAAAACTTTGCACAGTGTAAACAAATCTTTGAATGTTCAACATGTTCTCAACTAATGGATATCTTCAATTTTTAATTGTCTCACTTACAATCACCTTGACCAGTGTCTTCTCACTTCCAGTGGTAAGTTAATTGTGGTGAAAGTGTGAAAAGTTAGGAAAACAATAATCTAATTAACTCTTCTCATCTTATTGACCATTAGATGCGAATGAGACTTTGTATCTCCTCCAATGATCCATATCGATTACAAAGTCAGTGTGTTTTATGTCACAATAAGAGATTCGTGAAAACAGTTCGTCAATGTACCGGTGGGGTAAGTTAATTGTTCGTAAAATTTAGTTCTACAAATCTAATTGTTACCATTGATTCTTAATTGTTCAGACATATTTACCCGCTAATGTATCAGTCGAAGAGGGATTTTGTATGATCAAACAGTGTAGATTGGTGAGTATCCATTTCGTTTGTAACCTTAATACTTATTTTAATTTCTTAAATTGATTTCGATTGTCTTTTAATTGTTCAGCAAATGCCTTTGGTTCCACCTCAGCCTTACAATACCCTCAATAGTAATGCCAATATAAATACAGTCTCAACGGATAATCTTTATTCAGGCTACGAATCGGCCACTGATTATCAATATCAACTTCCAAAGCCGATTAGGGTTCGTCCACCGGCCGTGCTTCATATCGGTAAACCAGTGAGACCAGGTAATCATTTATATCTAATTAATATTCAGTCATTTTAATTGTCTTGTATTATACATGTAAAACTAATCTCTTTTTCATCTTGATTAATCTAATCATTAGGACTTTTAACTGGAAGGCCACTTTTATTTGGTAAAAGAAGTATAGATTTTGATGAATATGATTGACGATAAGGATACTAAGTGATTGTTAATTTCTAATCGAGACTCGTTAATGATTATGGATTCATTTGAATTTATTTGAACGCCAAAGCTACAAATCACAGGAACTTTAATCTATCCTTAGGATTTTCTCATGTCTAATCGTTAATCTTTTACTATAATTTATGATTAATCTGTAAAAAAATGTTGATTTGGTAATTTTTCACTAATCCTTTAATTATAATCTAATCAATTGGACCTTTATATAATCTGACATGTAAACACAATCAATGTTTGTCATAACCGTTTGAATTAAATATTGACACATTTTTTTTTATAATTTAGTGAATATTTTATTCAATTTAGAAATTAAATTGTTCCAATAATTAGATCAAAGTGAGAAATTATCAATTATAACCTAAGATATTATTCTAGGTTCGTGTCGACACTTAGTACGGTTTTAGTTGAGACCATAAGTGTCAATCAGTTGCTTAGCTCGATTAACGTAGGCAGTACGAGCTTCGTCTTTAGCCATACCTGAGAAGAACAAGAGAAAAGTCAATTAACAGTTAGAATTTGTTGCTAATTAGACTAAACATTTTAAACAATTAAGCTAATCAACTAGAAAGAAGGTTACAAAACTTACCCTTCTTCTCGTTCCATGCATCCCATTTAGCTTTACCCTTGAAGTCCAACATCCAGGTCGTTCTGGATATGAAATTATGGATCACAATTCAGGGAAGAAAATTGATTAACAATTAAAAGTGATTGGGATAATTAAACATGTAGAAAAATTAAAAAAACTCACCAGTGTTACAATCGCCTTCGGATGCTTGTTTGAAGA
Organism: Panonychus citri; assembly: GCF_014898815.1. NCBI lineage: Eukaryota > Metazoa > Arthropoda > Arachnida > Trombidiformes > Tetranychidae > Panonychus > Panonychus citri. The sequence goes on along the minus strand of NW_026515543.1, from coordinate 3,561,575 downwards.
GAGCATATAATTCAAGTAGCTCTTGGTCAGTTGGTCGACTCTTGAGATTCTTAACTTCTTCGGCCGCTTTATTGAAGTCCTAATATTCACAATTTATCACAATTAGAGAAGATGATTAGAGAAACTTAAGCAGAATAACAAACTTCTTACCTCTTGAGAAGCCATGATTAGAAATACGATTACAATTACTGAGCTTTAACGAAAAAAAAGGAAAACAATTGATCTTCAATGAACCAACGATTTAAGTTAAATCACATCACAACAATCAAGGTAATTTCTTTTTATATCTCACAGTTTCGCTCTCTCTCACTCACTCGCTATCTTTGTGAGTTGCTCACTCACAAGATGATTAAATTAATTCACTTTGATTGGAGAGAAAAATGAGAAATTAAGGTGGAGATGATTTTCTATTCTAATTTTCGTTGTAAACAAAAACCTGATTCTCAATGAATCTCCAGGGAGAGGATAACCAATCATTTTAATTTCTATCATCATCAATCTAGGATCTTGCCCATTTTCATGATAATCATCAACACCCATCAACAATTAACAGATCTCATCATCATCTTGATCACAATTAGGAAACAAAAATCATCTTTTGTTTTTCTTTATCTAAATTCAACTTACCAAGCAACTTTTACGATTTTCTCAACAAATGAAATAACTGATAATCGATAATTAATTTGATGATTAGAGTAATCAAATTGGTTCTATTGATTAGTTTAACATTTAATGAATGATAATTCATCAATCATTAAATTGATTTCAAAAGTGTTACAAAGTTTCCAGCCAATTGGCTTAAAAGTTAATTTACAATTTCTTAGAAATTTATTTAATTGTGAACATGTTTGATTTCTGATAATCTAATCTGTTGATGGAAAACAATTAATTTTGATTGTTACACAAAAAAAAGTTGCAAGAGACTTGAAAATCTGATTACCATAATCACTTTAATTGTGAATATAAATGATTAGTAACCAGAAAAACTGGATTAAGAGTTGATTATAATCGTGTTTTAATTTTAAACGATAATCCTAATTGTTAATTTAAATTGGATGATCAAAATGATGGAATAACAAAAAGCAACAATTTGTTAATGCATTAAAATAGTGATTTAATTAGGAATTAGAGGTTAATTTTTCATGTTGATTATTTACACATCTACAACAATTAAATAGTAATCATAATGATTGAGGCTTCTAAACAAAGGTTGGGTATTAAATTAAGATTGAGTATGTAACAAATTTTACAATAATAAGATTATAGATGCGATAATAAATTAGCGAGAATAAATTACAATTACAATTTGATGGAATAACAATTTAGGATGTAACAGTTTGAATCAGTAATCATTTCTTAATGGGCATGAATTTAACGACCGGTGGGATTTCTGAGGCATAACCAAAGAGATGACCCATACCGAGATGACCAGTCCGAGTGAATTCATTGTCGAGAACTGTTTGAAATTGTTGTGGTGTTAATTGTTTGAGTAACGATGAACCATCGGTATGATTACCATGAATTAGAAGATGATTTCTTGATTCTTCTTGGTGTGAGATTGGTGACCTTTGGGTATCATCGAGGTAAAACTTTTGCTCCCTTCGTTCATGATGACGATGAACTAATTTTTGGCCTGAGGGTTTTCGTTGGTTTCTGTAATCATCAGAAGAGTGATTATCGTTATCATGATTGTTGTAATTGGATTCAGATTTTTCATCTTCAGCGGGATAAGGATAATCGGTGTACTTGGGCTCTTTGGGTGGTTCCATGTCAGGGTGAAGGTCATTATCGTATTCGTCGACATACTTGACGATTCTTTCGTGTCGATAAGGTTTCGGTTTATTTTTGTTGCTCTTCGAGTTTGAACCTGGTGATTGTTGTTCTTGTCGACTGATTGATTTCCAATTGTCACTGATTTCTTTTCGTTTGTTGTGTCTTTTAGGTGGAGATCGAGTGGATGATCGGTGATCATATGATGAATCTCTTGAGAATCTGATGAAGGTGAAGAGCTACTTTGTCGATATTCTGTTCGGATGAAAGGTTTATCATCTTCTCTTGGATGTTTAGTTGAAATGTAACCCAAATTTGCTGGAATATCATCATGAGATTCAATAGATTGAGGAGGATAATATGAATCAGGTCCATCGTGAGAATTACCAGAAGGGGAATGAGACTGATGATCGTTATTTTCATGATAATCAGAATCATGATCATCATGATCTTCACTGTTTTTGTTATGAGAAAAGCTATCGAAATTTTTGTTATAATCATCTTCTAATTGTTCGGATGGTGGTGGAGGAGGTGGTGGTGGCGGTGGTGGTGGTGCAGCTCCTTCAGGTCGTCGACGAGGATTTTTCGTTGATCGATAACGTCCATTTTTATTTTCGTCACTTGGTGGTGGGGGAGGAGGAGAATCTTCTCTGGCCATTTTTAGGTTTTCGTTGACGAAATCATAAGGAGAAGTGTAACTATCATCATTGTAATGATATTCTTTGTATTTTTTGGGCTGTTTTTGTTTTTGTTTTTGTTTTCTTTTTTCGCCTTCACTTCGATGATTATCTTTATAATTATAATCTCCCAAAATGAAACCCGAATCTCTATGATCACCAGAATGATGACCTGACCCAGAATCATAAGCCACTTTATGAGCGTCTTTATGTTTAGCGTTTTCCTTTGCCGCCGCTTTATCAACTTCATCTAACAAGTTACAAGAAACAAAGAATCAAATATTAGATAATTTCAATTGATTAACCAATTAAATTACTTACGATGCTCATGATGAACTTTCTTCCCATGATGTTCAGTGTGCTTTTTATCACCTTCGTCTTTTTCCTTTTCAAGATGAGCACCTTGATCCCAACTCCATCGTTTAATGAAACCATCACCTCGATTCCAAGTGTGTTTAACGTACTTGTCGTGATCTTTGTGAACCTTTTGATCGAGAAGGGCAACTCCAGCCTCTTCTTTCAGGTCGTGTTTACCATGATCGTGAGCAGCGAGGCCAGATTTACCTTTATCAACTCGACCATTGTTCAAGTGTTTATCCAAATCAGCTAAAGTGGATTCGTGTTTAACAAGATAATCCTGTTCAATCAAATCATTACTAATCTCCTGATAATGTTTATCGTCATTATTATAACCCTTGATTGGACCATAGGAACGTTTAGTTTTACTTTCGGATGGATTTAAATCATCACCGGTTGATAGTAATTTCTGTTCAACTATCGATTGAGCGCTCAAAACGGGAACTTGAGGTATCGCCGGTGCTGGTGAGGGTGAAGGTGCAGGTGAAGGTTGGGCTAAATGAACAGTTCCTGAAGTCGGTAAAGGGGTGAACACTAAGGGTAAAGGTGAAGGTGTAGTGGTTGTCGTTGTCACCGGCGGGTTTACATTACCTCCAATCGCCTCTGCACTGAGATTCACAATCAGTAGACTGTTAAAAATGATTATCCAAAACATGGTAATGAATTTAGTTGATTTTGTTAATTTACTTGTTGTTGTTGTTGTTTCACTGATTAAGATTTAATGACAATTTAATGATTTACAGTTCGCTTATATACAATTTATAATTCCAATGTTCACTTGCCTTTAATTGTTTTGACAATTAGAAAAAGGGTTTGGCTTAATCATCTTGGTGATCAAGTTACGATTTAAAATCAATTCCAATTTAGATGTTAATTTGTGTCCCATTATTGTTTTTCTTTAGTTAATTTAGTTACACCTTATCCCTCATTTAGATAAATTGTGTTTACGATTAAATTTCATTGTCAAGTTTAATTGTGATTCTTTTTTTTTTCTTTGATTCTCTTAATCAAACTAATTTTTTATTCTCTTTTGTTTTTTTTCTTTCTCTTTCTCTTTCTTTCATCTTCGATTGATCTTTTGTTCAATCTTTCGATTTTTTTTTCTTTTTCACTATTAATCTAATAAGAGAATGCCAATTGTAAATATCTTCGTGACAATTAACTGATTAACTGTTCCAGTTATGTGTAAACTGTGTGATTCCAAGTGATTTAATTGTTAAGATTAGGTCAGTGATTTAATTGTAATTCACAAAATTTTGGTTGATTTGGTTATATACATTAAAATTTGTTTACTTCTCTTGACTTGATTAGTGTTTTTTAATTGTTCTGAATTAGTCAATATCGTTGAAAATTCATTGATCAATTGTGAAAAACTCATTTAATTCAATCAAATTTTTAATTGTGTTATTGTAAATCTTTGTTATTATTTGGCTTTAAATCAATCTTTGTTTCAACTAATTAATAAGTATTGGCTTTCATGCATTTTAATTGTTATTCAAATTGTGAGTTAATCAATTAGGTTTAATCCTCGAATGAGAAATTAATTTTTTCAACTCCAATTCCAGATAATTAGTTACTAATTTTGTGTATTCAAATTAAGCGACAATTGATTTACATTTGTTTTATTTCAATTCTTTTACCGATCTGATTGTATTGTTTATATTTTGATTTTCTCTCTCATTGTAATTAAATTAAATCTAAAGGTTAAATTAAGGTGCTAATAGAAAATGATCAAAACAAATCAATACAATTGTAAATATGACTAATGACCTAATCATTTGTTGACATTCACCATGTGTATTAACTGCATGCGAATATTTCAAATAATAGAAATCAGATAATTAGCTAATTACGAGTGAAAATAATAAACCATTGATGAGGTCAGGTTAAATTACGCCTAATTCAATTAGATTAGAAAATTCAATTAAGTTAATTTTTCACTTTTTAAAGGTCCATCGATTTCACTTGTTTCCAATTAGATCAATCTTTCAATTACCATTTGATTGTTTAATTCACTTTGTTGGTGTTTATTTAGTTTCATTGTGATAGCAAATTTTAACTAATTTTAATTAATTCAATTTGAACCATTGAATTAATTGTTAATTGTTGGATTGGAATTAACTTGAACGATATTTATGAGCCTAGAAAACAGCGCCTTCTATGGTATTTGTAAAAAGACAATTTCTATTTACACTAATTGATGAAGATGAGAAATTTGATTAATGGCGGTAATTAATGAGGATGATGGTGATTTATTGATTTTGTTTCAATTCCATTTCAAACACTAGGACGATTTGCTTTCTTAATTTTCTTTGATCCTTTAGATGGTCTTCCAATTGGAACCGATTGTGAACCATCTTCAGTTTCTCCATTATCTTCAACACCGGAGAAATTATTTTCTTCACTACTTTGCTCTTCGTTTTGACCTGGTCCAATTCCGCCGCTTCCTCCACCAGTACCTTCTTTCTCCAAACCTCGAACAGTGGCCATAGAGGTTATCGATGAATTGGAAAATAGTCGATCAGTTTCCTTGAATTTTCGACCTCTCTTTTCACCTTTACTTCCTCTGTTGACACTTAGATATCTATCCCAACCTCGTATGATATTACCACAAAGTTGAGTATCTTCAAGATAACTTCCCTCAAAGGCATAGATTTGTCTCTCCAAATTGGCTAGAGTTTCAACAATCTCTTCTCGTCTCTTAATTAATTCAGTTAATTCTGCTCGAGTATCCATCACGAGAAAGAAAAACCCAGTCAAAAGTTAATCATCAAGAAAGACAAAAACTCAATCAACAAACAAAAGTGAACCAAAAATGTAAACAAAACAAAACCAAAACGTGCATCGATTTGCGCGCCATCTCTCGTCGGCTCCAAGAACCAATTTCGCAAAAGCCTGAGCCGTTACATTGGCTTCCAATGAACAGATCAAATGATTGAGCTTTTAAATTCACTTGAATTTTTAATTGTCATCTAATAATCGTTCATACCTGTTAATTATCATTATTCAACGAATCAGATTACTAATTATTTGGTAGAAAATGTTAATCCAAGTGAAAGAGTTTCATGGTAGTGAGAAAGCTCTTCAGGTGAGTTGAACAATTGATTGTTTCTTTTTTTTTGTTTCTCTTTTCATTTTGTTTACATTAATTAATCTCTTGTTGATTTGAACAAAAGGTTCCTTCCGATGCTACAGTGGTACGATTAAAGGAGGAGATATCAAAGTCATTCCAGTTACCTGTTCATAATCAGCGATTAATGTATAAAGGGAAAACTTTGGCAAGTAAGTTGATCTCTCATCTATTACCCATTGATGTTTAACCATAACAATGTTTGATTGACAGGTAGACAGTTATTGTTATCTCGTAGCTTTTTTTTTATTTGTTACATTTGATTAATCGAATTTAATTTAACGATTGATGAAAAATAATGTCATCAACTACCAATCGTCAATTTAGACTATCATTTGAGCCAATGATCCATCTTGTGAGAGTTTATTCTCATCCATGTATCTGTTTCTCTCTATTTTGTCCTATGTGTATTTCTAGATGACAAAACTCTAATGGATTACAATTTTGAAGAAGGTTCCAAAGTTAATCTATTCAAGGTTTTCGAAGGAGCATCTGAGAATCAGCCCCCTGGATTTTGGAATGATTTGAGTAATTTTCTAAGAGGATACTATGATGGAGAAGATGTTAATAAGATAATTGATTACATGAAGAAAGACATATCCGGTAATGTAGACAAATTAAGTTTGGAAGATATTGAAAGATTAGCTTATGAAAGGATAAATTTGGATAAAAATTAATCGAATCGCGTAAACAAAAAAACAAAAGACAAAATCAATCCTACGGATCATCAACACAATTATTGTTTTTACTGATCAACTACAATTACCAAGATTAAACGAAAGTTGAAATTTCTAACTTCATCCAAATTCAAGTTTATATTAATTTTCCATTCCATGGTTTTCTATTATTCACCGCAGAGAGTGAAAATTTAATAGATTTAGTTATTATTATCTTTCATCGCTAATCATCATCATCATCATCATCATGGGTAAACTATTGGAACGAATCAGAGCTTTCATCCCAAATCGCAAAGTAAAAGCCGTGAACGTGTTTTCTGGTAATCCAAGGATAAAAATAATTCGTACGATTTCAGGACATTTGGGTTTGATTGTATTCATTTGTCTTCTCATGGTGACCCAGTTTTTCCGTTATTTTATCCTTCGAACGGGCCATTGTAATATCGATGGTTGTTTATCACCTGAATTTATCGCTCAAAACATAACCGATGATGGTGAATGTTCATTCTGTCAGATTGTTTGGTTAGATGAATTTCTAATTGATCCTGAAGATGGATTAGGATTTAGACTTCACCGATTACAATTAACATCAATCCAATTATATACCAACATAATTAGCTATCTATTCCTCTCATTTGGTGCTTATTTTTACAATCCATACTTTTTATTGATTCATTTGATTACTCAATCATTTCTGATTCTTGTTTTCACCATTAAATTGTTTTTTAAATTGTTATCATCTAGAGGAGAAATTAGCTCAATATTTGAGCTGTTCATCTTTTGTCCATCAAAAGTTTGTACCATCATTTGGGTGACAATTTATTCTGCAGCTATTATATTAATCGTATTCAGTATAACCCTGACAATAACATTGAATCAGCTGATTTCATTAAATGCCATCAAGAAGAAATTGAAAAAAGTTATCACTCGAGTCGATGAAAATTGGGTAACATCATTAAATGAAGATATTGATAAAGAAATTTAATTGTAACAATCATTTAGGTGAGAAAATGAAATCTAATTAAAGTTGATTAACAATATTCACTTAATAGCTGATCAGCTGTTTCTCTTTCCAGAGCTGTTTATTTCTCTCTCTCTTTCTCTCCCTTTTAAATTGTTCCAAGGATTAATTGTTCCTCTTTTTAATGATCTACTTAATTTATAACAGTTACGAGTAAATTTATGATGTGTTAATCTAATCAATCCTTGAATTGAATCTAATTAAATTGTAATTTTCCTTATGAGAATCATTTTCAATCTCTTTACCATCACTTGTACATTAACTTGATCAATGTAACAATTAACTGATAATTAATATTAATTGAGAAATCATCATCAATATTGTTATCTGTTATTGTTTTATATCAATTAGTTAGTTGGCAATTAGAAGCTGTTGATTTAATGCAATTGTTACAAATGATTAATAGTCAGACTTGTAATTAAGGTGTAAATCTGTTTAAACATTTCGTCAATGTGAATCAAGCTTTACAAACAATTAACCCTAACAATCAAGTCTGGTTGTGTATTTGGATAATTAATTGTGACCATCAATTTAAAGGAAATCATCATTAACAAGGTGTGATCAAGGAGTCTACAATATGGATGGATCAACAAACGAGGATAATGTTAATCTTAATCATAATGGATTAACCGATTTAAGGCCTAATGAGGATAATTGTTGTTCCATGATAACTGATGCTAATCAATTGTTCAAATTTCTTAAATTTCCTGTAATTGAATCAAATTTGATTATTCCAACTCAACCATTCCTTGATTCATGTCGCAGTCTCATTGAATTTGTGGCTATACTTGGACCAGTTTTTATTCCGGTTCGATCTGATATCGGCGGAAATGTCGACAAATTGACCAAAATAGTGACCACCAATCCAAGTAAATTCACAACAATTAACTCGATCATCGAATCGGAAATCTCATTGCCTAATGATAAACAAATAGGAACCGATGCTCTCTTATGGTTAACCCGAGCTCTTCAATACATGAATACATTTCTTCAACTATTGGTTGATGATTATAATCAAGGAATCAATTCAAATGATTTAACCAAACAATTTACCCAAGCATATGATTCAACTTTACGAAAACATCACAATTGGATTGTTCAAAATTTGGTTCATTTAAGTCTGAAAGCAGCTCCAACTCGATCGATGATAATTAATCTCATCTCACCTGAAATTTGTTCATCTCATGATTTACTAATTAAAACTGAGAAGGAAAAAAATCTCTACCAAGAGATTAGTGATTACCGTAATTCAGTTGAGATTAACATCAACGCTGTTCACCAATTGTACGATAATTTAAATCTTCAATATTAATCCAAATCAATGATATCGGACAATCGGATCGGTTAATCATTTCCCTCAATTGTTCACAATCAAAATTACTTAAAGTCTACTATTGGTGTAGATTAATTTTCATTCATCAAACATTGTAAACAATTTGCCTTTAATCTTAATTGTTGTTTTAATTTTAATTGTCAATCGAATTTTTTGTTTTTCTAATTGATTCATAATTAAGTTCGATTTTTGTTTGTTAATCGAATCGAAAGTTTCCTTTATAAAAAGAATTGAATAAATATCAATTATTGGAATTATTGGAAACAACGATATAATATGACAGAAAGAGAGTAAGAAAGAGGAAGATAAAGAAGAGAAGAGAAGAGATATCTTAGAATTAGAGAAAGAGGATAATTTAACCTTCATCTGTCTTCTTCTTCTTCTTCTTTGATGTTACAATCAAAATTAAAAGAAAATCAACTAATTAATCTAAACCAATTTCTATTTAAACGGTGAAACAATAATTACCACAAAATTAATTAGATCTTTAAATTGACCAGGTAAATATTTTTTCAAAAGCAGAAACCAGTTTTTCTCTCTGTCTTTTTTTCTTTTTCTGTTATTTTCTCATTCTCCTTCTCTTTCTCAACCGATAGATGGAAGAAATAATCTTGTTTCGAAAATGTTCAAAAGTTATTCAAGTTATTGATTGATGATTTTAGTGATTAATTGAAAATGTCTCTTCAGATGATTTAACTTTAATTTTCTATTCTTACAGGTCGAAGACAAATCTTATCCAGTGTATCACAAAATCTGAATCAAGAGGTTATTTACTATTCGCCGAGTGGAAAAAGATGAGGAATATTACTGAAATTTGCCGGTTAGTCAATTTCTTTCAAGTTTACATAACAATTTGATCTAATTTTCTGTGATGATTTTTCTAGTATTTGGTCAAAAGAATATAACCACTGTATAAAGAAGATTTTAGCGTTGATTCTCGTCCGATCATCGGCGAATTTATTGAGCATTCAAAGGAAAAGAACTGTGAGTTACATAGAAAATTTAGCCTCCGATGGAAACAATTAATTCAATTTTATTGAACAGAGTTTCAATCTTTTCGAAAATGAAGTCCGAGTTCGTTTGAGGACAACAAAAGACGTCATACAAGAAGGTGGACGAAGTGATATAGACGACGCTATTTCTGATATTGAAGCAAGTGCTGTTATAAACCAACAAGAACTGGTCCTAGGCCATTTATCGAGATACTTTTACAATGATCAAAAGCCGAAAGAGGTAAGTCTTTTAACAACAGGTCTCAAGATTTTCCGAATTTTATCAATTTTATAAATATTGTCGCTTGCAGCAATAAACAAGAGTTTAACTTGATTGTAATCGAGTTACAATCGAAGAGATTGAAACTCTTCGAGATGATATGTTCAAAAGATATCAGGTCAGTGGTTTTTTTGCCGCAATTCATCAACTTTAATTTCTCAATCTAATTTGACATCTTTTTTCTTGAAAAGTGGCTTCTTGGTTGTGAACTTAGAAAGTATTAATACAATCATTTCTAAGAAAGTCATAAAATCAACACAATTAATTGAAAGAATTTAGTATATTTAATTAATTCTGGTATATTCAACATGTGATTTATTGATTTTCCACTTTCTCAACAATCGTTTTATTAAACTTTCCCAAATTAGAATTGATAATAAATTGACTTAAACATTACCCAAGAATGAGAGGATTAGTTTGATTGAATTATCAACCGTTTTTGTTGAATCTTTAGGTGATCCAATCTTTGGATTAACTTCAACCCAATCGAGACATTTGAGTAAATTAGTTGAGTTGATTGTTTTGGCCAAAGTTTGGGCTTCGTCGAGGGTCAGCCCTCCGGGCACAGGGGTACCTGTTGATGGGGCATAACTTGGATCGAGTGAATCAACATCAAAGGAAACATGAAGAGGTTTTGACTCAGTGGGTTTGAGTATTTCCAAAGCTCTCGAAGTGATCTCACTGATTCCCAGTTTATCAACGTCGCCCATGGTGAAATATTTGATCTGTAGGCTATCTAAAAGATGCCGTTCAAGTGGATCAAGATCGCGAAGACCAATGTAACAGAGTGAAGAACTGTTTAGATTGGGTTGAATAGAGTGGAACAATTTAGTTAATTGTGGACTATTTTCATATTCACTTTGAATTCCTTGAAGGAAAAACGATAAACTCATTCCATGTAAATTGCCAGTGGTTGTGGTGAATTCAGTGTTAACATCGGCATGAGCATCGATCCATAGAACGGAAAACTTTTGATTGTGCCTAAAGTGACCTAAGAGACTACCGATTGCTACACAAGAGACGAAGACAAAATGGAAACGTTGATTGTGATTAACTAAATGATTTCTTCTTGATTGTCTTTCTCACCTAAAGTATGATCACCACCGAGATTCAATGAGATCCGATCTTCTTGTAAACATTGATAAACTTTGTCACTTAACAATTTACTGTAATTAGCGATGATTGTTGTGTTTTTAAGTAAACCTTTAATCGGCTCTAGTGGTTGATTGTTTGCTTGATTATCTTCAATGTCTTTAACACTGATATCACCATAATCTTTATAATCAATGTGATGATTTTCAAATCGTTGTATCAATCCATTGGCACGAATCACTTTCGGCCCTAATTCAACGCCCTCCTTAGGTTGACCTTTATCAAAACAACCACCGACTAGGCCGATCCTTTTAGTTGATTGTTGAGAACTGTGAAATCTTTGCTTTTGCAATCGAGGAACAGTTGAAAAGGAAAATAATAATCGAGTTATTTTAGATGAATTTACCATTTTCAGGTCACAATTAACAGAAGACAATGAATATTAAGAAGCAATGTAACTGTAGGTTGGAAAATGATTGTAAGTCAATGATGATTAATCTCATTAATCAAGTGATTGTCGTAATTATTGTTTGTAATCATCTTAACATAAAAGTTATTTTAAGTGATTTAAATGATTTTATCAACCACTCGAGTAAAATGTGATATCCACTTGTTGAATTGATCAATTACAATTGTATTGTTTCATTGTGAACGTTGATCAATGGGATGCACAGAGTTAATTGTTAAGCAAGAATAGACTTTGTTGCTTTTTGTTGATATCTTTTAATCCCTGATTAACTTAAAGTAATAAACAGTTACTATGACAGTTGGAATCTATTTTTCTCTTAAATATACATCAACAGCTACAGATGATTAACGGAACCTTGAGATTTCTGGTTCTTTGAAAATTCCAAGATCAATTCGAAGGTTATTGTTGATTTATCGAGGAAATGAAAAGAGGAAAAAGGAAAAGAAAACCTTATATTCCTTTCAGGAGTAAATTTAATTCCAAACACTTGTTACTTAACAATTAGATCCATGAGTATAATTGAAAGACATCAGTTGATTGTAAAGTTATTCCTCATGAAGAGAGTTGAAAGAGAAAGAGAAATTGTAATTCGTTATGACCGCTCGAAGTATCTTTCGAAATGATGGAATCAATATCGACACCAACTTGTTGATCAAAAATTCTAAAACTTTTCGGTCTAATTTTGTTGGTTTTCTCGAGGAAAAAGGTCACTGTACAACCATCGAGAACAATATTCACTTGATGAAACTTCATGACATTGAAAGAGATTCAAATACTCAAAGGATTTTCATGAAAAGATGAATAAGTCATTCAAGAAATTATCTCACAAGTCAGAGTAAAAACTTTTCACTAAATGAGCAAAGAGAAGTAAAAAAAAATCCGACCAACCGAATGACTATTTTGTTTGATTTTCCACCGATAGATGGAAGGGCAACTTGTTTTCTTTTTCTCGGTCGATCAACACGTGTCACCATCTATCGACAGAAGAAGTTGATTTCTGTTAATAAATGTTCCAATTCTTATAAATGGAAAAAATCATTAGAAAAACGAAAACATTTTAAGTTAATTGTGAGAGTTAATTTAATTATTAGAATGTTAATTGTTTCTCTAACATGATGTTAGCATGGGAAAGGTGAAGGGATAAGAGAAGACAAAGTGATTTTCGATCAAATATTAGAAGGTGTTTGAAGATCCGCGAAGGAGATTAACTTGGAATTTAGATTTGTTTTGATTGTCAATTGATTCTAATTCTGAAAAGTTTCTCCATCTCAATTTAAATGTTGTTTTCTTTTGATTGTTTTCTTTTTTTCAATCAGGTAAAAGGTGAGAATCTTATTAGGGGAAGAGAAATTTGTGTTCGCGTAGAGAAAATATTAAAAAAGTATTGAAAGATATACAACCTAAAGTCTCCCTTTTCTCTCTCACTCTTTTTTTCCTTCTCTTCTCTTCAAGTTTATCTTCCTCTCGTCTTCATCATCATCTTTCTCATCATCATCATCGTCATCATTCTCTCTTCTCTTTTTTTCTACTTCTTCTCCCTTCTCTTTTCTCTCTCTGACCTCGGGAGCAAACTCTCTTCTTTCTCTTCAACATTATCTCTCTCAATCTCTCTCATTTTCTTGATACTTCTCTCTTATTCTCCCTCCATCTATCTATCTAGCTCTCTCTCTCACTCTCCCTGTTTTCAACTATATTCTGGCTACACTGTTTAGCCTGCTGTCGGAGAGAGAGAGAGAGAGAGAGAGAGAGAGAGAGAGAGAGAGAGAGAGAGAGAGAGTGAGTGAGAGAGAATAGAAAAAGAGAGATAGGATGAGAGAGAACAGAAAGAGAAAGAGAGAGAGAGAGCTTGAGCGAGAGAAAAGAGAAAGAGGGGAAAAGAAGAGAGAAAAGAAGAGGAGGATGATGATGATGATAATGATGATGGTAAAGGGAGAAAGAAGGAAGATAATATACGAGAAGAGATGAAGACTGAGCTGAAAAAGTTGATGATGATGGTGAGATGGTTGTGGAGATGAAAATGATGATGATGTTGATGAAGAACTAAATGGAAGACCTGATCATCATCTTCATCATTATCATCATCTTTCTCTCTCATATCTTTCTCTTCTCTTCTCTCTCTCCCTCTTATTGATCTTTCGCTCCTTTCGTTTCTCTCTCTCTCTCTCTCTCTCATTCTGTTTCTTGTGGATAATATTTTTTTCCAGGAGAGAATGATTATGGTTTAACTCGAAAATGAGTTAAACTATTCTCTTCGTTCTTAATTTCAACAATTAAACGAAATTAAGTAATCAAGGTGAATGTCCAAACATTTCGGTTATCAAAACAAACTCATAATTTGAAAATGTCGCCGATTGTTTGAGAAAAACAAATGATGTTTGGAGAAACACTTTTGACTAATCGCTAATTGGTTAGAGAAAAAGGAAGAGAAATTAATTTTTGAACTATTACATGGAAAGTGAAAATCGTATTAGAATCAACGAGAGAGAAAAACGAAAGAAGAGAACAAACTTTTTCTCTTCTGTGTTTTTCTCCCTGTTTCTCTTTTTTAGAAGAGAAAAAAACAGAAGAAAAGAAGAGAAGAAGAAGAGAAGATTGAGTGAGAGCAAATGAGAGAGTGATAGAGTTTATGAGAGAGAGAAAGAGAGAAAGAAAGTTCATCGAGAGAGAGAGAGAGAGAGAGAGGGAAAAGAGGGTGAGTCGAAAGAGAGAAAAAGAAAGAGAAGGAGAAGAGAAGGAAAATGAAGGGAGTCAAGAGAGTATTTTTAGAGAGAGAGAAAAAGAGAGAAAAGGAGAAACTCTTCTCTCTCTCTCTCTCTGTTTCTATCTCTATCTCTATCCTTTTCTCCCTCGTGCTCCTTCTGAATCTCTCTCATCGCTCACTTTTCTTCTTTGCAAACTCTCTCTCTCTTTCTTTCTCTCCTCATTTCTCTTCTTCTTCTCTCTACTCTCTTGCTTCTCTTTTTCTCTCTCTTTCATCAAATTCTGATATTTATTATGATTTTGTTTTCATTTTCACAATTTAATTAAATTGTTCTTCTAATTGTTATGTTTAAATTGAATATTGATCAGTTTGGATTAACAACAAATTAATTTCTATGATTAATTAGAATCAATGGATAAATACTCGAAAAGGTAAGAACTCACTTATGTTTTTATTCTTTTCTCTTCATATTCTTTTCTTGTTTGTGTCTTGTTTTCAGCTCTCTCTTTCTTTCTCTCCCATTTTTCTCTTTCTCTTGGTTGTGTTTGGCTTTCATTTTTTCTCTTCTCTTCTTCTCTTATTCTCTCATTTTTCTTCTTTTTCTCTCGCTCTCTTTTCTCTCTCTCTCTCTCTCTCTACCTCTCTCTTTATTTCTTTCTTCTTTCTCTACACACTCCCTTACAACAAGTTGTCACTCTCCTTTCTTCTTCTTCTATTTGCTGTATTTCTCGACTGATAGACAACAATTAGCTAAATATCTTTTGCTTTTTTAGCATTTTTAGTTCATCATTGTTGGTAATATTCTTTTCGATGATTTAACTAATCCATATTTTCCTCGTTTTGTTTATTTCAATTTCGTCTCATCACATAATCTCTATCAAATGTTTAGTTATGTTCCATCCATTGGAAGAACGTCGCTTTTCGAGGTTGGATCAACCCCACCACCAGTCGCTCATTCAGGTGCTTCTATTTTGAAACGACCACTCAACTCAAGTTTACCTAATGATCAACCATCGCTCCAACAGCAACAACAACATGAATCTAAATCATCTAATAAGAGAAATAAATCTAACCATTCATCTAAACAATCATCATCTTCATCTTCATCATCCTCATCATTAACTCCTTCATCTTTAATCGCGGCTTCTGCTTCTACCATGGGACTAGACTCTATTCATCAAGCTAATCTCCTTCGCCATCATCGTTCTAATCCTTACAATCCCTCTTCTCATCAACAACAAACATTTGATGCTTCAAGATTTTCCCAAACTCATTTGGCCTCATCATCGTCTGAGTTACCAATTAAATTGACCAAATATGATGATCAAAGTGTCAAAGGAAAATCTAAACTTGTTAACCTTTCTTCAAAAAGCCAAATTGAATCTCCAAAACCTCAACAATTGGATGAGTGTGAGAAAGATGTTCCCTTAAATTTATCTGTAAAAAGACCAATGGATAACGATTCTCCCGCTGGAACTAGTGAAAACCATAGAATGGGAAAATCAGCATCTACATCAGCAAATTGTGATGGAAATCGAGACAATTCAAGTAATCATCAGAGAAAGAAGGCAAAACGTCAACAACAAATTTCTCTGCAACAACAACAACAACATCATCAACAACAGCAGCAGCAATTAATTCAACTACAACAGCAACAGCAAAAACAATTACAACAACACCATCAACAATTACAAATTCAACATCTTCAACAACAATCAAAATCTTTATTGTCAAATCCGACAGAGATAATTACAATTCCAAGTATTCCTCATGATGGTAAACCTCGTAAACGAGGTCGACCTCCAATTTTGTCTCCACCACCTGAACCATCACGATCTGATGGATCATCAATAACCGCATCTTTGGCCGCTTCTCTTGCAAATAGTTCTGGTCTTCATCCCGCCGCGGCAGCTTCCCTTTTAGCATCAGCTCAGGGTGCCTTAAGTCCTTTGGAAATTTACAAAACCATTTTAGCTCAGAATTGTTTTCAATCAATGTTTTCGCCAGGATCATTTTGTTCCCCGGCCACCTTAACGGTGATCCATTAGGAGCACTCAATCGTGCCAATAGTTTAAACCTTAACAATCAACTAACAAAATCTCATCAACAAAACAACAACACCAGTAACAATAATGGTAACGCCAGTAATTCAAAAGTTATCGTCTGTGAACCTGTTGATGATAAACGAAAGCGAGACTCTCTCAAAGGAGATGGTTATGAGGGAGATTCTGATTTAGCGGATAATGAAGACATTGACTACGAAATCCCAAAGGTGTTCAATGAGGAAGAGCTTCGTAAACCAATGAAGTTTGGGTTAGTTGATTGATGATTTTAGTGATTCAATTTGCGGGAAAAATATCTCTCTTTCAGATGATTTAACTCTTTAATTTTCTATTCTTACAGGTGGCGAAGACAAACTCTTATCCAGTGTATCACAAAATCTGGAATCAGGGGAGAGGTTATTTACTATTCGCCGAGTGGAAAAAAGATGAGAAATATTACTGAAATTTGCCGGGTTAGTTAATTTCTTTCAAGTTTACCCATAACAATTTGATCTAATTTTCTGTGATGATTTTTTCCAGTATTTGGTCAAAAAGAATATAACCACTGTGCATAAAGAAGATTTTAGCTTTGATTCTCGTCCGATCATCGGAGAATTCATTGAGCATTCAAAGGAAAAAGGAACTGTGAGTTACATAGAAAATTTTGCCTCCAATGGAAACAATTAATTCAATTTTGTATTTTCGAAACAGAGTTTCAATCTTCTTTCGGAAAATGAAGTCCGAGTTCGTTTGGAGGACAACAAAAGACGTCAAGGTCAAGAAGGTGGACGAAGTGATGTAGACGACGCTATTTCTGATATTGAAGCAAGTGCTGTTTCTAAACCAACAAGAACTGCAAGTCCCAGGCCATTTAAACGAGATACTCCTTTTTACAATGATCAAAAGCCGAAAGAGGTAAGTCTTTTATCAACAGGTCTCAAGATTTTCCGAATTTTATCAATTTTATAAACTCTTTGTATCTCTTGTCGCTTTCAGCAACAAACACGAGTTACAATCGAAGAGATTGAAACTCTTCGAGATGATATGTTCAAAAGATATCAGGTCAGTGGTTTTTTTTGCCGCAATTCATCACCTTTATTTCTCAATCTAATTTAATAATTTTGTCTCTTAAAGGAATCAAAGGAAAGCAGTGAAAGGCGATATCAAGCTCCGATGTTTCCTGAATCTGATTTTTATAAGAAAAAAGATCTTGAAATGGTCGCCGAAATTGAAAGAGAACGTCGCAAGCAACACATGATGCTAGTCCGTGCTCTTGACAATCATAAAAAGTTTGAAGAGAGGGAAAGACGAAGTCGACAAGAAATTGCCGAGAAAAGAGCTATCATGGAAAAGAAATTTCAAAAAAGAAAAGCTGAAATCGAAATTCAAAAGGAATTGAAACGTTCAGTCGAAGACATGGTGCTCAAAAATTCTAAGGCTCTTCCAACATTGAATCGAATCCCTGGACTCAAATTACCTTCACGAGTTTTCGCTGATTGTTTAATGTTTTATGAATTTTTACATAATTTCGGTGAAACCCTCGGGTTCGACATGGAAAGTTTACCCTCAATCAACAATCTACAAAAAGCTCTTTTGAATTTAGATGATTCAGCTGAAAAAGAAATTGTTTCAACTCTTCATCAACTTCTAGTTTGTGCCATTGATGACCCTGGAATCCCGTGTAATATCAGCACCGTTATGGGTCAAAAACTTAAAGACGCGCCCATAACCGATTTCAACCTTTCTGAAATATTGAAACTTTATTTCCAATCATTTTCAAACGTGCATTCAGATTCATCTGATGAAGAATACTTACCCACCACTTTATACGAAGTTCTCAAATCTGGAAAGCCATTTTTATCTCTCAATGCCGCCCAAAAGATGGATATTTTAAGTTTCATTTGTAATGAACTTGTCAACAATCAAGCTATTGTTCGACAAATTGAACAAACTGTCGAGAATCTTATTATTCTCCGCCGTGAAAAGTGGGTTCTTGGTTGTGAACTTAGAAAGTACAAAGCAATCAAACTGAGGAGAGAAAAGGCCACAAGTGAAGAAGCTGGAGAAGCATTGAAAAAATTTGATAAGACTGAAATTGATGCTGGTCTTTTGGATGACAGTGGTGATAGTGATGCAGATGATAATATAATCATCACTGTACATGAAACTGATGAAGAAGCGACTATCACCAACGAGGAATTGGACAAAAAGCTAGATAAATTAGCAAAACAATGTGCACAAATGAATATTAAACTGACAAATGCCATGCAATGTATGAGAGTAGTGCCACTTGGTCAAGATCGATATCGTCGCAGATTTTGGGTGTTACCAGCCTCTGGTGGAATATTTATCGAAGGTTTAGAGTCTGGCCATAGAGATAATCTTTATATGGAAGATAGTGATGAGGAAGAGGAAGAATCATCCGAAACGGAGGAAGAAAGTGAAGACATTGAATCTGAAAAGAAGAACAAAAGTGAGGAAGATATCGACATGGAAAAAGATCAGGAGAAAGCTGATGAATCCATGGATGATGAACAATCAAAAAACGAAGTGAGAGGTGGAGTTAAACCCGAAATTAAGGATGAAATTAAAGAAAAACCAGAAGAGAAAAGGGGAAAGAAAAAGACTAGACGAATTCAAGAAAATGGTGAAAAAGATCTTAAAGAAAAGCCCACGCCAGAAGATTCTACCGTCAAGGGGGAGAATGTTTCTGATGTGGAGATGAAAGAAGAATCGGATGAAACCGATGAGAACAAAACCAAGGAAGAAAATGAAGATGATACAGAGATGATGGAAAACAAAGATAATATCGAAGTGGTCGATCTAAAAGAGCTGAAAAAGGAAAAGTCTGGACGAGTTAAACTAGAAAATCTCGGTAAACATTCACTTTCCCCTGAGGTAACGATTGAATTGAAAGGGATGGTTCCTGACGAGAAACCAAGTAATCGCGAGACAACGGTTACTATTCAGCCCGTTTCCGCTCCTTTGAAATCTTTGCCTAAAGAAGAAATTAAATGTGATATGGAAATTGCTGGTATTAATACAATTCGACAACCTTTGGGTAACAACAGTGATGGAACATGGATCTCACCAGTAACCGATGGTTTTCCAAGATCATCATTATTTGATTCTAAAATGGGCCCTTCCAATTCAAGTGACTTTAATTCTCGAAACAGTTTCCTGGATGCTTCAGGTTTCCCTTTTGAAAGTGTTAGTCCTGAACGATCTTGGTTCAATGTTGTCCCTCGAATCCCTTGTAATGATACAACTATAACTATCTGTCCAGTTCCAAGTGTAACAGGTACTTCATCCTCCTCACCTTCAGCTCTCGATAACCAGTCAACCTCTAAAGTAAATGAATCTGGGGAAGAGTCTGATAAATCTCTCATTTCACCTGAAAATTCATCATCACCAACAAAACCTTCTCAAAATGTATTCATGGAAACTTTTGTATATCCTCATTTATCTGGATCTCTATTTTCTCAAAACTCCACCAATGCCACGAATGGTGCTAAATCCGAGGCTAACTCATCAATTAATGATCTTCAATCTTCATCTCAACATCAAACTTCCTCATTGACCAATGGTGACATCGATATGTCCGTTGTTAATCCTTCCCTCCTCACAGGACCCGAATTTGAAATTGATCCAGAATTATTAAAGAAATTGGAACAACATAAAAAACAACAACAT
Organism: Panonychus citri; assembly: GCF_014898815.1. Lineage (NCBI taxonomy): Eukaryota > Metazoa > Arthropoda > Arachnida > Trombidiformes > Tetranychidae > Panonychus > Panonychus citri. The sequence goes on along the minus strand of NW_026515543.1, from coordinate 3,541,341 downwards.
CGTAAACCTAAAAGAATCCCTGAAGAGTTTCAACGAGGCTGGTGGATCATAACGGACATTGGTCAGATCAGATCAATAATTGAAACTCTTAATGAAAGAGGATTCAGGGAAAAACATTTAAAGAAACAATTGACCAAATATTTAACTTATGTTTCTACAAACTATAAAGCTGCAATAACGGAATTCGATATCTGTGATCTTGATCGTAAAGTATCTCAAGAATCTCCCTTCGGTGTTCCTGAACCAATCGAAGATGATATTTGGTGCAAAGAAGTTGCCCTGCGTTTGGATATTGCCGTTTTAGAGCAAATCGAAGCCTTAGAGGAAAAGATTGCGAGCTCTAGCATGCAAATTCGTGGCTGGAGACCAACGTCAAAATTGTCAACAGATTCTAATGTTAAATTTGAATTATCACCATTATATGAAATGGTCGATGAAGAAGATGAAGATGGTGATGAGAAACAAAAACCAAGTACAAAAAGTGATGACCAACCAGCACCAAAAGAGACGAAAAATAAAAAGAAAGTATTTGATCCCGTTGTCTCAGGACGCTCACGATTATTGGCCACCGAAGCTGGTATTGAAAGGAGATACCTCAAACCTCCTTTGGGTTTCAAAGCAAACACAATACTTGTTGCCTCAGCGAACAGTAATGGCGATGAATATGCTGATAATGCCGCTGACGAAAATGCTCCCACTGGTCTAGTTCGTTGGCGTGAAGCTGTTCGAGAATGTAGAAGTGGTTCTCAAATAGCTTTGTTACTTCATTTTCTAGAGTCATGTATCGCTTGGGATAAATCAATCATGAGAGCGGTAAGTCAAATCAAACTTTTCTTCTTAAAATTCGATCTAATATCATTGATTATTCTGTTATTTCAGAGCTGCCAATTCTGTAGTGGCGGAGAAAATGAAGCTCAGCTACTTCTCTGTGATGGTTGTGACAAAGGTTATCATATGTATTGTTTTAAACCTAAAATGGAAAATGTTCCGGATGGAGATTGGTTCTGTTATGAATGTCAAAATAAAGTAAGTGAAATCTGAATACAGAAGTACAATGAATATATCATGTAAAGAAACTTGGATACTAAATTGTTTTTATTTTTCTAATAACTCAGAATACAATTGACAAAGTTTGCATAATTTGTGGTAAGAAAGGAAAACTAATTAACTGTGATACTTGTCCAAAAGTTTTTCATCCCAATTGTTTGGATCCTCCTGTTACTAAGTAAGTCTATTGCTAATAAGAATATTGTTAATAAGAATTTGAATTGTAATTTCTAATAATTTCTCTTCATTGCCAATATTTAGACCGCCTAAAGGAAGATGGTGCTGTAATATGTGTAATCGTAAACCAAAGAAGATCATCAAAGGTCGTAAAACGATGACATCTCTCAACGCTGCGGCAACTTCAGCGATTGACGAGGCTCCCAAGAAAGATTCATCATCTAATAATAAGTCAACGTCATCAACTTCAACACCTAAAGAAGAAACAACAACAAAAAAGTCTAAACCAACGAAACGATCAAAAAAGGAGGTAAAATCATCTCAACAATCATCATCATCATCAACGGGAAACACAACAGCAGCAAATGATTCAACCACGAGCGCAACAACAACAACGCCAAAGGAAACTAAGAAAGAGAAAAAAGCTAAACAAAAAAGTGAGGAAAGCAAAGAGATGGTAATATGTGAAAATTTATTAAAAGACTTGACAGCTCATGAAGATTGCTGGCCTTTCTTATTTCCGGTCAATACGAAACAATTTCCGACTTACAAAAAGATTATTAAAAAACCTATGGACTTTGAGACAATCAAGAGCAATTTGAAGGCAGGAGGGTTAGTTGACCCTTTTAAACATTGAATTTGTTAATTAATTTCTTTCTGTTATCCATTATCTTTAATTTATCCATTTATTTTATTTTAACCAATTTTTTTTTCTTTCATTTATCATCTAAAACAATTGTATTTACCTTATTAATTTTTTTCTTCATCTTTTTCCAGGTACAAAAACAAAAGCGAGTTCATAATTGATTGTCGCCTAGTTTTCGATAATTGTGAAACTTTCAACGAAGATGAATCACCTGTTGGGATCGCAGGTCACAATATGAAACGATTTATGGATAAAAGATGGAGAGAACTGGGAGGAGAAAATTAATTACCATTTAATCAAGAGCAATTTAAATTTTTGGTGTGTGCGTGTGTTATTTTTCACGGGAAAATCTACAAAGACAACTTATTCGCATTAATCAACACACAACATCATTTACTAAATCATTTCAAACAAATTTAAAGCAACAAAAAACTAATCTATTTCTAGATCATGTAAAGGTTCAAATGATTCAGGGAAATTGTATCTCGTCATCTTGTATTTTGTTTTTGTTTTTTTTTGTAAAATTCTCATTATTATTTCGGAAGCTCATGTATACTTACTGAATATTTACTTTCCTTTTCCTCTTATCCATCTTGCAATTTCTTGATTAATGTTGTTATCCTTTCGTTTTCTCTATATCTTGGTCCTCTTTCTCCTTGCAAATTTCCCACCTTCCAAATCTCATGGAATTGACCTCATTTTTGCTCCTCTTACCGAAAAAACACCGAGAAAAACTCCGTTTAATATTCATCTACGATCACCTGTAAAAAAAACTCATTTTATCTATTCTATGTATATAATAGTTTACATTCCTTTCCTAAATTCAATTAAAAACAATGATCTGTTCAAAGAATTGTCAACATGATTCAAATCAACGAAAACATAAAGATGATTTCAAATGACGAAAATCAGATGAAATTTATGATAATTGTAATCAAAAACACGAATTTCGAATTCAGAAATTTCTAATGACGATAATTTGATCGAGTGTAACTGATTAGGTAAATCTGATTGAAGTTCTGAAAGTAAGAGTGTTGATAAAAAATTTCGAACAATTAAATTGATTGTACAACAAGAGTACAAAAATCTTATCAACATTTCGTAGAAATCAACAAAGGGAATAATCAATCAAAATGAATATACGAATTCCGAACTTTTACAAAATTTTCATGTAGAAATTGACATTGGAATGATAAGCAAAGAACTTTAAGAATTTTAAATTATAATTTCACCTTTAATTCTGAACTGAATTGAAAGAAGAGTATTCTTACAGATCAATAGATGTCACCCGGTAAAAGAGCTTCAGATGAATCGGAAAATTCATGTAGTTGAGATTAACTGAATTTTTGTAATAAAAATTGAACGTAAATCCGATTACCCAGTAAATCAAACAACCAAAAGAAAAGTAGGAAAAAAACAACAAGAGATATTAGTAAATATTAGTTTATCGTGATAATCACAACAATTGAAATAAACTTAGTAACCCAATCAAGTGAAATAGGAAAACAAAGTTAATTACTATCAAGATGATGAATCAAGATGAATGAAACTTATCAAACTTACAAAGGGACAAGAAAACCCGATAATAGATTAACTGTTTCACTAATATTACCTTGTTGTTTTTTCAAATGCGTGTGGAGGTAAATATATCAATCAATTTTGAAGTGAGAGAGGAATTAATTTGTTGACCTAATTTCAAAGAAAGAGAGAGAGAGAGAGAGAGAGAGAGCTCTTTATACAAAGTTCGTTGAGAGTAAGTGATGATGATGAAAAACTATCATCCTTAACCACACTATTCTTAACAGTTCATCGGCCATTTCAGAATGCGGAAGACACATAAAGCCGTATATATATTTGTATGTTCACCGAATATAAATACATAAGATGCCCCTTTTTCTCCGCCCTCTCTCTTTTTTTCTTTCCTCACTTTTTTTCTACATCTTCATCCTCATCCTCATCATCTTCATCTCTTTCTTACTTTTCTCGGACAAGCCTGCGGGAAGAAAAACAGGCCAGCAAGGTTGAAGAGTCAACTTGAATGTTGGCTTAACTTTTAACCTCACCTAACGGACCACCGTTAATATTTCATCCCATTTTAAGGTCTTGGTCAAGGCTGTAGAGAAGGATGATCAGGATGATGATAAGGATGATGGAAAAGTAGTAGTATTCCTTGGTAGTATTATAAGGAGACGATCATGTATCCGCTATATGAGTGTCATGATACCAGGGGTTGGATGAAGATGATTTGTCTTCACAAGCAAAATGAATCCATCTTTCAGTTCTGAAACTTGCACTTCTCTTTTTCTCTTCTTTTTTATCATCATCTTCATCTTCTTTCTCCTGGTTAATATATATCATCATGGAAGGGTCCAGGTCTCTCTCTCTCATTCTCTCTTCATGGTAACTGTAAAACCAGTCAGTCAATTATCATAATCATCTTCATCATCATCGTCATTATCAACAGGAATTAATGAATTTCTCATTTCCAATGAATCTGGTTTTTTTTGTTCTTCTTGATTCTTTCATTGATTAATATCTCAATTGAATATAAGAGGCTAATTGGAATTTGCATCATTATTCATTAGCCTTACCTTTCTTTTTGTTTTGATTTACTAATCATCATCATCTCTCTCTCTCTCTCTCTCATTTTCATCTTTCTTCCTTAAAACCAATTAAACTTTTATATTCAGTTAACTTCCGATCAATTTGGTGACTCTCAAGTTTCAAGTTCATCATGATGATTTTCATCATTTGCTGCAACATTGAAATCAAGCAAAAGAATAAAGAAAATTGTTCTAAAATTTAATTTCCATCATCTCACTTTTCCGTTTATTTTCAATGTCTCATGAACAATCAACGATATCACAATTAGATATTGAGAGTTTGCTTAAACTTTTAATAATATTAACGTGAAATTATAACTGGTCAGTCAATATTAACTTTATTATCTTGATAATTAGTGAGAACATAAATTTGATCAGATCATCTTGATTTCTCAATAGTTTATCGTTATTATCATGGTATCAGAATCATCATTCCAAGATTTGTAACATTGATTCCTGATGATTTAGTTGGCTGGCTGGTTGATTGTTGCTTCTGAGATGAGAAAAAAAAGTTCAATAAAATGTTTCTTCAGTATTAGAGGGCTCTAAGAAAGTAATCAAGGTAATTAAGTTAATTAAGGTAAACAGAATTTTTCTATAAAAAGTTTTTAAACTAATTACGAGTTGACACCGAAACGAGCAAAGTAAAAACTGAGACTATTAATCAGATATTTTTCTTGTTTTTAGAGCAAAATTGACATGAAAACGTCGCTTATGACGTAAATTTTGTATTCTACAATTAAATCAAGAACAAATTAGCTCATAATTAAACATTCGGCCATTTAAATTGTCCATTCTTTCATTGTTGTTACCCATACGATTAGAAATCAAGCTTATCAATCCTGGATAAATTGTGTTACAAAACTTAATTCATGACTTGAATATGATTAGAAACTCAATTTAGAGTAAAGTAAATTAAATAATCTTATAAATGGAAATGATCTCAAATAAAGTGAGAGATTATGATGATGATTTAAAAGCGATTAAAATAATTACGATAAATATTTGAAAGCTTTTAATGTATAATAATAGATGGACAATGGACACAGGTGAGAAGAAGATGGAAGAAAAAAAGTGATGACGATGATAAGATAAAAGTTTTCGATGAATGAAATTTTCTTGATGAATTAAGGAGTAGCCATTAGTACATTTTGGTGTGGTCAACCTTTCGGAAACCAATATTAGCCTAAATTTGTGTGTGTGTCCATCGTTTTCATCACTATTCCTTCATGATGAAAAGAATCACTTCTATCTCTTTCTCTCTCTCATCTTCATCATCATCATTCTAACCTTGTGTTCCAATGAACTTGATAATGAATCGAGTTTTCTGTAATAATAAATATCTATATAAAAGAAAACACATAATATATATTATATAAGAAATAATAATGATAATGTTACATCAGGTAAAAGGATAACGATAATAAGTAGTACTTATTAAAGGCGTTAAAATGTTACACAGACATGAAGAAAAGAATAGGAAAAGAAGATGAGGATAAAGGATGAAGATAAAGAAGAAGAAGAAAAAATTGAAGAGAAACAGTTAGATGGCGAGGAATAAGATGAAGATGAAGATGAAAGAGATGTGTTAAAAGGGAGAGACGGTCAAAGTGGCCTGAAAAAAGGGTATTCTTCGGTTCCTTGTACCTTGTTCTCTCTCGCTCTCCTCCTAAGTAACATCCGTGAATCGAAAAGAGAGGTTACACCAAGAGAAGAAAAGAAAGAGAAGAAAGAAAAACAAGATGTGTGTATATTTAGAAAAAGAGAAGCTAAAAGATGAAGATGATGAAGATGATGATAATGATGATGAGAAGAGAGAGAGAGAGAGAAAGATGAGAAAGGTAAGTAACGCCCTTTACCTTGATTTTGGTATTTAATCGTAAACAACCGGATTCAATGAGTTCTTGTTAAACTCTGGTCAGATCTGATTTCTTCCTTTGCTTTGTCAATTGTTATTTTCTGTGAGTGAGTAAATTTTGTGGACACAATATAATTGTGACAATTGTCTCAACTTTACCATCACCAAGCACAGTTGAATTAATCAACTGTTTTAATATCGTCGTCCCGTTAATCGGCTAATTCCTGATTCATTTTCACTTGTGTGTGATTTATTATATATTACATATCTTCCAGTGTGTTGAGTGATCCAATTCTCTCACCAAATTTTAATCATCACCACAAACACAACAATTAAATACTCATATTAATCATGACGACAATCCGGATACTTTTGGTAATCTCTTGTTTGGCCACAGTCGCTCCCGCTGCAGTTAAACGTGATGAATTTGGTGGTGCAAATCCCTCCGGTAAGTTGATAACTATCATCATAATTGTCACTAATTTTCATCGAGAAATCATCGATAACAATTAACAACAATCCCAAATTCTAACACAACGATAACAATAATAGTAATAGTAAATACCCTCCATTAGTGGTCAAGGATTTTCCTTTTAAAGTTGTAAATTAGCTCTTGACCCTTTACCATATAAATGATTATCTTTTTAAATTGCTGATCGTTATTGCAAATCATTGAGAGCCCGTTTTATGACCGTTGGTTGTAAGATGATTGATTAAACGCCTTTACCACATCCAACTGACCTTAATATTGTTCATGATGAAGAGAAAAAAATTAGGCTAAAGCCCTTTGATTAACATGATGATTTCTTTTATGATCTTCTCGTTTTATTGTTATATTATAATTCTTACTTGATTTACTTGTTTCATTTTGATTTTCGTCTCTCTCTCTCTCCTTCTTTCTCTTTCTTTCTTTCTTTCTTTCTCTTGGACTTTTAGCTGACCATCCTAACACCAGTTCAGGTCAAAACTATCAGGCAGGTAGCTCAGGTTCATCCCCAGGAAACCTGTACTACTACTATTATCCTGTTGGAGACAAGGGGAAGGAACATGGATATCAGGCCAGTTCATCCAACCAGTTTACCAGCTCAGTGACACCAGGTAACGGTAATTCGGGTTCTAGTGAATCCGGTTCTCCTCATACCTCTGCCCTGGAGACACCGACAAGTGGCCAAGATTTAAGCTATTCAGCTCAAGATCTAAGCTATTCTGCCCAAAATCTTGGACAACAAGGAAACTTGGGTCAATCTGGTGGTTCAAGTCCCGTTGGTGATTATTCAAATCAAGCCGGTTCATCTAATTACGATCAATTAAGTAGCATTGCCAGTCAACTTCAACAATACGGTTTCGGATCAGGTTCATCAGGCAATTCAGCTTTTGCTCCAAACAATGGTGCTGGATACTCACCTTCAGGTTCATCTTATAATTCAGGTAAACACACAAAGTTTAATTGTCATTGATAAAAGTTAATTAGATACTCTTGCCAATAGATATTCATTGGAAACATGTTGACAATTTTGTAGTAAACAATTTTCAAAAGTTAGTTGAATTTACGCTCTGTTGATTTTTCACCGATTGTCATCATGTTCCTTGATGATAGTCATGATCATTAGGATAATTATGTAATATTATTTTCCTGATCAACGATTTTTTCCCAATTTTCCAAAACAAAGTTCCAAGTAAATTTGAGGAAGAAACTTAAATATTAATACATTTCTGGTGACAATCACAATTGTCAAAACGTGCCAAGAGATTATAAACTTTTCTGTTTCTATCAACATCATGACAACTTCAGGCCATTTTCAGGGTTAATCTTATTGACGAAAATACGTTTCGATCAAGTTGACAGACAGATACTGTTAGTTTCGGATGAATGAAGTTAAATCACCAATCACCAAATTTGGTTAAACACCGGATCCTTATGATCAATTTAAATCAAATCTACAGACCAGTTAGTTTGAATTGAGATCAAGACGACACTTTTGATGACAAAAAGCTCATTGAGTGACAATCAAAGGTTGACTAATTATCTCTTTAAGAGATGAAATTGGGCAATGATTAGAAGGCTATTAACTAAATTAGCGTCGATTAAGTTGAACTTACAATAATTAGTGATGTTCCCTTTTAAAATTAATGAACTTAGATGGTTAAGCCTGTTGTTGATTAGAATATTGTTAAATACCCTGAGAGAGTTTCTTTTAATGATCAACATGATAATGATAATGAGAAATTAATGAAGAGAATTTTTATCTTCCGGATTTGTTTGTTTGTTTTTTTCTCTTCCTCATCTTTTTTTTTATCTTCATCTTTTCTTGGATAAATTATTAGGAAATAGCTACAATTTAAATAGCGATGCAAATGGTGCTGGCTACTCTTCAGGCTCTGGCTCAGGTCCAAGTAGCTCCTCTTTCCCAGGTTCTGGTAGTGACGCCTCAGGGCCTTACTCATCTTCTGGACCTGTTCCCGGTTTCAGTGGACCCGCTGGTTCAGGTGCCCCAGGCGGATATGGTGGACAACCAGGTTCAATTCCATACGCTTCACAAGGTGGTTACAGTCCATACCAATCTCATGGCGGTTATGATACTTATCCAGCAGCATCCAACAATCATGCCGCTTATGAACCACCAGCAACCGGATATCGACGATATGGAATCGGTTCAGCCATCTTACCAATCCTTGCACTCGCCGGATTATCACTTCTCATTCCAACTGTAACCTCACTTTCAACCGCTGCCACTGGCCGTAAACGACGATCAATCGATACACCAGCCAAAGATGCAGGTCTTGGTGCCTACTTTGATCGTATCGAACGATACTATTCACTATACAAAAACGCCGTTGAACGGGAAGAATGTATGAATCGAATTCTCTGTGAGCTTGGTGATGCCATGAGTAACGTTCGAGGAAAATCAACCTTATTTAAGTGAGTATCCTAAAACCAATCTCTCTCTCTCTCTCTCTCTCTTCCTGAAAGTGATTAAGATTGAGAAAAAAAGTTACATCGTTAGTTAATTTACTATTTATATGAAAGATTAAACCTGAAAACCAGTTAAATCATGATAATAGTTCAGCGACACTTTTCCATGATAAATGTAGTAAAGTTAATGAAATTTACCTGCGAATTTATTATCTTATTTCATATCTTACTTATCTTCTTATTTTCTATCATCTTTCCTTCCTTATCATCATCATCATCTCTAACTTGGTGTTTACCTGTTCAGTGTCATGGAGAAAGTTGCTCCAACATGGATGAACAATAAGGTTGGTGCCCTTAAAAGCGGTGCTATTTCAGCCGAGTACGGAAAATGTAAAAAATACACTTGCCAGTAAGAGTAAAGGTTAATCGTATTTTTTAATCAACACTAGAGAAAATTAAAAAAAAACCTCTCCACCTCCACCATCACATCACCAACCAAAACCACCGCCAAAACAGTTAAAAACTTCATCAAAGTTTCTCAATCAAAATGTTTGGAAGAGAAAATTAAAAAGAAGAAGAGAAAAAAAAAGAAAATCAAATTTACTATCAAACGTTTAAGTTAATGATTAAAAGAAATCAAAGTTACACTATGGAAATGAAAAAAAGAAAAGCGGAATTAGGTCACTTTCATCATCGTCGTCCATTGGTTTTTAATTGCGTCCACTACACACAAATGAAACAACCCACCTAGGAAACAACAAAGTATATAAGACAATTAATAATCAAATTTTTCTTCTAATTTAATTAAGACAAACAATTAATTTATCAACACAAAAAAATCACAATCAAGTCTTAACCCAATTTGTTTAACAAAGTGATGGCGATGACAAGATTAATCGGATGATCACCAACGCAACAATTAAATGACCAACGAAGCTACAAAACAAAACATTAATTTTGATAATAATATAATAACAATTAATTAATAATAATATATAAATAATATATATGTAAACTTATAAATAATATTGAATAATAATAATTAGTGGCCTCGCAATGGCCATTTAAAATCAATCGTTCTGATTAATTTATCGGTTTACCTGAGATTCAATTTAACTTGGAATCAGTTTTAATTGTTGAATATATTCAACTGAATTAGATCAATATAACTGTGTTAGGTCATTTGATCGTGAATAGCGTTTGGGACAGACAAAATTAACCCGATTTCTTTTAATTATCATCCGTGAGTGTTGTTGATGATCAATTGGATGAGCATGATGATGATGGAAACACAATCAATAAAGATAATCCAATGGAATCTTAATCCTTTCCCTTTTGTTAATTGTTATTATTGAAACTCTTACTTGTCTCAGATTGATGATCAATCAATCAATACTTAATTGTGTCAATTCCGTGTCTTGCATCAGTTAATTGTGGTAAGAGAAACAATTGATTGTCTAACCAAGTGAACCATCAAATTTGATCAATGAACGTTAATTTGATAAACAAAGACAAATAAGTTGATTGGGTTAGAAATCATCTCGAAAATGAAACATCATCTTAAAGATGATCTAATCAACGACATTGAAAAGTAAACCATCTAATAAGATCAATGAAGAATCAATAAATGAGAATTTAAAGAGAAATACTGAAACAATTAAGAGACAACAATTAAGAAAACGAAACAAATAACATAACCGTAAACGCAATACAAAAACAGAAAAAATCAACAGATCTTTGGTTAAATTGGTTTGATCATTTGAAGAAAAGAGATGAAATTAGTTAATTATTGATATTTAAAAGGTTGTAATTGATTTAGGATCGTGATTAATAAATTTTGATAACTAACAAACTCATAATGAATCAAGAACAATTGAGTTAATTACCACAAAGAGCAAAATTTTTGCTTTAAAATACTTAAATTGAGTGTGAAAATAACAGAGTTGAACAGGATTTCAATTGAATATCAATCCTTTAATCTTAATCCATTACAATTAACTTGATTGTTACATAAATGGCTAAACAACGAATTGGATTGAGAGTAAATTAAAACATGGACGTGCTAAACTTTCAAGATAATTGGACACGTTTCCATGCTCAGGATTAGGACAAGAAAAAGGTTTTACCTTATTTGATTCCTTGCTAACATTATATTATCATTATCATCATCATCATCATCGTCTTTATTATTAATAATAATAACTGTTAAGGTCACATTAATTTAGGAAAAACTTGTTTACCTGTATTAATATTTATCTTTCTACAGGTAACATATTCCAGTTAATGCTTAGTATTTATGGTGTGAGTTTTATTTCAGGAAGCAATCATCTTGCTTCTCAATGATGCTGATGATGGTGATGAAGATAATGATGATTCTGATCATTTGAAACTGAACATCTCAAGAAAAGTAAAAAGATTAAGGTGATGAAGATAAATATTAGCAAGAGAGGTAAAGGAAGTGTTATAATCATCAAGTGAGAGAGGAAAATGATGAGAAATGATGAGAAAACGATATTCAATTATATGGAAAACTTGATTAGCTCTGGAGAGTTGGAATTAATTAGATGATTCAAATTAGAATTAAATTATTAATAATCAATAGTTACAAAGTTTCTAGATTCTTGTTGGGACTTTCGTTTCTGTCTTAATTGTGATTCTGTGTTTCATCATCATTATGATATTTAAGTAATTAAGACTCGGGGTATTGGTTATGTGATTATAACGATTTAATTTTAATCATTTTGGCTTTTTTTTAGATTACTGATTGACTGTGTAACAATTTGCTCTAATTATCAACTAATAGATTTACTCTATTGACCAATAATTTAGTTGATTGTTAAAATGATTATTTATTAATCATTATTATTATTGTGATAAAAAAAACTTCAACAATCTGATTGTTGGGCTAGTATTCAAGAGATTAATCTTAATTGTTTCATCATCATCAAGTTTAACTTTACTCACGCCTAAATTGTAATCAATCAAATGTTAATCATTGACAATCTCTATTAACCTTTCCAAATAATCAATTGATGATCCATCAAAATGAAAGAGTTTACATTTAAAGGTAAATGATGATTTAATTATTTCGTTTCTTTGTTTCTCTTGATTATAAAAGTTTGCAACCACTTTTAATTAACAGTTACTGGTAATTAGTCAAAGATAAATCTAATCGGATGACCATTTGAAAAGATAATACCAGTTAATTGAGAGGACATTGATTATTATCATATGTTTGGATTAGCTTAATCTCTCATTGATTATCATTATCGTCGCGAGTAAATTAAAAGTGATTACAAACTCAAAATCGGTGGCTGTATATCCAAATTTTAGATTGTTAAAGTTAAGATGGTCAAGATTAACTGGATTTATTAATTGTCTTCTTCTCCTTTTTTGTTTCCTAATCTAATCAATTACAATTTAGGTTAATTAAAATCACAGAAGTTGATGATCAAGGAAACGAAATCTATTAATAGTTAATCAACATTGAACTTCGCCCATCAAGTAAATATAAAGGTTAGTTTGTCAACAATTATTCCAACAATTAATAAATCATCAATTCTAATTGTAATGATATAACCTATTAATGGTTAGTAAGATCAATCAACTAACAAACGATTGGATTGAAAAAAAAAACACTAATTTAATTGTTGATTCACATTTTATAGTGAGATTAAATTAATCAGCTAATCTTTATTTTCTGATCATTTTAATTGTTTATTTATGCTTAACAATTAATTTATATCTTAATTTTGCTCAACTGATTAATAAATCTATCACTTGCAACCTCAATCAGAATCAATTAATTACTTATTCATATCATATATGTGAATGATTAAGATTCAATCATGATGATTAAAAGGATTCATTGGATAATTTGATTGACGATAATCTTTAAATAAACTAATCAACGAGATGAAATTAATTGTTGGTCAAATTGTTGTTTATTATCATCTCTCACTAATCTGTTAATCGCTATGAGTTTAACTGTTATGTTAATTGTGCTTTTGTTACTTTGATTAAACGTTTTATCATCTTAATCATGATCATGATAAAACTTTTGATTGACTTGTTAATCAAGAATTAACTAAATGAAAGTCAATCAAATAAATTGTGATGATCAAGAAATAAAAAACTAAATATTTTTCAATTCACTTAATCTATTAAAAGATTTTCACATTTCCAACAATTAACTAACTAACACCAACAATACAATTCAATTTCATGGTTGATTCAGATTTGCTTAACCATTTATTTAACTTAATTGTAAACGATCAACATGACATGCAAGTTAAATTGTTTTGCATTAATGTCAACAATTAACTGGGACAAGTGATCACTTTTTAATCATTTCACTTTAATATTCAAATTAGCTCGTTAATTGTTATCACTTATACTTGATAATCAATCAAACAATGGAAATTTAATTTGAAAAAGTGCTGATAATCAAATCAACTCTTAATTGTTGGTCAAATTTAGACGGTTAATTTGATAATAATATTATTAGTACATCACTTATCTGATTGAAATTGATTTGATTACAATGTAACAATTTATTTTTGTTTTTAAAATTAACCTTGAATAGATTTGATTGTTAACTTTTAATGATTGAGATTGTTAATTTGATTGTGATGATACTTTCTTAATATTCAATATATCAATTTAGATATTGATTGTTATTAAGGAAAAATCAAAGATTAGTCTTTGTTTTCAACACTAACAATTTAGGGAATCATTTGATTGTTGTGAATTAGATTACGATCAAATTTGATTGTCAATGATATCTTTTCATTGTATTGGCCTAATATTAATAGTTGAATTGTTATTATTAATTGTGGCATCGTTACTATCATTTTTGATAAATAATTGTAAGATTCATGAATGAAATTAACAATAAAGTGATCATCAAGTTTAGTGTTCAATTGAATTGAGGCTAAATTGTTGGATTAATTATGTAAACTGATGTCCCAATGACCTCAAGAAAGCAATATTTAGATGATTGGGTTAATTTCAAGTAAATTGATTTGTTGATTAAAATTGTAATTTACTTATAATCGTTAATTGTGATAATTATTTCAAGTTTACATGTTGAAAATAATAATAATTTATGAATGTGTTGTAAAATTAGAATCAATTTTAATTGTTATGATGATTTAAGGTTGTTGATTGTTAACAATGAAGTTAATCAACTAATGACCATCGTTTATTGTACTTTAAAACAATCAGTTGATTGCTAATTAAATGTAGATTTATATAAATAATTTAACTTTTTCCGGTTTAAATTTTGATCACTTTGTTTCAAGTCTATTGGTATTCAGGGAATAACAATTAAGTTGATTATGTAGATTGAATTAGTTAATTTTGGTTGCATTTTTGGAATTGGAGTTTAAATTTCTTGCAAATTTGACTAAAGTCTCAGCTGGCCAAGGTTCTCTCACAGGTAAATTAACTGGACCATAATAGTAGGACGGAGGAGGAGGAGGTGGATAAGGTGATGATGCCTGAGGCGGAATATAAATGAATCCTGGTCTTTTTGTTTTCGATTTCTTTTTTTTCGACTTCATTAAACCAGCGAATACATTTGGAAATTTAATTTGACTCGGTTTCTTGTTTCTTTTCGTCGTGATTGGTATTGGTGACAGAGAAGGTAATTGTGGAGGTGAAGGGATTGCCATTAATTGTGGGTGATGATGATTATGTTGGAGGTGATGACCATTGATTGAAGGATTAGGTCCATAGTCGACAACTTTACGATAATAAAATGGACTGAAATCATTGGGGATGACCAGTTCTACCTTGTGAGATGAGGGATTGGAAGAAGATGGTGATGAAGATGAGGATGGAGATGTTAAAGCGGACGATATGGACGAAGTTGAAGATGGAGAAGTGATTCTTGATGATGAAGATGAAGCGGGAGGTAAGATCATCTTTCTCCATTCGATTTTAACATATCTTGGTCTTCCGGGTAGGGAAGGTGTTAAAGTTGGACTTGGAATACGAGGGCAATCAGTTAATTGTGGTTTATTTGGATAACGGTAAGGATTATATCCATCTGCATACTCGGATATTTGTGGTAACGCAACTGGAGATGGAGTATTATTATAACTAACTGAATTAACAGTAATCGCACTGTCGTTGTTAGTTGAGAGATTCTGTTTACCGATTAAATTTAAATTTCCATCTCCATCTATTCCGGGAACATTTTTCTCACCATAATCATACTTTTCATCGCCATAATCTTGATCCAAATTAATTATATCACGAATCGACTCGTAGGTACGATTTTTGGCTCGAATAGGTCGACCTTTACCATCCAATTGGACATTAACTATTTGACCATTAGGAGATAAGGTCACTGATACGGGAGACGGAGACGGTGGCGATGATGTTAACGTTGTATTTGAGCTCGAAGCACTTTGTCCAATGTGTATGATATTTGTATCATTGATGAGAGGCCCCCAACGGACACTATTTGATGGGAAAACAAAAATACACAATAATAATAACAAATCTAATGAAATTAAATCAATCCAATCCATTATTAAAGTTTAAATTGTCCATCAAATTAGTAGATTATTAAAACGCTTACACCAAACACTTTCAACATAAAAAAATTTATGTAATCCAATTGTGAACATGGATTTGGAACCAAAATATAAACTACAGTTTTGAATGAATCAAATTCCTTAATTGTGTGACATCTCGGTTAACCATTTGATCCATAAGTGAGTCTGTAAGTGGTGACAACTAAAAAGATGATAGGAAGATAATACAAAGAGACAATTAAATTTGCTTAACCAGATCTTCCAATTGAATACTGACCTTGTTTCCCGAAAGCATAGATGCCAAGAAAAATGTCATGGTCAATGGATGAGTCAACATATTTGTTTTAATCTTTACACATCTATTGGTATATCAGGTTGTTAACTAATTGTCACAGTTAACTGAAAATTTTCAATAGAATACAATTGGCCTGAATGAGAAAAGAAAAGAAAAAAATCAAAAAAGAGAAAAAGAGAAAAAATTCATACAGAGATGGAGAGAAATGAAAAGCTTCAGTAGTCAATAAGAACAAGAATAATTTCCACCATGATTCCAATCCAAATAAAAGATATTTTTTACTTGGAAAATTAAGAATTTAATTAATTATCAGTCATTAAAAACTCTGTAGTCAATTGTTACTTAAGTTGAACAAAATCAATATCAGATTGAAATAAATTTGCAAAGAAAACAATAGAAACATTCAATTGTTGCTTACCTTTAATGTTGATTTTATTTTTTCCTGCTTTGGGATTCATATCAAGTTACTCGTGAAGATATTGAATCAATTATTGTCAATTTCTTAATCACTACAATTAAAAAAATATACGAAACTTTGAGTAACATTATCACTGGAAAATTTGAGAACCAGAATTTGAAAAGACCAGAAATCGAAGATTTGGAATCGATCCAATGAAATAAATCGATTAACTTGAATAATTGATGGAAAAAATCTGATAAAATCGCGATTCTGTTCGATATTGACTTGAAATTAAGATCGATATTTCTGATTGATTCGATTACTCGGTAACCACATGCGACTGAAAAATCCATTTGTGTTTACATTTTTTTAGTTAATTAATTGTTTTCATTAGAATTGCCTGATGATGTTAGCAAAAAGATTTCTACAATTGGGATCATTAGTTAATTATAATGTTAAATGTTCCAGTAATTTGTGTGGAAAAGGTTTGATCTGTGGTCAGTATGCGATAGAAAATAGAAACACATCTAATCTTAGGTTCAAATCAACATTTTCATCGCCATCTTCATCCTCATCTTCAACTAAACCATCTAAATTAAAAGTATTTCTTGTCGGAGGATTAACATTTTGTGCCACTTATGCCACTATCGAAGGATTCAGTGGTTATTTCAAAAAGAGTAAAAAAGTGGACGAAGATCATGGAAAACCAAGTGAAAATCACCTTGAATGGGACAGTTATTTAAGAACAGGTAACAAGTTTAATTCTCACTTATTATTCATTTACTTTAAATCAATGAAAATCCAATAAGTTCATCAGTTCATCAGATCTTTACAAGTTGAGTGACTTTCGAATATCAAATGATAAACCTTCAGCAATCATTGTTTTCTATTAATTAATAATATAATTTTTCTTTCTATTATTTTAGTTCAGAATAAACCGAAAGGAACAATTGCCGGATTCGTAATTCCAAAAGAAACTCTACCGACTATCCCAGTTTCTCGAGAAGTTGATGGACCTTTCAAACTAAATGGAACCAAATTGTCACTATTTCAATATCAAACGTGTCCATTTTGTTGCAAAGTCCGATCTTTTCTAGACTATTATGGTTTACCTTATAATGTTGTCGAAGTTGATCCAGTTATTAGACAGCAATTGAAATTTTCTAAATATCGTAAAGTACCAATATTATTGGTCGATGAAAAAACTAAGGATGGTAAAGAATCAAGCAAATATGTACAATTAACTGATTCATCATTGATTATCTCGATTCTGTCCACTTATTTAATGTACAATCAAGGAGCTGAAAATATCCAATCAATAATGGACTTTTACCAAAATATGGTTTGTATTTATGTCTTGATTAGCAGATTCACTTATTCTAATCATCAATTGGCTTTCTTTTTCTTCTCAATTAGGATGATAGTCGAGGATTTGAAACTGATGTTATCAATAAGTATTTCTTGATGATCGGAGAGGCTTGGTCACCAGAGAAATTGAAAGCCAACGAGAATAAATTACACGAAGAGCGACACTGGAGAGAATGGGCTGATAATGTTCTAGTTCATGTGATATCACCGAATGTTTATCGAACTTTGGATGAATCATTTGACGCTTTCAACTATTTTTCTGAAGTTGGTCAATGGGATAAATATTTTCCAACATGGGAACGATTAATATGTATCTACATTGGAGCTATTGGAATGTATTTTGTAAGCAAACGATTGAAAAGGAGACATCGATTGAAGGAAGATGTTCGAAGTTCACTTTATGATGTTGGTAATCAATGGATTAAGGCGATAGGTAAAAATAGGAAATTCATGGGAGGAGATAAACCAAATTTAGCTGATTTAGCTGTTTACGGTGCTCTCAGTTCCTTCGAGGGATGTGAAGCTTTTCGTGACCTTTTAAAGAACGTCAACATTGGTCCTTGGTTCTATTCGGTGAAAGAGCTTTGTAACGCTCACGCTGGATCCAAATTTCTGACCAATGCCAATAAGTGAACCGATACTAATATATACTAGAGAATTGACCGGAATTTGATTCACATTTTTGTTTTTACTGCAACTCTATTAGTCAATGAGTCGAAACAAGAAAGAAACTACCAAGTGAACCGCTTAAAATTAACCAGAAAAATATCACAATTGTGATTTGTGTATTAATCGTGATTGGGATTCATTGAACCTCATTTGCCAACAAACATTTTAAAAAGAAAAGAGAATGTAGTTTAAATTAAATAAATTATATCACTTGGCGAAACTTGTAAAGAAATTTGATAAGAATCCATGGATAATGAGTAATTTGAACTTTCTCTGAAATTTTCTCCAAATTAATTGTATTTTATCACAGTAATCGTAACATTGTTCCATTTGGATATTCGGTGCTGAATAATACAAAAGAAAATACGACGATGATGATTAGAACATGAGGAAGAAAACCAAAGATATTCGAAGATATTTACCATTGGACGAAATCTCCGCCGATTAAATCGAGGACATGATACGCGATTCCAAGTTGAACATCTTTGGGCAACTTTCGAGCAAACAGTTCAGTTCGATTGACCTCATGGTACTTTGTTCTCTTGATCATGGATAGTAGAGCATTTCGACCAGCGGTAAAGGTCTTATAAAAGTGGCCACAATTGGGAAGAGACAGTAACCATGAACCAACAGTTCGATGAACAGCTAACACTCCATTATGAACTAATTCTTTGATTTGATCTTCGGTGAACTGATATTCATTCTTAAGCTGAGTCGAGGTATAAGTTGAAGATGAATTTACCGTCAACACTTTATCAATGAATTTCTCTAAAATAATCAAAAGATGGACAAAAGAAAAACAATTAGAAATCATAATAGAAATTCAATTTACATGTAAACCAACGAGAGAAAAAAACTCACCCAGAGCGTTTCCATTGTAATTACTTCGTAAATAATTGATATAATCCTCAGTGTAGATTAAGGCAGTATCAGTATTAGTAATGGTACTTCCTAATTTGAATGAAACAATTAATCCATCATCACAGAATTTACTCTAATCAGGAAGATCAACAATTAGAAAACATTTTTGTTATTCCGAAAAAAAAAGGATAAAGAGATTCTGATGATTATCTTCAATTATAACAATGATTCTGAATGAACACCAAATTCAACAATCAAGCTTAATGTCATTTAGATCAATTAACTTACCAATTCAATATCAACTTTACTCCGATTCTTAATTAAAGGATAACATTGATGTTTCCACATGATGGAAGGAAAATTATCACCAAATAGCTGATTGGAGAAAAGACTTTTAACTTGATCCAGAGCATTTTTAACATCTAACAGTTTGCTATCTAATTAGAATATCAAACAATCAATAGAAAATCACAGAAAACAATTAAAACAATTAAAACAAATTAGAAAACAACAAATGAATCAACAATCATATGGAAAAGAGATTATCACTTACCCATTACCTGGCAAATCCTTTTGTTTGATTCTTCTTGTTCTTCATTTTTCCTCTTGTTATAATTCATTTTATCCGTTGATTCTTGATTCCGATGGACAATTAGAATTTACTCTTGATTATAACAATTTAATTAAAAGAAATTAAAGGAAAATTGTTTACGTGGAACAGAATTAGTTAAATCAATCTCGTTAAAATGAAATACAACTTATACAATTTTCTGGTTTTCTCACTCACCGAATCAGCTGATTCTCTTTGAGTGATGCAACAGAAAAAAAGTAAACATGAAAGATTAAATCTCTCTTTCGGCTTAATCCAATTTTCTAATCCTTTTCGATAACTTTGATTTACTTTTCTCTTTCTTGATGAATAAACAATTAGTTTTAATTAGTGAATCAACTAATTGAAAGAAAATTTGTTTCTCTATTTAGTTACTTTCCCTTTGTGTAAATTGTGATTCTTGAATCATTGTTATGATGATTAATAGAAAGTTAAATTTAATTGTCTTCTTTTTTTCTTAATTGTAAATATTAATAAACAATTGAACTGTCACTATATATCCTAATGATTATTTGGACTAATTGTCTTGCTCGATTTGAATTAACAATCAATACACAGTAAATTTTACGGTTACCATGAACTCAACTAACCTTGATTAAAATTTAATTGTGATCAACAATTTATCAGAAATGATTAACAATCAAGATGAAAACAACAATAAGAAAACTTTGATTATGATTAATGAGAAGAGGAAAGTTACAACAATTAGATGAGAAGAAGATGATTCTTCATGGACAGATAATTATGATCATCTAATCACAATTAAATAACAAGCCTATGATGTTGAGGTGATGAAGAAGATACTATTTAATTAATCATTGGGATGAGAACAATTAAATTGTTTCCAATTGCAACCAAGAGACAAACGCTGGATAACAATAAACCCGGACTAATAATTTTGAATATAATCTACCAACCGTTGATTGTGATTAAGAAATAGAAACAGTAACATAATTAGAGATGATGATGAGAGAGAAATTAATTGTGATCATATAAAGGAAAGTTAAAAAGAGAGTAAAAAATTAGCTGGTTAGTTGATTGAATTTCTGAATAATCATATTGCCCTGATTTAAGGAGGAGAACAAGCTGATTTACTGATTGTTGTCTCTTTTCAGTTAATTGTTGTCATAATCTTTATCTAGATTGATCTAAATTTCTCTTTCTTTTTGAATTTTCTCATCAAAACAAATCACAATCAATGAGAATCAACAAACCCATGAAAAGTATAAGCGGATTTTCATCTTTATCAACATCTTATTGTGAATTCAATGTTACCTTTAATCATTAAGGTAAATCCTTTTTTTCAACTTCTTCTCAATCTTTCCCTTTCAATTATTAACCCATCTCTTTGTTATTGTTGTTAATTATTGACAATTAGGATCCTGGAATCACATGTATACAGCCATCGACTGAGTTTGCATCAATTTTTGTGTGACAGAATTGAACATTTTGGATTATCAGTAACACTTAATTCACTTTATTTCGACAACTAAAACACCAACAATTAACTAAATTAGAATGTCTACAATTCGTGTTTTAGGTGAGTTTTCATTGATTCTCTTTCTCTTTAATTGTTGATTGCAGTTTAATCATTTCTTGTTTTTTGTTTCTTTCTCTGTTTGTGTTTGTGATCTGTTGATTTATTCCAGGAGATTTAGTTATTTTCACCATCGCCGTTCATCTTAGTTTATCTCAATTGGTCTTTGCCAGTGTACCAAAAGCCGCTGCCGCTAATTTAACGGCCTACAATACACCTTATGCTTATTATGATTACGAACGAGATCCTCGCCAATGGATGGGAACACCTTATACACCTTATGGGGCATCAGTCGCTCCCCTGACCGGTGGATTAGAAGCAATTGCAATCGGTCTTTTAATTGCTCTTGGAATTGGAATAATTGGATTCCCATTGGTTCTTCTCCTTTTCTCACTTTTCCTTGGAAATTCTGGTTCAGGTCTCAGTTTTGTTCCACCGGCATCAACAACCACCGTCACTGGCCGTAAACGACGAGATGTCCTAAGTAACCTTTTCCCCCAAGTTCCACCTCAACTTCAAGATCGATTAGTGAAAATGTTCAGTCAATTCAGTGAATCTCCTGATAAAATGGCCTTTATCAAGAAATACTTGGAATCTTAATCGATCTCCTAATCTACAATCATCAAACTTTTTCCAAAGTGATAAAACTTTTTTTACCATCTCAAATTTTGTTAATTTTTTCCCGAACTGTAAGCCCACCAAAAAGTAATTGCAATCAGTTGATTATAAAATAAACAACCAACTGAATTCAGTCAATTATGATTATCATACTGTAAAAAGAAACTGTAAAAGCTCATAATCAAACCCAGTGACATTTAAAATTGAAACTTTTTTGTTGAGAAAAAAATTAATGCTAAACATTGAAAACATTTAATAATTAAGACAGAAAATCAATCGAAATTGAATATGAGAAAAATGTTGAACAAACTGACCATTTAACATTTCAATCATTTAATACATAGAATTGAATCAAAAGAAATTGACAATTAATCAATTAGTGAATGAGATGGATTATTGAGGATTTTAAAAAGTGATTTAATTATTAACGACTTGAAGCCGTTGCCAAGACAAACTTTGAATTTTGTCAAGCATCTCAAGCAGGAATCTCGGCTTACAATCGATCCACTGGAACCACTTTTGGAACAGTTCAACGTTTCATGATAAGACAATGTCTCTAGTTGCTGCTGGACCTTTAGAAGATTCTTTCTATGGTCAACTTCTGACTGCGCACTCGAAAATACCAGTTGGCAAAGAAAAACAAAATTCTACTCTCGGAGATGCTCGACAGTTCTACGATTGTCCTCAATAGACAATAGATCACAAATTTCTCTTACTCATCAATTCGATTTCGTATCCTTGTCAAATATCAATTTATGTTCCATTTTTAGTCTAAAAAATCGTTCTTAATCATCTTAATTAACTAAATATTTTGCCATTTTAATCAACCTGAAGTAATCAAGTCTCAGTCTATTCATGTTATTATTTATATCATTTTATTACGTTGATAATTTTAAACATCAGTTTTGACGTTTTTTTTCTATTCTATTTCAATTGTTTATCTCTATTCAGTTTAATCGTGATGGATCGTAATGATCGACGAAGGTCAGAAAGTGAACCTTTACCACCGAAAGAACTTATTGTAGCATTGATTTATAGAAATAAGCTTCAATTTGTTGTCATTGAACGAATAATAATGTTTTTATTAAAATTTTTCTAGTATTTTTTGTATACAATTTTCCTTAGCCGAAGATCATGGTAAGAATCATGTACGTAGGGAAATCAAATTCTGGGTCTGGATCTATTGTCTAGAAAAAGCATACGATAAAATTTACCTCCAGGGAGAAAATCAGGATCCATTGCGAAAGTATCGCTGTCATGAACTTTACCTACAGAAAAGAAAATAACACTTATAAAAACATTCTTGGTGTTTGTTTATTTACCTGTAGATGATACCAGAAGAATAAAACCAAGATTGACAACAGATTCACTAAATGAGAAAAGAGATTAGTAAACAATGTGAATGGAAGCCAAAAGATTCACTAAACCAACACTTAGAAAAACACATTATAAGTGTTGGTTAATGGCTCGAGTTCAGCTACCTTGGATATGATTATTTGAATGAGAGTAGAAAAATAAACGCACTTTAGTCAATTGTCAATAAATAAAGTGAACCTTTCCACCAATCATAATTGATTGTAACATTATTTTTATCAATTATCAGAGAAAACTATGCTAAAAATTTGAATCACTAAAAGTAAGGGAAAGCTACTAATTAACGCTGAAAAGCTGTTCATTTAGTTCATCTTTTTGAAACTTCTGACCATCTTTTTGTCTATCGTCTTTGTTTTTACTAATAAACCTCCATCGTGTTTATTGTCATCGGGAAAAAGACCTCTCAATGTCACATGAATGATGGGTCGTATGACGTTCGTACATATACTGAGAGAGACCTTTTGTATGTAGAATTTGTCAGATATTGTTTGTCCAATTAGCTCATTTACAGAAAGATAATATTGTTCATATTGATGTACAGCCATCCCAATGTGATCTGTATCTGAAACGATTCACATCAAGAAATAACCGCGATACCAAGCACTTTTAATATTTTTTTACCAAAACAAATCTGATTTTCTGTAAGGGTATAAAAATTTGTGTAACATATGACAGTGTG
Organism: Panonychus citri; assembly: GCF_014898815.1. NCBI lineage: Eukaryota > Metazoa > Arthropoda > Arachnida > Trombidiformes > Tetranychidae > Panonychus > Panonychus citri. The sequence continues at coordinate 3,517,140 of NW_026515543.1, read as the reverse complement.
AATTTGGTATAAAATGAAGTTTCATGATCAGTAGTAATAAAACTGCCCGGTCTGGGACAAAAAGAGCGCGAAAATCACCAGACCGGGAATAATTAATGGACAATTCATTTGATTGATTTGAACTATTAATCACAAATGATTAATTTTAAATTGATGGTTGTACACAAAAACACAAATCACTGGAGGGTAATGGTATTGATCCCAACTGATATTTTTGATTTTTTGATGACAAGAACATCATGACACTGAATTAATATGCACTTCAGGGTTTCAATTTCCTCTTTAGAGAGAATATTCTTGCCAGGTGAGTTTAATGAGAGAGAAGCAATGATAAGATGTAATTTTCGAGTCAGCGGTCTCGCTCCAAATGAAAACCTGGAGAATAGAAGAATAGATGCCCTTTATGTAGGTGTCCAGTAATTAGGGCTGTCCTGACACATTTCATTGATTAATTATTTAACTGACGTTTTTCAACTAAGAAATCAATTTTTACTCCTCATTTCAACTAATTAATTGCTGTAATCATTGTGATAACCATTTATATTTACATTCTCAAAAATTCCAATCAGGTTTGAATTGTTTATCATTCTTTTTTATTTCAAGGACAGGTAAGGCTCAAGATATATCCGTAAGCTCAATTTTTCTACTTTCAGCTGACTTTTTTCGGCTTACGATTCGCGGCTTTCTAGGAAAATAACGTTTCTATTGTAACCAAGACAACCGAGCTGTGCTTTTAATTGTTTATTTTTGCTTCTAATTCAGTGCTCATTGAACAATTTGTTATTATGTATTATACTCAATTCAAGTTAATCATGAAATTGTAATCAGACAGTGGAACAGTAATTGGTCAGCCTGGATCGAGGCTTTGATCAATTTTAAGAAACTTGCCAAACAATTTAGTTTGACGAACCTCGAATAAAACTTAATTGTTTGGCAAGTTTGCTAAACTTGATTTGTCGATTAATGATTAAGTTGAGTAATTAGCTCTGATCAAAACCACGATCCAGGCTGATCAAACTAATAGGTTTGTTCATTGAACGCACAATAAGGTTATTATCGAGTTAATTACTCAACTTAATCATCAATCTGAGATCGAAAATAAATTTTAAGAAACTTGCCAAACAATTAAGAACCTCGAATCAAACTTTATTGTTTGGCAAGTTTTCTAAACCAATCACTTCAATCAATCAATTGAAGTTTTTTCTTCATTCATTTCTGAATTTTCTTAAATTGTTGAACCTTTAGTTGCCGTTTGATTAAATTGTGATAATTAGAGAGAAAAAATTCACTATAATAATGATCATTATATTTACCTTGATGTTGTTGAAGTTTTGATTGTTGTTGTTGTTGTTGTGGTAGTTGTTGGGATTGAATTTGAATTACCCAGGTCAATGTAATGGTTACAATAGTCCAGAATTTAAATTGAATCACGTTGAGATGATTAGATTGATTAGATTATCAATTTACAATATTGAATGATGACAGGGAGGTAATAGAAACAGAATCTAGATAATGATGAACGTTCTTCAATGATATGAAAACGTCAATTGATTGTAATTTTGATTGTTTGTTGACTGTTGACAAGCACGATTTTTATTTTATTTTCTTATATCAACTATTGGATGAATGAAGGATTACCAATGGGATAAAGATGATTGTATATGATGATGAGTGAGTGAAATTTGCAGAGTGAATTGTCAAAGGATGTTAGTTGATTGTCACGGTCTAACCAGCACTAAGAACTGAGAGTTTCAAATACTGACCTTAAATTGCCCAGTTGATAATCAGTGTTGTCTGTTGCTCGGTATTTGTGAACAATCTCTTGCAACTGATGCATCCAAGGCCGAAGTTGGTCCGAATATGAGCTTCGACGCCGGTCACCATTGTATGTAGAAATCGGGCACCTCGAGCGTTACAATTAATAACTTGCGACAAATACTTCTCAAGAAGGTGGTACGAAATCGCTTTTTTACTCTCGATGTCCCAGATGATGTATATCGTCCCAAAATAATAGGTGGGGATAGCGACTTCTGGTCTAAGATGAGAAAGAAAAAAAGATTAAAATAATCGATACTCGGACAATGTAGCGTGTAAAATGTAAATACTTACATCTCTAGACATAGACGAGGCGAATCATATGTAACCATCGAATTCGAGATAGTAAACATCATTTGCTCCATCTGAAGCCGGCGAATGGGCCAACTTCAATTGTAGGTGTTCCAAAAACGGCCTGAACTACGTACCGTTCCATTGAAATTTGTAAAGTCTAGTGTTGTTCGGGTTTGTCGTGCAAGACTTCGACCGGTGAAAGGCTGAGTTTTGCGTACTTTTCGTAGAATTTTTTTCCGCTTATCTCTGGCCTTTTGGCAATGTCCATCATAATGACCATACAATGAGGATGCGATGTTGTAAGTGGAATTGCAATCATTGCAGACATAAATAACGAAATTTGAACAAATATGTCGAGACAACATTTATTTGGTTTTTGAGACACTCTGGTAGCGATGGCCACACGGACAATCTTCCAAGTTACACCATGTTTCCCGAATGCTGCGATAAATCAAATCCGTGACTTCAAGGTCAAATACGGGCCTGTCGTTATCCATCATAAAGATTTGGAAGCTCCGTGGTTGTTGATGATAATGGAGATTGAGATCTCGACAGCTCCTAGAAAAAGTCAAATTGTTATTAGAAGAAGAAAGAACATGAAGAAGCAAATTTAATTGGGCTACTTACCAATTTAAGTAAACAAGGCCTACTGCTGGAATGACGTTGGGAGCGATGACATTGTAAAGTGCAATTATCGAAGAAAAATCGAAATTTGCTCTTGATTGAGACCAGCCTTGAACTCGCCGAAGGTATCTTTCCATTTAAATTCTATTGCGGCCATGGCATAAACATAACCTGCAGACAAATCTTTATCCAATTGGCCTCGAAGCGGTGAACTTTCCGAACGATAGCTAACAGTTGATGAAAATGACGATGATGACCGACTTCTTCGAATCGATGTTGACTTCTGAGGTGGTTCTGGTTCTGTACTCGGTCCATCTGATTGTCTCGATTGAGTTGACGATCTCCGAGGAGAAACTTGTTGAGGTTCTGGTGTTGGTGATCTTTGACTCGATACACGCCGTGTAGGTGATGTAGTGAGTGATGTTGGCAGTGATGATCTTTGTTTGATGAATTTCTTAAAAATGATTAATTAACAAAAATAAACAATTAAAAGCACAGCTCGGTTGTCTTGGTTACAATAGAAACGTTATTTTCCTAGAAAGCCGCGAATCGTAAGCCGAAAAAAGTCAGCTGAAAGTAGAAAAATTGAGCTTACGGATATATCTTGAGCCTTACCTGTCCTTGAAATAAAAAAGAATGATAAACAATTCAAGTTTGAATTTCAAACCTGATTGGAATTTTGAGAATATGGAGATTTTTTCCTTGAAAGAAAACCAGAAAATCGTAATTTTTAATATTCGCGCTAAAATGTGTTCTAGTTTCCTAAATACGCAAAGGTCATTTATTATACCTTAACAAGAGAAGAAGACGTTCAATTTTCAGGTGACTAGCCCGTAATCACACCAGTCACATCGCAAGCCAAAGTTTACGACTGTGAACATTCGACCACGGGCTGAGTCCATACAACAATTTCTTTTCTCTGCCAATAGATGTCACACTCTCAACAAGATTCTTTGTGATTAGTTAATTTAGGTGGAATCTGATATTTATTATAGTTCCCCCTTTCTCTTGAAACGACAACTTTAGTGGCTTAATGCGTCTAAAACTTCAAGCGAATGTTCGTAGGAACAGAAATTTCACCGAACAACTATTTCTCAAAACAACTAACCAAATACTTACCAATGACAATACTCAGGACATTCGTTGATGAATAATTGAAGATGATTTTCATCAGAATCTCTTTATCCGCTTTTTTTGGAAACAACAATAACTATCATCTAACTGTTTATCTTCCAAATTAAAGTAAATTCTGTGATGACGAAGGTTTAATAGTTTCATTCAAATTATAAAGTCTGGACAAATTAATCAGAACAATTGATTTAATCACGATTCTCACTTTATCACAACAAACGATTGTCAAACTTTTACTTTTATCCAATGTTAATACGATCAAAGAAAATGAATTGGTAACGGCAATTTATTAATAAAATTATTTGAACATAAAGATTAATAACAACAAATTATCAATAATTAGATAATCAAGAGATTCAAATTTACCATTGAATTGATTGATAAATTGCTGTATTATTATCGTTTTTTGGTAACATTACTATTCATCCTCAGAGTCTAGTGTTTACTTTTAATTGGTGACTTTTTGCTTACTAATTTAACTAAATACACTAAATTGTGTGATGTAAAGGTAAGTTAGCATAATAACCAAAATCTAATTTCTCCCTAACTAATATTAATCACGTTAAACTATAAAATCTAAAATTTTAATCAATTTAACTTAATTTCTTTTTGTTTTATTTTAGTTTCAGGCTCATTCATGTTTCCCTAATGTGTAACCATTATCATAGTAAATGGCCAACTCCCAATTGTATTTAACTCTTTTTGTTTTTGATTCTTTTCGTTAATTTTTTCATACATAATCAAATTAGCTAATTTCTCTCTAATTTTCTCTTTATATTTTTTTTCTCTATTATTTCAATTAGCTCTTTAACTATTATCATTAGTATTCTGTTCACCTTATTTTAATTTCTTTCCATCACCATTAACATCTCTCTCTTTCTAACCAAAACTAAATCACCGTTATTATTGCATCTCTAATTGTGAACGTAGTTAAGACCAAAGATTTATGCAAACTAATCAAGTATATAAATTAAAGGGAAAAAGATTAGATTGCTTTTTATAATCTAGTTTACAAGTCATACAATATAAGTGAATGATGAAGACTCAATAGGAGAAACTATTAATAATAATTACGATATTAATATTAATATATATTAATTAGTGTATCAAAATGGTTCTAGTTTCATCTCATCATAATATTTTGATATTATAAAAAGATGATATTAATAATAATTATATCTATACAATAACCACAATCAAGATAATTACGATTAACTATTTGTTATATGCTTCTTTCTAATTATCTTCTAATTGCATATTTCAATATCAACTAATCTCCAATTTACTAATTTCTCTTTAAAAGTCTATAAGGAATTGTCACTTCAAGTTAATTACAGTTGACAAAGTCAATCAGCTGAGGATATATTTCCAATGAAAGAATACATGACAATTAACTGGAAGCAATTAGTAAACTAAACTGGTAAACAATTTGCAAGCAAATTATTCAAAGAATGAGATTCAATGTAAATACATTGATTGGGAAAAAGTTTAATCAACACTTTTCGATTAATTAATTTGATCCTTTTAATGTCGAGCAGTTTTTTTTACATGAGCTTCATGAGACACACACGAATCATCATTCACATCAATCACAATTGTGAAATGAGATTATCATCAATGGATTAATTTAATTCATCATATTGTGAGAGTATCCTAATGTATAGGAGGTAAAATGTTGGTCCAATTGTTGTCACTAAATGAAGTTAAATAGGTCTAAAGGTTTAAAGGTCACTAGGAAACAAATATGACAAAAAAAGGAGGAGGATGACAAGGATGGAGATAATGATGAAGATATGAGAGATGATGATGATGATGATGATCGAGCTAAGTAAATTGAAACTAGCTTAATGGTAAGTAAATTACTGGATGAAAAGGTTGAGGTCAACGGTCATCAATATAATATTTGTGCCCCTTTTTTTAAGTGAAAACCTAAACGCACAGTTTGAAGTCTATTAAATGTAATAGATTTAATATTTCCCCAATTTAATTGACCTACATTACGATTTCCATAATATTTAATAATATTATTATACTGATATCGTATTATTATTAGTTAGTTTTGACAAAAACTTTCACAATGAATATAATTTAACATTAACAATGAGAGACAGAGAGAGAGGATAATATTAATAGTCTAATGTAATTGTGAGTAATAACAAACTAATATCATGAAAACAATATTATTTTTATATTATCTATTGATAACATTATCCTAACAATTTGATAAACTTTTTTTCCCTTCATTTATTACATAATGGTAACATTATAATGTAAACAATTTGTAAATTGTTTATGGTTTATAATAATAACAATACGAAACTAATCAAATTACAATTTTACATAATTGAAATGATATGATTATTTTTAATCTATTTCTAATTTGATGATGATTATTTTTACAATTACAATTAAATGTGATGAGCTACCTTTTATCTGTTAAATTGGTAACAAATTGAAGGCGTAAACTCAATTGATTTAATTTATTAAAATGACAATGATGATGAAAATTGACTGATGACATTAACTTGAATAACTAATCAAAACTGTTTAGACCAATCATCAAGAGATTATTGATCTTCATTTCATCTTTATCAACCAGTTTATCCTCATCATCACCTTGTATTAGAACTGAAAGAGAGAGATAGAGAGAGAGTCACATCTTCTCATCTTCTCATCATCTTTGTTATCTTATCAATTCTAAGTTCATTATTGATTCTTTCTATTTCTCTTTCTTTTTTTCTCTCTTCCAGAATTGATCAGAAATCTTTTTCTTCATCTTGATCTGGAAAAGTCAATGAGACAAACTCATGGGAATTTCATCTTTCAAATCGGCCTAAAAATAAGTCCATTGTATAACAATGATAATAATAGCTGATGATAATGATGATAATAACAATAATAGGAAGATAGGGAAGGGGAAAAGGGAGAGAGACAAATAATTAGAGATCGTTATCCCGTTCATTGGATTCCATTAACGGTTCACTCTGATAATAATTATCCTATTAGAAAGTTATTTAAGAGCCTATTCAGAAAAATAAAAAGGTAAATCCCAAAGGTAAATGAAAAGACTTTGATGATGATTATCATCAAATGATCATTTTCATTATTGGCAAAAAAAGTATCTTCCTAATAGTAACAGATGAGACAGAGAAAAGTATCAGAAAATTAAAAGATGCAATTATCATCATATTAACATTAAAGTCCATCATCAGTCCCTAACTAACAATACTCACTAAATAGTTTCTTTATTAGGTAATTAAACATTGTAAATAATTTCTCAATCACATTTCTAATTAATTTGCTCTCTCAACCCATTAATTATCAGGTTAATTACCATCGCTTATAATACACAACTTGTAAGTAAAACTCACATTATATCACAATTATTATCTTGATTGTAAATTGATCATCCCAATGATTAAGATTAATAATAATGTTATTTTCCTATGTTTATTATCGTGTTTAATTATTGATAAATAACATTTAATCACAACCTATCTATATGTTCAGGTTATTGATGTTATTTTATCAAAAGTTATTCTGATTTGGTCAATTTTATCATCTATAATAATATTGACCATTGATATTGATAATATTTTTGTTATTATATAAAAAATGATATTTTGTTAAACTATTAGGTATCCACATAAGTAATGTCGCTTTTTAGATAGCGCTCACTCGTTAGTGAATTTCTCGAAAACGAGTTGATGAAAAGTCGTAAAAAATTTACAATATTAAGATCAATTTTCCAACTATGAAATAATATAACTTTCGCCGAAATCGATTGATTAATTTTGATAATTTATAAATTAAACTAAATCAACTTTTTTTCAATTTTTGAGATTATTTTTTCGAAACGATCATTTTTGACCTTAACAGTATCAGAAATTTTTAAAAACTAGATCAGATTGTAGAACATGAGTTGGACTATTCGATATAAAAGTTTGATCATTATTGACAATTTCCTCGAAAAATAATAATAAAATGAATTCGAAAATTAAGGAATTTTATGCATTATTTACCATTTAAAAACCATGAACAAAATTCAGAAAAAAGGGAAATTTTAAGAAAAATACAAGTCAATGGAGTTTCCATGTTAACTCATTCCGAATTCAATTTATTATTATTTTTCGAGGAAATTGTCCTAAATGATCAAACTTTTATATCGAATAGTCCAACTCATGTTCTACAATCTGATCTAGTTTTTAAAAATTTCTGATACTGTTAAGGTCAAAAATGATCGTTTCGAAAAAATAATCTCAAAAATTGAAAAAAAGTTGATTTAGTTTAATTTATAAATTATCAAAATTAATCAATCGATTTCGGCGAAAGTTATATTATTTCATAGTTGGAAAATTGATCTTAATATTGTAAATTTTTTACGACTTTTCATCAACTCGTTTTCGAGAAATTCACTAACGAGTGAGCGCTATCTAAAAAGCGACATTACTTATGTGGATACCTAATAAAAAATCAAGTCAAAATATAACAAGATATCAAAAGTTATAGTGATGATATTTTGATAAAATGATTTAGAAACCAGTAAAGTAGCCACAATGGTTAGTAATCATATTAAACTAAATCTCTTATCATCATCATCATCTTCATCTTCATCTTTATCATCACCTTAATACATGGGACTAAATCATATCTTCATGATATGAATACAGAAACGGATTGATATGGATCAGTAAATGGTGGACATGATGATGATTCAAAGCAAAATGACCAATGGTCAAAGCTGATTTATCATCCAGTTGACCATAATTCTGGTCATCATGGTGTTTCTTATTATTATGATTTGTCATCATGTAGATTCAGTTTTTTTTTCATGTATCACTATTATCAACTATCATGATTTAGTGTTCTAATAATACAATCAAGGTCAACAGGGAATTCAATGGTCAGTATAATAGTCCAAACTCCGAGCAGACTCTGATTCTTGTGTAAGTTTATCATGATAGGTGAATTTTATATCTGGAAACATTTCATCATGATAATTAAATTGTAATCATGATTAATATCATCATCACCATCTTAACCATAGCGAAAGGATTGATTTGAATTAAATTGAATAACATTTATTTTTTTATATTTGTGATATTATTGTGATCATGTTATCATGATAATTGCAACTTAATTAAACTGTTAAATCTTATCAACAATCAATTAACTTTAAATTATCACCTTAATTAGTTGACTAATTCACTTAACTCATGTCTCAACACCTTTTATAATAACTAAATTGTTTACCCTGATTTAATATAACAAGAAAGTCAACAATTAAGTGGAAATTTTAATTGAAAATCCAATAATCATCTTAAAAACTTTTCATTTTAACTTTAATTAAGTTGATTGATAAACTTTTACGAAAACTTTATATCATCATGATTACAATTAGTAGCAATCAAATTTACTTAAACAATTAAGTATCATGATGATAATGATACTCCAAAGAGTGTAATCTAATTAATCTTTGACAACTATTAATATATCATTCGAGGACAATTAATTGATTACATGAAGATTTAAAAGTTTAAAATTAATTGAGGAAACATGAGAAATGCATTTACCAAGACACAAGAAATTAAATCAAATCAAATTAACTTTTCATTGAGAAATATACTATTGATTGTGGACTATTTTTGTTAAATTGACTTTTATTGTTTTGTACCAATCAAAGGTAACAATCAAATAGTAATAGTTAAATAGTGAGAGATCGTAATGATTAAATTAATATAAGAAAATAAAATGTAAAGTAAATTGAAAGTTTCCTTTTAATGGATTCACTTTTTCTCGTTAAAATTGAAGGAGGCAAAAAGTTTACTGAGTTTCCAAGTGAAATGTTGTATTCAGAGTCTCAGGAGATAATTTCAACAAATCAGCTTCATCTTATCATCATTATCATCATGCTCCCACTTTCATCTCAGGATTTATCTTTAAATTAAGAGTCGATTATCTTAAACATCCACTAACCAATCAAATGAATCAAATCCATTGAATAGCAACAACAAAAGAAGAAGATGAAAAGACAATAAGATGATAATTCTGGAAATTATCATCATCATGAGAAGTCAAAGTTTCCCATGTGGAAATAAAAAGAGAATAACAAATTAAACTGTTTCTCCATTAAAAAGGTAAATCTTTTCTTCGAACTTTTTTTTTATTCTCTTCGAAATACTTATCATCTTCTTCTCGCAAGTAACCATTTTCGAGCATCTTCATCATATCAACTCTTTCGTTCTGTGAATCGAAAATGTGATAAGAGTGAATTTGTTTTTTTTCCATCAAAAGTGAATATATAAACTGTTCAATTTCGAACACTTTTTTGTTTCGAATTGTAAAAAACTCCTCGAGGAATAATAAACATTATCTTCATGACGATGGAATAAAATCATTCGAAAAGTGGCTTTTCATTAGTTTCGATTCGTTTTTTTTTAATGAATTGGAATTTGTTTTTTATTTTGAATTTTAGTTTTCTAAAATAAACTTGATTAGCTTTTGATTGATGACGAAATGTTTGTTTACATTTAAATGTCACAATAAGAAATTAATTGTAACTTAATAAGGGAAACACGATTGGTGTTAGTTTTTTGGGAAGCCTGTGTGAGTTAAACTGTTGATTGTCTCGTTGATTATGATTTATTGAAACCATACAATTAGGATCACTTTAAATGTCCACTAATGATGATAATCAAATGATGATTAACCAAAAAGATTAACTAATATTTTGCTTTGAATCATATTTTAATTCACTATTGTTACATATTCATTGGCCACAAGAAGCTATTAAAACTTGCGGTTGATAAGATTGGTCAGAAAATCTAATGATGATTAAGATGAAGATATTATCCTCATCATCATCATCATCTGTTATCATCTTCATCTTCATTTGCAAAGGTTTCTTTAAAGAAAGTTGAAGATGAGAGAGAGAGAAAGATATGAAAGTCAAAGGGAAAGTGATGGAAAGTATAACCACAATTGGAATACAAAAGATTAGAGTATATTTAATCTCTCTCATCTTTTTAATCATCTTTATCATCCTCATCATCCTCCTTTCAACAGACTCTTAATGCCTGGTTACACCTTTGTTGTTTTGTTAACACGCGTTACCACGTGCCGAGCAATGAATATCTATTGTCAATGGTACTTGAAGGTCTAATGGATTATGATTAAGGTTTGTTTTCACAACTAATCTTTCAATGTAATATTAGTTAATCATGTTCATCATCAGGTTGATTAAACTAATTGCGCTATCAACACCCAACTGGTCATGGTGATAAATTGGTGTTAATTGTCTGTGTAAATTGCTGGTTAGTGTGAGTGTGTGTGTATGTTAATTTCACTTTATGATTATCATTAGTTTTGTGAATGAATTTGCCTTCACTTTTAACTATTAGTAAACAATTTAAACATTAACTTTACAGATATAATTTAATAAAAGCTCAATATCTTGTTAATAACAATAAACTTCCTCCCACTTACCTGATTTGAAAAGAGTAATTTAATTTAATAGATTATCGTATATTAGCTGAACAAACTGATCATTGATTATAATAAATCATTAGATTGCTGATTCTGATTAAAGGTTAAACTGTTTGGAAATTTGAATTTTCCTTTTCCACCCAAAAACTTGGATCAGATGATTAATTATTTTCTTCTCGTAATAAAACAAACATCATTTTAATCAACTGATTCTCTGAACACTGAATAGAAATTAACTAACACAGATTAACCACACCAATCTATCAATCCGTGATTATCCTGTTGTTTAACAAGCTGTTGAAAGATAATGTTGACGATAATAGAGGAGGAAAAATCTCATCACGCAATCGAGATGATGATGAAAATGGTTGATGGAGAGTGGAAACCAATCATGATCACCAAAAGAAGAAGAAGATGATCATCATCATCATCATCATGATGTTCGTGTTCTTTTAACCATAAAATTGTTGTGACTTAGTTTCTTCTACTTCAACAATTTACCATCAATGATTTAGAGACAATTCTTGAAGACTTTTTCGAGAACAAGAAAATAGAGCAAAACATTAAAAAAAAAAAAAGTGAGTAAAAGGGAAGTGGATAAGTGGGAGAGGTGGATTATCATTTTGTCTCTCGATTTTTGGAAGAAGAGACTTAACAATCGATATCATCAATCATCATACTTTTCATCATCATTATCATCGCTCTCTCTCAATACTTTGAAGGTAAATTTGACCAATAACAGTAGTAAAGAAATCGGATGATGCACCCGGAAACTGGATTTTCTCCCGGAAGTGGGAGAAACTGACCAAAGTGGTTGCAACCAGTACTTCCGGTGGGAACTTCAGCCAGTGGTTGGAAGTACTTTCAGGTGCATCCCCACTTCCGGTGGTAACAATTTTAACCCGATTTGGGTGAAATTTTTTTCTGATTTTAACTCAATTAAAGTGAATTTTATTTCTCTTTCTTTTTGCAACTTTTTTTCTCGTTAATTAATTTTGTTATTGGTATGAGTAATTTTTGCAAACGTTTACATTTATTTAATCTTATTTTTGATGATGTATTTTGCATAAATTACAAACTTTTTGTTTATTGAGCAATTAAAGGAATGATAAAAAAAAAAAACAGCAATTGCTAAACCAAAGACTAAATATTTGGGTGACCGGCAATCGGTTCAACTCTTTCAGGAGGTAATCGTTGCACCGATCGAAGGTAATGACCAATTCTTTTAAGATGAAAATTCCGATCGGTTGTTTTCGTGGCGAATTGAGCTCGATTTACCATATCCTCACGTATGGTGTTAAAAATTCGACCAGGGCCAAATGTTGAGCTCGTTGCCGGCGGTTATGTCCTGGCATTCCTCCACACACACTTCGGAGATGTTAACATCACGGACTCTTAAGTCCAACATGTTAAGTTTTCATTTATGGATTTATTATCCTGAACAAGGATGGTAAGAGAGAATTCATGCTCATCAGAGCATCACTAATTGTTTCTATCTGTTTATTTACAGATGAATCTGTAAAGATTGAGAGATCACCAAGGATGATGATGATGATGTAGAAGGAACTGGTGATGGTGGCGGTGGTGGTGGAGATGATACTGATGGTGGTGGTGGTGGTGAAGGAACGCAACTCAATTTCCATTTCCTCGACATCATCGATTACCCGTGAAACCCTTTCGAGGAAGTTGGTCACAAAACTTCTCCGTTCAGGGTCGGTTATGGTTTCACTAATGATGAGGCGGGTTTCAATTAAGTCGTACAAAAGACTCATTGATTTTATTTAGAACAAATTAAAATGAAGTCAATTAAACAAATAGATTAAAACTGATAAGATTATGGGTTAATCTAAACTGATCTAAAACCGTTTGAAGATTAAGATGATGATAATCTAATTGACCAATGGGATTAATCTGATGCCCTTTAAGGAAATGACATGTTAATTACTCTATCTGGGTGCTAATTGGGGTTAAATTTTTAACATGGGTCCTATGGGGAAAATGATTTTCATGATAATCCAAGGGGTGGGTGTTAAAATTCTAAAAAAATCAGGAACAAATCCGCAAACAACCAAAGCCTATGAACTATAAACCAAGTTTGTAAGGTCAAAGGCAAAAAGTTTTTAATTTTCCCCTTTTCCCTTTTTTCTATTGGTGCTAGAGCATCATGGTTGGTATCATTGGATAGAGGAGGAAAAAAAAGTGCCAAATGCGCCTATTTTTATCTTTCTCAGGTCAAAGGCTTAAAGGCTAGAGGTCTTAGAAACTTTTTTCACGTGACAAAGAAATTATCTCAGCAAGTATAAGTGCTAGAGACATGAGATGTCAATCGATAGAGCTCATCGAGAAACATTAGAAAAAAATATTGGTTGACCTCTAAGCCCCACCCCCTTCCGGGCGCAAATCCTTCAATGTTACGGCCAATGTTAAGTCTATGGGAGCGAATTTTTTTCCTGGAAATGATGTAATAATTGAACGTTTTACATGTTAAATTGACGTGAGAAAATCGTTAGCGGTATCCTTTGATCTCAACAACCAATCAGAATTGAGATTTTCCTAAATTTCCATGTATCATGACTGAGTTACCAGAATCCAATTCTGAACATAAATAATTATATTTCAAACTATACTGAACCTATCTGATGATGTTTTCATCATGATAAATTCAATTTTCACACCAAAAATTCAGTTCTAAAAGTATACTGTAAATCTTGTATATCAATAGTTGTATATAAGTAAAAGATTTTTCTCTCCATTTCTTATCAATCAAAGTAAGTCTATTGTTACCACAATACGATAAACATTTACCTTTCTCCTGTTACATCACATCTGTTAATTATTAAAATGGTAAGTCCTTATCAACTAGGGTATCGTTTCTCTTCATTTCTCTTGTTTCTCTCTCTCCAGGAATCATCAAATCGACTCACCAAGAACCAGAAGAAGAAGGAGAATAAAAGGAAAAGACGTCAGAAAGCCATCAGTGAAGGTAACCTTCGAGCTAAGATGGCTTATCTGGAAGAAGAGCTGCATATACTCAGCGAGCAGCTATGACTAACCACGAGTTGGGTCTTTATTATATTGAACAAGCTGGAAAATGTCCAGATATGTTCCTAGTATATATGGAAAGGCCAATTATTATCTTACTCTTTCTAGGAAACATGAAAATAATTCAAACATGTATTTTCATAAATCGAGAAAAGTATAAAAATTAAAGAGAAATGAAGAAATGAAACCAACCTATTGTTATCATCTTTTATTTCAGTTAACTAATTATCTTTCTTTACAGGGTTTTACTTGTCCTTGTTGTGACCTCAGGTCTTTCACTTTAGGTGATTATTTATCTCATCAATGTCAGTGTTCCTACAGTGTTTGTAGGATGAGTGATGTGTTCATACAACCGATTCACCGCAACAGTTACCACAGTTAACTTCATCAACAGTACCATCTTTGAACGATCAATTATCGTCAAACATTGATCACTTATTCGCTCAACTGTCTGAGATGATTCCCCAAGTGATCAACAATCAACCAGTGCCACAGTCGTCTCCGTCATTTCTCAAGTTGATGCTCTATTCAGTCAATTTTGTGAAGAGCTGGGTCAACAATCAACATTACAACAAATATCATTGGAGGATATTGATGATTTATTACAGGATACACAAGTAGAGAATGAACAATCAATCTTACCTGTTACCGGAGTACCCACTTCAGTTATCAAGTTTGCTGGTACTAATAAATTAACTACAATTATTGAAAGATACCGGATTTTATTGATCTTGTATCACCACCATCACCATCACCATCACCATCACCATTACCATTACCATCTGTCAACATTACATCACCATCACCATTACCATCACCATTACCATCACCATTACCATCACCATTACCATTACCAGCAGAAGAAGATGATTATCAACCCAAGATCATTCAAGACCGACCTTCTGTCAAACGTGCCTCAGTGCAAAAAGATGAACCAGTTAAAAAGATGAAGACAGTGTCTTTACTCTTACCATCAAACAAATTCGAACTAATGGCGACCGCGATTGAAAATACATTTGCTGTTTATAGATGTGTTCTCTCTTCAGTTTATGATGTCAGTACCTTAATCAATGTAATGTTTAATGAAATAATAAGGGTATTATCTCATGAACTATTGGTTAAAAAGTTGATAAAATTCCATTTCTGTTTACATATGATCTTTGAGAAAGATAATGGTAATGAAGGAATTGTACAAAAATGGACTACATCTGGACAAGGTTAACAACTTTGATGCAGGCCGATGATATTATCAATTTAGTTACTGATTCTCTCCATGGATTAGAGTCTCAAATAGATGAATATTCTCAAAGAGGAAGTGGATGGCGTCTGATAAAAATTGATACAATTGAACTTCGCATCTTAAAGTTCAGACCAATTAAAGGTGGTTGCATGCAACATCCTCTTCCAACAGAGTTGATGAAGAAGACAAAGTCCATACGAACTGTTAAATGTATAACTGATTGTTTCATGTATAGTGTATTAGCTGGTCTTCATCCGCTGGATCATGCTGAACGAACATCGAGATATAGTGACCTTATTGATAGGTATGATTTTTCTATGGTTCGTGGCATAGTCGAATTACACCAAATTTCTCGATTTGAGAAGAGAAATAACATCTCAGTGAATGTTTATACATTTGATGAAGAGGATAAAATTGTGATTCCACTCAAAGTAGTCAAAGATGAATGTTCTAAACATGTAAACTTATTTTTGTACAATGAACATTTTCATACAATCACTCGTCTTGAATCTTTTGTGCGAGGTAAAAATCACGCTTACTGCTGTCCAAGATGTCTCTATCATTTTCGAGAAAGACAAAAACTAAGTGATCATCTTGAGTTTTGTAAAAAAGTCGACCCACAACGTGTATCAATGCCAAGTGGTGAATATCTTCACATCTGTCGTAATAAATACAACAAAGAGTCAAAGCATCCTTTTATGATTTACGGTGACTTTGAAACTCTGTCAATTCCAACAGCTAATGTTACTGGTGAAATTAAACTTAATGAACCATGTAGTTTTGGTTTGATTGTGGTTAACTGGAGACAAGAAGTGATCCATTCAAAATTTTATCGTGGAAATGATGTGGCTCTTGTTTTCCTTAGAGAATTGTTAAATTTGCAACCATTTCTTGATCAATACTTCAAAGACAATACTTTCCCCAACGTAAATATGACACCAAATGATGAACTGATAATGCGTAATTCAAAGTATTGTCACATTTGTTTGCGAGTACTCGGTAAAGGTACAATTGTTCGTGATCATGATCATCTAACCGGTAAATTCAGAGGAGCGGCCCATCAGGAATGTAATATTAATTACCAAGTACCCAAAGATGTTCCTGTGGTTTTCCATAATTTGAAAAACTTTGATGGTCACATCATTATCAAAGCCCTAGAAAGTGGAATGTTCAACAGGCCACCGACCATCCTCGCACATACAATTGAAAAGTATATTGGATTTCAACTGGATAGATTCAAGTTCATTGATAGTTTGGCATTTTTACCATCTAGTTTGGATACACTTTCATCCCAATTAAATGTGGATAAAAAAGAAAAATTTATTAAACAGGCGTTTCCAGGAGATGTTTCACTGTTATTGAAGAAAGGATCTCTTCCATATGAGTATCTGGATTCACATGAGAGGTTCAGTGAAACATCATTACCTCCCATCGAAAAATTTTACTCTACATTGACTGATTCAAATATAAATCAAGAAGTGTATGATCATTTGAATGAAATTTGGACCAAATTCAATTGTCAATCATTAGGTGATTTCCATGATATTTACCTAAAGGTTGATGTTTATTTACTTGCTGCAGTGTTTGAAAATTTCAGGGGGACAAGTATTGAATTTTTCAACATTGATCCACCTCATCATTGGTCAGCACCAGGCTTAACATGGGCTGCAGCACTTAAAACAACTTGCATCAACCTCACTTTGTTTTCTAATCTGGACATGTTGATGATGATTGAAAAAGGGATCAGAGGAGGATTAACTATGGTCAGCAAGAGACATGTTGTCGCTAATAATCCCCAAGTTCCCAATTATGATCCATCAAAGCCACAAACTCACATTATTTACTTGGATGTGAATAACCTTTATGGGTATGCAATGACTCAAAGATTACCTGTTAGAGGATTTAAGTGGGTTGACATTAATTCATCAGATACATTATTAGATGATATTTTATCAACACCAGATGACAATGATTATGGTTTCTTTGTTGAAGTAGATCTAGAGTATCCTCCAGAGATTCACGATCTACATAATGATTACCCTCTTGCACCAGAAAGGAGAGAGATCACAAGGGAAGAGCTGAGTGATTACCAAAAGTCACTTCTTGTGAATGTTGAATCACAAGGTGTTAAATATCGACCAACACCAAAATTAATGACTACATTTTATAAAAAGGAGAAAATGGTTCTTCATTATCGAACTTTAAAGTTCTACAAGGAAAAGGGAATGTTAATAACAAAACTCCATCGTGTTATCACCTTCTACCAAGAGGTCTGGCTCAAGACATATGTTGATTTCTGTACTGTACAGAGACAATTAGCTACCAACACTGCTGACAGTAACTTTTGGAAGCTGAATGTTAATGCTCTTTATGGGAAAACTATTGAAAATGTAAGGAATCATCTCAATGTAGTTGCAGTTGATACACCTAGTAGAGCCAACTTCCAACTGAGAAAAGAGCTTTGTGAACGGTTCTTGATCTTGAACGATAATTTGGCTCTGGTTCAGATTAAAAAAGCAAGAGTTGTCATGAACAAGCCAATATCAGTAGGATTCTCAATTCTTGAACTTGCTAAATTAAAAATGTATGAATTACATTATGATAAGTTCAAGAATCATTTCAATGATAAGATTCAGTTGATTTACACTGATACTGATTCTCTCATCTATGAAGTTGAAACTGATAACTTGACACAAGATTTTCAATCATTGTTGGAAATCATGGACTTTTCCAATTATGACCCTTCCAGTCCCCTCTATTCAACTGATAATCACCGAAAGATTGGTTACTTGAAGGATGAAATGGGTGGAAAGCCAATTCATGAATTCATTGGGATCAAACCAAAGCTCTATGCTTTCAAGACTGATGATGGTACCAAGAAAGTGGCCAAAGGAGTTCAGAGGTCAACATTGAAGAATAAAATTGATTATGATGATTATGTTAGGTGTTTATTTGATGAGAATGTACATAGTGAAAATGTAACAAGATTAGGGTCACGAAATCATCAAATTAGTTTAATTAAACAAAACAAAATAGCTTTATCACCATTTGATGATAAGAGATTTCTTTTAAATGATAAAATTAATAGTTATGCTTATGGTCATCATAAATCAAATGAAACATTGTAAATAAATTTAAAAATAACTTTATTAATCCATTAAATGAATTTTCAACATATTGATCAATACAATTTCATTTTGAATATGTTTACAAGCTCGGAATAACTTGTAAAAGTTATTAAGTTCATGAACTGATAAAATAAAAAGAATACAAAAATAACCACAGGCTACAGATAAATTGCCTTGGTATTTGGTAGGATTAAATAAATAATAGCGGGATACTCTTTCAATAAAAGTCAAAATAGAGCCTTGCGGTGCTCTTCCAAAAGAGTCAAAGTAATGGGCGATTTTATTTCTGTCCAAGTAAAGGGCCACCCAATGGGTTCCTTCTTTATCATGTTCATCCAGGTTGATGATTATTCCCTTATGTTGTGAGAGAGTTACCGGTAATCTGTCCAAGGGATAAACACCATCAAACCAAGGCAAGTCTTTGAGCACATTTATAATTTGTAAGGTTGTTATAGCCATTTCTAATAGTCCAAGGCAATGTTTCTTTCTTTGTCAATTGTAATGAGATTATCAAACTGACCAAAAACAATCACTTTAACTGATGATTCCAGTTTCTCAGAAAACTTTAAATCAAGTCTTATATTGCCTCTTTTTATAAGGGACAAGGTACCGTTTTCAGCGCCAATTGATCCATCGGGAGAAAGATCAAATGCATACAAAGCGTTTTTATCCGGATATTCAGTATATTTAATATTTAATTGGGGAACTCCCTCATCTTGATTGAAAAACCGGTAAAGGTTGATAAATTCTCTCATGTAATATTTAGACTTGTAGTTAGGTGTATATGGAATTGATGGGATCATTGTCCCATCAACTGTAAAGGCGACAAAGTTTGTATTGAAATGCTTGAATTCGAATGGGTCAACACTTATATTTTGATCCTGGGCCACATCTTTAACAAGTCCAATCAATACACGTCTTGGTAAAATGCCATTATATACATTTTCAAAGGAAGCTGATGATTGCCCGGATGGAATAGAAAAAGACTTGACGTCATTTCTTGTAATGAAATATTTAGCTGGACCTTTTTCCAATCCGGAAATGATGCTTTTTTGAGCTTCCGGGAATAACTTTACTCTTTTAATATGAAGAGCAAATCTTTCAAATTTAATTTTATATTCTGATGTATCATCATCAGCTCGGATTAGAGGAAATCCTTCCGGACTTTTTGTGAATCTAAATGTTAGAGGTACCCCGTTAATTAAAAGTTTGTCCTGTTCACACAGTGGCGAATGTAACCTAAAATAAAGATCAAAAGGAGCTCGTAGGGATTCCTCAGACACCTCAAAACCTGAATCAACCTGATTAGGGTGCCTAAAGAACAAGTCTTCCAAATAAGCTTGATAATGGTAGGTATTATTTGCTTGAACAGTATTAACCGAACCAATAGATAAATCAATTTGTTCAAACAATGCATTGCCAAAATCCTTAACCGCTTTAACTTTATTGGCTGTTGTAAGAGTTTCACCCTTTTTAGTAGTAACAGAAAGATGAATATGTAACATGGTAGATGCCAAGTCTGTAAAATCTTCACTTGCTGGAACATTGATTTCATAAAAGTTGTTTGACTCAAGACTTGCACTAGGACGATACTCAACTTCATAACTGCTTTCAATCGCCGTTTGAGTCGGTGGTATTGAAAATACTTGCAACTCTGATTTACTCGCTGGAAGAGATGCTTCGTGAAGATATTCCATCATGAAAAAATATCCTTTTTCTTCTTCTTCTTTGTCTGTGTTAAGGTTACTTTTCTTTTTCTTTTACGTCTTCTTATACCACTACCAGTCTGATCGACAAGCTCAGATAATTTACTTAATCCTTCTTTTGCTGCAGTTCTTATACCTCGTTTTCCATGAGTTTTCAAGGAAGTTTTAAAATTAGTACCAGTCAGGTAATCATTACCCACATTTATACCAGTTTTAACAAATTGTTTAGCTAGAAATTTTAAAATTGGGACACCAAATCGAGTAAAAACAGATCCTAATCCATATCCTCTCTGGTATGGTTGACCTCGAAAAACGGAAATGTCAGATATACCAGCACCAGCTTGTTGTTGGTAATGATGTGAAAAATCACTATCACATGCACAGTAAACTTTACGATTCATTTTCTTTTAAAATGTAAACTTAAAAAGACTCTTCCTGATTTAAATTTTATATTATCACCACTTTCATCAACAATCCTTATACTAATTTCATCAATTTCATTCTTTCTAACATCATAATAGTAGGGTGTTGTAAATGTCATATGGTGTAAATTATCACCAATGTTCTTATTCAAAGGAATAACTCTAAGCACTCGAGCATTTGTATCACCAACTAAATGTTCATGAATTATATCCGTACAAATGAAAACTAAATGACCTTTAGGTCCAATATCCGGCTGATAAGGTGCAATCAATGAGAAACTCTTGTTCTTAAATGCTTCGGCAATTTTTCTCGGTAATGCATACACATCAAATCCGAGAAGTCTCATAAAAGATTGGTCATCACATAGAGGAAAAACTGGATGAATTGAATTTGGTAATCTTCCAAGTTGAAAGAAAATTTTGTCCTTCTCTTTACCATCTTCGTTGACTTTCCTAAGTGACATGATTGGAGGTCTTAATTCATCATCCTCTAAGCTTGGATTATCAATCTCATACCCTTCCGCCATACTTTTATTAAATCCTTCAATTATTTTGACAATATTGTCCGTTTCAATATACTCAAATTCAAATTTATTTCTCTGAATGTTACCCCTTTTGAACGACTCATTTTGATTGAAGACCCATTTGACTGTTCGTTTATTTCCTTTATGTGAAAGTGGGTAAATTATCTCTTGTACTGCTACCACCCAATCACCATCAAGAATCAATTTTTGTGGTAAACGATTTGTAAATTCAGATAATGTATTGTTTTTATAAATATCCATACTTGCATTTGAAATAACATCAACAACAAATTCACTTGACATTCTCGACATGATCAACCCAAGCGTTAAACTTATCCGGGTAACCTCTATACTTTACAAAGTATTCCTTCTTTCTCGTCTTTGGATTTATCCTTGTTTTCAATACAGTGGTCTTATACAAATCAGGGTACTTTGATGGGAACAATTCATCGTGGTAGAAAATTGATGTTATTGGTTCATCTCCCCAGTCAACCAAACGGTAAATGTATCCTTGTGGTGTGTGTTTGACTTTAACAATCTTGAATACCTCTTCGTTCCATTTTTTAGTTGCATCTTTTTCAAATATCAATTTATTTGTAGTTATTCTTACTTCATCTCCAATTTTAAATGGTTTTTGTTTCTTTTTATTCTTTTTCTGAGCTTTGAAGATGTTACTTTTAGCTGTATGTGGATCATTCAAGGCTTCTTGAGGTGACATCTTTATAATTCGATGATACGATGAATTATATCCCTCAATTATTTCATCGAGTACATCGATATACTTGTGAGTTTCCTTGTAGTAAAAATAACGATAAATTCTACTTCTAAGTGTTCGATTGAATCTCTCAACAATTGCACACTTGATAGTTCCATCTGTTGCTGTAAAATGATTTATATTTAATCCATTCAAATATTCTTTTAAAAACCTATTAACAAACTCTTTTCCTTGATCAGTTTGTAATTTTTCAGGTTTACGATTACTTTTTTCTATTACATGTTTGAATGATTCAATCATTGTTTTAGCTGACTTATCACCAACTGCTACTGCCCATGCATACCTACTAAGACAGTCAATTATCACAAGTATATACTTTTTGTTTCCATTTTCTTTAGCGACCCAAGTCATATCCATTAGATCAGCTTGCCATTGTTCGTCTATTCTATCAACTAAAATGGGTAATCTCGGGAATTTTTTATTTGTTTGACGAAACAATGTATATGCGTCTTGATCATACATCCATTTCTCAGTATCTTTATACTTTAACTCGGGCAACTGTTCTTTAGCTATTTTGTATAACTTTTTCACACTGCCGAACGACCCGGGGGATTTAGGATTATAATAAATGTCCTTTAACTTGGTGAAAATAGTTTCTTCCATGATGGTGAATTAATTGTCTTCAATGCTCTACTGTTTATAATAAATTTCTTTGCATCAGGTCTATTTATTAATGCACGGACTACTCTAGGGTATCCATCTGGTGCTCGTCCTTTAGGGTTACTTCTTAGATACTCAACAATATGTTTAACATTACTTCTAATAAAAGGTCTACCATGATCATCAATTATTAGGTTGTCAGGACCAACAAGACCCTCTATACTTCTCAAGATCAATTCTAAAGCATTGTCGTGACTTTTAAAACCTTCCGAAGCGTTTTTTGGACTTTGTGTATTTAGTTGAAGTGGTGTTTTCTCTACCAACTGTTTACTCGTTAAAGGTGTACTAAATGCTACTGGGTCATTTATTGTAAATGAACTCTGCTCGTCACTTTCTTTCACATCAGGTTCTACTTCATACTCCTCTTGTTCTATTTCTGGTTGTTGATATGGTTCAACAAGAGGATCGGCGAATGCCAATGGTTCTGGTTGGTAGAAATTATCTTGATTTCTTGCTAATATATTATTTATAAATTTCACTTTTGTTTCTGTTGGTAAGTTTTTAGCTAGTATCTTCCTTGTTGTACTTGGTCTCAAAACATTACGTTTATATTGATCTTCTGAAACAAGGTACATTCTTGTAATCGCATTCATTTTTCCATCAATTTATTTGCCACAAGAGATGCTAGAATTGTTAATGTTGGTTTTATCAGTAATGGTAAAAAACCTCCTTTCTGAACAATTATATTCTTTTTCTGTAAACTTGACACTTTACCACTTATTTTACGTAATGTATTCTTATACCTTTTTAATTTTACTTTATCTTTTGCTTTCATTGGTATATTACCCGCTAGAATTTGTTTTGTAATATCAATTATCACAGAATAAATACATTTCGATGAATTTAATAGAATTTTCCTTCTTTCTTGTGCACTCTTAGCCTTAGCTAATGCCTGAAGACAAGAGTAATGTTTAACTGCTCTTTTAACACTCATTTTTTGATTTGATGTTTATCATAAATCTATTTTTTCTTATACTAAATATGTAACAATATATGGTTTTTCGTCCAAAACATTTGTTAGAAATCTAGTTTCAATTGAGTTTCGGTTTCAAGTCAACAAACAGATACGAGTATGGATTCTTTGTTGCATCTTCATAAATAGCTTGGAGTTTACTAACTCTACCAGGCATCATTTGTCTGGCTATATTTGTTATAATCGATTGATCACGAGGATTTTTAAACAATACTAAATACTGAGAGTTTAACGATATGTTCCGACTCTCTTTACCCCTAGTGAAAAAATTTTGGACAAGTAAAATGACGGATAAGTTCCGATGATGTGATCCCTTGGTAAACAATTCACTTATCACTTTAGAGTTGGTTGACTCGAGCATTAGATCATCAATTATTATCCATTCTGGCTCTATCCCGTCAAATTTATTTATTAAATTTTCGGGTAATCCTTGTATAAAATTAACATTTTGCATTGTTGAAAAAACATCTTGATACTCACCATAAAAGTAAGTTATCTTCACTGGAGGTGGTGAACAATACTTGGTTACATTATCAACCAATTTTTTCAACCAATATGTTTTACCTGAACCTGTTGGTCCCGCGACCATCATTGTGAAAGGGTGGTGTAAATAAACTTGGAAAGTCTTCATTGTTATTAATTCAAATCATTTTATTAAATTTTTCTTAAACAGTTGAATTTTAGAAACCAAGTTTTGGTTTTACAAATTGTTCCATATCCTGGATAAGATTGAGAGAACATTTGATTGAATCTTCCATCCTGAATCCATGTAGAACACATGGTTTTCTTCCCTTTTTGATTTTAGCAAATGTTGCTCCATACTTATCATTAATAAATAAATGGAATATTAAATCTCTTCAACATAAATTCCGACTCACGTGATCGGCAAGCTACCAGGAATTTCGTTTCAGTACGATTGC
Organism: Panonychus citri; assembly: GCF_014898815.1. Classification (NCBI taxonomy): domain Eukaryota; kingdom Metazoa; phylum Arthropoda; class Arachnida; order Trombidiformes; family Tetranychidae; genus Panonychus; species Panonychus citri. The sequence continues at coordinate 3,492,401 of NW_026515543.1, read as the reverse complement.
TTTCGTACATACCCTTCACCAACTCTTTAACTTCACATAACATGGACCTTCACTTTCAGCTCTAAGTCCATGATGATTCTCCGTGAGTACCTCATTTGACTTTTTCACTTCCGATGGTTGACATCCGCACTTCTTGGCCACTCTCATATGCCACAGAAAGTTGTCCCCAGACATGGCTACTTCTATCGGATGATAGGTCTCGTTGATGTAGAAGCCTTGAGTATCGAAATAACAACAGATGAATTCCATATAGATAGTTGAACACATTTTATAGATTGATGTTGACTCGTTGAAGGATGATTTGAAACTGATTGAAAATCCAAATTAATCTGCGTTTATATACAAAAATTGAACCAAAGAATCGAAAAGAATCGGATCATCGTACATGAATCGATCTAATGAATCGATATCGATCTTCCGGGTTTAGCTTCATCGGTTTTACTAAACCAAGGTAAAACAGGAAGGATGTTCGAGATGGGGTGTACTCGGAAGTGATATGATTCCATTTCCGGTTAATCATTTCATCTTTTGAAATTTGAGTTGTCAAGAAACATAAATCCATTAATGTTTCAATTGGTAATGACGATGATGAAATCAACCATTGTATAGCTTCTTTAAATGGTTTGAGAGATTTCCAAAATTCAACAGGGGTTTCACACCCAGGTTTGTCTTCCTTTTGTACGAAAAATGATTTATCACTCTTCTTTTCCGCAGTCACTTTATAGAAACAGACAGATTTTTGTACTTTATCGAATGATTCAGCAAAAGCCATACAGAAATTTATCTCTGAATTTGACAGAGATACACCATATAGTATATTTGAAGTTTTCAAGGCACGGACATCTAGTCTCTTAACATTATCGGTAAACATTAAACGACAGATGAGATCAGGTTCTGAGACAACTACCCACGATTTAATTTCACTTGACATCTTAACTCTTCAAAATTTAAACTTTAAATGACGAGAATCGTTTATTGATGTCTGTTTAAATACAAAAGCTCAACATACGAATTGAATAGCTCCCTATTCTTTTCAGCAAATTTATCCAGAGCAGTAAAATCCACCTTCCGGTTTTGTGGTTTCTTCAGTAATCGTAGTCCTTTTAGTAAACCACTAAGCACATTAATACCACTTATTTCCGTTTCCGGCCACTTCCTCTCTTTAATATCTTCTTTAGACATCTTTTTAGTTAAAATATGAATATCAAGTAACTGTTCAACCGGAAACAAATCATTATACATTAAATGTAACAATGCATCACAAAATGGTCTTTGATCGGTCCAAAAATCACGAGGGGTAGTAACATTTTCCAAACATCCTTTTGAAACACTGAATGATGAAACACTTTCCTTTTTAACAATAATGTCATCAAATCTCACATATGATGGTCTCTTCTCGAAATCCTCGGCATATTCAATACAGAACTTATACTCAGAACCCGTTAATCTTACCGGACGGTTCAACAGTCTAGGTTCTCTATCACTTTCAATAGCAATCCTTCGTTCATATAGGCGACAAACCCTTACAGATAACTCTTCACAGGTAATGACTGACATTTTTGATTCAAATGATACAAACTCTCATTTTTATTCTCCTTTTATACTTGTCATGAATGAGTTAACGTCCGGTTTGTAAACTCTCTTAATGTTGACTCAATTTGTTCTTGGTCTTTAGCACCAGTTATAATCAACGATCCAGTCGTATAATAAATTAAAGTTACCTTATTTATCTTTATATAAACTGCAGGATAGATTTCCGGTTCATAAGTTGTATCCGCATAAGTATCAATCATCATTTTCGTATTAAAAGAATAATTAATGAAACTGTGGGCAGTTATATTAACAACCCTGAGAAATGATACCGTTCTTTCCGGATATACTTCTTGTAAGACAGCTCCCGCTGTTGATACATCAGTAAAACCCGTTGCTGTTACTTTACCAGATGCAAAAACCAAGAAAACTCCTTCTTTCCTACGTATAACTTCAGCATTAAACTTCTTCCGTCTATTAGTATTGTCCACATTTATAACAACCGGATCTATATTCCATAATGAAACAATATTCACAATCTCATACTTAGGCAAGGGTAACATTTCCATACTTTAGATTATCCAAATAAAACACCCGAAACAGTAAAAGAACTAATACAACCACAATAATCACCAACGTAAGCAAAAGAACCATCATAACTGTCTTTCTGACCTTTCGTCACTTTCCTTTTATTCAAAAACCCGTTGAAAATACAGTTTAATTCTTTCTACCGGAACTTCCGGTTAATAGGTATCTTTATTATGTAGCTAGTTACTACCACCTAAATAGTGTTAAAATTGTTTCCAACGGAAGTGGGTGATGCACCCGGAAGATACTTCACCCACTGGCGAAGTTCCACCGGTACTGGTTGCAACCACTCATGGTTTCTCCCACCGAGATCCAGTTTCGGGTGCATCATCCATTTCTTTACTACTATAACCATGAAAATAGAGTAAAAAATAGTAATCATAATATTGTATCATCTTTGCTTTGGTATTAAATCAAAAATATTGAGTCTATTTGGTGAAGGGCGGCCACTGGGATCATCACTTTATCCTCTCTCTCTCTCTCATCATTATATTCACTTTAATCATCATCTTATTAATCAATACGAGAGAATGGAAAATGCTAGTTAATAGTTTTGACATACTGTTTGCTGCCTATTTTGTTTCAATTGTAGTTACTCATTTAATAGTTATGTTTGATTATGATTACAAGGCTGGTAATTTCAGTGCTCAGGTAACAGTTCCCAAATTATGCTCACCAAACCCAGGTAACCTCATTATTTAACCGTTTACCAGATTGTACACAATTAACTTGATTGCATCCAATCAGCATTTAATAGTGAAGGTAGTTACCAAAAAACTGACCACATGAAACATTTAAACTCATGTAATATTTTTTTTTCATGTTGTACATTTGATTGGTCAAGTTGTCAGATTTTTATTGAAACGTTTGTATCAACTGAGAATAGGACAAATTATATAAACATGAGATCTATTAGTTGATAACCAAAAGGGTCAAAAGTCAATTCTGGTATCAAATGATTGAGATAATTTACTCTTGAGATTTCATTGAACGTTACCTTGATCTAATCTGATTCATCTTGATTGGTAAACAATTGAACTGATTAAGATATTTAATTAGCTAAGAAAGTCATAAGTAAATGAGGTGGACCTAATAAGCTGATAAATCTGTCATAGCTTTTTCCAATAAGCAGAATAGTCTCACAAATACAGGGTGATTCAACCTTTTCTCTATGAATACTAATATAAAATACTCGATACATGGACATTCAATGCTACTCTCAGGCCATTTGCCGTTAATAACCTTGAATGACTTTGAGACTTTTGGTTAAATGTTAAATTATCGAATCCATATGATGAAAGATTCTCGAGTTGACTTACAACAATCGATTGATTGCTAACAACAATTTGTTTTTTTTTCTCTTTTTCAAGTGATTAATTAGGAAGATGGAGGCTGATTAATCTCCAACTTCTTTTTAATCCTAATCTTCAAGGATTTTTGATAATCTATTCGAGATTAAACCTCAACATTCATTAGTCTTTATTAACATAATATTTATCTTTTAATCTCTTTCCATTTTTCTAATTATGTTACATAGGTGATTAACTCAATTCTAATCAATATATTTACGTTTAATCGTTAATTCTTAATCATTGGTCAGATTCAACACGTGGATTTAGTAATTATTTTATCGGATGAGTTTCCGTTTCTATTGAGTCTAATTGATTAGCATCACCAAGGAAGATTAACTGTTTATTCAATTGTTATTCGGATTGGAAATTGTCATTATTTGTTTGAGACAATTGTGACTGATTAAAGATCGAGACTCATTAATTTTGGATTCCAATGGAACCAAATTAAAGTCAGAAATCGTAAAAGAAAAATCCGAATTGATTTGTAAACGGAATCATCGGATTAATTTGATTCGTCATTAATTTCTCATTAATTTCCATGTTCATTGTTATTATCTTTTCCATCTTAATCCAATGGTAATGTTTCCTTTAACTCTCATAACAATTAATTTTTTATCAACAAGATAATTGACTAATTACCTAAAGCATCAAGTCTATTTTTCATTGATTCTTTTTTTGTTTCTTCTCCGTTTATATTAACAGTTAATCTTTGACTCTATTAACAAGATGTGATGATGATGGAAAGTAAAGATGATGAAGATAAGATTAACCAAGCAGAAAATTGATTCAATGGGAGAGAGAACATAAAATGTGAATGTGATGATGATGATCATCATCGAAATCAAGTAGCAAGAGTTATCTCAATGGTTCGAATTCGATTTTTTTCTGTTTTCTATTCTCTTTTAGCTCATCTTTTTTTTATTTATCTTTCAGCTCTCTCTCTCTCTCTCTCCCTGTCGTTTTCTCTTTCATATAAACACAAGTGACAAGAATCATCACCATCAAGTCGAATCGAAAGGCATCCGATAATCATTAGCGAAGAGAAGAAGACAAGTGTATTTATTAGAATGTCGACTTATCTTGGCTTGTTTATCTATCCATTCATCCATAGATGATGAGATGATGATGATGAGATAGAGAAAAAATTGATGAAAAAAGAGTGAGCTGAATGAATAGATACACAAGTTAATAAAAGCCTATTGAGAGAGAGAGAGAGAGAAATGTTGATGGTTCAATCAAATCTTTTTCCATCTTGTTTTTTTCTTCTCCATCATCTCTATAATGTACATAGATTTACGTACAATTCAACAAACACATTCTCATCTCAGGTAACCTGTAATTCACACCATGAAAGAGGAAGGTAAAAGGAAGATGATGAAATTCATTCGGTGAAAAAGGAAACACATTTAGAATATGGAATTATGATCATCATGTTTTCTATTTGTATTCGTTGACCAATTCGATTCACATTAACTTCCAATCGAATGAAAATTTTCATTAGAGTCCACCATTAGCTAAAGGTACTAATTACGAACCGATCAACAAATGAGTTTAACTGTTAAAATCAAACTCTAATTGTAACAATTAAAATTCAAAATTGTCGCCATCTATCTGATCTTCAACAAGTTAAAATGATTTGATTGTTTAATTTCTGGTTAATTGAAAACAATTGAAAGAAACAATTTCGTATCCTTTTGATTGTTTCAATTTGTATTTTTCTTTTCTTTTTCCATTATATTTAATTCATCAAGATGATGATGAGTAATTATCATCGTAATGATGAGTATCATCTGGAGGAAGGTAATTGATGAAAGTGAGTAATTATAATAACAAAGAGTAAAGGAGACAAACAGATGAAAATATCATCATATTCATGTAATACCATCAACAAGGTAAGTATCACTCTCTCATCATCATCATCATAATCATCTCTCTCTCTCTCTCTCTCTCTCAGGTAAGTGAATTGAAAGTTAATTTTTCTGGTTCCGCCTCCGACTGATGATTCTGTTATGAATGGGTTGAAGCGATGAAAAGAGTCAGTTGTTAATCGATGGGAGAGATACAATTATGGATGAAAATTATGGCTCCATCATCTTGTTTCTCTTTCACTTTCTCCCTTTCTTATCATCATTTTCTCTCACTCTTTCCCTATTTATGGATCATTGAGATTGATGAATAGATTGGACCAACCTCATCATCATCATCAGTACGATCTCTTCAAATATTAACTTATATTCATTTTTTTTTTACTTTTACTTTCCAACCTCCATAAATATCATGTTTAGCCCATCATCATTTTCATCATCATCGCAATCATAATCATCATTAAAGGAGAAAAATGATAGAGATAAACTGACACACCCAATCGTTTGTGATGTTCAAGTCTATCTAACAAACACTCACCGTTATCATGTGATAATAATGATCATCAAACCGATCGGAGATCATTTATTTTCAACTACTTTTCGAGTTCGAAGGTGGAAACACAATTTGTCTTCTAAATGTTTATTGGTTTCAAAAGGTAATTTCATAAGCAGAAAACGGGAGAAGAAGAAGAAAAAAAGATGATACAAGGTGAGGATAAATTAAAGTAACAAGGAAGATGATGAAAAAGATAACAATATAATAATAGTAATGATGATGATAGGAAAAGATTAAATATAAAAGGCTGAAAGACACCAAGATATTACCTGGAAATATGAATAAAATGTGAGCAGGTGATGTTTAGTTCTGGGTTGATCTTGTTCCAGAACGTTATTCGTATCATGATTCAGTTGATGAGTAGAAATTGAAATTAAGAAGATAATATTGATATGAGTTTTCGTTGAATATATTGAAAAGATGATAATGATGTTGGAAATAGTGATGAAGTAAAAAAAGATTATGATATTTGACATAAAACAAACCACTTTCTGTATCTTCTTTGCATTAACCTTAACTTTAACCTTATAATGAAGCATCAATGCTCATTTTATGCTTTATCTACTTTATTTCTTTCTCTCTCTCTCTCATCATCATCATCATCATCACTATCATTTTCATTATCATCATCATCATCATCATCTACATCAAAGTATTTATATTCTCTTTCTTTTTTCTCTTTCTCTCCCAGGATCTCTTTCTCGCTTGATCAAGTACATAATCCATGAAAATAACCCTTGGGACAATGTGTATGTTGTTAAAAATGTTTTCCAGCAAGAATAGATGATGAAGATGATGTACTTGTCAATAAAGAACCTGAGTAAAGTAAAAGTGATGAGGAAAAACCAAAGAGTGAGAGAGAGATAGAGAGAGAGAGAGAGATGAGGAAGACAATGAAGACAAATATGAAGATGATGATGGTTATGTTATCCGCTTAAAAAGATGATAACAAACGCGTTTATAACAATAATAAAATGACAACATCGACAACGAAATATGTCATCCCAAGTCTCTCCCTTTCTCTCTCTCTCTCTCTCATCTCTCACACTGCGTAAAAAAAGCATCAAGAAGAACAGTAAAAGGTTATTGAGAAATGATAATACTGATGAGGATGAAGATGAAGATGAAGATACAAAGATTGAAACTATAATCTTGAGAAATGAGTTTCAAAGTATTCTTGACATCTCAATGTTTACATTATCTTCATGTTCACCTTCACCAAATATCCATAATAATGATAATTCAGTAAAATGAAACCTCACTTGAAGTATCTATTTTATACTGAGAAATACTGATTATCTTGTTATTATTATATTCTATCATCATTATCATCATTATCTTCATCATCTCGAGAGATTTTAAATTTTTAAAAAACTTTTTTTCCTCTTTTTCTTTCACCTTTTTATATTATTTTTTTTTTCTTCTTTAAATTCAAATTAGAAAACTGTCAGAATGAAAATATCAAGTTAATCTCATATTCTAATCAGTTGACTTTTAATGTTATTATGATGATGATTATTATCATTTTCATTATAATTATAATACTATTTAATCACATCAAGCATCAATCCTTTTGGTGCATTTGATTTAACTTTTTTCCGTTCATTCTTACCTTGATTAACTCTGATAATTTCTGATTAATAAAAATAGTAAATGATACAATGTTTTCAGTTGATTGTTGATGTTGATTTATCGTGTGATGATTGTTACAATCAAATGAAAACTTGATGATCATATAAACAGTTAGCTGATTGTTTCATCATTGAAAATGATAGTAACTATTGCGTGTTGTTATTATTGTGACAGTGTCTTTTTTTTAATGCTTTATTTTCATTAGATTGTTATAACAGTTTGTTAACAATAATTACCTTTGTTGATTTGTTGTTATAATCATTACAAACCACAGTAGTCAACAAACATAAAGTAAACTGATATTTTCTTGTTTCTTTGTATTTTTCTTGCGCAGTTTCATTTGGAAATGAGATGAAATCAACGAGTAATTCAACCATTAGAATGGACTTTCACTCTGTAATCACAAAGAAGGGGAAAGATGAAGATGAGGATGGAGATGGAGATGATGAGGATGAGGATGATAACGGTGGTTTTTGCTGATGCTGATGAAAAGTAATGACTGAATGAGGTAAACTAGTAACTAAGTCAACAGTTAATGTTGAAGGGAAATTCATTCATCCGATAAAAAAGACTACATTTGTATATATATTGTGATGAAGATGAAGATGAAGATAAGGATGAGGATGATTATCATCTTTGTATTGCTGTTAAGAAACCTTTCAGGCGCGTAAACGAGTCAAAAGAAACTCATATTATAAGTTAATTCTTACTATTACTTATCTTCCTTTTCTTCACCTTTTTTTCATCTTCTTCTACTCTCTCATCATCTTGTCATCTTTTCATCACTCAATTAACTTATATTCATAACTTTTTTTCTTTCTTTCTTTTTCACAATTAAGGAAGATGATGAGTTAACACATCTCTTGGAAAGTGAGAATAAATTCAAAAATTTGCTTTAATTGTTTAAATTAAAATCTAATTGAAACATTTAATTGGAAAATTGATTGAAAAAAAAGGTTAGTTTAAATGTTATTTACTTTATCATGTTGATCACTGTTTATAGCTAACGGTAAATGTTGTTAATAATGATTTGTTGATTTAATCAATTTCATCCGCTGTTATTTTCAGGTAACAACAACAACATGATTGTAAAGGCTCAAGTTAAATATGATCATCATTAAGATTAACATTATCACTCTGATTGTTGGCAAGGAAATCTTTTAGAACCATGTTATTTGTATATAAACTGAGAGTATATTTATGATCCTGTTTATTGATTAACCGTTGATTAAGCTTCATGTCCAAGAAAAATTGAGATTAATGATTGGATTCATACATTTATTTGACAACATTATCGACTTACCTTTAACACATTACCTAAAATGTGTAACAATATATTTAGATATTAAATGTATAGTCAAGAGAGATTCACCAAAACAAGAGTAACAACCCATACAAAAAATGTTATATCGTTTTTCACACTGTCAACTTTATTTACTTCTCACTCTCATCTTGATCATTTCTCTCTCTCTCCCGAAGCATTATCATCATCATCATCTCCATCTTCATCCCTCTTTGAGCCACAAGAAACAAGCAAATTGCGCAAATAACAATAACATAAAAGGAAAGATTCATCTTTAAAACAAGCCAAAAATACAAGAGAAGATGTAAAATAAATATCATCCTCATCCTCATCTTCATCCTCATCTTCATCTTCATCACCACCTACACAAACCCTAACAAGATGAACAACTTAAGATATATACTATTACCTGATTATTTAATTTATATTAACAGAGTTACACTTGATTTATATTTATTTGTTTCTAACTGACTTTCTTAATGATTTCAAAGTTGTACTTTAATTTACTTTTATCATCACTAATCTGTAATGGATAAACTTATCATGATAAGTTACTTTCCTCTCCCACTTATCTTCCTCATCCTTTAATCATTATTATTAATATCATATTATCATCCTCATTATTATCATTGTATCATCCTCATTATATTTATTAGGATAAATTGTCAACAATCACCAAAGGAAAGTTGAAAAATCAAATTGAATCTTGACAGGAAAATTTAATATCGTTAAGTTAATTGTTTTATATGGTTAAGTATATTGATCGTAATTTATATATATTAAATTGTCAAAAATAAATGAACCACCTAAACCATTAAAATTGATAATCATCATTTTAATTGTGAATATAATTATTTTGTTCAACTGTAAATATTAATCAGATTAAGAGTAACAAAAATAATAATAATAATAATCAACTCTCAGTGGATTAATTTAAACAGCATTGAAACTAATGATTATGATATTATTACAATTTACTAATCATGTCTCTTGATTTTCATGTTTATCAGTTGTTATTATTGTTATTAAGTAGTTTAATTAATTAATTATATTGATAATTTAATCAAGTCTAATTACAATCAATGTGAATGGAAACGATTATCAGACAGAAAAAAAAACAAAGTTTATCCATTCAATTAATCAATTAACATGAATCACAAATCACGATTAATCAAAAGTAAATGATTTACAATTCCCCCTGAATTGAACAATCAACTGATTATCTTTCTCTCACCTTGAATGTTAATCACTTTTGGTGATGATTATCAATTGACAATCGACAATTAAATATCATTATTTTGTCTTCCTAATGTTTACAGAGATCACAAAGTTACACACTCTCTGGAAGCTCCACCTCACATGAAATCCCACCTTCCACCCTGGCAACGCCTTTACCACCCTCTCTCTTGGTGGTTACTCATGATGATCAATGAGAAGATGAGGAAGATGAGGATGAAAAAGTGATATTAGAATATGATGATTAAGATTTGCTACTTTCCGGTTGATTGGATAAAACTGTTCATTGTAATTGGAGAAACAAAAAAAGATGATGATTAACTTTCATCTTGACTGATTAACTAATCATAAACAACTAATATTAACCATCAACCTCAAAATATAATGATAACGATTACTTAATTGTCGTTAATCATAATCAACGGTGTAAATTGACTTTCAATGTTTTCCTAATCTTTAATTTCTCTTTGATTGTTTTACTAATGATTAACATTCTGCTGGTAAATTGTCATGATTTAGTTAACTGTTAATAATAAGATACAATTTAACAAAAAATTTACTTGCAATTGAAGAAACCATAAGAAAAAAGTTTCCTCATTTACAAAGTAACAATCAATAAATTATGATAACAATCAAGCCACATTAATGTTAACAATTTGATCAATCAAAATTAACTGTTTCTCACTTTTTTTCATACTATTTTAATCAAATGATAATTTATTAATTGCTGCTCATTAATCATCATATTATTAATATTTGATAATCATAATTATATTAGTAGATTAGTTTAATCATAATTGTAGTAATTAAATAATAAATAGCAATTCCCTTGATAAATTACATCAAATATTGTGTTGATTAATTGTTGATATAATTTACCCTGAGGCTAATAATTTTCATTTAATATTAATTGCTTTGAATTAAAAGCAAAGTAAATCAACTGATTGTTAACAAGTTGATTTATTAACCATAAAAAAAAGTTGATAAAATGTTAATCATACATTTTGTGAGTGTTAACTTGATTAATGATCTACTTTAATTAACTTACACGCGATCAATATGATTAATTAATTGTCTTTTGATTTTCTGTTGAAATTTTATTTTTCTTTCGATTGCAACAATTAAAAGGAAAGTGATTTTAATTGATTGATAATTCCTTTGATTGTTTTGATTGTTGTTTTTGTTTCCAATGTTACACAATTGGAAAGCTTAAGATTGGCATTGATTTTGTTTTCTTTTTGTTAAATAATAATAATAATTACATTTGTTGACAATTAGTTAATAACTAATAAAGATTATACAATAATAATAATTAAAAGAAATGATTAAATTGTTAATAATCATAAATGATGATGAAAGATAATAGTTAATGATGATAAGTTGTAATAATTAATAATAATTAACAAGGACTTGGAAGTGTTAACATGTTTTGTTGGGCCTTGTTAGTAGTTGTTTGATTGAGTATGAAAGTGGATGATGGAGAGTTGGATGTAGGGTGGGAGCCGGTCCTCCATTTGTACCCGGCGGTGAGCCAACGGTCAGTGAGGTTTCCATTCCGGAAACATGGGGATGATGAAGGTGGTTGGTGTTGACTGTTGGTGGGCAAGGGTGATAAAGGATAGGAACTGCTCTGATCCGTTGAGCGGCGGCTTGAGCCATGTTATGTGCTTCCATTTCAGCGGCGATTTGTCGCTTCCATTTGTTTCGACGATTTTGAAACCATATTTTCACCTGAGTCTCAGTTAAATGAAGGGACGCGGCCAAACCCGCTCTCTCTGAACTAGACAGGTAACGTTTTATGTCAAACGTTGATTCTAATTGGAAAACTTGACTTCGAGTGAAAACTGTTCGTGTTTTCTTTTTCCGTCTATTTGGACCACTTCCGTTGAGTCCACCTCCGTTGGAACTTCCTCCTCCTCCTCCATGACCCACAGAACCAGGGGATGAACCATCTTCATCACCACCAATACCTTTACTATCTTTATCTCCTAATCCTGTTTGTTCAGTTATATCTGATTCGCAATCAGAATCTGAGGTAACACCTTCGTCCATGTCAATATCAACCGGAGTGTCTAATGTAACAATCAATTAAATTTCAACAATTAGGAAAGGAATCAAATTGAAATGAGTTATAAATAACGGAATCAGTTTAATAAAACTGAAGATGATCAATAAATTGTAATAATAACATTCTAAATAACTTTTTATTGTGACCATTGGATTAATAATATTCATAAGGTCAATTCTTAGCAATTAATCTTAAGCTGAGTAAATATGAAAATTCAATTCTAAAGATAACTATCAGGCTAATTTTAGATAGGAAAATGTTCATGATGATAACTAATCGTTGACAATCAAGATAATCATAATTTGATTAGAAAGTATAATTTCCTAGTATTAACTTGTAATTCCCATTTGGATTATCAGGTTAACTTGAATAATTTATTTATCATGATAAACATGATTAGCTTGACCTTAGTCATGTCAATATCAACTCAGTTTAATTCTGGTCAATGATTAAATTATGAGAAAACCGAAAATTTGTTTGAACAAACAACCAGATTGATTATGATTAACATGAAATTAATTGTTAAATGTAAAATAAATCATTTACCTGATTGATAAGGTCTCGATGGATGAGATGAAATTGAATGATTAGATGAGTTTCCATTGGTTAACGGATGATGATGAGGATGATAAAGGTGATGATGTGAAGGATGATGAGGATGAACACCATGAAGTCGCAACATTGAATCACTAAAAGCATCAGTAATATAATGATGATAAAAAGTGGTGGTCATTAAATTATCATTAGTATTTTGATTACTATTAACAGATTTATCATTAAAATTATTAGCATCTTTATCAGGACAACCTTTTAATGAGTTAATTGTTGTTGATGATGAAAGTGATGATGATGAAGATGATAGAGGAGGAGGTGTTGTTGATGTTGATCGATTGTTGTTATTATGATGATTAAGGTGATGATTGTTAACATGATGATTGTATAACCCTGTGATTAAGGTGGTTGACAATTTAGATCCAAATGAGATTGGACTTAAATTACCTTTTAATTTACCATTACGAGTTAATTCATCAATGATTAAACTATTATCCTTGGCAGAGATTGAAGAAGATGATGAAGATGTGGTTGAAGAAGAGATCAAATTATTATTATTATTATTATTATTTACATGGTTAAGTGTTGTCGATGATGAGGAGGATGAAGATGAAGATGAGGTTGAAGTAATCGTTGTAATTGTTGATGATCCTGTTGATGATAAGGATAAGGATAAAGGTGAAGAGGATGAAGGTGAAGATGTTGAGATAATTGTAACTGGAATTGGTGATGTTGGTGATACAACATTTTTACTTGATTGTTGATGATGATGATTTGTAATTGTTGGTGTAACAATTATCGATGTTAAACATTTGCCAAAAGTTTTAACACAATCAACCGTTGATAGTGAATTTTGTGAATTAATTGTCGATGATAAAGATAAACTGGAGCTCGGTGGGTTCGTTGATTTAGATAAAAGTCGACTTATGCTGAACGATAATTTCGGCGGTGATTTAGGAGATGATTTAGAAATTGAAATGCTCGAATTGGAATTGATTAAATTGTTAGGACCAGTTGTAGAAACACTATTATTGTTATTGGCGATTGTTTTGTTAGTGATTAATTCGCTTTGATCAATTAATGAATGGTCACTTCCATTGGAACACAAATCATCATCCGTTTGATTTTCCATCATTGATGAAGAGAAAGTTGGATAAAAAAAAAAGAAAAGAAAAGAAAAAGTAAATTAATTAATCACTTGTACGTTATTCTCAAAATTAATGAGCGACAATTATTCAAGTTATTAAAAGGACTCCGATTGATCAGGATGAAGATAAATTTAAGGAGAATGCAAGTTGATTGTAGCTAAATTGTTGTTCGTGTTATGATGATCATTGGAAGTTGTTACTCCATAAAGAGAGTGAGTTATTTTACTAATAAGGTGTTCGTAAGTTTTTCTCTTGCTTGAGTAGAGGATGAAGATAAGGAGGATAAGGATGATGACTGAGGAAAAGAGAATGAAAAAACTAAGATGTTAAATAATCTAAAATGTTTCCTTCTTCTATTGGCTCATCACTTATCATCATGACTCCGCCTCAGATGATTTTCATCCGACATCATCTCTCCTCATCCTTTTACTCTTACAACAAGAACCTCCTATTTCTATAGGAACATAATGTTTATTTCATTTTCTCTTTTCTCTTCCGTATCTTCATCTCTCTCTCTCTCTTTCTCTCTTACTACTCACACTTTTTATCTTCGAGTCTTCCTCTTTAGCTTTTTACCTCAATAGAAAATAAAACTTTCAGTTTCTCTTCCCTGGAACTTATTATTTTACATTTTCTTCAACATCATATAAATATTATCGTTATTATTGTTATCATTTTGTTAATTGGTTGGAACGGAGTAGAAAAGGAAACAAGGTGAAATTGAATTTCAAATTTTCGTTCAATTGGTCAAAGAAAATAGAACGAGTTAAATCAACTTGTAAATTAACCTAAACAATCAACATTTTCATCTTATTCTATCATATTGGTCAAGGATAATGAAAGAAAATAAAAAGAGAAAAGAATATTTTTACCAAAATTTTTCTCTTCTCTTTTGGTTTAAGGTCAACTTTACATGATACAAATGATACAAAAGCCTTGTGATTATGTGTAACCAAGTAGCCAGTATATTAATATATCCTAATAGACTGGCAAATTGACTGACCAAATCAAAATTTTATACATTATATCATATCAAATTACCCTTACAGTTTAAGATTACAAGTTTTGATAAAAACTTACCTTTGTAAACAGAATATATAATCACTGAAAGTCATCGGAAAATCATACAAACCATCATATCAACAACAATGGCCACAATAGAGGAAGATGAAGACCAAAGATGATGAAGAAGATGAATAAGAAAAAAAAAATCAAAGTCAAATCCATAAACACAAAAGGAAAACAAATGTAAAAAATACTTCCCTTAAAACCTTAGGCCTGAACAACAAAACCCGAAAAGTGATTCAATAATTGGATTAACCATAAACACACAACATAAGCACTAAAATTAATATCCACTTACAACCGTTAGTTTACAATAGAAATGATAGAAAATTAAATGTACATTAATCAGAAAGTAATCATTAAATAAGATTAACAATTAATTCACAACAATCAAAACCCAAACAAAGAAAAACAAACGGACCGAGGGACCGATATACTAATTGCAAAGAGATCGAAACGTTAATCAAAAAAAAGAAAAGAAAAAGTTTTTCTCTCTCTCTCTCTCTCTGTGACTATTATCATCCATTGAAGATGATGATATAAATCATCATCAATTTAATCACCATAATCATGAAAAGATCATTAAAAAGTATAATTGTAACAATAAGTTGAAAGGAGATGACAAATTAATGAACAATTTAAACTTCTCTTCATAATTATAATCATTAAATTAGGCTGATGGTTAATCATAATAATTAGATTCAATTGATGAGAAATTAAGTATTTCCAGTTAATGATAATTGATTTCACATTCATATCTAATTGACTGGCAGCAATTAAACTTTACCCTAATTACTTTAATCAATTCAATGAATTAATAAATTGACAAATGTAATCATCCTATTCATTAATTGTATTAATATTAATAATTCATTAACAACACAGTTGACACTTAAAATTAATTATCTTCAGGTTTGAAAACAAAGTAAAAAAAAATGAACAAGCAAAATCTCAATTCAATTAACTAATTGTTGGAATAACAATTCAAAGTGTAATTCAGTTAATTGTCGTTTTGGTAATAGTGTTAACCGGAAAGATTATATTTCCGCAATGATAATCAAAATGCTGAGAAAGTTAATTCAATATTAGAAATTGTAAAGAGATATAAATAAATTGATTCCATTAGAAAAAAAAATTCCATTTGATTATTATGATTCTCGATGATGATGATGATGAAGATGATTAAAGATGAGGATAAGTGATGAGGATAAAATTTTTCATTTATTTTGATTCTTTTGATACAAAAAACTAGATCTAAATGATAACCTCCATTAGCTTTTACATGAATATGATTTTACATTAACCATTGATTCTGGTTAAATTGTTTGTCATCAAATAACATTAAGAATATCTAACAATCAGTGAATATATCCAATAGTGATTAAAAAGAGGCAAACAAATGATAATCAAGCGAATTGATGAGAATCAATAACAATTAAGATGAACGATTAGTTGATGAAATTATTACAAAAATTGGCAAATTTCCACCATGAATTTGAAACTCATTCAAGTTTCAAATATTTTCTCATCGTCATCAATTGAAATTGTAATTCATTCATCATCTTTTATCATCTAGATAAACTTGATTATGATAAATTATCATAATTGTAATAATAATTTACCTTTGGATGAACATGAATAATCAAATGTTAGTGTTATTATATTGAGAGAAAGTATAAAAAAAAATCTCATTCATAAGAAAAAAAAGTTTTCAATTCATTCTGTAAATATAAGTTTCATATCTAACAATTTACTCAAGTGAATTGGTTACTATTATCATTTGATTGTGACTATTTACTGATTGTTAAAATCATCTCAACTGAAATAATTAGTTTCAACCAAAATAATATTAATAATAACAATCTATTAACAGCAAATACAAATTGAAAGGGTTACCAGAAATTTTAAACTTCTATTCATAACTAACTGATTCTGATGACCGAAAATAGATTCAGTTTGTTAATTGTTATAAGTAAATAATTAGGTAAATGTTCATATTGTCCCTTAATTAGCAATCGAATGCGTTTTAGAACCAATTTGGTAAAGTTTCTTGAGACCAAAATCGATTAGTTAATTGTAATGGAAGAAATTTTCTCATTCTCAGAATTTTCATCATCAATTAAGATAAATTATAGTTAAATTAACTAACTATGAATATGAGTAAATGATCAGGTAACATCATTATTGGAATCGATTTTGTCTCTGATGCTTATTAGAAATGGAAACAGTTTCATGTTACTTGTCAATGTTTTGGTTTCATCTTCATCTTATTACTGATTGTATCTCAATCTAATCAAGTAAATTGTTATTAGTTTGTCAACAAAATGTAATAATAATGATGATAATCAGGAAAATCTAGTACAAGATAAAAATAATTACAATTTAAAATTGATAATAATCAAGGTAATCAAGTTAATAAACCGATCAACTTGTAACGAGAACAGTTAATGTTTATTTGAGTTCATTTTCAATAATTACCTTTAATTAACTGGTTAATTGTTTGTATTTGCTTAATTTTCTTACCTGGTTTAGTTATTTAAGAGTAAATTATCTTACTGATTGTTTATTAGTTTAAATTGTCCCCAAAATGGTTTAACTGTCAATTGTTTACTCTTCAAACAGGTAGATTGATTTTCTTTATCAATTCTATTGTTAATTGTTATCCATTGACCCTGAAGGGCTTTCTTTTCATTAATCTCGTCCACTTTATCCAATTATTATCTTTGGAAAAGGATTAACTGATAGTTTGCTTGCTCTCTAACAATTAAGAATAAAAAAATAGATGAAATCCTTTAATCACTTTCTCTTCAAGGTAAGAAAATGACTTCTAAGTTTTTACCAATAAAAGGAAAAGATGAGAGAGAGAGAGAGAAAGATGAGAAATTTATCTTCTTATCATCATCATATTTACCTGACAAATCCATCAATTACAATTGTTATTTATCAGTGTTATTAGTGGGAGGACATGTTGTTGTGGTTAACCATTATCATCCTTTGTCATCATCCAGGAAGAGCTTAGTCTTTGTGCTTTATTATGATTGTTAATCCTTTTCTTTCAGCTCATCTTTTTTTCCCTTTCTGCTTGTTAAGTTGAGCACTAATTGTTACCGCAATTACGATGATTATCGTACCAATTTGAATGATAATATGTGTATAGTGATGATTGATTCATTTCGCATTGTTACCTGTGTTGTTGAGACAATTGATTGTGAGTTATTTAGTTTTGGGAGTTTATTTAGGACAAAAAAGAAGAGGAAAAGTGATTAGCTAAATTGATGTCATTGGTGATTAACAGGTAAGAATGTGGATCACAAAAGGTATTGAGAAACGATCAGCATGTAAATGTGAAGGATAGAAAAAAAAAATGCCAAAAAGGATGCGGATAAACATTATTTAAGATAATCATCATTAAATGTTGATTATCAAGAGTAAAAAATGATAAATTTATAGACAGATGGGATGAGAGGATGAGGATGAACAGATTTGGATTATCTACTTGTTGTTATTGTTGTTGATTTTAATGATGGACACTCAATTTCATCAGGGGAATCTGAAAGATATATATAAGTAGTAAATGGTTTTGATAATTGGTAAGTGATGCTGATCATCATCATAATCATTATCAACGTAATCATGATTCAAATTATATTGTTATCATTAGACTCATCAGGCAATCTTTTTAAAAGACAATCCGATTGATATCTTATATGTTGAATAGTTTCAACAACAATAAAAATAGGAGGAGGTGGTATGAGGGAGGAAGATGAGGATGAGGAGAAGAGAGAGAGAGAGAGAGAGAGAGAGAGAGAGACAGAGGAAATTAAAGTAAGAGAAGGAAAAAAAGATTAGTGAAATATGACAGTCCCTTTTAGTGCGTTCCTTTGGGATGAGACAAGGATTAATTGTTGCTATTGAATTTCGAGGTGACATTTAAAGCTCATCTTCCTATCTCTTTATCTTTGATCCATTTTCGATGATAATTCCAATTCCTTTAGTTTTTACAATGTATATTCACTAGAGAAAAGCTAGAGAGAGAGAGAGAGAGAGAGAGACCATTAGAAAGGTCAACAAAAAAAGGTCTCGAATGGGTTTAGAGAAAAGTTCTAAATATTGATGATTAAACGAAAATGATGAGATTCTGTTTGGTTATCGTTTTCCATTTTTAATGAACCAAACAAATCGATCCAATTTAACTATCAGATTACCAATGATAAGAGTTTAGTCCAAATCGTCGTGAATTTTGATCATTCAATTCCTATTGTTTTTAAATCCAAATCAATAATTTTCAATACAAGTGAACCTTTAGTGGAGAGTAAAAAACGTCAATAATTTACGATAATCTATTGTGATTGAATGTGACTCTCTTTTGTTGTTTAATTTCACGATCTCCCTCTTGAGTTAATTTAGGATTATCCTTTTGATTCCTCACCAGAGAGAAAGATACTTCAATAGGTACTCGACCGTAGTACAAATTTGTACATTAACCAGTTGATTTTCGAGTCACTAGTTTATCACTGTTATTAAAATCACCAATATAAAAGAGCGTCAATGAGCCAATAGTGATATCATTTACTCTCTCTCTCTCTCTCTCTCTCTCTCTCTCTCTCTCTCTCTCTCTCTCTCTCTAACTCCTGACAACTGATTTAAGAGTCAACAGCTATTAGAACACTCGAGGGTGGGTAGTGAGTACTCATAGAACACGAAAAGAAGAGGGTGACCTAGAATAGAAATAAAATATAAAAGAGAGAAAAAAAATAATATTTGTGTTAGTTTTTGAATTTCTTTCAAATAATAATACGAAAAGTGTAACCTAATGTATTAATACATCTACCTATGCATTAGAATACATTTACCGTTATGATGAGAGTATTTTTCTTTATAACAAAATATTAGAAAGGAAGATGATAGATTCAGTTCTCTATCTTTTTCTTTCATCATTCTCATGACAATTTTATCTAATAAAAAGTCAATTACTTGTTACATATGCTCAGATCTTTCATTCATCTCTATTGAGAAGATAAATTATCTTGTCATTTAATCAGTCAATTTATGATTATCATCATTGAATATAAATCAAACTAATGATCAGATGATGATTGAGGTGAATTATTTTTTTTTTCTTCCATCACTTACCAATTAATTTAATATTTGATTGTTTGAAATTACTCTTGATCTTTAAAGGGGATAAAGGTTGACATCTCTTTCTTATCATCTAATTCAATCTCAATGAGGAACATGTTGTTGGGTGAACTTTGTCTCTTTTTTCATCTCCATCCTGATAATACATATGATGAGGATAATGTAGATGATAATTGAGATAAGGTGATCACTTTGCTTTATTTTGGTGTTGCCAGATTAATATTATTAATACTGTTGGATGATGATAAGGAATCAGGGATGAATGATGAATGATGAATGTTTCCTTGTTTATATTGAAGATAAATCTAAGAGAGGAAAAGAAAGAGATGATGATGATGATGATATTTTGAAGCAAAATACTCATTCATAAATTAATAACAAATGATTAGGCTTATGGCTTAAGCTTTTAAAAGGGTTAGTCTGTTATGATGAAATGGTTAAGCTGGTTTAGGTGAATTAAAGATGACGTAGTTATATGGTTCATAGATATTATGATATATTCACTTGATTATCCAGCATAAATCAGTTAAATTAAGCATTAAATGAATCTCATGGTGATTGCTTAACATTGTTGTTAAAAAAACAAAAACAATCCATTATTAAGTATCCCCATTAATCAGTAGTTACAGGAATTGGAGGATTGTTACCTGGAAGATGAATGAAAAAAGATATGAATGAGTGAAAATTGGTCAATTGCATAGGAAATTAATGGTGGATATTGTTAAGGAATTGATTGCAAAAGAAGAAAAAGAGAAGAAATTAAGTCAATTAGAAAAACCTGAAAGAAATTAACTGATTTTGATATGTTTATCTAATGGAAATCAGCTGATGAAATTTGATTAAATTTGTATCCAACTGATGATCCAATTGTGATACTTTAAGATTGTAGAGTAAAAATTAGTTGATTGAAATGGATGATTAAGGTGATAACAATGGAAATTATCAAGACAATCAAATCAGCAGCATATTAACAATTGACGATATTTAGTTAGGTAATTTTGGTCCATTAAATTGATGGGCAATAATGTAAGCAATCTGAATGATGATTCCTGTGGAGAGTAACAAATTGTAATCATCTGTAAATAGAGAAGTAAAAATGATAATAGTTAATAATGTAATAAGGTTAACAAGTTGATTATAAGAAGATGAAGATAAAAAGATGAGGAAATAAAATGTACTTGAGAGGAGGGAAAATAGTAAAGGAATAGGAAACATTAAAAAGGTGAACCAATGGATGAAGATGAGGATAAAAATGAATAATAAAAGATAGGTAATAGTTATAGATGGAATAAGAAAGAGAAAGGGATGACAAGGTAAAAGATGATGATGATGATGATTAGAGTGAAGATTCATTGTCATTTTCTGTCATTTAATGTAACATGTTTGCGGATGAACATCAACAAACACAAAACAACAATCAAAATCTAAACTCAATTGGATTACTTTTCCTACATTCATCTTGGTGTATCATCATTTCCAGTTCCATTTCGTTGTTTTTACCTACAAAATAAAAGAGGAAGATACAAGAGAAATGGTGAGAAATAAGAATTGGTAAGTAAAAGTAAAAAGAAAACAATCTTGAAGCCTAAAAGAAAAATGAATTTCTCTTCAACTTTCACAGAATCTCCTCCAGGAAGAAAGTGTATCGTTTTACTTTCATAACAATTACCTCCTTCTCCAAAGACACTACACCAAAATGATCATGCTAAAGATGAAATTCTAATAAAGAGAATTAGATAAAAGAATAATTTTGAAATTCCACCATAATGAATAACAATCAGCTCTTAATCTTGAAGAATCGCCAATCCAAAGATATGAACAATCAAACCAACGCCAAAGAGAAGAGACATTTTCTCAACTTCCAATTCAACGACCAATTGACACCTGAATTCGCAACTGAATTAGGAATTACAAGTGGAAAAGAATAAAAAATATGATCAACAATTAAGAAATAAATGACATAAATAATAAAAGAGAAAAAAAATAATTAAAAAAGAGAAACAATCAACAAAGTAAACAAAAAGATTCTCGTTGCTTGGTAACCAGAAGTGGGAGGAGAATCAATTTGTTTACATAAGATGTTGTTGATTATTTTTCTTGTTAACAAGTGAGAATAATTTGTTTTTTTCTCAATTACTTATTTAAGGTCAACACCTTTATAGAAAGTTGGACAGTGGTCATCATGTTTTTCTAACATTCTCAATGGTGTCTTGAAGATTTTCTTCTTATTTTGCCTCTTTACCTTTGCCACCTTCTTGTTTGACCTACACGAGTCCATCGATTACAGTTGGTTGCTCTCTTTTCATCTTCTCCATTGGACCAAACAAATCATCTTTATCTTCATCTTATTCATCAATACAGGTAAGTAAACAAATCTATTATCACTCTTTTTTCAATTACAACAATAATGATATATCATCATCTCTATCATCAACTTTACTAATATGTTTATCATTTGTCTCTCTCTCTCTCTCTCTCTAGGCTAATTCAATTGTGTATAATCATATTATTGTTGTGAGCGACTACTGTTAGTTTATTTTGTATCTTCATTGTCCACTAACAAGCCAATTGACCAAAATAGTCTTAAGTATAAACACAACCAACTGTAAAGTCCCTTGTAAAAAAATGAGACTGGACAATAATACAGATATGAATGTATACATAATGATGAATACAAAAGGTATGTTATTTTAAGTCTCTCTCTCTCTCTCCTCTCCTTTCTCCCTTTCTCTTTCTGTTTAAAGCTTGACCACTCAGTCAAAGGTCATTTGAAAAGAAAAATTCAATGACCATTGATATAAAGAAAAAGTTATACATATTTTTTTATTGCAAAAGAAAATATCAAACAAAGAGTTTCACTTTTATTTTCTTCCTTTTATGATTACATTGATTTGGAACATTTTGATTTAGTTATAATTGTTAGATATAAATGTTCATTGATTAGAGTATGAAAATAACCCCCAGGGTGAATTTATAATCATCTTACATGTATATTAATGTTTTTTTTCTTCATCATATTCTGATGAGAGAGAGAGAGAGAGGAGGGATGAAGGAGGGTAAATGGGTGGTAATGGGAGGATAAGAAAATGAGATGAGAGTAAAAGGTAAAGAAAAGTAAACGTATTAAAATGATCACAAAATCTAATTGTGATTCTATCAATTATATAATGATTATAATAAGAATACCATAAGAATCAACCAATAACTAATAACAATTTAATAATATCAATGTAAAAGCAAAATATTGACTTGTGGCTATTTAAAATATTCATTATATGTTAATTTGCCATCAGAATATAAAAAAAACTGACCAAGTCACTCGACATTGACCTCATGTCGATATTTGAATGACCATAATAATAATTATTATCACTAGTTAGTTGATTGGTTGGTGAGTATATAAAAAAATAACCATTATCATCATAGTCGTCATTGTCATTATCATTATTTTGTGTTGATATTATGATTATGATGATGATTATTGTTGTTTTTATGTCCATTACTTTTGAATATCTCTATTTGTTTATCAAATGATAATAATCATAACAATCTCTTGGTCATAATAATAAACAGTCTAATAGTCCATCTAGAAAGTAAAGGTCACTTTAGGGTCACTTTGGGATTGAATCTGCAAAGAAGAAGAGAAAGATGAAGATGAAGATGAAGAAGAATGATAACAAATTGAAATATATTAACTTCGAAATTACTTATGGACATTACGAACTTACATGTTTAATCTTTATTTGTTTGTTGTCCATTTGAATACCTTTTGTTTACCAAATATCGAATACGAAATAATATGAAAAAAAGAGTAGAAAGAAAAGTTTTATTTTCTTCTCTAAACATTAAACTCACTTTCTTATATAATATCATTTAGGTGAGTGAATTTGAAATAATATTAGAAGATGGTGAAAGAAATGGATATGAATGGTGATGAGGAAGAAAACATCAACATGGAAAATGTAAAATCAAGTAAATTTTCATGTTCGCTCAGTAAAACTCATTCATTTTATCCCTTTACTCAGGATTCTTTTATTTCCATCAAGTTAAATTTACACTATTTTCGTATGAATATTCAACATCTAATATTTTATTTTCTCTGTGGTTTTTAATGTAATACATTTGACAAGAAAATGATGATGATGACAACAACATGAAGACGATACACAAAAAGAGTAAGTGAGAGAGAGAGAGAGAGAGAGAGAGAGAGAGAGAGAGAGAGAGACAATATTAGAAGAAAATGGTTTCATGATGACAAAAGGAAGATAAATAATAATGATGACGATACAATACCTTTTATTACTTGTTATATATCGATGTATGTACAGGAAGAGTGATGATGAAACCGCATTAATATCGGAGTAGTCACATGGCTCATTTACTTAACAAGTTGTTGTTATCATTGAATTGTTATTAATTCACTTGTAATCATCAATATGCACTAAATTGTACCAATGAATCGTAAATATGAATCGATAGATGTCTAATGGTTACGGAAGTTATAATATTTATGAGTATCTGTTGTTGATATATTGATGATAAGTTGATAATAATGAGGAAGATCATAAAAACCTAATAGTTTTGTATTGAATTGCTTTTTATTTTTACTCAAAATAATTGACGATTATCAGAGTGGGATGAAGGGAGGAAAATGGTTCCTGGTGGTAAAATCTCATTGGGACAATAACTGATATTCGTAAATGTTTTCAGGTTAAAAACGAACATTTATCACTAGAAGATAAATCGAGATAATGATAATAGTTTAATTCTAATAATTCTGAGGAAAAGATTCGATTGTCATGATTTCGAGTTTTTCTTTTCTTTTTGTATCTTCACCTATTAGGGATTAGATTGTTTGTCTCTCTTGATTTCACCTTGATTAAGATTATCGATATTGATTAATTGGGACTGAGAAAACTTTTTCTTTTTCTCTACTGATTCAGTGTCTCGAAGAATCTTCACCTTGACCAGAATATTTCCGATTGATTCTTAAGGAGATCAGTTATCGTTTCGAAAAGTTCTTTTCGATTCTTGAAGCCACTTTCAAAGTTGTCGCGCTCGCAATTATCGATCAATAATTACCATGGATTTTGGAATTTTATGAATTTCACCTTGAATTTTTTATTCGTTTTCGATTACCTTGTTTAATCTTCACCATCTCTCTTTCTCTTTTCTCATCTTCGAATCTTTATTAATCTGTATTACTACAGAACTCAATCTAAGTTTATCCTCTCACTTGCGCCTGTCATCACATCATCTTCTCTCTTTATCTTTGGCGGATAAAATGTTATCCTGTAACTGGAACACTTTCCATGATATTATAATGATAATTTAACACTTATAGGTATCATCATCTTCATCTCTATCATCATCTTTAAAATTTTCCACTTGTCAAATAGTCTCTATTCCTGAGATTCACTAAATTACATTGTGATTCTCTAACATTCATATACATAAAGATATGAAATTATCTGTGGAAAAAAAATTTACAGAATGATGATGATGACAAATGCTAACAATTTATTACTCTAAATTCAATATACTCAACAATTCTCCCTGTGTTTATTTACCTTATTCCTCCATTCATATGAATCAACTAATATTTTCCACTCCCACTTTTCAACCAGAACGTGAGTAAAATTATCATAGAGAAAAAAAAACAACACTGAATTCGAATAAATTTGATTCATTGAGACACAGAATTGAAAGACAAACATGTTACACCTTTTTTCTCTCACTATCATGCTCAAAATATATTCCAAGTCAAGATAATATTCAGAAAGATTCAAATTCTCCAGAGATTTTGATAAAAGTAAATTATATTTTTTTCTTCTCTAAGTTGATATAATTTACTGATTATCATGATTATTACTATTATCATCATTACCTGTATCAAAAAGATGAAGAGAGAGAGAGAGAGAGAGAGAGAGAGAGATGAAAAAAAGTTCTGACATTATCATGATAATAATGTTTAGAACTTAAATTTCATGTTGAAAAGTGATTACTGATTTTCAATTTATTTTTCCTTCCAAAAAAAGTTATATTTTAATAATGATTAAAAAGATGATTCTGATTATGATTGTTATTATTTGAAATTTAGATTGAATTTAATGCTAATTGTTTAATTAGTTGATAATTTAGTGTCTAGAAAATTGTATCAAGAATAATTTACCTTAAGCATGAAGAGACAATAGATTATCACAATTGTAATTAAGTAATAGTTTGATAATTGTCCCAGTGATTTAATAATAAATAATTATCTTAACTAATACACTAAATGTAAACTAATTATCATGATAATTGTCTAACGATAATAACTTGAAGTTAATTTAATACTAATTAGTTATTAGAATGATTAAATTATGTAAACATGTTTTTATCCCTATTACTTTAATTATTGTAGCTTTTAATTGCATAAGAAATGAGATCGTTAATCCTTAAAATGTTTCCAATTAATCTGCTTTAATTATCATCATCATCATTACATAATTAATATATTATCAAGTCTCTTATAATAAGATTGTTCATATTAATCCGATTAATCAACTTGCTTTTTTCTTCTTCTTTTATTATTTAATCACAATTTAGATGATTATCAATGGAAAGTTGATTCGGTGGAGAGGATTGATGGACAATTAACAAGAATCATCAGCAATTAAAGTTGATTAGAGCAGATTAATCAGAAATGATGGTCAATAAGAAGATGATAACAATAGGAAGAGATGGAAAAAATTGTTCCAATTTGATTTAACTGTTACCTTGAGGAAAACGAGATAAAATCATT
This sequence comes from Panonychus citri, assembly GCF_014898815.1. Lineage (NCBI taxonomy): Eukaryota > Metazoa > Arthropoda > Arachnida > Trombidiformes > Tetranychidae > Panonychus > Panonychus citri. Next base: position 3,465,583 of record NW_026515543.1, on the reverse strand, counting down.
GATTAAATGAACACAAATTCAGTTTAAATTAAACTGATTTGAATAGAATTCGGAAAATAGATGAAGATAAATGTAACCTTTTATCTTCATCTCATCATCTTTGATTCATTTAATCATCATGATTATTTGTTAAGTAAATTTGTTCAGCAAAATGATGGAGAAAAATGAAACATCATGATGAACATTTTCCTTTATTCAAAATGAACTTTTCTCTTCGTCTTCAACCATTGACATGGAAAAAGACATTCTGATATTAATTCAGATGATGAAGATAAAAATCAACGTTAACTTTGTTTTTTATCCTTTTTTTACTCATCCTTTTCATCATCTTCATCATTTTCATCCTCATCATCAAGGACATCATCTTAACTTGCGTTTTCTTCATTCAATTTATAAGAGGATTACCTAACATCCAATTACAGAAGCAAATGAAAATGCAAAACAGTTCAGGTTTTCATCATCTTCTTTCATCTGATTTCTCATTTTATTATCTGTTGATCTGATGTCATGATGATGATAGAATGAAAGAAGATGGAGAAGAGAAGAAAAAAATAAAGATGAAGATCAAAAGAGTTGAGGATAAATGCAATTCTCTTGATAATATTTTCATTCACTGGATCAGAATTGGATAACTTAATTCTAATTCAGTTAGTCGCTTTCTCTTGATCAACTAGCACAGTTTATCTTTTGGTTTTGTTATATTATTATTATTATTATTTCCAATGAGAAAATCAGTAGAAAAAAATAAAGAGTCTCAGAAAAGTTATCGACAGAAAAACTAAGAAGATGATGAAAGTACCGTTAGAGTAGAGAGAGAGAAAGGGAATGTTACCTTAGAAAGAAAAAAAAATAAATCACTTTACTGAGAATAAGATGAAAAGAATCAATCAGATTAAGAGATAATAATTTGATTAGGATTCTGAAGAAGAAGAAGAAAAGTTCTAAATGTAAATGTTGATCATTATCAATATTCAACTGATTAACTTTTGTCACATTCGATGAAACAAATGATAAAAATTAAATATTAATTTTTGTCTCCTCTTCATCTCGATTGTTACAATTTCATTGGAAATCAATTCGTTTGACAAACAGTAATTAGGTTAATTGGTGGACAATGAGGATCATATTGCTAACCTAATGATGACCATTGATGATTCCGGTTGATTTGACTCTTTTTCTACCTCCTAATTGTTTGGATTCTCTGGACAATCAACTGGAAATTGTTATTTAATTCTGTCAATGGATCACTTTAAAATACTGTGATATCTAAATCAACTACAATAGATGATGAAAACATGACAATCAATTTTAGATTGAAATACGATCAAGTGAAATTTGATTGAATTTTGATTATCTTCATTCTATTTATCTTTATGAAGATTTTTAGATGATGATGATGATGAAATTTGATCTCTATTATCAACAATAAAGTCGAAAATATAGTTTTGTAAAAATTTGGAAAATCAAATTTATGGTTAGTTTTTAAGTTCGAGAAAAAGTTTTCATCTCTTCTTCCAGTTCTTCAATCTTCTCAGTAAGAAATTAGAGAAGTCAATGTTTCCTGTAAAGATTGATTTTCTATTCTTTTATAAAATCAATCAAAATGATGAACAATAAATAAAATAGTTCATCTTAACAATTTAAACTTAATTGTTTCATTTGATTCTCAATCATAAGCTCTCATGTGTGTGTGTCTGAGTATCTTAGTTGGTTGGATAAAGATGAAGGGAAAAAGGTTGAAAGTGAAATTGTTTTTACTTTCTGATCATTTTAACTATAATGGAACAATCAAATTACCACAAATAATCAAGTTAACGGTCACAATTTATTAAATAATGTTACAAATCAATTCTCAGATTACTTTTCAATTCAACAAGAAGAAAATAACAAATGAAAACTTTCATCAATTCGAAACTAATAGAAAACTAATTATTCGAATAAACCAAATTTTCTACCCAACAAACTATTCCTATTGTAGCACCGTTGATGACAGTTTAGTATCTCTTTAATTAGTAAGTTACAATTTAGAGAAAATTAATTGTTACAATTGAATTTAATTCTCTTGCCTGTGGCTCCATCTCGAGGTTTAGATTTTCTCTTTTCGAAGAAAAATTTTGAAATTGGCGCTTTTCTATTTCGAAAAACAAACCACACCCACAGCAACAGAATCGGTGAAAAAAATAAACAATCAACAAACCGTTTTGTCTTCATCTTGTAAACTTTTTCTTCCCTTTTTTCTCTATCATGTAAATGAAATGTATTCGGTGTCACATTCAACAACTGAACATGAATTCCATGGAAATTTGAATAGTTCTCATCTCGATGAATCGGGTGATCATCTTTTAGTTAATTCACCGACAAGATTTACTTCATCTTCTAAACTTATTCTTGGTTCACCTTTGTCACCATCAATTGATGGTAACCAGAATTTAGTTGACATTAGTTGTGGTTCACCTACACACGAAGCTTTGTCACCTTCTGTAATGGTATCAACTGATTCACCTTCATTGAATAGTTCACATGGTGATGCTGCTGGTGGTGAACTTAGTTTACTCAGTGATCATGAAACAATCAGCGATGGCGCCAATCCAATGGCTAAATCAGTTCTAATAAACGATCAAAATATATCGACTCTTTTTGAAATGTTCCCAAAAAGTGAATCTCAAGGTGTTGTCAATGAATATGCGATCTCCAGTATCGTTTATGGTACCAAATTGTTGAGTTCAACATTGATGGAGGTGGAAAAGGCAAGAGGTGATTTAAAGAAAGAGATGAAAACATTGAAGTCCATTAAAAGCCAATTAGAATCGGAATTGTATGAGAAAAGAGTCGAAATTGATGAATTAAATCAGACAATTGAGAAAAAGATTGAAAAAGAACAAGCCAGATTGGAAGAGGCAAATAAGGACAAAGCTCTTTTGGTCGAAATGGAAGCAGTTAAACAAATGACAAAGAAAGAAAATGTTTCCCTTAAACATCGTATCAGTGAATTGGAACATTTACTCAAATTGGAAAAAAATACTTCGAAAAAGAAAGAGGAAGAGATTAAACGATTAGACTCGGTGAAAACGAATTTGGAAACTCGATTGTCCCAATCAAGTGAAGAAAGTTTTAACCATCAGAAACATATCAAAGAATTGGAAGTTAAATTGAAATCGACTGAATCTCAGATGAATCGAGTTTTAGAGGAAAAGAAGGAGATTAAAGAGCAATTTGTTAAAATTAATTCCGTCCTGAGAAGTTGCCTTAAATTGGAAAATGTAACTCTCAATGAGAGTGAGATGACTTTTGATGAGATTGTACCTTCTAAAAATCGTAAATCCTATTTGATGTCAGATTTAATTGACTCTGAGCTATTGGATTCTGAGTTTGTCCGTTCAGCTTTAATCGATCTCCTTACCAAAGTTGAAGCTTTGACCAAAGAAAGAGATGATCTTAAAATTGCTGTTGAACAAGGTGAACAATTAACTCAATCAATCAAGGAAAACAATCGAAATTTAAAGAGTAAACTTGACAAATTGGAAAACGATTGTAGACAATTGGAGAAGGATAATAATAATATGTCAAGAAAAATCGACGAACTAACTGGTAACCAGGAGAAGCTCGAAGAATCTTTATCTAAATCTAATTCCGAAAAGAAAAATCTCACCTCCAAAGTTGATTCTCTTTCTAATTTGAATGACAAATTGGAAAAAGAGAAACGTAAATTAACCCATGAACTTAATTCTCTCAAATCACTAAAAGCTTTAGCCGATAAAGATGCTTATGAATCTCGGGATCGATTCGAATCGAAGATAAAAAAATTAGAAATAACAAAGGAATCGCTTGATACTCGTGTCTCTTCATTGATTAAACAATGTAATCAACTTACTGAAGAAAAGGAATCACTTCAATCAGAATTGAAGATGGTCGATGCAAAGCTGATCGAACTTCAAAATCATAATTATAAATTACATTCGGCTCTTAATGAAGCCAATCTCGCTCTTAAACGAAGTTCTGACGGAGAAAAAGACTTAAAGAAAAAGGTCAACAATCTAACTGATTCGGTCGAGCAGCAAGATGCTGCTTCCAAAGATGTCACCAAACAAATCAGAAAATTAAAGGATCAAATCCAAGAATTAAAAAGTGAACGATCATCACTTCAAACTACAATTGAATCTGACAGGTAAATCTTTCTGCTTCTATTCAATCAATACCACTATTAATATGATCTCTCTCTCTCTCTCTCTCTCTCTCTCTCTCTCTCTCTCTCTCTCTCTCTTGATTTTAGACACAATTTGGTTCAGACAAAAGAAACTGTTTCACAGTTACAAATGAGGATTAAAAGATTGGAAGTGGAACTAAATTTATCTAATCTCAAAAGGAAAGAAGCAGAATTTCAACAAACTATTTTAACGAACAGTAATATTGACAAAGAAGCGAAGATCAAAGATTTAAAAAGTGAATACGAGGCTTTAGAGGATCGACATAAGCAATTGCTTCTTAATCAACAATCTATTGAGAAAAGTTTCTCAGTATCTGCGATCAATCGTCGAAACAATGACAAGATAGCAGAAGATACTTTTAAAAAGCGAGAAATTGGTATTAATTGTGGCATCGGAGACGAAAATGAAAGAAATGTCAACATTATTCTTGAAGGTGGCTGTTCATTTGCTGAGGATACCGATTTAACTGCAAAAGGATTAAGAGCTCTAGAAGATGAAAACATTAAACTTCAGAAAAAGTGAAAGTTTACAGCATTTGATGAATGAAGCGACAATTAATTCACCAAGTGCTAAATGTGATCTATCAAATGCTCTACGAGAAGCTCAGCAAAAAGCTGAAAACATTTTATCAAATGATTCTAATCAAACAATGGGTGAAAATGACAACGACAATATCGTCAATAGCAATTTGACCATTTCAACTCCAATAATCAAACGATACTCTCGATCAGATGTTCTAATCGGTAAAGACAATGGTGCTACTCGAAGTGGTGGTCAGTCAACAAAGTCAACAGCAGCATCAACATCTTCCACTCAATCAGCTCAAGTTGGTGGTCAACCGAGATATCGAACATCGTCTCGAACTATCCAAGAATGTACCAGAACAGAGAGAACTCAAATTACTTCAACACCAATTTCATCAACTTCTATTTATCGATTTCAACAGCACCATCAAAGATCAACTTCACCAAAAAGTCACAATTAATCAGGAATATAATCAATTTATCATTAACACTCATTCCGATCAACTATTATTATGATTTTCATAAACACGAAACTTTAATACAATTAACGAATTATTTGATTACTTAGATTGGATTTTATTCATTTATTTTTATTTAGATTGTTTATAAATATTACATAGAAATGATTAATTGTTGAGAATAAGCAAAAGTATTGGAGTAGATTACCGGTTGATATTTAGGTAGAATTGATAACTTCGTAGAAATAATCGATCAAATTGAGTGAAGGTTCACTTTGAGCTTGGTTTGGACTCTTAGCCATGTTTTTGACTTGGACTTCGAGTTTACAAAAGAAACTGTTTATTGAATCGATCGGGCATTTGAACTTTTGTTTCTCACAAAATGATTTCCCTTCGATTGTCGCGTTGATGATTATTCTTCCGAAGTTACAGAATAATTGGCTCTTTGTCGAATCAGTACAATCACGATTTCGAGATCCATTATATAACTTTGAATAGAAAAATCTATTGAATTGATTCTCACCAAAATCAGTTCCCAAGAAACAAGCAGCCGAGAGAAGACAATCATCAGGCAGTTCCAAATTGCGGAATAACTTTTCGAGAACATGAATATCAGCTGATCCTAATGAGTCAAACACTTTTTGGACCTTCAAAAGTTTCACATTCGTAGGGTCAGTATTTTGCCTGAGCTCATTGTACAATAAACTATAGTGAGTAAGAACAAAGCTAGAAAATAACATGAGTCCCATGATTAATGGGTGTTGGGATAATATTGGTAACACATACTCGGCTATTTGAGGAGCAGTTGATCGGGCGATTTCAGTTACTACTTGAGGAGAAATGTACATGATGATGATTAGAATTTATTGACTTGACAATTGATTAGAAACAAAGTTGAAGGTAAGATGAATATCGATTGACTTTAGAATCGTTAATGAATATCAATGGAAATTCATCTCGACTTTTATATCGCTCAGATGATAAATAAGACTGAGAATTATTCTCATCTTTTCTCAAGGCATTTGCTCTCCTATTTCTTTAAGACGTTTTGGAAAATTAAATTGTTTATCAAATTCTTTCATTTTAATCTATTTAGCCAACGTAAAAATAAAGATGAACTTTTCATTAGCAAAAATAAATCGACAATATAGATTCAGATCAATCATACATAATAGTTTCAACAGAGAGATGCTAAATTGGTGAAGACTTTAAATGATTTAGGTGAGCATTTGGTCAATCAACCAATTCAATTGTATAATAAGGAGAAAAAAATCTCTATATTGAGAATTCTACCAATACCAATACAAATTTTATCAGAAGAATTGGTGAAAATCTTAATTTAATTAGTACGAATGTCAAATGAACTTTTTGCGATTGAAAGTATAACATGCTAATCGAAACTAGTGAATAAAAGTATTTTTTTTGCTCTTATTACTGTAACTCTTTCGTTTGTCAACCGTATCCTGTGAAGAAAGATTCCAATGGACCTGAAAAGGAAACGGAAAAGGAAGTGATTCCAATCCGACAAATGGAAACAAGAAACAAGACAAATCATCAACCACCAAGGAGACAATTACAACAACCGGAAAACAAGATGATTCGAGTAAAGAAAATTCATCATCACCTTCAGGCTCAGATTCCATTGGAACTGAATCTTCATCATCCGGAGATAAAAACGTAAATTCAAAAGGACGAAAAGGATAATCAACTATATCGAAAATTCTGGAGAAAATATTGAAATTCATCAATACTGATTAGATTAATTCCTTTGTTATTTGATTAACGACAATGAATTTAAAGATGAAATTTGATTGTTTGAAAGATTATATGAAAATTGATTCAATTTCGTTATTAATACAATTTATCTTCGGTTGTTGTTCATAATAGTTTGGCGATTTCAGAGAAATAATCAAACCAGTTGTCTAAAGATTCACTTCGAACTTGATTCTGACTGATTGAAATCCATAAACACCAATTAATCAATCGCGAATAAATGTTCATAAATTAAAAGACGAAATTTGTTTGGTTTGCAGAAAAGTTTATTAATTAATAGAAATAGCAATAATTAATTGTTAGAAATGAGCAGTTATTTTGTTGGCATAATTAATTTTCAGTTGATATTTATGAAGAATTGATAATTTCATAGAAATAATCAACCAAATTATTTGGAGATTCACTTCGAGCTTGAATTGGATTCTTTTCCGTGTTTGCAACTTTGACCTTGAGTTTAGAAATAAAATTTTCTACTGAATTGATCGAGCATTTGAACTTTTGCTTCTCACAAAATGATTTCCCTTCGATTGTCGCCTTGATCAATGTTTTCTCGAATTTACAGAATAATTGTTGATTAGATGAACCAGTGCAGTCGCGATTTTCGAATCCATCAAAGAACTTAGTGAACAAAAACCTTTCGACCGGTGATATATGACGAGACTCTCCCATTAAACAAGCAGCAGAGAGAAGACAATCCTCACCAGAAAACTCAGAATCATGGAATAAACTTTTGAGAACAAAAAGATCAGCTGATCCCATCAAATCGAACACTTTCTGGACACGTAAATTCATTTTATCCGTTGGGTCAGTAAACTTAGTGAATTCGCTCCACAATGAGCCATATTTGGTCAAGAAAGAGCTCAGAGTTAGCAAGAACAAAATAACTGATGGATGTTCGGCTAACATTGGCAACACATACTCGGCTACTTGAGGAGCAGTTGATCGGGCGATTTCAGTTACCACTTGAGGAGAAATGTACATGATGATGATTAGAATTTATTGACTTGACAATTGATTAGAAACAAAGATGAAGGTAAGATGAATATCGATTGTCTTTAGAATCGTTAATGAATATCAATGAAAATTCATCTCGACTTTTATATCGCTCAGATGATAAATTAGGGAGCCATGATCTTCTTTATCCTTTTTCTCTCAAGGCATCTTAATATTTTCATCGCTATTTGTAGGCCATTTAATGATTCCTATGATTTTGTCCACCTTCCAGAGATACTGAGCCTCAGGCGAGTTAAGTTGAATTTCTTTCCTTTACTTTGAGATTAAGCATTAAGTTTGATTAACTTTTTTGCTTTTTTGCTTTTTCGTTTGATTGGTTTTTTGGAAATTTATTAATCGACTGATACAAAACATTGTCTTCTCATCATAATGATTCCAATTATACTACAGTATATTTGGTGAATATAAGACTAGTTGATGATAAACGTGAATAAAGTCAACTAGGAAAATTGTTGAAAGAAAATTTGATTTGATTGTTTGATTTGTTAATTAGCTTGAGTACAAAATTATAAGTATTATTTACATAATCTCATTTAGATAAACAAAATATTAAATAATAAATTAAGATAACGAATATGATCAATTACAGGATGTGTGAGATGAGATGTGATATCAATAGTTGTAGTGAAAACTGATTGATCATGATACTTGTTAATTATTGGTTAGAATGAGGAATAAGATCACATAATAGCTGAAATTATTAATTATTAATATTACTATTGATGAAAGTCAATAAAATTATGGTCATTGGACAGCCTTTTTTTGGTATTCAGTTGAGACAAAATCGTAATCATTTGTGCTGTAATAGACCATACTTTTGGCCATGAATCTATTGAAAGGAAAACAAAAGACATTAATTAGTTTCTGACAATCAAAGAATCATCAATATATTACAAACTCACTTTAAAAAATCATGAATATGAGAGAGTAAAAGTTGAATTTCTTTTTCATCTAAAGCTGTATATGCTAGAATACCACCAAGACGAGCTATTGGTAAATGGAAAATAATAAAGATTTAGTATTTGATTGTCGAGATTGGATTTGGTAAAGATGAAAAATAGAAACGATATTCACCAAATAAACGCAACAAATGAATGAATCCGTAAAAAGATGATGGCTCTTTATCCTTATTTTCATGGATAAATTGTTGATACTGTGATCGTTCAAATTTGTACAATAATTGAGAGCCCAACATTACATTGAAGTATTCCTTGAATCCATTAGTAACTTCAATCAAAGTGGCTTCTTTGGCTGCGTTCAGTTTACTTGATTTCTTAATTGAGATATAATCAGAGAGAATTGCATCTACTGGAACACTGGAGGGAAGTTTACATAACTTTTTCTGTCTAACAATTAGATCCCAATCCTCCATGAGAAGTGGTTTAAGCTCGTCCGGTATTTTTATTCGAATCTCCAATTTGTTGGTGTAACATTCCTCAGGTTCAACATGAGGCTCGATTTTGGGTCGTTTACTTTTACTCTGCTCTTTGTTTGATATTTTTCCATCGTTGTTCAATTTTTGTTTGATTCCTTTTTCAATAACCATTGGTTGATTTGGTTCTCCGGATCCTTTCTTGTTCTTAAGTTTACTCTTATTCTTCGCGGCACTAAAAATAGAACAATAGAAATTTTTATCAAGATTAATAAGATAATGATAAAAATCGAGAGGTTCATAGATATTGAATTTTCTTTGAACAAATAATTTAACTTGAGATCAAATAAAATGAAAAAGTTCTTACTTTGAAGCTGAATAAACATATTTGTGGCTTTCAGAGAGATCCTTTTGTTTGTGGACATTAGCATCATTGTACTTGAGAATACGACTTTCGTATACCCACTCGTCCCAACTAATTAAGAAGAGTTAAGAAAAAATCGAAATTAGTTGCAAAGGAAAATTTGTCACAAAAACAATAATAAGAAAGAGAAGTCACTAGGTAACCTTTTATTCCATCCTTGATAATGAACTAGATATCGAACACCACCAGATTTTATATATGCGACCTTGAGACACTAAAAATAGAAAAGAATAAAGGTAAAAGAGAAAAATTGAAAGAAAACATGAGAAGATGAATCGAAGAAAAAGATGAACATAAATTAGAATTTGAAACTGTAAAAGTCTTGAAAGGTAAACTAAAAAGAACTAGTTGCCAAAAAGATTATGACACAATAGAAAACAAGAGATTTTCTCACCTTAGCTTCATATAGTAAAGGCCCATGGAAACAAAGTATCTTTTCACCTAATTGGGACAAAAGAATAGAATAAAATGAATATTCAGTCAATGGAAAATTAATCAATTACAAATGAAATTACTAATCAAACATGCGATGGGAAAGAAAAATATTTACACAAATTAGGAACTTTACCTTCTGAGAAACAAGGTTTCGGTGGCATAATTAAAGGCCAAATTAAAAGGATAACAAGTAACTAATTGCGAAACAATGAAAATGAGACAATTGATTAAGATAAATTAACAGTGAAAATTAACAATTAAATTTAAATAAAAAAATGACAAAAATTGTAAAGAGAAAAAAAAATTTTCTTTTTTTTCTTCTTTTCTAAAGTTACGCCATCAGGTGAGGAAAAAGAACACCAATCGAACCGAGAAAAGAAGCGGGAATATTTTATCTTATTCTTTGTTAATCCGATTTACGATTCTTTTTAATTGTTCGTTTTTCGATCAATTTTTTCGATTTTTTTACATTTTTTGAATGAATTGAAATCTATTACATCGATAGCATGGATTACATTGTGACCAATGAAGTAAATGTCACACGAAATTAAGTAATTGTTACCTGGATGATAACAAACAAAAATCAGTTTTTTTTTTCATTCAAGTTTGACCTTTAATTTTGTTGATAATTTTGATTCATTTATTTTGTTGTGTGTTTAATATTTAAACGAATTAGATTTTTTTAATTACAATTAAAGTAAATGGGTAAACATTAAAAAATGTTGTTCAGTTTACTGTTAAGGTTACCCTTGAATTTTGTATGTATTGTTGTTAAATCATTGAATAGATTCAGTGTCAATGTTATATGAACAAAAATAATGTCCAATTTTCAAGGATTCAAACTGATAATCAAATAAATTTATGAAATAATTAACTTCCGAATTACTGAATAGTCCTTACAATCCATTGGTGAATTAACTTGATGATTTAAAGTCTATTTATTCAGACGATTTAGTCTTCTCACCAACAACAATCAGAGAATTGGTATAAAAGACCTGACGATTATCACATATCATTAATTGCTCATCGATCTTTGTACTAATCATCGTTAAATTGTTTCTGTGTCTTCCCGTGAGAAAATTTAAATTCAAAATGGCTACAAGTCAATATCGAGTTACCCTTTTAATTGCTCTTGTTACTTTAATTGTAATCGTTTTCGCTGGTCAAACGTCTTCGGTGAAAACCAACAATTCCAATGGAACTGAAAAGGAAACGGAAAAGGGAAGTGATTCCAATCCGACAAATGGAAACAAGAAACAAGACAAATCATCAACCACCAAGGAGACAATTACAACAACCGGAAAACAAGATGATTCGAGCAAAGAAAATTCATCATCTTCAGGCTCAGATTCCATTGGAACTGAATCTTCATCATCCGGAGATAAAAACGTAAATTCAAAAGGACGAAAAGGATAATCAACTATATCGATAACTCTGGAGAAAATATTGAAATTCATCAACACTGATTAGATTAATTCCTTTGTTATTTGATTAACGACAATGAATTTAAAGATGAAATTTGATTGTTTGCAAAAAAAAAGTTTATTAATAAATAGAAATAATTAATTGTTATAAATCGAATTTCAGAAAATTATTACAATTTATCTTCGGTTTTTATTCATAATAGTTTGGCGATTTCAGAGAAATAATCAAACCAGTTGTCTAAAAATTCACTTCGAGCTTGATTCTGAGTTTGTTGCGAGTTTTTGACTTTGACTGAGATTTTAGAAATGAAACTTTCTACTGAATCGATCTGGCATTTGAACTTTTGTTTCTCACAAAATGAATTCCCTTCGATTGTCGCCCTGATACTTATTCTTCCGAAGTTACAGAATAATTGGCTCTTTGTCGAATCAGTACAATCACGAGTTGGAGCCTCATAGAACCAACGCATGTAACTTGATCTTATAGTCTCATTTTTGTGGTTTTCACTTCCAGCGAAACAAGCAGCAGAGAGAAGACAATCCTCACCAGAATATACGGAATCATGAAATAAACTTTTGAGGACAAAAAGATAAGCTGATCCGGTCGTATCAAAGGTTTTATGGTCCAGACCACATCGCGGGTCTGGTGCGTTATACATTTGCTTAAAATCATCACAAAATTTGCTCAAAGATGTCATATAAGAGGTACAAGTTAACATGAGCATTACATGTAATGGAAATTGTGATGATAAGGGTAACACATAACTGATGATTTGAGGAGCAGTTGATCGGGCGATTTCAGCTACTAATTGAGGAGAAATGTACATGATGATGATTAGAATTTATTGACTTGACAATTGATTAGAAACAAAGATGAAAGTAAGATGAATATCGATTGACTTTAGAATGGTTAATGAATATCGATGGAAATTCATCTCGACTTTTATATCTCTCAGATGATAAATAGAATGAGAATTATTCTCATCTTCTCTCAAGGCATTTACTCTCCTATTTCTGTAAGATGTTTTTAGAGCCTAAATTGTTTATCAAATTCGTTTGTGTTAATCTATTTAATCAACGTGAAAGTAAACTTTTCGATCGCAAAAATAAGAAGAAGAGGAAGAGTTTAAATGATTTAGGTGAGCATTTGGTCAATCATTCAATTCAATTGAATAATAATTAGAAAAAATCTCCATATTGATAATTTTACCAATACAAATTTTATCAGAAGAATTGCTGAAAATCTCAATTTAATTAGTACGAATGTCAAATGAACTTTTTGCGATTGCACGTATAAACATGCTACCGTATCCCGTGAAAAAAGATTCCAATGGAACTGAAAAGGAAACGGAAAAGGGAAGTGATTCCAATCTGACAAATGGAAACAAGAAACAAGACAAATCATCAACCACCAAGGAGACAATTACAACAACCGGAAAACAAGATGATTCGAGTAAAGAAAATTCATCATCATCTTCAGGCTCAGATTCCATTGGAACTAAATCAATATCATCCACAGATGAAAACGTAAATTCAAAAGGACGAAATGGTTAACCAATCATGTTATCATGTCGAAAATTCTGGAGAAAATATTGAAATTCATCAATACTGATTATACTGTTTCCTTTGTTATTTGATTAACGACAATGAATTGGAAGACGAAATTTGTTTGTTTGCAAAAAAGTTTATTAATCAATAGAAATATTAATAATTAATTGTTAGAAATGAGCAATTATTTTATTGGAATAATTAATTTTCGGTTGATATTTATGAAGAATTGATAATTTCATAGATATAATCGATCAAATTATTTGAAGATTTACTTCGGGCTTGATTTTGACTTTTCTCCGTGTTTTTGACTTTGACTACGATTTTAGAAATGAAATTTTCTACTGAATTGATCGGGCATTTGAACTTTTGCTTCTCACAAAATGATTTCCCTTCGATTGTCGCCTTGATAGAAGTTCTGCTGAATTTACAGAGTAATCGTTCATTTGGTGATTCAACGCAATCCGGATTTTCAATTACATTAGAGATCTTTTTGTAGAAGGATCTTGCGGCTTCGTCTTCCGAACGCCAAGCTCCAGTGATACAAGCAGCGGAGAGAAGACAATCCTCACCAAGAAACTCGGAATCTCGGAAAAAACTTTCGAGGACAAAACGATCAGCTGATCCTATTAATTCGAGCACTTTCTGGGTATGAGACGTATTCAGGTTCTCAAAATTGGTAAATTGAGTAAACTCATTCCACAATAAACTATGTTGCCTCAGAATACTGCACAAGGTTAACAGAACTATAACAATTGATGGATGTTGGGCTAATCCGGGCATTACATAATCGGCAACTATAGGAAAAGTTGATCGGGCGACTTCAGCTACTAATTGAGGAGAAATGTACATGATGATGATTAGAATTTATTGACTGGACAATTGATTAGAAACAAAGATGAATATCGATTGACTTTAGAATCGTTAATGAATATCGATGGAAATTCATCTCGACTTTTATATCTCTCAGATGATAAATAGAATGAGAATTATTCTCATCTTCTCTCAAGGCATTTACTCTCCTATTTCTTTAAGATGTTTTCGAAAATTAAATCGTTTATCAAATTCGTTCATTTTAATCTATTTAATCAATGTGAAAGTAAAAATAAACTTTCGATCGCAAAAATAAATCGACAATTTAGATAAAAATCAATCATATAATATAAGTTTCCACAGAGAGTAGATAAAAAGGTGAAGAGTTTAAATGATTTAGGTGAGCATTTGGTCAGTAAAGGGTCAAATCAAAAAAAGGTTTATCATAAACTAAATTGGTAATTCTTTCAACACAAATTGAACCCGCAGAATTGATGAAAATCACAATTAAATCAAATACGAAATTTGAAATGAACTTTGGCTCCACCTGTTGAGAGTAGAAAGAATCTCATCTTATGCAATTGGTAAACAAAAGTGTCTTTTCTTGCTTAGATTAATTTGATTAGATTTATATTTCTTTTGATTAGAATTGTAATTTGTCAATCTTGTTAATTTTGTTGAAATTTTATAACTCATCATTCAACAATGATTACTTGCGCTCTTTAATTGTTTTGAAAGAGTCAAGACAAAAGAAATGTCTGTTTGCAGGTAATTTTAATCTTCCCAATGATTAATCATTGATCACTTACCTTTATCTTCACAATCACTGGTTTTCATTTCATCTTAATAGCTACTCTATCAACCAATCATCATCAACAGTCATCGTAATGATTTGATGGTATATTGGTTAATAATAATCTGGATTTGAGTTACTTTTGTTAAGCTAACAGCTGAGTGATTGACTCGTGTTGACAATTGAAACCAACTCATCACAATCAATGAACATGGGCTCAGCCGATCAAATTAATCTCGATTTATGTTTAGGTAAGAATCTCATCTAAACAATTATTTCCCTTTGTCTATTTATCATCAAGATTAAATTATCTTTTCTATTGATGTTTTTATCATTGATTTTCCCCTTTATTGTTGCTCTCCTTTAGCTCAAGCAGCAAATCCTCTTGATGTTGAGGTTAACGATGAAGCGATTGGTCAACTTGTCCATTTGATGAAGGACAATAAGGAAACCATTGGATTTGTATTGAGATTTTTTGGTCACAAAATTCAATCACCTCATGAATTGGAAGCCTTGAAAGCGATTAATGTTATTCAAACTCTAGTTAAACGATCAGATAGAAAATTCATTGAAGAGGTTGGAAAATTTAGATTTCTCAATGAGTTGATTAAGGTTATCTCTCCAAAGGTGAGTTAATATCTTCCGATTTCTCTTGATTCTCGCAAATAATCATATCAAACATGATTAATTCAATTATCTTCTCTTACTCTTTTCAGTATTTAGCACAAAGATCTCCAGACAGAGTCAAGAAAAAGATCATTGAATTGCTCTACCTATGGAGTATTGAGCTGAAACATGAACCCAAAATATTTGAAGCATATCAAATGCTGAAAAGACAAGGAATCATCACCTCCGATCCAGCTCATTTGTTACCTGTAAATATCATTTAGTTACCCTTAGGCTATCTGATTGTTTCTAATTTAACCTTTTTTTAAAATCTTCCAGGAAAGTAAACCTATTCCTCCACCGCCACCAAGACCGAAAGA
This sequence comes from Panonychus citri, assembly GCF_014898815.1. Taxonomy (NCBI): domain Eukaryota; kingdom Metazoa; phylum Arthropoda; class Arachnida; order Trombidiformes; family Tetranychidae; genus Panonychus; species Panonychus citri. The sequence continues at coordinate 3,449,814 of NW_026515543.1, read as the reverse complement.
TGAAATTTGGGATAATGCTGAAAATGCTCTCATGTTGAAACGATTAATTCAAAGTGGTCAACCAGAAGACCGGATTGCAGCTAATAAATTGATTAAAATGTTGGCTCATCAAGCTGATAAGAAAACTGAGATCAAATCTCGATGTCAAACTGAACTAGAATTGGCTCGTAACAATGGTAAACTTTTCTCTGAAGTTTTGGCCAATTTCAATTCATCGGAAGGTGAACATTTCACCGAGAAAGAGCTTCTAGATGAACTATATGATAGTTGTAAAAAATTACGACCTAAATTGTTTAAATTAGCCGGTGAATTGTCCGAAACTGAACCATTGTTTGAAGAGCTTCTTAAAGTTAATGATGAACTGACTAAAGTGATCAACGAGTATGATGTTAAAGTTAATCAAGTGCCTCAACCAATTGGCAATGATAATAATACTAACCCTGATTCTGGTAATTTACTCTGGGAAAATTCACCAATCAGAAGTAATTCATCAAAAGCTTCAACATCCTTGTCAACAACAATTACATCAAACAATAATTTGGTTGACATAAGCTCACCAACAACTGAATCCTCGTCATCTTCAAGTATCATTACTTCAACCGCTGCCTCTTTGATGACCTCCACTAATTCAATTCCACTGAATGGTTCACATTTCGGCGATGTTAGTTTACTAAGTGACCATGAAGCAATCAAGGATAATTCTGATTCTAATTCAGCTGTCAGTTTACCCCCACCAACAACAATTAACAATAATAGTGAAACCATGTCAACCCTTTTTGAAATGTTTCCCAAAACTGAAACTCAGGGTATGGTGAATGCTCATGTTAATTACTTGAAAGATATTCTAGTTCCCTGTATGCATAAACCCCCGAATGTTGCATCAATCGCATCAAAAGATTTACTATCATCCTCACCTTTCACAACACCAACATCAACAACAATCACCGAACCAACAATTAGTAAATCACCTAAACGATCAACATCATGTTTAGATGAGCTGGAAAACATGATGAGATTAACGTTAAATGCTGGACCTAAGCCAGAAAATTGTGGTGATTCCAATATGCCTCTTAATGCATTACGAACAATGATTAACATTCCAACTATCGATAAACAATCAACAACATGCAATCAAATGAACAATATTATAAATCCAACCATCGAATCAAATATTAATCAATCAGACCTTTTAATCTCACTGAATTCAAAAGAACTGGAAACAACCACATCATCAACTGAATCAACTGAATCAACTGAACCAACAACAACATCCACTTGTCCTTCAATTGTCTCATCAATCACTGATATTTTCATCCCATTAGAATCAGTTGAACCCAGTCAACGATCACCAATCATCCTAGTCAATGAGAAAGAAATTAAATCAATTTTAAACTTCGGATCAAATCAGCCTCGTTCCGATGTGTCCGTCGCCGTTTTAACCACGACCAATTTATCAAACAAAACAATTAACAAAATCTATTTCCATATAACCTCATCAAAGGTAATTCACTTTCCCTCTTTAATTGTCAATAAGTAATTCGTAATCTAATTGTTTTCCTACTGTTTCTTTTTCCTCAGGGGATGAAATTCAAATTTCAAGCACCATCTTCAACGACTTTATCACCTTCGAGTCCATTTTTACCTCCATCGGCAATTACCCAAGTGATTATTTTCGCAAAATCGAGTCCAAGTAAACAGGAAGAATGTCAATTCCATCTTGAATATTCAATTGAGACCGAAAATTTCGATAAATCCGGAAAAGTTATTCTTTAAACGCGAATTTAAATTTAACAGTCCACTTATTATTCAATTGTAATCCATCTTGATTACAATAAAACTTTTAATTGTGTAATTTAATTATGTATTTATTAAGAAAAAAGCATTTGAAAAATTAAATTGGTGATTAATTATAAGAATTGTACACATTTCGGATTGATTGTTGTTAACTAATTGGTTTCCAATCCACTGGGATAGCCACTGATCCTCAAATCAAAATCACCTCCGATCCTTATACTGGATTTTTACTGGACTTTCGAGGTGATCTAATCCGATTAACGAACCTTTTGATTGATCCAATGAACGAAAATGAGATGTTTGATTTATCACAATTAACTGATTGCTGCTTCTTTGTTGATCCTTGCGGTGGTGAATGATCAATGATAATCAAACTCTCATCCTCTGGGATGCAAACACTGGAGCAATTGAATTTATCATTAGATGAGAAAATGTTGTTTGTTGAATTCATGATAGAATAACAATTAACTGATCACAACTACCTGTTAATTGTGCCAACAGAAAACGATGATTACTAATCAATGAAGATTCGTCTTAATTTGTATTCATTTTTATACTTTTTTCACCAGTGGACTCAAGATCGCATGTCCAATTCAGTGGATTAAATTAAAATATTTAAGATGATTAAGCTTCTTAACAATCAAGGTAAATTAACCTCAGGTAAACCACCTGTTAATTAAGGCTAAAAGGTTTAACAATTAACCCATTTAGTTCTTGCAGATCAATAGTTAATCTTTTCGTTTAGATTTTCTTTGAGCAATTGAAAGATTTTCTGTTTTAAATGGGAATCGTAATTTTTGAAACAATTAAAGATCAATGAGAGTGGTTGATTAACCTGATTGCGATTGGTTGGAAAATTTAAATTGTGTTATGGTAACGAAAAGCTAATCAATTGATGACTTTTCCACTTTAACCTTTTTCTAGATAAATAAGTTAACTAGATTTTCTTAATCATCTCATTTTTTTACATTTTCACCTCTTTCATTTTCTTAATCTTATCTTTTTTTTTAAATTAATCCTTAATTAGTGGCTAATTATGTCTATTTTTCCAGGTAAAAGTCAATTTATGAGCCGAAAATCGGGAATAATTAAGAAACGAATTGTTTGGACAAGAGATGGTGGATATGTACAGGAATCAATTGACAAAGGTTAATATTTCGAGGGTTCTGATTATATTGTGATGCTAATTTATCTTCTTAATTGTTTACATGTTTTCTCAATCAGGATGGATTATGTGCCCTCGATCTGCGGTAATTATTAATCATATAAATTGTTTTCTTTCATATAAGATCATTAGATTGTTTTGGCTAATAATCTATTCAAATTTTTCTGGTTTTCTTGTCGACATTCAGAGCACTGAAGCTGATTTCGGACGATATTCTGACGACTACCCTGAAAATAACCCTGACCACGAAGGTGAATCTCCATTTACCTGTCCCGATGAAAACGTTGAAAAGGTTGAAGGGGGCGAAGGTGAATGTAAAGATGAACCTCTCACTATTCCTGAACCAATGAAGTTAAAGGAGATCGAGGCGTTAATAAAAACACCGGAAGAATCAGTTACTGTCCATGATGGTAACGGAAACACTAATGATGAAGATGATAGAAATCATCCAGGTTACGGAAGTGCAGATGCTGACGAGGAAATGATTCATTCTGTAGCTGAGGAGGCGGAAGTTACTATTGGCGATGAATCTCAACAGAGTACAAGTCAAGATAGTTTTGAGCCGATTGCGGGTCCAAGTGGAATCAATTTCGGTGCAACCACCAGTGGATTGAATCTTCCCTCTTCCTTTGAAGATGAAGAGGAAGGGAAAAGGCCAAGGAAAAAAGTGTGTACGATTGATTATAATGATTATGATTTCGACGATGAAGATTATGATCATGGTTACGATTATGAGGATTACGATCTTGATGACGATGATTCAAATAACAATGAATTCGGCTCAACTCAGACGATACTTCCACCGCCGTTAATACACCATAGTTACACTCGAAGTCAACATTATCATACAGGTGAACCAAGGGAGGGCATTAGTGCAGCCGATTGGAGTGAGGCCGGTCCTTCAGGCGTTGGTCAAGCTCAGCCTCAGATTAATTCTCAGCTTGAATCTCGACCTGGTTCTCAACCCGATTCGGGACCTTCGTCGTCCCATGCATCCGCTGTTTCGGGCCCATCTTCCACCGGGGCTGTTGGTGCTCCATCTGATTCCGATCTTTCCTCTTCCTGTTCCCACCATTCACTTGTTGATCGTTACACTCACATGAACATTTCCGGTTGTGAAGATCAGACTGATGAGGAATGTGCTTTTGATGAGAGTGACGATTAATCAATTGACAACAATCAACGAAATTGTAAATCTTTTCCAAGTAATTACATCAATCGAACATGAATTTTTTTCTTCTACTAAATTTCCTCAAACAACTTATGACATTTTCTTTAATCACTCAACAATTTATGTATTTACACATTTGATTAACATCATCGAGACTTCATCAATCAGATAATTTATTTTGTATAGTTAATTTTATTCATCTCAATTGTAGGACTTTTAAGATTATCATGATTATAATCTCATCTATGTATAAATTACATTTAATAGTAACAATTAAAAAGATCTGTCAAATTGATTTGGTTTCGTGATAATTTCATTGATTACTTTAAAATTGATATAATTTCATCATCTAATCATGAATAAATAGATTGAGAAAATGATTAGATTTACAATTTCTAAAGCATTTTGATTGTCAATATGATATTTATACTGTTGATTGTTTAGTAATCAAAAAAATTAAAAGGGAAAAATATATAAATATATCAAGAAGATTAAGGATTTAAGCTAAATTAGTTAATCAGTCAAATTGAGCGAGAATGATGAAAGCAATTGATTGTCTCACTTTTTTGTACTAATTCAAATTGTGTAATAATAATATTCCAATTGTTAATATTAGTAACAAAATTAAAATTGATTTTCGCCTAATTGTTTACTTAATTCAATCTTTGATTGAATCTCTCATTGGGAACATTAATAATTTCGTCCGCATAAATGATAATAAAGGTAATTCCTCGAAAATTCTGTTTGTTGATTCTGTTGGTGTGATTGTTGATGATTGAGATTTAATTGTTGATCGCATTGATGATGCATCTTGGATATGAGAGATCAAATTGTGGAATGGATCAGTTGATGATGAAGATATGATTGAAAGTGGTTTGGTTGATGATTCGTTGTTTTGAACTGATTGTTCAGATTCTGTGGAGTAAAAGAGGAGAAAGACAATTAGAAATTTAGTTCAACAATTAAATTGTTTGTCTGAAAAAAAACAACAGTTAATTACCATTAGTTTTAACAGAGGCTTTTGGACTTGAACATGGTTGCATAAAATTTGGATTATTAAGGAAAAATGTAACATCAAGTAAATTGTTTGATAGTTGATTGTTGATGGAGGGCTGATTTTCTTCCGATTGATTAGTTAATTCACTTGAATCATTATTTGGTTTGATAGATGAAGATGATGAGGATGATGAGGATGATGAAAGTGAGGCACTTGAAGTTGTGTTTTCAATTTTAGGTAAAACCATCGGTGGTTCCGGTTTTGGTGACACTTGGGGAACTTTATTTGATTCAATTGAATTAGTAATTGATATTGATGAACTTGAAGTAGATTTTGTTATTGGCAATGTTGATGATGAGGATGAAGATGAAGATGAATTTTCAGATTTTGATGGTAATTCCATGTTGGACATTTTGTTGACAATTCGATGGTCAGATGAGTGAGATGTTACTGTTACTGGTGAGTTCATGGTGATCTCATTGGATTCTGAGCTTGACTCGAATGAAGTGAAGAAAAAATTGTCAACCTGGAAGAGGGAGAAAAAAAAGTAAAAGAGACAAAATTAGGAACTAAATTAAATCAATGAAAAGAGTAAATTATTGTAACCATCAGAGCATAATAGTTGATTAGAAGAGGTTAAAATGATTTTGACATGATAACGGAAAGAAATGATTCCATAATCAGTTGACATTGAAGTTAATTGTGGAAAATAACAAAAAGTAAATAATTTGAATGAGGAAATTGTGTTTAGAAACGGTTGAGATACAATAAGCGTAACAATTAAAATTGATGTAGTAAAAGAAAAACCTTCCCATCATGTAAGAGAGTAACAATTAAAGATTGTGTGTAAATTAATGTTGAATAATTTATAACTGTAAACGGTTTGTAACCTTTTCCGGTTCAACTGGAAAGAAACGGAAATACTTTTACAGCTAAGAATCAACCTAATATGTATCAAACAACTAAATCTAATTAAAGAGACAATTGATTTTTCCGAGTAACTATTTACTGGTAGACAGTAAATTCATCATGAAAACAAGGTCATCATCATGATAGATTTACATTCATCACCATTCAGATCAATTGTTGAGTGAAAAAATGTCATCTTCATGTTAACTGTTTTTTTACCAACTTACATTTTTTTTATCGATTTTTAAAGATCTGAGAAAGACTTGAAATGAATGTGACGATTCCCAATTTAATCGGCATGATGTTGATTCTTCTGGATTCAATAAATTCTCCCATATTTTATAACTAAAAGGAAAAAGAATGGAAAAGAAAAAGAAAACATTAGATTCAACCGACGGAAATTAGGCCATGATAATAGTCGATGGAAAGAGTTGCACCATTGAGATTACAATTCTGATTGAAAAGGTAAGTTAATTTCGATAGAATTGAATGAGAATGATGATCAATCTAATCACTATCACAATTAAATTAGAGTTGGTGTTCATAACAAACCTTTGAGATGTTTTATCTTCAAATAGATCAGCTGTAATACTGTGTTCGGCTTCAATATGATTATCTTCAATGGCCTTAGTGAAAGATTGATTAATAATATTATTCAAGGTTGGTAAACTTTTGGCTAGTTCATTAATAGTAAATGAATCAGAAAATTTTGGTGATGATATTAGATTTCCAGAGATATTTGATTGACAATTTGAACTGTTGTCTATTTGTGAGCCTAATTGATTATCACTTGATGGCCTGGTCCTTGTTGTCGTTTTAGTTTCATCATTTACCAATGGAATGGCCTCTTGAAAATCGGTGAAATCATCAAAATCATCATCATCATCTTCTTCTTCGTGGTGAATATCAGGATCAACAGATTTACAGTAATTATCACCAATCAAATCATCTCCATTAATAGAATCAGCAGCACAATTAGTACTCATGGTTTGCAGAAAAAAAGGAGCTTCAAGCTGAGGAAAAATAATCAGGCCAGAATTTACCTCTTATAGAATAGAATTGGATGGAAATTTCAACAAAAATAGAAAACATATATAAGTAAATCAACAATTATAAAATATAAACAAGAAAAGAAACAAAAGGAACAACAATTAAAATAGAAAATTAATTAATTGAAAAACGAAAAGAGTGAAAAATAAAAGGATAAGTAGAAAACAGAAAAATAGGAAAATAAAAGAGGAGAAAATGTTACAAGATTTTCTGTTGTTGATGTGGTTATAAGGTCACTTTTGATTGTTTGATTATCTTTTCTGTTGAGATTTAATTGTTTCACATTATCGATAATCAATCAAAAGCTAATAACATCACAATTAACAATTAGTAATTAATAAAATAAAACAATTAATAAAAGAAAGAGAGAGAAACATTTACAATCAAAGAGGAAAATCTTTTTGTTGTTACCAAAAAATCAGCTGACTTACATTTGAAATTAGAATGAAAAAAAGGCGGCTAATTCAGCCGATCCAGAAATGCTTTTCTAATTTTCATCAGTTAATTGTAACAATTAAAATGAGCAAGTGGGTCTAATTTCATGAATGAATCAATTGAACCAAATTTACAATACAAAGTAACTGAATATCGTTTTATTATTAATAATTATCAATTTGAGTTTGTTGAATTGATTCAATTGCAATTACTTTTCAAGTGATTTAGATTATTGTAAATTGTTTATTGATTAATTATTATGATGGTTAAGAACGAGGATCTAATGATACTCAATGTAATTTGTAACTTTGATCATCAATAATCTAGATGATTATGAATCAATTATATAAATAGTAAGAGAAGCAATTGAATTGTAATTGTGAAAGAAAAAAAAATTATGAATGAAATCTAATCACTAACAATTTAGATCAGCTCTCTGTCCATTTGGAGTATTAGAGTAAAAATTATATTGAATGAAAAAGAAAACAATGAAGATGATGAAGATGAAGATGATACTCATGTGATAGGAAAGTGCCTGAAGAATTGTAATTAATTAAGTTAATAGTTGATCTCTCGTAAAAGTTAACAATCGGAAACACTTAAGCATTTCCGCTCTTTTGAAAAGGTAAAAAATATTACATAGATTTCGACAGGATAAAGATGAGGATGAAGATGAAGATGAAGACAGTTATCATCTTGATAGAGTAAATTGTGTTACCAATTTAAAAATCAACACAAAGTCCATTAAATAGTAAGCTAATTGTCGCAAATCAGATAATCCATTGTCATCGTCATCTAATATCGTTATTATTATTACCTTAACCTCCGCCTATTTGTCGTTTCATCTTAATCATTTCAAGTTAAATTAACAATTAATCATCTTGATTATCGGTAAACTGAATGGGACAATTTCCTGTTATTCAATATTAACCGATTACCTTTGCCTCTTCATTCAGATTGTCAACCTGATTTAATGAAATGATTAAAATCTAAAAGAAAAGAGATTAAAACAAACAATCAGATTTAATTGTAATTGATATTGTAATTGCTTGGGAGGCAATTTGGATTCGTTGATTTTTCATTAATTCAAAGTGTCAATTGATCTTAGTTAAGCAAGAAAAGTCATGAATGAAGCATCTTCTAATTGTAATACTATCAATAATACTATTAGATAATTGTCATTGATAATTGAAGATTAACGATTAAAAAAAGAGGACTCTAAACAATTAAGATAATCAATTGTCTCGTATTTGTGTTTACATTTGATTTCATTCATGAAATGATTTGATTGCTTAGTTATTACAATAACAATCAAATAAAATATCATTTACATATAAAGTAAATTAACTAATTAACTTAATAATATTTTCGTTTCTATTGAAATTAAATTGGAAAACTTCATTATCAACAATTAAGAGAGAGAGAAAAATTAACTAAGGTGGGTCGCTTAAAATTGACAATTAACTTTAAACCGGTTCACAAAATGTACTAATTAACTTTTGATATTCAATAGATTTGGAAAAGTGATCAAGGTTAACAATCAAACTGTAAATGAGTGATCAAAGGATAGTTCAATTAAATTAATGAAGTAAATCAGTTATTGGGCAATAACAATCAAGAAAATGATGATGATTAGTTAGTTAGAAATTGCTTATTGATATTAATTTGATTGTAGATTTTTCTTAAATGATTAAAATAAAATGATAATCAAAGGAAAGGAAATCGACTAACATCCGATTAGGCAAACAATTAAATCAGCAAACAATAATCGTTAATTGTAACTAAATCCACTTGATGGAGAAGAAGAAGAAGAAGAAAAAAAATTAACAACGACAACGATTTAAGATGAAATTGATTGTTCAACACTTCCGGCGACAATCATGATAATATCAATTCTTAAAGATCTCAGGTCATCATCATGATTATCTTTTTCTAATTTCATCTAATATCACAATTAATCATTATCTCCATGTTCACCATGGTAAATAGTGATAAAGTCTTATCATGATGAAATAAACTCTCCTCCCATTAACCATATTTAGGTTTCCATCAACTAAATCTGCCAATTCATTCAACAATTAAGTTCCAATCAAGGTTTCTAGTCAATGAAGTGACTTTTCCGTAGAAATACACATTTAACAATTAACTTAATCATCTACCTCTCTTTTTAATTTTCAAGTTCTTAGTTGATCATCACAATTAATTACCTTTAGTCTTTGCAAACCAATTTACACTCACAACAACTGCCATTTACTTTCAAACTGATTGACAACAATAAGTAAATCAACACCAATCAATTAATTAAATATCAACAACTACTTATAAAATCATCATCTACAAATCAAATCACCGTTATACCGATAAATTGACTTTAAATTGTTAGATAATTCAATCAATCAGTTAACAAGTACAAAGAAAAAAAAAGTAAGAGAAATCATTTAATTGCCTTGTTTAATTATCCTTTTGTCTAAATTGCTGTCTAACCAATTAGACAACAAATACCTGTTGATTGTTAATCATAATCATTGATAATTTTCCTCATTTTCATCAACAGAATCAACAAATCAACAATGTCCACCTTAAGAATCAGTAAATCAACAATTTTAACAACATTAGCAATTTGTTTCTCAATCATTGGTAAGTACAAACCTTTTTAATTGTTTCCAAAATATCCCTTTGTTTTAATTGTAGTCCATTGATTGTAACAATTAGTCAAACAATAGAAAATCAACCAATTTGAAGATCACAAACTAATCCAATGAGAGAAAAAAAAAACAATTACGATGTTCCTCTCAAGAAGATTAGTTAATTTCTAATAAGAATTAAAAAGAGAGGGAAATTAATCAGATAATAGAAAAGAGATCATCTGATTTAATTATCTTGTTGTTTTCTTATTATTTTCATTGTGTGACAATTGGAATTATCAATCAACTAATCTCAATTTGATTTCGGTTAATCCTCGTTCTTAGGAGTTTCCAGTGAATCTGGAGTTGGTGCTCGAAAGGAAAACAATGCCATTTCCGTAGCCGCTTATGGTTCGGATAAAAATATAATCGATACTCAACCTGTAAGGTGTTCAATCTGTAATTCAATGTCACCCAAAGGATTATCGGACGTTGAGGTCCGGCGGATTGGAGCTGTTGGTCAAGATTGTATCACTAATCCAGAGAAATTTGTCCAATCCTGTGACCAATGGCGATCTGATTACGGCTTTGATCATCCATTGAACAAATCAGTTCGATTCACTGGTTGTTATAAGACCGTTTTCACCTACGAACATGATATCGAAGGTAAGAGATTCAGAACTTTTCCCTCGATTAATTTAAAACAAAAAGTTAATACATTGTAACCAATTTGTGTTTACAAAATTAATAAATTGTTTCAAGTTAATTGGTTCCATATGATTTGGTTTCAGATAAATGACAAATCACTAATATCGAAACCATGTAATCAAAGTGAAACTAAATTAGCTGAAATTAGTTGAAGTAACTTCAATTATCCTTGTGAATATCAAGCAAAATCAATTGTCTCCATCATTAGATATTAACTCAAGTTAACTTGTCATCAAACCAATCATCAAATTGTCAATATTTTCACAGTCTAATTTGATTACATGATTACATGATATTCAATTAATTGTTAACCAATAATTGAGACTATTGATCAATCATTAATTTTCCAGGTAACGATAAGGATGAGGAACGAGTAGTTCGAAGCTGTGGTTTCCTCGGGACACCCGGTTGTTTCCGAGCCCCTGGGCATGGAACCACCCAAAGGATTTGTTTCTGTCAAGGGCCCGAATGCAATGGATCAGGAGGATTAATCCCTGGCTTCATAATCTTAATCAGTCTCGCCTTATCCTCGATATTGTTACGACTTTAGATTAACGAGCTTCATCAATCTCTTTACCTTTTTTTTTTGATTTTTTTTTCTCCATTTAATATCATCAGTCATTAATTAATCGACTAATTAATATATAAAATATTATTCCAATGAAAGTGCCTAATAATAATTTCTCATCTCTAATTGTTTCTCTAATTTTAAATTGTATAAATTAACTATTCAAATTTTAAGAATATTAAATATTAATCTAAACAATTTGCAGAAAAAAAGTTCACCTTGGTTATCATTATTGGTACAATTAGTTAATTTTAACGATTAAATGACGAATCAAATGTTCACAAATTTGTTACCGTAACCTAATTGCTGTTTTTTCTCATGTAATTAACGAATCTTCAACAATTAACTAATTCAATTTATGATCTATATAAATCATAAATCATTTGGTTTAAATCGGTATCATTTTTATTGTTACAATCAGAATGAACTTCTTAATTGTTTCATCACAGAATTACAAGGTTACATATTTACAGTAGATAAATACAATAAGAAATTAATTGTTACAATTAAAAGAATGGAAAGTAAATTATTTAAGTGACTGTTCAAGTTATGATCCATTTATGGACCAATTGGAAAGATCTGAGGCAGTTTTTAAGAAGACAATTAAAGATGATGGTTCGGTTTACCGTTATAAATCAATACGTTGATCCAAATTGTTAGAGTCTCGATCATCGGATTTGGTTTCGATCGACAATTGTTGGTAAATTTTACGATATTCCTGATGAATTGTTGACGCGTTTGGCCTCAGTTTGGGATCTTTATGTTTACATTGATCGTGAATTGGTTCCAATAAGCCAATTAATCGATGACAAGATGACGACAATTTAATAAACCAAAGACACACATCAGGTATCTTCCAAATATCGATCTTCTCATTGTAAGGTGGCATCAAATTGTCGTTAAAAGGTTCATCTGGATAAGGCCAAAGTTGTTCGGGTGCTACAAAGGTACCAACTAATTGTCTTGATCCACATTTGATTCCTTTCCCTTGTTGAACATTGGGCAAAGCGTCAAGATCATTGAAAATTAATTGTAATCCATTGACCGTAAAATCAGAATCATGATCAACAATTGAGAGTAACAATTGAGACAACAATTTATCAAGTGTATTTGAATCACACATAACCAATGGTCCAGAAGGATGTGAGTGTAAATAGTTGATTAAATCAACAAATTGAAGGCACAATTTAAGACAATCACCTAATCCATTGATAATTGGATTAGGCCAAAAGTTATTCCAAACAAGAAGATTCAACGGATTACCAAATGGGTGAAATTGTGTCATAATTATTGAATTGTTACAAATTCCAAGCAATTTAATAACCTTTCCAGAATCAGCTAATTGTTGGATCATCTCAAGATTATGATTAAAATCATCTTGATAAAAGTTAGTCTTTAATTGAGACAAAGCAATTAAACTTTCCCTCCATTTGGCTAACCAAACCACCTTAACAGCCCCTTCACCAATCACGGAAATTTTAATAATCTCATCCAAATGATCACAGGTTAAAAATTGATCCTCATCTTTAATTGTCACAATTAAATCATCGATTGATTGATCATCACCATGAGAAAATTGAATAACTGAAAACCACCGGTGAACAAAAATCAATGAACAAACTGTTAACAATAAGAACAGGATCAAAGCAGCTTCTGGGTTAACCATTAATTGTCCTTAATTTTATCCATGATAATTTGAATCTCATCAACAATTAACTAAATTCAGTTAGAAAAAAAAAAAAAGAGAAAAGAAAAAGTGAAAATAGTAAACAAAAAGAAACAACAATCAGCTGTTAAAATAGAGAAACTGTTTACCAAAAGAAAGAGAAAAAAAATTCTCTTTCTCTTAACCAGAAAAAGAAAACAAAATTTTCTCTTACCTGTTAATCCATTTTAATTGTTTAATCTAATTGTTGATTAACTCCCACCATGAGGTCGCCATCAATTGAAGTGATTTTAAAGGTAAGTGTTTATGATTACGAGGTTAAAGTGTTGATTAATTAACCGAAATACAATCAAATCTTCAACCCAAACATTTGATTTGCTTTTTGTTATTGTTTTTAAATTGATTTTGCTTTCAGGTTGTTCACCAATTAATTGATGACCAGTGTGGCAGAGATGGTCCAATTAAAGACAATTATGTTCCTGACCATTGGTCAGATGAGAATGAATTTAATTCATTTACCTCGACAATCAAACAATTAATTAACCAAAACATTGACTACAAACATGGACAAACAATTAAGGTCTGATTAGGATTTTTACTCTATAAGAGATTTTGAGATTTTCTCTCTCTCTCTCTTTGTTTTTATTTTATTTTTCTCTTTCTTTTCTTTCAACAGGTTCAAGGTGATTTACCTGAGGAAGTAAACAAATCAATCCTGGAAGCAATTGAATTAAGGAGACAAGAAATTAAAAGTAATCTAATTGGTAAAATCCTTTCATCACCAATCAATTTACCTTTGAAAAAAGTTCTCAAAGATTTTGATTGGCAAGTTAAATTGATTCTTTCATCAAATTTACTTTCGGAAATCAACGAGTCTCTAATTAACTTGGACCTGTTGCTAATTAAATCAAATTATCAAAATTTTAACGATAATTCTGATAACCAGGAAATAATTTCAATCGAAATGGACAAATGTGAGATTAGACAATTGATTGAGAAACTAGAGGAACTCATGGATAATTTGGATCGTTAATCAAACAATTAAATCAACAATCGATTTAAATTGTTCACCTTATATTAACTCATACTTATCGAAAATTTGTTTTGATTTAATTTATTTTTTCTAAATTGTTTTTTATAAAGTAATTTCAACCTCGAAATTTAAAAGTAACTGTCAACATATTTCTCCAAATTTTCGACAATCAAAACTTTTGTACCTTCGAACTTAGTAAAAGACTTAAGGTCACTAACGGCGATTTAAAAGTTCGAAAATTGTAATGAAATGAACAGTTCAATTTTCGATTTTCAATTATTATTCGATGGAAAGAAACTTTCACCTTGATACCGATTGTTTCTCGATGATTTGACCCATGGATTCGATACTCAAGGGAACATTTGAACAGTTCGAACTCAGTGGAAAAGTTAATCTTCTCATGTAAATGATAATTGGAAATAATTAGAGAAACAAAAATCAATAGAAACGTGATTTTTTTTCCATCTTAATCAAAGGTCGATGAATGAATGTAGGAAAAAAAGATAGAGAAAGAAAAAGTTAATTGTTGATGGATGAAAATGATGAAGATGAGAAAATATCAAAGTATCTTCTCGACTACGTGATCAATCACATTGCAATTTGTTGATTGTCACTAATTCACGAGAACGTCACTCAAAGTATCTTAATCCCTAATCAATTGTTCCCAATAAATGGTAACAACATTGATAATCAAAGTAAATTAATTTATGGTCAAAATGGGTTATAGTTAAATAGTATTTGCAAAAGTCAAACAATTAACATTGGAACCGTTACTTTGGTCACTCTGATTGTTGATTCTTGTTATTGGTCAATAATTATACAAAATTTTTACTCTCTAATCAAATAACACAAAACATTAAATGAAATACTAATAAACCCTTAGGGGGATTAAGTTAATTTCTATGTATCACTTTTGATTGAATAAAAATTAATCTTTCCAAGTGCAAGATAATATTATCTTCATCTTCATCTTTTTCTCCATGAAAATTTCATTGGTCATCTTTTCCTCCTTAATCTCTCTCATCCTCATCCTCCCTCCTTGAATCATTCAGTGGGAGGCATGATCATCATGATATATAAAAGGCTACTAATTGATGTGAATTATTTCAAGTTATTTTGCTAGTGTCCACTACTAAAGTCCAGTTAGTTGATTGAGAAAATTTCTTATTCAGTTATTCAAGTTTATCTGCAATTAAGTTCAACTGATTCTCATAATCTAAACGGTTAATTGTTGACGCAAGAGAAAAACAAATTTAAACTCCAAATTAATACTAATTGTTGTTGATTATCTTTTAATTGTGATCGACAATTTCATCATGTTCAACAGAGAGATTATCTTAATCTACTTCTTGGTGACACTAATCACTTTGTCAACGTTAATTAAACCCTCGTACGAGAGGAAACCTCCACTTAATGGAAGCATATTTGGTAAAAGGTCATCAATGATGGAGAAAGGTAAGTTAATTATAAGCTAATCAAGTGCAATTAGTAAATTGTTGTGCAAAATTAATTGGTAAAGAAAAAGAAATCATCTTAAACAATTAACTAGAAAACGAGATGATTTAGTTCACGTGTTGATTTGTCCGGTCAATTGAAGTTGTTAGATTGCAGTTAATTAATTAACTTTCACATGTTAATGAGTTGAATAGACTTATAGACTTGAGGACAATAAACTTTTCCATTCACTTAATTGTAATTAACTAATTGTTATATAATAACAAGAAAAACCCTTATAATTTATAGTATATTCAATTAGTTGATTTCTTATGTCATTTTGATGAGTTAAATCCACTGAAAGGGTTAATCAATTTTAATTATTTACTATTAATTTAGTTGGTGATTAAAGTCAATCAAATTATTTGACATTAATCTGCGGGTTCTGATCAATTATCTTGATTAGTTGTTAATTTTTTCACTTAATTGTTGCATCTTCTATCAACAGGTTATATGGATGCGGTCTCAATGTGTCAAGCATTTACCAAGATATGTTCAGCTTTGGAGGATCGTTCATATTGATTGTAAAGGTTAATCAACAATTAAATTGTTCCTTCCTTTTAATATTACTCATTAATTACTAATTATCTTGAATTGAAACTGTTTAATTGTGTGAGTTAATCAACATAAAGAAAAACTAACAATCAAAACGATTGCAATCCCAACCTTTACATGACAGAAAACATAATAATAATCAAAAGAGCCTAAAAGAAACACAATCAAATCAACTGACTCAACAATTAACTAATTACAAACGAGAACGTGGCAAATATTTGTGACTAAATGATTGAATAATCAATCTGATTAATGAAATCACCTTAACCATTGATGGAAACCAAAGTAACAATTAATATTGAAAATCACCTTTACACTGGAATCAGCGAAATGATTACAAAACAAATTACAATTAATCATCACAATTAATGATGATTTAAGAATGAAACAGACATTAACCTCTAGAGAAAAAGACAGAGACAAAGACAGATAAAAATGGAGGAGAAACAATTATCATCCTTCTCATCATTGGAATCATTTTTCTTCATGGAAAACAATCAAAAATCAAACATCCAAATTCAAAGAAGCTTAATCCAAACCCTCATGAGCCCATATCATCATCATCTAAGATCATCATCATCATCATCAAGCCAACAGGTAGAAGTCAAATTGATGATAAAGAAGATGATAAATCTTTTCTCTTTCTTTTTCTCTTACTTTTCTCTCTTCCAGGGAGTGAGAAATTCCCTGTAAAAGATTCAATTTCTTACTTTTTTTCGAACTTTTCTCTCTCTCTCTCTTTCTTTCTTTCTCTCTTTCTTTTATGTTAATTTCAATGATTCTATTCAGATTAAGATGATGATCATGATGATGAAGATGATTAACATGATGATGATAACAATCAAATCAAATTCGTGAGCTATTGTAACAATTTAACTCTCAACATATCAGTTACTTTATATAAAAAGCAAATCATTTCAAATCAAATCTCTCAAAAGTAATTTAACCAAATTATTGTTATCAACTGAATCAAATTACATTGTAACAATTTAACAAATTTCTGTATTGGTGATTAATTCATTTCTTAAATTATCATTATTATTATTACCAAAAAGTGTAATCAATTAAATCAAATCTAAGATATTTATTGAAGTAAATCATATATTTATTAATACGTTTCATTCAAATTCAATTTAATTGTTTCATCTTGTGGACTAAATTAATTTTAATCACTTCAGTCATGAAATTTACTGGTAAGTATTAATATTTCATTTGATTTTCATTGATTGCTTACAATTAGTAAATCATCATAATCTAAATTATATTATCCGAGAATCAAATTGATCTGATTGTGACAATTGCCCTTGATTTATGATTAACTTTTTTAATCTGATTTTCAATCTAATGATGAACCAGATTCACTTAATATTATTGACCATTAGATATTAATAGTAACAATTAAATCCTAATTAATCCTTTAAAGCTTAATTTTGCTTGGCACAATTAAGATTATGATTTATATCCTTGACCTGGTACTTGATTACTTGCAATCACAATTAATAAGATTTTCATCAAAATCCAGTAAACAATCAGATTAACAATCATTTTTTTTCTGATCAATTTTTATTTAGTTGATCATATTGATTTTAATTGTTTGATTGTTGAAAATTAACTCTAGTTAATTAATGATTAGGTTAGTTAATGATAAATCCCTTTGAGAGTAATTTCCTTAACTATTGATGGTTAATGATTTTGGAGGCAAATTAAATTGGCTCGTTAATCAACTAAATCATTTTAATGAACTGATTAAGCTAATAGAAAATCTCAATTGATAATTAACAACAATTAACTCTGATAATCTTTTCAAATTAAAAGTTAATCTGTCTTTCTTTCTGGAAACTCTTTAAATACAACTCGTTAATTAATTGAATATCAATACAATTAGTTAATGAAGAACTTGAAATTATATAAAAAGGAATCAATAGAAATTAAAGATTTAATTATAAGTGTAATGATTAAGGTGAATAATTAAACTGTAATCAAGTCAGAGCATTTGACTGACGGTATTTTCTTAATTGTGATTAACGAATTGATCTATTTTTGATTTCTCTCAACAGGTAATCCGTATTTGTGTTTGTTAATTGTTGTCTTTCTTGTACAATTAATTAACGGGCAATTTTTCACGAAAACATCTAAATCAATTCCTCGAATGGGTCGAAGGTCAGAATCTGATCCAATTACAAAATCTTCACTTCTTCAAGCAATTTATGGACAATCAGAGGGATCGAGTGGACAGAATTTAATTAAAGACGATCAAGAAGTTAATCAAACCAATAATCCAGAGTATCGATTAACTGGTGAACAAGATGAAGAAATAATTAAAGATGAAAATGATAAAGATGGTAAATTGTTTCTCTTTTAATCAATTCTACAATTAGTTAATCAATAGAATTAATTTTTCTCTTAATTGTGTTTCAACAGAACCCGAATATACCAGTATTGTAATTAGAAATTTAAAGAAAGTACTTCGAGCCTACGCAAGGAAACATCGTAATGATGAATTAACTATATGATCATTAATCGTTAATCATTAATCATTACAATTAACCACAAACAAAACACTGAGGGAGCAAAATAATTAACCTGATTGTCAACAAAACAAAATTTAAACCATCAAATATGAGACTAATGTATTGATACCTGATAATTTGTAATCACAAAGTGTTGATTTAATCACTTACACTTAAAAAAAACAATTAAATAACCTGAACAATTTACTAACAAACAATTAATCGGCTGATCAAGCAAAAAATTAATCATGACAATATTATTTAATTTCTCTTCTTTTTCTTTAGACTAATTCACTTCAACATTAATATAATCATTTTATACAATTAAATTTGCGTTTTGTTTTACAACAATTTAAAGTTGATCAACAGATAGACAAATTATATTATTAGTAGGAAGAAGGTTAATTGTAATCATTCAACTGGAGAATCGGTAACTGTATTCATGTCAACCTGATTGGGTTATTATTGGTTCCGGTTAATTGTAGGGTTGATTGTTGATTGTAAATTGATCACAGTAAAAATTAATAATCCTTAAAGTCGTATGATGTTAATGTGACCAAAAGCTTCAATGGACAATTGATTAGGCTGAATATTAGATTGTGGAATTAATTTTTTGCACCAAGTTGATTCTCCGTCGATTTGGTTGATTGTTGTTGTGATTAGTTGATTGTTTATACAGGTGATTAAAGAGAAAGAGAGAGAGAGAGAAGAGATAACTTTGCTTCGCAGTCTTAATATTAATAGAATCATTTATAAAAGAATAGTAAAAACATTTCAATCCTCTCTTGGTACAATTAAATTGGTTGTGTAATTAGTGTATCACATTTTGCCAGATAATCTCAATCAACATGGAACTAAATCATTTCTTTCATGATATACATACATAAATCAATATGAGCTACAACAATTATCTTTAATTGTTGGGGAACAAAGCATTTTCTTGTAGGATGTAATATATATATCATTTAAATATAATATACAGTTTGGATCAGGAAAGAAAATCATAAAAACCCAAAAAAGTACTAAATTGTGTATAACTGTTGTTGAAGATGTTGATGATAAAGATGATCAGGATGATGATGTTTCTTTTCACATGAGATTTCTTTGTTAAAATTTTGTCAATTTTCCAATCCGAAGGTTAATTTTTTTTTGACTGGTTTTCTTTTGTTGTTGTTGATTTAATTTGATGAGTGTTTCCGATGAATCTTGATGGGGTTTTGATTTCATGCTGCATTAAATGTTGGTTTGTAGTTACTTTGCCTTAGATAGTAAATGAATAATTGATGATGATGATTGTTTAGATGATGGATAGTATGAGAGACAATTTAACAGAATTCTTTTTCTCCATTTTCTGTTCTATTATCATTTACATGATCAACTGGATTCATGAACATCAAGTATTTCAAATCCATTGTCATCAACATTGTTAAACTTTACTGGGTTAGATGAACCATCGTCACCCTCCAGTAATGGAGCATCTTCATCATCCTCATCGGTAATCTCATTCTCGGTTCTCACTACCTCTTCTTCTTCTTCTTCTTCCTCCTCTTCTTCTTCATCATCCTCATCCTCGGTTGTTTTACTTCCTTTTCGATCGCTCCTCTTATCGTCTACTATGCTTTCGTCACCTGTTTGATCTTCTTCAGTCTTTTCTTTCTTCTCTTTCTTTTCTTTAGTTTTCTCCTTTTTGTCATCCTCGGCATCTTCCTCTTTTGATCCATCATCTTTATCTTCGCTCTTTTTACTACCCTTATATTCGTATTGATATAATGGCCAAAAAGATTCCAAAACGCCAACGTCTTCGGTAAGATTTGGGAGGATCCAGAAGTTGTGCTTTCCAAAAGTTAACAACCAAATTATAACAAATATAACGAGTCGGACTAAATTATCATGCGATTGATGAGAGAGAGAAAAAAAATCAAGAGAAATTGATTAATTGAATGAATAGAAATGAACCTTTTTGAGTATTGAAAAAGAGATTTAAACAGAACTTACGTATTACAAGTGAGAAGACAAAGAGTAAAAATCCTGCACCAGCTAAACTTAAATAATAGACAAAATTACGAACGGGCTTAGGCCATAACGGGAATAGACATATAGCAATAGCTGCAATCACAAATAATGCTCCAATGAACCAAGTCTTAACGGGAATTGGGTCGTATATCCAAACGTAAGGCTGAATAAATATAAAACATCAAAAGATAAGTTAATTAGGTGATGATGTCAATAATGATCTTCTTGGGGTACGATTCCGATAGAAGGTATTGGAATGAATATTAATTAGCTACTTACATGATTTCCATCGACAAATATTTGCTCTAGATGCATGTCAAGTTTTACTTTCTTTTTCTCTTTTTTTCGCTCTCCATCTTTTCCTTCCTTTTTCTCTTTACTTTCTTTATTGGTAAGTTCCTTGTCACCTTTATCATCTTTATCCTTTTCAGTGTCCTTAGATTCATCTTTCTCATCTTTGTCATCTTTTTCGCTTTTACTATTTTCTTTAATTTTGTCCTTTTCGACTTCTTTGTCTTTCTCTTTTTTGTCCTTTTTCACTTTATCCTTTTTCTTTTCTCGATTATCTTCGGCTGCGGAGCTTTCTGGAGGATCTGTGGTTAATGATGAGAAAATAAAGTAGAATCAGCAATTGTTGATTGATGAAGATAAACAAAAGAATAGATTTTGTATCATTTTAACAACTTACCATCTCCACGTTTTCGATTATCTTTCTTACTAACAATTATTGGCTTTGCTCGATGGAAAAATTGATGGACAAGCATTCTTTGCATGTAGCCTACAACAGAATCTCTGGTGGTGAACATTGCATCTTCACCTTTATCATTTTTGGCCCACTTTGAGTCAAGAAGACAGTCTATTGCCTTAGAAGCTAAAAACAGAATAGGAAAAAAAAAACAAAAAAGAGATCACAATTAGTTAAAATGTCGAACTGTGAGACACACAAATTGAACAATCACAATCACTTACCAATGAAATAATCCACTTTGTGGCCTAAAAGTGTAGTCCTTTTAGATGGTAGTTTACTTCTTAAATACTTGGCAACCTCGAATTCGATTTTTTGAGATTTGTCATCTTCAACAATCTCATCAATCTAACAGAAAACAGAAGAGAAAAGAACAAAATTACATAACATTAGAAAAGAACAACAGAGAAAAGGCTGAACACCATCACATAGAATATTTTAACAAAGATGTTTCAACCAAAAGGTAATCAACCAGGCAAATGTATAAACATGGCGGTGGACATAATTCTTGTTAATTGTTGTAATAAAATGATTGAATAATTAAAATCCAATGGAAGGAGAAACACTCAAATACCCAACACGTCACGTCAAAGAAAACATATTGGCTTTCTTTCTGTTGATGTGTGAATTTTTTCTGGTTACCTGGCAGAAAATGAAGATAGAAAACGAAAATGGTCACTTCAAGACTTACCTCTCTCTTCTTTTTACCTCTTCTTCTTTCAGCCATGATTATAAGTCAATAAATTGATACAATTAAAAAGAATAATTAGAGAAAAACAATTGATTTTAACCGAAGAGAAAAAAACTTAAATGGCAACAGAAATGAAGAGGAATTGAAACAAACAAGAAGCGAATTCGGTAAGTGGCTCCCTCGTCGTTTTCCATTTGAAACTTTAAATTTTTATTTTGATTTTCTTATCAACAATTTAATTTGCTCTTCTTTTTCTGTCAATTAGATTTATTTCTATGGTTCAATTTTGTTGTCTTTTCAATTGGTAACTTGTTTGAAGTTCTAAACATTGACCCTGATTTACTGTGCGTTAAAATGGAAATGCTCTTATCCCTTTGACATCTCAGGTAACAGAAATTGGAAGACACCAAATGTAAACCACACCTAAAATTAATTGTTCTAATTTCTTTTTCTTCTGTCATTTTCAGGTCTATTTAATATCCATTGGAATTGAATTTAGTTAATACAGTTAACTGGAAGCATGATGTCACTTTAAGGCGTTTTATGATCTACTGTCAATGGAAGAAAGAAAATGGGTTTGTTTGTGAATATGAATGTGTATTCATGAGTAACAATTTTCTTGGAACAATTTTTACGTGGGTTATTAATAATGTTTTCTTTTCTGTTACATTATTTATCCATTAAGGTTACATTGGAAACAATTTTCATCGATTACGATTCAGCTAAATTTCTGGATCAACTGATTATTTTGTATAACCATCAAGCTGAGTTTTAACATGTTCAGCTGATTTATGATTTATCTCTCTATCTGGATTTGCCTTTTCCATGAGACAACCTGTTGACTGTGATGATAATTTTGATTTTATTACCAGAGATATTTAGGATCATCTAATATTCAAATTCTGATCAGAATAATCTAAATTAAGATTGACAATGGTTTACAGAATTTATAATTACCTTGTCTCTCTTAAGACGTTTCAATCTGATCAAATCATCTGTTTTTCACCTTTCATCATTTATAATCCAATTCAATCAGCAAAGAATGACAATTAGAAACAAATGGTAAATCAAGAAAGAAACAATCAATTCAATTATTTCAACAATCAAAACCTGGAGAAAGGAAAAGTAATTGTTAACCATTTTTCTTATCGATTTCATCATGGAACATTTTAATTACATCATCAAAGAGATTTAATCGATAAACAATCAATTGTTATCTAAACATTAACCAAAATAATGGTTACAATTGATTAATTCCAATAATCAACAACCATAATGGATCAACGTAGTAACATTTTCCAAAAGTTAATGTTGATTAGTTTTCTACAATTGATCATGTCAATTGTATCAAACAAGAGGAAGTGATTTAAATTAACGTGCTACTATTTGAAACAATTTAGATGATGATCAACGAAAGTTTTCCTCACCTAAACCATTTACAATTAACCCAACAATCAAATCTAATCAATTATGAAAGAACCGCTTAAAAAAAGATGAACCAAAAAAGGTCATGAGCAAGTAACACATGGAACTGGTAATAACTTGTTTTCGTAATCAGAGATTCCAATTTTTAATTAACATTTGATTATCATTCTTTGTTAAACTAATCATTAGGAAGAGTTGATTAATCTTCCTTTTGATTTCTGTGTGAACATCGTCATCAAATCAGTTGGTTGGATCGTAATTAATTGCTCAATTGAAGATGTAAAAAGATCACTTTGTCAATAATGTTTCCAATTGGATCTTATTACTGTTTACATTTGGAAAATTGTTGATCATCTTGATTACGCTTCTTTCCATACAATCAACTCACAATTTACTAATTACTCCACTAATTTAACTCTTTATCCATTCATCTATCGCTGTGAGGTCTCAACCAATTTTGTTTTTTCCTCTCCAATCAAATTGGTAAGTCTAATTGATTTTTTTTTCTCCTTTTGTTTCTATTAATTTTTCTCCTTCCTGAATTTCATTATCTCCTATTACTCTTACTAATTATCTTCATTCACTATCATCATAATCGTTTGTGTGCTAACCATACATTTAGATAATCTCTGTCTTTCAAAACATCTATTGTTTTTCTTTCTCATCTCTGTCTACTTTTTTACTTTCTCTCTCATACACAATTTCCTCTAAGTGAGTTCCATTATTAACTCATTCTTTTACTTTTCATTCTGATCAACAGATTGTTAACTAATTGTTATCGCTCTTGTGCTCCCCTGGTATTCTCTCTCTCTCTCTCTCAATACATATAATATCCTGGAAAAACTGTGATTCCACTCAATCAACAATTCTGGAGCCCTTACAACCCATTGAGTTGACAGGTAATAATCGTCGACATCAAACTAACCATAATCACCATCATATTTATCAACAAGATCAGTCAAATATGTCGAGGACTTCATTCCGAGAGAGAAGGTTAATTGTTGATTTATTCGTGATCGCCCTGGGAATTAGTAGTTGGGTTGAAATTAATGGATTATGGATGCAAACACCAATATTAACAACCCAATTACCAGAGAAATGGAATCTTGCTTCATACATTGTCTTAATTACCCAACTTGCCAACATTGGTCCAATTACTTATGGATTATTGAGAAAACGATTAAAGGTGAGATTTGATTGTTGATAACCTAAAGTCTTAAATGATTAAGGATCTAAGCCTTTAATCTTAAAAGTGTCTCTGTAACTGTTTGTGTGTATATGCACTTGGATTTAAGTAATAATAATTACACTTATATTTGTGAATAGAAGTGATTAATTTGATTAAACAATCAAGTTAATTATCAAACACTCTCATGGTTTTCCGTTTACTGTTTACGTGTTTATCTCATCAATAATATTTACTTTTTCATCACAACATCTCAACCAAAAGGTTTCTTATTGATTCAATCAAGTGGAGATTCTTAATTGTTGAGATAACATAAAGTGTTAATCTTCATGTTGTCACCTACTCAGTTAATCACTTAAATGTAATAACAATTAATTGTTTCTCTTTTTTTTTTCTTCATGTTTATCGTTTCTCTTTCCAAATCCTTTTTAGCCACACGAAGGGACAGTTATCCATGTGACCCTTTTCATTGGCACTTTATCGTCAATCCTTTTAGCCAAATTTTGGAAACACACAATTAAAATTGGATCAGATGAACACAGTGTCCCTTTTCTGGTACTAACTGGACTCTTGGCCGTTGTCGATTGTACCTCGTCGGTTCTTTACCTTCCTTATATGGCCAATTTCAAATCTAAATACTTAATGTCATTCTTTGTCGGAGAAGGTCTTAGTGGACTATTACCTAGTGTCGTCTCTCTTTTCCAAGGTAATTAAACTAATTAATTCATTAATTAGTCTTCCATCCATCATATTACATTAATATTAAGTTAATTAACATGATACGCAGGGAAAAAAGGTCTCATCATGATCAAAATTTTGATTTGTGTGACTCTTGATTTGAAAAAAAAAGGCCATCGGTTGACAAATTAATTAGTTTTTCAAATGAAACAATTAGGTTAACCAAGAAGTTTTCATATTCAAATTATGACATGATTAAAATGGTTACTTTCAGTTTTATTGTCACTTTTAATTTTAATCAAATCTTCAATCTCTTTGCTTTTCTTACAATTTAAATACATTTTAAGGTTGAGTAAATACAAAGACTATAATTTAAATTGTCAATGTTTGTATCATAATGTCTTGTATTTTGATTTGATTTGACAAGGACAAAATCATTAGTTAATTGCTCTTGAACCCAGAAACATAATTTAACATATAAAACACATAAATCTTTATAACTGTGATTATTTAATATTGTTTAACATTAATCATCATCATAACGTTTACTATAATTATAAGATTAACTAATTATTTTCATTCATTTTTTTTTCATCTCTTTTCTCTGATTATGATTAGGTGTTGGTGGTAATCCCAAGTGTGAAACCTCAGTAATTAACGGAACTATTCACAAATTTGCATCTTATTCGGAACCAAAGTTTTCAGTCTCATCATTTTGTATCTTTCTTACGGTTGTCATGCTGGTCAGTTGGCTATCCTTTACTCTACTTAACTCATCTCTGTGTCATTCCGAGTTGGCTAATGAGAAATTAGTTAAAGATGATGATCACAATTCTGATGACCAACAAATTAAAAATCGAGGTGACAACGAGTCACCTATTTTAGGAGAAAAGGAAACATTTAAATTGACTCGCAGTCGAATACGTTATTTACTATTTCTTCAAGCTCTTATTTCCGCCCTGACCAATGGGGTTTTGCCCTCCCTTCAAAGCTACTCTTGTGCTCCCTATGGTTCATTATCCTACAATTTAGCGGTTAAATTAGCTGGATTAGCTAATCCAATTTGTGCTTTTCTTGCCTTTTTCTGGAAATCAAGGATTAGTCTCAGAATGATCAACCTGTTGACCACCGGTGGTCTATTGTTTTCCCTTTACACCATAATTCTTGCTGCTACAAGTCCTAACCCTCTTCTGGTTTCATCTAGATTTGGATCATTTTTGTTAATTGTTGCTTGGGTCTCTCTTACCGGAACCTTTTCTTATACCAAATCATGTATCGCTTCAGTATTTCGTGATTTCTCAAAGCGAGGACAATTAGCCCTCTTTTGGGTCGGTGTTTACACCCAAACAGGATCAGCAATCGGAGCCATACTTACCTTTATTTTACTTAATTTCACACATATTTTTAAATCGTACAAT
Organism: Panonychus citri; assembly: GCF_014898815.1. NCBI lineage: Eukaryota > Metazoa > Arthropoda > Arachnida > Trombidiformes > Tetranychidae > Panonychus > Panonychus citri. Next base: position 3,422,979 of record NW_026515543.1, on the reverse strand, counting down.
CCCTGCCAATGATTGTTAATCATCAAAGTCCATTAATCAAAAACACCATCTCAATTTATCCAAAAAGAGACCAGCCTTATATCATTACGATCACAAATCGACATGAAACTCAAATCAAAACCAATTGATTGGCATTTTATCCAATCAAAAAGTCAACAAATTTGTATTATCTTTGTCTTTCCTTAATAATTTAATCATTTTGTAGTTAATTAATGTTAAAGTATTGATTGATTGTAATCTAATGGTAATTGGTTGATTAAGTTTATGTCATGAAGATGTTAAATTAATCATCAATCGCAATTAACATTTTAGATTATTTTGTATAGTTGATCTTAATTAAGAGTGAAGAAAACTAATCATTATTATCAATATTATCAATTAATATAAACATTTTCTTTAATTGTTATGAAACATTTATTTAATTTAATCAAAAAAAAAACATTTTCAGTGAACGTGAACAAAATTTATTATCATTTTAAATGTGATAATGATCAACAATCCAAAGATTATTTAATAATAATTGGTCTTGTAATTAAAACATAATTTAAATAACAATACAAATTGGACTGATTATCATATCGATGAAATATTTAGATCAACAATTACGGTCTGATTGCTGATCGTAAATTGAGAATTAGCAACATAATTATGCTCATATTTTCCAGAATATACTTTGATTTTTAAGAAGATAATTAGTAAACAATCAAATTAAATAAGATGAATATACTTACATAGGCAATAAATTGAGGTTTAATTGTCAGTAAATCTCCAATGAGCACTCCAGTATCTGGATGATTAAGTCGATGAATCAATTCCATGGACTATAAAGAAAGTTAATTAATATGAAATCATTTTGTTCAGCAAACTAACCTTAAATTGTTGATTAATCTCATTTTTTGAGCGTACTAAAACTCTTAGCAGATTAACCTGTAACCCTTTAAGCTTGACAATCACAAATAAAGTAAATAATAAGTTAACACTTGATGAAAAGAACAACAATTAACTAATTGTTTACCTTAAGGTAGAAAAATCCACAAATATAACCTCCAATACCAACAAAGATTAAAAAATAAAATCCAAAAGCAACAAGTGAATTAGACCACAATTTAGAGCCAGTGTCAACAGTTAATCCAATAAATATGAAGGAATCACCACAGAATGAGATCAACAGGAACAGGACTAACAACATGTACCTTATATCATCTATTAATTTATCAAATCTATTCATGTATTTAATCATGTGGACGTTGAGTGATTTAATTTGCTTCTCATGGGGATTAGTTAATCCATATTTCACTAACGACAAACTGAAGCGATCAATTTTATCCAACTGAAAGTAAAGGATTATACTGTAAAGTATCATACAGCCTCCGATTAATGCACCCCCGAGGACATTAATAGCTAGTACAGTAGCTTCAATGATTATCCAAAAAAAAGATGAAACAATTAACTGATAAGTTGCCAACGATTTAGAATTAGCCAATCGGATTAATAATGGTAATAGAATTGTTGAAACGATGAGAATTTGTGACAATCGTATTATTATGATTAAAACAAAATGGAAAATCTTCTTGAATAATTTAATTTGTTCCAGATTAATGTTGAGATAATCAGGTGAGAATCGATTTGATTTAATTTGGGAGAAAATTCTCAATGCAATGTATCGACCCTGCTTTTCGTAAATTAAACTCATTTCATGGATTAACATGTGAGTTGATATGAAAACTATTGTAAACATGATGAATGATTCACGGCCTTTGACATCAATCAACGGATCGGCGATAATTGTTTGATAACAATTAGATGAGATAAATAATAGACCAATTAAACGTAATAAAGTTATGGAAACAATTAGTCGAAAAATTAAGCGAATTAATTTTAATTTGATTGGAATCGGTTGATCAAATCTCTGTTGAAAATCTCGGTTCATGACTAGATTGAACTTCGCGAGGGATTCAAATTGTTGTAACAATTTGATTGTATCTTCGTCATTAAAATCATTTAATGAGACCATTTGGTAGAATTGATTCAATTTAAGTTTAATTGTTTGGTAAAAAAATTTGCAACTTATCATTATTATTAATAAATCAGAAAAGTTTGGTTGTTGATTTAAGAGAATTTGAATTTCAACAAGTGAAACCTCGTTGACAATTTATAACAATCAAGAATAAACCACTTTGCTCAGTTTATTTAATGATCATCTTTACAAATCATTAAATTAATCAATTCTTACGTATTGATTAATAAATTTATGAATCATATTTAGTCAAACAAATCAATTTTTGAGCTTTGATATTCTATAAAAAAGGATAACATTTTGATTTTGGCAATTAATCAACTTGTTAACAATGAACCAATATTAAAGCTCATTGATTGTTGAGGAAAAAAACTCATCATTATTTACATTACTTTCAATCAATTGATTAAATCACTGATGTATTAGTTAATATTGGTTGATGATTTAAACGATAATCTGAAAAAAAATCAATTCCAAGTCAAACTATTGATCAATTTTAAATATCAGTTGATTGAATTACCATGAACATGATTGATTATCGTATGAACAATTGATACCCTTAATTACCTCTTATTTTGCTTAATTATGGTGAATATTTTCAAATGGTTCAATGCTCAATTGTCAGGTTACAATGAGACCCATTTATATTACATTCTTCGTTAAGGTAGTCGAAATAGCATTGTTGATTGTGATCTTTGGCGTATAGAGGATAGTGCATAGCAGATTTTTTACCACCATAATCAGCACGTCTCGAAAGATACTAGTATAAAAGCGGCCCACTCTGGTATCACCAGCGCTTCTGGTATCATGATACCAGAGTGGGCCGCTTGTTTTGCGACAATTGTCGCAAATATAAAAAATATTTCTTGATCTATCAGATAAAAATTGAGAATAAATGTACAAAAAATGACTTTTAAGTTTCAGATGAAAGAGTAAATATTTTGAAAGAAGTGTTATCAAATGACGATAGATATGAAATGAAGTATATGATGATTTTGTCAAAATATTTATAAAGATTTCTCTAAGATGATCACATGATGTGAAGGACCATTAACGTATGCTATTAGTGAGAATGAATGATCTTTCATTGCTTGATACATCACTTTTATATAAGACGAGGGAGACATTACAGACGAGTACAGAAGGTTGTACTTCATAATTAACCATCCAATAGACAATTCGCTTAATTTCGTGTGGAATTTTTTTCAATTAGCAAATATTTGTTAATGATACATCGTATGATAGCGTATGTTAATAGCTATCGATTGGTATATTGAACTCATGTTTCACTCTATTGGTTGGGAAAATATCGATGATTTGCTAATTTTCACTTCATTAGTTGTTAACTTTATCTCTTATTCACTTGTAGTTGAAAGAAAACAGCATGGTTTCCATCAAAGTTGAATCGCCTTCATCAGTGTTTCCACCACCACCTTCCCGCAACCTTCACCACCATCACCATTACCACCATTACCTGCTTTGCGTCTTATCCCACAGTGTTGTGCAGATAACGGCTGTCCAAAGTGCTGTAGTGTAGCAGCACTACAATGGTGGTCAAGACATTATGATGTCAATTTAAGTAGTTTGAACAACCATGGAAATAATCATTATGCATCACCATCTCAAGAAACATCACCACCTCAACAAACATCAACACAGCCAACATCATCTCCATCAACATCTCAAACATCGACACGACCATCAAGGATACTTCGTTTCTCAAGAAAACCGTCAAGTATAAATTTCAATCGATCAATGCCACTCATTGCAAAGGTAAAAGTGATTAAAACATTTTTGAATACAAGACCTGAGTATGTTCGACGAGAGAAGTGTGAGCAAATCATTAAAACCATCAAAGACCTTGTTGCAAACATGCAGCGTTAAATGTGAGATCACTTTTATGCAGTTTAATTACTTTGGTAAACTTCTCCGAAATCCCACCGAAAACATTCCATTTTCATTAAACTAATTGCATTCTATTTATTAAAATTATCGCGCGCGATTGAGTGTGTATATGTTTGTGTGTATGTGTTTGTGTTTTGCTTCTGGTATCATGATACCAGAAGCGCTGGTGATACCAGAGTGGGCCGCTTTTATACTACTGATACGGAACAGGAGGACTTGAACATGTGACTGAGAACCATTTTTCATCTTTCTTTCAGTATTTAACAGAAGGTTTAAGTTTGCATAAATTTTTAGGTTAAGTAGGAAACCACATAAAGTGTTTGAGGAAACACTTCATCGAATTGGTTAATTCTATTATGAGAATATGAAATCTGCTTTGTTACATTTCTGATGCTAATTTGCCTCTATAGTAAAGCTTTGTTAATGGTGAGCTGATTTCGGGCTATTTTCTCTATTTCTTTGAGCAGTTGATCTTGAACTATTGTAACGGAATTAATCAAATTTTGTTTAAGTTTCATTTCTTCTATCCTAGTACTGGAACCTATAACTACACTTAAATATAAAGTGATTATAATTGTTCTAAATGTTAATAATCCTGATATAATCGCTCTTGCGATGTCTCTCTCTCATTTTTCTTTTATAAACAAGTTCTTGACATAAATTTTTCACTGTTTGTTTGCAATCGTTTTTAAAACTTTGCTTATACCATTACATAATAGGTTTGAAGTAGATAATTGAATGAAGATGCTGATTCTTAAAACTATAGAGCTCTTTTGGTCATAATGATTTTTTTGTTCTAGAAAAGGTTTTTAGTTCCAACGTATTCAATTTCGTATATTCTTCACCTTTTCCATCGCAAGAAAATTTTCTTTCCGTAATGGTCTCTCATAATAACAAATTTGTAAGTATTTTATTAATTTATCAGAAGTCATTTTCTTCATAATATTGATTTACTTTTTCATTTTCTTTTCAGCAAACTCTTCTCAAGCATATGAAGCGAACGGCTCAGTATATTTATAACCAATCGGCAAAAATGAACAACTGGCGAACTAATTATGAGACGTTCCAGCGCACGATTACTAATGAACAATCGTTGATATTCTCAGCATTAGCCGCTCTTTACATGGAATTGTGTGGAAATGTAATGCCAATTCATGGAAGTATTCAAAATGATTGGTAAGTTATATCTATATCTAAGTAAGATCTAACAATTATTGACAAATTACTTCTTTATTTTTAGGAGCTCTCGACGATTGAATTTGATCAATAGAGAAAGGAAGGGAAAAAATGCCGTTCGTGATCCTCACGGGACTTATCAACTTTTTTTTCTGGACGCAATGGAGCCGAAAACCCAGGATGATTTCACTGAACTGTGTGCCAATAGCGTTGACCCGAATTCGGGTACTTGCACTTTGGAAAATTTTCCTTGTGGTAACACTTTCAGCCAAATGTCAAATATAAAGGACAAATATCTGATGTCGAGATACACCTCGGAGAATTTCGCAGTCATGGTGTGCAATTTGTGTAACTCAATGTATGGGACGAAAGCGTCTCTAAATGGACACTATGACCGACATTGCGGCATCATTCGCAAACGACGAGACATCGAACTGGCGAAATTGAAAGAAATCGAACCATTTGATAAGGGCAATAAAACCAGACAAACGCAACAGGAACACGCTATCACGTTAGAAAGCTTTGCCGCTCAGGTTGCAGATATTCAAAGAAGCTTTGAAAATGGTGAACCAGAAACTCCAACACCTTTTGGTGCTGTTGTACAAGGTGTTTGTGTCACGATCGCTCGTGAATTATGTGAATTCGAGACACCAAAATATTGTGATGAAATGTAAGTATAATACTTCATGATTTTTCTGTAATTCTCTTCATCGATTTAACTTTCAATTCTTTGCTTTCAGAACGAATGATGAAATGCCGATTTTTTATTTAGACGCAATTAGAGCCTTTTGTTTCTGGGATGTGGCCGGACGGAAGCCGTTACATGCGTATCTGTATCAATAATACATCCATCAAATCGAAAAAGCTGAAGATGATTACATTTGCTGTTTCACTTCCTGCATACTTTGTACCGAGAATGGCTACAGGAACCGAGCGAGTGAATATTATAAAGTACGAGCACACATAAGATCGAATTTCGCTTTGGCGTGCATCAAATGTAAACTCACTTTCAGTTCATATTCCGCTTTGAAAGAGCACTACAAACCTCCGTGCTTCAACAATCGGTTGAGACGAGAGATCTGTCGACAGAGAGAAATAACAGGCCGACAGTTTGCACCACAAGAAACAAATTAATTGATTCATTTTGATTGTTCAACTTCTTATTCACTTGATATTGTACTCCTTATCTAATTGTTCTTATTATCATTATCAAATCATTACGAATAAATATCTTGATTGCTTTAACTATTCTGTTCATGCTCTTTAATTAATTAGAAGAACCTTCAATTATCTTTGGCGATTTTTCTTTCTTTTTAAAAGGTAAGAACATCGGTTCAACATCACTTTTTATTCATAATAATAAAAAGTAATGCGATGCACTGTTACGAGAAAAGAATATATGAAAGAAGCTTACAGCCTCTATCGACTGATGCATCCTGATAAATTCATCGTCAATTGCCAATCGCATATGGAAAAGATTGATCCTTCCGAGTTCACCGTAATTGATGGATTAATGCGAAGAAATCTCGCTAATTAGGACCACCTCTCGAGCCCAATCTTCCAAATGATCCATTTATTCTTGACCCTTGGAAATGGCATGACGACCTAAAAAATGCGAAAATGCTAAAAAGGATGAATACAGATGAAGTGAAAAGAGAAAAATCGAGAAGCGTCGCAAACGAAAACGAAAACTGGCACGTGGCTAGCCTGAACCTGTGTCCGAATGAGTGGATCAAAATTTATGTACAAAAGGAGGCAATATTCAATCTTGGAAACTTTAAAGATTCATATTCGAAAAGATTTCTTGAAAAGTTCTATAGCCGGCAATCAGAAGGAAATAACTAGAAATGTTTGTTTTACTAAAATTCCTCATGCCTTAAAGACAAAATGGAGGATCATCTATTTTCTAACTTTTTTCATTTGGAATGTGCTTCTGGAGATATTTTATGTCCACAATGTCATTCATAAATTTCGAACGGAAAATATCTAAGATACAACTGACTGTTTCATGAACAGATTGATCATCGGGTGGATTTCGGAAAACGTCACTCGACTTTGGTCATAAAATTCGTGCCCATAAGTTATATCAGTCTTTAGTGAAACCATCCAACTTTTTGCCATTAGATAAAATAATATCTTTGACCACCAATTTTGCACCCTTTGATTATGATATATGTTGTCGGTATTAAAATCATAACCGATGATGACACTATCCACCACGCCGAACCAAACTCCCTCACTATCAACCAGATTTCAATCTTTTAATGGTTGTCCAAAGCATAGCCAGAAACCAAAGTTGGCAACAATGATCCCGGTTTTGTAGAGATTAAACACTCCAATCATGTGAAGTCTCGCACCATGTATAATTGTAAAAACATTAACAAAAATATCACCACGATCCTATAGAAAAGTGACAAGCGTTTTTAAAATCATTTGGACAGACAAGTAGCGATGTTTAAAGAGGAATGGTAGGATAAAAATGTCCTCCGATTATCACGCTCCTCTCGCCTATTGTCTTGTTGTCTAAATGTTTGATTTATTCCAGTACAGTAACTTGGAGATAATTCCTAGAAAAAGTTGAAACAAACGTTACTTTAAGTGATTCATCCAAACGAAAAACTACTGATCAATCTGCTGCAAAGTGATCAGTCTGATTAGAAGATGGTCAACAGTTAACTTGAAATTCTTTCAAATTGATTGTCCAATTGGACCGTTGATTCAGCCGACAATTGATCAACAATTTAAGAAAGTTTCAAACTAACTGCTTGTTCTATTGGACTAATCATTAAACCGGCGATTGATCAACAATTAACAGGTGACAATCATGCATATATACTCTAAAATTGCTTATTAGCAATATGCGTCTTAAATTACGGTAACTATTTTCGTTTCACCGCAAATGCATTTCAAATAAAAGAATTACGAAAAAGATGCTCTTTAACGAGTTTTTTTCGCATGAAGGTGAAGAGACACTTATAGTGGTATAAACATTCATATTTACATTTTGTTTGTCGGCAATAAAACTTTTTCAAAAATTCTCTTGGATCTTTGCACTGTTGCATATACGTAGTTTTACCATGAGATAAAAATTAATTAAGAAAAAACTAATTAACAATTCATAAACAATAGACAATGATTTCAATCGTATTTAATTATTGATTAATTAATCATTGAAAATATTTCCACTATTTATTAGCAACCCTTTATTTTGTGTTTTGCAAAACTTGTAAATAACAGGCTTGGATTTGGGTTGTATGAGCTGTTGATTCATAGAAAGAGGTGATTCATCTAGTGATGAATTTGAAATTTGTGACGGCTGATCAGTTGATGGTGTTGATTTGGGTGTTGATTGTTGAGGATGAACAATTGCTGATGCTGTTGATGCTTTCGTTCCTGCTGCATCTCTCTTGGCTTTTTCGGAACCTTTAATCTTTTCATTTCGGACAATTTTCCTTCTTTCTCTAAAAACTGGTCCTGGTTGTTGTGATGATTGCGTTGATGTTTGTTGAAACTCTAATGATTATGATTGAACGGTTGGATCAGCTATTGATTCAGCTAGCGATGAATTAGAAATTTAATGTGGCTGATCAATTGATGTTGATGATTGGGTTGATGGTTTGGATGTTTTAAATCATTCAACCATGAAAATGGAGTAACAACCTTTTTTAACAATCAATTTCAAATCTACCCATTGATCTTACTTGAGATCCTTAGTCATGTGGTGTTGATGTGCCTATTACGAGACGTTCCGAATTCACATCTCATGACATATGGTTGTTCTGTAGCTTTTGTTGGTAGATTCTGCAACAATTGTAATTCGTTCAAGCATCTAAGCTATTGGACGGAAAATTCATTAATTCAATGAGTATAAACTATTTTTATTTATTTTTCCATGGTTTTTTAAAATGGCCGAAATCAGACCATTTTATGGTAACAAGAGGGAGAAAAACTTTCTCTCTGTTTTAGCATCGTCATCTTCATCAGCAACAATTTGGCAATAGAAGAGACCAGGTACCACGTGAGAGGTGGTACCTGGTTGTGTTACATTTAAAATGTGTACAATTAGTTTGTTGCAATTCGTCCGGGGTACATGAAAAGATCAACGTCCACGTTGATTTACAGTTTAATAAGATTATTATAATTAATCTAAGGATTAGTTAACATTTAATATTGACTATTAAAATGTAAAAGCTGTTAGTAATTAATGATGTTCATCCTGGAATTCCGATAACCAATGTGAAATATTCTGTCCGTTTTTGACCATCTCTCTTACGATCTCAGCGGATGGTATTGGTATATTATGATCAGCTGATTTTTGTATTTCCATGTAAGCTTTGAGTGTGACTCTTGAATCTCTTTCTGAAGAATGACAATCGTGACATAAGAATCATTTTCTCGACGCAATTTTTGGAATTTGTAAAATAGGAATTTGTCAATAGATACCAAACCAATTGGTTGTTTACCTGGCCTACTTTACTTGAAGATCGATATGTTGAATATTATAAACTCTGAGTCGAGCGGGTGTTAGTAGTTTTTTCAGATAGTCTTTTCCTTGAATTATTAATCGGCGTCCTCTTGAAATTTCTGCCACTTGCATTGCAATCTCGTCCAAAGTTAATCCTTTTGTTAAATCATTGATCTGTAGTCCAGTGATTCGAGTTAGGGAATTTATAATATAATGATTCTTTACCTGGGCACAGTTTGAATACGTATTTCTGGACCAAACCAATCAGATAAATGGACATTCCCTACCCCACTATGACCGTCTCCTTCGATATCCTTAGCTAATGTTTCCTTTTTATTTGTTTTTGGACCGATTGGTACGTAATTTTCTAATTGTTAGGGAATTGGATTATTCAAATTCTTCCACCAGGGTTTTCCGCCATAAGCTGCTCGTGATTTACGTCCACGAAGTTTTCGTTGTTCTCTTAATAAGGCTAGAACCATGGTGAACAAGAAGGTATGACGATTCCATCATCGTTTAATTCATTTATTGATTTTTCTGCTATGTTTCTTTTTAAGTCTGACATTCGATACGGTTTCTGAGCTATTGGTGGGTGATCCCACGTATCAATTTGATGAGAATAAACATTGGAAAAGCCTAATTCTTTTGATGTTGCTGCAAACACACACCGATATTTAGTTATTAATTCATTGAGTTTTTCTCGAGTAGTTAATTTTATTTCATCATTAATTTCAAGTTTTAATTCATTCATCACGTTGTTGATATAATTGTTTCATTATTTTCTTCCCATCACCGAGACTGAAATAATGATGATAAACTAATTGTTGATGAATGAATTTTTCTGTTATTGATGACAATTTTATCAAATCTAAGGTTGATTCATGATCTGAAGAAACAATTGAAGAGGTCGAATGGTTTTTATTGAAAAGTTAATCTATTTTTGAAATTTCTTTAGGGTTTGGGAATTAACTTTCCTTTTACAATCAATAAAAATTGACCTGTTTCTAAAATATTTTGTCCGATTATTGCTTCAATTTGCGGGTAAAATGTCAATTATCATTCAGGTGATTTCAATTCAGTTGTAGTTGCTCCATCTGAAATTTCTAATTTGATATATCTCACCAAGAACATTTAAAGGGCTATTTCCTGTTAAATGAATTGGACCTTTATAACCATGGAATTAAAGAGCTAATTGATCAGCTAATTTCTTGAATAATAATGACACTTCAGTTCCTGTATCAACTGAGCAATCTACGTATTGGCCTTTAATTTTTGCTATTGTGAAAATAATTTCTTTCTTTCTTATTTTTTCTTTAAATAGATTTGATGTTATAGAGTTAGAAAAATTGGTTTCCTCTGCATCTTCATATTCAGTGTAAACTGTTTTTACTACTTTTGTTTTTCGTTCAGTTGATGGTGAAAGTGATCGTGATCGAGGTCTTCCTCTGCCCTGTGGGTGAGGAGAACCTTGTCTAGGCCTACCTCTTGGTCTAGGACTCAATGATCTGTTTCTTTGAGATGTTGATGGAGGATAATTATAATTCTCTGGTAGCTCTTAAACCTCTGTCAATGAAACTATTTACCAATTCCTCTTGTATTTCAGGGTTAATTCGTCTGCATAAAAAAGCGTATTGATCTTGATGAGAAAGAGAGAAACGATTATTTGTTGTAGAGAGAGAAAGCAACAATAGTTTACTGAAGAGATAGAGACAATTGTTCATTGGAGAGAGCGAGTTAAAACGTATTGGTCTTAATAGAGAGAGCAAGAAAGAGAAATAAAGAGAGAGAGACAACAGTTTACTGAGGAGAGAGAGAGAGAGCAAGAATAGTTTACTGGGGAGAAAGAGACAATTGATTGTTGGAGAGAGCGAGTTAAAACGTATTGATATTAATAGAGAAAGAGAGAGAAAGAAAGAGAGAGAGAAAGAAAGAGAGAGAGACAACAGTTTACTGGAGAGAGATAGAAACTAAGCTATCTATAGAGTAAAACTGGCCGACAAGAAAGATAGAGAGAGTAACAACAGTTCACTTGAGAGAAAGAGAGAGAGAGATACAAATGTTTTCGGGAGAGAGAGAAAGAGAGATATTTTTTTATTGGAGAGAGAGAAAGTTAAAACGTATCGATCTTAATAGAGAGAGAAATTGTTCACTGGAGAGAAAGAGAGAGCGATAATTGTTTGTTGGATAGAAAGAGAGAGAGAGACTAATTGATCTAGAAAGAAAAAACTGACTGATTGAGAGAGAAAACAATATCAGTTTACTGGAGAGAAAAAATAGTTACTTTTCAAATAGTTATCTTAAGAGAGAGAAACTAATGAATCAAGAGAGAGAGAGATAATTACTTAATGGAGAGAGTGTGAAAACTGATTTAGTTAGTTAGAGAGAGAGTAAAAACTAATTTATCTTAAGAGAGAGATAACTCTTTTCTGTAGAGGTAGAGAGATAGAGAACTGTCCACTGAGAAAAAGATAGAGCGAGAGTGAGAAAATAGAAAGACAGAGAGAGAAAAGTTTACTGGAGAGAAACTCATTGATTCAGAGAGACAGAATTGTTGCTGGAGAGAGAGAGAGTGAAAAAAGAAACTGATTAAGAGGAAGAATGAGACTGTTTCCTTGAGAGAGAGAGAGAGAGAAAAAACTGATTGATTCGAGAGAGAGAGAGAGAGAAAACTGATTGATTCAGAGAGACAAGAAATACATCTACAAAATGATTGCAGAGTTTAAGAGAAAGAGAAAAGGAGAAAAAGACTAAAACTAAGTAATAGAAAGTAAAAAAGGGGACATTCTAATTCATTATCAATGAATAAAAATTAAACAAGAAAGAAATTCATCAAATGAAATGTTGAACAATGAACAGTTTCTTACTTTATAATTTCGTGCATTAGACGTAAATTCGATAATAATGTCAACGAGAAAGTTCCGAGCCAAAACCAATAACCAAACGATACCTTGACACAATTTTCACAAAGGAGAAAAAAAACGCAAAGGTTAAAATCAATGACAAATTGAAAGTTAAATGGTCATGGATTGAGCAATAAATAAGTTAATAATTACCGATTGAGATATAGAGTTTGCATCACTTTCTCAAAGTTGCGCATAGAGTTGCTTTTCTAATGTAAATTGATTGAAGAATCAACCTATGCGCAACAATTATTGAAAGTGTACGAAACTTAATGTCCGTATTGTATATATATATATTATGATATATATTATGATATATTGCAAACTTTGAAAAAAAACGATAAAACTTGAACGAAATTTGAACGTTGTAAAAAGCAATTATCAGTCGTTAGAACAATATTAATGTTGATTCAACAATGTTCAGAATTGAACTGATAATTTTTGATCATCATTCCCTCTCTTTATATGATTTAATGCCCTAATTTTACACTTTTTTCGAAATCAAAAAAGTTCAGTTCTCAGACAATTTGAACGATCAAAATTAGAATACGAATTGTCTGAAAAATTGAGTGCATTTTTAAAAATTCGATCACGTTCGAATTGTTCAGAAAATAAACTTATTACTACTGAAAAGTGTAAAATTAGGGCATGAGTTCATTGAAAATTATCTCTTTTTTATTTTTGTCATCATTAAATAATTATTTTAATTATTCAATTCATTTGCTGGAATTTGGCCAAAGCCAACAAATTTATACTACTATTGATTCTCATCCTACCAACATTGTTTCTCTTGTGGTTCAAATTCTAAAAACATTATGTCGATGGCTTAGAGTGGCCCCCGTACAGCCCAGATCTCAACACTTGTGATTTTTTTGCTTTGGAAGCATTTAGTATATCGTAAAAACCCCCAAACATCGGTTTCTATTACTCAAGCTGCTGAGAGTATGGACAACGAAATGATCAAAAGAGCGATTTTCTGCTTTGTCAAATGGCTCAAATGGTAAAAAAGAACGAAGGTGTACATTTCGAAAATATAATAAACGAACTAATCTAAACTTGTATCTTTGCTTTAAAACAAATTTCAAGAAAAAATTCCCATAAATAAAAAAGTTATTAAAGATTAAAGTCCGACAAATCCAGTTCAATCACACAATATATATAATTTTATTTAGTTAACTTGCAGAAAACCTATATTATTTCCTGCTGGTAATAATCAAAAATCAAATGATACTTCGATAATTAGTCAAATTAAAACATGGTGACCACAAACTGGATTAATTATTCGAAACGATTGATGAAATATTTAGATCTTTTGGCAATTAGGGTCTTATTGCTGATCGTAAATTAAGAATTAGCAGCATAACTGTGGTCATATTTTCCAGAATATACTTTGATAGTTAAGAAGATAATTAGTAAACAATAAACTTAAATAGGATGAATGTGTACTTACATAGACAATAAATTGAGGTTTAATCATTAAGAAATCACCGATTAGCACTCCAGTATCTGGATGATTAAGTCGCTGAATCAATTCCATGGACTATAAAGAAAGTTAATTAATATGAAATCATTTTGTTCAGCAAACTAACCTTAAATTGTTGATTAATCTCATTTTTTGAATGTACTAAAACTCTTAGCAGATTAACCTGTAACCCTTTAAGCTTGACGATCGCAAATAAAGTAAATAATAAGTTAACACTTGATGAAAAGAACAACAATTAACTAATTGTTTACCTTAAGGTAGAAAAATCCACAAATATAACCTCCAATACCAACAAAGATTAAAAAATAAAATCCAAAAGCAACAAGTGAATTAGACCACAATTTAGAGCCAGTGTCAACAGTTAATCCAATAAATATGAAGGAATCACCACAGAATGAGATCAACAGGAACTGGATTAACATGATGTACCTTATATCATCTATTAGTTTATCAAATCTATTCATGTATTTAATCATGTGGACGTTGAGTGATTTAATTTGCTTCCCATGGTGATTAGTTAATCCATATTTCACTAACGACAAACTGAATCGATCAATTTTATCCAACTGAAAGTAAAGGATTATACTGTACAGTATCATACAGCCTCCGAGCAATGTACCCCCGAAGACACTAATAGTTAGTACAATAGCTTCAATGATTATCCAAAAAAAAGATGAAACAATTAACTGATAAGTTGCCAACGATTTAGAATTAGCCAATCGGATTAATAATGGTAATAGAATTGTTGAAACGATGAGAATTTGTGACATTCTTATAATTATGAGCAATGAAAAATGGAAAATCTTTTTGAAAGATTTAATTTGTTCAATATCAATGTTGAGATAATCAGGTGATAATTGATGCGATTTAATGTGAGAAAATGTTCTTAATTCAATCATATATCGACCCTGCTTTTCGTGAATTAAATTCATTTCATGGATTAACATGTGAACCGAGATGAGAATTATGGTGAATATGATGAAAGATTCACGGCCTTTGACATCAATCAACGGATCGGCGGTAATTGTTTGATAACAATTAGATGAGATAAATAATAGACCAATTAAACGTAATAAAGTTATGGAAACAATTAGTCGAAAAATTAAGCGAATTAATTTTAATTTGATTGGAATCGGTTGATCAAATCTCTGTTGAAAATCTCGACTAAAGGTTAGGCTTACTTTCAAAAAATATTCTAATTGTTGTAACAGTTTAATTGTTTCTTTATCATTAAAATCCTTCAATGAGATTCTTTGATAGAACCGATTCAGTTTTAATTTGATTGTTTGAAATAAAAATTGAACATTCATTATCATCATTAAATCAGAACAGTTTGATTGTTGATTAACAGAATTTCAATTGTAACCGAAAAAAACTCAATGACAATTTAATAATAATAAAGAGTAAACGATTTTGCTCAGATAATTATCTTTATAAATCATTAACTAAATCAATGATTTATGAATTTATCTAATCAAACGAATCAATTTTTAGCTTTGATATTATGTAAAAAAGGGCAACATTTTTATTGTGGACAATTAATCAACTTTGTTAACAATTAAACTGCTATGAAAGTTCATTGATTGTTGAGGAAAAAAAACTCATCATTATTTACATTACTTTCAATCAATTGATTAAATCACTGATGTATTAGTTAATATTGGTTGATGATTTAAACGATAATCTGAAAAAAAATCAATTCCAAGTCAAATTATTGATCAATTTTCAATATCAGTTGATTGAATTACCATGAACATGATTGATTATCTTATGAACAATTGAAAACCTTGATTAACTCTTATTTTGCTTAATTATGGTGAATATTTTCAAATGATTTAATCCATACAATTGTTAATCATGTAAATGTTATCTAATATTAACTTGATGATTAACTTTTACCAAATGTAATTTACTTTAATCAATTACCTTTTACTATCATTGGTTACTAATAGTAAAAAAAAGTTTCTATTCAAAGTTAACATTGTTTTTAATTATTCATAGAAACTTAATCAACCTGAATTTCATTCTTAATCATCATCAAACCTTAACCATGATTAATATTTAATCATGGCTAATGTTACACAACAATAACAACAACAGATACAATCAATATTAATTCAGTTAACTCCCATTAACCTGAACTTTTTTGTCCTCGGATTAATCAACTTTAGTAAACATGATTAATTATATTCATGAGCGAAATAATTTGATAATCAAAATGAAAGAATAATTTAATTATTGTTTAACAATCAATCTCTTTAATCATGGAAAAGGAAAAATTTAAATTGATCAAGTTTCACGGTTAATCAATAATTTATCATGAGCATCATTTTCCAGCTCTAAATTGTAATCAATTGTTATTAATTGCCCTTAGGTGATTAACCATTTAGGTTCAATATTTTTCTACCAGACAAAAAATGCGAATTTTAATTGTTACAATTTAATAAGCCTGAGGTGTTAACTCAAGAAAAATAAAGTGTTAACTAAATTATTAAAAATAAGCTGAAAATAAATTGTCACAATTAATTCAGTTTCATATTAATTTCCAGCGATATTGATTGTGAATTTAATTGTGTCAATTCTGGTTGATTTTGTTTATTTACAATAATTTACAATCAGCTGATATAATAATTATAAGATTATATTTATTTAGTTAGTTAATTGTTTTGGTCATCAAATTGTTGTTGAGTATCATTTAGTTTAAACAATTAGTTAATCATCATCAACGATGAATGTTACAAATAAAAAAATTTTGATAACAATTTAAGGTAATAATTAACTGTTTTCACGATTGATTTTAATTTCTCATTGATTATTAAGTTGATTGAGTCAAGTAATTAGTTGATTTTTACTCGTTTACTGAGAGTTAATTTGATTAATCAATTAATTGTTTTCCATTTATCGTTGAGCTTTATTTTCATTCCATATTCAATTATGATTACAATGAATCTAAAGAATTAAAAATGAGAGAGGAAAAAAAAAGATTACGATTAAATTGTTAATAGAATTTAAATTTGATTCATTTCAATATTAATCCGTTGATTGTTGAATAATCAATTCTCATGTTTATCTCAACATATGAGAAGAATAATAAATAATTCATTTCGAATCAATTTTAAAAAGTTCTAATAGGAAACTCGAATAAAAAAAACTTCTAATACCTTGGTCATTGATGTATCCAAAGAATAATCATCTCTCTCATCCTCCTCATCATCCTCATCTTCAAGAGGATAAAAGAGGGATGAACATTATTCATATTCTCATATAATATTTACAAACTTCCCTTTCCTTTTCCTCTTCCTAATCTCCATCTTCATCCTCATCATCTCACTAACATGATAATATAAACAAATCGTAAATATTATCATCTATTGATTGAATTTTATATATTTTTCCATCAGCATGATGAGTGTGTCTGTCAAGATGATGACAAGATGATGATAAACAAGATGAAGATGAAAGTATTATAAATTATAAGAGAGTGAACTTTGGGATTAATATTTTCCAATCTCGATTCTTTGAAAATCCAATTTTAATCTCAATTGTAATCCTTCAATTTTTACAATTATTTTTATCATTTTCTTCATCGATTCTCAAAACAATAACAAACAAACATCATGAGCATCATTTTCTTGTCAAAATCTTTACTCCAATCAACAGATTAACGATTAAATATAAGTTTCATCAAATTTAACTGTTAAATATTAATAATTGAATAACAAATTAATATAATTAACGACAACGATTATGATGATGATGATGATACTTATAACTGTTATTAATTGAATTGGATAAATGAATTTAGGTTGACAATAGGAGATGAAGAATAATATCAAAAACTAATTGCTAATTACCTTTAATTTCCTTCCGTTTGGGTTAACACAATCATGATTATAATTAACATCACAATTAAGGTTTTTTTCGTTTTTAATTAACTTGAAAGACACAACAGACTTTTGAAGGATCATCACCATCGTCATCATTGGATAATCACTATTGTTTTTGTTTCTTAGATTCATTTATTTGTAAATTAGTTACTCTTTTGTTTTGTTTAATCATTTTAAACTTGTAATCAATTGGGTGTTAATTAATGTTCATGGATGAATAAAGTGATTACAAGCATAAGGATAAAGATGAAGATGCTAAAGGGAAGATGATATATATAAAATTAGGCTTAGAAAAGTGTGTAAATGATGAAGATGAAGATGATGATGATGATGATGATGATGATGTTGAAGACCAGAGGATGTTTGTGTTTAATGTGATGATGATAATGTTGATGAAGATGCAAAAGATTATCTTCCTCTCGCTTCTGATGACACCTTTTTTTATTATTATATCCAATTGATGATAATGATGATGACGATTATGGCGTAAATAATGATGCTGATAATGATGATTTAATGGTTGGACTTCACCATAATAATAATCACCATCAAAGATTATGTAAGTGTGTATGAGAGAGAGAGAGAGTAGAAATTGTTTCATTGAAGATGTGCAAACCTAAAGGGCAAAGAGATGATGATGATGATCATGGTGAAGGAGAAAGATGAGAAATATTCAGCTTGGAACTAACATGATGATGGAAGATAATCATCATGATATTACTTTAAGTTGACAGAAGAAATTTGTTTCTTTTTCTCATCCATGAGAATCAACTATCATCATCATGTTGTCGTTGTTGTTATTGATGTTGTTATGTTGTTGTTGTTGTTGTTGTTAGTTTGCTGGTGGTGATTTTGAGTTTGGAGACTTTGTAACTTTCCATGTTAATAATGATCATCATCATCATCTCAATTTACAATCAGCTGTCATTACAAGTTGGTCCATCTGAGGAGCTGATGATAAATGAAGGATTTGACCGGAGTGGACGATTAAATGACCGGACAATGGCAATATAAATGATTCGGGTAAAAAGTAGGACAACACAGATCAACATGGTTGCGTAAACTGATATCAACAAAGTGGTTGCAAAATTTGTCTCTGAATATAAATCATCAATTATCGTTGTCTCACTTGATTCAAAAGTTGAATTATAATCATTGGTTGTCGTCATTGAGAGTTAATCAAATCAGATTAACGATTATCTTTTCCCAAAAAACTGTCGTTGGAGTCTTATTATTATAACGATTAATCTGAGTGGTAATTGTTGTATTATTATTATTATTCAAATTGTTGTTGATTGTGATTATATTAATATTAACCATTCCCTTGTTTTGTATCACTAATCATCATTCAAATCCCTTCAAAGTAATAATCCAAATGAATATATATTACATTTATATAATAATCAATTCTCATGTGTTATTATTTGTTGAAAATAATATCAATTTGTGTGTTGATATTAATCAATTACAATCATTTAGATAATCAATTTGGTTAATCAATTGGTTTTTCCAAGCGGATGATCAACATTAAATCCTGATAACATCTTTGATCCTAAATTAAGGAGATAAAATTTTGATAGTTAATCAGTTAATCCCATGTATTAGTAAATATATTCAGAGACTGGATTAACAATTGATAAGATTAATTCGGATTAATTGTTGACCTTATGCCTTGAAGATTTTGCAATTAAATCAAATCAGAACAAGTTTATTACAAGAATAGTGATAATCAATATCTATTATTAGTTTAAAAGTTTTCATTTTCTCGAGATTTAAATTGATTAAATTGCTTGTTAATCAATATGATTGTGAGGGAAGGTTAACAATTTCAGCTGATTGTTTCTGGTTGATTAGGATTTAGTTAATTTTAACCTTTTTTTTTGTATTTTACATTCAACATACATTTAATTAACTTTATTTAGTTGATATTATTTGGTTGATTAAATATTTATCTTTGACAATCAATGATTTGATTTGATTGTTTGTTTGTTGTGTTCATTTTACTATGAAATTCAAGTAACTTAATTGATTTAATCAGAAAGTTATTGTTAGAGTTACAATTGTGTCTAATTGGGTTTGTCTTTTCCTCTGCAATTCAAATTTAATTGGAGTTAAATTAAATCTATATAATCAAAAGTAATTGTTGTTCCAATTAAAAATTTAAACATTAATCCTGATTAACCGTTGGTTTTAACAGCAATTTAC
Source organism: Panonychus citri (assembly GCF_014898815.1). Classification (NCBI taxonomy): domain Eukaryota; kingdom Metazoa; phylum Arthropoda; class Arachnida; order Trombidiformes; family Tetranychidae; genus Panonychus; species Panonychus citri. The sequence continues at coordinate 3,402,941 of NW_026515543.1, read as the reverse complement.
TGATTGTTGCATAAGAGACTTAAACCTGATTACGATTAGTGCAAAGGAAACAATTGATTTGCCACCGGTGGAAATAAATTGCTCCAATTAATTGTTCAGCAATAAGAATATAAAAACAATACAGAAATTGTGACAATAATAATTGCTGGAGATCAACTGAATCAATACAAATTGTCCCAATTTAGTAAATTGTAATCTCTTTTTTTTTGGGTAAATGAAACAGTTTCTCATCACAAATATGATCACAATTAAAACTAATTGTGACAATAAATTGGCCGAGAAACTTGGTTAGGCTTATTAACATGGTGATGATACTAATTTAAGATCAATGTAATGAAGGGATAAAGAGATTCATCCAAATGATCAATTGATCAATAAGATAAAACAGAAGTTAATTGTAACCTTACCTGTCAATCAAATTGGCTGGATAATTAACACATTGATTGTTGATCTTGTTGTAAATTAACATAATCAAGATGAGGAAGAAGAAAAAAACTAAACTTTAAATCATCAATCAATCAACACCATCAAGATGAATGTTAATGTTGGCAGATTGATTAGTTCTGTGATCTTAATTGTTTACCATCATAATTGTAATTGTCGTTGATGGTGATAGTTACAAATGAAGACATTAACAAGACCAAAGTGTGAATGGTTAACTAATAGAAATAAAAATGTCAAGTTAAGAAAAAAAAAAGAATCCAGTAAATCACATGGAGATGTTGACAATTAAACTTGATTGTATCTCGTAAATTGTTGTTGATAAAAGATGATGTAACAATAAACAGATACAACTAACTGAAGATGTTAACAATTAGATCAATCAATCAACATGATTTATCCAATTCGTTGATAACTTTTTTCTGTTTTCTTGTAAACAGATAACCGATATCAGTTAAATCGCAATGTGTTGATTAGATTAAGGAATAAGATTAAAGAAAATAATAAGAATAAAAAATTATGGTGATGATGTTGATTAATTCTGTGCACAGGTAATGATGATTTAGAGAGAGAGAAAAAAAAAATGAAATAATCAGTTAATCACAGTTACAGAAATGAACAGGTAAGTGAAACATATGCATAAACACAGATTCACATACATGGAGTTTAATTTCATCAAGAGAATATAAAAATTCACTGTCACGTGGTGATCATTAATAACAATGTAAAGGTAAATGATGAGGATGATAAAGATAATATAACAAATATATGGATGTTAAGGTGAACAAGATGATTGTTTATGTAACAAGCCAGAAGATGAGAAAGAGATGAAAGAAGACGAAGAAGATAAATAAAGATGAGAAAGTAGCATGAAAATGTTCATCAGTAGCATCAGAGGTTGAAAAGATGATGTTGAATGATGATGAGAGAAAAAAGGAAAAAGTAAAAAAGATGAAATTGATGAAGATGATAAAGATGAACACAGGGAGAGAAAGAGAAAGAAGCGAGAGAGAAATACGAGAACGAGAGAGAGAGAGAGAGAGAGAGAGAGTATAGTGTTGCTATTATTGACTTATCAATGATTTAACTGGGATTTTGCGCTCACCTTTACCTCCCAACTCCCCGACTTCCCTCTCTCTCTCTCTCACCAAACTCACTTTTCCCAGTACACAGACTCTCATGAGAATTGACTGACATGGCAACGTTTAACGTTTCAACTAACCTTTTCCTCTCTCCCTCTTCTCCATCCTCATCATCTTTTTGAAAAAAACTCCCTGTTTCTTTCTTGTTCCCTTTCTTTTTCTTTTTCTCTTGTCGTCATCATCTTCTCTTTTTTCACCATTGATCTTCTTCATGATGAAAAATTTCTCTTCATCCTCTTGTTTCCTCTTATATTTACACTTTGTAACGTTTACGAGTTTCATCAAATACTCATGTGTATGTTTACCTGTATGAACGAAGTCACTGAATCTCACTGAACTTTTACCTAAACTCTTGAGGTTTCCTTTTCCTTCTCAATTCCTTGGAATCACTTATTCAATCCACTTTATACCTTTGACTATTCCTCTCTCTCTCTCTCTCTTATTTCTCTTCCTCACTTCATCTCTTTATCTTCCAAAAAAATCTTCATCAGTTGCATTTCCATCGTTCTCCCCATCTTTTTACCTTTCTCTCTCTCTCTCTCTCTCTCTCTCTCTCTCTCTCTCTCTCTCTCTCTCTCTCTCTCTCTCTACGATTCCCTTTCTCTCTGTAATATGTTACCTAAAAGTAATAAGAAAAAGTAGATAGAAAAATAAATAAATAACCAAACGATAATATGATAAGTTGATTGGGAGAGAACTAAAAATAAACTCAATTCCAAAGATTTTGCTTAATCAGAATCTTTGTAATCCGGAAAATAATAAAAGACGATTAAAGATGATTGATTAAATTACAGTTGCAATCAAATATGTTTCAAGTATCAGCACAATTCGTGAACAAATAAACAATTTTAGTGAGATGAAAGTATAATTAAAATGAGAAAATCAACTATTAATACATTAATGGCTCGAATTTCAATTAGGTTGCAAGTTAATTAATTGTAGGTTCAAATTAAGCGAATTAAATTTAGTAACAACAATCAAGGTGAATGGAGATAGATAAAGAAAGAAAAAGAGAGATACAGGAGAGAAACAATATCGCTAATTATAAAGGTTTAATTTCTAATCGTTTTTCAATATTCAATGAAATCGAGCTTCAAATTATCAACTTTTCGAGAAATTAATTAGTTTGTTTAATTATGATCATCGAAAGTAAATACGAATGAAAATGTTTAACTTTGGTTTATTTTCTCACCCAATCAATGAGATAGAAATTTTCACTTAATCATTTCTTTCAAGTTTGACACAATTTTATCAATTGAGTTAAATTTTCTCATCGTTGTCCAGATTTAATCAACTATTGATTGACCTCAACAATCAATAAATTAAATGGTCAACACAATTTTCCTGCAACAAGCGCCATCTATTGATGCAAATAGCTAACAAAATGTAAAATTTTCGTTCGCCGGCTAATCAACTCGAAATTGTATTCGAACGGCTCAGTTTTCAGCTTTTAAGCTCAATTTAAGCCGATGGTTTTTTTTTCAAATTCACTTTTTTTTTTGGTTTTCTTGGTTAATTGTTGGTGATTGTTTTTTCAGTTTTTAATTTGTGCTTAGATATTTTTACAATTTTCTAATGGATAATCCTTGGATTTGTGTTTTCTGTCAGCAAAGGTCACATTATAAAGGAATGGGTGATCTTTTTGGTCCATATTTCATTCCGGTGGAAATTAAAAGTCAATCTAATCAATGGTCAGCAAATGGTGACAATAAAATGGACGAAGTTGGAACTTGGATTAAACAAGAATCTGTTTGTTCATCATCAACAAGTGATAATCAACTTCGTTCCCGATTAACATATGAAAAAAGGCGATGTCCAGAAGGTGATTCACCCGATGCGAAAAGGCGTCTAATTGTTACCAACACGGGCTTAGAATTAACTTCAATCCCATCAACAACAATCAATCGTATTAACAACAATAATAACAATAGTAATAATAACAACAGTAATGGAGGCAATTCAACATCTCAACGCGAGGTTTGGTTCCATGAAGATTGTTTAGTTTGGTCCAATGGTGTTTATCTAGTTGGACATAGGATTAGAAATATTGAAGAAGTGATTAAAGATTGCTCTGAAAATGTAAACCCTTTTAGTCGGGATTCTAATTTGAAAACATAATTAACTGATTCGATTTCTTTTTGACAGATTTGCTGCGAGTGTAAATTAAAAGGAGCGCCTCTTGGCTGCCTTCGTAAAGGATGTTCTCCAAGATTTCACTACTTATGTGCCAAAGAAAAAGGTATTCATCTGATTAACTCTAAATTCTTAATTGTTTCCGATAATTGTATTGACTCTTTATACTTTCCTCTCTCCCTCTCTCTTTAGGTTGTGATATGGACGAAGAAAACTTTTCAATTCACTGTCCAAAACATCAAAGAATATGAAAAGGAAACGATTTAGTTATACTTGGAGTAGGAAAAAATTTCGCCACAATTAATTTTCTTTCAAAATCGAAATCAATTTTCCCAATAAGATTTGATTGAAGATTAAAAAATTTCTTTATTTTCATTTATACATTTACATTGATTAGAATTGACTAGTTTATTTATTCTGATATACAATAGTCAGATAAATTGATAGACTAGTTTAATTGTCAACATTATAAGTGAGTTAATTTCTTGGGATAATTAATCACTTGGAGTAAAGGATGTTGATAGATTACATTGATCACTATTAACAGATTTAATTTCGACCTGACGTCGACATGATTCCTCTTTCAGTGAACAAAGGTTATCATAGTAACGACCATCGGATCCACAAACCGGCTCATCATTAACCTTATCATAACTGGACATTGATGGACAATTTAAATTACATTCGCAAAAGGGTCTACCACGAGAATTGAATGAACAGATTCCCCCAAAGTTACATTTTAATCGTTGACAAGGTTTATTGTTATGATTAATGTTCGAGGTTAATGATGAAACTAAAGGTGAAGGCGATGAAAATTGACCCGAAATTTTCTCGGCCCATGAATTGAAATCTCGTTGATTGAACTGAGAATGTTGATGACGATGATTATGATTATTATATTGCTTAGAAATTTGATTTGATTGTAACTGATTGATGGAACCATTATCATCTGAACTTGCTGGTTCATCTTCATTTTCAACCTCACATTGTCCATAAAAAAGTGACCTTAAGTCTTTATCATTGAGACAAGCGTTTTTCCTCATCTCGCATAAATTTGGATAAGTGTTTCCGTCATTGGCACAAATTGGTTCGTAAATGGGATCAGGACACGAACTTGGACAAACACATCGACCTCCCTCACATTGAGCTCCATTTTTACAGTTTACCTTTTGACACATATCTTTGAAAGAGAAACGAGAACGATACAAATCAAATTAAGGAATAACAAGGAAAAAGCAAATTAATTAAGAGATTATTGGAAATCGATTCTAATTACCACAAGGTCCAATATGAGCAACTGTTATTTCGGTTCGGGCTAAACAAGAGCGGACTCGTAATTCACATTCGTTGTCATAAGTAACACCATTAGAACCACAAATCGCTTGATCCTGACGAAGACAAACCTGAGGACAAACGCACTCGTGAATACCATACATATTGATCTCACATGTAGCGTAGTATTTACAACTATGTTTACTTGTGTCACAACTTCCTACGAGGGAAAAAAAGATCAACAATCAAACAATTAAAATCAACAATTCGTATCAACAAACAAAGAATCAACTTGAAAACATTTTCAAACTTCCAGATATAATATTACAAATAAACTTATAGCTTATAACAGAAAATACTTCAAAACAAAACGAAACAACTTAATTGTAACAATTAATTACATTTCACAAATGATGGACATTTAATTAGCCATTTTAGACTTTTCAAAGTATTAATTGTTGTAAATGAAAAGTAAAATTAAGAATTTGTTAAATGTGCCGGTCAACCAAAAGTTGAATAATCAGTTAACTACGATCCAATTGTCCATCGTGATGTGTAATCAATGATTTAAGTGAACAGGTAATTAATTAAATGTTAATCACTTACGACAAGGTCCTTTATGAGAAATGTAAATATCCTTTTGATTTTGACACGAAGCTTTTTTCAGGTCACATTCATTTAGATAAGTGATTCCATTGGAACCACAAACGGCCTCCGATTCCTCTGAACATTGTGGACATTGGCAAATACTATTCATCTGATGGTCCGAATCTTTCGCTTGGACACAAAATCCACCAAATCGGCAATTATCGGGTGTACAAGGAACAATTGAATTAGTTAATAAATCGATTGATCGATTTGACCCAATCTGTCCAATGTTATTCATTGACCCGCCAAATCCATTGTTAGTTAATCCATTGGTCAGTATTGGTGTTGGTTGATAATTTTCACATGGACCTGAGTAAGTTATCGTTAGATTGACCTTTTTGATACATGAATCTCTCAACATGTGACAAACTGAATCATATGTAATCCGATTTGACCCACAAATTGGTTTATAAATTTTTTCACATTGTTGACAAATACATTTAGTGGAACCAAATTTATCAACAATACATTTACCACCATAGGAACATGAGCTTTTATGACATGGATGATGACCTGTTGAAGATTAGGAAACAAGAAGATCAAATAATCAATCAATCAGATTAATCAATCAATTGGGTGTAACTGAGACACTTTTTGTCAACAATAAACATGAACGACAAAGTGACAACAATAAACTGATTGTTTTCATCGTGAATCTTATAAATAACTTTATAACAATTTAACTAATCTACTCGTAATGATTTAGACAAAACAATCAAATTTAATGGTTAATTCTCTTATCAATTAATTAAAGAATATAAAGAGAAATCAATTGATTAATAGGAAAGTTTTTTCTTTCTCTGAAAATCAATCAAAACTCTAAACTTTGGCTAATCAATTGTAATAATATTAATAGTTTTCTTTTTCTCGATGATTAACTAATTCCAGGTTAATTGTAATCAATAGATTCTATTATTAATGATCATTGTCACAATAATGGAAGAAAATTAAAGATTAATTTCTATTGTGATTCATTTTTACCATGAAGATAATCATGATCTCTAATTGGAATAGAATTGATTTTTTCTTCTCTTCTTATTCTTGTTGGATTATTTTCTCGTTTTCAAGTTATTATTAAATTAAACTGTAACTTTCAATCATATTAATGAGAGCAAATGATAATAATATAAAAAGATAGTCACTTAATTATACTGGAGAAGAAGCTAAATTAGGTAAAGTCAATTATGGTGATTATAATTATCTTCATATCTCATTCATATTATCCTATTGAACATTTTTCTCGGTTAAATAAATTTCCAAGAGTAAACGCCTTAAGATTAAATTTGATAGTTAATCACGAGGAACATGATATTATCTGGTTAATTTGGATTATTACAATTCTTCAACCAATTAATATATATTTCTGTGTATTTACACTAATTCTTTATCATCATCATCACCAACTTACTCTCAGAATTTGATTTATCATCGGGATGGATCAAAAGAAAGACAGAGAGAGAGAGAGAGAGAGAGAGAGAGAGAGAGAGATGGAAAAAGGGTAAATAATATTGAAGGAAAACGAATCAGTATCAAGAATAACATTGAAATAATGTCAAAATTGAAGTGGACAAGATGATAAAGAGCATGATGGCTTGAGAATAATGAAGATGATGATGATGATGATGGAAAAAGCAATGGATTGGAATAAAATATATAAATATACACAAAGAACATTATTCTCGTTCTCTCATCTTCATCATTCCCCGCATCAGGAACATTGAGTAAACATATATGTACACAGAATTGATGAGAATACACATGATGGAAGAAAGATGAAGATGAAGAAAATGAGAGGGAAAGAATAAAGATGAGAGAAGATACAAAGAAGGGAGAAAGTGAGTGAGAGGAGCCATTGGAGCGAATGATGATTGAAAAGATGATCATCTTTACCTTGAATACAATTCGATGAGGGCAAAGGTTTAATATCAATCTTTTGAACACATGATTCTCTTAAAAGTGAACATTCACTTTGGTATAAATTACCATCCGATCCACAGATTGAAGATGTAGTTTTATTTTCAGTTGAGATGGAAGAGGAAGATGATATCGAACCTATTGTAGTAATAGTAGAGGTTGACCCGGTGGTGGAGGTTGTAGGGGTCATTATTGTTAGTCCATTACGATTATTATGATGACTATTATCATCATCATCATCTCCTTGAGACTGATCCTTATTGTTGAAATTACTATGATGAGAATCAACTATATCCATGGTTGAACAGGTATTGTTACATGAACAAAATGGTCTCCTTTCATCATCCAATTGACAAATCTCATCTGATGGGCACATCATGGTTGAACAAGGATCTGTATCAAATGAAAACGGAAAAGGAAAGAGCAAGAAAAAAAGAGAGGAAAGATTATCAGAAACCATAAATAATAAATAATAACATGATGATACATTCAAATGTAGCATCATCATCATCATCTCTTTCAATTTGCTCTATTGTTGTATCTTAATAATAGATGAAGATGATACACAAGATGACCAGATAATAATACGATAAACGATTACAATGGAAATAAAGAATTCGAACAATCAAAACTCGAACTTGTTGGTGTTGAAAAGAAACACGAAAAAGTATGAGAAAAGTTTTTTCTCAACTTCGAAACTTTTCCCTTGGGCTTTCACTCTTCATCTAATTGTTGATATGAACTTCTCTTGAAATCTTTCATTGTTATGATTAGTGAACTTTCCCTGTTGTATGTTGGTCAGAAGTGGACATTTCGTTTCGACGAATTATGTAAATTCTATAAGCTTTGTATGGACTGATTTTCGTGAAGAAAAATGTTCCTCATTCTGACCTTTTTTCCCCTTGTCTTGTTATTCATGATGATGATTATTCATCCAAGTGAAACACTGATAATCCAAATACGAAAGGAATTGAAGTCATCTTTTTATCCAACCGGAATTCATTGGATTTTATCTCTATTCATTTGTTAGACCTTGATGATTATAATTCCTTTCCCTGATTCTACCTGATGATAATTCTGATTATGATCATGGTGATTATCATTGTTTATCATTAATACAAATCAGTTGATGTTCCAACTATTGTTGATGAGTAAATCTGATTGGGATTTTTTTTTATTATCCTCATCGTTTAACCCAAACATAAACTAACAAGTTTAATATCAATGTTAAAGATAATATAATAATACTAATAATCTGAATAGTATTTTTGTTTTCTTTTCCTTGGTTCCAATTTTTTTTTCTACAACAACATGAGGATAATCCTCTCTGAATCTTCTGGATGGTGGTTGAATTTGAGAGATACAATGGAAGGAGAAATTGATAAAATGGAGGGAGAGAGAGCTCTCAGGGATTCGATGGGCACATGGAGAAAGTAATACTTATGATTAGAGTGCTTACCACATGAGCCATAATATTTGATAGAAATGGGCTTGGATTTAAGGCATGAAATCTTCTTGAGCTGACAAAAATTCTCATAATCTTGACCATCAATTCCGCAAACAGTTTCATTGGTCAAAGCGAGAGATTCACTTTGAGAGGTAGGATATTTTTCCCTCAGCCAGTAGACAACTTCAGGATAATCGAGACATTTCTCTGGACATCGACATTCACTCCCATGTCCAGTCTTTACCGGTGAACATATAGAACCATATTTACAATCAGAATCGATACATTTACTCTGAACTCCATCTAAGAAAAGAAATACAATCAACACCATTAGATAATCAAAAAAAAAAGTTCTAATAACATGTAAATACAATGAACATTTTCCAATGTTAAGAAGCAATTTCGATAATCATAATTGATTGTCTATTAGTTTTTAACAATAGTAATTTGGCTCTTGTCGTATCTTAATTGATAATCGTTGTTTGAAATTGAGAAAATTAATAATACAATTGATAAGCTTGACGATGTTATATCAACTATCTGATTGTAAACTCTAATTATTATTGAATGTTTTCATATTATTGCCATTTAGTTACAATCATTATTGAGATTCCCCTGTATTTATATTACCATGATTATCGTTAATACAATCAAAATGAATGGTTGATATTATTTTTCAAACAAAACAGTTGATTCAGTCACTGAATGGGAATGTTTTTCTTACCATGAAAGGTATTCATACCATGAAGAGTTCATTTTTATTCAATAATAATAATATTATTACAATAGATTGTGAGTATTCAGGAAAAAAAACTAGAAATGGTAAAAAGTAAAAAACTTTAATAGCGATATCATTATAACGGTAAATGTTCATCTCATTTCAAGTAATAAGTTGAAAGTAATATTCAGATAGTGTTCATGTAATAATAACAATAATAGATTACATGATATTAGCTGATGAGAAAAGCAAATCATCATCATCATTAAGTTAAGACAAAGTTAAATTGTTACCAATGTGATTAATATGATCTGTTTTTTTCCCATTTCTATTTCTTAATTAGTAAACTGATAGACTATTGAATTTCAGTGTAACTTAATATTGGAAAAGAATCCTCATCGTGATGATTAAGTAATTGTCAACTTGCTCCAGGCGTTAATTTGATTCAAAATTGGGAGATAATCAATCAAATCAGCTGATTGATTCATTGTCATGACAATTTAATGAAAGAAAAACTTTCTTTCTGTTTCCTTATTAACCCTTTTCTCATATTTTCATCATGATTTATCATCATGATTGTTTCCTAATCTCTAACCAAGAAAATCAAACGTTGAAGCTAAATTGTTGGAGGTGATGGAAAAAATTACAATGAATCTTGATTATGATTAGATAATGATAATAGAATGAAAAAAATTAGCTCAATACAAATTGTGTTATAAACCAAACCCTTTGCTATTCATATAAATATCGAGCCTTTGGTTTACATGATATCATGTAAAGTGATTAGTTATTTAAGATCAATTAGTTTGATAACGAGGTGTTGAGAGGATGATAATGATGATGATGCTGAGAAATATAATATATAAAGATGAAAAGTGATGATAAAAATGTTGATTCTCATTTTTCATCGACTTGAATGCTGAGAGACTGTTATACTAATCATCATCATTATTTCATCCGAAACTCATCCCATTAACCCCACCCTGTATTCACCCACCACCACCACCATCATCATCATTTTTGCCTTTAACATCATGAAAGTCATCAGTCAAATCGTAATCAAGAAGCTAAAATTTGATCAACAATAAACTTGATCACAATTTCATGTTAAATAATCAATTCTCATTATTCAATACACTTCACCTTTTAATCCGGTTAATCGTAGTTCACCCAAAAAGTTAATTGTAACACGTATATATAAATGTTTTCATGCTAATCAGAACTTCATCCCAATGATTAATTTGATTGTTGTTATTATTTTTTCCCCGATAAATTTTAAACGATTTTCATATCTAAAAATATCATTTTAATGCCAATGGAGAAACATTTCCTTTGGTAAATTTTTCAATTTTATCCATGGAGATGGATGGAAGGCATTTTCTGATTAAATTGAATCTAAATTGTTTCAACCAGAATTTTCATCATCCAAATCATGAACAAAAACAGGGTGAATTCAATGGTACGTGTATCATAATTGTAAACTACATGATAATGTAACCAAATGATTAAAAATGAAAATAACGGTAAAAAAAAGGTTATGATGATGAAATGTGAGATTCAATGATTATCATTATCATATAAATCTGATATTATTGCATTAGGAATGGTAATTATTATCATGGTGATATTTAAATCATCTCATGAATGAAGATTGAAAAATCTGAGAGTTTCCATGAATGGGAAAATAAAGACAATTGAATTTAAAGTAACGAAACAATTTACAATTTGATTGATAAATTTTTACAGGAAAAATGCTAAGAAATCATTTATTACAGAATTGATTAAATGATAATCATGAGCCAAGGTTAATCCTTGGGTGAATCTGAATTTTGAATGTTTAGTTAATTAAATCTCAATAAAGGAGACAATCAAATTGACAATGATGATATTGATCATGAAATTGTCATGTTATTGATGAAAATAAAAAGATGAATAAATTGATGGATAAGATTGACAGGAGATTTAGATTGAAACTCATGAGGAAACAAAAATAGATTCATCATTGAATCAGATTGAATGAATTTCTCTGAATATCCCCTGTCATCCTTGTCTTCATCATCCACTCATCCATTTCCTCATCCTCCTTCTTGACTTAAATCCTTCCGTTATTTTTTTGTCATCCAACTTTAAGATGATAATTTTGTTTCAATTCTGTATTATCATCAAATTGTGACAGTTTATCATCAACAACAATGATATTATCAAATGGGAGTTAAAGTTATCATAATAATAATCATGATGTTTTTTTTACTCTTGATTGTTATGATTTAACTGTAACAATTCAATGTCAATCACTTTACATTTGATTATTTACTTTAGTATTACAATTAAAATGAATTTTAACAAATTAATTGTTCATGTTGATTGAAATTGTTTCAATTATTAATTACCCTTTGATTGTTTAGCCAATCGGACAAGTTAATAAATCATATTATTTACAGGTGAGTTGATTGTTTGGAAAGGAGTAATAATAATATGATGAATAAAGTTAATTGTGATTGTCTAATTGTTGATAATTTGTTGCAATCAGTTAATAATTTAATTGGCAACTTTAATATTAATCATAATATTTTTTCATATCTTTCTCAATATGAATCAATAATTGGAGCACAATTAATTTGATTACTAGAAATTAATGTTAGGTTAAGTATTTAGAAAAGTTTTCATTAACTAATCAGCTTTTTGAGGCTGAAAATTTTCACAATTAACAAATTTCAAGGTATATCACAATTAAATCCGGAACAAAAATGATATAATCTAATTTAATTATAATCAAATGATTGTATTATTATTCATGATTAGTTTGGCTCTTTGAACAATCAAGAAAAAAAAATGATTATCAAGATCATGGGAAAAATTTAGTAATTAAATCAAACCGATATGATAATTAGGTGATTAACTTGGTGATGTAACAATCAACGAGCCAGTTAAAAGGTAAATTAATTTAACTAAATTAAATCATATTGCCAATGTTATGCTATTAGTATTGAGATGATAATCACAATTAGCATAATAATTGATTTGATTAACTTGTTTTAATCATTTCATTAACACTGTTGAAACTTTTTCTTAATCACATTGATTATGATTAAATTTAAGTTCTGTTAATCAGTGATAAACATTTCTCTCGATTAATTAATCAACTTGATTGTTAACAAATATTGAAAATAAACCATTGAGATGTTAATTGTTAACCGTCAACAATTAATCAACAATCAACGATAACATAGATTAAAATTAAATCTCAACTGAAAAGGATTGGAAAATTTTCCCAACAAGTTAATTGTTTGATTCTCAAGTTAATTAAAAAACTTTTTTCTCCAATTTTTAAAATGCTTTTTAATTAGCAATACAAAATCATCTTAATTTAATTAGTTAATTTTCATTCTTCAAACTAAATTAAATTAAATTCGTAATTCATATTAGATGATGAAAATGTTGGAGTTTTTTTTTCTCACTCCAACATTTTTCTTGGTGATTACTTGATTGCCTTTTTTTACACATAAAGTCAATTGGATTTAAATTGTTTGGATTTAAATTGTTCAATCGGATTGATCATCATGTTGATAATCAAGTCAATTGGATGAGAGAGAGAGAGAAAAAAAAAATCTCAATTCAATTGGATGATTGAATGAATCTCAATGAATATGATCACCAAAGTAAAAACTTATTCCTAATCCTTTAGGTAATCATAATAATAACAACATATGATTATGTTAACGGTTGAATTTAAATTGCTGCCAATTTATATTGATTTTATCAATATTAACCCATGGTAACCTCATGGTAATCATGGTGAAAATATATTCACATGAATCTGGTGAATCCATGATAAGAGATAAATCGGAATTAGAAAAATATATTTACAAAAGCAAAAAGTTCATTTCAAAAGTTCAGTGTAACTATTATGCTGAGTTCTGAATCTTTTTCCCATGAAACTACATGATATTGAGAAACAATTATTAACCATCAACATCATGGATGATACATGTTATTATTATTCTGAATCAATTTTTTTCAATATTCAGAACTTTTGATTGAAAGAAAGAAAAATTGTTCTTTTATCTCTAATTCAATTCATGATGATGATGATCATCATCATGGTCAAGTTATATAATATGTTCATCATGTTTTCTCACCATAGGCTTGAGAAAATATGATGAAAAGGTTTTGAGTTTTTCTTTTCAGGGAGAGAAGAAAAAAATGAATTTTCCAAAATGAAAAGTTCTGAGAAAAAGTTCTGCTGGTCATGATAAATTGATTCTAATGTAAGGATTTTTTTTTCTTCTTGTTCTTGTTACTCATCTTAACCTTTATCTTTTATACACCTTTTCACACCTTTGAACAATTCTGATCATCATGATCACTCCTCATGTATCATGAAAATATTATTTGAATAAAAAAAAGTTCTGCTTGTAAGATTTTCTTACTTTACCTACTTTACATGTAATCTGTTATGATGATGATGATTATGATGAGAAAATGGCATAAATAATATTATATATATATCTGAGTATTATATTCATTCATATGTTCATGGTGATCATTATCATCTTCATGGTTATGATCATCATAATCGTGTTTGTATCTCAGCTAATATATAAATGGACACTGAAACTTGACCATGATTTCAATTGGTTTAGTTCTTGCAAAAATAAAAGGTGAAAATATTGACACCATTAACATTGAATTCTGATTATTCAAAACTGAATTTTTCATGAAATCTTACATTTCAAATGCTCAGCAAGAGAGGATAAAAGTTCCGATTTTACAAATTTCCATCTTATATTGTTAATTTTTCCATCTCAATCTCTATGGTCTAATGATTATAATCATGATTTACAAATCAGAAGTTCCCATTGACCAAATGATCAAAAATTTTCATTTTTCATGAAAAATATTCAGCACGTAACCGGACATGAAAACGGACAAAAATTATCTATCAATCAATCAATCAGCTGATCAACTAGCAAACTGATTGTGATAAGCTGATGATCAAGTTGCTATTTGATTACTATTACGATGATAATGATTAAGATGATGATAATAATAGACTCTTAAATGATGAAGATGATGATCAACAACAATATAAGTAACTGTTTATATATAATATTATGTATTTGTTTTGTTTACTTAACTTTGTATTGAGTTAAGTTTGTTGTTATTATTGTTTCATCATTTTCATGGGAGCTGAGAATCAGAATCACCCAGAGATTCATGTTGGTAGGCAAATCATGTTGTACTATTTTTCATCATCAACGTTATTATTATATTAAAAGTATGTTTGTTAACTAAGTAAACAATCAGCTAATTAAGACTCATTTTTAGAACGACCTTCTTAACCTCTTTAACAAAATTCATCCTCATCATGATGAACTTTCATTTTCCTCATCAATCCATTCCCTCAATGAACTTGCATTCAGTAAAAGTTTACAATTACAATTAAGATACTACAATGAACTAATAAGTATTAATAATAACAAAACATTAACTCATTTAAATAAAAAAATATTAATACTTTCAACTATTGATAAACTAATCAACTGATCATTTGTTTTAATTGTTGACTTGACACTTTATGATATTTTGTTAATATTATTTATCGACTTTGAGTTTATTTTCGTTGCAATTAACATGGAAACATGTTGATGAGTCTAGTTAATTGTCATGGTAATTGAGTGATAATTAGTGATACTTACAACAAGCTCCTTCATGTTTAACATAAATTGTTTGCTGAAGTTGACATGAGGTCAATCTGAGGTGACACGAACTTGGATAAGTAACATTATCATTACCACAAACGTATTCGTGATTGAAACCACCTCCGCCCTCACCAAGACCCTCCACTCGGGCATCGCACTGGTGAGTACATCGGCAATAAGGTTCGAGTCCATCCTCATCTAAAACACAATCAGCACCAAACGAACAGCCAATCGAAAGACAATGATCTTAATTGTGATGGAACAATTAGATTAACAAATTAGATTATCATCTTTTCATGAAATCTAAGGATAAACTTTTTCTCCCCTTTTGATAAGTTTTATCATGTTTATATTTTCAATTCATTTCCCTCGAATGCTTAAAATGGTCACTTTGTCAAAAAAGTTGCAATATGATTAAATTAAATTGTTCTAATCAAATCAAGCATTAAAGAAAATTCAATTTCAATATAATAAAAATTAATCTCCCAATGAAAGTTATTCAATTCTGGTTGTTGAAGGTAAAGTGAAAAAGTTGATTGATTATGTTAGAACTTTTTTTTTCTTTTCCCTCAGTTCGATGGGTCAATAGGTAAGGGTCAGTTTATGAGATGAGAAGGGTCATCGGATGGAAGAAATTTTCTAGTAAAATATTTTCTTCTTCAATTGATCATACATGTATGATGAAATTCTGAAGCTGAGAAACGGAATTGATGATAATTAATCTTAATCGAAACCTCGGAAACAAAAGGTGAGAAGGAAAAGTTTCTCGAGTTCGATATTTTTAGAACTTTTTTCACTACTAAATTGGATGAAGATGATGATGAGACTGAAATGAGGCGAAAAATATCTGTGAAAATATAAGAATCCTTGACATGAGAAGATGAAAAATGTTGGTTTGCATGATAAACCATGAGCTCAATTCAATGGAATCAGAAATTGAATCGAGATAAAAAAGTTCAGGTTGAGTTAATTTTTCAATTTTTTCCATCGAAAAACAAGAAACAATGTTTTCTATTGTTGTTGTTTGTATTTAACAAAAACTTCATCCAACAATTTACTAATTATTATCCTTAATGGATACTAATTGTAGCTCTTAATTGGTATGATTAGTTGAAGTGATTAAAAGGTTAACCATCATTATAAATTTACCTTTTCTTTCAATTGTAATCCTTGTTTTAGCTCTCTGAGAATCTGTAACAATTAAGGTGAAAGTGAATCATTAGAAATTAATTATTGATTATTTTAAGAAGCAAAGTAACAATTAAGATCAACGGTTGCCTTTGATTGTGGTTTAAATTGTTAAATCATTGATTAACTTTTCTAATCAATGAGAGAAATCAATTTGATATAAATATTAGTTGGTAAAAGTTTGACTTTAATCGTAATCATTTAGTTTTTTTTTTGCCTTCTGATTGTCAACAATTTATTAATTGTTGTTGATCGATTGAGTTGATTATTGATCATAATTAATTCATTTCGAAAGGTTAACTTTGAATAGTTGACTGATTAAAGTTTTCTCAATCATGACGATGTTTTTTTCCTTCAAGAGAATATCTTTTTTGTACGATTCTTAAACTACTGAGCATCTCTGAACTTTTACCATGAAAATCGCTCAGAATTCAGGGTATTATAGGTTATCGTAGCTATAGGATATTCAGCCAATATCATGATAATAATAGTCGAAATCGATTTGTAATCGATTCTAACAAACAATGAATCAGGAATATAAAAATTATCATGTTAAAATTTTCAATTCAGTTGATTAACATGAGAGATTATGATTAACTGAATTACTGAATAAACTGATGAATCTAAGAGATGAAATATAATCAATATGAGAGAAATGAGTAACATCAACAATCAGTGAGCAATTAATCCTAATTAAAGATGATCGATCATAACAAAATTCAGTTGAATGAATCAATTGACAGATTAATTTGATTGAGCAAATTTGAAACCACAAAATGAGAGGATAAAAGTTATCAAAATGATTGTAAACATTTGAAATTATCTAATTAATATGCAATTCTGTTATCATGGAAATAGTCATGGAAAAGTTTATACTCTCATGATGAAGATTCAATAATGTTACAATAATAATCTTGTTAAATGTTGAACAAAACAGAGAGAAAAATAGAAAATTTAAAATTCTCAATTTACATTTTATCTTTTATTCATTTTAATCATGTTAATATACTCTCATGATACTCAGCATGATATTGAAACAATTTGATGAGTATTCAGGATACTTAAATACTCTAGTTTTCTAGTTTCTTTCAAAGTTTTTGGTGAAATTATCGTAATGATTTTTACTCAAATGTTGAAATGTTTCCTTATCATCATCATTATCATTCAGTTTTTATGAATCAAATTGTTTGATAATAAGGTTGAATCTCAAATGCTGGGAGTGAAGTGGGAGTGAAAATTATTACGATAACATTTATTTGTACGTGTTGGATATAAGTCTGAATATGTAAGTGAAATTTTCTCATCATAATCATCAGGAAATCTTTGTAATAGTTTCATCAGAATCTTCATGATGATAGGAAGAGGGTGGTAAGTATGAAGGAGGGAAAAGTTGGAAGGTGGGTTAGGATGAATAATATCAAGATAAGAAAATGTTGTTAATGTTTTTGGATTTTAATGTTTATCAATGAGCCTTAACATGGAGATGATGATGATGATGATTTTTCAAGAGTGTGAAGAGTTGAAGATGAAGATAAGGATAAATTCAAAGGGTGGGTGGGTAATGGGGCTAAAGGATGCTCAAGATGATGATGTAGGTGGTTGAGAGATGATTATTTTTTTATATCAAGAAAATTGAAAAAAAATCTATTGAGTTTTTTTTCACTTGCAAGATAATATTTTACTTGTAGATTGGGTTAGAGTTCAACTCACCTTGATGATCATTCATGTTAATCAACCTTAATCATAATTGATTAATACATTATATTCACAAGATGATTAACTTTTAATCAACGATTTAATTTTTTCCCTGATTGAATTTATGTAAGTTTGCAACAAAAAAAAACACTAAAATAGTGATTGATTTTCATACAAGTTTTCAAGCTGATTTTTGCTGGGGCAAAGTTGATTAGCTTAATTGTTAATAACAATTTTCAATTGTTATCATAATACTTACAGGTAATGTAGACAATTATTGACCCAACAGCAATTAAAATGAGCAAAACAATTCCCAGAATTAAAAGTGATAACAGAATATAAAATGAGCCCTTGCGTTGATAAAAAAGTGTTGGTGACAAAGATGATGAGGTTAATCCAGTTGCTTGATTGTTACTATTTAAATGATGATAACTTGCATAATTTGAGTGTTGTTGATAATTATGATAAGGTGTTAATGATTGTTGGAACGGATTATTGTAACAATTACCGTTAATTGTTGTCACCTTTGGATTGGTAACAATTGTTGGTGTTGGTGTGACACTTTTGGTATCAATTAACTTTGGTTCAATTGTGTCTTTACGAGTAGATGATTTAACAATTGACCGAGGAGTGAAACTGTTTGAATGATTGTTAATCAATTGATTAACATGTCCATTAACAGGTTCATTAACAATCATCGCTGTCGAATTGGATTCAAATGTTTGGATAACCATAATCAACAACAATTAACTTTTATAATCCTCTGTTTACACTTTTTAACTTATTGAGGAAGTAAAAGTTTTCCAATAGAAAAAATTTTCCACCGAAAGAGAAACAAAAACAAAATCAACTTGGTACAAAATCGAGAGGGAAGAAGAAGAAAAGAAATTGTTCTAACCACTTAGAACAATTTGAATTTGGATAACATTTACCATTCGATTTTGAATTATCAGGGATGATGAAAGATGAAGATGATGCTTAGGATGATGAACTTGAATGTTGAATGAGAAGGGAAAAAAATGAATGAAACACGAATCACTTTGATTTTGTTCTGAGTGAGTTCGACGAAAGATAAAGTTCTCATGCGTATAAAATGTAATAAAATACATATAACATTCACAGTGTATTCTTTCACTGGCCTTTTCCATCTTCCTCCTTATCTCCATCATCCTTTTCTATCATCATTATTATCATCATTTCCTTTTCCTTTTGAATTTCTCTTCTTCTTCTTTTCTTTCCTTTCTCCTGTTGCCCTTTTTTTATATATTTACCAAATTTAAGGTTTCCAAAGTTTTATATCATGAGACTGAGACTCTTTCTCACTCCCTGTTTAATTTGAACTCCCACATGATGATGAAGGTAAAAGATGAGGATGATCCATTTTATCATTATCATCTTCATCGGCAAGTGCTTTACAATGTTTACTTGGTTCAAACTCATCAACTTGACTTATATCCCTTGAGGGCTTTTTAAACAATTTGTCTTACTTTTTTATCATCACTTTTCATCCTCATCTCTTATCATTATCATCATCATTCAACAATTACCTTTCATATAATATATACCTGAGAAACTAATGTTTGTCATTGTTGGTCAAATGGTCAATTGACAAGTTTTACCTTCATTGTATCACCACAATTAACATAACAATCAAACCCAAAATGAATCAATATAAAATCACAGTTTTCAGTTCAAAATACTAAATCTAATTTAATTTTTTTTCCTCTTCCAATCAAAGGGAAAGTTAATCCTTAATTGTTTATATTATCATTAACATCGAGATTAACTTATCCTCTCTTTTTTTCTGGAAAATTCAATCCTATTGGATAAGTGATGATAACAATTTAAAAGTTTTCATTTTCTAAATTGCTGTTGACCGGAAAATAAATTGTTATGTTTGTTAATGATAATCATCAGGAAGAGACTCTGAAGACAAGGGAAAAATCTGATTACATTAAAAAGAGAGATTGTAAATTCAATCTTCTTTCAGGATTCAGATTGGATTTATCTTCATCTCTCTCTCTCTCCCAACTCTCTCAATGAAAGTCATTATTACGTTGATAGAGTAAGAAAGAGAGAGAGAGATAAAGTTATCAATGATGATAATGATGAAGATGAAGATAATATAACTTGAAATGGTCATTAATCTGACATTAATGTGTGTTAAATGTTATTTATTTGTATTAGTTGTGAGTGGAAACTGTTGAACACGATGAGGAGGAAAAAAAGTTCTGAAAGTTTTTTTTTCAGGGGAATCAGAACTTACCTTTCACTCTGGGATTATATTAACATATCAATCACTTGTGAGCCATCAATGTGGTTTAGATTAACATTTTAGATGATGATGATTAAGATAATAATAGTTGAAATGATTGAAAAAAAAGGAGAGGTGATGGTGGCGGTGGGTTAAGGATCGGAGTGGGAGAGGAAGAGGTGAATCTAATTTGGCCATAATAGCCCCATGGATAAGTTTAGGATCTAATAGATTTTTTTTCCGTTCCTTGTTAATCTTATGAGGATTAGCTTTCATTTTGTTATCAAAATGATTCCCGAGTTGATGATGATTATTACCAATAATTATCGTTAATAAACAGAAGGGGTTTTGTCAATTGACAATTGAATTGATTCAGTTTGAAATTGATGGTTACATTTATTGGTTTTATCGGTCAACATGAGATATGATTATGGTTATTAATTGTTATCATTTATGGATCTAAATTGTTACACCTTAAGATGAGTCAAAATAAGAATCTTTTTTTTTTCGTTTCATGATAAATTTTTACTCTTTACTGGTTGTGTATTAGGATTCAGCTTGGAATGAACTTTATCTTCAACTTTTCATGATGATTATCATGATGGTTAGTATTTGTTTTCACCATCTTCCTGGTTGATTGTGATTCTTAATTGTATTGTACACAATGTTGCCTTTACAAATCAAACAAATCCACTTCACAGTTTATATACAAGAGAAGCAGCAAAAAAGTTCTGAGTTAATCAAGATGAATATCATCATTATCTTCATGATGATCATGAGTGAGAGAGAAAGTATTTCTTTTCTCCATGAAAGATGAGGGCGAAAAAATAATGGATGAAAAAAATTCTGACTTATATTTATATTATTCTGAATGAATTGTGAGTTAGATGAGAAAACACTTGACAAACTTTCGGGTAAGTAGTTTATTTGTTTCATCCTCATGAGGATTTCATGAAACAGGATAAGAATTGAAATAATTTCATGATAAATATCATAATCATTATCAAAACCATTAAGGAAACATTAAAATAATCAGAATAATTTTAACATGATATTTTTTTCATGATAATTTCTGTTCAAAATCAAACCTTTCCAATCAATTTTATCAGGTAAACTTTTGTTTACATCTATCAATTGTTGTTACGTCTTGTCAGATTTACCTGATTGTTTTTGTTTCTTATTCCTGTTAACTGATTTATCAGAACGATAATATTTCAATTTCATGGTAAAAGAAAAAACAACAACAATGTTATCATTTGTTTCCATCTGAATGTTAGTTTATCATCAACATTTATCATCTCTCTCTCTCTCTCTCTCTCTCTCTCTCTCTCTCTCTCTCTTTACCTGTCTTGTATTTCTGTGTAATGTTTATCATCATGGTTGAAACTTGATTCAAATTGTTGCATCAGGTGAAAATGATATATGCAAATAAATAATCATGATTGTAACATGATAACATTGAAATAGAAGATAAAAAATGATTTATTTCATTTTATCACCATTTTACCAAAGGTAACAAATTGATTATGAGAAATTGGCTTAATGTATATGATTGATTTACTTTTCCATAGAAAATTCATTTTAATCAACTTTACAATCCAAACTAATCGTGCGTGTAAAATATTCAATGGTCAAGATTAATATCTAATCAATGAAGAATCGTCTCTTTGTTGTTACAATTAGAACACAATTAACTGTGGTGTCACGATTGAGGTTGACAATTTAAAGGTAAATTAGGATAATGAAAGTCTCACAATTTCAGTATTTCTATCAATTCCTATCTAAGTTATCATCTTCATCTTCATCTTGGTTTTTTCATCTTCTAACCTTGTGCTTCTCATCAACATTTTTTGGCACTTCTTTTGCCATTCATTTGATTTAAACCATAACCACTTTGATGGAAACACCAACAAGATTAAACCATGAAGAAGAGACATGATGATAAGAGATAATGTCTCTTTCTCCACCCTAAAGGTAATAATAGAATGATGAAAAAGTTACTCAGGTACAAAGAAAACCTCAATTGTGTTTGATTAGTGATATAATTACGATGATGAGAGAGTAACAAAGGATAAGGTGAAAATGTCTGACAACCGAAAGTGAATCAAAACAATAATCATCCGGATAAAGAAGTTGATTCAGTCATCCCTTTTATCATCATTTTCAATAGTCAATCGTATTTTTTATCATCATTATCAAGGTGAAAAGAGAAAACAAGAAACCAAAGAAGAAGAAGAAGAAGAAGCAAAAAAAAAGTCGAAATACAAGGTAAGAATAAAAAAAAAGTTCTAAGGCTCATTTTTAAGGTGGAAAATTTAGTTTGTGAAGAAAAAGACAAGAACCTTACCCACTCCGTCTCCACAGACCTATTTATTTAGAATTATTAAACTGTCAGGTCTTTTTTATCTTCTATTCTCCCACCGCCTCCTCTTCATCCTCTCCTGTTTTTTCATTCATCCTCAGAATCTTTTCTCTCTCTCCATGTAAAGAGATGGAGATAAAAAACTGAAGCAATTGAACTTGAAAAAGAAACAACCTCAAGCCTCGATGAGCACCGATTACCGTCAATATTTTTTTCTCATCTTCATCCTCATCCTCAACTCTCTCTCTCTCTCTCTCTCTCTCTCTCTCTCTCTCTCTCTCTCTATTCTTTATCATCATCTGATTTCATCCTTAAATCTTGAAGGATAAACAAGCAAAAAAATCATCTTCAGTCTGTTGTTGTTGTTGTGAACAGTTGAGCTAAAGAAACTTTGTTTTTCTGTCTATTTCTTGGTTATGTCATTTGTTTTTGTTTCATTTCAGCTCTGTTGATGTTATTGTTTCAATTGCTCAGTTTTCAGGATGACAAAAGGTTTTCAGGGTGGATAAGTGGGTGGACTAATCCCACATTTCAATCTTATTCAGATCAGCTTTGAATTTATTTCTTTCTCTCTCTCTCATTTTGTTACAATTCAATCACAACAATTTGTTCACATAAATTCTGGATCATCTTATCAATAGAGAAAGAAAAAAGATTCAACAGAAACAGAAAACAATCAACTAACACAATTTATTAATTTGATCATTTGCTTCAATCAATTTCGGATGAAATTAACATTCACTCACATATGAATATTGTATTAATCAATATTCACAGATTATTGTGTCTCTGTTTACTAAATTAACTGTTACAATTAAGCCAACTGATCAATCATCATCATTGGAAAGCTTATTTTGAAACTTGATTGTTTACTTGTGTTCATTTTTTAATTAATTCATCAGGGAATCTGATTATCATGGTGGTCATGATAAATACGATATCTTCATGGTCATGACCATACTCACTGATTTGGGTTGAATATTAAACCTTTAGGGTTATTGATTAAACCAACAATTAGTTAATCATTGAGTGTTAATATTAAAACAAGCGAGATATTTTCTTGGGTTAATCATTAGATTAAATTGATCAGGTGAAAGCAAATTTAGTGTCAACAATTAGTAGACAATATTTGTTTTAATTCAACTTTTAACTTTAACAATTAACTAAATTTTTTCCTCTCATTTTAATCATTAATTGAATTGACTTTTCATACCATCAATCATTTAATTGTTGTTGTTCCTGTTGATTATTGTCTTGAAATTTGATTCATTCATTGATTTATTGATTGTTGGTGATTATAATAGAGTTAAATCAATTATGGTTAATTAATTGTTGGTCAATAAAATGAGAAATCAAACCAATAATATCATACGAAAAAAAGATTTACTTTCAGACTCAATACAAACTTAAATTGCTGTCGCAGTTGATTGATTACAATTACGTATTGATTAAACTGTAACTGTAATTAACTTGCGATTAGATTACAATTTAATATTTTAGATTAAAGTTTGGATTGTTTTTTTTTAATCATAATTTTTAGTTGATTACTTTTCGATGACAAACTTTTCAATATCATCTCGTAATTGGGTGATGGCTTTAAGTGAATTATCATCAAATGAATGAGCTTTTTTATCAACAGCACAAACGGTTCCCTGAATTGAACCATCAGGACCATGAAGGGGAACACCAATGTAAGAGATTAGCCCATGTTTAGCTGCGTCGATATTATCTTTCCATTCGTCTGATTTAGTTGAATCATTAACAATTAAAGGTCCATTTGATTCAATTACCTTTTCACAATATAATTTACGTTCAGGTGATCGTAACTCCTCCATGCCCAGAGGGAAATTTTCCGCTTCAGGACCGCCACTTAAATCAACCTTAAGAGACAATTCATCAGATTTCATAACCAGAACATTGGAAACATCTAATGTAACAGCAAGAGCATGGAGACGAGCTTGAAAATCCTCAATCTTAGCATCAACAGCCATCGTCTTCAACGAATCAACTTATCACAGAGAATTAAACTCAATCAAACAGTGAAAAAGTTAGTTAATCACAAAAATCGTATTGAAACCAACGGAAAACGGAAACAGAATTGATGACCAGAAAATCGAAGGGGAAAGTCTCTGTTGATATTGGAGTTTTCGTTAGTAAATCACAAACAGTTTTCGCAATTATCACAGAATTTGGATTGATTTTTTTTTCATCAACTATACGAATGTTGTTCACAATCAATTGATTTGATGTAAATGACAATATGATGAGAGAATCACTTGTTGTGTCACCAAATAGACGATGATGATGATGATGATGATAGACTGATGATCGCAATGAAAAGGTAAAAAAGGTGGAGATTTTTTTGTTCTATTCTTAAAATTTTTTCTTCTTCTTCATCTTCTTCAGGAGTTTAAAGGTTGAATGATCTTCCAAACATACTCACAAACAATGATAATAACACTTAATAATTTGGGGAAAAATAAATTGTAATTAAAGTCGTTGATAAACTGAATCAAATTGTAATCATCAAGATGAAAACATCAAACGGGTCCCTCGATATAATCATAAAAAAGAGTAACAGTTTAACCCTTTTTTTGTTGTTGTTGTTGTTGCTTTTTCTTTATATTTATAATTATATTATCTGAGTGATTGTTGCTGATTTATAAATGATGATTCACTTCAATCAATTTCATTCATTCATCATAATCAAATGTGAACAACAATCAGTAAATTATTTGGATAATAACCTTTGATTCTCGTTCTTGTTCAGGTTAATCTCATTCTCTTCCTTATTTTTTTTGCAAATATTTCTCATTCATCATCTTAATTATTACCATCAACATGACAATCATCATGATGATCATCATGATTGCAATTCAATTCAATCCCGGAAATAATTGTTAATCAACACAATCAACACAATCAACTCACAACGAAAAACCTTGACATTGACCTAAGAAAAATGATTTGTTTGGGTTCTTGTTTCTTTCTCAACAATCAACAATTAGTTGATTATCGAGTTGATTTGAAACAATTTTCTTTACATCCATTAGATGTAATTAACTGAGTTTACTAATTGTCAGCTAATTTCTGCCTAATTTTGGCTCATTTGATTATCATCTCTTAGGTTAATCATTTGGTGACTTTTTTTTTCCTGACCTTCATCTTGATTGACATTTGAATCTCTTTTTTTCAGCTTTTGATAATAATTAAGTTAATTTGATTCACAATTTAAAATATTAATAGTAAACACTGTTGACATAATCATGAAAGATGCAATATAATTGTCAGCAATTAATATAACAATTCAAATCACTAGTGCCTTTGTCAAGGTTAATCATCTTAATCATTGGTCAGAAACTCGAGGAAAAGTTTAAATTGTTTTTGTATTGTTAATTTTCATTGATTATTTGTTTACATTGAGCCATACAATTTAGTTGATTCACTTTTAATCAACAACAATTACCAAAGGCTTTAGTTAACTGAAGGTTTAATCATCAATGATTAACATTAAATCAAACCAAACCCAGAAAAAAAGGTTAAGTAATAATCGTAATCTTGTTTTTCTCAGCAACTATTAATAATTACTGCGATTAACGAATTGAAAGTTGATTATCAAGCTAATCAAATGAGTTGATTTATGATTTTTTTTTCTCAACACTCACCATAACTACAATATACTGAATCTATTGGTGAGCTTTGATTGTCCATGATTAACTTGAATTAAGTAATAATTCAGAGTTAAAGTTAAATATTCTTGGGTTAGTAACTTTTTCTAAGTTTTTTTTCACCATTAACAATTTAATTTGATTCCCATTGATTATGATAATAATAAGACATGATGATGATACAATTGAAATAACAATTGGTGATTTTCAATGTCACAATCAGTAAATTGTTGAGTGTTGGTCTCCATCAGCTGTAAATATACAAAGAAAAAAAAAGTTTCATTGAGATTTTTTTTATTAATTTCTCTGTAAATATTAATCATAAGAACTAAACTATAATTATGATTTAAATTGTTCTCAAAACTAATCAAATTTGATTGTTACTTTTGAAATATTTTTCTCATCACATTGTTAATCGTTTGACCATTTGATCAACAACAATTAACTAATTGTTTAAATCCTTCACCACAATGATCATTGATTGAACAAACAAACAATAAAGTTTTTAAATACAAATTGTTGCAAATCATCATCACCTCCAAGTAAATACAATTAACTTTTGCAATCAAATAAATTGCTTATAACAGTAAATATGAAACTCAATCAACCTGTTCATTTAATTGTAAACATAATGAGTAAATTAAACACTTCCCGGATGATTGAATTAAATGTATCAATTAAAGTTAAACAATCAACAACAAGAGTGATGAAACAAAAAAAAACTTCAATGTAATAACTTTAAATGTCTGATTGTAATCAATTAAATATCAAATTTTTCATGAAAATTACCAATGCAATTAACTCAATTGTTGCATATATTACACAGTTGATTACGAATGATGATAAATAACAAATAATTAGCGATGTAATTGAACCTGTAAGTGCAATTAACAATAATCAAGTTCATCAATCTTGATGAATTTTTTTTTCACTTCTTCCTTATTTATGGATAACAAGTAAACTTGAACAATCAGCCTGAAGGGTTTCCGATTTGAATGCTAGGTTTCCGGTTATTATCATAAATGATAATAATAATCATCATTTTAACATCATCTAAATTAGAGAGAGAGGCTTGATTATCATCCTTATCATCATTATTTCATCTTCCTAATGACACAAGTCAATCAATTGAGTTGGAAAAAAAGTGAAATATATTACAATATATACTCTCACTCTCTGAATCTTATCATCCTTCATCTCTCTCTCTCTCTCTCTTTTAACTTTCTCTTCACCTTTCATCATGCATAAGATGATAATGATGATAATGCTCAGCCTTTTTCTCTTTCTTTTTCTCTTTCTTTTAGTTCTTTTTCCACCAAAAAATTCTGATTCTTTATCTTTGAGAAATTTTCTTTTCCATGTTACAACCTCTTTTCTTCAGAGGTTCCAAGAAACCTGATATATTCTTGCAACCGGTTGGCCAACCTGAGAACTTAATATAAGTCAGATATTATCAGGTTTCAATGGTTCCTTTTTGTTCAGGATCAGCACCTTATTGGCACGGAACTTTGTTCAGTTTCAACTTTAATTATCATTGTTATTAGTTGATTGTTTCACATCTTCAGTTTCAGTTTCTCTTGGAACTTTTTTTTTCTATTTCTGTTCCGATTTACAAAATTGGAATTTTTTTTCCTCTTCTCATTCGATAAAAACTTTTCTATTATTTTATTGTTGAAAGAAAACTTTTATGTTTTCAAAGTTTAATTGTTGTTGATCAATTGTGATTTTGTGTTTTCATCTGATACATTGTGTTACTTTTATTGTCAACAATTAACTATCATTGTAATCAAAATGATCATTTATCAATCAGCCATTTTAATAATAACGGTATGTTTACAATTTTGTTTCATTTTATTAACTTAAATCAATGAGATTTTTATTTCTAATTGAGAAACTTTTTCACTTTTTTTTTGTCATCAACAATTAGACTTTGATTGTAACAATTAACTCCCATGGATATCATCATCAAGAAAGGAGTAAGTTGATTTGATTTAATTTGATTTTATTTAAACAAATTTTCAAACTGT
This sequence comes from Panonychus citri, assembly GCF_014898815.1. Lineage (NCBI taxonomy): Eukaryota > Metazoa > Arthropoda > Arachnida > Trombidiformes > Tetranychidae > Panonychus > Panonychus citri. Next base: position 3,374,330 of record NW_026515543.1, on the reverse strand, counting down.
TGTTTGCAAAGTCAACAATTTATATTGTTGATCAACCGATTTACATATTGGACAATCACATTGATTAAAGTTTGTTGATTGTTAAAATCACAATCGGTGTTGATTAAAAATATTATAATATATTAATACAAAGCAGATTAACTATTATATTGATAATAGACTAATATGATTATTACAACAATGAATTGTGCTTAAGGTGATTTGATGAATTACAATTTAACACAGGCAAAGAGATGATGATAATAATTGTTATCCAATTAATGGTTAAGCCTGAAATTGACCCGAGGGCAGCAAAAAGCTAAAGTGATGAAAGTAAAACCTTTCAACAATCAAACTTTTAGATTGTCAAATTAAAGGTTTTCAGTGTATATTGTTTTCTATCATCATCATCATGATAAAATAATCAAATTAACTGTTGACAATCAAATTTAACCATCCACAATCTCACTCTCTTCCCTATCAACCAAAGTCCATCTTTTTTTGCTTTGGTCAGTAAGTTACTCTCTCTCTCTCTCTCTCACCGGTGTAACATTAGCTTCTGATGCCCTGAGGCTTTTTATTTCTTCCAGAACTAAAGTCTATTGTTAACCATTCATACGGTAGATAAATATATTTATATTCAGTTAAGGTCAGTTAATGTAAATTGTTTGGGTAAATAGTGGTCAGTAAATGGTTGATGATGAAGAGGAACAAGCTTTAAAAATTATCGTAATAAATTATTATCTGTTTATAAGAAATGCTGAAAGACAATAGAAGATGAAGATTGAAAGTGAAAAAGACAAAAGGTTTTCCGGTTAAAGAAAATCATTTGGTTATATTATAACAGAATTCAATTCAATTCAATTGGAATCGTTTCGCTCTTGGAAGATAAAGTGAGACAGAGAAAATGGTTGTGCAGGTAGATCAGGGTCTCATTCAGATATATTTATCATCCTCATCTTAATCATCATCATCATTATCATCATCTTTTCTCTTACTTTGTGCTTGTCAATTTTATTAGGAAAAATAGTCTCATGAGTATTTACAGTGAGGAAACTTTTTTTTTTCCTTCTTTATCTTCATCTTCTTGTGATGCAAAGAAGATGCTCCTTGAGGCTTCATCACGATGATGAAGATGATGGAGACAAAGAAGATGATGATAAAGAGTATGAGTATCATCATCATCATCATTATTGTTTATCTTTTACTTTATCGGCAAAAAATCTCCTTCATTTTGTCAACTTTCTGTTTGATTTTTTCATTTTTCTCTTACAAAATTCACCAACATCCTCATCCTCATCCTCATCTTTATCTTCATCTTCATCTTCATCCACGTCTCATACATATGACATATCCTGATATTTGATTTCTCACCTTTGTCCACCTTTGCCCTTCATCTTGATCCTTTCTTTCAACCACAACATCAACAACTATCAAACAATCAAAGTTAACAACTCAAAATTAACCTTGCAATTAACTTGATTCATTAAATTGATTAATATGATCACTACCACACCCTTTAGATTAGTAATTTAAGTACAATGACATTGTTGATAAATAAGATTGTTATTATTTCCCTAATTGTATAAATTTCTTCCGCATTTAAAGATTTAACAAAAAAACGAATTAAAATTAAATTAATTATCCAATTTGAATTAGAAAATCAATTCGTTCTCATTCTAGAAATGATAATAATTATAATAATATATTCATCTTCACCTTAAGCTACATGATATTAGGTAAATTTCATCTTCTTTACCTGAAGAGAAGGTAAAAATTCAATAAGATGAAACTTGGATTAAGGTGTAAACCCATTTCCATAATAATATAACATTTAGATCTTGAATTTATCTTAATTTAGTTTGGGATTGACATTCAATTGACAATCAATTCTTATTACCATTTTATAATTATAATAGATAGAATTTGAATAAATTGTTATTCTAATCAACATTAATCTACATAAAAGAAAAGAAATACTCAATATCTATTCCGTTGGAAGTTGATGAGCAATTGTTCATGAGAAATTCAGCTCAGAATTTCAAGAAAATTTCATGATTCTCGGTTCTAAGTTTCTATTTTTTCTTTCTCATAACAATTAATTTAGAAAATTAAACTCACAATTAACAATCATAATGATCAGATAATTACATAGATGTATATGGATACCTGATTATCGTGTTAATAGAGTATTAATTTTTTACTAACAATTAAGTAAACCAAATTAATCAATCATAATAATGGTTAACGATTATTGTATTTAAGTAAATGATAATACACCCAAACAATTAACTTATATTACACAATGGATTTCATTTGAATCAATGAACAATTTTGATGATTTAATTTATCAATTAAATTGTTCATGTTTATGATTTTTTTTGTTTTAATTAAAATTGATACACTTAGAGACTTTGATTGTGAATCAATTGTGTTTAACAATTTTAAGAGTAAATTAAAAGTTATGGTCAACTAATCAATAATTTAAACATCTATTTGTTTGCTGGAATTGATTGTAGATGATTAATTATTTAATCAGTGAGAGATATTGATTGTTACTTATTACCTGTTAAACTAACAACTAAATTGTATTGATTAGATTGGAGGATATTAAGATTATCAATAATTCATAAAGAAGCAACAAGTAAATCAAATGATTTCTTTTACTAATTGTTCGTAAATTGTTACAATTGATTTTTTCAGATCGACAAGGAAATGAACGGACTTGGTTTCAAATGTCAATTCCTTACCTTGATGCTTCAATTCAATTTCCACAACCACCCGGTATGTAATTAGTTAACTTATTTCCAATTAGTATCATCGATTTTTGCTCTGATTGTTGAAGTTAATTAGAGTATTTTTTTCAATTCTTTCTTTCAATTGTTATGATTTTTGTTGTCTCTCATTTTAGGTTTTGATCCTGATCGATTGTTTGATTTAGTTACTTCTCCATTCCAACAATGGAGTCCACTGGAACCTCCTCCGTTTATGAGGCCATTTTTTGATCGACCAAACCAATTCAGACCAATGATCCCACCTCCACCTCCAGTTTTACCCCCTTTCAACCCAGCCTTACCTCCACCAGCACCAGCACAACCATCAGCTGAACCTTCACCTTCAACTCCTTCAACCTCAAATCCAAATCCAAATTCAATCGCAGATTCTGAACCAGAATCAACCTTTGCCGTTTCATCGTCCACATACAATCCCTCACGAAGACGATACAAACCTCGTTGGGTTCCTCATAATCCTCGTCGTCATTTCGGCAAAAGACCAGGCAACGGCGGTCGAAGAGGAAATGGAAACAGGTATGGAGGTCACAATAATAACGGAAGCTATGGTAATGGTAATCGCGGTGGGTGTAGAAATGATTCTGGAACTAAAGGAGGAAGAAAATGCCAAACTGGCCATCGATTCTGGGAGAAGTCGAAACCTTCCCCTTTACCTCCTAGTTGGCCTTTTTTCGTATTCCCTCCACCACGACCTTCAAACGACGATGATAATGAAAAACCTCAAGTTCCAAACACTTTTACCGAAGTGACAAAAAACACTGACCCCGCTTGTGGCAATCGCCATCTTCCAAGACCTACTAAGCCAACCAACGATTCAATCCCAACAACAACAACAACAACAACAACCACAAGCACAACACTAACAACAACATCAACAACATTGTCTCCAACAACTTTAGATAACAATGGAAGAGATAATGAAGAAAGCAACAATAACAATGTAACAAACGAATCAACTTCATCATCTCCCTCATCACCATCATCATCATCAACAACGACAACTGAATTACCAACGACATTTGTAAGTTCAGTGGATGTTGAACCTTCATCTTATTCAGGATCTTCAGAACTGTCACCATCTTCATCCTCTGAGAAACCTTTAACTCCCTCTGAGCTTTTGAAAAGTTCAAATGTTGAACCGGAAAAGGACAAGAATAAGAATCCATCTGAATCTAAAATACCAAATGGATCAAACGGAAGTGGAATAGAATCAGGTAAAAAAGAAGAAGATGAAAAGAGACCAACAGAATCAGAATCTTCCCTGTCTTATTTACCCAAAGAATCCGATGGTGATGATAAAATAAGCGAAAAGACAAATATAAATAATGGTGAAAATATTTCCTCATCCGGTTTGATGACAACAATGGGACCTTTGGAAACAATAGAAGATGAAGATAAGAAAAAGAAAGAGATTGAATCAAAAGAGAAAGATGATAAAGATTCATCATCATCTTCCACATCGATCTCACCACCAGAATCATCTTCATCTTCATCGATAGAAAATGTTGTCACAACAATGTCACCAAATGGAAACACCGATGATGTTACAACCACGAGTTCAGCTGATCTAAGTAACAATAATGATTCAATAAACGAAACTGATACAGTTCCAGATGAAAAAGATGCGAAATCAGCATCACCGGAAGTAGAAGCCAAAAGGAAAAGGGAAACAGAAAGGGAACAATTTATCAAGCAAATTGAATCGATGTCGATTGAAGATTTCAAGAGACTCGCAAGTAAAATCGCATCTCTATCAATCTAAATGAACAAACAAGAAAAAAAAAGTTTTCGTCAACAATTTACGATTCCCTTGATTCCGGAAGTTGAGGTCACTCACTATATTTACATATGATGATAGATGATTAAGATGACAGGAAGGAGGAACCAAATCAGCAAGAGAGTAAAAAAGTGAAAATGAAAACGAAGAAAAAATTTTCCTACTCAACAATTAACATGGATTCTCATCATGATCATCATTTTCCTACTAATTATCTTCCTAATCACACTAATCGTCGTCTTTGTGGTTTTAATTGTTCCAATTAATTGTCCTACCAAAGTGCCAACATGATCAATGTTTATTTTGTATCTTTTACCTTTCTCATTGTGTGTCTCTGGTTAGGCAACAATTAGACTTGATTATCATCATTTTAAATGATAATTGTAATTACTTTTAATCTTATATTTAATTGTCTACTTGCTGGGGTCAATAGTTTTCCACTTTGATTATAACAATCAACAAAATCAATCTCAATGTTAATTGTCATTGGAATGGTGACAAAATTAACAGTTTCTTTTTTTTCCTTCTAATTTTGTAATCAAGTTAATTGTAATTAAAATTTTCCAATTGACAGAAATAAAATTGATGATCATCAATGAGAATTCATTGATTGTGATTGATTTGTATCAAGATTATTATTCTAATTGGTTTTTAATCTAATTCAACTGAAGAAACTTAATTGATTAAAATATAAATAAATCATGTTAGTAATTAATATCATATGAGACCAATTGAATTTAAATCAATTTTCAAAGATAATTTTCATCAGGTGAGACTGTAATTGATTAGTTAATTGTGAAACTATTGCAAAAGTCTGTTAATTGTTATACTTAACCAATTGATGATCAATGAAAAAGTTGATTAAAGTTGAATAACAAACAAAAAAAAGCAAATTAAAACCGTTGATCAAGTGGATACAATTGTTATATCCTAATGGCGTTGTTGATGTTGTTAACAATTTAAATTAAATCAAAATTGATGATAAGTATATTGATTTACACTGATTGTAGTCAAGTTAATTGTGATTGTGATTTGATGGCAAAGGGGCGTAACTAATTGGTATTTCCAGTGATTCCTTTGTGTATTAACTGTTTGTTTGTCTTTCTTGTTACTTGATTATTAGTCTTGTTTACACTTTAATTGTGTAAAAAAAAATCAACGATGAACAATTAACAATCAACCCCAAAAATTGACTTGTACTTATTTGGCTTTACACCTTTTGTCAACCATTGACTTTATTGTTGTCCATTGACACCAATTAATTAATCATCAGAATTTCCTTCATTTTGTTTTATAAAATCATCCATTCATCAGGAATATCATTTTCATCCTCACCACCATCATCATCAACATAATTAGTGATTAGTGTTTTATAATCATCATCATATTCATCAAAAATGGGTTGTTGTTTTTGTAAACAATTAATTGATGAACGATCAGCATCATCTAAAGATCCCACCTCTGGATTGGGAATAATTGATCATGAGGAAACATCGGCGACACTTGAAGGTGATGATGATCGTCGGCGTCAATCTAAATCATGGAATCGAAGTCTTCATCGAATGGCCTTAAGTGTTATCGATATTTCATCATTTGAGACAACCAATTATGATGCCAAAGAATATGAGGAAAGAAGTAAATTGTATTCTTCCCGTTTGGACGAATCAAAATCAGCCAATTTTAGTCGTAAAATGTTAATCAAAAGTCGTAAATCACTGGATTCAAAGACACTTTTAACCAAAGGTAAAATCTCAACGGAAGATATCAATCTAATTGATGAGACGTCAGGAAAATCCTTAAATGCAGTTAGTGGAGCCTTTATCGTCCATTGTGATCAATCAGTGGTCCAACCATTTCAACCTTTCTGATTAGCAAATTTAACCATTTTAGATGAAAATCATCGCAATTAACATTTTGTTTTTCTTTTCTTTTCCTTTCAAAATTCACAAACAATTATAAATATCATTACTTTTCCGAGTGATCACCTTGGTTTCATCAGCTACATAAATAAATACGTGATTTTTTTATGCTCCTCAAAGGAAAAGGACCTTAATTTTTACTCCCTTACTATTAGTTGATATTTTACACAGAATGATAAAAAATTAAACAGACAATTTGAGTGAAGGTGAAAACTTCATTTCATGTATTCTCATTCACTGTGAATCCATTTTTCGTCTCATTATTTGTCTCTTCATCATCTGAATCATCATCTTCTTCCATGTCTGGAATTGGGAATCTCAGTATTGCAGCTATTCCGGTTAATTGTTGTAATTCTGTGAGAAAAACACCAAAAAAGAAATCGAATTTTAATGAGTTAATGAACAAAATTCTAGAGACTCATAGTCACTTACGTTCTCCAGAAACGTGAAGACTGGAAAATAACCTGACTTCACCTCCATTCTCTTTAACGCTGTCAACTAGAGCGACATATCGTTTCCTTACCAATGGTTCTTTACATCGAAAAAGGTGATCAGATATGAGTAGAATCTCAATTGCTTGTAGTTGATTTGCTTTCTCCACGTGTTTAAATCCATAAAAAGCTCTATCAGGTTCACATGATAACATTGAATAAAATGAATCTAATGCTTCCACTTCAGCCGCTGCTTTTGTATCGGCTAAACGATTTTGTATCAATGGGTCAACAAGAATCTCCTTTAAACTATGTTTAAATCCGGAAGATGAATGACAAAGAACAAATTTAGTCTTATTTTCAATGATCAACTTGTTATCCTGTTTAATTGCTTCTTGTACCATAAATTCAAAGAATTGATCCTTAACAAAACCAGGACTCGCTAATAGAATACACTTGACCACTGGAAGAGAGAGAAAGAGACAAATTAAAATTGTTAGTTGTATAAATATTTGTGATTCTTTTTTCTAATTGATTGTTATTAGCAAAAGATAAAAAGTTAAACTAACCATCGAAATTAATGTGTCGTAAAATGGCCTGCATCACATTTTCGAAAAATCTTGTCATCCCTTTTTCGTGTTGTGAACATAAACCTTTCCTTTTTCTTGGAATATTATTTTCTATCTTAGCTCGGGTCAGAGTCATCGAAGATGTTATCAGGCAAACATTGGCTAATCCTTGTTGCATTACAACAGCGGCTAAATCGGCCCGATGAGATGGATCACAGGCCATTTCTAGTCGGTCTAAAGCAATCGAATCCCAATGCTCTTTACTTAAAGTAAACTTTCGATTTAATTCCAAATCAAGGGTATGATATTGTCCCATTTTAACAAATTGATTTTCCACAATGTTCCTTCCTTTAACACGAACCATGCAAGCCTGAGTATCATATTCGGTTGATTCTACTTTTAGTGTTAAAGTTGTTCGAACTCGATTACTTCCAGCAGTTCCTGTAGCAGATTCAAGTGTAACTTTACGAAACGTGGAAGCTTTAACAGAATCATTAGCTTCAATGAGATTATATGCATGCCACATATCTTCATCCTCTTCAGGTATCAAACCAACCGATCTAAGAAGAAAAAAAAACAAAGCAGAAAATCAGAGTAAATTAATAACAAGAAGATATTAAAAAACAGAAAAGAGAAAATCTTAAAGAACCAAAACTAATCTCTTTCTTCAGAGAATTTACTTACCCAGAATTTTCCTTATCAATATATTTTCCAGTTAACTTCATATTAGCAAAAATTACAAGCTACCAACAAATAGAAAAAGAAGAATAAAAAGTGTAAATATAATTAATTAAATTGTTTCATTGTTGTTGATTAAAGTGAAATGTGATAAATAAAAAACGAAAACAAGAAAATGTAAACAGTCGCGATTCTCCTGCCAACTAGCGGTCGAATTTTGAAATAAAAAGAAAATTTTTTTTTCTTTTTTTGTTCATTTAGTTAATTTGATTTTCTTTTTCCACTTTGTTTACATTTTTTTTGTTAATTAGTTTCTCATTTGATATTTGCCATTCTAATTGAATTCGTTCCATGGCACTGACTAAGTTTCCCGTTACCTTTTTCTATGATGTTCTCTCACCTTATTCTTACATTGGTTTTGAATTGATGACCAGATACAATAAAATCTGGACCAAAATGGATCTACAATTAAAACCTTGTTCAATATTTCATATTTTCAAAGAAGCTGATAACAAGGCTCCGATGACAGTGCCAAGAAAAGCTGCCTACTTGAGCCACGATTTAAATAGGATTTCAAAAATGTCCAATGTGAGTTTAACTGTTAAGGAAAACATCGAGTTGATTAGTAGATTATATTTGGTTTTTTTTTCACCACAATAATTATAGTACAATATTGATTATAATTCAAGTGTTTACCAGTACACTTACCCTTAAATGTCCTTACCTTCAAGTCTTTAATTTGATTTGTTGCTATTGTTGTTTACAGATTCCTTTTGGTACACCGAGTAATTTTTTGGAACTAGCTTTTGGTTCTGGTTCAACTCCGGCTCTCAAGTTTCTTTGTGCAGCTGATGCACTTACCCAATCCAAAGCGACCGAAAATTTATCTAGACAAATATTCAAACGGGTTTTCACCAATAATCCAGGTCTTGAGATTTCATCGCCAAAGGATTGGCTTGAAGCAGGGAAAGCTGCTGGAATTGATGAGTCCACATTGAACGAAATTATTATTCAATGTGAAAAACCACAATTTAAGGCAAAATTGATTTCCAACACCAAAGATGCTCTTGGATTTGGTGCTTTCGGTGCTCCATCAACAGTTGTCCATTCACCTGACGGTCCAATATTATTATTTGGCTCTGATCGAATTGAACTTCTTGCCCATTTGATTGGTGAAAAATACATTGGACCAGATCCCTTAAGTGTCCAGTCGAAATTATAAATTCCTAGTAAATTGTTCTTTCTGTTAACTAAATGTACCAAATTTTAGACTCAAGAGATGAAAAAAAAATAAACAAAAAAGTAAATTAATCAACTTTTTCAATTGAACATGAAAATGAAATAATCTTTTTACCCGCTTACTAGTAACAAACTATTTTCGGCGACAACAGATGTCACCACATTCGTTTCTTTTTTTTTGTTTTCTTTTTTTTGAATGTTTATTTTTCTCGAATTGTAATTTTCTCATTTTTGTCTATTGTTCCTGATTTATTGAAGTTAATTTTTTACTTTTATCACAGTTGACAAGTCTCTTATCAAAATAGTCGAGAATGTCTCTTGCATCAAATAGATCACGTCGTCCAAATGCTGGATCAAAAATGAATGAAATGGTCAACAGCAATACAGAAACTGATGATTTTTATAAGCAAACTTATGGTGGTTTCATTGAGGTAAAGTGACTTTTAATTTGATTTAATTGTAGAAAAGAATTTCAATTAACTTGATTTTGTATTGTATCTCTTTTTGTAGGAAGAGGAGGATAATGAATATCAACCAGAAGAATCTGATGATGATGTTGTTGATTCCGATTTTGATATCGATGAGAATGACGAACCTGTTGAAGAAGATGAAGAGCCTCAAACCAAAAGAACACGAAGAGTTGTTACTAAATCTTACAAGGAACCACCTAAAGAGAAGGTACAAATTAAGAAAGCTCCATCAACTCCAAAGAAACAACCTGTTACTGTAAAGGAATCTGAAAAGATAGAAAATTTAACTGGTGTCAAATCTGTTCGAGCTTCAACTAAACTTAAATCTGAAGAAACAGCGCTTAGAGTTAAATTGGATTCTGAGGCAAGGAAAAAAGCAGCAGCCAAGAAGAAAAATTTCAAAAACCATGCAAGTTGGCGTAAATTGACACAAGAAGAGTTACTTAAAGAAGCAAAATTAACTGAGCAAATAAACTTGAAAAGCCTCGAAAAATATCGTAAATTGGAACTGGAGAAAGCGCAAAAAAGTAAAGTGGTTAAAGAAGTTGACAGAGAAGACAGAATTATATATCGATCAACATCAATGCCTTTAATAGAATCAACCGAAAATGGAGAAGTAAAAGAAACTGACAAAAGGTTTTCTCGAAATTTTATTACCTTTACCGATGAAGAAACTTTTTCTAAATATTTTAAGAAAAATGTAAAACCTCCAGTTCCAGTTACAACTCCAGTTTGTCCAATTTCTGGATTGAAAGCTCGATATTACGATCCTGTCATTCAAATGCCATTCGCTTCCGGATATACTTTTAAAGCTCTCAGAGAAGCTTATTGTCAACAATTAGAGCTACTAGGAGATCCTAAACAACCTGATGTCGCTGAATGGTTAGCATGGAGAAAGAAAACCAACCTCATTTGATAAACTCAGCTCAACTTGTCCAACACCAACAACAACAGTTACAACAATTGCAAATGCAACTTCAACACCAACAACAGTTGAAACAACAACAACAAAAACTTTTGCAAGCACAACAAATGACATCAATACCTCAAGCTCAGATTTCATCTCAGTCAACAACTAATCCAACACTTCCAGTAAAACCAACCCAAGTATTAACCCAAACACCAACCCAAACAGCACCAAGCTCAATACCAACATCAACATCAACATCAACATCAACACCAACACCAACACCAACACCAACACCAACACCAATACCAACACCAGTATCAACTCAACAACTCAAAACTCAATCTTTATTACAATCTAACACTGTCACTATTAACCAACCAGAACAGCAACAAGTACAATTGCAACACCAAACTTTACAATCAAGTGACAAAACTTCATGAGGTGTTCATGAAATTCAAACGTGTTTTGTGAAAATTTAGAAACATTGAGTTGATTATGACAAGTTTACATATCTTCATCATCTTCATCATCATCATCAACAACAACAACTATTATCATCTAAATCAACATGATCTTGACTTTGAAGACTAATGAGCCATAACAGTAACAACATCATTCATTTAGCTGAGTCTAGTCAATTCTTTGTTGATAATCATGATAACAGTTGAAAACAGATGAGAATGCAAGTTCAGCCAAAAAACGATTATTGTATCAATGATAATTAATTTACTTTTCAACCTGGTTAATTGTGGATCCAGTGAATATACTGACAAAGACGGAAAATGTTGAATAGCTGCCAAAATAAAATGATTGAATTTTCAATGGAACTAAATTAAGATTCTCTCACCCTGATGTGATGTTAAGTGGATTGGAAACAATGAGGACAAACCCTTGGCCTAAATTAATTGTGAATAATAAGAAAATTCCCAAGAAAATGAGCAATTTTAATGAGAAAATCAAAGTGACAATCAAATCATTTTCCAGCAAAAATCATAACAACTCAAAATCAATCCAAAGAAAATGTTAGGAATCTGTAACGATAATTATTTCATGGGGAATCAATTGGAATTCAGGTTGACAATTTTACATTCAAGTCAAGGCTGAAAATTGTCGTTTAAATATGGTAATGATCAAATTAAATTGTTATAATCAACAAACATGAATCATAACCTGTTGGCCATAAAACAATAAAAAGTAAATTTGAAACAAGGATTTGATTTAAAGGTTAAAATGTTGACACCAACAATTAGCGGAGCAATTTACTGTTACGTTGATCAGCTCAACATTATGACAAGAAAATTTTAATTACCTCTGCAAGTTAATTGTCGCAATTTAAAGTCCAAGGTTAATTATACTTTATTAGCATCACATACAAATTAAATACTTTTATATAGGATGACAATAGTAACAATAATCAAGAATGTTAAACTTTTTGATTATCATCATGATTTGTGAACATTTGAAAGTGTTCAACAATTTTTTAAACTCTAATTGTTGTAATGTAACATGGAAATCACCATGTTAATCATGATGAAGGGGAAAAGATAAATTCAGTAACAAGAATTGAATCCGTCATCAGATTAAGATTAAAAAATTTCATCTCGACGGAAACAATAATTTTTTTGCTTCATTTACATTTTAAATCCTAAGAATAGGATTAAGATGATAATGAAGATTGAGGATTAAAAGGTAATAACGATCAAGGAATGAGTTCAATGTTGAACAATCTATTTAATTTTGACAGAAATGATGAGGATGAGGATGAAGATGAGGATGAAGATGAGGATGAAGAGCATGATCATCATGAAGACTGAGAAAATAAAAGTTTCTCATTTGTTGTCGTTTCCAAACATTTGGAATCAATTCAACAAAATCTTTTTATAATTATCGTTCCTCCAGATTAACTGCAACAATTTACTCATGATTATCATTTGAATTAGTTAATTGTTGAATGATTGTAACGTCAGTGGTTTGGTTGATTGGTTACAATTTCAATCGTTTGTTAATCTGTTTTCAATATTGTTAATTTTAAGATAATAACTTTTGATATTTGATTATTTGGTCAACATGGATCAATGTGAACAATTAGATGCTGATGATAAAGATCAACTTATTGAATGTGATTCCGAGTTAATTGCTGGTTGGTCATCATCAAGGAGAAAGGTTGAATCGGTGGCGGAAAAAGTGGCCTGGTCATCGGTTGCTCTTGTGAGTGGTGACGCTGATTGTGAATTAGGTGGTGATTCTTGTGGCGATTTAAATTCAAAGGTTGGTGTAACCTCGGCAGTGATTGAGGCTTCGTCCTCGAAATGGTTATCGGATCAACAAATCACCGAAAGTTTTGTTGATGATAGAGTTGATGATGGAGAAGGTGGATCGTTAATTGTTGTTAATCGATCAGCAAGACGGATGGAAACACACACGGAATCGATTGTGACTCGTAAAGTCCGATCAAGAATCATTGAAATCGATGATGGTGATGATTTCGATGATCAGGAAGGTGAGGGTGGTTTCTTTGAAGAGGAACAATTAATTTCTGCTCTATCATCATCATTGATTGATGATCAATCTAAGGAAAATGATTCCAACTCAGAAACAAACGAAAATTGTTCAAATATTGAACAATCTGAATCTCCTATCCAACAATCACCAATTTCATCTCTAATCAAATCATGTGAATCAGAATCAACAACAACTCTATCATTAACTAAATCATGTTGGTCATCAACAATTACTGAAAGTATTGAATCAGTTGATGAAAGTTTCATTGGTCAAACCAATGAAGATGAATCAATTATTGAGACAACAATTGGACTCGAAAGTGAAAATGATGACAACGTTGATGATGATGATGTTGTTAATGATGATGATGATGAAAACACAACAAATTAAATCAACAGGTATGGAGTAGAATTGAAAAAATTAGAGATGAGAAATTATCATCATCATCTTTGCTATTATCATCATCAAAAGCTCATAATCATCAGGTTTGGTCGTCAGTTCATTCAGAGAGTGTTGAATCAACTGAATCAACTGAATTTATCTCAACACTTTCATCTTCAGAAATCAATGAATCAAAGTTAATCAGTGATAATTATGATTATGATAAAGATGAAGATGAAGATAATGATGATAATAGCAACATAAATAGTAGAGAAATTAGTAGATGCAATTCCAATGAAGAAAATGATGATAATGATGATGAATCTATTGAATCAGATAATGAAGTAGCCATTTCAATCAGGAGACCATCACTTTCCCTGGTCAAGGCGGAAGCTTTTGTATTCCGTTCACGGAGGTCACTTGAAGAGCTTGAAACCGAAATTGTGATCAGAAAGAAACGTAAGCCCAAAGTTAATAAGGAGATGGACGAAACTGCGACAATTTTCATCGCTAATTGTGATTCTACAGCAATTAAGGAAACCTCTTCTTCTCTGTCACCATCTTCATCTTCTTCCTCATTACCGTTATCATCCTTATCCATGAGAGCGATTCCTGAGAATCGCCGAGACAATTTAATGGAATCATTTAACAAACATGGTTCTCTCGACACCGAAACCGATTCAAATGAAGATGATGATGAGATAATTAGTGAGCAGCTTGATGAACAATCGACTAATTGTTTTGATCATGTTGATAAATTGTCGCAATTAGCGGGTGATCGTTTCGATTGGAATTGTAGTCCAATTACAACAGTATTTAAAAGCGATCGTGAAATCAATGATCTTTTTTGATCAACAATCAATTTGAAAACTTCAATTTCATGTAAACAATTAAAGGTGATGATTAATAATAAAAAGACAATTCAATGTACACATTGGCTGATTTCTTTATTTTCTGGTTTAAATTATCGTTAATTAGATGGCACTTGATGTGATTTTTTTTTTGGTTGATTAGCTTTGAAATAATTAAGCGATACAATTGATTCAATTAGTTTTCATTTTTGATAAATTTCATCGTTTCTTTATGTTTATTGTACTTGCAATTATATTAATTGCAAGAAGCAAAGTCTGATTGTATTAAATATTTTATAATGGTAAAAATAATTAAATATCTTAGATAATAATAATAATAATGATTTGTAAGCTCAATCAACTGAGCCAATTTGGTTGATTAATTAGCATTTCATTGTATTAAAATGTATAATAAATAACAATGACAATTTAAGCTAATTGTAGGTGAATGTAATAATATTATTAGTCCATCACTTGATTGATTTCCTTAGTTGGGACTAGTTAATTGTGATTAAAATATCAATATATTGTTTTAAAAGGTTTGCTTTTGATTAAGCAAATAGAAGGAGATTTAAAAAATGGCGTCGATGAGGAATGTATAATAATTAACATGTTGATCAATGGAGGTAAATAATTATGATGATGCTGATCCAATTGTAAGAGTTTAATTTTGATTGAGACAATTGAAACTCGGTTTCTTAATTGTTCAATCAATGAGACTTGTAGTTTTGTTGATCGAATCATTTTCATTTTTTAATTCCAACGGTGAATGTGGGCCCTTGAGTTGTTGATAAATAACTGATACGCTTATCTTCAGGAGGAACTATTGAAGTTGAATGATTTGGACTAATTGTTGAATTGATTGACGAAGATATTTTAGCTGATAAACGTTTGGGAAGAAATTTCTTGAATGTTTCGGGTCGCTTAAGGTACCATTTATGAAGGCCAACCATGATAACCGAACAGCAAACAATACTGGCACCAGAAAGATCGGTCCACTCAACGGACTCATTGAGTAAGGTCACTTGATAAACGAAAGACATGACAATGTCAAGAGTTCGAGTCATAGAAACGGGTCCAGCTTCTTCAATTTTAAGTGCCACCGTTTGGAAAAATTGACCTGCGGCCGTAGTTATACCGACAGCGATTAACATTAAACTATCATTTAGAGTTCCGGGAACTTTAAGGTCACCAATAATGAGAAGAAGAATCAATGATTGAAGAATACCGGACACTGAAAAGTAGAAAATGACCACTGATGAGGGTGTTTGACGCATTCGACGAAGACAAATGACATTTACAGCTCGAGTTAACGAACCAGCCAAAGCCGTTCCAACACCAATACCCCATTTTGTATCGAAATTTGATTCACCTCCAAAAATAAATGGTGGTTTACATATCATGACCACACCACTGATCGTCAATAAAGCTGAAAAGGCCTGAACTAGGCCACAAGCTTCACCCAAAAAGATACACGCAAACAGGGAAACAAATACCGGAGATGAGAACGATATTGTTGATTGATCACCTAATGAGATAAATTGGATTGCGTAGTAATTACAACAGGCGGTGATGAAGCCACATACACATCGAGCCACCAACGGCATCCGTTCACCACGAGGGACGGCGAGACGTTCTCGGTACGTGATGACCACAGTCGTGTAGATTATACTTTGAACTATCGACCTGATTGGAAAACAAAGAAAAACATAGAAAAATGATTAAAATTCAAGTTGAATTAATTGTGTAAACTTATATAATCATGGAAACAAAGGGAACATGTTGATTAACACAATAATCAATAATCTAATTGTATTAGAATATAATTAGTGGAGTTAGATTGTTCATCTCCGAACTGATTTATCGTATCTGATTGATTGTGCAATTGTTTTCATTTCTTTAGGTAAATAGAGACAGAATCAAAGTTGATTGATTGTCAACACTGATTGTGATAACTATTGGTTAATTTTCTGATTGTGAAAGTGATTGGATTTATAATCTAATTGTAATACGTTTAATTTGATAATTGTTAATGTTTGATCAAGAAAATAAAAGGTTTTTCCATAAAGTGTTTGTTATTCATCAAAATGATCAAGAAAAACAAGTAAAAAAATAGATAATTACAGCTAAATTGATTACAAAATGATAAAGACAACAATTAATGATCATGTTTAGTATTGATTGTTAATTGTTATCATATTGAAGGTAGATTCTTATGGTTAGTTTAATATTAATTTATGTATTGTTAGTTAATTGTTAATTCAAAAGTTACTGGTTTTTACCGGGTTAAAAAAAAAGAGTAATAACAATTGAATCAAGATGAAGAGTAACAATCAATGTTGCATTGAATTAGTTAATTATTTAATTAGGAAAACCCCAGGAGTTAAGGTAATTAAGGACTTGTTATTGTTTACAATCAATTTGATCAACAAAAATTCATCAGGTTAATAAATAATTTTTGATAACCCTTATAATTGGTGACAATTAAAATGTCTTTGCTAATCTGTAACACTAACCGGCTAATTAACAATTGTAATATCAATTGATTAACTCATCAGCTGGGAGGTTATATAATGAATTAAACATTGGTTAGTATTGATTATAATCAATATTTATCTTAATTTGTTTTGATGATGGTTATGGTGATTAAAATAATCAGTAATCAATTCTAATTGAATGGGTTAACAGTTAGAATAATTATTTTTCTTAACAAATAAACAAAAAATGGGGGAAAAATTAGCCTAATTATAGAGTTAATTAGCTCGGACAATGGCCAGTTTGTGACAGTTTATCCTTGTTTGATCAAACTCAATTAAAAGATTAAATTGTTTCAACAATTTGCTATCATTTTCTGTTATCCACTAATCATAATTAAAAATCTTATTATCTTAAGAGTCTCATCATTACTCATCCTTAATTTGTTGATTGTCGAAGTGTAATTGTTTTAATTCAGTAGTAGAAGTTAATTAATTGTCAATTTTTATCATCATTACCGTCATAATTAGCGTCATCATCAGGCCTATCATCAAGAGTAATTTAAAAGTAATAAAATTGAAACTAATAAAATAATAATGTTAATTAAAGGAAATGATAAACAATAAGAATGTGTAACTTTATGTAATTAAATGTAATCCTAATCAAAACAATTTAGTGTAAGTATAAAAATTAGTAGAAGTGATTAAAATAAGATTATCAATTTACTATTATTTACTCAGTTGATTGTGTTTTCTTACCTAATACTCATATAATTAACTAATCAAGATAATTTAAAGGTAAACAACTAAATTAGTTTACTTTAAACAGTAACAATGATGATTCTTGAAACAAATCAATATGTTGATTGTTTGCTTATAATTGATAATCAATTAATGGTTAACAATTAATCAATTGATTGTTTGCACCTTTTAATTTTTTTTTACGTCAATATAAAGTATTAATTTGATTAACTGATTGAAAATTTATCCCAAATCAAATAAACAACAAAATCTATATGATGGAGTAAATAAAATTAAGAAAAGTTAATCTTAAATCAAATTAAATCTTATTTACTCATATAAATATTATTAATACACTTGTACCAACACTAATGATTAGATTTAATTAGATAATTAATACTAGCGATTAACCTGAGTATTTGGTTGATTGAACGATATAAAAATATTAATTAACATGACGAAAATTATATCTTGAAATTACAATTAAACTATCAACTTGTAACAATCGGTTAATTTTTGATTAAAATGATTTGATAGATATAAATCAAAGAAAAAGTTGATCATTGTGTTTGGAAAGGTAAATGATACAGATGAACAATTAAAAATCTATAAATCATCATGATTAATTAGTCGAGTGTCTTGTCAAGTTTGAGATTTGATTTTCATTAATTAATTACTATCGTTGTTGCCAAAGGGTGAAAGAGATTATGTTTACATGGACAGAAACAATTAGACAAAATCAATGTTGACAATTGTTGATTGGGAAATTATTTCAATCAACTTTTTGATTTAATTTTGATTTTTTTTCATATTAAAATAGGATTTCAAGACTAATATATGTGAGGGCTATTCGAGGGTCAAGATTTGAGCGAGAGAGAGAGAGGGAAATGATGAAATTCAAGGAGATTATTGTAATGATATTAATCGAGAAATTAATCAGTGATTAGATTAGAATTTGAAAATTTTGTCTACTAACCTGAAAAGAACGGTTTCAACAGCATCGACTGTGCTAACCAATTTCGCACAAAGTGTCCCAGTCGCAAACAAAATGGAAGCGATAACTGCAAATAATATTCCCATTGCAGGAATTTTAGCTAATCTTTCAAGAATATCCGGTTTCCGTTCCTCGTTCATGGGCGGTTGATAAAAGTCAGTCTCTAACATGGACATGGTTGATTAGAATTTGATGGAACGTTGATTAAAAACTTAATATATATATAAATCTATCGATATGATGATCGAAATTAGAAAATTATAGTTGAAGTTGTACTTTTGTGTCGTCGTTACTTTAAAGTTGCTGGTTGTTGTTGTTGATGTTGATGATTTACAGAAAATATCACAATTATTTGATACAATGGAGAAAACGATGAGGTGGTTAATATGTCAACAAATTGTAGTAAAAAATAATTTACAAGATTATTTGTATATTTACATTGACAACAATTCCATCGAGAAAACTTGACGATCCAAATTTATTCAATTTTTAGACGGCGCCACCAGGAAGATGAGAAGCTAAAGAGAGAGAGAAAAAGAAAGACAAACAATCAGAGGGAGAGAGCGAGAGAGAGACAATTGATAAAACAATTAATATTTACAATGGATTCACACTGATATTTAATAATCAGATTAAGATAACACATTAATCTCCAATAAGATAGAGCTAAAGCTTTAAGGTAAAGCCATTTATTCACATAGACTTGAGAGCGACAAGATGAAAGGTTAAACAGAAAGACAAGAAATAAAAAAGAGTCACTTTGTCATCACCAATAAAAATGTAATTAGAAAATGTGATTAATTTAAGATGATTACACAATCTTATGTGTAACTTATTCCATTTACTTGAGATCAACATGTTAACCTTTTCTCCAAATGGAGAGATAAAAATTAAATTAAAAACAACTACAACAATTAAGATTAAATTAGATAAAGAAATTAGATTGTCACAAGCGAAGACAAAAAATAGAAACAACAATTAATCTGATTAACAATAAAAAAGAATAGAATCTTTTTAACCGCCAATCTGTGCGAAATTCTATTCGGCACCAACAGATGGCACCACTGTTCGAATTCGTGTTCTACTGTTACCGGAATGGAAGCATTTTTTTTCCTCTTCACTTTTAAAATTTAATGTTCCTTTGGATCTTTTAATTAAATCAAATTGATTAAATTTTGTTTTAATTGTTTACCCTTGTATTTATTGTCAACAGATTAACCTTCATCCATTTCGTTTAACTCATTTAGGTGATTATTGGATTGATTCATTTTTCTTTTCTTTTCTTTCTCTGACTTATTTAATTCTTTTCTCTTTTGATTTCTTGTCTCTGTTCTGTGTCTATTTTTCTTATTTTTCTTATTTCCCTTTTTCTTTTTTTTCCTATGCCACCTTTTAAATTGTGAATTAATTATTCTCTTTTTTTTTTTATCCAAATTCTATTCTTTTTTTTTGTGATCTGGATTTTTTCTTGGGACTGATTTGGTTGGTTTTAAAGTTTCATCTTTAGTATTTCTTTCCATTTAAAGAACATTCATCATGTCAATCGCATCAAACAGGTCACGTCGTCCAAATGCTGGATCAAAAATGAGCGAAATCGCCAACAGTAAACAAGAAGATGATGAATTTTACAAGAAAACCTATGGAGGTTTCGTTGAGGTAAGATGGTTGTGCGCCATTTAAATTTAAAAAGTTTTTTGTCTTTCTTTTCCCTCTTTCCTCTTTTGTTTGGTTTGTTCTCTTCTGTCTCTTTTTTTCTCTCTTTCTCTGATTACCTGTTTCACTTCCCTCCCTTTATCTTCCTTTCTTCTCCTATAATATTGCCTTTTTGTAGTTGTCTTTTCAACTTGTACATTTTCTTTACTTTTTTTTATAAAAGGAGGAGAATGACAATGACTTTGAACCAGGTTCAGATGATGATGTTGCCGATGCCAACATTGGTAAAAATGGAGAATCCGCAGAGGTTGATGGAAAAGAACACCCACCGGCTAAACGTTTAAAGACAGAAGCCAAACCTTGTGATGAAGCAGAGTGTGATGATGATGATGATGATGACGAAGAAGAAGAAGCCGAAGATGATGAAGATGATGATGATGACGATGATGACGACGATGAGGAAGGTAAGATATAAAAGATTATCAAATTAGTCTTTAAAATTGTCAAGATTCTTTTTTCATTCTGTCCGACAAAAAGCTTTGTCCAAATAGTTTTTCCCTCCACAAATGTTAATTTTCTATACACACCCTTCACTCTCCTATTTCTCTATTTCGCTTTTTAAATAAGTGACATCTTCAGGCCTTTGGCTTGAATCTCCATGTCATCTACCCAAGTATTGGTATTTTTTGTTAAAATATAACAATCAATAGATGTCACTTATCTACAATCATCTTGTATGATTTTGTTACCTGGAGAGAGTTAGCATAACCTCTAGAAGATTTCATTGTACCTAACACAAAATGAGCTTTTGCTTTAATTATTTCGGTTGATGGTCTTGAAAAGAAAAGAATAGTTAGAACGAGATTTTTATTCTATCGAATGCGCCCTCTAGTTTTCTTTTAATCCATTATTAATTATTAATTTCTCTTGTTTTTTCTTCTATTCTTTAGGTGACGATGAGGAAGATGATGAAGAAGATGTCGAAGAGATTGTCGAAGATGAAGAGGATGAGGTCGAAGGTGAAGAGGGTGACGATGATGAAGAAGCCGATGAAGCTGGTGAAGATTCATTCGAAACCAATTCTAAAGAGAAAAGTAAAAATACCGATACAGAAGCCATTCCAGAATCTAAAGCCGATTAGAATCAAACTTTGCTATAAATCTGCTTTCATTGTGAGCACTTGATGTGGGCACAAAAATTTATTACATCAATTCATTGATTTTGTACAAAGAAAAGAAAATTTCATCTCTCTTAATCAAAGAATGAAATTTTCTTTTCTCTCCCAAAACAAACCACATCAAACACCAACACTCTCATGAATTGTGATGTAATTTTTGTACCAAAATCAAAACAAAATACTTGACTCATTGGGAAAATTAAAACTTCTCTTTGATTACAATTTACAACACAGAGAATAACTTTTATTGGAAACAAATCAATTAATCAATTTGATTAAATTGATATAACCACCAATAATTTAAATCACAATTGACCATTTAAAATGTTATTTCACATACAAACACAAGTTGCAAATGTGAAATTCAAAATTAACAATCAACTTGTTACGACACAATCAAATCAACTCACTTTGGTAACTAACCGATTTAAATAGATTTGATGTCCAATTAAACTTGATTATAATCAAAAATTAATTGCAAAATGAAAAGAAGTATAAAAAAATATAACCAAACATGAGACAACAATTAAAATTTGATTGAGGAAACGAAGAAGATTATCCTTGACACTTTTCTCACAATATGAATAATAATCTCAACGAAATACTAATTATAATTAACGCGAAAGATAATCAACTTTAATTGTTGGAGAAAAAAAAATAAACTTCCTAATTGAAAGGGGAAAAAAAGTTAACAAGAGAAACATTTTGTTAGTGACAATCAATTCTAATCATTGTCTTAATCATAAAACACTCGAATAATAGAAACTTTAAATTGTCAATAAGTGAGAAACAATTAAAAATGAAATTGAATTAAAATCAATCAGATTGACAATCAAGGTGAAAGTAAAAGGCTCATCAAATTGTTAACAATTTAACACTCAAATGATTAAAGTTTAGGTCAAAGTTAATCAAATGTTTGAAAAAAAAATGATGAAGTTAATTGTAATCAGTTAATCAGTTGACCATGATGATGATTTAATAATCAACAATTTACTAATTGTAATCATGTTTGTAATTTATTGCCTGTCAATTTGATTACTATTGTTTATTACTTGATTGTTAATCTGTTGATATCACTTTTGTTGATTTACAATCAATTTTAATTAAATATTAAACGTGAAAGTAAAAAAGATGAGATAAATTTTAAATTGTTATCATTATGATTTGTTTAGTTAATCACGAATATAATTTTCACAATTTAACAGTCTCAACTTAATTTGATTCATTGTTTTGTATAATCAACTAATCATCTCCAAAATGATAATCACAATCATATTGAAGTTGTTGATTGAAAACCAACAATTTGAACAAAAAGCAAATTATAAGTTAATCAAAATGATTCTAATCACAATTAAATTGTGATAATAATTTACCTGGAATTGGTCTGTTTTCCGTTGACAATTTAACCCAATATTTACATATCATTACAATTTAATTCTAATCACGTTTTAATCAACCTTTTAATCATTTGACATTTTTACTTGGTCACTCAACGGTTAATTGTGTGATTAATGTTAATTAATAATAATATTATCACTTGAACAAATAATGTCCATTCATAATTAAAGGACAAATGATTAATATAAATGATTAACCTCGCTAGTATTGATACTAAGCTTAATTACAACAATTAACCGGTAAATCCGTTTTTCTTTCTTACTCCAATCACTTAAATTATTAATTACTTTGGTAAAGGTCAGTTTTTTGCCGCTTCAATATGAGGTTAGCTTAATTGTGATTCTAATTGTTGTGGTGTTTCCTTTCCTTTCTTCCGTTGTCAAGTGTATCTTTTAATAATACACAACAATTAAGCCTTTTTTTAATTTGTATATTTGTCCTCCTTTACTATTTAAAATATTGGTGTTGATTGTTTAGGTTATTGTTGTAATGATTAAATTTAATTCCTCTCCTTTAAGGCTTTACAATCCATCCAATTGGCTTTTTGATTAATACTTTAAATTGTTCATGTAATTTTCATGGTCAACACTGAGTAGTAGTAGTACAATTTATGATCAAATGGGATTACAATTAAGCCAACCTATCAGTAGTAAGAAAAAAAATATAATTTAATTGTAGTTAATTGGTTGAATAATAAAAATTAAATGGACTGGTAATTACTTACCTAATAATAATTGTTATTTGTGATTACTTTTCTTGATTGTCCAGCCTTAATTTGTCCAATTTTGATTAGCTTTAATCATCAGTCTCATTGATCAAAGTTTTGCAATAATGTTAATGTT
The DNA here is from genome assembly GCF_014898815.1 of Panonychus citri. NCBI lineage: Eukaryota > Metazoa > Arthropoda > Arachnida > Trombidiformes > Tetranychidae > Panonychus > Panonychus citri. Next base: position 3,350,553 of record NW_026515543.1, on the reverse strand, counting down.
AAATTGCTTCATCAATTGTTAATTTTCACAAATTTTGTAATCAAATTTAATCTAATTGTAACAATTGTAACGATCATGATGATATGAAACCAATTATAAGAAAAGCGAAAAAAAATTGGACAATAAAAGGCCAGAAAATTAGATTGTATAGTCGATTAGTTGAAATAAATCAACAAATTGCTGTACAAATATGATGGAGAAAAAATTAACAGACAATTTAGAATCAAATTAAGCATCAACAATGATACTAGTCACCATTAAATACAATGATCTAACTTTTCAATTGTGATTAAGATTCAATGAATGTAGTCCAATTGTCCAGGATGATGAAAAAATCAATGTAATTTACAGACAATCAAATTTAATTAATCGCTACTAATACTTACTAATAATAGAATCAACCTTAATCGTTTGGACAAATTTGATTAATACGAAAATGGAGTTGTTTCAATAAGAAATGTTCCAATGATCAAATTGATGAGCCTGTTAATTGTTGGAAAGTGGAAAAGAAAATTGAAAGCAAAATAATTAAATTAACTTTTAAGGAGAAAAACATAAATAACTATTAACCATTTAATTACCATGTTGTTGTTGTTGTTGTTATTAAAGAGTAGCTATTAGATTGAGTAGAGAGAATGATAAAATTAAGATGATGATGAGGACGAAACAAGTAATCAACAGAAGAGAGAAAGTGATGATTAGAGTGAGAAGATGAAGATTGAAGTGATTCTATCGTTTCGATAATAATATAAGGCCATTTTCCAATCAGAATTAGAGGTTGCATGGTTAGAAGAATTCGTAGTTAGTGAACTTCACACGAGAATGAGAAAAACAAAAGAAAAGAATGAGAAAAATTCATATTATAAGTTTAATGCATTTTCCTTACCTGAATAACTTTCGTGTTGTATTTTGTTTTTCATCATTTTCAGCTCATTCGGTTTACCTGATGATTATCTGATTCTTAATCATAATCATCATCTTAATCATTTCGCTCATCGTCAAATCGCTTATCCTTAATGTAATCAGCTTGCAATTTCATTCTCCTTGGACTATAACTTTATGTAATATTTATAATCCATTAGTTGATTCAATTGTCATCTGATGATTGTTATTGTTACTCTTTTTTTTTCGGAATATTTGTTGGAAAATTAAATCTCTTGTTTTCTCATATTGTTCATGGATTTAGGACAATGGTGAGATTGCAGATTTCTACAGGTAAACAAATCATCATCTTCTCATAATTATTTGAAGAAATGAGTTTTCCAAGAAGAATAAGATTCATAATCATCATCATCTAATCGTGTTTCTAATTTACATCTCATATTGAACAGGGTCAATTGGGCTGGTCTTTCCAATTGTTTATTCCATCAACATGATTAACAATAGTTTCCATCAATAGTCTTCTTATGATTAGTACTTTTCGCTATCACCGAATTGAAATATTGATTATCATCATTTCCATCGTCCCTATTGTAGATTAATTTGACCATTCATTGTGACAATTATCGTTAACCAAAGTAAAACCAATTCTTTCATGATGATTGTGCTTGTTACATGAATAATGATAATAATAGTGAAGAAAAGGTTAATTTTTTCAATAGAAAACAGAAAAATTGCAGAATATGAGAAAATGTCATGAACCTGAGCAAAGTTTAAAAATAAGAATTGTAATAAATTACTTACCATTATAATCATAACTTGATTGACCATCAATAATCAATCAAAAACAACAATCATTAACTTGAATCAATTTCGAACAAAATAAAAAACAATTTACTTTGATGATTTTGAAGCTCTGAATCTCCTCATTGTTAATCATTTCATTAACACAACGAGTTTACAGTTATTGATTATTGTTAATTTTTCAATGTAAAGATGATTCAAATCAACTGTCCGTCCAGAAATCAGTCCATGTATTGTTTTCTTTATGAATAATCCTTTGATTGACCTCGATTCTATTTCACTCATTTGAATATTGAACTTATTTTCCACCCAAAATTAGACCATTTTCACTTTGATTAACCATCACAATCAATTCCAATCTTTTCCAATCCAGAGTCAATCATTTTTACATCTTTCGACTTTCTCAGTGAAGGTTAAGTGAATAAGCGGTTTTGTCGGCCTGAAATATTCATTGAGATAATTAATGATAACGATTAAAAGCTTATAATTAACTTGACTTACATTGTTCGGGAAAGATTCACTAATCGTTCAGAATGTTCAGAATTAGAAGGAAAAATTTTGAATATCTCTCATTCTTGTCCATCTCCAAATGTTTCAGGGTAAACCAAAAGCTGCTTGCTAATTAGTTGAAATTGTTTTTCCTAAAACAATTTAAGTTAATTGTGATTCGGATGAATCTGAACTTGGCCTTGTTTCTCTCTATCCACACACACACAAATTACAATCCAAATACAATTAATCTGGATAAGATTAACGAAAGAATGAGTAACATCTTCTAATCTGTATCATCTTATCAGCATCCTTGGATCCTTTTCACTTTTTTTTTGGTAAACAAGAGTATAGATTATAATTAGATACAATCAATATCAACAGTATCCATAATCTGGTTTCATTGTTACTAAATTAACCCAAACGAGTGTTAATTTGTTGGATTAAAATGATTGTAAATCCATTTGAATAAACCAAACAGGCGAAAACAAAAATTGAACCAAATTTAGGTTGATTGTTAAATCAGGCGAAAGTTGATGATCCCAGTTAATCAGCTACAAAGTAGTAGAAGCTTGAGAACAATTAAGATTATAATCTAAATGGTAAACCATTAATCCACATCCGATTAATAATCTAAATCATCTGAGAGAGTGGGTTAAGAGATTTGCAACAAAATCCAAAGAGAAAAGTCTAGAAAAACCAAAAGAGAGAAAAAAAATAATCATAAATAAACAAAAGGCTAATTATAGAGAATCCAATTTCTACTAAATCATCAGTAGCAATTAACACTTAAAATAATTGAAAGAAAAATATTGGCTACAATTAACAGAGAAGAAAAAAACACCAAGCCAATTAATGGAGATAATCAACTTCCTATTGAACATAAACAACGGAACAGAAAACAACATATCCTGTAAATGGAAAGAAAATAAAAAAAAAGGAGATTATAAATTCTAATCATCTCTTACTTACCTTAATCAATTTTCTTTTGATAAATTGTGTTCCAACAATCAACTGATCCAGAGATGCCATTAACTAACCTTTTTAAGAAATTAAATTTAACACAATTAAAGGTAAACTGTCAATACTTTAAAACGATTCCCGGGATAATCCGATTAAGTGAATTGGTGAGTAAACAAAAAGGGGAAAAAAATGTTCTCCTTATTAATTTTCCCTCTCATTTGGTTTCTGTCCATGGATTAAGTAACCGTATGAACCCAACCCTTTTTTTTGTTTTTGTTTCGCTTTTAATTAATCCATTTTGATTGTGATCACTGATTAGGTTATTGGAATAATCTGTTTCATCTCCATAATTGTTAGTTCATCGTCTTATTATAATCCTTTCCTTGGTACTGAGGATTATGGTTTTGCCGGTGGAACCGTTGAGATATTTTTCCTGTTAAACATTTACGCTTGTCTTTTGGCTACTTTTTTAATTACAATTGCGACATTAACTGCGACCACATTGTCACCATCACCATTAACCCAATCACCTACACTGGCCAACTCATCATCAGCCAATAAATTAAGTTTCGTGAGTGTTTAATTGTGCCAATTGATTTACACTTTGACTTTGGTCCTTTGTCTTTCTTGTTGCTATGCAGTTTCGTCGCCATTTTTCATTTCCATTTTTCTATATTTAATATCCTGTTAATCTTGACGATTCACCTTTTGTTTGGTTACTTGTTGTTGTTAATCCAGACTCCAAGTGATCAAATTATACTTGAATTTAGTGTTACCAGTTAATTGGTGGTGATTAGATGAACCATTACGTTTGTGTTAACACTGTTAATCTTTCCTGCTAATGTTAATCATGTTGATGTTACACAATAGATGAGATTAGCTATTGATCTAATTTATTGGTTAATAATTTAATCCATAAAGATTTTTCCATTTGGATTACATTCCCAATAGAAAATGAGAAAAAGAAAGTTGATATAGTAAACAAGGAGAGAGAATTTGAAAAGATAATCAGGAAGAAAATTATCTTTACCTTAACTTGAGGTAAAGATCTTTCATTGTTAGAAGATTGAATGGAAAAGAATTGAAAACAATTAACAAGATGATGATTTAGTTAAAGAAGAAATTAAGACAAATAGAAGGTGAAAGAGGAAGAAATTAAGATAGAGAGAGAGAGAGAGAAGTTGGAAAAGAATAGAAAATGAAAGTTCTTTTTTTAAAAGAATAGAATTCATTTGAAAACTTATCACTTTTACTTTTTCTCTTCTTCTTTTACTCGATTAACTAAACAATCAAGAATAATGATTCAGACAATTTACCAACAATCAACGAAAAATACCTTCATCAATGATTCTCAATTGTGAATCTTAGACTAATCTGATTCGCGATTATCCTTCGATTACACGATAATCGTGCACCAAATTAACGCAGTTGAGGTCATTTTTCCGTCGATTGTTTCGTTGATCATTGTTGATACACTGATAATGAAGACGATTAACTTTCTCATGTTTTTCCAATGATAACTGTTAATTGTTGACACTTAATTGTATCAAAGGAAATTGTATCAACCTCGTCATAATAACAACGAAAAAGATTTTACTTTAAATTGTAACAATTATTAATTGTCACCAGTAAATTGTACAATTATTATCCCATTGGAACTTAAATTGTTAATGATTTTTTTGTTCCTGTTTCGTTTGTATCATATTATTTATATTTCTTCATAGTTAAATAACCAATTTAGTAAATTGTTACAATTAATTTCCTTCCGTAGATTGTCAATAACAACTTTTCGTCTCGATTGTAAACTATTCATTTCCAACTAATTGTTGCAATTAGATTGGAAACTTTAAATGAACAATCAACTTGAAATTTACCTTTAAGATCATTTTATTATTATTATCAATTGATTTCGATTAATTTTGATTAATTTTAATTCAATTTAATTTCTCAACATGAAACTTTCTCATATGAATATCATGTAATCATGTTGATTATCATTAAGATGATAATGCGATGACCTTTAATTGTTTACAATAATTTAATAGGATAAACAATTTAACTTTTCTCTCTTACCTGAACAACAAGATATTAGATCAATATTTAATCAATTTGAACAATCAATCAAAGTATAATAATCAAATTAACTTTTCATGTTTGTCATGTTGATTTAATCAACACAATACAATATGAAATTAAATGATATCATTTAACTATAATTTAATTACCAAGTTAAATTGTTGTTAACCCAGACTCTTTTTTTTCCTCCTTAAATATTATATGAAATAATCAACTAATCACGTTAATCAAAATTGTTAATTTAGTTATCCCTTTACAAATTAAATCTAAAAAAAAATCAATTTCTCAACAATTAATCAATCAAGGTGATCTCACATTGTTCAGGTAATTAAACTGTAAAGAAATCATCTTTAATCATTAAGATGGTGATTGTGTTAATTGTAGCATCTTTTTAATTGTTGATTGTTAATTTTTGGGTTAATTTAACCAAACTTGTCAACCTTTTTTAACCTAAACCAGACAATGATTATCAAGTTAATTAACTTGTTTTTGTTGATTAGCATCTTAATATAATGTTAAGGGTGGATGATTAACATTTAATTGTTAACAATTAACAACCTTCGACCATCATCTATATCATCATCCTTGTTGATTGTTACCTTAATTGTTGTCTTGAAGGGTAAGGTAAAAATATGAACAAAAAGATTAATTTATCGAGATGATTAACTAACAATTGAATTGTAAAAATGGTTAATTACAATAACGATAATCTATAATCAAGTGATTATCACCATTAATTGTTGATCTAATCAATAGATTTAATCATTAATACAATTAAATGATTTTGATAACATCTTAATGATGAAATTTGTTTGCTCCAATGATTTGTTAATTGTTATATTTTTCATAATACAAATTGTTTATTAATTATTGATTTTAATCACTTTTCTTTGAGGTAAATAAACTTAACCAATAGTAATTAATAAACTACTAAACTAACTCAGCCTTAATTGTAATGATTAACTTGTTTAACCGTGAATCTGTAATTTATTAACACCCTAATTGTTAATAAATGAATTAACAATTAAGAGGAAAACAAAAGTCTTCAACTGAATTAACTTGATTTTATTGAGCATCATCTTGATCAACACCAACAAGTAACAATTAAAACGCCTTAATTATTGAAATATTAATTTAGTTGTGTTCAATTAGTTGATTATTGTAACAAATTAACACCTTACAAGGTTTAATTGTTACAATTAAAGTCAATCAGTTTTTAAAGTTCAATTTGATTCAAGTGAACATTGAAAGTTAGTTAATTAATTAGATGAGTAATCTAATTAATATCAATTTAATCACCATTTTTTCATTAACCTAAACTTACATAAGCAATTGAAGCAACTTTTTTTGGTTAATTGCTATGAAAAAATGTTGATTGTTGATGATAGTTAACAATTAGAAACTTTATTTGGTTTAAATTGTTAACTAAATATGATTCACACAATTTGTATCATCATAATGATCATCATATTAATTTATATTCATAACATTAAGGTGAAGATGATTAAAATGATAATCAAAATGGTTTATTGTTAATTGTTGATTAACATTATGTCAAGGTTGAAATTAATATTGAATTAATTTAATCAACATGATTAAACGAAAACTTTTGATGATTAAGTTAATTGTTTGAATGTAAAATTGAATCTAAGGCTAATTGATTGTCACAATCAAAGGGATAATTAGGTAAGTATAATGGACTATTGACAAAGGGAAAAGTTTTAATCATTTATAACAATCAGTTGATTGTTGAACCAAATTGATACATATTCGAGTTGTTGATATGAGGATTAACTTCATTTTGAACAATTAAGATTATCAGTCGATTTACCTACACACTAATTGTCAATAGTTTGATGTTTCTCTAGTCAATGATTAACCTTGATTAGTTTTCAATCTAAATTGATTTAGTTAATTGTAATTCATTTAACAATCAATTGTAAAATGATGATGATTGAATCCTAATTGTAATTGATTTAAATTGTTAGAACCGTGAGAATGAGAAATGTTAATTGTTATTGTTGATCTGATGAAATAATCAAATGTTAACTAGTTAATGATATTAATCATTGAAATGAATAATTTACAATTAAATTTAATCAGAAAAAATTAGAATCTTTTTTTTCTTGTTGATTAAACTTTAACAATCACGAACTGAATTAAGTAAATAATAGCTGATGAAAAACAAGAATTTAGAAGATGATTATAACAATTAACTATTCCAATTTGAATATAAATTAGCTGAAGAAATTTATTCTAATTGTAATTCCAACAATTAACTAAATTGTCATAAAACAAAAATAATATTGAATTAAACGCTTTTCATAGTTTTATTGTTTCGTTAATTTGTTGATTAACATGATTATTGTTCTTGATTGTTGTCCTTCAATTATACAACAATCAAGGTTAATCATGAACAATGATTGTGACACAATCTGTTAATCAAAAGCTAAGAAAAAAAAAGTTTGTGGTTATAATTACAATTAACTTTTAATTTGATTTACAGTTAACCAGCCTGAGGGCAACAATCAGTAAGTCATTGAAACAATTTACCAACTAATCACTATCAAGATTTTAATCTTGATTATAATGATTATTAATTTTTTTCTCCATCCTGATGATTGATGATGATCATTAATTATTGATTGATGACATGATGAAAGTTAATTAACCACGAAAATTAATTACGATTTAATTGTGATAATCAATTTGATTACAATTGACTTTTTTTTTAAAAATCATCATTGTATTATTGTTATTACAGTTGATTTAATTTCAACAAACTGATTAATTAGATTAGCAGTTAGAACAGACCAATCAGTAAATTGTTATGAAAGGATAAATTTACCCTCTTCCAATTACAATTTAAAAGATTCAAGTCTCTTCATTTTTCTTTACTTTCTTTTTTCTATTACGATCTCAATGAGATAATGATCCCTCAAGTTGTCTCTCTTTCTTTTCTTTCTATTCATTTTTCTCTTTCTTTTTTGTTATTGTCTAACTTGACCATTTCCGACTTAATGTCTTTTCCTCTGAATTAGTTTCCTTCCGTTTCTTAAGGTATAAATAGAGTAACAATTTACCTTTAATTATCATTAGTTTTGATTAATATCATCGTCATCATCAATTGATTAACTAAATTGAGTTAAATGTGTAACAAGAAGTGATTATGAATTAATCTAAGTGATCAAGTAAAATGTGTTTTCTATTTTTCTAATATTAAGATTAATAAAGTGATTAAATTCAAGTTTAAGTTAATGATATTTAAGGTACAACGACAAAAGTACAACGTTTAAAGTGAAAATTACCAAAATTCTAGATTCATTGAATTGTAATATCAAAATGTTAATAAGTGTTGATCCACAAAAAGAACCCAAATCTTGGGATTTGAAAGGCCTAAGGTGTGCGTCTAACTATCAATCTGATGTAAATCAGTTCTCGGTAACAAAACGACTCAATCAAACCTTTCAAATGGCGCAGTCGACAGGATCTGCATCTATGGACAATTGTTATTACAATTTCATGGTGATAGAAAACGACGGTGGTAAAGGTAACGGTGGGAAGATTTTGGATCTAACCACACAAGAGATGAAAAGATATTTAAGTGAGTGGAAAATCAAGATTCCTGTTTCTGATGATTGTGTGATAATAAAATTTAAAGAAGCTGCTCAAACGCAATTAAGTTTAATAAACGTGGATTTGGATCTGGATGATTTAAATCAATTAAGTGCTGATTCAATTGATGGTATTGATGTTCCTGATTGGGTTAATCAAATGAGAGAAAATTTTATTCCTGAAGCTGATATACGAGAGATTATATTTAGAGTTGGTATTAAACCTACGGTAATGTCGATGGTCAAATTAAGTTATATAACCAAAATGTCTATTGGTTCACCAGCTAAGCGAATACTCGAGTCATTTTTAAGACGATGGAATGAACCTGAAGTGGAACCAATTCCGACTACTTCCAAGACAACAATCAAACCAAATGCTACTATTCGTGAGTTGTTAGCTGATTCTGAAGAAGAAGTTGAAAGTGAAAGAAGACGATCAAGTCGAAGAAGTCAAATCAGTTTGGGTGCTAACAGAGCAAAGTATATTGAAACTGAAGGTGACAATGAAGATGATCCTGTTTTCGAAGAAAATAATTTCTCAACAAATAGACGAAAGTCTCAACTACAACCAATGGTGGTATTAAGGGAAAGTAAATGTCCAAATTTACCTGCTTTTGTACAAGGAAGTGACCAATGGGGTTGGTTACAATCGGTTAAAAGACAATTAAGTTTTGAAGATTGTACTAATGATACACGATTACGAGTTCTCAAAAAAGCAATGTGTTATGAGTTTCTTGAAGCTGCTGATACATTGGATAGACAATCTCATACTTATGAATCTTATGTCGAAGCTTTGGAAAAGTATCTAAAAAATCCTGCAGCAATGGCTACTGCTCAAGCAGAATTGACAGCAATGAGATACGATTTTAAGGAACATCCAAGTAACTTTATAAGGAGATTAAGAGAGTTGGTTCATAAGGTTAAAGGTGATAAGATGAGCCCTGAAGGTTTTATTCATGAAGTACTTGAAAGATTACCTAAATTTGTTCGTGATCATATGTACGATGTAAGAGCTAATTCAAGTTTAGATGATATTACATCGGTGCTTATTCACCAACATTACAACAAAGCCGATAAAGAAAAGAGAGAAAAAAGTTTCAACAAGAATCGATCGGATTTAAATCCTCATCAAGTTAATCAACAAAACAATCAAGTTACTAATCAACAGAATGAAATGAAACCAAGTGAAAGTAAAACAATTAAGTGTTACAATTGTAATGGTTTTGGTCATTTGGCAAGAAATTGTCGATTTCCACCTCGTCAACGTTTTCAACCAGCAAATCTGAGAAACAATCAAATGGTTAATATTGGTGATGTTAATGCTACTCAACAAAGACCAATTTCAAATATGGTGATTGAAACTAATTCAATTGATGCAACAACCGCAAGTAAAGCTCCTGATTTAAATCAAGATAATTACATGTTTGTAACTACCGAAAATCAAATGATAACTCGAATTGATACAACAGTTAAAAACTTTCCAACGGTAACCTTATCTTTATGTTATCCTGATCGTCAATTATATAAAAGAGGTGAAGTGTTAATCGACACTGGAGCTAACACTGCATGTATTGATTACTATTTAGCTCTTCAATTGAAAGCTTATATAATGGCCTCAGATGTAACGATAAAGGAATTTGTAAATCGACTTCAAGTCGAAGGTGCTGCTTTCGCTTTCATGAAACATCCAACGATGAAACTTTGTAAAGCTTTGAAATTTCAGGTGATAAGAGATTTGGAACCAGTGATGGTCGTTGGTAATCGTTTTTGTGACATTTTTCATGCAAATTTGAAAAATTTTGGTGGTTCATATGAAGTAACTTTACAAGAGTTTAACTTTAGTCAACCTTTGAGTCCTGAATTACTATTTCGTTTTTGTTCAGCTGATGAATCAATTCATCTTCTCTCTCGCCCTGAGACTCCTACTAATGTAACTCTACCTGAAGTTAAAACTAAATCAATTCAAGTTGATGGTTTAGCTCATTTACCTTATACACCTTATAAAGATGAAGAGTTGGTCAGAAAGTACGAAGTCAATGCTTTCATGGAAATGATGGTGAATTCAAATGAATTTGAAAATATAATTCCTGTTTATCTCACTCAAAATGATCAACCAATTTTATCTCTTGAAGAGAGATTAAAAAAGAGATTTGATTCTAAACTTAACAATGAACAAGTTTATGAATTGTTGAATATTCTTCTCGAATTTCCTGAAGTTTTCAGTCAACATCGTGGAGATATTGGATTTGTCCCGTGGGAAAAGTGGCCGATTCAAATCGATATTGGGGACAATTCAATTCCCTACCAAAAGCCTTACCCATGTACAATTAACATTCGAAAAGAATATCAGAAAGTTATTCAAGATCTTATTGATAATGATATTGTCGAAATATCAACAGCCGAAGGAGGTTCTCCAGCTCTATTAATAAGTAAACCTGATGGATCTTATAGACTATTAAATGATTTACGTGCCGTTAATCGAATGACTAAAGTCATTTTTCATCCAATGCCAAGGATCGATGATTGCCTTGAGGCGGTAAGAGGTGCAATTTACTTTAATATGTTTGATTTGTACCAAGGATACTTTCAGATTGAAATCCCTCCAAGTGAACGAACTAAAACTGTATTCGTTACCCCTGATGGTAAATTTCAGTACAAGCGCTTACCAATGGGTTTAGCTTGTGCACCTTTTGAGTTTCAACGATTGATGAATAAGGTATTAGAAGGATTATCATATACAGAGTGTCTTGGTTACTTCGACGACGTTCCGGTTATTGGTAAAAGTTGGAATGAGTTATTGGAAAATACTCGATTGGTTCTTTCAAGATTAAAAGATTGGAACCTGAAAATCAAAACTGATAAGTGTAAATTTGGAGCAACAGAACTAATTCTGTTAGGTCATTTGGTGGATGGAAATGGAATAAGACCTGATCCAAATAAGGTAACAGCATTAAAAAGATTACCCTACCCAAAATCAGTTCGACAATTACAATCACAATTAGGTTGTTACAATTATTTTAGTCGTTATATTAAGAACTATTCTCAACTCGCTGCTCCTTTATATCGACTAATCAACAAAGAAAGAAAATTCAAAATGTTGAAACAAGATTATCAAACTTTGGATATTCTTCGTAATTCTTTGATCGAAACAACTTTACTTGTACATTTCAATCCAGAATTAAGACGAAAGTTATCAGTAGATGCAAGTGACATCGCTGTTGGAGGCATTTTGCTTCAAGAAGATCAAGATCAACCAATCATAAAGGGTTACAATTCATTAAAAGAAACGCCAATAGAAAAAGTTATTCAATGGAAACCAATTTCCTTTTTCTCTCAAAAATCGCTAAACATCAATTAAGTTATTCTGTTAGTGAAAAAGAATTACTTGCAATTCTTATTGGTATCGGTAAATTTAAACATTACCTTGAAGGTGATCTTTTCCTTATCGAAACTGACCACCATGCACTTTGTCAATTATCGAAAGTGAAGTTCAAAATCAACGATTGGAAAGATGGAGTATAATGTTATCATCATTCAACTTTAAAGTGATCTATCGTGAAGGTAAAGCTCATCCTCCTGATTGCTTTTCTCGATTTCAATCGGAATGGGATCACCATAAACAAATTGATCCGGAAAGAGATTATATTGATAATTTATTCTTGTACTCGAATCAACTTTAATCAATGAAGATGAAAGTGTAAACGAAATGAAACAACTTGGAAAAGTGGTTAAAAGTAATGTTATTTATCATTATAAAGTAAATGATAATTGGTTATCTGATTTATTATCAATTCAACAAAATGATAAAACGATAAATCAAGTGCTAAGTGAACTTCAATCTAACCCAAATTCAACTTTACATCGACAATATCTAATCAAGAATGATATTCTACATCGTAAGCCAATGTATAAACATGAAAACGATCGAATTGTTATCAATCAAGAATTTCTCTGCAAATTGTTTGATGAAGAACATGATTCTGATATAAGTGGTCATTATGGTTTTGAGAAAACTCATCATCAAATAAGTCGACGTTTTTGGATGCCTTTCTTGGCTGAAGAGATTAAGAAATTGTGTCGAGATTGTCAAATCTGTCAACTATCAAAAGCCGCTATTTGTACATATGCTGAACCTCATCTTAAACCGATTCCGAATAAAGTCTTGGAACGACTTGAAATGGATGCTAAAGGACCGATAACGTTTCAAAACGGAAAGAAAAGAGTAATATTAGTTTTAGTTGATTCATTGACTAGATTTGTTTATGCGAAAGTTTTTCCGAATCAAAATTCGTTAACAGTTAAAAAATTTCTGAATGAATATTTTTCGATATTTGGTTTTCCTTCTGTTATTCAAACAGATAGAGGTCGAAATTTTCTATCAGAAGAAACTGAATTATTCTTAAAAGAGTTAGGAATCAAACATGAAGTTTCCAATCCTTATCATCCTCAAAGTCAGGGAGTAGTTGAACGAATGAACAGAACAATAGGTGATAGATTAAGAAGTTCGATACTCGAAGATGAGAATGAGTCAATTGAAACGAAATTAGAAAAGTCATTAATCGCTATTAATTCATCAATACACAAGATTCATCGATTCTCACCTTATTTTCTAATTTTTGGTAAAATTTTATCGAAACCAATTGATAATCAATTAGCAATTGACAATGAAGTTAAACTTACAATCGATTCAGCAAGACAATTAACATTAGCAAGACTTAAGTCTCAACAAATTTATTATCAGAATAAACTCAGATTAGTAACTAAACCTAATCCTTACGAAATTGGAGATTTTTGTTATGTCAAAAATAGTGGACCTTCAATTGGAACCTCGAAAACTTTAGTTGCGAAATGGTTTGGACCTTATTTAGTTCTCGGAATTAAAAGAGGATCAGTTTTATTGTTAGATTCTGGTAATTATGAGCAATTTACTTCGAACTTAGAAAATACTAAACCTTATTTTGGTTCGATTCCTGAACAATTATTAATAATTAAGAATAAATATTTCGATATTAATAATGATTGGTTAGTTAATTATGATTCAATCGAGTCTGATTCAAATCAGAATGATAATAATTTATCCTCGAATTTACCTGAATTACAATTCGATAAACTTTCTGTCAATGATGAAACTGAAGCTTTGAAGACTCTAATTGATTCCGATGCTGAAACTTTACCTGATCTAAGTCAATCTAATCATGAACAAAAAACGAGTAAAAAACGAAAAAGATACAAAACTTCTAATCGAATGATTGCTGAAAATCCAATAATTAATTGTTCTGATGAAAATTCTGGCCCAACAACAAGATCACAAAATCAATCAAATCAAATTAACATTTACTTGATTATTGAAATTGGCGCTTACAACTTACCAATTGCCCGTTACCAAGGAAGTAAAGTGTTGGTAAGGAAGTCGATTGACTTTCCGCCATTGTCTTTGTGTGTTAGAAGAAAACGTTTTAAAACGCTTACTAATTGCTCTTCAAGATATTCAATTAATTGTGTTAATCAATTACCAATAATCAATCAATTTTGTCTAATTAAGTTTATCTCCAAAGTCTTACAATCAATTGAGTTTACCTTTGATTCTAAAAGTGCTTATAAATTAAGTGTTAACATTTTACCTTCTTGTTCAATTTTCACCTTGATCTCAATCAACATGACAAGTAACGATAAAATTGACGCTTCAAAGTTAACTACAATTATTGAGAGAATTCCGGATGAACCAATTTCAATCGAACCTAAAAAAGTGACCTTTGAAAATACAAGTGAATCAAGTTGGCCGAATGACAATTCGCCTTCTTATGCAAATGTATTTGGTGAATCATCTTCTCAAGCTCTTTGGGCTAAACTGAAGTTAAAAGATCCATTACCAGTTCAAACTGCTGAAGCTCGTCGCTCAATTGAGTTGGAATCAATAAGAGGCCTTAAAGATAATTCAATTTATCCTCCACCTTCAAGTGACCAAGAAAAGTACAACGACTATTTTCCAGCTCGAAAGCCACCAAATGATTCCGATTATCCTGAATATCTACAAATAGAATTTTTTAATCAAGCGAAAATCGAGATAAAAGTGGAAATTGAAGATGCGAAAAAACTTTACGATATTTATGTTGAATTCGTGAAAGAAAAGTTAAGGCTCAATGCTTTGGATATTGAATTAGATCAAATCAATTTCGATTCTGTTCCAAAAGGTCTCATAAAAGCTCGTATTTACTCTAATCTACGAGAAATCTCATCAATTGTGACATGTAACTTTTGTGAACAAATTTCAATCTCACCTCGATCATGTTCCAAATGTACAAAAATCTATTGTGCTAAGTGTACACTCTGGTTACGAGAAATTACTTCTCAAATTGGTTTGGAAAAACCGACAACATTGGACTCGTTTCTCTGTATTAATTCGAATTGTTTGATATCAACATGTTCTGATGGTTATTGTAAATCAATTATACCAGAAAGAGACGAAATTTTAAATTTCTACAGACAATCTGAATTTTTATGTAATCGAAAATTCTGCAAAGAGAAATGGAAAGTTAACAATTACAGTTTCCACATCGATCGTTGTCGAAAAGGTCCAATCGATTTTACCTTTGACAAAGATTTGACTTTACCATTTCGTGTTGGTCCTGTTAGAAAACAGATATCAGATAAACCAAGAGATCTCGCATCAATGTTACCCTCTCATCTAAAAGTTCAAAACCAACATTAACTCATCAAGAAGTTTGGAAAGAAAAGCTTTAACTTGCTTTTCTAATCAATGCTCGTGAAAATAATCGATGATCCTCATTTAGATCCAGTTTCTATTCGTATTCAAACGAATACAAGATTTAATCATTGGAATAATCGAGCAATGGCTAAAGATCCTACGGAACCAACAGATGAATCTGAACAATTTCTACTCAATATTGGTTTCCTTCATGCGCTTTAAAGCCCAGAGACCCAGCACCTCAACGGTGGCCTACAACTCGCTGTTCATCTGTACCAAGTTATCTACTGAAAGAATCAATTGATTGGTTAAAATGGTCCAAAGGAATCATAGACGATAATGAATCAGTTATATCTGATAGTTCAAGTTATGTGTTGTTTTCTAATGAAATCGATGATCCGCATTCACCATTCATACGAATTAATCCATTTGACAGATTATCACCAAGTGAAACTGAAGAAGTTCAAGAATGGTTGAAATCGCATTTCCCATCATGTGTTAACCCTTATGCTATTTACAAAGTTCCAACACCATCATCAAACCCAAAAACAATTTCTTCTGTTGCTATTAGAAGACAAAAATTAAATAATTCATTCGCTAATCGACCTACTGGAATTATACCACCGATGCTACAAGAACAATTGGATTTTATCCAAAACATTTCAAAAGATCTGACAGATAAAAATCTGATATTTGGAATCGCAAGTTTCAATGTTCGTATCAAGGAAGGTCCAAAGATAAGACCAAGGCCTTGTTGGATCGTATTAGTCGATGGTAACATGGAAATTATTTACGAGACATTCGTAAAATATCATGAAGTTGATTCTCTTGATCATCGTTTCCATGGTCTCACAATGAATGACCTAAAATACGCTCGTAATCTTGGAACAGTGAGATCAAGTACTCAAGTATCTTGTCTGTGCAACTAAAATCATTGGTCATGGATTGATTAATCAATTTCTCAGTCTCGGATTAACAACTTATGAAGTTAATCAACTTTTGTTCAAGTTTCGAGAAGTAACTAATTACTATTCACCTTATAATGAACATCCAATGTCAATGCATTTCATTGCATTCCTATGGTTTACTGGTTACACTTTACCTGCAGATCCTCACTCACCTGTAGTCGAAGCAATTACTGCTATTCGATTGTATATGTTACAATGGAGAAATTGAATATATATGGCTGATGTTCTGGACGGAATGCATCATAAAAATGTCGTATTGACTTGTGGAAATTCAATTACAAGTGCTTTGTTATTTGACTTCGATAAAGGAGTAAAAGAAGGACGATTATCTTGGCCGACCGAATGGATGAGGAAATTGAAATTTCCAGAATTCAACGATAATTGTGTTGCACCTTCGGAAGAAATACTCAAGATGAAAGAAACTAACATTGCTGAAGAATCAAATGATTTAAATCAACCCTCAACTAGTAACGGAACTAAAGTTTCAAGAATGAAACGATTACTTCCTTATCTTCAAGCCAAAGCTATTCAGAGATCTGAATCTCATGAAATTGACAATTGAAAAACGGTGTCTTAATCATGGTCTGGGGGTTTGAAAGGATAAATTTACCCTCTTCCAATTACAATTTAAAAGATTCAAGTCTCTTCATTTTTCTTTACTTTCTTTTTTCTATTACGATCTCAATGAGATAATGATCCTCAAGTTGTCTCTCTTCTTTTCTTTCTATTCATTTTCTCTTTCTTTTGTTATTGTCTAACTTGACCATTTCCGACTTAATGTCTTTCCTCTGAATTAGTTTCCTTCCGTTTCTTAAGGTATAAATAGGTAACAATTTACCTTTAATTATCATTAGTTTTGATTAATATCATCGTCATCATCAATTGATTAACTAAATTGAGTTAAATGTGTAACAAGAAGTGATTATGAATTAATCTAAGTGATCAAGTAAAATGTGTTTTCTATTTTTCTAATATTAAGATTAATAAAGTGATTAAATTCAAGTTTAAGTTAATGATATTTAAGGTACAACGACAAAAGTACAACGTTTAAAGTGAAAATTACCAAAATTCTAGATTCATTGAATTGTAATATCAAAATGTTAATAAGTGTTGATCCACAAAAAGAACCCAAATCTTGGGATTTGAAAGGCCTAAGGTGTGCGTCTAACTATCAATCTGATGTAAATCAGTTCTCGGTAACAAAACGACTCAATCAAACCTTTCAGTTAATTTACTGATTGCTGATCAAAAGTTAATTGTTCATCTTTATGTGTTTAACTAACAAGACATTGATGAATGAAACAATTTAATTATGATTACCTTTAACTTTAACTGTTAACAAAGGGATTGGTTTTTTTTTGTAATCACAATTAACATGATTGTTGATTGTTGATGATTATTTTGATTACGTCTTAGCAGCAAACAATTAGCAATCAACACAACAAAAGTAGCCAACCCTAAGTTTGTATACTGACCCTTATTAAATTTAAATCTTTGCTTGCCAATTAAATACAAATCAAACAATTAAATTGAGTGTGTGCACCAAACCTAAGCAATTAAATTAATCACCAACAGTTGATTAAGTAAAGAATCAGAAAAAAACAATCTAGACTAACAATTTAAATCAACAATTAATTGTCTTCCTATTCGTTAACCTCATCTTCCTTACAATCAAAAATAACCTCTAACAATTAGATTTCAAATTGAAACTTTCTAATTACAATTAGTCTCTTTTGCATATAATATTATCACAATTAATTTTATTCAACATTCAGTCAATGATTATCACTAATTAACCCGTTAGACTATATTAACAATGGAAAATTATCTTAATTGTTATTATTAGAAATCGCAATCAATTTGAAACGCATTACAATTTATCCTTCCATGGTTATCTGATTGTTATCTTGTTATCCACAGTTGAGTAAATTGTTGTTGTATCTAAATTGTTATTAAATTGTCAACGGTTAATAGCTCTTCAATTTTCCCTTGTTAAGCTTCAATAATTAAAAGGTGGAAACTAAATTAACTACCAAGGCCTTACAACGATTTAACAATAAGATATTGATAACAATTAGAAGTCGATTAATTATCTGAAATTAAGTGAAAATGTACATACAATTTAAAGAGGTAGAAAAAAATTTTAAATTTAGAATCAGAATCTTGATATTAATCATAAAGAAACAGGAAGCGTAACAATTTAATTCACAATTAAATTTAATTTACTTTTTTCCTTCTGAATTTCATACTTTCCATTTTCAGTTTTTAGCTAATCTTTAGCTTGAAGGTTGAATTACATTTTCTTAAGGTTAATTTAAGGTTTTACCTTTCACCAGTTCAATCTAATTGTTACAATTTAGCTAATTAATGAAAGAAAAAATATTCGATCAATAATAATAATTTAATCCAAAAATGGATTAACACTTAAATCCCTTTGATTTGCATTTCCAACAATTAATTTCATTTCTCTCTCTCTCTCTCTATGCAGTGTTTTATTTACCATTTCACCGCATTCGTGATTAATTTGATCAACTCGCTCAATTTATTGATTGTTATCACCAAAAGGAATCGTGGAGTACAAATTAAGGAACCGGGATATGGTTACAAAATTGTTGCTTCGGTAAATATTAGTACTAACCGAACTAATTGAATTCACTGTGAATTTGAACTTTTATTGATTGATTAGTTTTCTTACGATTTGCATTCATTTTTTTACTCAGGTTTTCGGCCTTCTACTTTCACTATGTTACCTTTTAAGTGCCATGTTTACCTTTCGAACATCATCTTTATTATCATCTGATTCTGATAAAAACATTAATTATCTAGCAAGTAAATGTGGAGTTTCAGTGGTGACCAGTGGCCTTGGAATTAACCCCGAAGCTAAATTCCCATCACCATCCTCACCAACCAGAGGATCGATGGCATTTCTACCTGCATGGGTTCGAGCTTATATAACGTCGGCTAACAATGTGACACCAGAAAACAATTCCACCGCCATCGCCTCACCAGCAGCAACAACAACCAACACACATCGTAAGCAAGATCATGATAACAGAGCATCAAATATATATGATGAGATCTCAATTGCAGTTCCAGAATCAACAAATACATCATCAACTTGAATCAATTGAAAAGATTAATGAGCTCATCATTCAAGTTTCATGTTTATCGAAAAGCTGATTATCATGATGATGGAAGAACAAAGTTTCAAAATCATTTTTCTTCTAAACTTACAGATTCACTACGAAAGAAAAGCAGCAATCAAGGAAGAAAATCGAACTCAAAAAGAAAACGTTCGAAATTGAAATTTGATAGTAATAGTTCTGATTCGTTGGAACAATGATTATGTAACTAATCATAATCAAGAAGGAAAAAAAAATAATGGAAATCTAATTACTAACTATTCGTTATTACTGACCAATCAAGTCTTTCACTTTATCATTTAAACGCATTCAATCAATTGAATTACCTGTTGATAGGATGATTAATTAATCGGAGATGATACAATTTACACTTTCAATTGAAAGATAAAGACACTTATAAGTAAGATGATTAAGCAAAATTGAATTTAGAAAACTTTAATTATATAAATGATTTCGCAGTTAATTGCGACGATGAAACAGCCGAAAGGAGAAAGATCTGAGAAAATGAAGATTCCATTTAATTAGAATGTGAATATTGATGACCATCAATGATGACCAATGTTCCGGATTAGAATTTGGATAATTCAGTTGATTGTAATCAAAAATCTACTAAATTTATATACTAAATCGTTACAAATGTTAATCACAATCAAAGGTAATTAATTTATTCACCCAAGGTTTTTGTTTTTACTTGCTTAATGTTGTCATAATCATCAAAAGGTCAACACTCAAACTGACCAAGTCAAAAAAAAGTAGGACATTTAGTGTTGATTGTGTCCACCAAAACAACAACAACAACAAATATTTAAATTACTGAATGGACATTGAAATAATTACTTTATAGTAAATTAATAATGATAACAATTAACTAATAACAATACACCAACACTAAACGGCGACTCTCTTGATTACCTTTAAATTTAATATTTTCCTGTCTAATTATCACGTTTCACTATTTTCTCTCGGAAATATAAAAGTTTTTTTTTAATTCTGTTCTTAATCATTATGATTAAACAATTTACTTAATTTGTTACCTTAATCATCTTGACCTTGTCTTAATTTTCACGTAATCATAATCACAATTTATAGTTAATTGTAATTACTCTGGTCACAAACAAACAAACATAACCGCTGCTCATATTAACCAATATAATCACAAATTCAATTGTATGAATATTCAAATTTTTCACCAAACAATTTAAAGTTAATAACAAATTTGATTGATAAATTAAACTTTTAATTGAATAATTAAATGTTGTAAACTTTTACTCGAAAAGCAACCGTTTCATATACTGCATATAGAAAGTGAAAGTACATTCGCAATTAACTTAATCAATCACAATCAATTTGTCAAATATAAATTGAACAATACAATTGATTGTTTAATTAGCTTAATTGTAATCAAATAAACATCCAACTCATTGATTAAGATTGAAATAGAGAAAAAGGAAAAAAAATCCGATTCATTTTTTTTCCTTCTCTTTCTGATTTTCGGTTGATTCAATTACGATTATCATGATGATGAACAAGATGAAGATTCTGCTGAAGATGATGAAGATGATGAAGATGATGAAGATGATAATGATATTATTATCAAAGAAAGGAAGTCAACGAATTGAGTATTGTCAAGATAAACGTGAAAGAATCATCTCTTCCGGGTCATCTTTTACCTTCCCTTTTCTGTTGTTGATTATCATTAATACGATTGGATAACAATATGACGATGATTAAAGTTAATTCAGATCAAGGATAGTTAATTGTTTCACTATTCACAACAATTGAATAGTCTAAATCAACGTCCATTGTAAATGATCAACATTAACACCAATGGTTGCACTCATTGTTTATTTTTCTCGCAAATTTAATTGTAGCTTTTAATCAGCATTCAAATAGCTAATTAACTGATTGCTTCGGCCATCTAACTTTTTAATTACTAGTATAATATTAGTTTTAATTTGATTGTGTGAAAGTTGTGTTGTGTAATTAACTGGACAATTTGAATGCTCTTAATGGTCAATTTTATTGATTGTCTTTGGCTTCAAGTTAATTGTCAACGTGTTTTAATTAATATCTCAACAATTTGAATTATCTTTCTCGTCTAAATTTTAATCAATTAATTGTGTTACTTTAAATGGTAATGAATTGAATTTTAATTGTTGAAACAATTTTTACTATTTAATTTTATTAAATGATTAAACTATTGCTGCTTCTTTAATTGTTTGAACTGTTTCTTAATTGTTAGCTATTAAGATGAAATTAATTAAACTTTAATTTTATTTATATATTAAAAATAGTTTATTACTTAATCTGTTAATTGTAGTATAATATTTTGATTGGATTAAATTTTATATAACTTGAAATTGAATTTAATTAAGTTAATTAATGTAAATTGTGAAATAATTGAATAAGATACAGTTGAAATTTCAATTAATCAGATGGATTAATTTTGATTAATTGATTTGCAAATAAAAATCTTTTTACAATCACCAAAAATATAAATTATCCTATTGAATTTAGATGACACAATTAAATTATAGGAAGTTAATTAGTTGCTTGATTAAGGTGCTAGTATAACTTAATCAGGGTTGAAGAAAAAGTTTACAATGTTAATTTATTTTACTATTTTAAAGTGAATTGTGATTCTGAAGGTTAATTGTGATTAGCTGATGAATCTGGATGATTTTTACTACCGGATGTATTTAAATCTACAATTAGTTAATTATTATGATAAGTTCCTTGTCATTGTTTCATCAAACTATCAATTTACAAGTAAATCTCAATGAATTAAATCAACAGCAATTAACTGGAAATCAGTGAAAAGGGAGGAAAAAGTTTCATTGAACAAACCAGTTGAGTGAGAAAGGAAAGAGTATTTAAATTATATTGTTACGCTGATTGTTAGTTGATTGTTGTAAGGAAGATGATGATAAAGAAAGAGAGTGGAAGACAAGGAGAAAGAGAGAGAGAGAGATTGGGAGAAAGGATGGAAATGAGAAGAGGGAGGAGAGAGAGAAAAAAAGTTCGAGTGAGCAAAAGTTCTGGTTGATGAACATCTTTTCATACTCGAAGTGCGAACGTTTTTTTCCACCAACCTGAGATTTCAAACACTCTCCAGGTAGAAAGTAATCAACGTCGTTTGTATCAACTTGAGTTAATCATCTTAATCATCTTTGGATTAATTTATAATCTGTTGCATCAGTTGGATGATTGACAATTTATCCCAATTCAGTTAACCAAGACAAATCAAACTTTCTCATTTACTAAATTGTTTTTTTTTTCTCCTCTGACTTCAACGTGATTTATTTCATCAGTTTTGACCATTGGTCACCTTTCAATCCACTATTATATGGACTTAATTTGATCTTCTTTTTAAACGGAATAGTTTTCAAAGTTATCGTTAATTGTTGTTAATGTGTAATTGATACTTTCCCTTGAACATTGATTTTATATTTTCTAAGCAATTACCAATGATCGGAGGATAATTAACTTTGCAAATCCATATTTGGAGTTGAACAATTTAATTGCTCATCGTGATTAACTGCAATCTCATAACATGAGATTGCTCTGGTTTCATTATATTTTTAGCCAATTGTACATATTGACGTTACTTTTGATTGTCTCATCGAGAGCGACAACAATTAAAGACAATTTACCGTCATCATCATCACAATTTGTTGATTTGTTTTACAGTGATTCTAATGATAGGAACATTCGTTATCCTGTTAATCAACCAGGAACAAATGATCAACAGGTAATTTATATTAACCATGGAAATGGTGCCATAAGTTCAATTCGTCGAAGCTCCAATCAAAAGTTACCCTTTTCTCCTCATGTAACAAGTTATCCAAGTTCAGTTTTCGATAATAATAATCAACCAAATCATCGGGAAAACGATAATTTTAAAGTTGAACCAATACCTTTAATCGAAAATTATCCTGAAGTAAATGAAGAAAATCCAACAATTAACCCAAAGAGAGATGAAATTGATCATCGAAATACTCTCACACCTCAACCAAATCGACGTCCATCCCGACGGTCAGCGGCAACAACACCAGCTAATGAACCTAGTCGACTAATTTATGAACCACAACCGTCAAGTCTTTCACCACCCCCAATACCCTCACCATCACCTCCACCAACAGTGTCAAGTTTAAAACCTCAACCACCATCGAATCTTTCACCCTCCATCCCTCTTCCACCTCGGACATCAGTTCGTGGTGGATTTCCAGCCGCTGATCCATTTTCACCTTTCAACTTGGACAGTTTTTTCACTCGTGATCCCTCATTTGACATTGAACGTAATGTCATTGGAAATCAAGATAATCCTCAACCACCTTCTCGTCCTCGACCATCACCATTGACAAACCATCGCGCTCGATTCACGAACAATGAATCAAATCAACCACCACCTCCTCCTCCACCTCCTCCACCTTCAGCAATTGTCGACAATGATGCGAATCGTTTGGATAAACCGGAAGATGAACGGACAACCGCTGAACCACGAATTCGTAAGCAAGCTCCAAACACTGGTTCGCCTCCACCACCAAGTGCATATAGTGGACGTCCTTCAATCCCACCAGCACCAGTGACAACACCTTCTCCCATATTAGGACCGATTGGAGGAACAACAGGTCGATTTCAAGGACCAACTTTCGGTCCAACGTTAGGAGGTGAAGATGGAAATAGTTTTCTCCCTTCTTATGGTCCAGGATTCGGTTTACCGGGTGGTCAAGATATATTTCCCTTCTTTGAGACACCTTTTCTACCCATAAGTCCAACATCCTCCTCGAACGAGGGTTTCCAACGTCGACGACTAGCAAACAACAATTATCACAATCAAAATAATCTCGGTGCTTATGGTAATCCAAGGCATCATCCATCATCATCATCTCCCCCACCACCCCCTGCATCATCATTGAACAATGTAAATGAAAATTCAATAGGCAATGGAGCGGGTTATCCTTCATATACAATTTACAAGGGTGGAGACGATGACGACGCTGGAGTTAAGTGGCCTAAGATATTCAAGTTTACCGATGGACGTGTTAATCTAAGTGAATTTGAGAGAAACAAGAAATCGGGTAAAATTAAATTCAACAATAAAGAAGACGCTTATTTTGATGATATAAGAAGAGATTCATTTCTCATCCTCCATGGTGGAACCTACAATTAATCACAACAACAACAATTAAAGGGAACCATTTAAATCAGTGGACATCAGAATATCAGGACAATTATGTTTTCTCCGTTGATTGGAACTTTTTTTTTCTTGTTGATGTTTAATATTCACTGAACTCATTCTGACTTGAAACTTGGTGACTAAATTACAGAGATTAAGAGGATGAATTACAATTAATCTAATTGTTCACATCTTCACATAATATTATTGTTTCCATGTTTATGGAAACGGAAATGAAATCGGTGTACAGATAATCAATGTTCAAGTTTCCTTGAAATTCAATCATCATCGTCATCATGTTTATCGTTTTTCCTCATTTTTTCATCCATCGATTGTTATATTACCGTGACAATTAGTGGATAAAACAATTCTCTCCATAAGTAATCAGGTAAATTGAAACATAATGATAATTACTCCATCTTAATGTAGATAATTAGTTAATTGTGCAAAAGGCTTTTAAGGTGAAATAAATTAAACTTTTTTCTTTCAGGGCGATTTTATATTGATTCGATTCGAACCAATTTACATAATCGTTGTAACATTGAGGAAAATTAAATCTCATTTGATTCACTTAATATTAACAAAGAAAAATTTGATTATATTAGACACACAAAATCGTTAATTGTAACAGTTAACAAATGATCAACATCTCATTCATATTATTTGTTAATCACAATTGATCATTTCTTTTTATAAATAATTTTCTCAATCTCTTGCTAACACTAATTAGTTAATTGTGTCACAACTACACATTCATGTGGCTAATTGATTAACTTTTTGTTTTTCTTTCGATTAAATGAAAAATCAAAAATTGATGAGAAAAATTAACAAAACAATTAGGAGAGAGAGAGAAAATCAATCAAAAACTGTCAACGATTAAATGACATTGGAATGAGAGAGAAACAAATTATTGCAATTAAAAGTAAACCAAACAATTAGAATCAGGAAAACGAACAACAATTAATAAAGATCGTCGATTAAATTATGATGATGAAACAATTTACGGAGATTTTAAATTCGAAGACGCTAATTGATTATGAATTTTTTTCTTCTCTCTATCAGATAAATTGTGTTTTTCTTGTGGTCATTTAAGGTCATAATCTGATTCACTTCTGATTACACTTTCAACTTTCACCTTAGGTTTATCTTCATCTTCATCATCAGCTGATCTCTTGATACTCGAAGGTTCATCCGGTTGATTGGTTAATTGATTATTTTCACTTCGTTCATCTTTATCATCATGATCCATCTCAGTTTCAATATCATGTCCATTGGATTCAAAGTCTGGTTCACAATTAACAACCGTTGATGGATCAGAATCCTAAATTGTGAAAAAAGAAATCAAATAATTACAATCAAATTGGTAAAATGATAATATTGTGATTCCAATACGAACCGGATTAGAGTCTTCAGCTTTAAATTGTAACATCAATTGACA
Organism: Panonychus citri; assembly: GCF_014898815.1. Taxonomy (NCBI): domain Eukaryota; kingdom Metazoa; phylum Arthropoda; class Arachnida; order Trombidiformes; family Tetranychidae; genus Panonychus; species Panonychus citri. The sequence continues at coordinate 3,324,294 of NW_026515543.1, read as the reverse complement.
CACACGATAACATCGAGAGTAAATTGTAATATAAATATTAGTTTTTTTATCATGATAATTTTGTAGCAATTAAATTAATTGTTACCTGGATCATTTGATTTCTTGTTTGGTTTGGCAAGACTAAAATCAGCATCAAATTCAACTTGTATTTCAATTCCAGATTCATTTTCAGATTGATTGTTATCATTTTCATCGTGATTGATATTCGCTTGCGATGATCCATTTTCTTGATCAGCTGATTTGTCGTTTTCAATAAATTCTTCTCCGAAAGTTCCTCTTGATTCAATTTCTGGTGTTGGTTGTATGATAACAACAGCATTCGGAGTTAAATATGCAGGTTTAGGAGGTGCAAATGTCGGAGGTGGTGGACCAGAGGTCGGCATTGGTATTTCGCTCGAATCTGCACTTTCACTTGGACCACTTTCGACTATTTAATGAGATGGAAATAGAAACAATATAAGCGACATTTAAGCTTCAAATTTTCATTGTAATTTCCTTTAAATTTACCTTCTTCGTCTTCCTCTTCTTCCTCTTCATCTTCTTCATCGACATCGATCACAAGCATAGATGGAAAATGACCTTTAACTCCGTCTTTCTCTCCAAGCCACCAGCCATCTTCACTTTTCTCGTGTATTATGATAACATCGCCTGAAAATTAATCGAAATAAAAATTGTAAAATGAATGAAAAAAATATGAAAATTTCCAAATTTCGAACATGCAAATTATATTAACAACCGACCTTCTTTGAATGATATTTCCTCATTGGAAGTGGCAGTATAATCGTATAAGGCTTTAACATGATGAACATGATCAGTGATTTCCTAGAGAGTGAAATTAAAACAATTGACCAACAATTAGTCATAATATTCAGAACTTTTTTCGTAACTATTTACAATTTGAGTTCTTTGGGTGTGATCTTCATTATCATCAAGCGGCGGTGGAGGTGGTAGCGACGGGTCATTATCGACAGCGGAATAATCATCCTGAGGTGGTGGTGGCGGAGGTGCTTCGGTTCCAGGTCCATAAGCATCGTCAACGATTTCAACATAAGCAGCAGGAATATAACCAACTTGATCTGTAAAAATAACAATTAAAGTGATCATCAATCATTTAGTATTTTGTGATTACATGAAAATATAATAATGGTGATAATTACAATTATCATTTTGAGCTGTGACCCAGGCTTCATCTTCAGCTGACAGAACTGTCAACAATTGATCAGCATCGAAACTCAGTTCATCCTGATTTTGACCTTCGTATGGGTATAAAGCACGAACCCGTTTTCCAACAAGTTGGGACCTTTAAGAAAAGGAAAAGAGTTACAAATTGTAATTGTTTAAATGTAGAAAGTTAATTGGTCCATAATTAGCTAAATCGACATACGCATCAACTGTCACATGATAAGCAGTTTGATCATCGTAATTGGTTGTATCAGGGTAAGATGAATTTTCTGTTGATGTATTGGGAAGAGATGATGAAGGTGGTGGAGGTGATGATGAGGTTGATATATCATCGGTTGCATAAGATACAATAGGAGGTGGTAATGTGCTGATATCGGCTGGTTGTTCAGGTTCCTGGGGCTGTGGATCATCAGCCCAAGCATCGTTAAGGTCATAACCTCCCCAACCAGCTGAGGTGTCATAAGAATCATAATTGTAAACGGGTTGGGATGATTCTCTCTCAACGGGAGATTCAACGGGCTCAGGTTCAGATGAATATCTTTCATTTGGCTCTGGAGTTGGTTCTTGACTAACGTATTCTTGTTGATCATCGGAACTGCATGAAAATCAAAAGTTACAAGAAAAAAGATTTGTAAGCAATCAGCAATTAGTAAATGGCCGATGGTCAATTAAAGGTAAATCTCTTTTTAGAAAGAAACTTTCAAAGTACTCACAATGATTTATTTTCCATTGATGAGACTCGACCCTCGCTGATATTGGTACTTCGTAGACTCGGTGTTCGACTCAATGGTTGAGCAACATCAACATCTAATGATGTTTGCTTCATATCGGAGGCAATTTGTGATTCGATAGCTTCTAAATCGTCAATAGGCATTCCGGCTAAATTAATTGATTGAAAATCGAACAAGAAATAATTAGTTCTCCGAGATTTTAAACAGAATAATCTTACATATTTGAATTGCTCTTAATCGAGCTTCAGCTTTGCATTTTGAGATGTCACATTTTCTTAATTGTTGTTTAATATCATCAATACGAGGTTCGATTTCGACAACACCAATTCCAGTAACTTCAACGGTCTTAAGGTCAAAGATAAGATTAAAATCGAAACTCAATGAAATAAAATCTTCCTCTAAATTGTGTATTAGAGTTTCTTTTTGGTCAACTTACCCTTTTACCAGCAGTTTGTAGGTTAAGACATTTAGTTAATTGTTGATTTAATCGATGAAGATTTCGACACTCTTTGGTGTAACAAGACATCCATTTAGCGATCTCATGTTGAAGAGCGAGTTCAGCATTATGTTCAGTGGAAACGGTTCGTACTTGATCACCGTCACATGGTTCAAATTCAAATTGTAATGTTTCCCTGAAAACGAATAATCAATTTTAATCACTTTTCAATTAATCCAAATCAACTAATTACCTTAGACAAGCCGATGATTGTTCAGCAAGAAAAGCTTGATCAGTATAATTAGCCGATGTTGACTCCAAGGCTCTCATTATGTTGGTTAATGTTTCACTTGCATTATTCATAGAAGACGTTTCGGAATTCAATAGATTTAACATGAATCCTGGTTAAGATAAGTATGAAATTGATTAATTAGTGAAAATGAGCAAAGAAATTGTGTTATTTAAATTAATTAGTTTCAAATACCTTTGCATTTATCAAGAACATCATCCTCGAGGAACTGGAGTAAATTGGGTAAATCGATTGTGAAATAATGCTCAAGATGAGCATTTCCAGCGACTAAAGCTAAAATATATTCATTACGAGCCTAATTAAGTAAATTTAGAAAAGCGTGTTAGCTCAAAACAATCAAATTTAACCAACAATTAATTAATTTAGCAGAAAAAGTGATTACCATTGTTGATTGAATGTCACTCGCTTCTCGATGGGCTCCAATCTTTTCCTTCTTACTCTCGGAGTGGGTGAATTTTGAGAAAATCCCACCCTTACGTTTCTTTACTCTAAATGAGAAAAGAACAATTTAATTAGTTATAACTAATCATAAGCACTAATAGTAATTAATTACTTTTCCTCTTTGTCCCTCGCTTGTTTAGCAAGATGCTCCTCATCGAAATAAAGTTTACGATTCTTGTCAATTTCCGCCGCCGATGCTACGATTTCCTCTTGTTGTTTCCTGTTTCAAAGAAAAAAGATTCAAATTGTTAATTATCAGTTCGATAACTTGATTAAGATTAACTTACTTTAGATAATTATCTAATCCTTTCTTTCCAATATGTGATTTGTGACTTTTAACTTGTTTCAATGTATCGTAAACATGAGCAACTTGCTCGAACTGTGAAGCACGAAATTTGGACAGTTTATCCTCCTCTTCCAGGTACGATTGCCACGCTGAGTAAATTGTCCTTAAATTTGGAAGCAAAAAATAAGACACAATTGGATTAATGTTGAGAAAATCAATCGAGAAAAGATATTGATTATGATTAGAGAGGATTACGAGTTGTGATAATGTTATTTACTTTATATCAGATTCCTTGTCACTTTCAAAGGTTGGATATTTTCTGGCTAAATGATTAGTACATAATTTGGATAAAGCTGAACAATAATCTTTTTCTATTGAACATTTTACTTTGAAAAAGGTTCGAACATCATCAATTAACTCTAATTCAGCTGAATGTTTCTGCGATAAACGAGCCGATTGCTCTTGAAGAATTGCTTTACATCCAACAGCAAGTGAAGCTGATTTACCATGAATCACAAATGAACCAACTCTGTTCAGTCCAGTGGAACCACTTGAATCACTCTGACCTTTGACACTCATTGTTTACAATTTTTATTAGACTGTAAGTGTAAATCGATATACTAAAGTTATTGATTACCAGCACTGAGAATTGTTTCAAAAAGTGTTCTAATTTAGGTTAGATTGTTACACAATTTTCGCTGAACACAAGAAGATTGAATGAGGAAGATGATGAAAGAATTATGGGAGAAGTACAATAAGGTGAAAATAATTGAATTTTCTAAGGTAAATAATGAAAGATGAGGATAAAAGTTCTGGTCGAATTTTTGATTCCTTTCGATTGCATTGGAATCGCTTCCATGGATTGAGTTGATTTTTTTTCTTCTTCTTCTCTAACAAAAAATAAAACAATCAATTCAAATCACTTTTCTATCTCATAATTGTTATTGTTTTGATGAAATAATAATAATTAGGTGAGTCCACATGAAAATAAGAGAGAGAGAGAGAGAAATTGATTCTGAGGCTTTGGTTAACAGGGAATAAAAGATTAACCTGCAACTGCGCTGATTCAGTTGCAAGTCTAAGGTTATCTCGATTCTGTTTATCGATCGATAACTTTGCGAACTGTTCAATGGGATTGTTGTTATTTTTTCTCTTCTCCCATTACCCTCCCTCTATTTCTTGTTGATAGAAAGCGAAAGGGCAGATAAGAATAATCAAATTCGATATTCATATTGATAAAATAACAACACCTTCTTGATAATCTTTCAATGTCAATGATTCGATGAACGAGAAAAAATCAGTTCCAAAGTTCAACCAGAAATGATCATCAAGGAAGCGCGAGATTAGTCAGAATTTTGTCTTTTTCGATTATCCCAACGATGGCCGTAAAATTAATTCTCTGGGTAATTAATCAATCAACTTTCTGTCTTGAATAACAATAAGAAATGTATCACCATCTTTTATTTTAATGAAATAACATAATCATCTTCATCTTCATCAAAGATATTAGATATGTCCAAGGGCAACACATTCGTTGTTTTCATTTCACAAACTGAGCTTTAAAAGTTACATTATCAGGGCGAAATGTTCATCTCACTCTGTCAGTTATTTGGTGTTTTTTATGCTTTTCCTTTGCTCGTATTGTCCGAGTGTGTTTTTTTGGGCTTGAACGGGATCATAGTTTTGATTTTACTGTGACGAGGACAAAAAAAACGTCAACCAATGATCAACCTTCCTTTTTAAAAGTCAACCTCTGCTGGATGTTTACATTTACAGAGTTAATTGTGAAGGTCGATTTTCATTTGTTTTCGTTTTGTGGAAAAATAGTTTTAGAAAAGTTTTGAATAGCAAATAAACGCTTTCTCAACAAGTTTGTTGATTCTTTGGGAGGAGAAAGTGAGATTATCAATCTGGTGAAAATATCATGGATCTGGTTGATAAAAGAGACCACAAAATGCTTCTTGGATGGCACGTTGACATGGATAAGTCCTGATGAATCCTCCTGCAAGTTCTGATAATTCAATGTTACGCACATGATGTATATGCCCGAGATCATGGAGATCTTTAGTTCCCAGTGGATTTGGACCTTCCATATCAAAGGTTGGCTCCACGTAAACGTAAACTTCATGTTCAACTTGCTTTGGAACCGGAAGGAATAGACTGGATGAATTTTTACCAACTTTAATACCCGTTGAGAACATAACTTGACTTGGAGGCCTTCGAATTGGAGGTGGTTTGGGAAGTTCGGCATTTCTTTTTTCTAATTGTAACTTTTCGCTTGCATGTCGAGCCAAAATTTGATTCGCAGGTAAATCTGAGCACATTAGATCATCAACCAAAGCTTCCGCTGCTCTTTTTTTACTCTTGGAAAAATTGTTCTCTTGTACACTTAGAACTTGAGTTTTCCATTGTTCGTGATCCTTTTCAGCTTCTATAAGACCTTCTATTTCCTCCTCATCTCGACTTAGTTTACCACGATTTCTATTAATTGATTCCCAATTATCTTTTTTATAATTTTCTATATTTGGAAAAGAAAGAAAAACAATAAATTGTCAAAACTCAACGAAAATTAATCAAATCATTACTTACCAATTTTACGTTTAGTTGATTCAACATCAATATTATTAGTTAAATTGTAGATCAAATCTTCAATGAATTCCAAATAATCATTGTACTCATCGGGAGAGGTGAAATCATCCTCTTTCTTGTTAAAATCTTTCAATATTTTCTTTCTTATATCAACTTCTTTCTCTACCAGTGAATCTTCAAACAATTGTACACGAAAATTGGTCTTCCTTAATGAGATATTACAAGTTGGACAAGTTGCTGATCCTTTAACAAATAACAGGTCAACACAATTATCACATAAAGGATGACCACAGACATTGACCAATAGCTTCAACAATGGATTACGATACTTGGAGGTTTTACAACGTGGACAAGAAATATCTTCACTCATAGTGGATCAAATATACAAACGAGAGAGAGAAAAAAAAATCAACACTAGATAGAGAAAAACAAAACAAAACAAAACAAAATTAATTCTTGGACAGAAATTAAAATAAAAACTATCAACAACCAACACGAGAATCGATCAGCTGAGAAAATTTAAATTCCAATGGAAAGTTTCGCCATCTATTGGTTAGAATTGAGAGTAAAATATTTTTCGTTTTTCGAAAACTTTTTTCCGCGATTTTCAAATTTCTCAAATTTTATTGGAATGATTTTCGCAATTAAAGAATCGACTGATTGATTGATCATTGATTAAATGATTTAATGTTCAATTCTCTTTTTATAATCACATTTAGCTGTTGAAATTGATTAATTTGATTATGATAAGTTATTAGTTTTTAATCATCTTGTTGAATTACATATGTGATCGTAATGATTGTTGATCAAATCAGTTGATGATTTAATGTATAAAAAATTTGATTCTGATTAACATCAACAATTTTTTGTTCACTTTGAATTTAAACTGTTACATTGATTAGACTAATTCAGTAAAGGAAATGAATTCGACAGAATCAAATTATATTTTTCCCTCCCAGTAGACAATATGAATAAATTGTTTTCCAATTTTTTTTTATACTTTATGTACATTAACAATTCTGATTTCAGATTCTATTAAAAATTCATTACACTTATAGTTATCATATTAATGAGATTTTTTTTCATTTTTTTTGTTTATTATTACAACAGAGCAGTTAAGTGTTAAATAAAACAGATTACATTGATGATAGTAGGTACAGAGAGAGAGAGAGAGAGAGAGAGAGAGAGAGATGGGGGGCAGAGGGAGAGAGAGCTCAGGTAATTATGGTGAAATTCAAGGTTGATTTGGTGGTGGTGGAAGAGGACAAGGGTGTGGTGAAGGTAGAAGGAGATTGAGAGAGAGAGAGAATGAGTTATAAAGAAATTATTTCCGTAAAAGATTGTTAATTAGGAACAGTATTGAATAAAGTGTAAAGATAGCGAGGTAAAAGTTTTGTTGTCCATTCGTTATCGATTTGTGTATTGGTGTTATCGCTATTTAGATTGTAAATATGATCAGAAATGTCCTTTGGAACAGTCTAATCAAGTATCGATTGATGAATGGTATTGATTTGAATCATTTTCGTATCCTTGAGTATTAACGAAACTTTATCCATCATTTTCTGTTTCGTTTATCCATCTTCCAACACAATGATGATATAACAGGCATTAATTATCATCCTCATCGTCATCGTCGTCGTCTTCATATTAATTGTGATGTAATTTTACAGTGAACTCTTTATTTCCTTTTCAATTAGTTATTTTGTTGCGTCTTGAACAACAGAAGTTTATTTTTTTTTTTCTTAAACTAAGATTCTGATTGATCTTCGGCATTCAGGTAACGTGTCCAATATACAAGGTTGAAACAAAGAAAACAAACAGGAAAACATATCCGACTGAGAACATCGATTTGCTTGGAACGGCTTGGAAATCGGGCTAACCAGCGAGTGAAAAAATTCTTATGATGTGGTCCAGAGTGAATCTCACAAGCTCGAAGCTTGTCTGCAAGATTATCGACACCTCGGACCAATGGTTTCTAAATTTAGTAACAGAATAACGATAAAGAAAAAAAAATTATCGATAAAAGAAACAGAGACAATTTATTAACATTGGATATCAATTAATTGGTAGAAACATTTTCAATCAATAGGAAGGAGAAGAAAAAAAAATAATAACAAAAGGAAATCACAGCATATAAGAAAACACGAAGACAAAATTGGAACAAGGAAAAAGAAACATTATTATCATGGACAATATTGACACGACAATTTGGATTAACAATCTTAGAACTTTTTTTTCTTCTTCTTCGAAAAGACAAAAATGTAACAACAACAACAATGTTCTATGGAAGATAAATATTTCTCAAGTAAATATCACCAAAATAAGTGAGATGAGAAAAGATGAACTGTGTAATTGCCTCAAGTATAACTGGACAATTAATCTTTTGGACAATGAAAAGGCAAAAGACAGAGTGGGTGAGCCAGAGGGAGAGAGGAAGATGAACCTGGAGAATTGTGATTTCGAAAACCATATCTCATTGAAATGGACCATTAAACTAGTGAAACTTATTTCATTTTCGTAACAATCTATCAATTCAATTATTATCTTTACCATCATTGTCCTAAGAATGAGAATTAAATTTGACCATCATCATCATCATGAAAAGAAAATGATGCAAGTTGAACAATCAATTGGAATCGTTATCAATTCAAAACTTATTCTTTCATCTAAATGCTACGATAATCATATATTAATAAAATTTAAATCCATTATCTTATGGAATCTGAAATTCATCAGAATCCGTTTTGTTTTTCTCATGAAAGAATAACAAGAAAAAGAGATAAAAAGTCAAATTTTATCATGTCAAGTAAAATGGATATGAAATTGAGTCTGAGAAGGAGCTGGAGGACTGGACACTGTCCACTCTTTCTCTTTCTCTGTTCAACTTTTCCTCCCACTATCATGGTCTCATCTTGCCTGTCCAAATAAACAAACATCGGTCTTCCGATTTGAGAAAATAAATAAGCTAAATAATCCAATTGCAAACAGGAATAGATTCTGGATGCTGATTCTGATTCTCATGATAGAGTAACAAAGTTGTTTACTTTATTCTGGAATGAAAAAAAATAGAGAAAGAGTTTGAGAGAGAGAGAGAGAGAAGTAGTTGCTTTTGAAAATTTTTCTCTTCTTCTTAAAAAACGAATAGAAAGAGACAAAAAAGGGAAAAGATGAAGATGAAGATGAAGATGATGGAAAAATACATATATTTATTGTTAGAGGAAGAAAAAAATCTTCATTCTTAGAGAGAAAGCAAAAGAGAAAATGTTTTTTACTTCTTCATATTTTTCTTCTTACTCCATAAAAGAAACATATTAAATCGATAAAGATCAAATGCGAATTAGTAATTGATGTTTATCTTTTCATTTCAAATTTTTCTCTTCACCATCAGCATCTTCATCTTCCATTATCTTCATCTTCATCATTTTCTTCCGACTGTATTAATATAAAAAAAAGAAAGAGTATCATCATCATCATCGTCATCATGGAAAACTATTATTATACAATAATGTACATAAATTGGATAACTAATAATAAACTTGCCAATTTTGAGCAAAATAGGATTAAGTTAAATTAATAGAATCATTTTTAGATCAACAATCGTATAAAATTCAATTTTTATACTGATAATCAACAAGATTAAGATAATAGTAGCAATTTAAACGACTAACCATATAAATTTGTAAATGGTAACAATTAAATGACTTAAAATTAAACCAATTCACACAAGCAAATGAAAACAACTTATTATATATAAGATTAATTTACAAAGTTAATGGTTACATTGGCAAATCATTAATCAAATATAATTAGTTGATTATATGTTAGTTAAAATTGAAATGTTTGATTATATGAGCTGATTAACTAATTTAGATCAGTGATTGGACTGATTCAATATAAACAAGATTAACCATCTAGATTTTAGTTGAAAATGATAAACAAACAACGTGTATTTATATAAATCAGAAAAGTTAAGTTGTTTTCATTTGATTTACTAACAATTAACAAACTGTAATTTAGTTCAAATCAAAAGTTAATTGAACAAGAAAAAAGGAACAGTTTCTCTTCTAATGATGGTTAAAGTAATCAAGGTAGTTAATTATGGCTAAGGATTAATTGGTTGGGATGTAAGTATATTAACCCACCTTTGGAAAGGCCAATGGTTCATTTTCAAATGATTCTGGATCGAAAGGTAATTGTTCAATATCAAGAGATTTACGACGAATTGGAGGTTGACTGGAGGGTGGAGGCGGTGGAGCGGGTGCTGCTCGCCTTTGAGCAGCTCTATGAGCATCACTTCGGGAAGCATAATTAACCAGGGCAAATTCAAGTAAAGCCCCAAAGACAAAGGTTAAACAAGACTCTGTCCACACATCAATGGCTTTAATATAACTGACCGGCGGAAGAGAGGCATTTATACCCGATATTTGGGTAGCCATGGTCAGTAGGGTTGTCACACCCAATGAAACCCGAGCAGGTATCGCGTTTGGATCCAACCAGAATGAGACCCATGAGACGATCACAAGCATCACACAGGGAAAATATATTTGAATCAGATAGTAACTAAATTCACGTTTAAATGTAAGTCTAACTTTGATGCAACTGTATTCACCTATGGGAGAAATGAGAAGCAAGAAAAATTGAAAACATTATTAGTCATATAATTAGAAACAGCAACAATTAAACGTTTGCTAATTAATTTACTAGACGAATGATTTAAAAAAAAGAAAAGGGTTAACATGATCAATTTTCGTAATAACAAATATAATCATGATTATATGATGATAACCATTGATTAAGTATTGTGATTATTATTATTATAATGTGTTGACAACAATAGTAATTATTATGTAATAAGTATTAGAATCATATATTTGTGTCGTAATATATATTTTCATTTGCATATCCATGAGTTTATGTTGAAAAATATCATGGATTCATTTTATTTATTCATTTATGCAAATTCCTTTAGATATAATAATAATTATATAACTACTTTTATCATCGTTATGATTGTGTTACCATTATTATTGATGTAAATCATCATCACTAATAATATAAACATTTAAGTGTTGTCCATGACAATTATTGTGCTTTTAGTGTATATATGAAAAAAAAGCAAAACTTTTCTGAGTTTCTTCAGGAATTATTAGTTATCATCATCATCTTATTTATATATACAAATATAATCATGAATCTGAGTGTATATTGAGGCAACTGGGAATGAATATTATTCTGAATACCCTTTGTAATCAATGTTACTTGTTAGTTGATTATCATATTGTTGTTGATTCATTTTCTTACATTGAAATATTGTTGAAAGGTAAATGACAACAATATTACCTTTCATCATTTCGTAACTATCAAATTGATGATAACATTTTCTTTTAATATTTTAACGTGATTTAGGTTTGATTTATTGATTGTTTTATTAATTAATGACTCTAACAAATATTGGATTAACAATTCACGATTACAATTGATCCAAGTTTTTGTTTTTCTCAATTATAACAATTGATTTGTTGATCTCTCTCTTACTCTTTCCGTTTATTAAGATAATTAATTGTGATTGTTTATACTCATGTTTAGTTAATCAATTAAATTTGATTGACAAGTTTACCGATAATATTATTATCAAGTAAATCACAATAGAGAAAAATAAAATCATCAAATGTAATATTTGAAATGGAAAAGGAAATGAATGAAATTATTAGGATAAATGTCAAATATATTCACTTATTAATTGTTGATTATCATAATTATTATGAAAGGGTAAACAGTTATGATAAGATCAAAGTTAACTAATAACAATCAAGAAACAGAAAATTAAAAATCAAACCTATATAACAAGGTTAATCAATGAGAATTCAATTCATTGCTAATTTAAAGTAATCAAAATTAACAGTAAATCTTGATAATAAAATGATGAAGCTTCAAACAATTAGTAAAATACTTAAGTAAATTCAATTAATTTGATGGTGATTATTATACTTATATCATAAAAGGTATTAATGTTAACCCTAGAGTAAATATTGTCTCATCATTAGTTAATTGTTAATGATCAACTTGTTAATCCAAACAAAATGACTATAAATCAAATAAATTAAGACTTCTATCAATGATAATCATTATAATCAAAGGGAAAAAAGTAGATTACAATTAACGTTGAATGTTACCAGAAAATGAAAGTTATTGATCAAAATTGATTATAATCTGGTAGCATTTTATTTAGCTACCAATATATGTTAACTAATACAACTGAATTGGTTTAGTAAATTGTTTACAAAGTGAATGATTAACCTTGACAATTAATGATCGACAAATCATTATCAATACAATCAGTTGGTGAATTCACTTAATCAAAAACATTTACCCAGGAAAAGATTTAAAAGATTTCACTTGTAATGAGACAAAACGAGAGAGCAAGTGAGTGAGTGAGTGAGTGAGTGAGAGAGAGAGAGAGAGAGAGAGAGAAATTTAGATTAAAGTGAAGCTGATAATGAAGATATAGAGAAAATTATAAGAATAAAAAAGGGATTAAAGAAGATAAATCCTAGAAATAGTGAGATAATGGTAGGGAAAGAAGGAGAAAAGATAATCAAGAGTTTACCTGACAACTGATTAACTATCAGATCAATCATTTGACAACGTAGATTCATTTACTAGTATCACTCTCAATGAATCCTCTCTCTCGAGGCCAACTAATTAAGAAATCTTCCTCTTTCTCATCATCATTTTCAAATACTTAATCCGATGTTCAATTAAAATTGATTACCTGTAAAAAAAAGTATCAACAAACTTTGATGTTATTAATATTTACCGATTCTCTTTCAATGAAAAGGCAAATACACAATCAATATAATCTTAAATGCGATGATAACAAAACACGAAAATCAATCAATTATCAGGATAATAATTTCCAGAAGTCTATTGATCATTAGCTTCTCATAATTCTTATAATTGAATCAATTAATCATTTCACAATCAATAAATTCTACCTTATTAGTTAATATAACTGTAAATTTAGTCCAAATTGTGTCTTAAATGACGAAATGACCCTAATCACTTTTACAGGAATGGATTAACTATAAATAAACTATCATATCTTAATTATAATTATACTCAGTAAGTTGTAAAAACATCGTGAATAGAATATAATTAATCTTAAATAGTTGATAGAATCATTTACCATTGATTAATGTGAAAAAAAAGTCACATAACTTTTTTACCTTTTTTGTTATTACATTTAGCTAACAGTAAGAAACTAAGGAAATGTAATCAATATCTTACTAATTAACGATGGAAAATATATAAATCATATATTCTACTGCAAATGATTAATTGTAATTACCTGTATTCGTACGACTTGTACAGTATTCTGTTACATAATTGCTAAGACCAAATCGAGGAAGATGAAGGTTTTTAACAACCTGAACAGGATCATCACGTTTCCATTGAAAAACAAGATCTTCTGTTGTGTAACCATCTAAATATATGAAAAGAAAAGGATAAAGGTAAAAAAAGCAACGATCGAGATTGAAAATGATTAGTAAAAGATGATAAGTAAAAAAGGATCAGCAACATTTAGATTAATTTCACAGGTAACATGTGATCGTATATAAGATTTATCATGGGTGAGTAGGTGAGAGAGAGAGAGAGAGAGAGATAAAAGTATTCGTAAAGTATAATAATATCAAAGATATGCTCATCGAACCACTTCAATGAAGTTTACGTGAGATGAAAAATTTTTTTTCTCTTCAATCGTAAAGATATAAGGATGATAATCATGATGATGAAGATAATGATCATGAAAGGATGAGAATGAATCAAAACAAAAGATTTAGTTGTTGTTCAGTTGATCAGAATGTTGTTAGTTGAGTAAATAAAATATTATATCTATCACATCTATTAAATCTAATAAGAAATCACCCAATTGCATGATAAACTCAATCAATTTTGATTTGATAAATTGAACTTCTGTCCATGGATATATATTTAATATCTATAAGATGTATATGTATGTACTTTGTGAGGTTGTAAGAATCATCATCGTCATCATCATAATAAACATGAGTGATAAACCAGATAAATAGTATCATGAATTATTCGGATCATCATGAAGATGTTGATAAAATGTTAACCACACGTAAACAACACTCTGTTGATTGACATTAATTTTGTTTTTCTCTGGCTGGTTAATAATTTATCAACAATAATAACTGTTGATCATCATTTCAATAATTTAACCATGAAAATCATTGTTTTCATGATAAATTTATCAATTCAATACAAGACTCTGGATAATTCAGTTCAATTGAAGGTAAAATATATAAATTGTGATATATTGTGAATATGGTTTCTTTGTATTACAACACAATTTGTAAATTGTTACAATGTTATACAATCAGAAAGGTTTATTATTTGTGTATGAAAAGATCATTGGAATAGAGATAGTTGATTATCCCATGATTAGTATTTATTATTAGCATGAGATGATTAATTGATTGACTGATTGTAATTATTGTAATATGAGAATATGTAGTATTCATCTGGTGATTAAACAATTTAGATTAATGGAGGAAAATCATTAGGATTAAATCTGATTGTTTTGATGATTAATTTTCATTTTTGTTTCTCTATCTGATCACATTTTACTTGTGAGAATTGTGATTAAGTTAAACACAAGAAATTGCAAATTGATCTGCTAATTAAAACGTAGCGTATGCATATAATAATGCTGACAATTAAGACAAATTGCTGGCCCAAGCAACTTAATTAGCAAGAGTTGACATTTTGTGAGGCGAAAAACAAAATTTAAAATCATTTACAATTAAGCAATCAAGTTAAATTCACAATTTAAATTAGTCTTTTTTTTTGTTTAATTTCAATTGTTTGTTGAAATATTCAATTATTTAAAGGATTGAACAACAATTGCTGAGTTTTACAAATTCATTTGAACGGTTAATTGTCAACAATTTAATCACATTCAGCAATTAATAACATTAACCTAAACAAATGAAGAGGTTAAGACTTTTGAAAGAGTAACAAACAAATGGGAATAACTAGAATCATGAACAATTAATTTGATTACTGTTCAGTTGATTGTTTAGATTGATTCATTTGAATTTCATTAACTATTGATTAATTTGCTTCTAACTCAATATAATAATCATAATAATTGCTGTAAAAACAAAACAAACTGATTAACTGAAGATATTTTCTTTCTCACCAGGAATTAGTATCATTTTTTATGTTGACATGTCTAAAGCTACTTGTGATGAGATCCTGATGATAGAGATGATGATTAAAAATGATGACATGATTTTGTCATCGTGATTTGAATATTAATACAGATGAAAAAATAAATATATTGTTTGCAATTGATTATTTTAAGGATAAGTTGGAAGATAACAATATCATTGAAGAAAAGGAGTGAGATTAAAGTGATGCGGGGATAAAGATGAGGAGGAAAAGGAAGACAAGGACTGGAATGATGATAAAGATCATAAAAAATAAGAAAGAGAGAGAGAGAGAGGAGAGGAGAGGAGAAGGAGAAGGAGAGGAGAGGAGAGGAGAGGAGAGGAGAGGAGAGGAGAAGGAGAAGGAGAGGAGAGAGTTTGATAAAGGAGAGGAGAGGAGAGGAGAAGGAGAGGGAGAGAGAGTTTGATAAATCCTTTTGAGATTTCCTCTTAATCTTTAGATCCTTTTCATACTTTCTTTCATCCTGTCGTCCTCGAATACCTCCACCTTCATAATCATTTTACTCTCTCATTAGTATCATTTTTTATCTTCATAACTCTCTCACTGTCTCTCTCATCCCTTGGACAGGGATGAAAATGTTACTTGAATTTGTCAAGTGACAAATCCCTTCCACCTCCAACCTCCCAGCTACTTATTACCATAATATATCAAATTATATATTATCATTGATAAATAATCATGTATTTTTGTTGCCAAAAATAACTTTCATATAATAATTATCAAGCTTCATGATTAATTGTGTTATTAATTAATGATTTTAACCAATTGTAACTCATTAATGAGTTTATTCAGTTGATTGATTTCGTAGTAGAAATGATCAATCATTGTTGTTGTAATAATGAATAATAATTATCAATTAAACATTTTCCCTCTGTTAACTTGATTCAAATCAAATGTTAAGAGTATTCTAGTAAATTTAATTGTTACAATTAATAGGCAATCATCTCAATTAAATGCTTACTTATCATGTTAACAATTGTAACTTTAATTAGACTAAGAAATAACATCAATTACTATCATCATCATTACCAACATGATGGTCATTATTAAGTCTTAACAATCATTACTGTCAATTAAACATTATAAATGAAAGTTACTTGTGAACCGATAATCAGTAATTCATTGAGTCAAATGATTAAATAATCATTGATTAGTTTTGTTATTCTCGGAAAAGTTTATCACAATTAATTGATTTCCAGTGAAATTAAAAGTTCATTAAATTGACTTATTACGATCACCTAAGGCTTCTGATTTATGAATAATAATTATATCCAAGAATATGAAGAGAAATAAATCAAAATGATAATAAATTAATCTTCAGGATTGAAGCAGTTGACTGAACATTTTGATATTAATACTTTGGTGATGAACATTCATTAACCTCGTACAATTAGTTTTAGTACAAAGTTAATTATCGTTTCATCTAATTAGATGGTGAAAATGATAATATATTTCAATGGCTACTTACAACTGGCCATTTTGATTTCACAGTCTTGTTTATCGAGTGGAAAGAACCTCAAGTCCATTGGGCAGAAGAGTACAAGGGAGATTCGTATGGAATAGAGGATTTCACCATTTGGATGAATTCGTAATAAAACATTGGGCATAATTATATTATGAAAATGGCCTGATTTTTCATTGGAGAAAAACAAATCAGGCTTCCAAATCCTGTCAGGATCAGTTAATGTTAAGAATCGGATTTTACCGTCCAAATCATCGTATTGAAGGCGATCATCTTTCCATTGTTCACGAAAAGTTATTTGGAGAGCGTATTCCTAATGGGAAAGAGATTAAGAATATATAAAAATAGAATACAATTAATGATGACATTGATACAAATTCGATATTGTATTTAATTAAAGAGTAATTTCTGGAGAGAATAATAATTATTAGGTTGATAATCAATGAATGATAATATATTGTGAAAGGAAAATAATAAGGAATAAAAATCTCGATGAAATAATTAGTATAAGTGAAGTAATTGTTGGCAATTTGAAAATCTAAACATGGAAACAATTAACTAATAATTACAAGTTATTCAAGGTTTTATTGGATAATTATGTTATTATTATGACTAATTAAGTTATGAAGACTATGATTATAATCATGAAAGGCCTTGATTGTTTCAACAATTAAGGCTGATTGAATTGAATGTAGCGTGAATAACATTGACTGACATTGATTGGTATCATTTGATCAGACCAATTTCATTATGATTTAATGTTGTTGATTTTTTTTTCTATCTCTTTTTGCCTGATTGGTTAAACAATACACTAACAATTTGATTATTGGGATGATGACAACAACTGAATCAGAAAAGTGAATGATTAACATGAATGAGAGTCAAAAAAAACGATAGAGAGAAATAAATTCATTCCTTTAAGATGATTCTGATAATTGATCAATTTCCTGCTAATGATTTCTGATGATAATTTCCAGTAATTTGATATGAGTATTAAATGATAATAATAATAATACTTTTCCTAATTTGCTGGAAACGGAATCGGTTGACAAGCGTGTAAAAAGATGAGGATGAAAAAAACAAAGTAAAAATGTGATTCAATGATTTATCATCATCATCATCATTGTCATCACAGTAATAACAATATCGTCATAATCATTACGGTAACATAATCATCATCACTTTTATGGTTAGCATTACATGATGATGATGAAGGTATTTGTATAAATTTCATGTAATTTAATGAATTTTTTTTAAATATTCACAATTAATCAGAAAAGTATATAACCTTGATTAATAATTTTTATCAATTATTTTGGTTAAATAATCAACCTGATTGTTATTATTTTTGCAACATTAACATTTTCAAGATGATAATAGTTTTTGATTGATGATAATAGTATTGTTATCGTCATCACCCTCTCATCCTTATTAATAATAATAATAATAATTATATACTGATGACGAGATGATAACAATAACAATCAAAAACACCAGTATAATGTTCATGTAAGAAAAGTGTATTGATAATCAAGACAATGAAGGTTACATGATAAATACTTATAACAAAAATAATAATAATAATAAAGACATAAAGTGTTCATTCAGGGAATGATATTCAACTACAGTTATATAACTGGGAGTGAATATTATCATTATATACTCATCAGCTTTTCACAATTTAACAGTTAGTTAAATGTTGAGTAATTAAGAGTAGGAGGCTTCTCAAGATAATAATAATTTCCCTTAATTTTTCAATGATATTCATAACATAGTTAACTCATTAAGAGGATCTCTCTCTCTCTCTCTCTCTCTCTCTTCTTGATAATGATCATATAATTCAGAGCAATAATAATAATCTCATAATTATAAGATGCTTTTATTATTTACTTGTAATTATTAAACAATGAGATGAAATTGATGTAAAATTAAACCTTTTTTCTCAGTAATTTAAATAGATATTAATTACTCCTAATTGATCAACTCAATGATTGGGGTTACCTTATAAAGATCAATTGAATTTACTACCTATGTTGGTAATTAACTTTCTAAGGAGAAAAAGGGATAAAAAAGGTTTAGTTTTCCAATGTTGGATTAACTGTTTATTGATAATCCTTCAATAAAATGATTTATCTTTTTTTCTTACACCCATTAAAAGATTTGATTTGACTTGATTAAAGATTAAGAGTTGATTAGATTCTTTTTCTTTCTTATTTCCAGAGTTCAATTAAATATATTGATATAATAATTCTGCTGATGTAAGTTCTGATATACGCTTCTCCTTCCCCTAAAGACGTTGATGACGCTACACTATTAATGATTAACAAATAACTGATGACGGTGGTGATGAGGATGAGGATAAACTAATAAATGGGTGATGATTGATTGTAAATAAATAAATAAATGTTAAGAGTGAAGAGAGTGAGTGACTGAGAGAGAGAGAAAAGTATGAAAAAAACTAGTTATGTCAACAACGAAAGGAATCAAAATAAAGGGAAAAAAGGATGAAGATGGAGAAGATGAACTTACCATGGCGACATCATCTATTCGTGATATACTTCGAACAAATATATTAACTCGAACTATTGCTGGTCCATCTAGAAGAGATAGAGAAGATGGAAAGAAGAGAAAAAGATTGATTAATGTTGGAGAATAGTGTTGGAAGAATTAAGAATCGTACCCAAAGTAAACGAAGATAAGATGAAGATGGAGATTGAGAAGGAGGAAGGATGAGGATAAGGATAAGGATGCTGATGATGTTATTGTAATTGCTGTTCCTAATACTACAAATGATGGGTGGTGGTAGTGTGATGGTGATGACAACGATCAAGAACAGGGAGAGAGACAAGAATGAAGAAAAAAAAAGAAGTCAAGAAACTAATGTTTGTTGTTAGGCTAATTTTGTTGAAACAATCAGTAAATTGTAGTCTCTTTTATTTTTTACAGCTCAATGATTAACAATTTGTAATATTTGTTCAGTCAATTTGCAGAATCTGTTTCATTTTCTACTATTATCATTGTCAAATAAGTAGAACGATATTCAACTTTGGCTCTTCCCTCTTCTCACCCTAATCTTCATTTGTTTGATCATCAACCCTGATCATCTTCATCTTCATCTTCATCTCTCAGTTTTCCTCTCATTCTCTGGTTATAATCATCTTCTTATCAACTGATTTTCTGGTAAATGCTGACGTTGCTGACGACTCTTGAGATTCATTGTCAGGATTGAGAATGAGGATCAACATGAACAACATCATTGCTGAAATGCTGACAGTTGAAGCTTAAAAAGAGAGAGAGAGACTTTACCCACTCTTCCTCTTTTTATACTTTCTTTTTGTTATATTCTCTGTCTCTTTCTCCTTCTCTTCATCTTCTTATCATCTTCATCCTCATCCTTCCTCTATTCATTTTCCTTCAACTCCGTTTTCTCCTTCAACAACTCCCTTATTCTAGAGTGATAATAATAAATTGATAATAAATTGAAAGGGATAAAAATGAAAGAGAAGATAACTTTTTTTCTCTTTCCATCATACCAATATTTTTCTCTCTCTCTCTCTTTACACAGAATATTTATCATTATATTCAATTTTAAGCACATCATTCAAACTAATCAAAAACCATGTTCTTTTCTATCCTGATCATTTCTCTTTCATAATATACTTTTCACCTTTTTCCTCTTCACACAACATACGCGACACTTTCAATCAAGAATAATTTACATAATAGTAACATAGACACACCATCAGGATAAGTATTATTAACAGTAATTAATTAGAATAGAACAACAAAACAAAAAAAAACAATCAAAATACAGAAAAGAACAAAAAAAGAAAACAAATCACTTACCCTTTCCATCTGTTGAATTTACTCCTGAAGGTCTTATACGTCTATCATATCTCCCATCGCCAATAATTGTATCTAATATCACTTTCTCCTGAGCACGAAAATTTGCCGTAGACCTGAAGTAAAAACAAAAAGAAAATCCATTAATTAATTGAAGAGAAAATTAAAATTCAATTAGAGGAACAAAAAGAATCACAATTAACAATTTGAAAAGAAAAACGAATTTTTTTTTCTTTCTGGTTAACTGAAGGGGTTGCATTCTAATTGAAATCTGCTAATCGGGTTAATTTTTTTTTTCTTTTCTCTTTCACTTTTGTTTACATTCTCGTTGATTAATTTCTCAAGTGGACATTGACTTGGATCAGTTTATTTCCTTTTCCTTTATATTTTTTATATTCGTTCGAATAGAAGACAAATTTATTAATTACTGATCAAGATTCAATCTGATTGTACATGGTTGATGGTAAAAGAAAAGCGAAACAATCAATCAATTGAAATTATCTTGAGAATCAAAAGTAGACCAAGTTAATCATGTTTTCTATTGTTTTTTCTTCTTCTTCTTCTTCAGCTACATAATCATTTCTTTTTGATTAATCAATGGTGACAATTTAACCTTCCCTCGATTGGTAAAAGATGATTACAATTGTTGGGTAAGTAAATGATTTGATTAATGACTTTACATGAAAATGAAACAATTTTACAAATTATTTTTTTCTCTTACCTCAATCTCTCTATAGGTAACATGATGTAAACACTTGATTGGATTTGTAATATTATAAGTAAACATGGAAACATTTTCTCAGCATAAGGTTAACCATTTTCTCTGTTTTATTTAATATCATCATCATCAAGGTTAATTTAACAACCGTTTAACTAAATGTGAACAAAATTAATCATCAACCATTTAGGAGATGATTTAATTTCCATCATTTCTGCGACTTCGTTACCTTTATATCTACGCATTGATTTGCTCAATTTCCTTTGTTTCGCTCATTCTTTTTCTAGAAATTTCTTCTTTAACCTTTCACTTATGTATATCGATAATCTAACACGTTGACTTATATTTTCTATTTATCTCTTAGGTTTAATTGGACCAATTTAATGAACAATTTCACATCCTCCGTTGGAATATGTACATAAATACATTCATCTTCATTCTGTGACCTCTGTCACCTTTTTCTTCCTCCTGTCAAACCTCATCTTCATTATCATTTTCACCTTTAACCATCTTCTTTTTTCTACCATTAACCTGAACTGTAAGTTTATTTTTTCTACTTGTTTTTCCATCTCTATGTTTAACCTTAATCAATCATTTTCTCCCATGTTACATGATTCTCTTCTTCCCCTGTATTCCAAAAACACACCCATGAATTAAGATCTCTTTATTTTTTATTTCTTCCAGTGCCTACATTAAAAATCTGTGATGATCAGATCAATTGAGAACAGGAAAGAAAAGTAAACTTGATTTAATTGTTCTGAATGACCAATTCCCCATTTTCACTGCGTATAAATTTCTCTTGCTCTTCTGAAAACAGAGTAACAATTGGACTACACACTGGAATATAAGTTTGATGAAATAGGAGAAAGAAACTGTTGAAATCATGGTAACAGCATGGTAACCAGACCATGAACATTGCCTCAAATCAATCAATTGACTTAAACTTTAATGATTAACTTGTACACATATAACTCATGTACGGTGAGAAGATTGAAGTTACTATTGGTTACCTTGTTCATTTTTTTTTTCTTCTCTTCTTCCAGGTCTTTGGCTAAGGTCTGGTGATTCAACTGACCAGAGCACAAACACACATAACATATACAGCGAGATAGAGAGAGAGAGAGTGAGAGAGAGAGTAAAATACACAAAATATCATGGATATCAATTGGTTCATTTTCTATTCTTTTCTGTTTTTCTCCTTCGTTATAATGGAATAGTAAATAATTAGCTTTGAATAAATTAAATGGTTGAGTAAATGTGAACATGGAATAGTTCACATTCACCTCATCAACTGAATCAACTTGCCAAAAAAACGAGGAAATCAAATGCAACGAGAAATAATCAAATCTAATCAGGAAAATATTCATCACACCAAGATTATGATTTAATATCTTCAATCTCAACATGATAACAATACATCACATTGATTCAATGCTGATGATGATTCTTGATTCCCCTCTCTCTCTCTCTTCATATTGATTATTAATCAATTGATTAACAAGTTGATTCCAACGGAGGGAAAGCCAAAAATTCAATTGGATTTAATTGTTATCACTTATCCTGGTTTCTCATGTATCTATTAATGTATACATATTACATTTACAAAGACTCAATATTATTAATCGTTTTAAAGGTAATTTTTGTACTATCATTATATTAGGTAAGCTACTTTATTAATTTCATCTCCTCCTCTACTATTAACAATTTAATTATATTATCCAATATTAATAACAATTATAAATTAATGTATAACCAAATTATGATCAGGCAAAGATATTGTAACAATATGAGCTTAAAAATATATAATATCCTAATAATATAATCCTTATCTGATTAGATTTAGTAACAAGATGATGATGAAAAAATTGAACAGATTAATGATTAGGTTGATGATGATGATGATGATTTTTGAAAGATGAAGATGGATGAGAAATATGAAAAGGTATTGAAACTATTTCTCTCTATGTAATAATACAATTAGGGTAACAATTAATTTGATTCCAGTTAATTTGATTAAAAGCAATGTTAATAATTCTACTGGTATGATTAATGATAATCAAATTTTGCTTCATTTTCTGTTTGGTTTAATATTGAAATTTAAAGGTTAATCTGATTGTTGAAATGTTTAAATTGTGACAAATGATTTTTCTTGATTTTTGTTTATGTAAAAATTAAATTATCATATCAACAATTATCTTGACAGTTAAATCTAATCAATATTAATCTTTGTGTGTATCCTCTTAATTATGAATATGATTTATACGCATTGATAAGCACAATTGTCATCAAGGTAAAATAATTAAAACTTTTTCTTTCCTTAATTAGTAACAATTAACCGCAACTATTGTAAATTAATAGTTACGATTATCTTAATTGTGATATCAAATTGTTGGTGAAAAGTTGAAGTGAAATTGTTTTCTAATCGGAAACTCAATGAAAATGATTACAGAATTAGTATATTGGTTAATTGTTATTAATCATTAATTATCTTGAACTTAAATGACTGAAATTTGCAATTAATGAACGTTGATTTTCAGCAATTTAATCTTAACAATTAACTGATTTTTTTTTCATAATTTTCGTTTGAATATTTATCAGATATTATTAATAGTTAATCAGTTAACCATTGAGCTTTTAATGATTATTATAATCATCTTAACCTTTTGTTTTAATTTGTATCAACAATTAACATTTAAACTTGATAATTATCAGTAGTGTTACTTGTTAATTGTTTTACAATGTTAATTAATTGCGATCGGTTTTTAAGATTATATCGTTTATCTTAATAATCTTTAAGTAATTTTCATTGCGTTGAATTAATTGTTATCATCAATTAGTTAATACGATTAATTTTTATACTGTTAAGTTTGATTAGCAATTAATTGTGTATATGATACTTGGAAAATGTAATACGAATCAATGATTTTCCTTGCATGATGTTGATAATAATAATGATGAAGAAGATGATGATGATACTAATAAACATTAGCCTGATGGTTGAACTTTATTAATGAACTTTATCCAGAATCAGATGACGAAAGAGAGATGAGAATTGTTAGTCACGTAAATGAATTATTTGATTTAAACATGGGAGAGATTTTATTTTCTCTCCCTGATAAATTCTGATTCCAATGAGAACTCAGGGAAAATGTTGTTTCTCTCCTATCATTTTCCTGTTTTCTTCTTCCTCATCTCTTTCTCCTCTTATTTATCATCCTTTTCCTTCCTGATTTCTCTCTCTATCACTCTTTTTAACCCTCTTTCTCTCTCTGTCTGTAATATCATCATCTTAAGATTTTCTTAAGAAAAAAGATGAGGATGGAGATAAAAAATCTATCGAAGCAAATAGTTTCCATCGGAAGTCAACATTATCCTATTCAATTGAACTATTATCATGATTATTATTATTATTATTACGATTCTCTCATTATTAATGCCAAAGTGAGAGAGTTAAGGGTGAGCTTGAATCGTAGGGTTGACAGTTAAACTCGGGAATGATTCTTGATTATATTTTATGACAATTTCCGGGTCATTTTACATGGTTCAATATCATTCCTATTCATTGATATCAACACACAACAACAACAACACTTGACAACACACAATTTATCAATCCGATTCCCGATCATTATTACATAATAATCTTGATCAGTATCAAATGTTAACATTATAATTTTGATATACATATAACATATATACTATTTTTTTTACCCCTGATAAACTCTGGAAATTCAATCAGAATTATCATGATTCCAAGTTGATTTTTCATCTTTTTCAATGTTCTCTTATTGTTATTACAGTTTTTTTCTGTTCACACTCTTTTGGAGTTAATATTTTGGGACACAAAGAAGATGATGATAAACCTGAAAATCGCCATCATTCAATGACCAAGAAGAGAGGAGAAGAGGGTAAAAATGGAGACCAGAAAGAAGGAGGAGAAAGATGAAAGAGTTGCTCATGATGATGATGATGATGATGAAGAGCAGGATGAGGAAGCAAAATATAAAATGAAATAAAATAATGATGAAATCCATTCAAGTGGAATTGTTTGAAGGCCTTTATATCAATTGCCTTTTCAACAAACAACAAGAAGCAAGAAGATGATGAAGACTAAGAAGATGAAGGGATGATACAGAAAGAGAAAAGAAGATAAAGACAGAGACAAAGTTTTCTTTCTTTATTATTATTCCTTTTCACTTTCTACCTCATCTTCCTTCATCATCATCATCATTTTCATTTTCTTTCTCTTTATTATTACTATTGCTCTCCAATGCACTTGAATACAGAAAGAACTGGTCAACGGATTTTCTTATTATTATTAAAGCTGGTTATCCCTTTTTTGTATATGTGATTCTGTGCTTCATCATCATCATCTTCTTCCTCATCTTCTTCATCTTCAGCATTCTCGATTCTCTATTTCATTTTCTATTCGCTTTCAACTTTGAGCCGAGAAAAAAAGGAAATGCTCAATCAATAATTTTCTCTTGTTCATCTTTTCTCTTCCTTCCAAATCTCACCGATCGTCACAACTTTTTGTTTATTTCTTTCTCTTTTTTCCTCATCTTCTCCTTCTGCTTTTCATCTCTCTCTCTCCCTCTCTCTCTCTTGCTTCGTGATCTTCGAAAAATCTTAGCACTGATCGATATATAAGATAAGATCGATAAGTTGAGTCCTTTTTCCCTTCTTTCTTTTTCCATCATTTCTCTGCTCTTTCTTCATCTAGTTTTTGTCTTTGTTTTCCATCCTCTTCTCCTTCATCATTCTTATCCTCATCTTAACCTTTTATCATCATTTTCTCTTCTTCATCTCTCTCCCTCCATCTATTTAGAAGGTAACAGTTTCAAGCCTCTTTATCCACGTTCTTAACGGGTAACCCTTATATTCATCTTCATCATCACCATGAAGATCAATCTTATTCAATCAAATTGAATTAATTGATTCCAACTTTTTTCTCCCTTTTCTTTCTCACTCATTAATGTTTTCCGAAACATTTTATCATCAACTTATATATTAGAAAAGATATTCTTTCGTTAATAATAATGATAATCATGGAGAGAAAGAAAAGAGTTGGAATCAGACAAAAAAATTTTCTCTCTACAAGTTATATTATTGAATAGAACTTTTATTTTAAGAACTTTATTCGTAATAATGATAATAATAAGATCCAAGTAGAATGCTATATAAATAAGAAAATTTATCTTTCTCTAAATTAACTTCATTCTAATAACTGAAACTGTTTAGTATTTTTTTGTCACGATTCTTTACCTTACCCAAACTCCATCGTCTCCCTTGTATCAACTCTCTCTCTCTCTCTCTCTCTCTCTCTCTCTCTCTCTCTCTCTCTCCTCTTCCTCATTATCATGCAATCATATGCAGAACTAATAAACTGTATTCAACTAATGATTATCGATAAACGGAGAGAGAGAGAGAGAGAGAGAGAGAGAGAGAGAGAGAGAGAGAGAGAGTGAGTGGAAGTGAGGGAGAAATAGTTCCTGTGATAGAAACTCAATCATGATAATGATTCATATTAACTAGTAACTTCCCAATACTTTTTATTTTTACTTATCTTTAAACATTCCTATTATCTCATTTCCTTGCATCCTCATCTTGATATTTTTCTTATAACCTCTCGACCTTATCATCAATTTCTCTCATCATCATCTCTTCCGCATCTCTCTCTCTCTCTCTCATTCATTCCATGTGTCTTGTTAGATTATCAAAGTCTCAGTCATCAGAAAATATCATTGGTAAAGCAAATCAATTAAGACTCTGGTACATAAGATGAAACTGAAAAGATGAAGATGATGATAAAGAAAAGGATGATGAAAATATCTGTATATAACATGGTTAAAATAAGTGCTGACTCTCAAGGGTATTTATATTGATAGAAGCAAATAGGACAAATGATATAGTCCCTTGTTAGTTAGTATTAATATATATACATAACATACAAAATAATATAATTCCCATTCCCATGTATCGATCCAGAATTTTCAGAACAGGAATAGGAATCTACTAATAGTAATAATAACAAATACTAATAATTTGGTTATGCTTAAGGAAGACGAAGCAAAAAAAAAACAATATTAAATCCAAAGAATTGGAAAAGTCATTAAAATAAAAGAAGAAAAAAAAACTTATATAACAAACTATTTACTAAATATGATAAGATAATCATCTCATTGATTACGATTAACAATCAACAATTGTAATTGGCAATTAACAAATTTGTTTCTAACATTTTGAAGTTAACCAAGGAAAATGTTGCGATTTTGTTGGTTAAAATTGAATTTTTTCTCGATTTTCGTGATTTTGATTAACACAATTAGACGATGATTACGTTGACTATTTTATAAATTGTTGCATCGATTATTTAATAACAAACCTTGACCATTTCATCTTGACCATTAATGTTTTTCATCGTCAATTACATGTCACTGATTTACTTAATTCTCTCTGGGGTATTTTTTATTTCATTTTCTTTGCTTATCCTCATGTTATCCTGATCTTCATGATGATGATCATCTTTATCCTCATGATGATGATGATGATGATTATCATCATCTCCACCCTGTTATCAATCTTGATTACATTGCAATTGATTGAAAAATCTGTTTACATTGACGTTTCTCTGATCTTTTCTCAGATGATTTTTTGGAAACTGTTTAAATTGTTTACACTCAAAGTAATTGTAGTTTGACAGTTAACTGATTGATTGGTTAAAATTTAAGTAATCAAGTATAAAATGTATTTAAGGAGCATAACAACAATCAACTAATTGTTACACATTTTACTTACTATAACTGGTTTAACTGTAAATTGTAAAATTATGTGATGACATTGACTCAACAATGTTCAACAATTAATTGATTGCTATCCATCAATAGTAACCTTAATAATAATCAAATTATCATTTAATCAACTGAAATTATCTCTCAAATTTTAATTCTTAATACAATTAACTTTTTTTTTCCTCATGGAAACATTTAATTGTTGTAACAATTTTTAATTGAATTTAATTTTGAAGGACAAACTTTTTTCATGTTATATATTTTTCATTGATTAATCATTACAATTGATATTGGAAAATGTTGACAATTAAACTCAATAATGATGACGATGGAATTGAATTTATTGATTGATTTATTATTTATGGTTATTCATTGAATATTGTCATCAATTGGTAATTTTAAATTGTTAACCGTTATGATTTTGATGATCGGTTTACTAATCAGTAATCTGAATTACATGATGAGATGAGTGATTGAAATTGAATGTTAATATTATATATTGAATGGTGAAAATGATTCAGTTGAAATGAGATTGAAATAGTTTAAGGCTTTTTTGTTGTTGTTGTGAATTGAATACAATAGTAAATGATGAAAATGATTTAATAATCAATTGAATATATTATATGCAAAGAGACAGAGGTAAGTGTTATCATCTTGTCTCATCATATTTATCATCTTTATCCCTGATAATTTGAAATTGTTCATCTTTCAACTGATGATAACAATATACATATACTGAGAGAGAGATTTATTATTATGATGATCATTATGAAGATGCGGATGCGGATGATGGTGATGATTATGCATTGGGAAAATGTTTCTGATTGCCTGGAGCATTTGATGTGTTGAATACTTTTGCCTGAGCAGAAAAGTAAAGGGTTTCAAGTGCTCTGAATTACCAGGGGGATTTGGATTTGATAAAATGGTTGGAAATTGATTTCGCTTCTTAGATGGTAAAGGTTATAATGTAATATTACAAAGGATAACCTGAGAATGTGTTATCTTTACCTCTTTGTGCTTTAGAGTAAACATTTTATCCTTTTTGATGGGATGATTGGTGTTAGTGGTGTGGGAAGAGGATGATGATGATGATGATGATGATTATGGTGATGGAAAGGGATGGGGAACATTGAAAGATGAGGAGGAAGATGAAAAATGACAGACAAGTGAAAGAAAGAGAATGAAAATGTTTCCCTTCAATGTAAAATGAAATAAACATTTGAAATCTGCAAGAAATGATGATTATTATGTGATTTTTATAAGCAATGAGTTTCCCTCCCTTTCAATGATATTCAATTCAAGTATAACAAAAAAAAAGTAAAATTTGAGATGAGGATGGAGAGAGATTCAGATGAGGGTGTGGTGGAACTGGAATAGCTTGGGTTGTCTTGAAGGCATGTTTAAAGTATGGAAAATATTTCAACCACAATAATACTTGTGATCACAATTTCAGAATTTCTCTTCTTCCCAGAAGATGAACCCACTTTTCATCCTCTCTCTCTCTCTCTCTCTTGCTCGTCTTCCAAGTATCCATTAAGACATGAAGTGACATTTCACATCGGTGATGTTGGTGAGGAAGAAATAAGAAAGAAGATAAATTTGTGACAAAATGATTTTCACTCTTTACTCCTCCACCTCCTCATCCTCATCGTTTCTGTATTTATGCATTTGATATAATAACAAGTGATGCATTAACTTGATTCTCATTTTTCTTCAACATCTTAATGTTAACTTATCTACCTTACGTTGTAACATTTTCCTCATCCTCTTCACCAATAATAACCATCTTGGTTTACATTTCTCACCCTTTATCCATATCATCAATTTCAATTACAACTCGTAAATTTAAACACAAACAATTTTAAACGTAAGTATAAAATCCTCAAGAAGATAAAAATATGATAACAGGATGGAAATGAGAGAGAGAGAGAGAGAGAGAACACAGACAGGGAGTGAAAAATATCCAAATGAATCCATGGGAAACGATAAAGTTGAGGTTCAATCGTGAACATGATTCCATCAACTGACAAAAATACTTTGGTCATCATATATATGAATGACCATGACCATGACTAACAAGTAAAGATCCCCGGAAATGATGATTTTATTTTACATGAAAATATCTCACCACTGGAATCCGGAAATAGGAACATTTTTTTATTGTTCATTTCCGTTTCATCATTTGAGTGCATAAGTTTTAATGGTGATAAACACTAGGAAATGATTTACAGTAAATTCTTGCTTTTTTTATCGTCTTGTTATCCTCATCTTTTTTTGTTTTTCCTTTTCCCCTGTTTATCTGATTAACCGGCTTCAAGATTAGATTGAAATATTTACACTTAACCAGTTATCATATGATATCATTGGTATTATATGGTGATGATAATCACACAGTTAACTGAACAA
Source organism: Panonychus citri (assembly GCF_014898815.1). NCBI lineage: Eukaryota > Metazoa > Arthropoda > Arachnida > Trombidiformes > Tetranychidae > Panonychus > Panonychus citri. Next base: position 3,293,841 of record NW_026515543.1, on the reverse strand, counting down.
TATAATCAACCTGAATAATATCATGTTACTAGGTGTTTGTAATGTATCATTGGATGGATGGATAAGGGTGTGGGTGTGGGTGGTAAGGATAAAATAACTCATTACCATCAAACCATTGAACAATCATGAGAATGAGATAAAAGTTAATAAGAATCACTTGGAATCAGAAGGAATCACCACAAGAATTTCAGTTTCCCTCTCCCCTGATTCCATGTATATACATGATAACATTATCATGCAAATATGATAAGAATGATGAAAGAACTGAATCTTGACATGATATATTATTATTCAACCTCATCATGATCATTAACATCAATTTATGTTAATTATTGTAACAATTAACTAGTAACCATCAGAGGAAAGTTGAAACTTAGTTGTGATCAAGTTTATCGTTGAAAATGAAATAAAAATTGACAATATTTTTAATGAATATAAATTAATTGGGGATGGAAAATGTTGATATGATGAAATTATATAATGAACACTCAAAGATTCATCATCATGTCAATCTTGGTGACAAAGTATCTCCTCCCATCCACTCAAGATGAATATCCTTTCCTTATAATGAGTTACAATGTCATCGGTTTTTTTATATATATTCTCGTGGTGTATCAGCTATCACCATGATTTCAGGGTGAAGAGAATGAAAAATTGTGTGAAAAAAAAGGTATCAATTTTACCTCTTTGGTGGTGTAAAAAAATACCAACCATGTTATTCAATTCTGGTTTCAGGTATCATGTGGCTGATTGAATCAGAGTTTTCTCCCCATGTCACCCTGAAAGTGATCATGAAGTAACCTGAAGTTATTGAGGTTTGATTTCAAATGATGAAGCTCAAGATGATTCAATTTCAATCTTATTGCATATAAGCTGAAAGTTTATTTATTTTCAGGTCATCATGGTGATGATGATGATGATGATGATTGTATTATTGTTGTGAACATTATCACCAGGAAATGAAATAAGGATTGAAACGATTACAACAACTGAATTGAATTATAATTCATTTACCTTAAAGGTAAACGCGGAAAAACAATTAAATGAATCATGATCAAGATGATTATTCACTTACTAAAATAATAATAATGATAATTGTTATTCATGGTTAACCCTAAAAATGAATTGATGAAATCGGTTGAATCTGATTCTCATAGATTATGAAAATTTACTGGATTATCTGATAAAGGGAAATGGGGGGCGGGAAATGAATCATGTCTGACTGAGTTATATTACCAGAATTATCTGATTAGTAGGTAAATGTTTATCTAATTTAATATCTTCATATTGATGATGAGCATTTGTTTCCACATTCCCTGCAGTCAGGATGAGTATCTGATAATATCAGAATCAGTAACAAATAACAGAAATAATAATAATAATAATAATAATATTGTCCATCCTTTTGGTCAGTTGCAAAATCTTCTGGGATTACTCAGGAAATCCTCTTCCTTTATTCTTTATCTTCCTCATTCTACCATGAAAATGCTGAATTTCCTATTATACGTTTTTTTATATATTCTCATTCATCTTATCATGATCACCATCATCATCATACTCATGTTAAAATGCAATTCCTTGACCTTAACATTTACCTTGGTCAGTAAAGGTAACACATAGTGAAGAGGTAAAAAAAAACAATCAGCATCAGTACAATAACCTCATTGACCATCAATAAGTTTGGACATTGGAGTAAAAAAAAAAGAAATAGAAAAACAAATTGAAATAATGAAAATCTAAACATGAAACAAAATATCATCATGATCATGGTGAAACTCATTCATTAGCAATTGAAACTTTCTCATGTGAAAAAAAATTCTACAATCAAATTAACCATCTCATTTATTATTATAAGATTTACTGAAAAGTTCAATTGAAATTGAATCTACTTTGAAAAAAGCAACAAAATCGAGGAGTAAAATTTGATTCCTATGAACTTTTACCCTGTAACCTTTATCATGAGGGATGAAATTGTATTATCTCAAAAAGGAGGATACGGAAATGTAATTTGAAATTCATTTTCCTTAGACAATTTATATATATATATTAGGTTAGTTTATAATGTTATCATTTAAAATAAACAGAATCAGGGTGAACTACATGATATTATTTGAGAAATTCAATATCCAATTAGATTCACCTTTGATATTATACAATAAGAAACCTTTTTTCCTGTGTAACATTATCATTATCATTCTGTATTGTTATTATATTGTTGTATCATATTGACATTGAGCTTATCCAGGGGAAAAATATTATATATATTTGAATGAATGGAAATGTCATTAACATTCAAATATGATTATTTCACCATGATGGTGATTCAGAAATTGAAATTTTTCATGAAGCCACAGAGTAGTCACAATATATATATCATAGGATTCAGATAACAATAGGATTTTATATACAAAAATAATGAATAAATTGTTCACATCTCACAAGTGATTGTATAATTTATCATGAAATGCATTAAATAATTATCATTATATTAATTTAACATGAAATCTAAGTTGTGTCATGATGGTGATTAAATGATTGTTGATGATAATTGAAATCGGTTTGGAAATTGATTGCTACCGAAAAAGATATTTTATCAAATTGGTTTGGTGTTACAGTTACACTTTAAATCATTAACACTCAGAAATCATTAAACACTTTTCAACATACAATTCATTGAGTTAACATTAAGGTTCACCTTGAAATGAAATAATAATAATCATCATCATCATCATCATGAAATTCAATTCAATTCAATTGAAACACACCCAATGAATTATTATTAGATTTACTTGAAAACAGTTCAATTGGATTCTTGTTATTATATTTTTTTCCCTCTGTGTCTTTCATCACAATTCAATTAACCTTGTGTGTTGATTGTGTTTTTTATTTCATGAATCAAACTGATGATAATGATTGATTCTGACATTTTCATCATCCTTCATGATTCAAAATGCTGAAACATATGATAATGTTCAAGAGATGATGAGGATGCTGATGATAATCTCAAGTATATAATAGCAAATGAAATAATGATTGAAAAAAGTTATTCAATATTTTTTCCTTCATTTGATTATGTTTCAGTCTTCTCATTGTTAATCGAGAGATAATCAGATAAGTATTCAGAACTTTTCTCTCTCTCTCTCCATGAGTATTCATTTCATGGGAATTTTTCTCTCATAGTTTTCTGGTTCTTCTTATTTAATAGTAATCAATAATATCGACAATAATTTCATCCATCGTCCATGAGGAAATATCAATTTTCATGGTATTGTTATTGAGGTGAATTCGGAAAATTCTGGGTTTACATGTAACTTTTTTTTCGATCCATGTTCAGGAATATATAAAAAGAATTCAATTTTCTGAGAAATGATGAATTTTTTTCCTCTCAAAAAAGTTCAGAGATTTTCATCCCAGAACAAAAATCCCGAAAGGTTTCCCTCCTTTTCTTGTTATAAATACGATTGATTGATCATCTCATTGAAAAGGACAAATGGATAACATTTCAGTGTTTATTTATATTTCAACTTATCATGATAGTTGATTATCATCATTCAGCTAATCAGTTTCATCTTCATGGAGTTTTCATCAACTCTGCTCATCCCAATTCATTGGAATGGTTCAGATTCATTTCAAAGATAAAATCTGCTAATTATGGTCATTGGAATGAGTCCAAGAGAAATTTCAAATTTTTTCTCCTTCTTCCCATCATCATGAAAACATCTCAGAACTTTTCTCAAACTTTTCCATGAACTGAGCCTGGAATCATCATGGTTAACATGATCATCATTCATCATGGTTAAAATTAAATTTACACAATAATTGATTGATCAATGAACAGATCATCATATTATCACAGTGAACAACAGTTATGTGAGTAACAATTTAAAGTTTAATATTTGGTTTAATTTATCATCCATATTGATTGTCAATTGATTATTGTCCCAATTGAATAACAATTGGCCAATAATAATAGTCTGATTACCAGAATAATCAACATCATTCTCGTCAGGGGAATAATTATTGTATCTTATTGATTAAGTAATCAGTGTTGGAATCAATTTTGATTGTTAAGATCTTTAAATAAACCCTAATGATAAAAATCAATCACTGTTACAATTAATGAGAAACATAAACTAATCATTATGATAACTGTTATCATCGAGTAAAAATTTGAAGGGGAAGATAAATTTTAATCATAATTAAGTTCAAGCTTGAGTTATGATTGATTATTATTGGTCAATGTCTCATGAAATCATTATGATTATCAGATAAAGCTTTGAGTTTATCGGATATGTGATTGTAATCAATGTAATCAATTACTGGCTACAGTTGATCCTTTACCTTTTTTAAAGGTTGATTGTTGCTAATGGTTGAGTTTAACCAACTTTTTGTTCATATATCATCATGAAAGTGTTATTATCAGTATTGAATGTGACAGAATTAAATACATGATCTAAATCAAATGAGCTGTGGAAAAAAATAGAGAGAAGATGAAACTTTGTTTATATCCTTTTCTCCAATTTGTTTTACTTTCTCAATCTCAATCATTCCTTTCTCTTCATCATCATGTTTACATTTCTAAGAATCCTCATGAAAAATTGAAAGAAAGCGAAAAAGTGACTTGATTTTTTCTCTTCTTTCTGTTTTTTTTTGTGTTTCTAATCTTGGCAGAGATATTAAAGGAAAGAAAGAGAGATAAAGGAAGACGATAGATTTTCAGTTGAAAATTCAGAGAATCGGATAAGTCAACAAGAATTTTAGATTATTACACAATTGATTGGCTGCCCAATCGAGTCTGTGAGAGAAAATGCAAAAACTAAAACGAGTAAACAAAGAGAGAGAGAGAGATGATGATGATGATGATGATGATGATGACGAGGAAGATGAGGAAGATGTAGGAGGTGATAGTGCATCAAGGCGACAGAAAATGCAGAAAGAAAGAAAGTTCTGATTATAATGATCAAGAGGAAAAGGAAAAAGGCAGTGACCTTTTTTTCTTCTCTCTCACTCACTCACCCACTCTCTCCATTGAAAAGTTATATTCTATTCGGAATTGGAGAAAAATAAGTTCTCAAAGAGTATAGAGTATTCTTTTCATCCTTTCTATTCTCATCTTCATCTTTATCATCATTGTCTTCCATTTGATGGTGAGAAGATGAATCTCTCTTTCTTCTTATGATGAGATGAAGAGACATGGATATACTTGTACATTTAGATTCTCAGACTTAACTGAATTCAATGTTACTCTCATAATCAACAACATGACCTTAGAATTGCTCCTTTGGGTCTTTATCATCATCACTTAAGATGAAGATTAAGAGTTATCATCAACCTTATCATCATTATCGTCAGTGTGACAACTCAATTACATGATAAAGATGATGCAAACAATTATGATTATCATGTTATCATCATTTTTCATTCTGCAAACACAAAATACTCAATTCAATTTAATACAATTTACGATTTTTTGAAACTTTTTTCTGCTCATTCATCAAAAAAGGAGAAGCAAAAAATGAAATAAAATGATACAATTGTTAATTGTGACAATTTTGGTTGATTGTTGATCACATAGTCTAAAAATATATCATTGTTAGTTAATTGTTAACTTACCTTACTAATGAAATTAACGGTAAAATGAAACATAATCTTAAGATGATCCATTGAGAATCAATTAATATATCACTTAGTTTAACCATGATTATGATTAGTGTGACAATTTATTTCTTGTTAATTGTGTATTTGGTTGAATTGATGCTAATTGTTGATAAAAGATGATGTTTAAATTATGGTTGATGTTGATGATGATGTTGATTATATAAACAATTTAAAGTTGAAAATGATAAATTGATTGATTATTAGTACCAATGGAAATATATTTGTAATAACTGTTAGTAATTAACTAATTGTGATTTTATATAAATAACAATTTACAATTGAAACAACTTTTTTCTTATATAATTTACAAGATATATGATACAAGTTGCTAATTGTGAGATAACAATTTAACAATTAATACGAGTTAATTAACTTTAAGTTCAGTGTCTAATCCGTAATTGTAATAAAAAAAACACTTTGAACAATTTTATCACTAAAATTAATTGTTTCTGTTGATTAAAACTATTACAATTAACATCTAAATTGTTATTCCAGTTTTTCTGTCACAATTTATTTATCACTATCAGAGATTTGTGTTGATTTATTAATTGTAATTGTTGATTAACTGATGAAAATGTGATGAAAAAATTGAATTAACCATTGAAGAAAACCAAAAGAAATGATTACAATTGTGAAATTTAATTGGTTTTAATTGTTGGTGATTAAAATTGAAGCTCGTTGGTTAATTGGGATCCCAATTCTCACGATCATGATTTAATCAGATTGATTAGATTGTAAAATGTGACACAATCAATTTTAAAAGTTAATTGTAAGGATTAAACATATTGGGTTGATTATTGTTGTCACTCTTATTATGTATGTGTGTGTGTGTGTGGTTACAATCAATTAATTGTTGGTGTTTGAGTGTATATACATACAAAAAGGTTTGGTGAGAGAGAGACTTGATTAACTAATTGTAATTAACTAATAATAACTATCATGGTAATAACATTGATAATAATGATAGAAAAAAAGAGAGCAACTATTAGATTGAATCATGATATTGAATATAAGAGTAACTCTCATGCGATTTGCTTCAAAGTTACCAAGAGAAAAGAGTGAGATGATGATGACAAGAGACGAGAGAGAAAGTCATGATGATGATTAGGATGATAGAAGAAAGAGAGAAAAGAAAGAGAAGATAAATGATAAGTTGAGAGTTGAACAGGAAATGAGTTTGCGTCAATTGAAAATAGAGAGAGAAAGAAAGAGGAAAAAGTTCAGTGGAATACTGAATTTCTCATGAAGATGAGGATAAAGATGATGAAAGAGAAAACTATCTTCCTCATCATCATCATCATCATCATCTCTCTCTCTCTTACTTATTGTGCTTTTAATGAGTCAAATTGATGCTAAAATCAAATTGGAGTCAGAATAATGTTGCTGATGAACAAAAAGTTATGACAACTTGAGATAACTAAATTATGATCATTATTGTTAATTGTGAAATTAGAGTTAAATTGTATTTGGTTTATAATCACTGTTTATACTGATTTTAATTAAAATTGATTATAACCATTGAAGCTTATTGATCAAAGTCACAATCAATATTATTACGATACAATTAACACTTAAAACTTGATGATAATTGATTAATTTTTACTTTAATGCCTCTTTATGACATTTTAATTGTAATTAGTTGATTGATTGTCTAATTTAATCATTTATACATATTGTTGACAATGTAAGAAATTATTTGTTGTCGTTAATTTTTTTTTAGCTGCTCATTTTTTAATAGTTGCCGGTTAATTGTGATTAATTAGTTAATGGCATCAATTCAAATTACTCTCATAAGAGTTGTGATGTTAATTGTTGTTGTTTCAAATCATTTTAAAGCTTATTAATTATCACAATTAGGTTAAGAGATTAAGAGGTTTTGTTTTATTGTAATTATCATTCACATTGATTGTGATTGATTGTACTTGATATGATAATCTAAAGATAAACTTAATCGAAACAATTTAGATGCATAACAATTAGACTGATAGTAATATTCATTAACCATTTCAACAATTATTGGTTACGCTAAATGTTTAGGTTGATTGTAACAATTTGGTTAACTAAATTAGTTTGATTACAGTTAAGGTTTGGAAGCCAAAATTATGGTTGATTATATTGTTTGCCAAAAGTTATTTTAAATATGTGGAAAAATTTTCTTACACAATTTATAAATTGTTGTGATGATCATGATTAACTGAATAACCTTGAGGATACAATTTAGTAAACATAAACATGGATCAACAGAATCGACTGAGTCAATTGTGAAAAGGATCATGATGATAATGATGATGATCATTTGCAAACAATTTTGAATAAAAATTCTGAATGATTATCATGTAGGATAAGAATCTTAATGATTTCAATGTTGGCAGATGAGAATAGTTTCCAAGACAATGTTTTCCTTATCATGGATCATGATCATGGGGTGAACAATTGTTGCCAATGAAAACCTTTTTTTCCAGGTCAATTCTGTGAATAATTTTCCAGAATTTCACCAGATTATTCTGATGGATTCATGATGGAAATTAAATGTTCGTCCTCAAGTGAAGGTTGAACCCCTTAAAATAACATATAAGTTCATCATTACCCTGAATTTTTGTCAACTATTATTTGGAATATCAATTTCATTATCATGATCGTTTCCCATTCACTGAAACTTATACACAAATGAAGTTCAATTTGAATTTGAACATCAATGAAACAATAATAACAACAACAATCAACTGAACTGTTTAATTTAACAATTTGAAACTACATGATCCTGGTGATCCGATAATGAGTTAAAATTGAACTGAATTGGATTGAAATTTGATCTCATCATGTTAATTTAATCCAATAATAGATAATCTTGATTGTAGTAATAATAACGATAATCACAGTAGTAATTTAATCTTGGATACTTTGATTTAATCTTCATTTAGATTATATTGGATGCGAAGAAACAAAAAAAAATAGTTGACAATTAATCATCAAGATAAACAGTTGGACTTTGATTGCTGAAAATTAATCAATAATCAACCGTAATTATGATGATTAAGATTAAATGATGAATTGATTGTCACCCGAATAAATTAAATACCCAAAGAAATATAATCAACTACTGCCATCAATATCTATTCCTCCTCTCTTTGAACAACAATCAATAAATTGTTTCATTCGGAGACACAATTAAATCAATCAACTAGTTAGTTGAATAAACTAAATCTCCTGATGAAATTAGATTCGTTTCCATCCAGATTCAGATAATAAGTTGACATGAAAATCAAAAATCAATGAATCATATTGATAACTTTGAGTTAATTATATCAAATTTAAGATTATTTGAAAGTTTTTCTCATCCATTAATAGTTAAGTGGTTCCAATGAGAATCCAATTAATAAATGACTATTGATACGTTTGATTAATTATTAAATTGATTACGAAAAAGTGGATTCAAACGTAAACTAATTATCATGTTGATTGAGAAAAATTGAGATGAAAAATATTATTGATTCTCAACAATAGTAATATCATGATTCTGATTGTGATATATATTAATCCTTTGTTAATAACACTCAATGTCTAAGGTCAATCGCCTTAATAATCAATGGTAAAAAACTTAATTAACGTTAACCTCTTCAATACCTTTACAGTTAACCCAGTTGACCATCATCTTTATCATCTTATCATCTTATTTATCAGGATGAGGATCTTGAGGTTGGAATAATTTTTTTCCTTCCTTTTCTGACCTAACGAGACGATGACAATTTGCTTCTGGCAAGTTCAGTGATATAACAACAATATTTATCTATGGTTCTAAATGATAGGTTAGAGAGAGAGAGAGAGAGAGAGAGAGAGAGAGAGAGAGAGAGATCTCATTTGTTCCAAGGAGAATTGAAGAAGATGATCATATCTCTATGATGATATTTCTTTTTTCATCATAAGAAAAAAATGATGATCTTCATCTTCTTTCCAATTCTGATATTTAGGAAATGATCTCTCTCTCTTTTTCTCTCCACAGGAAACACAACATGAAAATGAAGAAGAGATAAAAGAGGTTATCATCTTTATCATCATCTTCATCCCTTGTGTCAAGATAAAGATGATGACAAAGATGATAAAAAAAAGAAAGTATAACCTTTACTAAGATCCATTGATTCACTTTGGGAGGAGATTCGATAATAAGAAAATCATCAAAATCAGAAACAGAATCAGAATCGTATCAGAAATCATTGATTACTATTATTATACATTACTTAAGTATCCATTAGATTAGATTATTAGTTAGACTAGTTATTATTTCCCCGATTATCATTCAAATTACATTTTGGATCAGTTATTATTATAATTGTTAATCTACTTGTTACCATATTTTATACCAATTAATGGATTAATCTTAAAGGATATTGATTGTCTCGATCATTGAGATAATCTAAGTTGGATAAGTCGTTCCATTGGTACAACAAATCTTTCAATTAACTTCATCAAAAGGTTAATCATGACGATTGTTAATCTCAATTTAACATCTAAACTTTGATTTTAATCTCAACACAGTTAATCAATCCATTTAATGCTCTATCTTTTTAATTAGTTGATTCTCATTGATTTCCATTCAAATCCTTCAATCATTTCAAAAGCTCTGAACTTGATTCAATCTCATATTCCTTTGATTATTTGATTATTTTGGGTTATTTTAATTAACCGATTTACTTTTACTTCATCATGTCGATATTTTTTTAATCATGATTTAAGTAAACAATGTTCATAATAAACATGAAACAATAACAATCAAGAGATCAAACTAATAACATTTTTTTTATCTTCTCATCATTGAGATTACGTTGTCCACAACAATTTAATATCAATCGTTAAATAGCCTAAGGCTATATAATATATATAAAGGTAATCATGATGATGGTCAATGAAATTGAAATTGAAACAAAACCTAAAAGTTCAATTGGATTGGAATCATTTTCTCGTAGTAAATTGAATTGAGTTAAAATTAAGTAAATTGTTTAGGTTTGATTATTATTAAATTGTTTTAAGGTCAATTGATAAAATGTTTTTCCACTATTATCATCATGATTTAGTTAACAGTTTGGTTCATTGGTTGTTAAATGAGGTTAACGGTTAATGTTTACCGTTATATCAACTTTTGTATTTCTATTTTAATAGATTCAATATTATTATTATCATGATGATGATGATGATCAACAGTATTATGAGTATCATGGTGATGAAAATGATGATGATACTGAGAAGATGAGTGATAACGATGATCACTTACAATTCTGTTGATTTATTCAGTTCTAAATAATTCATCTTATGTATTTCTTTTATTCATGAGGATAATCATTCATCAGAATCACCATCAGAATTTGGTTCCAAGTGTTGGTTCCTCAGGTCAGAATTAATCAGAAACAATCAACACAAACAATAATCAAGGGATTGGTCAACAATCAAAAGTGATAATAACAAATAATATTATCAATCAATATCAAGAAACTTTAAACGATTGAAAGGATGAAAACGTGGAAGGAATGACCAAAGAAAAGGTCGGACAAGATTATTATCAGAATTTCAAAATTCACTGTTGGGCTGCAACTTAGTGAGGAGGTTCAATTCAGGGGATTTAAGTAATAACTTAGCTGAATTGAGGAGAACTGAAAAGAGAGATAATAATCTTAGAGGATTAGCACTGATTAATCAGAAGATTTGATCTGCCTTTCACAACCACGTCAGATCAGAGGAAACAGATTCGAAAGGATCGTCACCGGAGGGAAGAAATAGTAATTTACTAATTACTACAATTGAAATTTAATCACAATTAAAATTGCAAGAAAACTAAAGTTTTATTAATTAAGAAATGTGAGAATTAAAATGTAAGAGCATGGACGAGATGAAACTCAAATTAACACTTTATGTGTTGAACTCTTAATTCTAACTGATAAAAAGAATAGAAATCAAATTAAAGAAAATCATTAAAATGGGGGAAAACATAAAAGGGGAAAGAAAGATAAGATTATCTTAACAATTAAAGTTGTTAAGAAGATAAAATGTATCATCTTTTTAGCTTTTAACAGCTAGAGCTGTTTGCACTATGATGATAAGGTTAATCAAAATGAACAATTAGTTAAACATAATAAGATAAAAGGTAAAGAAAAGAAAGAGAAATTTGTTGTCTTTCTTTAAACGACAAAATTAAGGAAAATTAAAAATGAAAAGAAAACGGTTTTTGGATTAACAATTATAGTTGTTGGGGAAAAGAGATTAAGATAAATAAAATGAATAAGAAATCCATGATCGTTGAATGAGTCTAGAGACTTGGTGGGAAATGGGAATTTAACCCTTCACTGCCGTGGACTTTGACTAAGAGCCCTCATCAAGGCTTCACGACTTATTCGACGAGCATCACGTTCCGGGTCCGGGATTTCTCTGATAGGAGATGAGACGGATAGAAACGTCATTTCGAATTTGACTCGAGGAAATTGTAATAGAGCAGCTCTCTTGTTGCCATCGTTCATATGATTCTTGGGAACTTTGGAATACAGAATCTTGAGATGAAGGAAGTTCATCTGGAACTTCAGTTGATGTTGAACTTAGTTGAACACATTCAGGTTCTTTAACTTTAGGAGCTTTTGGAACATTTATAGATGTTGGTTGTTCGATAACTTTGATTATTTCCACTGAGGGTCGAGTTTCTTTGTCAGGAATTTTAATTTTATTCGGACTCTTATGGAGCCGTGGACTTTGAGGTTGTATAGGTGGACCAGCATAGGTACTTGAGTACACCAATCGGGGAGATTGTCCTGGTTTGGGTGTTCCTAGAGGAGTAATACACAAATCTTTGGTGTATTCAGGGTATTCTCTATTTCCAAATGAGTAATAGCTCCAATCTTCGGGCCATTCGACTTCTTTTTTATCTACACGATCAGAGTAGATTTTTAGTAATTGAGAAACTTTTAAATTACCACAAGTGTAATCGGTGTTTCCATGATGAATACCAGATCCTAGGATTGAACATCGATCTTCGATGTTCCAGAAAGACATGTAGAGTTTCATTGAAGTTATAGCTTCAATACCTGGCGAATGAGCTTCAAGTTTAATGGTAAAACCAGAAAATACCAAAAATGAAATTAATGAAAGAGCAGCAGGGGAAGCTCGATAGGTGAAAAGAACTGAGTTATTTCACGAAGCTTTGGCTTTAAGAAGGAAATTTCTTGATCAGAAAGTTCAATTGATCGGAACATTTTGATTAATCCGAGCCGACAATGATTTCGGCTGTAGCCAAATAGGTAATCAGTTGATCTTTAACAGAAGATATATGCTTAGCATATCTTAGATCTCGGAATTTTAATCCATGATACCGAGTATCCATGTAATCAACTTTGCTATAGCGAACAAAAGTTTCGTAAATAATTTCACCATATCCATCGACGATTATTACCCAGACAGGGGTTGGAATAGGTGACCATTTTTCAGTTCGATAATTGTAAACGTTATTTCTTACGTAGCTCATATGAATGGAGAAAACTGTTGAGGGATTAGGATGAAGTTTAGTATTTTCTTCAATTGCCTTTTCAAACTTTTCTGGAAGTTGAGGAAGATTGATTATAGTCAATCGTTGAAATTCAACAGCAGCATATTTTTGTCGATTTTGACGAACTTGAGCTTTTTGGTGATTAGTTATTTTCGACGGATTCTCAGGATTGTAGAATTCCTTTAATGACGGGAACCATTCTTTTATTTTAGATTTAAGAATTGATTGTTTTTCCGATGATAGTCGGGAGAGTGGGTTGATTCTTATGAAAGGGACATCACTTTCACTTACATCTGAGGAAATTGAAATGATAGAAGCAGCTCTTTGAACTCGAGGACGACCTTGAGCTACTTTAAGCCATTCGATTGAATCATCAATCAAGTACTGTGGTACTTGTGACCAAAATGAGTTCGGGGCGAGTCGGGTGATCGGGAGGTTACCTGTGATAGGTGGAATCCCATTTTGTACGAACTCTTCAGCTTCGTCAAGTGGTTCAGATGAATCTCTAGATCTTTAAAATTATTCCAGAAACTTAATCGTGTTAGTGAAACTTCGGATAGCGAGAGGAGCAAGGAAAGGGTCAGTTGGTGTTTCCTCTCATTTTACCAAACAGGCATACAACTGTAGTTGATTTTAGTATTGAACTCATGGGTTGAGTAATCAATTTCAGGTGGGTCAACATTTTTGTGAGGAGGTAGATATTTCATTAATCGATTAGGAATTGCCAATTTAAGTTCATCTTTACTTTTCCTTGAACGAAAGGGGTTTGGAACCAAGTCAAGTTCCTCTTGGAATAATCCTTTTCGACAGGAGTTCTCATGTTGAATGAATAAACCAGAACTGATAGGTTTTAAACAATGAGATCGGCGGCAAATGAATTTACTTTCTCTATAGAGAATGTAATTGGTAGTCGTGGGAACATTTTCAATAAGTGGATAATCGTCAACTTTTGAAAACTTGTAGATACAATAAGGTAAAAGGCACAAAATTTGTTCGAATTATCAAAAGGTACGAGTTTTAAGGTGATGACCAACTCACGTAACCATTTAACGCATAAAGAGCAATACCATTTATGGCAAGATTGACAACTCAGAGGTTGAATACAAATTTGTTCACACAAATAGCACCTTATTTTGTCCAGAATTTTGGTTAAATTTTCGTTTATAACATGAGCTTTAGCGATACCATGAGGGATCTTTGGTAGAGGGACGGTGAAAATTGATTCGTCTTGGTACAAGTTCAGGAATATCTCTCACGGATTGATTTTTCAAATTTTCTTTTATCTTTAAAAAGTTAGAGCTTTATCATCGACTTGTTCCTTTATCTTTCTGAATCTTTCGATAGAAAGTAAGTTGTGGAGCAGTAGGAAGAGGATTGGGATACTCATTAGGTTCGAATGTGTATTCATCAGGTTTCAAATAACGGGGTTGATGTTTATATTCAGGGTCTTTTGGAACAGGAACTTTAGATGATCTCAATTTGGTTGGAACATTTTCCATTTTGTCACCAGAATAACTTTTGTTATTAGAATTGATTTGTTGAGCGGGTGAAAGTTTAACACGAACAACAGTTGAGTGGGTTGATGATGATGAACTTGATGAATCCATAGATTCAGGTGAATGAGGTCGTTTCTTTGATGAACTTGCCTCAGGTTGATCACGATTATAACTTTGGTTAATTTTTTCAATAGTTTTGAAATCGATTTCAGATGAAGTTGGAGAGGTTTGAACACTAAAATTGAAAGATTTAGAGATCACTGGTGAGAGAACAGGTAGAACTGAACAATCTACTTCTTCTTCATCTCCATTAGACAAAATACGAGTGATAACTGTGGTTAATGGTTGAGAGTTCGACATTTTTATCTCAATTATTGTTGAAGAGAAACGCTTGTTATAGCAAGAAAAGCTTGAGAAACCAAATTTAGTCACAAAGAAACAAAAAGAGCGTTTAAAAGCACTTAATTGAATGTTAATTAAAGCGATGAGGTCAAGAGATGACTTATAATTAACTTTATAACAAAGACAATCGATGAACCATTTTGTAGGCGGGAACCAATTTAACTCTTTATACAGTAATAACTGTGATCGATTAATTGATCGATAATCGATTATTTCAATTCGTTTTAATTGTTTGAAACAATTAACTTTGTTAATCTCTTGGGTTAATTTACAATAGTAAATAATGAAAATGTTGTTTTGTTTGCGTTTTCGAGAACGAGTTAAAGGTTTATCTCCAGAATCCAGAGTTTGTTGAGATGAGATTAGTTTATCAACAGTTTGATATTTGCGTTTAGGTTTAGTTGAGGTTTGATTTGTAAATATTTCATCAAGATAATGATCATTGTCAATTGTTGATGTTAAAGCCTCAGGAAGATTAAAGTCATTAGAAACATCATTATCAATGTTAGTTTCACTTTGTTGAACATCAATCTCATTTATAGATGAATGATCAGAATTGGAATTTTCAAGATTAGAATTAAATTCAGGAAGAAAACTGGTAGCTCTCTCAATGAATTCATCAGAATGAAAGTTTTCTCTTTCAAGGAAAGAATCAGGATCGAAATAATCATTTCGTAATTTGATCATTTCTTCGTCTAATTCACCGACGAATGGTTTGGTATTTGAGACATTAGCACTAAAAAGATTATAATCTTCAGGATCTAATAAAAGTAACGAGCCTTTTTGCAGACCACAAACAAGAAAAGGTCCAATGTATTTTTCTCGAAGTTTTTTACTTAATTTAGAATCGACAGATTCATCTTTCAGATAAATGAAATCACCTTCCTTATAAGGAGATTGTTGATGTAATTTTTTGGTTCTATTGATTTGATACAATTGTTGGGAATGTAATCGAGCGATAGCTATTTTTCTAGCCTTAGAAACATCAAGATCAGAATGATCATCAAGGTTAAGTAAATTATCTAGAGGTTTTCGAGGGTGTCGTCCATAGACGAGAAAGTAAGGAGAAAATTTGGTAATTTTGTGAACGGAAGTATTTATCGCAAAGATCGAAGCTTCTAATGCATTCTTAATGTTTTTCGTACCATTTTCTATGATATAAGATCTAAGCCTCTCAGCTATTGTACGATTCGAGCGTTCAACTACACCTTGTGATTGAGGGTGATAAGGGTTAGAAATTTCGTGTTTAACTCCTTTTTCTTTAAGAAATTCGAATACGGCATTCGAAGTAAAATTTGTACCTTGGTCAGTCTGAATGACCTTTGGAAAACTGTAATTTTGGAAAATGTGAGTGAGAAAGTTTATAACTGTAATAGCAGTTTGATTAGATGTTAACTTAGCGAAAACATAACGTGATAAGATGTCAACTAAGACGATAATATATTTTTTGGAATTGTTTACCGTTATTGGTCCAAGAACATCCATTTCGAATCGGTCAAAGATTCTTTCAGGAATTGGTTTAGTTGAAGGATCCACGTAAATGATATTGGCGGGTTTAGCAAGTTGACAAGTTCGACAATTATTACATAATTGTAGTACCATATCATGAAGATATTTCGACCAGAATCGACGAGCAATTTGACGATAGGTTTTTTCACAAGCAAAATGACCACCAAGGGGTGAACTGTGTTCATATTTGAAAATCTCTTTCAAGATTTCAGGAGTAATTACCAATTTAATTTGATGTGGAATTGAAGGGTCTTTTCGGTAAAGCAAATTATCACGAATTAGAAACTTACAAAGAGTTTCAGAATCTTTAGATTCAACAGCTTGGCGAATCTTGTTGATTTCAGGATTGTTTAATTGTTGTTGTAGCACTTTCTCTTGCCATTCAGTTAATTGTTGATAAGGAGATGGTTCCTTGATCAAATCAGAGTTTGGAATTGGACTAATTTGATGAATAATATTCATGATAGAATAAGAATTTTGAGGAGGATTTTTCAATTCAAAGAAAACAGAAGGAAGTCCAAAGTTAATGATATTCATTCCAATATCATGTTCGATTTCAGTTTCGAGATTATAAGAGTAATCAATTAGGAGTAAACGATCCAAATATTCTTCTTCTGGATCTAATTGTTTTCGATGGTCCCATTCACTTTGGTACCGGGAGAAGCAATCAGCAGCATGAGTGTTACCTTTTTTGTAGATAACTTTAAACTTATAAGTTTCCAACATTATTGACCAACGTTCGAGGCGGGCATTTTTCCATTTAATTTTGGTTAGTTGACACAAAGCGTGGTGATCAGTTTCCACAAGAAACTCATCACTATCAAGATAATGGTGATATTTTCGTATTCCAACGAAAATAGCATATAATTCCTTTTCAGAAACGGAATAATTTCGTTGATGTTTTTGTAGTTTTTCAGAATAAAAACTAATAGGTTTCCAATCTTTAATTTCTTCTATTGGAGAATCAGGATTAAAATTTTCAGAATCATTATCCTCTTGTAAAAGGATACCACCAACAGCATGATCAGAAGCGTCAGCAGAAATTTTGTGTCGTAAATTAGGATCGTAATGAACGAGTAAAGTTGTTGTAATCAAAGAGTTTTTGAGATGATCCAAAGTTTTTCGATCTTCATTTAAGATCTTAAATCGTTTTTCTTTTGAGGTTAACCGATATAACGGTGCAGCAATTGTTGAGAAGTTCGGGATATACCGACTGAAATAATTGTAACATCCCAATAAGGATTGTAATTCTCGAACATTTCGAGGATAAGGAAGTCGCTTGAGAGCTTCGACTTTCTTAGGATCAGGTTTGATACCTTTTCCATTAACAACATGACCAAGTAAAACAATTTCGTCAAACCCAAGTTTGCACTTTTCGAGTTTAACCTTTAGGTTATATAAACGGAATCTTTCTAATACCAATTGAGTATTAATTAAAAGTTCTTCAAATGTACTTCCCATGACTGGAACATCATCGAAGTAACCGATGCAAATTTTGAACTGAAGTCCATCTAAGACTTTATTCATGAGACGTTGAAAAATAAAAGGAGCACCACTTAAGCCCATAGGTAGACGCTTGTACTGGAACTTACCAAAAGGTACGACGAAAACGGTCTTTTCTCTCTCTTCCGGTGGTAGCTCTATCTGGTGATAGCCTTGAGCTAAATCGAAGAGATTGAAGTACTTTCCACCTCTAATCACTTCTAAGCAGTCATCTATTAATGGCATTGGGTGTTTCGGGACTCGAGTTAATCGATTGACTAATCGAAAGTCAGTTACCATTCTGAAGGATCCATCCGATCGAGGGACAAGAATCGATGGTGATCCTCCTTCGGCCTCAGAGGGTTCAATGATATCATGTTTGATTAAATCAGAAATAATTTTTTCAAATTCTTCACGATGTTCACGTTTACAGTGATAAGGTCGTTGATAAGGAATCGGTTGATTGTCAAGTTCAATTTTAACTGGACAAATTGAGTTGGGAACAAAACCAAGATCGTGCTTGTGTTTTGCGAAAACGTCTTGATAAGACTCTATTAGGTCAATAAGTAAATTTTGTTCATCTTCAGAGAGATCAGGATTAATTCGAGAAACAATTTTTTCTCTAAAAAGTTCGTTCGATAGAACAGGATCAATTAATTCACATTTTGCGATTATGACTTTTTCGTCTAATAGGTTGACTTTGCAGGCCAATTTATCAGCCATTTCAATCTCAGGTGGATTGAGGTAATTTCCTTTTGGATTATTACTTATCTTTTTAACACTATCAAGAATGTAGGAGTTTGAATAATTACCAGTTACCTTTATTGTGGCACCAAGTAGTTCTTCTGTCTCGGCGGGTGTACAGAAGCGAAAATAAAATGTTGGACTCAGAGGTCGACTTGTAGGAGTTTCTTTAGCGGTAATGTTATAGTCAATACCATCACTGGTAATGCTCATATAATAAAGGTGAATGAATGCGTTTCCAATAAGACAAACGGGTTCGAAATCGTTAACAATTTGCATCTTTATGATTCGAGGTTCTTCCATCTCTGGATGTTTAACCAAAGCAAAGGCAAATCCAGCAGAGGTAACAAATGATTCTTTGACAATACCTTGAAGACTACGTTGATGATGAATAATATCAACACCAAGCTCTTTAGCTACACTGGTATCCAATACAGATATTGCAGCTCCAGTATCCAGAAGAACTTTTCCTTCTCGAACAAACTCTTTGTTCGGTTTACACAACTTAAAGGTTGCAGAAGGCATATGATCTAGACTTGAAGATCCAAGAGTAGTCAGGTATCTTTCTTCAGAAGAGGAAAGAGTGAAAATGAAATCACTGTTTCGAACAGCACTAATTTCTGGTTCAGCTTTAACCAAATTAGCAGACGGTGGAGGTTTTTGTTGAGTAACGGTTGAAGTTGATGCATTGTTAACAGTAGAATTGGATTGTAGATATGCTTTTCGAGAAGCGAGTTTGGAACAATTTTGGACTGTGTGTCCATCTTCCTTACAATAGCGACAGTCAGGAAGCTTAGTATTTTTTGAATCATTTTTAGATGAATTACCTTGATTATAAGGTTTCTTAATGTAATTAGCAACGGTATTTACTTTACCAATCGTCATTTTGTGACTTGAAATTTTAGATTTAGAAATTTTGAATTGTGGAGGAATTCGTAATGTTTACGAACAAGAATATTGTAAATTTTATCTTTGTCATCATTAGCACCAAGGGTGTAAATTTCATCTTTATGAATCGAGGACATGATCTCGAATAATTGAAAGAAAAATGATCATTGATCTTACCAAAGCTTTAGTAGCAACAGAATGAAGATTTTCCAGGAAAGTAGCGGGGTCATCTTCTAATCGATAGCGACAATTTTGCAACTCGAAATCGGCTGAATAACGCATAGAAGGGCTATTCAATTTTTCGTACAAAGCTTCAAGAAATGGATCGTAATCTGTTATAGCAGAATCAATGGTATTTGCCAAATGGAGTAATTCATGAGCCATTCTTTTCTCAGGCATCGTAAACGTATCATCATCAATGTTTTCTTGTTGAAGGCGGGCTTTGGTTTTGTTAACCCATGAAATCATATCTTCCTTTCTTAAACTCACGAACTTCAGGATCTTTTAAGAGCATTAGCAAATGAAAGTGATTGGAGTAAGAGTTCAGTTGTAACTGAGGACGATGATGAAGCACCAGCATTTTCTCCAGAGGGAACAGGCACAGGTTGAGGCATTATATTGATTCCAATGTTTCGGAGAACAAGATGAAAAATTTTTAATGTACCAATAGGTAACGGAAGATTGAAAAGTTCAGTGTAAGAACACCTTGAAATTGAATTGGTATCTCGACCAAGAGTTTTTATGATTGTTTGTAATTCGGCTTCTGTGAGGCCTTTGGAACGGGATTCAGTAATCCACTCAGGGATTTCTTGATCTCTAACTTCAGAGAGATGGAGTTTTTGAATAGCGAGATCACTAAGCTCTTCACCGTAGATAAGCATGTGAGTACGAATTGCTTCAGTTAATCTCTTCGGAACAAGAGAGCGGATGGGAAGGTTTAGAGACCACAAATCAAATAAGGAGACAATGACTGGAAAGTCAAGGTCTTTAATAAGAGGATCGGATGAGTCTAATTGACTCGACCTTTTTGGAGGCATTGCTTAAATAAGCGTGAACACTTTTATAAAAGTAGAAGAGGAAAAAAGCGATGACGATCCTGCCTGGGTCGCCAAGTGAAAGGATGAAAACGTGGAAGGAATGACCAAAGAAAAGGTCGGACAAGATTATTATCAGAATTTCAAAATTCACTGTTGGGCTGCAACTTAGTGAGGAGGTTCAATTCAGGGGATTTAAGTAATAACTTAGCTGAATTGAGGAGAACTGAAAAGAGAGATAATAATCTTAGAGGATTAGCACTGATTAATCAGAAGATTTGATCTGCCTTTCACAACCACGTCAGATCAGAGGAAACAGATTCGAAAGGATCGTCACCGGAGGGAAGAAATAGTAATTTACTAATTACTACAATTGAAATTTAATCACAATTAAAATTGCAAGAAAACTAAAGTTTTATTAATTAAGAAATGTGAGAATTAAAATGTAAGAGCATGGACGAGATGAAACTCAAATTAACACTTTATGTGTTGAACTCTTAATTCTAACTGATAAAAAGAATAGAAAATCAAATTAAAGAAAATCATTAAAATGGGGAAAACATAAAAGGGGAAAGAAAGATAAGATTATCTTAACAATTAAAGTTGTTAAGAAGATAAAATGTATCATCTTTTTAGCTTTTAACAGCTAGAGCTGTTTGCACTATGATGATAAGGTTAATCAAAATGAACAATTAGTTAAACATAATAAGATAAAAGGTAAAGAAAAGAAAGAGAAATTTGTTGTCTTTCTTTAAACGACAAAATTAAGGAAAATTAAAAATGAAAAGAAAACGGTTTTTGGATTAACAATTATAGTTGTTGGGGAAAAGAGATTAAGATAAATAAAATGAATAAGAAATCCATGATCGTTGAATGAGTCTAGAGACTTGGTGGGAAATGGGAATTTAACCCTTCACGATCATCATGATAATTAAAACAATAAAAGGAAAAAAGTTTTCAAAACTGAATCAACATCTTCAACTCTCAGTAACTTAAATTAAACTTTAATCAACAACTTTTGATTGTTTGGTGAATAGTAATTTGGTTTGAGTGAATCCAAAGTGAATTGATTTATATACCATCTTGATGTTCATTTGTCTTATTGTGGTTAAGTTGATGGCTGAGAATATAATTTCTGATCGATACTCATGGAGTTCTGAGAGTTGATTCAGTGATTCTGATGTAGGGAAAGGTGAAAAGATGACGAGGATAAAAAGATAATATGAAAGTAAGTTTGATATCAAGAAGAAGGAAATTTCTTTACATAATTAAGTTTTCGAACCTCGAAACCTCTGGATAACAGAATATATTATAATATGATGATGATAATTTGGAGACAGAAAATATGATATTTTGAAAAATATTGATTCCATGTATATATATATGTTTTCAGTTCGTAATTCTGAATCATCAATGATCATGATGAAGATGATGAGGATAAAGATGATGATATAAATGTATATGTGTATGTTATTGGGCAGAAAATATTTTTGTCATGTTAACATGATGATAAGATGAGAGGAAAAGATGAAGATGAAAAGAAACTAATATCAACAAGCAAGAAAGAGAGAGAGAGAGAGAGAGAGAGAGAGAGAGAGAGAGGAAATTGAGATAAATAGGAATAACGAAGAAGAAGAAAGTTCTGAATAAAAGTTCTAACTCAATTCAGTTCGATGAATTTCATTCAAGGTTATATATTAACTTATTTCCTCAGCATCAGCTTGTTTTCAGCTCTTGTGTTTGGTGTATAAATGTTTGTTATCTTCAGTGATTCAGGCTTTTGTAGATTCCGTGAATACAATTCATGAGATTCACAGGGAATCTTTGAGAAAGCAAATTCAGTACTGAAACTTGCATATACTTTGTCCCGATTATTCAACGATTATCATGTTATTATTATTTTCCTATCAGAATGCTGATGAAAATTTAAGATTCTTACGTTTAGTAAATCTCAAGTAGATTCAAGTATTAATGCAAAAATTTTCCTCATTCAATATCATCACATCATCTTCACCATTGAAACGCAGTTAATGATAATGATCATTGATAATTTACACTCCCAGTTGATTATCATCATAATTTTTTATCATTTAATTTGAAAAATTTCACGTTTTGTTAACACTCTGAGTTCCCACTCTCATTTGCCACTCTCCCCATTTATTGTCATTATCCTTTATTGTTATTAAACAAAAGTTTTCCAATTTTCATTGTCAAGCTTTTCAATTGTTCATTCATCCTCTTCATCACCATGTTATCATCTTCATCTTTTTTTTATTTATTCACAATGCAACATTATCATGATACTTAATTGTACCACTTGGTACTTAATTGATGTTAAACATATTGATTGAATTAATTGTTATACCAAAAATCAGATTGAAATTTAATTTTCCAATTATCTTTTCTTGACCTGGTCAGGTTTCGATCTGTTTGTTTGGTCAGTTACTATTCTGGTTAGCTGACCAATTGATTGGAATCATTGAACTTTCCTGATCCATGGTGGATTTATAAATGATTTTTCTAACGGTTCTCATTCTTATCAACTAGAAGCTCAAAATTTACCAAGGTATGGACTCACGAGGAAGTATTTATGAGATGAATTTCAGGATTTTTCTTGTTCATTTCAACTGATTTTTATTGTTTCTCAGTTTTGGAATCGATGGTTTTTCTGTTGAGCCTACAAAACGGGAGAAAATTTTCCAAGCTGATAACTTGAAAGACCAAAAGAAAACAATAAGATGATCAACATGATATTATCATCATCATCATCATCATGGTAGTAAATTATCAGTCATCGATAACACAGAAATGAAATAACAGGAAAACATGATCTCCCCTCTGATTGGAATTTCTCCTGATTCTCACTCAAGTTTAGATTGATGAACTCGACTGAACTGAACTGATAGACAGATAAATATTACCTGAATAAAATTCAAGTTCTATCACAATTGTATTATCTCTCTGTCTCCTTCTCATCTTCTTTGTCATCTCTCTCTCTCTCTCTCTCTCTCTTGACAATTCTTCCAATTTATTACCAAAATCATTGAACCAACCAACAAAAATCCTCCAAGCAAAATAATGTTAAGTTACTTTAGTTTTTTTTTTCGAATTTTCGTTTTTTCTCTTTTTCTTTGCCACCTCCACCTCTTTCACCTCCTCCTTTCCCTCAATATTCATTTTCATCTTTATCTTTACAATCATCATCATCATCATCATCGTCTTATACCTTTACACCTTCCGGGTTCTAGGTGATGATTTAAAGGGAAAAGGAATAGAAAGAGAGAAAAAACAATTTCGTTATTTTCATTTTCTATCAGAGTGAATATTCATTCAGCATCATGTTCAATCTTATCTCCATCATCCAATTGTTATTCAAGTTGAATTATCTCAACAGTTTCTAAATTGTCTAAACAATCGGATTAATTAAATCGCTTTATGATTGAAAAAGAGGTTCAATCATTTACATCAAGATATTTTCATGGTACAAAAAAAATTCCCGATTTTCTTTCTGATATTAATTCAATATTATCTTTGAGTGAACAAAATGTCAGGGTGAAAAAGGTTAATCGTCTTGATATCATGTCGTTGAAAGTGATGCGTATGGTTGAAGTTATAATGAAGATGATGATGATGGTGATAACGATGCTAAAGGTGAAAATAATGTTAACCGAAGGGAAGATCAGTTGAAGGTTAAATTGTTTCTATCATGAAAAACTAACATGAGAATGAGAAATCAATTTGAAAAATGCTTAAAGGTGAATAAAAATGATAATGGATCATCACCATTATCATCATCATCATCTTGAGTTGATAATTTTTTATCTCTTCTCCTTTTCTCACAATCTATTTGATTCAATATCTTTCTTCCCCTGAAAATTTACAAATACCATGATAATAATATCCAGTTTATCCACTTGACTATGGGAAGGGGAAAAAAGCTGAGAAAAGACGTCAGAAGATGATGTGAAGAACATGAAGAAGCAAAAAAGGATGAGGATGATAAGAATTGTGAAAGGGGGAGAGGAAAGAGAGAGAGAGATATATAAGATATCAGACTGGGAGTGAGAAGGAGCAATCTGTTGGAAGAGGAAGAAGATCAAGTCAAATCAGATGATAGAAGATGAAGAGATGAAAAACTAGCTGAGCTCAGTAGATTCGGATGGAGAGAGAGAGAATTCGGGTTCAAGTGATTTTTTATTAGCATAATGAGCTTCCCCTTTTCATCCTCATCTTGTTCAGAACTTTTTTGTTACTATTCTTACTTTATCGTCTCCGCCTCCTCCTTCACTTTGCTCCCTGTGTTGATATCAATTGAATTATCCATTGGAATCCAGAAAATAGCATCACAGTGATTCTGAATCTCTTTTCAAATGATGATGATGATGATGATGATGATGATGGAATGATGAAAAGCTTATTATCTTTAAATCTTTATCTCTCAAGATAAGAATCATGATGATGCAGATGAAAACTAGTTACTCAGCAGCAGGTAAACATGATGATGATGAGCAAGTTAAAAATGCAAAATAAGATACAAAGAGATGTAATAATATATAAGAAAAAAAAAATTCTTTCCATATGTAATAATACATAAGATTCAATAAAATAATTTGACTTGCATATTATCAAACATGGAAATCTGAATAATTTTGAATACAGGATGAAAATTTTGTTCCTACAGAACTTTCACTCTCAGCAATTTTCTATCAGTTACCGATGTTCATCTACGATTCGATTTTGATTTGTTCTTTTTTTATCTTTTCAAATGAAAGAACATTTTCTCCATGTGTCACTTGTTTTCCACACATGAGAATTACATAAATTAACGAATGGAAGTCCTGATGTTGGAACTTTATCCGTCTACAATTGACATAATTATCGACAATTACCATGGATAGAATTGGCGAGCATTACATTTGAGACAAAATTCTGTAGAAAAAAAAGGAAATGAAAAATTCTAAAATCAGATAAAGTTCTGATTTTGATTATGTTCCTTCATGCTAATAACCTTTTGACCTCGAAAATTGAAATATTAGTGTTAGTTAAAAGTTATCATCAAGTTAATCATCATTAACTTCATCATAATTTGGTGTGAAGAAAAAAATATAAACAATGTGACAATGTTTTTGATGATAATTCCGACAAATGTCATCATGATATAAATTATTTTCATCTTGTTAGGTTCAATTCTGGACAATTTAATTTGTTACAAGTAATTTAATACAAGATGATGATGAAAAAAAGAGATGAAGACAAAATATCAAAATCAATTTTTCTCACTGAAAACTCATTTGAAACACTTCATCACCATCATCATCTTTATCAAAGATGAGACAACAATAACAATCAAATATAATAATATCATCATCAGTCTGTTATTATATTATGATTGTTATTATGGAATAGAAAAGAAAACAAAAACTTCTGATAATAATAAATCTTGGAATGAACTTTTTTATCTGATTTAAGATGACAAACATGAGGAAGATGATTAAATAAATGAAGGGATTGTTTTCTCTCTCTCTCTCTGCCTGTAATTATGCCCGAGGCTATGAATGTATTATCAATGTTAATTTCTTAGTTTCCATTTCATTCTAATGAAGCTATTCCTTACAATTTAGTCTTTCAATTCACTTGAGATTTTCTAATCTAATTCAGTTATCATCATGATGAATTCATGAAAAATTTATATCATGATCAACTTAAATATGACAATGATGCTGATGATGAATAAAAAACTCATTGTTATATAATATAATTGCTCTTCCAATGTTAGAGGCTATTCATCATCACCATGTTGTTAGGGTGAAATTTTTGTTCAGTACAATGATGGTGAAAGTTATTATCACCATGAAAAGTAGAGTCGGTTATCATTTACATCCTGAATTAAGATCCATTTCATTTATCTTACTCATGATTTCATCTTTAGCATCATGAGGTTGGATGAATTTACTGTTAATTGTTACCTTAATTGAAATAGTTGACAGAAAATATTTAAAGTTTTCTTGAAACTGTTTTATCCAATTGACAGTTTTCATTGAGAAAATTTCATTCTCACCCTTTATTCAGATTCAATAATCGTGAGAAAAGTTTTCATGTTCAATGAACTTTCGGTTATATAATATTCATCTCTTTATATGCAGAATCATCTTGAATTTCTGGGTTCCCTCAATTTTGATCTAGATCGATTTTGATCTGAGAAGATGATGATGATGATGCTGAGAACGATAATATTGTCATCCTTTATCATCATCATTATCATCTCAGTGTATTTTAAGTGTATCTTTTAGAAACTTTTTTCTTCACTTCCTTGTCTTTTTCAAGTCATCATCTTATTCATTTTTACTCCTCAATGTTACTCACAACTTATCTGTTGATAGAGAGGAAAATAAAGCGAAGGAGGAAAGGATGATGATGATGAAGACGATAAAGATGAAGGAAGATGAAAGTTTCAAGAATGAAATTGGTTATCGATTTTGTAACAAGAATATAAAAAAAAAGAGGAGATAAAGTTTGAAACTTTTTTTTTACTTCCATGATAATAGTTACCAAAAAGATTCAGAATCTGAATGAATTTTACAAAGAAAAACATTCAGAGATGTTACCATGTATTCGGGGACACTGTTGACATCATTATCTGATTGTTGGAATAGTTTAATTCCAAGTTAACAATATTTTTTCACCAGATTAGAGTCAAACAATCAGATTAATCGTTCCTAATCTTAATCGGTTGAAATTACTTTCAATTGTTATCCAAATGAGATTTTATTTTCCTCCTTCCATTAGAAATGATTAAATCATCTTCTTTTTGTTGTAAATTAAACTTTGTCTTTCCAATTAATTATTAATTAACTTTTCCACCTTTAATCTGATTGTCTGATATTATTTATATTCAATAATCAAATGCAACAATGTAAACAAATCCTCAGTTGATTGTTAACTGTTGTTTGACAATCAAATTGTCTATTGATTGAATTATTATTTATACACTTTTATCGGTTTTGCCTTTTTTTCTGTATCGTTGATTGTTTGATTTAGTTTGTTGACCTGGTTAACAATTAGATTAATTGTGTTGGTTTCTCCTCGTTTTCTTTCATCATTGAAATTCATTCATTAACTGATTGTCAACCGTTTGATATTTGATTGTCAAACCAATCAAACTGTTTGGATGAAAGAAAATGAAAATTGTACTCAATTAACATTGATTAGTTTATATTAATATCGTTTGACCGGTAAGTTAATTTAAATCCGATCATCATTATTTATCAAATGATTTATGGATTGTGTGTAATTTGATATAGCCAATGATCAACTTTGACAATTTAAATTGTGATTAAATTAACTTGATATTGAATGATCATGGATAAAGTTACTTTAATATTATATTGAAACTTTTTTTTTCTACTTTTCCATCAGAAAATATTGATCGAATAGAAAACTTTTTTTTTTCTTCTTCTTCTCGAATAAAATTGTGATTACTAATCATTGGTTATTCAAAATAGATCAGAATAATTCATGAGATTGATTATCATCATTTTCCTCATCATGATCATGATGATATTACTTTTTTTATTCTGAAACGTTTCAAGTTATATTTCAATTCTGAGTCTGATTCTGATTTCAGATTCTTTAATGATAACTATTGGTCTATTGGTGGTAATGATGATTGATATGATAATCAACATGACAAATTTATGATAATTAATGTAAACCAATTGAATTAACTTGATTGTAATAAGTTTAGCCAATCAATTAGATTTTTTTCTCAACTTTTTAAAACAAAAATTAATTCCTCGAAATAATTATCATGCTAATCAGTTCTCAATTTTCAATTGAATCAATTGAATAAACTTGAAATTACCTTTTTAAAATTAGTTAAACAATTAACATTTGATTATCATGATAATATCACAACAATTTGGTAAAGTGTTGGGTCAAATTATGTTGACAGTTTATTAACAATTGATAAATCACTTGAGTTTAATTTAGTAAACACAAAAGTTTCATGAGATTGATGATTAAATTTTCACTAATTTTTATCAACTAATTAACATTTAAAGTAACTAATTAATTGCCTATTAATATTTAGCTCAACAATTAACTCGCCGATAAAGTTGGAATAAGTTTATAAAGTAAACAAAATTAACTAATCACTTTACTAATTCACCTCTCAAAGGGATTATACCTGATGATTGATCATTAAAAAGCATTTGATTGCCACTGATTGTTACTAATTTAAACGGTTCTATAAACAATTTAAATTCAATATCCAATTGTATCAACTAATTACTTGCTAATAAGTTATGATAATCATAATGAGAGAGACTTGTGATGAGAAAAAAATGTTTTCTTTTCAGAGATATCGATAATATCTTTCACTGAACTTTTCTCCATGTAAAGAAAATAATATTATCTGATAAGCTTTTGATAAACTTGACCATTGAATGGACATTGAAGTTACTTATTTATCCCTTGAAATGTTATCCCTTTGAATAGCCAAGAGGAAGGAAGTTATTTGTAACAAAGAAGAAGAAAAAATCAAAAAGATAAACTTGTGAACATCATCATCACCCTGTGATCATGATTCTGGAACTGAATCTGAAATGTTATCCCAAATTGTTTGGATGAAAGAATCAACCATTTGAAAAGGTTTACTTTAAATTAGAAGGAAATTTTTGCTTCTCTCATTTTATTCTAAGTCTTTTCCATACAATTGATTGTTAATTATTGAATTAATCTCAAATTAATCAACAGAATTTTGTTGATCATCAAATGATTTATTAGTTCCCTGATTTGGTGACTCGAAATTTGAACAAATTAGCCGATTAACTGGATCAATTTCTACTCTAAGTGGAAATTATCAAATGATTAACTGTGGTTAATTGTATTCTAGTCTTGATTGTTCACTTCAGGCTAATCTATCATCACCATGACTTATCTTCATGCAACAGAAATTCATTTATTTTCAATATGTGAGTTGTGGTCAAGCGATTTACTGAAATGGTAACTTTTTTATTGTCATTTTCATACCTTGGACATGAACATTTGAATATTAAATAATCCGTTATGATTGTTTCAAAATTGAACATTATTCATGCTTATTGTTCAATTTAAATATTTCTTTCTCGTTTTCATGGGTTTACTGATCATTCTGATAAATTTTGATAAATCAATTTCATCGTAACTTTCAGAGTTTCATTGATATTTTCAACTTTTTATGTTTTTTCTTTGCATATCAATCATGTTGAATATCACAACATATTCACAATTGATTGAGATGAAAAATGATTTAAATAAAACACATTAAATTGTTACAAGTAATTGATTTTTAAATTACAGAAAAACTTTTCAATCAATATTTTCAATGGTTAAAGTTGTAATTGAATATCAAAATAAGTTTTTTTTTTCCTTCAATGATCAAAGAAAAGTGTTGTTTATGATTTAGGGAAAATTGACAAGATTAATTGCGCCAAGTTAAATAGTAAAATGATTAGTTGA
Source organism: Panonychus citri (assembly GCF_014898815.1). Classification (NCBI taxonomy): domain Eukaryota; kingdom Metazoa; phylum Arthropoda; class Arachnida; order Trombidiformes; family Tetranychidae; genus Panonychus; species Panonychus citri. The sequence goes on along the minus strand of NW_026515543.1, from coordinate 3,263,611 downwards.
TTACAATTTTAGATGAATTTGGGATATTATTGAATTTCCAGAATATTATCACAATTTTAAGTTACATTTTGACCTTTTTTCGCCGATCGACTTAATGATTTTAGAACTTGTTTTTTAACTTCTTTCTGCTTAACGAATCTCCTTTCTTCAATTTTAGATAATAAATTCTTGTGTTTGGTAACACGAGCTTTTCGAGCGACTGCTTCCGTCTTTTTCTTGGCCTTGTGAACTGACCTAATCATCTTGACCAGTTTCGATATTTGAGCTTCCCCAGGTTCTTGCATAACTGGTAAATTAGCGACGGTCTTTTCCTTCTTGGGTATATACTTCATACGAGTTTTATAAGGTAACTCTTTCTCTAGAGCTCTCGATATTGTAAATGGTTTTGGCTCGAAACGTTTCCTTTCACCTTTGATGTATAAACTATCGGGATTTTGTTTCAATTGGATTCCTCTTTCATATCTAAGTTGACCAACCGTTTTCATCCCTTGCCATTTTTTACGTTCACTTGTGGTTAACAATAGATTAGGTACTGGAGTGTACAGTTTAGGCACTTCGACAGTGACCCATGTTCGCATGAAAACAATATCAGATTTAAGAAGTTTATCTTCAAATGTAGCTCTGAATGCTCCTGGTGGTGCTTTGATTGCTTTTTTAACTTGACCTCGAATACCACTGACCGTTCGGATGGCACCTCCTTCAAACTTGGTCACTTCTAATGACGAGTTGAACATGCCTTTGATGAAGGCAGTTTTCTTGAATATCTTCATAGGATAACCGACGAGTTTCAATTTTTTCATTATCGTTGTTGATTTATCTAAATTGGTGATAACTCCTGTTCCTGCTATTCTGAAATCGGGTAAAGTTTCATCGAGACTCTGTAAGGCCAATATACCAGTTCCTTGGGATGTCAAAGGTCCCCAAAAGGTAACATGACAGTGAAGATGCTGAGGAGTATATTTTAAAGCTCTATTTCTCATATTATGATCTTGGATTGCAAATACAGGTAAAGTTTGGAATCGTCTCCAGCCCACTGAAAGGATGAGAGGATCACGAGCTTTCAGAATCTTATTGTACCATCGGTGTTTCTTGAAACGAGCTTGAACATAACCAATATTACTTTCACCACTCAGTAAACCACCAAGAACAATTGGATAAGCTGGATCGAAATTTTCTACCAACTCGTAAGGTACATTTTCAATATCTATTCTAAGATACATTCCAGCTCGAAATCCTTCAAATTGGACTCTCAGTTCGTCGTCCAAATCTTCAAATTCTGATTTGTTGAGCTAAATTTGAAAGAAAGGAAATTGAATGAGTTTCATATATTTAAAATCGCGAATGAATTGTCAACTAATTAACGAACTCACCTTAGCTTGATGGTCTAATTCTTCTTTCCATTCATCATAGAAAGTTTTTTCTCCACTTTCACCTTCGCCTCCTTCGTCTTTATCTAGAGCACCTTGGTCGTACTTTTCATCGAATTTTCTTTTTCTCTTCTTTGAGTCTTCTTCTCTCTTCATCGCGTTCTTCTTCCGTTTTCTCAACCTTTTCGGGGCCAATATCATCAACATCGTCGAAATCACCTGGTCCAGAGTCACCAAAATATCCATCGTCATCATTATCATCTTCTTTTCCTTCAAGATCTTCAAAATCTCCATAAAGTTCATCATCGTCATTCTCTCCTAATAAAGTTTTAGCGTCTTCAGAACTTTCCCATTTTCCAGTTACAAAACAATCTTTGATCGAGTCTAATGTTTCCTCGTTCGACCAATCTTGTAACATTGTTGACGGAAATCTGGTACATTCGATTGAGTTGAGAGTATATTCCATACTGGTTAAGTCTTCATGTCGACGACGAATAGCTTTAAGGAGACCACCACCGAAATCAGTTCTCTCTTCGACATAAGTGTCATCTTTTAGATCGAAAGAATCTCCATAGACCAAACTTTGAATATCTTTAGTTGCATTTTGACGAAGATAGAATGATAAAGCTGCTCTAGCGGATAAATTTTCTTTCCATTTTGATGAACTCAATGCCATCAGATTTTCCTCATCATCTTCAGAATCATCATCGAATACCAATTTCTCTTTGTCATCTTTCAGATCATTTAATCCAAATCTAACTCGTCTTTTGGATTTTGATTGTTCATCATCACCACTTACATCATCTTCGTCATCTTCACTTTCCTCCTCTTCATCTTCATCTTCATCATCGTCGTCATCGTCATCGTCATCGTCATCGTCATCCTCTGATAAATATTCTTTACCATCATCATCATCCGATGAATTTTCTTCATGACCATCGTCTAAATCTGAATCACTGTCGATTTTTCCTTTAATTTGTTTATCAGATTCTTCCGAATCAGATTGGAAATCAGATGATGACCCTTCACCCGATTTGGTTGATTTTTTAGATGAAAATAGTTCAAATTGCTGATTGGCAACTACTTGATCAAGTGGAACTGCAGTTTTGATAATTGATTTAACTAAATTGTTAACACTTTCTCCACTTGTCTTATCTTCATTGTCTTTCTTCACAAAACTTGGATCCATATCAACATAAATCGCATCTTTATCATAAAGAACACCACCAACTCCAGAAAATGGAGCGTAAATTAGTTTATCTTTTTGGTTAACTGATCGTCGTTTTGTTTGCTTCACTTTATCCGGAAGTGGACATGGATCAGGTAAGAAGGTTATATTTCGAGCTTGAAAATCGCCACAACCTGGAATGTGAACTTGCTGATTGTTCTTGAAGAAACTGCCACGAGCAAACCCATAGAAAGTTACATTTCGATCACATTTAATATCAGCTTCAACTTGCTCTTTCTTGGTATTATCCTCAAATCGATCAACCAAAACATAAGGATGAGTTGCTCTCCATTGTAATGGACGGAACTTCATGATTGAAATGAAACGATGTAAATTTTTAACCTCATTCTTTAGGTAATCTCCTCGAACCAGTCCACTCAGGTAAAACAATTTAGCTCCAGCATAGACTTCAGTCCAGAATCGATGTTTCAAATTTTTCTTTACAGTTTTAAGTTTCTTGCTGTTTTTAAATTTATCCAAATGGGTGAGCACTCCCATTATCCGAGGAAACCCATGGACAGAGCAAATGTTTAAATATTCAAAGGTTTCAATCTCGAAACCAAAACTGGCATCAATGAGAAGAAGTGAAATATCACTAATCTTTACAGTGTCAATCATACTGTTAATATCATTGTTACATTCGATAAAGGTGATTCTCCTTTTCTTTGAGACAACAGTTATTGGTCCATGAATATCTTTAACAGTCCTATTGGTAATATGTTTGACCAGATTTCTAATTAAAGTTGTTTTACCAACACCATGAGATCCAATTAAACTGACAACAATTGGAGGAGGTTCAACGGGTGTCCTTTCCACCAGTGGAATATGTTTCTTTTTCTCAAGAAAATCTTCTTTATGTCGAAATCTTCTTTCAGCTTTTTTCGCTGATTTAATGGCAAAAGCTTTACTTAGACTTTTCTGTCCACCACCAGAATTTTCAATCTTTTGGTCATTTAATTTTTTCTCTTTCTCCTTTTTCCTTGGTTTCATACGTTTCTTTGGTCTCTCCTCAATACCGGCATCTCTTTTACCTCCAATCTTTTTAAAATTATTCACCATTTTAAAACAATTAACAACAATTACACAAATTAATCAAAACCATGAAACAAAAACAGCAACAAAATGATTGTTTATGTTTGAAGAAAACGTGGAATCGGCATGTTAACTTCTATTCGCTCCGATAGATGGAGCCACATTTTTCTCTCATCAGCTGATTGATTTTCCAAAAATTGTTTACTTTTGGAAAATCAAATTGTTAATTGTCAGATGAATTGTTTAGTGTTTTAATCCATTTTAAATTATTTTTTATTCTTTTTTTTATTTTGTTATAAGATTTTATTGATAATCTTTTAATTCGAGTGTCATGTTCCTCTTGAATAAGTTGATTGATTCCAAGAAAAAAGCTTCCAAACCTGAGGCAAATATTATTGTTGTTAATAATGAGCCTACAACAAGTAACTCAACACCATCTAGTTCAACAATTAAATTTAATTTACCTTTTGCTCCATTGATTCCTGATAATATATTAATAAGTGGATTACCTCAACTTGATCCGGTTCCATTGGGTAAATTTGGTTTACATTTACAAGATTTTCTTAGGAAAAAAGCTGATACAGTTTCCAAAAATCAGATTAAATTGTGTGAGAAAATCAAAGAAGTTGAATCATCTACAATTACAATTACTAATCATATGGAGGCCAAATCAAAGAGATTAAGGAAAGTTGAAGAATCATTTGATCGAGTACAAGAGATGTTCGATAAATGTGAATCAAGCCTGGAATCTTGTTTAAATAGTATTGATCGTCTCAACAATTCACTCCCACCTCATCTCAAATTGAACAATTTTGATTATAATACCAAAAAATTGGAACCAATTGAATCATAAAAACTACAAGAAAACTAATTATCAAAGGGATTTCCATCATATGATCTCATGATTTGATCGAAATCAATTGTAAACAAATCGGAGGAAAACCAATTAAAATTCATTGTAATTACTTAAAAACAAGTGGAAATATTATTCAAACAATCAATTAATGTTATTCTTGCCACTGATTAAACTAATACTCAACCAATCGAATCACTAAAATTAAATCTCATTTATCGCAATTACCTCTAATAATAATCAAGATCTACATTTGAACTGTTAATTGTTAGCCTGATACAAGGAAATTGTTCAACATTGGTGATTGTTTATTCTTAATTGCCTTTAATTTAAATCATCTACAATTACAATTACTAATCATACGAAAGCTAAATTAAAGAGATTCAAGTGATCAAGTGAAAATGTTATTCTTACACTGTTATTGTAACACTAATTCTCAACCCATCTAATCACTTTGATCAATGAATCAATTTGAATCAAATTTTCATTTCAAATTTCTTTGATCTATTGATTAATTTAATCCAATATAATTTGTGACTAATCTAAAAGTCCAAAACTATCGGAAGGTAAGGATAGTATTTGTGGAAACAGTGTTTCATGAAATCAAATCCAATACAAATCGAATCACATGGACTCACATCGGGCAGATCTTCATCATCAATATCTTCGTTATAGTTATAGTATAAGACGATTGATTGGCCTGATCTTCGACAAAATTCCGCCAGATAATCAGCTGACTTTTTTGTAACCTTTTTGAGTCTCTGAAATCCAATAGTTTTATTTTCGGCAAAATGGTAATCAGCTCTTTCACATTATCATCGTCGATTTTTACACTATCTCTGATTGCGAGGTTCGTTAAATTTGGAAATTTCATCAAAAGAGTTCGCAATGATGACCAGTCTTGAGATTCACCTTCAAGCTAAAGGTAGAGAATAAAATACTTAGTACAATTTGTTTCTTTTTCTCATAATTGAATATATTTACATGTTCGATAGCGAGATTTTTAAGATTGAGATTCTTGATTGTACCATTGACAACAGAGGAAAAGTTTTTATAAGTAGTGAAATAGGCACTTTCTAGTGATGGACAGAAATCCATGAAATCGTAACCAGGGAAAGTTGAGTTATCTGATGAAAATTCGAGTATCTTCAAATTAGATAACTCTGGACCTTTGTAGAACTTGTCTTGTGTGTATTCATTAATACCTGTAGATCAAACAACAAATTGAAAAATGCTTCTTTCGATTGTCACATATTAAGACTTACCTCTAGGTTCGTCGATATGAAGTCTTAATAAATTTTTGAGATAAACATGATGATCATTCAGCGATGATAAATAGCATTCAGATAGATAAATCTGCTTCAAGGCGAAAGTTTGATCAGAATCCTCATGCCACGATCCCAAGCGCTTGCAAACAAGTATCTCGATCTTTTTGAACCACGAACGTTGAAATAAATCGGAAGAGCAAAGTGGTTCAATCAATCCTCGAATTTTAGGAAGAGACATGATCAATTTATCCATCTGATTGTTATCATAGCGATTGATCAACAGTTTGAAATCCAAAATCTATAACAAAAAAACAAACGAATAGATCAAATGTCAATCAGTTATCGAGTGTTGTTTCCATTTTACCTCAAGATTTGGTAGTAATTCTGATAAATTTGTCTCCTTGAATAAACTTCCATCTTGGTACATAACGGATCTTGGTGATTCATCGTATTCTCTTTCCCCTGATTTCAAGTGGATTAAATTAGACTCCAAATCTATAGTTAGAGACGAATTCGAAGTTTTTTGCTCTGATTAACATTGAAACTCACCTAAAAGGAATTTAATTCTGTGTAAACGATAGTCAATTAGACTTTTCCATCTTAAACAAACTAAAAGATTGTCGTAAATCAGAAAATATATTAAGATTAATACATGTATGTTTACACTAATTAATTGATTTTCCATTGACACATTTTGATAACTTGACAAATTTTACTCTTACCTTTAGAAAGTTTTTCCAGATCTTCAAGAAATATTGAGTAATCAAAGATCATCATTAAACAATCGTCAGGTAATTCATTAATTAACATTTTAAACAAATTGGCTTTTTTACAATTAACATGAAAACAATTTCATTTAACAATAAGCTTATTGTAAAAAAGTTTAAGCGCTTAAATTAAATTACATTTATCGTATTAATAATTACCATTAATCAAGATCTATTGAATGATCAACTGTCAATTGTTAGATTTAACTGTATTTCCTTATTGATATGATTTTTCTTGGGTGAAATAATCAATGAGATATTATTATTTCATCAAAATTGTTGGAAAATATTTTGTATCATTACAATTGATCACAATGGATGTTTTTATACATGTAATTCAAAATTCAAATCAGTTTAATTGTTTGAAAAGTTTTACTGTTACCAATAATCCAGATCTACATTTGAATCGTTAATTGTTAGCTTTTTATCAAGTTTCACAATCAAATTAATTGTTAGCTGATATAGGGACAACGGTCAACTTTTAAAGTTCAAAGTTTCAACCACTTACATTGATTCATCTCCATTATCATCCCAGTGATTTTTAATTGTTACCTGTCAATCTTAATAATGAATGGATTAACTTTTGTACAATTGTATGATCTTCACAATCTCTTTTATTATCATAAAGGTAAGAATTCGGGTGTATTACGATTCATAATGAGTCCAATGGCGTTAATAATCAATTAATAACGATTAATTTAATCTAATTCAAATTGAATTTGATCGATTGATTAATTTAAACCAGCATCATTATCAACTAATCTAAAAGTCCAAAACCATCGGAAGGCAATGATAGTATTTAAAGAAACAGTGTTTCATGAAATCGAATCCAATACAAATCGAATAATCTGGTTCCAAGTCAGCCGGAATTTCAATTTTCTGATGGTAGATGTTATAATAGAAGACGATTGATTGGCCTGATCTTCGACAAAATTCCTCCAAATAATCAGCTGACTTTTTTGTAACCTTTTTTGAGCCCCTGAAATCCATTAGTTTTATTTTCGGCAGAATGGTAATCAGCTCTTTCACATTATCATCGTTGATTTTTTTATTGTCTCTGATTGCGAGGTTCGTTAAATTTGGAAATTTCATCAAAAGAGTTCGCAATGATGACCAGTCTTGAGATTTACCTTCAAGCTAAAGGTAGAGAATAAAATACTTAGTACAATTTGTTTCTTTTTCTCATCATTGAATATATTTACATGATCGATAGCGAGATTTTTAAGATTGAGATTCTTGATTGAACCGTTGATAACAAAGGAAATGTTTTCAACAGTAGCGAAATAGGCACTTTCTAATGATGGACAGGAATCCATGAAATCGTAACCAGGGAAATTTACGTTATCCGATAGAATTTCGAGAATCTTTAAATTAGGTAACACTGGACCTCTGTAGAAATTTCCACTTGCATATCTATCAATACCTGTAGAAAAAAAGATCTAGAAATGTCACTTTCGATTCTCATATTATTATAAAGTTAGAACTTACTGTGATAATCGTCAACATGGAGTCTTAATAAATTTTTGAGATAACAATGATGATCATTCAGCGATGATAAATAGCATTGTGAGAGATAGAGCTGTTTCAAGGCGAAACTTTGGTCAGAATCCTCATGCCATGAACCTAAGCCCTCGCAAACAAGCATCTCGATCTTATTGAACCACGAACGTTGAAACAAATCAGAAAAGCAAAGTGGATGAATCAATCCCCGTAGTTTAGGAAGGCACTCAATCAATTTCTCCATATCATTGTTGTCAAAATCATCGATATAACACTCAAGATCAATAATCTATTGAGAAAAAAATAAGCGAATTAATAACAAATGTATCAATATTATCGAATGGCGTTTCCATTTACCTCAAGATTCGGTAGCAATTCTGGTACATTTGACTCCATGAATAAACTTCCATGTTTGTACATAACGGATTTTGGTGGGTCATCCAATCCTCTTTGCACTATTGTCAAGTGAATGCAATTAAAATTCAAATTAATTGTTTGGCTCGAAATGGAAGCTTTTTACTAATTAAACATTGAAAACTCACCTAAAAGGTATTTAATTCCATTTAATCGATAGTTAATTAGACTTTTCCATCTTAAACAGACTTTTTTGTTGTGATATAGATCAGAAAATATTAGATTAATTGTATGTTTACACCGATTAATCATTGATTTTCCATTGAGATTAAACAATTATTGATATTGATTACAGAAATTTATATCTTACCTTTGGAAAGTTTTGTCAAATCTTCAAGAAATATTGAATAATCAAAGATCATCAATAAACAATCGTCAGGTAATTCATTAATTAACATTTTAAACAAATTGGCTTTTTTACAATTAACATGAAAACAATTTCATTTAACAATAAGCTTATTTTAAAAAAGTTGAAGCGCTAAAATTGCACCCCCATTATTAAGTAATTACTACTAATTAGCGCTAAAATTAAATTACATTTATCGTATTAATAATTACCATTATAATCAAGATCTATTGAATGATCAACTGTTAATTGTTAGATTTAATTCCAATTTATTTCCTTTATTGATTTTTTAGAAATGGTTGAAAAATGTTTTGTCTCATTACAATTGACCACAATGGATTTATAATTCAAAATTCAAATCAGTTTAATTGTTTGAAAGGTTTAACTATTACATTAGATGGCGCTTTCACAATTAAATTAATTGTTAGCTGATATAAGGACAACGGTCAACATTTAAAGTTCAAAGTGTCAACCGTTTACATTGATTCATCCTCATTATCATCCCAGTGATTTTTAATTGTTACCTGTCAATTTTAATAATGAATAGATTAGTTGATGATTGTCTACTCTTAATTTTTGAACAAATGTATGAGCTTCATGATCTCATTAGATGTCATAATGGTAAGAATTGATAATAAGTCTAATGTGCTTAATAATTAACTGATTTATTAATCTATTTCTTCATCAATTGGTGGCAGTTTGTAGGAGATGGAGATACCTGATTGAAATTAGATTGGCGAAATTCAGATACATGACAAGTAAATTGAATTCTAGCTTTGAAATAATAATTATCTGATTGTTATGTTGTTTTCTATTAATTTTTAATTTCCTCTGATTTAAAGTTTACGATTCATCCGTAAGTCCACACTTTGAAACAGATCGAGTACCGAATGAAGTTTTGGTCAATCTAAAGAGATTACAATATATCTTAGGTCATACCTTAAGATGGAAAGGTGATTATGTAAGTAATCAACTAAATTGTTAACCGACAATTGTAATAATCTTTTAATTTCATTTTCCAATCATAGGTTGTCCCATTTCATTCAGTTACAAAGAAAACGTTTCCAAATCTAAAGGTAAATTGATGTTGTTATTCAGTATTTCTATTAATATTTGCCGATTGATTTTCCAACCTGTTAGATTATTCATTACGACAAAAGTCCGGGATATCGAGCTATTGATTTTGTTATGGACGCTCTAATAGTTGTCTATCAAACATTACCGCTTCGAGGTATTATCGAAATGTCCCATGATGTTGCAATTCCAAACACTACGAGAGGTTTAAAAGGTCTTAAAATCTATGGATCATTTCGATCAAATTATGTGAGCTTTAGGCCTAAACTAAAGCAACTTCGAATTGCTAATGTTGCACTTCACCACTTGCCGGCTCATTGCGAAGAGATTCCGAATCTAGAAATACTTTATCTTGAAGTTCTCGAATGTAGGTCATTTTTTAGCACTTGAAATTCGTCCCAACTCATTTTTCTTTTCTTTATTATTCCAACAGGTGAAGAGTTACGAAGAGATCCCCCACTTGTTTATGAAAATCTTGAGACCTTAATCGTTGCTGATCATGAAAAAAGATCACATAGTTTCTTGTACGAACTTGAGGTGGTCAATTGGTGTCCCAAATTGAAAAACGCTCATTTTTATCTGCTAAACAAGACACTTGACTTCACCGGCGAGCAATTTTTCAAGAATCCCAGGCTTGAGAGTCTGGTTATCGTATTTGGTGTAAGTATGAACGAGTTATTTTTCTCAAGGTCGATCTCTCATTTTCATCAATTCGATCCAATTTACTCAGGCTCATTCTTCATGGAAGTGGATCTCATTGAAAACACACTTGTACAAATACCCGAATTTGAAAAATCTCGCACTCAGACTTTATCCTGAAATTTCCGACTCACATGTGAAAGAATTGGTTCAAAATCTACCGCATTTGGTTACACTGGACTTACGAGGATGTGAAAATATTACTGGTCACTCTGTACAGTTGATCGAAAGTTACAGCAAACGTGAAAAAAGATCGATAAAAGTTCACATCGGACCGAAATACGATATTCCACCGAGGCCTCGTCATTGGGTAGGAACTGGTTCTAATTTCATGGAAGCGTTTTTCTACCAAGACCAAACGCCATTAATACTCGATAATTTAGAAGATTAAAAGTGTCAACTCTTCGCCATCATTACATTTTAATTGTCAATTAGACTTCACGCTCTTATTTCAATCATTTGACAAATAACATTCTATGGATATGCCTCAAAGAATTAAGAAAAGTTCGAAATAAATCAAACCATTTGTTGGAATTGCAATTACATAATCAATTTGATTCTTTATTCAGTAATCGTTCATTTGAATTATTAGCTATGATTTCGTCGTGTTAACCAAGTGAAATTGTCATTGATCATGCACAGGGGAAGAAATTTGCTCCATCTGAGTGTTTAATTGCCACTGGTGATGTTGGTGGACAGAATCGTCGACTTTGGATGACGGTCGAACTAAATTTATTAAAAATGACCAAAATAAAAGTAATTTAGTGATTGACAATCATTGCGATCATAATAAATTGTTACTCACTGTAAATTAGGATCGAAAAATTTGTAAGAAATGGCAATTGGATCAAAATAAATCGAAGGCTTCGAGAAGACGTATTTTGGATTGTAAGGTGATTTTAAAGTCCATCGAAGGTAAACTGAGGTAATATTTGCCAATGGAGCGAAAGAAGCGATCGTTGAGTTATAAGTACGATCTCGAGCAATGTTAATATCACTATGAAGTTCATGAAGAAAACAAGAAACACAATTGAAAATCATCAGAAAGCTACAGTCAAATCACTTCGAGTGAATCACAATCTCGTTTTGTGAGGATAAAATCTCATTTCGAGTGAACGTAAGCCCTTTAAGCTAATTGTAATTGAAATGTAATTAACAAATTCTGTTAAGAGACAAAACTTACTCTGGAGTTAATAGAATATCTTCTTGGTTACTTTTAGTTCCATTTCTGTACATGATCGACATTTTCAGTTTACCATTGTGGTCATCGAACTTGGCTGAGGAAGTTTTAACGGTTACATTGTAAGTGTAAACTGGACCTAATGGCAGAATAATTTAGTTGATAATCAATATTAATTGTTCAAGAATTGTACAATTAGTGACTTACTTGATGGAGCTCCATAAGTTATGGATGAGTTAATTGTAAACAGCACGAAAACTGCGGACAAAACCAGGAAAATTTGAGTGGACATTTTGATTAGTTAGACTAAATTGTTACTATTAATCAGTATAGCAATTTATCAACAATTGAATTAGGTTTTCAGTTTTCTGGTTAGTTTTATATTGATACTTTATCTAAGTGATAATTAAACGCCTTATATTGATATGGAAAATCATTTATGTTTGATTGTCTCTTATTATGTTTTACCATTAGATTAATCAAGATCATAGATTAATTAAACTAATCAATGAACAAGTTTAATTGTTACTTTTGAGAGTATTAAATGATGATTTTCAATGGAAATCAATAAAATCTATTGTCATAAATTGATAATCTATTTATCACTAGAAAAGATTAATTAAAACGAGTAACGATTAACCTAAACAATTGTATCAACTAATTCAACTCATTGTTTACTAATTGATCAAAGTAAAAGTAATAAAAAACATTATTACAGTGCCAGATTGTAATTGTGATAATAGAAAATCAAATGAAAACAACAATTCCCATTGATAAAACTAATCATTAAAATCGGACTAACTTTGATCTTTAATTGCGTCGATCTGATGGTAAAATCAATTGGTAGCGAATAACGTTGAACATTTCAAACTAAATTAAACTCCAACTCGAATAGTAACTTGATAATCAATGTTTCGAGAGTATTTTGGAAAGTATTACCTCAAACGAACCTTAGAACTGGACTCAGGAACTTTACTCGTTCGCAAATTTTAACGATAATAGTAGTAATAAGAGTATAGAGAATTCGAATGGTAATTTTATTCGAAATTCTATCATAGTAGTTTATTGTCTATTGAAAATTTTCGCATCGAAAAGTATAAACAAAGGATAAGTTGATATCATTGAGTATGAATGAAAGGCCGCTGGCGATGATGGTGAACAAAATTTGCTCGTTTCAATTTTAATGATGCTAATGAATGACTTGAAAAAGTAATCAGTTAAATGATCATCACTGTTTAACCTTTTGATGATAAACAGATTGGTAAATTTGATTACCCTGGTCTATTGTGCTCTCTCATCAATGAATTACTTTAGATTTGATTGATTTTCATTGTTAAATCTTTTGATAGTAACCAGTAGTAATCAACCAGTTTGTATTTCTCCTCATTCATCACGAGTACCCATCAATTCAGTCTCAATTCTCGTTTGACACTTTCAGACAGATTCCAAACTCAGGAACGAGTTTTAATCGCTCTAGACTCACAAAAAAGCACTTTGTTGATCAACTACCGAATATAAAACTATTCCGAGGCCATTTTCGATTTAAATCGTAATCTAATTGTTCAGGTCTGTTCTCGAAGGTTAATTTTAATCCAAGATACCAGAGTATAATCGTCAATTGTTGTATATGGAAAGGTGAAAGCACATTAAGGTAATGTCTATGCAATTTACTAACTAATTGTTAATTGTTTACCGATAATAATTAAAGTCAAACCTTTTGTTACTATTTATTTATTGTTAATTTTCAATACTTGAAACAACTGATTAATCAGCAAATGCTCAGTGAAATTCAATAACAAGTAATTATCAATAACATTTAAACGATCATTGAAAATAGTAAACTGACCATTAGAACGACAATTAATAACAATTATCGAAACTTGTTTTCGAGTTAACCAACAACCAGAAATGAATTAACTCTTTTTTTGTTGTAACAATTAACGTTAATTACTTACAATTACATGAAATTATCTGATGTATGTGCGTGTGATATATTCACCGGTTTAACCTAATCATATAATTTAAACAAATTAACAAATCAATTTAAAGTAAAGTCACCAAACTGTAAATGAAACTTCATCATCAACAGTGAACTCAAATTATTATCATAAACTGATCAAATATTAATTATGGTTAATAAAAATTAGTATCAACTAGTCAATCATTTAACAGATCATGTAAATAATTAACGAACAAACAAAAATCTAACTAATTAACTAAAATACTAATAATTCGTAATTAAACTAACCTTGATCAGAAGCTCGTTCTCCTTGTTCAGCTTATTTGCCACGTTGGAGGAGAAACGAAAAAGTAAAACTAAAAAGTAGTTTAGATTAACATTGATTAGTGAATTAACTGTTGATCCACTAACTTTATCTTCCTTTCATCATTATTTATCTTCTTCTCTTCTTCTTCTTTCTTTCGTCAGCCATTTTGAATTGAATTTTGAATTGAATTTAATCCATCAAACCGATTAATCCCTTTATCCATTGAAGAGACAATTTCGATGAAAAAAACAAAACAACAATAGTTATTGAGGATAAATTGTTTACTTAGATTTGGATGCTAATCGAAACAAACCAGACACCAAGTTGATTGTTCACTTAATCCAATATCAGGTTTGTGATGATTAAATAAATTGTTCGATTGATGTGATTACCTGTATCTTTTTTAGAGCAAAAGGCCTCTCCCTTTTCACTCTCTTTCTTAATACCTTTACCTTTTTCCTTCTCTCTCTCTCTCTCTCTCTTGATTTATCTTCTCTTTCGTTCCCTCTTTCGATATTTGTCTTCTTCCTTAAGGTGAGAGAGAGAGCGAATTACGTTCAGTACCAACGATCCACAACCCAAAGTATACGACATATTAGCCAAATTATCCATTTATCATCTTACACAATTAATAATTTTCTATCCAATTTGTTAATTTCTTTCGATTAATCAACAGAAATGATTTTCTTTATATCAATTGTTTGCCTTTTCTTTGGTACTCTTAACGGTAAGTCTCAATCTCTCGATGTAGTAACAATTATCTCGTTCAAATGTATCTATTTAGTTTAATTGTTATTACAATTTAATAGATTTTATGTCTATTATAATGTAATCGACTATTTTTACATTAAGTGATTTTCTTAATTGACACAATTTAATGACAACATAAATCTCTTCTTATTGGATTAATCGTTATTGCTTAGTGTTGGTGACCAAATTACATTAAGCGATCCAATTAATACTTGTTTGTTTTTCCTGGAAATCAACTTAATTTGTGTGTTAATTGTTTTTTGGTGTTTTTAATCATTTAGCTCAGTATGATGTATCCTCCGAGTCCGTTCAATGTCCTGGTGAAGGACTTTACACTGCTGCTCATCAATCGGACTGCGATAAATATTATCTTTGTCGTAACGGAACTTTGACCGTTGAAACTTGTCCCAATGGTCTTCTTTATGGTGTCCAAGGAGCTGTTTACGAGTTTTGTGCCCACAATTGGAAGGTCGATTGCCAGGGTCGTAAAGCTCGTACGTGTTTCGAGTGTACAATTAGCAACAGAAACTTGAGATTATCTAATTTTTGCTCCTTTCTTTGTTTGATTCGTAATTAGCTGGACCAATAAGTAGCCCTGGATGTCCATGGCAATGGGGCATCTTTGAAGATGAAGGTGCTGGTCAATGTGCCACAACTTATTCTGAATGTTCATGGGGAGCACCCGAAAGGAAATACTGTGAACCCAAAGGATTAGTTTACGATGAAAGGATCAAAGGTTGCAATTGGCCTGATCAAGTTGGTTGTAAGGGTGAAGGTAAATTAATAAACAAAAACGAATACAATCAATCAGTTAATTCATTCATTTTCTATCAACAGATATTCTTGGTTTCAAATGCCCTGAAGCTGATACTGGTAATCGTTACTGGCCTTACCCAAGATACGCTTACTCACAAGAAGCTTTGATTACCTGTGTTAAAGGTCAACCTCGATTAATCCATTGTGGTAAAGATACTTATGCCGATCAGAATTCAATGACCTGTGTTCCATACGACAAGGAAAAGGCCAATTAAATAACACGAGTGCGACAAAAAATGACCAATACTCAGAAAAGAAACAGCCGAAAGGATTAGTATCTCAATTTGTGCTATTTCTTTATCATTAGAACACAAAAAATGCCAACAAAAATCAATCGATTGCGATGCAATTTCCAATTTGATTTTCTCATCTTTTTCTGAATAATTTTTTTTACTTACAATTAAAAAAGATTATGATTAAAACCGAACCGATTAAATTAGGACTGGATTCCGTTTATCTGATTCTCAAACTGTGTCTTCTGTATTTAAGAAAACAAAATGAGCCAAGGCCACTTTCAGAAATCGAGTCGGTTATTAATTAACTCGAACAAGAAAAAACAACTAATCATTAAAAGGTGCGGTTCTTATACTATTACATGCAATGAATTTGATTCATGTTATTTACTCACTAATTAACACTAAATTGTCACGATGTGATCACTTAATTTGTTTAAAAAAATCACTTTTAATGTTGATGATTTTGTATTGGAAAACAGGATAAAAACAATTAACACAAATTAGGAAAAAAAAGTTTAAAGTAATATTTAGTTAGTTATTATTTGAACATTTAAATTAGATTAAAATCACTTTGGTATCGAACACTAGTTAATTAATTTGATTTGGTTGTCGATCGTTAAAAGATTTGTTGATTGTTTGCACTCTTGCAGACTGAAGCAGTATTTTTACTGACAATTAAATTACTCACTTTGAGGAGGGAGTATTGGTAATCGATTTCTTGATTGATCATTTTACGATTAAGAAAATGCAAATGAACGATGTCTTTGATAATAGATTAAGGTGCGAATGGTAGACCTGCAATATATGTAGAGAACCCGTGATGGTGTGGATTATCCTCGAATCCAGCGAATCTTTCAGCGATATTCGAACTGAAAACAACGGGCTCGAACGAAGCAGCGTTGAATTGGAAAGGATCGATTTCTTCATGGGAATTTGATGTTATTCGATTTATATACTCGAACCCTCGTGCTCCAGGTGAACCTGTGATGATTGTATTATCTTTCTGGAAGTTTAAAGCATCCGAACCATGGGAGATTTGACTATTGAACTGAATTGGTCCGGAAATATCAGATGAGCCGATGGTTGGTTCATGGCGATGATGGTGGTGTTGGGGAACATCTTCGTCTTCAAGATCGGATCCTGATCCAATGTATGGCGATGGTGGGTTGAAGCCAGAATATTCATTTGAACTTCTGGGACTTTCCTCGTATCCTCCACGAGAATCGTCGTAATACTTTTCTCTTGGTGGTTCACCTGAATGATCGGGGGATGAATGGTGATGATGGTTATGGTGAGGCGGAGGAGGTGGTGGAGGTGGAGGGGGATGAGAATGAGAATGATGTGGATGATGTTGTTGATGGTTATCAAGGTTATGGGATCGACCATTACGGGGAGAATCTGATGCTGAATGAGATCGATACCTTGGTTCTGAGTGATGAGGATGAGGATGAGGATGGGAGTGAGATTGGTGATGAGATTGATGGTTTTGAGGATGATGTTGAGGATGATGATGGGAATGATGTTGGGGATGATGTTGAGGGGTGGTGGTGTTGATGTTTGAGGCTCGGAGTCATAATGGTGATGAGGATGAGGTTGATGATGTTCGGGCATCTCATCAGGCATATCATGTGGCATATGATCAAACGAAGGTCTATCAGATAATGAATTCCATGAGCCTTTGGGAGTTAAATCTTTCTTGAAGAAAGATTCAAGACTATCTTCTTCCTCCTTTGGAGCGTATTTATCAACCAATTCACGGAATCGTGATTCATCTGGAATCTTATTTGACTTTGATCGGGTTGAAGGTGAGAAATCAAATGACCTCGGTGAAGGTGGTAAAGCCGAGAAAAAGTTCTTACTCTCAGCCGTCGATGACAAAGGTGAGGATGGAGGAGGAGGTGAAGGTATTGAATGGTAACGTTGATTGTAATAGATTTTGATATTGGGCTTCGATGACTAGAATCAAACATAAAATTTGAACAATATAAATGAATGAATATTAACTAATTGGGTTCGAAATGGTTGGTAATCTACTCACATGTTCAGATTGACTGAATTGTTGATTAGATGGTTGGCCAAAAAATTCATCCTGATAATTAAAGTAATTTAAACAATTATTGTCTTGAGGGAAAGAAGCAAATTAAAGCTCAACAATTAACGAACCTTTGATAAATCTGAAAAACTATTTGGTTGAGGGTGATGATGATTAGTTAGAGTGTATGAGAATCCGTTGTTATGATGATCGAAGTCAAGTCTTGTGTTACCGTCGAGTCCAAATTTCTGTGAATAAGACGGAGCTAAAGTTCCTAAGCCGATTGAGAATCTCGGCTCACCGGAATCATCTTCTTCTGAAGATGAGGATGATTTTGATGAAGATTTTGAGGATGATGATGATGTCGCTGAAAGAGATGATGCAACTAACGTTGATTCACCAGAACTTTCAATCGATGATGGAGATGAATTATTTGGTTTACCTGATTGTTGATTAGTTGATCGTTGACTGTCCATAGCAATTAACTCTAAATTAGCTGGAGCTGCATAGAAATTGGGAAATTTTTCATCTTTTCCTTCAGCAGCATAATTTAAATTGATTGTCAACACAATTAGAAGGCAAATTAAGTTAAACTTAAAATACCCCATGATGGAAGGTGAGTAAAGTTAATCACAATTAAAGTAAACCCAATGGAAACACACACAGTCGTACACAAACAATTAGCTGAAATTAAGAGACTTGTTTGATTGTGATTTGAAACAGTTATCGATATGTTTACTAATCAATGTCTTCTAATCAAATGAACAATTGATTGTCGATGAATGAACAGTTAAATGATTAAATTAAAGGAGGAGATGATTAAAAGAGATGCAAGTGTTAAATTAGCCAAAAAGTGAAAGTTAGAAAACAAGAAATTAAATTTACTTCGAATGAGAAAAAAAAAGTTCTAAGATTAAAGTTTAATTGAAGGAAAAATGATTAACTAAATCTAATCGTTAATAGAGATAATTAGATGAAAAGTTTTTCCGATTTTGGCTCAATACGTTTTCCTAACTCGCTCTTTTTAATGATTATCATCAACGATCTTATGGTTGATGATTTACTGTTAAATTGTAGCGATTAAATCATGAAACAAATTCAAATGATTAAGGGGAGAGCAGATAATCAAGTGATAAAAAAAGGTTCAGCAAATGATTAACTGATTGTTTTTATTTACTTCCTTTAATCCTTTCCAATCATATTAACTACTTGATCTCTCTCTCTCTCTCTCTTTGATTATTACGATTAATGAGGAAGATGTTGATTGTTTTTGATCATTTTAATACCATTTTATTATTCCGTTGATCATCATGTTAATTGTCTGCAGTTAACTCATTTTTTTAAGCTTCTCGCTTCTCGTAATTAACTGTTAATTTAGTTGAGAGACAATTTTTTCTTCTTATGTCTATCTTGTTAATCTTAACCAGGTAATTGATTGTGATCAATTTATTTTCTATTTTATGCCAAATCAATTAGATATTTAAATTGCGGAAGAATTTTGTAAATTATTTTCCAAATTAAATCTCTTTTCTTTTTAATTTAATTCTCATGTATTCATTACTTTCCGATTTAACTGATTAAAGAAAAAACAAATTCTAATCAAATATTTAAAATCAACTTTTTTCTCCGCTACAAATCAATTCTTTTCCAATCTAATTGGTCAACAGTTCCTAATCAATGTCCAATTAATGTTCAAATTGCAGCATTTCAACAAAATCAAATTAAAAAACTTTCTTCAATTTAATTGTCCAACTTTCGAAAGTTTCTCATAACAAACAACAGATGGCGCAAGTTTCGTTGAAAAAGAACAAAAATTTTGGCGCCAAATTTCGGCTCATTGAATGTTCTTTGTTTTTCCTCATTGTCTTTGTTATTGTTTCCATTTTTGTCTTAATTGTTATTTACAATTAATTTCAATTGTTGTCTTTAAATTTAGTGTATTTATCTAGTCATTAGAACTATGGCTTTGTGGTGTGATAAATATCGACCAAGTAGTTTAAACAAATTGGATTATAATAAGGAACAGGCTGATTATTTGAAGCGAATGGTAAATTGGTTAATATTATGTTTTAGCTTTTTCTGTTTCTATTTGACTTTAATTAGCTTAATTTGATTGTTTTTCTTTTCCATTAATTTGAATTCTATTTCTCTATTGTTTCTTTATTCTTTGTTTGTCTTTGAAATTTAGATTCGATCGAATGATTTTCCACATTTACTGGTCTATGGATCACCAGGATCTGGAAAACGTACTCGGGTTCAATGTATTCTCAGGGAAATTTATGGTTCTGGTGTTGATAAAACTCGAATTGAACATTTAACCATTGAGACGCCTTCTAACAAAAAGCTTGAGCTTAATTCGATTGCTTCTAATTATCATATCGAAATTAATCCAAGTGATATTGGAATTCAAGATCGTCTGGTTGTTCAAGATGTCATGAAAAATATAGCTCAAAGTGGAGGCCTTGTTGATAAGGTTCCGTTTAAAGTGATTGTTATTTCGGAGGCTCATAAATTGTCCAAAGATGCTCAGCATTCACTCAGACGAACAATGGAAAAATATATTTCAACCCTTCGATTGATTATGGTCGCTGATACAAGTTCAA
This sequence comes from Panonychus citri, assembly GCF_014898815.1. Classification (NCBI taxonomy): domain Eukaryota; kingdom Metazoa; phylum Arthropoda; class Arachnida; order Trombidiformes; family Tetranychidae; genus Panonychus; species Panonychus citri. Next base: position 3,243,179 of record NW_026515543.1, on the reverse strand, counting down.
CGATTTTACCACCAATTAAAAGTCGTTGTCTTTTACATAGAGTTTCAGCTCCAACGACCGATAAAATAGCTCAAATACTTGAATTTGTCGGACGGAGAGAAAATTTTGATCTTGGTCCAAATTTAATCTCGAAAATTGCCTCTGAATGTGATCGCAATTTACGTCGAGCCCTGTTGATGATGGAAACCATGTACATCAATTCAAGCCAAGAGATTATCAAACCTTCTTATATGCTTTACATTCAAAGAATAGCCAAAAAGATGATTGAAAATCCGACCTTGGAAAAAGTGAAAGACATTCGAGAAGATTTTTACGAACTTGAGCAACATCTTATCCCTGTGGAGATTATTTTCAAAGTTTTAATTCGCTCATTGTTACACATTTGTAATGGAGTTTTAAAAGGTAAATTACTTCAACTTGCTTCTCATTACGAACATCAAATGAGAGTGGGAAGTAAACGGGTCCTTCATTTTGAAGCTTTTGTCGCTCACTTCATGGCCGCTTATCAGAAATTTACTGAGGATAATTTGATTGACGATGATGAAGATTTACTTTCCATGTAGAATCAGGAATGTTCATCAATGGAAACTAATTCCCTTAATTGTTGTGGATCATGAAAACATTTTTACTTCCTAGCAGTTGTCGATTCAATTTTAAAAATTTCCTCTCACTCAATCAATTATCAATATTTTTTTATCTAAAAAAAATAAATCGTCGAGTTCAAACTCTTAATTTTGGTTTTTCAGTTTGTGTCAATTATTCACGAAGTATAATATTTATGAGGTTCAACTTTGGAGGTTAAAATGCAAAAATTAATTTCATTAACTCAAATTGCAATAATAATTATTGACAAGTTTGAATATTTGTGTTTCCGTTTCACTTATGACTATTTGTGAAACATAGACACAGTTACAGAATCAATGTCGTTGACATTAATTAATAAGTCGCTTTCTGTTTTCTTACAATATGAATTGATAAAAGTTTACGATGATGAAATTTCCAAATGAAAGTTTTGTTGTTGTTGTTGATTTTGTTGATCATCATTGAGGAAAAAGTCTTTCTCCTTGTAATTAATAATTAGCGGTGTGAAGAATAGGCAAAGTTAATTGAGAATTTAACACAAAAGGAATGTACCAGATTTAGATTCTTATTTTTTTAAATGCATTGTATCCAAATGATCATTTAGATGTAATTAATATCCATCCATTCATATTAATTAATATTAAATTGCAACACCTTTAAGATTAAAGTCAAATCTTTGATTTTGTTAAAATGGCAAGGATTGGATAATATTGAATTTCTTGTAATGAGAAAATCACTTCATCCATGAAATTGATTAACGATAATAATGATAAACTTTTTTTCTTTTCGTTTGCTTTTAAATTTCTCGTTGACATAATCGGATATCATTTTGTTGTTGTCGTTAAGGTTATAGAAGGATTAACCAATCTTTTTCAAGGGGATTAGTTAATCCGCTTGAATTCCAATCGAAACTTGCTTCTGGAATAGATGAGGCACTTTGTTCTTGGTGTTGCTTATTATCTGAACTATTGTTCAGTGAATTAGAAGCGATTGTCAACTGGTGAGATTGTTGTGATACTTGAGGCTCTAAAGGTACTATTGAAGGTAGTAAAGGCGTTGGCTGAGGAATCGTCAGCTTAGATGGTATGAGTGGAGTTGAAAAGTCTCTCAGACTAGGCATTTGTTGCTGAGGAAGAAAAAAGAGAAAATAATAATTAGAGATATCGACATTTTTCTCTTCTTCAAATTTCCATTGATATCAATAAGTGTGTCATTGAAATGCTTAGAAGAGGAAAAAGTTCAACATTAATCAGAGTGAAATCTTAGGGAAAGGTAAATAATACAATATACTCACTATATTTCTAGAATCAATTTTAAGAGATCGTAGGAAAACTTGGAATGTATGTGATGATTCCCAATTTAATTTGAGCGATGCTGCTTCTTCCCAATTAATCAACGATTGCCACATTTTACAACTGCAATTGATAGAGAAAAAGATAATTGTAATGAGTGTTTTTGATTATAACGATTAGTATTTCTTAAAAAAGAAAAACAGAAATGTCCTTGTATAAAAAAAAAGAGATAGAAAATAATATAATCGGTGCTGTAACTACCATTTTCACAGAAATTTACCTGTATTACAGGTAAATTGAATCAATGATTAAATTGATTTTATTTTTCCTTCTTTACGTACCTTTGAGATGTTGTATCGGCAAATAGATTAGTAGAAATAATTTTATTGCCTTCATTTCGTATATCCTTGGTAAATGATTGACTAACAATTGAAGATAGAGATGAATTTGTTAAACAATCATTATTGTTTCCTGAGTTTGTTTCATTCTCAATTTTCGGAGTAGATGAAAATATATTGGAAGGTAACACTGTCCGAGAAGGTAATGGTGGTAGAGATTTAATAGAGGTTGGGTCAGTTATTGTTTCTTTTTTCTTGATCACTTGATTGGTTTCTTGAAAATCGGCGAAATCACCAAAGTCACCAAAATCATCACCATCATTATCATCATTATCATCTGCACTTTGGTTTATATTAGAGTTAATTTTTTCTTTAATATCATCGACCTGGTCCAGTTTATCCTTTATCAAGTTATTATCACTCTTATCAATGGTTGAGAAGAAATTTAAATCTCCATCAGTACTAATATTATCTTTGTTATCGATCTCGTGGTTTGTCATTGTTTCTAATTTTGATTTATCGTTACCCTGGAAGAAACTGAAATCTCCAAAATCATCTTCGTCCATACTTATGTTATTATTATCACAATTATCACCTTGGAAAAATGTAAAATCACCAAAGTCATCATTATTTGTTTCGTTAAGCAACTGGTGTGTTTGATGTTGTTTCATTTCAGCATCATCTTGTCTAAATCCGTTAGCACTGAAAGCGGTTGTTGTTGGTGTTGTTGATGTCGTGGTTTGGGTTGTAGAGGATGTGATAATTGTTGAATTACTATTGTTATAATTAGAAGAGTTATTTACATTTGTACTACTTTGGAAAAATGTAAAATCTCCAAAATCATCATCAACTATTTTATTATCCTGGAAATTAGCAAAATCACCAAAGTCATCGTCAGCATTAAAATTTGCACTTTGAAAATCATCCGATTGTTTACCATTTGTATCTATAGAGTTCATAATTGGTTGAATTGTGAGCATAACTGATTAATTTAACTTGATGGATTAATTTGGTATTTTCAAAGTTAATCAATAGTCAGACTCAGATCAATTTCATTAAAAGACCAAAAGAGGAACCAAAAAAAACAAGGTGTGTAACCAAAAATAGAAACAGGTGAGTAATGATGAACAGAAATCTGGTACACAGGTTATTCCATGATATTGCTAATGGAGAAGATCAATTCTAATGAAACAGAGAGATTGTTGATTTAGATGATCATCATTAACCACGACAATAAATCACCGGAACTTATTATATGAAAACAGGGGGAAAATGGTTGATTTTCCTTCAAGATTAGGGAGCACAAACAATTTTTTCGACAAGTATTTTTTGTTCTCTTCTTGTGTCTTGGATCTTTGCGTTTTATCAATGTTGAAAAGTAAGAAGGTGGAGAGGTAAGATAATGAGAAGGTAATGAAAATGATAACAAGAAACAATATGAGAGAGAGAGAAAGAGAGAAGAGAGAGAGAGAGAGAGTAAAAAGGAGAAAGAGAACAGCAATAAGAAAGTAAGATAGGGAAATCTAATAGACTAGCAGAAAGGTTATTTTGTAATAAGCAATTAACTAAATCAGTATGTTAGGTGAAAATCTACTTCTAATTTGTCTCATAAAACAGAATAGATTGATAAATATTGTTACTCATCAAAATACTATTAAAATGTACATAGAATGAATGAGAAAAAAAAAGGTGAATAAGAGGGGACAATGTTTACATCAAGGTCTGAAAATACACACACAACACTAATGGTAACTTTGGATAAATTAAAAAAAAAATGATGTCCTTAAATGGTTGTACTATTTAAACAAAACAAACACATACACAGAAAGGTAGAAATTAACAATGAGTGTTTAAATTATGTAAATTGCAAGTGATGGGGAGAAGCTAAAAAACTAAAAAAGATCTATGATGATGGGGATAATGGAGATGATGATGATACTGTTCTCATCATCAGACACAGCTGAAAATAAGGTACAATTTACACCAACAAAGTTGCTCCATCCTCACGGTTTACCTGTAAAAAGATGATGATGTTGATGGAGGAAGAGATTAATTTGGTTTCATGATGAACAAGTAGATGGCCTCATCTACCTTGAACCACCAACCAGAAGATCACTAATCAAGTCACAATTTCCACATAATTAATTGTAAGAAAAGAGAAGAAAAGAAAAACCAATTTACCAACCAATTAAATCGTAAACAAATTGCCTACTAAATAGTCACAATTATTAATCTTTAGAATTTATTTTCAATTTTTAGAAGAAAAAAAAATTCGATTCTGATTAGTTCGTTTAACGAGCCACAGATGGAGGGACAATCGATTTTCTTTTTCTGCTTTTCGGTTGTGCAAAATTCTGAGGCTTCAAAAATCAAGAGTGAATTTTGTTTGGTTTTAACTTTAGATTTGTGATTTAATTTTCTAATTGTAATTTAAATTGTTATCTATTTTTAATTGTTGGTCAATAATTAGACACTTGTGTTGATCTTTTTAAAGATTAAGGAGAAATTGAATGAATAATATTAATGTCAGAGAATGAAAGATGAAATTGGTCAAGGGGCTGTGACCAAGTCAACAACATTTTTAACATCAATTGTGTGACTACATTTGAATTTTTGCTTTTAATTTCTCTTTTAATTTGATTTTAATCAATCTTAATCATCATAACAATTTAATTTTAAATCTTGATCCTCTTCGATCGTTTTACTGTTTGTAGCTATTTTCCTTTCCCAGTGACATGATTCCAAATGATTCGGTAACTTTTGGATTATATTGGTTGCTCATTGATTAATACGTATACATATTAATATACATACTCTTTGGTTGGATAGGTTTTTTTTTATACATATATTTATCTTTTTATTTATCATTTTTTGATTTTGATTGGATTTTTACTTGCTGTTGACACTTTCGCTGGTCGAAGAGAGATAACAATGACATCGAAACCTGTAAATAAAATAATGGAGCCAAGTAAAGCTGATTTGATTCGTGCTCTATGTGCCCTGGAAGGTGAACTTCAAGCTAAAGATATTGTGATCAGTATACTCAAGACGGAACAAGTCAGGAGGCTTATTCATCCCTGTTATAATAAACGCTGGTGGACACAACCTCAACCTCACTCAAAATTGTCTACCGACACCATAATACCAAATAATCGAGCTCTAAAATGCAAACAATTACAATTACAACAACATATTCAACACCAAGACTCAACAACAACAACAACAAACTCCCAACAGAATCAACAACAATCCAAACAGCTACAGCAACAAACCAATAAGTCCATTCAAATTGATCCTTCTGATCCTTATACAGCTTTGTTAAGAGACACTTATTGTGCATATGATCCAACATATGATGAAAACTCAATCAAATTAATCTACAATCTACAATATCAAAATTTAAGGAACCTTATAGACCATCAAAGGAAAGTGAGAAATTATTTAGAATCTCAAATATGTGAACGAGAGGCCAAATATAAAGCGTGTTTGGAGGAATTAGAAAGTGAAAAAACGAAAAGTGCAAAATACGAAAGGGACAAGATGATTTCGCAAATTGAACTATTGGAAAAGGAAAAAGAATCACTTGGAGAACAATTGGAAATAATTAAAAGTGATCTTGAAAAGGTTAAAGAACGTGAAAAGTCAATGGTCATGTGTTTAGTTACCGAGCGTAAAGAATTAATTTGTCGTCTAATTGAACATGAGCAACATAATAACGCGCTGATCGACATGTTGACCGCTGAACGATGTAGAGCCGCTGAGATGAGTGAAGATCTCGAAGAGGAATCGAAAAGATCATTACAAATGGAATCAGAATTGGAAAGATTAACAGCCAGTCACGAATTATCAAAATCACTGCTTTTGGATAAAATAAATAATCTAGAAAATAAATCAACCAAATTAGAAGAGGAAAATGATAAATTGAAAAAGGAATTGGAAACAATCAAATCAAAAAGAATAGCTCAATTAGGTGAAGGTGTAAGATCAACAATCGTAACTGTCAACTCAACGGACCAAAAGTAAGTTATGATTAACTTGTTGTTAATTATCATAATCATGATTCGTTTTCCTTTTTTTCTGCTTTCCTACCATTTAATTACATTTACAAAGTGATAAATGTTTAATTAAATATCCATGCAAATTTTTTTCTTCAGACAAAATAATCAGTTAATCATGTTAGTTGATCATTTTCACCTTCACGTTTATTGGTGATAGTTACACTTATACACACACACACCTAATCGACAGGGACCAAACCTACAAATAGTTTGATCTTTTTTTAATTTCAAGGTCATCACTTTGCACCTTTTTCACTCATGAGTGATTAATGATGTGACAGATATCTAATTATCTCCCAGTCAATCAATTTATTTCATTGCCTTTCATTTTTAACTAACAAAATGTAAATTAATGATTCTTTTTATAATTAATCCATGTCAATTTGTGTTCTATTGCCATTTCTTTAGGATTCTCACGCACCAGGAACCGGGTAAAGTTGTGATTGCCAGTGGAAGTCCTCAAGCACCGATACAAAAGAAATTCTCAACTGGCCCAGTAACCGGAACTGGATCGAGCACTAGTCCATTATTTCGTGGAACACCTCCTCCCATACCACCCAATAAGCCCATTCTTCCCGCTAACGCGTTAAAAGAGCGAAGCAAAGAGATTCAACAAGCAACTTTACGAGCTAAAATGATCACCACAACCTCCACCAACAATACCACCAACACCCTGTCCACATCATCATCAACTCCTGTACCCGTTCAAGGCGAAAGAAATGAGAAATCATAATAATCGACAATTTTTCATCTTCCTCTTCAATCTTGTCTCCAAATCAATTATAATAAGAATCATCATCATCATCAATTGTTTTTATGTCAATGAAAAAAACGACATTTTTAAAGTGATGGATTGAGAATCAAAACTGTCACATATTTAGTCTTAAAATCACAAAAGTAAACGGCAGTTTAAGTAAACCCATTTACTGTACATTCACAATTTAGACGATGATTTTAATTGTTAGACTAGCATCTTCTTATATTTTCCCTTGACAAACAATTTATCGATTACTAAATTAATAGTTAATATAAAATTGCCAGCTAAAAAAAAACGATATTGATCATAAATTGTTGAGTTTATCAACTTTCTCTGTTGGTGATTTAGTTGTATTGTTCTGGAAAAATTTTCGCACATCAATTGTTCTTGTTTTTTTTATGTAATTTTGTTCCAATCCTGATTTGTTCTCTAAAAGGAACAATTTAAAATAAGAATTATAAATAAATTAAGAACAAATAATAGACAATCGAAAAATTCTAACCTTTAATGAGAAAAAAAAACTCCAGCGATAACTTAAAATTATCGTAAAAAAGGTAATTAGACTTTTTGATTATCCGAAACAATGGAAAAAAATTTTTCGCAGTCGACAGGATTCGAACCTGTGCGGGAAAATCCCAATGGATTTCAAGTCCATCGCCTTAACCACTCGGCCACGACTGCAGGCTTATAATTCTGTCCTTGAGGGGCTATATCATTATTGAGTCAATTGCACGATCGTTTCCAACTTCGATCAGTTCAAAACAGAATTTGAAATTATTATTTATTCTCATCTCATTTGTATATATTGTATTTCCTTGCATAATTTTGAGTTGGTTACAAGAAGAGGAATCAACTGGTTGAATGACTTAATCAACTTGTTTTACCTGTTTTGAATTAAGGGGCTGATGAGATTTTCTGGTTATGCTAATTGTGACTTGATTGTTGGCAAAACTTTGCTCCTCAACTTGAAAGTTGAAACGTTTTCAATGAAAAAATCTTAATTATCATCAATCAGACTTGTTGATTTATCTTAATTAGTACGTTTGTTTTTCACAATTTACAATGATAATGTATCTCAATGTGAATTTTGTTTAACTTGAAACTATTTTAATTGTTACTGTTGTTGTTTTTGTCTACATTACAAACGATAATCAACAAGAATTAATTCTAAAAGATAATCATGATACATGTAATTGGATAAGTGGCTTGAATTTAAATTGTTAATTTCAAGACGTCTTGTTAATTTTCAATGAAGATCATAGTATTGGGCACGTTTATGGTAAATCTATTGATGATTTTGTCTCATGATTATCATGTTATTCAAAGTTGATTGTTCCTTTTAGATCATCAAATATTAATTGGAATTCTAATTAACTGTACCATCAAAATGATTCTATCATGATGATTTTCCAGTTGATTCAGTTGTTCCTTGCGATTCCAAGTAGGCAAGATATTCATTCTTGGCCTTTTCCCGATCTTTCACATTTAGAACCAAAGATGATCGATTTTTCCTCTGGTAATAATTTTTAACTCGATTCCAGAAATCTTGACACTCATACAATTTGTTCAACACTTCATCACAATTAGGCTCTTTATCTAAACACTTCTTAACAATTAAATCTTCCTGAGCACAAGGATTCTGGGCCATCAGGGATTCCTTCACTTTCTGCCGCTCCATGAAAGCCTTTTTATCATTGTCCATGATGAAGAAGGGAAATCTAAAAGAGAATAACAATTAATCAAATAGTAACAATTTGAAAGAAAAACTTTAAAACAATTGGAATCAAATGAATGGAAACAAAAACAAAATCAAAGATGAAAATGAATTTAGGTTACCATAGATACGGAAAACACATGATTTGATCACATGTTTCATTGGAAATTGTGATTTGTTGTTATGGAATTTAAATTTGATTATGTTACCAATTAATTGTCCGATTGTCATTAGATCTCAATTAGTACGTTACTTGAGTGTTTCTCCATCACCATCATCATCATCATCATCATCAACAACCACCGATTCATCAATAGTCTCATCATCACCTTTACCTCAACAAGATGAACAAATTGTTGACAATTGTATTAAATATAAACCAGTTTTCGAGACATTGATTGGCTTAATTGTCTCGTGTAAATTAAATGTTTCATCAAAATTATTTTCTCGATCATCAACAAATTACTTTTCTTCACCAAATGAAAATGTTTCTCTTTTCGATGCCTCAATACCGGCCACTTTACCGATTGTTAATCGTTCCTGTTTAGAGTTGGTAATTAAATCTGCTTTAGCTTTGAATTGTACAATTAATCCAATTTGTTCATTTGACCGTGAACATAGTGTTGATCCAGTTAATCCATCGGGTTATCGTTTGGTACAATCAAGAGAACCGATTGCTTCAAATGGTTATATTAAAGTACCAATTGTTTACCGTGCAAATGATTCTGGTCACTTGAAAACTATTGAATGTAAATCGATCCATTTAGAGGAACATGTTGGATCAATTGATTGTAATCATTTACTACAATTTGATGGTATCAATTTAAATTCTCGTGGTCTTGCATTGGTCAAATTCGTATTCAACCCTTCGGACATTACACCCAAAGAATCAATCAGTTTGGTCAATGAATTGTTACTAATACTTAAAAGGTTCGACAATTTTTCCCAACATTTGAATCCAATCAAATTAATCCAATTATTTTCCTTTAATTGCAGAATCGGTGCTACAAGTAATCGTTTAGAAGAACGGATTTTATCAATCGATGCAACAATTCAACTTTTCTGTGATTCTAATCCATGTAAACCAGTGAAAATTACACTTTGTAATTCACAAAGTGTTCTTGCTAATCATTTAGCTCATGAAATCGGGAGGCAAAAGTCATTCATAATTAGGAAACAATTAGCTCCAGAAAATCATCTGTTCATAGGTCCATTAACGGGAGGTCTCAAGCCAATTAAATCAGCTAATTATGACACTCGAACGATGATCGAACCTTCAATTCCACCGTTCAAATTTCTTAGTTCAAAAGATTCACAGGTCGATGATAAAACTTTAATATCATTAGAAAAATTAACCAAAGAAATTCCAATATTACCGGAAGAGGAGAGATTAATTCTCATGAATCAATATGGTTTATCTTTATATCAATCTCGAAGATTAATTGTCAACAATTATTATGAAATTTTCATAAAAATGATGACAAAAGATGAATCATTATCAACTAATCAATTGGAAACTTTTTCATTTATAATAGATGTTATTGAAAAATCAATTCTACTCACTAATCATGAAGTTGATCAACTTTATGATTGTGTTGATAATCTAGTTGCTTGTTATCATTTATTGAGGACCAATATAATTTTACGTTCAATTGCAATTAAAATGGTTTCTGGTTGGTTGGAAGGTGATAGAAAATCTCCAGAGCAATTAATAGAAATCAACGATTGGTCAACAATTACTGATGATTCTTTGATTGAACAGTTTTGTAAAAAGGTAATTGAAGATCGAAGTACAGTCGCTTTTCTAGTTAGAAGAGGTGATAAACATTTTGTCCACAATTTAGCTCGAAGAGTGAAAATCGCCTGTAATCATAGGATACCCGAAGATCTAATTGTATCCAAATTGTTACAATTAATTGATTCTATCGAAAGACCAACAATGGTTAATTTCGTAGCAACAAGAAACAAAACTTGGTTAAAACGACCTAAATTGTTCACGACTGATAAAAAAGATTAACTTGTTTCTCCTTAATTGTTATGAGATGAAAAAAATTTGTACTTTCTGAAATGGATTTCATTGTAGATTCTGATTACAATAAACAAATTGTTCGCAATTTAGTATTTACAAGTTAATTTTTGATGATTAAAGTGATTCCATTGGATTAATATCCATATTTATCGTTTAGAGCTGTTCTTCCGTCTCCAGTTTGTCCTTTTGGTGGTAACCAGTCAACATAAGCTTCTTGATCAAAGTAATTAGACTTTTCTTTAATTGCTGCTTTAAGTTTATCTGATTTTGATTTATCCGTTTTCTTGATAATTAGTCCAAATTTTTCATCACCTTCGGATGAGGATGCTGATTGTGATGTCGATGGTTTCGGTAGGGGTGATAAAGATGATGAAGATGATGAAGGTAAATTTAAAACTTTTGCTTTGACAGTTTCCTCTGATTCAGTGAATGCTGATGCAGGTTTTTGAATTAAACTCTTCTTGGTTAATGAAATTGCGATTTTTCCTGGTTCTGGTTTGATTGGTTGATTATCACCACTTATAGATGATTGTTTAGGTTTAACGTTTAAGTTAATCTTAATTGTATTAGATGGTTTATCAGTCACAATTGATTGTTTGACACTAGAATTTGATGAGGTGATTGTGCTGCTTGAAGATGAATCATTTTGTACCGATGATTGGGTTGAATAAACTGATTCTAGAGCTGGAAGTGTGAAACTTGGCTTGGCGATTTTAATTAGTCGTTCGACTTTTGCCTGTTCCTTTTCTAAATCAGCGATGGTCATTCGAAGTTTAGATTGTTCTATTTTGACATTAAGAGATGTTTTCATTGGCTTTTCGTCGCTGCTATTGATATCTTCCATAAATGCATCCAGAGCGTCGACATTTTCCTCATCGCCTTCGGGCTTTTTATCCTCCTCGTTTTTTTCATTCTCCGTTGATTTCCTGATACTTTGACTTTTCGTCGCAATAGTTAACGTGGCCGCTTTTACTTTTAACTTTTGTAATTCTTGACTTATCTCTTTCCATCGTTCGTTTAACTTGTCGAAATTAAGTATCTCTTGAATTCCACTTTTGGCTGCTAATTTTTTCGCCTTCTTGTTTTTATATTGATCAGTTTCGTCCATTACTTCATCTTCAGAATCCGAACTATCTTTTTTCTTTCGCTTGAGATCTTTCTGCCTCTGCCAAGGGAATAAAAGTTCAGCTCTGTCCAGAACTTGACAAGCACGAAGGCAAACATTAATCAAAGCATCTTTTTTCTGTTGGAAAGGAAAACAAAAAGTTATTATTTCATATGTTCAAATAGATTGAAAAACACAGAATATAAATTCATCACCTTTGGTGTTGGTTCGCCATCAATTGGTACATCTTGACCATCGAAAGGTAATTGTATGGTACATTTGAACATTCCATTGTTAAAATCGACTTTATATTCGAAATCATAACCCTCAGAGTCGAACCATTGTTCAATTGATTTCTGTGGATTCTCACTGTAAGCGTGTTCATTTGGTGTAGATCCTGTTGCCGAACCACCGCCAGTTTGAAGTAAATATAAAACCTTTCCAAGTGGAGTTGCTTGATCACCTTCACCTCGTTCATCATTTTCATCATCTTCATCATCTTGAAATCCCCATGAACAGCCTTGATCTTCCTTTTCTTGAGCTTCTTTCTCTTATGAACTGCCTCTTCCATTTCCAGTGTTTCCCTTTCATCCTCCTCACTTGGAGTAAGAGTTGTACCCAAAACAAATAAACGGGAACTCGCACCAAATTTTATTATGTCATTACCGGTTTTCACTTTGATTGGTCTATTAGCGGGAATTTTGGCCTTATTCACCATTGTACCATGAGCAGAATTTAGATCGATAAGGAAAAATGATCCATGAGGCCTGTCTTTGGGATTCCAAAGGAGACAAGCATGAAAACGGCTTAAAGATGAATGATCCATTGGAAAATCGGCATCTCGAGAACGACCAAAGATAAGTTTTGGCTTATCAATTTCTTTCCTAAGAATGACAGAACCATTTTTTATCACTTCGATATAAAAAACTCCCTCAGGTACAGGATCACTTGTTAATGCATCAGGAATGACAGGTAAACTTTTATCCAAACAAATCGAATCATTTTTCCCTTCAACTGCGGTGGGAGCTTTAAATTCATGTTGTCCCTCAATTGGATTCACTTTTTCACCACGTTCATCATCAATTTCCATGATTAATCTGTAAAAATAACTATAAACCAAAAAATTAGATTCACAGAAACAGTTTATTATTGAAGTGAGAAACAACAACAATAGGTAAGCTTAAAATCAGAATATTTTTATCCAAAGAACAAAAAAGAAGAACTCAACCGATGGAAACAAACAAACAAGAAGTAAATTCAACTCTATTAAAATAATTTATCGTCGAGAACAATCAATTCAATTAAGAATCGTAATAAAAATCTCACAAAATTAAAAGAAAATTTTTCTCACAATCAAAAACTGTTTACATTTCTCTCGGTCCCTGGTTGTTTCTCCAAAGTGTAGATGTCGCTTTTCTCAACACGTGTTTGGGTCATTCGATTTGAGATTTTTTCATTTTAACTGTTTACATTTTTTTCTCGTTGAAAAAGTGAATTTTTTTCTCTGTTAAATTAACTAATTAATTAGAAAAATGTCTTTAGATTTTTCCGATGGTTCTGGTGACTTTGACGCCGGTGGTGTGATGCTGGACAAAGACTTGCAAAATTTTATCCTTCAAGAACAACAAGTTGCCCAATTCAATGCTCAGGTAAATGGTGATTACAATTTGATTTCCTCTTTTACTTTAATCAACACTATTTATGTTTTTCTTTCTGGCTCTGATTTTCAGGTACACAAATTAACTGAACATTGTTGGGACAAATGTGTTAATGATAAATTAACATCTCGGTTTGATGGTAAAACTGAAACATGCATCACTAATTGTGTCGAAAGATTTATTGATGCATCGGTTGTCATTGCTCAAAGATTTTCATCGAAAATTATGTCGTCCGCTAAGTAATCAATTGGAAAATTAGAGAAAATGATGGTTGATAATAAAGAAGAGAAAAGAATCCAGAAAACCAGGAAAACGTTTCGTCAAAACAAAGACAAAATGGAGAACAATAAGAGAAAGTATTAATAGAAAAATCAACAATCGATTAACACAATAAACATTCTTACCTTAAATTGCTCATTGATTCAAACAATTTATTTATAATCCATTCTCATTTAAAGGTAAACAGAATTTGCAAAAAAATAGAAAATTTTAAAAATCAAAACTTGATTCCAAGAAGACCAAAAGAGTCAATGGTTCGATTCATTGGAAAATTTTTCTTTAATTCAAATCGGTGCTACGTGCTAATCGTCCGATTGTCATTAGATCTCAATTAATACGTTACCTGAGTGTTTCTCCATCATCATCATCATCATCAACAACAACAACAACCACCGATTCATCAATAGTTTCATCATCACCTTTACCTTAACACGATGAACAAATTGTTGACAATTGTATTAAATATAAACCAGTTTTCGAGACATTGATTGGCTTAATTGTCTCGTGTAAATTAAATGTTTCATTAAAATTATTTTCTCGACCATCATTTGGTACAATCAAGAGAACCGATTGCTTCAAATGGTTTTATTAAAGTACCAATTGTTTACCGTGCAAATGATTCTGGTCACTTGAAAACTATTGAATGTAAATCGATTCATTTAGAGGAACATGTTGGATCAATTGATTGTAATCATTTACTACAATTTGATGGTATCAATTTAAATTCTCGTGGTCTTGCATTGGTCAAATTCGTATTCAACCCTTCGGACATTACACCCAAAGAATCAATCAGTTTGGTCAATGAATTGTTACTAATAATTGTTGAGAGGTTGGTACATCTCGACCATCCATTGTCTGGTACATATCATAGCTCTCGTTATCAATTAACAATTAATCAACAATCTAAATAGTTACCAACTGAAATTATTCAATTCAATTGAATTGATCGTTCAAAGAAAGGAAATCAAAATTAGTTGTCAATTAAGATGCGAAAACAATTAAAATTTAACCTTTCGGGATGACATTTCATCTCTAAAATGAATTAAAGAAAACGATAATAACAATAATAATGGTTAATTTGTAAATGATAGTGAATTAACTGATCCTCTCAAGCAATAATTAATCCTTCTGAATCATCTTAATCACTCAAATCAGTTTACCGTTAAATCACCGTAATACAAATTACCATGATAATTACAAGTCTCTCTGTCATCAAGATATAATATTAATACCATAAAATAAGACTATCAATTATTATGAATTTGGGAAAAAAATAATGAATATATTTAATTATTATCATGATTAAAATGTTAATTAACATTTTCAGGCCCTGTTGTTAACTCTTGAAGGGTTACGAACTCAATTACAATTAAAGTGACAAGTAAATTGTTGGGATGCAAAATTTGTTGAACCAGAAAAAGAAACATCAACAATCAACATTATTCAACTTTAAATTGTCGATAATCATGATTACAATTAGTTTTAATTCGGTTATTTGGTGGGAACAATTAAACATTTTTAAAGAAAATTATCGTTACAATTGGTTAACAAATCACTTGACAATTAACAATACAAATGATCAATTGACCTTTTATACTGATAAAATTGCTATTTTAATCAACGAATTAAATTGTTTGATTAAATTAACCCAACAATGACCATGATCTTTAATTATAATTAACGTTTTTATACTATTAACAATTTAGTAACCACTCACCATAATGATTATGTAAATTACACCCAAATAGAAAAAAGTTAAACACCTTTTAATTGTAATTAGATCAAAACCTTAATTGTAACAATTACGTTTTTCGTTACTACTACTGTTCAGCAATTAACTTGAAGATTTTTGTTCATTCAATTTTCTTGATTGTTGCCTATTGTTAACTGTTGGTTAACCTTTGATTAGCTATCATTTTATGAATCAAGATACCAAAATGTTATCATTTAAATTGTTGATTTAACTTTTAAATTGTTATAATAATTGAAAGTGGACTTGAGATTTTTTTGCCAACAATTAACATTTTTAGGTTAATAGCTAATTAAGTGTAATACTAATAATAATCAAAATATGAGCCATGATAGACTGTAGTTAATTTTAGTGATCAACAATCAAAATATATTATAAAATTTCATTACAATTTGTATGATTAACTTAATTGTTTAACTTGAGGTTAAAATTTTCTTTCACTAATCAAACCAATTGATTGGCAAAATAACAACAAAAAGATGGAATCAAGATGAAGAAATGAAATCAATTTTATTATAACAATTAAATTGCAGAATTGAAGAAAATTTTACAACAATTGATAATAAATTGTTCCGATAGAAAAATTTAAATTGTTATATTAATCAAAATAACAACAATTAACTACGATTCTTGGTTGTATGAAGTGAGTGTGTTGATGAAATTCAACAACGATCATTTTTGATGAACATATTACAACGTTGTCTAAATTGTTACTGATATTAAATCGTTGGAACAATTAACACAAGGTCGAATCGTAATTTGATAACTAAATTAATGTTAATTATTGACTAATTGTTGGAAATTAAAATGACAACAACAAAGTTAATTGTGAATAAGTTAAAACAAGGACAAGAAATTATCTTGTACCAAAGGCAAAAAAATCAAATTGTTTACACAATTTACGTTGGAGTTAATTGTGGTTAATTTAAATTTAATTATAACAACAATTATCATCAATCAGACCTTAACCTTCAATATTATTATGATGAAAATTAATCATCAATAGAGAGACTGATGATTGATTGATTAAATTGAGAAAAAAATTTTCTGTCTTCTTATTTCTTCATCTTCCTTTCAACAATTAGTTAATTCAGTTGTCTTGAAAACCTTCATTTTGCCTTCAAATTGGATTACAATTTAATATTATCAATGGCAAGAATCAACAATCAAGACACCAATTTATCAAAAAATCGGCTAACTATTCAACTGAATATATTACAATTAGTATATTAATCAAATGAAAAATCCTTTTGTCTAATACCAATCAATATGTTATATTAATTGTTTCCACAAACTGTTAACCTTTTTGTTTTCTAATCATGATAACAATTAATGAAATGAATGACAATTAAGGGCGATAGTGAAAAAAGAAAATCGAATTTTGTAAAAAACAATTGATTTGTAAATTCTAATTGTTTATCAAAATGTTAACGATTCGTTTCAGGGTTTCAATTGTTCAACTCTTTTACAAGTGTATATTAGAACTCTGAAAGTTAATTGTTCTTGACTACTGATGATAATTAGTATCGAAAAAGTTACTTTGAATCCAAGCACCTTCACCCATTCAGCTCTTAATTCAGAATATGCAAGTTCAGTTGGTGATAAAAAATGCTATCGATTATCGGAAAAGGTGCTGAATCTTATTGTTTCAAGTTCATAGGTTATAATTAATATCTGTTGGGTTCAATTGAAAATTAACACTGCAGGGTAGATGACTAAGAATCTTTTTATCATTGAAAATTGGGACTGACCTCCTGGTACTAATGATGAGTGGCCAACTCGACGTCAAGGCCTCGTTCACATTTACTGGGTGACAATTAAGTAACGCAAAACTTTTTTCGGCCATAAAAGTTGTACCTTTGATACGATCTTGATCAAATTTTGTAGATGTTTTGTTAAAACAATAGGAAATCTAATGAATATATTTTCAAAGCTCCTACCACAAGACAAACCGGTGTGATTAGACTTTAAACAGAAAAACACCTCAAACAACAGAGTTTTCCGGTTAATTTGTAACCCCTTTAAAGTCGATTCTCTGTTGATTGATCACATTTGGCGCAGATACTGAAGCTAAGTGAGCTGATAGCCACTCATTGCGAGATAAAAACTCAAAATTTGTCTTGGTTTAGCTGCTTTAGATAGGCCAGCCGGCAAAAGACCATTCACTTTTTGTCACTTGCTTTGGTATCTAATTGAGATCCTAGAATTTTGAAAATATACACATTGGTTTTCCTATTGTCATGACCAAACATCTACAAAATTTGATCAAGATCGTATCAAAGGTACAACTTTTATGGTCGAAAAAAGTTTTGCGTTACTTAATTGTCACCCAGTACTTCAAGAAATCGATAGATGCTATCTTTGACTTATGCAAATAAGCAGCACGTGCTCATTTATTGTCAATACAATTTTATTGCAAAAAGATTCTTTTTCTCCTCTTGAGCTGATACTTGGATATTACGTTAATTCAAACCGGAAACAAAATGATATTGAGTGCTTGAAATATGAAAATTATGAAATTATTAAATTTCAAATGAATAAAGAGAACTGCTGAGCTTTGGCTCATTTAATGAGTTTCATCAGTTTATTACTACTCACGGAAGTTATGTGAATATATTTAGACCTGAGAGACAATTAGTTGACAAATAATTATGATTGTGCCGAGTTAATGAGTTACTTTCAATTAATAGCTGAGGGAAAAGTTTTTGATTCAGTTGAGTAACTAAATTGAATGTGTTGATACAATTTGTTTGACGATCTCCATTCCCCATTGAAATTGATCAGTAATAAGTTAATATAATTGTGAGCAATTTAATTGTTTGAAACGATTAATTGTGAAGTAAGAAACATTTTAAAATAATTAATCTGATTGTGAACAATTAAGATCTGAAATAAACATCCTGAAACATGAATTAATTGAGATTTAATTGATAAGCTCAATCAAAAGTAAATCAATTTATATATATATAAATTGTGATTAGTATTTAAATTAAGTATCATGATTAAGATGATCAGTTATACATAATCCTGTATTCTCACGCAATTTAACTAAACCAATACTGGATTAATTGTGAATAGATTTTAAATAATTAGTGGACAGACTACTCTTCATGTTTGTGATTAAAACTATTCAAGTTTGATTTTAATCATTTTGGATGCGGACAATCAACAAGATTAAATTACAATCAGCAATTAATTAACTTTGATTAAACTTGAATGACAACAAGATCAAGTATCAGGTAAGTTGATTGATAAACAATTAAAAGCCCAATTGATTTTAGCGTTAACAATTTAACTAATCATCATCATCATCATCGCCAACAATTTATCGTTGGTGATAATAGTTAATAAAATAAACTAAAAATAACGGTAAATTTAATTACTTTCAATTGGAATGAATTAAATCATAAACAATCAATTAAATATGTAAGGTCTAATTAATTCACGGGGATGAGGTACAGGCACCCTTACAAAAATGCACCGATTATGATCGTACTGCAAAGCCTAACAATCAGTGAGAGGGTTCAAAGTAATTTACCCTGATAGCCCTTTCGCTGAATAGCTTGACAATCAGTAAACAATAAATTAATTAAGGAAATTGTTTAATTGAAATAGTAACACTTTGTTGAGAATTGTAACATAGGAAACGGAAGTTTGAGAGAGAGAGGATAAGCTTTAACTTGAGGTTAAAGGTGAAGTTGAGAGTAGAAAAGGTAAGAGATTAACTGTAGGTAAAGGTGTACAACAACTGATTGATGAGGAAAAGGAAATGCTTAAGGTATTTATCCAGGTAGGGAAAACATGTGATTGGTTACAAAGATTTAGAGCGGGATAAACAAATGTAATAATTAGTTAATTGTTGATGGAGAGAGAAAGTAATTAAGAGGGGAAAAGAGGCAATCGAAGCGTTTCCCTTACAGAGCCCCCGCACAAAGCGTCAGTTATGGCCTTAAATGGTTCTAATGACGTTCGTAAGCTGAGAACAGGCTCTTTTCATGCTTATACGGCAAAGGCCGTTTAGAATCGATTTCTCCATCAATAAAATCTTCTGGATAATATTTTTGTTCGAGTTTTTGTTGTTGTTGAACTTTTCTTGGTAATTTGGGATTGGTTTTTAAAGAATCAGGCCAATCAATAATTTGTTTTAAAACATCTTTAAGTAGTCCACCCATATTATAGTTGAGAGGCCAATTGTATCCTCGATAACCCGTTTTGGTAAATCGTGGTTTTGTTTTGTACAATTGAAGAAGGGTTGATTCGATTCGAGGCATATCAATTAAGTAAAGCCAAAGGGTAAAAGCGGCATCAACTATCGGGGAGTGATAATTATTTTGAAAAATTTTACCAAATAAAATGAAAGCGCTGTATTTGATTCCAAGAGCGGCTTTTGATCGAACTCGACAATTATAATAGAGAGAAACATCGACGATACGAGGGAGTAAATAATAATGATCTTGAGGAGTTAAGAAGAGATCGGAGAGATCAGCAATGTGACCTGATAAAATAATTCTATCGTATTTTCTTAGAATTGTAAGAACTTCAGCTCGAACTTTTAGAAACAAGGGAGCGAATCGAACATCTTCATAAACAAGTCCATGAAAAGCAGTTTGCATATCCCAATTTGATGATGAGGGATGGCGAATAAATGAATTGTAAATAATATTGTTGCAATGATCGATGATTGAAATCCAAACGGGAGCATTTTTAAATGTTCCATCTTTCATAACAATGGTTTGTTTTTCGATGTCAATTGCACAAATTTTGAAGTTGTTGTCAGAAATTTTCTTAACAGCTGATGCAATTTGTTTTGAGAAATGATCAGGAGGAACCATCAAAGGTAATGAAGGAATAGATTTGGCTAAGATGACATTTTTATATTGCTTTTGCCGTTTGAAATTTTTGTCTCGATTATGTTTCGACAAATTTTTCCTTCGATGTAACAATCGAGATTTTGTTCTTCCGATTAAATTTGTTTCAGTCTCTTTGGAATGAGCGGGAGTAGTTTTGGTAATTGGTTGATATTTCTTCGCTTGACTGAAATCGAAAATCAAATCATCTGAATTTGTTGATTGTTGAGATGATGGAAGAGACGGAGAAGATTGTTGAGATGATGGTGTTGATGGAACAGCTGATGAATCTGACGTTTGAGATGATGAAAGACTTGATGGTTGAGTTCGATAAGTTCGAGGATCTGAAGGAGTAATTGGACTGGGAGTTGGACTAGGAATCGGACTATCCGGAATCCGTTCAATTACTGTTGTCAAATTTTCTGACGGAATTTGTACTATTGGTTGAGGAGGTGGATCATTCCAATCGACACAATCCTCTTCACGAGGTCGGCTGAATGTAAATTTCGGCGGTAAAATTACAGGGGTTAATTCTCCTCGTTTTCTGGCATTTTTATTAGCTCGTCGACGTTGATTAGCTTGAGCTTTTAATGATCTCGAAGCTTCAAGTATATCCCAGGGAATTTCTAAATCTTGAGTTGGTGAAGATGAAGGAGGGGGAGTAATTGGCTTAATTGTTTCAACTGATTTATTAATTTCTTGAGTTGATGATTTGGTTGCGATTAACGGTGAGCCCAATTTTTCCAATAATAATTCAAATGAAGTGGGTTTAATGAATAAATCTGCTGCTGAAGTTTCTGAATTAACTAAAGTTTTATTTGTTGCTGTGGTTGATGATGAAGGAGTTGGTGAACTTGATTGTTGATTAATTGTTAATTTTTCTATTTGTTGTTGAACTTTTGTTTTTGATTTTCTCTGAAGATACTCTGATGGAGTTAATTTCTTTTTAGCTGGTAAATTTAATTCTGTATCAGATGAACGTTTAGATGATGATGATGAATCTGATAAGGTTGATTGTTCAGGATCACTTAATAAATTTCTTAAGGATGAACTTGCTTGTTCTTTGAATGCTGATTGAATATCTTCATCAGTAAAATCTACTTGATTAACCTGATCAATGAAATATAAATCACTTGGATTTTCGTTTAAAGTTTCGTCGTCGATGAGAAATGTATCGGCAACGTTACGGCAATCGAACTTGTAATTGTTGTTTAATTGTTTACAGTTTTCAGAATGTCTATCAATTGTATTATAATCACCATTCTCTGAACACTGAGAATGAATACAATTCACTTGATTGTTGGTTAATTTTGTTTCTCTTCGTCGTTTAATGGTTCTAATTTAGAAACCATTTTCACCACAGAAATTAAATTGACACAGAAACATTTTGTTGCTCATTTTTTCTTGATTAATATTCTTTGTTAAAGGTTGATTCTTGATCGCTTGTGATAAAATGTGAAGAAAACGGGCACAAGAGCGACAATAAAAGAAGGTACAATCGGCACATTTCATCGGCCGTCGAGCAAGTTGATCACACAAGAGACAAATTTGTGCTTGTTGATCACCAACAATTTGTTTTACCGTAAAACCAGGTTGAAGATTCACCTTGTCGAATGACACTGAAAATTGACGATCGGTGATCGATTCATAAACTTTTTGAACTTTTAATTTGATGAATTTCTTAAATTGTTCACCATCCAATTCCTTGATGAAGTCATTTCCTTTATTTCCTTCATTACCTTCGTTACCTTCATCAGTCTCCATTACTGATGACAACTGCTTATCCATTTTAATCAATTAATTTTCCAAATTAACAACAGGTAATCCTCCCAATGTCACCAAGGGTTCACTTGAATTTAAACACAGCAATTTATTTGTGGCGACGAAATTAAGGAAAGGGTAGGATTAGGAAAATTAATTGTTGTCTAAAGTAATTTACCCTATTAACAATTAACTGGGATAGGATAAGGAAAATTAGTTAACAAAGTAGTTTGAAGTAATTTACCCCAATATCTACTTTGACTTTGTGCGAAGGTTATTGTTAGGATAGGAAATGGAAATGAAAGGAAATTAGTATTTTCTAATTGTTGACTTAATTGTTGAAGAGTTTGATTGATTAAACATTTGTAACAATCATAATTAATTGTCGATGAGAAAGAGAAAGACAAATCAAATCAAAAATCACAATTTTCATCTTCACATGAAAGCAGCATGTTAACCAGGGTAATTTACTTTGGTTAAATTTGTATCAATTTCTAATTTAAATTGATTTAAAGTTGATTAATTAAGGAAGTTTGAAGTAAATTACCCCAATATCTTCCTTAATATTAACTAAATTAACTAAATTAATTGTTGATTTGATTGTCACAAAATGAGAGAGAGAAAAACGTGTCAACACATTTGAGAAAATTTGAATTTTAACTCTTCTAATTGAAGAATAGAACAAAACTGACCAATGTCAGAAAAGACAGAGAAATAGACAGAGAAAAGAAAGAAGAGAGAAAGGGAGAAAAATAGAATAGAATTTCTAATTGGAGGGAAACGGAAGACAGAGAAAAGAAAGAGAAAAATTTGTGCGCAAGCGCAATCAGTTGATTAATAGATGAGATTTCAAGGGTAATTTACTTTTGTTTCTCTCTAATTAATTAATTTAATTAGTTAATTAATTTACTTTTTAAAAGTTAAATTTATATTATTTTTGTTAATTAAGAAGTGCTCTTTCTTTTGGTGTATCAATAAGAAAAATCGACTGAATAGATTTTGAAGAATCTTCAACTGAAAATTTTCAATTGGAACGAGGTTCACATCAAGCAGAAGGTAAGTTCTGATTCAGCTTTTTTCTTTGTTTTAATTGTTTCAATCAATCTTTAAGGGTAATTTACTTTTATTTTGATTGTCTCAATTGTTTCCTAAATTAATTGAAAATGAATTAATCAAATTTTCAATTCAAATGTAAACTTGGCTCAGGGTAATTTACTTTGGCCATTTTACTTTTGCTTGAGTTTCTTTCTTTTCTTTTTATATATTAGAGAATCAAGAGGAACGAATTGATTGGAAATCTAATTAGATTTGAAAAGGTAGATTTAAATGTTAAAATTAATTAGAATTTAGATTTGAAAATTAATTGTTTTCTTTTGTTCTAAATTAACATGTTGGCGACGAATTGGCCGTGGGAACAAAGATGGAGGAAAGCTTAAGATAAGTATTAATCTTTGTTTAAATGTTGACTCAATGGTCAAAACTCTTTCTCTATTCTTTGAAAAATCGTTTCTCTTTTAAATTGATTTAGTAAATCTTGATCATTCAGTGAATAATCAGCTTGTTCAGGGTAATTTACTTTGAACAAGAAAATTTCTAATGAAAGAAAGGAAGAGAATGAGACGATTAATTAATTAAAAATTAGAATGAGAGATTGAAAGAGTTAGAATTAGATAGCTTTTTAATGTTGAATTTATCAACTAATTGGACTCAAAGATCAGGGTAATTTACTTTGGTCTTTTATGGTCAATGATTGATTAATTAAAACTGTTGATTTGTGAATTTGATTAAAAACTAATCTCAATTGGCGTGGATTTGTCAACGACTTACATGAGAATTTCATCCGAATAGATGAGTTTCTTTCTAAGAGATAGAATCTGAATAAATGATCCAAGTGTTACTAAATCAATTTTCCTTAATTGTTTTCCTAATTTTGTTTAAATTATATTAACGATTTGTTTTGTTTTTTGTATTAACAGGGAATCTCAATAAGATCAATCCAGATTCAACATTGGCGAATTGATTAATTCCACCAAGGAAGGACAGAGAAAGAAGGACACAAAATCAACGATGGTAAAAGGGTTTGAAAAGTTCAATTGTTTGGACTTTTCTTAATTTGAATGAATAATCAGATATCAGGGTAATTTACTCTGAACTGATTTCATTCATTTTGTATTTTGTTATTCGAAAAGAGGTAATTTACTTTCTATCGAATTTAAAATTTGACCAATGCTATCTAATTGTATTGATTATTCAGGGTAATTTACTTTGAATATCAATTTGTATGAAAGATGATTGATTATCTATCTTTACATAGAGTAAGAAAATGAGATTGAATGATTAATGAAGATTAATTAAATTAATTAATCTATGAATGATTGAAAGATGAGAGTGAAAGGTAAACTGACAGGAAGTTATTAAGTTAATCGAATCAATTTGATTGATTAACTTATTCTGTGTGATCTGATGTTGTTAAAACATCAGCTGATTCATCTGTTAGATCGTTCAACTCCATTCTTTCACCTGCTAATTTTAAATTCTCAAAATTAACTTTAATTGGTGGACCTTTTAATCCAACAACTAAAGCAGCAGAATCATAAATCTCAATAACAATGTAATCTCCTTTATAAGGAGCAGTTAGTTTCTTTCCTCTTAACTTATTCTGAATTTTGACAGAAATTTTCACTCGATCACCTACTTTAAATGGTAAGGGTTTAGGATCGATAAGATCAATTCGATTTTGTTGATTCATTATCATCTTTTGATAATGATCATTTCTCATCTTTTGTAGTTCCTCTTGAGAAGATACTGTTGGCTGAATTTCCAGTTCATTCAGTAAAGGAGTATTTGGTAATTTACCAAACAACAGGTAATAGGGAGAAGTTTGTAAACTTTCCGAGTGAGCAGAATTGTAGCTTAAAACAAGTTCAGTTATCCATTTGTCCCAATCTTTAGGAATAACCGTAAACATATTGATTCTATTTCCAAGAATTCCATTTAACCTTTCGATGAGTCCATTCGACTGAGGGCGATAAGGTGTTGTAAATTGTAGCTTAATCTTTTGTTGCTCACAAAATTCCTTGAAACCATTTGACCTGAAACAAGGTCCGTTATCAACTTGAATAGTTTTAGGATGACCGATAAATTGAATAATGTATTTAACAAATTTTATCGCATCATTTTCTTTTTGATTCCTTGAAGGTTGAGCGAAAACGTATTTCGTAAAATAATCAACTGCTGTGAATAGATATTCGTTGCGTTGTGATGAGGGATGAAATTTTCCAACGATGTCGATTTGCAATCGATCCAAGGGTTGAATTGGAATCGGCATTTGATGAGGTCGATGATTGTTTGTTGTCGGATGTTTAAAAGATAGGCAGGTATCACAATTAGCGATTTTAGATTTCAGCCATTCATCCATTTGAGGGAACCAGAATATCTCTTTGATTCTTTTTGTTGTGGATTTAAATCCAAAATGACCTCCGATAGATTCCGTGTGCATTGCACTAAAAACTTTTTCTTGCAGAGATGCAGGAAGAACGATAACCAACTTGTTATCATTTAATTTTCTATGAAGAATCCCTTGTTTCATCACGAAGTGTTTAGTCAAATAGCCTTTCGCTAATTGACGAATTGTAGTTTTGACATAATTGTCCTTTGCTTGATGTTTTTTAATTTCGCTCGAATTATTAAAATTATTATCATCAGTGTTTCTTTGATCACCAGTTACTATGAATTTAGAAATTAACTTATCATCGATAATTTCAGGTTGTCCCAATTTCTCTCCAATTTCTTCCGCTAATTGTTTGGAAAATAAAATCCATTGATTCTTATTTTCTTCATTAATCATCTGTATATCGTCACAATCGAAATTCTTAATGAGAATTTCATCTTTATCCATCCAATTATAATTATGATTTAGATGATGATGAGGATTTTGGTGTAACTCGTTACACATGACATGACCATTTTCCTCGAAAGCAAATAATAAATATTTATAGTAGTCTTCTTCGTTGATTTCACCGATTTTCTTGTGACGCCATTCACTTGATCGTGAGAAGCAATCAGCTGGGTGAGTGTCACCTTTGCTGTACTCAATTTTATAATCATATTGGGACATCAGCGATGCCCATCGGTGTAAACGTGCACATTTAAAATTAATTTTAGGTAAAGCACAAAGTGCACAGTGATCAGAGACGATCGTAAAACTTTTTCCACTTAAATAATGAGAGTATTTGTTAACTGCAACAATAACCGCCAAACACTCTTTCTCAGTTATTGTGTATGCCAATTGATATTTTGCAAGTTTCTGACCAAAATACGAAACTGCTCGCCATTCATTATTTTCCAGTTGAAGGAGTATTCCTCCAACGGCAATCGATGAAGCGTCAACCATCAGTTTATGTTGAGCCTCAGGTTTAAATTGAGATAATAAACAATCTTTGATTAGAGAATCTTTGATATGTTGCCAAGCCTTTTGATGATTTTTATTCCATTCGAATCGTCCTCTGTTCTTCTTTGAACAAAGTTCGAATAAAATCGAAGCGACTGTTGAATAATTCGGAATGAATTTTGAGAGGTAGTTAAAAAGTCCCAGTTGACTTTGAAGTCCCTTGACGTTTTTCGGAGGTTGAAATTCTTTCAATCTCTGAATTTTCTCAGGATCAGGGCGAACTGAATTTCCGCTGATTATATGACCAAGGAATTTTACCTCTTTGTGTCCCCATTTACATTTATCAGGTTGAACCTTTAGACCAATATCTTTTATTCTTGAGAAAACAGCATTTGCATTGTTGATTAGTTCTTCGAACGATTTTCCAAAGATGACAATGTCATCGATGTAAGCTAAACAAGCTTTGTAGAGTAGATTTCCAAAAACAGAATTGACGAATTGTTGGAAATAAGCAGGGGAATCAGCTAGACCCATGGGTAAACGAACATACTGGAATTTACCCATTTCAGTTACCAGAGCGACTTTTTCTCTTTCTTCGGGATTCAATTGAATCTGATGAAACCCTTGAGCAAAATCTATTGTGATGAAATATTCATAACCTGCCAAGGCCTGAATATGATCATCAATATTTGGCATAGGATATGATCTCGTTTTCATAATCGAATTCAATTCTTTGAATGAAGTTACCAATCGATAATCTTTACCACCAGGTTTTCTACCAGAGCGGGTGATCCACCGCATGAATTAGAAGGTTCGATGATATTATTTTGAATTAATTCTTTTATCTTCTTGTCCAAAATTTCTCTCTTTTTCGGGCCAAGTCGATAAGGATTACATTTAGGAATAGAATGATTACCAATATCGATTTTAATATTTACAGTTTCAGCTGGAATACAACCCAGGTCGTATTTGTGAGTAGAGAAAACGGATTTAAATTTGTTGAGAAAATTCATCATAGATGATTTTTGTTGCTGATTTAAATTAGTTGAAATGCCTTTAATTAATGTAGATTGAAGATCTGAGATTTCCTGTGGGAATTCATCTCTTCTCGTATCTAACTTTGCTTTTTTAATTTCATGAAGATATTGTTCATCTGATAAGAGGACATGATTATCATGTTGATTAAAATGGCTTGATTGTTGATTAAGATGATTTGATTGTTGATTAAATGGCGTTAATTTAAAAGTTGATTGTGGAAAATTTAAGTTAAAATTAGAAGAAGAATTTGATCGTTGATCAATTTGATTGATTTGATTAAAATGATTGTGACTAGAAGTTGAAGGTTGATGATAATTGTGAGATGATTGTAAATTGATTGTTGATTGATTTAATTGTTGATGATTTAAAGTTGATTGAGACATTTGTGAAGGTGAGTTTGAGGTTGAAGCGAATTGTGAGGTCGAATTTATGGACTGTGATTTGTTAATTATGCAGTTTGATGGGTAACAGGCCGGTCCATAGATCTTTGGGAATTGAGTGGTGAAGAGATGGTGGAACATTCAGGTCCGGGAATTTTCAAAGTAACTTTGAGTTCTTTACCAGATCTTGTAGGTTTCATCCCTAATAGGGTCAGCTTCCAGTGCAGTATTTGACCAGAACCAGAAATTTTTACCAAGAATCATTTCTAACGGTAACTCTTCTAATACAAAGACTCTTAATGGATCTAATTTGCTCGGGTTTTCCAATTGGAAAACCAATTGGGTAACACCAACCGCTCTCACAGGTTTATTTCTCCCTGATAACCCTAAAAACTCATGTTGACTTTGGTAGATAGGAATTTTCAATCGAATAGCTAAATCCTTTCTCATGAAGGTTGAGCCTGAGCCGGAATCAAGAAGAGCTTCAAGCTTAGCTATTTCAGGGTGATCTACATTTATAATTACTCTCGGTCTCATGTTAATCTGATTGTTGATAGCTTGTATCATACAATTAATATTAGTTTCAGCGGCTACTCTAGCCTGACAGTTTGCTGTTGTGTGACCATAGGTCGTACAAAGAGAACAGTAATTACTATTATTACTGTTTGTGTTACTATTACTATTTTCATTAGTGGGCTGTGGTTGATTATTCTGTTGAGGTTGAGGTCTATTTGATTGCTGATAGTTTGACCTTCCTCCTCGTCCTCTATAGTTCTGAGATCGACCTCTAGAAGGTCGTGAATTGTTAGGTGATGAAGAATTATTCTGCTCTTGGTTATACGTTGATTTTGATCGAGAATTTGTGGGAGTGCTTGATCGTTGCGATCGATTAGAACTGTCTTTATTAGGTGTATAACCAGAATTGAAATTGTTTGATTTTCTATTATTATTGTTATTGTTATTTTGATTCTGTCTCCGACTGTTCGGACTTGGGACATAATTTTCATCACAAGAACTATCTTTAATCTTATTACTGTAAATGATTAGAAATTTAGTTAATTTGTCTAGAGTGTTTACATTTGAATTATGCCTTAATGAAAAGCTTAATTCATTTGGAAGCAAATGAAGAATCAGAAAAATGATTCCTTTATCGGGAATCTTAGGTATTACTAACCTAGCAGTTTAGTGAGCTCAAAGACATAATCACTTGGATTAGTGCCTTTGACAAATTTTTGTTAAATAGCTTTTCTGTGGCTTCTACTTTTTTCGCCGACAAAACTTTCTCTGACTTGTTTAACTAATTTAGAAAATGAAATACTGGGATTGTTTTCATAATCTCATCAATAGCTTTATGAATATCATCAGTAACTTGAGCAAAGGGTTTTGATCGCAAGGTGATCAGAAAGCTCTAATAAGGCGACTCTTCTCTCTAATTTGTTGAGCCATTGGCAAAAAGTCAGTGACCCTTTTTCAATGTACTCCTCAATTACGGATTTAAATTTAAATCCATCAAGAATAGAAGGTGAATTAGGTCGAAACATTTGTTGAAAAAACGCAGGATTGAAAATTGATTGATTGAACATTTGATTTGAATTGATTGGCGTTTGATTAAAGGTTTTGATTATTTGATTTAGTATTATTTGGGAGTGAGAATGATAATTATGTGGCTCGTCATTGTCATCGTCATTGACTTGACCTTTATCATAATCATCATTCTGAGAGAAACACTCGAAATACCTTTTAATCTGCATTGATGTGAACTCTAATTCCTTAAGATAATCTTCAGAAAGATTCTTACCTTCATCAATAACGTCTTCTTTGATGAGCTTACGGAGATTCTCTTCAGTAATACCAGAGTTTAATTTGTGGTGAATTTGGACATTCCAGAAATTTATCATCAAAGGGAAAATTTTTATCAATGGGTGATGAGAAGGAAGAGAGGAGACCACAAATAAATGCTTGAGTTGTCATCGCTTCGCGAATGACCTTGGTGACATAGGCTTTACCTTGAGGTGAATATTTGAGGCCGTAGATTTCACATAATTTTTGTCGATTAGCATCATCGCTAATATAATCGCCGATTGTAGTTGATATGGACATAATTGATTGATTGAAGGTCCAATCGTGAATGTTGACTTGCTTGTGCGAATGAAAAAATTCAACAAGAGATTCGTTGAGATTTGGAACAGAAATCGCTGTTCTTATTGATGAGAAAATTTTTGAGTCGATTGATGAAAATAATTTTGAGTCTATTGATGATGTTGATGAGAACGAACGCTCCACTTTGTTAATTGTTTTTGATTGTAGCTAACGAGCACTTGGGAAACACACTAATTGCTAGTAAACACGTGGTAAGGAACACACTTTCACGCTACCTTTAGTAAAGATGATGATTACCACCACTTTCTAAAGTAATTACTCGTTTAAGTAATGAGGGATCTCCACCATTTGTAAGGTCTAATTAATTCACGGGGATGAGGTACAGGCACCCTTACAAAAATGCACCGATTATGATCGTACTGCAAAGCCTAACAATCAGTGAGAGGGTTCAGTAATTTACCTGATAGCCCTTTCGCTGAATAGCTTGACAATCAGTAAACAATAAATTAATTAAGGAAATTGTTTAATTGAAATAGTAACACTTTGTTGAGAATTGTAACATAGGAAACGGAAGTTTGAGAGAGAGAGGATAAGCTTTAACTTGAGGTTAAAGGTGAAGTTGAGAGTAGAAAAGTAAGAGATTAACTGTAGGTAAAGGTGTACAACAACTGATTGATGAGGAAAGGAAATGCTTAAGGTATTTATCCAGGTAGGGAAACATGATTGGTTACAAAGATTTAGACAGGATAAACAAATGTAATAATTAGTTAATTGTTGATGGAGAGAGAAAGTAATTAAGAGGGGAAAAGAGGCAATCGAAGCGTTTCCCTTACAAATATTAGTTAAAGTAATCAAAGATTAATAAATTAAATAATAATAATCATAACGATAATTGTAGTTATTTGATCAATTAAACAAACTTTCATCATCTGAATAAGTAATCAGAACTAAATTAAAAGTAATTCAGTTATTAACAAAGCAGAAATATAATTAACATTGAATTAAATGAACCAATAACGTGATTGATATTAATGGTCAGTAAATCAAATAGTAATCAAATTAGATTGTTAATTGTTGAGGATAAATTGGGAACAATCAGTAAGGCAATTAAAAGTGATTCAGTTAATCAATCACCTAAAGTTAACCAATTGTATTAATGATTAGCTGATTACTTTTGTAAAAATTTGATTCCTTGTCATCACTTTTATGATCAGAATCACAATTATGATTTAAACAATTTAAATCAGTTGATTATAACAATCAGTTACATCAAAGTGATGACCATTATTTATATGTGATATTATTAAACTAAAATCTATTGATAGTGATTAATGAATCATAATAAGATGAAAAGTAACAATCAAGTATTGATTGTTAATCAAAATCTTAATTTGATACAAATTAACATTTCTGGCCTTTGTCAGCATGATGATAATCATGATGATGATGATGATAACCTAGAGATGATCAAGATAATAATAATCATCATGATCAAGATGAAAATATCTCATTTTTTATCAACCAACTTTCTCAGTCTCTTGTTAACTATTAACTTTTTTTCACCTCAATCAATTGACATTAACTGTTAATCAAGTGATCATTAAATCATGATAATCAAGTGTAACATGAGATGATGATGAAGATGATGAAGATGAACAGAAAAAAAGAAGAAAAAAAATCACATTCGAAACTTTTTCAGACGAAAAAAAAGTTTCTAAAATTCTGATCTTTAAATCATTTGAATAAAATCATTTACTGATCATTTATTAGATAATTATGATCAACTTGATAATTAACTTTTCATAAAGTTCAAATTTTAATTGACTTCCATGAATCAATCATACGTAATCAGCTGATTATCCAATTAAATCATCATTGGATTGATTGTTCATTATCATGGGAATTATAATCAACGGAAATAAAAATCATTCGTTAATTTTAATCGTCACTATTTAAACCAAACCTTAATTTTGTTTTTCTTTTCTCTTGATTAGGAAGTTCAAATTAATAGAATTAAAAATTAATCATTACCCTGATCATCATCAAATCGAGTTGATTAGGATTGAGAAATTAAAATTGCGTGTCTTTTACATAATAAGAATTTAGTTCCAAGGTTTATAAACAATCTTATGATAACTTTGTTTCAATGATTGATGAATAGATCATATCATCATCATCATCATTTCGTTGAATTCATTTGCATGTTAATCTTTTCTCATTTTTCATGATAAATCGTAAGATGAACTTGAAAATTTGCACCAAATATGTGATAATGTTTCAAAATTCAAGGTTTTCCATATAATAAGTTGGAGGGAAAATGTTTCCATGATTCAATGAACTTTTCTTGAAGGTCAGTTGTTTGTTGGTTTGTTTATCCCATGAAAATGGCCATTGCTCTGGAAATAGTTACATGCATCAATAAACCATGTAATCAACAACATTCATCAACAATCATGATGATGAAATAATCAACAGCACAATTAAATTCCAATCAAAAAGAGAGAGAGAAAATGATTTGATTCAAATATGAAAAGAAATAAACAATTTCTCCTTTCAGTCTGATAGCTAATTACATCACCATATTGGTTAGTTGTTAAAGGGAACAATTAACTTTAATGACAATAAAACTGTTCAATTTAACCAGTAATCATATTAGCATTTAGATTGAATCAGATTAATTGATTTACCTGAAATTGAATGTTAAAAGTTAAATTGTTTTGTGGTTTTGTAAACAAAATAATCAGAACTTTTTTTTTCCTCATTAAGTTAAATTAGGTTTTCAATTGAATACATGGAAGTGTTTATGTTAACGGGAATCAATTTGAATTCAATTTATTTGAATTCACTATTTGTATCTATTGTTGTTGTTGTTGTTGCAAATTGTAATCAAATTTGTTCACAACAAGAGAAAATAGATTACAATTTAATGTTACGTAGCAATAAAGTTATATTAGGATGGAAAGGTAAAGGTGTAGATACGGAAGATGAACAGGTATTAGAAAATTGGGATAAATCTTTTCTTTTTCACCAAATCTCATGAATTGAAAGTTTCTTTTTTAAGAATATTGTGAGTCTTTCTCTCTTCTTAATCATCTATTAGGTAAAAAAGAAAAGGATGAATGATTATAATCATGATAATCATGATCTTTCAACGGAATTTACTATAACTTCCACTTTTATCTCCTTCCTTTTCAAAAGTAATTTGTATTTGAAAAGATATTTGGGTTTTATGGTTAGTATGATATCTACACACGTCTTATTATACCGATTGTGATACATTAACGGTACACGAATGTGAAAAGATAATTGTTACTGTAGGAACAACAATTAACTCATTTAGCACCAAAAACACAGACTGATTTACATTTGTTTCCAATGATGAATTGCACACAAGTGAAGGAAAAAAAACGAAATTCAGATGAAAGAATGGGACAAGAAGGACGATTCAACGGTTCTCCAATCCAATTGAACCAGAAGATTTTGACAATTCAACAGGATTTCAGTCTATTTCTCAATTGGCACGTTTACTATTGTCTTCTTTTTTCACTTTCTTTGTTAACACAACCACCACCAAGTAATCAAGAGAAAAAAAGTAGAGAAAATAATTGTTGATCATCAAGAGAGAGAAAAAAAAACCAGAAAACCAGGAAAACGATTCATGAAAACAAACATAATTTCCTACACAAAAATAAGATGGAGAAAAGAACAAAGAAGAGAAAGTGTTATTACGAAAATCAACAATTGATTCACTTTCATCGACAATTAACATAATAAACACTCTTACCTTAAATTGTTCATTGATTAAAACAATTTATTTATAATCCATTCTCGTTAAAGTCAAGAGGGAAAAAGAATTTGAAAAAAATAGAAAATTTTAAAACCAAAATGGCGATCACTTGATAAGAAGAAAACAAAAAGGTAAACAAACAATAAGAGTAAAAGAGTGAAAATAATCGGGAAATTAGTTAATTTCAAATTGAATTAAAGGTAAAATTAACTTAATTAGAAGTGAAATTAATTGGGAAAAAATTACAATTAAGATAAAAACAAAAAGAAAAAAATTAAAATTAGATATCAGATATTAGATAATTAATCGAATATCGATTAAAACGATTTCTATTGGCCAATTGATATCGACGAAGGGTTGATCTCCCTTAGTAACGAGATCGCCTCTTAATTTGGTTTGTTAATTGTTCATCTTGTGATTAGTTCTGTTAATTAATTAACAATATTTCCATTTAATTTTAAAGTGTCCACTGGTTGAAGATGTTCCTATTAATTACATGTAAGTGTAATAATTAAAGTGAATCGTTAACTGGTTTAAATCTTTGGTTTAACTTCAACACTTTTTCATTTCTCTCTCTCATTCTTGTTAAAATCTCTTTCTGTTCATCTCTCTTATTTTACTGTCTATTTTTTTTCAGTTACTTTTCTTCATCTTCTTCTCATCATCAATAACAACTCACTTCATTTTTATCATCATCATCTTCATCTTCTGAAAAACTTCTTTATATAATTTCTCATTCTATCAGAATTTGTTCAACAGACTGAGTACCTGTTTGAAATCGCATGTTATATGTAAGGAGAAAAAGAGAAAATTCTTTTTTTTTTCATATTCTTTTTTCCATCTTCTCTTGTTCACTCCTTTTCTAACCTTCTTTTCTCTGAGTATTTTTTTTCTAATCCTTTTTTTATCCTTTCTTTTCTTCCTTTACAGTCTCTTATCATCATCATCATCATCGTTGGTATTTAGTATCAGTCCATTGAATTGTCAATGCAATCAAGTGTATCATGTTTCGTTGCTGATTCTGTTTTTGTTTTTCTGCAAACATGTTTTCCATTCAACTTGCATCTCCAGTTGGCTCTTTGACTGCTTGTCACAGGAATCAAACCTTATTGTTATCCTAGAGAACAAGGTTACATCAGATTAGCTTATTAATATATTCTAACTCTTGATAATCCCAATTTCCATTAATTGTTAATCTTTCAGTGGATTAACTCAATCCATCCTCTCGAAAATCCGCTTTTCCCTTCTCCCCCTCACTCCCTCGTTCTCTCTTTTTCTCTTTCTACCCCAATTATTTTACGTTTGTATCAATTCATTTAATTACAATCAGTAGTCACTAGCAGTCGTTTTCGTCCTCGAAGCTCAAGTAAAAGAAAAGAGGTAGATTAATGATTCTGATTGTTATCATTTAAATCTTATCATTAACTTGTATCAGTTTTTGTGTTCTTGTTATAACTTTTTTTTTTGTTTTATCATTATCTTAATCATCATTTCATATTATACAATTAACAATTGTAATACTTTTTTTTCCTCCTCCTCTATCATCATCTTTATCTTCCTCCTTCCTATTATCTCCCTCATTCGCTTTTCCCTCTATTTCTGAACAACATCAACAGTAAAATGGGAGGTGATTTATTCATTTGCTGATTTTTGTGAAAGTTTCAATCCCGATTCTCAATGAATGTTTCATTCTGACGATTGTCAACAAACTGTCAACATTAATTCATTCTCTTCGTTATTATTATGATTTACTTTATAATTATGTGAATTTAATAGTGTCCTTTTCTTAATATTCATCCATCAGATTGTCATCAACTGTCATCTAATTTCATATTGTGGATCCACCGCCATTGGGAAAAGATTATTTCTGAAAACAACCGGAAATAACCTTGTTCATTGATTGATAAACCATAACTGGATTTACTGCTGATTTATCATCAATTTGAACTTGATTTATTGTGTGTGACTATGACATTGAATTATTATCAGCAAATGACATTTACCCAATAACATGACCAACTTATACAATGGCTGTTGATTGGTAGTGATTACTGTTGATTACCTTTGATTGATTTCGTTCAAAAATAACTAAATTGTTAAATAGACACAATTAAAACCAGAGAAAAGTTAAATTGGATAATTTTTGTTTCTTTTCAACAACAATCATCAATAAACAAACCAAATAAGGTAAGTTAATAAACTTATATTTAATAATGGTTAATTATTTGAGTTAGAGTTAACTTTATTCACAACATGAAGTCAATATATTTATTTTCTGATCTGATCAGTAGTTTTTGAGTTAGTTAAATCAGGTCACTTTTCTCAGCAACGATGAGTTTTAGATCATGAAATTTTATTTATCGACAACTTTCATGTTACAGAAAATTAAATTTGTTAATACTTCACAATTGTTGTATTTAAATAATACATTAGTCAAATGAGAATGATCTGAAACTTATTTTGACATAGTATTATCGTGATAGCACTTTTTCATTTGATCAACAGTTTTACCGGAAACTTGATCTTCAACAATATCTAAACCAAATACTTGAGATGTCTGAATAATTCAAATAATCGTCATTTAACCGAGGCTAATCAAGTTTTTGGCCTTAAATACAGTCACTTTTCAAAATAGTTTGACAATGTTTGAATATATTTTATCGAGCAAGCATAAAACATTTGGGTGTTTATAATTGAGTGTAGTATAACTTTAATTAACTTTAGTCTCAGCTAGACCATCACTTTTAAGGCCAAAAACTATTGTCTGATAGCCTGGTTAAATGACGATTATTTGAATTATTCAGACATCTCCAAGTATTTTAGTTTCGAGATATTACCTGAAGATCAAAGGCCACTTTCTCATTCGGTAAAACTGTTGATCAAAAAAGTGCTCGATCACGATGTTAACCCATACTAGATAGCCTCAAAATAAGTTTCAGATCATTCTCGACATTGACTAATGTCCATTTATTTAAATACAACAATTGTACCAGAATGATATTTTTAACAAACAATTAATCTGTAACATGAAAAGTTGTCGATAAATAAAATTTCATGATCTAAAACTATCGTTGTTGAGAAAAGTGATGAAGTTTAACTGAACTCGATTTCTACTACTGCTCAGATCGGAAAAATAAATATTTGGATCATTCTACAAATGAAAGTTTCAACTTAACTCAAACTAAAATTCATGACCATCCTCCTTATAATAATAACATTCACACCGATCAGTCTTTGATTAACACAACTTTGATTAGTAAATTGTAATAAAACAATTTAGATATCCTTTATTATAAAAAAAAATCTTTATTACTCTCAGTGTATCAGCAAATCACTATCAATTACAGGAAACTATTTACAATAACAGTAATCATTCAATCAATCAATATAACAAATCTAATATTTTGTGTACAATTTACTAATCAACTTTTTTTTCCTTCAAAAAATTGACAATAATTAACGCGACAATTAGTTCAACTTAAAGGTCAATTCATTTAAGTCAAGGTAAAATTTTGATGAAAATAAATTGACTTTTTGTTCCAACTAATCAGTGAAACAATTAATCAATTATCAAACTAAATGAATGATAATTACAATTAATAAAAGTTTTCACAATTATCTTTACCGTTTTTGATAATAAATATCTTATTAAATATGAATGATACTTAAGAAAAAATGATTTAAGGTTACATGTAATGCTTATCTTTTTACTCGATGGTTCAATGGCCATTTCAATTGGAATGATCATAATGATCTATTGATTGTGTGTATTTGATGATGATAATCATAATCATAATGATGTTGATCAGGTCAAAGGCGGAAATCAATGTTGACGTATCACCCTCCAGGTAAACGATGACAGAGTTTAACAAGTAAAAACAACAACAGAAATCAAAGCCTTAACCTTTGATTGACTCAAGGCTAATTTCTTATTCTTCTTATTCCTTTCCGTTGATAATTCAAGTTTTCATTTTCATCCTCATCATTATAATGCTCATCTTCATAGTTACCTGTTGATTACTCAGTCTTTAATATTTTATGATGATGAACAAGAAGATAATAGTTGATAATGATTCTCAAGAAAAAGAAAAAATCTCAATGTTTACCTGGTGTTAGCCTCAGGGTAATTACATGTACCTCTTTCACTTAACCGCTACCTCTCTCTCTCTCTTCTCTGTGCAAATTCAGTAATTATCTTCATCATCATTAACATTACTTCATTGTTATCAGATTGTAAGTGAACCCATAAAATGTATAACATGAACTAACATTTTTCAACGTTCTATTCATAAGCAAAACACTTCAGTTGAAAGTTTCTGTTAACTTGATTGTTAGTTAATTTCTTTAACTAGTTCAATGTTACAATTAATTCTGGTTAACTATTTACATAATATCTATTATTATTACCACTATTATTCTATTAACCCTTTTTACTTGCTATCACTTGATCATATTGATATCATTTAAATTGTTATTATCCCATTATCCTCATGATTATCATTGGAAAAACTTGTTGATCACAATAATGAACTTTTAATGATTACTATTAACATTTAAATATACTTTTTCTACTGTTGTTATATCTTCATGTTTAACTAATTCACATTTAATAAATTGCATTCATTGTAAATTGTAAAATCCTTTTGGCTGATCATTTCAATGTTTATCTAAATCATTACAATAATAATAACTGTATTTACCTAATGATTTAATATATTATTTGAAATGATGAAAAGAAATTTTCTTTTACAATAGTTAATGGAATCAGATTAATCAATCATTTGTTACTATCCAAATATTAATAGTTTAATCAACAATCATCAAATAGTCATTCAATTTACTGCTCTACAAATAATTCAAGTCAATTTGATTTGATTACAATGGCTTTTGATTAGATGGGAAGATGATTAAGGTTCCAATAATGTTAATTAGTCTAATTTAAATTTTCCCTCTCTTTGTTTCTTTCCATTATGATTAATATGTATTACTTACTTTGGGCTCGGTTATTATAATTAATAAGATATTAATTGTTATTAATCATGATACTTGATTCGGAATGAAAATATATATAAGAAAAATTGTCTAATACTATACGAATGGTTAATTGTTATTTAAATCAGTTTGAAAAGGAAAAACATTTTAAATTGTTAAGGGTTGATTATCGTTCTGATTAATGTATTTAATGTTTTTTAAGATTAAGTCTTAATAATTAAGATATGGTTTTTGATTAGGATGATTAAAACAAAACAGTTAAGGTGAATCCTTTTGATTATAATTGTTACCTTGATTATATTAATCAAATCATTATTTTCGCTTAATATTAACCTTTTTGAAATATAAAACTAAATTGTTGAAACCTAACGACGATTATAATTACACTGATTACAATTATCACAATCTAAGTGGTTGGAATTATTAAATTGTTGGAAGAAGAGTTGAATTAATTGCAATATTTTCTTGATTTTTTCCCTTTGCAATAAGTACCTTTAATGGTTTAATCATTAATTATTTACTTAATTGTAATATGATCATTGGTATTACTTATTTTTATCCTCAATGGATTGATTACAGGTAAACATAATTCAATACTATTAATCATAATAATTTAATTGCCATTGAAAGAAAGTCAATTGTTGAAATAAATCGTTGCAACAATCAGAATTTAGTTCCAATCGACTCTGATCAGAATAGTTTTCTTTTAATTATGATCTAGACCTTGTTACGAATGAAAAATTTATTTGATTGCTAATTCATTTCTACAGTTGATCTAATTATATTTTTCATTCTAATCATTTAAAAAGTTCCAATGTGAGTTATTCATTGTTCAGCAATTACCTTAATTGATTGATTGAGAGACTGTACTAGTTTTCTAGTATGAACAGACTTTAATTGTTTCTAATTGGAGTAATTATTACAGCCTAAATATGATAATAGTTGTCTGATCAATTCTTAATGAGCAAGCAAAAAATGAGATACTAAAGCATTTTAATTGTTCCCAAATTGATGATCTACATTTGAATATGATTAAATATCCATTGAAATGAGAGAGACCAAGATCATCCTGAAGATGAAGATGACGATGATGATGATGAGAGTTTTTATTATTAATTCCTGAATCCACTAGAAGATAATCAGGTCATGGAATTGACCATAATTGTAATTAACTATCATGATGATTATTTAATTTCAATGAATCTATCCCTGAAACTTTGATTGAGGTTAACCAAAGTTGCTTACTAATCATCATGAATGAAAATGATTGGGCTTAATTGTGATTACAGTCTTTTTCCTCCGAATTCACCTTCTTTCTCTTTATAAATAAACCATTTTTCATTAGAATTAATTTTCCTCCAGGGCTGAAGAGGTTTAATCTCTGTTTTTCTCACTAGAATTGACCCTTTTCTCTTTCTAAATAAACTTTTTTTCAAAGGAATAATTTTCAATTCTAATTGTTTAGCAAAACACCAGAAAGAAAATTAATCATCGAAGGTTTTGAAGAAAATTATCGAAGTTGTAGAATTCGCTTCAGAAATGATTATATCGAAAGATAGTGAAAATCAGTACAATCACATGAAGAGATATATCCCTGATTGTATTAGTAAAAACATATTGATAATTAATTCAAATGAAAAAAAGTTTAATTATAATGAGAAAAAATGAATTGTTTTGAAAATAAAGAGATTAACTCTGATTCTCGGACCAGATTAAGTTTTTTTCTTCTGTAAAATAGTTTAACTCTAAAGAGAAAGAAGGTAAATCCGAAGGAAAAAGACTGTAAAGTGAAAGTAACTGTGCTAATCAACTAGATTTTTTTGAAATATCATAATTAATGAATCGTTAATAAGCTTTTACCAATTTTACCTTTTATTAAGCTGTTAATCATTGAATTTATTGCTTCATATTCACAAGGATAATCGCTTATTGATTCAGTTTAAATTGTCAACAGTGTAAATAGTTAACTGATTGTTACTTTTAATTTGATTCTTAGTTTTTACATCGTAAATCCTTAAGTGATATCATCAATCATCATTCATATTTTGATAAAGATGCTGATGAAGATGAAGATGATTTTAATCTTCAAAGGTGAATCTAATTGAATATAATAGTAAAAATAACGGGAAAGGCAAAAATGATGATTTAGCTGATAATCAATCGTTTTTACAGAAATTAACTTTAATTGCCTAATCACTAGCCTTTGATTCATCATCTTCATCTTCATCTTCTTCCTCCTTTTCAATTATACCAAAATCTCTTCCAATATCTTCCTGTTTACCTTTTATTTCCCGATATTATTTATTGATTGTTGTATGGTAACAATTTTTGATTAGTTACCTGTTGATGACAATCAAAATTTTGATCATAAAACTATTACAATTTTGATTATGATGAAAACTATCATATTTCATTGTCCAGTTATCATTAGACTAAGGTTAGTTTAATTTTATTGAAACTATTGTGTATCATTTAAACAATTGTTTTGTATAATCCTTGACAATTGAACAACAATTAAATTTAATCTGGTTCTATCTCTAGTCATCTTGGTATTATGTTCAAGTCTTTTTAGTATCTTTCTCGTTTAAAGGAGAAAACAAAAGTCAACAATGAAGGTTTAACTGTTTGACAAGCAAGAATTATGTTACAATCAAATTAATTGTAACCCTCACAAACTCAGACAATCAATAATAATCATCTAGAACAATTTATCTCTTCAGGCAATGAATTGAATTTCAATTTCATTTGTTGTTATTCAAAGTAAAACAAAACAATCTATTCAAGTATTTCTCGGTCAAGGAAATAATATCATGATAATCAGCATGATGATGATGAAGAAGAGGTTATAATCATTTCATTGATTAAATTAACTAATTAACTGTAATTCAATTGAGGAGAAAGTTTTGAATTTTAAATGTTTCTCTCCCTCTCTCGCTTATGTCCAACAAAATTTGATTAGATTGAAACAATTTGAATTGATTAGCGTTTAAATTGGCTGAATAAATTTTGATTAACTTGATGATTTTGATACGACATTCATGATAATTTTTATCAGAAACTTTTCGGTTATCACAATTAACCACAATTAACACTCATAAAACTTTTACACATTGGTGACAATTAACATCTAATATATTGAATGGATAGTTGATTCGTTTGCTTTAACAATCAATTGTCAAAATGGAGGAAGTTACAATTAGATAATTATTATACTATTAGAAGAGGGGAAGATGATGATAATAAGATGAGATTGAAAGGAAAATAGACAGAGAAGATAAAAGCAGAAAGAGAGGAAAGAGTGAGAAGTGTGAGTGAGACGCATGATACATTTTCGTCCTTGAATATTTATTATTACGTTGGAAGCGAGTTACCTTGTTTGTTGTTAGTTAATTGTGAGACTTTGTCAGTTGATTGTTGTTGTTATGTTTAATATTGATTGTAACCAATAACCAATTTTATCAACTTACAACCTAATCAAATCTTAATCCGGTCAACATTTTTACACTCTTATTAATATCCTCAATGTTACCTTTCTGTTTGGAATCATTGAGATTTTTTTTTAATCCCAATTTGTGTCTTCATTTGATTGTCAAACTAAATTAACCAATTAACTTTGGATTTTTACATCATTAAGATTTTTTAATCTGATGGGTTTTCTTTCAATTGACTTTATCAATAGAAAACTTGAAGTGAAGTTTTATCAATCATCTTACAATTTATTTCATCATTACCTGTGATTATCAATCAGATTACTGTGATCGTGAATCTTGAATATATTAATTTGCTGATGATTGTCAAATGTCAACAAAAAATCATATCTCACTGATTGTAATCACTTTAAAATAATAATAATCATCATCGGCCTAACAACAATAGCAAGTTTACAAACTACAACAAACTTTAAAATCATGAATCCAATTGGATTTCAAGGTAAATTAAATTATCTTCATTATTATTATCGCCATTGTAATTATTAGACTTTAAATTTTCGTTATTATTTTCACAATGCTTAACCATAACGCGAAATTAATTATTAATTGTAATCATAAAATGGTAATTTACTTTGGTAACAATTTAATCAAGGTTGTTTAACCAGAGAGTATTTTGTTTGTGTTCATGTTTTAATCATTTCCAATACACAATTAACAATTAACTTTACTATTTTTCGTTACTAAATAATTGTAAACATTTGATTGTAATCGTA
Source organism: Panonychus citri (assembly GCF_014898815.1). Taxonomy (NCBI): domain Eukaryota; kingdom Metazoa; phylum Arthropoda; class Arachnida; order Trombidiformes; family Tetranychidae; genus Panonychus; species Panonychus citri. The sequence goes on along the minus strand of NW_026515543.1, from coordinate 3,200,118 downwards.
ACTAAATCAAAAGGGTCAAATTTAGTTTTAATCAATCAAAATTTTAGTTATTTTTTTCCTGGATTCATTAAGATGTGATTTTGACTTTGTTTTCATTGATTGCTGTTGATCTCAATGATTGTTAATCAAAATGTTTACCTTGATTTGAAACGTTTTTTTTTTGTTTTTTACTCACTTTGTTATGTAATATTATGTTATTGATATACAATAATTATATTGCAATTAATTAACTTTTCTTGCTTGATTATTTTGTTGTTATTATTTTGTAAAAAACTCATCAATCAAGGTCGTCATCATTATTAACATGATTACATTTGATGTCCATTTATTATTATTAAAGGTTCAACTTTCACCAGGTCATCATGATCGGTAGTTGAGTGGTAGTAATCAAGTATGAAAATTCAATGATAATCATCTGAACAATTTGATTCTTGTAATTTAACTTTTCCATTTCGTCTTCTCCATCATTTTGGCACGTTCCTATTACTCAACTCGTGCTGAGCTTTAGGCGTTCTTGGTTGGCACCTCTCTCTCTCTCAGTTAGTTAGTTGATTGTCCTTGATCAAGTCCGTCAATTTGACAGATTAAACCATCATCAATATTTTAATAAATAAAAAACCCACAGCGTATTAATTCAAATCAATAATAAACAGATAACATAGTAATAAAAACTATGTTACCGTGTCAATAACAGGCTTCAATTGAGAAATTGAAACAACAACAACAATTGAACAACAATTTAACCTTAACATTTTTATTATCTGACGATATGAAAACAATAATCAATTACAACCATGATCAATAAAACACAATCATCAACATGGTTATCATGAATTTTAATCACAATTTATATCATCATTTTAATTGTTAACTCTTATTAATAATTTTCTGAGCTTTTCCATTTTTATTTTCATGTGTTCATTACCCATTATCATGAAAATTAATCATGTATAATATGCTAATTTATACCTGTGATTAAAATACATAAACAAAATTAATCTATTCTGATTCTAATTATATGATAAACAATGTGACAAGTTGATTTACAATGTTAACAATTATCTGATTTAATCTAAATCCTTTCAGATATTACCTATTGAATGTATTCATTGTTGATTATTAAACCAAATGATGAGAGATCAATATTATCATATTGATTATATTTATATAAAGATTAACCATCATGTTAATAATATCATTTATATACAACTATTACATTTAATCAAAGATAAGTCTCTTATAAGTATATCATGTTTATCGTCATGATGATTATCATCATTATCATGGTTAACGTTGATTACTGTTACTTTAATAGTTAATTACTGGTAATGGTATCCAATTGTATTTATCCGCTTACCCAAATGATGATAAATGATTAAACTATTGAACAATTTAATAAGATGTTGATCCTTTTTTTTCACCATGTAGATATTTAAACAGAAAGTTGATCAACAATAATGAGCGGGAACAAGTTTCAACGATAATCGTAATAATTTAGATGATTATTGTTGATGTTTATTTTTACCTTATCATTTGGCTTACATTTTAAATCCTTAAAACAAATCGTTGATAGTTTTATAATAGAAATGTATTAAAACTGATTGTAAACATGATACCATTAAAATGAAAAGCTTAGCCTTTTACCTTTTCATCTGAGGGAAGAAAGAGAAATATATGATTCTCTTTCTTTTATCCTTATTTGATGTTCATCTTTATCATCATCATCAGAATCAGTATCTTCCTCTTCATCTTTTTCCAAAAAAGCATCAACAGTGTGAAAGATAATGGTTACGGATAACTCGGTGAGATGCCTTAAAGATTAACTTAAGATTAATGAGGTTAACATATTAAAATGAATTTGTTGTTTTCTTTTTTTCTTCTTGATTGTGACCATGTTTCTTCAACTTGGAATATGATGAATTTATCATCATCAGGCCTGAATAATGATGAAGATAAGATTAAGGATTAAGATTAGAGGATAAAAAGATTCAACAACAATTGATTGTTGTGCTTTTGTATTGTTTGTAAAGTTGAAGCAATTAAACAAGTGAAAAATAATATTATATTTGTCCAATCATTTGTTTATCTTACCTGTTAATCCTTGACCACAATAACTGACCAAGGGTTTTTGGGACTAATCATCTGAATCTTTTTTTTTGTAACAAGTAAAGATGATTAATTGTTTGGAAACCGTGTAATCGGTAACTTGTTGATTTATTGATTATTATTGTCATTCCCTTAATCTTTCAACAGAATTCAATGTTTGCCCATAATGATGATTGAAAATAAATGAAAAATATTGAGGAAATTGAGATAAACATGGAGGCAATTGAGTTGAATTTTTTTTAAATGAGCAAATAAATGATTAAGAAAAGGAGAAAAAAAAGTTAATCATCATCATGATTACAGTTCCGTTCTTCATCTACTTAATCATTTCAATAATTTTCCACTGAATCAACGACATCACAATCAATTGCATGCTGAGTTATTAGTCTTGATTACTGCACCTCTTTTTCCTTGATATTGCAAAATTTTGGTGCTACTTTGGTTCTTGTTGGGATGATGATGATTATGTTGATCATCATGGTGTTGGTTCCTTCATGAAATGTATTAACTTTTGCTTATTAGTTTGTTTTTATTGCCTTTTCATTTAGTTTCTAGTTTAACAACGCCTTGGTTTTTTACCTTGATTACTTTGAATTTACCTGAACTAATACAGATTCTCATCTTATTATCATATAATTTTAATCATCTTCATCATTATTATCAATGTCAATTACTGCACACCTTTTATCTGTTCATCTTTAGTTGATTCCTTACATTGATTAACAGTTTTCGGGTTCATCTCAACAACAACAAAAAACAGCAAATAATCAGTTGATTGCGTAGGTAAGACAATAGTTTTATAAAATCACTATCAATATAAAAATCATCTCAATATTTTCCTATTATCTTCATAGACCCAAATGTTACTAATCCTTAATCGGTTGATCCGCTTTTGATTGTACTTTTCACAAAAGCACCACTCAAACTTAATGATGGTTGTAAAATAACAGAAGCTGATTCTTGATTAAACAAACGTTTTGTTGATTTAGTTAATCACTTTCTCCTTTTTTTTTAATTGTGCTGTTTTTTGCCTCTACACTCATTCTTGGATTTGTAATGTTTTCCTTTGACACAACGGGTCCAAAATGGTGCCAACGAGTCAGGCGTAAGTTGTTGTTGTTGTTGTTTATACCTGTCGAATTTGGGAAAAAAGAAAGGAAAATTGAGAGTATTAATGATATGAACGATACGAAGAAAAGTGAAAGTTTATTAAGTTGTGATGAAAAAATGAGCGATTCGATTAAACCTACTCAAGGGAAGAAAAAGTTAATTGTGAAATGAATAGTCGATGGTGAGTTTAATCATTAACCGTGAAAGGTTATCACAATTGTTGCAATTTGTTGTTATTGTTACTCTTGTTGATGATAATTGATATATCCAGCAAATTAAACACACATGACGTTCATTTTGAAACTGTGTAAATAAATGAGCACAAAAAAATGAACAAATTAATAGGATGTTATGGTAGAGTGAAGTTTTTTCAGATCGTTTTTTGATTACTGTTTGTTGGAAATTGATTGTTCAATTGATAATAATAAATTAAAACTTGATTATATCAGCTGATTGTTATTGTTGTTTCAATTGTAAACATTTCTATGTATTCATAACCCTCACTTTTTGAGTACGTTTCATGTAATTGTTTGAATTTTCATTCTGAATATACTTTCAATCATAACTTTGGTTATAATTATGAAGAAAAAAATTTCATTATTAACAATTTGATTATCTAACTGATTAATGTGAATTTTTTTCGTATCTATTAATAATTTTTATTCTGTACTCTGATTGATAATTAACTAATTATATTATATCAAACCTTTGATTAAATTGTTACCAATTAAACAATTTGTTATTAGGTGAGCTATTGAAACTGAATTGACAATAGACGATCATTGATTAGCTAATTGATTGTAATGATTAATTGTTAAGAATAAGTAATTTTTAGATCACAAGTAAACACTTAAAATGGATCTTGATGGTTAATTGTTATTTGTAAATGATTAGAAAATGAATTAATAGAAATGATTAAAAGAGTTAATTAGATTAATCAACAATAGAATGGGTGTTAATTGTTGTGATAGAGAAACGAAAAGAAAGAGAGCAATTTAAACACAGGTAAATCGTTTAATCTTCTAATTTGATTACAATCAAATTAATGGCAGTTATTGTTAACCAGTTCATAGGGAGATTAATTAAAGGGAAATCAATTGACAATGATCATGAGAGAGACAGAGAAATGAAAGGGAAAAAGTAAGAGAAATGTCGATGATGATGATTAGATAGAGAGTGAGACGAAAAAAACACCAATGAGTGTCCATTGTTTTCCAAGTTAACAAGGTTACCTTGTAATTCAATTGAAAAGGTTAACAACAACAATCAACATCATCCTCATCTTTTCATCATCACTTTTCATCTGCATCACTTTTTTTCACCTCTGGTCATTTAATTTCAAAGTGAATCTGATTTGCTCCCTCAGGTTGTTTATCTTCATTTTTTTGCGATTCTCTCGCTCTCTTGTTGCTCATTAATTCCCCTTTGATTGTTGTTGTTAATTTTTAATCAATCTGATCATTAATTGTAATTAATTTGTTCAATGTTTAAGTGAAAGTGCATCTTATCAAAATTCTTGAAAGGTGACAGCATCTATGAGAAGAAGAGAAAATCAATATTCTTTGATAAGTTATTATTCTGTGTAAATAGTAGTATCATCATCATCATCATCATCGTAATTATTATTAATTAAATCACAAATTATCAACTTTCGGGTATGACCTCAACTTTTTACAACGGCGCAGCCGATCAATGCAAAGAGTATCTATTTAAAATATTGGTTATCGGGGAAATCGCCTCTGGTAAAACATCATTTGTTAAACGATATGTTCACAAATTGTTCTCGACTAATTACCGATCAACTATTGGTGTTGATTTTGCTCTTAAAGCGGTTAAATGGAGTGACGATAAGATTGTTCGAATACAATTATGGGACATAGCTGGACAAGAGCGTTTCGGTAATATGACCCGAGTCTATTATAAAGAAGCAGTTGGTGCATTTATCGTTTGTGATGTCACCCGAAAACAAACACTCGATGCTATTCCCAAATGGAAAGCCGACCTCGATTCAAAGGTAACCCTTTCTGATGGGTCAAGAGTACCCACCGTCCTTTTATTGAACAAATGTGACATGGATAAAGGAGAATGGGCTCAGGATACCGTTTTTTTGGACTCCTTTTGTCGGGATCATGGGATTGAGGGTTGGTTTTACACTTCGGCCAAAGAAAATATAAACATTGATGAAGCGGCTCAATTTTTGATAACATTGATCATGCAAAAACAGAGTTCCCTTGACAGGGATGATAATTTTAACGAAAGTATCAAAATAACCCGACAAGATGATATTCAGACAAAAAAGTCATGCTGTTGACCCACAATACCCACAGTGACCATTGTCCATCTTCACCCAGTTACCTTTTTGTTTTTAAACTACAATCAGCTTATAAAATATACAATATGTTGAGCGTTCGAAATGGTCATTTCCGTTTATCTAATTCGAATCTTCATCATAATGACCTTACTCTCTCTCTCTCTCTCTCTCTCTCTCTACTTGTTTTACTTTAATAATCATTTAATTATCATATCTCCTTTTTCACCTTCGCCATTGTTATTGATGTTTCTCCCTTTAGTTTTTCACCATAACGTCTTCCTCTTTATATTCAGAACATTGTGTTACATTATCATTAAAAAGGAAACATGAATTAAGATAATCAATTAATAGATTGTCCAAAATTAATGGTTACCTGATTATGGAGAGAAAGTGAAAAATTGAGATCATTTTCTCTTTTTATTGTCTAATCAACCTGAAGATTTCATGAGAATCTATTGTTCATCTTTCTTCACTTTTACTTCAATTTATTTGAACAATTAACTTGATTGTCAGTTAAATGTCGATTGTTTCATTTAATTTAGACTTAATTGTGACTCTTATCAGCACCAATATGGTTGATTTGTTGTTATAATTATCTAATTCTTGGTGTATTCACATTCAATATGCTTTTAATTAGTTTTATCTTTTGTCTCTCTTTCCATTCATTAGTTGTTTTATCAATGATCAATGAAGGTGCTTCTTGATTTCGTTTGTTTCAATTTCTCATCTTCTTTGCTGTTACTCCATCATTTTGGTGTATCTTGTATGTGACTTTTGTATTTTCTGATCAAATGCTTATCTTATATTTCTTGTGTTATGTTTCATTGATTGTTACTAATTCTGGTTGAGTGTTTGATCATCATGTGTATCTGATTAATCAACAATCTAAGTTACAATCCGTTTGTACTGAAAGAGAAAATGAATTAATCTCTTTCTACTCTCTTTCCAACCAGATTGAAAAGGGATAACCATGTAATCCAATCGTTTAGCTAATTCTTCAATTAATCTACTTATAACTACTAGTTTAATATCTCTCTCTCTCTCTTGTGCCTGTATAATGTATCAAAATCAGAGACCAAAAACCAAATGAAATAATGATAATGATGATGAAAGAAAAACCAAAATTCAATGATGCGGATTGTATTATTATCCATTTCAAATGATGAGTTTCTTTACTCTTATATCCTGATTATCAACCTCACATGATGATTACTACTCATTCAGAATGAAGTTTATTATATTTACCATCATCATGTAAGCTAATCTATTACAACACGTTTTCTTGATTATCAAATTGATGACTTTGTATATAAATGATAATTAATCAACTTGGAGGGTCTTGATACTGTTGCTAATAATCAAAATATTCATTGGCTCGACATTATTGATATTAATTATTATTATTAATTTTAGTTGAACAAATTAAAACTTACTGACAGAATTAGCGTGATTATCATGAAATGAAACTTTCTAAAGTTAGATAATGATGATAATTGTCATATTCTGAATTCATCTTGATCAAAAGATCCAAAGTGTTTCCATTAATCTAATGTCAATCAACTTAAACCAACACTCTAACCTGTATTACTTTTTTTAATGTACTCTAACTGTGATCGTATTACCAGTTAATTGTGTCAAAATTGTCCTCAATAGTTATCATAATTATCATAATATAGTTAATTGAGGAGCCTTACCTTACCTTTCTGGTGAATAATTTATAATAAATCAAGTGATAAATTAGCAACGATGGCGAGAGAGGCGAAGTCAAAATTAGACGAACCTGAACTGATTTTGATTATCGCGAAATGAGGATGATTATTAATTGGAAAATAGCAATATAATGGAAACGTAAATCAAGATTTGACCAACAGTTGATTCCACAATTAAAGTTATCTCCAAGTGATTAAGCTTCTGGCCACAGTTGATTATTATTATTATTGGGATAGTTTGAATTCTGTTAACTTGTCAAGATAATTAGGATACTTCGGAAGCTGATTGTTTCTTAATTATCATCATCATCTTTTTTCTCCTCATTCTCTTTCAGAATGAGTATACGTTTGAACTGATTTTCCATTCTCAATAATAAGTGAGAAGAAATTATTACAGACTCACCCATAAGATTTTAACCATAAATCTTTAACTCTACTCCAAGTGATGATGATTCGAAATATTTTGATGGTTAATCATCATCAGAATTAATGGTTGGTTAATATCATTCTCATCTCTGTAGACATTAAATCAGCTCTCCCTCTCTCTCTTCATCTATTCTTCATCTCTTCCCACTTGATGAAGATGATGATTTATCTCATATTTTATATTTTCCTTTTTTATTGATTAGTTTGACAGAAAAAAATCTTTTCCTTCATGAGACTAACTCTTTTTTTATTCCTATTTCTCAGTGACATTGACCTTCCACCAACAACGGTGTGAGAAGTGTTATTGTTATTGATGCATCGAAGAAGAAGATAAGTTTAATGATGATGATGTTTTGATGAACATGAGGGAAAAAAGATTATTTGAATTTCCCGAATGACCCTTACAACTATTGTGTTGAAGTGTCAAAAAGTCAAGAAGCAGAACCAAAAATTGAGACCTGGAGAGAGAAAGAAAAAAAAAGTTCTAAACAAGAGTAACTACTGTTTGACCATCAAAAATGAGAGATGACCAGAAGAAGAACCATAAATAGTGTTAACATTACGATGACAACATTTGATTACAATGTTGACCATCATCATCTTCATATGTCTATCATCACTTTCACTTAAACCACATTGAAAGTTGACATAAACAAGATGAAAGTTGATTTGAAGATGAAGATGATACGTTCAATTTAAAATGGGTAGTAACTGATAGGGTTAACTGCCCTTGGGATTAACTGGATTAGAGTTGATGATTAAAGTTAGAGTCAATTGTTCACGGTTAGTGAACAATTAAGTTTTTTTTTCTTCATTTTTACTCTTAATGTTAATCTCAATGGCAAAGTAAAAGTCATTTACAGGTATGAAGATGAAACGAGTTACCTTCATTTTGAAACAATGTTTTTAAATCATTTCCTCGTCATCATCATAATTTTGACACGTTATCATCATTAATTATTGTTTAATCTCCATCAGTTGATTGGTAATTAATGTGATCATCTCATTTTCAAATACACTTTCATTTGTGTTATATGTTTATTGTGATTTTCATTTGTGATTGTTATTGGATTATCCTGATTGTCCGGTAATTATTAATATGTTTTTTGTTTGTTGACCAGTTCAATTTGTTTATTGTTTACCTTGTAGATGGAAATGTATTGACAGTTAATTGTTGTAATTATGATGAAGAGCTGAAGCCAAATGAAAACTACGTATCAGCAGCATTAATTGTTAGACATTGACAATAATCACCATTAGAATCATGATCATCATCGTTGTTACTTATGATGATTACAATTAAGCCATTTTCATGGTTTCATTGACTTGATCTTTAACAGTGAAAAGTTAACATTGAGACGAAAACAATTAATTTTATAGACATAACAATCTAGTTATTTCAAGAGTAATGATGATGAATCTTTATCATCATCATCATCATTATAATCACGATCATTATGATGATCACTTTTGAGACTTAGGTGCTCTATTTAACATGATTTTTCAGATAATTTCATTCAGAATAATCAAGAAAAGAAAAGGATAAAGATTCAGAAGCTAAGAAAAAACTGAAAATCATTAACTATAAGAAGAAGAGGAAATTAACCTGAAAGATGATGATGAGGATGAAGATGAAGATGAAGATTAACCCTACCCTTGATCTATTACATGGCTGTTGAAATTTTCATTTTAAAACTCATAACCTGTTAACCAGTTAGTTAATTAACTATAATTAAGGTCATTTTGAAGTAAATTGTGATCACACTGAAAGAGAGTATCTTTAACCATCTAATTGACTTTGTATCATTTGTTATTGATCAGTTGATTATTCGTAATTAACAATATTTACTCGTTATTTTCAATTCCATTTCTGAATATCATATACATCATGTATTTCATTTTAAGGTCATGGTCGTCATTCTGTTTACCTTATCAATTTAATCATTCCCATTATCACAATTACCGTTTAATTGATGTTTCTGTTACATTTCCTATCTATGATTGTTTGTTAATTTATCTGATTGTTCAGTTAACAACAGTTATATGAATAAGAGAACACTAATTATACGTGTTTGATTTGAATTACATTCTATTGTTATTTTTGATATTCTAATTCAATAAAACTTTAACATTAATCTGTTAATAGTAAGTAGCTAATTCTGTTCCTGGTTAGTGATGGATTAAGGATTAATTTGTTAATTGTTAGTCGATTGCAAGCTCATGTTATTAGTGTAAGTCAATCATTTATGTTTACAGGGTGATTTGACCATAGGTGCCGGCGTTTGATTGTTAATAACTTTTTTATTTCTACGATTTTTTTATCAAGAAGTATAGCAAATGAAAGAACAAAGTCTAATTAGAAAGATAAATGTGATTTAAAAAGTTATGACTTTTGTCCCTTTTTAGAAATTCGATTATCCTGGACGATGTTTTTTAAATTTTCTGTATGAATAAGAGTTTAGAATTTTAAAACCAGAATTTGAGCTCAGATTTTAATTGCACATTATAGCTCAGTTCATTAGCTACAGCTCTGTATAAAAAAATCCTATTAGCATCTTTAACTTAGAAGATATTGACCGATACAATAAAGCCTACTAAAATGCCCAAATATCTGATAGTTTTCACTATGGTAAAACACAGCATAGGATTTGGTGTTTTCAGGACAGTTCGAATTTCTGAAAAGGGACAAAAGTCATAACTTTTTAAATCCATTTATCTTTCTAATTAGACTTTGCTCTTTCATTTGCTATACTTCTTGATAAAAAAATCGTAGAAATAAAAAAGTTATTAACAATCAAACGCCGGCACCTATGGTCAAATCACCCTGTATATTATTTAATCAGTTCGTCTTTATGTTTGTGGATCACTTTGGTCACTGTGGTAATTAGTTAATCAGTTAACAATTAAAGGTACATTAAATTACACTTTCAAATCTGAACAGATTGAACAATTAGTCGATTTTAATTGCAATTAGTCAAACTTTAAGATGAATGAGCCTCTGGAGGGATTGAATCAAGAATAAGATTCAAATTCTGACCAAAGTTGATGACTTACCCTTTTTTTTTTGGCTCCTTTATGATTATCCATCATAACTGAATTTAATTATTAATTGAAGACATTAATTAACAACATGTAGTTGTAAAAATGTACTTTAAACACTTGATTGTTTGATTAACAATCAATTAATTAAAGTTGAACATCAAGTTGTTTTTTTTTCTTGTTTTCTCATCAAAAATTTTCCCTCCAAAAATATACCAGGGACTTAACACTAATCTCAAGTGATTAATTAATTGTTACCTTTTAATTGAATCATTAAATAGGGAAAAACAATTTTATTTATACATATTGATTAACCTTAAATTGTTAATGATTTAATTAAATCTCTACAATCTTAATTATAATCTTTGTGATCGATTGAATTTGAATGGGATTTTTTTCAACATTCACCTTTAAGGCTTGATCATGTTTCTTAATTGTTGCTATTTTTAATTAAGTAAACGTGTTGCGAATCAATGATTAGTATGATTAATTTATTAATTGTTTAATCTACTAATGAATAATTAACTAACTCTATTACTTGTAACAATTTTCCTTTTCTTAATTGTTATTTTTATGTAATCATTTAAATTACATGTAAAAGTTTACAAAACGATTAACCTGAAATTGAGCTAATTTTCATCTTACAATAAAGTTAATTGTTGCCACAATTAAATGTCAACTACTGTCAGTTTTATATAAACTAGATCATCAATTGTATCATAACATTAAATTAGTTAAAGAAATAATTAATTCTCATGATTAATGATAATCAAGAAATCAACTGAATCACAGTGACTTTGTTGATTTGTTAATTTACTACAATTAAATTACAATTTGCTTCATCATTATTATTATCACTTTTGATTACAATCTATTCTTCCTATTTATGATTAATCAATTAATTGTATCATCAACAATTAATAAAAAAAAATGGAATCAGGTCAATTCAGGAAAATCACAATTTCTTTGGGTCTTTTTTTTTCCTACTCATCATCAACACCGATTATTAATTGTAATCGAGAAGGTAAATCAAACTAAATTACGGAAGTTAATAACCAATAGTTGATTGTTGTTTACAATGACAGAGCATCTTATCATGATTACAATTAGTTAATTTCAATTGTTTCATTTCCTTCCTGATTGGTATCAACACCTTTTTCACGTTGCTGTTAATCATTTTTCAATCACAATTTAAATTTGATTGTTTATCATCAATATATCCAATCACCATAATCAACAACAACAATAAGTATTATTTATTACTTACAATCAACAACTATTACACCATTAGTTTAATATTAATGGTGTAATAATAATACAACAATTTATGCAACAATTTAAATTCTTATCCCTTTTTTTTATTGATAACAATGGGCCAACAACACAAGGGTGAGGTTGATGATAACAATTAAAGGCCATCTTGATCATTATTATTATTACAATTAACCATCATCATTTAACTCCTCCATCCTAATCATGATAACAATTAACAATCTATTATCATCAGTATAGTAATTGTTATTAAAATCATTTTTTCTTATTAATCATTCACTGTTATGGTCGAGTTAATTTACTTAAAATTAAATTGCTGACGATGTTACTATTAAATTATGATAAGAATGCTTTTCTTACAGCAATTTATTAATTGTGATGATGATGATGATATACTTAGCTCTCTCTCTCTCTCTCTCTCTCTCCTCCCCAGGGTGTGACCATCAAGGTGCAAATCCGTCAACCGTTTATTGTTTTAATCATGATGATTTTTATTATTGTGATGATGATACAATAAACAGAGTTTAATTTGTTTCTTGATTCTGCTTTGAATAGTTGATTTAAATTGTTGTTTTGCTGTCCACCGGCTTGACCATCATCAAGCCTCTCACTTAAGTCTCCCTCTATTATTATCTTTTGGTCATCTCTTAATTGTCTACAATGATTGTGTGTGTCCAGTTTGTTGACATTTAATGTGTTTGTTTATTTGCTGCTTTTTAATTTAGTGTCTCCATCATGTTGATACTTAATTAACATGGTTCATTTTTATTCAAGTCTTGTTATTCACGAGGTTGGACAATTTACTAATTGTTGTGTTTACGCATTTTTCCCTCTTTCCTTATATTTCCTACCTGTTGATTTGATTGTTTTCTTTTTTTACTTTTATATTTTTACTTTTTTTTTCTAATTGTCATTTTGTATTTTCTCTTTAACTTTTGTTGATTGTAGATGAGAGTTAAATGGAATCGTAATTTAGATGGAAACACAATTATCGATTCAAATGAACCATTATCTGATTACAAAGAAGGAAAAACAAGTGATTCTATTGAAAACGATTCTAAATTGTCATCTAAATCATCGTCAACGATACCCATGAGATCGCGAAATCGTGATAATAGTAAATCTAATCGTGGATGTAATTTAATCTTTGGTCCGACTCGAAAATCAACTTCTCGATCAACTTCAAGCTCTACAACACCATCAACAATTTCCAGTTCATCATCAACCTCATCTCGATCATCATCATCTCCACCACCAACATCAAAAAATCGTGAAAAATCAACATCACCAAGTCGACCAATATCCCAAGGTGCAAGTGATTCAGATCGTACAACCATGACAAAGCTTAGTAACTTTCTTGGTATATTTAAATTAACTCCTTCCTCACCTTCATCAACCAATGGTTCAATTAAAGGTTCATCTAAATCATCCTCAACCCAACCAACCTCAATCAAAGTGGTTCGCAGATCAAAAAGTGGATACGAAAGTGATGGACTTTTCCGAACTGATTCTCGACGTCGACGTCGAGCCAATAACTTATTACAACGAAACTCGGACATTCGACGTTCTTGGAATGCTGCAATGACCGGTGTTAGGCCCGATGTTAGTGTTCGAGGGGCTTGGTTACGTCCAGGTAGTCCAAACTATCGCCCAAATCAAGGAGGTGAAGGTAACTACCGATCAATTTCACCTTCAATCTTAGGTAGTAATAGTAACGATAGTGCTAACAGTAGGCATACTAATCAACAAGGAGGAGTTAATTTAAATGGTTCTAATGGATCTCGGCCTTCGTCTTCTTTAGACGGTTCAGGTCATTTTGCAAACTCGTGTAAAGTCAATTCGATGCCAGCACCGATTGTAACTCTACCTGAATGCTGCCTAGAAGGATCTGACTGTGAAAGTGGTGAAAATATTGTTACCCTTGGTGGAGGTGACGGTGGATATGATTCAAAATCGTCCTCTAAACCAGGATCACCCTCAGAAATTGATCTTGAGATTCATCATCATCATTATCAACACAACGGTCACTCTAATGGTTGTGATGAAGTTGATCTAGTTTCAAATAATATTGGTGATAAAATTCAGCATCAAAACAACAACAATCATGTCAATAATAATAATAATAAACAAAATGGTTCCATAGTAAGACCAACTGGACCACCTCCACCACCACCAACATCATCAACCTCAGTCTCCTATGACGGGTCACTCAGGTCAGTTGATGATGTTTTCATTCAAGTTCAAATAACAGCATCTTCAAAAAAATCACAATCACCTGAGAAACAATTGACAAAGACAGTAAACAATGGCCGATTACCCAGTAAACATAATTACCAGCAATCGACAAAAAATGATGAAATTATTCTTGATGAAAGTGACCGTCCACTTAGTCCAATCTATGAATCGTGCACCGAGAAGGTCAGTTACGAGGAAAGTATTTCACCGACTGGTTCATTATCCGAGTCTCGAATCGATTCTCGGTCAAGTGGTGAAGTTGAAGAGGAAGATGATGTTAACACTCTTCTTACCCTTCGACCTCCATCGTCAAATGCTGGGTCATCATCTTCAACGGAAATGACCTTAAGTGAAGACGGTGGCTTAGGTGAGTCTGTTTCTTATGACGCTTCTTCTGGTTGCTCATGGGAAACATCATCAATCCTCACGGGGTCAGTTTGCCTTTCACCGGACGGAACAGCTAATCACCATGATGCTAATAGACACGAAAATAATCACGGTGAAAGTGTAAGTGAAAGGATGTCACCTTCGCCCACTTGCCCAATAATATCAACATCAACACCTCATCATAATCATCACTCATCATCATCATCATCTTTTCATCATGCAACTTCACCAATCATGATCTCAGATCCGGTGTTTAATCATCCTCATCCTCATCATCATCTTGTTAACTGTAACAATAGTAAACAAAGTAACACAAATGATGAATCTTACCTTTATGAACCTCGAATGTCAGAGGTGATCAAGGTTACTGTTAAAAAAGCTGAAATACCGGAAGTGGTCACTTTACGTTCAGAAGATATCATTGATTTAGATACAACGGGCTCACTTGATGGATCACCATCATCTCCATCATCTTCATCTTCCTTTTCATCTTCATCAATTTCTAGTGTTCAAAGGATTCACACCAATGGTAGGAAAGGAAATCGAACTGGTATTTTAAAAGATTCTAATTGTCCAAATTCAAATGGTTTACATAATTGTCGCAGTTCAACTCCAAAGAAAGTTCATTTCGCTGAATCAGCCAAAATCCGAACAACAACAACAACAATTAACAATAATAGTGAACTTAATCATCTTCAACAATCAGCTAATTATGATTCAAGATCATCTCCTTTACCACAATCAATCTCACCTTTAACCGATTGTACCAATGGTAATCAGTTATCTTGTAAACCTGATAAATCAAACAAATTAATTAGCAACAATAATAACAATGAGACAACAATTACCACTTCGAGTACGGTAACAATTAAGAAACCATTGTTATCATCAACATCATCACGTCGATTGTTCCAGTCATCTTTAAACCAAAGTAATTTTATTCGAAATCATTCTAATTAAGTTTAATTTAGTCTAATTCACCTTCCAACAATTAATATAATTATTTACCCTTGTATCTTGTTTTCGTTGCAAATGATAGTCAGTTAATTACAATATAATTTAGATTTTGCTGCTTTTTGTTTCATTGCTAATCAGCAATTTATGTTAACTAATCAACAGATAATATATATTTTTTGACGCTTTTAGCAATAATAATCATCTTCATCTCTCCTTCCTCTCAGTTTTTCCTCTTTTTCAATTGTTAATTAATCAACAATTAAGAAACTAATTGGCTAATTTTGTATATGTGGTGTTTCCTTGTTTAGATACTTGATTAATCCTCAATTAATCCTGTCTCTGTCTCTCTCTATCCAGTAACTCACTTGGCTTCACTTTAATCACAATTGATTAATCACAACAATTAGCTAATATTTTCTGAAAAAAGTTCAATACCAATGAAACCCGACAATCCAAATGAAAAGTTAATATCGTTTCCTTTACGTAATGAAAACTTAATCCCAAAGTCCAAATAACATTGAGAATAATTTTATCTTATTGATTCTATTAATTTAATTATCCAACCATTTGAAATGTTACAATCATCAGTTAAATCCCTTGATTAACTTTGATTAGTTTAACATCCAGATCACAATCAATTTCAATCTCTATTCTTGAATCTTTCCCCTGGTTCCAATAAAACATTGATTGATGAATTGACAAGTAATAATCAATTGATTTGACAGCCACACAAGTAAACACCACACTTTTTTTACCAATAATCTTGATTGTCCTGTAAAAAAAATACAAACCAAAAAAATCAGAACTTAATTGTTAGCAGAAAAAAAAATAATATCGATAATAACAAATTCAATCAAATTTCATTTCAAAGAGATTTGATTGAATACAGATATGAAATTATATTCGTTACATTGATTGTTTACATGAAGAGAATGATTTTTTTACCTCATCAACAATTTCCATTTGATTATTATCATTGTTTTCCAACAGCTAATTAACACCTTTACAATTAACTTTCTCGAGATAATCATCATTGAACATGAAACGGTTAATCCATTGAATCACAATTAACTCGAATCTCTTATAATCCACCAAAGAAGCAAATATGTTAATCCAAATTTCGTCTTCCATTGTGATACCTTCATGTTGCTTTCATCGTCTCTACAAATGATATTTTATCCCAAAATAAACATTAGTTGTTGAGCTTAACACTTTAATCTCCTTAATCCCTAACAATTAAATCAAACAATTTCTGTTAACCAAAATCAAACGATTACATAAAAAAAACTAATTGTCCATCATAATTGTTTACCATTAATTTTGTTCATCTTTTTATTAACGCGCCAATTTTAACCCTTTTTGTTTTCCCTTGTAATCGGTAATTTTTGATTCTCAAATGGTTTTCTAATTGTCAACCTTTTTCGCCTACTAATCAAATTAATTAATTCTCGTGTTAATCATCAACATCACCATAATCTCATCTGTTATTTGTTAACTGTCTTCATTGGGATAATCTTTGTCTTGGTTAATCCATTGGTTTCGTCATCTTTGTTTATCTCTGGAAAATAATATTCAATTGCCTTCACCTTTGCTAATCAACTGAATTAAGAGTTGATTAACTCGTAATCTCAACTAATCATGTTTGTGTTTCTTTGGTTTTAATTGTAAATGATGAGGTTATGAAAATAATCTCGGATTAACATGTAGCTCAGATGCTTTTTCTTACAACAATTACAACGTTTTCCATTAATTGTCCTCCTTCGTGTCTTCTTAATACTTGGGCCTTATTCTTGTCTGTTGATCATATTAAAAGACAGTAACAATTAACTGATGGTCATTTCACCTCAACAATTGACCAAGTCAAAAAAGTGGTTCCTGGTTAACAATTAGCTAACCTGACATGACAAAAAACAACCTTCTTCCTACTACTACAAATCATTTTAACATTTCCGTTGGTTTCCTATTATTAAATTGTCATTTTCTGTTAACAATTAACTTATCATCATTATCATCATCTTATACCTGTTTAATTATTCACTGTCTTATATCTGTTTAAATGTCTCAACTTAATCCACTAACTTTTGATTAACTTACTACCAATTCCCTGACTGATTAAGATGATCACCAGAAATCCTCATGATTATTATCGTTCAAATCGCAATGTCCATTCAACCATCAGATTTAATTGAACGTTTAACTTTCGTCGACGAAACTGTGACCGACTAACTTTTTTCGTGTCGATTGTGTCACAATCCCAATCGCTTTCGATTCTAATTGTCAAATTGGTCTTTAACTCTCACTCTTTTTTTTCCTAATCCTAATCAACGACTCCAATTAACACCATGAATGAATACAATGGAAAAAAAGAGAGATTGATGAAAAGAGCACAATAGTATTACTAACCTTTGACCTGAGATTTTTTTCTCAAAACTAAATTAACCTTTTTGTTGCTAAATTGTTTTGATAAAATCACTTGAAGAAAAACAATTGAGAGGAAAGGGAAATACGAAGCTTTGTTTTTCGCTGTAGATTTAATTGTAGAGCATTACAAATGTAAACTAATTATATTCCTTTTCTTAATTGTGACGATAATTGTAATCGAATGAGTTAATTTAATCTCTTTTTCTATTCTCCTCTCTCTCTCCTCTCTCTCTCTCTCTCTCTCTCTCTCTCTCTCTCTTTCTTACCTGCTTCCATCTTTGATTTACTTCACCTTGTTCTTGGTTATAACTCTCTACCTTTCTCAACATGATCTCTACCCAAATGATGATTAACCTGATTAATTGGCGATGTATAAATCAAATGGATGACGAAACTAAATTATCCTAGATGATTCTGATGAAACAACACCAAGAATAAATTTGGTTCCAGTTAATGGCAAGAAAGAAGCTCCATCAATATCATCCGGTGATTATTCAAGTGAACAAATTATTTCATCAACAACCCAAGTTGATCCGGAATCATTTCACTTATCAAACCAATCATCACCAATATCATCAGCATCATTACCAGCAGCACCATCATCATCCTCATCCTCATCATCACCATTATTATCATCTTCATTATCTGTAAAAAGTCAAGCTCGTTTCTTTGAAAGTATGGCTGCTGAAAGTAAAGCCAATGGTGGATTGAGAGGATTAAAAGGAGAAAGATTAACATCAAAAGCAATTAAACCAGTTGCTACTGTTGATAATAATGATGATGATACTTTACCTTACAATCAAATTAACCAAGAAAAAGAGGATAAAGATGATGAAAGACAAAATATTAACAGTAAAAGTCAAACGAGTAAATCACTAATCCATAACGTTTCCACCATTAACTGTACCGGGTCGGTTGAGCATTCACTTAACCAGAACCTCTCAGCTAATAATACAGTTTATGTATCTACTGTCACTTCAACCTCCACTTCAACCTCAACACCAACAGGTAGTAAAAATAATCTTAATGGTGCCAATAGTGGATTCCCTTATTTAAGTCGTGAGCTTGATGCTCATCGTAAATTATCAGCTCTTCATCAGAGGAAATTAACAATTGCTCGGGAAGAATCAGCTCGATCATCATTAATCATCCAAGGATTGGGAATTGTTGTTCAACGTTTAACTCAACAATTGGATAATCTAAATGGACCCACACTGAGGTCACAATTGTCTCAAGTACAAAATAACTTTAATCAACTTGAAGCTTCATTTAATAGTCAAGAGGAAGCTTTAAAATCATTACAAGTTAAATATTCACGGGATGAAAGTCAACTTCGAGAAGAGGTTAACAAATTGACCTCAGAATTGGCTGATGAGGAGAGGAGACATGAACGGGAAAAAGCTCATCTAATTAATTCATTTGAATTAGAACTGGATGCTGCAAGGAAACAATTTGATCAGGAATTAAATTCACTTGAACAAGTTAAAGATGAGCTTAAATGTTTGGTTGATTCACTTAAATCTGAATTAAGGGCTAAAGTAAATGAGATGAATCAAGTTAACAATCAAATGGTTTCAATGGAAATTCATTCACGACAAGAACGAAATGGTCAAGCTCGTCGGGTCGAGGAACGAATAACTTTCATGAGTAAAGAGATTCAAAGTTTAAAAGATGTTCTCGAATTGAAAGAGAAAGAGTTGAAAAAACTTCGAAGTCAAGCTGAAAGAGATGAGAATTTAAATCGTGATCTGATTCGAGCTCAATCAACAATAGAAGCTCTTAGACAACGATTAGAACAATTGGAAATCGATCGAGAAAGGCAAACAGATTCGATGAACAAACTAAAAGCCGAAAATGAAGCTTTGATCGGTGAAATGATTCGAGATCAACGGGAAATGGATAAACTGGCCTTGAGAAAAGAGGAGCTCGAATATACTTTGTACAATATGGTCACAATCAGTGGAGATGACGATAGATTCAATAACAATTCATCACAATTAAGCTACGATAATAATGTTTCCTATTCAAGTGAAATTGTTAATCATCATCGCGAACCTTTAATTGTTAATGGTTCTTACAATCATCATGCTGATTGTGATGGTGATGTGATAATTGATGAGGATAAAATCAAAGAGATGAAAAGAAAACGTCAAATAATTACTAACAATCAACAATTAAGATCAACACTAATTTCATCATCTTCATCGCGATCAACTAATTATCAACAATTTGATTCACCTGTTTCCAGTTCAACGTCAATAAGAATTGAGAAAAATATTTCGCCACCTGATTGTTACAATAATCAATCAACAATTTAACGAAAATGATTAAAAATCTGATGGTTGGAGTTACAATGATTCCAGTTAAATTATTCTGATTATGAAAATCATCTCGATTCTAATGATGAATCGATGATCATTTCAACCATTTTCTAGTCTTCATGATTATTTGTTAATCATCAACAAGATTAAAAGCAAATTAATTAGTTTTACAACAATTGAAACACAGAATTTTATCAATATTTATAAATATAATTATAACGAACTTATTAAAATATTTTATCCTAATAAATTTTACTAATTATCTGATTGTTTATCACGATTCCTTGAAACTAAACTACACAGCAATTAAAACTGATTAAATTGTTGCGAACCGAAAACTGGACCAATGATAAGTTAATTGTGGTAAAAATGAATAACAACATTTGTAAATACAAATGAACGATTAGCATTTCACTTGATTTGGTTTTCAGTTGATTGAAATGATATAATCAGGACGTTGGTTGATTGAGACAAAATTTTGTTAATTATTTGGTATAAATCATAACGTTAATTTTTGACTTTTTTTTTGATGATGAAAAGTTGTAATGGTTAATCAAATTTTCTTCTCTCCCATATCTTCTATTGAATCTTCATCGATTTCAGGCCATTTATCGGTCATTATATCAAATAGATCATCTTTAACATCTCCTTGGATAACAACTTCGTTACCGGTAACTGAAGATCCACAAGCAAATTTAGCGGCGAAAAATTTAGAAGCTTCTTTCAGATCAATTTCGTAGGTTGTCAGTCCACTAACGATGGTCACGTATTTCTTTTTACCTCGATTCGCCCTCCAAAGGCCAATATGTCGGTCAACTTCAGCCTTTTTCTTTACTTTAACCATTCCTTTTCCTCCACGTTTTTGTCGACCCGATTTTTTACCATCTATTGGAGAAAAAAGAAAATTGGAAAAGAAAGTCAGAGTTAATGACAAAGAAAGAAAATCATCATAATGAGTAACAATTAGAAAGAAAGAGTTAACAAGACAAACAATTAGTGAGGAAAAAAGGAAAATACAGAAGCAAAAAATCCATTGAAGAGAAGAGAAAAGCTTTGTTATTGTTGACACTTTTACCTAATAACAAAGGCTAAGAAATTTGTGACAATAAGTGAAAGGTAAGAGGTGATACATTACCTTCACCTTTATCATCTCCACCGGCCTCAGAGATTCCCAGTAATTTTTCAAATTCATCAGGTAAATTTTTCTCCAACCAAATTTTACATTTCTCAAAATCAGGAAAATAAGAACAATATTCAATTGGTAAACCACATTCACCACAATAAGAAACTCTTATTGGAAAACTAGTCTCCTTGTAACGTTCAACAAAATTAGGATGAGGTTGCATGTTAACCAATCCAAATTAAATAAACACTAATCAAGACAATCTTTTTAAATCACAATCAATAATAAAGAAAAAGAAAATTTCTTTCAAAAAATTAACAATTAAAGAGAAAATACAAGAGAGACAAAAGTCTCCACCAGATGTCACCCAAACGAAGAATAGAACAAAAGATTAATTGGTAAATTCGCCGCTAGATGTTACCACCTTGTTAATAGAATTTGAAGAAAAAAAAATCTTTTCTCTTTTCCATGTTCACCTGTATTCGTTTACACCTATGGTATAAATTCAATGGTTGGAATCGTAGTTTTTTCTGTGACACGTTAAGAGAGAAAAGAGAGTAAGAGAGAGAAAGAGAGAGAGAAAGAAAGAGAGATTAAAGGAAAACTCAATCTTTCTTTCCCATAGATAAACAGTTAGAATGTGAAACATTAAATATTAGTTCAATTTCCTGATAAAATTTATGAGAGTAAAAAAATGTATCCAAAGTGAAACCAATCAACTTTTTCTCTCTCTCTCTTTTGTCCCTAATCATCTTTAACCATCTTAAATTGTTAATTGTATTGAAAATTCAATTAATCACCTAATTGATTGTGTCTGTGTTTTCACCTTTAATTGTTCAAATTTAATCTCACCATCAATCACAAAACCTGTTAACCGTTCACCTCTTATGGTTATCACATGGACAATGTTTTCCTTTGGCGTTTTTCTTGTTATTGTTTAACTTTTTTGGACATTTGCAACTGTTTCACTTTTCAAGGTTCATCATTTGGTTTGTTAATTGTTACATTTTATCCTTGATTACGGTAACATGGATTCGTTGGACCTGAGTAATCTATCGGCTGAAGAATATGAGAAAATCATGACTGTCATGAAACGAGATCAAATGTTGAGGAAACAAGAGGAACAACGGATTCTGTAAGTTAATCATTTCACCTTATTTTTTTTCCTCCATTTAATTAATTTGCTTCTCAAATCAACTTCCATTAATTAACCGAAGAAAAAAAAGTTAACCCCCTTTTTTTGTCATCTCTCTGATTCTAACTTGTTGATTAAAATGACATAATATTTACAGTCGTTACAGTTAATTGTTATGACGTATCTTAAAGATTTGATTAGAAATTCATTTTACAATTAAATGAGTTTACTTTTTCAAGGGTAACCCTCAACCTTTCAGATTAGACTTGTTATTGTAATTATGAATTTATTGTGAAACCTCAAACAATTAACTATAACTCTTGCTTTGCTTTTCCCATCAAAAATATGATTATAAAAATTGAATTGCTGCTATTAAAATATTAATTGTAACTTTTTCCTTTGTTGGTTAATTACATTGGATAGTAGGAAAAAATATTAGTTTATAGTTACAATAATAAACAATACGAAAGATCAACAATCAACTAAATTGATTACAATTATAACCTAAGGTTAGATATTTACAATTTTTCTCATTAATATTAACAATTAGGCAATTGAAAATATCTAATGAAAGGTAATCGATTTTCATACGATGTTAAAACTTAACATATATATAAAAAACAAATGATTAATTTCATCAATCATGTTAATCATTAATATAATTCAAAGTTATAAGTTAATTGTAAAATGTTTATGACATAACAATTGATCTGATAACTCAAATCAAACAGGTTGTAAAAGCAAGTTTCCAATTAATGAACAATTAAATTGTATTATGTGATTATATGTATGTTTATATATTAATAGTGATCATGTAAATCTATTTAAATCCCAATTTAATTTAATGAGAAAATTGTATTTCCAGGTGAATCAGAATCAACATGATAAATGAACTTGAAAATTGAATGAAAGAGTAACAAAAGGAATCTCTATCTCTTAACATTGTCAATGATTGTGTTTACATAAAAGTTTCATGTTATCAATCAATTTTATAACATTAACTTAAAGAAGATGCTGTTTATCCTCCTCTCTCTCTCTCTCTCCATCCTACACCCACTCTCCATTCCCACTCTCACTCCCACTTGCACCTCCATCGTCATCACCATGATAAACAACGAACTGATTGAATGGTAATACAAACCATTACTCCAACAATACGAATGGAATGAGATGAGGATGTTATTGGAATGAAAACAAAAAGAGATAATCTATTTTTATCCGAAAAAGTTTTCACTTCTTTAGCTCATCATCTTTCATGAGGTTTCATTGTTTTCTTGAATATATTAGGGGTTTCCAAAAGTCTTGTGCCTGACTATGTTTTATTGTAGATAGAACCAAAATTTGAGTGGCAAATTAATGCTCATAGATTTTGATCATAGAAATGAGTTTTCATAAAATCAGCGATTCAATTTATTTTGAGGTCAAATTAGGTCAAATACGAGTTTTCAATGAATTTTAACATGAAATCAGATTGAAAGGTAAAACAGTTGAAAACTTTAACTTTTTCAATCAAATTTGAATATTTCGCTTAATTTTGTTTTTATTCACAATTTAAAATGATTTCAAATGCCAAAATGCTAGCAATGCTTATGATAAAAATTCTGAATTTTTGAATGAATTGTCCATGAAATCGTGATTTATCTGCAAAATAGCGGTTTTCGACCTAATTTGACCTCAAAATAAATTGAATCGCTCGATTTTTATGAAAACTCATTTTCTATGATCAAAATCTATGAGCATTAATTTGCTACTCAAATTTTGGTTCTATCTACAATAAAACATAGTCAGGCACAAGACTTTTGGAAACCCCTAATACTAGAGTTTTATCAAGGAAACTGCAAGTTTAATATCTTTTGATAATTTTAATTTGGTTAACAATTCTTACTGATATTTGATCATGTTAACTCTTGAACTTAAATTTATTCTGTGTTGATCATTGTGATCGTTGTTATTAAACAATCAAGTCACGTTCAAGAAGTCAAAATTTTCTGTCTGATTTCATGGGAGCAAGAAAATTCTTGTTCCTTCGCTCATTTATCTTTCTTTTTGTTAACCATTATACTGATGATGATCATGTTTTTCATGGAGTTGATTTGATAGAAATGAACTTTTAAAAATGATGAAGGAAAATGAAAGTTCATTGAAAGATATTCATTTAATATAACAACACATTGAAAATCCCATTAACTCTCTTGGAGTTTTATTTATCAATTCTTATTATATTATTTTCCATTAGGTTATTATGATTCAGAAAACATACTCATATTCATCATTTACTTTAAGATTCTTAAAATTTCATCTGATACGCTCCATCCGATAACCTCAAGCTGATCATCATCACCCTGACAATCAACAGTCTAGTTCTGGTTATTATTATTATTACTATTGTTGCTCATTGTGATTATGATGGAAAAATAATTTTCTCTCCAAATATATTAAATGATAATAACAGGGTACACTTAGAGTTTAACCTTCCATCAGTATTCTGTATTAGCAGAATTCATTTTCCACTCTATCATCAAAAAGATTAACCTGCATGGAAAAAATTCTTCTATTACATTTATCAAGAGAAAGAGAAAGAGAGAAAGAGAGAGAGAGAGAGAGAGAGAGAGAGAGAGAGAGAGAGAATAGGAGAAAGGTAATACGAAAGAGAATGAAAGTTCTTGACCTAATTTTGAATGTGACTTTATTCCTCCTCCATTGGAAGGGAGGAGAAAACGAGAGAGAAAAGATGATGAAAACCATGGTTGATAATCAAATTACATCTTAAAGAGCATGTAAAAGAAAAGAATGATGGAAATGATGATGAATAAAGAAAAAAAAGAAAGTAATAAAAAGAAAACATTATTGTTATATTGTTATCACTTGGAAGGAAACTTGTTGATTGTTAGAAATTCATTCCACCACCACCACCATCATGATCATCATGTAAACTGAATTACGCCTGAACAATTATCAATTTTAGATGTAACGGTTTACTCCTTCGTCTTTTTGGAAGTTGCTGACTGAATTGGTAAGAAAAACTGTGAGCTCTTCATGAAGATTTCAGCGTTTTTTTTCATGAATCTCCACCCTATCAATCTGGATGACATTTTTAGTTTATTTTTCTGCCAAAAAAACACTCATGAAGCTAAAATGGTTATTCTTTTGCTACTTTTTCCTTGGTATCGCTTCTGCAAACTATAATCAACTCTAATTACCTTTGAGAATCAGACTCATCTCTGTGATGAACGAAAAAAAAAACAAGAGGTTCATCTTCTCTATATTGCTTCAGGGAATAACAAGAATGATTATGAGGATAAAAATGAACATGAGTAAAAACAGAATTATTTGAATTACCTTTATCATTGATCTGAGTTATTCTGACGTTAACCTTGTGCATTCATCTTGTTACCAGGTTAAGGTTTTGAACAAGAGTAAAATATGGTGATCACCAAGATGATAATCATCATGGTGATGATACTTAGATGACCCAAATGATGAAAATTTATATTTTTCATCCTTATCTCAATCTTCATCATCATAATTTCATCCTCTTTCTTTTCATGGTAACAAGAAATATAATATCATGAATAAAATCCTTTTACCTTGAAAAATTTTTCCTCCTATTAGTTGGATATTTTGAATTTGTTTACAATTTAAATTCAATTCAATCTAAGAGACAATATTAAATCAATTCCAACTATCGAATTGATTAAACTTTTTTATTACATTTACTTTAGTTTCTCAATTTATAGATTTTCCTTCAATTATATTATCTGATCAGTGATATATAATTTAAGTAATAATACTAATAATAATGATACCCGAATGCTAATGATAAGTAGATGATAATTATTTTGATAAACTCATTTGAAGATGATTATGTTTACTATTAATTTATCATTATTGTGAATCACTTTGAATTATGTGAATACAAAATTTGTCTCAATAGAAATGATGAAAACATTTTTTTTTTCTATCAAAGAAAAAGTTCTGACTGAAATGTCAAGAGAGTTTGAAAACTTTTTATACTACCCTAAAATACTCTGAATACTCAATATCTGATTATTCTTCTTGTTCTGTTAATTTCCTTTTCCCCTTATTCTCATGTTCAATCCTACTTTTCAATTCAAATTCTGATTCTGTTTCCATGGAACCAGGAAAACTCTATTCTCAACCACTCGAAATGTTTTCATTATTCAACCAAATAACATTGAAGATTCATTTCATTTCCACATGTAGAGATATCATACTTTTAATATTCCAATTGATGGTGAATTTTATCTTCAAGAACCGTTTTTTCATCATCAACCCCTATTACCTTGAAAATCCTCATGATGGTAATAAAATATAACTGAAACATGAAGAGAGAGAGACACAAATTTGTATCTATTTAGTTTTAAAGAGGGAGGACGAGAAAATTTTCTCATGTTTTTGAAATTTTCAACTCAGTTGAAGAGTTGAAATGAAGATAAACATTAAAAGATGAAGATAAGCAACAATTTACATTTACATCTATTTTGAAGAAGGTGATGAAAACCGTATTGATGATGGAAGAATAAAAAACGATCAACATTTTGGATACAACTTGAGTTTTCACCATAACTACAACATCATTATCCCATCAATCACATAATCGAAATCAGCCTTAGCTATTAGCGTCTCTTCAACCCAATAACAATTTCCTAAGAGTTTTTAATTTCCCTCTTGGTGTTTTTATGTTTTCATCAGCCCTAATTATCACTATTTTAACAAAATTTGAACTTAAAATCTAGAAGCAAAAATGATTATCATGATTAATACCTTATTGTTATCATGTTAAGCTTGTTCATTGTTTTTCATGATAACTTTTCAGCCTCTGTTTACAATTAGTATTAACCATTGTTGATCAACTTTTGATTGTGAGCATTTTTTTCATCCATTTCATGCTAATTTTTGCCTCTATCTTTGGTTATTATTACTTAGATTCACATGAAAAATGATGATAACAATATTAATGTAATAATTATCCTGAAATTCAATCCGTCAACATGATGTAAAACACCCAAAAAAATTGCTATTACCGATTATCCATGATTATAGATAACAAACCAGAATCAAAAATAATCTCATCAAATAGAAACTAGCAGAACATTAATCATCCAGAATCAATTAAATCTCCTCTGATTAACTATCAAATTACATGATAATTTTAATTGTTTTTCTTTTTGCATTCAAGATCTTCAGGTCTTGTGCACTTGCTGGTGTCAAGGTTTAATTTTAAGAAAATTACCTCAAAAAAACTATTCGACTGAACTTGATTGAAACATTTTATGATAATTTCTATTGTAATTACATTTTTTACCGTTATATTAATAATATCGTTGCAATTATAATTTATTCCTGATTGTTTTTTCATATTGTTGAATAACGTAAAAAAAATCATGACGATTCTCATGCTTGTCATTCCGAAAATGTTTCAGGGAGTAAGACGATTTTTTCCTCTTCTAAGTTACCTATTATACTATTATTTGTAACAGAGGACAATGTATCTTTTAGTTGAGAAAGATTTCTCTTTGTCATCCTTATCATCATGAATATTTCATAATTTATCTTCTTTTTCCTCTCTTTTTTCTCTTTGATCTTTTTTTGGACTCTTTCTTTTCTCTCTCCAACCTTTACTACTACAACCACCCACTTACTCTCAACACCCACTCGTCTACAAGGTAGACAACATTTTTTATTTCCTTCTTTTGATAGTGATGACACACAGAAACGATGATGATCATTATCATCTTTATCATCATGTTTCTGATTCGTTTACTTTCTTGAATGAACCGAAAAAAAAATCCCATGAACGATAACCTTGAATGAAGGAAAAAAAAAGCTCAGTTCTGTTCAAAAAGTTCAACAAAAGACGTTGAATGAAAAAAAAGGTAATAACTGTTGCTGTAGTTGAACTGATTAAAATTGATTCTCTAATTGTTATTGATAAATTTTTAATTGTTTCCGTTTCTAGGACTATTATAAAATTTAATTAATTTATATTATTATTTTATTATTAAAATTTAGAATTGATTAGCAACTATTTTATGGATAATACTGTTTCCAGGAAAACGAAATGATATTGTTACTTTTTAAGAAAGAAATTAAATTCTTGTTTCAAACCAATGATTTACTAACTGTTGAAAATTCATTTGAAATTAAATTGTAAATAGTTTTACCACCATAATCAATTGAAGATCCCCGTGAGATATGTTAATATCATTGGGAATTTAATATTTATCAGAATCATAACTTACATCAATTGATACCATGAATTTCATTCTTATCACCATAACGACATGATAAAAAAGTATTACAATGATGATAATAAGTAATAGTTATGCTTTACAAAATTTATGAGATTGCCTGAAGTAATGAGTTAGAAACAATTTGGGTGATAACAATTATAATAAGTTAGAATGAAATAAAGTTATCAGAAAAAGGAAGATAATTCATGTGAAATTTGAAAGAATCAACTCTTTATTTTTGCTCTATGATATTCAAGAACATTTTGAGTTGCCAATAACTGTTATTGTAACGATTATCATGATAGTCTGAACAATAACTTGTAGAAGTAGAAAAACCTTCCCATTGATTTATATGTATTAATTCAAAATGAATAGTTAGTAACATAATCCGTTCACATGAATTTGAATATTAATATCAATAAATTTAATTCTGAATATTTTATCTTCATCTTGTTGTCATCATTTCTCATCATCCAATTATAATCATGTTCTGTTGCATTTCTCTCTCTCTCTCTCTCTCTCTCTCTCTACTTCGCTCATCAAATAATCTGAATATGTTCAGTTTAGTGACTATAATTAACTAATTTCGAGTTTTGTTTTTCTTCATCAACTTTTTTCTTCCATTGAGCTGATAATCATTTTGCTTTATTCATAATGATTCAGTCTTTTCCACCATCTTCATTGTTAATTTATTCAGATTTTGCATGATGAACAGAAAATAGATAAATAAAACAATCTAATGTGATCGTTGTTACTTTTTTCAAGGTAATACTCACAAGTGAGTAAGTTCAATGTCATCAACTGTTTACCTCTTAACTATTATCATTTTCCAGAATCGATTTTCACTCTTACAATACTTAGCAGCATATATTAACATACTGCCTTCTAGTTACAGGGAGTTTCAATTATAATAATTGCAAAAGAAATCCCTGTTATATCATATGCACATACATGAGCTTTCATACCTTGAAACATGATGAAATTTATGTATAATCAATCATAATGGTTAATACATGATACATGATTGATTAACTTGGTTTGCTTTTGCTAAACATTTCATAAATTTTATCATAATAAATATCATCAGATTCCAGAGTTTTATCATTCATTATTACAAATGCTATTCAGATTATTCTCACTTATTGCGAAAAATGATTCATCCTTAATTCAAAGTCTTCATTCAAGTTCAAGGTGCACTTACTGGAGGTCTTTCACATGAAGATGATAATATTACCATTATGTTCAACTAACATTACATTACCATGCGAAGATATAATATTCTGGAGATAGAAAATAAGCATAAATATATTATATCAGATTTTGGACATAATCTGATAATAAACACTTCCATGAATCAGAATCTCTGTTTTCATGCTTGTTCATAGTTGAGGTGAAATTTATCATTATCATCTTTCATCATGATGATACTTGGAATCTCATTAGCTATGAAAATATTATTGCTTTTTTTTATATTACTATTTCAGTTTCATATCTTTTGCTATTCAGCATAATATCTGATCTTCATGAAGATGATATTTTTATGATCAGATGAACTGTAAACAGAAAAAAAACCATTAAAACAATAAATATGATCATTACTGTGAGAGTATTTGCCAATTTAGATTCTACGACTGTCAAAACTTATCATGAATTTCAGAATTTTATATCCCTCTTCTTACCATGTATTACCTTGAAGTAACAAAAGATTACAATGTATATCACCATAAGTATTATTACCTCTCTCCACCCAATATTTGCAAATCCTGATTCTAACTTTTATTTGTCTTATTTTATCAATATGTATATTTGATTTATCAGGAAGTAGGTAAAAAAAATGATTACCTCGTTTCCTTGATAACTTTCAGTATTTCGATAAGGTAAAATATGTAAAAAGCTCATGTGGTGTACAGGAAACTCAATATTCACCTGAAGCTGAAAATCTCACGGATATTTCATATGTTGAACAAATGAATCAAAAGGATGAAGAAAAAAGGAGTAAAAAAAAAGTTCCATCAAAAAATCAATTTCTCGTTCTTACTATTTGATATTAATGAATTTCTATGGATTTTTTCTTCTTCTTCTTCCACAAATCACCTGAAACAATTGGGAAGATTAAGTTTACTTTTAAACGGGAAAAAGTTAACGATTAACGATTTTTAATCTAACCGATAAAACCACCATGGGAATTTCATGATTCTATGATTTATCTAATGAATTGTTACATGATTAGATAGTTTAAAAGATAAAAGGAATCTTTGAGCTTAATTATGTTTATTTTGATGAACTTTTTTTTTCTCTTGAATCAGTTAATTGTCTCATATTACTTTTACCAACAATTAACTTTTCCTTGATTATCCAGTGATTACTTACTAGTACATGTAATTGTCAACAAGAATATATCACCTTATAAGAAGTTTATTTTCTGTTTTTTATTCTTTAATTTTTTTCGTTTATTCTTTCTTGATAATAATCATAATAACAATGATTATATTTTCATATTCATTATGGTTTAACCTTGAACTAAATTCTGTACCTGATTACTTTGTGTACAGTAGTCAGTTAGTTTGTATGTTTACTCTGTTGTTATTATTATTATTACTCTGACAAGGTTATTTTCTTGCTGTTATTGTATACAAAATGAATTGAATCTTGAATTTTTACCTGAGTAGATGAAGATTATGATAATGATGAGTAAGATTACAGGGAATGGTTAAAGAAAATTCTAATGCATAACTGAATACCAAGACTACCTTGTTATTATGATGATTTCTTGACAATCTAAAAGTTTATCCATCTAAATTTTCTGAGTCGTATGAATATAAACATGATGAAAGTTCAGGTTACTTTTCTTCTGTTACCTTGTCTATTTCATCTTGATGGGAGGTTCGCACCCTGTAGATAAAAGTATTAACGATAGAGAGGGAGAAAGAGAAATAGTTAAAAATTCGAATTTAAATTTCAAATGAAGAAGAAGAAGAAGAAGATGACGATGATGATAGATATATTTGCTTCTTCATCGTCTTCTGTTTTTATCTTTTCTCTCACCGTTATGACAATTCTGAATATAATGGTTCTGAGCATTCAACTTTCAAGGTTCAACTTGAGTAATATTTTTTATCCTTCAAATTATATATTATATATTATTACATTTACCATGTAAACAGATGATTTTTTATCACATGTTTTACTGTTTACAAGATATAATTCTGATTGAACCTGATTTTTGATTTGATTGAATTGAATTGTTTCATTTCTCTTTCTTTTCTCTCTTTCTTTTTTCCTCTTTCTTCAATTTCTTCCCTTGTAATAAATGTTGACTTATGTTTATCATATTCTAACCATTTTGATCAAGTGTGGGTGGTCAATATTGCTCAATATGCTCCATGGTACATTGACCATTTACATTGACCCTTTGAATTGTTATTATTATCAAATTCAATCATTGAAATCATATAATATATATATTGCTTCATGTTCCCAATCATGTACACCTTTATTTCACTTTTGTATTATTAATATATTTACAGATAGAGATTGATTTCAAATCGATTGAACGAGTTTGCTGCTCTTTTCAAAAGTCTATCAATGTCCAGTTTAAAGATTTTATATAATATATTAGATTGATTAGAATTTGAATTCAATTGAGAATTAAGGTGATGAATTTTTCTCCCTATTCACCATCATTGAGATGATTTAGATTTGCAGAACTTTATTTTTTTGCAAGATTGACAATTTTCTTTCAAGTTTGAAAGGTCATCAGAACTGACCATTACCAAAATTTTGAATCATTATCATTGGTATTTGTCTGGTCAGTCTGAGAGTCCATTTTATTAATGTTTACTTTGATATAATTGTTTTTTTTTCTGGTCATTTCCAAGTTGATTTAATCGTTTCAGTTGAGAACATCCAAAAAAAAGTTCTGGTGAATCCATTTCTTTTCTGAAAATTGGAACCCAAATAGTTACCATGAAATTTAATTGGTCTCTTTGAAATATTATATATTAAATTTCAATATAGAACAAAAAATTCTCTTCTATTCAAGTAATAATAAGGTTGAAATTTCATCTACTACTGAAAAGTTCTGGGTTTCTCCTTCTTTTTCTGACATCAACTATATTCATCCTTTTCCATCATTATTACCTTTTCATTGAATCAATGACATGAAAGAGAAAAAGATAAAAAATATTAGCATGATCAAGAGTAGCGACAAAATTTGATACCTCGACATATTCAGATTTCCTAACATGTTCACTGAATCAAGTAACTAAAAATATGACGATGAACAAGTAAATATCATCCTTATGGAAAATATTATGTTGGGGAGAGAGAGAGAAAAAAAAAACTTCTTCTTGACTCAATTTGCTATTTCATTTACTGATTCATCCTCATATCATGGTGATTTTTGATCATCATCATGATATTGGCTTGTGAATCATTTCCAAATGATCAAGTAAACATTATTCAGTTGACTTTACTGATTTAATGATTATAATCAACTCTGTCAGCTTTTAACTTCATCCAATGAATTTAGTCAAGTAATAATACTAATAGTATACATAGGTAACACTGTTACTTGATGATGATGATGATGATTTTCATGCGTTCAAGGTTTTCTTTCATCATCACTAACAACTCGTTTCAACAGTTGTCTATTGTCCTAATATTGACAAAAGCTTTTGCAAACAAAAACTTTATCTGCGTGCTTTTTATCATCCTCATCATTAACAACAACAAGATCTTTTTATCAAAACCTTCCAATGTTCCCCCATTACCAATACTCAAACTCTTAAAATAATGATTAACTTGATGATAATTTTCTATGAGTGAATTAACAGTTAATCCAAGGGTCAAGATTATCTCAAGTTAACAAATAATAACAATCAATTCTCATTCACGTAATTGGGTTTACTCCAATTCCAAGATTTGTAATCAATAAAAGTTACCTTTTGTCATGTGATTCCAAAGCCAATCAAAAGGTTTACCTTGAGATATTTTTTCCCTTCAGGTAAATAGAAGTGGAAATTAAATGAAATAAGGAAAAGCAATTGGAAGATGAAAAGATGATCATCATCTCAAATTAAAAAGATAACATTCTTAACTTTTGAAATTGTCTATTTTATCATCCTCATCTCATCTTCATCTTATCCTTGTCTTTCTTTTCTTTCTTTTTTCTCATCTTCTTCTCAATCTCTTATTATTATTTTCAACTTCATATCTCGACTTTATACTTAAAAACAATAGGATAAAAAGTAACAATTTTTTCTTGTTCTTTTACCTGATTCACCTTTTGCCAGATTTAATGTCGATTCTATGATCATTTTTTCTTACTTTTTTTCGTCCTTTTGATATGAGAGAAGATGAAACAGAATAGAAATGATATATGGAAAGAGAAAAGGAGAGAGACATGAAAAGATAGACAGAGAAAAAGAATGGAAAAGAATAAAGAAAATAATAAATCGAAATCAATTCTGAAATCACCTTAGAAAATGAATCAAATGTTCACTGGGATTTTATATTCCATCTTTTTTTTGTTGTTATTATCTCACAAACATTTGATTGTTATCATTTGATGATTCCAGTAGAAAGGATTATCATTGAATCTTGTTGCAAAAGTACAAGAACAATTAAATATACTCAATGAGTGAGAGAATAAGAGAGATAATTGAAACCCTGAAATTTTCCAAAATGATTCAGTGTATTTTTAGATCATCATGTTGCCTGGTTAAAAAAGTAAAAGATGGAAGAGACTTAATTCCACTGTACAACTGTAATCAAGCCTCGAAATTAATTTGAAACAACGAACTCATCCTCATACCGACACCATTAATTTTTTATCTTGATCATCTTTTATTATCCCCATGAAAAGTTATTACACAAAAAACTCCCAGGTTTCACATCCAGAACACTAAGAATCGATTGAATCAACACCTAATGAGTGACATTCGAATGTGATGATGTAGAGATAATAAAGTAATCGAATTGCAAACAGTTATTATATCAATAGACATGCGGTTTTCTAATTGACGTTGATAAGAATCATGATGAGGAAATTATCTCTATGAATCTTGAATTTCTCTTGAATTCGTAAAGATGTGATTACTATTACAGATATTGTCGAATTTTAATTGAAAATATTAACTGATTATCTTTATGACAATCAACAATTTAATTCATCAATCAAGATGAAAATATTAATAAGTCAAAATTTGACCATTAAAAATCATTACTCTCTCAGCTGTTAGTGACATTTATATCTACTTTTATTAATCTCATTTTGATTTCTATCTGAATCCTAATCGTAACTGTAAACATATCATGAAATTCAATATCATGTTATCATCTCTGAATCCCTGGGAGTGTTGGCATGTAACCCTGAAAATATTATTCTTATTATCCCTTACACTTTATTTCACAAATCTAACGGTATTTAAGCCTTTTGAAAAAAAAGTCTTGAAAAAGTTTCTTCACTTGCAAAGAAATCAATTTCAATTTTTCTATCAGAATATTATTCATGATTCTAATCATGATAATTGATTTAAATTGTTTACCATGAACAAGAAGAAATCATTTGCCTGGAGAAAAGCAAAATATTGTCAAGTTAATCTACTTATCCTTTTTTTTCATCACAAATCAAAGATCAACAATCAAGTATCACAACCTTGATTATCAACCTGTTGCAATTGATTTTCCTAATATAAATTGAAGTAATAATTAAATCGTAATCTATTTTAATCATGATATCTGTAAGGGGATTACATATAAATGACGCAACCTTAATTACTCTCCCCCTTTATCTAATCTACATCACATGATACATTAACTATTTACCAATACCCTAGAGGTTAAATGTTACATATAAAAGCACAAGTCCAAAAACACAATTAATCAGATTAGTCAAGTTAAGTCTATTGTTCACGTTAATTGTTTACCCTCTCTCCTTCACTTACCCTTCCTTTACCCTTACCCACAGTTCTGTTTAAATATTCACAAATTTATAAATCTAATGTTCAAAAGTGCTATCAAAAATAAAAAGAGTTTCATTCAAATCAAATCAGTCTTTCTCGGAGATCCCTTGGTAAGGTTTGTCTACGACAAAAATACTCACACATTGGTGGAGATGCCTCCGCTGATTTAAGCCTGAATTATAAACCCTTTTTCTCAAAGTAGCTACAATCATCACCAAAGAAACAACCTATAAACCAAAGCTTCGGTTTCACCAAAAGGCTTTCGTTTCCGTTTCCTGATCATAGTGCTTCAAAGGTTAAGTCAAAGAAGGGAAAGAGGACCTTTTTCCCTTCCGAAACCAACCTCATTAGACTTTAGTGAATAAACACCTTTAACTGTGTGCGTACTAAGTGTATCGTGATAAGTGAAAAACAATTAAAGTGAAAATGCTTAGTGAAAGTGAAAGTGCGACTTATCCAAAGTCAAAAACTCAAGATGTGGTTTCAAGAAATGAACTGATTGGAATCTCTATGGAATGGGGAATAAAGAACCCTGAACAGAAGACATGTGACATGTTAAGAAAAGAGATCTGGGAATCTCAGGTAATTCAAGAAATGTTCCAGAATGACGGTGAAGACATCAAAGGAAATTTCGAGGTAAACTCAAAGCGAGAATACCCAATAAAATGGATGGATGGAATTCAGCTAAGAAAGGTTGGACTGGATTTCAATTCATTGGTAATATTGGTCAAAGAAAAGATAAACTCGATTGATCAATTCAAAAACTACACGAAAAGGCAAATTGAGGACGATTTGGGAATATCACCTGCATTCGCCTCACTCATCGCTAATAATTTTTCGGTAATTGAGAGACCCTCAATGTCGGAAGCTCTAGGAAATATAAATTTCCAAGAAAAAGAAAAACAATTAACCTTTGCTCAACAACAAGCTCTTACTAGAATTAATAGAAGAAGCTGGCCTAATAGAGACAAGCAATCGTTCACCGACTTCATCAAGTGTCTGGAGTATGATCTGAGGACCTTAGATCCCTCCAAACACTCATGGATCGATCATATAACGGTATTGTTGGAAAATGAAGCTAGAGATCGAGCAGAGAAATTGAGAAATGAATCTCCTTTCATTGAATATGAAGAATGGAAGCAGAAAATAACCAATTCAACAATAACTTCGAGTGAAAAAGCTGAAGCAACTTATAATGTGGTACAAAGAAGGTATGACCCGAAAACAGATCCAAGAGATCATTTCAAGAAATTGGAAACATCGCTCAAGGTAATTTACCCTGAGGCATCAAATGAAACATTGGCAATCCTCATGTTATCGTCTATCCCTTATTATATTCAAAATGAGATAATTCCGGAAATGAACGACCTGGATGTCGAGAAAATTAAAAGTAAAGTAATTGGCCATTGGCAACGAAACAAACAAAGAAATGAAAAAGGTTACCAAGGAAGGTCAAGACTTTCACAAGGACAAGAGTCAGCATGGAAGTCAAAAGGTGACATCCAAAAAGGTAATCAAGAAAAATCAAATCGCTATTGTATTCATTGTAAAGCAACGAGTCATAATTCAGATGACTGTTGGACTAAATTCCCTGAAAAACGCCCAAAAAGAGATAATCAACAACAACCTCAACAAAATAAAGCTAATAACGTTGAAGTTGATGAACAATTAAGCGATGGTAGTGTAAATACAACTCGTTTAATTGCGAATAAAAACAAAAATGGTTCAACAGAAAAAGTAAGACACCCGATGATAAAATTTTCTATCAATCAAGTCCAAATTGAAGGGATGTTTGATACTGGCGCTTGTACGACCTTGATAAGCAAGGACCTCGCTGTCAAGCTCGCACTCATGGCCTACCCCTACAACCTGAAATTTCAATCTGCAAATCAAAACATCATTCAATGTGAGTGGTTTGTACCTTTAAAAGTTTATAATGGAGATGAACCTAAATTACTAGCTGCCTATGTCATTGATGGTTTATCTAATGACATACTATTAGGTGAAAACGTCATCAAAGCAACGCAGTTAATTATCGTGGCAAATGGATTAGGTAAACCTTATTCATTAAGATATGGTAATCTGAGTCAAGATTATAAACTTAAAATTGAAATTCCAAATTTAAGTGAGATCAAACTATTACTAACAAATTGGTATGGTAACAATTATGATGTTAACCTGCTTCATCGAATGAGTAACAAGGACCTCGTTACTCATTCAACAAATCAACATCATCATCACCCAGAAAAAGAAAAAGAAACTGTGAATCAACAAATGAATCATAACCTCATCAACCAACAAACACAAATCACAATTAATCTACCACAAATTAATAGTGTGAAAATCAACTTTGTTAATTTCTTTAATGAACATTATAAAGAAAATTCATCTTTATTAATCAACAAAATCGAAGAGTTTCAAGATACAAATATCGATTTACCTGATGAGATATCAAATCTCGACAAGAAATTGTATCAACAGATCAACAGTGAATTAAGTGAAACTGATAAACTCAAAATATATCAAGTTTTACTTGAGGAAAGAGGCTCTTTTTCCTCAAGCAAATTTGACCTCGGTTGTGTTCCTGCTGAGTTTACTAAGTTCAAAATTGATATTGGTGATAAGCCAATTCCTAAAAGTAAACCTTTTAGATCAAGTGAAAAGATGCGAGAAGAAATAAGAAAAATCATCAAAGAGTTTAAAGAAAATGGAATCATTGAAGATTCTGATGTTGGAGGAGGTGCCCCAGCATTTGTCGTTCCCAAACCAAATGGTACATGGCGAATGGTAACATCTTACGTGGAACTAAATAAACTAATTCAAAAACGAAAATTTCCTATGCCAAACATAGACGACGCAATTAATCAACTTAAAGGTAACAAATATTTTACGGTTTTAGACCTGTGTCAAGGTTACTATCAATTGGAAATTCCTGAAGAGGAAAGAGACAAGACAAGTTTCGTAACAGAAGATGGCTGTTACAGGTACAAAAGATTACCGATGGGCTTAGCAGATGCACCATCGTATTTTCAAGAAGTGATAAACAAAGTTCTAGGAGAATTGAAATATACTTGCTGTTTCGGTTACTTCGACGACATTGTTATCTATGGTAAAACAATAGATCAGCTTTGTGAAAATATGAAGAAAGTCATTGGAGCTTTAAAAATCTTTGGATTCAAGAATAGAGTTGAAAAACTTCAAGTTGGATCAACTGAGATAATTTGTCTTGGACACATGGTAACTGGTAAAACAATTCGACCTGACCCGAAGAAAATAGAGAGGATTAAGGCCCTCAATCCTCCTACTTCTCAAAGTCAGATACGATCTCATTTGGGATTGTTCAATTACTTTGCAAGATTCATTGAAAATTATGCAAAAATTGCTGCTCCGTTACAAGAATTGGTAAAGAAAAAGTTTAAAGGTATTCCTATTGAATTAAAAGGAGAAACGCTCAATAGTTGGAAACAATTAAAAGAAGCATTAACAAAGAAATGTCTTCTAACACATTTCTATCCTGATCGAGAAACAATGGTACTAGTAGATGCATCAGCTGTCGCAATTGGTGGTATACTAGCTCAGAAAGACGAAGAAGAAAATTGGAACCCAGTTTACTTCTTTGGTTGCAAATTACAAAAGTATATGTACAGTTGGCAAACAACAGAAAAAGAATGCGCTGCAATTGTCTACGCCTGTCGTAAGTTCGCTCATTTCTTAAGACACAAAAAGTTTATCGTTAAAACAGATCACCATGCGTTATGTGAATTGAAAAACATTCAATTCAAAGTGCCAAGAATAATGAGATGGCAACATGATCTATCAGAATTCGAGTTCGAAGTTCAGTATTTAAAAGGAGAAAATCACCCTGCTGATTGTTTCTCACGTTCAAATGAATGGGCTCATCGTCAAAAAGGAGAAATGGCAGATGATCATTTCGATAAGTATCTTAATTATATTAATTGTAATAAAGATGATGTGATAATCGAAGACATGGACTTAAAAGAAGAGGCCAAAATCGTTGAGGAAGAAACTCAAAAGGTCCTCTTGAGTTTCGTCCGAGAGTTCGATTATCTTGACCAACAACAAGAGAAAAATTTCATTGCTGCTATTAAACAACCCAGAGTTCAGAAAGAAACTGAATCTGAATTGAAAAGAGAGCAAGAAAAAGATGCTCGAATTAAGTTAATCAAAGAAGAACTTGATAATGGAAGATTAATAAGACGATATGAAGTAAGAGATGGAATTCTTTTCAAATTGAAAAAGGATGGCTCATCAAGATTTTATCTCCCCGATTCGTTAATCGACCCTGTTTTCAAACAATATCATGAAGCTATTGAAGCCGGACATTTCGGTTTCAAACCAACATTTCAAAAGATTAGAAACGACTTCTGGTTTCCTGAAATGAATGATATTATTCAACAAAAAGTTGCTGCTTGTGAGAAGTGTCAACAATATAAATCAAAAACCTACAAAGAAGGTAAAGCGAAAGGAATGAAAGTAGCTGAGTATCCGATGGAAAGAATCCAAATCGACATGATTGGACCTTTCACACCTTCAACAACTGGTAACACGGTAGTTTTGGTCGCTGCTGATTCGCTTACAAGGTATGGAATGGCTAAAGCTTTTAAAAAGGGTAATAGTCGTGACGTTATCAACTTTTTGGAAACAATAATCAATCAATTTGGTCGTATGAAAGTTTTACAGTCCGACAACGGTAAAATTTTCACCTCATCAGAAGTAAAAAGATACGCTGAGCTAAATCAAATTAAGCTAATTAATTCTTCACCCTATCATCCACAAACAAATGGTTTAGTAGAACGTCTCAATCGAGAGATAAAGCAGAGAATGTCTCTTTATACAGAAAGAGCACATGAATGGGATATTCATCTTCAATCGCTAATGTTTAGCTACAACAATTCAATCAAAACTGATATTGGAAAATCACCATTCCAATTGCTGTTCAATTACGAACCCCGTTCAATCATTCACAACAGATTTGCAATAGCACCTCTTTACAGAGA
Source organism: Panonychus citri (assembly GCF_014898815.1). NCBI lineage: Eukaryota > Metazoa > Arthropoda > Arachnida > Trombidiformes > Tetranychidae > Panonychus > Panonychus citri. Next base: position 3,159,329 of record NW_026515543.1, on the reverse strand, counting down.
AGTCGATATTGTGAAAACAAGACAAGAAACAAAAGAAAAATTGGATCAAAAGTCTCAAGATTCTGCAAATGAACGAAATCTAACACAAAAAGAACCAACGTTAAAAAGAGGAGATTTGGCAAGAGTCAAACCCGTTCCTTATACAATTGGTCCTTCGTTCATGAAACAAAAATTTTCTGGTAAATATATTGTATTGGATACATTCGATTCAACAGCTAGATTAATTTGTGTTTACACCAGAAAGATAAACAATTACAATTATGAAAGAATCAAAAAGATAATTGGAACTTTTCCTAATAACTATCATCAATTACTCAAGAAATACCCTTCGATTGTTTCGCCTGAAGGTGAAGATGATCAACAAGAGGAAGGAGGACCTTCTTCCTCAAGTGAACCATCACCATCACCAACAAAAGAAAACACCGAAATCACCAAAATTGTGAATTCATATGACAGTGATACAGAAATTGAGTTAAGTGACAGTGAAAAGATAATTGAAGAAAGTGAAGAAGTTAAAGTGATGAATGAATCATCTAGTCAACCAACTCATCAACAATTAGATCATGTTCAAAATGATCTTTCCTCATCATCAAATCAACAGCTTCAAAGTGAACAGTTAAGTGAAAGTGTTTCAGAGACGAAACAAAATCAAATGGAAAAGCAAAGTGAAACTGAGAATGAACAAAGTGAAAGTTCAACACCAAATGTTCAGCCTGAAGATACAGTGAAAAAGAAACGAATCTACAAGAAGAAAGAATATTCAAAGACACATGAAATGACCACAAGAAGAAAACAAGCTCTTGAGAAGGGATAAGGACCTCATCTCTTCATCAAGACTCTTCTCAATTAAAACATTTCTGTTTTAATCAATCCAATTACTAACAAAATTTAGAGTCAAAAATCCAAATTTCAACTAACATTTTCTATTCTATTTATAATTTATTCTATTTTATATTGAAACTCTACTAATAACAAAGAAAATTCATGATAGTATTTACAATCTCAACCCAATTAACACAATGTTTCAAATGGTCAAAGGACCTCTGACCATGAGAAACAAATCAATTGAACGATCGATTACAATACAAATTTCTGTTAAGAAGATATCAGTTACAATATCATAAATTCATTTTCAGCATCAATTTAGTTGAAACTGATTGATTCTAAAAGGTCAAAGGACCTCTGACCTTAGGAATCAAACAGCACAACAGAAATAGAAACATTTTAAATTTCAATTGTTCATCATCTACAAACAGAAATTTGTCATCAAAACTAATTAACAAAACATTAATCATTTGATTTAAACAATTGATTCAAATGGTCAAAGGACCTCTGACCATTGAATCAACCAAACCAACAAGCTTAACAAATGTTCTATAAAAAGAACAAATCTGAAAAAGAAAAGAACATTTTCTATTCCAATTGAATTAACACAAGTTCTGAGTTCCAAACGAATTGAATTGTCACGGTGGATCAGAGGACCTTTGACCCTTGGCGACAATTCAATTGGGACCCAAAAATTCACCAAATTAGTTAATTTAATTAATTAATTAATTAAACAAAACAAGAGAAAACAAAAAGCAACATGGAGTCAAAACGCTAATTTAGCGCCGCCGTCGATCAGCCGATTAACCCTTTTCCAAAGGTACTCCCACGATTTGCTCACTCAACCAAAGCCGAGCCGAATCGTCATTGTTTTAGTTGACCTCTTAGGTTAAGTTGCTCTAATTGTTTTCTTGTTTGTTAATTATGATGTTAATTATGATTTTAATTGTTCAAATTATTGATTTTTACTTGATCGACACGAGCAAGTAAGAGGACCTTTTACAAGCTCTGGTTGATTTGAAGAAATCAAAGTTTCCTAATCAAATCAATTAATCAATCAATCAAATCAATTAGAAAAACATTCTATTCTAAAGTGTTAACCCTTTGTCACCAACCCAAGCTTATTTTCTACATCAAAATTTTCTCTTTTGAAAATTCAAAGTGTTTTATTGTAAATTCAAATTGTTGCTTCTTCTCAAAGAAAGAGGACCTTTTTCTAAGAAAAGAACAACAATTAATTTTCTAATTATTACAATTACTTGTGATCATCATTACAAAACCATTGATAGAAGACATTGTTTCTAATCAAGAGAAAAGGACCTCTTCTCAAGAAAAGAACAATATTCTTTGGTCAATTGTGTGAAAGCTTTGAAAAGCTAAATTCAAGATGGATGACCAAGGAAAATATTGGAAGGTTTCGAGAAGATCGTTGGAACTATTAATAAGAGAGAAAATAGAAAAACATTTCGGTAAAAAGTATATGGACATTCAACTTAATATCTTTCATCATGGTCTCATTTTCTCAGAGTTACCAAAATGGGATACTCAGAGACATTTAATCGCAATCTCGTGCAAATTCTGCAATCACGTTCCCGTGAATCCTTTCAAGTGTGACCAATGCAAAGAATATTATTGTATCTATTGTTCAAAAGTTCTGTTTCTAATTTACAACTTAAGAAATGGTAACAATCATCCAGATTTCGACAACATTGAAAACAAGCGCTTTGATTGTATTTCATGTTTGGGAAATGACCTCTCCAAGCTTCAATCATTGAATAGCGATGAAATCAAGGTCTTTAGTGATTTCAAAGTCCACTGTCGAAATTATTTCTGTGATAAAGATTCTAAATATTATGATATGTTAAAACACCTACAAGTCTGCCACAGTGAAGAATATAAAGTGAATTCAATCCTCAACTTTATTAAATCAAACAAGGAAACTATCGAAAGTAATGAAAGAGTTGCTGTAATTCCGCCATTGGAAGGACCAGAAAATCCTCTTAAAACAATACCTGATTTCGCAAAAGCTTTCGATGCAAGACTAATGGTTCAATATCCTGACCTTGTTACATTGATTAGTGGTAAAAGAAAAAGTGATGATGAACATCAAGTTCAAAAGCGGATGAAGCTTAATGAAGCACAAGGACCTCGTGCCTCAACAAGCTCATCAACCATCGAACCATTTTGGTATCAACCAAATGAAGAATTGGATTATTCTAGTGTTGAAAACGTTTCAAGTCAATCAACGTCATCGCAACAAAGTGATAAACCTGATGATCCCGAAAAAGACAATCAACCGTCAACATCAACTCCTATGGAAGTTGAACAACAACCACAATGGGGATCGTGGGATCAATATGCTGTCGCTGCTAAAGTGGGTACACCAACAGTCGATTGGGACTCAGTTTTGAATACCGAAGGAGGACCTTCTTCAGTTTCAAAACCGAAACTCTATGAGATCTACGAAGACCTTCGTTCAAGAGAAAAAGCAATTCCTGGCTGTCCAAAGATCGTAACCACAATCGATGATATCAGAAGAGATAAAAATCTTACATCTAAGCAAAAGAAAGCGATGATCGATAGACGAAAGAGATGGGAAAAAGAAAAGGCCGAAAACAAAGAAAGAAAACAAGATGTCAAGAGAAGGAAAAAGCGACTCGACTGGTTAGCATTAAAAAGCAACCCAAACCAAGTGTTTAGTTTAGAGAATTGTATTCATCGAGATCGAATTGTTGAAACAATTAGAATTTTAAACCAAAAGAAATTGAGAGTGTGTGGTATCGACATTGAAAAATCAGATGTTGAAACAGTCGTCGGAACCAAGAGTTTACCTATTTGGATTGGAATTGTTGACCACGATGGAAATCAACTCTTCAACGATATTGTTCGGTATCCGAAGAAAGCAATCAAATTCGGTACAGTGTTTCATGGGGTAACCTTTGAACAAACTCGAGGAGCTGATACATGGGCTACAGTTAAACGAAAAGTCATCGCGATTCTCAAAACTCAGGACATCATTTGTGTCGCTGGTGGTGTTAATGATTTTATTTCTATGGGTTTCGATGAAAACGATTGGGAAATAATTCGCCCGAAAGTCCGTGATGTTAATACATACTATCGCTGTGTGTATAACGCACCAATGATTGCCCTCAAATATATCATCTTTTGCTTATTTGGTCTAATTATTCAAGATGGTGAACACTCTCCTATCGTAGATGCTGGATTCACCCTATGGTCCTATCTCATTGATTACGAAAAATTTGAAGAAGCTCACAAAGATTCAATTAATAATCCGATGTACCGTCTACCATACCCTCATGTAGATTACGGCTACAATCGTCAGATGTCAGAGCTAATCCGAAGAATCATGGAAGTTACAAATGACTGGCCTATGGAAGTAAGAAAGAGACCAATGGGACAACCCGCTAAGTCGTTCGATGTTGATAACTATTGTGATGGTACAGATACGTTGAGACCACCGTTCAATCAAATTAATCTCCAAATTTTTGAGAAATTCAGAAGACAAGTAAACCAAAGACGCCCACGTTGATTTCGCGGCATTTGGAACCAGCCAATTCCGACACCCAAGATGTCAAAATTTTCTGGTTCGCTCGATTTGACACCCGAAAGCAACGTCGAGTAGGGGGCTCTGTAAGGGGATTACATATAAATGACGCAACCTTAATTACTCTCCCCCTTTATCTAATCTACATCACATGATACATTAACTATTTACCAATACCCTAGAGGTTAAATGTTACATATAAAAGCACAAGTCCAAAAACACAATTAATCAGATTAGTCAAGTTAAGTCTATTGTCCACTTTATTGTTAATTACCCTCTCTCCTTCACTTACCCTTCCTTTACCCTTACCCACAGTTCTGTTTAAATATTCACAAATTTATAAATCTAATGTTCAAAAGTGCTATCAAAAATAAAAAGAGTTTCATTCAAATCAAATCAGTCTTTCTCGGAGATCCCTTGGTAAGGTTTGTCTACGACAAAAATACTCACAATATCCATGTGACTTTTACTCATGTTGATCTAATTTGATAATTAATTTTGACTTGTATGGTGATTATTATTACTTCACTTTAAATCGGATTACCGATACTAACCTTATATTATATCAAATATAAGGTTCATTGATTTAGTTGATCAGGTGGAGGTTAAGAAAACACCGAGAAAGATATAACAGATTCATGATAATAATGATTATCGGGATTTCTGATTGAAAAACAGATAAGGTAAATAATCAGATGAAGTGTATAATAAATACTGTAGATAGTCAACAGTTGGTACTAGAAAATGAAGTAGCAAAAAAAATCGTAAAGATGATAAGGTTGATGGTGATGATGATGAAGATAAGATGATAAATCAATATTTTGACTCCTACTAAACATCAACATCATCATTATTATCATGAGATTCTAGTTTATCTTAATACTCCCAGGGTATTAACATTACCAGTTATTTATTATAACGGATTTTTCTTCAACACTTACCTACTTTTCCAGTGCTGTAATTTTCATCATCATTATCACCAACATCATCATCTCTTCATTTCAAATGTTTTCTGTTATTATCATCATGAACCACTTATGGATAAAGACAAAACTTGAAAATAATAATGATGGTAAAAATAGTTCTAAGTGCTATTCGAGATTTTTTTTCCTTTTTACCAATTATTCTGATTCATATGTTGGATGTTTGTCTCGATAATAATCAGTGATAATATTTCATATACTGTCACCTTAATTGTAGCTCATCATCATTATTATTATGATTGTTTTTATTGTTTTGTGTAAATCTGAACAGATAAATGTCATTATGTTTGGAAATGAAGAGAAACTTATATAATATTGATTACAAAATTAAATTACCGATTATGATTATGATGATTATCACTTAAGCTGAAAATCTTGTCAATTATATCAATTAGAATTGTATTGATAATTATTACAACAATTTAGTAGCTTATTAATACAAACCAGAAACACGATTAATCAATAACATGTAAACAAAAAATACTAATGTGAAAATAATGTTCAATTCTGTTTACCAATCAATTCAATCGTCAACATAATATATCATTTATCATGATTAAAACCAGAAAATGGGTTAACTTTTTCATTCCCATATTTTGCTTTTTCCCAAAAACCTTAATTAATCCATGATGAAACCATTAATTATCCATATCATCTTAGCATTTCAAGGATCACAATCAACGGGAGTTTAAATCATTACTATTTGATTGAATTCATCATTACGATATAATGATTATAATTTTGATACTCGATACAGAGAAAATTGGTTTTTCTTAATTTTCCCGGGAACATATAAATCAAAACTTTTCGTGGGTAACCTTTTAATTGTGATTCCCTTGAACCCAACGATAATTAGAACATTTTCTTCAACCAGTCAAATGCGTATAAAAGTTTAAAATGTCCACATGATCCCTTACATTTCATTCCCAGTTAATTATGATTCCTGGTGAGAAATTGTGATTATGTTTTGCCCAGAATTGCAATTCCACTAATGTCAATATTGTATCATGATTAGTGTTATAATTTATCATCATGAGAAATATTCAACTGGAAACTACTTGAACTCTCTCTCTCTCTCTCTCTCTCTCTCTCTCTCTCTCTCTCTCTCTCTTTCTTTCTTTCTTATGCATTTGATTTAAGCTTCAGTTTTTTCATGGAAAATCTTTTCATTAGATTCTGAGTGAGTTCTTGCTGATAAATAAACATATTTACACCCAAAGTGTGATGAAGGTACAAAAGCGAAAGGTAAATATCATAATAGAAACGTATTAATTTGATAATTATCATAACTCCCAGTATTTTGCATTTGAGCCCAAATTTTCCCGAAATAAGTTAGCAACTTTTTTTTGTTCATCTAGTCATCACAAAATGATTATGATGATAATGATATTGAAAAACATTGTAACAATGTGATGATGAATAAGATGATTCAGTTTTGGGATTATGATGATGAAAAGAATAACAAAAATCCAGAATTCTGGGAAATAAAAGAGGGAAGGAGACTAATGAACTTCTGATTATATCAAAATCTCAGCTTTGGCAATATACAACTTCTCATATTGAACTTTGATAAATCGCTTATATGATTGTTGATTATTTTTCCTTCTTGTTAATTGTAACAACAATTGACAATGTTCATTCAAGTTTATCATGAGTTTTTTTTCATATCATATTATTTGATGAAAGAAATAGCAAAAAAGTTCTGATACCCTGAGTAATGAGTTCCAAGCTAAATGACAACTTCACCTTGGAGTTTAAAAACATCTAACAGGTAAATGTAGTACAAAAATCCAAATAACATTCACCTTGACAGGAAGGATGATAAAACTTTCATCATCGTGATACTTTTAATTTGAAAAATTCAGTGATTTTAATGATGATAATAATCATCAGCATCCTATTCAAATCAAACTGTTATTATCATTATTTTTTTACTTCTCATTTTCAACTATGCGACATTTTAACTGATTTGATTGTCGATTTGAATTATTATCTTTATGATTATTTTTCATTGCTAATTAAACACAGTTTAAATTCAATTTTGGGTATTGAATTAAATTTGATTGCATCTGAGTAAATTGCTGCCAATTTTTTGATGATTTTGACTAGTTGAGTTACAATTAAACTGTCACTTTTTTTTTATCACATTTCGTAATAACAATTTATTGATTGTTGGCTTGATTTTCATGATCCGATTATATTGTTTACCCATGATTAATTTTTTCATTTCTCATATTGATCTCAATTGATTAAATCTTATTGCCCTTGATAAAAATCAACTCAATCAACTGGACAAATAGTATTGATTATTAATCTAACCTTGTGATCATTTGTTTTATTTAATTAATTGTTGATTCAAGTTGTAAAGGATTGTGATAGTAATAACATATTTGATGACAATTAATATCCATATTTTTTAAGCAATTAATTAACTTGCGTTAACCTTATTTGATTAAAATTTTAATTAAGTGTAAAAACTTTAATTGTTAACCATTAAAAATGGAAATGTTATAATTAAAGGTCTCATTAAGTTTTTTAACTAATAATCAACTCACAATTTTAATCAAATGCATTTGACAAGTTTTGATTTCGAAACAATTAGTTGACTCAGCAATTAATTAAACAACAGTATTTCACCATTAATTATGTAATTGAGTTGATTGTTGTCAATTCCAATTGAGAGGTTGTGCTAATTGTAATAACCGAGAAACAAAACAATAAACAACAATTGATTAACTGTTTTCGTGAGTAACATAAAACAATATTGATAATAATTGCTAACAATCAACAGATAATTGTTATCATTTCATTTTAAGGTCTTAATTGCTATTAAATTGTTAATAAATTACCTTAATTGTTAATGTATTACCTCCAGCTGCCAAGTGTTGTTCATCAGCAATCAAATCTAAACCATGATTTAGTTTTCATGGATTAACTTGATGTTACATGTGTAACTTGATGTTGTTTAATTATAATGATTAAGAAACAATAAGCACATTAATCAATAGTTGGATTAAGTATTAGATTGTTTCAATTATTTTGATCTTGAACTTTGTTTGATTGTTTACAATCAAATCAGAGCTCGTTAGTGATTAAGACAGATCGAAACGAATAACGAAAAAGTTTAGAATCGAAAGCGTAAAATTTACTCTAATCATGGTCACTTATTATCTCTCTTGAGTAACAATTGATGATCCTCGAAATTATGACCTAACAATTAACATCGAAATTAAATTGTTTCGAAATTGATTTAATCTCTAGATGAACATGTTAGTTAACAATCGTAATTAAACCGTAACTGCAAATCAATGATTTAGACTTTTGTGATTTTCTTGAAAAAAAAGTAAAAGTGAATCAAATTTTTGACAATAACCATCAAAGTTAATTGCTAATAATAATAACAGATAATGATCAACATGATGTAAACTTAATTGTTACCATTATTGTTAACTAATCAACTTTTTTTCAAGTTAATTTAGTTTGACTCAACTCTTTACTCTTACCTTGGCACCTACAACAACAGTTAATTTAATTGAACATTAATATATTTAATCATGACAATCAATTTTGTCATCCTTCATCATCTTAAATGCACCTTATTGTTTGAGATGAAACAACAATTTAACTACAACAATTAACGTAGGATGAAGGAAGAAATTAACGAATTGTGAACATCGTTAGTATCATTTAAATTAAATTTTTATGATTAACAAGAATAAACTCATCTTAATGATAATTATAATACATTTAGTCCACCCTTTTTGAGAAATTTATGATTATATTAATAAACGAAGATCAGTTAAATTGTTACAATCAACTAATGATGTTAATCGTTAATGAGTAGGTTGAAATCATAAAGAAACTTTTTCTTTTCGCCAAAATTTACCTTGGATTTAATGCTTTTTGGTTATCTAATTGTTATCATATATCAATAATAATCAAACAATTTGTTAAATTTGGTTAAACTGTTTGATTAAATTAGGTCAATTGACTTGATTGTTTAATTAACTAACCAAAAAAAAAATTAAAAGTCTTGACCAACAATAATAATACAAATTATTATTACGTTTCAATTTGAATTGTTTGAATAAACGTGATATCGGTTATTTTAATTTGGTTAATTGTTGCAATATCAATTGATGTTTATAATGATGATTAAAGTAGCTGATTGGTGTTATTACAGTTAATGTATTTATATTAATAATAATCTTCATCTTGTTTTCATTTTAAAATCCAAACTCAATCAACTACTTTACAAAATTTCACAATTTTATCATAAGAGTGAAAATTTATCATCAAATTCAATTGTTGTTGATGTTCAAGTGATAACCTTTCAGGGTTATTATGGTTTTTATCTTGTTTATGGATAATCTTATGGGGATTGAGTGAGTTTAAGTTGAAATGATGATTAACTTAAATCCCACGCATCACTTTTTCATTTCATCTTGTTCATCCTTTTGATTATCATTATTATTCAATTGGAAAGGTAACCGGAAATTATCTGAACATGATATTACTGTAAGTAGGTAACAAGACTATTCATCTTCATCATCATCATGATTTTGTTTTTGTTTTCAGGAAAAAGAAAACACAATCAAGGTTAAATGATTAAGATGTTTACACTGATTGTTGTTTACCGTTTTCACTTTGATTAGGTTTGGGTTAACTTTTGGTTAATATTATCACGATGAATAAACCAGAAAATTGGTTTTATTAGTTTAAAGAGTAATGATGAGTATCATTAATTACTCAGGTGATGATGAGATAATGTTATCATGATATGTTAGATCAGAATTAGGACTCTTTGTTTTTTTTTCATTTTCTCCTAATTGATGTCGATGATCGTACCAAATGGATGAGATAAAATGATAACCAGAATAATGTCTCTCTCTCTCTCTCTCTCTCTCTCTCTCTCTCTCTCTCTCTCTCTCTCTCAATCTCTTAGTTTCATAATATTTCACCTCTTTTTCCTTTGAATTGCCTTCAAGGCTTTTATGACATCAAATCCTTTTATATATCATTGATTATGATTAAACGATGATAGCTCACTTGGAATGATTAACGATTAGTTTTGAGACATATATTTATGAAGATTCAGATGATACAAAATAGAATAAAGAAGAAAAAGAAGAGAGAAAGACGGAGAGAGAGAGAGAGAGAGAGAGAGAGAGAGAGAGAGAGAGATCATCTTCATATTTTTTATAATAAAAAGTGAAGTGATATTAATAAATGTCTCTCTCTATCTTTCTTTCATTTTTCAAAGTATGAAAACTCTGAGTAGGTGTTTGTTTATCATTGAATGATGATGATGATGATGTATGAATGAAGACGATGATAAAGCCTACAAGGTATTTTACATAATAAATAGTATAAGCAGTTGAAAAGGATTGTCAAGTTGTTAACTGATGATGTTGATAATCTGGTTCACCAAAGGGTTAAGCGTTTTATATTGTTTTAAATGATTCACATTTAAATGACATTTTCATGATTATATCATTAATAAGATCAACAATCATATAATTAAATAATAAATTAACTATAACAATAATAAAAGCAATTAAATAAATAACTAGTTATTAATACCTACAAAGAGATTGAAAATCAGTGAAAACAAAACGTAAACATTAATACTCTTAGACTAAGAGTCTTAGTTACCTTTAGTTACTAACAGTTATCAGCTGATTTCCATGGTAACCAAGGTAAAGAAATTGTTTCTGTTACAATTAACTATCAATTGTCAATCATGATCATAAATTTAAATTATTTCTTAATGTATTTATCTCTTAACTTGTCATCAACTCCATCAAATGGATTTGGACAGCATTAAGTGTAATCAGCTGAAAGTTAAAAAAGAGGAAAAAAAATGTCATATCTTTTTAATCAGTTGTTCGGGTCCTGATCCAGTTACTTGGGTTAATATGTTTACTTTGTAAATCAACAATCTTCAAATTGTTGATAACGATGATGAAGATTATAACTGATCTAATCATGTTCTCAGCTTTAAGTACAACGATTTCCAAAGATTATCGTCAAAATCAAATCTAATTCAACCTGAGGCCAATTAATTAGCAGTAAATTGTATTATCAGTAAATAATATGAAGGTAAGTTCATCTTGATGTTGATGAAATTTTGTTTCTCAAAGTAAAAAAAAATCAACGATAAAAAAACAGGTAAAACTAAATTGTCAGCCTAATTTAGCTTCATTTGATTATTACCATTATTATTTCAATTAAATTAAATTGTGTCTTTCAAGTTTAGTTAACTAATACACATCTCACAGTCTTAAATTTCATCCTCTTCTGGTTTTAATTGTGGCAATAACATGTCAACAATCAAGGAGAAATCAAAATCACGATTAAAATAATTACTATTAATAAATGTATTTCTAAATTACATTTGCTTATTGAATAAGTAATGGTCAGTCAATGTTGACCAATGTAACTGTTTCTTTCTTGTGATAAATAATCATTTTCTTAATTTAATTGTTACCCTAATACATAATACAAATCTAAGAGAACTGTATGTTAATTATCATGATAATAGTTACCTGAAAGTTGATTAAATTATGTTGATTTAATATAATTTAATTGTGTTGTTACTTTTGTCGTGAGTTAAAGTCTACACTTTGATTTGGGTTTAATTAACTTTTAATTAAACTTGATTGTTATTAATATCATTTTCATCATCTCAATGTGTTAAATTAATACATAAACAGAAGTAGAGAAAATTTTTTTATCAATCTACTGATTAGTTTCGTATTCAATAATTAGTTAATTGTTATACACTCTTTCTTATTATTATTCATCATTTAATAATCATTTTCATATTTTCCATCATCAAATAATCTCAACAATTAACAATTTAAATATTAAGTTAATTATGATTATTGATACATTAATCTGCTTATGAGCTTTTATTATAATTAACTTGGGATTGATTTAAATAATTTGATATGAATTAAGATTATATTAGATAATTGTCCAGTTGTATTAATGAATTAATTAAATTTTGTTTATATATTAATCAAAAAGATCATCAATTCATTAATTGAATAACAATTAACGATAAATCATAAAGGTTTAATTGTTACCATTGATTGAGATTGGGAATGTTTTTCTCAATTGATTGAATGAAGATTTGTAAACACTAACAATTAGGTTTTGATTAATTTGAGAAGAAGAAAAATTAACTGAACAATTTAATCATTTTCATGATTGTTATTAATTGTTGTCGTTAATAAATTGTCCACATTAACCTAAAAACTATAACAACTTTAATTCAATCTTATTAATGGTCAGCTATTATTAATTGTATCAATTAAGTGATTTTGCTTTTCTCTTTCTTTCTTTAGGATGTAACTAAATTAGTAAATTGTTAGTTAATGATTGCAATAGAGAGACAAATAAAGTAATGGTTAATGTGTTAGAATGACAATTAATCGTGATGAGAAATGATTAAGATGATGAAGATGAAGATGAGACTGATGATATCAACTAATATTTGAGGTCAACTATTAACACTTTGAATGTTAATTTGAATTGTCAATTGTAATAATCAATTGATGATCAATAATAAAAATATAATTAATACGATCGTTTAATTAGCATGAAATTAAATGGGAGGATGATTATGATCATCTCATCATCATCATCTTACCGTAAATAAATTCATCTTTATATTAAGAGATGAATTAAACTAAATGAATGAAGATAAACAAAACACATTGGGCGGAGGGGGAATTAATATTTACCATGATGCATTTGTAAAAAGAAAGACAAAAAAGAAAGAGAATGATGAAGATAAAGATGAAGATAAAGATGAGAAAAAAAAGAAAGAACCAACCTTATCTTCCTACTCTCTTTCTTTTTCTCACCTAATTCCCTCTCTATCTTCTTATTCAACTAATATGAAACTTATTCATCTTTTAAGCTCCTTCTCCATGAAACTTGAATTATCATCAATTTCATCTCTCTCTCTCTCTCTCTCTCTCTCTCTTTCTTTCTTTCTTTCTCTCTCATTCGGGAGTAAATTCGTATTTGACCGATTTTTCGGTTTATCATCATTCTCACTCTTCTTTAACTTTAATTTTCTCCATTAAAAATCTACTTCTCATTATTATATTTCTATCGTAATTGTGTATCTTTAAATTTCTTCTTAATTGTAATTAGTTTTTCTTCCTTTCTAATTAATAATCAACTAATTAAACTCTTTGTTATCCATTGGTTACCTTTGTGTCTTCTTATCTTTTCCTATGTAATTTCGGGTCAATTTACCTTTTTTACCTTCTTCATTGTTTGTTATTGTTTTTCTTTCTGTAAACTTGGATTAATTACTATTAATTCCTTTTGTTAATCAATTTACCGGATTAAAAATCAATTGTGTCTTCTACTTTTACATGATTACAAGGAATAATAATTAATCTCAATTGTCAACAATTAAAAAAAAAGAAAGGATTTCATTCCAACTGAACTGAGTAAGTTTATGCTCTTTGGTGTATAATTCAATGTGGGATTTGTATTGTTTGTCTATTTGTGTGGATTGTGTCATTCAACTGACTATGTGATTTATTTTAATTATCAACTTGTTGCAATAAACTGATTGTTTCTGTAAATGATTAGTTTTTATTGTGTTCTAGTGTTAATTGAAATTAACTGGACAGAAACAGTTGACAAAATGAATTACATCTTACATACATTTGTATTATTCATATATTGATTTGATCTATTGATTATGTTAGTGTGGTCATTCAACCATTGACCAGGTAAATATCTCGTCATAATGTAACTTTCAAAGGAAAGTACATTAAGATTTGATTATTACTACTTTTTGTTGACATTTTTTTCCTGTGGGTTCTTATCGAGTTACAGAAAACTCTCATTCAATGGATAATCAAATGATGATGATGGAGATGGAGATAAACATTGACCGGATGTTAGCAAGAGCAAAGTGTTTAATTGATTGTCATGGAATTTATTAGAGTAAAATTCTGAGAAGATGAAAGTCACCTGAATCTTTTTTTTCCGAGAAAAAGATTCAGGGGATTCTCTCTTTCTCTCTCAATATTTTCATGTGTTTTATCCTCTTGGTGTGCAAAGGATGATGATCAAAAATAAGAAAACAAAGAGGAGGAGGAAATGCATCTCTAATGTGATGTTAAGTGCATCATTTATTTGGAATAAAAGAAAAAAAAAGACACGAAATGGTTACAGGGGAAGTGATAGGTGATGATGATGATGATAGGAATTATCATGAAAAAGAAGATGTGAAAAGGAAATGGAAATAAGATGAGCTTTTCCTTTACCAAATCTCACCTTTCATCCTGAGAAACGTTAACTAGACATTTATATTGGTTCAGAGGAACTGAAACCTTTTTTCTATGGAATTTTCATCTTCAATTTATCTTCTCACCATTTCTCATCATCATTTTTACCGTTTAGTGTGTGTCAGAGAAAGAGTAACGATAATAACCAGTTAGCTTTCCAGGGAGTCCAAAAAGTATTCATCATGAAGCCCCGTCAATCATTGGATATAAAATTGAGATTATTCTTATGTTGAAACTTGAAACATTTTGGTGATTTACTCACAATAAGATAATCATTTTCTCCTTCATCTTTTCAATCATAATGAATTCAGTTTTCTGTCTTTTCTCTTGACGATTCACTGAAATATACACTTGATACTTTGTGTATTCATCGATTTTCCTATTTACCATGAAAGAGGAAAATATGGAATCAGGTATTTCAATAGATTCAATAGATTCATTGACTTCGACATCATCGTCATCATCATCTTATCATCTTGTTCATCATCATCATGTCAATAAAGACATTTCCATCATCATCATTGCATCATCAAGTATTCTTACCATTGTTATCACATTTAGATCAGAATTTTAGTTTTTTTTCTTTCGATTATTCAATTTCATTGTTCTTGTTATGGTTACGATTAATGATCAATTAAATTGCTGATCAGCTAATTAACAGGTTAAAACTTTCACTTAATTTGCATTTGTTGAACTTTTATTATTAATTAATTTATTTTGCTCCAGGTTTTAACCATCTGAGCGCCATGTTAATTTTATTCAATTGTTGCTTCGAGTTAATTGTAATTGTCCTCAATTCTAATTCTAATTCAGTTTCAGTTTTTTTTCATAATTATCATCATCATCATCATCATCACCCTCTTCCTCTTCCTATGGTTGATTGCAAAGCATTTCTGTCAATCTTATTTTTTATCATTCATTACATTAGATTTTATCAAATATTAACAATAACAATTAGGTCAAACAATCAAAAAATTATCGTTGATAGTTATCAACATATAGTATGATTTTTTTGCTTGTGAATCAAATTGCTAGCGAAATTTGCAATATCATCAACTAATTGTTACTAAACATATAATATAATTAATTAGTTGATTAAACATGTTTAATAATCTGGTACAATATACACTTACTAATTGTTATTTACTTGCTTTTGGCTTTGATTGTTAATATTAACGGTGATCAACCTGTTGATTAATTGTTACCAGCTTGAAGTAAATTATTTTTACTAGTTAAATCATCTGTTAATTATTGATTACCATCAAATTGTCAACTAAATAATAGTTTAATTCAGTTGCTTAGTCTTTGCCATGTTTACAATCAACAAAAAAAAATATCACATTACCTTTAAATCAGAGCCAATTGTATAATGACCACTTAATTGTACTTTTAACACGCGATATTTGATTAAATTTGTACTAATTAGATCAACTTTTAAGCTAAATTTTCACGACAATCAGAAAGGAAATAGGAAATGGCCGATTTTTCAAATTCTATTGGAAAATGTAACTTCAACAATTCGAGTTTTTTTCTTCCTCTATTAATATTTCTAAAAGTATCACTAATTATTCATTATTATCAAATTTTCTTTCAATATCATCAATTTGTAGTAGAAACTATTCACAGAACTCAGTAGATGATTGAACTTTTGTTGAGAAAAAATCGATTTTCAAAGTTAAATCTAAATCAAAAGCAATAATTTACTACTTCATTTCCGTGCAAACAATTTAAATCAACATTAACTTGTTTTTTTATCATCTTCATCCTCATCTTATCATCATCTGTCCTCTTTTGCCTCATCTTTAGGTCAAATATCAATATTATCCATCAGATTGACCATAAATAATCATATAAATGGACAAATAAAACTTTGGGTTAATCTGTTTGTTTACTGTTGATCAATTGTTTGTTTTGATCCAATTTAGTTATGGTTAATTACAACAATCAGGCTAATTGCGATGAAATATATTAATTTAAAATTATGCATGAAAATTTTTTTATCAGTCATTGAACTAATTGATTACGTTGCTACTTTAAACAGTTGATTAGGAAAATAAAAGCAATCAAATTATCCTTTGATTGTTTAATTGTTGTTACGTATTAATAGTAAACCTTATCAATACAATTAGATTAATTTAATTCCCATAATGATGTAATATTTTGATCATCATTGAATAAGCAGATGAAGAAAAACAAAGTTTACAATTGAAAACAATGTTAAGTTAAACAACAACAATTTGTTAATTGTTTACGTTTGTATTGATATGTCTGTTGTTTACATTGACAATTAACAATTGTGTCTCCTCTTAACATTATATAATTTAATTTCATTTTGTATGTTAAGGTTAAATCGTAGGCTGTTGATTAACAATGAATGCAATTTAGAAATGATTTAATGATTTAATCTTGAATCATCATCGTCAACATAATCATCAAAATTAATTGTCAATAATAAACAGATAATTAAATCAACATCATCAATCTGTTTGTCTTGATTGTTGGTTATTTGGTTACAAGGTTTTCATTGAATATCGATCAATCAATTGTAGATTTGTTGTTGTTTTCTAAACGATTATAATTATAATTGTTAACAATTTAGGTTGACCTGACACTTGACCGAATGGTTGAAATTAGTTGTTGATTTGTTAATCAAGACAAACATTGAAAGTTAATTCACATTACAATCAATTGATTATCGTTATATTGACGGTTACAACTATTGAGGAAAAATTAAATTACTTTTACTTGAAGAAAAATAAATTAATCAACAAATTGATTGTTGAAAATTTCAACTAATCAACCACACCTTGATTACTTGATTGTAACTGTTGTTGATTAAAATTGGCCATGAAAATTAAAATTAATTGAACTTTAAACATTGATAATCGTCAATATCTCAAAGTAAGATTATAAAATTAAAGTTTAAAAAGGTTAATTGTGCTAATTAATTTTAATTGTTATCAAACTTTGATTGTTTTTACATAATATTATTAACTTCCTGGTTAATTATGGTTTCATTTAATACAATTAACTGATTATCATGATGGTTTCTCATCTATTGTCTAATTACCGTTAACTCAATCCAATCAACAATTATTATTATTAACTAAATTAACCATGTAAACAATAATGTTACAAATCAATATTGAATTTGTTGATTGTTATTAAAATTAACAGTATAATTTAAGGATAGGATATAATTTAAAAGTAAACAAGGAAATGAATGATGATTAAACTGAATTTAAAAATCAGACAAATTATCAATCAATTGTTAATTTACTTATTAACAACCTGGGAATATCTTGTTTACTCAATCAATCATGATACATTTAAATTATATACACAATATATTATGATTAGTTAATTGTAATACATGTATAGTTAAGCTAAATCATGATCAGTATCATCATTGGATTGTTACTTACCTTAAATGTTATCAATTTATACGTAATTAGATTGATTAAACCTTTTTGGACAATCAATCTGGTTTGATTGTTATTTTCAAATTATCGAAATCAAATTAAATTGTCAAGGTGAATGATGGAGAAATCAACTAATGAAATTTTATCAAGTTTAATAAGTTTTACCTTAGTTTCTGTTGTTATTATCCATATTCAGAATAAATTTTAATGTCTTATTGTCGTTTCTTTTTTCGTTCATAAATTCTTATGGGAATTCAGTTTTCCAGGGTTAACCATGATGGATGAGTTATCTTTCAAGGTTGAATGGTGAAAAGTTAGAATCTACATGAGATGGAGAGAGAGAGAGAGAGACAATGGTGTGATCAGATGAAGATAAAGTTAAATTGCATTGGAGGTTAAGATCAATCAAACATGATAACTATAAACATTGACTAATTACCTGAACTTTTCTGTCTCTAACTTTTATCAGGTTTAATCATTAATTAGAGTTTTAAATTTAGCTCTTATGCCAAATATAATCATCATGAGCGGTGGATTGAAATGCTTAAACACTAATTCATGTCTCATCTTAACCATTATCTGGAAATTAAATTGTAAAAGAAATTAGCAAATTAAAAGAGTCCAATTAGTGAGTTAAAGTAAAAGATAGTTCAATATCACAGGAACGGATAAAAATCCAAATCCGAATGCATGAAGAGATGATGAGGATGATCTGAGAAGAGAAATAGAGAAGATAAAACAATCAATATTATACAATTCTTTAATAATAATGAGCAAGAGATGATGATGAAGATGCTGATGATGATGATACTGGAGATTTGGGTGAGAGAGATGGCAAAGGTATTCCTTACCCTTGCTGAATCAATCTCACTTGAATGATCTTAATCAAGTTGATTGCTTTTCGATTCTCGGTGAACCAAACAACCATTTTCTACTCATCAATCAAATCAACATTTGCCCAGATTTTCATCGTTAAATCATTGGTAGTAAATATCATTATATTAGAAAGAGAGAGAGAGAAAAAGTAACGACGTAAGAGCAAAAAGAAGAAAATTAAATCAAACAACAACAATCAACTAAATAGAAACAAACACAAAATGTATAAAATGTAATCTAATTTGATAGAATTACCCTGAAAACACCGAGAGAATGAAAAAGAACCAGAAAATTATCCGGCTTACCTTTTCTATTTGGAAGATCACGTAATTCGATATATCTGAATTACATAATTAGACACAGATAATTATTAATAGTAGTAAAGAGAACTCAAATTTTCTTTTAAACCATAATTGAATCAATTGTAACAATCAATGAAGATCAACTTACAGAAAATGAAAACTTGCTTCCTTTGAGAAAAATTTATCAGCTGATTTTGATTCTCCCCCTTCCAATTTAAAAGGGAAAACAATATTGATTCGTTGATTAAACTGTTCATATCATTTTTATCAATTTCCTTTGTTTACAATCATCATATTTAAATATGCAATTCAATTAATCAATTTTCTCGCAGATCTTTGTTACATTTTCTCAGTCTCTACAGTGTAGTTAACCTTTCAACCCTTCCATGCTTTGCTTTCCATGTACATGTAACCATATTCACTTACCTGTTAATCAATTTTAATTTTTTTTCTCTTCTTTACCTTTCCTGACTCTCTCTCTCTCTCTCTCTCTCTCTCTCGTCCTCCATCTTCCTTTCATAATCCACTCTACCTGGTATGTATTTACATTTGATTTGGTCTCTATTGACTCAATCCTTTTCTTGGACACAATTTGACATCCTTAATTGTATTGGCGTAATTGGATTAAATTAATTGTTTTGTTTTTCTATGAATGGATTTGATTTGATTTGATATTCTGTTCAATTATCTGATTGGTTTAATTGTCATTTTCTCACCAATGGTCAAGACCACTAAAAGTTGAGATTAATCGACTTCGTAAAAAAGGTGCAATTAGACCAGGAATTAATTCCTCCGCTGTTTGCGGTCGATGTTTAACCGAATTAGGTTATATACTAAATCGAGGTGCTTTTTGTCCCATTTGTCGGAAAAAGGTTTGCAAAAGTTGTCGCTTTTTCGCTGACAAAGAAAATCCGATCGATGGTCATCAATGGGTTTGCATTGTTTGTAGTAAACAAATGTAAGTTTTTAATTAATCGAAAATGATCATTAAGGTTAACAACAATTAGAATCTTATTATTAAAAGTTTCCTGTTTATCTTTTCATATTGAGACAATTTAAATGGTTTCTCTTTGGGTGGAATTGATTATCCCTCGAATCAACAATTAAATCAACAACTAATTTCATGAGAAAAAGGTTTGATTGTTGATAACCAGCCTAAAATCAAACCTTAATCTTATATATCAGCCTTGTGATTAATTTAAATTGTTCACTAATTGTTATTAACAAATCATTTCTGTTTTCACATCAGATAGCGATTAACATTTAATTGTTGACAAATTGTTGAGGCTGATTTAGTTAACCAACCCTTATTTTATTTTAACGTTAGCTTGATTGTTAATTAGGGTTTCTAATGATAATTGTCAAGGTCAATTCAGTTTTAATGATCATTTGATCATGATGATGATTTAATTGTCAGAATTAGGTTAATCATAAATCAACAGTATTTAAATTATTCCGTTAATTTAATCACATGATAAACTTGTTTAGTATCACACAAATAAGATAAATAATGTCAAAGTTAATTGTAAACAATTAAAATTGAAGGATCAGTATTGATTTAATCTAATTGTCTTTAATTGTCAATCTGTAAATCAACTTTGACAACATTGAAACAATTTAACAATCGATCCAATTGATTGTTTTAAGATATCAACTGACAAAATCAAATCAAATTAATCAAGGGAAAATTAAATTAACTTTCACTTTTCTTTTGCATGTATTTCAAAAACAATCAACAATCAAATCATATTAATTATCAAATTAAATTGATAACAATCAACGATGGACAATATTGATTACATTGAATCAATTTTAATCACCATTTTAAATAATTCATTGGGTTACAATAAACTCCTTGGTGATTAATTATCATTAAATCATTTAATAGTTAATTTAAGAGAGTTAAATTGTTAATACTCTTGGTTAATTGTTATTATCTTTTCCACACCTTAATTATCAACATAATCAACACACTTACACATTTATAATTAACCCTTGGGCTCAAAGATATTTAAGATTTTAACTCATAATAATCAACGTAATCACTAATTGATTAAGGTTTGGCTAAGAACTGGTTTTAATTATCAACAATTGATTCAAAAATCTTAAATTAATTCAATAATTTCATTGGTTTTTACACTTTTAATTAACTTAAACAATTAGTTCAACACAGCATCTTCAATATGGTTAACATTAATTCATTGATTAACAAGTTAATTGCTGGTTAACCAATTGGTGTTGTTATTGTTTAAAATGTATCGTAATCAATTCAAATCAAAGGTTATGAGTTAACCAAATCAATAGGATACGATTAATTGTTAATTGATATGATAATAAAAACTACAATCACAATTAACTGCAATTGTTGCTTACAAAATGCAATTGGATGCTAATTAAAAACATTAGTAACACAAATAAATTAGTCCTTTTTGATTGCAAGTTTTCAGTTAAAATTTAAGGTAAATCAATAAATTGTTTGGCTACATGCAAATAAGATTGTAATGATTAATTTATGGTTAGTTAAATTGTTTGATTGCATGTGAAAGTGAAGTTGATCTTTTGTTTTTACTTCTTGTATTCATAACAATCAATTTAAATCGATGAGAATCAAGAAGCTTTTTTCCAATTTGATTAACCATTAATGTTTCACATTTGATTGTTAATTGTGTTCTCTCAGGCAATTTAAAGCAGTTTCTGGTGAATGGATGAAGGAATTGACTCGTTCGGCCAGTGAGAAAATCCGATCACCATCAACGAGCGTTTTTGCCACTGCCACTGAAAATTTGGGTCGATCACTTAAATATTCATTTCGATCAGGTAAATATCTAATTGTTAATCCTTGATAATTGTTGCTAATTGTTATCCTAATACGGTGTTTATTGTTTTTTCTTACCTTTCAGGTTTCCTTAAACAAAATAACAATCAACAAAACGAGGGTGGCCTTTCAATTAACAGTAAACTTGGTTCAAACAGTGAATCTCAATTAAATTCACCTTCCCTTTCAAATCAACAATTAAATAGTAGTGATCATTTTGTTGGCGTCGGTGGTGGCGGTGGACGTGTAGGTGGAAGCGTTATTTGTCTTGATCAAACAAGTAACCTTGCTGGTGACAATATCAGTAGTAATTATAGAAGATTTTATCGAAGTCGAGGTCAACTACCGCCTAAACTTCCGCCGACGGTAAATACAACAAGTTGTGTCGGAGATTCAGTTTCTAAATCACCTCCATCGGATGGAAGTGGAAGTCAAGAGACATCGCCAAAACCTCCGTTAAGTCCAGTAGTTAAAGCTTATCAGGCTGCCGTTGATCTTGTGGCCACTGATACTAGTCGAACCATGTTAAATACTGCTCCTGGTGAGAGAAAAATGGTTTATCGTAAGGTGTCCAATAGATTGTTGGACAGTTCATCGTCAGAAGAGGAGGAAGAAGATGATCTAAGGCCGTCAAGCCATTCACGAGCTTCCAGTGAATCAACACCTTCACCTCGAACGCCAAATAGTTGTAAAATTTTAAGCGGAATTTCAGCTAACCAAGCAACTGCATTTAAATTTCCACCCCTTTCACCTGTGCCAAGTCGATCAACACTTCGAACTGAAAAGCCACTTGAACGTATTCCAATGGAACATCAATCATCTGATGAATTTTCCGCTACTCCACTTAGTTCATTTCGGTCCAGATCAACTTCAAGTGAAACACCAGATGAGACCAGTACAAGCGGTGGTGGAGGCTCTAGTAGTGGCGGTGGTAGTAGTGGATCAAAAGTATTAACACCAGAAAATGGATCTCGAAATCGTCGTATTAGTCCGCTGCGAAAACAACGAGCCATAGCTGAAGAGCTTCAAGCTGACCTGCCAGGGAAACTTGCCTTGTCGTGTCAAATAAACACCAGTGGAATTGATTCATCTCTTGTCGGTTTCACGGGAAACGATTACTCAACGATTATCAATCCATCACCAAATGTTGTACCTTCGATGGGAAACAATAACAACGCTGAAAATTTGATTCGCCGTGATCATAGTGGTGGTATCGATTCAGGAATTGAGTGTGGTGGTGGAGGTGGAAATCATGGTAACAATAGAAGTAGGAAAGGATCATCATGGACATCGTGGTATCACAAGGATAAACCTGCCACTTCAGAAATGCCCACGGAAATTTCATCTCCCTCATCGATTGGATCGAGTAAAAAATCATCAAAAGTATCCACAGTTTCTGGAACACCATTAGCGACATATTCACGATTCAACCAAATTCTGGCTAATAATAACTCACATTGTAATAGTACAACAAACACTGTTGGTGCCTCAAGTCGATCTCCCGTTTTGACCTCATCTCAACCTTCAGTTTACAATATTGAAAGATCACTAGTTAACAGTGGAGAAGCCGAAGATGACAGTGAATCCGAGGCAACGGTGGAAAATACAACCGGGGTGGTTTTCCGTAAGGTTACAATTAAAAAACGCTTATCACGAACCCAATCCGATAGAGGTTCACCTTCGCCAACAGGCTCATCAACACCGCCACCACCATCACCACTCACTGGCACTTCTGTCACACCTCGAAGTCCATTGATATCTCCAAGATCGAACACTAATTCACCTGATTTACAACAAAATCGACAACAACATCAACCACGTTACACACAATCACCTTGTTGTTCACCTGTTCCCTTAATGGAATCGTCGACAATCAGCCCAACAATTAACTCACCATTAAATCAGAATAAAAGTAATTCAATTAATCGTTCACTGACCGATGATCCTTGTCGACGAGCCAATGGAGCCATTGGCACTTATGTTAAATCACATTCAGCTGGTAAGTTAATTTCTATTTTTTTTATTAACAATTTAACAAAAACATAACAAAATAATAGTAATAGTAATTAATTTGAAACAATTATGATAATTGTAATATTTACTAATCATAAACCAAGTCCATTGACATGATAATCATCATCTGGGGTAAGATTAACCAGATTTATCTTTTAATCCTTATCCTTTTATCCAACTTTAACTTACCCATTCAACGATTAATTCACCAACTCAAATTAACTCATACTAATTAAAATTAACCAACAACAATCCTACAATAATCGATCAGCACCAAAAAGTTAACAGACTGACCACTAACAACTAAACGTTGATTATGAATTAAATCAAGAATTAATTATATGAACTATCATGATGATCATTATCATCATCGATCGCCTTTTATCATCTCCAGTTAATCCAAAGGATAATCGCAATCAAAGCGACTCATCACAATTCAATCATCGTATTAAAAAATTAGTCAATAATCAATTTGTAAATTGTAAACATAATCAACCAACTAGGAAACAATCAAATCAACATAATAATAATAATAATCAGTATAATAGGAAGGATGTTGACGATGAAAGTAATAATTTAACAATCAATGGACCTCGTAGATATACCAAAAGTGACCGCCGTTCATCAGGGATGAACGGGCTCAGGCCGAACCATCAATCGAATAGGAGTCAAGCGAATGACAAATATTTTCAATATCGATTAAGTTCACTTCCAACAACTACAGTTGGCGCCACAACTTCGACCTCTCCTCGCGATGGGTACGTTTATCATCCTTCATCATATCGATCATCTTCTTATGGTGACCATCAAGGTAGCAATTATCATCCTTATCATCCTCAATCAATGAACCATCTACATCATCGTTTGAAAGGCCTTTCACTGGATAGTCATGCGTTTGTCCGTCGTAATATTGCCCGTTTGGGCTCGTATGGGTCACCAGCTAAGCGACGTATAGTTAAGTTAACCAAGAAACTACGTCGAGGTTTACTTTTCATTGCTTCTCGTTTGAAAGGACGACATCGAAAGGGTAAATCAACATTATCTGGTTACGAATCAACTGATTATGATCAGGTCACCTTGGAAAGATACAATTGCTCCTGGTTGGCTCGAAGTGTCTCTTTACCGAATCACAGTGACCCTAACCGGACATTAGCTCAAATTAGTCAAAATGATTCCTGGAAATATGGATCCATTGACCAGCGTCTATGGCAATTGGAGTGTGAAGATGAATACAATGAAGATGAGATTGATGATGATTACAGTGAAAGTAATTATAAACACGTAATCAAATCAAGAAAATCTTCCATCGGCAGAGGTAAAAATGAGCTTAGCGACGAGGAATATGAGATTGGCCTGAACGATGAAGTTATTTCAGGCGAAGGAAAATATCAATTAGTTTTCATGGATCGAAATACTTTGGGAACGATTGAATCAAGTTCCGAACAAAGTGACACTGATGGTAAACAGAATAATCGTCGATCTATCAAAGGTAGACAACAATCAATTAATCGTCCAAGAATGTTAAGAGTACGATCTCATCTGGAAATCGCCGATGGTACAGCTTATATCGAGGATTCGGACTGGGAGATGTGCTCAGATCCTGGAGAATTACCGATTTCATCTTCATCTTTAAGTGAAGCAATTGGTTCTCATTCAGTTACAAGTTTATTCAAAATATATCAACACGATTCTTACACTAATTGTTACGATCAACAAACTATTGGCTACACCAATGAAGATGCAATCAATGTGACCAAAACAATCAATGGTCAACGATCATATTGTACAACATTATCCGATCCTGGTATCTCACTTGGACATGATGCTTTGTTAACTGTTGTTGATTGTCCTGAAGAGTCAATTGTTTATAGCAAAGATGACAACAATCAATGGTCAGATGATGATGTTGATGATGATGAAATAATCTCATCATCTAATCAAATCACTTCCAATTTAAATCAAAGTTTCTCTTGAGTCTGATTCAATCTCATCATCACTCTTATCCAGATCGACCTCACCTTCAACACCATCAACCTTATCAACAACACGACAAACAATATCTTCCGGTGACTCTGGTCATCATCAACAAACATCATCATCATCATCCTCATCCTCCTCATCAACATCTCATAATTACACTTGTATTGCTGTTAATGGTAAACAACATGGTTATACTAAATCAATTGATTGTGACGTTAATTTTGGTAATCATGTTAATCATCATCAATCAACCAATTGGGAGAGGAATCGACGACTAGGTGGGTACAAATCAAGAAATTGTTTAACTATTAATGATGCTAATCATCAAGATGATCAGGTTACCAATTGGAATTTGGGATTGACTCTGATGACCAATATGAATGATGACCACGCTATGGATGCAAGTGATGGTCAGAAAAATGAAGATGTCAATGGAGATACAATTGACCGTAACAATGGAAGGGAAATTCAATCGACCCATAAGGATCAATCATCTCCACCACCTAGTCGACCACCTCGGGCAAACCGACGAAGACAATTAACCAAATCATCAATAACCTCAACTCCCACTAACACCACTACGATTTCAAGCTCTTCTATTAATAACTCTAATAACAATTATTTTAAACACTCTAATCAACTTGTCAATCAAAACTCATCATCAGTTTTATTTGATTCTGTCAGATTGTCATCTATAAAACCTTCAATCACTGATTTTCATGAAACTTTGTATAATCTAATTGTTGACAAACATCAATCATTTTGGGATATAACCAATGAATCAGTTGTAATCAAAAATTTCACCTCATTAACTATCGGAAATCAGGACAATCAACTCACCAATTACCAAAAGGATTGGCTGAAAATAGGAATCAGTTCATTATCACAAATTTTAAATCATATCAACATACATGATGATTATGATGAGGATAAATATGATTCTTGGGTTAATTGTGATAATCCTAATTTAAGAATCAATTTGAATGAGAGATCATTTCAATTAACTGGATTCCTGGAAAGTTCAACCAATCAAAGTGACAATTGGGATTCACTTTCATCCAACAATGAAAGAACCGTTAACTTGACCGCTTGGTACAAACCCGAATCCCGTTGTTACCCGTTTTATGGTCACTTTTCAACTCTTCCTTTCTGTTTGGTCAATATTGATGATCCTAATTCTGTTAACTATCATCAAAGTAATCATGGTGATAAACAATCAGATCAACAGTATCACCATCATCAGATTTATCACTTAATCAAATCAACTCAATGGTTGGATCAACATGACCTAAGTAAACATTGGTCCTACTTTAATTTTCCACTCAGTTTAACAATTATCTCACCTTATTGTTATTATAATCATCAATCAATCAATTCAAAACTATTCAGTAGATTTGTTAACAATAAGATAATTAGACAAATTGATTCACTTGAAAAAGTGAGTACTGTTGATGATTATCTAGTGCGTCCTGTTAATCAGGTTGAATGTTGTTTAATTTTTGATTTAATCAAATTTAATTGGTGTAAAACTGTTTGGACCCAATTAACTGAAATAGTAAGTGAAACTTACTTGATGTTAATGATTAAACATTTATCATCATCCACCAACAAATATCATCATCTAACCTTTTCTCCCATACAATCATCATCATCATCCTTATTATTTTTGGACAAGATCAATTTAATTTCTGTCAACCGTGAGATTAACCAAGATTTACAGTTAATTGTTGATAATAATGACGAAGTAAATATAAATTGTCAACAATCTGGAACGGAAACTGGTTTGAATGACTTAAGGCAAATTCAATTGACATCAACAGTAGAAACAACCTCGCCCTTACCTCCACCTTCAACATTATCTCCTCCTCCTTTAATATCTCCATCATCATCATCATCATCATCATCATCTTTAAATTGTCTTCCTCCTTTTAATTCATCAAAATTGAAAAAATCATCACAATCACAATCAGAAACTAAATCAACATTAAAAGATTTCATTGAAAATAGTGAAGCTGTTGTTTCAATTGATCATGATGACGATGATGAAAATGAGGATGATGATGATGATTGTGGTGGCAGCGGCTACAGGGAAATAATCATCAGCCGCGGGAGCAGTTATTCCAGTTGTAAAGAAGCCGTCAGACCTGATGATGATAAGAGAGAGGATGATGAGAGAGCTGAAACAGCCCCAATAAGAAACCAGTCAGAAGAGGAAAGTTACTTACGAAGTGAACTTGAAAAAAGTTGTAACGATGATCAGTTTGCTCGCAATCAATTCATAGTAACATCATCATCATCATCCCAATCATCTTCCACTTTAGCTAGTGAATTAATTAAATCAACAACAACAACATCACTAATCAAATCAACAAGTGAAAAAACCGTTTCTCCATTAACACAAGAAGCAATCACAATAACAGGGGAAGGTGAACAATTAAACAGTGATTGTAATTATTATATCAATGGATTGAAAGGTGAAATTGACCCATCGATTATTGATAAGAATCATGTTTCTTGTGGGTCACTAGTGAGGTCGCCTTTTAATATTAATTGTGATAATCAAAGTAAACAAATTAACTGTCAACCCAACAGCAGCAACAACAACAACAACCACCAACAACATCAATTGTTTTTATTAACCTGTTTACCAATTCAACCCACAGTAAATGTTTATAATCAGTTAAACGTAAACAAAACCAACAACAACAGTTACGTTAACGGTAAATACGCCAACCACAATACGAGTAACAATTTAAATGCGTCCAAGTTAATTTCACCATCTTTTGATTGTATAACATTGAACGAGGTTAATTATGATTCCTTGGATTCACGTTTAGCCACAAGTAAACACCAACACAATCAACAACAACTACAACAATTTAACCAAATCAATCTTACTGATTGGACAACAACGAGTAAAACAACAACCAAAATCAGTGAAACTGTTAATGGTAACAATTTAACTCACATTAATAACACAAGGGCGGATAAATTGATTAACTTTTCCTCCTTATTATTACAATTATCATCTCCAGTAACAACAATATTATCATCATCACCAAGAGGATTATCATTAACTCATCAACATCATTTACCTAATCATCCATTGATTTTGTCCTTGTATTTTCAACATTTACACAATTCAACAACAATCGTTGATAATCAAATTAAACAAATTGTAATACCAGGATTTTTATATAACAATATTATTAATTATTATCATGATAATAATGGTGAATTAGTCAAACCTTATGAAAGTGATTATCTTATTGATATTTTAACACCAACAGCAAAGTTATTACAATTAAATTCAGTTTCAAATTCCTCTCGTGTTGATACAATTGATGATGAAAATGATGATTGTTTATTAATCAACAATCAAGATAATCCACCGAGTTTTGTTAAAACAAGTAATCAAATTAACAGTGAAAATAGTCAATACTCAACACCATCAACTCAACCAATTAACTTACAATCATCCACCTTACAGTTAATCAACAAACTTTCAGTTATTAAAAGCAACATTGGGTTACCATCAACATCAACACAATCAGTTTCAACAAATCAACAGTCAACAACAACAACAACAACAACAACAATAGTTGACCAATCAACATTATTAACCAATTGTAATTATGATTATGATGATTATTTAACTGGTGAAAATAGTAACCACCTTAATCATAATAATTACATGAAAAAGGACATTGTAGTGGACAAGGAAACAACAATGTCATTGTATAAAACATCAAATGGTCACAAAAAGTCAACCTCATCTTCACCATCATCAACATCAACTGGTTTACTTAATAATTTAACTCATCATCTACCAAGTGATGATGAGGAAGATGAAGATGAAGAAGAGTATATTGTAGATGATGATGAAATGGGTTCCACTTCATCAGATGAATCATTTCCACCCCCAGTGTTACCTGGTCATTCATTAGGTGGTATTTATGGTGGATTTGGTGGTAATGATGGAGTAGGAGGAGGAGGAGGAGGAAGTGGTAGTACCAGTGGGATGATAAATAATAACTATGGTAATCCATTGGCCTACTCCCTACACACCATAATTGAGGAAAGTTGTGAAGAAAGTGAATCTGAATCACTTTTATCTCGAATCTCTGACAATACTGATAATGAGAATGTTAATCATGAAAATAACAATAATAATGGTAAAAGTCAGAATAATATGAATGATGTGTTGATCCCACCTTCATCTGAGTCATCAACTAATTCATTATCTACTCATCATAATCATCATCTTAATTATTATGATGATGATCCTGGTGATCCAGAAAATTATACTGCCTTTCAAATTGGACACAATGTAATAACAACCAACGGTAATAGTAGTGGTCATCATCATCATAGTCAGGGTGGTAAACGATTGGGTAGTGGTCATGTTTCATTTTCTAAAGATTTTCAACCCACCGGTGATTTTAGTGATGAAGATGATGAGGAGGTGGATGATGAAGGCTCAGATAATATGTCGGAAACATCTGAAACTCTTGCTGATTTTGGTGATGAGGATGATCTTGATCCGATTACTTTGGCCTCATCTCGATTGGAGAAATATTTTACTTCGGGTTTACTTGGATCAGGAGCTTACGATTATCCTGATGATGTTGAATTTCAGGATGATGATGATGATGATCCAAATGATTTATATAATCAAGCCAAGAAAATCAATAACAAGGTTGAAATTAAGGTGAACAATAAAAATGTCACCAATCAACCGCAACAATCTAGTGATAATCAAGATAATATTTCTAATGGAATCTCAATGGTAACAGAAGAGTCAAATGTAATTAAATCAACAACGTCTTCATCTTTATCACCAACAACAATTACAACAGCATCTTCATCGTCTTCATCATCATCACCTCCACCACAATCAACAGCAACAATTACTGTTGATACTCAATTAAGTAAACCACCAACAGTAACAACAACAACAACAATAATCCATCATAATATCAAATCAAAAGAGGAAGACAATTTAATTAAAGAGGATGATGGTGATTATTTCAATACAATCAAATCGGTTCAACATAATGATAGCTTTAATTGTGATCATGTAAAAACTGAAATTAAGGAAAGTGAATCTAAATTAACAACAACAACAACAACTTCAACCAATAAGGAAACCAATGAAAGCCAAATTGTAAACAAAATTGTTATAAATGATGATGAACAACAATCAAAACAGCAATTGGCTAATCATTTGCCATCAAATAATATCAATAATCAGCCAACAATTGACAGTAGTTTATCAAATTTACAAGCAAAGAGGAAGAAAGAAGTAACAACAATTATGTCAATTATTAATTCAGATAATTGTAATAATGATGATGGTGATAATACTAATCACCAAAAGGATAATGTTAATCACCATCAATCACCTGTTTCATCAAACGTTGATTCAGTTGTGAGTAGGAAAACTGTTCAGTCTGTTACAAGGTCAATACAAGTCAAACCACAAGCACCTCAACCACCAACTAATCAAGTTAATAGTTTAATTAATTCAGAGAAAATTAAATCATCCTCATCATCTTCATCATCTAACGTTGCCATTAGTACCAAATCTTCAAATTCCCGAACGGAATTGAATCCATTATTTTCATCGTCAACAAAATCTAATCAATCAGATGAGAGGATTAACTTAATTTCATCAGTGAGAAAGGAATCAAACTCATCAACATCGTCATCATCAACAACAACAACGACAACAATTAGTAAACCATCAGTGGAAACTACGATTCGATTTGGACCATCACCACAATTGGTTCGAAGTTTATTAGCAGGTAACCAGTTAATTGATGTTAACAATCAACAAAATTTTATTAATCATCTCGATGAAGATGATGGTGAACAGTATGGTAAAAGTGGGTCAATAAAAGGGAAAAGTGTCTTATTAATTGTTGATGATAATACTAATCAATTGAAGCAAAATGAGATGAAAGATAGTTCAATGTTCATTATTGATGATCATCATGATGATACAAATAATCAGCAAGAAAATGATGATAATATTTGCAAAATAATGATGAATATTGTTACTGGACAATCAAATGTTACTAGTAAAACCAATGATAATACTAATAATCATCATTATCATCCATGTAATGATATCAATAATGATAGTAATCATAATGATCATGTTGATAATGGTGAATCTTTGAAATATCTTGAATCTCAAATTGCATTAGCCATGAATTCAGGCCATCAAATGTCCCATGTAACTAAGAGCAACGGTAATATTAATTTCCTTAATAATGATTATCTTAATGCTAATGATAACGTTAATCATGTTGAGAAAAGTAATAATAGTTTTAGTATTAACAATGAGATGAGAAAAATTAACAATCAAAGTGTAAAGATTAACATTAGACATGAATCAGCAAATGATAAAATGTATTTGCAAGGTAAACAATTGTTAGTTAATCCAATGGATGGATTAGCATTTAAATTTGATGATAATGATGATGATGGAGCAAAGATAATATTGATCAGCTGATTACCTCACCTAAATTTGGATTAGCATCATCATCGTCATCGTCATCATCATTAACTAAAAAAAGTTTAACAATATCAACTGATAATGAGCAATCCAAATTAACTAAATGGAAACATATTGTTGATGATTTATGTTCAACAAGAGAATCGGCAGTTACATTGTCATTGATTAACAATGATTATTCAAGTGATAATGATATTATTTATGATGCTAATTTGATTAACAATCAAAGTTTTGTTGGTGATCAACAAGATAGTGTTTTATTTAACAACTTGAATGTAAATGAACTAGAAACGTTTCATGAGATTGATGGTGATGTTAATCACAAGAAGAGGATAAAGTTGCTTTCCAAGTGTAACTTTTTACTATCTCCAAATGATTCAAGATCTAAAACAAAAATATTACTCAATTCTGATTCAATACCAACAACATCAACATCAACAGCAGCAGCAACAACAACAACACGATCAACAAGTTATGATGAGGATGAAAATGATTCGGATGATACAACAACAACAGCACCAACAGAGTGTAAAATATCACATGAAATGGATGAAATATTTGGTGAGTTTGTTGAACCAAAGATCAATGATTACCAAATGGAAAACAAGAAAATGATGATGATGATAAATAACAATGAAACCATAGAGAAGAAGAGGGAAGATGATGATAAGAGGGAGAGGAAAGTGATTTCAAAAAATCACAACAATACAACAAATTCTGATATCGGAGGTTATTCAGCTGAGAATGACAGTGACTTTGGAACACGTAGTCTCATGTTTACCTATTCAAATACACGTGAACCTGATGGTGATCAGGTGAAGGTGGATGAAGATGAAGATGAAGATGAAGATACTGTTAATGAGAGGCAACTGTTATTAAACCGGTTGAGGCCGTTTGCCGATGATGATTATGATGAATTTACGTTAATTAATGTGAGCACGAACACGATTCATGAGTTGGTTGAAAATCATGATACTAATCAAGAAGAGAGGAGGAAAAAACAACAACAAGATGAGTCAAACAATTACCATAATCAAAGATCATCAGTTGAAACAATCAAATTTGATTCAATTTATAATGATAATAATAATATAAGTAAAAGTAATCATGATAATTTAAATCAAACAATAACCTCGAAAGGTCATAAAACAATACTTAAAATAGATTCTCAGGATTCAGGTGATTTTTTCATGTAAATAATGTCTCCCTGATGGATAACAATGTTTCATCATCATTAATCCAGTCCAATGAAATAATTAGCCGACAAATTGTGATCCCTTCAACTAATCAAACTTTCACAATTGATGATGATTATAATGGTGTTAACGATAACCTGAACATTATCAAGCAAAACAACAACAACAACAACAATCAAAGTAATAGTGATAATGAGAAACCACTGAAAAGTTCATGGGAAACTCAGGATTCATTGTTAACCACCAAGGTGCCATTAAAAAGTTTATCTGAATCTCATGGTGATGATGAAATAAGTTTCATTGGTGAAAACAATGAATCCAGAAAGATTAACTCAAGTTCATCATCATTTCAATCATCAACCATAATCATCAATCAAAATAAATCCAATTCAACCGAGAATGTCAATAATATCTTTGATTATCAGTTTGATTATTGTTATCATCCAACATCATCTTCATCATTAAAGATAATTGATGAAAATGAAAATGATAATTGTGATGATAATTTTCACCATCAACAACAACAACAACAACAATCAGTGATGAGAAAACTATCCGATGGGAAAACAGCATCAATGTCAGAACCATTTTCATCTTCATCCTCATCTTCATCAAATAAACCATTAATTAGACCAAATTTAATGGACTCAGCTGATTATCATGATGATGATACAGTTAAACAACAATCGTTGACATCATCATCATGCCGACATGATACCTGGAAGGGACAAACATTAAACTCTAACAAGGGCAAATTTTCAATTGAGATCAACAGTAAGACTAATTCATTGCCCTCAAATTATCATCATCATCATAATCAACAAGCAGATCATCTTAATCCTCAATTTCACCCTCATCGTTATCATCACACTTTCAGTAGACTGAAAATCCCACTCGGTGTGATGAAAAAATTATCCTCACTACGAGGTAAGGAGATGACCAACAATCGGAGTAAACAATTAACTCCTTGACAATCAAAACTAATCACCAACATTGATTATAATCATTATTATCATAGCCTCGTTTTTTTATATCACTCGACGGCTAAATCACCTTAACAATCAACTAATTACTTGTGTATCATTTCAATTCACCTTAATTTTAATCACTTATTTTTTTTCTTTCTCTTTTCATATTTCTCATATTATCACCTTTTCTTTATGATTACAATTAACCTAATTGTAAATTTATTTACAGCATAAACAAACACTCAACTAATCAAGAAAAAACAAGTTAAATCACCTAACAATCAAGCACGATAAACACCAACAACAATCATCACTAATTAACTTAAATTGTTTGGCTAAAAAATTTGTTCAACAACAAAACTTTCTCACTTTCTCTAAATCAACAATTTAATCAATATTACCTTTTAATTACAATTACTATTACTATCATTTTGAATGTTATGTTGTGTTAATAGCTTTGCAAATGCTCATGATTAGCTAACAATTTAATTTGCTAATTAATTTAATTGTTTTTTTCTTATTCTTTTTTCTCACTTTCCAATTAGATGAAAAATCATCAACCAGGCGATTGATCACAAATCGACGTAAATTAATTGGCGGAAGTGAACCTTGTCCATCCAATGAGTCCACATCAGCGGTTCCTCATATTTCCGTTTCAGATTATTCAGAGGTACAATTTACAGTTGGAATAACAATTAGAACAATTAACTCAATGGAAACTTTTTTTTTCTTCCCTTACAATTAACTTACAGAGTTTTTCCCACCGAGGATCCATCGGAAGCTCAGGAGGAGACGATATTTTCACCTCAACCGAAGACGATGTTGACAAAGCTTTCGCTTACCATAATCGTAGTCAGACAAGTTTATCATCATTTGGGGTAAGCAATCAAACTGTTAACAATTCAATTGACTAATCAAAATGATCATGAACAATATTGATCAAGTTTAATGGTCAATCGGTCAATCGAGTTGATATATTATCAAGTTGAAAATTGATTGTTTTAAATGTTTACCATTTGAAAGTGGAAACTGTTTACTAACCATGTTGATTTAAATTGTTTCAATTTGATTAACAGGCTCGAAGTGAAAGTTTATCAAGCGTTTACAGTGCAGCGGGAGGTGGACGTTATGGAACCGTGACCATTTCCGGTGAAATACTTTTCTCATTAGTTTATAAACAATCGGAAAGTTCACTCGAACTGTACATTAAAGAGTGTCGAAACTTAGCTCCGGTTGATAGTAAACGAAACAGATCAGATCCGTAAGTATCAATTTAATTATTTACCATCATTTTTTTTTATTCATCACAATTAAATCCACCTTGATTAACTATTGTCCACTCTCACCTTTCATGAGATTCAGGTCACTTTTACTTGAGATTATAATCTTGACTATATTTAGATTATTCATCTTACCTTGAACTTTCAATGGTTGTTTTTGTTTACCTCACATTTTAAATTCATTTTCATGTATATTCATGATAATATTTCATTCAAAGTATTAATTTTAACTGTTTCACTGGAGCTGAAACTTTTTTTTCCATACCAAGAAAGTTTGAAATAGTTTCCAGCTCATGGCTTAATAATGTTTACCTGTAGTATTATTATCATTCAGAATTAAATGAATAGTTTATTCAGATTAATTGTAATCATCTACTCATAGGTATTAACCATTAAATCAATTGTTGTTGGTTAAAATTTAGAGTTGAAACTTTGTTCAGAACTTTTTTTTTGTTCAACTTTCATTCTGTCTCAATATTTGTTTTTGTTCAACTTTTTTCACATGTTGACCTTTAGTTTACTTGATTGTGATTAACTTAATTTGATTAAATCATTTCTTTCTGTGTGAATTGTCACGAAACTATATTGTTACTAAATTGTTACAATCTATTTCTCTGTGTGTTTTTATGTTGATTGATTAGACAGAAAAATATTTACAATCAAAGTATTAACAATTTCGTGTCAACAATTGATCATTTAAATTTGTATTTTTCACACTTGAGAGTTAAATCAAGTCTGATCAGACTTTTTGATTACAATCACGAGAAATACAATTTAGTTAGACAATTGTTAAAACTTTAATTTAGTTGTTGTTGGACAACAATTTAATCCAATTCAATTTTCTGGTATCGGTTAAGTCTGAATACTTTTGCATATTCAATTATTTGAAAATGATTTCACTTTGATTGTAAATTATTCAATTAAACTATTAATCTAATGAGTTAAAAAATCATGATTCAAGTAAGTGTAACAATTTAAATTGTTATACCTTCAATTGTTATTTCCCAATTATGATCTAATTTTCCCATTCGTGATCTCATTTCAATCTCATTGATTGATTTGAATTCATTTTCTGTATATTAACCCTTGATTACTTTAGTTAATATGATAGATTTGTTAATCCATTAAAGTTAACCAACAATCAACATGATTGTGATAATCATTGTTAAATTGTTGAGAATCACGGAAATTTAAATAGGAGAAAAAAATTACCATATAGTTTCATATGATTTCTTGCCAAAAACTTCATGACAATGAACAAGTTTTATCGGTTATTGTCTCTGAATTTGTGACCCTTGACCTGATTTTTATTGAGTCCAAAAGTGATGGACAGAAATACAATTAGACAAGTATCTCATTTAATTCAACTCCATTAGGATTCAATTGCATGATGATTTAAATCATCAGAGAGAGAGAGAGAGAGAGAGACGAAAATGATATTATTCATTCAGATGAGTGTACCATCAACTCTAATTGTTTTTACTCTGATTAATTGAAACAACATGATCTCCATCATGATAATGAAATCACATTTCCATCTCTCTCATTTGGTTACCTGTTTTCATTTATGATCAAATTGAATTCCCGTTCAATGCTGATTCCTATTAAATGAAATTATTTTCAAATTCCAGGCCAAACTATTACCGTTAAACTGACACTAATTTTGTTGACTTTGAAAAGTTTGACCTACATTTTGAGCATCCTCATCCTCATCCAGGTTAAATAAGGTTTATCCTCATCATCACTATCAATCTCATATAATATTATATATCTGATTAATTTACTAATAAAACCGGATCCCAAGTGAAAGTCATAATTTATTAATCATCTTTATCCTTAATCTTCACTATCAACCTGGTAATCCAGTTAATCTTGACTAAATCCAGCTCAAAGTCTGGATAAATGTTATTATTTGTTTTTCTTGTTTTCTCATCTTTTATTTATTTTCCAATTGATTGTTAGGATCAATATGATTGTTATTTCATGATTAACTTCATGATCATGTTCATTTCAAATGTTAATTTAATCATGATAATCAACTTTTTTCTTTGCCTCTCTCTCTCTCTCTACATTTCAATTGATTGACTGATCACAATTAGTAATCGTTGATGCATAAAAAAGTTACATCTTGATGTTAAATTTAGTTAATAGTTAAATCATTGAATTGGAAATGATAATTGTAATCATATAATAATCATAATTCAATCTCATTGTGAACTCAATTGAATTGATTTTCTTGTTGTTGCTTCCGGGTAATTGACATTGGCTTGATTATCATGATAATCATCAGTAATTATAATGGTGGTTGATTAATTAAATTTAACATCTGATCATAACAGTTACAGTTAATTAACCATTTCAATCAATACATATTGTGTGTTCACTTTTGTCATAATTAACACAAATTACTTTGCTATACTTAATCATGTTGTTTTAATTGTTATTACCTCTAATCCTGTCTACCTTAATCAAT
Source organism: Panonychus citri (assembly GCF_014898815.1). Classification (NCBI taxonomy): domain Eukaryota; kingdom Metazoa; phylum Arthropoda; class Arachnida; order Trombidiformes; family Tetranychidae; genus Panonychus; species Panonychus citri. The sequence goes on along the minus strand of NW_026515543.1, from coordinate 3,120,785 downwards.
TTAATCTTAATCATTTAACTCAAGTTAATCTGCTCTGATAATTGGTTTACATTTTCACTGATTAAGCACTTCAATTGTTAATTAACATTTAACCTTCCAAATTGGAAACAATCAGCTGATTAACATTGATTAATTATTAATTTAAATTGGAAATTTACTTTCTGTCTCTAATTTTACTCATCAACAATTAAATTAACTCTTTTATCGTTGATTCATATTATTATTCAAGTAACAATCACTTTGATTGTTATGTTATCATTATTGACAATTAACCTTTCTAAATGTGACAAGTAGACAGTATATAAAGTTAATTAGTCTACTAATCAACTAATTAATTAGAATCCAAAAAAAAAGTTGTGCAACTTTAAAATAACTTTTAATTGTTGGAAAAGTTTTCATTTCAGTTTTACTTTCAATGTATTTGATTTAGTTTGAGTTTTTAAGTAATAATTGGCTGATTGTTGATAGTTAATCTGTTTTAATCATTTATATTAATGAGTTGATTGTATAAATAATTTATTCATTACAATTTTTAATTTGATTGAGTCTAAAACAAGACGAGTAATTAACTTTAATGATGATAATCAAAACCCTTGACCTCAACATCCTTGATTACAGTTAATTCATCATCAGAAAAAGTAATAGTTTTTTGTATCAATACGATTGATCATCACAATCAAGTTTACAATTTAACCATGAAATTAGGTTCATCGTCATCAACAGTTATCAATTGTAACCTTATTTAGTCAATCAAAAGATTACCAGTTAATTACAATTAACTCACAATCAACAACTACATTCCAAGTTGTGTAATAATAATAAATAGTAACATAATATTTTCTCAATAAAAAAATGAAACTAATTACAACTTAATCAACTTAATCAACTTAAAGATGATTATCTTAATCCAAATCATCAAGTATCATCAATAGCAACAATTTATCCTCAAGTTGTATAAATAAATTTTCATGATCACACTGATAATCAAATCTAATTAAATTGTTTGCTTAGGGTAACACAATGACAACTTTTTGATTAATACTTTATATGGATTTAAACTTGATGATTACAATTAATTACTTTGATTTATGATCACAATCAAAGACACTAAGTTGATCCAATGATTATTAATAAACATTGACATTTACTATCTTGAAATTAATGATTAACCCAATCAACTTAATCACAATAAATTAACCTTGATCACTGATCATTCAAAACTCAAACGATTGTACAAATTACAATTAAACTAAACAATTGATATTATATAATATTTCCGAAAGGTAAATTGTTATAATTACAATTAAAATGTTTAAATCCCAAATTAAAATATTATCCAAACCATAGTCAACAACAATAATGATAAAAACTAGGTCAAAATAATGATAATGAATGATTAATGATTACTAACAACAATTAAATAAGAAATCAGGTGAATGATAATCAATTTAGTTAATCAATAGATTTGATCATAGTTTTAATAATAATTAGTTGGAAAATGAAAACAATTAGATTTGATTGAAACTTTCCCATTATCTGATTCGTTGCCCATTCATAGTCTCATCGAGTCTGATTAATTGTATTATCCAATTAATTGATTGTTTCTTTTTCATCCCTTTAATTGTTTACAGTTATGTTAAATTGTACTTGTTACCTGATCGTTCAAAAAGCGGTAAACGCAAGACTAAAGTAAAAAAACACACTTTGAACCCGATTTTCGATGAGAATTTAAAATTTTATCTTCCCGTTAATCAATTGGATGGACGAACCTTATGGATCTCAGTTTGGCATAGCGACATTTTCGGACGTAACGATTTCCTTGGTGAGGTCACTTTACCTTTGACGAAGGACATTTTAAGAAACTCGGGATTAAGATGGTATCCACTTCAGGAGAGAGTAAGTTACAAAATCTACCAAACAATTAAAATAAAGTGTCGCGATTATGATGATGATTGATTTATTTGGAAACAATCAGTTGATCATCTAAAATTGTGTCACAATTTAAATTGTTTATATCATATGATTAGATTATCATTTTGTCACTTTAATTTTCATCTATAATTAAACTTGTGTCACCTTGATTGTTATATATTATGATACTTATGATAGTTTGCTAATTGCCTCTTCATCTTTAATAACAATCAGCGAATCAAGAATTAATCAATTACCGTACAATACACATAACGGTAATATTATATTCAAGTAACACAATTTGATTGGGACTAAATTGAATGAGAAGCAACAAAAAACAACAATCAATAAATAACAATTTAGTCTTAGTTAATATCTTCAATCAAATACAATTAACATGAATGACTTTGATTGTTGTTACCTAAACAATTGTAATAATAATAATCAAGTGATGAAGGTTAAATCACTAGTAAGAGAAATCAAATCAATACCTAAATTGTTTGCATCAAGTTACATATTTATTGATTGTTTGATCAATCAATTGTTGATAATTTTAATAGAAAGTTAATCATTTAATTTTTGCTCTTCTTCTTCAAATGATTAGTTGATTATTCAAACAAATTAACATCATTTACCTTTTCTTTTCCTGATTTCTTAATGTGTTGATTTATACTATTTCCTTTTAATCATCATCACCATCTCATGATTATCATTAACAATAATAATATAAGTTAATGGCTGAGTTAATTCACTAGTTAATAGTGTCATCTAATTGTTGATGATTAACTCTCATCTTAACCCTTTTACCTTAATCCATTGTGATAACCATTAGATGTTAACCTTTTCCAGTTGAATAATTTACTTTATTCAATCATCATCATCAGTCACTATTATTAATATACTTTTACCTTGACCTTACCTGGAATTGATTAGGATGATTAAGATGATGATGATGATGATGATGGAAGGAAAAAGTTAATTTACCTTACACACAATAACAATTAACGATCAGTTATCATTATCATCAGTGTATAATATTTATGATTAACTTATTATTATTACGATTGATAATTAGTCTTCTCGGTGAGATTATAGTTGATTGAACTTCACTAAACTTGTATACCAACAATCAAATAAGATTAATTTAGTTTCAATTGTGTAAGTTAATCAATTTTTCAATTTTTCATGCTTATTAAAAATCACAATCAATTGAATGAAGTGAACAAAAAAAAACTTTATGGGAAATTGATTGTTACTGTTGATCCAATTGGGTTAACAACAATTAACTGTCTATACCCATCGATACAGACACAATTAATTTCATCGTTAATTGTTATTAAATTAACTAAGAGACAAGAAAAAAAAAATAATTATTTATCAACCTTGAAAAGTCAATGATCAATTGAGTTGATCAACTAATTGAGTTGAATGGCTAATTTGATTCTTAATTTTCAACAATTAACTGTTAATTATACAATATTTATATTTGGTGTTATCCAATTATGATTTTCCGAGTCTCTTTTTTTTTGATTGTGATTAGTTTAATTTAGATAATGATGATTAGTTGATTTGAATCGTTTATGGTAAACAAAGTGAATTGTATAAATTTCTGTAATTAACTTGATTTTGATTGAACTTTTCTGGCTAAATCATAAATTAGTCACAATCTAACAGTTAATAGTTAATTTGTTTACAATCAACAGCAATTAATATTTAATTGTAAAAGCTTTTTAGAAAACATTTCCACCCAAATAGCAAATCATGTTAATCCATTAAAATATTCACTATCTGATGATTAATAAATCATGTTTATACTCATTGATTGTTGTAGGTTGTTGATTTGTTTGTTAATTTAAATTTTAAGTTGATTAAATTATTTCAAATCAATTCTAATCGCCTACCAACAAACAAAATATTATATTAGAAGCTAAAAGTTATCATAACAATCAAGGTGAACACAAGCAATTGAGATGGTGATGATGATGATGATCAGTAAACTAACTGTTGTTACATTTTGTTAATTGTTCACCATTAGATTGATCAAATTGAATCAAATCCAGTTAATTATAAAGGAGGCATTTTCATTGCGCTCAAATTTGTCCCAACCGGAGCAAACAAGGGACCCGGTAAACCGATCGGTGTACCCGGTAAATTGTTGGTGATGGTTAAAGAAGCTCACAATTTAATGCCAACCCGATCAAACGGAACCTCTGATCCTTTTGTTAAATGGTAAGACAATTGATTAATAACAATTAAAATCCATCTAATCAACAGACGTCATCTTTAGACTGTATATTTTTAATCATCATCATCAAATAACAATCGTTAATTAAGAATGAGGATGTTAAGTAATAAAAAAACTTAATCACAATTCTAATATTAGGAAATTTGGTCTAATTGTCTGATACAATTACGTTGTGTCTTTTATATAATTGTTAATTGTTTCACTTGATTGTATTGATACATTCTCAATATAAGGATAATAATCCCTCTTATTACAAGTTTCTAATTGTTAAATTGAAGGCGATGGTTTTATATGATCAATCCTAATTTATAATTTAACTTAATTCTCTTTTCTCTGATTTTTTTTCCTTAATTGTTACAGTTACCTTCTTCCAGATAAAACTAAGAAATTAAAGACTCCGGTAATCAAGAAGACTGTTAATCCTCGTTGGAATCACACCTTTGAAGTATCGGATATAACGACTAACGATTTACAAACTCGATGCCTCGAATTAACAATTTGGGATTATGATAAATTAACTTCTAATGATTTTCTCGGAGGAGTGAGATTAAGTTTAGGACAAGGTACTTTTCAAGTTCTAACAATTAATTATAATCATGATGGTGATTTACTGAAGAGATCGACATGAAATTCAATCTTAATTAGTATTGAATTGTAATGTTTATATTTTTTTTTCCTTCATCATTTTATTATGAAGATTTCCAATTGATTAAGATTGTCATTAACGGTGATGATCAAGTTGATTAGCATGTTGTTAACTGTGTGTGGGTTGATTGAAATGTTTTAATTTCCATTTGATTTGATTGTTTCAGCTTTCATCGAGAGCATTGATTACAAATCTACCCTAACAGATCAACCTAATTATCCCCCTTTAATTTGATTCACTTTAATTGCTGGTATTTTGTTGGTAACAATTTAGATGTTGTCTTAAGTTTTTTTTTTGCAGAATAACTTTAATTAGTTGAGAAAAAGATTTAATTTAGTTGATGACAACATTTTCTGTTGATTCAGTTATATTTTCAGCTGATTTATTTACAACAATTTAGTAAATAAGGGAAAAATAAATGAAATCTATCATCTTAATCATCATCAATTCAAAATTGGCTTCGAATTGATTGAATCTAATAGGCCAACTGATTATTTCTCTTGATTGTTGGATTTCAATCAAAACTTTAAGATAATAACAGTTTACTAATAATCAAGTTGGAAAATAATAATTAAACTAATATGAAACTTGTTAAAACAATTTAATTCACTATTAAATTGGCAACAAATAACAATAGAAAATAATTTAAATTAATTGGATACATGAAATCTTATTGTCTCTCTAATGATTATGTTTTTTGTTTGTACTTTAATCATGTCAATCTATCAGGGATCATGATTGTTATTGATTGGCACAATTTACTGATTGTTATATATCATTTTTCTTATTTAATTAGGTATTTATGAAGGAAAGCCGGTTGATTGGCTCGACTCAACGGAACAGGAAACTACCCTTTGGAAACAATTACTGGACAAAACTGACCTCTGGGTCTATGGCGAGTTACCATTAAGAACGAGTTTACAATCAAGAACCTCATTTGGTAGATGATGTTGATCAATACGATTAATTAGACGCAATTTAAAGGACCAATAATTAAGACTATCGATTAGGTTTTATGCAAAGATGATGAATTACGATGATAATTAAAACAAACACACAATTAACTCCAATTAAAACAATTATTGTTCATAGTCAACATTTTACACGAAAAAAAAAACAATTTTTATCCAATCTTAATGATCATCAATCAGAATTTAATTTAATTGTTATCCTAATTGTTATCAATATATAAATATGAATAAGAACCTTAAATTTATACATATTATTTATTTATCTCCATAAATAAGTGTAAATTGTGTTATTAATTAGTGACTAAACTTAAATTGTGTTTATTTCAATCACTTTTTTTCATTAATTTTTTTCTCTCTCTCTTCCAAACAATTAGATTTAATTGTTCACAATTTTCATTTCTAATCACTTGTTTTCACTTGTTACTAAGTATTATTATAATATTGTGTTCAGTTAATTGTTATCGATAAGTGATTCAAATGGAAACAAAAAGACAACAATTTATTGGAAAAATTATCATTCAGATTAATTGTTAATATTTGTCAATACAAAGTTAATTGTTGATTTGGTTTGATTCTGATCATTAAAATTGGTTCATTTCTCTAATATAAATATACATATAAAATTTACTATTTTGTTAATTATAATCTGTGAATAATTTGTTGTCCAATTTATGTAATAATTAAAAGTTTTGACGTTCATCAGAATAACTAATTGCAATTAAATTACAAAAATCTCATCATTCATTGAGTGAATTTCAATTCGTTGAATCTGTTCATTTTTCACTTCTACATTGAAACCAACAGTTATTAGGCTTTTCCAACCTCGAAACATGGAACTGGGATCTTTATCATCTAGAATATTAGAAAATTAAAACAATTTCAAATCAAATTGGCACTTGAAATTATCATTAGTTTAATTGTGAGAAAATTAAAAGTTTGTTGAGTTAACAAGGAAAAAGAAGCGCGTAGTTTAAAAACGTCGTTTGTCTTAACTGTCAAATTTTTTTTTCTTTTTTTCAATGTCCGAGTTTTGGATTAACTTTTTTTCATCGATTTCTACTTTTTACTTTCGGAATCGATGATTTCTGCACAGGAACCGATACAGCAGCAGAATACGTTACACAAACATTCAGTAAAAAAGTCGATCCATATAAATTGGGTCAAAGTGATATTATTATTTCCACTTGTTCCATTTTTATCGGCACTAATTAACTGATTTCTCGATCCTTGGACTTTGGTATAAGGTTGTTGATTATATGGAAGAACGTAATTCGGCAATAGATCAGACTTTCTTTTCACATTGTTTGAAATTCCGTCGGTTTTTCCTGGACTTTCGGCCAATTCGGTCAAAACAGTTCGTTGGGAATCCATCATCAAATTAACTTAATCAAAGGGTTAACAGTAAACAATTAGACAGTTAAACTAGAACAACGTTACCATAAATAGTCACTTGGAGTCGCAATTTGTCATCGTTGCTAAGCAATTAGACCAAAGGTATCAATTAAATTCATTGAATTTTGTTTCATTTGTAATTCGGATCAGTTAAATTATCACCAATTAAATGTTGATATTACATTTTAAACATAATAATTCATGAAAGTTATCGACTAATAATTGTTTTGAATAATCTAAGATTGAACTGACTGGTTTTTTATCGTTGTAATTTAGTTTATAAAATTGCAAACTAATTCTGTTAATCCACTTGAAAGTTACACGAATTAGTATGATGAAACTTGGAAATTGTTAAATTGCGGATATTGATTTGACAAAATATCCTTCCTTTTTGTTTTCAGAGAACCAATTTTTCAAACCAATCAATGGATAGATTATTGATCGATTATTTTCACAATGGTAAAAATTTTAGGTACATGAAAGTGAGAAAGTGATTTAAATACATTTGATTTGGGCTTTGAATGAATACACATTGGAAGTATCGACTATTTAAATTAGACATTTCTTAGCAATTGTCTATTGTAATTCTTCAACTTTCATTCGTTCTTTGGTTAATTGTGCTATCTCAGCCATTACTTCAGATTTGATTAGATCCTTGACCTGTGCAATGAAATAAAAGGTAAAAAAATTAGCAATTAAAGTTTGACAATGAAAATAAAGATGAAAATTTACCTGGTAAGATTGTGAAATGTCATAACAATATGATATACTTGTACTGTGAAGCATCATTTTATGTTTAGCAAGGGCGAGAATACAATTCCTTACTCTTGAGATAACTTCACGATCTGATAATGTAACTGGATCAAGATTAATGGCAAATCCACCGGATTCAACACCCTCCGAAATTGGTTGAGAAATCCAAATGTAACCATTGTTTCCAAGTATAAGATGAGCCCCACAGGGTAAATTATGGAAATGTGTTTTTCGACGTTCAACCAGGGATGGAGATACTCGAAGTAGAGCACCTTGTCCAAGTTTACCATATTTTAAATTTCTCGTATGAAGTGATAACGATCCATCAGAAAAAATAGATTGTACCTCAGCCGAGATGAGATCACCTTCCTTAAAATAAGATTTCATCATTAATTCATCTTCAACAGTTTTACGTCTCAATTCTCCACCAGGTAAATTAACTGAAGATAATAAAAGTAATGAATCTAATCGTGAACCAGTGTCAATACGCCAACGTTTATATTCCGTTTGAACATCAATAACCCGACCAACAACAATATCACCAATTTCACCATTGTATCTTGTACGTAAGGGACGAACGGACAACAATTTGTTAACCTTATCAATACAACCGGCAACGGATGAGGTTAAAACTTTAGACTTATAATATGTACCATGACCTCTCATATAATCTGGATCCTCTATAAACATAAATATAACAACAACAACAACAAAAAGAACGAGAAAAAAACAACCAAATTAGATCATCAATCAGTCTAAATAAGAAAACAAATCCAACAGGAAGAGAAAACAAAAGAGAAAACAAAATGATTACCAGTCACAGTGTCACCAGGAAGAAACAACATTGTCACAGGTAAACCAATCGAATCACCAATCACTTGCAATCAATTAAAAGAAAACACTTTCACTTTAATTAATTTGATTAAAAGTTAATTAGAATAAATTAAATTAGAAAAGAAAAAAATTTCAATCAAAGTCATGCTTTTGGTTCGGTTGCTTAGCAACCACGAAAAATTCTGAGGCGACTCCAAGTGAGTTCCTTTGGTAACTTCGTTCTAGTTGAAGTTTAATTGTTTACCATTAAAGTTGATCCACTTAATTTGGCGATGGACTTACAACGAACTCTATTAACAGGATTATCCAAAAGTGCGGAAGAAATTGATCGATCTGAGACCAAAACGGAGAATAAAAATCATCAATTTTCGAATGAAAATCAATCATCTAGTAAATTCCAAGGTTCGGAAAAAGAGTTAACCAGTTTGAAGGAAAATGGAACAAGTAAAACTGGAGAAACTCATTCGCGTTGTTATGACTGTTTTTCTAGTTTTTTTTCTGAGATGTTTTCCATTTGTTTCGATTCCTGTGTGGAAGGAATTGCCAATAAACATAATTGAATCGAAACAAAATAAAAAGAAGAGAGAAAAATCTGGACAATTTGTTTTTTAAAAAAAAAGAACAAAAAATTTGACATTTTGAAATGAGAATATTTTTTAAACTTCGCGCTTCATTTTTTCCTTGTTATGTTAACTCAACACACTTTTTGTTTTGTTGCAATTAAAACCAATAGATTTTTAATGTTTTAAGTGTCAATTTGATTTGAATTTTTTTGGATTTTCGGTTATTTAAGATTACAAACAATCAAATGAAAGATTATGTCCCAATCAACTCTCCCCGAGAGCTCTGATAAAAGTGTTGAAAATAATTCTCCATCAAATAATATTAGTCTCATTCAAGATCTTTTTGCTGACATGTTAACTGAAGTGACCCAGTCAAAGAAATCACCACAACCATCAACACAATCACAACCATTGCCACAATTAGAATCACAAGTGATACCTAACTTACTACCACCACCACCTCCACCTCCACCTCCACCAGCACCAGAACAATCATCTCAATCAGTGATTTCACCAGCACCACTGCCACTCTCTCAATCACAACAACAACAATCCAAGACACAACCACAACTTCAACCTCAACAAGCTACCAGTAGCACTACCAACAACAATGAGCAACAAAAAGCTCAAAATGATTTAACACTATTAGGTAATAATAATAATAATCCAATTTTAAGCAATATGAAAAGGCCGGTTAACCAAGAATCCATTAAAAGTGGATCAACTAGTAATTCTATTCAAAAGTCAAACAATGTTAATTCTCCTTCTAAAAATCAACCCAAATATCTGTTAAACTCTTTCAATTGGATAACATTACTGGAAAGAGATCATGATATGTCTGTTGCATCGGTTTCATCCTTTAGACATTGTCCCATGTCCCAAGTTTGGAATAGTCTAATCACCGTTGGTCTCAAGGTGGAAGTTAAAAATCGTGATGTTGCTTTACCAAAATCGCCAAGGCCAAAGCAAGATTACTATTGGATCGCCTCAGTTGTCAAAGTGTCAGGATACTTTGTTCTGCTTAGATTTGAGGGATTTGACACCGATGGAACAAAAGATTTTTGGCTTAACTTATTTTCTAATCAACTTCACCCAATTGGCTGGTGTGCATCCCAAGGAAAAGTTTTAATACCACCAAGAATGATTGCCGATAAATACAGTGATTGGAAAGCCGTTCTTGTTAAAAGGTTAACCGGTGGTCGAACTTTACCTGAAAATTTTTTCGATCAAGTAAAAGAAAGTATGAAAAGTCGCTTTCGAGTAGGAATGGTTTTGGAATGTGTTGATAAGACTCGTTTAAGTGCCGTTAGAGTTGCAACTATTGACAAAATTATTGGAAATCGATTACATTTAAACTATGAAGGTGAAAATGAGGACAATTCAGGTTTCTGGTGTCATGAGAATTCACCCTTAATCCATCCAATCGGTTGGGCTCAGGTTGTTGGCCATGAACTTAAAGCGACCCAAGAATATGCTCGTTCATCTTTAGAGAAAACGATTCACAAAACATTTGACGACAATGACGCATATTGGTCTTTATTTCCTGTACAAAGACCTCATCCAACAGTGAACATGGCCGATTACCGATTCACCGAAGGGATGAAATTAGAGGCAATAGATCCATTAAACCTATCCAATATCTGTGTTGCCACCGTGACCAAAGTTTTACGAAATCATTTCTTAATGGTCGGAATTGACGGGATGATGGCCAACGATGGATCCGATTGGTTCTGTTATCATGTTTTAAGTCCAAATATATTTCCTGCCGGATTTTGTATGTTAAACAACATTCCTCTCACTCCACCAAGAGGTTATAATAGGGAATTCAATTGGTTTGAATATCTCCAAGAAACTAAATCTCGAGCTGCTCCTGTTCATTTGTTCAAAAAAGATATTCCCGTTCATGGTTTTAAAGAGGGAATGCTAATAGAAGCTGTTGATTTAATGGTACCTCGATTAATCTGTGTTGCTACAATAATCAAGGTTGTTGGTCGATTGCTTAAAATACATTTTAATGGCTGGGATGAAACTTATGATCAATGGTGTGATTGTGAATCACCAGAATTATATCCAATTGGCTGGTGTCAAATGGTTGGTTATCCCTTGGAACCACCAAGAGAAAGTGATGCTGGAGATACACATATGACAACCTATTCATCGGCACTTGATGGTAGATCAAAGAAACGTAATATTTACAAAGGTCGTCATAAAAAGCGAAGACGAGGTGGCCTTAATGTGTCCAGTTCCAGTGATAACAGTCAAGTGACCCTTTCAAATACAAATGACAGAGCCTCAACTTCAGATTTCATGGAGTCTTTTTCATCACCTTACTCACCTTACAATTACGATTGGTCTCAACAAACGGGCACTTCTTCATCACCTCCTACCTCAACCTCTTTCGCTAACGAATCTAATAGTTCAGTTATTGTTAAACCTTCACCCGTTCAACCAATCATAATTCAAGAACCAACCTCATCCAATCCATCATTAACTACAACTTCATCTTCCAAAAGATCAACTGATCCTCGTCAATGGTCAGTAAATGATGTTTGTAATTTTTTAAGGTCCAAGGATCACGGAAATCATGTCCAATCTTTTGCAAGAGCGGTAACTATCATAATCCATACCAAAATAATAAAGGATTATATTGATAATAGATTAATTTTCTTTTTCTCTCTCTCCATCTTTTAAATTTTTTAGCAAATCAATGGATCTCGATTATTACAATTGACCACGGACGAAGTATTAGAATTAACTAATAAAAAACTAGGACCTTCGCTCAAAATATATGCCTTGATTCAGTCATTAAAAGGGATTAAACCGCAATGATGTCTATACAAATTAGGAGAACAATTAATTATTAATTATTTATACAAAATCTACATTGAATGTGAAAGACTAATGGACATTTCTTCTTGTTTATATTACAAAATCGAGCCTCAAGTAAAAAGAAACAACGAAACTACCGGACACTAGCTCTATGTGAAGACACACATACAATCACAATATCGACAAATTTACCAATTCAGAAAGATAGAGACTTAATTTTTTAAATACCATTTTTTTCACAACAATTGAAGCAACAATTTAAAATCCACAATTGGAAAGGACAAAGATAAATGATGCTACCTGTAAATGGAGATAAATTTGATTTAAACGGAAAGTTATCATCATAACTAATTACACGAAGCCTTCTCTTCCTGATTTAATCATTAAACACCTCTTACCATATCAAGGAATCAATGATAATTATATATTTATACTCTTTCCATCAGAAATTAACCGCCAATGGATAAAACCAACATCATCTTTACTTAATCATTACGCATTGTATGTTTACTATTAAATTTATGTTCTAGTAGATTATTTAATCTCTTTCTTTTTATAAACATATATTATATTCTTGTATTAAAGCCTTAAATTGTAAGGATGATTTTGTTGAAAGAACAACAATTAAGATGATTATTATTCGCACTTGAAAATACATTGTACATGTTCCTGGTTAAGAAGCTTCTTCTTCCTCCTTTGGATTGATGTTCGTTAATTACAAAGGCGTTGAGGACATTAATTACCATCAGAAATCAAGGTAAATCACTAATGGTAAATTTAGGGAGAAAAAAGTCAATAGTTAATTAGTTGATTGTGGTTAATGATGATGATAGATTTAAATATCAATGATCTTCTCAACGATTTTTACTCCTTCTTAATTTTTGTTTTCCGTTTTGATGAACCATCGTTGCTTCACAATTTAATCGCCTACATTATTAACCAGAGTCTTTAATTTCTCACTAATCAAGGTTGTTAATCATTATGAATATCGTATTTTTTATTTGTTTACTTACGATTCTGAACAATTCGCCCACAATTAAATGAGAATAGTAAATATCGTTTTCCACTTACAGTCTTACATTTATCATCAATTCTTGTTCATGTTAACATTAACAATCAACAATTAAGAATAATATTTGCTCGAACAACAGTTTTAAGCGGAAAAAATGGAAAAGGTAAGTTAATCAAATTCGCTAATTTGATTGTTGAATTAATGGTTCGTCTTTGTGTGTTTCTCTCAATAGATTAATTTCGCTTTCTTCTTAATGGTTGGATTAGTGGTTTGTGATGATTATGTTCATAATCCGATTCAATATCAATCACTGAACAATCGAGGTGGTTACAACTTCGGTTATGACACTGGACTTTCAGGATCACATCAATTTCATCAAGAATCTAAAGATGATTTCGGTGTAGTTAGAGGTCGATATGGTTACACTGATCCAAATGGTAAATTGCGATTAGTTTATTATTCATCGGATGCAGTTAATGGTTACAAAGCATGGGGACCAGATATACCTGAGAGTACCAACAATCAGCCTAAATCATTGAAGGTTCAAGGTAAGAAAAGGTTTCCTTTTGAAATAATTAATCTGTTCCTTGTCACAATCAACTAACAGCAGTGATTAACTCAATATCTTTTTCACAGAAAGTAAAACCTCATCTAGGATTATCTATCCACAATCTCCAGCATCCAAAGTGTCAGCAATTAAATCGTCCAAAGTGATTATCCAACCTTATCCACTTCCACCGCCATCGAAAATAGTTCAACGGGAACAAGTGATACACAAAACCCATTACTCTCCAGCCGATACCTTCCGTTCAAGATACACATCGTCGTCGTCGTCGTCGTCGTCGTCAAGTGTCGTCTCCAAAACATCATCAATTAAACGGTCGGAAATCAAGGGATCTCCAATTATTGTCCAACAACAATTCCAATCACCAGTAGCAGCAATCAAGTCACAATCTATTAAAAGTGCCAATCGTCCAGTACCAATTACACCAGCTCAGTATCGGTCTAATTATCCACCGTCGGGAAAATATTCTCGATGTTATTGTGAATAATTTAAACTCCATCCAGAAGTACAATCCAATTAAATTGTGATCATATACAATTTAAATAAGTGATAATCTCATATTCATCTCTTTAAATCCAGTTGCATGTTTAATCTTGTCATTTTTTACTTCCAACAATTAAAAGTTCACAATAAACTCCAGACAAATTAATCAGCTACACTTGATAAACTAATTGCTCTTGAAAAATCTAAATTAATTTTGTATCGATTTTAATAGAAATTAAAATGATTAGTAATGAAAAATTGAACAATTAAAAAAAAGCTTTTGTTTGCTTACAAAATATCAATATGATCAATTGATCAGTTAAATTGTTACGAAAATAAAAAGTTTCAATAAAAGTGAAATAATTATAATAATCAAGAATCAGAATCGATTTGTCAATTTGATTGTAGTAACTTGTTGATTTAATTCATTCAACTATTGAGAATGATGTAAATCAATCACAGTTAATCGTCATCTTAATTGTTAATGACTGAAAATTGTCCTTGCAAATTGAATAGATGACGGAAAAATGAAAATAAATTAGTTTTCTACCTTGTATTGGGATTTAATAGAGTAAAGAATTAAAATTAACAATCAAAATAAAGATAAACAAGAAATCAATTGTTATTCTAATTGTTTACAATCTCTTTTTTGGTTGTTGATTAAATCATGGATATAAAACATTAATTGCTAATATGAAACAAGTTTTACATCTTTTAATTTAATTCTTAATCACTCACACATCCACTCACACAAAATTATATTAACATGAGCAACAATTCAAGGTTGTTAATCAATCTTCAATAACTATAATTGTTGCCCTAAATTGTGCCCTTAATTAGACAAAATCAATAGTTACGATTAGTAAAATTGCTTAATTGATTCTGATTCAACAATCGTTACTTTGTTTTTTCTTGAGTAATAGATACAGAAAAGATTATCTATTAATTGTTCAGCAGGATTGATGATTAAATCATTCAAGGTCATTCAACAATTAACTGAATATTAACACTTTAACAAATTAACATTTACATAATCATCAATGGATAAAAAATATTGTGATGATTAGATTGTCGTTAATTTGATTGACATTCACATTGGTAACAGTTCTGTTGATTGTTTCGCCAAACATTTTATTAAAAATTCACTTGGAGATGAATAATTTTTACAAAACAAAAGGATAAGGATTTAGATTTATTTAAAAAAATATCTCAAGATGTGTTTGCGCAACTACACTTGGTCGGCGAGGTGACTTTTGGGTCAGAGGTCGGTGCGTTCGGAGTTTCTTTCACTTTTTTCACTTTTTTCGATTTTCGGACTTTTCTTCCTTTCATGTACTGGTCAGTCGGTGGTGGTGGAGGTGGATACAAGGGTTGCGGTGAATCTTTGGAACGATCAAAGTATCCAAATGATGGAAATTGAACTGGTACCATTTTGAACGGTGGAAATCGAAATGCTCTTCCCTCGAACTCTTGGTGGCCTCCGTCAGGATTGTAAGGGTAAGCACGAGGATATGGTTGAGCGTAAGGATCGGGAATGCGTTGAGGGTAAGATTGAGGTGGAGGATGATAAGGGTTCGGGTAATTGTTGTAATAACTTTCTCTTGGTAGGTAAGGTCCAGTTTCGTCTTCATCTGGATAACTATTTAAACAATCAACTGGAGCACAATTTAAGATGAAAATTGACACCAGGATAATTAAAAGTTTCATTTTGTTGAGAAAAATTCAAACACTTTGGTTAACTTTTGATGGTCAAGTCGAAAGCAAAAATGAAAATGGCCACGATTTTCATGCCCTTTTAATACCTGAACTTTATTAAAGTCACTTGATAAAAAGATAGATTTAAATTGTTAAGACGATTATTAAGATTGAAACTTTCTAAATCAAAATAATCTGTTTAATTTGATGAGTATCAAATGTTTTTGACTGTTTTGCTTTGAGTTATTTAGAAAAAGAGATTGAAAAACAATTAATGAATCGTTAAGCCGTTTTGGGGCCGTTGGCGAAGGTTAATTTGTTCAATTGGCTATTTTGACTTTGAACTTGTCCTTTTGGTGTTACAATCACGAACAATTTTATTGAAATGAGTTAAAATTAATAAACCGATAAGTCGAAGTGGTCCCATTAGATTGGCTTCAAGAAAGACCGAGAAAATACCATTGGGTGGAGAGAGACCAGAGGTCAGTGTTCGTAAAATGAATCCTTCAAATGTCGACGTAGATGAGAATTTCAATTTCTACAATTAAAAGAAAAGTTAAATTTTTCATTAATTGTTTTTTTTTTCATCGTTCTAATTAATAATAATTTACCAGAGTATCCTTGATAATAGAAGATGCTACTTTCGATGGTGACACTAATCCACCCGATTCACAGATGAGCTTTGTCTCTATTGGCTGTAAATTGAATTAAAATGATAATATAATTTCAATTATAGATTAAAGGAAGATCAAGGAAAAGGTAAATATACCTTGGTTGAATTTTCGAGAGCAAAACCAGGAGTGTCAGTGTCAGGGGGATAAGCTATAGTAATGGAAATGTTGTGAGGTTTCAACTGGAAAAGAAAAATTGAAAAGACAAGTCAATCAAATTGTAATGATTTAAGGGGGGAATTTGTAAGAATCGAAATGTTCAAGCTCAAAATGGATTATGTTTGCCTCAATGAAAACGGATGAACATGTGATTGATTGAGTTGAACAAATTGATTAGCTTGATGTTGTTAATTGTTCAATTGTTTACCTCCATGGCTAAGGTTTGGGCAAAACCAAGCAAAGCAAATTTAGATGATGAGTAGGCTGAGAAACCGTAGATACCAAAAAGACCAGCCATTGATGAGGTAATTTCAACGAAACCCTCTTTACGTTTAACCATTTGAGTAACAACAGCTCGAGTACAATTAACGGTTGACTGGTAATTTACTTTCATCATGTTATCAAATTCTTCATGAGGAGTTTCCAAGAATCGGTGACAAACCGCTTTACCGACAATATTGAACAATCCATATATTGGACCCAGCTGATTCTCTGCTTGAGAAACAATCTTTTCCAATGTTGGTAAATCATTTGCCACATCAACCGGGAAATAAATTATTTCTGATTCTCGTGAGCTTCCAGTAGCAGAGTTTTCTTTTAGAATATAGTTTACAGCTTCTTTTAGTCCATTTTCATCACGAGCTAAAATGGTCACTTTGGCACCTTGACGAAAACACTGATTCGCTATTTCCAAACCGATACCTTTGGATCCACCGGAGACCAGAACATGTTTACCACAAATGTTGAGTCTCCTCTTGAAACCATAGCTCACATATAGAACCACAGAAACAACCATCAATAAAATTACTGTTAACATACTGATCACAAAGGTAAGATCAAATGTCAACATAATATAATCAATTCAATCAAAACAAATAATCAAAAGGTAACGTTTTAACAATTTGGTTGCTAAGAGCTAATCAAGATAACAAATTAAACCTCAATACAACTTGGTACAAAACAGATAACAGTAATAATCCACAATACTGATAGAAAACAAATTAAATAAATAAAAATAAATTATTCACATTAAGAAAAACAATAATTAAAAGATAACAATTAACTCGTAATGATTAAAAAATCATCAACATCAACAACTCCAACACATTTACAATCAAATCAAAAGACAAAGTAAATAGAAATACAAAAGTAACCAACGATCAACTAATCATAAGACTCCTAAGAAACAATCACGGAGGTAAATTAAACAAGTAAACAATTAATCTAATGGTAAGTTAATTAGTTTAAAGAATTAAAAAAAAACCAATTATTTTTTAATTAGAAAAAAAAGAAAAAGTAAACAAACGAAGTTCGATCAGCGCCATCTATGGGTAAATATGTTAACTAAAATCGCTAATCTCCAATTTTATTTACCTTTATTGGAACCTGAGTTTCATATGTTTTGTTGGGCTGAGTGAAAGCAATTGTATCTTGTTTGTTTTTTATATATTTTGTTAATTATTATTTTTTGTTTAGTTTTATTAATATTATTAACCAGTGTGAATAACATTTTTTCGTATGTCCAAGTGTACCTTTGCCTCATTTGTGTGTCAAGCTCATAAAATACCAATTAGGATCATCACCTCACCTTCACCATCGCCATCATCATAATTTTTTTTTTTTGCTTTCCACTTCATCATCAACATATTACTTTCATTATTAGTTGGTAATATTTAGATTATCATTTAGTGTATAATTATTTATTTATTATTATTATTACTTCATCAGTATTACACATACAAGTACAAGTTGCCTGATCAAATATGTTGGTTCCCATAAAGAGTAAATTTATTGCTGAAACCCGTCGATATCATACCAACAAAGAGAGTATATCAAATTTTGACGATTTTTATTCGTTTATTGAGACCAATCATTCATTAGGAAATGTTGCTTTCTCTGTATTTTACATTGACCCTAATGAAGGAGATGAATTACCGATAAACAATAATGAGAATTTGGGTCGAGCAATTGAAGTAACTTTAGCTACACCGGTAAAACCTTGTCTTCGGTTGATCCTTTCTAGAAAAGATATTCCTTTGGAGAAGGAATATTCTTTTAAGAAAAAGAATAATTTTCTCAATGAATTCATTCCTTTTAATTATTCATCTTCCCATCGTATTCGTCCACAAATTGGTTTACCTCAAGATTTTAGGGAGGTTTCTTCTATTATTGATGTTGACATTGTTCCAGCATCTTGTCGACGGGTTCGCCTTATTAAACACAGTTCCGATAAACCGTTGGGCTTTTACATTCGAGATGGAAACAGTGTCCGTGTCTTACCCAATTCCATTGAAAGAGTTCCTGGAGTTTTCATCTCCCGTCTTGTGCCTGGAGGTATAGCCGAATCTACTGGTCTATTATCAATTAATGATGAAATATTGGAAGTTAATGGTATCGATGTGACAGGTAAATCACTAAATCAAGTAACCGACATGATGATTGCCAACTCTTCCAACCTGATAATAACCATCCGTCCAGCAGTACAAAGTAACCTTAACGGGCCTTTGAATTCATCAATACCTTCAATTTCCGATGATGAAGATAACGAAATCCATGATAATTCATATTTTTCATCTTAATCACCAACCTGAAAATTTTTTGTTCCCTTTCCCATCACCATCACCACCCCTAAAAACAACAACAACAACAACAACAATCATCATCATCATCATCATCTTCATCATCATTATCCTTTGCTCACACCTCAATCCTTAATTGCCTTACCTGGATCAATCAAAAGAAATACAATCAACTGTTAAACAGTCAGCAAACTATCAACTAAACACATAAATGCCTTAATAACGTTCTTGACATGTTTGTGTGTGTGAAGACAAAGAAAGTTAAATTTATATAATTAACAATTAGCAATTAAACAAACAAATGTAATCTAATAATCTTAATCATCGTATTTAATTACATTAAGTTAGAACACGTGAAAACAGTTGATCACTTGATTGTTGTGACGATTTTCAAAAATGTAAACCAATTATTATTATTATTATTTGTAATCATTGTTTTCTATTCCCATCAAGTAATTAATTGTTATCAAAAGTGATTCTATTTTCTTTTCATTATTAGATTAGATAGTTCATTGATCTAATAAACGATACATTGATTAGTTAAATAAAAAAAAGAGGATAAACAATCAACTGTGATTTAATTAGTGTCACTGGTTAATAATCAGCGTTTTTTTTTTCTTGATTACTCAGTTTTGTTGTTTAAGATGTTTTGATTTTCTGTTGGATTTTTTTTTTGATTAATTTGCAACAATTTAATTGATGTTTTTATTTATTCCAATTCTTAAACAACCAAATGAGCTCAATTGATCGTAAATTGTTGATTGTGAGTTTTTTGTATCAACAGCAAAAACAAATGAGTAACTCAAATTGTGAAAGGAATTAGAAATAATTATAATCAGGTGACTTGGAGGAGACAAGGTTAATTACGCATTAGAAATGTACAGTTAGATTTTAACTGTCGATTAGCAATCAATTTGGAAGGCCAATTTTCGGGAGGCTTTGAAAATCGATTAACTAGTAATTTAGTAATACCATTAATGAATAATTGACATGTATTGATATAAATTTACAATGAGACCACGAAGAGTAGTTACAATTAATACATTGCAATGGATTATGATTAGTTTTTAGTCATTTATTACACATGATAGTAAAATTTTTGTCTGTAAATGAAAAAAAAAGGCTTGGGGAAAGCGAAAAAAAAATGAAAGAGAAAGTAAGTGAGTGAAAGAGAGACAAGAAAAGGGAGAATAGAGAAAAGCAAAGGGAGAGAGAAAGAGCTGGAAATAAAGAGAGAGAGAGAAAGAGATTTAAGTGAAGTAAGAGAGATTATTAAAGGGAAAAAAGAGAGAGAATGGGAGAGGGAAGAAAGGAAAACGATGGAATAAAATAATCATCTTTTCTGTCTTGCTTGAAGGTGATTCTTGGTGGAAAATGAAGGTCAGAAGCTTTAAATAGAACCATAGACATTCTCGTCACTGTAAGCAATGTAGAGGAAGAAATCTTCTTCGTGGTGTTCTTGGTATAAAGATCCCATGGTTGCTGATGACGGGGGAAATACATTGTTTACAAAGAAATAGAGAGCTGTCTCAGGCTTAAGGTGGATTCGTTTCCGGATTAGTCCATAAAATTGTCCAACGGCAAGGTCAGATGGTACAAGATACTTTTTCTTGTCAAGATCACCAATACGAGATTTAGGAGCCTTTTCAACGATAACGGGAACACGGTCAGGATACTTTTTACGGATCTTTTCTCCTTCAGCCTTTCTCTTTTCAAAGGGATGTTCTTCTTTGTATTGGAATTTCATAGTTGAATTTGTAAACCTTTTTCTTTACAATAGAAAACCAAGTAAAACAATTACAATAGGGTTGAAAAAATTAGACAACAGTCACTGGTTTAAATTTAATTTCGCTTGGTAAAAGTGGTCACACTGATGGTGGTAAATCTATAATACTTTAATTAATACACAATTTAGTATAATAAAAGATGATTAAACGAATTAACAATTTTAATTGCGAGAAAAGAATCAACTAAAATGGTGGACAAATCAAACAAAGAGCAAAGAAAGAAGGTTGTTTACATAGTCTGTATTCTAATGCCTACCAGATGGCGTTCGAATCGAATTCACTCAACCCTATCTTGCGAATTTCGAAAACGAGCCACTAGAGGTCGCTACTAAATTCTCCGAATAGTTAACTTTTGCGTTTAAATTTAGTTCTCCCTAAATTAATTAAAATTAACTAATTACAACCACAATTTAATTAAAAACTACCAATTACTCTGATTCCCCATATCCCAAGCTTCATTTTAATATATAAATCTTGTGTAATAACAATTTCCTTAACGGAAAAAAGTTCAACAAATTAAAATGACAACCATGTGCTCAACCTTTGACACATCCATGTGCATACAAGCCCTGGACAACATAAAGGAAAAAATACTGGAAATGAATCTACCAAAGACAAAGAAAAAAGATGTTGACTTCATACTATCAAAGATCCAATTCGTGACTGATTCATTGAACTTGCCGGTCAACACCACCGCCCCTGACCCCACCATAGGTCAAAAAATCTTGGATAAACTAGAGACTATGACTCAAGCCGCCATGGATCGCTCTCTACCATCATTTGCACAAGTCGCTGCCAAAAAAGCAACACCAATCACCGTGATCATTAAACCAAAGGATGAAAATGTTACAGTTCATGCAATCAACAATAAACTACGAGAGGAAATAAAAGAAAATGGAAATATAAAAATCGAACATATGACGACCAGTCCCAATGGAATTCGAATAACATCTTTAGACAGTAAAATTGTAGAAAAAATATCAAATCTACTCAAAGACAAATTCCCAAGTGATTCCATTGAAATCGAACCTCTCAAAAAATTAGACCCGCAAATTGAGCTTATTGTACAAACTGATCAAATAGAATCGGTGGAGATGTTTAAAAAGAGAAACGACATCGATCCAAAAGAGGAAGTCACTTTTGTCCATGCGAAAGAACTGAAGTCAAACCAGTCCAATAGGAACAAATGGTCAAAGACTAAACTCATAATTAGAATGTCCAGAAAAGCCAGAGAGAAAGTGGAAGAGAAAGAGAGAGTTTATATTGGAGGTGAAGGAGTCAAATTTTACAATAACTTCAACGTCCGCTGTTGCTTCAAATGTCATCAGGTTGGTCATACAGCTAAATTCTGTGCAGCTGAACAGCAATGTGGTAAATGTCAGGCCACCAATAGCCATCAAACATCCGAATGTACCTTCGCTGATGAATTCAAGGAATGTCTTTTCTGTAAGAACGCAGGTTTCCTTGACACCAATCATCGACCAAGAACAAGAAACTGTGCATCTTTCAACCAAGCAATAGACAGAATCAAAAACATCACCGACTGGACCTATGGATTTAATAATTAAAGCCCACAACTGTCGAAAAGAATTAATCAAAACCCAAAATGTAATCAATCAGCTATCCAACGATGCCTCGATCGTTCTTCTCCAGGAACAAAATAACAACACCATTCTCTCATTTAACCACCCTGCCTACTCTGTCTACACCAATGGCAACACCTCAACCATCATTCAAAAAAGTAAACTAATTCGCCATAAAAAAATAGGAACCGATTGTATATTGTCTGTCATCAAATTCAACAACAAAAAACTCATCATCATAAACATCTACCTCAACCCCGATCTTAAACCTCACCAGATCAAAAACCAACTTCATCTCCTCTCAACTGCTCTTTCCGGGTATCAACACTCACCAATCATCATTCAGGGTGATGTTAACTGTCAAGACTCTCGATGGTGTCCACCTCTGGTTACCCCTGACAAAAAACACAATCAGGAAATTATCGACCTTCTCGACAAACATAACCTCACCATTCCATATTCACCAACCATAGATAATCACACGTACATAACAATTCAGCATAAACCAAGATGGATTGATATAGTTGCAACAAACCATCTGCATATAAATGTCACCATCAAAAACTCAACAAGTGATCACTCTCAATTCACAATTTTCATCACATCCACTTCCCACACCAACAGCGAAAACAACCTAATCAAAGTCATCAATAAAAAACAATATCTCCGTGAAATCGACTCACACATCCAACACTTAGCCGATTCTCAATTCCCCACCACCATTGATGGACTGGAAAAATCATTAATGCACCTCATGACCTCCTGTATAGCATCCCAAAGATCCTGCATCATCACCGTTAAACCCAACCAAACACTCACCCCAGCCCTCAAGGAAGAAATCAAAGCAATCCGAACTGCCCGTAAAAAACTAAACAAAGAAAAATCAGAGGAAAATATACAAAATCTTCGTCGAGCAAAACGAAAACTATTTGTTTCTACTAAAAAGATAGTCCAGGAGAGATTTAACCACAAAAACCCTTGTTTTTGGTCAGAGATGAAAAAATTAACCTATGAACAAGATGAAACCACAGAGGAATTTATTCTCAACTCCCATAAAATCATCCAAGAATTTCAGTCCATCAATATCTCCACCATCATACCAACAACAAACAAACCACTGGTCCAACCAAATTCAGATGAATTGCCAATCAAGAAAGAAAAATTATTATCCATGGTCAAAAAGATTAACAATTGTGCTCCGGGTCTTGATCTCATAGATAAAAACATGATGATAACACTACTATCATCTCATCTCGATCTCTTCACCCACCTCTACAACATCCTATACATCAACAAACTATTCCCCTCATCCTGGAAAATCTCACGTGGAGTAATCATTCCTAAAGCAGATGGTAAACGCGGTCGACTGATTCAGGTACAAAATACCTTTGGAAAGCTCCTGGAAACTATCATCTACCAAGACATCATCCAAACTGTACCCCCTGATTACTTCAACAATCAACACGGCTTCCTACCCCACCGATCAATCATCACCGCAACAACTGACATAATCAACTCATGCTCCAAAGCCAAAGATACAAATCGAAAGGCATTGATAATTCAAACCGACCTTGAAAAAGCCTTTGATGAGATTCATCACGGTTGCATCCTAAACAACCTCCTCTCCTTGCATCCACCCGCTAGTACCATTAGCCTCACCATCTCATTCCTCAAAAATAGATTTGCCTGTCTGATGGATGATAATCATCAACCAGTAGTAAAGAGAACGATTCAGGGAGTTCCACAGGGATCAATCCTGGGCCCCCTTCTCTTCATCATTGGTATCAATCAAGCTCTCCAAGAATTAGCCAAAATAACTACAATAAAAATCCCAAGTTCCAACCATCATAATACAACACCAACAACACATATGACAATCGGAGTACATCTCACCGCTTATGCAGACGATATAATTACCACAATCTCATATAAACCATATATAAACTATCCCACCATAAACCTCATAATCTCATCCATCATCAATAACATCTCAAAAATCATGTCACCATGTAAATTAACCATCTCACCTGAAAAAACTAAAATCATCTGCCAAGATGATTGCCTCGAGTATTTCAACAGCAATGGTCGGATCGCATCCACGGCTGGTACAGTACTTGGTGTCCCCGTTTCACTATCAAAAACCGGCATCGCCAATTACTACATAGACCTGGATAAGATCTTACAGATACTCCATGCCAACAACCAAAAACGCTCGAGACTTATCAGCTTGGCCAAATTCTTCCCTCATCAATCAGCCCGCATCATCAGCTCAGCGTACTTCGAATCGACTGCGATGACATTCTCACCTCTCCTACTACCAATCATGTTAACTCACACAAATGCCTTCGAAAAAATCAATCGTTACACCATCACTTTTGCGATGAAAACCATTAACAAAACACCGCGCCAAAGAACAATTCCAGCCCTTGGAATATCAGGATTTACTCCAACATCGTTCAAAATTGTCCAAACTGGTCTTCGCTTTGCCTTGAAAACAATGGACCAAGACAACTACATTTTTAAGACTCTAGCAAACAAATTTCACAATTACCTCCCATTAGTCCCAAACAATCGCATCTGGTCCAACCCAAAAACGAACTCAAAACTACTAGCCAAACAATACATGAACAAGCTTTGGAATGAGAGAAGTGAACATTCGACTAAATTAATATCTAAAGAATGGATCACATCAAAGACCAGAACCTCTAATAATTGCACCACACGATTATTACTTGGTGTCTATGACTTTCTCCTCACCAATAGCCCCTGCTCATGTTCAGCCGGATATCGAGACTCTGTTCACCTCATAACAATATGTCCCAAATATGAAACGCTAAGAAATGATATCAGAAACAAAATGAAAAAATACAAATACTCCAATATCCTCAGATATATCTACGACTACAGAGACAATTCCATTGACCTTCTTCTATCGCAAATCAACTATAATGAACTACAAATCAGATCAAACCTAATTACTCCAACCAATCTACACCAACCCCATACTCCATAGATTCTCATTATTCAGTTAATTATTATAAAATAGGAATTCTTGTATTACAAAGGAAGCGCATAAGAAAGCTACCTTTGCTCCTAGAGAGCATCCCCACCTCAATAAAAATAACTTTTTTCCCAACTTGTTGGTCTTTTTAATTTGATTACGTTAATTGTTAATTTTCCATTTGATTTACTAATCATATTGTTCGTTTTTTTTTCTCATCATTTGACTAAATTTAGATGATCGTTTGATGTTCGACTGTTGGTTACATTTTAATTCCAATTAATTGAAGGAGAGGAAAATATATTTTCGATTTGATTCCATTTGCTTCCGACTAATTTGATTTTCTAATTTTTCCAATTTCTTTTTTCCTCTTATTCTTATTGATTGTTACCCGTTTTTTTTTTCTTCATCAACTTGAAATGATACATTTTAGCCCAATCATTTCAACTAATTTCTCTATCTTATTGGAATCTAAAATTAATTAACGCTGCTAATTGTCCGGGAACCTGATGATGATCGTGCGTTAATCTTATCGGCTAATGAATTTATAATTTCGTTATGTATCACTAAACATAATCTGTCACCAGAAAAAGTGTATGATTAAGTTGATATTTATATTTAGATTCGCAAATACACAAAATGATTATGATTTGTTTTCCATCCTGTTATTGTGTTACTACTGATGATGATTACGATGATGTGATCATTAGCTACATGTGATCATCATACACAAAAAGGGAAACATGATTGCTGGCACACTCTCGCTGTAATCTAGTTAACGAGCCCAAATTAACTACCGTAATTAGCTGAGTTTTCCGCTGGAACGGGAATCAAAG
Source organism: Panonychus citri (assembly GCF_014898815.1). Taxonomy (NCBI): domain Eukaryota; kingdom Metazoa; phylum Arthropoda; class Arachnida; order Trombidiformes; family Tetranychidae; genus Panonychus; species Panonychus citri. Next base: position 3,094,270 of record NW_026515543.1, on the reverse strand, counting down.
TCCAATTGACTTGAATTGAACACAATTGATCAGAAAAGTGTTCAAACATGTAAACAACAACAACACAATATAAACAGATGAAAGATGAGGGATGAAGAGAGATGAAGATGATAAGTGATTATGATTAGTGAGCCTTAGCAATTGATATTACCCAAAAACGGATAAAATATTATCAATGAAGAAAACGAGCTCAATTATATAAACCGTAACTCTTAACCATGAAATTGGGTTTAAAGTTGAACGATTAACTCCTCGAATTTGTTTCCGAATCTTAACCAATTCCTTCCTCTCTCATTATCATCATCATCTTCCATCATCATTGTTATCATCATCGATATCTTCTTAACTCCCTCTTCCTTTCCGGATAATGAGATGATGATTGGAAACAAATACTCACCTGATTAACTGTTGACAATTTGAAAAAAGAAAATCATTTTAATCGTTCAACAACAATCAACGAAAAAGTCACCTCATGGATTCCCTTATTTCTTAAATTGTTCACCAAATTATTTTAAACAGTTAATCCAACAATTTACTCCAATATTAATTAATCATCTTGTGCCTTAATCAATAACCTTTTCTTTGTTTTTTTTCCTTCACAATTTAGATTGGAATTGGTTGGAATTTGATTTTCTCTGTATAAATTGAGTGTTGATTGTTTCGTATTTAGTAATTAGATTGGTTAATCATAATCCTGTTGTGGAAATTTTTTCCCCAATTCCTTTCAAGTGTAAATGTAAATTATGATGATAGTTAATTGTTTTCACATTCAACTTACAAAATCAACGCCATGAAACAATTTCTTTTAATTAGTTTATTATTATTTATCAATCATCTATTACCTTTCATCGAGTGCCTGATATTTGACAAGAAATCACTTCCTCGGGATTATATTGCTGATGGTTTAAAGCTACAATCAGTGGATAAGACGAAAAGTCCAATTAATCTGTTCGGATCGGGCTCTCATTATCGACCTGTAAGAGGATATGGTAAAGATTATGATTATGAAACTGGTGAATCGGTTGAAGATGAATTCGAGGAGGAATTTGTCCCATTAAAAGCGACAAAGGATAAAGAGAATGACAATTGGTCGAATAAAGTAAATAATAACAACAATGGACCAGAATCACATAGAACCGATAAATTCCCTTCGAATGAAGACAATATTGGGAGTAAAAGTTTATCGAAATCACCCGATGATCTACCTCGAATTTCTGGTACAAATAAACAAATGAAAAGTTCGTCCAGTGAGTCTAAAGATTGGAGATATTCCGTTTGTGAAGAGTTTCTCCTTCGAGAATCTGGAATCTCAAAGATTCCCAAAGCTTTAAGATATCATGTTGATATTGATGATCATAAGCGACTCAATGTTAATCCGCCTCTGGATAAGAAAGAGATGATCAAATGTTTACGAAAATTGGCAATAATTCATGGAACTGATTCAAGAAACAAAGGATTAGAACATCTTAATAATATTAAACAGAATCAACTCTCACCAAGCCCTTTCTCTGCTCCATCATCATCTTTGATTCCTCCGTCATCTAAACCTAGTAAGTGGCCTTCGAGTTTATCATCTGATGGTGATCGAAGCTCTTCAATTTCTCCAGCCAATTTGGAAGCTAATCGAGCTCGTTTACTCTCTCGACTTAGTGAGGAGCAAATTAGAAAACTGTTACTTTTATTAACTGAAATTTTGGACAGAAGGATTAAACCAGATTCTGAATTGGGAAAAGCTCCAGTTCATGGAAAGTTAACACCGCTCATGTTTCCAAGTGAAATGGGCTTTAAATCGGGAATAAGCAGACAACCTCCACTTCCTTCAGTTGGCCCTTCATCGATTCCTCCTTCGAATGGTCCTAAATTTCCCATATTGACCCCGCTCTCTGGTTCCGGCAGTACAATCATGGACCCTGGATCCAGAAATCTAATCGATCCTCTTTCCTCCTCTATGCATTATAATAACCCTTTAGGGTTCAACTCACCTTCATCTCGAGTAATCAAACCTTATCCTCGATACTCATCCAATCCTGTTTATGGTCGTCCGTTCCAACCTCCGTCACCGTCTTATCCTGGTTACAATCCTTTCTTGACATCTTCTTATCCTCTGCCTTCACCACTTTTACCCAATAATTTGCACCCAGCAACTCAAATTACTCGTTTTCCATTCACTTCTCCGAGTGGAGTGAAAAAGCTTTTGGTAAATGAAGTTCTTGGTGTAAAAAAAATCGAAAAGTACAATGGGGAACGTGAAGTTGAAGTCGGAGGTGGACCTAAAACTGTGGTTGTTCATGAAGGTGAGCTTCATGTTGATCCCACTGGTGAATCGGCAGCCATTGAAATTGATGAGAATAAATTGAAAAGATATCGAGAAAGTTTAATGGCTGCTTATGGGGCTTATCCTCATCATCGACTACCTGGAATCCATGGTCATGGAATGAATTTCCCTGGTCGAGGCTCATCAACAAACGAAAGATTTGGTCCACAATTTTATGATTCCTTCCGTGATCCTGGTTTCTTCAATGATTCCCCTTTCCCACCTTCACCTCCAGCACCTTTGCTCGACTCATCCAGCTCATCTCAAGCTGAGCTCTCAGCCCTACCAGTTTCACCTTCATCAGTTGGAAGGTATCACAGAGATCGACATCATCATCATCGTCATCAAAGTTACCTTCACAATAACGCTAATGAGTATGTCTACTCTTCTGACCAAGGGTCAACCTCAGCTCCTCCGCCCGGGGTACAAATAACCAAATGCGACGAAAACGGTAAATGCACCGGATCTCCAGGTAGTATCGTTGGGGAAGAGGAAAGTATCAAATCAAAGTACAAGGCCAACAATTCAGCGACACGAGCAGCTTATGGGCGATACGGAGCAAAATATTTAGGCCTGACATTAACCTCGATCGCTAATTATGCCTTGGGCAATTTAATGGGTGTTCTTTATGCACCTTTCATGAAAAGTCGGGATCAGAATAAAGCTGGTAAAGGTAAACCAGGTAAAAGACCAGTAACTATACCGATCGGAGGTCGTCCCGTTAAAGGGATGTTTGATCCAACAACATCATCGCTAAGTGGAGGTCACAATGAGATTGACAAAGTATCTAAAGAGCCAAATAATCAGCCAGGTAAAGGTCAACCTTTGGATCAAGAGATTGACAGTTTAATTGATGATTACGATGATGTTGACGGAGAAAACAACACCAACAGTAAGAAAAAGGCCAAAAGACGAAGGAAAAAACGACGCCGTTGAAGGTGAATGACAAAATATGGGCGAAAGTTTTAATTAAACGTTTTCTCAAGTTGATCGATCAAATTAAGTTAAATAATAACACTAATTATTTAGTAGATTATCATTAACTTTCAAAGCAACAATAAGAAAAACATTTTTAATTGTTGACAATTTTTTTCTGGCTTCGAACCCGCCAAAACAAATGGATGAGATCATCATCCTTATTCATCATGAACATTTTCATCATCATCACATCAACAACAACAACAACATCATCATCATCATCCTCATCATCATCAGTGTAACGTCATCCATCAATCATACACATTAAATTATGTAAACATTTTCTAATAACAATCAGACAGAAACAAAACAATTTATCGTTCTGTTTACACTTTACCTACATTTTCCTACTGTTATTATATTAATTCAGGTAAAAGGTGAAACTAATGATTAGTAAACAATTTAAATTGTATCAGAGTCTCAGGTCACCAATTTTTTTCCTCTTCTTCATGTGACAAAATTGGTTAATCATCTTTTCACTATTTACTTATTCAATTGTCAATACTGTTTAGTGAATCATGAAAGTGACGATGATAATGATGATCTAATTTAATCTTTATCAAGATCAAATTGATTGTTCAGATTTAGTATCATGATCCGTTCCAATTGATTTAGTTTAAATATCACCGGAAATTTGGGTTTACAAAGTGATTTAATTTAATTCCTCTCATCATAATCAATGTCGTTACTTTATTATTACTTTAACTTCATTGACAAGGTTGACAAACAGAAATCCGATTAAATTATCGATTCTCAATAATCGGTAAACTAAATCAACTTTAATTGTTTAGATAATCGCGCTTCCTATTATTATCTTCATCTAAATTACAAGATTAGGTTGAACGATTAATTAATCAATCAACATTAACAAGATTGGTTTAAATTGTTGGTTAACCAAATTAGTTTCATTTTTTGTTCACCTTCAAACTTTATTAATACAATTAAATAGTTGAAATTTAAATTTTATCATTGATTCATTTTCAAACAATACAACAATTAGCTAAATTGTTTTGGTCCATTGAGATATGGTTTACCAAAACTTTTCAATTGATTAAAAGTTAAACATCTTGTTTGTTGGTTAATTGCTTGGAAAAGGTTTAATTATCATTAATAATTTCAATTAATCAAATGGATTTAAATTACTTGACTAGATAAATATTTATTTTAGTAACAATTAGTTGATTGTCTTAAATCACTTACCATTCATACTTGGAAATGGGATTTCTTTTAATTTCTGGTGAGATCAAATTGTCAGTTAATTAACTCTGATTATCTGATTTCTTGCAATCAAATCTAATTTTAACTGTTGATTAGTTGAAGTAAAAGTTAAACATCGTGACTCTAATTTTTGATTGTCAATTAAAGACAAGTTAATTATCCCAAACAAACGGAAACAAATAAAATATAATCAGAAAGCACAGAAAATAATTAACAATTAAGAAAATCATTCGATACAATCAAGAACTAATCATTGATTTGATATATTACTAATCTATTGAACATTTGAAAACTGATCTAAGATCAGACAATTAACATGATCAATCTGATTATTGATCATTAGATTGAGTGAGAGAAATTAATTTCCACAACATGAAATAATTTAATCAAACAATTAGTGAAATAAAAATATTAACTGATTATAATTCAGTAAATTACAACAATCAAGACAATTAACATTATCAAGTTATCCAAAATAAACTTATAATGAATCTAAAAACAGTAAACAAAAGCAATTAGTAGTTATCACAATCAAATTAAAAGTTTACAACATTAAATTGTAACAATTAGATTATTATAATTAGTTGAATGAAAATTAATCATCAATTTACTATTAATACAAACAATTTTTAATCAACATGAGACATAAGGGAAATGATTAAAATCCAAGATTAGATTTAATCTATTTTCTTATTTCCACTATTAGTAAACTAATTAATTAATCAGTTAATCTACTTAATTAATCAATCAAATATCTAAATAACGTTGAAAGTATAACTGTTTAAATCCGAGTAACCTAAAAATCAACGATCCATTGTAAAGATTTGCAACCAATTCAGTGAACAGAAACAACAATTAACTTTACACATTAAATCATCTTTTTTTTTACCAACATCATTAACAAATATTAGGCTCTAATTGTTAATCAATAATGAGACAAAATTAACAAAGTTCCATAGCAATTAGACAAGTGATTAAGGTGAAAAGAAAAACCAATCAATCAAATTGTTGAGAAAATGTATCAACATTTATGTTAAGTTGGAGGTTAGAAATAACCACTGATAACAATTAAAAGTTATTCGTGTTAAATTGGTTGATTAAACTAATTGTTGTTGCATTGAATATAGAAAGTACCAATCATTGAATTTTGGACGTTAATTATAAATTGTGAAAGTGAAACAATTTGTTTTCTTCCGGGATTGTAATCAAATTTAAAGTGTTCACTGTGCGATGTTAATTAATACGTTAAATTAAGAAAGTGAATTAAATGAGTAAGTTAATAACTGGATTAAGGTGAAATTAGGATTGATTGTTGAACAAGTGAAACAAATTTGGAAACTAAATTAAGTTTAAATAAAGTTTGTGAAAATTTAAACGGTAAAAATTGGTTGGTTCAACGATAACAATGAGTTTGATTCTGTCCGTTTAGAGCAATTAACAATTAACTACTATGATTAACTTTATACACTTTGATTAACCTGTAAAACCATCAATCCATGATGGTTAAAACTATGGTCTTGATTTGGTTTAGCCTCTTAATTGTTGTTGACACTAATTACTGGTCATTCTTTTATTTTCAATCTGAAAATTGTAATAATAACAATTTAATTTAATTGGTCAGCAAGTAGGAAACCTAAATAGTAACTAAATTAACCAGAAAAAATGGGCAGTTTGGAAATCAACTGACCCATCCTTCCTTGTTTTTAATTGTCCAATTAAATTTGATTCACAATTTTCATATAAATACAAATTCAACAAACGTTGTAACGGTTTCTTTAACTTTCCACCTTTCACCAACAACAATCAATTTTAATTGTAACAGAAGCAAAGTTTCACCAACAATTAGGATTGTGATCTAGTGATCAACCATCACAGAGTTTTTTTTGTTTCCGTTTTTTCATAAGATGCGTTTCCTGGTAAGTAATTTGTTAATCCGTTAATTGTTATCATAATTTCATAGATTCCATTGGATTTATTTGATTGTAGTGAACCAAATAAGGTTGATAGATTATCGAGTTTATTGATTATGTGTGTTCCCAATTAAGGAATAATCATTTAAATTGTTCTCCTTCCTTCCAACTTTTTTACATCTTTAATCATCTAATATGTGTTTCCATTTGGATTAATACTTTGTCTTTGTCTTTCTCCTTGTAACATGTTAATCCATCACGTTAATCAACTGGTTCCTCTTTCTTGGATGGATATTGAATCACATTAATTGATCATGTGAAATAATTTATCAATTGTTTCATCAACTTTTAATCAACTCAATCATCAACTAATCAGTTGAGATTATTGTCAATTTTTGCTGTTATTTCATTCATCTCAGCAGCAACTGGTTGGGGTTGGTATCCTTGGCTTTATCCTGGACATTATCCTTATTATTTTGGTAAATTGTTTTCTCCTTGATTATGATCATCATTCAATAATTAATTGTTCATTAGTATTAATTAGTTTCATTTTCTAATATTCCAAAATGATCAACAGGTTATCCTCATTATTATGGTGGCAGCTACGGAACAGGTTACGGGATTTGGGGAGGATACGTTGGTTGATTTGATTGCTAATTGATGTGATTTCTTGTTAATTGTCAACTCGATGGTGATGATTAAATTGATTTCATGGAACAACGTTAAGTTAACAAAAACATCATGGAAAATTGTATGACGATCATGATGCAAATGAAGATCACTTTTCCTCCTTCAATGTTGATATCAGGACGATCACTTTGTTTCCAATTAGCCTCTTTGGGTTTCCAATTAAATTTGATTGTTTCATTTGTTTCGCCGTCGCTTCTTGTTAATCATACGCAATAAATTGATCACTTAATTTGTTTCTCTCTCTCTCTCCAATGTTTATCTTTTTCATTTCTCACTTTTCCTACTCTTTACTTTTACTCTCTCTCTCTCTCCAATGTTTATCTTTTTTCATTTCTCACTTTTCCTACTCTTTACTTTTACTCTCTCTCCTTGTAATCAAAATATAAACATCATGAGTCAATAAATTCAATTGTACTGCTTATCGTCAAAGTTAATTTCTCTACATTTGATTATCAACTTTTGTCAGTTAATTGAAATGTAGGAAAAGGAGCCATTGAGAGAGGGAGAAAGTGGTAACATGAAAAAGAGGTTAATCTAGTTAATATAATCCAATGAGAATCAGATTAGATTCATTGATGTGTTTATGACAAGAGTCAAATTGTTCAGTTTTTTGATTGTAAACATCAAATAAAAGGTCGATTAACTGATGGATTAAGATTAAATTTCCATGTGTCCTTGTGTCCAGCGATTAACACAAATATTTCTGTTCTTTCATAACCTTGTTTAGATCCTTGGGCGAGTGATGAACAATCAATTCAAGGTCATTTTGATGTAAAACTAAATTTCTATCTATTGGCCCGAGTAATTAACTTTCAACGGATGGAAAGAGAAATGAACAAAATAGAAAAAGAAAGATGAAAATGGTACAGACAAATTTACTCCCGAACAATTAGTTTTGAACATTATTACTCGAAAATTGGGGAAAAATAATCAACGACGGATTAGTGAGAGATAGAGAGAGAGTAAGAGCTTTAAGAATTTGTCTTTTCACTATTTTTGTTGTAATTTGGTTTCATTAAAAAAAATCCGAATTGATTGAGGCGCTTTTATAATCTACGTAAATCGCCTGAAATCATTTTAAGCATTTTTCTTTGTTAATTATATTATAATAATTATAATAATAATAATACGAAACAATCTGCAAGTGAAAACCAAGTTCTTGACCTTTTATCGTTCCAATTTTAGATTTTAGTGAATACTTTTCGGGATTTAGATTATTATTATTTAACATTCTTTTTCGTTGATGGTTAATATTCTTTTCACTGGTTCATAATTTTTTTGCTTTTCATAAAATTTTCTCTCTCTTCCTTCAAAAACACACACACACACACACATACAGGTATCTTTTTACTAACTTTCTCTCTTTCTCTCTCTCACTCTTTACTTTCATCAATCCCACTCCCACTTACACACAAAGGAATACACTTACAATTATTTAATCTTCCTTTTTTATACTTTACACTCACTCTCATTTCTTCACTCATACACATTTCAATTTAAGCAATACATTTATACACTCATGTTTGACAGCACGCTTTCTTCCTTGAGTCCGATGGATCCGTTGGTGGAATGTTAATTGGCCTAATATTATCTGATGGAGATGGATCTCCGTCACCGTCATTACGTATCTGCTTTTGTGATACTATGTGATAGATTTCGGTGAGGATCTGTTGAAAAGCGGCTTCCACATTTGTCGAGTCTAAAGCTGATGTTTCAATGAAAGAAAGATTATTCCTCTCTGAAAGCAATAAAAAGAAAAAAAAATAAATGAATGAATGAGAATCAACGGAAATGGAGAAAATGGATAAGTAATTGTGAAATGGATATATAGTTGACAGCATTAGATGAATGGTGTGACAGGGAGCAGAGAGAGAAAGAGAGAAGGGGTGGAAGAGAAATGGACAGACAGGAAAAATACAGAAAATATAAAAAGAGGAGGTTTGGAGAGAAACAAGAGGATAAGATTAAAGCAGTAGAAAACAAAAGAGGTGTTTTTTTTGTTGATTCGCTAATCAGTGTTGGCTAATTAAATTAAAATCTAAAAAGGGAATAGAACGCCCATCATTTGGCACTTTACTCACCGGCAAACGCTCGAGCTTCATCAGTAGGCACTGCACGTAAATGGCGTAAATCACTTTTATTACCAACTAACATAATAACAATATTGTTATCGGCATGATCCCTCAATTCCTTGAGCCATCTTTCAACATTCTCGTAAGTCAAATGTTTGGCAATATCATAAACCAGAAGGGCACCAACAGCACCTCGATAATAAGCACTGGTAATTGCCCGATATCTTTCTTGTCCAGCAGTGTCCCAGATTTGGGCTTTAATCGTTTTATTGTCAACCTGAATACTTCGAGTGGCAAATTCAACACCAATGGTTGATTTACTTTCTAAATTAAACTCATTTCGAGTGAAACGAGAGAGAAGGTTACTTTTACCAACACCAGAGTCACCAATCAAGACAACTGAACATCCGTTACCAAATTAATAAATCATTTTTTATACCAACAATAAAAATCATCATGACCAATTCAAATTAATCAGTTTAAAAGCAGGTCCCATGATTAATGGATGGAGAAAAATGAGAAATAAAAAGATACAATTAGTATTTTCATCGAGTAAATTGTTGCATTTTACAAGAAAAGGACAAATTTTAAAACTCTAAGAGCCTATTACACAAAAAGTCACTAATCATGGGAGTGAGAAGGAAAGAAGGAGAGAGAAAGAGACAGAAAGGGAGAGAGAGAGAGAGAGAAAGAGGTGAATAGAGACAGATAAACAGATTTTTAGACACATACACAATACATTTTAGTAATAGGAAAGGGGTTTGAGGCATTCTAATTAGTATAACGGATGTTTTTCGGGTTAATCAGGAAGAGAAAGAGAAGAGGAAAAAGAAAGAGAATTAAAAAGGCAAGAAGATGATAGAGAAGAAAACCGAGACCGGAGGATGTTAACTACTTTTTACCTAAGGTTTTGTGTGTTAGTTGTAAGTCTTTTTGCCTTCTCTTTGTAACAAGAAAAGGAGAGAGAGAAAGAGAAAGAGAAAGAGAGAAAATCCAAAGGATGGAAAAATGGTTACAAAAAAGAGAAAAATAAAAGAGACAAGAGAAAAAAAAGAAAGACCAAGAAGAGACTAAAAAATAGGAAAGAAGCAAAAAGAGAGTAAAAAGGCAAACAGAGAAATCTTACAAAATGAAGAAAAGAGACATTTAAAAAGATTTACTTTACCTTTGAATAGATAATCATATTCATCTTCTTTAGCAGACATTTTATTCCAAGAGATTTACTAATTAGTGGAGATTGGTAATGGTTAAACGTAAGAGATTTAAACACAATTAATTAGACAATCAAGAAAAAAGATTCAAATTAATAAAAATCCTACTTTGGATTATGAGAGGAGTTAACTAACTCCAGTCATCAGTTGAGTCTCGCAACTTAAGTTACGCCATCTGGTGAGTTTGTTTACATTCGTTTTCCCTCAAAACAAACTTTCAACTATTAACATTCAACATCTTAGTTGATCTCCTCCGGTCTCGGTTTTCTTGTCATCATCTTGCCTTTTTGATTCTCTTTCTTTTTTCCTCTTCTCTTCCTGATTAACCCGAAAAACATATCCGTTATACTAATTACTCTTTGCTCAAACCTCTTTCCTATTACTAATAAATTTTACCTCTTGATCCTTTGCTTCAGCCCTGATAGGTTGTTACTCTTTAATTTGTCTTCTCAAATTTCAAATTTAAAATACACTCTGATAGGCTCAACCCTTTTCCAGAAAAGGTCATTGGTTAATAGCAACAAATTGTCACCTTAATCTTAAGTTAATTGCGTTTCTTTTGCTTCTCTCTCTCTGTCTCTCCTTCTCACTACCATAATTAGTAACTTTTTGTGTAATAGGCTCTTAGAGTTTTAAAGTTTCTTGGGAAAAGGCAACAATTTACTCGATGAAAATACTAATTGTATCTTTTTATTGTTTCTTTTATCCATTAATCACACTTTAAACTGATTAATTTGAATTGGTCATGATGATTTTTATTGTTGGTATAAAAAATGATTTATTAATTTGGTAACGGATGTTCAGTTGTCTTGATTGGTGACTCTGGTGTTGGTAAAAGTAACCTTCTCTCTCGTTTCACTCGAAATGAGTTTAATTTAGAAAGTAAATTAACCATTGGTGTTGAATTTGCCACTCGAAGTATTCAGGTTGACAATAAAACGATATTAAAGCCCAAATCTGGAACACTTCTGGACAAGAAAGTTATCGGGTGATGAAATTTCAAAACAATTATTCGCTCAGAAGAGCGGCAAGTATTAGACCAATTAAAACAGCACCAATGCCTACAATCATAGTATTACGAAGGAAATTATTCTTGTTCGCGAGTTTTTCTTGATCAATATGAGTGGCACGTCTTTTCTCATCACGAGGACTGTAACTTCCCTCACTTTCACTTGAAGATCTTTTTCCTAAACTTGAATGTCTGCCAATATTTTTACTCGGAGTCCTTATAACATAAAAAGGACCATCACCAGCAGTTCCCGGAGATGGACTCGGTACCAGTCGATTGGGAGAAATACTAGTGCGTGGATCTTTCATATAAAACACTGATTCCTCTGCTTTGGTTCCTTCTTGCTCATCATCAAAAGATACCTCAGGATTATTCTAAGAAGAAACCGAAAGAAAAACAGATTCATTTACTTAATATCATCAACACAGAACATAATAGAATATAATACTTACTTCAGTAATGGATTCGAATGCAATAGGATGACCAATTAACGCTCTTTTAACTGCTAATCTGTACAATTCACGAGTGGAATCAGTGATGGGACCAATGTCTCTCTGTAAAACCACTTGACAAGCTTTTCTTAAATCTCCATCATTTAGAGACTCCAATGAATCTGATGTTAAATCTTTAAAAGAGTTCATATTTTTTTCACAAAACAAAATAATTAATACACTTTATTGTTAATTTTAGAAAAAGATTCAATGTAAACAAATTGTATTTATAAGTGTTCAAGTCTGTCAGCTTAATGTTTCCACTTTAAGCTGATTCTTTTTCTCGGCTTCTGGTCACAGCTGAGAAAGAGTAAAATGTCAGCTGTCGACAGCGAATCAGCTCCTTGTTTGAGCTGAGAAAATGAATGAGCTTAAAGTTGAAAACATTGAGCTGACAAACTCTTGTACTGGATAAATAAATTTGTTTACATTGAATCTTTTTCTAAAATTAACAATAAAGTGTATTAATTATTTTGTTTTGTGAAAAAAATATGAACTCTTTTAAAGATTTAACATCAGATTCATTGGAGTCTCTTAATGATGGAGATTTAAGAAAAGCTTGTCAAGTGGTTTTACAGAGAGACATTGGTCCCATCACTGATTCCACTCGTGAATTGTACAGATTAGCAGTTAAAAGAGCGTTAATTGGTCATCCTATTGCATTCGAATCCATTACTGAAGTAAGTATTATATTCTATTATGTTCTGTGTTGATGATATTAAGTAAATGAATCTGTTTTTCTTTCGGTTTCTTCTTAGAATAATCCTGAGGTATCTTTTGATGATGAGCAAGAAGGAGCCAAAGCAAAGGAATCAGTATTTTATATGATTGAAGCTCAAACTATTATTCCTCAAAATCAATTGGTGTCAAATCCATCCACTGGAACTGCTGGTGATGGTCCTTTTTATGTAATGATGACTCCAAGCCAAGAGATTGTTACACATACAAGTTTAAGGAAAAGATCTTCAAGTGCAAGTGAGGGAAGTCGCAATCCTCGTGATGAGAAACGACGTGCTACTCATAATGAGGTAGAGAGAAGACGTCGAGACAAAATAAACAATTGGATAACCAAATTAGCAGATATAGTGCCTGATTGTGCCCAAGATCGAACCAAACAGGGACAAGTATGTTCAACTCTTTTACAAACATGGGTTCTCTTTTTTCCCTCGATTTTACTCTTATTTGTCATTCCTTTTCTATCTCATCTTTTACGGTTGATCCCCACGAACTGTTTCAAATATTCATTAATCATTTTACTAATCTAGATTCGCTGCTCTTTACAGTCTAAAGGAGGCATACTAGCCAAAGCCTGCGAATATATCAATCAATTGGTTAAAGAAAACGCTAAATTAAAAGAGATAATCAAAGAAAATGAAAGGACAATAGCGAGTTTGTATGGAAATATGGATCCAGCTAAAAGTTAATATTCTCTATAACAAAATCGAAAGCTCTTTATGAACTGTTAATGTTATCATTGACTTTTTTCTCGATAAAATCGACAATTATAGCAAACATAAATTAAAGTCAATTTATGTCCGATAAGGATTATCGTAATGCCCATCATCGTAATTATCACAATCATCAGATCATCGAAAGCATCATTATATCAACACCATTATGATTTCTGAACTTCGCCAGTGTGACCCAGATTTGTTCTTTAATCGTTTTATTTACAACTTGGATACTTCGAGTGGTCAATTTATCATGAAAAAGCAAAAAAAAACAACAACCATGGACATTCAGTACAAACAAAAGAGACAGAAAACAAAAACAAATTGAATGGAGAAAGTGGAAAATTAGGAAATTCATTTAAACAATCATTCAATTAACATTTAATCAATGACAAGTTATTAGAAAATCGCTATCCAGTTGATAGAAAGAAAATATCTAGAAAACAAACTTCGAGAGTAAATATTATTGATAACATCGAGTTAAGAGAGTTTGAAATAACCAGAATATCCTTAAAATTTCAATAGTCGTCACTTAATCAACAGAAAAGTCCAATTACACAATCAACATTAATCAATCAAATTTCTCCAGTTGTACTTTAGGATTAACACAACTGTAGAGATACCGATCAATTTAATTCAATCTTAATTAGCTGTAGTAGCTCAAGTAAATGGTTGATAATTGATTCAACTAATCAAAACTTTTTGTCAATGATTTACTAGATAAAATCATAGCTCTCTCTCTCTCTCTCTCTCTCTGCCTTATACTAATTTTATAATCTACAAATCACTCTCTCAACTTTAAAGTGTAAAAATTTAGCAAATGAGTTGATTTGTTTTGCATAATTTTTGTTAACTATTTTTGAAATTTTAATTGATTGTTTTGGTGTTTTGATCAATTTTTATAATTAATATAAAATTCGATTGGGAGAATGTAAGATAACAATGATAAATACACCAAATTGTATAATTAAGGAATAAGATTTTTGATTTATTCTCATTAATCTTTCTCCTTCTCCTTCACCAATTCAAACTAAATTAACTCCAAATTCGCCTTAATTACTGTAAAAGGTTTTTCATCAATTGTTTGTGTAAATTCATTCAACTGTACATCTTATACAAACACTTTTGTTCCAAATAATCAATTGATTACACAGCCAAAGGCTCTAAGTTTGCAACTACCTGTTAAATCATTGACGCAGTTAAATTTCAATCAATGAGAGACACAAAGTGACCCATGTAATCCTTATAATCAATGCCCTCTCATTTAAACGATATAATCTCTTGAAATGGTCATCTGATTATCATTAACTGGGCGAGTGATTTAAATTGTGTTCACAAATTCAAAGTCTTCAACTGTGTACCAATCTAATTAAACTGTATTGCAATGTAAAAAAAACTATACAATTCAACAAAGAAAACACAATATTCAACTCATTTACTAATCATTTCATCATAAATGTCATCCGATTTGTACAAATTACTATTATAAACATAATTAATTTCTCAAGAACGTGGTTCGCTTTTCTATAACTGAATTTCAATATCGAACTTTAGTTTTGATCCGATTTAATTGTTAATTAGCAAAGAAAGCAAAATCTAGATTAAATTAGTTGAACAATTTTTCTTTCAATGAACAACAATAGCAGTTGAAGAGTTCATCTCATTGAATTGATCAATTGAAGTAATTGCTTTGAAATTGCAATTTAAATGTAACCTAAAATTCAATGTTTATTTAACAATTGAATTGTTGGGAAATTACCTGTAAGTTGATTGATCGCCTTAACTGTTACTTTATTGGTCATTAAATTGGTCGATTATTTTTTAGATTATGATTTAATTTATCAATAATTAAAAGAAGATTTGATAAAATTAGACTCGCATCACTTTTGCAAGAAAATTAATCAAATTTCCAAGTAGATTTGTTCAATTATTCTTAATTAGTGAGTAGTCGATTATGTTTGATGCGATTGCATCAATGGAAATAAAAAATATTGCCCCGAGTGAGGCTCGAACTCACGACCTTCAGATTATGAGACTGACGCGCTACCGACTGCGCTATCGGGACGGGGCTGATGAAGAGATAGCAAAGACAATATATAAATCGTAGGTGATTTTATTAGAAATCAATAGTTCGAAAAAAAGTTGCATATTTCACGAGTATGAAGACGAGCGTTAGCGGAAGAGACTTAGAAATGATTATTTTATGGTAAGAAAATTTTATACTTCATGTAAGACCTATGGAAAATCGTGACAAATCATCGCTGATTGTGATTCCTCCATAACTTTTTTTAAATTCAGGAGATAATTTTTTGAAATATTTCTTAGTCTTGTAATTTTCTTATTCATCCAAATTATTGACAAAGATAATGAATAATAATAACAAGGAAATTGAGTTAGATTTTGTTATCCTCGTGGCTCAGTTGCAGCTGATTTGTCCCATAGAAAACCATTGAATTTTCAAAAAAGAAAAATTTTCTCTTTTTTCTGATTTTTTTCAATGGGAAAAAATGAATGGAAATTAATTCATTGATATAAAAGATGACGATATTTCAATTCTGTATTCGAGAAGAATTTACAATTACTCCGTTTATAAAGTTCTAACAAAAAATCAGGATTCAGATGAAGTCTATGAATACGCTCGGCTTATCGGTAAAAGAAGTACTAAAAACATTTTACTCTACCGTAAAGAGGAAAATGCTGATTGCTCGAGTAATTAAATCCAATTACAATTTTAGAAAGTGAATTGAATCTTGAACATAAAATAGTCGAAAAGCGAATTTGATGAATACAATTAACCTTTTCATCTTATATGGAGTCAAACTAATCGTCCAAATCTTAAATTTATTCTTATGGTCAAGCATCATTCATCATCTTGGCTATTAATTGTCTCACTCAATTAACACCATGATTCTTAGAAATAATCAACAAACTAATTAATACTTTTAATATCATTACCTTTTATTTTCCATCAAATTCAAAATATTTTAACAATCAAATGAATTAATTTCCATTTCCATTCATTTTTTCCCATTGATAAAAACCAGAAAAAAGAGAAAATTTTTCTTTTTTGAAAATTCAATGGTTTTCTATGGGAAAATGGATGAAAATAAGAGGAAATTAATTTTCGACGCGCTCATGTTTGGACCTCCGTAATTGTAATCATCATGAAATTGAAATTTTCACCAATCATAACCAGAGAGTGAATCTTCATTTTAACGTTTAAATGGAGTCAATAAGTCTAGTCAGTCAGTCGTTAATCAATTTTTAAAATTTAGTCCAAAACATTACCGGTCATACCTTATTACTTTTAAGCATCAAGATAGTAAATCTTTTCTATGTCGAGATAGTTTGGGAAATTTGATAATATAAAACTAATATGAAATGCTTTTCTCCCAGCCCCGTCCCGATAGCGCAGTCGGTAGCGCGTCAGTCTCATAATCTGAAGGTCGTGAGTTCGAGCCTCACTCGGGGCAATACTTTTTATGCTTACGCAAAAACTGATGAATTTTTAGTGATAGCAAATGATTAGACTCGATTTAGATCACTAGATAAACTTTTGCTCGTCTTTTCGATTATTCTCCAATTATTATAATTACTTCAAGAGCCAATTCCTTGAAGAAACTTTATCGTAACGAAATCACGAAAATAATTCAGTGAAAGTCGAAGAGACACTCGAGTAGTTCGTCGTAAAAATCCATCGAATATTTCATCAAAAGTTCTCAGATCAAATCTCACATATTCGAAACTCAAATTCTATCTTCGAAAATGTTAGATTGATTTACTTATTCTTCGTTACAATTTCGGTAAAAAATTTCTTCGGTTGATTGAAGCACCGATTCATTAATAATTATCACATAAACACTGAAAAAATTGTGACGAAAAATAGTTGTGATTTATTGTGAATGTTACTATTTATTCAAACGATGTTATTGCATTTTAAAAATTTGATTGTTAAAATATTTTGAATTTGATGGAAAATAAAAGGTAATGATATTAAAAGTATTAATTAGTTTGTTGATTATTTCTAAGAATCATGGTGTTAATTGAGTGAGACAATTAATAGCCAAGATGATGAATGATGCTTGACCATAAGAATAAATTTAAGATTTGGACGATTAGTTTGACTCCATATAAGATGAAAAGGTTAATTGTATTCATCAAATTCGCTTTTCGACTATTTTATGTTCAAGATTCAATTCACTTTCTAAAATTGTAATTGGATTTAATTACTCGAGCAATCAGCATTTTCCTCTTTACGGTAGAGTAAAATGTTTTTAGTACTTCTTTTACCGATAAGCCGAGCGTATTCATAGACTTCATCTGAATCCTGATTTTTTGTTAGAACTTTATAAACGGAGTAATTGTAAATTCTTCTTGAATACAGAATTGAAATATCGTCATCTTTTATATCAACTGAGTCTTCATCCACTTTGTTCAGATCATCTTCAAATCGAGGGTACGAATGATGTGATAATCTTTGTATACACTTTTCAATTGGATGCCAGGTCAATGCTTGATCACATAAAAGAAATGAAGGATAAAATTTTCCCTGGTAAGAATAAATTAACAATTAGTTTGACATTAATCCATCAAAAGGGAAGCAATTAATTACCTTGTAACTCATTTTGGGACACGAATGAATGTAAAGACCAAGGTAATAATAAGAAATCGATTGATTAATCTTATAAAGATCACGAACTAAAAGTATCTCTCTAAATGGATGAAAAGAAAAAGAGTCAAACAATTAGTGTAACAATCAAATGGAAAAGTGATCAACTTAATTTACCTTAACGCAGAATAAGTTCCTAAACTTAGAAAACTGTATTCAGGGTCATAGAAAAGGTAAACAGATGAGACAGAATGAGATAAAATATCTAAAACGGCGACGACAATTAACTCATCATCTAACCAATATTGCATATGATAAGATCCATAGGAAGTTGGAATCGAATGGGCTAATCCTCTGTAAAATAGTTTCGCCTGAAATGAGAGAGAGAGAAACAAAAAAAGTTGGTTAATTTGTTATAAACAATTAACTGTCATTATCATTATATTAACTATCAATTAACCTCGAATGGATTATCGATTAGAAATCGTTTAAATTGTTTGGGTGTACATTCGGAGGGATCATCTTGGTGAACATGAGTTTGGTATTTTTCGTATAATTTATGAGAAGCTTGAAAAGTTCTGATGTGTTCATCTTTACAAGTCGATACAAATTTGATCTAAATATGAAAAGAAAAAAAAATGAAGTTAATTAAATGTATCAATCATAATGTTCGAGTAAAGTTAATTAACACACTTCGAGTTTATGAGCTGGTTTATCTAAATTATCGGGCTTTTTAAAATAATCCTCAAATGATTTCGTTGATTGTTGCTGTCTTTTTGAAGCCTTTTCTTTAATCCTTTCGAGAGCCAATTCTTTTGAGCAATTCTGCCTTAAGGCCACTTTATCGACACGTCTTTGTAATCGTAAATATTTAGCCTTTTTCGTGGGATCTTTCACTTTGGCCTCTTCCATTGAACTGTTTTCATGGATTTTCGTTGGTGTTATTGTTGTTGAAGTATCGACAATATTAGATGGACTTTCCAACGATTTGGATGATGAGGATGATCGTTGAGCTTGTGGTTCACTTTCCCTCTCTCGCGATCCCGATTCCTGTGTATTCCTTGATTCTGTCAACAATCAGAAAACAATTAGAATCTAATAAATTAAAGTCAACAAAACTGTTCTCAATAAGATAATCAAGGTTTACCTTTTTCATAGGATTTAGGTTTTATCCCATGATAAATGAAATTATTGAATCGCTTGATAACTTTCCGCTGAGATCGAGATGGTTTAAAATTCAAAGCTTCACACCTACGATTCAATAATGCAAAAGATCAAGAATCGAAATGAAAAAGTGTCACTATCCTGATCGAAGTGGAAATCATTTGCTTTCAATTAAAACAAACCTAATTGCAAACGTTGGACAGCAAATCTTATTCAGAATTGATTTGTAGCAAAATTTTCCACTTCTCCTCCAGGTTCTATCGATTAAAATTTGATATTGATCTGTGGACATCTCATGAGCCCATAAGCCTGAATTAAACGTAAAAGGTGAGAAAAACCCCAAAGGAAAAAAAATTAGATTGGTTAATCAAATCAAACCAGAATAAGAGAGTAAATTGAAAACAATGGAATTGATAAAATGTCAACCGATTAACTAATCTCATATCACTCACCATAACTTGAAATATCTGGTTTATTTGCTTTACAATAACCACAAGGATAATTTGTTTTGTTGGGTCCAAAGTATTCAACGATTCCTTTAACCATAATTAACAATTAGATATAAATTCATGAAAGTTAATATTGAACAAGATTAAAACTGAACATGAACCAGAATAACAACCAAGGAGAAAGAGATCAACACAATTAAAATGTTTGGTTAAAAGGCTAATCAAAGGTAAGAGAGTCCATAGAGGATTAATTGGACTAATTTGAGGAATCAATTAATTCACCAATTAAGGGAAAACATTAATTACAATTAAAGGTTAACTTTACTTTTCTCATTCAATATGAAAACATTAATTTCCTCAATGTAAACAAACCCAAGAATTGCAACTAACTCCATCTATTACATAATTAATGAAATTTTTTTCTTTTCTGTAAATTAACAATTAAGACAGTTTGGATTATCAAATGATTTAGATTATTATTTGAACAGATATTTAATTGGAAAATATTGTTGATGGTTAAGTTGATTTTAGGTTTAAATCTGAGGTATTGAACTGATTTGTTAATTGTGATTCTATTTTTTTATCTAATGTCCTTAAAATGTGATTAATTTTAATCATTTGGGGTTAATTGTTATTATAATTGTAGTGAAATCTTTTCTTTTCAATGGAAACATGATCAAATTTAACCTTGATTGTGATTTTAACGTGATCAGTTAATTGGTCGTCATTATTGTTTATCATTATCTTTAGTATTATATAATTAATTGTAATTAACTCACTAATCATTTCTATTGTTTTAATTGTATTAGAATCAATCAATTTTCAATTATTGTTACTCAAATTGTAAATGTTATTGATCAATTAATAATAATTTAATATACACTAGGAAAATTGATTTAATTGAAATTAACTTTAAACTTTGTAATGATCAATTGATTAATCAGACCATTAAACTTTTAATTGTTAATTACTGAATTAATCAAACATCCAAATATGGATTTCAAAGCCTTGACCATTGTTTCAAGTTAAACAATTAAGATAATTTTGAAACAATTAAATTTCATCCATTATCATTAATAGAATCAATTGTAACAATCAGTTAATCATTATTTAGTCATCAAGATGATTAAACTAATATCTACTGAATGAATATCATTCAATGATTTAATCCTAACATTTGTTGATAATTAATCATTTATATATAAAGGTAAACAATTAAATCATTGTCGATCCATTGTATTAAATTGTTTCTAACAATCAGTATCTAATTGTGATTAATTACAATTAACCAAATCAAAATGAAATTCTCACTTGCCTTAATTGCCCTTTTCTGTGTCTCAGCAATCAATGCTGCTCCAGTCAAAGATGGTAAGTAATTAATTTTATAATTAATAAGGAAATTAAATTTTCTTCTTAATCATCAACTAATTGTTATCTAATTTTTTTACCGAATCAGAGCCAACCCCAGTCGCTCAATTGATCATCAACATCGTTGAAGGTTTCGTCCAACAAGCAGAGAAAAACATCCCAGGTAAGTTAATTGTTCCCTGGAAGAAACAATTTAAAATTTAACTTTCAACAATTTATCTTAACTGTAACAATTTAAATTCCATCTCTAAATTCAAATAGACTGGAAAGCCGATGCTTCACTCGAAAGCAATGCCATCCAACAAGTCAACAAGCCTTTGGAATCTGGAGCTATTCCCGGTAATTAACATTCACCATTAATTAGTTGATTTAAATTGTCGCAATTTAATTGATCAACTTGATTAACGATCATTTTACTATTACTAACTTCTTTAGGCTGGAAAGCTGATCTTACCCTTGAAGAAAACCTCGACAATGCCTTCGGCGACTGGTTGGTTTCCCTCAACATCCCAGGTAATTATCATAACCAACCAACAATTAACTAATTATGTTGACCATAATGATCATTTGAATACATCTAACTAATTGATTGCTCCTTCATCCTTTTTAGGCCTCAACATCGATTCGAGCATCACTGAAAACGTCAAGACCCTTATTGGTGAAGGATTCGACCGACTTTCATTCCCAAGTAAGTTAATTAATTTCTCTTGATTAAAATTGAAATTAAAAATTAATTGCTCACTTTCTACTTGATTGATTAGCCTGGTTCCCAAAAGACCAAATTGAAGACTCAATCGATCAATTCGTTATCGCCCAACTCAAACAACTCAATGTTACCAGTAAGTTTGTTGTACTATTACAATTATCAAGCAATTAACTAATTGATAATATAATTACTTTCCATTTAGATTTGGATGTTGAAAAGTCCGTTAAAGTAAACATTGATGCCATTGTTGTCGCTTCAATTGACCAACAAGGTCTTGACCCAAAGGCTACATTGGAAGTCACCGTTGACAAGGCTGTTGAGAATGCTCTTAATTTAATCAACTTCCCAAGTAAGTTAATCACAATTAACTGAGTCTATTGGAAATTCTAATATTTTGTATCTTCCGTCCCCACAATCAACAGATTACTCACCAAAGGCCACTCTTGAAGAAAATGTCGCCGCTTTCCTCAAAGAAGCTCTTAAAAATTTACCTTTTAAATTGATAAATTCTAATTTAATTTAAAATTTCATAGAATCAATAAACTAAATTAATGATTTAAAAGCAAAAATTAATTCTGTCTCTTCATTTATTCATAAACTTATTCCTTGAAAACACTGAAATGAAAATTTTTATATCATTGATACTATGGTGATCTTTTACTGAATTAGTAATAACTTGAGAACCATTTGAAAATAGTTCTTAGGACTATTAACTGAGATAACATGCATTGATATACATGTACGAAGAAGTATGATCCTCGGGCCAAAAGCTTTTTTGTAGGCCATTTCGGCCTGTTTGAACTGCTTCATTCGAGCCAAAGATTGACTAAGTTTGAAGTAGCCTAACATGATCACACAGGGAGAAAAAGTTGACAATTAGAATCACCGAGTTACAAATTGTTGATGAAAAGATGAGAGAGAAAGATGAGAAAACAATATCAATCTTTAAAGATGTAGTATCCATACCTTGTATTAATAACTGTGAAGAAAAATTTATTCAGATAAGCTCATTTGCTCAAGATCTTGGACCAATTTTTTGGCCCGAGGATCATAAACAAATAGGTTCAAAATGTAATGAACCTGAGTGACAAAAAGAAACAACACAAAAAAATGGTGATGATCATTCGATCATTAGTTGATAAATTCGAACTGGCGCGCAAGCAGTTTACACTATCATGATACTTATGATATTCATCAAAAACAAGGAACAGATATAATAATTGACTTCAGAGCCTAGCTTCGAAAACTATTCAACGAATAGTTTTGTGGTCAATAAAGTCCTACCCTACCCTACCTCTTGGAGTTACTGACTGGTTAATGCTAACAGGGTAAAGGCAACGGCTCAAACAAGAATTTCCATTTGACCTTGGATGACCTTGATCTTATGCTAGATTATAGTTCGCTACAAACGAATGTGTTTGGTCTTTGTTTGAACTTAATGTGATAGATACTTCTGATGATACACGAGTTCGAAGTTGGAATGACGGAATATTTCATCGCGATTTTACGGAAAAACTGTTGATCAAACCGGTAAAGTACTTGTTTAAAGCTATAGTACTCTTAGTGGACTATCAATTGGCAGAAGTTCAGATGATTCTTGGCACTGCTGTCAGAAAGCGAGACATTTGTCCGATTGCAACGGAACGCAAAAGCGGCCATAAAGTAAGATCACATACATATATAAATAGCAAATTCTTGTAGGCCATAAGAAGTTAAATATTAAAAATATTTTTCATGGAAAAATCTTTAATGGCCTCTGAGAAAAAAGGCCTCAAAGTTTGAACTTTGACCGCGATTATCTCAAAAAGTACTGATCAGTTTGATTTGAAAATAAGCCCAAACTATTTCTTTTCTTAGGCCCTACAAACCCTGAAAGTTTCACCTCTTAACTCAAAACTAAAATTCGACGACCCTTCTCCTTTCAATTAATCAAGAAGTTCGATCAAAAATGTGATCCAAATACTTAAAAGGTGAAAACATGTAAAGTCTACGAGAGATTTTAACATTATAAACTCGATGATATTCAGAAAAATTAATACAGGAAATGCTAATGATATGAATCTGACTAATTAAGAATTAGATAAACAAAATACTTGGCTCGATTACCGGTCAGTTCACATTGTACCGATTATGTTGATGATTATCATGAAATTAGAATATTGAGTCAAAGTAAATTTTCTTTGCATGTTAACTCTTCAGGGACAATAAACTAGTGTCATGATAGAGAATTGAACTTACGAGTTATGCAATAGCAACTGAGTTGAGTAGATGGTTGAAAGGAGATAGCAAATCAATTCTAAGAACAGAATTCTCTCCTGATCTAATCCAAAGTATCTCTCTACAAGGCTCTTTGACAATTCTGAGGAAAATCGGATAATAATCACCATTGCCCTTAATAGAGAACCATCCTCATGATCTTGAGAATTGAAATTCTAATGATAATTTGATGCAATCATTAGTTTTTAACTTGATAATGATTATCAATGAAAAAGATTGTTAATCAAATCATTGTTACTAATTTGATCATTTTCATTGTTAATTTATTATCTTTATGTAAAAAACTGTACACGTTGTGGTTAATTGTAACCAATTGATTGTGATAAATGTTGAATGCAAATGTCAACTATCATAATGGAAAAGATAATCTTAAAAGATAATTTGAAATTGGATTGATTCAATTATTATAATATAATATTAGTGATAAATAAAGGGCATTGTTTCAAAGTATTAATATTGATACTGAATGATAATTGATTATCATACAGATTCCATATGATGAAAATGGGTGAATAGTAAATCAAAGTTCAGTTTATTTTGATTCTTCCATTAACAGATTAATTGTTGACAATTTAGTATAAAAGTCTCTGAATTGGAGCAGTAGATTCATTCAAGTCTTTAACTTTCTCTCCAATCTAATTAACTAATTGTGTGTTGTGTGAAACATCAAACTTCCAATTAACCATCAAAATGAAATTCTCACTCGCCTTGATCGCCCTTTTCTGTGTCTCAGCAATTAACGCTAAGGCCATCAAAGGTAAGTTGAATCTCGTTCCGTCTCCGTTCAACAATCTTTCTCATGTTAATTAAGTGAATGCTTTATTCCAATTATTAATACAATCATTTTCTTCGAATTCATTTAGAACCAAGCCCATTTGTCCAAGCCATCGTCAACTTTGTCGAAGGATTAGTCAAGAATGTTGAGAAAAACATTCCCGATTGGGATGCATCAGCTTCACTCGAGAAAAACGTGTTGACCGTTGTTGACAAACCTTTAGAATCTGGTGTCTTCCCAGGCTGGAAACCCGATGCTACCATCAAAGACAACCTTGTTAACGCTCTTGAATCATACATCCGATCACTCAAAATCCAAAACTTCGATGAAACCAAGACCGTCGCTGAAAACGCCAACGTTGTTGTTGCCGATTTCCTAAACTCAATTCCCTTCCCATGTAAGTACACAAAATTCACTTCAGCCACTTACCGTTAGTGATAATATCTCTTATTAGAATAACTAACTAACTAACTAATTAACTTTGAATACTATTCAAATTGATAGCATGGATCCCAAAAGAAAACATCCAAAAGCAAATTGTCGACAATCTTCTTGCTGCTCTTAAGAACATCAAAGTCGCTGGATTCGATGTCAACAAGTCCGTTGACGACGATGTTGTCGCCTGGGTTGACGCTTCAATCGCTGGATCTAAAGTAGACCCATCAGCCACTTTGGAAGACGCTGTTAACGCTGCAGTTAAAAACGCTCTTGCCCAAGTCAAATTACCAGGATTCAGTCCATCAAAGACCCTCGAAGAAAATGTTGCCGAAATTCTCGAAAACCTTTTACCCTTCTAAATTATTTCCAATCTATTTAATTATAATTTACTCAACTAAGTTATTCTAAGAAAATGTGAAATTAGATTAAAATAACAAGCATAAAAAACAATTCGACTAACTTTTTCTTTTCAATCAATAAGTGATCTTCATTGATCACTTCAAACAATTATCACATCTTTTTAAGAGCATCAGCCAATATCATATGACCAAAATGGTCACCAATCTCATTTGTTACTATCCAGTGTTCCTTATGAACAGTAGAGTTAATCGAATGGCTCCATTTAAAATGGATTTGAAATGGTAATTTATATGACAGCAAAACATTTTAAAAGTCTCAAAATCAGCCAACTTCTAGTAATCAAGCAGATGACTCGCCTAATCAATGACATTCCCTTTTAGGTTCATACATTTATGTAAACTAAAAAATTATAATGAAAGTTCAATTTATCGTTTGTATTCAATCAAATTCAATTTTCATTGCATAACTGAATGCGTCTGAGTGTGTTACCATTCAAACAGCGTTAAATTCGTGTTTAAGTAAACTAGTGGCTGATGCTCGATGCTCAGGATTTTTGACAAGGCAACGAGAAACAAAACTAAAGTCGTCGAAAAGTTTGACTTTGTAAATATAAATTGACCAGAATTGGGCCATGTTGCCATAAAAACCTGAAATGTATTTTGGAGGCCAACTTTTTTTCGAAGCAGATGATAGACCAATGAATCAAACATTAAATTATAATGTACCTTTGACAATTCATCTCAATGGAAATATAACCTCATTTAACCTTTGAAAAGTTGATTGTCATTTTGTCATTGTCATGCGTGGTCTGATTCACCCAAAGGGTCAACTGCAATTGAAACATTATCTTCGACCACAATGTTGGCCGAAGTTGCCAAATAATCATAATGTTGACACTTCCCTGAGAGAGAGACAAAAGTAGCATCCGTTTGGATTGGCTTGATACCAGTTTTTTTCAAAATATAAAACAGCGTCATGTTAGCGCGGTCGAATTTGTCTCCTCCATGGAAAATATTCTCAATATTCAAATCGCCACCCAAAATAATGGCATCTACGGGGGGACTATGTATGTTGTCAGCATCGACACCACCAGACAACAAACGATGGAGTGTTGCATATAAAGTAGATAGAAACCATAGAACTTCAGTTTTAGACCTTTCAGTGAAATGGATGTTGATTGCCCCAATATCCATTGTTTTTGCGTCTTTAACAACACGGCAAATAGTAACCTGGATATCTCCTCGGCCACAACTAAATGGTTCAATCGTATTTCCGCTTTTTTTCGCAAAGCAAGTGGCTAAATCCTTTATGGCCCGATAGTACAAATAATTGCGGCGACCATAAGATTTCTCGACGCGATTGTAACGTTGTCCCGTTGTCCCGTGTAAGGCAGCAGAGTTTGAACTTGGGAGTTCCTGGAAAAACATTAAGATTTGATGTTTTGGAAGAAATTCTCTATTAACTCTCTCCACACAAGGCCAAAAAAGTTCTTTTTGATTAATATTGAACGATAGTAAAAAAAAAGAAGACATTTTAATGTTTGAATAGAAATGAAAATGAATAATGAACAACAAAAAATTCGCTTTAATATCCTTTGACTATTCTAATTCCAAGCGCGCGTTTTTCAAAAATTTATCAAATCTACGCAAAAACAACTCGGAGCACCAAATTTCAGCGCTGCTTCTCTAATTTTGGCTTGATTTTCTTCATGATATTTCCTGGTCTTTATTGTTTCAGGTGTAAAATGATCTTTAAGAAAAACCTTTCGGAAAACCTGAAAAGAAAAGCAATAAAAACAGAATTAATTATCAACAATCCAATGAAATAACTACAACAAACTACTTACCAAAGCATACGGATGATCGAGACAATATCGACATGATTTGAGGAACTTTCGTGGAATTGCGGCCTCTGGAGGTGCTATATCAGCAAGATAACCACGAATAATGGAAATGCGTTCTTCTCTCCGCTGGGTCTTTTTTGGAATTTGGTCATTCTGAATTGAGGCACGAGAGGTTCTAAGATTCATTCTTTGCCTCCTGCCTGAAGATGATGAAAAACCACGAGTCGACTTGGCTTTGATTTTTCGAGATGAATCATGAGGAGATGATGATGTAGAGGGTTTTTCGATGGGTGAAGAAGAACAAGATGAATCGTGAGGAGATGATGATGTAGAGGGTTTTTCGATGGGTGAAGAAGAACAAGATGAATCGTGAGGAGATGATGATGTAGAGGGTTTTTCGATGGGTGAAGAAGAACAAGATGAATCGTGAGGAGATGATGATGTAGAGGGTTTTTCGATGGGTGAAGAAGAACAAGATTTGTCTATTCTTTGCCTCTTTAGAGATGATGTGGATGGTTCAAAAATTCTTTTCCCAGTTACAGGGGATGGAGAAGGCGTGAAAATGTCATTAGGTTTTTGAGATGAAAAACGAGATGAATCATGAGGAGATGATGATGTAGAGGGTT
This sequence comes from Panonychus citri, assembly GCF_014898815.1. Lineage (NCBI taxonomy): Eukaryota > Metazoa > Arthropoda > Arachnida > Trombidiformes > Tetranychidae > Panonychus > Panonychus citri. The sequence continues at coordinate 3,066,311 of NW_026515543.1, read as the reverse complement.
TTTCGATGAATGTAGAAGAGGAAGATGTATCATCCGATGATAGAAAGGGTTTCTCGATGGGCGATGGAGAGTGGGATGATTCAGTTGGTGATAATGGTCTTCCATCCACTGTCTCTGTTAACACCTTATTGGCTGGTGTTTTGTCATGAATAATACCTGAATAGAAACAAATGATATAATTAATTTAGATTATTAAACCAGAAGAAAGAACAGCAGAAATGATACTTACTAATCGAAAATCCATCACTTTTACATGAAAACTGTAACATTTTTACTAAATACAAGAATGACAATTGGTTGATAGTTAAAAAACAAAAATCAAAATTAAATAAACAATATCAATAAACAATGACAAATATTCTGGATCTGAGATCTAGATTATCGGATCTCAGTCCTTACCTATTGCGCGATTTTTGATTAGTTTTTCACTATCTTATCACTACTTTTGCCAAAACTGTAGCCAGAAAGATATTAACTTTATTATTAATTATTGTAAGAAATACAAATTCAGAAAGGTGAGATAAATGCAAATAATTGATAATATATTCCAAATGAATAATGACCCCAAATTAGTTAAAACAAAAATTAAGTAATGAAGTTATGATTTATGGTTTTCGGTAAGTACGGTATGATTCAGCTAACAACGCAATCAACTCCTCTGTGATGCATTCCGAAGTGTAATGGCGTTTAAGGTTGGTCATCGATTTAAACGCCCCATAGCAACCAGAACACACTAAACTGGAAAATGGATTTGAAATGGTAATTTATATGACAGCAAAACATTTTAAAAGTCTCAAAATCAGCCAACTTCTAGTAATCAAGCAGATGACTCGCCTAATCAATGACATTCCCTTTTAGGTTCATACATTTATGTAAACTAAAAAATTATAATGAAAGTTCAATTTATCGTTTGTATTCAATCAAATTCAATTTTCATTGCATAACTGAATGCGTCTGAGTGTGTTACCATTCAAACAGCGTTAAATTCGTGTTTAAGTAAACTAGTGGCTGATGCTCGATGCTCAGGATTTTTGACAAGGCAACGAGAAACAAAACTAAAGTCGTCGAAAAGTTTGACTTTGTAAATATAAATTGACCAGAATTGGGCCATGTTGCCATAAAAACCTGAAATGTATTTTGGAGGCCAACTTTTTTTCGAAGCAGATGATAGACCAATGAATCAAACATTAAATTATAATGTACCTTTGACAATTCATCTCAATGGAAATATAACCTCATTTAACCTTTGAAAAGTTGATTGTCATTTTAAATGGAGCCATTCGATTAACTCTACTGTTCATAAGGAACACTGGATAGTAACAAATGAGATTGGTGACCATTTTGGTCATATGATATTGGCTGATGCTCTTAAAAAGATGTGATAATTGTTTGAAGTGATCAATGAAGATGAGCCATTGATTGAAAAGAAAAATTTGTGAGTCGAATTGTTTTTTATGCTTGTTATTTTAATCTAATTTCACATTTTCTTAGAATAACTTAGTTGAGTAAATTATAATTAAATAGATTGGAAATAATTTAGAAGGGTAAAAGGTTTTCGAGAATTTCGGCAACATTTTCTTCGAGGGTCTTTGATGGACTGAATCCTGGTAATTTGACTTGGGCAAGAGCGTTTTTAACTGCAGCGTTAACAGCGTCTTCCAAAGTGGCTGATGGGTCTACTTTAGATCCAGCGATTGAAGCGTCAACCCAGGCGACAACATCGTCGTCAACGGACTTGTTGACATCGAATCCAGCGACTTTGATGTTCTTAAGAGCAGCAAGAAGATTGTCGACAATTTGCTTTTGGATGTTTTCTTTTGGGATCCATGCTATCAATTTGAATAGTATTCAAAGTTAATTAGTTAGTTAGTTAGTTATTCTAATAAGAGATATTATCACTAACGGTAAGTGGCTGAAGTGAATTTTGTGTACTTACATGGAAGGAATTGAGTTTAGGAAATCGGCAACAACAACGTTGGCGTTTTCAGCGACGGTCTTGGTTTCATCGAAGTTTTGGATTTTGAGTGATCGGATGTATGATTCAAGAGCGTTAACAAGGTTGTCTTTGATGGTAGCATCGGGTTTCCAGCCTGGAAGACACCAGATTCTAAAGGTTTGTCAACAACGGTCAACACGTTTTCTCGAGTGAAGCTGATGCATCCCAATCGGGAATGTTTTTCTCAACATTCTTGACTAATCCTTCGACAAAGTTGACGATGGCTTGGACAAATGGGCTTGGTTCTAAATGAATTCGAAGAAAATGATTGTATTAATAATTGGAATAAAGCATTCACTTAATTAACATGAGAAAGATTGTTGAACGGAGACGGAACGAGATTCAACTTACCTTTGATGGCCTTAGCGTTAATTGCTGAGACACAGAAAAGGGCGATCAAGGCGAGTGAGAATTTCATTTTGATGGTTAATTGGAAGTTTGATGTTTCACACAACACACAATTAGTTAATTAGATTGGAGAGAAAGTTAAAGACTTGAATGAATCTACTGCTCCAATTCAGAGACTTTTATACTAAATTGTCAACAATTAATCTGTTAATGGAAGAATCAAAATAAACTGAACTTTGATTTACTATTCACCCATTTTCATCATATGGAATCTGTATGATAATCAATTATCATTCAGTATCAATATTAATACTTTGAAACAATGCCCTTTATTTATCACTAATATTATATTATAATAATTGAATCAATCCAATTTCAAATTATCTTTTAAGATTATCTTTTCCATTATGATAGTTGACATTTGCATTCAACATTTATCACAATCAATTGGTTACAATTAACCACAACGTGTACAGTTTTTTACATAAAGATAATAAATTAACAATGAAAATGATCAAATTAGTAACAATGATTTGATTAACAATCTTTTTCATTGATAATCATTATCAAGTTAAAAACTAATGATTGCATCAAATTATCATTAGAATTTCAATTCTCAAGATCATGAGGATGGTTCTCTATTAAGGGCAATGGTGATTATTATCCGATTTTCCTCAGAATTGTCAAAGAGCCTTGTAGAGATACTATGGATTAGATCAGGAGAGATATTCGTTTCTCGGAATTGATTTTCATCTCCTAAACACGTAAATCAGTTCATAACTTGATGGGTTGAATTTCTATACCAAAGGCAGATTAGTTGTTTGGTTCTGATGCAGTGAAAAACAGAGAAGAAAAAAAGTTTAATTATAAAACTCATTTCCAAGTTTCAAGGAAACACAGAGGATGATCAGAAAGTGTATCATATTGGACCTAATACCTTCCGTTTCACGAAATTCGTAATGCATTTCAAGCTCCTGGTCAATTTACCTTCCAGTCAAACTTTTCGACGACTTTAGTTTTGTTTCCCGTTGCCTTGTCAAAAATCCTGAACATCGAGCATCAGCCACCAGTTTACTTAAACACGAATTTATCACTCGAGCTTTACCAGTTAACAATTTAATAGCCATGATCCAAGAGGCTAAAATAATTCAACAGGAACACTTTAAACAAGATTGGATCGGTGATGAAGATGTTGATGCATCAACCATGGTACCAAATTCAATCAAACCTCTCAACAAAAGCTTCCTTCCGTTCATCCGAATCAATCAACGCTACAACAACAACACTCTCAATATCAACCAATGTCTCGTGCAATTATGTTAGAAAGTGATTTTGAATTTCTTTGTTATTTATCGCTGGACGAACTTCGCAAACGAATGGCAAACCTTGACTTTGAGATGGAAAATGAGATCGAAGAGCTGAGACGTCGATATGCAGCCAAAAGACAACCGATTCTCGATGCTATTGATACCAAAAGAAAACGACAACAAAATTTTTGACAATAATCGAAACCGAATTAAATGAAAATATAAAATTCTACAAGAGGGATTGTTTTTACTTACACATAGAACTGGACTCAAATTGACCAAAGTTTGATAAAAAGATACAAAAAATCATGTTCTATCGATTTATAAATAATCCAATTCTTGAAATGAATTAGTCAATTTAGTATAATTTATAATGTAATTCCCAATAGTTTTACTCGGAGCTTTATTCACATGCATTAATTAAGAATTAAGAAGTTAAGAATAACTTTTCCAAAGGTCTTGAAATCCATTTTATAAAAAAAGTCGAAGATTAATTAAAATCAAACTCAACCAGAATTGAATGAATTAGTTAAAACAATCAAAACATTATTGATTAACAAAGAGCATTGTTCCAAAGTATTACAGCGATTTCAAAGTTAACAATTGTGATCGATGGTTATTACGCAGATTCCCATTTGTGGAGATAATTAAATGGTAAATCAAAGTTCAATTTATTTTAATTCTTCTATCAGCAGATTGATTGTTAACAATTTAGTATAAAAGTCTCTGAGAGCAGTCGATTCATTCAAGTCTTTAACTTTCTCTCAATCTAATTAACTAATTGTGTGTTGTGTGAAACATCAAACTTCCAATTAACCATCAAAATGAAATTCTCACTCGCTTTGATCGCCCTTTTCTGTGTCTCAGCAATTAACGCTAAGGCCATCAAAGGTAAGTTGAATTGCTAATTACTATCATTTTGAATAATAATTTATGTTTGATTTTCCTTTTATTAAATCTATTAGATCCAAGTCCATTTGCCCAAATCATCATCAACTTGGTTGAAGGTTTAGTTCAGAGTCTTGAAACAAACATTCCCGATTGGGATGCATCAGCTTCACTCGAGAAAAACGTCATAACCGTTGTTGATAAAAAATTGGAATCCGGTGCTTTACCAGACTGGAAACCCGATGCACCTATTGAAGAAAACCTTGTCAACGCTCTTGAATCATACATTCGATCACTCAAAATCCAAGATTTAGATGAGACCAAGACCATCACTGAAAACCTTGACGCTATTGTCACCGATTTCTTGAAAACTGTCCCCTTCCCATGTAAGTATTGAGCCATTCATTTAAACATCACTTGTAAATGTAAACCTTATAATCAACTAACTAACTCTCAATTGGAATCAAATGAACAGCTTGGTTCACAAAAGACGACATCCAAATGCTTCACGACCAAATGGTCCAAAATGCTCTTGAGGCTCTTAAGAACATCCATTACCCAGGATTTGATGTCAACAAGTCAATCGATGACAATGTTGTCGCTTTGGCCGATGCAGCGATCGCTGAAGCTAAATTAGACCCAAAAGCTTCATCGGAAGACGCTGTCAACGAAATCATTAAACAAGCTCTTTCAATGGTAGATTTACCTGGATTCAATCCATCAAATACTCTCGAACAAAATGTTGCCGATATTCTCGCCAACCTCTTACCTTTCTAGACTATTTCCAATCTAATTCTAAATGATTATCATGTAGAATCAATTGTAAACCATGAAATAGATTGAATAAAATACATTCGATTTCAAAACTTTTTCACCGCAAACCAAATTTCCCATTATCTAATTTGATTATTGTGAATCATTCCAAGATATCTAATCTACTTCTTGAATGATTCATTAATAGATCAAAATCCAATTAAAGTAATCAAACAATCAAATTAATGTCAAAGGACTATCATTGATTAACATAAATATTCAAAGTTCTAATTCCAGAAATAATTGACTAGGACTTAAACGGCATTAATTAAACTCAGTTCCAGACATAATCAGCAATTCCAATCACCTTGACAATACCTGATTTTTTTTATTCTTTTTTATTATTGATTATAATTGTCATTAATTTCTTTCATATCATCAGCTGATAGATGATGAAGCTTATTACCCAACTTGTTGATTACTCGAAATCTAACAATTAACAATAAGCGGTAAACTTGATTTGATGAACAAGAAATTTATCTAAGTTGGTAACAAGTTTACAGTTAATAAACACCAATTGTTACAATAATCTTATGCTTCAATCGAGTTACTTTTATTTGATCAGATGAATCTAATTTCTGTGTAGTAACTAATCAATTTTGATCATAAAACAAAGTGTTCAAATGTTATCAAGGGCAACTGATTAATCTTGAATGATTTATCTAACAATTTACCAATGTGATGTCAACTGAATAAAACATTGAGCTTCATTTGTCTAACATTTACTTACATTTAATTGTGACAAAATGGTTTACTATTTGATGGTCTCTTTGCTATTTTTGGTTAATTGCTGCATTTGTGCCGTGGTGCCAATACTTTCTAATGGAGTGGATGAGGTGCTGAATGTTGGTAACAATTTACTTGGAGGTGGAGGACTTGCTGATGCTCATCGAACTCCTTGTCAGCTGATTGAATCTCGTAATTTCATCTGTGAGGAGCATTTTGTCACCACTCCAGACGGTTATGTCTTAGCCATTCAACATGTAATTAATCCTGTCTACACATCCAATAAGACCACAATTAAGACAATTGTCTTAACCCATGGACTATTTGGTTCAGCGACTCATTGGCTTATCAATTCTGAGGGGGGATTTGCCACTGATTGGACAGGAACAGTAGTTGACGTTAACCTGGACATCGAAGGACGAAATGCACCCTACCTGTTATCTAACAAGGGATATGATGTTTGGATTCCTAATTTACGAGGGTGTAGATATTCAAGAAATCATACTCATCTTAATCCCAATATTGATGGTGAGTTTTGATTATCAACTGTGATCAGATGAATTGTTTAACTTTTTCTCAACATTAGATGAGTTTTGGAGATTTTCATTTGAACAAATGATTACTTATGACGCACCAACAATCATTGATTACGTTTTAAAGCAAACAAATAACGGTAAATATTTCGGGTTTAAGTTGAATTGGAAAACTGTTCTAATTATTCAGCTTTATGATTCCACTATTAGATCAACTTGGTTGGATTGGCCATTCTATGGGGACTACAATAATATTCGGTTTGCTTGTAGAGCAACCTGAATACTCAAAGAAAATAAATCCTTTTATAGCATTGGCACCGGTCGCTTATGTTGGACATATAACGACTCCGATTCGGCCAATTGCTCATATACCTGGACTAAAAGAGGCTTTAACTGTTGGTGGAGGTGAAATCAATCTACCTAAGCCCCTAATCGATCTTGCTGCTAGTGAATTTTGTACTCGACCTTTAGTGGATCAAACTTGCGCTTCTATTTTTTACCTTATCGGTGGATATGATCCAGAACAGTTCAATATAACTCGAATATCTGTCTACGTGGATGGAGGTTTCTGTGGCACTTCGTCCTGGACATTAAATCATTATGCCTACAATTATGTGAACGATCAATTTGCTAGGTATAATTTTGGGCCAATCGGTAATCTCGAAAAATATGGTTCAATCGATCCACCGAAATATAATTTAAGTGCAATTAATTTGGGAAATATTGTTCTAATTACTTCTGACTTTGATCCATTAAGTGATCCAACTGATTTAATGACATTGAAAAAGTCACTGAAAGGTAAATATAATTAACCTCGATTCAATAACTATCCCATAATTAATAATCATATTTAATCCCTCATTGTAGTGCCTTTCATTGAATACTCTGTACCATATCCGAAATTTTCGCATTTGGATTTCCTTTGGGCTAAGAACGTCTATTCGCAAGTTTATGAGCCAATGGTTCGTTTTCTTAAGCAATTCGATTGACAAACAATACTAGAAATTGTCCAATAATTATTATTAATAATATAATACAATGTATAACCAATATTAATCCCAGAATCAATACTTGAGGTTGTTGCTTAGACGATTGTTTCAAATGATCGACTAACATTGATCACTCGAAAATTATAACTGTACAATAATTACAAAGAAATTCATAAAACTGAATGAAAATGTTTACGATTCAAAAACTTTTTTCGCTGAAATTAACTAAACCCCAAAGTTGGAGTCTCATAATTGAGTATAAATTTGATTCTGACCACCAAATGACCTTGAAATCGTATCCTAACAGAATAACCTTTATTTTAAAATATGACAATTAAATATCGCCCAAACTTCCATAATTAGATTCTGGGGTCTAAATCTCGAAACAAAAACTTTTCTCAAGAAAAACTTGGTAAAATGTCCTCTACAAATTTCATAACTCCAAACTTGATGTTATGAAATTTCAAATAAAATTGTTAACATTTCAATTTGAATCACCCGCTGATCATCTCACTTAATTGTCACAGGTTTTGGTCCGGATAAATCACTTTGTTCAAATGTGAAAACCATTCTCACCACAATCTTTAAACATTTACCAGGTTAATTGCTACCAGAATAGTTTAATTAAATGGATAATCAACTAATTCGAGCCATTTTTCAATCATTCAATAATATTGTTAGTACTTTAAATAATTGGATACTCATTTGATTGATTTGATTAGTCGAAATTTTTAATTTCTTTTCGTTTTTATATTAAACAAGCAGCAAATTAAAAACAATCGATCATGTTATTTATTAATATTCATTCAAGATAATTGTATTAATTTGTTTTTACAGAGATTTTAAATATTGTGGGGGTGGGTTACCGGAAATTCCGGTCTAGAAGCGTATGGTTTCTTACTACTAGAGGTCAGTGGGTCAGAAAGTATGGAAAAGTTATCGATAAAAACGATTATCTTTGTACCAACATTTCGAGGTAAAAGGTTAGATTGACACCGAGGCTTAATTGGAATCTAATTATTTGTTACCTATCATTTAAACGAGCAAGATAATTAAATTTAAATTCGTAGAACTGAATAAATCATCAGTGATAATTAATGAAAATTCTAATTTTTCAGTTGATTAGTTTATTAATAATCTGATTACGATCAAAGTCTAGCTAATGTCTAATTAAGGTACGTACAAATGGACTTGCTAATAATTATGATTAAATAATTGACCATAATTTTTAACAATCAAATTCGTAATCTCTACGATAATCAAATCGATAATTTAATCTTGCCTATGATTATATAAATATTAACTCTGTGAGTTTTCATTCACTTCAGTTCAATATTTGATTGACAGTTAATTACGAAGTTGATTAGACCAATTAATTAATAACAAAAAAAAATGAATTCGATTGTTTTAATTAGTCTCTTGTGTCTTTCTGTCACATCATCAGCTTCACATCTTGGACATTTCCATGAAAATCAAATTTCCTTATTCAATAAAGATGGTAAGTTAATTGAGTTAATTGAATTTAAATCAATCAGCAACTAATTGTGAGTTAATTGTCTCAGCTCCTGGACCAATTGGTGACTTAATCATTAAAGTTGTTACATCTTTAGTCGTACAATCTGAGCAACTTTTCCCAGGTAAGATAATTGAATTTCAGAACGAAAAAGTTCAATCAAATTTTGAATCAATTTTAGAAAATCAGTTGAATAAAACTTTGTCTTGGACTTTAATTAGGTTGGAATGAGACCAAATCACTCGAAGAGAATCTCGAAAACATAATAGACGCTCCATTGAGAGTCGACGGAGTACCAGGTTCGAAACAATCATTAGAACATCGATTTTAATCATCGAAATTAATTGTATTAATATCTAATATTCAATAGCCTGGGATCCTGATGCAACAGTCGAGGAAAATTTAGTCGCTGGAATAAGCTTCTTATTAACCATTATTCCACTTCCAGGTAAATTGTAATGACCAAATTCACAGAATTTAATGATTAACTAATTGTTCTCAATTTCCAATTCAATCAGAAAATGACCGAAGCAAAACTATCGCTGAAAACGTTGCTAATCTCATCAATGATGCTTTCGCCTTAATCCCATTTCCAGGTAACAATCTTAATCTATTAATACCTTAATTGTTTTAATTTCAAGCAAATTGATTAACTGATTTACATTTAAATTCAGCTATTCCAATCGTAATCACAAGGCAACAAGTTAAGCAAAAAGTCACTGATCTGATCAAGCAAATCCTTGCTTACATACCAGGTAAGCCCATTAATCAAATGACTTATTGAATTGATCCGATTAAATTATCTAAATTGTGGTTGAATTAACTTTAATTGTTAGGATTGGATGTAAATAAAACACTTCAAGCAAATGTTAGATCTTATGTAAAGGAGATTCTCAAAATCGCCAAAGGTAATTAACTAATTAACATAAAAATGGACCAAAATCCTCTAATTTCCTAATTGATTAATTAAATTGAATTTTCTTTTCAACAACAATTTATATCCAGGAATCGACTCTTCAAAAACATTGATTGAAAATATTAACATTGCAATTGAAACAACTCTTGATCAAATTAAATTATCAGGTATTCAATTAACTATTCAATTGTTGTAACAATCAAACTAATCAAATGTTTAATTGTTCATTAGGTTTCAATCCGGATAAAACTCTTGATGCCAATGTTATTGACGTTTTAACTGATTTTTTTACTCGATTACCATTTTAAAGATTAATTGTTGTACCAATCAGTTGATTGTAATCAACAATTGATAAACTGAAAAAGTAAATGAATTAAAAAGAAATCATTTTAATTGCTACAAAAATCTCTAACTAAATCAAGTTTAATTTCTCGATAAATAATTAAATCAACTGATCCAAAAAGAAATGATGTTAATTATTACAAAGATAAAAATATAATTACAAACGATGATTAACTTAATTGTTATGATAATATTATCATATAATAACATTAACAGATTGAAATTTCGTATGATTAAAGATTAAACTGAATTTAGGTGTAAATTTAATTCAGTTAAATTATGAGATCATTTAAAAATACAAATTTCGATTAATATTAAAGGTAAATGAAGTTAATTGTTAAAACGGTGCGTTGGTGTAATCTAATTAAAAAAGATTAACAAAGATTGTGATATTAATAATTGCGAGAGTAAATTGTATTAATATTAAGTTAACACCCTTGATAATCATTGAATGAAGTAAACACGTTTAACCCTTTTAATTGTGATTATATAAAATGAAGCCATTCTGATGATTATGAACAATGCGATTACTTTGATTGACAATGAACATGTAATATATTTGCTGAATTGTAATGATTATCATGATGATCATCAACACCAGGAAGGAAAGGTAAGTTAATTTGATTTAGTTGGTGAGACAGTTGATTAGAGAGAGAGAGAGATAAACATCATGCTGATATTTTACAAGGAACTGAATCAACATGTTGATACGATTTCAAGGAACCAGAAAAGATGATGATGAGATGAAGATAAGAATAAGAAAATAATAAGAAGATCAACATGATTGAAGCCTCATTTGCTCCGAATTTACCGAACCGTTGACCTTATTTCTTAAAGACTATCATCATTTTCTCCACCTTCTTCATCTTCATCTTCATCATCATTCTTATTCTTATTCTCTTTCTCCTCCATCTTATATTTTTCTCTCTCTTTTTGTCTTCTTTCTCTCCTTCTCTCTCATTTTCTTTCTTTTCTCAATGATCCCAATAACAGAAACTTTGGATTCTCAGTTAATCTTAGGCTTCATCAGAAGCAACTTTAGTTATCTTTTTACAGGTAACTTTTAATTCACCTTTTTCTCCATGTTAAACTGACCATTGTTACTATTTGTGTCCTTTCATCTTTCTCTCTGTATTTAAATCTCTCTATTTACTAATCGACTGATTATCAATTAGTTTAATCATGTCGAAAACAAAGATTAATCAGTTTTACAACGATAGTAATTTAAAGTTCAACTTATTAACTGCATCATTTTGTCTTTTAATTGTTTGCTATTTAATTCAAATTGTTCATCTTATTGATGGAAGTGATGATATAATTGAAACTGGTAGGTTAACGATCATTGTGACAAGTTAATTACAATTAGTTAATTATCTTTCTTTTTTTTTCAATTGTTCTATTGTGCCATTGAATTTCCCCTGGTGATTTGTTGATTAGGTGCTGTTGAGGGAATCCCTTGTATATCTAATGGTAAATTTTACCGTAATCCTGAACAAATTGGTATTCGAGACTGTGCCAGGTACTATTGGTGCCCTCGGGGTAAAGTTCTTGAATTTCGATGTTCATCTGGACTTTGGTTCGATGTAGATCGACAAATTTGCGACTTCAAGTCCAAAATTCCGACAACAAATTGTGAAAAATCTCATGGTAAGCTTAATCATTTAGCTGATTAAAAATAAATTTCTTCCCTAATCCAATTTGATGATCAGTATAAACCTGATTAGATTTGAAATTTATATAAATATAAGATTAAAGAGCGAGAAATTGATTCTAATTGGTAGGAGTTTATTAATTAAAACACAAAAATGACCTTAGGTTAATCTTTCAAAGGTCAAATCGTATAGTTAATTATGATTAGGTTGATGGTCAACCAATTGCTTGACATATATAAAAACAATCAACAAAAGTTGATGATGGTAAATGATTAAAACCTGATATTGATTAATCAAGAATCTTAATTAACGAAACGAAAACGAAAACGAAAAAAATGAAAATTAATTTCTTTCTCAAAAGTTTATCGTTGATAAACAATTAATCATTTTCGTTTGTCTGTTAAAAGTTCATCTAATCATTTGATTAGTTGCAATCATTGGAATTAAATTGGTGAGATAATTAATTTCAATTAAATCTAATTAGATGCATCAACACCTCGACCACTTTTGGCTACCGAAAGTCCAATTTGCCCTGAAGGTCAATTAGCTTGTGCAGATCGTAAATGTCTTAATCGTGATGTCTTTTGCGATGGTACAACTGATTGTAACGATGGTTCCGACGAATCTTATTGTGATCCAGAAAACGATCCCAATGCACCAGGTCGATGTGATCTGAACAATTGTACTTTACCCGATTGCTTCTGTTCAGTTGACGGAACTCGAGTACCAAACGACCTTAAAACTGAGGAAACACCACAAATGGTGATAATTACCTTCGATGATGCGGTTAATAATGAGAATTGGGATATCTATCAATCGGTTTTCACACCAAATCGAACCAATCCCAACGGATGTCCAATCAGATCAACTTTTTTCCTCTCTCACGAATACACTAATTATCGACATGTTCAAAAACTCTGGAATGACGGACACGAGATCGCCGTTCATTCAATTACGTAAGTTAATCATCATTTGATATTTTTCGTTTAAAATGAAACAAATTAACCAGTTAAACGCAATTAAATTTTACCGATAATTATTATGTGATTAATATCAAGGTCCTGTTATAACCTTGATTATGTTTATCCTGATTAATTAACAAAAAACAACAGAAAATGATTAACTTGATTAACTTCACTCAGGTATTTCAACAAAGGTGCAATCGGTTGAAAATGTGATGATCATACAGAACTGATTAACTTGATTATCCTTGATTTTTTTTAATCAGTTGATTGATTTACTTCTAGTGAAACCAGTTACTCCCTTGGTTAATTAACAGAGACACTAATTAAAAGTTGGGCTTCTAATTGTAATAATTGTAATAAGTTAAGGATAATTGGTAAAACTAATTCCCAAAATCAGATTTACTAAAAAGAGGACGTAAATTAGTGTTTTGATTTTGTAAATCAGTTCACCAACAATTAAGAGACAGCTAATTGCTGGATGGAAGACAAGAGACAATTAACTTTTTGTATTCAAATTGTATTTAAAGCACTAATCCTAATTTAGTCATTGATTGTCTACAATTAAGATTTGATCATGTCTGAGAATTTTTTTTCGTAAAGATTAATCTTTAATTAACTTACTATTGATCAATTGATTGGCAACTTAATTGTTTCATTTTTTTCCTCTTGTTTATAGTCATCGACAACCTGAACTTTGGTGGACTTTCAATGCTACAATCGAAGATTGGTTCGATGAGTTCGCGGGAATGGCCAATATAATTAACAAATTCGCGGGTATCCCATTGGAGGAATTAAGAGGAACTCGAGTTCCATTCTTAAGAGTAGGTTGGAATACTCAGTTGATCATGATGAGAGAGTTTGGTTTCCTTTATGATTCCTCGATGGTTCCACCCAAATCAGATCCACCCGTTTGGCCTTACACATTTGACTTCCGTATTCCTCATAAATGTGCCGGTTCTCTGCAAAAATGTCCATCACGATCTTTCCCCGGCATGTGGGAAATGCCCATGAATCCATTAGATATCGAGGTGAGTTCTCATTTTCCGATTTAATTTCTCTCTCTTTTCTTATTACTGATCATTTGTCTTTTGTTTTCTCTTTCTTATTAGGGTCATACTTGTGCTATGGTCGATTCATGTCCAACTCACCTTTCAGAGGAAGAACTATTGACCTTATTCTTGGATAATTTCAACCGTCATTATCGAACCAATCGAGCACCGTTTGGACTTTTCTTCCATACAGTTTGGTTCAAGGATAAGAAAAATTTCAAAGTATTCCAACAATTTTTGGATGAGTTAATCAAGAAGCCCGATGTTTACATTGTCACCAATTATCAGGCCATCGAGTGGATGAGAACACCAACCGCTTTAGGTCAACTAAAAGATTTCGAACCTTGGAAATGTCAGAAAAACATTGAACCCAATCTAGTGGCCTGTAATCATCCGAAATTATGTAAATTAGCTAGTCGCCATTTGCGAGGTGAAAGATATTTACAAACTTGCTTTGAATGTCCAGAGGTTTATCCATGGGTCAAGAATGAATTTGGTCTTGAATTTAAATGAATCTCAATCAACCCAACACACAATTAACTGTATTTTAAAACTAATTATTTGTAACACTAATGTAATCAAAGACACAATCGGAGAGGTCAATAGAAACTAAATAATTTAACAAAAAAAAACAAGAAATTTATTACAATCAGGACAATCAACTAATCGCAACGACTTTTCCCACTTATCAACAATTTGCTCGGACAATCACTTGAGATAATTACAAGCAATTTATTCAATTAAAATTGTTGAAGAGGCAACAATTACTTTAAATCATATAATCCATTGAGGATAATTTGATTGATGATGAAATGATTAAATAATATTAGATTGGAAAGATGACCAACAATCAGAGACCTTGAATCAGATGTAATTATTATTAACTAGTGATTATCATTTGGTTATGGTTAATTTTGATTACAATATAAGAAATCAATAAGTAATGATACAAAGAAAATCTTAGTCTAAATCTCATTTCTGTTTGAATTGTAAACAGGAAAACTAATCATTAAAGACTCTAATTTGACTCTTTAATAGCAATTTAGCTCAAACAATTAACATTCTGATCACAGTTTTAGGTAAAACTCTCCTCCAGTAGAGCAAAGTTATTCAAAACAACTAAACGTGAGAAATTATGTTTACAATTAAAGATTAAATCATTTAGGGTATTAGTTGATTTTTTCGATTGTTATCATTTGTTGGAAAAAAATTCTAAATGACAATCAATAGATTTTTACATCGAAAACTTCATTCATTGCTCTCTGGAAACTTCGAAAGTTACTCTGGCATATTAATGATCTTTTTCTCGTTCGTACGATATTGGAAATAACGGTGAATAAAAGGTCATATATTGGTCAAGTTTCGTTGTAATTAAGTTTTAATTTTGTCGCAACTTCTCAATCAATAATTGTTATTATTTCTTTGCTTTGAACTTTTCGTTAATCGAAAGAAATGGACCGCAACTCCATCTGGTGGAATAGAAAAAAAAATTCGGTTTCTCGATAAATCGATTTGTTTATTTTTCTTTCTTGTTCCTTGTTTCTTGTTGAAAGGCCAAAGAGATTAAAATTAACGAGAAAGACTTTGAGTGTAAAGTGTTTATTCTAATCTGTTAAACTAATTGATTAACAATTTAAATTGTTGTAAAATTGATAATTTATTGTGTTTTCTTTTCTTAGAATGGAAAATTAATATCGATTAACATCGATAAAGAATATCAACAAAATCGGAACCCCAACCTCTTCCATTGAGAAGAGAAGAAGATGAAAAGACATTAGTGATTATTGTTAATATATAAAAATATATATTTTCTATCATTGGATTTCTGTTTAATTGTAAGTTGTTTCTCCTTTTAAAATCTAATGTTGTCAACAATTTATCTCTCTATTGATAGATGATTATGTTATTTTGAAAATTGTATCTTGACTTTTGTCTCTTTTTGTCTCTTTTGTTTTCTGTCTTTCTGAAAGTGAGGAGAGAAAAAAGAAAACATTTCATTTTGGAAAAAGTAAAAACAACTCAAAATGGCGACTTTGGAAAAATTAAGTGAAGAAGCCTTATCTCGTTCACCGGAAGAAGTTTTTGATATAATCTGTAAATTGGGTGAAGGCTCATATGGAGCTGTATACAAAGCTTTACACAAAGAGTCCGGACAAGTTTTAGCAATCAAACAAGTGCCAGTAGAAAGTGACCTTGGAGAAATAATCAAAGAAATATCCATCATGCAACAATGTGATTCCCCGTTTGTGGTCAAATATTATGGTAGTTATTTTAAAGGTAAAAATCAAGGTAGTGATCTATGGATTGTAATGGAATATTGTGGAGGTGGAAGTGTCAGTGATATTATGAGATTAAGGAAGAAAACTCTAACCGAAGAGGAAATCGCCACCATACTGAAAGACACTCTACTTGGTTTAGAGTATCTTCATGCTCGACGTAAAATTCACCGAGATATTAAAGCAGGTAACATATTGTTAAATAGTGAGGGTCATGCGAAATTAGCTGATTTTGGTGTTGCCGGACAATTAACTGACACTATGGCTAAACGTAATACCGTTATTGGAACGCCCTTTTGGATGGCACCGGAAGTTATACAAGAAATTGGTTATGATTGTTTAGCTGATATTTGGTCTTTAGGTATAACAGCATTAGAAATGGCTGAAGGTAAACCACCTTATGGTGATATACACCCAATGAGAGCAATTTTTATGATACCAACCAAACCACCTCCATCTTTCCGAGATCCTGATCGCTGGTCAACTGAGTTTATTGATTTTGTTTCCCGTTGCCTTGTCAAAAATCCTGAACATCGAGCATCAGCCACCAGTTTACTTAAACACGAATTTATCACTCGAGCTTTACCAGTTAACAATTTAATAGCCATGATCCAAGAGGCTAAAATAATTCAACAGGAACACTTTAAACAAGATTGGATCGGTGATGAAGATGTTGATGCATCAACCATGGTACCAAGTTCAAACAATCAAACCCTTAAACCTCCCGGTGAAACGGCCAATGGAACAGCTTCCAGCCAAAGTATTAGTACCAAATCAGGTACTGTTAAAACGATGACAATAGTTTCCGATGTGGAATCTGATCTTGGTACATTGATAATCAACGACGAATCAGATGACGAGACCGATCGAACCTTAAAACCAGCGTTTATGCAACACTTTGAAAGAAACAGAGACCAAGAAATGAAAGAAAATAAAAATAGTAACCATAACAATGCTGTTAACCGGTCAGAGATGTTCAGCCAATATGGAGATTCAAGTAAGGGATCAACGGAAACTACGACACCTAATTATTCAACCCACGATTCATCTAATCAATCACAGAGACAAATGCATGCACCTCATGCTCAAACTATCCCATTATCGTCTATTCAATCTCAATCTCAACAAAATCTTCCTTCCGTTCATCCGAATCAATCAACGCTACAACAACAACAACAACAATCTCAACATCATCAACAGCAACAACAACAACAACACTCTCAATATCAACCAATGTCTCGTGCAATTATGTTAGAAAGTGATTTTGAATTTCTTCGTTATTTATCGCTGGACGAACTTCGCAAACGAATGGCAAACCTTGACTTTGAGATGGAAAATGAGATCGAAGAGCTGAGACGTCGATATGCAGCCAAAAGACAACCGATTCTCGATGCTATTGATACCAAAAGAAAACGACAACAAAATTTTTGACAATAATCCAACAATCGAGCTTCCATTTTTCAGTCTATCATCATATTTAAACCAAATTATAATCAACTATGAGAAGAGAAGAAAAATAACAAGATTGATCAACCATCACCATCAGCATCATCAAAATCAACAACAATCAACTACAGTCCTAATGCCGTTATCGTTTAACTTTCAATCGAAACCAAATTATATGCACAAGAAAACAGAAAAATCTACAAGAGGAATTGTTTTTACTTACACATATTCTCACGCATATCAATTATTGTTTTTCATCTTCTATCATCATAACTGTAGTAATTAGTTACTACCTTTCTCTCTCTCTCTCTCTCTCTTTCATTTGCTTTTTTCCAAATGACACACTTTCGATTATCATCATCACCATAATCACCATCATCACCTTTTCCTCTTTTTCTCTCTTTTCTCTTTTTTCTCCTCCTCGAGTTAATTAGATATTTTTCTTTCTCTTTTGTGCTAAATCATAGTCATAACATAATCGATTCTAGTTAGCGTAATTTAGAAACAATCAATCCTCTTGAAGCGTTTTAATCATCTATTGATTCCCACTTAATATCTTTTTGTTTGCCATTTCTCAGGTTGACAATTTGTTCCTTATCAGTGAAAAAAAGTGTCTTGTTCATCTTCAAATCTTTCTCTCTTTCTAATCCAATCAATCAATTTAATCATCTTAACTAATAGATTAGTTTAAACCCAAAGGGACGCATGAAGAAGTGATCAAATTAATTCTTATACAGTTTACAATTAGATTGATTAATTACTCCTTTTTTGACAACTACAGAGCTCAGTTTACCTCTTTAATCAGAATATCTAAAACAAATTAGTTAAATCAAATAAACAAAATCAAACACAAATCAATTAATTATGATGTATTAGGACTTTAATTCTAATCACTCAATATTATACTTTTGATATTGATATTTAAATTATCTTTTTGTATGAATAATTTAAACATTTTTTTCTAGGAATTAGCAATAATTGTTACAACAATTAACGATCTCTTTTTTTCTTCTTCATACCTTTTGATTTGCCATCCAACTAAATCATAACAATTAGTTGATTATCCTGCTCTTCTTTCATTGTTCATTACTTTATCTCTCTAATTATTTACACAATCAACTTAATTATTAATCTTTTTACCTGAATCAATTTCTTTACAGATTATCAACCATATGAGAAAAAAACATCAATTTAGTCCTTTCATTCAACAATTTAATTTTAATTACCACCAATCTTTTTTTGCGTTCACTTAATTGTGTACAATTTATTCAAATTTACTTCCATCCGAACTCAACTTTTCTTGTTTACTTTTGTCTTTTTCTTGTCAATCAACTAATTGCTTCTTAAATGATCCAAAGATATTCAAGGAGAAGTTCAAGCGACATGATATTTGGACATTTCGATAAAAAAAACGTCTCGATCTATTTTAGTAAATATACTTTTCGATCAACAAATAAAGTTTATTTGTTGAATAAAATGTAAATTACTTTCGATTACTCTTAATTTTGTTGAAAATTATTCATTTTTGATGTTTAAACAGAGACTCGGAACTTTGATACAATTAAGATTAAGAACAATATAGATAGAAAAGCAATTCTAATCATTGACTAACAATAATAATCCAAGATGATCTATGGTGAAAATTTCTTTACATGTCTCATTTAATTTACATCTTAATCGTTTTACTAATCAGTTTGTGAATTTTTTCTTTATAAATGAAAGCAAAAAATCAACATGATTTTCTCCTGAGCTTGAGCTAATATTGATGATTTGAGACATCATTTTCGGAAGATTATCTTTTCCAGTTGGATAAGTTCATTAATAATCAACAATTGTATTCCATTTTTACTCTGTCTTTTCGTCCTTTGGTCGATTCACTGATTTGTCTGTTTTTGTTTCGGGTTGTTTTTCACTGGATTTTATCTCGTCCTTTGGAAGATCTAACATTTTCTGTAACATGGCCGCTAATTTGGCATTCTTATCCTTCTTTGTGGCCGCTTTAGCCTTGGCTCGTTCTTCCTCTTCCTTCTTGGCTAAGGCCTCTTGGAATCTTGGGTCAGATTTTTCAATGTTAAATCCTAAATATTCACGAACTTGGGCTACTAGTTTCTCGTTTCGTTTCTTAGCCTCTTCTTCTTCAGCTAATTTAACTGCTCTCTTTTCGTAGAATTGAGCAATAAGCTCATCTCTTTGAGCGAGACCTTTGGTGACAAGATCTTCTCTTTCCTTCTTGATGGCTGCAATTCTTTGCTTTTCCGCTTCATTATCTGCCATCAGTTTCTCCAATGATGGATAGAACGTCTTCTCAAATTTATCATAGAAATCTGCTTCTTCTACATTAGGCCAACAAACGCCCGGCTTTAGTCCACTATCTCTTCCATAATAAGCATAGAATTTTTTTACATTTTCTCTTTTATATTTTCTTAATTGGTAAAATTTAACAGGTCCAAAGAGTTGCCTTCTCTCTAATTCTTTCGATTCATCGTCCAAACCTGATCGATCACAAATCTTGGCAATTTGTTCATCATTTAAATGCTCCCAAAGAGCTTTAGGTTCCGGATCAATTGGTTGTAATGGTAACTCATCAACTGACTTTGTTTCACTAGATTTTTTGAACGGATTTTTAATAGGCCATAGAGAAGCTAATCCACGATTAAATGAAACCTAATTAGGTCGTAAAAAAATAACAATCAAATCAAATCAAATTAATTAAAATCCACAATAAAAAATAAACAGAGAAAACTGAGTAGCACATAAACAAAACAAAGAGATAAATCAACAAACCTTTGAAGAATGTGACACAATAGATTTAGACGAAGAAAGTGAAAGTAAACTCATGACTGAAAATTGATAATAAATTAGATTAATTCAAAAATCTTAATCAAATCATAATCGTAATTAAAAGTGTAACAATTTTAATCAAAAAAATTTCAATAAATGTGTTGATCAGATGATCAGTCAGGTTCATTTAGAATCCGCTAGATGGCTCTTCGATTGCTCTTTCATTTTGTCATATGAAGTTTCAATCAAAACAATTGATAATTTAATAAATTGAATTAATTTTTATTCAATTTCACCTAATTGAGAGATTTTTCAGCCAATTAGTCGTTTTGAAGTGATCGAATTTCCTTTAGATTTGATTAACTAAGAAAATCTGAACTTATTTTATTGCAATGAGATGAACAATAACTGAGAATCAACAACGATCAATGAACCAACTATTCAACAAGTACTTAATTGCTCTTTGTGTCCTTTGTATCAATTTGTAATCTAGTCAAGTTAATTAACAACGTGAATTTTGCTTAATAGTGTCATTTGTTATTCCTAATGGTTAGTTCTAAACTCCTTGATAGTTGTGATGGTTCCTTTAATGTCTTTCTACCGAGAGTTACCTCATTATCGATGATCAATAGTAACGGTGTTTTGTTTACTCAAAATGTTTCCAAGTTAACTAATCACTTTTGGAGACACTATGATCTCCGTTCTTATGAAACATCAACTCAGGGTAAACCGAACGAACCCAATTTGGCCTCCGTTAAACACATAACCATTCAAACCTGTGGATCTTTGTACCAGAATTGGAGAGAGACCAGAAAAGGTTATGCTGGTGCACCGAAACAAGGATTAACTTTTAATGTTGAATATGTTGATACTAAAGATTTTACTAATAATGATGAAGCTCCGGTTGTTCTTGCTCTTCATGGAGCTCCAGGTTCACATAAGGATTACGAATCGATGATTAAGCACTTAACACTTAAAGGAGTTCGTATGATTGTACCAAACTTTCCAGGTAACTTGTAGATTTGTCCATCAATCCAACAATTACATCTTTGAATTGAATTTACTGTTTTATTTTAATGTACTTGAAGAATATGATGTTATCCATTCTACTAAATATTTTCGACACTCAACCCATGAGAGAAAATCGTATATTTTGGACTTTCTTAAAGCGATCAAAGTTGATAAGTAAATTGAAATACTGTTAATTGTCCGAACTATCGATAAATATTTCGCTATTCCTTCAGATTAGATATGCTGATAACTCATAGTAGCGGCATTTATCCAGGTCTCGATATTTATGCCAATGAAGGTTTTCCAATGAAATCAATAGTTCTGATAAGTCCAGGGGGACATCGACGTACTCGGGCCATTAAGCCTTCGTGGTTTGCCGATAATATCGCTCGAATTGGGCTCAATCCGGTTGGTAGAAAGATTTTCAATAAATTTGGTAAATATATTCTGAAATTCGGTCGTTCACCAATGCGTCTCGATAATCTCGATGGTGTTTTGTTCAGCGCAGTTATCATGTTTTTTGCAGAATTTGAAAGAGTAAGTGAAGAATTTGCAATTTATTGTTGATTTACAACGAACTATTTATTTAATCTCGATAGTTAGAGGGAAATTTACTAATTGTTGAGAAAAAAAGACCAAAATTATTATTGATATTCGGCGACAAAGATAGAGTCATAGAGAAAGAATGTTTCTATGAAATGGCCTCGATTCTTGGTGCTAATCAATCACATTATTCCAAATACGATGCCAATGGAAATTGTCTCATGAAAGGTAAGTTTCATTCACTTTAATCACTCAGATCATTTACCTAAATTCACTTTAATCATTTGAAATCAAGGAAAACAAGATGATTGGATTAACGTGATCGAGTTTATTGACGGTGGACATTTTCCATTCAAACAATTTCCAACTATCATTAACCAATCCATCGAAGAGCAATTAAACAAAATAAGTCGATAAACTAGCCACAAAACAGCAATTTATCCACTAACAATTAACCAAAAAAAAAGTTAATTTAACTTGATTACCAAACTTTTGAATTTCCAACCCAATAGATGGCTCTGCATCTCTTAAATACTTTGCAACAACAATTAAATGAAAAAAAATCAACTACAATCAAAATTTTAATTCACTTTCACCTTTCACCTTAAAAATCTTCAAATTGTCCAACTAAAATGATTAAACAAACGAAATTATGTAAATGTCAATAACCACCAGGAAAAATTAGAAAACCAATCAAACTAATCTACTAATTAAATGCAACAAATTCAACTGATTAATGATTCAAAAAAATGGGTTATAACTGAATTGGAATCCAATTTACTCCAAGGTAATTTTCTTCAATGCGATTCAATAACTTTGGCGGGAGCGAAATTTTTATTATCTTTGTGTGGCCTTAACAATTTCATTTCGAAAAAAAGTAATAATTATTCAAATTGATTCTAATTATGTTTTCTTTCTCAAATATTTAATCAGGTTCTCAAGATGATTGGATGAAAATAATTCAATTCCAACGAGGTGGACATTATGCATTTTTGAAATTCGCAAATATTGTTAACCCTGCAATCGAACAACTTCTCGGTGATGTTACTTGACAACAGAAACAAATTAAACTCGAAGTAGATTCGATCGGCTGTCAATCGAAACAATCATTGGAATATTCTAATCAAAGTTCAGAGAAACAAGAAGAGCAGGAGAAACTTGTTCGTAAAATGAGATTCTAAGATATTGTGATAACTTTTTCTGGAAAACGATAATCAATTATATCAAGAAATTAACTGTTTTTTAAATGACCAACTTCGAACGAAGTTTTCCAGAAAGCAAGACAAATGTCCAAAAGATTGCAAAGTGATTAATATAAACAAAAAATTAAGCAATTAAAGTTAATTTTCTATCCAATATCTTTCTCGTAATTCTCTGTTTCCCTGAATATCTACAATTCTGACTGATTTTCCGCAATTAAAGTTTTCACCTTCGATAATCATGAACGAAATCTCATTGTTTTAGATTCGAGATCTTAAAAAAACTCATCAATCGAAAATAGTAAACGTATTGTTATCGATAATTAATTAACTGAAATAACCAGAGGTGATGAAGAGGAGAGACTAACAATTAAGTTGCAAAAACTTGTTGATCAAATGATTAGTCTATTTATGTTCACCATAATTCAAATTGATTTGAACCCAAGCAATTAACAACAATTTAAGAGGAAAAACTTATGAATGAGTGAACAAAATATTAATCGTTAGATTGATTGTTTGTTGTAACCAATGAAATGAATTTAACAAATGATTGAAAAGAGATTGTTATTGTCACCTTACCTTTGTCATTTGAATTAAATCAGTTGATTAGATAAGATGACAATTTATTTTGACAATTGTGATTAACCATGGAAAAGGAGAAACAAAAAAAAGAGGAAATCAAAATAAAGATTGAAGATTTACCCAAACAAATCGATCAACAATCAATCTCATCGGAAGATCGTGTACCAAGAAAAAGAAAAATTAAGGTAACTAAATCGAACAACAATTTAAATCAATCAATCAAGTGTTAATTTCTTCTTCTTCTCAACAGTTACATTGGTCATATAAGATCTCCATTTGGTACGGTTATGTGACTACTAAGTTTAGATATCAACTTTTATTTGCTAATTCGTTGTTCCAATTTTCCGTTTGGCTTCATAAATTGTACGAGGACATTGGTCAAGCAAACGAATACAATAATAGCACTGATTTCATTTATTTATCAATCTCGATTCTCATGTTAATCTTACCTACTCTTATGTGTACCTTTTACCTGCTATTAACTCACCTCATTGATTCTCAATTTGTATTTAAACGGAAAAACATAATCGTCCAATTGGTTAATGGCTTCATGTTGGTACCTTGGCAAATCAAACAGTGTCTAGATACTTTACATTATTCTGCCCAACGGATTTGTGACCATGTTTGGTCAGTTTATGAGAGGAAGAAAGTGTTTAACATGGGAATCAATTGTGATCTACTCGAGTTTTTTGAGGACATGTTTTCGGGCTTTCTCGGTATTTCGCTTCAGGTTTACATCATCTTCGTTAACATCGGGTGGACTGGGGAAGAGACTCAAGATAGTAAAATGGGTTTGTTGATGCTTAAAATAAGTTCCAAATCAATTATGATAATTTGACTCTTCTCTCTCTCTCTCTCTCTCTCTCTCTCTCTCTAATCCAGTTACCGGTGAATTAATTGGTTCCATATTAAGTTTACTTTCCATGTTGGAAGCGATTAAACGTCGAGATGATGGTTTCGTTAACGCATCTCTAGCTCGTCTTGGATGGATCTTCATGTTTACCAGTCGGGCTTTGGCCTTTTGTTTGGCTACGACTGTTATTAAATTTTGGATTATTATCTTCATTCTGGTTCATGCAGTTACTTTCAATTGTTGGGTTTTCCATATTGCTCAAGAGTCTTATCTTGATGTCATCATTAACGATGAAAAGGCGATAATCGATTGGAGATGTGGCTCGAAAAAAGGTCAAGTTCTCCTATGGTTATTATCCTTTGTTATCTATGGAATACCATCATTAATTTATTGGCCTTTAATGTTTCAAATGAAAGACGCTGGACGAACTTATACATTTTTACTGATCATTCTCATCGAGAATATTTGTCTTGCCGGAATTTGGACATTTGGTGTCTTCTTTTATCAGATAACTACAATCACCATGTATAACTTAATCTACATGAACTTTACCGTTCTCACCATGACACTAATTTCCATCCTCTGGATTCATCTTTACATGAAAAGAAAACCATATAATGCCGATAAACGAGTTTTACTTGATATTTTACAAAAAGCGAACGAAGCTCAGGCCGAATGTGCCTTCGATTATGGAGTCAGCTACATATTCTATTCAAAAGTGTTCGCTCTTCCAACTTTGAAAACACTTTGGAAATCAGTTCCACCTTATTGTAATGAGGATCGTCTTCTATTCACCATAGAAATTGATTCGAGTGACAATGAGCACGAAAAAAATGAAAATTTCTTCGAATATGAACCAACGAAGATACAAAAGGAAAACAAAGTTAACCTTAAAGAGGAAACAATCAACAGTAATCAAAATCTCCACGGTTATATTAATTATCTTTGTAGTGATGGAATCAGTGATGCCGATGATGAAGATGAAAGTGATGACAATTCACCGAATCCCTTAATATTCACAAGATCGAATTGTCGATCGAAAGTTTCATTAGAATCACTATCCGATTGAGAAATCGAATACAAATAATTAACCTTTGTAGAAATCATCTTCTTTTCCTGTACAATATTGTAACTAGAAATTAATTTAATTACTTTGCCATCAATAAATTCACATCAAATCTAAACAATTAACGCGTAACAATTTCAATTTTTACCTCCAAAAGTTATCAACCAATGGAAAGTCACTAATCAGCTGATTAGCAAAATGTTTGTTTTCATTTTAAAGTGAAAGTTTTTTCTTATAATTTTGGTTAATTGTTTGAATTAAGTTAATTCTTTTTTTCGAGTGAGTCAATTGATCATCACAATTAATCCAATCGATGGCTTGGTGGAATCATATGAACCCAAATTTACTCGTTTTCGGAGTAATCACCTTGGGAAGCGCTTGTCTTGGTTACTATAACTTCAATGAACCTTTAAAAAAAATGGCCGAAGAGCTGAAAGAGGAAAAGGAAAGTGAAAAGAAAAATTTCACCATTTAAATTAACCCAATCAGTTAATTAATCACAGGATGCGATCGAATACAATTTTGTTTTCATCTAATTATCTTAATATTCATTTGGTTGCTCATGGATTTTACATCGAGTAGTTTTGTTTTTGTCTCTTTCAAACCGAATGGAAAACAATTTGATTATTAATAGAATAATAATTGTAAAAGTTGATGATCACTTAATTGTATAAAGAAAAAAATGTCAACTAGTCTTTAATTGTTGCAAGCCAATTGTTCAATTGGAATCATTTCAACAAATGTATGAATTAAACTAAGTGAATATAAATGTTATACAATTGAAGAAACTATTGGCTAATCAACTGATTTGTTATTTTAATGGTTGAATTATTTTTCTCAATAAAATTAATTAAATGATCTGAGACCGTTGATTGTTACTCGATATTTATGGTTAGTTTAAATTTCCTTGGTCTTAATGATCTATTAATAGTCGAGGTTTTGATTAGTGACTGTTGATTATTACAATTGTTTGATTAGAGTTTTTTTATTATTAAATAAAGAGTTTGTTTGATTTGATCATTTTGTAAATAAATTTAGTTTTCCTTGGTTGATTTGATCTTTTTGTTTCAAATGGCAAACAATTCAATTTATTGAAAGGGATTTAATTGCAATTGATCACAAATGACGGAGAGAAAGGTAATTAAGTTAGGAACTAGGAGAAGATATAATGGTTCAGATAATTAGCATGATTCATTTTTCATGATTAGCTAAAAGTATGGAAGCCAAAATATCTCATTAAAATATCCAAAGGAAAATGTTAATTGTGTGATGCACACGGAGAAAGAGATTAAACCAAGTCTAATCAGAATCGATTAAGATGAAACTGGAATCACTAGAGAAAATTAAAATAATGTAATAAGCATTTTGATTGACTGTGAAGTGTATTAACTATTAATAAGATGATCAACAATTGACACGAGAGTCAGGGGAGTCTATGGATCACTGAGAGCAGCAACACCGGGTAGATTTTTACCCTCCAACAGCTCCAACGAAGCTCCTCCGCCGGTGCTAACGTGGCTAACTTGGTCTTCGGTGCCCCATTTAGCGCAACAAGTGGCAGTGTCACCACCTCCGATAATCACAATGGCTCCAGCGGCAGTAGCAGCGACAGCCTCGTCCATGACGGTTTTTGTTGCCTTAGCAAAATTTTCCCATTCGAAAACACCAATTGGTCCATTCCAGACAATTGTCTTAGCTCGTCTAATCACTTGAGCAAATATCTCAGCTGATTTAGGACCACAATCAAGTCCTAAGCAACCATCAGGAATACCTGATTCAACGGTTGCCGATCCAACATTAGCATTCTCATCAAATTTATCAGCTGTAACGAAATCAACCGGTAGGTGAATCTGGACATTATTTGCTTTCGCTTTCTCCATCAACTTGGTCACAATCTTTGCTCCTTCCTCATCAAAAAGAGACCCACCGATTTTCATATTGTTTAATACTTTAAGGAAAGTGAAGACCATTCCTCCTCCGATGATCATTTCATTAACTTTATCCAAAAGATTCTCAATCAATTGGATTTTATCAGCAACTTTAGCACTATTGAAAAAGGAGAAAAACACAAAAATCAATTTGAATTCTAGAAATATTTTCTTGGATATTAGTTTCAGTGAGATGATCATTACCCTCCGAGGATAGCTAAAAATGGCCTTTCAGGATTGTCTAATGCTTTAGCGAAATATTCTAATTCTTTCTTCATCAAGAAACCAGCAGCTTTTTGTGGTAAATTAACACCGACCATCGATGAATGAGCTCTATGAGCAGTTCCAAAAGCGTCGTTAACATAAACATCACCGAGTCTCGTTAAACTGGCTCGGAATTGTTTGATTCCATCTTCAGTTGCCTTGAAGCTTTTACCGTTAGCATCTTTACCTTTACCTTCCTCTTCAACATGGAACCTCAAGTTTTCAAGTAAAATCACCGAACCCTGATTCGGATTAGCACAAGCTTGCTGCAAAGTAAAACAACCAACGTAAATTAAAACTCAAAAGGCAAGTACATGACTGAGTTAACTAACCTCAACCAAAGGACCAACACAATCTTGTAAAAAGATAACGTCACGAACAAGTAATTTGCTAAGCTCCTTAGCAACCGGATCAAGTGAATATTTATCAACATGCTGTCCATCAGGTCGACCCAAATGCGACATCAGAACAACACATTTAGCACCATTATCGAGAGCATATCTAATGGTATCCAAAGCAGCAACAATACGTTGGTTATTGGTAATTTTACCATCTTTCATGGGAACATTGAAATCAACCCTAATCAAAGATGAAATAAAACAAAATTAGAAACACTTATAATTAAACAATTGACAGAAATTACACAGAAATTATCAACAAAAACCTTAATCATCATAAGACAAAAGGATACGATAAATTGAAAGCACAAAGAAAATTTCTTTACCAATTGAAAGAAAATAATTCTCCTTTTTTCTTACCTGATTAAAACTCGTTTACCTTTAAGGTTCAATTTATCGATAGTTAATTTTCGTAGGGTCATGATGGACAATATGGAGAAAACAATTTACTAATTGTTGAAATACTAAACCAAATTAAGGAGAAAACAACAAACGCCCTTGAAAACAAAAGCTTTTCCCTTGTGAGCAAAATCAACAATCCGGTTGAGGGTAAATTCATAAATTACATAACCGAAAAGGGGAAAATTGAGCAATTAAGAAAATTAAGATTCTAAATTTGATTTAATTGGAATTAAATTAATTTTCAGATACTGGAAATGATTGAATGGCAAATTGTTGCTAATTGCGAAATTGATTTAGATTTAGATTTCGGGAAGAAAAAAATCAAATCTATACTGGAGAAAATCAATAAATCAATTGAATTTTGTTTCTTCTCCTTTTCCAATCAATTGATTGTTTGAGACTTTGTTGATTGTTAAATTGTCTACTATTGGTTAAATTTACTTTATTTGGTGTTTCCTTTTTACCTGTTCACTTGTAATTACACCATTAATTACCTAATCAATAGCTTATAATCATCATCATCATTTGTATCAAGTTAAAGGTTACAATCAATTTTGATTGTAACTTATTATCATCTGACTAATCAAAAATTAGACAGAATCAAATCAATGTCAATCTACTGGTAAATAATTAATTGCTAAGAAATTGATTTCGTGATGATCATCATAAAGATTATCCTAATTGTAACAATCACTTTGATTGTTAATATTAACTCACGATCAGATCAAAAAGTGGCAATGATTAAAGACAATTGATTGATAAAAAAATGAGATCACAATTAAAAGGATCAAATGATTAAATCAATTTCTGTTTAACTTGAAACAATTAACTTTACATTGGAAATTGATTATCACATGAAAATTAGATTCAATTAAATTGTGAAGATTATTTTTTCGTCTTGTTAATTGTCACTTCGAGATGAATACAATTAAGATTAATCTTTAATTGTAACAATGATAATCATTCAACATGATTAAGATGAGTAAATTGTAGATCTTAATTGTGATTATAATTTTAAAAAAAGGTAAACACTTCCAACAATTTATATATATAAATATACACCAGAAATAGTTAATTATGATTACGATAGTTAATGATTAAGAAAGGAAAACAGTCTAATCAACAATCATAATAACAACACAATCATAACAATTAAGGTGACATTTTAATTTCATAACAATCAAGATGAACCAGAAAGGAAAAGGTATTAAGAAAATTAAAGTTGATTCTAATTGTTGGGTCGTTGACGTGATTCTTATTCAGATTAACAATTTACTGGAAACAAAATTAAGTGACAACAATCAACCAATTAGTTAAAATGGTTAATTTATCCGCATTTGTTTAATGTTACAAACTGTTAATTGTGAATTAAGATAATCAGTCAACTGTAATTGTACAGAACGAAGTTTATTAAAAATTAACCTTTTCCTTTTAAACTTTTCTTTAATCATTTGATTTAATTTTTTTCCTCAATTTTAAAGTAAATTAACTTTATCATTTATTTAATTGTTATTATTTCCTTTTCCATGATATAAAATCATCATTTACAATTCAATAATTTAGATGTAATTTTATTGGAAACGGCAAACAATCAATAAAAACAATTAACTAATTGATTTTCCAAATTTCTATCTACTATTATGGTGAAAATTAAATAATAGATTAACAAATATTAATTATCAATTAATCTGTACAATCAATTAATTTGTTTATTATTTTTTGTTTTTGACTTAATTGTTGGTACATTTCAAATTAATATAAGATGTTGATGAGATACAATCTTTTTTTGTACATATTAATAATTGTTTTACAAAATCAAAATCAATCCAATTGATTACAATTAAATTACAATCAATTTGATCAAGTTTCTTAGTTTTTTTTTTCTCCAGCCATTTAATTGTTAATTGTTTGATATTGGCTAGTTTAGGTAAATAGAATATAAAAAAATGATGATTAATTACCTCGGTTTGGTATTAATCCAATTCTTAATTGTTGTTGTGTTAATCTTTCTCAATTTATGGGCATCTTTTAATTATCATTTGGTCTCAATTTTTGATTAGAAATCACTTGGGAATAATTAGTTTTGATTTGCTTTGATACAATTTGATTTTAAATTTTCATTTAAATCTAATTGTTCAGTTCAGTTTTTTTTTTCACTTAAATCAATTGGTAATAAAACAAAAAAGTTAATTGATTGTTAGACCTTATTTACTATTGACAATTTAATCTTTTTAAATGGAGAAGAAAAATTTAATTAACCTTAATTGTAACCAGAAAGTGAAGACAAATTAACACAATTGAATAGAAAAATTTTTTTGACTTTGGCTCTAAACTAATTGGGCTTTTTGTTTAAGCAGAAAATTTGATTGTTTGATTAAATTAAATCAAATCATTGATATATTTTTATAGTAGAAAATGTTAAAAAGATTTAGTTTTTACAAATATTATATATTCATTAATAATCTCACAATTTACTATTGAATGATTAAACGAAATAATCAATCAATAGTAAATTGATTTAAGTTTTTCTCTTTCTGGTTACGTTTACATTTTCACATGAGATTATGTTTCTGTTATTGAACTAATCATGATTATTATGATTATCTAATTTTCCATTGATCATGCTGATGATGAAAACAGTTATCATCAGAAATAGATTGTTGTTGTTATGACAATCAATGAAAAATAATCACAATAAACACAATCAATCTCATCTTGATACCCTTAACCTAAACTTTTGTTTGGACAATTAGAAAGATTAAATTGCTATAGTAGATATAAATTTTGTGCTAACAATTGAACAATTAACTTTATTATTATTACCATAAGCAGCATAATAATAATAATAAAGGTAATAATAAAAGAAAGATGATTTCCTGCAGTGATTTGTTTTCTAATTGTTGATTTAGCTGATCTCATTATCACCATTAAATGTTTTTCTTTAATCAATTAATCAATCGTCATCTTCGTCATCACTTTCCCGTAAATCTTTAACTCCATCAACAAATATTGCATTGTGGGCAATTTTCAGAATTAACCAAGTCCAAATGATGTGTAAAACTTGAAGTGCACATAAGAGACCATTAAAAATATAATATGCAGGGAACATTGGAAGGATAAAGAGAGCATAATATGTTGAATAAGCTATCACCCGGGTTGGTAGGAGACCAAGTCTTGAGTAGATCCAACAGACGAGTAGAGCGGCGAATACAATATTAGCTAGTACAGGATTCCTCAGGTAACGGGCAATCTTGGCTCCTTCTAATGGAATGTCGGCAAAATCATGGATGATTAACACAAGAGTACCAATTCTGTGAAGATTACAGGCCCAAGAGAAACAGAGCAGTAAAACAGTGACCACATGATGGATAAACATTTGCCAAAAATCACTATATTTAACGTCAAAAAATTGTGATATGATTAAGGAAATGTAAAAACCCAGTTCAATATTGTAGTACCACCAAATCTCAGTGGACACTGAATGATGAGGATAATCAACAAAACATTCCATAGAGTCCCATGTCCATGGTTTATCCCAAAGAGCCCAAACTCCGTAAACAAAGGTGAAAGCATAAAAAGTACATCTCCAAGATGATTCAGTAAATCTGGTTAGAATGGTGGGTTTATTGTAGGATCGACGACGTTTAAACCAAAGTTCAACTTGTTTAGCCGATAAATCAGACTGTTTAGATAATCCGATGTAGGTTGACTGTGGTGGACGATTATTGATCCTAAAAGATTTCTCTAGGATCTCATTTGGTTCAACTTTCACCCTTTGTTTATCACTAATTCCTAAGGCTTTTCCAACTGGTCGGAATATTAAACGTTCAAGGGTCACCCTAATGAATAAAATTACGATAGCAGTTAACAGGGAATAATAGATATCATTAAATTGGGCGTAGTTAATCCCACCGGCACGATCACTGTAGGTTTTCCAGGTTACATTTGGAGGTAACCAAATTGATTCCGACCAAAAGGCATCACTTAATCTGTTGATTGTATTTCTGACTGAACCCATGATTAGTAAGGTGACAAACAAAATAATTAGTATTTACTGAGAATTTGTTTTTGATTCAAAAATCACATTTAATTCACCTCAAGTGATTCTCTCAGTGAATCCTCATCTCATAGTGATGGACACAACAGTCTAGAAAACAAGAGAATCATCGATGTGCGCAGACTCAGGCGCATGCGCACAAATTTCAATTTCTCATTTCAATTCAACTTTTCCACCAAAGTTATTAAATTAGAATCGACTAATGATTTAATTTATCGCAACTCTTTTTCTCTCACATGCAATTGATACCCTGGTGTAGGGCTTATTTTATTTCACATGATCAACTTTTTTAGAATCATTTTTTTGACAATCTCAACATACTTAGTATCATGAGCAATTTTCTAGACTGGGATCGTTAATTTTTCGATGGGTTCAAGTGACAATGTTTCCGAAAATTTGATAATATTTAGATTTTGAGAGAGTTATCTCACCAGAGATTGAGAATTCACTTGGAAAGCCTTTCACATTCTGCTCGCCACCGATAATAATAAATAGTGAAACTTCAAATGTTGCAGTCCAAACCTCAACCGTAGGCAAAATTCATTCAACGAGTGCTGAAAACGCGCAATTTGCGTCGGGCCACAAAGTGAATTTGGTTTTGAAATGATCGGAAACTGTAAACATTAAGAAAACATGAATTAAATGGCCTTTTGTTAGCATTAGCATAACAAATCGACGAACTGTCGACTGATCGACTGTCTCAATCGACTGGCTTCGGTGTCTAATTGTTAATACTCATTTAGAACCGTCGAAACACCAGACATTGACAGTAAGAGAGAATTAAAGTCACATGTTCTTTTCCTTACTCTCTCATTCGTTGTTATTCTCTATTTTTTTTTCGATTCTTTTTTCCTTCTCACTCCTTTTCTCAATCCGATTTGTTGTTATTGAATTTTTATTCTCTTCTTCTTATTCATCTTCATTCTTTTGTCTTCTTCATCATATCATCGTCATCATCTTCCTCTTTCCATGGATTCATTTTATCATCCAAATGAACAAGAAACAAAAAGATTAACAGTAATTTGATTATATCACCAAGAGAATAATAATTTACATCTGCTTTTTAGTACAAAAGTAATAACCTGAAGAAGAGACAATTTTTCGTGAACAGGGCGGAAATTATGAGAATTCTGGTGAAGAGAATTTCTCATCTTCATCATCATTATCTTCCTGTTACCTTCCATCATGATAATGATGTTTGGTGACTTGTTGGAAGCTTGGGTTTGCCCTTTTTTGTTATTCTCTGTGGTGAAAAAACAACTTTCACCTTCTCAATGAAGTTACATTTGTTTTCTCATATTTAAAGTGATAGATGATTAAAGTGAGAGTTAATCTGATCCTTTAGGCGTGTTAATGACATTGAATGACCTTTTTATCCCATACAATTGTCATGATAAATCCTTTGGTTTTATATCTCATCAATTAGTAATGAGAAACATTTTGGTTTCTTCATTTTACCTTTTTGTCAATCGTTTATTGTCAATTTCACAATCAAATTGATTGTGTGTATGGTGCAGATTTAAATGGGGAAAGTTAATACAATTTGATTGATAAACAATAAAAGTGAAAGTATTAAATAATATATAAAATAATGCAAATCAAATCAAATGGAATCATGAAAACAAAAATGAAACGGGAAAAGTTTTACAGACAAAATAGAGCAATTAGCCTGAATGCTTTGTTTCAATCATAATCTTGATTAGTATTATGAATTATATATATACTTATTATCAGAATATTATCAACAATTACAATTAAGATTATTGTTAATTGTTCTTTCTCTCCTTGAATTGTGTTTATCCATTGAAAGGACTAACTTAATGATGAGGAAAATATTCTCAACAATAATTAATTTATGGATTTAACATTAGTAAACATTATGCAGTAATTAATATAACAAATTGCGTGGTTTTCATCATCTAATCAACATCTTAATCATAATCAATGGAAAATTTAAAGGATGGAATGAATGTTTTGTATTCGTAATTAGAACCAAATTGTACCTTGTAATGTAAATCGAAATCAACAATTGGATTGTGTGATTGCCTTTCGTTAAATTGCACCAGGAAAAGTAGAGAATCCAAGATGATCAATCATCAATTAGAATATTTTCAATTAAATTAATTTCTTTTTTGATTAATTAGTCTTTTAGAGCTGCATTTGTCTAACTTGTTCCAGTCCAGAGGCTATTTTATGAGTAGAAGGTAATTTAAATACGATATCACAAAATTCGTAGAAAATTCCGTATTGTAAAGCATTAGAAGCTCGATTATTTGTCCCATCGAGTCGAACCAATGTTGGCGCGTCCATAGTTCGAGATTGTTGGATCTCGTAGAGAACCACTTGATCGGTATATTTGGGCTTACAAAAGACATACATCATTAATAAGAAATCACCTGAAAGAGTAGCAGCAACAATACCGATGATGAAAAGTACCAATGAATCGTTGAGATGAGTTCCCTCATTGGACATTAACCAAATTAACCAAACACCGAGAAGTAATAAATTTTCAATGGTGGAAACGAGTAAAAATATGAGAGGACGTTTACCCTCCTTCAATTGAAACATTATCGGCCAGATGAGTAGAGAGGGAACACCAAAGAATAGGAAAACCAGAACGGCGATTGATAAACGTTTCCGTCGACTTGACCATTGGGCATTTGTAACATTGGAGGATGAACTTGAGATTCCATAAGATTCAAGGGCAATGTTATAAATCCAAATGGAAAACACGAGAACATGGATTAAGCAAAGGACAACCATCCACGAGTGAATGACCGTAGTGACCAGAGCAAAGACAAGAACCCGTGAAGAGATAAATGATAACCACCCGAAAAAGGAAAGAAAATGAGTTAATTTACCATCATCTCGACGACGAACAGCAATCATCATCGATAGAACGCTGAGTATTGATCCAACGAAAACGCCGGTTACTTAATATGGAGAAAGAAAATTAAAGTTACTTCTTAATGGAAACATTTTCATCAAAACAACAATCAAAATGAGCAAACTTAAGATTTTAGTCCATCACAATTAAGCTCAATTCAATCAGCCTACTCAACCCAAATGAATTTAACCCCTACACTAAAGTGAAATCAAGTCTATGATGAATCAGATTTTCATCATGAAACAAAACAAAAGTATTTCAATCAAGTCTCATGTTCATCTTTCATCTATTGGTACTAATAAGTCACTGGTCATTTTCGTCATTGAATTAAAGTGACTTACAAGGTTTAATTTTGAGTTTGTGCGAATCGATCCAATCAACGGTACCGAGGAAAATGTAAATTTGAAGGACAATTTGAAGAAAACCAGCGTAAAAGTCTTCAAAAAATTCTAAAACTTCAGCGGACATTTGAAGCTGTTTGATATTCTGATTCTCATCTTCATTGGGTGTTCTCCAATTGCAAACACGTTGAGCTGAGAAATGTAACACATCCAAATGGCGCTTAATCTGCCAGGGAATCAATAGAATACCATTAACGGTTCTTGTTGAAACTTCCTTTTTATCAACGACATCATCTTTGGATAAATTGGCTCCAATTAGGAAAAGGGCGTAAAGTATTGGTGGAGCGATTAGCGAGATAATAGAGATGACAAGAAAATTGTAATCTCTCTGATCTCTGTATTCATAAGTAGCACCAAAATCTTGATACAATTTATTCAAATAAATTCCCAATCTCATCAGGGAAAACACTAACATCCTCTGGAAAACTGTGGTCTTAAGAAACGCCATTGGTCCGGATGGTAAATTAGCTCGAGTAGCAACAGTTGGAATCTATTGTTGATACAATTATATAATTCAATTTAGAATAATAATAAAGAGACAGTTTTGGTGAAACAACTTACTTGGTCGATATTTTCATGATTAGGCCCATGATTAGCCTGATTGGTACCAACAGGGTCATTCCAATTGATCCTTTCAAGGCTTAATTGTTGATTCTCAAGAGGTTCAACTTCAGTAGCCATTGGAACCAAATAACCAAATATCAACAGAAACACAAACAAATAAAATCTGTACCAAAATTGGAATGAGAACACAAACAATTTAGATCAACAGTCAATCAAAGGATCGCAATTAATTTTTCAGT
This sequence comes from Panonychus citri, assembly GCF_014898815.1. Taxonomy (NCBI): domain Eukaryota; kingdom Metazoa; phylum Arthropoda; class Arachnida; order Trombidiformes; family Tetranychidae; genus Panonychus; species Panonychus citri. The sequence goes on along the minus strand of NW_026515543.1, from coordinate 3,029,377 downwards.
GATCAACAATAAGGACAATTAAACAATTTACTTACTATTATTTGAGAATCAATGAGAAATCATTTGTAAACAAAAAGTAAAAGGGTGTTGGTGTTGGTGAGAAAATGAAAAGATTTCAATGAAAAAAGGACCAGTCAGGATGAGTTGGAATTTCTTAAATTCATCAGTCGATTAAACTCAATTGAAACAATTCAATTGTCCACAATTTAACCACATTGATTAGAATTTTAAATAATTAACTCAGAGAATAAAATTAAAATGGTTAATGACACAGATTATGATGAGAGTTTGAAGAAAACCAGAATGAGGATCAACCAAAATAGAAGCGAATTGCAAACTCAAGGTTAAAGTTGTTTTCTCTTTTTTTCTTCTCTCTCTCATCTTCTCACTCCTTTTATCATCCATCTTATTTTCTGATGATGATGAGGAACAAGTTTAACAATTTACATCCTACTGAAGAAATAAATTGTAAGAATCGTTGACGAGATCAATTAGATTAATTTCTAAATTGAGAGTAAATGTTAGTCACCATTGAAATGATCAAATTGAAAGTTTTTACATTTTCATCCAACAATTTAGGTGGAAACAGCTGATTGTTGATTCTTTCAATTAATCTCATCAGATAATCAGAAATAAATTATCGCCGTTAATCACATAATGTACAAAGTTTATTGTAAAAACTAATTTTATCATCAAAAAAAAAACGGGTACGTAAACTAAAATGTAAATATATAAGTTAATAGAAATTAAGGTTAATTGTGATCAACAATTTGTTAATTTATCTTTACAATTTGTGAAATTGGATCAGTTTTTTTTGCAATTTATCATATATTCTGATTTGTATCATGTTTTTCCGATTTTTTTTGTGACTATAATTATTGGTTATACGACATCAGGAAAAGCCAGTTTAAAGATTTGCTCGTAATTGTCAACGAAATGAACTTCTAGGCCACTTTTAATATAATCGGGTAAATCGGAAAAGTCTTTACGATTCTCACTTGGTAAAATTAGACAATCGACATTGGCTCGCTTGGCAGCGATTGTTTTTTCACGAATTCCTCCAACTGGTAAAACTTTGCCCGTCAACGAAACCTCACCGGTCATTGCAAGATTGTTTCGAACTGGTTTGTTCAATGCTAAGGATATTAGAGCGGTGACCATGGTGCATCCAGCACTCGGTCCGTCTTTAGGAGTTGCACCTTCGGGTACATGAAGGTGAATATGAGCTTTATGAAGAAAGTCATTGGTACTGTCAATCTTGGAGACAAAATGTCGAGCAACTGAATAAGATATATCAGCTGATTCTTTCATGACATCACCTAAATGTCCAGTGATTTTTAATGATCCATTCACTTTTTTAGCATCTTTGCCTTCTTGTTTCTTTAATTGTCGATATAAAGAAGTCTCAATGTACAAGACCGATCCTCCCATCGCCGTCCAAGCCAAGCCCATAACTACACCGGGAGGTGTAATCTCGTACATTCTGTCCTGAGTGAAAATCGGTTTACCAACAAAATCTTGTAAATTGTTTGGATTAACATCTACTTTATTTGATTCCTTTTGTACAATTTTAAAAGCGGCTTTTCTCATGATCTGTACATTAAAACGAAAATGACAATAGTTAGAGACGAAAATCAAGTTTAGATTCGATTGATTACCTTTTCTATGTGTTTCTGTAAATTACGGACACCACTTTCTCGGCAATAGGAACGGATTAGAGATTGAACAACTTCTTTGGGTATTTCAATTCTTTCAGAATTTACTCCACACGATTCTTGTGCTTGTGGAATAAGATATTGCTAAATTTGGAGAGAAAATAAATTTCGATTATGATGATTGAAAGATATTCATAACTGGTTTAAAGGGAGAGAAAATTACCTCTGCAATTGCTAGTTTTTCTTCAGCGACATAACCAGTCAACTCAATGATTTCCATTCTATCACGAAGAGGTTCCGGAATTGTATCTAAAACATTTGCTGTACATATGAAAAGTACTTTGGAAATATCGACTGGTACATCTAAATAGTGATCTAAGAAATTGGCATTTTGTTCAGGATCAAGTAATTCTAATAGGGCTGATGATGGATCGCCTTGATAACCACGACCTATCTTGTCAATTTCATCAATTAGTACCAAAGGATTTTCGGTTTTTGTTTTCTTTAAACACTGGATTATTTTTCCAGGCATAGCACCGACGTAGGTTCGTCGATGTCCTTTAATTTCGGCTACATCGGTCATTCCTCCAACACTGAATCTAAAATACTGTGAATAAGAAAAGGAAACAGGACAATTAGATGAAAGTGATGATTCGTGGTTAGCTAATTAATGAACTTACTTCTCGATTCAAAGCTCTAGCTATTGATTTTGCTATACTTGTTTTACCAACACCGGGAGGACCATGGAAACAAAGTATTTTACCCTGAACTTTACCTCGAAGTGAACTCACAGCGATAAACTCGAGAATCCTTTTTTTAACTTCTTCCATACCATAGTGATCTTCTTCAAGGACTATTTTCGCTCGATCAAGGTCAAAGTTTTCCACGCTACTTTTACCCCAGGGAAGATTAGTTAACCAGTCGAGATAATTACGGGTAACACTGAATTCTGATGAATGATTATCCAAAAGAGATAATTTGTTCAGCTCTTCATCAATCACATCCATTACATGCTTTGGAACAGTAAGATCTTTGAGACGAGAACGAAATTTTTCTTCCAAATTATCCTTGTCGTCTTTTTCTAGGCCCAATTCTTTTTTAATCAACTTCATCTGTTCGTGTAACATTTGACCTCGATGTTCCTCTTTCACCTTTTTCTCTACTTCTTTACCAATCTTTTGCTGTAAATTACTTAATTCTAACTCTTTTTTCAACAGATTATAAGCTACTTCCAATCTTTTGGGAACATCCATTTGCTCCAATACTTTTTGAAGTTCTTGTTGATCAGCTCCCGTTAATGCAGCACCAAGATCAGAAAGATAATCTGGATTATCAACAACTCTTTGTCCTTGTAACATTTGAGCTAAGGAATAGCGATACAGTGGATTAAGTTCAATAATTTCTCGGATAATCTTTCCAATCTCATGGGTTAACTTTTTAATCTCATCAGTCATGGTGAATTTATCGGCAGTCATATTTTCAACCTGAACCATTAGAACATTGGAAATTTCACCATTTTCACCTGAACCATCTACAAGAAGCTTTCGACGGAAACGTCGTTTCCTCAATTTATCACCATTCGTATCAATATCATCAGGAACTTGACGAACTATTTTAATTCGTCGATGAGATTGGACAACCATTTTCAATCTGTTCCCAAGATCTTGTATTTCAAGAATTTGGACAAAAGTACCAACCGGGTAAACATCATCCAAACTTTGAACAACCTCAGATTGACTATTCTCATCTTTACGAAGAAATATTCCAGCATAAGGTTGATTAAGTCTCACTTTACGTTTGATTAGAGCAGTTAACATGGGATCGGTAACATCAATGATCTTTAAAAATTTAGGAAAAACTGGTGTCCCTTGGATAGCAATTAAAGGTACATAAGGCCAATAATCAGGAACAACCATAGTAGCAAGAGTATTGGGAACAGTTTCGGGAATAACCAGATCAGGTTCGTCAGAATTTTGATCAACAGCTTCCTTATTGTAAACTCCACCATCATCATCATCGTCATCTCGTTTAGGAGCGTTACAAAAATTTCTTCTCACATCATATACTATAGAAGAACTTGGAGATGCAATTGTTATACCCGATAGACCATAATTTAATCGTGAAAGAGTTGATGTTGATCGAGCTAATCGCTGGGAGGAAGACATAAATGTCCGATTCATTAACAACCATAATCCAACCTTGGAGGGCTCATTTTTCATCAATTGTTGCAACAAATTGGTACAACAAGATAACCCCCGAGATCCCGATAATTTAGAAATAATCATGGACAAAGAGAAACGCAAATTAATCACAATCACAAAAGGGAAACAATTAAGAAATTGAAAAGCAAAACCGGTCAATTGAATTGAATCAAAACATTGAGAAAACAAATTAAACTTCAATTCACCACATGGGCAGTTGCCTAGCAACCGAACGCGGGATATTTGAAATGCGAAAAAAATGAAAAAAAAGTTGATCATCTTTTTGATTTTCACAATTATTGAAACAATTAAACAAAGAGAAAGAAATAAATATTTAATTTTTCGATAGAATTGAGTTAAAATTGATTTAATTATGATGAGAAAAGTTTAGTCAACTAAAATGATCGATTTACTTTGTTTACAGTGAAAGGAAAAAGTAAAAAAAAAATTTAACATTAAATTGAAAGATTAACTTGATTGTTTACAGAACAATTTAAAAAAAAGTAGTAATCAAAATAAAGTAATTAAAGAGACAGAGATCACAAATATATCATATGTATTAAGAATATATATTTGGAAAAGCAATTCAAGTGTATTAACTTTGGTGTAGCAATTAATTAGTTTCTTAATCAACGTTTTTAAATTGTTTTTCTTTCACTTAATTATCCAAATCAAAAAGTTAAACAGGAAAAATATTATTAGTTAATTTATTTTTCGTTGTCCATTTGGTTCACTTCGAGTTCAAACAAAAATGATATTCGAAGACGTTGTTGGTTTGTTCAATTGATTAAATACTTTTCAAGTAATCAAAAGATGAGATTGTAATTAAATCAATAAATTGTGACTCTGTTAACTGATTCAAGAAGAAAATTATTTAAGATTATTGTACAAAAATGTAATTCAAATAATTAAGAGGATGAGGATGAATATGATTAAAGAAAATTATCAAACAAAAAAAAGGAATAGATTTTGATCTAATGATCAATTTAAAATGTTGACAATTAAATTGTAGATTTGTAATAATAACAATAATAATAAGAATCATAATTAAGAACAAGAGAGATAAAAATTAGTTAATTGTAACAGTTAATCAAACAAACGGGTCATGAACATTATGAGAGCCTAGAAGAGAAATAGAAAATCAAAATTAGAATTAGAATTGAGATCAAATGTTAATTATGGTTAATTGTTAGTGGAAATAATTAAAAATTAACTGACCACTAGAAGGGTAAGACTGCCCATGATTATGGTTGATAGTTGGAAATTAAAACATTGGGTAAATATCCCACCGAATGCCGGTCCAATGGCCTCACTATTAAGGATTAAGAAGAAGACAAGATTAACAATTAAGGTGAACAATTAAATAGATGATTAGTTAACTAACCCCAATGAAAAGACTGCAGTGTAAAGAGCAGCAACCAAGGAATAGGTTTGTAGGTTACCAAATTTATCCTGTTCGACTGCATGTTCGAGAAGAGCCTCGAACGAGGGTATGAAGGTCAACGAGTAACCGATTCCCATGAAAACCATTGAGATGCAACTATTTTGAAGGTTAACCTGAGTTGAGGTCAAGAACCAGGGTGGACCAAGAGAGATTAAACTGAAGCCGCTGATCAACAGGCCGATACACATTAAGGTATATTTATTGACCCTCAATGAGATTAAACCAACAATAGGCGATAACATGGCGAAAGCTGCATTCATTAGGAAAAAGGTCAAGGCCACTGACGATTCTTTGACACCGTTATTGTAAAGATGAGGTTCAACCGTTGGATCGAGAAACGTTTGATTTTGAGATATAACGATTGTGGCAGCGCAAATGACCAGCGTTTTATAATTGAATAAAAGTTTACCGTAAGTTAATTTAGGTGTGTCTGGATCGTCACTTAAATGCTCCTCAAATTCTGGTACAATTTCTGTAACAATTAACATCGAAATCTTGATAAAAAACGTAGCCATTACTACAAAATGGTCAGTTTACAATCATCTAGAATCTAATTGTCATTAATTAGTCACTTTGATATTTAAAATTAAACTAAACCATTATTTTTAGTGATTTTTCCTACTAATTAATTAATCATTGATGTGTGTCTATGAGTAATTAATATTGGTGTTTGGGGTTGACTAATTTGATATTGATTAGAGTTGATTGTTAAACTGAAAGTTTAATGGTTATTGGATTTAATTGTTTACCTGAAATTGGTTTAATCAGATAATAGTAGAGGATAATGTTAAGTAGATTAACGGTTCCTAGAATCCAGAAAGGCATCGGAAAACCGGCCCATTCGTAAAGTCCACCACCAATCATGGGCCCGAAACTGAGGCCAAAACCACAGAAAGTTTCAACTAAACCGAAAACGGTTCCAATTGATTGTGGATATAATTTGGTTATGTAAATGTTGGCCGAAGTGTGGAAAACGGCAAATCCAATAGCACCGAAAATCCTTAGGACAAAGGAAAGAGCACCAAATAGTAAAGTGTTACTTATGTAATGAAGAAAACCAAATGCGATCATCGAAAGTCCAGTTAACAAAATACCCGTCATGAGAAGATGTTTGATCTCAAATCGGTATAAAGCTTTACCAATTAGAGGTGAAATTAACATGATGGTCAAAGCATGAGAGGAGAACACTAATCCATAGATGGACTCGGGGATACCCTTGTGTCCAGCTTCTTGAGGGTAAAAGGGAGCGATGATGGAGAAGACGGAATATAATGAGAAACCAGTGGTCAGTAGACAAAGAACGATCTTGTTTCGAGCTAACTTATTGGATGGACTATTCGATTCTTCAATGATTGTCTCAAGGAAGATATTGATGAACCGTAAAGTTTTTCATTCTCCTCATCCAAGGTGAAAACGCTGTGAGCTCGATTTTTACCAGTACCAACCGAAGATGCCGCCGATCCACCGCCATAAGAACTAATTGATTGGTAATTGTTTAAACTTTCGCTGAATAAATGCGATTTTTCACTCGTTATACTGTCTCTTGGTCCAAGTCGAGATTCATCATCATGAAGTCCCTCTAATTTAGCGTGGACTTGTAATCGACGAGCGACACTTTCAACCCTTTTAATTGTGAAATTATTCTGCATAACTAATGGCTAATCAAATTGGAAATAGAAAAAAAAAGTTAATAATCAATTATAATTGGTGAAATTCTGATCAAGGGTAAATAAAGACATGAGGTGAAAATTTGGTTCGAGTAACAAATTGTCAATCATTAAGTAGTTATTGTAAGTAGGTGAATGAATTGTTTGACTCTCTCAGTAATCAATAGTTTGTTAATTGTCAGCTATTAACTTACTTCGATAGGATCAAGATCAACGGAACCACTATTACGGATATAATGATGATGAGGATGAGTTAAGTGATGATGTGAGTGACCATAATAGTGATGGTGATGATGAGGATGAGAAGTGGAATGACGATGATTAGAATGATGGTTTTGATGATTATTAACATGAGGATGATGATGATTTGTTTGTTGTTGAGAATGATTAACACGAAGATGATTATTATAATGATCGTTGGGTAAATTACCCGATTCAGCGGCCATTATATGTAAAGGAAAACACAACAATCAACAGACCAACGGATATAAAACAGAAAACAAAATCAACAGAATCAAATGAGTAATTAAAAGCACCAAAAAAAAAGACAAAAAAGAAACTATGAAAATGAAGATTAAAAGATTATCCCTCAATAAAGACAATATATTAAGATGAAAGGTTAAATGTTAAAGGTTTTAGGAGGTAAAGGATTAATAAATCCGCCGGTGATCAAATGACCGGTGGGTTAATTGTGAAAGGATAACGAGTTGAGACAAAGTATTGGAAACAAATTGTAACAGTTAAGATCATTAACTGGTCTTAATGGATAAATAATATATTGTTGATTAGCTGTTTGCTTAATCAACATTTGCTAATTGTGATGAGAGAGAGAGAGAGAGAGATGATGATGAGGAGGGAAGATGATAATTGTCACTCTTTGGTGTGAGAGATGAAAAGTGAAACTTGAATGACAAACTATTCAATTTATATCAATGATAAAGTGTCAAATTTTCTGATGATACGAATTAATTGTAACCTCTGATGATTTGCTGTTCCTATTTATCATTGTTACCTAATAATCAACTAATCAATTAATCTGTAGTGATAACGGTAAAAATGAGAAAATTTTGATGATTAAAAGGATGAGCTGTTTAATTGTTATCACTTTGATTAACAATTTCCAATGTGTTTCCCTTAGGTTATCATTTCCAAGGATTAACTTTAATTTGAAGGTTTCACTTTATCATTTGTTTGTTTGTTTGTTTTTAATTGTTTTGCTTTTAATCATCATCACTGTTAATTTAATTGTTTCAACTATTCATTAAATTGTGTGTCAAGTTTAAATTTGTTGATTAAATTGTTTGACTCATTAACTTGATCATTTATGGTTTTGGTCCTTTTCAAATTGATTAATCAATTTGGATCATCATTAATTCAATTATTATTATCCATTGGTTGGTTTAATTGTGATTAATATGATATAATTAGATACTAATTAGTGTGATAATTAAATTAAGATGCCGTGTGATCATCAAACCTTTTACTGGAATAGGTTAATCAACTGTTAAACAATAATCATCAAAGTAAATCCCAAAAAAGGATGTTAATCATCAGCTAAACAATTAAATACTCATGATAATTTAATTGTGTTGGTATAATTTTAGATTCAATGGAAATTATTAAATTACAAATCAGTCTGATTGATTGAGGAAAAGTTTTCATGATCAGAGTTAAATTGTCACAATTTTTAACATGCTTTTAGTTTGGATAACAATCATTGAGATATAATTGTGATTAACTTATTAATGGAATTGAAATGAATTCCAATTCGTAGCAATTTAATTAATATTCAATCGCTGTCTGAACAGAGACACAGTTTATTATGACTGATTGTAAAGTTAATTAGTTAATCAGTAAATTGAATTGATCAAATGATCAACATTTTATCAATCCATTTCTAATTGAACTACAATCAGTCAATGAAATTGTTAATTGTCGTCAATAAGATATTTGAACATCTTATTAACTTTTAATCATTCAATGTGATTGATTTGACAGTAATTTTCATAATTAATTGGTGATGATTTAAGTTACTCAGAGAATCAAAACAAAATCATTCAAAGTCGTAATTTTATAAACAACAATTAGTTGGATAATTAAAAAGACTTCAAACCTTTCCAGTGTGTACAAAATACACAAACTAATTGACAATTAAGAGAAACCAAATTTTCCAACAATTAAGGTAACAATCAAATGGATAATCAAAACTTACCCAAGTATAAATCGCAATTTATCAAAAAACAAAACACACCAAGAAATCAGGGATTAGGTTAATTTTGAAAATGATCAAATATCAACAATTTGTTAATCAATTTAGTTCCAAAAATTTCCTGTTGATTGTTGTTGATTTAATTGTAACCACAAGAAAAACTGTATTGAAAATGCTAAATGAAAAAACTAAACCAATAAATTAAGATTCTGGTTTTGTCTTTTTTTTGTCACTTGCACTTCAAATAGTTAATTAAATTGTCTCAATCTAATCAATAACCAAGTGAATCAAGATAAATCAAGATCAATTTGATTGTGAATTGTGTACATGGGGTCCAATTGATCAAATTATCTTTCAATAGGAAATTTTGGTAAATAATTGGACTCATTGATTGTTGATTGTTTTCTTTGCGTTGAAAGTGAGATGATTAATCAACTTGATTAAGAGCATTTTGTCAATGAATGAATTAAAATAACACCAGAGATTGAATTTTAAATGATACAAATTTAATTTGTCAAAATTACTCTCAGATTATACAACTAAATGTTCAAACAATTTAAGGTAGAAAGCATTGATACAATATGTATATAAATTAAAGGAATTACTTTTTGGTTAATTGAGAGTCAGGAGTAGAAAGTAATTAACTAATCTGATGATTGTAATACTATTAACAAAGGATAAACTTTCTAAATGTAACTAAAGTTTTTTACAATTTTTTTTTTCTTCGATACAATTTGAAAAATAAAGTCATTGCTGTTAATCACTTGAGTTGATTGTTGAGAGTAATCAATCAGTACTTTTGTTGAGCTTTTAATCACCAGTATTTTCAAGCAAATTTAAATATCCTAAAGATAATCAAATTATGCGAATCAGTAATTTCAATTGAGCTGCTGCTTGTTTGATCTAATTGTTGGGTCAAAAAATTTACGATTTCGTAGTAAAAATCGTTAATCTATCAGCTTTCATGATCATCAATTGTTGATTCCAAATCATCGGTGATCAAAATATCATCATAAGAATAAGTTTTCTCAATTGTGTAAATCAAAGCTTCCAAAAAGTAAGGATGTTTTCGCCATTCTTCAAAATCATCACGATCTTTCATCGTATTAAATGCTTCCTTAATCTTTTCGATATCATAGAGACATAAGTTTAATCCATTCGTTAATTGTTCCTTAGTGATTCCCTCTAAACTTTGAATATATTGATAAGTCCTTTTGATTTTATGGTTGTCACTTAAACGGAAATTGGGATGTCGATGAAGAGTCTGCACGATTATTGATTGGGGTACATTAAGTTCACGATTGAGTCCACGTAGATGAGCGGGAATTACATCGGCTTGAAGTTGAACTTTCTTACTGGTCATCTTGTGATATTCATATACAGAGGAGACATCGGTCACGGGGAATCCGTTGTCTTTCATTTCCTTTAAAAGCGATGAAATTTCAGCCATGTCGAGGTGTATAAGAGATAAAATTGATCGAGCATCTGATGATCCAAATATTGAATATAAATTATTGATTCTTTCCTTGAGTTCGTTTGTTTCGATCATCAAACAATCAGGATAATTATCGATTTCAGCATTGGTGAAGCCAAAAGTATACTTGAGAAGGTGCAAGTTTTCCAGTAGTGTCGATGAATGGGTTTGTAAAATTTTCGGATATTTAAGCAAAATGAGCAAAGTATTTTCGTCAAAATCTCTCGGTATTTCAGTTATAATCTCTTCCAGGTTATTGGGGTCAACTTGGAAAAGTGTTAATAAATCACTAGAAGAGTAACTGTCCATTAAACTGTAATCGGCAAGAGCGTTGGATAAAATACTAATTCCTTTGATTGAAAGGTAACGTTTACGATTCTTGGATTTCCAAATTTCACCAGAATTTTCCAACTTTTTCAACGAAAATGAGATGACTCTCTCATAGAGTTGACCCAATGTTAATCCTTGGATTGTTAGACTTTCTCGAAGATGACTAGATTCATTATCGGTTAAATTGGGTAAGTGTGATAAAAGTGAATCAACAACACAAACATTAGAATCAAGTAATTTCAAGTGTTTAACTGTCGGTTCACTTAATGTTTGAATTTTGTCAAAATTCAATAAATGGCATGATTTAAGAGATTTGAAACCACACTCTTTGAGAAATGATATTCTGTACTGAGCTACTCGTAATGAGAGAGTAAATAACTCAAAAGAATCGATAATATCATTTCTGGTAAGATGTTTCTTGAAAAGTCTCAATAGATTCCGTCTTTCTCGGATGAATCTCATTTCATCATATTTTTTCATGATCGGTTTGATCCTGAGAAAATTCAAATAACCATCAGCTTGTCGATGATTCAGGTCCAATTCCTCTGAGATAACTTTCACCAAATTCTCACGATATTTTGGAGTAAACAACAGTTTAAAGGTAGAATAATTTCTCATGGAAACATCTTCACTTCCAGATGAATCCCATGCGGTATTAGCCAATCTATTCAATCTTTCGTCGCCATTATCATCAACATCGGACCAGGTATCATCGGTGAATAAAAGGTTGGGCCAATGTTCATCGGTAATCAGTGAAGATGTTCCATTTGGTGTTCCAGTGGGTGATAAACCAAGATTCAATTGAGAAAGTGATGCTGTTGATCGGGATAATTGGTTAGATGAAGAGATAAACATTCGATCCATAAAGAACCATAATCCAACCTTGGATGGATCATTTTTCACCAATTTTTGGAATAAATGATTACAGCAAACCAAATGTCGAGAACGAGTTAATTTGGAAACAATCATGGACAAAGAGAAACAATTACCCAACAAATTAGAATCAATTTAGAAAATAAAAGAAACTAAATTAACACCAACAATTAACGAAAAAACAATCCGGTCAACAATTAATTCAAAGAGAAAACAAAAACAAACAAGAAGCGCATGGAGAACATTGTGGTGCCCTCTGGCGGAAAAGAATAAAAATCGAATTGAAAAAAGAAAAAAAATTTTTTTTTAATTACAATCAATTTCTTTAATTTAATTGTGTGTTGTTGTTTAGATTTTGTTTCGATGATACAATTTAACTTGCGATCAATTTTCTTTTTGTCCTGATGGTAATTTGATTGGAAAAATTTGATCTTAGTTGTTAATTATTCGGGATTGATTATGTTTGGTTAATTTCTGATTTTTTGTGTTTCTATTGTTTTTGATTGTCCATTTTTTTTGTTATTGATTATTTTTTTTTCTTGTTCTTTTTGTTTTTAATTAGTAGTTGGCCAAGAATATATCTGGTGGTCCTGTTATGTTGTCATCGAAATTATTTGGAAATTGTGTTGTATCGGGTAGTTTAATTGGTCGAGTTAAATCTTGTATAGATGTTACGTTGAAAGCTAAATGATTGTTGGTTGAATTGTCATTTGAACTGTCGGTTCCATTACGATGAACCAATTTACCTAAACTAACCAATATCCGGTAGAATTCATATTCAACGAAAGCATCAACAATCCGACGATTCATTGATTTAAGTGTGGACACAAGAAGATTATTCAAGAAAATCTCATACAAAATCCGATCAATGATATTACCCTGTTCAGGAGGTGGTGGTGGTTTAGCATAAGGATTAAATGGATCATCACATTTATTTAGAGTAAAAAAATTGGAAACAATTAACAAAATCACTGGAAGTAAAGTTTTCATCGACATCATCACCAATCAAAGCAAAATTAAACCACAATTCAACTTGAATCAAACATATAACCAAAGGACCCCTATAAAAGTGACAATATATTGGTTAAGATGATTAGGAATTTCCAACTCAATCAAATCAAATGCAAATTTCTCGCCAATTTAACCTGATTCTTATTCCTCAATTCAACAATCAGTTAATTGATTGAATCACATTTAAATACATATCTAAATTGTGACACGAGAAATTTAAGTCAACACATATCACAGATTAATTAATCATATACTTTATTGATAAAGTAAAAAAAAGATGCACAATTGAGGATTTGGTTTTATTGTGTTTACAATTAAATATAATGAACAAATGAATGAGGATATAATCAATAATAAGATGATCAGTATGGTTAACTAGAGATTGAGTTAAATTTTGACTTGATTTAGAGTTTGGTGTGTAAATTGTTACAATCACATGTTTGCACATAAATCATCAGAAATGAGAGAGGAAATAATATATTAGGAACAATAGTGAATATGGAAAAAGATGAAGAGGAAAAAATTAAGTTTTCATAAGAAGAAGAAATAAAATTAAAAGGGCGAAAATGAACAATCAAAATCGAAAGAAATTAAGTCCATCAATTGGATTAATTTCCGTTAATTGTTGGATATGTTCAATTCTATTTGAGGCACGCTTCCAGTTGAATAAACCATGAGATCGACTTGACATCAAATCGTTTCAATTTTTGGTTTTCGTTGATAATTTTCTCATCTCATACTAATTGGAATATGAAGAGAAATTTATATATTTTATAATTAAGAATATATAATGTGGAAAAAGAGATGATTAAGATTAATTGTAAATGAATGATGATTGGTGATATATATAAGTTTAAGTTGATAATTGTTTCGTTCTCAGAATAAATTGTATATCAACTTTCTCATATTTGTATACAAAAAAAAGAAAGTCCCATAATAGATGAGATTTAAATGTTAATTTAGATTATTATATGATGGAAAATAGTTTTCTAAATATAATTAACAGGGTTCCATTTTGATGTTTTGAATTTCTGTTGCTTCAATCATTTCAAATGGTTCCGAAGTGATATAAAAATTGTGCCCTGATAGATGTTGATTAGATGTTGTTAAATAATCGGGTGTAGGTGTAGAATACATTCCAGGAAATTCATAATTGGAATAAGTTGAATCAGTTTGATCGAGTGACGGATGATTAACATAGGAACCATTGTGCATTGGAGATGCGTAACTAGTACTTGCTATTGATTGGGTGAGTTGAGGTGCAAGTTGTTGTTGTTGTTGTTGTTGAGCTTGTTGTTGGGACTGTTGTTGAGGTTGAGCTAGGTGATGATGGTGTAGATGAGCATGATGGTGAAGATTATGTGTTTGAGGTGCTAAGGTCATCTGTCCATTAGGCGAGAAAGAGGGAGTACAAATCATCGTTGTAGGCGAAACTTGATGAGGTGGACTTCCCTGTGACTGTTGTTGGGATGGAGAAAGTTGAAGTTGTTGTAGTTGGTGTTGAGGTGGTGATGGGGATGAATGTTGTTGCTGAAGTAATTGCGGTGACGTTGAAGATGTTGTTTGTAACTGTTGTTGTTGTTGTTGTTGTTGTTGTTGTTGTTGTTGTTGACCAGGTTGATAGGTTGAAATAGGAATTTGTGGTTGGGTTAATAAGCTTTTAGTAGCATTAAATGTACCATTAGCTCCTAGAACTGAATGAGAAAGCGATTTCCGTGGTGGGACATGTTTCCGCCATTTAGCACGTCGATTTTGAAACCAAACTTGTACCCTGGATTCACTCAAATTCAATCGTTCGGCCAACTCTTCGCGAGCGAAAACATCAGGATATGGAGCTCGTTGAAAGGCCTTTTCAAGTTCCTCTAATTGGAAACCAGTGAACGTTGTTCTATACATGAAAAGTAAACAAAAAAAAGAATACAAATTAATACCAATAAAAGAACAACAATTAAAACAATTAGAAAACCGAATCCAAATAACAATGAAAGAGAAAAAATTGAAAAATCATTTTCCCTCTCATCTAGTCAACAGATGATTATCATAGGTAAATTTTAGATAAAAAAAACGAAAGAGGGAAATTTGATTTAATTTCCAATGGAAAATAAAATTCAACTAAACAAATGGAACAATTGGTTAGGTTCTATTCTAATTAAACACAATTAACAGAGAAAATTAATCAATCAACAATGAAAGAGAGAAAAAAAAATTATGAATAAATTGTTACAAAAGAAAGAAAAGAAAAACCAATAAACAATTAAGGTGAAAATTGTTGAATCACTTATGTTTAAGGCTCTCACATAGGTGATCACATATACAACATGATAATTGTTTACAAGGCTTAAATTTGTAAATAGAAATGGAGTAGAATAGAAAATGAATGAAAAGGGATAACAATTAAATGGATTGATTACAATTAACTTACCTTGTTTTCTTCTTCTTTGATGGTCCATTAGCACCATTTACGTTATTGTTTGTTGTTGAATTGTTTGAAATCGGATTTGGATTGACACTATTGGAGATCAGACCAGAGGCACTGTTGTTGTTGTTCACATTGTTGGTTACGTTGTTCTCGTTCCCCATGATACAAGGATAGATAAACACACACATTCACGATGTTTAATTAGATTCAATTAATTTAAGTTAATTGAGTTATTAAAGATTAATTAAGAATAAATGATAACTAATTAAGAAGTAAATTGAAGTAAATAAAAAGCAAGATGAAAGGAAGAAGACAGAGAGAGAAAGAGAGAGAAAGAGAGAGTGTGAGTGTTTCAGAGAGAGAGAGAGAGGAAGAGATAGAGAGAGAAAAGTGAGAATGTGAGATTAATAAATATATACACCGAGTGAGAGGATAGATGATATTGTTTAGAATGATGAGAAAAGCAATATTACTAATAATCAATATGTGTATGAGTGAGAGAGTGGAAATTGATTGAAGAAGTTGATCAACTTTCTGACACTGGATGACAATTTAAAGTAACAGTCACATTTAAGAATTGGAATATGAAGATGATGAAGGAGAGAGAGAGAAGGATGATAATGAAGGAAGAAGAGAAAGTAAGAGAGAGAGAGAGACTATGTATCTTTGAGAGAAGATAGAAAAAGATAAGGCCACTTTTCGAGAGAGTTGAATAGAAGATGATGAAGATAAAAATGAAAGGCGGGAGTTAGAACATTTTGATGAGAAGAAAACGTCGAACCTCCTCCTCTTCTCCTCCCATTCTCAAGAAGATGAACGAGATGAAGATAAGAAGAAGAATAGATTTAGTGACTAACCAAGTAAGAGAGAAAGAGAAAAGAGAGAGAGAGAGATGAAGAAAAGGTCAGTCCAATAACATTGGCGATTCTTTTATAGGAATACCATGTCAACTCCTCCTTCGCACTCACTCAATCATCGCTCTCTCGTAATTATTACCATACAATCAATGAACTTTTTTTGTTTCTCTTTTTTTACTTAATCATCGGTTCTAATTGTTAGAAAAACATTGATGATGATTAGTTAATCATAATGATCAGTCTTTCACGATCCAATGGACAATAGGTAATAATCAATATTCAAACAATTAATCTCATGTCGATTTTGTTTTCTTGACCCTTACCCAATTGTTTTTTTTATTATTATTATCTCAATGATTAGCTAATTGTTACTGGTAATTTAAAGTCAACCTTCAATTTCATATTCATATTTCCAAATATCAAAATGACCATTGAATTAGTAACTTGTCCATTATTATTTAATAGATTTAAATCTGATCTAAATATGCGAAACGATATTGTTATTGATCTGATTTGTTGATTGTTCTTGTTGATTGGAATCAATAATTTGATAACAATTAGTTGATACATGGATTTGGCTCTTTGTAATTTCACTCCCACGGCAATGCTAATCTCTTATATCTTCCCACCCAAGAAAATGTCATCTTGATTATCATCATTTACGAGGATAATGATCACGATTAACTGATAAACATTTGATACTTTTGATTATCTTTACTGTTTATCAATGAACACAATTAACTGTATCCAATACAATATCCCTCTGATTGTAACATTTAACCTCTTACACAATTAAATAATTGTCATTGACTATCATGAGATAATTATTATCCAATTGTCGAAACAATCTAATCCATTATCCTAAAGTTAATCTAAGGATTAATAAGATTAACGATTAATCCATAAGGTGTTCACATTGTGGTTTAATTGAATAACAATTGATTTAAATCAATTTAATTTTATCCAATTGATTGAGAATCAAATTAACATAAAACTTGAAAGCAAATTTGTTTTCAACTAATTGCTAATTACTGTTAATCTAATTGCTTTTTTTACATATTAATTTACTCAATTAATCAATGAAATAAGTATTAATACAAATGTACAAATTAATACTTTAATTGTGACTTTAATTTGTCCAATATTTTGATTGATAAACGCAAACCTTTTGAGTTTAATCAATGAGTACAAATTAGACAGCAATTTAATTTACATCAGTTGATTGTTATTAAAATCAATCAGTCTAATTACAATCAGTTACTGTTACTATTGAATGAATTGGTAAATTCACTAATGATTAAGTTTAATTACTACAAATTTGGATAATTATTTGAGTGAAAAAAAAAGATAAAATTTCACCATCAGAATGAAAAATGTGAACATGTGAAAGTTTTCAAGGCTCAGAATCCAAGTAATTACTCAGACTCATGCTCAGAATGATGATCATGGTGATATTATAGGAACTGAACTTGGAAGATGATAAATTATCATTACTACAGTTTCTTTGCTCTTCCTATCATCATTTTCATCTTGATGATGATAAAATTTTTCCCTATCAAAGTTAACTTACATTCTGCTGATACAAACATCTTCTTGCATCACTTAATCACTTTCAATTTATTTCAATTAAGATTAATTTAAGTTAATTTACTTCGTTTCCTCAATGATGAACAATAATCAACATGATACAATGGATAAGAAAATGAATTGTAACAACAATCTATAAACAAGAATTGAACATTTTCCCCTTTTCATGAGAAAATCATATCAACTTAACTTTATATCAATTCCATGAAGATAAAACTTCATATTATATTCAACAAGGAATATCATCATTATCATCATCACCATGATACTCTGAATATAATTCATTAATTGTGACAGAATCACAAGAATACAAGTTGAGACGAGAAGAAAAAAAAAACTTCTTAAATATAAAAATGAGAAACGATTAGACAAATTAACTAACCATTAATAATAAAAACACAATTAATTGTAATTAATAGGAATGATAATAATCAATGAATATCCCATGAGAAATGATCATCATGATACTAATCATTTTCAACTTCAACTGTAAACATATTCAATCAATTGTTATCTCCTCCAATGAACACTTAATTTAAATCATTGTAATCAACTTAAATTGTTATAATAACAATACTAATCTAACCAACAATCAATGATTAAGCTTTTCAATGGATTAACACTCAAATTAAACAACAAACTTTTCACAATTTCAATCAATTTTAAATTGTGTATGTTGATTGTTGATTGTTGAATATTTAACATGATATTTCATCACCTTTATCATACAAATTATATTGGTAATGATCAGTAATTATACAATTGGGTAAATGTTAATTGTTGATCATCAAATGGGACTTGAAGTTAATAATATTCGGTGTATGTGGTTAATTGTTAATCGAGTCAATAGTCCATGAAATAATCCAATTCGAGTACAATAATAATAATATTAGCCACGTGGTCTTTTTTTTATCATCTTCTACTCTTCTCATCTTCTCATCTTATCATCCTCATCTTTTGCTCTTTACCTTATATTTGTAAATGCCTTGGGGCTATTTCTCAGCTTACTGATTGATTCCAGTGAAAACTTTTTGTCTTTTCCAAATAATTTAGTAAATTTGTTCGGCTAATCATCACCTTCATGTTACCTTTTAATTAAAGGTTATAATTTGTATTTAAAGGTCAAGATGAGGGATAAAATTGACCTCGAATGGGGTAACTACCTTTGACCGTTTTCTTTGGTCCCTGTGAGAGACAAAAAAAGTTGAAGATAATCCGTCATTTGTTTCGGATTAGTTGATTACTATTAAGAAATCAGGAGTTTGTACCTATTTTTTTGTCTACGAATTTTATTACTTGTTAACTTGCCGACTCAATAAAATAACAGAAAATATAATAATAATTATTATATTCTATTGGTAAAAGAAAGTGATGATTCTAATTGTCGATATAAAATATTGATCACAGAGATGATTGGCTTTGGATTCTCATTCCCAGGCAATTGAAAGACTAGATTATCGTCTTACTTTTCTTAATTTTTTCCTTCTTTTTATCCATTTACAAGGAATCGAGTTGTTCAGCTTTAGATTGAGAAAACTTTCGGTGCTGGTTAAGTTGCCTTCGTGGCTGAGGTCACACTCCAAGATCAAGATCACTTAAATTCAATTGTATTTAGTGTTATCTCAAGTATCAATCAACATTATCATCATCATAATCAACAAGAATCCAAGGAGAGAGAGAGAGGTGACTTTACTGGTTCCTTTTCTAGAGGGAAACAAGACTTTCTCTTCCTCTTCCTCGTCATCCTCATCTCTCTCTCTCTCTCCTCTCTATTACATTATCATCAATATTATCATTGACATGATTATGATTACTATTATTACAACAGAAATAATAACAATAATAATAAAATATAATAACAATTGTAAGTGGAACAATATTTTCATCTCTCTCTCTGCTATTTTCTTGCCTTCTTGGCATCTCCTCCCTCAAAAAGACAACAAATGATGAAGATGATGATGATAATCACCGTATTGAATATGTCAATTAGATGGTGATGATGATGATTAGGGAGACAGAGAGGGTGATAAGGAAAGAGGTTACTTGGTGGGAGGGTGGGAGACTAAACTTAAGATGTGAATCCATAATATTTTTCATGGGAAATCATTTCAAGTTACTTTTGGTCATTTAACCGGAGGGCCAACACATTTAAAATGGACTGAGTGTCTTTATGAGTGCCTATGTGTTGATATACTATCAACCCTATTGTCCGAAAGTGTTTCTATGGTCATTGAGTCCAATTGATCAACTTTAACCAGAGGGTTAAATGGTTAAAGGATTTTCTCACTTTTCCAATCTATGGTCATCATAACGTTTACATTTGCAAAGTTTATCTGTCCTCAGATGATACGAAATCATCTTTACAGGTCAACTATAGGCCGATAATCTCGTCCGTCAAAGGCCATCACTTATACTTAGAAGATTCCTAAATCTTGTCGGACTTTTGACTTTACAAAAACAATAATCGTTTCTCACGAAATCGCCAGTATAAGTCACCGTACCTTCGGGATATTGGACTTGAAAAGGATTCGAATTGATTTTTGTTACATTTCATTGGTTTATTTCAATTCTTTTTTACTGTTAATTTCATGATTTAAGGTTAGTTAATTGTCGTTAATTTGATGATGATGGTGTAGAGGTTTCAACTTTTTGATCAGTTTTATCACTTCCTCCTCCTAACAGGGGATTATTGATCCTGAATCCATTCATGAGACTTTGAAATTGAGATTCCAATGCTTGTAAGGCTTTCAATGGATTGATATTACTATTTGCCGGAACCGGAACTTGTTCAAAAACTTTTCTCATTCTGGTAAACAATTGACTCATTGAGTCCAGGACATTGTTGAATGGATTTTGAATTGATGTCAATGGATTAGAACCAGATTGAGTTGATTCTGGTGTTAATTTACCAGAATCAATGGCGATTGGTTTCGATGTAACTGTGAAAAGATTAAGAGGATTAATTGGATTAACGTTTTACTGGATTTCTTTTTGAAAAACTTACCCATTTGACTTTCAATCAGTTTTGCAAGATTTTGATTGTTAACCGAAATCTCTTTTAATTGTTGGGTTAATTTGTCCAAATTATCGGGATCACCGGTAATCTTTTCAGCAATTTTCCGTAAATCTTCAAGTAAATCATCAGGAGGTCCGTTAATTGTTGGAGTCGTTGATGGTGATTGGTAAGCAATTATCACCGATACGAGGGAAAACATCACAATCAATTGTAATCTAATCATTTTTGCCTAATTGTGTAAAATATTGAACAATCAAAAAGTTGATTAAACTTGTTAGTTGAATGATTAAAAGTAAATTGTTTCAAGTCTTTCGTATTGTGATTAAGTAGCAAATCCAATGATACGGGTGAAAAGATGATTAAGTTTAATTGTTTTGCGAAATAAAAAAATTGAATCTAATTAACTTTTCATCGGTTACAATTGATTGATGCAAATTTATTATCAATCAATGTATTTGATTCAATTTCCTTGATAATAATTAGATTGTTAAGTGATAGTCACTCTTAACTAAATTATTTTAATTAGAGAGGTTAAAAAACAATAAATAGATACAATTTAATTACATTTAGTCATC
The DNA here is from genome assembly GCF_014898815.1 of Panonychus citri. Taxonomy (NCBI): domain Eukaryota; kingdom Metazoa; phylum Arthropoda; class Arachnida; order Trombidiformes; family Tetranychidae; genus Panonychus; species Panonychus citri. The sequence goes on along the minus strand of NW_026515543.1, from coordinate 3,008,059 downwards.
TAGATTAATCTAATTAAAACAATGAATATGCTGGTAATTAATTATTTTATCCGTTAATTGTGGATATTTACAAATCAGATCACCAGAACAATTAAATGTTATTCATAATGTTACACTAATCATCCAGTGTGTTTATAACGATCAATTGAATTGTAACTTTAATTGTTGCCGTTTATTTTTTCACCTCTTCAGTTTTAACCAAATTAAATTGTCAGCGAAAGGTTTAAGTTAATTAAAGGTAATTAAAAGTGATGAAATTCCTACTATTCATTTGCGTGTCCATAGTTTTCATCGGTTTGACCACAACATCAACTAAAGACCCCGAAGGCGATTCGTTGCCTAAAGTGACCAATGTAATCACCGATGTTCATGATAACGATAAATTTGACACCGACGAGCACGGGGAAAGTGTCTCAGGTCCAGTTGCCCTCGATTTAACTGTTCTACCTCGATTGGTGAAGGAAGCCTATGGAGGGATTACTCGATTCTATGTGAATATATTGTACATTTTACTACAATATTTACGAGAGATTTCAACCAATGCTACAGCTCAATCGGTCGATGAGGCCAAGACCACTGCGGAGCGGATACTTCGAGGTGGTGTCGATTATCAGGAAGAATTGTCTCGAATGAGTCATCTATTGGGTGATATTCAACGACGAGCTGCACCAACCATGCAACCGGATACTGAGTATTCAACTACACAGGGTGTCCCTCCAGGCGAGGAAATTGTCCCACCGATTTCTGAACAGATTCCAATCTCGAAATTGATACGAAACTTTTGGAGTCGATTGACCAATTGGTCAAGACGATTAATTGGCCTTAACAATACAAGACAATGTTGCGAACCTGAAAAAATTATCAACAATAATAGTTTATGATTTTCGTGTAACAATTAACCTTTAGTTGAATTAAAAAAAACGATGATTAAGATTCAATCAAAATTGAAGAAATTGTTTTTCAAACTTTTCTATCACATTAAAGTCACAATATCTATTAATATGTAATTGTGAAAATTAAATCATCTCAATTGTATGTTGAGTATGTGGTTAGTTAATCAAATATTTACCACAATTAACTGAAGATGGCGACTAATTTGTTTAGAAACCAATCAACTAGATTACAATTAGACAGTAAACATTTACCTTATTAACCATATGATTCCATGTGAATATAATTGTTAACTAATCAATCAAAAATAACGTGAACAATTTATGATTAACTAATAACCGTATCAGTCTATGATGAATATAATAGTAAATTATTTCTAGGAAAAAGTTAATCGATTACAATTAAGATTAAACAAACAAACACCATTGAACTAATAGTAAGTTAGGTTTATAGTATTTACAGTTAAAGATTTACAGTTAGTGAAAAAGGTGAACAATTAGTTGATCGTTTCAAAGGGATTGTTGTTGATTGTTGGACAATTAAGATGCCAGGTAACCATAATAATAAGATGATTTATCTTTGACATTAACTCTTAACAATAAACAATAAAGAAATGATAAAAGTGAAGTGATAATTGTATAAATCATAATTTCCAATTGGATTTGATTGTTTTTCTTAACCAAACTGAATAGGAATCCAATTAACGAAGCTAATGCAAAGAAAAATGTTGAATTAAAATCATCTGATAGAACTGATATAAAACCGATTACGAGGTAAATCAATGCCAACGACAATTTAATTTGAAACATTTCGAGTTGTAAATTAATCAGAGTCTGTTTATATTCAGATGATCCCGATGGATTAGTTGATTGTGTTGGATTTAATGAGATTGATGATGGTGGTGGTGGTTGATTAGCATCATGGTTGTTAATTTGGTTAGAATTAATTGTGGAAATTGTTGATTCCAATTCGTTGGTCGCTGATTGTATCCAAGCCTCTTGATTAACCAAGAAAACACAAATTATGATGAACAGGAAAATCGCTGAGAGAGACAATATGATTAACAGAAAATATTTGATTGTGTTGAACAAAATTAAAGGATAATCCCGACGATATCGAGGTGGATTAGCATAATCAACGAAATCCATTGGTGATAATTTGTATTTTGGGTCTTTTCTTGTAACAATTAACTCACAAATTCACTTACAATTAAACTGTATTGGTGTGGATCAAACAATTTAATGATTGTGATGATCGTTGATTTAGTCTTATTGTTTCACCCATAGTTATATTAATCACTATTGATTAGTAACTCAGATTAAATTAATCAGTTTAATTATCGTGATAACTTTTTTGCCTCATTGTTGTTTCACTGATTATTAATTGTTTCAACAATTTGTATTTACTTTTCCCATGAATCCTTGATTGTTGATTAGTTGATTGATTTTCACCAATTCACCATAATTCAAGAGCAATTAAACAGTTAATTTATTATGTTTATTTTTGGATTAACAATATTCCGATTCCCATTAATTGTTACACCATGATTAAGAAATTAAATCAATGATTAGTGAGGATAAATAGGAAAAGCGAAAGTTAATTTATAATTATCGTCATTAAATTGTTGATTAATCTCATTGATTTGATAAACCATGGTACCAATTAAATGATCGGTTTGAATAAAAATCACTAATTGATTTAGTTGTTGATGATAATTGTTCAATCTATTATTATAATCAAATCACATTTTGTATATAAGACAATAATTTAATCATAATGAGCCAAAAAATTAGTTGATTATCATTAGTTAATTGTGATTATTTTCCGATTAAAACAATCCATGGATCTCCTCGGTCTCGGTGTCAATGTCGATATCAAAAAACGCTGGACGAGTTGGTAATCCAGGCATGGTGAGAATCTAAGGATTAAACAATTAGTTAATCACAATTAAAGAAAAGCAGTAATTAAAATTACCTCTCCAGCCAATGGATAAACAAATCCAGCACCAACAGAGACTCGAACATCAATGATGGGGAATTGGAAATCCTTTGGTGCTCCTAAACAAAGTTGAGAAAATATTGAGAATTTTTTTTCCTCCAACAATTAGAACAACAATTTAAACTAAATCAAGTTACTTACCTTTAAGTGTTGGATCATGGGAGAGAGAGAGTTGAGTTTTAGCAATACAAACCGGCATCGAACCATAGCCAAGCCTTTCATACATCTATTTGTTTTAGAGTTTAATTGTTAACAGATTAGTAAATTGTGACTCTGAGAATCCAATTTAACTTACCTCGATTTTACTTTCAGCTCTTTCTGAATAATTGATTGAACTCGCACCGTAAATTTGCTTAGCGATTATTTCAATTTTTTCCTGTTAATTCACAGAAAACAATATTTACATATTAGTAAATACACTAATCTCTATTGACAACATTTTCTTTAGAAAATTAAAGAGTTAAGAATAGTCTTTGTGTCTTGTAATTGTAAATTTGTGACAATTTGAACAGCATTTCTATCTTACCTTAATGGTCAGTTTAAGGTCATAAAGAAACTTGCAGTCTTCATTTGGCGATTGACAGACTTTAAGAACAGAATTAGCAAGATCTTGAGCACCTTCACCACCGAGTTCCCAATGTTGGGCAATCTGAGCGTCCGAAGCACCGGCCTGAATGGCTCGACTTCGAACGAAATCAAGTTCTTTCTGAGTATCGGTAGAAAATGCATTTACCGCCACAACCACGGGAAGATTAAACCTTCTGATATTACGAATATGAGTCTCAAGGTTAACTATTCCCTTCTCAAGAAGTTCCATATTCTAAAAATAGTCAACAATTAACAAACAATTAGAAAATTTTTCTCTCTCTATCTCTCTCTCTCTCGTTAACCTCTTGTAAATAGACTGCAGGAACAGTCGCTCCAGGAGTTATCGGTGGTCCATTACCATGAGTTTTAAGAGCTCGAACTGTGGCCACAATCACAACACAATCAGGTAATATTCCCGAGTTTCGGCATTTAATATCAATAAACTTCTCCAGTCCAATATCAGCACCGAATCCACATTCAGTTACTATTAACGAAACAAACAAGAACAAAAAAAAGAGTTAAAAATAAACTTTAATTGTAACAATCAATATGAACTTACAAACATAACCATCAGGACCAACCAATTTAAGAGCAATTTTATCACCAATAACGGATGAACTTCCATGAGCAATATTAGCAAATGGACCACAATGAACAAGGACCGGTGTGCCCTCGAGCGTTTGGATTAGGGTTGGCTTTAGCGCATCTAAACCAAAAAAAAAGGAAAACAAAAGAATAGTAAACAATTAGTCAATTAGCTAATTATATTCTATTGTAAATTAATTATCACCAACCTTTAAGCAGAACCGTTGCTGCACCAGCAACACCTAAATCTTCACAGGTTATTGGTGTTTGTTTATCGTCTTTAGCATTTCCAATGACAATTGATCCGATTCGTTGTCGAGCCTCTTTCAAATTGTTAGCCAATGAAAGAATCGCCATTAGCTCACTGGCCACGGAAATATCGTATTGAGTCTGATAATTAAAAAAGTCAACAAAGAGCCGAAAGGATGACAATTAATAACACAATCGTATTGATGAAACAATTAATTAGTAACCTCTCGACTGAATCCTTTCTCTGATGGTGACAGGCCAATTTTAACTTTCTCAAGAATCTATCATTTAAATCAACAACTCGATTCCAATTAATTGTGTCAACATCTAAATTAAGCCGAGAAAATTGTTTCTTCTGTTCAATTGTCAATTTATCTGGATCAATATTAACATCGATACCAAGCTTTTCCAATCGTAACGTTTGGCAGTTACTAAAAACCCGAGGTTTACCAGGCTAAAAGTATAGAACAAGAATAATCAAACAATTAAGTTAATTGTGTTTTCATCAACTGACCAATTGATGGTCAACTTACCTTTTTAGGAACCAATCGGTTGAATAGAGCGATGTCCGATTGAGTTGATTCATGGAAAATTCTTGCATCGATTGCAGCAGCAATCAAGTTATGAGCAGCGGAAATTGCGTGAATATCACCTAATTAATCAACAACAATTAGTTAATTAGCTTATTTTTTGATTGAATTTAATTCCCAGAAAGTTTATATATGTTACCTGTAAAGTGAAGGTTAAATGTTTCCATAGGAATAACTTGTGAATATCCACCACCAGCAGCTCCACCTTAACAATTAAGATTAAATTGATTAGTTGATTGTAACAATTTAAGATAAATGATTACCTTTGATACCAAAGGTTGGACCTTGGCTTGGTTGTCTTATAACAGCGACACATTTTTTATTCAACCAAGAGCCAATTGCTTGAGCTAAACCGATTGTAGTTGTACTTTTACCTAGAAGATTATTAAACAATTTAGAACAATTTAATTTTGGTTAATTAAACTTTTACCTTCTCCCAGTGGTGTTGGTGTAATTCCAGTGACAACAACGTATTTTCCTCTCTCCTGTCGACTTAAATTGGCCGGAATTTTCGTCTTAACTTTGGCCATGAATGGTCCATACGATTCGAGCTCATCGGGACTAAGACCAAGTTTACTTGCGATCTCACTGATCGGTAAACATGAATGAGCCTTGACAATTTCGATGTCACTTTAGAACCACAATTAAAATTAATAATAAACATTAGAGTTCACAATTTTTTTCTTTGGGAAAATCAATCATCTTACCTTGGAACGGGAGTTACTCGATGTAATCGGGACATGATTAGTTAATTAAATCAAACGAAACTAAAATTAACACTGGTTAATACAATTAATCTGTTATTGAGAAACATAAAATCACAATTGAAAAAAGTCATCATATTAAGTGTTTATTTTGATTTCTCTCTCTCTCTCTCTCTCTCTTGATTATCTTTTAAGAGATAGTTTTATCTTAAATCATTGATTAAATTGATGATAATTAGCTAATTGTAATGACGATCAATCGATGAGGATAAAAAGCTTAAAATCAATATTTTCAAAGGCAACGACTTAAATTTCAAGTTTCTTCAGTTAATTGCAAATAAGTGATTCAGATTTGATTAGATTAAAATTCATCTTTTTTACATAAGTTTAACAATTTAGCTTAATCACTCATTTAATAACCCATGTTACCAGTTAATTGTTATTACCGATATCCTCAATAGTTGATCAAGATACAGTTAGTTAATTGTTACTCTCCTTAAGTGGATACATAAATGAACGTGACTTTCTAATCATCAGTTATTAAAATACTGTAATTATCATCATCTTGTTTAATAGTTGAGTTGTTTATCTCACATCTTAAAGTACAATTAATTAAATCAAATCAATAATCTAATCATTTTGGCACAAATTTGTTTTTCCATCGTTCTCATTGACTTTATCTTCATCTTTCAATTCAATTGGATCAGACACTTAATTACAGACATGCTCATCATCTTAATCATGATCATTAGTATATTTGTCGTTAAATAATAGCAATTAATTAACAATTAAATTATTTGAAACTCTTAACAATTAAATGTCTCAAAGTCTCAATTCAATTAATGAAAATTTTTTTTTCATCATCAACTTATTTTCTTTCCAATAGGTGGACCCAGTGGTCGATTCAAGTATTAAATCAATTGATTGTAATTAAAATAAATTTATCATCAAATTAATCAGATTAAATTGAGCTACCAGATTGGTCCTAAATTGTTAATCTTTTATTCAATATTTTCCGTTAAAGACAAAAGTGATTAAATTGGTTCAGAAAACTTGTAAATGTCAATCAATAAATAGCCACAAATCAAATTGTCAGTCTTTGGATTGACAATCAATTTGATTGCTCTTAATGCAATATTTTGGTTAATTGAGTAAATCAAAGATTCAGTCATTTATTTGATTATATTTTAAATGTAATGAACATTCATGTAGTTTAGTTGTGACAATTGACTTGGAATATGAAACATTGGTAAAGTCGATTGAATGAGAATTTTCATCTTTGATTCGTTTTTTTCATGATAATTGAACATGAAAAGTTAATTGAATTTTTATCGTTTTCGATTAACTGAACGACGATGAATGAACCAACTTTGAACTTGAGATTCGTGTAAATTTAAACGATAGGCCAATTCTTCACGGACAAAGATATCAGGATATGGACATCGGAGAAAGGTCATTTCAAGCTTAGCCAATTGTTGAGGTTCCATTGGTGGACTGAGACAATTGAAGAGAAAACAAAATTATTAGTTAATCGGAACAATACAAATGAATAAATGAATAAAAATATCATCGTAATTTTCATTCATCTAAAAACTAAACTCGAGTGTCCATCTTGTCACCTTGAACACAAAGTCCAAGTAAGGAAAAGTGACCTGAACCAGTTGACCACCTGGTCAAGCGAAACAAAAAGTAAATATTTCTAGCAAAGGAAAACTGGTTTATTTATTATCTTTCATATTATTAACCTTACTGACCCTTAGCAATACTCTTGACCAGTGAAAGTTTGAGGGTTAAAGTTGAAGGAGAGGGAAAACAAAATTCACAAGTTCTTATTTGAATGAGTACAAATATTGGAAATTTTTGAATGGAACTAGAAAATACTAATTGTTATGAATGAATTTTAAGGTTAGAGTAACAATTTAGAATTTGATTTTTGGATAAAAGAAAATGATCTTACTATTTCTTCTCGGGTGCCCATCTATCGGCCCTCGCGTTGGTGTCAAATTTGATTACTGGAAGATTTGGTTCAGCTGGATTCTTAATCGGTTCTTTCTTATCAGAATCGACATCAGCACTCGAAACACAAGAGGACAGAATCCATTGGACGAAAGATCTGAATCCTGGTTGACGCATTTTGATAGCGAAAAACGGAAAAAGCAAAAACAAAATAGAAACAATAATCACCTCGAATTGTTGAGAATTGAAGTTGAAAGTTTGACGGACTTTTTGCAAATGGACTCAAATGTTTGGTCAGTTTCGAATTGAAAGATTTAGGAAAAAGGAAGAGAAAAGCTTATCCGATAAGAAGATTACTATATTTGTCCATTTTAGAAGAAAAAAGATGAAAGATAAGAGAGAGAAAGTTAAATTTCTCAATGGTCAATATTCTGACCTCGATGTTTATCGATACCTTTCTGTCCATTTGTATCGATAGTCGTTATCGATCAGTCGAGAGTCGATATTCATTCATTTGCTCAAACGATTTTCGATTGATCAAGAAAACGATTTGCAAGAAAAAAGTTCTAATATTTTGACAAAAAGATTTGGAAAGATTTCATTCAATTGGATTTACAGAGAAATTAAGGAAAACGTTAACCATATTAACAGAAACATTTGATTACAATTAGAGCAAGAAATCAAATGGATTTGGGTTGTCTCCATGATCCTCTCGGCGGTAAAGCTCTGGGCTTTCGGGGAGTTTTTTTGGACACAATTTTTGATTTGATTGTTGATTTACGAGATTTTCCCTTAGGATTGGTTGTATTGAACTCAATCAGAATCGATTTGACTGATTGCTTGATTACTTTTGATTTGTTCTTAGTTTTTGAGTAACTTTTCCCACTTTTCGTATCACAAAGTGAAAGTCGAGCTCGACCAAGACCAAGTGATGAATCACTTGATTCAACGATAGAATAATTTTCCGGTAATGATGAACTTTTCTGACCATTGCCAATGACCCCAACTTTAGAATGTAATTTACCCTTTACCCGACGGGCAGTTTTCTTTCCCTTTAACATAGATTTCAATCTCTTCCTATTAATTATACTATTATTATTAAGACTGGAAACGGCAGTCGAATTTGATAAAAGTCCAATCCTATGAGGAGATCGATTAGCGATCATCTCGTTAATCTGGTTCCTGGTGAGAATCCGCTCCTCTAAGGACTCTGAATCCGCCGACAGAGGAGGCATGATGAATTCAGCGTATTTTTCATAATCGAAATCGTCTTGATTAATAAAAGCTGAATTCGGTGCCAAAAGGTTTGGTGCTAATCGACTTTTAAAACGGGGCAATTGCTGGTGATGACGATGGAATCGCTGCCATGAGAAAGAAATAATCATTGAAACAATTGCTAATAAAATAAAACCAATGATGGGAAATAAATAATTGTAAGCAAGAGGTTTAATTGTGAAGAAGTCAATTAGATCACTTATATCAATTGTCGGCGTTGGTTCGGTTGAATTTGTCGAGTTCGTTGATTGAGAAATGATAATTGTTGAAATTGCTGTTTCATTGAATTGGTAATTCTCCCCATAACTGATTGGCTTCTTGATCCTCATTTTTTAATCATCAACAAGGGATTAACATTTAAACGATGGATAATTATTGATTTGATTGGTTTTAACTACTCTAAATGGGATAATTAATATTGAACCTTATTTAGATTGTTGTTTTTGTTTAGCATTTTCAATTGTTTTCCTGTGGTTTGGGCAGTCATTTGAATTGTATTTGAATTAAAGTTTAATTTTTTGGTCATTACAGGACTTAATTGTAAAGTATATGAACAAATCATTTTGTGATTTAATTATTTACAAATTTTTCTTATGCCATAACAATAGGAAGTTGAAATTTTCTCGTTTGAAAATTAAGTAATTACAATCATTTTAAACCGAAATCAAATTAGTTGTATTAATCAAATGGTCTGGATTGAGATTTGCTTGGTTGATTAATCACTCTATTGGAAGATTTTAATCATATCCATTAAGATTGATCTTTCGAACCAAGTAATTAACAGTTGTAATTGTGAGAACTCACGAAAGTCAGGATATTGTTGAGATCCAAATGATTAGTATAATATTAGATTGTTGTTGGCGTGAAAATCTGATTGTTTACTCTCATCTCCTTGATTTGATTTGAATATAAACTCTGTGTTTAATTATATGGCACGTTAATCCCACATTTTCACTTTCAATAGTAATTAAAATGTTATTTTTTCCTTTGGATAGATTGACTGAATAATTAGATGACTTTGGGTGAGCAATTAACGATCACAATAGAGAGCATAACTGGGTATCATTGTAATTAGATCCATTTGGAACTGTGGCTATTTTAATCAAGTTTTTGGTAAATTGTCCTTCTTTTGGATAATCTCCTTCAGGCCCATGAAGAGCCGTTGCCTACAAAATAAACAAGAAATTAGTTATCATGATTAAGAAATTGAATAAATCACAATTGGTCAATTAGCTGAGTGCAAAGATGAACGGTATAAACAATTAACCAACTATCGAATTGCCTAAACTAATTAACAACTCGGCGAAAGTTACCAAGATTTATACTTTAATCAATGGATCAAATTAATACCTTTATGAAGTTGATAACTTCTTGTTTTTTAACATAACTCATTTCCAATGAACATCCCCAGGTAATCAGAGCAATTGGATTATCAGGGCTAAGGTGTATATAAGGTGTAATTATGTGTTTCCTTATACAGTGTCGCACGTAAGCTCGTAATCGATTGACTTGTGATGGATGAGCACATGGATGATACAACATGACAACAGCTCCATGCTAAATGTACAAAGGAAACAGAAACGGAAACGGAAAATATTAATTTAAATGAGAGATGAGCGAATAAAAAAAATACAATTGCCACACAAACACAATAATCAAATCCATCAAATGATGGACATAATTGGTAGACATGTAGAGCAACAATTAACTTACTTCAATATTATGAAGCCACCTTTGTGGTGGGACATATTTATATTCACCGAAAACCGGCCAAAGTGGCCTGTGGTCACCATAAGTAGGTAAGGTCACATTATAAGTAAGCTTTTTGTCCATACAAAAGTGTTGAGGCTAAAGTAAAGAAGTAAAGAATTACAATTACAATCTAATTGACGATCGTAAGTACATATGATCAGCGAATTGAACAGAAAAAAAGGACGAAATTTCTACTAACGAAATAATCTTTAGGAAGATCGATACATTTACGGATACTTTTCGTCTTCTTAACAGGATAAGGATTTTTGGGATGGAAACAAACATAATCCAGGGGTGAACCATCCCAATCAAGTTCTAAATTAGTCTATCGAGAGAGAGAGAGAGAAAAAAAAAGAATAATAATATAATTGTTATTCAGAGATAAACCATGAGATTATCCGGAGGAAACGGATGAAGAGTCAAATCAGAGAATAATAAAGGAAACGAAATTTACCTTAGCATCGTCACAACCATGAATCACTTTACCCATTTGAATTCCATGCTTGGAATCGGAATAATTTCCAGGAATGGAAGCAGATTGAATCAAATTGAATGATGTCAGGTACAAACAGAATAAATATAGAAAACTGGTAACCATAATTATCCACAATCGATTGATTATTATTGTTAATTAGAGGAGAAATTGGTTGATTTAAAGATGGGAAAACTCTAAAGATTTACTTAGAGATTAAGGTTTTCCTTTGTTGAACAATTTAAATGAGAAATTGACTTGATGTACTTTCACTTTTCTTACTCAAGGAAAACCAGTTGATCAACTGGAACTGGTAACCTCGATCAACTGGAATCAACAACTTACAACTTTCAGTTGATTTTCTTGTGGCCTGATTTTGGGTTAACTGGTTGTTCCTTATCCTCCTCTTTCTTTTAGTCTTTCTTTTCTTATAACAAAGAAAGAGAAAACTGGTAACAATTAAATGAAAGAAACACTTTGATTGATTGTTGTTGAAACTCTTCTCATTTTGTTGCTCTTGTTGTTGTTATTGTTGTTGTTATCCGGTGAAGAGAATCAAACTGAATTGAAATTGACAAATGAAAGAGATTCTCAAAGAGTTGATGGTATTGTTGACGTCGAGAATCAGTTAATTGGATACAATTTATCTTCTTTCAACTGATTTAATCAGATAATCACCAAGGAAGCTCCAGAAATAGATTAACGATCGTAAAAAAAACTAGTCATTGGGAAGGAGAATAATGAATTTGAATAAAGTTGCAAACATTTAATATTCCAGGTACTGGATGATGATGATGATGATGGTTGATTATTCTACTGAAAATAAAGAGAAATTTAAATTAATCTTAATGTTTAAATCTGTTGACAACTTGAGATTCACATGGCGAGTTAATCTCATGCATTATTTAGCATGAGAATTGTCAAAAATGATTATGTTGATGTGACCAGAGAGCAGAGGAAATTAATCAAGACTTGAGTCAATTTAAGTACCAATGTCCCTATAATCAAACATCAAATTGTGATTATCAAGCTTCAAACAATTAGAATCATGAAAAAAAACAAATCATTGATTACTCAACATGAATCAAAGTAAACAAACAAAAAATCAAAATGGTCAAAATACTCACCTTGTTTAACGATTGTAACACAACATTAATTTAGATAAAAATTATCTATTAATAAACATCACACATCTTTTGATAGGTAATCAGTAAAATCGTAATCTTTAAATGATTCAAATTAAATGAAAAACTATTGGCAATTAAGATTGAGACAAAAAAATTAAACAAATCAAGAAAGTGAAATGTCAACAAACTTGAATGGAGAAAACTAGTTTTCTGACCAACAGATGGAGCCACAAATCAAATTAATCAACAATAATTGTTTAACAATTTAAATTAATTGTATCAGAAATTTGAAAGAGATGAGATTTACAGAAAGAGAAATAGGAATGACAGGGAAAAAGAAAGGATTTGTTTCTGTTTTTTGAAATTAACTTTAATATTATGATCGAATAAATTTCGAGAAAAAAGTTTCGAACTCAGATAATTTTATTCTCAATTCTGTCAAACTACAAAAACGTAGGAAAAACTTATCCTTTGTTCATCAGAATAGATGATCAATCTAAATGAGAATTAAATTGAGAGTATATTTTATTGAGATGAATTGTCGTCTAAAGTTCAACCTCAAGTTATTGGTGACTTGAGATTGAACTTCTATCTATCTAGTAATATCTACTAATCTTACTTTGCTATATCAGATTTTGAATTAAGCGACTTCTCAAATTGGACTCATCTTCAGTTTATTCAATGAAAAGTAAACTATTATTTACCAAAAAAAGTATGAACTTGACATTATCGTTAAACATTTTCAGTTATTGATTAACTGTGAGTGTATTTAGTATTTAACAATCAATGGAAAAATCATTAAAGCCTTGCTTGAATTATTAATTGATTGTTGAACTTGGTTGATTAATTGAAGAGAAAAAGTTCTGTTATATAAAATGAATTTTATGTGAGTTATTATCATCATTGTGCTCAACTCAAAGAGTAAAAATCTCTTTCTATTCTTAGATTCACTGTATTAATTAGATTAACTATCACTTTCGTACATAAGAGCATATCTTAACCAAGATTCCAATTGAACTTGTTGAAACGTCAATTGTAATGATAATTAATATCGAGATTGATCATGACAATCAATAGTTATCCATCCAACAGTTCACATTGAATCCATGAATAATCTTAATCGATTCACCTGTTAGTTGATTGTAATGACATTAAACAAAAAGATTGTGTTTTTTTCTTGCTGTTTGGTTGGTTGTATTTACCAATTAGCGACAGTGAGTTATGATTTTTTTCAATTCAAAGTACGAGCTGAGATCACCTTTGAATATCCGAAGGAAATTGAAATTCCTGACATCGATATGCAAATACCAATAACTAGTCTACTGAACATGAGTGCAATTTACATGAAATACACAAAAGAAATGGTGGAAATTTGTAAAGATCTGGTCGGTTTATCGGTGGATGGAAAAATCAATTCGATTGATCAATTCAACAAATATTGTTCATCTCTTAGTCAACTAGCTTATTTATCTCCCATCAGAATATTGCCTCTATTGACCATAGGTGATGTTCAAAAATTGACCCTCGACCCGAGAGATATGATATTAAATGTTTATAGTGAAAAACTTGGTTTGGATCTATTGAAAAATGGTCTTTGTACAATCAACCGATATAATAATTATCTTAGTATTCACTTGAGAATCTCCTGCCGACATAACTCCAATCCATTTGTAATGAAACTCACAGAAAATGGCCTGGGAGATTTTTATCTATTGAGGATCATAATAGAAAAGCTTCCATCGTTCAGATTTCGTCTCGCTAAAGCAAACAGCTCATTCTCTGATCATCCTTACAATTACAATATCGTCGGTTCAGAACCTAAGAAGATGAAACTTGTTATTAATCAGTTTCGACGTTTATTGAGCTATTCGTTGCCATGGCCTTACGAGACATCATGTAGGCACTATGATAAGTCTGCATTTCTCTTGGAGTGTATTAATCAACTCTCAATGAACTCTTCGAATAAAGCAATTTACAAGCTAACAGCAATACCATTTGATCAACATGAATCTAAGCTTAAATTTGGGGATCCGAGGCAATTTGAAAGGTTTTTCAATGAATGTTCAAAGTTAATCAAACAACCAGAATGTGAATCGACAATTTTTTACTCACACACAGATGAATACGTTGAAGATACATTAAATCCCAAGTTTCATGGGAAATTATATCTCCTTTTATCATCGCCAAGTGACATGGACATGATTTCCAGAGTTTTACCTACAAGTACATATATTGAATATCTAATCTACATTAGTAGTACCTTAGGTCTCTGGTTCGGAATATCAGTTTATGGTAAACTCACTGACCATTCAAATGAAATTTACAAAGCTCTCAAGAAACTTGTTCCTTGTTCATCTACGCTCATGAACCAGAAAAAATGCAAAACTGTGAGTACTGAAAATATCTTTTCTCATGTAACCATCTTGAAAAAAATACAAAATTTCAAGAATACCCCTTGAAACTCAGATAATTATATTCTTAATCTGTTATTATCACTTCAAGTTCAATCTAACGTTATCGTTAATTATAATTTCAGATCAAAATTGAGGCAAAGCAATTGACTTGGTAACAAGATGCTTATTAATTATGGATTTTAATATTTACTGTTTTATATTCAACACGAACAATCAATGAGAAAACCGTTAAAGTTTTGCCTAAATTATTAACTAATTATTGGACTCGTTTGATTAATCAAAGAAAAAAAGTTTGGTTATAAAATGAATTTTTTCAAAAAGATATTCATTTGAATTATTATCAACTTTGTTTATTATTAAATCATAATGATAATCAATACCAAAGACGATGAAAGAGATCAATACTTAATCATTGAATATAAAGACAGTTCGAGTAATTGAGCAATTATCAAATCACTAAGTGATTTAAATCCTTGATTTATCCTGATTATCGTAGTTGATTAAATCATCAAGATGTATCAAAAAAGGCTTTGAATCTAATAATTAAAGTTTCATATTGACAAATTGACCGATAATCATTAATACAAAGTCAATTTCAATTGATTATTAATTCTAATTACAAACTATCAGATATATAAATTGTTAATTATTGTAATGATATTCAAATTATTAATAAAAAGGTTGAAAAAACTCATTCCTTGTAAGTATTTGTTTCTCATTGGAAAGTTTCAATCAATCAATTAATTTCTTAATTGGAGTTATCAATTATTCAATTGATTGTTGATCATGTTGGCGATCAAATTTCAACTTATAACCTGAATTAATTATAAATTTAGTTATAGATGAAGGATAATTGATTACCTCATGTTGTTTGATTGTCTAATTTAAAATCAATGTTTACAATTAGTGAATAATTTAATGAAAGTTAACTAATCATCATCATCATTTGAATGATTAAAACAAATGATTGTAAAGTGATCATTAAACAACAATTTTATTAGTTTATTGTGTTGATATTTATCATTTAATTGTTTACATCATCATATTAGTAGGTTAATTGATTGTTTGGTCGTTTTAGATTTAAATTAGTTGTAAATGTTTACAACTACATTGGTAATTAATTGTCTTTCCATCTAGTCAATCTTAATATTTACACAATGGTAAATAACAATTACGATGTTAACCTTAATTAAAACATTTGTCCAAAGGTTTTTTTCAGATTAATTGTCATTACAATTACATTGATAATTCACATTTTCGTTGCAGTAATCAAAACGACTGATTTGATTTAGTTAATTGATAGTACAATATAATAATAATAAGCAGAATCATTTACAGAAATAGATTGAAATTAAAATTCAAAAGAGAAAACAAAATGTATATAAATTGTAATAATAATAATCAATCGTAATAATAATTAGTAAATTGTTTCATTAAAGAAAATTGTATTAAATTCAAATACAAATAAGTTTTTTTTATCATTTCCTTTGGTTGATTGTTAATTGTATTTCGTATCTTTCAATTCAGGTTCGTTGATTTAATTAACTTTAATCAGGCACAGTTACGGTTAGTTAATTGATTAACTTGCATTTGATTTGATCGATATTCATTGTAATCTAATTGGAATAGAAAGAAAAAAGATAATTAGAACAAAAATAATTACAATTAACACATTTTCGTCATATTGATTTGGATCAATGTTAATTCATGTTATTTGGAAATTTATTCAATAACAATTAAGTTCCGAAATTTTTTCTTAATACAAATTACTCCCAATTAACTCAATTTACTGATCAACGTCAACGAATCAATGGTTAATTGTGATGAATTAAAATCTTAAGATTATCGAGAATTAATTAAGTTATGAAACCTGATCGATTAGCACTTTTTTTGATTACTGTTCAATCACTAAAATCAAGTAGCTTAATCATTTTGCATCTTAATTTGATTGTAACTTTTGTTATACTATAACTATTGATATTTACTAATCAAATTGAACTTGATCCATCCAACTAATAGATACTTAATCAAATCACAAAATCAAATTAAACTCAGTCTTATATCAAGTTAATATCGTTAACAATAACATGGACCAGTCATTGAACTTTAATCAAAGTAAATAACTTTTCAAATGATGATTAATAAAACGGTAATTTCATTGATTGTTAATTCTCAATAATCAACGATCAAATTGATCAAATATCAAATTGTAGAGTCACTTAATAGTAATTGTAAACTAATTACTCTATTATTTACACAATAATACCATTTGTTGAAACTTTTGTGAAAGATTGAACTCAATAAAACAATTATTTTAATCACGTAACAATCAATAGTTGACCAATAGATTGACAATAATTTATCAATCATTTCTTGAGATGTTAATTGTAATAACTAATTTGACGGATAAATACTGATAAAAGAAGACGGGAAAAAGTAAATCAGTAAATTATCATTACCTGTTGGCAATTTATCCATAGAATTGGTTGAATATTTGGCATTTTGTTGATCATTTTGATTGTTCAACGAATCAATTTCTTGTCTTAATTGGGCTACCAATTCTTTCAGACTTTCAATTGTATTCAAATGATTAATTGATTCCATGCAAACTTCTTGGAGAAGTTGATCTTTTTCTGCCAATTGTCTATTCAACTCTTTTATAACATCTTCTTCAGTTCCAATATGAGAAGTTGTCAGAGTTGAATGTTGCTGATTATCATGAATTTGTAATTGTAATTGTGATTGGTGTTGATGTTGTTGTTGCTGTTGATGATTATGATGCTGGTATGAATGGTAAGAGGGTAGAGGTGTTAAAGGTGGTGTAGGAGGAACTGAAGAGGAGCAGGAAAGTGGCAAGGATACTAAAGATGAAGCAACTGATGGACCTGATGAGGTTCGTTTACTTGAGATTTCATCAGAATAGCATGATGATGATGATTGTTGATGAGTATGATGGTTATCATGCTGTTGATGATGATGATGATGATGAAGGTGGGAAGGATAATTATTCTGATTATCTTGGCTCATTATTAAAGATCCTCTTCTAGAATCAATTGAATCTTTTTCTCGATAATCCTGATTAGAACCAGAATTGTTACTATTATTGTTATTATTACTTGAAGAATTGTTTGAAATTAGTTTTGATGATCGATTTTTGGATGATGATGATCGTCGAAAAGCTTTCAGAAAATTAGCTCGTAACCAACTTGACGAATTACCATTTCTATTTGCTTGACCATTCACTGAATCTTTTGAGGGTAATGAAATGTTCAGCTCTCTCATCGCAGCATAAATTGCTTCCTCAGTCAACCGCACGGACTGAATTTAATGACGATGATGATAAAAAAGAGAAAAAAAAAGAAAACAAAAAGAATAATGTAAGTATTATGATTTAAATCTTATATCAGTTGGATGAAAGTAAAGTCATACATGCAAGGTGAAGGGAAATGAGTGGATGAGGATGATAATGATAATGACGATAAGTAAAAATAGTGATAATGATAATCATTACACAACAACACGTTCAAAAGTACATCATGTATATGTTTTCATCTGTTGATGCCTCGTTGATTACTTTAAGAACTGGGTGATGTAACTAATCACAGGGTTTCCTATTTATCATTATTGTGTCGCCATTTAAATTTATTGTAAATTGTTCAACAACCAGTTTACCTGAACAATCAACAACATCATGATAATCTTCAGTTAATACTTTTAACAATCTACTCAATTGTTTTATAGACTGTTAACAATCAACGAGAAAGTAATATAACAACAACAACGATTATTTCAACAAAAAAACAAATAATAGTTTTAATCATCATCATGATCACAATATTTTGTAGTTTTTAATTAAAAACAATGGAAAACAATTCATTTGCATTAAATGCAAATCAATTGTAATTAGAACAGCGTAGATTTTCAGTTGATTATCTTTAATAAAATCTAAATCTTTTCACAATTAATCATTTTAAGATTATTATTATTGTTTAGATTCAATTAATAGTAGGAAGTTGATTAATTTACCCTTTGATAATGTCGATTTTTATAATAACAATTTAGAAAAAGTAATGAGAAAAAAAGTCAATTATTAGTACTAAATTGTTAATCTTAATTCAGTTAATCCATCGACTGTGAACAGGAAAGTCAATGAACCATTAACTTATTACCATTATTATTATCACAATTAGTTATTAAATTGTTATCAGGCCTACACACATACAAAATGTTTAAAGTAAACTTTAAACTAGATGATGTTTTTTTTACCTTAAAAAGGTTTAATTTTAATCAACCAACTGTTGATTGTTGATTGTTGCAGTTAAATTTGATTTAAATTAGATAGCAAAGCAAAGTGATTAAAAATCAAAGGGAAAAACAAATTGCAAATACTATTATTAATGTTAAACAACACGAATCAGAAGCATTAAATGTTAATCACAATAAACACTTCAAAGTTAACGGTAAATGTTGTGGTTGTTGTTTACAAGTAACAATAAGAAAATGATAAAAAAAAATATATTATTATCAATTCAATTGATACTGACCAGTTAGATCAGCTGAATGAACAAAAAATTATATAGTTAATAATAAACCTTCAATATAATTGTAATCAAAGTTATTATTATTATATTGGTCAGTAGGTCTTGTCAAATGTGTCCCACTCACTCAAGTTGATTATAATCAATTAAGTAAACAATCAACAAGCTTGACCAACAGCTACAATTAACTAACTAGTTAAGATAATCAACAAAAAAAAAGGTTCAACTTGATTGAATTTTTGACAACAACCTTAATCATTAACAACATAATTTAGTATTGAAATTAAATGACAATTGATTGTTGGTAAAAAAAAATTACCATGACAATTGACTTTGATAATGATAGTAACAATTAGTTTTAATAACAAATATCAGTTTAATGATAGTTTTTCCCACGAATTAATTAAAATCAATTGCAATGTTAATCAAAAAATGATAATAAATAAATAAATGTGAATAAGATGATGAGATTAGTATTAAAACAGTTACTATTAAGAGATAATTAAATACTGTAAATAATAATAACAATTAAGTGTGTAAAGTAAAACTCAATTCAGAATTGATATCTAATGGACACGCAATTAAAAGCGATTAACAGGATTTGTTAATCAAATGCTTTTCAATTAAGATTTAAATTTCCACCTTTTATCTAATCAGTTCAATCGTTGATCAACATTTAAATAATCAAGAAATAAAGATATAAAATTTGCTTGAGAAATTAACTTAATTTAACAAAAAATCAGCATATTAAAAATGGTGACACTAATGTAAATATTATCAGTAATACTAATCATTTCAAATTAAGTTCATTACCTGCAAATGAGAAACTAAACTATTCAGGTTTTCAGAACCCAAAATAATATATTTCATGAGAGAAAGGTGAAACATGATTAACTTAATCAAGTCAAGTTCATCATCAAATTCACCTTCAATTTATCAATAATCATATTGAATAATCAATAATCTCATCAAAGTGAATCTTAAATGTAAGTAAAGCCAAAAAAATAAAACTCATCTAAAATAATACAACAATCAACGCCCATTGTCAACAAACTCTTACCTTTGATGCTTTTTTTAAGGTCAAATGATGATAAACATCAATCAGATTGATCAAAGTTAATATATTGTAATGATTGTAACTTCAAAAGTTAAATAATAATAATAATAAGGATGAGGATGAGGATCCAATACAATCAAAGTCTCTAGATTAGAGATGATTATTAAAGGAAGTCTAAAGCCAACACTTTGATCCATTGACCATCTTTAAAACACTTAAAAGTTTAAACTTCTTGTGGTCAAGCTGGTTACCAATCAATAATCATCATCTTACAATGACCTCCATCAATAATGGAAACCCAATTTTAAAAGGTCTAAAACCTGGTGGCACGCGATCAACGTGCTCATCTCGCTCTCTCGCTCTTTATTCTCTCTCATCTTCATTACCTCCCCTGTCTGGGTTTCTCTTCCTTCTATGTGCTTATATTTCCTCAGTGAGCTGGTTTTTTTTCACAACATCAACTTGAGAGCTTCATTTTCAAGCGTGAGAGGAACTTGGGCTCAAGTCTAGGCTAAGATTTACTCTCATATAAAGCAGATTGTACTTTTTGCCCTTGTACAGTAAAAATAAAACAGTTGCTTGTAGTTAGACCTACAATCAGATGGAACCATAAAAGCATATGTTGATTGGTCAGTTGTCTGTTATATGGATCAATTGTCGGTGATAACAAGTCGTGTGGACTGGTCACTTCTCTTTCTCTACCTTCACTTTTCCTTCATTTTACTTTTTTTCTACTACAATATCTCTTTTGCCTTTAGGTATATTCACCTTAATTGTAAATTAACATCAAACCCCAATATTAACCAGCGAACAACAATTAATCTTGATTCATATATGAGATAAGTAAAAATTCAACAATCTTGTCTGAGTTATATCAAAATGTTGTATCATTTTTTTGTTATTATTTTCTCATTATATGTTAACTAAAAACCCACTCACACACAATTGAGTGAACCAAGTTATCATTAGCAAGAGCAAATCAACAAAACATTTTCATTGAAATCATGATGAAGATGGACAGTCTTTCAATAGACTTTCTTTTTATAACATTCATTCATAGACTATTATTAATAGTATTCCATCTGATTCAATACTATCATCACAATGAACGGTTAAACCTTTCAAAAAAAAAGATGAATCTTTGAAAGATACACTGATGATGGTGAATATCATGATAATTGAGTGTGTGATCAGCATCAATTGTTGATTCTCATGTGGGTTTATTGTGGGTCATTGTTGTTCCTATCAAGTCAATATCAACAAAGAGAGAGAGAGAGAGAGCTAATAATTAGACTGAAACGGATATTAGTTAAATAATCATGATAATAAGATGATCAAGATTAAGATTATGATATTAATTTAGTTACAAAATGAAAGCAAACAACCTACTCGTTTTTTACACTGCAATTATAAGTTGCTTTTCTTGTCCGGTACAAAGTTAATTGTTGACAATAAGGATTCAAATTGATAGCATATAATAAACTTACTATCAACAATTTAAATATAGTTTTCAATCAACCACAATAACAATAACAAATGTATCAACAAATTTAATCAAAATTTTCTAAATTCAATTGTTAATTGTTTGAAAAAATTGGACAAAGCTTATTATTCAAGTTGGGATTAAACGATTAGCTATAATCAAGATACATATAAAAGTTCAAAGTTAAATCAGTTAATCATTTAACAACAAAAAAATTCATCTTCATAACAATAAGAAACACAAACAATCAACAGTTAATCAAAGTAAAAGAGAGAAATACTTAAATTATAATGATAATAATTTAAATGACCAGTTTCAATGTAAACTGTTATTCTCATTGAATAAGATACATTTCTCATCCTCATCAGTTTTGTTTATGATAACATGTTTGGGTTAGCAGATTAAGATTTTCTTTCGCAAGATTAAAAACATCAAATTAATCAAAAAATTTCAAGGTTATATTTCATTTAATCGTAAGAAATTCATCCATCATCATCAGCATCAGCATCCTCATCCTCATCATCAATTATTAATATACAGAAACTTATTATATGAACACTATTTTTTTGTTCCTATTGGTTTAAACATCATGTATTATCATCATCATCATCTTCATCAATTTGTTAATCTAAACGATTCTAGCTGTTAGCTATTAGATAAACATGATGATAACTTGTGAAAACGGGTCAAAAAGATGAGATTAAAGATAAATGGTTAAGTGAGATTAACCAGATTGATCAACTAAATAATCATAATGTCTACACATTAACAGTACAATTAATCAATATGGCTGATGAACGGTGGATAAAAGTTGATTTTGATTGATTAAATGATGTCAATTGACAAGAAAACAATAGCAAATCATCAAATCAGTTGCAAAAAATTAACTTAATCATCACAATTAACAGATAACAATGATTGAGTGGAGTAACCATTTAGTTTTTTTTTTCAAGTGTATCAAAGATTAACCAAAAAATGCTTGTTTCAAAGGTCAATAGTGTTAAAGTAAGAAATAAAAAATTGGATACCATTTAAAAATAATCACAACAATCAACTAATTGCTGTAGCCTCACAACGGTTCACACACATAAACAGTTAATTGTTACACAAAGTGATTATGGTCAGTTTAAAAAATGATTAAATGTATTAATAGAAAGTTAAATTATATCAAGAGTAAATGAAAACTTGACCAATTGGAATGACCAGTGATCATTATAACAGTGTCATTGTCAATTTGACAGTAGAATAATTAAAAATTCATTTTTCTCATCATCATAATTAACAATTTCAAGTCAACATCATCACCATCCTTAATTTCATCAACTGAAGAGATGAATATCACTATTAATATTCAAAGAGATGTTACCACGCAGGAAAAAGTTTTCCCTTTTCATGATAATCACAAATTAAGGTGATTGAACTTAATTACAATTAAAAGAATCAAGAATCAAAGTTCATGAAAAAAAGGTGACATTGTAAAGGAGAAAAAAACAATTTCCTAACAATTTAAGAAAAAAAAAGTTCCAACTGATTGTTGATTGAACAGATTTCCACAATTATCTCCTTAATCCAAACCACAATTATCTAAATCGTAATCAAGATATCTATTATTAATGTAACACGCTCTCTCAATCAAGATTAACATAACAAACGATTAAGGGATAACCTTGAGAAGATACTAAATATTAACTAATTTTGTGTAGCAAAAGATTCAACATCTCAGAACTTTTCAATTATCCAAGGTTATCTATAAGATAGACACTAAACAGAAAAAAAATCAATTAATTAGGACAAATTATGATCAAGGAGATGAAATTGTTGATGAAAAGCATGAAACAGAAACACTAATAACAATTAATCTAATCAACAATTGTAATGTGTATTAAAATTAACTTATCATGTTCATTCAAGGTAGTAAAATGTATAAATTGACCATGAGATTGTATTTATTAAATTAATAATGAAAAGATTTGCTAAATCAATTGAGAAATATTCAATTAATCAAGTAATCTAACAATTTTCAATTTGCTTTTAAATATCGATATCAATTTGTTACCTTTAGTTATCAATGAGTCAACAATATCCGTTATCAGTATTGATTGATTCAATAAAGATCCTCATGAATAAAGTAAACAGTTTCAAGATAAGTTAGTCATGATGATGATGATGGACAACAGTATCCGGTTTACCTTAACATACTTATCCTCATCCTCATCATCATCAGCAATCAACTCTTTCATCTTTATTATTATTATTGATGAAAGTAGTTCGGTTTTTTCATCATCAACCTAACCCAATATCTAATAGTAATTCATAAACAGGAAATAAGTTCCATAAGAATGATAATAGGAAAGAAAGAAGAAGAAAAAAACTCAATTTCTCATTCATTTTTGTTTATTTCTTCCCATTCCCTCCTTCATCTTTTATTATCATCATCAGCATCATCATCATTATCCTCTTCTTATTCAATCAACCGTTGATTAATATCATCAGTTAACAATCATCTTCATCATCATACTCATCATAGTAATAGTCATCAATAAGATTTGATACAAGATGAAAGTTAATGGACCTTATAAAGAGTATATTAAAATAGATTATATTAAATGAGTAAATCACCTTAAGTCAAAGTGAATTAAGTTAAATTAAATTATGTCAAATATAAATCAAATTCAATTGAAATCTGTCTACGGAATCAAGATCAAGACATCAACATAGTCACAATTAAGTTAATCAAACAAAATTAACCAATAAACTACAAGGACAGATTAATTTGCATCAATTTTTCAAACAATCAATTGAAAACAAACCAATTTTATTTTAATTAGAATCAGCAATCAACAGTTAACAGTTACATCTCAAAAACTGAAACAATACAATTTTTTTAGGTAAATTATCAACATGAGCTCACAAACAGTGAGTAGGAAAACCCAATGCTCAGTTAATTGAGAAATTGGTTGGAAATATACTAAACTAATTTACTTTTTGTTTCAATTACTAAACAACATTACCAAAAAAAAAGTGATTACTTATTCTTGTAATTATAATCATTATCACAATTAAGAAAAACGGTAACCATCATCATCGTTAATCAAAGTTAACTCTTTTCATCGTCAAGATTATCATGCTAATTAGAAGGCAACTGATGAGGGAGTTTCATGAATTTGGTACAAATGATGAGCATGGCGATTATCATCATGTACACTTGATTAAGTGAAACAAATTAAATATCATAAACTGTTGATCGTTTTAAGTTACGGAAACACAATTTAATCAAATTCTCAATATGATGAGACTTATTTTTTTTCCTGTTTTTCAGGCATCTTCATGTGATCTTCATCTTCATCTTCATTTTCATCTTCACTCTTTTCTTAGTCTTGCTCTATTTAGTTACTTAGTTAATTTATCATCAAACCTTTTCTTTTATACTACATTTTTCACTCCAACAATCAACTTACAGGTTCTCATTGTTGTTCACTTGTTGATTGTGATTGTTACAATTAAATGGCCTTAACTTGTATATTAAGAATCTACATGTTATGGCCTCAATTGGATGAAGATCATCAAGATAATAGTAATGAAATAATGATAAAAATAATGATTACAATTCATGATAATCTTGCTGTCTTCATGTCAATGATTATCATGATGTAATTTTCAGATCCA
Source organism: Panonychus citri (assembly GCF_014898815.1). NCBI lineage: Eukaryota > Metazoa > Arthropoda > Arachnida > Trombidiformes > Tetranychidae > Panonychus > Panonychus citri. The sequence continues at coordinate 2,982,714 of NW_026515543.1, read as the reverse complement.
TTTAATATCTTCAAGTAAAGATTAGTATATTATAATCAAGGCTTAATTATAACATAATTTTCATTAAGTCAAAATGTAAACATTAAACCCAAAAACAAATTAATTGATCTTATAAATGTGGAAGAAAAAAAAAATATATATCTTAACCATTAATTGCTATCAATAATGATAACAATTAATCTTACAACCGCCGGAATCATGGTTCTACAATTAAAGTAGATTTTACTGTTCCCATAGTTAAAATTGTTGTTAATTGCAATTGAATCAACGTTGATGCAATAAAAAAAATTAATTGTCCAAACGTTAGCTAAGCGTATAGAGAATAAGTGAAAAAAAAGTTCCAATTGTAACAATAGTTTATGAGAAAAAAAAATTACAACAATTTACTAATAGTCGATGATAATTTAATAACTAAACCAAACAAGAGAGAAAGTGAATTGAATACAAATAGAGTAAAGTTTCAATTGAAATTGAAAGTTACAATTGAATCAATCTGATTTCTCACACATATGTCACAAATTCATCATGATTATCATGATGATTGAGACTAAATTGTTGCAGGAAAAAAATTACATTTCATTGAGCATATTAAAAACAATGAAAACTATTTACTTGAGTCTTTACATTTAGTTAGAGTTGTTTGTTAATCCATCAAGTGAAAGTATTACAAGTAAACACCAACAGTAAATAAGATACAATTGATTTTCATATTGAAAATGCAAGAAATTGATAACAGAAAAAAAAACCGATAATAAATCAAAATCAATTGTCAATGAAAATGGTCAACTCAATTACGGGTCAAATGTTTTACACAAGATTGACCTTAACTTCAATAGTAAATGACAATTTGGATAACATGTTACCCAAATGATCAACATTGGAACCACAAGGAAGAAAAGAGTTTATTTGTCAACTCTGGAGAAGAAAAAATTGATTCCAATCATCATCATCAATCTAATAGAATTAATTTGCAAATGATTTATATTGATGTTTCTTTCTGACTCTTTCTTTGTTTTCTTCATTATCGTCTTCCTACTTAAAATGTTTCGTCTTCCTTAATGGGCAATGACACAGGGAGATGGAGAAAATGGTTCCTCAAAAACAGCGGAGGCACAAATTTTGGCATCGAAATGATTATGCCTTTGACACGAGAGAAGATGGAGCAACATAAGGTAACAATAATAAAACAGAGGATCAGAGAACTTTAGTGAGATGCTATTTAGAAGATGAAACAAAAGCTTTCAGATGGAAAAGAAGGTGCAAATGATGATAATTCGCCTTGCGAACGCCAACAGAAACAAGACTTTTCTTTTTCTTTTTCGCAAGTTAAAAACCCAAAATAATCTTAATGTATGTAAATATCTTCATGTGTATTTTCATACTACATCATCCTTTCTTCCTGTTCCTTTATTTTTCTACTCAAATTAAAGTAACCAAAGTTGCTTAAAATATCCGGTTAAAGGAAGCACAAAAGATGTGCTAATCCAAGCAACAGAATAAGAAGAGACCTAGAATGGCCTTTGGTTTCGGGTTAACAGTAAAAACTTGAAACCAGTTCAGTTTGATTATCAACAAGAGAAACAACAACATCATCAAACCCTGTAGGTCCTCTCAGAATGATATAACAACAACAGCAGAAAAAGGATGAGGATAAACAATGTAAACTGTTGAAAACATCTTTTTTTGCTTGAATAAAAAGCAATAAATGATAACCATAGATGATCAAGAGAGAGAGAGAGAGAGAGAGAGAGAGAGAGAGAGAGAAATGATCATTATTATCATATTCATCATCATTTACAGTATCAACATTATTCTCATAACTATGAATCTATGGAAACATTTTAAAACCAAAAATAACCAATGATGATAACACAGGAAGAGACTCAAAACTCAAGTGAAACTTATTACCCAAACTTTTCATCTTCATCACCATGTTCATCATCCTCATAATCATCTTCGGAATATACATCATGAAAGTGTAAGAAGGCAAACAAAAAAGAGAAACAGAAAAGTAACAAAAATATAATGATTCAGATGATGGAGAGAAAATCTGACTTTCAGATTAACCTTATCTACCTAATCTTCATTTATGAATTTAATATCAATTTACTATGAAAAAAAAACCTGATCAGATTAAATTTATATTTTTTATTCTGTTATTACAATTAACATTATTACCTTAATCATCATCGTCTCTATTATAAATTTAGGAAAAAAGGTAATGTTAACCTGTTCAGAACCTCTTTGCTTTCGTGATCACCAACAAATACAAGGCTCATCATTTTCAAGACCGGTTCGGGGTTCATTTGGAATTGGATAGAGAAAAACTCTGAGGTCAAAGTGTAAAAGATAATTTTAAAATCAACAAGATGATGAGGATGAGGAAACACAGGATGATGATGATGAAGCATAAAAAAGAGGGAGAAACTGTAAAATTGTTATTGTTATTATCATCCATGATCATCAACAATTACCAATTGGTTAAGCTACAGAAAAAAAGGAAAAAGTTTATTCCTCCTTCAACTTTTTAATATTTGCTTTTTTTTCTGGGTTCCAAGTTAACCTTTAACCCGAAACCAGGCCAACAATGAAAATGTGTCTTGACCCTTAAGGGTGGATAGAGAAAAAGAAAAATAAAGGATCAAGTAATATTATGATAGCGTTTGTTGCCTCTGTTAACAAGAAAACATACAATTTATCATTAGCATTTACACACTGATGAATATACTATTGATCGTGCAGTAATAACAACAAAAGTAGACATAAAATTAATGATTAATATGCAATGACCATGTACGAGTAGCCCAGAAAATTCATTGACCATCTAAACCATCAAGTATAAGAGATAAAAAGTCTCAAGGAAACATAATCATAATAATGAGTGAGTAGACAATCAACCAGAATTGATTATGTCTTTGGGAAAGTGTATATTACCATCAAGACAATATTATTATTATTTGCAAGTTGAAAGGGATAACGGAATTAAAATTCAGGTAAGAGATATAACAATGAGAGAAAAGAAGAAGGTTGTAAATGATGCTGTCCATCATTATCATTTAGAATAAAGAAAAAGAAACAAGGTAATCAACATTAAGTATATGTGTTCATTCAATATCTTTGACTTTTTCCTTCTATTCATCATTCGTATTCATTTATCATCATCTTCTCATTGTTATTGTAACATATTACTTGAGATATAATTGGACCAAGGGCAATTGGGAAAGTTACAGTTTCACTTTTCAACAGATAAACAACAACTTACATAATGTGTTTGTGTTCATTGCAATTCAATAACATTGTCTGGTTACAATTAAAACGATGGATTATGTTAATTGATTGTAGAAGAAAAAAAAATCAAGAAGTAATCAATAAGCAAAATATCGTAGCCTTGGACATTGAATGGTAATTGCTTTCAAATGTAATACTAATTTTTCCCTGTTGAAACCTTTCAACATGTAATATGTTCAAGTCAATGATGGTTTTTGTTTACATCAACAAATGAAGAAATGAAAACAAACAGAGTTAGAGAGAGAGGGAGAGAGATAAATAGAAAAAAAAATAGAAAAAAGTAAAAATTTGCCACAGGCTGAAAAGATCATGAAATTCGTATCATGTTATGTTAATTATGATCAACAAGAGAGGATCAAAAGTTAATAAAGATAATTAAGATTATTAAATAATATTAATATGACATGAAACATTTGTAATTAAGATCAGATTGAGAGAGAGAGAGAGAGAGAGGAAGGATAAGCATCATTTGAGAGAGATTAATAAAGGGCGTTTATCAACATTATAATCACCATTGGATAAGCTTTACTTCATCTTCGCGTCACTAACATCTACTCTCTCAACTGAAATTGATTGTTTCTGATACTTTGAGTTGAATGAAAGTCCACACCCAGGGTAAACTTTTACTTTCAGCTATTATTTGAGTATCATGTCTTAACAAGATGGACGACGACTAAGAGGATGAAAATGGTTAGCTGATTACATTAGCATAACCGAAAAACGTTTACTTGTATCGTTTGTGAGCATCAAACTTTCAAGAGTTCATTTCAGGTGAGTAACAAACACACAGTATATTTGGATAAGTGTAAAAAATATGATCTGCAAGGTTGAAGGGAGGGAGGGATAAGGTTAGGTTGTAATGGAAAAAGGCTTCAAATATAAACACAAGAGTAGGAAAAGTTGGTTTCTGTTAATGGTTATTGTTGTTTACCTGTAAACTCAAAGGGATTTGATTGACGAGGACAGTGTTTTGAAAGGAAAAGGTAAGAATCAGTTAAGAAGAAGGTTATTGTGTTTTTTTCTCTTTTTTCAAGTTAGAAGCTTTTTCGGGTTTGGATGAAAGAGAGAGAGAAAAGGAAGAGAAAAAGGATAAAGACTAACCTCATGACCGGAAGATGGTTCCTCCCAAAGTGTTTCCAAGGTTGACGGTTGACCTGTTGATGGAATATTATTGGTATTATTAATTCCGACTCCACCAGGATTAACTCGGCCATGTTGTTGATAATGGGCAGTATTTGATTGAGTTATGGTTGAATTTTGATTAGTATGACAACCAAGTAGATAACAACAGTGGCAGACATTTTCATTGGCACTTGGTGATGGTATTATTGGTGTTGATGAATTAATTGTTTCACTTGTTGGTGTTGATGTTGATGATGATGATGGTTGATAATTATTTTGATTGTTAACACAATTTTCAACATGATGATTATGAAGTAGTTGCTGTGGAGATGAATAAGACATTTCGGTTACCAGAGATGCTGATGATGATGATGATGATGGTGGTAAAACTGTTGATGACACTGAGACGTCAGATGTTGAAGAGGAAGAAGGAGAAGATGATAATGATGATGATACTATTGATGGTGGGGAAATTGAGGATGTTGGTGATGAAGATGATGAGGATATTGAGGAGGAGGTTAATAAAGTTGGTTTAGATGATGATACAGAAGGAGGAAAGGTTGGTCCGTTAAAGATCAATTTAGGCGATGGTGAACAATCCGATACAGGACTCGGTGTTGAACTGAGAGTTCCAGTATTATTATTATTACCTTGATTGTTGTTGTTGATATTATTTTGATGATGATCTTTATTAAATTCAGGGCAACTTGATTTTCTTAATCTTCGTCCCAATTTGGTTGGTAGAGTGAAATATTTTTTACTATTTGATCGTTTCGATAACTCTTTAACTGTTAATCGCAGAGATTCATTACTGGTTGAATCGTAAGCTGAATCTTCATCACCATAAAAATTGGGTGTTGGTGGATCATCAAATAGGGAGGTTATACTATTACGACGGATTTGTTTGAGATCATCAAAGTTGTTTAATCCATAATAAATCCGCTGTGGGGGCTCTGGTGGAGGTCGGGGTAAAGTTAATTGTAATGATTGACGTTGTTGTTGTTGTTGATTTGAGTTCATGGTACTGTTGTTACCTGTGTTAGTATTTACATTATAACTACTGTCATTAATATTATTGTTATAAATATTTAAACTATTGGACAAACCCACCAATTGATTAAACTGGTTACCTTGAGGACTTGATAATCCAGGTGTAACTGGTGATTCAATTGGTTGGTAATTTTTCAAACTTGGTATTGATGAAACATCACCAATTTTTTGATTATATTGTTGTTGATAATCTTGATAATTAACACAATGATTGTTTGTATTAATTAAACTTTTCTTATCCTCACTGTTTAAATTTTCATTATTATGGTGAGATGATGATGATGAGGTTCCCTGTTGTTGTTGTTGTTGGATTGAATTAATATTGTTAAACATTGTTTTAATTGATTGTAGATGTTGATATCTTGGATTAATTGAATGATTATAATTGCTTCCAATTGTTCCTTGTCTTGTTAATATGGAAGATGAATCACTTGTTATTGTTGAAGAGGAAGATGATGGTGATGATCCTGATCCTGATTCTGATGGTGAATGAATCGATGAATGGTAATAAGATCCACCGCCACGAGGTAATGTACAGTAAAGAGCCATTGTGATCGATGTAAAATCTATGTGGTAAAAAGTAAAAAAGAAACAATAGAAATCGTTTGATTAACTTAATTAAAAGAAACACTAATCAAGAGATACCAAAGAAAAAACCGTTGATAATGATAAACAAAAGGTAGAAAGAGAAAAAGAGAAAAAGATAAACGTGAACTTATCAACATCTAAATAGAAACTAAACCAAGTTACTCAAAACTTGCTTCTTCTCTTCAATTCTCTCCCTTCTGAAGGTTTTTCCTTTTCTCCCTTGTCTTCTCTTTCTTTTTCTCTTTCTATCTTCACCTGCTCTTTCTTTTATCATCTTTCTTTTTCGTCATCATTCTCATCATCATCTTACCCTTAAAAGATTATCAAGCTTTAGTTTGAAGAGAGAGAGAGAGAAAAACACAAGAAAAAACAAATTTCGAAAAAGGAATTAGTTTTTTTTTCTTGTTTCTTTTCTCCTGATTAACTGATTTTTACCTAATTATTTGTGTTTTTTTCTTCTTCAGGTAAATTGTTAATCAAATTTTGATAAATGGTATCAACAAATTCGATCACAATTTAATTTTCTCTCTTTTCGATTAACGTATGATGTATATGTTATCTAATCAAGTTTTTAAATTGTTTCTTTTTTTGGATTTTTAATAGAATACTGATCAATGTTCAATCCTCTCTCTCTCTCTCTCTCTCTCATTCGTGTGTTTTGTTATTAGGAAATTTCAATTCGGCTTAGTGATTGATATTTCATTGACTTAATCAATTCATTAAATTGTTTCATATATTTACAGTTATCATGATCAAAGTTAATTGTCAACAATTTAATCATGATGATGATGATGATGACAGAGCTGAAAATAGAATTAGAATTTTGTTTTTTCTCTCTCAGTTATCATGATAATTGTGGTGACGAAATACAATCAAGAATCATCATAATTGTCTCCATGTGTCAACAATTGTTATCATTTAATTGAGAATATTATTAATTATCATTGATTTTGTTATCTGATTATTCACACTCATCAATAACAATACCAAATAAATCATTATTAATGATTGATTTTCAATTAAATCATCGGCATGATTTAAATACGAAAATAGTTTTATCATTGTAATCATTTTTTGTTTTGAATTATTTTGTTTTTCTTTCATCATTTAATTAATTGATTTAATTAAGTAATTAGAAAAACTACCAATAACAATCAACTAATTCTCATCATTAGAGGTGGATAACAGGCAATCAAAAAGATGAACAATTAACAGAAACAACAATTAACTTGGTTAAAAGTCTTGGTCTCTCAGTACCTTTTTTCTTATATTGTTTATGTTGTTTTCAACTAATTAAATGATTTCTCTTCTATCATTATCATCACTGCCACTAATTAGCAAACTTAATTTACTAATTGTAATCGGTTGATTGTCTTTTTAATACACACAAATTGTAATATCATCTGGATACTTTTTCTCACACTCAAACGGTAGAGAAACAGGAGAGAGAGAGAGAGAACAACTTTTTTTCTCTATCAATTAATATAGATGAATATTCATTAATAAAAGAGAGAATAGAAAAAACAACAACAACAAAAGCTTGGAAATTAATTAAATCAACAATTAAAACTAAATCTTCAAGGAAATTATGATGAATCTATTCGGTTAGAGAGAAAGAGGCGAGAGTTAATCGAAGAATCAAAGTAAATCAATTGAAACAAATCAGTTTCACTAACCAATTAAAATTCTCAATCTTGTGTAACCAATTAGTCGTTTTGATGAGAAACAAGAAGAAGGGGAAAAAAGAAGAATAGAAAATGGGGAAGAAATAATCAAGATGGCGAAAAGAGAATAGAAAATCTAAACCAACGGCTAAAAGATGATAAGTGAAATCAGCGGGAGAAGACACAATAAGATGGAAGAGAAGTTAATTAAATATAACAATTAACAAGTGATTAAGAAGATGATCCGGCGAAAACAGAAGATATTCTTGTCGATACCTTTTTTTCGGGGGATTAATAGGACAGAGAGAGAGAGAGAGAGAGAGAAAGAGGTTAACTACTGAAGGGGAAAGAGAAACATTAGATTGGACAAAGAAAGGAAAATAAAAATGGAGGGAAAAGAGAAAAGAGAATAGAATAAATTAGTGAAGAAGATTAATAAATGATGGAAAAGAATTAAAATAAACCGATAATCCAGTCAATTGGTTGTCATAGGAATATGGATATTGTCACACGAGATATTTTATCTTCATCATCATCACGATCATCATTATGATTAACCTTAAGGGGAGACAATTTAATAGATTGGATAACAGGCAAATAGAATAAAAAACATCACAAATCCACATAATCTATTGAAAGAGAAAAAGAGGAAAAAAAAGACTGAAGATCAAGAGATATGGAGAAAATAAAATAATTTCAATGTCAATGTGAATTATGATTACTAGAGATTCAACAATTATGATTAAACATAACAATCAATTAATAGTAATCATGATGATGATAAAAAAAAACGCAATTACATACCCAATACTTACACAGACCAATAACCTTAACAATCATTCACTGGTTTTCAGTTTCTAATCCACCTACATGATATTCACGTAAAGATAATTGACTAAATTGATGATGATCGTTAATTATTGTTTAATCATAAAACAATTAAGTGAAAAAAAAGAGAGAACAAACATTTGTACAAATTAATTAGAAGAAGAAGATTAAACTAATCACAATTAAGAAACGACATCAAGCCAACAATTTATTTAGATTTTTTTCTATCGATTCCTAGTATCGGATATGTAAAAGATACTAATTAGTATTTTTGATTTGTTTTCTTTTCTCTTTTGTTTAATTACTCTCACTGATTTCCCGGTGATTAGTTGATTAATTGTTACTAATCTTTAGTTGTTATTGCCTTTATTTAGATTGTGAAATAACGGTGAAGAAGAAAAAACAATAAATTGGAAAATGAATCCATAAAAAGGTAAGTGAATGTAATGATCATAAAGAAGCCATTTTTGTCTCATTATCTTCTGTCATCATCTTTGTCTCTCTTTCTCTCTCTCTCTCTCTCTCTCACTTTGTGTCCAAATTTTTATTCTATTCTTTTTGTTTTCTATTATAACAGGTTTCAAGTCATCATCTAGTCTCATCTTCACCTTAATCTCATGAAAAGATTATCTTGAATAATCATCCGGAAGTAGGTACATGATATACCCAAAAAGATAATCTTTGAACCTGAAGTGAGAGAGATTAACAAAACTGGACACAAGCAAAAGGTAAGTTAATTATTGATCCTCACTGATATAATTATAGTCAATGTTGATTTTTTTTTCTCTATATTTTCTCCCATTATGTTTGTTATCACCACACAGGAAATGATGATACTGATAATTAAATGTCCAGGAAATGGTTAAAGAAATTTTCTAGTGTGTAGTTTACCATAGATTCACATGGGAGCTTTTACCTTAATCCTCATCATCATTTCATGTATCATTTTTTTTTTCTGTTGAATATCATCAATTTTTTTCTCCATTTTTTCTTGATGAAAATGATAATATCATTGATCATCATCTTCCTTCCTCTTTTATTATGTTCTCTTTCCAATGTTTATCATTACCTTTTTTGTTACTGTGTCTCTCCCAATCGTTTTCTCTGTCTACCTTTTCTTTTTTTTTCTTCTTCTTAACATTGTTTTCCCTACTCTTCCTTTAACCTGTCAACATTGATGATAATCATGATGGTGATAGAGATAAAGATGAGTTTTTCTCGAGAGAAAGAGATGAAGATGATGATCAAGTATGATGGATTAGCTGAAGACACAGCAAAAAAAAGTAACTAACCAAAGCGAGTCCGTATTTTAGGTGATTTATCTGTGAAACCAGAAGATACATTTTATATTTCACTTCCATTTTTATTGCCTACTTCATCTTTATCTTTATCTTCCTCATCCTCATCCTCATCTTCATCTTGATTCCCTCAAGCTTAATCATCATCATCATCATCACCCTCATAATCACAAACAAGTAAATCAAATCTAATGCCAAAATTATTTTCCTTACCGTTACAGACTCAAAAATAGATGATCCTTGGCTTCATTTTCAATTCTCTAACCTCATCATCAGCATCTTAATCATGATCATTTTCACAATTACAATTCACCAATCATTAAATCATCCTTGATTATCACTTACGACCATTTTTCTCTCATCTCTAATCTATTAATTTGTAAGAAAACATAATTATCCCTCTAAATCATGTAACTAAATCCAATCTAATCAAGAAAAAGCAACTTATTGATCCCTTAATCCTGAATTTCCCATTTTGGTGGTTAACGGAAATCAATTAATTTTATATATATTTATAACTATAATAAATTGTTCAATCATAATCAATCTAACCTCCTCCCTACAATTAGATCTAATCAACGTATTAATACATACTAATTAACTCTTTCTTTTTATTTTTTCACCTCCAAGTTAATCTGCAGATAATAAACAAGGATTAAATGTCCAAGAAAAAGTTAATCAAAATGAGAAATGATTAAACTAAATGTTTCATTAATTTGGACAATTAGATTTAATTATAACTTAATAATGAAAATTAACACTTTCTCCAACTTTCTCAGCTGTTAAACTAAATTAACTAAGCTGATTAAAGCTTAATCATGTTCCAATATCATAATTAATATAACCTGCTGTTGGTTAATTCATTGAAACTGATTATCTAAATTGTTGTTATAATCTAATTTAAATGATATTCAGTTGATTACCATTTAATTGGATTGATTGTGAAAGTACATTAGGAAATAAAATTTCTATCAGATTATCATTAATTTTTATCACAATCAATGGGATTAATTAGTTTAATAATTTGATTGAAATTAAAAGGATATCAAGTGTTACCTTTTAAACAATTTAAAGGGATTAATTGTAAACAATCAACCGATTACAATGTAACCAAATACAAAATTTAAAAGAGGTTACATTGTATCATTTAAATACGGGTTGATTAACATTGGGATGATATTTAATTGTTGTTGTTAATCATGATCAGAAAACACATTGAGAATGACCTAAATTGTTGAAGCTCTTAATTGTAAAAACTAATGTTTATTTAATAATGAACAATTTGAATTGCACGATCTCATCGGTACACTAATTAATTGTAAATATCAAATCAAAGTCAAATTGATATTTACAATTAGTTTCACTGGTTTTAATTGTGATAATCAATATAATTAATATAATGATAATTTCCGTGATTAACTTGATTCAGTTTGTAAATATCACGAAATTAAAAAGCTTCTGTTTGTTTTGTTTGTTCATTAGTTGATTAAATTTCAATGATAAAACAACAATCAACTAATTGATTTGATCCAATCGATGATTTGAAAAGCAATTAAACCTTTACAATTAATAATACAATAATTGTTAACACAATCAAAGCAAAAAAAAATCAACATTTATTAACATAAAGTGACCGTTAATCATGATCACAACTTTAATTGTGATGATTATCCTTCAAGCAATTTAAATCATCGTGGTAATTAACGTTAACTATGATGATGATGGTTAATCACAATCAAATTTAGGACAATAAAAAAAACTTGATTACAATAAATTTCTTGGCTACAATTTATCGTTTATTTGATTCACTTTCTTGATTGTTTACAATCAAAGATGATAAACAATCAAATTAAATTGTGATCATCATCAACTACAATTGTTACACTTAAATACTTGATTGTTATTCAAGAAACAATCAAACGTTTAAATTAACCATTGGATTGAAATACTTGTCATTATTATTAAATTGTTTCATTGATTGTGATGTTTTTTTTTGTTTCACCGAATCACAATTAAGGTTCACAATTGTTTTTATCGTTGATTTTTTTCTTACATTTGATTGTTGTCGTTTTTATTTGTATTGTTTAAAAATAGTTTACTGATTGTTCAAACAATCATTCACCTTAACATTCAAACTGAATTACAATTTAATTCATTCAGAAAAACCTAAATTGTTCAGAGGAGATTTGAAATTGTTACAAGATCATAATAATAATATAACATGAATTGAATTTCATGAGACAATTTCATAGACTTAAATTGTAAACACTAAGGATAAGCTGTCACTTTAATTGCTAATCATTTGCTACGTTAGTTAACTGATTATAATTTCTTGGCATCATTTAGTTAATCATCTCGTTTCCTATGCAACAATCAATGTTAATCCTTAAAGCTTAACATCGGAATCATTATGAACTTTTTCATATTCACAGAGCATTAATTGTAACCCTTAATATGGATATTTAATTACAACAATTTCCGACAATTAACTATCAGGATTAACAATTAAACTTTTCAATTGTAATTGAGTTAATTTTTTTTTCACAATTTCTTTTATGGTTTGTTACACTTAAGGCGTTTTGATCAATGGTTAAATTTGATTGTTTTGTGTTAATTGTTTTGTCTGTTGTCCAAACAATTTATTTCATTCACACCTACAGTTACAAACAATCAAAATCAGCAATCTTAATCGTTAATCGTAATAAATTAACTACACTAACATTGATTATCTCAACCTTGAAATAATGTTACACATTGAGATACATTTAATTATAGTTAATGTAATAACTTTCATCAATGATTAAATGATAATCAGATGAACTTTTTTTTCCTCTTCTAAATTTGGTTTAAATTAAAGTTCAATTCACTTTCTTAAATTATATAATAATCTAAATTGTAATCAACAATCAACGATCAACCTTAACACTTCCTACGCTTTTTCATATAACCTCATCATTGAGTTTCTTACGAGAAACTTATCAATTGAAACTTTCACTTTTTTTCATGAAATTTTCTGATCATATCATTTAACCACTGAAAACTTATCAAATAATCAAAATTATTAATCAACTTAATCATGTACTTGTTGGTTAGTTAATCTACTTCACAATCAACCAGGAATAATGGTCAACAGGCCTCAACTTGAAGCTGTGTAATTATCAACTCTCAATAGTAAATAAATTAGCGATTAAATTGAATCAGGTGACACTTAATCACGATGATCAATATGATCTAAGCGAGTGTTATAATTAATGAAATGAGAAGATTAAACCTTATGAGTTTTTGCAATTTTTTCGTTAAATTTTTAATTGAGTTAATTTTTAGTATCTGATTGAGAGTCGATCGGGTGTTTATTGAACTGAATTGAAAGTTCAGTTCTAAAGGGAAAAAACCATGGGTGATTGCCTCTATTTCTGTATTATATTTACAATTTGTTGACACAATTCAAAATTATTTGATTTTAATTACAATTGAACATCAAATTTATTTGATTGTTTTGTATCGGACAAGAATCAACTTCAAGTAGTTTAAATGTCAAACTTTTGCGCGTTTTTTTTATTAGCGCGATTTTTGGTTTGAAGATTAAAATTTGTAACACAATCAAGTAAAATCACTTATTAATTAACGTTTATTTCAATGTTTAAAAGCTATTAAACTAGTACATAATTTGAAATTCATTGATTTTGATTTTGTTTCTCGTTAATTTGTCTCAATTTCTCAGCTTTTTGGTTAAGCATTTCCAATTTTTCGGCCATTTCCTGTTCCCGTTTGATGCTAATCTCGCGAGTTCGAGCAATTTCAGCCTCAAGTTCAGCAAATTTCTTCTGCTTTTCCGATTCATTGGCATCCATCTTATCACCCAAAGCCATTAACTGTTAAATCCGAGAAAAAAACAGTGGTAATAATTAACTTAATAAATAAATAATCGGTCTAATTATCATCACCTCTTTTTGAGCCTTTTTTAGACTCTCTGATTTAGCTTCAAGCATTTTAACTGCATCGTTCAATGTAACGGTTTGCGATTGAATCTGTAAATAGTTCACAAAATAATTAATCATATATTAAACTAGAACAATCAACTTTGTAATATTTACAATTTCCAATCTACTTGATTTACTCTCAATCTCTTCCAATGCCTTAAGCTGAGTTTCCTTTGCTTCGGCAAGTTTCCGTTCCATGATCGCCAATCGATCTCGCAACGATTGAGCTTGATTAGTAGCCTACAAAATAATCACAACAATTAAACCTTAATTATTACAATTCAAGCAAATAACAATCAATTTCTTACATTGGTAACTCGTTCATGAGCCATTCGAGCTTCATCTTCAGCTTGTTTCAATCGTTCATCAGCCTCTTGCTTTTCTTGAGCTATTTTTTGAAGAGATTTTTCCATAGTATCTTTCATTGTAAATTTCTAATCATCAAAGAATCAAAACAATCAAATTAAAACGGACAATCAAAGGCAGATCAGTAAAGAACATGGTTAATCATTCACTTACCTTGTATTCAAGTTTAACTTCGATGAAACAATTAACTTTTCCAATCAAATTGAACAAAATCACAATATAAACCTAAGAACCTTTTAAATGTCTGATCACAAGTCTAATTGTTGAACATGAACCAAAATAGATTCACTTTGAGTCTTTTTCTGGATCTCATCCCAATTAGTTGATTCTTATGATTTCCTTTGCTCGTTTACTGTCTTTCTCATTGAATCTTCATTCCAATATATCAAAGAATCCGGAAAATAAACAAAAGGTAGAATGTTTTTTTCTCTTTTTAATCAACAATTAATTCTTGTTACTTTCGATTTTTGATTTTCCATTTGAAACTTTTTTTTTCTCACGAATTTCATTCCATTTATTATCTCCTCGAATTTCCCATAAATGAAAGTAAACAAAACTATTTTCACTTTTAATTCAATTGATTCATCTAAGATGATTGACTTTATATTATTGGAATTAATTGTAACAATGAGATCAACATGTAATTAACTTTAGTTTTAGATTTTGATTGAGCGAAAATTTAAATTAACCGCTTTTCGATTTTTTCTTTGAACTTATCCCATTAGATGGCGTTAATTACTCTACAAATTGTTCACATTTATTTCAATTTTTAGTTTACTAATTAAATTGCTCTAATTTTTGTTATCAATTTTTAGCTTTAATTATAACAATTTATGATTAGTCTGATAGCCATTGTATTGAAGTACCACCTTCGTTACAACATAATTGTGATTACATCAAAAAGACGTTAATTGGATGACATCGCTTAAAATAGTCCAATCATCTCAATTAACTAATTAATTTCTTTTATTTATTTTGATGTTTACATATGAAATCATAGATATTATCCTACCTGGTCCGGAATACAGAAATTACCAGCACTTCAAAGTGTTCCAACTACTCCGAATAACAAATAAGAGATGAAAATCGTTCGCAAAACGTGCAAAAGGACCTGAAATCATTCATAATCGTCTTCTTTATAATCAATATGGTTTAATGGTAAGATAATTAGACCATAGAAAAATGAGATCAATTTATCGTTTACAGAAATTAATTTGTATTTCTTTTATCGATTGTCTTCAGGCTTTTATTTGGTGGTCATTTGTCCCAATCAAACCTCTTCTACCAAGATGAAAACCGAATCGTTAAGATGGGAGATTAATCAGTTTCCACTTCTGAATTTTCTCTATGTTGGAAATGAAATGTGTTTAAATTATGGATAAAAACTTACGAGGAATTAGAACTAATTTAGTCCATCTAAAGGGATTAATTTTGTCCATCAGATCATCGACAATTCAGTTTAAAGAACATTCAAATTTCTACAAAAAGAACAAAAATTTTGCTTATTTGTTCCAACAAGAGATGGCCCTTCATTCTGATGTTTACTTTTTCAAGTCTAAAGTTTTTCGATTGATCAACTTTTTTAAATTAACCAATTTACTAATATTTATACACTTATTTTCAATCGATTGATTGTTTATCTAAGCTGATTAACTCAGGTTTATTCTGTTTACACTTGACTCTTTTCCCCATCATCAAAGTAAGTAACTCAAACATTCAACTGATCGATCAATTTTTCCTCTAGAAAATTTTATCCATATTTACATGTAATTTTTTTCGATTTTTAATTCTATTTGTCGTTTTTTCCTCAGGTTTCTTACAACATTTTTGATTAAGATGGATATTCCGGTTGACAGGATTCCTCGAGATCTACGTAATCTTCGTGCTTGCCTTCTGTGTTCTCTGGTTAAAACATTCGAACAGTTTGAAGTTGATGGATGTGATAATTGTGAATTTGTTCTTGGTATTCGAGGTAATCGAGACATGATCTTCGACTGTACTTCATCCAATTTCGATGGAATCATTGGTTTAACCCAACCAGATGAAAGTTGGTCGGCTAAATGGCTGCGAATACCCAATTTTAAGCCCGGAATTTACGCCATCAGTGTTTCTGGGAAATTACCACCAACCATTTATAGGGAACTTAAATCACGAAACATTCCCTACAAGTCGAGAGATCGAGCAGCCTAAAAGTACAATAACCGATAATCGATAAGTGATGGTTTAAGAAGAGAAAATGATCTGCACCCTGATTATCATCAATATCATCGATTTTTCCAGTGATTTTTTTCTATTTAATCTTAATGTATTTAGAATGTTTCATCGACACTTTCATCTTTAATCTGCCATCATGCAAAAGATGATCAAGAAGAAGAACCAAAAATCTGATCTCAGTCACGATCCTCAAAAGTCACGTCAAAATAATAGTAAAAAAAACTGATTTTAATTTAATTCCTTGGGAGTAGAAAACACAATCTAAGGTTATCTGATTTTCATATGTAAGTAATTCACATTTTGTCAACTAAATCATTTTCTTGTGTAACAAAATCATCCAAACAAACTGAAAACAATCATAATATCATATAAGTTATACAATAAATCACTTTCCCATTAACAACAGAACGAAAAGCAAATTGTAAACAACTTACAATTCTTATTGATATAATGTTAACCTTTAACCTTTTTCCTCCAAGAGAATTTCAATTCTGATCTTTGATTCGTATTCTGATTAGAACTGAGTTTTCAGAATATATGAATTTTAATCATTCAAGTTCTTTGTATTATTTTCTTTTTCTTTTGTAATATTATTTAATTTATTTCTTTATTCGGTTTACAATGTTCATTTGTCTAGAAGAGATTAAGATTACATATAAATAAGAATCAGTTGATAATTTTTTACATTAGGGAATATCGATTGATGATGAAAAGTTTTCTCATCTTTATCTCTAACTGAATCAGGGATTTACCGTTATTACTGATAAGATGAATTAATTTGTGAGAGATTGGGTGGAAATTCAGAGACGATTGTATTTCTCCGAGAATCTTTGATTATAATTGAAGGATCGTACATGGTTTGTGTCACTTCATCACCATTAAGATCATCTTCGATCGCTTGCTCTTCCGTCTTGAAGGTTGGATCCCATTTCTGTAGCTTAGACGAACCCAAAAGGGCAAAATAGTGAGTACCAAATATACACAGTCCAGCGGTGACTAGGAAAAAGTTTGACCAGGATTCGAGCGACGGTTCATCGCCGACAATTGTAGCAGCCGCTTGGTTCATAATGACCGAAGCAATATTTTGTGAGGTCTCCATAAGACCAACCAACGAACCAGCATAAGTCGGGGAAATGTCCAAATGCATAATGTAACAACCAGCGACCTGAGAGACACTGATCGCTTTCGATGCGACAATAAATGCTATAATTAATCCAGTTCGTCTCCCAACATAAGTAGCACAAACTAACAATAGCGATGAACCAATGAAACCTTAATTGTTGAATTCGCAGGGGAAAAGTGAAAATTAAGATTCTCGCAAAACAAAATCACTGATTTGAATGAAAATTTGTTAATCAAGAGTTAATTCAATAGAATAGATAAATTTGCTTCTCTAATAAATCATCACAATTAAGCTTTCATAGTAATTTTGGTTTTTATTACTTTAATTTTCCATGATATATTCTCATATTAACTCCATCTCATTGAAATAATCAAATGAACAGAATTCAAGTTAATTTTCTGAATAATTTGTTAATATAATTGAAGAAAAAATTTTTCTGAGAAGTTGAGGAAATAAATTTTGATTCAGTTAGATAATTAACATGATCAAGTTGATTATTAGTAAATATGATATATCAAGGATTTATAATCTCTCTGATAGATTATATGAATAAAGTCATTGATTTCTGTGAAACAAGATTACTAATTAATCTTCAACCAAATAATTATCTCAAATTGATTAAACAATAACACGATGAAAGTGAAAATGATTAACTTGTATCTGGGAACAACAACTGAATTAGATTAAAATTAACCTTAAAACAAATTTACTTGAATCGCACTAACAATTTATATTGATAATAAACATACAATTTAATATCTAACTGTTGTCTTTATTTATTTAGTCAATGGCTTAATCCATAAGCCTAGATTGAGCTAAATTGTGATAATTAATATAAATAAAGCCTCTAACTATTAATAGTAATACATCTCGATAGTAAAAGTAAATGTTTAATTGAAAAGGATGTATAACCAATCAGATTAGAAAGAAGGAGAGAAATTGAAACTTTATCAATTAAT
The DNA here is from genome assembly GCF_014898815.1 of Panonychus citri. NCBI lineage: Eukaryota > Metazoa > Arthropoda > Arachnida > Trombidiformes > Tetranychidae > Panonychus > Panonychus citri. The sequence goes on along the minus strand of NW_026515543.1, from coordinate 2,964,234 downwards.
AATAATAGATGATGATTAACTATTAAATCCTTGTGTTAATTGTTGAGTTATAAATATAACTACAATAGTAAATGCATTTCTATTGTCGAGATAAACTGTTCTAACCTGTGGGGATTGATGTTGAGGCTTTTTGTTTTAATTACAATATTTAGAAAACTTCTTGTGTCTATTTCGTGAAAATCTTGATTATGATTTTTCATTAGTTCATGAAGACTCGTGTGAAATTTTATTCATCTTGACCGAGCAATTTGACCACAAATTATCAAAATATGAGAATCCACTGACAAGATATTAATAAAATATCGAAAAAAAAAATATTTTGAACAATTTTAATTTCAGGTCAATATATTATCGCCACTATTGGCCTTAATGATGTGAAATTTGCAGGCAACGGTCTCACATGTGTTAACTATCAGAAAATGAAATTTGACAGGAAAATTCAGTGCAGTTTAATTTTTATGAAGGTTTGACCAAAAAGTCTCATAATTTATCCCCTCAGGTTATTAGAATTAAATAAAGTGAGATTACTTACCAATGTCGGCGAAAAATTTTCGTAGAGCTGAAGTTGAGTATTTTCCCTGCGATCGCAATTTATCCGAAGTCCAACTGATTAAATTAGAACTGAATATGGAAACGATATAAGGTAAAGCTGATACAAGACCATTCTAAGTGTGTAACAATTTAAGAGGCTCATTGTAGCAATCTGGCTAATTAATGGTCAGTTAGTATACTACCTTTTCAATGGGCAAGTCAAGAACTGTATGAATGAAGGAAGGAATCAAACCCGAAATCGATTCGAACCAACCGAAAGCGAAATTGGACAATATAAGAGCCCAAACAGGAGCCGATGCAAGGACATGTCGCCATGGTAAGGACACACTCTGAATGGAAAGAAATAAACATCAATCGAATAATTAAGGAAAAGGTTGACAAATGCTAATTGCCTAATTAAATCTAAAGCTCTTTTTAATTAGTGGCTTGATAACTTATTCTCGTCATTATTTTAATCTCATCCATTTTCGTGGCGATCTGAGGTTAAATCTTGATCAAAATCAACTGGTACTAAATCAACTGAGTGACAAATTTTGTCGCCCACTATATCTAATAGCTAATTAACTAAAATTTTGGCTAATAGTTAAGCTCAGGGAATCTATCCTACTGTGATATTGAATGTGGAATTGATTAATTTTAGAACTCACAGAGTCTTCAGCACTTGATGATCGATTCTCAATGATCTCTTTCCTTTCGGCATCAGAGATAAATGGGTGACTTTCAGGATCATCATGGACGAAGAATAGCCAAAAGAAAGCAGCGCACAGTTGAACAATACCGAAGATATAAAAGACTGCAGGCCAACCACCGAGAAAGTCGGAGGAAGAAAGTAAACCGACCAACGGGTGAGTAATGACATTGGCTAAAAGTCCCCCTGAACCCATGATGGAAGCGAAAAGTGTTTTCTCATATTTAGGTGCCCATCGAGAGACCAAAACGTGACCACAAGGAGCCGCACAACCGACACAAATACCATGAATAATACGAATCGCAAAAGCTGCTTGAAAAGACCACTGAGCGGCAAATGGAAACATTAACATTGTAACACCAGCAATAACGGCTAACACGAATGTCACTTTTCGAGGACCAAATTTTTCACTTATCCGACCTGCAGGAATAGGTGATAAAACAGCACCAATAAAGGTCGCTTCTAACAATTGATCGTTAGTTGAATGAGTCCAATTGATGTAATGTTTATTTCGTTGTACTTGTATAGTCGGCGGGTCAGAACCTTCCGGTAATTTGGTCCCATTAGTCAATTCAACTGGTACATCCTCGTAGTTAGGATCGGTCATTGCGACAATGGACAATGAAAGTGACGCTTTTGTCGAAACCAAACTAAAGATCATCACTAAAGTGATCACACAGATCGCCCATCGAACCTTAAAACAACCCGCTTTGGACTGTCCATAATCATCGTCATCACCTTTCGTATAACCCATTTGATCAATTCAACTAATTAGTAAACTTCACAATTAACTTTCTATTGAAAAATTTCTTAATTTAATTAGCTGTCTCTCTACCATCGATATGAAATCAATAATTCCTAACAAATTCCTCGGTGGTTTATCTACTCGTTCCTGTAGTAATCAGTTAATTGATCTGCTGGTATTTAGGATTAACTTGAATGTTACAGATCCGGTGATTGAAGATTTAGATAATTATCATCGTCATCAAATTCACATTGATTGGTGTTTTGTCTTATACAATTTGTTAATCAATATATCGAGTCAATTTCATCAATAATAATTTACAAAATAAACGGAATACATTAAATATCAAGTTGACAAACCTTGACAATTAACAGAGATTATTAATCCCTCAACATTGATGGTGGGTTAATCAAAATATCAGAGAATCTGTGATAAATTAATCTCATCAACTGATATAATGTTTGTTTTTAATTGTAGCAGTTAAAGTCAAGGGTTAGCTGTCTTTACCTATTGAATTGATTGTAACAAAATCAAATCAGATAATTAATGATATTGAGCAACATTAACAATCAATGAACAAAAATAGTAAATGATAAACAATTACCAAAGATTAATTCTTATCGATAGATTAATTTTTTTGTCCTCATTTAATTAAATCATTAAATTTATCGATTTCTATTGGTTTAAATGATTCTGATTTCACTTAATCTTTTCAGTGATTCAGAACTTTTTCTCGTTTCATCATCGTTAAACATTTTAATATGGAAATTGTTTATTATCTTTTGATTGTTTCTAGTTAAATTAATCACACAATTAAATGATCAAGTTTCAAATGTACTTTGAGATAAATTAACAATCAATTTCTCATCATCATCATCATCATCATCATGAATTCATCAAAACAATTTGGACCAAAGGATTTGATGAGTTAAGTCCGAAAATAGGTAAGCTTAACCATGTAACTAATAAATTAGTAAATTAGTTGAACAATTAAAGTGAACCTATGCTGATTTGTGAATTAATTTCGAGATAATTATGACTCTTCAATTCGAGAATTTGATTGAAGATTCAACACGGTTTCGAACATGAGAAAAAAATCTGAGTTCGAAAAAATTTATCTCTTTGGATTATCTCACAAAATCTTCGGTTATTCTTGGAATCGGTGAAAATTTATTACGATAAACTTTCCGTTCCAATAATGTTCTGATAATTGTTAAATGACTGAAGTTTGGAAAAGAATGAGTCTGAGTTACGATATTAATCTGCGTTGTTTAGAATTAGTTTATTGAATAAGATGAATTAATTAGTAAATGGATGAAATGTATATCTAAGAGTAACTTGCTCAATGAATAAAATCCCATGAAGCTTTGTTGATTATCTAGATAAGATTAACTTTTATCTCCGTGAGGATTAGATTTATGAAATAAAAGCAATTTGTTTACAAGATTGTCACTAATAAGATGAATTAAGTTGTGAAAGATTGGGTGGGAATTGCATTGATACGATTGTATTTCTCCGAGAATCTTTGATTATAATTGAAGGATCGTACATGGTTTGTGTCACTTCATCACCATTAAGATCATCTTCGATCGCTTGTTCTTCCGTCTTGAAGGTTGGATCCCATTTCTGTAGCTTAGATGAACCCAAAAGGGCAAAATAGTGAGTACCAAATATACTTAATCCAGCAGTTATTAAGAAAAAGTTTGACCAGGATTCGAGCGTCGGTTCATCACCGACAATCAGTGCAGCCGCTTGGTTCATAATAACCGAAGCAATATTTTGTGAGGTCTCCATAAGACCAACCAACGAACCAGCATAAGTCGGGGAAATGTCCAAATGCATAATGTAACAACCAGCGACCTGAGAGACACCGATAGCCTTTGATGCGACAACAAACGCTACAACTAATCCAGTTCGTCTACCAACATAAGTAGCACCGACCAACAGCAAAGATGAACCAATGAAACCTTTGAATTTAAATTGTTCAAATGAAATAATCTCTTCTTAAATCAGTCCCGAACTTTTATTCATCAGTTCACAAACGATAACTGTTCAGTATTCGTGATTGAATAAAAATCGTTCAGAGCAAAATATCAATTGCAAATGTTAAATTCACAAATAATCAAAAGGATGAGAATCCAATTGTTGTCTTAGTTATAATCCTAATGATTAGTTCTGATACTTGTAAATTGGATATTACTAATAATAATCTAATACAGTGTTTCCCGATTGAAGAAACCAAACTTTCAAATGAGAAAACCTTTTTTTCAATTGAAGAAACCAAAAATAAAAATTCGCTTCTAGTTTTCATTTGAAGAAACCAAACCACCAAATGAAGAAACCAAGTTTTCATTTGAAGAAACCAAACCACCAAATGAAGAAACCAAGTTTTCATTTGAAGAAACCAAAACGATTTTTAATTGTGATTAATTAATTAATTCTGAGTCGAAATTAAATTTAAATCACATGTATGATGATTTTGAATATGAAACTTCATTTCTAGACCGATTTTCGCTCTAAAATTAATAATTAAAAAATTTTCATTTGAAGAAACCCCAATGGTTTAACTCGTTACCGATTGAGATCAATGATACGAGATTTCGGACCTTCATTTTTTAATTATTAATTTTAGAGCGAAAATCGGTCTAGAAATGAAGTTTCATATTCAAAATCATCATACATGTGATTTAAATTTAATTTCGACTCAGAATTAATTAATTAATCACAATTAAAAATCGTTTTGGTTTCTTCAAATGAAAACTTGGTTTCTTCATTTGGTGGTTTGGTTTCTTCAAATGAAAACTAGAAGCGAATTTTTTGGTTTCAATTGTTTCTATTTGAAAGTTTGGTTTCTTCAATCGGGAAACACTGTATCAATTTAGTTATGAAAAAATATCTCTAAGGATTAGATGAATATTGTTATTGTACTAAATTGTTATTCCATTTAATTGCTAACCGAATGAAAATCAAGTGTAATAATTACTTACCAATGTCGGCGAAAAATTTTCGTAGAGCTGAAGTTGAGTATTTTCCCTGCGATCGCAATTTATCCGAAGTCCAACTGATTAAATTAGAACTGAATATGGAAACGATATAAGGTAAAGCTGATACAAGACCATTCTAAAAGGAATAATAAGAATAATTATCAAGATGTTAATTGTTAACTCAATGTTCTCTAATTAAAACCATTACCTGTTCAATTGGCAGGTCAAGAACTGTTTTAAAAAACGAAGGTATCAATCCCGAAATGATGGACTCCAACCAGCCCCAGGCAAAATTAGACAATATAAGAGCCCAAACAGGAGCTGAGGTCAGAACATATCTCCATGGTAAAGATACATTCTGAATGAAAATTAAGAAATAAATATCACCGGTTCAATGATTAGCGGAAAAGATTTACAAATGAATAACGAAAATGACACAATATAATCAGCTGATTCAATTAAAACTCTTTTTAATCATTGACTTGATTTCATTTTCTCACATTATGTTTATCACATTTTCCTTTTGTAGCTCAATTGTCTTAAAGTCTATTTACATTTTCTCAACTCTTTGCACAAATTAACTTGATTACTTTAATCAATCTTGTTAAGTGTATTGTTTTTCACTTCTATTAATAGTTGATTGAGACCTCTAATTGTCTTTATGAGTCTCAAAGGTAATTAATGAAAGAAATCGTTAGTCGAAGACTTGGTGAACTCTTTTGGTAAGAAATAATTACCGTTACTTTTTTTCTACTTGAATGATAGCGAACATTGGTACTTACTGAGTCTTCCGAGCTTGATGATCGATTCTCAATGATCTCTTTCCTTTCGGCATCAGAGATAAATGGGTGACTTTCAGGGTCATCATGGACGAAGAATAGCCAAAAGAAAGCAGTGACTAGTTGGATAATACCGAAGATATAAAAGACTGCAGGCCAACCACCGAGAAAGTCGGAGGAAGAAAGTAAACCGACCAACGGGTGAGTAATGACATTGGCTAAAAGTCCACCGGAGTTCATTATTGAGACAAAAAGTGTTTTCTCATATTTAGGTGCCCATCGAGAGACCAAAACATGGGCACAAGGAGCCGCACAACCGACACAAATACCATGAATAATACGAATCGCAAAAGCAGCCTGAAAAGACCACTGAGCTGCGATGGGGAAAAGTAACATTGTGACACCAGCTAATAACGCCAAGATAAAAGCCACTTTTCGAGGACCAAATTTTTCACTTATCCGACCTGCAGGAATAGGTGATAAAACAGCACCAATAAAGGTCGCTTCTAACAATTGATCGTTAGTTGAATGAGTCCAATTGATGTAATGTTTATTTCGTTGTACTTGTATAGTCGGCGGGTCAGATCCTTCTGGTAATTTGGTCCCATTAGTCAATTCAATTGGTACATCCTCGTAGTTTGGATCGGTCATCGCGACAATGGACAATGAAAGTGACGCTTTTGTCGAAATCAAACTGAAGATCATCACTAAAGTGATCACACAGATCGCCCATCGAACCTTAAAACAACCCGCTTTGGACTGTCCATAATCATCGTCATCACCTTTCGTATAACCCATTCAGTATTTAGATTCAAAAATCAGTCAACACTCACAAAGCAATTATAACAATCAAACTAATAATATTTTAGATTATTAAATTTTTTTCCCAATTTCGACCGTTTCAGTTTTGTCACTGACTCTTCATCAAGTGTCAGTTTAATATTAATTGTCAACTCATTATCAGGCCTCACTACTTTATCTACTCACTCAGGTATTAATTAATCACCTAATTGAACCCTGCAACTGCCTGACTATTAGAAAAGGATTAGCTCAGGTTAATCGTTTCGATTACGAATTGAAATCTCTCCTTAAATCCATTAATTAAGATTTAGATAGTCTCTGGTTAATCTAATCATCGTTAATTGATTCCAAGGTGGTCTTGATTGTCTCCATTAAGGAAGATGATCCAATTTCAATCATTAGTATTTCCTTTAAAACAAAACAAAAGTTTAATTACTGATCAAAATTTTACGAAAAATTGATTGATTATTATTGTGAATAGTAATCTAATCAATAATTAAGTCAAAAGGAAAAGATCAATCAGATAAATAATCATGTCAACGATAATCTAAGGCCTATCAACGTAATTAATTGTTTAATTGTAAATCAAATGCTAATCGTTGACTAATCTTATTCTGTTGATTGAAAATCTTTGAATAATCAAAAATGATTCATTTTCATGGTTAACTCATTGCGGAATATTTTTCAATGTTAAATAATATTCAAAGTTTAATCACTGAGCGCATGAAAAAAATGGCGACACAATTAACTGACTAGAATTAATTTTTATCAATGGATTACTTTGTTATCCTCTTTTTTTATTTATCTAACATGAAATTTGTTGCTTTCCATGATTGTTACATGATTCTGATTCACTGAACCTTTTATTAATTCAGAAACTTTTCTTGTTGGTTCCATCATGATTATTATCTCTTTCATGATTCTGATTCTTAGCATTGCTGATAAACATCATCATTATTATTAATATAACAATCAAGTTGAGTTTGCTTGTTGCACTAAATTGTAATTTAATCAATAGGACGCATGTTTCAATCTCTCTGATTATTACTGCATCAGAATAAGAATCAGAATCAGAATCAACATCTACAGTTGAGAATCTCCTGAAATTTTTACAATAGTAACAATAATAAGTTTACTTTTTCTGATGAAAAATTTGCAAATCTAATTGTTAATCATGTTAATCAACAATCAATTACCAGATTACAATTATCTAAAGTGAAAAAAATCAACTCCAATAATCTAATCTAATATCACCATAGGTAACATGGTTATTATTTTCATCAGTTTTTAATGTAAATTCAAATCAAACTGTTAATTGTTCAATTTAACAATCATCATCATGCCATTGAATACTTATCATAAGTTTCCAGTGTATGGCCCAGAAAAAATTAACAATCAATTGATTCAATCATCACCATTACCATCAATTAATCACAGTAATTTAACACTCGTATCTAAACTGGGTAAGTCTAAATGAAGTGGATTAAATTAACAATCAAAGTGAAAAGTACAAAATAATTTAAAATTATCAATTATGTTTACTGAACGTTTTGATCAAAAACCCAATCTAGTTAACTAATTGTTCACTTCCTGATTGATTATCAATAATAATAACAGAATTACATGAATTTGATTCTGATTCTGATTCTGACTCTGATTATCAGGAAGTAAATTGTTACGATTACAATAATTTCATTTCCATGTTAATCCAAAAATATAATAAACTAAATCCCTTATGAGGTTAACTAATCTGTTGAATATTGTTCAGGAATTGATTCATGGTTTTCATTTACATGATCAAATCAACAGTCAAAGATTATTACTCAGTTTGAGATTTGAATAGATTTTCAATCATGATGATAATTGAATTGAATCTGAATAAAACTGAGCTGAGAATTAGATTGAACTGAATGCAGTCAATCAGGAATAACACAATAAAGAATCTGAGAAATGTGAATATTTTTTTTCACCAAATCTTTTCAGTTGAACTTTTAATTAATTTCTGACTACGAATTCTGATTAAAATCACTTGGATTTCATGATAACTGAAAAGACTGAATATTATTATCCAATCATCTTTATCTTAATGAGAGAAATTGTTACATGTATTTGATCACGTTGGTTATTGATTGATTACTCATAACTGGATTTAGTTTCTCCTCTAATACTATCATAGTATTAAAATAATCTGTGGACTTGATTTGTTCAAGAATCCAGTTGATTGTGATAATTTTTTCATCAATTTAATGTAAATATTGTGTTTATTTACTTATTACATGGTGGAAAATGTTGATCTGAAACTTTTTCCTCTCATGAAAATCTCATCTGCTCTTGAATTGAATCAGAATCTAATCAAGATAAATATTTGATTCATGTTCATATTTCAGTTAACTGAATTTACAAGATGTTGATTCAGAAATTCAGATTCTCAGTCTCTTGAAAATAATATCATTATTTTTACCTTGAAAACAACTCACCGGGAATTCAATGTAAATATAATGAGGAAAACAGTTATTATTAAATTTCCTGTGACAATTTGAGATCATTAATTATAATTAGCTAACTGAATTATCGTTAGTGATTCAAGTTGATTGCAATTTCTTAAATGCTGATAGTTTTAATTGGAAGAGTGAAAAAACAATTGTGTCAAAATTTTAGCTCCTTTTAGTGTCTAACATTTGATAGATTTGTTCATAATGATAACCAATTAATTAACTAATTTTAAGGTTTATAATTGATTAGACACAAGTGATTAAATGAGTAATCATTTCCATGAAAAATATTATTAATATAATCACAATTTAATCTTTGAAACTCACAATTAATGACCAACCACAGTTAGTTAGCTGAAATGGTTGATACAAAAAGTTGTAAGTTTATCTTAACAATTAAGGTCACAATAACAAGAGCAACAATTAGAAGTGTGATTAGTTAATCAAATTAGTCTGAGGACAGTAAACTTTGATTGTTGTTCATTTAATCAGATTATTAATCAATAGTATTCAGTAGTTTGACCTTTAGTTATGATTGATAACGATTTCGTTCAATAGGAATCAGTTAATTAGATGATGAAAGAGAGAGAGAGGCTTAATTATCTCAATGATTAAGTTAATATAGAAGCATTAACTTCGTGATTAACTACAATTAAAGTTTTGTTTTTTTATTCAATTAATGCCAAGCAAAAAAATTTATTCTGACAAATTTTCATGGTTATCAGTTTGATTCTGATCATGAATACCATGAGTATCATGTTATGTGAATATCATCATGATTTTTATCAAGTTTTATCATGAGTTTTCACAATTGATGATCAGAATTAGAGAGATGAGGATATTAATCTTGATAATAATCGGGCGAAATGATTATTTGTGTATAGATTCACCATGAAATTATTTTCATGATGATTACAATTGAATTTTTTTCTCTCTATATCATAATTGATTCCGATTCCATTTTGTGAGGTATCATTTAATTTTTAATCATTAAGAACTCATGAAAGCCTCAGAATGCTAAGGATTATTATGAAAATGTTAGATTATCATGATGATTGTTTGAATATCTTGAATAATAATCATCAACATTGTAAATTGTTTCATTCAACAAGTAATCTAAATAATAAACTGAATTTAGGTTATTATTCAGATTAATCTCAATATTTATAAGAACTTTTTTTTTCAAATTTCTAATTCAAATCAATTGGTGTCATCTGTATAATCACCATGAAATTTAGTGAATTTTTTACCTCCATGAATCTGATTCTAACATTAGCTGGAAGTGTCAAAGTTCAAGATTGAATTTAGTGCTACAAATCAAACCAAATTTCATTATTTATATCAAATTGTGATTGAGTTAAAGACTTAATTATATCAGGATTTAAATTATTACAAATATTAAGCTTAGTCTTTGATTGTCGTTTGAACTATTAAAATCATATGAATTCACTTGATTGTGTATTTGTCTCGTTAATCGTGTTTATGATAAATTGTTATCTGAAAAGCTTAATAAACATCATTCATTAATCAAATTGATTGTTGTTTGCAATTTAATTGAGTTTAATAAACAATATATTATCTGATTTTAATTTACAACACAGATAATTGTGATTTAGGCTCTAATAATAACAGCAAAAATCGTGTTGATAATAACTTTGCTTGAGCCAAATATTAATAATTTAATTGTTAACAATCAATAAGCAACTATTAATAAATCATTAACCATTTGACTTTTATCATACTCAAACAAATAGCAATAGCTAATATAAAACAAAGTATCATGATTAACAATTGAAACAATCAACTGTAGTGATCACAAATTATTTTGATTTCCCGTTAATTGTTCAAAGGGATTAATCAGAAAAATCAATCAGTTTAATTTATTTATTATTTGACCTTTATTTTTATCCATAGACAATCAACATGAATGAATAGATGTTCAAAATGTTGATGATGCTGATAATTGTTACAATTGACTGATCATAATTAACAAAGACAATAATCAACATCTTAATAATAACAATCAGAATAATTAATAGAAAATGGTTTTTGATCAATCAACTGCATCAATAATTTGTTCATGCTTACAATGTATTGATAAAAAGGATAAAAATCAACTGATTGTGTGGATGATTACAATTTTTAATTATTAAATAGATTGCCGCTCAGACCGAATTACAATTAACCAATTGTGAAAATGAACCAGAAAAACTTTAAAATCAAAATGAAATCATTTAAATTATACTGCCCTTTGAATAGTAACAGTTATCATCTTAATTACAACTGAATTAATATTAATAATCTGTATGTGATGTTTAGATAAATGTACTCAGGTTTAAATTGTTCATTTCTAACTATGGTAATGGTTAACATGATTATTGTTACTTTATGGTGAAAACTGTAGTTATAACTACAGTTTTAACCTTGATTGTAATTCAATTACAAGGTAAATGTTTGCTTCCATATAATGATGATTAAGTTTAAGATAAACTCATTGATCAACATGAATTTCAAGTGAAAGTACCGTTACTTTTCAATTTTTAATCAATTAACATTTAAAATGGAAACCAAACAATCACATCTTTGAGTGATTAAAATTAAGATCATCATGATAGTGAATCCATTTAATTGATAATCTAATACTCACCTCAATGATGAGTAACAATCAACTTACATTAAACTTTTCTTCTTGTGATCATAATTAACTAAATCATCACAATTCAATGAGTTATTAAATGTATTGATCAAATTGGTCATTTTGTGATGAAATCCATTAATCAAACCAAATGATAATCAACTGAAAGGGATTTTACTTATATAGAGGAAGAAAATTCTAAATTTCTAATTACAATTAGTAAATGAGGATTCGGTGTATTTATATATCATTAGAGTAACAATGAGGATATTTAATTGTTTACATTGAGTCTTTTCTCAAGAATCTAAATCTAAATTATCTGAATGAAAATAAGATGATTAAGATGAATTCACGTTTCCATTGGTTGTTGAGTAATCAAAAAATTAGTTGTGATCAACAATTAAGGTGAAATTACATTGACTGTTGCGTAAATAAATAGGATTTAATTCAAATACAGAAATCATCAATTACTTTTATCTAATAAACAATTAAGAGATTGTAAATATAAATGAAGACGGTTGAGAATCAATTTTACTATTTGTATTGTGCTTGATTACCTTTGTATTATCATCTTTATATTAATATGATATTTCAAATGATCATCATGAGTAAATATTAATTACTAATGAAAATGACATCTCTTGATTGCTTTTTTGCGTATTGTCATTCAATGAAAGGATCATTCAAATATGACTACGATTAACTTAATCAACAAATAATAGAAATTAATTCTTGATCAACTCAACTTCAACGCTAACTTTAGTACTAATCAATCCAAGAAATTAACTCTAAGCAATACAATTAATCAAACTCAAGTAATTTAAAAACATCTCAATAGTAAATATTGATTAAATTAGTTACATTTATTGATCAAGTTTTGCTTTGGTCACTGTTTCCTTAATTGTCACCATCACTTTCTTGATAATAATCATGATGAGAAGTCATTTCGATAACTTGTCTTTTCAATTCAATTAAGTTAATTGTTTCCTTGTAATTAAAAAACCAAATCATTTAGTAACTTTTCCTTGTCTTTGAATTTAGTTAATCCAAAAATTTTATCGTTTTGTCACTTGATACAAATTTTGACATTTTCTTGATCCCAATGGTCTAATAAATCACTGCAATGTTATCCAGTGAATATCCTAATATTATAAAAGCAAGAAAAATAAGATTATAGTCTAATAGAAGTGAAAATTAGTCGAAACCTTTACGATAATCAAATTAGGAGAGAAAAGGATTGAAGAAATGATTAAATGTGATTAGTATTGTTATCATGTGAAAACAATTTAAATGGAAATAAGTTAAATTGAAAACATTGAACTTAATTTGTTTCTAATATTTGTGATTTTGTTAATTTTCCAGGAGCAAGTCATCTAATTTACATTGGAATTGCATCAGGTTGTACGTTAATTGTTCTAATTGTTTGTTATATAATTAAATCGGTTCACAATAAACGTAAAAAATGTTACGATGCAATCGATGAGACAACACGGACAATCATCTCGATGCCTCAAGCACGAAGAGAATCAAATAAATCTTTCCAAGGTGTTTGTGTTTAGTAAGTTGATTGTGATTATCAAATCATTTTTTCCAAATGATTAACCAATTGTCCTTTATTTTAAAGTCAAAATCAACCAATTGATTTCATCCTCCCTGGAATATCAACTCATCTTCAACCAGCACCAACTCCAAGTAGATTAAAATCACCTTCTCATCATTGTTCAGAGACACAACTACAATGTTCTAATGATCAAAGCTTAATTGCTGATTTATCAAGATCTGAATCTCTTGAATCGTTGATCATCACAAAATCTGGTGGTTCGGAAGTTGTTGAAAGTGGATCGAGTAAACTTGGTGGTGACAATCAACTGGAAAGACCAAGATCCTCTTTGTTGGGTGGATTAAATCCTGAACTTTATCGTATCGGTGGAGTTGATCTTGAAGGTGAAGATGACGATTTCCGATAATCATAGAGGTAGAATTTGGTTCAAAGTTAATTACGAGGAAAAGAATGAGCAACTTACCATCAGTTTACTGAAGATCAAAAATTTACCCTCAAGGGTAAAAGGATCAGTAAATTGTTCCGACCCATTTGTCAGGTTAGTATAACTCAAATAAAGTTGATTGATTTAAATATATTAATACAATATTAACCATGGTAGAGTAAATAAATCTACGATAATCAAATATTATTGAACCAGAATATAATACTGATTTAATCAGCATTCCATTTACACCCAAATCAGTCTGGATTCATGGGTATTCATTTTATCAAATATCAAAAAGCCAATGAGCACATAATCATGATAATCTCTGCAACATTTTCCTCGTCATCATAATAATAGTTTGAGATCTTCTTCCTGCCTTTTCAATGTAAAGATATTGCTGATTCTCAGGGAGTTAATCATGTTGACGAAATAATTGAAATAGGTACACATAAATACGCAAGTATGAGAGAGTAACATGTCGAACATCCAATTACTAACCAATTGTAAGATCCTAAGAATAGAAAAATAGAGAAAAAGAGAAAATAAAAAAAGAATTAGTCTTTGGAGAGAAGAACAATAAGTTAGTTCTTGATAACATTTTCGACAGAGATGATGACAACTCTTCCCATGGAACATTTTAGATGACAGATTAAAACGAACCTTAGAACAACTTCTTCGATTCTTGTTTTTTTTCTCTTCTTCTTGATCTAACATGAAATCGAAAAAAACATTAGAACTTTTTCTATTCTTATCATTATATCAATTCGATCACGTTGACTTGAGATTTGTTACCATTTCTTTACTCCCAGCTAATCACTTTATTCCTCAGCAAGAATCCAAATTCTTTGAAATTTATTTTGTATCTTCATTTGGATTCTGTTATTTTTTGTTTCTCCTTATAAACGATAATCATTTACCCATTGATAATGATGATGATTAACACTCATGATTGGACATATTTCTCATTTCATGGTTGCCAGAATTTACCTTTTGCCCGATGGAAGGCGATATGTTCAATCTAAAGTTAAAAAGAAGACCTGTAATCCGAAATTCGATGAAAATTTTGTATTCCAGGTAAGTAAAAGTATCCACTGGACACCCACAAATCCACTAATCGAATCACTGACCTTTAAATGGACCAAAGTCCATAGACGATGTTTCATGATAATAGTAAATGTAGATAATTGTAGAAAAGAGATGAAAAAATAAAATGGAATAAGAATCGGCCAAACAATCAGATTAAAAAGTTCTTAGAAATGTCAAACATTTGGAATAGAAATTAATTGTTGGCTTATCCATCGAAACGAAATCTTTAGATTCTATTAGATTAGTGAATCTATCTACAGTTTATCTCTACATGAAGACTGGAATAAAAAAGAGAAAAAAGAACAATTTTTCCAATTTTTCGATCAGAAAATTACTAATTCCAATAATCTCCATGTAGGGAAATTCTGATTCAGGTAAAAGTTAATATTTACATAATTGTTGAGGTGAATTACAGTTTACGTTTACCAGTGATTTCACTTCAGTGGTTTTAATTGTTAACTCTGGTCTTTGTTGAATCGATGAATGAACTGAATAGAGTCTGAAAGGAAAATAACATAATCATGTTAACGATATTGTAACTGAATATTGTTGAGTGTCTATCTAAACATGGAAAGAGTTGAGTTTTTGTTGAACACTGAAAGTTATTCAATTTAGTTTCAACAAATTTAATTTCACCTCCAGTAAATTCATCATAATTATCTAATGATTGTTGTTGATCCAATTTTTCCCAATCACGTTTACATCAATGGAACCAAACACTTATTCATCTTAATATAAATGCCAACAAATTGAATGTTTTCCGTTGTCATTTGAAAGTTAATCTGTCCATGGAAAAGTGTGATAGTTCAATTTATCTCGGTGAAAATAATCTAAAATAAACATGGTAGATAGAGCAGAAAATTGTGATATTAATTAGATAACCTTTAATCAAAATCTTCCAACAGAATCAAATGATTGAAAGTGATTAAGATGCACAATAAACAAACAGAAAACTTGATCATTTTGTTTACATTCAACATTATCAATGAAACACTTTTGCTGTTCGTAAATGTTTAGTTAATTGGTTCGATTTTCACAATTAACTAATCCACCAAGTCCATTAGACCAATAGAATCAACAAGAAATCACCATAATTAACCTTTGATTATGGTGATTTGGACAATTGATATTTGACGATTGATATTTCTGATTAAATTGTTCCCTCGGTGTATTGTTTTTTTTCTGTAACAATTTAGGTTCCAAATAAATCAGTTCAAGATAATTCACTTCGATTAACAGTATTGGACAACGATAGAGGAAAAAGACACAATGTAATTGGCCACGTTATCGTTAAGCTGAAAGATCTTGACTTCATTTCGTCTAATCCTCCACTTCTTTGGCGAGACTTGGAATTGGAACAAGATGAGGTAACAATTAGTTAACCAATTAATCAAATAATCACTTAATCACTTACCTGTATTTCTGTTTCTGTTAACTCAATTGCTTTAATAAGCCTCCATCTGAATCTGGTGAAATAAATGTGAGCCTTTGTTACAATCCGATGATTGAAAGATTAACCATAACCGTTTGTGAAGCCAAAGACTTGCGGTGGCCTGATGAAACACCTCTAGGTAATTAATTAACTAACTACCTGTTCATTTAACTTACCTTATTTGTTAAATTGTCACCAAGAGTTAACAATTTGAAAATGATTGTCATCAAAAACATTAGATGATTTCAATTGGACAAGAAAACACAAAGTGGAAAATTTAAAAGATTAGTTAATGTTTGTTACTTTCCAGTGGATTTAATATTCCCAATTACTTTAATTTAACTACTGTAATTAACTATTCCATGAATACTAATCTCTGTTCAGATGAGAAATGTCTAATTATTATGAATAATTAACTAAAAAAAAGAACAATTTAAATCTCTAACCTTTAAAATATTCTCTTACTTATAAACACAATAGGAACTGAAAGGGTTAATACGCTTTGAATTTCCTTCTATTAATTTTTTCTGTTCTTTTCTTTAATTTTTTGGAATAATTAATTTTAATTGTTCCAAAATGTTTATTATTTAAAGTGTCTTATTATCACAATTTACTATTTGTACTTTGTTCTTATTGAGAACAATTAACCAGTTATTTCATTCTGAATTTGTGATCAACCATTAGGACGATTGAGATTATCAAGTAATTGGTCTTGTTAATTGTTTTGTCTTTTTTTATTAATTAGAAACTTGTGTTAAGATTAGTCTATTTACCGGAAGTAAATTGGTTAAAGCTAAGAAAACATCAATGGCGAAGAGAAATTTCCAGCCCAATTACAATGAGTCCTTCCATTTTAAACTGAATCAAACATCGGTGGCGATTTCTCATGTTCTCATTCAAGTTAATCTCGTTCATGTTACAACTAAAGGTAAGACTGAATTTTTTGTTTTACTCTTGGAATCTCAATTCCATCTCTTTATTATTATCTTATTATTATTTTATTATTCTGATTCTGTGTTGTTATTTTTTCCATTTCTTATTCTTTTTCTTAGCTGATAAATGTCTGGGAAGAATCGTCCTTGGTTCTCACATGTTTGCTCGTGGCAAAGCCTTGGAACACTGGATAATAGCGACTACCACCACACCTCATAAACAAGTTCGACAATGGCACAAGTTAACCTGAACTTCATCTTAATTGCTTAATACAATTGACCATCAACAGAATATTTTAATCATAACAATCTAATGAGTCATCTCATGTAATAACTTTTCCATGTTTTCTGTTGGAACGATTTTTTCCCTTCTATTTTACATTATCATGATTCGTCGGAGCCTCTTTATGAATATTCAAATTTTCTGGAAGATTTTAATAGAAACCAATTGGAAACTATTAATAGTAATAATAAATAATCTTCATGAAAATTTCGCCACCAATCAAAATTGTCTTCTCATATTACCTTCAATCTAATTTAAATCTCATTCTCATTAACTTAATCATTATCAACATCATTTCCAATTTGATTTAACGTAACAGTTTGGATATTCAACCGCATTCAACTAATTAAACCATAAAATTGTTCACTGAAGAGATTTAATTTAGTCAAATGATTTAAATCATTCAAAGAAATTGACATTTTATCCTTACATGTACAATTAGATTTTGTATATTATTATTTTCACAAAAATGATATTTTAACGAGACAAACTCTGTGCAAGATTAATTATCTCTGTTGATTGTTAATTAATTGACCAATATCTTCATCACTTTGACTTCATATAGAAATTAAAAAGATATTTACAAACATACTGAATACTTAGATTACTGAAAAATTGACTATTCTAAAGGGTATGATTCAGTTTACTTTCCAGATTTTGATTCGGTGAAAATTTAAATAAACCGCTCATTGATTTTTTCTTAGCATTTACCCTCTTAGATGGCGTTGATTTCGCTACCATATGGTTTTGTTTAATTTCGGTTTTTTTATTTACTTTTTAAATTGTTACAATTTTGTTGATCAATTTTTGGTCTAATTGAGTTAGATTAATAAAGTATCATGGTTTTATCAATTTTTGGTAAGCAGATTACATCTGCATCGAAGATATGTGCAAATAGTAAGTGAAATAATTGACTCTCTTTTTTTCTGTTGCCTTTGTTTTTATCAGTTTGTTATTTATCAACTTTCATTGTCTTATCTAATTATTTTTCATTTTTTGAATTATTTATAGATCCTTGTCATCTTATTTTCACCAGGAATTCTGTTGGTTTGGCTCACAGTTTTTATAAAGGTCCCAAAAATCGCGTTGAAGTGCCACCTTCGTTTGATCGTAAGTTCATCATAATGACTTCCATTGAACGACATCGTTCAAAATAGTCCAATTATCTCAATTAACTAATTAATTTCTTTTATTTATTTTGGTGTTTACAAATGAAATTCTAGATATTATCCTACCTGATCCGGAATACAGAAAATTACCAGCACTTCAAAGTGTTCCAACTACTCCAAATAACAAAGATGAGATGAAAATCGCTCGCAGAGATTATGACGCAAAAGGACCTGAAACAATTCATAATCGTCTTCTTTATAATCAATATGGTTTAGTGGTAAGACAATTAGGCCATAGAAAAATTGATCAATTTATCGTTTACAGAAATTAACTTGTATTTCCATCATCAAATATTTTTAGGCTTTATCTGGTGGTCATTTATATCCAACCCATTTGAAGATAATTAGAGATTCGGTTAATCGTTATGTGTCAAAGGATAGATTTGCTGTTTGGAGAATCGAACCACCATGGAAAACAATCACTCGAAAGGTAACATATCTAAATATTTAATTTGATTCTTTTCTTGGCTTCTAAACTTCATCTTATTTTCACTCTAGTCACCTGGTAAAAAACTCGGAGGAGGTAAGGGTAGTGTCTTTTGCTATGCTACCCCAGTTCGAGCTGGTCGAGTTATCTTTGAATTTGGAGGAAAAGTCGAATTTGAAAATATTCTGAAAATGTTATTAGGTGTTGCAAGAAGATTACCTATTGATGCTTTACCTGTTTATTCAGAATTTTTCACCGAATTTCAAGAAGAAATGGCCGAAAGAGAAAAGAACAACCTGAATCCTTTGACCCTCGAACATGCAGTGAAAAATAATCTAGCCGATTGTAGGAAATACATGACAGCTTATGAATTATTAACAAACGGAAGATACAGATAGAAATTTGGACAACTTTTCGCTTTTCACTTTCAACAATCAGTTAATTGTCAACACAAAGTAATGAGCAAATTTATATGTTTAGTATGTAAATTAAATTATTGTTATAATCTGTACAAGATAAATACTATTACAACTCTTTTCTCATTAACTAAATTTGGGTTATACAAACAAAAATTGATCCATTTTAATCAATTGTTAAAATTAATCAATTCTATTATTAGATCTCTTTTTTATCAGATGGAATTTTTAAAAATTATACAAAACTGTAATTAGAAAGAAATGAAAAATTTGATGGAGACTCTTTTGATCATGGAGAACATTTTAACAGCGAAAAAAATATTATTTATCGATACAATGGTTCATGGTGATTTAAAGTTCTCTAGATTTTCACAATTAAAGATGATCTGTATCAACAGTTATCTAAATCAGATTTGTTTATATATAAATAGAATAACAGATTACCAAAGAAAAAGGAGAGAAGAAAATTGGAGAAAAGTTGATTAAGATATTTGGTTTTCTCATGAATTCATTTACGAGGCGAATAAAAAATATCATAATTGTTCATTCCTTTTCTCTATCATGTTTTGTTCATCATGCTGTCTGAAGGAACATGAGTGACCACTGAATCTGAAACAGATAGAGAGAACTCTAGAAACATCATTAACACAATTGTATCACAATTTGATTCACTTTGTTTTTCTTTTCAAATCGGTGGTTAAGTTGATGAGGTTTTTGTTGATACTTTTCTTTCAATTGAGTTTGATGATGAAAATATGATGATGGTGAAGTTAAATGGCGAAGATGATTAATGATGAAAATGTTGTAGAGAGAGAGAGAGAAAGGAGTTGATAGATGATCCAAATTATGAACAAAAAAAATGGGATAGAAAATAGATTTTGTAAGGTCTTTTAAACTTATAGTGTGTGTTGATTATCAATGATTTGTTTTTACAATTGTTCCTTTGTTTTATCGTTGACGAGGGTTTTTTTTCTTCATGTTCTTATATCAGTAGAAACTCCTGAATCGTTGAGATCACCACTGAAACGTAAATTACATTCACTTATATTTGGCTCATTCGGAGCGACTTCATCTGAATCGTTTTTATCCACGAAATCATCATACTCTATGGTTTGACCGGAACAGGAACGAAATATTGAAAATTTCAATGATTGGGTAAAATTATCACGGATTCTTTCAAAAAATGTTCTCTCTATCATTTCATCGTAAGATTGAAAATCAAAATCAGCTACTTCAATACTCAATTCTTTCCTCTGTCTCATATGTATGGCAATACCAGCGATAATGATTAAAACTGCTAAGATTATACTGCAAACAGGGATTAAGATGAAGCTTAATTGAGCTCGATGTTCAACTAGAAAAAAGAAAATGAGAAACAAAATTATTGTTAGTATCAAATTTACGGATAATACTTAATGTTAATTGATCGAGTTACAATCATAATACTTACTCTCATAGATTAGGATGGTCATGTTTTTGGTGAATGATGAGACGTCATTGGAAACTTTAGTGATTAAATTTTTCTTTCCTTTTGCATCAAAATATCTTGTTATTATGAAGAAACTTTCATTTGTTGATGTACAATAAGGAATCAATAATGTATCATTATCTGGTATATCTAATATTTGCCAGCAATACCAGAAAGGTGGAGATCCACCATCGATTTTCATTGTAAGTTGTAAACTTTCATCTCGAAATAGTTCAACATTTGTATGACCATCAGCGGTTAAATTGTGAATTGGATCACGACTTGTTAATACAATATCAAAGGAACCATTTTTTTGCATTAACACTTCATTTGATGAAGTATTTAAAGAAGCAAAAACAATGACAGTTATATTATTTGGTTGTGGTTTAGTGAAATTAGATAAAATGGTTTGATCAAAATATTCCTCTTCAGGTGATCCATTGATAATCCATTTGTATGTTATATTGGCTGAAGCGAAAAAATCACTTGGATCATGAATTTTGGCTGTCATGTTGACTTGACTTTCGGTGGAAACAAAATTTCGTGCAATCGACTCTTTAGGAATTGCTTGTTCATAATTAATTGTTCCCAAGAGTGAATCTAAAAGAGAGAGAGAGACAAATTAGTTATCATTGAAAAAAAAAGTGATACGAGTCTAGTTTAATTGACCTTGATTAACAGATGAAAAGTGATAATTAAATGCGTAAATTTTGATTAAATATCATTTACACAAATAAGTCACATGTTGATTAAAATTTTTTGCTACAAATCTAGTTACAAGTAATTGAATGTGTAAATAGAAAATAGTAAATAAAAAAATTCAATCAACAACTATTAATAATTATCATCTAATGTTACCATGAAAACATTGCTATGATTGGGCGTTTGTTGATAGTCTCTGATAAAATTACGCTTAACAAAGGCAGTATATATGGAATTACATAAGATAATCTCTTTTTTTGATAATTAATTTAAAGAAAATTCTCATTAAATTTGAGATAATCAACTAACCTGAAAGTTGAAAGGTAGATACAACGGTTCCTATTGAGTAGACGGGAGTCCACATGAAACGATACCAAACATCAACTTCTACCAGGTAGAGTTGTTTATTTGTGGAAACATTTGGTGAACGAAAGGTTACAGAATGCCGAACATTATCTGCTGTAGATATAATAGATGTATCTTTGTCCGGAAAATCTGGAAATTTAAATCGATACTCAAAACGAGGAGCAATTGTTGAGTAGGTGTTGAATACTTTAAAGGTTATCGGTGTGTCAATTGTTGTAGGCCCATCATTGTAAACGGTTATATAATCACCGGCCACTGGATATAAAAGGAAAAGGCAATAAATCAAATGAACCACCATTGGTCTAGAACTGACCTTCATGTTAAATAGCCAGTCCATAATCCAAACATATCCAATCCCCCTGTAGAATAAATTTAATTAATATCAAGAAAACAATTAATTCAAATCAAAAACAAAGATGACAAAAAATCAACTAAGGTAAAAGGAAAACCTTTCAATCATCTTGACCAGTTAATTTTACCAAATTTTACTTACATGTTTAAAATCAATGGAATTCAAACTAAATCGCCAACATTTCACATAGTTAATTAGTAAAAATTAACAGCCTATGATTAAAATAATCGGTCAATAATTACAATTAAACAATAACAATGAAAGTAAAAACAAAAAATTATTACAGAAAATGAGAAAAAAATTATCCACCAGATGTCGCTAGTTGGAAGCGAAAGCGCCAAAATTTAATTGTCTACAATTAAGTGAATTTAAATTGTAATTGATTGACTTAATTTCTTCCATACAATTAACCATAATACTCTGAGATTAACCTTTATGGTTAATGGATTAATTAAATGACCATTTGATAAAACAAGTTAACCTTTTAAGTAAATCAAATTAACCTGAAAACTTGACCAGAGACAAAAAAAAGTTAATCATAATCTTAAATTAATCCAATAGATTTACAATAATCATAACTGCACCTTTAACAATTGTGAACAACAACAATTTAGACAATTTAAATTGTAATCAAATCAAATCAAAGTCTTCAGGTCCACGAGTTGGATTAATCTAAATTGACTGAGGTGTGTTATCTAATTTCATATTGATTAGTTGATTGTTATTGATTAGAAACAATTGAAAAATCAAATGAACACAATGAACAAAATTAAATTCATCATTAACACTAATCAAAATTATATAAAATGAAATATATTAAATAAATTGTTAACTGTTGTTAATCTGTAACACCGAGAAAAAAAAAGTAACAGTTACAATTTAATTACAATTGATTCACATTTCAAATTAACCTTGACAATAAAATGAACTAAATTATTTTGATTCAAATTAAGGTTTGGTCATTATCAATTTAAATTATATTGACCAAATAACCATTAAACTATTGACCAAAAAATCAACAATTCAACAAAGTATAATGATGAAAACAAAAATTACCTCCACCCAATTAATATAATCAACAATTAAGAGAAAATTTTCTTTCCAAATTGTGATTACAATTAAAATTTAGAAAATACAATTTACTTTCGGATTCAATCAAATTTAATGTAATATTTTTGTTTCCTAAAATTATTCAAATCAAATCAGTTGGTTTTACCAACGATACTCAAAGTATTTTAATTAGAGTTGAATTAAATTTTAATCCAGTTTTTGGTAACCAAATCAATAGTAACAATTTGTTTAATTTAGACTTGAAATAAAACAAAACAAAACCTAAATCAGGTTAATTAGTAAATTGTACAACAATACCAACCATAACTTATTAGCAATAAATGATTAGTTTGAAATCAACCTTGAAATTAACAACAACAACAATTAAAATATATTAATCACTATTAACCAGATTATTGATGATTAAATTGGTTAAATTTGACTTATTAAGATTAATCAGTTTCATTTTAATTGTTTCAACAAAGAGAAAGAGCCAGTAAAAAATTTACTAATTACTTTTGATTGTTGATTTAAATTCAATTCAGTTCAATTGTAACCTTGATTAGAGAATAGCATTTAATTATACTCATGTTAATTATCAGTCAATTCTAAACAATTAACAAGCTATTATTGTCGGCACTAACTGTTCATTAATTTTTCAAGCTTAATCATTAATTTAAATTGTTCATTATCATTGAAAACATTTCAATCAGTTGAAACAATAACGATAACGATGAAATCGCCATGAACATTGAATAAAATTCAAATTCATGAAACAGTTTATTCAATGATATTGAGATTGGATTAAGTTATCCACTAATCGATATCTTAATAACTATTAACAATCAACGACAATTAAGTGTTTACAAATCAAACTCACAATTATTGTAACAATCAGTTGATTACTTTATTTAATATTCAATTCATTATAATTGATCATCAGTATTTGAATTGAATACAAAACTGTTATGATTGTGATTAAAAAACTTTTTGTTTCTTAATTGTTTGATTAAAACCGATTGTGATAAATATAAACATTTCATTGGGAAGATAATTGAACAGTAACAATCAATATGATCAAGGAAATTAACTATTGATTAAGAATATAGATTGTTAAATAGGATTTTAATTGTTTGTAACAAGTTGATTTAAAATAAATCAATCAAATTAATCTAATCAATTCTTGTTGGTATTGAAACGGAAGTTTTTTTTTGTTCAAGATAAATCTGAAAAAAATGTGATAATCAATCAATAAAATCAAGTTAATCACGGAAATCAGAAATCAACAATTTAGCTAATGACCAACTTAAGTGGTCAGCAAGTGTAAAAATTTAAACACAATTGTGATTAAATTAAATCAACTTACACATCGAGCTAGTTAACCAGAAAAGTTAAAAGTTTAAACAACTTTGATCACAATCAAGATACAAATTGATGATAATCAATTTAAGCACAAACTGCAAACTGATTGACCTTTAATTAAATTAAAACAATCATCCTCTTGATCAATAACTAATTAATTTTAACTAGATAATTACTGATTAGTTAATCAGAAAATGTGATCATAAAATTAAGATTTAAGGTCAGATAAAATTGTCGACCATTAATTGTCGTGAGTTCGATGGCTTGAAATTTATTGATTTATACGAAAATTCAATACGAGGTTATAAGTTTCATTCGAGAGGACATCATGCTCCATGGAGGAAAAGCTGAATCGGACTTTCGACCAGCATTCCCAACGAATTGGACGATCGCTAAGTCGAGGCCATTACCAAGGAAAGAGATCAACTGACCACTAGGGCGATTATCAGAGAGAGAGAGAGAAGTAAGTAAAACTGTTGACCCTAACAAGTTCAGAGTCTTCAGGGTAACATGATGGAAGATGATATGATTCATATTCTAGAATCCTAGAAATTTCTCAGAATCAGAAAATATGTCGAAATTATCTGATTCCTTAGTACATGATAAACATTTCGATATCAAATTGTGATGACAATTTAATAAGTAACCAATTAGTCGAGAAGTAATCAACTTCTTTTTGGTTTTAATTGTGCAAATATTAGTCTTCTAATTGTTCATGATTAGTTTTCACTGTATCAATAACCCAGCGGCACAATTATTAATAATATTAATTCATGATATTAATTATGGTTAACGGGTAAAATAATTAAATGTGATTATTATTAATTTTAATACAGCAATTTGATCATTCAATCATTCAGTTGAGATATAAAATTAAAGTTCATTACCTTGATTAATTGTTAATAGTATTTTTGATTGGTAATTTCTTCCGGTTGATTATCATAAAAATTCAAAATTTATATTATCAATTTAATTGATTCTCTATTCCTTTTAATTGATAATAGTTTCAATTGTGAACAGCAAATTACTATTACAAGTTAATTGTGATCAACAACAAAACTTTATTCATCGATGAGCACAATTGATTAATTGTGATTATCAACTAATGATAAACAATTTAATGAAAGCCTTTGAGCAAGTCCAATCTACTCACTAATACTTGATAATCATTTTCAATGATAATTAGTTGCAATCATCGAGAGTTAATTGTAATTATAATTTAAGACGGTTAATTATGATAAGACACCTTGATTTAATTACTGATTTACTCACTGATCTGATTGAGAAAAAAGTTAATTCAATGACTAGATTGATTTCCTCTTGAAATATAAGGAAAATTAAATTAGTTAATTGAAACTTTACCGAGACAAAGATATTACAAATCAATTTTGAGCAACAATTAGTTAATCACTTGATTTAGTAACAAAGTGTTTCTTGAATCAAAGACAATCAATATCAACAATTTAACTTGTAGTTTAATTGTATAACCTTAAAAAATTAACAGATTCAAGTAAAAAATTGTTCATTTTTAAATCGTTAATTGTTTGAAACTTTAATTGTCACAAACCCAAATTGTAACCTTGTTATTGAAATCAAATTAATGATATTTATTGGATTAATTTACCATTGATTTAATCAAACAATATTGATTGTGATTTCATGGTTAACAATTAACTGATCAGACACATAATTAAATATCTTGATTATTATTCCTGGGTAAGGTTATTATAAGAATCAGATTAATTGTTAATCTAAATTAAACTGATATTAAATCAATACAATATTTTGATTGCTGATCACTAATTAAGTTTTAATTTTGTTCCCCCTGAAACTTTTCAATCTTAATCAAAAGCAATCAATATACAACAACAAACCATAGCTTAAAATGGTCAGTTAATTGTGTCGATTTAGTTGATTGTTAACTCAATGTCCATTCAAGGTTATGATCACAGTTTAACAATTAAAAGTTGATTTTTGATTGTAAACTTGATTGTAATCAACATGAAAAAAAGCTAATAAATCTAACCAAGATCAATTTCATTTTGATCAATCACCTTAAAGGTAATTATAATAATAAGATTAACTGATCAAATATAGTGATTAATTACTTGGGTTGATTATTGTAACAATTAAATTGTACCAATGATCATTAATACAATTAAATTAACAACACCAACACCTTATGTCAACTTGCTCTGGTTAAAATTAAATCTCATGTCTAATTCAATTGTGATTAACTGATGACCTGGAATTAGATTGTTACAAGTAAATTAAATAATCGTAAGTGAAAGTTGTTGTTGTTGTTGTTGATTGTTTACAATTAGAGTTTACAATTGTATTGATAAACCTTGAAGAATGAAAATTAAATCAATTACAATTGAATTTGAATAATGATCTTATTATTATCTAAATCGTTGGTCAAATTTGATGTATTAATTATTAATCCATTAAGATTAATAGATTACAATTTAGGTTAGGATAATCCAATAACCTTCATCTATGTTATCATCAACTTTAAATTGTTGATCAATTTTGGGTAACAATTAATAATAAATATAATACTTTTCATCGGACAACAATCAAAAATATGGTCAATATTTAATATAATATAATAATTACTCTTATCATTTAATTATTAAAGTTTTTACATTACCTTAATTGTCAATTGTAACTAAATTGTAACTTAAATTTACCTGTTAATTTATATATTTGTATGTAATACTAACTATTGATTACCCTTGGACTGAATTAAAAGTCATTGTTAACTGTAACAATCAAGTAATTGTTCAGATTGATTTTAAAACTCTAGAGCTTAATTATCAAACCATAATCATCATTATTAAATTATTGTTATCATGTTGTTGGAAACTTTTAATCAACTAATCATAATCCTGAAACTTTGTTAATCAAAATTGACACAATTTGTTAATGAAACTTTTTTGTCTTAATTTCCTAAATCTGATGATAAGTGTTCATTGCGGAAGCCTAACAACAACAATTTAATTAATCATCATCAGATTTTTGAACAATTAATTTTTCCCATTTAGTATTTTATATAATACATATTAATGGCGGGAGAAAATTTTATGATGATTATGTGATGAAAATGATAATTATGATGAGGATCTTGATGATTATGATGATGATGATGATGATTGTGAGTGATGAGTGATGGACAGACAGGATTAAAGTGGTTCTAATAGCCTCAGGGCATCTGCACCTTGTTGTTATTAATGGTTATCTGGTGTTGATGATGATGGACAGTAGGTGTCTGATGGCAAACAAATGATTAGATGATAAAGAAACTAAATTAACTGTAAAGTGAATACAACAATTAATGATAATTGTTGTATTCCAGCAATTAAAAAACAAAGTTGTTACTGTTTTTGTTGTTGTTGTTGAAATGAAACAAAAAAATATCCAACAATCAAAGTGATTGTTGTAATTAAAATGAATGAATTACTTTTGGTTGAATTACCATCTAACTGATTTAAATGATTAACATGAAAATGATTTACAATTGAAGTTAATCAAGTCTACAATTAAACTGTGTAAAGTAACATGTAAGATTAGCTAATCAGGATTAACAATATTGATGAAACAGGCTAATCCATTTGTTTGTCTGATTAAGATAATAATGATTATCGGTTAAATTGTTGTTAAGATTAACTAATCTGGATTAATAAATTAATTCCGCTGATTGTTTTGCTTTGTTATCGTTGATTGGTCAAGTTAAATTATCAAATGAATGTTAATTACAAACTAATTAACTTGATTGAAAGAGGAATTAACCTTAAATTGTTTATATATTTCTTAATCTAGTTTCTTAATTTGATAAAACCTGATTAATCGTGATCATGTTTAACTAATTGTTTGAAATTTAAAGGTAAAAAAGTACTAAGTAAATCATTGATTGAACTGAATTAATTTTAATCATTTAGCCGGAAGTTTTTAATAAACTATTTACTAAATCTGATAACAACAAATGATCATCAACATCATCATCATCATCTTTAACCAACGCAATTTGTTGATTGTTAACAATTAACAAATATTAAAAACAACAACAACAACAAAAGTTGTTAATTAAACGATTACAGTTTTGATCAGTTAAAAATTCAAAGGAAAACATTGATTAATAAATTACAATTTAAACTAGATGTTGATTAGCTTCTTACTGTTATATTAATACAACGTTAATTGTAATTTAAATAATAATTGTTAATCATCCCACACAATTAATATAAAATCCTAATTGTGTATTAATCATACTTGATTAGTGAAGATTAATAATAAAACAAAAAGTTTGACCAAAAAAATGAAAAGTTTTCACAACTAATCACGATTTTGGATCAATTACCTTAACGAACTGAATTAAATCACTAATATTGATTAAAGTTTCTCAAAAATTTTATCGATTTAATTGTGATACCTAATTGCCAATATTAATTTGATTCTACTCTCTCTCTCTCACTGATCAACAATTTAAAATTAAAAATTCTTCTTATAATCTAATTTATCTTGAATACGTTCAAACTGTCAATCGGTTTTACATCTGATTATGATTGTTGATTTTCAAACGAAACTATCAAACCTTAATCACTCCTAATAAGATGATTATTTGCTTGTAATGTTTAATTACCCCACTAATCAAATCAAATCAAAATCAAGTCGAAGAAGAAAATAAAATAAAATCCAAATGATTAACTTTGATTAAAATTGGAAAGCAGAACATGTAACAAATAATTGTATCTTAAAGCCTGATAATGGTCATTTATTAATTATCATATGGTCATTAGGATGAAATGTTGACCAAAATATAAGGAGAGATGACCTAAAAACCTAGAAAAATTAAAGTTGATCAAGTAGAGGATGAAGATGAAGATGAAGATGAGGATGAAAAGTCCATTATCATCACCTTACCGAGAATTGATGATGAAAATATTTTGTCCTTGGCCTCGGTGGGTTTAAGAGTCAATTAGATTCAAATAGAGATTAAAATTTATTAAATTGAAAACTTTTACTTTTCAGAAAATGTTAATAATATATTTTGGCTTATTGACCATTCATTGAATTTCCCATCATCTATTGCATACAAGCCCTAAGGCTATAATAATAGAAACTGAAAATCGATGATGAAAATTGAAGATAATGACGATGAAATGAAGATGAAAACGAAGGTGATGGCGGAAAAAAAAGTTCTCAACAAAATGAAGAAAAAACTTTGAACTGAATTAAATGATTTCTCTTCATATTGAACTGATTCGATAATTTTTTCTTTCTCCAATCGTATCGATTATCGTTCATGTATAAATGTCCAGGTAGAAAATGATGATAAAAGGAGATGTATTATATTTCTCTTTCTTTTCTTTTTCATCCTCTCGCTCCCTCGGAATAAAGTGAAAGTATAACCGATGAGCCTCTCCCCGAAATCGCGATCAATGAAAAGCGCGTGGAAACGCGTTTTTTTTATAATTTTCTCTTTCTCAGTTTGGGATGGGCTTGGTTATCATCTTATCTTCTCTTTCTTTTTTTCTTTCTTTCCTTTCTCGAGAACTTCATTTCGTTAGGTGTAACCACGGTGTCTACGAAAGATTTTTGATTCTCTCTCTCTCAAAGTGATAACGAAATGAATTAAGTAGCTCAATGAGGAGATAAATTTTCGCTCCCAGTTTATCTTCTCTTTCTTTTCTCTTTTACTTTCGATTACCTGTCTTTCTACCTTGTGGTCAGTTTGTCGCTTCGATCGTAACTTCGAGTAAACTTTTTTTCTTCTTTTCGTTTAATTCATTTTCATTGAATAGTTTGTTCTTGTTAGTTTGTGCAAACAGATTAAATTGCTACTATTAGTTAATTGTTGGTGAAATCCAAGCTGATTGCTTGGTCCTGTTATTCAATTGATTCTCAGTTTTGAAAAGTTTTACATGTTAACCATTTTGTAACTTTTGTTATTTAAATTAAAATCAAAATTTACCAATTGGAAAAGACAATTAAGATGATTGAATCTAAATCGTTGAGTTTGATTGTGATTCTTTTCACTATTTCAAATGTATCTTGTCAATTTTTTGACCCAAGATTATCATCATCAGGATCATCTTCGCCATCTTCATCACCTTTTGCATTTTCACCACGAGGATTATTTGGCCCTCCATCGCCATCATCATCATCTCCATTCAGTTTTTTCCCTTCTCCATCTTCCTCCTCATCCTCTGATTCTGGTTCCCAATTTCAAACTATCCCTTCCGGTGACCCTTCAAATCCAAGTTTCACTCGATTTGCCTCCTTTGATCGACCCTTAACCTCAGTCGCACCTGAAGGCTTACCCGCCGATGAACTTTCAGCTCTAACCCGAAGTGGTGCATTTTCGGGCCTCACCTCATCTGATCCACAATCTCCACCACGATCATTCAATAATAACAATAATCCATTTGCTTTTGGGCAACAACAATTTCCTCCATCACCATCAGCTGATTCAGAAATTCAATTCCCAGGTAGACCACAATTCACCAATGAAGGACAATCACAATCAACACCTTTACCACCCCAACAATCAACACCCACATCAACTGATGACCGGCGATTCAATGGTCAACCAGGAGTAGTTTATGAACCTGAAGAGGAAAATGTAAGTTAATCATTTTAATCAATAAAAAGATATTAATTTTCATCAAGTAGGAAATTTGATTTGAAAAAAAACAGGAGCTTGATTAAGTAGCAATTAACTTAATCCACTTAGAAAATTACATTTTGAACTTGAAAAATGAAAACGATAATTGTTAGGAATCAAATAATATGTATAATCATGATTCAAACAATTTGCTTAATTGTAACGATAATCAAGAGAAATTTGTTTTCATTATCATTGACATTGAATATTCATAAAATTGGTTTACCATTAGTTGATTAAACCTTTAATTTTGTTTTCCACAATTTAATCACGTTCTAATGGTTAATTGTACATACAAAAAGTGAAAGTTAATCAAGACGCCAATCCAATTGAATTTAAATCCATCGTGAAGGAAGAATCATGAAAATTAACAATTTAACAATCAAATTATTAGTCTAACAATTAACTGAACAGTAGTTGAAAATTTTTATCGTGATTAAAATAAATTGTAATAGTTTTAGTTTTAATAGAATTGATTTATTATCAATTCAGATCATCTCGAATTGATTAGAAATGTTTTCTTGCTTTGGTCAAGTTGAATTTAGAGTGAATTAACTAATTGTTTTGTTTTCTTTAATCAAGTTAATCAACTCTTTCATCAACTAATCAACAATTTAACAATACAAATCGAAACTGTTTATTTGAATTACAATTTATTGTTATTGTTTTATTTTTAATTGTTTAGCTTTAGTTTTAAACAGTTGGTTAAATGATTATAATGGAAAGACAATTAAAAAAGATTGAGTTTTGATTAGGATTTTTTAATCAACTTTCTTAATGTATGATTATTAATTTAATTGATTTCTCAGGATGATTAGAGTTGATTTTAATTGTTTAATTATTACTAAACTTTACATCTTGTTATTTAATTGTATCGATTTAATCTGATTATTTGTTTTGCAATTGTTTTTATCAATGTCATCCTTTGGTTGTATGATGATGAAAATTATCAGGCTGACCTCTCATCGCAAGGTCAATCACAATTTAGATCACAATCAGGATCATCTCAGCCTTTTGTGAATCCAGAATTTTTCGGCTTCGGTCCAGCTCAACGTCCATTCCAAGGTCAACAAGCTTCACGACCTCAACTGCCAATACCTCAACCTCAAGATCAACCTCAATCTCCTCCTCGAGCTCAAGAGCAATCAACTCAATTCCAGTCCATTCCACAGAATCAACCACAATTCCAACCTCAGTTTGTACCTTCATCTCAATCCCAACCTCAAGCACAGCCTGACGCTCAATTCCAACCTCGACCTCAGCCACATTTCCAATCTCCACCTCGACTTCCCATACCTCAACCACAATTCGAGAATCAACCTCAAAGCCAACCACAATTTCAATTTCACCCACAATCACAATCATCTGGATTAAATCAACCATCAATCCAGCCACAATCACAACCACAGTTTCAACCTTTACCCCAACCAGCAATTCAGCCAGAATCCATTCAAACTCCACAGAATCAGCCACGATTCCAACCTCAGTTCGTACCTTCACCTCAACCCCAACCACAAGTTCAATCTGATTCTCAATTCCAACCACGACCACAACCGCAACCTCAATTCCAACAACCATCAGGCCCTGAATTAAGTAGACAGCCTAACCCACCCTCACAGCCCGCCCTTCAATTCATTTCACTACCGCCACCAACACCTCAACCTCAACCTAGACCACAACCACAGCCACAGTTCCAACCACAACCCCAACCCCAACCTCAACCTCAACCTCAACCTCAACCCAGACCACAACCACAACCACAACAACAGTTCCAACCTCAACCTTTGCCTCGAGCTCAACCTCAACCTCGACCTTTAGTCCAACCCGCGTCCATTTCCCCTCTGAGGCAACCATCTTTCCCATTAGCCAATAACAACGACCAAAACGGTTTGTTAATCTCTTTATATGGCCTAGAAGCAAATCGATCATCAGCTCCACAATATCGACAAGAACCAACCGTCCAACCTCAATCAGCACCATCAACACCAAACGAAAACAATAATAATGTCGCTTCAAACATAAATTTTGATCTTCCATTACTACGATCATTTATGCAAGCAAACAACATCCGGGTTCACAATCATTCACCAAATTATAACCTTAGAACAGTCCAACCCACAGCAGCACCACGAACACTATCCAGTGAAAGTTTCACATTCCCAACAACAACTCCAGCGCCATTAGCTCGATCAACTGTTGCATCTTTCAACACCTCGAATAATTTAAATGTTGGCTCAATTAGAGATTCATTAATATACTCAGATGAGTTCACACGAAACTCCGGATCTTCAAACGATGAACCAAACGATTCTCGAGTAACATCTTCATTCCAACCATCAGCACCATTAGCACCTCCACCAACAACAACACCAAGACCAACCCAATCATTACCAAATTACTATCAACCTGAAACCGTGCGAACACCAAATGAAACACCTCGAATGATCGCAGTTTCAGGTCGATACCTTGGACCTCAACTTCCACCTCGAAGAGGATACGGTCGAGTTACAGCTCAAACTCTTCCACCAACATTACCGACAACAACGACTACAACATCGGCACCTTTCGAAGAACCTTACGATTTCTCTGAACCTGAAAATTCTAGTGAAGAAAATCTCAATTCCATCCGACCAAACACTAACTTCCCTGATCTACAACGAATCAAGCCCGTTAATCGTACATCAGCATCATTCTCAGTATCGGTATCATCATCATCATCATTAACAGCACCCTCTTCCTTATCATCGCCTCGACTTTCATCAAACTTCAACAACGTGGGAAATTATCCGATAACAAGTTTACCCGTTCAAACAACAACACCGAATCCAAATGAGTATGTACGTATCGCAACCTCATCATCATTATCATCTTCGTCCTTCACATCAGCACCCGCGGTAGTCACTGAACCACCTTACGGAACCAGTTTAAATAGAGTCGCTGCCGCTCCTTCAGTTAGCCTGAGGCCATCATCATCTTCCTTATCATCTTACCAATCAAATAGCGTTGAACCTAATCGAGTTTTCAACATTCAAAGCTCAGGCTATGGAAATGTTCAACGAGAACGTGGTGCTGGTGGAGCTAATCAAATAGCTCGTTCTCGATTCACCACAGGTCGTCAGTCATCTTTACCTCGAACATCATATTCATCTTCAGTTTCATCATCATCATCATCTTCTTCTTCTTCTTCTTCCTCATCTGATTTGGCATCAACTGCTAGTCCAATAATTTACCCAATCAATTTTTACAAACACGTCGATGAACTAGCAACCCCGGCATCCTCATCATCTGCACCTCCTGCAACCGAATCAACTTTCCCATTAGTTGTACCAACAACACCCGTTCCAACTACATTTGGACCATCAGAAAATAATGCGGAAGATGAAACTCGTCCAATAGTTTTATCAAATGCTCGTCAACCTTCAGTTCGATCAAATTCGGTTCGATCATATCTCCAGGCAAACAATTATCGATCAAATGTAAGACGAGTCGTTGCCGTTAGACGAGGTCCAAATGGTGTACGAACCAATACAATATTAAGGTCAACAGCCGGTTCTCCTTTAGCACCATCAACAATTTCATCATCATCAGATCCATTAGCAAGCCAACCAAATCAATCACAGCCTACAAGTTATCGGATCTCTCGCATTGTACCATCATCATCATCAACAGCAGTTCCAACAACAATAACAACAACAACAGTTCAACCTACAACAACAACATTAGCACCTCCAACAGTCCTACGAACTGAAAGAGTTCATAAATCATCTCGTCCACTTCCAGCTGATACCGATGGCGATGGTGTTCCCGGTGAGTCGGGCAAAGATTATCCAACTCATGTAACGATCCCAAAAACCTCCTTCTCATGTGCCAATGTACCAAATAACGGTTATTATGCCGATACCGAGGCCTCATGTCAAGTTGTCCATCTTTGTCAGTTCGGTACAACTCAAGATTCGTTCTTATGTCCAAATGGAACCATTTTTAATCAACAGAAATTCTCATGCCAATGGTGGTACCAAGTTGATTGTGCCAATGCTCCAACTTATTATGAATTAAATGATAATTTCCAATCAGCTCGAATTAATCCCTCCTCATCATCATCAACTGGATCAAGAAATGCCAATCAACTTTAAAAAGCGCGAATTTTTTTTATATAAAATCATTTTTATCAATCATCTTGATCATCAACAATTAACTTTTTGTTTTATCCTTTCAACTAATTAAATAAAATAAAAATAAAAATAATGAAACTATGATTTGTTGTTGTACATTTCATAGGGCATCTCACCAAGTTTTCAACAAGTTTTTCTCGAATAACTTTTTTGTTTTTGAGCGTTGAGGCCCCAAACTCGAGTTATGGTAGTTTAGGTCATACTCAATTGTCATATTAAAATGTCAAGGTCATTCCGGTCATTCTGCTAGGATACGGTTTCAAGGTCATTTGGGGGTCACAATCGAATTAACTTGCAATCATTAGGCTCCATACGAGTTTACAACTTTTGGACATTATTATATGATTGCCGGAATTAAACGTTGTTGAAACCAAACGGAATGACTAAATTTATTCAGTTTTCGCTAATGTGTTTTCTCATTATCATGGTTATCGAAGCTCTTCCGCTCGATAAGTTTGTTTATTTACCTATGAGTTTACATAAAATCGACGTAAAAAAGGTAACAATTTAGTTTAATTTAGTTTAATTTCTACTCTAGTTGTTTAATCATCTACTAGATGTAGTTAGTTTAAATTGCACATTTATACATAACTGTTAATTTTTAATTTGTCTTTCAGTTGACATCAGTCATTTTTTTTTAAATTTTTAAAATGAATTTTAAATTATTTGTTTTTATTGTATCTTTTCTAATTGTTTTCCCTCTCCCTTCCATTCATGATCCTCACCATCAACAACCAAAGCAACAACAAAGTGAAAATGAATCCTCTGAATCGACCACAAATGCTCCTACAACAAGTGGTCAAGAATCAGGACCTGCTCCTCAACATCCGGTCAATATGACCGGAATGACCTTGATATTTTAATATGACAACTGAGTATGTTTGAAACTATCATAACTCTAGTCTGGGGTCTCAACGCTCAAAACAAAAAGTTATTCGAGAAAAACTTGTTGGAAACTTGGTAAATACCCAGTATATTGATTGCTTTTGATTAAGATTGAAAAGTTTCAGGGGAACAAAATTAAAACTTAATTAGTGATTAGCAATCAAAATATTGTATTGATTTAATATCAATTTAATTTAGATTAACAATTAATCTGATTCTTATAATAACCTTACCCAGGAATAATAATCAAGATATTATTTAATTATGTGTCTGATCAGTTAATTGTTAACCATGAAATTAATCCAATAAATATCATTAATTTGATTTCAATAACAAGGTTACACTTTGGGTTTGTGACAATTAAAGGTTCAAACAATTAACGATTTAAAAATAAACAATTTTTTACTTGAATCTGTTATTGAAAATGATTAGTAAGTATTAGATTGAACTTGCTGAAAGCCTTTTACTAAATTGCTTACCATTAGTTGATAATCACGATTAACTTTTTTAAATTGAAGAAATAACTAAATTTGTAAGAGTAATTTGGTTAATTACATGGAAGAATTAAAATAATTATAATTTATGCTCTTAATTGTGGACAATTAAATTTTGGCGCTTTTCTCTTTCAACTAGCGACATCTAGTGGATAATTTTTTTCTCATTTTCTGTTGAAATATTTTCTTTACTTTCATTGTTTATTGTTTAATTGTAATTATTGACAATTGACTGTTAATTTTTACTAATTAACTATGTGAAGTTTTGTTCCTTAAACTGTATTAATGAAGTGTTCGCAATGCAATTCAACTTTCTTTGAGATCGAAAGTGTAAGTAATTCAAAATTTGTTCATTCAATCAGTTGTTTTCTTTTTCTCTAATTTTCATTGATTGATTTTTTTTTCTTCATTTTCTCTTTTAGGGTGATAAAGTTTGTGTAAATTGTGGACTAGCTAAAAATGATCGATACGAGTCTAATGCTACCGCCGATGGACTGACTTACACTAATAACAGCGTATTCAATGGACAAAAGATACCAAATACATTGAAACATTCAATTGCAAATAGAGATGGAGCTCGGGCTATTAAAGATGCTCTTGAACGAACCATTCGAATATGTGATTATTTTAAATTCTCTTGTACAATGATACAAGATGTTAAGGATATCTTTAAATCTTTGGTTCGATCATCCAAATTCTTGCGAAAATATTTCAGAAGTAAAGTTATCCTCGGCGGTGTGGTAATACTAATTGTAGCCAATAGATCAGAACTGACTATACCAAAGGAAAAGATTTGCGAAAGAATTGGCTGTTATTTAGCTGAATTTAAATCGGTTCTAAACATGGTCATTGAAGAGAATCCTAGTCTTAAACCAACACCGAAACCAATGAGTGATCTGATTCCACATCTTGTAAATGGAGCAAAATTTGATACAACGGAAACCAATGTGATAAAAGAAAGATGTAAACAGTTGATTGAATTAATTTCTGAATCAAATATGATGAATGGTAAAAATCCAACCCACATAATACATGCAGCTTTATGTTTAACCTGGAAATCAATTAAACCCAAAGAACGAGGGGTCAATAAGATAACGTTTAGAAAATTTTGTTCCATTTGCGATTTACCATTTTCGGAGACTGGTAATCAAAGATATAAGGAATTGATAGAATTCATAACAACATTAGTAACATATTTACCATGGAATAAGCTGTCGATTAACATGATCAAGGTGAACTTGTCATTCCACTTGACTGATATTCTAAATCATTCAACGATGGTTCTCGATCGATACAACGAAGCCAATAGACCAAAAGTGCCAATTGAAATTCAAGAAACTTCCAATTTAATGGAAACTTATCAACCAATAGTATTACCAATCGAAGAGCCAGAAATTTCTGATTCAGAAATCGACAAGTACATACGAAGTGCTGGAGAAGTTAAATTTATCAAAAACTTACACCGAAAGACTAAATTGTGAAAAATTATTTATATCAATTAATTTTTACTTTAAATTGTATTATATTTATGTGAAAAAAAACTCATCACTAAATTTCACTAGTTAGATGAGAAAATTGGAAAAAACCACCAAAATGTAAGATAAAAATGTTTATTTACTTGTAACAATTAAGAAATTGATCAATAACAATTGTAAATTAATCACAATAATTTAAAGGGATAATAAGGGAAACTCAAATTAATTATTTAGAGGACTTTGACTAATTTGATTTTGTTTCCATGCTAAAAATCAATTGTTCAATGATGAAATATCAAATTACTTTGAATAAAAAGTTCTCAATTAAAACTCCTTTGATAGACTTGGAATCATTAATATCCAAATACAATTAAAAGGGATAAACATTTACCGTTATAAAAGTAAAACTCATAAATGATCAACCGATTAACAAGCATCTTAATGGTCTCTTGCAATAATTTGAGTATTTTTGTCCTCCACCAAGTAAATTGTTTGCAATTCAATTGAATTTTCAAATGCAAACTTACATTAATGATCAATTTCAATTCAAATAATTAACCTTTTATTGCCTTTTTTACACAACATTAAGGGACAGGGTGGGTCTTCCTCCTCTTCCTCCTCCTCCTCCACCTCTTAATCCTTTCGCTTCCTGATAACCCCTTTGGCTCAATTCATCTTATGTAACATTATGGTTTCTCCAGTCACTCAGATTGAATAGCTGAATATGAGTTAAAAAAAACACTATCACTAAATTGTCACCATGATAATAACAATCAAAGGGTTAACAATGTCCCTAATTATATATATGAACTTTTTTATCGCCGAAGAAAAAAAAATATTAATGTTCAATTGTTGTAACAATTTAGATTCTGTAAACATTACGAGCTTTTCATTCACTAGAATCTTTTTTTTCACTACTTCATCATCGGAATTATAATCAACACTCTGACAATTACAATTAGTTGTGATTAATTTATGGCTGTTAAGAAATTCCAAAGAACTTCAAATAATCAATATTCGTTTTCTCAATGTGAATAATGAGCTCAACAGATTGTTAATCATCTTGATTAATTCTGCTGATTAATCTCGATTGTTATCGAGAACCATATCTAATTAGCTATTAGTTTATCCATCAAATTTTTCATGTCTGAGGTAAAGATTAGCCTATGAAATGGTCAGAATTTTATTCTCTATTAAGTGTCCTGAATATTGTAATAGGATAATAAAAAAACTCTTTGAGAGGTCATTTAATGACCATAGACACTTCGATATCTTTGTAGAGAAGTGAAGAGAAATTATCACTAAACTGATTGACAGAATCACATTAGTTGTGGTCAATGTTGATTATAAAATGAGTGAGAGAGAAAAGTTGTCAATCAAACTGACCAAAGGGCAAACTGTTATGTCAATTTAACTTTAGCTTTGGTCAAAATCTGATCTGAAAAACGTTAACGAAAACAACAACAACTGATCAAAATAATGAATATTAATGAAGATACAATGATCAGTAGTTAAATTATTATCCAATTTTAAATGTATCAATTCAAACAATTGATTATCTTTCACAATTATCCGTTTCAATACAGTTTTATTGATGAAATTTGAATTAATCGAAATGTTGAGTGAATCAAGGTTATCATATTTATCAACATGAATTAAGTAAATAATTTACCTTCAGCTGATTGTTTGGAAACATTTTTAACTATCATCAGCATCCAATTAACTAAATTCAATCAGAAACTAATCAAAGTCCATCAAATGTAACAATCAACTGTTCGACAAATTGATTTATAACAAAAGAAATTACAGTTTTTCTGACATAAATTGATGTTTATTTTCACTTTTTTTTACAAAATTTTCTCTTTTTTCATCTCGAATATAATGTTTACATTTCGAGTATTAGATCATTATCTTCAAGTTCGATAAAAATTGTCACTTTTTTTACTTCCCACTGGACATTTAAAATATCCACTGTGCCTAGAACATCAGTTCCATTGTAAAATTTTCTATTAAACTCGAGATAATAAAGGAACTTTAAATTTCCTGTGGTTTCGAAACAGATTGAGGTGTTTCAATCTCTTTAGCAAAGATTAGCTCGATTCAGATTCGAGCTTTGCTCGAATTATCATTTATCATCTTACGATTGGTGTAAACTCTCATAATTATCTTGATCATCATTTTCTGAGCCACTTGAATTTAATTATCATATCGAATAACAAGAAAATCAAAGTGCTCAATTTTTTTACCAAAGATTGAAAAATGAAAATTGATTTGATATAAATTCTGCATGGATAAGTAATGACTGAATAGTTGATTGTTATTAGTTATCGATTGATTTGTATCATAGATCAGATTGATGATCACGATTAAGTGTTGGCTTTTTTTTACCAATTCAATTGAAAAGCAATCAAGCAAAAGTTTAACTAATCACTTTGTTGGTTTAAATCTTCACAATGATACGAGAATTTTAGTTTTAAATTGTTTCCATTTAACTTTATTGGCATCAAAAGACTGAGGGTGATGATATGAATGATCATGCTAATAAAGATGAAGATTATCATCTTCTTAATCCCTCTTTATCTTGAGATTTACAATTAATAACTGAAACAAAAGATTAGAAAAAGTTGTTACTTGAAATTGCATTTTCAATGTTTATCTTTTACCTTAAATATTATTATTAATCAAAGTGAATTTCAATCATGATGATGTATTAACTGACCATCACCATGATGAGCAAGAGATTCAGTTGACTGAGTCTCTATACTGACTTTTTGTATATTCATTTTCATATCTAGATTAAATTGTGTGTCAATAGTATGAGTGATGATGATGAAGATGAAGATGAAGATGAAGATGAAGATGAAGATGAAGCTTTTAAACAACTAAAATAATTGATTACATTTTCTCTTGTAATATCACAATAACTGGACAGTTTTGTCCAGTCAATATCTCTTGTTTTAACTTTGAAGGATAATGAAATGATAACCAAAAACTACTAACTCGGTTATCAAAGTTATTGCAGTGAAATTTTCAAAAAAACTTTGACCAATGATAAGATTTTAAGGTCATTCGAAGGTAAGAATCTAATTATGAGGCTGAAACTTTGGAAATGTTTAGTTGGAGAGATACAGCGTTTTCATCATTCATCATTCATCAAATCATTCAATTTCTTGATTAAATCTGAAATTAATTCCTTCCTCTTGTCTTATGTTAATCACTACATTTGATATATCGATACAATTAACTTCATGTTCCTATTAATTTGGATTGTAAAATCAACTTTCTTAATCAAATGTTCACTCTCATTATCAGAGTTAATTGTTTACCATTAATAATACAACAATAATCCAATTGTTATCCATTGTTAATGTCAACTGACAAGATGGATAAGGTTAATTTACACCAACAATCAAAAGTATCAGGGGCTCAATTCAATGAACTTTCACTCGCATCTCAAGCGTAGGAAGTTTACAGGGAACAGGAAATGAGATGAAATAATAACAATGGAAAATAAAAGGCTTGTGATTTACCTTTTATTTTTGTTGATCTGATTTCCATTCAATCCAATTAATCTAATTACAGGGATAATCACCAACACCTCTTGTATTTTGTGAGCCTTGGATTTTGGGTTAAGAATCAAGGGATCAACAGATAATCATTGAATTAATTTCAATGGATTAAACTGATCTCTCTCTCTCTCTCTCTCTCTCTCTCTCTCTCTCTCTCTCTCTCTATTTGTTAATTTGTTTGCTCTTCAATTGGATAAATTGTCAACAATTGATTCTTGACAATTTCTTCAATACTCAATTTCCTTGAGGGATTCAAATGATATTGGTAATAGTTTTTATTCATAGATTGAAATTAAATTGTAATCATTTACTTTGATTATAAACAAATAGCAATCAAGTATTGCAATATATTAACAATTTGTTGGTGATTGTTGCTGATTGCTGTTACTCTAAATCTTATTGATTAAGTGTTATTGTTGTTGTGATGGAAGTTTAGCCTTAGGGCTAATTGTTTTCGATTGCATCTTATTACCTTTGATATTACAAGAGAAATTAAAATGATGTTGAAAAAGAAGATGAAACCATTAAGTAGATTGATCAATGAACTTTTTCTTGATAATCACTTTTAATTTAGTGAAAGAGTTTAAATGTTATCAACTTAATTGCGATACGACAATTGACTTAATCCTTTTAACATTAAAATGAATCAAATTATTTCATTTTCTTACAATTTCTTTACTGTTTATTTGTTACCTCGAGGCGATTGAATAACAAGCAACATGATATTCAATCAGAATAATGAATGAAAATCTTAAAGCATCAAAGATCATTATTGATATGAAAAGAAGATGGAAATGAAAATGGGAGTGAGAGTGAGAGTGAGAGTGGAAGTGAGAGTGAGAGTGGAAGTGAGAGTGGAAGTGGAAGTGGGAATTAAATCGAGGGTTAGTATGTAAAATCTTCTTTGCAATTGAGTTAATTTTCTAAAAGATTCGATTGTCATTTGATGAATAAAAAAAGGGTAAAAACTCAGGTCGAGTTCAGGGTAAGTATCAAATTTTTTTATTATTTTCTCTTTCTTCTCCCTCTCCTCTCTTAACTCTCCCCTTCTCTCTTCATCCATCTTCTTCAAATTTATCTTCATTCTCTTCTTTTTCTTCTTCTTCTTCTCTCCCTCTTCTTCTACTTCTACCATTCTCACTCTCTCTTCTTTGATTTACATTGATGATAAACTAAATAAACTGAATCACTTTTGTTGATCATCTAAAATAATCCAACCCAAAGAAACTAAACAAAAATCATTTTCTTTTTCTCTGATTAGTTTAATTGCTAATCTGCTTATCGATACACTAGATTATCACTCAAGTCACTTAACCTTATGTAATCGGAATTATGATCAAGATAAATATGAAGGTGCAAAGTTGAAAGTGTAAAGAGACCAAAGGAAGAGGGACAAGAAACGAATGATGATAAAGGAAGAAGAGGAAGAAAGATGAAGATTAAATTGCCACCATCAATGAATAAGGTGTAGGATTAATAGTCTCATGTAAATAATAAGGAAGCTAAAAGATGATCAACTTTATGGATTATTAATGATAATCATCATCATCATCACAATGATAATAAATCATCAATGTTAATTTTTTAACAGTTAACTTTTTCCCTTTCAAATGATAAACAAAATGAATCCAATTAGATGGTAAACAATAACAACTCACAAATTCACCTTTCACTTAAATAAATTAATCAAATCAAATCAATTGAAATTCGCTATTAATCAATTTTATCAATCTTTCAATTTGTCAACTATTAATTTCATCATCTCTCCATCTCTCCATCTCTTCATAATAATAATTGTCACCATAAACTTACAGATGACCAGTTACCTTTTACTAAAAGTATCTCGATGACCCAGATAACAAATCTCGTCCATTTATCCTTAGTGATGAAAAGAGAGGGTAAAACTTTTGACCATTAGAAAGGGTAAACTGATGACCATCATCATCTTTACCGTTATCACAAGAGTAATAATAATAATCACTACGATTAGAATCACAGATTAAATTGATTAAATGGATCATTTAACTTTCCAGTGATCATACAAAAAGTAAAGGCTTTCATATTAATCCATTTATTATCCATAACCAATATCATTGGGATCATGTTGGTAAACTAATTGTTACTTTTATCTGTCAACGATTAAAAGTGATTCAATCAACAACATTCATTAATTATTCACTTTTTTTTCATGAAAACATTGAGAAAGAAAAGTTTTCTCACTAATTAGAAAATATAAAAACTTCTTAATCTAATCACCTATTAATTAGATCACGTATTGTTTACTATCAACTCAATATCTTGAGTCTTTTAATTGTTTACATAATAATCATTATCTCATCTACATATTCATCAACAATTAAGTCTAT
Source organism: Panonychus citri (assembly GCF_014898815.1). Taxonomy (NCBI): domain Eukaryota; kingdom Metazoa; phylum Arthropoda; class Arachnida; order Trombidiformes; family Tetranychidae; genus Panonychus; species Panonychus citri. The sequence continues at coordinate 2,919,897 of NW_026515543.1, read as the reverse complement.
TAGTAGGTAACTTTTTGAATCTAAATTTGATCAAATTCTAGGTGGATTAAAAGTGATACAGATTAAGATTGAATGAGACAAACGTGATCACAATTTATTGTGACAATTTGATGAGTTGCATGATTATTATTATCTATTTACAGAATCGATTCTAATCCGAAAAAAGTTTTATCATCTTTTGGTCTATAATATTAATGTGATCATTTTTGATTATGATCATGAAAAAAATGTCATCACGAGATAAACACATTCAATTTCGTGACAATTAAATATTGTCAATAACTGTTTACATGAATCTCGAAGTAATTTCAAAGCTTTTCCAATGGAGATTAGAAAATTTTATCATAATAACTTTTGGATTTTGCAAAAAAAATATTTCATGAACCTTTTTCATCCAGGGTAACCTACAGATTAGTGGGATATGATTACAATAAGTAAATCAAATTACAAGGTAAATATCAATGATAATAATAAAGAAAAGGTAACAACGTATTAATTACATGATGATAATACTATTTAAACAATAGAGTTTATTTTCAATGTCAATTGTCAATTGATAACAATGAATATCAACCATAGAAAAAAAAACTTTGAATCAACAAAAAGAGAGAGAAAAAAATAAACAATCAACTGATGTAACACCCACAAGACCAACATCAGTAATTGAGCCTTTGTCTCTCTCTCTCTCTCTCTCTCTCTCTCTCTCTCTCTCTCTCTCTCTCTCTCTTTCTTTCTTTTGTTTGGAAGATGAGGAAGATAAATACAGGTAAAGAGTAACCATAATCCTCTGTCTTCCATATGGAAACATTTTATCTTCACCTTTAGATCTTGTCATCGATTCTAATAGTTGATTATAATCTAATCCATTTATCGAATTGATATAATTTACCTGATCCAATATAAAGCAAGTTAATTATTGACTTGTAATGATAATAAATGTTGACAGAACTTTCAACTTTACTTGATAACCTTTAATTACTTTTCATCAACTTATTGGAGATGAAAAAGAGAGATGATGATAAATGATAATCGGCATTTTTATCATCATCATCATCGATTCAAATCATTTTATAGGTGATCATCTGAGATGATAAAAGATACGGAAGAAAATAAAATAACAATGATAAAGAAAAAGATTAAAAGTCTTTCGATTTCATCATCACAATCATTTTAATCCAATAACTTTATTCATTTTCTATTGGATAACAATTGAGACTATGAATATAAATGATGATCGTGATTATGGTTCATTGGATTAGATGACAATTTAATTTAATCATTTTGTTAACTGATTAACTTTTACTCTTACAAATTGTTATTTTTTCATCAATTTAACTTTCATCATCATCATCATCTAGAAAAAGGTGATTATTGTTGTGGAAAAATCGAAAAAATTAAAATTTAAATATAATCAAATTTATTCCTCCCCTTTAATAACCTCAATTCCTACCACGAGTTGTGTTCATTGTAATGTCCATCTCAATGTCCAGTCTCAATGTTTAATATTCAGTTACCTGTAGTTTATCATCACAGTCAAAGTGTAACCTGTTATTATCATTCATCTCTGGTAATTGATAATTTTAATTGTAATCATCTGTTTGATTCCAGTGAAATTAAATCTAATTACAGGAATATACATTATTATTAATACTTTCAATTGTATTAACTTTAAAAGTGATAATTATCACAGACAATCAACTAATTTAATCTAATGTTTAACAATTATCACAACAAATGATGAATCATATTCAATTGTAAAGCTAATTTAATAGTCGTAGTAATAGATTTGAATATTAATTGTAAACTTTGTTTTAATTGTTTTAACAATATCTCTATGATGATGATGGTGATTAATAATGATGAAAAAACTACTTATTGATTGTTATTATTCAATGGTATTGATCCAATTGTAATTACTGATTAAACATCTAACATATTGTTAATATTTGTTTCTATTACTATTTTGATTAACCTAATTAATTGTTTCTGTAAACAAGATCCTGAAAGTGTGTCACCAACAATCAACAATCATTAACTTTAATCACAATAATGATAATAGCCAACACTATGGGTCATTATTGAAAAACGACCAATTTTTATTGTAATTAAGTTTCAATTGATTTTAACGATAAAAATTTGTACTTTTACTGGATCGATTGTATAATTATGGATAAAGGTAATTAGTAGATTCGGAATGATTTGATTTTAATGGTTACGATTAATAGATTTTTACATTGATGGGAAGATCAGCTGATTGATTGATTCTCTCATAGTTGACCAGTTTAATCAACTTTTTTGGCATTAGGATTTAAACCTAAAGTAATTGAACTTGAATATCCGGTGTTACCTAAACCAATTTGGATTAATGTTTCCTCACCATGATTAGCGTAAATATAATCTTGTTCATTAAGGGTTAGTCTTTGTTGGTTTTGTCCATAAGGCTCAGTTAACTTAAGTTCATAGGGTAATTTGTGGTCAAAAAAGATCTGACCAACATAAGAAATTTCATCTCTCTGAGTTGTATTTTTAGCGAAAACTTCAACATGAATATGAAGACAACGTCCATTGTACCAACCAGGAATAATGGTCTTAAAGTTAACTTGACCATTGGAATCGGTGACTTGATAGCCACGACAGAATCTTTCACTGGTTATTGGGGCAGGTCGACCGAAATTGCCCATTCCACTGTCACCGGGTCCACCATGAGTTTCAAATGGTTCGGGTCCAGATTCGTTCCTGTCTTGACCTTCATTTTTCACACCAGAGTAAATTCCAACAGCATTTGCATGCCAAATATGAACATACATATTTTCAAGAGGTGTACAATCATGAGAATTGACTAGATTGATATTCAAATTTAGCTCATGACCAATTTGACCATCGATAACATTAGATCGGTGTAAATCATCAGGTAGGAAATAAGGTCCTTCGGTGTTGAAAGGTGAAAGGACACATGAATGCTGATTAGCTTCTCGTTTATATTTGGCACAATTGACCACAGTTCGGTCATGGTCCAGAAATTGACCTGGTCGATGAGGATCACCAAAGGAAACACCAACAAGAGACAATAAAATACAAGAAAATGTAAATTGAAACATAATTAACTCTAAGAAAAATTTGATGAAACAATTGGCAAATTATAACTCGATTAGACTCTTTGATTAGTTTTGATTATTTGATTATTGATTTTCCTCATTATTACATTTATACAAAACAATTACGTACCCTTATCCATATGATCATCAACTTGTCGCGATTATCGAAAATGATATAGTGGAATAACAATAAACTCATAATCAAATTAACCTCCGAATAAAACAATTGTCGTCAATGTGATAACGTTTAACTATCTCTAGATATTTTCATTGTTTATTAATTAAATTAATCTTGGACTAATTATTGATTGTTTTATCAACAGATTTGCTCTCATCAATTGTGTAATTTAGGTTAATTGTTTTTTTTTGAGCAAATTTGATTAAATCTTATTGTTTATATGCTTGAATTTAATCATCAGTAATTGGAAACAATGAAAAGATTTTATCAAATATTAGCTCGATAAAGTTAATTGTTGTCAACTAAATAAATTGATTCAGTTCAAACTAATACTTTTTACACAAATGAACTCAATGAAAATTCCTGGCTCGAAATGTAACAATATCGTTTATCACCAAAGGGATAAATGAAAGGATAATTATTATTATCATGATTAATGATTAAAAGGTGAGCAATTAATGTCAACTCATTATCCTTATCCTTTAACACCCGCAATAAACAACAACAACGACAATAAGAGATACTACTGACCAGTGGTGATGATGCTGGGTGACCATTAATAACAAGAGAATATTTAACAAAATCAACTGATTAATTATCGATTAATGGTGATTTTTAGTGGCCACCATGGTCATCCCGCTAATCGTATGTATTAATACAAAATTTCATAAATTTATCTCAACTCTCAGAAGAATTAGACCCAAAAGAAGACGATTCCTAAACTAAGTGAATGGACTATATAAATAAAATTAACGAGAAATCACTTCGATCATAAATATTCTCAGACTTGTGATAATAATCGACGTCTTAGCACGTGTATGATGCAAAAAAGAGACCGAAAGAATGAGAGTGAGAAAAAGGAAAGAATGAGTCTAAGAAACAAAAAAGAATAGAGAGAAAGTAAAAAGAAAGAGAAAGAGAAACGCAGAAATTTAAAAAAAGTGGCAGCTCATTGTCATCGGCGATAATCGCTGTCGCTAGCTATCTTGAAGAGAAATGGCCAATTTTCGGCAATGGACCAATCGTAACCAAAGCTACACAGGTGATTAGAAGCACCATTTTGTCCTATCCGCAAAATTTGTTGAACATCGGACTAGAGTTACGAGCATTATCGTTTAAGAAAAAATCGGTTTTTTCAAGTAAAGTCTTCGCTGTGACAGATATTCTATCTTTATGTGTCTAGGTAATTAACGCTCCGCCAAGATCGATCCCACCATGCACTCCCAAAGTGTCACCCGTAACACTACCACCACGAATGGGTCAGTAAATTTCATCTTAGTATCCCACAAACCAACTGGATCAGCGCTGTCACCATGTTCTTCAATGGCCTCAGCCTTTTCCAACTCTAAACGCGAATTAATCAATCGTCTTCCATTTGACCTTCACCACTTTTTAAAGATTCTAGAATCAGAGTTATTGTCATTGCCATTATTTTATTGGTCTGAGCCAAAATATTAATAATTGGTTTTGATGACCTTTACCGAGGATTACCTATCATGGCTATTGAATTTTGATAATTGCTATTCTTAATAAGTAGAAATATTTCAAAATAGGATTGACTAGTAGTCAATGACTACTCATCACAAGTAGCAATGCAATTTGGCTTAACTGTTAATTGCTCAAGTAACATTTAAATAATAAAACAGAATTTAACTTGATTTGAATTAAAGGTAAAAGTAAAACTGGATTAAGCTAATAATGGATTTTTAATCATTTGAAATGATTAACAAAAACAATTGGATTGAAATCTATTGATAGCATATGGCAGTTTTCCCGTTACACTTGATTAATGTTAATCTACAACAATTATAAATATAATTTAGTCCAAGATTAAGGGGATAGAGATAAAGGACAGATATGAGAGAGAAGAGAGAGAGAGAGAGCAGGTAAAAGGTAAATTCGTATTAATGATAATGTAAGGTGACCACTAGTAGATTAATGTAATAATCATAATCATAAGAGAGACGATAAAAGGTCAAGTCAATAACAATAATAAAGGTAAACATATGGATAAATTCAGGAAAACAAAGTATTGGTCAAAGGTAAAGGTCATAAAGGTTTACTTGCTATTCTGATGAAGTTAGTGGACATTTAAGTTTGGGTTACTAATGAATTATCATCATCAACATCATCATCTCCTTGGTATCATAGTAATATTAATGATGATGATGATGATGATGATGATGATGATGATAACTGATTGACCTTCATTTTATTTACATGGTTGTTGTTGATGATGATGTTGTTTAAATGATCATCAAACTAATCAGCTTATCTTGTGGTCAGTCAGTGAAAATGGACATCTGTATAGTCTATTGATGATTATTGTCATATGATGGATCAGTTAATGTTGTTGTTGTTTGGATGATGAAGATGATGAAGATGATGAAGGATTGAGAGAGGGAAAAGAATCTATTTATCAGTAGTTTGTTTACTTTTCTTCTTTCACCATAAAAGTTAATGAGCTTAATCAATATCCGTGGTCATCCAAGATCAACACTAATCCCTTTTTATTTAAAGAGATGGAAAATAATTACCAATAAAATGATAACTCATCAAGATTACTTTTCTTTTCGAAGGCAAAAAGGTTAGAACAATCGATCGTAATACCTATAAACTGACCATTTCATCTTCATCGCTATGGTTCGTTGACCAGTCCACCCATCCGCTTCCTCTTTGTCACCTTTCTTTTGATTCAAATTGTTTCGTTTGAAACCTTTCAATAGTAACTTCTCAAATCAACTGACCTGCTTACTGGCCTTTAATTATTTTACTCGATTCGAGTTATTTTTAAACCCAAAATCGAAAAATTAAAAGCTTCCAATTCCTGTTGCTAATGATGTGTTCAAGCTATTGTGTAACGAAATAGCTTGCTGATCATCAAAATCTAATGACATATAATCAGTTTGAATCAATTAATTTAGTCACGTTAATTAACAATCAGTTGGTGATATGTTACCCTTAATGTCGTTGTCAATATCATTCACATTTGACTTTGATTGACCAACAGTGAACACATCCCAGTCAATGATTGTCTCAGACTCGTGGACACAAAATATAAACACTTTTTCAAAATGAAAGCAAGAGGAAGAAAAGTCTCTCTCTCTTCTTTCTTTCTTTCTTTCTTTCTTTCTTTCTTTATGTCTCTGTGTCTTTATACTCACGTAATAAGTTTTGACATAAACGTATGATTATTGTTATTGACCATTGACCATTCAATGAAATAAACTGACCAATGTTTCTTGTTGTTAAATATCATCGTCATCAATTGTTACCTTAATTCAAAGTTTTAATCACGGATCATTGATCCAATTAACAATAACTACGTCAATGTAAAACCCTAACCCCTTTTCAATGTCACCAAAAGATTAAATATTTATAACAATAAACCATAATTACAATTGATAATCATCATCATCATAATCATGATTGTAATCATATTCTCATTCGCATTCGTAATCATAATCAGTATAACAACAACCCATTCATCTTCAATTCTTATATGGTCCAGTTAAAGTGACCACAACAACATCAACTGGTTTTCGAAATTGTTTCGCAATCCTAATAGATTGACCAATAGAAAATCAAGAAAGAGAGAGAGAGAGAGAGAAAGAGAAAGAGAAAAGGCAAAAGGATTAATAGTGATAATCCAAGATTCTAATTAATCTTGTGGTTTTGTCATCTTCTTGTTTATTCTCAAATTAATTAATGTTAACAATTAAATAGAAATAAATAAAGAGTAATAATCACAATCAAAGTCTCAATGGTATTTTTGGACTCCCTTGATTCTTTGGGTGTAACTGAAACATAGACAATCAATTCGCAAGGGAAAAGATTCATCTTCAAATTGACATTCGATTAACAAACTTGTCTTGTATTATCTTCATTCTTATCGCATCCTCATCCTCATCCTTATCCTCATTCCTATCTCTATCCTTGTCCTTATCATCCTCAGTGATCAACAGCAGATTAAATTGTTTATTATTTGACTTTGATTGTTGTTGTTATTGTCGTTGTTGTATTTGTGTAACTTTAACCCTTTTTACCCGTTTCAATGCTTCATTATCATTGTAACTGTTAACTATTGATTATTATCAGAGCATGATGATGATGATGATTATCACGAGATGAAGATGAAGATGATGTATCACTTTCATTATAATTTGTGTTCATCATCAATGTCCAATACAATAAAAAGATAATCATCTTCATGATCATCATCAAAATTATTGAGAGCTGATGATTAAAAGGAAAGAGACTGAGACTGTTAATCCATTTGATTAAAATGATTATTTTACCATCAAAGTGAACACACTTTTTGTTTTGATAAAACAACATAGACTTTTAATTGGCACGTGATATGATTAACAAATTGTATTGGGATTAATTTCAAGGCTCATTATCTGATTATGACAACAATTAACACCCATTAACAATACCAATTAGTAATCTAAGCTCTCCATGAAATTATCAAAAACTAATTAGAATTGAATACTTTGCATAAGACAATCTTTTCAACGTAAAATGATTAATTGGTCCTCTAATTAGCCAAAAAATAATAATTAATGTTTGTGACTCAACTGATTGTTGTGATAATCAATGCATGATAATTATATTAACTTTTTTTTTGATTGTTCAATTAATCATTTTCATCAATTGTAACACTTATTTGACTCATTAATGATACTTGAGACACTTGATGTTACAATTATTTTTACATTTATTTTCATCATCTATTGGTAACAATCAACATAATCAACTAAAATCAAATCAATGATCAACATTGATTGATGTTAATGATCAAATCTCTAATAATGATCATGTTGATGTCCTTTTATCATCATGTTCATCATCATAATCAACAACAACAACAACAAGTTCACCAAGGAGATAAATATTGGTAAGAGTTGGTGATAAGAGGGACAGTGGGTTTGTTATGGTTAAGATACAAAGGTGGACATAGAGAAGGACATAAAGGACAATCTAAAAAAGTGATTGTCTATTCGTAGATAATAGAGTGCAAGAGAGAGAAAAGGAGAGTGAGAGAAAGGAAGATGAAGATGAAGAGGTAGAGAAGATGAAGTAGAAAGCGAAAGCGAAAGGGAAAAAAGAAGCGAAAAGAAAAAACGAAGAAAAAAAAGAGAATAGAAAAATTCGAGCGACACAAAAAAATCGAATCAAAAGACACGTGACTTAGAACCTTTTATTCTCTTTTCTACCCACTCCACTCCACCCATTCCACCCACTCATTTACACTCTCTCATTTCTCTTACTTTTCTCTAATCCATTCAATCTTTTACTTTCTAACCTTCGATTTCGGAATATTGGCCATTTAAAGTCCATCTTCCAATCTAATCAACCATAAGAATCTTAAACCATATCAACAAGACGCAAGTTCATATAATCATTTCTGATTATTTTCTTTTCCATTCATTTATTTTCACTTCTTTTTCCCGCCAAACAATTAACATAGACGATTAATCCATTAACCTATAAAAGCATTTTATTCATAATCAAAATTAATCAATAAATTGTTTCGATATAAACTAAATCAGTCGATAAACCAATTCATTAAATACTAAAAAAACTGTGTGAATCCAATGATTCAGATCCAAGAGATAAAATTTCATATTCAACAAACTTTTCATTTCCAAAACAAATCAATCCCGTTATTAAAATTTACTAAAAGTTTGATATCATTAATTGATCATCACCATATTAATTATATTGTTATTTAATCGTAATAAATGATTATTAAATTGTCTCATCAACTTTGATTGGAAAAAAAATATTCAAACTATAAAGCTAATAACACGCAATAAACTGATCACAATGATGAGATAATAATGATAATCATGGGAAATGACACAAAAATCATCATCTATTTAACGATTATCTTAATCAAATCAATGTTATTTCATTCAACAGTCATCCTTTTGTTGTTGTTGTTGTTGTTGATCTGGACATTGATTGTGATTGATGACAAAATAAAAATTAACAACAAAAGCAAATCATGTGAACGTGATGATGACCAGAATCATGATCTGGTCAATCCCATGAAATATGTAAAACAGATAATCCAATGGACAGAGATAATCACCTAATGATTTATCTCATTATGGTTTCCTTTTAACTTCCGTAATCACTTAATCAAAATACACATTCAACTAATCCAGAATACCCTGAGTGTATCATAACACACATAATTGAATAATGATCAACACAATTAACAGATAAGTAACAAAAAAAGTCAATAAATCAATCAGTCAATTAAATTTACTTTTATTTGATTAGTTGGTTAATTGACAAAGTTAATTATCTTAATCCAATTTCTTCATAGCCTTTATCTTGATTAAAATTCATCTAATTGGTTATCAATGAATCAAATGATTACTAAATTAGCAGGTTATTAATGTAAATCATTTGATTGTATTGAAGATGATTATTCAATTCAATTAACCTCTTCTTTTTATTATCAACAATTGTATTATTATCATAACTTTATCATTCTAATTTTCACCTTCCATTTAAAAACTTGAGTTCGAACTTTTTTTCTTTCGATTCTTTAATGGGCTAGAACTTTATCTCTTCGAACCCTTTTCTCTCTCTTTACCTTCCCTACTAACCCACTCTTAGAAATCACTATTATCATTAGAATTGATGCTAATTTAATATTCTACCAATTGAACACTTCGATTCAATTAGTGAATTTAATTTGATTTGAGAAAAAATAAATGATCAGGTTTTCATCTGTTGGTCACCAGATGGCGGGATAAGAAAGCGCGCGAAAAGTTTACTTTAGGTTTTTAATTGTGTATCAATTTAATTGCTGGAAATTTAATTGTTTGTCAATGATCTTAAAAGATAGCTATTTGATTTCTCTGTCATTAATTTCTTCTTTCAGTATTGTAAACATAGAAAAAAGTTTGAATTAATTGTGTTTAATCATCGCAATTGATGAATATAAGATGTTACTTACAATTGAATAAAAGTCAATTGATTGAAAAACCTACTAATTAAAAGAGAGAGAGAGAGAAAAAAAGTTCTAATTGGCCTCAACTCTTTCACTTCGAACTTTTCTCACTCCCTTCATAGTCCATGGGGAAGTTTTTTTTTCTTCGAAAGTTTTTGCTAATCATGTTTGATTTAATTGTTCTCATAAACAAAATTAGTTCCATCGAAACCATTAAAAGTCAATGGAAAGGAAAATATTAGATGAAATATTTAAATTCGAGGAGAGAGAAAAAAAATAATAATAACATTAAGATAACTTAGCATCGAGAGTGGGAGTGAGAGTGAGAAGTAAATTGTACACAAATTAAAGGGTAATCAACATGTTTCAATGAACTTTTTTTCCTTATCAAACTCGAAAAGTCAAAGAAGAAGAAAAAAATTAGAACATCAAAGATTCACCTTCGAAAACATAAAGAAAAAAAAGTTAGCAATTACTTTAACAAGCTAATTGTACATTTAGTAGAGAATCGAATAATAATAATAAAAAAACGGAAAAAGTTCTAAATTCAGAAAATAAATAGAAAGAAAAAACTTTTTATCATCACGGAACATGAATTTCTTTCAGACATTCACTCAACTTTATTCTGATCGTCAAGATTATCCCTGCAAATGAACAACAAAATAAGATCAACATTGAGATTGTAAGTTAATCCATCCAAATGATATCATATTTTACAATCATCAGGCTAATGAGTGTCATGTTAATAGTTATTACAACAGATATTATTCTGTATCAAAAGTTTACTAATATTTTAGATCCATTAGATCAACAAACAATGTTGATTAACTTAAATTATTGATTTTGAATGTGATTATAAGGAAACGAGATGAATAACAAAGAATAGTGAAAAGAAAAGTTTTTCAAAACTTTCGAACTGAAAAATGATAATAATAATAATATTCATAAATAACACCATTAGATTCAGTGTCACTTTTAAGTTTATAATATTTTTTTACGAGTTTACAGTTAACCATAATCATAAACAGTTAACCAATTGTTATAATTTTTTATCAACAATTTAAAATGAAAAATATTGTGATAACTTTGTGGTTTTAATGGTTATCAATGTATTTGATTCCTATGGATGCTCAGTTGATTATGATGAAAAGATATCAACAAATTATGAATATTGAGCTTGATATATATTTGAATATTTTTTTATTATTAATATTATCATCTTTATGCCTTCAGGTTATCATTTATTATCATCATATTGATGATAATATTTCCGTGTGTGTGTGTGTGTTGATGTGATAAATGTTTTGTTAACAAAAAGTAATAAAAAGCAAATTGGTTAATATTATCAATTGATGATCCACTATATGGGCAAGGGTATTTTCTCATGTGGATATTGTTACAATTTTAGAAAATTTTAAAATTCAATTCCATTTTTAAAACCATTAATTTAGATATGAAAATGACCATAAAGTAATGGTCGACTTATATATAGTATTTACTCTGAGAATGCTGAGAAAAATGTTGAAAGACTTTTTCTGTTTTTCATGTTCCCAATTAGATTATTTTGATTTGTGTTTGTCAATACGTGTAATTTGCATAATCACCTTTGCATTGGGTTTCTAATGATTATTATTTTCTGATTCAATGAGTTAATCCTAATAATACTTTTCCTTGGTGAATTAAGGATAATTTTTTTTTCTATTACCTGAATAACTTTTCCAATCCCATTCGAGATTTGTAAATATTATTATTCACAATCAATGATAATGAATTAATGTGAGTAAATTGATTGAAAGGTAACAAAAAGAGTTGATTCTAAGTGATTATCATCTTGATTAACTTAAGTGTCCTAGATGAAGATGAAAAGTTAAATTAGCATAAATTTTTAATGATGATAATTTAGATGAGTGGGTTAATTTAAAAGGATGATGGTAAATAAAAAAGGATTCGAATAGGCTAAGGTAATTCTATTAAGTTCTAACCCATTAAAAAATCGAAAGAAAAAAAAAGTTCGAACTCAAGTTTTAAGTGGAAGGTGAAAATTAGAATAATGAAAAAAAGTTATCATAATAATATATTGATTAGGAAGAAGAGGTTAATTGAATTGGATAATAATCTAAATTGTCGAATCATCTTCAATACAATCAAAATGATTTATATTTTCTCGATAAAATGTTCCATATGATTCAATAAAGTGAAAAAGTCCTATTCGAATCAAAGTAATATAATAATAATAAAGTTCTAATCTGTTAATCCAAGGGAAAAAAAGATGTTCTAACTCCCAGATTATCTAAATTCGATTTGTATCATTTCCCTGAATTGGATTAAAAAGTTAACAACAATCAAAGAATTAAAAGTCGAAGAGGAAATAAATAATCTTCGAACTAACTTTTTGATTGAAGTGGAAGAAAAAAAAAGTTCTTAAAAGACGATTAACATTCAATCTCTATTGGAAATTGAATTGCCTGGGTGTTGATAAGTATTTAAGATCTTTCAAGCCTCGAATTTGTACTAATGATCTAATATTTGGACAGAGTGGGAGGATTTAATTGTTAGAAATGGACGGCGGGTTTCAAGGTGGATCAAATCCAAAGTAACGGTTGTTGTGGTTGTTGAAACTTGACATTGGCACACGACATTGTTACAAAAACACGCGCACGTTTTACCACTTGCAGAATCAAATCAATACATATTTCTCCTTGAAGATAATCAATATTAATCATCATCTAATAAGCGATTAATGATAATAATACACCCTTGATATTATATCAACACCATTCTCTTCATAAGGTTATCATGAAAATCCTTTTTTTGTTTGCTCCCCTTTCTTTTCAATAAACATGATAAACATTTTCCATGTATTCATAATATATGAAAGTGACCAAAGAAGATTAATAAATCATCATTAAACTGAACACTTTCACTTTTTTTTTTGCTGATCTGCCAAAAATTAATCATTAATCTTGGACACAGAAAACTTTGTAACTTGATTATCATTTGTATCCCTTTGTATATGATGATTATGATGATAATCTAATGATAAATATTTTCATCTGTATTCTCAATTTGTTTAATATATATTAATATTTGATTGTTGATTATAATCATTGATTTATATTTTGTTTACCTTTAAGAAAATGCTCAATACAAAACTGAAGATAAATAAATGGACAGTTAATGAAATAATGAATAATATCATGACAATTAGAGTATATATATAAATAGATGACCATCTCTATCTATTTATACATAGATTATTATCATTTGTGTATCAAAGTAAATAAAATGAGAAGGTGAAAGTTTATCTTTTAATCCGAATACAGAAAAAAAAAACTTTTTTTTTCTCCAAAAAGTTAAACATTAACTTTGATCTATTATAACAATTGATTAGGATAATAAGTTGAAATAACTTCCTGCAAAGGTCAAATATTGACCCTTACGATTGTACAGTTATACTTATATAGTATTTTTAATGAAGTTAAAGGTCAATCTGAAAGAGATGAACAAATAAACTCTAAAGGTAAACAAAACATCAAGTGAAAGAAAAGTTCAGGTTGAAAGTTTTGTTTCGAACTCGAAACAATCAACAGATTCGATAGGAATCAAGTTTAGAATTGTATTTAATTGTTAATTGATTGTTGATTAACATGTTACATGTCGATTATCACTAAAACATTTAATCATCAAATTGGAAACAACAATTAAATCCATTTTTCCATATGTTCAATATCTAATCAGTTGATTAAATTGTTGCATTTAAAAGTTGAATCAGATAATTATTACGATAATCAAATTGCTACTCTTTAAATTGTCAATTGATTAAACTTAGACTTTGTTTCTTTCACAATTTAGATATAAACTAAACGCTACCTGTTCAAATGATTAAAACAATTAAACACTTGATTGATTAACAGTAAATTGTTTATCTTAATGATTTTATAGTAGTTAATTAACAGCGGGGTAAAAAAATATATACATTGTATTAATTTGGAAAGGTAAAAGTAACACACAATCATATCATCATCTAATTTAATCATCTTCATGAAAATGATTAACAATCAACATCAATATGATTATTATAATGAAAGAGTCATATTGATGATGATTAAATAGTTGATTAGTGAGACTTAAATTGAGTGACAACAATCAATAAGTATTACAATTAGTTATTGGAATACTTTTTTTCCCTTTCATTTCTTTCGGTTCATTGAGCCAAAAATCATCAAAGAAAACACAATTTACTCATTATAATCAAATGATAGACATTCATCATTAGATAATATTTCATTTACCACCCTCTTCCTCATCTTCCTCATCTTCCTCCTCCCAAATGGTTACTTTTACCACTGTCTATCCATTCACTCCCTTCACTGGTCCCTGTTATTTGTAACTTTCCCTTTGACACTTTCCTGTCATTTATATGAATTTAGATATATTAGAACAACAATCGACATAAGGAGAGAGTTAGAACAATTTTCAAACAATTTCGACCCAAAAATTGGTAAAACTTTTTAAAATGATGAATCAAATTAAATGAACCGATTTACAGGTTGATAGTATCAAGTTGGTGGTTTCGAGGATGATGATGATAATGATAATCTTGCTGGCGAAAAACCATCAATTTACAAAAATCAAATGTTCACTTGATTTAATCTGATTAAATGTTCCAATGGATTAAAATTATTAATATCAACACAATAATGAAAATGATAGAGATAAATTTAGTATCCAGATATTATATTAGAACCTTTTTTTTCTCGAATATGAAAATATCGATTCTCTCGACATTAAGCACACCATTTACACCCTTTCATTTATCTCCATTGACTCTTTTGTTAATTCTGTTATTATAAATATATCTCTCTCTCCTTGCATAATAATATCAATCAGCCCTTCTAATAATAATATCCATTGGTTTCTTTATAATATCAATCCCTCTGCCCCTTTTTATTCATTGTACATCCTCCAAGCCCATTCCCTGGATAACCTCAAAACGATGATAACAATGTTGTTAATGGTAACAATAATCATCTCCTAATAGTTGACAATGTTAATGGATACACTTTAAAATAAGCTTCGAGTTTAAAAAAAAGGTATTAAAATCTTTGTCACCTCGAATTTTAAAATTTACACTTTTCTCTCTCAAAACATTTGATATATATTCATATTTGTCACCCGAAAGAAACTTTTAGAGCAGGTCCTTTCCCCGATTAAAGCACTTAAGTGAAATCATTGGATTGTTATTATGATATTTGAATTGTTGAGTTGATTTTTCATTGGAAGCAAAAAATATTAATGATAATCCAAAAAAAGCACTGACAATTTAGTAGCTTTTTAAATTGCTTCATCCACCCACCGACAACCTCAACACCCCACCCTGAGCATCCTCATCTTTTCCCTTTCATGTCAACACCTTTTGGACTTTTTTTTAAATACCTACAATTTAAATGTATCGATACGTTTCCTTGGTTACTCATCAATCTAATAGAGAGACAATTTAATTATTATTAGGTTAATTTGATGATACAAATGATGATAAATCTTCATCTCTCTCTCTCTCTTCAAAATGATAATCAAATCATTGATGCAAGATATTTATCCTCCTTTTCATCCTCATCTCCAGCATCTCCATTAATGATAATCATCTGTGATATTATTTTGTTTTTTTTATCATCATCATTTCATCATCATATTGTTTTGTGGTCTGATGATGATGATGATTGAAAGTGATCATTATCATCTCATTGCAATACAATCTATATTATTCTGATAGTGTAAATTATACAGAATTTGTAATCGTCTATTTAAAATCATCGAACTGTTCAATGTTCAATCGAAGGAGAGACGAGGGAGAGAAAAAAAATTAAGAGAACAAGTTCTGAAAAGAGAGAGAAAGAGAAAAAAGAAACAAGATCGACATTAAAGGTAAAAAGAAATGGACCTTTTAAATAGTAAATATGAAAGTCAATCAATCTTCATAAACTGTTGGATTAATTAATTGTGTGTAACTTCATGTAGAGAATTAAAAAATTGAGATGATTAATCAATCGACGAGAATGATGACTACCAAAGAACTAATTAAGAATCAAGGATAAGATTAAATGAATGATTCGAAATTGATAGAAGTTTTAAAACACGACAGAGAGAGAGAGAGAGAGAGAGAGAGAGAGAGAGAGAGAGAGAGAGATCGACAAAAAATGAATATTTTCTTTCTATCGAACTCGGAGTTCGTAAAATTACATAGACAAACTCTCACTTTTAGTGGAGGGAGTCAATGGGGAAGGTGGATTATGAGGATGGAGACAGTGGGTAAGGTTCAAAGTGTAGGAGGAGGAGGAGGAGGAGCGGGAGGAGAGAGAGAGAAAAAGATTCTATATAAAAGATTGACTAGTTGCTTTCATTTTCTCACTTTGAGTCTGATCATTACGAGTATAACAATGACATTTGTATCTCTGTGAGTTAATTGTCAACAATCAAGAGACAATAAACTAATCCATAAAATGCCGATTAAAATTGATGATCGTAATCTTTACTTTCCTCGATTATCATCATCATCATCACCATCTTCATCCCAAAGATCAATTGTTAATCCAATTCTAAGTGATCAAGTTTCATCATCAAGACGATCATCATCAGCTGATCCAATTGAATCATCTTATCTGAATTTCCGTGACTTTCGCTCCCACACATCATCCACTTTATCATTTCGAGTTAATATTCAACCAAACAATCAACTAATCATCGATATGCTTTACCAATTACCTTCCATTATTCTGGACAATTTGATTGCAGGAGCAATGTTTACATTTAAACTATTCTTTGATTATTTTCCATCACAAATTATCAATAATCATCACATTCAGATAACAATTAACTCTTGGTTTCGAAGTCGATCAATCTTGTGTCCATCTCTGTCCAACGCTCGACTCGTCAATCCAAGGTGTCCATCTTATAATCGTTCTGGTCGTCGGCTTAATCATAATCGTAACAATCACCATCATACCTCAACAATTAACCAGCTCAAGTTACCTGATCTCATTCCAGTCAATGATAAATTTCAGTGTGAATCAAATTACTCAACAATTAAATCTTGTCCACAATCAACATCATTGATGATTATTGAAGTTGCTTCAACTCTCAAAGATTTAAGCGACAAATTTGATTCTTCAAGATGTAAATTAAGATAAACCATTTTTTTTACTAATTGTAATCGATTAATATTTATTTTAAATCAATAACCTTTTTACCTGTCGATCATATTTAATCATCCAAATAAAAATTACCAAGAAAAAAAACCAAAAATCTATTAGATCGAATTGATTTCATTTAGATGAAAACATTATATTAATGTGATGATGTTCGTGAATAAGATCAATCAATCGGTTGATTGTTGAGTGAATTGAAATGAATCAGAATACTTTGATCTAATCATGTTAATTGTTTGGCGGGAAAAAGAAGTGAAAATAAATGAATGGAAAAGAAAATAATCAGAAATGATTATATGAACTTGCGTCTTGTTGATATGGTTTAAGATTCTTATGGTTGATTAGATTGGAAGATGGACTTTAAATGGCCAATATTCCGAAATCGAAGGTTAGAAAGTAAAAGATTGAATGGATTAGAGAAAAGTAAGAGAAATGAGAGAGAGAGTAAGTGAGTGGGTGGAATGGGTGGAGTGGGTAGAAAAGAGAATAAAAGGTTCGAAGTCACGTGTCTTTTGATTCGATTTTTTTGTGTCGCTCGAATTTTTCTATTCTCTTTTTTTTCTTCGTTTTTTCTTTTCGCTTCTTTTTTCCCTTTCGCTTTCGCTTTCTACTTCATCTTCTCTACCTCTTCATCTTCATCTTCCTTTCTTTCTCTCTCTCTCTCCTTTTCTCTCTCTTGCACTCTATTATCTACGAATAGACAATCACTTTTTTAGATTGTCCTTTATGTCCTTCTCTATGTCCACCTTTGTATCTTAACCATAACAAACCCACTGTCCCTCTTATCACCAACTCTTACCAATATTTATCTCCTTGGTGAACTTGTTGTTGTTGTTGTTGTTGATTATGATGATGAACATGATGATAAAAGGACATCAACATGATCATTATTAGAGATTTGATCATTAACATCAATCAATGTTGATCATTGATTTGATTTTAGTTGATTATGTTTATTGTTACCAATAAATGATGAAAATAAATGTAAAAATAATTGTAACATCAAGTGTCTCAAGTATCATTAATGAGTCAAATAAGTGTTACAATTGATGAAAATGTGAGTTTTTTTCAGCTTTCCTAATATTTATTAGTCGAGATGCTTATAATGGATCGAGAGGAAACTTTTTGTTATTAATCGAAACAAAAGCCTTTATAAACATTAAGAACTCAATTGTAACCTTTGTATAAAGATCAATGAAAACCATGTTAAACATTTTGATCCAACTAAATTGTGTTCAAAGCATTTAAAGATTTCGATTCGACCTGGAAACTGTGAGAAATGCCGACCACTTCATTGAGAACCTCTCATTAGCTGTGTGATCATTTTAAGAAAATAAATTGGCTATTTGTTATTCATGAAAATCATCGTTGATCAACAGTACGAACGAATATATTTCTGAAAGAAAAGTAAAATGAACATGAAGGCAAATCGAACAGCAAAATGCAATACATAATACATGTAGTTTGAGGTCCAAGAGAAAATGATATAATGATAAAATATTTCTCTATGGAAATAAAATCGCTTTTTGAATCTCCTCTCAGCCAATGTTAGGAATAGAAATTATTTGATTCCTTCAACTCTCAGATTGTAAAATTTTCTCATGATTTTCGTCGTGATTAGAACCTTTATCAATCTATCTTCCGGAGACTTAGATTACTAATTGGTATTGTTAATGGGTGTTAATTGTTGTCATAATCAGATAATGAGCCTTGAAATTAATCTCAATACAATTTGTTAATCATATCACGTGCCAATTAAAAGTCTATGTTGTTTTATCAAAACAAAAAGTGTGTTCACTTTGATGGTAAGATAATCATTTTAATCAAATGGATTAACAGTCTCAGTCTCTTTCCTTTTAATCATCAGCTCTCAATAATTTTGATGATGATCATGAAGATGATTATCTTTTTATTGTATTGGACATTGATGGTGAACACAAATTATAATGAAAGTGATACATCATCTTCATCTTCATCTCGTGATAATCATCATCATGCTCTGATAATAATCAATAGTTAACAGTTACAATGATAATGAAGCATTGCAACGGGTAAAAAGGGTTAAAGTTACACAAATACAGCAACGACAATAACAACAACAATCAAAGTCAAATAATAAACAATTTAATCTGCTGTTGATCAATGAGGATGATAAGGACAAGGATGGAGATAGGAATGAGGATAAGGATGAGGATGAGGATGCGATAAGGATGAAGATAATACAAGACAAGTTTGTTAATCGAATGTCAATTTGAAGATGTATCTTTTCCCTTACGAATTGATTGTCTATGTTTCAGTTACACCCAAAGAATCAAGGGAGTCCAAAAATACCATTGAGACTTTGATTGTGATTATTACTCTTTATTTATTTCTATTTAATTGTTAATTGTTAACATTAATTAATTTGAGAATAAACAAGAAGATGACAAAACCACAAGATTAATTAGAATCTTGGATTATCACTATTAATCCTTTTGCCTTTTCTCTCTCTCTCTTTCTCTGTTTCTTGATCTTCTATTGGTCAATCTATTAGGATTGCGAAACAATTTCGAAAACCAGTTGATGTTGTTGTGGTCACTTTAACCGAACCATATAAGAATTGAAGATGAATGGGTTGTTGTTATACTGATTATGATTACGAATGCGAATGAGAATATGATTACAATCATGATTATGATGATGATGATTATCAATTGTAATTATGGTTTATTGTTATAAATATTTAATCTTTTGGTGACATTGAAAAGGGGTTAGGGTTTTACATTGACGTAGTTATTGTTAATTGGATCAATGATCCGTGATTAAAACTTTGAATTAAGGTAACAATTGATGACGATGATATTTAACAACAAGAAACATTGGTCAGTTTATTTCATTGAATGGTCAATGGTCAATAACAATAATCATACGTTAATGTCAAAACTTATTACGTGAGTATAAAGACACAGAGACATAAAGAAAGAAGGAAAAGAAAGAAAGAGAAAGAGAGAAAGAAAGAGAGAGAGACTTTTCTTCCTCTTGCTTTCATTTTGAAAAAGTGTTTATATTTTGTGTCCACGAGTCTGAGACAATCATTGACTGGGATGTGGTCACTGTTGGTCAATCAAAGTCAAATGTGAATGATATTGACAACGACATTGAGGGTAACATATCACCAACTGATTGTTAATTAACGTGACTAAATTAATTTGATATTAATTGATTCAAACTGATTATATGTCATTAGATTGTGATGATTACCTAATGAGCAACAATTATACCACTTCCATTGTTTATCAAATGTAACAGGTAAAGGTCAATACAGGATATCCAATTGTATTACAATCACTCACTTCCGATTATATTATGAAAGTTTATTCAATCGAATAAGAAATGGACACTGTCCATTTTTAGGTCCAACTTTACGGAAAATGAACCAAGGTAATGATTACCGAAGTTTAAAATTCTGGGTGGACAATAAAACGGTGGACGTAACCGAAATTGATACTAAAGGAAACAAAAGTTACTCTAGTTTCTTGAAAAATAATCAAATTGGTCAAGAAATTAATCGAGAGTGAGAAGTTTGAAAGGAAAAGTCAATGGACTGGTCAGTTGATAACAAGGAAGCGGATGGGATGGGTGAGTTGTCCATTCAAGCAAAATATTAAAAGTAAGTGAATTGGTCAGTATTACTTATGATATAGAGATAAGGTTTTATCCTTTTCAGTGGTCAATGAAAGTGTAATCAAGTAATCTTGTGGGTAATTAAGATCTGATGGATTAAGAGATCAAATTTCAAAGATGATTAGTTAAATAGAAAGGTAAAAATGTAAAGGTAAATCTTGTACTATTTCATTCATGACCGTCACCAAATTTATTGGTTATTTTCATCTCTATAAATTGGATTAAAGATAATGAAAAAATATCATTAATAATAAAGCTCATTAACTTTGATGAAAGAAAAAAAGTAAACAAACTACTGATAAATAGATTCTTTTCCCTCTCTCAATCCTTCATCATCTTCATCGTCTTCATCATCCAAACAACAACAACATTAACTGATCCATCATATGACAATAATCATCAATAGACTATACAGATGTCCATTTTCACTGACTGACCACAAGATAAGCTGATTAGTTTGATGATCATTTAAACAACATCATCATCAACAACAACCATGTAAATAAAATGAAGGTCAATCAGTTATCATTGTCATCATCATCATCATCATTAATATTACTATGATACCAAGGAGATGATGATGTTGATGATGATAATTCATTAGTAACCCAAACTTAAATGTCCACTAACTTCATCAGAATAGCAAGTAAACCTTTATGACCTTTACCTTTGACCAATACTTTGTTTTCCTGAATTTATCCATATGTTTACCTTTATTATTGTTATTGACTTGACCTTTTATCGTCTCTCTTATGATTATGATTATTACATTAATCTAGTAGTGGTCACCTTACATTATCATTAATACTAATTTACCTTTTACCTGCTCTCTCTCTCTCTCTCTCTCTCTCTCTCTCTCATATCTGTCCTTTATCTCTATCCCCTTAATCTTGGACTAAATTATATTTATAATTGTTGTAGATTAACATTAATCAAGTGTAACGGGAAAACTGCCATATGCTATCAATAGATTTCAATCCAATTGTTTTTGTTAATCATTTCAAATGATTAAAAATTCATTATTAGCTTAATCCAGTTTTACTTTTACCTTTAATTCAAATCAAGTTAAATTCTGTTTGATTATATAAATGTTACTTGATTAATTAACAGTTAAGTTTAGTGCCCTCATATTGAGCTGTAATTACAATTTGTCAAGCTAATTGTCAACGTAATTAATGATCTTAATCTCTAAATGTTTCCTTTACTATTGAGTTTTCAGTTTAATCCAAACAAATCATATTCATTTGTCAATTAGTTAACAAATTTTGATTGGAAATAATTAAACCAAGATAATTAATGATGTTATTTTGTAACTTAATTGTTGTGGTTTTATAATTTTGATGATGTTTGTTTCATTCACAATAATTGTCACAAAAATGTGAATACTTAAAATGATTAATTACATTAAATTAACTTGATTAGCCAAAATGGATGAAGATTAGACAGAAATTAATGAGATTTTCATTTTTCAGAACAAAAAATTGATTAAAACATAACAGAAAATGATCAGTCTTCAGTGTATTTAATCACAATTAAGAAGATAATTGAAAATTCTAGTTCGATTTCAAATGAATAATCTTCTCCTTTTCTAGACCACCAAATATTAGAAGGGTCAATGTTAAAATCGTACTCAGAATAGTCCAAATTGTGGTTGAAGGGAATCGCGATCAATTGTAACAATTTAAAGTTCTAATGGTTATGAATAAGAGTACGTGTTAAAAAGGGGCGAATTAATAGTTTTCTCTCTCCCAAATTGACCATCACTGATGGTCCATTAATAATGATCCATTTAAATGATTGGGGTGGACTGGGGGCAAGTCCGATTTTGTAAATGACGCTTAACATTATTGTCAAGGTAAGTGGAAAAAGAGAAATAATTTTTAATCGAAATTAAAACGATCTTTTGTAAATCTATTTATATTACATACGATTAACGGGATGACCATGGTGACCACTAGAAACTATTATTGGTCGATCATTAATCATTTGATTTTGTTATTAATGGTCACCCACCATCACCACCACTGGTCAGTAGTAACTTTTATTGTCGTTGTTGTTGTTGTTGTTGTTTATTGCTGTTTATTGTGGGTGGTAAAGGATAATGATAATGATTGAGTTGACATTAATTGCTCACCTTTTAATCATTAGTCATGATGATAATAATATCCTTTCATTTATCCCTTTGGTGATAAACGATATTGTAACTGTAATCATAATAATTATTATCTTGATTGTTGTTATTTGATTGTTATAATGATTCCGTTTTGTAATGATGACCCCATAGGAAAGTGTTGGGCATTATCATTATTGTCATTAAAGTTAATGATTGTTGATTGTTGGTGACACACTTTCAGGATCTTGTTTACAGAAACAATTAATTAGGTTAATCAAAATAGTAATAGAAACAAATATTAACAATATGTTAGATGTTTAATCAGTAATTACAATTGGATCAATACCATTGAATAATAACAATCAATAAGTAGTTTTTTCATCATTATTAATCACCATCATCATCATAGAGATATTGTTAAAACAATTAAAACAAAGTTTACAATTAATATTCAAATCTATTACTACGACTATTAAATTAGCTTTACAATTGAATATGATTCATCATTTGTTGTGATAATTGTTAAACATTAGATTAAATTAGTTGATTGTCTGTGATAATTATCACTTTTAAAGTTAATACAATTGAAAGTATTAATAATAATTTATATTCCTGTAATTAGATTTAATTTCACTGGAATCAAACAGATGATTACAATTAAAATTATCAATTACCAGAGATGAATGATAATAACAGGTTACACTTTGACTGTGATGATAAACTACAGGTAATTGAATATTAAACATTCAGACTGGACACTGAGATGGACATTACAATGAACATAACTCGTGGTAGGAATTGAGGTTATTAAAGGGGAGGAATAAATTTGATTATATTTAAATTTTAATTGTTTCGATTTTTCCACAACAATAATCACCTTTTTCTAGATGATGATGATGATGAAAGTTAAATTGATGAAAAAATAACAATTTGTAAGAGTAAAAGTTAATCAGTTAACAAAATGATTAAATTAAATTGTCATCTAATCCAATGAACCATAATCACGATCATCATTTATATTCATAGTCTCAATTGTTATCCAATAGAAAATGACTAAAGTTATTGGATTAAAATGATTGTGATGATGAAATCGAAAGACTTTTAATCTTTTTCATTTTCTTTTTCTTTATCATTGTTATTTTATTTTCTTCCGTATCTTTTATCATCTCAGATGATCACCTATAAAATGATTTGAATCGATGATGATGATAAAGATGAAGATTATCATTTATCATCATCTCTCTTTTTCATCTCCACTAAGTTGATGAAAAGTAATTAAAGGTTATCAAGTAAAGTTCTGTCAACATTTATTATCATTACAAGTCAATAATTAACTTGCTTTATATTGGATCAGGTAAATTATATCAATTCGATAAATGGATTAGATTATAATCAACTATTAGAATCGATGACAAGATCTAAAGGTGAAGCTAAAATGTTTCCATATGGAAGACAGAGGATTATGGTTACTCTTTACCTGTATTTATCTTCCTCATCTTCCAAACAAAAGAAAGAAAGAGAGAGAGAGAGAGAGAGAGACAAAGGCTCAATTACTGATGTTGGTCTTGTGGGTGTTACATCAGTTGATTGTTTATTTTTTTCTCTCTCTTTTTGTTGATTCAAAGTTTTTTTTTCTATGGTTGATATTCATTGTTATCAATTGACAATTGACATTGAAAATAAACTCTATTGTTTAAATAGTATTATCATCATGTAATTAATACGTTGTTACCTTTTCTTTATTATTATCATTGATATTTACCTTGTAATTTGATTTACTTATTGTAATCATATCCCACTAATCTTTAGGTTACCCTGGATGAAAAAGGTTCATGAAATATTCTTTTTTTTGCAAAATCCAAAAGTTATTATGATAAAATTTTAAAATCTCCATTGGAAATGCTTTGAAATTACTTCGAGATTCATGTAAACAGTTATTGACAATATTTAATTGTCACGAAATTGAATGTGTTTATCTCGTGATGACATTTTTTTCATGATCATAATCAAAAATGATCACATTAATATTATAGACCAAAAGATGATAAAACTTTTTTCGGATTAGAATCGATTCTGTAAATAGATAATAATAATCATGCAACTCATCAAATTGTCACAATAAATTGTGATCACGTTTGTCTCATTCAATCTTAATCTGTATCACTTTTAATCCACCTAGAATTTGATCAAATTTAGATTCAAAAAGTTACCTACTAATAGACTTAATTGTTGATGAATATGTAGATGAGATAATGATTATTATGTAAACAATTAAAAGACACAAGATATTGAGTTGATAGTAAACAATACGTGATCTAATTAATAGGTGATTAGATTAAGAAGTTTTTATATTTTCTAATTAGTGAGAAAACTTTTCTTTCTCAATGTTTTCATGAAAAAAAAAGTGAATAATTAATGAATGTTGTTGATTGAATCACTTTTAATTGTTGACAGATAAAAGTAACAATTAGTTTACCAACATGATCCCAATGATATTGGTTATGGATAATAAATGGATTAATATGAAAGCCTTTACTTTTTGTATGATCACTGGAAAGTTAAATGATCCATTTAATCAATTTAATCTGTGATTCTAATCGTAGTGATTATTATTATTACTCTTGTGATAACGGTAAAGATGATGATGGTCATCAGTTTACCCTTTCTAATGGTCAAAAGTTTTACCCTCTCTTTTCATCACTAAGGATAAATGGACGAGATTTGTTATCTGGGTCATCGAGATACTTTTAATAAAAGGTAACTGGTCATCTGTAAGTTTATGGTGACAATTATTATTATGAAGAGATGGAGAGATGGAGAGATGATGAAATTAATAGTTGACAAATTGAAAGATTGATAAAATTGATTAATAGCGAATTTCAATTGATTTGATTTGATTAATTTATTTAAGTGAAAGGTGAATTTGTGAGTTGTTATTGTTTACCATCTAATTGGATTCATTTTGTTTATCATTTGAAAGGGAAAAAGTTAACTGTTAAAAAATTAACATTGATGATTTATTATCATTGTGATGATGATGATGATGATGATTATCATTAATAATCCATAAAGTTGATCATCTTTTAGCTTCCTTATTATTTACATGAGACTATTAATCCTACACCTTATTCATTGATGGTGGCAATTTAATCTTCATCTCTCTTCCTCTTCTTCCTTTATCATCATTCGTTTCTTGTTCCTCTTCCTTTGGTCTCTTTACACTTTCAACTTTGCACCTTCATATTTATCTTGATCATAATTCCGATTACATAAGGTTAAGTGACTTGAGTGATAATCTAGTGTATCGATAAGCAGATTAGCAATTAAACTAATCAGAGAAAAAGAAAATGGTTTTTGTTTAGTTTCTTTGGGTTGGATTATTTTAGATGATCAACAAAAGTGATTCAGTTTATTTAGTTTATCATCAATGTAAATCAAAGAAGAGAGAGAGAGAGAGAGAGAGAGAGAGAGAGAAAGTGAGAG
Organism: Panonychus citri; assembly: GCF_014898815.1. NCBI lineage: Eukaryota > Metazoa > Arthropoda > Arachnida > Trombidiformes > Tetranychidae > Panonychus > Panonychus citri. The sequence goes on along the minus strand of NW_026515543.1, from coordinate 2,893,187 downwards.
TGGTAGAAGGAGAAGAAGAAGAAGAAGAGAATGAAGATAAATTTGAAGAAGATGGATGGAGAGAGAAGGGGAGAGTTGAGAGAGGAGAAAGGAGAGGGAGAAGAAAGAGAAAAGAATAAAAAAATTTGATACTTACCCTGAACTCGACCTGAGTTTTTACCCTTTTTTTATTCATCGAATGACAATCGAATCTTTTAGAACATTAACTCAATTGCAAAGAAGATTTTACATTCTAACCCTCGATTTAATTCCCACTTCCACTCGCTCTCACTCCCATTTCCATTTCCATCTTCTTTTCATATCGATAATGATCTTTGATGCTTTAAGATTTTCATTCATTATTCTGATTGAATATCATGTTGCTTGTTATTCAATCGCCTCGAGGTAACAAATAAACAGTAAAGAAATTGTAAGAAAATGAAATAATTTGATTCATTTTAATGTTAAAAGGATTAAGTCAATTGTCGTATCGCAATTAAGTTGATAACATTTAAACTCTTTCACTAAATTAAAAGTGGTTATCAAGAAAAAGTTCATTGATCAATCTACTTAATGGTTTCATCTTCTTTTTTCAACATCATTTTAATTTCTCTTGTAATATCAAAGGTAATAAGATGCAATCGAAAACAATTAGCCCTAAGGCTAAACTTCCATCACAACAACAATAACACTTAATCAATAAGATTTAGAGTAACAATCAACAACCAATTATTAATATATTGCAATACTTGATTGCTATTTGTTTATAATCAAAGTAAATGATTACAATTTAATTTCAATCTATGAATAAAAACTATTAAACTGATTCTCTCTCTCTCTCTCTCTCTCTATTTGTTAATTTGTTTGCTCTTCAATTGGATAAATTGTCAACAATTGATTCTTGACAATTTCTTCAATACTCAATTTCCTTGAGGGATTCAATTGATATTGGTGAGAGAGAGAGAGAGAGAGAATCAGTTTAATCCATTGAAATTAATTCAATGATTATCTGTTGATCCCTTGATTCTTAACCCAAAATCCAAGGCTCACAAAATACAAGAGGTGTTGGTGATTATCCCTGTAATTAGATTAATTGGATTGAATAGAAATCAGATCAACAAAAATAAAAGGTAAATCACAAGCCTTTTATTTTCCATTGTTATTATTTCATCTCATTTCCTGTTCCCTGTAAACTTCCTACGCTTGAGATGCGAGTGAAAGTTCATTGAATTGAGCCCCTGATACTTTTGATTGTTGGTGTAAATTAACCTTATCCATCTTGTCAGTTGACATTAACAATGGATAACAATTGGATTATTGTTGTATTATTAATGGTAAACAATTAACTCTGATAATGAGAGTGAACATTTGATTAAGAAAGTTGATTTTACAATCCAAATTAATAGGAACATGAAGTTAATTGTATCGATATATCAAATGTAGTGATTAACATAAGACAAGAGGAAGGAATTAATTTCAGATTTAATCAAAAAATTGACAAGAAAATGTATCAAATAAGATTAAGATAATTTCAAGGTAAAGGATTAGTTTATTAATTTAATCACATGGAAATAAATTAGCTAATCAATGAAGTGTAATATTGTAAATTCAATTATTTATTACATTAAATTCATTAATTTAATTTGTTTAATCACAATGATTTGTTAATCTAATCTAATTTACTTTTTTTTAACCTTTTTGATTGTTATAAATTGTTTACATTTATATGCATATAATCATAGAAGTGAACTAATTAAACCAAGTAATTTATTAATTGTAATTATGACTTAGATATTTACATTGTAACAAATATTGAATTTAATAAATTAAAGTTAATCCAGTGAAAGTTATGCAAACATAATGGTCATCATTAAGGGTCAGTAGGCTTTTGGCTTATTAATTTTTGGTGAATTTTAATTAATCCTCTCCAATGTATCTCAACAGTTAATTGTTGCAAAATTTAATTAACTTTGTCCATTTATATGTTTACTTTGATCTTGGAAAATTATTATAATAACTAATAGGAGAAGGAAAAAGTTTCACTTTTATGGTCAAACTGATATTAATCCAACAACATGATCACCATGAAGATGATAATAAAACTGACCAATGTAAGAAGCTAATAGTTTGACCAGTAATCATTAATCATTGGATTCGATGACATTGGAAACCTTATTATTATTAGAACACAAGTTGAGTAACAAATAACAATATAAATGATGAATGATTTAGACAACTGATTGTGCCAACGTTTAGTTAATCATTAACGCAAAGTGTCATAAAGATAATTAGCTTGATAAATATATTTTACAGTTCCAAACTGACCAACTTGACCAAGAGCGAGAAAACTTTTTCTTCCCTATCATAAGGTAAAAGCTTATATCATGTATATTATATTATACATTTGAATATAATTTTCTTATCATCACAATCACCATGGTCAAACTATTGTACATTTATTGAAAATGTAATCAATTATAATTGTTTGAAATGATCATCATCTTCATCTTCATCTTCATCATCATCACTCATACTATTGACACACAATTTAATCTAGATATGAAAATGAATATACAAAAGGTCAGTATGGAGACTCAGTCAACTGAATCTCTTGCTCTCATCTTGTTCATCATGATGATGGTCAGTTAATACATTATCATGATTGAAATTCACTTTGATTAATAATATTATTCAATGTAAAAGATTAACATTGAAAATCCAATTGCAAGTAAGAACTTTTTTTTAATCTTTTATTTTAGTTATTAATACATCTCCAGAGAAAGAGGGATTAAGAAGATCTTGTCAATAATGATCTCGATTGCTTATCATCCTCATCTTCATCTTCATCTTCATCTCCATCATCACCCTTAGTCTTTTCATGTCAATGAGATTAAATGGAAACAATTTAAAACTAAAATTCTCGTATCATTGTGATGATTTAAACCGCAAAAGTGATTAGTTAAACTTTCGCTTGATTACATTTCAATTGAATTGGTAAAAAAAAGCCAACACTTAATCGTGATCAACAATCAAATCTATGATTGTGATGATACAAATTGTACCATATGATTTTAAAGTTACATCATTTGTACAGTAAAAGAGAGAGAGAGAAAAAAGTTCTATAACAAAATGATCAACCAGTAATTCATCATTCTACTCAGTAAATTGCAAAATATCAAATAAATAATAATTTGCTAACATTTTAATCATCAGCATCCTCATCACTTTTCCTCTTCCTGTTATCATTTCTCTTTGTGTCGTTTTCCAAAGTAAAACCATTGTTATCATTAGACAATTTCTTTTTAATGATTAATTGATTATCAGCCATTAATAACAATGGAATAAAGGTCTTTGGTTAGATTACAACTTTTTCCAATTAGCTAATTAATCTTATTAACTAGCATTTAATTAGCTTCTCAAATAAGGGTAAAGAAAAAAGTTTCGAAAACTTTTTTTCTTTGTCACCGAGTAACATGAAACTTGAACGAGATTGACATTCTGTTTACATTTTGGATAATAAATATCCACAGGTATCATAATTATAGTTGATTAATCAGAAGCAAAAAGTTAATTGCTGTTGGAACAATTTACTTTAATTAGATCAATTTACGTTTTGCGATTATTGATCTACAATCAATTTAAAGTTGTGCCAATTTTTCTGGCAGATTTTACATGAATTTCAATGGAGATAAATTTGAAATTTAAAGTAGACTTTTTTTCCCTTTGCACTTTAACCATATCAAAAGTTGACCTTTCAGTTGCATTGATTCAGGAACAGAGTAGTTGCAATAGCATGATGATGAAGATGAAGATGATTGATGATGAATTTATAGGAAAGAATAAACCACAACAATAAATTAGAACATTTTCCATTTTTCGATTTTACATTAACAATAGAACTTTTTTTTTCTCTACTTCTTCTTCCTCTATTCCAATGGTTGTAGTTCCAATTTTTGTGTGTGTGTGTTTCCATATCAATCTATCATCTGATTATCAATATATGCACTTACCCTCAATGCTAACGAGCCCCTGGTAATATTCAATCACCACAAGAGGCTGCTTGATGTTGGCCTTTCAAATGCTGTAAAAGAAAAGGCTAGAAAGTTGAATCGATGAGAAGAAAAAAAAAATTCGAATTTTTTTTCTTCAAAATTTGTCAATTTTTAAGGTTCGAGTTTTTTATTTTTGTTACCTCCAAGAGGAAAACTATTATCATTCATTCAACAATCATCTTATATCAACAATCAATTGATTTTGTTGACATATGATGCTGATTATGATCAACAAGATGTAAAATAATAATTGCATATCAAGTGCGTTCAATATGGTGATTAGATGAAGATGTTGAACATTATGGATACTTGGACAATGGTCATTCATATAAATCTAATGTTGTTGAATTTTTTTTTAAAAACTTTTGTCTTTAGTTTAATAACAATTAAGAGTTTTAGATGAGTTATTGTAGGAAAAAAAAGTTGAATGAGTTTCTTTTTTGATTTTCTAAGCAATTAAATCCAGTTGTAAGCAAATTGATTCACTTTTCAATAGATATTCTCGAACTGACCGTGTGAATTATGACCATTGGAATAGTGTTTTTAATTACTTTTATTGCTTTCAATTTAGATGTTGATTGTTAATGACAACCGGTGGAAAAAATTACTCTTTGGTTTTGATGGGCTTTTAAATCCCACCGGTGGGTAAGTAAAAGTTTTACTTTGCTATCAGAAGAAACTGAAACCCTCTCATCGTCTTTTAAATGTAAATCCAATTCAGTGGTAATTCAGTTGACAAAAGCGATTAATTATTCCAATCGGTTAAATTCATTCGGGTAAATTGTCATTTGCAACCAGTAAAAGTGCAAACAAAAAAATCAACTTGACCATAAACAGTAATTATGGACAATTAACTAAATTAAACACTTACAATCACCTGTAATTCATTGGTTATTTATTGTTAATTGAATTTGATTAACTGTTGATATATCAAGTGAATAACATTGAAAATGTTATCATGTCGATGATACATTTATATTATATAAATTTGTGACAATTAAACTGTGCAATTGATGATATGAAACAATTAATTTCAATCGCTCATTCAACCGTTAATCACGTTAAATTACATTCAAACAAATCAATCAACAATCAGTTAATCAAAATTGAAAATCCTCTTAGGAATTGCTAATAAAATTACCACTGATTAAGTATTTATATTGATAATCATTAAAGTAAAATTTTCCAAGATTTCCATCTTAACAATTAACACTAATTAAAGATATCAGGTAACAATCAACACGATTACAACAATTTAAAGGCGTTTCCGTAAACCTAAATTGTTATTAAATCAAATTAACAACATGACACAAAAAAAACAAGTAACTGAATCAAAATTGATTTGGTTTCCATGGATTTAATCAATATTAAATCATTCAAATTGTGTAATTTGATTTGATATTGATTGTTTTCCTATTCATCTCTTGATCAATAATGATTATGATTGTTGTCTCGTGTTAATCCATGATTACAATTGAATTAAAAATTGATGATTGTTTCTAATCAAATCCCACGATAATTGTGATAATATTACAAAGTTTACAATTTATAATCTAATCACAATCTAAATCTAATAAAGTACATGAGAAAAAAAATCCAACAATCATAATGACAATTAATTATCATGTTAATCATGGAAAGTTCATAAGAAAAAAAAACTTCCGATCAAATCAATTATTGATTAAATTGTAACAATTTAGAGTTTACACTCATTTGATTTAACTGATTTTATTTTTCTCCTTCAAATGAATAATAATAATCTGCAGTAATGATTATCACCAATGTCTGATTACAATTAAGTGTTATGGTGGATTATGATTAACTGCAAGTTTCCTTGTGGTGGTTAAAGTTACAATATTGTTACAATCAATTGTATACCCTTATAATTATGAGACAAACACACTTACAAACATATATAGAATTGGATTAATGTTTATTATTATTATTGGAAACGGAAATAAACAACTTTTATATGTTTATATCAATCTACACATTCATATATATATTTATATAAATATGGAAATGAAAAACTCACGCTTATTAGCACGTGCAACGAGCTGTACGTGGCATTTTCTTCATTCAAATTTTATCAACCTTGTTAATATTAACATACATACTCTCTCTCTCTCTCTCTCTCTCTCTCTCTCTCTCTCTCTCTCTCTCTCTCTCTCTCTCTCTCACTCACTCACTCTCTACCACCCACCCAACCTCAACTTATGCCTTTTCCTTGAGATGAACCGACCCTTACACTCACACATTTAAACTTTTCATTGATACATTTTATATTTACTACTAATACTGTTTGTGAACAGGTTAAAAAATTATTAACACTCACACAATAAATTATCATTGATCGTAAATGAAAATACAAATATCTGGTTAATAAGGTTTCAAGTATTATCTTTTAGATGGATTTTCATTGTTACTATTAATCATTTTCATTGATTCAAAATGATAAACATCAAGTGATCAGGAAAGGAAACGGAAATTGATCTTAAGGAGTGTCAATGAAAATGATCATCTGATCATCATATTTACAATCTTTATCATTCATTTATTATCATATAGCCATTGATAAGCTTTTTAAATTGTTGTAATTTAAATGGTGAAAACTATACAATTAACATTAATGATTAACTTTTAGTTTTCATTTTCTTAGCCTTTTGATTGGGCGGCAAATTCAATTTAAGTTGATTATTATTTTCGCTCCTTCAATAGCAATATTGATACGCTCGGAATGATATTAATCATAAAAGTGTGACTTATTAGTCTACTAATTATATACCTTTGATATTATACCTTTGACACCTGGAATATGATGATTAAAGCTCAATATATATTGACGATGATGATAAACAATCAATTGATGATGATATTGATAAGATGATCCAGTAAAACCGGATGATAAATAATAGCAATCTAAATTCAATATCAATCATTTATCAGACAATTTAATCAACTATTAACCATTACTTTGATTAGTACAGGTAAATAATGATAATCATCTTCATTTGTTTTACTTTTTCTGGATCATCATTTTTAATCATAATCATAATCATAATTGTTATCCATGAATAGAGACACAAACATAATCATTGAAATGGTTCATTGATTTGAAACTTTTTCGGTTCCAATTATTTTCTTACTAATTCATCACTTAATATCATCATCAACATCAACATCAACAATTAATTGATAACAATTTAGTTTGGCAAAAAATTTTTCATTTTCATTTTTACTAATTCACCAAAATCAACAATCAACACGCAACATGATTAATATTTATTATCATTAACCAATTAAGATGATAATGATTATCATATGGGTTTGATTATTATCATGGTGATTATCATAATCATAAATTGTTTGACAAAAATTAAAACAACCAACCTTAAATTAATGATTAATCAATGACAATTTAATATTTTATCAGAAAGAAACACAATTTCAAGTAAATGTACCAAATGATTAACTTTTTGTATCAAAATCAATCAGCACAGTTTAGGATCAGGTTATTAATTATTCACATTGATTAGTGGATAGAAATGTATAGATGATATTAAGAGGGAAGTTTATCACAAGCCTCTCTCTCTCTCTCTCTCTCTCTCTAACGGTAAATCCCTTGTTGATGATAATCAATAATTTGTTAACTCTCCTTAATCTCAACTTCAATCCTTATTCATGTTCCAGTGTTGATAACATGTGATTATTAGATTAGAGTCAAATATTGAATTGGGTATTAACTTTAGGGTAATTAAATTAACTTGATTACAATTTACTACTTCCTATTTTTTTATCCGTTGTACTAGTTAATAAAAGTTGATTAAAGTCAATTAGTGTCATAATCAAATAAAAAAGAGGCTAATCATTAGCTCAAGATTATGAATATATATGGATTATGAGAGTGATTAAAGGTATTGAACTTAAAGGGATAATGATCATGTTGATGATGGTAATAAAATTATCTTCAATTTATAGAGAGAGAGAGAGAGAGATGAAAAGAGTTCTAATTCAAATTTCAAAGTGTTCCAAATTACTTTTAACAATAATATCATACACAGGGAGTGATAGTGATGATAGAAGAGGGAGAATAACATTTTACTAAAGAAAACATTGTTCTAAAAGATGAAATTAAAGATGACAAGGAAAAGGAGGAAGATGAAAAGTGGATCATGTATGAATATTATTAATAGAATAATATTTTTCGATTGATTCGTTTTTCCATCATCTTCCTATTTGATAGTTTTCAATAGAATCCAATCGAGCTCAGCATATACATGCTAGAACTTTTCTCTCGAATTCTATGTTCAAATCTTTCGATTCTTATTTTCACCTATAGTATCAATCCCATTTCTACTCCCAGTCTCTCTCTCTCTCTCTTGGATAGGATCTAGGGAGTCACTCTTGGGATGATAATGGTCACTCATAAGATATTATGTTATTAGAACATGAAATTATAGATTTTTCCACTATGGAATATATTTGAATGTGGTCAGATGATTTAGGGAAAATTTAAGGTTTCAACTTGTCAAATAATCATCAAAATGTCTCATTTCCCTTTCTCTCTCTCTCTCTCTCATCTTCAAACTCCTCTGTGTAAATTGATCAACTCTTTTGTTACCCTTTCCAATGATTATCATTATAATTGTACCATCACATTCATATTCATCAATTTCTCTTCCTCATCTCATTTAATTTCAAGTCACTCAAGATAAAACTTACCCTTTGCCTTTTTATGAGCTTGTAAACTGTCAATTATAACTCGTTCCCGTTTGATTGGCAACTTGAATATCTCTCTCTCTCTCTCTCTTAATAACCATGAGGCTACTCAGAATCACCATTGACCTCAACTCAAATGTGTAAGTCTGATGACAGTGATGATAGTCTTGACCATATCTCTCTCTCCCTATTCGCGTGGTCAAGCTTTATTATCAGTATGCTTATTAACAAGTAACCTTTTCAAATGTTTTCACAGTCCAGTAAATTGACCTTTAACTTTGATATAATGTCATTGAGTAGTTGAGACAGTTATCCCTCCCCAATCCCCTGAAATGCTTGATATTTGTTGTTGTTTTTTCCCTTGTCTTTTGATGTTCCATCTCCAAGTCCATCCTACCAACTTTTGACCATTGGCCATTCAAAATTCAAGGAACACAAATATTTTTGTTACGCTCAAGCCAAAGATTAGTGGGGAGGATTCAGGATTATACATAAATTGTACTTTATTATTAATGAGGCTCATTTGATACGCTACTCAAACAAGATCACTGAATCAACTTATGAATGACAAATGTCAAACAATCAACTGATTGTAACCAAAAAATTCAACAAAAAAAAATATAGTAACAAATGAAAATTGTGTAAAAAAACAGTAAAAATATCAATCATTTCCGTAAACTAACATCTTACACTGTAAACTAATTGTTGAGTTAATCACTTCTATTGTAATAGCTTATTTATCATTGATAATTGGTAATAACAATTCTCAGAACTGAAGCAATTAAAGCAATTGCAATTTGCTCAACAATAAGTTGATTCAATGTAACAAAATTGAAATTATTTGTACTTTGCAATATGCAAAAGTAATAAAAAGTAAAAGTAAATTATTAAATAGTTGATTGTAAATAATCAAAGGGTTCACAATTTACTAAAGTTAATGTTTACAGAATCCAAATTGTTACAATTGAACATTAATTTTTTTTCTTCGGCGATAAAAAAGTTCATATATATAATTAGGGACATTGTTAACCCTTTGATTGTTATTATCATGGTGACAATTTAGTGATAGTGTTTTTTTTAACTCATATTCAGCTATTCAATTGGAGTGACTGGAGAAACCATAATGTTACATAAGATGAATTGAGCCAAAGGGGTTATCAGGAAGCGAAAGGATTAAGAGGTGGAGGAGGAGGAGGAGGAGGAAGACCCACCCTGTCCCTTAATGTTGTGTAAAAAAAAGGCAATAAAAGGTTAATTATTTGAATTGAAATTGATCATTAATGTAAGTTTGCATTTGAAAATTCAATTGAATTGCAAACAATTTACTTGGTGGAGGACAAAAATACTCAAATTATTGCAAGAGACCATTAAGATGCTTGTTAATCGGTTGATCATTTATGAGTTTTACTTTTATAACGGTAAATGTTTATCCCAATTAATTGTGTGGGGATAATTTTAATTTTCCCATTAATTAACAATTCAGTAAGATAATCTTTAATCACTGTAACTAATTACAATTGTAGATCCAATTTATCATCTAAATGGATAAACTCATTTACCTCTTCATCTGCTTCCATCTATTGTCAATTTCACATTCTAGTGTAGTTACAATGCTGTTTGTCAGATGGCAGCACCGAACAGAAAATCTGTTGAACCAGAATTTGAAAGTTTATTTTGTCTGATGGACCATCAGTAATGGTCAATTAAAAGAAGATATTTATTAACAATAACCTTTAAACTTTACAACATAAACGTAATATTTATTATTATGGGGAGAGTGTTTAGTTTGTATGAGATCGGTTGAATTACAATTACGAGGTTAATTGTTACATTGAGAGATCGATAAAGTTACAAAGATTAGTTTTAATTGTTTGAATGTGGGATTAATAGTTTTGTGTCTAAATTTGTGCTCTGCTATTAATTTGATTTTACTGTTGAGATTTAAATTGTTGTTGTTTTTATATTGTTTTGGTGCTTTTAAATTACTAAAAACAAACATTGTTTGTATTGTGTGAGGTAACATTTAATTTTAGATAAACAATATAAAGGGATTATCAATGGCAAAAGGATTATAATAACATTTAAGTTGATTATTATTTTTCTTGGACATTTGGATCAAAAGTTTTCGACTGTTTTTGAAGTTTGGTTGATACAGATTCGGTTTGTTGTTCCTCAAGACTTTGTGATCTTGAAGGTGGACGACCTTGTGCATGGGTCAGTTTTTTAGGTGTCAATGGTTTGACCAGTGGTGAATGAGTGATGGGATCGGTTACATTTTGACCTGTAGAAGATGTTGTGGCCAATTGGGTTGGTAATTCTGTTGTTGGTATAGTTGAAAGTTGAACAGAAGCAGTTAAAGGTAACCCTGTAGGTACCATGGATGAGGCTACACGTAGAGCTGTAACTGGTGGGGTGGGTACAGTGGTGGTAAAGGTTGAAGGTGTTGAATGTTCCGGGAAAAAGGCAAACATGGACTGTTGTTTTTTCAACATTTTCTGCTTTGGTCCAGCGGGTTTATTGCTTAGTCTTAAGAGGCGATTATAGTTACGATCGTTTCCCGTTAAACTTGATGTGACCCCTGTACCATCCCAAATGATACCCGCTGTGGCAAGATTATCACGAGATCCCATCGGTGATCCAGTATTGGCCTGAAGAGCGGATATTTTCCTGAAATCATCAATACTAACACCTCGGTGAAGTTGATCCCAGCAAAATGAATCAAATGATTGCTCTCGTTTAAGATTACCACGACCAACCAATTTACGATTTGCTCCTACAATTAAAAGTAAATTAGTTAATCATACATATTGGAAATAAGTATTTACTATTGTGAATAATCAATAAAATTTATTACCTGTTAGGAAACTTTTAAGGTGCGATGATAATTTATCTTCATTGGGTGTTCCCGGAAGCGGAAGGTCAAGTGTCATAGTTTTGGCTGGATTATTATGAAACTTGATGATAGGAAGTAGATTATTATTTTTTAATTGTACAACAATTTGATTTAAACTTAAACTTAATCCGATATGGGAAATTGTGTGATGAATATCAACCAGAGCGATTCGTTGACCAGTTTCAAGTGCATTCCAGGCCATTATTGTATTATCCTCGGCTGCAGAGATGGCAACTCGACCATCAATTGACAGTTGAACCGATAAAATTGTCGCAGTGTGTCCAGTAAGTGTAAAGGTTACATTACCTGTGGTCGTATCCCAAACAATTAGATTACAATCTTGTGATCCAGAGACAACCATTGATTGGATTAATGGAGCCGAGGAGACACATGATATTGGCTCTTCATGACCAACAAGTACTTGGGTCAGTTTACCGGTGGACACTTCCCATACCTTTAATGACATATCTTGTGAACCAGTGATAATTGTTGACCCATCGTAGGTACAAGTGTAACATGTTATCGGTTCACTATGAGAAACTGATTTCTCAAGATCGGGTTCATAAACTGACCAATATCGTAAACTGGACACAATTAAACACAAAAAAAAACAATAACAATTAGACAATTTCAAGTAAAGGTTAACCAAATGAATCGATAACAAAATCTATCAGGTAACCTAACAGAATGAGAAACTCAAGGTGAAAAGGTAAAGGTTAAATAGTAATGATAAGCTTGTCAAGATATTATTTACATGGTTAACCTAAAGATGCCAAAAATTAGGATGATGACGTATTACAAAGATGAAAAGAAGATGATAAGACGATGAGAGTAGACAAAATATCCAAATATCTTTAATGATAATATAAGATTTACCCTTAGGCTAAAATCTGGTTGAAATTTTATTGATCGCAATGATATTTGTATCCCTCATTCACTCATTCACTTACTCACTTATTCTCAATGCTTATTATTCAGCATTTCAACAGAAAGATCAAAATAATATCATGTTATCTTATTCTTGTCTTGGAAAACTTGATGACTTTTATACCCAAAGAGATGTACAGTTAGAAAGAAAAACTTTTCCAAAGAATCTTCTTTTTACCCTAAGGTAATATTATCAACCTCTTTTAAAGAGGAAACATCATCAAGAGATTTTCAACACGAAAATTGAAACCAACATGATGTTATCATTTCATGAGAATGGTAAATGGATTCGTTTCTTTCAATTTCTCTCATTGTTCAACTTTCGATTTTAAATTCAGAACTTTTCTCTTTCTTTCTTTCTTTCTCTTTGATTTTCAAATTGTTGATGTTGGTTTTATATATTCATCATTACCCTTTTCCACTTGAATAACTATAATGGTGATTAAATTGATTTTCTATTGCAATCATTGAATTTCTCACCAGTAAAAGGTAAACTTTATGTTCACCATCATGAACAGAATGATTTCCATGATGAGATTGATTGAATTTTCTTTTCAATTCAACATTTGATTTGAATTTTACTTCTAACTTTTCTCTCTTTACCTCTGTTCAAGTTTGGTTTTAGATACGATTCAATATTCAGATTGAACGATTCATGGAAACTTTGAATACTCATGAAATTATGAACATGTAAATTTAGAATTAGAGTTAATCAAATTTAGATGAAAACTGTTGATGCTTTCATTTTTTTCCCCTGTATAATTACAATTGATTTGGAATTGAAATTCAAACTCAAAGTTTGCAAAGTAGATTAAATTGTGATAAGTGTTTAATAGTGATAACAATTTAATGGAACGAGATTAATTCAAAACTGATTGACTTGAAAATCTTTTGTCAAAGGATTAACAGGATTAACGATTAGGTGTTTACTCTGAATTTATATCAATTCATGGCTATCATGAGATATTGATGAAACCGCTTTTTTTTAACTTCACAAATTGAGTTTGAAATTAATTCATTTCAATTTAACTCATTAGGTATTGTCAAAGGTTTTTACTTTGAGTGGTCACTTACCTGTTATCATTTTTACCGCCAACTGAAAATACCGTGTTACCAAACATGTTGACCATGTTGACCGTTTTAACCGTACTGACCAGAGTGTTACCTGTATCGGCTTTCCAGAGGCGATGACAGCCAGAAGTGTCAACGGAAAGTATTCGTCGAGAGTCATTGCTAACAAAAATTGAGGTCAATGGACTTGAGTGGTCAGTGTAAATGAAAACCTTCAAACCAAGGGTTAGTGACCATACACGGATTGATTTATCTTCCGATCCGGAGACACAGAAAAAACCATTTGGTGAAAAGGTAACACAGGTTATGGAACCAGAGTGACCACAAAGGGTTGCATGAGTTTCACCAGAGGAAAGGTTCCAAACTTTGACCAGAAAATCTCGAGAACCTTTTAAATTGTTGTAATAATAACAGTTAATCAATATTGTAATGTTATTAACTCTCTCTCTCTCTCTCTCTCAGCCTTTTTGTTGAGATTATAATAGTTGATCATGAGATGAATTGAAAATGATTTCGAGAAAAGTAAATCAATGGTAATTATCAGCTTAATCATCACCATTATGATGTTAATCACTTTATCTGACCAGAATTTTAAATCACATCTATTGATAATGATAACTAAATTAGCTAATTATTTCTCAATAGTTGTAACATTTAGACAATCAACTCACTCACAGATAACATTATCAATCTTGAAAATGAATGCAACTGATTAAGAAGTTATCAGTAAAAATAAATCAAATTGTTAAGGTAAAATCCATGAGCACAACTTTATAATCATTAATTTACCTTTGAAATCAATAATCAATTAAACGTTAAAAAAATTATCTATTATAAAAGTGCAACAACTAATGATAACTAACAAATTAATTAGTAACAATCAATTCAATTAAAAGTAAACATTATGTGAAAATGGGCAGAAAAACGATAACATGAAACAAGATTGTTAAAAAGTGTAACTCAACAATTAGCCTGAAGGGATGTCAATATCAAATAGAGAGAGAGAGAGAAAGTAAAACAAAGTTCATCCTCATGAAAAGACCCCTGAACTTACCTGTAACTGCATAGGTGCCATCCCTTGAAACTGACAGACAGGTAATTGGATCAGAATGTTGTTCAAACTTTTTCACCTTCAGGGAAGATGAGCGAGAAGAGATATTTGTACAAGAGTCTTGATCACCTGAACGATTAGATTGGGTCAAAGATGACCTTCCAATGGTACGTGAATTAGTTAAATTTGCATTTAAAGTTGTCGTTGATGATGAAACGATCGCAGTTGAACCATTGGTTGGAGCAATTAAATTACCATTATTATTATTATTAACCGAAGCATTTAAATTTACCTTATTATTATTACCATTAACACTATTATTTATAATATCATTATTATTAACATTGTAGTTACTGTTGTTGGTGTTGATACTTGATGTTGTTGTTGTGGTTGCATTGAAATTAAGGTTAGTATTATTATTATTAAGGTTTATATTGGTATTGTTATTTGGTTCATTGTTGGTGATATTATTTGCTGTTGATGATGATGAATTTGCATTGATATTTGTTGATGAATTAACAATTGATGCGGATGTTGTTGCATACAAATTAGATACTGGACCAGAAGAAACACCTAAAGAAGATTCAACCTTTTTTCGAGCATAAAAGTTCCAGATTATTATTTTTGATGTTCCACAGGTAAGTAAATATTTATCACAAGGTTGACTTATGATGGAAGTTATCATATCCTGATGAGAGGTGAGAGTTTGGGTCAAATGGGCAGAGTGGACATCGTAAATGTGTAACTTTCCATCACCGGTTCCCAAAATGGCTCGACTTGAATCCTCAGCAAATTTAACATAACTCACAATGGAATTGATTTGATGTTCCTAATAAAAAGTAAAATAACAAAAAAGGATAAAAGAGAAAAATAAAAAAGATTATTCAAAGTTGCAATATTATGATAACATGATGATTATCAATTTCCAACTGAGAGAAATGAAAAGTTTTCCTGCAATTTCAATGGGAAATTATCATTACAATGGTTTGAATTTTTTTCTTCACATTGAAATCTGAAACAATAGACGATAAAACTCATGACATGTTTACTTAACTTCTTATATATACATGTTATCATTTCATGATGATGATCATGTTTGAACAATGAACAGATAACATGGTGGAAAAAAAGTTCACCATGGAACAAGTAATATAACCTTTAATATCGAGTGTTTCTTTTTACATGAAACTGAGTATCATGTGTATCAAGTTCAATGACTTTGCAAGTAAACAGAATCAGCTAATTAATTACAATCCCAAGTCTAATCATATGAGAATCTTATATATTTATTGCATCGCCTAATTAATGGCATTTTCTTAATTATTTTTCCCTTCAATTCTAAATGAATGAAGGATCAAAGTGAAACATGAAGGGTACAATCATGTAGAAGATGAAATTTATGAATATTATGTATACAAAAGGTTCACATGAACACAAGGTTATGACAGGATAACCTTTGAACCATTAGAAAAACAATTGATAAGACAAAGGAAATGTTAATAAACAGACAGGTAAATATGATTATCTATTAGTATATTGATTGAATATTTATCGTGTACTTTTCATTGAACATTTCAGGGTAAAAATTTTTACCATGAAATGAGAAATGTGATAACCTTATATTAGCGTGATAATCAAACAAATTGAACCCAAATTTAATCTCATAGAATCCATCATCTTGATCCAATCCCCTTTAGAATTTATAATATTTCTTCCCAGAATTTTGTTTCTCTCCTCATCTCAAGTTCAAACCATACAATCATGAGAATGATAAACAAATCGAGACAATTTCCTGATACTAATTCTGGTAGCAAATGAAATGAAAACAAAATACAAATATTATCATTATAATGAAAAAGTTTTCTGCAAACTTTGGAAACAGATGAATACCCACCCAAAGATTTTCATTATACATGAGTATTGATGGAAACGTAATCTAATATTGAAGATATAATAATATGTGTCAAGAATGAATGTTATCATGATTATCATGGGATAAGAAATTCTGATTCAAGGTAATGATAAACATGATTATTAGCTGATGAGAAAACAAATGACACTGATCTTTTTATCTTATCATTATTGTATCATGATAACCGATCATCATCATAGTAATAAATGAATTATCATCTTTTTAATCATTCGGCATCATCATCATCATGAAGAGCTGATGATGATGCTCATCCAGTTTCGGTTCTTTAATTTCATTTTGACAGAATATCATCGTGATGGTCAATTTCTATTGAGTCTATTGGTTTACTTTTCCAATATATTTAAATTATTTTCTTTTCATCTAAAACAAAGTTCAAACTTCGTGCTGAAACTTCATATCAAACTGACTCTATCTTCATGTCATCAGGTAAATTATCATCATCATCAACTGATGTTACAAAATGCTAACTACATCTTGACACTTTTTCTTGTTCATCTTGATGGGAAAAAATTAAGTTTTTACCTCAACAATTTTCCTCTAAATTGTTGTACGATTAATCTGATTACATGAGAGGCAAAAAAGTCAACATCAGTCATTAAGAGAGGGAGAGAAAGTTCAACTTAATGATTATAATTCTGTTTGAATTTATTAACTGAACAGGTAGATACTCATTTTCCTCATGAAAATTATTCAAAGAGTTGAGGTGGAAAAAAACTCCCAGCAGATAGTTTCAGCTAAAGAGGCAAAATCAACAAGAGTGACAATGTTTTTCCTGATTGTCTGACTCACTCCTAATGAATTACTTGACCTACTTTTCACTTGTCCAGTCTAATATGTTATAATATATTATTATATTTCTTACTTCTGTTGACCAGTTAGTATTTAAAGAGCAAAGGAAATCAAATATAAGTGTTGAGAACCTCATCAAGGTAAAACAATAGACCTGAAGATTATATCAACATCATCATTCCTCCTAATCTTCATCACAAAGTGTCCAGTTACGATTGTCAAAGTGCTCTGACCATGCTATGATTATTACAGTTTACTAGAAATACTAACAACTAAAAAAAAGGTCATGACCGTCACCTTAGAAATCAATTAAGAGTTTCATTCAGTATGATTAACTGGAAAAAAAACTCAGTGATTACACAGAATTCATGAGGAAAACTAATTATCACAAGTACAATTAAGGTATGAGGGAAAGTGAACAAAGTAAATGAACTTGAAATGATGAGAAACACTCAGTATATCTCATCATCATCATCAGCATGGAAAGATTCATGTCAGAATAATGATTCTTGGCTCAATCAACTTCGTGAGATTTGAGAGACTTGAACACAATGAACACAATTTATTCTGGTGAAAATTTCACATTCAAACTTAAACAATACCACCAACACTTAAGTTAAATGTTACCTGAAAATTAATGATGATAAAAACAATGATTAACTCACAACCGACTCAATTTTTGATTGATTATAATCGTGATTCATATTGAAATTACACTTTTACCAGAATAATGGTTTCATCATCAACCCACCAAATGATGATAACCAATTGATTATCAGTTCAATTAACTGATGGAAATTTTTACTTCCATCATCAAAATGTATTAAACATATATATATGTATGGAAAGAGTTAATAGTTAGCTAATTGTTCATCATGTACCCTGAACATTTATGATTCAATTAAGAGATACAATGGCTAAGCAATAAACTAATGTAATATATTATAACTAATATATTAATAATGTAAGATTTTATTCTGACTTGAAAAGTTGAGGTAAAAGTTTCTCATGGAAAAATATTCAATCCCAATATTCTGGTAAACTTTTTACAATAAAGTTATCGATAATTACCTTTGTTAATAACGATTTCTTTTTACCTTTAGAACTTTTTTTCACTATTTTCGAGGTTTTAATTCATTGTTATCATTAATTCATAATGAATTATTGATCAACCAACATGAATTTATTTTGAATCGTTAACATTGTTAAAGTTTGAAGCATAACTATTAAGATACTGACGATATTGATAATAATAAAGAGACCGATAGATCGGTTGAATAAAATTGTGAGGTTAAGTAATAAGCTTCATTTTTTTCTCGACTGTTACCTAGATAACTGAATAAGCTTTTCTAGTAACCAGGTAAGGGCAAGTTGTTGATATTCAATTTGGGTTACAAGGAGTTGCAATGATAATAATTGGTTTGATTTAGTTTTCTTATCCATGAAATCTGATGAAAGGGAGGGAAAAGAGGAAGTTTGAAAAATACTTACTGATAAAATATGAACTTCTGATCCTGTTATTAAGGATCTTATGTGAACCTTATTATCCTCCAGGGCAAGCATGAGGAAAGTTGAATCCATTGAAATGTCCATGTGAAGTATTGCTTTGGGTAGGAAGATTTGATTGAGAACACAGAAACTATCCAGAGACCAGATTGTTACTGAACAATCGGTTGACCCAGTGGCGAAAATATCATCATCAGAATTAACTTTGATACATGTTATCATACCACGATGATGCTCCAGTCGTCCAATTAGAAGGCCACTTTCTAATCGTACAACACAAACCGCTCCAATCTCAGAGCCTGATAAGATGAACTCTTCATTATGAGTTATCGCTGTGCACAAAACTCCAGCTACATGGTGACTGTATTAACATTAGAATCACCAAGTATTCAGCCAAAAAGAGAAGATGAAAACAAAAGGAAAACATGATTAATCAAATAAATTGAAATTATTTGAAAAAGAAAACAATTGTTTTCATCATCATGAAAGATAAACTCAGGTTCATGATAACATCATTAAAATTTATTGTCTCTCCTGTTGATGACTTCATGTCATCCAAAATCATGTTGACCCAACAATGTTGGTGTTGAATTTTCTGGTGATTAATTATCTAAACATGATAATATCTGATCAACAACCATCAACACTCCCCATGGTTTTATAAGGTGATTATACTATGTAAAGGTCAATAAATATAATATCAAACTGATGGTAGACCAGAATATTCATAAAAAGGAATTCTATGATAATTCTGGATTGATTTTCATGAGAGATAATCTGAGTTTTAAGAAGATTTTAAGAAATTCAAACCGATCAACTTACCCTAATCGGTATCTCATGTTACATTCAATTTCACCTTCCGTGTCAATTTCCCATAAGATCACAGAAGTATCCTCGCTACCTGTAACCAGATAACGTCCAGTCGAGGAAATATCTAGGCACGTAATGGTTTCTCGGTGACCTATGGTCAAGCAAAAAGAAAGAAGCAAAAAAAAACCAATAAATTTTCGTATTCAATAAACGTCCAACAACAACAAAGTCCAAGTAAACATAAGCCTGGAAAAAAAAGTTTTAATCAGCTGATTGGACAAATTAAATTTCCTTTACCTATTCCCAACCTTTCAATTTGAGTTGATTAAGTCTTGATTATTTTTGTTGTATCTTAAATCAACATCATCAACAATTTAATCTAATAATATTATTGTAACTTGAAATGATTAACATTTAATCTGATTATGTAAAAAGTAAAATTTTCAACTTTATATTTACTTTTTTTTTAATGTTAATAGTGTTTGGTTATCATCAAATTGGATTAATTTGATTGTGATTAGTTAAAAAGTCTTACCTTCGATCGATTTAATTAAAGTTTTTGAAGCAAGATTAAAGAAATGAAGTAACTTTTTATTGCAAAAGATTAAATTCTGATGGTCACTTGTTAAGGTTGCACGGGTTATCGGAAATGGACATGATATCACAGAGACTTGCATTGGAAGAGGTAAATGAAGCCATGAGTTAATTGGTATTAACATGGGACCAGGATAACGAGAACACCAATTAACTGTATCGCGAACAAGATTCTCAAGGTATTTAGATTCAAAGAAACGGCTTATCGGTGCACAGGCTGGACTATTATTATTATTATCTTTATTATTATCATGGTTATTTACATCTGTCGGACTTTTGGCCATCAATTTTGAGCCGATTGTGTTTACTGATAATCCACTTGTTGATTCTGCTATTGCAGCAGCAAAAGGTCTTAACCATAAAAGTATCTCAATTGATAATTGGTCAGTATTTTGAGAGACAATGTTGACCGATTGTTTGGTCATATGGTATAAAAGATCAACTTCCCAATCAATGATTCGACCACGAACCAATTCCAATACTGATCGATAATATGAAATTGATGAACTTTGAACTGCGGACATCATGAAGTCAATATTAAGAAGTGCGTTAGCCTTTAATTTGTATATATCGATACACGAAAGTAAATGGAACCAAAGTTCATCGATTTCACGTAACATGTCCGACGAAAGGTCAGATCGTAAATAGCTCTTGTCAATTTGAGAATCACGATTAGCAAGAACCTAAAAAAATTAGAAAATAGAGAGACAAATTAAATGATGATAATCTTTGAAGAAATTTAATTCTCTGTATTGAATCCTCATGGAAAAGTAAACGAAAGTTTCAACTGAAAATAGAAACACTATTGAGTGAGAATTCAAAAATCACTATTAAAATGTAATGATAATATTTCGTTATCTAATTAGGTTGTTATTATTTCGTAATGTATCATGATGATATCATAATAATCTCATCGATTATCTGAGAATTGGAGAAAATCAAAGAATTATTAAGAAAAATATTAGAAAAAGTTGAATAAGAAAATTATGTTGATAAAAATATTCCAATTTTTTATTCACAAAAAAAACAGAGCAAAATAAATAATAAGATGATCATCATGAGTATTTGGATTGTTCAGAGCAATGAATATCTAGAAAATTTGATAAGAAAATCAAATCAGAAAATGAATCATCTTAACCCATGGTCTCTAAAGTGAAATTCTTGATTCTGATCATGATAACATATTTGAATTGGAAACTTTTTTTATTTCGTTGGAAGAGCAGAAAAGTTCATACATTTTACTATTATCTTCATCTTAAAGATGATGAAAGAAAGAGAAAAATAAGAAAGATCATATTTTATCATCATCTCCCTTTTTTTTTCCTCATCTTCTCTTATTCTTCGCTAAAAAGGTTAAGATGAAGATTATCATGGAAGATAAATAAAAATAATAATAGAATAAAAATTCAATAGACTTTATCATAATCTTGGAATGAAAAGTAATATCAGATTAGCGTGAATTGATAATCTCAGCATCGATTCTTATCAAACTTGCACTTTTCTCTTACTAATTTCGACTTCTTCTTACTTTGAGTAAATTTTTCATCTTCTCTTTGAAAAAAACCTGAAGAAGAAGAAAAAAGTTCAATACCAACAGAGAAACATGATAAGAAGAATAGAGAGAAAAAAACTGAAAGGAAACTTTATCCTTTTTCTCTTTCAGAACTTTTTTTTTCATTCTCATCACCATGTCATCCATTACCTTCAACATGAAATCTTCCTGACTCAAATTAGAAAAGAAAGGGCAAAAGAAAAAGATGTCAACAATTATGTAAGTTCTTAATGATATTCGATTGATTTCTACCTGATACTTTACCTATTATCGAATTTTTTTTCTTATTATTTTTTCCCTTCTCGTTGACGTTACCTGTTCACATTTCAATTTACAACGAAACATTTACTTGTCATTTCAACTTTGGGTAAGTTGATTTTGTAGAATCAAATTGCTCACCTTTAAATAGTATCGAGGTTGAAAAAAATTCTCCTCTTTTTTTTATCCTCATCTTCAAGCTTTTACTCTCTCATTCCTTTATCATATTCTGTCCATACACTGAATTACTCCTCCTTAAAATGCGATCAGCTCAAAACTGATTGTTAGATCTACTTTTCCTTTCATCAGATTGCTCTGAATGGCAACAGAATTATCATCATCATCATCATCATCATCTCTTTCTCTGTTTCTCTCGCTTTCTTCCTCTCAGAATTGTCACCAGTCAATAACAATTTATCTTTACTAATGGATATTTGATGTTACCATTTTGATCATGAAAATTCAGTCAAAAGGAATAGAAAATGAAAAAAAAAACTCATATAATAGTTTACATAGCTTTTATTTTCCATGATATCAATATTATCATCATCAAGTTAATGATGATAATGATTAGAATGGAAATCATTGTTGACTATTAACAAGGAATTTTAATACAAAATATATATATATCAAAGTATATAAATGATAATGAAGATAATAAAAGAACTCAGGTAAATGATGATCTCCATGAAAGAAAAAGTAAAAGTCAATCTTGTAGGTAATGTATTGAAGTATTTCAAAAATTCAGTTAGGAACTTTTCATTTTCACCTTATTCCTTATTGGAAATTGTCAAGTACCATGAGTAGTATATATTAGATTAGTATCGTTGTTATAATAGTTTATAAATCATTTGAAATGTTTACCAACAAGTTGAACATGAGATTATCACAATCACAATCACCACCACCAACAATAAACAACTTACAATAAATAACAATACTATTGACATACAAGTTTCCTTATCATTGATAAATAATGTCAACCAACAATTGGGCAGGAAAATAAATTTGATTACAATTAGTAAATTTCATCACCTTTAATGAAAACAACGATGTCCAGTTTGATACTTAATCTTGACTGACAAATAAACAACTTTACACTTAAGGTCAAAGGAATAGGTTGACCTGAGTAATTTATCTTGGATGATAAAAGCAAGGGGACAAAAAGACAACAAAGATAATAATAAGACAAAACTTATAAATATAATGATTGTCCAGTTTGTCTTGACCATTATTAGATTGGACTTACTGGAAAGTAACACCAACAACAGATTGTAATCAATTTTTTTTCTGTATTTGAAAATTGATGAGGATGCTTTTTTATTAACCGTTATTATTTCATCTCATACAAATAACTCATGATGATGGTTAAAGGTAAAGTAATGATTGTTTTTACTTTACTATTGATTGTGAGATGAAGTTTTTGATTACAATTTCATCTTACTGCATCATTAAATTGCTCAATACCTTGACAATTAATGATAACCATTTTTTTACTTAAACTACAGGTATTGATTTTCACTACAATTTGTGTATTTATTATATAACGAAAAATAAATCGATATCTTCAAATTAATAACAACCATTATATTAATATATATATATATAAATTCAATGAACTGAACAAAAGATTTACGATAACCAATTGTCCAAATTTAATGATCAGTATTTACAATGATGTTTTATATTATCGTAATTGTTGGTATTTGGGTTGATCATCTTTACAGAAATAATAATAATAATAATGATAATATTTATCGTTCAGGTGAGAGACTCATCATCATCATGATCAATATCATTTCCTTGTTGTTATCGATACCTTAAAGATGATCTAATATATTAGAAGGTGAAATTGATCGTCCATATAAAATCAAACTGATGCAATTTGATCAACTATCATAATCAACAAGGTAAATTTGATGAAATAAATCAATATCAGAATAACGATTCTCATGTGAATTGCTAAAATTTTCATCAAATTGGGTGTAAAAACCAGGACCATAGGTAATATTAATAATATCTTATTGTCAACAAGAATAATGAGTCAATACAATTAATAGAAAAGTCTCGAAACAATTTCAATCAACTTTTCAACTTCTGAATATATTAAATTACGTTCAAATTGTAATTGTATTAGAATCTGAAATTCATGGTGATTATTATACAAATTTTCATTCAGATATTTTCTTGAATACCACTGATTTATTGATCAATTTAAACGTTTCATTTTAGTTATGATAATCGTAAACAAATTACGAATCATAATGATAATAATAACGTAATTTTCAGGGTAAAAATATTATCATGATAAATTCATTTTGATTGGACTTTTATTATTATGGTGTTACAATTGAATATTGACAATTGCGATTGATATTATTACTCATTTGGGTAATAATAACAATATAATATATTTTCAAGTCAATTGTTCGGGTGGATTTGACTTCATGATCATGAGATTTGAATAGTTGAATGGAAGAAATTTTTTCTTACTTCCTTTCAATTTATTACTTATGGACTATCAGGATAAGGAAGTGAGTCAACAATGAATAAAAAAAAATGGACTTCACATATTGAGAAATGTTTCTTGAATTTTACAATGATAATCTATGGATGGTCATCATGTTGATGACCACTCATGATGAGATAGTTTTGTTAGAATTTCATCTTTTTTTCATGATCCCCAACCCAAACTTTAAGTTGATCCTTATGAGGTGAAGTGAAGATAGTATTATCATCTAACTTTCATTCGACTTTTAGCTTTAGAACTTTTCGAATTTTCTTCTTATTCTATTATTCCTTTATGATTTCATATTTCTTTTGCAGTTCTTTTCAAGTCTATTGTGTCCACTGAACCTCGACTTGATTAACAACAAGGTTTCATAGTTCTCTCAAAGTATTCTAACGTTCCTATTCAAGCTTGTTTCTTCAATCTCTTAATCTACATGGGAATGAATTCTGTTTACTCAGAGAGGGAAAAACTTTTCCCTGTAAATACTATGATGTGAATAGAAATTGTATTCTTGTACTTTAGTGATGATTTCTGTTTATAAGATTTTTACTCAAAGGTAAATCTCGTTTACCATGATGATAATCATCAGTTTCAAATGATAATCCAATCAACAAAAAAATAGGTAATCAGTTGATTCTCGTTCAAATTGAATGAATAATCTGGAGAAAATTGGTTATTCTGTTTCCTTGGTGATTTTTATTGTTATCATTTTACTTTTCCAACAATTTGCCAATGTTACCTTATCAACATGTCGATGAAATAATTGAAACTAATTAAATAACACAAGAGAGAGAGAGAGAGAGAGAGAGACTGTGAGAGAGTAAATTAACTTCTCATGATATCATTGGACGAAATTGAGCTGATTACATTGAATCTGAATTAGGTTTGATGGAGGTAAAAAGTTCATTAGATAATCTGGAACAAATTAGGTTTCGTTTCAATAGATTTTTCCTTTTATTCTGATTATAAAGATGAGGATAAAAGGGAGTAGATAAAGGAAACGGAAATGAGTTAATATGTGGTTCAATGAGTATGATGATGATGCTGATGAACAGAATTATACTTGATTTGCATGGTAGCTATTCGGTAGATGGTGATATTGAATAATTGTTTGATTACTATGAGTTTTTTTCCTTCTTTTTCATGTTCAAAGAAAGGGAAGAGAAAAGAAAAGTAAGAGTAAAATCGGATAACATGGTGAAAGAAAGTGAAAGGATTACCTTTTATCAACATGGGAGTTTATTATCAAGAATACAATGGAAAACAAGATTATTCAGCAAGAATGAAGATAAAAGAGAGAAGATAAAAAAACGAACTGAAATCAATTACACTCTAATCATCTTCATCTTCTCATTGAAACTCATCTTTCGCAATTCCATTTCAATACATATCACCAATTCTCAGCCTCTTTTTTTCTTAATCTTTATCATCATCATAATCTTGCCCCCATTTCTCTCTCTCTCTCTCTCTCTCTCTCTCTCTGGATGTTATCACCTTCTCTTAATCTTGTTGGTCTTCAACAGCCTCAGGGGAATTTCTTGAACATGTAATCAATTCAGAATCTAATCAGAATCAGAGTAACACAAATAACAATAAACTGTATTCACACTAACATTTGTTACCAATAATTATCAAGTATTACATGTAGATTTAAAATGATGAAAAAAAAATCAATCAATTAATCACTTTCATTGTTAATTATTGATAAATACAGCTGAAAGTTGATTTAATCAGTTGAATTAAATGCTCTCCAATCTAAGTAATAATATCATTAGCTGATTAATTGAGAGAATCAGCAGAAAAAGAGGTGGAGAAAAAAAAAGTTCGTCACAATTAATTAATTGGTTATTCACCTAGAAAATGTTATCTTACCTGTGCAGTTAAATTATCCTCAAATTCACAAATTATGTAAACACACAATCAATTAACTACAGTTAACCAAATGGATTAAATTTACCCATATGACAACATTAATCAACAATCTGATGACAATTTGACAACAATAATGATTTGATAATCAATATCTACACACATTCAGATTGGATTAATCAAATTCAATCACATTTCATATTAAGATCAAAACTCAATCTGATTCACTTAATCAATCCTATTAAGTGACTGAAAAAAAACCGTTACATTTGCAAACCTCAACCAGACTGAAAGATAATTCAGAAAGAGAGAGAGAGAGAGAGAATTTAGTATTCTTGTCACCCTTTATCATGATTATTTCAGTTCTACTCTCAGGTAATACCATGGAAGAGAAAGAAAAAACAAATTCTGACAGAATGAATAAGAAAAAAGTTTCAAAGTCTCAATTGTATCTTATCATGAATCCATGGAGATTGAAGCAGATTAAGCTTGCCAAAAGTTCAGTTTCAATTCTCACCTTCATGAGAAACTTTTATATATCTACTACTGAATTATCATGGATATGAAACTAAACACAGAGACATACTCAATGAGATAATATTGTATTTGACAAGGACGAATTAAGGTGAGAAGAGAAGGAGAGAAAAAACGAAAATTACTATTATTAGAATTTTGTTGAAAATCTCTTTTACCTTTAAGGAGAAACAGATAAGTTCAATTAGTCAGAATTTACTCTGTCATGGAAAAATATTATCATTCACTTGATGAAGAAGATGAAGATATCAGAAAGAAAATGGGAATCTTATTAATTCAGCAATAACATGAGACATGTAATGAGAATTGAAGATAAAGAAAACCATGAAAAAATAACCTTCTTTTTCCTGTAAACCAGAAATTCATTAATATTCTATGAGAATAGTAAATATTATTGATTATTAAACATCATTTAGATAAATTAACTAAGAGCAGCTTAGATTATCTTCAAGATTAATTAATTTTTCCAAAAATAAATCTGATCAGTTAAATTTCTGAAAATTTACCTCCAATTATCGTATATTCATCAATACATCATGAGTTTAATTACCTGAGAATTGAATAAATTGTATCAATGTTTAATTGCTAATCATAAGCCTTTATATTGATTCACTTGGGGTTTTATTGAATAGACGAAAAAAAGTTTTAAAATTTGTCAACATTGTTTGAAAAAAAAGTTAATTGTCAATTCTTAATTATGATCAGGAGGAAATCTTTTTCTCTAATTAATCTTTCTCAAACAATTAGGCTGAGAAAGGTATAATTATCATCTATATCTAATGAAACTATCTGATAGCATTTTCTTCAAACAGTTAGTTGATTAGTCAATTAGTATAATCCATAAGCTTGATAATATTTAGCATGTTAAATTAATCTAATTAATGAGTACAAGGAGAATGATAATCAGCTCGATCCATTTATTTTTTTGATCTCCAATTTTGTACAAATTTTACTACGTTCAAGGTGTAAGATTGACATAATCACGAACCTTAAATTTGTGGAAAAGTTCAGAAATACTAATTACAATTTGACCGCTCAATAAATCAAAGAATTGAACGAAAAATTTGATGGCGCGAAATTTGAATGAACCATTGATAAATTTATCAAAAGCGACTTTTTTTAACTATTGATTATGTTCAGGTTTTCTAAGTTGAATGATTTGATAATAATTTCGTTTCAAGAAACATCAAATATCTCAAGATTATCTGTAACCTTTTATTTGACCTACTTAATGACTTTTTCAGAATCAATAAGAAAACTTGTTCAACGAACTCTCAATCCAATTCACTATTTTCTGTAGCTCTTATTTCATATTCACTTGAGCTTTTATTGTTATCTGTTGAACATTAATGAGCCATAATTACGTATTCATCAGGTAATTTTGCCGCATTTTAATAATCTCATATTCTTGGTTAATTTTACCTTTCGATCTGATTTCACCTCTAAACTCAGTTTTCACACTCTCTTTCCAGTTGATGATAATTCTAACACAATATAATAAGAGCTTTATAACAAGACGAAGCAAAAAGTTCATAACATCATGTAATAATATTTTCCAAAGGCATATTAATATATAACTAACTCAGCGAAAATAACGGTAAATTATCATTAAACTTTTTCCATATTATGGATATAATATCAAACTTATTTGTTTCTCTATTAACATTCAGTAAGTGAAAAGAAGGAGAAAAATAATTTTTGTTATCAAAAATTGAGAATCAAAGAATCTAAATACAAACTTTATTATTCTTTGAATGTAAATAAATTTTGTCGTTTCCTTATTTTGGAATATAAAAAAAAAGAGAAAGTTCTATCTCCTTTTTCAGGGAAATAATATCATTGAAATGAAGAAACAAGTTGAAAGTTGAGATGAAATTTATAATAAAAATTTTTATTCACTTGGCCTGAAAAACCTGAGGGACTGAAGTTCAAGGCAAAGTTACGATTGGTGAAACTTGATAACTTGACCTTATTTCTGTTCATTTGTGTCTTTAAACAATAGGAATCAAGGATTAAACTTAATCTTTATTGCAATTATCTCTCATTGGATTTATCTGTTCACAATCAATTTCGGTTATAACCTTTAAAGGTTAACTTTGGAATCCATGATGATTCATTACATGACTTTTCTTTCCATGGTATATTTCAAATCTCGTAACTCATGTTTCCAAGCTCATTCACCAATAGATTATATTAAAACATTCAACTACAATTACCTTCAACTCTCTCTGAATGACTTAACCAATAATCATCAAATGAATCTTCATCTCAATCGAGATTAAATGATTACGATTAAATGTCTTTCTCAATATCACTCACAATTTCACCATTATTTATCTTCATCATCAACAATTATTATCGTCAACATTTTCTCCACATTTATATCACAATTAACACTCATAATTATCATTATTAAATCTCATATCTCAACTAATTAAATGCGGTTAGGTTATGTTTTCAATTGAAAAAAAAAATCGTTGAAAAACAAAACTAATCCCACTCAGATTATCACTTTTTTACTGGCTAATCCATTGATATATAAATAATTAGATATTTTTGTGATATAATGTTTAACCATAATCAATAATGATTATCTAAATACATTTATTAATAGCTAATCATGATTAAATATTGATTATTTTATATCTCTTTCTATTGGTTTCATTTTCAATGGTGATGATTGATTTTTCAATTGAATTCATGATGAATGCTTGAAGTTAATCATTTTTTTTTTATTCAATTCACAAATTGATTGATCATTTTTAATTGTGGTAATTTTACCTTGATCAATATGATTATATCAGCATAAAGAAAAAATCAATTGGTTAGTTAATTGTGCTCCTGAAAACCACAATGGCAACAATTTGATTTAGATACATGATTATCAAAATTTCAATGTGATGTGTACAATTTAAAGTAATAATCAGATAACAATGATTAAGCTTGGAATCTGAATTGTTTCCCCTGGTTACGATTTGAGAATTTAATTAAATTGGAACAATAGTTTACCAATTGATTGTTGATACTAAATTGTAGTGATGAACAAATTACATGGAGCTCACAATTTTGATTATCTTCTCGGTTCTACTTGATTATTGATCATGATATAAATTTAGACTCATGGGTCACATTTAAAGGCGATTGTTTTCAATATTCTGTTCATGTTTCATTCATGTTTTACATGAAAATAATAGAGAAAGTCAATTCACTGATTAGAGTGGCTAAAAACTGACATAAAAATGATCTTTCCCGAACTTGTATTCGTATTGCAAGGTTTTACTGAGTGTTTGCAATGAGAATGCCCGAAGCTATTTTCGAGGACAAGGTTAACTCAAACCAAGTCTTAATCTATTAACCAATAAATACAAATGCGATTTGAATGAAATATAACAAGAAAGGATTCGACAAACAGCCAAATGTATGCTCCTTGCACAAGTATTCAGTTGATTTTCTCCGCAAATTCTTATACTTTTATCCTCATGCAAAAGTTTTTGTCTAATTTGATGAATATGGATTATATTTGACTCTTTCCAGAGCAAATTATCGTATAGCTTATGATCTGTTCTATTTCTGACCATAAACTGAGATTTAATTAACAAAATTGACTCTACTTACTTCAAGCTTTGTATAATAAAATTCTAGGGTGAAAGTTCAAGAAATATATTCTCAATCGTAGTAGTTTAGTGCTGTGATGGTTTTATAACGTAAATTAACTGATATTATTACTTGAGCCATTCAATTTCTGTGTTTAATTATCATGATTATAAAAGCTGATGATGGTTTTCTCAGCTTAAATTCAACTCAGATATAATTACAAAAGCAGTTGCCTTGTTATTAGGCCAACTAATTGTTGCCTATTATTATAGTAAATTGACCTAAACTTTTGATTAAATTTTGATAGTTGATTGAATTTCCTGATATTTAGTTAGTTCAGCACTTCCCAGTTACCAGAATTTCATCAAAATGTTGAAATTAGATTATCACAAATTTGATTGTATTTTCAATTTTTATTTGCATTGGGAGAGAGAAAGAAAAACGAATGAAAAAAACTCATCATTTCACCAAAGAATCAACTTATCGTATTAATATTAATAGATTAAAAATCCCTGTTAATACTTGATTAGGATTAGCATATTATGGCAAATGATTCAATATATTCAATTCCTAAAATCGTTAATTTCAATGAACTCTCAATTTACATTTAACCTCCTCAACCAACACCATAAACTTCATGTATCAATCTTGTTGCACTTCAAATGGTGACTTTTTGGGTTTCATGTTTGATAACCTCCATCAATCTAATATTTTATCAATGGAGTTTGTTGCTCTTGCAAAAGTTTGCAAAAAAATGGTTAGTTTTTTGTTGCTGCAAATTCAAAAGTAAAAAACAGTTAAAATGAAATACAGTATTTCGAGGCTAAAAGTATTGCTTTTATTATGATTATTCAGTAACATCATGTTGAGAAATGTTAACTCGGTGAAATACATCTCTCTCTCTCTCTCTCTCTCTCTCTCTCTCTCTCTCTCTCTCTCTCTCTCTCTCTCTCTCTCTCTCTCTCTCTCTCTCTCTGACAAAAAAATGTAATATAAACTTATAGACATTTGCACATCATAATGATGATAACGAATCTTAGACATCGAATGACAACGAAAAAAAGTGAAAGTAAATGTCACCAATGTACTAAGAGAACAAGCAAAACATTTTTGCTGTTCTCTTGGATCTTCATCACAATGTAAACAAAAATTTCCATAAGAATCCAAGTAACAAAAGAATAAATTGATGAGAACGAAAAAACAATCAAATGTCCTAACGTCCCTCGTTCTCACAACAATCATCACTTAAATTTACGCAGAAAACATCACAGGTAATTGCATATCAAATTTTCAGGTTATATGCTCAAAAACTCAAATGATATCTAGTTTGTTTAATATCCTTAAAGTGATTATATTTACAACAAAAGAGCTACAATGAGAATGCAATTATTAGGGGTATCAATAAGTTCTGTCGTTTTTGCGCTTATCAAGCTATTCTCTGAAAACTGCTAATGATTTAGTTTTAATTTTTTCGCCGAATTGAAATTCACGCATTTTTCTATTAAAATCAATAAAACAATTATAATTAATGAATATTTAATCAGGTCAAAAAAAGAGTCAAAAATTTCCGTTTTTTTGTTCGATTTTCTTCAAAGTGGCCTAAAATGGTCTTTTTGGATTTTTCACTAATTCTAAGATAGCCAAGATACACTTATAATCTTTTTCTTTAGTAATTGTGAACATCAACAATTAACTAATTATGGCCATTGAAAAAATCGAAATCAAAATTTGGGCATTTTTTCGTGAAAATCGATGAAAAATGATTTTTTTACCATTAAGTCAATGGTAAATTTCAAAAAGTTTCAAATTTTTCCAAAAAAATGTCCAAATTTTGATTTCGAATTTTTCAATGGCCATAATTAGTTAATTGTTGATGTTCACAATTACCAAAGAAAAAGATTATAAGTGTATCTTGGCTATCTTAGAATTAGTGAAATATTCTGCAAAGGTCATTTTAGGTCACTTTCAAAATGTTATAAAAAAAATTTTAATTTCGGCTTTTTTTTGACCTTTTTTTGACCAGAAATTAATTGTAAATGTAATAATTAATTAATATATTAATTTTACAAAATTTATGAATTATATTTTTTCAAGAAAATCAAATTATTATCTCTATTAAATTTCGAGCAATAATTGAACAACCAGAAGTACCAAAAAACGACAGAACTTATTGATACCCCTAATACAAGTTCGAAACAAAACTTCTTTTTTCTAATTCTTGATTCATTGAGATAGTTTTTTGTTGATCTAGATTGAGTTTCCATTTGTAAGACTTGCTCGTACAAACTCATGAAACCGTTGAATTTATTTGCATGTTACTATGTAATTTTGTCACTCGATTTCAGCCTGAAATTGCATGTTTCGTATACGTTGAACGTTATTTTCAATTGATGAAGCCAAAGTTTTGATTGTGATGATGATTTCACATTTGAGAATCATTATCTTGAAAATTTGATGACAACAATTACCAAGAGAGAAATAAAATTCTTAATGATTTGGAAACTAAAATATAATCTAAAAGTACAGGTCGGTACATAAAACATTTGAACGTTTTTGACGCTTAATTGCGATTAGTTGGACAATTAATTTTTAAAAATTTTTTTGATTAATTTAGAGCCTAATCATTCAGAATTTTAATAAACTTTTAATTAAATTTTTCTGATAAAAATTTTAGAAATTAGAATTTTTTTTCCAAAAAACGGGTTTTTTGGAAAAAAAACACGTCTATGGAGAATTGACCTGGTACCCAAACGGACAGAGAAAAATTATCGAAAATCACACAATTTATAGGCAAAACGTCAATTCACAAGATGTACTTTACAAAATTTCAAAATTAGGAACCAAAAAAAAGTTATCAGGTTTTAAGTGAAAAACGCGAAATCCCATAGGAATACATGTGATTTTGAAAAAAATTTTAATTTCTGTTTTTTTCCCATAGACCGTAATGTTAATTTTGTAAAAAAGTGAAAAATCAATTTTGCACCAAAATCTTTTTAATTTCTAAAATTTTTATCAGAAAAATTTAATTAAAAGTTTATTAAAATTCTGAATGATTAGGCTCTAAATTAATCAAAAAAATTTTTAAAAATTAATTGTCCAACTAATCGCAATTAAGCGTCAAAAACGTTCAAATGTTTTATGTACCGACCTGTATATTAGATTAAAGTAGATATGAAAGTCCATTTACTGAACATGGAAAGTATTAGATTACATTTTGCAATACATTTAACTGATTGTCGTATTATCCAGTGTTTAAAGTTGATTGTTTTACTTTTCATTCAATTGTTACTATTTTTTAATAGTAACAAATATTATTTGTTCAATTGTGTTGATTGCTGATTGATTAAATTTCCTGATTGCTTGGTTTTTGTATGAGAAGTAAAAGAAAATTTTTATTGCACTTGATTTACAGTTGGAAACATTTACCTTTTTTTACCTTGATTGTCTCTTTGTTTACAATTAATTGTTTGTTTATTGTTTTTGCAAACGTTGACTCTTCATTTAATCGCAATCAATGAAAGGTTTGTGATCACCAATTCGTTAATGCTAATTGTTCAGAATTGAACTGATTTGATTGCGGTGAAGACAGAAAAAATTATACCACAATCATCAAAATCGTCTTTTTTATTAGCTTCAACCCTTTATCTTCAGGTTACATTCCCAAAATATTGGTAATGTTTCCATGGTGATTCCATGATAAATATTCAAATTCTGATCAGAGACAAAGTTAATTTCAGTCCTGAAGATAATAAAACCTTTCTCATTCTTCAATAATGATAATAAACTTACTCTCTCTCTCTCTCATTCCGATTGGAATAATCATTTCAAAGGTGAATCTTACTCTTTCTTTTCATCATATTCACTACTTTTCCTCATCTTCTTACCAATTAACCAATAGTTAGAACAATTAATTCATTAATTGTATTTCAATGCAATTTACTTGAGTTCACATTCATAAAATTAGGTTAATTAATGATAACACTTTGATAGATTGTCAAGAGAATCCAATAACTCATGGATAATATCAGTTTAATATGAATAGAATTTCGATCAGTTGATTAAATGATTATCTAATCATTATTATGGAAAATATTAGTCTATCTATTTAATAAAGATAATATTTATTTCCAATGTTGTATTATTAATCTTATCAGCTTTTGATAATCATCAAGCAATCAGATTATTTCCTCTTCATTGTATACATAATATACAATGTACAATGTGAAAGACAAATGAGAAAATTATTTTTTACTATTAATATTTTCTGCTGATTAAGATTAATGTTTTATTGTAAACAAATTTGTTCAATGAAATGTTGAGAACACAAAGTGAGGCAAATCCCAAGGCTACCAAGTTGAATGCGCTTTTATTTAGACTCGAGATTCATATGACTTGAACGGCTCATTAAAATATGGACTTTCTCGAGCACTTAACATTGATGGAATCATAAGAATGTTGAAGTGAATTATACATAACCTGATCTTTAAGTTGATTCACAGAATAATAGTCATGTAGTAATTTCCGAATCAGAAAGATTTACAGTTACTTTGAGCTAATGGACAAAAGTATTTTCTTGTTTTCTTTTAGCTGTTTATTTACACCATTCAGATGAAGGAATCAAGATGATTAACTCGATGAAATTGGTTAGCATTTTGTACATAGAAACAAAATGATAGAGATTCAAGTTGTTTCATGATTCCAGTGATTTTATATCATCATCATCATTATCATCATGTGATCCATGATACTACCATGTTAATCAAGTCGATGGTTTTGTCAAAGTTGATTGCTTTTCATTAACATCATGATAGTTTATCACTAAGTGGACAAGTTGATTACAATGTTATCATTAACATCAACATCATCATTAAACATTACCCATAACAATAATAGGCGATAATTTAAATTCCCAATTCTCAGTCTAATATTTAGCTTAAAGATTGCTTAAGAATCTTAATTGAAACATATTCCAGTTCCAGTCTTGAAATCATTCAAATTGCTTCCCTCCAACAAGGTTGATAATGATAATGATGATGACGATGATTATCATTATGATGATTATTGTTATTATAATGAAAAACTTTTCAATTCTGTCAGTGAATTGTTATTATTATTAAATAATAACAACACTAAATATAACATGTTATTAATAAATTATAGTTTGTTAGTTGACAGAACTTTTTTTTTCTTCATGCTCTCGATTTTTTTCTTGGTACATCCTCTCATGAAACTTGTAAGAACTTTCCTTTTTTACACTCTGACAGTTTTTTTCTCCATTCTTTCATTTCTGTTATCATCAAAGTGAAATTGTAGCACTAACATCATGTAAAAAGAAAAGGTCTTGATCTTATCGTGTTGATGGATATTCAAGTGACACACCTTTTCCCACCTTTCTCATTGATTAATAAAAAAAAATACCCGTATTCCTATGGGTGAACAGTTATCATTAATTAATTCATTTTCACATAAATCATGTAAACTCATCATCAAGGCCTTAACCTAATATTATACCACCGTTGAAACTTTCAGTTGAGGCCAAGGTGTGTAGGTATATGCAAGGTGATTTAACTAATACACGAGTTGATAGAGAGCAAGTTTTGCCCATTGAAAATTCATATCATGAATTTAATCAACTTGCTGAGAGGATAAAAAAAAAGTGTTCACTTTAAATCTGATTTAGATATTGATTGGAATACTTTTCCTTCATCATTTATTGATCAAAATCTCATTTATCCCATTTACCTGTTCCTAATGAAAAAGGTAAACAAATAGTTTAATAGTTTGTTGATATTTTAGTTTTTGTTTTGCTTTTTATATTTTCATTAACATTCAAATCTTGTTCTCAGGTAAAATGATATACCCTTTATTTACTCAGCTAGTTACATGGTGTTTGTTGTTTTTATCACTACAGGTGATTATTTCAACTCCTAGGTAAATATATAAATATGATATTAATAAATGAAAAAAAGGTTTGGTTTGACTTGATGAATAATTTACTTTATAACAAGTAGCTTAGTTTTACCTGAATAATATTTACCTGGTTGATTGGATGGTGAAAATTTTATTCATATAAATATACATTTCAACTAATGATAATTTGATGGATTCTGTTTCATGTTACCATGAAATTAAATCACCATAACCTTAAAACGTTTATCATATTATGAATATCATTTGAATAAACAAAAATTTCTTCATCACCTGGATTGATTATTTGTAGACCTGATGATGAACTTAATCATTACGAATGATTACCATTTCCGTGTGTAACCAGAATCAATACTACTTCCGGGTATGAATGAAGCATCAAAATGTTTCCATATCCAATAAATTAACAAACGTGATCGATTACTTTCAGCTAATGATTAATGATGAATACGAAAATACTGATATATATTAATAGTTTGTGATTAGATTACAGGGATTAGTTGAATCATCACACCTTAAATGCTTATATCCAATTTCCAGGTAATCACATTAATCTAGATTAAAACTGATCAACTATTTGATTACAAATACAACTGATAAGTTACTGATCAAGTTAACTTTACAATCATTTTCTATCCGTTAAATTGTATCACAATCAATTGATTATCATTATCGATTTTATTTTGTTTGTGAAACTTTTGATTGTCATTCATATATAAAAAAAAGGTGAATTAAACTTTCATCATTCGGTTGTTGGAGTTTATCAAGTGAAAATTTTCAATTTTTCGAGCATCATGCTCATTATCAGAATCACGATGATGAGGATGATGAGGATGATAAGTACTTGATAATAGGTTCTTTTGGTGAAAAAAAGTGTAACATTAAAATGATGTTTATTTTTTTCTCTTTACATTTTCATCCATAATGAACTCGAAGTTGAATGTTTTTGCTTTGCTTCATTTCCAACTCGATCTGAACTTTTTTTCTCTCTCTCTCTCTCTCTCTCTCTCTCTCTCTCTCTCTCTCTTATCAACAAGTAATAAATTACTCTTTACCTTCATCTTCATTCAATCACCCTAATCATCATTACCTGTTATCTACTGATCAATGAGATTACGATGAAAATACAACATCACTTCCTAATGACTGAAACTGTATCATGATGAGGATTCATTTAAACTTGTTTAATAAAAAATGTAAACAAACAAACAGGTTGTTAGTAAGTATAAGTGATCAAGTTAACGGTAAATTTTTATCTTTCTCATCATCATCAAAATCATTATCTCGTCTAGATATTGATGTTTACACAGAAAATTAACACAGAATAAAATTGAGTCTTTTTTTCTGTTCAGGGGAAAATGAGAAACTGAATTTTTATCATGTAGCTTTTATATTGAGGTTTAACAAAGCATAAGCCATAGACTCATCATCATCATCATTATCATCATCATGGTGATGATGGATAAAAGTTCAAAACCGACATAATTTACAAACTCTTTACCTATTAAATTCACTTATGATGATCATCATCATCATTATCAACACTATGGTTATTACTCACCTCTCCCAGCTGACTGGGAGTGATGATTATGTGATAATAAGCAACAGAAATCGTTAATTGCTCAACTTATATAAATCAACGTTTACCTAATGATAACAACGATAACTCATCTTTCAGACCATGTAGCAATAATAAACATGATATCATGAAATGTTTACTAATAGACATTAATAAATATGCAAACAAAAAATTCCTCTTCCATGTAAGTTGTGAGTTCCATCATGATTTGGAATTTATTTATTTTTTTCTTCTACTTTCTTCACTTTTTTTCACTGAATTATTATCATTATGAAGATATATTGCTAAAAGTTACTAAACATTATCATGATGATAAACCATGAAATTGAATCATTAAGGAAAAGCGAAAGAATTGGAATCAAATTCATGATAAACTTTTGATCTTCTTCAACCAGAAATCAGTGGTTATCATTATCATAATCATTGGTTGCCTGTAATTCAGTTTTGTTTATTTTATCATCATCATCTTCACTTTCATTTACAATGTAAAGTTATTCAAGATTAACTTTTTTTCCAAGAAATTCTTTGCATGGTGAAGATGAGGAGAATCTGAAGAAAATAATAAAATGAATGAGTTTTCATTCATTAAATCTTGTGTAACATCATTTCTACAATCAGAGTGATTCTTGAGCCTCAATTTTCCTACCTTTGAATGGATGAAAATTTCGACTGATTTTTTCTCACCTTATTATCGTATTATTATATATTTTTTGCAAACATTTATCAATATTACTTGGAATAATAAAAGTTCCAAGTGATAGAATATGAAATCACATTTTAAAGTCTCATAAGTATTAATAAGAAGATAATATCATCTGAATATAATCATACCCATGATAATGGTGTTGATAGAATCATGGAAAAAAGTTCAAACCAATTTTAATAACATCGAAACTTGAAATTGCTCTGTAAGAATTGGCATTAGTTTCACCTGATATTTATCTTAATTTTGGCGAAATTGGATTTTTTCATGTGATTTAGTTTCGATTCAACTCAATTCTGAGCCTAACCTAACCATCTTCATCAATTTGGCGAGTTTGAATATTCCTAATTTCCAATAAATTGTTAGATATTATCTCCATGCTAGGATTGGTATTCATAGATGAGGATCAACAGTTGCATCAACATCTCGCCTTATATTTGAGAAACATTGTTACTCTTGCTGTGAGTGAAAGAACCGTTACTTTTTTCATCATCATTAAGATGGTGAAAATATTATCTATGTTTATCATTTTTCGAGTTTAATTTTCTTCCTGCTTCCAATTTAATAATAATTGTGGTTCCTTTATCATCTCATCATCTTTTTTCTTCCCATATCTTCATCCATTGTTACTTGTTTCCTTGTTTCCTTCTTCACTTTACTCAGCTACAACATGAAGATGATTTTTCTCATATTTTCATTTTCGATTCGACTCAATTGCCTCAGTCTTTACCTGAATTTCAATTATCTTTTTTCCAGGTTATTCTGAGCAAGAGGTGGTGGTTATGATGGTGGAGAGGATTAAAGGTAGGGAGGGATAAAGTTCGTAGCATTTGCTGCAATATCATCAATGGAAAGATGAGTTAGTGCATATCATCTTGTCACTAAACATCAGCATTGGGAAATAAGTGTTCACCTGAACAACAATCGAAGCACAATTATTATCATATCAGTTGAATGAATGCTAATATTTATCATTTATGAAAATTATCCTTATTTTTTTCGTCATTTTTACATTTGTGTTGAAATTGAATTTGAATATTCCATGAATATTTCTGATTTCGTAACTCTTTTCATCATTAAGAGTTGGAAATGATCAGACTCAAATGAAAATGTTGTCAAAATCAATAAACTGATTGTGTAAATTAATCATTACAATTGAAGGTAATCATTTTATTACCTGATTGAAATCATTTGACATTTAATTATCTGGTACTTTTTGATTACCATGACTTTTTGCATGAATTCATGATGATGATAAACACTCTTGATATGGTTAATGTTGATTCCAATAATAATCTGATGATATCTTTTTTGTTACAATTACAAGTGTACATAAATGATGTAATTATTTTCGGATCAATTGTTTCTATCTAGTAAATTAGCTTGCAAATGGAAATTAATTTCTGACTGTCCATTCAATCAGCATGAGTCTATTGAATTGTTTCATGAGAGTTCATCTTAACAGAGTGAGAGAGGACTTCTAGACTTTCTCAGCATGACAATTTAATTTAACATGCAACATATATACAATTAACGAAACACTAATATAACAGTAATAATAATGAGCCTAAATAATACAATAACAAAGTACTCGAACTGATCACAAACAACTGACCATCATGAAGATGATAATAATCAACCCTGAGCTATAAGATGAACTTTTTGATAGTTAACTGTAGATTTGTTGAGAACCAAAGGAGAAGAGGAAAAAAAATCCAATTCCACTGATTAAACTGAATTGGAAATTTAATTGCAGTGATTCAATTATTCTGGAGAAAAAAAAACCTCAAGTACATTAACTGTAACATTCAGCCTGTTGATGTCTTAGTTTTTTTTTCTCGTCATAATGATGGAAAAGAAAATGGTAAATGTAACTCATTCAAACTGTTCAAGAAAAAAGAAGAAAATTCTGAAATTGCCTGAAGATATAAAACAGAAAATTATTATTATTATTATATGATATTAGTTTTCCATCTTCATCCTTAACTTTTATCAATGAATCAAAACTCAAATTTGATATATAATTTTCCAGGTTAATACAAAGTGAGTTTCAGGGTGAAAAGAAATGTGATGAATCTCAGAATTGAACTTTTCTTTTTTGTCTCAAATTGGATCAAAAAAGAATCAGTTTAAATTGGAGAGAAGAAAAAAAAATAAAAGAAGAAATAATTTCATCTTCTCTTCCTCCCACAAGGTGAAGAAGATGATGATAAGTGAAATGATTGGTTAAGGTGAACAAGGATGAGGAAAACAATCAGAAAAATTATATAAATAATGAAATAAAGTACATACAATTAGGTAATGTACAATATCGTATATTGTATATAATATGATATACAATTGTTGAAATTGATTTTGTTTTAGTTATTGGATAAGGAAAGTTGGTAGAATTGAGGAAGCGAAAATTCAGGATTGAACATATAACATGAGTTCAGAGCCTTCAGGAAGATTTCAAGTATCAGGGTGAAAATGTAATATCAGAAAGTATTTAACACACCGGTGGGAAAGCATCAGGTTAAAGGTAATAATACATAACATGAGTATCGAAAAGTGTGTTGCAAGAAAGAGAGAGAGAGAGAAAGAGAAGAAGTAGAATGAAAAAAAAGAATAGAAGAAAAAAATAACATCATGGAGACAGAGATAAAAAGACAGAGATGATTGCTCTGAAAGGAAAGAACCAGAATTGCTGTTGACATCATGAAGAAAATAATAAAAGGATGGAGAAGAAAATATCAAAGTAACTATTGTACAAATACGTTGGATGAATTTTGGTAATATTGGATGAGAACAAAAAAAACGGAATGATGATGAGGATGAAGATGGAACAAGAATCGTAAATAGATGAGGAATTGCGACTAGAGAGAGAGGGAGAGAGATGAGGAAGATGATAAATGAAAAGAAGGAAAAATATGGATAATAAAAGTTAGAAAAGTGAAAATAAAGAGATAAGAGTTACATGTTCATGGAATGATAATATTACATTGGTGATGACCAAGTGTATTCCGTAACTGGTCACCTAAGTGACCCGAAAATAAGTTCCCTTTCTGTTTGTCACTCTGAATTATCGTTTATTCAGCTTCATGAATGAACCTGAACATGTTAATAAATAAATTGCAGATTTATTGTTATTCATTTTCATCTCATTTTTTTTCACTCATCATCATCTTCACTTCAGTCTTGATGGTAAATTATAACAATCATTGGGAGTGACTTTCATCATGATGTCATGAAAATGATGACGATGAGAACTGAGCAATAAATATCTCAATTCATTTGGAAATAATATCATTTACTTTTTTATTAGAGATAAGTGATTCATATGATATTCAACAGTGAACAATGAATAAACTACATGGTACATAACAGATTGTAAAGAGGAGAAAAAAAGTTCTGATTCAAGTTCAATGGTGAAATCAAGTTACCACTTGGAACTTTTTTTTTATATAATTTCTCCTTCATCTCGGTCAAACTTAAATTCAGTTGAGCAACTTTATCTCATCAT
Source organism: Panonychus citri (assembly GCF_014898815.1). Taxonomy (NCBI): domain Eukaryota; kingdom Metazoa; phylum Arthropoda; class Arachnida; order Trombidiformes; family Tetranychidae; genus Panonychus; species Panonychus citri. The sequence goes on along the minus strand of NW_026515543.1, from coordinate 2,850,832 downwards.
TTAATATTATCATTTCTTTCATCCAGTTGATTGATTTAATGATTGAAATTGAATCTCTTTTTCCATGTCATCAGATTCAAGTTCAAGAATTATTTCCAAGTCTCATGAGACCATTGGAACATGTACATTTCACTATTGTAACAATTGATTCATATGATGAATACTAATCAAAACAACTTTCTTGTATCAATGTGAATTGGTGAGCACTTTAATTATAATGATTAACCAACAATCTCAATCAATAGCAACGAAAAACGAGACTTAAGAGTCATGAACAACTCAGATAATCCAAAACTTAATCCGTTCGTTTTTCAAAAAAAAATTTTCTCTTTCATTTGAAACAATCATTTAAGTTACTTTTTTAAACGAGAACGAAATGATTAATCAACGATGGTTTTATCTAATCGAATTTAGTTTAACCATTGAAAGTTTTAATTAGAAAATTAATTCCATAAGATTTATAATCGAAGTTGAATTTTCCACCTAAATCGAGAAAAAGAAAAGTTCTAACACCAGGATTAAAGAAAAGTTTTCATATATCAAGAAGATTGTGATTAGTATTGTGTGATAGATTTTCTTACAATCATCATCTCTAATTCAATCTTCATCCATGTATAAGCTAATTAAAGAATCAAAGGTAAACTGATTAAATCTATTTAGTTAATTACACTTGATTAATAACATTATCATATAGTAAATAGTAAATAGATTGAATCATCAATTGAACATCAATTTTTCAAAATGAAAATAGTAAAAAGGTGAGATGTGTTTACATGGTGAAGCTGAATGGATGAATGGATGAGAGAATCATAAGAAGATGAGGATGATGAAAAGAAAAAAGAAAAGTTCTTGAGAAATTGCTATTAAAACTGAGAATTTTTTTCTTCTGATCTATTCACAGGGTGAAAAAGAAGGAAGGAAATAAAGACTCAGAATCAATTCTGAAGGATGTTGTTTATTCATGTAAAGGTAAGATGAAAGTAGATAACATCAACTGCCCAAGGTAAAAACTGTGACAAGAACACAAGATTTTGTATATGTTCTGGTTGAGAAGGAAGAAGAAAAATCCAACAGAAAGTATCATGTAAGTAAAGGACATCATGTCGATTCTAGAATCATGTTTATTAGAATTCTGTTAAGATGAGTTTACAGGTAAAAACGAAGAAGATTAGATCAAGAATAAGAAGATAACAAGACGAGTAAAGGAAAGAAAAAAATGAAGACCAAATAATGAAGAGGAAAAAAAGGAGAAAATGAGACAAAGATATTGGTAAGATTGGAGTTCGAACTGGATACAAATTCGATTGATTCGATGATTCATTATTCTCAACATATTATGTATATTTATGGTAAGAAACATATTCGATAAGGTCCTTTTAGGTTAACCAGATAGATAGGTGAAGGACAGGTAATGTTTAAGCTCAATGAAGATAAACATGATAATGATAATAGAACTTTTTTTCTTCTACTTCGCAAAGAAATACAGTTATTTTTGCTTGTTTCTTTTTCTACGATATATATTATTCTTGTATTTCCTCTGGAACAACCTGTATCTTAATATATCCTTATATGTATGAGAAGTTTTTCCATTCTGATCAATCAATTGACGTGAGTTAATCGTAGTTTTAGTTTGATAATATTGTTGATTCTTGAAAGATAAAGAAGAGAAAAAAACTTTCAGTTCACTTTTAGTAAACAATAATATTAATATGTTTACCTTTGATTCTGAACCTCAGAACTTTAATACTAGACTACCTGTATATATATGTGAGTGTGTACCTTTCCTGTCCAATGCTAGAAGATAATAATGAACATAATCAGAACATTTCGACTTTTTTTTTCTTTCCCTTTTCCTTCATCTTTATCTTCCATACCAATATAATAATAATAATAGACTGAACAAGATCAATAATCATAATCATGATCATCGATTAGCAATCAACGAAAACAGGAAAATCGGAATCAGAATCTGAGTAATCTCTCTGAATAAGAGATTTTGTTTTTTTCTGTTCATTTCAAATGCTTGTGAATAATTAACTGATCATATTACAATCATTCAGTTTGATTGGACTATTGATTTAGTAGTTTTTTTTTTATTGATCAACTAAATTTTTGGCTGATTGTTGATTTCCTACAACAAATTAAACTACCATTCATTTGATTATTGTTATAACTGAATCAACAAATGATTGTGTGTTGTGTGTATTCAAAATAAATAATTACCCAATCAACAGTTCTGATTCAGTACTGAAGCAGAAAAATGACTGAAATGACCAAAATGATTCAGCTCTGAATCAGAGGCTTACTGAATGCTTCTGATTCAGTTTTTTCACGAAAATCAAGAAAAATAGAAACAAAAGAAAATCTATAGTATTTTGAATTTTATTTTAGAAAATAAGTAATCTGAAAGGCAAGTTCAAATATCGTTGAGCAAATCATCATCCCAAATAGCAAGAATTTCATCATGAGGTGATTCTGGTTCATTAGATCTTTTTTCTCTCCTTAGAGTCGCATTCCTTGAAGAAAGTTCTTTGGATAGTGAACGGCGAATATCATTCTCAAGTTTTTCATCATATTCCATAATACTGGATTTTCTTAGAATATGAACTAGAACAAAAGAAAAATGTCTTGACCGTTAGATTTTTATCAATGATCTATGATTTCTGAAATATTTGAAATTTACCGTACCTATCAATAGCTCAACACGCTCCATACCTCGGACAATATCAAAATCTCCTTTGAAAGGTTTCTCAAAAGGATCTACAAATCCCCAGACAAAGCTTAGGGAAATTTCTTTATAATTTGATCGGATTCAAGAAGCAAAAGCATTTCATTCACTTCTTTTTGGTCATAGTACTTTTTTCCCAGAGAAATATCAACAAAATATTGTTCAGGAAAACAGATATGAACAAGTTGATATGCAAAAGAAATTGGGTTATTTGGTTTGGTTTTTCTCAACGTAGATTTATAAAGATCATATTCAAATTCAATTTTACCTTCTAGAAATATTCGCGTTTTATTTTTATTTCGGCATGTAACATCTTTCTCAGGAACTTTTTTCAAGAATTTTTCCTCACTCTTGATTTGATTGCTTATGATTTGGTACAATAAATCAAGAATGTCAATCAATTCAGAAATTGTTCCTCCATTCACATCAAATTGTGAGAGCAATCTCTTACGATCTAGTAATTGATCCAACTTTAATTGAAACTTCTCCATTTGTGTAGAAATATTATCCATTTTTTTCGAATAACTGGAAGTGTCTTTATTAATCTTTGGATCAGAATCTTTTTCTATTGATTCTTTTTCCTTGGACTCTTGTCTTTTTCCAAATGAATTCATCACGTGAAGATATTCTTTCCATTAGAGTTTGAATCATTAGCAGTTTTAGCGCTTACAGATAAAGTCACTAAGATTTTGAAATTTGAAAATTCTTCAAGGTCCATAATTGTTGGTAAAGGATATTGTCTGTCAGAATTTGTAACAAATCGCGTGATTTTATACTCAAATCTTTGAAATCTGATTATTTTCTCACAATATTTTAGTTCCCTATCATTAGAAATATTTTCTTTAACAATGGATTTAAGTTCTTCTTTTGAATCTGAAAAACAAGATGAATTCAAAGCTCCATGAAAAGTAACAAACAAACGTGAAAAATATCTTACCAGCAACAGCTAAGATCTGACCATTCAGATTATATTTATCAAAGGTGAGAATATAAAACTCCTTTTCTGTGTTACTTTTACACGGCGATGAGATTCCTAAATCAGATAATTCGGAGTTGGTTATGTTAATAACGAGAGGTTGCTTCAAGTGAACGAAGTTTTGATCCATAATAATCGGAAGATAAATTATTAGCACTGAATTGGAATTTTTCTTTTGACTTGATCCTTTATCCACAACAAAATTCAAAGATGATTTACCTACTTCTTCAATAACAGTAGTTGGTTGCACGGGTTTTTCACACATTGAAATGACATCAGTGATTCTTGATGTAGAACTTTCAGTTGATCTGGTTGATGTTCCTTGCGATTCACGGATCCGAGAAAATTAATTTTTTCCTCAGTAGAGGCGATGGTTCACTTGATGTGGAATAACACGATTCTTCACATGAAGAATCATCAAGAATAAATTCTGAAGAATTTTGTCTAAAAGGTTTAATCACTTTTTTAGACTTCACACCACCAGATTTTGTTCCGGTCACACAATATTGTCTCAACTTTGGGACTTTTTCTTTTCTAGTAGACATGCTTAACAATCTACTTTTAACACATTCGATAGAATAACTTACAAGAATGAATGGATCAATTTTCTAGAATTCAGACTTAAATAGAAATTAGAAGGAAACGGAAATTACTTGAAAAGTATTTATTCGGGGGAAACAAAAGAAATGATTATACGCCCTCTCAGTTACAAGTTTGATCAACGAATAGAAATGATTTTTGCTATAAAAATGAGTTGATTTTGGAAAAACATCATAAATTGAAGTTGATTGTTTGGAAAAAAATTACAAAAGTAAATGTATTTGTCTGAGGATAAGAATTTACATTTTCATTTTCCAATTAAAATGATTAAAATTGTTAAAAATGTAAATTGCACTTTCTAATTGGTTGAATCATAGTTGATTTGAATCAAAACTGCAGCAAGACAAATACTAAGAGTTACTTTGTAAGACAAAAATTTCAAAAAATAAAGAAAAAAATCGTGAGAATTTGAAAATTATCAAAAAATTCAGACAAATTGTGAAATTGTTTTTTCTGATTGGAGGGCGTAAGAAAGAATTTGGCAGTTAATTTTTTGGATTTTTCTAATCGCTTGAGCAATTTTTTACTTGCCAATTTTCGTAGATATTTTTGTACCTCTGGGGTCATCTCAATATCGGAATCATCCGAATTTGATTCATCATCGACTTCATCCGAAATTGAGTTGATGGCTTGAGTTAAAGGCAGAGGTTGAAGGTTTTTTTCTTCCACTTCTGGGCTTTTGCTTCTCTGTCCAATGTCCATATCAACTTTCTTTCCTTTGAACTTTTTAGATGTAAGTTGTGTATCGGACATGGATCCAGAGGTTTCTTCTTGTATTACTGCAGATTGCACTTGATGAATACCAGTCAAGTCTATTGGACCACTTGATGATCGCAACCTTTTCCGATAGGGTGCAAGAAAATCAGCTGCACTTCTCTTTCTTGATACAGGAGTTTCTTTGATTGAAGTATCAGATAATTCAGAATTTATTCCAGAATCGTTTGCTGCGTCTATTTGTTTTTCTTCCACCGAATCCTCAAGATTTTGTTGTTGTTGATTTCCTTGTTGAACATTAGTCGAATCAGGTTTTTCTAAATTTTCAGTAGAAGTCTCATCTTCTTGATCAACTTCTTCATTTTCTTCTTTCTGGGAATCTTTAGATTTTGAAAACTCTTCAGCATCAGCACCAGCTACATCCGTATCAGTATCTTGATTAGCTAAAACAGTCGCGTCATCAGCTTGATCAGCAGGTTCTGGATCTTTTTCTTCTAGAGAAAATTCACCAGATTGAGATTCTTTACCAATGTTTTGTGAATTTGTTTCTTTCTCTTTTTCTTCTCGTTGTTTCTTCAAAATGCGGTTGAAATCATTTATATCAGGTAAATCCAGACCTTCATCACTATCAGATAAGTAGTTTAATGGCTTGGTGAAAGAATAATTATTCTGGTTTTGTTGTTCATCCTTGTTGATATTGTTCACTTCTTCTTCTTCATCTGTTTCCATAACATTATTGAACTCTTTCTGAGAAACTTTAAGTACAACCTCTGGAATAGTTTTCGGGTCTATTTCTTTTTCGTCAGACTCAGCACTTTCTCTACTATCAGAATCAAAATCGATAGATTCATGTTCCCATTCTCCACTTTCTCCATTTTTAGGCTTGTATTTTGTCTTTCGGTAACTCATCGATTTTGAAAAGGTAGAATGAAGATGATTTTCTATCTGTTTATCGTAAGAGCCTTTGCGTGATTTTCTAATCACATGATCTGGAAAAGAGAATTCAATTTTTTATTAACAAAATATTTTGGTTAAAAGATTTAACTCACCTATTAGAGCTCTTAATCTACACTCTCCTAAACCATTGGAAAAAACTCCTTCGCGAGGGTTTTTAAGTGGGTCTTGAAAATTCCATATTGAAATTAGAGAGGTGTTGCCAGCAGATCCTCTCAAAGTAACGCCAACAATCCAATGCTTAGGAAAAGCGTATCGAATGAAATTGTTCAAAATCACCGAAGCTGATGGCTGATCATTGTTTTTTCCAGTGTTTTTTTTTTCGTAAAGCTATACGATATCTTCTTGTAGAAATAGGTAATATTCCTTCAATGTAAGTAACATTATCTTTTTCGAAGGTAGGATCGTCTTCTGGAATTGATCTGATGCTTTGGAAAGCATCAAAGTTATTCATGTTGAAAGAGACGCTAGAAAGAGAAAAGAATCGCTAGTTTGGATAGTTTGAGTTGTCAATATCTCCAGAACTTTAACCACTTCGACAAAACAATTTTTAACACTTTGAATCCCAACATTACTAATAGCTGAATAAAGCGGCTTAAGATCACATGAAGATAAAGTAGCTACTTTATCTTTACCAACAGATTGAGTTTTCTCATCATCACAACTTGACTCAATGGTAACAACAGGAGGTGGAATAGAATGACAAGCTTCAGGATTTTCCAATTTTCTTAGAGTTGCGATTTGTTTCTTGATATTAGAAAAAAATTCTTGAGAAACAATTTCTGGCTCTTTAGCCTGTGAAGCTTCAATTCTAATGTTAGCAATATTGAACCAATCAGTAATCGTTTTCTTCAACTGCATAACTTTTATTCCTTTAGTAACAACATAATTGTATGATTCAGAGAGTTCTTTTGAATCATCTAAGAGCCAAAAGAGAGAGAATAAATTAAAATTCTACTTTAAATAAAGAAATTAGTACTTACCAGCAACCACTATGATTACCGCTGGAAGAGGGTCACAGCCTTGAATGATGATGTTCACGATATTATTTCTATGTAACCGTAAATTTTTATAATCTTTTGGAATTTCCTCATTCTTAGCTTTGAAACATACAGGGATAGTTTTCTCCTTTAAACTTTTATCTTTCACCCTAACTATGGCGGAGACGAGTTTCTCATCCATCGTTAATTTGAAATAAGCACCGATTAAAGTTGATTGACTTTTGATGAACTTTTTATTCACACGTAAAGATGGACTTTTTAATGATCTGAATGAATACGTTTTTCTAATTGATTTAATTTCCATTCACAATTACAATCAAGAGTAAAATTAAAATTGAAAGAAACACTTTCATTTTAAAGGAAATTTAAAAGGCGCTTATCAAAAAAGGATATAAGATAAGAATATTTTTTTTCTCTTTTCTCTGATTGGCTGAAAAGCTCTGGTTGCCATGACAACAAAGTAACCATGGTGAAAATATTCTATTCTTTTTTCGAACACGTTGTTTGTTCTCTTCTATTTTGTTTACAATTTTTGCTTGGGTAAATAGAATTAATAACTTTGTTTCCAACTAATTAATTTACTTAATTGTTTAAATCAAATTTATATATTTAACTTTTTCTTAGTGAAAATGATTAATAGAAATCAAAGTCGCCGGAAACATAGACAAAATCAATTAGCTCAAGCGTTTTATTTATTAAATCTACCCGAAGTAGATATTAACTCTTCAAGTTCAACTCTAAATTCATCTTCAAGTGAATCAAGTTCAACATGTTCATCGTCAACAAATTATTCGAGTGAATCTGAACAAACAAATCGGACAATTAGTTCAAATATTTTCTCAAAACAATACAGTGATGTGCTTTTTTCTACATTTTATCAAAAGCTGGACTTTGTTTGAATTCTTGTGAATTAGTTATTAATCTTTTCAATTGTTGGAGCTTGAGATTTTCTAAAGATCCAGTTCTCCTACCTAGTGTGCGATATTATTGGCAAAAAAAAGCAAAGGCTCTCGATGTAAATGTTTACATAATTTGTGCTAATCTCCATTCTCATGGACCTTACATCGGAGAGCCAAAGTTATTCGAAAATATCATTGTGACGGTATGGACTATCCAGCCGAGCTGAAAAGTGGTAGATATTTTCTTCATCTTCCATTGAAAAACCAGTTAGAAAAGATTCTTCCAGTTTTGCCATCGCGTTGCTGGTTAGAAACTGATTCGGAAAATTTTGATATTTTCAATTCTGTTCAAGCTAAGAAAGTCAAAAATTGTTCTGTATCTAATGATGTTTTGAAAATAACTTTAACTCTACACGCTGATGAAATTTCCGTGGGGAAAAGTTCTAGTGAGAAAATTTTTCCAATTTTCGTTTCTCTGAATGAACTTAAAGCTGAGCATAGAAGAAAATTTTTTCTTCTCATTGGACTTACATCGGTAGAAAAAAACCTCCTGTAGAAATTTTTCTTGGACCACTGTGTGAAGAGTTACAGTACTTGTCAAAGAATCCTGTCGAGTGGATAGAACCGGATTCTCAAGAAGGAAAAAAGCAACTTTTCATCTAATATGCTTAATTGCTGATGCACCAATGCGATCATATCTTCGAAATGTGCGACAATTCAATCACAAAAAAGGTTGTGATTGGTGTTTAATTCAAGCTACAACAGTACAACGAGCTCGATTCTATCCGAATCTGAAATGGGAAGAAGTTGAAAGAATCAGAAGAGACAAGAATCATTTCATAGATTTTTCGAATCTTTTAACACAAGAAAATGATCAAGAAGCAATCCAAATGCTTATGAGTGATCATTTTTCCGGAATCAAAGGTATTTCTCCTCTTCTAATCTTGGAAGACTTTGATATTGTAAATGGAATAGCAGTTGAGCCGATGCACTCTATTAGCTTGGGCGTTTTCAGAAACATCATAATGCGTGGATTTTTATCTAGTGAACATTCTGATATTTATGAAAAAAATTTTGATCTCACGAAATTCAAAAATGAATTCGGTTCGAGATTAAAATCAATAGCTGTTCCAAGTGAATTTACCCGGATCCCGAGAGATTTTCATCAAATCAAACACTGGAAAAGTAGTGAATACGATTCGTTTCTAGTTTATTTCTTCTTTCCGGTTGTTCGTGGATTAATAAAATCTAAGCCATTGAAACATATTCTGACACTATCCAGACTCTATTATCTTTGTCATGTTGGTGGAGTAGAGAATTCAAATCTCCAAGAAGTTCGAAATCTTGTTGAAGAGTTTCAGCAAAGCTGTTTATCTATTTATGGTGAAAGTTTTCTCTCATATAACCTCCACATCTTATCGCATCTGGCTGATTCTATCTACCATTTAGGTCCAAACGCAAACACATCATCGTACCCATTAGAAGATCAAATGGGGAAATTGAAGAAAAAAGTCCACCGTTTTTCTCATATTGCTCCTTCTCTCGTTCGATTTTTTATGGCTGATTTCGCATATAAAGAATATAAAATACAATTTCTAGAAAAGTGGAATTTGACCAATACCGAGAAGAAATACTTTTCATGTGATTCAGATGGACTTTTAACATCAATTCCTGACAAAAATCTCACAAAAGCCGAAAAAGAAACTATTTCAAGGAAATTCTTCAGTGAAATCGCAACGCAAGAACCTTTTGATCCAAAGAAATTAAATTTTCTCAAAACTGTGAAATTCTCAGGAAAAAGATATTCTACCGAAAGATATGGAATAGATAAAATTCGAGATGATTCGAAAATCAAAACTAAAGATGGAAAGTTCTACAAAATTGGATATATAATTGATTACAATGGAATCCTTTTCTTCTGTTGCTACGAGTACAAGAAACAGTTGATTAAAATTGAAAACAAAGGTATCACTGGAACTTATTCATTCAAACTCGAAAATATTCACGAAGTTGTGAAAATGTTCGACGAATATATTCCTTAGAGCTGATAATGTTTCATCAAAATTCATTCTCGTGAAAAGTACATCATTTTCTCCATATTACAAATATGATCATATTGTTGAGCTATTTCTTCAAAACAAATAGACAGAGAAATGGATTTTCTTTCGTCAAACTTGATTCCAATTCGGGAAAAAACGCTTTTGTCATAATTTTGACGCTTTTGGCCTAATATTTATGTCAAAGTTGTTAAATAGTCTGTGTCAAATTTGTTTTGTGATTTTGTTAATTTTTCTAATTGTTTTAATTGTTTTTATTTATCTAAATTTTGTGAATTTCGAATAATCAACAAGTCAGGAATCATTTCTAACAATAATTTTCAAAAGGTAAATAGAATTTCTTAATTTTTCGTTTATTTTCTTTTTTTGTTTACGATTTTAATGAGCTTTTTTTTCAAATTGCCTAGTTAACTATGGGTAACAAAATCTGTGTTTTGATGATGAAATTAACAATTTCCAATTATTTTGATCTCGATTTTACGGAGGAAGATAATCGAAACTCAATTTCTATGGATTTCGAGGAAGATATTCAAGATATGGAATTAGATATTCCAGAAGATTCACTCATGGATTTTGAAAAAGAAATTGAATCCATGGATTTTGTCTTTAGTAACCTTGGCGTTTATTAACAAATTCATAAAAGAAAAGCCAAATTACAAATTGAAAAGTTCAAAAGTGACAAAAAGCCAAATTAAGTGTTCCTGTTTTTTACAACAAAATTCTACTTGAATATTAATCGTTAGAATTTTATTTTCAACTAAAGAATCTCACAAAATCATATCTATTTATTTCTATCTTCATAAATTTGTTACTTTTCCAATCTGTTGCTATTTTTAAATTTGTTACCCAAAATCTCAAAATTTTATTTTCCAAATATCTAGAAAATTATCCTATGAATCTGATAAAATTCTATTCTCAAGTCTCGAATAAATTCAAATAAATACAAGTTATAAATTTTAAAGAAAATTTGGAATTAATTCCATACAATTGTGGAAAAACTTTCTTTTTGTCGAATTAAAAATGACGGAACCTTAAACATTCAGTCTAGTTCAGAGTCTCTACTGAATTATTCTGAAAACCTTCTCTGATTCAGCTCTGAAACAGAAAATTGTCAGATTGGTTCAGAAAACTTTTATATGTTGATTGGGTAAATAATAATCAAGCTAAGTTGATTATTTAATTTGGTAAACATTGAATACACTGTACAACTTTGGGTCATTTGAATTAGTTAGACAGACATACACGTTAGTTGATTAGTTTACAGCAATTTAATTAAATGGGATTGGGAATTAATTGTGTTTACATTGATGATATAATGAGGAAAAAAAATCAAAGAGCCAAAAATAACAACAACAATAATAGTGATTAAATTGAAATAAACACAATCAGTTTAATGATAATATTATCATCAGTTGGATAAACTAAATCAAGATTAATTTATATTAATCATATGAGCCACTATAACATTATAGCAAAAATTAATTACAAGAATGTTAATTGTTAATTATATTTGGTTATCACTTTTGATGATTGATACACAATTAAGTGTAAATTTATCAATCAATTAGTAAACAATTAGCATTGAACATTGGCCGATACCATTAACAGTTCAAGAGTTACAATCAATCAATCAATCGGCTGATTTACTAATCACTTCTCATCGTGATGATTAAAAGTGATTAACTTGATTGTTTGAAACTTGGAAAACTAATCAACTTTGTTTTATCAACAGGAGAATTTTTTTCTTCTTCTTTTTGTTTGTTCCAAATTCTGATAATCTGATATGTATTATTACGATTACATGGAGTGTTATTTTCATCACGGTTTTCTATTCATTGGATTGAATTTGTATTAACAATTTATATTTGATTATTGGATTAGAATTGGGAAAACAAATATTATTATTATTGAGAAAATAGCCTGAGGCTTATTGACATTTGATATTATTATCATAATAATAATGAAACTTTTAGATTGAAAGACAAATGAAAATAAAAGACTTATAATGTTACTTGTAATTCATAATACAAACTGATTTATATTCAAAGTTTCCCTGTTTCCCTTGATTGTGATAAATTGTCACTTTCCATCATTAATAACAATCAATTCTAATTCAATAATGATACTTTTGTCTAATGGTATTGATTGTCACAGTGGTTTGTTTATTACTTCATCATGATAAATATTTTTCCATGGATTTCAACTGATTTCATTTCTAACTGATTGTCCAGCTCACGATTTTCAATTGGTCAACCTGGAAGATGAAAATTATGACAGAACTTTTCTCAGCAATTCTGTCTTCATATGTTTCATCTTGTTTTTTTTTCTTCTGTCAAAATTTTTTATCCTCATCTTATTGGTCACTTTCATTTCTTTCTCTCTCTCTCTCTCTCTCTCTCTCTCTCTCTCTCTCTCTCTCTTTAACTGACCAACACTCTAAGTATCGGTCAAAGTAGAGTTAGTTTTAACTTCATATTTTCACTCTGTATTTTGAGTGTCTACGTGTATTTGTATTACTATTTTTTTCATTGTTTGGACAATTTAACTTTAGACAAGTTTGTAAACAACAATATTAACTGATGGACAATCAACTGACCGGTAGTATGTTTTATTACCAATTGATAAATATGCTCGAAAATTGGTCAGAGAAAAATTGTAAAGGTTTGGAATTTTATTCCAATTTGAAAGTAGAAAAACAGGGAATAAATAGAGAACAAATAATAGAAAAGTTCAAAACGAATGTCAGAATTTGTATTAGATAAAAATTCTGATAGAATAAAAGTTTTCACCTTAATCTTTTTCTCTTTCAACTCTCAACATGTGATCATAATTCAAACAAAATCGTAGTATTCAGTAGATTTATCCTTTTGTCTCGATTTCGATTCTCATTACTCTCAAGTTGACTAAAGCTGGAATTTATTATTATAATAATAAAGAGAAATATATATATGAAAAGAGTAAAACTGGACATTGAAAATAATGATATGCAAAAAAAGAAGAAGAAAACATGATGATGATGATGACGATTAAAGAGATGATAAGTTCTTGATTCATGGGTATATGAGTTATGAGGAATGAGAAGATAAAGATGAAAGGTTAGAAGTAATTTTAATAATGGTTATCATGTTGATGACAAAAACTTTTTGTCTTTTCAAACTGAATATCATCATCATGGTAATTATTATATGAACAATTATCTCTTAGGCATCAAAAGCATCAAAAGTAACCCAAAGTAACCTAAAAGTAATAAAAACCTAAAAATATCCTAGATCATGATAAGAACCAGAAAACCAAATATAATAATCTTAATATCGATGATATGATGAAAAAAAAGTGAGCCAAATGATAACCGACACATCATCAGTATATTATCAAGTCTAGTGTACAATTAAGTGATTACCTGAAAGATAATCATTATTAATAACGTTATCTTTGCATAGATAATCAAAATCAACTCATTTCCAGGTAAAACTTTCAAATTTAAAGGTAATATTGACATTCAATGACGATGTGATCAATTAATATTATATTGAAATTGATATAAACTAAAACAATACAAGATTGTATCATTTATATTAATAGTTTCCAAGTAAAATGTTAAATAAACTTACATTGTTAGTTATCATTTAGTAATCTTTTTAAATGATCAACAATAACTTTTATGATGATTATTGTTTGAAAATGGATAATAGTTAATAGTTGAAACGTTGATTAACCATTTGATTGGTTGATATGATTAATATCAATCATTAAATTGCTACTGTAACATTATTACAACTTTCATTCCAATTAGTTAATTGTATTGTTTTTCTGTTTTTTTTTCGATGGATTTTTGTTCCCTTTGCATGTTAACCCATCTCAAGCTTAAATGTATTACCATGATGATGATGATGATGATTATAAACAAATACACAGACCATTTATATTTATCATCGTTATTAACATCATCATCATCTTCATGAGACTGAGTCACGAATGAATATAATATAAAATATTATATTTATTTCAGTTCTCTTTTTCCTTAAGTTCTCATTTCATTATATTTTAGTTCATCAGAATTCAGTTCATTTTCATGAACTTATTTGAACAGCAACTTTTCATTTCTGACTCTCTCTCTCTCTCTCTCTCTATCTCACTCGCTAACTTACTCCATCTTCTTATCATCATTATCGTCTGTTGCTTTTTATCATCAAACTTTTATAAATGATATTTCAATTCAATTTCATTCGAAAAAGGAAGAGAAGTAGAAAATTTTTCTTCTTTTTTCATCTTTTATCCATATTTTCCATTATTTTTTTTTACCTCAACTTGTAACTTCCTTTTTCTCTCATCTTCCGTTTTAACTCCCACCAATAGTTGAGCCTCATTCCCTTTTCGAGGTTTATTATATTATGGAAAATGGATGTGAAATGAGAAATGAGAAAAAATTTTCTCATTTTCTTTATCATTCTGACTCTCTCATTTCATTTTGTACCTTTTATCATGTTTCATCTTATTTACCTGTCGCTCTCTCACTTACTCATTCTTTACTTTCTCTCTGATGAATATCTGTTTGCTCATTTGATGAAAGATTCAGTAAACATCATCAGTTGAGTGAGAAGAGCAAAATTCAACAATATCAAATCTATCAAGATGATGTTGGAACATCATTGATGATAAATATCATCATCCTTGATAGATTCTGATAGCTGTACATGAAAACAAGAAGCAAAGTACCAAGAGAGAGAAAGAGAAGAGAGAGAGCTCAATCATGTAATGATGAAATTTAAATTTCTATTTCTGGATTCGACAGAAAAGTAAACAGATAGCAATCGAGTACTCAGATTAAGTACACATTACTAATCCATCAATAATTAAGATCAATAGTCTTACCTCATTAAATCCAAGTAGAAAAGCATCAGCAAGCTTTGAATGTATCTTCTTGTAATCAAATGGTTCGACAGTGTAACGAGATTTAACTGTTTCACAGATAATCCGATGTGACCAATGGATATAAGGACGTCCAAGTATAAAATATTCCTTCAAAAAGGGAGTTAACTTCATCTTAATCTCTGGCCAAATGGATTTGGATGTTGTTTCTGATAATGAATCAAAATAACCTTTTTTATCCTCATTCTCATTGAGATTATCTTTCTTAACTTGTTCCTCAGGTTGACCACTAATATTATTATTTTCATCACCTCCAATGAGATCAATCAATTCTTCCTCCCTTAATCCATAACGTGTACCTGATAAGTAGGTCAATAGGCGATCAATTACTGAACAGCTTAACGTTTTCTTTAGATCATTAATAATTTTATCAATAATCTGTTCAATGTTCACAGGAATATCAGTTAATTCAAGTTTACAAGTGACATTATCATTACTTTTATCACTTGATTCTGTCATCATCATTGTTGATGATGTTGTTGTTGTTGTTGTTGCTGTTGTTGGCTTGACCATTAGTCCCTTGAGTATTGAATCAGTTAGTAATGAAACATACAATGGTGTCAATTGATTATCTTTCAGATCTATTGAATTGAAATGATCACTTAAAAGGTTCCAAATACTATCAGGTAATAACAATGTTTCAGTTGAACTTTTTGCTGATTCTTGATGTACCTCTTGGAGAGATGATTGTTGGTCTATTGGTATTGATTGGCTGTATGTTAGTCTACATGAAATCATTGAGAGGATTTGTGATGTTGATTCTAATGGAGATAATTTGATTACATTGTCACTTGGAATTCGTGATTTAAGTAGACTAACAACTGAATCAGCTGATTCAGAAACAGAACAGATTAGATGAACAGAAGGAGGTAAAGTCCATGGTAACCATCCGAGAATTGTTGAGGTTTGAAGTGATTTAAGAAGATGTAGATCATCAAGAACAATTACTAAATCATTGGTTGGACAGGTTGTCTCAATGAGCTTAAGTAAATCATGAAACCACAGGGAAAGTGAGGAAAGTTCATAGACAATATCAGTTCTCATTTCGAATCCATAGAGAAGGGTAATGTCAATGCATAGAGATCTTATAAGCTCAGAGGTGTAAGATGAAGATGGACTTTGTCCAATGTGTCGAACAACCTTGATAACATCACAATTAGCTGATAACCAATCGGAACAATAAGTGAAAACTTGACTGAGTAACATTGATTTACCAACACCTTCCGATCCAATGACAACAATGGGTCGATGACGTTGACCACTTAGAATGGACTTTTCATGAGATGAAGTTTGCATTAGAATACGAATTGATTCCAATGATGATAAATGTTGATAACCATCTTGAATTGGACTTAATTTAGATGGAGATGGGGTTGATGATGAACTTTTCACTTCTGATATTTGTTCTTGCGGAAATGTAGCCACTGTGGGGTTTGTTGATAAATCACTTGGTAAAATTTTTCCGATACTGGAATCACAATTATCAACACAACTTGTTGGTCTTATGATTGTTTCTCGTCCCAAAGTTGACATTAATTTACGTGTATTACACATACAGGAATGAGATTCCCGAATAATTTCCGGAATAAATGCAAAACAATTGTTAGACTTATTAACAGCTTCTTCAATTGAATCAGCTAAAGATTGATGAAGCTGCGATGATGTTAAATCGGAGCTCTCACGACTTAAACTTGATTCCGAATGATGAGACATAATTGGTTTACACGGGAGTCCACGAGATGAAAGTTTATAATGGCGGAACTTATTAGCTAACTACGAAATTTGAGGACTGAATGTAGCTCTACACTGAATTTAACTGATAACAATTAACGAGAGCAACTTTTCATAACTTAATATGATGTTGAAACGATAACTAATCAACACAAAGTTAAATGCGATGAATTCATAACTTTTACTGTTTATTAAAATTCAGATGATTAATATTATGTTTGATTGGTATCGTCAACTGATTGATTCACTTTTAACTGATGAAAATGTTTGTAGTTATTTTTTAACAAAACTTTCAGGTTGAAATGTAAGGTAATGTTAGTTCTGGGAAAGAAAAAGTAAACTGAGTTGATCCATCAAGAATCATAATCACCATAAACATTGAATCGCGCATCCGATTTTATTGTAACTCAACATTGAACTATTACATCGTTTGAATTGTTAAACTAATAGATTATCAATTTTGAATAAATTTAAATTCACATGAAATCAGAAAGACAAAATTAGTTCGCAATATTGTTAATTTATTATAATTATTTATGTATTAATTGAGAGGAAGCTTTTAATGATTGAAGAAATCTTCAATTCGAACCAAGAAATTATTTGTAATGGAAGAAGCTGCCACCTATTGCTATGAATTAATACTACATAAAATAAAATTTAATTCCAAACTTGAATGAGACACGCTCAAATTTTGGGTAAAGATTGTGCGAATTTTAACTGTTCTTCAGTTAAACCATGAAACGATTTAAGCTACAGATTTCTACGAGATAATGGGTCTATAGTTAAACAAAGACAATCAAATTTATTTAAAACGTTATTCTGGATGAGATTAAAATAGGTGTCGATAATAATATCGTATGCCAAGTTTCGTTTCGAGACACTGTACTGCTCAATAATTTGCATCAAAATCCCTCGATCATCATACCTACACTTGTTGTATTATCATTAAAAGGTATAAGTGTTTAGTTGGTAATCACAATGCGACCTGTCCGCCACCTCCAAGTACAAAATTTAGAGATGAAGTTTCCATTCTTGCCAAAGCTTTGTATTTGGCAGTTATTTTCTGTAGATGTAGTTGAAGAGGATAAAATGAAAAGATTAAAGTCGGATAGATAAGAAGTATGGTTAATCCAAAGCAAATCTCAAAAAATAAACAGATTTACAGCCTAAATATCTAAAGAATTTTTAGCTATCAAATATTTAATCTGATAAATTAACTTTTAAACACTTTTAACTTTTGAATCTCACTTAGATCAAACCGAGACAGAGGGCACTCTCGACATTAGCTTTCTCTTCAAGTTAAAGAGAGGATTCAGTTAGTCTTTGTCCAACAAATACAATTATTCTCGTCACCAATTGTTTAATTAAACATTACAAGCACAAATGCGTTACAATTTTTAGTGGACACAAAAAAAGAACATTTAGATAGACGTTAGAATGTCAACTGGCCTTTTTTCACAAAAGAAAAATGGAGGATGCGGATGAAGTTAAGGACGAGGGAGCGAGGAAGAAGGGAGAGAGAAAGAGAAGAAATGAGAAAAAGAGGGAAAATTAAATTTTGTTTATTTAGGCAAAATTTATCCACTTTTTAGACAAGGAAAATACAAAGGTTTGATCTTAAAACTGAAGAAATGTGAAAAGAGAGAAAACGTGAATAAATTTTGTTTGTTTAAGCAAAATTTATCCACTTTCTGTCCATTGTATAATATAAATTGTATAAAATGGTCAAACCGCACAGGGGTAACCCCGTCTCGGTTCAACCATCGTAAACAATGAAAATCATATACAATAGATATTCACTTTTTTGCGCACCGAAACCTGTTCAACGATAAAGAAACTAAAAATCTTACCGATGATACAAGCAATACAAAGATTAACTGATTATGGTTATACTGTTAAATCGTTGCGCGAAAGGTTCACGTGGTACATTTTTCAGCTGAAACGTCCATGAGACTGATATATTATGCTTCAATTTATATTGTATTAATTTATATGTATCAATGATTATTAGATTGTTTAGACCAACTATGCTGAATTTGGGTGTTACTTCATAAAGAAATATACAATACCTCTATGTTGTAATATCTAACAACAGATGTTGATCTTTTCTGTCGTCGTCTAACACATTGGTGAGATATTTAGTCTTGAGTCAATACAATTTATTGCAATCAACCAGAATTTCATTTTTTCATTTTGTTTTAAATGTGCTTCTGCTCGGCATCAAACACGTTTGAGTGTCTGCCTGACAATGACGTTGTGATGGTTTGTTTTCCGATGCTCCTTATCATTAACAGTTTACATCTCGAACAGTAAAATTCAATTTGCTGCTTCAGCATTGCTTTTGTCGACAAACAGTTATCAACCAGAATAGCTCTGCAGTATTGAGGTTTCTTCATTTCTATGATTGTGATTCTTTGTCTGCCATTCAAATTCAAGTTACCTTTTCATGTCACGTTGGGTCAGGTTAACCGTAAATCATTTCAATTTACTTACATTTACCATCTATTATTTTGTTTCAGCAAGTGTATTCTCCGGTTTACCCTTTTTTCATTAGAAATTAGTTAACAAAAGAAATTATCACCATGCGAAGAAACAGTTTCGCGACAACTGAAGAGAGAAGAAATAGAGAAAAAAATGAGGAGGAAAAATGAAACTCAGATAGTGGTTGATGACAAATCTCATAAGTGAAAAGAGATTCTGATTATCTTGAGATGAATATCTATCAGCAGATGTCACTACTTTACATCTAATCAAGAGTACAGGGCTGCCAAGGTTCAAAGTGAACATTTTTGAATTTTTACTGTGAGCAAAGTATAAATGCTAAATGTATGAAATTTTCAGGCAATCATGTTTATACTATTAACAAGCGGTCCCCAAATTTTCAGGTCAATATAATGAAACGCTTAGGAGATATCAATATTTGAAAAAAAGATGAAAAAAAAAACTTTTTAAGCCCATGTTAAGTCTATGGGCGGTTTAACATTGAGAGTCCCATCTCCCTCAATTTTTCTCAATTTCCGATTTTTTGACTTCAGCAAAATGAATTTTGTTGAAGATCTGTAGCTCTCACTTTTCTGAAATTTAGATCATCGCTAGCGAGTAGTGTGAGCTATCAATGGTATTTTTTTCAACAAAAAAAAATCCAAAATGGCCGAGTTATGAGGTAAAGAAAAAACGACCTTTAAAAGTTTTTTCGAAGACTCGGAAAATTGACCTTACTCAGATATGACTTTTTTGATTATCATGGAAAAATTATTTTATCTTCTAGATAGTCCAATTAATCATAAAAACTTCATTTGATCAATTTAACATCTCTGGTTGTCTCACAATAAAATTTCAAAAGTGTTCACTTTGAACCTTGGCAGCCCTGTATATATAAAAATAAATATTGGTGATTGATTGTGTCATTTTAATAATATAACTGGATGAGTTTGGCCGATCTTACTCTTCCTCTACCTTTTTTTTCTGCCACTGAAACTTGTACAATTGTGCCATTGAATGTGTCTCCTATCTCTATCTCTATATTTCAGCATGTTGTTTTTGTTTTTTCGACAACTCCTGTCTACTTCCCTGCCCTAACTTTGTATGAGTCATGATAATAATGTAAGTTAACAGCCTGAATGTAATATCTTGAATGCATGGTTGAAGTTTCATTCCGCGTTTCATAAATTGTGTTCCGTGATAGAACTGATTACCGAAAATAAATGTATAAGTGAGACCAAATCCAGATAATGTCAAAAAGTAAAATAAACGTTTAATGTTATAAAAATAATGTATAAAAAGCATAAAATGTATAAAAAGCTACAAATGGGGTACTGTGTGTTCACAATGTAAATGAGCATGGAAAAAGTAAAAACATATAAAATATAGTAAAATAGAAGCATAAAGTAAAAGTTAGTAAAAAGTATTATGAAGCATGAAAAGTTATAAAGAGTAAGTAAAAATATAAAGAAGTGCAAATTAAAATTTTTCCTGCCAGTAGATTATGGTTTTTGGGTCCGAACTCATAATCACACGAACACATGAAGCCAATATTGAATGCATGGTTGATGTAGGTAGCGTCGATTGCAACATCTTTGGATAGTCTCGTGCAGCCAAATAGAAAGCATGATGTCGCAATGCAGTCCGAAAAGAGAGAGTTATTTTTCGGCCAGACCAAAGTTTATCGTAAGCTGACTTTTTCAAACTTGTGAAACCAATCTTATCGAGAAATCCACCGATCTGAAATGACAGCTACAACTTATAATTTGAGATACCATCAAGTTGTTTACCTATTGCATCCAATTTTGCAACCTTATCATTATCTGTTTTTGTTGACGGAGCAAACTTTTCAATCGTCTCGACCAGTGAATTGTAAGATGAGTAATCGGCCGTCTCTGATTTTTTCCATTTACTTATGGAAGCTTTAAGCTTTTCGAAAGCTGGCCCATCTTTGTTGATAACAGTAGATGAAGATGAGTTGATGGAAGATTCTTGAATATCATTGTTTGCCGGTTCTCTAAAGAAATCAGCAAGAGTCAAAGTTTCTCGCAAATTGCAAGTAATCCAATCTTGCATCATTTTTTCCATAGATTGCTTACAATCTGCTCGTTTCTGGCTGCTATCGGACAATTGAGTTAGCAGGTCGGCAAATAATGCTGCAGTATTTCTATGGCCAGCTCCTTGTAAGGCTATCCTTTTATTTAGCCTTCTTTGTCCAAAATAACTACAGGACTCGGATCTTTTGGAGTTCTTCCCAACAGAGGTATCGTTGTTTTTGTTGTCATCATCGTCGTCGTCGTCGTCGGCGTCGTCGTCGGTCTCATCGAGCTCGCTATCAACCAATTTTCGCTTAGTTGATTTATTCATTGTTGACCGGTTATCACTTTGCAGACCTTGAATTGAGTAGAAAGATAATAGAAGAAGTAAAAACATCGTAAAAGAAAACGATTATAGAATTATTTATCTGTATCAGTTGAAATTATTGACAAACATCAATGTGAGTGTTATACTTACCATTAACAATCATCTTGTTCACAACAAGATGATTCGTCGACAGTATCAGCAAGTGGTTCAATCAATGTTGTCAAGGTTGGTTGCTGTTGTACTTGGCCATTTACTGATTCCAACAAGCCATCAGTAGTAATGTGTTTTAAAGGTGGTGGTGGTGATAAATCTGGTTATTTCAACGGTAAAATAAACGCAAAAAGAAATCATGGAACATAAAAATACAGATAAAGATAAAAGTGAGAAATTCTGTAAACATTCAGCTTTCTTTTTTATTAGTAGAATATACTTTACCTTTGTTGTTGTTGTTAACAGAAGTAGTATCAGGTTTATCAAACCCATCAAGTCCAATAGATTGTTGTTTGGCAACGCTTGACATATTATTTATAATTGTGATATTGTTATCCGTAAATATCTTGTATGTCAATTGTAAGATATGAAGCGTATTCCAAAAAGACTCGTCAAAAACGTCCAAAATCCAAAACCAAAGAAGAATTAATAAATCTGATTTAAGTATACAGGTAGAAAAAAGGGAAAAAAAGAAAAGACCAAATTAATGTAGGTAAACTGTACATGATAATATATAATGAAGGTATAATACTATGCATACAAATCTTATATACAGTCGTGAAAAATGAGTTTCGAATGGTTTTTAATCATTCGCGCAACTTAGCTACTAAAATCAATTGATAATCTTTATCATCAGTGATAAGACTTAGATGATTTACTCATTGATTTTTCTTATCTTGATTGTTTAATCTGTTAATTTTAGTCACTACCTGCGCGAATGATTAAAAACCATTCGAAACTCATTTTTCACTACTGTATATATATATATATATGTGTGTGTGTGTACAGGTGTGTATGTATACAAATACAATGTAGACAATGTTCAGGTTGATAACAGGGTTGCCCCCGTCTCGGTATGATCATTGTATGAAGTCATAATGTATGAAGTCATACACAGCATGCACCCATGTGCCATGCTTACCGGAAAAAATGATGTTGTCCGGTCGGTGTCCAAACTGCAAATGACCACTGGTCAACTGGTGACTTGGGTTGTCCACTGGGGCGTTGTCAAGTTGGGGTGTGTTGTTGTCAAGGAGGGGCTTGGTCAAAGGGAGGAGCCAAATATCAGCGACAGTGCTGCCAAAAGCGCGCAATTCAAATTTCAATTGTATAAAACGTTAGAAAGCGATATATACTTATATTATATTTAAAGAAACAATTTATATGTTTGCTGTGATGCTGATTCCCCATACGTGAAGGATAATTGTCAACAACATCATATTAACTATCAAATATCGCCACAAAGCCAATTTTGTGAAAAAAACGGTATATGGTACGGTATATGGTACGGTGTTCCCATGTACATTGTCACAATTTATTGATTATGGTAACAAATAACAGAAATGATGATGATTACCCATAAATAAAGGATTTTTGTCAGCAGCAACATCATACGATATTATTATCGACACCTATTTTAATCTCATCCAGAATAACGTTTTAAATAAATTTGATTGTCTTTGTTTAACTATAGACCCATTATCTCGTAGAAATCTGTAGCTTAAATCGTTTCATGGTTTAACTGAAGAACAGTTAAAATTCGCACAATCTTTACCCAAAATTTGAGCGTGTCTCATTCAAGTTTGGAATTAAATTTTATTTTATGTAGTATTAATTCATAGCAATAGGTGGCAGCTTCTTCCATTACAAATAATTTCTTGGTTCGAATTGAAGATTTCTTCAATCATTAAAAGCTTCCTCTCAATTAATACATAAATAATTATAATAAATTAACAATATTGCGAACTAATTTTGTCTTTCTGATTTCATGTGAATTTAAATTTATTCAAAATTGATAATCTATTAGTTTAACAATTCAAACGATGTAATAGTTCAATGTTGAGTTACAATAAAATCGGATGCGCGATTCAATGTTTATGGTGATTATGATTCTTGATGGATCAACTCAGTTTACTTTTTCTTTCCCAGAACTAACATTACCTTACATTTCAACCTGAAAGTTTTGTTAAAAAATAACTACAAACATTTTCATCAGTTAAAAGTGAATCAATCAGTTGACGATACCAATCAAACATAATATTAATCATCTGAATTTTAATAAACAGTAAAAGTTATGAATTCATCGCATTTAACTTTGTGTTGATTAGTTATCGTTTCAACATCATATTAAGTTATGAAAAGTTGCTCGTTAATTTTCATCAGTTAAATTCAGTTTTTTTCTCATTCTTGTTATTATCTATTGACTTGATTATTGCATATATATAAAGTGTCATTTCAATTATTATCCCTTCAACAAGTGATATGATTACCAATGTATCTCTATCAAATAACTCATCAATATCATCCCAGTTAACCAACACTACTGTGGATCATCATCTGCCCAAAACATGGAGGGATGTTATTGAACCTTCATTGGTCGGTTATATACCCGATTTTTGGTTAAACTTTGAACCACCCAAAAAGTATCAACATTACATCTTAGGTGTAACATATCTGCTAATCTTGTTCCCAGCGATTTTTGGTAATGGAGCAATAATATGGCTCTTTTATCGGTGAGTCGATTAAAATCCTTAAATGTAACTTTATCTCTCATAATATTATTCTGATTTTTAGATGAATTCAGAGAAGTTGAACTGAAAAGATCAGTAAAGATCCATATAGATGATAAAGTTTTATTCTTTCCTCATTTCGATTCAGTTGATTTTCCAATATTATTATCATGAAACATGAGGCGATTTGCATAATGGCTACCTCAAGATCCAGTCCAAGGCTTATAGACTTATATTGAGAAATTCATGTTACGATACAAACGATTACGAAATTTCAAAGTTCGTAAATTTAAAATTAGATATTACGACATATTGGTTGATAGTTAGATGCTAATTACAATCTCTTTGTTAATCTACTCTGATGTTTTTATCGCGTTTCATTGATTCGATTTAGTTAATTACTTAATGGATCATTGAAGATACCAAATAGATTGTGTTAATTGAATATTTTCACATGAAATCATTTTCAATCATTAACTATTTTCGTGTTACAAAGTTAATTGTTGTTATTATTAAATTGATTTACAAACAATAGCTGCCGTAATCTACGAACTCCTTCAAATATATTGGTCGTTAATCTTGCCTTAGCTGATCTTATTCAGAACTTGAAAATGCCGGTATTCATATACAACAGTTTCAAATGTGGACCGGCCATGGGTCAGTTGGGTAAGTTAATCTCTGTCTCTTGACTTTTTTTTCACCGTTTACTCGTAAATTTTGATTCATGTTAATATCATCAAGATAAATCCATTAATCGTTAATTTCATTAACAATTTATCATATTGATCACTTCAATATTAATAAGGAAGAATAAGAAACAGATGATTTATTATATAAGATTACGTAAGATTTTCACTCTTTTATATTTAAATTGCAGATTAGTAATTAGTTGATTTACTCGATTCAATCAATTTGATTCTTATAAGAAAAAATTTTGACAGTTTTTACCATCATTCATTAATACATGTTAATAAAATTTGAGCTATTAATAAATTGATTATCAACAACTTTGAATTATTAAGAAGTGAATAATTTACATGTAGACAATCAGCTTATTGATACAATTAATCAAAACTGAATCAATTTCAATATCAACAATCAACAGGCACGACAATTTGTATCTTTAATCAAAGTAAACAAAAACAATGTTTGATTATCTTACCATTTATAATGAATATATTTTTATATTACAAATATTAATACTAATTGTGTATTCAAGGTAACATTATTCATTAGATTGGATAAATGAACGATAAATATCAGTTATATTAATATCTTAGTGATTAACTTGAAAAATACTTATATTTATTCAGTGATAATCTCAACTGATTTGGAATCAATGAGATAAATTGATTAGGGTCCAATTAACTGATATACAAAAACAACTATTAGACTAAATAATCAACACATTCACTTAATAATAAAACAAATTTCCATAGATTCAATACTATCAATATCTTTATAATAAGTAAAGCTAATCAATCAGATCAATCTGAATCATAATCATTACTTTTTCCTCATTGTATCTATTGATAAGTATGATATCAATATTGGTTCATTGTATTGTAATAGATTCTCATGAGTTTCTAGATGATATTGATGACATTTTCTGAGGAAACTTTATATTGGTTCTGCTTTTATCATTAACAATTCATGATAACCTAAATCAAAATTAATCAATAATATGTATTAGTTTAGTAATACACTAATCAGTTGTATTAATAAATATCAGTTTTAATCTCACCTTTTTTTTTGCGATTCTCAATGATCATGATGATTGGATGAAATTAAGCAAAGAGGCAGCAATTTAAATTGCTGCTAAATCATCAGTATTGAAAATCCATTTTTTCAATTAATAACCATCCTTGAATATTTAGTAATTCATTCAGTATATTATCAATATGATCAACAAGATTTGCTTGCTGATAAAACTATTATCAAAAGCTTCAGATTATCTTAGCTGATTCATTAATTTTTTTATCAATTCTATCGTTAGCCAAAAATATACTCTTGAAGAGAGATTCGACTGAATGGAGGGGAAAAGTTCAGTGAACAGGAACTTCTCTTTTTCCCTATTCTGATTACTTTACCATGAAAATTACAGAATTTAAGTTTTTACGTCAATAGATTATAACAATAAAATTTTAATCGACAAATAAACTCTCATTATATTAACACTTGAAATCATTATTGTTTCATTTTCATTTGAATATTTATTCATGTTTACCATCAATAGTAATGAACTTTTCCATGGTAAATTCAAAACTGTTTATATTATCAAATGGATGTGATAATATGTTGAAGAAAGTTAATACTGAAGGAATAAAAAATCTTCTGTTCTAAAGTTTTCAGTTGGAATCAACATTACCCGAAGGTCGAATATTTTCTCATCATTATTAACATCATTTACTTTACCGTTAGAATTTGTAACTTTTTTTCTCTGTTCTTTTTGTTTTTCCATTAAATTTCTATTTGCACATGAAAATCTCCTGTTCTTTCATGAGAGTTACTAATACTTATGGATAAATTATTCTCATGTAGTAATACTTATTAGAACTTAATTCAAATGATCTAAAGAATTCAACAATTACTCCTTTATTATTAGAAAATGATGATAAACTTTTCTGTCTAATATATTGATGTATATTCATGCTCCCCATTAGAAAGGATAACGGTCAGTCTGGGTATTAGAGCTTCTTTTTAAAAAGATTTTTTGTTTTTTCTCTCTTTCAATTGTGGAAATAAGAAAGATTTAGAAAACATTGAATTTTTCAGTAACGTCTAATGATGGAATCGAAAGTTATAATCTACAAATGAAACTTTTACGAATTTTCAAAGTTAATACTTTCATGTTTCGATGAAAACTTGACATTATCTTATTTTCCCTTTGATGGTTAATCCATGACTATTTCTTATGTAGCTAATTTATTTTCAATTCTATCAACGATTCGATCCTGTCAGTTTTTACTTTTTTACCATCGTTTCGAAAATATGTCCTTCCCTTGGACAATAAAACGATAATCGAATCATTTACTAAATCCTTGTCTTCCATTCATGAAATATCAACAATCACCACGATTCATAGTGACGATCAAGTGAATAGCATTTTCCTTTAAAGTTTAAATCTTTTTATTAATATAAATCACGAACTTACAATCAAATTGTAAATTCTGCCCACAATAACAATGTTCGAACCTGTACAATATCAAGTAACCTCGATTTGGAAAGAAAGAAAAAAAGAGAGATAAAAGTTGATCTTCAATCTCCAAGCTGAAAACACTAGACCTTAAAGTCCAAGCGGTTGGTCAGCATTTTCTGATTATTCATAAGAAATAGCATTATTATTATTTCTTCCGATTGGTTACCGTTATTATTATGATTCCATTATTGTTGGTGACTAATATGTGAACCATGATGCTGATAAATTTCCCGAATTCTGATAAGATAATCATTTTCGGTCACTCAATATTGGAGAGGTTTTTCAGACCATTTGAGTCGTTCTACCATCATGATGATCATGAAAACCTTGAGACTAAAGTTAGAAAAATACAGAGAGTATTCAATGTCCTTATACAAACTATTAATAACATTAGAATCCATAATATGTTAACATATAATAATTTGCTCTTTCTAATATTCATTCATCTCCAATATTTTCATCAAATTGGAAAAGGTATAAGAGAGATTAAACTGAATAACATTCAAGTATTAAGACAGAAAAAGATACAAGAAAATAAATTCTTTTCCTTTGTATTTCCATAGAATAACAATAATCCAGGCAAATGATAATGATAATGGACAATGTCCATTCTATCGAGATATACGATAACAATAATAATGGCTAACAAATGAAAGCCAAGTAGTTATACGATGTCATTATTATACTATTTTCCCATTTAAATTATCAATCTACTTAAATGTATCAAATAAACTTGATTCATATTCACAGGTATTAATGATAATATTTCACCAGGTAAATCAATTGTGATCATGAAAACAACAAAGTTATCAAGGTTATCTTGAGATAAATAGATCCAATTTTCTTAAAATCAACACAATTAGTTGATTGTAACCTCACACCGTCCAAGTCCTCAACTTGCAGTATCAATTGAATTCGTAAAAGTTTTCGACTTTCACCAGATTCTAACAAATTTTGGTTGCTATGATAATGATAGAATGCTAACTTAGCAACCAACTTTTCGCTTTCTTTTAATCAAATTTTTAATTTTCGGTTAAATGATTACTAAATATTCTGACGTGTAACAATTTACTTTAAATACCTTGAGATATAAGATAATCGACAATTTTTGTATACATTATCATGCAAGTAATTAAATTTTGATAAAATTAAAATTGTGAACGTTGTATTTAATTTAGGAGAAATTGTTAATCGTTGTAATTACCATAATTATCTTTAAATTTTGCGTTAATTTTGATTAGTAACGTGAGGAGAGATCATGGATCATTCAACTGAAATCAGCTAATTAAATTTAATCGCAAAGAAAGTTAATCTTTCCCGTATCAAGTGTAACACTTATTGATTGTTATAATCAATCAATAATTATCTTGAAATTTGCAAATCACAATCAAATTTAACATTGGAAATGTAACATTGAAATAAGAATAGAAAAAGCCAATCTTGTTATTTAAATCAATCTATGGTTAACTGATTTTCTCGTTAACAATTCACGATCAATTAACTATTACAATTGTATCAATTTCAAGAAACAACTCAAACTTTTGCTCATTTCAATCTAAGACAATTTGATTGTTGGTTGGAACAGTTAACGATTCACCTTTCATCAGACCAATTTGTTCAAATAAAATGCATCAAATTAAAGCTCGAAACTTGAGTTTCTCGTGATGATGTTGATAGTTATAGTCGAACAACGGATTCGAAGATAATTGCTACTTCTAATTGATTGATTAAACGAAAAGCATTCACATTCATACAGATTATTAGACTAATGATACTGAGCTAATAACAATTACATTATTCCGAAAGTTAACTGTAATTATTTGATAACAAAAGAAGGGAAAAAATCACCCAAAATGTTAAATAACCTGAGGGTATTCAAGGTATGAATTATTTACAGAGTAGTAATGTCTGCAATTGTGCATAATTTAATGAGAAGATTGTTAATCATTATAACAATCAAAAAGGTGAAAAATTTATCAACAGCATTATATTATCATCAATCTAAATTTCATAGGTAAATCTGATAGATAAAGATTATCATATCATCATCATAAGGTAAATCCATTATCTTTTTTCATAGTGATTTTAATCCGATAATAAAAGGATGATTACTTGACTAATGAATGTTTTGTTTTTGTTACAATTAAAATAAACATCAAGTTCACTCAAACTAATAATACACTCAACTGTTTTACTAATAATGAATTTGTCATTAGCAACTTTATCATGTATTCAACCAAAATAGTCCAATGATAAAAACGATAATCGATAAACTTTAGATGCTACTGATTTTGACATTATTTCATTTAATTGGCGCATATAATGATCGTAATGATTAGGATAATGATAAACTGGTACACTGATGATCATTGTAATACATTACACAATATTAGCTGAAACTCTGGACGTAAATGTTGTTACATTTAATGCTTACAGTTTTTTTTGTATGTTCACATTGTATTACCATTACACACAATAGATTGTCATTGATTTTCTTGATTGGTCATGATTTTCATTGAAAAAAACTGATATCATCTCGTTGGAACGATTGATTTAATGTTGATACTTTTTTCTGCTTCAAATTTCAACTTATTTTTTAAAGGGAATCAAAGTTTTCACTTATATGAATCGTAGTTTAATTTATCAGAATTCAATTTGGTGATTAATGGTTTGATTTGTAAGGAATATGATGATTTAAGTAACGTTTTGCTTTTTGATTGTATAGTGATTGATAAATTGTGGTTAATATTGATAACCATTTACAGTCCAGTGAGTTTTCAATAAATTTGTAACACTCAAATTTCAGGAAGTTGTTGACAATCAAATACAGGAAAATTAGTTGACTGTTCATTTTAAGCTCACTTGATTTCGATTAATCTTCTCACTTGATAGTTAATGAGTATTTTTCATTCAACAATTAGAATAATTCTTTTCAATTAAATAAATGAGATGAGTGAAAATTTTATTTTCCATTGAGTATTCAACGAGTTCAGCAAGTTTCATGGTTGATATAATTCAACTGTGATTATCACTTGTATTTAACTATCGATTGGACTAATAATTGGGGGAAAAAAAGTTTCGAAAAATTAATGATATTGTCTTTTGAAAATGATTTATTTCCTGTTGATTTCTAGAATCATTTATTTTAAACACAATCATCAATATTAAATTTATCGAGGTTTAGTTATGATTTGAAACCAATCATATTGATGAGGATAAAGTGACGATGGAAATGTAAACAACTCGATAAGCTCGAGTAAAAATAGAAAATAATCAAATGTAATATCCTTTAAGGCAATCATGATTAACCCCACAAGTTGATTGTCAATAACTATCAATGAGAATTGAATTAGCTCTAAGGACCCACTATCAAGATCGTTAAGGGATAACCAATCTAATCGATATTTAGATAATTGTACTTGGGATTTTTACTTTTTCTTACTTGGGACATTTCCAATCCTTAGTAAGTTTATCAATTGTTTGCTCCTTGGTCCTTGGGGTTTACCTGTTTTTGGTTATTTGCCTTTTACTCGTGACGATACTTATGTACAATTTGATGAATTAGCGGTCAAATATGGTCCAGTTTTTAGTGTTAAATTGGGAAGTTATGATGTTGTCGTTCTTACTCTCGAAACTCGCCATTTTCGAGTAAATTTTGAAACTGCCTCTTCGATTTTTCATTTCCTTCAGAAAAGTAATAATATTATTAATATTAAAGCTTTTCCCTAAGGATAATTCATTTCGTATTATTCACATTCAGGATCTTGCGATAATCTTAAATTGTACTACTAATACACAAGAGTAAAGTTAAATTACACTATTTCGACACTTGAAAGAAATCAAAAGATTGATTAACTTTTCTTTTCCTTTCATTGTTGTTTTTCATTATTATTCACAAAATGTATTCAGATAATTCAACAATAACACTCACCATTCAATATTATTCATGACGGTGATTTAAGATCTGATTGGTTGCATATTATTGATGAGATATAATTTTCTATACCTTTTTAACCTTCAAAACATAACATGACCTCTAAATTGAGGTGTAATTCATTAAGTATATTATTAGATTTCTGAGAATTATTTAAATATGATAACTTATTTAGATTAATCAGATGAGTTGAATTCCAACAAGCTCACCCAGTTCATAGGTTCCATGGATAATATAATTCACTTGAAATTATTTCTTGTATCAAGATAATTAACTCAACCAAATGATTAAATTAATCAGAGTTTTGAGTTTGTTCATTTATCTGGTGTTATATGTCCAATGAGCTTTTTGTTTGAATCTTTTTATCAACATTTAGTCTGTCAAATATACTTAACTTTGATAAACTTTCTGGTCACATAATCTTCAATGAAGTTCCATGTTTAGGTTAAAAACTCAGTGTGAATCATGAATACCCTGATTATATTTATAGTATAATCAATTGTACTTCAATGTGCTTCAGGCTGTAATTTGGATGTTAACTTTTACTGTTAATTTAGTTTAACTCCTCGAGGCATATTAGATAATATTTACATTTGACCTTCTCTATTTCAACATATTCCTTTCTGGTTATTAATATAATCCAGTTTCCACTTAAAGATGTCCTTTGTATATTATTCAGTGATTCTTGTTCATCGAGACCATCCATCGTTAAATTCATACCCTCCATATTATGAGTAACTGATTGGGAATCAAGTGATCAAGTATATGACTGTTTTAGTCGGTGAAAAGATTAAATCAACCGATTATTACCTAGAAAATTAAGTAGCAATAGTAATTAATATCTAGTTAGCTATTAGATTACATACCTTTTCCATTAAAAGACAAGTAAATGATCATGTAATCATATATTTCCAATTTTAATCGATTCCTTAATCGTTACCATTGATTGTTCGGTACATTTACATTGTATCATTTCATTGGAATTGGTTAATGTATGATAACTTGAGCCTTTGGAATAACTGGAGAAATGATGATAATCCTCCTTTAGAATTGTTAACTGTTAACTGAGAATCGACTGCAATGATTGATAGAATATTCAAATTGAACATGAATTAAGGTTTGGAAATTCATGATTCTGTTTCCTTTGATACGATTCTCTGAATATATATTCAGTTAAAGGAAGTCTTTGTTTCCTGTTCTCAAAACGAAAATAAAGAGAGGGAGAGAAAGAAAAAGTGATTAAACTTGAACAAAATTTTCTCTTTCAATTGGAAAGTTGAAAAATCTATCACCATGGAACTACATGAATCTATGAACATTTCATGTTTCTATCTGAAAAATTAGGAATCATTTTCCTTTTTTCATTTTCTAATAGAAAAGAGGAAAAAACAAAATTAAAGTCACATAGTAAAATCCACTGATGCACAGATTAGATTGAATTAGATTTGAAATTAATGGAACAATAATTGTTGATGATCACGATAAAGTGTTGATGGAAAATTGGACAATTATAAGAGAGAGAGAGAGATATCATTACAATCACAATAGACAATTAGTTAATTGGAAAACATGAAGCGATCAACACAAAAACGGATCATTAACACATCACCTATGAAAGTGTTTACATTAGTTTTTATAACCAGTTCTCTATTTTTATCAACACAGAAAACGAAGGTCATCAATTTAATGATGTTCACTTGATAATCAACATAATATACAAAAGGAGAGAAAGAAAAAAATGTTAAATAATCAAGTATAATTAACTAATCACATGAAGAAAATGATTCAAGATGATTATCAACTGAAGAGAATTGAGTCAATGGATCTTGTATCGAGATCGAAATATTTACATGGGACAAAGGCTAATAAATGAGTATCGATACTTGGATTATAGTCCATGGATTTTTTTTCCATTGCTAATCATAAGAGTCTCTCTGTGTGCATCAAGTAAATTGTTGAGTTTTGTTAAATTGCTTTTAATTGTTTACGATTTGTTGTGTTTGTTTTTAAGATGATTTTGAGTGTACATTTTGATTTTGTTGCTATTTTATTGAATTGTGCTTACATTTGTTTTGGTCTATTGATTGTTAATCATGTTCTCGGGTTTATCCAACGTTTGAATCGTTTGCCCTCTGGCCCTTGGGGTTTACCTGTTGTTGGTTATTTGCCTTTTACTCGTGACGATACTTATGTACAATTTGGTGAATTAGCGGTCAAATATGGTCCAGTTTTTAGTGTTAAATTGGGAAGTTATGATGTTGTCGTTCTTGCTGATTGGAAGTCAATTAGGGAAGCTTTTTCTAGTGACCATTTGCTTAGTCGTCCGAGAGAAAATTTTTTCGGCGATGAGTTGAAAGACGTTTCGTTTACCGAAATGTCCGGTGACCCGTGGAAAGAACAGCGTCGAATTGCAATGACCACTTTGAGAAATGTTGGCTTGGGAAAGTCCAAAATGGAAGATCTTATTAGAGAAGAGATTGATTCGTTTTTGAATGAACTGAAAACGACCGATGAGAGGCCATTTAAGTTCATCGATAAGGTTAAATTGTCCATTCCAAATAATGTTTCCATCTTATTGTTTGGTCATAAATATGATTACGATGATCCAGTTAAAGTGGAATTGGAAAAAAACTTGGACAATGCAGATTCTGTCGGTCATTTTATATCCTCTGGCGTATTCATGCCTTGGATTACCAAGTTTCTTATATTCTTTAATTATCTTGATATGAAGGAAATGATAAAAATTATCAAACGTACTGATTGTTTCGTACAAATTGAGATTGATAAACATCTAGAAAAGATGAAAACTAGTGATACTAAAGAAATAGAAGATTATATCGATGGATTTCTTCATGAGATGGACAAAAGAGCCGACGAGAACAACTCGAACTTCAATCGAGAAGTTTTATTGAGAAATACTTCTGCTTTCTACAGCGCTGGTTCGAGCACAATTCAAAGTACATTGAATTGGACGATGGCTTATTTGGCCGCTTATCCAGAGTACCAAGAAAAGATCCGAGATGAAATTAGAGAGACAATTGGTTTCGATAGATTACCTAATAATGTTGACCGACAACGAATGCCTTTCACGATCTCCTTCATATATGAAGTGCATCGAATGGTCTCATTGGTGCCGATCAATTTACAGCGACGAGCAACCGCTGATGTAAAAATCGGCGATAAACTGATACCTAAAGATACTTTGGTTCTATTCAACTTTTGGTCTGTTCATCGAGACTCTTCATTGTATCCTGAGCCTGATAAATTTGACCCTAATCGTTTCCTTATCGACAATGGTACTAAAGCCGTTAAACCTCAACATTTGATACCTTTCAGTGGCGGTAAACGAGTTTGTCCCGGTGAAAGTTTAGCTAATCTTCAATTGTTTCTCTATGTTGTTTCAATTTTACAAAAATTCAAAGTCTTACCTGAACCAGGTAAACAAATCTCATTCGAGTCAAGGTACAATGGTGGCAGGCAACCAAAGAATCCAATCTATGTAATATTCAAACAATTGACAATCCCAGAGACAAAAGGATAACACTCATAACAATCTAATAATAATCTATTGGTACAACTTTTCCCTTTGGACATTTCATTTGTTCCGTTATGACAAAATTCAGTTGATATTATTCAGAATGTTAAGATAATCTTCAAGTTTATTTCACTATTAATACCCAAGAGTAAAGTGATATTACATTATTTTGACACTTGAAATGTAAACAAAAGATTCATTCATATTCATATTTCAGGAACTTTTCATCTCGTTTCATTGTTGTTTTTCATTATTATTCACAAAATGTATTCAGATAATTGAACATAATATTTAACATGAACGATAGTGATTTAAGATTTGATTCCTTTGGTACATTAGGACTACTAATTCATTAAGAATTATTCATTTTCTCTTCCTCAAAATGTTAAAGTAAAACAATAATCTTGAAAAAGTCACCCCGATTTTCACCATAAACATTACGATTGTCAAAATATGAACAGCCTAATATAAATTGTCGGAAACGAATGGTTAATGTGTCCATGTTGGGTCGAAATTGGTCTTGATTAATGATCAGTGATTTGTTATCATGATTTAGAGTCTTATTTGTTTTCAAAGTTTAATATGAGAAAATGAAACTGATAAATGTTGGAGATGGAAAAGAAAAGCCTAATACCTGAAGTTCAAGAGTCATGATGATTTGTATCAGTTGATCAGTTGATTGAAAATATCGATAGATAGAAAAGAAAAGTTTTCTTCTCTTCCTGATCTTTCGAGCGTAAACTTTTTCCTTTGTTCATGTTCACAGCGATTTTACCTGTGTGAATATCAAGACTTTATCTCTTCACCTGATAATCCTCATTGTCATTGGAATTCATGTTCAGTTCAATTGTCTTGTTTCGCTTTTGTCATGTCAATGTTGATTTCTATTTATCTGTCTTGTTCATGATCCTTTCATGGTAATGAATAACTCTCACAATGATATCATCTCTTATTTTGATTGTTTACAATTTAAATTTTTTCAATTTTTCGTACATTAAATTGTAAAAATGTATCTTGTTGGACTTATTGTCTATTTCTTGACATTTCATTTCTTCAGGGCTGAAATTGATGATTTTGATGAAAAAAAAAACGTATTAATATCTCACGAAAATCCAAGTCTAAGATATTGAATTTAAATCACCCTGAAGCTGGTGAATAGATATTGATAAATTTCATCCTTTTGAACTCCATTGATCCAATTTTTCATTTTCCATGAAATTTTTCCAGTAAAAATATAAAGTCAAGTAACAGAATCAAAACTAAATGATACAACTTATTATTAGAGTAATTAATTGTTTACCTTAATCTCTATGTTTGTGTGATTTATTAATTTCAGGGTGTAAAATATATGGTTTCTTTGGTGGCCTTTCAGGAACCTCGGCGATCATGACGATCGCCATGATGGCCATGGAACGTTTAAATTCAATATCTCGACCTTTATCGCCACATTCCCGTCTCTCAATGCGTCGGGCTTTGGTCATATCTACACTTATCTGGATCTATTCATTAATCTTTTCCACTCCTCCCGTTTTCCAATTATTCAATCGATATGTTCCCGAAGGCTATTTAACCTCGTGCTCCTTTGATTATTTGTCCAAAGATCTTGTCTCACGAGTTTACATATTTGCGTTTTTCACGGCAGCCTGGATAGTTCCACTTGCCCTGATTGTGACCTCATACGCGGGAATTATCATTGCCGTTGAAAGAAACGAGTCAATGTTCCAAAAGACTCAAGATAAACTCTGCGAACGGGCCAGTTCAGTTTATCGAGCTTCACTTCGAGATTCTCGAGGTAGATCAATAAAAGAAAGCGGTAAAATGGAAATGAGACTGGTTAAAATTGTTCTCTCATTAATTGCCTTCTGGATACTCTCTTGGACACCTTATGCCGTTATCGCTCTTCTTGGACTTTTAGATCAATCCTACATTACGCCAACTTCATCCATGATCCCGTCTCTCTTTGCTAAACTTTCATCAGTAGTTAATCCTTACCTTTATGGATTAGGTAATCCACGATTTAAACGTGAATTTCAACGGAAACTGTGTTCATTTTGTTTATCAACCAAAACGGTCACCGAAAGACGGACCGTAATACAATCAACGGTCACTATTGGCGGTGACCCGGTCAAGGAATCGTCACAATTTGTTCACATATCAGATGGTAATTTATCCGAAATTGAATTATCCGATTATGAGAAACGGTGATAAAAATAATTTACTTTTTTTCGAGAAACAAATTATTAATAATAACTAATCAATTGAACAGATCATTTAAATTGTTAGCGAGGAAAAAAAGTTCTAATTTATTTTTATGTAAAAAGAGAAACAGTTTAGATTGACAATTAACCGAAAAGAACCAAATTATGAACAATTAATTAATCAATTATTCTCAATCATAATGAATGTTAATAATAAAAATATAAATACATATATTTAGGTGCTTGATTATCACGAGAAACAATTAACCGAAAAAAAACAAATTTAATTACAATCAATGTGATAAATTGTTCCCATTGGTTATACCTGATGATAAAATCATCAATTGATTATATAATCATTATGATTAAGAAGCAAATTATCAAATAATAATATTACTTATGTTAATTATTAGTAAATATTGAAAGTTAATTGTTGAACAGGAACACAATTTATTGTAAGATTATCATTATTATTGTTATTGTTATTAATAAATTAGTTAACTAATTGAGTCAAGATGTAGTTAATTGTGGAAGTATAATTGAGGTGGAAAAAGTTAATTCTAATTGCGAGACTAAGTTAATACAATTAATTTGATAAATATAACGGTAAATACTCAGGGGATATTGTAATAGACAATATTAGTTACGATTAAGGAACTGGATTAGTGGAAATCATCATCTGAATATCAAATATGATTGTTAATTGTTTACTTATTTTTATCACTTAATTTTACTTGTTGATTATGCTGATTGTTGGACGAAACAATTAGCCTGATTGTAGATTAACTTCAATGTCAAGGGCGTTAATTGATCATGATTAACATCCCATTTTCATAAGCAATTAAATGATTCCAATTGGTTAATTTAATTTAATTTAATTTCACTTATAAACTTACATTGTTAGATAATTATCTTTAAATGGTCAAATGATTTAATTGTTGATCACCAATCAATTTTGTTTTACTTTGTCCTGTCAACAATTAAAAATATTTTTCACCCGATCAACAATCAATTCTGATTATTTTATTGTTATTACATGAATAACGTTAATCATTTGCTATCTAATTGTTTCAATGTTCAATTTTTTTCTGTGTCTTCTAAACAATTAACTAACTAAAAAACAATAAAGAAAATAAATTATCCTGAAAATTCATCATTTTTTCTTCTTCTTCTTTCATCCGGATGAAGATAAAATTCTGAATAAAAACTCAGAACTTTTTTCTTTTTGTTTTCATCGCGATCCAATTTTCGATTACATGAATAATTGTGTTGACGATTATGACAATTTATTAATTGTTGTTTTTCGCGTTTAATTGTGTTCTTTTTTATCTCGTTACATGGAGAGTATTATTATCGTTGATTAAATTACCATGTTACAGGAAAAGAGAATCAAATTTAGGAACAATTTTTTTCTTAATTATCTTGAAAATTTCATTCAATTCTTATTATTCATTTATTCAGAACAACTTTGAATTTTTCATTAATGAGTTTCAGTCAATTTAATTGAAACAATTTGATGATTTGATTCAGTTTCATGATTCCATTTTTCGTCATTTTCAATCACAACGATAATTCAAGTTAATTGTATTGAAATATTTTTATATTAATAGTTTAAACTAGTTTTGTATTGTTATTTTGTTATCTCAATTTATTTAATCATACAATTAATTGTATTGAATATGTCAGGTACAGAGTTTCTGTTCAATTGTTATTTTTGATTGTGATTATTGAAATTAATTCAATTTGTTTGGAAATTTTTTTAGCTTTTGTCAAGTTAAGTTGAACTAATTTAAAAAGGATTAGGATTAATGATGAGATTTTTTTTTGCTTCTTGTATCATTTTGTTTCAATTTTGTGCAATTCTCATTGATTTGAATCAATCAATAACAATTAGCTAACAAAAGATTTGTAGTTAGTTTTTATACAATTTTTATATTGAGGATATTATCAATCATTAGTTGGGATTATGTAATATTTTGATTGGCAAGACAGAGTTAATCAAGATTGTCAATAGATTCTTGATAAAATATGACTTATAATCGTTCAATTTTAAGGCACAAGTTATTAAACTTAATTATCATTGCTGATTATTGATTATCGTTTTCTTTTTTCCATCTGGTTTGGATGATTGTTGATGTTTCTCGTTCTCTGTCTCTCTCCATGAGCAAGTTTCATTCCTGTGTCATGCTTATTGTTGATGATGAGGAAAAGGTGGTGAATGATAAACAGATACATTGAAATAACAATGTTATGGTTGTTGTTTTGTCACTCGGTGTAAGTTATTGATGATGTTTGCTTGTTGAAATCCAGTTAATCTACCCACTAATTATGAGTTCATTGTTATCTACATTAGTTTAGAATAATTAAATTTGGTTGATGATAAAGAAAACTATAAAGATTATTAGTAACTATAGAGTAGAGACATAATTATAAATAGATTCTTGAAGTACAATAGAAGAAACAATTGAGAAAATTAGACCATTGATGCGAATTAAACTCGAAATCATAAAGATCGATAAAAGACAGAGAGAGAATCCTAATTTAATGTACAAGAGTTGTGTGGTTAAAGGAAGAGATGTTAGAGTGATCGTTCAAAGATAGGGCAGTGAGTGAGAAA
This sequence comes from Panonychus citri, assembly GCF_014898815.1. Taxonomy (NCBI): domain Eukaryota; kingdom Metazoa; phylum Arthropoda; class Arachnida; order Trombidiformes; family Tetranychidae; genus Panonychus; species Panonychus citri. Next base: position 2,811,195 of record NW_026515543.1, on the reverse strand, counting down.
CAGAGATGGAGGAGGAGATAGGAGAGAGAGAGACGACAAGAACGAGGATGAAGTTTAGGAAGAAGATGAAACAAAATCATTCTTCTAATCTTCCATCGATGCTGACCTACGATTAACACTAACTTTAATAGTAATTGTAAGAGTTGCTGTTGTTTATGCGTCATTTATCCTTTATAATCTTCTCTCGACTCTTGAGGAGAACATGAAATTAAGACTGAAATGACCAGAAACAAAAATGGTCAAGATTAAACTAAATCAATTGTAACAAATGTTTTATAAGGAGTGAGAAAAGACAAGAGAGATTGATGAAGAAGAAAAAGATTTGTGTCTATGAGAGATTAAAGAGAATTGCTGCCAAAGCGGGAATTAAAATCTTAATGAAAGTTGATGAGGATGTCCGAGTATCTGCAGTATTACAAAGAGGATCATAACATTCACATGTCTGTGTATTCACTTGAGTATCAGAAGTTCGGTAGCATGGTCGATCTTCACGAATATTACCACAGCTTCGAATGATTCGCTCTTTATTTGCTTCTCCCTTGAATGTGACTCCTAGAAAAGCAATAATAATGGATAAAGAGAAAATTAGAAAATTAAAAGTAAACAATCAACTAAATCAGTTCCAGTGTTCTATCGCGAAAAATACGAAAATTGGAAATAAAATTCACAAAGGATTATAACATATTAATCATGATGGAATGATATCAGATTCAAGATCGATTATTAACTAGATGATTTGAACAGGAGAAGAAAAAAAGAAGATGAATGATTAAATCTAATGTTTATTTGATGAATGATAGTAAAAGTAATAATCATGTTCGATGAGGAATCAAATTCATTCCAATGAAAATGGTATGTAACAATGTTCATTAAAATCATTATTTGCTAGATTATCAATACAATGAGTTTTGTCTATCATGAAACTCATGATAAAATGAACTCTTCTTCTTTATTATCAGTAGCTTAAACATATCTAATTGGGTGAATGAGTGGGAGAATGCAATTCGATAATGTATTGCGAAAAAAGTCAATATATTTATAATGGTAAATAGGAAGGGAGCAAAGAACATTAGAAATTTAATTAATAATCATTAATTATGGATAATCAGAATTATCTATCAAGATATTTCAACAATACATTGTATTTAATATCGTTGAAATTCAATTACAAGGGATTCACGTTATCAAATATTTACAGGCAATCAAGTTAATTCAATAAATGGCAAAGTTGAATCAAATTAATAATAGTTAACAAATGAGAATCATTTTTAAGGCAACAAATGATTATTCATTCAAGATAATTGTCAATGTAATCAGTGTAAACAAATTAGGTGATATATGATTTTATTCATCACTATTTACTTTATTTGTTGGACAATGTTATTATTATAGTGATATCTTTAGAAAGTATTGATAAATAATAATGTTATTAGATATTAGAAAAATGGTTATCAGCTGATATCTTTTTTCATCTTTTCGAATAACAAATTTCAAAGTTCTAAAAGTTTCAAATTGATGTTATAAAGTTAGAGTTTGTTACTATTCGATAAACAAGATATAAAATCTTCATGTTTGTATCGTTAGTTGTACGAAATGTATCAGAGTTACATGATAATGATATTCATGAAGACTAGAAGAGATTATGTAATGTTACAGTTTGACCAATTTCAAGTTTGACTCTATCAATCAGATCATCTTTCAAGGTTAAAGTTTCATGTCTATGTTCATGGTGGATGTTAATTCAGTAAAAAAAGGATAAAAATCATTCATTAAATTATCCATGATGAGTGTCACAAACAGGTAATGAAAATTCAACAATAAAATAGGAATTTATTGTCAAATTGTCAACTGAATTTACAGTTTATAATAGTAAATTGATTAAATTCATTTTACTTTTATGACTAAATTATTTGATTTTCTAGTTTTTCTTTTCATTTTCAATTGATGGAAATAGTGATAAATGTTAAAAGTACAATTACTTTGATGGAAATATTGATTGATATAATTGAAGAAAGAAAAATTGGCATGAGAAAAAAAAGATAAACAAAAGAATAATATAAATTCGTGTTTTTTGGCAAATTGATAAATTCCATGTATTTATATTATCATCATTAAGCATGATTATCGTTTCAATATCACAAAGCATTTACACTATTCTCTTTAATTTTCTTGTTTATCATCATCTTTCTCCTGGTATTCACTCAGAAAATGATGCCTGATGAACAAAGTTAAATCCATTTTACAGCAATAAGAGGAAAACAGATTACGAAGCCACGAGGACAAGATGATCTATTTTGAATTAATCACATCGATAATAATACTATTTGTAGTAAGCACTAAGGGCATGAAAATTACAATAATAAAGCAAATAAAAGATTCAAAAAGGTAAAATAATTGCCGTTAATTGAATAAAAGCAGAAGCAAGACAATTGACACAACGAAAATCGTAGGTTAATAGTGATGGTCATTAACTAATAATTCTCATGAGGGTAATCCGATCCTAGAGGCAATACAATACTAAAACTGGACTTTATCATGAATTTTCATGAGAAAGAAAACAAAGAGAAACCTTGAGAACAAGATAATTTCGAACATGATGAATATAAATAAAATGAATACCCTTGGAAAGGTTGATCTCATCATGAGACAGAACGCAAATGAGAAAGAGAGAGAAGAAGAAAAAAAGATGAAGAATTTGCGGAAAACAGGATTGATTGCGTTCTAAAGTGAAGGTTATTTTTCACATGGAATATTGACAATTTTCGTAAGCAAACGTACCAATAGTTATGGTATATAATCAATACGAGATGAGAAAAGAAAGCAAAAAACGACCGATACTAATCAATAGTCATCAAGGTTTTCCAATTTTTTCTTCAAGTCTCAAAGTAATGAAGATGAGTTTTCTCAAGTCCATTTGTATAAATAAAAGGCTAACATGAAGAAATCTGAAAAAGTATGAAGATGATAATGGTGATGGTGATGAGGAAGGATGAAAAAGATTTGATCTGTTAAATAATCACACGAACCTTGTTCAATTGTCTTTCGACAGAAAAATCTTTCTTTGTAGGCTTAAAGGTTTCTGATTTGTTGGAGAAAAAATCTTCACAATCCATGATAAATTTATCAGCGGTTGGATTATCCTTACAATCAGAATCTTCGATGTTGGTGCAAACGTAACATTTCATAGATTCACTGGTATCACATTGGCCTGTAAGTGAATAGAAAAATATAAACAAAAACAAAAACAATGAGCCTGATTATGTGAGAAATAGTGATGATTTCTGATAGAATCAAAAATTGATGCAAAAAACGTTAAAATTAACGATGAAGGCAAGAAGAGAAAAAAAGATGTTGATGAAAATGTGACATCATAAGAGAGGAAAAGAAAAAAGTTGCACTAAAAAGATGAGTAATAAATGTCTATTTTTGTTCTTTTCTCTTTTTCTCTTGTTTCGATTTTTTCATCACCTTTTTAATCTCTCTTTCTTTTTGTCTTTCTTGAAGATTCTTCCCATTTAGTTTGACCATTCAACTGGTAAACTGTTGTTTATCTCTCTCTCCTTTCTCACTATTTGACTGATAATCTTTTTGTCACATCAATTTTTTCTCTTCTTTCCAAAGGCAATGGTTAACTCACCCAAAGGTAAGGTAATTGCAAGAAAAAGCGGCATGAAAAGGTACATTTTCTGATTGAAACTAATCATGTTGATGGTTAGAAGATGTTAACGGTAGTCTGGGTTGTTTTTTTCTTCTCGGATGAATCACCTAAAGATGAACTTAATGATGAAAAATTGTTGTGATAGATACAGAATTTTGTTTCCTTTTAGATTGAAAATTGTTTTTACCTGTAGGGTTTAATGATGGAAAACAGTGTTAGTAAGAATTTTAAAAGAAAAAGCTGATTGTAGAAATGGTGTTGTTGATAGAGAAAAACAGACACAAAATTAAAGGTGAACAACGGTTATGTTTATAATGGATGTATTTACGTTTCGGGAGATGATGATGATGATGGTTATGATGTTGATAAAATGAACAAAGGAGAATAAGCAACGAGTAAGATGAAGAGAGAACAAGAAAGATAAAGAAAAATAAACAGAGAAACTGTGATAGCAAGAATTTGAGAATAGAGAAATGAGAAATGAGAGACACCGATAACTTAAAGATTGGGGAAGACCAAAAATAGAATTCACTTTATGAGCTAATGTAACTTTTTCCCCTCTTTCTCTATCAACATAATCATCATCATCATCATCACCACCACCAAAACCACCACCAACAACAACCTCATCACATTTTCTTTTTTCTTCCATCACCAAAATTCTGGTTACTAACCCAAAAACTATGGAATCCAAGTAATCACTTATCCTCCCGATTGTTGCTCCACTTGAAACTTCTGGTTATCAATCAGTTTAAACACTTAAACAATTAGTAAACTATTGAATATTTAAACTATGTAACAATTAGCCACAAGGTAATTTAAGAGAGAACAACAATTAACAACAAAACAAACCAAATTAAAAGAGGAAAACGCAATCAAGAGCAACGTGTAAACGAATGAAAAGTCTCTGTCTTGTTGCAAAGAGAAAAAAAATTTGTTCTTTTTTTTCTTCTCCTTCTTTTTCTCTTACTTTTTTCTTGTTGTTCTTTTCTCTTTTTCAAAATGTTCGCAGTGTTTAGATTCTGGTTAATCTGGTTACTTGCCAATTAGTTGTTTCTCTTATTATTAATCCCTCTTCCTTTTGGTACGAGATTTAATTAGTGTTTTTCCATTGGAACCAATAATCAACAATCAACAGTTTTAATCACAATTAGAAGGATCAACACATATTGAAGGTTAACATTTGATTCTTTCTGACCTTTGACGCCATTTTTTCACTTTCTTTTTCTCCATCTTTTAATTTGATAACCGATTATAAAATTGTTTGTATTTCGTTTCATCATAATCATCTTTAATATTGTGTTCTTCCCATGGTTTATCAAATTACCTCTTAAATCTAAAGGTAACAATGTAACAGGTAATTGAAATAGTTCTGGTTCCCTGTTGATCTTTTATGTGAAAATGAAGTAATTTTTTTTGCTTCTTAAATGTTTGTCTATAGTAATTGTATCCAATCTTTTGATTTCACCCTGACAATTGAATTTCCATTGATTGGTGACTGACTTGATCCTGATCGTAATCAATTTTTGGTAATTACTGTATTGGACTTTTCTTTTCTCAGACGAACAAGAAAAAAAATTCTATTCTAAGCTCATGAAAATATGATATCAACAGAACTGGTTTAACTCAATTAAGGCTCAACTTAAGTTCTCAACATATCATGAGATTATTAATCTGAATACATGATACGAGTGGTAATTTCCATGAAGAACAAAACAAACAGAGAGATTGAGCCATCCAATACATAACAACTTTAATACATAATTTACAATTTAAATTGTTCACCAATTGAAAATGGATCTCTCTTCATTCAACGACAAATTCAATTTTGATGAATTTCAAGTTGACTTATTTTCCTGAAAACTATATTAATCTACTCATAAGGTGTTTCAATGTCTGAAAATTTGACTGTGTTTACCCTGAGTAAACAAGCAAATTCAGAGCTGAGCAACTTGAAATGATCAATGGACTTTTCTTCAAATTTATTGGAGCAACTAAGAAGCGCAGTTACCATGAATCCTGATATCCGTAGACGAATGAAAAAAAAAGCCAATTGACAATCAACAAGAATAATAATAAATTTGATGATCAAGGTAAGGAATTTATGATGAAAATTGAGAATTTCATTCATTACTTTTTCTCTCCTTTCATCTCAATTTTCCAAGTTGATATTTATCCTCTTCCTGAGTAACACACTCATGATAAATGGTAGTTAATGATGATGCTGATATTTGATTAACACTTTCCCATGTTGATAAATTATTTATACTCATCATCGTAATTAAATTAACATTCATATATCCTACAAAGAGATAACAATTAAAAGTGTTAAAGTAATAATATCAACTAATTGCTTATACATTTCCATTGTTAACTCTAGGAAGCCATTGATTGTGTTTCTTTGTTTGTTTCACTAATTATCACTAATTATCATTTTCCAATCAAGTTATGACCCTGATAATTATCACCATGATTACGATGTCTGGTTATATTCATTTTCAATAATAATCTAATCAGCAATCAACCAGCTTACTAATAACTTTCAGACCAATTAGTTAACTTGATATGAAAAATTTATATAAGTTAATTGGTGACGCAATGTATTGATTTAAATTGTGATGAAATCTTTTCTTTTAAGGGAGAAAAAGATTACCCAAAGTATGTTATTGATTAATTATTGATTGCAGAATTTTTTTAAATCTATCTGACGGTTGATTACAATGACTTTCATGATTATTGTTTTTCTTTTACTTAATCAGCTTAATTTTCCTGATTTAGTTAATCATTTTGTTTGTTTTTTTTTCGGTGGAACGTCCGTTTGATTTTTGGTGCATCGAAAGTAAAAGCCATGGATTATGATGGTTGGTGATTTCTCCTGACAATGTATTGACCACAATGGATAATCTGAGATAATCTCTTAATAGGAAAAGTTTTTGCGACGTTATTTCCAAAGGGAAGGTGATAAATGCGGGTGATTAAGATAATTGGTAATAGTAAAATATCAAGTTGAGAGGAAAAATTTTCTTCATCAAGGTAAGAAAACAATAGGACAAATTTAACTTTAAACGGGCGATTGATTAAGTAGTAAAATGAGTAGACGGGTAAACACATAACACGAATACATAATAAATCTATGGAAGGGAGAACGATATTAAGAATAGATTGAGATACAATTAACTGATAATCATTAGCAAAAAAAGGTAATTAGAAAGACCGTAGGCATAAAATTTGAGATTTGCGAAAGATTAATTCAGCTTCGGTGTTTTTACGTTTTGCAATCAATGCCTGAGGGTATGGGACTGGTTTTCATCGTGTTCGAAAATGTTTTAATCATTTAATTGCTTTTTATCAGAATTCTGGTGTCCTTTTTTTTCTTTGTCTAATTAGATTATTATTGGTACCTAATATTCGTGAGTGTCATCATCGCCATCACCGTCCGTCGATTCCAGGCCAACTTCTTCATAATCTTTTTCCAATGCTGCCAAATCTTCTCGGGCCTCTGAGAATTCACCTTCTTCCATACCTTCGCCAACATACCAATGGACAAAGGCTCGTTTAGCGTACATAAGGTCAAACTTATGATCCAATCGAGCCCAAGCTTCAGCGATCGCTGTTGTATTGGAAAGCATACAAACGGCTCGTTGAACCTTAGCCAGATCACCTCCGGGTACAACGGTTGGTGGTTGGTAATTGATACCAACTTTAAAACCGGTGGGACACCAATCAACAAATTGTATTGATCGTTTTGTTTTAATTGAAGCAATGGCTGCGTTAACATCCTTTGGAACCACATCACCTCGGTAAAGAAGACAAACTGCCATGTATTTACCTTGTCGAGTGTCACATTTGACCATTTGGTTTTGTGGTTCGAAACAGGCATTGGTAATCTCACCAACGGTCAATTGTTCATGATAAGCTTTCTCAGCTGAGATAACGGGACCATAAGTTGCAAGAGGGAAATGAATTCGTGGATAAGGTACCAAGTTAGTTTGGAATTCAGTTAGATCAACATTGAGAGCACCATCGAAACGGAGAGATGCAGTAATCGAAGATACAATTTGACCTGAGAACAGAAAAAAATGATCAAATTAGTTTACAAGTGAATCTTTTTGCATTTGTGAAAGGGAAAATTTCAAGTATTAATACATGAGAAAATTCAGATTATGCAAATGAGTAAACATATCTAAACAAGTAATTTCAATTAACTTAATCAGCATATTTTTAGCAAAATTTCACAGAATTGTTGTCAAATTAACATCAAAGTCATGAAAGAGAATCAAAATTAATCAAAAATTTACATTAATTATGTAGCTTAACATTTTTCGACTTGATTATTATTCATGATGGTGAACTAATTTCGGTGACAAAAATGTGACCGAAAACTACAAGAAATAGATCAACATGTAATTTAAAGTTAATTGAAGCAATTGAATCAACACAAATCACGCAAAAAAATTATCATCATCATAACCCATTGAGTTAATTAAATGATAAAATTATTTGTTGATCGACTGAATCAATAATAGTTCATCAATGAATGTACATCGATTTGATAGTAGTTGTCTTTTTTTACTACTAATTTTGACTGAATGATTTAGTTAATTGTTTACTGTGAAAATTACAAAGAAAATAAGAAAAAAAAATAGTTAATTGAATGAATCACGAAAAGTGAAAGAGGTCAAAAGTTCTGAGTGATTCTGATGATTAGCTGAGATTAGATTGTCACGATTATTGATTTTCTACCTAAATAAACATCTACAAATCATCAGAATTATTATTGAGAAAATTAAGATTGTCACAGAGTTAAGGTGACTGATTCTACTATTGTTATTATCTGAATTACATGTAAGATGATTCATGCATGAGAAATGAAGTAAAATTGAATCAACTGAATAAATGATCATGAAATGAATGCAAAGGAAGTGAAAAGATACCTTACAATTCATTGAACGTTTCAATGACAATAATTCATGTTGTTCTTTATCATGATGACTGATTTTTACCTCATTTTGTTCAGCAGAAAATCAATTTCTGTTTTTCATTAATTATATTCATCTGAGAATAGGAGATGAATTTTTGAGATTGAAGTGTTAATTTATAATAATAATAATTGGTTACAAATTTCACTAGATTATTGAATTAAATTAAATAATCTCCTTTTTTTCACTATACTTTTCAGAATCATGAATTTCCAATGCATTGAGATTGTTACAATTTCATTTGAAACTTTTCGCAATTTGAGTTGATTGAAAAGCCTCCAAGGAATTGGCCTGATAGTTAATACAAAACACTAATCAAAAAGTTTAATTCATTTCCATTCATGGTAAAGGTTAAGGTTAGAAAATCAATACTAATGTAGAATCATTTACATGTTAATTAATAGTGAGATAAAGGTAAACATATCAATCAGAATGAAATTAATTCTGTTAATGATTGACTTTGAGTTAAGAGGAAACAATTAGAATATTGTAATAATAATAGTCAATTTCTTACCTATGAGACGGTTAAGATTAGTGTAAGTGGGTCGATCAATGTCCAAGTTTCGACGACAAATATCATAAATGGCCTCATTATCTACCATGAATGCACAGTCTGAGTGTTCCAATGTGGTGTGGGTGGTTAATACCGAATTATATGGCTCGACAACGGCGGTTGATACTTGGGGGGCTGGATAAATGCTAAATTCTAATTTAGATTTTTTACCATAATCAACTGATAATCGTTCCATCAAAAGACTAGTGAATCCTGATCCAGTTCCACCACCGAAACTGTGGAAAACCAGGAATCCTTGAAGACCAGTAGTTTGTTCAGAAAGTTTCCTAATCTTGTCCAGAACAACGTCCACTATTTCCTTGCCGATGGTGTAATGACCACGAGCATAATTGTTAGCAGCATCTTCTTTGCCGGTGATTAATTGCTCGGGATGGAAAAGTTGACGATAAGTTCCAGTTCGTACTTCGTCTGAATTGAATAATATAAATAAAAGAATAGAACAGAAAAATTAATAAAACAATAAATCAGTTAATTCGGTTAAATGTGAACTTCTAATGGGGAAATTTACATGAATTTTGAGATCATGAAATTGAGTTAATTTGGTTACATGTTAATAATAAACAACTCAATCAATTGGAATAATTTATCTCTATCATTTCGTGATTTATTTTTCGTATAATTTATTGGATTGATTGAATTTTGTAAATTCAGTGGTAGTTTATTGTGTAAGATTCTGATTTTCAGGGTATGAAAACTGTTGTTCATGATAATCAAAGTTAAATTGCTTCATTATTTAAGGTTTGACTTTTTTGTTCGTTAATCAAATTAACCGTAATTCAATTTATCTTGACGCGTATACAAACTTTACGAAAAAGGTTATAACAATTATTTAAATGAATGGAAATCATCATTCTTAATTGACAATTCACTTCTAATTAACCTTTAATTTCAATGATTATCATCATGTTTCTGTCTCTGAATCAATATCAACATAAGTTAGTTAAAATTATCCAAAGTTTATTATTAACTTTGTAATATTTATCGACATAAAAATAGCAACGATTAAGTGAATGATTAAAAATTGTTAGTTGATGGAAGATGATTTAAAACCATGATGATCAACATGAGGGTTATCATAGTTGGTTGATTAGTGAATGATTCAATGGATTGATGGGCAAGATAATCAGTTGTCATAACAATTCAAGTTCGAGTTGATGATTAAAATAATCATGTTAACAGTTTTGTCTTTGCTTTTGTTTAAACGATAAATTGATAACAATTAAGACAACAATCAACATGAAATTTAACGATGTACAATTAAAGATAAACAATAACAGTCAAACGAAAACAATTTAATAACTTTTGTAAGGGATAATTAATGGTTGATCAATCTTTTGATCGTTAGTAGTTTAGTTAATCAATATTGATTGAAGATTCATAATCTATCAAAGGATATTAAATAGATTCTGCCATGTTGAACTTAGAGAATACAATTTTGGGTAAAATTTGACATTGATTAAAGTTAATTGGATTGATAAATTAACCACTTGATTGAAGAAATCGATAAATATATTTGATAATCTGAGCGACACACCCGAATATATATTAGCACAATTAAAGATGAAACTAAATTGACAAAGACGAAGACTGATTGATTTAAATGCCTTGGAAACTGATTTAATCTCAATTCAATTTCATTTCATGAAACATGATCATCCATGTTGAACATAACTGATTAAACTAATCATTATCTACCAACAAAATATAGTTAATCATCATTCATTAATCTAATGATACAAAAAAAAGTTACATTAAGTTTTAGATTACCAACTAATCTCAATTTGATTGATCATCTAAACAAAGTTTCATTTGAAAATATCACAATCAATGATAATTGTGGTAGCAAACAAAATTAAAACAATCAAATCAACAGAAATTAAGTAATCAGCTGATACACAATTTAGAAATAAAAAAACAACAACAATTAGATAGTTAATCAAAAAGTTGATTCATATTATCAGTAATATCAACATGTTAATCTAAATAAGTTATTATTGTAATTATTATCACTCATCACATAGAGATTACAATTAGTTGAACATAAATCAATTCAAGTTGATTTATGATGAGACAACACTAATTAACATCATTAACATGCAATATCATTAACAATCAATCAAATACCCTTGATAATTTAAATATTATTCGGGTAAAAGGTATTGAAATTAGTACTTTGATAATCAATTAATCAGAATGAAAATTCAAACTAACAGGTAGATCATGATAATGGAATTGTTTAGTTGACATATTAATATAAACTAAAGTATATAAGTTCAGCTGAACTCAGTGTTATACAGGGAGGCTGATAATCTGTCCGAATTATTTTTGGTTTTCAGGTTAACATTTAATCATTGAACAAATGACCATTTAACCTCCATAATTAAGGTGTGGTCATTGAGCAATAATAACCTTTTCTTAGGAAATTTAAATTGATTGTTTACTAATATTCAGCTAATGTATTAGTTAATTTCCTCTGTTGAATCAAGTTCTCAATGATAATAACAGTGATTGAGGGAAAACAAGAATAATTTTAATATCGATAGTTAATTATTAAGATATTAATGGCTAATCAATGAATGATTGATTTTCACTATTAACGATCAGACGATTTTTCCTTCCAGCAATTAACTAGTTAAAACTCAATGTAAACACGTTTAAATCACGTTTAATTTACCTGTAAATACATTAAAACGATTTTATGAATTATCGTAATCATATTTAGAGGATATTCGGATAATTATCTGGTTATTAACTTTCTAGCATTTCTTTCATATCCCCCAATGAATTTCATGATAATATTTAATGAATGAAGGTCAGAATAATTGATTTGACAATATTCATTGCGAAATAAATTATATTATTCATTCAATTGATTTCGATATTGTATCCATTTGTTTAGATTAGATTGGAATTAGATTTCCAATGATATGGATTAATTTCAATCAGAGTATCTCTCAATCGGATTAAAGGAAATATCATTCATTTGTTTTAGATTACGAAATATAATCAAAGTTAATCAATGAGAATCTTGAAATAGTACAGAACAGAGATTAAGATTATAATCATGATGATCTCATGCTCTTTCATCAATAACATTCAAGAGATTTGGTTACATGAACTTGAAACACTTTGTTTTTCATCGTTGATCGTTACAGTCTCATGAACTGAATTAGAACCTTGAAACTTCAATATATCATCATTCTTAAAACTTCCTGTCAATTTTTCCTCGATCGTAATCATCATCATCCGTTTCTCTCTCTCTCCTGTCTATCCTTTCATCAACATCATTTCTAAGATGATAGACTTTTCTTTCACCAAGAAATGGAAACCAACCTCAGTGTATGATATAATTTTCTTTCAGGCTTGAAAACAGGGCGTTATAATTCAGAGAAAACAGATAAATATGAAGATGATACTTAAGATTATTGCATCAATTTTTTTTCTACCCCAACAAAACTCTTGTTCTCTCTCTCTCTTATCCGATTGGAATTTTTTTCTCTTTTTTTTCGCCATCAACATCTCATCATCTTCATCATCATTCAGACTTTTATGTAAGGTGAGATTGAGGGTTTAAGGAGCAGAAAGTGGAAGAGGGAGCATGAAGATAATCATTAAGAAGAAGCCAAACTTGTTGCTAGTTCTACCAAGCTGACCTTAGATAATGACCTGAGCATTGTTGTTGAATCAAGTTTCAACATTTTTCATTCTTCAATCTCTTTTTTGGCTCTTTCATCTCTTACCTTGTTGGCTTTTCTATCATCCTATCTCTCTCTCTCTTCTTTCTCTCTCTACCCTTTTGTTTTTATATCTTTGAAATTGATAGAGTAAGAGATAATTTCTCAGACAAGAACTTGTCAAGTGAATCATGATCATGATCAACTAGTTTCAACACAACAAAAGACTCTCTTCCCATGATTACTCTCTCATTTTCTTTTCTTTTATATACCTGAGGTGTAAAAGATAACAAAAAAAATCATTATTTCGTCAACGTTGAACGACATATATCGGTTTACATTGTCAACTATTGTACTTATTACATTTTGCATCATTAAAGGTAAACACATTACATAATAATCACTTCTTGGCACTTAAAATGTTAGATAAACTGTTACAAAGACATTAACACCAATTATTTAAACATTTGAGGTTAATGTGTAACTTTTATCCTCTTCAAAGATTATTAAAAAGGATTTAACTAATGGAAAAAGACTGTCAAGGTAGATTAAGGCAAAGAAAGGTGGGGCTCTGTCTATCATCTGATATCGGGTATTGTTTCAAATTGATCTAATCAAAGCTAAGTGATTTGAAAATAATTCTAATGATCTGTTGTCCACTTTGTTTCTCTCTCTCTCTCTCTTTTCTTTTTTAAATTTCCAACGAAATAAGAAGATCGTAAAAAGGTCAAAATCCTGATTATTACACGGGTGAGATTTGTAGTTGTGTCTCGGGAGTGGCAGAGAGATGGATGAAGAGAAAGAAAAGAAAGTCAGAAGAAAGAGTAACTAATGAAAAAGAAAACAATATACAAAGACATAGACACATACATGGAGTTTGAGAATGAGAGATACTAGAAAACAGTTTCATTAAATTGTTGCTATAATTATATTGGGAGTTGGAATAAAACATCAATATTAAATTAGTGTAATAAACATTTATGTGTGTGTGAGAGAGAGAGAGAGATTGAAGGGAGGAGGAAAAGGGTGTGATAAGCATGACACAGACACAGGATAAAGTCAATGTCTTGGGTTAATGACAATGAAGATGAAGAGACACATTGATGAGAAAATGGAGGAAAAAAGAAGATAATTCTCCTTACCAACTACTGTGGGTTCGAGATCGATGAAAACAGCCCTTGGAACATGTTTACCTGCCGATGTTTCACTGAAAAAGGTATTAAATGAATCATCACCCGATCCAACTGATTTATCACTTGGCATTTGACCATCAGGTTGAATACCATGTTCTAAACAATAAAGTTCCCAACAGGCATTGCCCATTTGAACTCCAGCTTGACCAACATGGACACTAATACACTCACGCTGTGGATAATTAAAAAAGAAAAGAAAAGAGAACGAAAAAAACATAGAATATCAAATAACAAGAATTAAACACTCAAATAGAATAGAAAATTTCAGAGGAAAAAAAAAGAGAAAAGAACAAGATTGAAACGAATGGAGAAACAAAACAAAAAAACACCGAATCCAAACGAGACCAAAAGAGAAAAAGAAAAAGTGACCCATGACAATTGAATGGAACAAAATTGACGAGAAACTATAAAAGAATAGAATTCGACCAACGGAAATGGAAAAAAGAACTTACCATGTTTATCCAAAGAGATTAGAAGATGAATTTACACGCGAAAAGAATATGAGATGGAAAAAATGGCAAATTGAACGAGAGAAAATGAGAAGAAAATAAAGGAACGGAGTAGGAGAAGATGAAGAGATGATGAGAAAAGAGAAGAGGATAAGTTGGAGTTGGAACTTGAACAATGAATCTGGTTCCTTGTTACCTGGTAGACTGAATAAGAGACTAAACTATTCACGGCTCAACGGGAATCAACTTATTCTTTTGTGTTTCCATTACTCGGGTTACCATGACTTCTCCTCTTCTCTTCTCTCTCTTCCCTTTCTTTTTATCTTTTCCTCTGTCGACCTTTGTGTCTACATTACTCAGCTTATTCTCTCTCATTATTGTCTAGAGGGTTTCGCTTAATTATTGTTTCTCTTTCTCTCTTTTACTCTTTTTTTTTGCCGGTTTAATTGATATGGAACAATTTTTTTCTCTTTCTCTTTCTCTCTCTCTCTTTTCTAATTGTTGCTAATTGTCTTAATCTATTGTAAACACAAGCAATCAGATTATCCATGTAAGTTTGTTGATCGAATTCTGTTTTTCCGTTTGCTTTAATCTCTCAATCTTAAATTAATTTTATTCTCTTTATGAGTCATAACCGTTTTCGCTTTTTTATTGATATTTTTCAATGTTTTCTTTTTTCAGGATTATCTTTTACTGTGGAATAAAATTATCACCCAATTTGGAATAGTTTTGTCTCCATCAACCTTTGAATCTTTTATCACCATTGGATTAACTCTTTTGTCTTGGTAAGTCATCATTTACTCTTGGTCACTTCTTAATCTCTTTGTTTCATATTTGCTAATCTATTATCTCTCTCTCTCTCTTTAATCTTCCTATTAATGATATAGAATCTAATGTGTATATTAATGTACTAATGGTTTTGGATTGGATTTTGATTTCTCTGACAATGACCACTCAATTTAACTGGTCTTTACCCTTTTTGTATGGCTTATCAAGATGATGTCTCAACACAGTTGATGAATTTGATAATCTTTTTATATACAATAATCCAGTTGGGTTAACATGGTTAATTGTATTGTTTACCTTTTAACCATCGTCATGAACTGGATTGTATAACCAAAGATTTGAAACAAGTCAACAGTTTCCATCAATTCGCAATCAAATCCTTTGCCCTCATTAATCTTTTGGATTAGATTTTTTTTGAGGCTTTTATTTGGCGTAAACGTTTAACCAATTGTGAAAATATACATTCGATACATTGTTACAAGAAAGAAGAGATTAAACCCTGAACATGAAGTTGCTGACCATCAAAAATTGAAGGATAACAATTGAGACACATCAATATCTCTCACCACGGAATCATTTTTAAACAATTCAAACTTTGGTGTCTACTATTAAGGATCTCTTTCTTTTCTTGTTACTTGATCAAAAGCACCAAGATTCAGATTCAGATGTCTATCAGAAAAAGAGTACAAAGACTTTCTGATGGAAATCAAGATACAACAATCATCAGCCATCTTGTTTATTAGAAAACAAGTTTACCAACAACTGAAAACCCTATTAAAGGCAATCAATGGATGATATTTGGCGTAACTCAATCACGAATCTGTCAATTGATGAGAATGGTAAAAAAAGTGCAACCTCAAGTGTTGAGATGATGGTGATTAAGGTGATACTGGAAATGGTTAATATCTTGATTGCAATTGAAAATCTAAATGGATGGAAATGATTACTGTTTCTGTTTAAATTCATCTATTTCCATTTTGAAATTCATTTCAATCTAACACAAGAGACGATGTTGATTTGAATATTCAAATTACCGGTTTTCTTTTTAAATTATCTCTTTCTCTTTTCGCAAAGCTAATTGTGTTAACTGGACTCACCAGACTGAAAGAAATGACCCAACCTTGAATATTACATGATAATATCATGGAGAAGTGAGTTAATCTTTGCTCTTATCTAATTGTTTATCTAATGACGTTTCGTCATAATCCTTCATTGCATTAAGATGATTAATATTAATCTTTCACTTTGTTATTGCAGAGCTTTTATCGTAAAGAACTGGATTTTCCCATGGAGTTTTCAATGGACATGAAATAATCAATCATCGTCATTAATAATCTAAGAGTTAGACTGAATCTATGAGAATCAACTCTTGATTGTTTCGCCTAAATAATCATATCTTAAAAGGATCATGAATACAGAATTTACTAATTAATCTGATAATCTTGAAAGTGGATCAACTATTGGACAATATATACAATCTAATTTCGTTAATTATTGGACAATTGGAGATACTTGTATGAGATATTTATCTTAATCGGGAAAGTCTCAATTTTGATTATGACAAATTCGCTTGTTACATTTGACACTGACAATTTAATTTCATTTACAATCAGTCAACAAATTGTTACAACATATCAAATTAAGAAACATCAGTTGATTGAACTTTGTTTTCAAAAAAAGTTACAATTAATCAAAATAATCAAAGCAAAAATTGATCACTTAAAATTGTTATTAATATGATCAATAATTTAAAATATCTCGCTAATCATCAACTGTCAACAATTGATTCCAAGTAAATCAACAGGTAAGAAAAAAAAAACAAATTAACTGTTGTTCAACTTTATATCGCTTGCAACAATTAAGATGTTCATTTTACTCCAAATCTAAACTATAATTGTGATTAATTAATCATCCTCATTTGAATTAAATGAGGTAAAGCTAATTAGACAATTAAAATCTCAAGATTAACTAAATGATTAATAAAAAAATGACATCAAATTTTTTTCCTCTTCCTTAAGGTAAACGGGATCACATTGAAAGTACAAAGTTTTACAAAATCAAGTGTAAATGAATAAAAAGCGACTAATTAAAAGATGAGCCAATTAATTAGAACAATTAAAACAAACGATTTAGTTAATCAGTTTTTGTTTTCTTCTCTAATCAATGTCTCGATTGACTAATCATCCAAAAAAAGGTGATAATCTCCCACAAAGAGTAGATGAAATTAATTGTTCATTCAAAGAGAAAACAATTATCACCACAAAACCGGAAGGAAACTCATGGTCTTCCATTGAAATGATTCTCTTTTTGGCCTTATAATCAAGAAGATCGAACAAAAAAGTCATTTGTTAATCTCACGATGATTAAATCGATAGCGATTAAGGAATTAACCTGATCAGTTTATATAAAAGTATTTCTATCGAATACAAATATAAAAAAAAGTTCGAATCTTTTTCTCCAATTGAACGGAATCATCTTCATCTACTAAATGGAAAACAATCAGAAAAAGAGAAAAGAAAAAATAAAATTCTACCACCAATATCATCTTCATCATCTCTATCATCTTCTTTTCTTCAATTCTAACCACTAACAGAACGTTAATCATAAATTGATTGTCTTTAATCATCTAGGCCATTCATTCAAATCAAAGTGGATCAATTGATTTACTTTAAGCGAAGAGAGTTGATTGTTGGTGTCGAATTAAAAAAAGATTATCTCTCTCTCTCCTTTTGTAAACTGTTATGCTAAACAATTAGTTGATTGTTGATCTACCGGCGGTAATTAGAAAAAAATTCAATTTTCTCCTCATGTTTGGGTGGACACAATTTTTTTTGTCACCAAGGAGGAAGATGACAATCGAGAGAGTATATAAAGATGGAAAGTTCTTACAATCGGAAGTTCAGTGGTTTACCTGAAAGTGAAGGTATAAGGTGTTTAATTGAAGAGTAAAAGATATTCAATCAATTATTACAATCAGTGTTGTTCATTAATACCAAGGGACTGAAATCAATTGTGCCTTTTAAATTGTTGATTGTGAAAATCGTTGGTAAACCGAAAAGTTTAATACATTTGATTGTGAAAATCTCGTGTTCGTAAAAAATCATGGCCATTAGTTGTGGATATTTAATCAGTTTAATTGGTTGTACGCTAATTACTTTAGTCTATTCAACTCATCACCATCATGGTGGACATAGTAATATATTTCGGAAGCAGGATGGTTGGGGAAAGTACGAGTTTGCTTATGATATTCACGATCCTTGGGGGAATAAAAATTTCCGTAAAGAGCATGGACATTTCACCAAGAAGGGAGGACACGTCGAGGGTTCTTATGGTCTACACGATGCCAAAGGTAGACTGAGAATCGTAAAATACACCGCAGGTAAAGGTGGATTTGTAGCTTCGATCAAAACAAACGAACCAGGAACATCCGATGAAGATTCAGCGGCCGCTTTTTACAATGGAAAAGACGATGATCATGGTAAGTGAAAGAAAAAAATTTCGACAATTTTGGTCAACTGTTAACAATTAACTCTTTTTAATTAACTAGGAAAATGGAAATACGATGTCAAGACCCACCACGAAAAGGGAAAAGATCACTGGGGTAAGTACCATTTTCTTATTCTCCTTCCTTTTTTCCCCGTTAATTTCTATTAATTTCTCTCGATTGTTTCGGGTTTTGGGTTTCCGTTGATCTCCTGGTTAATTTGGTTAATATTTCCCTATGGTTACCTGTTGTGCTCTCTCTCCTCCTCTTTAATTCTCACTCTCTAACTCTCTCTCTCTCCTTGCTTAATATCCAATTTCGATTAAAAAAATTCTCATCAACTGGTTAATCTCATAATCTCAACTCCAAATCAATGATTCCCAATGATAACTCACAGTTACCTTATCATCACCAGATTTACTATTGTCAACATTGTCTCAAACTCAACAACCACCTCAAGTTAAACCACAACTTGAGCATCACCATCAACCACTCCAACCATTACAACCAACTCTCCATGATGATCATCATCACCTTGAAGACTTTAATCAGGTTGAAGCTGCTCAAGTTTTCCCTTGGGATATTGATTGGTTCAGTCCATTGATCTTAATCGTCGAGTTGTATCAAGCCAATTGAAATTGTTTTCCTCTTTCTCTTTCTATTCTTGCACAATTCTTGCTTAAATCATCATGATAAATGATCGTGGTGCCAAATTTAATCACAATGAAATTCACTTACCAAATTAACTCAAGACAATTAGCAAAAAAAAAACGATGCCAGGTAACACGAGACACAAATCATTTCTAATTAATTGTTTACCGAAAAAATTAACACGAATTTTAAGTCTTGTCGTCATATGAATGGAAACCCAAACATACGAATCAAATATTATCGATTATCGAAATCGAGCTTATAATTTGAACCATTTTCCCTCCCAATGCTTAGGTAAACATGATGACCATAAAGATGACCACAAGCATGACCATAAAAGCCATAAACACCATTTCGATCACTATGCCGCTGCCGCAAGTGAACTCGAACCTCAGGCCAGCAAAGAATACAAACTGATTCCGGTCTCCAGTGATTCGGATGGATATCGACGAGTAGCTAGTCACCTCCCAAGAGCTAATTTCAATTTCCTCTGAGAGACCCTTAACCTTTGACCGAATACCATTTGATAAACAAAATCGTCCAATTCTGTTGATATATTTATCCGATTGCTGAGCAATTGTGATAATGTTCAATATTATAATTAACTGATATTTTTTCTGAGAAAAAAAGTTCAATCAAATCTGAACAATTTTGATGTTCAATCATTTGAAACTGAACACAAATAATAAATGAATAACAATTAATTAATACTCATAACAAATGGAATTTTTTTTTATTAATTGAATCAAATGAAAGAGGGAAAAACAAAGAGCAATTAATTTACATTCTAACAATTTAAACAAATGTGATGGAATTGATTTGAAATTGATTTGAATTTGAAAGATTATCAACATTTTGTTTTAATAGAAATTAAATTATAAAATATTAAGTTTAATTTCCTCTTGCATTTGAGCGGAGAAAATGAAACCAATAATTAAATCAATTCATTCTCGTCGAGCTTTGGTTCGGCGACTTTTACCTTTTCCGTTTCCGGATTTTCCACCAGCACCATTACCATTTCCCCCACCACCTCCTCCCCCACCATCGTTCTTGCGACGACCTTTACCTTTCCTCCGTTTTCTGATCGATGGATTTTCTGATCTACTTGTATTCTCAAGAGATTCAAGTTCTTGAACTGATTCATCTATTGATTGTTCATCATTTCCATCGCCTCAAAATCATCACCATTAGTTAATTGTTGATTAACACCATGAGATTGCTCATTAAATCCATTAGTTACTGAATCAAATTGACATTTTCCTATTAAACTATCACCATTTTCAGTGTTATTGCTTTTTGAATAATCAACAACAATTGGATCATAATTGTCATCGTTAATTTTATCCTTGAGCTGATCATTTATTTCATTGATTTGGTCATCATTGTATTGCTTTTGATTGTTTATTATTGATAATTGATCACTTTCAATTGTTATCGTTTCCTTTTCCTCTTCTTCACCATCATTTGGAGTAATTAAATCATCACCATTAACCCTAAATTCATTTAAATCAGTTGCAGTCTCCAAATTATCGTTATAATTGTAATCGATATTTTCATCAATGTTATAATCGTTTTCTGGTCCATCATTCATGATTCCATAATCGTACTTTTCCTGATCGTAATCTTGATCATCATTATTATCGTAATTAACATGCTCATTGTTAATTAGTTCATCTTGTTCCTTTTCTAATTCCAATTCCATGACTCTCATTTCATCCACTAAATTATCATCATCTTCTTCTTCCTCTTCGTCAGGAATCATTTGCTTCATACAAGCTGATCTAAAACTGACCGTTGGTGTTTTCTTGGTTGACTGATAACCATGAGAGTGTTGATGATATTGATAAGAAGATGAACAATATCCGGTCATCGTGATCGTTTCCGGTTGTCCACCAGAAACTAATCGAGATCTTAATCCACTAATTTCCGATTCCAAAGTTTCAGATGATGAACAACCTGAATCGTTATTTTTATAGGCATCATGGTATCGAAAGGCATATGGATCATGATGATGATGATTGACCTTACAACTTTCTGTGAATGGTGAATGATGAGAATGAGGATAATGCTGAGAATCGTTGATTGTTGTGCTCATTGAACTTGTTGATGGTTGTGAACAATCAAATATTGAAGATGGTGAACTCGGGGAAAGTGTTGACGATAATGTCGAGGATGAGAAAGATGTAGGAGGAGGTGAAGGTGATGAGGATGATGATCCGGGAGTCACACAGCAAAAACCGATGAAAAATATCACAGGTATCGCAGTGGCCATTATGTAGACTGCCCAAAGCCAAGGTTTCTTGTTGGTCTGTTTGATTAACCGTTTGAACCAATTGTCCGTCTCAAGGTCATTGAGCTCCTTTTTAATCTGATAAGTTGACATTGAAATGGAATCGGCCAAGGTGAAATCAGAGGTGACCAGAATGTTGTCAAAAACAATTCCATCGGTCAATGTCCATAGTTCAAAAGTGACCGCATCAATTGGTGACATACTAGAGTATGGATGGTTATCTTCAAAGTGATCTGGATTCAGAATTTTCTGTGGTACCCATTTACCCTGATAAGCGGGATTAGGAATCAAGGGTGGACTCCATTCACCTTTATATCTTGGATTCTCGATCATCGGTGGACTCCAAGGACCACAACCGGGAACTAACGAGCAGCGGGGATTTTTTATCATCGGCACTTCCCAAGGACCGTCTTTATCTGTTTATTTTATTAAGAGATTAGGTTAATGATTAAAAGATGAAAAGAGAGTTGAAAGTTAGATTATGGGACTGACCTTCAGACCAATTTTCGGGTTCGGTTGCTTCTGGATCGGGAATCATAAGAGGTTCATCTTCAAGCCAACTTTTTGGCTTCTTGGCCTTTGAATCGAGGATAAGTTTAGCTTCACCGTTATCCCAATCGTCGGGTTTCACTGCATCCGGATCTGGAACTTTTTCCCTTTCATCCCAATCTTCGGGTTTAATATCGTTCGGATCGTCAATTTCTTTGGGTGGATTAACGGGAGGAGAGAAATCGGCCAGTAAAGACCCACTAGCGATCACCCTTTTATCCATTGACAGTTCGAATTGGCTTGATGGACTGAGATAGAGTCGGAAAAGATGCCATTTACCATCGGTGACAATGTCCGCTAAATTGGTCAGCGTATTAGCGTCTTTCCAATGTATTTCCCGTCGCTCACCGGTTTTATTATTAACATGGGCAAAGATAAAGTGTAACCTATGGTCAGATCCACACTTATCTGGACCAAACATGATAGTATAAAGTGACTGGTCATTTATTAGACTTAAATTTCCCGATGGAGATGAAAGTAACTTAAGATAAGCTCCTCCACACTCTTGACCATTACGATACTGGACATCATATTGAACTATCAATGGGCTCGAGTTGGAAAAGTTAAATTGTCGATCAAATTGTCTGCTAATTGCATGATGTTTAGATTTGGATCTCATTCGTAATCCATAGTCACCTAAATGAAAACAGAATCAAAAAGAAATGAATAAATTGTTACGAATTTTAAATTTAAGAAAAAAACTCTTTGTGACATTATTAATGTCTCATTAACCATCAAATGAAATCAATTAAGTTTGTCATTTGTTATCAATTCAGTTCTATGGTCGTAGTGATAAATTAGAATTACAATTGAATTGATTATCCAACAAATGAACAAATATAAAAAGAAACTCGTAGAGAATCAATGGTTAATTCATCTTTTCTCTCTCTCTCTCTTTCTCTCCAGTGATATTACTCATGGTCGAATGAATTGATTTTGATTGATCGAATCAACAATTTAATCGATAATCAAGAAACATTAAAAAAAGAAACAATGAATTAGAGTAAATCGTTAAATCGTTGAACAATTTTCTGCGTAAATGTTGAGATTTTCTGCTCATTCATTAGGTTATTGGATTCGATTCTTACCTCGAATTTTTTGATGAGTCACCACAATGTCCCAAGTTCCATCATATTTATATTTACCATTCGGACCTTTTGTGGCCTCCGACTTTATCCAAGTCTTTTTAAATCGATGAACATCATCAAAGGATTCGTACAAAAAGACTCGATCCATCGAGCTGGGATTGGGTGTTTTGTAAGGAACGTAAAATTCAGCTCCATTTTTATCACTGGACGTAACTGGATTCACCGGTGGTGAGGCCTGATTGTGGGTCGTAATTGTCGCCGACGATCCTTCACCTTTACTCTGACCATTTGGAGGTTGCTGGTCAATTCCAATGGTACTCTCACTGATCAGAAGCACTACTAAGGTAACAGGTAAAAGTGGCGATACCATGAAGGCGATTTAAGTTTCAACTGAATTGCAATCGAATTAATTTTGCGGCGAAATTTCCTCTGAAAATTTTTCCCGAATTCTAATTAGTTCTTAACCATTTAAATCTATTTTGAACTATTTCGCTCTTTCTGAACAATTCGATTATTTGATTTTCTCAAGTCTCGGATGATCTCTTGGTGTCTTCGTTTTGCTTTGGATCGGATTTAAATTTATTATCGACTTTAAATGATGGAAAATTTAATTTGTAGCAGTTAATCTGGATAGAATTTAGTTAATCAGTTAATTGTAATATTGAAATTAAAGAGAAAGACAATTTGGTCCTAATATTTTTCTTATATTTTCGAGACGTCAAATATTGAGCATTTGTCGATTCAGATCATCGAGTTTATTACTTAAATTGGATGAGAACGGTTGTTGAGACGATGATAATTAAATTGTTGAGAATCAAAAATTGATTATAATTAAATTTTGACGGTTGTTGAGATCAATTAAAAGCACCAATGGAAACGGAACATTGGAAGGATGATAATTAACTGGATTCGATGCTCGACTAATTTAAACGTAAATCATTTTGATTAGAAATTGTAGTTTACTTTTTCATTGGTAATCCGATTTATCACCTTAATCAAACAATTAACTGGTCTTAATTAACAGGGTCAAGTATGAGAATCAGCAATTAGAATAAAATATAAAACAACAATTCCAATTTTCTCCTTAATGAGTTTTCTCGTTGAGAAAAACCAAACAAACACAAAGAATCTTGATCGATAATTAAATGATAACAATTAAAAAGGCAGCGAATTGACAATCGGCAATTAAGTCAATCAGTTAACTAGAAATTAAGAGTCGATCTAAATATATGAAAGCACATCAATATAATTACTTTTTATATTTTCGATGAAAAAAAACCAAAAGAATAGAACATTTTAAACGCAGAATCGAAATTGTTTTTCGAAATTCGATATTTCCTCTGTCTATTTTGTCTTTCTTTTCTCTTTTCTCTTTTCAATTCTTCTCTTCTTCACCGTACCAAGAATAAGATTCGACTCTGGACTGTTCTTTCTCTCCATGGTAACAAAAGTTCTGAATTCGATGCTTTTTCCCAATAAGTTCTTTCATTTCTTGATAATATTTTCATTCGAAGAGAAAAATTAAACACACAAGTTGAATTCTTATTGACACTTTTTCGATGAGAAACAGAAAAGACCAAATTGCGATTTTGGATCATGATCAATTCTATCGATTCTTATTAGTAATCAATAATTCACAGATCAAACATGGAAAAATTATCATGATAATTTTTCTCTCTTTTTATCTAAAGAAGAAAAGATTAAATAATATGGAAAATTACTTATCAATTAACCATCGAAATAAATAAAAAAAAAGTTTCTCTTTTGTTTTCTTAATGTTGACAGAGATGTTGACAGAAAAAAATCTCACAATCAAGTGAGAATATATTAATTATAATTAATATTATAGCAATAGAATATAATTTTATCTTCTTAATCATCACTTTCTTCTTCATCGGATGTAGCAACTAAATCAGAATCTTCGACAGCACTGTCATCCTCTCTAGTCACTTCTTCTTCATCTGATAAGTCCCAAACATGAATATCGGAAATTATTTTAGCTTCTTTAACGTCCAACTAGAAATGGAGAAAAATACAAAGAAAAAGAAAAGAAATTAGTAAATTGTTGTGATTAGAATGATCTTTAAAAGGTTACTGGAGGAATAGCGATTGACTGATACAGTCAATTGATTGTGTAAATTTACCTTGACAGGTTTGGATACATCACAATCAACGTAGGAATCACTTCGGACAATTATCCAGTAACTGTAAACTCCTGGTTTATGGGGAGCAGTTATTTTAAATTCAACTTGCTCTTCATCTACAAGATTTGTAACTAAAATCGGTGTAGCAATTAAATCAATTTTCTTCCTATCAACCATATAAATCCACCAATATTCTTGTTTATCCTCTGGAAAATATGGACAATGAACACTATGGGATCTTTTTGATTTTGTTTCAAGAATTTTCTCTCTCTTGAATAACTTTTGTTGACATTTATTCCATTCTTCATCATCATCGTCATCATCTCCTCGAGATGTTACTGTTGAATTACTTTGTTGTTGAGCTGATGATTTAGTCTCTTTATTGGTGCTTGTTGTCGCTGTTGGAGTGTCAATATCACTTTTGGAAATATCAGATTCTTCATCACTATGGGTAATCTCATCATCTGATTGATCATCTTTAGCTTTTGTGGTTGTAATTGTTGTGGTGGTGGGTTTAGACTCTTTCAATACTCGTTCTGTACCCGAATTTAAATTTGAATTATTTGATTGGACGTTAGTCTGACGTGTTGATTGTTTCTGTTGTTGAGGTTTTCCTTTTCTTTTGCTGTTTTGATACCTTCTTTTTTCCTCTATTCTTAACCCATTGATTTTGTTTCTTTGAATGCGGTGATTCTGGTGCATGAAGTGCATCTCCATTGGCAACTTCTTCTGAACCATCACCATCACGCTCAGCCTTGTCTGGATCATAATCTTCAGAACAACTTTTATCGATCAACATTTTAATTGAATTTCTTATCAGGGTCACTGTAAATGTAACAATTGCTCCAGCGGTGATTGTTGTTGAATCTTCATCATCAACAACTTCCGTTTTTACATCTAACTCCAGAAAAGGCATTCTACTCATCACTTGAATTATGTTATGATAATGTTCATCTGTAAGGCTTCTTAAGAGGGATCTTCTTTCATCTTCCTTAATTGTGGCCAATTGTTGAATACTTCGGATGGTTCCACGTTTACGAGTATTAAAATATCGAAGCATATCTTCAGTAATATGTGGTAATTGAAGAAGTGGGCTCTTATTGTCCCAAAGAGCTTGGACAACTAATCTACATAATTTCATAGCATTTTCAAGAGTATCTTTATGTGGTTTCCGGGAAATACGACCAGTAAGCGCTAGAATAGTTAATTGTCCAGCACATTGGACAAATTCTTGAATTAGAAGAGGACATTTTTTCACAATAACCAACTTGTCAATCTCTAAAGTACCAGGAGGTAGTTTCATACGACTAAGGTGTGCATGGAGAAGTGCACGAGCTTTCAAAGAATATGGGAAGAATAAAGGTTTCTCTCGATTGTTATCATTGATATAAGGTAATTCCTTAATTAATTGGTTCACTTCAAGATTATCACTTGGCCTTTCAATGATTTCACTGTTCTGTCGACGATGGAATTCACATGAGGCAGCTATTATCATTAAAACTCTTTTCAATGGCATTTGATGAGTCTTATGAATGAAGTAATAATAAAGTGACGTGGTATCCAAAAGCACTTGGTCTGCTCCATATTTAACGGATCGATACCACCAGATACCAACGGCGGTTGGTAAAGCGACCATGAAAACTAAAGCATAAAGTCCTAAAACTAAGATTGAATTTTCCTTCTCAATAATCCAAGATGGTAAGGCGATTCCGAATGAGGTTGCACCAGGACCATCAGGGTTACCATAGAGTTGCCAATTTTTTCGGGCTTCATCATCTGTTAATGCTGCATGAGCCTTTGTTAACAGAAGAAACTTCTTCTCATCTCCAGTTTCTTTGTCAGGATGGTATATAAGACTTAATCGACGATATGCCTTCTTGATTTCTGCAGTCGATGAACTCTAACAATAACAGAAAAAAAACAGCAATAATAAAAGAAGAAGGTAAGACAAGTCATCATAAAATCAGTCAAGTTTGTCAAGCAAGAGAAAAGACAGAGTAGAGAAGTGACACATAAAAGGCTTGATA
Organism: Panonychus citri; assembly: GCF_014898815.1. Classification (NCBI taxonomy): domain Eukaryota; kingdom Metazoa; phylum Arthropoda; class Arachnida; order Trombidiformes; family Tetranychidae; genus Panonychus; species Panonychus citri. Next base: position 2,783,649 of record NW_026515543.1, on the reverse strand, counting down.
GAATATAAACAAGGTGGAAATTCAAAGGGCTCAGCATTCAGATCGAAAAAGAAACTACGGTAATTAGGATTGGATAAAAAAGAAATGGGTAATAGGGGCGATAACATGATAATAGAAATAAAAAAAAAGATTAACATACAGGATCAATACCGAGAATTTCAAATGGATCCCAAACAACATAATCATGTTTAAGATTGACAACTTTATAAGCTGTAAGAATCATCGCTATCCAGCCAAGGAGAAGTACGACTTTTCTGTGAAAATAAAAGACAAATGTAAGTATTGATTGGCGAAAAGTTGTCATCTATAATATCAATATTGTAAATGGTTTAAATTGGTCAACCTACATTGCTTGATTCTTCACCTTCTTCCATGGCTCTCTAGATTCAAGATAATTTGATTTGATCGCACATGGGCCACAGTGACAAGCGTTTATTTCCCGAAGTTTGTCTTTATCTAAATATGGAAAAGAAGAAAATGAAATCGGTAAGTCTCAGGTTAAAAAAGAAAATGACAAATTGTTACCTTTCTTTTTCTCATAAGGCCAAAAATAGTATGTGCAAGGAATCACAACTAAAGCCAAAAATGAGAGAAGAAAATAGAAAAATGTACCGCCACTTTCATCGTACTGAAATTTAGATCCAGTTCCTGGTGCCATGACTGTTGAAGAGAAATTAAAATGTAATTAATAAATGTGGACAATAACAAGATAAATGTAAGAGAAAAAAAGATGAAACATAGGAAAGATACACAAGGGAAAGAGAAAGAAAGAAAGAGAAAGAGACAGAAAGAGAGGATAAGTGAAGCAAATGGAACCAGCATCTTACCTTAGCTTTGAAAATATCTAAAAGTTGATGAAGAATATGAAAGATAATTGTTGTCAGTTAATTGATTAAAATGAGACACTGAGAAACCGATAGAACGGGGAAAAAATAATTATCCGATTTGTAATTTGATTTGAATTGTGATGGTGAATAAAAGATGAAAATTGATGAAAATTGATCAACCAAAGAACCAAAAAAATTTAAGGTAAAGAGAAAAAGGAAAATAAATGTTGATGTGTTACTGTTGATTTACATTTCCAATTGTATTAAATTTGTTGTAAAAACTTTCATTTGATTAAAGATGACGCAGTCAAATTGTTCACTGCGTGGAAACAATTAACTATTCTCATCAAGTTAATTAACTTTATTTCTAAGGTAAAAAATAACTAAATCAAATAAAATTCACCGGATTTAAAGACCGGATTTTAATTCAAGTGTTGGCTTCAACTCTGTGTCTCTACATTTAGACAGACTCATTGCCAACTCATGTCACTTTAGTGTTGATTGTTCTCGCCAGATGGAGCCACTTTTTGCAAAATTTAATTTTCAAAATTTTTTTTCAGTTAATTTAATTAAATTATGATTATGTGAACAAATTGATTTACAATGATTTTTAAGTTATTGCACAGTTGTGTTAGAGTGTGATTGTTTAAGATAGCGGTCAAATTGGTTTGTTGTTGTATTTAGATCCTAATTATAATGATGAGTGAGTGTGTTGAGTTTTTTTGTCTCGTGTTAATTGTTTTGATTTGATTCCAATTAACTATGGGTGATTGTGTTTGTCTTGCTGATGTAATGGTGTTAATTTTGATTATAAATGTTGGATTGATTTAGAATATACTATGATGTTGATTAATGGCTCCTATTTATTGGGTTTTGGGTTTTCCTTTTTGGGACTTGGAGTTTGATTTTTTTTTGCTTTTGATGATTTTCCAAATTTAATCCTTCAACTTTTGAGTCTTTTTGAATAATATTACAGCTGAGAAGAGGAAGATTAATGACCAACCAATTGAGATGATAAAACCAAACATTACTGATTGATGGTTGAGATCAAGTCCTCTGGAAAGGATACTTCTTAATGCTTCTGTTGGTATGGTCACCGGAAGGGCAAGACTGACCTTCTTGAGCCAAAAAGGTAATGATTGGACAGGCCAAAGGGCACCAGAAAGTATGAACATCGTCAGTAACATACCATTACTTATGACAGCAGCCATGAAAAATTCAGAGCACATTGAAGAGATCATCATTCCATGAGTTAAACCTTAAATAGCAGATAGAAATTGATAAAATTAATATGTAATACTAACAAAAAGGTATCCACACAAACTCAAGGTAAATAATTGGCCAACTAACATACAAAACTAAATAATCTTTGTCTGGATTAGTAAATCAATATGATCTAATTACAGTAATTAGAATTACGTTAACTGAATTGCTTCATTCTCTTTTCAATATCATGATTCAGATTCGCATCTTAACCTATTCAGATTCTACACATGATTTGTACTTTAAATTGTTTATCTTAATTTTGTCATAATTCTGAAGAAAAGGAAATGTTTCATTCTGTTTTGTTTTCGATTTCCTTACAACTAATTAGATTTGATCGTTGATTCAATCAACAAGGTTGATCCAGATTAGAAAATGACAATTATTTTTCAAGATCTTTTCAATCTATTTCTAAAATCTCGCTAATTATAAGGAAATTGTTCTATTATCAACAGTTTCCATTTCAACAATTAAGGTCTCAATAAACGCCTACACTAATCATCTGATTGATTACAATTAAAAATGATGATGATATGAATGTTTAATCATTAGCAAGGTTTTTCTGACATGAGAATAAAAAAATTCACCTTCAACTTTCATTTGTTTGTTTCATTTCTTAAGTCTACTGATTGTTCAATTGTTTCACCTTCCTAATTGTCTGTTAATTGTTTTCATTTCAATTAAATTTACCTGAGACACTTTGCAGAAAAAGAAGTGATAAACCTTGAAGAAAAGGTCCATTACAAGGAACATCGAAAATAAATAAGGCCACAAGGAAAAGAATGACCACCGAAATGGACATAAATATTATTCGAGCAATTAAATGGCCTAATATTATATGAGTAGTCGTAACTCCGGCCACGAAGTTGCGTTCAAACATTTGTCGAGCTCTTTCAACTATAGAAAAGGGAAAAAGAGATAAAAATAAATCAATTGATTAAAATGGTGAATTAAATTTCGGAAAGAGAGAGAGAGAGAAAAAAAATCAAGTTAAATTGTTACTATTAAATTAATCAATTAGATCTTAAAACAAAAACACCGTTAATAAGGTTAACAAAGGACAATAGGACAATCTAATTATATCAAAATTACCAAAATAAGATCAATTATAAATTACAATTGTAATCAACAAATTCAGTGATTAACTGAAAAGCAAATATAAACAATTGGTGAAAAAATTTTCTCAACCCACAAGCTAATCAACTTAATTGCTTGAATTGGATAGTCACTAATCACTGGGAACATTAGATAACAATTTAATAAGCAACTGTTTTTGTCTAATTTATTTAATAACAATAAAAAAAAGACAACAATTGACCTTGACAAGAAGGGAACAATTAACTTTACCAATTGTAATCATTATCGTTTATTAATATTGTTTCAGCTCTAAATTGCAGGTCTAATTAAATTGTTGATTATTGATTTTTGGTGAAATTACTTTGACAAGACCTGATTTCCAATTATGCAATCAATAGTTTGATTACATCTTAAATTGTTATAATAATTGGTTGATTGCTCACTGATTGTGAATCTTCATGATTTTCAGATCAACAATCAAATTGATAATATCAATGAATTAACTCAACAGGAAAAAAGTTAAATTGTCAATCAATTGTTACCTTGACACGAATACATTTACTTTTGTGATTGTGATTAAATCATGATAATTTTATTCAACAATTAAGTGTAAGAACGAACTAAATTAAAAGTAACAAAAAAAATAAATACTTTTCGTAAATTTGACAAACTAAATTAACAACAATTAATATACATTTACGTCCTGTTATTGGTTATCGATAGCGGAACAAAATTTATTAACTATGCAACAAATGATTAGTTGAATAAATTGTTGATTCAAATCAGTAAATACAATGTAATCAACCAACAACCAAATTAACTAATTAACTCATTCATTGAATTATATATTCTTGATTAAAGTGTTTAAAGTTAATCCAGTGATGGCTCCGATTGTTAAAATAACAATGTTGGCCATCAACATAATTAAGATGTTGATTGTTAGGATTATGATTAGTGGGTTAAATTGTGATCAAGTTTAACTTCCTTCCTTTAGTTGATAATTTAACGATATCGCTCATTGATTAACTAATAAGCTAACTTTTAATTAATTCTGTGTTTTCAATACCAAAGATAAAGTCAACTGATTAATTGAAATGATTCAATCTGATTGATTATCGAGTGATAATCAATTTCAAATGATTAAAGTCAATCAAAAGGTTGACCGATAATCCAATCAACATGTAATTAATCAATTCGGTTCACTCGTTAATTAGATCAAAATCATAATTTTTATTACATTTTAATTGATCAATAATCAATATCCAATGTATTTTATAATTAAAATTAATTACCTTAATCAACAACCTACAGTTCAGTTGATTAATTTTTTTTCTAATAATGATGATTAAATCAAATGTAATTCGTTGATTATTATGGTAAATCTGAAAATAACTTGACTGATTTATTGATTAACTTTAATTGTATCAGAAAATGATTTGATTGTTGATGCAAGTAAACAATAATGATAACAATTTTGAAAATCAATTGAAATCAAAATTAAACATTAAACTTAATTGTCGATTACATTTTAAACTGTATCTCCTGTAATTTTGTCAATGTTAAATTAGCTAAGAAAAAAGTAATCAATTGTTATTGAATCTAATTTAATGTCAGTTTTTGATATAGAATTGATTGTTGTCATAAAATAGGATAAATTGTAATCGATGAGCTGAAATTGAATTAAATATATAGTGATTAAAGTGATAACAATTAACTCACCGGTAAGAACCATAACTGTTAATCCAAAGGCACAAGAATAAGTTAAAATAATTAAAGTTCCGGGAATTCCGTAATCACGAACGGCAAAGTAATCACCAGGTCGATATTCACCGAAAATGGCTGATTCCACCTTAATTGGGGGAGTAAAAAGTTCTGATGAATATCCGAGGTCACTTGAAACATCACGAAGAAACTTTTGAACGGCAATGTTCAATGAACGAAGCAAGGTAACAACTAAAATCTTATTGGTGAGATCAGCATAGATTTTAATTGTCGAATCGTTGACAACCCGATCAGAAAGTATCTCATTTGTTTCTGAACGTTGTATCAATGAATCGGAAAAATTATGCTCAAAGTGAAGAGCGGCCAATAGTTTATTGGCTCTAACACCTTCAAGAGCTTCTTCCAGGGAGGAATAATTTCTTAAACTAATTATCGATTTGTCGATATGAGATAAATAGGTTTCCGATAGGTAAGGTGGATTCTCATTGTTAACCAGAGCAATTGGAACTAATTTCGGGGTTCCTCCGACACACCAGCAGAAAAGGAACAGTGAAACAAGGGGAAGGATAAATTGTGCAAATATGGCTGATGGTTGACGAACTGATTGGATTAAAATTTTACGAGTCACCGCGTCAAGTTTAGTGTACCAATGAGCATTACTCGAATCGAGAGCCATGTCGGGACCGAAACCTGATTCGGGTGTTTCAGGTTCCAATTCATCTGCTGATTCAAGTCCATCTCCTAATCCTTGGCCTAAACCACCAACTATTCCTGGAGGTTCATTCCAGTCTCTTGGTGAAAGCGGATACTTTGAGAAAAGTCCTGATCTTTTCCTTGATGAGGTTCGTTTCCATAATTTTGATTGTCGCTTCTGAGCGACACATAATTTATAAAAAACATCCTCCAAACTTTTGGCATGATAGCGACGGATTAATGTTGACGGTGAATCTTCAGCCAGAATGTGACCTCGACGCATAAATCCAACCATATGAGATCGCCGAGTTTCCTCAATATAATGAGTTGTAATTATTACGGTCATTTTCTCGTTCTCCGTTAAATGAATTAGAACATCCCAAATTCGAGTACGTAAAATTGGATCAACACCAACGGTTGGCTCATCTAGAAGTAATAATTTAGGTTTATGGACCAGGGAACAGGCAAATGAGACTCGACGTTTCTGTCCACCCGATAAATTTTTAATATAAAATCCTCTCTTGGGTAAATCCATTATCTCAATTAAATAATCTATTCGTTGTTGGAGTAAATCATTGTGCATAAAGTAAACTCGACCAAAGTAGATTAAAGTTTCCTCAATGGTTAAATCATCATAAAGAGCAAAATCTTGCGGCATATAACCAATTCCAGGTCCTGAGGAAAAATTGTCAACAAAAAACAATTAATACATTGATAAACAACAAATCCACAATTGAACTGTAAGTTAATCCAAAGGGTAAAATTAAATCAAATTAACATTTTGCTTTATGTTGTTCGTGTTGTAAGTAAGAATTGAGATAATCTAACCTGGAATAAAACTTCCTTTGGTTCCTGGTTTATAACCGAAGACTCTGATTAATCCTTTTTGTGGCTTAAGACACCCGATGACACATCTAAGTAAAGTTGTCTTACCGCACCCACTGGGTCCAAGAAGTGAATAAATTGCCCCAAGTGGAACTGTCATGTTGGTGCGATTCAAAATGTTCACAATTTTATCAGCACTTCCAAGGGTATAAGTAACACTACGAACTTGAACAGCACTAGGAACTCCAGGGTCAAGAAGAAGTCGCCTTCTTGGATTAAGAATCGCCAATACTGGTTGATCAATTGTCTTAATCTCTTCCAATACATCCATGTTTGGTAGAGATGTAAACTCACGATCTCTCATCTCATTAATGACAATCATGATGATGATATTTTTTTTCTTCTATTTGTTAATCACTTTCGTCTTCTCTACCGTGAAAATATTATCCCATCCACAGGGAAACAAAAACAACTAAAACGTTAATCACAACAATATAAAAATGGAGGGTAAATAATGTTCACTAAATATTGAGATTAAGATAATTGGTAAAAGTTAAATGGATGGATTAACAGTCTAATTAGAGTGAAATTGATGATGGAATCACTTTTGGTTTGTCAGAAGGATGATGATGATGATGATTAGAATTAGAATGATAGATCAATCTAATTACCCAATTGATTAGAAACAATTAATTTGGGGAAAGAAAAACAATTTCTAAAATATAGAAAAAAGCGTTAAATTAACAATCGGGTATAAATAAAATAACTGTTGATAAATTGTTCCAACAGTGAACACATAACTTAATTGTAATTAGATGAAGAAGGTTGTTGTTTAACTGATGACTTGATTAACAATTTGAGGGTGATGATGATTAAGGTTGAAATAGATGAGGCGGGATAACAAACATAAGAATATTGAAAAATAGAAAAGAATTTTAAGTTGTCGCCATTTTTGTTTTCTCGACACTTTATGATTGTTTCAATTTTCCAGCACAAAAGTAAATTCAGTTATCTCCATGAAGAAACACTTTCCATCTGAATTGGAAATTGACGATTTCTCTTTAACCCTTTGGAATCTAAATTGACACACAATTGGTAATAAGAGAGAAAAAAAGAAATTGTTACCACCACCAAAATGGGAGAGAATGAGAGAGAAAAATTAATTACTTGATTAGGTGAAAATGGAGAGAGAGAGAAAAAAAGTCAATTACAATTACATGTTTACGGCGACACAGTTGATCACATTTCTAAATTGTTGGATATAGTTAATTGACAAAATACATTCGTTGGTGTGTATTATAAACATTAGTTGATTCCAATTGTTACCTTATAATCAGTGAGCCAATTTGATTACTCCATTTCTGATGAGTGGATTTACTGATTGTTTATTTGTGTGCGTTAAAAGCAAATAAGTTTCACTTTTCAAGTTTCAAATTGAAACTTTCAATTGTCAATCCTAAGGGAAAGTATCATAAGTGAAAATGTTTTCATTTTCTTTCAACAATTAAAGTTAACAAGGAGGCGAGCGATCAACATAATTGCTAATCGACGATTTTTATAATAACTTATGATCGAGAAAGATTATTAGTTAATTTAGATGGTTAGACTGGGCGATTACGTTAGACTAATAGAATTGTTTTTAAGAGAAAATTTTGAGAACGAAGAATCTCAGACAATAGTTCACCTTTATGGATTTGGGAATTGACCTTCGGTAGGCCAAAAGTCCGTCTGAATTTCTTTTTGCTTTGTGAGCGAAGTTTTTTCTCCGCTTGAAGAGCCTAAATATCTCAATAACTTTTTCGGGACAATTTTGGTCGCGCGATTCGTGGACTTTAAGCCGATAAGAGTGTTTCGGTTTCACATATTCATTGTTGAGATCTACAATTAGCTAATTCAATTTCCGTATTCCGTAATTCAATATGAAGATGAAGATGAAGACTCAGCAAAGGTAATAAGTGATTCATTCAAGTAAATTAAAAGCTCGGTGTCCATGTAATCCAATTATCCGAAGAAAAAAAAAGAGAAACTATTGGATTATGAGAGAATTTTTCTGTCTCGATAATCTTTATATTTTCTTTAGAATTAAATTGTAGACATGGGAAGTAAAATTAAGATGATTTTGGAACATTTTTTATTTTGTTTTTGTTTTCAGTTAAAATTTGAGAGATGACATTAAACATAACGATCTTCTTGTTGATTCGACAAGCAAAGAAGTACAATGTTTTCCAACGAAATTAAATTGTAGTATTGTTACTGTGAGTGAGAAAGATGATGAACTTTTTCTCCTTCAAGGGAAACTGTTTTTCTCTTGCAAAAAGAGGATAGTGATAATTAAAAGAGAAAGAAAGAGAGAGAGAGTGAGAGGGGGGAAGAAGAGTAACAAACTATTGGGATACGATAAGGAAGATGAGAGAGTGTTTGGTATTACAAATTATTAAGGATGAAAGAGTAGGAGAGGGAGAGGGAGAGAGAGACACAGTGAAAATAAATTAAGAGAGAAAAGAAGTAAGTAAATCGCAAGATGAAAAGGTGAGTTGTAGGTGGAAATAGTAAATGTAAAAGGGTTTTTGTGAATCATTGTTGATTTTTGTAGTTGTTTTTTGATTTTTTTGCTTTCATTAAGACAAGATGATGATGAAGATGGTGAGAGAGGGACTTTTCCTTTGATTAAACTTCTTTTAATGGAATCTCAGGTGATATCTGAACTTTCCTACTGATGGGATCATAATAACCGGCCAGATAGTAGAGCTTTGGTAATTGTGGATTATTGTTTATCTCTGGATTATCCTTTAGTCGAGACTGATATTCCTCCCAGGGTAGAACTGAACATTTATGTAAAATGGTTCGAACATCATTTTGATCGTAATGTTGAGATTCGAATAGAGCTCCCTAGAAAAAAGAATGACAGAAATAGTAAACAAAACTATAAATTAATCATCGAATTTGTAAATTAGAAATTAGAAAATTATGAGTAATCTTGTTATTTGAATGATAGTGAAGAGTTTAATTTCCAGAGAATTAATTATTTGGTGTGTTTACCTTTAAATCTTTAAGATTGGGATGAGATTTTGTCTCCTCTGGATGGTAGAACCATGTAAGGCGAACGATCATTGAACCATTGGTTGATTGCCACATTGAATCGATTCGTCCAACGTATGGTAAATTTGGTTTAGATCGCGAATAGAAAACAGCACAATCGCCGATTTTAATTAATTCATTGCCACGGATAATCTCTTTGTAAAAGGTTTTCTTTGACTTTGGCTTTCCAGTTGATTTTTTGATTCCGGGACCAGACCAGTTCCATTCTTCGTTTTCGGATAAAAATTTCGAATTGTTATCATTTCCATTATAATTTCGTATTTTTGACTTTGCGTTTCTCTTCATTTTATAAACATTATTTTCTTTAACAGGTTTTATATTTGCTGTTGTGCTTATCGTCGTCGTAGTCGTCGATTTTATATCTTTATCAACAGAGGTAACATGATTATTGGTACAATTTGTATTATTATTATTGTCATTATTGATTTGCATCTTTTTACGCTTTCTTTTATCTTCTAATTTAATTGATAAATCATCAATTTCCTCACTTTTTGCATCACATGGAATTACTTCATCTTGTTGATTGTTTTCTACTTGATGACAAGACTCATTATTGGTAAAAGGAGAAGTTGCAACGATAGTCGATGTATTACTTTTAATTGAAGGTTTAATAGTTGGTGAAGATGAAGATGATAATGATGATGATGATGATATTGGTTTAGTTGTGTTGTTTGTGGTCGTCGATGTGGATGAATCGATGGAAGAGGTTGATGATGATTCTTTCTGTGCCGATTTCTTAGATCTTGGTGGAGTTTTCTCGAATAATTCTTTTCGAGCATCAGGAGGTTGGATACCATAAAGATAATATGAGTCCAGAACAAATAGTCTTTCACTGCGACGGGTAAAATTATATTCGTTTGATGAAACTGATGATGATGATTGACGCTTTCTTTTTTTCAAAGGAAGTTCAATGGGTGTTATTGTTGTTGTTGTTGTTTTTGATGATGATGATGATGATGATACTGCCGAAGAAGATGATGATGATTCAGATTTTGATTTTGATTTTGCTGCTTGTGCTGGTGAAGATGTAGAAGATGATTTTTTTGTTATTTTTTGAGATTTTACTTTTGATAATTGTTGTGATTTTTCACGGGATTTAGGAGGTAATATGGGTGAGTCTTTTTTCTCACAGGATGAAATGGAAGATGCTGGTTTTATGATTGAGGGAAGATTTGGCGATACAGTAAGAACAGGGGGAGGTGGTGGAGATGTTGTTGGCATTGGTGAATTTATCTGAGGTTCAAATATTGGCTCATTGGAACATGTTTCGTCTTCTTTTAGATTAAAATCAGTAGAACTTGTACTGATTGGCCTTTCAACGGATTGTATTCGATGTTCGGGTGGTTCAAGGGTTAACCTTCTTATATTTGTTAATGGAGATGATGTTGTCAATAGATCACTTGGTCTAAAATCAGCTGAATAGGGATAAGGGTAACATCTATCACTTTCAAGTCGACTTTCCTCTTCAAGGGCTCGTTGCTCAGCAAGAGCACTTAATAAGGTTAACCCATCACAACAGTTAATAGGCATTGATGATGATTGCCTACTATTAATATCATCTTCATTTGGTATAAAAGGTTCGGTGGTTTCGTTATCCACCATAGTTCGAGGTAAAATGCAAGAGTTTACTGTTGTATCATTACAATTGTAATTCTCAATACGATCCACCAAACGATCAAGATCACGTTGCTTTATAAAGTTTAACACTTCAGGACTTGCCACAGGTAAAGTTGGAATTGATGATGATGATGATGAAATATCATTACTAACAGAATAAGATCTTTGATCCAATGGATAATAGATTAAGGGGGGAGGAGGTGATCCAGATACAGGTGAGTCGTAATAAAATCTGGTCCGATAACAGTCTACATAAGAGAAGCAACAAAGTAAATACAATAACAAGATCATAAATTAGAGAAGAGAGAAAAATAAGAAAAAGAAAACAAAATGAACACTTAAAACAGATAAATAGAAATAGAGAACAATAAATTCTAACATTTAGTGAGAGAAACTGATTGAGTCAGTTGGCTTTAATTGCTGATAAATTGAGTAATCACAAAGAAAACCTTTCTAAAAAAATTGATTGTCCATTAGTCCAAAAGTCGGAGATGACTAATTGCAATTATAATTTAGGTTGAGAATGCAAATATAAGAAGCACCAATTTTTGAATGAATATAAATAATAATAATAATAATAACAACTAAATGTCAACTTTGAATAGGTCGGAGAGAGAGAGAGACAGATTTCCACTAGTTTTATCAATAGAATTGAATAACAGAATAGTAATAATAATAACCGATATTAGATAACAGAGGAGAAAAATAATAACAACTGACAGAAGATATTTTTACATGGTGTTAACTCTAATAATGGTAATAAATTATAAATAGAAATAAAAGAAAAGATTCTATTGAGATGAATAGGAAATGGAAAAATTTACCTGATCCAGTATTACTTTTGACCTCATCATCGGACAGAGACTCACAATCACTTTTAATTATGAGTACTTCGGGCTGCTCTTGAATCAATGGATGTCGATTGGTAAAATGATGATTATGATTATTTTGGTGACCATTAAAGTCAATTAGAGAGGTTGAGGTAAGTGTTGATGATGAAGAGATTGCATTTCTGGGAGTAAGAGTAGTATAAGTATTCATGGTGGATGGTGATAAGGATATTGATGAAGCTTCACATTGTTCACAGGGAACAGAATAATTCTGATTGTGTAAATCAGTTCCATTTCCAGGTGATTTTCTCCAAGGTCGCCACATAGTTGACACTAAAAAAGAAGAAGAGAACAACAAAATTCACATTGAAATAGAAAATAAAATATCATATCAAAATAAAATGAGAGAAGAAGATGATGATGATGCAGAGAATAACAAAAACAAAATAGCAGAAGAAACAGATTAAGACAGAGAGAAGAAGAAGAGAGAGAAAAGAAAGAAAGAGAAAAAGAAGAAGAGAAAATTGATAAACAACATGATGATGTTACAATATTTTCTATTACAAGATATTTCTTTCCACCTTTTTCTATCTTTTTCTCTTTCGTTTTTATTTATCTTCTCTTTCTATTTTCTCTCTGGTTCTTGCCCAGCTCTTTCTTTTCCATCAATTGCTTTATAGAAAGAAGAGAAAGAGAAGACAAGAGAAGAGAAGAGAAGAAAATAGAATAGAAAGAGACCAGAAACCAGAAAATTCTCATGTACATGTAAAGAGTTTTTCCTCTTTCTATTTTCCTCTCTTTCTCTCTTTCTTTCTCTCTCTCTCTGTCATCACCAAGCAGAAGAAGAAGAAGAAGAAGAAAAGAAAAAAGAATTTACAATTTTGTTCTTTTTTCCAATTGTAATTCTAATTAAACAGAACAGTAAACTTACCTTTTAATTAAATTGTTCTTTGATTGTTGATTGGGAATTGAAAGAAAACACATTATATTTGATAACCGAATTAGAGAATAACAAACATGAAAATGAAAGAGAACTTCAATAGTTATGGTTTTCTCTCTTTCTTTTCTCTGTCTTTTTTTCTGTTGTTTACTCCAAAGAGGGAAAATATGATTAACTTAACGACGTAGAAAAAGTTGAGGTAGAAAGAGGAAAGGAAAGAGATGAAAAGAGAAAATGAGAGAGAATGAGAGAGAATAATAAATCTCTCTTTCTCATTTTGGCGGTTTTCTATTTGTTGACAATTTACTCTTCGACAATCAATTGTAACTGTTTTCCAATCAAATGGATAAGCGTTTTTTTCTCATCTATTCATTCAATTTCTTTGAGTTTTTTACTTACTCACAATTTCTCATCTTAAATTATGATTGGTCACTTTTCTTAATTGCCAGTATTCTGATTTGGATTTCATTCATTTTTTTTACAATATTGTACAACAATTAATCTCATAAATGCACAGCCATTGATATAAATTCATTTACTTTTGTAATTGTTTATATGTAAAGGTTTTTTGTTTCCATTATGTTGATTTTGTCATCTTAAAGTTTTATCATATCAGTAAATCAATTGACAAATCAAACAGTTAGTCGTTTGTTGCAAACAATTGATTGATAGAATTGGTGAATATTTATTGAAACTCGATTCCGTAGTTAGATCAATTTTCTCGATACTAATTGATGTAAGAACCGCTTTTCTGTTTGGACTCACATGGAATCGCTCAGAATTTCAACTTGAGTTATCGAAAGTGATTGGTGGTTCCAAATAAGATAATCTACGAAAATGGAATTGGAAGTTAATTTTGAAAATCAATTGTACTTCTAATCCAGTTCGCAAACTTGAATAACATTTAATTAAGGGCTCGTTCCAATTGAGTAAGCGAATCGATTGTCCCTCTTCATAAATATCTTCGAGGAATATTTCACCATCAACATTTCGTGTGGTTGGTTCAATTAGCGATAAATTGTCAACCAAATCGAGTTACTAATTATCTCACCATTTCTTATCTACTCAGATCAAAACCTTGGCAAAAGTTGGTGTAAAAGGGAATATCTTTGGGTGAATGTCTGATATTCAACGATCATTTTTCCCAAAATTTCTTTTGGTTCTGAGTGAACTTTTCTGGTCCAAGTATCTCCAAGACCCATCCAGGGGAAAAGATAGAGAGTGAGAGTAAATGTTGACGAATCTTGTCCACAGCAACTTTAGTTTTGAAGCCTCCGCCAACGACCAAATACATCGATACCGACGAAGACATCGTTCAATCGGCCGAGAGAAGAGAAAACCGGACGAGTCCCTCAAATCATGATCACTCTGAGTGTAATTGAAGAAAATATCATAACAACATTGAAAGAATTCGGGATTCTTGTGATTGAGACAATTCTGACAATCCAGAACTCAATTAATTGTCACCGTACCAAACCACTCTGACCCTTGGAATCGCTTTTAAAGTCTTGATGAACTTAAGAAGCTTCGGTACATTGGTCTTGGAAATTATGTTCTCAACATTCACGAACCGCTCTTTGAGAGAACTTGTCTCAATAGTTCTAATTTTCTCTCTCACTTTTCTCTGTCTTTTTTTCTGTTGTTTACCCCAAAGAAGGAAAATATGATTAACTTAACGACGCAAAAAAAGAGAGGAAAAGAGAAAATGAGATTTTTCCCAATTGCCACTATTCTGATTTGGATTTCATTCATTTTTTTACAATATTGTACAACAATTAATCTCATAAATGCACAGCCATTGATATAAATTCATTTACTTTTGTAATTGTTTATATGTAAAGGTTTTTGTTTCCATTAGGTTGATTTTGTCATCTTACAGTTTTATCATATCAGTAAATCATTTGACAAACAATCAGTTTTGTGTTTAAAAAAATTCTAGAATTGGTGAATCTATTGATTTGGTTCCAATGTTTGTGTATGTGTGTGAGAGAGGGAGAGAAAGAAGCTCATCAGCATTTCTTTACGGACGAAGTTAGATTGTTGGTGCTAATTGCGATTGATTTGACTAATCATCTTCGATGTAATATAGACCAAACATTATCGATAATCGTAATTAAGGATTGATGAAAATATTCTGTATTCGATCCGGTATGGAATAGATGAAATTAGAGAAAGATTTTGGTGCAAGGTAACGATATCCAGCCCAAACTATGGCACTGTAAACGGAAATCTTGACGGTCTTGGCAACGATTTTTGAGGTTAATGATTTTTCAGGAATTCTGTTGGAAAAGCAAAAAGCAGAAGAGCGAATTAATCAATTGTTGATAGAATCCATTGGAAAATCTCTCTTACGATAATAAAGGTGGAATATCTGAATCGGTAACTTTTCCCCAGCACTCGACGATTCCTGGTACATGTCCAATACCGACAACTCCAACAACTATCGATGGTTTTAATTTTTTCGTTTGACTACAAGGAATTGGTGAGGCTGCTAATTGAAGGGAATACGTTAAATAGGTGTTACGTTCACTGACGAAAACTTCACTCAATGTCGGGTATTCTTCGGCCATATCGTGTAACATTTTATCTAAAATATCTTTTTCTTTGCATTTTTCGATCTCCTCTTTGGTTAATGATGGATTATCAAATAGGATAGAATATGTTAACTTAATTTTCTGCCACAAATTAAGTGATGATATGCCCCGAGTTAATGTTATGTAAACTGGTCGATCACCTAAATGTACTACACAACCAGGAAGTTGTCGAGCCTAAAAAATAATACAAACAAAGAGAAAGAGAGAGAGAGAGAGAGAGAGAGAAGAAAAGACCAAATTAAACATTGATATTTTTAAATTATCGAGAGAAATAATAAAATCTCCAGTCAACTCACCTCACGAAAAGCAACTCTGAATTCTCCTCCTGGGAAAAGACCATGTTCTTCAGCCAATTTAGCCGATAGACTGAGTAAAAGAGCTGAAATAATACCTTGGACGAATCCGAACTAAATGAACAGAAAGGAAGAGAATCAGTAAATTAGTAAGACACAACCAAAATGTAATCATGATTAGAAGCCGATATTAGTTGGTTCTCAATCGTAGTCAATTGTTTTCTTACTTCTGAAATACTTTTTCGTATCTTGGCTAATCCCATGTTTTTAGCTTCTTCAAGCATAGTCTTCTCATCATGTTCCAATATAAATAATCGACTTTTACACAATTCCAATACGACAACATTAGGTTTAACTTGACGAATAACCTGATGAGGAAATTGAATAGAAAACAATATCATCAATATGCGTA
The DNA here is from genome assembly GCF_014898815.1 of Panonychus citri. Classification (NCBI taxonomy): domain Eukaryota; kingdom Metazoa; phylum Arthropoda; class Arachnida; order Trombidiformes; family Tetranychidae; genus Panonychus; species Panonychus citri. Next base: position 2,767,457 of record NW_026515543.1, on the reverse strand, counting down.
ATAGAATCAATTTGATGAAAGTGAATCAGTGTAATAGATTGTCTAACCTGTTCAACGTCTTGCCAACTCTTTTCACTGAAATGAGCGGTTCCAATGAGGTAAACTTTACTTCCATGAGGTCCTTCAAGAACTGTAACAGTTTCAGGTAATTTTAGTTCCTTAGGAACAGTTGGAGGGGCTAAATAAGCGGTGGTAAAATCATATTCATTTTCGGAAGAATCGGTTCCAATACTTTCATTCTCAGCGTCACCATTTTTCTTTGGGCCTTTTGATTTTCCTCTATCGTCATGATCTGATGATTGCTCTGAATTAAGGGAGAAAAAGAATAATATTAAAATAGATTAGATATCATGACAAACAGTATGTTTCGGTTATATTGATGAATGGAAAAAGACAAAGGGAGAAAACAATCAAATTATAGTGTTGATGGTGAAAAGATTTAGAGACACAAAGGAAATTGAGAAAATAATTGTTCCTCTGATTTAGAAAATAAACTTACCAGGTTCAACATGAAGGTCCGGAGAAAAGGGTAATGTAGCAGGTTCATCAGACATTGTTGATTAGAGAAAGAGAGAAAAAAATCAAATCTAATATAGAATAACAATCAACTAAATGATAGAATGAAAAACAGAGAGAGAGAGAAAACAAGTTCACTTGATACCAAACACTAAACGGTAAACATTAGAGTTGTAAGAATGGACAGAAAGAGAAATTCAAACAAAGAAAATAAGATGGAATAGAAAGATTAACATAAGTGGTGATTGGATTACATGAGACTCGTAATTAATCACTAAAATTACAATTCTAATCAATGTTAATTCCTAATTAAACACAATGTTCTCCAACAAAAGGAAAACAATAACGAAAGCCTGTAGAAATCACTAACTCTTGTTGGCAATTTGGTTTCTCCTTGTTGTTGGTAAGATTTAATTGTAATGTTAATTGTCTCCAGATTAAAAGATGATTGTACCAGCAATTAAAGTGTTAAACTAATAAACAATCTTAATGAATATAAATTAAAACCCCACGTCACGATCATGTAAACCGGATTAAGAATTAGAACAACTTTCAATTCTGTTGATTTTTTTTCTTTTTCTTTTTCTCTCTTTTCTCTTTCCTCTTTTTCTAATCTTGGAACGAGGGAAATATGATTTTCTTTTAATTCAATTAATTCTCCAAACAATTTAGATTGGAATATAAATTTATATTCCAATCGATAATTAGATAAATTAAATCATCTTTTTAATTATTGCAATTTAATTCTTTTTATCGTGATTACTTGTTAATCTATGAAGTTTTAATTTTCTTTTTCTTTTAAATTGATTTTCGAGATTTTAATTCGTGTAACTATCGACACAATTAAAAGATAATTACTTTTGGTTAGTTAATTTTTACCATTAATTTGAACAAATGATTATCTTAATTGTAAAATATTGTTTTTAATTGTTTTCTCTCTTTGTTGTTGTTGTATAACTATTAGAATCGTTTAAGGCATTACAAGGTAGACTTGATTAGGAATCGACAATCAAACAATGTTAAAATTAATATGATTAACTATACATTAGATTTAAATACAACTATGGTAAGTTTTTGTTTACCTCGATTAAATTTCTTTGTACATTATATCGTAATTGTTGTTAAATTGTCGATGATGAATTTGTCTAGAGGTTGAAGTGAGTCAAGTTATTAGATCCATAGAGAAATAATTTCCATATCATTTTGATGATCGTTTTCTTGTTTTGACAAATTAAATCTACTGATTTGAATTGGCGATCGATTGATTTACAGATAAAATGTTTGATCACAGATGAGGCAAAGAAACAAGTAAGAGAAGAAGAAATTTTTACAAAATCGATGAGAATCAGATGAGATTATCAAATCAATTTCTTAATCAGCTGTTGGTTGTGTTCTCATTGACGAATTGTGTTTATCTTTTTCCATATACACTAACCTATCAACAACTTCGTCATCATCATCATCATCGATTTCACTGAATTTCTTATTATTCTCAAACCAATCAGGTCCAAACATGGCTCTTTCTCTTTTGACAGCAGCGAAATATCTGAAGATATAAACGGTATGGAAAATTTCAATTGTAACACCAACGACGAAGATAAAGAGCAGGAAATGGGCCACAGTGATGGGTTGTCCCATTTTGTATCGAAAAAAGCTTTTCCATGAAATATCTTCACTCTGATTGAACGATTGCCGATTATAATTAGCCCAATAATGTCCTTGTTGTCTCATAAACTCTTGGTGGGCTCGATATTGTTGATAGTCACTATAATTTCCATAACCTCCTTGTCTCCAATTACTGTTACCTGAGTATCTGTGAATAAATATCAAGATAACATGTTAATTATGAGTAATTCTATTCTCTGGCAGGTCAGTTAAAGGTCAGATATTCATCTTTATCTCAATACTTACCCTGCTCTTGGGTATCTTATGCTTTCATCATAAACTTGACGTTCCATTGGATCATTAAGTGTCTGATAAGCTTCATTAATCTCTTGAAATTTACTCTTTAATTGTTCACTGGAAAGGTCACTTCTTGATATGGAATCAGGGTGATATTCTTTACTCTTCTCAATAAAAGCTCTTCGAATATCCTTCCGTGAACTAGTCTTATTAACTCCAAGAACATCATAATAATTGTTTCTTTTTAATTTTGATGATGATCCAGATGAAGAAGATGATGAAGATGATGACAGATTCCTTGGAAAACTAGAATATCCAAGAATAGTCAACTGTCTACAAACAGTTAATCGCCGAGAAAACTTCATTCACATTAGCATATCATCTATTATTTTTCTAAATTAATGGTTAACAATTAACAATTAAAATAATTTAATTCTTATTTAAAAATGAAAAAAAATTTTCTTCCGAAAGAAAAAAAAATGTAAACAATTTGGCTCCATCTATCGGAGGAAAATGTTAGAGGACATTGAATAGAAAACCAGAAAATCTGAAACGTTTTGTTTACATTTAATTGTTCATCTAAATTGTGATTGAATTTATTTTAATTGTGATTAAATTTTTAATTATCTCTGTTTGTTGGCTACCATCAAATTCTCAATCATGAACACAATAGGTAAGACGATTTTAGATGTTATAATAGATGATAAGATGGATAACCTTTATTTTTTTTTCTTCTCTTTATTTTGGTTTAGCTGCTGGTAGATTTGCACTAATGAAGGCACCTAAATTGGCTGTTATTGTTTACGATCAAGGAATTGCTGGAATTTCTACGACTTCTCGGTGTTTCGCTGAACCGGCTCGACAAAATGAGGTGGCTTCTTCTGAGAAATCAAGTGTACCCGCGGAGGGTAAAACTCTAAACGTTACTCCTTTTGAAGGAACACATTCACTTGGTGAATTTGCCATGGCTCGAATTGACGATCTTACTAATTGGGCTAGACGTGGGTCACTTTGGCCTTTAACCTTTGGTTTAGCTTGTTGTGCTGTTGAGATGATGCACATTGCTGCACCTCGTTACGATTTAGAAAGATTTGGAATGTTATTCAGAGCAAGTCCTCGACAAGCTGATGTAATCATTGTCGCTGGTACATTAACCAATAAAATGGCTCCAGCTTTTCGTCGGGTTTATGATCAAATGGCCGATCCTAAATGGGTACTTTCAATGGGCAGTTGTGCCAATGGTGGTGGTTATTATCATTATTCTTACTCTGTTGTAAGAGGATGTGATAGGATTGTACCGGTTGATATTTACGTTCCCGGTTGTCCACCAACAGCTGAAGCTTTATTATATGGGCTACTTCAATTACAGAAGAGGATTAAACGACAAGCATCAGCTCAAGCTTGGTATCGATCTTAATACAATTAAACAAACAATTCGGTTAATAGTTAAATAGTGAACATAAAAAGTTATATATATAATATATAAACAACAGAAGTGTAAATATCTTTCTCACCGAGAAGAATACAAATCAATTAAATGGTTTAATTGTTCAACAATATTGTTTAACAGCAAAAAAACAATCCCATCACATTGGATTTTTAATTGTCTTTTCCAATGTTTAACTTAATTGTGTCATTAGAGAAATTTACAATTTCTAAATTGTTTCCTGTTTCTTTCATTTTCACCGGTCAACTTTACTTGTACATTATTGTTGATATTCAATTAGCGATCAATTTTTACCTTAATTGATTGATAATCAAAGCCTAATTCTAAATGTCCCTGATTTAAACTAATCATTCATCTTTAAAGGTCACAAATTAACTATCAAAAATATGTGTAAACATCAACAATTATATCAATTGAACCTGGGCCTGAGTACTCTTGAACTTTTCGAGTCCTTGATTAATTCACTAATCTAATTACATTAAATTCAAGGTTTTCTAATTGAGTGAGGGAAGAGGGAGAGTGAGAAAGTGAGAGAGATTCATTGATGGGTGTGATAGTCAAGTACAATTTAGATAAACTAATAGTGAATAATTTTCGTATAAATAACATTTTAAATGAATGGGAATCGATCACAATTAGTGAAAGTGTTCAGTTTAACCAAATTGTGAATATAAAGTGATTAAGAAAATAAAATGTCTTTTGCTTTAATTGTTGAAAATAAAGGTCCTTGGGAGACTTCACTTAAAAAGGTGAATACAACCAACGATGTTAATTTAGATTGTCAACTTGAGGATAATCAAGTTTTAATCCAATTTTTGGCCTCGACAATTAACCCTTCCGATGTTGGTATGGTTGAAGGCTGGTATCCAACCGCTGTTAGTTTACCTTTCACCCCAGGTAATGAGGGTGTTGGTCATGTAATTAAGGTTGGTCCTGGTGCGGTTAAATTGTCGGTCGGTGATCATGTTATGCCGGGTAAAGGGCTTTTCGGTACTTGGAGGAGCCTTGCGATCGCACCGGAAACCGATCTGATTAAAATCGACAAAGAACTGGATCTAGAAATCGCCTGTCAATTGATGGTTAATCCACCAACAGCTTATCGTTTGTTGAAGGATTTTGTTGATCTTAAACCAGGTAAAGTTTGAGACCTTCCCTTAGATCCTTGGATTTTGTGATTACAGTTGATTAATTATCATGGGGTTTTAATTGTGTTTCTCCTTTAATTGTTCAGGTGATTGTGTTTTACAAAATGGTGGTAATTCAGCTGTTGGTTTATTGGTGATCCAAATGTGTAAGGCTTGGGGCTTCAAGACAATTAATGTTGTTCGAGCTCGAAGTGATCCCGATCAAATGAATGACCTGGTCAAATCTATGACCGATCTCGGTGCTGATCATGTTGTTACCGAACAAGATATTGCCGATGAATCTTTCATGGAATCAATTTGGTCTTCGGGAACACCTAAACCAGTTCTTGCTTTTGAATGTATTGGCGGTGAAAATGCGGCCAATTGTATCAAGCACTTAGCCGATGAAGCGACAATGGTCATTTATGGTACAATGACCAAAGAACCGGTCGCCGTTCCTGCTGGACCAACGATCTTCAAACAGCTTAAATTCAAAGGTTTCTGGTTAGCTAAAGTTTACAGGGGAAATCCCGAAGAGTACCAAAGGATGTCCGCTGAACTTGTCTCCATGTTCAAATCAGGCCAATTAAAAGCGCCCAAAGTCGTTGCAGTGCCGATGGAAAACTATCAAGAAGCGTTTACCAAATCAACCAAAGGTTTTACCAGTGGAAAAGTTATTCTAACTAATCAGAAAATTGTTCCAAAATAATTATAATTGTTGGAACCCAATTATTAATAATCATCTTAACACCTTAATTGTTTTGTAACAATCAACTCGAGAAAATGTAAACAATTAAAGTGAGAAACACTCATTTAATCAATCGTTATTGTAACAATCGAGTCTCTTGATATAATGATTTTCATCAAATATTTACAATCAATAAATCATTAGGGTGTACATATTAATACAATTAGTTTAATGTGTTGATCATATCATCCACAATCAGTTAATTGTCAAGTTTACGACTTCATTTTGAATCTGAAAACAAAAAGTTTACCAAATGAAGATCAAACAATCAAATTATTATCACAATTAAATGAAAATGAAAAACAAAAGTAATTAACAATTAAATAACACCAATGTTGAAAGTTGATCAATCCTGGAATGTGATTAGGAATTAGGATTAAATTGTTACAATGATCAATTTAATGAAAACGAAACAAACCTAAACCAGATTAGTATCTTAATCACTAACAATTAATTTTTTCACTATCATGATTAACCTAATCAATTATTAATATCATCTCTCTCTCTCTCTCTCTCTCTCTCTCTCTCTCTTCTCTATCCACAATTAACAACAATTAACTGATTAACTAATACTGATACTTGAGAGACAAAAAATTTAATCTCACTCCCTCAATGTATATTTCAACTCTCCTTGATTGTGATTGATTAAATGACTCTCTCACTAGATTGTTCATCTAATGATTATATGAAATGGATTAATTAATAACAACATGTTTCCTTGAACAGTAAATAATTAGTGCTAATCATTAGTTAATTAATTACCTTTTTTCTTCACCCAATTGGATTGATCATCTTTATATTTTTTGCTTCTGTCAATAGGATTTAAATTATCATGAGCTTATTGTTGGTGAATCAAATTAATCGTACTTTGTTAATTATTTCAATATCAACTACTATTAAATTAACTAATTGTCTTCTAATTGTTGCAATCACATTTGATATCAACTAATTGTTTCCATCTAAATTGTCACTAAATTGTCACTAAATTATTATTATAATTCGGCTTGGATTTTATTTTTTCTTGTGTTTTCTTAATCATCTGTAATTCATTTAAAAGTTTTTAATTGTTTCAATGATTTACCATCAACTGATTTAACTTTATTATCTAATTAATACCAGTAACAATCAATTATGCACTTAATTGCTATAAATAGTGTTTTTTTAATCCATTTGATTAGAATTGTTTTTTTAATTTCTATTCATTTTAATTTCATTTCAACAGCAACAATTGATGAAAATGATTCTGGTAAGTTAATTGACTGATTAGTGAGTTTAAATTGTTACAATTAACAAGAAAGACAGAAACATATAATCATTACATGATTAATGATTTTTAATTGCTATTATTATGTTGACATTTTTATCAATCATTAATTTTTTGTAGACAATTGAAGTTTAATTGTAATTGAAAAGATCGATTGTTTAATTAATGATGTTCAAAGATTTTAATTTGTTTAGCAATTAAAAGAAACAAAGAGAAATATAATCAATTGGGAAAGATTAACTTTTAACTGTTTGACATTTAATTTGATTGTGATCATATCAGAAAGAAACAATTGACTAATTGAATGAAGACATTGTTGATTGTTAACGATTAACTGATTGTTCCATATGCTTTTGTTGTAACAATTGAACAGATAACATGAAAATCTCAACGGTTGATTGGCACAAGATGATCGGTGAAAATCGGCCTCCGACAAACGACGATTATCTGTTTGTAACGGACCTGGAGTTCGAATGAATATCGTTTATACGAACCCACCAAAGGCCAATTGTGAAACTTGCGCGATCGAAATTAGTCTAAGATTTTGGGCTAATTGGAATCGAACCAAATTCCCGGTGATTAAAGAGGGAACTGAACTATTTCGATTGGCGGTAATGCCGTGTAATAGAGCGATGCCAGCGACGAAGTTCATTCGTTTCGATGATTTCGACCCATCGACCTGGAACTATTTCGTTTACACAGCATCGGCAAAGTCCGAGTTCAACTTTAAATGTGATAAAAAGGTGGACATTGAAGTGTCCGATAATGAGGATTACCAGTCAAAGATTACGCTGGACGATCAATATTTAATTGCAATTAAAGATCTACACATGAAATATTATTGTTTCATGAAAAGTAAGTTGACCACTGGAATCCAATGGAGATCAGATGACCACTAAACAAAATGTTTCTCCTCAATTTTGTAGCTGCTGAACCTTTACTTTCAAATGAAACTTGTTCAGGTGATTTTGATGGTCAGTCAACTGCAAGGTGTGTCGATGTTACTTGTAATAAAAACAATTGTCCAGCCTCTTTCTCAGTCCAGGGTGGCTACTGGTCACCCGATAATCTGCCTTCTCGTACAGCAGATTATCAAGATTTCTGGTATACAAATGAAAATTGGAAAACACTGACCATCACTTTAACTGAATCTCAAGATGATCAAATGACCTGTATCAATATTGGCTATTGGATTACAGGTAAAAGTTATTTGTCCATTGAGATTGGTCAGACAATAATTAACTTGCACAGTACCAAAATTAGACCAAATATCGAGGGTCAAGTTAATTATAAATGGGAAAATATTACTTTTTGTCCAAGTCAATTTACTCAGAAGGAAAATATTACCCTAATGGTCAATCGATTATCAAACTGACCTCACATTTAACTGGATCAAAGGATTTAATTGCAGTATCATTGGCATCTAATTTTGAAAGTGAATCTCATCTCCGAACAATTAACAATTATCTTCATCATTTTAGTCGCCCTGAGGCATCAAGTGAATGGTATGTCCTACCGAAGGGTTTGAAAACCGACCCGGGTAGCGATCCAGGTCAACCTTTTGCTATTGAATTAGCGTTACCTTCGGCCTCATCGGGAACTGGTTACATATTTTCCCGTTGGTTTAAATACAGTGCTGGACTTAAATTTCGTGGGACACTTAAATCGGATGAGCTTTTTGGCCATTTTTCAGCGAAACTTTCCCTCCACGAGTCCAACGGTAGACCCGTTTACGAATATAATTTATTTATGCTTACAGCCGATTCAATGGTTAACAAATTAAATCAACGATTAGGAATCAAATTGGATGCGAGTAGTTCAATTATCACCAATAAAATAGCCAAATCAACACTTTGTTTCATCATGATCACAATTAATTACAACACCACAAAACAATCAAAATTGATTCTATCCGATGTCGATGTTGGTGATGGCTGTCGGGAAAGTGAACTGGTCTGTATGGGTCATGGCAAATGTATCAATTTGGAACCAGATCAGTACCAATGTTCATGTGATTCGGGTTGGACGGGTTCTCATTGTGCATCAGTCAATTTCTGTGAAACAATTGACCCAGATTCTGGACTAACGGGAAATCAATTTTGTGAACTTTCAGAAGGAAAGTGTAACCCGATAACTTACAGTCCAGTTTCATTGGTTTGCGATTGTGATAAAATGAGATTTTGGACATTAATCAGTTCATCAAATTTCGTTACAACCGATTCAAGGAACAATAAAAGGTTAACTGTTTATCGTAATAGTTCATCGGCCTTTAAGATTGGCCATTGCGAACCTGTGTCCAAGTGTGTCGGCATTTCCGATCTTTGTCCAACTGGTTATGCCTGTGATGAGGAATCATGGTCATCCGATAAACCTTGTCAAATATGCAATCGGGCTCTGGGCTATATTATGTTTGATGGTCAGTGTGTTAAGATTGATGCTTGTTACAAGAAGTGTGGAAACGCAAAGTGCTCATCAATTGGTGTTCAATGGTATTGTTATTGTGATGAGGGTCAAGAATTGGACGAGGATGGTACAACCTGTAAACCAAAAAGTAAATGCTTAGTTTGGGATAGTCAAAAATTAAAATGTTCACACGATTGTGAGATGATTAATGATGAACCAAAGTGTACTTGTTATTCTGGTTACACTTTAATGGACGATGGTAAATCTTGTAAGTCCAATTTCAATTGTACGATTGATTGTCCGGAAGGGTCAATATGTAAACAGGATGGTCCAAATGAGCCGTCAACTTGTATCTGTCCACTTGGCTGGGATCGAGATGAGGTCACCTCAAAGTGTACTGATATTTGTAGATTAGCTGACCAAGGAAACGAAGGCTGGAAGGATTATATTCGCGATGCCTGTGGCAATGATCGATGTAATTTAATCAACAACGAGATCCAATGTATTTGCACTCCACCAACGGTGACCAATAAAATGGGTCTTTGTGAATTGGAAAAGATTTGCTTCCCTCATAATCGAGGTCACTTTGATTGTACCGGACGAAATGCCCTTTGTGAACCTCGATCGGACGGGGTAACGTTCACCTATCGTTGTCTCTGTCCACCGGGTAAAGCTTTCGAGGATGGTGTTTGTGTGGACCAGTGTGCTAGTAAGATACACGAATGCGCTGCAATGAATGCCGTTTGTCGGATTAGCGAGGACATTGAATCGGATACCCAAATAGCGGCCTGTAAATGTAGACCAGGTTTCGTTATGACAAATGGCTACTGTTATCTGGCTCATAATTCAATCAAGGCCACTTTTACTGTTAAACTGATCGATACCAAGATAAGTCATGCTGGTGCCACGATCGATGATCTTTGGGAATCGTTTTGTTCAAACATTGGTATTAAATTTTTGCACGATTGTCGGCTCTACACTCGAGGTGTCCTTTACCAATGGTTCAATGTTATCATGGAAACTCAACTTGATCGGATTATCGATCGTTATGTTGACGCGATTTTAGGTCCAAATATTAAAAAGTTTGCCGATCAATATGTTGATTCGGTTACATTAATCGAGTATGAAGCAAATTCGAACCTTCCTTCGAAAGGTTTAAAACCAATCGAAGCATTTAATGCCACCACAATTAAGAATTTATATAAACGCAATTCTTTTTACAATATAACCGTTTCTCTTCAAATGAAAAGTAAGCGAATTGGTCAATCGTCCTTGCTACGAATGCTTTGTGACGATGTTTTCGACCTGGATGATCCTCGACATGATTACTGTTTAATCCCTTCACAAACACTAATCCAAAAAGGAACCATAATAGAATCTGATCTAATCCCATGTTCTGAAAAAAACATCGACTATTGTCCAATGGATACAACTTGTATTCCCGATATTGACGAGACCAAATTTCGCTGCTCATGTAATCCAGGTTACGAACCACAAGCGGTAATTAAATTGGACATGACGAACTCACAATTAACAAAACAATATTGTATCGATATCGACGAGTGTAGTCTTGGTCAAACTCTTTGTCCAGGTCATTCGCGCTGTATCAATACCCGAGGATCTTATAGATGTGAATGTGAAGATGGTTGGATTAACGATGGAATCCAGTGTATAGGTAATTAGTTAACAATTAACTTTAATTGTCGTCAACAATTTCACATAATCATTACTTTCTATTGACAGAATTGTGTGAATATCAAGATTGTCAACATGGTGAATGCCAATTAATCAACAATCATACAGCAATTTGCAGGTAAGAAATTTAGAGACAATTTAATATCACAATCGAGGGAAATACTAATTGTTTAATCTTTTCTCTTAATTGTAATAGATGTGATTCTTGGTATACTGGTGATAAATGTGAAACAATTAACAAAATCGCTTCTTTTTGGCGAACCATGACAATCGTAGTTGCGGTCAGTTTATCGTCGATATTGATCATTTATATTGTGACCACTGTTACGATTGCTCGAAGGTCAGTCAACCACCAATCAGCGACCATCACTTATGAATTGTAATTGAGTGTAAATTGATTAATTCTCATAACCAATCAACTTAATTAGTGAGAATTCACAAATTGATTAGTAATAAATTTGATTATCAACTTTTTGTTTATTTCTCTCGTTCAGATCAAAATCAACAGTCTTTGAAAATGGTTACCTTAAGAATAGGATTGAATTAACCGATTCAATGTACATGGTAAGTTAATTGCTGGTTAATTGTTTCCCCATGAACACAATTTAACCAAATCATAGTAGATGATTAATTGTTATTACTCTTAATTGTTTAATCCAGCGGAATATAAGACCTTCATCAAGGTCGATGGCGGGACGACGTGAACCAATATCGTCCAATTTTGACCTACAATTGCGATAGATCACAAAGTATTGACTCTAATTAACTTCTAATATCGTCAACAATTAACTTAATTACCTTTGATTATCTATTGTATTCACAAATCAACAACTTTAATGTCCAGTGGCTTGGATAATGTGAAAGAAGCAAAAAAAAAACAAATTGGAAACAATTAGTTGATTGTAATCAATTGAACTAAAACAAAAATACTTAATTAATGCTGATGATACTTAATTAATCCACTTTACGATCTCAAGAATTGACTGATTGTCATCAAATTGTATCAATTTAATTAAGCCAACAACATGGATAATCAATAATCTCAACAATTGAAAATTATTAATACTTTTTGATTGTAACTCTTTTTTTTTAATTACATCAACTTATTATCAATTGTAATCAACTAATCATCATCAGAGAAATCAACCAACCTAAAGATGACAATTTAAATTATTACAATCAATTTATTGATTACAGATTATCATGATTACTGATTTTAATCAAGGTTCAGTCAACGAAACAAAAAAAATAGGATTGGTTAACAATTAGAAATAATCAATTTGAATAATCATATTTAATCTTGATTATAAATGGTTGATTAAGAAACTAAACTAAATCAAGACTGTATAATTAATCATTAATTGTAAATAAAATTGACAATTTAAATATTTATTGATAGTTGTTAATAGTTGAATATAATAACAATTAACTTTTCAATTATTGTGATCAGAGATCGTTGGAAAATTATGCTTAATCAATTGGTGATTATTAAGGCAATTAGTTAATGATACTAATGGATTTAATTGATTTAATCATCAAATGAGTTTTAATTATCAACCAATTAACAGTTAGGTGCAAAGTTACAATGATGATCAGTTAATTATTACAAATTAGAAACGTCAATTAGATTAGTTAATCAAAAGGGTTAATATCAATAGATGAATTGTTGAAAAAAATTGTTCAACAATTAAAATCGAGGCCAAGTGATCAAGTTAATTGTTAATGGACAATTGCAAGTCCAAAATTGAATTTGTTGTGTTTTCTTCAATGGGTCAAGTTGATTTACCTCCATTGTGATTAACAATTGTTTCTTGATTAAACAATTGATTGATTGTTAACATAACCAATTGACCAGTTGATCAATTGTATTGTTAATTTAAATTAAAAGTAACTAATCAGTAAATCATTGAATTTATATTTCCTGATTAAAATGAGAGTAAAAGTTAGTAGGAAGTTGATTAGTTACCATTTAATATTTAATTGTTAAGAAGATTAATTATTAATCACGATAACAATTGTTCAGCAATTAGTTAATCTTGTAAAACTGTCAAATCTATTAATCTAATTGTAAGAGTTGTGAACAACAAAAGTTAATTAAGTTACCAGTAATTCAAATGATTAAGTAACAATTTTGTTATTTGAAATTAATTGAAAAGTAATCAAATCAATAACTGTGATTAAAAATTGACATTTTCAAACAAGTTGATTAACAATTAGTGTTAACAATTACCTTAATTGACTTAATACACGCAATTGATTATAATCAATCAATAGCGTGTCAATCAGGTTTAAATCTGTTAATTGTAATAATTATCAGCATAATTATTGAATTGTTAGTTAATCAATTGTCTTGTTTTGAGATATTAATAGTAAACAAAATGGATTGAGTTGTTAAATTGTTTTAATTGTTGCTGATTGTCAGATTAATTTGAATATTTATTAGCATGTTCATCATTTGGTATTGATGATTAATTTTAATTCAGTTTATTTGGTTGATTAAATCAAATTCATTCAACTAATAGAGTTGAAGGTTAATTTTCCCGTAAACAAAATGGATTAACGGTTAATTTAGTTGTTAATTGTTGAATGGAATCAATTAATTAACAATATTAACTCTTCAATACAAGTTTCTCTGTTGATTTGATTATCATTTAAGGTTCCAAATGATTAGCTTTAATCATAATTAGTATCGATTGGGATGATAATAAATGTGAGGTAGAAAATGTTGCAACAAATCATCAAACTGCCTGAGGGCAAATGATTCAACCAGTTTTCCAGAATTTTGGGATTGAGAGGCAATGACTTTGATCAGCGTAAAGTTTACAATTAAGTGTAATTATAATTTTCTTCAAGATTTTCCACTTGATTTGATTGCTTTCGTTTTGCAAACTTAAATCACTCACCAAGTATCTTAATCAGTGAAGATGAGGTTTGGTGACTTTGAGAATGAGAGAAACAATTTCCAATTCTGATTGAATATAAAACTCAGAGATAAACAAACAATCAGGCAAAGGGAAAGGGAAAAGGTAATCAACTAATTTAGTTAATCAAATTTGTCTCAACCTTTAGAGGTCAATTCATGAGAGACATTGATTGTTATCCTTGGTCAGTAACATTGTTTGGGATTTCCCATTTGACTTTTAATTACATTCCAATGGAAAATTATCTCATCATGTAATCAACTTAAATCGCTCCAAGACATTTACAATTTACCATTGGAAACAAAGTCTAGTTAAACTGGAAATTTCTTGTTAATTGATTTACTTAATTGTTCACCATCATTACGTTTACCCATTGACACTGGAATTCTCACTTTTTTTCCCTTTCATTCCCAATGAAAGTCAATTGTAGTAATAGAGAAAAATTTCCACCACAAATTGGATTCCATTAAATTTAATAGAAAATAATTCACATTAAATTGTACAATTAAAATCGATCGATAATCAAATTAAAGGTAAATTTTAATTTTCGATTTTTTTTTCGGCTTCTCACCAGATGGCGCTTAGAATTTAGGTGGCTCCATCTGTGGGCGAATTTGGGAAAAGGGGAGTTTCCTTTTTGTTGGTTGAAAGTAAAAAGTGAATTTGATTTTTGTTTAGTTGGTTTAATTATCTCTTGATTGTGTTATTTTATTTATTAATTGTTACAAGTCAATTATGATTACCTGTGAATGGTGTAAACAAATGATTAGTTGATTGTGTTTAATTTCTTTTTTTGCTTTATCATTTTTTAGTTATTCTCTTTTTCTCTTGAATGTTTTATAAATGGAAACATTTTTCACTCTCAACATCAACACATGAGAATTTTTCTTCATTGAGAAAATTAGTGTTTCTTTTATAATCTCTGTTTTGTGTTACTAATTATTTTAATTGTTTCTCTGTTTAAACATCAAATACCAATAACAATCATCTATATTCTACTTTAAGACTATTGATAATCAATTTGGAAATAATTACCTGGTTTCATGGTCTTTTCATAGTTGTACAGTCAAATTTGTTTACTTGGGATTAATTTTCCAACAAAAAAAATTCTATTCTTTTCTCCGGTGTCTCTTGTAATCTTTGGAGAAGAAAAATTCTTTCTGGATCATTGAAAAGCATCTGTTTCATATTCTTTTCTTCGATTATTGTCTCAATTTGTTTCATTTTCTGAGTTAATTAAGGGTTTTGTCTCTCCAACTCATTTTGTATCATCAAAATCATCATTGTCATTTTCCATCAGCAACATTTTATCACCAACACCTTCTCATCCTTGTTCATTCATTGTTGATATTTTTTTATTATTCTCTTCTCGTTTTTACTGTTATCTCATCATCTCATATACACACAATCACCATGTACGCTAAAATCAATAATCTAAAAGTCATCTTTCTAGTGGCATGTTCCATAGGTGTTTTTATTGGTCTTTGGAAGACACTTTTCTTCCTAATGGCTCTTTACATTATCAGCGGTGGTCGGAATTTTCTTAAAATCATCATCAACACCGCTTCTCGTGATTTGAAAAGTCTTTACCGTTTAATTAAGACCAAAGTTGCTCTTTACCTGATTAAGAAAAACAATTCCACGATACCTCAATTGTTCCTACAAACGGTTAAAAGACATCCTAATCGACCTGCAATCCTGTTTGAAGATCAAGTGTGGACCTTCAAAGATCTTGACAATTATTCAAATAAAGTGGCCAACACTTTCCTTGATTTAGGTTATCAACCAGGTCAAGAGGTTGCCCTTTTCATGGATTCACGTCCAGAATTCATAGCCCTTTGGTTGGGATTATCTAAAGCAGGAATAATTACCGCTCTGATTAATGCCAATCTCCGTCTGGACACCTTAGTCCATTCCATTACTGTTGTCAAATGTAGAGCTGTCATTTTTACACCTGAACTCTCAAAAGGTAAGATGATCATGATGATATATGAAAATGATGAAGAGGGAAAAAGAAAAAGAAAAAGAAAAACTGAAAAAAAGCCTCGGGCTTATCAATTTTTTCAATTTCTCTCTTTTTTCCTCTTTCGCCTTTTTAAAATTCTTTTAATTTCACCCACAAGTCTTCAAGCTTGTGAAATAATAACAACAATCAGGTATTATAATCATGCCATTAATGAGAGAAAGATAGAAAGACATAAAAAGTTCGATTTTAACAAAGATAAGACTAATTATCAACTCAACTTGTGTTGTTATTATTTGTCCGGTTGACTTGATTTAAATGCAACTCTTTTCTCTCAGTGCTTACCTCAACCTTCATCTCGCTTCGTTAGGTACAATTGATAAAATGTTAAATTGTCAATTCGTGTATTTTGTTTCTTACTAAATTACTCTCTCTCTCTCTCTCTCTCTCTCTCTAAAGAATTACTACTAATACAATCTCTTTCTCTCTCAATTTTTACAGCAATCGAAGAAATCGCACCAACCTTGGATAAGAATCGAGAGGGAATGCAATACCTATGCCTAGGAAAATTTGATTCCAAAATTATCTCAGCGAAACCTTTACATAATCTAATAGAAGAAAGTTCACTTTCACTTCCATCAACTGTTTGGAAAGGAAATTTCAATGGTAATTTATTCTATCAATTGAATCAAAAATCAGCAATAACAATTTCGTCAAGTTGATAATGACATGGGAATAGAAAAGTTAATTGGTAAAAGAGTAAAAAAAAGATAGAGATGAATCAGCTGAATCAGCTGAATAATAATAATCTCTATCTGTCTCTTTCGCACATCAACAAAAACTTGAAACATCAATTGTGATAAAATAATCAAGCCAATTAGTGATGATAATGATTAATATTTTCATTGATTATTACACGAGCTTGTTTCAAATTAGCTGTTAACATATGAGTTATTGAAAAGTAAACAAATCATGTTGATGTATCATTATTATTATTACATCGTTATACTAGTACATTTATTTACAAAATGATTACTTTAATTCATTTATTCATTCATTCAGTATTAATGTTTTATTCTTGCTCTTATCGATTAGATTTGAACATTATTATTAAGTGAGCAAAGTAAAAGGGAGGTAATTGTTTGACAAGAAAAATTACATATCTTCAAAGTCCATAATTGTTACTGAATTGAACACGCAAATTGTTGTTATCATCTTAATTTTAATTCATCATTAAGCATTTTAAATGATTCTAAGCCACTAGATTAATCTAATCTTTCCTACTATTTACCAAAATCTCTTTATTTGTTCAATATCAATTTGCTAAATGATCATCACCATATGACGAAGACGAAGAAAAGAAATCAATAATTCTTGAAATCATTTAACTAATTTACATTGTAATGTGAATTTCTAACTTTTTTTCTCTTCATGATGATTAATTGATTGTTCTTTTTTCTCTGTCTCTGTGAATAGATCGTTTATTTTACATTTATACCTCTGGAACAACTGGATTACCCAAAGCTGCTATAATCAAACATATTCGTTACTATTGGATGGGAGCTGCTCTACGAAATCTAATTGGATTCCGTCCAAATGAAGTTATTTACAATTGTCTTCCGCTTTATCACTTAGCTGGTGGCTCCTTAGGAACCTGTCAATGTTTAATTTTTGGCGATACCATTGCCCTTAGAGCTAAATTTTCAGCCTCTAAGTTTTGGACTGATTGTATAAAATACAAATGCACGGTGAGTGTCTTCATACTTAATGAACCATCATCATGATGATCATCATTATCATCATTCTATGTGTGCGTGTATCTAAAAAAGGGAAACCTGAAAAGGCGGGATAGAGAGAGAGAGAGAGAGGCATGAATAAGATGAAGAAGGAGAGTTACAACTAGTATTAAAACTGTAAAAGTGAAAGTTAAAAAAGGTTATGATGATAATGATGATTATGACGATGGTCATGATGATAATTCAGTCTGAATATTTCCTTGTTTAACATGGTGATTTCAACATGTTAACGAACCACGGAAACTTGATTGCTTTTCAGTAATCATTTCTTTTCTTGATAATAACTGACTCCATCAATCAATCATGTACAATGTATCTAATAGTTTACTGACTAAATTATAATCACTTTTACTTCAGGCTGCACAATATATTGGTGAAATTTGTCGATATCTTCTTGCCCAAAATCCAAAGCCAACTGATTCTCAGCACAATGTAACTCTTATGTTTGGTAATGGATTAAGACCCAAAATTTGGTCACAATTTGCTAAACGATTTAATGTCAATCGAATCGGTGAATTTTATGGTTCTACCGAAGGAAATGCCAACGTCAGTAAGTACAATTATCACATTAATTAGATCTCATTTGATCATGTTTTGTGTGTAAGGTAATGTTGTTAACTTTTTCTAGTTAATCGGATAAACAACGATCTTTATAGCAAATACTTACCAATGATTACGTGTTGTTAGATTTTACATGTTAAATTAATTTTCTGATTATCAGGTTTATTTAATTGATCAACATCCAGTAAATCAAGTTCGACTAATTCTTGCTTATTTCTCTATTATTTATCTCTTATTTCTTATATTTTAATTTTACATTCTTATTCAAAGAAACAACTATTAACTTATTATTATAATAGAAATCGAAAACAATAGAAAAAATTATTTGATTAATCAAATAGTTCAAGTAAACACATCAATTTAGAGACTTGAGGTAATAATTACAGGCAGAAAAGTAAATGTGAACAAAGAGTAAACTTCGTAACCAGCTAACAAAATAGTAAACAATTTAAAAGTTTCAATCAATTACAATAACAATTAACTTTAACTTCGAGTTAAGTGGTGGACAGAGAGGAGATTTTTTTGTTGAAAGGATCAAGAGAGAGAGAGAGAGAGAGAGAAAGATGTTTAAAAATGAAAGAAGGAAAAAAATAAAAAAGTTATGATGATGAATTGAAAACAATCATTTAAAAGGTTACCAATTGACCACTGAGAGAGAGAGAGAGAGAGAAAGTGAAAGTGTAAATAGTGAAGGTGATGTTTGACTTTTTCCCTCTCGCCATTAACACGTACACTTTTAATGCGAACTCACCTAAACACGAGTATCATTTCACAACAATCTTTCTTAATTCATCCTTAACCTTTCCTCAGGCCATTTATTTTATCGCTCTCTCTCTCTCTCTCTCTCTCTCTCTCTCTCTCTCTCTTGATGTTATTTTTCTTCAATGATTATCAACATAAGAACCAACAGTCTCTAATATAAATTCATGATATTTAATTTCAAGATCAGCGATCAGATCAGATCGGTCATTAAGCTTTTCAGCTCTGGTTCAGGTTAAACCCTCAGGCTTTTCAGTTATTTTACTCATATAAACACAACAATAATAATACAATCAATGGGCTATAGTTACCTTTTTCTTGATTAACTTTTACTGGTCATCTGAATATTGATTATTAGATTTTTTTCTTGACCGTTCAAAGTTTTTTTTTTCAATTTATCTTTCACATATAAACAACAATTAATTTCTTTCTTCTTGATTTCATCATTAATGAACTTTAACACTCGACTATTAATACAGTTAAATCAATCTTAATTTCTGATGACCTTTCACATGTTTAATCTCAGTTTAATTTAAATTTAAATTTAATTTTCACAACAACAATTTAGGTCAATCTACAGGGCAGCAAATTGTAACTTACAATTTAAGTAAGAAGCTTTTCTCCCAATCAAATTAACTAAATAATTCAATTAGGAAAGATAATGAAAAATTTTCTACTCATTTGAAAAACTTTATTATTATATTTTATTATTCAGTTAATTGTTGAGAAAAAAAGTTAATTTTCAACACTGTTTCGATAATTCAAATAATCTTAAAAGGAACTTAATAATCTTTAACAATCAATCAACAATTTAAATAATTTTGTTCTTTCAATTAATTAATAGTATTGTAAAAACCGGTTGACCACAAACAGTGTTTATTATTATCTTCATTGTCATCACGATATTGACTTTCCTCTTAAATCATCATCCTAAATTGTTAATATACTTAATTGCTGGACAAATTGTTACCTTGATTAGTGTGTGTCATTGATTTTTAAGAAAAATTAATTTCCCAATGATTTTTACATGTTAACACTATTGTCTTTGTCCTTGCCTGAAACCAATAACAACAGATTGAAAAATGAGCAATTAAATTTGATGATTAAATTGATTGTGAATCAATTTTGTTTCTCATTCATATTAATTAAATTGTAAATTTTGTTTCAATGATTTTAAAGCACATTAGTTAACAAAATCACTCAATTTACAATTCTAGTAATGCTTTTGGACATTTAATCGAGTTGATCAGTTGATAATACAATCTGATCAATTATTTATTTCACAATTTAATTACATTTGACATTGAATGTTTTCATTGATTTCAAAGTGATTGATGATTAATTTAATTTTTTTTTCTTTTTCTTTTTCAATCTTTCAGTCAATGTCGATAATCAGGAAGGTTCCTGTGGATTCATCTCACGAATATTACCTGGAATTTATCCTGTGGCCCTGATTAAAATCGATGAGAGTACAAATGAACCTGTAAGAGATGCCAATGGTTTATGTGTCCTTTGTCAAGGTGGTGAATGTGGTGAATTTGTTGGAAAAATAATAGAATCTGATCCCTCCAGGGCATTTGATGGTTACGTTGATTCTGAAGCATCAAAAAAGAAAATAGTTCATGATGTTTTCCGTAAAGGAGATTCAGCCTTTCTCTCTGGTGATCTTCTTTATATGGATATCAATGGTTATTTATACTTTAAAGATCGTACCGGTGACACTTTCCGTTGGAAGGGTGAAAATGTATCTACTTCAGAGGTGGAATCTGTTATATCAAATATATTAGAGTTAACTGATTGTGTTGTCTATGGTGTTGATATTCCCGGTTGTGAAGGTAAAGCTGGAATGGTTGTTATCCATGGTAACGATAATCAACTTGATCTTGATGATACCCTACATAAGATGCACAAAGTTTTACCCTCTTTCTCAATTCCCGTGATGGTCAGAATCGCCTCTCAAATGGAAACCACGGGAACTCACAAATTGACCAAAACAAAATTTTCCAAAGAAGGTTATAATCCTCAGATTGTTAAAGATCCACTTTACGTTCTGGATTCATCTCAAGATAAATACATTCGTATAGATGAAAATGTTTACAATGACATATTAACATCTAAATTGAGACTTTAATCATCATCATCATCATCATCATTATCATCGTCATTATCCCAATCACCAAAAAGCAACAACAACAACAACAATTTAGCCTTAAAACCCTTGAAAACGCTTGAAGAAAGTTAAATGATGAAATGGATGTTTATACCAAGGAAACTTTTATATTTAAGGAACAACGAACAAGCCCCGGAAAAGCCTAATCATTCAAGAATAATAATCAATTGTTATTAATAGAGGAAAAGAATTTATGGAAAATTATTCATTAAGAAAGAAAAACATTTTTTATATTATCTTTAATTGTAAAAATGAAACAATTGATTGTCTCTTCTCCCTTTCTCTTTGTCATACAAAGATGAGACAATCAAAAGATGAAAATTATATAAGATTGTTGATTTAACTCATTTAATTGTGTACACAAAGCACCTTAGGTGTTTTGATTACAGCTGATATATATCGAGCTATGCTTCCCATCATCATCACCATCATCACCATCTTCATCTTCATCTTCATCTTCATCTTCATCTTCATCTTCATCTCCATCAAAGATTATAATCAATCAATCAATTTTCATCTTCTATTCACATGGGAAAACAAATAAACATGATGACCAAGTCCACGAGTTTCTTTCTCTGTCTTTTTCTTTTGTCTGTGATAGTTTAAGATTAATCATTTTGAACCAACTAATTTGATGATTAACGAATTTTTTAATGTAATTAACGAAGAAAATTTCAAAAGAATCAAGAGACTGGACATTGGACATTTCGAAAATGTGGTTCATGATGAGAACCTTTCATTTCTATGGTAAAACAATCTCATCACCGGAATTTCATCATTTTTCAAATTTCCATCTAATCATCAAACTGTTGTTTCAGATCATCGTTAATCACTAATATTTTGTTACAATTAACCAACAATCAAATACGCATCAGACTCATTAGTGATTCATTACCAGATTATAACCCTTTTCATTTCAATTTGTTTTTCTGATGCAATTTTATCAACTTTTTTTTTCAATCCATTGGTGAATGTATCATCATAATCAAAGACATTATCATAATTTGATTGTCATCATTATCAACAATTAACCCGCGTGGTCCATGTTCCTGGAATAAGCAGCAACAACAATTAACAATCAAAGAGAAATTTGAATATTTATTTACCAATGAAATTTACAATTAACACTTTTGTTTTTGTCTCAATCAATTGGATCAATGGTGAAAATTATATTGTCACAAATGTGAAGGAGAAACAATTATGTAAATTAATTGTAATTATAATTAACTCAGGAGATGTTAATCTTATCTAAGGAAGGGAAAAAGGATCAGTAAAGAATGACAACAATTTAGTTTAATTAGATTCTTAATCTGGTTTCTTATTGTAATCAAGATGCTGTTTGATTTAATTGTTGAAACAAAAAGGATAAGATTGAAAATGTTTATGATATTTATGAATAAATGATGAAATTCATTCATGATTTGGATTAATTGTTGAGGATCAACTCTCTCACTCTCTCCCTTTGTGCCGTCATCATCATCTCATCATTATCACCTTAATCATCATATTGTAAATGATTTAATCTTTCATTGATTAACTTTGATAATTATCAACCTAATGAAAATATGAAACAAAACCAAATTGTCTCATTCATTTTCACAATCTATTAATTGTTTTATTATTTTTTAATTGTCCGATTCAATTGTAACTCTAATTTGAGGTTTAATTTTCTGCTCATTTGTATTATTATCATCATCTTAAATCTCTCAACAATTAACACTGAAACAATTAAGTTATTGATTAAAAATTTCTATTATTATTTCTCACAATTAAAATGGTAAAACTCAATTTGATTGAATTATTACAAATCAGTAACTCATTTTGAATCAGGTTACAAAAGTTAATCATGATTAATTTACAATTAATTTTCCTTTTACAACAAATTAAACCACAACAATTGAAACTGATTAACAGCAACAATTAAACATATTAATACAAATATCAAAGTACAAAAGATCAAAATAAAGAGCAATTAATTATATTGATTGAATTAACTCTTGTAATTTACTACATCAACTAATCAGTTAATTATGATCAATACATCGTATTTATATCAATACATCTGATTAGAATGAAATTTAATTTTAATCAATTAGATCATCATTGAGTAATAACCAATTAAATAGAAAGATGAAAAAAAGTTTTGCAAGAAAACACGAAACACTGATTTGATTTGATTTGATTTAGTTCATTCTGTTCCAGGCAATTTAACTTGATTAGAGATTGAGAAAATTTCAATTGATTAACCGTTAACAGTTAACTGTTAATAGTTAACCAGTTATTATTATTACTAATCAATAAATAAACAGTAAACTAGTTTTGCTCTTTACCTTTTTTTATATCATCGCAATTAACAAATCAAATCCTATGAGAAGAGGTCAGAAGCCAGGCTGATTACGATGATTAAGTTAATTACGATGCCGATTAAGATGATTAAGTTGAATGACAATCAAGGCCAGTGCTGATTAGTTGATAATTTAGTTAAAAAAAACATCATCAAAATGATTAGCAGATGAAGTTGATTAAAGGTAAAAGATGATCTTGTTGATGGTTAAATACAAGGATGAGGATAAAGATGATGAAGATGAAGATGAGGATGAAGATGAAGATGAAGATGAGGATGAGGATGAGGATGAAGATGATCAAGTTTATCCAGTTTGTAACTTCCCTGAATTCATCTTCATTTTATCTTCATCATCTCATTTTTTTATTCTGGTTACTTTTTTATTCAACATTTTCAAGGATAATATTTTTTTCTGAGTCTCACTTAACTTATTGGAAATTAATTGTTCACAATTTGTTTAATTTTGGTTGATTAACCATTATCATCACTACTTAAGTAATCAATGTCAACAACAATTAATTTGGATTAAGTTGTTCTAGTGGTTTACTAATTAACCATAACCAGGAATTAGGAAATTTAATTTTTCTTTTTCTCAATCAAAAAGTTATCAAAATCTATTTGTTGTTACCCTCCGTTGACCTCCGTGTGATTGTGTGTTGACCGTAGAGTCATGGTCAACCTGATTAACTATCAATTACCCTTTTTGTTAATTATACTTTTCATTGGTGTTTTATTGATCTCTCTTAATCCAGTTAATTGTATTATCTCACAAACAGGATGTGAATGTCAAAATAAATTAGGAACAATTAGATTTACATGTAATGGAATCAATGTAAATGGATCAGCTTCAGGTAAGTTAATCTCTAATCCTGACTAATTAATATCATCTCTCTCTCTCTCAATCTTTAATTGTGATCATCACATTAACAAAGAATAGGATTAAGTTTAATTGTCCATCCAAATGTTTGTAAATTGTTGTTGTTGTTGTTGTTGTTTCAATTAATTTCATTATCTAATTCAAGGTTCACTTGTATGTTTAAATTGTTTCATTTTCTTACAATTTGTTGGATTGGGATAATCTTATTGATAATTAGTAATTAGTTTTAATCGCCTTGGGCTTTAATCTTGTCAATCATTATAATAATGTTCATAATCAAGGTCGATTTAGTTAATCACTGATAAATGTTAGTCGAGATTAAATTAAATCATCTTTGTTGTTTTGACCTTTTTTTTTTACCAATTAACTTACTATCCATACACTCAGATTAATTAACTATCAACTGTCTAATTGTGATTGACTTTAATGATGAGTATTCAGAAGCAAAATTGAAGGTTAATTGTGAAAAAAGTTTCAGGTACAATTAATAAGTTGAAGGTTAAACTAAATCCTCCAATTAAATGATTTACCTGAAAGATTATAACGATTAACCTAAACAAAGGTAAAATAAATTAATCTAATTACCTTTAGATTATTTTTACTACAATCAAATCAATTGACCATATAAACCAAATTAATTGGAAACAATTTCAGATAATACAATAAACTTTTGCTCTAAATTGTTAACCAATCAGTAATTAAGCTCTTTGTCTCATTAAAGATTAACTCAAAATTAATCCAAGGTGTTAATTAACTGTTCATTCATTCACGTTAGTTAATCAGTCTGTTGATTTGTCAATTGTAATTGTCAATGAAATGAAACGATAGAGGGAGATAGAGGTAACAATTGTATTCGTAGATGATTAAATTGATTGTTTGATGAGTTAATAGTGAATTAAGTTAATCATTCTGAGCGAAATGATTTAATTACTTGACCCCAACGATGTCGATATTAAATAGAAGCAAAAAAGTGTCTTTTTTTCCTGATTCAACCCGAATTTCTTGTTTCTTGTTCATCCATCTTTAAGATGATTTGATTACATGAAGAATCTCATCCTCCATCTTTACCTCTTCTCTTTCATGATGATCTTCATCTTCTTCAACCTCATCATCATCTTTCTCTCTCTTCTCTTTCTCTTTTATCCCTTAACCATTTAACCCCATTCAATTGTTATTATCTTTGAGAAATTAATAAATTGAATTGAATTTTATCTCTTATATTCAGGTTATAATTTTATTGACCGTTATTGTGCTGAAAAGGCTTCAAGTTATGTGCCCAAGAAGCTTGAGATGGCCTTTCATGGCGGCTCCATGTTGACCATGAAAGATGACACTTTCCAACGTATTCCTAACCTTTCAGCGGTCAAGATTGCCTTTACTGACCTTTCCAATATTACCTGTAACCTTTTCTCAAATTTAAGGCAACTTGAAACTCTTGAACTTTGGTACGATCAGATTAACTTTATCTGTGAAACCTCATTCCGTGATTTGGCAAATATCAAGACGATCACTTTGTCCGGTAATAAATTACACAATATACCTTCGGGTTTATTTCGAGAGCTTAAAAATTTAACTATTCTTGACCTGGATGCCAATGATATCGATTCAATTTCCCCTGAAACCTTCATTGGACTCGCTAATTTAAATATTCTCAATCTAAAGAAAAATAATCTCTCCGATATCGCTTGTTATGCTTTCAATGAACTTCGAGGACTTCAAGAGTTATCTCTTGGTTCAAATAGGATTACAACCGTTTGTGATAATGGTTTCGATGGACTATTGACCATCCAGTCTATCGATATGTCCGATAACAATATCTCATCAGTTCCAGATCGATGTTTACAATCGGTTATTTCACTTAAAGCTTTGAACCTTTCGAAAAATAAACTCAAACGGATTCCCTCTCGAGCTTTCGATAAGTTGACCAACCTTAAATATCTCAATCTACTTGAGAATCGTATTGAATATATCGACAATGAAGCTTTCGCTGGATTAATCAACCTCGAAGGATTATATTTAAATGAGAACAATTTAGAGTTAATTGTTCGTAAAACTTTCACTGGACTTGATAATCTCAAGACTCTTGATCTTGTCGCCAATAAGATTCGTGACATTGAACTGATGGGCTTAAGTGATCTGATTGAGCTTCGAAATCTTGATCTATCTCGTAACACAATTCACAAGCTAAAAAAGGATATGTTTTTTGGCCTACAAAAGTTGGAATCGCTTGATTTAAGTTATAACAAGATCGACAGTATCGAGGTGGATGTTTTTGAACCATTTGATAGTTTACGATCATTGGCCTTGGGTAATAATAAATTAGCCCGACTTGATGCTGACCTTTTAAAGGGACTGAAAGCTTTGAAAACTCTTGACCTGAATGGTAACGAGATCGCCAACATATCACCAAACGCTTTCACCGGCCTACCCGAACTAAGTTCACTTGACCTTTATAATAATAAGATCAGTACACTTAACGGTAACATCTTCATCCCATTGTCCAATTTAGCTGAGCTTAAATTAGGTGTTAATTCAATATCCAAGGTTGACCCGTTCACTTTTAAAGGACTTAAAAACCTACGAACAATTGACCTGAGACTTAATTCAATCAATGTGATCGCTGAACGAGCGTTTAAAGATCTTCGCAATTTAACCAACCTCGATCTTGGACATAATTACATCTACACTTTGTCCAGTCAAACTTTTGTCGGACTTTCTAACCTTAAGATACTCAACCTTTTCCAAAATAAGTTGACCTTTATACCGAAAAACGTTTTCTCCGACCTGGTCTCACTTCAGCGTTTGTACCTTCACAATAACGCAATCATGCAAGTGCAAGATAATTGTTTCGCTAATTTAGCCAACCTTCAATTACTCAACATGAGACTTAATCAACTTGGTTATATCACTCGAGGAACCTTTTTCATTGAGGAGCGAAACAACACCAATCCAGTGGTAATTAATTTGCGAAACAATAAAATGAAAGCAGATCAAATTCGTTCGGACGCTTTTCTCAAGCCCAAATCTCGAAAGGTCCGATTGGAACTTCAACAAAATCAAATGACCTACGTTCCCGAAGATCCGTTCAGACTTTTCCTCGCCATGGGCAATACTCTCCATCTAATGGACACACTAACACCGAACTCAAATCCAATCGAATGCGAATCCAAATCAAATAAATGGTGGTTACATGATCGAGAAAACAATCCAAGAGCTTATCAAGATTTCGGCTGCAAATGATTAACTTTAATTGTCTCATAACTTTGTTTACAATTTGTGCCCTTTTAATTATCCCTCCAATCATATATACCGATCATTAATCATCTTAACTGTACTTTCCACCGATTTAATTTAGTTAATTCACCTTAATTGTTGCGTTGTTTTTATATACATAATTTAATAGTTTGAAAAGTTTTTCAATCACAGAAAACAATTTATTTATATTATCAAACTTTTGACAATTTAACTTATTAATTTAATTTTTTTTGTTAGTCAATTGATTTTAATTTATTATTATTGAGATTTGATTTTAAATGTTCAACAATTAACTTTGTTTTGTTTTTTATTTCATGTATTATGATTGACTTGATTATACTTTTGGTTAATTGTAATGATTAACAATTTGATTAATACAAATTAATTCAATTCACTGGATTTGTTTATTTTGTTTGTTTGTTTGTTACCAAATGATTTAGTTAATCAAACAATCAACTGGAAAAAATTATTCACAAGGAAATAAATTGTTTTCCTATTTGATTTAAATTACAGTTTAAAATTAAATTAAATTCAAAATTTCTCATCGATTTAAATTACAATTAAAAGTCACAATTATGTTATTATGATTGATTGTCTTTGATTGTTTCAATATTTTAATAGAAGGAAAAAATTGAATCTGCTTGTTGATTAACTTTTTAAATGTTGAAGTTTAATCATTGGCAGTTAATTGTTGTGCCCTTTGAGAGTTAATTTAGTTACAATTAGAATATTTTTCTTCACAATTACCAGATAATCGTCCAAATTGTTCAGCCTCTCTCAATGGTCCCAATAATTGTTTCTCTTGTTGATTATCATGATCACTTTGATTGTTGACCGTTAATTGAGTAAATCTGAATAAGGAATAAGGAAAATTAAATGAAACAATTATCACTATTAAATACAGAGCTAGTTACTATTTAGCAATTAGTTGATTGTGATTTACAAACCTTGATATATCAATGACGATCGGCTCAATTAAATGATAATCTATTAATTGGGCTCGTGAAATTTGACAAACTAGTTTAGAGAAACAATTAACACCTTCAACTGGATTACTTTTGATTAGATTGAGGTGAAATAAATTCAATTGGTCAATAATCAGTTAATAGTTTGATTGAAAATCGCAATTAAAAACTTACTTTTCATGATTTCTCTTGATTCTTTGTTGGAATGAAAATTTATCTCTTCTATGATTGTAATCATTTCGTTGATTGTTGATGGTTTTATTTGAATTGTTGGTGATTTTTATTGATTGTTGTGGTTGATTATCTTGTAAATTGTTTCCCTCATCATGATAATCATCTTGCTCTTCATAATAAATTGGTATATAAGCTGGATAATTAGATGGAAATTTATATTTACTGTTAACTCTGATACTCTCTGGTTTAAGATGATCAATTGACTTAATTGTGTTCATCCCTGATTGATTTGGCTCCTTGTTAATTGTTTCCTCTGATGGTTGATCACTTTCCTCTCTAATTGTAATAGTCATTGGCAAGTTAATTGTAGCAATTTTTGTCTTATCAAACAATGAAGTTAACGGTATATTAAATTGAAAATTAAATGAGAATTTAGGTTCAACTGAATAAGTTAATTGGTCAAGATTTTCATAATTAATCAAAGGAAATGATTTAATATTAACAATAATTAAACAGAGAATCAAACAATTAACAATTAGAATCATTTTGACTGAAACAATTAGAAACACTAAAGTTTAATTGTTAACAATTCCAATACCAAATCTCATCAGTGACTGAGAAAAAAAATGAAAGCAAAAAATGAGAATCATTTTCTTAATTGTTTCGATAATTAATTGTCCAATAATTTGATGATTAAGCTGAAAAAAAGGTCAACAACTTACCTTTGACCGAAAGAAATTAAATCAAATTAGATGAATAATCAATAAATTATATATGTTAATTGTTAAATCGACAATAACTTTATTGTCAAAGAAAAAGTTTTCCTCAATAGTTGATACATTATATTAATCGGGAAGGAAAAAAAAGGTAAACATGATTAAAGATACTTTTGATTGTAACAATTAAGTTGTTAATTGTTGGCTAATTGTATCGTCTATTGACGTCCTTGTGAGCCAGCTGATGGAGCGCCGGCTGATAAGGTTGCTGAATCACTTGATGCACCACGATTAACGAAATTGTTTAACATATCGGTTATCCCAGAACCGGAACCGGAACCAGTTGAAGATAAAAGTTTGCTCATGGCTTTGGTTGGGAATTCACCTTTCATTAAATCAGCTGAGGTAACCGAGGCAGCTAATTCTTTAAAGAAATCAACGATCTTATTGAGACCAGCTGGTTGCTTATTATCGCCCAAAGCTAGATCAAGTTGACCGACGGTCATTGAGAAAAGTTTTTCTGGAGTTAATTGCTTGATGAATTCTGAATTTCCTAATCCACTCAGAAATCCTTTGCTTCCTGATCCATTGGAATCACTTGTAACCACTGGAGTGTTTGGTCCCGTTGATCCTAAGCTCGAGAGTAAACTTTTTCCTGCTGATCGTTTAAATCGTAGTCTTAATTGTTGAACATGATTGTTACTCTCATCGCCATTGATTAGTTGTTCATTTGATTCGGATGCGAGACTAATATTGATTAGGGTTAAGGTAACACAAGAAAATAAAATTAACTTAATCATTTTAGTGTTGTTGTTGTTAAGAGTAAACAAAACTTTCCAGTAATTTAATTGTTAACTTTGAGATTACGATCAATTGTGATTAGAGTTTAATTGTAGATTTAATTATTATACTAAGTTTTGAGAATTTAAATTTAACTTTTTGTTAATTGTTGCTCATTGAACACGCCTTTTCTGGGTGAACAATTTATTTCCATTTGTGATTAATTTTAATTGTTCATCAAAAGGAATCATAATTAATCATCATTATTAACAATTGACAGTTAATTTTAATATTAATTATTGTTTGATTGGGTTTAGATTATCAAATATATTTTTCTGGTTTAATTTTCCTCTCAATTAGAATCATCATTTTTCATCATCTTTAACATTGTAATTAGTTTGATTGCTAATTACTGAACTAATTTACCATTGAAAGGTAATCATACATTTTTGTAATTACATTTAGTTGATGGTTGATTAATCATAACAATTACACATTTGAAGTGTGATTTAATTAGTAAACCAATCAAGTTGGAGGAAGTTAATTGTTGCTTCTTTTGCTTGTAATAGTTAGTTGTTTACTTTTGAAATTAAATTAAGCAAGAAAACTTAATCAAAATTAGTATTATGATGAAGACTATTCAATTAACTGTTTAATTGAAGAGTTAATTAGTTAATTTTTTATTCGTTTTCTCAGTTGATTCAATTTTACCGCTCGATTTTCTGGTGAGTCTTTGATTCAATTGGATTCAGTTCTTAAATTTTATTGCGATTTATTTTTGATGGAAAATGCTGATTAACCGTTAGTTTAATGGTCTAATCATGATATATTCTCTGATTTAATCAGCCTCTGGCAAAAAATTCCAACAATCGAAGCTAAATTGTGAAAATTTGATCGAAATTAATTGAAAATATCTGATACTCTGTATCTTTACAAATGAGTGATTCTAATTGGGATAACAGTGGATCTTTCAGAACTCTCATGAATTTAGAAGTCACTAGAAGGGAAATAGATGAAAATCATTCACAGAATCGAGAAAAGTTGATTGATAATTAAGTTCGACCTGAGCTTGACCAAAAAGTGTTAATTCTAACTGTTAATTTGGTTGAGAGTTTCGAGAAAGAAAAATTGTTTCAGATTTTACATCAACTCATTTAAATTGATGAAACCCATAGTAATTTTTACTCTGTACATAATCTGTACAATACTAATTACGAATCACCAACTTTTCACCATAAAATGCTCTCTCATTATAATCAGTTAATTGTGATTCTAGTTAAGTTTCTATGGAAACGAAAGTTTGTTAGTTTCGGTTCACTTAGGGAACTTCTCACTCACTAGATGGCGACACTTTTTCTCATTTTATTCTTTTCTCGGTTAACTTTATAGGTGAACCTTTAACAAGGACAAAGTCAAAGGCTTGAGAATTTGTGATTAATTTAATCAATTTAATTGATTGTTGTTTAAATTTAAATTATCAAAATGCGTCTATTTCGGACTCTCCTTTACAAAGGTATTTATTGATTCAATTGTATCTCCATCCACTCACCTCAATTCAATGTGGAAATGTTTTGATTATATTTAATTGAAATGAATCTTTTTCACTTACAGTTACTGGTGAAGACACTTCCAAGAAAACAATTGGGGCTTTGATGTTTAAATTAAACGAATATTGTAAATTTGGTTTGTACCATGATGACGTTTATCCTGATTTAGAACATGAGATGGAAACTCGTGAAGCTGTACGTCGATTACCATCTGAGATTTACCATCAGCGTAATTTTCGTTCAATAAAAGCCTTTCAATTAGATATACAGAAAGAGTATCTTCCCGAAGATCAATGGACAAAATATGAAGATGACCTCAAGAATGGTAGATACCTTCAACCTTATATTGCTGAAGTAAAAGCTGAATTAAAGGAACGTGAAGATTGGGAGAAAGCCCATTTTAAATAAGTTACCTGTATCTAAGAATATTAATTGTTACCAGTTAATCAAACCTACTTTCAGGGAGAGATTGTTTGTTTTGTTGCTAATCAAAGCAACAACAACAAAAAAAAGAAAGTCAAAGATAAACAATTATCTTTAGTGTTATATTTATGAATCAATGGGATGAGTTATAAAAGAAAACAAATGTAATCAATTATAAATGTAGACAATAAACTCTCTTAAATCATCTTAATTAATCTGATTGATTGAAATGATTGGTATTTTTTATTGGCTTTTGTTGTTGAAAGTGTTGATCAGGTCATTTAATAGGATAACTTTTTACATTGACCATTTGAGAGAGTAAGGGGATGGGGAAGATGATTAGTGGCGATTTCCTGACATAGTTCATGCCAATTTAATGTCTTCGCTATTTACAAAATAGTTTTTCTTTTTTAGAGATATACAAGGTTTTCTTTTTTTTTCTTTTTTCATTAACCATTTCTTGAGAAGATTTTGTTGTTTAACCGAAAAGGGAGAACGGGTAAAGAAGTGGCTTTTATCTTCATCTTTTCGAATTTTTTTTTCGTTTCTTTCTTCAATTAATCATTGGGCATGATGAAAGGAGAGGAAGTTGATGTGATGTGATGAGAAGTTGAAAAGAAGATGAGATGAAAATTGTTTGTGTGTGTGAGTTGCAGATGAAGAAATGTTGTGATAATATGATAATATGGGAGAGCGATTATGATGAATGTTGATGATGATATTCATTTGGGAGAGAGAGAGAGAGAGAAGATCAGTTTTGTTAAGAAAATTTTTCTCTCTCCAAAAGAGTTTTTTGTCTTTGTTTTTCTATTCACACTTGCGTTGAATTTTTCCATTTCAAGTTCATTAACTGTTTTTGTTCATTTTCGTTGACAAATATTTCAAGTCTCTCGAATATGAGATTATGTCCTTGCTTTGCTTTGTTCATTTAAATTAATGAGACACAAAAGAAGTTTTAACTTTGTGTATTGTGTGAGAATAGAAAAAGGAAAGAGAAAACAAAAATTGACAGAAAATTGATGTTAGATGTTGACGAAAAGGGTGAGAGAGATGATCACGACGATGACAATGATGAAAACTACGATGTTGATGTTGACAAATGGGCTGAGTGGTGAGTGTGTAGATGAGTGTAGGTTCATGTAGTATGAAAGTAAAAATGCATGAAGATGATTTTTTTTATAGATTTTCACGAATTGATGCTGATTGTTTTTGTCGACTTTTTTTTTGTTGTTTTCTAGATTTATCTCTTTCCCTCTGTGTCCTTTTAGGTGTTGTGTGTGTGTGTGTGTGTGTGGTGTTTGTGGTGTTTGTAGATTTATCTTGAGTAGTTTCTGATTTCGCATGTATTGAAAGTTAATCCATTTCTCGACAGTAACTTTCCATTTTGTTACTGTCGATCATTTAATTTGATTAACACGTTTATTCATCATAATGTTTCCTCGAAATTAGCCATTAGTTCACTTTGTAAATTCATATCTATTTGACCCGCCTGCTGATAGAAGATGAAAACAATTATTAGTAATCGATATTGAGAAATAATTATAATATCAACAAACCTGTAATTCTCTTTTTCTTCTTTCTTGTTCTCGTAATCTTGCTCGTTCTCTTTCTCTAGCACTTTGATTGGATGAAGGTGACGAGGAACCTGAGAAAGGTGAAACACTTCCCAATTGCTGCAATGGTTCAGGTGTACCAATGGGAGCATCGATATGTTGAGGAGTTGGAGGAGTATTTTGTGGCAAACCAGCGGCTACTGGTATTTGAGATCGACGAACCCGTTCAAGGGCTTCTTCCTCCTCCTTTTCCCTTTGTTTTTCTTTCTCTTGACGAGCTCGTTCACGATCTTCGGCTTCTTTTTGGCGTCGACGTTTTTCTTGCGCCTCCTGCATTTGTTTCCTACGATCTTCTTTCTCTTTTGCTTGTTGTTTAAATTTTTGAAAAGTGTCCACGTATTTACCAGAATTCGCAGCAGTGGTTACAGGTGACTGGACCACTGTTGCCCATTGACTTAAACTTTTCAACTTAGGTTCATTGGGTTGCTGAGAATAAGCAAAAATTAAGAAAAAAAAATTAGAACCAAAATCGACAATCAACTAATACGAAGCTCTTACCAATAGCGATTTATTTGCCGAATTAGATGTGGAAGGTGTTGATGATGCTGATTGGGGAAGACTGGAACGATTCAATTCTTTTCTATCATTAAGTGATGGAGAAACAACCAAAGGGCCTTCTAATGATGATGAGTTGACAAAAGGACCTAAAAATTATGTGGACACAGAAAAATTGATTAAATAAAATAAAAGAAAAAAACACAATTGACCCAAATACTTATACCATAATTACAACGAACAAAAATATGACTGATTGTTGATAAATTTCCTTGACCAATGAAAGGAATTGAAAAAGAGATCAATCATCGATGAAGAATCAATAAGATATGAATAAGATTAAAAAAGCAACAAAACAAAAATAAAAATCATAAAGGAAAACGAAAACGAAAACAAAACAAAAATAACAATAAAAATGTAAACAAATTTAAACAAAATGATGAAATCGAGAAAAAGAAATGAATGAGCCAATTGAGTTAATTAAATGATTTATGCAAAAAAACTGAACAATTTTTTTGCATAACATGTCAAAGGTAATCAAGTATCTTTAATTGTCATTAAAGGTAATCATATATTTGTAAACTAAATATATCATAACGAGAATGGGAAAAGAATAATTTTTTCTTCAAAATATATTACATAGGATTTCAAATGTTGACTAGATTTTGTTTACGTTTTGTTTTGTTGCTTTTTTATGAATTTAATTTAACAACTATTAACAATTAAATAGTTTGTTAAATTTGATTTTCTTTTTTTTTCTTAAATATTAAGTTGGTTATTTGGTTTTTTTTTAAAAAATCTTTTCCTGTGGAAAATGTATCAAAGTAAAAAAATGGTTACAATTGATGTGAAAAGAATACAAACTAAACAATCGAAACATAAACACTTTGAGAACAAATTAATTAACCTAATCATTGAATTTAAGTAATTAATGATTATTTGTAAACATGCGTCTTTTGTTTGATTGTTGAAATTTGCATCACTTTGGATGATGAATTAAGATGATAAAGGAGATGAAGATGATGAAGAGATGATTAGATGATGTGACGATAAAGATGAAAACAGAAAAACTAAAACAGAGAGAAGAAATCTCATCAGAACTGATGAAGATGAATCTGATGATCAATCGATAATCCGATCAAGAGTGAGATTCTTACAGATAATTTACAAAGAGAAAAATAAATAAACAAGTTAAATAGATTAATTGAAAGTTCATCGATGATTATCTCTTTTTTTTGTTTGTTGTTTTTGCTGTTTCAAGTTAACGGTTTCATTGTTTTCTTTTCTATCATCATTTAGCATAATCAAAGTTTCAATGATTTAATTTTTTGACGATTGGATGAAGAAGAAGAAGAAGAAGAATTGAATGTTCGTTGTAAAGATGGAGAGTCAGAGTGATTCGTGGTCGAGGGCAAGAAATTTAACTCACTCTTAGAACCTGATTGGTTAACAGGCTGTGAATGAGTTTCGATTGTTGCTGGTGATCGTTGAGGCGGAACACCGATCGCACCTCCAGGTATTGTTGTCGGTGCCTGTGATTGGGACATTTTAGGAGTTGACTGTCCACTATGCATGATAGTTGATCCTTGATTAACACCAGTAGAATTCATTTGCTGTTGTGATTGAATTTGTTGCATTGATGGCGGTTGTGATAGTTGAGGCGCTGTTGATATTAAGGGAGGCGGTGTTTGCATTGAGTTTGCTAGTGGAGGTGGTGGACCCGCCGACGAGTGTCCAGTTGCTCCTGACATTGGAAAAGGCGATGATGTTGGAGGTAATTGATTCGAAGATCGTTTTGTTACTGCAGAAGACGCTGTTGTCGAGGGCCGCGAAGGCATCTGTAAATTCATTTGGATTGATTAGTTTGATTAAAATGAGAACAATATATTTACGGTAAACGCGATTTTTTTTTCATGCCCACGGTGTTAACTTTGTAACCTTAGAATCAGATAACACGAATTAGTCAAGTTGTTGACCAATAAATTTAAATATCTAATCATAACTGACTGATGATCTAAAAATTGATTTTGTCTGATTGATTCATTGATTCTAATTACAACACACGATTTAACTTAATTTTTTTCTTCATCCTTCTGATTCTCATGAAACCCAATTAAGCAACAAAAAATGACATCGTGAAGACATGATCGCTCGATCGTATAGTATAATTAATTAGATTAATTTTCCCATTCGATCGGGCAATTGATGATTTCATCAACATCATCATACCTGAGGAAGGCTGGAGTGTGATGCTACAACAGGATGTTTACTAGAAGAAGTGAAAGGAGCAACAGCATTTGGATGCTGAGGCGGATTAGTTGCATTCAAGGTTGGAAACGTTGACTGGGCGAGATCAGGGACTGGATTAACTGATGCTGTTGGCCCATAATTCATGGAAAGCCCAGTTGGTGCGTAACCAAAAAGATGAGATTGAGAAGGAACATTGGAGGGATTGACTGAGTTGCTGTTATTATTGGCGAGATTTGGTGATATTTTAGCCTGTTGTTGTTGTTGTTGTTGTTGTTGCTGCTGCTGCTGCTGTTGGGTAGGTTGTGGAGCTTGAGGTCCACCAGGACCAGTTGTAGGTGGACCGAAATTGGTGTGACCCATAGTCATGGAGGTTGGCTTATAAAGCCCGTCGTAGGCTCCAGGCAGAGTACTTGTTGAACCGAGATTAGGAACTAAAGGTCCCATTTTTGGGTCATTCATTAAACCAGATTTAGAACCAGCAGCTACCATGGTTGGTTTCTTCTTTGATGATGATTCTGAAGAGGAGCATGGGGAGTTTTAATTTAACAAAATTTGCATCCAAATTTGGCTATTTTCAAATATGTTTTTATGTAATGTAATCGACAAAAAGTCAATATATTTCAAAGACTAACGTACAAATAGATAGATTGTTAAATAAGCTTAATTTTTACTTGGTTTGCTTGGAAGAGAATACAGTTTCCAGTCTTATTTAAAAGGTACAATCATGTATAAAAGTGTAAAAAAAGCAATCCTATTCTTTAACCATCATATGCTAGAGAAAGAGAAGAAGGCTTTTGGGAAAGTATTCTTTTTGCTCACATCTTGCACCCAAATCGAAACTGTGCCTGAGTCAACATCATTAAATAATATACATAAACTAATTTGTCCACCGAGTGAATTTTATCAAGGGTAGATAATAAGGAGACAAGAACAAGAGGGAGAGAAAGAGAGAGTATCAAGCTATTCTTATAGTATTGCTTAACAACTTCTAAGAGATCTTACTATTAAAAAAGTTTTTATTTTCGCCTAATAAGCCTAAGTTTGTTTTACTTTCTTCGGCTAGACGATCGATGATGAATATACAATGAGACTAATGTTCATAAATATGTACTTGGTAGAAAGAGAAAGAGAGAGTATGATTTGGAGGGCAAGATAAGAGATGAAAGATGATAAGGAGGATGAGAAAGAGATGAAGGTGTCGAATACGATGGTTTAAAGGTGAAGGGTGAGAGATAAATTTGATCAGACAAACAAAAAAGATGCAAGATCTTGATAAGCAAAGTAAACGAAATAGATAATGAGTAAATTGGTGCCTGTGTAACAGAAAAATAATAGTAGCTGAAAAGAAGCTTTCTAATTCTCATCGACATTGTGATTCTCATTCTGATTCATTCTCATAAGAGATCAATTGGATATTTTGTGAGTTACATATTTGTTTTTGAGGATATTTTTGTGCTCATTTTGTAGACTCTTCTTCAGTTTTCAGAATATAATAAATAAACTGAGGAGGAATTCAAGGGAATGGGATTGTCTGCATAAAAATAAGGTATTGGCTCCTCTCCTCAATACACAGTGAGCTCGCTCGACAATAAGATTCGCTCCTCACTAGAATATTAATGGTAATTTTTCTTCAAAGATGATATAGCATGGCATCAGTTCGTTGGAGGAGGAGATACACTGTACTCTTTTCTTTCGGAGATTTGCTACTGAAATAGAGTGATCAGCAAACTGATAAAAAATGGAGAAAGATGAAAAGAAGAAAGCATTTAGCTCAAAACTACAGGCAGAAAAAAATCGAGAATGGTAAAGATGATGAAAAGGAAAGGAAGAATTTTAAAAAATCATTGGAGTTGATTGGGGGATTAGAAGAGCTAGAGAATAGGTAAAGGGGAGCCTGATTAATTGAATACTGACAAAAAAACGAAAGAAGGATAGAGAAAAAAAAGAAACGGATAAGATGGAAGGATAGAAAAGATGGGATGACAGAGTAAGAAATTCGAGAGAGACCGATGGATTGGGAAGCATCAAAATGCTGAACAAAAGATGCAACTCAATTATCGACTTTTCTTTTTCTTTATAGTGAGTTTAATTTTAAGATGCTCGCAGTAAAAAAATAAAGAGATGAACTTGCGATGCCAGGGAGAAGAATAGAAGAATGACAAGAATAGAAGATGACCAATGATGATAAAGAGTGATAGAGGGTTGATGGTAACTGATATTCTTTTGATTCACAATAGATGGTAGAGTGGTGGTGTGGTTGGTTGGTTGGTTTTGTTTATTTTCAATGTTTCTAACCTGATTCAGAATCACTGCTATCAGATGAGCTACTTGAACTGGAACTGGAACTGGAATCGCTATCACTTGAGCTTGAGCTACTTGCGCTTAATCGTGAGCCCATATTGTCCACATGAGAATTCTCTGAATCTGTAAAAGCGTAAGGATCTGTAAATAATAAGCGGAAGGTCAAGTTTTGGTCGTTTATGGTTAATGGTTGAGTTCAATGATCAACAACATTCCATTAGTTATAGACCATAGGGTTATCTTCTCAAGGAAGATTAAATGTATTATGTAATTGGATTAAAGGCCAGAAACCTTTTTGCCAAATTTGTTGAAAAGAGACCCTCACCTTTCTTTTGTTTTTTAGGATTTGTCGGTTCATTCAATTTACCCGATAGAATTTTCATCTTATTTTCTAATTCTAGTTGTTTCTCTGCAATTTGTTCTCCTCTCGTTTTTCCGTTATTTTTTTTGGGAGCTGCTGTTTCGATACAGAGACAACATTATTAGAGAAAGTTGAATAGAAAAAGATAAGATGAAATTGAATGAAAAGGTTAGTGATAAGGTCAACATTAAACATTAAAGTAAGCAGAAAAATGATCTTACTATATCTTTTTCTGGGTTTTTTCGTTAAACAAGAGGCAACATAAGCCTCTAATTCACGGAGCGTTGAAGGCTTGAGAGTTTCGAAGTCTATTTCTATTTCGTCTGGATTGGAATCCCTTAAAGATGGCTCTCTAGATTGAATTATATGAACAACATTTCCTAATTTTTCACCTAAAATAAAAAAAAAGAAATTGAGTTAAAACATGACATTTTCGAATAGAAATATTTGTATAAAATCTAATGCACTAAGAATACTAACCTGGCAACTTATTAATATCAAGGCTAAGCTGTCTCTTTTCATCATAAGACATTGGCTTAGCATTGTCTTCATCTTCACTATCAAACGCAGGTACGGCTTTATTAACCTTCTTATTAGCTTTGCTATTGGTCCGCTGTCTCTTGGCTGGTTGTCCGACTGGTTTTTGGTTTGCTGGTGTTTTGGCTGCTCCAGCTGCACCACTTCTTGCCTTGGTTTTACCCGAAGTTGATGGCACTGGAGCATTATCAATGATGGGACCTGCACCAGCACTAGAAGTTGAGGCTACTGGACCAGAAGTCGGCGGAGCATCAACCTCTTCCATTTTAAAATCTATTCTATCACCATGTTTCTCCTTTTTAGATTTGTTTTTAAATTTTTTCTTTTTCTTATCCTTTTTAGAAGATTTCATTAAGACTGGCGTTAATTCGGAAATTTGTTCGGTAATCTTTTTAAGTTCTTCTTGCAATTGTTTTAATTTTGCTGAGTTTTCATTTTCAGAGTCACTTTCACTTTCCGAACTACTAGCCGATGAGCTTCCACTAGAACTTGAACCAGTACTATCCCCACCGTCATTAGATGATCTAATAGGTTCGTCTGGCATTTTGGCGTATCTCATTTCAAAAACGTCCTAGATTAGAGAGAAAAGAATAATAAATGTTAAAATTAGGATTATTTAGAACAAGAGATGTGACAAATGCATGAAACTGAGGCTCAAATTGTACAAATGAGACATCAGCGATTAGTTCTGTCAAGTTTATTCTTCCTCTGGCTGATGAAGAAGGTTCAATAAAATTGTTCCAACTTCCTGTCCAGCTTGAGGTAAACAAATAAAAAAAACAGTTCAATTACCTGAAGCTTACGTGCCATCAAAACTACTTCGTGATCGGGAGGGTTATATTTGTAACAATTGGTGAATATCAATCTAACATCAGCGGCAAAGTCATCTGGTTTCTTATACTCTCTTTTTTCCATCTTTGTCTATAAAATGATTAAAAAAAAGTGAAATTAGAAAAAAAATAATCCCAATGATAAATGAATATGAATAATCGTAAACTTTAATCACCTTGACTGTTCCCAAGTCCATTGGGTGTTTAATTATATCATAATAGTCGGATAAAGCTAAAGAAACGACATCGACTGGCTTATAAAATGGCCACGCATATCCCGCATGTTTCTTTGCGAATAATTCTTTTAAAATATTGGAACAGTATTTCATCTGTTCGGAAAGTTTTCCTTTCCTTGCTTTTGAAACGTGTTGTGCGCACTCAGGTAGCTCTTTGGAAGGTTTTTTGATAGGCCTTCCACTTTCCCGTCTAGTGGACATTTTTGTTGAGACTTCGTAATTGACTGGAGGGAAACTGTTGTCAAAAGATGAGATACCAGTCGTTGTATCCGCTTTCCTTTTCACCCCTTTAGCGGCTTTTGCTCCTTTTGTTTTGATTGGGACAGATTGTACCGGTGTTAATTGACATGTTGATGGTACATGTTGTACATATGTGACTCCTGGTGCTGATGATGGCCCCAATAGATTTGAAGAAGTAGTTGGCGTTGAAGGCTTATTTAAATTATATGCACTCTGAGGTCTAATTTGTGGTGTCTGATTAAATGAAGGGCTTTGGTTAACTAGTGTTTGTGGTACATTTGGAGTTAACGAACCAGCGGCAGTCAAAGGGGGAACAACACTCTGATTAACTGTTGTCTGTGTAGCATTCTGAGATGCAAGCACATTCTCAGGTACTCCATGGACAGAGCCAATACCAGAGTCGGTGAAAGAAGATGGAGTTAAAGGTGCTATAGAGGATGGAGTTGTTCCGCCAACTATCGATGTATTAGATGAACCTACAGAAATACCTCTACCTCTAATAGGTGCACCTCGACGACCTTTTTTACCTCTACCCGCACCTTTACCTGCAGGCATGTTTAAAGATTCCTCCACTGGTGGCATTTCCCTTAATTGTGTATTAAATAATTTTTCTAATGTTTGAGCCATGTAAACCACATCTTCACCCGGTTTGTTGTAAGTGTAACAATTTTGAAACATAGTCTTAAAATCGTGTATACACTCTTTAGATGAATAATACCAAAAATTGTCTAGCCTCTTCTTAATTGTACCCAGATCCATTGGATGCTTAATTATGTTATGATAATCTGGTAATTTGTATTTAACAGTGTCCACTGGTGTCTTGAAAGGCCAGGCAAATTGATGCTTGTTAACTGCTTTATATACTTTTTGGTTGATGAATTGAAGCTGATTTGTATTACGGCGGGGTTTATCCTCTGAGGGTAGATATGGAGGTTGCACTATTCCATTAACAGGCTCATATCTAGGCTCTTCTTCAATATCTGAAAACATATTAACCACCGCCATTTTATCATCTTCTGGCAAGGTTATTTGCTTCGTCTGTTGTGGTTGATTATTATTTAATTGAACATTTGATTTTTCTTGTGAGGTACCTTGATCATCTTGATTTTGTTTATCTTCTTTTGCACCACCAGCAGCCGGCTCAGGATCGGACATTTTGTGTGTGTCCCACAATTTGTTGATTAACCCAAACACTCACACACACAACACAGAGAGCAACAAGAGAAAAAGAGATAGATAGATAGATAGATAGATAGATAGAGAAAGAGAGAGAGAGAAAAATAGATAGAAAGAAAAAGAGAGAAGAAAATATATAGAGAAAGAAAGAGGATAAAGGGAAGAAAGGAAAAAAAAGAAAGACAAGAAAGAGAGAATGTGAGTAACACTTATTTCTTGTGATGTTGGTGTTGATTTTGTTTTCTGTGTGTAAAATTTTTTTTTTGTTTTTTCCTTTGTATAATCCGTTTATTGTCACCACTATTTTACCCCCCAAATATTATATTATCACGAGGGTCCTGAGGTGTTACACTATCACTGGACACCAAATATGCCAATAAATATTGTCACAAATGATGAACAATTAATTAATGAAAAAAACAAAAATTAAGATGATGAGAAACAAGACCAACACACACAATCCGGAAAGGAACAGTAGAAATAAAGAAAGAGAAATAGAAAGAGAGAAAGAGAAAAAGAGAGAGAC
The DNA here is from genome assembly GCF_014898815.1 of Panonychus citri. Lineage (NCBI taxonomy): Eukaryota > Metazoa > Arthropoda > Arachnida > Trombidiformes > Tetranychidae > Panonychus > Panonychus citri. The sequence continues at coordinate 2,724,542 of NW_026515543.1, read as the reverse complement.
AAAGAAGGTAAGAGAACCGCCATCTTCTGGTAGGATAAGAGTTGTTCCAACTCCGCGCAGATTATGATTGGTTGATGAACCACTTGCGCATGCGCACACACATTTAGAGCTTTTCAATTTTCTCTCTTTCTCTTTCTTTTTTTCTCTCCACCAACAATCAACATGGATCAGTTTTCCCAATCTTCAAATTGGTTTGGACTTTTTTTTTCGGTTCTTCTTTTTTTCTCCTTCTTTTACTTTGTTGGTTTTTTAAACAATTCTTTTCGTATGAAAATGTTTCATTTCTTTCAATTTTTGTGATGTTAAACACTTTTTACACTAATCAAGTTAACAATTAACTATTAATTAACAATTAAGGTTATTTAATTGTGTGGAATTAATTAATTTAAGTTGACTGGTTTTCTTCGCATTAATGGTATACACACACACACCTCTTTTTGTCCTTAGAGTGATAATGTGTTAACAAAAAGCTTCCATTTCCTCTATTGGCGGTTACTTTTGAATCTTATCTTATTTTCAACGGTTTTTTTTCTTCTTCTTTCAATTTATCTTCTTCTTCTCCATTTTCTCTTCTTTAGTTTTTTTTTTCTCTTCCGATGGTATTTTATTCTTATTGGCTTTTTGCTGATAAAAATAATTTTTTTCAATTTTATTTGAAGAGGTGGGAAAAAAGCTTAATGGATGGTCAATCTTTGTTAATCTCTTTTCTGTTGGATTTAATCATCAATTTCTCTATCCCTCATTCGTTGTTCACTATCTTCTTGTTAGTTATCTTAATTCAATCTGTGAAATTTTTTTAATTTGGTTTGTTTTTTTCTCCAAAGAAATTAAGATCCTTTATGTCAATCATTCAACTCTATTTGTTATCAAATCTCGTAGATTTGTTAGATTAAGAGAATTGGCTTTTCTTTGCCTTCTCGATTTCTCATTTTAACAAATTGCATTACGATGTTATGACTTATGCATCGTCTAAAAAAACCCCCGATGAGAAAACACTGTCAATGATTTTTGAAGGTGAAAATGATGTCGAGATGAGAAAACCATTTAGTAGGCCAATTGAGGTGATGATAACTCAATTATCTTCGGATAGTTGAACAGTGATGACAACAAAACTAAATAAACATCACTTTTTAAACAACAACAATAAACAATTATCTCGATGCAGAGATTTTTTTCTAATTGTTGTCAATCTTCAACCATCAAATCGCCTCTTGAATAATTTTCTTTTTCTTTTTCCATACAGATACAAAATTGGACTATCTATCAATTCTACTGTCAATCAAATCAAATAAACGATTAACAATTTAATCACAAAGAAAAAGCACAAAAATCAACAAGAGGAACAACAACAAAAATCAACAGGAAATTAACAATTACTCAAACTGAAAGAAAATTGAATATGTAACACAAAGTGAATTTGAATATAAACACTTAAGTAACATATTCTTTCACAATTTAGATGTAGGTGGAATATCAGAATTAATCATCAACAATCAAATACATAATTTGGAGAGCGAGAGAGTAATAAACATATAGAATCGGATTAAAGGCCCAATAGAAACGAGGAAAATGTTTGGGTTCCTGTTTCTTTATCCAAGAAAATTATTAATATTCTTATGATTATGGATTGATTTCTTTTCTCTTTCAAAACAGATTATGGTTGGAGAAGTAGAGAAGAGGGAGAAGAGGGAGAAAAATAGATGATTATGATTATGATGATGATGATTAAGCCGAAAGTCAAAAGTGATTAAAGAGCAACAAATAGACGAGAGAGAGAGAACAAAATTGGAGAATAGAAAAAGTGAACAATCAATTTTGACACTTTTCTCTATTCTCTTTGATTGTGATCACATTTTGATGGAGAAAACAATTGATTATAACATGATGATTATCCACAGGAAGAAATTGAGAAATTTTCAACAATTAGTTAATTGTAAGAATATGAATCGTAACAGAAAACATATTTACTCATATTGAAGATGAACAGACACAATTAGATGTTGATGATTATCCAAATTGATTGTCGATTGTTAATCCAATGGATCTGCACATGAAAAATATGAAACAATTGTTAGTTAATCAGCAACAATTAAGAACAAGTTGATAAATAACATTAATCATGAAGAAAATGATGTTAATGTGTTGGCGTTGGAAAAAAGTAGTTAATATAAAATCAATTGTTTCTCTTAATGGAGATGAAATAATCAAGATGGCGACTCCATTTTCTTCATTACAATTAACTAATCATCGTGATCGTCATCAAATTACACGGATAATTACAAGTGAAAGATTAACTTGGTTGATGAAGAAAAAAAAAGTTAAATCAACAATTAACTGCGAACCTTTTGATACAATTGATTAACGAGCAATTTAAATTTACACCGATTGGGAAGAAAAATGTTCCAACAATTAGATTTGGTTGTCAGTTTTTTGTTTGCTATTAATTTATTATCACAATTTACTTAATTTAGTTATCATAAAAAAGGGCAACAATCAATTGTTACCCTTAAAAATTAAGGCTAATTCAAAATTATCTCAATCGGATTAACTTTTTTTTTTTCTTCCTCTCTGTTAATTCAAAGTTAATCCTCCAATTGGTTTCTGACTTTCATTTATTATTATTGATATTAAATTGTTATTAAATTAATACACGTTGAAATGATCACATTGATATGGAATTAAATTAAATCATCATCATAACAATGATCAGTTGGAAAGAGTGAAAATGATTAACTATTAGCTGACAAAACAATTAGCCATCAGATTGAAGTTTGATATGTTAACTGTAAATGGCTTAATCAGTTGATTGTTACTAATTAATTTTAAAAGTGAAACTGAATCAATTGTTGAGGACACAAATTAATTTGTTACACATTAATCAACAGTGATTACAATTTACTCATTGTAATTACTGTTCAATGTAAACAAATTTCAACTGATTGTTATTACTATTAAATAAACAGAATGACAATTATTTTCATGATTGATTAACAATCAGTTAAATTTAATCATCATCATTTTGATACATTGAATAAAAACAAAGTTTAAATATTTACTTTTAGCAAACAACAATCAAGACAACAATCAAAAGTAAATTGTAATTGTAATTGTAATTGTGGTTTAAAAAAGCTCATGATTAACTCAACTAATTTAGTTGGAATCAGTGTGATCGCAAATTCTTAATCCAGTTATCGACACACTTTAAATTTAATCACAAGTTAATCAAGTGAATCGATTGTTATGATTAGGCAATACTGATAATAATAAACACGTTATAAAGCACGTGCTGAACGCGCGTTAGTGGTTAAGGTGAAATCCATTCAATTTGGTCAAGTGCTCGTGTGCTTATGTGTTGAACAATTAACTAATTTATATGAATAACAATTTGATTAACAAGATTTACTAATTCTGATCATTATCATCATCTAATATCATGATAATATTATAGGTTTAGAACTGATAATCACTCCCAGAACTTATAATAATAATATAGGTTGAGAATCTATTCCCATTGGTATAGGTTGAGAATTTGAGCAATTTGTTGATTGTAATCAGAAAATTGGTGAATTTTTACTAACAATTAAGAAAAACAAAAGAAGAGAATTAAAAATAATAATAGAAACCAATTTAAGTCAAGAGATTTTTAATTTTTCTCTGAAAGAAAAAAAAACTTTTCCAATGATAAACTTGGAATGGAAATTGTTACAATTTGATAATTATGATTAATAATTTTCGAAAGATTTGGTTTTTCTTAGCATTCTGTTGGTAGAAAAATTAATTTATTAATTGTGAGAGTTTTTTTGTTGATTGTTGATTACTTTGAATTGGAAAAATAGTAAAAATTTGTGATCAGTTAGTCTTTGAGAGGAAAATTGTTTTTCTTTTGGTTCTAATTGTTGATCATTGATTATGATGAGAATCCCAAGTTGGTGATGAAGATGAAGATAAAGATGAAGATGATGATGAAGATGATGAGGTTTCGATGTTGATCTGATGATTTTGAAATGATCCATTGGATGGATGAAGAGGAATTCGCTGTTCGGCTGATCCACCTCTCAGAATTTCCGTCATAAAGGTGATGTACATCACCGCCAATCGCAAGGTCTCAATTCGTGATAAGCGTTTTTCGTACGCAAAGGTCGGTACTTTTTTCCTCAATTTATCGAAAGCAGTGTTCAAGTGGTACATTCGTCGCCGTTCCCGAATATTGGCCGCTCTTCGTTGAGCCATAGTTGCAACTCGACGACGAGGTTTGCTTGATGATTTACCATTGGTACTATTTGGATGATGATTGTTGGTGTTTGAACAAATCAATGGACAATCAGTTGGTAAATTGTTGTTATTTGATTTAGTTCTCATCATTGGTGAGGGTTTTGTTGATGAGGAGGATGAAGATGAGGATGAGGATGATAATGGTGATGAAGATGAATCTGGAATTTGAATACAGTTAATTGTTGTTGTTGGTGGTGATTCTGTTGATGAAATTGACTTTAAACATGGACAAAGTTTATCATTACAAGATAATTGGGTTACAATTAACTGATCACTGGTTTTACTTGGTGATTGTTTCAATTGGTTGTTGACAATTAAAGGTGACACTGGTGATGATGGTGGAGATGTTGATGATTTAATTGATGATGATGAGCAATGTTGTTGATTAAGATGATATTGTTGTTGATTGTGATGATAAGGTAAATATAAATTATTATCATTATGATTTAATCCAATTTGAAATTGATTAATTTGATATGGATTATGTGTTGATTGTTGATCATTTGCATTCCATTGGTGGCAATTAATTAAATTATGAAAATAATCACTTGCTTGGGGTCGATTTATATCATTTGGATGTTGATTAAGATGATTGGTATTACCTTGATTGTTACAATTAAATGTTGATTGATATGGTGATAAATTTGTTGTTACCTTTGGTATTAATGAGACTAATTGTTTACCTTGAGGGGATTTAATTGTTGTTGTTGTTGATGAAGATAAAGTTGGTGATGAAATTGGTTTGTTGATTGAAATTATTGTTGATTTAGTTAAATTACGGGTTCGATTACGTGAACAATTAGGATTTAAATTGTTTGCAACATGATTAGTTGAAGGAAAGTGTAACAATGATGAAGATGAAGATGATGTCGGTGATGAAGAAGATGATAAAATGAAATTCATATTATCTGATGTGTGAAAATGATCAACAATCAATGGTTCACTTTTAACCATTATGGTTAACAATTAAAATTGATCACATTTAGATAAATATTAATTTACTCTTGATTGAAGAGTCAAGAAAAAAGTTCAATAATATTTGATTGATTGTTGATCAAGTATCACCAATGAAAAAAAGTCCAAGTTAATATATTAACTCATATATTTATCGTTTTTAATTAACTTTCACTTAAATTGTTGATGTGTTGATTGTGTGTTGACTGATCCGTTAATAGTGAATCACAAAAAAATTGATGACAAATCAACGGCAATTGGTTATTGGAATTGTAATTCACAGAGTAAATTGTTGAATCAATTCAACTGTAAATTGATTTGAATTACACAGTTTAGTTAATTTAAGATAAATTTCTTATTACATTTTAGTTTAAGAAAATTTTTCTCTACAATTAATTTTATCATTCTCATAGTTGTTCCATAGTAGATGTAAGTTAATTGTTACACTAGAAATAGAAGAAAAATCAACTTAATTGTCTCAATTAAGTGCCAATATTAAGAGAGAGAAAATGTCAATTGTTATTAAACAGAAATCAATCTCAAGTGATGTTGACCGAAGTTTATTTCCGTTTCAAAAGATCACAAATCTTTACAGCTCACTTTTCATCCTCATCCTCATCCCTATCATCATATTTATCTTCATCATCATCTTTGCCCCTTTTCTGCAATAATATCACCTCCACTTTCTCTCTCTCTCTCTCTCTCTCTCTCTCTCTCTCTCTCTCTCTCTCTCTCTTTAGCATATGCTTTTCATTTCGAATCAAAAAAGTGTTTCCCTAAATTGTTATATTAATATGAAGGAAGAGGAAAGATGATGATGATGATGATGATGATGAGGATGAGGATGAAAGTGATCCACAGAAACTCCGCCCTTTATTCATACTTCGAGAAGAGATTATATCTTTTTCTATTCTTTTTTTCGTCTTTTCTTGTGGTTCTAAGGCTTATTGTGATTCTTCATCATCCTTATCATCATCTCGATCATCATTATCTCTCTAAGTTATTATAACTGTTCTTGATCATCATCATGTCTCTTTATCTCTCAGATTTAATCATCTTTTTGATTCTTTGACTTTTTTCTCGTTTTTTTTTGTTATATGATTTTCGGTGAATTTCATCTTCTTCCGTTTCCTCTCCTCCTTCAACATTATCTTCATCTTCCTCCTCCAACCAATGATAAACTACAATTGATTGTTTCTTAATAGTTTCTTCATTCTCACTGGTTAATTCTGATTCACCTCCAACTGAATTTACAGGTTGAACATGCGCTTAATTCAATGATTAACTTTAATTCACTTCAATTGTAACTTAGATTTGAATTTATCCTCATGATGAACAATTGAATTCATTTTCTCATTGACTCAATTGTTTTCTTACTAGATGATTGTTGATCAAGAGATCGATTTGTTCAATCAACTAAATTCATGATGAATTATAATTCTTGATCAGATGATCAAAAGATACAATGTAATGTTTTAATTTTCATTTTTAAGTTGTAATAAATTATATTTTTTTTCTTAAATTTGATCATTTTTCAATAAATTATATTACAATTATGTTCGGTCCGATGATTGGATGAATTGGATTGAGTTAATTACAATTGCGTAAGTAAATTGTTCAACGACGATTAATTTTTCCTCGATCACGGTCACGATCATTGTGACGATCTTTAAGTCGATCCCTTTCTCGATCTCTCCTGAGATCTTTGTCATAGTCACGATCTTTTCGATAACTTCTATCTCGATCTCTATGATGATCTCGACTTCGACTTTGATCTCGTCGTTTAGAACTTTCATCTTTTTCGTATTTTCTATCTCTATAATATGTATCTCGATCTCTCTTTCGATTATCATCCTTTCGACTTTCTCCCTCTCGATCTCTATCACGATTTCTTTCATATCTTCTATGCTCATCTTTGGAATATTCTTTACGTCTTGGAATCTCCCTAACATCAGAATAATCAGTGTGACCTCTTCGATGGTCTCTATTATTTCCCTCATGGCGACGATCTCTCGATCTTGTTACTGGACTTCTCTCTTTGGTTACCGATTTGGCACCTTGGTTTCTCTTTGAAGCTGATTTTCGATGCCATTTGTACTTAGCAACAGATTGACTGAAATCAACGTGAATTCGGCGATCATCAATTAAAACATTATCCATTTTGAAATAAGCCTTTTCACAGGCTTCGACCTCTTCGAATTCAATGAAAGCGTATTGTAAGGAATCTCCCGTTTTTTGATCTCTGATTATTTCACATTCTGTTATTTTACCAAATCGTGAGAAAATCACGTCTAAATCTTCCTCTTTAGTAACTGGATTAAGTTTACAGACGAACAGGACATTAGGATAGATGTAGTTGTTTCAAGTGATATCAAAAACCCTTGTTTTCTGACTGAAGGACAATTAAAATCAATTGTGATTTTATTAATAATTTTATTTAGTAAATTTAGTAAAATGAAATTAATTATTTTTTCGTTTTTTCGTTTCGAGAGTGTAATATCTGGTGTAGTACCCGGAGTCCCACCGGGAGTTTATCCAGGAGGATCAGTTGGAGGAGCTTATCCTTACCAAGGATATGGAATTTAATTTATACTTTAGCTAACATATAGCAAATTCAATTATATCACCACCACCCAACCACCCAACCACCTACAACACTCAAGCAACCAACCAATAAACCACCTTCTTAATTACTTCCCCTTTATTTTTTCCGAGTTTTGTTCATTCAGCTAATCAACTTGTACTCTTAACGAATACTTGTCGATTTAGTGTAATAATGATCATTAAACTAAGCTCACTTTTGTTTATTAGTTGATTGCTGAGGCTAAGGAAACAATCTGGTTGAACTAATTAATTACAATCGCTAATTGTTTTGATATTCTCATGATTAGTTTGAAACAAAAATCATTCTCTTATCGTGATTGTATTTGTTTATTTGATTGTTAACTTGATGATTAGAAGATGTTTCTGATTAACTACAATTATCAGTTTATTGATTCCACAATAATTGATTTACAAGAATTTTTTGTCCTCGAGGATTTTGGCCTTTCGATCCCGATGCAGCTTGTTAACATTTAGAATGACGACTTTTTTCAACTTCGATCAAATTTCCACTTGCTGGTAGTGGTCCGATTGTAAATTCGTCATCTTCATCATTACTACTATCATCACAAGAGATCAATCGTTGTTGTTTAACTTACTATTTATAATTTGATTGAATTGTAATTGAGGTAAAAAAATCCATCAAAAGTGTTTAATAAGTTAATAACATTTGATTGTTATCCTAATCATTTTTTTGATACTTTAAACTGTATCCAATTCACTTGACTTTATGAAAATTTAGAAAAATCAAAGAGAGTGAATATCATTTTTTCAACCGGAAGGCTCTTTATTTTTATGGCCTTTTTGAAAAAACTCGTTATAAGCAGAAAAAACTGAATGACAGGACCAATAAACATCGAATTTGTCTTCGAGTAAGTTGAACATAACCGCCAAACACGACCAATCAATGCAAGTTGAAGATTTCCGAAGGTGAAGGCCTTTGAATAAAGACTTTTGAGCTCGATTCAATGTAAAAACAGATGATTCTTGTTTGATGAAAGGACCTAATTGCAGATTATCAATGCCAGTTACTAAATGGTTGATTGGATTGGATTTCTCATCTACAGAAAAATAGAAAAACATAAGATATGACAACAAGGGATACACGAGTAAGAAGTAGTAGGCGTAAAGGTAGAGAGAGAGATAGAGAGAGAGAGAGAGAGAGAGAGAGAGAGAGAGAGAGAGAGAGAGACAAGAGTAAGAAGAGGTAAAAAGAGAGCAAAACAAATAGTCAAATCAATTAATATCGAATATTATTTCAATTAACATTTCCATAATTACCATTTCCATAATTAACAGGGCCATAATTAACAGGATAATAATAGTCCCATACAAAACCCAAGGATACCATTTCTTCAATTGCCCGCCTGGTAAGTAATGGACGGTTATGTCCATTCGTGTTCACATAGTTTCGATACACCGTAAAGGTTAGATAATGGTTGAAAACCCTATCGCCATCATCCAAAATAGTCAGCGAATAGGAAAGTACCTCAATATTAATTGGATTGGCAATACGTCCTTGGTTATTTCGCATAGGCCGTTTAAAAATGTCCCGTAAAGTATTATATTGAAGCGTATTTATAGCTAACGACACCTATCATGAAGAAAAGAATAAAGAAATTACGAATTACATTTCTAGAAGACGAATTTGATTCCATGAAAACATCAACAATTTTCTCAAGAAGTTCAATCAATTCATTGGACAGATAGGCCGTCATGAAGGCTTTAACAGTAACTGAAATGTAACTGAATTCATGGAATTAATTATAAAAAATTACCTGATTTTGTTGGAACATAATGGATTGGCCACTTTTTTCTCGTAATTCAATGACAATTTTACGATTCCTTTCGAATTTCAACTGGATAAACAAGAGAATGAGATTTAAAGAAAGGAGAAAATCAAAGAAATTTAAATTGGGTGAACTAAATCGCTAATAATACTTGATGATGAAAATAAATTCTGTTGTGTTTGGGTGATGAGGACAAACTGATGATTGTCTTTTATTTAATTATCACAAGTTATTCAATTTATCTAACATGAAAACTAATCATTCTAATCAAATAATCATCACCATCAAGCCATCCTCATCTCAAATCATAATTGTGATCTATCCATTAAACGAGAGAGAACCACAATTAACAATCACAATTAGATGATTACATTTGGTAAAAAATAACAAAAAGACAACATGAGAAAAGAACAACTTTTCTGCCATCTGGCGGATGAGGATGGCTCTCTTCTTATTCTTTCTTCTTTCTTCTTAATTTCAACACTTTGAACTAATGGACACCATCGATAAGTGTGTTGAATAACCACTGGCTCCACCTCCAACCATTAACGCTCATCTTACCAAAATTTTTGATAACATGGGTTTAAGAGGAAATTCAGCCATTCGACGGCCGAGTCGAGTGAGAAGACCTCATCCGTGATGTTATCACAGATTTCGGCTTTGACCATTTAAACGTCAATGTCATCGTCAGTGTAGAGAGACCCCTTCAATGTTTCAAGTGAGTGTCATAGTTACAGGGTAATTACTTCCTCACGTTTCATGCAGTTCTCATTGAGGTCTAATATCATCTGATGTTTGCACTTTGGGCCTAACCTGTCTCATCTTTTCACTCGGCCGTGTCAATGCTCAGTAGAATGTTGGTCGTTCTTTTACCTTTTACCTGAATCAGTTTGTTCTCTAATTAACGCGAAATGAGGCTATTCATCAAAGAGTAATGAAGTAAGAGAGAGCCCAAGATACGAAAAACTTGGAGTTGTTCTTGTATGACGAAAGAGGGCGCTTGTCGATTTCTCTTTCTTTTATCTCTTTCTTTTTGAGATAAAAGTTAACAAAAATTTTTCTAAAAAGAAAGAGAAAAGAAAGAGAAAAAGAGAGAGGAAATTCATAAAAGAAAGCGAAAAGAAAGACTACTTTCTTCTCAAAAAGAAAGAGGAAAAAGAAAGAGAAATGGAAAAGCGCCTTCTTTCGCCATACAAGAAAACTATGCTTTTGGATTTTTGGTTTACTGCAGCCTCTTATTACTACTCTTTGCTATTCATTGTTTTAGGTATATGGCAGGATACTAATTCTGCCACTTGACTTTTCTACTATCGTTGTCTGCTTATCGTTCCTCAATTGTTTTCTTACTTGATGATTGTTGATCAAGAGATCGATTTGTTCAATCAACTAAATTCATGATCAATTATAATTCTTGGAGTGATCAACTTGATCAGATGATCAAAAGATACAATGTAATGTTTTAATTGTCATTTAAAGTTGTAATAAATTATATTTTTTTTGCTTAAATTTGATCATTTTTCAATAAATTATATTACAATTATGTTCGGTCCGATGATTGGATGATTATCTTTAAATTGGATTGAGTTAATTACAATTGAGTAAGTAAATTGTTCAACGAAGATTAACTTTTCCTCGATCACGATCACGATCATTGTGACGATCTTTAAGTCGATCCTTTTCTCGATCTCTTCTGAGATCTTTGTCATAGTCACTATCTTTTCGATAACTTCTATCTCGATCTCTATGATGATCTCGACTTCGACTTCGATCTCGTCGTTTAGAACTATCATCTTTCTCGTATTTTCTATCTTTATAATATGTATCTCGATCTTTCTTTCGATTATCATCCCTTCGACTTTCTCCCTCTCGATCTCGATCTCTATCACGATTTCTTTCATATCGTCTATGCTCATCTTTGGAATATTCTTTACGTCTTGGAATCTCCCTAACATCAAAATAATCTTTGTGACCTCTTCGATGGTCACTATTATTTCCCTCATGGGGACGATCTCTCGATCTTGTTACTGGACTTCTCTCTTTGGTTACCGATTTGGCACCTTGGTTTCTCTTTAGAGCTGATTTTCGATGCCATTTGTACTTAGCAACAGATTGACTGAAATCAACGTGAATTCGGCGATCATCAATTAAAACATTATCCATTTTGAAATAAGCCTTTTCACAGGCTTCGACCTCTTCGAATTCAATGAAAGCGTATTGTAAGGAATCTCCCGTTTTTTGATCTCTGATTATTTCACATTCCGTTATTTTACCAAATCGTGAGAAAATCACTTCTAAATCTTCCTCTTTAGTAACTGGATTAAGTTTACAGACGAACAGGACATTATCGGGTGGTTTAACATCTTCCGAGGGTAAATCTCCAATCATTTCCAAAATGGTCGCCGCTGCTTTACTTTCTTGTACCTTGGGATCCATTTCGGGCTTTTCGTCAATATTGTGAGCGATACATATTTTTGCGATAATTTCATCTGATGGTTCTGGTGAAGAATCAGGATATTGTTTTATCAAATCAGGAGGATCATCAAAAGGATCAGCTAAAATTATGGAATGGGTTATGATTATGTCAGAGAAAAATAGCTCGTTCATCTTGGTAAGTGTTTCCAAACCTTCAACCACATAACCGAAAACAGTATGATTACCATCAAGATAATCTAAATTTTCTCGTAGAGTGAAAAAGAATTGGGATCCATGTAAATCATCACCATTATTAACCATGGAAACTGTTCCTAATCGGGTATGATTAACTTTTGGAACCATTTCCTTACGGAAAAATTTAACTGATCCACCATCAAGGAAAGCGAAAATTGATTGTCCACCCTTGCCAGTTCCAGAAGGATCACCAGTTTGAGCGATAAAATCTTTCTCTATTCTATGGAAAATACAGAAATTGTAATATTTCATTTTACACAATTTAAGAAAATTATAACAACATTTGGGTCTCTCTTCAATCAACAAATCGATGGTTAAATCACCAACACTTGTTTCAATGACAACCGACATTGTCAATGGAATAACAGCCAAAACAATACGAAAAACACAAACAATTTAATTCAATCACAATCAGTTAATAAAATATCAACATTGAATTCAACATTTTGGAAAAAAACATTTTGTCAACAAAAGAAAACCGATCGACATTTCCATCGACAGGTGTCGCTACCAACTGACGATCAGAATTTTTTTCTAACAGATGATCAACTAATCACGTTTTCTTAATTTCCATTTCCTTTTTTAAATTATCATTTAAATTTGAGTATTTAAATTGAATTAAATTGTTGAATTTGATCATTTCCGTCAACAGTTAACTTGAATAAGTGTCCATGTCTTTGTTTATTCTTTCTCGTTTGGAGGTTAAGGTGAATTTCTTATTCCATCTCTATTTCTATAAAAGTTGTTTCTTTCTATTGGAAACTGTTAATTGATTATCCTCTCGATTGATCTTCTTCAGGTAAATATTTTATTCTGTTTAACTGAGTTCACATCTCTGTTATACTTAGTTAGACGGTGATAATACTGTTGTCATCGTTTATATCCAATCAGAGAAAAGTAAAATAAAATCTCTGGACGATGAACTCATCCTTTTTATGTGAGTTTGAAGAAGGGTTTTGACACCGAATTGACTAATTGTGACCTCTGTGAATCCTTGATAATGAATAAACTGATATCATTTGTCAAAGACACCCCAGAATGTATACATAGAGAATAGTAAATTCAACATGTCCGTAACGACTCTCATAAAAATGAATACGTTTTGTTGAGTCTCGTATTTAATTGTTTATACACTCAGATTTATTAACTTATTTTCTTTTTCTCTCTTTTTTTCTAGAATGTGACCTGACTATAAAACGATTAATGATGTTCGATGAATTAATTGTACTGTTGATCCTCAGGTAATTGGAATTGTTTTTCTTTGCTCCTTTAGCTTTTCTCCCTCTACCTGGGCAGGAATATGAGTAATTAATTTCACTATTCTAATATCAGTGAGAGGAAGATAAATAACAAAAATAATCTCTGAATCTTGATCTTTTTTAGAGTTTCAGTTTCATGAATTTGTAACATTTTTTTCTATTTATCTCCAGACCTAAACCGATGGAAATGGTAATAATTAACTTAGACCAGGATGATAAATGGAAATTGAATCGAACTGAATAAATTTCCTAATCCTGATCACTCTACCTTTGAGTTTGTCATGATTCAAATCTTCGTTTTTCTTCATGATAATGAATCTTGAGGTAAATTGTTTTTTTTTTACTTAAAATCCGTCAACCTCTGTCTCTGTCATGGTTGGATTATAATATTAATACTATTATCGTGGATTTGACCGCAGAGGATATTGAACGAAAACTCTGGTCTGTATGGTGCTTCTCATCTTAGTTTTAGGGGTTTCATTGATGATTTTTGACATTCAATTTAATTTGTGAGACCTCTGTTTTAAATGACGATGCTACGGTTAATATCATTGTTCATAATGTTTGCAGAGAATAGTAAATTATATATTCCAAATATCGATTCTCGTACAAATTAAAATGTTTTATTGAGTCTCGTTCTTGATTATTTGAACACTTAGCTTATTGACCATATTTTTTTGTGTTTTCTTTCTGTTGATCTAGAGATTGTGATCATACTATCAAACGATTAATGATGTTCGATTTATTAACTGTACTGTTGATCTTCAGGTAATTGGAATTGTTTTTCTTTGCTTCCTTTAGCTTTTCCCTCTACCTGGGCAGGAATATGAGTAATTAATTTCACTATTCTAATATCAGTGAGAGGAAGATTAATAACAAAAATAATCTCTGAATCTTGATCTTTCTTAGAGTTTCGGTTTCATGAATTTGTAACATTTTTTTTCTCAGACTTTATCCAATTGGAGTTTCGATATCAAGATATCAATCTATCTTCAGATACATAAATTATTCTGTTTAACTGAGTTAACTTCTGTTTCGTTAGATGGTGATAATATTGTCATTGTTTACTGTTCAATCAGAATAGTAAAATAAAATCTCTGGACGATCAACTCATCCTTATGTGAGTCTCACCAATTGTGACCTCTGAATCTTTGAATGAACTAATATCATTTGTCAAGGACCAACATATTCAGATAGAATAGAAAATTTTGCTCGATACTCTTACAAATGAAAACATTTTATTGAATCTCGATTCTAATTGTCTGAACATTTGAAGTATTTAACGTCTTTTTGCCTTTTCTTGTATCGTTCTAGATTGTGCTCTGACTATCAACGATAAATGATGCTCGATGAATTAACTGTACTGTTAATCTTCAGGTAATTTAAATTGTTTTTCTTTGCTTTCTTTGCTTCGCCTCTGATTAACGACCGAATATGATTTATTAATTTCATTATTCTGATTTTAGTACGAGGAATAATAAATTTAGCATGTCCATTGATCGATACTCGTACAAATTAACATTTTATTGAATCTCGATTTAGATATTGACTTAGTATCTTTACTTGCTACATCTCCTTTGCATTTCATTTTTTCTCAGGCCTCGTCCGATTAAATCACAAAATTAACTAAGATAGTTGAAAGTTTGCATTGAACTGGAAAACTTTGGATTTATAATTATCACTCGAAACTCTTTGTTTACATGAATATTTTTCACATTAAAGTGTAAGAAGCTGAATATATTTTAGCAAATTTTTATTAGAAAATAAGAAATTACAATTAATATTTTTCTCATTCACATCTTTCACTTATTAATCATTTGGATGTGTTGGTGAATTTCTTATTCCATCTCTAATTCTACAAACGTTAATTGATTATGCTTTCAATTAATCTCCAGGTAAATTGTTCTGTTTAACTGAGTCAACCTCTCTGTTGAAATGAAATGTTGAAAAACTCTGTAGATGGTGATAATATTGTTGTCATTGTTTATTTTTCGATCAGAGAATAGTAAATTTAACACTTTGCCCATTGATACTCGTACAAATGATCATTTTGTTGAGTCTCGATCGGAACGTGTTGAACATTAAGATTAATGTGTTTTCTTTTCTTTTTCTTCTAGAAAGGACCAAACTGTAAACGATAGACGACATTCGATGGACTAACTTTATTGTTGGTCTCTAAGTAATTTAAATTGTTTTTCTTTGCTCCTTTAGCTTCTCCCTCTGTTAAATAGCATAGAAGGTGTTAATATTATTGTCACCGTCTTTGACCCCATCAGAGAATAGTAAATTAAAATTTCCCACGGGGAACTCATCCTTATGTGAGTTTCAAAATGGATTTTGACATTTAATTGATATATTTCGCCTCTGTGATGCCTTGATGGAACTAATATCATTCGTCAAGTGTACAGTAGATAATAGTAAATTTAGCACTGACTATCGATACTCGTATAGACTAACATTTTGTCGAGTCTCGACTCTATCGTGTTTGAACACTGAGATTAATTTCTTTTCTTTTTCTCTCTCTCTCTTTGTTTTCTAGATTGTGCTCTGACTATCAAACGATTAATGATGTTGGATGAATTAACTGTACTGTTGATCCTCAGGTAATTGGATTTATTTTTCTTTGCTTCCTTTAGCTTTTCCCTCTACCTGGGCAGGAATATGAGTAATTAATTTCACTATTCTAATATCAGTGAGAGGAAGATTAATAACAAAAATAATCTCTGAATCTTGATCTTTTTTAGAGTTTCAGTTTCATGAATTTGTTACAATTTTCTCTTTTTTTTCTCAGATCTAACTCGATTGAAACTTCGAAATCAAGATACAAAGACATGTAACTTTTTTCATTTTCTTTTTGTTTCTTTCTAGAATTAGTACTGGCGATAAAACAATGAATGATATTCCATGGTAAATTTTTTTTTCAATTGTTTCCTTTGTTTGTAAGGTGATACCTCTTCTTAGGCAGGAATATGAAAGATTAATTTAATGTTCTTGACAGATGCAGAGGAAGATAATCAATCAAAATAATTGAATCGATTCTCGTACATTTTTAAACTTGGGGATTTTATTGAGTCTCGATTTTCATAAAGTGTTTCATATCCGCTTTTTTGTAACATACTTTTTGTTTTTCTCAGGTCTAATCCAATTTAATCGCAAAAATAACTATCATAATCAAGACGATTGGAAAACTTTGGATTCATAATTATCACCCTACTCCACACTTTTTGTTTACATGGATATTGTTTTCATCAAATAGGAAAAACTCAATTATTTGAGTAGATTTGTATTTCATTTAAAAGTCATTTAGTCATTTTCTTATTCACAAATCAACAAGTTGTAAAAATTAAATTAAATCGTAAAATGATGAAGGTTGTAAAGGTAAACTTCCTGTTCGATCACAATCACAGATACACAACTTTAGATTTTCTGGTAAATCAGGCAAGATTTTGATGTTTGTTGATTGTGCGAATATTGAAAACTCTTGATGTGGATTACGTGTGGCGTGAGTTACGATGTAATTAGCAGAGGTAATTGATTGACAATAACTAAGATCAACAACCGTCAAATCAGGACAGTTTGATAACAGTGATTGCAAATGAGAATCAGTTAAATTAGAATATGGTAATCCTAAACTTTGCAGGTGATTTAGTGAACAAATTGAATCGGAAATGGTAGGACGTGAATGTAACCACCGGAGTTTGTGCATATTGGGATAGATGTGGAGATGAGTTAATTGTAGGTTGTTTTCCTTGATTAAATCGAAAAACTTGTGAGAATATAATTTGAACCTGCCTGAGATTTTAAATTGTTTCAATTTTCGGCAATTTTGAAACACCGACGAAAACAGTTCTTCCAATGTATCATTTTCACATTCGATTCTTTCAATGTCCAAAGATTCGAGATTGGACAAAGCAGAAATTCTTTGGAATTGACTGAAATAACAGTAACAAGCTTTAAAAGTCAATTTTCGAAGATTCGAAAGTTGCAAAATTTTATCGAATTGATTCTCTTGCAATGGAAACAAAACTTCAATCTCTTGGATAAAACGACCACTTGAGTTAATTAAATGATTTAGAATATCATTTTTAATGACCAAATTTCCCAAGATCAAGTGTCGAATTTTGGGTCCAAGTTGTTTGAAACATTCTCCGGTAATTCCATGATTGGCTTCACCTTCCTGAGAAAATTTAATAATCAAAGTTTCCAAATTGGGACAACTCGCAAGTAGCAGAGACAAACTTCTCTCATCAACATTAGATGGACAAATCAACATTCTCAACTCAGGTAAAGAATTAATTTCATCCAATCTATTCAGATTGCCAACAATTGAATCAAATTCTAAGCTTTTAATTAGTTGACACTTGTTGATCAAACACAAAAACTCACGAGTTAAACTGTTGATATGAAAATATGAATGAGATTTGATTGTTTCAAGATTCAATTGTTGATCGATTCTGATGATACACTCCTGATTAAAGGTACTATTCTTAATAAAATCAACTCGACAATCACTGGTGGTCACCATAATGATTAGAAGGTAATTAAATTTAATAACAAAACCGAAGAGACCAAAACAAAAGTACAAAATTTGAATTCAACTTCTTTTATCAACCAATCAGAGTGAAGAAAAAGTTTATGAGCGTTTTTTGAAAAGACTAAGAATTTACTTCTAATTGTTAACAATAAATTATCAGCGATTATAAAAATACAATTAATCAGTTTCAACTCTTCAACAATTAAATTCTCTCTCTAATTGATATAATCAACGTAATCGAGTCACGATATTTTAAAGGCCCACAACACACCATACAATTATATGGACGAAATCGCTGAACAATATGGAGCTAAGCCTAACCTGTGGAAATATTTTTTCCCCGATCCCGTGTTTTGGTACAAACTTTACTTTGGAAGATTTTCCTGAAGTAAAATTAAGGAAACGATTAACAAATTCGAAGAGAAAAAGAAAAGAAAAACTCATTAATTTTATCGATCAGTTTCGTAATTAGTTCGAAGACTTTTCGAGAAACCGAATTCTCACTATTCACTAATTCTCTACTTGAACTTGGTGTTGATTTGAATCTGCTTAATAAGGTTTGCTAATTGTTCTTGATTCTAGTTATTATTCATTTAATGATTTGGATTTTGGTTGAAACTTTTTAGATTATCAATTAATCATTGAAAGGATTTCTGCTCTCAATTATTCGTCATCATATAATCGTTGGCTTGATGTTAATCCATGGAGGTGCTGATATCGAAATCGCTGATTCGATTGGAGAGAAACCGATTCATATTGTTGCTCGAGAAGGTCTTTTGTCTGTTTGTCAATTACTCTGTTCTCTTAATTGTTCAGTTAATGTTTGCAACAAATCGGGTCTTTATCCGATTCACTTAGCGGCTAAAAATGGTCATATTGAAATCGTTCGTACCCTTTGTTTAACTTCCTGCATCATTGATCAGAAAAATCGTGATGGAATCACCGCTGAAATTTCAGCTTTAGCCCAAGGATTTAAAGATATTGCTGAACTATTGGTTTCCATTAAAAATGAGACTCTTCGAGCCGAATATATCAACTCATTGATTCCCTCTGGTGAACCTTTAACACGAGTTAAACTAAAACTTTTGGGTCACTCAGGGGTTGGTAAAACAACACTTGTTGAATCCCTCAAGTGCGGCTATTTTTCATCCTGGTTTCGCAGGTCATCTCGTGGTGTCACCGCTGCCACCGCTTCAGCAGTAGTCGCTTCCTTGCCAAGTATTGGTAAACGATCAGTTTTGGCTAAAAATTCAATATCCTCATCAAAATCTAGTCTTGATGCTTCACCTTTTAACACCAACCACGGCGACATCATCATCTTCAGCCCTCTTCCGCCGGTGGATCGTCTAGTAGCAATTGTGGCAGTGGTTCGTCTGCCACCAGTGATTGGTAGTTCAATATCTTCGATAGCAACTTCCTCGACAAACTATGGAAATGGTAAACACTCAAACCATAGTGGTTCCAAGTGTCATTGGTAGTACACTTTCCAATGGGATGATCGGTGGAGGACATTTTCATGGTTCTTTTGAATTTTAGTAGCCTTCATCATGAAAATTCAACCCGAGGAATCGATGTGACTAACATTTCACCCTCCGGCGTTGGTGATCTGAGTGTTTGGGATTTCTCTGGATGTGAGTTACCTTCAAGTTTACGATCACTTTTTAAATGAACCAAATTGTATTCATGCCATATTATTTCGTGCCTGTGATCGACTGGACATTCAAATGAATCAGGTTCTCTATTGGCTCAACTTTCTTCAAAGTCGATTACCAGTTGTTGAACCTTTAGCTTTCGGAGGTAAAGCCAATTTCAGCCAAAGTAATTTTAATCGCAACCCATGTCGATCTATTATCAAATAGGCCAAATTTTCACGCTTATCCAATTAACAACAATACGAACACCAATACAACCTCATCTAATTCAATGTCCTCCGTTTCACCCTCTTCTGTTGATTTTGTCAACAGAGAAGTGGCCACTGTTTACCAAGTTGTAATGGAAAAATTTTCCACCGTTTTCGATATTCACAATCAAGTTCTTATCATGGATTCTCATGCTGTCGGTTCTCAGGCCATGAAGCAGTTTAAAACTATTTGTCAACCATTCGGTTAAACTATTGGAAACATTGTCACCTTCAAGTGGACTTTGGAATCGGTCATGAGCGCATTGAATCATTGGAGAAAAGCTTTATCAAACTTTCCAATTCTAACCTATGGTCAATTAATTACCATGATTCGTGAACAAATTAACCCGCTAACCGGTGAAGAGCATGTTAATCAAATTTTCCGTCAATTAGTTTCAATGGGTGAAATATTTTACCTAAAATCTAAAAATGATCAAGATTTAATTGTACTCTGTCCTAAATGGTTAACCTCAACGGTTGTCGGTAACCTCTTAAGTGAAGATCAAATAATGAAAAGTCCAATTTCAGGTCGATACTCTGTTGATGAGATGCAAGACCTTTTCCCGTCCGTTGATGCACTTGATTTACTTCAAGTTTTGGAATCACTTTCCCTTTGTACTCAATGTGATTCCGGTGGTGATATTGAATATGAATTCCCATATTTTATTAAACAAGAGAGACCTGAAAGTCCATTACTCATTGCAGACTCATTGGATGACCATCATTCTCACCATGATCATCACCATCATCAAACCAGCAATAATCATCATAACAATTCACCTGAATCATCAACCGATGGATCAACGAGCTCAAATCATCATAATAACAATAACAATCATAGTAATACAATTATGGCCGAATTCGGTTGCAATGTGATCCAGATACTCCGTCTGGTACATTATTGACCTGCCTTTTCCTCGACTTCAAACAATTTTACGTTCATTGGTCCAGGAAAACAACGATATTGACAATTCCCTAAAATTGGAACAATTTTGCAACACAGTTAAACTTTCTTTCGGCCCATTAATGGCAACCCTAATACCAACAATACTTTCCTGTTCCCTTCAATATGAGGCCATTGAATTACGAGTAATTGGCCCTCGATGTAAACCATTAGACGCTTTTCACTTTTTCTATGATCTTTTATCCCTAATTGAATCTTCCATTGGTTCCATGGCTCCAGCGCTTCTACTCCACCGACACTATTTAAGTCCAACGGAACTGGCCAAACATAAACTTCACCCATTAACCTATTCACCATCTCAATTGATTGATGTTGCCCTTAAATCATCTCACCCTCTGGAAATTAATATTTATACAAATTTTCCCATTAAATTAACTAATTGAATCTTTTTCGCAATTTAAATCTCTTAAATCTTAAAAATGAAAATTGTGTTCGATCCTCTTAGAATTATTCTTTGTCGCATAAACTAAGGGTGCGGCACTTCCAGAGTTAATTTCTAAGTTTCAATTGATAGAGAAAGTCATCTTCATGGCTTGAGGTGATTTCGAATCAAAACAATGATTAAGGAATTAGAAGAAAAGGAGATTATGATTAATCTTCTGTTTCTGTGCATTGCTTGAGGTGTTTTTGCATACTGAGTAATTCAGATTCTTTTTTGAATCTATGGGTAAATAAGTTTAAAAAGTTTTTTTTACAATTTATCTTGATATTCAAGGTGTTACTTGAATTAAACGATAAACTTTTCGTTTAGAAATAAGAATAAGTTTATCAACTTTTTTTCCATTCAAAACTTTTTCTCAGTTTAGTTTTCAGTATCAGTTCAACAGGTTGTTAATTGTATTTCTTTTCGAAACTTTTTTCTTCGATTCGATTCTATATTATCAAATTTCTAAACGAATACAAACATGTTAAAACTTTTGCAATTTGTTTTAATTATCATGTTGATTGTTGTAATTGAATGTTTGCCACTGGATCGATTTGTATATTTATCGCTCAAATCAAATCGAAACACAACTGATAATCTAAAGGTAATGATTAAATTAATTGTTTCTAAATTTGATGATGGATGTAGTTGTTTCAAGTGATATCAAAAACCCTTGTTTTCTGACTGAAGGACAATTAAAATCAATTTTGATTTTATTAATAATTTTATTTAGTAAATTTAGTAAAATGAAATTATTTTTTTCGTTTTTTTTTCTTTACAGTTTTCCCGAAGTAATTTGAACACCATGGGACAAGATTCTGAGAGAGATTCTTTCATGAAGCGGTTGGCCGCATTTAATGAACTCCGTGGTGTTTCCATGACCTCATCGCCAACGAATAGTGAACGACCACTTGATTTATTTTTTCTGTACACCGTTGTTAAATATGGAGGTGGTTTCCAAGAAGTTTCTAAGAAAAAAGGATGGAAAGCAGCGGCCGTTGTGTTAAATTCGAGTGCTGAAAGTGTACAAAAACAATATATTGAACATCTTTTGCCATTTGAGTATACATTTGATCGAGGCGGCATTGATTTTACGACGTTAATTCCACAAGTGGAAAGCAAATCAAATAAATCTAAAGATGCCATGTTACAAGGTCATAGTGATAACAATTCGCAAAGTGGTTTCCCGCTGACTCCCACCTCCATGGAACCACCTTCATCACCTTATCCTTCTGGGCCATCGCACATAGGTAACAACTATCCATCCGGTCATCCACAATCTCATCCGGGAATGTATCCAAATATGACCGCTGGGAATCCAGAATCATATCCAGAATCAGATGGTCCAGATGATGAAGATGATTCTGGACTCAAGGATTGGGCACAAAATTTAGGATTAAAAACCGCTAAACGAATGACGGAAGGTACGGCGAACCGACTTGTGACTATGGTTGATCTTTTACAAACTTTAGGTACTTCGAAGGTTGTTAAATATTATTTTCCTGGTTCAGCTGATTCTAATTTGCAAGGTAGTTATCCCCAGTCCACCACATCGGTTCAATATGAGGGTCATACAGGTCATAATCAACCACCTGGACAAGGTTACCTTGAGCATCAAAATTATCCACTTCAAGGAGCCATGAATGATTATGGTCCCAATCATCATCTTGGACAACCACCTCAACAGCCACCGAGCAGTTATGGGAATTTGGGTGGTCATTTACTTCCTGGAATTCAACAGCAAATGTATCAACCACCTCACCAACAATCTCAGCATCTGAATTGGCGAATG
Source organism: Panonychus citri (assembly GCF_014898815.1). Taxonomy (NCBI): domain Eukaryota; kingdom Metazoa; phylum Arthropoda; class Arachnida; order Trombidiformes; family Tetranychidae; genus Panonychus; species Panonychus citri. The sequence goes on along the minus strand of NW_026515543.1, from coordinate 2,701,385 downwards.
ATGCAAAGTGGTTATAACAATTATCCTCATCCAGGAAATCCAGCAATAGGGTCTCATTATCCTCCGCCACCACACCCAGGATCTGGTCCTGCTCCTGGTTATCCTGGTGCTCAACATTATCAGTATCCTCCTTATCCTTATCATCAACCACCTCATGGTCAATATCCTCAACAGCATCCATCACATTATCAACAACATTTATCGTTACCTCTTCAACAAGGTTACAACTATTTACCACCAAGTTCACAACCACCATCAAAACCAAAACAGCAACGGAAACGAAATAAAAAAAGAAAAGTTAGTAAAAAAACAAAAAATGGCGGTAATTAGTGTTGAGGCTGATCGATGATATACGTCCATCAACAAAGACATCATAAAGATTCATAAAGTGTTCATCACTCCGCTTTTTGTAACATACATACATTTTTCTCAGGTCTAATCCAATTTAATCGCAAAAATAACTATCATAATCAAGACGATTGGAAAACTTTGGATTCATAATTATCACCTTACTCGACACTCTTTGTTTACATGGATAATATTTATATGGGTCCAAGTCCTAGATGGACAAATCAACATTCTCAACTCAGGTAAAGAATTAATTTCATCCAATCTATTCAGATTGTCGACAATTGAATCAAATTCTAAGCTTTTAATTAGTTGACACTTGTTGATCAAACACAAAATCTCACGAGTTAAACTGTTGATATGAAAATATGAATGAGATTTGATTGTTTCAAGATTCAATTGTTGATCGATTCTGATGATACACTCCTGATTAAAGGTACTATTCTTAATAAAATCAACTCGACAATCACTAGTGGTCACCATAATGATTAGAAGGTAATTAAATTTAATAACAAAACCGAAGAGACCAAAACAAAAGTACAAAATTTGAATTCAACTTCTTTTATCAACCAATCAGAGTGAAGAAAAAGTTTATGAGCGTTTTTTGAAAAGACCAAGAATTTACTTCTAATTGTTAACAATAAATTATCAGCGATTATAAAAATACAATTAATCAGTTTCAACTCTTCAACAATTAAATTCTCTCTCTAATTGATATAATCAACGTAATCCAGTTATTTACAATATCAAATTATTTATAAAGATTCACTTGTTGTTGTTTTGTTGGTGATTATTTTTGTTGTTGTTGGTTAATTTGGTTAACAGGTTGATTTGAGAGTAAATTGTTTTGATTAGAAATTTTAATTGTAGCTGTTGGGTGAGATTGTGATCGGTCAATTTTTCCTGATTTAGGATTAATTGGTGGAGTATATGGTTTGGTTATATGGGAATTTGATGATCGTCGTCTATCATAGTCCATTGGATTTGAGAGTTGATATTGATTGTCAAGAGTGTTGATTGATTTCATCTGATTTAACCAGGAATCAACTTCAGCGGGAGTTGGTGGTGATTTATCAATTAATGGTGATGAAGGAAGAGATGATGATGATGATGATTGGGAAGATGATGATCCACGAAGAGCTGACATATGATTGTTAACAATACTCTTTTGACGAGCAAATTGTTGAGCGTTTGTAAGAACTGATGATTTAGTTGATTGTTGTTTCATGTAAATATGTTGAGGTAAATGTTTCTGATTGTTTCCATTTCCTTCAATCAATCGACCTCTAGAAGCCCAGGAATCTTTGTGCTGAATTGATTTAACTGATGATTTACCCCAAGGATCATAAGAATGATGTGAATTGTGATGATATTCAGGTTCGGGTTCAGGTTCACTTTCTGGTTCTGGTTCAGGTTCAGGTTCAGATTCTGGATATGGTTCAACTTCTGGTTCAGGTTCTGGCCAAGCTTGATTTTGATTCCTACGAAAAGAGATTAACCCAAAAGTAATAATAAAATCTAAAATGGAAACAACAATTAACTTTGATCAATCAACTTACCACCAAGAATCTTGTTGATTTCCCTGATTAGTTGCTATCGAAATCCCTGGAAATTTAATTGCAAAAGGCGATGAACCAGTTGATGGTTTAAAAGTGGCCGCAATTTTAATCGGAGGTAAATTAAATCGAGGCATATGAAGCACGAATGGCGGCAGATTAACACCAAAATCCAAATGCAATCCACCAGCGGATACAATTGAGATTAAGCCAAGTAAAAGGTTCACTCTGGTTACTAGAGACTAGAAAACAATACAAAAAAACGAGGATTAGATTGGAAACAATCAAGTTAATCAATTAATAACACAAAAGAAAACAATTTACCTCCATCATGAAATGTATTAAGAATCAACAATAATAAAGATTAAGACTTAATTCAAACAATAAAGTTAATCCAATGATGATCACAATCAGAATTGACATGAAATGATCAACTGATTTTTGATTGTTCGGTGAATTAATTTGATCAATATTATCTCTCACTGACTCTCTTCATCTTCTCGTCACGGATTAATTATTAATTTGATTGATTTAATCCAATCCTTTTTAGATGAAATTGAATTTAGTCGATAAACTAATAATTAATTTGAGCAATTAAAAACCAACCAAGAAAAAGATACTTCCTCTTTTGCTTAAATTTCACTCTTTCTTTTTCATTTCTCCAACAATTAACTAATTAACCTTTTCAATTGTTAATTTTCACTCTTCCCACCTCATCTCAATTAATTAACTGACGATCATTTTTATAAAACAATCAACACAAGTTTAAAACAATTAAATCAATCGTATGAAATAAACTTAATGACATTCACCAGAAATTGATCAACAACAATTAAAGATTCACAGTTGATTAGACTAATTAATTGATGATTTTTACCTGCAAACAATTTGATAATCAATCAATTTATTAACCATAATGAAAATGAAAATTAAGTGAAAGTTAATGAACCAATTCAGTAATCACAATTAAATTTTAATTTCTTTACATTAAAATTATTATCAAAAATCACTTTCATTCAAATGATCGGTTTTCTAATCGTTAATTGCAAATTTCCTTTACTTAAATTGTTGCAAATAATTAATAGAAAACTAGAAAAACAAATTGATTGATTATATAATTAACTTCATCTTAATACTAATCAGTAACATCCAACAATTTTGTGATCAAAGAGTAATCAATTAGTAACGACAATCCTGAGTATCTTTAATTGTTGTTAAATAATAATATTTATATTTAAGTCGTTAATTGTAATATAAGAAACAATCAGGATCAAAATAATCAAATCTTCATGTTAAATCACAATTAACAGAATCACGATTATTTTGAGTGATTAGATGATCTTAATTCCTCTGTTAAATAAATACTAACAATACACTTAAACAGTAACAATCAATAATCAACACAATCAATCAAAACAAAACAACAAAAAATTATTATTTAAGGATTGATTTAATTAACGATAATTTCAATTGCTCTTCAACAAGTTTGGTTAATTATTTAATCAATTCTTTATATAACTAACTATTATAATCAACAATTAGACTGTTTTGATTAACTTTGAGCTCTTCAATTGTAAATGATGAAAAGTATTAGCAAACAATTAACGATTGATGGTCATCGGATTAATTTGATTACAATTGAATTGTAGTTAATTGTGTATCATTGATATAAATGATTTAGTTTCTTTTGATTTTTCTCTCAAATGATTAAACGTTAATTGTTGGTTAATCTCAATGTTGTTATGGAAAAACACTAATATCAGAAACTCTTAATCTTAATCAGTGATTAATTAAATTGTTTGAAAATGAAAGAGAGAAACAAAATCTCAATGACTGATTACAATTAAGAACCAAAATTAATAAGAAAATTCCGTCAAATTGTTAACAATTAAAGCTTAATTGTTGATAATTTGTTTCATCTCAATGAAATTATGACAAGTGAAAGTTTATCATTGATTCATCAATCATTTCAAACAATTAGTTGTAATCGTTATTACAATTGTGATCATGTAAACAATTAATAAGTGTAACTACTTAAATATTTGATTAAAATCATAATAATAACATTGATAATTAACTCAATCTAATCATTAATTTCCTGTTTAGGTCTAAATTGTAATTATGATTAATACAATTTTAATGCTGAGCTAAGATTGGAGACAATTAGTTAATCATCTTGTATTCAGTGATCAATGGGAAAAGTTAATTGTCACAATAACAACAAGATCAGACGAAAGTAATTAACTAAGTAAGAAAAAAAATGTAAAATCAGCTAAATTGTGAGACTTAATTTCTGATAACAATAAACTTTAATTAGAATACAAAATCAAATGAAAACATAACATTGATTATGTACAATTGATTGTGATTGATTAACGAAAAGAAAATATTATTAGTTAATTGTTTCGATGAGAAGAAAATAAATATAAATATAAATACACTGATTAACTAATCAAGTTAATTCAGTGATCAGGTCATGATTAGATTAATTGAGATAAATTCCCAGGTAAACATTTGATATGAAGAGGCAACTAGAAAATTCAATCAACACAATCAACTAATTTATTGGACATTAAATGATGAAGATAAACCTTTTTGAAGATGAAGAGCCCTTGAGATCATCATCAGGTAAGGAGGAGGTTACAAGTTAATTAATTGTGATTAGTGATTTTTGTGATTAAATTGCGATAATCAACCAGCTACAAAAACAAGAAAACATTGGGATCGGTAACTAATTTTGCTTCTTGATTTTTTGGGCTCACCAATAAATCAACATGAGTCTTCAGTATTGTTTATTTGTTGCCTTTTTGGTGCTAGTGTGCGACACTAATGCCTACAAGGTGGGCGATAAATACCTTTACAATTATCGTGTCAACACTTTGCAATCATTATCATCTCGAAATGGAGCTTCAACTTGGTCTCGATTAAATCTCGAAGTTGTCCCATTATCACCATCGTCTCTCAAATTTAAGGTAAGTTAAAAATTCGTAAATCTTTTTTGTACATTTGATTCGATTCGTGAAGTGTTTTTTTTCTCATCGTTTTGGCCTTTCGATTCGCTCTCTTTTGATCAGATCTCTTCCATTACGAATGCTCTTGGGTCACTTGCTGAACCAAGTGAAAGTACCGATCCAAATTATGGTCTAACCAATGAATTCGTAGCTACTTATGGTAATACAATTGAATTCAAGGTAAATCCTACTGACGGTAGATCGGCAATTGGCTTGAAAAAGTCGATCGCTTCGCTATTCTACGTCCAAAGTCTGAATGGAAATTCATTCAGTGCTCTTGAAGAATCACCTATCGGTACATGTAACACTATTTACACCGTTTGCCCAAGTGGTCGAAATGTTACCAAGACTCGTGATTATGGTAATTGTACTGAAGACATTGATATGGCGGGTAAAAAGTTCAGCAGCCCAGACTTTCATAAGTGTACTCGAAGTCCCGAATACACAATTCCATGGGTAAGTCGAACAGCGACTTTCAGTTACTCTCTCAACGATGGAATCATTAAAAGCTGCGAATCCATCGAAACTGTAAGTTTTACCCTCTTTGGTCACAAATCATCTTCGTGCGTTGAAATTAAAGGTTCACTCACACTCGAAAGTACAACTACAGCGACAGCATCAGAGATTCCTAAAGGTCTTTCAACTGTCCCTGTAAGTGGTAAATCACATCCAAAGAGTAAGGAAGATTTTGACTCAGCCGTTGTTGACCTTGCCGAACCCTCTAAATACGCAATGTGGCCTAAATTAGAAGTTGCCAATCTTATCAAGACCCTTGAAACTTTAAGCACCTCAATAAACGCAGGTATGAGTTCACCATCGCTTTCCAATGATAATTTCACAATGGACTTTATTGAATTACAATTGTCCATGAGTCGATTCAGTTTAACTGAACTTCAGTCCATCTATTCAACAATTAAAACTCGAACCGATGCTGTACCTCGATTGTTCTTGGATGCACTTCGATTTACACCAAGTAATCCAGTTTTCTCATTCATGAAAACTTTCGTCAAGAGTACCGATAACAAGGAGAAATTTGCACTTCGAGGTTACTTACAAATTATCCCGTTCCGTGAGCTTAAGGTCACAAAAGCGCTGCTCGATGGTTACCTTGATCTTTGCAAGCAATCGCTTGGCTCTGGACTAACACAAACTTGTTTCTTTTCCTTGGCTAACGTCCTACAAGTCCATTGTACCGATGCTCGAAGTAAAAGTTCCGATTCATGTAATTCGAAAATCTCAACCCTCTATTATGGTAAAATGATCGCCGCCATTAGAGAGATCATACCGGCAGATGATGATCGTGATCTTCTTGAAAACGGTATTTCAAACAACGTTTTCAATGAAGAATCATTGAAACTTTTGCTCACCCGAATCTCTGATCCAAGATTAAATGTCCGACGATCTGCTACCGTTGCACTTTTCGGCCATCGATTGGACTCTAAGAATGTACCAACCAGTTCCATTCAAAATCTTCTCTATGGAAAAGTAATGAATCGAACTGAAGATCATGTCGTTCGAATCTACGCTCTTCTTGTTTACATGAAGACTGGACCTTCTTTGTCCCAATTCCGATCTTTGGTTCGATACATCGCCGATCCAAATGAAGATGAACAAGTCGCACATTACACTTTATCTCTTCTTAAAGCTATGAAACACTCGGTAAATCCATGTTACTCTAGTTTCGCACTTCTATCCAAGTATGGAATTCGTGAACTGAAAGCAGTCAAAGGTCGATTCTCACACACGGCTTTAGCTTTGTCCACCGCTCGAATGTATGAATCATATGATAAGGACTTCGGCTTCGGTGGTTCAACCGTATTCAGTTACATAATGAACAAGGATTCTTTATCAGCGAGCATCTATTTAGAAGAGAAAATGGTGGTCAATGGTTACACTGGTGGTCATCTCGCTCTCCTTTTCGAAACATTCCCTCGACAAGTACCAAGTGGATTCAAAAGTCCAGATACCAAAGGTCTAAGTGAGACTTCTAAAGCAATTGTCGAAACCATAGCCTCCATTTACAATCGAACTCACTCATCTCTTAGAGTGATCAGTACCGACATGAGAATTTCGTTCATGATTAATGGTCGAATCGTCGATTCGCTCGATATCTTCTCATTGATGCAACTTTTCCAGGGAAGTTCTTACACTTCGTTCAACAAAATGGTGATCGGTCAACAGTTTTACAATTACGTTCAAAGTGAACATGGATTCACCCTGTTCAACTTGATGGTCTCAGGCGGTGGCCTTTTCGGTCGATTGGGATCAATGAACATTGAGAAACCTTCAGCCGATATTATGTTCCAAGCCGCTTTAACACCAACCCTAAGACGAGATGTTGGCGCTTACACTTTAACTGGCCTGAAATCACCTTTCGGCTCAGGTAGAGCTGGTATTATGACCTCAATCCAACGAACCCATAGGCTACCATTGAACATTAGCTACGTTGTAACCAAGAAAACCGCTCAAATCAAGTGCAAAATGCCAACTGAACCAACCGACTTCATGTGGTACCGTATGAACGCCTTTACATTTAATGATAAATCATCGATCGGCTCAATCAGATCATCATTGAAACCCTTGTTCGTTGATTACAACGGTAAACCTGAAAACGATGCCGTTAAGGCCAAAACAATCTGGAAAGGTTTCCTTGGAAATGGCTTAAGAATGACAACAATTTACAATCGACCTCGACCCATGGACGAAGTTGGTTATCGATACCGATTATTAGAAAAGTCAATCTACAACGACGATATGAGATTAGTTCGAATGAAATTTGAATATGGAGCTTTAGTTGTTCCAGTTGATTGGAAATTAACTCTTCTACCCGATCCAAAACTCTCTGAATTGACCTTTGCTTTCAACAGGTCAATAAGTATTACCAATGATTCTCGTACTGGTGAATATCAAATGACCGTTTTAAAAAATAGTGAGACAATCATCTCATCTCGAGTCTCTTACAGTTACACAAACGATTTCCTTAATCACAATTTACGATTATATTACAACAATTATCTTCGAAACATTCATACTTGTGTCAAGGGTGACGTCTTTTCACCAAAGGTCAATTACGCCCGATACACATCGATCGATGGTCTTTCAGGTTCAGAAGATAAACTTCATTTCAATGGGTCAGTTTACTTTGACCAATCATGTTCAAAGAAGGACATTATCATAAAAGGTGAATTTAGTCCGTCCGAAGATCAAAAAGATCCGAAATACACTCAATTGTATTCACAATCTTGCGGAAAATATGGACTTATGACCAATAAGATTCCATACTGTCCAGGTTACCATTATCATCTTGGCGAGTTGAGGTCAGTTAAAATTCACATCACCCATAAAGATGTTCCCTCATACTTTTGGCGATACTTGACCTACATTCGCAATAAGGGTATCCAAAAGTACGTTAACCAGATCAGATATTATGGTTCGAATGAGGTTTCCGATCCATCGGTCACTCTAATCTCCGCTAATTCAACCTGGTTTTCACCCTACAAATACAATGTATCATACAAGATGACCGGACGGGAAGAATTCTGGCAAGATATTCCATCGACTGGCATGAGTTGGCCTAATTCTTACAGTCTCTTCGACTACCATACCTACGAGTCTTTCTCCCGAATAACTCGAATGCCCTATTGTTATGTCCAAAAATCACGACTACGAACCTTTGACGAGCATTCATCCAATGTGACAATCAAACCCGATTGTCTAAAAACACTATTAATGGACTGTTCTACCGGCAAGTTCATGGTTCTATTTTCCCAAGACGCTGAGGGCAAACTCGAGGTAAGATCAGAACAAATTTAAAAGTTCGAAATTCTTTTCATCATAAGGTACTAATTAACCTTTTCTTCTCTTTCAGACCATCGAAGTCTACGTCGAATCCCCTGCAACTAAACTTGAGATTTCACCCAAAACGAACACGATTAAACTTAATGGGTCACCTTACGATCCAATGGTCAAATCTAAAGCCGTGGATGTCAAAGATTTCGGTATTTACAAAAGGGTCCGAATCATGGGCTCGAATAATATTAAGATTTTCTTCGACGATGTCGGCATTTACGCTAAAGTAAACAAGATGAACTTCGCTACTCTATGTGGCCTTTGTGGGAACATGAATAGTTGTCATCATGACGATCATCATCCTTTGCCAGTTGCATCCTCATCTCCTCATGCTCATCACTCTGAGAACCTTTGGTTGACCAAAGATGACCGAAACACCGCTAAAGCTTGTGTTTAAAACGCGAAAACTTTCATCAGCAATTTGATTAATTGTTTGATTAGATTAACATTTCCATTAGAAAATAGATGACAAAGGCACAATTATCATAACAATTATCACGAAATAAGATCAAAAATCAAATCGAAATCATTTTTTTCTAATATTCGAATTTTTTTCAATAAATTGTTTCAAAAAAAAACTTTGATTCATTTAATTAAATTTTCAAATGTATTGATTGTTTTTAATTTCAAGATGGCACTTGAATTGTTGTTAATCAATTGTGAGACGATTAATTGTTGATATAATGGTGATCATTGTTTTATATCTGTGATTTAAAAGGGAAAGACACAAATCAAAGGCCAATGGAAGATAATTAATTATGATTGAACATCGATAATTAAAAATAATGACACAATCAACAGATTACAATTGATAAAATAAATCATAATTTTGTTTGTTTACAACACACAATGGACTAGGAAGAGGACAATTAAGGTGACCTTTTTTTGTTTTACTTTGATGATGGTGTTTCTGTTTTGTTTTGATTGTTGTGACTTGTAAATCACTGTGATAATTATGATTAAAACTAATTAAAGTGAAATAATTTCCAGTTGAAATCATTTTAAAATACAAAACTAATTGTAGAAATATTGAAATGGTTAAAAGTTATCAGAAGAAACTTTTAAGCAAATTTTCAAGTGACAATTAATAATTATAATAATAATTTGAAAGATTTTACAAAAATTTTTCTTAATTGTTCGGTTAATTTAACCAATTTAACGAGATAAATTAGAACTGGATGCTTGTGATGGTGAACTGGTTACAGTTGATGTAGGCACTGAGGATGAGGTTTCATCGGAAAGAGGTGGACAAGTTGAGTCCATGTTTGAGAAGAGCGGGAAAACTTTTAATATTGGAACTGAGGTCAGAACTAAATTAACTGCATCCAAACGAGATAATTCCTGAAGTTTGGCGATTAACAGTGAAATTGTACAATAGGGATTACGGCAGCATTCATCGAGAACCCTCCAGGTTGGACTGATCGCTGTATTATTACCAGGATCTAATTTAGGTAATTTATCAGTTAAACCTAATTTAATTCCCAACATACACCAATCTTTTCCCATTGATTCGGGAGGGTCAAGCAAAGCGCAGAGTCGCTGCTTGGTGACCACTGGAAGATTATTAATGTGTAAATCACCAACAAGGGTTGGATTTAAAGAGATTGGTCCAAATGTTGTTGCTGCTGTTGTTGTGTTTCCTGTTGATCCTGGTGAACAATTTACAGATAATGGCGAGTGATTATAATATGTTGTTCCTTTGTTGTTAATTAATGGTGATGGTGGTAAAATTAATGGTGGGACTGATGGTGGTACATAGAAAAGACCAGAAACTTGAGGTTGTCGCAAATCAAGTTCATTTGGTTCTCGTGATTTGGCAAAGGCTAAATTAGTGGCTAAAGTTGTTGGATTGGTGGTTGACATAGTTGCTGTTGTTGTCGTTGTTGTTGTTGATGATGATGATGATGATGAAGTGACTTTTTTTGTTGTTTCGCTTAAAGGTGAATCAATATCAAAATTAAGGTTACTACAGCCAAAGGAAATTACATCAGCTAAACGTTCACCACAGCCGATTAGAGATCTTCCTTTATCGGAAGATGGTGAGACTGAAGATGAACAGGAAGAGGAAACTGATGAGATAAGTGATGAAGATGGAAATGAAGGTGAATCATTAATGGTTGGTGTTAATGTTTCTTCCAGAGGGTGAGATGATTTAAGGGCAACATCAATCAATTGAGATGGTGAATAGGTTAATGGGTGAAGTTTATGTTTGGCCAGTTCCATTGGACTTAAATAGTGTCGGTGGAGTAGAAGCGCTGGAGCCATGGAACCAATGGAAGATTCAATTAGGGATAAAAGATCATAGAAAAAGTGAAAAGCGTCTAATGGTTTACATCGAGGGCCAATTACTCGTAATTCAATGGCCTCATATTGAAGGGAACAGGAAAGTATTGTTGGTATTAGGGTTGCCGTTAATGGGCCGAAAGAAAGTTTAACTGTGTTGCAAAATTGTTCCAATTTTAGGGAATTGTCAATATCGTTGTTTTCCTGGACCAATGAACGTAAAATTGTTTGAAGTCGAGGGAAAAGGCAGGTCAATAATGTACCAGACGGAGTATCTGGATCACATTGCAACCGAATTCCGGCCATAATTGTATTACTATGATTGTTATTGTTATTATGATGATTTGAGCTCGTTGATCCATCGGTTGATGATTCAGGTGAATTGTTACGATGATGATTATTGCTGGTTTGATGGTGGTGATGATCATGGTGAGAATGATGGTCATCCAATGAGTCTGCAATGAGTAATGGACTTTCAGGTCTCTCTTGTTTAATAAAATATGGGAATTCATATTCAATATCACCACCGGAATCACATTGAGTACAAAGGGAAAGTGATTCCAAAACTTGAAGTAAATCAAGTGCATCAACGGACGGGAAAAGGTCTTGCATCTCATCAACAGAGTATCGGCCTGAAATTGGACTTTTCATTATTTGATCTTCACTTAAGAGGTTACCGACAACCGTTGAGGTTAACCATTTAGGACAGAGTACAATTAAATCTTGATCATTTTTAGATTTTAGGTAAAATATTTCACCCATTGAAACTAATTGACGGAAAATTTGATTAACATGCTCTTCACCGGTTAGCGGGTTAATTTGTTCACGAATCATGGTAATTAATTGACCATAGGTTAGAATTGGAAAGTTTGATAAAGCTTTTCTCCAATGATTCAATGCGCTCATGACCGATTCCAAAAGTCCACTTGAAGGTGACAATGTTTCCAATAGTTTAACCCGAATGGTTGACAAATAGTTTTTAAACTGCTTCATGGCCTGAGAACCGACAGCATGAGAATCCATGATAAGAACTTGATTGTGAATATCGAAAACGGTGGAAAATTTTTCCATTACAACTTGGTAAACAGTGGCCACTTCTCTGTTGACAAAATCAACAGAAGAGGGTGAAACGGAGGACATTGAATTAGATGAGGTTGTATTGGTGTTCGTATTGTTGTTAATTGGATAAGCGTGAAAATTTGGCCTATTTGATAATAGATCGACATGGGTTGCGATTAAAATTACTTTGGCTGGAAATTGGCTTTTACCTCCGAAAGCTAAAGGTTCAACAACTGGTAATCGACTTTGAAGAAAGTTGAGCCAATAGAGAACCTGATTCATTTGAATGTCCAGTCGATCACAGGCACGAAATAATATGGCATGAATACAATTTGGTTCATTTAAAAAGTGATCGTAAACTTGAAGGTAACTCTCACATCCAGAGAAATCCCAAACACTCAGGTCACCAACGCCGGAGGGTGAAATGTTAGTCACATCGATTCCTCGGGTTGAATTTTCATGATGAAGGCTACTACAAAATTCAAAAGAACCATGAAAATGTCCTCCACCGATCATCCCATTGGAAAGTGTACTACCAATGACACTTCCGGAACCACTATGGTTTGAGTGTTTACCATTTCCATAGTTTGTCGAGGAAGTTGCTATCGAAGATATTGAACTACCAATACCACTGGTGGCAGACGAACCACTGCCACAATTGCTACTAGACGATCCACCGGCGGAAGAGGAAGCTGAAGATGATGATGTCGCCGTGGTTGGTGTTAAAGGTGGTGAAGCATCAAGACTAGATTTTGATGAGGATATTGAATTTTTAGCCAAAACTGATCGTTTACCAATACTTGGAAGGGAAGCGACTACTGCTGAAGCGGTGGCAGCGGTGACACCACGAGATGACCTGCGAAACCAGGATGAAAAATAGCCGCACTTGAGGGATTCAACAAGTGTTGTTTTACCAACCCCTGAGTGACCCAAAAGTTTTAGTTTAACTCGTGTTAAAGGTTCACCAGAGGGAATCAATGAGTTGATATATTCGGCTCGAAGAGTCTCATTTTTAATGGAAACCAATAGTTCAGCAATATCTTTAAATCCTTGGGCTAAAGCTGAAATTTCAGCGGTGATTCCATCACGATTTTTCTGATCAATGATACAGGAAGTTAAACAAAGGGTACGAACGATTTCAATGTGACCATTTTTAGCCGCTAAGTGAATCGGATAAAGACCCGATTTGTTGCAAACATTAACTGAACAATTAAGAGAACAGAGTAATTGACAAACAGACAAAAGACCTTCTCGAGCAACAATATGAATCGGTTTCTCTCCAATCGAATCAGCGATTTCGATATCAGCACCTCCATGGATTAACATCAAGCCAACGATTATATGATGACGACGAAGAGATAAATGAAGAGCTGAACATCCATTCTGAAAGAGAAAAAGTAAACAATTAATAATTACAATTAAAATCAATTCTAAACAACCAATAAAAGAGAAACAGAAATTAAATGATTTGGATATTGATCATGACGAAACTAGAAGAATCAAGAATCAGAGTATTCAACAATGGCCAAATTTTGAATTCGAGTCAACAACTCAATCGGATTAACAGGTTATCATATTTTTTCATTCAAAATTAAGATCATCCAAAAAATGATCTACATCATTTCAACCTTGACCCTTTTTTCAATCAATGAGTTGAAATATTATCGTTTATTATTATCAAGTCTTCCGGGCACAAGTCAAAATGGTTCATTTGAAATTTGAAAGATTGAAAACAGAAAATTATGATTGAGGTTGAAATGTGATCAGTTGATTGAAACACACTAATCTATATCGGATTTGTACACAATGATGTGATTAAAAAAGATGTATTTATAACCTGACAATTTAGAGGGGCAATTAAGTGAAAGATTTCAAGGTAACATGAAGATGAAACTTAATTCAATCATCATCAAGATCATCATTAGAGTTAAAATCAGGTAAAAGTTTATGATGACGGTGAGAGTAACCTTAAGGAGAGATTGATGATTTAATTTGCTAATCAATATTTCCAATTGGGTGATGTCTCTCTCTCTCTCCGTAGGGTTAAATTGTAACAGATAAACAGGTAAAAGTGAATTAAACTGCTTGATGGTCCACATTGTTATCGAGAAATGATTATGACCTGATGATACTTATGATAAACGGAGGCCAATCCTATGACCGATTTTCATTCCAGACCAGTAACTTTTTTTTCTCAATCTCTCATGATTATTGTTCTGCTAATCATGAAGGGCTACTTATAAATAACAGCAAGAGATAAGTAAACGGGTTCCAACACTTTAAAGTCCATTTTTTGTTTCGCCGATCGTGATCTTCAGGTGAAAAAGGGTCTCCATCATACAGATCGAAATCAAATCAACTTTGATTAAGTATCACGAAAGTTAGTTAACTATTAAAATGTTCAGTTGCATTTGGTAAAATATTAACTTCATCTTAATCATAATCAAAATCAATAACAAGTGGACATTAGAGTTTTGATCATCGTGAAGATGGTCAATATCCCGAAATGAAGGTGATGGTACCTTGGTAATGAGTATAATCCATGTGTAGCTTTAAGGTGAGAAATAGATTGGATCAAAGTTGCTAATTCAATCAGAATTTGAAGAAATAATCAAAAAGTTAATCAAGCTTATAATCTGTATGAAAAAAAGGGAAAGAAATAGTTGATCATTAAATTTAATAACGATCAATTGAGATCGATTACTTTTTTTGTCTCAATATTTTTCACCTGAAGAGAAACATAATAAAAAATATATAACGTAATTAATGGGCTATATTAAGATGTAAACATTAAAAAAAATGAACGCTGTCATTGAATCAGATACATAACATGATATTGTACCATTTAATTTAGATTCTGATTATGATTGAAATAACGATAATCATAAAAATCATAATCATCATGATTCAATTCAGTTATTAAGGATAAAACTAAGATCAACTTGAAGATTTAAGTTGAATAGGGTTAATTATTTCATTAGAAAACCAGTAGTAATTTAATTATCTCAAACAATGTACGTTCTAAATTGTAGCAATTTTAATCGTAATTGTAATTGAGATAATGTTTTTCTTTCGCTCACCTTAACACAATTTAAACTAATTGAATAATCAAAGAAAACTTGAGAAATGAAAACAATTAAGTATCAATATACTTTTTCATGGTGAATGTTAAGTCTCATATGAATGTTATGAACAAATAATGGAGAGCAGAAATCCTTTCAATGATTAATTGATAATCTAAAAAGTTTCAACCAAAATCCAAATCATTAAATGAATAATAACCAGAATCAAGAACAATTAGCAAACCTTATCAAGCAGATTCAAATCAACACCAATTTCAAGTAGACAACGGACACTTTCAATGTGACCTCTTGCAGCGGCACAATGAAGAGCAGTTTCATCTTCCTGAGAAAGACAATAAACCAGGTCAAAGTAATCACCATAATTATAATGTAAACAATATTCGGTCAAAGTTGAAATCACCATATCAAATCCAAGATGGAGGAATATAGAAAAAAAAGAAAGAAAAAAAAATTTAGAAACAGAAAAAAAAACACAAACAACGAAAAGAAACAATGAGAAGAGAAATGAATTGTCATCACAAACAATTAAAATGGTTAAATTAATCTCTCATATAAATAGTAAACTTGATGGTCAGGTAGTTAATTATGTAGATTAACATGTTAAATTGTTGACAGTTAAACAAATTAATAAAAAAAACAAGTTAACTTACCTTATTTTTTACATTCGCTTGGGCTCCAACTTCACCTAAAACATGAACGATTCTGGGGAATCCATGCCAAACAGCGATGTGAAGAGCGGTCTCACCGTGCTGATGATAATTCACCAAGAAGAGAAAGAAAAATGATAAAAAGAAAGTTAATTGTTGACAATTAACAGAAATGAAAAGAAAATTATACAAATTAAAATGGTTTCTTTTTCCTCCAAACAATTGATGAGTCAATGGGTTGGAGATACAAAGAGTTAACGATCAGATCAAAAAGAGAAAAGAACATTTGGTTCTCTGTGTCTACTTTTCTGTCTATTTTTCTATAAAAATTGTTTTTTCTTTTCTTTTCCTAATTAACCATTTTTCTAACTGAAATTAATCATCTTGATCGTTTGACTTTTCTTATTAATTAATTGTTATTAATTTTTTATTCTTTCCATTTCCTCTTCCCTTTTCTTCACTCAATCCAATTCATCCGAATGAATCTCATCGATGACAATTTGAAAACCTAATCATTTAAGTTAATTTATTGTTTTCTAATTTCTACCAACAATTACATGGATAATGAAGGTTGTGTAACAATGGATTAAGATTTTCCAACAGAAAGTTAATCATTCCAACTAATGATTATTCAAAAAATGGGTATGGTGATTATTCTGGTTCAGTTAACCATTAAGGAGGAAAAAAAAGTTCCAAGCCCAAGATGATCAACTCAAAAGTGAATCGAATAGAATTTTATTTATCATCATCATTACTGTTAAAAGCTTTGACTTATAGGAAGCAACAGGTAAGTCATTCCAATAATAATCTTAACTGTAATCATTTACTTTTTTAGTATAAAACCAACAATAACAGTTAAAATTTTCTCTTGTTGTTTATCAATCACTTTTTCTAAATTTTTCTCTTTTAAATTCTCTTCCCTTCAACAGGTAGAAATCAATTTGGTTTTGATGATTATTACTGTCACTTGAAAGGGGAAGATATCAAATCGAGTTCATGATTAATCGCTGCCTCGGGTAATTTTACCCTGAATGATAACTGTTTTCATGTCGATTTAGTTTATTTTGACTCTTAATGTTTTCTTATGGCTCAAGCTGATATATGATGAGACACAATTAAACTATCAATGTCACTATTAATGAAGAAAATAATCCAAATAATTTAGCCTAATTAGTGGTTACATAAGTTAAAGACTCAAATGCTACTGTTTTTGATTGCTGGTGATGATAAAACTCAGGTAACATTATCGATTTATTGTCTTATATTCGTTAATTGCCCATCCTTGATTATATTTTGATTCTTATTTTAGAATTGATTGATTTCTTAAAACAAAAGACACTCATTGAAAGTTCATTTTGATTGTGTTGCAGTGATTTCTACTCGAATTTACTTTCAGTCTCCTCTCAATCCATTAAACTTTTCTCATTGATCGTAATCAAATTGATCACAATTATCTTGAATTCAATAATTCAATGCATAACCTGAATCATAATCATTATCCTGAAACTAAAATTTTCACATGTAAACATTAATTTACTTTCCATTATCATCTTTTTTTTCTCAGATTTTCTGTCCGCAACGTTGTTTCTAATCACTGCCTGATCATTAAGATGAATTTCAATCTATTGTGATTGATTATTATCTCCATTAAAGACTAATTACTGGAATAATCTTTTCGAGAAAAGATAAAGATCATCATCAACCATAAACAGGACTATACAAATGTGTGAATAGAAATCAAGAGTATCAAGATACAAATGATTTCAAAGTTGACAATTTAAGTTGAAAATGTCAAACATTTTTCATCATTCTCCATGGTTCAGTCAACATATTCATGAAAGAACAAAAAAACAAAATTCTTATCCCGGAAATATCTCCCAGCATATCATTCACATTGGAACATCAATCTCTCAATTGACAATCAGTCCCGTTTTAACTCACAGTTAAGGATGGAAAAGAAAGAAATAAAAGAGAGAGAACAGAAATATCATCATTCGGAAAGTAAACAGTTGATCTTCATCACTGTTTCCGTTAATCACTACAGTTGAACTTCATTCCACTCTTCTAAAAATGCTTCATGGTGACGCCAACAATTAATGACAAGGCTTTGTTTTCAATCAACTCTTTCAACGTTTTTCTAATTAAGGGCGAACCATTGATCAAATTAAAAAGAATCTCCAACAAAATGGAAGCACAAGACAAAAGCATTAAAATACAATCCAGTTGAAAGGAAGAAGATTAATGAGACTACGAAATCATCATGATTTTTGTTTTCCAATCTTTGAATAAGTCACGTTAATGTCAAGACAAGAGATAAAGAGGATTAACAAAAAAAGAAGGATTAATAAGTTTCATCAGCTGAATACGAAAACAACAAGATTGTTTTTTTTTCGTAATAAAAGATGAGGTTAACCAAAAACAATGAGAAGATAATGTTGATTGAGATAAAGGAATATAAAAGAAACCAAGATAATCATGATTACGATTTAGACAATTGGATTAAACTTACATCATCAGCTACATTAACATTGGCACCACATTTGCATAATTGTTCAATTGCATCAGCATGACCATAACGAGCAGCAACATGAACAGCAGTTTCACCAGCCTACACATTTGGATAAAAACAAAGAAAAGAAAAGATTAATTATCGTAATTCTGTTGATCAATTTAACTGTTATTTTTACTCTGTCTCTCTTTCTCTTCACTAAGCAAAAGTGGAAATTTGAATTGTCAAATCATTTATGAATTTCTTTTTGTTTCTAATGTTACCTTCTTGTTTTTATTATTCATTTTCAGGTAACCATGATGGATGAAACCTCAATTCACATTCGACTGTAAACAAAAAGTTTTCTATTCTTACCTTATTTTTACTATCAACATCTAATCCTTTCTCGTAAAGGTAACGAATAATTTGAGTGTGCCCTTGTCTTGCCGCCCAATAAATGGCACTGTCCCCATGCTGTAAACGAGAAATTTTGGTTAAATCAAGTGGATCTTTTGTTTTTGGACAATCGGACTTACATTATCGACTAGAGTAAAGTCGGCTCCTTTTTTAATCAGAAATTTGAGAATCTCCAATTGTCCTAAACCAGCAGCAACATGGACAACCGTTTCCCCATGCTGATTACCCGAAGTATTAATTGTTTGAATCAATCGAACCATGAGCGAAATGAGAAAAAAATGAAAGCGAAAAAAAAAGTGAATCATTTACTTCAATATGAGAGATTTGGAGTTAATTGTTTTCAAATGGATTTTTTTTGTTCCCTAAACTTTTTCGCTGGGAATCAACGATGAGAACAATACAATCCATTGTAATCTATCATGTTATCATCACATTCACTCTTCAAGTGGTCAACAATTTACTTCCCAAGGGTAAACTAATGGTCAAGGTAAATTGTAAATTAATTTATTTGTAAATTGTGTGTAAACCAAGATAGTTAATTGATCAGCAAAGAATAGTAATTACCATGACAATGATCCAATCAAAGTAAATTGTTAACCTTGTCCATCTTTTTCATGCAATTTTTCAATTTAACAAAAATTATACATTTCAATTCTAATTAATTTTACAAAAATCTTTCCAATTACAGATTAAACCACTTACCGTATTAGCTTGGTTAATATCAATCTTGGACATGTTGACCAGTTCTTGGAGTCCATTCAGATTACCTTCTTCAACCGCACCAAACAGAGCTGCCAGGACAAAGTTTTCATCTTGCTAAATAGACCAAAAAAAAGAGTGAAAATTTGATTAAGAAAACAATTAATTGAGTTGATTAGTTGATGGAATTGTTTTGTTTTCTGGTTTAGAATCCTTATAATTAGAAACTCAATTAACTGAGTGCAATTGGATTTTGAAAGGGTCAAGATGAATAAAATTAACCGTGAAAACCATCATCAGTAGGATAATAATCAACAGTAACAACAATTAACATGATTACACAGTTGAAAACATTGAATTAAAGTGTGCAAGGTAAAGTTAATTGTAATCATTAAAATTGGATAATAATAATTACATAATCAAGAGGTGCTTTGTTTCAATTCTAATTGTGACATCGCTATCATCATTTATCCAAATACAACAAAAGCAATTTAGCTAATTATCTTAATATTTATCTCTTTCTTTTTTAGGTGATGTTAACAGTTATTCATTTATCGTTTAAATGTTAATTCGCATGATGGTGATTTATTGGTGGTGATCATTTACAAAGATAATTTGGATATTCAGTCAAATTGAGTTTCTGGTTGGATACGAATAATTCAGAATTCGATGGAACGTTTTTCGACCAAAATCTCTCTTATTTTTAAATGGATCATGTTCTTAGTGTTGAGATTTCTACTTATTACTTTTCACACGATTTCGTTATGATGGTTTACTGATTTGAGGTCAAAACGAATGTTAATCCTGATTATCATTACGTAAACATCTCAATGGGATAGAAACGAATAAATTAACGCAGATAATTAATATAAATGAGCCTTTTGGTTTAACAAATTAGAAATTAAATTGAAAGGTTTGATGATAACCGAAACTGGAATTGAATTGATAGTTTGGTATCAACGATAAATCATCAAATTGTCAAGACTAAATGATAAGAAAACAATTAAATCAGTTAACCAGACATTGATTCATTCAAGGCGTCTACAATATGGATACGATGAAAATTAATCAACAGTATTCAATCATCGTGATAATTATCATCCTAGTGAACATTGAAAACAGTCAACAATTGAAAATGATAACGTACCAATTAAGAAACAATTATCCTAATTACTGACCAATTATAATCATAACATCATCAAGTTTGCGGCGATTTTGTAGTGCATCATAAAAAATGAGATGATTCAAATGCGTTGGAGGACAGTGATTAGGATTATAATTGGTGCTCACTAAAAGTTAATTAGAGCTCATTGAGCTTAATCAACTTCACAATCAACAACAACAACGAGGTTATCACACGATGGAGGAGTAAAAGGATATCAAAACTACCTGAAGATGATTTCAAGAGATGCTCTTGATTTAGAGTTATTATTTGGCTCATAATTTTAATAATCCAACTAACTACAGACAATTAAGCTTTAAGCAAAAGAGTTGATCTGGTTAAATGTCGCCCAACAACTGACAAGAGAACCGAAAATAGCCTGAAAAACCTGCGAAATTAGCTTCATGTTATCAAAGTAAAAAAGTGAAATTGTAACATCATCATCAACATCAATTATAAATACATTCTGTTGTTAAAAAAGGTCACATAAGTACCATGAAAATTTCATGAAAATGAATCTAATATCAGGTCAGAATTGATTGTACGTTTTCAGGCGTTTTCACCATTTAAATTGTTAACAAAAGTAAAAGGGTATCTTACATTTAAATTTATTCAAATTTATTAATATGTGTAGGTAGATGACAATCCAAGCGATTTATGATTTACCAAAAACTTATTAATATACTCTGATTATAATTAGCTAAATTCATGATATATATTTAAATCACTATCAATGAGTTTGTTATTTAACTTATAATCAAAATCACGAATCAAATGATTAATCTAACCTTTAATTTTGTTTCTTTCTCTCATCAGAAAACTTAAACCTTGTCAATGGAAAACGTTGAGAATCAAACAAACAAACAAAAAAGGATCAAGAAGATGAGGATGTTAACAAAGGTCACTTTTGGATCTTCTCCAGGGAGACATCATTATTATCGTTATCATGGAATCACTGTTCTGAGTGAGAGAGAGATTGAGATAAATATTTTTCTCATGAAGAAAAAAAAATTCACATTCATAGCCAAAAACATTTGAAACCAGGAATTGGATTAACTCTCAATCATTTCAAATCCAACTTCCGATTAGGAATATCAACTACCCTGAATATCAATCACCTGTTAATCTAATTAATGAATACAAGTATTGGCCAAAGTGAAAGAAATTCATTGATTGGAAAGGTCAATCGAATAGATTTAGTTAATTATACAATATATTTAATCTATGGTAACAATTTGCAGATTACTATCAAGTTAACTGTGAACACGACACACCCAAAGTAAATCTCAAAATAATCATTATATTTAATATATTTTTCCACTAATCCATTTGATTAATGAAAATATTATTATGTTACATTTGGATCCTTGATCCATCAACAGTAACAAGAACCCAACCCTTTTCAGTTAATTGTTTCACTTATTCTGTGAAGGTTATTGTTAAAATTTGATTTCATTTCATTTAATATTTGATTATCGTGAAATTATTACAAAGTTTTCATTGTTATTAGATGCAAACGGTATTAAGGAAATGTTGATTAGTTGATTATCACATTTATTTACAACATTCCAAGTGTACCAAAGTTTTATTGTTAGCTAACAATTAACTTAATTCAGTTATCTACCTTAATTATCCTGTTTTTTTTTCTTACCTTTAACCAACCAGAACAATTTAACTTGTTGACTATCTAATTCACCTTTAATTTTTCACCATTAGAAACACAATTTAACCAAAAATCTTTACAATTGAATTAGAAATTAGTTAATTGTTTCACTAATTAATTGGTTTCTTTTCTCCTTAAATTGTGTTAACCTTCAACAATTTATCATTACAAATTGTACCATTTTCATTTTCTCATAAATAACTTCCTTTACAACTGAATTAACTAATCATTGTAATATTATCATCTCAGCAAATACTAACAATTTATTAATCACAATACAAGGAAAACTTGATCTGATTGATAAAAATTTGGATTCCCTCCAATAAAGATAATTACTGTTAATAGTAAATATCATTGAAATGATTATGTTAATTATCACTATCAACAAATCATTAAGATGTAATTATATTCTGATGATAACTTTTTAATTGTTTAACTATGAAAATTTAAAACTTGTAAACACAAAAACCAACTAGAAGACGATTAACTTTAATTGTTGAGAGATGATGAATCTAAAATTATCCTCTCCAAACTAATATTCATCATAATTAACTATTCATGATCAATGGAAAACAAAATGAATGGTGTTAAATTATCGTGACTTTAATTGTTACCGTAATTAGATGAGAAAATCAAGAAAACGTTATTCCGTTCAAATTGTAATTCTTAATTTTATTTATCTCGAGTTAACTGATTGTAATCATGGTAAGTGTATGATAATTAATATCGTTGATTGTTGAAATTAACTTTCACTTTTGTCTGATTGTATCTCTAGATTTGATTTAATCAATGGTTCTGGATCAAAGGATTTGTAACCTCATATGGAGTTTAAATTGTTATCAATTATAAAAAGTCAACAATCATCAACAATTAAAGTATAGACATACAATCAAAATTGAAATTGTTGGTCTATCAAAAAAAAAGGTAACACAACAATCAACAAGGTTAAATTAATTTGTTCACATTTTGTAATTTCAACAATCAGTTCAGTGACATTGGTACACTGATTAATTAATTGTTGTTACTGAACAAAGAGAAAGTTTAATCTTCCAATTGATTTGGTTGATTAAATCAATTGATGATTATCACTCGATTTCTAATCAACTTTCTTATGGATTTTTATTTTGATTACTCTTTAATTACTTTGATTGTGAAAAGTTAACCATCAATCACAATTGAAACTGTTTCTTTGTTTACACATTTGGATTACTAATCATTACAATTTGATTTTTTTTCACCAGAGACACTTAATTGTTGACAATTAAACATTCAACAAGTTCATTGGACTTTATGGATTATTATCGTTGAGACAATTAAGTTAATATGATGTATTAAGATGGTGAAAAGAAGACAGAAAAAAACCGTGATTAACTTAATTGTTGGCGAAATAGTTTATTACTATTAAATGATTAGTAGTAACAACGTTTAAAGGTAAATGTTTAAACATTTTCTCGTGATTAATGTTACTGTTTTTGGGCAATAATCACAATTATCATACTGAACTCAAGTCAACAATGAAAACGGATCAACGATGGATAAGTAAACAGAAATGAGATAATCAGGAAAAAAAAAGATAATCATGATTTTAATGTTAATAACAATTGAGACTCGATAAATCAATTAACTGTCATTATTAATGAATCATTAATTTATTAGTGGCGATAGTGTTGGCAGGTAAGAAGCTGATTGAGAGAGTAAGAGATTGACCATAACAAAAGATCACGAATTGACCTTTTCCCTCTCTCTCTCAATTCCTAAATGATCAACAGACACAAATTAACTTGATTGTTATTAACTGTTGCATGTTGATCTTGTTTTCATCATAGACGGAAGAGTAAACCTGACAACAATTAACCAAGAAGCAACAAACTACCAGGAAGCAGAAATAGAAACCATTAATTGTTAGATAAACTATTTTCTTGATGATGATTAAAAGTATTTATCAAGTCAACGAAGGTGAAGATGATGATAAGATGAAGAGAGAGAGAGAGAGAGAGAGACAAGTTTTGACAGAATTGAGTCTGAAATCAACAATCAACAAATCAACAGAAAAAATGTAAACATAACCAACATTTTACATCCATGATGCGGCATTAAGGTTTCAACACAATCAACTAATTGCAGTCACAACAATCCTAAAACAATCAAAGCTTGATGGTGGATGATATAAGTAACCACATCATCTTCATGATGGTGATGAGGATTATCTTGTTGATCATGACGATTATCATCATTTGATGGATTGAGATTAAGTTGATGATGTTAAGGAGGCGGAAACGGATAAGGAATGAGTAGATGAAAAAAAAAGATGGCTGATAAAAGCGGAAGAAAAAGTTAACTGATCATTATGATAATTAGTTAATTGTTGGAGTTAATTTTGCTTGGGAAAACATTAGGTATCATCTTCATTCATAATAATCAACAACATCAGATGAAAAAAAAACAAATGATTCTTGGGAAAAAGTTTCTTAATTGTAATTTACTTGTTTAACTTTTTTTCTGTATGAGAAAAAGTTTTAATCATTTTCTTAAATTGTGATCAGAATTTAATCACAATTAAGTTGATCTTAAGATTTAGTTTTCTTCATAGGAAAAAGTTTAATCATCTTAACCATTTTCCCTTTTAAACCTTAATGATTAAAGTTTTAATTGTTACAATTTACGATTTCTCTTTGTTATTATTTTCTCATCAGATTTAATCAACAAGGAAATTGTCAATTTAATGTAACAATTTGTTTTCTTATCCTTACAGTTAACAATCAACAACAACGATCAAAAGTTCATGAGAAGATAATTAAAGTTCACCCAAAAGAAATTAACAAACAATTTAATTAAATACTACAAAAGAAAATCAAATCAACAATTTAAATACCATTATAAAATTGACCATTAATCTTGATTAACAATTAAGGTTAAAATATTAGGGACCATTGATTGTGATTTAACATTGAGATTCAAATTAAATCATGAGAAACAGTAAAAAGTAAATTGATTGTCAAATTAACTCAATTTAATTCACTTTTCAATCCTTTAAATCATTTAAATCACTTAATTAATCCAAAGCTAATCTATTCGGATCAAGATTACAAATCCATTGATCAAAATCCAGCAAATAATTGAGCTAATTGTTAACAATTAACTGACAATTTACACAAAAAAACAATCCGTTATTTTGAATATTAAATAACAATTTTTAAAATCACCTTCTCAATAGGATCTGAATCAACAATTAATTGGCAATTAACTTTGATGAATTAAATCAATGTGAACCAGCAGGAAAATAGTGATCAAATCAAATTAATCAGGTAACAATCAGTTTACAATTAAAACTTGAAACCAGGTAACCTTGTTAATTGATTACAGGTAAGAGTGTTTATAAGAAAAGGAAAGGAATTAAATTTAATCATTATGATTATTAAATCATCATCAATACCTCATCATCATTGATTCATTCAACTAATGGAAAAGTAAATTGTAAAAATTAAATGACGAAACAACAATTAACGTAACGATCAAAATGGTTAATTAATTTGTTTTCAACTGTTTCCTTTGAGTGGAAATGATTAAGTTAATTATGGAAAATCTTGATTTCTAATTATTAGATAATCAACCTTGAGACAATTAATAAAAGTTGTAATGATTAACACACAATCAAATGAAACAATCACCATCTAAATCAAAAATAACAATCAGTTAATTGTATTGATACAAATTAATTAGATTTAAACAATTAGTGTTGATTGTGTTGATTTGAAAAACTATTTAGTCAAAGTAAATTAAGTTATGCTAATCTGATTTATTAATTGTTACAATGGTAACTAAGGAAAAGGTAAATTATCATGATTAACTTAATTGTGTTTACTGATTTTAATCATAATTGTTTAACTATTTCAATCATGTAAAGTTGTAACAATTTAATGATAAATGTCAAACAAATTAGACATAAATTTAATATTTAGGCCAATACATGATTTAAATTGTTGCCTCATTTATTTACCTGGTTAACTTAATCACAATAAAAAAAGTAACAATTAAGATAATCAAATAATATAATTAATAAATTGTAATAATCATAATTGTGATGAAAAAAAAATCGATCCAATTTTTTCATCTTCTCATATCAATCATAATCTAATAATCAACAAATAACAAGAGTGATCAATATTATTATTTTTGAATCACAATCAACAATCAGCTTACAATTAACCTTAACAATTTAGTGTAAATCCTTAGTATTTATATATATTTAAAATGTATCACCATTAATCAAAAGTTAATCACAATCAATATATTAGGTCAAAGATGAGAAATGAAAAGTTTAATTGTTGATATAATGATTAAACTAATCAAGGGAAAACTTTTAATTTCAACTTTTTCAATTGGTAAACTAATCATGAAACTCATCAATGATATAATTATCATTTCAATTGTAATGACAAGTTGTATTGTCAATTGTTATTCAAATCAATTTAATCACAACAATTAACAATCAAAATAAAATATCAGTGACAATCAATGTTTGAAAAAGCAAATGGTTAATCCTGTTGATCAATAATTGAAAAGTGTTGAAACAATTTAAAGTGACCATTGGTTAATCAACTAAAATCATCAACCAGCAACAACAACAAGACCCAATTAATGGTTGACCAGTGTAGCAATTAATTGAAACTGACCATTCACTGTGAAGATAATTGTCAACAATTTAGTTGAACTAAATTAAATTTACCTTAAAAAGTTAATCTATTAATATTTAAAACTATTACACAAAAATCATAAACCATAAGCTGAAGGTTAATCAATCACCATCACCATCAAATGATAAGCAAATTTATTAATTGTTACTACTGTTGATTAAGGACAAAAGGTCATCATAGTTTTAAAGGTAATTTAAAGTTAATTGAGTTAATTAATTGTTAGCAAATAATTACCAAAGTTGAGACAACAGTGAAATCAGAATCATCATTAGTTGTTGGATCTTGATCAAAGTAAACTGTATCCTCTTGATTTAAACTGTCTCTTGAGAGACTTTCATTACAAATCAATTGTTTATCCATATTTGAATCACTTCAATTGTTACAATTAACAGTAATAATAATAATCAGGTAAATTAATCCACATTTGGTTAAGAAAATTAATAAATTGTTCAAACTAAAATCACATTGAAGGTAATTGTGTTAGTATCACAATATCAACATCGGTGTAACTTTTTCCCATATTTTTCATTCATAGACATTTAATGTCAATCAAATTACAAGATAACTTAAATTACTTTGATGATGATTAGTAAATCATTTGAAATCAATGGTAAACACACAACCAAAAACGATATAAATATATTATATTAGTAATTAGTTAATTGGTGAAAAAATTAACAATCAAAATGTAAACAAACACACTTAAAGTTTGGTGGAAATGAAAAGTTTAACAACAAAGTTTAGGATTGAAAGAGATGATCAAGTTAGTGAGGTAACTTTTGAAGATGATGATGATGATGATGATGTTGAAGATGAGATGTTCAACTGAGAAATGAAATAAACAGGATTGAAGAGAGGGAGACGAGTGAGTAGATTGTGAGAGTAGTTAAGTGAGTTTGTTGGTGAGAGAGAGAGAGATAGTGAGCATTGAATGAGTGACCTGAATGTAATCAATTCTCAATGTAAAACTTAAATCTACTGGTGATCAACTGACAATTTGAATTATTATTATTAGTGTTACTAAATCATGATTGATTACAACTAATCAGAAAATTAATCATATTCCAAACAATTAGTAAAATTGATCAGTAATAATAATCTCACATTATTGAGAGATGAGGTGAAAAAATTGATCGACATGTAAATAAAAAGGTAACACAAGATAAAGTTGATCTTCAGATCGTTTTGATTGTTGACAATTTGCTGATTGTTTGATCGTAGCTTTAGTCACTTTACTAACAATTAGTTCATGATGATTACTAAAATCATCTAATTACGATGAAAGATGAAGATAAACATGAGAGAGAGAGAGAGGAAATTAGGAAGAGAGGACATTTCATCTTCGCTTTTCATTGTTACTTTTACAACTATTTTAGGTATTTTTGGGTTAGACAGGGAGAGAAATGGAAGATAAAGATGATAAGGTCTTTCTTTTTTCTCTTTCTATTAGGTGGCCATGTTGACTAGAGAAAAGGCAAGATGATGATGATTATGATAAGAGAGAAAGAAACTGGTTTTCTCTTCGTCATTATCTTCATCATCATTGAGAATATAATTTAACTTTCTCTTTCTTTTCTGTGTCTCTATTGAGATGAAATTCTGGTTCATATGATAAACTCATCGGTTACCAGGGTGATTCTGATTATAATGATTCCAATCAATAAACAGTTATAATGATATGAGAGGAAGGAAAAAAATAATGACCAATCCAGATACTGACCATTTCCAACTAGGTCCTAATTTGACCTAAATAACTTGGATCAACTATCTTTTTCAACGGACAATCAATGTTAATCAATTTAATGATCACTAATTGTTGACTTTTCTTCAGCTTCATGCTTAATCTAATTACAGTTATATGATCATAAGAAACTTGATTAACTTTTGATCCATAATATTGATTGAAAATATTCAAAGATGATCAAAGTGATGGAGTTTAATTGTTGACTAATTGTTAGGAAAACTATGTTTTTTTTGTTCAATTTCAAGTTTAAATCATTAAGATTGTGATTGTAACGGATTAGTTAGTTAATTGTGATGAAAAAAAAACTTGATCAGTAAGTGATTGTGATGATAATTAGGATTGAAAGTCGTTCAAGTTATTAAACAACAATTTACTGGTTGCGGTTAATCAACAATTAATCAGTAAACCATCAAACCCCGTTGACAATTAGTTTAATCACTTAAAATAGTGATACTAACAATTAAGGTTTGAAATGATGTTCAACTTTGTTTTAATTGGATTACAATCAAAATTGATTATCAATGATTTTCATAATAACTAAACAATTTAAGTCTATGAAAGTAACAATTAATTTGATTTTTACTCATCAACTGATTAAATCATCACTAGTAACATATGATTGATTGTTAATTGTTAAGGTAATCATAAGTTTGGAAATTACATTAAACTTTAAATCATTAGACCGACAATCAACAATTTATTTTAATTGTTGCCAGAAAATGATAAAAATATGATTCCTATTAAATTTAATGTTTAATGATTTAGTCAGCAAATTCAATGAGCCATAAATTGAACAGCTAATTGATTACAATCAACTGAAATGATCAAATTTAGTAATAACTTCAACTTCAATCACCAAAAAAAGATTTGATTAATTGTTTTGATCAATGATATTACTGATTTTCATTGTTAATGAATATTGTTAGACTTGCACAATTAACTAATTGATAATCAATCTGATTGAAACAATGGTTGTAAACCAAAATAATAATAAAGTAACTTAATTTAATTGTCAATCAAGTTTAACTAAATCGTAACAACAATCAAAACAAACTTTTGACATTTTGAGGTTAAATCAATTCCTATTATCATCATTAAATTTGATCATCTTAAATTGATGATCAAATTTAATCCAATCATCAAATATCAAAAGGTCAACTTAATTGTAATTAAATAGTCAAATATTAGATAATTAATTGTTTCAATCCATGGTAATGATTAACTAATAAGAATTGGGAACTTTGTATTGATTTTGATCACAATTAACATTCAAACTATTGGTGAACAATTAATAATTAGTGGGGAAATACGATTGATGAGTTAATCAAATTAACTGTTGAAAGTGTGTAACAAATTCAATTGTCAAGTTTTTGCGACAACAATTAAAAACGATCATCAGATTGATGATTTAGTCGAGACAATGTCAAGTTAATTGTGATTGGAATTGGAATTGGGGAAAAAAATTGAACTTTTTTACCTCGAAAAAAAAGTTAATCACAATTAAATTGAAGGGCGAGGTTAATATGAGGATAATCAATTGATTGATTATCATTTGAGTAATAAATTGTTGTCGATTTAAATTGAAAACAATTAACACTCCTTGTCAGTTTGCTGTTAACACGCAAAATTATTAACTCTTAATTGTAAACAATTAAACAGATAAATTAAATCACAATCAAAACCAAATGTAGAAATGATTAACACACCTTGATAATTGTTTAAGATAATCAATATGAACAAAGTTTATTGATGATTTAAATTAAATTAAAACTACAAAGTTTAATTGTTGATTGAAAAACTTTCCGATTACTTTTTAAATCAATATAATCAAAACTACAATGATAATTATACCAATTAAAGTCAATTAATTTGAATGGAAAAACCAAAACTTCCTAACTATTTATAGTTAAAAACAATTAAACAATAAATCGTAACAATTAACTAATAATTAGATTATAATCTTATATGTATTTCCAAACAATTATTACCATAAATAGAAGTTAAATTGGTTGATTAAAATCAGTTAACTAGAATGAAGGAGTGACAATTAAAAGGGAAAACTTTTACTACTAATATTTTCACAATCGACCAATTAATTACAATTAAATTTAATTTTGTTCAACTTTTTGGTTGATTCATTTGTAAGAACTACAAACGCCATCTGTCGGTGGGGAATTGAAACTTTCGTTAGAACAAAAAATTGTGCGAAATTTGAAAAAGAAATTAAAACTTGTATTTAGTTAATTTACTTTAAGATGGCGTTAGTTAATCATTCGTAATTAAGTTAATCATATTTGTAGATCTGGATTAGAACTTAGATTTAGATTGAATAATTACTTATTTGATTATTGGAATTGTTTTGATTGTAGTTTGATAAATTGTTCAGTTGAAAGATTTTGATATAAATAAATTGGTGATAGTTATTAACAATTAATTGGAAACTTAAATTATGATTAAAAAATTTTTTCACGGAAAAATAGTAAAATTAAGTTTAATTGGCATAAGAAAAAACAAATCAAACCAATCAAAACTAATTCACTCAATCAACAATCAAATTAATCATCATCATCAAGTGAAACAAAATAATCACTAGTAACAAATTAAAATTAAAACTAATTATGAATTAAAAATGTTGTTCATTTCTTTATGCATCATTTATTAAATTATCAGCAATCAAATTTTGATAATAGTTATTATTAAGGTCACTTAACAATCAAATTGTAAGATTGTCCAAATTAATTTCAACAATCAAATTTTGATGACAAGGTTGTATATAAAATTTTAGTACTAAATGAAAATGGTAACAATCAACAATTGAGAAACATTAATAATCATTGGTAATTTGATTTAACAATCAGTAAATTGTTATTTTCCTTTAGTAATCAACTGATTGTCAGGATTGATTAAGAAAAGAGAGAGAAAAATAAACATTGATTCACATGGACAATTATCATTACTATTACATAAGAAGCACGATTAATGGTTATCAGTTAATTTGATCAATTCTTTGTTGATTTTTTCACCAAAATTTACCAGAAATTGTTCATTTTCATCATGAAGATGATGATGATAACCAACAGAGTTTCAATGGATCAGTAATTTCATGTTACACCTTTGATTGTCAATAGAGTTCATCAAAACGATAATGACAGTTTTCATTTTATCTGAAACCTTTTTCATTGAGAAAAAGCTAAAAAATTTGATTATCATTTAGTGTATTGGTTAATTGTTATCATTTCATTATATTAGACTAACTATTTGAAATCAAATCAATTTTTTACCTGTTCACTAAAATTATTACCTGAAGATAAAAAGTCAACAACAATAACAAGAGAGAAAAAAAAATTCATTCATAACTTGTGATAGCTTATTGATTGATAGTATTTACGATTTGTTAATCAATCTGATGAAAATTGTGACTTATTGTGGGATTTTTTGATATTCATCTTAATTTAATTGTGATTATTAGATTGTGGGAGTTGGTTGTTAATCTTTCTGTTGGCGATTATCATTATGATGATCAGATTTTGAGTTGAAAAGTTTAGAGAAACTTTTTCTTGACAAGTCAAGCGAAATTCATTCATGTGAAACTTTGTTGTTTTTTTATGATTCACTTCAAGATTTGACCTTCGTCAAGGTTATTTCATGTCTTCTCTCTACAAGAAAAGCCCTAAGAGTTTGACAGTGTCAAGATGATGAGGATGATGAAAGAAAGAAGTTATTGTTTCATGAGAAAAGAAAACAAAAATAATAGAAAAAGAAAAATTTCTCTCTCTCTCTCTCTCTCTCTCTCGTTGTTAAGGATAATAAGTAAATCCATCGGATGATAATGATGAAAGACTAATTATCATCATGATGATGACAACGATTCTCATCTTGTTGTTGTGTAGAGGAAAGGTAAAGACCATTAAGGATGTCAACAGATTCATCAACTGACCATTAAGATATTAGAACTGGTCAGTTAACTGCTTAGAGATAAGATGACCAGGTTATCGTGTCAAGAATGATCGTCAGGATTAAGATTATCGTTATCGTTTAAAAACTCCTACGTAAATTGTTATAACAATTTAATAAATTGTGAAACGATTTTGGGATTGGGTTGATTTTGAAGATGAAGAAAAAAAACTCAAAATCAACTCGCTTATCATGTTAATTGTTGATCATTAATTAACTAAGTACATTATCTTTGATGGTTTAACATTTGATTTATTTATGCTTTTGACCTTTAAAATTAATGGCAATTAGTTAATTGTACTTATATTGAATTTCAATGAGCTTTAAATTAAACTTACCTCTTTTTCACTGAAAAATCGGGCTGGAAATGAGTTAATTAAACTATCAACACTTTGACAATTAACTTGATTGTTAATCTCCTTGGTTAGACGATTACAGGTTCGGATAATCTGATAAGTTGCCTGAAAATTAAAATAAAATCAATTAAAATTTGTTTAATCGTCTAAATTGGTTAAAGTTAATTCAATAATAATAATAATATAAATATAAATAAATAAATGATGAGACCATTTCTTTAATTGTTATGATGATTAAGCTTCAATTGGTTAACAATCAATGACAATTCAAGTTGATTAGTTTTTGGGGAGCAAATTTTAAATATAATAATAAGTATTTTTGGAATCAAATTAAATTAAATCTAATTATAATTGTTGCTTCTCACTTTTTCTAATCTGGTTCTATCTTTTAAATCAATCCAATGAATCAACAATCAAGCTTAATCAATTTTTCTTGTAATCTAATTATTAATCATAGCTGATTGGTTCAAACTGTGATCTATTAACCACCAACAGTTAATTTTGTTTTTAGTTGATTGTCCGATTTTGTTGATTGTTGTATTAATAATATAATTCAATCATGAATATAACTTTATGATTAAATTTTTTTTTTAACAATTCAAGGTTGCATATCTAAATTAATCATAATCATTGTGATCTAGATTTAATTTTAAACAATTTAAATTTTACATCTTTAAAACATTGGACATTATCAAACAATTAACTTTAATTGTGATCATTATTAATGCTAATTTTGTTGTTGTTGTTTCTGATTGCATGTCAGTTGAAAATAAACAATCAACAATTAGGGTTGCAATTAGATTGATTGAAAGTAATTAACCAATTTAAATCACCCTCTTAATTGCTCAATAAATTTTACTATTACCAAATGATTATTATTATATTTATCAAACTGCAACTTGAACAAATCAGCTGATTTTGATCAGTTAAATTGATGTTAATTAAACAAATTGTCAATCAACCGACAATCAGATGAATATATACAAATAACTGGACAATCAAGTTGCTTGAAATTAATCATATTTACAGCAACAGGTAATTTAATCATGATCATTAATTTGTATTGATAAAAAACAAACATCGGAAATGATTAAAATTTAAATTCCGGTTCCTAATTGTTGAAATTATTATGTTATCTTGGGTGGAAACAATTTCAACATGATTAAAGTTGATTAACTTTCATCATGTTATTACATATTAAGCAATATGATTAACCTTTTACGAGAAAAAAACGGATCAATTCAATTACCCATTCAACCATTTCAAGGTATTCATGGTGATTTTCATGGGAAATCTGACAAAATAGATTAACCAGATTATCCGGAAATCAGAAAATAAGTAACAATTAAATTGTGAATCCTCATTCCCAGGAATTGGGAGGAATCAGAGTAACTTTCAATTTTTTTTCTTCTTCATCATCTTTTCCTTAATTCCTATTAACTGTAAATCCAATCCCAAAGCTCTTGAGAGATAATCATAAGTGATGATGAATAATGAAGATGAAGAAAAAAAAATCATCCTCATCCTCATCATCTTCATCTCTTTTTCATTATCATCATGATTCCAGTGTGAGAATAGGATTTCAGGCTCTGAGTAACACAGATTTTGAAAAAAAAGTTCAGTTCCAAACCCATAATCAAGATCATTGAATCAAACATGAATTTCATCATCAACAATATCAATCTTAATCATAATTGTATGAATTAAGATTATCTAACAATTGTTATTTTATTAATATCATCAACTAATGATAATGATAATTTAAAGTTAATTCAATTGTTATTAACGATTTCAATTCTGTTCCCGGAAGAAACTTACAAAATTTTCAAATCCTTTCCTTCATAATATCAACCTTAACATTCAATGTCAACTCATCTTAATCCATAATCTTAATCCCTTAATCCGAAGCCAAATATTTAATCACAATCGAGTAAGGTTTCAATTTGAACTTTTTTGACAATCAAATTTAATCCAGTTTGTTAATTGTTTGAGTTTAACCTAAGGACAATCATGTTAGATGTGCTTAATTGTTAGCAAATACCTTGAAATAGGATTTGAAAACAATTAAAGACAATTTAAAGATTATGATTAAAGACAAAAGTGATTAATGTGACCCAATTTAACAAAACAATTAATGTAAATAAATTGTTCAATTTTTGTTTGTTAATTGTTATTCACAGTGAAAGTTATTATTATTTGTTAATTTAGTTGTTGATTGTTGTTACTCGCATTATTTAATCAACTAACTAGTGAAAGTTTTAAAAAAGTTAACACAATTGATGTGAATAGGATTAAATTGGACAATTAAAACAAAAGCTTTTACCTTAATCAAAATTACTGGACCTTAATCATCATCATAATCATAATTAAGATTATCACTTTTAATTGACCAACAAT
This sequence comes from Panonychus citri, assembly GCF_014898815.1. Lineage (NCBI taxonomy): Eukaryota > Metazoa > Arthropoda > Arachnida > Trombidiformes > Tetranychidae > Panonychus > Panonychus citri. Next base: position 2,665,975 of record NW_026515543.1, on the reverse strand, counting down.
TTAATGATCATCTAGATTTATTAATCATCTTAATGAAGGATTTACATATTAATTGAGATGATGATCAAGTAAACTTGTTGATTGTTGTTGATTAACTTAATTGTTATACCAAATTAATCTAATCAAATTGTGTATTACATTGTCTACTCTGATTGTGATTAATAAATTGTTAAAATCTAAGGTCAACTCTTGTTAACTGTTGAAACTTTTGTTCAACAATTTAACAGAAAAAAAAGTTAATCATCATTCAAATCAGTTGTTTATTAGTTAATTGTTTCCAAATTACTTTTGCTTTATTAGACTAATGAGAAAAGGTTAATCAGAAACAATTTACCGCTAATCAGAAATTAACTGTTACCTTAATTGTTGATAGTTTAGATTAATAATAATCAAGATGCAAAAAAACAACAGCAACAACAATTAATCAGTAATTAAGATCATATTTAAAAAAGTTAAATCGGAAAAGTGAAAGTAAAAGTTAATCATTAAAATTTGATTGTTTCAACAATTGAAATACTGATAATAACTAATACATGATGATGAACTTACAACACCAAATATTGATCAATCAATCAATTTAATTGTTGTTATTTTAACAATTAATTGTATCTAAATTGTGGTAACATCAATGATGAGAATGAGTTGACTGATTAATTCTGATTCTCATGAAATAAGTAATCAAGAAAAAAAAATTTAAACAAACTGAACATTTTAATCATGATCAAATAGTAATGTTATTATTAATTATCATTATACTATTGATAGCAATTAAATTAAATTGTTGATGATGATTAGTTGTTGAGATACAAAAAAATTAACAATTGCGTGATGAAATATTAAAAAGATATCACAATCAAAAATTTGATGAGAACTGAAACTTTTTTTGTTAATCATTACAATCAACATGATGATGATGATTAATTGTTGTGATCAAAATCATGATTAACAACAATTTAACAAAAGTGCAAATTATCAATTTTTTTAACTATTGTTAATCAACTCTTTTCATCACTAATTGTCAAAATTAAGAGATTATAACCTTAATTGTAGTGGAGATATAACAATTAACCAACAATCAATACTGTTTCCTGATTCCATTCAAATTGTGATATTTGATTTTTATTGTCACCTTGATTTAATTAACTAATAATCTCTGGCCAAATCAATTTAATCGTTGATTGTAATATTGAGTTAATTGTTGATTGTAAATTAGCCACTAATCAAACCATATCAACAAAACATTGACCATTAACTGAATCAACTGAATCAACTGAATTAACTGTGATAATCAACAATTTACCTTGAAATTGTTCAACCTTAGGTGGTTATTTATGGTTGTTTGGTTAATTGTTGTTTAAATGTTGTTTTAAATTTACAAAGAGGGAAAACAATTAACATAATTTAAACAATTGATTCTTCAAGGTAATTAACTATGACACTAATCATTAATCTAGTTGATAACAATTAAGAAAGGTTCAATTTAATGATAACCAGTAAACAAAAATTAACGCTTTCAATTGTTGAATTTAATAAATATCTTGATGCATATCTGATTGTGATTTTGTTCTGATTGTTAATTGTTTCGATTAGTAATTGTTAATGATAACCATGAAATTTAATCTACTTCCGGATGAAACTAAAAGGTAAATCAAGACACTTATATACAATTAACAGGTAAATTGTTAATACTTGATAAAACCACAATAAGAACAACAATTAAACTTTAACGATCGTTGGTGAAAAGTTAACTAATTGTGATTCTAAAAAATGATAATCATCAGCAATTAAAGAACCAAGAATCTTAATCTTATTATTCAAATCGTATCATGATCAAGATGATCATCATCATTTAAATGAAAAACAATGAATACAAATGATGGTTTAACAATTAAGGTTAGAGAGTAACAATTTCTCGAATCTATACAGCCAAAGACTTTGAGTTTGCATAAATTTTTAATCATTCGCGCAGGTAATGGTAATCACTTGAAGATTAATTTTGATATCTAACTTTTTCCAATATCGATACATATAATTTTATCTTTGTTTTGAATTTATCTTTAAGTGATAAGATGACCGTCTCAAATGATTAAAAATTTATGCAAACTCAAAGTTTTTGGCTGTATATCAATATTTTCATCATCTTAATCATCATCTCTATCCTCATGATTAATAAACTACTAATTTTTATATAAATATCATGTCAAAGTCAAGTGATAAACATTTAATTCCCAATACTTAATAACTATCAACCAAATGACAATTTAATCTTTAACATGATAATAAACAATTGTTGTGTAAAGAAGGTCAATTAAATGATAAATATAATTAATTAATCATCAACCTATACATAGATTTTTGTTATAATAAATCACAACACTAATAAATATTCCCATTTTATGTATAACATCAGCATCATTTTCGTTTCCGGACTCATCATTAGGTAGCTTGTAATTTACTCATTACAGGTGTATAGCTAATGATAAAAGTAAAAACTGATCGGAAACAGAAAAGGTAATAATATCCGGAAAATCATAATTAATTGCTAAATATAATTGCAATTATGTTGATTAACAAATGTAACTTAATATAAAGTTCAACTCTTAGCTTTGTTTTTCATTTATTTTCCCATAACAATTAAGTTTTACCGACACTTTGGTCAATTTTTAACTATTACCAATCAATACTAATGATCCCAAGTAATTAACAAAGGTCTATGAAAACAATAGTAACAATTACTGTTAAAAGTAAACCTTAATTGTAAACAAGAGTGAGAAAGTTAATTGTTAGATATTAGATTGCCAATGATAATTGAAACTGAGCCAATTTAAATATGAGTAAAATGATTAAATTGATTATTGATCAGCGGATCAATTGAATCAAGAGACAATTAACCGAGTCTATGTTATAGTAATAATGAAACTATGATTAAATGAAAAGGCTCCAGAATGATTATCACGATGATTAGTTAAATGTAAACAATCACAATTAACTTTGATTGTACCTTTATAATTGTATGTGAAATTTCAAACCTTTAATTTATTGTTTTCCAATAAATTTTCAATTTCAATCTTTGGTTTATCATCAATGTGAACAGATTATTGTCATGAAAATGATGATTAGGGATGGAAACTTATGAACAAATGAAGATAAGACCACACAAGTTATCTTCCTCTTCTTTCTTTCTCTCTTTCTTTTTGCACTCAGTCATCATTCTCATCATCATCATCATCAAAGAGTAATAGTTATTACTCTTTGATCATCATCCACAAAAAGCACATGTCTTCATGCTAACCGTCATCTTCATCTTTGTCATCCGAAAAGGTAACAATTAAAGTAAAACAATAAGATCAATGTTAATATTTTAAAGGGTGTCTTACCTTATCTTACCTAAAATTGTGATAAGAAAATGAAAAATGTGTACAATTGAATTAAATTGTCATCTTCTTATCACAATTTTAAGTAAGATAAGTTATACTTTTTAAACGCAGCACCCTTTATCATCGTCATTGTATCAATCAAGTTGATGATATTTTTAATCAACCATTTTGAAGGTTAAATCGTGACAAGATTATGATTAGTAAGACAACAATTAACTAAACCATCAATGGAAAGCTCACTGGAAACAATTAAAGAGACTCCAAGTTGAAACAATTAGCCAATTTAAAGGTATGAAAGTTACCGTATTTCCCCGCATTTATCGCCAGTGCTTATCAGTGAGAAAAATTCGGCTTTAAGTCCTTGTTGACACTTTTAAATATGCGCTTGGCTTGTAAATGAATTTCCAATCTAAACGATTGAGATTGGCAAAGAAGATTTTTTTTACGTCATCAACTGATAACTGAATATAAAACCATACAGTTCGAGATAACAATTATCAATTTAAATTGTTATCTAACCGATTGGGTCTTTTTCTCGAGTAAAAGTCAATCTCAAAACCGGTTACTTCAGTAGTGTATAAGCGCCCTGGTCGATGGTCAAAAGGCAAAAAAAGGCTTATCAGTGAATTCTCCACTTTTTAGCACTGGCGATAAATGCGGGGAAATACGGTAATTGTTACCTAATTGATTAGTTTTAATATCACTTTAGGTTTACAGGAAAAAAAGTGAATTTAAAATGTAATCAAAAAGGTGAATCCATATAAGGAATTAACAATTTAATCAGAATCATAATAATCAAGATGAAAACATGATTATCATCATGATTAACTTGTATTGATTCATTGAATTATAACCCAATTTACTGATTGTTTAGCTTATAATGATTTAAGATCAATATATTACATTAATAGCTACGAATCGTTAATCATGTTAATCATCAAAATTTAAATGAGAAACAAAAAGTGTTAAATGTTGATTAATATTAATCAAGGTAGTAAATTGATTGAAGTTTTCTGGTTAATTGTGATTAAAAACCACCCACAGATTGACCTTTCAAATGATCAGATTGTTGTAATCAAGTTAATTGTTCACAATTTAAGTATATTGACAAAAATAATCTAATCACATTTAAATCAATTCTTTATAATCGTTAAATCCCAAAATCACGGAATCAATTGTGATCAACAATTAACCATTCAGATTGACAAGATTAGCGTAACAATTTGTTAAATAATCAAAACTTTTGATTGTAATTAAATTTGAAGACCAAATTTGAAGGGTTAAGATGAAAAAAACACAAATTGGATCTTTAATTAAATTAACTAATTGCAGCTTAATTACAGTAATAAAATGAAAACCTTGAACCTGATTAAATTGTCTGGTTTGTGTTAATCCAATAAAAATTGGTTAATCAATCAATTAAATTGATTATAACAATTAGTTAAACTTAATCAAGGTAAAATTGTACAAAAACCTACAAACAATTAAGACAATTAAAGGTATGAACGAGTTAAAAATTAACTAATCAATTTGATTAAGAAGATGATGAAAATGATTAACGATATCAATTTAAATCAACATGAACTTTAATCAATTTGATTGCTTCCCATTTGATTATCACCAACAATTAACTAATTTTTTTCCCTCTTCCTCTGAGAAATTAATTCACTGACAGAGTTAATCATTTTCTCATATATATAATTATGATTATCACTAATTATCAACAATTGCTGATGATCGGATGATGATTGTGAGTTAATTGTTATTATCAGATTTGCACTTTAACCAACTAACGTTAATTGTGAATGAGAATAAGAAAATTTAATCACAATTAACATTTGAATTTTTCATTTTCTTATTATAATATTACAAACTTTTTTATTGATTGAGATTGGGATTGGTTTTTAATCGTAATCAATTTAATTATCATATTCATGGTAACAATTTAAAGGATAACAATTAATCAGAATCCAGAAAATCATCAAATTCAATCAATTTAACCAAGTGAAAGTAATTTAGATCAGCAATGAAAACAAAAAGTAGCAATTAAGGTAAACCAATCAGTTGATTATCATTGAAATTTAAACGAGTAATGATTAATTATTGATTAGTTGATCACACTAATCAAGTGAATGAAATATAAGGTCAACAATTAACCATATATCCTATTAATATAAATGATAATTGGAATATAAAATTGATTAGTAAATTGTAAAGTGAATACTAATTATCCCTAATCAATTGATAGGAATCAAATTTTTCGTGATTAATAAAAAGCGGGAAACAAAAAATTAGTTCAAAAATTAACCACAAATATCGGAATCGTTAACAATTTACTTAATCATTTCAACCAATCTATCTGATGATGATGATGATGTTTAATGATTATGATCACAATCAACTACAATTAACGTATGTCTCAACAATTATCATTATGATTAACTGTTGAATTATTATGAAAGTTTATCAAGATTAACTGTACTTATTATGATTTATATTATTGTCTTAATTGTTGTTTGCTATATTTAATCATTATCACTGAAATAATCATCAACAATCAAATAATTTTCTGGGCGTTTGTAAATTATATGTGTAATCAACTGATTGTGAATCAAATCATCATCATCATCATCAGCATCTTTAATCGTCATTTGATTGTTTTGATGTTAATCCAACAATTAGAATTAAAATGAAAACAATTTAAGGAGAGAGAGAGAGAAAAAAATTAAGCTCTAAGATTAATGATCGATGATAATGATTAAAATTGAATAACAATCAAAAGTGATGACGATCAATTAACTTCTCTAAATAAACGTTGATATTGACAACTCGTTGATCACAATTAAAGGCTGATATTAATTTGGATAACAATTAAAGGTTTTGTTGATCATGAATATCAAAATGTATGGGAAAACCATTAAACTTATATAAATCCCTCTCAGATTTAATCTCATTGTTATCATTATGATTAACTGATTCAATTGATTACTATTTCAATATTAGATAATGATAACTGGTCAGTTCTTAATTCAGTTGATGATAATTACAATTTAGATGAACCTTTGAAGGTCAACTTTTAATTGTTTACTTTTCTTTTTGTGATGTTTTTTTTTGTTGTTTACCTGATGCTTTTTGTCGATTGTTATTATTATGGACTTGGGATTAAGGTGGATCAAGAAATTGAGTGAGAGAGAAGTGAAAAGAATCAGATTAAACAAAGGATTACCTTTGATCAGAATTTAAATCAAGGTAATGAAAGATTAACGATTATTTTTGTCACATAGAGAGAGACTTTTATTATTGTCAATTGAATGGTAATTGTAATGAAAGAAATTGATTCTGAGAACAATTTAAAATCATTTGATTACTTTAATAGTTTTGTTGATTAACTTTTTTAATCAACATCAACAAGAGATTCAAGGAAATCATCATCATCATCGTAATTATGATGAATGAATAGAAAACTTTTTTTTCTTTTTCTTTCTGGTAAATCTTTTAATCTTTATCCTTTTCTACGGATAATCTAAACCAGTTATTTCAAGAAAGAAAGAAAGAGAGAGAGAGAGAGAGAGAGAGAGAGAAACTTATTTGATATCGAAAATCATTTCATTTGTATCATCATGTTTTTCATGTAATCCTGATATCTATCTTATTTCATCAGAAATTAATCTTCCTTGATAATCTATCATCATCATCATCATCAACAACAACATACCTTTTTCCAGGTAAACTCTCACTGAAACCTTTCAAGCATTCAGATAACAATGTAAACTAGCCTAATAAGATACAGATCATCATCATCATCATCATCATTATCGTCATCGTGCTTGTCATGGATGGATGATGAGAAAAGGCCAAGTGAATGAGCGAGTGAGTGAGTGAGTCTCAATGAAAATCATCATGAGAAAATTTTTCAAAACAAGAAAATCAAGCAAATCAGTCTGACAGAAAAAAAATTGATGAAAGACATAAGAGGAATGCAGAAAACATTAGGAAGATGAAGATTACAGGTAAGATGATGATGAAAGTGAAAGACTCTCTCTCTCTCTCTCTCTCTCTCTCTCAAGAATCATGATGATGACAATAGTTACATCAACAGGAATCATATTTGAGTTAATCATAACAAAAAAAGCAGAAATCATCATTCGAGACAATAAGTTACAATTGACTTAATCTCTCATAATTCAATTGTTATTCAATTGTTGGATTATCTTAATTTACTTTGCAAATATTAATAAACATGAGGTAAACTTACTTTCCACTTATTCCGAGCTTTAATATTAATTATCTGAGGTTGATAGTTGATTACTGGATTAGTTAATTGTATCACAGTTTCACTGAGTAAATGAGAGTCTCTTGATTTAATCCAATCATGGGATAGACATTGATCAACGGTTAAACGTTTCCTTTAAAGTTTAAAACAAAATTAACAAAGGGAAAAGTTAATTATCATTATTAATCCAACTAATCTGTTATATTGAGATTAGGATTAACTTACCTGCCATCTTTAACCAATAGATTTGATATAAAATGTTGAGCTAAATCACTAAAATGAGTTGAATCAAAAAAATAATCAACTGTAGTTATATTGGTAAAAGTTTCTTGCTTGGTATCACCAAGGAAAGGTGAAGCTCCAGTTAATCTGGTTTAATCCATTTAATTGTTGGGATTAAGATGTTGGGATTAGCATGAAAAGGGGAAGGGGAAAGAGAGAGAGAGAAATAAAAAAAAATAATAAAAATAGATTAAAATTAATAAATAGTATTTAAGATGGAAAAGGAAATGATTAAGTTTTCTAATTGTGGTAATCAAGAGATAAGCAATTAAACGATTTTTAATTGTTGTTCGTACAAAGTAATTGTATATATAACTTATTGTATTGTTAAATTGTTACAATTTAAAAGGTTATTATAAGTGATTGGTCAAGGAAGAAAAGAGGAAAATAATGAAGATGATAAATTGTGATAAAGGAAATGATTAAGATTAAATTGTTTACAATTTAAGTGATTGCGTTTGATTAATATCAGGTAATAAAGAATTGAATTTATCTCTAAAACTAACAATATAATTAACTATTACTTTTGACCTGTTTTTATATAATAATTGTGTTGATTAATTGATTAGTATTAGAGGTTTTTGAAACCATTTTGATTGTTAATTGCTGATAGAAAATCAATTGTAACAATTAAAGAATCAACTTACAAATTATATGTGATAACACCGACACTCCATAAATCGGTTGCTAAAGTAATTGGTTCATAATTAATAATCTCCGGAGCTGGACAATTGAAAGAGATGGAGGAAAAGTAGAAATTAGATTGTGATCAGCTGATTGTTTGACTGATTGTTAGGAGAGACAAAAAAATTAAACTGACCAACAAATTCTGGTGTACCAAGTATCTCTCGTATATCTGAACCAGTATTGACCACTCGAGATAATCCAAAATCGATTAGCTTTAATCTTTGTGTTTCTTTGTCAAGTAACATAATATTTTCAGGCTTAAGATCCAAGTGGACAATGTTTTTTGAATGCATGTGGTCAAGTCCAAGTAAAATTTGTCTAATAAATGCAATCGCTTGACCCTCTTCAAGTCCCTCTTTACCTGCCAGGTAATCAAAAAGTTCACCACCTTTGACCCTAAAATGAAAACAAAAAAGATCCATAAACATAATAAAATAATAGTTGATTAACATTGAATACGAAGTGAAATTTTTTTTTCGACAGTAAATTGTTGACACTGGTCAGTTGATAAACTTTTTGACCATTTTCCAGTTAAACAATTTACCTTTTTCATTAAATATACAAAAGTCTAATGATAACAATTTGGTAATAGTAACAATAACGTTTCCTGGTTTAACTAACCCAAGAATTACCTTGAGTTTGTATGATGTATGATGTGGTTACCCTTAAATTGTTTCCTAGTCAAGGGTTAGTTTAAAAAATTTTGTCATAATTAAGATGAAGATGATAATAATAAAGGTAATAAAGATGACCATTACTATGATATACATAATATCATTTTCATAAATGATATTATTATGGTCAAACATTTAACTTGACAGGTAGAGAGTAAAAAAAATACCGGAAGGAAACAACATCTTAGTAACTCTCAAGGTATGAATGAAGTTTTTTTATGGTTATTATTACTCTTTTATTATCATCATCAAGCTAATCTAAAGGTGATGATGATGATGACAACAATTATAATGAGAGAGAGAGAGAGAGAGTTACTAATGATAGGTAATCCTAATAATGGCTTATAACATTACCTGTTAATCTGTTTTCTGAGTCTGTTGGTTTTATTAAGATTCTGATTGTTTAATGTTGAATTTGTTTGGTTACTGTTCAAGTTTTGGGTTGGATTAATTTCTGATTATGATATTGATGATAATTACTGTTAATTGTTGTTCCCAATCAATAGATTTACTTACAATTCAAGTATCAGGATAACTTCATTTCCATTGTCGTAAACGTTATATAATTTAACGATATTGTCATGATTTAATTTCTTGAGTATATTAACTTCACGTTCAATGTCTTCCAATGTTAATCCTCGTCTCGAGCCAATGATACGTTTCTTACGGACGAATTTAGCTGCGAACTCTTTACCCGATGACCTTTCAATACATCGACGGACAGTAGCAAATTGACCACTGGAAGAATAAGAAATGAATAAAAAAAGATGATTGAAACAATTGATTGAATAATGAGATTGATCAAGTTAATTAAAATGTAAATCATCATCGTCATAATATATTATAAGTGATAAACACATCAGATTCAAAGTGTGAATATGAAATAAATATTAATAATAATGAATGAAAAAGTTATTGATTGTGTTTCAATGTTAATCCAATTCAATTGAATTGAGTTTATTAAATCAACATGAATGAAAAGTTTATCATTATAAAAGTAGATAAGTTGTTAAAATGATGATTCCCAATTGTGATCATGTTGATGTTGATGATGATGATGTTCAGCTAATAATAGATGAAAATTTTGAGGCTAAAAAAGTGGCCTTTGATTGAGCGGTAATTGTTATGATAATAATAGAAGATGTTTCAAATTCAGAAGTCAAATTGTTTGAATTATCATGATTATCATTTTTTTGAGAATTGAATTTAAATCTTTTCGCCGTTTGTGTTTATCTGTAACAGGAAATGTTACACATTTAAAGGTAACAAATGAAGAAAAATGACCGGAAATATGGTCACGAAAGAGGAAGATGATAAAATAGATGATGATGATGATTTAATAATCTAAAAGATGATAACAATCAGAATTTTTGTTTTTCTGTTGTTGTTGTTGATTCGCCAACACGTTACAACGAAAGGGACTTAAAGGTACACGCACTTTTCTGACGATCAACACGTATTCAGATGGACAGATAAATTGACCTCAAGGTAAGAAGAAGGTAAAAAGATGATAGAGTTAAATCATCTTCCTGTCATGTAAATGTTTCATAATACTGATTATCATCATCATCATCATTTTCTAGGTGTAACATTCAAATCAGAGGATTAAATTATCCCTTACGTTGGACATTAATTATTCAAAACTGGACACACATAAATTTTATCACTATTTCAACACTTAAGAGACTTGAGGTAAAAATATAATTGTAATTGTATCAAAATAATTGATACAATTAAATTAACGGAAGATGAAATTTAAACACAATTAAAATGAGCTACAGACAAAGATTACATTTGAGTGTTGGTCAAGCAAACCGATTTCAGCTTAATAATCAAGCATAAATTTATGGTCATCATTAGGGTTAATTAACTGAGTTGATGAGAATTAATATTATTGAAATATTAACAAGAGAGAAAATTAAAATCAAAGTAAATTAGATTTAACTACATTTAACTGGATTAAGATTAAGTTAATCATGACAATCAAATGAAAGAACGAGATTTGTTTGTTTCTTTTTTGCAATAACAATCTAATTCTATGGTGAAATTGGTGAGAAAACGGCTATGAAATTGTTAATGGAATCTGATTAATTTAAATCATCAAGTAATCAGCGTGATGATAATGATGGTGATTATCTTACTGGTTTAATTTTCTTAGGTATAAGATTAACAGGGAAAAAGATTGATTTGAATTAAGGTGATTTTGTTTTTCTTTTTTCCTCCTCATCATGAAATTAGCAAGATTTTCGTGACTTGACCGGTTATTATATTATCAATAATGACGATAAATTATTTTAAATGATTAATAATTAAGGTTTCATATGATTTTCTGGCGTGATTGTGATTGTAACAATAAATGAGACTGATGATTTTTGATTGAGATTCAATTTGAGATTAGCTTCAGTTTTCAGAGTAAAATTGTATTCAATTGAGTGGGATAGATGATGATGGAAGCTCAATTGATAATGGTGATGGTCAGAAGGGTGTTAAATGGTCATTACATGAATTGTAATTGAATTGGACAATTGGGAGAATGTCAATCGAGTTACAATTAGGAAAATTATCTAATTTACTGGTGGACATATTTGATTCCCTGATGATAGGTAAAGGATTCGATTAATGGTTCTAACTATTTTGAAATGCAAAGGACAAAGTTCCCAAGGTCAACCAAACACCGATCCAAGCGGCAGAGGTCACATAGCCCATGAATACAGATGATTGTGCAATTGGAAGACCTCGAACCAGGATTGACCTTAGTGATTCAGCTGCTGCAGTGGTCGGTTGGGTTACACTGACCCAACGAAGGTAATAGGGAAGTGTATCGATTGACCACATGACACCCGATATAATGAAAGTGAAAAGTAGGACAGCATTTGCTACTATGGCACAAGAAAATATGGACGGAAGGACAGTGGACAGAAAAACACCTAAGGACATTCCAGATAACATTTGAAGTAAAAGTAATAAGATGGCAAAAGGGAAAGATCCTCTACAGGGTACACCGAAAAGGGTGATTGAAAGAGTTAATAGAATGACAACCGGAGGGATAAGAAAAATAAATCGAGTGACAACTTGTCCAAGAATAATTTGAAATGCACCAAGTCCAGCGGAATAGTTTCGATCAAGGGTTCTATCTTCCTTCTCAATGAGCAAAGTAAACGCTGTAAGCGCGAATCCAATTGAATAAACGATAACAATCATCAAACCTGGTGCAGCGAAATCACGAACACCAAAGAAATCTGATTTACCAAATGAGCCGAAAACAGTGGAACCCAATTTAATTGGTAAATCGGCCAATTTAGGATTGGACAATGTCGGTTTAATGGTATCCAAAAAGGTTCGACCCAAAGCACCAGTGACCAAACGAGTTAACACAAATGAAGTTAAATCGCCATGAATTTCAATGGTTGATGAATTAAGATCAATCGAGGTACCAGTAAACGGATCAGTTTCCTGGAAAGTTAATCGAGCCAAAAGAGAATCTGTAAATCCTTTCTTAATCCTAACAACACCCCAAATATGACCACTGGCCACATCATCGAGCGCATCAACGTAATCGGCATAATATCGTTTACTGAACATGTAACTATTAATCGATGAGAGAAAAGCTGAGCTCAAACAACGTTCATTGGAAAAGTAAAAATCACTCGCGTTGTGACCTAAAGGCGATGGGCTATGGTGCTCATGGTGGTGGTGATTTTGATGATGATGGTGCTTCTGATGGTGATTTTGGTGGTGATCGTTGATTTGATGGGTCGTATAGTCACAATTTTCGTGGTTAACGAGGCCGATCGGTACACCGTTGGGAGTTCCTCCGATGCAGACACAAAACACCAACAAGATGATTATGGGAAGCACAAGGGAGGCGACTATTGTTTCTGGTTGGCGGATAATTTGTAAATTGTATTTGGTTAAAGTTGCGACAAATTGTATCCACCAAGCATGAGTATCGGAGGTTTCATTGGGTCTTGACCATGGGGCTGAAAGTGTCGCAATTGTTGTTTTACTGTCGTTATTGTTTCCTCGAACTTTCGAGTTGATGGTTGACTTTTTTTTCGCTCCCTCTTTCGATGATATTTGTTTCATGGAGCCCGAAAGTGAGACTCGTTTATGGATATAACATAAATGGTGGAAAACGGCTTCCAAAGTGTTAACACCATATCGGCTCATGAATGCATTCGGACTGTTCTCGGCGATGATTGCACCTTTCCTCATGAAACCGACAACATCGGCTTTACGAGTCTCTTCAATATAATGAGTTGTAACAATTATCGTACTCCCATAAAGTCTTGCCGTGTTTGTTAATTGTCGCCAAATACGAGATCGTAAAAGTGGATCAACACCCACCGTGGGTTCATCTAATATCAATAACCTTGGATTGTGAAGGATTGTAACACCGAAAGAAACTCGCCTCTGTTGACCACCACTCAACGAACTAATTAGTGTATTTTTATCAGGAAGATCTAATAAGGTGATTAGTGATGATATTCGTTCACTGATTTGATCAAATGTTAGGAAATTAACTCGTCCGAAAAATGTCCAAGTCTCTTTGATGGTTAAATCTCGTGAAAGCGCAGTTTCCTGGGGCATATAACCCACCCCAGGTCCAGGAACACCACTTTCCCGAGTACCTGGACTATAATTGAATATCGATATCTCACCAGAATCGGGAATCTTCAAACCCATTAAACACTTAATCAACGTGGTCTTGCCACACCCTGATGGACCCAATAGACCATAAATACAACCCTTGGGAGCGGTCATTGCAACATTGTTGAGTACAAATTCAGTTGACCCCGAGTGACCATAGGTGACATTAAGATTCCTAATACGAATCGCTGGTCGAGCAGTTAAACTAATACGACCATTGAACATTAAAGGTGAAGATGTTGATGAAATTTGATTATTATTATCACAAGATGATGATGATGGTGATGATGATGAAAATGATGTGGTAGTAATTAAATTTGATGACACAATCAAAGATTCACTGTTGTTGTTATTATTATTATCGTCACTTTGTAATGAAGTTAATCCATTAACTTGTAATTTGTTTGACGATATATTCTGATTATTGGCATTTAAATTCATGATAAATTGATTAATAATTAATAATCGAAATCAATGAGAACAAGAAAAAGGCACAAACTTTACACTGGTCAGTAACTTAATGTCCATTCAATTGAAAGAGAAAAACTTTTTTCTTCTTCTCCTCTGATATTTAAACTGATCACAATGAAGACAATTTTGATTGTTGGGCTCCTAGTAATCACTAGATATTATTATTAACTTAAATTGTTTACCAAATTGTTGTCCAATTAACTTTATTTCCCTATCAATCGAGTTAATAACAATGGTATTACATTGATAATAATAATATTCACAATCCATGTTCAGGGACAAATAAGAATCTCCCTTTTGATATTATCAAGAAAATACCAAGTGTCAAAAATTGATTCAAATGATATTAAATTAATAATAATAATTAGAAATCAAGATATTGATTAAGGAAAAAGCAAAACAAAAATGATCAACAATCAAGATTAAAGATGAAAATGATTTAAATGAAAATCATCAACAACAATGTTAAAAGTTGCAACTGGAAACAGAAAATCTTAATCAATCACTAAATTAACTGTTGATTTGAATGAGTTTTTAAACTTTCCATAGTCCGATGTTGATTAATCATTAATCATCACAATTGTCATGATTAATACTTAGTAATTAACAGCTATTTACCCGTCAAATTGTTTTCAATCATTAGTTTCCCTGTTTACAATCAAACAGAAAACAAAAGATTCACTTGATTGATTTGATTTTCCATTGATCATTTTTTTTCAACTTATTTTCTTAATCAAATTTGATTGTGATTTCCCATTTTCATTTCTATTATTATTACTTATTGATTTCTTTCAGTGTAATCAAATTTAATCATATCCAAATGATAATCGTTAGTTAATAATAATTATATTACTTGATCCAAGGTCTCTGATTGTTGGTCATCTTTTCAATCTAATATTGTTATTATTATTTAATCATTTGAGTTTCATCATCAACAATTACTAATACCTTATCCATGTGTGATTAACTAGCTTTTTGCTGATGATTAAATCATTGTGATTAACATAACTATCAATCAAATTATCCTCAATGGATTATATGATTTATTTAATAGTAATTGTTGTTGAACAGATAACAACAATTCAAATTGAATAAATTACTTGTAATCATTTAAGAAGATGTAAATTAATATGAATTAACTTTAGATTAAGATAATCAAATGTTAAAAAATTAATATCATCATCATCATCATCAAGATAAATGATTAATTTGATTGCTTGAAAATTGTGACAATCTAAAGATACAATTGAATTATCATCAATCAAACTGTTAAACAGATTGGACAACCATTAAGTGTAACAATTAATAATCCAATGGTCAGTATTTCCTATCAATTAATAAGATTATCAAGCAAATTAGTTAATTGTTGATCGGCAACAACAAAACAACAATTAAATAATGGTAATCACAATCATATACAGTTCCAACCAAAGGACAATCATGATTTACTCATTGTCTCATATTATTTACAATTAGGTGTCAATGAATCAACGTTAATCAACAATCAACAATCAACACATGATGATGATAATAACTTTCTACCTGTTAATTAACATAAAGTTCATTAATCTAGTGAGAAAATAATAAACAGGTAACAATTATGGTTAACAGGTAAAACTTTTTATCTTCATTTTGTTGAATATCATTTGATAGTTTTTTTTGTTAATTGTCTTCATATTGTTAATATAATCAAGGGCGTGTATTGGTAATGATTTAATGGTGATAATAATGACCCATGTTAATCTAATCTGATGAAAGATTAACTTTAATCTGTTTCTCGTTTTCTCTTTCAAATTTGTAATGATAATAAATATCAATTGAAAGGATAGACCAGCAAAGTCAATGGACTTTGAAAGAGGACCAATGACCATTAAATTGTGCAAGAAAAATGATCAACATCCGATAATTATAATCATTATATTGATGATGATGATGATGATTATCATGATTTACCTTGAATTAGCATCAGAATCAACTGATTTGTTTGGTTAATCTAATTTGGTTTATAATTATTGTACAATTAATAACACGATGGTAAGGAAATGTTGAAATCGCTGATTGTTTGTTTTGCCAAATTTAATTTTTCATGTTTTCTATTAACAATTAGCTTAAATTGAGTTGCGACAATTTTGATTAGATTAATGATTCTTGGATTAACAATTGATTATTGACTGAGTGAAAGTGAATGATCTTAATTTTTGGTCAATTGCCTAAAGAAAACAATTTTGACCCGAAGATTAAATCAACCAAATCAAATCATCTAATCACCACCACCATCATCATCATCATCATTATCAAAGATTCACAACAATTAAGAGTTTAACTTAAATTACAATCATTTGAAAAGTGATTAGTGTATCATCAACATTGGAAAAATGTCTCCAGTCTCATTAATTGTTACAATTTTCAGAACAATTGTTTATTATTTTCTAATTCTTAATTGTTTACATTCAAGTAAACTGTCAACTGCCAGCAAAGGAAACGTTGTTATCACAGGTAAGCAATTGTTATTTACAGTTAATTTTACTCGATTCTAATTAAAAATGGTTAATTGTTGTTACAATAATTCAGGAGCACCAACACAACAACAATCAATCCCAATTCCAATTCCGATTCCGATTCCATTTCTACACAACATTATGCCTTATCCACCACAACCACAACCACAATCAACGATGCACAATCAATTCATGGATCCATCATTACAATCAAGGTCTCCTTATACACCTAATCAGGTAAGTTTAATGATTATGGTCAACAATTAAGACCTTTAATTGTATCATTGTGTTTTCCATTCAATCCAATAAGCCTTCACATTTTATGCAACACTTTGGCTCACCAATGGCAAGATCAACATCTCAAATTGTTCAACCCAATTATTATCCAATTAAAATTGTTGTCGTTCCAATGTAAGTAATTAATTTACCTTAATTCCCATTCTGATGAGATTAAGTTAATCTCCAATTGTATTATCCAATTCTTTTTTTTTCTGTTTTTACTCTTAATCTTTTCCCATGCAAAGAATTCCCAATATGGATGATAATCGTTGGAACAATCAAATCTCTTTCCAATCAAATCAACAAAATCAACTAGATGATCAACTAATTAGACAACAAATTGCACCACCAAGACCATGTGATTTAACATTAGCCTGGTGATCATTTAGCTGACCATCAGAACTGATTGAGTATAAACAATCAATAAATTGTTAACAATCTAAATCAGTAAATTTTCTTGCTCTTCTAAAACTAATTACAAACAAGACAATTAATCAATCAATCAATTAAATGTATTTTTCTCTCTCGCTCTCTTTCTCTCTCAATATTTGACAATACAATCATCTTAATCCTCTCATCTCTCACCTTTGTCACAATTAACTAATTGTTGTCAATTTTGTTCTGTATTCAATGAGAACTCAATTATCAGAAAATTGTGAGAATCGTGTGTGTTTATATTTATTACAATTAAGTTAATTCTCTAAGTGTAAGAAAAAGTAACAAATTTCCTGTGTCACAATTAAGATATTTAATCGGATTGTGTGTTAACAATTAAAAAAGAATCCGTTATAATCAAGAAAAAGGAAAAGAGAAAGAAAAAGTTCTGATAAATTCAAGGATAATGAGAAGAAGTTCAAATTACAATTGAATTAATTTCAATGAATCAAATTACTATTAAATTGTTGGTGATTCAATCAATGAACATAAAGAAAGAGAAAGAAAGAGAAAGAAAAAGTTCTAATGAGATTAGAATTGATTAACAGAACTGATTGTTAACAATTAGAAGGGAATTGAGAAAAAAAATTAACAGGTAACCCAATCATTCACATAGAATACACTTTTAATCATGTTTACTTAAACGGAAACAATTGACACCATGGAAACAGAAACAATAACCAGGTAATCATAATAATAGTAAATGAATTAACTAAATCAGTTAATCAAAAAAAAACAAATGATCAATGAAAATCAAGGACAATTAAAAAGCTTAAACCGGTCATCAGGGTTTCCAATGGTGATGAATGAAAGATAAACAATAAACAAACATCAATGTGACATTTGATTTCAATTTACTATTATTAATATGATTGAGACAATTAACTAATTTCTCTGATTATTGTTGATTAAAAATTGTCAGTGATTAAAAGACTAATCTGAATGTTTAATTGCAGTTGATTAGTAATTAGCAAGGTAAAGTAAATTGTTGTTGTTGTTGTTGTGTTTACAAAATGATAAACATTGAAGCCAAATTGTGATTAAATTGCTAAATGATGATGATGATGATGATGATGATTATCTTAATTGATACAATTAAAAGTATTAAATTTACAATTGTAATTGTTAGATGAGAGTAAAAGTAAAAGGTAAATTGTGAGGCTGATTAAACAATCAATTTAAATTGGTAATTGTGACGATGATCATTTGATTATTCATTTGAAAGGTTAAATGTAATTTACAATTGATTGAC
The DNA here is from genome assembly GCF_014898815.1 of Panonychus citri. Lineage (NCBI taxonomy): Eukaryota > Metazoa > Arthropoda > Arachnida > Trombidiformes > Tetranychidae > Panonychus > Panonychus citri. The sequence continues at coordinate 2,647,097 of NW_026515543.1, read as the reverse complement.
TTACCTGCCAATTTTTTCAGCGATAAAATAATCCGATTCAATTGGTTCTGAATTAAATTGTTGTTTCATTGCTGATTGTTAGGATTTCCTTTGGATATTGGTAACAAATTGTTATCACCTGATTTAAATATAATCCTTTAGGCACTTTATATATTTCACAATTATCGGGATGATGATGAAAAGCTGAGATCAGCTAATCACCGGATCAACTTTGATGCTCAGCTTTAAACTCAATAATAGTTTCACCAAGTTCCAGATTAATTCATCTTCACATTCTGAATCTACTGAACAAATTAAAGCTCAAAGAGGAACAACAAGAGTGAGAGAGAGAGAGAGAGAGAGTAAGTGAGAGAGTGAGAAGCTTCAACAACAAGGATCAACTAGATGGAGCTACTGATGGATAGCTGTAGACAGAAATTACAGAAAAAAAGTACAGGGTGATGAGAAAAATTGGTGTACAGGTTAATGGTACTTCCTCTTTTCGATGCGCATTCGACTTTCATTTGAACTGTTCAACTTTTTTTTTTACCTTTTTCGCTCCAAATTCATATTAACCGCCTCATCTTAATCCCTCCCCTTGGACGTTTTGAACTTTTTTTTCGTATCGAACTGTAATCAAAATGAATTAATACAATAATCGAACTGTATTAAATTGTAATTCCTTGCCCGATGCAACAATCAACACCTTTTATACTTGATTATTATAACTAATTTAATACTCCGGAAGGTAAAAATCTAATTACAATTAGTTTTGATAAACTTTTGTGTCTGTTGTTGTTAATCAATAATTAATATCCAATTTCAACTGATAATCAAGTGTAACAATTTAAAGTGGCCACAAAAATGATTATCAAATTTTACACTAATCAATTGGTGAAAATGTTGTTTCATTAATTGTTAATTGTAAACATGAAATTTAGAGGCAATTATGATGACAATTAATTGATTATCATCTCAATTAAAATTGACCATCAACTTTTTTTTTCAAAACTATTAAATGTTTTTGATTAACTTTTTTGATTAGTTAGTTAATCCACTGATTAATTGTATGTATACAATTTACATTTAGATTATTGATAATAATCAAATAATAATTTAAAAATCAAGGTGTGACTATTTAGATTTATGGGAAAATGATTAATTGTATTGTTATCATTATTTTTACCATACAATTAACTATTTGATTAGCTATTGATTTAATCTGATTTAGATTTACTTGATTGTGAAACAATCAGCGATGGCCTCTGATTAAATTCTGGTTGATTAATTGATTATCACGATTTACAAAAAGGGTCAATGATAGTTAAATCATAATCATTGTAAGTTTAATTGTTGCTAAATATCATAATTAACAATCAAATTGAAACTTTCATTTTCATATTTTTTTTTTTGATTATGATGATTATTATTGTAACTGATTAACTTGATTGATACTAAATTAGTTTTGATTGTAACCTTAAACTAAATAATGTTAATTGTTGTTGTTGTATAAATGTTACAATTAATATCATAACGGTTGTGATTAACTTTTCACAATTAACAAACAAATTGATCGTTAAACTTAATTTTCATTGAATATTAAATTATTTTAACTAACAATTAAACAATTGATGACTTAATTGTTACTTTTACCCTTTCTAAATGATTGATTATTTAATCATTGATTATCAAAAATTAAAGTTACAATCAATTTGCTTCATTTTTAATCATAATTATTGATTGACTATTGAATATGATTAACCAACAATCAGTGTGTTTAAATTTGATTAACTGAGATTAATGAAAAAAAACAAAACAATTTAAGGTTAATTGTTAACTAATATAAACTTTTCATTATATTAATTGTATTGATCATTTAATTTTAATTGTTTCTCATTATTATTGTTGATTGATTAACCTGGATGATTAAAATTAATTAGTTTTTAATTTTTATTTTTCCAATCTCATGTTATCCTAGAACTGAATCAATCAATGATTCTGATAATTTGATTTTCTTATTGATTAAATCTTAATAATCTAAATTGTGTTAACTGTTCAATAAACCAAAATGATTAGTAAATTATGATTACCACAATTAAAGGGAGTGGTAGTTGATTAGAATTGAATTTTACCTTGAAATGTAACTTACAGCATTTACTTAATAATCTACAATTAAATCATCTAAATTCAAGTGAATAACAATTAATTTAAATTCTGAAAAATTATCAGTAAATTGTGATCAGTTAATTGTTACATTTTTCATATGAGAAAGTACAACAAAACATAACTAATTAAGAACGAACAACATTTCATTTCCAATCATTTAAATTTTCTCATAATCAGCAATCAACAATCAACAACAATTTAATTCTATTGCAAGTTAATTTCTCATTTTAAACAATTAGAAAAAAGAGAAAAATAAAGAATTTTAAAAGTCGCGGGTTCTTTTAAAAGGGTAACCATGGTTACGTCGGTCTTTTATTTTTCTCTAACATTTAGTTTCTCATTTGTTTTCATTTAATTGTCACAATTGTTTGTTCATTTAATTTTAATCCTGTGATTATTTTCCCTGTAATTTTAGGTAATTAATTAATCGCTAATCAGTTGATCAATCATCATGGAAGCTCCTAAAGCTGCTGTCTCTGCTAAATTAGCTGAAGAAATCGCCAAATTCAGCAGCATCCAAAAAGATTATCAAAAAGTGGTTTCAACCCATCAGCAGTTGGATGAACAATTAAACGAAAATAATATTGTTAAACAGGTTTGTTTTCTATTCCAATAATTAAACTAATTGTCTTTGATTTAGTTGCACTATTGTTCTTTTTAGAAAAGGAAAAATCTATAGTGTTTTCTAATTCTTTTCCGAGATTTTCTTGCATGTTAAATGTTCTTCATGCCCAAGTGATGAATCATTTTCATTTTCCATTTTCTTTTTTCTCTCCACATTGATTGTTTTCTATTCTTTCTTCCTTTTATTAACAGGAATTAGACTTATTGGATGATTCTGACAATGTTTATAAGCTAATAGGACCTGCACTGATTAAACAAGAACTCAAAGAAGCCAAAGATAATGTTCAAAATAGGATTAAATATATTACAGGAGAAATGTAAGTCTCTCTTTCTCTCTCTCAATGACTTTCCCTTTTCAATGTTCCAAATATTATTAATAATTTTCTTTTTCACTTTCTTACAATTTTCTTTAGGAAAAAGCAAGAAGAACTTATTAAGAAGTATGAGAAACAACAACTCGAACAGAAGGAAGTGATTGGTAAACTTCAAAAGCAAGGATAACCTTTGGTGTTGTGTTTTCGTTTCTCTTTTTTGCTTCGAATCTTTTTTTTTCTATTACATGAATGGTGTATAACAAGAGTTTTCAAGTTTTAATAATATGATTGAAAATCAATGAAAAAGATTACAAAATTAGCCTCACTTTCTACTTGACAAATGGTTATAAATATCAGAGTTTATCTTTTTCTTGGATTCCCTGGGTAAAATCACCTATGCGTTAACTAGAGAGGTTTTTTGATACTCTCTAATTGCCAATAATCTATCACCTCCAATGCTGAAACCAACACAAGGTACTTTATATTTACTTCCAGCAAATAAAGTAGCTAAATTATCGTAACGTCCACCACCAGCAATAGAACCAAATCCATGATCAACTTGATCTCGTAATGAGACTTCAAACATAAGAGAAGTATAATAATCTAATCCTCTGGAAAGACTTAAATCAAACTCAATGATTCCATCTTCAATTCCCAGTGATTGACAATATTTCAATAGGATTTTCAATGATTCCAAAGCTTCCTGAGCAGGTTTAAACTTTCCCAGTTCACCATTAACCAATTCATCCAACTTATCAATGGATCCACGTTGATTGATCAATTCGGCAATTTTATCTAAAATTGTTTCCGTCAAGGTAGCATCTTTCATCAGATCTTTTTTAACTTCATCCCATGGAGTCTAAATAGAAGTGAAAAATTAAATTGTTGACAATTTTTTTTCCATCACATAAGGTCAATTGTACACTTACCTTTCTAGATTTATCTAAGGCCACAAATAACGTTGGAAATGTTTTCTCCGGAGCTTCAGCTAAGGTGAAAACACCATTCAAAAGTTGACGCATATTAACCTGAATATAAGAAAAATATTGAAATTTGTTAATATTAATTTATTATTATCAATCAGTCAATCTTACCTTAATTACGAAAGATTGGAGGCCAACATTTTTCAACGATTTATAAAGGACTCGTAAACATTTTGCATCAGCGATCATGTTATCTGATGGTCCAGCGATATCGTAATCCTGAACATTGAAGAAAATGAAATCAATTAACTTGATTACTTAGTTTCGATGAAACTTAGATCACTGAAACATTCTGGCCAACTTACACATTGATAGAATTCCCGGAATGTTCCTTTCTCTGTATTCGGTTTATCGGTTCGATAAACTTTACCAATCTGATATCTTTTCGTGCCCCCTAATTTGTTCATTGCCAGATAACGAGCGAAAGGAATAGTCAGATCATAACGAAGAGAGAGAATCTCTCCACCTTTTTTTTTCGAGAAAGAGAAAAAGAGAGGACAAAACATCGGAATTAGAAAAGTTCATCAGTTTATATGAATTTCCATGAGGATTTTTACCTTGATCTTGCAAATGGAAGATGAATTTCTCCTCTGATGATCCATATTTTCCCAGCAGTGTTTCTTTCAATTCGCAAACGGGTGTATCCAAAGGTTGTGCACCAGACCGTTTGAATGTATCAACAATAGTTTCAAAGACTTGGTCACGGTCCATCATCCGTTCAGGGTCATGATCTTGCATTCCCTTAGGTGTACAGAAACCATATAGTTGATTAATTTTCTCATCATCACCAGAAACGTCATCAAGCTGAGAAGCAAAAAAAAAATAAAATCAATCAATTTTTCAAAACTTTTAGGTAAAAAAAAAGATGACGTTAAGTCATTACAACAATGATTGACCATTAGAGCGAAAAAGGTCAAATTTATATTGAATAACTTTTATCGAAGGAGTTGAAATGATTGTTATTATTACCTTAATTTTGATGATTTCATCAGGAGTCGCTTTGGTTATTGGTTTAGAATCAGAATCAGAATCAGATTTATTTTTTTCAGATTCTTTGGTTAATTCGGCTTTTCGCTCTTCGAGCATTTTTTTCTAAAGGAAATGAAAGTTTGGTCAAGATTTTTGAATTTCTGGTTTTCGAAATTGTTTCAATTAACTTACCAATGTTTCGACTAATTTTGCACGTTCAATTGGTGTTTCTGATCGACTTTTAATATCTCTTATTTTAACAATTCCATCTTTAAGTTCATTTTCACCGAGCATCACAGCGAATGGGATATTTTTTTCTTCTGCTGCTTGAATTTGAGGTAATAATTTAGGGTTTCCTTTGTCTAATTGGTCAGCAGAAATTAGGGAATCGTCTAATTCAGCAATTATCTTTAACCTTTCTTCAACCATCCCTTTACCAATAGAGATTACGAAACAATCAATTTCACTAGAAGGTTCTAAACTCATTCGTTGACCAATTATGGCCAAGATTCGTTCAATACCAACAGAAACACCAACACAAGGTACATTATGTTTATCGCCCGAAAGTGTACCAACAAGACCATCATATCGTCCACCAGCAGCAATTGAACCAACTTCTAATCCATCATCTTGTAAAACGGCTTCGTAAATAATCCCGGTATAATAATCTAATCCACGAGCCAAACTCAGATCGAATTCAATTTTACCATTGATACCCAATTTTACACATAAATTGTGTAAAATTTTAAGCTCTTCTAAAGCCTGTTTAGCGTTAGCATTTTTCCCTAAATCACCTGATAAAAGTTCATCCAAAACTTCAACGTATCCATGATATTTAATCAATTCACCGATACGATCAGCAGCCGACTCTTCTAATCCTTTATCCTTACACATTTCTTGTTTAATCTCTTCCCATGTCAACTATAATTGAGAAATAAAAAAAGAGAGAAATTAATAAATCATCGAACTATATTTTCTAAACCAAATTAACAGTAGAAGTAAAAAATTCAGCTAACCTTTCCTAGCTTATCGATTGAAGAACAGATTGTTTTGAACTTTTCTTCGGGTACACCGGCTACGGAAAACATTCCATTAAGAAGTAATCGATGGTTAACCTAGAATATAATGAGAAAAAAGTCATTGGTGAAAAAAGAGGGAAAAATGATTAACTCAATTTCCAAACTTACCTTAACAGTGAAATCATTGAGATCCAAATCGTTCAATATTTCACAAAGAACCTTCAAACATCTTGAATCAGGTTCCAATTGATCATATTTACCAGCGATATCAAAATCCTGTGGTAAGATAAAGAAAAGAATAAAATAATTCACATTATCAGATGAGGAAAAAAAATGGTGACATAAGCAAATTAGAAGTAAAAAAACTAACACATTGATAAAATTCACGAAATCGGCCTTTGGTAATTGATGGATTATCTCTTCGGTATACAGCGTTAATTGAGTATCGGGTCATTTTGGTTATTTTATGTTGAGCCAAGTGTCGAGCAAATGGAACCGTGAGATCATATCTAAGGGAAAGAATTTCATTTTCTACAAAATAGAATAGAATAAAAAAGAAAAGAAAAGAATAAAACATCAAAAAGTATAAGAGAATTTTATCATATTCCATGCACAGAAAATTCTCTTTTTATACCGGATAACTTACCAATCTCTTCAAGATCATAGATTAATTTTGATTCTTCTCCATATTTACCGGTTAACAATTGTTTAGATTCAACAACTGGAGTATCCAAAGCAAGAGCACCATTACGTTTAAAGGCATCGGCAATTATCTTGAAGACTTTAATTCGTACCAACATTTGTTGTTGACCAAAGTCTCTCATTCCTTTGGGTACTTTGAGAACATTTTGTGAAATTACTCGCATCTTGATAATGAGGAAACGAAACAATTATACCTTTTCAGGAAGAGAATAGAAAACAAAAATTTATATCAACAATTTAAACACAATTTTCACAAGTAAATAATATGTAACAATCAACTAAATCAAAATTAAATCTAAACATGAAACACATAAAATCAATCTTTTCACAATCAACCACAAGTGTCGCCACCAGAAACTGACACGACACATTAGAAGAATTAGAATCTACCAGATGGCACCAACGTCGATTTCGATTTCAGCGCCATCTCTTAGAACAGAAAACAACCAAAAGAGCGAAATTTTTTTCCATCGAAAAAGTTTTTTTTCGAGATGAAAATAAGTTAATCAAGTAATTAAAAAGATGGGAGATTTTTTTTTCTAATCAACTAATTAATTTATCGAAAGAGAAAGGAGAGGAGATTTAGATTGAGAAGAATGTAGATTTTGATCTTTTTATCGATAAATATTATCTCTTAACTGGAGATAAGTGTTAATATTATCATAAGAATGACCAACATCTTAATTAGTCCGAAACTTTTTGATAACAATTGCAAAGGTGACCCTTTAATTGTCCATGTGTATGTTGAATTAACTTGGAACAGTTAACATTTAGTTAGCAATTTAACTAAATTACTCGTGAACCGGTTTCTCCCGTTAGGTGAGACCTGAGGATGATTATCGGATTTGAGAAACTTGATCAACAACTTAGTTAGTTAGTTAACTTTTACTATTCAACAATTTACTATCTCTTCAGTTGCTGATTGTTACTATTAACTGTTACTTTGAATGTTTGACCATCATCACCATCAAAACAATCAAAACAATTGATGAAATAACAATTTCAATTAAGGATCCCATTGAGTTTTGTGATTATGTTTTGGTCTTACCATCATAATATAAATTGTTGTCTATCAACTTTAATTGTCACTAATTGATTGTCATAATAGATTCAATATCTATGTGAAAGTTTAATTGTTCAACATAACAACTCATTTGGTGGTGGTGACAATCAACTAGTTAATTATAATAAACAATTTACCAAACTATTGGATTATTTTACTTTCTAAATCTACAATTTTCTAATCATCAATTAATTGTGTTCAACAGTTTAATTGTTCATTGTCAATGCTTGGATATTTTTCACCAAATAGACTCAAAGGTAAGGAGCAATTAGTTAATCACTTACCATTAATCATCAGATTGTTGATCATTTGATTGTCTTTAATTAAGTATTGATCTTAGTTAATTTTCACTCTCTAACAAATGTGACAATTGATTTATGATTTTAAATTGTCACAACAACAATGAAACAAATTTGATTGTCACTTTCAACATCATCATCATCATCATCATTATTATCATTTAATTGTCACCACAATCAACCTTGAGCAATTAAAAATCTTTACAGGTCTAGGTTAATTATCCAGCAACAACAATTAACTAATCATTGAAATGTATTTATAAACAAATTGTAACTCATAACTCAAACAAGATTTACTTTTATCAATAATAATAATTAAATTGTTCAGAAATCATTTCACCTGAAAACCATAATTACAATCAATGAATTAATAATAAGGCTAATTAACTACAGAAATAATTTTTAATAGTCTCTGATTATTAACAATTAACAACATTCACCTTACAAGTTATTAGTTAAATATTTGTTTTTTTTGGTGTTTACAATTAACCAAATGTATTAATGGTAATAAGATTCATTAGAATCATCAATTGGATCGTTAACAATTAACTTAATGATCATAAGGGTTAACGTGACATAATTTAAGTATTAAAACTAAATCATACCAACAATTTGATGGTAAATCATTTAATATTGATCATAATCAAAAATGATAATCGAAACTCAACTAAATTTTTTATTAGTTCAGATGATCAATATAATACATTGATAATGATAATAAGGGCAACATGAGAGTTACAATTAACTGAATTACCAACAATTTACTTTTTAATTTGATTACTATTTAAAAGCCCGTTAGGAATCAAACTAATTTTCATCATTATTATGATGCGGTGATTTGTTAATTGTATTTGATGATGATGATGATAATGATGATTAAAGGTATTGAGGTGACCTTCATTAACTAAATGATCAAGAAAAAGAAACAAAATTAAGGTGATTTAACTTGATTGTTAACAATTAAATTCAATTTCACTAAATCAAATCAATGGTTTTCAACATGATTTGTGTTTGTCAATTTCAAGATTGTTTGTTATTTTTTGTTAACAATTAATTGTTTTCACTAAGCAGATTGTTTAATTGCTAAATCCGGTTTAAATTGTTGTTGATTATTGATGGATTAATTTATTTTACTTGTTCAATGTGTGGTTAATTGTGTTGTGTGTGATTATCTTGGAAAATCTCATAATCAACAAATCAAATGTTAATCATAAACCATTTTCAATTAACTTTTCTTTCCCAAACCTTGCCCCTTTATTTTAATTGTAATTAAAATTAATTTCAATAATAATACAATTTACCTTTGATTTTATTAGCAATTATTATTATCAACAACAATTAGAGTTAAAAATTTGTTAATTGTTACACTCTAGACCTTTAATCAATGAGGGTCAATAGACATAACCATTTTTTTTATTATTATTATGAGAATCAATTTAAATCATGATAATATAATTTATGAACTTAATTTAACCACAATTTAGGTCACAATTAATGTTAACGGTAACAATTTAATTTAATTTGATTATCTTTGATTCATATATAAATATGAATCATAACTCATAATGAACTAAATCATTTCATAATAATAATAATCAACTAATTGTGTTTTCCTTTGTTAATATTTATTGTCAGCTTATTTTAATTGTTAATTAAGTATTTGTTGATTACTTTTAGATTGTAATTTGTTGATTACCTCCAATAAATCACACCAAGTTTTGATAGTTTATCATTTAAATTGTTACCTGTTGATGTTAAATTATCTAATTAGATTATCAGAAAAAGTTTTAATCAACTTTAATCTTAAATTAGGGTCACAATTAAATCTGTCTGATTGAATTAAATTTATTAATCAACTTCATCTCGAGCCAATTGGACAAAAGTTTTCCTAATTGTCTCAATCAAATCAATTGTTGAGCTAATAGATGATTAATCATAGAAACTAATATTAAGTTACTCATCTAATTGTCATCTTTTAATTGTGATTAGTTGATTTTCCAATGTGAAAGAGTTGAAACAATCAAGGAACTGATTTAATTCAGAATTACTAATGATTTTGAGAGGGTGAAAGTGGGAGTGTATTGGGGTAAATGATTAACATAATTAACAATTTAAACTAAATCAAAATCGAGGTGAAAACTTTGAACACTTAAGACCAATCATAAACAATTTAGCCTTAATTAACCAATGATAATTAGTATTAACAATTGTGATTGTACAAAAATAAGAAAATTGAATTTAAATCAACATGGAAATGATTTAAAATTATAATTATCATCTTCATCATCGTTAGCAATTAACTTGTAGCAATCAAATTTAATCTGTTGGTTAAAATTTGATACAATTAGTAGATTAAGATGAAGAAAACAAAATAATCAAGTTAATTAATTGTGGGCTGAACAGATTTTTTAATCATATCCTTAATCATTTGTCATCATTATTTTAATCATTACCATAATAATAATTATCAACTAAATTGTCACAATCAAGCAACAATTGAATCCGTCAAGATAATCATGACAATCAACAAAGCAAACAGTTAAGCAACAGTTAACAATTTAACTGTTTATCAACTTAATTGCTGTTGGTCATTTACTTAATCATTAATGACTTTTAATTGAACTGTTTTTTGTTTATCAGTCTAAACCTTTACAATTAAGATGATGATGATTTAAATGATAATCAGGAAATGGATTAAAATTAGTCCTGATGATTTAAATTACTACAAATAACTTGAAGGTTGAACAATCAAATCAACGATGTACAATTGATCAATCTCATTGTTAATAAGAAGCTAAAAGTTAATCTTTAATAATAATTTAAATTGTAATCAGTTAATCACAGCATCATATTGATTATAATTACTAGACTTTCAGTTATAAACAATAAGTTAATTGTTTGTTAAAACCTTTCAGTTTCGTGATGATTAGATTAACATGAGATGAGTTAAATTGCTGTGATTTGAAACAATCAAAAGTTTATCATGTCTTAATTTTAAACATTTCATCTTAATCATGATCATGATTTGATTCTTTATGATTTGTTGTTAATTGTGATCATGTTTTTTTAATTAGATACAGTTAATCATTTAATATAAATCTTTTGTTTTCAAGTTGCTTATTTAATAATAGCATCACAACAATCAAGGTTAATTTCAGCCTTTCTTGATTAAAGAAACTGATTAACATGTTAATTGTGAGAAAAGTGATAACCAACAATTAACAACAATTAACAGACCAAAAAGAAAATCAAATCTCCATAGACACTGAATTGATAAACAATTTAGCATGATGATTTAGCATATTCAACGACAAGGTCAACATGTATGATGAACAATTAACAATTAAAAGTGACCATCTAATGATATCGTTACAATTAACCACCAAGAAGCAAAACTAAAATCAACGAATCCAAGTAATTAAGTTAATCAAGTGATTAACTTATCCTCGATCAATTTATGTATATAAAGGGATTAGTTGATGATCAGTTAATTGTTATTGATTCTGATGATCTGATCTTAATTGTTATTGGCATCAGATGACCAATTGATTAGGTGACTTAAATTTAAGAGACTGTGAAAATTTTTACCTACAATTAGATTGATATTGGCATACGAATTTAGTTAATTGTTACAATCAAATTGTTACTCGTTTTAAATGATGAGAACTTTTTTTATTACAATTTAATCACAATCAAGATATCAGATTAAATTTAAATTTGCTACTCTTCAAAGTCTATTAACTAATCAATTTGTGTAAGTGTGTTAATTAGCAATTAATTTGATTAAATCTTGATTTTGTCACTTGATAAAAAGTTTTAGTTACACTTAAGTTAATTAAATATTTGACTCTTTTTTTTCATGATTAATTTGGTATCTTAATTAATTGATGATTATGATGATGATGATGAAGATGAATGAAATGTTGAGCCTTTGATGAACAATTTTAATTGTTTCAACCTGTAGGCTGTTAATTGTTGTAAATTTAGTTAAAGGTATTAATAATTCAAATTGGAAATTAAAAAAAAATCTCATCAACAACAATTGAATTAACTTAAAACCAACACTAAATTGTAATCGATATGTATTAACAATTAGATTAACTTGTTAATAGAAAACTTTTTCTTACTCATTTGTTAATTGTGATTAAGTAATTTAATCCTACAAATTAAAAACAAGGTTAATCCTAATTGATTCAATTTCAACTTTACAATTTAATTGAAAAAAAAGAAACTAAATTAAGATTAATTTGAGTGAATTAGATTTAATGAAAGTTTTTAATAAAATCGGAATCGATTTCATCTAAATACTTGATTAACGTCTTAATCACTTGTTTCAATTACACAACAATTTAAGTCCATTTGATTGTTGGCTAAACGATGATTAAACGAGCAATTCAGTTAATTGTCTCATTGAAATTAACTTTGATTTACCATTTGATTAACTTTTCTACCGGTAGTGTAATTAATCAACAGATTAGTAAATTACAAATAAAACTTTTCTCTTCCAAGATAATTAACTTTAATAATCAACAATCGAATCAAAATTGATTGTGTTTTGTGTATCATCATCAGATCACAATTAACTGTTTCACCAAATTACCCACAATTTGATTTTAATAGTAACAATTTACAGTTAATTGTCTATTGTTTGTTTGATTGTTTACAACGAATTTTTTTTTCGGTTTCTTTATAACCAATATAATAGTAACTTCCAATATTAAACTCGAAGTCCAATTTATTTCCGGTTCTAATAAAGTACAAAATCGAGAGAAAATAAATCGAACCTCAAACTTGATTCGAACATGATCCAAACAATCAACTAATTAATCGTCAACAATTAACTTTCTTTCAAGTAACATTTCCCTCGATGCCCAATAAGTTACGTGCACGTTTAGACTTTCAATTATTCACAATTCGTAGTAACAATTTAATCAACTCATTTGATTACTTATTCTTAATCAAAGATTATCAGATTGACCTGGAAAATGAACTAATCCCTTTAAATATATATATAAATCCTAATCTCAACAGGTAACTTATCATCATCATCAATTTCATAACCAGAATCAAAATTAACTCTGATAATAACACTTAAGATTAATGAAAGAAAGTGATTAACTTTGATTCTTGTTAAAGTGCAAAAATATATAACCTGTATTAGCAAATTATGATTATTAATCGTTGGTTACAACAATTAGTCTTAATCATTTTGTCATATTGATCAAGAGAATCGTAGTCCAATCAAGTATCTTAAGATTATCTTAATTGTAATTAATATTAATCATGTTGAAAATTTTACTCTCATTGAGATTACAATTGACATTGAAAATCAATTGTAATTTTTATTTCCATCAACCAATTGATTTTAACAATTTACCTTAATTTAGTTTCCTAATTCAGTAGTTACGTTAATATCATCATGAGGATATTATGAAAGTGACCTTAATAATCAACTAAATTAACTGATTAAGAAACAGGTTGACTGATGAAACCAGTTAACTAATCACTTTTATTAATCATTAATTTTACTTTTTTTCGTTAACAATTTACAATCTCAATCAATTCTGTATCATAACCATTAATATCTTCCAGACTGATTGACAATTAACTTGAAATTTCAATTGTGATCATTATTAGAAAGTAGTTAATTGTTGTTAGTTGTGATCAACTGATTTAATCTGAAGCTTTTCAAATCATTTTTAATCATCATTTTAACATAAATATTGATCATTAAAACCCTTTGATTATCATCAACTAATCATTTACATTATTTACTAACTGTTAATCAATGTGATAATAGTGATTAGTAAATCATATTGGTTAACCATTTCATCAATGATAACAGTTTAAATTGTTGGTAATAACTCAACAACAAAATCAACAATTATCTATTACCTTTGATTGTTAATCAACCCTTAATTGTTTGGGTGAAATGATTCAACTATTGAACCAAATAGTAAAAAATATATAATGATAATAATAATAATATAACAATCAGAAGTAACAATTTACCTTAATTTAGATTAATTAAGATTTCTTTTTTTGGTTTTAATTCGGTTTCATTTTGACAACAATCAACACACAATTTAAACCAAATTAAACTTTACAATGAGAACCATAAATACAAGTTAATTGTTGTATCCAATTGGCTGATTAAATCAGATCAATAATTTGTTCATACAATATGATTGATACCAACGATAACAATGATGATGATATCAAATGATCAACAATATAACTTATATTGAAATCAATTTAGGAAAAGAAAAGTTTTCCTCTTAATTGTAATTCGTACAATTTAATAATTGATATAATACAATTAACTAATTGACAGGTAACGATCTGAATGAAACGGGTCCAATTCCAGTTACATGGATCTACTATAAACAGCGGCGTCATTACGGTGAGTTTACAATTAAATTAAACTAATTATTCTGAATTAGCAATTAGTGTGATTCCAAGACACATATATATATATGTGTTCAAGATATCCAGACAATTAACTGATTGTTTGAAAAATTAGTTTGAAAAGTGTTTCTCTTGACCAACCGACCAGTTGAATATGAAAGGCAAGTTAATATTTAAACCGAATGGTCAACATTTAATTTAAACAATCAGACAAGAAAATAAAAAAGATACCAACCAATTTAATCATCATCAGCTTCTGATGATTAACTGACTGTGATACCTTAATCAACAACAATTTAGTCAAACAATCAACTATTATCATCCCAACTTAGTGTGTGTCCACCTTTTATAAATAGGAAATGATTTAGCATGAAAATCAAAACAAACTCAACTTAGGTGTAAATACAATTTACGTTGATTGTTGATCAACAATTAACCACAATCACAATCGTTAACTGGGCTGGACAATTACCATTGATTAAAAACACTTCAGACTTTTCCCATTAACTTAATTGTTGAAATTTTCCATTTTTTTTTCGCGCTAAAATTGATCCAAATTACTAATTAGCCATCAAAATTAACCTTCGGAAATTAATCAGAGTGATCAGATAAGTAACAATTAAGTTTTTAACAGTTTAAAATCAACACCTTGTTGTTGATTGCGAAGACAATTTGAATCAACAATTGATTGTTGGAAAATTAATGAAAGTTTATTTAGTTAATTATACTTGGAGAGCCAGAAAATCAATGGATTATCAAAGTTGATTAGTTGTTGAATTGATTATATTAATTGATTTATATTCACTTTCCTTTTAATTTTACTTTAAATTCAATTACTTTTTTTTTGTTCAAACTTCCTAATTTGTAAGGTTAATTTAAATTCAGTTTCCAATGAGTGATTCAATTAACCAACAGTTTCTTTTCAAGTTAATCAATGATAATGAGCAATGATCAAAGTTAATTGTTTTCCTTAAGGATCATCTTCATCTCAACAACAATTTAAATGGCAATCAAAAAAGTTTATTGCAGTTTCGTAAATACAGTTAAGATTAACAATTTAAAACTCCTAAGGAAGTGAAGGATTTGCGGAAAAAAAATCAATGGATTTAAATTTTTAATTTCCGCATTCAAGTTAACAATTTAAACTACAACAATTAGAGGTAATATGATAACCATGAATAGTGAAACCCTTGACCAGTTACAACAATTAACTAATCAACCAACACAATTACCAAAGTTTATATTCTGGTAATAGACTTGATTTTATATAAATTGAATTGAATCAATTAAACTGAAAACCAATGGGATTTGAAAAGCTGTGAAATGATTTAATCTTGATCACAATTAACCTTGTTAACCATTTAATTAACATGTAATTTAATCTTTTAATTGTAATAATTAATCTCGAAAATTAATTTTTTTTCATCAACAAAAAAAAGAAAACTATTTCCCGGTTTTGATTTCACTTCTTAATTGTTGTTACAATTAAAACTTAGACATGATGATTTAGCTTAACTATCAAGTTTACCTGTGTATGATTATTGTGTAGGCCTTGATTATCATTTGAATTGATTAAAAATCAAATAAATTGTAATGATTAACTGTTATCAACCCACACACATACAAGGATTTGATTTCATCTTTACCAGTGTCCGTTAATTGTGATTAACATGAAACAATTTAAACTGTTGTTTCCCAATAACTCATCAAATATTTTAATTCAGTTCTTTGGTGTAAATGTTTAGGAGGAAATCAGTTAATCATTGAACTTACCCATGAATCAAATGTAATCACAATTAAGAAAAACAAAAAACAATTTCTTTCAGATTATTAAACAGATTTGGTATTTTTCTCATATACATAAATCATCATGATTACTATGATTAAGACTAATTGTGATTAGTTTGATTTAGTTATTGGTCTCTCTTAATCTTAACCATTGTCTACCTACTCACTTGAGGATAAGGATGAAGATAAACCTGATTTGATGAATCAATTGATTAGTTGATTTCAAGTTTACTTTTTTGTTTGTTTTTGTTTAATTCACCTTAACATTAACGTCTTCAACAATTAAAGTTAATTCAGTTTGAAGAAAAGGTAATTATGTTTACCTTTTTTTCAAATGGTTGATTATTTTGTTCAATTGTTTATTGTTACAATTTAGTTTGTGTGTTTTTCATCATCTCTTGCAAAGTTAATCATGATGATGAAGATGCTACAAAATTGTTGTTGTTGATTTGATTCCAATTGAGATGTTAATGATTAACTTAATAACAATTAACGCATAAACAATGAGAGAGAGAGAGAGAGAGAGAGAGAGAGAGAGAGAGAGAGACTAAGATGTGACAATGAATTATAATGGAGATGAAGATGAAGATGATCAACAAGGTTGATTTGATTGTCATGGATGATGATTGATTAGTGAAGCAAAAGGAGATTGATGAAAAGCATCAACAACAATCAAATTAGATTAAATTACAGTTTTCAGTTAATTAAAGTCCAACAGACAACAATCAATGAAAACAATCAATGTAACTTAAATAATACAAATAAAAGGAAAAATAATAATAACTAATCATGATTACTGATTGTTCCTAATCAAAAGTGATGATTAATTAATCGACTAATATAAAAATGTCACTAAATTTAATATGAATGATGAATTTAAATGTTTATCATGTTTAATTTAGTTCCAAGTTGACAGTAATCATTGAAACTAAATTAAGAATCAGAAAGTACAGTTCATCATGATGGTGATGATGGTGATGAGGAAAAAAAGAAATTTAGAAAAAAATCAAGGTGTAACCATAGAGAAGAAGAAAATTTTTTCTTTTTCATCCTCATCCTCATCTTCATCATCTTTGATCTCAGGTACAAGTTAATTTCAACCTCTAATTACAAGGTTAACTAAGGACATTTGCCTGAGTACTAATCATGGTTACAGGAATGAATTGCCAACCGATGATCAACAATACTGAATAAAGTTAATTATCAACTGAAAATGACGATGATTAGATGATTATAATTAGTGGATTTACCTTTAAATTCATGGGATAATCAGTTTCAAGATTAGACTTAATCACGAACCTTTCATTATGTCTGATAAACATTAACATAATCAATTTAAATTGATTACAATTTAAATCACATATACACAATAAGATATTCAAAGAAGCAGCAAAAAAAAAGTCATATTGTTAATCCAGAAAAAAAGTGAATCTTAAATTGTTTCCTCAATCATCATGATGATTATGATTAACTTTTCCAAATCTATTAATGACTATTGATGATTAGTAAATCAGCTTGTTACTATTACTTTCAATTGAGTTAATTGTGGGTAAATCAATGACAATAAATAACATGAAAATAACTGTAGTTGTTGTTGATCAGTTAATTGTAATGATTTTCATGAGAATCATTGATTTACATTAATCAATTATGGAGAGAAACTTTTTACTTCTTTTGCAATTGGATTAAGATTTAATTGGTTAATCTCACGATAATAGATTAACGTGTAATTGTTGTTTGAGTTTCAATGAATGTTGAGTTGCTTTTTTCTATTCAGTTGTTTTTTCAGAACTTCCCCTGAAATGAATCATGTTAACAACCAATGTGACGAGTTCATTGACCAAATTTACCGTTATCCTTAGATGGAGATTTATATATTCTTGATGAATAACAACTGAATTTATCTCATGTTCGTGTTGATTTAGTGAATAGTATTGAATAAGAATAGAAAATAAAAGAAAACTATTTTTCCTCTTCTATCATGAGAAAAATTCTGTTATTATTTTGTCATCAAATTGTAAATCGTTAATAAATTATATAATCATCGTCATCTTATTCTTGACGCCATTTAAATCAAATCCAAAAATTGTAATAATCAATTTTGATTGTGATGAAAAGTGGATTTGATTGATTTTCACATTAAAACCGAGATCCCGACTCATAAAATCATGAAACTTTGATTGTTTGACAATTTCCCATTTTAAGTAACTCAATTAAGGTTTAATCGTCGATGACAATGTCATCACAATCAGCTGATTACCATGAAAAGTTTTTTCAATAGATTTTGATGAAATGAATTTTATTCATTTCCATAAATCAGATTATCCTTATTGTTTGCTGATTAATTCATCGCAATTTAATCCCGCACTCACTTTATTTGGGTGAATAAGGTCATCACCATAGTGTCATCATCTTGATCATTGTCATGATAATCATGATTGTTACTCTCTCAAAGAATGGACATTGTTGATTATTGATTGAGCATTAAAAAGTAATTACAATCAACTTATGGGAAAGGAAATTATTATTATCATTTAAATGATTACGATGTGAAAATTAATCAGAAAGAGATTCTTAGTTTAGGATAATATCAGAATTGGAATTTTTTTTTTCTCGAAACTTTGAAAAAAAAGTTTCGTTTCCAATAAAACTGAACTAATAGATTCGGTTTCAGATTCATGGTGATTTATCAGACTCAGAAAACATGAGCCTGTCATTGATTTTTATCACTAACTGATGATTTAAAATGATAATTAACCAACCTAATTACAAGTTAATCAAAGAATTGACAATTTTTAAGATAAATAAGAGAAACTTTTGTTTTTCTTTCAATCAATTATCATGAAAATCTGAATGGAGATGAAGAAAAATTAATATTCTGATGTTGAATCAAGATAATAATCAATTAGAAACTTTTTTTTTATCTTCTTCATCTGTTGATTGAAACAACAGAAACTAATCGTCATCAAAAAAGTAATAATAACGATTTAGTCAAAATTAATTCTCCAAATTAATCATTAATCAGATAAAGTTCTGAACTCAATTTCACCAACATCATGAATGGTTAACCTTATTAAATGAATATCAACTATTTTTTTGCCCATCATCATGAATCAGAATCAATTATAATCATTCAGGATTCTCAATTCTTAAAATGAAATCATATCAACTTTTCATCTTCCGGTTTCAAGTGTTTTCCTTTTTCATGGTTCAACCGGAAACCAAGCTCAGACGATGATAAAGTTAAATTAGAATGAGAAGAAAAAAGTTGAAAAATTTTGTCGATTATGATTCAGTTTCCCTGTTGATTGTTGTAATAGTATATTAACCATCTGAAAAGTTTAATCAAATTATACATTTAACGCAATTAAATGCATCTAAATTGCTTCCATTATCCACAATTAACTTTTCATTGTAACAATTAGGATTTTTTTTTCTTCAACTTTCAAGGTTACTTATCTTACAATTGGATTAAATTTGATTGTTGGGATAATAATAACAATCTAAAAGCTTATACTTATTATATATCAAGACTTCAAGTGTTAATTAACTTTCACCCTTAATCAGATTAGTTAATCATAATGATGATCATCATTGTGATTTAGATTGATGAAAATAATATCATCTAATTGTGATGATTTATTATTAGCATTTGTTGTTGTTGTTTATAAATCACAATTTAATATAATTAAAGTTTAAAGGGATGATCAGGATGGGCTTGATTTTAATCAAACTGATTAAGAAGATGATGATTAAACCCCCTCCTGATTGTAATTAGAGAAGTAAAATTTAAATCATTTTCTTTAATCCAAATTGAATTAGTTGATTATCTTAATTAACAAGTCAGGAAATGGAATCACTTTTAATTTAGTTTAATCAACTCGAAACTTAATCAAACAATTTAAAAGTTTTCAAAATTGTTTTTCCTTTCTCATAATAATTTAACTTAAATGATCAACACTTTTTGCTTGATCAACACAATCACTACAATTAAAGTTGATTGTGACTGTTGAACTTGATTGTTTGTTGATTAGTCAATTGTAACCAATAAACAACAACAACAACAAGTAAATACAAATGTCACCAGTCATAAATTAGGAAACAAAAAAAGTTAATTATCAAGTTGAAATTGATTGTTAATCATGATATTGAATCTAAATGAGCCACACAAACAGTATTATAATCAACAATTAAAAACCAAAACATAGGTAACAATTAAGATTCTGATGGTTCGCACGTCTGAACACAAATGATGATAATAAACTAATCATTATGTTAATGATTAACAGTCAACAATTAACAACATGAAAACCATAATCACTTTCTGATGTTAACCAATGATAAAGACAATGAAAAAATAAAAATGAATTGAAATCAAATCAAATCAAGAGATGAATAAACTCATTAACAAATCAACGTTGATTAATAATAGATGTTGATTGTTGATCACAATCAGTAACAAGAAATTATCTTGTAAACTGATATAACAATTTAAACACACGTAATAATATAATCAACAACAATTAACATTCACAATCAACAAAATGCTCATTTTGGTTAAGCAAAAGAAAAAGGAAATCATTTAATGTTTACTTTTTAATTGTGATCGTTAATCATTTGGGATATCAGTCCGATGATATCTAAATTATATTTCGTGACAATTAACTAATACATTGTATTATCATTATTTTGGTTAACAATTTATTGATTGTTTCACAAATATACACTATTTCCTATTAATAGTTGTTTCAAAAAGTTGTTCAACTTTTTAAATTGTTTCCATTGTTTTTTATTTGTTTATTTGATTGTTACTTGTTAATTGCAATCAAATCACTGCCCAATCACCAACAATTAACTGATTATTTTGATTGTTTATTCAATTTTTCTTGATGATCAGTATATCTGACAATTTCCTTATTGTCTCATTATTATCAAGAGAATACAAATTAATTGTTAACAATTAGGTTAGCGTTGGTTGTAAATACCATTAATTTAAATCAATCTTACGATTAAATTAATTGTATCCAAACAATTAACGTTGGCGTTTATCAATTTATTATTTCTTATTGTAACGATTTAAACAATTAAGACAATTTCAATTACAATTAGTATTTTAAATCGTCGATTGTAAATCGTTGACAATTTAGAAAAGTCCACAATCAACTCTGGCAGTTTTTCAATCAATTGTTTCAAGTTGATTACTTTAAACAATCAAATTGATAATCTCCTAATTGTTGATATGATTGTTAATCCAATCAAAATGCTTTTCGTTGTTTATTAGATTGTTATGATTAAGATGATAATAGAAATGTTGAATTTGGGAAAAAGTTAATTTCAGAATTAGTGAAAAGTTAATTAGGTTAAATTGTTCAGGCCTCACTTTCCCCTTTACTTTAATCATGTTGATCAACATGTTAACCATGATGATAATCATGTTGATTGTTGATGATTTATGTTTGATTGGCTCCAAATTAACAGCATGAAATATAATATTAGTTAATCAACATATTAGATATATTAACTTTCCCATCTTAATCAACCTTAAACAATCAGTTAATCATGGTTAACCCTTTTCAAACTTTTCAAACTTTTGGAAACTTTTTTCACCTTAATTGTTGTTATTTAATAATCACAATCTATTTGTGTATCAAGACGATGATGATCAGAAAAATAAAGTGATTTAATTAAAAATAACAGTAAATTAACTTTGATCAAGTAAAAGTAAAATAATTGGAACCACAATCAACTAAATTATCAACGAAACTTTCTCTTAATTGTTTACTAATTGTTTTTTAATTTTCTTTTTCTTTTCTCCCCCATAGATGAAACCATGCGAATGTACAGTTACTTTCATCGAAAGGTAATTAAGCTAATTAAGATTAATTTTCTACCTTTAAATTATCCAATGAATTCTCAATTAATCATAATCACAACCATCGAATGTCATTTTAATAATAGTAAACAGTAATTCTTAATTGCAATTGAAACTTTTAATTTTAAACTTTTGCTCTTTTTTTTTCATCAAAATAATAAAACTTTAATGATGTGGAAATAAATTATTGACCATTGAAAAGTAATCATCATAATCTTATTGGTCATTTTGATGGTCATCAAATTGAAATATAATATTATATGTATGACATCAATTTACGAGGAGATGAAGATAAAAACTAATGATAGGTAATGAAGATGAAGATGATGATTAAATAAGCATAGGTATTGGTCAGTTCTGGACAGTAAACAAGTAAACAAACAAGAAATGAAGGGAAATGAACCAGTAGGTCAATCGGTAACAATTAGAGTCTTATTACAAAGGGAATCCATAGACGATTGAAATGAGATGTTGTAAGATGATTAGGATGAGAGATGAGGGATAAAGATAATCTCATATTAATATGATAATATATTCAATTGACCTGTTTTCAAATTGATTTGATATCTTTGAATGATTTTTATTTGTTTGTTTCCATGTAATTCAAATGTGAGGTTGAAAAGTTATCTTTTTTTATGGGACATTAAATAGGATGAGGATGAGGAAAAGATCAGGAAGGATAATGACGAGGAAGATGATGATTAAGAGGATAATCATGATGATATATTTTATATACATGGAAGACGATTAGGTAAAAAAAATCCTCTGATGAAAAGTAATAAATTGAATCTACAAAGTTAAAGTTATCATGATGATTATCAATTGAGCATTTTTTTATCATCTAATCCGCTGATTAGATAATTTAACCAGGCAAAGTTTATGCACCAACCTCACCCCATTGGATGCTAATGAAGATGATGATGGAAAAGTAATAAAAAACTGTTTTCATCGTCATCTTTTTTTTTATATTTTTCTTGCTGAATCAATAAGAAAATGAGAACTGAGTAAATTCTGAATCTCAATTTTTTCTTCAACATGAAAAATAATAACGGAACTTTTTTTCCATCACAATTTTCTCAATGGGAATAAACAATCTGATTCCATTGGTTGTATTTATTTTTTTTCTTCAATCTAATAAGAAATTGATGAGCAACTTAATCATTTTCTGCTTTCATCAACAGTAAACAATCAAATTAATTACAAACAATTAGATCTAATTGTTGATCTTTTTGATAACGTTGTTCCTTTGATGTGATAACAATAAGTGATTTTCATGTCATGCAAATGCAATTGAATTTTTCTTTCACTTTTCAAATTAGTATCTTGATAATTTGGACAATCATCATCATGTGGAAGGATCAGGATAATTAACAATCAAATGGACATGAATTTGCTATTAACTATATTACAATTCAATATGAAAAAAAACGCTCATGATATTGTTGGTATTTCAAGTTCATTGTTAGTTGATAGTCATGAATGAATATTTTAAACTGACCCTTGTCCACTGATATTATCATTATTACCTTTTATTATTATTGTTATCGCCATAGAGGTTATTATATTTATATAACTGGTTTCCTTTTGTTGAATGGTCAGTTGATGGACATTGGCTAGATGGTGATAATAATAAGGAAACGGTAGTTGACATAACAAACTTATTTTCACTTTCAGGTCATTATCTTTAAGATGATAATGATTAAGATGATGGTGATGATGATGATGATGATGATGATGAAAAATCGTGTGATAATATGAACGGTTAATATTCATGAGGTTTTCATGATTAATGAATAGGAAATGCTAAGGTAAGGGAATTAATTTTCTGTTAGAAAAAAAAGTTTTTTTAAGACGTTGACAGTTAAGTTGCTATTCTCATGATTATGAAAGGTAAATGATAATTTTCTGGTGATAATGATGAAAGTCATGATGATGATGAGGATGATAAGTTAAGTAAGTGGTTCCTGTTTCATATTTGTGGTCAGTTTTTGATGACCAGAACTTTTTTCCCTCTCCAAGTGAAAGCTCGTTGATCATTATAATCATTTTGATGGTCAACAAATTTACTGTTGACCCTCTCATCACCTTCAATCTAACTGAAAACGAGGATCCAATGAATATAATTAATAATTTTCCTTCCAATCAAAAGTTAATTGTTTCCACTTTTTTCCCTACCAAAATATAATAATCGTAAATCCATTTGATGATTTACTGATTAGTGAAGTTTTTTTTTATCTTCATAAACCATTAACTTTTTTTACACTTTTACTTTTTGCTGGTTTACCTGTTTGATTAGTACGTTGATTCACAATTAACGAGTTTACAATCAAATTTGATTATCTTGACTGTTAAACATTTTGGGTTTGTTGTTGATTAAAACTAAAATTTTCTTATCTAATTGTGATTAACTTTAAGTGTGTGTGTATTATCAGATTGTTGTATTATTATCATTGGGTGAGGTTCACAATTTAATTTGATTGTTTTGGTTAATCATCTTGATCATCTTATATAATTGTTATCACATGATAATCAATGATTTTCCATCAGAATCTTAACACAAAATTGATGAAGAAATTATAATCACAGTTAAATCAAACGTTTCCATGAAAGTGAGAGTTTAATTGTTATAATAAATATTCAACAATCAGATTAACAGTAAATTGTATTGAATTAAACTGTGAATGTATTAATATTTTGTTTCTTTATTGATTAATGAATTGAAATGAAACCAGATTATATTCAGATTCTCATGTACATTAGGTTAACATGTTTATCATGATGAAAATTACATGTTAACCTTTTTTTTTCATGTCATTCATATAATTACCATGATTCGTTGATGATGAATAAGTGAAAAAGTTTTCATGGGATAACATGGTGATAGGATATATTACATTTATTGGATCAATGTCCATCTGATTCAATTGACCAGTGGTGAGAAAAAATCGTGTCCAGGTTAACAAAGTCACTTTTTGTTTATCTCAATGTTCACAGGGTGTTTCATGGTGAGAGATACGATAACATGAAATTCAAGATACAAACTTGAAATTTGATAGAAAAACAAAGTTATTTATATATCTTTAAGAAAAAGATATCATGTCTTTGAGATTATTAATAAAGATCATATTCTCGATGATAATAAAGAGGAAGATGACAGGTAAGATGATAACATTTAGAATTTCAAGATAAGGCGGGAAAAAGTTACATTTCGAACTTTCTTAATGAGGATAAGTTACAATTCCGTTGGAATATCTTGATTAAGGATCAAATGATTGATGAACTTGTTTGAATTTCATGGTGATCATGGTGATGAATATATGAATTCAGGTAAGAATGTAGATAATATGATTCATCCAATCAAAATTATAGTTTTTTTTTCTATCACTATTATTGTGATATTCTCATGTCATGTTGACCTGCGCTGATTCTGATTCTGAGTGAGCTGAATTTTTCATCATCTCACTTTTACCTTTTTTCGAGGAAAATATCTACACAGGTATTCACATCATCTTCATCCTTTTCATATTCATCATCGACTATTTTATCATCTGAATAATATTCTTTTCGTATTAATAATAACCAATTAGTTTCAATTTTCTAATAGATTCTCGAATCTCATCATTTTCAGAACAAAATTTAAGAAAATTTCATCGAATTTTTTTTTCTACCTTTGTTCTAATATCATAATCATGATAATCATCGTCTTCTTTTGATTAGGGAAAAGTTAATCGTCTTTTTTTTCTGTAAAATCATCAACAATTAATTCCAACTAATCTGCTCAACTAATTGTTGAACAATCAACTGATTGTTCATATATGTGTGTGTGTATCTTTACCTGGAAAAGTTACAACAAATTGTTTTCCAATTTGATGTTATATTGATTTAAAAAGTTGCTTCTTTTTCAAGAGACCTATTTGTTAATCCGATAATCTGGATGAATGATTTATCGATCATCGTTTTAACGATAATCAACTTTTTCTCTAATTTGATTGGGGGTTTGTTTTTAAATTGAAAATCTTTTACCCGGTGGGAAAGTATCACTTTTTTTGGTTACAATTTTTTCACTAAAAGTGTTGTCACTTATTGAATGGTGTCTGCAAAAAGCAAGCACGGGTCCAGCTTCTTTCCCGTCTAATGTTGACCTTAATCGGGCCGAGTGTTGTCCCTCAAGCCTTTCATCGGCTGACCAGTTGACCCAACACCATGAACCAACATTCACCAAAGTTTCACCCTCTTACCACCGTCACAACTATCAGGTTAAAGGTGACCAACAACAACAACAACATGATGACCATCACAATTGGTCAACTAATCATGTCATCAAAAGCTCAACCTCAGCATCAGCCATCTTAATATCATCTTCAATATGCTCATCATCATCATCTACAATCACAATTAACAATCAAGAAAATGCTCAACCAAATGTGAGTTAATTAAAATGGTTAAAGTAGTTTAGTTATTATTTTCATATCTAACAATCAATTGGTGAAAATTTGACCTCCTTAATTGTTGTTATATTGATAAAATGGTTAAGAGAAACATTGATTATCATTGACAATTTAATCTGATTGTAAATTTTTCTGATGATTACCTTGATTGTTGTTAATCAATGGTTTCATTTAACTCAAATCAATAGGTCAAGGTTTAATTGTGTTAATCTAGATGAGAAATCTGAATTAATCAATTAGTTTGATTTTTTTTTAATATTGAAAAAAAAATAAGAGACAACAAATTGATTCATCAATTTTTACATTTACTAAATTAATTTTTCTTGGTTAAAGTTAATTGTTGCTTTGCCCAAGAGCTACAATCAAGGATAGATTAATTTAACAGATTGATGAAAATTAAATTTCTTGATTAAATCCAGATACTATTACAAGAAAAAAGTTAATTAACCAAAAAATTTGGACTAAATTTAAATTATCAAATGAAATTAGAATCAATAAAAATAAATGGTTTCATCTAAATCATAATTGGAAATGATTAAAGCCAAACAATTAGTATTCAATAAAGGCTCAAATAAAATTGATATCATGATAATCAACAACAATCAAGGCAAATAATCTTGATATTTAACTTTAAATGACGTTAATTGTTGTTATTATTATCATCATCATCAATATTTGATTATATTGATTGTTGATAATAATAACTAAATTTGTATTCAGTCCTTGTCCAAGGTTAGTTAATTGTCCAACAATTAAGCAAAAATACAAATCAAACTGGAAACCATTTGATTTCATGTATATGAAACCAATAAACTGAATTGATTAACCCTACCAACCGAGCTTATTATTATTAACAATTAGACAACAATTAACTTACCAGAAACTTGTACACACACAAATAATTTAACCATAAATTGTCAAATCAATTGGTAAACAATTAGCTTAGGATGACGATGAGTGAGATGAATAATGAACCAGATTAAAAGTAAATTAAAAAATCAGACTAACAATCAAAAACCATACAAATACATATGAACAATTATCATGATTAAATTGGATAAAATTAATGATAATATTGAAAGAAAAAGTGAAAATTTTGATTATTTCAAAAATCTAGCGGGTAAATGATTGCGATTCAAATGTTTGTCACCAACAATCAATCAAATATGATCAACAATCAGTCATCATAACCAGTTAATCACAAACAATTGATATCAATGAACACTTGAAATTCATATTGATTGTCAGTTAATTGTTACTCTTAAATTGTTATTGTTTCTCTTGACCATTATTATTATCAGACCCTTGATAATTTTACCTTTTGTTTAATAAGTGATGATGGTCATTAAATGATCTGGTAAACTGACCAACTGACCCATAATATATTAAAAAATATATTTCATGGTAACAAAAAATTAGCAATTGATTATGAAACTCAATCAGTGAAACTTAATAATAATAATAATATATTGATATGCATGGTTGATATTGAAAAAAAAGTTCTGATGAAAAAAAAATAACAAAACAAAAGTAAATTAGTTTCCATGATAAAATTGAGATTCTGAGCCAGAATTGATAACCTTGATTGTGAATGGGTCAAGGAGTGTTATCCATTGTATTGTCACACATTATCATCATTTAATCATCATCATCATCATCTTGATTGAGAATCTCATTTCAACAGCATCATGATGAGTAACATCATGATGAAATCTCTTTCGCTGAGTCTTGGAAAATGTTTTTCATTTTCTACTATAAACTAATATTTTCATTCTTGATGAAATTTCATATACATAAAAGACCATTGAGAAGCAAAAGAAATGAATGAATCGAGGATAAAAACAAATAAAGATGATGATGATTATCTTCATGGATTGGGTGTGTTACCTGAAAAAAAATTATTCCAAAAAAAAGTGTCTTTTATTTCATCATTTAAAACATGATGATGATCATGATGATATTATAACGAGGTTGATGGTAAGTTGCATGAGGGATCAACATCATTTTCAAGGTTTTCATCATTTTTTTTTTGTTTCTCATCATCATTATCATCATATTCATTCATATGATAATTTCTTACCTGTAATATCATGGGTGGGTTAGTTGATGATTAACTGATTGTTGTACTTATTATAACAACACTTTAATAGTGAAAACAAATTAATGTTTCAATATCTGTTTTTATTGAACATTTATCCACTTTGATTCATATATACGTTGATATAATATTGATTATGTTTTCTGATAACAATTTACCTTTTCTTGTTATTGGATTCAGGTAATCAACATGATAGATTTATAATAATGCTCAAGGAATCAATTCCAGATTATTGTAGTAATATTATTTATCTAATATTATTTTTTTTTACATATTGATGATGAATCTATTTCCATGTAGATTTAGATGATATTTCCTGAATTATTTTCACTTCATTTGTGTGTCTGTTTATCCCTATCATTGAATCTGATGGCCAATTGATTATCATGAAACAATGTTCTGGTTTGGTTTTTTTTTCATCATCAACATGAACTTTATCATGTTTCTCAGGCAAATATATTTATTGTCTTTTATTTTACTCTGTTCATCTATTATCAATTTCTAGGTATAATATGAACAGCACACTTACTTTTATTGTAAATGGTAAAGTGCCCGAGGGGAAATTGTTATTAATACAATAGATTGAGGATAATCAATGGGTAGGTGGAAGATAAACAGAGAGAGAGAGAGAGAGAGAGAGACAGGAAGATATCAAGGTAAGATAAGATGAAGATAATGATTATAAGGATGAAAATGATGGTTAGAAAATCAGGAAATGAGTATTATAGTTAAGAAACAATAAGAATGATATTTGACATTAAACGAAATTGATAGTAAACCAACATAGAAAATAAATAAATCTTGAACGATTTTTTTGCTTTCGAACTTTTTTCTTGCCTTCTTCGAACTTACAATTAACTTTTCCATGGAACACCCTCTATATATGTTCAAGCATACACCTTGACCTTATTAATAGAGGAATCATTTTATCACATCGAAAATTGATAAAATGTATCAGATTAATTGTGACAATAATCAGCTAATCAATATAAAAGATTAACTTGCAATTATTGGCTTTGATTCGTTGTGAAAATGAACTTTTTTTATTGACAAATTTTCCTCATTCTTCCATTATTCCACCATTGTACAATCTAAACTAATTAAAAGTGACTTGTCAAGTTAATTGCGATTAAAATGAAATAGTAACAATCATCATTTTCTAATACAACGTACGAATAAAACGCTTAACGTTAGATGGCGACACTTGAGTTTTTCGTTGCAACGAAAATCAATTTAATCGTTGCGATAGTTTACTTTTTTTGGAACCGAATTCATTACTTTGATTTAGATTATTATTATTATTATTTGTTTCTTAAGATTTTTTTTTGCTAGAAGAAGAAAATGATTATTAATCGAAAAGTGTAATAATCAAGTTGATTGTGATGACAATTAGTTGATAAAATGGTTTGATGATCAGGAAATTGAAGCGAAGATGAGAAAAGTTTCAAAATGTTGCTCTCTTAATGATTTAAAAAGTAAAGACGAAGAAGAAAAAAAAAGTTGATCCATAAAAATTAAAGAGAGTAAACGTTAGTTAACAAGATGATTAAGATGATGATGAGTTTCATTTGGTTGATAAATTTTTCGTTCATCATAATCATCATGAGTTTTTCTTTATTTTTTCATGAGACAGTAAAAACTTTTTCGTAGCCATTAAAAAATAACACTTAGAACTTTGATCTAAACTCGAGTAACTTACTTTTTCCTCCGATGAGTTATTACTATTTACCTTTATTTTTTTTTCTTCTATTTCTGTGAACTCAATTATTATTACTCTCTCTCTCTCTTGATGATGATAAACAAGATAAAAGTGATGATGAAAAAAAAACAAGTGAGTTTAATAGTAGTAAAAGTGAGAAAGTATTAACTCTCTCTCCCTCTTACAAATATCATGATGGGAAACTTTCCTATCATGATATTTATTTGAGTCTGAATTTCACTGAATAATAATCAACATAATGATGATGATGATAAATTGCAAGTGAAATTCATCATCATCATTGTTTTGCATGGTTACCTTTTTTAAAAAAACTTTTTCTTACCATGAAAAGTTTGATAATAATAAATATTTGACAATAATGATTACCTGAGATTTGAACAATTGAAAAAAAAGATTCAAATTGTTTCAGCGCTAATTATTTACATCTAATGAGACGGGAAACATTATACAGAATTAATTACATGAGGATAATCAACTGATTAATTTGAATATGTTGGTTTAATTGCTGAATTGGATGCTCTCTCTCTCTCTCTCTCTCTCTCTCTCTAGCTCCTCTTTCTATTTACCTGTCTATCTCTATTAATGATTTACCAAAACAATCAAAAGGTTTACCTGTGTGATATTATCTAACTTGACAACAGCAATTAATTGTTAATTTGGGTTTTGCAATTGTCATTGATACACAACAGTAATCACATCAATAGAAACTCAATGAGAACAAGAAAATCAACATTACACCAATGATTTTCAATCGACTGATTTTAAGAGAAACTTTTTTTTCTTACCTGAAACTTTTTTCTCCTGTCACCTTGATACTTATCATCCTTTCCCCTTTCATCATCATCATCTTAACTTGATTATCTTGTCTCTCTCTCTCTCTCTCTCTCTCTCTCTCTCTCTCTCTTGATGATGATAAACAAGATAAAAGTGATGATGAAAAAAAAACAAGTGAGTTTAATAGTAGTAAAAGTGAGAAAGTATTAACTCTCTCTCCCTCTTACAAATATCATGATGGGAAACTTTCCTATCATGATATTTATTTGAGTCTGAATTTCACTGAATAATAATCAACATAATGATGATGATGATAAATTGCAAGTGAAATTCATCATCATCATTGTTTTGCATGGTTACCTTTTTTTAAAAAAAACTTTTTCTTACCATGAAAAGTTTGATAATAATAAATATTTGACAATAATGATTACCTGAGATTTGAACAATTGAAAAAAAAGATTCAAATTGTTTCAGCGCTAATTATTTACATCTAATGAGACGGGAAACATTATACAGAATTAATTACATGAGGATAATCAACTGATTAATTTGAATATGTTGGTTTAATTGCTGAATTGGATGCTCTCTCTCTCTCTCTCTCTCTCTCTCTAGCTCCTCTTTCTATTTACCTGTCTATCTCTATTAATGATTTACCAAAACAATCAAAAGGTTTACCTGTGTGATATTATCTAACTTGACAACAGCAATTAATTGTTAATTTGGGTTTTGCAATTGTCATTGATACACAACAGTAATCACATCAATAGAAACTCAATGAGAACAAGAAAATCAACATTACACCAATGATTTTCAATCGACTGATTTTAAGAGAAACTTTTTTTTCTTACCTGAAACTTTTTTCTCCTGTCACCTTGATACTTATCATCCTTTCCCCTTTCATCATCATCATCTTAACTTGATTATCTTGTATCTCTCTCTCTCTCTCTCTCTCTCTCTCTCTCTCTCTCTCTCTCTTGTTGTCATCTTCATCATCTATTTTGTATTGTTAACCATTGAAACAAAGCTTGTTACTTGATCATCATCAACAGTTTCCAAACGATTTAATTGTTAACAATTTAACTTTGATTGGTTGTTGATTAAACAGTATAATCAAAAATTAACTGATCATTTTTTTTCTCCAGTGAGTTAATCATAAATCACCAACACAACCATTAACAATTACATTATCAACAGTTTTTTTTGTAAATTCAAAAACTAATTGTTGTTTATTGATCAAATCGGGAACAGTTTTAAATTGAACGATAATTAATTACATGTAAATTAATGTGATTAATCATCACTACCATAAAAAAAACAAATTTTCTGTTGATTAATTGTGATCAACACAGTTAGTTAATTGTTAACTGTTGAAGGTAAAGTTTTCCCTTGCCATCATCATTGATATTCAAACTTGTGCAACTTTTAATTTATCATGATGATGATCATCAATCCGAATCATTAATCTGATGGTTTTAAACCTTGTTACCTATGTGATTATTTTGTGTAAATCATTTTCATCCTCATCCTCATCCTCATCTTAAAAGTGTCACATTGTTATTAATGTAAAGGTAGTGAGCCTATGGGATTTACAAGCAAACAAAAGGATAATATGTCATCAGGAATGAAAATTGAAGGAATAAGAAGATAATAGATTTAAAAAAAAAGTTCGTTGAAAATTCTGAAGAATGAGCTTTTCTTTCATCATGTTTCCATGGAAATGAATTGATGATAAAATTGTGATTCTCAAGATGAAGAAACATTATTCTAAATTAAGGAAATCATCATTCAGTTTTTCTCGTCGATATTCAACTGATGCTGTTGTTTTCAGTTCATTTGAACCTTATCATGTAAGTGATCATGAATTTCATCATGAAAGGTGATCATCAAAATTTGAGACTTAATTTGATTTGATTGTTGACAATTGACTCCAATGAGTTGACAAGAAATTGAGAAGAGAGAAAATCAATTCTGTGATTCATTTTAAATTCAAGGTTTTCCCTCCGGTGGTTAGTTTTTCCTCCACAAGACCAAAGGGGTTTTCATGTGGATCATGAAAATGATGAAGATGATGACGATAATGTTAACGATATGATTGTCTAAATGTTTCCCATTGATTTGGATCAATGGATGAAGATAATGATCAGGAAGAGATGATAATACTCAATGGTCAATACTTATTAATAATGATGACCAATGAATTATTATTATCTCAGTTGGACATTGTCCATTTTTCGTGTCCACTTTTTTCATGATCACGTTGAGATTTTGGTTCTCTCTCTTTCTCTCTTTCTTTCTCTGTCTAAATTTCCCTCTCACCCTTAAGGTGTATTCAACTAATCAGCTAAATTCTGACGTGTTTTTAATCAATTAATTGATCCTGAAAACTCCTCTCTCCAGGTAACCATGAAAAAGAGACAATTTAAAATCCACTCCTATTGAATTACCTTTAATTTTAGTTATTTAAGTTTCGCCAATTACCTTAATCAGCTTTCAATTTACCTCCATTTCTCTTAATTATTTAACTATTTGATAATCAACTTACAAATTTTCTTATTCCTATTGATTAATTAATCATTTTGTGCATCTTCATTGTTACATTTTCCAATCGTAATCCTGATTACCCAAACCACAGTTAATTCATTGATTCAGCTTATTGTTGTTTCTTGTCTGATGATTAACACATTTTGATTGATTGATTGACTTAATTAATGACCATGGTAATTATGAATTTTCATTGAGAATTGGGTTTGAATTGTTCAATGTTAAATTGTACCATTACCTAAAGGTGGGTCAACCAAATATTGATGTTAATTTGATTATTATGATTACAATTTATCATTGGTTACTAATTTAGGGTGTGATTCATTCAATTCCTGTGTAAATCTAATCATCATTCAACAATTAACGTTTGAAAAATTATCATATAATCATAATAGTGACAATTAACTTTTTAATGTGACAAAAAAAAATGATTGTTGCTAAACTCAACTAATCAGCTGATTAACTTTACAATTTAATTGTTGAAATGAAAAAAATTATGACTCAACTTGAATGATATTACAAAATCATGATCATTAATCAACAATTTAAAAAATATCATTGAGATATAATTGAATTGTTGGATTTGGAAAGGCAATGAAACAAGTAAACATTGTTAATTGCTGATGAAATTAGTTAATCATAATCATATGATGATGATTATTATTACAATGATATTGTTTTCTCATTGAAGTATATTAATTAAATCAAATCAATGAGATGATTAATTGTCTCCTCATTGAGTAAGCAAAAAAAAAACATAAAGCCTACGGTTAAATATCATTATTATTAATAATAATTGATGAAAATCCTTAATTGTGATTAGTATTAATAGTGACAGATAATCAAGTTTCACTTGATTATTATCATGACAATTTGATCATGATAGTTGTAATCAGGTTATCAATTGTGAAAGTGTGTGTATGAAACCAAATTAACATGATGTTCATGATCATGATAACATTTTGAACACGAACAATTTACCTGAGCAATTAAATAGTTTTTACAGTTAAATATTAACATTTAATTGACTGCAACTACAATTTATGATAATACTTAATAATCAGTTTTAATTGTGATTGCAAAATTTAAATCACCAATGGTAACTAACAATCAACTTTGATAGTAACAACAATCCAATGAGAGTAACATTAAAAGTTAACTAATCCCCTAATTGAAACAATCAGTAAATTCATTGACCCTCAAACTAAATTAACCACTAAACTAAATGAATTATGATTAACTAATTTTGTTTAATTGTTACAGGGATCATCTGAGGATCTTTATACCAAAAAATCATCATCAATCTTACCTCGATCCTCTGGTCAGTTATTGAAAACATTTGGATGCCAAAGATCACTGACCACCAAAGGTTCATCATTTGAGAAAAAGGTAATTATCAACAATTAGATTTAATTATAATCGATAGCACCAATAATCGTAATGGTTAATTGTTTATCGATTGAAATTGTTTATTGTTTAATTTTGTTGAACCATCTTTTGTATTGTTAGTTAATTGTTAGCAAATGATTAAGCAGAAATCATCTTGATTATGATAATTATATTTTTATTATCATTATCACCCAACTCATTCAATGAATACTAATGCTGATTATTGGGTCAGTAGGACAAATGGTTACACCTTAAGTCAAGGTAATTTATATGGTAAATCCTAGACTTGATTTACCAGAATTGATTATTTACTAGATTATCATGATTATAATCAGAATATTCAATCAACTACAACAATTGATTAAAATGAATGAATCAAAACTCATTATGGTTAACAAAGTTAATCACCAAACAAAAAATTTATCATTTGGATTATGAAAAAGCTTATTAACCAATATTGGGAAAAAGTTTTCATGATAAGTTGAAATTTAATTTGTTTGGTGATTTAAATGTGATCAGATTATTAGTTAATTTGTATCACAAAGGAATCACAATTAAATGATGAAAATGATTAAAGATTATCGTAAATATTGAATATGTTTACTAACAAATATGAAATGAAACTTTAAATCCGATGACAATTTGTATTTGATGATTTAGATGGGGAAAAGTAAATCAATTGATAAATGGAAGAAAATTTTTTCTTAATCTAAATTGTGGTTTTAAGGATTAACGATTAACCCAAAATGAAGGGGAAAATAATAATAATTAGGTCAAATCCATTTACTGACCAATCCCTTTACCTTTGGTTTAGTTAATGATGTTCACCAGGGTTTAACAATGAACATGATTAAACCACAACAATTAGATGATAATTTATCCTGATTATGATAATATTGTGTTCAAGTGGTTAACCTTTTGAATACATTGAAAGTTAAAAATTGATGATGATAATTGTTTGGGATTTGTGAACCTTAATCCGAGGATATTAAAGTTAACCATTTACAATGATGATTAAAAGTAGACAACGGCAGTTAATTTAGAGAGCAATTTATAAATTGTTAAGATTAACCTTTAATCAGTATCATTATCATTTGAATACTAAGCTTGATGAATTTAGAAGGAGAGAAAAAAAAATCTTTCCATCTAAGGATTAATTGAGATTCCATATTGATCTGAGTTTTATGATGAACTTTTCATGATTTAATTGTGATCCTTTTGTTGTGAATTTATTTTTAATTCAAAGTGAACATGGTTAATTGTTGTTGGATTGTTAATAAATATAGCAAAGGGGTCAACAATTAAATAGCAACAATTTAATGGTAAATTGTGATTATATTTTCATGATTATGATGATACCATGGATTTCATGATAACTCAGCACAAATTGCTGGAAATCTGAACCGGATCATTAATTTAATCAACTCAGGTAGTTTCCGATGTGTATATTTACCTTAACCATTAACAATCAATCAATTAACTAACCAACTGAATCAAAATTTATCTTTATTCTGATAATTTATAAATATCATGTTGAGTTAATGTTTTATTTACCATATTGAGTGAAAACAAAAACTCATCTAATCATTAATTATGATTAAATGAGTTGTGTGTCTATGATTTACAATAAATGATGAAGTTACTTGAAACCGGAAACAGTTTTGATGCTACAATATGAATGGAAAACCGGAACTAAATTTTGAACCCTTTTTACCTTTGAAATTGATTATATTTCCCTGACAATTAGTAAACATTATCATTAACAATAAGTTGATGATTATTATTATTAAATTGTTATCATCATTTACTGTTGATATTCAGGTGAATCAGATAATCTCATGAGACTCATTTGATTTGAAATGGATAATCCCTGAAGGAGATGGTGATGAGAAATGTAGTTCCCTTGAATTTATCTGCTAATCTCAGATGAATTATAATTAAATGGATTGGATAATAAATGATTTGAGATTAGTGTTTAAAGTTAAATCCTTTTGGGTTCGGGATAAGGGATAAGATTAACCAAAGAGATTATCGTTGATTATCATCATGGAATCAATTTCAACCTCATCTTGATCATCATTAAGTGTGATCATCACCATAACCATGATGATAATCAACTCACTAGGAAACTTTGATTAGAATGAAACAATTTAATTCTAGTGAAATTAAATTCTCAGTACAATTAACTTCCGATTCCAAAAGATTCAACTCACTTTCTTTTTCCAATTAAATCCCAATGTATTCATTTGATTAGTTAATTATCTCTATTTGACCTTTGATTCTCTCTCTCTCTCTTTGATTATTCAGTTAGTGTCAACAATTTACAAATCTGACAATAACAATTGTCTAATTTACTTTGTTTTTTTCTGCCTTTGCAATTGATTAAAACAATTTCATTTCAATACAAAATTAACAATTTAGTTTCTGTTTCTTGTTGTGTTTAATCAATTCAATTGATTTAATTGTTATCTCACTCGATTGAATATCAAACATGATTCAATCTCAATTACAATTTTCATCCTATGTGTTTGTATCTCTCAATCATGATTCCTGTGATTTAATTGCTCAATTGATTAATTAATCAATTCAAAGTGTTTCAAAATCTCAATTGAAAAGTCAAAGTTAAACGAGAAAACAAAATCCACAAACAATTAAAATTAATTGTCTTCTTTTCTTCAACTCTATTATGTATCGACTTGGAAAGTTAATTAGGGTCAGCTTTCCATATTTAGGATCACAATTTATCAAATTAAATAAAGAAACAACAAGAGTAAGTTAATTGTTACAACTCAGAATTCAAATTTCCCTTTTTACTTTCAGTAGATATTCATTCAATTGTCCAAACATTTATATTATCGAAACGTCCAGACGACTGACCATTGACCCTTCTATTGATTAGGCGTGAAAAATTTCCTACAATACAATTAAATCTAATTACCTTTTGAAAATTAAATTCTCAATACAAATGATTAAATTTTCTGCTCTAAGTTGCCATCTAGCGGTAGAAATTTAAACAAATTTTCGAAACTTTTTTTCTCCAATGAAAAAGTTTTTCCAACTCTCTCAATGTAATTAATTTCAATTGTGACTCGTTTTTTTACCTGAAACAATAACAATTTCTCATCAAATGAGATTATCGATCAATGATCAAGTCAATTATTTAAGATTCATTTTCATCTCTTTTCCTTTTAATGGTCAGTCTGTTGACCATTAGTTTTGATTATTTCGTGTGTGTTGATGTTAGTATAAGATTGATGAGAATTTTCAACTTTTCTTCCTGATTAATATAACTTTCTTTTTCTCTCTCACCTGTCTTACCTTTATTCATCTTGATCACCAACATCCTCTCATCATCTTAACTGAAGGATGGATGACAAAAATAATAATAATCTTTACCTTCATCGGTGTCACAAAGATTTTTATTTTTCATCCTCATCTCTTGTTATCAAATATAAATGATAATTTGTTCATATAACTGAAAATGTTGACAATTTATTGTTTCCTTTGTTGTTTTTGTCTTTTACCTGTCTACTTACCTTTAGCATCCTCATCATTAATAATAATAATAATACTATTATTATCATCTACTGATTCAGCAATAATTTAATATCAATTAAATTGTGATGCTCAAAAAGTAATCATCAACTTGAATTTGTATTATCATTAATATCATCATCATCATATTGATTAAACATAAAACCGTTACAATTTAAATTGATCTTACAATTATTATTAATATTATGATGATATTACAAGCAATCAAATCTAATTATATTCTGGAAATTAATCTTCAAGTGTTAATTGTCTTGGTTTTAATCATTTAATCAATAAATAATTAAATCATATTTACCTTCATCTTAAGTCAAACTAATAATTATTATTGATTAAAACCTACAACTGTTGATCACTTGTATTATATGAGTTAATTGATCTAAATGATTAACAATCAATAATGATTATTATTTTTTCTTGTGTCTAACTAATGATTTTGATTATCTTATCATCTGAGTTTACCTGTAAATGTGATTTACTAATTGTTATCATAATGTAATTTAGATTCTGGATAAAAATTTGGTTAAAAAAAAAGTTCAGTCTCTGAGAAAGTTGATTAACTGATCAATATAATGAAAATTATTATTGTTTGAGTATTAATAGTTAATCATTGGCAATTGGAAATTGATTTTAGGTTAATACTGTTTAGTTAATTGTTGCCAATTTGAAATTTCGTTTGATAAATAGTTGGTTAAACTGTTAACAAGATAGTGATGACAATTTAACCAACTATTATTATCATGGATCCAGAAAAAAACAGGAAAGTGACTCGAAACCAAAAAAGATTCACAATTTATTGAATTTAAATGGTTGATTAACTGATTTATTGATTGTAATCATGATGATCACGATAATCAACTGACCAGGAAGCTCAAGTTGTTATAAAAAAAGTCCTTTAAATGTTAATACATGTACTTGAATACCCTAAGGGTCTTGTCCATTGGAAAGGTCAGTTTAACCATTTTATTACCATTGTCATGATGATGATGATGATGATAATCATCTTCATGATGATGACCGATCAATAAAAGTAGATAAAAAAAAATAAACTCCAAGAACTGAAGGTGAGAAAGTAAATAAAGATAAAAATTGATGAGGATGCTAAAGATGATATAAAAATGCTAGGAAATGATAACTGGTATTGAATAAAAATCGTTTATAAATTGTAATTGAAAATCTGGGTGATTTATACAAGATTAATTAATTTGATTAGTTTGCTCTGGGAAAGATGAACATGATAATCAGGATGAAATCATGTTCACAATAATAAAATTATCTTCTCATGATGAAATAAGATTCTAAGGTGCTATGATTAAGATGAGAAATCAATGTAAACATGGAAACACACAGAAATTGAATTGATTGATTTCTCCATTGATAATCATTATCATGAGAATCAGTTGATTATTCAATTGTGAATCACATTCAAATTAGATTATTATTGTTATCCAACAATCAACATTTGATTACATTGTATCTCGTAATTAATTAATTCACTTTCCTCAACTCTCTCTCTCTCTGTAATAATCAACGATAAGATTTAACTTTCTATTAACACAATTAACTTTTCCATTTCAATTTTGATATCAACTGATTAAATCCTTTTACGCTAATCAATCATTGAAATTGTAACTTTTTGATTACAATCTTTTTCGTTACCTCTGATTATTTCATTAACAATTAACTATTAGATTATTGTTAATACTATTAGGATGATCAGAAAGTTCTGCACGAAAAGTGAGTCTAAAATTCAAAATGTAATTAAACTCGAACAATAATTAGGAAAGAATTAATTTTTTTTAAATATTAAAATTCAATGTTTATTGATTGAAAATAATGATGTTGATCAAAATTTAGAATGTTTCACTCAGGCCAAAAATCGCGACAAAAATGATCGAAAAAAAAATTTTTTTAATCGCTTCTATTGGTGAGGTCTAAAGTGGCCTTAGAATTTTTTTATCGAAAATTTATCATTCTCATGATAAAATTCAATATTTTTACCATGATTATTGAAAAATTTGAAAATTAACTAATCACAATTAAGGAAAAAATTAAATTTGAAATTTCATCTTTTTTTTGTTAAAAAATCAGAAATTCATCATGAAATCAAAAACTTCCCATTTCCTCAATAATAAAAATTTTCTTGATCATAAATTTCTGATTTTTCCACAAAAAAAGATAAAATTTCAAATTTAATTTTTTCCTTAATTGTGATTAGTTAATTTTCAAAATTTTCAACAATTATAGTAAAAATATTAAATTTTATCATAAGAGTGATAAATTTCCGAAAAAAAATTCTAAGGCCACTTTAGACCTCATCAACAGAAGGGATTAAAAAAAAAATTTTTTCGGTCATTTTTGTCGCGATTTTTGGCCTGAATAAAATATTCAAACTTTTGATCAACATCATTATTTTCAATCAATAAACTTTGAATTTAAATATTTAAAAAAAATTAATTCTCGGCCAATAATTGTTCAAGTTAAATTACATGTTGAATTTTAGACTCACTTTTCGTGCAGAACTTTCTGATCATCCTAATATATTCAATCAATTCACCATCTATTTCAATAATATTGATTATCATTATTATTAGAATCACAATGATTTTCAATTATAATTACAATGGAACCAGAAAAGCCAGAAAATGATCAACCCAAAAATAACCAACTTTCAATTGGATCTTGTAAATTGTTGCCAATAAGTGTTATTGATTAGATTTGATTGTTAATAATCCACATTGGCATCAATTGTAAAAAAACCAAAGTAAATTGTTTTCAATCAATGATTTACAATTACGTAAATTGGTTGGTAAAGGGTAAACAATCAGTCTAAACAATTAACTTAAATCCTATCTTGTAATGTAATTACATTACTAATAATATTTTCCCGCTCAATGTCATTAACTTAATTGTTACAACAATTTGAATCTTATTCTTGATTAAATGTCCGATAATTTGTTGATTGTTTTTGGAGAAGACAAAATTCTGGTTAAATTTCAATGTAATTCATTAATTATCATCTTCTTTGTGTCGTCACAAATTGTAACAATTAACATTATTAAGTAAGTTAATTGTTTTCTCGGGCAATTTGCCAATAACAATCAAGAAAAACTTGTTACTTGTTGTTACGACAACGACGAGATTGTAAATCGTTAATT
This sequence comes from Panonychus citri, assembly GCF_014898815.1. Lineage (NCBI taxonomy): Eukaryota > Metazoa > Arthropoda > Arachnida > Trombidiformes > Tetranychidae > Panonychus > Panonychus citri. Next base: position 2,605,231 of record NW_026515543.1, on the reverse strand, counting down.
ATAAATTGTACCCTAATTGTTAAAATCCAAAGTTACTGTTAAATAGCATAAATTACAATAGTTAGTTAGTTAATTTATTAAATTGTTTACTCGATGCTTATGATTGCCAACAATTGAGAAAGCAAAAGATTAACTAGATTAATATTAATCCCTTTTAAAACAATATAAGATTAAAAAACTTTTTCATTCCCTGGCATTGGGTTAATTAACTTAATCATCATCATAATCATCAATAATTAACCAAACTTTTATCACTTTCATTGAATTATTTGTATTCCTAATTTTAGATTGAACTTTCATTGCTGGTAATTTAATTTAAATTGTTGAATTGTTAATGAAAACAATCAATATGATCAATTGATTGGTATCAGTTTTATTGGTTGATTCAATTTAAATTGATTACTTGTTAAACATATAATGTAGTTGATTAGATTAACCTGATAATTTAATTGTTACCAATGATGAAAATGATGAGTGACTTTAATTTGATTGTAACAATTTGACTCTTTGACCGTTTACATAGATGAAAGAAATTAAATTAATTGCAATTAACTTTTGATCACTTTACATGCGATTGATTTGAGAATCAAATTTTCCCAATTAAAATAATTAAACATGGAAATTAATTGTTTTCATTTACAATCGCTAATGGTGATTAGTTAATCAATAAGGAGACACCTTCAACTATCATTATCGTTATTTACATTTAATTGTTGGTCTATTACGTTTAATAAAATGTTAATTGTTAATGGTGACAATCAAAGTGCCATTAAAAGTAATTGTAACAATCAATAAATTGTTAACTATCCAATACATGTGACCGATTTCAATGACCACAATAACAAAATCAATCAATATTGTCAAAGTATTTGTAAGAGTATTACTTTATCGGAACACTCGATTACCGAAATCTTTAATTAGGGGCCAATCTCATATCACAGTGGATTAAGTAATTACTTAATCCACACCACAAGTGATTAACAACAATTAATTAATTATAAATAGTTTTAATGTTGAATTAGGATTAACAATATGGACAAGAGTTTAACACAAAGAGATTTAATTTTAACAAGGATATGGATTAACTGGTTCACATTAACTGACTGTTTGTCTTTAACAATCTTGTTTTTTATACCCTTTGATTAAGGTGACACTTAGTCAACCCTTGATTCTGTTGGTTGTTGATGATGAGGTGAGTTTGGGGGTAAGAGTAGCTTACCTCCCCTTACAGAGCCCCCCGCCAAAGCTGAGTGCGGACTCTTTAACGGGTTCGACGAGGCTTGAGAGTGATCAATGATCGCTTACGAACCTCATCAAACTTATATGGATTAGGAACAAGATGATCTGGAGTGGGTGCAATGAAAGCTAACTCGTTGTACAATTGTTTGTTAATTTTTTGTTTTCTCTTGAATGGGTTATCATAAGCACTGAATTTAAAATGATGAGGCCAATCACCAATAACGTCCATCGTTTTATGTAACAAGGAGGCCATGTGGTGATTAAGAGGGTAAATATAACCACGAAATCCTTTGTTCATGTTTCTGGTTTCGAACAGATTAGCTTTTATCTTCTCGATTCTTTCGAAATCAATCAAGTACAGATATAATGAATAAGCTGAATCAATCAACGGTGAATGTTGTTTTTGTTGCAATATAACGTTAAACATGAGAAAAGCAGCGAATTTTAGACCAAGGGCTTGATTCTGACCTCGACAATTGTAATAAGAAGAGACACAGACAATTCTAGGTAACAATTGAAGATGATCGTGAATTGATATGAATAGGTTAACGAAATCTCCTGTTTGACCAGAAACAACAATTCGATCATATTTTCTTAGTAAATCGATAACCTCTGATCTAACTTTGGTAAACTGTTTACCCCGATTAACCTCTTCCTTAGTTAATCCATGAATTTGCGTTCCGAATTCTTGATCGAGCAAAGAAGCAGCGGGATGACGAATAAACTCATGATAAACGACTCGAACATTTTGCGCATCGATAATAGCAATCCAAATTGGAACATCTTTGATAGTACCATCTCGCATTTTAATTTTAGTATTTTCCATGTCGATTGAGCAAATAGAAAGGCCACTGTTCTTTGCCTTTACTAGACCTTCTGAGATTTGCTTTAAATGTGAACGAGGTGGAGCCATTTCAAGGGTTACATCATTATGTCTTTTCTGAAGACGTTCTTTGTTTTTTCTTTCTTTTTGAACTTGAACTTTAAGATTATATTTAGCTGGGTTATTTTGTCTTTTGATAAATTCTCTAAATGTGTTAATGTTTTTAAAGTTAGACCTGTAACAAGCTTTCGGCGTTGGTCCTTGAGTTAGTGGTTGATAATTTATTGATGGAGATGAAAATTCTGATGAAAGAGAAGAAAAGGATGATGATCCAGAGGTAGAAGAGGTTGAGAGCTCTGGTGATCTTGGTGGTGGATCATTCCAATGGAGATCTTCTTCCCATTCTTGTATTTCATTAGCTTCCGATGTTACCAAATTTAGATTTATATTATCACCAGGATCGTCTTCAATAATTGGTGATTCGGAGGAAGTAATTAACTTCTTCTCGTTGTTAGCAGATTGAAATAGAATCCAATTTTCAGGAATTCTTAAGGTGAATGAATCTTCTTGAACTAAATTCGGTCTCAACTTCGGTGGACAAGTGAAATAACTGGAGTACTCGTTCCAATTCCTGGTTCTTAATAAGGGTTTATCTTTAAGGTTAGTTGTTTGTGTTGAAGGTGAAGGTGATAATGATTTAGTTGATTTGTTAGATGGTTCATCTGGATGTGGTGAAGGTGATCTTTTCTTTTCCAAGTTATTTTCCGATAGATATTTATTGTAACAAGATAGCTTGTCTATATACTGTTGATGTAAGTTCTCAAGATTAATGTATTGATGCTTTAAACTTTCTTCGATTCTCCTAATGTCGTAGTTTGAAGATGTTGTTGTATCATTTGATTGGAAAATGGAACTTCCGGTGGAAACTTTGAACCTTATTTGATCAGTTCGTTTATAGCAGTTCCTAATATGATCACATAGAAAATCATAGTCACCAATTACATCACAATTTATGTTGATACATTTCACATTAAACTTGAATAAATCACTTTTGTTGTCTTTGAATAGGTAACAATCCTCAGGACAGGTTATGGTAAGACAGTTGAACTTTTCTCCATTGAGATTGATTGAGTTTGTTGTTGATGAGTCGATTCGATTGTTAAGTTTATATAAAGTAATCAGAAAATAAGCACATTTGGAACAATACCTTAGATCACAAGACGAACAAACTACAGGATCTCTAACCAAATGAAGACAGAGAACACAATTATCTCGACTGGAAGGTTCGTCGTTGTCCAATGATAAACAAAATCCTGGTCGAGGTCGAACTAATTGTATTGCTTTTCGATAGAAATTCTCTTCATATAAATAACGAGTATAAATCCTTTCTTTTAAAAAGTCCATATAAATGCTTAACGGGATTTGATCAGTTTCCTTAATTTGTTGAGTTGACATTATGATTTCTTGTAGTTGATGTAAATCTGAAGGTGAAAAAGTGATCACTTTTTTTCTCAAGAACGAGCGTTTATATTCCTGATTGAATTATCCCGATGATAATTTTCGAATTGAAAGAAAGAGAAGAAAAACAAATAATAAGAATAAGAGAGAAAGAGAAAGTAATTACTTTCTCTTTTGACACAGAACACAACAATAGAGCATAGCAAGAAAAACGAAGAACCAAAATGATGAATGAAATGATCTGGTATCAAAACAAATCGATTGAAAAATTGAATAGAATTGATTCAAAACAAGATGCGATCAATGTGATGAAAAAGATAAGATGATTATGTTGATGACGATCCAAATGTAAAGGTAATTACCTTTACAAACAAATGAGAACCAATTAGAAGCCAAAATTTCACCGCCGATTTTATTAACAGAGAGATGAATCAATTGAAATTTGAATTTTCAATTAACAGATTCAGAGAAAAGAAAATAATTGATGAAGTGAAGACAAAAGGAAACCAATTTGATTGTCATCTGATGTTGATTTGATTGCTGCTCGCATGGTGATGACAATTTAAAGATTTTTCTATCAATCATTTTTGAGGCAAAATCAAACAACTGATTAAATTGATCATTTTAAAATTTTCCAATCTTTTTTATCTCTTTAGTTACGCTTTAAAATAAAATCAATCAGTCGATCAGCAAACATCATTAGTGAACAAGTAATTACTTGTTCACATTCAATTATGATAATCAACTAATTATATCAAATTTGAACGATCAAAGTTTACATACGATAATTGTATTCAAAAATTGTCACTTGCCAATTACTCTTATCGATAATTTGATCAAGACAATTAGAAAGTATTTACTTGATTCCAACTAATATGATTCTGTATTTTGTTTTGTAAGAAAATTTGATCAATCAATTTAATGATTTTTAGCATAAGATATGAACTGTCCAAACTCATTGACTGCAATTGATGTGAACTAAATTGACACTCAATTCGTTTGTTGAAGGTAATTACCTTCAACTTGAATCGATGATTTTTTTTTGAATTCTGATAAAAGTTATGTTAGATATCGTAAATAATGAGGTTTGAATATCGATCAAAAGAGGCATAATGAGAGCTTTAAATTGGTATGAGAACAAGTTTATTCCAGCAAGTATTTGCTGAGAAACGAAAGTTCGAACTTCTCTCTATGGAAAAGCACGTGGGAAATTTTTTGCTTCTATCACCACGTAATTAATACCAATCGAAAGCTCATCAAAAACTGAGTAAAATATAACATAGAAACGGATATGCTAAGTGTTGAGGTTTTGCTACAATTTTGGAATGAAAATTTTGACTTTTGGCCGTGAAAAATATTTTTCTGGAAATTCGTTTAAAAGATATCGGGATGATTTATAGTGCATTCGAAAGCGCGTGAAAAACTAATCAAATCATATCATAGACAAGTGGCTCTGGAGATGAACCAATTCCAAGTTATTCACAGATGAAGTTAATTATCATCTCTCAATACAAACCAGCATGGTCAAAAAGTTGATCGGATCGGCTCTTCGAATACATCAATCGATTGGATTTCAGATGAATATTAAAAGCTAACATGGAATGAATATGATTATCTTTAGTGGTTTTCGAGTAATTTGCTGGAAACTTAATTTAACGTGAGAAACATAAATTTTCAGTAGTGAAATGTTAGAGTTGTTAATCAGTTGTATTCAATTAAGTTAGTTATTCAACATGATTACTCTCGTGATTTTCATCGGTTTCCGAGGTTGAATCCATGTTGTTACGATTTACCAATTTTATGTGAACGAAATTTGACTTTTCCATTTTCAGTGTTTTTTGATTTATCATTTTAACTGAAGATTCTAGGACCTTAATAACGATGTAATGACCATTGAACGAAGGTGTTAATTTACCCAAATCTTTGTGTGAAATATGAACTCGCTTTGTGACAATGTCACCAACTTTGAATGGAGGCTCTTTGGCTGTTTGGTTTTCTAACCTTTTTTGTTGATTTTGTACCATTTTCTCGTGAGTTTTTAAACGTAATTCAGAGATATTAGTGTCATCACCATGGTTAATATCTATTTGATATTCGTTAAGAATCGGGTTGTTCGGTTGAATATTGAATAGTAGTTGATAAGGAGATGTTCCAAGGTTTTCTGAAGGTGTTGAATTATAAGCAATGATTATCTCTCTTAGATGTTTATCCCATTCGTTACTTTTATCTGTTACCATCTTTATGCGTTGAGCAAGGACACCATTTATCCTTTCAACTAAACCTTGTGATTGAGGTCGATAAGGAGTAGACGTTTGATGAAAAATACACTGATCTCTTAGCCATTGCTTCGTTTCATCTGCTCGAAAACATGGACCATTATCCGTTTGGATCAATTTGGGTATTCCAACGAACGTTGTGATGTAGACGAAGAAATCAATCGCTTCTTTGGCTCTCTGGTTTGAATAAGCTTTAGCGAAAACAAACTTAGTCAAAACATCTACAGCAACGAAAAGATACGAATTGCGGTCTTTCGATCTTTTATAAGGACCTTGAATATCGATTTGAATACGTTCAAATGGTTGAGTTGGAATCGGCATTTCTCTCTTCACTTCGTGATTAACAGTTTTTGATTTGAACTTAATACACTTTGAACATTTTTTGATTTTGTTTCTTATAATCTCCTCCATGTTTTGAAACCAGAAAGCTGCTTTAACTTTCTTCAACGTTGGTTTTAGTCCAAAGTGTCCACCAAGTGCATCGTTATGGTACCAATTAAACACTTTTTGAATCATTGAATAAGGTAAAACGATAGCTAATTTACTGGGAGACAATCTTCGGTATAAAATATTTTGTCGAATGATAAACTTTGAGGTTAATTCGCCTTGATTAACTTGCTTGATTATCCTTTTAAGGTGAGCATCTTTTTGTTGTTCCGTCATAATTGTTGATTCATTTTCGATGAGTTCGGTTGAACTGACATCAAGATGAATCTTTCAATTGTATGATGATCCAAGGTATCAACGGAAACTTTTTCCTTGAACATGTTGATGAGCTCTTTCACCTGTAAGGTTTGTTGTTCTTTGTCGTAATTCTGATTGTCAAAATCAATAGTATCGCAATTATCATCGCATTTGTGATAAGTAATTAACTTATCACACCAATCGCGATTTTCTCTTTTCTCAATGATGATTTCTCCATGCTGACAATAGCGTTTCTTTTCTTCAAATGCATAATGAAGATACTTATAAAAATCTTCTTCTTCAATGGTTCCTTGTTTCTTATTTTTCCATTCACTTGAGCGGGAAAAACAATCAGCGGGGTGAGTTGATCCTTTCGCATATTCGATGATATAATCAAATTGTGATAATAAAGTTGCCCATCGGTGTAAACGTGTACATTTGAATTCTATCCTTTTCAGGCTACACAAAGCATGATGATCGGAAACGACAACAAAACGCTTACCGATCAAATAGTGTTGATATTTACGAATCCCAACGATAACAGCCAGACACTCTTTCTCTGTGATTGTGTAAGCTAACTGATGTTTAGCCAATTTAGTTCCAAAGTAACTAACAGGGCGCCAGTTATCATCTTCAAGTTGAAGTAACATCCCTCCAACTGCAACCGAACTAGCATCAACCATGAGCTTGTGTTCTTTATCGGGATCGAATTGGGAGATCACACAATCGTTCACCAATGCCTCCTTAATTTTCTGCCAACAGACTGTGTGTTTAGGTAACCATTTCCACTTGTTCGATTTTTTGCTACATAATTCAAATAAATCAGATGCGAGAGTCGAATAGTTTGGAATAAACTTTGATAGGTAATTGAATAAACCTAATTGACTTTGTAGAGCTTTGATGTCCCTTGGAATCGTGAAATTTTTTAAACGTTCAACCTTCTCCGGGTCAGGCTTGACTGTTCGTCCAGTTATGATGTGACCGAGAAACTTAATTTCGTTATGACCAAATTTACATTTATCTGGTTGAATCTTTAGACCATATTGTTTAATTCTCTCGAAAACATGTTTCGCATTGACAAGCAACTCGTTATAAGTTTGTCCGAATATAACAACATCATCAATGTATGCTAAACAGCTCTTGTATAATAAATCACCAAAGATACGATTGACAAATTCTTGGAAATATGATGGACTATCAGCGAGTCCCATTGGTAAACGCTTATATTGGTATCGTCCCCACGAAGTCACAAAGGCAACTTTTTCTCTTTCAGAAGGTCTCAACTCGATCTGGTGGAATCCCTGAGAAAAATCAATAGTAATAAAATAATTGTAACCTGCAAGCGATTGGATATAATCATCAACATTCGGCATCGGAAATTTACGTGTCCTACAAAGCGCATTCAGTTCAACAAAACTAGTTACGAATCGGTAACTTCCATCGGGCTTTGGAACTAAAAACGCGGGTGAACCTCCTCTCGATTTCGATGGTTCGATTATATCGTTGGCTAAAAGTTCTTTGATCTTCTCTTCCATGATCACTCTAGTTTTAGGACCAAGACGATAAGGATTACATTGGGGGACTGGATTCAAACCAATATCAATAGTAATATCAACAATATCAGGTGAGATTTTTCCTAGATCATATTTATGAGTCGAAAAACATGGTAAATATTGATATATAAAACTTTTCATGATATTTTGTTGATCAAGGTTAAGAAATGATGAGATGCAATTGCTTAATGTTTTATCAATATTATCAATTTGTTTCGGAAATTCGTCATTTCTCTTATCCAATTTCCTTTTCTCCAAATAGTTTAAATATTCTTTTTCTTCGAATGTAACCAAATTTATTCTCATTAAGTCATTGAGATGAAATACTCCGACAGTATTTTGATTATTTGAATTACCACTTTTCTTCGACCTTCTTCTTCTCTTTTTTGACTTTTTTGACTCTGTTGAACTTGAGCCAGGTTGAATGTCATCTGAAGGGTGATCAGAGGAAGTAATTACTTCTTCTTCCCTTTTGACACTCTCTTGATTTTGACTTCCTGAAGGCGATTTTTCGATATGCTGTGGACCAAATATCTTTGGAAAAATTTCGCGGAAAAGAAAGTACCAGCAGGAAATCGAAGGGCATTTCAATTGTACTTGTAATGGGTATCCAAAGCGATAAACACCGAAAGAATTTGTCTGTGGGTTACCAACGATCGTCGCAGAGGTTGAATGTATGAAATTGTGTCCAAATATGATCGGGTAAGCGAGAGAATCCATAATATAGACTCTTATTGCTTTTTCCTCAAAGTTTGGATAACATCTAACAAAAATTTGTGACGCTCCAACTGCTCTTATTGGTGGTGACTCTTTACTGAACCCACAAAACTCATGGCGGGATCTATAGATAGCTAATCCCATTTTATTAGCAAGATCAAGAGAGATTAGCGTAGTTGAAGCTCCAGTATCGACCATTGCAATTGTCTCAACCAATGGAAATTTGTCTAAAACCTCTACTACCATTGTCGGATCTCTTGATTTCATATGCTTACCAAGTGTAGTTGACGCTCTCAATTTGTAGTGTTGTATATTACTACCTTCAATCTGCTGTTTTAACGGACAATTTTCAGTATCATGTCCATTATCTTTACAAAATTGACACTGTTGCTGGTTATTCATCATTTGGTTAGGGTTTTGATAAAATTGAGGCTGATGAAACTGTTGCCTGTAATTATTTTGTTGATTATTACCTTTGACTAAACCGTTGATCATTTTGTTGATAGTTTTGATGATTGGGGTGTTGGTTGAAATTAGGTGGATTAGGTTGTTGATACATTGGCTGGTTGGGTTGATTTAATCTCGGGCCTTGGTAATTAAAATTTTTTGTATAATAGGGGCTGGGATTTTGTTGACCACCAAATTGACCTGGAGTAAAAGGTTGTTGGTTACCAAAGGGTCTCTGCATTTGATTACCCGGTAATCTTGGCTGTTGATTGTTTCTATTGCTATTACGAGGATAAGAATTATTAAAGGTAATTATCTTTTTCAAGACATCATCAATCCGGGTTATAGTAAGGTCATTTGCTAAGGTCAACCTTAAATCAGGAGGTAATGTGAACAAAATGATTAACACGATACAATGTTCGCTAATATTAGGAACTCGTAATCGAGCAGCTCTAGTGATGATGCGACAGTGATTAATCGGATCATTACCCTTGTAAAATTTCGTTGTATAAAGATTATGAGATGCAGCGACTATCTCACTCTCCCCAATGTAGGTTGTTCTCACTTTACCACAAAGGTTTTTAAAGGAAATACCTGGAAAAAGCGTTAAAATTTTCTTTACTTCATCATAAATCTTAAATGGTAGATTAGCTGACAGAATCTTTATCGCAGTTGAATCATCAAACCCAAAGATGTCGATCTTAGACTCCAACTCTTTTAGCCATTCATTTAGACTTTCATTTTCATTGAATTTGTCTTGAATCTTGAGCCAACTCGGGTGAAACTGTAAGTTGTTATTCTGTTGTTGATGTACAGGAGAATGATCATGATATTGAGTTGACATAGGATCCTCGAAATGATCAGATTGGTGAGTAAAGGGGAAATGTTGTTGGTTGATGTTGATGTTGCTGAATGTTTGATTTAGCTCAGTATCATAGTTGATCAATGGTTGTGGATTTTCTTGTTTAAAAACTTTCAGAAGAATAGATATTTGATTATCGGTAAATTCAGACTTCAAATCAATCGGTGGGATTTTATCCAGGTTATCAAAAAATCCAAACTTAGCAAGCTTACGAATGTTAAGGTCAGTAAAACCAGCTATTCTCAACTTTTTTATAACTTCCGGACATTGAAACCAATCGTAATCGAACTTAATATTATAATCAACTTCTTCTGATTGTGGTAATTTACCAAAATATAATAAACAGGTTTTTATATTTTCATTGAATCTTCTGGTTAAATAAGATCCAGTGAGGTTGTACGAAGGAGGATAACCCATAGCCTTGACGAAGGTCAATTTTGATTCCTCATCCTTAGCAACATTACCAATGGTTATATCAATCGGATTCTTTGGGTCGATAGGCATTTTGATCAAAGAGTTGAGAAATAACAAAAACGCGCTACAAAATTTTGCTGTTTGTATTGATCCAATAATGATGACCAAAACGATGACTATAACAGGTAGGCAGAGAAAGTAATTACTTTCTCCAATACGAAGATGAAACAAAGAAAATGATGAATTGGAAATGATGTTGAATTGAGAAGTAATTACTTCTCAATGAGACCATAAACTTGAATTGATATTTATAAAGGCAAGCAAATTTTGAGATAACAGACTTGTAAGATAATAACTTGTGATGGAAAACTTTAGAAATTTAATAAGTAAATATTAATTAACTTTGATTGTTTTCACTTGTGATGATAGAGACTCGGCATCTCCACCATCTGTAAGAGTATTACTTTACTGGAACACTCGATTACCGAAATCTTTTAATTAGGGGCCAATCTCATATCACAGTGGATTAAGTAATTACTTAATCCACACCAAGTGATTAACAATTAATTAATTATAAATAGTTTTAATGTTGAATTAGGATTAACAATATGGACAAGAGTTTAACACAAAGAGATTTAATTTTAACAAGGATATGGATTAACTGGTTCACATTAACTGACTGTTTGTCTTTAACAATCTTGTTTTTTATACCCTTTGATTAAGGTGACACTTAGTCAACCCTTGATTCTGTTGGTTGTTGATGATGAGGTGAGTTTGGGGGTAAGAGTAGCTTACCTCCCCTTACATATTAAATCAATGGGCAATCAATAATAACAACAATTAACTGATTATTCTGACTTAGAAATTCAATTCATATCTTAATGCTTTACTTTTTAATTAAGACAAAGTTGTTAATTACTTAGTATAGACTAATATGATTAATGGGAAAGATAATTAATTTTCAAAGTAGCAACGACAATCAATTTTGATTGTCACGGTTAAAATATTTTAAATTGTTACAGAAAGTTTTCAAATTAACAATCAAGACCAGAAATATTGATTGTTATCAGAGTGGATTCTGTTTACATAATTAAAAGTGATTATGTGATCATATAAATTGTGAAATTGATTATCGATAATTAATTATGAGAATATGAAAAAGGAGTGTAAAGGGTTAAATCTGGGGAACAATTAACAGATTAAATTGTCACAATGGTGATGATTAAGGTTAACGATTAATTAATTTAACGAAAAGATGAATCAAGTTAATTAAATTGCAATTGACGTTGTGAGTTAATTTGATTCTTTGGGGTGAATGAGAAGTGATTAAAATTTTTAATCACTTTCTATGGTCATCGTTGTAGTTGATTAATTGATTGTGATCATGAAAATTTGTTGGTTTAGTGTAATTAATATTTTCCCAGCTTAATTGTGATCAAGATGATGATAATTAAATGCAAATCTAATGTTAATTGTGTAATTTAATCATTGAGAAAGATTGAAACAATTAAAACAATTAAAACACCAAAAAGGTGAAGAGATTTGAAAATTTCAACTGTAAATGACAATTAACTCAATTGATTAAATTTATATATCAATAATTACCAGATGATTAGTAATTTAAATTGTTGAATATTATCAAAGACAATTAAAGAGGTAATTTGAATCAATTGGTTTAATAATAAAAAACCTTTGCCAATTTAATGAACGTTTTAATTTTCAAATCGATAATCAATTTAATTGCAACTATAAATAGTGTTAATTAAACTGAATCAAGTTGATCATTGAAACAATTAGTGTGTCTATCTATGTATGTATCTAATTGTGTTTTAATTGATCACTGGTGATGACAATTTACAATTATCTTAATCATTGTGATGACTTTTTGACTTTATTCCAGATTATAATTGAAAGAAAAGTTTTTTTTTCTGTTCAATTGAACAACTTTATCATCATTCATTTAAATATATACACTAATCCTCTCATCATCATCATCATCATTGTGATGGTGATGAGGATGGAGATGAAGATGAAGTTTGAGATAATCTTGATTTTTGACAGAATCAATGAGAAAAGAATGAAACTTTTTTCTTTCCTTTTCTTGGATTGTATTCAAATCCATGGTTACGAACTGAATTAATACTGAAAATATTATCCCATTGATATAATAATACGAGTAACATATGAAGTTTGTATCAATTGAAGGTTAATATTTATCATGATAATTATGATGATGGAAGAAAATTATTGTAACATGTCAGAAATGATGAAGATTAACATGATTAAGATGATGAAGTTAACATTGATTTAGAAACTAATCCAATCTAATGGATCAATATTGTTGAAAGTTATTGTTTGATGCTTGTTTTTTATCATGTTATTTGGGATTCATTGAATATCCATTGAAAGAGTTGATCATGAATTTTGAAGTTTTGGTGAGAAAAAAAAACAACGGAAACATGAATGACTCGGTGAGTTGTTCATGGAAAGACATTGGATTATCATGGTGATGATATATTTTCATCATCAGTTGTCAGTATCAATTTGATGGATTAACGATTGATGAGCAAGAAAAATAATTGTCTTTTTCAATGAATGGTAAATGTTTCGGTGAAATTTCAAGTTATGATTCTGGTTCAATGTTTTTTCATGAGGATGCGAGAGATAGTAACCGGAAACCTTTTATAATTCAGCTGATTTCTCAGTTAGAATGTTATTCTTAATGTTTATTATTATTGTGGAAAAGACGTCAATTGTTTTCTTCCAATGATAAAGATGATAATCTCTCTCTCTCTTTTTCTTAGATTATGATGATATTGAATTAAGATAATAATAGTATTAATCAGCTGATGAAATGTTCAGCTTATTGTCAACAGAAATATTGATTCAGAAGAAAATGAGAGAGAAAAAAATTCCAACTCAATTTTTGGTGAAAATTTTTTTTCTCTTCTCCATCTTCATCTTATGCATAAACTTTTATGAATACAAAGTAAGAAGATGATGAAAATGAAGATATATTTATATGTGAAGATGAGAGAGAAATTCTGAAGAGGGAGATTTACTCAGAATAAGAATTATCATCTCTCTCTCTCTCTCTTTTCATCTTCTCTTACTTTTCTTCCATTTTCTCTCTCTCTACCATTTGCAGTTGCGTACATGATGATTAACAATGATGACGATGATGATGATGGTGAACATTGTCATTGAGACTCCCTCTCTCATCATCATCATCATCATCATGCTGATAATACTATTGAACAGCATCATCATCACTCAGCGTTAAACATTGAACATAAACATTGGTCTTTTATTATTGCTTTTTTTTTCCTTCAATTTGATTGTTATCATAACAACAACAAACAATCAGTTGATTAAAAAAAGCAGAGTCTCAGCTCATCCCAGTTGATCAATAATATACCTGTGATACTATTGTGCTAATAATCCAGTTAATTAACTGGTAAATCAGTTAATTGTGTGTATCTATCTAGTGAACAACAATCAACTAAACAACAATAATAACCAAAAGTAAACACAACATATAATAATAAAAGGTTACATGTTGGTCTCTAGTTACAATTTAAATTGTGATACATATTTTACTTTAATTAAGTATACTAATCATTTGGTTTAATTAGTTTCTACTGTTAAATTGTTTCAAGGATACAAACAATCAACCAGCAATTTAACCAACAAGAAAACGTGTTCACTTTAAATGTGAAAATTTTTCTCGTTAATTTGTTTTTTTTTTCATCTTCCAATTTGATTTTGTTTCTTAATTGTTTCAATTATCCCCGATTGCGGTTGTTAATTGTTGAGGAAAAACAAAAATTTAAATGAAAAAAATTTAGTGATTAGTTAATTTTGTGAATCCATTGAAAATCAGTAATTTTTAATTATTTTGTGTTACAATTAAAACAAAATAAACTAAAACTGATTCTATTGATTGTTATTTGATCTCTCCTATCATACTAAATGATTATGATGATTTAATTGTGCTGATTATTATCATTAGTTAATCCAATGGATCTTTATTGTTATCAACACAATTATTATCTTTGGTTTACAATTAACTCTCAACATCATCAAACTAATTATTTCTCACCGTCAGCTGTTTAAATCTAATCATGTTATCAATTGATTAGATCGTGTCTCTTGTTTTAAAACGTTTTCTAATTAGTTAATTGTTGTTATTTAAAAGTTTTAATTGTCTATCGTTTAATCAACTATTAAAATGCTCAAACGAGTCAATTCACATTTCAAAGTCCGAAAACCCAATTTTCTAGAAGTCGGATTAACACCGGTAAGATTATCCCAAGCAGATTATAATCCTCCCTCTCTCACTCTCTTTTGATAATCATTTTGTGATTAGTTGATAATCAACAATCAGTTAATTGTTGATACTTTTAACCTTAAAAAAAAGGTAAACAAAATTCTGGTTGTTTTGATTTTCCTTGTGATTGTGATTCTCATATTGTGAGTTTTACCTTTTCGTTAGCAAGCAAAATCTAAATTAAAGCTGATGATGATTAAAATAATATACTAATCATGATTAATAACTATTGATGATTACAAAGCATAAATTGTCATGTTGATAGTTAAACTAATTATGTTGATTAATCAGGTGAATTAAAACAAAACAAAAACCACAGAAAACAAAACAAAAAAGTTTTACTATTTTTCTGGTGACGTGTTGGATTTTTAGGTTAATAGTGTAAACTTTAATTACGTTGTAACCGGAATCAAATGATTGCTATTAAATTGATTGCAATTAGATGACATTAATATAATTAGTAAGGGACATCAGGTTATTAATGATTTATCATGATGATGATGATGATAGTGATTAAATTGAATAAAATGCAAGCTTGTAGATCATAAAATATTGAATGTCAACCTAACATATAATCATTGACATTGGATCAAGATTATCATCTTATCAACAATTGATTGATCACATTTATCATCATCTCGATCATCAAATCAATTGCTACCTTTAAATCATCATCATCATCATCATCATCATCATCATCATCAATAGATACAAATATAGTCATTGATGATGATTTATCATCTTCATATGTTTTCCAATGGGATCACTTCAAGATGATGAAACTTTTTCATTAACCATGAAAATGTTCATTCACAACTAATTGTGATTAGTTGGTTAATTTTTCACTTTAATTGTTGGTATTTTTGGAAAACATGTAATTCTTGATTGTGTGAACAATTTAACTACATGTTGATCATCATCATTTAATTTTAAATAGCTGGTTAATTATGTTTACCTAATCACGAATCAGTTTTCTGTTGTTGTTGATTACGTTACAATTTGATATATTAACTACAACAAAAACAACGATTCACCTGTTGATTGTTCACAATTAACATTTAATTTAGATTTACAATCAATACAAGATTTAACAATTTTAATTGTTAAAATCTATTAATAGTAAACACAGAAAATTAGTTGATTAGTTTATTTGTTTTTCCGTATTGATTTTAATTCAAAGTTTTCATGAGTTTATTTTTACTCATTTGTAATCATTATTGAACTAAATTGTAAATGATTAAGTTAATTATGATTAACAGAAACTCCTATGTGAATTGATAGCAATTTATGATCTAGATGATTTTGTTTACCTCCAACTGTTAAAATGATTGTTGATAAATTGTTAACAGTTAGTTGATTGTTTTAAAAAGCAATCGAAATGTTAATGATTATCATGATTGAATATAAATTATTACAATTAAAAGGAAGAACAATTTAGGTTAATTTAGTTGCCAATTACCAAGCAAACCAAACCAACTATCATAAATTGATTACTTAATTGTTAATATTAATATTTAAGTTCCGGATAAATCGTTAACCTTGACTAAAATTTAACTCTAAACTACAATTAATTATTTCACCGATCAATTGAAATTATCAACATTTCAATTGAATTTAAAATGATTACGATAATGACATACAAAAGGTTATATGGTTAAAACCCAATTCCGAGTAACAATTAAACAGCAATTAAGCATAACAATTTACTAATTTACTAATTTGATTGTAAATTTGATTGATTTTCAGGCTCATCGGAGTAAAAGTTTGACACAAATTGATTGTCTTGAACCACCGGCAACCCAAAGGTTGATGAAAGGTGATGGACTCGGTGCAAGTGGAAACGTTAATACCACCGGTGGGATTTATGGAGGTGGAGGTAATGATTTACCTGGTGTAAGATCAGGATCAACTAATCCATTAACCGGAACAACATCAACAACACCAGGTAACAAATGTGACTCTTCACCTGAATCAGGTAACCAGATATTAAGTGATCTTCATTATTCAAGTGATCGACTTTTGGTTCCAAATTATCATCATGCTTCATCCTTGGGTATTGATGATGAAATTAATGATACAACATCATCACAGTCTCACCATCATCAAACAACAACAACTTCTTCTTCATCAATACTACGATTTAAACATCCATCATCATCATCAACTCCCCATCATCACCACCACCACCCACAACAACAACAACAACAACAACAGCAACAACAACAACAACCTCACCACCATTCACAACACCACCATTCAACATCAATGGTAAGTTTCAATTTCTCATCCTTTAAGGTCAATAATTCAATGTTACAAGTTTTTTATCCTCATCATTTCCTTTTCCGGTTTTCATTTTCTCATGTTTCATTTATGATGATTGTTATTACCTGTCACCAAATAACAACAATGTTTAACATTGTTTATTTTACCAATTATGTTTACTAAACAATTAAGTAATTGATTGTGACAATGATTAAGATGATCATCTTCATTTGAAGGAGATGAGAAAAAACAAATTCTCAAGTTTTTTATTAGTGTCTTTGAACAGAACCATGAGGAAAGTTCATGTTGATTGTTATGTAAAGTTCAATATCATTCAGTCAATGTCATGATGAGGATGATGATTAACAAGCAATTTAAATGACAAACAAACAGTAATCCTATTGATTCATTTGCTTGAGAATACTAGAAATTTTAATTAAACCATATTAATATTACCAAGTGAAGATAACTCATCATGATGATTTAAATTGAAATTCATGATACTGAGAACTTGAGATCCTCTTGAATAATAAGCAACATGTTAATCAACAATTAAACCATCACCTTAAATTGTTGTTGAACAATAAAACACCCGAGATGAAAATTGATTAATCACTTGAGAGTTAATTGAATTATAATCAAAGTTCCCTATCAATCATAATCACAATTCCCTCCATGAAATTGAAGAAGATGGTGATTTGGACAGTTAATTAATTCCGAAATTGAATCAAGATTGAGAAAAAGTTCCAACAAGATGATGATTCCCATGGAAATTGAAAATGAACGAAATCTCAATGGATCCAATTGAATATTACAATTACTAGTTGATTGTTTAAAGATGAGATAGTTGTCCCTTTTTTTACTTGTATCGTTCATCATGAAACTCTGTCCATTATCTTGAATATTTTAGATGATATTTCATGATGATGATGAGGGAGATGATGATGGTAATCATGTTCATACACCTTAACACAAATGGATACAGTTTTCATCATATTTCAACTCCCAATGAAATAGTTATCATGAAGAAATATTATCATCAATTTTATTCATTCTCAGAATTCTGATCTACCAGAACTTTTTTTCTTTTTCTCTTTCAACAAGGCTCACATTCTGTAGAGAAAATATCATCTACTCATCTCTCTCTCTCTTCACTCATACAATTTACTCTCTATCTCGGTGATTTTTTCCGATAACACAAATCGATTCAATAATTTCATCTGAATCTATCATGAATTTCATACGATAGACATGAGAGAGAAAAGGAGAGCCACTTGAAGATGAATTTTTTCAATTTGGAAGAAAAAAAATATTCATCATATAAACATTATGATTACCAAGATTGTGATGAGGATGATAAACTATCAATCATTTTGTACATACTATTAATCTTGAATCCTTCAGAATCTGAATCAATCTGTCTATAAAACTCATGATAAAATTCAAATCACAGGAAGTTTCAACTTTTCCAGCGATTTTATATTCCATAGAGAAACAAAAAGAGAAAGAAATTTTTTAATATCCTCATCATTCAGAGCTCAGAATTGATTATATAACAATTTCTTTGGTTATCAGCTAACTAATTGCTCAGATAAATCATGAAACGATTACTTAAAGTTTAGTTAATTTTGGTGAATTAACATTGTAAATCTACATGAAATTTCAACACCACCAATTTCATGAAGGTGAGTTGATGAAGCAAAATCAGAATGATAAAGTTAACTAAACTTTATCATAAAATAATGATGTTCAATAAAATTCAGATGATGATGATTATTCAGTGTGATTATCATGAAGTGAGAAAAGTGATTTTTTCAACAATATTGTGGAAAAAAGTTGTTGATTGAAATTTTGCAAACTTCATGTTGTTGTTGATGATCATCATCATCATCACTTACATCTGCATCATAAAAGATCAGCATGATAATCTTCATGAAGAGTATCAACATTTCAATATTATCATGAAATTGAGATAAAAAATATATATCATCAACTGAGCAATATATTGATTCACAAGTTATATTAACTATCAATAGGAACAGCAGGAAGTGAAATTTAAGTTGATGATGGTTGATGAAGATGAGGATGAGGATGAGGAGGGTAAAGTGATGAGGATGATAAGTTAAACAACTGCAAGTAACAACTGATGATGATGATGATGATGATGATTGTGGAGTGGGAACAAAAAAATGTTACTCAATGACGATGAAGGATAATTATTAATGTAAAAAGTGAGAGGATGATAATGAAAGTGGGTGGTGATGGTGATGCAGGCTTGAAGATGATGATGATGATGATGATGAACCACAGAGAGGCAACTTGATCATCCTCTTCACCACACCTTTATCCAAGAGGATACATAAAAAATACTGATGCTTTAATCATAGGAACAGTTAAAAGGCACTTTAAGTGATTTAATTGATTCCCTCTCAACAATTTGTTCAACATCATCACCATCCTCATGATGAGAAACATGATGAATATTTATCATCCTCCTAATGATGATAATCTACCTCATGGACTTGTGCCCATCGTCATCATCGTTTTTGTCACAATTAATCAGTAACAATCAAATTAATAAACAATTGTGATTTATTATTCTCATGTAATTAACTCATCTTGAACATCAATTTCATCGTTGATGATGATTAAGATGATTGAACTAAATTAAGAGATGATATTATTAGTATTATTGTAGAAATCAATTGTGATTTTGTTTCTCAATCATTGCTGATAAATAATCTAGTTGAAATTACGATTATCATGAATTTAATGCCCGAGGGTAAGTTGATTTGATTTTGAATGAAAAATTTACATTCAATTTGTGTAATTTGTTAAATCATTGATTGATTGTTAAGCCAATTATGGTTAACTGTCAACAACAACAGTCAAATATTTAAATTGGTTTCAATCAACAATTGGAGTAATTATTAAATCAATCAAGTTTATCCACTGACATTCAAATTATCTTAAACAATCAGTATATCGGTTGTTCAAAAATAGATGATTAAATTTGATTGCTAGTAAACAATCAAAATAATCAAACTGATTTAACCTTAGAAATGAAAGTCAGTCAAGTCAATATATTGATAAATTGATCAAATTGAAACACAACAATTAAATTCATTTCATTGAATCATTAAGTATCCAAAGTTATTAATATTAATAGATTATGAATTGTAACAATTTGAAACAATTTATTAATCATAAAGTTATTTAAAGGTCAATACATGTAATCATTTCCAAGTTAATTATAGATAAGTGAGTAAGTCATAGGAGAAAAGTTTTCGAAACTTTTGTTGATTGTTCGAAATTCGAAATTTTTTTTTCGAAAGTTCTAATGGTTTAAAGTTCGTACAGTGAAAAATGTTGATAGTTTCATTTTGAGATCTGATTCTTGTACTGATTGCAAATATCACAATAAGATAATAAATTGATACAAAAAAAAGGGGAGAAAAAGTTCTGAACAGTTTAAGTGACATTTTCGAAAAGTTCGAGAGTAAACTCGAAGAGAGAAGGGGAAAAAATTTTCGAATTTTTTGTTGTAGACTTTTTTTTCGAAAGAAAAAGTTCTCAAAGTAAATAAAACTGTTTTTTTGTCATCATCATATTGACACTTTTACCTTATACCAAGATGATTCGAAACGGTTATCATGATGAAGTGTAGATTATAACTCTGAATGAAATTGAACAATAACAGGAAAAAAACACCATGATATTGATGAACAATAAATAGAACATGAAAATTTCCAATAGGAGAGAGAAAGAGGAAAAAAGTTCCATGGTTGATTTTACCTTCTCTCTCCCTGAAGAGAGAAATTGATATGAATGAATTTCCTGGGGAGTGAATTGGAAGGAGGTGGAAGGTTGAGTTTAGGGTGGAAAAGAGTAGAAAATAGAAGATGAATTTCCAAGATTATCTCCTAATGATTCTGAGTTATTCTTATCTCAGAATTGTCAGGAATCTTTCAAGGTGAATTTAAAAAGCTTCTTTCTGATTTTCTATTCTCTCCCACTTTGAGAATCTTTTTCTCACACACACTAACTCATTTCTCCCCTGAAACTCACCATGATAGCCGGAAGTCTCTTGAACATTTCCAAACGTTCATCATCATCATCATAATCTTATTCTTGTCCATTGTTACTGAACTTTGAAATTTATCATTGATTTTAAAAGAGAACAAGAGAAAAGAATGAAAAAAAAATCTCTATTATTATTTCATCGCCATGATAAATGATATTCCATGAAATCTCTGAATAAGTTCTGTGTGTGTTTCAGAAAAAAATCTATTTCCTTTTCTCTCCAAGTCAATCAATTGAAAAGAAAAGAAAATTTTCTTTCGTTAATCATTTTATTGGCCATCAGTTGATTTCTATTATTTCAAATGTTATTCAGTAAATTCTGTTGATTCTGATTGAATATCATCATGTTTTTATTCATTGACGAGTGAACATGAACCAGGAGAGAAAAGAGAATTTTTTTTCCACATTTTCTCATGATAAACATTTGAAACTTTCTTCCTGAACATTGATATTCATTGTACCAGAATTAATACTTTTATCATTATTTTTAACTAATATAATAAATTCAGATTCAGATTCAGATTCATGATGGATAATAATAGATTCGTCTTTTTGTTGGAATAAATTTCTTCTTCTTTTTTTTAATGTCTTTCTCATTGTTCTCAAATCCCCATGTCAGTTTAACAATAGAAATTACCAAATGTTATCATCTTTATCATCCTCATCCTCATCCTCATCATCAACATGATGATTGTCTTTCATCCTCCAGCTGATTTGATGTTTTACTTTGAATATGAATGAAAATTGTTGCGAGACAAATTGAAATTAGTTTTCCATCATGAGTGTCGATTAATTTTTTCTCATTATCATTTTTCATGACAATCATTCTGGTTTATCATCCTCATCTTCCTCACCATCATCATCATCATCAAATGAAACTTTGTCATAGTGATGAAGATGAATTTTTTTTTCTTTCTCTTTACTTTTTCCTCATCTTATCATAATCATTGAAGATATGAACTTTTCTCAATGTGTGTAATGTTCATTCATCATCATGTCTTCATGGTGATTCTGATGATGAGTAACATGAAGGAGGAAAAGGAGAAAAAAGTTACAAGAATATAATTAAATTGCATTTTACATCGAATGGTTAATTGTTCATCCAAAAGATCGGTATCAGCAATTAGTGTAATAACGATGAAGATAAAAAAAACAATAACAATCGTAGGAATTAACGGAAATGGGCAATGATGATGAAGAGTAATGATTACGTCAAATTTAATTATTTTTCACTTGAATAACGGTTTTCATTACGTGATAACATTCATGGTGGAAACGGTGGATTCTGATGATTTCTCAGTTTCTCCCTGGATAAAGTATATTTTTTGTCAACCTCTCTTCCAATGATCACATTAAACTGAACATTGTCATTGGAATTAATTTCATGATTATCGTTTCAGGATCATAATGATTATCATGGTGATAAACTCGGGCGAAGTTATTGCTTGGCTGAACTTTTTTTTCTCTCTTCAAATTTTGTTCGATTTTTTTTTCTCTATCAAATTCCTTTTTTGCTCATGTTAAGAATTGATCGGAAATTCTGGTTATCTCCCTTTCTTTCTGAGTTTCTCTTCCTCTCTCTTTCTCTCTCATCTCCATGTAAATTGTTTTTCTTTTACTATGATTTTCTGTTAATAGTTAACTCGGTGATTATCAACAGTTACCATGATGATAAGAATTCCAGAGCTTCTGAATAAGAATCAAAATTCTGATTCATCGTCAGAATTTTTTTCATGTTTGATTTTTTCCCCTCTTCTCATTTTCTCTAATTCTTAATCCTAATGTTCAACTTATCACGCTGAAAATAATAATAGTTTCCGGTTCCGTTTCATATATATAAATGTCAATTACATTTCTGGTTCATCTTAAAAGATTAACAATTAGCTTAATCACTTACCCAACAACAAGATTGTTTCATCATTTTTTACTCCATTTAAATTGTAACATTGATTAATTGACTTTCTCATTCTTTTTTTTTATAAAATACTATTTACCTTTAATTGTAACTGTTAATCACTTGATTGTTAATCATTTTACTTGACTCTTTTTCTTATATTTCTTACAGTTATCTCATCATGACAATTTAAGCCTTGATCAATACAGAGGAGACACAAGACAAGACGATTATATAATAACATCATCTAGAGGGTAAGTACAATTAACTTAATCACTTTGATTATCCAATTGATGAAAACCCAATTTACGATTTAAACAATTTTCTCTGATTATTAATAGTAAATTTATTTCTATCATTATTCAAAAAGCTTGAATACCTTGTAAATTGTTTTTCAGGTTCAATGATTAACTCAATCAACTTGATCTGATTGTAGTTTGTTCAAATTTCAAGCAATTGCTTATTAAGTGTTAGGTGATGAAGATGAAGATGAAGATGAAGATGATGATGATGATGATGATGAATGGATGATAAGTAGTATTAAACAATCTTCCATTATCAAGATGATTTCATCTTCTCATTCTGTATACATTAAAAGACAACAATTTTCATGGACAATTAAGTTTTCAGATTCAACATGGAATCAATTTCTACTATTCAAAATGAAACTATTGTAACTAAGATGATGAGGATAATGATGATAAAGATGAAGTCACTGATGAAGATTAAATTGTTGACATTTTTTTTTCTTCAGTCTCTTTATCATCATCATCATCATCATCATAACTAAAGGATGAAATTTTCACCAATAAAAAAGTGATAAATCAAATTGATGGTTGATTATTAAGACAATTTGAGATGATAATGATAATGAAAGAGTAGGAAGACAAAAAGAGATGACAAAAATGATGATGATTGTTGATTAGAAGTGACAATAACAATAATAATAGTCAATAATCAATAACTTACATAAATGTTTCCAGTGAAATCAATGAATGAATTCAACTAATATTCCCAATGATTAACTGATTATTTAGAATCAATTGAATAATAATATCGTTAATCCTAAGAAATTAACTCTCATTAAGTATTAAACCTGAAAATCTAAAGCTTAAAACAAAAGGTGGAAAAGATTGTGATTAGTTAATTATCTTATCAACCAATTCAAGTGTTTAAACAATTAAGTCTATAACATGATTAACATTACAATCAACATTTATATCATAATACTTATTATTATCATCATCAGGATGATTCTCATTGCAAGGTAGCTATTAATATATCATGATAATTATGAATTACTTATGATTAACATATAATATATTATATTTATCATCATTCAATGAACACCAAGAAGGTAATTTTATTGATGATGATGATAAGAAGATGATTAAAATTAATTCAAGTAAACATTTAATGTATTAATACACCTTGATAATGATTCTATTGTTAATGTATTTAGATGAGCAAATTTTAACAAGAGAATTAACAATTTGCATCAATTGATTGTTCACTTGGATTGTTCAAATTTCCCATCATCCAAATTAACTCTTGTTTTTTATCCTGAGAGAATCTCAATCAACCTTGGAACTTTTTTCTTTCCTTATAATATTTATAATCTTTTTCATCATCATCATCATTTTCCACTTTCTCCTTTATCATCATCATCATCATCATCTCCATCATCATCACCTTTTCATCCTTTACTTCCTCTCCACTGAGTAAATATAAGAAAATCACAATTAATTTAAAGTTTAATTTTCTGTCAGGTTCAAGTTTTGACCTTAATCTTTTCCGTGGTAATATTTATATCGCCATTATCATTCATGTTATTTGTTTGTTTATATTCATCTTGTTCATCATTTCAATTTCATCATCATTCAGTTAATCTGTTTCCCTGGTTGTTGTCAAACACCAAACCATGAATCAATAAACAGCCAATATAACAACATCAAGTTTACACTTTATTAAAGTTGTTAGTTGGAGTGTAGTTGTTAAAGTTTGGTTATTGTGATGATCATTTAATGTGAGAGTTAAAATTGTTATATATTCAATTTCAACGTTTATTCATCTCAATTGACATCTTCCATTGATTGATTTATTACAACATATACACTACATGTTCATCTTCATCTTTTATCCTTCATCCTTTTGTCGTTGTTGTTATTATTTCCTATTCCGTAGCAACGATATGTATAATAAGTGTTGACGATAATTGAAAATCAATCTAAAGGGATGAAAGAAAAGAGAAGACAAGAGAATTAGAAATGCGAATCAATTAGATTAAGGTGTAGGTAATCAATTGGATGCTCTGATTATCAAGGAAAGACGATTAAGGTTAATATATTTTCATTATTATCGCAGCAAATAAGATGATTACCTGATTACTGATATCAAATGAATATAATGTTTATAATATACAATAAAAGTTTCTCACCTTTTCTTGAGCCCACATGATAATAATTACGTTCATTGTAAAGGCAAGGGAAAAGCTCCTATTGTTTCAATGTTCATTTGATAACAATGATAATGAAGATATTCTGATTATCACCAAAGTTTCCAACAATCTAATTCAATGGTTAATGAATATAATGAGTTTTCTTTGGGAATCATTAACGCCGATTCAATCTCTTTCAATTTTATTCCTCTACTCTCCTTGTCTACTCAATAATATATACCAACGATTTTTACGATAATGAGAAAAGATGAAGGAAAACAATCAACACTAATTAGAGTTAATTAAGGTCAACAATAGTAAATTAAGATACATGAGAAAAAAATGGTTACAATTAAGATACAGTTAGAAGGGCGAAGAGGAAAATTGATCATTACTCTTTTCGTCTCATTGAATGTTACCTTTTCTCGAGGTTAATATCAAAGTCTCAGTGTTAGTTAGTCTCCAATGTACTTTTTTCAGGATAGAATCAAAATAAATACACTTACTATTATTATTTTCTTCGGGGATTTTGTTTCAATATTTTACTTTCACAATTCTTTCTATTATTATTAATATCATCACAAACAATATCTTTTGTCCTTTTAGTTTTACCACCTTCACCTTTGCATTTATCGAATAACAGTTTTCTCGGCAAAACAGTTTCTTCTTCATGTTGATATATGATAATATACACTTTTAGCTTGATCGATAACATCAACATATAATATATCAGCTGTAAATGAAATTCGAAGGGAAAAATCTCGATTCACATCGATCCGATTCTCTTGCTTTTTTTCTCCAATTGTTTATCATCATTGCCCTCGTTTCTTCATCATTCTTTTCTTTTTGATCTTCTTTTGAATTTTCATGTAAATGTTTGTAAGAGAGGGAGAGGAAGAGAGAGAGAGCATGGGAAACCTTGAGGGTTTGTGGATGATGGAGAAGGAGAAGGAGAAAGAGGGATGAGTAAAAAATAAGAAAGAATCAAATGTTTCTCTGTGTATTCATATTGACTAGAGTTCCCTTGAGTTCTCATGGTAAATTCATTCCAATGATTCGTTCTCATGCTTTTGACTGAATCTTCGTAACCAGAAAGATAGAAATTCGCTCGTCTCCATCTCCATTTCTTACCATAACTTTTCGTCCGCTTCTTCTCTCAATATTTCCTCCAATGGAATAGACTTTTTCCTTCTTTCATTAGAATTTTCTTCAATCAAGTGTAAACCCTCAGTCTCTCTCTCTCTCTCTGCATATAACACAAACAATTATCTGTATGTCACTTAAAGATGAATCTTTTTCCATGTCCCAGTTCAATGTCTTGGAGTTTTTTTTATCTCCTCCTTCCTTTTATCCATCCTTATCATCCTTATCATCTGCATCTTCCTTTGCGTTTATTCATCCTCATCTAATGGTAAAAAAAGAAGATAAAAATGATAAAGACAATATATAAGATGGGGAGAAGAGAAAACAAGCAAAATAAGAAGAGATCAGAGAATAAGATGAAAAAGAAGATTCGGAAAAAGAAAATGAATGGAATGTTGATAGTTCCAAGTATATTTATCAACTTTTTCTTCACTCAATATATATCATTATGTATTATTATTACTCTTCTTCAATGGAGGTAGAAATGTTTTTCTTTTAGTGTCCTGAAAATAAAAGAATAACCATAATTTCATTCCGATATCTTCTCAATATTTCTCTCTCTCTCTCTCTTTCTATCATGTTATCTCTTTTTTCCTTCCCTGCATCATGGATTCTTTGATAAGTAATCGAAATACATATTCGTAGCATCTGATATTCTGGTCATTTTCATTTGGTTGTTCACTTAACTTTCCCCACATTCACACCTCTATTCCTAGAAGACTAATTCATATATAATAGATAACTGAATATCATATAAATCACATAGACTTAAATTATTTATCTCCATACACATGAGAGGTTAAACCTCGAGTATGAACATTAAATTGTAACTTCAAGTATCTTTTTAAACCACTTGAATCAACTTTGAAACAATCAAAGGTATAATAATATCAATTCCCATTGACACTTTTCTAATCTTTTCTCAAGTAATAACGTACTTTCAATGACCATTGTCCATCCATTTGTCCAGTACTTTATTTTCACTTGTCCTTGTTTTCCTTTATATATAAATACCATTCAGATTGTAGCTCCAAATAATCATCATCTTTTTTTTAATACTTGACATTGTTATTGGTAATTTTGTTTCTCTATTGCTTTTTATTATTACATTTCCTCCTTCATCTCCTTGACTTGCTCTCACTTGTTTGACATTAATCTACTTTTCCCGCCATTAATGTTACAAGTCAACTTTTTCTCTCCTTGAAAATGATTCCATTGGCTCCCTTGTTTCACCATGAGCTGATTAATTGGTATTAATTTTTCACCTTTTTCCTCCCATGTAAACCCATGGATACTATTGAAGGTAAAAAGACAAAATAAAAAGAAATAGATTAATGATAAATAATAATAAGAGTAATACTTATTGTTAGTGAATATGATTTCTAAATGTGAGAAATTATTATTACATTTGATCAATGAGAGTGTTAATCGTGGTGAAGATTCAGTTACCAAGTATTAACACTGAACTTTTTATACTCTCTCTCTCTCCTTTATAAGTAATTGATATTGTTACTCCTTCGTCTTTTCATCTTGTATTATTGGTATTTCGTTGTTTTTGTCATCTTGAAATGACATTGATTCTCTTGCTTGCTTGTTATTATGATTACAAATGCTTTTGATCAGGTTAACCAAATAGTTGAAGATACAATCATGTTATTGGGTTAAGAGTTAACTCCAAGTTTGAAATCACAAATTGTCTTGTTGAAACTGCTTCTGGTCATCAGTTTTCTGCCAGTCGAAGTGACCACTCTGTCGTTTTTTTGCTTCTTCTCTCTATTTCCACTTTATTCAATCAATCAGAGTCAAATAGACTTGTATTTCCCTTGATTTACCTTTGATTTCTTTCAATGTTCCAATTACAATACAAGAGAAAAGGCCATCGGAAAATTTGCTTTGTCACTTTTTTTTTCTTCTTTTCCATGTTTTTCCCTGGAAAATCAAAACAATCATGATTATGAATCAGCAAACCTGTAAAAAGAAATAGAATATTGATCATTAACATAATTATGACCTCATTTTAAAAATCTGATCACATGAAGGTTTACAAGGTTATCATGGAATCCATGTTTGAATCTTTTACCCCTTTCATTTTTGGCCTTTTTCTGATTGATGATATATCGATACAAGTTAAACAATGAAAATCCAAATCCTTTTGAGAATTGATTCTGTTTAAATAATCTTGATTAAAAAGATCATCAAAGTGAAAACCATAACACAACTCCCTTTATCCTTGAATAAATTAGGTCAAATCTCTCGGGATATTTGCCCCTTTTAAATGAGGATATTAACTGTAAAGACCTTAGAAGATGATAAAGCCATCCTGTGGATAATTGATGATGATGAGGATAAGGAATGACTTTGGTTATATGAAGATATTTTTAATTCCTCCATGGATTGAATTTACCTCCTTGGATCGTGGATTAATCATATATTAAATATATTGGAAAAATATTGTTATTATTTTCCAGTTTCTCTTGATCTCTTTTCCAATCCTTGACTTTCCATGGTTTATGTTGTATTGTTGTTGATCTAATCGAATAACTTTTTGCTTGAGAATCAAAATTAAAGAGGATTCTGTTGAGATTCTCTAATCATTATGATCATGATCCCCGGATGATAATAATAATTGAATCTTGGTGACATTTTATTACCAGTTGGTTGATTGATTTAGTGATGACGATGTGAATAGTAGTAGTAGTTGAAGAAAAAAGGAAAGGTAAAAGATGGAGATGAAAAAAAAAGATCCTCGAATAAATCAGGAAAGGTCAAACGATTAATTGATTTGTAAAATCTATCATGATCAAAGATGAGCTTAGAATGTGTTATACTATCAACATTTAGATCAAATGTAAATTAAATGCTATGCATAAATACATATGATCAACATGGAAGATTTTCAAGTAAACATGTAGATTGACCTGAATTTAGATCTTCTTTTTTCTTTTCTTCTCCAGTTCATTTGCATTAAATAAACAGTTGATCCATCCAATTGTTAATCAATTACAACAGCAACAGCGGGAATTATTATCAGAATCATAAGCAGCAACAATAACAACTTTAACATGATAGCATCATCATCATCATCATGGCCATTAACATTTATATTATAATTGTTATCATCTTCATCATCAAAAATGCTCTATTATCATCAACAGGGTATAAACTACGAGTACATGGACGATGATAATTCATTTTAAACTCTCTCTCTCTCTCTCTCTCTCTCTCTCTCTCTCTCTCTCTCTCTCTCTCTCTCTGGTCTTTACGAGTAATGAGATCAGGGCATCAAAGTCAAATCATGGAAATGGTAAACTAGAAATAGTACAAGAAAAAAAAACGAACAAAGTTACATGAGTGAAGAGAAAGAAAGAAAGAGAGAGAGAGAGAAGAGAGAGAGAGAGAGAGAGAGAGAGAGAGAGAGAGAGAGAGAGACTGAACATTGAAAAGCAATAAATATAAATCAAGTAAATCACTACGATTGTGAATTAGATGGAATTGAAACTTGAAATCAAGAAATAACAACAACAATCAGAATAACGGTAGACTAAATAGACTTGCCTTGAATTTACAACTGAATTTCTATGTATATTCCAGGGTAGAGAGATTATAATAAAAAAGAGTAGAGAACAGTTTTATTAATGGATTTTCATTGGCAGCCAGAATTTTTATCTTCCATAATCATCATGTCACCTCTTCCAAACAATATCATCTCCATTTTCCTGAGATATATTAATATTTCCAAATGTCTTGAATAACACGTCAACTTGAGATTTAGACTCCCCTGTGAAAGAAAATAAAAATAGACAAAACAAAATTCGAAAGGATTAGTAAAGAAAAACAAAAAGAACAACAAAAGTAAAAAGAAGATTAACAATTAAGAAAAGTTGTAATTACCAAAGACATTTTTTGATTAGTGAAATTAAATAAGAGATTTATATATCTATTTATAGGCAATTACGATTAATAACTGATAATAATGTTCAACTTACTCTTCTAAATTCACGGATGACCATTGGAATTAGTAACTAATGGGTTCACCTCCATTAGATTTTAACAATCATAACTAATCAATAGAAATGTTTGATTAAATATTAGGATGAAAAAAATAATAAAAAGAATAGAAAAAATGAGAAGAAAAAGAAAACAGATCGACAAATATCTCAGGCCTAATGTTTTCTAAATCACATTGGTTAAGCTTTCGCACTGATGATCAATGTTGAAGAAGAAAACAAAAGAAATGTAACAAAGAGAGATTATTATCATTTGTGATGAAAGACTTTCGATTTTTTTTTGTTACTAAGATGAAGAAGAAGTAATTTGGATTAAGGTTGATTTAATTGTGAAAATCGGTCCAACAAAAGACAATTTAATTATCGTAATCACCACGACACTTCATTTAACTCATTGAGTGAATTTAGTTTTTAATGAGAAATTGTTTTTATTGATCCAAATAGTGGATGGATTTGAAATCCTGTGCAAGTGGCGTAGCACTTGAACCAGAGAATATCAAGATATTCTCCTCAGTTTTACAGGTAAATTATTTCATTTGTTTACATAATATTTATACAATTAATAATAATAATAACAATTTATACAATCAATAATATTTAAATAAAATCAAAATCAAAAATACAAATACAAATCAAAGGTAAAGGGAAAGGAAAAAGAAAAAAAAATACAAAGAAATTTATATATCAGATCATCTTCATGAAAATTATACTCAACATTTCAGTAAGCATGGGTCGAGTAGACCCATTTTACGGAATTGATTTCTTTTCATTCTGATAAATCAGAAATCTTGTTTTCTTAACAGTAATATTAACAACAATAGTATTAATATTAGTTTTCACTTTTAAATACATTTACATGTATAAATTTAGGTTTGGTCACATTGAGCAAAGGTAACGTTGCCAATGCTTTTCAATGGTTTTGTAGTCAATTTAATTTTATTTTATTTCACTTATCACTTACTTTTTGGATAATTTTCTGTTATTTTTGTGGTCCTTGGAACTTCAATATTATTAATATTAACCAATTAATTGGTAATTAGTCCATTTTCACATTCAAAATATTAAAAAACTGAGAACTAGCGTTTTTCACGTTCAACGTGTTTTGATTATTTTTTAGAGAAAAGGGTTCGTTACATAATTAACATTTGTATTAATTTTCTTTTTTTCTTTTCTCGTAAATTGATTGACAATTAAAAGTGAATTTGAACAATTTAATTAACTTTAATTAGGAAGAGAATTTTTAATTAATTCTATGGATAGTTAATTATTCAATTAGAAATTAATTTACTTTCATTGGAAGTTTTTTCTTACCATCTGATCCCTTAAGTGTGAATATTTTCTTGTTTCTTGTCTGATTGTTTTCTGGTTAATTGTTGACAATTAAGTCAATTATTAACATGAATTTGTTAATTTTCAAGTGTTAATTTAGTTTTTAATCTATTAATAGTTACTTGCAGTCATTTGATATGATTTGTTGGTGAAATTTCATCTCTTCTTTTGATCAATTTACCATTAAGACTTATATAAGTTATGAGATTTTGTTTTCAATCCAACTGTTAATTGTTATCAACATTATTTATGTTATTCTATTGACCATTAGTGGTCAGTTAATTACTGTTTAAACATTTTCCATTCTATTTTCTTAGTCTTCTGTCCGGTTCTCTATCTTTGTCAACCATTTGTCTTTAATCTTTTGTCTTGGTGTGAAAAACAAAAGATCCAATGGATTTGTTGTGATTATGTGTTAATCTCCTATAATGTGACATGATTTCAAGCTTTTACTTTTAATTGTTCACTGGATGATGGATCGGTTTAAATTACTAATCCTCTTCGTCTCTTATCTATTGGTCATTTTGTCCAGAAAACCGAGTAGAGAAAACAAAAAAGAATCAGTTCTCTCTCAGTCCATTGAGAGGCAACTTGACATCTCTGTTGTTGTTTTTGTTTTCAAGTCAAAATGGTGGTCAATCTGTTTAATCGTAAATCTCGTTATAATCATCAGTTATCCACCATTAATCTTAAACCATCTCAATTAATATTATTGTTTTCTATCTTCTTTTACAGGACAAATCGTAAAGGTTACCTTGAGGATACTTCAAATTCAATTTCTCATGATGGTACATTAAAAGGTTCCAAAGGAAGTAGAGGTCAACTTGCTCGTAGAAGTGGCGGAATTTTTTCCAATCCATTTAAAACTGACCGAGAAAAGATGGATCAACTCACAGAGTTACTTAATCAATACAATGTCCATGGTATTCCAGAGCAAATGGGACTATTAAGTTTCAAATTTGATTCTGATTTAGATGATCCTGAATCATCATCCTCCTCTCGTCTCGGAAGGGATAACAGTATCAGTGGTAACTCAGCATTGACCAGTGGCTACAACAACAACAACAATAACAACAACAATAGTAATAATAACAATACCAATAAGCAAACCAATTATGATGAATCTCTTTACCTTGAAGACCATTGGAGGTGTATCGTTTCAAGTTGGGAGTCGATGCCAAAGAAATTGCAAAATCAACAAGATGCAATTTGGGAATTACTTCACACCGAAGTCTTTTACATTAAACGTCTTAAAGTCATTTCTGACCTTTTTCTCGCCTGCCTTTGTAACCTCCAAAGCGAATGCCTTCTCAATGATGTAAGTTACTCGAAGAGAAAATAGAATCATTTCATCTACTCTTCCATCACCATCATCATCAAGAAACAACCGTTATACAAACAATCATGTTTGGTGATATTTTCATTATTAGTGGTCAAAGGGTTTATAATAACACTATCGATAATATTATTATTATTAATCAATATTATCTAATATTTTTACTTATTAGTCTTACCAATAGTTTACCAAATATTTTTGTCATACAAATTGTGACAATTGACTTTGACCATCAATGATTTTTATCATCTCATGTTTATTATTGTTCTTATATTCATGTCATATCCTTTTCTCATGTCCACTCTCTCTCTCTCTCTCTCTCTGTCATACTACTATTAATATCTTAGTGATTTTCCATGATTTCTATTCATAGAGCTAGAACTTTCTCTCTATTATCACTTGAATGATTATTTTCATCTCTCTTTAGAACTTAATGAACAAAGAATGAGAGATTATATTTCTATGATTCCTGAATCTCTCTCTCTCTCTCTCTCTCTCACTCCCTTTCCATTGTTTTCTATTCTTTTCCGTTGTTGTTCATCTTATTTCCACCATCTCTTATCCTGTTATTTATATCATCATATCACCTTTAGGATAAACTGTAAGAATACAAAAGAAGAGAAATATTTTCATGTGAGCAAGTATGTGTTTATATTTGTGGTTATTATGATGATGATGATGATCAGACATCATTGAGGTTTCAGGTTGAAATTCATGTTGACAGACAAACATTGAAGTTGTCATCCTCATCATCTCTCCACTAAACCATCATCACTATTTTATTGTTTTTCTCTTGGTTGTTTCACTCATTCATTTATATTCTATATCTTGATGATTATTATTATTTCCATTCTCATATTTTCTTCTAACTTTTAACTCTTCATTTTCTCTATTTATCATCATGTGACCTTTTTTTTCTCATAAACTTTTCTCTTTTCTCTTTTACAATAGATCGATACTGAGAAAATGTTCTCAAACATAACGGAAGTATATCTTGCGAATCACTATTTCTGGATGAATCATCTATTACCCATGTTAAAAGCATCCAGAGAGTCTCATCAACCTCTCAATCCAATCATCATGAAAGATGGCTTTCTAAAAGTAAGAATATCAACAAACATACACAATCAACTAACAAGATGATATTTTTTTTCTGCGTTTCCCCTTTCACCTTGCACCTCATCTTCATCATCATCTTTTATTTTTCACCATTTTATCATCTTTTCCATTTGGAATGATAAAGTTACCACTTACCACTACTAACCCCGTTTTTCAAGGTACATTGAAAACTAAGATGAGTGAAAGAGGAGGAAGATGAGGAGAAGGTTAAAATGATGAAGATAAAATGGAAGAGATAAATGATGATGATGATTCTTGATGATTCAGATTCACACGCACTCATTCATATTGATTCTTATTCACGCCCAACAAATTTATATCCTTTTTCTCAATTGTCTTTTTTTCCTTCCCAATAATAGTAATATAACTGTAAATATAATCGAAAGAAAATTCACTTCAGATTCTCTATTCATCATCCTCATCTCTCTCTCTCTCTCTTTTTCACTTTTACTCTCTCATGTTGAGAAAATATTTTTTTATCGAGAAAATAGAGAGAAAAAAGATTCCCCATAATCCATCCAGGTCTTATCTTCATCTTCATCCATTTCATTTCTTTCACTTTGTTTTCTCATCTCACTCCCACCTACTAATCTCTTTCTCTCTCTCTCTCTGACTTTCAGACATAATCCCTTCCCAGTGGTGATTCTTAGAGTAAGAAGATGATGTTAATGGTGATGATGAAGATAAATATCATCCATGAAATCAGTTTTCTCTTCTTCAATCTCTAAAACCTTTTTCTTACTTAACTTACTCGAAATTTTCTTTCCTCTCTTTGCCTTTTTACTCGAAAGTTCAATTTCATTCATTAGTTTCTCTCTCTCACACACATCTTACTATAATTATTATTCTCGTAAATCATCAGTATCATCACTTAAACTTATCTTACTCTCTCATTAATCGTACAATTAAGTTTTAATTTGCATCACTGGTGCGTAAATCTGAATTTCACTGTCATCCTAATTTCATCCGGAAACTGAATACACACCAAATAACAGTTAAGAAATGAATCAGAATCGCTCCCTCCTCAACTATTATCATACATTAACTCAAATATCAGGTTAAAAGTTGACAACCATGAAAATTTTCAATTCTCTTGTTTTAGTCATGATAATTATCATCACATTTTCATGAGCATCTTCATCCCTTTGAATCAATTGTTCAGTATGTCAACAAGATTCACACTAACTGGGTTATCTTTTCAAATGATAATCATCTTAATCATGTTAGTAGTTAATCATTTTTTTCTTTCTATTAATTTTCTATCAAATTTAATTTCCTCTACCAGTGAGTATTTCCTTACAAACTTTTACACTTTCATTGACCTTTACATTCATTAATTACTACTCTAATTAATTAACTTTGCTATCGATATAAATTATGATAACTTTTTTTTCATACTCAGAAAGTCAATCTAACAAAGGCATATTTTTTACCATGTAAACTTCCGGATTCATCATAATTAGTAATTTAATCTTATTCTCATCTCAATTTAATCAATTTAATGAACATCTAATCAATCATTGACAATTTAAATCCAGTTCCAAGTTGATACAAATTACAATTTTTCCAATTAAATTGAGTCATTTACATTATATAGTAGACGGTGAAATTTAATTCTTAGGATAAATCATTCTGATAATTTGATTCTACTTCTAATATCTTATATGATGATGATAAAAAATTTAAATCTTTAGATTGTTATCCTCAAACATTGTTACTCTATTTCAATATCATCCATATTATCCTATGGTAATTCCTTGTCACATACAAATTATTTGACTCAGGAAACTTTAGCATCACTCACTCTCCATCCTCATCATTTTATCGATTACATTTCAAAATCGATCTCTCATCTTTTTTACATGCAAAACTTTCTCTCTCTCTCTCTCTCTCTCTCTCTTCCCACTCCTACTCCCATTCCCACCTCCTTTGGTGTTACTCCTTTAGACACAAAAACAACAAAGGAAATCACATCAATATGATGATCAGCTGAACGTATTTGCTATTGAAATTGGTAAACAAAATTTACCTTTTGAACAGTTTAACCTAAAAGTTGGTTAACCTTTTGTGACACCAATGGCATTTAATTTGTGTTAATCAATGTAAACAGTTACAATCAAATTAGCAGATATTGATTAACAATGAGTTTTTTTCCACATGACATTTAATTGTTACTCTCTTGCTGTTATTTATTATTGTTATTGTATCTCTCTAATTGTAACAGTTGGAGTTAAATTGTTGTATAAATATCAAACTTTTTACAACAACAACAATAATACTAATCATGATGTTAATGTGGGTTCACTTGACATGAAATTGAATTGATTATTTTTACTTGAATTAAATGTTAAGTGTTACAATTTAACCTTGATTATTATTATTATGATCAAACGTATGACAAAAGTTTGTTGTCCAATATTCAATAACAAATAAATATGATATAATATTTATTAATAGTTTGATTGTTTGTCATGATAATAAGTTACCTGGTTTATTGAGTATATTTGGTTTCAGGTTGATTGTTGATTCCCATTGATTTATTAGACGATTATATTCAAACAATCAATATAATATTAGCCATTTCTAATGATGATTTGATTTTAGTTTAACCATATTATTTATAAATAAATCCATCAACTCTAAAAATAATATAATACTTTTACCATTGTATTCAATGGTAAATGAGAGTAGATGAGAAATCAATTGATCCCATTGGTGTTTTTTTTTCATGATGAAGTTAATCATCACTTGACCACACCTTAAAGCCACACATACACACACACACTCTCTCTCTCTCTCCTCTCAGAATATCATCATTTTCCTCATCCTTTTATTGTGAGAAAAGTTCTGAATCAAAATCATCATGATTCAATTAATATCATCTTCCAATCTCTTTTTTCTGCCAACAATCAATTCTCACAGTTAACTTTTTCCTTTTGCTTGATTTAATAATCTAACAATTATATTAACTGTGTCTCTGGGTTAATCATATATTTCTTAATACAATTTAGTAAATCAATATCCATACAATCAATTGATTAGTTTGAATTTCGAGTGAGAAATTTAAAACTTTCCATCATTTCCAATTTCAAATTTAATTGATTTTCATAAATTGTTAGCAAATCGCTCATGTGTGTATGAGGATTTATTGATTAATTGATTTAGTTTATTAAGACTTTTAAACAATCAGTTGAGTTTACATTAGATTTTGATGATTTAATTAAATTAACAATTGATTTTTTTTATCTTATCCTTCAATCACTTGAATATATTATATCAACATCTATTTAATTGTCATCTCGTTACATCAACTAATTACAATTTGATTAGACACGCAATCTAAATACAATTGATTTGATTGTCTGTTTTTGTCACTACAAGAAAAATCAATTAATAGCAATCAACTTTTCCAACCAACATGAAAAAAAAGGACAATTACTTTAATTGTCAACAATTAACACTTAATATCTAACCTAAAGGTAAATTATATTCCTATTTTTAAAATAATGTTAATCAATCAGTCAACAGTTAACATAATTAAAAATAGTTTGAAAACCTATTAAATCAACATGATGATCGTCAATGAAAAAAAAGTAAAATAATCAAATATAAACGTAACTGAATTTAAAATACTAATTTAACAATCAAATTAATTGGATAACATTTAAATATCAACATGTTAATTAATCAAATTTATGAGGTTAATTAAAATATTAACCAATTCACTGAATGATAATATTGATTGAACAAAATATTAGTAAACAATTTGGGCGCAGAAAAAAATTGATCATCACTAAATTAACAATTCCAACAATTTAACTTATCGATTTGTTTTCTTTTATTTTCCCAACAATTTACTAATTCAGTTTGAAGATATATTCCATCCGTATGTTAAATACTGCCTCGAGCACAGCAATTGCCTCCAATATGTCAAGGAAAAGCACAAAGAGAGTGAACTATTTAAAGCCTACGTTGTGGTAAGTAAAATTAACCATTAGAAAAAGTGAAGATATTTACCCAAATGATTAACTAATTGTTTCTCTTAATTTTCAGTGGTGTGAAACTCGTAAAGATTGTGATAGATTACGATTGATGGATCTTCTTGTAAAACCTATGCAAAGGCTGACAAAGTATTCACTTCTCCTTAAAGCGATTCTCAAAAAAACGGAAGCCGATGACCAGAAAGTTGCCTTAAAGCAAATGGTAAATTAATTAATCTAATTAACAATCAGTTGATTGTATTGTTTTTATTTTGCAAAAGTTAAATTGGAAATCTATTGAACAATTTAACAAACCCACAATCAATATCAACGAAAATCCTACGTACGTTAGCTATTTCCAAGCAATATAACTTTTCTAGTCTTTTATTTAATTAGTTAATTACTTTACCTTTAACAAATTAGATTAGTTTAACTTTGTTTCTATTGTTGTAATAGTAATTTACTTTTTCTTCATATGTATATTAGTGACTCTTTGTGTCTCTCTCCCTCTCTCAGTGTTTCCTTGCTCGATTAATTCAATATATTCATGCATTTATTATCATATTGATCTGTTAACATGATATTTTTGCTTTAATATCTCATGTATTTATAAGTGCTAACAAAAAAAAAACAGTTACTCTCTAGTTGAATATCATGAATACTTATGATTTATTGTTGATAATTGTCCACTAGCACTTGTTTGATCCCAAGCAATCAAATATTGACAATACATTGAACGCTATTGGTTTGATTAATGATTCATTCATAAGATTATTGGACCTGTTTGAATCCATGAAATTGCTAATTTACTCATGAATATCTATTAATCATTGTATCTTTTTTTGTATCTCTTTTTTTCAGAACGATTCTGTTGAAAGATTTGTTTGTCGTGTTGATGCTTGTCTACGACGTCGTCATGATCAAGAACGATTGGCCTCGATCGTTAGTCGAATTGAAAGTTACGATGCTTTCGAAAGTAGTAATGATGAAATAGAAAAGGTAAGAATCAACAATCAATCATCACAATTAAAACAACCAAAAGTCATGATTTAGTTAATCGTTTCATTTGTTTATGCCTATGGTTTTATCAACTCAATTATTATATTTTAGCCTCAAATTATCATTCCATTAACTTATTATTAGCTAATTCAGTTAATGATTAATACATTGTTTCATAAAGATGACAATTAACCTTATCATATTAGTTGTATTGTTTTTGCTATTCATATAATTACCCTTTAAGCCCCAACAATTAATAAATAGTTACAGATGATTAAATATGAGAAGGTAAATTTAATAATCAAATTACAAATGACATTATAATGTTTCTGAGTTAATAATATTTATTGATATTGAACAGGAATCAATTTTTTTTGTCATCATGATATTATTGTTATATTATCACATTAACTGTTATTATTGTTATTATTTGATATGTTGATTGTCATAATAATGATGAAGTTATAGTCAATGTATTAGTATTTCAATAAAATGAGTGATAACTCATTGAAATTCATGTTATATTACATGTTTCATGTTATCCTGAATTAGGTGAAAAAAAAGGTATAAATAAACTTGAATTGATACTATTTATGTGTTTGACTAGATGAAGCAAATGTTATCCTTTCAAACTAAATATTATTACATGTACATGTATATCAGGGTATTCAGATGATTCTGTGTAGTCTCATTTGTTATTTATACAATTTTGACAATAGTAACATCATCATGTAACTATGATTATGGTGATGATGATGATAACAACAATTGAACAATCATCGTGTGTGTATGAATACATGTTGATAGTTTCAAATGAATTTTACTTGAGTAGATAATTTTTTTCCTCTTTCCATTATTATTGATCTTAATCAACAGAATTATTCAGTTGAGGATAAATTAGAGATGAAGATTATCATCTTATATTGATGATAAATCAATTCACAACTTGATCTTGAGTATATTTCAAGTATTTGTATTAACATTTTGACTCTCTCTCACTCACTCACTTCAGATTTCAATTTCAATTTCATGAAGATTTTTTTTTCTACCTTTTCTTTGTAAACATATTTCTATATGAATTTAAAATGAGCTTTAGAAGTGGAAAACAGAATTGAGCATTTGCCTTAGTAGATAATCCTAAGAATAAAATATTTAGATATATGATAATTTATTTCAATTTTCTTTTTTTTTCTTCTACAAAATGAAGAAAGAAGTAAACAATTTTATATCTATAGAATTGTGTATATTAAGTCAAAACCATTTAACAAAATTTTCTGAATACTTTGAATGCTGAAAATATTTCTTGCAGAATTGAAAGAAATGAGTATGATGGTTTCATGAGGAAAGTTACGATTTATTTATACATATTATTAAACAATAATAATAATAATAAGAATCTCTGTCAGATTATCTTCATCTTTCAGTGATATTATTGTTAAGATTGTTTATATTTGCCTGATGTTTATTTGGATTTCCTTTTCTCTCCAAAGAAGATGCGAAAAAAATAAGAAAATCTTTTCTTCTCTTTCATCTCCTTACCCTGAATCTCTCTCTCTCTCTCACTCTTTCTGTGAAAATTTCATCCTCATCTCACTCCACTAACACATTCAAACCACCAACAATATATTAATACCCACCTCTTTATCCACCAGCACACTAATATCCATTTCCACTCCAATAACCATTGGGAGTGTTTTTAGTAATAATATTTTTTTCCAGGTTACTCTTAGAATTTTGAATTATTATCATGATTTCAGGTTCTATTCTGAATTATATAAATTTTTCCTTCTCATGTTGTCAAGATTTAAACAACCACAAGATATAAACACAAAGTAAACAATATTTACGCCCCAGGCTTTTCCATAATGATGATGATGATCAATAGTATGGATTTATATTATTATTATTATTATCATTCTGTTATATATTATCATCAAGATTTATCCTTATTATCATGATTGTTTTCATCCATTTTATACTGTTATCAGTTATCTTTTACTCTCAAATTGTTTCTCATTAAATGTCAACCATTTTTTTGCCGTCAATTTAATATTATATATACACTTTTATGTTGCTCTTAAATCTTCATCTTTTCCGTTTCCTTTTATGCTTATGGAAGCAGTTTTTTCCTCTCTATTTGTTTTTGTTGTTTCGACATTTTTACTCTGTATCATTAGACAGAATCACAAAATTATACCTATGGTATTATTTTTTACTCTTCAATATCTTATGTAAATGTTTCCATTTTCACAGGTTATCATGTGTATCCATTGTTTATATTTGTGTGTATGTATTCATGTTCAGTATTGCTCTAGATTGTTGATTTATATTCTTGATCTAATATCTTACCTAAGCATAAATTTAGTTTCAATTTGGATAATAAATATTTTCTCCCATGTTGATTTTTCAGTATTTCCATTGAATTTACTCAGTTTGATCTGTGTGTTTGATTGCAAATGATTATAACGATTAGATGACTTGAGATCCTATGGATGTTGTTGAAATTGTCCGGAAATCCGTTTGCATATTCAAAGTTATATGTTAGTTTTTGTTGTTGTTACTCTTTCCATTCATTCAACCTTATCAACTTTTCCCTGTCCAAGTAGTGTTGGAAAGGAAACGGAAATAGACTGGACTCTGGTCAGTTACTTTGTTTAATTGTTGCACATTAACCAGAAAAAAAAGAGAGTCCAAGTTATTATCAATTTTGTTACGATAAAAGTTTCGTATCATTTATTGATTTTAAGAATCAATCAATTTTTATATTGTTCCAACTTTTAATAACAACAAACTCATCTAGCAACTAATCAATCATAATCACAATAGTTTCCAATTACATTTGATTATCGATTGATTATTTCTTACCCTCCCCCCTCTTAATTGTTCATTTTTGTCATATTATCAATAATTCATATGACATCAAATTGAAACTTTCAATTTGATTGTTTACATTTGACAATTTGTCCTCAATACTTTTGATATTTAAATTAATCAAATGGTTAAATTGATTAACACTTAAAGATAATGAACCTTTTTAGATTTTGTTGAAAATTTAAATTATAATTAAAATATCCTTTTAATTGAACATTTCAATTGTATTATTTGATCAACAAAGTCAAAAATGAAACAGTTACGATTAATTTAAATGATGATAATGATTATTTACCTTGCTTACATCAGCCTTATTCATAGCATTAGTTTATCATCATCTACATGATGATAATGATGATGAATTAAATTCAGTTTGTTATTTGAAACTTGATATATATAAATGCTAAGGTTGTTTTTTCATCATCAATTTGACTCCCATGAAATTGAGTAAAATGATATTCCTGTTCAAACATCATCATGATGAACATTATTTTTGTTACCCTTGTTTACATCAACACAGTATTAGGTTAAAATTTAGCAATCAGATGATGCGGATGATGATGATGATAATGAAGATGAAGATGAAGATGAAGATGAAGATGAAGATGAAGATGAAGATGAAGATGAAGATGAAGATGAAGATGAAGATATTTCTTACAATTGCGAATTGAATGTAAATCTAATTCTCATATGTGTATTTACATTCAGGTATATTCAAAGTGTACATATGATTATTTGGATATTTGTGAAATCTTTTTCCTTTTTTAAATTAAATTTAATATAATATTTCTCAACAGTTGCCAGTTAATAATAACTGGGAATATTAATAAAACTATTGCAAATTGAGGTTACTGTTAATGATTATGTATTTATGCATACCCATGTATTCATATTTCATGAAAATTTATTTATATTATTACATTGAAATTGTTGGTGTAACAATTTTTCACTTTTCTTTACAATCAATTATTTTAATCATTTCAGTCGTAATGTTTTTCAAATGATAAATTTATATCAACATTAATAAGAGTGAAAACTTTATGAATGAAAAGATTTACAAATCAAATGTAATCATGAATCAGATTAAATTTAATCCTTTTTCATGTAATCCAGATTATCTTGAATTTGGTGTCATTTTTTTTTTACTATCCAAGGATTTTGTTTGATTTTATGGACAATTGAAGTTTCATCCAACTTTTATCATGATACATGAATTTTTGATATTATTTTCCTATTCTGATTTGATTAATCTAATGTTTGTTTGTTTTTGTTTTTGTTTTGTTAATTGTTTTCAGGTTCTCAAAGAGTTCACTAGATTGAATCTTACCTGCCCAATGCCCGGTTGTCTTAATCATCGTATCCGTCAATTGTTACTTGAAGGATCTGGTTTGAAGCTTCGAGATTCTTATGCTTCGAGTAAATTGGATGTTCACTGTTTCC
Source organism: Panonychus citri (assembly GCF_014898815.1). Taxonomy (NCBI): domain Eukaryota; kingdom Metazoa; phylum Arthropoda; class Arachnida; order Trombidiformes; family Tetranychidae; genus Panonychus; species Panonychus citri. The sequence goes on along the minus strand of NW_026515543.1, from coordinate 2,561,528 downwards.
TGTTTACCGATGTGCTTTTAATATGTAAATCGGTTGGTCGAAAGGGAGATAAGGTCAAGGTTATTAGACAACCTTTCCTTGTTGACCGGATAGTGACCCATGAGTTGAAGGATGGCTCTGGATTCATTGTGATATATTTAAATGAATTTAATGTGGCCAGTGCATTTTTCACACTCTATACAACTGAAACTCGAACTTGGGTTGAACATATTAAACGATCTCAAGATCATTATCGTGAAGCTAAACAACAATCTGCCCTTTACACGGCCAATCAATCATCACTTTTGTATAGATCAACGGTTGACGGTGAAGATGAAGATTCTGATTTCCCGTCGACCGCACTTTTAGTTACCAATACCTCACCTCGATCTTCTCGATCTTCCCTTATGCGTTCACAATCGGGTTCCATGGATATTTCTGATTCCACCCTGGCCCTTGGTTCCAATTCAATGATTGTTCCCTCAACAACACCCAACCTTTTATCTCAAAACTTTGGACCTGATGGTGAACCTTTACCTTCTCGAGCAATTTCATTTGAACTTGGTGAACTTCGTAATCCAAGTATGACGGTTGATGATCTTGAACCTTTTGGTCGTTCACATTCAATGGAAACTCGTCCACCACCAATTTCGGTTACCATAACATCACCTCGACCCGAAAGACGAGCATTTCTACTTCGTGGTGCTGGTTCTGAACGTTCATATGATTCAGTCTATGGTTCAGGTATTAATACCCTTTCGGTTAACGTTCCCTCTCTTCATGTAAATAATAAACAATTTACTGGTCCGTCTCGGGTCAGTGAAACATCAATTCAGGTTCCTGTTCTTAGTAAACAATCACAATTTCAACAACAACACCAAACACCATCGATTAAGCCTTCAACATCTCCACCATCATCGTCAACAACAAATTCATCATCAACTGCACCTCGCCAACGATCTGTCTCACCTCGATCTCTTCAACGGTCACTTCCGATCTCATCATCAGGTTATCCGGCCGCTAATAAACCTCCACTGGTCAAGATGAAAAATATAACCGGTCTAAAGGTTCATTCAGCCCCACCTTCAGAAGGACCCTCGCCAGTTCATTCATTTGACTCGGAGGCCGGAATAGTTGAAGGTTGTTGTCCAGGTTCATCTTCCTGTGCCTTGGTTGGCGTTGATACTGTTGATAGTTACGGAGTACCTTTGGTAACAGCACCAGGAACAACAATATCAACAACAACATCATCATCTGGTGGTTACAATACTAGCATTATATCAATAGGAGAGAGTAACAGTTTCGATAGTGGTGGTTATCATCGTCATCATTCAAGCATTCACTCACCTGGAGAAGGATCAACAACAACAATGATGATTATTAATGATCCAAGTGGAGAATCAGGTGGATTAATTGGAGATGATGATTTGGATACAGTTAAAAGTAGATTACATCAGAAGCGAAGTGTTCGTGGTGAGAGACGTTACCATACAGCAGATTCAATTGAGAATATTAAAAAGGAAAAAGATTCATCGATTCATAAGCGACTCTCTTGGAATTTTGGTCAACAATCATCTAGAGGAAGTGGAGGAAGTCATGGTGGATGTTCAAATTCTGGGTCAGCCTGTGGTTCGGGACAGAGTGGAGGTCATGATAGAGTTTTATGTAATAAACATTTCAATAAATGTCTCTCATCGGAATCTGTTTATACCTCATCAGGTTTCTCTTCAACAGGATCAGTTCCTCTCTCAGTGAATAGCTGTGAATGTGAACATTTTGGTTCCGAGGTGTTGAGTCACATCCAAGAAATGGAACCTTCCCTGGAAAGTCAACCAAGTCCAACCATATCACCATACGATGAACATCATCATCATCATCATCACCAACATTCACAACACTCTACCGACCATCATCATCATCATTCTCACCATCATCCCCAACAGCAACAACAACAATCTCATCATCACCCTCAAGCTAATCAATCAATTACCATTAATGAAAGAAAAGATCTTATCGAGAAAAGAGAAAGTTTATCTTCCTCATCACCTCACAAAATAATCATCACTCCTGATCCAAGTAACAATCAAATTGGTACTGATGGTGAATCGTCAAAATCGGTTAATCCTGTAATTGGACCTTCCGACATTAAAATCGATGTTAGTGAAGTTAAAGATGGTATTTCCTCCGTTCAGATCACTCTAAGTGGTACTAATATCGGCAAACCCTCGAAAAGTGACCTAAAAAAGATGAAAGAATTTCTTTTAACAAGTTTAGAAGCCTCGTAAGTATTATCATCATGATCATCTTTTTCTTCATCCTCATCATATTGTAATACTTTTTATCAACATTTAACTTCCTTATCAATACATTTTCATCATCATTTTAAAGTAATTTCATTTTATCATCCTCATCCTTTTCTTTATCATTTACCTTTTACTTTTCTCATTGTTTACCTACTTTTTTTTTCTTCCATTTTTATCTCATTTTTTTTTCTCTTTTTCTTTGATTTTTTTTTTCATTCTTTTTACAGGGAAGTTTGATAATATAAGAACAACAATAAACACTGAACATGAATCTATTTCTATTTGGTTTTTTTTTCTTCTCATTTTCTCACCTTGATTTTGACGAAATTTCTATTTCATTTACTTTCTCTTTCTCTTTCTTTCATCTCTTTGCTGGTGGAAATCTGAAGACAACAACAACACAAATAGCAAACAAGAAAAAGGAGAAACCATTTTACTTTTTCCTCGAAAACATCAAAGTATTACATGTTTATTACCTGTTCAGGTATAAACAGAACCGGAAGAGATTCTTGTGAATTATTGTATTACCTTGATGATGATAATGATGATTATCATTTGGATGCAATGACAAGCCAGGAAATTGACTGACAAACTTTTACCACCCACTTTCAGTTTCACCTTAAGGATTGACAGTTACCTTTTCAAATTACCTGTTTAATTTTACCTTTATTTTCATCGTCATTATTATAATTACCAGTTGACAATTAACTTGATGATGATGATGATGAGGATTTACTTATGATGATTTTTTTACAAACAAATTGAAAAACCAAACAGTTGATTAACTTAAAGGATGAAAATTGATGTGTCCAAATATGATGACAATTGTACTGACCCAAAGAGGATTAAATTAAATTGATATTAATCAAAGGAAACTAATTGTTAATCAATAAATTTGCTTGATTGTAAACCAATTGAAACAATGTTTCCAAATGTACTACAATTTATTAACTTTATATTATTCTTAATGATAATTGTTAATTAGATTGTAAATTTTGTTTTTTTTTTCATCTAATTTTACAATCGGATTAACATTGATTGAAATTGAGTCCATATCTTTTCAAATCATAATCAAAGTCTAATTGTATCATAAATTGTCAACTAAATGTACATCAATCAATGATATTTATCATTATCATCACAATAATTACAACAATCAACAATTTAATTGTCAAACTTGTTTATAAATTGCTACATATATTATATTTAAATATCAATCACAATGTAAGAGTTAACAGCAATTAACAATAATCATTTGTTACCTATGGAAATATTAACATTTAATTAATATTGTATTCTATATATTGTATTGATTAAATTGTTAAGGGATAAACAATTAAGATAACTACAAATTGGTAACCCATTTTATTTTGTAAATATTGTATATTTATCATTTCATCATTAGTTAAATAGTAGTAATTAACTTTTCTCAAGCAATCTGATGATTGATAATGATAAATATATAAATGGAAATACATAAATCTATATGTTTACATTGTTATTATTTATAGTTAATTGGAAATAATTAACTGGAAATTTAGAAACATTAATCAACTTTGTTGAAATGATGAAAACAAAAATCAATCGTAACAATTTGTTTATATCAATCAAACTGAAGCCTTTAAATTGTTGATTGTTGTTTCTGCCTTTGTTGTTTATCCCAAAGGCAAATTGTACAAATTTATATATAAATTACCCCACAATTACAACAATTAATACAATCTATTATCTTAAACATATATTATGCATAATATTATTAACTTGATTATCTGATGATAATTATAATTGATTACGAAGAAACAAAATATTAATAACAATCTATATTATCATGTTCACCTTTTATCCTTTTCAATTAAACGAAAGGCTTTCAAATTATCAAAGCCCAAAAGCACAATTAATAAAATCAATTTAGTAAACAATTTAAAATTCTGAGCAAACTTTTTTTCGCAATCAAACAATCCAACGAAACGATTACCTTTTACTAACGAAGTTCGTGTCAATCTTCAACGAAAATCTAATTTTCTTAACCTTTGAACATGAAGATTGATCATCTTAATAAATTCTCAAATTTTCAAGAATAAAACAAACAAATATTGAGAAAAAAATATCGACTTTATAATAAGATCATCGAAAAATATTCTAAGGTGACTTCGAATCGTTCCCGACCAAAAGTCCGTTCGTAATTATGGAAATAGACTCTCTGTACTTTCGGCTTCGTATTTTCATTTTCATCTTCATTTTCATTTCTTTTTTTCGTCTTTTTTTTTGAAATTATTAGCTTAATTAGTATTGATATTTTCCATTAGTATTTAATAATTTATTCTTTATCATTGACTTCTGATTTATTCGAGATGCTAGAAGCTTCTAGAAGATGATTCCTTTGAAGATTCTGAAAGGTTTGAGGATGTTCATCTGTTCATCTGTTCAGTCAACAAGTCAACAGTCAGCGTCAACAAACCTCTAGAGGGGCTGAAAAAAGAGATACCAGCTCCCTGTTTGACCTCAACATCCGAAAGTCTCATTAATTCACAAGTTTGAATTTTCCATGAAAAAGTTCTAAGTTTAAATTTGGCGGTTTTCTCTTTGCTTGGTAAAGGTTCTTTTCCAGGGCAAAAGAGGGCGCATAAGGGGAGAGTCTTTGTTCTTTTCTTGTAACAACATTGATTATTGTTATTACTTTTATTTAAATTGCTTTTTGATTGAAAGAATTAATATTTAATTAATTAACTTTCTTTGTCTTTCTTGTTAATTAGTTTCATTCTCATCTTTGAGTTAACACTGGTGATCTGTCATTGTCTATTTTTATCTAAAATTCTGTTGTCTTTATAATATTATTTTTTTCTCTTCCATCTTTTTCTTGTCTCAATCTCTGTCTCTGTCTTTTTCTGTCTTTTTCATTCTCATTCTAATTCTAATTTTTTCTCTTTCACTTTTTTCTCTCTCTCCCTCTGTCTCAATATGAGTACCAATTATGCAAATGTAAATGTTTTCACCGTTACCGATGATAAGCAGCTCATCAAAAGGCCGGGTAATCCATTTTTCGTTAAATTAAGTGATGAACAAGATAATCTTTTGGTTACATTTAAAAATAGTGAAACAAGTATATGTGATAAAGATGAGGATTTCTCATTTTATAAGGATTCAGAGATTTCAAAATTTGGTAATGATTCGGTGGTTATTCATAATGATTCGATTACCCTTGTCCTTTCGTTCAATAATCCATCAGAATCCATCATGTTTAACAAAATTCTTACCGATTTTAAACAAGGAGCTAAATCATCAGTCTTTTCACAGGTAAGCATTTTCTTTTTTTCTTCTTACCACTAACACAGATCATCATTTATCCTACATTTTTCCTCTTCTTTTTTTTTCTGTTGTCACACTTTTTTTCCCTTTCATTTTAACTCATCACATGGATTTCATTTTCTCTTCCACCTAGAAAAAAAAGCTTCTTCTCAACTTGTTAAATTATTCTAAAATAACTTTGAGTTGAGTTACATTTCTATCATGTTAACCTTTTGGCGGAAAAAAGTATCTACTTTATTTACGTTGAAAAATTCATTTCAAATCCTTTTTATTGCTGCGTAAGATTAAGAGAAACCGCATGTTACTATCTATGTTTCTCTCTCTCTCTCACTTAATGTGTCTCTACATTTCTTCAATTGTTGGTGATTAGGATCACCATATAAATTGATTTAAATGTCTACTTGCTAAACAATTAAACTCTATTCTCCAATCAGACAGAATAATTATTTTTTTAAAATTCTAACAGTTTAGATTCTTTATCCTTCTTTAAATTTATTGGCATCATTTTCAATTATTATTCCTTCTTCATCTTTCTTACCATTTAACCTTTTTTTTATTATTCTTAAATTTATTCTTCCCCATCATTCACGTTTAAATATTCAAATAATTTCTCTCTTCTATGGTTGCATAAACTGAAAATCTCTTTTTCTCTCCCTTCTACAAAAAGTTCAATTAACTCATTTACTTTCAATTCTCATAGCTGAAAATGAGCCAAAATTATTCCCTCAATTTACTAATCACTCGTAATCATTTAAATGATGATGACCAACACATTACCTTTATTAATTTTCTTTCTCTCTCTCTCTCACTTTGTTTTTTTTTCTCCAGAGGACTGATGAGGCTTCAGCTTCCCAATACTTCCAGTTTTATGGATACCTCTCTCAACAGCAAAACATGATGCAAGATTATATTCGTACATCTACTTACCAAAGAGCCATTCTGGGAAATACTGATGATTTCCGGGATGCAGTTGTATTAGATGTTGGCGCTGGATCAGGAATATTATCATTTTTTGCTGCTCAAGCGGGTGCTCGAAAGGTATACGCAGTTGAGGCCAGTTCTATGGCTAAACATGCGGAGCAATTAGTCTTCCACAATAAATTACAAAATAAAATTGTCGTCATTCCCGGTAAAATTGAAGAAATAACTTTACCTGAAAAAGTTGATATCATTATCTCCGAGCCGATGGGCTATATGCTCTTTAATGAGCGTATGCTTGAAACTTATCTTCATGCTAAAAAGTGGCTTTCACCCAATGGTAAAATGTTTCCCACCCTTGGAGATTTACATATAGCTCCTTTTAGTGATGCAGCTCTCTACATGGAACAGCTTAATAAGGCCAATTTCTGGTATCAGGAAAATTTCCACGGTGTTGATCTGACGGTTTTAAGAACAGCAGCGGTTAAAGAATATTTCCGTCAACCCGTTGTAGATACCTTTGACATTCGAATCTGTATGGCAAGGTCTCACCGTTATACCGTCGATTTTCAAACCGCTCCCGAAAGTGATCTACATCTAATTGAGATTCCTTTCTCCTTTGTAATGCAACATACAGCTGATGTTCATGGACTTGCCTTCTGGTTTGACGTTGCCTTTATTGGACAAAATCAAACTGTATGGTTGTCAACATCTCCCACTCAACCTTTAACTCATTGGTATCAAGTTCGGTGTTTAGTTGATACTCCAATTTTCTGTACTGCTGGGCAAACTTTGACCGGTCGAGTAACTTTAAGATCCAATAAACGTCAAAGTTACGATGTTGATATTGAATTAAATCTTGAGGGAACCACAAGAAGAGCCCTTAACTCATTAGATCTGAAAAATCCTTACTTCAGGTACACTGGACAAACTCAGCAACCACCACCAGGAGCCCATGAAACCTCACCAACTGAACAATATTGGCAATCATTGGAAAACAATCAGGTTATAAATGGAGTGATGAATGGAAATTCAGGAGTTGTTCTAATGGACATGTCAGGTATTCATCCTAATGCCCAAACATCAGGTCATCTTCCAGCAACTGCTAATGTTCAACAATCAACACAACATCAGCACCAACATCAACATCAACACCAGCAACATCAACAACAGCTACAACAGCATCAACATCACCAACAACAGCAACAGCAACAAGGAACGGGAAGTTTGAACATGATGGGACAGCAACAACAACAACAACAACAACAATCATCTCTCGTCAATTTAGGTTCAATGCCCAGTCCTGGAGCCAATAGTCGTTCTAATCCGTCAAGAATACCCGTTTCATCAGCAGTACCGCCAAGCTCAATCGGTGGAGGAATTTCACCATCAATGTTCAACCCCAATCCCTCTGTGTCGGTGCTCAACACAACAACTTTTCCCGTTAGTAACAATTTGATGATAGGAGATTACGTGACTCCAGGAAATCTTATTATACCCAATTTGTCTTTTAAACCTTAAAAAAGGATCACTCCTTTATCTCTCTCACCTCCTTGCTCTCTCTCTCTCTATCTCTCTCTCTCTCCTTATTTCTCTGGGCCATTTCTCCGCTAAGCATTTTCTTGATCTTTTTGAATATCCCGATAAAGAATAGGAAAGATACACTTTTTTTTTGCTTCTTTTGTCCTGTTTCCAATTTCACTCCTTCCACTTACTCATTTAATTCTCTTCTCTTATTCCTCAATTTCGATGTTTGTTTTTGTAGATCTTAGAGAGAAACAATTACCCATTTTCTAATTAGGATAAAATGCTGTAAAAAACGTAATTATTTCTCTTTCGATACAAACAAGTCTAAACAAAAGTATCATCGATCTCCAATACTGTTGTGAATGGAGTAAAACATTTACAACAGGTTAATTGTCCTCCACCATTTCTCAGTAAATTGTTGATTTCTACATTATTCCCCTTCTTCATCTTCTAAATTCAGTTTAAACCATTGTCAATCTAATGATAATGGCGATGATTATATTTAGTTATTCTACAGTAAATTATCAATTAAACTGTACAATTAAAACCTCTCATTTTCCCCTAATCACTTTAAACCTCAACCATTAACTTTGAAAACATTTAACATACATTTAAATAACTGTTTCCTTTTCCCTCTCTACAACAGAAACAATTAACTCTCTAAATTAACATCCAATCCCCTGATACAATAAATAATTATTAACACTTTTTCTTTTTGTAATTGGTTAAATTAGCAAACAAATTTGGTAAAACTTAAACAACAATTTAAATCAAATCAATGTAATTATTTAGAGTGTGAAAAAAAAATGATAAACAAAGATGATCATTTAATGAGTTGATATTTGTGGTCAGAATTGTAACTAACTCCATCTTTCCCTTGATCTTTTCCAACTAATTGCTTAAATTTTTAATTTAATACTGTAACTAATTAGCCCTTTTGATATTTGATTAACAATTAACAGAGAAACACCTTAAATTGCTCACCTAAATTGATTAACAATATCCCTTTTCCCTTTCCAACTTTTTGTCCATCAAAGTTTAAATTGTTCATTCATCTTTTACCTTTTTCTCATTGTAAATGTTAATTTCTGCCTTTGATCAACATTTAATTGTGATTCTTTCAACTGCAATTAATAAGTGATGATATTTTTGCTCTCTCCCAACTTGTACCCTTTGACATGTAACCCCAATTCTCACCACAAATCATCCTCTTGAGTGATTATCTTTATGTTTCTCTTTGTGGAAATTATTTTCTTTTTCTTTAAATTAGCGAGAAATTGATTGGCCTAATTTTTGATTCTTCTTTCACTTATCATTTCCTCTACTTCCTTTTTGTTTTTTTCTCATTTTTCTCCCTCTTTGCCTCTCATTTTCCTATTTTTTTTCGCATTCATGACTTATCTTCATGAGATTATTTCATTTGCTCATCGGGAGGGATGATGGTCCACGAAAAACATACAATCGACACAATTAACCTCACCAATTGATCAAACAATTTAATCAACTGATAAACAAAAACATCCTCATCCTCTAAACGGAAAACTTTTCCCTCTCTCTCTCTCTCTCTTTCTAATTATAATACTCTTGATCCTTTGATAACTGATCAACTTAATTCCAAAAGAAAAAGATTTAACAATTTAAAGAAAATTAATTGTCTCAATAGTAACAACAATCCATTGACATAATCACACAATAACAAGTTAAGTTTAAATAACAATAATTACACCGAAAATTAATACAATCAATAATCTCTCTCTCTCTAATTCAATTCCATCTAATTATGATCGTCATTAACTCCACAATTATCTAGATAATTCAGTAATCAAATTCTCAATCCAATCAACTAATTATAGTTAATTAATTTTCTTTTACAGTTAAAAGATACAGAGGAAAATAACAATTATTTTTATGTTAATCATCAACAAGAGCAACTCAATCAACAGCATTTCTATCAATCCCAACAGCAGCAATTAAGCCAAATTGTTAATTCAGTTATTACTTATCAAGATATTTCATCACCATCATCATCATCATCAGCTTCATCTTCAGTCCTAATTGATTAGTACTTTTTAATTTGATGATGATCCCAACAATTAACCTTAGTTACATGAAAAAAAACAACAATGCAATTAAACTCAACCGTTATTATTGATTGATGAATTAAATAAATTCAATTAACACATGATGATGTTAAATTGATTATGATTACTTTTTATCTTCATTAATGACAATTATTGATTATCACTTAATTGTTATGATGATGATTAATATTAATTTCTATTGATTATTGATTATTTCTCGTCCTGAAAAAAAAATATTGTTAAGATTTGGCGTTGAAACAATTAACTTGATTGAAAAAGTTTCTAATTGTATTACTCTGATTGTGAAACAGTAAATAACATGATTAAGACGGTGGATTTTTAATTTTGTTTAATTTAATGTTTCCAATTGTGTTACCATTAAAACAGCATCATCAAATTAAGTTAATGAGCCACAAATTGTTGCAATTAAATTTAATTCCCAAAAAAAAAAGGATTGCCAATAACACTCAGAATTGGTTATACGGTTGGTTAATTGAAACACTAAATATAATTGATAATTATCACTATTATTATTGCTATTATCCAATTCTTAATTTAGTTGAGTTGAAACAATTATCCAGGTAACAATTTGTATCACTCTTATTGAATCATTATCAATTTGAAACATTCAATTTAATGAATGGATGGGCAATCGTTTAATTGTAAATGGTCAGCAAGTGATGAATTTTATTATCCATTAATTGATTAAATGGTTAATTAGGAAAAGAATTAAAAAAAAGTGATTACAAAACAATTAAGGTGAAAACACTTAGAAAAATGGATTGACTTGTGTTCAATGGTCACTCGCTCTTAGAGAAATGACCAATTGAAGTTAAATTGTCACGAAGAGCAAAAAGTAGTTTCAATGTATTTACATGGGATTAGAAGGATTAGAATTTGATTAGTTGGAAATTTTTTTTTCGCTAGTAAACTTTGGTAAGACTCTTCTTTTGTTTGGCATAAATGTAAGATGTCTTTGAATGATCGGCGATCTCATCGTGTTTCTTTACGAATCCATGAGTTCCCGCAGGTAAAGGGTGAGAGTTCATCTTAACAGCGGCCGGATCTTTGGGAGCGGTTCCTGGTTCGTTGGTCTTAATATGAGCTCGGAAACCCCATTTGTCCGCGATGTAGTCAACGTGTCGATATATTCCCCAGGCGTCTTTGTAACCATAACTACCTTTCACCTTCCACGGGTCTAAACCCTTCTCGTGTCGATACTGAGTGTTGCCCCAACCATCCTCGACCTCGTAACCAAATCCATAAGGTTGGTACGGGTACTTTTCCTCGTGCTGCTGTAATTGTCATTAGAAAGTGAGAGAGAGAGATGAATGAAACATCAATGAAAAGATGAAAGAAAATTTTTTTTAAGGTGAATTGATTATCTATTGGGCAATTGGGTTAATGGGTGAATATTATCAAAGATCTAAGTCTGTTGATTGTATTGCTCCAGTTAATTGTTTCTATATCGTTTTCAACTTTAATCACGATTAACGATAATCTTTATTGCGATTCATGTTCAAACTATTAGGCGAAGTTTTTTTTCCATCTTCTTTTTCTCATCTTTGAATACAAATCACGATAATCGTAAATTGATTATCGTGATTTATTACGGGCAATTAAATTTTCGAGATGAAAAAAGGTTTTCATTCTAACTGTAAATGATTACGAACCAATTGAATGATTATCCGGATGATTTGTCAATTGTACAAAAAACTATTGTCATCACCTATTCGGAATCAATTTATTGATTTAATTGATTGATTGATCTTATGATTAAGAGATTTAAGCTTCAATGATTAAAACAACAAGATGAATTAAATGTTTCCAATTGATTAACATTGCAAGTATTTTGTTTTCTTCTTATTCATAACTTTAGCTAAATAAATTGTTTGGTTTTCTCAATTCTGTAAACAATCAATCAAACTACTAATCGATATTAAGATGAATTGTTATTACTATTTAGTATTCAACAAAAGGTGTTAACCTAATCAAGTGATGAAAATTCAGTAAACTGTTGATCGATTTGTTGATCTAATCATCTTGATGGTGGCAAGAAAAAAGTAAACAAAAATCAGCTGATGAGGTCAATCAAGTTTCTCTCTCGATGTGATATTTTATCATTTTACGGGAAATTGATGATGAAAACTTACATGGTGATGGTCATAAGATGCTGCTGGTTGATGGTCAACGTATCCATTTGCATCATTAGTTGGAGCAATTGGTTGATTAGGATTAGGATGTGATCTTGAATTAAGTTTGTCACTTGAAACTTTTACAAGAATACACGCAAATGAGACCAACACAAAGGTCCAAAAGTTGTTCTGAACAAATAAGAGGGAAAAAGAGAGAAAATGAAAATTGGAAAATTAAACAATCAACTAATTAATTAAACAGAATAACAGTCCAAATCCCTTTGATTGGAAACAGATAACAATCAACTGGAAGGCTCACCTTTAGGTATTGACACATTATTGAAGTTGTAATGATCAACCTCAACAACACTTTCGATGATTGGAAGGAAAATTAAGAGAAATCAATTTAATTGCCTCTAAATTGTTGTTACTTTAATCCAGTGATGGTTATTGTGTTGAATTGGACTAACAATTGAATTGAAATGAAATGTTTTTCGCTTATATATGAACCAATTTAGTCTCACCAACGAAAAGATAACAACAAGTAGGAGTTTACGTTTTTCGGTTAAGTGTTTTTCCCGATGTCAGACAACGATAAGAACGACACGAAGATAGCGACATCGAGATGATCGAGAAGACGATGACAATTGATGAAGGAAGGAGAAGATGGATGAAGAAGATGATGATGATGATGATAAGAAAGAGAAAAACATAAAGACCAAACCCTTTTTCTAAAGAAAGAGTGAAATTGGTTTAGCCAAGTACCGAATTGATTTTTATGGCAACACCAATGTTGGTGTTTTTTTGGTGCTCTTGTTTGTGCTCGTGTTTACTTGGTTAATTGAAACGCTTCAAATTTAACTAACCATGAAAACTGTCAATCATTTAGATCCTTTTTTCTGATTCATTTTAATTTTTACCTTTCAAATCACGTATTTTAAATTATATCTCAATTCCTAAAGGTTAATCATGATTCCTTGATTAAAATGGTCCCGCTTACTTGTCACCATATGATTAAGTTGATAAATTTAGATTAACAATATAATATCAGATCAATTTGATTTAATTTGTTTTCTAATCATGGTGACGATTTAGATTCCTATTCAATTTAATCTTGTATTCAATTGTTTACAATTATTTCATTGCTGATAGATGATTAGTTTAATTAGTTAATCGATTGACTTGATTGGGCAGATAAACAATGATCAGTTTTTACCAAAAATTATCTAATTGTATTTGAATCACTAATCTGATTTAATAAAATTGATTGAAAATCATTATCAGTTAACGATAATGTTAATTATTAATAACTGGATTAAATTTTAGGTATCAAATCAATTAATTAGAGATGAGAAGTGAAAAAGTTACTTTTAAATGATCGGTAACAATTTAGAGATGATTAAAGTATCAATCGTTTAATTTTAATTCTTAATTGTTATTACTTTTTTTTTATAGCATTAAGATTAATATCCCCAAAGTAATTACATTTTAATTTAATTAATTAAATGTTAAATTGACACACGGAACCACGAGTTCATCACGGCTTTTGACCTGAGGCTATTTAAACTTGACCAAAGTCCGATCTTGACCTGAAATATTAAACGATTGAGACTCACTTTAGAAACAAATTTTAATTACAATCTATTCTGATTCCAGTTAATTAAACATCATATTGATTAAGATTAAGATTAAGAAAATGTGAAATTTAATCAACACGATTAATTATGATTCGTTTTAATCATCGATAAAGTTGAGAAGATTAATTTTCTTTTCTGTTGAAAAGTTTCATCTCTTTGGTTTTTCTTGCAGAGTTGAAATTAATTGTGTCGACTTGATTTTGATTATAATTCACAGGTAAAATTAGAGGAATTAATTTATTCTGCTAATTGTGATTACATGCGTTTTTCTTATCAACAATTTAATTTTTCGTGTTTTCGTTTTGTTTTTCTTTGTTTAATTTTTGCATCAACAGAATTTTTCATTGAAGGGATTGGGTAAGAAATACTAAGGTTTTGGTTGATCTATACAGTTAATTTTTTTTTGTGAAAACAACAAAAAAAAGTAGATTAATCAAGATTAAGTGATTTCATGAAGTTGATGTTTGAATGGATGAAGCGATTCTTGAGATTTGGGTTGATGTTTGCGCTCAAAAATATTGGATGAATATACATTGCGTTTCTTTCATTTGAGAAAAGGGAGAAAAGAGAGAGAGAGAGAGAGAGAGAAAGTCAAAGGGATAAGACAAATGAATAAGACAATTTGAGATCAAAAAATAATATATAAGAGATGAGGTATGGATTAGAGATTTGAGAGAAAATGCAAATGATGAGCAAAAGAAAACGTTAAATAGTGAAATTAATAAGTGAATAAAAATGGATTTACCCGGTGAAGAGTGAGGGTGGGTAGTTGGAAGGATAGAGTGGTAAGAGAAGGCACAATTTTTTTTTGATTTTAACAAATTTTGGTAACGAGAAGAATCAAAGGGAAATTTTTAAACGGTTAAGAGAAAAAGTGATTTTGATTAAAGGATAATGGTTTTGATTAAGAAAAAATATCCATGCCAATGAAATTTGCGTATTCGATTAACAATTAAGTGAAAAGAGATGAGACAATTTATATGCCCGATGCAAGTTTATGAGAGAAAGAGAAAAAGAAAGAGAGAGAAAGAGAAAGAGAAAGGGAGAGAGAGAGAGGGGGCAAAAACAAAAGTGATGAGATGGTTTCATTGTGTTTATCCATTTAAATTTTGGTTTTCGTTATCATAATGAGTTAATTATTCATCTTCCTCGCAGGTTTGATTTTGTTTCCAGTTTAGTGGTGAATTTAAATATTTATAAGATGAGTTACAGATGAAATTTATAAAATGATAATCCTTTTATTAAATAGATTGTTTTCCACCGATTGTTTTTGTTTCTTAAAGTTGATCCATATAATAGTAGATGTAAATATTACTCCTAGTCGATCAAGATTTTATTTTTTTTGCGATTATTGGCCCAGAAAATGCTTTCAACACTAACCTCAGTAGCTTGGGACTGTAATGGGAAGAAAAGAAAGGAATATAATAGAGATAGTTAATTGTTACTCAGAGTGAAAACAAGATAAGTTGAGAATGAAAATATATCATGAAGAAGTTGATCAGTTTTCATACCCTTTTAGCTTGAACTTTGGCGGGAATTTCTTCATCAAGGCGATAAAAAGTATCTCTTGTAATCAATTTATTCAGCCAACCGTCATCAAATTTAAGTGAATATTTGGTCAACGTATGGTTACCAGCATATTTGCCATATTGTATCATTTTTTCCCATGTAATTTTAATGGTATCACCAGTTGCTGGTATTCCATCATTTTCAATGTCAGGTTCCTGTTAATCAAAATTGCGAAAAGAAAATCGATTAGTATATTTTAACATTGAACATAATTGTGGAAATAATATTAATAAATGAGAACAAAAAACTCACCAAAATATCTGAACTTGTAAGTGATTGTAAAATTGAATTATCATCAAGGTGAGCATGATGTAAAATAAAACTTTTCTTATCAACAACAGTCGCTTCATAGTATCGTCTATTTTTATGTTTCGCTAAAACAATAGTTCCTAAATCAACTTCATCCTCGTTGTTAATGGCATTATTTTTATATGACGTCTTATCCATACATCGGGTACAGAAAACTTTTAGTGGAAAAGGCCAATCGTCCATTTCAAATTTGGCACCATTTAGATAGCCGCAAGTTGTATGAAATATACTTGAACATCTTGGTGCCATAAAACATTGAATACAAAAACCCTCGATATAATCTGCAAGCTTGTGATTTAATTTTTGACAATATATACATTTCTAAATAAGAGAAAAAGGCAAAATATTTGATTAGTATAATGAGATGGAAAATTCCGATAATCTTCAATCCACAAGATAATTCGAGAGAGAGAGAGAGAGAAAGAAAATCTTACAATGCGTGAATTTCTCCATTCGCGTTTGATACCACTAATATCTATCGGCATTTTACTAGAAATATCCTTAAAAATAACCCCGGGTTGTAATAATGAGCAGGTTAGGTGAGCCCATTTATTTTCTTCTTGTGTTTTTTTGAGTGCCCCTCCTCGCAATGGACAAATACAACAGTGTACACCGTAATTTTTATCTTTACAGCGATCACAAAGCCAATTATCACTTTCAATTTCTAGTGTATCGGTGACTCCATAGCAGACTGTGAGATGGAAAAAGATATATTAAAAAAGAAAATGTTTATATATTAATTAAAATCTGATTAAGATTAAATAGTTGGTTAAAATAAAGCAATGCTTAGCATAGCAAAAAAAAGGATGGATTGTGAAAGATTGTCAGAGAGAGAGAGAGAGAGAATTGATATGAGCTAGTAAACTGAATCAAACTGAATCAATGATAATTACATTGCTATTACGATGGAGAAAGAGAAAGAGAGAGAGAGAGAGCTAATTCAAATCCCTGAATAATCAATCAAATTCATCCCTACCAACCATTTAAATTTAATCATCTGAACAGAACTTTTTTTATGTTGTTCTTTTTTGTTGTTTGTTTGTAACATTATAATCATTTTGAAAAACTTACTTGAATGTACACAAACTTTGCAATCCGAACAAACTAGTAACGGAGATATATCAACTTCTTCAAGCTTTAATTGAGATATTGGTTCTAAAATCATATTCTCATCTTTCTCGTCTTTCACTTTGGTGGCAAAAGTGGCCTTTGGAATTAAAATAGGACTAGAGGAAGGTATCTTAGAGTATTTTTCAACCCAATCATCGGGGATCTCAAATCTTCTCATAACTATACACACAGAACAATATGGGAACACACTTGACATGCAACTGTTATACATTTGTTCACCAAAAAAATTGTAAGGTAAGTGTTGGTATAGAAAGGGTTGGACAGGTACGCGCTTTAAAAGTTCTCGCAAATCGCGGCTACAAGTTTCATCAGCTAACAGCTTAGACAAATCCTAGAAGATAGAAGGATAAACAACACATCAACAGAATAAAAATAGGTTAGTAAAAATGAAAGTTAATCATACTTCATGTGAGAAAATCAAATTGTTTGTGATTACACACATTGTGTTTAAATATATTTTCTTTTGCGTATTTGTTTACTCTAAACATTTTAGATTAACTATCAGATTCACAGAAAAGTAGAGAGAGAGAGTGAGTGAGAAAAGAGAGAGTGAGAAACAATAATTGATAAAAAAAGAGTTTGAAGGTGAAGGTGAAGCAATTGAGCTGATTGTGATGAAAGAGATGATGAGTAAATACTTGAAAGTGAACATTTTTATCGACTAGTTGAGCGGATTCGATAAAAAAAACTATTTAAAGGAGAACCTGAATTAGGAGATAATAATAAGGTGATGATTGTGTAAATGGAGGAGTAAGAGAGGATCTGGTAGCAACTATGTCAAGCATTGGGTTAAATGGTTAATTGATTACTTACATCACTTTGAACCTTTTTGGTTTTTACTATGAGATCTTGATTTGATGATGATGTTGATGTGTTTGCTTGATGAAAGTAATCATTTGTTGTTATTGTTGATGTGTGTTCATCTGTGTGATGAAAGTATGTCGACAGGTCAGTTGGTTTTTCATCATCTTCTAAAGCATGATAGTAATCTGAAGGTTCCGTTGTTGTATGATGAGGTTCAGGTTGATGATAATTGTAAGTTAATTGTCCTGTTGGTGGATGGGGTTGATTTGAAGGATGGTGATAGTAGTTTGTGTGACCAGTTGATGAAAGATGATTATGTTCTGAGGGATGATAATAGTTTGTTGATGTTGATGGTGAAAACATTGTCGGGGGTTGTAAGTCACAACTGAGAAATCTATCAATTAATCTTAAGGCTCCAGGATCATGTCCACCTTTAGAGACCCATGGTAATGGTAATAAACTATGAGCTGGTTGTGTGCACATAGATTTTGATGAGGTATCAATTAATGGATTTGCTGTTTGTGGTGTTAATGGAAATTGATCATTGTTCATGTTGTAATTATTATCAATAATTCCGTTGGATGTAGTTGCTGTTTCGGGAGCAATCGAAACAGTGGCAGAGGGTAAGGAAGATTTTCTTGAACGTTTATTAGGAGAACTTTTTGGAACAGTAAAACGATTTTTCATACGTTTCACTGCATCTTTCATATCCGGTGGACTTGTTTTCAGATAATGTTGATCCAAATTCATACTACTCATAACATCCTCTCCGAATCCATGTTTCTGAATCAATTGTTGAATATCTGAAGGTCCTGGAGTTTCAAAATGTTTAAGAGCAGCTTTTGTTGGGAAACCTGAAACCACGAGTGGAACTTGATCACAATGAACATTATTATTATGATTACTATGGTTATCCATAGATTCTGTGTCCGATGATTCAGGTTCAGGCTTATATGGTGGATGCCTTTTACTTTTGCTCCTAGATGATGAAGAAAAAAAAAGAAAACAACAAAGTTATTAAGAGATAAAAAAATAGATAAACAATAGAAAGTGAATAATAATCGTGTCAACAAGTAAAACTAATAGATAAGCTTTTGTTGAACAATGAAAGTGCCAATACAAATTAGATTCAATTAACTATCAGAAACAATTAGCTCATGTTTCTATCATTATAGTGAATCAAATTTAAGGTAAGACAAATAACTAATTAGGATTATAACCTGAAAGCTATTTACACAATTTCGTTAACAATTAGTCAACTCAAAGACGTAAAAGAGTGTAAAAGATAAACAAAGTGAAAGTTGATGACAAAAACGCTTAAGGATTAAAAAGTGAACACTCAAATTGAGTAGTCATAATTGAAAAAAATGATATAAATATCAAATGATTAAAAGTACAATGAATGACCAATAGAAAGTGAGAAATTGTCTTGTTTTGATTAACTGATTAGTGCCAAGAGATTAATAAAATTTACTGTGTACATGGCGATGAAAAAGGGATTAACCAAAACGTAAAAAAAAATGTAGTAAGTTGTAATTAATTAAATTAGTTGCATCATACTTTTAATTCTGATAATGTTTAAGTAATAATTGAAAAAAGGGGTTGAAGACCCAAAAGAAACAACAACAACAACAAGAGAAAACAACAAGACAGAGAAATAACAATTAAGTTGATTATTGATTGACTAGACCAGGAGAGAGAGAGGGATAAATATATATACATTTATGTATATTGAAATATATAGTAAATGGATGAGAGATTAATGATAATAATCATTTGAATAGATGCTGATTAAACATGGGACAAGAAAAATAGATAAATATGTTCATCTTCATCTAATTAATTAAATTATATAAATTTGTGTTGTGAGATCACATAAGTTAATCAAAGTTTAGGATGAACATCGGTGAAATAGAGCTTCTGTGAATTAAATGTATGAATAGATAAATGAGTCTTTCGTTTCTTTTCCTTTCTGTGTGTTTCACTGTAAGTAATAAATATTGAAGATATTGGATCACATAGTGAGAGAAACAGAGATTAGATGTTGTGTGTGTGTGTGAGAGAGAGAGAGATAGAGAGAGAGGTTGTGGTTCATTCAATTTTCAAAATAAGAGAGAGAGAGAAAAAATTGTTATTATACTTTGATTGTGTGCAAAAAGAAAAATCCAATATACATGAATACTTACACTTTAGATAATACTTCAAGTTCATAGTCAGACGGTAAAGGTGCAGGTGAGATATGAGTAGGATCTTCTGGATGAGGTCCAATGTCTTTACCCTGTAGCCAAAGATCATACCTGTCAGGTTGATATTTTTTGACAAAAGCCTCCATACTTATTTTGACGGAGTCACTTCGACAGTTACACTGTGTCATTAGGGAAGAAGGAGAAGGAAGATGATAAGTGAAAAAAAAGAGAAAAGGAAACGTGAGCTTGAAAAACAGGAAAATGGAAGAAAAATGAATGCCCACAAGGGAGTAGCTTTGATGCTTAAAGCTAATGTGTATGATGATGGATATTTTAGAAACTATTGACCAGAGATTGACTTGTTATTAATGAAGTAAAGAAAAAAATATTTATTTTCTTACCCTAGTTGCCCTTTTTCCATATTCAACCCATCTAACTGTTGCAAAGTTAGTTGATTCGGCACAATTATAACCATGATTGTAACCAGCATGGTAAGAATATGGAAAAGTAACCATAAACTCACCAGCTTCTTGAGTTATCTTATTATAAGGTATCGAATACTGTTTTAAGACGGCTGGAGAAATTAAGGTCATCTTGTGTCTTAAGAAAGCTGGACAAGAGGTTACGCTTGAAGGAAAGAAGCCTGTTAATGAAGGAAGGAGATAAAGAAAAGTATTAGATGAGAATAAAAAAGAATAGATATTTCTTTTTTCTAATGAAATTACTTACCAGCAGCAAGCCTTTCGAGCCTTCGTCCATGCTCAGGTGGGACACAATACCATGATTTTGGTGCACCAAAGTGAAGATAATTGATACTATGAAGATCCATATCTTCAGTGTGCCAGGCAAATGTGGTCTTCCACATACCAAAATATAGATAAGCAGTGTTAACACCCATAATCTTAATACCATAAGATTCATTAACCATATCAAGAATGGTATTGAGTCGATTTATGTTGAATTCGTCAACATCTTCATCATACAATGAACCAGGAACATCAGCTCCGTAAATTGGTGCATTGTAAGCAACATTTTTCCAATACCTTCTCTCTAATTCTTCATAGTCAAAAAATTCAGGTGTCCGGTATTTTGAACTATCAGCAAGTTTTTTGAACTCTTTTACTGTTACGGATTTTTTTTGTATATTATATTGTTGATAGAGGCCTAATCGACCTTGAACAACTTGTTGTATTGGAGCTTTAATAACAAGTGAATTTATTTCCTCAGATTGATAGTCTGGATCTTTACGTCGAGGTTTCCATTCTGGAGGAGGTATAATCTGAAGAGAAGAATATGAACACACAAGTAGAAGAAGGTAAATAGACAAAAGACAAAAAAAAGACAAAGAAGAAGGTGAACCAGGAGAGAAGAAATGAGAAGAAAACGGTAAACAAAATTGGTTTATTAACCGAAATGAAAAAGAGAAAAGAAAAAAACAACTTACCTTTGCTAGGCCTGCTTTATGAGCACCTAATTTCTCAATTTTATCGATATATCCTTCAAAGTCTTTCATCTCCTCAAGAGTAGGTCGAAACACTTGGATCCTGGGGATGTTTATCATGGTGGATTTGACAAAGGAAATGGAGAAACAAATTTCACATTTAATTTAAATTAACTAATAACAATCAATTTGTACTGATAAACACACACAGAGAGTTCTTTTTCTTTTAAAAAGAAAGATACATAGAAAAGAAAGAGAAAAATAGAAAGAGACACAGAGAAGAGGAAAATCTAAGGCGGAGATGAGAAGTGAGAGGAAAATAGGAGCAAATTAAATGTTTATTTTTAAGCTTTAACAGCGACCTCAGGGGAGGCTTCGATGAATTAAAATTCATCGTTTCCGGTATGAACTACCGTACCAGGGAAGGGATTACAAGTGAGATGAAGGGGTTAGGGTAAAGTTAGGTGATTGACTCAATCACAAAAATAACAAATTAGATGATCTTAGCTCCCCTGAGGTCTCTTTTACATGTTGAATTAGTTTAATATAATCGTTAACATTATTATTGTTTAGTTTGAAATTTCTCGGAAATTTCTCTGTGGTTTGAATGTCCATTGCTGCGGTTGCGAGTGTTTTTTCACAATAAAATGAGTGGTGATTTTCCTCATCTGGACAGCAATTTAGATCATTGATTGTTTTGAATTTCAATCTGAGTTCCGTTAACAATTGTCTGTAGTAAATTTTCCCAATGTAACCGTACTCATTTACTATTTGTTCAAAGTTCGGAAATATCTTAGTAATCAAATCACCTTCTTCATTTAGCCATTTTATCAATCTCGACCTAATCCTTAGTTTCGTCTCTTCTTTCCATTTCTTCGTCGATTTCCTTTGATTTGTGATTTTCTGTTTTCTTTTTGGGCTGAATTCGTATTTGATTGTCGGTCCATACATCCAATTCCATTCCAAGTCCGAATACTCATTCATGATTGAAAACATGTCCTGTACATATGCCGAACGGGAATCAACTGATAGTTTCATTTTATTCGGAACAATTACTGTTACTGATTCTCCTTCTCGGCGATTGAACTCTAGTTGTGCTGTAACGATCGACAAGTAGTTTCCCCATTGATTCGCATTGTCCAGTTGATAAGAGTTTACGTTAAAAGGACCCACTCCAACGTTGATTGTATCTTCTTCTATAAAATATTCTATCGACGTTTCCAAATGATTTTCCTTTTTTCTCTCCATTATTTTTCTTTTCGATGATTGATTAATCCACATGTAAAGATGTTCTCTTTCGAATAAATAATCCTGATGAATGTTTGATTGATTGATTGAAGAAAAATGTAATGACTCTAACCATAATTGTTCCAATATGTGATCAATTCCATAGATATTCCATATCATCGATCCCGAAAAGGTTCCAGCTTCGAAAATTGATAGTAATTGATTCATACAGGAGAAAAGTCGTAAGAATTTATCTTTTGGTTCAAGAAAGATCGAATAACCTATCGATCTGAGTTTCGGGTATATTATGTTCTGAATCGTTAGTTTCTTAAGACTGATTGGTATAAATTCCATCGTCTTCTTTTTACATTTAAAGCTTTCCAGTAGTTCACAGTACATTTCATCCAGAAATTTCCTCACTTTCGTGTATCTAAAGGGTATGAAAAATTTGTACCCCAAAAACACCATTTCCGAAAATTCTCTACTGAAAATTTTTGTCTTGGATTCATTTAACCTCAGTTTCAACTTTCCCATAAAATCTTTTACATCGTTTGTAATAGGTTCCACTTCGTCATCTAATGATGTTATCACTATCACATCATCTGCATATGCTTTCAGGTTGACACCACGATCTCTCAATTTTCTTATCGCCTCATCGATCGCCATGATATATAAAATCGGACCTGAAGATGAACCTTGGGGTGTACCAATTGTTTCCATCGTGAAGAAGCTCACTTTATCTCTCACCAGTCTTATCCATCGCCTTCCTCCAAATGATTTCACCAGACTGGCTAAGGAAATGTTTTTTCTTTTTAATCTGTTTATCAAGTTTGATAAGTCCACACAATCAAAGGCCGCGCTGATATCTAGCAAGATTAACTTTATCTCCGACCAGTTCAATTGGAACACCATTTGTTTCACCAGTTTCTCTCGATTTGAATCTTTGGTAAAGGCAAATTGCGATTCTGGTAACAGAAAATCATCGCATATCTCTAGTAGTCGGTGACTTAAAACCTTGTCCACACATTTGAATAGATAATTTGGAGCCTTTATCATACGAACTTTATCCGTGTCCATTTTTGGTACGAAACCTCCTCCCATTATTCGTAAAGATTCAGGTACATAAGACAATTTGAAAATCTGAGTTATTACCAGTCTCATTAGATTTATATTCTTTTCGAAAAATTTCAACCATGATTTTCTTGTGAATCCATCCGACTTTAGGGACGATTTGAAATGTTTCATTTCTTTAACCAGCATCTGCCATTCTTCCTCGTGGAGATAACCTTCAGTTATTTCACCATTTAAATCTGAGAATATTGGTTTGTTTTTTGTGAAATTCATCAAATATGAGTTGATGGACAACTCATATTTTCCTTTGTATTCACTATCCTGTAGAACCAAAGTGTTATTATTGAATCTTAGCGTTTTCATCAGTTTCCAGAAATTTTCTTGTTTATTTATCTTTCTCTCCATCGATCCATTTTTTCTCCGAAGTTCTTTTATCTCCTCCAAGCTTATTCTTCTTATTTTTCTCCGATATCCTCTTGATGTAGTTGATTTTGTTTTGTTTATCCATTTGCCTTTTCTCCTCGGGAAATTCATAATCGAATTTATATTGCATATCAGCGATGAATTTGCATCCAAAGGTAGTAAGGGTTTTTTATCTATCTCGATTCTTTCAACTTTGAATTTCAATAGCCATTTGTTGCTTAACTTTGAGCCTCTTAACGCTATGACCTTCATCTGTAATAAATTATGATCCGATCCCGTTGCTTTAATTACCGACTCTAGTATCAACCATCCTGACGTTACCAACTGGATATCAATGTAAGATTTCAGTTCACCATTTTGATAGGTGAAATTTTCTTCTATTGGCTTATGAGCTGAAATGAATCTTTTATCGAACGTTTTCTCACATATTTTGTTGAATTTATCTTTTCTCGGTGACCAAATATGATGTTCCGCATTTACATCACCACACAAGATAATCGGTCCTTTCATTTGATTAATAATCCATTTCAGTCTCTCGAAGAATAATTTTACTTTCCCAGCTTCTCTGTAAACCGATAATATACAGAATTGTTGATTGTTGATTATTAATTCTATCCCAATCACGTTTTTTAATTTTATATTTAGATTGGTCCATTTCAGTTGAGACGAGAAGATCAGGCACGTTTGATGATTGGATAGAATGATTCTTTCTTTGTATTTAATCACTGAAAAATCCTTTTTACCTTGCGATTCAATTTCATCCGCCATGTTGTTTATCTGATATGCCATCCACTTCGATGAAACTTCATTCACTGAGATTACGGATTCTGATGAACTTATTGAAGCCATTTCTTCCATTTTCGTCCATGATTTATGGATGTTCCAATGGATTATATTAAACATGATAAACAAAATAAGGTAAGTGTTGTTTTGGTTTTAATGTTTTAATTTGAAACAAGTTCCAGGTGATATTTTGGAAGTATTATCTTAAGCGCGAAATACAAATATGGTTAATCTAAGATTGTTTCATTTCATTTTGTATAATTGAGTCTTACTCTCTTTCTTTTTTTTTTTTTTGATAAAAATTATTAAAACTTATCGGTGTTAGTAGAAAACATGAAATTTTAGCAAAACGAAAGATTAAAAGAAAATTGTTAGTAGTTGAAATGAGGAAAAAAATTGTCTTTTCTCCGAAATTTTCATTTTTCACTTCATTCATTTGTTTTTTTTCTCATTAATAATGGTAACTTTTAAATCACTCCCTCATGATCCACTGGTATTCGTAATTAATCACTTGAATCGCTTGTTTTAAACGCCTTTGATATTCAGGACAAATCCAATCAAAAGGCGTGTGATTTTCATCATACCCTTTGCGACTACGAATGCATACATCACACCGATATGCTGATCGATTAAATTTAACACCACAAGTTTTACCTTCATGACAACCAGCACAATATCGACATCGAGCTTGATTTTTACAAACTTTAGATGAATGTTCATAAGAGAAACATCGGTAACAAATACTAACATGGAAATAATCATAAACTTTCAGTTCTTTGAAATCGAAGAAAAATTTGCCTCTTCTTTCTTGAATAAAGTCTCTGATTCTGGGTGAAACGGTTATGACCAAATCAGTTTTGTTCGTAAATCTGTTGTTAAATCTTGAAGCAAAGACCAGTTCCCTTTACCACCAGCACCATTTTGAATCATAATTTGATCGATCAAGGTTATGGCTTGTTCATCCGATTCGATGTTCGTTGGAATTTTTGATAATTTAACTTTCGGGTCGTAATTTCCTGGTTTTCTAATAGTTAGATCACCATTCCAATTTGTCAAAGCCTGTTTTGCTACTTGAATGTCCTGAAGATCGGAGCATATTATGCGAATAGCTTCTCGACCTAGAACCATTTTGGCCGGAAAAGCTTCTAATGCTTTCGAGTGTAAAGCTTTGGATATTTCCTCAAGTAATTTTTTTGGAGGAATCGAATTGTGTGTTACCAGAATTAGTGGATCCATTAAAGAAGTAGACCACGGTTTCCATGAGTCAGGATACGGTTTATCCTCAACCTTATGGAAAACCTTCTTAACTTTCCGAACGTTATCGATTCTTATCTTTATGCTTTCCTTATGAAGGTCCACTTCGCCAAATTTTCTTTTCAAGTATCTTGGATGGTTGTCCTCAAGTTCTTCGATTAACGTTTCTAGTTTATCTTCTTCATCTTCTGGTTGCTTATCTTCTTGAGATTCATCTTCTGTTTCGATTTGTTTTTCATTTGTTTCTACCTCCTTTGATGTTACCGCATCTTCATCTCGTGACGTATTGTTTATAAATGATTCAGCGGTTAACTCTTTGTTTCCACTTTGTTTCTCTACATTGAGATTTGTCTCATTTTCTGTAGATTTTTCCTTCGTCGATTCAATCGGAATATCTGATAAACAGTCAAAATTATTCACATTTTCCATTGTATTCTGTAATGAGGCTTGTGAAATTGAATTTACACTCGAGCACGACGAATATGAGATTGTATTATCCATTTTCATCAACGGAATTGGTGGTGCAATCATCTTGAGGTTCGAACCAAGTTTATCCAATTTTTCTCTCTCTTCCGATGTCAAACTAACCAAAGCTGGATTCTCCTTAACATAAGAGATGATGTACGACATCTTGGATAATATTCTTTCATTAAGGGTAATTACACCTTTCTCTTGATCTTCCATAACAATCGATATTTTTTTCACCATTTCCACCAGTTCTCTTGTCGAAATTTTTGCTATTTCTTCCATCCAATTTTTCTTAGTTGGAACCTTTAGGTTTATTCGTTTAACGAACTTCGTAATGTCTAATTGTGACATCTGAAATTAAATAATTAATGTCGCAATTAGTAAAATTATAATTGTTTTCCTGTTGATAGTGATGAGTATCACTAACAAAATTTTTCTCCTTATAGATGTTTTCCTTTTTTCATTATTTTTTCCTTGAATATTATGTAAATTTTTACTTACTTTACACCAAAATGACCAGCGTCCTTAGCTTAACACTTTGTAATATAAATTGACTTATTAATTGTTGATTATCACTTTTAATTAAACAATTTAATTCACTTAAAAAAATGCTGCATTAAATGGAGAATCAGTAAGAGAACAGACAGTTACTCCATCTGTTGGATAGAAATTCTTCTCTTCTCTTCATCTTTTTGAATTTTCTTTTCGTTTTTGTTAATCCATTAATCTCTTAAATCGTTTTCTCTTTTATTGTGGTTAAGTTAATTTGTAGAATTTTTAGTTTAATTGATTTTGTTCTCTTCGCTTTGAGGATTTCTCATCTTCTTTTTGGTTGTTCCCTGAAACCATTGCAGTTTTATGATTCTATTTCCATGTGGTGGTGTTTTTTTCATCTTTATCTGTTTTGCTAATCTGTTTATCTCTATATTTGTATCTTCATCTCTTTCTGCTTTTATCTTTGTTTTTAAATCTAACGATTTTTTTTCTGTGGGTCATCTTACTTTTCTGTCACAATTTGGATTAATTTTCTTATAATTGGTTGTTTTTTTCTCTCTCTCTCTCTCTCTCAAATTGTTGATCTTTAAGTGTGACCTTATATTTCCGTTTCCATAGGGTGAACTTGATAGATAAACTTAAGCAAATTTGGTTAATCTATTATTCAATCGTCAAAAATGGACAATAGATATTTTAATTAGAAGCTGAAAGAAAGGTGGAAAATGTTGTTAAACTCGTGAACAAATCAATTGAGTTTGTTATGATTCATTTATTGATTCGAAACATTTTTCAATATAAAACTGATTGTTTGGTGTTAATTGTGTTCTCCCTGTTAATTAGTATTCTTTGTTTTCTTTTGAATCTATTTTTCTCATTAATTGAGTTAACGATGATTTCTAATTAATTTCTTAAATATTAACCGATTGAATCAACCGATGGTTCGATTGTGATTGATTTTATTGATTCGACTATTTATTGAAGAGTTTGTTTCGTTTCTGGAATAAGGAAACTTCTGAATTTTTTTTCTGTTCCAACTCATAATTCTCATGATTCATTCATTCTTGTTGATTAACAAGATTATTAATCGGCTACATGTTGATTTCTCACGGTTTTATCAACGGGTGAGTGTCAATTTTTAACTTTTATCCGAGAGTTTAATTGGGTCGTATCAGCAAACTAGAATTACGAAATTCAGGGTAATACAGCTTTTCTTTGACTGTCTATGTGAGATAATCTAAATAATTAATGGACGATATGGTCTAATTTTACATAATAATAATCTAAGAAAGAGAATGAGAAAAGGTGAGTGTAAAAATGGAGAGAAAATGAAGGAATCGAAGAAACAATTATTCGACTATTAGGTTTGCCTTTTGACCAGAGTGAGAGAGAGAGATGATCATGAAATGAGGGAGAGAAAAGATCATGGGTTGAGTATTGATTAGTCTTTGGACAATTTTCCATTGATTTGGAACAAAAAAAAGACTTGAAATGATGCGAATAACAATGAAAACAATTGATTAAGATTATGGGGCGAATTTAAATTCCTTTGGGAAAGTACAACCAAGTCGCTGAATACATTCAGTAGCACAATAGATTCCACACTTTATGCAAACATCGAACGGCTTTTCTTGAATGTACATGGCAAGAAAACCTCCAGTAAAAGCATCTCCTGCTCCATTGGTATCAATTATTTTCTCCTCGTCTAATTGGATAACTGGATATTCAACAACTTTATCCGATCCTTGAGTAGCGACCAGAACGGGTTTTGATCCTTGGGTAGCAACAGCAATTCGAGGTCCTCTACTTGTCTTGGGCTCATTGGCGATTTTTTTTGCAATCTCTTTCATATCTGTTGTCTATTAAAAAGAAAATCAATTGGATTAGAATTTTGTTTATTCCCTCTATAAGGCAAAAGGGTTTTATATTTTCGCGACACTTGAGTACTTACTCCATAACCTCTAAATTTAGCAAAGGCCAAAGTTTCCTCTTCATTGCCGAACATAAAATCGATATATGGTAAAACCTCCATTAATTTGTCTCCATGTTTCTCACTAACATAAGTAGCGGCCAAATTGAACATGAACTTTTTATCGGTAAATTTGTCAACGTTTGTTTGATGAGCAATGGCAATAACCGAATCCGGTGTAACCGAGAGAATGTGACCTGTAGAGTAATAAACTCTCGCCTTATCAACCCAATGCCAATTACGAATAACCGCTTCTTTGTTCAACTTCTCAGCAGCACCAAGGTAAGCACAAAGTGACCTATTCTTACCATGGTCAGTGATTAGAACAGCACAAGTTCCGGTTGCTATGGACTTGTCTATATGGTATAAGACTTTAACACCTTCACCTTTTGCTTTTTTCTCCATCATCCGACCAAAATAATCGTTACCAATACAACCAACAAAGGTTGTGACTGAAGTGTTTTTACCAATAATCCATTGGACAAAACGAAGGGTATTCTGACAGGCACCACCAGCCGAATAATCAATTTCAAAAGAATTAATTAAATCTTCATATAAATTTTCTTGTGTTTTACCGGCAACAATGGCTCCATTTTTAGGTAATTGCCACCTAAGAGAAATCAGTTTAATTAGAGATGAGAATTCATTTAATTTGGATAACCAAAGAATAGAAATCAACCAACACACGTTAAAGAATTAAAGTACAAAAATAGAATTTAAAACAATCAATTAATTAATCCAATTCGCAAGTAATTAAATTCCTTAATCACAATTTGACTTAAATTATTTAAAAGAAAATTTTTTTTCTAATCTTTTTTATTGGTTCATTTTCGAAACACTAGATGGCGCTGGTTAGAGTTTAATTCTTCATTTAAATCAACTGTTAATTCAGTGATTTAAATTGGATTAACAGGGAATTTTTGGTTAATTTGTTAGTTAATTGAATATGGAATTTGAAATTTTCTGATTTAGATGTTTGATGATTTGTCTTGTGAATTGTTAGAAATTAAGGAAGGAAAAGTTTCTATCAACTTGATAGTCGACTTGTAAATTGTTGTTAGTTTATTTTTAAACAATTTAAACTAAATTGGAGCATAAAATTAGCTGGAATCATTATTCAGCAATTAGAATGGTAGCTAATTATGATTATAATGAGCAAATCTTTTAGCTGAATAGTTTGGAAAGGAAATGATTAACAATGAGACGATTCCAATGGTTGATTCAGATTCTTTGAAAATATTTTTCTCAATTTGATTCCAACTATTTTCAACTAATCACCCAACTAACTAACTGATTAACTGATTAAGAAGCTAAATATTATCACCTACTCAAAGAAAACTCCTACAATCAGCTAAATTGTTAACAATTTATTACACTTCTCATTTGTATCTACTTTCAGATCTATTAGATTGAATATCATTTAACAAGATGATTAACTCTTTCATTACTTAACTGATTAGTTGATTGTAGCCAATTTTATATTTCCAATCAACGAATTAGATAATTGATAACTAATAAAATTTCAATCGATTAACGATCAATATACAAATCAAGTTTAGAGGAAACAATTAGTAATCAGCGAGTTATCAATTCGTCAACTAATCAATCCATTTTGATAAAAATCTAATTGTTAATTGTTCGAGATTAGAAGTGATTAATTTGATTACTTACTTTTGTAAGAATTCATCATTAACATTGGCTGAGATATCGAGTAATGGATTACCAATACCGAAAATTGATCCTTCGCTACAATTAGAAAAATGAAAGAAACAATTAGTAAATTATTCCAAATGATAGAATCACAATTAAGAGAAAAATATTGTTTAATTAGCACAAAATTAAAGGGTAACAATTAAAACCGAAATGTTCAACTTACACTAGTAAATCTTTGGACATTGTGATTAAAGTTGATCGAAAGTTGAATTGAGAATTAAAAATTGGAAGATGATTAAGTTAATCAAGAAGTAAAAACTTTTCTCCTTTAACTACGATTGTAAACTGTGATCTCAATTACAATCACACTTGATTAACAATTAAATCACTAGAAAACAATCAAAACAATTAACAAGAAAAAAAAAAATCGAAAATCAAAAGTTTGAAAGAAACTTTTTTCTTTTATAATAAAAGTTGATCGATGTTGATTGTGTTGATTACAAGGAAATTAATCAAACTGAATCAGTTTGTTTCAGTTTTTCTCTCAACAATTAAGATTTTATATTAACTGTGATATATAGATGAGCCTATAAGCTTTAAATTGTCAGAGGAAAATGAAATTAAATTTAAAAACGATCGGATTTTTGGTCTTACAAAATGAGAACGCAGTCTCAACAAACTGCTAATTATTCAACATGAAAGCAACTAATGAAATCTAAATTGTTGATGATGATTATTTCCAGGATGATGATCATGTAAGTATCTTTAGACATGAGGAGGTGATAAAGTTAATTTTGGGCTACACCAAATGAGTAAACAACAACAAGGAGTAAATGAATTTGACAGAATCTGAAATTTTCACTCTTTTTTTCATCTTCAACTTTGTCATTACAAAAAAGCCCCAAATTTAGGGTGATCCCTCAAGGGAACCTAAATAACAACATCCTTCCGGTTCCAAGTATATCATATTCATGATGATGATGATGATAAGGATAAGGATAACCTCATCTTCATCTGCATCATCATCATTATCATGTTTGTTGTGTAAAAAAATGCAACAACTTTCATCATATTATTTTCATCTGAACAACATGTTGATTTTATCATGAAAGCCAAAAACATGATGATGATGAAAAGCTCATGAAGATCATGTTGTCATCGTCATCATTGTCATCATTTAGCCTATTTTCTGGTTAACAATTTGGCTTAATTTTAATTGTTATCATTTACCAACAAAACAATTCCAAATGATTTTCATATTATTTGTCAAGGATTCGAATGAGTGACTTAATTGTCCACTAATTGTTACCATTAGTTTGTTGCTTTCCCCAAAGGTTATTGAGCTTTGATAGATGACAGAATTGATCATTTAAATTGTTAATCTGATTGATCATTAGATGAGATGATTTATTTAGATGTATTTTACTAAATTGTTTAGTTAATTGTGGATCGATTTGTTTGCTTTTCTAATATTATTGTTATATGATTGACTAAATTTAGCAACTCCAATCAATTTGATTACTAATTTACAGCTAAATTTTTATGGACCAATTTAGTACTAATCAAGTTAATTAACTAAATTGAAGCTCAGAAACTAATATATTAGTTGATCATCGATACAAATCTAATTAACTTATCTATCATCGACTAATCAAATCCTAATCTCATTTTAATCCTGATCACTTGTAAAGTAATATGGTTAATCTCAGTAAATTGTTTGGAAGTGATTTAAATTGTAATGATAATATTACGAGTGAACAATATGATTATTTGGCTTGATTACAAAAATTTAAAGTTAATGCAATTTAATCCTAACATAATCAAAGGATTTAGTAAAAAACATTTGATTACAATTAAGTCCATGTAATTTTGGTAATGATAATGATTAACTGGATGATGGCAATGATTTTAATTGTAATTTAAACAATTTGAACATGATTTTTAAACTTTTCCTGGCAAAAGGTTTAATTGCAATTTAGATGTAAATTGGCAAATTGTTTAATTGTTCATACCCTGAAGATCATGATTAAATTAACACACTCACACTCAAAATCAGTGTCAATGTCAATCAAAATGGTTAAACAATTAAATCTCAAATCATCTAATCAAAATTAGATGAAAAACTTTTTTTCTCAAAATTGATTGCCAAATGTTGATTGTCACACAACAATTAATTTGATTGTTTGAATCAATAAACTTCTATCAGTAATTTGATTGTTCAACTTGGATTATTAGTTATGCGTTAATTAATTTGCTAACAATTTGTCAACAATTAGATAATCACTAAGTTGTATCGAGGTTTTTTCTTGATCATCCATGATAATTGTAATGGTTTTTTTTTCGGTCTTAATTGTTGCCATTGAATAATATTTTTGTATTAAGCTTTTAATTGTTAACTGTTTATTATCAGGATTGTCATGATAATCAGATGATTATAGTTAATTTAAGCAGAACGAGAGTTGAGTGAATTAAGTTAATCATCAAAGATTATGTTTACTCTTGATTTTTTTGCCAAGAAATGAGAAAAAGTTTTGCCATTGGAAACTAATTTAACTTTTTTTCCGCAATTAAAGTCTAACAATTAAAGCCAGAAATTAAGTCAAGTCTTTGAAAAGATTTATTTTCAACTGTAATCAAAATCAATTTGATTTTAATTTTAATTTGGCAAGCAAACTGAATAGTCAAATTAATAAAAATCAAGTTACAATAATAAACTAATTATTATCATTGAAAATTTAACCATAAGTTAATTGGATGAAGTGATTAAGATTTGGTGATTTTCATTAACTTTGATTAAGATTCATCATTATAATTGGGAAAATATGATGATTAAGATAATTTAACAATACAATCTCATCTGATTTTCAGATCCTATTTTGGTTAATTGTTTGTTAATTAAGTTGAAATTGATGGGCCAATGTTTACATGAGCCACTTGAAAAAAGGGGCAAGTCAATGTTGTAAATTCACAATTAAGCTTGATTGTTGTGGTTTAATCTTTAAGTGTGCTCATTGTTAAGATTGATTGAAAATTATCAACAATCACAATTAATGGTCCACGCCTATGAAACATGGTGATTCTTTCAATACAATCAATATCCACAAATAATCAAGGTGATAATTGTAACTTTTTTTGCTTCTCGTTCTCATCTAATTGTTTGATCAACTGGGCCGGGCTTTTGATTAAATTTGATTTCATCTTGTAAAGATTATGATCAATAATCAGCCTTGTTAATTGGTGGACTTTTTTTACTTTAAATACCATTGCAATCGGGTAATTATAGTTATTTGAATCGCAAGCAGCAATTAGTTGGGAAAAATAATCTTTGTGTTAAATTTATCATCATCATTACCATAATTTATATATAATTATCATCATCATCATCATCATCATTTTCCAATCGTTGTTGTCTATTAATTTAACTCGTTGATTATTAAAAAAAAATCACCATTAAATATGATTCCTAGTGGTGGAAATCTTATTTTCATTATATTAACAGTAATCCAGTTATTTTGTTCACAAATTGATTCGGTTCCCTTAGATTTTGATGACGAAGGTGATGATAACACTTCACTTAATCCAGTTATCCTAATTCCTGGACTCCAAGGGTCACAATTAAAGCTTCTTTTACAAAAGGATTTCACTTGTCATAAAGCAAGTGATTACTATTTTAGAGTTTGGTTAAGCCAAGATTACCTGTTACCTTATAAGATTGATTGTTTACTCGCTATGCTTGAACTTCACCCACCAAGTGAACAAAGAGTTCTCGCTAAAACTGCAAGTTTTGGTGACACATTTTCCATTGAAGATTTGGATCCTTACCAATTTCTTGATTCTTGTAAGTTAATTGTAACAATATCACCACTAATCCGCCAGATTTAATTATCTCTGTTATTATCCCTGTTGAGAGAGAAGAAGAAAAGGAGAAGAAGAAAAAAAATATGATTTCGTTAATGTTTCATCCATTAATTAAACTAAATTGTCTTTTCTTTGACAGCCTTGTATATGTTCAAATTAGTTGATTCATTGGCAAATAATGGCTTTATAAGAAATATATCAATCAGAGGAGCTCCATATGATTTTAGACTTGCACCAAGTGAGTTTTAAAGGATAACATGAATTTGCACAGAATTTATAATAAATTGTTATGACAATTTTTACCTTTTCTTTTAGATGAACTTAAAGATAGTTATTTCCTGGAATTAGATCTACTTGTCTACGAAACATATCTAATCAATGATAATCGTAAATCAGCATTGGTTTGTCATTCTCTTGGTTGTAATATAATATTAGCTTATTTGAATGATAAACCTCAGGTATGGAAGGATAAATATATTGATCGTCTCATAACGGTTGCAGCTCCTTTTGGTGGTTCCATGAAGGCTTTAAAAGCTATTGCAGTTGGTGAGTAGAAGATGAAATTAACCTTTTACCTGAGAAAATTTTCAATTACTAACAATTAACTTGGAATATTATATATTTTTTTCTTTTACGTACCTTTGGGGTTGTTTGTGTTTGTTTCGGGGCAAAATATTGTTAATAGGTGACAACATGGGAATCTTTGTCTATGATAAAAGTAGATTTATAAACACTGAAAGGAGTTTCCCAAGTTTAGCTTATCTTTTACCTAATCCAAAGGTATTTGGTGATCATGTTATATTGAAAACTCCGGAACATGATTATACAGCAAATGATTTTCCAGAGATTTTCAATTTCCTCAATGCAAGTCAAACTTATCGAAATTGGAATATAACCAAAGACATTATACCCGATATACCTTTTCCTGGCGTTCGTGTTGATTGTATCTATAGTGTGGGAGAGAAAACAGTTAAAAGATTAAAATATTTTAAACAAGATTACAAATCATCACCCAAGTCAGAAAATGGAAACGGAGATGGAACCGTTAACTTACCTAGTCTTCAATATTGTGATAATTGGATTAATTTGGATCCCAAACACCAAGTTAAAATACATACCTTTAAAAATATCAACCATTTTGATCTAATTCGCCACAAAGAATCAGTCAAATATATTACCAGAATTTTAACCGATTAACATGATACAATTCAGAATAAAAAAAAACAAGAAAAACAAAAATAAACGATCAACAAATTTAGAAATTAACATTTTCAAGTTGTCTCTCTATTCAGATAAAACATTTACTATAAAAGGTCAATATTCACACTTCTCTTTTCTTTGAAACAAGGAACAAAAAAAAATAATCCAAATTGAAGTAAAATTAATTACCTTTAATTGTCTATCGATGATAAATTGTAATCAAAATTTAGAAATTGAATTGAAATCAAAACAAAAAAATTTTTTCGAATCAAATAATTTACATGTGAATCGATAGATGGAGTTACTGTTACTTAGAAAAATTCGGTTACAGATTTTTTTTATTTTCTTGTTTATAGTTTGTTTTTTTTTCTTTATTTAATTGTAATCATTTGGAATTAATTATTTTATTGACTGTAAATGATTAGGAAATAATTTTGTTCCATTTTGAATTGAAATTGTATCTTTATCTACTTGTTGGAAGATTTTCTCCATTGTTGTTTATTTTAGTTTTATTCTTTTGTTTGAATAGAGAAAAATTTTTTTTCTTTTCCACCTTTTCTGTGATGGGATCAAAAAAACACAAGAAACATAAGGATCACCATAAATCTGGTTATGAGGATAGTCCATCTGAACAACGACCATTGAAACTTGTTCTCAAAGTCGGTTCATCATCATCTTCTTCCAACAATTTGACCACAACTGCAACCACCACCAATACAACATCTTCCTCTTCCTCTTCATCTTCTTTAAATCATCATCACCATGCTCATGATCATTCAATGATGGGAAGTACCAAACAACCATCATCTTTATCATCTTCTATGGTCACCAATAATATGATGACTGAAGAGATAAGTTTAACATCTAACCCTGTTATTTTAGATCAACAACAACAACAACAACAACAATCATCTTCCTATGAAAATGAAACTATTCCTCGATTAAGATTAGCTGTTGATGGTACAAGTAAAGATTTAGTTGCCGGCTCTCTAATGGCTGGTTCTAGTTCATCTTCTAGTAAAAAAGCAAAGAAGAAAAAGAAATCAAAGAAACATCATAAACATGGTCATCATCGATCCCATCATTCACATCATCACCATAGACATCACAGAAGAAGCTCTTGTAGTCATCATTCAAAATCATCTTCATCATCTCAACATCACACCAGTGCTGATCAACAACAACAACAACAACAGCAACAACTACAACATCAACAGCAGCAACAGCAACAACAACAACAACAACAACAACCACAACCCTATGGTACACCAATCTCAATAAAAGCTCATTCCATTCCCGCTGAAGGTGCTTCCTCCTCCCTACCCACTAAATCACCTCCTCCACCTCGCCTTGTATCAACTGGCGGTAAAACTGGTAGTAAATCACAATTTATCCAATTTCTTGGTCATCTATTGAAGATGCTTCAAAAACGGGATAACCACGATTTCTTTGCCTGGCCAGTTACCGATATGATCGCTCCCGGTTATTCATCCATCATCTCCCATCCCATGGATTTCAGTACAATGAAGAAAAAAATTGACCAAGGATTTTATGAGACACTGGACAGTTTCCGATGCGATGTAAAACTTATTTGTGACAATGCAATGGTTTACAATATGCCAGAGACAATTTATTATAAGGCAGCGCGTAAACTTTGGCATTACGCTAAATGTAAAATATTTAACAAAAATATTCTTCCCGATTTAGCCAAACCTTATCCCGATTTAAGTCATAGTCAACTTGGATATGATATGGAAGAAACATCTTCTATGGATATTGACTCCTCCATTCAGAAAACTTTAGGAATTGAAAGCTCCCAAAATGATAATCTAATGGATCCAATGAAATTACCTGACAAAGAGAGTAACGATTATAGTGAGATTGAACTTATCGACGATGAGGAATTAACAGCTGAACAGATTTTAGCTCACGCCAAGAAATCAGCTAAAATTGCTGCAGATAAATTAACATTGGAAAAACCTGAAGGATCACATTTAAGTTTTTTACGTCAGAAAACCGATGGAACAACAACATTAGGAATCATTGGATGTCAAGGGAAAGAGAAAACCGTTACACTTGGAAGTTTAGTTGGACCATTAACTGAAGGAATACCCTGTCTACCTCCGTACAAAGAACCTGAAACAAATAGAATCAAATTAATTGATTCGGTAACAATTACACCTTTCAGCTCCTTCCTTCCTTCAATGGATTCAACTTTTGCCACTCTAAACAAAGAGGAGACTCAATTATTAACTTCAACCTATGGAGAAGATGAGATTGGCCTTCATTATACCCAAAGTTTACTTTCGTTTGCCAGTGACAATGATTATGTGATGAACATGGTTGGTTCATTGCTTGAAGTTCTCACTCAAGGACAACACACGAAAACAATGAACAAATTAAAAGATTTACAGAAAGAAAAGGACAAAGAAAAAGAGAAAGAAAAAGAAAATGATAAAGATGAAGATAAAGAAAAGGATAATATTATTACAGAAAATGAAGATATAGAGATGATTCCCATAGATGCTAATTCTGATGGAATACAGCCACAATTAGATAAAAGTACACAATTACTCAATGATCTTCAAACAATTAATAATCAACGTTTATCATCAACAACTCAACCTATCCCACCAACCGATGATGAAATGAAATTGGCTAACCTTTTGTGTGATAAATTAACAACTTTCATCAGTTCCCATACAACACCAGCGGATATTAGTGATCCTCGAGCAATCAGGAAAGCATTAGGAATTACAATTAAATCAGAAGGACATTAGGAGCAATATTATTAATAACTAAATTAACGAAATCCTTATACATATTATCATTAACAATAATCAACTTTAAGTTTTTATCAGGAGTCGTCAGTTATTATTACTTAACTCTTTATGGTTTCCTTTCTGTATTTATCTTTTTATCTTCCTATTTTTCTTCCTATTTTTCTTCCTCCCTTAACGAAAGTCATCATCATCATCATCATCATCTTCATCACCACCATTATCATCATCATCATCACTACTAACATTTGATTATTACATCACAATCACAATGAGCCAATCTTTTCAATCTCGTTCAATTATAAATATCATCTATTTTTGCTCGTTACCAACCCAAATTTGATCAATGCAATTTAATATGAGGTTAATTATCATCATCATATTATTTGCACGTCATTTTTTTTGGGACAAATCAATATATTGTGTACTTTATCCGATCTAATAAACTACCATATATATTAATTTTGGGTAACTACCAAAATTGAAACCAAATTAATTTAATAATCATCATTCTTTAACCAACTGACTAAAAAGTTTCCAACAATTAACTCTCAGTCGGAAATGTTTTTCTATGAAATAATTTCCTTCATTATTATTACCTTGAATTTGCGAATCATTTTTAGTCTCAGAGAAAACAAAATCAATCAATTTTATCAAAATCGAAGACGCGACAAGTACAATTGATTAATTGTTCTTGGTCTAAACTTGAATCTCGTAATTAGATGAAATGATTTCGTGCCGATTTCTGTAAGAATCAATGAGAAATAATTAATAACATTATAACGAAGATGATTATTAATTTACTTTGATAATAATGAAAGAAAAATTGTAATTATGGTCAACAGAAAATTATTAAAATCACTTATTCCAATGGAAAGGTTAAACATGTAATTAAAGTCGATGGTCAGTGTCTATGAATGACCAACCAAGGAAGGTAATTGATCATCAGAAAATGTAAATCACAATTGTCATCCGATAATCTATAAAGTGATTAGGTGAAAAGGAGGATCACAATTAAAGAATGATAAATGATAAAGTAAACTAAGATTGCGATGATATAAATGACCAATGAAAGGAATTTAAAAATAAATCATTTTCATTAAAAGGTTAATCATCATTTGGTGAAGACGAATCACCTTTGTTGATTTTATAAATACCTTTGAATTTCAGGTACAGTCGAGGGGACAAATTTAGTTGAAAATTCCCGCTCCGTATAATGACCTAAACTTTTGGTCTAAAAGTTAAGGTCACTTATTATTAAGGTATGTGTTTACCTTAATGAGATTGTTGATAAACCATGTGAATTGTAACCATGTGCTTCTTGTAAATCAACTAAACTTAACTATTAATATCTCCAATTGAATTGATTGTCATTGAGACACAATTAACCTCATTCATGATCTAAATCAACATCTTAACGAATTAGGTAAGTGATTAACCTTTTTTTTATGTATTAGAATCTGAAAAAAACAAATAAGCAAACAACAATTCTGGCTCATTTCGGTCATCATGTCTCATGGTTACATGAGAATAATATTTCAAATGATTACCCGGTTTAACTTTGTATCTGAATAGTTGTGTGAGAGAAAGAGTGTAGAAATTGTTAGGAAGAAAGAAAAGAAAGACAAAATTTGAGAGAGAGAGAGAGAGAGAGAGAGAGAGAGAGAGAGAGAGATTTCTTCTGTTCCAATCAGCCTAATATATCCTCCTCTATCCACTCTCACCTATTGAGATTCCACATTCTGTCACTGTTACACCGAGCCGTGTGGTGCCGTGCTCAACCAGCCACAACTAGTGGATTTCTCAGGCTACAGCGAGCGGCCCCTTCTGCCATTGGCTTAAGAAGGGGAGCCCTAATGGCCTTTAAGGGGCGCCTGGAGACTCTCCCCGTCTTACCCCTTCTAGATGTCACCATCTAGGGAGGCTGACTCCCTCACGGGAGCCATTTCAGCTAACGGGTGCTGCCCTCTCTTTCTCGTATGTCAGAGAGAGAGATAAACCCAAAAAGAAAGAGAAAAAGAAAATATTGTGAGAAAAATGAATGATGAGGATGAGAAAAGGCGAAAGAAAAACCAGAATCTTGGTGGAAACTTGCGCCTGTGTATCCATGATGGATATTAGAATTGTATCCATTCTGAATGTTGTGAACTTTTCGATCGATGATGGTGAAAAGGGGGAGAGCTGGAGAATCCATGGAATAGAATGAAATGCTTCTTAAGATTCATCTCAAAGCTTCCATTCCAGGATATCCCTCTCCTCAATTTCTCCCTCTTCGAACTTACTCTCTCTCTCTCTCTCTCTCTCTCTTTTACTTCCCTGTTGTTTTTTTTCTCTTCCTTTCCTTGTCTGTGTATTCCACTGTCTGTAGTATGTGTGGGTATGTGTACTCTTAAAATGTACACACACATATACACAAACACTCACCGAGAGTGAGAGAGACCGAAACCCAAATCAATCTCGACCGTCAATGAATATGAACAATGTGTATTCCCACTTCGATGCCTTTAGACATTTGAAATGACTTTTTTTTTCTTCTATTCCAAAGTAAAAATTTTGAATAAACAAATCCAATTATGTTCATCATTATATCTTTAATATGTTCACCTTGATTCCATTGATCATCTTAAATCAATTGATAGTTTTTACCTTTCCAAGTCTAGTCCTTTGATTTTCTGTGTTGTCAGTGTTAAACAATCGCGAATCACATCAATAACTAATTGTGAGGATTTACCATTGATACCAATCAATTAACTTGTGACAATTATGTTCAATCTTGGTGGATATGTGATTGCACTGGTAGAAAACAAAGGAAAGATTAAATTATTAGGTTAGTATCTTGATCATCTTAATTACGATTAGTTGATTTACCTTCATTTCCATTGTAGTTTGTTTCCATCAGCGATTCCATTAGATTAATCCAACCATTACCTGTGTTTGTCTCTCTTTCTCTCTCTCTTCATGGATAATTAAATATTAATCATGATTTGTTGTTAATTAGTCGAAGGTGTTACATCTTTTACATAATTAATTCAATTGGTTAACAAGAAAAAAAAACGTGAACTCATTTATTAGGAAAAAAAGAAGAGAAAAAAAAATTCATCATCTGGTTCAGAGATTTGGGTTCGTTTTAATTGTTTCCCTTTCTTTTTCTCTGTCTTTTTTTCTTCATCTTCATCAAATTGACAAAAAAGAAGACAAATAATCAATGAAGAGAATTTTTTTCTTCATCAATCAAACAATTAGAGTGAATGAGAGTCAATGAGATTCTGACCATTGGTCATTGTTATTGACATTTTCTTTTTAATTTCTTTCGAAACTCAATCGAAACAAAAACAAAAAGAACCAACAATTTATTAGTAATTTCATTTCGAACTCGCGATTGACCAAAACAACAGGTCAATTCTTTTTGACCAACTGACCAGAGAAAGTCGAATATCATAATCAGTAAATTCGATTGTTTCTTCCTCATCATTTAAATAGCAAAAAAAAAATCTTCAATCACACAACCGAATTTCATTTCGACCTCTCACCTTAATCTTAATCATTCTGTTAGAATAAAATTAATCTAAAATAATAACGTTCATTAACTTGATCTCCACTCAATGACCATTAGTTGATTAAGTTAATTTCTCTTTAATCATAGTGATTAAAGTTCTCAACGTAATCCAAATTATCCATTAGATGTTCACCTTTACCATTTTCATATTAAATCTTTTTCTTTTCTTTCTCTTATATAATATCATCTCTTTTTTTTTGCTTCTTTCTTGTTGGTCATCTGATGACGATGATTCTCTATGGGTGATTCTTGACCATCATCTTCAGGCTCAGCAGCAGAAAGAACTGATCGTGATGAGATACTTGAAATTAATGGTAAATCTCTCGAGACTTCAACTCACCAAGAAATCATTCAACATATACACCAGGTAAGACTCAGTGTGCTCTCATCTTAAATATCGTATTGTAATTACAGTTTAATTGCTCCACTATTCAATGGTGAATAATTAACATGCCAGCATTTGATTATCTCATATTCATTAGTTTCTGGTTTCTCAGTTTAAATCTTAATCGTTTCTAGAACCAAATCAACCTTAGTGTTATTATCAATCTATTTATACACTGGAATTAAAATATTACAGTTTAATTATTTAATTCGTAACAATTAAAGTCTATCCAATTTTCATTATAATTATCTCTTACCTTTAATTGTTTTTGTAGCTCTTCCTATTGTGGTTAATCTGGTTGTTGATTTTAAGTTCAATCAATTGAACTGGAAAATTGTATTAACTACAATTAACTTTTTTTCCTTTTTGTTTTTGTTTTTGTTTTCAACCACTGATTAGCAATCAATATCTCTCTGAACATTTCATGATGATAACAATCAGAACTTTTTCACCATTAGGATATTAAATTGTTCAAATGAGAGAAACAATCAACAAATTATCAACTTTATTTTTTTCGCTTCTTCTTTTTGAATTGAAAGACAATCAGAATGAAATGTTGATCGTCAATGGTTAAGTAACAATTAACAATCAATCATTAAAGGTTCATTTTCATGAACATGATGATGGTGAAAATTTTACACATGAATGGAAATCCCTTCAGGGGATAATTCAAGGTGTGGTTGTTGTCAGTTAGGTGGGTGGATGGTTGTGTTGATTTCTCGAATCTGATCGAGTTCAGATTCTGTTAGAACTTTTTTTTTTGTTCTAATCTCTTTTACCTGTTCCATTGTCGCTTTCATCACATCAACAATTAACTATTTTCCTGTCAACAAATTGGTTTGATTTGGATTATTTTCCAAATTAAAATCTATGGGTAGTTGATTGTTTATCTTAATTGCCTGAAGTTATTGATTGTAATTTAAATTGTTCCAATGGATCATTTTGATTTGGTTTAAATTGTTTTCCTTTAGTTGAGTTTAATTGTATAAAGTAAAGTTTCAATTGTTGTCATGTTGATACTTTGATTGTGAGTATTGGTTTATTAATTGTCACTTTTATTTTTTCACAATTTGTTTTTGTTTTCAACTTATCAACAATTTAGTTTGTCACTTTTGATTATAACAATTAACTCACATGTTGATCATCTCATTTTTAATTCAGTTTGAGTTAATTATTGATGCAAATGGTTTATCATTAAGATGATTATCTTGATCATAATCATTATCCAAATGAGTAGCAATCAAAAAAGTTTCCCAATCAATTGTTAATTGTTGTTGCTTTTCAATTCCCTTTATTGGTCATTCAAGTTTAATAGTAACTCTAATTACTTTCTTAGATTAATCAATTGATCTGTAATTAGATTCAACAATCAATCAGAATTTTATTCATTTTTTGTTGTTGTGATCACAATTATCGGTGTAAATATCACAATTAATCAACCATAAATCAAATATATGAATTAATTGAACCAGAAAAAAAGTAATTACATTAATACAAATTTAGTTTTTTTTTTATTTCTCAGTCCAAATTACAATTATCAATATGAACTGAATTTAATTAATTGTTCAACAAAAAATGAACAAAATGAAAAAACTAGGAATCAATAATCAATGAGTAAACTAAATCAACTTAAATCTGATATAAAATATTTTTCCAGTTAAATTGATTTGATTGATTTTGAAATTGAAAGT
This sequence comes from Panonychus citri, assembly GCF_014898815.1. Classification (NCBI taxonomy): domain Eukaryota; kingdom Metazoa; phylum Arthropoda; class Arachnida; order Trombidiformes; family Tetranychidae; genus Panonychus; species Panonychus citri. The sequence goes on along the minus strand of NW_026515543.1, from coordinate 2,517,392 downwards.
CAATCGATTGGGAAACAAAATTGTGATTTAATTTAATTTAATTCAATTGCAATGATTTTGTTGTTTAAACTCAATCAAATCAACATTTGCTTGTACACAATTTAGTCAACTTAATTTAAAATTAAACTTTTCCCTTTCTCTTAGCAATTAGTTAATCACTTTTATAAACATTTAATTATTGTTCGTATCGTTAGTTAATCACCATCGTAATTGTTGATTATTGATTGTTTCAAGTTTCGTTGAGAATTAATTTTCACCTTGATCATGATGATCATTATTAACTATTGATTAAATTGATCAATTAACTTCCTGTTTCCCATTGATTGTTAATCACCATTGAAATCACCAATTGTTAATTGTTAATAATATGATTAATGATTGTAATCAATTTCAAATGGGTAATGTAACTCAACTAAATTAAGATTAAACCACTTGATTAACTAACAATTAGCAGACTTAAATTATTAATACGTTTACAATTAAACAAATTTCAAGTTAATTCAGTTTCATATTTAGTTCAATCCAATTGAATTGCAAAACTTAACAATTAACTTTGATTGTATCACTTTGAACAGGCAATCCTTATTTTTCATTAATTCACCCAACAATTAAATTAATTTTTTCTCCTAATCATTAACAATTGATGAAAAGAAATGTTTAACAATTAAATAAACACAAAATTTAATTGAATACAATGTTGATTATTATTGTTAAATACAAATGAATCTGGCAAACAATTAATTCATGATTATCAAAGGCTTCTGAATGAAGGTAATAACAATTAAAATAAATTGTTAACTATTAACTTATCAAGTTAAACGGTTCAACAATTAAATGATAATCTTTTAATTTTTTTGTTCTGTTAATTGTAAATAATTATTAAATGATAATCAATTTTTCAACCCAAATGGTTGAGTAAAACATTTCCAGTGACCAAATTGATTGTAACAATTAACTCGATGATTGTTTGGTTGTATTTATTTAATTAGATTAAATTTTCAATCAAAGGTAATGAGATAATCATTGTAACAATTAAGGTAATCATAGATGAGAAAAAATTTGGACCGATTATCATTAATTTCCAGAAAGTAAATCCAATGTTTTTATCGTTGATACGAAATAGAAAGTAACCAATCTAATGGTAACAATTAAGAGAGACAATTAAATTAACGGTTAACAATAGTAATTAAATTGTAACTTACTTCATATTTACTTTTAATTGTTAATTGTTCTCGGTGAGATAGATTGTAAATTTGATTTAAACTTGCAAAGGAATTACAATTAACTTCAAGTAACCTTAAGGTTACATGGATTATGAATATCGGTGCAATTGAGTAATAAATTAATGGAAAGTGATTAAGATTAACTAATCTCCAGGAGATTTGATGATTAACAATTAGCGAGTTGATATTAACTATTAATTGGAGCAAGTTGATTGGATAAATTATCAATATGTTTCGTTTGAACATTGAATTTACTTTAATTGTTAACTCGATGATTTTGTTATGAGTTGAACGGATTTTGTTAATTGTTTGGGATAAATTGTCAGTCTTAGTTTGATCATTTGAAAGTGAAACAATTAACTGATTAATGTGATTAAATGAAGCTGAAATTAGTATTGATAGTTCAATTAAAAATGGACCATGAAGTGACCATGTAATTATAATTGAATAGTATTTGATTAAGAGAGTGATTAGTTTTACAATTAAATCGGTGAAAACTAATTGCTGTCTAATTGTTGTTGATATTGATGTTGACCAATAAATTTCAATTCCAATGATTAACATAAATATAATTGTTGACATTTTACGTTTTGATGAGATGTAATTTAAATTGTTAATTGTTGGTGGTAAATTAATTTCATCCCAAAGTAAATTAATTGTTTCAATATTTGATGAATTAAATAATAATTGAACATCAATTAATATATAAAATTGATAGAAATCAATAACCAATTGATTAAACGTCTCAGTTATTTCATTGTATTCAATATAATCTGTAACAATTAACTGATTATATCTATTAATTAGTTGAGTGATTAAACAAATTATCAAACTAAGATTCCAGAGACATTTAATTGTTACACTTGAATTGTAAATATTATCAAGATAAAAGTTAATTATCTTAATAGGTGGTGATTCAGTTGAGACATTTAACTGATAACCAATCATAATTTTCACAATGATAATTACTACAATAATCTTCAACAATTAAAACTAATTGTGAGGAAAAAAAGTTTTCTCAAAAAGTTTTCACCAATCTCCAAACATATACAATGTAATTCAATTCAATCTTTACAATGAAAGAAAACTTGATTCTCCTTTAAATTGCTGACAAAGTTGACATTTATTAATAACACAATTGATTTGATTATTGATGACATTTGATGACAATTTATTTTAATTATGTTACGAACAAAAGTAAATTGAAAAAAAAATGTGTCGACAAAAATTTCTCCAAGTAACTCCATCTATCGGAGTGAATAAAAGTCACTCCACAAGTGAATTGCCAAAACAAAGGAATGGGCGTTGGCCTTTTCTCCAACAGGTAGATTCGAATGTGGATCGATTTTTAATCGATTCTTGGTACCGCGAATTTCAAACTTTCTCTTTGTCTTTTTCTTTCTTTTCAAAAAGTAAAGATTTTCTTTTCTTTCAAATCTCCAATCGATCGGTAGAATCGATTAAATTAAATCGAACTTGAAACAATCGATTTTTCGGTTGATCCATTAGATAGAAACTGAAATTCTTGTTTTGTTTGTGTTAACTTTTTGTGCTCTCAAACTTTTAACTTGTTGAATTGATATTTTTTTTTTATTCTTTTGTTTTTTTGTTTCCTTTTTTTGTGTTTTAAAAAAAATTGATTTTTGTTGTTGTTGTAATATTTTGTTTTAATTCTGTGTTCACTTTTGTTCTTACAATTGAAACTCTAGTGTATACGGACAAGGACCATTTGTTTGAGGGTCAAACGTCGGAAAGGTGGACCAAAACAGGAGCCATCATCATCTTCATCAGCATCTTTTGCTGCCGTTGATTCAACCGAACCAAGTGATTATACAACAGTTGAGAAGAGTTTGTTTAAACCTAGTAGTGCCTGTGAAGGTGACACTGAACGTGTCGAATTGTGCGATGAAAATATGGAATTAGTTGATTTAATAACGAGAAATTTAAACTCTGGTAAAGTACAAATACATAGAGGCCATCATAGGGAGGTACCTGTTGACGTTCCTGAATCATTTGTTGGTATGGTAAAGCAGAAACCTCGCTATCCACCTCCACCAGAACATCGTATAAATAATCATCCTCCTGCACCTCCAAATTCAACAACATCTTTAACATCAACCCAACAAATATCATCATCAACATCAATCACAACCAATAACAATAATACCACAACTATTGCCACCAACATCACAACCTCCGCCGCCGCCGCCGCCACAACATCATCATCATCTTCATCGTCAAGTAATAATGTTAACAATAGTAATAATGATGATAAAACCATGGTTGATGGTGAAACCCATTGTAGATCATCACCTTCTTCAAAGACCAAATTAGATGCTGATAAATTGCGAAAATATTCTGAAGATATTAGCCGAAAGAAAACTGAAGATGAATTCCTGAGAACCTCATTAAGACAAAGTAAAAAATTGAAACAATTGGAACATATAAAGAGAAAAGTTAACCAAGACCAAGATAATACCGAATTGTCATCAGCTGTTAATGATGCTTTTGAAGGTGATGATGAAGTTTTTGATCAAACAGAAAGTAAGTTAACCATTTTAGAATTGTATTCTAAAAAGAAAATAGAAACAATTATCACAATCATTGGTGCATTTTCTTGTGACCAGAACAAGTGAGAAGAGGCCAAAGAGATAATATCATTGAAATTTTATGAGAATAGAAAATCGTATGTTTGACTTTTGTTTTGTTCTTCTTTTTTTTTCTTCTCTCTCTCTCTCTCTATCTTTTCATCTCTTTCTCACAGCTCTTCCTAGCATAGATTTAAATCCAATTTTAGACCGAGTTGTCCAACAATTAAATGATGAATTAAAGGAACTTGTAACCAAAACTGATTTAACTAAATTAGTTGATGTTTATAACAATATTATGCAACAAAAACAGAAGCAACTTTCCTTGCCATGTGTATCCATACCGGCAACTGATCTCCTGAGTGACATTGTTATGCTTTCACAAAAGGTTAGTCAATTAATCAAACATAATTATCATTACTATGGTTATTGTTAATTACTTATTATGAGTCAACAATAATTTATCAAATAATCATTATTATCAATTCATTTTCTAACATCTTACTTTTTTCTTTCTCTTTATCTCCTAATCTTGTGTATGTGTTTAATCATCATCATCATCATGTTAATAATTATCCTGATAATGTATTTTCTCATGGTTTCATTTCAATCTAAAAAAAACATCAACATGAAAAAAAATTAACAACTTTAATAACCTTCACTTATAATCATCTCACTTGTATAATTACATCACCTAAAAAAAACACAACAATAATGATTGTTCAACCTGTTCCTATGTGTGTGTGTATATACTTGTGTGTTCAATCAATCTAAAAACAATCATAATTTTCATCAATTATTTATTTCTTAATTACCCTGATTATATTTTAATCATGATGATGATTAAATGACTACTAGTATCCAGAAAGTAGCGAGGCAGCGGAACTACTTGAAATACTCACTCGATTTGAATTGGAAGGACTTTGTTTCGCTTATGATCGTATTGTACCAACGGTAAAAGATTTTCAATTATCACCATTAAAATCTGATCATCAAACCATAACAAACGGCCAAGGTAAATTTAAAACAAAATTTATCATCACACTCACATGAAATGTTCAAAAGACTATTAATTAAAAGGATGTTCACTTAATTGATTCATATCAACAACAACAACAAAAAGAAATGCGTGTATAACAATCATGAATGTTAACATGAATTTCTCTATCTTGTAATTAGTTGTACCATTTAATTTAGTTAAAAAAAAATTGTATTAATATTTTTCTTTTCTCATGATCAGATGTTAAAATGGAAATTGAAGACACGTTGAATTCCGGATTAGATCCAAATGTTCGGATCGTAATTATTGAGAAATCAACCGCTGAACCTCTTGGTGCCACCGTGCGAAATGAATCTGATGGTCGTGTGATAATCGGTAGGATAGTTAAGGGTGGAGCTGCTGAAAATTCTGGTTTACTTCATGAAGGAGATGAAATACTGGAAGTTAATGGTATTGAAATGAAAGGACGAAATATCAATCAAGTTTGTGACCTTTTAGCTGAAATGATAGGTAACTAAGCAAAAAGAAACAACAAATTACAATTATATGATTTATATTGTCAATTCCAAAAGAGAAAACTTCATCTTTCTCAATTGGAAATAACAATTCAAACATCATGAATTAGCAGAAAAAAATAATATTTCTAAACTTTTACTTTCTTTCTTTTTCCTCTCTCTCTCACCATCATCACCATTATCATCTTACAGGAACATTAACTTTTGTCATCAACTCGAGAGATCAAATTGCCACCAATCCATCCATTGATAATCATTCTCCACGTATTTACCTGAAAGCACTTTTTGATTATGATCCAGACGATGATGTTTACATACCTTGTCGTGAATTGGGTCTATGTTTCTCGAAAGGTGATATTCTCGACGTGATTGATCAAACTGATACTAATTGGTGGCAAGCATATCGATTTGGTGAACAGGATCAATCACTTGCAGGACTAATTCCCTCTGTACATTTCCAGTTGCAGTGAGTGTTTACTGATGATAAATTTTCTTCTCTCTCTCTCTCTCTCTCTCTCTCTCTCTCTCTCTATTTCTCATTTAGCTATATTATGACATTTAATCTTATTGCCTTTTCTTTTTGTTTCCTTTTCTAATTTCCTCACAATTCAGACGAGATGCAATGCAACAATCAATGCTACTCGATAGTAATAACACATCTGCTCATAATTACAAGAATCACGCCAATAAAAAATCCGCATCTTCCATTTTATTCAATTGTGGTAAAAGATATCATAACAGGAGGAAAAAGCATCGAAAAATGTTGGGTAAGCATATTCTTATCATCATCATCATCATCATCATGGTTTTATGATGATCTGTGAAATCAAAATAAATCACACTTCAGACTTTTCAATATCAATTTAGTTTCGGAACATTAACTCAAAACGTTATATTGATTGTACGCTGTTGTTTTTTACAGGCTTAGTTTCTGGAACAGATGAAAGTCTAACATATGAAGAGGTTTCTATTTATTATCCAAGAGCCAATATCAAGGTAAATTTATCATTTTCTCAATCGATAAGTAAACAATTATATTAATTTTTATAAAATTTTCTAAATATATAATCATTTACAGCGACCGATTGTATTAATTGGCCCAACTAACATTGGACGACATGAGTTACGACAGAAACTTATGCAAGACTCTGAGCGATTTGCAGCAGCGATACCTCACACATCAAGACCTCGACGAGATGGTGAAATTTCCGGAATCGATTATCATTTCATATCACGTCAAGCCTTCGAGCAAGACATTAAAGATGGTTCGTAATGACAGTTGATCAAACTGATTATTAATTATGCATATGTGAGGATAAACTTTGTGGGTGCAATCAAAGCAGAAAATCAAATTGACCTATTGAAACAACCGTCTCGCAGAGATAACTGTCATCAGAAATTGTCTTTTATGTTAGCTGTATCAACAAGTTTACTCTATTAACTTAAATGACAATAATGTTGTGGTTATTCAGGTCACACTTTTGCTTTCACCTTTTCATAAAATGGCCGCACCCTGTTCATCATTATCATCATCATCATCATCAATAGAAACTTCAAAGATGACTGATGATTATTATCTTAGCCTGTATTCATTATAATCTAACTTTGTTTCTCTCTTTGTTTTAATAGTGTTTTAACAAATTAGATCTTAATCATTATTATTATTAACTCAACCAACCATCATTATTACAACAAATATACTAATCTATTATCATAATTGTTTTTTTTCCCATTTCTCTATTTGTTAACAGGAAAATTTGTTGAACATGGACAATTCGAGAAAAATTATTACGGAACCTCCTTGAGTGCTATTGAAGCTGTTGTACAGTCTGGAAAAATTTGTGTGCTCAATTTACATGTTCAAGCGATTCCAATGTTAAGACAAGGACATGCCGGTAAAGATTAATTAACAATTAATATTAACTGTAACTTATCAAGTTAACAGTTGTGAACATTCAACAAACTGAAAATTTTGTTTCTCATCACAATCAGTCAAACAATCAAAATCATCACATCGTCAAACCCGTAAAGATCAGAGTATATTTATAACTCAAATCAATTGTATCTTAATTGATTATCAATCGGGTTATTAGAAATAGATTTGATAATAATAAATTTCATGTCTACTAATTGATTAGCATTGATTAATTTTAAGGTTGATCAATAATAATACAAAAAAAAAACATGAAAAAAGCTCAACAAAATTAAGTTTGGTTATCCATGTAATTGTTTAATGTTTTTCAACTATTTTTATCCAGTTAAAACTAATTTGATTATTATGGTTATTATTGTAGTTACATCATAATAATCAACTACTAAACAGGGTGTGTATTATTTTACTCGACCCATTAATATACTTGCCCATCCAAAGATATTGAATTACCTGTATTTTGATTGTTTGACTTTTCGTTTAGGTTGATTGTTGTTTTTTGTTATAATACTTTGATTGTGATTGTCTAAATTTATTCATTTTTTTGCAAAATCTTTTTTTCAAAGGTGCCAAGCTTAAGCCTTACATCGTTTTCGTGGCTCCACCGACCAACATTGAGACCTTAAAACGAGTGATCGCCTCAACGTACCGAGGTCAAGAAGAAGGCAGCAACTTACCTTTAAGCGAACTCCAGTCGATAATTGATGAAGCCCGTGATATTGAAGCTCGTTTTGGTCATCATTTTGATAAAGTTCTTGTGGTCAACGAGATTGAACAAGCTTATCAAGAACTGTTGAGAGTAATCAATGTATTGGAAAGAGACTCACAATGGATTCCAAGCATTTGGTTAAAATAATCAATTATATTTAAAAGAAAACGAAAACAAAAACGTTTAATCAACTGGACCATCAATCTAAACAATTTAAAATGAGAAAGCAAAAATCGTCAAATCAATTCAAATATTATAATGAAGGCTAAAGATCTAGATGAATTATGATTTTAAGATGATATTATTATTAACTATTATAATTATAATTATTATTATTATTATTGACATTATTATTATTACAATTGTGTAATTGATTAACGGAAACGATCTGGATATGTTTTGATAATTTTCACATTACACAAATATTGAAAAGAGAAGAGCAGAAATAAATTGATGATCAATTGATTCATTGATTTATTTACTGTAAATTAAATGACGATAAATCAACTTATTTAAAATCTTTAAATTGTTGACGAAAATGAGACAAAATTAAGTTTACATGTAAATAAATAACAGTTTATTCAATAACACATGATGATGAGTTGATTATAATGATTATTAATTGTTCTTTGGGCCATAATAATATTAAATTGTTACAATTGTAATTTGGTAATTAATTGATAACATTTAGAATGAGAATTAATTTCCACTGGAAATTAATTGTCTCTTTTGAACTAAATCAATTCTCTTGGAAGCTCTTGAACCAAAAATAAAACACAACAATTGGTTAAGTATTTTAATTGTGTAGGAAGGACTCGAATAGTTAATTGTCTGAGGTAATGTGTATGAGGTAATTTTCGGTTAACAATTAGTTAATTGTGCAACCACAGCAGCTTTTCTGTGGATAATTTGGAGCAAAGACAAACCTTTCCGTCCCATAGACCCAAAAGTGTCCGAGAAAAGTTTTCCACGAATAATAAACTCGAACTATTGGAATTCGAGCAACTTTTTGTCTCTAACGAGAATCACTAATTAACATCAATTCGATCATAATTGTTGAGAAATTTGTCCTTGACCAATGGTCAAGGAGATGTTTACTTACATGGAATACTGGTTTTCCCTTGTTAATGTAACGAGCGATGTGTTTGTCCATTAATTCAATTCCATCGCGATTTATATTTGAATCTTGAAAATATTCAATTGTTTGCATCTGAAATTAAACGGCTCGAGTTAATTAATAGTTTCCAATTAACTTTTGTAACCTGAAAACATTGAGTTGATTACATTTTCATCCGTTTCATTGAGTATTAAAGTTCCTGAAGCTTTTTTCACCATGTCCTTGGGTATGTCCGAGTGTTCAATTAAGCAGCTATCGAAATTTTTTGCCCTTTGATTGTAATTATAAGATAATTATCATTGAAATTTGATTAGAATTTTATATAAAATGAGATGAGTGATTAGTTAATTATTTACCATGTAACAAAAAGCGCAACGTAACAAACAATTTTCCCTGTTCCAAGACAAGGGTCACATCGCTGGACACCAGTCGCCTTACACTGACCACACTTGACCTTACCACCGGTACAATGAACGCAAGTGTGATCTCCCGTGGTACTAAAACCATTACACCAGCTACAATCAACCTACAATTTAGTAAATACCAACAACAATAAATAATACAAAGAGTAACAATTTCCAATGGTTTACTTAATTGTCTAAGATGTAAATTTAATTGTTACCTTACATCGTCCACGGCAAAGGTTACAAGTGATTCGACCCGTTTCATTGCAAAAGTGGCACATTTGAATGTACTCAGTGTGAGGAACCGGAACTTGAGATGTTGTAATCCGAGTTTCAAACGAATCGGGTGTTCGAACATGAATCTCCCATGGATCGGGTGGTGGTCCACATTTACGACTGTCCAGATCAATTCCAGCATAAGAATCAAATGCCCAACCAACTGATCGAGTCTCTGTCAATGTTTCCAATGTATACTAGAGATTGGACATTAAATCAAAGGTAATCAAGTCATTCTGAACAATCAAGTTAATTGTATTACCCGATATGAGCTGTAATAGTCCATCTTGGTGATGACCATTTCCTTTACGGCCTTTTTACCATAGCAAAGAAATCGTTCAACGTGATGTAAAAGCGCCTGTCGAACATCATCTTCGGACATTTCGATTATTCTAAACAATCAATAATAAGAGTACGAAGTTGGTCAGAAAGGGAATGTTGAATAAGTTTTTAAAAGAAAAAGAATCAAGAATAAATTTTTTCATTTTCCCTTTTCTTTTCTCGGTTTCTCGATTTCTCGAACCATTAGAACCATTGAACTTATCGAATATAAATAAAAGATTCTTACCCTGAAAGTGGTAATCGAACAATTTGATTACATTTAGTTGATTCTTGATTATCTTCATTTGCCACCGTCGTTGGTGCAAACGGAGGCGGTGGTACTTCAACTGTAGTAAAGTTGTAATCAGATTAACAATTAGCAAAATAATAACAAATCAATTGATTGATTGTACGAATGTTAAATGAAAACAATTTACCTCTTTTATCAAAATTTTCCGCTTCTCCATAACCAAGAATCCTACTTAATGGATCCATTGATTAACCTTTAATTGCCTCTCACAATTTATCTTGCAATCAATAAATTCATAACTGTAATACAAATTTAATTAGTCCAACAAATATTAATTATCTTTAATCAACATTAAAGGTAAACATATGTAATCATTACTGGAGATTTGTTTTTACTTTGTATTCTGATTTCATGAGTCATGCTCATACTCATGAATTTCATCATGACGATGAGCTGAACAATTTGAATCATAAATTATCACCTTAACTTGAATCCATCAATTGATTGTTACAATTGGATTAGTTTATTAAATTGAAACTTTAATCTTAGTTCATTGATTAGGTTTTGATGGTTTTTCCCTTTCTACCTGTAATTAACTTCTAGAATTGAAGACAATTAACTCAATCCGGTGTGAATTAATATGAATAGTTGAAGGTTGTTGTTGTTGATTAAATTGTTGAGAAAATTTAAATAAAACCAATCATTTAGTAAATATAAACAATTAACCAAATAATAACAATTTTGTTTAAGTAAAACCAGAAATTCAAGTAAAAATTTGTTTCTCAACAATTTAAGTTCCTTATGATGATTAACCATACAAATTGGTAAACAATTTAAATTTTTTGCCCTTCACAATCAACTGGCCACTTTGATTATATATTTATTAAATCAAATTCATCAATCAAATTGTAAATAATTAACAATTGAAAAGAGTTGAAATTACTTTGTATCCACAGAGAGACCTTGAAGTTACAATTTATTTTCATTTCTATCATAATTTAGTTAATTCTGACAATTTAGATAATCTTTTAATCTTAAATACAATATTTAAATAATCTAATTGTTTCCATAATAATTCAACAATTAAGCTTAATTTGCACCTAAAGATCATGATTAAGGTGCAACAATTAAAATAGCTTACGGGCTAATATACATCATGGAATCAAATATTAATATTATTTAATTGGTTAAAAAAAATTGCAAAATATAATTAGTTAATCATCATAAGACTAATAAGAATTCATTTTTTTTTAATTTACAAAGAATAGCAATTTAATTACAATTAACTTTTCTATTATTTGAATTGAGTGATGATGATGATGATTGTGAACAATATAACACTTAAACCATTTGGATCTCATTTTATTTTCATCTTGATTGTTGATTAATCAACAACTTGTTGTCAATTTTTAAATTGTTATCGACAATTGAATTAAAAGTTTCCTTCAGATTATTATTTACTTTAATTCTTGACCATTCTCAACCCTTAATTGTCAGCTTAATAGTGAAATTTTCGTTTGGTTGATTAACTTGTTATTGATTAACCTTCGGGAAAGTTGTGATTTACCTGATCACTTACATTGTATTAGTTAATCACCACTGTCCTTCATTTAATTACCTGAGGATTAGTTGATTGTTCAATTTATCACCAACAACTTGTAATCTCATCATTAACATAGTGAATCTTTTGCTTACACAGATTAACAATTAACTATTTTAATTGAACATAACCGAAATCAACTTTCCTCCGATTGGATTGAAATTGATTTCGGATTCTTTAAACTTGTTAACATTTAAATCAAAGTTTACAATTTAAGTTTCGTCAACAATTATGACCTTGTCGTTTAAAGAAAGGTTAATTTACACAATTCGATTGCCGTTGTTGTTTATTGTTTTTCTATGGCAAGATGTTTATTGTTACTTTAAACGCAAGAAAACTGACCCGTCGATCCGTTTGGACGGTAAATTAGCTCTGGTCACTGGTGCTAATCGAGGGATTGGTCAGCAAATTGCTGCCGATTTATATGAAAGAGGTGCCCAAGTGATTCTCGCTTGTCGCGATTACAGTTCAGCGTTAAAGGCTTGTGTTGAAATCGCCAATGGTCAAGAAAATGATCCTCGATTAGTCCCAATCAAATTAGACTGTGGATCTTTTAAATCAATTCGTGAATCTTGTGTCCACCTTTTGTCCACTTACAATCAGTTGGACATTTTAATTAACAACGCTGGTATGGTTGGGTCAAAGGTGAAAACTTTCACCGCCGATGGATACGAGGAAACTTGTCAGGTCAATTTTCTGGCTCCGTGTTTGTTGACTTATCATTTGATGCCACTTTTATCTAAATCAACTTTCGGTGCTCGTGTTGTTATGGTTACATCGGAATTTAATTTACTTCCAATTGGATTTAATTCTGATCTTTTCGTCCAATCATCTCAAGCTTATAATGGACTAATTAACTATTCAATGTCCAAGTTTGCCCTAAATGGAGCAGTGATCAAACTGATTGACCAGTACAAGGATAAAACCAATGTAACAATCAACTGTGTCCATCCGGGTTGTGTTAAAACAGATATTGTCGGCCAAGGGTCATCGTGGGTCACCAGGTTAAGTAATCGAGGTCAACAAATGTTCAGAGGCATTTCAATCAAAACAGGAGCTCAGGGACCTCTTTATGTGGCTATTGACCCTTCACTGACCACTACAAATGGTCAGTATTTTATTGGTGGACACAAATTCAATCAAAACAAACGATTGTCCGATGAAAAGATGATCAATACAATTTGGAATTTTTTAGAACCATGTTTGATTCCTCTCGATCCCAATCACAACAATTAACGAGTTAATTTGTTCCTCTGTAATAACAACTTGTAAATATCAATTGGAAAATAACTTTCCAACCAATTTAAAGCCAATTAAAAGGTTGACAACCATTTTAAAAATAATCACATTGATTGTAAATGATTTAATTGGTTTGTAATATATAAAAGGATGAGAGATTTGTACAAACAAATGATATTTTTTTTCAGAATTAGTGTTAGTTGAACAAGATGCAAACTTTGATAAAAAATTAATGCAATTTAAGTATAACATGTATTTTTTGTCAATGGTCAAAAAGTGACTGTAAAGAGATGACAATTTTTGACTTGGATATGAAAATAGTATTTAAATAACGTTGAAGAGTTGAATTTCTAGCTAATTGTTGTCATCTTGTGTGCTGTAGTATAGATGGTAAATTGTAACGACGAGAACAATTAATATATAGATTAGTTAACATCCAACGCGAATACGTTTAACCAAAGTTGGAGGTTCTTCTGGTTTTGTTGCCCTTCGATTACTCCTACGAGGAAATCGAGAATCAGCTGATGAGATTGAACCATCTTCTTTATCATTTGAGGAAAGTGACGCAGCCGAAGCTGATGAAACCGATGGTGTTGGCTCGTCATCTTCGATATTTTGTACTGGACTATTGGAATTTTTTCCATTTCTACGAGAATGATATTTTATGGGCTCAGTTTCATCATCTTCGTCGTTTGGTTCAAGCTCTTCTTCTTCATCGAAACATGAATCTTTGTCTCCTTCATTTTTAGGGTTGAAACTTTCATCATTAGCATCTTCAGTTGCTCCTTCATCACAAGCACCACGGTAGAGATCACGAAGTCGAGCACGATCAGCTCTACTTCGACATTTGTTTTCAATAATGTTATCAGCACTGAGTTGTTGACTCGCTAACTTGGAAGCTATTCGTTGAGAACATCTTTTCGGCATCGAAGCAAGTTCCCTTGCTTTCTCTTCGGCACGTTGACGTTTCAACATTTCTGCCTCTATTTCAGCAACTTTAGGTAAGTAAGTTAATTTGAACCTTTCAGCTAATTCACGATCAGGTAAACTTAAACTTTGTTTCATTCTTTCAATTAGTTTCCTCCATTCTTCTTCATCATGGCAAATTACTGTCCAAGATTCTTTGAGTATTGATACAGGAATTCCAGTGGTTGATTTGGGTTCAGGCTTTGATTGTGTTGTTTTCAACCAATTCCATAAAGTAGTTTGATTTTTAAGACCAGAGGCCATTGTTTTATTAAAACCATTTATTTGATCATTCATTGGTGCTTTTGGCATTTCTTGAGTTTCTGTTTCTGTTTCTGCTTCAACTTCAATTTCCGCAGACTCTTTTTCTGGAGACTTCAACGTTTCCTCAATTTTTTCAGTTGCATCTTCTAAAAAAGTCAAAAACAATCAATTAGACACCAAAGTTAACAGGACCATCACCAGTTTAAGGCGAAAATTACTCACCTCTGATAGGAGAAGAAGTACCATTAACCATTTTCATTGGTTCTCGAAGCTTCTCGACAAGAATTTTGGCAACTCGAGGCTTTTCTCTAGTTAAGTTGAATAAGAAAAGTAAGAAAATTGAAGATAATTTAAAATCGATTAATTAATTCTCTTAACGTAATTATAACAAGAGACAACAAGTCTATTTGTTGTTAAACAAAAAGGAGTCCTAATGGCTAATGATTTTCAGTAAATCACTTTAACAATAAAACAATTAACTTACTTGTAAAGTCTTCGCCCGTGGAAATACCAATAAACATATCCTAAAGAATCTATTCCAATAGGTTTAAGTCTTAATCTGCCAGCAGCGTCTTTGACAAAAGTAGATGAATCGGGAGCCGAAAGTCGATAATCACATAATCTGTATAAAATTTGAACCTTCGTTCTTGCATGCAAAGAATGAAAATCGAGCCATTCAACTCTTTCTTCACCATTTTCGTCAAAAGAAACTTGAACCATAGGATTTTTAAATTTATCATTCTCTTCCCATTCTTTTTCCATTATCTTTCGGAAAAAACGATCATAATTAGCATCACTACAAAAGAAAATAGAAATTTTTTCGTTAAAATAAAATTAAAAAGATACTAAATAAGAGAAAGTATTATAGAAGAAGTGAAACTCTTACTTAATAGATTGGCCAAAGTATCCAGACAAAAGAGATTTAATTATCTTTTCAATTAGCCATCTTCCACTTTCATCACCTTCAGCATTGATTGGCTCTAAAATAGCTTCTTCCAGATCCTGTAAACCAATTAAATTACCAATTAAAATTAAGAATCAAAATGAAAGGATTTGAAAGAAAATAAATAAAATGATGAAATCACATAATAAGATTGTACAATCTAATTACTACATTGAGATACTTAAGTTTACGAGTGAAAATATAATTGATCAAACATACAAATCTCATCCAACTATTCAATTTAGTTAATTAGATTAAATTCCAATTATCAAGAGTAAAAAAAATGTAATTCAATGTGAATAAGCGGGGAAACAGAATGAGCCGGGAAAAGGTAGTAAAAATTTCGCGCCAAGAGATTGTTTTAAAAAGCAAATGATTTAAAAGAAATGAACTGAATTGAGAGAAAAGATTCAATGCAAATGAAAAAAAATCGAATATGAAAAAGGAAGTAGTTTAAGTGATTTATATAGACCAATAATCGAGGTCGAGTGAAAAAACGCAGGAAAATGTGTATAGTTAATAGTCAGGCGAGAAAAAAAACTATTTCGTATGAGAATAATTCTGAGAATGAACAAAGACTGTCAATGACACACACAAGGCCTTTTAAAAGATCATGAAAACCAGGAGAGAGAAAGAAAGAAAGGATTAATTCTACTTCATGTTCTAACTAGAGAAAAAAAAATGAACTAGCAGCCATTAAAGTAACTCGATTGATAAGTTGGAGAAAAAAAAATCTCAATGAGAAAACAATAACTTACCTCAAATTCAAATGCAGGTAATTTCAACTTTTTCTTAAATAAGTGACAGAAATGTGTGATACTGGCCACTTCCCAGTAAGATTGAAGTTCTTCTATTGGGAGAATAGAAAAGATTAATTATTAATTAGAAAAGAAAATGATGAAAGAAAATAATAATAAATAGAATGAAGAGAAAACAAGTTTTTCTTTTCCATGAATGATTATCAACCCGGGAAAAGAGATGCCGAAGATATTGACAAGATAATCAATACAATTGAAATTATTGCAACATTTTACAACTTACCTTGTCTTACTGATTCCATTTGAACAATTAATTAAATAAAGTGATTCAACAAATAGAGTTAATCAATTAATCAAAAGTTAAATTAGTTGAAAGATATTTAAACAAACACAATAACAAATATCTTTGTCTCTGAAAAGAGAGACGAGTAACTAATTCTAAGGAAAATGCTCGATGAATAGACTCATCTCGCTGTGAGAATAGACATTCGATCCCCGGTTCTTTTGAAAATTAAATCCATTCAAAAGTTAATCACAATTTAATCTCATTTAGATTATCGGATTAACTTGAACACAATTCCTTGAGAAATTTTCAACAATTAACGATAATAATTCATTTCAGTTTAACCATTAGAAAAAAAATGTTTCGTATTCATATAATTTAACATTTTCTTCATTTCAAATCTTTAATTACTTTTTGATTGTTTCAATTAAATTAATTGATTAGAATAATTTAGAAAATCTTTTTCTTAATTCTTATAATCCTTTTAAGGGTTTTATAATCTGTTGATTGAAATCCTTTTCAGAATTGATTTTCAAATTAGTTGATTGTTTTGTAAACTTGTTAATTGCTGATTAGTAAATTATAAACTTTGTATTATTTAAATAACAAAGTTAATCATGATTAGGTTTGCATTTATTTGTAATTAACTAAATATTTGATTTAAAGATGTTTGTTATTATTGATTGTATTGATTTGTGTTGGGATAACAAAATAATCAAGGTTTAATTTTGTTTCAAATTAATTGTTAGTTGGTATTTAATAATAACCAAAAAAAAAAGAGACAATTAAAAATAATTACTCACTAAACAAATTAATTGATTACCGATGAAACTGATGATGAACAAAATCAATTACTGACAATTAAAGTCAACGTGTTAATCACAACGTACACTAATTATTGAAGTATTTTGATGATAATTGGTAATGACAATTAAAATCCATTAGGAACCAAATTGGTCAAGTTATTCAACAACAAGGATGCAGATTATTTAATCCCCAAAGAGATTAACCTTAATCGCGACTGATCAATCATTTAAGATCGGGTGTTGATGATCCTAAATAAATTCTTAAATCGTCAATTGTTGATGGAACCAATTTACATTTAATTGTCGATGATCTTGATCTTTTATGAGCCTCGAATCTATGACAACCACCAAAGGAGTAATAATAATTACCACCTTCAGATCCTTTAATCCAAAGTACATCAATCGGTGGGATTTTACTTTCATCAATTTCCTAATATAAAAACAAAACAAAGATAATTAAGTTAACCAAATTAACAAAGAACAACAATTAAAAAAAACAACCAAATTTAAAAAAGATATCAAATCAAATGATCCAAGAAAAGAAAACAAAACAAAACAAAACTGAGATGAGATGAGAATCTATTAGATTCTGATTGCAACTCTGATTGTTGATCGTTAATTGTTGTTTCCACAGGAACAATTTACCTTCAATGTTTCCATTAGACTTTCAACTTTGTCCTCGTCCAGAATCGGAGGAATTGGCCTGATAATTACGTCCATCGGGACCTCATGAACTTCGGTGATTCCAGCAGCATGAATCGATGTGATTCCATTGGGCCTTTGGGGTGTGTCACCTCTAATTGTTGACGAATTAGATGATTGATTGTTATTAGAATCACTGTTAATTAAAGATGGCATAACTGTTAACCTGTAAGTAAGAATCAATTGATTAGAAGATGATTTAAATTGTTTGAAAGGTAATTTGAACATTAACAATAATCAATTGAATTTTGAGTGAGAGACAAAAATATAAACACAGGAAAAGAAATGAAGAAAAATTAATAACCTTGAAAAGATTGAGAAACAATTAGCTGATTAACAGGAATTGAGTTCCATGGTGATTACTAAGCCATTAGAGGCTGATGTTGATTACGTTTCCATGATCAATGATAATTAACCAAGATAAATTTAAATAGTAATCAAGTTAATCATGAAAATCCATTTTCAATGTTAACCTTTTTTTTTGTTTATCTTTTTCAATGTTACTTTTTATAAAGAAGAGGGAAAATTAATTTTTCCTTTCAATTGATTTTTTTTCAATTCTAATTATTGATTAACTGATTGTTCAAGATTATTACCAATTGATAAGAATCAATATTTTTATCGTAATTGTGAATTTGGATCAATTTGGTTTCAAATTGGACACAATTTGTTGATTTTCTTTGACAGAGAAAATAATTATTTCTGATTAATTGTTTTACTATTTTTTAATTGTAACAATATTTATATAAACTTTTCAATGATTAATATTTTTTGGAAATAGGAATGGAAATTGAATGATCACAATTAACAAGGAAATAACAACAATCATCATTGGTGATTGTTTATGATTTATTAATTCAAATGATTTTCAAGCGACTGATAGTTAATCAACTTCGCTGTTTTTAATTGTAATTTTATCCTGCAATTTAAATTGCCAATTAATGATATATATAAGGTTTGATTTGATTACAATTTAAGTTGATCATTTGTAATCAAACTTTTTTCATTTTTTGATTGTACAAGTTTCTAAGTAATTAACAACAACAACAATCAACACTCACAATGAACTCGTTAACTTTGATCAGTTTAATTGTTATCGTCGCTTCAATGGTGAGTAGATTTTTGTTTTTCTCGTTCATTTAATCAACAAAATAATCGTAAATTTTTAATCACAATCAACAGGTTAATTGTGAGGAATCATATAGTTCCCTTTACTCAAGACGAGCTCCAAATCATTTAACAGGATACCAATCACGAAATCTTCACGGCCAAATTGTCCCTAATGTCCAAGATCGTAAGTTTCAACAATTAGTAAATTGTAACAGTTTAAACGGCTGACCAAACGATTGGTTTGTTAATTGTTGACTTAATTTGTTTCTCAATCTGATTAATAGATTTCCAAGCTCAACAAATGAGAAATATTCAGGCAATTCATCCCGCTCAAGGCCCTCAAATCGTTCATGTCGGTCCACCACAGCCCGTCCATCCCGCCCCAGGTCAACCTGGTCAAGTTGATCCTCAGAAAATTGATTTAATTGTCCGTCGATATGCCGATTCTGCAACACAATTAGTTTCTCATTGGGCTCGAGCAATGAAGGAGCGTATGGTTGATCAAGCAGCTCAAGAATCACAATCAGCTTAAAATTGATCAATTAACAAACTAACATTAACTAATCACCATCAAAACACAACACACACAACAACAGCAAATTAACCAGATATTAATTGTTAACAATTAAAACTAATTCAACTGATCTTGGTCTCATTTTTATTCCCTTTGTTTTCATCTTAAAAGTTAAACTTTTTCACAATTAAAAAAATCTCCAAATTAAAATCAATCATCTCAAACATATCGAAACTTTTTAAAAGTAAACAAACAAAATGATACGAACAGAAATTAATTACTCTAAACAATCAACTAATTACCACAAAAAGTGTATTTCTAATTTCTGATGGTAACAATAATCTCTCGAAACAATTAATTGCTTCATTTCGCTGATTTGTTTTGATTAACTTTCTTTCATCACAAGAGGAACATAGAAACCAAGTAACCAAGACGATTTTTAGTCATTCTCTTTGTTTTTTGTTTCTTTTTCCTCTTATTCCTCCTCAACACCTAATCTATTGTCCACCCCACCTTGATTTTCATCTTAATTAGCGATTTTTATCAATGATTATGCTTTAAATTGTCCCAATTGTCTCAAAGAATCAACCAATCAATCAAACGGTTATCAATTGGTTAACCTTTTTTTTTGTTTTCACTTTTGTTTTCATCTCATTTCATTGTGATGGTTAATAAAACCAATTGTTATCACCGTGATTTAAGGTTAATTGTTGGTGTCATTAGATGGCTGAGATCCATTGTTTTGGTTCTATAATTGGTACTGATGATGATTTCGGTGGTGACACTGGTCTATTTGCTAAATGGAAGATCACTTATGGTTCTAATTGGCAATTGATTGAAGGCCATTCTTCGGGCGATACTCAGGTTGATTTCTCTTCAATTGATTCTCGCTGTTATTGGTCTCATCCGATTGATGTTCACTTTGTAACTAACGGAATTCAAAATTGGCCTCGAATAGAATTTCAAGTTTTCAAAGAAGATTCATTCGGTCGCATCTCTTTCGTCTCTTATGGTTTCCTTCATTTACCCTCTTCTCCTGGATACCATAGGTTAAAGTGCTACACTTGGAAACCAATCGGTGGTATTACTGATAGAATTCACTCTTTCTTCACTGGATCATCACTAATTTTAAGAAATTCTGACATAATTTACTCTAATTGTGATCGATTTAGAGTTCAAACAGAAAGTAAAGGAACCATTTTACTCGATCTTTACCTGATCATCAAAAATTTTGACCGTTTCGGTGTTGAACTTAGTTGATTAACTATCATGATGATCGGTAAACACATTAGTATTTTATACTTTGGCCTAATTGTGACCTTAAGTATATTCAATTGTCAAAATAATATCTCATTGGACAATAACAATAATATTACTCTGACCAATTCCTCAGCTGAAGAGGTTAATATAACCTTTATCAACGAAACAATTGCTAATCAATCGTTATCATCAACTAATGAAACTAAATTAACTCCAGAATCTAAGACAAATCATCATAACAATTGGCAATTAAATTTAGCTTCGTATGATTCAAAGTATGATTATTGCTCGTGTGACCTGAAGCCACAATTTTGTGATCTTAATTGTTGTTGTGATGAAGATTGTGATGATCAGGAGAGAAAAATGTTCGCTTATTGTGAAACAATTAAAAACTCTAAACAATTTGATTATTATTGTTTCACCGAATATCCAATTTATCTTAATAATACAAGAAAATCTCAACTGATTAATGAACCAAATTCAAATTTATTCTGTGTACTAAGTGACAATGTTAAAAGTACGAAAACTTATCCAGATCGTAAATCAGTGACCACCGTCCAAGAATATCGTAAATTAATCAGTACCAGTATTTCATTATCAACATCAATATTTTCTTGGTCTCATCCCCACGAACCACAAGACGAAGTGACCACTTCATTTACCTCTGGACGTTATGGTTTCCGTTATAATGATCCAATTGTGGCGACATCATTAACCGCCCGTGGTGTTGAAATGGCCGATATATTGAGATTACCATCAAGTCTAATTCAATCCGGTGGTTTCTGTGATACCCTGAGGCCAATTTTATATCTCAAAGATACATCGTACTCTTGTTTAAGAGACATCAAAGATTATCAGAAAGAGTGTACAACTAATCCGTTTTTAGGAGCAACAATTTATTATGATAATATTTACATTTCTAAAATGGGCTCATCGAAATCAACAGAACCGGAAACACGAACTTATTATCAGATTGAATTCAATGAAAGTTCAGAAAAACAATCAGACAAATCAACTTTAGTATCTACATCATCATCATCACAATTTACTACAACAACAACAATTAATGTAACAGCAATTAAACAGCAACAATCAACTTTAACCTCATCAATACCTAATTGTGTTTATCTCAATGAGTGTATAACAATTAACTGGTCAGCCAAAAGTGTCTCATTGACTGTCCCTCGATTGATCCGTCGGTCAACACCGCCACCGAATATAATTTGTCAGGGAGTTGTTGAGACAATTAATTACACCTTCTATTATCATCCAAAGGATGGAATTGATTTAGTTGAATTGTCTTTAGGTTTTACACAATTAACCAACAATCAACCCTTTAGACAGACGTTTAATGTTGTCTACAAGCCGAATGATAATTACATGATTAATAAATCGCTTCCTGATTATCAGTTCAGTGGAAATGCTGGTTACATTGTTGGTAAGCCAATTCTTTTTCGAAATTCATCTTTAACAATTAATTCGTCGACAATTGGATATTATAAAATACCCTTACTGTCCAAAAGTAATGGTCAGTGTTCAAGTCAACCAACAATTCAAGAGATCGTACGATTTGGCTCAAATTACAGAACTGGGTGCATGTTAAACACTTCACGTTTCCTGATGGAAAATCAAATGTGCCAATCAATTCAACGAGAAATCATGAGATTACTTGATTCACTTAACAGAGATTTAAATTATGTCGCCATGTTTGGTAATCCAAATTTAACTAATCAGGCTGATTGGATTCCGATTTTGGTTGATGATGAGCCGCAAATTATTCAATCAGATTCAATTCCTCGGTTAACTGCTGATGAACGATGTCCAGCTCTGGTCACTGGCTATTCATTGGATGTTTATTATGCTCTTGTTGGTCAAGAATCTCAATCACAGGCAAAGATAATTAGTGTAGTTAAGAGATACAACAAACCAATTGATTTTCGTCTTCGATGTTATTCAATTCTTTGTCGATTTAAATCTAATCATTATTTACTTGAACTCTCGATCTCGGTTAATTATATTGATTTAACTTCGCCAATTGTAACCAAATTTGCTTCACCACCAATTCTTAAATTTCAATTACCCTCTGATTTCTTTTATCCATTTCTTACCAATTCAGTTAAATCATCAATCAATAATCAATCAATCTCATTAATTTGTATTATAATCATGATAATCTTACATTTACAATGTTGATTATATTTTTTCATTTGTTTTTCTTTTCCATAACTAACAACATAATCAATTTTAAATTTCCCTTTGCATGAGATAATAATTTGATATATATTGCTAATAATCAATTATTGAAAATAAATTGAGTTTATTGATTTTATAACTGTAATTAAATTTACTTATTTATATTTACCTTTTTGCTTTACCTATTGGTATTGATTTAATTGTGATCAGGGAGTAAGAATCACTTTTCCTTCAATGTAAGATTAGTTAAATTGTTGATTGTTACTCAATTGTTACTCTATTTTCGATCAAATTATCAATGTAATTCCCTTAATTGCGATTTTAATCAACAATTAACGAAAGAAGGTCATCAGCTTCACGATTTGAAGTAACAACGAAATCAAGTGAATCATTTTTCTCGTTTTCTTCTGGACAATCGAAGGCCTAAAACATTCATCATTTGAAGTTCTTTTACCTGTTAATTAGGTAGCTTGATGATCCCAATTTAGAATTAATCATGTTGATTATGATGATTGGAAACAAATAGTAACCTTTATTTTCTTCAATCGAATTTAATTTTTTGTATATTTAAAGATCTACCTACAGTCTAACCCATTATTTTGTGTTTTCTTTTTTTTCTCAACAGAAAATCTCTCACCTTTTATATGGAAAATGGAATATTGAATATTGGAAACACAATTAATGATCTAAAAATTGATTGAGAATAAATTACCAACCTTATTCTCTCTCTTTCAATTTACAATAGAATTGATTTTGTTGTGTGAATCAAGTTGTTCTTTTTGGACCAAATAATCAAAACCATGTATTCCAATTGAATTGATGGAAAATGTATCCAATGTTTGATCACATTCTAATCAGAAGAAGGAAATATAAATGATGATGAAAAAGAAAGAGGAAAAGAAAGAAACCATGGAAGACAAAGGTTCCTGGAAAGAAGATGGAGAAAAGTTAAAGAAAAAGAAAATTTTATTCTAAAGATGAAGATGAAAAGCCAAATAATGGAAAAGTTGAGAAGGATTAACCAGGATGTGATTCCTAACGGTTAATTGTGATAAGGGAAAGAAAGATTATGATGCTGATAATGATAGAGAATTGAATCAGATGATGATTATCATCTGTTCTTCAATGGTCACCAATCAATGTATGAAAATCGTTATAATCAAAGCCCGAAAGTCAGGTCACCGATATTTTCACCAATTCTCAATCCAGCAAATGCTCATCTCTCTCTCATCATCCACACATCTCTCTCTCTCTCTCTCTCTCTCTCTCTCTCTCTCTGAATTACCTTGAAATTAGGTTCCACACGTCAACCTTTTTTCTTCTCTCTCTCTCTCCCTCCAGTAAGAATTATCTCTCATCTTCTTGTCTTCTTCATCTTCTTAACATGTTATCATTTATTTATCTTCATATTCATTATGTACTTTTTTTTGTTTGTCGACGAGAGTTAGAATCAATCTCATTCTAAACACTAGTTTGTTTCACTCAACAACAACCATCATTTAGAATTGATTGTTATGATCATCAAAACAATCAATTCTCTCCGAAACTAATTCAACAATTTGCTTTCAACTTCTTTTTTTTCCTGTTTCTCATCTTATTTTTCCTTCTAATACTTTTGATACCTGTAAATCTACTTGAAAGCGAACTACTTAATTCCAATGCTCGTAATGTTAAATTCAATTGGTTTACAGTTAAATTTGATTACAATGGTTACGATTTTATCCTTATTGCATTTTAGTGTTTTGTAGAATTGTAATTTTCTTGTTTCATTTTCACCGTGATTTGTGTTAATCAGTTCAAATACGTTCTCAGACTATTATCGTTCGGTTAATTGTTGACTTATTGGTTTGATTATTGTTACTGTTTCTTGGTACATGTCAATTTAAATCAGGCAACCAAGAAGTACGATTTAATCATGATCATACAACTGGGTTGCCTGTGGATTACAATTGTGGCCGTTTCTTTGATCAAAAGTGTAGACAATTTAACTAATCCAATTCCAATCAGAATTGTGAGTGAGACTTCACGTTTAATTAGGTGAGTTTATTTTCCTCAGTTGATTGATTTTCCGAAGAAAAAAACCTCTAATCGATTTTGTGTTTCGTTTATTGTTTTAATCATCGTTTTCTTCAGTTCTACTCCGTCACCTAAATCATTGGCTACCGTTAAACCACCGGCTAATTTTTCTGGTCCATCGGCTCTTCGGCTTTTGGAAAACCAATGTTTCACTTATTTAGATGAAATTTATCAATATCGATTTTGTCCCTTTCGAAATGTGACCCAACATGAGACCACAAGTAACTGGTCTCGATTTGAAGGTGTTCTAGGCATTTGGTCAGGCGAATGGTCAATCGGTAATAACACTTTTCTCTCAATGAAATATCGTGATGGTGATTTATGCTCATCGAAAACTGGACAAATACGTCGACGAGTTAAAGTCTATCCAATTTGTGGTTCCTCGAATCGGCTTATCAATGCAACCGAACCTGATCTCTGTCGTTACGAGTTATACTTTCAAACTCCGTTAATCTGTGATACCAAAAATATCAAAGTCTATCCAACATTGGATGAGAATCTACGTTCCAAATGGGATCTATTGGAAACTCTCAGACTCAATCAACTAATCACCGAAAAAGCTTATACCTTTCAAGTAGATCAAATATTTCGAGAGGCTGGACTAATCCATCGAAACATGTACGCACTTGGATTAGAAGATAAAGATGACGAAGATGATCCTCAATTCGATAATCTGGCCCAATGTAAACAAGCATATAAACACCTTTTAAAAGAGAGAAAAAATTCTGCCAAAACAAATCAACTAATTAACAATTCGTTTCACAATTAACAAATTGAAGTAATTTTATATACGTAACAGAATCATCTTTGGTCATTGATTATCATTCCACTCGATCATCTGATTACCAGTTAACTTAAATCTCTCATTTAGGTTTTCTGTTTAATCATTTTCTCTTCCATTAACACTTGAAATCACTAAGTGATCTTGATTATTAATCATCTCAAACATCAATGATTGTCAATTAATCAAAAACTGTAATTCATAATAATCAATTATTGAAAATAAATTGAGTTTATTGATTTTATAACTGTAACTAAATTTACTTGTTTATATTTACCTTTTTGCTTCATCTATTGGTATTGATTTAATTGTGATCAGGGAGTAAGAATCACTTTTCCTTCAATGAAAGGAGCTGTTGCTTTTTCCAAAGCATTTTTGTAATCATCAAATTTGAATGGAATCACTTTGGGTGCTTTTAATTTACCCTCTTTGAATAGATTAGTTAAATTGTTCATCATTTCGTAATATTCAGGTTTACCGGCGTGATCTTTTTTCCACCGGGTAACCCAAAATCCGACAAATTGAAGATGATTAAAGATAATTGGCCCAGTGGGTATGATTAACGGTTTCTTTGACATTCCCCCATAAGTGACCATAATACCATCTTGAGCCATGTGACGGACACAATTAGTTGCATTATCCCCATTGATACAATTAAGAGTTAGAATTGGTTTAGGTGTTCCCTTGGTCCAAATAGAGTCCATTACTTCACGATTTCTTAAATCTTCCTCTGTAATTATATGATTACCACCTAATTCTGTCAATGAATTAACCAATTTTGTCATATCATCTGGATTGGGTCGAGCTCTTATTACGTTAATTGTTTTCACTCCCATTGCTTTACACATTTGAATTACCAAAAGACCAACCGCTGAATTGGCTCCATTTTGAAGGACACAATCACCTGTAAATATTATGACAACAAAGAGGGATATTAATTGATTAGGATCATTCAATATGATTCACGTCAACAAAATGTCAACAAATCATAGAAGCTAATTAACTTTTCATATGATGGCGCGAGTAAATATCAGCTGGGTAATTAGATTGATACCTAAAGGGGATTGTCAATAATTACCTTCAATTGTTATTGAAATTTCCAATAACACTTGAGATTAGCTAATAGATAATCAAAAAACTGATTAGTAAATTAAACGTAACAATTATTAAAAAAAAAACGAAGAAGAAGGAAAAAAATCAAATACTAACCTTGTTTCAGTTTAACATAATCATGGAGCATTCGGTAAGCCGTTGGAGGATTAACGGTGATCTGAGCGGCAGCTTCTAATTCTAGATCATTATCGATCGGCATCCAATCATTTTCGGCAGCAATGGCATGACTTCTCCATGTACCTAATCCAGGTCTCGCCGGTATAACCCAATCATCGGGTTTAAATTTGGTTACCTGAGAACCGATTCTAATCACTTTACCCACACCTTCATTACCACCAACAGCCGGTAATTTAGGTTTAATAGCATAAGTACCTTGGATTGTGTTAATATCCGATGGATTAATTGTCGAAGCAACATACTGGATTAACACTTGATTACCTTCCAAAGGTGAATCTAATGATAAAGAATCGCTTGTGTCAACCTTAGAAACAACTGAGATCGGGTCACCATAATCACGATACATTAAAGCAAATGTAGAGTTAAAAGCGACCGGTGAGCTTTTGATCGTTCGTAGTGGAGCCATTAAACGGGCACAATGTTTAATCATCTTTTTAAAAAGAGAAATAAATTAACACTGCTAATTACTAGAAAAGAAGAAAAAACAAATTCTAAATAGAAAAACACATGATAGAAAGAGAGAGAGAGAGAGAAAAAAAGAAAGAGAAAAGTAAACAACCAATGAACATAAGGGAGCGTTTTTTTTTCTATTCACTTTTTTTTCTCCATCAAGGTTAACATGATTTTCTCGATTAAATTAACCAGTTTACAATTAATTGCAATCAAAGAATTAACCATAATTCTCTTACACTAATCAGTTTCTTTTTTCTATTTGGAATTTTAATACACAGATAATTAGCCAGATTCTCATGGAGATAAATGGATTGAATCGCCGACCCTTGGTAACAGTAACAAAAACTGTTCTTTTTTGTTTACTCTCTTTGGATGGAAATTAATTTTTCTTCTGGTGAACAATTAAGTTAATTTCTCTTATTTTCTTGTTCAATTTCCTAAGGACAAACTGTGTTGTTGTTTCAAGAACATTTTCATCAACATTGATTTAGTGTATTTGAATATGTAAGAAAAAGAGGAAAATAACAAGTGAGAATATTTTGTTTTCTTTTCTTCTCATTCAAACAAATCAACTAGTGTTCAATTTAATTTTCTTCAACTTCCATAGGAATCTCATTAAAGATCATTAATATCGGAGATAAACCAGGTAACTATTAATAATCATGATTCTACTTTTATGATTACTTGATTGTGTCTATTATTGGTATCGGTGTGGAGGTAACAATTAAGAGGAAAACCTACTAACTGTAAACACAGAAAAAGGCTGTTAACACATCGCTTTTGATTACATTTCGAATACTAATTACAACTATAATTTTTTCTTCTCTTCTACAACATTGATTAACATCTTCATCTTATCAATTGGATTATTTTCTGTTTTTTCCATCACCAGTTCGCTCACATTCACCAAGGGAACAAATAGTTAACTGTTTTGTGTTCATGTTCTGGTCAAGAAAAATTCAAATTGGTTCTTTTCTTTGTCCATAGAATTGAAAAAAAAGATTCTCCTTTGTTTTTCTATTCTATTCCATTCCATTGGTTTTCTCTTTCCAATCAACTGGTAATTGTGACAATCGAAAAGCATCCGTACAGGTAACTTATGCCTTCACCTTCATTCCTAAAAGTTATTAGTTACTTGAACAAGTGTCTATTTGTTATTATTGTGATTAGATATAAACCTAGAAGGTGAGGTGCATCTATTGATCATCCTCTCGACTGATCATCATCATCATCTCAATAATAATCTTCACTTTCATTACTTTCTACCTGTTGCTTTTTTCATTGTTCACATTGAATTAACTCTGTGTGTTTATCTTGCGAATCTTTTGTTTACTCTTGGTAACAATTTTCTTTTCTCTTTTTTTCATGTTTTCCGTCTTCCGGTTGTCTTTTCATAATTTACTCGTAATTTTCATCACAAAAATAGGAAAACAACTCAGATAGTATTTTGTTATCATCTCGAACAACATTTTATTACCAAAGAAAAGCAACAAATTGAAAACATTTTGGCTCAATGGTAATCCCAATACTCAATTTAAATTTTCTTCTACTTGTTGGATTAATTTCTCATTGGATTAATGATTCTTTGGGTTCATCACTTGGTGACAAGGTGAGGAAACTATTTAATTGGATTATTTTAAATGCTCATAACAATTGATTTTTCTCATCTTTGATTCCTTTTCTTTAGGTCAGTAACTCAATCAATGGTGATTTGTGTTCAAATGATGAAATTGACAAAGGTTCATGTTGGTGTTATAACACTAATCCAATCAACATTAGCTGTAATCATTTAACTAATTTGGAAATATTTACCAGTGCCATAAATTATACAACAAAACGCCAAGATGAATTGGTTAAAATTGCCATACAAGTGAACGAATCATCTGCAACAATTAACCAAATTGTTATCTGGTTAGCCAATGGATCATATCAGGAAATATGCTCATCATTGGAAATACTTCATCTTTCCTGGAACTCATTGGAAATTATTGATTTAAATTGGTTCACTAAATTACCAAACCTTAAAGAACTTGATCTCTCCAATAACCTGATAAAAACCATAGTTTGGAACAAATTACCTTCATTAATTACACTAAACTTAAGCCATAATCGTGTATCAACAATTAATCTACAAGATATTTTCCACAATTATCCATCTCTTGAGAAATTAGATGTTTCATCTAATTGGTTAAAAAGTTTCAATGGATTAGACTCATTGATACCAAATCGAGCATTTAGTTTATATGCTCACGATAACCCTTGGGATTGTAGTCTTAGTACAACAATTAAATTAGGTGAACTAATTTACTCTACTCGAAATGAGATCAATATTTTCCGTCGTCCAAGTAACAATATGATTAAACAATCCTGGGAAATACTTTGCTCTGAACCAGTCCAGTGGAAAGAGATGACCGTTGAACAAGCATTTTCCGTTAAGAACACCGAAATTTGTAATCAATGTGATTGTTTCATGATTAAGAAAGATCTTCTTATGGTTAATTGTTCCTATCGAGATTTAACTCACCTTCCAAAAACATTACCTCTTGGTTCACGAATTGTTAAATTAAACGGTAATCGATTACGATCTTTCGGTCTATCATCATCGGACAGTTCATCTTGGTCAACGGTAAAAGCAGTTCATCTGAATAATAATGAGATCAGTGGTCTACAAGATTTAGAGATGAGTAAAATCTTGAGAAATCTTTTATCAATCAACCTTCAGGGTAACCAAATGAAAGAAGTTCCAATTCACATATTGGAACAATTTTCTCACCTTCTTAAAGTTAATCTATCCGATAATCCATGGACCTGTGATTGTAATACTCTGATATTTCAAAAGTGGCTTCAAAAACATCATGAAAAGGTTCCCGATATAAATAAAATCTATTGCACCAATTCAGCTGATAGGATGGACTTTTTTATTCCAAGTAATAAGGAGCGACTGCCAATCCAACAAATGCCAATTTCGGACATTTGTCCACGAGCAAATGTACCGTTACATTTTCTCGATATACTTAGTGGTACCTGTGCTGTTTTAACTATTCTCATTGCTCTCAAAGTTTTGTACGATTATTTTTGGCAAAAGAAAACTGGTAAATTACCTTACTTTTTCAAGCTCAATTGTTGACCAATTTAAAATTATCACCAAACACACACACACACAATTAACTGACCATCAAAAAAAAGTTCAAGAGGAAATCATCATTTTCGTTTTTAATTCATTTCTCTTTGTTGTTTGTTTTCAACGAAGATAAAATTAATTATCTTTTACCGTTACACAGAAAAAAAAATCACAAATTTATATTTAATGTTCTTGATATGTGATCTCTCAGATTTAATTGTTTCCTTACTATTTCCTAGTCATAATCATAATCAATGTATCACTTTTCACTAATTGTTAATCATGAATATCATGTTATAATAATTGCAACTACAAAGATGAACACAAACACACATCACAAGTACAATTTAAACTGCTCGTAACGATAAATTGTAAATCATTGTAAACTATTATTACCATTAAAATAAAACTATTGTCACCAATTGTTACAATTTAGTCTGTAATCAAATTTATCTCATTAATTGTTAATTTGAGTTGAGATTCAATTCTACCGCCATAGAGTTACCATAGTAACGATTAGCAAAAAAAATTTTGTTTTCTTTTGTTTTGAATTTTATTTTAATTCAATTGTGTTGATTTAATTGTCGTTCTAATCGCAATCATGCCGACTTATGAAGTTTTTTTTACTGTTAAACGATTAGCGAAGGTAAGGTTGATTGTTTGAGAAAAGAAAATGTAAAATCACTTGTATCTCTCATTCAGATCTTTTAATTTTCTTTTTTTTTGTTTTTCTCTTTCTTTTTTTGTCCAGCCTGATTTGGTATCATGTTTAAAGCGTGTTGGTGAATTTTTACTGGACAATCATGGAGTTTTAAGGAAAATCGAATATCTTGGAACAAACAAATTCCCATATCGAATGAGTAAATCAGGATCTAAAACTCCTGGTCTTCATGACTCTGGAAGGTAACAATCAATTTCTACTTCTCCTAACTTACCATCTAATGGTTTTGCTTTTATTGTTGTTGATTCCATGTGACATTCATTCATATCTCTGATTTTTTTGTTCTCTCTCTCTCTTTTATTTAAGCTACTTCCTGTATCACTGTGATCTTCCATATTCTTCACGAGATTTTATCAGAAATTCTCTTCGTTTGGATCATGATTTGGTTCGAGTATCATTACATTCAAAAGAAACCGCAATCCCTGAGAATTATGAATGCAAATTGGCAGATGAAATATTACCACCATCTTATCGTGAAAGTGTTCAGAATTTAATTTCCGAAGGTCGTAGAAATAAAAACAAAATAGATTTAGGACCTGATGCAGAGAAATGGTAGTTTAAACTGTAACCAATCAAACAAACAAAAATGTAACTTGTTAGATTAACTAGTCTTTCATACAATTTAAGGTAAATCTATTAAATTGTTTCCTACAAATGATGGAGAAAACAAAATCCGCTGATTACTAAGTATTAATACTTGTACTTATTCAAATTAGTATTGCAATTTTACATTTATTATCATTTTCTCCCCTCACAGATGAAAGAAAAGACACAATTTAGGATAAATTAATTCCTCAAATCATAACAATCATCATCATAATCATTTGGCAATCATTTCGATACATCAACAAACAAAGAAAAATACAAAACTGTGTATGAAAAGGCTGATTAATTGTACCAAACATAATCAACGAGGTTTGTGTTTTATTAGTAGTATTTAGATTGTTGCTTTTTAATTCTGTTCAGTTGATGCCAAATTTTTTCTCGAGATTTTAAATAGTATGAGAGAGAGAGAGAAAATTGATGATGATGATAATGATGATAGCCCAAGACTCATTTAACATGGAGGTAAAGAAGAGAGAGAGAGAGAGAAGATAAATTTTTCGACTAATTCATTGCTCTTTACATGGAACAGAATTAAAAGTAAATCTATTATTAGAACTTTTCTTCAATCTCTCTCTCTCTCTCTCTCTCTCTCTCTCTCTCTCTCTCTCTCTCTCTCTCTCTCTAATCTTCCAATGCAAACATTAGACGAGGATGATGAAGATGAGGATGAGGATGAGAAGGGAGATGAAGATGGCGAATGTTCATCTTTAGTTCTAAATTCGTAACTTGCAACACTATTTTTATGTTAATTAGCTTGATTGCTTACGAAAGGAATAACGTACGAAAATTAATCTTCTCATTCCTTTGCCATCTAATCTTCATCTTCATCCTCATCCTCATCCCTTAATCTTAATCTTGATTATAATTTTTGTTCTCATCATTAACGATCATCCTAATCAACCTCACAAGGTCTTTTGTCTCTCTTCACGTTTTTAAAACAAATTAGTAATTTACAGTTGCATCATCGTAATTATATTCTAAATAATCAAATGTTACCCTAATCTTGACAACAGTTAATTTAGTCATTATTGTTAAATCTTATTCCAAATTGCTATTTTTCCTTCTCCAGAGATTCAATTATATTATTCAATTTAATTACGTTTCAGTAACTTACTCACAATATCTCATTAGTTTGATTGTAATATAATCTGGAAAGTGTTTAAACCAATGGTTTACTTTAGATTAGTTTGAAGAGAACTGAACAATTTACTAATTGTTTATAGTTGAATAATCAATTGATTCCTTGGATTTTAACTGTGATACCAAAGTAAATTGTGTGACTTTTTGTTTAGTTAATCATGATGGACTTACAATCAACCCCATTAATTGATACAACGATTAAACCTAATTCAATGTGCCAATCATCATCTTCCTCATTACCATCATCAAATAATTTATTAAATCAATGTAACAATTTGATTAAGGAGGCTAAAAATTTTAATCTACACGCTAATGTATTGAAACAATTACTTAATTTAAAGGACAGAGCAAGTGGATATGAAATTTATGCTCGTCGTCAATCAGTTGAAACAATCAACACAATTAACTCTGCTTCATCTGGTAAGGAGACGTCAATTAATTTGACAAATAAGTGTAACAATCAACAATCAATTGAAACATTGCAATCAACATCAACAATAGAATCAATTGATTTGGAAAATTTGCTTGAAACAATTAAGAAATTAAGTGATGAAGTAATTGAATCACATCGACTTGGTTTCTGTTTAGCTTATAACATTCAATGTCTCCATAAAAGGTTAACTGGATCACCGATTGATTTACATTCAAGTGCTAATATGATTCGTAAATTGCAGGAAAAATATGATTCCTTCAAGACTCGAGAAGCGATTCTTAAATATGAATTTCAAGAGAAAAGGAAATTGCTTCGTCGATTGCGAAGTCAATTAGAGGAAACTCGAGAAGACTGGAGAGTACTTCGAGTAACCAAGCGAAGGCCAGAAAGACGAGCCGAAAGGAATGAGAATGACGATGAGAATGATATTCCCGATGATGATGCTCTTTGGTCTGAAACATTACGACGACAATTTGCATCGAAAAGGAAACAACCAAGTGAAGAAAGTGGTTTCATCGAGACAAATAATCGAGGTGAAGGTGTCGAAGTTTCTTCTTCACCATCATCTACATCATCTTCCACCTCTGATGATAATAATCAAGGTACATCTTCAGGTACAACGAGTGATCAACCAACGAAAATAACTCGAACCACTGGTTACGAGGATTTAGCGATCGCACTTGATAATCGAAGAGCTAAACTTGACTATTTAGAAGATGAATGTTACAATTTATTTCAAACTCTCTCCGCTCGATCAACGGCCACAGTAACAGCGAACGACAATTATACCAATAACACCAATAATCTTAACAATCAACTAAACGGATCGACGACAATTCCAATTGTTTCACCTTTACTTTTCTCTGATGATTTGACAGATGATCAATTATTATTAGACGATGACGATGATGATGAGGACGAGGAGGAAGAGGAAATTGACGATGAAGAGGAAGTAGATGAAAATGAAGATGATGTAGATGAATTATCTGACCCTTTGTCTGATGAATTTGATGAGCTTAATCTTCCGGTTGACACTTTAGATCCAATCGATGCCACCGAAGAGATTGACACCAGTGACCTTCCTTGGGACTCCAATAATCTTTATGAAAGTCGAGCGACATCATTGGTAACTACTGATTCGCATAATCAAATGAGTCCCAACAATTTACAAAACAATCAAATGACACAAGATGACGAGGGTAATCAATCAACAACTAATTTACCTTCATCGTTGACATTATCTCAGTCTAATATGGTTCATATTGGAGTGGGTATGGATGATGATGATGATGAAGATGATGAATACACTCAACAGGAGATGGAATCGTTGGCCGAAACTGGTGAACCTTTGGTACTTTGCCGATTGAGACGACGAGCGGTTGAAATTTTGATCAGTCGATTGAGAGATGAGAAAATTTTACACCAATCTAGAGAATCTGAATTAAATGAGCAATTAGATAAATTGAGAAGATTAAATGACAGTTTAACCTTAAAGTTAAATAATTTAAAATCAAATGATTGGTCATTAAGATCAACTGGTCAGTTAAATTCAATTTTAATCACCTCCATGGTCACTTTGTTTACAGCCAGTGTGTTTGTCTATTTTTTCAAATAAATGTCAAATACACTTGAAATTAATTGTTTATAAAACATTTAAACCTAATTGTTGAATAGAAATTTGTTTGTCACAGCAAACAAACCTTCAATTGTATTTTAAAAATTAATTGTATCTTCATTGTTATTCACATTGTGTGTTTGTGTTTGTCTCTGTTTTTGTCAAATCATTTGAATCATCTCATGTCATGTAAGGATATTTCCATTCTCTTTGATTAATAAATGATTCTTTAATTGTTTGAGGTGATGTCCAACGAAGTAAATAATGAGGTCCACCCGCTTTATCATTGGTACCCGATAATCGGCTTCCACCAAATGGTTGTTGTCCCACTACAGCTCCAGTTGATTTATCGTTGATATAAAAATTACCCGCCGACATTTTCAACTCTTCAGCAGCCATTTGTAAAAATTTACTAAATTAAGAGAAAAAAATAAAGAAAAATTTTGAAAAATGAAAAACAATTACAACAAATTTACTAATTAACTTACGGGTCTTGGCCGAAAATAGCTCCAGTTAAAGCAAAATGAGTGTTTCGATGAACTTGTCGAAGTGTTTCTTGGACATTTGAATCTTCGTACTGATAAACAGCTAAAACTGGACCAAAGATTTCCTCATTAAATAGTCTATCATTTAAATCATTACATTCAATGATTGTCGGTTTAATAAAGTAACCAATTGATTTATCAACTTCCCCGCCGGCGATAATTTGACAAGATGAACTTTCTCTGGCATGATCAATGTAACCACGAATACGATTAAAAGCTTTCTCGTCGATTACAGATGAAGTGAAACTATCAAATTCTAATGGACTAGAAACTTTCATTTCATTGATAATTTTTAACATTTCTGATTTAATCTGTGAATAAAAGGAGAAAAATATTAATGATAATTCAAATTTGATTGGAATAAATCTTCTTGTAAATAGAAAAGTTGAATAATAAATTACCTCAGGCCATTTACTTTTAGGAACGTAAAGTCTGGAACATGCTGAACACTTTTGTCCACTATATTCAAAGGCTGATCGAATGCTGTTAACAGAAACATTAACGACATCAGCTGATGAGTGAACGAAGTGATAATTTTTACCACCACATTCACCCACTAATCGAGGATAATTAAGGTAAACGTCTAAATTGGAAGCCGTTTGTTTCCAAAGATGTTTAAAGGTTCCAACGCTTCCAGTGAAATTAATACCAGCCAACCAACGGGAAGATGTGATTGAATCACCGAAAACTGGTCCATCGGAAGGAACGAAATTAATTACGCCAGGAGGGACACCCGCTTCTTGGAGTATCTTGAATGAAAGATAGTTGGAAAGTATCGCCGTGTCCGAGGGTTTCCACAGGACAACGTTACCCATTAACGTTGGTGCTGAGGCGAGATTACCGCCGATCGCGGTGAAATTAAAAGGTGAAATCGCAGCAATAAAACCTTCAATTCCTCTGTAGCGGAAACTATTTTTCAAAACCGACGGATTCTCGCTGATTGGTTGATATTTAATCATTTCTTTGGCAAAAAATGCATTGAATCGTAAAAAATCAGCAAATTCACCGGCTGCATCGATTTCGGCCTGGAAAACCGTTTTACCCTGACCAAGCATCGTTGCCGCTAGAAGATCATAACGATACTTTGTAGCCACCAAATCGGCTGCTCGAAGAAAAATATGAATCTTTTCCTTTAACGGTACTTGTTCCCATTTTTCCCTTCTCTCTAACGAAGTTTCAATTGCTTTGTTCAACAATTCCTACAAAATATAATCAAATTCCCAATAATATAAAATTAGTCTCCAAACTGATTGATTTAGACACAAATCTAACTCTAAAATTAGACACAAACCGGTGTAGCCCAATAGTATTTTGCAAGAGACTTTGAATGGTCAAAAGGCATAACTTGTGATTTAACATGGTCACTAGTAAATTCTTGACCATTTATGACAATCGGTACATTGTAACAGGTCGTTGATAATTTAGCCAACGATTCTTGTAAGGCCTTCCTCTCCTTACTATTGGAAAGATAACTTAAAAGTGGCTCATTGGAAATGGTAAAATCTTCAATTTTCTCACTAACAACAGTGGTGAATGTCCTGTAAATGAAGAGAAGGATAAATAATACAATTAGAAACAATTAAAGATGAGAATATGTAACAATTTAATGGAGAAAAAAAAATTTCCCTATCAAGTTTATCACTGAAACAAAACTTGGGGAATTCAAAGAGATATGAAATGTAAAATACCTCGGCGGAAGCCTTTGTAGAGTTTTAATCGGCGAGTTGAGTAGATTAACTCTCTTAATCACATTTACAACCATATTAATTGACCATTAGAAAAAAGAAAACTCTAAAATAGAAACAATTGGGAAAAAAAGGAAACAATTAGTTTAGATTAAAATAATACGTGTCTAGATGCAAGGGCACGAAGAGTGAAACTAAAATACTTGATTAAACACCGAAACAATTTAACATGATTGAGTTAACTTTGGTTGTCACCAAGGTTGAATGATATTTATCTATGAAATGATATCTAATGATAATCATTGATAACAATTAACGACTCAATAAAAAAAATACAATTACATAACTGTACATAATTTGAGACGATGTTGATGTCATTAACTGACAAAATACACATGAGATAACCTTAGTAGTACCTAGATTGGTAGTAATAGTCTCAAGGTTCATCAACAATTAGATTAGAATATATAGAAAATATCAACAACAATCAAGGACAAATAAATAACAATCAACAAATTGATAAAATCAAAGATAAACACAAGAAAAAAATATTAACCATAAAAATAACTCACCAAAAGATAATCAATGTAATCAAAAAGATAGAAAAAGAGAAAGACAAAGTAATCAACTGATGTAAAGAATACGATGAGCAGCAATTTATTATAATTGTAGAATATTTTATCTTAATTATACGACAATTAACTAAAAGACAATTAATTAATTAACGTAACAATTTTTCTTTATTCATTCCTCCCCCTTGAGGGTGACTAATTACAGTCGTCAAATGACTGAGCAGCCTCAGGTGCTGCCCTCGATCGGTCATTTAATCCACCGATTAGTGATAAGGATGTACAATAGATTGACATTTCTGTTTTCATACATTTTGTTATTTCATTGATTAGTTTTATCTCCGTGCTTCTCCATTCTTCAATTGGTTTATGTCTTATTCCCATTATTTGCGGCCATTTCATCATTGCTTCCGGGCATTCATATAGTATATGGTAACTGGTCTTTTGTGATCCACAACAAACAGGTAAGCAGTAGTGTTTGGTGAACTGATCCAATGTTATCCTCATTCCT
Organism: Panonychus citri; assembly: GCF_014898815.1. Classification (NCBI taxonomy): domain Eukaryota; kingdom Metazoa; phylum Arthropoda; class Arachnida; order Trombidiformes; family Tetranychidae; genus Panonychus; species Panonychus citri. The sequence continues at coordinate 2,478,875 of NW_026515543.1, read as the reverse complement.
TTGTGTAATTTTGTTTTGTATTCCAGGCCCAGTTTGCTCAGTGTTCCATTACTTTCCTTGTAAGCTTTCGTCATAATTATTTCCACCAAATTGTTTAGTTCCTTTCTCTGGTTTAATTGGTTTATCGGCTTCCCACTTACGGGTACCTCCAATCCGTTTTCCCCGTCTCTCCAGCTCCTTTCTTGGTATAATTTGTAGTTCCAATTACCTGGTTTCAACATGATCTGTCTCATTGCTCTGGCGAATCCAGATGAACCATAGAGGTATGTTGATGTCTTCTTGTCCAATTCGATTGTTACATTTTTATTTTGGTAGATTTGAATAATCAATTCTACTGCTATAAGGTAACCTTCATACTCACTTGCTTTCCCCGGTATGAGCAGCGTCATTGCTCTGGTGTCCCTTGAAGTGAATGTTTTTAATGTTACTTCGATTCTTCCCTTGCCTTGTCTAACTCTATACGCTGTTATCTTTGAACCTTCATCTACTTGTTTATCTTTTATTTGCATTATCGGTGGCCAAGTCTCTGGAATCCATCTCTTTCCCTGTAATTTTCCTGATTGATTCGCCTGGTGTTTCTTGATGGTTTTCAATGTGTTACCAATGTAGTCCGGGTATTTCAATATGATTCTATGTGTCCATCTTGATCTCTTCTTGGCCCCTGTAAATCTGTTGATGAGCGAGCCAATAGCTTCAACCATTTGCCCGATCGGTGGGTTATCTTCTATCAACATCATTAGAACATGTTTATATATCTGTGGCCATACTAATGAGCTGAACAGTAGTTTTTTGGTGTCTTCCGGTAGGTATTTAATCGATGGCCAGTTTACTGAGAGTTTCGGGATAACTTTCTCTTCGTAGGTTTTCATTATTAACCCATTAAACTGTTTCATATTTGGTTTTTTTCTCACCATCGTGAATCCTACTAATTCATGTTCTTTCTTATCAGTTGGGAATATTACTTCAGTTTTCTCCCTGTTTATCTTCAGGTTTATTTCCATCAGTATTTTTTCAATTTCATTCATCACATTTTGGATGGATCTCTTGGAGTTTGGTGGTAACATTACCAACATGTCATCCGCATATGCGAATACTTTTATTCCCATTGTCCACCATTTCCTAATGCAATGGTCCAGAGCCAGTATAAATAGTAACGGACCGATCGCTAGTCCCTGTGACACTTCAGATTCATTCTTCTTGTATAGTTTTTGGCCATTGTCATAGATCGTAAGCCAACTGTTCTTGTTTATTGACTCGATAATTTTAACTGTCGCTTCGCCCACCGCATTTACCAGCCGACACCGGATTTGGGTTAGGCTAACATCATCAAATGCGGTTTTCACGTCGATTTTTAAAATTATTGAATCTCTAAAATCTTTATGTGTTGTCACTGTCAAGTAAAAATCTTCTCTACTTTTCTTCCTTAGGAAACCAAATTGTGTCCCTGGTAGTAGAAAAGAGGGGGCGATATCAGAAGTCTATTTGCTATGATTTTGTCGATGATTTTTAATAGGTAACATGGGGTGCGGACCATTCTTAGTTTGCCTCCTGCTTTTGGAACAAAGCCACAACCGACTGTCGTCAATACGTTGGGAACATGTGAAATTTCAAAGAATCTTTCAATCAGCCATATTATTCGATCCATATTGATCTTCTTGAATTTATTCCAAGAATTTTTGTCGAAGTTATCAGCTGCTAAACTGGAGCTCGTCGCTTTCATTTTCATTATCATGTTTCTCTCATATGTTTCTAGCTTACCCTGTAAGTAGGCTGGTTCATCTACATATGATGGTTTGTTTTTTGTGAAACCACTTAACCATGATGCTTTGCTATCAATTGTGCGTTGATCTGACCAGTTTATTGGGACTTTTCGAACTCTAATGTGTTTATTTACCAGGGTCCAGATCTTTTTGGATTCCCTAACTTTCTTGAAGAGTTTTATTATATTGAATTCGCCAATTTTCCTATTGATTTCTTTATTTATTTGTCTCAGGTTCGTTTCCCAGTTCTCTGCTTTATCCTTCAAAATACTTCGTTTCAGCTTTGTTAATCTCCTTAATTTGTTTTTCCTTTTCTTCATTAGTCCCCATTTCGCATGATTATCTGGAAAATGTATTATTTTCTTCGTCATTTCCACCAGTGTATGATCTTTGGACCATTTACCTTCTCTTGGATAATCATCTTTTGGTCTCTCCTTGAGTCGCCATGAGCCGAAAATTTTCTTTTTTGTTTGAATCGGTCTTGCAGTCGACGATTTTGGTCGTAATTTGGCTTTGGCCGTTATCATTTGGTGGTCCGATTCAACACTGATTGTAGTTGCTTCATTTGTTTGCGTGTTGGTAAATATCATGTCAATTACCCATGATGTTGAATTGAATGTTGTTTCAAATGTTTCACTTATCGGTCTCAAGTTAATCTCTTTCAGTAGATCAATTAATGGGTCGTAGAATGATCGGTTTCTTCCGTATCTGTGGTCATGGACTTGGTTCGTTCTCTGCCAATATTGATCAGATGTGTTTAAATCACCCATTACGGCAATTGTGAAGTTATTGTATGTTGAGCTGATGCTACGAATTGTTATTATTACTTCGTCTCTCGATTTTTGGATCCATGGACGAATGTAGATTACAATTGCAATTAGTTGTTTTCACGGTATTCTAACTACCAATAGCTCGTCCGTTTTTACCTCGATTATCTCACCTCGATCAATATTAGAGATTATTAGCCCCATGGACTGATTCCCGAATACACAGTGGTTATCAACATTTAAAGATAAAACTTTTAAATTTGGCTCACAAATTGAACAGATTGAGTCCGGTGAGTTAATTGTTTCACTAATTAATTGTTGTGTTAGTGTTGCATTTCTCTTGGAATTAACGTGAGAAAGTTTTATCCACATTTTCATTTCACTTTCTTTTTAACTGTGAATCACTTCCCTCTTTTTTAATCCGTAACCAGGTAGTTGCTATCCCATTTCCCTGGCTCTATATTTAAATCAATCTTTTTTGAGATGGCTGATGTAATACCTTCCGAATTTTGTTATCGTAATTTCAGTGGTTACATCAAACATAATCTTTATCTCAAGTATGTAAATCAAGAATTCTTCACTGGTGCTAATTTTATCTTTCTTAAGGACTTTCTTACCGTTCATAAAGATGCGATTAAGTTTAATTATCGTATTTATACTTCTTATTCATTCAACGATGTTCAATATTTTATCGTGAAGGTGCAAATTTCTTCTTATGATGTATTGTTTACTGGATTCGGTGTTCATCAGCGTTTCCGGAAAGCTTACGATATGTGTTGCCATAATCTCATGTCTTCTTTAGTCGATAAGGATCCTCAAATATTAATGGTAAGTTAATGACGTGAAATCGGATTGGACTAGCGTTTCATTTTCTTCTCTTTCCCCATAGCCTCGCGTTTTGATGGCCCTACCGAATTGGCGTGGGCATTGCTTTTTGAATTCCGCTCTGTTGCCGTTGTTCCATTCGCATCTGTTTGTTACCAGTCTATTTAGGTGCTATCTAGAAGCCGCAAGTAGAATTGGAACTGGAAAGGTCCCAAATCCCCGGAAACCAGAAAACATGATTGATCGTAATGAGCCGAAGTATTTGTGGACTGTTGTGCTTTTTAATTTTTTGCGTGATGTTATCAAGGCTTCAACTCGGGAAGAGTTTCAAATACATAATTTTCCGCCTCATCTCGAAAAGAAACTTTATCCTGATCGTCGATTGACCACTCCTGTTAAGCGTAAACCTTTATTCGATCTCGATCTTGACGATCATCAAATGGTTCTTTTACGACATCTGAGTGAATTTTGTAGCCGAGATTATGAGACTCCCGGTGGGATGGAGAGTTTGGTTTATTTTGATCTCATTCGAAAACTCTCCAATGATTTTCCTTCTTTGCGACCTAAGTTCACCTATTCCGTTCATGGAAAGTTTGTCTGCAAACATTGTCCTAATCATCGTTTTGATTTTCATTATAGTTTTCCTTTATTGGAATTACCTAATGAATCTTGTCGTGCTCTTAGCCCAGTCTCTATTTCTGATATATTAACCAAGGCACAGTATTGGCGAGATTGTATAAAGGTAACATGTAACAACATTGTCGACGGAGCCGTTTGTGGTAGTGGCTATAAAATGATAGAGTCATTTGATATTGATCGACTTCCTGAATTTCTGGCTATCAGTCTCAGAGGGTCAATTATGGAAGATAATGATTTCGTTTTGGAACCGGAGGAGCAGATGTTAATTGATTTCAAGGGAGAGAAGCGACTGTATACTCGACTAGCTTTCAGTAGTGTTTTCATGACCTACCAAGATCTGAGTGGTAATTCGCTTGGATTTAGATTTAGAAATCGTGAAGATTGGTATGTCAATGATGACTGGCATACTTGTGTTAATATTAAGACTAACCAAGGGTACCAAGAGGTTAATAATGGTAACTTCTATGAGCCTTTACCTGAGCTGTTCTTGAGGTATACGGAAGGTTCTCTCCTCTTCTATCAGTTGTCTGAATACAATTGTTTACCTAATTCTAACCCTTCTCTTAGTGAATAATAAAGTTTGGGATTCTTTGATTTGAAGCATAATCGTTTTATTGTTTATTGGAATTTTCAATCTTAAGGTTTACATCTTAGGCAGTGAAGCCAGATTGGGTTAGCTGTTTATCTTTGATTTTGTTTTGTTGTTCATGGTCAGGTGAAGCCAGATTGGGTTAACCTATTTTACATCATGATGTAATTATATGAGTAGTCATAATCCGACATGACGAGTTGTAGTTCAGCACAGTACATTTTGCACTCCTTGCTATATGCCTGGTGACCTTTTTTCCCACATGTGGGACATAGGAAATCTTTCTCTGGGCATACTGAAGGCAGGTGTTGCTTGGAGCATTTGATGCATTTTAGTTGGTTGCGACAATTTTTCTTCGTATGACCAATACGATGGCATAATTTACAAGCCATTATTGGAAAGTTGTCAACCACGTTGTGATAGTTAGTTCCTGAAGATAGTTTACCATGTAGTTTCGTTTCTATTAGGGATCTTATGGCCGGCGAGACTTCAAGAATAGCTCCCCACTTGTCGCTATTAAGTCCCATCTCATAGTAATGAACCAATTTAAATTGCTTTGGGTCGCGAAATCCATTGATGTTCATAATTCTATTAATGTGGTGTTCCCAACTCTGGTTTATTGGTGGTCGTAGGAAATTGACCTTGACTTGAGGTCGTTTCCATGGCACAATTGAAGCTTCAATGTTTGCTTCTTTAAGTTTTCGAAAGAGATCAGATCTCTCATTCTCTCGATTTACCATTATTAGAGTAAATGCTCGCCATGCCGTAATCTTGAACTGATAGTCAACTTCCATCGACGAAATTATATCCGTGAGACGGTTAACTGAGCGCTCTTCTTTCTGACCCACGACTTTAAGTTTAAAGATTCGGGCATTTGCCGACCATTTCCACCAGTTACTGGGTATTTCAAATGTTTCGTGGATCAGATTTTGTGCTTTTGCCGTGTTTTCCCGTTCCACGTGTATCATCTTGTTTCGTATTTCATCATCATTATTATCAGCTTCTTTTCTTTTTTTCTGGTTGATTGTTTCAATTTGCGGTTGAACTTCGTCTTCCTCCTCTTCAACAGGCGCGATAGCGGATTCGGCGGTAGCGGTTCTGTTGGAGAACTTGGATTGACGAATGGTTAACGATTTCTTGAATGCAGTAGCAATTTTCTTCAACCAGTCTACTTGTTTTTTATTAATTGATTTGCCTTCCTCGTCTACGGGTTTCTCAATCAGTTGTAAAAGCAATTTCGTGTTTAATTCAATCTCTTCCATAGATCCTGTGTTCAGATACACCGTTAGTCTCTGAGCACTAAATTGGCCATTTTCAAATAGGTTGTCTATCTGGATCTTGAGCCGATCATATTGTTGTTTAAGCTCCACTGATGGAGTAGGGAAACACGGGAATATAAAATTCTGTGGGAAATTTTGTAAAAATAGAAATTATTTTAGTTGAGAATGTTTGTCTTAGTGGATCTTATCTCAGAAAACGTGGTCGTTGAAAGCGTGTCAAGTATATCGAGTCATGTAATACTTACTGTTTGGTTGTTGGACATTTTTTTGATATCAAAATGTTGCTCGTCGTAAGATATATTCAATTTTCACTAGATTTTCAATATATTTGTAAATTTTCAGGGTTAATTTTGAGTTTTTGGAACCTTAAAAATTTCTCAACGATAACAACAGATGATCAGTTCTACTACTAATCGGATAACCGAAAGATGGAGCCACTTTTTTGGAAAAAATTTTTTTTCTAAAAAAAGGTTGAGACTAAAATCTGACAATTAACTGAACAGTTTCAATGAACAAGATTAACTGATTGTCTTTTGCTGAATGAATATTTATTTCCATCAATCAGTTGATTAGTTAATTTGTGTTAATCAACATCAAGTTCATCTTTTTACCTAAAAGATAAAAGAAACAATCAACAAAATTTGTCTTCTCATCTGTTAAACATTTTCACTTTTTTGTTGTCTTCATTTTTGTTTCCCTATGTGATTGTGATTGTGTTTACATCTGGAAATTGATTGATTCATGATTTATTATCTTCATCATCCATGTTACAATTATTAAATATCATCTCAAATTAATTGTCTATTGGTTGGTTGGTTATGGTGTTTAATCACTTGTTTCCTCTCTATTCTCTAGTGATTTATATATATTTTTTTATTCTCTTATGTTTCTCTTCAATCATTTTCTCTGGTGTTTTTCAATTGTGAACAAACAAATTGCATTTTATATTTTAAAATGAATCATGACTCTAATATTTTAATAGTGTTAATTATTTTTCTGACCATTGGGCAATCTCAATTTTCCATTGTCACTGGACATATATGCAACCATATACCACCAAAAATAGAAGAGGTTTGTAATTAGTGTTTTCATTAGTTGCAACAAAAAAAAAGCTAATCAATATTTCTAACCACTTAAACCCTCAACCAATTAACTCTTTAACTACCAACCAATTAATAGCAATCCCTTTTTTTCACATTCTGTTTACCTCGAGCTGTCAACCTTGTATTAGATTGTTTAACTTTAAATTTAATTACTTTTCAAATTACAATAAAAAACCAAATCACGTAACTAGCAGCGGTATCTTGTAGACACATAGGTAGCTAGAGTTGCCTTTTACCGGTAAATTTTATTTCTGATTAGATTGTTTTCAATGAGACAAAAATTGAATTAAATGTTGAAGATATAATCAATTTAATGCAGAAATTATCTGAGTGAATTCATATTTCCGTTTCCGTGATTAACAACAGAAAATGAGAAAATTTTACATTTCCGTTAATTGGGTTGAAATTAATATCGGAAAACTTTTTTCGTTGGTGATAATTTACATTTCCGTTTGAATGTGAAAGCTAATTTGCAGGTAAATAATTAATTCAATAATGTTTTACATCATTGTAAATTAAGATTAAATTGTTCAATAGTTAGTTAATAATAACATGGAGTCATTTGATTCAATTGGAAATAAAAGTTTCTTAACTTTATTTCGTGATGAAGGTTATCCAACAAGTTACTCAAATAGATTAACTTTTCCAAACATCGACTATTTTTTAACTAAGATTTTGATTGTATATTTTTGTCTTTGGTTAATTTTTCTAATCATTTCACCAGGTTATCCAGGAAGAGAGGTAATTAGCTGATCATTTACACCACCAACGATTAAATAAATATGTACTTTTCCTATTTTAGAGATGGTTTTACATATGCCGAATTACCGTTTTTCTTACCGTTCCATTAATAATTATCGGTGAGTAACTTTTATCTGATTTTCAAAAGGAATTACTATAAATTCTTGTTATATTATCTATCATGTCTGTAGTATGTTATCATTCACCTTATTGGGAATCTGATTCAATCAATACCCTGGTTAGGTTGAGGTTTTCATCACCAATGAAAATCGTTGCCGAAGTTGGTCTACATATTGGCCTTTTCGGATTCAATATAACCCTGAAAGACTTGGATGTATCCAAATCAACAGGTAGAACCCCTCTGGACATGATTAATTTTGATTATAATGAACAATTTCAATGGAATTGGGTTTCATCATCAGCTGATAAACCAAAACTTTCAGAAGGTAAATAAGTGCAACTATTAAATGGTTTTGATTTGGGTTGACAATATTTTCTTATCCTAATCTTAGAGATTGGTCATCTCAAGTACCAATATCGATTATCAGCTTCCAATGGACTTCCGATTCCATTTCTTTGGGTACTTGATTATTTCACAATAGATGGGGAAGAGTTTAGGTTTACACACTTCTATCAACAGGCTTCATGGTATTGTCACACTTTTTATGGTCAGTTGGTCAATCAAATTGATTTGAGAAAGAGATTGTTATGGAAAGTTTTTTAATCAATCCATCAATAATAAGTAGGTTTTCTCTTGGCTGTTGGTTATTATCAAGTTGCCTTTTCTGTATCGTTATTGAATATGGTTCCTTAATGATGATGCTTACTGGATTATCTCTAATTACAACCAATATGATTTGGGCTTTACATAATAATCCAGTTCCATTGGAGATTCCATTTCAATCACCGAGTGGTGGTAGAGTGCAGTTCTTACACCCTGACTTTTCATGGGCTTATTGGATAAATCTAACCAATGGTAATTATTATTATTTAAAAATCATTAGGGTCAGTTAGCAGATTGAGATAATCAACTGAGTTAAATCTCGTTACACTGCTAAACTAAAAAAGTATATATTATTTTTAATATATGAAAAAATTGAATTTCGATAATCATTTGATGTTTATCGATAAATAATATTGCAATTATCTGTATATAATGGACTTTTTTTTCATCAACAATTAGGATTATTTTGCTTGCTATTGGGGAGTTTTGTTTACATTATTGACATTAAATATCCTGATCTAACGGCTCAATTTTTCGGCATCGATATAATTCAAAACTATCAAGATTACTTTCGAGGTAGGGAAAGTTGATCTGAAATCGAATAATATTATTCAATTGTATGATGATTTTCATATTTTCAATTCCAGAAATAGATGAAGATAAAAAACGACTACAAAGTGATGGGTCAAGCATATCGACGGACAGCACATTGAAAATGAAGGTATGTCTTTATTTTACAATTGTAATATAATCAAAAGTGATCAAGGATCTTTAGATTAATTGTTTTTTTTTAATTGCAACTAGAATGGCGATTCGAATTATGTTGCCTTACGGAAAAAGGTCACCTCTGATAGACTTTCTCGGCTAAATCGATTGACTCTTCGTGATGGAGGAAATAAGAGTATCGATCGACCCGTTGCAGTTGATAATCAATCGAAAAGTATCCAAAAGATCACCGAGCCTCATTATGTTGTACCCAAAACGATTACTGTACCTATTCAACCTCGAGTAGTCGGTGTGATACCTGATGGATCTCGAGGGGTCGAAAAATTTTCATTATCAACTCAATAGTTGATATCAATTATCGTTTCAAGTCTAAATAAATTTTATTTGGAGAGTTATATTTAAAATACAATATAAACTAAACTTTCAACTTACCCACAAACTTTTCCACGTTTTCTGAAACAATTATCGTATTATTTTGCTAAATGGATGTACAAGGTTTTCGAGAGTATTTTCTAATGAAAAAGGTTGGCTTAGGACCTTTGACACCTTGACAGTTCCAGAATGAGTGTTTTTCACAAGACTTGATTAAATTGAAAGATAATTTAAGATTAATAGACTACACAATAAAATCAAATGATTAGATGTTAACTGCATTGTTCCGATAATTATTGGAGAATTACAAATAAATTTTATAAACAAGAAACTTAATCATTTAATTATCGGAACAATTATCTAAGCTCTGACCATGGTATGATTACTTATAAAACGATCACTTCTACTACTAATCGGATAACCGAAAGATGGAGCCACTTTTTTGGAAAAAATTTTTTTTCTAAAAAAAGGTTGAGACTAAAATCTGACAATTAACTGAACAGTTTCAATGAACAAGATTAACTGATTGTCTTTTGCTGAATGAATATTTATTTCCATCAATCAGTTGATTAGTTAATTTGTGTTAATCAACATCAAGTTCATCTTTTTACCTAAAAGATAAAAGAAACAATCAACAAAATTTGTCTTCTCATCTGTTAAACATTTTCACTTTTTTGTTGTCTTCATTTTTGTTTCCCTATGTGATTGTGATTGTGTTTACATCTGGAAATTGATTGATTCATGATTTATTATCTTCATCATCCATGTTACAATTATTAAATATCATCTCAAATTAATTGTCTATTGGTTGGTTGGTTGGCTGTGGTGTTTAATCACTTGTTTCCTTTCTCTATTCTCTAGTGATTTATATATATTTTTTTTTATTCTCTTATGTTTCTCTTCAATCATTTTCTCTGGTGTTTTTCAATTGTGAACAAACAAATTGCATTTTATATTTTAAAATGAATCATGACTCTAATATTTTAATAGTGTTAATTATTTTTCTGACCATTGGGCAATCTCAATTTTCCATTGTCACTGGACATATATGCAACCATATACCACCAAAAATAGAAGAGGTTTGTAATTAGTGTTTTCATTAGTTGCGACAAAAAAAAAGCTAATCAATATTTCTAACCACTTAAACCCTCAACCAATTAACTCTTTAACTACCAACCAATTAATAGCAATCCCTTTTTTTCACATTCTGTTTACCTCGAGCTGTCAACCTTGTATTAGATTGTTTAACTTTAAATTTAATTACTTGTGCTTATTTTCACTTTTTTTATTATTTCTTTCATTCGGTTGATAGAACTTTAATCAACCATACCAAATGTTTAATCAATAGGCACGAATAATTTACACGATAATTAAATTTGATTATTTTCTTTTCTTTTTCTTTTGCCTTTTCCATTCACTTTAGGTTGGGTTTGTTCATCTTCATTCTGAACATTCACATCGAAAACAGCGAGCAATTAATGGTAACAGTAATTTACGAATTAAGGTTCACTATGATTCATCTGTATTTGATTTACCAAAAGATAAATTTAATATAATCAATGTAGGTGGAAAATTTGTCGTCCAAACTATTACAATTAACAAACTCGTTCTTAATTGAATTTGTTTGTTGATGTAATTATAATGTTAATGTTGATTTGATTGTTTTGTTTAATTAATTTTTTTTTCTTCTCTTCTTTTTGTCTTCCTCATCTTCTCTCATTTAGAATACTATTTTACCACAAGCCTTGGATTATTGGCAAAAAGCTTTACAAGTCACTCCATTAGGAAGTCCAATTATAATCAGCAGGTTGATATCAAAATTAATTCAATTGAAATTAATCGTCTAGATGACAATCAAATTGACATTTGAAAACGACATTTATATATAAAACCTTCAAATGATTTCCTTTTCTCTGTTTATCTCTTATTATTGATTGATCATTGAACAGGAAGTGTCCCAATCATGAAGTCCTATTTCCTCCAAAGAATCCAAAACATCAACATTGTATAGAAAAATGTGAACCAAAGACGACCTGTGGTGAAGTTGTAGTTCCAGAGGAGCATTTAGATGTACGAATCATGTCTAATTAGTCTCTCTATTCTTATAGATCATTATTATTTCCAATTAATTTGCTCTAATTTTCTCTTTCCATCTTCTTACATTCTCTAGATTTGTAGGATCTGTAACAAAGCTTTTGAGAACTGTCATGATACTGGTAAACGCTCAAAAGATGCTGGCGTCAAAGATGCAGATTTTGTCTTCTACATATCAGCCATGCAAACAGATCGATGTCAAAAAGGAGCAACCGTTGCTTATGCTGCTCATTGCCAACAAGAATCTCAAACTGAAAGGTAATTAAGACAAGAGAGCAAAGAAACTATTGTTATTGTTATTATTTTCACTAACCAACCATTCAGTTAATTTTCACACCTTTTTTTACCTCCATCAATTGTTCCCTTATATTATTTACTTGAGAATAATATTTTGATTTTTTTTTCTCTTCTTCTAACATTGAATGTTACTTGTTGACCTTTACAGACCAATAGCTGGACATGCCAATCTTTGTCCTCGGTCCATTTCAACTAAACCTCAAGATTTGGATACTCTTCTGTCAACCGTTAAACATGAGATTCTTCATGCTCTTGGTTTCTCCATTTCTCTTTATGCATATTTCCGTGACAAAGATGGTATCCCATTGACACCAAAGGGTAAAAATGGACGACATGGGGTAAACAAAGAGCTCAGTGTACCCGAGTGGAGTGAAAAAGTGGTTCGTAAAGTTAAACGAAACCGATGGTTGGTCAGTGCAGGTTATTTGCATAAAGAAACTCATATGGTTGTCACACCGAGAGTTGTGGTTAGTTTAAAAGTTTTGCCCAATTTAAATGTAGTGAAAATCAATTAATTGCCCTTCATATTTATGACCTATTATTAATTGTATCTCTCTTTTTGTTTGTATTGTCTATTGTTTGTACCAGGAGGAAGTTAGAAAACACTTCAATTGTTCTGAATTGGAAGGTGCTGAGCTTGAAGATCAAGGCGAAGATGGAACCATTTTGACTCATTGGGAGAAACGGGTTTTTGAGGTTAGATATTATAATACTTCCTGATTATATCGAAATTATTTAATTCTTTATTGTTAATGTGATTTATCCGATTGTTTATTTTTCTAATCACTATAATTATTTCAATTCTTTTACCATCAGAATGAAGCCATGACTGGAACTCATACTCAAAGTCCAGTTTACTCTCGTATTACTTTAGCTTTCATGGAAGACACCGGGTAAGATTAATTTTCCTTGATATAATCGATTAATATAGTTGGTTAATTGTCCTCAATTTTACACTTTCTCTTTAGATGGTATAAACCTAATTACTCGCTGGCTCAACCATTAGAATGGGGTAAAAATCTTGGTTGTGATTTTGCAATGAAAAGTTGCAAGGAATGGATTGATAAGAAACGTCGTGAAGGCAAAAGTATTCATCCATTTTGTGAGAAGGTCAAAGAGGAACCATTGGAAACTGAGTGTACCGATGCTCGAGATGCTGTGGCTTTGTGCAATTTAATAAGATACGATGATTATTTACCTGTGTTGTATCAAAATTTTGATTCCATTAAAGGAGTTGGATCAAATAAAACTTTACTCGCCAAGTATGGTGGCTCGGTTAGTTTAGCTGATTACTGTCCATATATTCAAGAGTTTACATGGAAATCAAAGGATGTTGTCGTCCGAGGTTCTCAGTGTCAATTTATCGAGAACAGTCCACCAGTCGATAAAAATTTCGCTCTTGAATTTTATGGACCAAATTCGAGGTGTTTTAATCATAAAGAGAAATGGGAAGAACGTGCCTGCTCACAAAGTCGCCAATGGCAACATTGGGGTTCCGGTTGTTATCAGGTAAGTCGAAATTACCTGTAAAATTATTCGATTCAGTGTTACTAATTGTATTCTCTTTTCTTTTCCTCGATCAAATCTTAGTACGAATGTTTCAATGGTAAAATACACTTGGAAATAGCAAATTTAACTTATGTTTGTGACTATAAAGACCAAGAAATTAAAATTCAAAGACTGGTCAATGGTTGGCTTCATATGGGAATTATAATTTGTCCACCATGCGATGAATTATGTCCTGTAAGTAATTGAATTGAATTGAGAAATAAACTAACTAAATCGTTTAATTTTCATTGCTCTATTTCAGAATACAATTTGTAGAGATTTCATCAAAACCAAATTAATATCAGATAATGACAATAAAATTGATTACTTGCAATGTGGATCTCAATTAAATCAAGCAAATCAAACTGTGATTCTAGTACATCTGATTATATTATACTATTTGTATTCATATTGGAGTTAATATTAACCTATTGATTTATCAACTTTTTTTTTCCTATTCCAACAATTATCCTTAATCCAATTGAAATTTTTCTTCTTTTTTTTCGTTTCATTTGATTGCTTGGAAATATTTTACTATCAACACAATAATCTGACACATGACCTTCAAGTGGATAAGTTTAGTGTTTAAAGCTTATTGTTCTGATATACAATTATCATCATTTACTTCAATTACAATTTAGAAAACAAGTTTACACTCTGATCTTTGGACACTCTTTTTATCCGCTACCAAAATTAATTGTATTATACAAAGAAAACAATTGTATTGTGTACAACTAAATCATTTTGTAATTCCAATCAATCCTTTTCTGTTTTACAACAAAAACCTCTTTTCATGTATGACAAATGATTTAAACTCTATATATATATAATATATAACTAAATCAGTGCCTCAAATAACTGATCATTTCTGACAATTGATTTTATTGATGATAACCTTTACTTTTGGAAGATCCATCAATTGTGTGATCGACTAAATCGGAGTCATTTTGTTAATCCTTTAGAACTTTAGATTGTACTGTTATTAATCATTTCTTTTGATGAGAAAAATTTCTAATCATTAGCGAGCCATTGAACTACGATAAATCATCTTTTGAATTCTTCAGGGATAATTGGATCATTCGGATTAACACCGAGAGTTAAAGCTCTTTCAGCGATCGTCTCTGATATTTTCTTGAGTTCTTTCTGCTCTTTGAAATAATTGTAACGACAAAAGACCCAATAGATTCCCATTGTTCCAGCAAATGTACTAATACCTCGTATTTGTGAGAGATTAACATTACCTGAAACAGAAAAGAAATCAAAAAATTAAAGTCAAATTGTCATCAATTGAAATAGTTAACAATTGAGAAAACAAAGCTGAATTTCAATGAGAATGAAAATTGTTTTCCAAATTAAATATTACAAATATTGATTGGACTTACTGGTGAACATGAAATTGAGAGAGCCAACAATTAATCCACCAGTAAATGAATATAAATACGTTTGTCTAACACACGGTTGACCAGCAAATCGTTTCCAAAAACCAACCTAAATTGTAAACAATTAGAAAGAAGAAACCAAATTAAAAAAGAGAATAGAAAATAACAACAAAGAAAAACAACCTTACCTTTTCCTCTAAATCATCATCAATTTCATCTGACATTTTGCACTTTAATTATAACACAAATACTTAATAAGAAATCTAATTAAATCATTTATATATGCTAATTAAATTGTAACAAAAACAAACACAAACACAAATCACAATAAATAATTAAATCAAAATATTGAAACACTTTCACCAAAAATAGTTACTCTTGTTGCCTTAGTAACAGTAACCAAAGGAACAAGATGAAAACCTCAAGATAATAATTAGTTATTATTAATTACTTGTTAATCATTGAAATTGTATCTCCAAAGTAAATGAACAATTAAAAAATCACCAGGAGACTAATTAATCTAATCTTAAGTTGATCAAATAATTAGAAATTGTTTCAATTTTTGTTAATAGAAAAACAAATGCTCTTTAGTAAGAATATCGGTCAACAGGTGGCAGTCAAATCCCATTTTCTAAATTTCATTGAGCTGAATTGAAGAGGAAAAAAATTTTTGCTTTTAATTGTTGCTTTTTATCATTTGTGTCGGTGGTTATTTTTTATATTACTCATTCTGATTAATTCTGTAACAATCTGCTTCTAATCAATGGATTAAATGAAATTACGTAAGTTCTTTTGTTATAATGATGTTTAATCAACTACTGTTTTTGCTTTTTCCTTTTACTGAATGTCCTCCATTGAAAGAGATTGTGTTTACCTTTTGTTTACATTTTCTGTCCCTCCAATTTTGATGTTAATCTAATTTATTTTAATCTCCATTTTTCTAAATTAATTATTTCTCATCGATTGTTAATCAACTGGTTTTAATCCTCTTCTACTGATTTATTTACATTACCGAATTATTTAGATTCTGTTTGTATCATTTTCTTTTACTATATCGATCATGTAAACTTGTTTCTCTCACATTTATCACCTAAGGGTTGAAAATTCTTGTATTTACTTATCTAACTTTGAATTTCTTTCTTTCTCTCTCTCTTTTATTTTCTAAATTCTAGTTATTTGGTGTATAGAATTGGACTCACTCTGATGTCACCTTAAAATCCACCTTCAGTTTTGCTTTTCGTTTTGTTTTATGGTTTTTGTTCAACGGAAAAAAATGATCAACACCCTATTTCATTCACTGCGTTTACCATTTTTTCAATGAGTCTCATATTCAATCATTCATCACAAACAAAAGGATAATATTTACATTTTCTACTTTTAATTAACATGCCTCTGACAACAGCATCATCATCATCATCATTAACAAGTTGACTGCTTTTT
Organism: Panonychus citri; assembly: GCF_014898815.1. Classification (NCBI taxonomy): domain Eukaryota; kingdom Metazoa; phylum Arthropoda; class Arachnida; order Trombidiformes; family Tetranychidae; genus Panonychus; species Panonychus citri. The sequence continues at coordinate 2,462,591 of NW_026515543.1, read as the reverse complement.
TACCATCATTATTAAACTTTAGGTAAGTGTTAACCATCATGATGGATAATTATTGCTTTTAACATATTATACATAAATTGTTTCCACACTTTTTCATTTTCTCATCTGTCATAATCTTTCAATTGCTTTTCTTTTATTGCTTAACAAGAGATTTAATGATAAATAGGAAGATGATGATGGAAAACATTCAAAAACTATCAATGTGTTTATTTAATAAGCAACAATTGTGGTTGTTAATTGTTGGCAACTTCAATTGCAGGTCAAAAGTCCCATCGAAAAAAATAAATATTAATAGTTACTATCTAACAACAGATTAAACATTGAAAATTAAGAGTAAATTATATTGAATCAATTGATGATCAGATTATGTTTTACATTAGTTAAAGTGACAATCATCATCAATGATTCATATGATTTGTTTAATTTTTTGTGTTCACCACAATCAAACATTTCCATAAATAACATTCTCGATAATTATCTTAAATCACATTAGATTACCAACAATGGGATAAATGAAGAAACGATAATTAATGACTAACCATATGAATAATGATTAACATCCTTGACTTTAAATTAATGACAATCAATGAAAGAATCCTAATTTCATCAAACAATTTAACGTCAAAAGCAAATCACATTATTAGCTAATTGTGAAATTAAAACACTCACAATAACAATAATAATAAAGTGTAGGATTAATTATGATAACCTTCAGTTGATTATAATTTTCATTAATTGTTCTAATCATCATTAAAGTTAACTTAAAGTTAATTTCTCTCTCCATCATTTAACTTGTATTCAATTCAATTGATCAAGTATATCAATCTAATGGAAGCTGAATCAACTAATAGCAATATGCATTAGATACACAATTATATTAAATACTAACTACCATTAAATTGATTTCTATCAATATAACAATGATATCATTTATAATTATATTCTCAATGATTTATTGTCATGATCAGATGGTTTATCCTTTTCCGTTTTTTACTCTTATTAACTTAACAATTTAAATGTCCACCAAATCATAAATCAAATCCAATAAATATTAACAGTAATAAATGTAGATCCATGTAATTTAAATTGTTGTTGGTTTTTGTTTTCTTACCAAATGATCAACAATTAACTTCCATGGTGAATGCTCATCATTTTGTATGGTTAACAAAAAAAAACCTTCATCTTCATCCTTAATTGTCTTGTTCTGATAATGTTAATTTATTATTATCATGAATGATAAATTACATTTAATGAAACAATTTGATTAGTTCAGGAAATGAGAAAAAAATCAAATCACTTTCATAATTACTATTAAATCATTAAATTGTCTATTATATATTTGTCCACACTCACTGAATTTGGGTCAGCTTTTTAATTGATAACATTTAAGGGAAAAAGCCTTGAGGCTTTTAATTAACTCAATCAATTAATTTCTGTTAACTTTATGCTTATGATTATTGACAAATCACTCTAATCATGGTTTCAATTGTAATTTTCCAACTCTCACTATTATCTAATTGTTGATTTGTGTGTATGCTCATCAAATTGTTACTTTTTTCTCATTGTGCTTGATATGATTGTCATAACCATTTCTTGCTGATCATTAAAATCTTATGATTAATCAATATGATAATCGAAACCAGTTTTCACTAAAATTGATTCGATTTTTTTTTGTTCTCCTATTCATTGATTGTATTTACATTTCTTTCTATTCCCATTCAGAATCGTAGACAGAATTTAATTGAACAACAAGATGAACAATTGGCGGAATAGAAGATCAAATCAGAACAACAGATTAACTCCATCAACAGTTGATCAACAATACGAAGGACGTAAATTTGGAATCAACAATCAACCTGAACCACATAATTCACAATTTTACTCATTACCCTCATCACAACATACCAATAACAATCACCAACGATCAATTAATGATCACAGTTTAATTGATAATTGTGATTATACCATAAAGCACCTTGATCCATCAGTTATGTTGGCGACATTTAAAAATCATTGGTATCAAACATCAGTCATCATGACCCAGAAAACAATTACATCCAATGGATTCAACCCTCAAGTGCCAAAATCCAAAGTAATCACCACCGATGATATAACCAGTGTTGTGAATAATATTGATCAAATGATTGCCTTGCTCCTTCAGGAAGCCAAAAATTTTACCAACACAAGTAACACCAAATTAATTAATGATACAAGTTCCTCCCAACACTCAAAATCCATGGATTTATCTTGCTCACCCTCTCCATCACCATCATCCTTGTCATCTTCATCATCATCATCAACCACACTATTAGGTGAATAATATTACCATTGGAATAATATATTTACACATACTAATTGTTTTCTTTTCTTGTTTTAAATACATAGATTACTTTTTAATGGAAAATATTTTAGATCAAATATTCAATTGGAGCTGTGATATCGGAGAGTTCACCAATATCATGAAAATTGAACAACTCAAATCTTTTGACCTTCTTTTAAGCAGATACAATAAGGATAATTGCATCTTCCAATCCTCTGTAATTAAGATATTACATCAACTTTTATCCCGTTGTAGTAAAACTTGTCCCTTGGACGTTGAAAAACGACTCGTTTCCCTGCTCAATACGATTTGTCAATGTATTGGACGTGACAATCAACTTTTACAATTATTTTTCAACGATAATGGTGATCATGAAAATAGAAACAATAACGAGCACAATGATGAATTTAAAAATTCTGATTATAAATCAAAATATTTTTCTGAGCGGAAAGAAATTGAATCGCGATTTTTGGTGTAAGTAATCATCATATTGACGAAAACAATCAACAATTTAGATGTTAATTTGATTTTATTTTCATCCTTTAGATTCTCTTTACTCATTTCATTTGTCCATCGTGAAGGTGCCATCGGTCAACAGGCACGTAACGGACTTCTCCAAATTATGCCAATCTCTCAAACAAACGAATCACTCAGTCAATACATAGCCAATGACAGTAATCTAGGTCCAGTTATGGCGACGATATTAAGTGGACTTTACTCCTCGTTACCTCGAAAATTAATAACATTAGACGATCGTTTACAAATCACCGAACAAGATATCGCCGATAAACCCGAATTACAAAATTTCCTAAGTTCATTAGATTTTTGTAATTTTGTGGTTAAAGTTTCCCATCCATTGATTAAGAAACAAATGATTAACCTAATTTATCAAGGTTTTCTGGTTCCCGTTATTGGACCCGCTTTACATGAGGTAAGTTGGGATAAATTATGGATCCAGATTATGGATTATCAATGTTCATTTAGGATTAAATATCATGAAGATGAGAAAAAAAACAAACAAAAAATCAATCATGTGGTTAAGAAAATTGCAAATTTCTTACTCATCTAATTAGCTTGGCTTTCAGTGCAAACATTTAATCATTTTACAAATGATAAACAATCAAATCAATTGTAATAATCAAACAATCTTAGGTTTCCCAGCTTATAACTTTTATATACATAACTTTTTACAGGAAATGAATATACCTCTTGATATACTGGAAAACTCAACAAAGCACTCGGTTTGTCTTCCCTTTTTAATTAATTATCTTAATTATTTTTTTGCCACTGCATGCCTCAGCTAATTATCCTCTTTTTTACATCTAAATCCTCTGTATATTTTTGCAATACCTTTTATATATTATTTCAATTTCCTTGTTTTATATTTTGTTTGCCTTTTATTTACCTTTGGTCATTGAATTTTAACTAATGTTTATATTTTGTTTGTTTGTTAATTGTTGATTGTTTTCACAGGACACTATTCAGCAAATCATTACAACCACTTCTTACCTTGAATTGTGTTTACGCCGAGTGACTGAGCCTCAACTTTTGAAGATATTTCTTAAATTCATTTGTATTGAAAAATTTGACGACCAACGGATACTCAATACTCTGATTGCTCGGATTCAAGCGACAACCAAGGTTGGTCATTTTATTCAATTCTTTCAATGGTCAACTAATTTTAAATTTGTTTTTTCTTTGTCTTATTGTCCTTCCTTTTGTTGTTATTATATCTTTTCTAGTTAAGCTTAATCACTTTGGTATTGATTAGGACCATCATAGACCTTGATTGTGAAGATGTTATCCTTGAATTGTTATTAAGGTTTGTTTTTATTTAGATTTACTTACTTATTTTCCGGTAATTTAAATTGTTTTCCTGTGACACTAATTTATTATCATTTATGTATCCGTTTTCCCTTTAGATATCTAATCGATTGTAAAATTATCTTTGATAATAAACATGATCATGGAATGGAATCTGATGTCTCTGAACAATTTCTGTATTCTGCAAAAAAGTTTTTCACCCTTGTGCCAACATTTAATCAACATCATCATCATCATCAACAACAACAACAAATACCATTAAGATCATTTCATAATTCATTGAACTTGGATCATTTATCTCCATCACCATCACGATCTACATCATCATCAACTTATTCCTCATATGATTACAATGTGACTTCAACAGTTACCCCAGTAAATTGCTCAGCAATTAACGCTGACAACAATTTCTTTGAGAGCTGTTTTAATTACCTAGATGAGGCTCACTCTGCAATACTTGATTGTAAAGTGAAAACATCACCATGGTTAATTAAATACGAGTCAAAAAACATGAATGGTTCAAACGATAATCAAATGATTTCACCTCCATCTGATTCTGGAATATTTTTAACAACCAGTTCGTCCTCCAATTTTAACCTGGACTGTTCAAAGTTATCTGGCCTGACCGATATGACCTGTGAAAATATACAAACACCAACAATATCAACAACAACAACAACAACCTCTTCCTCAACCTCTTCACCAACATCGACAAACGAACCTAGTCACAATAGCGAAGCCGAAATGATTGGACCTTTTCTTTCAAATTTACTCTCTCGTTTATCACAATTACCTTTCAACGATTATTACGTAAATCTACAACTTACCGGGATAATCAGTCGTCTGGCAACTTTTCCAGAATATCATTTGAAATCATTATTCCTTAATTGTGACCTTAAATTGCACAAAAATGTTCGAAGTTTATTTTCCATCCTGATTAACCTGAAAAAACAATTAGAAGATATGTCAAGAAAGATTGATAATTTCAATGAATTGTATTTGAAAGAGAAACAAAATTTATCCTCATTAACTTTACCTGTTAAAAGATCTGGATCAGCTGTTAGTGAAGAATCAGAAACTTCATTCTCAATCAAGTCAAATGCAGACAAAAAAGGTAATTATTTATTTTCCATGGCAATTAATCAATTACCTTCTAATTGTTTGTTTCTCTGTTACTTTCAGTGAAAAAAAGAAGAAGCTTAAAATCATTTCTTCCTTGGGTAACAAGTAACTCTAAACTTGAAGAATGTCCATCATTAGAGTCTCTGGACAATGGATACAAGTGAGTGTTTAACTAATTGTCTTTTCGACGAAATTTGGTTAATTGTCTTGTTTTCTTCTTATTTTTAAATAGATTCATTAACAAGAAATACTTGATTGAAGAGGATGAAGGTATCGATGGATCAACTAAATCGTCAGAAAATGTTCGTATCATTCAAGCTTGTATAATTTTCGAAGAGTTTATCAAAGAATTGGCAGCAATTTCCATGGAACATTATTTACTATCGGATATCGAACCTAATCAATTTAATTATCATCAATTGTTACCCCAAAGTTACTTCATTAACTTTACTACAAATTGATTAATCAAAGTAATCAAAAACTCTCATTGTAATTAGTGTATTATCATGAGATACAATTGGAATTGTATTGACAAGATACTCGAATGAAGGAAAAAAATCGCTAATTGTGATAATTTTACTCCCAACAAATTGAACAAATTGTAAATAATGTAAAACATCAATGCCATGATTAATAAATTGATTGGCTTAAGAAAAGCAATCTTAATGTTGATTGTTTAATCATTTTTTGCTTACAAACTGACAATTAATAATTTGTAGGAAAAAAATTACATTCAACTAATTGTTGAAAAGTTTAATTAACTATCGAATCTTATAATAGCTAATTTTCTTTATATCCTTAAATTTACTAATTGTTGTTCTAATGAAATTGTAACAATTAACTTATCAATTTGATTATTGTGTTTAATTTTGTCCTCCAACTAATTTGTTCATTTTAATCAAAATTAATTCAATTCTATTCAAAATTCTGGTACATGGTGTTTTCTTCAACTTCAATGGATGATTTAGTTTTAATTGAAGACCATTTAACAATCGATCAATTGTTTTAATTGGTTTTAAGTTAAATTGATTCTTAATTGTGTTAATTATGCCCAAACCAGGAAAAAATGTTCGGAATGCCAAAGATCGAGCTAAAGCTTTAGGATTTCGAAAAGATCGCCATCACTTGAATCAACATCTTCGCTCGGAACTTCCGCCAGTAAAATGATGCGACGAATTCAATCATTAGAACGAGCCGAAGCACCGACCCCTTTTGGACCTAATTTATTTGATTGTTGTGCGACCGTAATTTACTGTCCAAGGCACAACAATTTTGGCCTTACTCGTATCGGTGAAGGAAAAGGAATGTGGCTTCCCTATGTGGCCCTAAAGCCGTCAGAGGGCTGGTATGCCGCTTGTGTTTCCAGATTAAAGCAAGTACTTTCAACCGGATCTGGACCTAAATCGTATCTTTCATTTTCTCAGCCTGAATTGATTCACATTTTCCGACTTCAGGTTCCATACTTTTGCCAATTCGTTACTCGAGTTACTTTCCTATCACAATTAACTCATGAAGATAAAGGTAATTGTTGCCAAACAAACAAAACTTTAAGCTGGCATTCAGCCGACGATGTTATCAATCAAAATGTCACTGATCTTTGGGGTCCAGAGCCTTGTGTTTTCGGTGAGGCCTTTTTACATAACGCTATTGAAAAAGGTGCTTACACTGAGTACACTTTGCGAGACGCTATGAGATATTTGCCCAGAGAGACAGCGAAAACTTTTCAAGATGAAATGTTGAAATCGGCAAATTTCATGGAACGAGATATCAGTCGACTTTACTCCGAATTCATTCAACACTGTTATCCATCACAGTACATGGTTTTCCCTTCATTTGTTGATTACATGTCACGAATTGGTTGGCCACCGAACGATACTGACCTGGAAAATGTTTACCGAGCCTTTGGCTTCAATCATATGTCTTACTTGTCTTTCCATGAGTTTCTACTTGGCCTCGCCGCCATGGACAAACAAACCCACCATGGTGGTCATCCTGGTGAGCTACGATGTGGTTACATTTTCCGTTACTATGATATTAATAACGATTCGGTATTGGACAACATTGAAATGGCTCGAATGACCTACGATATTTTGAGATTGAAAAATAAGCCTCATGACGATGATTCCGTTGAGAAAGAGTTGGTTAAAAACTACCAGGCACTTGGTATTAACTTGAATGACCCTTCACCCGTTGTCTCTGATACCCAATTGTTACGAGCTATTGGTACAATGTCATTTCGAGGTTCATCTTCATTGTTTCGATCTCCGTTTCCAATTTTAACAACCATTGGTACTAAACGTTGTTACGAATCATTGACTCATATTCCAACACCATCAGGTGGTAATTCGGGTGAACATGAGGTCAAAGTCAGTAAACGAACCAAAGGTTCGTGTTCTAATTGTAGAAACAAACGTTACACTATCGCCGTTCATTCAGCTCGAGTTGCACCCGAGGGAAATATCGTTGAACCAATGGAAGTGTTACCAGAGGAAGTTGTTCAAACTCCAAAGGATCGTCGAGCGATGTCATTAGTCGCTTTCAGTGTCGAAAATGTGGCCAATCGAATGATTGAATGGCTTCGTGATTACTCTGAAGTGGCCAATTTGGGTAACTTTAAACGGACCTTTGGAACTCGGCGAAAACCTGGTGAAAAATCAAAGGCTGGAAATTATTGGGTTACCTGTGATCGAACGGCCTTGGCCAATGCGATTATCAAACTTTGCTCGGACATTGAAAGTACCTTCAAAAGAGAGGCGAGATGTATCAAGATCAGTAGTCCAGTTTACGTTCTCGGTGACACTCATGGTAATTTTAGAGACATGATGATTTATGAACGAATCTTGTGGAGAAAAGCTCCTAATTGTGTTCCAGCGAGTTATTTGTTCCTGGGAGATTTTGTCGATCGAGGTGAATATGGTCTAGAATGTATTCTTTACCTATTCTCGTGTAAACTGTTATCCCCTGAAAAGTTCTGGCTTCTTCGAGGTAATCATGAACTACGATCAATTCAAGCGGTGTTCACCTTTCAACGAGAGTGTTTGGACAAATTCGGTAAAAATTTGGGAAGTACAATTTGGGATGCAATTAACCGGGTCTTCGATGTTATGCCGATTTGTGCAGTTATCGATGAATCAATTTTCTGTGCTCATGGTGGAATACCAACTTCGTTAACCAAAATCGACGATCTTCAAGCCATACCCACTCCATTGCCCGAGCCCGAGTCTCAATCACCCGCTGCATGGGAAATACTTTGGAATGATCCAGTTTCGGGTAATGAGTATGATGAATATGCGGACATGTTAAGGTTACAATCGGGATCTACTTCGTTCAACGGTTTACAAGGTTTTCTACCCAACACCAAACGAGGTACAGCTTATTATTTCAACGAAGAAGCGGTCAACAAGTTTCTTCAGGCCAATGGATTAACTCACATTATCAGAGCTCATGAGGTTATCCCGGCGGGTTATCGGTTCCATATGGGTGGAAAGGTGATCACCGTTTTCTCATCTTCTCATTATTGTGGTGGAATGAATGAATCAGCCTGTATTTTTATAGAACAAGAAAAATTGAGAGTTTTAAGATTAGATACAAGTTGTTAGAACGAAAGAAAATCGAAAACGAAAAATCAAAATTCGAACCAAATTCATTAATCCAAATTTTCCAAGACATTTTACTTTCTAATTAAAACACTTTTCATCAAATTCTTTCCTTACATTTATTAAATCTTTCTAATTAAACATTTTTAATGTAATTTCCAATTCCAATTCCAATTTGAACAATTAAAATTAACCAACAATCGAAATCATTTAAATCTAAAAGTTTTGTCTTTTTAATTTCGAAACAAAGTTAACCAAGTTTTCCAATTGATTTCATTTTACACTCTAATCAGAATATATTTTCAGCATAAATTAACCAGAATATTCTGTTGTTTAAATCTGAAACATTTCCATTTAATTGTAATTAACTAAATCAACTGATTTCGAATTCAAAAATTGTTCCTTCATATCTGATTGTATCTTTTTAGAATATCGGATCTCCAATGTTATGATTTTCTCATTGGCGCTTGAGGAATTCAAGTGAATTTTTTTTCTTTTTTATAATTTTTGTTTTGATTTGTTTTTCTTTTCTTTTCTTTTTAATTTTGATTAATTTTCTTCAATGTTCTTCCGGTTATAATGAGCGATACTTCAGGTTCCTTTAGAAATTATGTTTAATTTATTTTCTTCGTTTAGTTTAATTCCCTCTTCATCTTGTGCCATCTTTGTTTCCATTTGGTTTTCTTTTTTCCTTCTCACCGTTAAGGTTAATTTAACCTCAGGTCATGTTGGTCAACCTTGTAACATCCTGGGCATTTGTTGGCCTTTAAATATTCACATTTACTGTGATGATAATCATATCTGTAGATGTAGACCTGAAACTCCAGTAATTGTTGGCCCACATCAATGTAAACGTAACAAATCTCATGGAGATAAATGTTTAACTGACCAGGAATGTATTTACTCGGATAATTATTCTTTCTGTGATTCAAATCAGTGTAATTGTGTTACTAATTATACTTATGATCCTTACATGATGAAATGTCTGCACATCTCAGCTCAACAATTATCGAGTTTCAATGCTTTTTACACAATGTTATCTTCGGCAGCCTTATGGATAATCATGTTACTCATCGCCCTATTCATTAGTATTCCTTGTTGTTTGGCTTTTCTTTACCATTGTGTTTGCAACGAGAAGCCAACTGATGATTCCAACCTGTGCCAAGATTCAAGCATCGGACTAAGATTGGCTGAAATTGGAGCGAATCTGAATGAAGATAATATGAGAAATGGAGGAGATTCAACTCGAATTTCATTGCGTCATGATGAAGTATCTTCCCGACAATCCTATGAATTAAGCTGCTTAGACGAACCACCTCCTTCCTATGACGAAGCTTGTAAACGAAATCAAAGCGAAACAATTTTATCTGACCAACAAAATGATAACTAATCTCAACTCGACTTCATTTTATCCGATTGATTTTAAACCCATCACCCTGGCGATCAGGTGTACCAATATGATTACTATTCAGTGGGTTAAACTATCCTGCTTTCACCATTATTATTGTTCTCATTACAATTAGCCTGGAGGAAAAGCAATTCAATCGTTTTCCTTTAAGAAAAAAAGCCAGAAACATTAACGATAGGAAATGAAATCCTGATAATCTTGGAAATTCAATCATTGGATGATGAAAAATTAACGAGTTAAATATCTGCCACTAATCATTATCACTCGTTCCTTGGTTAAATTACAACGATAACAACGTGGATTTAATTACAGCTTCATCTTTTTAATTTTCCTTTTGTACATCATCGGTAAATTTGATGTTTCATCATAACTAAATATTGCTCATCATCAACCAATAATTAACACATTACCAATAGGGTTGAACATTTTCACTTGTAAATATATGGAGATGACGAAAACCTTAAATCCGATTGGGATTGAGACAACGAGCTTAACCAATTAACTTAATCATCATCATCAAATTATGATTCCCACATTAACGATTCAAAGCTTATCCAAGGGTTAATAACTTACAACCAAAGTCAATCATACAACTTTTAATATCAGCAAATCAAGTCAACGAAAGCACAGTTAACATTTAAAACTAAAGACTAATTATCATATCATCAATACCTTCAACTCTTGATTCCCTCGTTGTTTTTTTTTTGAATACAATTTAACTTGAAGACAAAAGCATAATAATAATGTCTCATATCTCCATGTAATTAACCAATTATATATAATAACCATCAAAAAAAGAGACAACCTAAACCTAACTATCCTATTAATCACATTCAATCAGAAAATGAAACTGATTAATTGTATAAAAAAACTCAATATTCCCTCCAGATCATCAGCTATTAACTATTTAAGACGCAAGGTAAAAATGCCTTAAAATATAACACAAAAATATCAAAACAATCTATTGTCAATTACAATAAACAATCATCTTAATCATTTAATTATCATCTCCACAAAATCCTTGATTGCGAATCTAATTTATTATCAACCAGATGATCAGAAAACTAATAATGTCATCGATCTCAATTTACATTCTAATCAGAATAATTGGAATAAATTCTTAACAAAATATTCCAATGTAAACTGTAAACATTTCCATCTAATTTTTAAGAAATTTTTCCAACTGCAATTAACTAAATCAACTGATTTCGAATTCAAAAATTGTTCCTTCATATCTGATTGTATCTTTTTAGAATATCGGATCCCCAATGTTATGATTTTCTCATTGGCGCTTGAGGAATTCAAGTGAACATTTTTTTTACTGTTTTTCTAAATTTTTGTTTTGTTTTGTTTTTCTATCAACAAAATCAATTAATTATGTACGATGGTGAGATAATTAGTTTACCTTTAGACGATGATTATCCCTTTGATCTTGTGCCTCTCGATTACATCGAGGGTAATAATGAAATTGATTCCGATGCATGTGATTACCATCTTATGGACAGAGTTGCTGTTGAAAGTGATGCTGTTGATGATAATTTTATCGAAATTAGTAAACCCGTTGACCAATCAATCGCTATCTGTCCAAATTATCATCAAGACGAAGAAAATATAGACATTTATGATAGAGATGATACTCAATTTACCGACATCGATAGCTTACCAAAGTCAATTGCTGGTTGTGTTAAACTCAATGAAAAATATCTCGAATCATTGATCGATTTCAAAAATAATCTGGAAGAGAAACTTCAAGCTAATCTAATGATGCAACAGGAATTACTGGAGAGTCAAGCTCTAGCGAATGATCATATTTATCCTAATTCATTACTTAAATTTTTGGCTCCTTATTTTCGTGATAGACGAGACTATGCTGCCGATGATAATGATGATACTAAAAGTCGTAAAGCAACTGGTTGTATTAATCCTTTTTACCTTCGATACAAAAAACCTTGGAAAGATTCAGATAAATTGTATTTAACTTCATCCGTTCAAAACTGTGTTGACAAAAAGGAGTTGGAACCTCTTACAATTCAAAAGAATAATTTACTCGCAGAAATTAATGTAAGTATTGGTAAACAATGTGGAAATTGGTTTTCAAATGAGTAATTGATTTTCTTTCTTTTTTTTGGTATAGAAATTGAAATCACAAGAAGCAAGTCAAGATATTATTGACGAAAAGACTGATAAGATGAAAACTCTTGATGATCAGATTGAATTGGTCCGTAGTGTTTCAAATATACCTTCAAGGGAACACAGTGAGGATATTGATTGGCTTGAAGTTGCTCAAAATTGTCCATCACTTTATGATGAATTTGACTGTGAAATTAGATGGACAAACTTTGAACATCCTGAGATTAATCATGATAAATGGTCACAAAAGGAAGATGAAGATTTAAAAAGTTTGGCTCAAAGGTTTCACTATGATTGGGATAAGATTGCTAAAAATTTGGGAACCAAAAGAGTAGCCTGGCAATGTTGCCAAAGATACCAATCAAAATTAAGTGAGACAATTATATCTTCCGGACGTTTTACTAAAGAGGAATCAAAGTTACTTTATTACCTGATTGACAAATTATCTGTCGGTGATCATATTCCCTGGACTCAAGTCCGATATTTCATGGGTTCACGTTCATTGCCACAGATAAAAAATTATTATAATAAGAGTCAAATTTTACGTCGAGGTGCTAAATGGACTGAATTGGAAGATAAAGTTTTATTGGCTGCCGTTAGAAAATGTGGAGTTCACAAGTGGAAATCAGTTGCTGAATATATCCCTGGACGGAGTAATATGCAATGCCGAGAAAGATACATGCTTAGATTGGGAATTAAAGATCGTAAATTAGGTAATTGGACTTTTTTCGAAGATTTAAAATTAGTTAGCAAAGCTCCGAAGGAAAATTTCCGCTGGGTCGATGTGATGGCTCATCTAACTAAACGAAATCCTCGCCAAATCGCCGCAAGATATGATACAATTGAGAAACACAGAGTCACTAAAACGATAGAAACTTCTAAAGATCTAAGAGATTTGGTTCCTCGAAATAGACCTTATGGAAAACCCCCTCCTAATCTTGAATTTGTTCTAGAAGAAGGACAATCACTTGATGATTTCCTTCGAGAGGGTAAAAAGCAGCTTGAAATCGCAGTAAACGATGGCACCTACCGAGCGAAACTAAGCCGACCTGGAGTTGGTGGTCGAAAAAAGAAACCCGAAACCGAAGAAAGAATCGAACAACAACTTATTCAACAATTTAGTCTTTACTCTTTAATGGGAAAAATTAGTAAACCAACAAAGAAAATTGGTAAAGAAAACAAATTTCCTTCTCCATTGAAACGAATAATTTTACATAATCGATTGATATAATTAATTATTGTTTTTTCTTCTCTCTTTTTTTCGTAGCTCGAGTTGCTCAACAAACAATGTTATTCGATGTTCTGGAAAATATTCTAACTGATTATTTCGACGGTAAATTACCCGATGAACCTCATTTACTATCCAAAGTTATATCTTCTGTCTTGCGAAAACAAGTGATCGGAGTGAACACCGAAAAGCTTAATCATTGTCCACCAATTTTCCCACCAAACATCATAACAACTCAATCTTATCAAGTTTTACTAAACATGAGAGCAGGATTGAAGCAACAATTAGCTGATTACAATTATGATACTAGTCAACATGTTTGGGACTCAAATTACAGGACATTAGTTGGATTAATTGTTTCTCTCTATTTTTGGCCTTGTCTTCTTTCAAAAAATCAACCCAAATCAATGAAACCACCATCCGATTCAACCCAATCAACAATTCCAACATCACCAACAGAATCATCATCATCTTCATCTTCATTAGCGATCTGCAAACCATCAAAATCTAAACCAAAAAAGCGGAAAAAATGTCAATCGTCAAATATTGGACATTGTAATGATTCAAGAGAAAAACAAAGATATTTATTCAAAAATTATGAGAATTATTTAGCTAAAAGTAATTCTTATGAGGATTAAAACATTGACACAATTTAAAGAGATCAAAATTTCAATTCATCCTAAGCTTGACCATCTCGAATCGCCAACATCTAATCAATTTTATTTTTTATGATAGTTTAAAAACACGAGCGATTAGTTATTGAATCGTCTTAATTAAGTGAACCAAATGACTATTTTTTGTTTGTTTTTGTTTATATGTAACAGGCTCGTATGAATGTTTTTTTATTAACAATTAATAGTAAACATAATTGTATCAAAATGGTTCAAAATTTGTCCTCATGCTAAGTGAGCAAATCAACTGAATCTTTATATTAATTTGTTCAGAGGACAATATGTTTAATTAGATCCAAATAATTCACGACCAAAAGCCAGAATTAAGTAACTGTAATTCTGATGCTCATCCTTTAATTGCACAAATTGCTGGACGACTTCAATTAAGGTAAATATTATCAATCGATGATTAAAATTACATAATCTTTGTTTAATTGTCTCATTTTTCTGTCAATTTTTAGGCTCTTTTGGCAAATTCGAATCATATGATTACCTCCAATTTAACTAATTTAACTTGTGTGACCAACAGAAATGAAAGTAATTCTTACAAGAATTAAAAATATTTCTCTCTAATTGTAACAATTCAAAGAGATTTAACTTTGAATCCATTTAAATGATGCGCTTTAAATGGTTTAAAAGTCAACGAGAAAAAGTGGTGACACCTAACGGAATAAATGTTAGAACGGTAAATGTCTCAAAAAAAAAGCCAAAGAGTTTAAATCATTTTAAATGTTGAGTGTCAAAGGATATTAATCAACAGGTTGGCTGATTAATTAGTTTATTCGTACAACTTTCTCATCATGCCAAGAAGTGGAAGTGATAGAATAGCCAATAAATCTCTGTTCATTAAAAATCTTTCTGAAGATATCAGGTGAGTGTATTTTGTTTTCAAACTTCCAACAAACAGCATGTGTTGTTTGTAGAGAATTTTTTTGTTTTCTATTCTTTTTTCTCCTTGTTTCGTCTTCTTTTCTCTTTGACTTGAAGCTTTTTTTTACTGTTTATTCTCCTGTTTTTTTTCTAACTGCGGATTTTTGACTCGTTTTCTTTTTGTTTCGCTGATTTGAATTTTGTCATTTTAGATCAACTGATTTAAAGAATATTTTTGGTAAATATGGTAAAATAGCTGATGTCTATATACCAGTTGACTATTATAATAGGAAGCCAAGGGGCTTTGCTTATGTTCAATATGAAAGTCTTCGAGATGCTAAGGATGCTGTACGAGATCTTCAACATTTGACCTTTCATGGACGTGAATTGGCCGTTGAATTTGCACAAGGAGATCGAAAGAGTAAGTCATCCACAGGTAGTTAAAGATGATGGTTTTGGTGATTACAAATCAAATCAAATCAAATGAAAGGCCAAAGTTGCTATAAAGAAACCTAAAGAAAAAATTGGTTGAAAGAAATTGAAGAAGTACACTCTTTTTCTCTCTATAATCAAAGCTCCAGGCGAGATGCGATACAAAGAAAGACGAACACCAAATGAACGAGGGGACTCACGGCACAATGGCCATAAAAGAAGATCATCTCGAGAACGTTATAGAAGTCGATCAAGAAGCCGTTCTCGAGATCGGGACAGATCAAGATATAGATCACGAGAAAGGTCACGACAACGATCAAGAGAAAGATCAAGAGAGAGATGGTAAAATTTTCCACTTAATCAAATGTAAAAATGTTTGTAATTGTCTCATCGTTTCATAGATAAATCGACAAATGTGTCAACAATTAAATAAATTCGCTGAGTCAATTTGGTTCACATAAAAGTTACACGATTTACATTTTATTCATCAAACCAATAGATGGCATTGGATCTCCACCATAAGGCCAATGAATTTTTCCATCAAAACAAATTCTATAAACAACTCGATTAAAAAGCTCATTTAATTTAATTATTTTTCTATTTTTTGTTTATCTGTTAATTATTTTTGCTCATTTTACTCTTTTTCTAGTTGTTAATGTTTGTTATCTATATTTACAAGTTTAACTGAATTTCTATTTGCTTGATTCTCCTTTGGGCCTTTTCTCTTGTTGAGTAAAAACAATGGATACAATTGACCATGAAAGTGAGATTGAAGATGAAACAAATGAATTATCAATTAGTGCAATTACCTTAAATTGTTGGGGACTTCTTTTCTTCTCTAAACATCGATTACAACGAATTCAATCTATTGCTGATTATTTGAGTGAACAAAAGTATGACATTGTTTTCCTTCAAGAGCTTTGGGTTAAATCAGATTATGAGCTGATTAGACAAAAAACCTCATCCATTTATAAATTTGCTCACCTTTTCCCTACTAAAAGTATAATTGGAACCAGTGGTTTGGCTATTCTTTCAAAATGGAGTCCAACTCATATATCTTTCATGCCATTTACCGTTAATGGATCACCTTTTCGTCCCTGGCATGGTGACTGGTTCACCGGTAAAGGTACTGGTTACATTAGGGTGGATCTAAATGATTTGAGAATTCACCTTTTCTGTACCCATATGCATGCTCAGTATTCCGATGATGAAGATATTTCTGATCAATATTCAATCCACAGAATTTGTCAATCCTATCAATTGGCTAAATTCATTAATATGACGGAAGATTTAGTTTCTAATGCTGGTAAATGTGAACTATTCCTTCTCGCTGGTGATTTAAATACTAGTCCAGAGGAGTTTCCCTTTCAACTATTAAAGTCAATCACTGGACTGAATAATATTTGTCATCCTGGATCAAATGGCTTTAATCATATAAATGATCTAATTACCTGTGGTAATGTTGAGAACAGTTTCACTGATACTTTGTGTAGTAATCAAAGTAAAGATGATAACAATTCTCGGCATAAGCAACAATTAAAGCAAGGGAAACAAATTGACTTTATCTTATACAAAATGGTCAATGATAGAAACAGTCAAAAAAGTCAATTGTCCACAATAACTTATCTTAATTCAACTGTACCTGATTTAAGCTTTAATTGTACTGCTGAAAAGCTTCAATGTCAATCCAAAGATCCGAAAACTGGACTTTCCTTTAGTGATCATCAACCGGTGGCCGTGCGATTTAAAACCAAAAAGGTCGATCAACAACAACAATTGTCTAATCAACGTAAAGTCAAAGAAAGTGGTGATCATTCAGGAACAAGTAACATGATGAAAAGAGGAAGTTTCGACACAACAGATTCTTCAAGTGGATTCACAGATTCCGTTAAATGTCCACAACTTGGTGGTACAAATCTCGAAAAAGCTTCGAAGCTCATGCGAAGTTACATTAATGAGAACGAAAAATCTAAGCTCAAATTAACTTATTCCTTAATTTTATTCGCTCTCACTCTCGTAATTGGCCTGTTTATGGTTAATTTGTATCACGATTATATTTCTTCACCTTTAATGGTCACAATTTGTTCACTTTTAATACTGGTTGTTGGAATTATAATCATGGCGATTGAAATTTCTTTCCGATTCGAGCAACATGGAATCAAAAGTATTCTTGAAGAAATGGATTGCTCCCTCTCATCATCGTCTCTTTCCCCTTTCAATCAACCCGTTAACCATAGCAACAAGTGTAACCAATGAAATTTCAATGTTTAAATGAAGGATAAATTAAACATTTCACTAATTCTTATTAACACTTATCCTTATCGAGTCACAACGACTTCTTCTAAAATATGTCGACTTCTTCTACTGCTTGTTCGGACAGTGTTTGTTCAATATGTTTGGATACTTGTTCGGTGGTCAGTTATGCCGATGGATGTTTACACAAATTCTGTGGCCGTTGTATCTTTGAATGGGCTCAACGAAGTCAACTCTGTCCCATTTGTCGGACTTTTTTCGCCAATATTATAACTAATGTGACTTCTGACACCGACTATGAGGTTATTCCTCTCGAAGATCGTCGAGTTCCAGTGTCAAATTTTATTCGAAACTCTTGGTGGAACAATAATTCTTACCCTTCTAATAGAAATATTTTCGCTGTCCGTCAATTTAATCAACGATCTTCACAACACCAACAATATCATCAACCACCACAATTAACTTCATCGTCTAGTAACCCACCTTCTCGGGCAATTAGTCAACAACATCAACATCAACATCAGCAGCAACAACAAGGAAATGAAGGATATCAGGCGATTAGCCGATTAGAAGAACCGGACATTGGTAACCTTCAGATCGATAATCCGAGACCTCGACGAATTGTCTGGTCATCTAATCGGTATTCAAATCGTCAGTTTAATCGACAACAACCCCAACCAACATCATCTCATCATGAAAATGTAGTCGCGTTGAGACAAATCATTTCTCCCGCATTCCGAACAGATTATCACAATAGAGGTCACAATCAACCTTTAACTAGTCCTCGACACTCATTTAATCCACGACCATTTAGACCTTTGGTTGGTGTGCGACAAGAAAACCAACAAAATCAAAATCAAAATCAAAATCATAATCAACCCCAACAAAATCATCAACATTCATCACAATCATCCAATCAGTTAAATGTTAATTATCAGCAACCTCATCATTCACATTCACATTCTTATCCTCAACCACATTCACACCCTCACCCTCACTCTCACTCGCACTCTCACCCTCACCCTCATCATTATCATTATAATTCTAGTGTCCATTCTCACAATTCTCATCAAACTCAACCTCATCATTCACATCATCATCATCTTCATTCTCACCCACACTCTGGTCCTCATCCTCATCCTCATCCTCAACACCATCACCACCATCATCATCACCAACAAACAGCCTGCAAAAGATTATCATCCCGACCTAATGAAAGACAATGGAGAAGATAATTTTCTCTCTCATTGTAACAATTTTAAAATTTAACACCGAATTTGCCTTAATTATTATTATATTTAATTCACACCTCTTTTTTTCTAATCACTAATCACCTTTGTAACAATCACTTTAAACTATGAACAATTTTAAACAGAAAATCACAGAAAATCATAGAAACTGAAAATACATTAATAAAACAACAACGATTGATTTACTGATACCAATTGGTTAATTAAATTTATACAATTCTCACAAACTAATCACATCTTGACCTCCTTCTGATCAACACCCAGAACAGTAAGTAGAGCATTCATCATGCAAGTTTTTTGCTTTTTGTCTTTTGTTTTCAAAAATCGAACCAGAACATTACGAATATAAGTTAAATTGGGTTTAGTTGTATCGTCGCTTTGAATTTGCTCAAGTTGTTGTTCCAATCGAGTCAATTTACTTTGTAATCTGAATAAACAACAGAATAAAAGAGAGATGAGTTCAAATGATTAACCAAATCATTGGAAAATGTCAACAATCAACTTACTTGAAAGTATCAACATTATATTTCCAACGAAGCTCTCGTAAAGCACATTCGTTTTCTCGAGCCGTTAGTCGAGTCTCGACAAGTTCAATCTCTTTACGAGCGAGTTCATTCACATAGAATAGAGAAACTGAGTTACTTGGAATTTCTTGATTAACCATAGAATTGAGTGAAGGCCGCACACTCTCGAAAGGCTGAGATTCCGAATCATTCAGAGCGAATTCAGTGTCCGTGAAAACAGTTTCCGATTCACTTCCCCTGGAACCATGAGAACCTCGATTACTGTCAACGTTTGTTGTTGATTTTTCCACTTCGACTTCTCGATGAGTGGGTAAGACTATTGCACATTCTGTCTTCCGTTGTTTATTATTACCACTCTGACTATTGATGTTCACAAGTTCTGGACTTGTTTGTGTCTCTGCGTCGCAATTAGCTGATTGTCTGAGAGAAGAAAAAAACAAAGAAAAACAATCAGAATAAATAAAAAAGAAAAAATATAAACGTAAACACTTACATTTGCAATTCTTCATCTTTATCCTCTTTTATCTCACTAATTGTTTGGGTAAACTTGTTGATTAGCTTGGGAATCACTTTATCTCTTTGATGATAATTTAAATCTAATCCAAATTGATCACATGAAGAGCTTTCATCATCACTAATGATTGTTGATTTATTCACAGCCAACTGTTGACTCAATTCATCGCATCGTTGATTAAGATTATCGATCAGATTTTGTTTTCTAATATTTTCAGCTTCGTATTTACCACAGATCGAACTTAATTCACTGAGACTATCTTCAAGGGTCGCGAGTCTTTTTTCCTCTTCTTCGACTCTTTTTGCGAAAAGTTCTTTCGATTGCTCAAAATTCTGAACAATTAAATTCTTCTCGTTAAGAACCGTTTTATAAGCTCTAACACAGTCCCGAGTTTTACCCTCAACGAAGGCCAAAGTCTCTTCAAGTTTAACTAATTTTCCTCTCAATTCAACACATTGCAAACAATTAGATGATCCACTAGAATTTGACATAATTAAATAATCATTTAAATTGAAAGGCACTCAATAACATCAATCCGAAACTAGGAAACAGAAAACATTTATTAATCAGAAATTCTGATTCAGAATTGAAAAACAGGTGAGAAAAAGTAAACAATCAAAGAAAAGCGCGAATTTCAAATAAGAGAAATTTTGATCAACTAAACTTTAACTGAACAATTACATGATTTGAGTTTAATTTATAGAGAGATTAACCAATCAACAAGTTGATTGTGATCATTCAAAGTTCCGATAGTAAATCAAATAAGAAACGAAAATTTTTTTTATTTCTATTGAACTAATTAAGTTTCTTTGATTGTTTATTGAATCGATATTGTTTAGTGATCTCTAATTGTTTAACTAATATTTAGTCGGAACTTATTTCTATCATGATCAAATATGATTGTTTTTGTTTAAATTTTCAATTTGTATTGAATCTTGATCAATATTTGCTTGTTGATCATTTGACGATTTGACCAAAAGTTTTGGACCAAAAAACGAAATCAAATAAGCACCTAAAGGAGCCGATATAATTATCGAAAGCACCGCAAAAGTTAATATTGTTAGTCCATATTGAATTTGGGTCTCGTCTTGTTTAGCTCGAGCCAATTCCAATGGGATCGAACCGATTGCCGCTTGAACTGTTCCTTTGGGCAGCCAGGCCATTGCGATGAAAAATCGTTCTTTAATTGTTAATCCTGCTCCAAGAACAACACCAAATGAAACAATGGTTCTTGATATCATACCAATGAAGAGACAAACTAATGACCATAGAACGGTATTTGATTGTAGAGAAGAAAATTTGACTTCGTAACCAATTAGACTAAATAAAAAGATTTCAGCAAAGAACCAAATATCTCGTAAATTAATTGTTATATCGTCAATATAACCTTCTGATCGCCAACGAAGAGCGGCAACAAAGGCCATTGATAAGGTTCCAAGGGGGCCCATCGATTCACAGCCTAAAACTTTAGTCGTGAAGATGAAACTGATTCCAGTTAGAAGAAGGAAAAAAAATCTAATCCGTCCATAGAATGATTTATTTTCAATATCATCAGGATTTGAAATGGAAGGTGGAAGAATCCAAAACAAGAGTCCTAATCCTGTGCCCAAGATCAATCCTCCGATCGCTTCTGCTGGACCAGCAAGCGTTGAGAGTATTGAAGAGGACGAAGATGTTACTAAACTTAAGAAAATCTCGAATCCAGTGATTGCCATGACATCGTCCACCGATGATCCCCCCATGATCAGAGTGGGAATCCCTTTATCGGTGCCATACCCTTCATCTTGAATGCTTATCATGGAGGGTACGATAACCGCCGGGGAAGTGGCGACGCAAACGAAACCAAGAACCATACACCACAAGAAGGGTAAATGAAGAAGTAAATAAGTTCCCACCGCCAGAATCAACGCTTCCACAATACATGGAGTAAACGCTAATCTTAAACAGACCAGCGACAATTTACGAAGTGCCAAAGGGTCAAGGGAAACACCGGCTCGAAGCAAGATAACGGCCAGAGCCAAATTACGAGCAAATGATGAGACCAAAGGATCCAAAGTGATTGAGGTTAAATTGGATAAACAAATTCCAGCAATTAGCATACCCACCAAGGGAGGAACACGAACCAGACTACATAACTGACCAGCGATGTAAGCGGTCAGAAAAATGGCCAGAAATCCAAAAACTAATCCATTCCAAGGCGATGATGATTCGGGTGCGATTCCATAACATGTTAACCAGAAGAAACCAAATAGACCAATTTGAGAGAAAATGATTCTAATTGTTAATCCAATGGATCCATAATTGCCAAAGGTAATCATCTCTATCCAATCGTCGATCTTAACAATATGATCAAGTTGATTTTTTGTTGATTGTGAATTTCAATTGTTAAACGACCCAAATGACCTTACTTAACAACTGATGAAAATTCAGTTGAACCAATTTGATTAATTTGTAAATTGCGAGACTTCAGCTCGAATATAATATTAAAAACCTCAGAATTAATTGAAAAAAATTTGATTGTTGAATAAATTGATCGCAACAATTTAGTGGTTGATGAAAAACTAATTGTAATCAAATTGAATGAAGCAGGATTGTGATTATCACGTTGATTGTAACAGAATGGTTTGGAATCAGATATTAACAACTCTATTAATCAATTTATATAGAATCATTGATAATAAACAATTAACATCAGGTAAACAAGCATTTAACTACAATTAAACTGAATAGATAATAGATAACCACTTAACGATCATTCCTTTAAATAGTTGTTAAATTATCTCAACTAGTAATTAACTCTACTCATTATTTATCACTCGTTATCTATTAATGAAGATATAATTTCATTCACATAATTAACATGAGAGGCAAAAGTTTGATTGGTAGTTTGATTAAACTGATTGTGATGAAAGGTTCTGTTGATAAATGTGTTGGTTTGTTAATAATAATAATTGATAAATTTTATTCTTAAATTATATTAATCAACCGGCATCATCTTCATCTTCTCGAGCCAATTCATCTTCGGCCTCTAACAATGTTTTCAAATGAATTACGTTCATTTTGTGCTTTTTGGAGTTTTCATGATTTGCAAATGATTTAACTGATTTAAATAATTTCTCGCAAGCCATACAATATAAATCACTATTTTCTAGGTCTTCATAATCAGAATTATCTTCATTTGTATCTTTATCAATTTTTTCTTCGCCACCATTAGAATCATTAATTGCACCAGGATCGACATTCGCTGCTTCTTGATTGTCGGGGGAAATTCTGACACCATCACCAACTTGTTGATCTTTTCGTTTGGATTTATTTTTATTCTTTTTCCTTTTTTTGTCATCATTTTCTTGACAATTTTCTTCAATATTTTTTAATTCTTCTTCTAAATCGGCCACTGAAAATAGATCAGATTCTTTGTAGGCTTCAGCCTCTTTCCATCTATCTTGTAATTGTTTTTTTCTATGTTCAGCTGATTTTTTCCTCTTCTCTTCCAATTTGATCTCTACCAATTTCTTGTGATCATCGACACGTTTATCTCGCCGTTTTATGAAGGCAATCAAAGCCTAGAAAATAAAAAGAAAAAAAGTAATAATGATAAAATCAGCTGAAGGAAAACATTCATTGGTATTTACCCTAATTTCATCATTGCGTTTCTTTTTAGCGGCATCTCGAAGTTTTTTATTCTCCTTTTCCATTAATCTGATTACTCTTCGATTTGGTGCTCTTAATGTATCATATTCGTCTAGATGATCAAATGTTCGAGGAGTTGAATAGCTTTCCCAGTAGCTGTAGAATCTGTGAACATTTTCATAAGGTGTCGATGCATCACCGAAAAAGGGAGGAGATTCATCATCATCAGTGAAATAAGGTCTATCCTCTTTGATTATCTCTTCAATTACACCTTTGTAAACCGAATAAAATGATTTCGGTGAATCACCATAACCCGAATAACAGGAAGTTGTGAAATAAGGATAAACATCAAAACAAGAATCAGAAATTTTATCCTTATCCATACCAGCTAATATTGCACTCCGATGTTTATCATACCAAGCTCTCTCCTGTGGATTAACTAGAACTTCATATGCTTCTTGGATAGAGCGGAAAATTTCAGTTGCCTCAGCTGGATTATCCATATTTTTATCGGGATGATATTTGAGAGCCAATAATTTATAATTCTTACGGATAATCTCATCAGTTGCTTCTTGTTCAATACCAAGCACTTCATAGTAACACTTTTTAATCGCCTTTCTAGCCGAGGCCATTTTGATCTTGAAAACGGTTCAAGAAACTCCAACAAATGGCAAACAATTAAAAAATTACAAAAGGATGAAAAGGATTAAAAGACCGTTTGAATCTTTTGTTTATAATACAAAAAATTTTAGAAAACATGTGATTGCATAAAACTCCATCTGGTAGTTGGAAAATATACTATTTGGTTTCTCTTGACAGTTAATTAGACAAAGGAAAAGCTCTTGAGCCTTAATCTGAATGAATTAGATTCTTGTTGGCCTTTAATTAACTTCGTCGTAAATATCTAATCAAAATTATCAACTTTGCATAGTTTTAATTGGTTTTATTTATTTGTTTGTTTTATTATCATTCTGAAGATGAATGTGGATGAAAGCTGGAGATCTCCTCAGTTCCGTCAACAAGTGCGAAAGAAATTGGAAGACACATTTAAATCCTTTCAATCATCAGAATCAAATCGTGATTTTAATCAACTTGAGGCGACAATTTTCAACAATTCCAAGTACAGAGATGATTATATTAGAAATGCCTGTAAAGTAATAGCGTAAGTAATTGTATTTGTAGAAATTGACCTTTTGTTCCTCTTCACTTGATCTAATTTGGTCGATCTTTTTTAGGGCCTTCAAGGATAAATCTCGGCAACAAGCTCAACAAGCGACAATGTCAGCTAATCTTGGAGATGAAAACTTGACTTTAGCTGGTGTTCATGGAGATAATCAAATACGAGTGAAAACAGAGCCAATTGAAGGAGTTCAACAAATGCAGCAACTTAATCCCAACCAGGTTAGTATTCAAATTCAAACCATGGGAACTGCTCAATCACCTCAAATCAAATTAACTACCATATCAACCGGTGGTCCACCAATTGTTCATCATCAACACATCCAACCACAACAGAGTGTTAAAAATGAACCAGATAACATCACAATCCAAATGGGATCAGCAAGCACAATTAACCTGTTATTGAATTATAATTGATAAATTACTCAATTTATTTTGATCAACAATTGATGAAACTATAGTTGACTCAATTTGATTATTTGGATTATTGCGAGACTTCAATCTGAGTACAAACTATTTTAACCTCAGATCTATACAAAGAAATTATATTTTATCACATTAATCAATTCGCAAAACAAATTATAATAAAATCGTTGGGAACAATAAAAAACATTCACAGTCAAAGTTTGATTACCAAACTTTTCGAATAAAAAAGTGTTCGAAAAAAGAGCCATCTAGTGGAGCGAAAATGTATCATTTATTTTTTCTCACGTAGACAGTAAGTTAGACAGAGAAAAACTGACGAGCTGATAAATTGGGCTGAGCTTGAATTCGACTGAATGACTCAAAGTGTTGGTGGTTTTTAACTTCATTGGCATTTAATTGATTCTAATTTTTGCCTTTTAATTGGTGTTTCTTTTTTGTTATATTTTTCTATTCTGTTTGTTTTATTATCATTCTGAAGATGAATGTGGATGAAAACTGGAGAACTCCTCAGTTCCGTCAACAAGTGCGAAATAAATTGGAAGACACATTTAAAACCTTCCCTACAGCAAATCGTGATGTTAATGCTCTTGAGGTGACAATTTATAACAATTCCAAGAACAGAGATGATTATATTAAAAATGCCTGTAAAGTAATAGCGTAAGTAATTGTATTTGTAGAAATTGATCTTTTTTGTTCCTTTCCATCTGATCTAATTTGGTCGATCTTTTTTAGGGCCTTCAAGGATAAATCTCGGCAACAACAAGCTCAACAAGCTCAACAAGCGTCAATGACAGTTAGTCAAGATATGGTACCAACTGTATCGACAACTACCCAAGATCCTATGAGTGCTTTACAAAACCTTGCTAGTTTCCCTGCTTCTGATAACCAAACGACCTTGATTAAAACAATTCCAATCAATAGTAACATGCATGATCAAAATAATATGATTGGTGTCACAGTTACTCCAGCAAACATCGCTCTATCAGGTGGACATGGAGGTAATCAAATTCAAGTGACAACTCAACCAATACAATCAATTCAACAAATTCAACCCATGCAACAAATGCAAATGCAGCAAATCAATACAAACCAGGGAGGTATTCAGATTCAAGCTATGGGGACCACTCAGTCACCTCAAATTCAAATGACCACAATATCAGCCGGTGGTCCTCAAATGGTCCATCATCATCAACAACAACAGCAACAACAACAACAACAACAGCAACAACAACATTTACAACATCAACATCGTATGGGCTTACAACAAAATCGAATGCAAGTAAATCAAATGTTGGTTCAACAAAGTCAAATGCCTGGTAGACCAACAATGATGCAAATGCAGCGAGTTAGACATGCACCACCTAACATGACAATTCAAGCCCAAATGCAACCAGCTACAGATACTCAATTTTATCAAACTCAATCTGTTCAGCATCGACCATTACAACAACCAATCAATCAACAGCAGCAGCAGCAACAACAACAACAACAACAACAACCTCAAATTCAACACTTTCAGCAAAGCCCTCAAATGGCTCAAGGTAACATGATGGTTGATCAAGGTCCTATTCCCCAACAAATGCACCAAATGCACCAAGGTCCACCTTCAAATCAAATGCATGTGACAATGACTCCAACTCAATCTCAATTCGTACCGAGTCCATCTCAAGGTATTATGCCATCACCAATGTCTGTTGGTATGATGCAAAGAGGAGGACCTGGTTCAATACCTTCTTTACCTTCAGTCCCATCACCAGGACAATTAAATACACCTCAAATGATTCAACAAACTAGTCCAGCTCACCGTCAAATGGTCAACGATGATCAAGCTTATCAAGAGAAACTGAACAAATTGCAAAGATTCATTGGTCCACTTCGTGCTCGATTAGATAGAGAAGAAAATGACAAGAAAAAAGATCCAGTTAAGATAAAAAATTTACTAGCAATTATCTCCGATGCTGCAAATCGTGTTCCCATGGAAGTATTAGCCAAATGTGAATCGTTGTTAGAGAAAATGGACTTTGGTGGACAAGCATCAAATCAACAAATGTCCATGAATCACCATCATCATCAACAACAACAACAACAACAAAAGTTTATCGGTCAACAAGGAGGCTCACAAATGACATCCGATCAGAACATTGGTCAACCCTTGATCGACGCCTTACTTAACAATATAAAGAAACCATTTTTCAATCACTCTCTTCATAGGACATTTTCTCGAGCAGTTTGCTCTCTATCTAACGGTACACAAAAGTAATTATCAAACAATTAAACTAATTCTCAATAGAAAATTAACCAAATCTCTGCTAATTTTCTCTCCTTACCAGAGTTCCAAGACCAAATTCTCCTAAATTACCTTACACTGTCTACGAAGAGATTCCACATACTATTCAAGGCGAAGTGGCTCGATTGGAATCGAAATTCAAAGTTCAACTTCACCCTAATCATCATCCTGGATCAAAGAAAATCTATTTAATATGTCGATTAGGTAAACGTACTTACAACTTTCCCCTCTTCTAATCTCTTACCGAATAGTAATCAATAATATCTTAATCTTAATCCACAATAGATGATGAAGATTTACCTTGTGTTCCTCCAATTTCATTAATGGTTCCCGACGATTATCCCAATGAACCACCATTAGTAACAATCGATGATGAGGAATATAACGCAGCCCCATTTCTAATCGACATCAAACGAACCTTTACCGGTGCTCTTAGTAATTTAAACTCAATTTACTCAATGACCACTTTACTTGATTATTGGGTAAGTCGAATCAACAATTGTAAAAATTTTCTAATTCAATGTTATCATTTTTTTTCCCTTTTCCATAGGCAATGTCAGTGCGACAAGCATGTAACTATCAACGTCAATTAAAACCATCAGAAGCAGCGTAATTGTATTAATCAAAACTCTCAATCTACTAATTGTTATCACGAACCAACACCAACAACAACAAATCCTCTCGTTAAATTAATCGTGTTTCTATGTGCATGTTTTTTGGACTGTTGACAATTGTGTCTCCCTAATTATATATTTACCATCGATTGTATTTAATTATTTACCTGGAACCACAATTTAAGATACCAATGTAAGAATTAACGAAAATATGAGAAAAGAAAGCAAAAAATTAATGTACAAACAATTTACTGTGAATGATTAAATTTCTCTTCTCCTTTTTTTTTCTACCAACCTGATCATTCATTCATATTTGTTGAGATGATGATCGCGCCTGTACATAGACAATCAACATTAGCAGAAAAAAAAGATGGAAGATAAAGAAAGAGAAAAAGAAAGTAAATCGAGTGAGCAAATGAGAGAGAAGAGAAAACAAATCCTGAGTTTACTCTTTTTTTCAGTTGTCTTTCTTTCCATCCCTTTTTTCAGCTTCCCTTTAATTGTGATAAAATAAACAAACGATAAATTAGTTAATTTATTTTCTTCTAAATTGTTCATCATCCTAAGGTTAATCTCCACTAATCGTCTCCATCATCATCTGACCACAAACAACAACATTTGATACAGAAAAACCTACAAGTGAACAAAAAGACTATTGGAAATTGAAAATCTCTCTCTTTCTCTCTTTCTCTATTTTCCTTTCTCTCTCTCTCATCTTCCAACCTTCAACATCTCTATTAACATCATCATCATAATCTTTTTCTTCTCTTTCTTTTTTCTTCATCTTCATCATCAATATAATTCTCCATCAAAGTCATCAAAGTCTCACTTTTTTAGTAACTAAGCTAACCTTTTTTGCATCTTATTCTCTCTCTCTTTCTCTCTCTCTCTCTTTGCTCTCTCTCTCTCTCTCTCTCTGCTCTATCTTTCTCTGTCTCTCTCACTCTCTCGCTTTCCAATCATATTGAGAATTGTAATTACATAACGTAAACAATATTTGGTAATATTGTTTACCAATGGATTAACCAAGAGGATAATGTCATCATCAGCCAACACCGATCGGGTCAACAACGTCCAGTTCAAGGGTCAATCTATGTTTTATACAGTTGAAGTGGGTGAAACTAAATTCACAATATTGAGACGGTATCAAAATCTCAAGCCAATTGGTTCAGGAGCTCAAGGAATCGTCTGGTGAGTCTAATTTTCTCATCGTCTTATTTATCCCTCAAAGTAATTAACACCTTGCGATGACCTTTTTAACTGCCACAATAATTGGCTAATCATTTCCAATTAATGGTGGTCATCATCATCTTCATTTCTTTACTTAAACATTTTCGTTATTATTATTATTAGTTGATCGATTTTCCATCTCGTCCGTTTGTATAAATTTACCATTGGAAATGAATTTTTTATTAACCCGATTTTCCTTGTTGTTATTTTTCATACTAAATAATATCTTCTAGTAAACAGATAAATTGATGGAAATTATCACACAACAATTTAATCATCATTTAAATTACCAATAATTAGAAATATTTTTCATTTATTTTCTTGCGAGAAGCAAAAAAAAAACAAAACAAAACATTTAATATCTTTTCCTCTTGATTGTTGTTATTATATGATTTCCATTGATAGTTAATAGTATTTTCTTATCATTATCATTACGCTGAAACCTTTTCAATCTTAACTTGTATTGAACAGGAATTTACCAGAATTTATTATATAATAATTTACTAATTTACTTTTATTTTCTTTCTTATTTCATTCCAACAGTTCAGCATATGACACGGAAGGAGGACAAAATGTGGCCATCAAGAAACTATCCCGACCCTTTCAGAATACTACCCATGCAAAGAGAGCATATCGAGAATTTAAATTGATGAGATTAGTTAATCATAAGAATATAATAGGTTTATTGAATGCCTTTACACCACAAAGGAGTTTAGAGGAGTTTCAAGATGTTTATTTAGTTATGGAATTGATGGATGCGAATTTGTGTCAGGTCATCCAAATGGATCTCGATCATGAAAGAATGTCTTATCTACTTTATCAGATGCTTTGTGGAATCAAACATCTTCATTCGGCTGGGATAATCCACAGGGTTAGTTGATTAAAAGTGTCTCATTGTCCATTGAAACAATTGATCAATTTCCATGTTGAAGTTTAACATTAAGTGAAACCGTTTTGTTTACTTTGTTTGTTTGTTCCTTGTGATAATCTTATCTAATTATCTTTGTAATTTCCTTTTTCTTTCTTGTTTTTTGTTTGTTTGTCAGGACTTAAAGCCATCCAACATAGTCGTTAAAAGTGACTGTACCCTTAAAATTTTGGACTTTGGTCTTGCCCGAACAGCGGGTACCAATTTTGCCATGACACCTTATGTTGTTACCCGTTACTATCGAGCGCCTGAAGTTATCTTAGGAATGGGTTATACTGACAATGTTGACCTTTGGTCTGTTGGCTGTATCATGGGTGAAATGATTCGTGGTACAGTTTTATTTCCTGGTACCGATCATATAGACCAATGGAACAAAATTATTGAGCAACTTGGTACGCCTTCACCAGAATTTATGCAAAGATTACAGCCAACCGTTCGTAGTTACGTTGAAAATAGGCCAAGATACGATGGATATAAGTTTGAAAGACTATTTCCTGATATGTTATTTCCCACCGATTCAACGGAACACACAAAATTAACTGCTGCCGAGGCTCGTGATCTACTTTCAAAAATGTTGGTTGTTGACCAAGAGAGACGGATTTCCGTTGATGAAGCTCTTGCTCATGATTATATTAAAGTTTGGTGGGATGCCAGTGAAGTGGAAGCACCAGCACCGGCACCTTATGATCACCATATTGATGAAAGGGAACATACTGTTGACCAATGGAAGGAACTTATATACCAGGAAGTATTAGAGTACGAAAGGGAACAAAATGGTTTTATCGTTTCTCCACCACCTCCACCGCCTCCACCACCACCCCAACAACAACAACAAGCAAACCATAGTGGTCCAGATACATAGGATTTTATTTTAACGAAACTTGTCAACATTAGTTGACAAGAGAAGGAGATGAAAAACAAAACAAAGGAAAACAAAAAGGAAAATGACAACAATTTGTCCAATTTAATGAGTCGTTATTTGGATTAACACAATCTAACAGCAAGCGAAGATGCAGCTTACAACAATTAGAGAAAATTAACAAAAAAAAAAGGAAGAAAGAAATTAAATTTCTTCTTCTTCCATTCGCATTCCTACTCTACTACAACTATTACTATTAACTACTAACTAATTACAATTAATACTACAACTTCTAAAATTCAACAGCTAATTGTCTTTACATGATTATTATGAATAATTGAATCGTCATCAACATCACCCAATCATCAACAACCATCGACAACAATTATTTACAAAGACACTCATGCTTCTTAAATGTCTTAATTTCTGCAACTAAAACATAATTCACTTTCATTTCAATCACAACAGCACTCACACACTCACAAGCAACACTCGGAATCTTTAAATCAACAACAATTGATTTACTTTTACAATCACATTCATCTAATTTTTGTCTTCTTTTTTTCTCCTTCCCATTTTGATTCTATTCTAATTTTTTTTTCTTCATTTGCTTCTTTTCCTCTTTCCCTGACCTCTCTCTCTTTTATCTGTCCATTTTATTGTAAGTAAACAATCAATTTAATTTCACAATAAACTAAATGTTATTAGAAGTCAAAGTAAGACCAAGAAAAAAGTTTTCACGAAGTTTAATTTCATAATCAAAGTCCATTTAGATTGATTGTTAATTGATCACATGTCAGCTGATTCTTCAATCCAATCGATTTTTTCTCATCCGGTTTTATCATTTTGACAGTTTTTTTTATAATTAGCATGTGGAATTATTGACAATTAATCATAGTTCTGACAAGAAAAAGAAAATCAAATTGTTGTAAATTTTAAGTAAGAGTTAAGCTTTGGTTTGTTATGAAAACTCCGTTGATTTGGTTCATTGGTGTGCTCTTTATATCGTTGAATGTGGACTAATTTGTATATCTTAATTTAAGATTTTACTTGGTCATAGATTGGATGATTGTGATGGATGTTGATGATTTTGTTGGTTTTCTTGTCGCACACCAACCAAAGGTCTAAATGGTCGTGGATTAAATGAGTGTCGAGGACTAGTTAAAGGTTGATTGTGACCTCTATTGTGATAATCTGTTCGGAATGCGGGAGAAATGATTTGTCTCAACGCGACTACATTTTCATGATGAGATGATGTTGGTTGGGGTTGTTGTCGATTAAACTGACGATTTGAATACCGATTAGATGACCAGACAATTCGTCGAGGTCTCGGATTATCGATCTGAAGGTTACCAATGTCCGGTTCTTCTAATCGGCTAATCGCCTGATATCCTTCATTTCCTTGTTGTTGCTGCTGTTGATGTTGATGTTGATGTTGTTGACTAATTGCCCGAGAAGGTGGGTTACTAGACGATGAAGTTAATTGTGGTGGTTGATGATATTGTTGGTGTTGTGAAGATCGTTGATTAAATTGACGGACAGCGAAAATATTTCTATTAGAAGGGTAAGAATTATTGTTCCACCAAGAGTTTCGAATAAAATTTGACACTGGAACTCGACGATCTTCGAGAGGAATAACCTCATAGTCGGTGTCAGAAGTCACATTAGTTATAATATTGGCGAAAAAAGTCCGACAAATGGGACAGAGTTGACTTCGTTGAGCCCATTCAAAGATACAACGGCCACAGAATTTGTGTAAACATCCATCGGCATAACTGACCACCGAACAAGTATCCAAACATATTGAACAAACACTGTCCGAACAAGCAGTTCAAGTTATTCATTACGATCCATTTGAAACTGTCGACAAATGAACAAATTTTCAGAATAAGTTGAACGAAAAAAGAAATTCAGTTTTTCGATTAATCGATATAATCGAAAATATCTGATCCTTGGAATCGTTTGTTTGGATCTTTTCATTTTCTCTCAGCATTTTGATTGAACATAAAACAATTTGTTTAATCTGATTGACACTTTTCCTTTTAATTAATTTTAACCATGGATTTTATGTGATCTACTTGCTCTTAATCTGTGTTACCTTTTCCTGACAAATTGTCCATTTGTTGTTTCATTTCATTAGATTAACAAATTTCGTTTCTATATTTTTCTCACTTGCATGGTCATTGGATTTGTCCCAATTTCGGTAAGATCCTAGTTATGAATGTGCTGGTTTAGCTTAGATGGAAATTTGATTTAATAACATTACCAAGCAATGAGATACAATCAACAATAATCTTGGTGAGTCAACTATTAATTACACTAAATCAAAAAATCACTTAAACTATTGAAGATCAATAACCGTTACAATTAATAATAACACTTCTATGGTGATGATGCTGTTGGTATTGATGTTGATAACAGTTAGCTCAAAAGAATCTGAATATTTGGTTGATTATTAGATTTCCTACAGAAAAATCCTTGTGATTAAGGATTAGAGTCTTAACATTGATTTTATTTCCAATTTGTATTGAAGTGAATTATTTACTCATGAAAATTTCTAGCAGTTATCAACACCAACATCCTAAAAGTGTTCTTATTGATTGTTACTGTGATTGATTTCCAATAATTTACCATGTGATTTAGTTAAATTAATAGTTAATTTTGTATTTACTTTCTCAAGGTTCATTGGTTGGAAATTTAAAGTTCCATCTAAGCCACACCAGTACAATTATTACTAGAATGTTATGACTGTTTTCCTATTCTATTCTACAGCCAAGTAAATTGAATTGTCCAATTTCTGTGTGAATGGTTTGTACTTCCGAACTTTAGAGTTTACCAATTCGAATTCTTTTAATGAATTTGAATTGATTGTCTCAGTGAATATCCTGATAATTTACATTCACTTCTTTTAACGTACAAATTGAAACTTGCGCTTTGAAGTTCTTTTCATGTGTTGAAAGGTCTTGGGTTGTTTTCGCTTGTAAACTTTTGTAGATTAACTTGTCCTCCTTTATCGTCTTTTTTTTCTTTTTTTCTTCTATTTCATCTTGATTTTCCTTCTTCTTTAACATTTCAGGTAATCGTAATATCATGTCAGTTAATCATCATCTCGAAACGGATCAAGTTAAATACGAAAGCTATGAAAGGGTATGTCACTTTTTCTCTCACTGTTTGTTACCCTCTCTTCCTATTTCTCTCTCTCTCTCTCTATTTTTTATTCACTTTTACACCCATTGGGTAAACAACCTATTGTTTGTTCACTAATTTCTAATATCTTTCTTGTCTTCTATTGATTAGGATGAACACACGATCACTCTAATTGTTTACATCAAGGAAATTGTGGATGGTTCTTACAAGGTGACTTTTGAAGAGTCTACTGTCAACATCGTGTTTCAAACTAAGTAATTATTAATATTTCTATTCTATTTATGTAAACATTTTCTCAATTTGAAATTCTTTTCTTTCAACTATAGTAATCCTCGGTTAATATCTCCTGAATTTGCTGATTGTTCACCAGAAACTGTTTTCGATTGGACAGTTAACCTGAAAAAGGAGATTGTCCCTGAACAATGTACCTACAACAAATCGGCTTATAAACTTGAACTTAAATTGAAGAAGAAGAAACCATTTAAATGGGATACAATTGAAGAATCTAAACCTAAAATTTTAAAGGATCAACTTCAAGAAATTGATTTAGCTCGATTACCACTCGCACCAACTAATGTTTGGATACCCGCTACTCCAATGGAAGGTGATATTGTCTCAAACGAAACAAATTATTCTAATCTGTAAATATTTTATTCTTTTGATTTTCTCTTAAATTTTCTCATTATTTTCTAATCAACATTCTTTATCTATCTTCTAGCGGAGGAGATAATTACAAAGCATCTATACCACTCCCACCACCGGAAGAGAAGAGGAGTTTCGCCTCAAAGTTTTCAGCTCTTAGCAGTTTCTCGGTTGGCGAAGTGGGTTACACTGGTTTAGATAATCTTGGTAATACTTGTTTCATGAACGCTGTTCTCCAATGTTTATCCAATACCCAAGAATTACGAGACTATTTCATGGAAAGTCATTTTAAAGATGATTTAAATCAGAAAAATATCTTCGGTACCGGTGGTCAACTCGCCATTTCATTTGCTGTCTTAATGAAACATCTCTGGTCAGGCGCTCATCCCTCTTATTCACCATCGAAACTTAAATCATTACTTAGTGATAAACTTTCTCAATTTTCTGGATTTGCTCAGCATGATGCTCAAGAGTATATGTCATTTCTAGTTGATGCTCTTCATGAAGATATCAATAGGGTTCGACATAAAGGAAATGTTGACATGAATGGTACAAATGATGAAGAAAAACACCGACCTGATGCTGAAATAGCAGATGAAGCTTGGTATAAATATCGAATGAGAAATGATTCTGTGATTGTTGATCTTTTCCATGGTCAATTTAGATCGAAAGTTCTTTGCCCTGTTTGTCCTTCTCGTGCCAATGTTTCCATCACCTTTGACCCTTTTCTTGTTCTACCTTTGCCTATGCCAAAAAATCAAATCATTCATAGTGTATTCTTTTTCCCTCGAGATACCGCCAAGAAACCAATTCGTTATTTAGTTAAATTACCTCAAGATTCAGAGATACGAAATTTACTTCACTCTTTATCCATTATCACTTCAATTTCATCAAGTAACCTTAGACCTCTTCTCACCCGCAATGGAATGATTCTGAACATATTGAAACCCAATGAAACAATTCCAACATTAAACAATATTGAAATGTTACTAATGTAAGTACTTTTTTCATCTTCATCGAAATCCTGATTCTAATTTCTTTTCCCGTTTCTCTGACAAACCATAGATTTGAAACCTTGAGCTCTCAAGATGTCGGTGAAGAAGTTTATGAATTTGCTGTCCAACAGGTAAATATACTCAAGATTTGCTCTTTCAACTTTAATAACAAATGTATTTATTTTCCGTTCGTTGCAGTTACTTTCAAATCCACCTTATCTAAAAGCTTGTTCTAATTGTAATAAAGTTTCACTTGAAAAGGAATTGAAAAGATGCACCAAATGTTATCGAGCCGGTTATTGTGATCAGTAAGTTAATTTGAATCTTTAGATTTGATTAATTTAACTAATGTGATGAAAATCATTTTCACTCTTTTCTACAGAGAATGTCAAAAGGCAAATTGGATTAAACATAAGGAAATTTGTTTCTATCGCCCTGAGCCTGTTGGTTGTCCTTTCATCATTTCCATCCCTCAGTCTCAATGTACATACAAAAATTTAAATCAATTGGTTTCTGATTATTCACGATTCTCTGTGGATGTTTACTCTCCATCCTATCGAAGTGATTCTATCGATGAATGTCCAGAAAATAAGGACAGTGACAGTGGAGTTTATAGTGACACCTCTGAAAACTCTTGTTCTTCATCTTCAACTGCAAGTAGTTCATCTTTTCCCAATTCTTCTTCCTCATCTACCTCAACAGCAACAGCAACTTCAACAACATCAACATCCACTTCATCTATCACCCCATCTTCAAGTTCATCTTCAACAACCTCAAGTCCAGTCACAGCTACTTTAGTTCAACAAAATTTAACCTCAAATCAAGTAAAAGCCAAATTTCGTTTACGATATCACCATGGCCGGTGTTTTACCAGAATATCTGATGATAATATAATCACAGAATCGGAAGATGAATCAGAAGATTCAATTATAAAAGATCTTGAGTCAAAATATTTCCTCTCAATGGAATGGAAATCAAATGACCGGGGTAATAATCAGGGTGAAGGTTCATTTTTAATTGAATCAAAAGATCAATTAGATCATAACTACGATATACTTGAAGCTCAACGAATAGCATCTGAATGTCGTGAGCATACTCTCCAAGAGTGTCTAAGTTTATTCATCGAACCAGAAATTTTATCGGCAAACGAAGCCTGGTTTTGTCCATCATGTAAAGAGCATCGAGAGGCAACCAAACAATTAACTCTTTGGCGTTTACCTCCAATATTAATAATCCAATTGAAACGTTTCATGTTTAAAAATCCATATTACAAAGAAAAGATAAACAAATTTATTCAATTTCCTCAGGAAAATTTGGACATGACTGAATTTTGTTGTCCCGATTCTCCTCAAGTTGGACAACAAAGACCAATCTATGATCTTTATGCGACCATCAATCATCATGGTGGCATGTTCGGTGGTCATTATACTGCTTATGCTCGAACCCGTTTCAAGAATCGTGAATATGGTAAGAAGAATGAACAATTTTCCAAAATATCGGAAACTTTGAATGAATCGAAAAAAAAAGTTCTAACTCATTTTTTTTTGTTCTCAATTCCAACAGGTTGGAGATGTTTCGATGACTCTCGAGTCCGAGATATGAACAAAGAAGAAGTGACAACTGAAAATGCATACATATTATTTTATAGACTTCGAGAGGAGAAAATCAATCAATAATTTACACCACTAACAAGATGAATTTAATCAAATCTACGCCATAATCGAATCCATGTTTTTTTTTATTCTCAAAATTATCTAATCAATAACGTTCATTGATACAAAACATCAAATATATATTTAAATAAAGAATTAATTAAACCCAAAAAATACTCTCTTAACTAATTAACTTTGATTAGTTATTCTAATGAAAGTTAACCCGCATCGAGCTGAGAATTGTTAATTGCGATTAACTTGATATTGAATTTACTTCTAAT
This sequence comes from Panonychus citri, assembly GCF_014898815.1. Taxonomy (NCBI): domain Eukaryota; kingdom Metazoa; phylum Arthropoda; class Arachnida; order Trombidiformes; family Tetranychidae; genus Panonychus; species Panonychus citri. The sequence continues at coordinate 2,424,579 of NW_026515543.1, read as the reverse complement.
TTGATTGTATTCTAATCAGTTGACAGTTAACTTTTCCAACGATTTCATGATCTTCAAAATGGACTTTCTAGTTTTTTTATTTCTTTTTCTAGTTACATTTAATTACACTTGTAATTGTTTACTATTCATTCAAGATCCAACTGATGATCTAAATCAATGTGGAGTTCCTTGGGACGATGTTAATGCGATTGCCGAAGTTGCAATAATTAGAAAGTGCCAAGAAGATTTTGCCGCTGGTTATCCCTCTTTTTGTGGGTTCCGTTTATACTTCGAGTTACTTTGGGACTACATCACGGGAACGGGACAATTAGACGATGAAATCTCTCAATTAGCTAATCAACTTTGGAATTCATTGATGTTTCCAACTTCATCAACTGAATTAACGGTTCGTAAAGTTTTCGAAACGCTTTTTGGTGACAAAATTTTGCCAACAGTGAATCCCGACAATTAGTAAAATGTAATTAAAGTATTAAATATAATAAACTTTATAAAGAAAATTAAAGTCAATCGATTAACTTTTTCAACAATCACAACTTCGGATACTTTTGATTCCTTGATTTTCATCAGAATCCACAGGTTAGTGTGAGTGGAATAATTTTTGGATTGTTTGATTATCTGAGTGAGTGAATGTTTGATAAAAGTGTTTTAATGTTTATAATTGTATTAACATTAATTGTGAGGAATACAATTTGTTTTGTTAAGGATATTTAATGAAAATAGAGGAAATTGATTGTTATTTGTTGGAGTTGGTTAAGTGGAGAATCGTTTTAACTGTTAAGCTTTCATTTCGACATCAGTGTTGTTTGGTTGATGGAAAAGAAATTGTTCTTGATATTGTTCCAAGAATTCACTTGATCGACCTTCGTCTAGGAACATGGAATAAACTTTTTTCAGCTCTTCTTTACCAACGGCTTCTTCTTTGGTTTTACTCTTTAAATGGACTACGTTCGCAGTGGTAATTAACTGCATCGCATATCGAAGACTTGTCTCGGCTCCGATACGAGCGAGAAGAATCAAAGCTTCTTCCGTTAATTTAACGTCTTCTTCTTCACATCGAATTTTGAGAATGTAAGAGATTTCATCTTCTGAGTAAGGGACAGTTGATATTATGGTCATTCTATCAAGAAGATCCAATGGAATTCCGTGAGGTGAAGCATAATTAGTTCCTCTAATTGTTGTAATTCCTCGATTACTGGCAACTATTAAAATTGGAGCTAATGGAGATTCAAGGGCTCGATTTAGAAAAGAAAAACATTCGATATCCAACATGTGAACTTCGTCAATGAATAAAACTCCAGGAACAATTTCTGCTTTTCCTTCTTCTCTCCATTCACTGACTTTTTCGTTTATTTGTTGACGAACTTCAGGTTTAATCTCTCCAGTATCGCCTGAGAATAAGGCTAAAAATCCTTGAGTTCGACTGTTGATTACATCAATCTCATGGAGAGAAACCGTATGAGTAACTTCTTTCCTCTTCTGTAATTCACCACTTGGACATTGAACAAATTTCGTTTGAGGACCCATAGCATCATAATCTCGAGCTCGAGTAAAACTCCTTCCAATTTTGGTAATTTTACCAGAAGATTTATCAATAATGATAACATCTCCAGCTCCAATTTTCTCCTTAGTTAAACAATCAATCATCTTCTGGCCAAGATCATAAATTGTTTCCATATCGGTAGTTTTCATTGTTAATTTACCAGTTTTATTACCAGATCCAGTGCTTGGTCGATCGATAACAATTTCAACAACTTCACCTTCAATTATCTCGGTTTCCTCTTTTATTTTAACAGCAATCGATCGTCTGAAAGCTTGCATTAAAGCCTCAGACTTACTTATCTCTAAACTGAAAATTTCCGATCCAGAGATAATGGTGAAAGGTGTTTTTCGACCCAATGATTTAAATAAAGCAGTGGCAATTGCTGTTTTACCGGTACCTGGTTCACCGGCAATTAAAACTGCTCGCCCGCAGATTTTACTCTCTTTAATCATTTGCATAATCAAACCAGCAGCTCGTCTAGCATTCATTTGACCAACCATACCTTCCGAGATCTAACAGAATAATCAAAAAAGATATATATATAGGAAGAAAAGAACAAACCAGAAATTAGAAATTAAATACAAAATAAAAAAAAACTAATACCGAACCACATGGATAAGAAAACAAACCTTTTTCGGTTGAAGAAATTCATCCAAACCAAGACCACGAATATGAGAATGAACACCAATTCTATCAACCTTTGTGAGATCTTTCATCTCACTCGCTTGTCGAGTAATTTGTAACATTTTTAAAAATACTAATCAAGACAATTAATAAAAAAGAAGAACAATTAAACTTAAATCACCAAGAGAATAACAAAATCTATTAATCATATGGAGCAAAAAAATGGAAAAATTTGAAATCACATTTTCTACAACAAACTTACATTTTCTCCCGACAGATGGACCACCTGTAGAATTATAGATTCTGATGAAAAAACGTCTCTTTTTTAAGCTCTGTGATTTATCGTAAAAAACACCTTTCTCACCTTAATTATTTATAAGTAACATATATTAACGTGTTGTGCTAAACTCGGCGAACGTTTTGACACCTCGAACAGCGAAATGGCCCAGAAAACTCCAGAAACGGAACCACTTCAAATACTGGTAAGCTTAACTTACATTATCCTCATACAAATCTTAGAAACCACTCACTATATAGGTACTTTAAATTACATACTTAAAATAACTTACTTTCAACTCTTATTATACCACTATTAGAATGATTTCAAAACACCAAAAAAGGAAGCAATTAAAACACTGAATGAATTCATCGACCACCTTCAATTTCCACTAGAGGAAAAAAACAAACAAGAATTATTAATTAAACTCGATGGTCTACCAATTATACGCTTCATTGATATCATGGTAAAAGATAGTGAATGGGCTTCACAAGCTTCACAAGAGACAATCAAAAGAATTGATTACTTCTTAACCATCCTAAAGAAGCATAAAGAAGACGAACAGATAAAAATATTAGCAGTTCCTAGAGAGATTAAACTAGATCAAATGTCGAACCAACAACTGAGAACAACTCTTAGCCTCGAATACAACCAAACAAAATCGTATCCTAAAACTTGGTACAAAGTTGACCACATGGAAATAAGACCGACAATCTTGGTTAGAATCGAAAATATTAAAAACAAGAAAGATGAAACAATTGGCCAACAAACAACACGAATAGTTAAAGAATATCTGGAAAACACCGAGGATGATATTGGTCGTATTGTCAGCATTGAACCAGGCAGAGAAGTAGCCAAAATCAAATGCTTAGAAGTTCCTGACAGAACACAATTATATAATTATCTACAAACCAAACAACCTCAATGGATAAGTGAAATACCATGTATTGTTAATCCTCAAATACTTATACAAAATGTTAAGTTCGATGCGAGAGATGCCAACAACTGGATTGAGAGATTCTTTATAAAAAATAGATTGAACAGGGAGAAAAGACGTTTTGAAATGAAAATACTTCATCACACTAAGGGAATAGGACAGTTGAGAAATCTTTTCATCGAGGTCTGTCCATCATTGAGAGAATTAATTCAGAGTAGATTTGGTGAAATGTTCGTAGGTCTCCAAATGGTACATGTTAAAGATTATTTTAACATAAATCTTTGTCGTAAATGTACCATGTATGGTCATACAACCACGAGATGTAACAAAATAACCAAATGCCCATATGATGGTGAAGTTCACCTTAATCAAGGGTGCCCGATAATCGATCAACCATCTAAGTGGCGATGCCCGAACTGTTTAAAATTCGGTCATTGTGCTTGGGATGTTGATTGTCAAGTTTACCAATCAAGATTGAAAGCTGAGATTGAAAAAAGAAACTTTAAGTATACTTGGATAATGAATTAGGGTACAAACTACTGCAGTTTAAGATTAACGAGTTGAACATTAACACATTATAGTCAACAAGTTAATCGATTAACCATTAACCCTAAGTTAGAGTAAGATGATATGTAACAATTAACCATTTCAATTAAAATCTCAAAATAAGTTTCTCACGATAAACATTTAAATTACCAAGTTAAACAAACAATTACCAAGTTAAACAAACAATTAAAACCAATTAAGAAAACAGATTATACCCTCTCTCTCTTCTGAACTCTCAATCCTCACAAAACCTCTCACTCATTTACCACCACTAATCCCTTCAAGAAAACTCTCTGTTTATCCCATAATAATGAATCATTACAACAATCTTGTAAAACTTAATCATAAGAATGACTATTTTGTTAAAATTTCGATACCAAGTAAATCATATCATCAAAATTACATCGATCATATTCATAATAATTTCATTAATCACAAAGAAAAAATCTCCTTTATCGTGAAAAAACCCAAACATATAATAATCTACTTCAAAAGTTTTAATTTCTGTTGTGAATTCAGAGAAAGTGTAAGTCGATTTAGCCCAAAGTGGAAAATTTCAAGTGTTAAAGCTAAAGAAATAAGAATTAAATTCTCAACAAGAATTAAATTTGAAAAAGTGAATAATAAATCGCTCACTCGTCACATCATTTTTGAAAACTCGTTACAATCGGACACTGAAACGGAAGTGGTCTCCATCAAAAAAATTGCTGAGTTTACCATCGTGAAAGTTAAATTATCTGGTACCAACCGTGATATACTTATCAACAGAGACAACAAAATCAAGATAACAAACAAATTTGTGCAATTTTGGGATGATATTGGCTTCATTTTCTGTACAAGGTGTGGCAGCATTTACCATGAAGTTGAATACTGTACATCGAGTCATAGGTGCCTAAACTGTTACAGAATCTCACATCACAATTGTCAGGCCGATACAAGGTGTATAAACTGTGGACCACAATCCAATCATCGATTTAACGACCTTAAGTGCCCAAAAATTGAACAAGAACTTCGACGATTAACAAACAACGCTCATTACCAATACGACACTGTTTTACTTCCGCCTGCGTTCATAGTTTATAATAATGTCAGAGATTAACATCATCTACAACAATGTAGCAAAAAACATTCAGTTAACAGAAAAAATGATACAAAAAGCCCGTTCCTCCCACAAAACAATCACTGTACTTGTAGAAACAAATAGACGAACTTCATTCAACCTCAACTTCAACAATAACTTCATTAACAATGATCAGGTCACAATCATCGCATCAAAAGATCTTAAAATCAAATTAGCTACGAACGAAACCACAAATATGACTGGTGTACTAGTTGAAAACAAAATGGGTGAACAATTATTGATATTCGGTATTTACATAAGAACAGTAGATGATACAATCTTACATGTTAACAAATTAAACGAACTCATTAACCCATTCGATACTCTACCCATGATACTAATGGGAGACATCAATTGCCACCACGAAAAATGGTCGTACAAAATAACGAGCGTAATCAACAGAGGTAAAGCCATTGCAGAAATGCTTGAGAAACTGAATTTACAAGTCATTAATAAACCCACTCCCAACAACTATACCTATGTGAGTCGAGTTAATGGAGTCAAAGGATGGAACGATATTATAGCATCTAATGTACAAGGAGTCGAGTTGAGCTACATGGGAATCACCTTTGACCACATGGAATTTAAAATATCGATAAAACTCCAAACCAACTTCTACAAGGAAAAGAAACCACCACCTAAGTATCTTATCTCTGATTATCGTATCCCTAGACAGTTAAATACAATCCCAAGCCTCCCCTCAGAAATTGACAATTTAGCTAAAAAACTAATTAACTTTCCTAAAAGGTTCAGAATTTCAAAAACACTAAAACACATAACAAATAGAAAAATCAATAGACTAAGAAAGAGAATAAGAGAAAGTGACAATCTTGAGATCGTCAGAGAGATAAGAAGAAGAGAAAAAGAAATGAGAGATCAGAGCGAGGAAAAATTATTTGCATATTTAAAAAAGATCAAAAATTCTAAAGACATTTGGTTACAATTGAAGAGACTCTTCACCAAAAGAAAAACACTGAAATCAATCGTCGAGAATCGAAGTGATGAGGATCCTTTTCTCTCGAGCTTCACCTTTTCCAACCCCTTCTTCAATCAGACAACACCAACTCGAAGTTGCCCCCTCACAGTCGATGAAATTAACCTTTTAGAGAAAATAAAGTTCAGAAAAACGTCAGGTACAGCTGATCCATTCACAATAAAACAGTGGAACAAATTTTGGAAGACCAACAAATCGTTTCTCTCCGAATTCATTGCCCACTGTTTTACAATAGCCTACATACCCCAACCATTCAAAATGTTTGGTGTAACATTAATTCCTAAACCTGATGGTAGATTTAGACCACTAAGAATCGCCTGCTTCTTCATGAAAATATTTGACAAAATACTAACTCAGAGAATACAAACAAGATTAGAAGACTTTCTATTAGCAGATACTCAGTTCTCGAACAGAAAAAACATCAACAACACAAACCTCCACATCATATTGTCAGAAAAAATCAGAGAAGGAAACACCCTTGTAGCCCTAGATGTTGAAAAAGCATTTGACAATATCAACAATGAACTAATACTGAAACGACTAGCCACCCTAATTGATGAAGGAACAGTAGACATGATGAGACAGTTACTAGCATGTAGATGGTTATCCTTCTTTGATGGTAACAAGTTCATATTCGGAATTGAGAATAGAGGAATAGCGCAGGGAACGAGTAATGGACCGCTGAACTTTATCATTGGACTTGACACCATAATTAGAAAAATGTATGAACAGAAAATTGAAAGTTATGCATTCGCTGACGATCTCACGATAGTCTGTAGAGAAGAAGAAATAGAAAAGAATATCGAAGAAATAAAAAAATTCATGAACACAGCAGATTTAAAGATTAACAATAAAAAAACCCAAATTATAAACGATAAATCAGAGAAAATGATAACGGGGAAATCTCTCTTTCCAACATTATCAATCATCAAAATCAAAACACTTATCAAAAGTAACCTAAATAAAATCACCACAGACAACATGGTTAAATACCTACCCGTAAAATTACAAAACATCCTGATTAACTCAATTGCACCGAGCTTATTATATAAATTGGGACCCATTAACTTCCATAGAAATTACCAACATGAAGAACTTGTATCGAAAGTCCAGTCAGTAACCAACTCAATCCTCCATCAAACGTACAAATATGAAGTGATAATGAGTAACTGGACTCCCCTGATGACAAATAAAATAGTTAATCCGGTTGAAATTTGGTTAAATGACATAATCAAATCCTTAATACAAAACAACGCGTACGAAAATGACTGGCCAATACTAAGCTGCTTCAACAGACCCACCAAAAAACTAATAATAAGAAAAACAACAAAAATTAATAACATCTTATTCCCATTAGTTAATTTCTTCACCTATGGAAATAACATCATCATCATATCTGATGAAGAAAAAACTCAAAAATTTGAACTAGTTGAAAATTTATGTTATCATGATCTAATTCTCAATGCAATTTATCTCATAGTTAAACTCAAACGAGGAAGATACATCATCAACATACCCAACCATATCAGCAAATTCGAGAAGAGCCAAGCAATGATAGAAATATCGAACATCATTCACACCCCCGATCAAAGAATCATGTGGACATCACTTGAAATGGATAAGCCGACCGAAACAGATCAAGAAGCAATTAGAATTACCCAACCGTACATCTCATGGAACAACCTGGAAAAACAGATACAAAGATACATCAGAAAAATTATCACCAATGACTATTATAAAGAAAATAACCTAATCAACCTTATTATACCTTATCCCAATTTATGTAAACTTTCATTCAAAAACGCCATAATCAGATCAACATACTTCAAACTTTACAAAGCGATAAAAATGTATAACTCAACGAGAATCAAGAAACAAAAACAACCACGAACGTTTGAACATATTATCTGTGATTGTAGCAAAACGATTGATCACCACCACAACAATTTTTATATCACTGGAGACCATCACGACAATATCAAACTTGAAAAACTAAAATACATCACCAACACTGTTATCAGCCTTACTCTGACCCTAAACTCAAACCCCCCACCCTGAAGTTGTCTGGAACAACTTTCCTCCACTGGAGGAGCTACAGCAAATACACTGTAGTAAAAATGTTAACTCATTGCACTAAGGTGCTCTCAATAAATTCGCTTTTGTGTTGATGGAAATTCTTGTTGATTTGGTTTTTGTTTATTTCCATTTTAATTGTAAAATGTTTAATTGTTTACCATTTTGATCAATACTGTTTAAAATTAAATTATCCACATAATGGTGAGTCTTTTTTTGTTGTAGTTGTTGGTTTTTATTAACCCATTTTGATCGTTTTGTTTATTTGTTGGTTTTATTGTGTTGATGATTTTTGTTTTTGTTTGATTTTTTTTTCAGAGTTTTAGGTACAAATCACGTGAAAGAGATAGAGACGATAGAAAAGATCGAGGTGGTTTTGGTGCACCTCGTGAACGAGACCGTGAATGGGAGAATAGAGATAATTGGGAGCGAGGTGATCGTGATTACCGTGAAAGAGAAAGATTTCGTGAACGAGATTCATCTCGAGATAGAGATTATGATCGATCCAGAGACCGTGGTCGTGGTGATAGAGAAAAAAGCCGTGATAAAGAAAGAGATAGAAGCTACGATGATAGAGACCGAGATAGGTACAGAGAAAGAGACAAAGGATCATCAAGTGGTCGTTATAAAAGAAATCACGTAAGAAACAAAAATGACTGGAATTTGCCAGCGCATTGTGATGTTTCATCAATGGACAAGTTTTCAATCAACTTAATATTTGGATTACATCTACTCATATCTTTGTGAACTTCTCTCTCTTCTCTTTTCCTCCTCCTTCTTCTTCCTTTTATTTTCTTTTTTTTTCTTTTTACACCCACAAATACAAAAACATCCTTCGATCATCCTTGCATCCATACACACATGTGAAAATACCTCTTACCGATTGGATTGGCAAACCAAAAGGGCTACAATAACGTCGATGAAGACAACAACCTTTCATATGAAAATAATGCCAAAGATGGGTATGGATCTGACAGGAATTCTATCCAAAAATGGGACTGGAGTTGTTATAAGGTGAACCTTAAAATGCCATTAGAATTAATTTATTAATATATCGTCTCATGTGTGGTCATGATCTGTGCTCATTTTTTAAATCCCTTCATTTTATCTTGTCAAGTGTGGTGTAAATAATTTTAAAAGAAGAGAACAATGCTTTAAGTGTGGAACTCCTCGGGAGGAGTCTGCAGCGGCAATCGAAGTAGGTGACGAGATCAGTCTTAATCCAACAAACTGTAAGTTGAACAATCGAATCAATAACTTTTATTATCTCATAGAATATAAATACTAATCGATATTTTCTTTTCTTTTCTTTTTTCTCTTCTTTCTTCTTCCTATTTAAATTTCATACCTTTCATTTCTCTGTCTGTCTCTGTCTCTGTCTCTTTTTGCTGGTCCTTGATTCAAAATTTTACTTATATTCTTTTCTTGCTCTTTAAATTCACTTCTTTTCTTTATTAGGTCTAATTTTGAGAGATCTTGCCTCACATACAACCGAGGAGAAAATACTGACCGCCCTTGAACAAGTGACGGCTTTACCTATTAAGAGTATCCGTATACCCCGAGATCCTATTTCCGGTTCAACTCGTTGCATTTGTTTTGTTGAATTACATACAACCTTAGAAGCCTCTCAGCTTTTCAATTTATTGTGCTCTTCAACTTCAGGTTTCATTGTCGATGGTTACCCTTTGAATGTATGTTACGCCAAGAGGAACGTGTCATCAAACATTATACCAAGAGTATCAAATGTTGCCAGTGTCGCATTAGCAGCAGCTCAATGGACTAATCAATCGGAACAACAACCTGTTAATACCATGATTACTGGTGAATCAAATTTCCATGAGTCAACAATCTCAAATTCTAGTTCCAAATCATTTGGTGCTAATCAACATGTAAAAACTACTCAAGCAAAAATTGACTCAATTGAACAAAACCCTTTCAGTCTAGGAACTGTTTCCGTTAACGGTGTATTATACCCTAAATACCCACCTCCTGATACTTCAACATACCAATATGAGGAAAAATCTGGTTACTATTATGATGCAGCCACTGGACTTTATTATGATGCTAATTCTCACTATTATTATAATCCAACCACACAATCTTATTTATTTTGGGATGGGAAACATTCAACCTATTTACCAGTTGATAATAAAGTTTCCTCATCATCAACATCATCAACAGCTCATGGTCAACCTAATGATCAAACACCTATTGAAGCTAATGGTAAAAATCGAGAGATTTTAAATGATAATCAAGATAAATCAAAAGAAACACAAGACTCAAAGTTTGGCAAACAAGATAAAGTAACGATTGCCAAAAAAATAGCTAAAGACATGGAAAAATGGGCTAAAACATTGAACCAGAAAAAAGAAAGTTCAAAATTTCTGAATCAACCAACATCAATTGCCTTTAATTGTGAAGAAACAGAAATTCCAGTTCCAACATCAACACATTCCCAATCCATGATTAACAGTTGTAAGACTAATGATTATGTTTCACACGAGGAACATACAAAAAAACGTCGTATTGAATATGATCAAACAATTGATTCACCTGAACACCGAAATGAAGATAAAGTTCCAGAAAAACCTGAATCAGAAGATTCATCATCTCGATCACCAAATCAAACAGATTCTTCAACAATGATTCAAGCTCAAGAATATAAATTAATTGATCTGGAGAGACTTTTATGTTTACTGTGTAAAAGGCAATTCAATAGTAAAGAACAACTATTGAAACATCAACAAGCCTCTGACCTTCACAAGGTAATCATTTTCATTGAGAAACAAATTGTAGAGTTTTAATTTTTCTTGTCTCTTTCAAATCAAACAGAACAATTTAATCAAACTTGGTGAAAGTAGATCACTTGAAAATCAACATGGTGAACCTGGTTCATCTTCGGGAGATGTAAGTTATTGATTACCGATTGAATTTTAACCATTGATATTTAATTGATTCATTTTCATCTACTTAATTAGTCTGCTTATCGAGATCGAGCCAAGGAAAGACGAAAAAAATATGGACAACCCAACATACCGGAAATAGTACCTGAAATAAGCTCAATCGTTGAACCTTCGTCTCCTCCATTTGTCGAGCCTAAAACTGTCACTGGAATTGGTAGTAAAATGTTGAAAGCAATGGGCTGGAGTGAAGGGGAAGGTCTTGGAAGATCAAAAGAAAAAGCAACTTCGATCATCGAAGTGGAAAGACGAGCGTCCGGAGTTGGAATCGGTATGAAAACAACAACCACCGGCGTTGGTGAATCATATAAAGATGCTGTTAAACGAGCGTCTTGGTTACGATTTCAAGAACTTTCAAAAAAAGAGTGACCAATGAAGGAGCAATTTAAACGATCAAATCACAAATTAATATTTTCCTTTTGCTATCGATTTTCGCTAAAAATTAATCGCTAATTAACTAAATGTGCTCATTGAAAATCACTGATCGATCCAGGGATTTGATATGATTCACATTCAATTGAAACTAAAGTTTTTGTTTTATTTTCTACTAATAGAAAATCATCTTATATTAATTGCTGAAAGATTTCCACAATTGTAAATCATATTAATCATCTATTAACAACATTGTCTCACCTCAAATCATCATTTTCCAAATTCCTCTCAATCACATAATTAACAAAAACGAAAAGAAAATTGATCGAAAATTTTTTTCTCATATCGATTGTTTTTTGAAGAAATGAAAACTTTGTAATAAATTCAATCAACGAAATTGATTCTAATAATTAAAACTAATCAAAACAAATGAGAATAAAGAAAAAGTAACAATCAAGTAAACACTTTCTCTTTTCAAGGTTAGTTAACAATAGACAATTAATTATTGTTAATCATCCGTCTTATTACAATTAACTTCATGTCGTAACTTAATTTTGATTTAATCAATTGTTTTTGTTTCCTTAATAACAAACATAATCGATTACAAGGATTACGATCAATCAATAATTAGCTTAATTGTTGATTTACCTTGGAAGTGAAAACACAATCAACTCATTATGATTGTTTCATTATCTTAATTAACACCGATTAAAACCAACTCAATGATTTAGTAATAGTCAATTAGTTCCTTAATAGTTGATGAAAGTGATTAAAAGTTAATCAACTCCGAGTAAACTAATAAAATGCTTAATTAAAAATCAATCGGAAAACTTAAATTTGTAACTTGGTGATTAACTAATTGATTAATATCTTTTTTTTGAGAGTTAATTAATTTTTCTTTCTTTCTTCCTCTAATTGGGTTCAACAATTGTCTTGATTGTTATCAATTAGTAATTAACTTGGTTACACCGGTGAGAACTGATTCCCTCTAGAGACAATCAATTAATTATCTGCTATTATCAATTAACCAAGAGATAATCTCTTACAATTAAATTGTTACTATTGATTGTTGGTCTCATTGATTTAATATTCAAAAAAGATTGTAACGATTTTTGTTATTTAAGTGATGTTAATAAACTCAATAAATCAAACAATTAACAATTTATTTACTTAATTGTAGACCGAGCATGAAAATAATAGTTAATGTACAATCAGTTGATCATTAATTGTTCATTGAAGCTTAATCAATAAGCGAAAGTCTTAATTTAATTGTATAATTAACTCGTTACTTTTTAAGTTTTTGATCAACTTTACAAACTCATTATTGCACTAATTAAATGATTCATTGATTGGAAGGTTAATGATTAGAAAGATGGTTAATCAATTGGATAAAACAATTTCAATTTTTATAATTAGTTCAAAATATTTGATTAACAAAAATATAATTGTATCAAAAAGCAATCAACATGAAGATAATCATTGAAACTTTGATAATGATGATGACGATGACACGATTTGGAAGGAACTTTGATTGTTGATTGAATTATAATTAAATACTTTTTTATCCATTTATGGTGAGGAAAATTAGTTACTAATTGTTGAAAATTAACTGTGTAAGTAGATTGATTTTTAAAGAGGTAAAAGTGGTTTAAAAGTAAATTAACCGAACCACTTTTTAATTGATCTCCATGGATTAAGATGGAATCTGGTTCTTGGTGATTTACTCGACTCTTTTTGATTGTTAATATTCTGATTGCAATTACATTGATTGTTTGAAGCTTCATTTGGTTCCAAGGCACAAACATATGAACACAATTCTTTCCGATGATTAGAATCAACTGCAGCATCAAGTATATTCTTAATCGCCAATGGATTAGATGATAAATTGGGTTTACCAAGTTCACTGATCAATTGAGATTTCATTGAGTGTTGATTGTTGTTCATTATTTTACCAGGCTGTTGATTAACTTTTTTCGTTTTACAATTACAATATTCATTGTTTTCCAGTTTTAATTTCTCAGAGCAAAGGTATGAACATAATTGTCTCTCAGCTGATGGATCCAATCTCAGGTAATCAGCTAGTGTTATTTGTGGTTGTTGTTGATGATAATTTTGTTGTTGTTCAGAAGTTACTTGCTCGCTTGAGGCCATAACTTGATTGACCGGAGGATTGGCAAAATTACCTAAATTATTAACATTAATTTGATTATCAATATGAGCATTGTTATTAACAGGAGTAATATTGTTATGATTTTGACAATCACAATATTTAACTGCTTCATTTGTATTCTCTGAGCAAAGATAATCACAGATTTGTGTAGCTTCATGAGCACCTAAATAGTTAACTCCAGGTATTTGTATTGTCTTTTTCTGTTCACTTGATGAATGTTGATTAACCTGTAGGTGCAATTGTTGATAAGGAGTTTGATATGATTGTTGCTGTTGGTCTTGTTGTGGTTGAAGTAATTGCTGCTTATTTTGATTATCTTCATTGTTGATAGTTATTGAAGGTTCAGGTGAACAGTTACAATATTTTTGACCTTCATTAGGACCATTTGAGCAAATATGTTCACATAGTTGAATATGTTTCTCTGATTGTCCCCAAAATTGTGGACCAAATCGTCTTGAAGCTGAGGATGATGATGATAAAAGTGATACTCCTTTCTGACCAATTAATAGATTGTCGTTCGCTGGTTTACCAAGTATTAAAAGATCTGTCCAAACCATTAGAATCCACAATTGAAGAGTAAGATACAGTAAATTGAATGATTTAAACTTCAGAAAACTTTTCTCGTGCTCCATAATTACAACTATCTATTTATTCAATCTTTTAATTGATTTATCGTCCGATTAACTCAATATGATTGGTAGTATTATTTACATATATTGCCAATGGTTCCAGTTCAGGTGAGTGTGATTGTAGTTAGACAGCTTAATGGGCCAGGTATGTTAAATAATTATCAGTTAATTTAGATTACCTTTCAATTTTACCCTTTAATATTATCACTTACCGAGAAGAAGTTGATTTAACTGATTACTTTCAGTGCCAAAATACTAATCATAGGTAAGCAATCAAAGAAAGTTAATAATGTTAATTTTATCGAATCGGCAAATAGTTAAATAGTTTGTGACAGTGTTGATTGTTTACCTCGATAGTTTTGATTGCTTTAACCATATACAACATCCAATATTTGTGAACGTGCCTTAATTACTGTCCCATGTTATTATGATTTAAATGGCTGACAAATAAAACAAAGAGAAAGGATAAACATAGGTTAAAATTATGATTATCTTGAATCTCTTTGATCAGAAAATGACAATTAAACAATAAAAGTCGAAAGTAATCAACAAGTTATTGCGACGGAAAAGTATTAAAAATAACAATTAATAGAAATCAATGGAAAATTATTAATGGAGAAAAAGAAAAGAGTTAATTGTACTTGTTTACGAGAAAAAAATGAGCATAATAGTACAATAATCTGATGATTATCTTGAATAACAATCCATTGTTTATCGATAAATTCAGTTGAATTGAAAGGAATCAAACGGAAATAATCAGAAAGAGATTAATAGATTTTAATCATTCATCTAATTGAAACAAAAGATGAAAATTCCGACTGATGAAAAAAATAATTCAATCCAAGATCTAAATGATCAGGACTAATAACAATTAATAACAATAGTTAATTGTGGCAGGAACAATAA
The DNA here is from genome assembly GCF_014898815.1 of Panonychus citri. Taxonomy (NCBI): domain Eukaryota; kingdom Metazoa; phylum Arthropoda; class Arachnida; order Trombidiformes; family Tetranychidae; genus Panonychus; species Panonychus citri. The sequence goes on along the minus strand of NW_026515543.1, from coordinate 2,409,431 downwards.
GAAATCGTAGCCAAAACTAAATATTAATAAAAACATGATAAATTATCATCAAGCATTAATCAAGAATCAGCTGAACATGAACAAAACATGCTAATGGTTACAATGTTTCAACAATTGAATTGAATTGTACAAATAACCTGATTACTGTTGGCTATGAATTAATAAGAAAACCGATCAATCAATTAAAGTTTAATTAACTGATCATTGTAAATTGATTGAAGACTAAAGCATAACGTGTCTCTATTTATTTACGTAATGATTGTCAATTAATCAATTACAACAATTAAAACAAAGAAAACAATAACTGGAATAATTGTTTTATTAATAATGGAAGGTGAGAAAGGTCAAATTTATCGTCATTAAAGTCAATTAAATTACCATAATTGATGATGATTGTTTGATAGGTATAATCATCAATATCTTCATGAATACACAGAGATTAATCTTCCGGTACATGAAAGATTATGACGTAAATATGAATCTGCTTAATTAATTGCAACTAAACGATTAAATAATGGAACATGGATCAACATTAGCAATCAATTAATTCTCAACAGTCAATCAAGAGTTCAATTGTTGCCATAAGAGAAGAGGGAGAAGGATAAAGAAGAGAAAATTGAACAAAAAGTCCAGAACATATTCACTATAAAGATGGTGGAAAAAAAATGAAAGGGTAAAATAGAAAAGAATAGAAAACAAAACTTACCTTTTATACGAGATGATGATGATGATGATAGATTACTAATTGATAGATAATCCATACAAACAACCAGGATGATATCAGAAGATGATAGAGAAAAGAAAGAGATGAAGAGAGAGATGAGAAACACAAATAATCACCAAAGAGAGAGAGAGAGAGGAAAAGGAAAATGAATAAAAAAGAAAAAAATTATTTACCTTTTGATGAAATTGATTAACACAAAGAGAATTAAATTAATTTGGTAACAATCAAGACAATAGATATTCAATCAATTTAGTAAACAGACACACCACACATTTAATTTGTATCTTGATTAAATCAAATCTTGTTTTCTCATTGTTGATGTTAATTGATTAACAAACGATTTCACATTAATCCAGAAAAAAGCGATTCTAACAGTTGATATTTTCTTTCAAAAAAGAAAAGAAAATCAAATTTTCTTTTCTCTTTCTTTTTTCTCTGTCTACTTTTCCGCTTCTCTACCAAACTATTGGCGCTCATTTATTATTCTCTCTCAAAATCTAATCAGCTAATTAATCTTCATCTTCTTTAATTTACTAATTATTGTTAATTTATTCTCTTCTTCTACACCTTTAATCTTCCTCCCCTTTCAGTTAATTAAATAGTGAACAATAAGTGATTAGTTAATTATCTTTCTCTTCACCACAAAGGCCTCCAAATATCAACAACAAGAAGACAAACCCTCCATTATCTTTCTCTCTCTCTCTCTCTTTAATTTTGATTAATATAATTATTCGGGAGTTAAGTGAGAGAGAGAAAGAGAGACAATTAATTTATCTTCATTAGTGATATGATGAGAGGGAGAGTCAATGTCCCTGATCTGATCCATTGATTAACTAACAGTTTATAAATTGTTCATCATCAACAGTTTCATCTTCACTGTTTCAACAAACAAACAAGCTTTTACTTTCTTCTTGTCTTTCTCTCTCTCTCTCTATAAACAAAAAATTAGTGATAATTATATCTCACAATTAAAAGATATAAATTTAATTATTGTCTTCAACTACACTCACTTTACTTGTGAAATCAAAAAGTTACCTGTTGATTTAATAATAATCACTTTCAATTGTTTTCGTTTTCTATATCAACATTTATAATAATAGATTTTACTTTCTTTGCTTCAGTGATACAATATTTGATTAATTTAACCCAATCCCTTTTCTCATTTGGTTAATTTGTTGATTTTTTTTCTAATCTGTCATTTGTGAAATTATCATTAATCAGTCACCACCGTAACCCCAACAATCAATCAATCACCACCACCACAACAACAACAACAACGACAAAAATGAAAGCATCAACATTTGCCATTCAAATTGCTCTTCTAACCTTAACCATCTTAACCCTGTTGATAACTTCAACCCAATCAAAACCTGCTTCATCAACCAAAACAATCACCTCATCAGCAATTAACAGATTCATCGCTAACAGTGAAGAGGGTTTGGTTTGGCGGAATCAATTGTGCGTTTTTCTTTGCAGCCACAACGAAGGCGGTGATCTATGTAAATGTGACATGATCCCTTTACACCCTGAGGTACCAGAATCTGAATCCACCCTGGACTGAACTCACCACAATTCAACTTCACCATTTCCCCTCCCAAACTCTCTCTCTCTCTCAGATTGATAATTTCATTCAATATCATAATTGTAATAATCATAATTGTTCAACAAAATTATTTAAATTGTCATCAACTTTGAAAAAAAATTTCATTCATGTAAAACTGTGATACTTTAATTTACCCTCTAGAGTAATTAAATAAAATTTAATCTGTCAAAACAATAATCATTTCTCATGCTAATTGTAACAATTAACAATTGGTATATTATCAATTTACCAAATTAGGCTAGGAGAAAATTTTTACCTTTTTAATTGGTTAACTTTTGTTAATTGTTGAAAAAAAGAATCAATTTTATTATCAATTAGTTATTGGTAACAATCAATTTAGGGCCTTGGATCAATCGATTACTCAATTAACAGAATTTCATTTATCAGTTAATTTTCCCCTGATCGAGATTAATTGTTGATGTTAATTTAAACCAAATGATCAGATTACGAGAAAAAAAATCCTACTCGTAATTGTAAACAATCAAATTAGTGGAAATTCAATTGTTTTCCTTAATTAAATTGTTGAATAACTGATTATCCAAATTCTGATCTATCTGATGAATTAAGTTCTTAATTAATTGATTTTTCTTAATAACACTCAGTTAATTGTTCATCTCAACGATTGCTCAATGTAAGGGGAAATTAAAACATGAGATTAACCAATTAATTAATTTATTCATTTTCTGAATGGGTGTTAATTGTTGTTGAAATTTTCTCGATAAATTTTTTTAAAAAGTCCATTTTTATCAATACAATTAATGAAAACATTTTCATTTAATTGCTTCCATGCTGATTCAATTGATAATAATGGTCAAGATAATCTTGATTAGATTTAATTATAAATCAACTATTCTAACAATCAATTAACCTTCAATAAATCATTTCCCCTGTTGATGATATTTTGTTAATTGTTGAAATAATTTTCCCCTTTTTTTTCCTGATTGTTGTTGTTGTTTAGCTAATCAATTTATTAATATAAATGGTTATGATTAAGATTATTAGATTAATTAACTTTGTATCATGGGAATGTGTTTTTCATGATCATTTCCGATTGTTATTGATTAACAATTGAACAATTAACATGTGTAAATGGTGATCTAACTTTAAATCAGACCATTACAATTAACTAATTGTCATTGAAAAATATGATTCCTATTTCTTTGAATCAATGATTTAGTTAATAAACATTTCCCTTTAATAATTAGATACCAATTAACTGATTAAATTGTTAATTGTACAACATTGGAGAAACTTTTTCATTACGTGACGTTAATTATTAACAATTAAACAAATTGCAACATTAATACGTCAAGTTAGAAAATTAAATCTGCCCAAATCAAATTAACTATTGAAACATTTCAATTGATTTAATTGTATTAATTAATTACCATTATCGATGTAATAATATTACCAATGAGACTTTAACTAGGTACAATTAAATTTCCTTTCACTTAATTACCTTAATCCTAATGATTGATTTTACTCAATAAAAGTTACAAAACATTAGTAAGTTAATTGTTTATGAGTTAGGATTAATAGGATCCACAATTAGTTGATTACTTGATTGTTTGTCTTTATTTTTATAAGTTTTGAGTCAACTTTATTTCTTGATTGTAAAATTGATCATCAAAATATTACTCTGATAATTTGAAACTGTTTCTCTTAACTAATTGTTAAATTAAACTCAATTTAGATCTGATTGTCTCAACTGTAAGTATTGATTAGTGAGAAAAATATTTATGATTAAAAATTATCAATCTGTTAATAGTTAACAATTGTAATGTTGATCAAGACAAGTATCGGAACAAATTAAACGACTTGGATAAAATTTTGTACAATTTAATTAATTTCAATTTCATTTCATTGAGACATCTTCATTGTATCATCACAATCAGTTGAATGTTTCATACATTAAACACAATTAACTTTGTTTGCCCTGAGGCCACGGAAATTGTGACAATATTTTTGAGTTTACTTGTTGATTATATGAAATTTAAGTGTATGGTCAGTTGATTGTTTAAATACAAGATTGTTTACCTCTTGAAATGAATCTGTAGCAAGTTTAATTGTTGATTAATAGTTAGATTCAAAAATTAATTGTTCGAGGTGAATCTTACTTTTGTCGATATTGTTTCAATTCATGCATCTATTTCAACGAAAATGGTGTCATAGGACAAGTAATCTTTAATTTCGATCAATTAATCAATCACTAAAACTCAACCGAATTGTTTATAATTCACTTTTAATTAATATTAAATATTGAACAGCTCGAGAAAAAGTTAATTAAGAAAAAGACAAATAGTAAGAATGCTGTACATAAGAGGGCAGCACTTGACAACGAAAAGAAATTAAATCAAATTTGATAATAAGAAAAGCTCAAGAAGATCAGTATCATATGAAAAAAATTACCGATAATCAAATGATTGTTATCAAAAAATTAACTCTCTAACATTAATCACAATTAACAAAAAGAAATTTCTATCAAATTATTTTAGACGAATGCAGATAAGTGTGAGAAAAAGCTATTTGTCACACTTAGAATGGAACCAATGAGAGAAGAGAACAAAAGTGCTGCCACCAAGTTTCAGGGCGGTTACTTGATATTTGTTTCCACTGAGATTTAGTTGAAATTTTAATGTTTTGTAGTTGATTTTTATTTAATTTGATTTGAATTTCTTATTCAAATAATAATCATCTAATTTTCAACATTTTGTTACCTTTGTGTTTTGTTTTGTGAGTGTTAGTTAATCAACAAACAATCTCAAATTAAAAGCAAAATTAATAAACAAATTGAACACAATGACGGAAAACAGTGGTTCATTAAACAATGAGGTTACCAATACCAAAAAGGAGCCTTCATTAAAGGAGTTGGATAATTATATTGAAAGTCTTATGGAATGTAAACAATTAACTGAGAATCAAGTTAAATTATTGTGTGAAAAAGCCAAAGAGATCCTATCAAGGGAAAGTAATGTACAAGAGGTTAAATGCCCGGTTACAGTTTGTGGTGATGTTCATGGCCAATTCCATGATTTACAAGAGCTATTTAAGATAGGAGGTAATTTTTACTTCGCTGTTAACCTCTCCTTCTCTTTTTATTTTCTCTTTCCCTCTCTCTTTTTCTCTTTCTTTTTTCTCTTCTTTTTCTACCTAATCTTTTTTTTTCACTTCTCCTTATGTGTTGCCCTTTCTTCATCTTTTCCTTTCTTTTCCTTTATTTCTTTCTTCCCTTTTCATATACATTTATATACCCTCCTTTTGATTAAATCCATTATTCATCTCTTTCCATTTTCTGTTTCACCTGTGTGAATATTATACTACCTATTTTCATGTATTTTTACTCCTTTTTCAATGCAATTTTGGTTGATTGGTTCTTCTTCTTTTCCTGAGGAAAGAGAAACAATGATTTCCTGTGTTGCCGTTTAAAAGCACTACCTTATCATCACTATTTGATGATTGAAAGTCATTTTGTAATGACAGTAAAAAAAGCTTATAGTGTCTAATTGAATTGAGGGATCACACAAATGATACAGAAAATGATTTTGTTGAATTATATGGGTAATTCAACAAGGGAAACATTGAAAATGAAAGATGATTTTTGCTAATCTCTCTCTCTCTCTCTCTTTCTCTTTCTCTAAAACCTTTTCTTGCTTTTTTTATTATAATCATTAATTTTTATTTTTCTTATTTTCTTTTCAGGTAAATCTCCTGATACTAATTATTTATTTATGGGTGATTATGTCGATCGTGGTTACTACTCCGTAGAAACTGTATCATTGTTAGTGTGTCTTAAAGTCCGTTATAAAGAAAGGATAACCATTTTAAGAGGTAACCATGAGTCACGACAAATCACCCAAGTATATGGTTTTTACGATGAATGTTTACGTAAATATGGTAATGCTAATGTTTGGAAGTATTTTACCGACCTTTTCGACTACTTACCTTTAACCGCATTAGGTATGGCATTTTTCTTATTTTCTCTCTCTCTCTCTCTTTCTCTTTCTCTTTCTACTCTTTCTTACTTGTATTCCATCATATTCTCAAGGCCATTCATCTTGTTCAATTTGATTCCCTTAGCAATTTACTACATTAAACAGCTCATCTCTTTTTTTCTCTCTCTCTCTCTCCTTTCAAGATGAAATGAGATGATTACAGTAAAGACAATGAGTGTTTGGCTAGTGAGTAAACTGCTTATCCTTCAAAAAAAACCTAAACAATCTAATCGTAATAATTTCTCTCATAATTACGATTACCAAATTATTTTCTTAAATGTAAAACTGTTATGTTTTATGACATTAGATTATTTAAGACGATATCATCAATTGTAAGAGAGATTCATTGATATTTAGTCATATTAATATGATTAATTAAACAAATCAAGTAAAACCCCTTCACCTTTCCAAGGCCTTGAACGATATGATGTTAATCATTTTACGTCAATCTCTTTATTATTATTATTCTTTTTTTTTACTTAATCTAAAAATCGTTGGTGACAGTAATTAACCGCTTCTCTTTTTTCTTATCCTTGATTTTACTCTTTTATAGTTGATGGTCTGATATTCTGTTTACACGGTGGATTATCTCCATCCATAGACACATTGGACCATATTCGAGCCCTTGACCGTTTACAAGAAGTACCTCACGAAGGACCCATGTGTGATCTCCTCTGGAGTGACCCCGATGACCGAGGTGGATGGGGCATCTCACCCCGTGGAGCTGGTTACACCTTTGGACAGGATATTAGTGAAACATTTAACCATACCAATGGATTAACCCTTGTATCTCGAGCTCATCAGCTAGTTATGGAAGGTTACAATTGGTGCCACGATAGGAATGTAGTAACCATTTTCTCCGCTCCCAACTATTGTTATCGTTGCGGTAATCAGGCAGCCATAATGGAGCTTGATGATAACCTCAAGTATTCCTTCTTGCAATTTGATCCTGCTCCCAGAAGAGGAGAGCCACATGTCACAAGGAGGACTCCCGATTATTTCCTGTAGGTTTGAGATGAAATCAATAAACAAAAAAACTCAAAAACAATTAAACATTTAATTGAAAACAATTAGTTAAATCATGTGTCTATCTCATACTAAACAACAAAAAAAACCAAAATGAATTTGAAATCGAACAAAAAAAGTCTCTCTTTTTTTATTCCAACAAACAAAAAACAATAACATTTCACAAAATTAATCAGTTACATAATTAATCTCGTTTATTATTAATATGATTAGTAAATACAGTCACACCTCTCTAATTTCACCCCCACCGGACCCAAAAAACTTGTGAAATTTGGGAAATTGTGACTTTATGGAAATCTATTAATTCAATTAGATGAAAATCAATGTTTTTGTATTTACTATAATCTTATTTACAACACTGAATTGATCAATCTTCATTATCTCTTGTTGATAACTTTTCTCTTTCTGTAATAATAATCTTTGATACTCTCAAAAATGATGCAATTTCATGATTCCATAATTTAAGCCAATTAGCTCATTTCATTGACAAAACACAATTACATGAATCTCACAAATTGAAATAGTGATTATTATGTGACATATTATAACTATATTCTATCTCAATCGAAAATTAAATTGTGAAATTAAAGAATTTGTGACATAATAGAGGGGGCGATTAGAGAGGTGTGACTGTATTTACAAAAATCAACTGATGATAAAGTTTCTTGACATGAAATTCAAATGAATATGATTTTATTTACAATGAGACAAGAATCAAATGAAACTATTGATTACAAAAAAAAATGTTCAATGATTGGAAATGAATACACAATGAGTAACAATCGAAAATTTAATCATCTCAACGATTGACAATTTAATCTAAATCCACTTTCTCCCAATTAGATGATAACAAAATCCTTTTCCTTTTGATCTTCTCTCTCTCTCTCTCTCTTCCACTCTTTCTTTTACTGTGTCATCTCCACTTCCTTAAGCATCTTTGCCATCATCATCATTATCATGGAACCAGTTCCTTATCATCTTCCGTTACTCTTACACTCATTCACTTTTGCCACATTTACTTTCTCATCTTGAACCCTTTTTTTATCATTCAGACTGATTGTCATAATTATCTGTTCATCTCCTTTTCAATTACAGGTAAAAAGATGAGTATAAAAGGTGATCCATTTTGATTTCACTTCCTCCTGAACCTCGTCTTGGTCGCTGCCGAAGTGCCTCTCACCTCCAGGCCAAACTCATTAGATTGTTTCTCATTAACATTTCCTTTTACTAGATTATGATTATTACCGTTATCATTGTTTATTCCGTTGATTAGTTTACCATTTCCTGATCTATCATTGAATTTAAATCTATTACTAATTGTCCTTTCCTCGGAATTACCATTGATCGCAACCAGTGAAGGTCTTCTTTCCTCTTCTCGTCTTAAATTATTGCTGTTCTTTTTGTTAATCCCTTTATTAGCTAATCCATTTGTTAATCCGTTGGTATTATGATTGTTATTATATTCATCTTCATTTTCACCTCCTTGTTGTTGTTGCTCATTGATGGTTTCATCGTCATCACCATTAATTATTATTCCATTATCTTGGAAATTATCATTATTACCATTCGATTCACCGTTAATTGTAATTAATTGATCACCATTTTGACTTGGAATTGATAATCTTTTCCTTAATCTATCATTTTCACGACAAACTAATTCATGATCATGAATTAATCTCTCCCTTTGTTGATGTAATTGAGCATTTTCAGCTCTCAATCCTTCATTTTGTTGCATATATTTGTGTAATAGATTGTCCTTAATCACCAATTTACCTGAATCAGTAACAATATGATTACCATCACAATTAATAATTTCATCATTGACAATTTGATTACTCGGTGGTTTCTCAGTTAACATTGAATAATTAACATCCACCTGATGATCATCATTTGAATTAATATCATTACCATTAGGATTATTATTATTATTGTTAATGTTTACATCGGATTGACAATCAATCTGATTATCACCATGATTAACAGCTCCATTGATTTGATTAATTATCACCTCACCAACCTGTGAATTAATTGAATCATTTGAAGTTGGTCTATCACCATTAGAGGGAAGGATGAATCCACTTCCAATATTTAACTAAATTGTGATGATGGAAAAAACAATTCAATAAACAATAGATTAATTAACTTTAATTGTTGGCCTCAAAGGTAGAGAGCAATTTATAATTGTTATAATTAAGATCCATCAAATTGGGAAACAATAACAAAGAAACGAGTTTGGATCATGATTTAACATGGTAATTGTTTGATTAATTATATAAATAACATGAGCATTAAATTGATGCTCATTTAATGAAAGAGTTTGAAAATTTGATTAACAACAATTAACAAACTCTCTCTCTCTCTCTCTCTCTCTTAATTGTTAATAGTAATTTTAACTCTTTGTTTGATTTTTTTATATTTAGGATTCATTTAATTTCGGGTTAAATTTAAAACCAGTTTTTGGGTTTTCATCAATTTAATTGTAATCATATTTTTAGATTCATTGTTGATTGTTAATTGTTTATTATTATCATGAGCAAAAAGATGCTAATAACAATTAAATCTGAAATGATTAACAATCAATGTTGTCCAGTACAATCAAAAGGTGATGCAATCAGTTAGTTAATTGTTACAAATCATTTTAGTTTATTCATTTAAATTGTTCATCAGATTAATAGGGATTCAAATGTTTTCTAGTAATTACAATCAAGGGTAACAATTAAAAGTATTAATAATTCAATTGAACAAATTGTGCAAACATTGATTATCCTTTCATAATTAAGTTAATTGTATTAGTTAAATTTTTTTTCTCGGACAATAACAATTAAAATAAAACATTTTAACTCTATGGTTGAGCTTAATTAATTGTGCTAACATAAATAACTATTTATTTTTGAGTTTAACAATTAATATTATCACAATTAAATAAGCTCGATGAACAATTAATTTTGATTAATTGAATAGAAAAGCAAAACAATCAAAATAAATTAGTAATTAAAATAAGCTATCGTAATGAGTTAACAATTAAAAAAATAACACTTCACATTGAGGTAATAGTTTAAAGCTAATTTAACAATAGTAATTAAACTGATTGTCTTTGGATTATTGATTAATTGTCAACAATTTATGTGCGTAAATCTGATTGATCAATTTTTCCTGTTTTCTCATCATCATCATGGTGATGAAGATGATGAAGATTCTGAGTGAATAGATTCAGTCTGTAACCCAGAAAATAACACCAAGGTTTTCAATTTTGACCTAAATTGTGATTAGGTGAAAGTGTTAATTATAACCTTGTTGGTTAACAATCAACTAATAGTAACATAGTGAAGCAATTAATACAATTTAGTAAATTGTCATTCCAATAATAATGACAATTTTTACTTGTTATCATTGTCAAGTAATTTAGTTAATCATTTGCTTTGTTTCAGGTTGGAATTAACTTTAATTTGATTGTATTTGAGTTTAAATTGCGTAGGAATTGTAACAATTTAATATCTCATCTTAAATAATAATCAATAATGATTAAATTTGATTGTCAGACAGTCATGAACAAAAATAATCTCTGTATAGTAAAAGTAAATTTGGTGAAAATGTTCAAATTAGAAGCAAAAATTAATTAATAAAAATATTTATCATTTGTAAATTGTAACATCTTCCTACGCTCATCATGATGATAATAATGATAATTAAGTTAACTAAGGTTTAAACTAATATTCTGATCATCATCACCATCATGGGAGATTCAAGAATGTGAATATGAGTGAACTTTTTTTTTTCCTTCTTGAATTTCATCCAACCAAATGAATGAAAGTGTAAGTGATTAACTTGATTGTGAGAATTGATTAAGAGTAAAATCAGCAAAATTATCTCAGAGTGGGAGAGTGGGAGTGAGAAAAAAGAGAGAGAGAGAGAGGAGGAAGAGGAAGTGAAATTGATAATGATGATTCCTTGTAATATATAATTAACGTCAATAAGATGGATGATCAAATTGTTGATTCGATTAATCAAAATGAAGGTAAAATATTTTCTCATTTGATTTTGTTTCTCTGTCAATATGTTTTCACTCTTGGTCACTTTTAATGGTCAGCAAGGGCTTTTCACTTCAATTCTCAATCAATTTCTTCCTCCATTTGAATCGAGTCTTTTTCAGCTGATTCTTGACCATATTCCCGATCACCGCAATACCCTTCAATGGACTCGGTGGCTTATCCCTTTTCCTCAGGTGACCTTGACCTCTGTCAATCTGCATCTATGTAATATTATCATTACCATTTGACATTACATATCTCAGATATATTCACATATACACATAGACATTTGCAAGCATTTACAGATATTGCAGTTGATTACAATCAAAATTAATTGTATTCACAGTGAGAATACCCTTTCAATTTGATTGTAACAATTGTTAGCTGAGGATAATTAAATCCACAGGGAAAAGGGGACAATATGATTATCTTAACAATCATAATGAAAGTCATGAACCTTTTTAATTTGCCCTAAGGTTAAATTAACAGAATACAAATTGTTTCAACATTATTATCATTAAATTATTATTTCAATTAAATTGTTGATTGAAGTGATGGTTAATCAAAAAAATATTAATATACAACAAAAAAGATACAATGAAAACTTTGTTCATCATCAGATTAGTTCAATTGTTCAAAATTTATCAACCCTTTACCCTTTAGGTAATTAAGTTGATCAGATTAAATTGATTATAATTAAACAACTACAATTGGCTGATTGTGCTGCTAAATCATATGGGAAAATTGTAGCTAACAATTTATTGCGTGATCATGTATCTCATATACAACATGTAGTTGATTAACCTTAACAATTTAATTGTTTTAATCACTTTTTTGTTATAAAAATTGATTAGGAAAAGATAAACTGGTTTACCATTAAATGTATTGACCCTTAGCCAACAATTATCATGATAATAATGATAAACAATAAGCATCAAGTTTTCATCAACTGACCAATGGAAATGACCATTGAGATGAAACCATTTTCGCAATTATAATAACAAACTATTATATTTTCCTTCAAATTGTTTGCAGAATCTTAATTGTAACAACATATAAATCAAGAAAGAAATTGATATTTACCTGTTGCCTCAGGTAAATATTTTCCATCCTCAAGAGTCGCACTTCTCGTTTCAAGCTTAATATCAACAATTCTCGAGGATCCATTCGGACAATCGGATTAGTTTTCACCTTTTTAGCTCGAGCTGCGTATCGAAGGGTGTTAATTGTTTCCGAGGAGTCTTCGGGTGATGAGGAAACACAAGCCACCTTGAAATTGAGACAAAAAAATTATCCACAATTAAGCTAATTGTCTAATTAGTAGCTGATAGGAAGTTCTTACCATTAATGTCATCCCACTTCCAGACAAACTATCAGCCAGTAATTTAGTTAATGTACTATCCCTGTAATCATAATATGCGATGATGAAATTTAATTATCATTCTAATCAATCAGCTCAGTTTTATAAGAAATAATTGATTAATTGTTTACTAAATCAATTCTTAAATGTCAATAGTTCATTGTCAATACTTTTTTTTTTAACAATAAAGTATTGATTATGATGTATCAATGCTGATGATTATCATCATGATTAAGTTGATTGTCCAATTTTTTAATCTCATTAGAGTAACAGAAAACTGAGTAAGGTTAATTATTGATTTAATCCGTTAACATGAATCAACTTTTGCTTGACACTTTCGTTTATTGATTGATTTATTAGTTAGCAATTAACTGGTTCGATAGCATATTGATTAATTTTTAGTTCATTGTCCACATTTGATTAACACAAGAAATTAATTGATTTCAATATCATTGACCATTTATTGGATTACTTCATAATCCTAATCAATTAAACCCTCTGATTATATTATCACTAGTTAAGTAAACTAATTGTAATCGGAAATTAATTTCGTTGATTAAAAACTTGAAATTCAATAACCTAAAACTAATACAATTTGTTGATTTAGTATCTCTCTTTAAATTAAATTAGATTACTTTTGATTAGGATGTTAATTAAATCAATTATAAATTGTAGACAATTTAAAATTGTTGACATTTAATCAATGTTAATCAAGTAGATGAATAAATCAAAGGCTACTGAACTTTTGTACAGTCGATCTCTTTTGCTTGAGACTCTCGAAGCAAATTTTGAGACGGACAAGCAAATGAATGAGACATTTTTTTTACCGCCTACGCTAAGTCGTAAACTTTTATGGCCTTTAAAATTTGAGACAGTTAACCCAAATGAGCGGAGACGGTTTAGCGCTTGATGAGACACTTGTTGATAATTTTTCTCTGTGTTTATACAGGGCGTAACAACCGATATCCGGACTTTGACGCTTACATTTCTAGGCTATTTATTAGGTCAGATTTTTTTCTTCGCGATTCAACAGAGAAAATGTGAAAGTTTTGTTGTGACCTGATTTGGAACTTTTCCATAAAGCCGTTACCGAGCAGTGGCCTCTCAAAGTCGGAAAAGTGGTACATTTAGATGCAAAACTTTTTTCAAGAAATCTTTTCCGGCGATTTGAAAGTTCTAAAATTATCGAACAAACTGAGCTAATCATCTTTTTGATCTGACTTTTCGTTCAGGAGTAATTGGCATTCAAAGGTGCGTACTTATCCCGTTGACATTCACATGAAATTTTTGACCTTTTTTGATTGTCTTGAAATTGAGTCCTATTAAATTCCCGATGCCGAAATTAGTATTTAGGCCGATTTTATCCTCATCGTTAGTCGTTTAACAAGTTTACCATAAGGTCAATTAGCTACTGAATAAAACAATAGGCGCTGATTCCAGACCAGCTATTTGAAATGAATTTTTGTCTTTAATACTAATTTCGACATCAGGAATTTAATGGACTCACTTCAAGACAATCAAAATTCAAAACTAATGATCAATACGCAGCTGAATGCCCTCTGGTTGTCGAATCAAAATGGAACTCGTTGCGGAAAAGCTGAAAAATGCATCTAAATGCCACTTTCCGACGAGACCACTTCGTGGCTGGCTATGGAAAAGTTCTATCTTTCACATTCTGTTGATCGGCATAGCCTAGAAACAAAGCTGAAAGTATCGGATATTACTTCCTAATAGTTAGTTGGTTATTGGTATTAAAATGGTGAAAATAAATGTTGATGTGAAAAGTTAATCGTTTCTGCTAGTGAACAAGGTAAAAGTTCAATTGAAATAAGTGATTATGGTGTTAATCCTAGTACAATTCATACAATTGTTCAACGATTCAAGGAATCAAAAGTTTATGCAAAGCCTAAAGCTCATCGAAAAAAGAAACTTAATCAGCAAATTATTGATACAGTGAAGGATTGGTTAGATGTTAATTGTCAACTTACATCGGATGAACTAAGGGATAAAATTCATGACGAGTTCGGTGTAAACGTTCATTCATCGACTGTACATCGGTATATTCAAGGTTTACACTATTCATTTAAACGGATATCGATTGTTCCTGAGAGAAGAAATTCTCAACAACAAATAACAGCAAGACTGGAATATGCTCGACGATTTATTCGTATGGATAGTGATCGTGATAAATTATTCTTCATCGATGAAACAGGTATTCAAATTCATGCGAGACTCAATTACGGATACTCGAAAATTGGTAAAAAATCGAATCTTCGAGTCAAAGCTGTTCGTGGTAAAAATTTCTCTGTTTGTGCTGCGATGAACTACCGATCATTGTACTTTTACAAATAAAATTCTGCTTGACGATAGTTGATGTAATCTCAATAATTGTTCTCCGTTTCTCAGAATCAATCTTTCAATCAGTTGAAATATTATGTAAAGAAACTCAACCCTAAAAATGGCGATGAAGTGTTTGATGGCCTGAAATTAGCTTCCGATGTTATCGATGAAAACGATTGCAAAAACTATTACAAAAATATGCAAAAGTATATTTCTAAATGTTTAGAAGAGGAAGAAATTGAAAACTAATTCATTTGCTAAAATGTCTCACTCATTTACTTGTCTGTCTCATTCATTTCTTTTCTTTGTCTCAAATTTTGCGAAAGTAATAAAACATTTTATGACTTTTCTTAGCGGGTAAAAAAATGTCTCATTCATTTGCTTGTCCGTCTCAAAATTTGCTTCGAGAGTCTCAAGCAAAAGAGATCGACTGTACTTAACAATTAACAAATCACTCACCGGTTCAGTGAATTGATTGTTAACTAATCTGATTATCTAATTATTTTTAATTGCATGTGATTTTGTCAATCTAATTTGTTAGCCTTTCTCATCTATCCAATCAATTTAACCAACAATCAAATAATAACTTGTTTATCTTAATTGACCATCATAATGAAATTTTCCCATCAATTTATGATAATCATGAATCATTTTGATTCAATTCATTGAAACGTTTCAATGTCACCTCATCGTTACCTGTAAGGTATGTGTCCAGCTCGGCGTTTAGGTGATGCTAAGGCCGAGATACAATTACAAGGACCAAAAGTGACCTATTGATGTTATTTGCTTCGACCAGTGTGTCCCCCCTACTTTGGGTCCGTTTCGTTTTCTCAGAACCCGCTAGATCAACCAGACAAAGTCGACCTTCTCGACGGATGTAACCCTGAGGGTCTTCGGGATCTTGAGTTTCGGAGGCCAAAGAAATGGTCAACAAGGAATGGCTTCGACTCGATTTTTCGTTCATCATATGTGACCTAACCTGACGATTTTTGGTCCCTAGAGGCAAACGATAAAATCAGTTAACAATCAAGTTATTAATTCTTGTCTATTGATGATTAGATATTCAAATTCATTTCCACCAAGTTACCTGAGAGTTACTAAAATAATTACCATTAAAATGATTCTGTAATTACAAGTTTTCTCATGTTTTAATCATCATCATCATCATATAGTTAATGATGATTATCTTATCATCCCTTCATTAAGGTAAATTAAATTTGTAATTGTCACAAAAATAGGAAGCTCGGTAATTGTTATGGTAATGATAAATTACTTGGAACCCGGAAAAAGGTTTAAATCTTAATTGTCAATGTTAATTTCTTCACCATCGATAAAAATTGAACACTAACAACTTGTTATCAAAACAATTAACTGTTAAATCATTAACTAAATTGCTGATATGTAATATTTGTTGTTAAATTGTTCACAATAAATATCTTGTTACACGTTATTATCGTTTTCCAAATAGAGTCTCAGTCATTAAATTTAGTTACATCGTTAATTGGTTTCATCTAAACTTATCATGAAATTTAATTGATTGTTCACTTTAATTTCTCTTCTAAATTAACAATTAACTTACCTTCTTCTAAAACACCTTCCAGATCACCGATATCTTCACATTCAACTTTAAATAAATTTTCTGCATAAAATCCTCTATCCTTTGACCATCGGACATTCAAACTTTTCGTCGAAGGGTTTAATAAATCTAGAACCTTAATTATAATCAGTTAGAAAACGTTAATTAGTTTAATTCACTTTAACCAATCAGATTAACAATCGAGTTTAAATCAGTTTCTTTCCGCTAGATGGCAGCAGTAACTTGGATTTTAAAATCAAAGAAAATTAATTAATCAATATATTTGAATGTTCAACTTATTGATTAGCATTTTTAATTAACTTTACCAGTTGATTGTGATTGAGAAACAAATTCTAGGGCATTTTCACAAATCCATTGTGTTTATTTTGCTGGAAATTGAATTGATTGAAAAAATTAGCTGAGTTTTGATCTCGAGTTGTTAATTTAGTTAATTTGATCAATTGTTAATTGTAAGCAAATTGTTTGATTAATTGATTCAAGTTTAGTTTTGTAAAACTGTCTTCAGATTCAATGTTAATTGTTAATTTTTAATGGTTGAAGTATTTTTTTCATACACAATGATTGAAGTTAATTTGGATTAACGATTAACAGTTGAAGTTAATTATGATGAAGTTAAATAATTAATTGGTGATCCAATTAGCTGAGTATTCAATGTATTAACCTAGATTTGTCAACTATTAAATTAACATTAATTTACCTTTCACCCTGATTCTAATTCAGTAACAATTTAATATCATCAGTATTTGAATATTAAAGTTAATCATGATCAGCATAATGATTAACAAAATCCATGAAATCTAATTTAGGTCATGATTAAATCTGATAAAAAAAAGTAGAAAAGTTTCAATTCCAAGTTCTGATTGGGATTAAATTTATTTCCATTGATAAACAATTAAATTGCGTGATTAAAGTTAATAAATATTTGGTGAAAAATGGACATCAGAAACAACAGCAACAATTAAATTTTAAACAAATCAAGTGACGAAAAACAATTAATCTAATTGTTGTGGAAATATCAAAATCTATGAATTGTTTTACACTAATGATAATTTCCTCAATATTGATTAACTTGATTGTTCTGATTAAATGAGTTGATTAATATGCTCAAAGTGTTACATTTTTATTTAGCAAAAAAAGTTAATTGTTGGACAATCAATTTAACAATTGTTATTTTTATCAATTGTGATTGAAAATCAATGAAAAAAAAGACTGATAATAAAACTAAATTCAATAAGATGATCAATTTATCAAACAATTTACTCCAATAGTTAACGATTAATCAAATTAACATGAACATAACAATCTAATTTGATTATTGGAGTCTTAATTGTGTCACTATTAATAATATTTGAGTTGGAACCTTGAAAATTTTCAATAACAATCAACATAATGAGTGTAATGTTAAACAATCAATTCTAATATCGATATAATATTAATGATAATTTAAAAATGATCGCAAACAATTAAATAAACCGAAATAGAAAGTTAATCATCAATAGTTTCAAGGATAACATGCAAATCCAGTTAATGTTCAATATCGTCGTAAATTTAATTGTCTGTGCAGGGGAAGAAAATGATTTAATTGTTACCAGTGATTAGTTAATTGTCCAACTTACCTGTTCATTGTAAACTTCCAGGTAAGAAGCAGTTACGACATAATAAACTCCTCGATCTTTTTTCAACTTAATCTGCTCGAATAGATAAGCGAAGCTTAATTGGATAATCCCAAGAATTTTTTTCTCTCCGCATTTTTTTATTCTCATCATTAAAATCCTAATTAAAGAAAAAGCAATTAGATAATTGTGGTTAAATCCCATAGATTGTTGGTTGTTGATTGTTGATTAAAGTTACGATTTGTAACCTCAACCTAATTTTGTGAAAACCATCAATATTTGACCTTAATTGTGAATCAGTTGATTGTAAATGATTAGTTATTCACAAGATTTACAAACTAAATTAGTAAATGAAGGAAAAGGTGTCAGAGTTAATTGTTGTTATTATTGGAAATCTATTAATTGAAATCAATAGAAATCAAGATGAAGATGAAGCTACAGTGATTAATAAATTACTCTTTTTGATTGTTGATTTACTATTTTCTTGCTAATCAACCTTGACAATCTTATTATTTGTGATTACTTTTCATTGTGTCCAGTTGATTGTGAATAAAGTAAATGAGAGCGATGGTTATAAACCTTGACCATTAAATCACATTGATTAATATGATTAACAATCAATCAATTTGAAAGGAAATCATGAAAAACTATTAACTTTTCTTACCTCATAATAATTACCACAGAGAGTAAAAGTTTTTCCTGAACCAGTTTGTCCATAGGCAAATATTGTACAGGCGAATCTGATTGAGTGAAATGAGAACAATTAAAATTAATTGTTGACCAGTTTAATTAGAAAGTTTAATTACCCTTCTAATGCCATATCGATCAATCGTTTAACTCCCGAATGTTCAAAAATCTCTTCTTGAGTCGCTTCGGGTTCGAAGACAACGTTAAAGGTGAACGATCGAGTTGTATTCGAAATTGGATCATTTACCTTAATTGTTGTTCGAAAAAAAGAGTAACAATTAGTAAATTACAAATTCTCAATAAACTCCAAGGTGATTTGTTAATTTATAGATTTACGGTTAATTGTTAAATTATAGGTTTTGAGATGAGATTTTATTATATAAACAATTAGCTAAGGAATTAAACTTTTCTTCACAATCAGTTGATTGCTTGTAATCCACTCCAAATTATCGTAATTAATTGTTGATGATCGGAATAATCCGTACTTGTACATAAATGTGTGTGTATTTATAAATTATAATAAATTGTCAACACAATTAACTCAATTGGTTTGGAATACAAATTGTTACGTTGTTTCACCATTGAACTTGAATTTCAATTTTGAAGGTTATCATGATATTGATTCATGGTGATTAACATTATGATCAACTTAATTAAGACAATTAATCCTGAAATATTCCATCACTCGTTTCACAATTAGCTCTTATTTCAATCAATCAATTACAATTAACGATTAACAGACTAAATAATACAACAAATGATTGTTGATTAAATTGCTAATCACTTTTGTTAAATTATCGTAAATGTAACAATCAGATGATGACATAGTTTCTCTTGATTGTAATCAATGGATGGACATGTAACAATTGATTAATCAACTAATCTGCATATACAACAAATTAAACTAATCATTTATATATTTGTGTGTGTGTATAAATAGTAATCAAATTATTATCACAACACCAAATCAATTATCTAAATCAAATAATTAGGAAATTGTTATTTTCTTACTTTTCTCAAGATAATTAACTAAACACAACATGGATAACCAACAATCTAGTACTTGACTAATTATCAAATCAGTGATTAAAGAAAAATAAGTTTAATTCAGACACAATTATCAATTTGATTCTCAACAATCAATAAATCATTATCTTAATAATAAGTGAAAGGAAATGTTGAAAATGTAGAAACCAATTAAATCTGATTCGCTAACTAATCCAGTTTATTGATTGTTGAAGGAGAGACTTTTTTTTCATGATAATATTAAGCTACAAGTGATTTAGAATAATTAATTTCTATTACAATTAAATCATCAATTTACCTGAATTTGCCCCGCGGCGGGAAACAATGAAGTGTCGCGATTTTTTTCCGTAATCCGATTACCTTGAATAGGGCGAACACTGTTACAATTAAAGGGAAACAATTAGTTAATCACAATTGGACATAAATCACTAATCATGTTGGCGATAAGTGATC
The DNA here is from genome assembly GCF_014898815.1 of Panonychus citri. Taxonomy (NCBI): domain Eukaryota; kingdom Metazoa; phylum Arthropoda; class Arachnida; order Trombidiformes; family Tetranychidae; genus Panonychus; species Panonychus citri. The sequence goes on along the minus strand of NW_026515543.1, from coordinate 2,388,982 downwards.
ACTTAATGATTTCATTTCACTTTCAATTGATTAAAATTAAATTGTCACGAGTAAACTTTATGAGATTTGCAATAATTTTCATTGTACAATCAGCAAATAACAAACTGATAATTTGTCTTAATTGTGATTAGTATATAATAACAATCATAATTAAACCAGAATAAAGTTAATCAAGTTAATTAGTCCAAGAAAATGAATGTTAATCAACCAAAACAATTAGAAAATAATTACTAAGTCTCTTGTACATTTCGTGCACAATTTAACAAAATAATTAATCATGATGATTTTGTTAATTAACCAATTAAATTGATGATTAACTATTAACTAATTACCAACATGTATAAATTAACTCTTGAATAACTGATTAAGATAATTGTGTAAGGTATAAATGATATTAATCACCAATTGAATTTTATTAATCATCTTATAGTTTTTTTTATTGAATTTCTGCCAATTTATTAATTGTTATCACAATGAACTTAATCAACTATTGATAATAAAACATATAGTTTACAATATCTCATTAATAATAATGATGATGATTAACAAACTGAGTTAAAATTAGCCTTTCAACTGATCAAAATTACAAAGATGATTAAGTTTTCCCAATGAAACAAACAATTAACTAAATATGATTGACTGTCATTGTTATTTACCAATACTGATCACGCAATTAAACATTGAAACAATTTAACAGAAAATTGATCAACAAATTGTTAAGATGACAATTAGCAGCTCATTGTTTGTCAGAAATTAATTACAGAGTAACAATTAAGAACAGAATTACTCTGATTAATGTGTATATTATTTTGATTACTACGATAACCATTAAATCAATACAATGAAAAAAAAGTTACAATTTGATTGATAAACAAGATCAATGACCGTTGATATAAATGATTGTATTGTTGACCAATCCATTCAGGTTGACCAATCATAATAAGTAAATATATTAATCATGATTAGTAGTTTATTTTTATAGACAATTGTTTTCTCACTAATAGTTGGACACAAGGGAAACAATTTATAAATTGTTGTACATTAAATAAACAGAAAGGGATAAAACAAAACACGATCAACGAAAATCAAACAATCAAATCGTCAACAATCAAAGTGATTAAATAAAAGCCAATGGTCACCATTAAAACTGACCACAAGTTAACACCACAATTGACCCATTTACAGTTATTTATGTAAATTAAGAGTTGATCATATTGTTAATTGTTTTTATTTTCATGAAGTTTTTTTTATTCAATACAATTAATTGATTAAGAAATTGATTGTTATCTTCCCTGGTTAAAAGGCAGATTCATACCTGATTATGATTAATTTAACAATGGCAACAATTAAGAGATCAAGGTTGATTAATAATAGTAAACAATATTAGCTCTTGATTGGTGACATTCAAAATAATTTCAATCTATTAATTGTATATGATGATGGGTTGTTACAATTGATTAACTATTTCTATTATTATTTGATTATCATTGTTTAATATTGATTAATCATTAAGAAATCGTATCAATCATTGATTTAGAAAAAAAAATTGTGGCTTAATATAAATTGATGACAGTTGATTAAAAATAAAACCTTGATTTTCAACAGCAACAATTAAAAGGTTAGTAGGCTAATTAATTTTACATGAATAATTCAGGGATAACAATTAAAAAGTCACTAAGGTGATAAACAATTAGAGTTGATTGGATTAGTAAATCAATGAGCTGAATAGTTGAAATCGTCTTCTCTTAAAATTAATAAAATTGATGATCAGTTTGTCAATTTTTCAGTGTTGATTGTCAGATATTTGAACAACAATTAACTGCTGATTAGCATTAAATCAACAGAATATAAGTTCATGATATATTTTAAATGGATTTCATGTTGGATTGACAAAAAAAGAAATAAGAATAAAAAAAAGTCGATTAATGTAAATCAATAATTTCGTTTGATATTAACAAAGGGTTAATATCAATGGAGAACATGTAATCTACTGTAGTTAATTGTTGTTCTGATTATTGGTGAAAATTTTCCTAATCATGTCTATTGATTGCTAGAAATTAATCTAGAAGTCTTAAGATTTGGAATGAGGGGAAAAAGTTAATTGTTGATGATGGAATTTAATTCACATCAATGTTCATTGTTGATTCATTCATTCATGTAACCATCAAGTTGGTCATCAGTGAATAACATGAACAGTTAATTCAGATGATTAATAACATCATCATGATGATCATCATCAATTTTCACTGTCTTGATTGTTTTACTAGCTAATCAGCGGCAATTTACTAACCATGATCTTGAAAAATTATCGATCATGTAATCAAGACGTGACCAGAAAGAGAGAGAGAGAGAGAGGAAAAGTAAGAGGGATTTTTCAACATTCATCTCTCATGATGATGATGAATTCAGGAAAAAGTGAAACTGTAATCATGTGACAATTAAATCAAGTGGAAAAGTAATTTAGGAATCAACAACTTACCGGACAACAACATTGATATTGTCAAATTCATTGGCTGATCCTGGAGATTTCAGATCCATGGGTAGATCAGGGGACGATTCAGTGACACTTTCAGTGGGTGATGATTTAACCTGATGATCTTTATCTGATGAAGAATCAGGATAATTGTCAATGGCAGTCATTGTTTTACCACCACGACGATTGACAGCAAAAGATGATGAGGATGGAGATGATGAGAGGGAAACAAATTATGACACAAAATTATCTAATGATAAATATCAATAAATCCAGTGGATTAACAGAAATCAAATCATCACCAATCGGCTTAATTTGTTTAACAATCAAAATAAACCATAGGGAGGATTAACTTTAACCATGTTGCCAATGTTAACCTTTCACCATAAGAAAAACATAAACATTGATAACATAATCACATAACAAAATTGATCACACATTTCGTAACAATTAACCAGGTAATCAGTTAATCAACACACAAATAGATGATTAAAATTACAGAGAAAAATATTGAAGGAACAATTTAAAATTGAGAAAATAAGTTTGTCTTTTTCGTGGGTCCAGTTGATTTACTGTTGGATCTTTTTTCGGTTAGATTGTTACAATTAGAGTTACAATTAATTCTTGGAATAACCTTTCACTTTAATTGTGTAACTTGATGGAAAAAAGGTTAGTTTATGAAAGAGAATCAAAATCAACTCTTTCTTTCGGTTGGTCCAATGTTTTGCTCTTTTCGGTTCCCATGGTAATCGAAAAGTCTCTTCGAAACTATTAACCGTTATATTGAATCATTTCCTTTTTTAGATACTTTGATTTTCATTGTTTTCTACTTTCTCTTTTCTTTTATCATCCATCTTCTTATCTTCATCTCACAATCCATTAGATATTAAGAATTATCAATTTTCTTAATCTTCTTCTCGCAATCGTAATCATCAATTTCTCGAGAATTCTTATCATTTATTGTTACTCTTTCCAAATGATTACAATATTTTTCTGAACATTATTCTTATAGAAATTGTTACTTTTAATTGTTGCTTTCGAAAAGAAATTTTGATTTATTCATAATTTTAATTGGAACAATTGAAAATTGATTATTTTTAGCAATTTGAATTAACTTTTTCTTCACTTTTACTTTTTTTATTGATACGCCAAATGGGCTAATGCTTCATACATTAAGCCTCAGATCATTCTGAGGGTCCTTGCGGACGCTGAACTAATCGTTCAGTTTTGTTGTTAAGAATTACATAAATTTGTTTGAGATTAGAGATTTTGATTTTAATGTTGTTTTTGTCAGTTAAATCCCATGAGTCTAACCAGTAGAGTTGAGTGCTTTTACAATCAGATAAGTAGTGTGTCCAAATTCTCGTTTTTTTGTTTTTCCGCGTTTCGATCGTTCTGATACAGTTAATGATTTTGCAGCAAAGATTGTTCAGTTCGGGTATAGAGATTCCATGATAGTAGTGAAATGTCTTTTCCAGAGGCTGTGGAAAGAAAGTTGAGTACAGGGAGGGTGTTCTACCAAGGGTAATTTTATCCTCAATTTGTTGAATTATGTGTGTGTTTACATCAGCTGGGGTAGTGATTCTGTTTTTGATGATTATTGTTTTGATCGGGTTGATAGGGATTCGTTTGTCTAATTCGTCGTCATTCCAAGTGTAGAGGCCACTGTGTGCTTCCAGCATTTTGATAATAATCTTTGTTGAGGTCGAGTTGGGGTACTTTATAATGTTTTCAGGTAAAATGTAATGAACCCTTTGGTTTTTGTGTTTTGTTATCATTATAAAAAGGGCTAACAGAATGGTTTTGGTATTGGTGGTTTCAGTAACTTGGTAAATTATTTCCTCTTCATCCAGGGCGAAGATATTACCCTTTACCTTGATGCTAGCTTTTGGAAGTGATGAGAACGTTGATTTTCTAGACCAGAATTTTTCACAATTAAAGGACGAGGGTTGAGAGAAGGTTAGTTTTATTTTGAACATTTCCAAGATAGGCCAGTCTTCAATTTCTCCAGCCATTCTAATGATTGCATCAATTTGGTTCTTAAGCCAAGTTTTTACAGGGTTTCCGATCCGATAAACGTACAGAGGCGCCCAATTAGATGCATATTTACTTGTGTTGAGAAAACCTTTTAGTCTAACATTTACTATCCTTTGAAGATTTAAAATTAGACTCAGATAGTTCTTATTCTTATACAGGGCATGAGGGCCAAGATTGAACAGCATCGAGTTGGTATGAGCTGTTAAGATGAGTCTCGTGTAATGAACAGGTAACTTATTTATCAGTTTTAGTTGTGATGAAATCTTTGGATTAAACTGATTAATTAGTTTGCTGAGATTGTTCTCATTAATTGAGTAGCTGACGTATTTCCCTGTGAGTTGAATATTGGATGTTTCAGGATGTTTGATGAGCTTTGTTTTGTTGGGATTAAGCTTTAGATTGATCTTGTTCAGTTCAATTTGGACCTCATTCAGATCTTTTTCATGATTGTTTTCATCAGTTAAGATGAAGATGTCATCAGCGAACGAGGCAACTTTGACCTTCTTTCTGGTGAGGTTTCTTATTGCTGCGTTGAGTCCAACAATGAATAGTAATGGGCCAAGCGACGATCCAGCGGCAGTACCTTTATCATCATTTCTGTAGAAGAACTTTTTGTCACGAACAAATCTGAGGGTTCGATTGGTATGAAATGATTTGACCATGGATAAAGTACCATGATCAACGAATCTAAGAAGTTCTTGTTGTATGGTCTCAATACAGATGTTGTCGAAGGCTTTCGTGGCGTCGATTGAAACAATTATACCATTTTCAAGATGTTTTCTCAGCATTACATGTAGATCGTCGACACCAAGTTTACCATGGTATGCAAATTGTGTGTATGGTATAAGTAAGTCAGGTAAGATGTTCTTGATTCTGCGAGTAAGTGTTTTATCATATAGTTTTAAAAGGTAATTAGAAATCTTAATAAGTCTCAATTTTCCATCAGGTTTCGGGATGTAGTGAGCACCGAAAATTTTGACGCTTGCAGGTATAATACCATATTGAAAAGACGAATCAACAGCTTTAATTATCTCATTTTTATTGACTTTCCAAAATTTTAACCAGAGTTTGTGAGTGAAATTATCAGCATTACCAGATCTTTTGTTGAATGAGAAATTCACAAGCCTCATTCTCTCCTCATTACTGAGACAAGACCCCCACCCTATTTCAGTTGTCTGATCAGGTTTTCTAATCTTGTAAGTGTCTAAATCAGGGTTAATTGTTTTAACTGAGGTAAACGCTGAAGTTTCATTCTTTTTGTCTGATAGCTTTTTAATAAATTTCCACATTTCAGTGCTGTTGTTCCTGATTTTGTACAAATATCTGTTAATGCCTAATTTCCTACCAATTCTAATCCGAAGACACTTTTCCTCAAGTTCTCTAATGATCTGTCTATCAGCTTTTCTCCTTTTTAGTCTTTGAATTTGGTTTCTAATTCGCTTAATTCTGTGATTGTTTGTTCCTGATTTGAACCGAATGAATCTGTGCCCTTTATCTTGAAACTCAGCGAATTTGAGGAAAAAGGTTCTAAAATCTTGTGTTGACGCAAATTTGATTCTATTTCTGTTATTGATAAATTTGTGAGTGAACTTATCATTAGTAATGAATTTCTCCTGCAGGTTGAATCTGATTGTGTATAATCTGTGGTCTGTAACTATATCCCCCTCAACTAGTTGACACCCCTTGAAATTTGCGAGTATAATATCTATCCATGACTGTCCTAAATGACCTGAGAATGAGTAATTATCTATTCTGGGTTTGTTCAGAACAAGGAGAGAAGAGTTTTCAATGAAGCTTTCAAGATCATTACCGATATTATTTCGTTTCCTGATTGACCATAGGAGAGATTCACAATTTGAGTCCATAACAACAATAAGGGGGTAGCCAATGAAAACCGAGCACATACCAATGAAGTTCAGAATATTTTGTTTCAAATCGTCATGGGAGATATAAGATCCGCCTATTATTAGTTGCTTGTTTTTATATTGAATAGCTGAGAAGATACAGTTTTTTACCTCAGTGTTGGAGGCAATTATGTTGATGTTGGTTGATGTAACAAGAATGGTTTGATCATTAATTATGATCTGATTTCGACAGAATCGAATCGAGGCTCGTCGATTAGCTTCAACGAGAACAAGGGCACAGTTTTTTGCTTTGATTGTTTGATCAATCATCTCTGTTGTTAGTTTATAATTCTTTCTGGCATTAACATATTTCAATGTAATAAGGGAAGAGCAGCCATTCATATTCAATGTCATTGTTTCTAGCGGCTTTGATTAGTCGATAACGAGTAATGGGGCAGACAATACAATTGGTCGGGTGGTCATTACCACAGAAGAAGCATTTAGCAGGTAATGTACATAGTCCTTGATGATGTGATGAGCAAGTTAAACATCTATTACCATTGGCACAATTGGGATCAGGAGAGTGTCCAAATTCAAGACAGGAGCAAAGATTGATGTTTATTAAGTCAAAGATTTGGAAAATTTTTCCGTTGAATTTCACAAATCCATCATTATCAAGAATAATATCACGATTCTCTTTACTTATGTTCAAGATTATTTTCTGTTCACTATCACCAAGTGCTTGAAGGTCGGACACAAATGTTGACGAGTCACTGATGAAGTTATTAGAGGTGATCAAGTTATTGAGAATGAGGTTTAAGGTAGTCGAGGCCAGACCTTTCACAATGAAGTACATGCGAGCGGGTGAAGGTTTGTAAATATTTATGATGACCCAGGGGAAGTTTTTTCTTAACAGGGCGATGGCGTTTTTCTTAACATCCTCCGAGTCGAAGCCAATTTCTAAGGAACAGTTTCTAACTTTATAATAGGAAACACGAGACGATGAATTTATAATACTATTGGTTAGTAGTAAAATTATTTTTTCACTAGTGTTCCGATTAATACCACTTATTAACACTGAATATTTCTTTTCAATCATGGGAGGATTTTTCACCCATCCCAATCGTTGAGCTTGAAGTTCTCGGTAGATTTTGATGTTAGACATCACGTTCATTTTGCTTAAACTAAATGAGAGTAAGAGTTTGTCAGTTAATGTGGGGTTTTGTTTCCTGAGTCAATCTATTATCTACTTGCCGAGTTAATTGTTATCAATTAAAGTTTGTGCTTTGATGTGTTAGTGTGAGAATTGAATTAGTGACATTAAAGTGTTAAACTAACTGATAATGAGTGTAACATTTTACCCTGATGATGAGGCTGGTTGAATTAATTTAAGTTAATTGTGTTAATGTTGATACAATGAAGCTCAAATTTTATCATTTGTGTTAATTATTGTTAATAGAGAAGAAGCCACTAATTATATATTTGAAGATTAAGGAAAGGATTAGTTTTTAAGTTAGTTTAAGATTTCAGAAGGGTTAATTAAGAGACAAGGGCAAGTTAAGTGAGAGAAATGGTCAAAGTGATTTAAAGATTATAAGATTTAGAGGAAAAGTAAATGAAGATTAATTATCATGTTACTGTTTAAGTTGAAAATAGTTAAAGTAATTGAGAGGTCGTTAATTTTTATCAATTAAGTATTCTTAAAATTGAGAAGCAAGTAAATTAGCTGGAAGGTTCGATCTTTAAGAGTTCAAACGATGTCAATATTCATCACTTAGGCCATTATCAGCTTGTATTGATAATTAACCCGCTCAAGTTCATGAAGAAGCTTCTCCTGAAATCTTTCACATTTAAGATCCCAAGCATTTTCACCGATCTTCTTACAATTTGGGCATCTCCAATTCTGCTTCTGTTCACTTACAGGGCAAGTTTCTTGTTTATGGTTTGTTTCACCACAAAGAGGGCAAATACTCATCTGAGTGCATCTATTAGCGAGATGACCGAATTTGGTACATTTCCTACATTGCTTAATATCGAAGAAATCGACGGCAGGAGCTCGTTTATAGCCAACAGAGATTTGACCATTTTTATCCTCGATGGCTTCACGGAGAGCAGGATCAACTTCCAGAATGATGTCGTATAAGTTGGCATTTCGATAGAAGTGTCTAATTTCAGCCTTCCAGCACTTCTTCCATTTATTTCTAATGAAGAGTCGACTGATCCATTCATCTTTCATTTCAATGTTGAATTTGACACCAAGAATCTTAACTTTTGGATCATGTATAGGGGGAATTACCACTTCCCATTCAGGTTTCGTTTTCTTGAGATAGTTGTACACTCGAGATCTTTCAACTATTGATGAGAATTTAATTTTGGCTGAATCATATCCTGGTACCACTTCTTCAGCAGATAGAGATTCATCTTCAGCATTTTCCAGAGCAATTTCAACTTGTTCAGTAGTCAATTCACCAATTTTCCTTTCACTCTTATTCTTTAATCCTGGTATTCGCACGATGATGGTCTGAAATACAGTGAGATGAGAGACATCATACCATGTATCAGGCCTAGATTTCTTATTTTCGAATTGGACACTCAAAAGATTCTTGATTTGATTATTTGAAAGATCCTGAACTTTGATGGTTGATTCAGCAGTTTCATTCTCAGTGGCTTTGTTAATGGAAATTAGTCGATCAGTGAAATGTATAATATCAAGAAGCTCCGGTTCAGGAATTGTTTTCGAAAAGGTGACATCTTTAACCAAAAGTTGTAGATATTTGATGACAGGAAAAGCCTCAATTTCAGTGCCAACTATTTGAGGGTTAATATTCGTGTGATTATGTAGTTTAAAATAATCATATACCACTTTGAATTTATTCTTATTAGAGATTCTGGCATCTCCTGTAAATTGATAAGAGAAACATGTTTAATCATAATTCACATAAATGTAAGGTAATAATTTTGAGGTAAGTGTTTGTGTTTAAATATGGTCATTTTAAATCATTTCATTTTAAATCATTTCATTTTAAATCATTTCGTTTTAAATCATTTCATTTTAAATCAGAAAAAGTATTTTCCAATATAACTAGACTCAGTAAGTGTTAGTATGAGAGTACATACTTAATTTTTTCAGAGGATTGGGTAAACTGTCGGTAATTGGACTTTCCATTGTCACAGAATAACGGATGAGGTATCAAACTGACCGTATAACACTAAATAATCACTTTTTTAAAGAATTAAAACTTGATTAAGATGAAAACAAAGGTAAAGGAATAAAAAACACAGGAGCAAAAAAATACGTGACTTTCCTTTCTCAGCTTTTTTTCGTGATTCTCTTTTTTTCCTCAATAGATGGAGCTTTTTTACTCTATTTTGATCTGATTAAGATTAAATTGTTGTTATTTATGATTAACTAGATTAATTAATTTCTATCCAATGAATATTTATCATATTCTAAATTAGAATTACTCTTATATCAGCTCTTAGACAATCTAAATTATCACAATTTCCCTTGTAATTGAATAATAATAATAATATTATTATTTATTGTATTTACCTTTCACTTTTTTACTTTAATTGTAATTAATTGATTAATTAATGATAAGTTGATCATTTCCTATTTTTTGTTAATTGTTTTAACATTGATAACCTAAATACCATATGTCATATTTTTCTTTTGATTATGAGTTAATTGTTTACTCGTCTTTCATTGATGTTAATTGCAAAGGGGTTTCCTTGTCATTGGATTTGATAACTTGAGTTAATCAGTTAATTATATTGTAATAAAATAAAAGGTTTAACTGTAAATAGTTATATTAAGGTCAGTAATTAATTTGATTGGTTAGACAAAGAATTAATCAGTTAATTGATTACAGGTATAGTAAAGATTAATCAATGAATTACAAGTAATTACACAAATCAAAGTATTGATATTGATTGTATTAAGACAAAATATCAATAGTTACACTTAATTCAGTTATATTGTTATACAATTAACTAATTCAATAGCTAATTAACTGACTACAAACAAGCAAACAGGTATAAAAAGTCAATATAATATCAATTAATTGTCAATCAAATCAATCTAATGATTTGAAATTAACATTTAATTTTATTTTTCGTCCGCTTGGTTAATCAGAAAATTTAATTAGCTATTAAATGACGAAATTAAGCTGTTATTATCAAATCAATTCTATTAGATAATATGAATGATATCTTTGTCTTTTCGATTTCTTAATCCAGTTGATTATCGTTGATTTAACTACAGTGGATCCCAAGGATTAATCATCGTCTTTCTTATTTCTCTTTCTTTTCTGATTTCAAGATGATCACGTTTCAAATCATTTTAATTGTGATACCATCATTTCCAATCACGATCACAATTAGTGAACAATTAACTGTTGATACTTCCAAAGTCCAAAAGTCGCAGTACTGGTTAATACAAATATATTCACGGTCGATGTTGCTTCTAATCAAATGTTTAATTGTTTACATTTCATTGCCATAAATGTTGATTATCTTTAGATGATCAAATTAACTGAAAAAAACAAGAAAATTTCACAATCAAATTAAAACAACAAACATAATTTATGATTGATTAACAGTAGAATAGCAATAATTGAAACGTTAACAGAATTAAATGTCATTTAATTTCAATCAACATTTAATTGTGATGTACGAATACATGATTACCTTTGCAGAATTAATTATCAATCAAGAGAATCGCAATTTGCAAAATCTAAATGCAAATAAGACGTTTTTTTGCGCTGATTGTCATGATTAAAGTAATGATTAATCTTTGACTAGTTGATAATCTTTACAAAAAAAGGTAGACTAACAATTAGTAAATTACGAGAAAAACAACAATAACAATTAACATAAATCATACATTGTACATGTGATTGGGAATTTGTCAACCAAATAATCAACAAGTAAATTAAATGATCAGTTAATTTGACAAGTTTGTTTTCCATTGTCTCTCAGCTAAATTTAGAATTTTTTTTTCTTAATCAAATAATATAAGATGTGTCTCTTAATATGATTAATAATAAGAGGAAATTGCGTAGCAACAATTAAGGGATGAAAACTTATTATGAGACTGGAAGATTGAAAGTGATTAGAAAAAAATTCAAACCAAACAACAGAGCACAAGGAATAAGATCAACAACTTTACACTGAAAACTAATGAGAAGAGTTAATTAATAGTAATGGTGGATTATCTCTTGTAATCTAAGTGCGAGAGAGAAAGAGAGATTAGCGATTTATCTGATCTTTCTGGTGTAAAGTTTGAAATTTCGTCAACAATTATCGTAATCAATTTGATGGAGGAAAATATCATATCAAGATTGTTGTTTTTGAATCAAACCATCAATAGTTGTTAGCAATTTTCATTGGGTAATATGGAAACATTAATCTGATTAAGGAAAAATCCAATTGTATCAAGGTTAATTTGTGATGAGAAAAATGATTTCATGGTGATTAGGTGAGTAGATAAAACGATGGATTAAGACGTCAGTGTTTATACCAAGAAGTAAAACTATTAATATTGGAGAGAGAAATGATTATAAAGAATTGAAAATGACCATTTACCTGGAAGGTGAGTGAAAATTTCCGTTCATCTTTGGACTGATGGTTGATTTTCCTCCTCCTCCGACGATTTAACCACCTCCATCTCACTTCCTCCATGTTTGGGGTCCTCTTGTTGTTGTCACAATCATGATATTCACTAAGAAGCCGATGTTTTCATCTTCTTTGTCTTCTCTCTCTCTCTCTCTTTCTCTCTCATCTTCATCTTCATCTCTCTTCTAATCTCTGTCTTATAATTCTTGCTCACTCGCGATCATTTTGATAATCTACTCTCACAATTATATAAATAGTTGAAACAAATCACATTAAGGAAACAAGAGATTTTCTTAAATAACACTTGAACATTTGTATAATTGAAAGAGAGAAAAAAAAATTCTACAAAAAGAACTTTTTTCAAATTCTATTAACAGTTTTCTCATTGGTCAAGTCAATTGTTTCTGATTAGTTGACTTACTTTTCATTTTGTGTCATCACCAAAAACCAACAGATAAATTAATTAACTGTAATTACCTTTTGTTATCAATTCTCTTTTTCAACAATTAATCAATATAATCGTTAAAATGGTCTCCACAATCAACGGATTAACAATTAAATCAACGGTTGTCATCTTATTGTTAATATCACAAAGTATGTAAATTAATTTCTCTTCTTTCATCTTTACCCTTTTTTCCCTCTCTTTTTGTCTTTGTCTTTTTTTTGTTCTTTTCTCTTTAACCTTATTAATAATTTTCTTTTTCCTTTCGCCATTTTTGATTTTCTAGTTTTTCTTAATTGTGAAGGAGCCTCAATGCTTAGAAGTTTAAACAAACGAGATGCTTATTCCAGTTTAAATTCTGTGAGGACAAATAAGCTCGGAAGTGGTGAACCTTGTGAAGATAATGGAGTTACAATTAAACGAATCTGTACTTATGAGGAATGTCTTAAAAACCGATACCCAAATATTGAGTAAGTTTAATTGTTACATTGGTCAAATTTTCATTCTCTTGACCATTTGATTGTTATTGCTAAGTGATTGATAACTAATTTTATCTCTGGTTCTTTTTTGATTTTATTTTTCAGTATTTGTCGGAGATGGGATGAAATTGAATGGTCAGAAAAGGTTGAGGTGTGTCACAAATTGGTCAACACTCCTTGTAATGAGTATTAATTTACTCATTATCATGATCTTGTAAATTATTTTAATAACCATTTTTCCCCACCACCTTAATCTTCAATAACCTGATGCTCAGTGATTATGTTTTACCAAATTAACAACAAAGATCATCGTCCATTTGTATTAATTTATTTAATCTCCATTCATCATCCAACAATAATTTAAGAAAATTTAACATTTTCTGAGAACCACCATTATTATGTTCACCATTACCACCATTCCAAAGATTCACCATAAATCATCATACATATAATCAATTTCCAAGACGAATTTATATAATCAACAACTAACGAACACGACAGTCTTTTTTTTCTCTGTCCTATTGTCAAAGCAGTTGTCCAGTTTTAAATGGTCATCTTTTCCTCTTCTATTATTGGAAAAGAAAATCAAGAAATCCTGATTGATGTATTATCAGTTATAAATGTATTTACTTTTACATTGTTATTATTTTTGAACCAATTTTTCAACTAAAACGAGAAACGTTTTATAACTTTGATTGTTTTACTACCATAAGCTTTTATTCTCGGTTACATTGAACAAGAATTGTAACAGAATTGTAATTTGTATTGAAAATCCAAGAAGTGAAGATAATCAGCTAATGATTAGAAACAAACAACGAAGTAAACAACAACAACAATATTAATCGAAACCTTAATCATGATCAACAATAAGGAAGACACATGAGCTGAAATGTAGGTTATCGATTGTGAAAAAGACTCATTATAAAAGTCAAACTATTCAGAGAACCAGGAAAAATATGATGAATAAATGAACTCAACCAGACTGATTAGATTTCTAACTATTAGAAATGAGAAAAATTTTTAATTGTAAAAGATAAAAGTCATTAACGATTCAGAGATTTTCCTGATCAGTAGTTATCTAATTTTTCGAAATTCTTGTCATCAATTTTGATAAAATCATTTAGAATTTATCAGAATTTATCAACTCAATTACACAACAGGTAAAAAGAAATTCAAATCAATTTGATTGATAGTTAATTGATTGTCAATAAGACAAAATAAATGAGTAAACAAGTTGATCAACTTGTTTTTCAATCGTTTCATATCCTATCAAACTCAATATATCCTGGTAATTAAACATAAAATTCACTATTTACTTTGTAGTTAATGTGAATTTGTTGGATTATCGATTGAAAATTGAATTAATTGTTGATTTTAATTGATTCATTTCAAAATTTAATTAAAAACTTTGATTATAATCAATACTAATCAACACCAATAGATGGAGTTAGTGGTAAATATTGAGCGAAATTTGAAAAAATTTAATCAAATTGATTTCCAATAGATGATTAAGTTAATTATTATCGAGTGAGAATTTCAACAATTTGCTTCAAATTCTCAATTCTAATAAATTGAGTTAATCTTTGAAACATGAACTGGTAATTTTTTCTCATCTAATTGGAAAATTGGTTAACTAGTTCTCTTAATCATTAATTATGATGAAATTTTATCTTCTAAGATGATTAACTGATTATTATTTTCCGTTCAATTGATTCTCAATCCTTTTCTAAAATTATGAGTAACCATGAAGGTGAATTAATAAAGGTAAAAATCAATGAAAATCTTGATTAGTTGAATAATAAACGATCAAAAATAAGCTGATTGAGATGAATAATAATCATTGATTGTTGTGATACATTTGATTAATCAGAATGATTAGCAAACAATAGAGCTGAGAGATTGATTATCTTATGAAAAATTGGTTCGAATTTTTTCGAATCGATTTTCAGAATAATCAGAATATTGTAACACCGAAAAGAAAGAAAAAAAAAATAACTTCCTTCATTTCTCTTGATTAGAATTTCCGATTTTCTCAATCAACACAAGAATCGAAAAGAAAATATTTAAATTGATTAACGAACGAGATAAAATTAACGAATTCCAAACAAATGAATCAGTTGATGAATGAGGATTTTCGATTAGTTTTCTTTGAAATTATTCTATTAATAATAACAGAGAATTTGTTTCGAACAGAAAAAGTTACAGTCGATTCGATAATTTTATGTTCGACTACTCGATTTAATCTTTAGATGGCAGCAGTCAGAATGAGAGACAAAATCTACGATTTTGTTTACCAATTGTTAATAGTAAAAAGCGAAAGATAAAAAGACAGAGATTGTCTGATAGTATTTAATTGTAAGAGATAAATTCAATTCTAATTCAGTTAAACAATTTCATTTAACCTTCTTCAACCCCTGGATCAGACTCAATGAGTTTATTAATAGATCGTCTCAACCTACACCATAAATATAATTGATCCTTGCGAGTGAATCTTCATTGAAGAATCAACAACGAAGAGACTAATCAAGATTCATATCATTCAAGTAAATTAAATTGTTCATTTGGGTGAAAAGTACAATCAATAAATCGCTAGAATGACAAATAAACCAGTTATCTTTGTAATCGGTGGACCGGGTTGCGGAAAAGGAACTCAATGTGAAAAAATTGTCTCCAAGTGAGTTGATTGTAATTTCCTTACGATTTACTGATTATCTCTGATTCCATCTCAATTTGAAGGTATGGATTCACTCATTTATCCACTGGTGATCTACTTCGAGATGAGGTTAAATCGGGCTCTGAACGAGGTAAAAGGTTAAACACTATCATGGAATCAGGTCAACTTGTTCCGTTGGAAGAGGTTCTTGGATTACTCAAAGATGCGATTACGAAAAATGAAGGTTCGAGCAAAGGATTTCTCATTGATGGTTATCCTCGAGAGGTGAGAACTATTCAGCTAATTAATCGATTGATTGATTGATTGATTGATTGATTATTTTCTTCGTTGATTAGGTTGACCAAGCAATTAAATTCGAAGAGCAAGTTAGTAAATGTACTTTCGTTATTTACTTCGATGTGTCTGATGATACGATGGTCCAGAGATTATTGAAACGAGGTGAGACCTCAGGTCGAGTTGATGACAATGAGGAAACAATTAAGAAACGATTAGCAACATTTCATCAACACTCTGACCCAATTCTTGACCATTACAAGGATAAACTGGTCAAGATTCCAGGTGAACGTTTACCTGAGGAAATTTTCTTGGACGTTTGTAAATCAATCGATGATAAATGTCACTAATCAATTCTGATCGTCAATCAATTTGGAATTGATCCTTTTTCCTTAATTTAATTGCTCTAAATTATATTATACTAACACACCAACATTTTCAATGCCTAATCACATTTGCTCAGTACAAAAAAAAATGAATAGTTAATTAGTCTAATTGTTATCAATACTTAAATATTTCAGATTTACTAGTCATCTGAATACAATGTTAATTGTTTATTGTCTTAACTTTTAATTGTTGATTATTTCAATAGATTTGCAACTATTAACTATATTATCGTTACTCATATTGTATTATCATTTATTTTTATTCTGATTTGTTAATTGTCAGCTCATTGTTGTCTCAATAAATTGATTACTTTAGATTGTTTCAATTTCTTATATTTGAATTTACTTAATTGTCACTTTTGTGGATTAGTTGATTTAGTTAATTACCGGTTATATGGTTCAATTGAATCGGAAATTATTAATATTGAACTGGAAATGATTAAGTTTAATTATTGATTGAATTAAATTATAATCACAATTTCCTGTGACATTGTTGTTAAACTTAACGACAATTGTTTTCACAATTCAACAATTAGATTTGACTTGTTTTCAGATTGTTGTTACAGTTACAATTTATAAAGTAGTTGAAGTTGGATTACAAGAAGATTAAGATTAATTCAGTTCACTGATAAAATGAGTTGTGATGTTTTTAATTTGATTCCTTGGTTTAATCAATACTGGAAATCAAAGTCTAAATGTAAACCAGTTATTTTCATCATCGGTGGACCAGGAAGCGGAAAAGGAACTCAATGTGAAAAAATTGTCTCCAAGTGAGTTGAGTGAAATCGCCATTTATTTACAATCAACTAATCATCTAATCACTTTAACTAGATATGGATTTACTCATTTATCCACTGGTGATCTACTTCGAGCTGAGGTTAAATCGGGCTCTGAACGAGGTAAAAAGTTAGGTTCGATCATGGAATCAGGCCAACTCGTTCCGTCGGAAGAGGTTTTTCAATTACTTAAAGATGCCTTTACGAAAAATGATAATTCGAGTCGAGGATATTTGATTGATGGTTTTCCAAGAGAGGTAAGAGTTAATCAGTGGATTAATTGAATGATTGATTGATTATTTTCTTCGTTGATTAGGTTGACCAAGCAATTAAATTCGAAGAGCAAGTTAGTAAATGTACTTTCGTTATTTACTTCGAAGTATCCGATGATACAATGGTCCAAAGATTATTGAAACGAGGTGAGACCTCAGGTCGAGTTGACGACAATGAGGAAACAATTAAGAAACGATTAGCAACATTTCATCAACACTCTGGCCCAATTCTTAACCATTACAAGGATAAACTGGTCGTGATTTCAGGTGAACGTTTACCTGAGGAAATTTTCTTGGACGTTTGTAAATCGATTGAAGATAAATGCAATTTAACAATTTAAAATCCCTTAATTGTTGCTCTCAATTTGATAAAATCCAATTTGTTACTCTTTGATTTATCATAATGAGAAAAACTATTTAATTGTATTTCATTGATTGTCTAATATCTTTTTCTTGGAGTACAATGTGTAATTAATACTTGTTCAAAGTTCTGCTATTAATATCCTTTAATTAACCTTGGAAATTGTTGATTTTGTTTTGAGAAATAATTATTCATCAATATGATTGATCAATGGCTGAAAAATGAATTAAGGCTTAGATTTTTTTTATTAGTTCCATTCTTGATTTAATCTCCATCACGATTGTATCTACTTCTGCCATTCCTCCAGGTCCAATGTCCCCACAGGCCAATTTCTTGGCGACAACGGGAATCAATGTGAATCCCCAGGAAAGTAATTTATCAATGGCCTCAGAGGTAACTGGATGTTCCCACATATGAGTGTTCATGGAGGGACAGAATAGAAAAGGTTTCTTCAAGTCCCATGCTCGGACCACACAGGTAAGTAAATTGTCACAAATACCGGATGATATTTTAGCTAAAGTGTTAGCATCAAGAGGAGCGATTAACAAAATGTCAGCCCATTTTCTTAGTTCAATGTGTAAAACAGGATCGGTCATTTGTCTCCATGAAGTCCATTCAGATTCATCGGTAAATATTTTCACCTTTTCATGTTTAACTTTCAACTCGGAAATATTGAAGAAATGAAATGAATGTTGAGTTCCAACAATGATAATATTCAATGGTAAGTCTTTTATCGCCTCTAACAGAATTGGAATTTTAATTGCGGCCACACTTCCGGTAACACCGATAACAAGATTAATACACTCAGGTAAACATGGTAATTCTAATTGTTGAGACATAATAATTTCCTTCTCTATCCAATTGGGTTAACAGTCTCGCTTTTCACCAGAATCTCCAATTTCTTGGATATAACTGAGAGTATCAAGAATCACCTTAATATGAGCCTTCACTTTACGCCCTTGATCCGATAATTTATCGATACAAGAATTAAGGAAAATTGATCTTTTATCGATGAAATTTAAAGCCTCTTGTAAGGAAAGTTCCAAATAGAATCCAAGTCCAATGAAAATCGTGATCTTCTCAGTGTTGGGTCTATGAGAGGGAAGAGAAAACAGAGAAACAGAATTAAATTGTAATTGTTATCATAGTTAATTCTAAATACTTACATGGTACATCTCATGTAGAAATTGTTACCAATGTCTATTTGTGTCTTTATAGATGAACAACCAAATGAATTATTAGTTAATTCAAGAATAAATGATTTAAGATCTTGAAAGTTGTTCAATTGCACGTGGATATTTTCTTGTCTTAAATGGATAATCTTTAAATCATTTTTTAATTGTTCGTTGATGAAGGTTTCACATTTTTCCACAATTGGATGGACACTTTGATCGGCAACTTTTTCCACTGATGGATAACTGGATTTGAAGGACATCTTTTTGATTACAGGAAATTAAAGAAAGAGAGAAACAACAATCAAATCAACCTTTTGTTTTCACCTTCTTTTCCCTTAACTTGTTGTTACCAATGGCAATCTAACAGCTGATTTCATTTATAGTTTTTCATTTGAATTATTTACAATCGATTGTAACTAATTTTAATCAATCGTCACTTTGATTAGGATAATTTAGTTTTACAGAAAAAGGCGAAAACATTTGACTAGTTGTCAGTTTAAAGTAAACAAATTTGATTATTTGTAGATGAGTTTCCAATTACTTGGTTGATTGTATCCTAGAAATATTGGACAATGAAGTAACAGTGAAAGACTAGTTCCTATTATGAATGGAAGAGCAATTAAATTTACTGATTAGTTGATTGAATGAGTTACTATTGAATGGTTTCATTTACCGTTGAGAGTTTTAGAAATCAGTAGCCACTTATCAAGCCATCCAATTAACTCTTCGGGCTTACATCCAAATGGGTTTAATCCTCTCATGTATGAAGCCTAAAGATTTAAATTACAAGTGGAAAAAAAAATTAAGATGAAATCGATTGATTGTTGTGATTAAATGACTAATTACATGTTTAAGATCATGGAAAGGTAATTGAGTTGGTCCTCCCATCCTTAAAATTGCAAGATCTAATTCGTGAATATATCTACCATAATTAACGAGTCTTGGGATTTTCCTTGGGTAAGATGCAATTCCGTGCATTTTACAAAGATGAATCTGAAATCAATGTAAACAATTAGACTTTATCGAGACAATTAAATATTGTAACATAATAATGATTACTAACTAAATGGATTGTGGGTAAATGAGATAATCCATAGGGTTCCTGGTTGAATACAGGGGCAACATTAAGTATCTCTTCAACAGTTGGATGAGTTCCACTTCCAATTTTGTCGAAAATTAATTTACATTGTTCTCTAAGATCCAAACCATCAGTAGAATCAGGTAATTGTTTGGGAATTGAGTTTAGTTTAAACTGTAATTGTCGAAAGATGGGCCGATTGTGTTTTAAACGTTTCGTTGTTTTCTCTAATTGGTAATTAAATTTAATCTCATTGTCCCAAAATTGCTGAGAAAGTAAATGTTTCGGGAAATATAAGGCTAACGGGAAAACAACATAATTGGCAAATGGAGCGGCAGAGACCAATAAGGTTGGGGCAACTTTGAGTAAATCTTTTGGTGTTTGATAGTAAACAATTAATTCCTGGTAGGACAATGAGTGGACATCACGGCCATAGGATAATTCACGAGAAATTCTCAGATATTCAATAATATCAGTGTAAAGAGAGCGAGTTCCTGATCATAAAGAAAAATCAAAAAAAGAAAACAACAAAATTAAAGAAAACAATTTAAATGAAGAAAAAAGTCTACAAATAATCAATTAAAATGTTTACTTACCAACAGTGAACACTTGGTAGACTTTAAATGCTTTCGGAAATCGTTTTGATAAAATATCTTCATAAGAGCCGACAAATTTAGTTAAATAATCGGTGATTAACTTACGTAAACCTTTAACTGGTCGAACGTATTTAGAATCAGAAGATTTATTATTCTGATTTAACATGTTACAAAAATGACGAACATGTAAACCCGAGCGAATGAGAGACGACATAATTAAACCCAGAAAATAGTCTAGTAAAAAGATATTAAATAAACATCAACTGATTAACCAAAAAAAAAACAATTAACCAACATTTCCAATAACAATTTGATTTACCTCAAAAATCATAACCAAAACGTAACAATAGTAAACGATTTCATCATTTTAAAGATGACGATGATTTTGCTGATAGACCAAAAATTAACGTTACCGATATATTTCAGAAATTCAATAAATTAATCTAAACAATTTAAACCAAAAGATAATGGAAGCAAAGAATTAAAAAAAATGGAAACAATTTATACGAAAAACATGATAATAATCAGCTGAGTTCATTTCCAATGTTTCATTGGAAAAGGAAAATCATTAAAAAGCGCCAATTATGTTTACACTGAAATTTGAACAATTAGCTCACTAATTAGATTCTCCATCTGTGAGAATTTAGATTATTGAAGTTAATTAGAATAAACAATTAAGAAAACAAAGTGACGACAACAAGAGAATCAAATGACTAAAGGGTTACACTTATTATCCAATTAGAAGAGAACATTGAACTTCGCGGTTATCGGTTCTTTTCGAATCCGGATCTTGATCCAAACATATCGAATCCCTTTTCTTCTCTTCTCTTTCCCGGGTTGGAGTTTTTTGTTTTTCCATTACGTAAATTATCATCTCATTATTGTTTAAACTTTTTCTATTTCCATTTGTTAATTATTATTACTTAATTATTTTTATTTCGATTTTTAATTTCTGTTTCTCACTCATCTCCGGTCAATTAAATTGGTGTTTATATTATCTTGGTTTCATCGTATCTCATTTGAAAGGCTTCACCATTTTTCTTCATCTCTTTATTTATCTATAATTTTTTTTTCTCTTCTGTTTTGTTGTTCAGTAATTTTTGTTTTCTGTTTTTTCTGAGAGATTTAGTTTTTAATTTCTCTTGGACGAATACGATTTTGATTCGTTAATGATGTCGAGTAACAAGAGAAAACGTCGTGATCGATCACCAAGCTTGTCAAATGATTCCAAAGAGAATATTGATTTTGATGAGGATGATGATGATTCTCAACCTCTTCATGCTGATGCTCATCATTCAGACGATTCACTTGATATGGATATAAGTCCAATCGCTGAGACTGGTTTTCTTAACACTCAAGACAATTCAAATTTCATTGAATGTGGTGTTGTTAAATCTCTTAAATTAGTCAACTTTATGTGCCATGGCCATTTTGCTATCGACTTTGGTCCAAGAATTAATTTCGTTGTCGGTCGTAATGGAAGTAAGTTGATTCACATTTTTAATGACTTTTCTCAACTATTACTCATTTCTTACAATCTTTTCTTTTTCACTTACCTTCTGTTTTTTATTCTTCCAATTGGATTGATCTTGTGACAACTAGGTGGTAAAAGTGCTATATTAACTGCAATCGTTCTTGCTCTCGGTGGTAGATCTCATCACACTAGTCGTGGACAAAGTTTAAAATCTTTTATCAAAACTGGCGAAACAAGAGCCAAAATCGTTATTAAACTCAACAATTTCAATGGCATCGATAAAAGTTCAAGTTTTAAATACGAAGAATATGGTGACACTATTTGGATAGAGCGACTTCTCAAATTAGATGGCTCTTCAGTCTATTCACTCAAAAGTAAAAACGGTAAACTAATTACCAACAAAAAGTGTGAACTTGACAGTATTGTTAAACATTTCAACATTCAAATTGATAATCCTATTGTGGTTTTGAACCAAGAAGTGAGCAGAAATTTTCTCAACTCTAAAAATCCCAAAGACAAGTACAATTTTTTCATGAAAGCTACCCAGTTGGAAGACATTTTGAGTGATTACGCTTACGCCGCTGAGAAAACATCTTTAACCGAAATTGAATTAGACAAGAAAAAGAAAGTTTTAAAAGATGTTGCGTGCGAACTTGATGAATTAAAGAAAAAAGTTGCTCTCTTAGAGAAATTAGATGACCAGAATAACAAACTTTCCTCACTTGATGACGAACTGCTTTGGGCATTGGTAAAAGAAAAGGAGAATGAATTTGATGTGCTTAAAAACGAAGTCGAAAATCATCATAGAAAAATTGAAGATGCTCAAGTTACCATTGATAAATTGGAAAAGAAATATGAAAAATACACAAAAGATAAAGAGGAAACTCAAGTTGAACTGGACAACACTGGAGCCAAAGTTATCGAATTCAAAGGAAAAATTGAAGAAAAAGTAAAGATCATAAACGAGCTTAAAGAGAAAAAGACTGGCCTATCCGTTGAATGTACCAAGATAAAAAACGAGATTGAAGATAAGAGTAAAGATGAGAAGCATCTTGAAAGAAAGATCAATGAATTAAAGAGACAATTCGGGTAAGTAATTTACATCACAATTAAGTTAATCCAAGCTTACAAATTTTTCTTTTCTCTTTACTTTTGCAGTGACTTGGATAAAGTGGAAAGAGAAAGACAAGTCAAAGCTGAACAAATAGCTAAATTAGAGGAAGAAGATCAACAGTTAAAAGCTGAAATCAGAACTCGTAAATTACATAAAGAGCAATTAATTGGTTCTATTTCTGAGATGGAGAAGAAAATCTTTGGATGTAGAAATGAAATAGATACGATTAAATCTTCAATCAGCAAAAAGAAACAAAGTATCATGCAAGCTAATTCCAGTGCAGATAATCAATTGTTACGATTTGGTGCTCATATGCCCCATTTGTTGAAACTAATTGACATCGCTGCTCGTGATGGGAAATTTATCAAAAAACCTTTAGGTCCAATCGGTCATTTAATTAAACTCAAAGATCCAAGTGCTGCCTTGGCTGTTGAATCTTGTATAAAGGGACTGGTCAATGCTTTTTGTTGTGATAATCAAGATGATGCTGTTACCCTTTCCCAACTATTCAAGACAATTCCGAGTAATATGAGACCACCCATGATAATTACAAGAAAGTTCACCCGACTACATGATGTCTCCTCTAATTGTATTCGTAGTGATAGATACAAGTCCATCTTGGAACTTCTCGACATTGATCATCCACCAGTTGCCAATGTTTTAATTGACAGATCAAATATTGAATCGATAGTTTATGTTGCCAATGAACAAGAAGCTCTCGATATAATGACAAATGAAGATAAATTACCTTTCAATTGTAATCAAGCTTACACCAAATTTGGAACCAACATGTACCCAATCAAAAGGAATCAGTTTTTCAAATCTTATGCACCAAACTACAATCAGCCAAAATACTTGACCAGAGATATTACTGCTTATATCAATTCACTGGAGGCCGAAGTATATGAATTGAACAACAAATGGGAAACAAAGACAAAAGAACTGCAACCATTGGAACAAAATCTCCGAGAAAATAAAACTGACCTAGAAGAGACTACTTCCAAAATAAGAAAGATGAATGATCGAATTAATGAAATCGCTCGAGAACTTGAAGAATGGAAAAACACTGAAGAACCAACACCAGTCGAAATATCTGTTTTCGAGGAAGAACTTGATACCGTTCGATCAATTAAGAAGATTAAAATGGAAAAACTCACCGAACTAATCGAAAATTACAATGAAATCAAAACATCCATTGAAGAAATCAACGGAAAACTTTCAACTCTACAAGAAGAAAAGACTCGTTTGTGCCATGAAGAACGACCATTGAAAGAAAAGATGAAATCTTTGGAAGATTCACTTACCAGTGTTGATCGTAATCTTACTCGTTTCAGAGACAATTTAACCAATTTAAACAGTGAAGTTAAGGAATTACAAAAGGCTGAAAATGAGCTCGAGAAAAATGTACAAAACATGAGACAAAAAGCTTTGAAAAAGTCAGATAAAGAGATAAGAACATCCAGATCTCCAAATGAAGTGAAAAGAGAAATTGCTGATATAAAAAAATTCATGGAAGGTTAGTAATTAACAAATAACAAGTTCATCTTGATTGTTTATCATTGTTTCCTCTTCTAATCTTTGTGATAAAATTTTATCTTTTCTTTTTAGAACAAGAAAGAGAAATTGGTGATCGAGATAAGATTGTTAAACAATATAATGACCGAATTGAAGCTCATGAACGTGTTTTGGATCAAGTGAAAACTTTCGAAGAGCTTCTTGAAGAGTTTGGAGCCTCAACTCGAATGCGACTTGATAAGTATCGCCGATTACGAAAACAAATCACTGAGAAAGCTTGTCAAGTGTTCAAAATAGCTCTTGAACAACTTAACTTTTCCGGTACTCTTGATATAATTCATGACGATTGTGTCATTGATGGAGCTCAAAAGAAAGCAAAAACATTGGAAATTAAAATTAATCCTAAAGTTATGGTTAATTCAAATGTTTACAAAGATACCCGAAGTCTTTCAGGAGGTGAAAGGTCATACGGAACAGTTGCTTTTCTAATCGCTCTATGGGAATCATGTAATTCACCTTTCCGAATACTCGATGAAGTTGATGTCTTCATGGATGTTGTTACTCGGTCCACTGCTATGCAAATTCTGGTAGAAAATGCAAAGATGAAACAAGGAAAACAATATATTTTTTTGTCCCCACTTGGGGTACCTGTTGATGAGGAGTTTGTACATGTCCACCAAATGCCTGATCCTGTGCGAGGAATCAACAGTCGCGACTTGGACACTTAACTTTTTTCCCTTCTTCCTCCCCTCCTCTTTTTTCTTATTTGATTACATGAATTTTTTTCCAATATGATGTTACATTGACAAATAAATCCAATTATTTTTTTGAATTTAGAAATATTTTTCCAATATTAAATTAATCCATTTAGCGGTAGCATTTGTATAGATATTAATTGTTTACAGTGGAAGCAATTAAACTGATGAATTGAATATATTATTATGTCAGTTTTTTTACGTCAATTTAATTTGCAAGGCAATCAGCTGATTGGCTAATTGTTTCTCGTAAAGGCAGATCAGTTTTGGAGGGCAAAAAGTCAACCATTGTTGTTTGCTGGCTAATCATTCAGATCATAAATTGTCAATCGATGCAAACAATTAGGTTGTTGTCAAGGTTTGATTAGATCGAGATAAATTACCACCATTTGGACGGGTTAAAGTATTTGCAGTTTCATTACCAATGGCTGATGATGATGATTTGATAAATTGGACGAAGTGGTTAGTGTTGATTTAATCTTCAATGGTGTTGTTGTGGTTTCGACCTGGGAATTAGTAGGCCGTAAATGCAGCAAATGCTGTGAGAGGGATGATACAGAGGAAGATAACTTACATCGTCAAAGTGATGAGACCATTTAGTTAATGGTTGTTCCCAGTGAGTGGCTATTAAAGGCTTATGTGCAATCAAAACGAATACGAACTGAAACCATCAATAGTTTATTACAACTTATTCAATAATCAATAGTAAATCATCATCATATTGATGATTGGAAATCTATTATCGCAATAGCTTTCTAACAATACCAATGAACTCACCAAAAAACAATATCAATATCATGTTGAACTTTATTCATTAGATTAACTATCCTGGAGGATGAATGATGTCCTACTCAGTTGATTGAAATGACAGCAAATAAAAAGATTGTGTTTTTTTCATTTTGTTTCGTTGGTTGTATTTACCAATTAGTGACAGTGAGTTATGAATTTTTTCAATTCAAGGTACGAACTGAGATTACCTTTGAATATCCGAAGGAGATTGAAATTCCCGACATCGATATACAAATACCGATAGTTAATCTGCTGAACATGAGTGCAGTTTACATGAGATACCCAAAAGAAATGGTAAAAATCTGTAAAGATCTCGTTGATTTAGATCTGAATGAAAACATCAACTCTATTCATAAATTCAGCAATTATTGTTCATCTTTAAATCAATTGCCAAATTTATCATCCGGTAAAATAATGCCCATTTTGACTATTGGTGACATCCAACAATTAACTATAGATCCAAGGAACATGATTATTGCTATTGATAACTTTTTCTTGAACATGGATTTACTTAAGGAAGGATTTTGTGAAGTGGCTCGATATCATAATCAAGTTTTCGTTCACATGAGAATCTCTTGTCGTCAGAATTCAAATCCAATTGTTATGAAGATTCCGAAAAGTGGACATGGTGATTATCACCTACTACGAGTTTCTCTGAGAATTCCAACTGCTTTTAAGCTTCGTCTCTCAAAAGCAAACAGTTCTTTGGCCAATTATCCTTATAACTATAATATGATTGATCCACAATCTAAAATGTTCAAAGTCGTAGTGATCAAGTTTCGACGTCTATTAAGCTATTCGTTACCATGGCCTTATGAAACATCGTGTAGGCATTATGATGAATCTGTGTTTCTCTTGGATTGTATCAATCGACGATCTCTTCAAATAGATAATCAAATAATTCACAGTCAATCAACAATTCCATTCAATGAACACCAATCTCAGGTTAAGTTTGGTGATACACACAAATTGAAAAAGTGTTTCGATGAATGTTCAGCATTAATTAAACAACCCGAATGTGAATCGACAATCATTTACTCAGAAGCAGATGAACACGCTGAGAATGTGTTGAGTAGTAAATATCAAGGGAAAATGTTCATCTATTTGATAGCACCGATTGACATGGACACAATTTCCCGAGCATTTCCTCAAAATACTCTTATTGAGTATCTAATTTATGTGAGCAGCACCTTAGGCCTCTGGTTTGGAATCTCAGTTTATGGTCAACTTACTGACCATTCAAATCAAATATCAAAAGCTTTCAAGAAACTTATTCCCTGTTCATTTGGGCCCATCAATCCTATTAAAGATACAATTGTAAGTACATTTGTATTATCCTTTAGTTCAATATTATCGTTAATTATATTAATTATTTCAGATCAAAATCGAGGCGAACCAATTGACTTGGTAACAAGGTGCTAATTAACTATGGATTTATTGATTTTAATATTTACTGATTTATATTTAATTTGTTCATATTCAATCAATGTAAAAATCGTTCATTTTTCGGTGAATTATTAATTAATTGTTCAACTTGATTAATTATTAAAAGCAGGTGAATTTTTATCATTGTATTCAACTTTAATGTTCACTTATTATTATGATATATAAGTGTATCAATATTATACGATATCAGAGATCAATAGTTGACAATTAAAAATAAAGACAATTTGCTACTGTTGATTAATTATGATTAACTATGTTGATCTAATCAAGAGAAATTAACGTGATACATCAAACGAAAGACTTGAGATCTAAAGTTTGATATTGAAAAATTAATCCAAAGTCAATTTATATTGATTATTGATTGTTTCTATTACGAACCTCAATCATAAACGATTAATAAATAAAATTAATTCATAAATTACCAACATCATTATATTTTGAGCTTTGATTAATCAATTACAAACTACAATTCTAAACTAATTCAGTAAAGTATTAATTACTACCGAGAACATGAATGTTGATATTATTTGGTGATTTTGAAAATAAAGTGATTTATTTTTTGGAGTTTAGAAAATATTTTCCAATATTTAATTAAACATTTGGCGGTAGCAATTGTATAGATATTAATTGTTTACAGTGGAAGCAATTAAACTGATGAATTGAATATATTATTATGTCAGTTTTTTTACGTCAATTTAATTTGCAAGGCAATCAGCTGATTGGCTAATTGTTTCTCGTAAAGGCAGATCAGTTTTGGAGGGCAAAAAGTCAACCATTGTTGTTTGCTGGCTAATCATTCAGATCATAAATTGTCAATCGATGCAAACAATTAGGTTGTTGTCAAGGTTTGATTAGAAAAGGAGTCAACTAGATTTGCTTAATTTCACCTAACAGGGATTATATTGATTAAAGCTACCTAAATATCAGATTAGATTAGATTTGTTTTTGTGTGTGTTCATTTGACTTGGTTGTTGATTTAATTGTTGGTCAACCATTCAAAACGATTTAACCATAATCAGAATTGAGGAACCGTGACATTGACAGCGTTCACTTTATACATTTGGGTGTTGATCAGGGTTCGGGTGGTAAATAAAGGATGTTGGTGATGATGATGATGGTAATCATATGATGAATATAAACTTTATATTAATAATATGCATCGATGCGTTGTTTTTTTTAGGTGAAGTTCATGAGTTTGGTGATCAAAATCACTCCAAGAATTAAATTGATGATGACAAGCTTTGGATTGTATCAGATCGTAAGCTGAATTTGATGATGAAGAAAAGGATGACTACGATGATGATAATGTTGAGGTGGTTTTGGTGATGAAGGTGATGTATCAATATAAAAAGCGCTTTTTATGATGATTTCTATTAATATGTAGATATTTAGATAATTAAATTATATTTATATTATATTAACATTTATATTAATATTTTTTATTTGTGTGTGTTGATATAATTTTTTATTTTGAATCCTTTTCTTTACTTTTGCATGACTAGTTGAATCTCTCATATGCCTCCCCGTCTTCATCATCTGGTGTTTTTCTCGTTAATCCCAGTTTTTTGTACTCCTGATGATCCTTTCACTGTTTCTAGTGTTGATCTTGATGAAGGAGGTTTAGGATTGGTTGTTGTTGATGATGGTTTTGGTGGTAATTGTGGTGCAGGTGATGAGCGAGGTGATGAGGATGATTTATGAGAAGCATTGAAACTGGCTTGAAGTGCAGCTAATCGAGCTGCGAAACTTGCTTGTCCTATTGAGGGTGTGGGTGAAGCTGTTGGTCTATCTGAAGTATCACGATTGTCCATTAGTGGACGTTGGAGGTCATTCTTATTGGGAGGAGGATCAGATGATGAGTCAGATGATGAATTGTCTTCATTTTGATCTATTGGAGGAGGTTTGGGTGGAGGATGTTTTGGTCTTTCAAGGTTGGCTCGGGATGATCGTAGACTTGTAGATCGAGATAAATTACCACCATTTGGACGGGTTAAAGTATTTGAAGTTTTAGTACCAATGGTTGATGATGATGATGATTGGGGAGGTGGTGGTGGAGCTGGTCGAGCTGGAGCAATGTTATTAACTCGCGACGATGGAGGTGGTACCGATGGTCGAGGTGGTGTGATGTGAATAGTGTTAGATGTACGTGAAGGCTTAACGGCATTAGAACCAGGCCGTGGAGGGGCTACTGTTTTAGCCCAAGGGATATTACCATTGCCATTGGCTAATGGCGATGGATTAGATGAAGTGGTTAGTGTTGATGTAGTGTTCAATGGTGTTGTTGTGGTTACGACCTGGGAATTTGAATCGATAGTCAAAGGACCAGATATTTTAAGCGATTTGAGATCCATGTGGGAGGTAAATGTTGAACTTTAGAGATGGATGATTGTTTAGCTCGAGATTTAATGTTTGCCTTTCGAGCACGAAGAATCCACCAAGTTTTAATGTTGGAGTGAAAATAGTAGGCGATAAATGCAGCAAATGCTGTGAGAGGGATGATACAGAGGAAGATAATGTACATCGCCAAAGTGAGATGATACCATTTAGGTAATGGTTGTTCACAATCAGGCTCTCCAAACCCGTCCATACAATGACAAACACCCTTATTATCACATAAACCATTCCCTGAACAATCATTGGGACAACTGACGGTTTGTCGACGTATCTTATCAACACCAATACATCGTTGATTAAGGCACATTTTGGCATCACCACACTTTGCTCCGTTAGGCACAAGACCAGGATCAACGGTGTCCAGACCGAGGTCAATTACAGCGGAATGACAGGCAAGTACAGTCTTACTTTCACCCTCTCCGTGAGTGATAAATGTTTTGTGTAAAATGGCAGCCGAGTACATGCCAAATTCGAGACGCTCATTGGTATGGGTACAATGTAACATTCCACAAAGATTATCAGACTCATTACATGGTATGTATGTTTTATTGATGCGATTGAATCCACAGTTTCCACTTGGTTTACCGAATCTATTTTGATCGAAACATTCAGAAGATGAAACGATCCCCGATTCACCCCAAAGAAGTTTACATTGTGAATTATAAGATGAACAGGTACCATTAAGACAAAAGGCTTCTTCTGACCCACATTCGGTACCATCTTGAACATATCGATCTTCAGGACAAAGTTGAGAATTTCCATCACAATATTCTGTGAAATCACATTCACCGTTTGCAGGTCGACAGATTTGTTGCTTTTTAGCTTCTATTATGGTGCAAGTTTTCAAATCGCAACAAGAGCCGATTGCACATTTGGCTCCTTTTTGTAATTTACAAGTTGAAGGGTCACAACAAGGGTTATCACAAAAATCCTTCAGGCCACAATCACACTCTTCACCTTCCTCAGTGAATCCATTTCCACAAACTGGACCAATTATTTGCCTTGGCTCATTTTTAAGGCAAAAATCCATTCCACGGGAAAATGCATCATTAAGATACTTGATTGAACATGAGGACCACTTTTTAGGACTGTAAGGGCCCGACGAATGAGACATTATACACTTTTCGGCATTTTTACATTCACATTCGCTTGTATCATGTTCCATGCCAAAATTATGACCCAATTCATGGGCAACAGTGGTGGCAACAAGAC
This sequence comes from Panonychus citri, assembly GCF_014898815.1. NCBI lineage: Eukaryota > Metazoa > Arthropoda > Arachnida > Trombidiformes > Tetranychidae > Panonychus > Panonychus citri. Next base: position 2,357,801 of record NW_026515543.1, on the reverse strand, counting down.
TGATCAATTCGCTATGATCGGTATTTACTCCTCCAGAAAATTCATAGGTGCAAATTGGTCCTTTCAGTGCTTTACCGACAACTCCGGCATCGAACGCAGTCCCAGTGATGAGTTGAGCATTATCGTTAGGGTGTTTTGGAACTAAACGTTCTTTCCGATATCGAAGAAAATTGGTTAAAGTTGTATCACCATTGGACGAAAGAGTAATTTCATCAAAATCAGACCAGATTATAACACCAACAAGAGCAACGAATATGTTAAGTTGATTATAAAGCTGAATGGTGATAATTATAAGTATGACAATTGACAGACGAGTAAATAGAGTAAAGTTAATCAATAGAAAAGAAGCAAAAAAAAGAAAAGAGGGAAAAGTTAATTGAAAAGAAAACAATCGTTAATTGTTCAATAGTAATTAAGTTAATGGTCTTTTGAAAAACAAATCTATAATAATACTTACCGCATTGACTATATTAGCGATTTGTTTGCTTTTCTCAATCACAGTCTCTTTATCGCTACCACATTGTAAAAACTGTGAATAAAAAAATTGATAAACAATTAAGAGAAGATGAGAAAATTGATTGACAGAAACAATCATATTCTTAAGTAGTAAACAATTTACCTCTTTATGATCATTGACAAGAACGAGTTCTACGTATCGAGTTTTTGAATTACTTCGATAAGGTATTTTACGATCAGTTGACCTTTTTGGTCGGTGCAAATGTAATTGTTGGTTAATTTTATCGGTTGTTGTATCTTCCACTCCTGTTAAAGGAAAAATTGGTAGGAAGAAGAGAGAGAAAATTACATGAAATCAATTGATTATTGAGAATAAGAAAAGAATAAGATGAAAAAAAAAGGTGAAAAGAGTAAACGGATAAATGGATATAAATTGAAGGAAATAATTATCAAGATGATTGCAATAATGATGGAGAGAGAGAGAGAAGGTAAATGGAGGGATTAAGGTTGAATGGACAGTAGAGTTAATTTACCACATTTGAAATTATTGGCATTTTTATAATGGCTCGAAAGGAAAAGAAGATGCTTCAAAGACGATCTATCATGATGAATGTGATAAGTTTCGTTGGTAGAGGAAATGATCCCAGAAAGTGTCCCGTTGAAAATACTGAGGGCGGAAAAAGAATCAGGATCACCGGATAGAGAACCATGGAAATGACAGTGAGATGATGGCTGGAGGAAAAGGAAGAGAATAAAAAAAAGAGAGAAAAATGATGAGAACGAATTATATGACAACCATGATGATAAGTAAAAGGTGAATCAAATTGATGGAAAAAAAAACAAGGAAAGATGAGGATAAGGAGGGAGAATTGATGGTTGGACGGTGAGAAGAGAGTGGAAATCATGAAGGAGAAAGGAAAATCAGTAACAATAAAAATGAATTACTCTATTAATATATCGTAATACATAATATGATTAGTAAGAGAAAAAAAAATCAACTCCAACAACAAACCCTTACCTTTAATTGATGTTTCTGATGAATAACTGGTGAACCATTAAGATGAATTGACTCAAAATAGTTATCAGGAATTAGATGAACATTTTCTTTCAAATCTAAAGTGAAGGTAATATTATGTAATGTAAACGATAATCGATGGAACTCAGAGCAAGGTAATGACTACAAGAGAAAAAGAAAAAGAATTATTAAAATTAGATTAAGGTAATCAGAAAATTACTCAACATGAAAAAGAGTAGTAGATATTTAAATTAATGAGAAATGATGAAATATTAAGTGAATAACTAAAGTGGTCAGGGCAATGAATTCCAAGAAGGGTTCATCATTATTAGAGGGAATAGAATGAAAAAAGAGACTGGTTAACCTTAATACAGAAACAAGTCCATCTAAATAACAGAATGGATAAGATTTTTGTTACTTGTTGCTTGGTGATGTTGGAGAGAAGGAAAAAAAAAGCAGGAAAAAAGGGGTTATCTGGTTGGAGGATTATTATGATTACCTTGAACAAATCGTTTGATAACTGGACACCAGAAAGATTGTAAAATATTGGCTCAATAATTGAGTATGAAGTAAACTCTTCAATTGGATGGACCTTGATACTAGATGATGATTTTATTGTTGGTGACGATGATGATTGAATAAACCCAAATGTTGTACTCAAAGTAACCAAAAGATGAGCAAGTAATAGACAAGGCAAAAAGATCATTGCCCTTCCCTACAATCCTATTCTTCCTCATAAAGTGAAAAGACAAAACACCCAGAGAGAGAGAGAGAGAGAGAGAGAAACACACACACAATAGAGATGCAAAGAAGCAACAGTTTGAAGAAAAATTATGATTACACAATTAGCAAAAAAGAACGATACACATTACGTAGAAAAGAATAAATCATTAGAAAAGATTAATCAAAGAAAATTATTCTCTCAAGAAAAAAAAACATAAAAAAGAATAAAATTCATAATAGAAAAGAATTAACCAAATATCAACCAATGAACATTGAACGGTGTAAATCAAATATTCCCTGAATGGAGTAAACACATTCGATTGCTAGTTGATTAACCATTAGAAAAACATATTAAAGGTTCACTTAAAATAAAATAATCAAATTAGACAATTGAAAATAAATTAAGAATCACAATTAAAGTCCAACCTTTAAAAGCTAATCCTTTGAATGAGAAACAACAACAAAGTCTTTCCGATTTTATTAGCTTCAACAGCAATCTCGTAAGAGACTCAGTGAGTTCAGACTCACTGCAACCGGTGACGACTACCGGATTAGGGAAAAGGATTAGCGGGAGTTACAATAGAAATAGATTAGAGTCATACATGTTTTTTGATGTTTGATCTATTAGTATAACACATTGCAAGTAGATTTCAACATTATTATTATTAATATAATTAAAACCGTCATCCCATGGCCATTCCATTTCTGTTGTTATTTCTTCCAGTACTTTTCGACAGCAATATGGATGATGATCTTTCCATTCATCACAGCAGATTATCCTTGTCATTCTCAATCGCTTTTTGGTGAAAAATTTCAGTAATTTACCATAATGTCCTGCTTTGTTGAATTCATAGTTAAAGTCTTTCTTTTTTCTGTCAAACATGATCTCTATTACATCTCCTTCCTCCTTTAGCCATTCACTCATCCTTTTACTAATTTTTTGTGTCATTTGCCTCTTGAATTGCGTCCTGGATGTCCAATTCGGTTCAGAACTATTAATATTATTATTATCCATCAGGTCCTTTGCTTTCTCATATCTTCCATAGCACCATCGCCAGTTTAGTCCCAAGTATTGCGACATTAGACCAAAAATATCATTTTTGTAGTTTGATCTCGATTCCCACGTAAGATCCACTTTTTCTGGAATTACTATTAATCCATTCGTTCCTCTGGTTTTTACTAGTTCTAATTGTGAGAATATTATTAATATGAATTGCTCCCATTGTGATCCATTTGTTATTTCAAACATCTCGTTCTTCACTAATATTATCAGTTTCGATTCTCTCTTCTCTGTTATTATTATTTCTAACAGATTTTCAATCTTCCTTTGTAATATCTCCTTTTTCTTTGATATTGATATCCATTCAATCAGTTCATATTTCTCTTGCCATTCAAAATCCTTGGCCATAGAAAGTCCTTTTCTCGTTGTCCATTCGTAACAGTTCATCCATAATTGCTCCATAAAATGAGTTATTCCATAGAAAATCATTACCATTGATGCTGATATTGTTTCAATTTCCATCATTGATAATATCGAATCGAAAGCATGAAATGTTTTCATAAAGACTTCTTTGTCATATATAAACATCCATATCCCAACAAGATTTGCTTTCGGAAAAATAATATTATTAATGATGAGTTTTTTCAGTTGTAACGGAAGTGATATTAGATTTTTCTTCGAAAATTTGAACGAGTTCATAATCTTATCCATTAATTCATCTCTCCAACTCTTTAGTTTCGTGAATCTGAACGGAATAAAGAATCTGTATCCAAGTAATTTTAGACCCCAAAATTTGGACGAGAAGACAAAACTTTTTTCCATATTAATCCTTAGATTAATTTCCTTAAGTGTCTCCGCCACCTCATTTTTAATCACCACTTCATCTTGATCCTTATTGTTGGTTACGATCATATCATCGGCAAATGAATATACCATCGTTTTCCTTTCTCTCAGTTTTCTTATTTTCGAATCCAATGCTATTATAAATAATAGAGGACCACACGCTGTCCCTTGAGGTGTACCATCCGTTTCCATCTTGAAATAATATCTACCTTTGTGTCTTATTTTTATGTATCTTTTGCAAACAATTGACTTAATTATCGCTGCAAGAGATTCATCAATTTCACTTATTCTCACGATTGCTTCTCCCACTGCCACTTCATCAAAGGCCACACTCATGTCCATTTGTATTATTTGTAGGTTTTCCCAATTATATCTGAAAACCAGATGAGCAATCAAGTCAAAAGTTGACTTATTGATGATGTAAGCGAATTGCGAGTCCGCCATTATTATTTCTTCCAATATCTCGTGAATTTGTAGTGATAGATATTTATCCAGCATCTTTAGCAGATAATTCGGGGTCTTTATCATTCTTACTCTATTACTATTTGCTTTGGGGACGAAACCACCACCAAGGATTCTCATCATTTCCGGTACATAGGAAATTTCTATTATAAATTTCAATACCTCCTTGATATTGTTATTGTTGATCGTAACAAATTCTATCCACTTTCGCTTCGTGTAGTTATCAGCCGATAGAGATGATTTAATATTATTAATATCTTTTATCACCATTTCCCAAATGTCTTCTCTCCATTTACCTTTCACGTAACAGAAATCCTTATCACTGAACTTCGGTTTGTTGGTCGAAAAATCTTTCAAATATGAATTTACTGATTGTTCATATTCTTGCTTAATGTTTTCCATTACCATCAATTTACCATTATCGTGAATTATCTTTATTATATTCCATAACTTCTTTTGTTTGTTTAGTTCTTTGATTGTATCTCCTTTCGAAAAATTGGCTTTAGAGAGTTTTTTCTTTGCTGTTGAATGATTTTTTGCAAATCTCTTATAAGACTTTGATGTTGATGAGAAACTTTTGTCTATCCATTTACCTTTACCTTCTGGATAGTTTATTATTTTTCTGATATTCTTTACCACCGCTGATTCCTTGCCTCCAATTTCTGTCTTATTCATTGGATGTATTTCTATTAATTTTGGTTTGAATTGTATAATTCTTTTTGATTGAATCACTTCTCCACCCATCAATATTATTATTATTTCCAATTTCAGATGATCATTTGTCGCCATTCTTGTTATTTTAGCATCCACCAGTATAATCGAACTCGTTATCAGTTGACAATCAATATAACTTCTCTTTTCATTTGCTGTAAAGGTGAAGTTCTTTTCCTCAGGAGAATGAGTCGATCTCAACCTGTTTGATATTTCAATATCACTCCATTTCTCTCTCCTTGGTGACCACAGTCGATGTTCGAAATTCATGTCACCATTTAATATTATTGGACATGTATTTATCTCCATAATATCTTTGATATTACACCAAAATCGTTTAACTTTGTCTATCGAAGTTTTTAGTGGTCCATATACACTCATTATTAGATATTTTCTATTATCTATGAATATCTCCACTCCAACCACTGAATCAACGTGAATATTAATATTTTTACAGGCAATTTCCTTTGGCACAATTATCATGGTTTTGTTGTTCACAAAGATCTTCCCATTACCAACACAAATGAAGTTTCCATCCAGGTTGTCATTGGTACAATTTTCACTAATTTTTTCCGATAACCAGGATTCACTCAGTTCATTAACCGATATTATTGTATTGGTTTTAAAAAGCTTCTTGAAGATTGTCTCCATTTTTTCATGGCTTTTATGAACATTCCAGTGAATTATTGAAAGCATGATTACTCATTGAGTCCAGAATTAACCGGTTTCCATGGCTTCATGACTCTAAAGAAAAAGTCGCTAAATTTGAATCTTATAAAAGGTACTTACTTGTTATTATTTTCATTTTCATATTATTTTTCGACGCGATCGATCTTATTATAAATATTATCAATATTATTAATAATTTTCTTAAATTGTGAATCATGATTGTTCCTTCTAAGTTAGTCCAAGGTCCCGATTTCTGGGAAAGTTTTAAATGTTATTTGTGTTCTAATCTCGCTCTCGATCCACGTATTCACGATGGTGGTAACCGTCGAGTTTTTTGTACCAAAGTTTATTGTGGAAATTGCTGTTACCCTTATTCATTCAATATTAATAATTTTCGCTTCAATGAGCGGTACCAGAAGGAGGAGACTAGATGTCCTGATCGAAGCTGTTCCCATGACTTTCGAGATCCGTATTTTCGATATTTGGGTAAATTTGAAAGATCCATGTATTCACAAATTCGAATTCGATGTCCAAAGTGTACCTCTGTCATGAAAATTGACAATTACGTTAATCATCAGTCCTCATGTTCTCGATCAACTGCATTAACCGTTATTCAAAATTCATTCACTCCACGAATCGAGACTCGAATCACTAATAATATTAATAATCGTCCATGTGTTGAGATTCCTTTTTCAAAGATGTTGAATAATACCCGTAACCTGATGTTCACTTCCCTCAATGGATTAACCTTTACCAATAATAATATTCTTCTTTACGGTGATTTATCTAAAGATGAGGCTGTTTTTCTTAATGTCCGTGGTCCGAAAGCTATTCCCGATGTTCTCACCTTTCGAGATCAGAAGCCCGATGATTTAATTCGACACTTAAAACGAACCATTAATATTCCTGATGATGACGAAGTTGATTTGATGGTAATTCAACATTATACTTTATCCCAGTGCAAGAGTGTTGGTGATTTTATTGATCATTTACCCACCAATAGTCCGTTGACCATTATCCCCAAGATTGTTGATTTCGCCAATCCACTTTTTCATCTAAAGGTTAAATATATCGGAAAATTCAAATCTTCATCCATTCCGAATATTAATATTAACGAGGTTAATGATAATAATAATGTTGTTATTGATTAGATCATACATTGTATCATTTTATAATTCATACAATATCATGTTTTGTTAATGAGAGAGAATAATATTAGTGTCAATAATAGAGAGAAAAGATAGATGTTAGTATCATTAATCAGAAGAAAAGTTTCATTAATAATTGTTAGTTAGAATGTTAATAAACTCTTGAAGAGTCTAAAATTCGTTGTTTTTTAAATATTAAAAGAAAATAAAAAAGAAGAAAAATTTCCTCTTGAAGAGGTTATCTAAGCTTTAAGCTTATTGTTAATAAACCATTTAAATCCTAATGATCCACTCATAATTATAATTGATTCTTTGTATCGCGAATCGTAATCTTCTTTGGTATTCCGGGCATAACCAGTCTAACGGAGTGTGATTATTATCCTCTTTATCTTTGCAGACAAAGCATTTATATTTATCAGGATGAATTCGAACTCCACAATTTGCTGATTCATGTTGTGCTGAGCACCATCGACAGGTGATTTGATTGTTACATCTTTTTGATGAATGAGAATACGAAAAGCAGCGAATACAAATATTAATATGAAAGTAGTCAACTACTCTCAACGGTTTGAGCTCAAAGAATAATTGACCTCTTCTTTCTTGAATGTAATCACGAATTCTTGGTGATACTGATATTATCAGATCTGACCAATTTTTATTTGACACAAAGTAGTTTTCCAATGTCCATTTACCTTTGCCACCGCAACCATTTTGTATCAATATTAATTTCGTGATTTCTATCGCCTCATCTTTGTTTTCAATTTTCCTTGGAACAAATGATATTCTTATTTTTGGATCGAATACTCCAGGATCTCTGATGATAATATCCGGATACCATTTGCTTAATTTTTCTTTCGCATCTTTGATGTCATGCATATCAGAGCATATAACTCTCACTGCATCTTTGCTCTTGATGATTCTCGCAGCAAAAGGCTCAAGTGATTTATCTTTTAGTGATCTTGATATCATTCTGTATAAGAGATCAGTATCTTTTTCTTTGTTCGTCGCAAGAAAAATTGGTTCCATTAGAATATTCGACCATGGTTTCCATGAATCAGGTATTGGCTTTTCAATGATGTTGTGAAATACCTTTTTTACTCTTCGATCATTTCCCAGTCTCACTTTTATTGATTCTTTGTATAAATCAACTTCTCCAAATTTTCTTTTGATATTTTTTCCTTTTCCAACTTGAGACACCGAGTCCATTTCAAATTGAGATTCTTCTATCCAAAAAGGTACGAAATTATCTCCATCCATTTCCATATTGTTATTAATATTATCTCCATCCATTTCAATATTATTAATAATATTGTCATCATCCATTTCAATATTATTATTAATATTTTCTCCAATCTTTGAGCTTCCCGTTTTTCTTTTTTCATTCCTAGGTGGCGCTTTTTCAATTATTGTCATTAGACGAGGTTGATCTACTGTCTCAGTTGTTGCCATTGGAGATGGCGGTTTATCTTTATTCGTTGCCAATGGAAACTGTGGTTTATCTGCTGCTTGTGTTGATGTAGATGCTTTGTTAAGTTCACTCATTGACTCATCTTCCATATTAATATTAATCTTGGATGTCGATGGATTGTTTTTAATCTCTTTCAAAGATACTTTAGAAGATGCATCAGATTTTCCAGAGTACGATATTATAGATTGATTGGATAGCGACGAATGCATCATTTCCAAAACTGAAGCATTTTTCAATATTTCTTTGTCAACACTTTGAAGAAAGTTTTTCTCTATCTGATTAAGAGGAAGAGATTCTTGTTTGTCCAACAAATATGACAACACAAACTTTATTTTGTTGCATGTTGTATTATTAATCTTTGCATCATTTATCAACTGTTGATTCAGCAATATTGGATATCCTTTCGATGCAATCTCCATCATATCCGCTATCTTCATCGCCTTTATCGTTATGTTCCAATCACTCCTTGATGGGAACTTATTCATAATCTTTCTCTGTAATTTCTTGGCCAAATCAATTTCCATTGTTTTCTATATAAATTTAAGAATAGAATTAAATTTCTTTTCTATTATTTTTCATTTTAGAATATTTGAATATTCTCTTTTTAACGTTCTCTTTATGGCTATCATAGCCTGTTCTCTTTTTTATTTGTTATTATTATTTCTTTTACTTTTACTTTACCTTTTTTATGTTCTGTGGTTTCCTTGATGTTTAGTTAACACAATTTAGTCACAATTTTGTAATTAATATTGATAATTTTAACAATTAAACTGATTTAATTAAGAGCACGTTTTTCATTCCGATCTCATCATTGATTTAGAAAAAAACAGCGACACCTGTCGTCTGAAATACTAACTAAAATCGATGATTTTTTTGGAAAAGTTTAACTTTTTTCGCTCCTCATGAATTTTGATTTAATTAACTTTACCTGTGAATTTAAAATTAAATGTTGTGTTATTATTGTTCATCTCATCACAAGGATCAATTCTAATGAGTCAAACTATCTTTGGAACTAATTTCTCCTTCATCTCAAATAAACGGCACCTATTTTCAACTCTAATCAAATTTGAACTTAAAAATCAACTGAATTTAAATTGCTATTGACTTTAAAATGATATTAAATTTAAAATTTTACAAAACAACAAAGAATTTTTTTTTATTTTGTAAACTGAACGCTTAGTTCAGAGTCCGAATGGACCTTCAGGGCAGCTTGAAGTTTAATGTTTAATGCATTGACCTCTGGGTTTGATAAATATGATTCGTTTTAATTGTCGATTGATTTCGATTAAATTTTCAAGTAATTTAGTTTGATAAACGAAAGATTAATTATATTGAGAAGTGAACATTTTCCTCAATCTTTCTGGTCTCTGTTTAGAAGAGAACATTTCAAGAGAATAATAATAAACAATTGGAAATAGCCAAATTTTGTTCGATTAGAATTAATTGTTTAGTCTATTTATTAATTGTTTCTTTTTCTCGTATGAATATTATGGTCTTAAATAGAAAAGATAATGATGAGAATCATGTTGCAATTAACCAATGGATTTAGAATGAGGGTCATCATTTCGAAGTAGATTTTATGTAAATTAGTTCATTTTTTGCTCTTCTTCAATTGTTTATCCTTTTAAAGTTAATTGTTTCAAGTTGAATCATTAATTGTTTTTTTTTGTTCTTCTTTATCAAAAAAGGATTAAAAGATAAAAGTTAATTTGTTAGTTTGTCCTATTGTAAATAATGTTGAAACAATTAATCCTTAAAATGATGGTAAATTAGAAATGATGTAAGATTTTAGGTAATGAATGTCGATGAAGAGTAAGGAAGCAGGTTGATTAACAGAGCAAATCAAAAATGATTAATTTGATTGCAAAGAAGAAGGAAAACAAAAAATTAAGGTGACCAACACTCCATGTAAATCCACTAATTACATTCCTGGTTAATTGTTAATTTAGACGATGATGGTAAAGGAAACAAAACAAGAATCAGCTAATTAAAAGATAAAAATTCAGCATTTTTGGTTGTTTTTGTTTGGCATCTTCTTTGTAAATCCAATAGTTTGATTGAGGAAGAAGCGAAAAATAAATCAAATTTGATTTTTCACAATTTAAAACCTGTTGATAGAAAGAAGATAATAACAAATTAACGGTAAATAGTTGAGAAGAGTTGAAATAATATTCGAACGTACGAAAAACTCGAGACGAAACGTACCTGTAAATTAATTGAGAAAATAAAGAGTTACACAAATAAACAATTAAAAATATGATCACAGTGAAAACATTTGTTTATTTTTATCTTGTTTGATAACAAACAAAATTAATGGAACATATTTAAGTCGAAAGAAAAGAAAGAATAGATTTTTTTGTTGCTTTCGTGTGTAGAGTTTGTGATCGAAGAGAAAGAGAGAGAGAGAAAAAGAGCGAGAGAGAGAGAGAGAGAGAGGTAGATTATTACAAAATCAAGATTAAACAAGATAGAAATCCGTTCTCACTGTAATACTGAGTAATTGTTGATTACTTGTTAATCTAATGTCTTCAAATGATAATCGAGTAAATTGTTATTGGTGTTTTTTCAGTTTTTTTAGTGATAAACAAACGATAAAGGTTAACCATCTTCTTTTGGAGGTGTGAACCAACCTACAGAGAAAAAAGAAAAAAGAAGAAAGTTATTAGAATAGAATTTTAATTTAAATCAATGGCATCATCATCATCATGATCATCCATTAATTTGAATGGTTAAATTTGTTACCAATCAATCAGAGATACTTTACCATTTTTCTCGTGTATTTGTACAAGAGATCTGTAAGTTTGTTGTGCCCGAGCGAGACTATATTGGCCCTGAGGGATCAACAATAGTAGAAGGAGAGAAAGAGGCAGTGAAGAGGGAGTGGTGTGAATGATGCAAGAGAGAGAGGAGAGAGAAAAAAGAGATTCGTTAGACAAAAGAGAGACATAAAAAATTACAGAAGAGATACAAGTGAGAATCTAAATGAGAATCAAAAGAGTAGCAACAATGTTGAATACACTCAATGTTAATGTCAAACTATGAATAAATTAACTGCGTTGCTCATTTGATGATTAAAGTAGAAAGAGGAACCTTGAATACCTTATTTCCATGGAATTGAATACGAGCTTTGCCCTTAACTAAGGTAGCAGCTATTTGTAAAATAATAGCTTCAACTGTGTACGCACTGCTCCATCCCTGTGGAGGCCCGAAAATTTGGTGGTGAAGGTTAAGAAGAGAAAGAGAGAGAGAGAGAGAGAGAGAGAGAAGAAAAGAAAAGAAAAGAAAAAAGAGGTGAGTATATAAGATGTTGGAATATAAAAGAAAAAAGAGGAAATTCTTTTGAAATGAAGAAATAAAGAGTTAATTGATCAAGTGTTACCTGTTTCGTTAGTAGTTCCATACAAATCGCTCCACCGCAAAGCACATAACCACCTTGAATCATGGGATGAACAACACGAACAAATGGTGGTTCGAAAGGATAAGTTTCCTTGAATAAAATGTTCAATAAAATGTGATCTTTTCCCTCTTTTTCTTTCAATATTCTCAGATCATTATGCAAAGGACTATCTGGATCTACAATAAATAATTTGACATTCCACTCGTAAAGGGAATCGTTGATCAATTCAACACAAAATACACCTTTCTTAAAGCTTTCTGATCGATAAACTTCTCTCAATTCTTTCATTAATCTATCGGATGCTTGTACAGATCCACTAACTGCACCTCTCAAATAGCCTTCCCGTTGATTTTGCTTGAGTCTTTCAAGTGTTGCTGTGTGTTCATGGCTTAACCCGTCATCTTTTGACTTATCTGCATTGCTGGCATCTTCTTCCATTTCTATTGGTAAATCTTCATCTTCCATATCTGAATCTTCCTCAGTATCAGAGGATGGATGATTATTGACATTTGCCTGATTTACTTCATCATTATCATTAATATAACCCGAATCACCACTATTCTCGGTGGCAAAAGAAGAACGTGAATTTGAACATTGTAAAGCACCGTTAATCAATGGTGTTGACACATCACAAAGTTGACCCAGTTCGGTTGGTTCTGGAAGATTGTGATCTTTGCATAATTCACGAACGAGAACTTTTACCTGTTGTAGAATCTATAGATTGGCGGGGATAAAGCGGGAGTTAAAGAAAACGAAACCAAAAGAATATAGAGAAGAAGAAGAAGAAGATTGAAGGAGAGAAGAAAAAATCAATTACTAAGTGAAAGTCCATTGATGAAGATTAAGAACAAAAATACGCAACATTCACACACAGATAACAACATTGAACACATCGAATTAAAAATATGATAACACATACGTAATTTTCAACACCATTTGTGTTGCTCAAATATTGTACGATATTACTGATACTTTCGTCTTCAACCTCGGAGAACCAAACTGGTGGTGCCTCTGGATAGGTTTCCTGTAGAACAGAACAAAGAGAGAAAAGAAAGAAAAAAAAGTAGGATTAGAGAAAGAGAATAAAAAGTAAGAGAGAATAAAAGAAAGAGAAAGAGAAAGAAAGAAATAAGATGATAAGGCCGTGAAATGAAATTTATATAAGAAAAAAATGGACAAGAGATGCACAAGGGGAATAACAACAAAAAAGATACAGAGAGAAGTGGAAAAACAGAGAAAATAGAGAGGATTAAAGAGAGATGAAAGAAAGAGAGAAAGAGAGAAAGAGAGAGTGAGAAAGAGGAAAGAGGGAAGCAAAGTAAGATAGAGATAGAGAAGAAAATAAAATCAAAAAAAGAGCAAGATTGTGAAATAAGAGGAAAGAAAGGAAAGGAAAGAAAGAGGAGTAGCAGAAGCAAAAGGAAACAAAATACACACTCACAGAGAAAAGAAAGAAAGGAAAGAGAGAGAGAGACTTTAAAATATTAAATCTTGGAATATTGTACTTTAAAATCAAGTGCTATTTTCCAATATAGACTACGTTTAATGTGGACAAAAAAGTCAAAAGGACAACACACTTGATGTAAAGAGAAAAAGGTGAAGAAGGAGAAGCACAAGTGGACAGAGGAAAAGGTGAAGAAAAAAAATGAAAGAAATATAAAAAAAAGACACACATACAACAGAGAGAGAGAGAGAGAGAGAGAGAGAGAGAGAGAGAGAGAAAGATAGAAAGGAGAAAGAAAAAAAGCAAGAGAAAATGATGAAGACAAAGGGAAAAATTAGAAATAAAATGAAAGGCTTACCGTAAAATTTGCGTGAATCTCATATTTTTTACCATTTCTGCCAATAAATGTACATGTTAATTCATCGACTGTGGCGTTCATTAACTGAAATCGTTCATGATCTTTAGGAAAAATGGTCTCTAAACGTCTTAAATCTTTTTTCAATGTTATAAGACAAGCCATAATTTAGAAATTTAGAATAGAATTTATTTTCTCTTTGTTTCCAATAGTAGAAAATTTTCAATTTTTAAACTAATAATTTAAATCTATTACTATTACAATTTGTTTCGCGTTTTAAATACCAATGGAGATGGCGAATGTAATAACAAGAGAGAATTATATTATATTATAACCTGAGAAGATAGAAAGAGAGAAAATAAAATCAAAATAACACAAACATTTGTCACAACATTAAGCACTTGAATCACCACACGAGAACTGCCATCTATTGACCTTATTGTTTTCCTTTTTTCTTTTTATACTAAGATCCGAATCTGAGGTTCGGACTCGAAAACAGTCGATATTCTATCGGATACTTGCGATCATTTCGATAGAATTTCAAAAATGGCGGTAAGAATGTGGAGCTTTTTTTTTCACTTGGTGTGAGTCTTTTTCCAATCTTGCATTTGATTGTTTACTTTTCTCTTTCTCATTGATTTAGATGATTAATTAATTGTTTCTGTTTCATTTTTTATTCTTAAATTGTTATTAACATAATCTTCTTAGTGTCCTGGTATTGGATTATTGTTATTTTATTTTCTTCTATGGTTTGTTGTGTCTTTAGGAGGTGATTTTATTTGCTGGTGTTGTTGGTTTTAATTTTTTTTTTCTATTCTTATTTGTGTTTGTGTGTGTCTGGTGTTAAACCGGCAAATTCATCATTATGGATGATGAGGGTGATATGTTTGATGAAGGGGATAATGCCGAAATCGCACCAGATTTATGGCAAGAAGCTTGTTGGGTTGTGATTAGTTCATATTTCGATGAGAAAGGTTTGGTTAGACAACAATTGGACTCTTTCGATGAGTTTATTGATATGTCGGTGCAGAAGATTGTTGAAGATTCAGCTCTCATTGAATTACAGGTATTTTTCTTGACGTTTATTGATTTTTTTTTGTTGCTGTGTTATTTTCTTTGATTAAATGTGTTATTTTCTTTTATGTCTACAGGCTGAAGCTCAACATGCTTCTGGTGAAGTTGAAAATCCTCCAAGATATGTGTTGAAATTTGAGCAACTTTACTTATCCAAACCTACTCATTGGGAAAAAGATGGTGCACCAGCTCCTATGTTACCTAATGAAGCAAGACTACGTAATTTAACTTATGCTGCTCCTCTTTATGTTGATGTCACCAAAACAGTTATCAAGGAAGGTCAGGAACCAGTTGAAACTCAACATCAGAAAACATTTATTGGTAAAATTCCAGTCATGTTACGATCAAAATCTTGCTACTTGTATGGTTTAACTGATCGTGATTTAACTGAACTAAATGAATGTCCACTTGATCCTGGTGGATATTTCATCATCAATGGATCTGAAAAGGTTTTAATTGCCCAGGAAAAGATGGCAACTAATTCTGTATATGTTTTTAGTATGAAAGACTCAAAATATGCCTATAAAGCTGAATGTCGTTCTTGTATTGAACACTCATCTCGACCAACAAGTACACTTTGGGTTAATATGCTTTCCAGAGGAAGTCATGGAACTAAAAAAACCGCTATTGGACAACGAATCATTGCCATTATTCCCTACATCAAACAAGAGATTCCAATTATGATTGTTTTCCGTGCTCTTGGTTTTGTCGCTGATCGAGATATTTTAGAACATATTGTTTACGATTTTGAAGATCCCGAAATCATGGAAATGGTTAAACCTTCACTAGACGAAGCTTTCGTTGTGCAAGAGCAAAATGTTGCTCTCAATTTCATCGGTGTTAGAGGTGCAAGACCTGGTGTTACCAAAGAGAAAAGAATCAAATATGCCAAAGAAATTTTACAGAAAGAAATGTTACCTCATGTTGGTATAAGTGATTATTGTGAGACAAAGAAAGCTTATTATCTTGGTTATATGGTACATCGACTTTTGGTTGCGGCTTTGGGTCGTCGTGAACTAGATGACAGAGATCATTATGGTAATAAAAGGCTTGATTTAGCTGGTCCATTGATGGCTTACCTTTTCCGTGGACTTTTCAGAAATTTAACAAAAGAAGTACGAATGTATGCTCAGAAATTCATCGACAGTGGAAAAGATTTTAATCTTGATCTTGCGATTAAAACAAGAATAATTTCTGATGGATTAAGATACTCCCTGGCTACCGGTAATTGGGGTGATCAAAAGAAAGCTCATCAAGCTCGTGCCGGTGTTTCACAAGTACTTAACAGATTAACCTACGCTTCAACTTTATCCCATCTTCGTCGTGTCAATTCACCAATTGGTCGTGATGGTAAATTAGCTAAACCTCGTCAACTTCACAACACTTTATGGGGTATGATTTGTCCCGCTGAAACTCCCGAAGGTCATGCTGTCGGTTTAGTCAAAAATTTAGCTCTTATGGCTTACATTTCCGTTGGTTCAAATCCATCTCCAATTCTTGAATTCTTGGAGGAATGGAGTATGGAAAATCTTGAAGAAACTGCTCCTTCAACTATTGCTGATGCAACGAAAATCTTTGTAAATGGTTGTTGGGTTGGAATTCATCGTGAACCCGATCTACTTATGGCAACTCTCAGGAAACTTCGTCGTCAAATGGACATCGTTGTATCAGAAGTATCTATGGTTCGTGATATTCGTGACAGAGAGATTAGAATTTTTACCGACGCGGGTCGAATTTGTCGACCTTTACTGATTGTCGAAAATCAGAAACTTTTACTCAAAAAGAGTCACATTGACATGTTAAAAGAAAGAGAATACAATAATTACAGTTGGGGTGATCTGGTTGGAAGTGGTGTCGTTGAATATATTGACACATCAGAAGAGGAAACCGTCATGATTGCCATGACACCCGATGATTTACAAGACATTGAAATGGCCTATTGTTCAACTTATACCCATTGTGAAATTCATCCGTCCATGATTCTTGGTGTTTGTGCTTCCATCATTCCCTTTCCCGATCACAACCAATCACCTCGTAACACTTATCAATCTGCTATGGGTAAACAAGCCATGGGTGTTTATATTACCAATTTTCATGTTCGTATGGACACTTTAGCCCATGTACTTTATTATCCACAAAAACCATTGGTCACCACTAGATCCATGGAGTATTTACGTTTCAGAGAATTACCTGCTGGAATTAATTCAATTGTCGCCATCATGTCCTACACTGGATACAATCAAGAAGATTCCGTTATTTTAAATTCATCAGCCATCGATCGTGGTTTCTTTAGATCTGTTTTCTATCGATCTTACAAAGATGCCGAGTTAAAAAGACTTGGTGATCAAGAAGAACAATTTGAAAGGCCAAGTCGTGATACATGTCAAAATATGCGTAATGCAATTTATGATAAACTTGAAGATGATGGTATAATTGCCCCAGGTAGCAGAGTGTCAGGTGACGATGTTATCATCGGCAAAACAGTTTTATTACCTGAAAACGAAGATGAACTCGAAGCAACGACCAAAAAGTTTGTTAAAAGAGATGCATCAACTTTCCTTCGTAATAGTGAAACCGGTATTGTTGATCAAGTGATGATCACAATTAACAACGATGGTTACAAATTTTGTAAAATAAGAGTACGATCAGTTAGAATACCACAAATTGGTGACAAATTTGCCTCTCGTCACGGACAAAAGGGAACTTGTGGTATTCCTTACAGGTAAAAATAACGAACAATTTAATGTTGATCAATTTGAGAAAAAAAATCAATTCTAATCTAATTTATTATTTATTTTCCAGGCAAGAAGACATGCCTTTCACTTGTGAAGGTATTACACCAGATATTATTATCAATCCTCACGCTATTCCATCTCGTATGACCATTGGTCACTTGATTGAATGTCTCCAAGGAAAAGTATCAGCCAACAAAGGGGAAATTGGTGATGCAACTCCTTTCAACGATACAGTAAATGTCCAAAAAATTTCAGAGCTTCTTGCCGTAAGTGTAGATTTTATTTCGTCTCCATTTTCCATCAAGAGATGATTTTATAATTTTTGTTTTGTTCTCTTAGGAATATGGTTATCATTTAAGAGGTTACGAAGTGATGTTTAATGGTTATACTGGTCGTAAAGTAAATGCTCAAATTTTCTTAGGACCAACTTATTATCAGCGTCTTAAACACATGGTAGACGATAAGATTCATTCCCGAGCTCGAGGTCCTGTTCAAATTTTAGTACGACAACCGATGGAAGGTCGTGCAAGAGATGGAGGTTTACGTTTCGGTGAAATGGAACGTGATTGTCAAATCGCTCATGGAGCAGCTCAATTTTTGAGAGAACGTCTTTTCGAGGTTTCCGATCCATATCGAGTTCACGTATGCAACTTATGTGGCCTAATCTGTATCGCTAATCTCCGTAACAATACATTCGAATGTAAAAATTGTCGCAACAAAACTCAAATCTCTCAAGTCAGACTACCTTATGCTTGTAAACTTTTATTCCAAGAATTAATGTCAATGCAAATCGCTCCTCGTATCGTTGTTTAAATTGTCACCACCACAACAACAACAACAACAACATTCAAACTCGAAAAAGCAAAAAAAAACAAATGTAATTTTTTCCTTTCCCAATTTAACACCAAAATGTTTCATCATTTTCATCAGAAAATAATAAACACAATTATTCATAATAAGAAAACTCAATTAATCATCGATTGTTACGATTGATTACCAATCCCAAAAGAGTATTTGAAACTCTATTCATTTGAATTGTGATCTCATGAAGAAGAAGAAAAGAAGAAGAAACAAAATAGAAAGAGAAAAAAAGAAAGAGAAGATAAAGAAAAGAGACTAAACCGAGTGAGCTGTTTCTTTTTCTTCCCGAATCTCAACAACCAATTTAATACCACCAGAAACAGAATCAAACCATTACGCTTCTTTGGATGTTCGAACTCGAGTTCGACAACGAGTACCACAAATATCAATCTCCACTCTACCGATCAATAATCAACAGGATACATCTGATTCTCATGAATATCATGAATTATCACCGAGAATTTCACCCGACAACATAAAAACAACTAATCTTGTCGAGGTTAATCCGTACGATAACTTTAACCAACCACAGTTAATTGGTCATTTACTGTAAATACAATTGATCAATAGTAACACAAATTATGATAAAAAATATTTTCGTTTATCAACTTTGGTTAGAATCAATTTCTAACTAATAGATCCTATTATTTTAAATTGTTCATGTAAATCTTTTATTTTTTAATTGGTTATTTTATTGTTTTCTATCCTACTGCTTAAAGTAATGATTAAAGTAACTTTTCGAGATTTAAATTATTACCGCTCATCTTATGGCTTATTGTCTGATTGAATCGCGAACTATCTTTCACCCTGAGGCTAAAGAAAAGATTTCACTTTATCGAACGGCCAATTTTATCTTCGGGTCTACAATGAAACCAAACTGACCAGAATGACCTTAAGAATGAAACCTGGAGTAATCAACGCTCGCAAGATGAGAGTGAAAATTCACTGAACACGATTTTCAATTATAGTGATTAGAATCATGTTGATTAATTTGCATTATTTATTTAGTTGTTTGATGTACTTGCATTTACATATAAAAAAAATCGAAACTTTAAAAGTTCAATTATCTGATAGAAATCAGAGTTTTGTCTCGGAAACTTGAGCAACACTATTTTCAATTATAATGACAGCAGAATTTTCATCTTCATCAACTGTTGATCTATTTTGTTGATTGGTGTGATTAGAATGGTGTTGATTAGTTTGTCCATTGTTTGAAAAAATTTGTAAATCACGAAAAGAGCGATTAGTTTCAACTATACCATTACGATTATGACCAATAAGATTTGAAGTTAATTGTCCAGAGGTTGATGAAGGTAAATACAAATGATTATCTGAAGGTGAAAATAAATGCCAGTTACCATTATCAACAACCATATCATCAAGTTCAGTTAATTGTGACCCTTGGGTTTCACTGAGAACAATTGAATCGCGAATACAATTGATTCTATCAATGTCAGGGTGCATCATTGGTCTGTTAATTGTTGAAGAGTTATCATAATTTACATCGATTATACCTCCATAGGTAAGGTGATTTGTTGTTAATCCATCATCGTAATAACAATCACTTTGTGTCAATGGTAATTGTTGTATTTGTTGTTGTTGTGATAAATGATATTGTTGATTGTGTTGAAATTGTAATTGTTGCTGTTTATGATTATGATGAAGATGATGATGATGATCGGGATTCAAATTTTGTGCAAGAATTAGTTTCGCCTCTGTCTTTGGATCCATTGATGTACAAAGATCAATTTCACAAGGTGATTTGATATATTGTGAGTTTAGACTTTTAATTTGTCGGAATCCATCACTGATTGATGATCGACTAATTGTTGTCTGTGGTGATGAACGATTCTCAACATCCGACAAAGTGTTTGGTAGCGGTTTTCGCCAGAAATCAGGGAAAAGAAGCGACAAACCACCGGCGATCATGGACAAAGATCCACACAAACCAATCGGGATAAAAGGAGCAATTAATTCAGCCTAATAATGCAAAGAGAGAGAGAGAGAGAGAGAGAGAGAGAGAGAGAGAGTAATTAGTTAATCAACTAACTATTCCAATGACATATCACTTACAAGTACTAAAAGATTAGGAGCCGACATTTGTCCAACAACTCCCCAAGCAAAACAACAAGCGAATCCAATTGCCCTTTAATTGTTGACAACAATTAGAGAGGGAAAAAAGGTGACAATCAATTGAAGAGAAGAAACATTTTTTAGTTGAAAAGAAAAGTCAATTGTAATTAATCGGATGATTGAATTTCTCTAATTAAGTGTTGATTTCACCAACTTAATCACAATCAAAATTAAATCAACTAAATATGTCGATCAATTGATCAACTTAAACTTGATTTAAATTAAACACGAAAACATAGAGAGTCAAATCAAGTAAAACATTTACTTGTACATCATCAACTGGACTAATTTATTAATAAAGAAATGAGTTTAAATAGTGAGAAAGGCGTTTACAAAGAAAAGGTAAAAATTAACCTTATTGGTCAATTTGAAGTGACCGTTGGTTTGAGTTTGTCTTTGCTTCATTAACAAAGGAAAGTGAACAGCATTGAAGCCAAAGGAGATGATCAATTTGGATGAGCATATGGATGAGATTAGAGCTTAGGAGCATGGAGGATCAACAAAGGAAAAGGTAAGTTTTAGGTTTAAAGGTTAAGGCGCCAGTATGAGAGACCAAAGGATTATGGGTAAGTATTGAGCTTAATTTTATCTTCTTCTTAATGACCTTTAACCAATTATAATGTTTGGTCTACATGGGAAATGTTGATTAGCTACAATAAGCGAAAAACGTTAATTATGGGAAATGGAAATGGACCAAACATTATCGGTCATTACTCGGTCAATTTTGACGATAGAAAAATGTAACATGTACCATTCAATTGTTCATCTCATGAGCTCTCTAAATATATATATAAGTATAACCTTTGACATCTTGGTCAACATTTGGTTGGTGTGTGCGAATTACTTGTTTATGTTGAAAATTAACTGAAAACATTGAGTTTTCAGTTAATTACTCTAGTGAATACAATTAACTAATTGTTTCTGAATATTGACCGGTCATATTTTGGTGCTCTTCAAACTGATATAAGTTTGATTATTCTAATCAAAGATTAAGCAAAAGTTGGGTGATAATGATGAGTCTCTGTTAACTCAATGGGGAAAATTTGACTTCTAGTAAATTGATGATGTCGATGATTAAATGAAATGATTTTGATTAATTAAGTAAATTAAGGTAATAATTAAGGTTAATAATTGTTGATATAACCAACACCCTCTCTTGCTCCAAGCTCGATCTCAATAAATGTTTAAAAAGTTGCAACATTTTCGCAATGACGGTGAACATAACGACTTTGTAAGCATATCCGCCGGTTGATCATGAGTTGGAATGAAGTCCAATTGTATTGTACCTTTCTCTTGATGATCACGGATGAAATGATAACGAACATCAACATGTTTTGTTCGTTTATGAAAAACTGAATTTTTCGACAATTTAATTGCTCCTTGATTATCGGACATTATTTTAACTGGAAAATCGATCGAAACTTTTAAATCTTTAAGTAGTTGTATGTACCAAAGTATATCTTTTCCACAGTCTGCAATTGAAACGTATTCGGCCTCAGTGGTTGATTGAGCAACTGATTTCTGTAAGCGAGAAGCCCAAGAAACTGGCGAACCTCCTAAAGTTACCACGAAACCTGAGGTCGATTTTCTTGTATCGATGTCGGCAGCATAATCGGCGTCACAATATCCAATTAATTTTAAATTGTCACGAGTAGATGAGAAGGTGATTCCATTGTTGATTGTACCTCGAAGATAACGAAAAATTCGTTTGACCGCTTGCCAATGAGTAGCATTGTAGCAACAGTTATATTGACTTGCTTTATTTACTTGGAAGGTGATATCTGGTCTACTGATGATTGAGAGGTAAAGTAAAGCACCAACGGCTTCCTGGTAAGGGAAATTTGTATCGGGTGGTTGATTAGTTGATTGTAGCTTGAGATTCGAGTCACCTGGTGTTACCACTGATTTACATTCACTCATGTTGAATCTTTTTAATAACTCGTTGATGAAACATGATTGTTTAATTGTTATTGATGATCGATCGTAACTTTGATGAATTTCCATTCCTACAAATACTTGAGGGGAATGAACTTTAACTTGAAACGTTTTCTTTAAATTGTCAATTAAAGATGATAATTGTTGTTGGTTTGAGCTGACAATCAAACCATCATCTACATATATCACACAAATAGTTAATCCATCATGGAAATTCATGAAAATACACTTATCGGCTTCTGATTGTTGAAAATTGATCGATTGGAAAACTGGTTAACTTTTTATTCCATTGACGTGGTGCCTGTTTTAATCCATAGAGCCCCTTCTTTAGAAACATAACTCGATTGGTACCATCGTCGAATCCTGGTGGTTGCTGCATATAAATTTCTTCATCAAGTTCACCATAAAGAAAAGCAGTTTTGATGTCGAACTGCATAATGTGCATTCGATGAGCAACACAAATGGATAAAATTGCTCTAATTGAATCATAACGAGCAACAGGGGAAAAAGTTTCAAAATAATCAATTCCCGGCTTTTGAGAAAAGCCTTTGGCCACCAACCTGGCCTTATATCTTTCGATAGAACCATCGGTGTTCCTCTTGATACGAAAAACCCAACGACAGGAAATACATTTTTTACCTTTTGGCAACTCAGTTAAAGTGTAAGTATCATTTTCATCAATTGATTTCATTTCATCTTTCATAGCATTGATCCAATTAATATTATCGTCAGAAGTAATTGCCTCTTCATATGTTAAAGGCTCTTGATTAGTGATAACTGCTTGACAGGCAATTTGATTAATTAAATTATTATCATCAATTGATTCAGGTGGATCGTCTATTATTTCCGTTGTGTCACTGGAGTTGTCATCAAAATTATCATCATCATCATCTTGTTTTTTATTTTCTCCACATAGTAATTCAAGATCAACTTCGTCTTCATCAAAAGCTTCTTCAATCACCTTGGATCCATCACAATCTTCTTCATTGAACTTTATTTCAGTGCTCACGGACACTTTACCTGTTGATGGATCATAAATGCGATAATTATTGATGGTATTGGTGTAACCAAGGAAAATAACTTTCTTTCCCTTTGGATCCCATTTCTTTCTCATGTGATCAGGAATTTTGGTATAACAAACACAGCCAAAGGTCTTAAGGTGAGTATAATTCGGTTTTTTCTTCGTGAACAGTTCAAGAGGGCTAACATTTTGTTGACTCTTATTCGGAATTAAGTTTAACACATACACAGCGGTACTCATCGCCTCAGCCCAAAGGAACTTCGGCAATTTGCTATTGAGCATCATAGACCTGGCTAATTCAGTGATTGTTCTGTTCTCTCTCTCGATTCTACCATTTTGTTGTGGTGAATAAGGTGCAGTTAATTCATGAACGATATCTTTATTTTCTAGTAAAGTTTTAACTCTAATGTCAATAAATTCTTTCCCATTATCACTTCTGATGGTCTTTATCTTGTTTTCGGTCGTTTTTTCAGCGTATCTAATAAACTTATCGAGATTAGAAAAAGATTCTGATTTTTGTTTCTGGAAGAAAATGGCGCGAAAAGAACTTTTTTCGTCTTTAATAACAAGAGCATATTTACTTCCGTTCAATGAGCTAACTGACATTGGACCCTGGAGGTCACAGTGGATAGATTCTCCAGTCTTAACATCTCTCTCTTTCACTGACTTGTAAGTTTTTCGACACATTTTACCTTTTATACAACCCTCGCAGTGAAATTTACTTGGTTCATAATCGATTTTTATTTTAGGTAAAATACCATCTCGAGACATTTGAATAATCTTGTAAACGTTGATGTGAGCAAGTCGCTTATGCCAATCGGTAAGTGTCGCTTTCGATACCAATGAAAATGAATCTTTATTGTCTCTTTGTTTTATCATTAATTTAAAAGTATTTGAAAATCTATTGGCAATCATGACAGTTTTACCTGAATTAACGTCGTAAATTTCAGTTGAATTAGAGGTGGATCTTAATCCAAAACCTTTGGTGACTGTTTGACCCCAAGAGAATAAGTTAAAATTTCCTAATTTAGGAACATAGAGAACATTGGTCAGTTCACAGTTAATCCAATTGTTTCCATTGAAACAATTAACAAGAATGTCACCTTTAGCTATCGCTTGTATTTTCTTACCATCGCCGATAGTTAATGAAATTGGTTCATCTAATTCATGGAAACGAGTAAAATACTCAATATTACTTGTCATGTGAAAACTTGCTCCTGTATCTAACAACCATTGAGAACAACTTGATTCATTTTCATTGACAGTGAAAGAAACATAATTATTATCAGAATTTTCTTCATTATTATTATTGTTGTTGTTATTGTTGTTGTTCTGATTATTCGATCTGTTTGAATTATTATCACGATTACGATTATTTTGATTCGATCTGTTTCTGTTACTTTGATACTGATTGTTGTTGTTATTATTTCGGTTGTTTTCTTGGTTGTTATTACTGTTGTTGCTGTTGTTGTCTCGATTGTTATTATTTCTGTTGCTATTTCGATTATTGTTGAACCTTTTGTTCTTGTGGAATGATCTCTTATTATAAGAGTTGAACTTGTTGTTTCTCTGAAAATTTCTGTTCCTATTCTGAGGACATTGAGGTAGCAAATGATCAGCACTTCCACAACCGTAACACTTTCTCACATTGTTACTCTGATTCTCTTTGAAATTATTAGTCGAAACTAAAGCATCACCATGTTTATTATTTTTCTCTCGCTCATCTTGCTTTTCATTTATTAATAATTGAGATTTCAAATTTCGCAAGTTTATATTAATACCAGAGATAAGGGAAATTTCTAGCATCTGACGAAACGACCGAAAACTAGGAGGTAAGTCATCAAGAACTTTTATCATTAATTGAGTGTCATCAACATTATAACCTAAATCTCTCATTTGTTTAACTACAGATTCTAATTCAGCAAAATAGCTTGTAACCGTGTGAGATGAGGTAAATCTTAAGTCAGTCAACTTACGCCGAATTGTCCACTCGTTATTTGTTGTCCTCTCTTCTCTGTGGTCGATAATGTAGTTGAATATTTCGCTGGAGGTTGAACAATTAATCACCAAACTAATATGTTCCTTATCCATTGAATTCATGAGAAGCATTCGCGCTGTAGCATCACTTGTTTTCCAATCACTTATTGATTTATTTCTTCTGTTGATTGATGCGGCTGATTCAGTTTCAATTTCTTCCTCTGTAAATGGAAGTGGACACAAAGATGAGCCATTGGCTATTTCCCAAACTCCTTTAGACTCTAGAACAGCCTGAATATACGTTTTCCAATGTAAATAATTATCACTTGATAATTTAATCGTAATCATATCTTGATGATCCATCATGATGATTTTGTTGAATTGTTGATTAATTAATTGTTGGTAAGGTAATTGATGAGATGATGAGAGAGAGAAAAATTAAACGCACAAAATTTGTCGCAAAGATTAACACAATTTAAGAGAAGCGACTGAGCCCATAACCTGTTGATTTCACCAACTTAATCACAATCAAAATTAAATCAACTAAATATGTCGATCAATTGATCAACTTAAACTTGATTTAAATTAAACACGAAAACATAGAGAGTCAAATCAAGTAAAACATTTACTTGTACATCATCAACTGGACTAATTTATTAATAAAGAAATGAGTTTAAATAGTGAGAAAGGCGTTTACAAAGAAAAGGTAAAAATTAACCTTATTGGTCAATTTGAGTGACCGTTGGTTTGAGTTTGTCTTTGCTTCATTAACAAAGGAAAGTGAACAGCATTGAAGCGCCAAAGGAGATGATCAATTTGGATGAGCATATGGATGAGATTAGAGCTTAGGAGCATACGGAGGATCAACAAAGGAAAAGTAAGTTTTAGGTTTAAAGGTTAAGGCGCCAGTATGAGACCAAAGGATTATGGGTAAGTATTGAGCTTAATTTTATCTTCTTCTTAATGACCTTTAACCAATTATAATGTTTGGTCTACATGGGAAATGTTGATTAGCTACAATAAGCGAAAAACGTTAATTATGGGAAATGGAAATGGACCAAACATTATCGGTCATTACTCGGTCAATTTTGACGATAGAAAAATGTAACATGTACCATTCAATTGTTCATCTCATGAGCTCTCTAAATATATATATAAGTATAACCTTTGACATCTTGGTCAACATTTGGTTGGTGTGTGCGAATTACTTGTTTATGTTGAAAATTAACTGAAAACATTGAGTTTTCAGTTAATTACTCTGAGTGAATACAATTAACTAATTGTTTCTGAATATTGACCGGTCATATTTTTGGTGCTCTTCAAACTGATATAAGTTTGATTATTCTAATCAAAAGATTAAGCAAAAAGTTGGGTGATAATGATGAGTCTCTGTGTTAACTCAATGGGGAAAATTTGAATTCTAGTAAATTGATGATGTCGATGATTAAATGAAATGATTTTGATTAATTAAGTAAATTAAGGTAATAATTAAGGTTAATAATTGTTGATATAACCAACATTAAGGTTCTAATTTAACCACAATCGATCAATAATCATCGATATATTTTGACCTTAATTTTTTTTCCAATTCTTATAGAAAAAGAATCATTTTCATTTTTAATCAACTTTTTTTTTTTAATTTAAACATTTAACTAATTTCGTAAATATAATGATCAAGATCAATTATTACCTAATTCCCGTTGGTAAAGTTTTAATTGTATGATACCAAATGAAAATGGGTAAAGTCATCAATAAGGTTCGAGCTGCAGAAACCAAAGTTGACGGAATCAACAATATATGATAATTATAACCTAATTAGAACAATTTAGTGAAAAGAAGAGAGAAAATTATTAGTAAAATGTTTAATCGTTTAATTGTTAATTTACCATTTTGTTCATTGTTAATTGGAAAAAGCTCTTCAATGGAAATCGCAATCATCATCAAGAGTCCACTTAGAATGAAGATAATTGATTGCATTGGTCTTGGTCCAATTCTGGTTGATTGAAAATAAGCAAGAACCGAATGTTAATAATCAACAATTAAAGCCAATTTGTATGAACAATTAACTACCAACCTCATTGATATATGATAGATTATTGTAAGAGCACCGAGATCCATTAGACCTCGATAAAAGTAATCAGTGTGTTTAGTTTGATGTAATCTCAATACCTGAGAATCGGTGACATTTAGTGATAAATAAGTGACAAAGAAAAGGTAAAAATGAGCCAATAGGTACCAACGTAATGATGGCGATGAAAATTGTGACCAAATATTGTGTCGTTTTCCACTTAAACCATCGCAACTTTTGATTAGATTAAGAAAATTTTGCAAATGTAATCTAAAACTTGGAGGCATTGATTTACCATTTTGTTTACCAAGATTTTCCATAAGATTTTCGGTTTCGGTCATTTTACCCTCAGAGATTAACCACAACGGCGATCGAGGTAAAATCCTATCAACAATTAAACAAGTGGAGAAAATGAAACTCACAATCATAATTCATACTCGTCGCTATTGGAAAATATTAAGCGATCAAATAACAAAGGATTTTCTTACCATAGGTGAGCAAAAAATACAACCCCTGGAGCAGAAATAGCTAATTGTATGTATCTCCATGAAGAAATGAGCCACATAATTAGAGGGACAATCATCGATGAGACTATCGAAAAGCCCACATAATAAACGGACGCTTGAAATTGATACGGGGAAGGCATGATCTCCATAAGAAGGACATAAGATGCAATTTGAATACCCTAATGATAAATTTTTCATGTAATTGATTCGATTAATTCAGCAAATTATTATCATTAAACAGTCAAAGACTTTGAGTTTGAAATAGCTAATGACAATCAAGTAAAGATAACTTTTGATAACTAATCAGTTGACCATTTTAAGACAGTAAATCACTTACAAACTAGAGGAAAATACTTAATATCATATCTCTGGGTTAATTGTATGTCTCATTGATTATTATTAAACTTCGTGAATGATTTAAAAAGTGGTTGCGAACTCAATGTCTTTGCCTTGATCAAATTAATTGTTCTAATCTTACCATTAGGAAAAAGTTTTGTAAACAAAAAGCGATACCAAACGAAATGATATCCTGAACAAAGTGCATTGAAAAAGCGACTGCCACAAATAAATACAACGAAAATAGAAGTGATGATTTACGTTCAAATCGATCGGCAATTAGTCCAACAATTAGTCCACCGATGATTGATGATCCAAGGGAGGTATAAAATAGTAATGTTACCAGATAAGATCGATCACAAACTAAATCCCATTCGATGATTGGATTATGTTGACCTTCATTGGGTCGATATTCCCAACCAGTGGTACACTTTTTATTACCTTTCCAATGGGCAAATGGATCGATGAAAATTTCACAAGAAGAGAAAATGGTTGAACCCGTTTTTTCATTAATTGTTCGTGGAATCCAATCAATCTCATTTGAACCATTCCGTTGATTTGAAGGTATATAACAACGATGAGGAACATCATCCATATAGAATGACCAAAGGTGACCAGAGAAGGAAATTGGTATTTGAAGGCAACAAAGGAGAAAAGCAATAAACAATTGGTAACGACCAGGGTTACCTAATTGTAGAAGAACATAATCCATACCTGGAAAAGTTAATCAACTACAATTACAATCCAGTTAATCCAGAATAAAGAATAGATTTAAGATCGTTATTGGTTAAATCCCAAGTGACGATAATAAGTAAAACCATCAAGAGGATTAACAGAAAAGAGTCAACAAAGTGAATTGAAAAAAAAAACAAATTTTCTCCCAAAAATTGTAATTAAAAAGGTTACAAAGTTAATCCAGTTGATAATTAACACATTGGAACCACGAGAATTTAGTTAAATTGTTAACAATTAAAAGGTTTCCAAAAAGCAACGATGTTGATAAGTTGATCAGGTAAATATGATTGAGTTAAAATTGACATGATGTGAAAACAAGTTGAAAATTGATGTTGATTAATTAGAGTTGATTGAACAATTTACTGATTGAATTGATTGAAAGTAGATGATGATACTGATGATAATGTTGATTAAAGTTAATTACTTTACAAATAGAAGAAGAAAACAAAATTAGATTGAACATTTTTTTCTCCTTCGTAACAATTGACTTTAATTCTGATTAAAAAAGAGGTGAATATGATTACATCCTTTTAGATTGTCACAATTTTTTCTCCTCAGTTTCGTTTTAATTATTTTCTCTTTTTCTCATCATCATCATCATCTTAATCTTAATCTAAAAAGAGTCCACAATTAGAGAGAGATACTGTTATTCCAGGAGGAGGAGAAGCCGTTAGGCCTGAAGGATTTCGGGAAAACAGCAGGATCAGTAAAAGGTGAGCGGTAAACATGATGACCTTAACAATAGGAATCGACGAGATAAAAGGTAAGTGGGAAAAAAAGGTCGTCTTAGTTGATATGTAATGATACACACACTAAATAATGTTGATAATTGTGAATGATAAACTTAAATGTAATATCATTTTGGTAGAAAAATCATCAACCAGATCGACAATTAATTCTGTGGGTATTATCGTCATCACATCTCCTATTGATGAATTTGAAAGCAGAAAAACAAATCATTTCAAATGTTATCGTTTCTTTATATTCTGTATATATTATAAATCTACTTTTCTATTATACACTTTTTAATTGTTCTCGCAATATTAGCTCAATTTAGATGTAGAAGGTTTAATTGTAAGAATCAAGATCATCTCTAGTACAATAATTGTCATGAAAAGAAAAGGTTAAAATAGTTTTAAACTTAATTGTTTTTCAGTATTTTAAAGAAACGATTCTCATCTTTGGTTGCAAAAAAAACATTGTGATGGTCATGGATTAATGCGAATGGATTAACATGGTTAACTTGGTCATGATGATAATGATGACAATCAAGGAGAGAGAGAGAGAGAGAGGCTGATACACAATGATGATAAGGGATGAAGATGATGATGATATTCATGGTCCGTGAATCAAGTAACCATAATCATCTGAACCGTTTAAAGGACAAGAAAAAAGTTAAGATACAAAAAGATTGAAATTTTTTCTGATTCTCTTTTTTTCCTAAATTATCACAATTAAGGTAAATTGTTAAAAATTTAAATCAACGAGTGTTTGATAATTGTAAATCAACAATCAAGATTTTTTTACCTTCAAAAGGATTGATATTAATACTGATCTTGAGTGTTACGATTGATTAAATGTTATCGTAACAATTGAAATGGATTCGGCTAATTGTTTGGTTAGGAATTGATTGGATCTTAATTAATCTATTAGAATAGTTAATTTGTAAACAGAATATGGATTTAATTGTTTATCAAATTTTCTTCTAAATTATATCATTGATTGAAGAGTAAATTAAATTAATTCTAATCACTAGTATTTGATTCACTTTGATTATCAGGTTAATCTTGTTACTCTCATTGTTGGTGATGGAAGATAACAAAAGGTGAGTTGATCGGAATAATATTAATTGTTATGTAATAATTAAGATTCTTTGATGATAATGAAAATTAATTGAGTTGTAACCATTGACCAAATTAACGGAAAGAGAGAGAGGCGGGTTAATTGTGCTACACCACAATGACGGTGGATAATGGAAGAAACCAGAATTAAATTGTTAATTTCCCCCGTTGACTTATTGTTAACCATCAATGAGACAATCCAACTCAATTGGAACCAATTTATTTCTGGTTTTAGTGTTTTTTTTTCAAGTTGCAATCAAATTACAATCAAATCAGTAAGAGGTTAGGTTAAGATTATGTTTCAATTTCTGTGTTAATTGTTACCAAATTGTCACTATGATATTACATCAACAACAACAACGACAAATCATGTTAATCATCATATTTAAGTCTAGTGATTACAAGAATTAATTAATCTTTTTTTGCTATAGTTTTCCATTCATTTTCTTAGTGATTAAAATCAATTTTATTATCAACAATTAGCCAATAAAGTAATGGCAAAATCAACCAAACCAATTTATCTCAAGTTAATCAAAATTTACATAATTGTGTCCATTACATTTTCGCAATATTTTATCAATGTAAGTTTATTATTATTAATTGTTTGTGGATTTGAAACAATTTGGTTTTTATTTATATTGAATTATTGATCTATCGTTCAATAGATTATTGTAAATGGAGGTCGAAGTCTGGGAAATAAGAAGAAAGTTGTAATAATCGGGGAAATGGCAGATATGTACGATTTCTTGGCCAATTCGAGTCACGATTCTGATCAGCAAGATACATCACCTTATATCGACCCAGCTGAGGATTATGATGATAATCGTTGGCACCGATATCCATCACGATATAGCAAGAGACGAGGTCAATCTCCACAGAAAAGCGTCTTCGTCCCTGTGGCTGCGTATTCAGTGACCCATAGTCGAGCCCCTGGACCATCTAGAATGGGCTCAATTAAACGGATGAAACATTGTGAGTGTTAATTGTAACTCTTAAACATAAAAAATCGGCTGATTAACTAAAATCGTTTCTCTCTCTCTCTCTCTCTCTCTTTATCCAGTTCGTGATCGCCATTCAACAATGTATCCATCAGCATCAACTCCTGGACGAACTACAGAAAGTGCCGTCTATGGTTACCTTAATCGGCCAGAGATTGTTGAGTTTCGTGGTCAATATTTCTATGGACCTAATCCAGTTCCTTCCTCGAGTAGCTTACATGCCACAGCCGCAAGTTCAGAGCAGCCATTTATCGCACCCCCAGCAATTACTGGGAGTAAAAGTACTCAACGAACAGGTAATTCAATCAATCATTTGAAACTTTTTCCCATCCCATGAACGATCACCTATTACTATGATTCTTATTGTTTCTTATCATATTTAACCTTTGTTAAAACAGGACTTGGTCCCGGTGGACTACTTTTAGCAACTTTACCCCTTGTTTTAGCACCAATGTTAAGTTACCTGTTCACTCCGATGATTATCCCGGTGACAGCGACAATCGCTGCAGGAAGAAAACGTCGTCGAAAACGTGATCAATCATCACAATTTAATTTAACTCTTCCAACAAGTGATTTCACTCTAATGGAGGAACCAAATGTAATTCCATTAATCGATTTAACCAAACAAAATATAACCAAAATGAAAGAGGGAAAAAGTGACAATGAGACAACATCAGCAATCAATAACGATTGGAGTAAAATGGAAAATACAAATCAACAATTAAAGGTAATAAACGAGTTAAAGTAGAATTACAATTGAAATAATATTCGTTTAACTGTTTCCTCTTCCTCCTACAATTAGATTGTCGCTGATTTCCTTCAAAAGGTTCATTTTAACGAGAAGGACAGAGACCAAGCGATGGCGAATTACTTACAATGTGATGGACTTTTATCATCGAGTGACCATTGCCTCGAACGACTTGGGTGCGAATTTAGTGACCCAAATAACCGAGAAGCACCGATCTTAGATCGTTCGGTAACATCGATGTAAGTTAATGTTTCAATTGTTTCGAGAAAGAAAAAAAATTCTCATTAACTAATCATTTTTCCTGTTAATCATTTCATTCAGCATTTTAAGTCACATTTTGAGTAATCAATTTGTGAGCATCAAATTCAAGGAAACTCTTAAATCAGCAGCAATTTACGGGAAGGATAATCCTGGTAAATGTTTCAAATACAAATGTAGTAAGATCAAGGAGCCAATTGCAATCATGAAACCAAGGAAATGAATCAACAATTAAATCCTAACAATGTATAGAAACAATCAACAAATCTCAATTGTTTTCTCTTCCCGATATTAATTTAATTAACCTGAATTGTCCTAAAAAAGTTTCTTTCATCATAATCTCATCCATGTCATTTCAATCATCATGATCATCATTTGTCATTATTATTTAAACAAACAAATTATTCAAAGGAATTAAATTTAACCGTAACAATCAAGCCAACAAACTTTTCTCTATTATTAAACATTATCTTATTATTAAATTTCTTTCCAGAGTAATTAGATTGCTCATCATCATCATCGTCATCATGGATGAGAGATTAACTTAAATATTAGGAAAAAGAAATGAAATTGGGTTAATCGGAAGCAAATTACAATCTTTTTAATTTTATTGTTTACCAAGACAATTTAGTAATTCTTGGCTTTTCATTAACATCTTTTCCTTAGTTAATAATAATAATTGATGATTTCCAATCTCACTGGAAAGATTAATTGATTTGGTTGTGATTTCTCTAAGTAGCATCTTGATTATCAGGAATAATTTGCTTGCCTGGTTGATCGTGAATCTCAAAACTAAACCCTCGTAATTAAAGCACATCGACATTGACCTGCAATATAAATGACGATCATTTAAGTTATTGGTGAAAGAACGTTTTTCAAGGTCATTTGCAAGGATTTCATTATCGTCCATTGAATATCTTTCATACCTGAGGAATACAATCAAGGATTGGCCCTGTGTGTGGCGATGGCCGATATAATATATATTATTATTTATTATATATTTAGTAAACATATAATTGCTCCAGGTAGCAGAGTGTCAGGTGACGATGTTATTATCAGCAAAACAGTTTATTACCTGAAAACGAAGATGAACTCGAGCAACGACCAAAAGTTTGTTAAAGAGATGCATCAACTTTCCTTCGTAATAGTGAAACCGGTATTGTTGATCAAGTGATGATCATTAACAATGATGGTTACAAATTTTGTAAAATAAGAGTACGATCAGTTAGAATACCACAAATTGGTGACAAATTTGCCTCTCGTCACGGACAAAGAACTTGGTATTCCTTACAGGTAAAATAACGAACAATTTAATGTTGATCAATTTGAGGAAAAAATCAATTCTAATCTAATTTATTATATTTTCCAGACAAGAAGACATGCCTTTCACTTTGAAGGTATTACACCAGATATTATTATCAATCCTCACGCTATTCCATCTCGTATGACCATTGGTCACTTGATTGGATGTCTCCAAGGAAAAGTATCAGCCAACAAAGGGAAATTGGTGATGCTCCTTTCAACGATACAGTAAATGTCAAAAATTTCCTGCCGTAAGTGTAGATTTTATTTTGTCTCCATTTTCCATCAAGAGATGATTTTATAATTTTTGTTTTGTTTTGTTCTCTTAGGAATATGCAAAGAGTGGAGAGAAAGAGACAGCACAGAAAAACTATTGGCTATTAAACAGTGGCTAATGTTATTTTTTGATGAAATTTTAATGTTTTCTTTCCGAAAACTATTGTTTTCTTACTAGGTGGGACTTTTAACTGTAATGGCTTTGGTTTATCGCTTTACACCTATACTGGTTTATATCATTGCGGATTTTGTCATAAAAGAGTGAAAATTACGCATTTAAATGAATGTTCTCAACAACTTTTGTGTCCAAGGTGTAGTTATCCTAAACATGACAATGGATGTTTACCCGGAACTAGGAAATGCTCGAATTGTGGTGGTAAACATCAACCTGATACTCTTAAGTGTTCGAAGCTCGTGGTTGAGGTGGTGCACGGAATTGGATCTTATAATTACGATAATAAGAAGATTTTGTTGGATGTCGTATACAGAGCTCGATCATTCAATCGAAGTTAAATGTTCAAAACTGGTTTATTTGGTGGTTCAATTTTGTGTATCTTAACTTTTGATATAAATTTTCATCATGCAGATAAATCATTAAGTGTCGAATATTTATTATATTTCAAAGAGGATCATAAATTTCAAATTTTGATGTATGTTTGTTAGAATAAGGAGTGATGATATGTTCTATCATGTTTCATAACTCAGCGAAGTAATTTGATTAAAGATGTGGATCCAAATTATGTTTTTTCTTTTTATTGTGTTTCTTTTTTGGTTTTTTCATAATTTGTTTAAAATACATGAAAGACCAGGAAGATATGACTTGGAACTTGGAATCACATTGAACAATTTGACAATTAAGTTAAGTAAACCAGATTAATCAATATGTAAGAAAAATTTGTTATTATCTTTCTAACATCAAGAACTATGAATATATACATTAAGTTCAGTGTTACTTGGAGGCCCGTAAGGCAATGAACTAACCGCTCAGTTTGTCGCGAGATGGAGCCAATGTCAGTCAATGCAGAACACAAATCTACAGTGGTCATCAAACTTATCGCAAGATCAGTGTGTTAATTAGACAAGGGACTTGATGTTAACCCTTTACTCATCTCTAATTAGCACACCAACTGTGAGAGATTTACCTAAATAACTACGAAACACTAGGTGGCGGCTTTCAAAAAAAAATTGCGATAAGTGTGACCACTGTATTAGTGGCTCCATCTCGCGACACCAAAGGAATGTTACCTCATAGTTTTTCCATCTCTCTCTTGGTTTTTACTCTTTGGGAATATTGGGATGGTTATCATAATGATAATATCATTTAAGAGGTTACGAAGTGATGTTTAATGGTTATACTGGTCGTAAAGTAAATGCTCAAATTTTCTTAGGACCAACTTATTATCAGCGTCTTAAACACATGGTAGACGATAAGATTCATTCCCGAGCTCGAGGTCCTGTTCAAATTTTAGTACGACAACCGATGGAAGGTCGTGCAAGAGATGGAGGTTTACGTTTCGGTGAAATGGAACGTGATTGTCAAATCGCTCATGGAGCAGCTCAATTTTTGAGAGAACGTCTTTTCGAGGTTTCCGATCCATATCGAGTTCACGTATGCAACTTATGTGGCCTAATCTGTATCGCTAATCTCCGTAACAATACATTCGAATGTAAAAATTGTCGCAACAAAACTCAAATCTCTCAAGTCAGACTACCTTATGCTTGTAAACTTTTATTTCAAGAATTAATGTCAATGCAAATCGCTCCTCGTATCGTTGTTTAAATCGTCACCACCACCACAACAACAACAACAACATTCAAACTCGAAAAAGCAAAAAAAAAACAAATGTAATTTTTTCCTTTCCCAATTTAACACCAAAATGTTTCATCATTTTCATCAGAAAATAATAAACACAATTATTCATAATAAGAAAACTCAATTAATCATCGATTGTTACGATTGATTACCAATCCCAAAAGAGTATTTGAAACTCTATTCATTTGAATTGTGAACTCATGAAGAAGAAGAAGAAGAAGAAGAAACAAAATAGAAAGAGAAAAAAAGAAAGAGAAGATAAAGAAAAGAGACTAAACCGAGTGAGCTGTTTCTTTTTCTTCCCGAATCTCTCATAATGTAGAAAAGAGAGTAGAAAGAAAGATAAAAATGTCATCTATTTTTTTCTCTTTCTCTTATTTACCTCAAAGTCTTTTTATAATATTCTTCTTCTTGTAATTGTGAATCTCATCTTTACCTTAATTATCCTGGAAATTGATTAACATGATCATCAATCTCCAATACGATTAAAAGTCAACCAATTAACTGAATCAACAAAACAATAAACAAAAATATCTCCTCATATTTATAACCCTGAACAAGAAACAACAACAAACCAGTAACAAGCAAAACACAAATGGATGACCTTTTTTTATCTTCATCACTTTAATTCATCATCTTCACCTTTTCCTCTCTATCACAATCAATTAAACATCGATCAACACTTTAAAAATGGTTAGTTAATTAACGTGTTTTTTATTTCTCCCCAAATTCTGTTTTCATGTTTATGTTGATGTTAAACTAAATGGTGATATTAATACAAGAGTAGATTCCCAAAAGCTGGAACCTTGATTAACCTGCCGGGATTTCAATTAATTGTAATAGTAAAGATTAATTTGTGAATTTCTTGCTAAATATAAGTTATTATATTTGTGATTACCTGTTATTCAAATTGTGTTGGTTATTGTACTGTAAATCTAACGGTAACACGATCATGTTGATGATTATGATGTTCACAAGATCATTAAATTGACATGAAGCAAAATACAATCAACACAATTTGATGGAGGAAAACAATCCGAGAGAGAAAGGAAATCCAATCAAACCGATTCTATAATCTGTTAAATCACCTTAAATTGTTATTATGGTTTTAAGCCGATAATGTGTCTACATGATTAGTGTATGAAGATTAATTGTTGATATAGAAAAAGGAATACAATTTTCTTTTTCTACCAAAATTAACAACATCAATTGTTTTCTTCTTCTCTCCATTTGGTGTATGTGTTAACCTGATTGTCTCTTCTTGTGGATTTTAGCCAAATTATGATGAATCTAAATTGAGAATCTGTTGGTGTTGATTCACTTTTTTTTATCACAATTCTATTCTTTCATCATCTTCATCATCATTTAGATGAAAAAATGTTAATTTAAACCTCAAACTGTTGTGTTACCGTTTTCATGATTCTACTATGTGATGTTACCATTGAGATTATTGTTTCCTCTCTCTCTCTCTAAGTTATTCATGATTTTCATGGTGTTTTATTGGAACAATTTATTCATTTCAATTTGATTATCATATAATTATAGAGTGAGAATCATCTTCTCTTTTTTCTTATTGTTGATAATAAGATGATGATTATGATGGTGAGAGTTTATTACTAAAATTGGGCCATCAAATTGTTTGAAAGAAAATGGAAATATAAGAATATCTTTTATTTTCTTTTTCTTTTCCGACCCTAAGGGTCACAATAACAATGCGAAAACAAACTTACAAACATCATCATCAAGCAACACTGATGATGAAGAAAAAGATACACGACTCATCATCATCTTCATCATCTTCATCTTCTTCTACCTACCTGAGTGTAATAATAATTTAATTAATTGTGTCCAGCTTTTACTTGCATGTTTATAGTAACATGATGAGATTTATTTGTATATGGAACCATTAAAATATCATCAACATTTGGATTTGTTGATGATAAAGGAGAGAGAGAGAGAGAAATGGTGAAGATCATCATCATCATCATGCTTAAGCCTGAAGAAGAAGAAGATAGAGAAAAGAGAGCGATGTCCTTATCCTTCTAAAGAGAATATTTTTTGTTCTCTCTCTCTCTTTTCTTCTGTTCTTTTCTCTTGAAAAGACATAAACTCATCTGTCTGATTATATTTGTATTCTCATTGTTGTTGTTTCCAAATTCACAATACAGATTAGTCTCAACATCATTAGTGTTCTTAAAGATCTTCAATAATTAACCTTTAATCTTGTTTCTCATTTTGATTTCCTGTTATAATCTTCATACTCTCTCTCTCTCTCTCTCTCCTTCTCTTCCTCTTGATCTTTTATTACTGTTTATTAACATCAACATATGATCACTAATCTATTATCACCACAATCTTATCAACGTAACATTATAACTGTTATTTAATTGTTGTTGATTCTGTTTAATTTGTTTCTCTAATCAATTTTTTTCTCTTCTCTATTTGTATATTTCAGCTTTTGGATGTTGTTACCATGCTATTTACCGGTCATTAAGATCTTCAGGTAACCTGTTTGTTGTATTTTCTGTATTATGTGTTCATCTCTTAATCATCTTCCTTTTTTTATTCATCACTTTTTGTTTTCTTCTTTTTCTCTATTCTATTCTCAGTTTGAATTCTCAACGTGAAATTAATTAACTGATTATTCTTTTTCTTTTTCTTTCTCTCTTTTAGAGTTAATCATTTTCTTCTCCCAATTTTCTAAGTGAAAGTGGATAATAAACATTCATCTGAAAAGAGACACTCACACACTCTTTTCTCCAACCAACTCACTCATCCTTTTTTTTTCCTGTTCTTTGGTGGATACACACCAACAACTCGATCAAAGACTTTGGTCTTTTTTAGGCGGTCTTTGGATTCTATAAGAGAGAAAACAACAACAACAATTTACAGAGGAACTTGTTAAATACTAAAGGAAAAGAAAGAGAAAAAACCGGTAAAAGAAACATTGAGAAGAGAAGAAGAAAAAAATAACCAAAAGTAAAGAAAAGAAAAAAGCTAAATGGTGTTGATGGAAAACTATGATAACGTTAAAGTGAAGGGAACATTACAACCACCATGGAACCAGATAAAATATGATGAGTTGATAAAGATTAAGGAATAATCATCATGTGGTGAATATCATGGAAAATCTGAAAGGATAAAAAAAGAATAAGAAATTAACAAAATCCAGTGAAAAGCTTTCCAAAGACATTGGAGGTTGATGTTTATTTTATTTTCTTGGTTCATTTTATAAACTCTCGTATCTATGGAGCTCATTTAATCTGTGTGGTATTCATATATATATATAAATGTATTTATATTTATATGTGTAGGAATGTTGTCCTTGGTAATGGTAACCGTACAATTGGATTGTGCGTTGATTTGATTCTGTGAATATAAACAAATTGTGTTAAAACAAAGACAAACCACCAGATTTATCAATCTACCCAACAACTTCACCAACTCACACACTCTCTCTCTGTGTATATTTTATCATCGTCATCAACAACAACAACATCTTTCTGTGTGTCTATTTGTGTCAATATAAATTACCAATCCAGTGCACTTCTCTAAATTTCTACATCGTTCTCAATTGTATTTAACCATAAAATTAGATCAATTGACATTTCAATCAAGTGATAATCAGTGATTTTCACCAATATTTTCTCATCTCTTTTTTAGCTTCGTCATCATCTTAAGACTTGAAATCTTATTTATCCCATTTCACTTTTTCCTTCCTGTAAAGTGGCTAAAATCAGTGGATAATTAATACATTGCCTTTTCTCATCTCGCCTTTTAATTAATCTCATCAATTGCTTATTCTTAGCAACAATTGCTGGTATTTATCTCGTCATCATCATCATCATCACCTTCAAATACTAACCTGTTCAAATAGAGTGAGTGAGAGATAGAGAGAGAGAGAGAGAAAGCTCCCCTGTACAACCATGAAAACTTTGATTGAAGCTGATAGAGAGACTGAAGATTCCTCATTGGAACATTCAACAAGTTCAAATAATCAGTTGACACCAATTTCTAAAAGTGAATCAACTTCCGTTTCTAATAATAATCGAGCGAAAAGAATTGAGTTATTAAGTATTGAGAGAAAAGGTAAACGTCTCAAATTTATGATCAATGGGAATCGATTTTTCCGTGGGATTCGTTATTGTCTGTGTACCGAAAGGATTCGTTGTTTTGATGTTCTATTAGAAGATTTAAATAGATTAATTAAAGACGTTAATCTACCTAAAGGAGTTCAATATATTTACTCTTATTCAATGGATGATAAATTATCTCGAAACAAATTGGAATCACTGGACGAGTTTAAAGATAATCATATTTATATTTGTTCATCTAATGATAACTTTATTGATTTGGATTATGGTTCAATCAGTCAAGGTTTTGATTGTCCTGCTGGTGGAGGAATTGGAGGATTTAACCAATTATCTAAATCAACTTCTTGTACGGCTGCTGATCAACGAATCAAAACAATGGCTTCATCACCATTTAATCCTCATAATCAACAATCATCAGGGTCGCCAACAAATGAATTTATCCGACCCAAATTGGTTAATATAATTATTAATGGTCCTAAACCTCGAGAAGTGATTAAATTGTTACTCAACAAACGATCAGTTCACTCCTACGATCAACTACTCACCGATATTCAAGCCAAAAGTAAAACCTTGTTTACCCCAATAAGACGCGTTTATCACTTAAATGGTAAAAAGGTAACCAAATTGAAAGATTTTTTCAGCAATCAAGACATATTTATTGTATCGGCAAGTGATAAACGTAACAATCAAGATTTTGATATTCACCCGGAAGAGTGTAACAACATTCACTTTGGACGTTTTCTCCTAGGTAAAGGTAACGTCTCCCTATCAACAACAGCATCAACATCATCATCAACAATACCATCAACAATAGTAACATTGGCAACCAACAACAACAGGCGATACAATAATATTAACGATCCGACGATAACGTCAACATCATCAACTTCATCACCAATAAAATCAATCTCACGACAATCAAATACAATTATTTCATCACCATCAACATCTATCAACAACAAAACTGTATCAACATCGCAAGAAATTGATTCATCATCATCACTTTCATCCAGTTCAAGTTCATCAGTTTGGCTGGAAAATGTTAATCTAAGAGATTTAAGTCTAGAAAATGATGTATTTACACCTGATATTTATGATCCAGTTTCATCAACAACAACATCAACAATGACCAATACCAACAACAACAATTATTCAAATCAACAATTTTCCTACCAACGAAAATATCTAAACAACAATTCAACATTAATACCAATGAGTTCCTCTCGAGTGTCTCTAAATGAATACAACAATCAACGTGATTATCCAGTTCGACGAAATACCTCAACCAATACAACAACCTCATCATCTAATCGTAATAGTATTGGTGGAATTAGTTCAAATAATATTAATTATCTAGGTGAAAATAACATCTCATATGGTCAATCACAAAATTCATCGAAACATAAAACATCATCATCATCATCAACTTCAACCTCCAAAGATAAAATTAAACAATCACCAAACCGCAAACACACAAACAACCACAACAACAACCACAACAACAACAACACCTTACGAGCCAGTGATGGTAATATTGTCTATCAGGATCCATTGAAATCAACTAACAGGACTAATCAAAAGCATCATCATCATCATCACCATCATCACAAATCAAATCATCACAACAACAACAACAATAATTGTGATAATATAAATAATGATAAAAACACCAAGAGGAAAACATCAACACCTTCAATTAAATTCAGTAGAATACCAATTCTTCAAGGATTAACTCAACTTCCCAGACGAATTAATTCAACAATTAACTGTGCTAAACTTGTCTCAAGTAATAATAATAATCACCATAATAACAATAACAACAATAATAATAATAAGATTACGTCAAGTAACAATTATCTTGATTGTTCACCAAGTAGTAATCATTATTCATCCACGTTGAGTTTATTATTTCCTCGTGAAATTAATCGTAAATACTCAGTGGGTAATATAATTGGCGATGGTAATTTCGCCGTTGTCCACGAATGTACCAATCGATGTAATAACGTTAAATATGCAATGAAAATAATTAACAAGAGTAAATGTCGAGGGTCCGAAGTGTCCAAATCGGAAGTGGCAATTTTAAGGAAAATTAATCATCCATTTATCATACAATTGATTGAAGATTATGATTTTCCCAATGAAATGTATCTAGTCATGGAATTGGTAGCCGGTGGTGATTTATATGATGCAATTACCTCTAAAAATATGTAAGTATCAGTTAAATAATTGAACAATTAACTGATTGAAGGTTTGGTTAATCACTTTGCTAATTTAATTGTATCACCTTTCATCAATTAAGGAGATTGATGATTAATATTCACCCAATCACTTTAACTTGAGCTTGTTTTTGTTTTGTTTTGTTTTGTTGATCGAGTTGTTCAAGTTACTTTTTTGGTTAATTGTTCAGATGAACAATTAACTAACAATTTGTATTATCACTTGAAAATGATCAATCTTTATAATTGTTTGATTTATTATCTTAATTGATGATAACAAGGTTTCATTTGATTCACCTTCACTTTTTTTGTTTCTCATTGATTTATATGACCTTTAATTGTTACTGTTTCATTAATGTTTTTACCGTTTATTGTTTAATTTAATTAACAGTTTAATCATCTACACAATTGATTTTATCATCAATGGTAACAAATCAAACAATTACTATCCTGACAATTTAAATTAATTTGATACTTTGTATCATGGTTATAAATTAATCATTGTTAATTGAGGAAATCTAATACTTGATAGTTAATTGTTATGATCTTTACCTTTTTTTTCACTCTAATTTACTCAATTAATCAATTAATCTGTTCTAATTTATTTTTTCTTAATCAATTTACCTTTCTAATGATTATCATCATCTTCATTTCATCACAATAATTAACTTGATAAACTTTTTTTTCTTGTTAATTGTTGACAATCAAAACAAGAAATATAAAAAAAACTTAACAATTTAGAGTCTTAACCATGAAACTTAATTCAGGTAACTGGTCAGTAATTTAATGAAACGTAATTTACGTAACTAAATCAATCATAATTAACTTTAGTTATTAGTTGATATTTAAAAATGATTATAATCGTTACCATTTAACAGTATTTATAATTTTAATTCATCTTCATCTTGATTATCCTCATCATTGATTAACATCTTCAACCAATCAAAATGTCAACAAATTAAGGCTTCTGAATTGACCCAATTTATTTTCCCTTCTCAATCATAATCATCCTAATTAACTTGATTATCATGATTTCAATTTTTTTAATTGTTTATCTATTGATAATGACAACCATGATGATGTCCATGAAAAAACAAAATACTTGAAATTTGACTTAATTTACAATCATTGAATCATCAAACAGAAACTTGATCATCAATGGTTTGCTTAATTATCACAATAATCATAATAATCATCATGATTAAGCGTAGGAGCGTAACCTCCTAATTTAGCTTAACCATTTTAATCAACCTTAAACTATTAATATTGATTATCAACGTTTCTCTATCCTAACAATTAACTTCATATTCATACCAATACAATCAAGAAAAAAAGTATTACTTTTATAATATCAACAATAACCATCATCATTATCATCATGATGATCAAGGTTATTAATTTATTATCATTTCCTCTAATCATTAACAATAACCATTTAATTAGATTTCATAGTTTGAAAATGATTAACTCATTGTTTCTAATAATAATCAAGTTTCTTTCTTTCATCTAATACTAATCATCCAATGACAATTTAATCATTCTCGCAATTGTTGATTTCTCCATCACCTTGATTGATTATTTTAAATTGTCATTAAATTAAATTCTTAAATGATCAATTTTCAATCAATCATTAACCTCGACTCTTTCAGGCCTCTTACATTACGAAGAGAAACAAAAAAAAGTCAATTACTTTTCGATTTTGACAATTAAACAACAATTTCCTTACGATTAGTTGTGTTTTTCTTGAATCGAACCTGAAAAATAAGGAAAACCCGTTGAAGAGTTTTTAATCTCCCTAATGAATATTGATAATATCACGATTCTAATGATTATCTTTAATTGTTGATCAAATTACAGGTACAGTGAAAAGGAGGCCCGAGGGATGGTGACCAATCTAC
This sequence comes from Panonychus citri, assembly GCF_014898815.1. Taxonomy (NCBI): domain Eukaryota; kingdom Metazoa; phylum Arthropoda; class Arachnida; order Trombidiformes; family Tetranychidae; genus Panonychus; species Panonychus citri. The sequence continues at coordinate 2,313,285 of NW_026515543.1, read as the reverse complement.
TCCAAGCTCTCGCTTACCTGCACTCAATGAATATCTGTCATCGTGACATTAAGCCTGAAAACTTACTTGTCTCATCCAAGAAAGATGGTAAAATGTTCATTAAATTAGCGGACTTTGGACTTGCCGTTAAAATCCTTCCAGGTCAAAAGTTATACGAGGTCTGTGGTACACCGATTTATGTGGCACCCGAAATTTTAGCTGAAACAGGTTACGATTTCAAGGTGGACGTTTGGGCGGTCGGTGTTATCGCTTATATTTTACTCTGTGGTTATCCACCGTTTGTTAGTAAAAACAATGATAACGATGAACTTTTTGACCTCATCTTGAAAGGTTCATTTGAATTTCTGCATCAATATTGGTCAACTGTGTCCAGTGAGGCTAAAAATTTCATTTCTAAATTACTGATTGTCAATCAACATGCTCGTCTCACCTCATTGGAAGCTCTGAGAGACTCATGGATCTCTGAAGACATTAACCCTTACTGGTGATCATCATAAATCCACGACTTTGAAGATCAAAGAAAGACAATTAATCCATAAAGTGGACAAGAGAAACTAAATTATCAAATTGTCAAGTCAATCATCTTTAATTACACACACAAGATGAATAAATCTTATCCATCCATCCGTTAATTGTTCAACCAAAATGAGAATGCAATTTAACTGAAGATTTATTCAGAATCAACATGAAACTGGATATCATTAAATGTCATGTGAATTATGATCAATGGCAGTTGATCATTGGAATAACCTTATTCACGATTACCCTAAATCATAATAATCGATCCGAAAAATACAAAACCGAGACGAAGAAAAAGTAAATGTCTGGAAATCAAAAGAAAGAGACACGAAAAACAAAGCCAACTATTCAATTGAAACTTTAATTGTTACCTAATTGTCACCAAGTTGTCGAACCATGACCACAATAGTGACCATTCAGTTTTCTGTTGATCAAAATTCAAATGGAGTCACAAATTCATTCATTTAGATACAATGTTATTAATCCATAAACTTCAATCCATAATCTTGATTATTCTTGATTAACAATAAGATGATTTACAATTATCTTAATTGTTTCTCGATTACATTGTGATCAATTGTTATCACCATCATCTTCCAATATTAACATTGTTTTCTCATGGAACAAAACAAAAGCTAGTCTCCCTTATCATCCAAACTCATCATTGTATTGACTTAAATGTAACCCTTTCACTCCCACCTTCACCTTTATCATTTCCTCTTCCTGTTCCATCATCATCATCATCATCGACTTGCCTTAAATAATAATACAGAAGGAAAAGGAAAAAAAAATAAAGAAAAAGAATGCGGAAGAAAAACAACCAAACTCTAACCAGAATGAATTCTGGTGAACTGAACAAAAGAGTAACAATTAATAACAATTGTTGACAAACTAATCCAGTTGATTGGAGATGGAACAATCAATTGATTGTCTTTGTCGAAAAAAAATTCTCGAAACTGGATTAAAATTCAATGAAAGGAAAGGAAAAAGATAAACCCATAATTAAGGACAAAGAGAAATGCTCAATTCTGTTTTTGATTTAACACAATTTGATAATAATAAGAAAAATAGTTAACTAATCAACTAATTGACAATTTAATTACAATTATAAACTAAAACGATATATATTTACATATGTAATATATAATATTTTTAAACTCTTCATCTTGTAAAACAATCAAAAGGATAAAATCTCAGCAAATTGTAACCTTGATGATTGATTTCTCTCATTTAATTGTTTCTCTGCCAAAATTTTCTCATTGTTAATCACCAACAATTAATTCAACATTTTAAAAATGATTTACAATTGTCTGAATCAAAAAAAAAACTGGAGCAAAAACAAATCAACGAAACTAATTAACAACCAACTCGTTGAACATTTTCTTATGTTCATCTCTGTGAGTTAATTAAGGTTAACAATTAAGTCGACAATTTGATTCAATCAAGTAAATCACATTTTTACACAATGGGAAAAACAAATTATAATCCTTGCCCTTTAATTGATCAATTTAATGATTAGTAAACAAATTAAATCTAATTAGTCCTCTGAAAGTTTAATCATTTTCTTTGCGACTAATTTAATATTGTACTTGATTTATAAATACAACAATTAAAAGCTAACAATTTAAATGAACCTGTTTAAATTATAATTAACGCGATAATCAATTGATTTTGTTTTGTAATCAGTTAATTGTTCATTCTGTTTGTATTATTTAGATGAACGGCTAATCAATGAAATTGAGATTCGAGTCTAATTGTAATATAATAATAATCAGAGTGTTAATTATTACAGTTAATTTGATTGTACATTTGTATTATTTATACATTTATATATATGTTTTAATCATCATTTATATTTATAATTAGTTGATTGTTGATTTAATTTCTTTTGATAATTAAGGTTAAACTGCTTCTTTCATGGGTTCGCTCCTAAAGTTGATTGTTACAATTAACAGACACAATTATACACAATTTAGTTTCATCTTTTTGTTAACAAAATATTAATTAACAATCTGTTAATCTATTACAATGAGAGTAGCAATTTAGTTCACAATTACAATCAGATAAATAGATTTAAATTAGTCATCAAATTGTCACCTTAACCATTTTTTTTTGTTCACAAATTTGTTGATTTTCATTTGTAATAATATTAATATAATTTAATTTTGTTATTATTATACAATTAACTTTGCTTAATTGTAAATGTACAATTAGTAAATAATAATAATAGTAATAATAATAATGATAATAAATCAATTTAATAGTAATAATCATTGGTGATAATTAGATGATGATGACGATGAAAATTAGTTATTAACCAAATTGAAAATTAATTGTTTTCTCTTGAAAAGATTTAGTTTTGTTTTTTATTATTCTAATTAAATAATTACTGATCATTGATAATTTGATAATTAATCTTTCTCATGGTTGAACAATTAACTAACTCCTCCAACAGGTCGTTTGGTTAATTCATGATTAAGAATATAATTGTTTGCAACTGATTGTTGATATCGAGGTGAAGATGATGTTGATTTAATTGGTGATTGAGGCCATTTGTAAGGTGATAATTTAAATGATGATGATGAAGATGATGAAGGTGGTGGGTGAGATACCAATGGAGGTGGTGGTTGTGTGTAAGATGATGATAAATCAGATGATGAGGATGACGAAGTAGTTAATGGTTGAAATGAATTAAGGTAACAGCGAAGTAACAATTTTTGTTCTTGGACAAAATTACAATCAGTTGATAGAATCAAGCAAGTGGAAGTTGATGATTTATTAATTGAGTGGGTGGTGGTTGATGATGATAAAGATGAAGAAGATGATGATGATGATGATATTGGAAGATCATTGAGAAAATTGAATGATGTTAAGGCTTCTTGTTCCTTGTCCCCAAATCGATGATAAAAATCAAGTCTATCAACAATTGAGGCTCTAATTTTAGGCAGAAATCCCATTCCCATGTAACAATCAGAAGCTACGAAAGAAAAAAGAAAAACAAATTTTACAATTAGAATTAAATTAATTGCAACAATTAGTTAATTTCTTACCTCTTTTTTTCTGTCTTCGAGATTTGTGAAGGGCAAGAAGACGCTGGTGGAAAGAGGATCTTTTCTTACCACCGTTACTCTTAATGTTACTAAGGTTGAATTCATCCTCAGATGAACCAGAATCTGAACTTAATTTACTACTACAATTAAGTAAATTACGATTATTACAATTAACGCTTGTTGAGGTAATTACAGCAGATGATAATGGCGAGGGAGATGTTGATGTTGATAGTGGTGGTGGTAATTGTTGGTGTTTTTCATGATAAGTTTCAGAAACTTTTCCAACATTGAATCCGCTTACATGGACCCATGAGGTTTCATGACCTTCCTTCATTGTTTTACTTGAATCATTACCACCGGTGGGATTATTATTACCGCCAATACCTGGTCCACTTCCGCCACAGCCGATTGAATTGTTTCCCATTCCTCCGATGCCCTTGGAACGTAACAATTTAGGATAATTTAACTTTGATTTAATATCTTCAATGTTGTTTGTTAATTTGTTGTTGTTGTTTCCTCTAATTAAATCACCAGAAATGGTTGATCGAGATCGGTTACTTTTAACTCCTTTAATTGGTGTTGGTATTGTCGATGTAATTGAATTGATTGTTGTTGATGATGGAATTGTAGTTAAATTGGTTTTACTGTTTAATTGTGATGTTGATTGTTCAAAAATTGAATAAAATTCGCGGATTTTATCAGCCATTTGTTTATCTTCAGATAATCTCCTTTCAAACTCTTCAATACTTGGAATTGATTCATTTAATTTACGATTAAAAAGTCGATTATGATTAATTTGATTGTTATTCTTTTCCATCCGAGCTTTAATCTCCATCATCATCTTATTGAAACTTTTTAATTCAGTTCCAACTTTTTTATTGATTAACGACGATGAGCTTGATGTAGTTGCTTTTAATCCTTCAGAGTTAATCATCTTATTATTGTTTAACCTTTTAACTTGATGTTGATTGATAAATGATTTGCTTATTAAATTGTTAACATTATTATTGGTAATTGAATCAATTGTTGTTGCTGTTGTTGAATTAAAACGTAATTTAAATCCATCCTTATTGTTGTTAATTTTAATTGCATCTAATGAATTACTTTGTTTAGGTAATGGTATCCTTGTTGGTGATAATTTTGTCTGATTAGTTGATGATGATTTAATCAAGATTGGTTTAGGATAACAATTAATTGTTGTTGTTGAAGGTTTAATTGTTGTAGATTCAATGATTTCCTCGTAGATTGGACAATTATCCTTAATTACTTCATGTTCATCATTAAGGTAAACTGATTGTTCAATAGTTGCTTTATTTAATTGTTTCTCTTCAGGTATTTCCTTTAAATCAGTTGGTGATTGACTTTCTTTAATTAAACCCGTGTTAATTGTTGACGTTGGTGTATTTTTATCAATTAGTTCAGATTTTACTGATTTATCAGGAGATGATGATGAAAGACACTGGATTGATTTTAATGAATTAATCATCATAATCATTGGAGAAATTGACATTTCATTTACAGAATCAGTTGATTGTAATTCATCGGGTGTACAAGTTAAATTTTCATCTGAGTGAACATTTTTCACCACCGTTGACAATTGACCCGATGAACTAGTTGATTGTGAGTTAATTAATGATGTTCCATCATGATTATAATCAAATGATTTAGAAGATTGTATCTGATGGTTGTAATTATTACTATTATTGGTTGAGGTTGTCGTTGTTATTATCAACAATTCATCATCATTAGAATTGGTTAATTGTTTTAAGACAATTTTAGTCTCATTATCAACATAATTAACAGCATCATCTTGATTATCTTCCTCATCTTCATCCTGCTCTTTGACATCTGTCAATGGAGGTGATGAAGATGATGAAAGTGATGATAAGGCTCCAGATGATGAGGGTGGAAGACTAATTTCATCATCAGGTTGTTGTAAACTTGTTCGAGATCCAACTGAACAGAGTCGGTAAAAGTCACCATTGAAATGAGTCTCCGGTGTTAGGCCATCATCGGGTACGGACGAAGCTTGATCGGAGGATATGTAACCCTCCCCACCTCCTTCGTGACTCACATCTACCTCACCCACTTCATCAACACAGGGTGAGATTAAGACACTGTAACTATTTCTATCGTTAAGATTATTAATGTTAATTGTTGAAGTGATTTCTATTTTTTCTGATTCACTTGAATCATCATCAATCAATGGTATCTCTTCAAACGTATCATCATTATTTAAATGTGTGATAATTTGATTGTCATCATCATCATCATCACCATCGCCCTCTTGTTGCTTATCTGCTGATGTTGATATTGATGGCGGTGATGAGGTTGAAGAAAGACAATTATCATTTTCTAATTCAATTGGCTCAGGCCAATCAAGAGATTCATTCAATTTCCAGGTAACCTCAGAATCGTCCCAACGAAGTCCACCTCCGCTTTTATGAAGCCAACGGGAGACAAAACGCTCAGCACTATCTTCATCATCCGCCGAGTGATTTTCATCAGATGAAATGTATTTCATTGTATGAATTGAATTCCCTGTTCCAGTTTCCGTCTTTGGGAGTAAATTTCGGTTCCAGTTGAATCAATATGAGTCGTTGTTATTGTCATTGGAAGTCGAGGTCGATATCGACGACGTTCACAGTAGATTGGCGCTTCCAGGCCATCAGATAGAGCAGAACTAGAAGTAGAAAGTGTTGACCATCGATGGGACTCATCAATTCGCGCTCGATCCTCCCTTTTAATGCGACGTCTAATATAACCAGATGATCGTTTACAAGTCGATGCGAAAGATTGACAAGGATGAGAAACATTGGTTATATCACGATGACGACGGGGAAAGCGACAATTTGATCGACAATTAACATCTACTTGTCTCATTTCCACCGGTGGTTTATCTTGTTTCATGGAATCAGAATATAACTGAGAATCGGAATGCCAACGATTTAACGATTGAGATCCATGGGAAGATGAACTTGACTCTGGTGCCGGTGGAAACTTATGATAAACTTTCATCTTCCTCTTTTGGTCAATTTTATGATTTCTTTTCATTTTTTCCCTCTTTCCTTCATCTTCATCTTCTTCCTCATCACCATCATCACTATCATCATATTCATCTTCATCATCAGCTGTAGTATCTTTAACTGTTTTCATCATCAATGAACCACAATCTGATCCTTTGGAAATGGCACTTTTCCGTCTTCCAATTTTACTCCTCCAATCAACAGAATCGCATTTAACTTGATTCAGTTGATTAGTTTTCCCATCAAGATTAACATCATCTTCAACTTTTCCCATGTGATGATGATGATGATTTTTTCCACTTCTCTTCCTTTTATCTTGATAAATGATTACCTCACGATTATTAACTAGACATCTTGATTCATCATCATCAAAATCAGCGGAAGTTGATTTCTCAGCTGTAGTAATTAAACTTGATTCACAATTAGAGAAACGGTCATTTTTATCAGTAATTAAATTGTCACCCTGATGGTCAGTTGGTGGTTTTGATGGCTGATAAATAAGACAAGGTGTCCACTCAATATCGTCCAAGGTATTGGCTACAGGTCGAGTTACCACCGGAGGGAAAGTGTATCGATGAGCTGATAATTTACCATTAAAACTTTTTCTTGACTTTCTAATGAAATCACAGTTAACAATTTGATTTTTACAATAATTAACTGATTGAGAATCATTTTCCTCTCTTTCCTTGTTATCATTGTTGATACTATGCAACCAATTTGATGATTTATCATCAGCATCACCTTTAATTGTTGTTACTGTTGATTGGGAAGGATTTTTAATACCTGTCGTTGTTGTTATATTATTGTTACAATTAAGTTTAATTGTATCTGCAATCAGTAAATCAGAATCTTTCTCACAAACTAATTCCATCTTATTGTTTTTACGATTATTGTTGATTGTTGTTAATGGTGATGATGTAACCAAACAATCATTTTGATGAGATGATTTAAAAGTTGTTAATCGACTTGAACCAACAACAATTGGATTAACTGTTGACATGAATGTTAATGGAATTGAATTTGTTGGTGATCCGTTAACTCCCATTTTCTTTGGTTCCGATTTAATCTCAATTGTTTCAACTTTTAATTGTTGTTGTTGTTTCAGGTGAAGAAGAGTTGACAATGATGAACCCGCTGCTGAACCTGATGGTGGTGGAGGAGGAGGTTTAATGGTTCGTGAGGGTGTTAAATGTGATGGTGGTGGTGATGAGGTCAGTATTAGAAATGATCGGTTAGTTTTATTATCCTCATTGGTTGTTGTTGTTGTTGATGATGTTACTGATTCTTTATCGTCCAAAATTGAATTGATTGTTGATTCATTTTTGCTTGGTATCGTTGTTGATTGAGAGTTGGCTGTAGTATTGATTGTAACAATTGAACCATTGTTATTGTTTCCAATATCAGACTGGACATCACTGGACATTGTTGAATAGCCTTCATCTTTTGAGGTAAGTTCACCATTTGAGTCAAATGAGGTTGCACTTGAAGCTGGACTATCTTTCTCAAGGGAAACAATTGATTTACTTGATGAACCCGATAATGTCCTAAGGGCTAAATTACCTGGTTTGTTGATTAAACGATTATCACAGTTAATCTTATCAGTTGAAACTGAAGAAGAAGTTGATGAGGATGATGATGAAGATGAAGATGATGATAATGAGGAGGATAAGGTGGAATTGAAATATTTATGGTTATGATTATTATTATTATTCGAGGATAATATAAAAAGAATCCGTTTCTCTAATTGATTTGAAGATGATAATGATGGTGAACAATTAACAGTGTTACTTGATTGAAATAGACTAGAATTTGGATCAAGGATTGACGATGTAATTAATTTCTTAGGTGATTGTGGTGGTGATAATGATAGAGATGATGAAGGTGACCCAATCAGAGTTGAGTTCAAGGCTGTAAGTGTTGAAGTTGAGACTGTGCTACCTGGTGTACATGTTAAGGTGGGGGTTATGGTGGTGGTGGTAAAGGGGTCAGATGAAGAGGGCAATGAGGTTATGGTGGTGGTGGTAGTCAAGGTGGAGGTGGTGGGAGAGGAGGATAAGGTGGAGGTGAAAAGTGTTGAATTGTTTTCAATCAGGTTGTTGATGTACGATGACTTTTTCTGATGATCAAGGTAAGAAACAGAGGAAAGTGAACTCGACGATAACGGTTCTAAATTAATTGTGTTAATTGTTTCACTTATTGGTGTTAAAGGTAAAATTGAATGACTGGTTAACTGGTTGGTTATTGGTAAATTAGGTTGTGATGTTAATTGTGTTGTTGTTGTTGTTTTTGTTTTCGATTTATCTTCTTCTATCTTCCTCCATCGATCAATATTTACATGGGTAAGGTTAAAACCAAGCATTGAGTTATCTTTACTCATGCTCACCAATCTATCTGAACGTTCAGTTTCATCACCATCATCATGGTGATTGTTGTTGTTATTGAATATATGATGATGATAATGATGATCAGGATGATTATTTCCCATTGATCCACAATAATCCGACTCACAAGTTAATGTGATTCCTTTAGATTCATTCATTAAATGACCTTGACCTGGTGGAGATGAATTCATGATTGATACTTCATCATGATTACTATTATTATCCAATAAGGTTGATTCATATTCACTGAAAAATTGTAAAATTGTTATAAATGATTAGTAAATTGTGATCACACAAAAGAGACCTTCTAATTGTAACAATAAACACTTAAGGTAACATAATATAAAATTAACCAGAAATCAATAAAATCATTTAACTATTATTATTGTAACTGAATGGTAAAGGAAATTAACAATTGATTCCAACAATCTAAATGGTTAAGTTCAATTAACTAATTAACCTCAACCAATCTTACTATTTTTTTCCAATTTACTAACTATCAAAAAAAGGTCAAAATCATGGTTAAGTTGAAAAACCCATTGAAACTTTTAAATTGCTACAATCAAATAATTGATCGTTGAATTTTTTTTACGTTAATTGTGATTCCTTTGTATTCAATTGTTATTGGTGATTCTGTTTTGTTTTCTTATGCTTATTGATTGTATTTACCTGATTAATTGTGGTAAATTATTTGTCAAGCTATTTATTGCCATTAATTTGTCCAATTTACTTCGATTATCAACTGAATTAGTTGATGAATTTACTAATTGTTCCGCTAAAAGAAGAGTTAACAATCGATTCTGTTGCTCCAATTCTCGAACTCGTTGACGCAATTGAATACATTCATTTCGATAAGCCTGTAACAATTAAGAATAATAATTAATTCTATTGTGAGTTTATAAATACATAAATCAACAGTAATTATGGTAACAATTAACTTTTACAATTAAGGTATTAACGGGATAGGATAACAAAAGTGTAGGTAGATATTAACCAAAAGAAACTTTTTCTTATAAATTTTTGTTGTTTATTATTAATTTTTGGTTTAAATTGTTTTTGATTAATTGTTGGTCTTATTATCATTTGTTAATTGTGGTTAAGATTAATCAATAATTGATGGTTGATGAGGAAAAATGATTTTTTTTAAAATAAATTGTAATCAATTTAAATCTAATTCTGTTTATGGTCAAGCAGTTTGTTGTTTCAACAAACACCAATTATAAACTATTGGTTAACCTTGACCATACCAATTAAAAAAACTGGTTAATTGTTTACAATTAAAAAGTAACAGTTTCAAATTGTAATTTATCATTTAAACGCCTTCACTAAATTGTTGATTGTTAATTTAAATTGTTGTGATCATTTTTTATTCTAGTTACTTTTGGATCGCTTTCAAAAAGTTAAGCTTTAAATTTGATTAACTTTTGGCCGCCGAAAAAAAAATTAAATAATCCAAAAAAAGTGATAATGTTGACCTAATTGTCCTGGTTACAATTAGTAGATTATCATCAAATTGACAAAGATTTAAGCTTAATCAAGAAGCAAAAAAGCAAAAGTTAATCAGTTTACAATTAATGGATTACAATTAACTGACTAAATTAGTTGATAAACTTTCATAAGAATAAATTTTCATTATATTTTGTTATCTACTCATGACAGTTATTGATTAATCAATCGAGGAGAAACTTAATTGTAACAATCAATCGATGTGTAAAATAAAATTAAGGCGTAAATGGGCAAAAAAAGATTATAATTAATCACAATTAAATTAAATACTTTAATCATCATCATCATCATCAAATGAAAACACCTTAAGTGTTTTCGTTTGAAAATTTAAATCTGATCAAGAGTAACAATTAAGAAATGATTAACACACAGGAAATGCTAACGGCATTATAATAATATGATAAACTTTTAAGAGGAAATAAAAAAGCAACAATTAAATCAAAAAAGCGAAACAATTTAAGTAGTTAATTTAACAACTATAATTTAAATAATCAACGACCAAGAAACAAAATAATTAAGATCAACAATTAAAAACCATCAAACTAATGACAAACTTAACAAAATGAGCAGTTAACTAATTACAGAAAAGATCGTATCAATAATTAAACTTTGCCTTGTAATAATAAATTAATAAAAATTCATCATTTAAACCTCAGTTAATTAACGTTGACAACAAACAATTAAAATTGATTGTCACAATTATTTTCAGAGACAATCAAGATAAACAATCAACAACTTTTCTGATCATCGAGTCTGTGGTTGTTTTTCAATTCCTCATCTTCATCTTCATCTTCATCCTCATCCTTTTTCCGTCTCATCATCATCCTCATCCTCTGACTGTCTAAATCAGATGTTATTGTCTGTCTTCATCATCCTCATCCTCATCCTCATTTTCATCATCATCTCAAAATCAACTGAACCTTTCAATAAACAATAAACATAAGAGAGTAACATTTGAACTCGATTTCCATTCATCCGCAGAACCTTAAAAACAAAAACAAACTAAATCATCATCATCCATTTATCATCTTTTATCATCTAAATGACCCTTTATCATTTACTAAGTCTCATCATCATCATCATCATCATCATAAGCAACCTTGTTAATCTCAATTGATATCATGATGATGGCGAAACAGAATCGGAAGTTACTATGAAATGTAAGCTCATGATGATGATGGAAACGATTCAATGTTATCATTTGGTAAACCAATTTAAATCATTATTATCATTATTACTTTCGGAAATGATTAAGGACAATTAACTTTAATAATATCATGATTGTTAGAAATTAAATTGATTTTTTTTTCTTGCACTTCTTTTCTTGTTCAATTGTTATCATTTAACTTACCTCATTGACTAGTGATGATGTTGATAAGTGATTATCTGAATCAATCGTCATTGTATTTGAATTAAGGTTATCATGTTGATCGTCAATTGGTTTCTGTTGATGCTCATTAACTTGAGCACAATTAGTTGATTGATTTGCATTATTATCATGATGAGTTGAAGGTAACAGCAAATTATCACCAGTAATTAGTTGATCAGGTTGACTTTGATTATCATTTCCTCCTCCTACTACTCCTCGTCTCCTCCTTTTATCAGTACAAGATGATTGAGGTGATGGGCAAGATGATGATGACAATGATGATAAATCAGCATGAAGATGATGTTGATTACGTTGATTGTTTATATTGATCAAATTGTTATTATTGTTTTTAACAGTTTCTTGTGGACTTGATTCATTTGTCAGCTTGACCGAAACTGTTTCCGTTGTGTTGAAACCAACATCGATTTCATTTGGACGACATTGGGTGACATTTTCGAGGTCATTTTCATCCTCTTTTCGCTTATTACTATTATTGCGTCGGGTGAGGCCACTTCTGTAAATGGAAAGATAAACAAAGCAAGAAAAAGGAAACCGTTAGAATCCTTGAGATATTGTTGATTAAAGTAAACAACAGGATGAAAAGTTAACAACACACAAAAACACAATCATTTGCATAAGTTAATCTACTTGACCGAGGAGGAAATAAATAAATCGTAACTAATTAAGTGGGTGGTGGTCAGTTTGTAATATTAATCACGAAATTGTGAGTTGATTGTTAGAAAAATTAAATGATGGATAACAAAAAGAAATCATTTTTCATTGATAACCGCAAATACGGATAACAATGAGTTTTGCTATTTCCATGCTGAAGATTATCAAACTTTTTCCATCTCTATCATCATACTTTTCTTTGGAGTATATATTTGGAATGAAATTCTTTGCGGATATTGATTACAGAGATTATCATCATCATGATTATCTCCACCATGTGAATTATTATTGTTATTATCAATCTGATAAAGTGTGAAATTGGTTAGAAATTATCTCAAAGAAAATGAAATATTACCAAAGGAGGAAAAGCTAAAAGTCCTTATACAAAGTAAATATATAAGATTTTCCTCCTTTTTTGTTGGATGATGATGATGATAAGGATGAAAACGAAAGAGAGAGAGAGAGAGAGAGAGAGAGAGAGAATGAAAGTATTTGTACCTGAGATGAAAGTGAAAAGAAAGGGAGGAGGAAACAGGAAAAAAGAATAAGAGAAGATGAAGAAAAATTCGATTCTTAGAACATTTTTTCTTCTCTTCTCTTCATCTTCTCCACCTACTCTAAGTTATTTAGTCTTTGAGATGAAAAAAAAGATGAAGATAAAGTGATAATACTAAATAATAATAATGGTTGAGGGAGGAGAGAGAGAGAGAAATGAAGATCAAGATAATGGCGATGATGATAAAAGATGATACAGTTTATTGGTTTTGATTTAAAGGCAATGTCAAGTTAGAAATACAATGTAATTTATAAATTGTTTCCCAAAAATGCTCATGTAAATTTCATTACCATGAAAAAGCCTCAGATTCAATAGAGATCATCATCATTTTCATCATGAGAGGTGGTCAGTAAACCTTAAATGTCCACTTACAATGGACAATATCATCATCTAAATCATCACGATCATGATCATAAAAATGATTATCATAACCATTAAGATGGTCAATTGAAAAAAAATAGTTTTCCCCATGAAGAAAACAATGAATATGATATTCAAGAACTATCAAAGTTTCAATGAATTATCTGAGGATTGAGAGATTAATGAGATTAACATGATTATGATAAGTAAATCACCAAATGACAAAGTTATATAATCATCTTCATGTTAAGAGCAAGATTATAATGGATTGATGAAGAAAAGGGAAAGATGATCATCATTATCATGGTAAAAGTAACGGATGTTGTTGTTAATACTTTGAAAATATTAAATATTCATAAACAATGAAAAGTTAATCAAGTGAATGGGCAACGTGATTTACCAATGATTAAAGTGACCATGAAAATTGATCAAGAAGTAGGAGGTAAATTGTATTAAAAAGCGGAAATTATTACAGGTAAATGATTTAATCAGGGTAACCTTGATTCTTAATTGTTGATCATAATCTAAATTAAACATACTCTAAATTGAAAACTTTCAAGCTGATTAACTTTCCGGTTCCTTTAAAGTTTATCACAGGCAATTGAATATTTCGATTAAATTTTAAATTGTTGGTTAATTATCGAGGTTATTTAACTAATTCAGGTCTCGTAGTATTAATTTTTACAATTATGATTAGTTTATATTGATCAGAATTTGGGTTTTTGTTTATTTTTTTGTTTATCTCTTTGCTCTTGATCAACTTGACAATTTAACTCACAAGCGTCAGGCTAAAGGTAATAATTAATATACTATGATAATCATCATCTACGTGGTAATTAAAAAGTAAAATCAATCAACAATCAAGCTAATCTGGTTTTCAGAATGATAACTTTTCATTTTTTTATATATACTTATTCAGGTTCCCAGGTTAATAACAATTAACCCTACGGCAAATTGATGATGATGATTAATAAATCAGACCAGATCAAGGGCAGGGTTGAAATGATGATCAAGATGATGATAAAAATCAAGACTAGAGGCTTAACTGAATTAACAATTTAAAGGTAAAAGTGTTTAACTAAATTACCTCATGATAATCAATCCTTTCAAAGGACAACAATTTAATCTCAATCTTTTGCTTTTAACGACAATTAATTATTTCCTGACTACTTTCCGATAATTTCAATGATAATCATTTCTTAATTGTTGTTATATCTTTTTTTTCAAGTATTAGTTAATCATTGTGGTGACAAACATTTGATAATGAAACTGATCACTAATATTGACTATTAACTTTTGATTGATTGATTGATTGATTAACTGCATATTATAACAATAGACTGATTAAAAATTAATTATCTCTAATTAAGTGTATTTATTAATTGTCTAGCAATTATGATACACAATTAAATTGTTAATCAAACTCCAAGTTGATAGTAATTTAATTGACAGATTATAATAGTAAAAGGTTGTTGTCTGATAATGATTAGGTTAATTAAAACATTACCTCATAAATTAGTTTTAATTATTTCAATTGTTTTCCTGGTAAATAAAAACAACAATAATCATCGTAATCATTAATTGTATTAAGTTCATTGGCTTAATCATGATTAAATTAAATTGCTGTTTGAAATTTAAGAAGCAAATCTAACATGATAATATAACAGTAGCCATAATTGTTACGATAATAATAATTATGATTCAAATTGATTGACAAGAAATCATCAAATTGTTAATCTAATCAATTGCATGTTAAATTTAATTTTTGATTGAAAAGCTTAACTTAAATATGAATTAATTTCTGTAAATTGTTAACCCTGAAAATTTGTCCACGAGAAAAAAGTTTCAATCATGAAAAGTTCACAACTGAACTTTTCATGCTCATCAATTCAATGGTCTCATGAATGATACATGATAATTATCATCATTCCAATTATTACAATTAGAATCAAATGATTTTCATCAAGAAAAGGAAAGCAACAATTAAGGGTTAATTTAAAGTTGAACATAAGGAAAGAAACATTAACAATTAAGTTATCATGAAAATCAGTTCAATTTGTATAATATTATCAATGAACCTGAAAATAATTATTAATATTTGAATGTTGATTGTTGGTTATCAACACGAGACAATTAAGCCAAGGATGATTAATTGATTGTGTATAATATATTGGGAGGGTATCAAGTATTTTCATTGTGGCTTTTCAAATTGTCATCAACGTCGTTAATTTCAACAATTAGTTAATCAAATTGATGATCATGGTTGATAAAAACAATTGGATAATCTTGGATCCAGTTACATATGATTAAATTGTTGTTGTTGTTACTGGTTGATCATCATTAATCAAATGAAGATGATCATGATGATTATCATGATTAAGATTCCAAGTTCAAAATGAAAAATGTATCATGTAAATTGGGTCAGCAAACAGTAATTTGATTAATTAGATTGTAATTAAAACTGTAAATCTTAATCTTGTTTTCATTTTGTTGAAAAATATATTTTTTCATTCAGCTGACTGGTTAACCGTTATAATTGCAAGTGGCTTATTATCATGATTAGATTGTATTTGATTGACATAAATATGATCATTTTGGTCTTGACCATCATTACAAAGCCTGATGGTGATTTAGTTCATGATAAACATCAATCAAAAACAATTACAATCATAATCATCGTTGATCATGATCATCATGTAGATTATACAAGATAAAGATATTAAATATAATCAACATGAAACTGATCAACATTTAACAATAATAATAATGATAATAATAACTACCAATCCTTAATGATTAAATATCATCAACAATCAAGAGCTACAATTATTATTACAATTACTTTGAGTCCAATTAAAGTTGAAGACGAAGAAGCAAAAATAATCAATTAGCAATGTGAATCAAATCAACAACAATTAGTTTCATTATTGGGATTGCTCATTATTATCAATTAGCCAACATCATCAGCATCTTTAATGATTAAGATGATGGTGATTATAATGATGACCACAACATTCAATCATAATTATTATGTACTAAAATTGTTGATCACAATTCAATGTTGGATTGTCAGTCATGTTGATTGTTTACAATTAAATACAAAGGAAATCCTCATTAGTGTTCATTATTTAACTAATAAGATTTATCTTAATCCACCTACACATTCAGTTGATTATCATCATGTTTTATTATTAGGATTCAATCATCATTAACAATCAAAATATTATATTAACAACAACAATTAAACCAGTGGAAGAAAATTAATCTTAATCAGATCTAGCAAATTTCCTTAATCATAAAAGTAAAAACTTACATTTGTTTACACTTGACACAATTAGTTAATTGATTATAATAAGTAGATTTATAATGAGGATCATCAACAATCAAGTTTAATTGTTATCAATGGTGAATAATTAACACTGAACTTAATTTGTGACATTGATTCAGTTGTGTGTTAATCAACTTTGCCAATTTTTTTAAAACTTTGATTAGGTTTTTCCTTTTAACCTTGTAGGTTGTAAAACAATTAACTAAATTAGTTGATTGAATAATAATAATACAGGAAGTAATTGACTGGGAGGAGGTGGAAGGTGAACCGGCGAGGGTGGGAAAAAAAGAAAGAGAAAAAGAAAGAGAAATAATAAAAGTGGGGTAACTTTTTTCTTCCTCTTTTGGATTATAACTTGAATTGGAAAAACAATCAACAAAACTAATGATAATTAACACTGATTGTAAACAATTAAGATGAGAGATAGAGAGAGTAAGGTTGATTAATATGTAGCAAAATAAGAGCCTTGAAGTGATTAACAGTTAACAATCAATTGTTTCAAGCGTTAGTCTACCAGCAATCAAATCACATATTCAACGATAACGATAATCATTAAACTTTTTTTTTTGATAACAATTTACAAATTATTATTACAATCATGGTATTGATAGACAATCGGAAAAGGTATTTAGTATTGGTAACATTGTTACTAACAATCAATTCTCATCAACAATTAACCTAAATAAGGTTATCATAAGAGTGTAATATATATTGTGGGAAATGATTAAATTGATTACAATCAGTTGGATAATGATTGTAATAATAATCGTGATCGTTTTGATAATAATAAAATTCATTGGTAAGGAAATGGTCAGAGAGATTGAGAAACTTGAAAATCGGAAGATTGTGAATAATGAAATTGAAAGATAAACATGATGAGAACGGAAACAAGGTAAGATGAGAGATCGTTGGCTTGTGTCTTAATCATCATCGTCATCATCATTATCATCATCTTCTTCTTGATGAAAATGACTTGGAAAACCATGAAATCGGAAGCATGCCAATAGAGTCATTGAAAGAAGATCAAGAAACGAGCTTGTATGTAGACAGAAAAAAAAGAGGCGAAAGGAAGAAGATAATCATGATGATAAGGAAGAAGAAGAAAGAAAGAGGGAGTGAGAGAAAGAGACTTTTAAAGATAGTAGGAAGTGGATGATAAACAAAAAGAGAGCAAAAAGATTCTAATAGAGAGAGAGAGAGAGGGAAAAGCATCAAGAAAGCACCGAAAGGATGTAAGATGATGATGGCGAAAAAGAAAGAGAATGATGAAGATGATAAATGCAAACACGTCGTAGTAAAAGCATAACGTGCAAGGCGAGAGAGAGAGAGAGAGAGAGAGAGAGAGAGAGAGTGAGTAGTGAGAGAGAAACTACTTGACTCAAATTTCAATTGTAACAATAAAAAAAACGATTTTCTCATCTTCATCTTTGTTTTAAAGTGACTGACCAAAAGTCAAATGACCATATCGTCAAGGTTTACAAGATGATATACACAGATGACCTCAGGGAAAAGTCTCACGGTCAAAGGGAAAGGGATAGATTAGGTGATAAGATTGTTGTGATTATCTCATCATTGATAATCTTTTCCATCATGATGAGAAATATTCATTCCCCTGATTCATTTGAATCTTAAATTTGATTAATCACAACATTCCAGGTGTAATAGATTCATGTTTTCATGTATTATATATAAATATAATGATGATAATCAAGGACATGATAAAATTAATAATAATCATCATGACCTGACCTCTAAAAGAAATGAGATGGACAATCAAGTTAACAATGAGAGTTGAATATTAAAATGATTAATATTAATTCAGGTTGAATATTTGTATTGACTTAAGGTGTCACCTTATATATATAATTTTGGACTTTTGTTCAATTGTTGATGACAAAAAATATTATCATGACAATTACAATGCAACAGTTTAATTGTAAACATCCACTAGATGATAATATTGTTCATGAGAAAATATTTCGCTACTTATAATCAATTTTGGCATCAATTCAATTGTAAACAATTTATAATTAGTTTCAATCATTATTATTATTATTCCTGTTGCATCAAAGTAATTTACCTAACATGTATTTTCAATGGTAATTGAAATTTTCAAGCTCAAATCAATTGATATGATGATTATGATGATGAAAAGGAAGTGAACTTCATGTGAATATGAGAGAGTAGGTGATGATAATAATATTTAGAGAGAGAGATGATGATGATGATGATGATCAAAGGATGAGGTAAATTGAAAATCAAATTGAATTTTAAACTTTCGCAGTGATGATCAAGTTGCTGTTACTTTAATTTCAATCACTATTATCATCATTTTAATGATTAATAGTTAATTTAATCATCATGATAGTTGATCATCTTTTACACAGAAGCATCAACATGATCAGGAATAAGATTGAAAATGATTAGGTGAAAGTGATAAGCTTTTAGGTTTGTTTCTATTAGTAAATATCAAGGAAATAATATATTCATTGGTTGAAGAAAAGGAAGAAAAAAAGTTCAATGAATAATTGAATCATTATCATGATCGAGACATGATGATTATGATGGACGTTGAAAGGTAACTTACAATCAGTAACTGATTTAGATACAATTTAAACATCATCATCATGATAATTATCAATCAAAATGAAATTTTCAGGTAGGAAAAAATGATCGACTTGATGATGAAGATGATAAATGTTTGCCCTTTTTTTTCATCATCCTCATCATCTAATTTAATTGCAAGGTAAATATTGAAGCTCACTGATTATTGTTAAATTGTTGATTGTGTTGATGGTTTACAATTAATTCCGGGTTAATCTTTCATTCATCAAATTTGAAAATTAAATTGAACAAATAGAAACTTTTTTTTTCTCTTCCTAATCATTGTAACAATTAGATTGATTAAATTGATTGTTATACAATATCAATAAATAACCGATCAATGTTAATCACAATCAAATAAAAAAACAGGAGACACATCAAATATAAATGAGCAATTAATCAACAATTGATTCAGTTGATTGGATTGGTTGTGAAAGTGAAACAAAATTGATATTACAGGTGTGGAGAGAAAGATTTGAGCCAAATTCAATCATTAATTTCTTGAATATTAATCTCAGCAAATCAATTATTTTCCATGGTTAAGATAGAGAATTTAATTCTGAGTAGAAAACTATCAATTTTGAAAATTTTCTGAAAAAAAATCGATCGAAAAATTCAAATTTTCGAAAACACTGAAAAACGTGAAATTACAAGATTTTCGGGTTTTTAGTCGCAAATTTTAGTTTTTTCGAATATTTCGAAATTGGTCAAGTTTTTCGAAAAAACTTGATGAATATCTGTTTTCATACACGGAGAATAAGATGGACATGTTGAAATCGAAAATCGAAGATAAAAATTTTCGATTTTCATTTCAGTCAAAAAATAACATTTTTGCAATTTTTCAATTTTTAGTGTTTTCGAAAATTCGAAATTTTTTTTCGAATTCATGTCCAAAGCCACTCAAATTTAACGTCAATTCAAAGACAACTAAATATTCTATTCGAATTGCTGAAAAAATTTTCTTAAACTTGATTGTGCTTTATAAAATTAATGTTTTAATTTGGCTCAAATGATTCTCTCCGCCCCTGTATATCAAGTGAAAAGTTGATCATTTTAATTGTTAAGGTTTTCTTGTTGAATACTTTAATTGTTCAAGTATTAATTAACGATTAATAAGCTTAATCTTGGTGATAAGGAGTAATATGATGAGGTGAGAAAATGAATCAGTCTCATCATGTCTCAGGAAATTTAATATACATGATTAAAATTAATGGAATACAATTAAGAGATTATAGTTTTCAAGATTAACTCAACAAGTTGGAAGATAATTAAGATTTGATTATCATTATGATTAAGATGAATGATGAACAATGGATTCTATGAGTTGGAATATCAAGCAATTTAAAGTAATCGAATCAAATTAATGAATGAATTAAGATATCACTGCAAAAGTAATTAATTGAACTATTTAGTGAGCAAGAGAGAGAGAGAGAGATGTAATTTGTAAGGAGGAGAATGAAATGAAGACAAGGAAGACAAAGATGAGAGGAGGAGGAGGATAAGGTAGAGATGAAGGTTCGGTTGAACATGAGAAAAGATTCTGGACTCAGAATCATTCCAACTTTCTAATTCTTCTCATGGTAATTTAATTCCAAGAGAATCATTAGAACTTTTTTCTTCCTTCTTGTTTCAAAATAAGAAAGAAAAAACTCATTCAGATGACGATGATGATGATGATGAAAAAAAAGAAAAGAAAGTAAGATGTACAACCCATTAAGAAGAGAAGATGAAATACTAATAAAAAAAAGAAAGAAAAAAAATATAAGATGTAAGAGAGGAAAAAGCTTAGAGAAAATGCTTAATATGGAAGAAGAGGAAAAAAAAGAAGCAAAAAGATGAGAAGATTTCGCTGATGATGAGGATGAAGATGAAGATAATATTGATGATGGTGATCCCTTTTGAATTAAGAAACGAAAGGTAAGAAATTGTGATTGAAAAAAGGTGAAGATATAAAATAGAAAACACTAATTAGAAGTTTAAAAAAACTCTGACCTTAAAAAGCCAATACAATGATGAGATGAGAGAGAAAAAAAGTTCTAAGGAAACATTTCATCTTCATCTTCATCTTGATCGTTTTGTGGACATGAAGATGATGTTTTTTGTGGGTGTTAATGATGATAATGATCAAGGTGATGATGAAGGGTTTCCTTTTTGCTCTCTTTTTGTCAGAAAATGATGATGATGATGATGAAAATGGGAGATTCACTTTTCAAGTTCTGGTTAATGATGATCAACAACAACAACAACCTAAACTATGGGTTAGGTTCAAAGGTAAATAGTGGGGCTATTATATAAAAGTCACAGGTAATCATAGTTTTCCCTCTCAATTATATCAAGAGGATGATGATGATGATGCTTTTGAGAAAAATCATCATCATCATCTAAACAGGTTCCTAGGTAAACATAATGATGCAACAGAATGAAAATATTAAAGAAAACATAATCACGCTCCTAAGGTTTGCAAGCGACTGTAAAAGGTAAATTGTAATTGAACAGGTAAATTTTTAGGTAGGTTATTATTAAGACTCATCAACATCTTTGTTGTGTGAGTGTTTAACCTTATTGTCTGATTACAATTAGTGAAAAGATGAAGATAATCAGTTGATTTAATAGACATAGGATGTTGTTGTATTGTAAAATCATGTTCACGATATTGCCTTTTGTGTGTTTGTGTTTGTATGAGTATCTTAATATAACAACAATCATTTTGATTGTGTGTTTCAAACAATTAAACGATCAACATGATAATGATTTATAATTTTGTTTAAAAACTTTTAAACAATAGTTGATTTAATAACAATTAACAGTTGATTGTTGGAGTTGTTCATTTTTTTTACTCAATTTTCATTCATTTACCTTGATAGTTTTGATGATTTAGGTGACAATAGTTTGGCAAACATGTTGGCTTCATTGGTTAATTTAAAGACACAATTTAATAAATTAACTGGTGATGATTTTGATATTAATTGTTTCTTGCTTGCTGATGGTTTTAATTGCTGTTGATTCTTGGTTGAGATTGTTGATTCCATTCAGTGGATGGAGTTTTTTTCTCCTCCTGATTAACTGTATTAGTAACAATTAATGAAGCACAATTTTGAGGTGACAATTAAGTATAAATGATTTAGGTGATTGTTGATTGAAATTTGGCCGAAAAGCAAAAAATTAAGAAAAAGATACAAACAAAATCAACAATCAGAGAGAGAGACTAATACACAACAATTTATATTAATTGTTGATTGTTGGATGACACTAGAGGAAGATTATGTGGACACACTGATAATTATGATCACAGTTAACTAATTGTAATTAAAAACATATTCCGATTGGATCAACAAACTTAAACGACTAAGGGATCACTGAATTTTTTTTGGGTTCGTAACTTAAATTGTTGCTGTTAATTGTTACCGATTAATTTTGATGAGCTTTACAATAATCATAATGATGATATTTTCTTGGCAAAGTGAAGATGATTAGGAAATGGGGGTGGATTAGGAAGATGAAGAAGATTGTAAGATGATGATGATTGGGATAAGGAAGAGATGATGAGGATAAATGTGAATGACTGATGAATGAAAAGGCAACTTAAATGTCATCAACTTGATAAAGATTTTTAATTTTACATGTGATTAGATGAAAAAGATGATTAAGAATAAATTAAGGAAGAAAAAAAAACTTGGATTAAATTGTGATCACATTTTGGCTACAATTAAGTTGAACAATTTAAATTAACAACAACAATTTGTTATGTTATTAGTTGTATTCAAGTTGAAGCAAAAAAGGTTAGCTGAAGAGATGAAGTTAAGACTCTTGAGTCTGGATAACAACTGAAGTGAGTGAGCAACTTTAGAGTGAGAAACAAGAGAGGGAGAGAAAGATGATAATGAAAGGAAAGATGATAAGAGAGAGAGAGAGAGAGAGAGAGTCTTTCTTTTCATACATGATGATGATAGGGTGAGAATGAGGGAGTTAGGGATATGTTATGTCATTTTCTTGGTTACCTTCACTCAACCAGTAACATGTAACATTCACTTTACTCCCTCTAGAACTTTTCCCCTATCATCCATCTCTTTATTTCTCTTTCCCCCTCATCATCTTTCTCTTTCTATTTTAGAAAGAAAGAGAAATCCAATCTCTTTCTTCTTAATTAAATCTTCCTCTTTCTTCATCTTCTTAAGTTACCTTTTTTTTATAATCTCTTCTCTTAACCTCTAAACTTAATCACTCTCACTTTGCTTTCTCTTATTTGCTCACTCTTATCATCATTATCATCATTATACTCTCTCTCTCTCTCTCTCACTCACTCTTTGTGATTAATATTTTTATTACCTTTACCTTAATTATGATAATCAGGATAAATCAATTAGTTAATCCTCTTAATAATAATCAAAATCAACCATTGAAATCAAAACAAATTATTCAAACGTAAAAACTTTCAGCTGCTCCTGTTGATTTAATTCAATTGCTTCTGCTGATTATTAATTATAATTAACAAGCCTTAAGATGATTAATTCATCTTCCTCATCATCTTCATCCTCATCATCTCTCATTGTAAACTAATGTTAAATCACAACAATTAAATGTTGCAATTGTTGTAACAATTAACATGATTGCAAAAGTTTTACCTGAAAAAGTTTCATCAAACAAATTAACTAACTGTTGATAATCATCAATTTTAATCATCATTAAATTATCCAAACAATCAACTAATTGTAAAATCCCTTGAACCTTAATTTTTATATTAAACAGGAGAAAAACTTTTTTTAATTGTTAAAATTAAAAGCATTTCTAAAAAAATCAATTGATTATAAATCATCATCATGAGAAAATTAAAAGTTAATCATAAATTGTGATAGAAAAAAAAATCAATCAAAACAACAATGAATAGGATTGTGATTCTTACAAATAAACATCAATATCCAGGTAAATGAACAATCAACTATGAGGGTAATTGAATTGAATTAACTAAATTGAAACTGTTAACAGTTTGTTTTTTTTTCTCGAAACAATTAACAATCAACTAAAATTAGAGTTAATTATTAATAGATTATCATTTTCCCATGATAACAGAATATCAAATAATATTAACAGGCACACAAAAGCAGCAAAAAAAAACCAGAAACAAGAAAGTTAATCAAGATGATTTGTTAAATCAGAGAAAATAAATAAACTAATTGATCATAAATAACATGATAATCATTAACAATCAAAATGATGATATTAATAGTAACCGATGGGAATTATAAATACAATCACAATCAATTTAAATCGTAAACGTTTTTACCTCCTTAGGCAAAATTAGACATAAACAATTGAAAGATTACAGCAATTAATCAACACAATGATTTATGATTCGTTAATCATTTTGAGAGATTAAGAGGATTGAAAGTAAATCCTATCATCATTACAATCAAATGGAGACAATTAAAATTGTTAGAAAATTATTTTTGGACAGTTTGAACAATCAAGGAAAATAAATTATTAGATAAATTGATTTAAATCATAGATTCGTTGGTAGTTAATCAAGATTAAGATGATAATCTTGATGATGAAGGAAAATTACAATAAACAATACAAATGCCGATTGATAGTTGATTGTTGATATTTAAGGGTAACAACAATTAACAGTAACAATTTAAATTCTTGTGAGAAGCCATTGGCCTGATGGATATTCCATCATGAACCCGTTGGGTCCTTAATGAGCTAAACTAATATCATTATAATCATAATGATGATTATAATAACCTCCATCAGACTGACAATCCACGCACGGGTGAGTACTTCCTCTCTCATCATCATCATCGTCATCATCATTGCTTCAAGGTAAAAATCACTTGTCTTCATCATCTCTCGTACTATGAATTACAATAGATGATGAAGATGATGATGATAAAACAGTTACCAGCAATCAGAAAACAATTCACTTGATATGGTTTATTGTTGTTGTTGATTTCAGTGTAACAATTAACATTCCTGGTAGTTGTTGGTGTTGATCATCATTTAGTTTCAAAATCATTATCGTTACAATTAAGTTAACAATTATATCACCATGTTAATCATTTCACCGAGAGGGAGCAGAATCTTTGTTTTCAAAGGGACAAATGATTATATTGTTGTGATTTAAGTTTAATTATCATAACAATCACAATTTATTATTATTACCTGGTGATGATTAAGATAATTGTTTAATTGTTTGTTTTTTGTATTAACAGGTTTGTCAAGGGTAAAGTTTAAATTTTAACAATTATCTTATTACAATTTAGGGTTAGGGTTACAATTAACTCCTTAAATTGTTTAATGATTAATATTCAACAAACATCATTCAGTTAAATGATAGAGAGAGAGGGGGGAAGTTCATTGATTTGATCACAATTAGTTGATTATGAAAATATATTACAATCAGAAAGATTGGAAGAAGATGATTAAGATGAAAAATTGGACTAATTGTTAACAATTTGGTTATAATTTAACCTTGAAAAATGTAAACACGAAAAAAAATCAAGATCAGTGGTGTGTTGTCAGGATGATCAGTTTGATTGTATTAATGAAAACACAACAATTCAACAAATTCAGTGATTTGTAAATGATGATAAACAACCAACATGATACGATTCATGGGTGGGAAACCATGAGATGATTTTAAATAAAGGAAACGGAAGGAAATCAATGGAATAAAATGGATTACATGTGAATAGAAAATGGAGATTGAGTAATGGATAATAGAAGAAGAAGAAAAAAACAAAATTCTGACCCAGAATTTTCACTCTTCCAGATAATCTATATGTACATACATGTATTCATGAGATATACACATGATATACATGATAATCATGGTGAAATTTTTCATGTATCTGAATAAATATACATGTATTCAATTCATTTCCTTTTACATTATAAACTCATTGAAATTTGGAGCTTATTTTTTTATACTATTTCTTCAATGGAAAGTGAAACCAAGGATGAAATGGATTTCATCATGAAGAGCAGATGATGAATTTCATGGATCACATTCAGAATTGAGATATTGATCATGATGAGATTTAAAAGTTAT
The DNA here is from genome assembly GCF_014898815.1 of Panonychus citri. NCBI lineage: Eukaryota > Metazoa > Arthropoda > Arachnida > Trombidiformes > Tetranychidae > Panonychus > Panonychus citri. The sequence continues at coordinate 2,286,866 of NW_026515543.1, read as the reverse complement.
CATGATGATGATGAGTGATGTTGATGATTAAAAGGATGAAAATTAATTAGGTTATGGTGTAAAAAAAGGGTAAAAGTATTAATGAGATAATGTAATGAAAAGTGATCAAGATGAGGATTAAGGATAAGGATCATCTTCATCTTACTGGTCATGATTAGCTAATCTCTTTTATCATCCTTATCATCCTTCATCATCTTTTTTCATCTGCATCATTTTTGAATAAAAACAAGGCCACTAAATTAAAGCGTGATTGTTGTTGTTGTTGTGATTAAGTAAATTGTTTCCGGATTATTTTTACTGTTGATTGTGATATCATCATAATTAAGAGTTGAATTGAATAGCATGGATGATGAAGATAATGATGATGATTATGATGATGATGATGATGATCGCCATCATCAACGTGAGATGATAAAAAAGCGGATGCTATTCAACATTGATACAGATATTGAACAATTAAATTAAATTGTATTATCATGATTGATAAAATTACCTTTGTAAGTGTATAGCCAAGCACATAGTTAATTAATAGTCAACAATTAACATCAATGTTAATCTTAGTTTGATTGGATCATATGTTAATTGTTTATACTCATCGATTTGCTATCAACTAATCAACGTTTTTGATTTTTCTTAATCACTTTTATATTTAGTGATTATTTTTAATAACAATCAACAAAATCTTAATTATCATATTGTTTTAATGATCAAAAGTGATGATTAAAGTTAATTATTCAAAATAACGTTGATATAATATAATAAATAAAGTATAATCTTTAACCATTATCTTAATTGTGAATCAGTAAATCTTAATCATAATGATAATCATCATGTCCAAGATTATCCTACTATTATAATGCTAATCATAATTATATCATAAGCAAGACCACCAAGAAATTAAAAATACAATTTAATAATAACAAATGAATTTAAAAATCGGGTTAATTGTTGAGATATGTTGATTAAAATAAACATATAACATTATCATTAATAATGATTTGATTAACTAACAACACTTATCAACAACACACCTTAAAATGATTTAACAATTTAACTTTTTGATTGTTGGTTTGATGTTGATTTGTACCCGAAAACTATTGGTAAACCTTAATGGTAATTTGTTAAATTGTTGGTGTAACAATCAACTAACAAAAGTTTTAATTGTATAAGTTGAAGGTAAAAAAGTTTTTGATATTCAATTGATTAAACTGAATCATGTTAATCAAACGTTTAATCATCAACTTGAATGTTAATCAATTTGATTAGAAAGGAAAAATTTACCTGATAAATTGTATATTAATAAATATATAAAAATCGTTAATTGTTATTAGTTAATTTTTGATGATTAAAATATATTAATTCTGAAACATGTTAATCTCAAGTGAAAGTTTTTACTTAATTGTTAGCAATCAATTTGATGATCATTTTTGTTGGCTGATAGGATTCAATTATTAATATGAACATGAAAAACCAGATTAACAGTTAATTAATCTTTCAATGATTAACAATTAACTTTAATAAATAATTCAATGTATTGGCTATTGATTTAATCAACAATATCATCATCATTGCTGTCGTTAATTGTTACAATTAAGGTGCAGACCAAGGATGATTAAGGTTACAAAGAGAAATAAAAAATAAGGTTAATCAATGCTAATTGTTACAATTAAATACAATGATAAATTATCAACCCTTAAATAAGATCAATCTATTATATACATATAGCAATTAGATTTAATTCAGTTATAGTTAATAAATCATCTTGTTTTTTATTATTCGGTGTCACCTTAATTTTGATAGTTAACAGAAAGTTAATTAGGAAAAACAATGAGACCCTTTTGATTATGGTCATTAATTGTTCGTTGACTTTAATTGTTGCCTAATCATTGTGAGGACATTGAAATCCAATGGACACAATTAAAAATGATTAATCATTAACCATTAAGACAAGAGGTGGAGAGCAATTAACTAACTAAAGGTTAAAACTGATAACATTGATAAAACTAAAAGGTAAACACAAAGGTAACTTTTTTAAACAATTGAATTGAAAATGAATTAAGTTAATTGTTAACACCCAACAAAGTAAATCATGAGTTGTGATTAAACGTAAATATTAATTATATATGAAAATTTGTTAATCATGATGATTAAAATTTTCTCATCTAGTAAATATTAATTTTGTGATCATTGTTGATTCAGTGGGATTTGTAATATTTGATGAAAAAAAACACAATAGGAATCAAAACATGATTTGAATAAATGTTATTAATACAATCAACAATTTAATTATATTCATCAAAAGTTAATGACAATTATTTCCGGTTACACACTGAGTATATGAGTTTCCAAGGGATTTTTGTTGACAGGTAATAAAATTATCATTCAACAGAAAGTGAGATATGAATATTATCATCGTGATTATCAACGTTGATAATTAACTATCAGGGTGAAATATTAACCATGCAAAACGATAATTATGTCAATTGTGTGTCGTCCGTTTGATGACCGATATCGTGTAAGATGAATGGCCTGGTGACCTTGGGGGGAGATTTATCATCATTTCATCATCATCATCATCATATCACAATCAATATTTACTCAATCAGTGTATTAACCTGACCAGGGATGGAGATCGGATCATGTTGATGAATTAACTTTACTTTTAACATTTGGACTATTAATTGTGTTTCTTGATTGTTGCTAAATTGTTTGGGTAAATATTTTAAATGCTTCGCTTTGATTGTTGCATCGTTTCAGATTTGATTGTAATTAACTTTGATTTTTTTTCGAGTTTCTGTTTTTCCTGATTCTTTTTTGCTTTTGTTGTTGATGCTGATTCTTGATTAGTTTGACTGTTAGTTAACTAATTTGGTTGATTAACTAATTCTTTGCTTGATTTGATTAGTTTTTTCTTATATTGTTGAAATTTTGACTTAATTTTTTTTTGCTTCTTACTTTGATTACCATTTCATTAGTTAATCAACCGTTAATTATTTGTTACGATAATTAACTCAAAGTGTATATTGATTGTTGGGTGATAAATTTTCTTAATCATAATTGGATTAATCACCCTTATTGATGATTCATTATTAATTATTTACAATCAGCTAGTAAATTGATTACAATTGAGATTACGTTTTATCAATTCTATCAATCAAATTAAAAGTAATTAAAAGAACTGGTCAATTTAATTGTTTGGTTTAATGAGCCCAGACAATTAATTTAAAACTATAAGTAGGAAATTATAATTCATAGGTTGATTTGATTATCTAAATGTAATTAAGGTCGGAATCTGATTACAATTGTAACGGTAAATAATTAATTGGGAAAATGTAGGAAATTAAATTTAATCATCACCATAATCTAAATCAACTAATTAACTGTAAATTGAAAAAGTCTAAAAATATCAAAATCAATTGAAATGGTTGAGATAACACACCAAACTAAATTAAATTTGATTAGTTAAATTAAAATAATAATCAAATTGTCGATAGAAATCAAATTGAATATAAATGAAACGTATGTTTGTTAATTAACTTGCCAATTTAAATTGTTAAGGTTTAACAAACAATTAATAATTTCAATCATAATCTAAATAAGAAAAGGTCAAGATTAAATTGTTAACCAATCATTTGCATGTCAAGATCATTGAATTAATTAATTGTTAATCATTTTACAATAACCATAATCGTGATAGTTGATTAAATCAATACGAAACTTAAATTATCATAATTGTAAATATTTTCATCGCTGACAATTAACTTGACAATTAATCATAAACAAAAAAAAATCTGATTGACCTTTTCAATCAGATTTAAATTGTTGCTCCACAATTAAAATAAAACAATAATAATAATAGAAATCAAATTAAATCATCAAAGTTTTAATCATGATAAATTAATTTAAACTGATTTTAATCAGAAACTTTTTCTTCAATTGGAAACAATTAATTATAATGACTTTGTTAGGGTTATATGGTAACAAAACCAAGATCAATAAGAAAATAAGAAAAGTAATAAGGGTAAAATCAGGCTATCACTATGCAGTTACTGACTGAAACCAATGAACTGTCTATTAATTGAACACTAGAAATTTCAATATAAATGAACTTTAATGAAACTCACAATGAACTTTAAATTGGGAAAGAATAAAGGTAAAGGTAATAAACAATAAACGGGAAACTTAAGTGAAAAGGTTATAGTAGAAAAACAATAGAAAATGGAGTTGAGGTTTAGGAGAGTTTGAGATACACACAATGTATAGAAAAACAAGCCACGAGTCTTTTGTAACTTAAGGACTAAGAAAATTAAGAACTGACTAATCTTTACACTCATTAGCTTTTTATACTTCATTGTATGTCCTTCAAATCTCTACAAGGTTACACTCTTGACCAATGGGTTTAATTGGTGATTGATTAAGGACAATAGAGATAGTCAATGATGATGTTCTTATCTGATTTGATGAATAAAGAGGGGAAAGTAGACAGTCGATGACTGTAATCCCTTACAGATCCCCGCACTTTGATTTACAACCGGACTCTTTTTTGGGTTCGTTGTAAATAGGTAGTCAGAGCTTGTCTACGTTCAACTGTTAATTTGTATGGATCAGGGGTTTCAAAAACTGGAGTAGGTTCTACATGTAAGTTTGGTTGATAGAGTTGTTTCATGAGCTTAATTCTTCGGGCGTATCCGAAATCGTATGGTCCTACTTTCATTTCATTTGGCCAGTCTCCGATAATTTTCATCGTTTTATAGAAGTCTAGACATATGATTATTCTGAGGCCATTGGAAACCATGAAATCCCATTGCTATTGGCATAGGTGCAGGTAGCAGTCGTTTGACTGCTTCGATTCTCTCGAAATCCAATAGATAAGCGTAGAGTGTGTATGAAGCATCGACGAGTGGTGAATGGAAAACATTTTGAAGTTCTCGATTGAATAAAAGGAACGCCACATATTTAAGTCCTAATGATGCTTTTCGTTCAACGCGAGTGTTGAAATATGATGCTACACAAATGATTCGAGGTAGAAGGAAAAGATGATCGTTGATAGAGAGGAAAATGTTCACAAAATCTCCTGTTTGTCCTGAGACAATAATACGATCGTATTGGCGTAAGATGTTGATGATGGTGACACGAGCCTTCTTAAAGCATTGACCTTTAGCAGCGTCGGCGGGTTTAAGATGGTGAAACTTTGTACCGAAGTCGACCATTGCTGAAGATGGATGACGAATTATATCATGATAAGCTATTCGACCTGAAGCGTCTATGATTGATACCCAGAGAGGTGCTGAATATGCTTCTCCATTTTTCATCTTCAATTTGCAGTTTTCCAAGTCAATCGCACAAATTTTAAGTCCCATATTTTTGGCTTTTACTGCGTTTTCTGATATTTGCTTAGCATAAGCTTGAGGTGGAGCCATTGCTGAAGTCGATGACTTCACAATTTCGTTGAGTTTAGCGTTATGAAGCTTTGCCTTTCTGACTCTTTCTTTTTGATTCCATTTTTCAGGATTGTTCTTTTTGTAATGAAATGATTGTTCAGCATTGAATGATTTGAAATCGGTTCTCATTTCTGTTACTTTAGGAGTTGGTCCTTTTGAATCAGGCACGTAAGCTATTGGTTCACTAAATTCATAACTTGAACTTGCGGTTGATGTTGAAGGTTTGAGTGAGTACAATGAAGTCTGTGACTTCAATTGTTCGTTAACTGGTTCTGGAGTTTCGTTGAACAATCTTGGTCGAATTCCTTGTTCTCTTTCCTTCTTTCTATGTCGAGCTTCTCTTCGTTTATCTGCTACAGTTCGATAACGATAATTTGTTTCCATAGATTTTTCAAGCTCTTTAGTTTTGGCACTTTGATACTCTTCGTTAATATTGTTCCATTCGTCTTCATCTTCACTATCACTGACCATTGGTTCTGGTTCGCTTGTTGACGCGATCGGGTTTGGTTCATAGTTGGAAGTTGAAGGTGTTGGTTGATCAATATCATCATTAGAAATTGTAATTTGAAGAGTTGATTCTGAATCCTGTTCAATAGGTTCAGGTTCTATTTCTTTTTCAACAAGAGATGATTGAGTTGACGTTGATGCAATCGGTGATTGCAGGTCATGGTTGCGGAAAAATTCATTCCATGATAAGATCAATTTCACTTTTCTCTTTTGATGAGGTTCTTCTGGGTGTTGATCGGCTTTTCGTTTTGTTGAAACATTTGGAACAGGTTCAACTTCGATTCTGGGTCTTTGTTCAAAGCTCTCTTTCCAGAATAAGCTTATTTGATCGCCAGTTATACCATCAGTTGATAGAGTTTTGGTGATTTGATTGATGTTATAATCGTGGTTAATAGGATCGATTGGGTTTGAATATTTCCCCAAGATATTCTGAGTCAAACTTGAAGTCAATTGACTTCATTTTGCAGAACTTGGCCGAATGTGATAAGGCGACTTCATATTTACCAGCAAATAAACAATTTGAATAAACACATCGAACGTCGTATTTGTTGAGATCTGTTTGTGGTAAATTGATGAGTAAATTGTTCAATGGACAGGATAGAGTTAAACATCGGAATAATTGTCCTTCTAAGTCCATTACTTTCACTTCCTTGGTTGATTTTCTGCGTTGTAGCTTGTAAATCACTACCATGAAATGAGCACATTTTATACAGTAACGTACTGTACATGTTGAACAAGCTAAAGGTTCTCGCACTAATTGAGAGCACAATCCACAGATATCAATTGGTCGAATCTCTGTTGGTGTTTGATGAAGAGTAAATCCTGGTTCTGGTTGAACAATATCGATTGCTGTTTTCAGAGTTTCTTCATCGTAGGTTGCCCTTGCAGTGACTTTTTCCTTTATGAATTCATTGAATTCAAATCTGCTAGAGATACTAACTGATCTTTTCTCCATGTTTTGTTGAGTTTGTGGTGTCAACAATTGTTCAAGTTGTTTCGATGGATATTGGTCACTCATGTTGAAGAGTAAATGTTGGTTGAAGTCAATGACTTCAATTGTTCTTGTTGTCACAGGAAATGTTGAAAACAAATTGAATAAAATATCAGAACTTGAATGAGTTTCTTGTTGAAGAACAATAAAAATAATTAAGAGCACAAATAATATGTAATTAAACACAAATAAATTGAACTTGAATTGATGTGAAGGTGATCGGTGAACGAAATGTAACTGGTGATGTTCACTTTGGGTGATTGATTTAAATACTCTTTGGGTGTTGAAGGTTAAACTGCTTTTAAAAGCGATGAGATTGATTTCAAAAGCTAATTGAAAATCAATTAAAGCGGAAATGATGACAGTTTTAGCTTGAAAAGGCTTAAACAAAGAAGATCTAGTTGCTTTTTGACTCATATGACCAATTAAGTTAATCATCGATTGTTGTCTCAAGGCGATTAATTGATAATTGAAGTTATTAACTTCATCTTTGTTTGACTTTGTTTTCTTTGTTTGATTGTCAATTGATATTTGATCTTTAGTTAATTGTTTTGCACTTTTCTGTTTAAAATTTCGTTTTAAAATTTTGATGAGATGATGATGTTTGGATGATTGAGTTAATTGTCAACTTTCCTGGTGATCAGATTGATGTTCATTGAAGTTACTAACTTCATCTTGATCGATCTCTGAACTTTTTTCCATGAGTTTAATGTTCACGAAATTAGATTTTTCAGTTTTGTGATTTCTGAAATTCATCATTTTAACTGCGGAATCATATACTTCAAGTATAACGTATTTTCCTTCAAATTTTTCTGTTAGTTTTCCTTTAAATGGAAAATGGACTTTCTTTGTTACAATGTCACCAATTGAAAATGGAATTTTCTTAACTTGTTGTTCCGATAGTCGTTTTTCTTGGATTGTTGTTAGTCTTTCTCTTGTTAATTCACGAACCTTATCGATGTCATCGGTATCTTCATTCTCATGAATATTGAATTGATTTAGTAACGGGTTTTTTGGTTCGACGTTGAATAACATTTTGTGAGGAGAAAGTCCAAGACTTTCGGTTGGTGTTGAGTTGTAAGAGATGATGATCTCACGAATCTTTTCGTCCCAATCTAGTTTTCTTTCAGAATACATTTTTATTCGAGTACCAATAATACCATTAACACGTTCGACTAATCCTTGTGATTGAGGGCGATATGGTGATGACCTTTGGTGTTTGATACCGTTTTCTTTCATGAAGTCTGAGACTTCAAGTGAGATGAAAGCTGGTCCATTATCGGTTTGAATTACTGTGGGTATTCCGATAAATGTTGTTAGATTGTTAATGAAGTCAATGACTTCCTTGCTTCGTTGATTTGGATAAGCTTTAGCGTAAGCGAATTTAGTTAATACGTCAACAGAAACTATCAAATATTTGTTCCGTTTCTTTGATGAAGCATAAGGCCCTTGAATATCGATCTGAACTCTTTCAAAGGGTTTCGATGGAATCGGCATTGGTCTTCGTATTTCGTGATTGACCGTTTTAGGCTTATACTTGATGCACTTGATACACTTTGAAATCTTATTTCTAATGATTTCTTCCATGTTAGGGAACCAGAAGGTTGATTTGATTTTCTTTAGAGTTGGTTTAAGGCCATAATGTCCTCCAATAGCGTTGTCATGAAAACTTTGAAACACTTTGTTGATCATGTTGTGTGGTAAAACAATTGCGAGTTTACCGTTTTTACACTTTCTGTATAAAACCTCTTGTTTGATACAAAATTTTTGTTTCAATTCGCCATCATTGGTTTGCTTAATTAAGCGTTTAATTGCTGTATCTTTTTGTTGTTCAATTTTGATTGAAGGTTCGTTGTCTCGTAAATTTGGATCAGTATCGATTTGAACTTGATAGATGAATTTGGTGATAGTGTGTTTATCGATGATATCTGGTTGTTCTAATTTGTTGTTGATTTCGTTTATCATTTGTCGAACATAAGCAATTTTCATCTTTTTATCACTTTTTCCTTGTTGTTCAGTTTCACTCAGATCTTCTTCTTCTGAATGATTTGTAGAAGTCGATGACTTCTCATTGTGTTCTGTTGAAGTCGAATTGACTTCAGAAACGTAGTTGAGATACTTGTAGAAATCTTCTTCTTGAAGTGTTCCAGCTTTTTTATTCTTCCATTCAGCTGAACGTGAGAAACAATCGGCGGGGTGAGTTTCTCCTCTGGCGTATTCAATTGTATAATGAAATTGAGCTAATAGGTTTGCCCAACGATGCAGTCGTGCACATTTAAACTCTGTTTTTCTGAGACTGCAAAGAGCATGATGATCACTGACGACAATGAACTTTTTTCCGATGAGATAATGAGTATATTTCTTTATACCGACAACGACGGCAAGGCATTCTTTTTCCGTTATTGTATATGAGAGCTGGTGCTTCGCGAGTTTTGAACCGAAGTAACTGACTGGTCTCCATTCGTCGTTTTCGAGTTGAAGTAACATGCCACCAACGGCGATAGAACTGGCATCGACCATGAGTTTATGCTCTTTATCTGGATTGTATTGCGCTAATTCACAATTTTCGATTAATGAATCTTTGATTTTCTGCCAACAAGCTTGATGAATTTTCGTCCATCTCCAGTTATTCTTTTTAGCACATAATTCAAACAGTTCAGATGCTAATGTTGAATAGTTAGGAATGAACTTGGCCAAATAGTTGAACAATCCCAATTGTGATTGAAGTCCTTTGACTTCACGAGGGGGTTCAAATGCTTTAAGTCGGGCGACTTTTTCTGGATCGGGTTTCACTTTGGAACCACTTATAATGTGTCCTAAAAATTTAATTTCGTTGTAACCGAACTTACATTTGTCTGGTTGTACTTTTAGGCCATGTTGTTTGATACGATCGAAAACTTTTGTTGCATTTTCGAGTAAATTGTTGAAATCTCTTCCCAAGATTACCACATCGTCTATGTAGGCAAGGCAAGTGTGATAAAGTAAATCACCGAAGATGCGATTCACGAATTCTTGGAAGTAGGCTGGACTGTCGGCTAGTCCCATTGGTAATCTTTTATATTGATATTTACCACTTTCTGTCACGAATGCTACTTTTTCACGTTCTGAAGGGGCGAGTTCAATTTGATGAAATCCTTGAGAAATCGATTGATATGAAGAAATTGTAACCTGCTAACGCTTGAATGTGGTCATCAACATTAGGCATTGGAAACTTTCGAGTTCTACATATTGCATTTAGCTCCACAAAACTTGTGACCAGTCGATGACTGCCATTCGGTTTTGGAACGAGAAAAGCGGGTGAACATCCACGAGATTTTGATCTTTCGATAATATCGTATTTCATTAGTTCTTTGATCTTTTCGTCCATAACTTCACGCATTTTAGGTCCAAGACGATAAGGGTTGCACTGTGGAATAGGGTTGAGTCCAATGTCGATTTTGATTGGCACTACATCACTTGTGATCTTTCCGAGATCGTATTTATGAGTTGAGAACACTTCTAAATATTTGTTGATGAAATTTAACATCATTGATTTTCTTGTTCGTTGAGGGTGGGTGAGATTGTTTTCATTAACACTGAGATCACTTCTTTATTTGATTCTGGAAATTCATCTCTCCGTTGATTTAATTTTCTCTGTTGAACTGCGACTCGATAATCTTGTTGAACATAGTTGATTGTTGTGTTGAGTCTTTTAATCTCGTTTACGAAACTTTGGATTCGATTTCTACGATTAGCTTTCTTAATCTTTCTTTTTGATATCTCTTTCGTTGAGTTTTGATCGAGCGATTGTTGGATATTCGATGATTGATCTGAAGTTGGTAACTTCAATTGATCGGGTTTTAATTGTATGGGTGGTTCAGGCTCGTTGATTTGAGGTCCGTAAACACTAGGAAAATAGTTGTTGAATAGATAGGCCCAGCATCTGATGTCGGGGCTTCGAATTTTTGTTTGTAGAGGTTGACCATGTCGTGTGATCGTGAATTTTCTGGTTTCTTCGTTGCCAATGATTGAGGCTGAAGCACTATGGATGAAGTTCTGGCCTAGGAGAAGGTCGTAACTCAGGTCGTTGAATATGAAAATTCGTAATCCCGTTTCTCTATAACGAGGATAAACCTTGATGAAAATTTGAGAAATACCGATTGACACTTCTGGCTTTTCACTGAATCCTCGGAACTTTAAATGAGACGTACGGTAGATCCACAACTTTAGTTTCTTTGCCATTGATAGTGACATTAGTGAAGTACCAGCACCAGAATCGACTAATGCTGTAATTGCTTTCACTTCTTCACTATCGGTTGGATACACTACTATAGTTGGATCTGTATTATTTTCACTATTAACTGAGCGAATTTTAATGCAATCACTGATTGCAGCCACTTGTGTTTTAGTAGATGTTTGTGGCGATAAGTTTATCGGTGATACTGTATTTTCAGTATTTGATGTTTGTTGTGTTGATAAAAGAGTACTCGATTGATAGACTTGTTCACGTGCTTGGTCATTTGTTGAGCGTTGTGATGGGATTGTGAAAGCTTTGATCGTTATCTCCTCTTTCTTGGGGTCTTGAGTATCTTCATCTCTTTTTCGTGTTCGACAGTCTTCGACTGTATGGCCAACTCTGTTACAATATGTGCAGCTTACTGAAGCGTCGTAAGGCTTTCGATCTTTAGGGTTTGATCTCTTTTGGCTGTTTTTATCGTTTCTCGGTTTAGAGTTGGTTGCTTGAGGAGCAGTTGATTGACTGCTTAGCTTTCTGCTGTTGTAATTACCCATTGCGGTTTTAAGGTTGTCCAATGTCATATACTCCATGTTACGGGAAACAGAGATTTTGAGATTATCTGGGAGCGTATGCATTACCATGATGACGATACCTTTTTCTTGAATACCTGGGATATCAAGTTCAGCGGCGGCTTTGATTTTCTCGACATGAGATGAGACATTATCTCCTTGTTTGAATTTACAAAGAAGTAAAGTCTGAAGAGCTATTACCTGTTCGTGTCTGCCAATGTGTTTCTGCCTTAGTTTGTTACAAATTTCTTTGAAGGTGATGTTTGGTTGTTCCATGTGAAGTCGTTTGACTTCATGTACATGGAGATTGGTAGCGAAAGGGCCAATAGTTTGAATGCGTTGAGATCATTGTATTCGTAAACCTCGATTTTTGATTCGAATGATTGTAGCCATAGGTGCAGGTTATCTCCTTCTTTGTAAGGGCGTAGAAATTTTGTTGGATCGGCTGGTAGATAAAGCTGTTGGATTGTGTTGATCGGAAAGATCTGAGGTTGAGCGTTGGTGCTTTGTGCCATTTTGTTTGACACGTTTGAGTGTTGATACTCTGTTGGTCGTTCCATTTTGGTTGGAGTACGTTGATGATGAGCGAAGATACGTGGTGTGTGATATGTTTTTGTATCTATCGGGGTTGTTGAGATGATGGGTGATGAATTGGTTCTTCCCGTTGATTCACCAGTGGCTTTGTTGTTTTCTATGTTGAAATTGTGGAATAGTTTTATCTGTCCATCCTTGAGGTGACCTCTTAAATCTTCTGAAGTCAAAGACTTCATGGTAATATCATCGTCGAAGTAGTTGAGACGGATAAGCTCTTGTAAACTAGCTTCGGTCATTCCAATTCCTCGTAGTTTTTTCATCTGTTCTGGACAATCGTACCATTTGTGGTTGAATGTTAGCTTACGATCTAGTGGAAGGCTGAGTGGTTCATCGTATAGAGTTTTCATTGTGATGATCACTTCGTGATATCTCCTGTGAGAACGTGTCCTTGAAGATCTTTGGTATGCCAACAGCGGAAAGAAAATGTTTGTTTTCATCGTCTTTACCAAATTGTTCAATGGTTACTTCTGGTTTATCGGCCATCATGATGTCAGATGAAAATGAGTAGAATGATGATGATTCGGAGGTTGTTGTTGAGTTGAAATCGGCGATTTCAGATGAAGAATGTGTTTTTCACTTTAGCTTTTTATTTGTTGTAGCTCACTTAACACTATTATTCACTTAGAGACACAGAGACTCGAGCATCTCCACCATTTGTTAGGGTTATATGGTAACAAAAACCAAGATCAATAAGAAAAATAATAATAAGGGTAAAATCTCAGGCCTATCACTATGCAGTTACTGACTGCAGAAACCGGCGAACTGTCTCTATTAATTGAACACTGGAAACTTCAATATAAATGAACTTTAATGAAACTCACAATGAACTTTAAATTGGGAAAGAATAAAGGTAAAGGTAATAAACAATAAACGGGAAACTTAAGTGAAAAGGTTATAGTAGAAAAACGATAGAAAGTGGAGTTGAGGTTTAGGAGAGTTTGAGATACACACAATGTATAGAAAAACAAGCCACGAGTCTTATGGTAACTTAAGAGCTAAGAAAATAAGAACTGACTAATCTTTACACTCATTAGCTTTTATACTTCATTGTATGTCCTTCAAATCTCTACAAGGTTACACTCTTGACCAATGGGTTTAATTGGTGATTGATTAAGGACAATAGAGATAGTCAATGATGATGTTCTTATCTGATTTGATGAATAAAGAGGGGAAAGTAGACAGTCGATGACTGTAATCCCTTACAACTTAATTAACTTAATCAACAAAAAGTTGAAACAATCAGGTAATAACCAACAATTGGAATCAAAACTTTTAATTGCAAACAATTAAAACTTAACCAACAATCAAAAAATGATGACTTGAGATTAGATATGATTATTTATATCAACACAATTAAAGTTAATTGTTACCCATTGATCAATCCAATATAACCTAAAGGTATATACAATTAACCGTTATCAAGATTATATCGGATTTAATAGCAATGATAATCAGTTGATCATCTTCAGCCGTTGATTATTAATTATCAGCAACAATTAAAGGTAAGATAATCTTAATCGTGAACCAATGATAGCCCACGAAAAGTAAATTATAATCATGATTAAAAATTTGATCGATCGAATTGATAATTAAATCGTAACTATTTAAATTGTTATTAATCAAAGTGACCATTTCCCGGTAGACATAAATCAAATGAGCAACAATTAACTAATTACAGCTAGCACATGGAAGAAAAATCAATGATTATAAATTGAAATCATGATCAAAGATGATCAAAGATTAGCATTATGATGATGGATTAATGATGATTAAGATTAAGGGAAAAAGGAAAAGTTTGAATCTTTGCCCAATTGGCCCAAATTGTTGGCTTAAAAATTAATAATCAGAGAGATAATAATAATCTCTGTGTTTAACCCAAAAAAATTAAGAAAAATAGTCCAAAACCCCTGAAACAATTAACCCTCAACAATTACGATTGTTACATTTACAACTCATCAATGTGATTTACAAATGTAAACAGAATCAAGGTAACAAATTGTTATCCAAGTGAAAGTAAATTAAAGTTAATCAATTGTTTTCTCCCAATAAAACAACAACAATCTAATAAATCACTTAATCGTTGATCAGTGTAAATAAAACAAAATAAAAAGCCCATAGGTAAACAATGTACACAGAAATAAACATGTTAAAATAAGCAGAAAGATAAATCTAGTAATAAAAAGCTCATGTCGATGATGATTATATGATCAAGGATGAGGCTGAAACTGATGAACTTTTTGTGAAATGATGAGGAACCAGTGATGAAACAAACAGATATCACGATGCAGTTACAAAGCCACTTCCATGATGAGAATCCTCATCATCATCATCATCATCATATACCCACCAGCACCACCTCCACCACCCACCTATCAACCAACCAGATCCTTAAAGGTAAGATGATGAAAAAAAAAACACACACACAACAAGTAATTTGTAGTTAGAGTATCAGAAACCATTTACCTTGGAAAGTTTTACTCACAAGAAAACCTCATGAAAAAGTTACTATGATTTTCCGAGTTAAATCATTTTACTTGGAAAAACTCATCATCATAATCACCTTTATAATCATTAAAATTCCTGCAATAGAAACACCATTAACTTTTATACTTTTCCTTGACTCGCTCCTATGGATAAACTTAAAGTTTCTTAAAAAAAATATATATCCTAGTATTTAATCATTAATGATTGTTATCGTAACAATTCAAGTGTAATCAAGACAATTTAATAATGACACAATGATAACATTTTCATATTGAGGTAAACAGATTCATGATGATGATGATTATCAACATCATTTTCATTATATTATAAAGTGAAAGTTAATGGTGATCATCATCAGGATACAGAAAATGATTTATATCAACAGAGCATAAAATTTGACCAAAAAAAAGTCAAATAAAAACAACAAAATGATATTAAAATGATAAACTATTATCATGATAAACTCAGATTCTGGTAACGATAACATGATCATGTTCTGAGATCATGAGGAAGAAAATGAATTGCTTTTTTTTGCTCCATTCAAATTGTAAACAGTTAACACTTTGTGGTCTAATTTTGAATCTTAAATAGTGTTAAGTTAATTGTTAATCAATTAGTTACAATTGGTGAAACATTTCCTGACTTTAGATTGAAATTACAAATCATAATGTGTATTAATTGTTTTTTTTTCCTTCAAATTGTAAAGTTATTATTATGATTTTGTGTATGAAAAATATTGACAAATTGAATTAACTAATCAAAATGATTGAGGAGATGAAAAAAAAAGATTCACCTTCTAAATTGAACTTTTCAGGTTTTTCATGATGATGATGCTTAATAACTACAGTTGAATAGTTTCCAATTCAATTGAATAGTTTGGTAAGTCAAAAAACTACCTGAAAAAAGATGAAGGTAATGATTCTGGTGAATTCTGGTTTAGGTGAAGCAAAAGTGATAAAAAGGTAACATTGAATTTTCACCATTTTCTTTGCGTTGAAAAATTCAATTTGGGAAATAGCTCTTTTTATTATCTTCCTCATCATCAACATCATGAAATATCATCATAATCATCATCATCATCTTCTTCTTCATGATAAGAGGAATAACTTGTTAGGTAAAGTACTTGAGTAGCATCATGATGATCAATGAAAATTACATGGAACTGAAAACTCTGATTCCAAAATCACTGTCATTCAAATAAAGAAACATAAAAAACACCAGAAGACTTTGAATCCTTAAGCAGAACCCATTTAATAAATTATAGTAAAAAATTATTACCATAATTTATCAATTCAAAAAAGGATAAGCTTCTTATTCATGATTATCCAGCTAATCATCATGTTTAACCTTAAATTGTTGATCAACCATTTTGTTGTAATTTGATATAAAAAAAACACCACAAATTGAAATCAAACATGATCAAGAAGCTAAAATATTATCATGAAATATAAAATAATAATTACCAAAGCTCATCATCATTGGGTAATCATTAATCAGGAAGAGGAGAGAGAGAGAGTGAAAAAAAATTGATTACAATTTGTATTTGCCTCTGGGATTAGATTGTATTTATAACTGTGTTAATTGTTGTGATGTATTAAATCACAGAGGGAGAAAGAGACATAATAATCAAGCCAATTAAGGAAATGGTTAACCATTAATCAGTATTTTCAATTATTGATGAGCTACAATTAGATTTAATTTACCTTGACAAACTTATTACATTGACATAAATGTTTAATAAACAATCAAAAGTTAACGGTAAATATTAACAGATGGATAATAATAAAAGACTTGAAGTAAAGATGATGATGATGATGATAAAAAAATGATTATCATTATGAAAATTGTAATAATAATAAAACGGTAATCATTTAATTATCATGATAATAATTAATATTAGAAATAAATAAATGCTAATTAAAAGTTGTTTTTTGTTTCTCCTTCAGTATATCAAAAGGTATTATCAATGGATTAGCAATTAGAGTCTTAATGATTAACCATCAAAATGTTAATTATAAGCGGAAGATTAGCTACTAATTTAAATCGATAGATTTTACATTTTGACCTGAGGTCAACTTTAATCTTCTAATCATATGATATTAGATGTAAATAGTGATCATTAAATTATAATCAAAATCACTTTGATACTTTAGACTAACCATTTAAATTACTTTGGGCTAAGAATTGGATTTAAGGTGAAATCGTGAAAAAAGATATTGAATGATCGTGTATGATGATGATGATAAAGATTAAGATGAGAGAGTGGATTAAAGAGATGTCCTCTCTCTCTCTCTCGTCTTTAAGTTACAGTTTATCATCATCTTATATCTTCTAGACTTAACGCCTTTAGTATAAGGTCTTATAAGGATTCTCTTTAAGTCTTATTATTATCATCATCACTATTGGAGTAGCATCTTTAAGTGGGCATTATTTGAATGGGCTCATCATCTTTTTTGACTAAGTTGCCAAGAGAGAGAGAGAGAGAGAGAGAGAGAGAGAGAGAGAGAGAGAGAGAGAGAGAGAGAGAGAGAGAGACTAAAATAAGATGATCAGGATGAAGATGATAAGTTTACACTGAGATTTTCTTTGCTTCTCTGGAAGAACAAATCTTTTCCATCTTCATCTCTTTTTCTTCATTTTTATCATCATCTCTGTGTCAGAACAAGATGATGAGGAGGAGGAAGACAAAAATGATGAACTACTACACTAAATACGCTGAATGATAAAGCTTCTGAAGAAAGAGAGAGAGAGAGAAAGTTATTTTCTTCCTCATCACTATAAAGAATGATGATTTTACTATTGCATAGTTCAGGTTAACTATCACCATTATTATTATCAATTTAATTGTCATTTCGAGAATCAAAATTTTTATTATTATCAATGAGAAAGGAAATGATTGAATTGAGGATTGTGAATTTCTGTGTCTATGATATATTATCATGATGGTTATACTCTCTTATGCATCATGGTAATTATATTAGTGGAAATGATGATGATTATAAGGTATTTAAGTGAGAAGAAAAGTGTCTTATCATCATCATAATCATTATAAAATGTGAGAGAGATGATTGAATTCACCTTTTGATTATAGTTTCGTCATCTTCCAAAGACTATCATCATTATCATCCATATTTATTGTTAATTCGGATGATTAGAAGTTCTGGTTTTCATCATTATTCATTTAAAACGATATATTTGAATATCAGCTGAGGTTATCGCTCTTTTTTGGATTATTTCTGATACGAATTTCTGACAACAATCAGCAAAGAAAATCTTAATGACAGAATAGGGGGAAAGATGAATCATTCTGAAGATGCTCAGGAAAAAAAGAGCATCAACTTAGATTTCATCATCACTGTTGACAGTATTTAATGTAAATATCGGTTGATTAATCTGACAACAATTTGACAATTAATGTTTAAAGGGAAGGTGGCAAAGCCTAATGAAAAATAAATTAGATTGATGAGAATATGGATAAAAAAAATCAGAGTTGATGATAAGATGATAACATAGATGGCAGACAAGTGATGATGAAAAAAAAATTCGGGGATGAGAAACTTGAATTGTTGAGGATGATAATGATGAAATTAAGGATGAGGAAGAAAAATAAATAGGGAGAAGCATAAAAAATATGATTGCAAGGTTGTTTATCGTCATCATTATCTTCAACTCTTTCATTTACTGTTATCATTTTTTATCATCCTCATCACCTTGATACGTCAACATCAATAATCAACTATAACAATGAAAAGTCAAGTAATTGACTCTCATTTTTGAGCATCAATTGGTGTTTATTTATTTATATCTGTTTCTCTCTCTCTCTCTCTAATGATGAGGAGGAAGAGGAAGAGGAAAGTAGGCTAAATGAACTTATTCATTTTACTTGGAACATGCTAATATCTTCCCATGTAAATAATCACTTCACTCGAGGTGAAAATACAATGTTGACAATCCTTTTGAGAGATGAAAATAGAAAGAGAAAGTTTTTTTTTTCTTCAGCATCTTATTCATCATCATCAATCTTTCACATTTGAAACATTTTATCATTTACTATGTGTTAGTTTTACTTTCATGATGATTGAAATTCAATGATTGATTTCATTGATTTAATCATTATCATCACCATGGTCAACAAATTGCAAATGTAATCAAAATAAACGCAATTAAAGTATAACAAATTAACACAGAGCAACAATTAAACATGTTAGAAATGTTATTGTCATTTCATTACAATTATAATTATATCTAAACATAGAAAACAATCAATACCAAATACGGAATTATTTGATTGTGGTTTGATTGTTTACAGAAAATTTCAAAAATACTAATAAAGAATATGCTGTTTGATTGTTAATTATCACAGGTATTAATGAACAGTTGATTGGTTGAAACAATTAAGTTCCATAGGAAACGAAACCATGATAATCAGATTAACCAATACAATTCCCATTGATCAAGGTAATTATTAGGAGGGCTGAAAATAAGTCAATATTATTAATATTTGATTGTTAATCAACAAGAATATAAATGATATACAATCAAGATTACACTAAATTATAATGATAATGAACTGAAAATCAAGTTACCACCCAAAAGTAATGATGAAAACCCTTTAAATCCTTTGATTTTATTATTATAATTGATGTAGGTTGTTAACATGTAACAATAGCAATTAAACTAATGGTGATTTGATGAATGAATGAAAATGAATAATGAGTTTGTAATATTTTCACCATAGAAAGAGAGAGAGAGAGAGATATTATCAAGGATAATCATCATTCATTCAGATTCCTAGATTCAGAAGGCTATATAATAATACATGATATTGTCGATGTCAGAGTTATAATATTGAAAAGAGAAATCAACAAAAAGAAAAGGATAAACAATAGTACCAATGGTGCTAATTATACATATTATAACAATCAGTTTACTACTTGCGAGTTATAAATGAATTAACGTTAATTGTTTAGCAGCAAGCAGACAATCAACAGAAAAAGAGATAAAAATAAGTGAAAAACAACCTTAAAAAGGTTCAATTTATATGAAGTTTGACTTGAAAATCATGTTACAGATCAAGTGAAATCTCATGTATTAGGTTTATGTTGCTTTTTTTATGTTATATTCAAGTTTCCGTGAAGGAGAAGTAAAAAAAATGGCTTTTTTGCAAAGATGATATGCTTAAGTTATCATCATTTTATCATCATCACAAAGGCAGTTTTTCATTGGTAAGGATTTTATGAGGATAAAGATGAAGGATTTACAAGAAGAGAGTGAGAGAGACTAAAAATATAAAGGGAGAACCCGAAAATCCCTTGAAATATGAACCAGAAAATTGGTTCATCAATCCAATGGTTTAAAAGATTGAGTTGTTGTTTTTGGTTGTAGAGTAACAATTAACTAATTCAATTTGTAGTAGTAAATGCATTCATAAACTAAACGGTTACTGTTAATCAAGGTTTAGGATTAGGATCATCTCACTCGTTAATCTTTATTCATTTTCTGTCAAGGTTAAAATCTCTCAATTTTTTGTTTCAACACTTATTTCTTGTTTCTACTTCTTCTCATGTAACGGATTGTATAATATATAAGACGAATGAGATAATATTAATTGTCCAGTAGTTAAGGTAATTAGTTATTCTGTCTCTTCTCATGATTAAAATGCTAATAGTGGTTAATTGTTGAGTTGCTGGGTCCATTTAATTAGTGTTTTGATTAAAGTAAACCGTATATGGCCTTGTATCATAAACAACAGTTAAAGTTTTACCCAACAACATGACAAACAAAACCTTGAAGTTTTTGTATTAAGTGTGTGTGTATATGTTTGGGTAAAATGTTATTGTGTGTGTGTGGGTGACAGAGGAGGAAAATTATGAGATGATGATATTAATGATGATCAAGATGATAAGCATGATGATATGTTATTTTCAGGTCAAACATGGGGAGTAATGGGAGAGAGAGAGAGAGAGAGAGAGAGAAATGAATTTTGGGAGAAACTTTTTCTTCCACCATAAAACTGAATATTCTCAATCTTTTTCATGATTTTTTCACTTCAACAGTAAATTCTTACAATCATCATGATATATTTACTATTAACCATGAAAGAAAAACCCTCTCAAGGATTTTCTTGTTCTTGTTCTTGTTCATGTTGTTGTTGTTGTTGTTGGGCTTTTGGTGTGACGTTGTAACGAAAACACCCAACGAATTTAAGAGGAAGAAGTTAATTATTGTTTATTATTTTCGATAATTCTGTGAATCTCATGATTAACTTTACACAAGTTTCTCATGAAAATTAAGTTGACAGGATGTTATTGTTTTGTTTTTGATCATATGTTAATCACAATTAAAGTTAATGATGATTTTGCTCAATTCATTTGGTTCAATGTTATGATTGTTTGTAAATCAATGATTTAATGTTTGATTATCATGGTTATTGGTTAAATTGTTGACGTTAGTAATTTTATTTATATATAAATCACCATGATTTTTGTGAATTATTTTTCATTTCATTTAGACTTAATCAGTTAGAAAGTAAATTGTATCAGTTTGATTGATTAACTAATATGATTATGATTTAAACGGCAATTTAACAGCAAAATGATGAGAGAGGAGAAAAGCTCATTCAGTTTATTTGGAAACCCTTTAATTAGATTTGAGATTAAGATCGGAAATTAAATATTTACATAGTAATTTACTGTTGATTTATTAATTGTGACTAAATTGTTGATTCTAGACCAGGGAGAGTGAAATGGAGTAATATAAATGGCAATATAATTAATATTTATAATCTATCAGTTGCTATCGTAAATATTTTATTACTATGATAGTTTCATCGTAATCGATTCAATTTTTGATTCAATAGTTACCATGAAATGAATGAATGAATTGTAATCATCCAAATAAATTGTCGTTGTTTTTTTTTGCATCACAAAACCAAATCAACGGAAATCAATATCGATTAGATATTGACTATTGGTTGTACAATGTAATCATTGTCAAGTTCAAGGTTTCCAAAAAAAAAATCAATCAATTCAACTTTATGATAATCATCATGTTTAAATTGTTGTTGATTATTCTTGATCATGAAATGAACATGTAATTGTCTCAAAATCAATATGAAACAATTAATAACCCTACTATTAATGAGATGATTGTTTACTTATTAGGTGAATGATTTAACAAAATTATTGGTTAATTATTACTTTCACAGATTATGATTAAGTAGTTAATTGTCTTATTACTTTGCTTTTGTATCTATATTGTATGAAGGATTTTAATTAAATCACATATGATGAAATCAAATTTAATTTTTATAAAAAAAAACTCTCAATCTAAGATAAGTACTCAAAGTGTTAAAGTTATATTTAAATCCTCAAGGGTAAATTGTTATTAATTAAATGTGATGGGAACTTTAAATTGCTATGATTTAAGTAACTTGATTACGTTGTTAATTTTTTCTTGGATGTCATAGTTAACTAGATAATAATCAAAGATGTAAATCAAATTTAAAGATGGAGATTAAAATTAGATTGTCAACAATTAACCACAATTTTGATGGTTTTGTATAAAGAAATGTTTTAATGGTTGACAATCAAATGTAAACTTTAATATTTACCAATTGGATTAATTGTGTTGGCAGGAAAATTAACAAACAATTTAGCTTTGGCTTGTAATAGTTGATTTACTTGATTCAGTTAGATTAAGGTCATTGTAACAGAGTTTAATTGTAATCCGGAATCAATTTATAATGATAATAAATTAAACTTTCTCTCTCATTGTTTGTAATTGTAATTTTTAAACGTAACTATTATGATTTAATAATTGTCAAGGATAAATTGTTACAATTTGTCAACCAATTGTATGTTTATTTGGGTTGATGATTAGGTAAAAGGGATAAACAATAATAAACTGGTGGTTGGTTAATTGCTGACAGTTGATCATGTTAATCAAAAACAATCAAAATGAGACATTTAATTGATGAAATTTAAAATTTAAAAAAAAATAATCAACCATAATTAACTCAACATTGAACTAGATTAAGAATTGGATCTTTTTCATCAATAGTTGGTACAAAAATTAACTGTCCACACAATTGATTGAATGACAAATTGTAATAGAGTAGCAATTAACTTGCTCAATAATAACAATAAAGAAATCAGAAAAAGTAATTAACTAAATCAGACAACAATTAAACCAAAAAAGGGACACACAATGGATTGAATAAAATCAGACAATCAGTAAATACAATTGTTAACGTTTAAGATTAATCAATATTTAGAATAACCAAATTCAGATGAAAGACAATCAATGAACAATTTAACAACAGTTTAGCCAGAAAAATCATTACGATTAACTAATCAAATTACAATCAAATTTGATTATTATCGATGAACTTAATTTACGAAATGGAAATCATCATTAATAGTCAAAGGAAATTTATAACAATTAAAAATCAATTAATGAAAGAAATCAAAAGTTATCATAACGAAAAAAACGATCACCAGCATGACAACAATTAAGATTAATAATGTTAATTGTTTGAGGAAAAAATAAGGAAAAAAATCACTTTTTTTGATTACAATCATAGCAATTTAATGTTCATCTAAATTACCATGAAATTAATCTTGATAATCATGAGATTGAGATGGAAAGATAAACATGAATACAAAGTAAATAGAATTACATAGAAAAAAAATATGAAGATTAATTCTGTATCCATACTCAGGTAAACAAATTTTTCTACCTCAATTTTCATGGTTAAATTAACATTTCATGATCAATTGTGAGTAGATTATCATCATCCTAGTGATTAAAATAATGTAATCAAATTTTCCACTGTCAAGTGAATGTAATACTTATGAGCTAATTTGATTCTTAAATTGTCAATACAATGTATGAATTTGTGAATAAGATGAAGATTGATAATAATAAAAAAGTCGATTAGGATTAGGATTAGGATTAAGAAGATGGAGTAAGATGAGATTGTAGAAAACATAAGGTATTAGATTATCACTAGTTAACTAAGTTGATTGTTACTGTTAATTATTTGGTGGTAATTGAATTAACTAGATTGTTAAAAATGCAAAATCATTTTTGTGATTAACTTTTTTAGTTTACAAGGTTTTACTTTCAACTAACTAGCCAATCAATTGAAAGAAACGCTAATTTTTGACCTGAAAGTTAATTAAAATTACTACTTGTTCATGATGATGATGATGATGATTAGTTGATTGTTAAAAAAATAACAAATTGTAATAATTATAATGATGATTATAACGAAAAGTTGAAAAAGTTACAATCAAGGAGAAATGTATTTCTTTTTTTAAACTAATATGAATAACATTAACTACTACACTTACTATTGATTATAATAGTAATAACAATTATCATCATGATTAGATTATGATTAGTTGATGTTATTGGATTAGATTAATAGTTTTAAACTGTTGAAAAATAAGTTAAGGTTTCACCATGAAATTTAAACATGACTTTTTACCTTGAAAGGTTTATAATCAATGATGATTATGATTAGACTGATGAAAGTAAATGATTAAGAAAATGGTTTCAAGTACAACAATATGCTTGATTGATATATTGATTAGATTGTGATTAAAATAAATTGTTGTCAACCTGTACCTGTGTATGTTGTTAAAAACAGTGATTGTCAGTTAATCAGGTTTATTGGGTTCGTGGGTGAAGCAATTGGATAAGGAAAGTGAAAGTTATTAATATTTTGTGTGAAAAAAGCAACAATTAACTTAATTGTTGATTTTGTCGGTACATGGACATTGTTGTAAATTGTCATTGGTAATTAATTTCAAGATAATCAGTGATTAATGAAATTGTAATCGTTAATCTTATATGTAATACCTAATTTTGTTGCTTGTAAACTAATACTCATATGAATGATCAGTAAATTGAATTTGGAGTTAATTGTAAATTAAATAGTAAACAGATTGGATTAAACTAATTATCGGTTAATTAATGAAAATTTATGATGAAAATTCATATGTCAGGTTAAATGTTGCGTTGGTTTTTTTTCATGATTATCCACAGACTTTGTTAATTGTGTTTCTATCTTAATAATGATACACAATTATTAATACAATTAAATTGTATTTTCAATATTGAATCGACAATTTGAACTAGATTAATTAATGATTATCGTGTATGTATGGTAAAAATATTGAATTGCAAATGATTTAAAACAAAAAAACATAACAATGATGTGAGAAAAGTGTAATTAACTAATCAATGATTAGTAATTTAGGTAAATTAATTGTTTTATACTGACCTTTTTAGATGTCGCTTAATTGCTTGGATCATAAGTAAACAGATAACAATAAGAATAACGTTGAATAATAACACAAGTCCAACAATTAATTGATATACTTGAATTTCTTGAATGATGACAATTGATCTGATGAAATTTAGCACTTAAATATGACAGTTAACACTTAGAGTACACAAAAAAATTAAATAGTGAATAAAATATGACGTTAATTGTTGGTGGAGATGTTGAATAATAATGCTCTGAATCAGAGTGATAATATTACATAATTGTCACTTGAAATACACCAAATTAAGGTAGATAGTTAAAGGATAGGCAGGTAATGATAATCAATGTTGGTTAAACGGGTTGTTGATAAGTTTTGATCAATTTGATTGTTGATTTTTTGATTTTCCGTTTGATTGGAAAATTGGTATTAATTGTTAAGATAAATTTAACTGGAATAATGGTTATGTTGATGATTAAATCCAGACAAAGGTAAGTTCACATTGGGAAAAAAATGATGAGAAGATTAATCAAGTTGTACTATTTAGTTAAGTATATGAAACTGTAATTAGAAAAAAAAAGAAAAGAGGAAATAAAAATTAATCAACATCAATTACCAGAGATCGAGAAAAAAATAAACAAGATAATATAACAAATGAAATTGGGTCATACGAATTAATTGTTAAGGTAGTTGAACAGTTAGTTTGTATTTAGATAGACAGGTAAATAGATAATTAATGTTACCTGATTTCTAATTTGTTTGATGGAAAGTGAAAACCTGGTTAATTCTGGTTTGTAAATGATGAATAAAAAAAAGGAGTTTTAATGGCGAGAGAAAGATGATTAAAGATGATAAGCCAATGTTGTTAGACAGCAATTTAGTTAATTTGATTGTTGGTGTTGGTTTGAAATGATTGAATTACCAGTTTCAAGATTGTATAGTTGGATAATTGTTGACAGGCCAAGAATGATGGTGACGATGAGGAAATAATGAAAAAGAGATGGAAAAACAAAACAGAAAGATTAATCAGTTAATTTTTGTTTCTTTTTACAATTTAACTTAATATGCAATGATTATGAACACTTAGATTACAGAAAGAAAATTATTAAGATGATGGAAATGAATGATTTGGTTGTCTAACAATTTAACTTACTGTATATTAGCATGATGATTGTTGGAAGATATTGAGAGAGAGAGAGAGAAGCCAAATCTTGTGATGTTGTTGTTAAATCTAGAGAAAAAAAAATGATGTGAGTGATGATTTTGGTTAATCGCGAGGCTGATGATGATAATTCCGATTGAAATCAGTGTAATTTAACCAAGACAATGGTTGTAATTGATGGAACACGGAATTATCATGATGGAAATAGAAAGAGAAATAGACACACGGTGAGATTTTATCAATAGATTTACATCATCATCATTATGCAAATCAATTAGAAATTAACAGTAACACTAAAAACAGAATTAGATGATTAATTGTTTTCTAAATTGTTTCTTTTTTGCTAAGAAGATGAAGAAAATGATGATGATAAAATGAAGAAGAAGACAAAGATTGCGTAGAAAGAGAAAAATAGTAAGAGAGAGAGAGAGAACGAGAAACACAAAAGGTACAGACAAAGAAGAAAAGAAATGAAAAGAAAGCTGATAATCTTTTCTCTTTCTTTTTAAACTTACCTTTTATTTCCGTTTCTTTATTAAGTTTCTCAGTTTCTTCTAATTGTTACATTTTACACTAAGTTAAAAGTGGAACTTAAGCACAATAGAAACAAATTGTTACCATTAAAAGATGGAAAAATAAATCACAATTAATTAATAACGTTCTTTAAAGTAACTGACATTTTCCTCTTACAAAAGAAACTACAGCTGATTGTTTGTTTTGATTTTCGCATTTTCGAATTTCAAAATTTTCTTCTAAAAGAGTTGTCGTTTCTCTCACCAGATGGCACTTGACTCGAATTTCTATCCACATGTTTTTTTGTTTTCGTTTTTTTTTAAACTCTCTTGTTAACATGTTTAACTTGTTCTCGTTTAATTATTAGTTAATTAATTAATTCTTTCGTTTGATAATTTATTTTCTATGGTGTTTGTTTGCGTTTAAATTATGGGTCGTTCGGTGGCAAGAAGGAAAAATTTTAAGGCTCGAAAAGGATCCAATCAAACGACAAAATTGTCTACCAAAAATGTTACTTCAACTGATGAGGATAAAAAGAATGTGGTTAAAATTGAATTTGATGTTGATAATAGGAAATATGATGATGCTAATCCTTTGGTTCTTCCCAGTAACAAGGCTGTAAATGATGGTAAGGTGAAAGAATCGGAAGTTCCAAGTAAAAAGAAACCGAAAAAGGTTTTATCTCTGAAAAAGCAGAAAAAATTAAGGAAAGTTTTGGAAAGGAAACAAAAAATTCAAGATGTAATTATGATTTTAATTATTCTTTCTCTCTCTATTTCCATTTTTTTTTCTCTGATTCTAATCAATTGTTTGCTTAATTTTTCTGTTTAGAGATCTAAAATTCTAGAAGAATTACAAAAACATCAATTGGATGCTCAAACTTACAGTGCCTTGGCCTCGACTAGTAATTTACATACTAAAGGATTGAAAAGGTTTGATTAACTCTCTATATTGTTTATATTTATCAATTAATTTCTTTCTTTCTCTTGATTGTATTTATAGGGGTATTGAAGAAGTTTATGATCTACAGGCAGTGACTAGTGAACCAGGAAAGATCCGAACGGTTAGCAAGAGGAAACGAAAATCAATCAATAGTTTGGATCCGAAGAAAACTAAATTAGGTGGTAATGTTCTTGGATTCGAAAAATCTGACGATGAAACTGAATCGGAGGAAGAGGAAGAAGAAGCTGGAGAAGATGAGAAGCCTTTGATAGGCAGTGAAGAAGATAAAGTCCAAACACCAGGAGTGATTGAGACTGAAAATTCTGCCAAAGAAAAAGAAAATCCAACCAATGAACATCCACAAGAAGAATCGGAAAATTCAGCCAATAATCAAGGAGAAAATTATGATAATAAACAAAGTGACGAAACTGAAACAAAAAATGAAACAGATAATCAATCCAGTGAAGATTTAACCAAAAAATCAGATGAAAACGATAAGGTTGAAACCAAGGAATCGAGTAAATCTAAAAAGGAAACTAATTACGTCGATATGACAACTAAATTTGTTCCTGTAAATCGTGATCCAGCCATTGAAGCATCTCGATCAAAATTGCCAATAATTAGCGAAGAACAATTTATCATGGAGAAAATTAGATACAATGATGTTACCATATTATGTGGTGAAACTGGATCAGGTAAAACGACACAAATACCACAATTTTTGTACGAAGCAGGTTATGCAATTAACAAGAGAATCGGAATAACCGAACCACGTCGAGTAGCGGCCATTGCAATGTCCCATCGTGTCGGTCACGAAATGAATCTATCCAATGAAATTGTTTCTTACCAAATCCGTTTCGAGGGAAATTGTTCCGATAAAACAGCAATCAAATTCATGACCGATGGTATATTGTTAAAAGAGATTCAAAAGGTATCGAAAAAAAAAATCAAAACCATACAATCAACAAGATAACTAACAATTTAACTTTAAATTGTGTCATTCATTTTACAGGATTTACTTTTATCTTCTTACTCTGTTATCATTATTGACGAAGCTCATGAGCGAACCGTTTATTCAGATATTTTAATTGGTCTACTGTCCAGGATAATTAAATTAAGATCTAGGGTAAGATTTGCATAATCAAATGTTAACTTCTATTGATTAATAATTGTTACTTTTCCGTTTAAATCAGAAACAAGATCCACTTAAGTTGATCATTATGTCCGCTACTTTGAGAGTTGATGATTTTATTAAAAATCCTAATCTATTCAAATCAAAACCTCCGGTCATCGAGGTAAGTTAATTAGTTTAATGAATTTATCTTCATTATAGTTAATCATAAACTTTGAACTTTGTTCCAGATCAAATCTCGACAATATCCTGTTACTACACATTTCAATAAGATCACTCCTGATGATTATCTTTCCGAAGCTTATAATAAAGTTTGTAAAATCCATCGGAATATGCCCAAAAATGGAGGAATATTGGTCTTTCTAACTGGTCAGCAAGAAGTAATTACACTGTGTCAAAAATTGCGACGAACTTTTCCTTTTAACGAAAATTCAATCGCCCAACAAAAGGAAAAGAAAGATGAACTTGAGGTGAAAAAATTATCCCGAAAAGAGGCCAAAAAACTACGACGAGGTAAACCGAAAACATTGGCCGACATTTCACCAGCAATCGATTTGGACGCTTATGGTCAAGATATTGACCTTGCCGATGATGTATCAGATAATGATGATGATATTGTTCCTAATGATGGAGGTGAACTTAATGATGACCTTGTCGTCTCTTGTAGTGACCCTCTCTACGTTTTACCACTTTTTTCTCATCTCAATGAGAAGAGGCAACGGAAAATTTTCGAAAATCCTCCAGAAGGTGTACGACTTTGCGTTGTGTCCACTAATATCGCTGAAACATCGCTGACCATTCCAAATATAAAGTATGTTGTCGATACTGGAAAAGTGAAGATGAAATTTTATGATCAAGTTACCGGAGTATCAACTTTTCTCATCGACTGGACATCAAAAGCCTCAGCTGACCAAAGAGCTGGTCGATCTGGTAGAATGGGTCCTGGTCATTGTTACAGGTGAATTTAAATCTTTTCATCAGATTTGACAATTAACACTAATTAAATATTTTCGTCTCATTATAATCAGATTATATTCATCAGCAATATTTCAAGATAATTTTAAAGACTTCAGTGATCCAGAAATTGTAAGAAAACCGATCGATGATCTTGTCCTACAAATGAAGGTAAATATTTCAAATTTAACAATTGATTGCGTTTTAATTGTATTAATAATTCATGTCTCATTATTTTTTTTAGTCGATGAATATAGACAATGTGAAAAATTTCCCGTTCCCGACACCACCAAAGGCCGAAAATGTGACCGCAGCGGAGAAACGTTTAGTTTTACTTGGAGCCCTTAAAACGAGCAAAATAATTAGCACAAAATTCAATGTGAAACGAACCCGAAGTAGAAAACAATTTAAATGTAATTAGCAATTTAAATCTTTTATTCTCTCATTCATCTTAATCGTCACAATCTAATTATCCTCTTTTTTTTGTCACTCAAAGATATTAACCGGATCACACCTTTGGGAAAAGTTTTATCATATTTCCCGTTGAGTCCTCGTTATGCTAAAATGTTAATTCTTACATCACAACATAATTTAATTTCCTATGGAGTGTCAATTGTTTCCGCTCTAACTGTCCAAGAATTATTCGTATCTTCAACAATCATGGGCTCCGAAGATGATGGTAAACGTTTGTACAAAGATAAATTAGCAACAATTAGGAAAAGATGGGCTGGCTCAGTGAGTTTAATTGGTTCTTTCAATTTAGTTAATTTGTTTTGATTAATTGATTATCTTTTTCTCTCATCACAATTGTGCTTTTCAGGGTAATAGTTTACTATTAGGAGATATGATGATTTTTCTCTGTGCAATTGGAGCTTGGGAACATGTCGATTGTGCTCCAGAGTTTTGTAGTAAATATGGTCTTCGATTCAAAGCAATGAATGAAATTCGTAAATTACGACAACAATTACAGAAAGAAAGTAAGTATAAATTAGATTTACTATTTGTCTAAATTGTATTAGTTAATTTGTTGATCTTTTTGTTTCAGTTGTTACTATTTTTCCTCAACTTGAATTTCCAATGGACATGAAAATGACTCCTCCAAGTGATGCTCAAGCTAAATGTTTACGCCAAGTTTTACTTTCTGGTCTATTTGATCATGTTGCCAGGTAATTAACTAATTTCAATCGTATCGAATCAAAATTCTGAACTAAAACTTTTCTATTAACCAATTAGGTTAATGCCTGAAGACGAGAAAAAAGATGAAGATAAACGAAAATTGAAAAAAGCTTACCAGGTAAATTGTTTTCTATTATCATTTGACAATTGATTTGAATACTAATTGTTTGGTTAATTCATTTTCTTTCTAATTTAATTCTCGACAATTAGAGTACTGAGCTTGATTTACCCGTTTTCATTTCAACTGATTCAGTAGTTTATGATTTATCACCAGAATGGATTATTTATCAGGAGATTTATGAAACTCAGAAACTTTTCATGAGACGTAAGTACAAATTCATTTGCATTTGAATTAATTGTTTAACTAATTGATCAATTCACTTAATCAGATGTTGTCGCTATTGAACCTGAATGGTTACCGATCTATGCACCAGCCATGTGTAAATTTTCAAAGCCATTAATTGAACCAATGCCTCGTTACGATGCGATCACTGATCGCCTTAAATGTACAGTAACTTGTACATTTGGTCCTCTTAATTGGCCGATTCCGGATGCCGAAATTGATTATCCCGAAACGGACGAAGAATATGATAAATATCATTGGTTTGTTCGGTTTCTTCTGGAAGGCGATGTAATCAAATATTTCGCTAGTAAAAGGTCACTTTTACTATCGCCACCATCGATCATGCAGAAATCATGGTATAAATTACAGAAACGAACTCAGGGAATTCTGATCAATCTTCGAAGTGATAAAATCTTAACTAGACAAGGATTAATAAAAAAATGGAAAGAAGATCCTAAATGTAAGTTTAATCATCGTTAATTGATTATCTATCTCCTTGGCTCATTAACTAATCCAATTAATTGTTATTGTCTTTGTTGGCAGATCTATTAATTGAATATCTCCAATGGATACCTGAAGCTTATCACCTTGAGATAACCAGTGAATGGCCACCATTAGATAAATCTGATTCAATAGAAATCAAATCAACTGAATCAACTTGATTGGAATCATTTTTTTAGGAAAAATGTTTAATAATTAATGTAAATAACATATAATCAAATTTTCCCATTTCTTTGGGTAGAAATAAACTATTTATTTCTTTACATTGGGTTTAATTTGAGTTAATAAATTGGAAATTAAGACAATTTCGTATTGATTGATTAATCGATTGTGATTTTGATTTTGATTTCTCTTTCATGTTATTCTAGACCTTTGATCATTAGGCTTTTGAGAATGAGCAATTTTCGTAAACAGTTAAATAGATTTGCTGAGTTTCATTAGTGATTCGTTAAATGTTCAAATGAAAATCCAGTTGATTGATTAGTACCATTAAGTATTGGTCAATTTAATCGTCTCTCTCAATATTTACACTTGGATTTTCATCTTTGATGAGCTTTGTTTTTGTTTTTGCCTTCACCTCATGGATGTTAAATTATTTGGCACAGCAAAAGTCACTTATATTTGATGAACTGGATTCATTAACATAAGATGATTCTTGATTATGTAATTTAAGGGCATCCAAATTACTCTTGTAACTTGTGTTCGCTAATTTTTCAGCAATTTCATTGAACATCTCCTTTACTCCGGTATTGTTTTTACATGAGACTTTATATAAACCTTCAAATTTTGGAAATTGTTCCATAAACATTTCAATATCTGAATCTGATACTTCATGAAGACTTTTATCACTCTTATTACCAACTAAAAATATTTTCGCATTTTCAGCAAGAGAAAGTATCTCGAGTAAATGTTGACTGATAAAATGGAAAGATTCCAATGAATTAAGACTGAAAACAAGAAGAGCAGCATCTAAATAATAAATGGAGAATAGAAAAAAGTAAAATAAATTATTAGTATTTTCATTGTCACAATGATAAGATTGATGATGAGGATAAAAGAGAAATAAACGAACCAGCAAATTTATAGTAAGAATTGGTCATGGATGCAACTCTTTCTAATCCACCAGTGTCCCAAAGTTGAATCTTAATTGTCTTAAATCCATCTAATTCATACTTTCGACTTGCATGATCAAGACCAAGGGTTGATTGACGAGCTTGGGAATTACTGTAACCAGAGGTATCGATAAAAGTGTCCAAAGTAAATCGACGGAACAATGAAGTTTTACCAACACCATATTCTCCACAAAGGATAACCTTAAATTCTGGGACAGAAATTGAAGCCATGATACACAATGAGAGGTCAAAGTGTAAATCAAATTTGAAAATTGGTTAGGAAACAAAACAAAAAAGGTTCAGCCAAATAAACTGATCAACCTTCAATTGGAAGCAATTTAACAAACTCTTTTTTCTCTCTTATTGAATTTCACAGATTGCAGAATAATCGTCATACAATAGAACTGAAATATAGATAGAAATTTAAAATGATCACACAAAATTAATTGTTAAAGAATAAGAATTAATCTGATTAGTCCAGTTCATCTCTTAAGGTTGAGGAGAAACAATTTCAAAATGGAATATGTTTCAATCCTTTCAAAAGAAGAAAAAAACAAAGAGAATCAATTAAGTTCACTGGAGAACACACAATTCACAGATATTAATTTCTTACAGAATTTACATTTTCGGAGTACAAATTGAATCTTTAATTAAAGTTAATTGTCAATTAATTGGATGTCTTGTTAATCTGAAAAAAACATCAACAAGACAAGAGAATCGATTGTGCTGCCATCTCTTGGTCGACTTTTAGTTACATTGAGAAGTAAATTTTTCTTCAATCAAAAAGGTTAGTCAACGTTTCTGTTTATTATCATTGATTAATTTACTTTTTGTGAGTTAATTTAATTGTTTATAATTTTAATTCTCTTAAATAGAGTAACTTTTGTATCTCTTTGATTGTTATCGTTTAAATTGAACATCTTAAAGTTGAGCTTTTACTTGAGTTTGATTTTCTTAATTCTTGTTCTCTGCATTGACAAAATTTTCTTTGTTTATGTTTTAGTTTCTCAACTAATTTTATTCATTTATTAATAATTTAATTGTGTTTTTTTTTAATTTGCTCTTAGATTCGATTTTCTAAGCCATTGTGCTGGTATTTTCTTACATTAGAAAAGGATGAATTGATCAGTGATTTTCTCTAATTCTAAGGTATGTCAATTTATCGTTACTTTTCTTTTTCTTTTTCTCTTTGGAACTTCCAATTTCTCTTTGGATTTTTTGTTCTCTTTTCCGTTTATTCTTATTTTCAATGGGACAGGATTTTGTTAATTCTTTTTTTTTGTTCTTAGTTACAGACATTCTACATCTAATCCAAGTACAATTTGCTTGAGAAATGTCACTTTCAATCGGCCCTTCTTACAACGGTAGCTCATTACAATGTCCTGATATATTTTGTAACTATATTGATGAAATTGGACCTCCGCCTGATTGGTTACCACCACCGCCGCCTTTACCACCTTTTCTGTTTCAATTCTTAGCAGAAAATGATTCTCTACCTGGTAATATTGAAACCGAAGGTTGTAACTTTTGTAATACATTTGGTAACCTGAAAGATTCTGAGCCCATTCATTTGTCTCAACCCGAAAATGGTGCTAATAATTCATGGTTTTCATTATTATTCGGCTCGGTTCTTGGTTCAACTATCCTTTGTATCATTTTACTCTTCATTCTAATCAAATGGAGAAGGTAAGTCAAAGTTTCGAACACCAAATCATTTCTAGAGTTGATAATTATCTAATTACTTTACTATTTATTCTCTTTATCTTTAACTTTAGATGGAAGTTTCTACCATCAACAGGTAATTACAATTGTATTATAAGTTTATTCTAAATTGTTTTGTTATCATTTTACTCACTTGATTTAATTTATTTCTTTTATTATATTCTTTTTTTTTAATCAATCATAGTTTTTGGACTGGATTCTTGTTCAATTTTCACTGAGAGTATAATGAAAAATCAGAAAGATGTCACATCTTCATCACCAGAAAACTGTCTATCCCCCGTTGTTAATGAGAAATCTCCTCAAAGTATCATCACCAGTTGTTCAACTAAAACATCAATTCCTAATAAATACTGGAGATGTAGAGATGAATCAACTGGTCTTCACCATGAAATGGTTGATCCAAGAAGAACCGATATCGTTGAATACACCAATCTACCTTATGGAAGCAGTTGTACCTCAAGTCCTGTTTACGATGAACTCGATTCTGCCAGAGTAAATCTTAATTGCTCTCAAATACCGGGCACACTACTTATCAGAGATCCCTCCTCACCTTACACAGCTCATATCTATTCAGAAGTTGCCGATGCCATGAGAATCGCTGCTCACCTTGGTTCACCTGCGACATTATTACCATCTGAATCAGTTAACACTAATTATGATTATGTTGCTTATCTAACAACCAATGACAATTACAACGACCAATCAAGATCATATACACGACGACAACGATCTGGCCTTACAAATATCGCAAGTGCAGTTCCCTTATTGCCAACTGAACATGGATCACAAATTATTCACAATTCTCAACTCAATTACATGACAAACAATCAATCAACTCGAATTGATTTGCACTCACAAAATCAGCAATCAAAAATGATTCCTCATTACATTGGGTTAAATGAACACAATTCTGCCAATATTCATCATCTACTTGCAAATTCTACTTCCTCACTATCAAATTATCAAGTTCCATATTCATCTGATAACAAGGAGAATCCAAAACGACCTTTACCAGCGGTTCCAGGAATTCGTCTTTAAGTACAATTAACTCACAATTAACTTTGGTAACTCTGAATTTATCTACTTTTTCATCCCTCACAAAGCACGAAATTCACGCACAATAATTGGCAACTTAACCATACAAGTTAATAATCATTGCTTAAATAATTTGATGATTGATTTAATATTAACTTTAATTTTTAATATTCTAATGGAATCAAAATCTAATTTATATTATTACTTTGTTTCCATTACTAGTTAATCAATTTAACTCTTAATTTTTACAAATTGACTATGTATGTATTCTCATATATTCAAATAAACATTTAATTTCTTACCTAACCAGTAATTAAAAATGCTAAGAAAATTACTAAATCAAGACAATTTTTTGTTCCCTTTAAAAAGTGAATCGATTAATCGATTGTTGTAAGAAATTGAAGAAAAGTGAAAATGAGATTTTCTTTCATTTCTGTTTCTATTTTCATTCTGTTTGGATCTTTAATTGGTGTTAATTTAATTTCACCTTTTTGATTAACTTTTCTTTCTTTTTTAATTTAATTATCTTTTCCACCATTTATGCTTTTCACTGACAAAATTAATTTCTATTTATAAGGTAAGTCAAATTCTATTCTTCTAATACAGATTCTATTCACTCTTTCACTTCAAATTTCCATTTTATGTTTACATTGATTTCTCTTCAACTGAATTATCTTTTTATTGGACAATTTATGATAATACGTAATATCTCATTAGTTAATTACCACTTAAAAAGCTAAATCATAAAAATGGTTAATTGCTGATTAACGGCTCCAATTAAATTGCAGTTATTTTCAAAATTTTCTTCTCTCTTGTTCTT
The DNA here is from genome assembly GCF_014898815.1 of Panonychus citri. NCBI lineage: Eukaryota > Metazoa > Arthropoda > Arachnida > Trombidiformes > Tetranychidae > Panonychus > Panonychus citri. The sequence continues at coordinate 2,250,378 of NW_026515543.1, read as the reverse complement.
TGATTTCTCATATTCTCTGAGGCAAAATCAACAAATGTAATTTTATTCTATTCTATTTTCCATTTTTCTTTTTAGGTTTTTTTTATAATTTTGATAATTGGAATTCTGGTAATTATGTCAACCTCAACAACGCCCTTGACACCACAAGCAACACCAACAACGGGTGAAGGTTCATCATCATCAACCCAAACTCCAAGTAAACCAAGTGTATTCACTTGTGATGAATGTAAAAAACGTTTCTTTGAATCATTTTTGAAAACCAATTTTGATTATAATGTTTGTAATATATGCAGGTTAGTGATTAATTTAAATTGCAAGTAAAATTAGACTATTAACTAAAGCAATATGATATGTTTTCCTTTCCAGAGATCCAAAGGATAAACACAGTTTGATAACCAGGACTGAGGCGAAAAATGAATATCTTCTTAAAGATTGTGATCTCGATCAACGGGAACCTCCATTACGATTTATTGCTAAAAAGAATCCCAATCCTTTGGCTCGATCTGATATGAAACTCTATTTACACATTCAGGTCGAGGAAAGAGCACTCGAAGTGTGGGGAACTGAGGAAATCTTAATTGCAGAGAAGGAGAAACGTACCGTTAAAAGAAAAGAAAGACAAAAGAAAGACTATGATAAAAAGATGAAAACTCTTAGAATGGCAGTGAGAAGTAGTTTATATAAGAAAAAATCATCGACTCATGTCCATGAGTACGGGGAAGAAAAGTACAATAAGTCGGATGACACTTTCGAAAAGAGTTGCAAGACTTGTGGTCACGTTTTAACGTACGAAAAGATGTAATCAATTACCAATATGGAATCAATTTGGCCCAACCAATGTTTCGATTTTCAGATCAAAATTATTCGCTCTTTCATTGATCCAAACGAAAACTGCTTCATCTACCTCAATCCACAAAAGATTCTAACAATTGAGTGATTTCAATTCAGTTATTGATTCAACCATCCCATGTATCTTCAGGTAATTTCATTGATTTTCTCTCTAAAATTGTCTGATTTTCTGATTTGATTCTGAATTTAACTGATCAATACTTTTTTCTCTCACCTCTCAATTTTATAGTTGGTGGACTGGATTCTTCGATGTTTCATTGGGAGTTTATATTGAAAAGTCGTATATTTATCATGAGAAATCTATTAATCTCCTGTTGCTAATGAGAAATCCATCATTAATTGTTGATTATAACTCTTTTTACATTTACATAAGAAACAAACTTATCATTTTGTTTCAAAGTTTTTATCGAAAACCTTTTGGGTTAATCCATTTTATTTGTATGAATTGACTTATGTAACTATGGATTGAAAATATTTTCATTTATATAAATCACATATTGAAATAAAAGATGAAAAATTAGTGAGAACAATTAATTTAATATATATGAAAAGTATAAGAAAAGAAAATTACTAAATCAAGTTAATTTATTTTCCATTTAAAAAAGCGAATCGATTAATCGATTGTTGTAAGAAATTGAAGAAAAGTGAAAATGAGATTTTCTTTCATTTCTGTTTCTATTTTCATTCTGTTTGGATCTTTAATTGGTGTTAATTTAATTTCACCTTTTTGATTAACTTTTCTTTCTTTTTTAATTTAATCATCTTTTTCCACCATTTATGCTTTTCTCTGACAAAATTAATTTCTATTTATAAGGTAAGTCAAATTGTATTCTAATTCCAAAAACACTTTTTCTATTTTCTCTATTATTCTTGCAAACCCTTTCATTTTCTGTCTCTCTTTTTTCTTTCTCTTTCTATCTCTTTCTTTTCTGTTTTTTCTCTTTTATTTTTTTTCTTGTGTGTGTGGTTTCACTCTCTCTCTATGTTTACATTGATTCTCCGTCCATTTTACTGACCTTTGAATTTACACATGGGACATTTTGGAATGTTTTTCTATTCTCCTGTTGTAATTTCCATTAGAATCTTAGGTTTCCATTGACTATCAATAGTCAATTGTTTTCTTATCATTTGTTTAGATTTTAACATTAAGTCTTCAATTAGTTTTATCTCTAGTCTCTATAGTACATGTGAGTTTATCTGATGATTGTCTATCTAATATAAATGTTTTTGTTGTTCTATTTTTATTCTATCATCTAGTTGTTTCATTTATTGGTTTTGGTTTCTTCACTCAAATTCTGGCATCCATGTCATCGGCAACATTTGCTTGCTCTTCACCGGCGGAAACACCACCGAGTGAAACATTAGCCTCTCAAGACAACGGGAATGATGGGAGAATAGCAATGGCTTGTACACTTAAGGAAACAGCGAATCAACATTTTAAAGATCAAGATTATCTCCAGGCAATTCTACTTTACTCGCAAGCCATTAGTTATGATGATACTTCAGCAACACTTTACTCTAATCGTAGTATTGCTCATTTACGTTTAGAAAATTTTGGTTACGCTCTTTCCGATGCAACAAAAGCCATTGAATGTGATCCCAATTATGTTAAAGGTTATTATCGTCGTGCAGCGGCTCACATGGCTTTAGGTAAATACAGGGAATCGTTAAAAGATTTTGAACATATTCTTCGTATCAATCCATCAAATAAGGAAGCACGATTGAGACTCAATGAATGTAAAAGATTAATTCGTAAACAAGCCTTTGAAAAAGCAATTTCAGTTGATTGCGAGAAATCAATTGCATCCACAATTGATCCAGATAGTATGGAATGTGAATCCAATTATGATGGTCCACATTTGGTTAATGGTCAAGTTACACTTGAATTTGTCCAAGCATTAATCGAAACCTTTAAACAAGGTAAAAAGTTGGATAAAAAATATGCCTATATGATTATTTTACAAGTAGCCGATTTGTTTAGAAAGTGTAACTCATTAGTAGATGTAACAATTCCCCAAACCGAGTATTCAAAGTTTACCGTGTGTGGTGATATTCATGGACAATATTTTGATTTACTCAATATTTTTCGACTTAACGAACTTCCATCAGAAACTAATCCCTACCTGTTTAATGGTGATTTTGTTGATCGTGGCTCATTTTCAGTTGAATGTATTCTTACCCTATTCGCCTTTAAAGCTCTTTATCCAGACCATTTCTTCATGTCCAGGGGAAACCATGAAAGCCAAACAATGAACCAAATGTACGGTTTCGAGGGTGAAGTTAAAAGTAAATATTCGTCCACAATGTATGACCTATTCACGGAAACGTTTAACCTGTTACCCCTTGCCCATTGCCTTAATAAACGAGTACTGGTAATGCATGGTGGCCTTTTCAGTTCCGATACCGTTACCCTAGATGATATAAGGAAAGTTGATCGTTTCCGACAACCACCCGATGAAGGAATCATGTGTGAACTTTTATGGTCCGATCCAATGAATAAACATGGCCGAGCACCGTCTAAACGAGGTGTTGGAATACAATTTGGTCCTGATGTGACTCACAATTTTTGTAAATTTAATAATCTTGATTACATAATTCGAAGTCATGAAGTTAAACACCAAGGCTATGAAGTAGCTCATCATGGTAAGATGATCACAGTCTTTTCAGCTCCTAATTATTGTGATGCCATCGGTAATCAGGGAGCTTTTATTAACATGAATGGTAAATATATGATACCCGATTATATTACCTACTCGGAAGTGCCTCATCCCGATGTTAAGCCGATGGCTTATGCTTCAAGTTTTTTCGGTCTCAGGTCTTAAAATGAATACAACTTTCTCCTTCTTTTGCCCACCTCAACCTTTACCACCACCACGACAACAACAATAACAACAACAACAACAACAATACCATCGCCATTAGCAGCTTAATTAAGACTAATTAACAACACAAAGACACACACACACACCAATGATATTACATAACGTAATAATTATCAAATCAGCAGCAACATCAACAGAGAATGAAAGAAAAACAAGAAAAAAAAACATTCAAAGTAAAGTTTAATAGTAAAGAAAATAAAATAATCACCAGAAAAAATAATTAAGATTTTGAGAGAAACAATTTTCTTTGTAAATATTGATTAATAATCAAATTAATTAAAAAAAACTTAATTGATTCTTTGGTTTTCTTTTTCGTTCTCATCTCGTTTTATCGGATTTAACCTGTTCTTTAATTAGATTACTAATTGATTACAGATAATTAAATGTTTAATTTTAGAATTAATCTTCTAATTGTTGTAATTAATTAATTCCTTTGGTTGGGAGTTAATTGTGTTCAATTTCTCGGGCGTTATAAAAATTCCATTCATATCCTAGTGCAAATCCTTTTTCATTAAATTACAATTAAACACAATCGATTCGCGATCATTTAATCCAGTTGATTGTTTTTCTAATTAAAGTTAATTGTTGTTTTAGAATTAGAATTAAACAAATGCCATCTATCGGTTGAGAAACGAACGATTCGATGTCGGTGACGTGTTGAGAATTGGAAATGTTGACAAGTTGCTTTGATTGTGATTCGGTTTGATTATTGATCGTTTTGTTTTTCGCAATTGTGATTATCTGTTCAATTAGTTGATTTATCTTTTCGATTAACTGGTCAACCATGGGTTTATCGTCGAGTTCATTTGAAGTTCCTGGTGGAGGTAAGGAGGGATATCATGTTCTCAAAGTGCAAGAAGGTTCTCCTGGAGCTGTTGCTGGTTTGGAAGCTTATTTTGATTTTATTGTCTCCATTGGAAATACTCGTCTGGTAAGGTAATCGGTTTTAATTAACTGCAACTAATTTAATTAGATTGTCAGAGGTATAACCATATTCTTCCAATCAATTTAATTTAATCTGTTGCCGTTTTTGTTATGGTGAATTTGAAACAAAAAATTCTATTTTTTCTACCCTATGTTGTTGTTTTATCTTTGATCTTTTCTGATGATTTTACTTTTTTGTTTTCTTCTTCTCTTTTTAGAATCAAAATAATGAAACATTGAAGGAAATTCTAAAAGCCAGTGTTAATCAGACGATTAAAATGGCTGTTTATAATAGTAAAACTGGTCGTATTAGGCAAGTTGATATTAGGCCAACTAATGAATGGAATGGAACTGGTTTAATTGGTGTTTCTATTAAATTTTGCTCTTTCGAAAATGCTAATCAAAATGTTTGGCATGTTTTACAAGTTGAACCTAATTCACCAGCAGAACAGGCTGGTCTACAATCTAATTGTGATTATATTATTGGAGCTGATTCAACCTTACAAGATTCGGAAGATTTATATGCATTAATTGAAGCGCATGATGGTAAACCTTTAAAACTATTTGTTTACAATTTATTGACCGATAATGTAAGAGATGTTATCATTACACCAAATAGTCGATGGGGAGGTGAGGGTATGCTTGGTTGTGGAATTGGTTATGGTTATTTACATCGAATACCTTACCAGTCTAATTGTGATTCAGAATATTCTGATGAAGTACCATTGATGCATGGAAGTGAAGCTCAACATTCACAACCAATTCAACCACAATTTGATTTATCTACACAATCAAATCAACCTCAAGTTCAACCATCCAATTTTCAAGGTCCTATTCCTCCTCAATTTGCTTCAACTCAGGAAGTTGCTGTTCAACCTCAACCTCAACCTCAACCCCAAACACAACCACAACCCGAATCACAAGTACCACCACCAGGAACACCAGCAAGTTCAGTAATTGTCACCAGAGGCATTAATAGTGTTACAGCCTTCCCACCCGCTCCAACGGTCAGTGGCTCTTATAGTTCACTTGCTTACAGTTCTGGCGGACCTCAGATAATAACCACAGGCTCTAGTGTTTCATCTTACACTTCACCTGGTACGATAACAACTCCTATCTCAATTCCTGGTAAGTATTTCCTCTTGAACTAATCTTTTCCAACCACAGATAATTAACAACTTTATTTATAATTTTCTCTATCTTTCTCCAGGTATGCCACCATTGACAGTAAGTGCTCCTTTACCATCAGATCTGAAACTTGCCAATTTAAATCTAAATTTTGATGGACCTCAACAACCCCAACAATCCAATAATCCATTGATGAGCGACTTTATGAACCTATCATTAGCCTCTTCAACAGCGTCCACTGAATCTAAATCACAATTGATTTCAACATCTTTGGCGAATCCAATTGCTAATCCAACGATGACTTACTCATCTCTTCACTCTGCACCTCCAATGCCTTCAACAGCATCTTTATTGGGAAATTTAAATTCACCACCTTACAGCCAAGCCGATCAAACGAAAATTACATCTCCTTCGTCAATTTCAACTAAATTAACTACCCAACCAACACTTTTCCCTTTACCTATGAAAACATCAAATATTAATTTTCCCACACCAACTGAATCAAATGAACCTTATTATGGTTCAGGATTTGTTTCTAGTTACAATCAACCACCGACTTCAACCCAACTAAGTCAATCAACCAGCTCCAATGTTTATAACAATTACTCAAATATCCCACTTTATCCATCAACGGTACCACCGCCACCAGTGACTAGCATTCAACAACAATCAACTAATCCATCAAGTTCATCTCCTTTGACCACAATTAATTTAAACCAACCAATTGATATTGATCAATTAGGAAAAGCGCTTTGAAATGTTACCAACAAACTTAAACAAGAGAGATGCAATTTATTATACATTACAAATCAACGTAAACAAATTAATCTAAACAATTATTATATCAAAATTTTCTGGTTCAATGGATTAAAACACCATCACAGAATTAGATGATTTTCATGGTTAAAAGAAAATAGATTAACAATTATAATTACTAAATCAAGATCTTTTGTCATGATGTATTTTGTACGCAATAAATGTTGGTATGCGATTTTATCGATGATTGAAACAAAGGAAACAATAATCTATAAATTAACCGAAACAATCAATTTCTACACTTATTTAAATGTGAGAGAGTGAAAAACATCAAATGATAATCAATTTAAATCGAAATCAATTAAATTTTAACGAAATTGATTGAATTTTATTTGTTTCATAACGAAATCGGAAAATCGAAAACGAGAACCAAATGTCTCTAGTATTGATTTACATGTTCTTTCAACGACATGATGACCTTGCGATCTTGCCTCAGGCAAAGTTCGTGTAAAATCGAGTTCTTATCCAGCAAAAATTTATGTCAATTCGAGAGTCATTTCGATCAAGAGGTTTTCCTGAAAATTATTAATAGTTTTCCGAACCATCGGTCAAGACTACATATTTTCTTTCGTTTGATAATCAATATTGTCCGAAATTGAAGCAAATTTTTCTTCGAAATTTCATCTTTTTGTACAAATCAGACTTAATAAGCTAAGTTCCAACTCGATTGGCTCGAAGTGCTGGTTTTCGGCCTCGAAACGACCAATTACTCGCAGTTTAGTTCATCATTTTGTATAATCGAGATTAAGACTTATCATAATCTTGAAAGAGAATGCCATTCATTAGTAATTGGAAATATCTAGAAATGATAATGGTGAACACTTATTGTTCCCTTCGGGCCTGAGGCCAAAAAGAAATCAAATTTCATAAGTACAATGACAAGTCTCGAATTTAAAGGGAAATCGATTAATTGAATGTGTAATCGATTGTTGTAAGAAAATGAGAAAAAGTGAAAATGAGATTTTCTTTCATTTCTGTTTCTATTTTCATTCTGTTTGGATCTTTAATTGGTGTTAATTTAATTTCACCTTTTTGATTAACTTTTCTTTCTTTTTTAATTTAATCATCTTTTTCCACCATTTATGCTTTTCACTGACAAAATTAATTTCTATTTATAAGGTAAGTCAAATTGTATTCTAATTCCAAAAACACTTTTTCTATTTTCTCTATTATTCTTGCAAACCCTTTCATTTTCTGTCTCTCTTTTTTCTTTCTCTTTCTCTTCTGTTCTCTTCTCTCTATTCTTTTTGTGTGTGTGGTTTCACTCTCTCTATGTTTACATTGATTCTTCGTCCATTTTACTGACCTTTGAACCTGCACACGGGACAGTTTAGAATATTTTTCTATTCTCTTGTTGCAATTTCTATTAGAATCTTAAGTTTCCATTGACTATCAAGAGCCAATTGTTTGGATTCCTTTAAATATCCAATATCATTAAGGGTTTTCTTTGTTTTCTTCTATTGTCTATACTCAATTTGTACACTTATTTGTCTGTAATTTTGTCTTCTATTCAAAGAGATTAGTTCACCGGACATTTTAATTGATTTTAGCTTGATAACAATCAGTTTGATTTGCACTTGAATTACATTCACCAGCCGGATTTTGGTTCATCTAAACGTGTTATTGATTAACATCATCTTCACTTGTTTATTTAATCAAATTGTAATTTGGATTTTCATTATCACCCAAACAAATTTACTCCATCAAATGGATTCATCAAGTTCTTCGTCCACAACAACTAAAACGGTTTATGTTACTATTGGAATCGGACCATGTGTGTGACCTGATCTTCACTCGAAGGTTTATTAATCTTCTCGGCCATTAAGCTAGTTTAATCCTCTCCAAAGATTAATTGACCTAACCAAAGTCCAAGATTAACTAGCCATCGGACGCCCGATTTATTGTGATAAATGAGGATCATTTCAATGGATTAATAATATCACAGAATTAGGATAAAAGTGGTGGAAATAATTTAAACCTGAGGCTCTAGTGAATAAACTGATTCACTATGAAAAAAAACCAACACTCAAAAAAAGAGAGATATTAATTTATCAACACAAACCATCAGACAATTAACCAAATCTTGATGCTAAATCAACTTAAGAGAGACTTAATAGCTTTTATTGTATCAATTTCTCATTCACAAGCTTATCAACTCGCTAATTGTTGATTATTTTAACCTCTCTATTTCTCTTACCCTTTAGGGTTAGTGATTAGTGATCTGTTTTTATTAATCGATTTATCATATGGACGCTTATCTTTTGCTTTTACTCACTCTTTCTCTCATCTTTTCTATTCTCTTCCCACTCTGGCATTTTAATTTCATTCTCTTTGTTTATTAATTATTCTATTTTCTTGATTATTTCAGGTTTACAACTTTTAGAAACCATTTTAAAACATCATCGCTATGCCTGACTCAAAGCTCTATGATCTATTAGGAGTTCCTAGAACTGCCTCTGAACATGATATTAAAAAGGTAAGTTAATCATGATGATTAATTTTCTCCCAACACAATCAATTAATGGTCAATTTCTCTAATATTATTATTCTTTTCTTTTATCTCCATCAGGCTTATCGTAAACTGGCTAAAGAGTTTCATCCGGATAAGAATCACAAATCAGAGGATAAGGTAAAGTGATTTAATTGTCTTAGTTTACTACCAACTAATTATTTTCTTCTCTCTATTAACCTTTTAATTTTGTTTTTCTTCTGTTTTGTTTTTCATGTTACAGTTCAAAGATATTTCCTATGCTTATGATGTTCTAAGCAATCCAACCAAGAAAAATGTCTATGATAGATTCGGAATGAAAGGCCTACAAGAAGGTGTACCTGAAGGACCCGAAATAGCCGATGATTTTATCTCTCAAATTTTGGGAGACAATTTATTTAACTTGGGTGGTATGCATCGAAGACGAGCAAAGGGTCAAGATTTTGTCCACACCTTAGAGTATGTTAATTGTTACCTATATTATTCATATTCTTTTATATATCTAATTATTAGAAATTACAGTTCACATTTGTAATAATTTAATTCTTTTCTCTTCTTCTTCTCTATTCTCTATTTTTCTCTCTCTCCTTCTCTTCGCAACTTACAGTGTCACGTTGGAAGATTTATACAATGGTAAAGTCACGAAATTATCATTCAACAAAGAAATTGTTTGTCGCACTTGCCATGGGTAACTAAACATACTATTTTACTATTATAATTACAATCAATGCACAGAATTTATCATTTCATGTTTTACAGTCTGTTAAGTATAAATATATAATCATCAAGCTATTGTTGGTTATTCATTGTTTATATAAAACTACAAGACCAGTAGATAACTTTAAATTTCTCTAAATAAGAGTTTAATTGTTTAGGTTCAATGATTAAATGTTTGTTTGTTTGTTTTTTCTTCTCTCTGATATTCTCTCCCTTTAAATAGAGCTGGTGCTAAACCTGGAACCTTACACGCTTGTGCGTCCTGTAATGGTTATGGCGCAAAAATGTCATACCTTGAACTTGGACCTGGTATGATGCAACAATTTCAACGTCCATGTTTAGATTGCAAAGGAGAGGGACGAGTTTGTAGTGAAAATCATCGGTGTAAAACTTGTGGTGGTAATCGTATTTTACCAGAATCAAAAGTGGTAGAGGTAAACATTGACAGAGGAATGAAAAATGGTCAGAAAATAGTTTTCCGTGGTGAAGGAAACGAGAAGCCGGGAATTGAGGCAGGAGATGTTATCATTCAATTGAATGCTAAACCTCATGATGTATTCACCGTTAATGGAATAGATTTGGTTATTCCAATGGAATTGTCATTAACACAAGCTCTTTGTGGTTTGCCATTCCAATTAAACACTTGGATGGACGTCAATTAATAGTTCGCAGTAGCCCAGGAGAAGTTATTGTTCCCAATACAATTAAGGCGATTAAAGGAGGTGGTATGCCAGTGTATAAAGATCCATTTTCAAAAGGAGATTTGATAATTAAATTCCAGATAAACTTTCCTGACTCTTATTTTGCTCCCAATGAAGAGAAATATCTTGATATTGAGAAAATTTTACCACGAGAGAAGCAAGAAAAGTTTGACCTTAAAGCTGAAGACGTTGAAGAGGTTGGTCTTCATGAATACGTCCCATCAGAATCAAATGGTCATTCCAGTCGTATGGCTTATGAGGATGATCATGAAGAAAGCGGCGGTGGCGGCGGTGGAGTTCAATGTGCAGCCCATTGAAACAATCTCTACACCGAGGAAAGTTTAACAAGTAACCCAACTATTTATGGTGCAATAATCCAACGGATTTTGAGTATTTTCAATCACTGGAGAGACAACTGCTCAACACCATATTTATACAGAACCATTAGGATTTAATTTCTCAATTAATATTGTTTCAAATGAGAAATGTTTAGCATAATCCTAATCCCAATCTCTATCTATTTCTCACTCATTCTCTCTCTCTCTCTCATTCTTTAAATTACTCGCTTTTGCTGATTTTCCTTTTCTTTTTTCCTGAATCATCTAACATGGAAAGAAACCTGGAAATTAATGATTAACATCATTCAAAGATTCACCGAATTTACAAAAGCCAATAAGAAAATTAATCAAGTGTAATCATATACATATTGTTGTTTGTAATGATTGTTGATGATTATAAGAGTTTTCCATTTCATTTTGATTTAGTTCAAATGAAAGTTTCATCTTAATCTTTTTTTTTTGTAATTACCATGATATCTCTCACTCTGAATATATAATCCTAAAAGTATTCGTGAGTTAATATCCCTTTGCTTGTATACAAAAACTAAAACAAAAGCACCTTCACACTCTCTAAATACAATCACAATTAACGTAAACAAATCAACACAATTAAAAGACAAAAAAAAATCAAAACGAGAGACAATAAACAATTTAAAAAGTCGAAAAAAAAACAATTGTCAAACTCGAGTCCAAAAAAAAACTAATTAAAAACAAAGAGATTTGAATACAAATTAATAAAACAGAGAAAGTTAATTGTTGATTAGCGATTAGAAAAGTAAATAAACAATTCGAATTGATTGAGAAAAGTTGATTGATTATTTTGTACAAATTTGTTTTCGTTTACAATTTTTGAAGATATTAAATTACCGTAGGTAGAATTGTGCTTTTAAATGGGACAATTAAAAAGTTGTATTCAAATTTAGCAATTAGGAAATGTTTAATTCTTTGAGATCGGTGGTCAGTTTGGGGTCAGTTTCTTGAGGTGATTTAAGTTGGTCAGTTTTCGGTTTGGTTTCTTGTTCTTGTTTGGCTTTCGCTTCATTTGCTATTTTGGGACAAAACTTTTTATGGGTAAACCAGTGTAACCTTTGGCATCTTTGGTCACAATATTGGGTCACTTTACATTGGGAGCATTTCTTATTAGGTTTGGGTTCACTACAAGTGGCACAGTTGATTGTCTCTTCGTCGAGGAAACCTTTCTGTCCACTTATTGACCGAGCGAGGATGGAAAGAGCTGAAGGTTCATCACCAACCGCTACCGAAGACAAAGATTTAACCATTTGAATGAAGACCATTGAATTATGATAAGGGAATCGCTTGATCGCTTCTCGAAGAAAATTTTCAAGATTAACGGGAAATCCATCAGAGTCTCGACCTTTCAGCCAATTTTTGGTCAACAATTCACCACATTTCGCAATAAGCTCTTTACGATCGGCATTGGGATCACTTTTTTCCTTTAGAATTTCCAATTGTTTACCAAAATAGTCCAATAGAAAAGCGAGAAAACTAAATTTAAGTGCTAACATTTCGTTGGCATCTTTTTTCCTCATCTCTCTTTCGGTCATCATTTCCAGCACCTTAGAAACTTGACCAACATAATCAATAAGAGTCGGATGTCTCTCGATTTCCAACACCAATCGAACCGGATGAATATTGGTCTGTCGTAAAAGTGACCACAAAGGATCAACCAAATGATTTTCCAATTTCGCTTTCTCATCTAATCCATGTTTCTCTGAATAATATTGAATCTCCTCCCTGGGAACATAACTATTTATCATGGTAACGGCCTCGTGTTGACCCACAAATGCGGCCATTTGAGTGGCCGTTCTTCCGACTGAATTGACATGATTAATATCGGCACCAGCTTCCAATAAAATACCGACCACCTTTAAATGACCACCAATGGCTGCAAACATGAGAGCAGTATAACCATGAACATGTCGAGTACAATTAACATCAGCTCCATTTTGTATCAACAATTTACAAATTTCCACGTTCCCTTTGAACGCAGCCTGACAAAGGAAACTCATCCCATTCTCATCGACACAATTAATCCGAACATCAGATTGATTTAACAACAATTTAACCTCTTCCAATTTACCTTGACTTATTTTCTCAAAAATTAACTTCTCATTTTCAGTTGTTGAATCGCCAACAATTGCCATCGTTTAACTAATCACAGTCACAGATAAGAAAACAATTGAATGAAATACAGAGACAAAAATTGTCAATTAAATTGTGACAAATTGTAATCACAATCAATGATGATAAACAACAACAAGAGTCACAATTAGATAACCATTTAAATGAAAGACAAAACTAAATCCATGGTTACATAGTAAAAGAGATAAGTTTAAATGGAGAAGCGGATTTTTTGAAGAAAATAAATTAATTGTTGAGAAAAGGTAATTAAATTATATTCTAATTGTGGAAAGTTAATTGTACAAACAATCGAATTAACTAATTGCCAAGAAATTAGGACATTTCTATTGTAAAAGCTTCTGATAATCAACTCGATTGGGTTGATTACCATTCAATAGTTTATCGTAATTGTAACACTCAATCATTAGAGACAATTTAGTTAATTGTTGACTAACTGTAACAAAGAATTGGTGATTTAATTATCCAAGCTAATTGTTAGAGTTGATGATTGGGCAAAAAAAGCTGGTTAAATAGTCTGATGAACGATTTTCTTGTTTTTTTTCATTACATTGTATCATTGAATTGACAATTTAGTTGAGTTCGTTTGAACAATTAACTTAATTTTCTCACTCTAAATTCTGGCAACATCATTGACGGCGGATAATAAGTAATAACGATAATCTAAATCAAGTGACAATCATCAAAGAAAATGTTTAATTATTACAACAATTTACTTCTTTTAATAAGTTTGGCTCAAGTTGAACGGGTAAAAAAAAAATTCGTACCTCGAAATCGTAACTATTAAAACACAAAGTAACTAAATTAATTTTAGATTGTGTGACGTTAATCATGATCATGATCATCATGATTCCATAAAAGTTACACAATCAAATACTTATGAGAGTTAATTGTTAATCTGATTGCGCATCTTCACTTGATAGAAGGTTAAAGTGAGATGAGAATTGATATTGATCATTTTCTCAGCGATTCTCTCATTATTTACCATGTAAATCGTAATGATGATGAAGAAAAAGAAATGGTTCATCCCACAATTTTAATCTTCTTCTTTTAATCTCTCTCACTCTCTCTCCCTCATCATCTAGATTAATTTAAATTGTTGTATGTTGACATCTACTGGTCCAGTTGTGATTAATCAACTAATCAACTCACATCATGTTCATAGGATTTCATGTTTACCTTTGATTCTGGTGAAAAGCTCATTACTCCGGTGGAGTGAGGATTATATTAATCACCTTAATCACCATAAAGTTAAATTACAATTCATTCCCACCGGTGGTCAGTGTTCAAATTTATCTTCTTGTGGTCAATTTAACCCTTTAAATTGGGTCAAGGGTGTCAACCTTAAAGTAAACCCAACAACAATCAATTGCTGTTGTGAATATAAAACCAAAGGTTTGGTTGATCGTTTTGATTGTGATCCATTTTTTGACAATAACATTCCCTCATCAAGACAATTAACCACTTCCACCATGTCTGAAATTGATTCCACTACAATTAATCATGATTCATCTTCTCCTGGTAATCAATTAATTGCTAAATTTGGTGTTCTAACTGATGTTCAATATGCTGATACCGATGATAAACCAGCTCATTATGATCCAACTAAGACGAGATATTATCGAGCTTCGTTAAATCATGTTGTTCATGCTTTTAATCACTGGGACAGGGAAACAATTAAGCCAACCTTTGTACTACAATTTGGTGATATAATTGATGGACTTAATAAACGTACCAATGGTTTAGATCCTCTTGAAGCAATTAATAAAACACTGGCCACTTTTGAAGCTCATCCAACAATCCCAACCTTTCATGCTGTTGGTAAGTATAAACAATTAGATTCACCAACAGATAATCAATTAAATCATGTTCAACATTAGCTAATTAGTCAGTTGATGCTAATCACTATAATTAATCCTTCTAATCTATTCCTCAATTATATTAATATTTAATCCTCCATTGATAACGAAGCTTTTGTTTACATGGAAACAAGAATTGATTTTTTTTTCTTCGTCTCAATATCACAACAATTAAAATATTATAGAAGAAAAAATCAATTAATCAACTGGTTTATTCTGGACTTAATTTTGATTAGATTGTAGTAATTACAATTGTTATCACAATTGCTTCCGTTTAGTTTAATTAAAACATGAATTTGAAACAAGCTCTTCAACTAAATCGTGCTAAATTGTTAGCAATTAAATTGATTATTGTCTTATCATTTTCAAGATATTGACACTCAACTAAAAAGTTATTGATATTGGATTAAGTTAATTGCTTTGTGAACAATTAAACAAACAATCACAATCTAAATAAACAAACACAAGCCCACCATAGGTACACACACACACCCACTAAATTGTTGATTAACAATCTCAACAATTAACAATCAATACCCACACCTGATTCTTGATTACTATTAATGATTAGTTATCATTTTTCTAATTGTATTACAATTTAATTAAACAAACATATCCCACAATTTAAGTGATCGCTGATGATGTTGATTGTATTATATATCATTGAACAATAATAACTAATCAATTACTTTACCCGATCTCTTTTAATTCAATTCAATTAAATCAGATGAGTCTTGTTTCCTTTAATTATCATAACAATTACATAATAATGTTCAAAATTGATTAATTGATTACATTTTCCCTCTTAACTTTAATCAAAAATTGATTGTTAATCACTTTGTTTCTAATTTGTTGTTCTAATTGTTGAAATTTTTTTTTTCTCTCCAATTATTGTTTCAATTGTCATCAGGTAATCATGAATTGTATAACTTTGATAGAGCCGAGATAATTAGTCTATTTCGTGATTCACTAATTAAGAAGACAAAAGTTAAACCAGATCTGATGGGTTTAAATTTAAACGTCAATGAAAATCCAGTTAATTGTTCATCGTCATCTTCATCATCGTCATCATCAGCTAATTATACTCTCTATTATAAATTTACTCCATCACCTAAATTGAAGATAATTGCACTTGATTGTTTTGAAATCTCGGTAATAGGCTACGATCCTAATCATCCTAATTACCGTCAAGCCGAGGAGATACTTTATAAATATCATGGTCATCGGGATTTTGACCTTTGGGACATTGATGATCATCTACCGGAAGGTCCAGAGAAAAGGTTTCAACAGATGAACGGAGCTCTCAGTGAACAGCAATTAACTTGGCTATCAAGGGAACTTCAAGATTCCGAGTTGAAAGGAGAAAAGGTCATCGTTTTTGGACATGTTTGTCTTCACCCTGGTTCGTGTGATTGGTCCTGTTTGGTCTGGAATTATGATCGAGTCATTGAAACTTTTCACAAGTACAATTGTGTAATTAGTTACATGTCTGGACATGCACACAAATTTGGACATTCGGTCGACGAAAAGGGAATTCATTACATCGTCTATCATGGAGTCATTGAAACATCTCCGACCAATGAAGCTTTCGCAACCATTTCCCTTTATCATGATCGACTTCAGGTTGATGGTTATGGTTTAGAAAAAAGTTTAACACTTCCGCTTCCTTCATCCGCTGTTTCCTCGGTACCTCCTGCTGTCGTTACTCCATTAGGCTCATCCAATGGTTACGATGTTTCCAATTATGCTGATCCAGTTTCCAATGAAAGTCCAACCACAATCAGAGTTACCGTTTAAATAACATCTTTGTATCATATTTGAAATCATTTACTTTTTGTTTGCGTCTTAATTGTTATCATATAAACAAACACCACTGTTATTGCTAAATTATGATAATATGAACAAAATTATCATATATTATTAAAAAAAAATCAATATATTTGTTTGATCAATTTCCAAACAATTAGATTTCCATTTGATTTAAAATCGTCAACAGATTGTAAGAAGAGGAAAAGGTCAATTGATATGTTTGATTATTTGATTAGTGGCCAATTTCTTGTTGATGATTCATTGATATATCCAAGTGATTTGAGAATGAGATAAATATGATCAACATGGAGACGAGATTCAGAGGGTTAATTGTAGATCTTTTTCCAAAGGCAATTAAGTTTACTTTTTTGTTTATTTGTTTCGAAATTAAATTAATGGTTCTCCTTTTTACATTTCTCGGGTTCGATGTCTTTCCACCAATTATCAGGGAATAGATACTTTTGAATCTCCTCTTTCTCTCTGGGAGCCGGAATGGGAACATTAAGTAAACTGGACATCGGAAGTGGTTTGTCGATTAACATGGGAGGGAAACAGTGAATCGCCTCACAGGAATTAGGGGGAACTAAACGATTTCTCCAGCCCACTCGACGATATTGACTGGTCACTGTATCCTTTTCAAACAGAATCAATTTAATTACAGGTTCGGCTACTTGTGAATCGGTTATCAGGTAAACACCATTAGATGAGATGTAACTCATTTTAAGATTCTTATTCTTAAATATACGGAAAATGTAGGCCTCATCCATGTGAGAAATTTCATCGTTAATTAAACAAATCTCCAAATAATTAACCCATGGTAACACTGTTTCCATTTTAAGTGATCCCCATAGTGAATTGTAACAAAGGAAATAAGTTAATCCCAAAGTGATTAGACTCTCCTTTGTCCTTAGCAACAAATCACGAAGCTTATCCTGAACTTCTGGTCCATAATTACATATTAATACTGATTGTTCACCATGAGAAGATGATGTTAAAAGAGATATGAGTAGATAAATTAATCCAAATATAATTAGAATTACAATTATTCGCTTCTTTCTGCCAAGAATTAATTTGATCGCCATTTTGATTAATCTGAAGGAGAAAAGTAAACCCACCAAAAGAAGTTAATTACTATTCAATCAAATAAGTGGTTACAAAAGATTTAGAATTAAAGTTAACATTAACTTACCATAGATAAGATTGTTTCGAGAGATTAAATTTGTTGATTGATCAACAATTAGTACTGAAATTAAAAGATTTAGTTGCTTACAATCAATCAAGTATTACCAATGGATTAGTTGATTAATCACGATAAGATTGAAATGAAAATGATAGTCTAGTATGACACAGGAAGGAAACATTTAACTACTACAAGAAATAATCAAGAATCAGCAAAAAGAAAACGACAACAATTAATCAGGAAGTTAATCAATAATTCAGTTGATTGATGGCAAAAATTACCAGAAAACCAAGACAATCACTAATTGTCACTAATTGCAGTGAAACACATTCAGAAATTCATTCATTAGTTCAGCAGGGGAAAAGTACAAACTAATATTCACCAGGGAACAAATTAATTAACTTAAATTAACACAGCTAATTAAGCAATTAAATCAACACGAAAACTTAATTATCCAAACAAATTGATCAGTTGAAAGTGAAAAAGTGAATCAGCTGACTAGCTATTCTAACAGAAAGTTGAGTGAGAATAAGCTATTCTCACTCTTATTTCATTCAAATTGACGAATCTCCGTTATTTGAACTGATATTGAGACCAAAACTTCAAAGATGGAGTAATTTTTTGTTTTTCTTCTGTAAAAAAACCTTCAAATGACCTCTAGATAGGTTTATCGTGAAATGACCTCAATGACCTTGAAACTTTTATACGAAGTCCTTTCGTCCTGATATGAATCTGTACGAGGTTTGGTCTTTTTAAACTCATTGGTTCTTGACTTATAACTAATAATCTGCGTAAAATGGAGTTGAATAGCCCTGTAGAATTAAATTAAAAACTAAATCTAAATTTGACTGCTGCCAATTAGCGAATTTGTAACTTGCCCTTATAATTTAAGAGTTGCTGCCTACGTTTATATCGCAACGGATAAATATTTTCAATTTGTCAATTTTAATTGATCTCAATGAATTTAAGTACATTTAATCGTTGTGTTTCTTATCAATCAATTTCTCAGCCTCTTGCTAAAGGTCATAAATATTTCAGTGTGCATCTTCTTGACCATTACTATACAATGAAACATCGCACGGGTCCTATTCTCAACCAAGGTCAAGCGTTGATGCTCATTTCGTTTTCTGGCGCGATGAGCGCATCGCTATCGATTGGAGTTTACTGGAAAGTAATATGATATATCTACAAACACCAAGTAGGTTCATGAATGGACATTAGAAGATCTAAAGAGGACTAACCTAACCTAACCTAACTGGGCCTTGTTGTTAGGCTACCGATCGTGTCTGTGTGCCTATACCGACGCTGCCTTACAAAATTTAGGATGGTGAAAGAATTTTCTCCACCCCTCCACCTCCATCACTTCCTCCAACTGTTGGTGGTTAAATGATTAAAACCGATGTATTTCTCAATTAACTTGACCTTTATTACAGTCATACCTTTCTCAAGTTACAAACAGAGCTATCTCTTGTCGAAAGATGAGCAAATCGTAGCATAAATAGAATTAAATAAAAAATTTTGATTCTAAATTTGACTGCTGCCACCTAGCGAATTTGTGATTTGTTATAACTTAAGAAACAAAAGTCAACGATTAAAATGAACTTTAATTAAACAACTGATTGGGTGGTGGTAATTAATATATTGACATCTGTTAAGAGTGATTATTGAGTTTATTGAGTTTAATAAATTTTTCAAAGGTATGAAAATTTTTCTCATTAAAAGTTGATCAAAAGTTAATTTTTGATTGATTTTCACAATATTCCCAATGGATCTTTGGGATTTTTTTTAACAATTCGAGAGTCAAACGAATCGATTGAAGTTTTCTTACCATCAGAATCAGAATAATTAACTTTAGATACATATTTTCGTCGATCATATTTAGTCCATTGATCCCAAATATCTGACCAATCGAGAGATTTAAATTTTGACCTAATTGTTTCAGGTAAATCAACAACGATCGCATTCATGATTGATATGAACAATTTACGATTAAAATGTTCAAGAGTATAACGAATGTAGATTCGATTCCTTAAAATGTCCATAATTAACGAATTACGATCAGAATCTTTGTTAATCACATTGTGTTTAAGGAATAAAAGAAAAGTTTGAAATTGATCTTCCAATTTATTTAAATGATCTTTAGCCAATAAATATGAATCACTTGCTTGATCAGCATCACTGAATAACAATTCATAAGTAGTCATTAAATTGCGATCCTTAATTGTCCTTTCGTTGGGAGCAATTAATTGTTCATCATCTTCATAAGTTTCCAATAAGAGTAGCTGATCACTCTCATGGTTAATTGTTGTCACTCCTTGAGAAGCTAAATAACAACAACAACAACAATTAGTTTGATATGAAAATTTTTCATTAAATGAAAATACTTACAATCAATTAGAAACAAGAATAAGTTAATTGTGATTAGATTTAGATTGAGAAACATTTATGGTTATTGGAACACGATTACAGTTTTTGTTTATCTTTCTGATCAAGACAATCAATTGAAAATCAATATTCAATTGTGTTCATTGTTGATTCCACAACAGATGATCAGTTAATTGTTGATTAATTGCCCTGTCATTATGAACAATTGAAACAAATTTATTTATCAATGAAACTTATCTTGTAAGCTTTTTATTTTCATTAAACAGAAAAGGGATTAAGAAGAGGAGGATTTACAATTTAATTTAGCAACAGAGATGAAAGATGATTAAACACAATAAGAGAGTGAGAGAGAGAGGGAGAGGGAGTGTGAGAGAGAGAGAGGGATTAAGGGATTAAGGGAGAGAGAAGATAAAGAAATAAAATAATTAGAAGATTAAGAAAAATTGATTTTCAATTTGCAATAATTAAAGAGAAGGAATTTTTTTTTCTCCTTCTTTTCAATAATAATAGTATTAGAAAAGGAAGAGGAAATGATGAAGATGAAATTGGGAAGATGAGGAAGGGGGTGGAGAAGATGATTTGTTGATGATGATTGACTTGATGTCTAATTATGATTAAATGGTTAATTTAGTTAATCTCGACAGTTAATTGTAAGTGGATTTTGTGGTTTTCGTTTGTGCCTCAAGTTTGTTTTGTAAGTTGTTTGTATTTTGTAAATTGGGGGTTTTAATTGTTGATCAGGATTGTTGTTGATTAAATTGTTTGGATCAGTTAATTTTTTTTTTTTCCTTCAATCTGGACTCTTTTCATAACCAGTTAACAATTTAACAATCTTATCAAAATTGGGGGATTAGGATTAACTAACTGATAATGATAATGATACAATGATAATAATCACTTTGTGCTAATTTATATTATAATTAAATGGTTTTCTTATGTATTCACAATTAATGATAATTAAAAAAACTGTGGAGGGAAAAAATAAATTAAAATTATACTTTCATCTATCAACATTTATAATGATTAAAGTTATTTGGGAATTGTGATTATTATCATTGTTATAAATTATTATCGTTAATTGTTTTCAGCTATTAACTAATTGTTGTTTACATCACTTTGGTTTGTATTTTTTTTTTGTGGTTTACAATTAACAATTGATTAAATTGGACAATCTTAATTTTGTTGTTGTATTTGTTTTGTCATAAAAATTAAAACTAATTACAAAAGTTTGGGATAACCAAAAGTGAATCTGTTCAAAGTGGATTGGCCTAACAATTAGTTAATTGTAGCTTTTAATTAATGGGATATAATCAATTTTAAATTTAAAAAATGATGAAGATGAAGATGATAATGATGATAATGATGAGTCTTTCAGGAAGAGATGATGATTTCAGGATGACAATTAAACTAAATTAATTGATTAGGGGAAAAGTCAAAGAAAAACAAAAACAAAACAAAACAATATTTTTCCATGACTTAATTAAGAGCAATTAACTAATCATTTTGATTAAATTAATTGACTGTTAACTTTGTTTTTTGCTTCTCCTTAAACAATTAATTAGATCAATGGTCAAGATGAATTAATTACAAGACACTGATTAATGAAAACAATTAACTGAACCTTTTTCATTAGACACATACAAACACACTTACAGCAAACAATTTATCTTAATTAATTATCCACAGAGAAACAATTAAAAACAAACTTTCAACTGTGGACAAATCATCATCAGTTAATTGTCAATCAATTAATTTTGTTTACACTTGTATATATATATTTATATCTTTAACTATAATCATTGACAAACCCAAGACTCACAACAATTTAAATCGTCATCTAGTTAATTGTTTTGTATAATTTATCAGTGTGAGTGTATATAAGGATCTGATTGATTATTATCATTATTAATTGTAATAATATATAAATGTGATGAATGCTTTCTTGTGTTGGTTGATTGGATTGATTTTGTAAATTGTTGGTAAAAATTTGTCAATTAATTGGTCTCGTTTATGTTTGGTAGTGATTAGTTTAAGAAAGAGATAGAGAGAGAGAGAGAGATAGAGTTGATTTAAATTGTATAATTTACACAATTTAAATCATATTTGTTTCCTAATATAATAATGATAATAATCATAAATTGTCAATAATAATTAACAATAATGCCAAGATATATAATTAATTGCTAAGTGATTTATATACAAGAACGAAATGTGAGAAAAGAGAGAGAGAGATGATAAAGATTAAATTGATTGTGATTAAAATTGAGAATCAAATCAAGAGAATCAATTTCATCATCATCCATGTATATTTTGTATATATATCTCAGAGATTATCACTTAATTATTATTGATTAATCGTTCAGATTATCATGTGGAAATCATCATTGAGCCACTAACAGAAGCTCGTCTTCTGATTTTGGGATATCAAAGATTTCGGCAAAAAGTGGGGGCAACTTTAGTCGAGTCCAGTTTCCTCGGAACCAAGATAAATGTTCAGCGTGCTTGATGCCAATGGCTCGAAGTTCTGGAACCTTGACCACAACATTCTCATGGTAACGTGAGTCGAATCCTCGAGTTCGAGCTGATTGAATTTTCATCGCTTCATAAAGTTTCTCTTCGATTCGATGAATAGCTTTAGCGTCATAAACTCCATATCGATCTGTGTGTGTGTGACAAATTTCCAACAATTAATTAGTTGATCAATTGTTTCAATTTCGACTCAATTCAACTAATACCATCATGATCATCTATTGATTAGAAAAATCAATTTCATTTCAACTTTTACGTTTACCCGAATCATCAATACAATTATAATTATAATTAACTATCTCCTAGGTTATTATTAAATTGTTGATTCATATGAATCTTTAGTTAGCATTAATGAAAGAAAAAATGATTTTTTATAATGAATATCATGTTGATTGTACAATTTTGTTGACTAATCAAAAATGTCAATTCGTATTAAAATCAATTGTAATTGTTAATTGGATAGAAATTGATAGCTTTATGTAATCAAATTGATATTGATATCATGATGATATCGACCTTGGATGAAGTTATAAAAATCATAATTTGATTGAACAATTTGTGTGTATTGAGATTAAGGATGAAAGATGAAGATGATGATGATGA
This sequence comes from Panonychus citri, assembly GCF_014898815.1. Classification (NCBI taxonomy): domain Eukaryota; kingdom Metazoa; phylum Arthropoda; class Arachnida; order Trombidiformes; family Tetranychidae; genus Panonychus; species Panonychus citri. Next base: position 2,227,010 of record NW_026515543.1, on the reverse strand, counting down.
TGATGATAAAGTTAATTAACGAAAATTAATTATAATTATTACCTGGACAACATAACGCAATCGCAGCAAATATACCGATCTCAATATCATGAAGATGAAGTTGATTAAATCCGATCATGAAGTTGAATATTGATGAGACAAATTCATGCTGTAATTAAGAAACAATTAATTATGGATTAGTGAGATGATTAAAATTAATTATCACAATTGGAGTGATCAATGTAACCAAAGGGATAAATTTTAAGAATTACAATTTATACATTTTCTTTTCCCTGTAAAGTTAATTGTAGAGTTAAATAATCAAAGTCTAACTACAAACTAATCATTGTAACAATCAATCAATCAATCAATTTGATTATTATCAATACAAGGGATGTAAAAAGAGTTGAAGTTTTGTTATTAATCAAATCAATAGTTTAATTTAGTGATCAGTATAATGTTGAAAATTAGATTTAAAACAAACTTTTCATGTCTAACAATTTATTAATCATAGTAAAGGAAAATCGTTATGATAGACTGATAATTTAATGATGATCGATTGATTTTGATTGTAAACATTACAACTTTTAATTATCTAAAAGTTTTGGCGATTTAATTAATAGTAATAATCATCAAATTCAAATGTTTACCTGACAGGTAAGATGATGATGGTCAAGATAATCATCATCAGAACGAAATGATGATAATTAAGCTAAATTAATTTGATTCAATAATATAATAGTGTAACAATCAACAGTAATTGATGTAATCAAAAGTTAATCTAATGAACGGGTTAACAAATTGTTCCAGTAACTTAATCAAAGTCTAGTCTCTGGTAAAAGGAAAAGGGTTGAAACAAGTTAATAATAATCAAATTGCAATTAAATTAATGTGTTGGTAACAATTAAATAGTAATTGAATTAAAGTAAGTAAATTAAATGTGTTGATAAAATTCACAATTGATTCAATTCAATTCAATGTGATCGTAACACTAAAAGAAACAATTAACAGGTTTAAATCTAATTGTTCCTGAAAATCTCAAAGCTCAAAAGTCAATTAATATGTTTGAACAAATTGTTAGTTGATTGTTACAATTAAATCTATGGAAATTCAGTTAATTGTGTTAACAATTAAATCAAAATGATCGAAATTAATTGTAACTTTTTGATTCTTTTTCCGTAAAATTGTCAACAGAGAGATGGAAATTTGATCAATTAGATTATGAAAGTTTACACAGGAAAATTAAATTAAATTGTAACATTTTTCTTTCTACTCTAAATTGTTGGGAAATATTAATAGATGATTAAATTGTTAATAAAAAACTTACATCAAACATTAGCTCCATTTGTTGTCTTGTAATAAAATTGCCGTCACTGAAAGTAAGTGTATTGTCAATTGGATCAAACATTTTGGAAACATGGACAAGCCAAATCTCAAAGAAACCGGATTTAATCAGGATTAGTTGATCATCTTGAGACAATTCGAGGAAACCTGGAATCCGTTTTGCATACTCGACAACTCGAGATATCGAAGGTGTAATGAAATCCGCGAATCGCTGCCACATATTAATCTTTTGCTGTTCCAAACTATCAGCAGTTACCGAGGTTGGACTACAATCCGATTGAGGTGAACCATATTCATCCATACTAGTCTGTATGATTAAAATAAGATTAAGTAAATGGATTAAGTCAAGATTATCGAAATTATCTCCATCAAATGAATAATAACACTTACAAATATTGCCGGTTTACGCATTATACCTCTGGTCTTTTCCTCGGTATATGAACAATGAGCATAATGAGCTTGCGAAAGGGTAACGATCATTTCAAAAGTTGCTAATTGCATCTCATTGAAAATGGTCTCTGTTGGTTCAGCTCCTGAAGTGGTCACTCTGTTATCGTCTCCCTTTTCACGTGACCGCTTGGGAACTCTACCGTATCTGACCGCTAGTGGACATTCAAGATTAGACATGGAATAAGAAAGATAAAAATAGAACAAGATTAACAAGTTGAGATTATTATCAACTGAAAATTGATACAAAACTAAGGATAAATTGGATAATCCATAGTAATGGATAAAGATGAAGATGAAGATGAAGATGAAGATGAAGAGGATCAAGCTGTTCATCATTACATTATGATTAAGATTTAATATTTATAACTATTAATAGTTTAATATGTGTGTGTATTAAATGATAAACAAATAATCAGTCAGTGATATGGCTAATCATTAATCGTTAACGATAATAACAATTTAGATTTAATTGCTTTCTTTGTATAAATTACGTAGACACGTTATGTTTTTTTCTGTTGTTGTTTTCTCATATTAATATCACTGCAGGTTGTTAACTGCAACCACAACTATCTCGAGATTAATTGTTTCATGAAATTATGATAATATAGTAAACATTGAGTTAATTGTTTACTTTTACTATTGACTGAATCAATTTAAATGATTGTAAACACTTTGGCAATGAATGAGTTGAATTTAGTCTTGAGTAACAATTTAGATTGTGAATTAATGTTTAACCACAAAAGTTAATCCAACTCTTTACACTTAAATTTATAAACTAATTGATTCAAATTAATGATTTAATATCACGCTAACCAACTAGATTATTTATTTAACTAAAGTAATAATAAATATACACACATAGAGATGATGATGATGATGATGATAACTCTTTCTCTCTCTCTCATTTTTAACAATGTTTACTTTTAATCCATTCAAGGTCAAGGTTATCATCAACTAATCATCTTCATTATTATTAGCATTTATTTTATCATCTGAATGAATCAAATAACTTTTAACATTTTGCCAAGAGCGTAAAACAAAAATTATTAATAAATATTTATAATAACCGTAAGATTTGATTTAAGATAATCAAGTTCACAATCAATATATTGATTAGTGATTTATAACAATATAACATTTAAATTATAATCTTTAAATGAGTAATCATAATTTCATAGTTTCAATCAATTAATCTGATGATATGTTATAACAATAATTGACCAGAAAAGTTACTCGATTAACAATTTGTAACATTTAATCCTGATAAATTTAAGATAATTAATAGTTAATCAGTTCTTAATTTTTTTTCTCCCTCTTTTCTTTCAATGTATTTATCCTTTACACCAGAGATTACTAATTGAAACCTCTCTCTCTCATTTCTTAATCATAATCTTAAGTATTATTCATTAAATTGTTCAACTAACAAGGGAATGGATTAGAAACAAGATATTACATGTTGTTAGATATTAAAAAGCAAGTAAACAGAATTCAATGGATAATGTGATAATGGATTTATCTTCTTACTCTGACAAAGTCAAATCACAAAGGATGATAAGATGAAGATGCTAAATGTATGGAGGAAGAAAGGAAAACAGAAGCTGAGAAAAGGTAAACAATGAAAGATGAGGATTAACATTCTTAATTTTTAATGTTAAACTATAGACAAACTTTTCTATCCATACCCATCAACATCATCATCATCATCATCATCATCATCTTCATCATCTTCATCATCATCAACAACAACAGCAACAACATGGTGATAGGTAGCATCAAACTGATAAGTAAACTAGAAAAGTGATGATGACAGAGAAAGAAGTAAAAAAAAAGAGATGAATTCAAGTGGACACTAATCTTTTTCCAATGGTCAAGTAATACTATTCACATTTAAACGAATTAAAATAAAAAAAAAAGGTAAGTTTGAATGAAGAAAAAGTTATACACATAAGAAGGGGATAAGATATGAAAAGAGGATGAGGATGAAGATGAAGTTTGTTTTTTTACTTACAGTCTCTAGACATGCCAACAGCAAGACATTTCTTGAAACGACAATACTGACAGCGATTACGGTTAAGCCGGATAACTAAGCATTTACCATCACGAAGACATTTATATTCAATCTGCTTCTGGATACTCCGACGAAAGAATCCCTTTGGTAATAATAATGGAAGATGAAAAAAACAAAATTAACAGATTAAGATTAGTGTGGTCAATTTTCTGATGTCCTTGGATTATATATGATAAAAAAAAATTAGATGACCACTAAAAAACACACCACTAAGTAGTACAAAAAAATCAACGTGAGTACAAACAATGTTTATATGAGAAAAATAGTTTGTAAAAAAATGGGTATTAATGTGGGTATGAGGAGTTGAGAATCAACAACAATCACAGAATGAGAGTGGATTGTATTTAATACAGAGAGAAATGTTTCTTTGGATTCTACAGTAACTATTACATGAGAGAGAAAACGAGAGAGAGAGAGAGGGATGAACAAGTTGAAGGAGATGTTGAAGATGATGAAGATAAAGATGATAAAATCGAAAGGAGCAAAAAAAGAGAGTTAATTGCCAATGGAACTGGTTGAATGAACTGACGAGGTAACAATGTAATAAAGATACCAAGGGAAAATATCATGCGCATTTCATGGTGATATTGAAATTGTGATGATGATGATGATGAAGATTTATTCAATGGAACCAATTAATTTGTAACAATGGTCTCAAAGTCATCATCGTCTATTTATATATACCATCAACCACCAGAGCAATTAAACTTGAAAGTACGAAACGATTAGTTAATGAGTTACATTTTGTTATTCTTAATATTTTTCACGCCAACGAAAATATCTATGGGATTATCCAGGATGATTAATTTATCTTGATTTATAATCAGAGTGTAAATTCATTATCATGGTTACAATTAGCATCATCATCATAATCAGCTGTCTCATCATTTGCTTCTTAATTGTTATCTAATTTAAAGGTTATCTTAAGGGTCTTTTTATTTTGTCATTCTCATCATGATGCTTAATAATGTTTATCACATTCATGATGATGATGAAACGTCAGTCAGAAACTCAATGTCAGGTTAATCAGAAAAATCAACAACAACTAACGGTAAAGAAAAAGAAAGAGAAATGATGATGATGATTAAATTGTAATCAAATTGTTTCCATGACCCTGGATTAACCTTAATCGATCGAACGGTGTTTTTAAACAGTTACCTTCGAACTTTCTCTTGATCATTATCATTAACGTTAATCAAGTTTAACAATCAACACAAACGAAACCAGGAAACCTAAAGGCGATCCAATCTTTCATCGTAATCATCATCATCATCAAGAGCAACTTAATCATCACACAGTCGAAGATCAAGCTCAACCTTATTAACGAAAAGTGAATGAGAAAAAATGAAATAAATTGTTTGATTTGTTTACTTATTCAACTTGTATTAAATTGTTAATTGTTTCAATGATGAAGTTATAATGAGAGAGAAATAAACAGGTAAAGTGTATATAAAACAAAAGTAATCAACAAGTTTTATTGAGAAAGTTGCAGTTACCAAATTAATGATGAAGAAAAAAAAAAGTTTTTCATCAAGAAGGTGAGATTGTTAATCTATTGAATATAATGGATAAAACTACCCAACTAATCAACTAATTGAAAGTGATTATGTTTAACCTGAATCTTAGAATCTGAAATCCGGAAACAAATTAACTTTTAAATTGTTGAGAAAAAAAGGAGAATCAGAAAAGAGATAATTTTCTTGTTCGAAAACTTGAAATTCAACCAACAGATCGAGGTCATTACACAACAACAGGAGCACAAAATCATCAACAATCAACAATCAACAATCAGAAGCAACAATAATAAAAGAAGAGGAAAAAAAACGAAAGTTAATCATGATAATTAATTTCGAACACTTTTCCTATCAAATCATTGTGAGATTAACGAAACAGATTAACTAATATACTGGAAGGAGAAAAAAAAAGAGATTAGTAAATTGTTGGTAGTTAATTATGATCAACGAAAAAAAGTGAAAGTAGATCAATGGCGTTTTAATTGTGCAAAACAATTAACAACAATCAGCAACTGTCTCTCTCTATCTAATTATGTAATTATCATCAAATTGTTATGATTATTATCGTAATAATTAACAATCAAAATGAAAGGTCAAAGGCATTGAAGGTTAAAGATCAACAAATTTAATTTAATTGTTTTCTCAATAATTTAAGGTTCCGTTTAATTCATTTTTTTTTGTTGATCTTACTGTTATTATTATCATTGTTACTTTTAATCATTACAATTGAACATGATTAGTTGATTATGTATGATTTATTAACGTTAGTGTTGTAAGATAAATCATTAATTTAGTTAATTTCACAAAAACTAGACATGATTAAGGAAAACAAATTAACTTCAATGTATAAACTCAGCATCTTTTTTTTTTAAATTAGTTAATTTACTCAGATCAATGAACCCGTTCGAGGTTACAATTAACCAGCAATTTACTGTTAAACTAATCAACTAATGGTTTACAATTAATTTCACACAATTAGATCTAAAGAAATATTAACTCAACTATTATTAATTGTGATTCAATTTCAAAGTTTTTTTTTGCTCTTGTTAATTGTTACAAGAAATCATTAATTTCAACTAAATTAGTTAATTAATAAATTTGCTAACTGTTAATTGTTTCCAATGTATATTAAGTTTCCCTCTGTTGGTAAATTTTAAAACTATTGCATTTTAATTGTTACATTGAAAGTTAATTGTTTTCACTAGAAAACTAAATTGTAGTAATTTCAAAGTTTTTTTTTTGCTCTATTAATTAACTAATTGAGATTATACAACAAAATAACATACAATTATCATGATTAACTAAATTCATTTACTGTTGAGAGTAATAGGTAAAATTAAACATAATTAGCCAACAATTAACTGTAATGAAAGGCAAATTGATAATTTAATTTTCAACAATCAAGAAAATGTAAATAAAAATTAATTTAAATTACATTTCTCACCATGATTTCTGTAGGTTATTAGTTATAGTTGGTATAATTTGATAACTAAATCAACTTAATTGATTGGTAAGGAAAAGTAATACATTGTTATCGTTTAAATTGTCATTTTGTACTCAATATGAATTGATTTAAATTAGTGGTTTGTTGATCACAGTAACAAAACTAATCACAATTAACTTACCTTGCATCCTTCACAAGAGGTAACTCCATAGTGATACCCTGAGGCTTTGTCTCCACAAACTTTACATTGAACGAATGACTTTGATGGAGTATTTCCAGAATTTGAATCAGCTGCTTCGAAGCAATTGTTTTGAGCTAAAGAAAATAACAGAACAATATGTTAATTACAATCAATTAATCAAAAGAAAAAAATCAAAATCAAATAATCGAAAAATTTATTCCATCAAATCAAAGTCAATCAATGCATCATCATTATTATTATCATCATAACCATCATACTTATTGATTACAATTAAATAATCACAAATACCTTAGATTAAACAATTAGAATCATTTTGCGATTCAAATAACAATTTAAATGTTCATAACAATTAAAGTTGATTAATATTCCCAATCAAGGTGAAGAAACTTAAAAGTATCTAAAAGTTTAACGGTTAACAAAAGCAACTACAATGAAACCTTAACCACTAAACTATTGGAAAGCTAATTAAATTGTTGAATACAAAATCAATTGAGAAAGTTAAATCAACTAATAATACAAACAATTAAACAACAATCAAGAAAACAATGTCCATAGAACTGGCGCCATCTATGTAAACAATTAACAACCCATCAGGCAATTAAAGGGAAACTGGTTTCATTTTCTGGTTTCTTATTTATTATCATGAAAGTTTTGTAAAGTTAATCATGAAAATAGTTTTAAATTGCTGAAAAAAAAAGATATACCTAACAATATAAATGATAATGTGTACATGTTAATTGTAACTTGTATTACAGGATATGTTATATGTGTAGTTGAGAGTAATTAACACACCTTTGAAATGATGATTATGATAACTAATTAACGGACCGAGAAGAAGAGTTTATCGTAAAGGTTAATGTTATAACGTGAAGAGAATAATAAATTATAATAATTTATCATCAAAAAGAAAAGTAAATAATAAGAAAAAGAGGAAGCAATGAGAAAACTAATGGAAAATATAATATGAAAGCCTATTGACTTTTTTATTATCGTTTGTAGGAAAGAAAAAGAGTTAACAATTAACTAACGTGTTAACAATTAAACACTTTGTTTTTTCATCGCGTTGTTGACCTCAAGCAAACTTGATCATGATTAAAAGTGATAATGATTATGTTTGATCTTGAGTGATTAAAGTAATCATCAAGAAAGAGAAAGAAAAACTTATCGAAAAACTTTTCTAACTTTCGAAAAGTTTTTTCTTTCTTTTTTTTTCGATTAGTTTGTATTCTCAAGTGATCTGATGAAACATTTCGATAAATATTAATCGATATCATTTCAATTGAAAAAGTTTCTCTTGATTGTTGTTGTAGTAGCGATCGGGATTGTATGGTTAACAATTAAACTGGTTGTTGGGTGTAAATCAATATCAGATTATTGACATTGTAATATATTAAATATGAGAGAAGTGCGGAAATGCTCATTTAAATAGATTCTCGTTCAATTGTTATAGTTAATTGTTGCACTACAATATTTGATAATGAATACAATTGAAATGTAAATTGTTGTGTTACCATTATGATTAACAATTTGATATGATTGTTACGATAGTAAAATCTTTGGACATTATTATCATCATTTAAATAATAACAATAATAATCAATTGTAATTGTATATTTATATTTATATATGTTTAATATAATATTTCAAACTTAATTGTAATAATTTAAGAAATTTAAATCACTTGTAATCATATTAATCTATTACAATAATAATTATAAATTTCTCGTCCTTAATCATTGTAAATGATACAATCAATTTAATACAATTTGTATGATTAATTGTTGCACAATTTTAATTGTATAATAATAATTATCAAATTTTCACATAACTTTTAGCTTGTTAGTAAATCATTTAGTTTAATTGTGAAGTTAAAAACTTAAAGTTCAATGAACAGTTAATAAGAAAAAGTTAATTTAGCAAAGGTAAAAATGATTAAGATCTTTATATATTATTTTTTCAAGAAAACCCGAAAGTTTGGTTAATCATTATTATAATCAATCCAATTTACAACCATTATCCAGATCAACAATTAACTTAATTAGCCTTACCAACAACACGAGAAAACAAATACATGTACACACATATGAATAAATGTTGCAGAAAACAAGCAATTAGTTAATTGTTAAGCAATCAGATTTTCTGATTACCCAAAAAGATGAACACAAAAGTAACTGTAAATTTTTGACAATCAATTCCAACAATTAATGAAATGACCAATAAAAGAGTAATCGAAGCTGAAATGATTAAAATCTCTATGTGAATATAATACAATTTACGATAAAAAAAAATATTTACAGTTAAAAGTGATTGTATTAGCTTGTTGGTTAAAGAAATTCAATCAATTGATATTATTGTTCAATTCGATCAATTGAAAAGACTATTTCTCCATAGACTCTCGGAGGTATTATTATTCTTGAAGGAGGAAAAAGTGGCCAATAAGAAAAGTGAAGTAGCAATTGGGGAAAAGAGATAAACGATTTGAATTGTTGATGTAATAATGATAACAATGTATTTCTACAAGGTTTATCCAGGTAAATCTCTCATCTTTATTATCACATAATCGTTGGATAACCAATGGTGATTCTTTGGTATCAATTATTATTTTGGAGAAAAAAGAAAGAGTGTAGAGATTTTGATAAAGGTAAAGGTAAAGTTTCAAGATTGTTAATAGTTCGAGATGATTATTATGATGGAGATGACGGGAGGGATAAAATATCGACAGAGAGAGAGAGAGAGAGAGAGAGAGAGAGAGAGAGAGAGAGAGAGAGAGAGAGAGAGAGAGAGAGATAAGGTTATAGTGAGAGAGGGAGGGAGGAGGATAAGAATAAGGGAGAGTGAAAATAATTGACAGAAGAAAAGAAGGAAAAAGAAAATATTTCAAAGAAACTTAAAAGTTTTTTGAGGTTTTACTGTAAAAACGGGATAACAATGATGATGATGATAATATAATAGTGATAATAAAGAAGTAGAAAAGCCCGTGAGCGATGTTCTAGAACTCGAGGGAGAGAAGAAGAGAGAGCAAGCGAAGGAGAAGAAGGGTGAGAAACAACTTGGAGGAGACAGACAGGCTAGGAGAAAAAGAGAGTGGGAGAGGAGGAGGAGAAGGAGGAAGAGAGAAAAAGAGAGAGAGAGTCTTATATTGCCTGGTTCGAGTAAAAGCTAAAGATGATGATGAGAGAGAGAGAGAGAGAGAGAGAGAATAACTATGAGAAATACTGTGTGTATAAGTATGAAAATGCAAAGTATATATAAAAGCATTGAGCAGATGCGAATTAGCAGAAAAGAAACAGGGAAGAAGATGATGATGATGATGAAGATAGACAGAGATGATGAAGAGAAAACTGGCTAAAGGGGAAAAAGAAAGGAAAGAAAGGAAAATGGTTTTCTGCAAGTTCGATGACCTCTAAAAGAAAAACTCGTTTTTTTGAATAATAAAAAAGAGATCAGCAGAAGAAGATGATGAGTGAGAGAGCCGTTAGTTGTTACCGGAAATCTTGAGATGAAAAGCAAAGTAAAAAAAAACAAGAAACAAGATGATGATGAAAATGTTGATCAGGAGAGAAAAAGGTAGAGAGAAAATATAATAACAAGGGTTTTGTCAGCAGGTAAGAAGTTCTAGGATCTATTTGTTTGAAAGGAGGAGAGAGAGAGAAATGATGATGATGATGATGATGAGAAAGAGGAAGAAAGAAGTAAATAAGTGGGAGAGAGTCTTTTCTTTCATTTTCATCATCTTCTTAGCTTATAAACAAGAATGTTGCAAAACTGGCCTCAGCAGATAAACAGGAAGACTGACGTAAAGATGATGAAGAGAAATAGAAAGAGAGAGAGAGAGAGAGAGAGAAAGAGAGAGAGAGAGAGAGAGAAAGGAAGAGAAAACGAGCTGATGATGAAAAGAGTGATAGAGAAAGAGAGTAACCGTGATCTTGAATGACGGTGAGAAATGTTGTGATTTATATATGATATTTATTAGTAAAGTGTTTGGGTTTGAAAATTTTTCGGCTAAAAGGGAAAAAGATGAAGAAGATGAAAGGAGGAAAGAGAAAAATACATTCTCTTTCTTTCAGAGCATCTGATGATGACGATGACCGGAACTTATGAAAATGATGATTGAATAATAATAAACTCGATGTACAAAAAAAGCAAGAAAATATTTTTCCTTTTTGTTTAAAATACTAACAGGAAATGATAATGATTATTATGATGCTAAGGATGCTGAGGATGATAAAAGATGATAGAGAGAGAGAGAAAGAGAAAGAGCGAGAGAGAGAGAGAGACTTTGAATATAATTAAATATCATTGTCATCGAGATGATGATACTTATTAGCTATTAGATTAACTATTGATTCGAATTCATTGTTCACCTGGAAAAAAAGAGTTACAACTTTTTCTTTCTTCGTATTCTTCAAGTTTACTTTTGAAATTCGAGAGAAAGTGATGAACACTTTTCGAACAAGCTAATGATCATGATAATGATTATCATTCGAAGGCGAGTCCAACCTTTACCTTTATCTTCCTTTTCTTCTGAAAAATGAAGATGAAAGAGAAATAAGAAAAAAAACTCTTTCTCTTTTTCGCTTCCGGGATTTTCTTGTTTTCCGTTTTTCTCACTCACTTCATTATCATCTCTTCATTATTGTGAGACTTTAATTCAACAATTAAAACAACAATTAATTTAAGTAGAGAATGTGAAACGTTACAACATTGATTAACATTGTTGATACTTGAAAAATAATGAATTAAATTTGATTCTAGTTAATCATTAAAACGGCTTAATGTATGTGTTCAATTTCATTTCAATGTTAATTAGAGCAGTTACCTGATTGTTGAACCTGATTTCATTTTCAATAAATTATAATTATCATGATAATGATAATAACAATTAACAGCATGAAGTATCAACAACAACAAGTAATCAAAATTAAGATCACTTTCAAATTAACGATTCTCATTGACCTTAAACAACAATCAAATTAAATAATTAAGTTAACTCACAATTAAACAGGTAGGAAAAACTATGTTAACAACCTGATCGAGACCTTAATCAGTTTTACTCAACAATTAATTTCCAATTTGCTTCAATTAATTGTAATCAAGAGAAAAAAAATAAATAAATTGTAACCACATTAACAATTAAAAATTAACCAACTAAAATTTATATGAACACAAAAAAAGTAAAAGTAAAACTGAAACTGATTAATCAATCATAATCCAAATCTCAACTTAATTATTTATCATCACAATTTAATAGGAAACAACAATTAACGTTTATCCAATTAAATTGCAATTGAATCATTTTTCCGATTACTTTAAATTGTTAATAAGAATTGAAAATGTAAAGAGAAAAGAAAAATTAATTTCTAATCTTGTTGTTGGAAAACTTTTAAATTGATTAACAATTAAGATTAATTGTTAATTTTTAAATGTCAAGTCTAAAGATTTTGGTGTTGTCTTTAAATTGATTTATATTAATCATTATATGGGAAAAGTTAATTACTGAAAATTTACTTTGATTATAATCTTAATTCAGGTTAATCAACTTGTATGCGAACACACAATTGATTATATTAAATGAAAAGGGGAAATGATTAACAATTAAGAGTTACAATTCTAATTGTAACTGTCCGTGATTTTGAAAAGTTGTAATCAAACAATCAAGAGAGACAATAATTATCTGATTTTCTCGATATTAAATCATCTGAATTAGTTAATCATCGTCGAGAGAAATGATTTATAATGAAAATGAAAATGATGATAATGAAGATGAGAGAGCGAGAGAGAGAGAGAGAGAGAGAGAGAGAGAAATGAAAGAGAAATTAGGGTTTACTGTCAAAAAACCATTTTCGCTCCAAGAAACATCAATGTGTTTACCTTAATCTATTATATTCATCATCTTTTTCATCATCATCATCTTATCTTCATCCAAGCATGATACAGTTAATTATGCCACACGATAGGGTCTTGATATGATCACTTCCGTGTTTGTGTTAAAAGAACGCGTTTAAGTTAGAATCAGGTTTTTCTCTCTTTCTCCAATTTCATTCAGATTGTTCAGAATCGGAATTAACAATAACAAGTTCGTGAAAAAAAAGTAAGAGAGAGAGAAAAAAAGGTTCTAACGAGAGAGAGAGAGAGAAAAAAAAAATTTTTGGAGGTCAGTCCAGGTCGACTTTCACTTTCTCTCCCTTTGCAACACGCGCGTTCGTTGTTAAGGTTATCGTGAATTCGTAACTTTGTTAGAACTTTTTTTTCGAGTTCGTTAACTTTCTCTTTCTTGTCTCTTTTTCTTTCTCTCTCTCTCTCACTCTTCCTCTTTCCTTTTCTCTTTCTTTCTCTCTTCATCTTCAACATTTCTCCAGATTCTTCACCTTAAAAAAGTTAATAGTTGTTGTAATATGTATTATCTGTTATATAAGATCAGAAAAAGGTCATTAAAACGAAATCGAAATGAGGACAAAGAGAAAATCAAATATCTCATTTAACAAGGTTATCTGACACATTTCCGTTAATCATTTACCTTAGTTAGTTGATTAGTTTTTTTTTCTTTTTGATTGTTATTTACCTTAAGGCAATCCTATTATCATTATCATAATCGTAATAAACTAATTGTATCTTCGTCTAAAAAAAATGAAGATCAACTTTTCATCATTGGTCAGTATTTTGTTGATTGTGTTTTATTTGCTCAAGAGAAAAGTTAAAGTTTGAAAAACTTTTTTCTTGCACAACAACAGCAATTAACTAATTAAATAGTAGTAGTAGTTGAAACAATTTGCAAATTTTGGTAAGCAAATTGCATTTAAATTATTATATGATAATATTAAGTTAATTGTTACACATTTTAAATCATTTTGCAATTCAATTCAATTCAATTCCAATGAATAGCAATCAGATTGTTCAACATCTTCATGAGATATTATATCTTTCATGGTTGTCAATTCAATTCACTGGGAAAACATGTTGATTTAAGTTTATCGTCTTCTATCATTGGTAACAATTTATTAATTGTCTGTCGTTGATTGTGTAAGATATATACACTATTGAGAGAAACTATTGATTAACTAACATTCTAATACATTAATAATGATAATGGTTAATAAATTGTAAGTTAAATTGTTGTAATTTAACAACAAAAAAAACCTCTTACTGGGAAAATAATGGGAAATTAACATAATCAACAATCTTTCATCCTTATCCTCATCATCTTATTATCATCTTGATGATTACTTGATTTCTTGAAATAATCATCATGCTGGGATGGTGATAATACTGAATTACTTTTTGCAAATTAGTTTTACTGTTATATTGTTTTTAATTCAGTTTAATTGAAACTAAATTAAAATAAACTGTGAGCATTTGATTTGCAAAAAAAAAACAAAAGTAAATCTCATTAGGATTACAATTCAAGTGAATCAAATTGTCACCTTTTAATTTTGGCAAAATCAATTAATCCAAATCGTAATCAATTGATTAAACATGTCAATCATGATGGAGTAAATTTTTTTTCATTGATAATCTAATAAACTAATTAACATTACTAATCAATTAGTTACTCTTAATCTCATTTTTGGTTTAAGACTTTTTTTTTATGATTAACTCTGAAAGATTGAATCTAATTAGTGATGATTAAGGTTTTTACCTTTTTTTATGATTAGTTTTAAGATTAAGCAATTTAAGACGATCAACACAATTGAATATAATAATGTTAATCATAATCAGAAATATTAAAGAAAAATAAATCATCTAGATTTAAGTTGCAATAATTGTTAATAATAATAAATAAAGATTTGATTGATAAATTACTTTGACAATTTCCTTTGGTTTTAATTGTAATATAACCAGGAAATAAGTTGGTAAAGTTGATTAAAAGAAACCACTAATCAACTAAAGCTTAAAGTTAATCCAGTTAGGAAACAATTTCTTGATATTGAAAATGAATGAGATTGAAAGATAATGATAATTAATAATCAACTAATAATCAACCGATTGAGACAAAAAAAAATTATTGATTATCCGTCAGCAAGAAATCAACACAATTAACGTGAAAATTAAATTATGATGATAATCAAAACGACAACAAGACAGGTAACAAAATATTGACGATGGAGATGAAGATGGAGATGATGATGATGATAAAGATGATGAGATGTTGATAGATTTGTTTACATGTTTCATTTAACAAAACTTACAGGTTGGACTCAACATAGATGTGGTCATAATGTTGATGAGAGTGACTGATGATGATGAGGATGAGTTTGCTTACAAACACTCACACACACACAAAAAAAAACACAAAAAAAAAAGGTGATGACAATGTATTATTGGTCGTATTCAATGATTGGAAATCAGCTGATCTGTGATGATGAAATATGATGATAATATGTATAAAAATAAGGCAATATTATCACAGAGTAAAAGTTACATTCACTGAACATTAAGTTGCGTGTTTTTTTTTTGCTTGGGAAAGTAAAGGAAACAAAAAGTGAAAAAGTAAAAATATTCTTGTAAATAAATTAACGGTAAATAATGATAATGTTATAGTGATGAGGATGGAATATATTTTTTCGTGGAAATGTCAACATGTAAAAAAGATGATGGTGGATGAAAGTTTGGAATAAGAATGAAATTGTTGGTTTGATCAACACAGAAAAGGCACAAAAGTTTGTGAAGTTTCGGTGAGGTTAGGTTGTAATAACAACAACAACGAAAGTTACTGGAGTGATAGAGGGAGAGAGAAGATAAGGAAGAGAGGGAGATGATGATGAAAACAAGATGAGAAAAGAGAGTAAAAGAAAGGGAGAGAAAGAGAAAGAGAGAGAGAAACAAGAAACAGAACGAGAGAGTAAAGAGAGCAAAATTGAAAGAGAGGAAAGAGATTATATGTTTTTAAAGTAAGAAAGTAAGATGATGATGATGATGATGATGAGAGAAAGAGAAAATAAGACAACAAATGGTTACATAGACAGACAAGATAGAAAGAGAAAGAGAAACAGTTTAATCTTCTCTCTCTCTTTCTCTCTTTCTCTTACTCTCTCACTATTTTGTTTTGTTTTCTATTCGTTTTATTAGATTTGTAAGTTTTTCTTTGGCAATGTTTTCAAATCTCATTTGGTTATCCGAGGTAAAGATTATCAATATCATTTTGATGTTTATCTCTTTTTTTTATCATGTGTTTGATATCATTTTATTTATCGTACGATTGATAAACTTTTATATAGTTGTTGATCTGAGTGATACGAGTGATAAAATAATGTCTGGGAGGATAAATATCAAAAGATAGACAGACAATAAATAGAGAGAAAAAGAAAGATGAAAGATGATTGGAGATAAGAAAAATGGAAGAAAGAAAGAGGATTGATGATAAAAAGTAAGAGAGAAAAGATATTTTTTGAAAAGAAAAACTTTCTTTTCAAAGTTAAGGTTAGAAAGAGAGAGAGAGAGAGAGAGAACGACGAAATCGAATCAACAAGGCTAAGGTTAAAGCGAAGGTGAAGGCGAAGAAGGGTGAGAGAGAGAGAGAGAGTGGGAGAGTGAAAGAGTGAAAGAGAGCAAGAGAGGAGGAGAGGGAGGTGGAAAAAGAGAGTGATAATATTTGCCCGGGTAAAAAAGAGAGAAAGAGAAATAAAGAGAGAGAGAGAGAGAGAAAGAAAAAGAGAGAGAATGTAAAGTTATGTGTCTTATACAACAGATGCACGCATGTACATGTAGTAGTAACAAGGAACAGGGAAGAAGATGATGAAAATGATGATGATGAGAATCGACAGAGAAGGTAGACAGAGTTGAGAAGAAGAAGAGAAACTGGAAAGAAAGGGGGGATAAAGAGAGAGAGAGAGAAAGAGAAACTGCCAAGGAAGAAAATGATAGAAAGAAAGAAACAGTTTAATCTTCTCTCTCTTTCTCTTTCTCTTACTCTCTCACTATTTTGTTTTGTTTTCTATTCGTTTTATTAGATTTGTAAGTTTTTCTTTGGCAATGTTTTCAAATCTCATTTGGTTATCCGAGGTAAAGATTATCAATATCATTTTGATGTTTATCTCTTTTTTTTATCATGTGTTTGATATCATTTTATTTATCGTACGATTGATAAACTTTTATATAGTTGTTGATCTGAGTGATACGAGTGATAAAATAATGTCTGGGAGGATAAATATCAAAAGATAGACAGACAATAAATAGAGAGAAAAAGAAAGATGAAAGATGATTGGAGATAAGAAAAATGGAAGAAAGAAAGAGGATTGATGATAAAAAGTAAGAGAGAAAAGATATTTTTTGAAAAGAAAAACTTTCTTTTCAAAGTTAAGGTTAGAAGAGAGAGAGAGAGAACGACGAAATCGAATCAACAAGGCTAAGGTTAAAGCGAAGGTGAAGGCGAAGAAGGGTGAGAGAGAGAGAGAGAGTGGGAGAGTGAAAGAGTGAAAGAGAGCAAGAGAGGAGGAGAGGGAGGTGGAAAAAGAGAGTGATAATATTTGCCCGGGTAAAAAAGAGAGAAAGAGAAATAAAGAGAGAGAGAGAGAGAGAAAGAAAAAGAGAGAGAGAATGTAAAGTTATGTGTCTTATACAACAGATGCACGCATGTACATGTAGTAGTAACAAGGAACAGGGAAGAAGATGATGAAAATGATGATGATGAGAATCGACAGAGAAGGTAGACAGAGTTGAGAAGAAGAAGAGAAACTGGAAAGAAAGGGGGGATAAAGAGAGAGAGAGAGAAAGAGAAACTGCCAAGGAAGAGAAAATGATAGAAAGAAAGAGAAGAAAGAAAAATGGTGTTTGGGTTGAATGAACTTTAACTGGTGGGGTAGCTGTACTTTCACAGAGAAGTAGAAGAAGCATAAAAAGAGAGAAGAAGTAGAGAAATGATGGTGATGATGATGTTAAGATAATGATGATGATGATGATAAAGATAAAGATGAAGATAAAGAGAAAGAGAGAGAGAGAAAAAGTTTTATGTTGAAGAAAAAGCGAAGAGAAAAAAAAAATTCTAAAGCCTTCCTTATATTCTAAGATGATTTTCCATTCTGATATTGATGACACATTGATTTTTGATGGAAAAACTTGTTTTCTTTTCTTGTATCATTTTCGATTGTTTTAAATGTTTATTATTCTTACCTGAGATTGTTGTTGTTAATGATAATGTTGCTGATGATGATTTTGATGTTAATCCACTTGGTCCTGGTCGAGTATCTGTTGTAACGATTACCCTTAATGGCGGTTTTGTGTTAATCGCCAAGGCTTTGGTTATTTCTTCATGAATTAATGTTGATGCTGTTGGTGTGTTGATGATACTTGATGATGATGATGTTGTTGTTGTTTGATGTGAAGCTAATTGATCGCGATTAAATATTGATGTTGTTGATTGCGGTTGAATTTGTACTTGATTACCTGTTCCAGTAATCGTTTGAATAACTGGAACCACTGCAACAATTGTATCGTTAATTGTTGTTGGCGATTCCCTTTTAATTAAAGTGAAATCTTTTGTACTTAATGTATAAATGTTATCCTTATTATCATTATCATCGTTATCATGATTGTTATCATTACTAATCTCATTAGTGTAGATCAACTTATTTTCATGATTACTGATAATATTATCATTTATATGCAAAGAATTGATATTATTAGTTGCATGATTATTATTACTGTTGATAATTAATTTATCAATTGATTTTTTCAAATTCACTTTATCATCAATTTCATCTTTGATATTAACTATAAGCTGTTGATGGATATTATTATTATTATTATTGGTTAGATGATGTTGATGATGATGATGGTGATGAGAATCAATTATTGTTGTTGATGTAACTTCTTCATGGTGATGTTGATCATAATTAGCTAAATGGTCAATGGATTTGCTTTCCTTAATATCCTCAATCTTAATCCTAATTGTTGTCTTATTATCACTTAAATTGTTGGTACTATTGGCGAGCTGATGGTCAACGGTTGCTGGTGATGATGATGGTTTGTTACGATTACTTGAACGGCGGTTCCTTGTGCTCATTTGGAGAGGAGTTAGTTGTATATCCAGATTAGTTAATCCAGATAATCAATTTTGTTTACAAAGAGAAACAGAGAAAGAGGAAAGAAAAAAGAAAGAGAAAAAAAAAATTTTCTTTTCTCTTTTTACCTTTTTTGGTGAAAAAAAGGAAAACGGTTCATCAAAACAAAGACACAAATGGACACCAAATATTAATTTACAGAGAAAAGATTAACAATTAACAGGTATGTACATTTTATATTAGAAAAGTTAACAAATTGTTGGAAGTTAATTAGACAACAATTGCGAACGAATTAGTTACAATTAAGAAATAGAAGAAGAAAACAAACAAACAACAACAACGGAAAAGATTCAAATGGTAACCATGTTACTTGTTGCTAAGGAAGAAACAAAAAAGCCAAAGGGTTAACATTGTGAAGAAGAAGAGACAATTTGTTTATTTGTTTATTTCGCCCAATTAATTGTCATTCTAATTGTGATGGTAATTCGAAGGAGACAATTTTTGATTAATCTCATTGGAAAAGGTAAGAATTTGTTCTGTATCTCTCTCTTTTTTTTCTCATTCTATTCTTTTCATCATGTGTAACCGTTGGTGGAAAAGAAAACATTTTTTCTTTTCTCTTCTCGGTGGTGATCATTTTTTTTCCTCTCTTGTTTTCTTTTCACTGTTATTATATTATTTTGGATTATATTCTATTTCTACTAAACTGATTCATATTCTGTTTCTTTCATTTTTTTTCCTCCTTTTTCAGTTGAAACCTGAAATCAGGTCACATGGAGATATTTACCCGATCGATAATATTGTATGTTAACATCCTCGAACACATTTGGATTGAATTGAGCAGAACTCAGGACTAACTCTGGGAATGGTGATGATGATTAGGATGAGGATGGAGACGATAACATGAGAAACTTCAGGAAATTGAGCTCAACAGCTCTATGGTAAGTATAAGTGTACCTAGAGAGAATTCTGATTCTCTCAGTGTCTTCAGCTTCTCTCTCTCTCTATCTATCTCTTCATGGTTTTTGAGACTTTCGGTTGAATTGATAGATGAACGATTCTTGATTGAATTTAACTCTATTCAATATTCAATATTTAGAGATGATTTTTCAATTTCCATATCCATGAAGAAGAGAGAAATTTTTCCATGTATTGATTATTCCGAGTTTTTATTTGTTTTGTGTTTCAAATGACTTTTTATCTCTTTTCCTTTTCCAATTAGTTAATCTTGTTAATCCACTAATTGGATAATCTAATCAACTACTTACCTGGACATTTGTTTAACTGGAATTATTGGATAATATTGCTGTTCAGTTGTAACCTTTGGATTTCAATCGTTTTCAGATTGATTGGCAATGAGCGAGAATTAAGTTTTCGTATTTCTTGTTAATTTGTCAATTGTGGCTAATTGTTGATTGCTGTTGGTTTATTACTCGTTAATTTGGTTCAATTTTTGAGCGTTTGGTTTTTGTTTCTTTTATTAATCCTTTTGAATTTAATCCTCACTATCCTTATGAAGATGATGATGATTGGAACACATTGAATAACGTTGATTGCTTTCTGTTAACTGTGGTTATTATTATTACTATTAATTATTATTATACTGTTAATTGTTGTTATTATTATCCCAATTACTTGGATTTTTGCTGATTACCTTGATATTGTTGGTGGTTGAATGTTGAGCTTGACAAATCATTGCTTTTTCTTGAACACAATTGATTGAAAAATTGTCTTGATCACATTTATTGTATTAACAATTAACTCAGATAAATCTGATGAAATTAATTGTTTCAGATTTTAACGATTTTGACGATTAAATTGTCATGAGAAACATTTTATTGAGATTAAACTTAATCTCAGATGAAATTGTTGATAATTGTTGATCATCAATAACTTTGAACATATTATCAATAATATAAATCACCTGAAATAGATAATCCATCATTTAAATTAACCAACAATTAACAAGGTAACAAATTTTAAACGAAAAACAATCAACAATTAGAAAACGGGTAAATAAATTAACGATTAAAAGTTGAAACAATATTTTTCCTCATCAATTTAATTTGTTGATTACTATTAATGATATTTTCTTCACTTATCATAGAATCAACAACAATTTAATATTTATCGAGAAATTAACAACAATTAATAACTGGGAGTAAGAATTGTATCAAAAACTGTTGGGAGTTTTATCCCTGGTTAATAACAAGTGACTTGGAGTTTGTTGTACTGAAGAAAGAGATGAGAAGAGAAGAAAGAGAATTCGAAAGGATGATGAGGATGATAGAGAAGAAGAAGATGATGATGATCAGAAAGGTAACTCTCTCGAATTCTGGGTTCAAGAACTGTTCCTGGTTCGAAGAGGAATCGACGACGGCGCAAAAAGAAAATTCTATTATCTCTTTTACTCTAATTTTCTTACAGTTACCTTATTGTACTTCGTTAATTGTAATCAAATTTTGTTCTAATTGTAATTCACTTTCGATTTCCAATGACAATCAATCAGGTTAATTGTTCACCTTTCCAATTTTCCTAGAATTTTAATCGTTCGAAAGATTTGAAATTCTGTTTCAATTGATTAATCTTCTGATGGAATAGATAGAAAATTGTTTACCATGTAAGTTGAATAATCTCTGACTGAGTCTATGGATTTCATTCAACTGATTGAGTTGATTGACCTGAAAAAAATTCATGATGAATTTCATGATATCCATACATATGAATCATATTGTATTTCAATTTTAATCTTTTTTGTTTTATTATTAATTTTTTTTTCAATTTTATCATATCATTTATCTTAATCAACAACAATTAGCCATTGATTGATTTTCAATTCTTGGTTAGAATAATTTTCCAATGATAAATTGTTTCTAATCTCAGGAAATTGAGAAACAATGTAAATGTTTCGGTGAATTGGATAACAGTTTAATTAGTGATGATCATAATTTAGATCATTAGATTTGCATTTTTATTTTTATTTTGAATTGTTCAAAGTAAAATTGATAATTTACTTTGATTGATAATTTTTTGTGTTTTCAATTTATCAGGTAAAATTGAAGATGAAGATTTACACCAAAAATTAATTGGGAATGATTAGTTAATTGCAGAATGATTAAATGGAAAGACAATTTAACGGGAATTGAATCCAAATTTAAATGCTATAAGGCAACAATTAAATTATTATTGTTATGCTTAATGTGTTGATTTTGCTCTTGGAAAATCAGGTAAAGTTAATCATTGTAATAATTGTTAACAATCTAATAAAATCAATAAGAAGGCAATTGTAAAAACCATGATCATGATTAATAATTAGAGAAAATTCAGATCTATGATTAATATTAATCGTTAATCCAGTATTTTTATCCATCAGGTGAACAGGAATTTAATAGTAAACATTGATTATCACATCGATTTATTGTTGATTATCTCTTAATGAAATTGATTCGAATCTGAAGAAGAAAAAAATTATTTAATTGAGATAAAAATTGGTTCAGTTAATTGTTGCATTAATACTCACTCATTTACTAGATTTCGATTCTCTTCAACCAAGGAGAAAAACCTTTCTCTTTTCTCATCGTATCTGTGGATAGAAATTAAATTGTCATTAATTGTTGACTTCGAAATTTATCGAACACAAATACTCACTCTCTTAGAAACTTTTGAAGATTTCGATAATCTCGAGTACCATCATTCAGACCATCGGCCAATTTTTCCGTCAAATTGATTGTCGACGATGAAACGACTGATTCCTTCATTTTGGGTTCAATCTTTTTAAACGTAATTTGCCAAAGGCATTTCTGATCATCTCGAACTTTATTCAAACACTGTTGTAACTCTTCGCAATTATTGGTAAATATTGAGAACTCTTTAAATAAACATTCCGATTGTTTGAGCGCAACTTGAGCACCAGTGTACCAATTTTCGAGTCGTTTTGTAATCTCTGACAGCGCAGTACAGCAAATATCCTCCATTAGAACTTTCAGTTTTTTAGAATTAGTATCAATTTTAACCTTCTCCAATTGGTGAAGTTGATCTTCGGCCACAGTTAAATTTCGAGCTGCTTTGTCTTTATGCAATAATTGCCAAGATTCACGAATCTTTTGAGAATAATATTTTGACCTTGATTTAGCTGTTTCAATGTCCACTTCACCCGTCGATTTGTTCATCTTATACCAATCTTCTTGTAGATTTTTAACATTTTCCTTCATACATGTCATCTTGGGCATCAAAGTTGATGAATAATCAGATAAACTTTCAAACAATATGTGACCCTTGGCCATTGATTCAAAATTAATGCTAACAGATTCCTCCAAATTTAATAGTTGAGCGATATGTTTAAGATAATCATCTACATCACTGAAATAAGCCAATTGGTGTGTTAATGAGTTGAAAAAATGGGAGCAAGCTTGTTGTTTCTCAGTAAGTAAACGCAAATTGGAATCAATCAGTGATCTGAAAAAAAGTTTGAAACATAAAGTTAATCAAATTAGAACATCAAATAAATTTTGTATCAATAAATTCAACGTTAATTGTTACACTTACATAACATGCATTGGAGTTATGTTGGCTAATTGATAATAGAGAACACACTTTTCGATAGCTCTGGAATATGCATAAGCTATAGAGGAACAAATTTTAGACTTTTGAGCATCTTCTTCGAGATTGGTTAATGTTGTATGCATAACTGGAAATTTCGGTAATTGTTTCGATAATAAAGGACTTGGCTTTAATTTGGTTACATCGGAATTTAGAAGTAAAATTGGATTATCTGGTGAACAATTAACTTCCGATAGATCATGGATTTGTTGCTTATTCCAAAGGAGAAGTGCACTTTTGGCTGGAATTGATACTTTAGTTTCCAAATTATGTTTTAAATCGTTAAGAGTTCTAAAAGCAACCAATCAGAGAGTGAGAGAGAGAAATTATTAAAAAATATTGTAATGATTGTAATTAAAAATTATCCTCTTACCCTACGGATGGATGAAGATAAATTACCACATCTTCCATATGATTGATATAAAAAATATAAAGTACATTATGAGATAGAACATGAGTTACGGTGGAGAAAAATTTTTCGAACGACCACATTTTATGAGAATCACATTCCATAATTCCAGCTAATAAAGGAACAATCAATCCTTGGATAGCTCTAAATATAGAAATATAATAATATAGTTATCACTCTTGATTACAATTTACTTGCTATTAATACTTACGGACTAAGGAGACAAGTTTGCGGGAGATTTCGACTCCAAACGATTTCACCGTTTTCTGTATGTTGATATCCCGAGATGATTCCTGATTGTTTTTCTGTTGTTATTTTAAACCTAAAGTTTTACATTAGAAAATGAAGTTAATAATAATTGTTACGAATTGGAATAATTTGATCGAAAATTTCTTACATAGTTTCTTTGTTTTTTCTTCCTCCATGAGGTTTAAACGGTAGAGATCCAGTTGCTATGTGAAAAAGAGTAACTCCAATACTCCAAAGGTCAACATTGGCACGAAACGATTTACCAGCTGATTTATGAAGAACGGCTCGTGCATACATATCGGGATGCTGATAGAAAATTGAAAGTTAGAATCAATCAATCATAGACAGTAGAAAATTGTAAAAATGATAATGGTATCAATAAGATTACCAGATATTCTTCAGTTCCATAAAGTGACATGAATGGCTGATCATCCTCCAAGACTCGAGCAGCACCAAAATCCGTTAACTTGTAAATCGAAATACCATCTTCACCGATAAATTTCATTATATTACCTGGTTTTAAATCTCTATGGATTATGTGCATGTCTCTTAGATGTTTCATACCCGCAGCTAAATGATTTAGAAAATAAAATTAGAATAAATCACAAGATCGAGTGTCAAAATCAATACAAACCTAAATGTTTGACAACAGCAATAAACTCTTTCTCCTCAAGACCATAACAATTAATTGGATCATCAAGAATATTGAATAAACTTCCTCCAGTACAAAGTTCCATGATTAATACTTTATGGTGAGATTCATTCTATGGAAGATTCAATAATAATAATAATGTTAATTACATGTTAACTTGTCCTCTAAAATTTAATTGTAAACAAAAGACTTTTGGATGAGTAGATTTTTTTTTCTCAAATTATATAGACAAGAACATCTCAAGTTTTAGGCCTGACAAGTTTAACGTAACAATTTAAAACCTGACGATGTCCAGAAATAATTATAGATTGACCTAAATTGATTCTAAAGGTAAAATTAAATGAAACACTTCCTTATACGCTTAAGGTGTTGATAGTTTTAAAATGGACACTTCTCATAATAACAATAGTAAATGTATAGGGAGAAAGAGAAACAGAAATGACCAGGAAAATTGTCCAATTTTTTTCTTATTGTTGTTGATTAGTCTAATTGAACTTACCTCTTCTTCAATGGCAATTAAACGAACAATATTCTGATGATTTACTTTCTTTAGAACTTCAAATTCTCTCTCTTGAACTTCATAAGGTCTCATATGAGAGGCATGATTAAAAGATTTCACCGCAACAGGATCACCAGTATACTTATTGACACCCGAATAAACTGCCCCAGTAGCCCTTTGCCCAGAACATTATTCACATTCCAAACATAATTACGAGAACTCCTCAGGTAAGCCATAATGGTAACAATTTAGAAAGAATAGAATTTAATTGTTCAACATAATTAAAAATCAAATGAAAACAAGAAGAAAACAAAAATAAAGGTAATGATACACAAAAAGAAAACGTATCACTTGATTCACATGTTGTCTCTTTCACTTTCTCTCTTTCACTTAAATTGTGTTTCTTTCTCAGATTAAACCAGAGAAACAATTAAAAAGATTGTTGATTGTTTGGGTTACACATTAAATTATTAAATTCTAAATAAAATTAACAAAATTAGAGAGAGAAAAAGGTAAACAAGAATCAACAACTCTAATCAAGAGTAACAGAAAATTGAGTTTACGTTTATGAGAAAAAAAGAAAGGAAAGAGAAGAGAATTTTTTTTCTCTTTCTTTTTGTTCTTTTCTCTTTTCTTTCTCTCTCTTCCTCTCCTTCTGTTGAACAACAACAAACATCATGTGAAGACATTTTCTTTTTTTTTTTACTTCGTGTCGTTCATTTAAATCCATGGAATTAGAGATTAACATGGATTAAAAGAATTTCCTTCTTAGTTCCACTATGTGAGTTGACCGGTTGAACGAATTAACTGGTTACCTAATGTGATTAATTTCTGTTAATTATTCTTCTTGTTTTCAATTCAATTCTTTTTTATTTTGTTCTCTTTTTGATTTTCCATTTACAATTTTTACTTTTGTTTATTTTTCTTTGCCTTCTTCTTGGTGTTTGGGTGTGAATTTTAATTGTGATTCCAACATCATCTGAATTGATTTGTTCTAAATTCCATCCGGTATCTTTAAACTGATCATGTCTTTTTCTGTTGCCACCAAAGTTTTCATCACATCAACTTATTCCATTCCTTTAATCTATGTGATCAACCGTTTGATTGATAAAAGCGGGATAACTCCTTTTTTTATCTCTTTACTGACCATCCTAAT
The DNA here is from genome assembly GCF_014898815.1 of Panonychus citri. NCBI lineage: Eukaryota > Metazoa > Arthropoda > Arachnida > Trombidiformes > Tetranychidae > Panonychus > Panonychus citri. Next base: position 2,200,449 of record NW_026515543.1, on the reverse strand, counting down.
TGGTGGATTAGTTTTAATCACCATAATCAAGTCTACTCGTAATGGTGTCCCAAGAAACAATCGTTACCCTTTTTACAGTAAGTTGAAACCAATAACATTGTCAAAACGGTAGTTAATTTGTTCCTATAATTTTTATATAAAAAAATTCTTTCCTCATTTTTAATTGTTGTTTTCCTTTTTCATTTATCTTCTAGTTTTTGGAACAATTTGTTTCATTAGTGTTTCCTGTCTAATTATAGCACTGGAATTGGAAAGTTTAATCTCAGGTTTCACCAATTCTTTTCTTAAACATGGAGAACCCCATTTAAGATCTTCATTTGGAGCCATGATCTGCCATTGGAATGGAATTGTTAATCATGCATTAGCCTTGATGATTGTTGCTGCTATTACATGGAGGTAATTAACTATAAAAATGGTTTCAACGAGTCAACAATTAAAAATAATCACCAGAACAATATATTATATCCAATGACAAGGTCACCTAATTTCTTTTCTTCTTTTCATTCCGTTTGTTGTGCCTTTGATTTTATCAACTCAAGAGTTTTTTATTCTTCAACTAATCAGCTTAATTGATTAATTAACTCTCTCTCTCTCTAGAGTCTTTGTCATTAAGCAAATGTTAATCAATAGGTAGCTAATACAATTAATTAGCAATTAATTGTGTTATTTTGATAATGGTGATTTCCAAAAGATAATATTTTCCTTGATGTAGATTATTTTTAATACATGTATTACTAAATCAATATGATGATTTATTTAAGCTATTAGATTGTTACCTTGATTACTACTCAATGTGAGTAAACAGATAAATTCTGGTTAGGTTTTTAAATGGTTTGTGTTTGTTTTTTTCGTATCTCTTTGATTGTTTATAATTAACAAAACTTTCTCTTTATTTTTTTCCAATAGCAATGATTACACCGATACTTTATGCTTTTGGCTTGGTTCTTGGTTGAATAATAGCCTCGTTTTATTGATCGGTATTATGGTCGGTAAAACTGGCCTTAATGGAGGTTTTCTCATGTATTTACCATTTATATTTGTTCCCTGTCACATGGCCTATTGTGTTTTAATCAAGAAACAAAGGAAAACCACCAAATCCACAATTAACCAACAAAATCAATCAGATGAAATTGATTTCATATGGAAACGGCCTTTTGACCTAATACTTTGTTTTATATTTTTACTATCGACTTTGATGACTCTTCTTCGTGGCCTTGCTGTTCTGGACAGTCCATTTTGGTTGTGTACCAGTTATACAAAATCCGTTGAACCTTACCTGTTATCCTCAACTCCAGCACCTTTTGCTAAAATTCAAATGATTATCTATTTATTTTACTATTTACCCTTTTATTTGTATGCAATTAACCGGTTAATTGTTAATCGTTGTACTAATAATCAAACAATGTCCAAACTAAGTGCATTCCTGGCTGGAGCTGTTATTGCTGCCCAATTTACTCATATTGGTTCATCTTTCCATTCAAGAACACCCTATATACTTAGGGTGCCCTCTGATTTTATGTCACAACTTTTATTCTGGTCAATTAACTTAATCTTAACCATTGGTCCTATTTTACTCGCAATTAGATGCAAACAAGATGAATCAACAGAAACATATGAAGACGATGAAGATAAGGTAACAAGTTTTGATCAAAAGAAATCAACTGATTAAAAACAATTACAATTGTTTCCAATCAAGATTTTTTTTCAATGTAAATGTTTTTATTTTATATTTTCCAAAAAGAAATAAATTTATATAAATTGCAAGACAAACAATTTAAATTTGTTTCGACCTCGAAACGATTGATTAATACTGAGAAATTAATCAGATGATGAACAAAGTTGAGTTTTAAATTTTAGAAACAAAAATAATTGATAATAATCATCTTATTGGTAAACGTATTGGCAGAAATGATAGAATATAAATTGGAATCCAATTGATTTAAAGAGAGAGTAAAAAAAATTTCGAATAATTTTCAAAGAGATTTCATTTGATTCATTAATTCTTCCAACGATTGTTCAGTATCTTGAACAGTATCTTTCGAATCAACTTGAACGGATGGTTCATCCTTCGTATATTGTAATTTAACCCCCGGGGCAACTTCGACTTCATCGGCCTCGGGAACATATTCATCGACTAAACAAATTCCCCAATCATTTTCTTCATGAACAATTTCCGGTTCTTCTATTGGTATTTCGACTTTAGGTTTAGTTGATTCGTTAAGTTGATATTCCTTTTGACGAGTGACACAATTTGGATCATCACAATTTGGATTTGGCTTCATTGACATGGTCGGGAAAAAATCGAGCATCGCATTGTAGCCCAGGTAATCGGTCACCGAACCAAAATTGAGAAGATATTTGAGAACATTTTGAATGAGAAAACCGGCCACAATTCCCATGGTCGTCGGTAGAGATGCGGCACAAACACCTTCTTTTTTCAGTGTTTTCTCATCGATTCCGGAAGCGACTACCAAGGGAGGCGCACACTAGATTAATAGGAGAGAGAGAGAGAGAGGATAATTTATCGGTTATCATTTAGAAGGCTGCAAATTTACTTACGGCAAAACAAGCGGTTCTTCCGGGTTCGATCAGCTGAATGTGGCCTGAAACAGCGTTCTCACTGACGCCCGATTCAAACCAAATTTGATTCACTTCATTACAAGCAGTGTTAATCGCCATTCTTGCTTCAAAATTGTCGACACAACTAAGGACCAGGTCAACTTTTTTATCACCTAATCCTCCTTTGGCTATTCTGTCAAGAAAGTGATTAAAATTATCCACCTTGGTTATATCCATATTGTGGCTTTCAAATACAACATCCGGATTGATGAACGATAAAGTTTTTGAAGCAGCTTCAACCTTTGACATTCCTGCTTGATTTGGTTGGAAAAATAAACGATTCATATTTGCCAATTCAACTTTATCGTAATCAAACATAATCAGTTTACCAATTCCACATCGAGTTAACATCTCAGCGGATACAGAACCAACACCACCAATACCAACAATTAAAACGGTAAAAGATCGTATTCTCTATGTAAACAATTAAATCAAACAATTTCATTGTCAAAAATTAAATGTTATTATTAATATTAATGTAATTGTAATTTACTCAGGTATTAACATATGATTAAGAAACTCACCTCATAATTTTCAACAATTCCCATTCTTTTTAGAGCCATCAGTCGACTAATAATGTAAAACAACGTCGAAACATAGAATAGTATTAATTAGAAAAAATATTTGAGAGAAAGAAATTAAATTGATTGTTGTGATTAAACAAAATTCAGTGAATGAACAATTGACTAACCTGTAAGGGTTCATATCGTTTACCTCGGCGGACATTGTTTCAATCTTGGCTCGAGAAGGTTCACCCATTGTGATAGAGAGACTTTAATTGAAATAATTGAAAGAACAATTAAAATAAAATTAATAGAAAATGATTAAAGTTTAATTAACTAAATGAATCCTGTTTCGTGGCAAAAGATCAACAAATGGAAACATTGACAATGTTTACAAATCAGATTCTATTGGCGGTTAATTTAAATAGAAGAAAAATTGAAAACTATTAACAAAAGAAAAGACAAAATTTACAACAATTAAGAATAGAATAGAATTAGTTAATTATGTAATGATGGAATGAAAATTTAATACAAATTATGTTCAGATTGAGAAAATTATTATAACTTTTTTGAATATATTACAATGGGAAAGAGTTTAATATGTTACATATAATATTAAAGTTGAACTTATGGTCACTTCTAGTGGTCAGTTTGCTTTTACCACCAACCCCATCCATGTCCCCAACCTCCATGTCCATGGCCCCAACCTCCGTTCCAGCCCTTGAAAGTGTTGAAATTGGGGAAAACATTGTGTCAAATTAGTTGATTGTTTGGTAAAAGTTTAATTGATTAACTTACATGTGACAAAGCGGCATGAGCGTGACCACCATGACCCCATCCTTGGTGTCCCCAACCACCGTGACCATGATGACCACCACCATGTCCCCATCCTGACCAACCATTCCAGCCCCAACCATGACTATCATGACCATGACCATGGCCGCCATGTTTATGGTGATGACCATGATGATGACCATGTTTATGTCCCTAAACAAAAACATGATAACAAATAAAAAAAAAAAGGTTGACAATTGTTCAAAATTGATTCAATTGATTGGTTAATCAAAAAACTTACATGATGATGTCCATGGTGATGACCATGATGATGATGAATCTTTTTACCTTCATGAGCATGATGATGATGAACATTTTTCTTGCAACAATGATGATGATGATGATGATGAAGTGACCACTACAATATAAAGTGTGACCAACGATAAAACAATTAATAGCCTCATGTTTGCTCAATTAGTTAATTGTTTGTGAAGCAAATGTTTAACGACAATTTCTATCTATTCAATTGATTAATCTGAACAATTGATCAGATGATTGGAAACTGATTCCGTTGATTCTGATTGTTTCAAACTTTTATACTCTCGATGAAATCAACTCTGATCATCTCACTTACAATTACAATCTAAATGGGAGGTTACATTACAAGACAATTAAGTTAAATCATCTCCACAAAATTAATAATTGTCAAAGTACAAATTATATACTGATTATGATAGAGAAACAATTTAAGATTTAGAGACGACAATGAAAACTAATTGTTAACTAAACTGAAGTTAAGTTGAAACAAAAAAAAAGTTTCGAAATTAATTTTTTGTCAATTAACAATCATCAGCTATTGATTAACTAGTAATTAAAGGTTGATCCGATTGTAATTAACTTGAATAACTGTCTGAACGTTGATCATCTTAATCAACATTTCGTTTAAGAGTAAAAAAAGTTATTAGAACTTTTTTTTTCTCGAATCGACTTGTGTCAAGTTTTCTTCCGTTTTCGCAATTTGGACCTTTTTTCCCTTCTCACCTTTGACATAGTACGACAATCAAGTTAATTTGATCAACTTTAAGACCTTTTTTTCTTGTATATTGTCACCCAATCAGTTAATCAACTTCAATTAATTGCTTATGAACGTTAAAATCCATCACAAACATTATCAAGAACAAGAAATTAAATTAAGTGTCAATCTTAATTAAACAGTTAAGGTCAAAATCTAATCAATTGTTATAAGAGTTTAACTTTTTTATTTTTACTTCAAAACAAAAAAAAATCTTCAAATCTCTTCCTTCCGGATAATTAAACAATTAAATATTAAGATAATTAAAGTTAATCAAAAGTTGACACACAGAGAGAAAAACAATTAATTCTCAAATTTTCGTGCCTATTTTTAAACACAAATCTCATTACCGATCAATTTACACAACAATTAATCAATAAAGTAACAATTTTCCATCGTATTATCCAATAATTAATTTAATTTCTATTCCTAATTGAGTTAATTAAGTTAATTCAGTTCTTTGAAAGACCCGCCATTCCATAGGAAAAAAGCGTCACCTGGTGAATGTGTTTACCTTTTCATCTTCTCGATGTTATTTTTGATTGAATTTTTTTTGCTTCTTGTTAATTGTTTCTAATTAGTCATTTTAATTACTATCATTGTGATAAATGTTTAATCATTTCTATTTTTTGGTTAATTTTCTTTCTAACCTGAATACCTTAATGTGTTTTTATTAAACTCTCAGTAAAGACTTTGAAAGAAAAGAGAGAGAAAAAGAGAGTAAGAGATTGGGAAAAAAACAGTGAATAAGACATTTGATTTTAGAGAAGGAAAAAATTGTGACAAATTAACAAATTTCCTATCTGATGACTAGTTCAGGAGTATTCCAATTTGGAAGTTTAGACAAAAGTAATGATGGTGAAGAGGAAAAAACCGATGTGTAAGTTTTAATTGTCTTAATTTTCCTGCTAATCAAAACTCTCAGATCAAACCGGTGGTTAATATTGTTGTTTACTATTTTCTCAATCGGTTTAATCTCATCATCTGTCAATTTTCAATTTTAATTGTTTTTTTTTGTTTCTCTTCCATGTTTTCATTTTACTTTTTGAATGATGGTTGTGCTAAATTGGATTTCCACGTGATAATTGTGTCTCTAGGTTTAAGGAGTTCAAAGGTTTATTACCCAACTTGACGATTGGTTATGATGAGGTTCCACTTGATGCTGATTTTGCATGGTTACTGTTTTTACTTCTTCTCTCGACAATTTGGTTAACTTATTCACTTTATTATAATTCGAGAGTTTTTGGTTACATTTTAACCAAATTCGTGAACAATTTTATTATCGCTCGATACCTTTATCCAGATACCAAAAGATGCGAGCAACCTTATTTCCGGGTATCTTCATTTTCACTTACATTCATATCAGGCAAGATAATGTTCCGTGATCTTGTTTGGATAACAACAGATTATTCATTGAGAATTCAAGATGGTTGGATTATCCTTCGTTGGTGGATTCCATTTGAACCAAGAGATATACGGAAAAGTGATTTCAGTCATTCTGATGCAAGATTATCAATGTTATTCAATGGATTTGAATTACATATTTATAATAGATCTCAAATGTATACATATTTGGAACGTTTATTTGGTATTAATCCACCAAAATTTCATCCAGATTATGATGATATTAGTGGTGGTGGCGGTGGAATAGGTGGAATTGGTAATAGTAAATCACCTCCCGAACCAGGAGGTAATCAATCATCATCATCAACAACAACGACAACTGCACAACAACAACAACAACCATTAAAGGCAACAGATAATGATAAATTAATTAGTTTCTATTTGTGGAGAAATTTTTTCCCATTAACAAAGATTGAAATACTCACCGGTCGTTTTGTATTTGGTAATCATCTTATTCCAAGTACCCTGTTGATCACATTTGAAGAAGGTCATATTACTTATACCTCTCGTCCTGCCGTTTCACCTCACGATCTCTTCACTCACATAGCTAAAGCCAAAGCGGAAAGTTATAAAATTATTTTAGCTCCTAGTCCAAAATATATCGGTATCGTTGAAGAACCACCTCGATTTATGGGTGAGGGTTTTGTGGTTTTCCAGACAAACGCCATTGATTTATATTATTATCAAGATGAACCCGGTTTGGCAGCTAGTGATCCAGAGCCAATTGAACTGTCCTCTGGTGATGTAATCCACGATTTCACTGCACCCGCTTGGGGATTGGACATTAAATGTGGAAAGGGGACTCATTTTGGTTATGGACCTTGGGCTGATCGTAATCGTGATCATCTTTATAACTTTTTCTATCCTCCCGATTATCAGCCAATCATCCCAACAGCTAAACCTAAGCCTGGAGAGATGAGGACAGCGGAAAACTTTTACATTCGGCTAAGTACTCTTGCCGATGCAGCTATTGACATACTTTTTATTACGAAAGAGAAAGAGACAAAAGCTCTTCATGTTAACGCTGGACCAGGATCTTATCTGGAAATATCAATACCATGGATTTGTAAAGAGGAAGGTTATCAATCTCACATTTGGGGACAAATTCTACACCTTGATGCAACCACAAACCTAAACTTTAGGTCACTTGCCGAAAGTGAAACCCTTGAATTTGATTTTAAAATACTTTATCCCCGAATTTGGAATCACCATCAAACTTGGATATGTTCACTTACTGGTTGTAAAGCGACAGTTGACCTAATCTTTGCCCATAAAATTTTCTTCTGTGATTTAATTGACGATTGGGCAAGTAAAGATTTACCCGATATTCTTACATTTATTCCATATACATGGAAATTTTCCGTTAAACTGATTGATTTTGAATTAATTACCTTGGCCAATGAATATAATTGGATTGACTGTTCATCCAAATTGAACAGTGAGAATGCTCAACTTGCCATTGTTGGCGATATTTACGATATGTCATTTGATTTACCATTTGATGAATTTCTTCCACCCACCGTTTCAATTAAAATTTGGATTCAAGGTGAAAGTTTAAACGCTGCCCTTTACCTTCCCGAGTGTAACCCTCACCGAGAGACACTTCATATGTTAGATAAATATGCCAAACTTTGTCCACCTCTTTTTAACTCTTCAAACCAGGAGCCCTATTTTACTGCAATTAAAACTTCTGACCTTTTCTCTTGTGATAAAAAATGGTCCCGATCAGTGAGTCGTGCCAATGGTTGGATAGATTGTTGGTCCGTACGGATTGTTGCTCTTTCCATAACCTACACATATCATCCAGTTCCACCGAAAATACCCACACCCAAACCCTCCGAAATAACTACACCCGAACGTGAGGAACTTCTCCTTGAACCAATTCGCCCAGAAAGTAATTTCTCTTCCACTAAATTTACTAAAACAATTCCACCCGATTTTAATCCTGGTTCAATGGATCCCGATCTTGTTGAACTTGAACTCGAAGTTGGCCCATCCAAAATTTGTCTCTATGGTACATTATTCCGAATGCTATGGAATATTAAAGAAAATTATATCGGAGAGTATCAAACTTTTACCGATTTTAATTCCAATCCAAGTGTCACTGAACCATATGAATTGAATAAAACCCCTTGTAAACCATCATCAATCTATGGTGAGGCCAATAAGCCATTTGATGCTCGTCTTTACCGACCTTTAGCCGTTAATGTTTCCGTTACTTTGCATAATATTCAAGGACACATAATGAAAAGCTGTGATGAAAATGATTCCAAATCAAATACACCTCCATGTCCTTACCTTTACCTGGAGAGACTTTCCTTTGAAATGGATAAACAATACTCTGAAACAAAGATGCAATTATTATTATCACCATTGATTCTTGATGCACCCGAATATACAACTGCTTTAGGTAATCGAACTCTTTCCAATACTGGTCATTTAATTCTTGATTCGTTACAATTTCGTGGACATGCAATGTTTTCCGGCCTTGAAAGGCCACTTGACTCTGAAACTCTTGAATATGCTTGGCTAATTGAGGCTCATCTTGGTGAGATATCGGGTCGTCTTAGTTTACCTCAATTTCAGCAGATATTTATTGGCTTGGAAACTTTATTACTCCAAGTGGTACAAGAAGATTGCTCCCTTCAACCTCCTACACCTTACCAAAAGTGTCTCCATGATATGGTACAATCACTTTGTCCCAAAACACAAACTTCGGGAGATAATAAAATGTGCCCTTACTCGGAAGATTTAAAATATCGTATGGTACGAATTGATTTAGATTCAATTGCACTTTATTTTACCGATGTTAATACAGTTTTAGCTCTAGAATTGGATCAGATTAAATTTTGTACCTGTAACCTTCATAGTTGCCATACATCGAGTGGGATGACTGCTCTTTTCAAAGAGATTACTCTTCATCATTACATCTCGATGAGTAGTTCATTAAGTAATTTTAAAAGTTCTAAACTTTATCTTGCACCGACAACCAATCAATCGTCCCAACAATTACATTCTAATGATCCAAGTGATGCAACTTTTTACGAAGTTTGTAAAATTAACTTTGGTCCCATTTTCGTTGATTCAGCTGAACTTCTTTCGGTGGTTGATAATTTTACCGTTAATCAGGATACATTTTACGAACTCACGATGAGGCAACTAAACGTTTATGGTTTTTATGGACTAAAAGTAAAACATCAACAGTTAAATCATCAACAAGTGAAACAAATTTCAATAATAAGAATGGTAAATGCGGTTGTGTTGGTGGTTGCGTATTCTTTGGTAACAATTCTCGAGGACATGATTTCTTTTCTCTCAATAAACATGATCCCACTCTCCACTCGGAGGGGAATATCCTTTGGGGTGAAAGTTTATTACGTCCTGGTGAACCTGTGGTGGGTTTTCAGATAAATACAGTTTTCACACTGGAAGAGGAGAACGAGGATACTTGTGAATTAGCTCCACTTTTTGATCGAACCAATTATTGTGTAACAAGTCCACTTTCACCTTCAGTTCGAAGTAATTCCGTTATAACGGGAAATGATTCATCTCTTCAGAACATATCATCATTTTTGTCCACAAGTCAAACAATTAAATCGGGTAGGATGGAATCTTTCTCGACAACTTTCAAGTCCATGTAGATCTAGTCCATTTCCTTATCGAGGTAATTTGACCACATCACTTTCTGTTTCATCAGCTGGTAAGTTGACAATTTATTTTGTTGAGTTTCGAAAATTGTTATTTCTCAATCAATAACCTGATCTTATTATAAATCTTTTTCTTTGATACAGTTAATGACGAAAGACAAAAATTATCGTTACCTGATCGTCCAAGGAATCGTTCATTAAGTGAAACGGACGATATCGAAGTGTCCAAAGATTTGTTCAAACAAAATGGTGACTCAACAACTTTAATTGGTGGTGGAATTGATGGTAAAAAGATTGTCGATTTTACATCGATACATTCACGAGAAAATTCATCTAAAAGTGGAACTTCAAAAGCAACGGAAACTTATTTTACTCTAACCGATCCTTACTTTTCGGCAAGTGATTCCTTCTCATCCTCATCAAAAGATTCTAAATCAACAACAGCTGATCACACTTTAGTAACGGCACCAACTCATCAACCAGTAGATAATGTTAAAAGTGATGATACCCTTGTGTCCATCATGTCAATCCCTGGATCAGGGCCAACATGTTCCGGTGGTGTAACATTCCGTGAACAATCAATGAGTCAAAATGCTCTGAATAAATCACGAACTAGTTTAAAATCAACTTACAGTGCACCTCCTGATGCTGGGCCAACGGCAACAATTAACATTACAACCGTTAATCAGGGTGATGGTGAGGGTATCCTCGATGATGGAGATTCTGAAAGTGATAATCATTCCATATCATCTTCATCTTTCATCTCAGCTGTTTCCTCTCAAGAGGAAATTGGTATCAATGCATTAGTCGATCTTCGTAATCAAATGGAAAAGTCCATCATTGAATCTCCATTATTAATGTCTTCCTATACTAATCATTTAACTCGATTCAAGTGTTCAAATCATAAACATTCAAATTCATCTTACGATATTTTAACCCTTCGAGGGCGGAAAAAAGTTATCCCTCGATTTGTTCGTGCCACTTCAAATGGACTTTCATGTATTCGATTAACGGAAAAATCTTACTCTGGTGAAGGTGGTGCTTCCAGGTACAAGAAAACAGTCCCTGGAACTAGTGGCCTTGGAAGCGATGAGAGCGATAAACAAGTCGACTCGGAAGGATCGGCTCGAAATAATCGTTTTCTTTTCACTCCTGGTTCAGTTTACGAAAAAATTGATTCTCATGTTTCAAATGCCAAAAAGAGGAGAAATGGTTTCACCGGTGAAGGCAGTGGTGATGATGAAGATGATGAGCTGGAAAATCTTGCATTTAAAAAGCGAATGGAAAAACAGTTTAGTAAAACGGTTGAATATCGAAGTGAAAAATTGACCATTTTGGTTCGTATGAGCGGGGAAGCCTCGATCCGTATATCACCTTTAAGTCTTGATGGTTTGAAAACTTTCGTCGATGGTATCACAGATTCACTGGCTCAAGTTCATCCATTGACGGTTTTAAATCATTTGAATGTTAAATGTTTCACTTCGGTGTCGAGAAAAAATCAACTAAAGAAAGAGAAAACTCTTGAATATGGACAATTGAAACACAAAGCGTGGAAAAGTACCTTGGATCGTGAAAATAACAATCTAAACTCGTCGATTCAACAAGCAACTACAAGTGGACCAACTAGTGGACGAACGCGGTTTGGTGATGCTTTTCAAGATGTTAAATCACAATTCAAAACTGCACCCGTTGAATCAACGGTCACCGCTAATCAATATGAGGAAAATAAACGATCCAAGTTTCAAGTTTTCGTTCAAATTTCTAAGATAAATATTATCGTTCTTCAGGCTTCCCTTGTTGAAGAGTTTATAACTTTCTCAGCACTTGATGATATTCGGGATCTAACATGTGTCTCAATGTTTTCCGTTTCCATGTCAAAGACCAATTTTGACTTTTACTCTTCCCGTCAAGAGCGTCGTTCACTTCATACCATCATAAGTAATAACATTCGAACTCAACCAACATCAGCTTTTGCCCAGTTCGCTCAAAGTGATATCGTTTCTCGTTTACTTTTCCGTAAGCCCAAAAAAGAGCAGGCAGAAGTCGAACCAGTAACAATTGAGACCCACGAACTTTTGGAAGAGGAAACTGTCGGATCAAGTGGAATTGGTAGTTTACACGTTCAATTGACGCGATTGAAAAATAGTTCATCCATTTTGAAAGAAGCCATTTTAACGGTTATTCCTCAAAATCAAAGTCGAGTAAATTTCTATTATGACAAAATACCCGATCTTGGTCAACAACAATCATCAGGATCTAAAAATTTACCATCATCATCATCAGGAACAACAGGCCACACAGGTCAGCGTCGACGATCAAGTGGAACAACATCAGGTCGAGTTTTCCTTAGGCGCCAAGATGGTCAAGAAGATTTCATCAAAGTGACCGAAGTGAGTGGTGATAGTACCAACATCTCAATCGATCCCAAAGTAAGTGGCGATGGCTCAAGTGGAGGTGAAAGTGATAATCCGCTTTATTCGGGTTTCATCATGTTCGAAGGAGGACTCGAAAATATTGACCTAAAGGCCGTGAAAAAACGAGAAATGTTAGACCAAAGTGCTAATACCAACCAAGATAAAACAAAAGACACAAGTGCAAATAATACAAACGTTAACGCAAACAACGAGTCTCAAGCTCATCATTCAAGTGAAAACGGTGAAAATGTCAAGGAAGATTTTAACAACCCGACAAGTGCTACTGCCACGGGTGCAAGTGGGTCGGAAAATAAGAAGGAAAGAAAGTCGTTGAAAAAAGAGCGTGACAAAGGAGCTTCATCGTTTATCGGTGAAATTGGAGTTATTTGGCTTAATTTTGCTGCACCATTGAAAACACCCAACACTCGGAAAATTGATTACACACGATTAGATTGGCACTTACTGTCCACGGCGACACCTTCCATCAATGCCTGGCTAAGTGTTGGTGATCGGTTTGTTGTAGCGATGAAAAAAATGAATTCCCTGTACGAACAACGTGTCTCCTCCATGATAACATATCTCATGATTTCAGGGTTGGAAGTTGAAGGAATTCACATTCCACCTCAAAGTAAATGTTACATTCGCAAATATACACCCTACTCGAAATCGCTACAAGAAGATCCATCGTGTCAATTGATGAATGTTCTCCGTCGTTACCTTAATCGACATGCATCACTACTCGAAGTAGAAGATAATCTAAAATCTGAACTGTTACCTCCTCTCCATGTTCTCAAACGAGGAGTTATCGCTGCTTCTCGTCAATGGAAAAACGCTCTTTACATGCCACTTTTAGTCGAACAGAATATCCGTCTCACTCGTGGTGAACGTGATGCATCAAGTATTTATCAATCTTCGATACCATTGAGGTTACTTTTTGGTACCTCTGTTGTACCACAGAAACCCGTTCAAGATATTGCTTGTTCGATGAATCCTGACCCAACTACAAGTGAGGAACGAATTAACTCTGAAACGATCGATGAACAAACGAAACTTTTATTCTCATCTCCTCCAAAAGCGTCAGAAAAAGAGGCTCAAGAATCGCAAGCAATTGAAATGAAAGATATTACAAGTAATACAGTTCGCATGGGTGAGGAATCACCACGTGAACAGCGTGGACTCACTTCGAGACGAGGTCGAACTTCCAGCCAACCAGAGATTATTATAACAAACGGAGTTCGCAATGGACCAAATGAAGAGAATGGTGGTCATCCACCTCGCAGGAAAATGTCAACTTTACCGAACATTTTTTCACGATCATCTCGTGGCTCTGTTGCTTTTCCACTTCTAACTTATCCTCTCGAATCACTTGGTTCGGGAGTGAACAAAGCGTACGGATTCTTGTTCAGTCCAAATAGTCACCAAAGTTCATGTGTCAAGGGAAATAAGCGGCAAGAAAGTCAGTGTAGCCTTAAATCGACGTCTTCGTCATCGAGTGCCGTTGATGCAGCCATGATGGGTGAATCGTTGTTCAACACTAAAAGTGGTGACAATTCAGATTATCATGAGGAAAATTTGTACCTTTGGATGTCACGGCAACAAGATTACATGGAAGCTAAACATTTGTACCAAACATCGGGTGCTAATAACAACACGAATCATCAAACTCATCGTCGAACTTCATCTTTGAATCCTCGACACGTTGAATTGGATCCAACTCGATATGCGACACTTGGTTCGGCTTATAGCTATGAAGAAGAAAGTGCCGCAGCTGCCGTCGGTCGAAGTACAACTGATCCAGTGGTCGAGGTACCACCAGGTTTTGTTTTCGTTCCCACCGGTGTTCAACTTAACAATGTTCGTATTATATTTCAACCTCTTTTCTCTTCCCTTGGGGTGGAAAATTTCACCGAAGAGGGAGAAGCTGCAATATCTTTCGATCAATTAGGGCCAAAGATCACTTTATCTGCTTCGATAAAAATGTTCAAAGTTAATATCGTTGAAAGTGAAGTAGCCGATCCCAATAGGTCAAGATCATCGCCAATATCATTCAACTCGTCAACCGCTGATCGTTTGCCAAACATGAAATCAACATCACATCTAAGACCTGATTTCCTCTTTTCATCGACATCGACCCAACAACAACCCTCTCAATCTCAGTCTCATCTTCAAGGATCGGCACTGAAATTGGAAACATCGGCATTTATTTGCGATGGACTTGTCGTCGGTCTTGACTTACGAAAAGTAAAAGATCCAATGTCCACAACAGGTGAACCCAGTGTTACTATTGATCCATCAACGGTACCGCTCCATTCATCTGGTACTGTTCCTCATACAATAGGTACAAATATTGAAGAGAAATCAACTGAACGTGATGAAAATGTACCAATTGTAATTGTTGGACCTGATGGTGGAATTAATGAGATAACAACAACAATTAACTTTAGTGTTGATGTCCATCAAATTATTCAACGTGTTAATTTACCTCTATTGCGACTATTACATCAGGTCGCTTCGATGTGTGAAAGTATCAAGGAAACTCGTGAAGAATTGAAAGCAAACCGTATTGAAGGAACCTCTTCCCCGGGGGTTAAGGTCAGTGATTTTATCACTGCAACCAGTGCGGGTGTTTCTGGTAGTGGTGTTGGTGTAACGAGTGTTGGTTTATCAGGTGATGATGGTGTTGAAATTGAGGAAATAATTGTCGGTGATACAAGTCGATCACCATCACTGGCAAGTTTACGACCTCTAACCTCCCGTTCAAATAAACAACGAATCAATAAAAGTCCAGAGGGTAGTATCAACTTGGGAATAGTTAAAGAAACGATAATTGAAATGCCAACAAACGATGATGATTCCGTTGAAATCGCAATGGTTGGTTCAGTTGTTGATGGATTACCTTCACCCGTTAACGGTACTAATGAGCCGATAACAACTCAGCTTAAATGCTGGCGAACAATGTATTACCTATTAGACCTTTATGAGACGACACCAGAGACCAAAACAATAATCGAACGAGCGGAAAGACCACCGACAACTATGCAACAAATAGAGACAAAAATAACGATTGAAGATGATGATGCCAATCGTAATCGTGGTAAAGGTGGTTATGAACCTTTGAAAGATAATTTCAGTGATGCCGATGATTTAAGTACACCGACAACTGGAGGACGTAAAGTTAGTCTTGTTGAAGGAATTGGCACTGGAACGGGAGCTCAGCGAAAGTCGATGATCAATATTGTCTCAAGCGATAAATTAAAGACTTATACTCAGGCATTAATCCATCGGGAACTTACACCGTTAATTGTTTTCGGTGTGGTGACTATTCAAAAGGTAAATCTAATGGCCATGTTGGGTGGACTTAAACTGGACGGTGAATTGTCATCATTCCAGGTCAGTTTAACACATAAAATGAAATCTCGTGGAGCAGCGGCTCAATTTAAGAAATGGGAGGAAAGCTCTTTAACTGGACAATTGGGTCAGTCAACATTTTCACTCTTTGAAGAGGTTCCACCCAATCAACAAATGGTCGTGAAAATGACCATCGGTAAATCTCAGACTCTCATTTCATCGCAAAATCGTAAAGGTAAAGATTCCAATTCAGCGCTATTAACCATCGGTCCAATTATGATCGATATACCTCAACATCCAGTCGCTTTACACGGAATGATGACTCGATCATCTCGTCAATTGTCAACAACTTTACAAGAGTTACGATCATCTCGACAACCATCTCGATCATCACGTCAACAAAATGACTCGGAAAATTTAACAGCATCAATGACCGGTGCTAATTTAGGGCCTTCTTTCAGTTCAAATTTAGTAACATCACCAACCCGAGATTCAGTTACTCGAGAGGTAAAGGAAAATGTTCCCGTTTACATTACAGTCGAACCTGTTGGTCAATCGAAACCGGAACTACCCAAACTTATCAAGCCAATTGTTTTCCAATTTAGTATCGTTTTCGATTCATTATCAATCGGAGCTTCTTTACTTCCCTCTCTTCGAGCACAATACAAGATTGGCCAAATAACATCGAGTGGAATCATGGGAACTAAAGCGAAATTTGTGGTCGACGTTCGTGAACATACCCTTTCGTTCAACACCAATCTACCCACAGCTGATTCTAATCTTCCCTCGTCCGCCAACGTCTCAATGCCTCCTATTCATGTTTCAGCTGAATATATGGATGATCCTCCTCCAAATCGAGGTAAAGTTCCAGGTCCAAATAGATCAGAAAGTTTTGCTGACGGAATTGTACTTCGAAAAGGAAGTTATCTCAACGCGATCGCTGATATTGGTTCATTTGAACATAGTTTAACCACCGATCTTCTTAATCATTTACTGTTGGTACAAAAAGTTTTCATGAAAGAGGTAAATGAAGTTGTCCAAAAGATGTCAGGTTACGAGAGTAAAATATTGGAACCTGAATTGGGTGAAATGGATAAATCGATGAACGATTCTCTTCATTCTGGACTTTTAACATCAACCGGCTCATCGAAAGGACGATATCTACTTTTCTCACTTCATCTTCGACTCAAAGGTATCCAAATAACGGCAACAACTCCGACCAATTCAGCGGTTCGCCTTGAAACCGGTGTCATGGAATTACAATTATCGAATCGAGTACAAAACATGTCATCAACTTTTCGTGGTTCTCATGAGGTGAATCTTAAAATGTTCATTAAACTTCAAGTTGACTTGAATGTTGCTCTTGGGCAATTGATAAGAAATGCTTTATTTGAAGAAGCTGATCCAGAATTTCAACAATTAGCTTATTTTAAAACTCGAATTGTCCTTCGAAATGCTTTACAAGATGAACTTGTCTCTTCTTCGATGACCTCAGCTGAAGGTAAAGAGGCTCTTCTCATTACTCTTCATCGACCTTTACTCTACATTCAACCCTTGGCTCTTGACAAAGCAGTATTGGTTTGGTTAAATTATAAAAACGCTTACGAGTATTGGAACGAGCAACGAGCCAATTTAAATAAAGAAGTACTTATAACAACCCAACAAGTACTGGATAAATTACCTCAATTACCTCAAATTAGTCCACAAAATTTGGGAACATTGTTCCTTCAACTGACAATCGACGATCTTGGCATTTGTTTACCAATTTCGTATTCCAACACTTTCCAAACATCAGGATTGATAAACTCGAAACCTTATGATGCTGAACTTAAATCGGCTCTTGTGATTACGCTTGAATCGACCCGAATCTCTGCCTGTTCTTGCGGTTCTCTTGTATCAAAGGCTCGATTTACTGGACTTTGTTTCCGGTTTGCTGATGATTTCGAGACTTCCTTAGATGATTGGAAACCCGATCATTCTGATCCATCGGTTATGAATCTATGTGTTGTCTCTGAAGGAACTTACGAAATGTGTTCAAAAACGATCACTCATATGGCTCCTAATCAGTCCGTTTTGTCCAGTAGTGATGCTAAATGGTTGCTCAATGTTTCCTGGAAGATGGAGGGTTTTGACATCCATGTTGACACCTCGATTGGAAAACAATTTTCTGCCCTCTTTAAAACACTTACAGCGATTGCTGGAGATGAAGATGAACTGGACACTATTGATTATTCATCGATTGATGATACAACTAATGAACCTTACGAGTTGAAAGGTGATGTTATCAGTGGTGTTGCTGGAGAATCAGAAACAACATCACCTCTTGTTAATGACCCCGAATTGGCCAATGTTAATCTACGTCGAACCTCAGTGTTCAAAGATCCTTCACTTGATACTCGAAAACGATCACGACTAATCGAGAAAGAGCTTAACGAACAAGCAAAAATAATCAATGACCTGAAAACTTTAGGCGCTAGTCAGTCCACCATTGAACAGGAAATCAAGAGACTTCATGAGCTGGAATCTGCAGTTTTCAATGACTTTAAACGTGATGTAATTAAAAAGTTGCGTCGACAATCAGTTAAACGATCATCATTCAGAGATAAAATCAACTTGCCAGATAATAAAATGACACCTTCGATAACGGAAACGTGTCTTAATTCAGACGGAGAACCAGGAATGACCACTTCTGAAAGCGATGGAACCAAATCAATTGAAAGACCAATAAATTTAATCAATAACGGCGATTTAGCACCAAGAAGTGTTTCTCTTGAATTAAACACCGTTGACCAATCGGCTGAAGAGTAAGTTAATTGTATAATATCAATAATTTTTCGCTATTTTTGCCTAGCTTTTAACAAGAGTGTTTAAAATTGCTGCTCACATTTGATCAGATTTTTTTTACCGTAATTCTAATAACTTAATTCGTTGTCACATTAACTATTAATATTTATCATCCTTTCGTCATCTCGCTCTCGATTTCTCTCTCTCTCTCTCTCTTTAGTCCGCTTTTCACTCGTTCATCACTCGACGATAAAGTTCATTTCGCATCACAATCTAATTCACCCAAAGCTCAATCGTTGGGCGCTACTCCAACACAAGATTCATCTAAATCAACCTCGCTTTCTGCTATATCTCGAAGCCATTCCAGTAGTCAAGAAACAAGCGCCAGTATTTCATCTGATCATTTAAACACTTATTCTGATTCACTTAATAATACCTTTTCAAACACCACCGCGACCACTACCACCAGTGGTTCAAGTAAGATTGATTTCACTGGATCATCAGTAACAACAACAACAACCTCATCAAATTTATCATCTCCTACTAATACTAATAATCATATTAACGCTTCATGCACCAATCAAAATGACATTAGTGACAAATCAACTGATCATTTATCACCGCTTTCACGTCTTAATGAGTATGTTTAATCATTTCTAATTTACTTACACGTTAAACATAATCAACTATCATTTGATTCTATTCTCATTCATTTGTGCTCTCTTTATTTAATTATCCTCTTTGCTTTCTCATCTCTTTCACAGAAAATTAAAACAATCAACTGGAATCAAGGAAGCTAATTTCACTTCCGAAATCCGGCCGATTCCAAATGCATCTAATTCCAATCAAACGAAACCCTCCAATTACCCGATTCAAGAGCCTTACATTGACTTTGAACTAGATATTAAAGTTTTCTTCAATAGTGGAAAATGTGTCTTCCATACTCGAGAAACAACAGCCAAAGATGAAGATTATTCACGAAAAAATGGCCTACCCAAAGAACGAAGTTTCATCGGAAACCCTGATGTACTTTCATCACCATTGGGACATATTCCTCGTTCATCGGCACTTCGATCATCATTAACAAATAACAAACCATTAAATACTGGTGGATTAAAGTCTAATCTTTCATCAAGCCGATTGCGTTATCCGAACTCGGCTGGTACCAATACTGGACAAATGGATTATTCAATATTTTTAATTCCAGGTTTAGATATTAAAGTTCATTACAATTCAAAGACAGTTTTTGGTACTACATCGGGTATAACAACATCTTCACAACAACAAACAGCATCATTTGGACCGAGTCATCTTAGAGTTGTCCCCGAATCTCGAGATACCGAAACAAACATGGCAACCACAAGTTCATTTCCTAATCCCGCTAAACGCGGTGGCTCTAAAAAGGCCTCTTGTTATGCCTGGATGACCTTGCACTCAATACCAGAGGAAACCATAATTTCACCTCATATACTTGACTTCATGGAGCAAGCACTTGAGCCCATTCCCATTCAACCGCCTTCATCCTCGGGTAAAACCTCATCCCCCGCATCTGATGGCCACCAATTAACTCCCGATGATTTTGCCAGACCTGATTTAATCACATCGGCACCAGCTCAATATGCTGTCTATGGGTCTTTTCCGGTTGATGTTATTGTTTACCTTCACATGCAACCCTCTGTCCTACGATTTAGTTGTCTTCCGGTTTCTCGAGTTGAATGTTTACTTCAACTTCCCTCAGTTGATCTTGTCTTTTCATCCAAACGACTTCAAGATGAACTTGACATTAATTTACCACAACAACCTTTAGGTAAAAATTTTCCCTACTCAACATCTTGTGGTCCTTCTCGAACAGGTAACGTTAAACATGGCCATAAAAGGTCAGCATCGGATTATCGTCACCCTCAACATCAAACGGAAACATCGATAGGTGGCCTAAGTATGACCGTTGTCTTGCTGATTTTCACTTTACATTTTCCACCCATACGGTGGACAAAGAAAGCACCAGGCTCATCAATTTCCGAGGCCACATCTTTCCCTAACCCGAAATCAAACTCTGATCGCAAAGATGCTCTTAGCTTACAAGTTGAATTTGTTAAGATCAACATTTCTCGAAGTCGCCGACTCGTTTTAAGCTTGAAACTTCCCACCATCAATTATCCGATCATCTCATTCATCACAAGACAAACTTAATCAAACAGTTATGATACGATTCTCAGCACTTTGCGACATTGGTTCAGCTTCGTTTAAATATGATATGCGCCGATTGACGGAAACTTTGGCCTTCCTAAAGCCTGGTATCGAAAGGCCATTTGGAAGCGTATGTTTTTGGGTGACCAAGGAATCTCTGGTCATTCAATTTTCTCCGATCAAGATTACAATTTATCTTCATCTTCATCTTCCTCACCATCAACATCAAGTTCATCAACGAGTATTAATGAACCAGGTTTACCAACTTCGTCCATCAAAACCTCAGGTCATTTTAATAAATCTCCAAATAGTCGAGGTAGAGATTCATTATGGTTAAATATTCAAGATACTGATGTTCATCGTTCTCAACATGCAAGTTCATCCCATCGCATTAAACACTCTCACTTGCACTCATCAGTCTCATCGGAAGGTACAAATCAACAACAACGACAGATCATGAATGCACCTTGAAAACTTTGATTCTTTTCGTGTTAACCTTTGTAAACTTAATGTTCACATGAACATGGCCAATGTTATGGGTAATACTAGTTGGTTGACTCGAGGTTTCCGTTCAGAGGGAAGAGTGTCGATCGACTCAAATGGTCATAAAAGTGTCAATGTTAGTCTGGGTTTGGATGGTTCCTCCTTGGATGCCAAGGGTGGTATTATCGGTGGTATTTTTGAAATTTCCCAAATTCAAACGAAAGTAAATATTAAGGAAAATTATGGCAAAGAACCAGATCATATGATCACATTGAAATTAGATGCACTTGAGAAGCGTCTTGATTATATGGGAACATCAATCTTAATGTTGCGAATGTCTGATCTTGATTTAACACTTCGAGATGAATGGAGGATCGATGCTGGTGCCAACAGTGGTTCTAATCACCCAACCAAACGACCTGCTTGTATTTTTATCCATTGTAATCTGGCCTGGGATCAATTACAATTGTTAATGTCCAAATCAACGACTCCTGATATTATGAAGATCATCGCTAAGCTTGAAGAGTTTTTCAGTCAACAATTTCACAATTCGAAAAGGGTTTTTTCCTCTTCCGGTGTTACCTCTTCCTCTTCAACTAATAGGAATTCATTCAAGAAGGATAAAAGTACCAGAGGATCGGGCATAGTTAAACCCTCTACACCAACATCAACATCCAGTGGTTCGGGTTTAGTTGATTCTGGTTCACCGAGTAATGAGATTTATCGTCATCATCGTCATTGGCAGAAAGTTTTGCGTCTTGTATCGGGTGCATCTCTATCCACCCTTTGTAATCCTCTGCCCACCAAGGAACTATTCTTGGTGGTACCTTTGAACTTATTGGGAATATTTCATTGGCCTGTTTTATGGAATCAATTTCCGTTCCAAGTCATGGGGACTTTTCTCCATGTTGAAACCATCAATTTCCTTTGCATCGGAAGCTCAAGATGTGGTCAACAATGAGACAGGTTCATCGGACACTCATATAATTCAAAATTTTACCTTCTCTCTTGGTCGCCGCGATCGTCGTCGAGATGTTGATGAGGCCACTTTTCGGTTGATTGTTTTCACTCAACATTCCAACATGGCCACTGTTTGTAAAATTTCACGAACCGTTATGTTCCCACCGCAATTTAAATCTCCATGAATGGTTTCAGTACACTTTCGCTGGCTCAGAATTAGATCAAATTAATCGGTTCCCAGTTATTGAATTTGAACGATCTGGTGATGGTTTTGTTCCGCGGCTTCAGCTGCATCAGAATTTCATTCTCGACGATTCTCCGTTAACCCGAAAAGTAATGAATGTCATCACTCTAAGGAGGTCATTTCGCTCTGCCCAGTTTCCAAATGGATCTGAAAACTGAACATCTTCAAGGTATCAGGCCACCATTGGCAATAGATCCAAAGCCAAAGGTTGATTGTACTTTTGTCACCGATTTTGATGACCACATTTTCGTCGCCGTTGATGCAGAGGCTTACTTTTTCCTCCACGAATTGATTACCAGCTATTTCAAAGAGAAACAGATTTATTTTACTCGAAGTTCAACTGGAGCACAATTAATCGATAAACCTGAACAATTGATGGACAATAAGTCCAATTTATCCTCCAACGACAATAAAGATACACCAATGTCATCTGAAGCCTCTGCTGGATCTTCATCAGCACAATCAATTATTTACGAACGAGATTTTCGTGACTTTCAATGTCAAACTTGGCATTTGGAGCCAACAGTTAGGTAAGTGATTTAATCAAACTTTTCGATTGTTACATAATATTTAAACTATTATATCTCTCGATTTACTCTTAGGCTAATTACATGGGCCGGTAAAAACCTCGAACCATATGGAGTTGATTATATCCTTCAAAGACTCGGTTTTGCCCAAGCTCGAACCACAATCCCGAAATGGATACAACGAGGAGCAATGGACCCACTTGATAAAGTCCTTTCGGCAATAATGTTCAGGGTCATCTCGGCATCTAAAAATGAATCATTGCCAAGCTCAAGATGATGACCAATCAATCCAATGACCAGATAACAACTATCCAAAAATAAAATCTTTTCACTCTCTTTCTCTCTCCTAGTCTCTTTTTCCTATTGATTTTTCATCAACGAAATTTTCATCCAACTTTTGATTACCTTTCGTTGGGCTTATTGGTTTTGCCGTTACTTTTTAAATGAAACTATCTCTCTACAAACTGATTGCCGTGAATATTATCTTTCAGTGTTCAGACAATTGACCGACGCATGGATAAACACCGAAACTGCTCACAAACACCGAGAAACAATCAGTTAATCATCTAACGAGAGAAAGAGATCTAAAACTATTTCATCCTTGTAAACTATTCTAATTATTTCGTATTTCAATTGCCCCTCTTTTAATCATGTTTATATGCCCATAAAGTTGTAAATAGACTGAGATGTAAAATGGAACAATTAATGTAAAAAAATCAATGGATTCAAACTCAAGAAAAAGTATAAAAAATGATTAATTGTAATAGAAAAATCGTTTTAATGTTAATGAAATGAAATTATTGAAATTAAACAAATCGAAAATTGAACCAACTAGTAGTATTAAATTTTCATTGTTCATTGGTTATGGTTCGTATTTAATTGTATCAATTTTGTAACACCTAATTATTTCCCATTTTTACTTTATTATAAAGAATCTTAACCTTTGATTATCAATTCAAATCGTTGCCTTCCAGACAAACAAGATTCGTATAGTAAGGTGTTTTTAGATATTAACTTAAGTAATTCAAATGAAATTTGATTGAAGTTGGGTGTGCAAGATTGTTACAACTCTTTTTAGTGTTTCGTAATTTTCATTTGTGGTACTAGATTTCACATCTGATCAATAACCTTGGAGATGTAATAAAAATTTTAATTCGTAATTCAAGATGCGACATTTGTCAATAACCTTGAATTTCTAAAGAAAACTTGCGTTTGTGGTACAGATTTGACATCTGACCGAAAACCTTGCAACTTAATGGGAATTTTCATTTGTGGTACTGGATTTCACATCTGATCAATAACCTTGAATTTCTAATGAAAACTCGCATTTGTGGTACAAAATTTGACATCTGACCGAAAACCTTGCAAATATAAAGATAATTTGCATTCGTAATTCAAGATGCGACATTTGGCCAATAACCTGGAATTTCTAATGAAAACTCGCATTTGTGGTACAGATTTGACATCTGACCGAAAACCTTGCAACTTAATGGGAATTTTCATTTGTGGTACTGGATTTCACATCTGATCAATAACCTGGAATTTCTAATGAAAACTCGCATTTGTGGTACAAGATTTGACATCTGACCGAAAACCTTGCAACTTAATGGGAATTTTCATTTGTGGTACTAGATTTCACATCTGATCAATAACCTTGGAGATGTAATAAAAATTTTAATTCGTAATTCAAGATGCGACATTTGTCAATAACCTTGAATTTCTAAAGAAAACTTGCGTTTGTGGTACAGATTTGACATCTGACCGACAACCTTGCAAATATAAAGATAACTTGCATTCGTAATTCAAGATGCGACATCTTGCCAATAACCTTGAATTTCAAATTATAACTCGAATTTGTGGTACTAGATTTGACATCGAGCAAATAAGCTCTCAACAATTAAGATAATTTGCATTCGTAATTCAAGATTTTACAACAGACCAATAACCTTGAAGATGTCATTTAAATTTTAATTCGTAAATCAAGATTTGACGGATGACCAATAACCTGGAATTTCTAATGAAAACTCGCATTTGTGGTACAAGATTTGACATCTGACCGAAAACCTTGCCACTTAATGGGAATTTTCATTTGTGGTATTAGATTTCACATCTGATCAATAACCTTGAATTTCTAAAGAAAACTTGCGTTTGTGGTACAGATTTGACATCTGACCGAAAACCTTGCAAATATAAAGATAATTTGCATTCGTAATTCAAGATGCGACATTTGGCAAATAACCTTGAATTTCCTAAGAAAACTCACATTTGTAAAGCAGATTTGACATCTGACCGAAAACCTTGCAACTTAATGGGAATTTTCATTTGTGGTACTGGATTTCACATCTGATCAATAACCTGGATTTTCAATGAAAACTCGCATTTGTGGTACAAGATTTGTAGGTAAGACTCTAGAACACCACCGTTCGCAAATCGTCTTGAAACTTTTTCAGTGTATAGCCCTTAACATATAGGTCATACATATGGATGGAATTTCTGCGGAAACTTTTGGTTCAGAAGATACAGATAATCAAAAATACATTTTTACATAGGAGTCTATGGAGAAAATAAAAGTTTTCTACAGCATGTCAAAAAATTTCTAGAACAATGTTTTTGATAGCATGTATACATATTAGTATGATGATGTTATGTGTGAAAATTCAAGGTTCTGAGTGACTTGGTTGTGTAGGTAAAATTGCATGAAAAGTGTATTTTCACTGTTTTCATAGATTACTATTGAACCGAAGGTCCGCCACTCAAAATTTAGTACATATTATTCTCAAGGTCAAACTTACTAGTCCAGGTCATTTCAAGGTCATCGAAGGAGTTTCAAATTTTTAACCTGTGAACAGCAGTTTAATTGTGTTGAAGTTAATTATTCGAGATTATGGTGATTATTATGCATCAGATGGCAGCACTGAATTGACTGTAGTCAACTGAATCGTCAAGTTGCTTGAAATGCAAATAAAATTATATGAAATCAATATCTCAGGCTATGTCATGCGTACTGTGTGTATTACTTGGTACAGGATATGCTTCTGGGGATAAATATTTAGAACTTTGGTTCACATTCCATCAAGTGCAAGCTAGAAGTTATCAAGATTGCACTGAGACTTGCCGAAGTCTTTAAATGTGACTACCAACAACTAACCAGACCTTATTTTGGGAAGTATCCGTCTTGTTTTTCAGAACAAAGTAGTTTCTGAACAAAGTTCGCACTAATAGTTGTACATGCAAACAGCCAATAGATGCCTTTCCTTGTGACGCACAAGTAGTTCAAACACTTTTAGATATAGAAGAGAATAACTAGTACAATCACTTAAACACCTCTGTGGGCTGACCGCGCGGCGAAATTTTTTTGACCCTGCCCCGCCCCTTCAGGTGGGCGTGGTCGCTACGCGACCACGCCCACCTGAAGAACGGGCAGATCAAAACTTCATAACCTGCGGGTGCGACATTTGACTATTAATCTCAACATTTCCTTATTGACCCTACGATCATGCAGCGCATTACATATATTATTCAACTCATATTTCCATCGAATGTATACATTCAGAAGTCCATGCATAGTTAAAAGTCAATACGTTACCATTATCATTGAAATATCCAACATAAACAAGCCTAAAAACAAAAATATAGTGACAACCTTTAAATGACCTTGACTAGCAAGTTTGACCTTGAGAATAATATGTACTAAATTTTGAGTGTGCCTGACTCACGGTTCAATAGTAATCTAAGAAAACAGTGAAAATACACTTTTCATGCAATTTTACCTACACAACCAAGTCACTCAGAACCTTGAATTTTCACACATAACATCATCATACTAATATGTATACATGCTATCAAAAACATTGTTCTAGAAATTTTTTGACATGCTGTAGAAAACTTTTATTTTCTCCATAGACTCCTATGTAAAAATGTATTTTTGATTATCTGTATCTTCTGAACCAAAAGTTTCCGCAGAAATTCCATCCATATGTATGACCTATATGTTAAGGGCTATACACTGAAAAAGTTTCAAGACGATTTGCGAACGGTGGTGTTCTAGAATATAGCCGATTTGTATAGTAAGTTGATTGTCGATCAACTGAAATTTGAAGTAAAATTCGATTGCCATTCGAATGTATTAGGGTGTTCGATAAGGCGATATCCTAACCATGTTAAAAACAAGTTAGAAAGTTTTTATTGAAAGTAATCGCCTTTGGCGTCAATACATCTCAAACATCTTAAACATTGTTCACTGAACTCTTTTCTTTGTTTTTTTGAGCTGAATTCAAACTATGAGGACATTACCTGGGGTCAACTTTTCATTCCTAAAGGTCAGTAACAACATGATGCATGGTTGAAACTGCTACACTAGATCCTGAGGCAAGTTCACGAATAGAGATTTTTGGTAAGATGAGCGTTATTGTTTAAAATAGTGATTATTTAGTTGAAAACGTGCTCTAAATAACATTTTTTCTCACCTCAACATAACGTTAAAGTGAAAAGGAAACAATAAGGTGAATTGTGCCTTATTTAGTCTTCGATTCGACTTTAGAAGTGTCGCATTTGTGGCTTATTCACCCTAACCATTTTAAAGTAAGAGCGTATGGTGAAGATTTCCACCCCAATGTTATTATTTTTATTTGCGAGTTTTCCTCCCAAAACCTATTAATTTTGATTATCATTGACAAGAGAGAGAAGTAAATGTATGTCTTTACTCCTCCTCTCTCCAGAAATTAATTTCTTTATGACTTTTCCATTTCTACATTAAGCAGGAAAACTAAATTACTTTTAGGAGGAGAAAGCATTAGGAAGGTGGACATTATAAATGACCATCTCTCTAGGAAAAGCAGGAAAAGTTTAAGATCGCATCCAATTAACTTTGGGGCCCTAAGAAAGAGCTCTTTCTTTCTCTTTGTTTGGGGGTCAAACCTCTTTCTTTTGCTCTGTCTTTCTCTTTCGCATTGGGCCGAATTGGCTATAAAAAGAAGAGGAAAGACAGAGGATTGAAAGTCAGTTACAGTTCAACATTGTCACCATCAACATCAACACTTAGTTGTTTTTCTTTCTCTCTCTGTGCTACGCTTCTCTTAAGAAGTTTTAGTTTTAAGTTTTATTTTAAATATTTGGTGTACCACCATCACCTCAATCTCGTGTCCCCAGTTTCGCTGTTACCACCATACTTGTGTTCCCAGAACCTTCTTTGCTGCTAAGCCGCCGCTCAGCTCCTCTCAGACTGACCCGTAACAGGACCATCTTCAAGGTAAGCCTTAGGCTTTTGAGTATTCTTGTTTTCCTTTTCCTTTTGGTACCAATTGATCCTTCACCTTATTCATAACCTTTGCATGCTTGTACTTGTACCATTGATCCATTACCTTAAGTTAACCTGGTCGACTTAGTCTTAGACTTTCACCTTCGATCCTTTATCTTGACCATAACCGTTTATCAACTCTTTATCTATTACCATCCGAACCTTTACCATTATTGACACCTTCATTGGAAATTTATTTGCTTCTTAACCATATTAGCATACCTTTTCCTTTTCCTTTTTATTCATAATCATATCTCATCATAACTAGTAACCTTAACCTACGATCCTTCGCCATAAGAATAGCTTTTGCACTTAAATATTGTACTTCTCATACCCAGTCGTAACCTTTATTACGCTAAACTTCCGCCTCAAGGATAACAGTTTCATCGAGACAACATTTATCTTGAGAGTATTTTCTTTTCACGGTACTTTACCATCCTTTTTAACTATTATTACTCGCCAATTAATTGCACCGATTATAACTCTGTATTGACCATCACTATACTAGACATAATAAAGCTTTTCATCGAAGGTCAAGAGTTTTACGAATCATTATCGTTACTAGAATTATCGAAATCTTTTGCTAAGGTCAACGCAAGTACCATTACACCTATAAACAGCTTTAGGTTCGAGGCGAAATGAACTGTATCGAATTGATCATGAGTCGCACTCATACTTTGGTCTATTAACCCTATTTATCATGTAATGTCCATAGAGAAAGAAAATGTCTATAAAAATTTTTCGCCAAGTGTGAATTGATTAATTTTCGATGTAAATATCAGTCCTAATACTACCTATGATAATCTCTAATGATCATGAGTCGCACTCATACTTTGGTCTATTAACCCTATTTATCATGTAATGTCCATAGAGAAAGAAAATGTCTATAAAAATTTTTCGCCAAGTGCATATCGAGCAATTTGCGGCATAAATGCTGTTCTTAACTCTATCAGTTTTTATGTCTATTAACCTTGACTCAGTTTGATGTATATCACACTGTTCACATAACTAGGTATAACCATTAAATGCATCTACTATATACTATGTACTATCAACAATAATACTATTTCATTGTCAAAGTGATAGAAACATTCACTATATATACTCATATTTCAAGCACTCTATACCTAGTATTGCTAGTCACAACTGTTTAAAAATATACCAAAACATGGTGACTCGCCATTTTAAACTGTTTTAACATTTTGGTTTTGTCGATTATTGTGAGTTTCTTCTTGTTGCTGTGCATCTTCCTCTTGTTGTTGTTGTTGAACTCGAACTGTTAAAATTGATAAAAGTAACATTTCTATTATTTATATTGTCACAAAAATAATATTGAAAGAAAACAAATGAAGAGAAAAAGGTAAAAGATGGATATGATGAGAGAGAGAAACACATATACAATAATTTATTTTAAAACAAATTCTTTAATTAACACTGAAATCGTAATACACAAAACAGAAATTAACTGAAACCAAACTCAAGACGTAAACTCTTGTTGGTCTATTCTTACTCTGACCTCTCTTTCTTTCTTACTCTCTTTTATCCTCAAACCAGACAAAGGAAGGGGAAGGGAACATGCACTTAAGGTCACGGCAGATGGTTACTCTGAGAAAGGTCATAACTTAGGGTTAGGGTCTGACAGTCGGGAGGACATAATCTTTATCTCGATTCCGATAATCCACTATTTATCTTTTTCTCAGAATATTTAGATTTAATCAATAACTTTAATGCCTTTTCCCAGGCCTTACATCTCTCTCCACCTTGAAAAGACCGAAGTCCCTTTCGGACGATTGATTTTCTTAATTCTAAACGTAAGCCTGACAATCTTACCCAGGGTCTGACCATTGATCGTATGGTCTGACACCGTCTGAAATAGTACTTAATCTCATGAAAAGGGCCATTTCATCCAAATTACACAAGCAAACCATTTACATCATCGACAAACATCTCTCATGTTTAATTATGGTGTCAAATTAACAATTCTAACATTTTCCTGATTAATCAACTTTAAAATTCGCGCACTTTACAAATCAATTCAAAATTTCACCACCAGGTGGCGCCACTTATGTTGTCAACCTCTGACCACAGGTCACTTCCATTTCCGCGTCAGGTCACTTCCATTTTCTTATTTCTTTCAACAGTTCATTACTCTTTGTTTTATATTATTTTATTTTCATTTTGGTTTATCTCCTTTTTTATAATGGATCAGGAATTAAAGCAGTTAGTTAATGAATTAATCACGATTGTGGAAGATCAAGAAGAAGACTTCTGTGTAGTTTCTCTTAAAAGATTGGACGAGGACGATTTGGCCAAATATACTTATACCGAAAAACAATGGGTTAATTTTTTATGTAATAAGCTGATTGAATTGAATCAAAAACGTTACAGTTTCTTGTACGCAAAGATTAAAGAAAATCTTGACTGGTCCCTGTGGATAGGATTTGATGCAGATAAAAGTGGCCTGAAGTGTCGTTTCTGTGATTTTAAAGAAAAATTCCTACTCAATAAACGATGGCAAAATGTCAGTCAACATTTGGCTCGGGTTCATCCTGAAAGACTTACTAATTGTCGAGGTCTACTCGAAATAGAAAAACGAAAATGGATGCGACAGTTTAAATGATTAATTTAAACTTTTTCTTCTTTGAAATAAAGCTTAATTTGAATTAAATAAAAACTTTGTTTCCCTCTTTATTTCTTTTAACCTTATCTTTTCCAGCTGATTCTTTATTATGATCCAAATAGATATCGATATCGGATCCAAATATCAGATACGGATCCGGATCCTGGCTATTTTAACTAAAAGATCCCTATTTTCACGAAATGTATTATTTTTACAGCAAATTGATTAAATTTATGGTCTGACTATTAATTAATGATTATTTCAGTGTTTTTAATACCAAATAATATTAATTAAATTAAATTAAGGATATGTTATCGATTTTAACTTAAAAAAAATTATAATTTGTATCAAATTAATTGTTTTTGGTTGTCAGACCTGGACTTTTCTGTCAGACTGAGTATGTCCGCTTATAATTTCAAGAACTGACAATTTTCTTTTTCTGTAATGATGATTGGAGATATAATTGATGATGTTTATGAAGAGTTCGAAACTAATTTCATATTATCTGATGAAATCTTTGAGGTCTGACGGTGATTTTCTAATACTAGTGGTGTCAGACCTTGAAAATTGATGATGAATTTCGTTATTTATTATTTGAATATTGATTGAGATTAAATTGAGTGATTAAATATGAGTAAAACTGATAACCTGAACGATAATGACTTGAATTACAAAGGTCTGACGGTTTTTTTTAATAATATCAGAACTGAGACAATAATTTTATCAGTCTCCACTAAATTAGATCTGACCACCCTTTTCGTGTCAGACCAATACAACGATCATTATTTTTATAAGTCTATCTCAAAAAGTAAATATGATTAAATAAATTTGATACAAATAAAAATAAAGTTTGGATATATTGTGATTAGTGAGAAATACTGCTGGTCTGATACTCTTGCAATGTCAGACCAGGTTGCATGAAGCGGTTAGCTTTGGGAGAAGGGAAGGGTCGACTTGATTTAGTTTTAGGCTTGAGGAAGAAGAGACTCTTATCACATTCATCGATAGATTCAACTCTCAGACCTAAACATTCAGTTGGGTTCAGTTTGTACAATACAATTATTTACATCTAAAGGGATAAATCCTTCAACAGTTTCTTGTTGATAACCCAAAAAAGGTGAACAATAATCAGGATTTAATAATGAATTAGGAGTAAACTTATCTTCCGTGATGACATTGGTCTGATGGATTTGCATTTTTCCTAAATCTAACTTCACGCTTGCGGCTTTATTAAAGTTGTTACCAAGTAATAAAGGATAGTTGAATTCATCGGTGACAACCAGAAGATTGGTCCAAACTGACATTGGTACTCCAGAAACTTTAATTAAACTTCGGGTTCTTCCAAGAATCGGGAGTTGGTGACCACTAGCTGATAAAACACGGGGTCCTTCATACTGTCGAATCAATTGTGGCTTTTCGATTGATGAAATCTTGGCGATTGAAACTGCTGACCCAGAGTCAATAATACACTTCACTGGTCTGTTATCAATCCATGCATCCGTAAACACATATGAGTCTGATTCACTACCCATATTATCCACTAGTAAGTTATGCATTTTTCGTTGAGGGTCTGAGGGGTTTTTCTCATCACTTTTAATGATCAATTCTTGAATTAATTTTCTTAATTCGGTGATTTCCTCTGAGGAATTAACGGTCTGATCACCCTTTTCCAAGTTCTTAGCATGTTCACGGAATTCATGAACTGTCTTAGGTTTAGCGGCATAAAGAGATGATTTTAAGGTGGGTCTGACACCTTTAAATAAGTGTCGAAGTACCTCAGACTCTTCCATTTTACTATTTAATTTTAAACACAAGTCTTTAACATCGATAATATATCGAGTAACAGGTTCATAGTACTCCTGTTTTCGATTGTTGAGTTGTTCAATTACGAAGTCATCGTAAGAAGAGGGAAGAAAAGTCTCTTTAAAGATTTTCACAAATTCGTCCCAAGTGATTGCCTTATCGTCAGACCGATTGATAATTTCCTGTTTATACCAGGACTGAGCGGTATCTTCTAAATAAAAACCAATTCGAGATAACTTTTCGACGTCAGACCAGTTGTAGAACTTTGCTAAGGACTCAAATTTGTCAATAAATTTCAGAACTTGAGAGGAAATACTCCCATCGAAATATTCAATCTTTGGACCCCTCGGAACAGCAACCACATTGGTTTTAATATCTTTTATCTCATGATCACTCATGATAAAGAGACGTTCGAGTGAATCTTTGATTGAATTGACACTTAAATAATCGAGAGATTTAGATCGTAACATAAACGATTAGTCGTGGAAAACTTGTTAGTTTACTCAATGATTTAGAAAAAATTAGTTAATTTTTTCTTTTCACAAGGTTGAGACGTTTCGATTGGATATTGTCAGACTTTCCAGTCAGACTCACTTAGTCAGACCGAGTGTCTTAATTGTTCACAAAAGATTAATTAGAGGTGATTGTTGATCAGTTTATGATTTTTCGATGATAGTTTTACCCAAAGTTCACAAATCGAACAGAATTTTGAAATTAATTAGTGGATAAAAACACAAAGAAACTCAGGGTGTGGCACTTTTTAGTCTGTTGTCAGACCAAAATTTTAATTAACACATAACTTAAGTTAACAAAAATTGTTTTCACAAATGATGATCACGAACTCCACGTATAAAGAGGAAGATCACAAAATTTCACTAATAATTAAAATAACTAAATGAAGCACAAGTTCTGGAGGCTTTCAATTGAAAGCTCTCGGTGGGACCTCCATTTTGTCACAAAAATAATATTGAAAGAAAACAAATGAAGAGAAAAAGGTAAAAGATGAATATGATGAGAGAGAGAAACACATATACAATAATTTATTTTAAAACAAATTCTTTAATTAACACCGAAATCGTAATACACAAAACAGAAATTAACTGAAACCAAACTCTAGACGTAAACTCTTGTTGGTCTATTCTCACTCTGACCTCTCTTTCTTTCTTACTCTCTTTTATCCTCAAACCAGACAAAGGAAGGGGGGAACATGCACTTAAGGTCACGGCAGATGGTTACTCTGAGAAAGGTCATAACTTAGGGTTAGGTCTGACAGTCAGGAGGACATAATCTTTATCTCGATTCCGATAATCCACTATTTATCTTTTTCTCAGAATATTTAGATTTAATCAATAACTTTAATGCCTTTTCCCAGGCCTTACAATATTTATGATAACAAATATGTTAAACTAACTGTTGGTTGAAATAACTTTTAGTTAACCTTTGTTCACTTTGTAATTATTTTTATTTTTCTATGTTGTTGTTATTGGGATGAGATCCCTAAGAAAACTATCTTAAAATACATTTTGTTTTCTTCATCATCATCATTATCTTCATCCTCATCTTCATCTGCATCTTTATTTGGATGTGTTTGGTTGCAACATTTCCCCGGCGTTATGGTGACCAGTCCACTGGTTAAATCCAATTTGTTCGGTGTTTTCTTTGGACGTGGACCTTGTACCGTCTTACTGTCATAACTTGATTGCAGTTTTCGTCTGGATATTGTACCATTAACTTTCGAAATGCGTTGAATGAAATGGGCCCTCTATATGGTAGATATTTCGAATCGAAGGATAAACCACATCTTGCGGGACACTCGGAATTGTTCCTATTCCTATAATCTACAAGGCAAGGGTTACAGAACATCACTTCACAATTGGATTCTTGTTTGTGTACAGAGGTGGTTTCTGCTAAATTTTGACAAATAATACATTCGTAGTCTCTGACTGCATTTACGTCTAAAAATAAAAAAGAGGTCAACTTAAAAGGGTTTACAGGGGGTTCAGGTATAGAATAAGATTAAATTTGTGGTTCAGGTTCGATAATTTGCATTTCGTAATCTTAATATTGAGAGGAGATTAGAGCTTCAAGTGGATCGCCGGTTTAAATAAAGTTTCACTAAACGGTAAGATTTCAAAAAATATTTTCTATTTCCGTTTTTATTATAATGAAAGCAAGACAATTGTTAATATATTAAGAATTCAGAAGGGCGTTAATAACATGTGTCTCACAGTTGTGAGACTGTAAAATTAACTTATGCGTTTCTCACGGTTGTGAGACTCCAAAATTATCAGATGCTAGTCTTATATCTAAATTTAATCTTATTTTTTCAGATAAATATTAAGAAACATGATGTTTGAATGGCCTGATCCCGGACCTACTCGTGTTAATCTCTTCATGGACTTTTACAACGAGCTGGCTCCTTCAATTATTGGCAGCTGTTGGCCAGAACTCGCATTTCTCTTCTCAACGGAATATTTAAAAGAAAGGCCAATGGTCTGTGTATGTCATACAGCCAAAATTCAGAATTGGCAAAAATTGGTCACATTAGTCTCGCCGCACACGCCTTACAATAAAACTGTTCGCCCAGACTGTTTTTTTGTATAACGAGGCATGAACAAGTGGTGGGTTATCATTCTACAGGGCATTTCAGCTACTTTGTTGGTTTTCTTTTCACGATTTCTCAAAAACTACTTGACCGATAGGGTCAATATTTCAAGGTCAAGGTCATAAAGATTATTCGTGAAAGAACGCTTTTGAAGGTCATTTGAATAACTTTTTAAAAACTAGAAATTTTTTTAAGCCTACCTGTGATGTTTTATCATTCCTGTCCGAAATTTTTCGCCAAGTGTGAATTGATTAATTTTCGGTGTAAATATCAGTCCTAATACTACCTATGATAATCTCTAATGATCATGAGTCGCACTCATACTTTGGTCTATTAACCCTATTTATCATGTAATGTCCATAGAGAAAGAAAATGTCTATAAAATTTTTCGCCAGTGTGAATTGATTAATTTTCGATGTAAATATCAGTCCTAATACTACCTATGATAATCTCTAATGATCATGAGTCGCACTCATACTTTGGTCTATTAACCCTATTTATCATGTAATGTCCATAGAGAAAAAATGTCTATAAAATTTTTCCAAGTGTGAATTGATTAATTTTCGATGTAAATATCAGTCCTAATACTACCTATGATAATCTCTAATGATCATGAGTCGCACTCATACTTTGGTCTATTAACCCTATTTATCATGTAATGTCCATAGAGAAAGAAAATGTCTATAAAAATTTTTCGCCAAGTGTGAATTGATTAATTTTCGATGTAAATATCAGTCCTAATACTACCTATGATAATCTCTAATGATCATGAGTCGCACTCATACTTTGGTCTATTAACCCTATTTATCATGTAATGTCCATAGAAAGAAAATGTCTATAAAATTTTTCGCCAAGTGTGAATTGATTAATTTTCGATGTAAATATCATGAGTCGCACTCATACTTTGGTCTATTAACCCTATTTATCATGTAATGTCCATAGAGAAAGAAAATGTCTATAAAAATTTTTCGCCAAGTGTGAATTGATTAATTTTCGATGTAATAATGTTATCAATCGGTCTGACGATAAGGCAATCACTTGGGACGAATTTGTGAAAATCTTTAAAGAGACTTTTTTTCCCTCTTCTTACGATGACTTCGTAATTGAACAACTCAACAATCGAAAACAGGAGTACTATGAACCTGTTACTCGATATATTATCGATGTTAAAGACTTGTGTTTAAAATTAAATAGTAAAATGGAAGAGTCTGAGGTACTTCGACACTTATTTAAAGGTGTCAGACCCACCTTAAAATCATCTCTTTATGCCGCTAAACCTAAGACAGTTCATGAATTCCGTGAACATGCTAAGAACTTGGAAAAGGGTGATCAGACCGTTAATTCCTCAGAGGAAATCACCGAATTAAGAAAATTAATTCAAGAATTGATCATTAAAAGTGATGAGAAAAACCCTCAGACCCTCAACGAAAATGCATAACACTAGTGGATAATATGGGTGAAATCAGACTCATATGTGTTTACGGATGCATGGATTGATAACAGACCAGTGAAGTGTATTATTGACTCTGGGTCAGCAGTTTCAATCGCCAAGATTTCATCAATCGAAAAGCCACAATTGATTCGACAGTATGAAGGACCCCGTGTTTTATCAGCTAGTGGTCACCAACTCCCGATTCTTG
The DNA here is from genome assembly GCF_014898815.1 of Panonychus citri. NCBI lineage: Eukaryota > Metazoa > Arthropoda > Arachnida > Trombidiformes > Tetranychidae > Panonychus > Panonychus citri. The sequence goes on along the minus strand of NW_026515543.1, from coordinate 2,163,519 downwards.
GAAGAACCCGAAGTTTAATTAAAGTTTCTGGAGTACCAATGTCAGTTTGGACCAATCTTCTGGTTGTCACCGATGAATTCAACTATCCTTTATTACTTGGTAACAACTTTAATAAAGCCGCAAGCGTGAAGTTAGATTTAGGAAAAATGCAAATCCATCAGACCAATGTCATCACGGAAGATAAGTTTACTCCTAATTCATTATTAAATCCTGATTATTGTTCACCTTTTTTGGGTTATCAACAAGAAACTGTTGAAGGATTTATCCCTTTAGATGTAAATAATTGTATTGTACAAACTGAACCCAACTTCGAATGTTTAGGTCTGAGAGTTGAATCTATCGATGAATGTGATAAGAGTCTCTCTCTTCTTCCTCAAGCCTAAAACTAAATCAAGTCGACCCTTCCCTTCTCCCAAAGCTAACCGCTTCATGCAACCTGGTCTGACATTGCAAGAGTATCAGACCAGCAGTATTTCTCACTAATCACAATATATCCAAACTTTATTTTTATTTGTATCAAATTTATTTAATCATATTTACTTTTTGAGATAGACTTATAAAAATAATGATCGTTGTATTGGTCTGACACGAAAAGGGTGGTCAGATCTAATTTAGTGGAGACTGATAAAATTATTGTCTCAGTTCTGATATTATTAAAAAAAACCGTCAGACCTTTGTAATTCAAGTCATTATCGTTCAGGTTATCAGTTTTACTCATATTTAATCACTCAATTTAATCTCAATCAATATTCAAATAATAAATAACGAAATTCATCATCAATTTTCAAGGTCTGACACCACTAGTATTAGAAAATCACCGTCAGACCTCAAAGATTTCATCAGATAATATGAAATTAGTTTCGAACTCTTCATAAACATCATCAATTATATCTCCAATCATCATTACAGATTTACATCGAAAATTAATCAATTCACACTTGGCGAAAAATTTTTATAGACATTTTCTTTCTCTATGGACATTACATGATAAATAGGGTTAATAGACCAAAGTATTAGTGCGACTCATGATCAATTCGATACAGTTCATTTCGCCTTGAACCTAAAGCTGTTTATAGGTGTAATGGTACTTGCGTTGACCTTAGCAAAAGATTTCGATAATTCTAGTAACGATAATGATTCGTAAAACTCTTGACCTTCGATGAAAAGCTTTATTATGTCTAGTATAGTGATGGTCAATACAGAGTTATAATCGGTGCAATTAATTGGCGAGTAATAATAGTTAAAAAGGATGGTAAAGTACCGTGAAAAGAAAATACTCTCAAGATAAATGTTGTCTCGATGAAACTGTTATCCTTGAGGTGGAAGTTTAGCGTAATAAAGGTTACGACTGGTGATGAGGAGTACAATATTTAAGTTCAAAAGCGATTCTTATGGCGAAGGATCGTAGGTTAAGGTTACTGGTTATGATGAGATATGATTATGAATAAAATGGAAAAGGTATGCTAATATGGTTAAGGGCCAAATAAATTTCCAATGAAGGTGTCAATAATGGTAAAGGTTCGGATGGTAATAGATAAGGAGTTGATAAACGGTTGTGGTAAACATAAAGGATCGAAGGTGAAAGTCTAAGACTAAGTCGACCAGGTTGACTTAAGATAATGGATCAATGGTACAAGTACAAGCATGCAAAGGTTATGAATAAGGTGAAGGATCAATTGGTACCAAAAAGGAAAAGGAAAAACAAGAATACTCAAAAGCCTAAGGCTTACCTTGAAGATGGTCCTGTTACGGGTCAGTCTGAGAGGGAGCTGAGCGGCGGCTTAGCAGCAAAGAAGGTTCTGGGGAACACAAGTATGGTGGTAACAGCGAAACTGGGGGGACACGAGATTGGAGGTGATGGTGGTGAACACCAAATATTTAAAATAAAACTTCTTAAAACTAAAACTTCTTAAGAGAAGCGTAGCACAGAGAGAGAAAGAAAAACAACTAAGTGTTGATGTTGATGGTGACAATGTTGAACTGTAACTGACTTCGCAATCCTCTGTCTTTCCCTCTTTCTCTTTTATAGCCAATTCGGCCCAATGCGAAAGAGAAAAGACAGAGCAAAAGAAAGAGGTTTGACCCCCCCAAACAAAGAGAAAGAAAGAGCCTCTTTCTTAGGGCCCCAAAGTTAATTGGATGCGATCTTAAACTTTTCCTGCTTTTCCCTAGAGAGATGGTCATTTATAATGTCCACCTTTCCTAATGCTTTCTCTCCCTCCTAAAAGTAATTTAGTTTTCCTGCTTAATGTAGAAATGGAAAAGTCATAAAGTTAATTTCCTGGAGAGAGAGAGAGTAAAGATACATTTACTTCTCCTCTCTTGTCAATGATAATCAAAATTAATAGGTTTTGGGAGGAAAACTCGCAAATAAAAATAACAACATTGGGGTGGAAATCTTCACCATACGCTTCTTACTTTAAAATGGTTAGGGTGAATAATAAGCACAAATGCGACACTTCTAAAGTCGAATCGAAGACTAAATAAGGCACAATTCACCTTATTGTTTCCTTTTTCACTTTAACGTTATGTTGAGGTGAGAAAAATGTTATTTAGAGCACGTTTTCAACTAAATAATCACTATTTTAAACAATAACGCTCATCTTACCAAAATCTCTATTCGTGAACTTGCCTCAGGATCTAGTGTGCAGTTTCAACCATGCATCATGTTGTTACTGACCTTTTAGGAATGAAAAGTTGACCCCAGGTAATGTCCCTCATAGTTTGAATTCAGCTCAAAAAACAAAGAAAAAATTCAGTGAACAATGTTTTAAAATGTTTGGTTACTAAAGGATAAATCCTTCAACAGTTTCTTGTTGATAACCCAAAAAGGTGAACAATAATCAGGATTTAATAATGAATTAGGAGTAACTTATCTTCCGTGATGACATTGGTCTGATGGATTTGCATTTTCCTAAATCTAACTTCGCTTGCAGCTTTATTAAAGTTGTTACCAAGTAATAAAGGATAGTTGATTCATCGGTGACAACCAGAAGATTGGTCCAACTGACATTGGTACTCCAAACTTTAATTAAACTTCGGTTCAAAATCAGAGTTGGTGACCACTAGCTGATAAAACACGGGGTCCTTCATACTGTCGAATCAATTGTGGCTTTTCGATTGATGAAATCTTGGCGATTGAAACTGCTGACCCAGAGTCAATAATACACTTCACTGGTCTGTTATCAATCCATGCGTAAACACATATGAGTCTGATTCACTACCCATATTATCCACTAGTAAGTTATGCATTTTCGTTGAGGTCTGAGGGTTTTCTCATCACTTTTAATGATCAATTCTTGAATTAATTTTCTTAATTCGGTGATTTCCTCTGAGGAATTAACGGTCTGATCACCCTTTTCCAAGTTCTTAGCATGTTCACGGAATTCATGAACTGTCTTAGGTTTAGCGGCATAAAGAGATGATTTTAAGGTGGGTCTGACACCTTTAAATAAGTGTCAAACCTCAGACTCTTCCATTTTACTATTTAATTTTAAACACAGTCTTTAACATCGATAATATATCAGTAACAGGTTCATAGTACTCCTGTTTTCGATTGTTGAGTTGTTCAATTACGAAATCATCGTAAGAAAGAAAAGTCTCTTTAAAGATTTTCACAAATTCGTCCCAAGTGATTGCCTTATCGTCAGACCGATTGATAATTTCCTGTTTATACCAGGACTGAGCGGTATCTTCTAAAAAAACCAATTCGAGATAACTTTTCGACGTCAGACCAGTTGTAGAACTTTGCTAAGGACTCAAATTTGTCAATAAATTTCAGAACTTGAGAGGAAATCCTCGAAAATATTCAATCTTTGGACCCCTCGGAACAGCAACCACATTGGTTTTATATCTTTTTATCATGATCACTCATGAGACGTTCAGTGAATCTTTGATTGAATTGACCTTAAATAATCGAGAGATTTAGATCGTAACATAAACGATTAGTCGTGGAAAACTTGTTAGTTTACTCAATGATTTAGAAAAAATTAGTTAATTGTTTTCTTTTCACAAGTTGAGACGTTTCGATTGGATATTGAGACTTTCCAGTCAGACTCCTTAGACCGAGTGTCTTAATTGTTCACAAAAGATTAATTAGAGGTGATTGTTGATCAGTTTATGATTTTTCGATGATAGTTTTACCCAAAGTTCACAAATCGAACAGAATTTTGAAATTAATTAGTGGATAAAAACACAAAGAAACTCAGGGTGTGGCACTTTTTAGTCTGTTGTCAGACCAAAATTTTAATTAACACATAACTTAAGTTAACAAAAATTGTTTTCACAAATGATGATCACGAACTCCACGTATAAAGAGGAAGATCACAAAATTTCACTAATAATTAAAATAACTAAATGAAGCACAAGTTCTGGAGGCTTTCAATTGAAAGCTCTCAGTGGGACCTCCATTTGTCACAAAATAATATTGAAAAACAAATGAAGAGAAAAGGTAAAATGATGAATATGATGAGAGAGAGAAACACATATACAATAATTTATTTTAAAACAAATTCTTTAATTAACACCGAAATCGTAATACACAAAACAGAAATTAACTGAAACCAAACTCTAGACGTAAACTCTTGTTGGTCTATTCTCACTCTGACCTCTCTTTCTTTCTTACTCTCTTTTATCCTCAAACCAGACAAAGGAAGGGGAAGGGAACATGCACTTAAGGTCACGGCAGATGGTTACTCTGAGAAAGGTCATAACTTAGGGTTAGGGTCTGACATTAATGATTGCCAGTTCAGGGTCTGACAGTAAATTATCATAAAACTTGACAGGTTTGACATTAATGAGGATAATTTATGAGGTTAATCGTTAGCTTTTTGCCCATCATTTTGTATAATTTAATTACTTAAAGTCGGGAGGACATAATCTTTATCTCGATTCCGATAATCCACTATTTATCTTTTTCTCAGAATATTTAGATTTAATCAATAACTTTAATGCCTTTTCCCAGGCCTTACAATATTTATGATAACAAATATGTTAAACTAACTGTTGGTTGAAATAACTTTTAGTTAACCTTTGTTCACTTTCTAATTATTTTTATTTTTCTATGTTGTTGTTATTGGGATGAGATCCCTAAGAAAACTATCTTAAAATACATTTTGTTTTCTTCATCATCATCATTATCTTCATCCTCATCTTCATCTGCATCTTTATTTGGATGTGTTGGGTTGCAACCATTTGGTTGCAACATTTCCCCGGCGTTATGGTGACCAGTCCACTGGTTAAATCCAATTTGTTCGGTGTTTTCTTTGGACGTGGACCTTGTACCGTCTTACTGTCATAACTTGATTGCAGTTTTCGTCTGGATATTGTACCATTAACTTTCGAAATGCGTTGAATGAAATGGGCCCTCTATATGGTAGATATTTCGAATCGAAGGATAAACCACATCTTGCGGGACACTCGGAATTGTTCCTATTCCTATAATCTACAAGGCAAGGGTTACAGAACATCACTTCACAATTGGATTCTTGTTTGTGTACAGAGGTGGTTTCTGCTAAATTTTGACAAATAATACATTCGTAGTCTCTGACTGCATTTACGTCTAAAAATAAAAAAGAGGTCAACTTAAAAGGGTTTACAGGGGGTTCAGGTATAGAATAAGATTAAATTTGTGGTTCAGGTTCGATAATTTGCATTTCGTAATCTTAATATTGAGAGGAGATTAGAGCTTCAAGTGGATCGCCGGTTTAAATAAAGTTTCACTAAACGGTAAGATTTCAAAAAATATTTTCTATTTCCGTTTTTATTATAATGAAAGCAAGACAATTGTTAATATATTAAGAATTCAGAAGGGCGTTAATAACATGTGTCTCACAGTTGTGAGACTGTAAAATTAACTTATGCGTTTCTCACGGTTGTGAGACTCCAAAATTATCAGATGCTAGTCTTATATCTAAATTTAATCTTATTTTTTCAGATAAATATTAAGAAACATGATGTTTGAATGGCCTGATCCCGGACCTACTCGTGTTAATCTCTTCATGGACTTTTACAACGAGCTGGCTCCTTCAATTATTGGCAGCTGTTGGCCAGAACTCGCATTTCTCTTCTCAACGGAATATTTAAAAGAAAGGCCAATGGTCTGTGTATGTCATACAGCCAAAATTCAGAATTGGCAAAATTGGTCACATTAGTCTCGCCGCACGCCTTACAATAAAACTGTTCGCCCAGACTGTTTTTTTGTATAACGAGGCATGAACAAGTGGTGGGTTATCATTCTACAGGGCATTTCAGCTACTTTGTTGGTTTTCTTTTCACGATTTCTCAAAAACTACTTGACCGATAGGGTCAATATTTCAAGGTCAAGGTCATAAAGATTATTCGTGAAAGAACGCTTTTGAAGGTCATTTGAATAACTTTTTAAAAACTAGAAATTTTTTTAAGCCTACCTGTGATGTTTTATCATTCCTGTCCGAAATTTTTCCCCAAGTGTGAATTGATTAATTTTCGGTGCAAATATCAGTCCTAATACTACCTATGATAATCTCTAATGATCATGAGTCGCACTCATACTTTGGTCTATTAACCCTATTTATCATGTAATGTCCATAGAAAGAAAATGTCTATAAAATTTTTCATAAGTGTGAATTGATTAATTTTCGGTGTAAATATCAGTCCTAATACTACCTATGATAATCTCTAATGATCATGAGTCGCACTCATACTTTGGTCTATTAACCCTATTTATCATGTAATGTCCATAGAGAAAGAAAATGTCTATAAAAATTTTTCGCCAAGTGTGAATTGATTAATTTTCGGTGTAAATATCAGTCCTAATACTACCTATGATAATCTCTAATGATCATGAGTCGCACTCATACTTTGGTCTATTAACCCTATTTATCATGTAATGTCCATAGAGAAAGAAAATGTCTATAAAATTTTTCATAAGTGTGAATTGATTAATTTTCGATGTAAATATCAGTCTTAATACTACCTATGATAATCTCTAATGATCATGAGTCGCACTCATACTTTGGTCTATTAATTTATCATGTACTTACAGGGTCTGATGCAATTTGCTTTCTGTAAAAAGTTATTTAAAGTAATCGATTTTGTTTTAGCAAAATACCAACGTTGCTTTGTGATATTATTATTTTTGGACTTCATGACCAAGCTTAAAAAAATTTCTAGTTTTCAAAAAGTTCTTCAAATGACCTTCAAAAAAACAGTCTGGGTGAACAGTTTTATTGTAAGGCGTGTGCGGCGAGACTAATGTGACCAATTTTTGCCAATTCTGAATTTTGGCTGTATGACATACACAGACCATTGGCCTTTCTTTTAAATATTCCGTTGAGAAGAGAAATGAGTTCTGGCCAACAGCTGCCAATAATTGAAGGAGCCAGCTCGTTGTAAAAGTCCATGAAGAGATCAACACGAGTAGTTTTGAGAAATCGTGAAAAGAAACCAACAAATTATCTGAATTGCCCTGTATTGACATACGAATTAAGGCAAGGCAATCTGTTCAAAAAGATTTGATAGATGTTTTTAAAATGCTGCGCCCTTTTTGTGTGGAAGATGGTTTTATAAATTCTGGATTCAGATGTTTAATTGAGCTTTGGTTGAGGGAAAAACATAAGAAAATTTATCAATTGGTCAACGACATTGGTCACGATAGTTGTGTATTCAAACAAAGAAAAAATTTAAAAGAAGGTATTTTTTTCTCAAATGAATGTCTTTTTGAATATAATTTGAGATCAGTCCGGTGAACCAATATCTGTATATCTCAATATAATTGAACACAAATGTTATTATTTACATCCTGAACAGATTAACCACTTTCCACTTGCAAATGCGCTTGTAGACGTTAATATAAACAAAAGAAAGCCATTTGCTGATGTAAAAAATGAAGATTTTTCTGATTATAAACAATCAAATAAAAAATTTGAATGGGTTGATTTTTAAATTATTACAAATGATGACTCTTTTATTTGCAATATGATATCATTAACAGCTCTAATCAGTGCGCTCGGTCCAGGGCTAGACTCCTTTCAGAAAGTTCTAGAATGTTCATGACCGTCTATTCATTTCCGTTTCCAACAAAACGTTGAGAGGATTGATAATATTGAATACAAAGGTTAAGATAGTCAACAATGCTATGAGGAGGTAATAATTAATTGAATACGATGGTTTAGATAATCTACAAGAGGATAAGAGGGGAAACAAATGATAGGGTGTAATGGAAAAGGCAATATAAATCAGAGTCATTTCGAATTCTGAACAATTGAGTCACATTTACGTTTAATTAACAACACTTGGTAGTGAGCTTATTTCGTGTCACATCAGTTTTTTTTCAACGGAACAATAGTCCAGTGAGTCCAGTATTTTCAAGTTCTCATCGTATAATAATTCAAAAGTAAGTTAATAAGTGATCTTTTCCTCATGAAGCTGCTTCAGATGATCTAATATGGTCTCATTTTATTTTTATACACAGTCACCTTACAAATCAACAACGTTGTGCCCGCTAGACGTGTGTGACCAAGTGCTTCAAAGACAATTGACTATTTTTTGGTAAGAAAAGCATTTTTTCGCCTCGTCTTGTGATGATTTCACTTTTTTGTTAAGATTCTTCAACTAAATCATTGTTGAATTATTTTTCAGCTTTTGACTAGTTTTTCTTTTTTTGTTGAATCAGTTTGAGCTTTCAATCCGTTTAATCTTATTAAGTCCTATCTGGACTGGTACCAACTCTTCGTAATTCATTATGGAAATTCTAGATGAACATGGCAATTCAGCTACTTTGTTGGTTTTCTTTTCACGATTTCTCAAAAACTACTTGACCGATAGGGTCAATATTTCGTCCGAGCGAGTTTGGCCGATACTCGATTGTCATATTTCAAGGTCAAGGTCATAAGATTATTCGTGAAAGAACGCATTTGAAGGTCATTTGAAGAACTTTTTGAAAACTAGAAATTTTTAAGCTTGGTCATGAAGTCCAAAAATAATAATATCACAAAGCAACGTTGGTATTTTGCTAAAACAAAATCGATTACTTTAAATAACTTTTTACAGAAAGCAAATTGCATCAGACCCTGTAAGTACATGATAAATTAATAGACCAAAGTATGAGTGCGACTCATGATCATTAGCGATTATCATAGGTAGTATTAGGACTGATATTTACACGAAAATTAATCAATTCACACTTGAAAAATTTTTATAGACATTTTCTTTCTCTATGGACATTACATGATAAATAGGGTTAATAGACCAAAGTATGAGTGCGACTCATGATCATTAGAGATTATCATAGGTAGTATTAGGACTGATATTTACATCGAAAATTAATCAATTCACACTTGGCGAAAAATTTTTATAGACATTTTCTTTCTCTATGGACATTACATGATAAATAGGGTTAATAGACCAAAGTATGAGTGCGACTCATGATCATTAGAGATTATCATAGGTAGTATTAGGACTGATATTTACATCGAAAATTAATCAATTCACACTTGGCGAAAAATTTTTATAGACATTTTCTTTCTCTATGGACATTACATGATAAATAGGGTTAATAGACCAAAGTATGAGTGCGACTCATGATCATTAGAGATTATCATAGGTAGTATTAGGACTGATATTTACACCGAAAATTAATCAATCACACTTGGCGAAAAATTTTATAGACATTTTCTCTATGGACATTACATGATAAATAGGGTTAATAGATCAAAGTATGAGTGCGACTCATGATCATTAGAGATTATCATAGGTAGTATTAAGACTGATATTTACATCGAAAATTAATCAATTCACACTTGGCGAAAAATTTTTATAGACATTTTCTTTCTCTATGGACATTACATGATAAATAGGGTTAATAGACCAAAGTATTAGTGCGACTCATGATCAATTCGATACAGTTCATTTCGCCTTGAACCTAAAGCTGTTTATAGGTGTAATGGTACTTGCGTTGACCTTAGCAAAAGATTTCGATAATTCTAGTAACGATAATGATTCGTAAAACTCTTGACCTTCGATGAAAAGCTTTATTATGTCTAGTATAGTGATGGTCAATACAGAGTTATAATCGGTGCAATTAATTGGCGAGTAATAATAGTTAAAAAGGATGGTAAAGTACCGTGAAAAGAAAATACTCTCAAGATAAATGTTGTCTCGATGAAACTGTTATCCTTGAGGCGGAAGTTTAGCGTAATAAAGGTTACGACTGGGTATGAGAAGTACAATATTTAAGTTCAAAAGCTATTCTTATGGCGAAGGATCGTAGGTTAAGGTTACTAGTTATGATGAGATATGATTATGAATAAAAAGGAAAAGGTATGCTAATATGGTTAAGAAGCAAATAAATTTCCAATGAAGGTGTCAATAATGGTAAAGGTTCGGATGGTAATAGATAAAGAGTTGATAAACGGTTATGGTCAAGATAAAGGATCGAAGGTGAAAGTCTAAGACTAAGTCGACCAGGTTAACTTAAGGTAATGGATCAATGGTACAAGTACAAGCATGCAAAGGTTATGAATAAGGTGAAGGATCAATTGGTACCAAAAAGGAAAAGGAAAAACAAGAATACTCAAAAGCCTAAGGCTTACCTTGAAGATGGTCCTGTTACGGGTCAGTCTGAGAGGGAGCTGAGCAGCAGCTTAGCAGCAAAGAAGGTTCTGGGAACACAAGTATGGTGGTAACAGCGAAACTGGGGGACACGAGATTGGAGGTGATGGTGGTGAACACCAAATATTTAAAATAAAACTTCTTAAAACCAAAACTTCTTAAGAGAAGTATAGCACAGAGAGAGAAAGAAAAACAACTAAGAGTTTATGTTGATGGTGACAATGTTGAGTTGTAACTGACTTCGCAACCCTCTGTCTTTCTCTCTTTCTCTTCTATAGCCAATTCGATCCATTGCGAAAGAGAAAAGACAGAGGTTTGACCCCCAAACAAAGAGAAAGAAACAGCCTCTTTATTAGGGCCCTAAAGTTAATTGGATGCGATCTTAAACTTTTCCTGCTTTTCCCTAGAGAGATGGTCATTTATAATGTCCACCTTTCCTGCTGCTTTCTTTCCCTCCTAAAAGTAATTTAGTTTTCCTGCTTAATGTAGAAATGGAAAAGTCATAAAGAAGTTAATTTCCCTGGAGAGAGGAGGAGTAAAGATACATACATTTACTTCTCCTCTCTTGTCAATGATAATCAAAATTAATAGGTTTTTGGGAGGAAAAACTCGCAAATAAAAATAATAACATTGGGGTGGAAATCTTCACCATACGCTTCTTACTTTAAAATGGTTAGGGTGAATAATAAGCCACAAATGCGACACTTCTAAAGTCGAATCGAAGACTAAATAAGGCACAATTCACCTTATTGTTTCCCTTTTTCACTTTAACGTTATGTTGAGGTGAGAAAAAATGTTATTTAGAGCACGTTTTCAACTAAATAATCACTATTTTAAACAATAACGCTCATCTTACCAAAAATCTCTATTCGTGAACTTGCCTCAGGATCTAGTGTAGCAGTTTCAACCATGCATCATGTTGTTACTGACCTTTTAGGAATGAAAAAGTTGACCCCAGGTAATGTCCCTCATAGTTTGAATTCAGCTCAAAAAAACAAAGAAAAGAGTTCAATGAACAATGTTTAAGATGTTTGAGATGTATTGCCGCCAAAGGCGATTACTTTCAATAAAAACTTTCTAACTTGTTTTTAACATGGTTAGGATATCGCCTTATCGAACACCCTAATACATTCGAATGGCAATCGAATTTTACTTCAAATTTCAGTTGATCGACAATCAACTTACTATACAAACCCTTGTTTGTCTGGGATACAACGGCTTAGATTGATATTCAAAAGTTAAGAATCTTATCTATAAAAATGAAATGGGAAATAATTAGGTGTTACAAAATTGATACAATTAAATACGAACCATAACCAATGAACAATGAAAATTTAATACTACTAGTTGGTTCAATTTTCGATTTGTTTAATTTCAATAATTTCATTTCATTAACATTAAAACGATTTTTCTATTACAATTAATCATTTTTTATACTTTTTCTTGAGTTTGAATCCATTGATTTTTTTACATTAATTGTTCCATTTTACATCTCAGTCTATTTACAACTTTATGGGCATATAAACATGATTAAAGAGGGCAATTGAAATACGAAATAATTAGAATAGTTTACAAGGATGAAATAGTTTTAGATCTCTTTCTCGTTAGATGATTAACTGATTGTTTCTCGGTGTTTGTGAGCAGTTTCGGTGTTTATCCATGCGTCGGTCAATTGTCTGAACACTGAAAGATAATATTCACGGCAATCAGTTTGTAGAGAGATAGTTTCATTTAAAAAGTAACGGCAAAACCAATAAGCCCAACGAAAGGTAATCAAAAGTTGGATGAAAATTTCGTTGATGAAAAATCAATAGGAAAAAGAGACTAGGAGAGAGAAAGAGAGTGAAAAGATTTTATTTTTGGATAGTTGTTATCTGGTCATTGGATTGATTGGTCATCATCTTGAGCTTGGCAATGATTCATTTTTAGATGCCGAGATGACCCTGAACATTATTGCCGAAAGGACTTTATCAAGTGGGTCCATTGCTCCTCGTTGTATCCATTTCGGGATTGTGGTTCGAGCTTGGGCAAAACCGAGTCTTTGAAGGATATAATCAACTCCATATGGTTCGAGGTTTTTACCGGCCCATGTAATTAGCCTAAGAGTAAATCGAGAGATATAATAGTTTAAATATTATGTAACAATCGAAAAGTTTGATTAAATCACTTACCTAACTGTTGGCTCCAAATGCCAAGTTTGACATTGAAAGTCACGAAAATCTCGTTCGTAAATAATTGATTGTGCTGATGAAGATCCAGCAGAGGCTTCAGATGACATTGGTGTATCTTTATTGTCGTTGGAGGATAAATTGGACTTATTGTCCATCAATTGTTCAGGTTTATCGATTAACTGTGCTCCAGTTGAGCTTCGAGTAAAGTAAATCTGTTTCTCTTTGAAATAGCTGGTAATCAATTCGTGGAGGAAAAAGTAAGCCTCTGCATCAACGGCGACGAAAATGTGGTCATCAAAATCGGTGACAAAAGTACAATCAACCTTTGGCTTTGGATCTATTGCCAATGGTGGCCTGATACCTTGAAGATGTTCAGTTTTCAGATCCATTTGGAAACTGGGCAGAGCGAAAATGACCTCCTTAGAGTGATGACATTCATTACTTTTCGGGTTAACGGAGAATCGTCGAGAATGAAATTCCCCTGATGCAGCTGAAGCAGCGGAACCAAAACCATCACCAGATCGTTCAAATTCAATAACTGGGAACCGATTAATTTGATCTAATTCTGAGCCAGCGAAAGTGTACTGAAACCATTCATGGAGAGATTTAAATTGCGGTGGGAACATAACGGTTCGTGAAATTTTACAAACAGTGGCCATGTTGGAATGTTGAGCGTGAAAACAATCAACCGAAAAAGTGGCCTCATCAACATCTCGACGACGATCGCGGCGACCAAGAGAGAAGGTAAAATTTTGAATTATATGAGTGTCCGATGAACCTGTCTCATTGTTGACCACATCTTGAGCTTCCGATGCAAAGGAAATTGATGGTTTCAACATGGAGAAAAGTCCCCATGACTTGGAACGAAATTGATTCCATAAAACAGGCCAATGAAATATTGTTCCCAATAAGTTCAAAGGTACCACCAAGAATAGTTCCCTTGGTGGGCAGAGGATTACAAAGGGTGGATAGAGATGCACCCGATACAAGACGCAAAACTTTCTGCCAATGACGATGATGACGATAAATCTCATTACTCGGTGAACCAGAATCAACTAAACCCGAACCACTGGATGTTGATGTTGGTGTAGAGGGTTTAACTATGCCCGATCCTCTGGTACTTTTATCCTTCTTGAATGAATTCCTATTAGTTGAAGAGGAAGAGGTAACACCGGAAGAGGAAAAAACCCTTTTCGAATTGTGAAATTGTTGACTGAAAAACTCTTCAAGCTTAGCGATGATCTTCATAATATCAGGAGTCGTTGATTTGGACATTAACAATTGTAATTGATCCCAGGCCAGATTACAATGGATAAAAATACAAGCAGGTCGTTTGGTTGGGTGATTAGAACCACTGTTGGCACCAGCATCGATCCTCCATTCATCTCGAAGTGTTAAATCAAGATCAGACATTCGCAACATTAAGATTGATGTTCCATATAATCAAGACGCTTCTCAAGTGCATCTAATTTCAATGTGATCATATGATCTGGTTCTTTGCCATAATTTTCCTTAATATTTACTTTCGTTTGAATTTGGGAAATTTCAAAAATACCACCGATAATACCACCCTTGGCATCCAAGGAGGAACCATCCAAACCCAGACTAACATTGACACTTTTATGACCATTTGAGTCGATCGACACTCTTCCCTCTGAACGGAAACCTCGAGTCAACCAACTAGTATTACCCATAACATTGGCCATGTTCATGTGAACATTAAGTTTACAAAGGTTAACACCGAAAAGAATCAAAGTTTTCCAAGGTGCATTCATGATCTGTCGTTGTTGTTGATTTGTACCTTCCGATGAGACTGATGAGTGCAAGTGAGAGTGTTTAATGCGATGGGATGAACTTGCATGTTGAGAACGATGAACATCAGTATCTTGAATATTTAACCATAATGAATCTCTACCTCGACTATTTGGAGATTTATTAAAATGACCTGAGGTTTTGATGGACGAAGTTGGTAAACCTGATTCATTAATACTCGTTGATGAACTTGATGTTGATGGTGAGGAAGATGAAGATGAAGATAAATTGTAATCTTGATCGGAGAAAATTGAATGACCAGAGATTCCTTGGTCACCCAAAAACATACGCTTCCAAATGGCCTTTCGATACCAGGCTTTTGGGAAAGCCAAAGTTTCCGTCGACAAATATTTCATTTAAACGAAGCCTAACCAACGCCATCTCTCGCCATTCAATGAAACCATTCATTCAGCTTCTTTTCGCTCTTTGCTTGGGCTTAAGCGGAAGGTCAAAGCCTCAGCCGATCATCAAACTGAACGAGAATTAGCTGACACGCCTCTTCTCCTTCATTACCTTTATTTTGCTTTTTTTTGTTAAATGAAATTATTTGTTTTCATTTTTTTTATCATCTCAGTCCCTTGGAATTGAAAAAATAGACAACAACAATTAACCAATTTTAATTTACTTTTGGTTATGAGTGAGAAAAAGTACCATTGCCCGGTGGAGGGCTGTTCTTTTCAGAGCAAAGGTAAACACTTTAAGCGCAAAATGTCCATTGATCAGGTAAGGTGGTTAAACCTTTTTCTTTTTTTTTGTTCTATTCTCTCACCTTTAATCAATATTATTTCTCTTCTATTTATATTGTCTTTATTTATTGAACATCGATGTTCTAACATTGGAACATAATTAAACTCGACAGCATTTCCTCAACTGTCACTCTGAGCGAAAGTACAAATGCTTCAATTGTGACAAAAGCTACGCTATCGATTGGCAGTTAAAGTATCACCTTAAAACCTGTGGTCTAATCTGGAAGTGCCTAACATGTGACAAATTTTACAAAGAAAGATTGTCTCTGATTACCCACTGTACTCGGCACTCTCATGTTTTACCTGATGAAGCTCGTCGTCGTAAAACGAAAAGTAAAAAGGAAGATAAATCAAGCAGTAGTACCAACAACAGTCACAGTGGTGGAAGTAGTAAAGATACACAAGTGATGATTCTTCCCGTTATGATGCCAACCGCTCAGACAACTGGAAACAATAGCAGCCATAACAACCAAACCTCAAGCTCATCATCATCTCGACATCACCATCAGTCAACTACTTCGTCTTCTTCGTCCTCTTCAAGCTCATCCTCGCGACACCATCATCATCATCATCATCAATCTCCTCATCAAGCACCCAAACAGTTACAACAACCCAATCCTAATCGGGCTCACCACCATCATCCTCCTCAACATCTTCCCAAGCCTCCATTTCAAAATCCAATTGCACCACCAACAGTTGATTATCATCAATTAAATCAAAGGATCAATATAGCAGAACTGTATGCAAATTTACCGCAAATGATGGATCCAAATTCGGGTTATATGAGAGATACTAGTGGACAGTCCGATGTTGAACATTTGAAACACGGTTTACATCATTTTGCTCCACCTCGAGCTCACCTTTGGTCAACTTCTGATTGTTAAAACTTTCTCTTTTTCTCTCTCCCGTTTCGGAAGCTTTTACCCTCGGCTTAATATGATTCTGTCATTTCTTACACATACAAAACCCAAAACTCAATCAACAATTTATAATATTTACACTAAAGCAAAACTCCTGTTTTACAATTGAAATAACATCCTAAGGCATCATTAATGCAACAACAATCAAGATGTTAATGAGAAAAAGTTCAATTCACCAATTTATTAATTTGGTGATGAGTGAAAACACAGAAAAGTTATTCTTTTGGCTCCTTCTCATCTCATCTCTTCCCTCTTTTATCTCATCTAATAAGCAAGAAAAACAATATAACCATCGATGTGTTCACCGTGCATTCATTATAACAATATCAAAATCCACTACAACACAACAATAATAATATCGATAAAGTGAAATACTCGTGAAAAGATCACGGATACACATCTAAATAATTATGCATTTCTCTCTCTCTCTCTCTCTATGCTACCTTTACTTTCTCTCACCTACAAAAAATACTAGCAATTGTAATTGTTATCCCAAAAGAAGTCAAAATGATTCAACTCTGGAGTTACAAAATTTTTCACATATTCCCCTCGATGTCACAGGAAAATCAACTTATGTTCTGTAAATCATCAAATGTAATCATCAATTAACTTTGATAACTGTTGACTTCAACTCTCTCTCTCTCTCTCCCTCTCCCTGCTTTAGTCCAGTGGTTAGCCCCGAGGGCAAGCCTTATCATTGGTCTTGCCAACTTTGCGACTCCACATTTGACTCCTGACAAGGGCGAGTACCAGTGCTTTGATCCTACATCGGGCAAAGAGAAACCTCTAACGTAGGACTAGGCTCCTACGAATAACCCCTTGACCCCTTTATCCCTTCCCACAAGCCCGTAAATCTATATAAAGCCGATCGAGTACGTCGGCTAAAATAGACGGGGTGAGGTGCAAACTAACCCTCTGAGACTCCCCTGGTGGGATCCCTTGAACTAAGAAACTATCTCTCTCTCTCTCTTCTCCCTTTCTCTCTCCTCTCTTTCTCTTTACATTCACTCATCATCTTACTAATCTTCCACCTTCCATCCTCCTTGTCCTCCTCTCTTCCAACCGCTTCCTCTATTTTAATTACTAATAAAATCCATCAAACAAAAAACATTTGTGACAAAAATATCAAGAAACAAAATAACATCCAATAATTATTGTTCCCGAGACAATATATTGAAATTATTGTAATTGATTTTATTTCATTGACTGATCTCTGGGTCTAACTTTTCATTGTAAATTGAAAACTTTACACTCGAAGAAACAAAAAATGATTAAGTAAATACATTAATAAAAAAAAAAAAACTAGAACATTTTATTCATTTCTCATAAATATTATTAATTCTTAATTGTTATCGAAATTAAATCCATTTGTAAGACTAGAAGAGATAAAGAAATTTTTTAATTGCAATGAAACGGAAGAAAACAAGAAACAATCAACTAATCATTACACTTGTCAAACTATTTAATAATTATAATTTACAGGGTAAGTGAAACATTAATTAACTATTGATTGATTTATAAACAATAACAATTAAATTGTAGGTGGTTGAGTGGTCTTGGTGTCTAATTAATGGTGAACTTGAACTTTGAAGTTGATTGTGAATGAAATCAAGTTAAAGGTGACATTTGGTGACACAATTTGAAAATATTTATAAATAATTAACTAATTGATTCTTTTTGATTGGAATATCAATAAAATACAATTTCCTTTGGACTTTTTTCGCTTTGGTTATTGTTGAGTAAATGAAAAGAAAGAGAAATATCAACTCATTGATAGTTCTAAATGCTAATTAGATTAATTAAGGTTCTGATTAATAATTCGATTTCTATTGTGGGGACATGATTCCTTTACATCGCTTTAATGTATCGGTCGGAGCGTGTTCAGTTCGACGGAGAAGTTTTCGAAAATCGAATGGAAATTCCTCTGATACTGAAGCTTTTCTCATACTTCCATCGCTTTTATTGGTTCCCGTTGATGCGGGTTTGAGTATTTACGAAATTGATATGGACCTTGATCTGATGCTGACCCCGTTTCTGGTGATATGTTATAAGGTTGACCACCGCCACATCGCTGGAACCAACTTTCCACCTCGACCAAAACTTTCTTACCATTTCCAGGTCTCATTTTATCCGATGAAACCGCTGCCGATGAAGATGGCGAACAACTGATCGAGTGATCTTTAGACGGACTCAAGCCCATCCTGTTATCGGCCGTTGGTGTTGTTTCACCAGGACTACAAATAGCATTTGATTTGGACAATTTATTACGATTATGACCATTAACTTTACTCTCTCCTGTGTATATGAAACAAACAAAAGGAAACATTTTAGCATTAGAAACATTTGATTGTCATAAATTAAATTGAATTAATCAACTAATTACCCAATACATCACCGGTTGTTTGTTTAACTAAATCCCACCATTTACTGGAAATTAAATTTTCTTTTTCATGATTTTCCAACCTTGATTGTAACATGTAATCTTCACTTAAATATTTACCCACTGAGATTACCTGAGCCTGTGGCTGATGGAAACTGAAAATAAACGAGAAGCGGAAAAAAAATTAGTTAATTGTTAATACGAAAAAAATCAAAGATCCAATTTAAAATCTAAATCTAAATCATGGGTGAGGAAAGACAATTAGTTTTGATTGATTTACTTTCTCTCAAGATTTCTTAATGGTGCATCCCAAGGATCATCCAAAGTGTAGGGTACACTTTAAATTGTTAGTTAATTGTTATTGGTAAGCATTGCAATGAATAAAGGAAAGAAAATTAATATTTTCATTTGATTATTTAAACTTTTTTTTTGTTCTATCAACAATCAATCGATAAACTTACTTATAATCAATTCCTAGTTTAGATGTTGCCATAAGGAAATGAGATGGATATTGATCATTATGATCAGTTGATTGTTGTTTAGATTGAAATTGATGAATTAAATGATGATGGACAGGTGAACACTTGTCATTGTTGTTGTACTGTTGTTGTTGTTGTTTGGGTGGGGATGATGATTTATCATTGACTCGATTGTTAAAATTGAGACACTGAGGGCGGGAAGAGTGGATTTGATTATTAATATTTTGATCTCTAGACCAGATTTGATTACTATTGTAATTGTTATTATTGTTGTTGTTGATATTTTGCTTATTATTATTATTTAATCCAGGGGATGCTTGATACATTTTCATCCGATCGGCAACAAAATGATTTCCCTTTCCAGCTAATTGTTGTTGTTGTTGTAACAATTGTTTCTGTTGCTGGTAATATAAATGTTGCTGTTGATGATGAAGATGAAGATGATGACCATGGTGACGACCAACTTCAAATACTTGTCGTTGATGAGGAGGGACAATCGGTGCAGGAATAACTCGACGATGTTCATCTAGATGAGGTTTCACCTTTTTCCTCGTTAAATAACCTCTTACACCTAAAAGGATGAGAAGGAAAAATCAGAAAAAAAATTATAAGTATATTTTTCTCATAATAAGGTCACAGTAGTCTTACATTTCTGGATTAAAATGGCCGCTTTTTCGGGCGATTGCCAATATGGACAACGTCCATTTCTTTGTTGCTGTTGTTGGTAAACTAAGGGTGAAGATGATGAGACTGAGGAAGATGAGGAAGAGATTATCATCATATTTTGAACTTCATGAGGTCGAGCTCGTTTCGCTTGGTTCGGTGTTGATGTTGGACTAACAGATGAAGTGTCCTCTCTTTTTGAGTAATCACCGTTGTAATCATATTGAGTTCGGGGACTTGTTTTGGCTTCCATCATACGTTTACGTGCTAACCAACCGCGAGCATATTTTTGCATTATCAATATGGATCGGGCGACATTCCATCGCTCCTTTTCCGCTCGTTTTTAGCTAACCAACGACGGGCGAAAGCTTGTACTCTGATAATTTTTTGGATAACTTCATCATAGACACGAGATAAGTATTCAATATGATAATATTTGAGAAAAACTTTTGTTTTTCCAAGTGCCCAACCATCAAGACCTAAACGAATCAATAGTAAACGACAAGTTTCCCGATCGGCGACCACTTTTTCCTCAAAAGAGAAAACAATAAAACTATATCGACGAAGAAACTCAGCGAATGGTATTCGATGAGAAAAGCCCATCTGACGAATTTTAATTGTCTCCATAATTCCAGTGTAGGCCAATTGCTCGGCGATTTTCTCATGGCTCAAAGTCATCGCAAGTTTTGAATCGTTTGGTTTAATACAACGGACAAAATGAGGAGCACCATTGGTCAGTTTATGAAGTAAATCCATTAATGAGAAACGGAAATAAGTGGCCACAGTTTGTTGGGTTCGTGTTTGACTAACCAAACCATTTCTATCATGATCGAAACCATTTTTACCTAAACCAATTGGAGTTACTGGACTAGTAACTCCATCCAATTTGGTTGGAGCATCAATCGATGAACCCGAATCGGGTTCAGCTCCAATGTAAAGGTGACCTGTTTTGGTTAACGGAAAGGCAAATAGAGCCTTAACAATAGGCACAGACGATTGGCGGAGTAATTGAATAACCTCTAGTGGCACATAATTACGATTTTTTTCCAAGAAATTTCTTGCCTCATAAGTTACCTGATAAACAGAAAAAGTTAAACAATTAATAAACAATTTCTGATTCTCTACGATAAAAAAGGCCAAGGTCACACACAGATACGAAAACGATATAATTACCTTTCCAGCGTAATGCATGACAGTAAATTGTAGTGCATTTGACTTAGGTTTCAAGTAGAAGGAACTTTTTATATTGGAATGAAATTTCTCGATTAACGAGGCATCAGTAGCATTCGGAAAATGTGTCTCTTCATCAAGTAGAACCAGCATTCCAAGAGGACGACCAAGAAACATGTCCAAAACGGGCTTATTATCGTTGAATTCAATAAGTTCAACGTTGATTCCTTCTGAAATATATTCTTGTTGCTCCCAACGGAAAATGTGTTGATTGAAATAATATTGCATTTGCTCATTGGCGATGTTAATACAAAGTTGTTCAAAAGAATTGGTTCTAAAGTTTTCGAATCCAAAAATGTCCAATAAACCGACAGCCAAAGGTTCACCACTATGTTAACAAGAGGAACAATTAACAAATGGTGTAAAATTAACTCAATAATAAGTTAATTGTAGTACTTACTAGACCATTCGGCCTGGTGCAAGAAGACGATTAATTTGATTAACTATCCAATCAAAAAGTCGACCATAAATCGCTTTGGCCATGGCATCTCTAGTTGTTTCAGCCTCTTGAACGGAATGGTTTTTAATTATACTCTCACCACGAGTAACAACAGTGTTACGGGTTAAAGCGGCCACCAGGCTGTTGGCATCAATACGTAAAAGCTGACCCACAATTGGAATGATACTTGGATTGGTCAATTTACATTTATTTGAATTGTGAGTCTCTTCAGCTTCTTCAAATCTAATGTCACCCAAGTGAAGTATGGCCGCTAAAATGGCAATAATTGAATCAGTGTCCTGAATCCACACCATGGAAACCATAATAATAATAGTAAAGAATAATAATAATAATAATAAAAAGGAAGAAAAAAGAAAAAAGAAAAAAAAATATAATATTTCATGAAAATCACCATGAAAAACAAGATAATTGCTTCTGGTTATCAAAGTTTAATCACTTTGAATTACAATCAAACTTTTTGTGTTTTCCCTCAAAAAAACAAGTAACTTTTTGTTACTTAATCAGTAATGATAATGATAATAATTCTGGTTATGTAAGAAAAGGGTAATAAGCATTGGTGAAGAAGATGATAATAATTTAACCATGATTATCAATTGTAGTTAACTCACTCTCTAACCATGATTAACCATCCAAATCCCAGTTTACCGTTTCTACTGTGATTATATCATAAGCCTAATGATTATTTCTCCATCTAATTTAGCTATCGTTTCTCTCACCTTAACTCATATAAAACAATTCCAATTAAATTAAACATGTAAATTGTTGCTCCCTAGTTTGATTATACGATAAAATATAAAATTTTACCTTTGAACGAAATCCAAGAAGTTGAAAACTTTGTTTGACCGCTCGAAATGCGGTCACATTTTTTACTATACTTTCGGGATCATGTTGATTACCACCAAGGAAACGATGAGATCGACAATCGGTGTGAACATGAAGAAAGTAATCACTGATTCGACCCTCTTCAGCTAAACCATCGTACATATAATAAAAAATATGATAATTACGTTCACCACTGTGATGAGAGGGAAGAGAAAAAATAATAATAACATTATCAAAAAATTACCCAATTATTTGTTACTTGGTTATGGTGTAAACAGAAAATGATCAACCATGATTGAGAGATAATTGTTCAGAAAAAGGTTATGTGTAATTGTCTTGAAACAACAACAACAACAAAATAAAAGGGTTGATGGTTAGGGTGCTGATGATAATGATGGTGATGATGATGATGATGATAATGTGAGTTGATTGAGTGTTAGAACTTTTTTTTTGACTCTTCAACAGGAAAAAGTGGTTAAATTGTGTTGAACTTACTTCTGTTGCCAAACTACTCTTGATCGTTCCAACAGGTAAACATATAATTTGGCACCGGTAACTTTACCAGTTTTGGTAAATGTAACATCTAAAAATTTACCAAATCGACTTGAATTGTCATTGATTCCTGTCTTTGCATTTCCAAATGCTTCCATGATTCGGTTAATTTCAAGAATTTTATCTTCAAGGTTACGATTAAGTGCTTTACCCAGAAACACTAAATGTTTCAATAAAAAGTTTGCTGATTCCGTTTTACCCGCTCCACTTTCACCTGAAATAACAATACACTGATTACGACGATGATGTAACATTTGATGATAAGCAGAATCGGCTAATGCATAGACATGAGGTGGATTCTCGTTCTTGGCCTTATTACGATACATTAATGAATGCTAAAGAAAATTGCAGAATATAAAAAAAAAGGTAATTAGTTTTGATTTGATTTGATTTTCTCTTTGAGCTATTGAAATTATTACCTTTTCATCATAAATTCCCAATGGTCGGAACGGATTTACGGCTACAAGTATATCACCAATGTAGGTATATATTTGACCTTCTTTGAACCTTTCGAACAGGTGATTTATTACAATTTCTTGGTTTAAATTTTCCAATGAGGCAAGATCATCGTGGACAATGGCCAGTGGTTCAGATCGACGGTCAACCTTTAATTTACCATGTTTAGTTGTAACCTCAGGGATACGTTTAGGATAACCACAGCCACGAACTTTCAACATTAAGTTTTTCAATTCCATTGCCAACTTAATTGTTCAGAAAAAGAAAAGTAAAATAATAATAATTAGAATCTCTTTTTTGCCTAAATTGGTTCATGTTAATCATTATTCTTACCTCATCATGTTTACAATCAACTTGCTTAATAAAAGGGTGAAGTAAAAGCTCACAAATTTGAGGTCGTTGTTCATAGTCTTTGATAAGGCATCTGTAAATAATTAATAATAGATAACAATTAGTGTCAAATGATAATTGTTATTGTGAAATATTAGTCTTAATTGTTGAGGTATAAGAAGGTAGAAAGCATATTATTCAATGGAAAACGTATTATGTAAAATGAGATGTAAATTGTTAACGATGAAATTATTTTTCAAATGAGCAACAATAAAAAGATGATGATGATGAGGATAATGTTGTAATCATGAAAGCGTATCAGGTTAAAGGACAGTAGACTGTGTAAGATTAGTTGGGTGTGGATGAGAATTTAAATTCTCAATTATTCTGAGGTACCTTGAATAACCTTTCACTGTATTCACACAACAGTTTCATTGTTGACTAACCTTTCATTCAACAGAAATACTTGTCCGGTTGGTTGTATTTGGAGAGGGGAAACAGAGTGAAACTTGGTGACTATAACATGATAATCAATGAGGAGGAGGAGGTGGAGGTGATGGTGGATGTGTAAGAGAGAGAGAGAGAAGGGTGAAAAAGATCTGATAATACAGGCTGTTATTTTGGCTTCAGGGTAAATGAATCATTGTGATAATTATGGGAGGATGCTAATGGCTAGTTTAAGATGGACATTCTCACTCACTCATCTTATGAGATTAAAAAAGATACTCTAATTATTATGTAATCAAAAGATGGACAGAAATAAAATACGGAAAAGAAAAGAGGAAATCAGGTAACTGGGTAAATTATTATCTATTCTTGTGAAGGTCAGTTAATTGTTGACTTGGATTGTAAATGTTAACACAATAAGTTAATTGTTGTTGTTAAATATAAAGTGACAGTCAAAATTGATGAAACATTAATTGTCATATAATTGGCATGTGTATATATCATTAATTTATTGTTGTTATCAATCACTTACTCGGCTATGAAATCGTTGAAATTTTCAGTCCAACAAGAGGGTTTCTTTAACTTTGGCGGTGGGTTTCTGGTGAGAGAGAGTGATGAATGATTAGTGATTTATGAGATTTCAATTGTTGGTAATTAAAATTTACCTTGGAATATGAAATAAAGCTCTCATCGGGTGTAGTTGAGCTAACGGAGGTTCACCATCGGCTAATTCAATGGCCGTTATTCCGAGTGACCAAACGTCACAGCGAACATCATAAGCGTATTCTAATTGTCGTTCACATGCAATCACTTCCGGTGCCATCCAATATGGTGTACCAACTGAGGTGTTCCGTTTACCTTGACTATTATTCAGGTGAGATGAGACTCCTACCATGAGTGGACAATGGAAAAATGGACACAAACAAATTGGTTAGATCAAAATTTACTTCGATATCGAATCTGAACATTTTCGGTCAAATTGCTAACAAAGTTTCGTCTTTTTCAATGTAACTCAAGTTAATTGCCAACTTACCGAAATCAATTAACTTAATCACACCTTCCTCGGTTAATAATATATTGTGACCTTTAACATCTCGGTGCATGATGTGACTCTGATGAAGATAACTCAATGCCTGTAATTAAAATTAGATTTGATTAGTGATTAAAGTGAAGGAAATTAATTGGATGTTGTATTAGTTAATCAACTTTTTCCGGTTTTTTAATTGTTTCAAATATTATCATCTAACTGTTGATTATATTGTTTAGGATTTTAGATGATGATGATGAATTAAACTTGTACGTGATTCAAATTCATTGAGTAAATTGTGTTAATTGTAATAAAATGATAACCAAGTTAATTGTTGTTCTTTCATCGTAAACAATTAACTGTACTATTTAAATTTAATTGGATAAGTTCAATTTTTTTTCAATGAGGGGCTTGTGAATTTTAATTAGCTAATAGCATGATTAGTTAACAGTTAATTAATTTACTTTGAGATGATTATTAGCAATTGTTAAACTAACCTAGAGAAAAGTGATTATCGTTCAAATTAAAACAATCAACAATTGAAAAAGTTACATTCTAATCAAAGTAAATTGTTACCATTAAGGTTGATTAACAAGTAATCACTACAATTAGCTATGCTAACTCATCATTAACTAATTAAACTGAATTAACTTTAACTTAATCATTTGATTGTTTTTCAAACAATTTGTCTGATTGTGAAGTAAGATAATAGATTGTCTGGTTGATTAGCTATAAATAGTAATCAACTGTAATTTAATTGTCAACAATCAGTAATTAGAAAAATTGTAATCAATTCAATTGAAGATTTGGTGGTTATAGTGTAAATCAGATTTACGATAATCAATCAATCAATTTCTCCAATTTTCTATTGTACAGTTGAATAGGGAAGAAAGAGAGGAGAGATAATTATTCAATATCAATCTTAATTGTTGTCAAGTTAACGGTTAGTTAATCTTTTTATTGTAACAATTAACATTATCATCGGCATGACAATATTCAAGTAACAGTTAAGAAACAAAAGGTTTCAACCTTAACCTAACTAAAGACAATTGTACTGATTAAATATAATTTAGATTAGTAATTTGAGATTACAATTGAATTTAGGATAAATCAGCAATAAATCAATAACAATTAGTTAGAAAATAAGTATTTCTCATTTCACAATTAAACGTATTTATAAATATATTTATATAAATTTGAATCAAATTGTAACAAAATTTAAAACTATCGAGTAACAATTTAAACAACTGAGGTCAATTACTTTTGATTGTAACCCTAATCAAAAATAAATTGTTACCTTTTCTCACAATTAATAAAAAACTATTCAATGAGTTTTCAATGGTTGGGAAAATAAATCTAATTCATTAAGTATATAAACTATTGCTACAATGATTATTATTAGATTTGATTGTTGATTTTAATTTAGTTTCCGGTTTCAACAATTTAGCATCATTTAAATTTATATATATAAAATTTGATTTATATAAATTGTGGACCCAAATTAAAGCAATCAACATGATGAGTATCTAATAATATATTATATAAATTAAGTTGATTGGTTAAAATATTAACATGGTAATATTAACATTTCAAACAATCAAAGTTAATCATCAAGTAAATCTAATTGTAATCCAATGTTATAATGATTAACCAACACAAAGGTTAACCATTGATTGGATTAGATTGGTGAGAAAAATAAATAAATAGGATTCTGATTGTAATTGTGATCAAATAACATTATTAAATTAACTTTTGACATGAATCAAATTTAATTGTGACAGTTGATCAGCTGTCAATTGATACATTCTCATAATCAATACAACCTCCAAAGAGTAAGGTAAGAGAGAGAGAGAGAGAGAGAGAGAGAGAGAGAGAGAGAGAGAGAGACAATTAGATTATTGTAGTTAATTGTGAGAAGCTGATTTAAGAGGTAATTAGGGTTTGTCTAATTGTATTTAACTTATTGTAACCAAAAATAACGATGATACAATTTAGTTAACAGTTATAACTGACAAAATAATATAATACACAATTGAGTGAACATAATTAGTCTCTTTAATTGTGATGAAAGAGTGATGATCAACATTCATTTTAATCATCGATATAAATTGTGTTCAATCAATTGTTATCATCTCTCATGTACATTAACCGTTATTATTACTTTTAACAACAAGAGTTACAAGTTCATCATCATCACCACCACAACATCACCAATTTAACCTCCTCCTCCTCCACATTCAACTGAACAATATTGTTTTACCTTTTCCACTCCCACTCAGGTAATACTTGAAAGAGGAAACACCGGATATGGACCAATACATTCACCCATTCATTTGACTCTTTTGTTTCTTCCTCATCACCAATCATCCATCAAATTATCATCATCATCATCATAATTATCATCAAAACCATCTTTCAACAAGATGATAAAAGGGTGATGATAAGTATGAATAATGATGAAACTGAGTAACATCATAATTGATTAACAGAAAAGTATGTTGGTCAGTCAATGGTCAGTATTATGTATCCATTAAGATTGATACTAAAGTTAGTACAAAAATTAGAGGAATTGAATTTAATTGTCCATCGCTAATTGTTGTCACTGACGAAATGATTATTTTTGTTAATTGTGTTCTGATAAGTTGATCATGTTCACAGGGTGATTAAAACTTTGGGATTTAATTTTCTCGCAACAGTTAATTAAATTGTTGTGAGTGAATATTTTTCTTCTTTCTCATTATAAATTAATTTACTACTTTGTGATTACTTAATTTCATAGTTTTTGATTTAGGTAAATATCATTAATATTAATTGTAATGATTACAAAATCCTTAATCAAACTCACGAAATAGGTTTTCATGGTCATGATGATGATGATGATTATGATTAAGATTAAGATTCTGATGATGAAGATGATGATAGGATGAGACTTAAATTAAATATCTCATCATCAATGGTGGGTCAAGTTGATGGTCAGTTCATGATTTAGATAAACATTATTGAGGTTAAATTTCAATTGTAATCATCATGTTGATTTACTCATCACATCTAATCAACTTGATTACACCTCAGGCAAATCATCAGGTTGATTTAATTGAATACTGATTGAGATTGAAGTAAACTCAATCAAAACAATTAGTGTATTTATCTACAATCAATTGAAAATAATTTTGTTCAGTAAATTGAAATTGTATATTTTTTAATTGCTTGGATTAGGATAAGTTTGACTTGAATTTTTGATAAAAAAAAAAAACTAATTAACAACAATTTAAATCATTTGATTGTTTGATTCACTTGGATGATTAAAAAACAATTGGAATCTAATTGATTGTCTATATCTAATGAGACACAAACAAGATTAGGATAACCTTAAGGTAAACTATTAGGATCATTTGAATCACAATCAACTGTAATGATTTAGATTGTTGTTCTGACAATCTAATCTAATCAACAGGATGATTAACAAATTCTGTAATGCAAATTATACACTTGATTGTTGTAATAACGTAAATGATTAGGATTATTTAACTAATAACGTGATGATCTTGTTTTTTGATTAGCTCTGAACCTTGAATTTGTTAATTAATTGTAGACAATTAAATGTCTTAATAACTGTGTGCGAGTGTGTGTGTTTTTTTTTTGATAATCATTGAAACTTATTAATTGTTGATACTTTGATCATTAACAAGAAAAGGTAAAACTTTATAAATGGTGAAAGCTATTAAAATGTCATTAACAACAAAATTAACTAATTAACGTTATTGTCAACTAATTGTATCTTTCTGGGCATAAGTCTAATTGTGATCAAGATGATACTAATCATCAATGTTAAGCCAACCATTTAAAATTTTAATCATTAACAAAAATCCTAATTGTTCAGAGAAAAAGATTTCAACGATTATTATAATAATATAACAACAATTAAAGGAGAAGAAAAAAAAACAAGATGATCATCATAAGTAAACAATTGATCCTTGCCCAAAGTGATTAACTAAATTATCTGAAGCAATGGTTAAAGAACCAATTAAACAAACAGGTAAATTGATTTGTTAATTGTTACCACATTTAAATTGATTGTTGACAATTAACTTACATCTATGGTCTCTCGTAAAATATATGCGATTATCCGTTCAGGTAATTTTTCACCTTTTTTACATAAACCTTGAACCAAATCAGTTACCGATCCTCCAGAACATAGCTGACAATTAGTTGATTGATTAGAATTAAATAGAAAGAGAGAAAAACAAAATTAATAGGTTAATTGACGATTGTGTTAATTTAATTGTTGGAGAAAGCGGAGAGAGAAAACTAGATTAAGAGCTGATTAGGTTAATCATGAGAATATAAGTTCCATGATAGATAATTTAGTTTAATATTACAATCAATATGAATGCAATTAAAAATTTATGCAAATAATGATCGTAACTAAGATTAAACCGGTTAATTAGTTAATCTAATATAAAGTTTTATGGACAATAAGAATTAGATTTTGGGGATAAGCTTGAATACTATTGATATAATGAGAAATCCACTGAATTAATTAGTGAAATGAGTTGGTAATTAAAGAGTGATTAAAGATTTACCTCCAGTGCGAACCACAATTGATCATCTTCTCGGCGATTTCCCAATTTAAGGTATAATCCATAAAATGAAGGTATATTTGGATGGAGAGATTGATTAGTTAGAATTAAATATTCCTCTTCCACTTCTTCAATATTATCACTGATATTTTCCATAATTTTAATGGCAACTTGACGATCTAAGGGATTAATTTAGTTAATTGTTAATAGTATTAGAATTAACTCTAAAGGAATTAAGATTAATACTTACCGGTTTCTCGATCCTTTGCTTCAAACACTTCGCCATAAGTACCTTCACCAATCACACGAATCAACTCGTATTTAGATGTTGGATCAGCTAATGAACTAAAATCAATTGATTTAGATAAATCCTCATAATAATCAACCATTTTTAATTTTGATGGCGATTAAAAGTAAAATGAAAACAATCAAAAACAAACGTTAACTATTGACTTGAAATGATGGTAAACAAATATAAGCACAATCGTAAATTGGAAACCACTGTAAGTATAATAACCTTACAAAGATGATTTAGTAAAATAATCACAACAATTAAATAGCCCCAGTAAGTGAAATTCAATATAACATCAAGATAATTTGAAACAAATCACCATAATCAGAGAAGTAAAGTTGATTGTTGTTGGGATGAAGAGTAGACAGTTAAGTGAAACAATTGAAATTGGTGAAACTTTTTCGTTGCAAGTTAATATGTTGATCATCCTTTAATTGTCCAATTATTTTGGTGACATCATGATGATTTATCCAAAGGAGAAATTGGTTACATTGTGGAAATAGAAGAAGAAGAAAGATCGAAATTAGATTAAATATTAACCAGGTCTTCACTTTACAAGCTTAAAAAACAAAGTTAAGAATAGAATTGATTTGTTGTTACCTTTACACTTTAAGGTTGTTGATGTTGTTTTGAGGCTTCATTGATTAAATTAAACAATTTGAAGCCAATTAAGTACAAGGAATAAAACCACATACACAGAGATGGAGATTTAAACACCAATAAAATTAATTCCTAAGAAGGTCACTGATGGATAATCATTGAATAAATTAATATTAATTTGGATTAGAAGGGTTGATCAGAGAAGAAGAAGAAGAAGAAAAAAAGTTAACTCTCTTCCCATGTTGTAACAATTTCTTTCATCTAGTGATTTATGACATTATTCCAATGGTATCATGGTGACCAAATATCCAATAGGTGAGCACATATAACACATTAAACATGACGATGGAAGAGGATTAATCCTTTGGCTTTGTCATCTTTTCCTTTTCTCTTTCCAGTTCCAGTGTTGATCTTGTTGTTACTGGTGATCAATAGATGAACAATTGATAAAATTTAGTAAAAAAGGTAAAGCAAATTCACTTGTACAGGTTTCAAATGATGTTAACAGATTATTACTATTGTTGTTGTTGTTGTTGTTGTTGACTGTAGATGTTGTCTGTTACTCTCATTCGGTGAACCACTCGCAGCTCACTCGCACGGTCTCCCGATTCCATCATCATCATTAGTTCAATGGCTTCTTCTTTTTCTCATCTTCATTTCTGTTTCCTTTTTTTTACCGTCTATTTTACTATCATCATCATCTTCTTCTTTTCTTTGCTTACCTGATTTCTATTTTTCTTTGATCGCCTTTTTCTTTACTCTCTGATTGTTAAGGTTCGTTGATTACCAAGTTGTTGCTTATGGCTATACTTTCATGCATATGTTAATTTATCGACAGTAAAGTGACAATTGTGTGTGTGTGTGTGAGAGAGAGAGAGAGAGAGAGAGAGTATCCGAAAAATACTGAATATGTTGATGATGGAAATGATTATACCTGAAAGAGAAGAGAGAAAACAATTAGAATTAGAATTAGAATCAGATTGTCACTTGTATTGATTATCTGGATTGTGATTAGAAAATAGTGATTATACCTACATGATAGTGAATATATTTCAACAATTAACTCAGAATAAAAGGTGAAAAATATTATTGTACAAAAATGAAATTCTATCTATTGAACTATTAACTTTCGCTTGTGGTTATTGTTGTTATCCAGTAACAGTAATAATAGATTCCATTGAAATTCATGTTCTATTTTAAGTCCATGTTGTTTCACTTTTCTCTGAATAAAAACAAGAGAAGAAAACAGGTTATGGTGAAAATCCGTTACTTGGGTGATTTATATTTATACATAAATGATAATCTACTGTTAGAATACAAAAGCGAAACCTCTTACCTTGTTGATCTAAATTGTGTCTATAGGAAATAGAGACACAATGGTGAACATTTCTGGTCTCCATTGAAAAAGAATGAAAAATTCATCATGACGATGATGATTATCTCTCTTACTGTTTAACCAAATACAATAAAGGAATGAATAAAGACAACACTAAATTACCAAGATCCGTTCTAATTGTAAAGAATAATAGTTATATTCACAATTAATGATAGAAAATATTTAAAAAAAAAACCACAAGAATTATCATAATCACCAACGACGAAAACAAAACAAATGGAAATCCCAAAATGATCATCGCTTATTTTTAAACCTAATAAACAAAAATAGAAAATTAGATTAACTGAATACAGAACTTTGAATTGAAAGAAACTCACCTGAGAGATTAAAACGAGATTAACAATCAAGATTAACTGAAAAATTTGAATTTCCACCAATAAAGACCCAACCCTTTTCTCATAACCAAAAAGTAAATTGATCATTAATGTTGTTACTTTGTTTCATATTCAATTGGGTGGGTTGATAATTGATCGAACTGACAATTAGCTGAAACGATAGAATTACTTAAATTGAACAATTAACAGAATTAATTAAAGAATATTGATTAGAGAGGGAGAAAAGAAAACAACAAGTGGATCATTTAACTAACACGCAATTAAAAATTCTAAATGTAAACAAAGAGGAAAAAAGAAGCGGCAAAAAAAAAGAAAACATTTTATTCTTTGGTCAATTAGTCACGAAGGTTCCACTTGTTCTTCAAGAGAAATTAGTTAATTCTCTTTATTGGTTAATTGTAATGGTAATTGTTTAGAATAGAAATTATCGATTCCTGGTTATTGGTGTTTTATTTTGTTCGCACCAAAAAGAGGAACAAATAAACAAAAGGTAAGAATTATTTCTCCATCAAAATATTGAGTTTTTCTGTTGATATTTTTGTTTATTTTTTTTCTTCTCTTTTCTTTTTTTTAGAGAAAACCAAAAAAGAGAAGCTTTTTTGTTCTTCCATGGTTGAATAATCTATTTTCACCCAACCTTTTCAGCTTCTTGTGATTCTTTTTATCATGTTATCATCAAGATCTAACTGTGTCCAAGGTTACCTCATCTTCTGTTGGTGTCATCATCTTCTTCATCCATCGTTCACCTTTTTCTCCAAGGTTCTTGTTCAGCATCTTCACCTCCTGTTGCTTCATCTTTCGTCGCCATTTTCATCTTCATCTTTTTCTTTCTCATTCTTTTCTTGGTCTTGACTGAGTTCAACAAATGTAAAGTCAACATTGTCATCATTGTTACCTGTTGATTGCTTTTGTTTTATTTGTTTCTCTCTCTCTCCTCTCTCTATTTTCATCTTCTATTGTTAGTTAACCACAACTGGTTAATCTCTTTTGAGAGATAGAAACAGAATCTTCAATCTTAAAGCTCATTTCAAATCGGGATCGTGTGAGGATTTGATTGATCACCATGATTGTATATTTACATGTTACGAATTATTATTTTCTTCACTGGCCCGATGTCTATTGTTTCATTGATTACCGACTTCGTCTCTCCATTGAAACTGTTCACTCCATCTCAGAATTATAATTTCATATCATAATTAAATGGAGAGATAATTGGTTATGATCGGTAGATTAATGGGTTTTCTGGCTTCACAGTTTGATTGTGACAATTAATCTTGTTGTTGTCTTTACATACAACCATCATCATTAAGAAATTATATTAATTTTCTTATTCTTCTAATATCATCCTCATCATTATCATCCTATTAACCAGTTCTTTGTCATCACTATTACATTTTCATCATCATCCTCATCATTGTCATGTAATATTCATACTGAAAATCTATAGACCGTTAATCACGAAATAAGTAGCAAATTAAGTAAATTAACTAATTTACTTATTAACAAATTTATTTACGACTCGTTAGATTTGCTGGTTAAATTGTAATTGTTTTTATTTCTATCAATTGTTAATAATTGGACAATGACAATTTAATTTTATGTTTACTAAATGTGAAAATTAGTTTTGATTGTAAACAGAGATGTAAATACAATATAATGTACAAGAGATTTTAAGAAAGACATTAGGTTGATTTGATTGTCTTAATTTGGCGATTTAATTGTGGAAATTGTAATATAAATAAGTCGCAATTGTGATTACAATTATCTTCTTATTAATTATCAGAAGAAAATTAATCCTTGTCCTAATTAAGCCAAATAATTGTGATGATCAACTAAAAAATGAATTTAATTTCTTCATCCATTTCATATTATAATCACGATGATTAACCACAATTAACCAGAAATTATTATTATGTTAATTGTTTCCATCTAATGATTGAACAGAAAAATGATATTACAATTATGAGTCGATGATTAAAATTGTTAGTCCAGATTATAAATTGTTGTTCATCAAATATCGCGGATCTTTGGACTGAGCAATTAAAATAATTTCAAGATGATTATGATTGAATTGCATTGATGATGAACAATAGTTTCTGATGATTAAGTTTCGCAATTGTTTCATTGTTGACACTTGATTGTTGATTGTGTTGATAAAAAAAGATGAATTTAAAAATTGGAATGAGAAAAACAAAAACCATTGATAACCAAGTAAACTAATTAAATAGTTGAAACTGACTTAATTGTTGTTGTTTATACTCAAATGATGAATAGTTTTGAGTGATGTTTACATTGATCTTGTTAACTGTCCAATGGTCAATTGTGTTTACATTTGCGGGACAGTTTTGATGATTGTTGAAAAGAAAACACTTCACATTTGATTGCTCATAAATCTCCAGAATTCTGATGCTTTTCAATATCGATATTAGATTTTTTTGGTGAAATTTCGTCATCACCACCACCACAAATTGACGATAGTTTGAAATTGTCGAAATCTTGTTCCTTTGAGGTTCCGAAAATGGTGAAAAAAATGGCACCGATCACATAGAATAAACTACATGACCAAAAGACGTAATTCCATACTGAGGGATCACCATGCTGAATTGGAATGAGAGAGAGAGAGAGAGAGAGAGAGAGAGAGAGAGAGAGAGAGAGAGAGAGAGAGAGAGAGTTATTAGTTTGATTCGATAAATTTGTATGAGAAACTTACTCCCAATTCCAGGACCAGTCCAACGAAATAAGGTGCTAGTGGGCCAGGGAAACTGGACAGACCTGCGGTGAAGCCGTAAATGGCCCCAGAATTTTTCGGTGAAATGTCCATGACCATTGGATTATCTCCACCGGCACTGAATCCCCAAAGAATCATCGAAACAACCAAAGCAGTTACAATTCCAGTGGTATTATTTGTTATAAAAGGTATGATACTGGTCATAATCGCTGGACCGATTAAGGCGATGGCTTCGAATATTTTTCTTGACGTTGTTCGAGAAATTAACTTCTTATGTTCAATCGTATCTGAGATGTAACCGGTTATCAGAAACGAAACACTCATGGATAAATATCGTAGAGCATTGATTGCACTATTCTGTTAGACGATTAAGAAGAAAATGATTAAGTTAATTGCGTATTTTTCAAGGTTCGTGATCAATGATTTGTACCTGTTTCAAATTGAGTCCTAATGCTTGAGCCAAATAAGTTGGAAGCTCAGTTTCCCAAGTAATGTAGCCCCATTTACCGGCAAATTTGGCCAATCCAACGGCCCAAACAACGGGTGAAAATACAATGGCAACCCAAGGGATTTTGTGTCTTCCATTGGTCGGGGAATGACCGCCGACACAGTTACTCTTAGTCTCTTCGGTAAGACTTTCCCTGATCAAGAGTCTCTCAGAATCGCTGATATTTGGATGAGTTTCCGGATCATTACGAACCACATAGAACCAAATCAAGAGGACAATTAGACCCACCGAACCAAGAACGTAAAAAACTGAAGGCCAACCACCGGCGATCTCACTTTCCGCCAGGTAACCAGAGATCAACATTGTAAATAGAGAACCACAATTACCACCGACAACAATTAAGGCCAAAGCAAAGGATCTCTCCCGCTTGGGTATCCATCGGGCTAAAAGGGCATAAAGAGATGGGGTCAGAAAACCCTATCGGATTCAAAGAAGAAGAAAAAACAATCAACTAATTGTAACAATTAACTCTCGAACTTCAATTGTAATCATGTTCCCCCAAAAGGACAATTAGACTTATTCCTGTCTTCAAGATCAACCCATTGATTAATTGTAACAATTATCTTCTAGATTTACAATTAATCTCAGACTTTGTCTTGGTTGATTGCAGTGTAATTAACTTAATCACATGTACGTCATAAAGTACTACAATTGATTGTTAATTAAACAACTGATTAAGTTCAAAAATTGTCACACCTTCAAAAGTTATGATTAAATTTTTCATATTTAATTGTTATTAATTGACATTTTTGATTGTATCACAGGATTAACTAAGATTCCAGGTAATTAATCAAGATAATTGTTAACAATTCATGAAGACACTGATTAAACTTTTAGCTTGTTGTTGTTAATGTAATTAACTTTTCAGTTAAATTAGTAAACAATCAAAGGTTCAGTTATTCAATTAGACGATGATGGTTGAAATGATTAAGTGAAATAGTTAATTTAATTTGATTAAAGTTAAAGAATTGAAATAAGGAAGGAGAAATTAATTTTTTCGTCTCATTGTTAAATTTTATCTTCTATTATTAATAATAAATTGCTAATTCAATTTAGTTTAATTGTTTGACGATGATAACTATTGTGATAATCAACCGATTATCAATAACGTGGTGATCACAATTTAATAATAATGTTAATCAATTGTTACAATTGATAAATGTTGTTTACCTTTTAGGCAAAGGGTTAAATCGGGATATCAAGTTGGTTAATTGTTAACAATTTATTTGATCATTGAGACTTTTATTGATCATCAATCTATTGCTAGATGTTGATATTAACTGTTAATTGCAAGTCAATGTTGATTAAGCAACAATTACATTTAACTAAATTACTTTGATTGTATTTTGTGAAATTAAGTAATCAATTTATGATAGTTTATTAATTATATCAAGAAACGTAATCATAAGTGTTAATTGTTAACCCAATGGTAATTTAAAAGAGTAAATTTTATAATGTTAATTGTTGGAATTGTTATTAATAGTAATTAGTTAATTGATTGTAAAGAAGTAACAAAAAAAAATACCAAATCTTAATGAAAGAAATTTCCATGTGGATAATTAGTTAATTGTTGTAACATTATTGAAAATGTATTACAAATGATTTGATTACGAAAAGATTTACTTAATGATAACAATTATATTAATTCAGTTCCAAGGATAATCAAGTTCAGCTCATGTTGATTGCTAACAATTAAACATTGAACATCATAAAGGTTTGCAAATGATATTGACCTAATAATCAAATGAAACACAATTAACATTCAACAATTAACATAACAGACTAAGTCTCAGTAAATTAAAGTTGAAATAATCATTTAATTGTCAATCTGGTTGAATAATCACCTAAAAGTAATCATTTAACAATCAAGAATTAAATTTGCTGCGAAAGTTTAAATTACCAGACAATTAATATAAATTGTAGTTTTTTTTTCAACAATTTAATTCTTGTATAGCAACAGGATCAATATTGATCAGTAAATTGTGTTGATTGTAACAATTTAATACGATGTAATTAATTGTAATTATTTACTTATGAAAAAAAAACCCATAGAAATCAAATTTAAACAAAAAAACCTTGATTAACTATTCAAATGTCAATCATGAAATTTTTTATCAACAATTAATTGTCAATATTTAACAATTAAAAAAACAATTGATTGCTTCCCCATTCAGTACTGTAGCTAATTACAATTAAACTAATAACAATTAATAAATTTTGGTGCAATCGAGAAAAAAAAAACTCAACAAAAAAAAAGTTAATTGAATGTTGATGATTGTTTGAAATTTACATTGACAATAAATTGTCAATTGATTAATGTTTAACTGTCAAGATAATAATGATAATTGTCAACAATTTGTCAACTCTATTGATCAACAATTAGATTTGATTGTTTACCTGAACAACTCCAAGTAATGATCGAGTCAAACCAACGGCAAAGGGGCTGTAATAAGCGGCCGAGGGTATGAGTAAGGTAAATAGAGATGAAAATAAGATGGACAATGAAACAATGAGTCGAGGTCCGAACCAAGCACAGAACTGACCACCGGTCATGTGAGCAATTATGTAACCATAATAAAAGGCACCAAGAATTAGACCTTGAGTAGTTGGTGACCAATCAAATCTGCCATCAAAGTCATCGAGAGGTTCATTGATTACCTGGATAACGAAACAATTGTTACTCATCAATTATAAATCAATTGTTAATTAAATTCACTAATTTAGTGACTTTTAATTAGCTAGTAGAAAATAGGTTGTTAATTGTTAGTTAATCAAGTTTTCTTCCCTCAAAGGTTTTGGTGCAAAGGAGGGAACCAGATTGAAACAATTTAATCAATTCAAGAAGCCCTGAGAATGTCATGTGTGATCATATTAATCATTGATTCATATTGTTAATTGTTGAGATTGATTGTGTTAATTGACATCTCCTTGAGAAAAGGTAACAACAACAATTAAACCACTAATGTATTAATGAAATACTTGTAATTAACTTTTCCTAACGGTAAATTGAATGGTCTCAATGTTTGGATTTCATAATAGTAATTGGAAAGCACATGAACTTTTAATTGTTCATTTCTAATTGTTGGAGTTTTTATAAATAGGAGAAAAACATTTATGGTGATTAATTAACTAGAAAGAGAGAGAGAAAAAATTAACAATTAAGTCTCACACATGGAAGCAACTGATTAATCAATGAGCAGCAAATTGAATTGCTAATTGTTACAATTTAAGGATGGAGATAAAATCAATGACAATGCGGGAAATTAAAGTTAATTATATAAATATTATGGTAAAGAAAGTTCTTACTTCCGAATTAATCAGCACAAAATTAACCTGATTACAATTAAAGAGAGAATTGGTTAGACTTTAATTATGTAACTTAATCAATCAAATCACAATAACAATTAATGATTGACACATTCAAGGAAAAATGTTTAAAAAAGGTCAATAGGCTTACAATTAATTCAGAGTAATTCAATTACTTACCATGGTTTGATTTAATTGTTGTGGTAGATTTGTCGTTGTTGTTGTTGTTAAATTGCTGTTTTCACTAATTGTTGAGGTCGAATGTGAATTCAAAGGTTTTACCATGGCCACAATTGCGATACTCATGTTATCCCTTAGGGCATATTCGAGGCAATTGGCCAAAGTCGCAGTGGCCAGAATAACATATCGAAGAGGGATATTGGCTTTCGATAATTTTTCCACTTGACAATTAAGTTTCATTTTGATTCTATTAGTTAATTGTTGGAGAAAATTAAATATTGGAACAAGTTGCAAATGGTTAATTAGAAAGGTTAACACGGAGAAGAAGCAAATTAAATTGTTGTTGTATAAAAAGATGATGGAAAGTTAAGTGGAAAAGGAAAACAATTTAATCACAATTGGTGATGTTTGGACAATCAAGACACTTTAACCACTGATAATTTAACCCAACTTGTTTTGAGTTGATGGTGTTGTATATTAATTAAAGATCAACAATCAACAGATTGTCAATGGTAATAGATAGTGAGATGGTGAGGGAGAGATGATGATGATGATGATGAGAGTGAGAGAGTGAGAGTGATAATGGAAACAAATTATTCTTAACCATCAAGAGGTGTGGTTGCAGCCACTGTAATCACAATTAACTTTATCCACAGGAGTTTACAAGGAAATGATAACAATTTAACACATTATGTTGAAAGAAATGCTGATTAACTTATACTTGATCTGAACGATCGTCATAATAATCTGATTGTTTTTTATACCTTGATTGGTGAAAGAAGAAGAAATTAAATGACTCATAATGATTAGAAAAGTAATTGGGATTATCATGATTCTACAATTTAAATGGTGTTAAACAAATTCTGTTTCTTCATCGGCAACAAAGTTCATCATTTAAAATTATTCTGTGGAAAATCAATTAATCAATTCATAAAGTGAATTTACATATTTTCTATTATATTATATGAATGTCATGATGATCAGCATTTCGAGGGAAGAAAATAATTATTGAAATTAATTATTCTCAAAAAATTTTGACAAAAAGAAGTTAAAAAATTGAGTTAATCAAATTAGAAATTAAATCTTATTGATTAATGAAAAAGTTGAAACTTTATTTTTTATTCTGTAATTTAATTCGTTGTCAGTAGATGGAGTCACCAACTAATTGTTCAAAGAATTTGATTTAATTGTAAATTATTTCAGTAGTTTATCGGTAATTCATCAGGTTACGATGTTGGTGTTTAAGGTAAAGTTTCACTAGTTACTTATTTTGCCTCGGGGTTTGTTCCTAAACTCACTATTCCGGTGTAATTGTTATCGTTATGATATTGTGATTATAATGAAGATTCAACTGTAACTGTTAACGAAGGTTAGGAATTTAATTTCAATTGATGTCATTTGATAATTAACTTAATAAATTTTCTCGCGAGCTGAGCAATTCATGGCTCTTTCATGACCATCACCTGATTGTGTTTGTTGATCAGTATCGACGTAAATATCGCTCGATGTTTGGTTCGCTCTAAATCCTGAGCATCTTAAGAATCGTATCGGTGGTAAAATTGAACAAATTGTCTTATTTATCTTAATAATTTTCCTCAATTTCTATTTTACCAGACATTTAACTCTACAATTTCATCATCTTTCATCTTCCAACACTTGAGATCATCTAAGTGACCGATAAGATTGATTTGTAATACTGGAACCATAGATTAATCTTGACAATCATTTTCTCCTTCAGTTCATGAAAGAAACTTTAAAAAAAGTCCTAACTCTATTCTAATTCCTATTTCATATTTATAATTTCACATATGGAATAACATTGAACAAATAGAAAATTAATTGTCTTAGATTATTGGAAAACAAAAGTTTCCAGTTATTTTTATTCTGCAATTTTATTCGTTACCAATAGATGGAGACCTTATTCTTGAGAGGAAATCAGTCAATTGACCAATAACAACTTTAATCTAATAAAAATGTCTCGATCATTTCAAAATATTCCAACAAGATGATTTAATCAACCACAACAATAAATTGAAAGATGCAAATGCTCAAAGAAAACTTAATTTTCCAATTTTTTTTTCTTCGCCGCTTAAATAGTTTCCTTTTCGCTCCCTAGATGGAGCCAAAGCTCGAAACGAAGCGCCATCTATTATATCAGCGAAGCAAAAAAACAATTTCTCTTCACTTGAAATGTTGATTATAAACTGAAGGTATTGTTTATTTTTCTGTGTTTGTGTTTAATTTTTAGATTATTTAACCAGAAATGGAACAGCTCATTCCAATAGTCAACAAATTACAAGATGCTTTTTCCACCCTGGGTGTTAGTTATGCATTTGATTTGCCCCAAATTGCGGTGGTTGGTGGTCAATCAGCCGGTAAATCCAGTGTCTTGGAAGCTTGTGTTGGACGGTAAGTCCTTTTTTCATCGTTACCTTTTATTGACTGTTATGGTTTTTTTTACTTTTATTTTCTTCAATATATTTACTATTTTTATAGGATATTGTTATTTATTTCTATTAACTATTATGAGTGATAAATTGAGTTGATTAGGTTTTAATACATTTGACGTATTTTCTTTGTATCTCCAATGAGCTTTCATTTGTGTACAGTTTTTGACTTGTAACGATCATTTTTATCATTTTATTTTCTTTGTTTTTGTTTTTGTAGAGATTTTTTGCCCCGTGGATCGGGTATTGTCACTCGACGTCCGTTAATTCTTCAATTGATACATTCGAATATGGAATATGGTGAATTTCTTCATTGTCGAGGTAAAAAATTTACTGATTTTGATGGTATCAGGAAAGAGATTGAAGATGAAACAGACCGAGCAACTGGAAACAATAAGGGGATCTCACCTGTACCCATTAATCTTCGTGTTTACTCCCCTCATGTTCTCAATTTGACCCTTATCGATTTACCTGGATTAACCAAAGTTCCAGTTGGTGATCAACCAGCGGACATTGAAACTCAAATCCGTGAGATGATTTTACAATTTATTAGGAAAGAAACATGTCTCATCTTAGCTGTTACAGCAGCTAATCAAGATCTTGCTACATCAGATGCACTTAAAATGGCTAAAGAGGTTGACCCAGAGGGTTTAAGAACCATCGGTGTAATCACCAAACTTGATTTGATGGATGAAGGAACCGATGCTAGAGATATTTTGGAAAATAGATTATTACCTCTTCGTCGAGGTTACATTGGTGTTGTCAATCGAAGTCAAAAAGACATCGATGGTAAGAAGGATATTCGAGCAGCCATGGAAGCAGAGAGAAATTTTTTCCGAACCCACCCAGCATACAGGTAATCTTTTTGTTACATATATTCTGTTTTGTTTTACTCACACCTCTATGATTTTCTTTCTATTTTTGCTTTTGCTTTCTATGTTTTGTCATTTCTTTCAATACTATCTCTTTCTCTTTCTCTGTCTCTGTCTTTCAATTACTTTCTTTTATCATCTTTTTTAATCTTATCATTGTTGTCATAATTTGCATCATCACATAATAGAGACATGGTTGATCGTTTGGGTACTCAACATTTACA
The DNA here is from genome assembly GCF_014898815.1 of Panonychus citri. Taxonomy (NCBI): domain Eukaryota; kingdom Metazoa; phylum Arthropoda; class Arachnida; order Trombidiformes; family Tetranychidae; genus Panonychus; species Panonychus citri. The sequence goes on along the minus strand of NW_026515543.1, from coordinate 2,120,966 downwards.
AAAAGTTTTGAATCAACAATTGACAAACCACATTCGAGATACACTTCCATCGCTTCGAGATAAATTACAGAAACAGTTTTTCACTCTTGAGAAGGAGGTTGAAGAGTACAAAAATTTCCGCCCCGATGATCCAACTCGTAAAACAAAGGCAATGTTACAAATGATTCAACAATTACAAAATGACTTTGAACGTAACATTGAGGGTAGTGGTTCAGCTGCCATTAATACTTCAGAACTTTCCGGTGGTGCAAGGATAAATCGACTTTTCCATGAGCGTTTCCCCTTCGAAATTGTAAAAATGGAATTCGATGAGAAAGAATTGAGACGAGAAATCGCCTATGCTATTCGAAATATTCATGGTATTCGAGTGGGTTTGTTCACCCCTGACATGGCATTCGAAGCGATTGTCAAAAAGCAAATCGAAAGGTTGAAAGAACCTTCACTTAAATGCGTTGATTTAGTCATTATGGAACTTGGAAATGTTGTTCGTAGGGTCACCGAACGAATGAAAAAATACCCAAGACTCAGGTAAGAATAGTAATTAGCAACATTTCTCTATCTTTTCATAAATTGTTTTGACATAATTTTCTCTCTCAAATATCTATTCTATTTATGGATCTTGGATAATCGTTCTCTTCTCAATAATAATATTCATTCATCTATTTTACAGGGAGGAAACCGAAAGAATAATAACTACTCATGTAAGGGAACGTGAACAAAAGACTAAGGACCAATTACTGTTATTGGTAGAAGTCGAATTGGCTTATATGAATACCAATCATGAAGACTTCATTGGCTTCACAAAGTAATTAACCTTGACTTATTCACTATCATCAATTTAAAAACTCCCACAAAGCAAGTAGAATACAAGAGAAGAAGAAGAAGAAGAAAAAATCAAATAGGAAAAGGTTTACACCATCAGAGAGAAAAAAAAAGTGAGAAAAGGGAGAAAGTGAATGTGTATTGCTTATATTTATCATCTCCATGAGAACACAAGAAAAATACAAAACAACCAAAAAATTGAACGTTATATTTACCAAATAATAATACTAATATCAATTCTCAAGTTACAAATTGTAGGTTTTATTTTACTTTAATCAACTTGTTTTGTTTTCATTAGATTTATTAGATCTTTAAACAATCAATTTCTTTTGTTGTCAATATTACAACAATTAATTTAACTCACTTTCAGACATGTTCAATAATAGTTAATGTGAAAAAGTTGTGAATGACAGAGAAAATGAAACAATCAATATGAAAACTTGATTATTATCGTTGTAACGTCAACGATAATCAAGAAAAACACCAACATAGAAAATGTCTACCTGATGGTTAATCGTCAAGGTATCTCATCAATTCACCATGAAACCTTTTCGTTATTTCTGTTATGCTTTATATTTACCGAGAAATTATTCTTCTGCTCTCTCTCTCTCTCTCTCTCTCTCTCGTTCTCTTCTTTAAAAAAATCTCATGAATCTTTTTCTAATGTTTTACTTTATTCTTCTTTCTCTCTCTCTCTCACAGTGCACAACAAAGTGCTGACAATACTAATCCAAAGAGAAAACTTGGGAATCAAGTAAGAAGTCAAATAGATAGAAATATTGTAGGTTCTTTTTCGTTGGGTGAACGAATTTAATCCATTCGTCACTCTATCTTTAAATCCACCACCACCTTAATCACATCAATCACATTTTGTCCTTTGTCTAAACTACAAAACAATTAACCTGTGCTGTTGTTGATAATTAACCATAATACTAATCAATCCTTGCTAAAAAAAATCTAACCAGCAAACTCCTTTTTTCTTCACAGCATCATAATGACACTCTCGCAATTTAATAGTGATTTTAATAGCTTTAAATCCCAACGAGTACTTGAAAAACACTCTTATTTTTCATCTACAGAATTGAGTAAATCTTTTTTTTAGGATACATTTAGTATCTCACCAACAATCATTGATTCAATCGATCAATCAATTAATCATCCATCCTTAACTCCCCTTCCTCATTGTTTATGATGTTACTGCTGCTGTTGTTGCTTTTCATGATGATTTTATTACATTTAATTCATTATACTCATTGATTTAATATTATGCGTGCTAACAATTAAGTACCCGCTATTAATTTATCTCTGTAACAATACCTTTTTTACCAAGTGTTTTCAGCTTCATCTGCTTCATCATTATCATCATCTTGTCACTTTTTTCTTCCTCTTCCTCTCTCTCTCTCTTTCTCTATTTATCATCTTTCAATTGAAAATCTCTCTTAACCTCTTAAATTTTTCTCTTTCTTTTCTGCTTCAATGATTTACTTCAATTTTTGTTATTTTTTCATTGACAAAAAATAACTAAGTCTGGGGTAAGAATCATCACCAAAGGAGAGCAAAAAAAAATCAACTCTCCTTGTACATTTTCTTAATTATATTCACTAAATTACCTGTGGTTTACTTTTTGGTTATTTTCTTATTTACCTTATTATTTGTGTTTCCCTTTTATACTCTTTTTTACCAATTTTGCTTTTTTTATGTGTCTTTTTCACTTACCTGAGATATTATTTGTATTATCCAGAATTTGTATTTAATTTCTGTTTACTTTGACTACACTTTTTGTTTAATTTAGGTTATCCGAAAGGGATACATGTGTATACACAATCTTGGCATAATGAAAGGAGGTTCTCGAGATTATTGGTTCGTTTTGACGAGTGACAGTCTTTCTTGGTATAAAGATGAAGAAGAGAAAGACAAAAAGTACATGTTACCACTGGACGGTCTTAAACTTCGTGATATCGAAAGTGGTTTCATGTCCCGACGACACACTTTCGCTCTTTTCAATCCCGATGGAAGGTAAACAAAACCTTTTAAACGTTTGAAACGATTGTGACACTTGAGTTTAGAAAATTGATCAAATGCTTTTACGTTTTTTTTTCATGTTTACTGTTAATTCACTTCAACGATCTATTTCTCTCCGGTTAACCTATTAACTCCCCAAACAAATCAACTTATTCCCCATTTTGAAGGTTCTTTTATGATCCGTTGATTTGAATGACAAATTAACTTTTTTTCCTGTTTTATACTAATTGATTTCCGCAATCAACTAACTAACCTTATAGACTTGAATTTGTCTTCTTTTTTTTCGTCAATCGTTTTAATTAATACAATTATTATTTAGTAGCTTAGTTTGTGATAATTATTACTCTCTTTTTTTTCTTTTGATAGAAATGTTTACAAAGATTTCAAATACCTTGAGTTATCATGTGAATCACAGGAAGATGTTGAATCATGGAAAGCGTCTTTCTTGCGAGCTGGTGTTTATCCTGAAAAAGCTTCAGCGGAGAGTACAAACGGTGAAGAAACTGCGGCTGAAGATGTTTCCTCTCTTGATCCTCAATTGGAACGTCAAGTTGAAACGATCCGTAATCTAGTTGACTCGTACATGAAAATAGTAACCAAAACATTCCGCGATCTAGTACCTAAAATTATCATGCATCTGATGATCAATAACGCCAAAGATTTTATCTACTCGGAATTACTGGCAAACCTTTACGCTGCAGGGGATCAGTCAACGATGATGGAAGAAAGTCCCGAAGAAGAGAAAAGGAGAAACGAGCTGCTTAAAATGTACCATGGATGTAAAGAAGCGCTGAAAACCATTGGAGATGTTTCAATGGCGACAACTTACTCACCACCACCACCGCCAGTTAAAGATGACTGGTTACGAGCATCTCAACCTTCACCGACACCACCTTCACCCGGTGGTGCACCAAGAAACACTTTTTCTGGCAATAAACCACCTTCAGCTCACCCACCGCCTGGAGCAAATATAAATAGACCACCACCCGCTCCTCCTGGACGACCAGCACCAACTATACCTGGACGAGGTGCTCCAAGTGCGAGAGGAGGTGCTCTTCCTCCTCCACTCATACCTTCGTAAGTGACAAATCAACTAAAATTATCTATTTAGCTTTTCTTTTAGCTCCTTTTCTTTATCATCCTGATTGTCTTTTTCATCTTACCCTCTTTCCAACCAATCAACCTCCTCACATATCCTTCTCATTAATAATCATTCTCACTAATTAATTAACAACACAATTTAGTTTTACTCCATTTCTTACTTTATGAATCACTTGCTTACTCACCAATTTATTAACTTCTATTCTTTAACTATCATTTTAACTTAATAGAAGATAGAATCTATTTTCATATTGAATTAAATTACATAATAGTCTTCTTCATCTTGATTCATCTCTCTCTCTCTCTTTGTCTAAGCTAAATGACATTCAACCTAACCCCATTAAGTCAATGGCAGAATAGTTGAAAACTATGAGCATGCTTAAGTTGCTTGTACTTGGATCTTTTAACTCTCTCCTCCATCCTCATCATCTATGAATGAAATACTATCAGTAAACAAAAATCATAAACCACTAACTTCATCTTTCTCATTCTCTTTCTCTCTCTCTCTCGTTTTCTCTACTTCTCTCTTTCTACAACTACATATACACTTACACATGTCTCTCTCCTTCCTCTGTTCATCTCTTATTCCATCTTCATCTTCTTGTAATTTACGCTTACCCATCTTCACAACTCATTAATGCACCTCTACGACTTCTCAACACCTTCTATCATTACTACTACACCTCAACTTGATTCGACTCAAATTAATTGTTTGATGTTATGTGTTTAACTATGAAAACGATAAAAATTTAATTTGAACGATAATTTTTTACCTTAAATAATGATGATGATTAGTCGAGGAGGTGGTCCTAACATACCTGCGAGGGTTCAACAAGCGGTTGGTCAGGCCGTAACCGATACACTCCTCGATGCTTTCGGAATGCCTGTTCACAAATGAATCATCATTCCACTGATTGTTATCTAATTAAATGAAAAATAACTCTCATCAAACTTATCCTGATAATGTTACAAGCAAGAGAAAGAAAGAAAGAAATTAACTAATCAAATCTGATTAGTTTCAATTTTTTTTCCTCTCTCACTCTCATTTCATCTCTTAATTGTTATTTGATTTACTCTAATTAATGATAATGAATCTATTTGATGTTGATGTTGGTAGCAATTAGCAATTAAAAGTCAAGCAATTAAATTAACTAATCTTTCCCCAAAAAAAAAATTAATGAGTTGACAATTGACAAGTTTTAAATTTTTTTTTCTTAATTTTTTTTTCTTTTAATTGTGTGCGTTGATGATTAGACGACCAGTGCCAACGATACCTCCTCGAATACCTGACAGACCTGTTGCTGGCCAACGATGAACTCGTTGAAATATCCGGAATTCAGTTCATCAAAAGACTCTTGAGAATAATGTTGCCGATGTAACTTCAAATCTTCTAAATTATCCAAACTTATCAAATTCATTTTTTAGATGTTACAAAACAAAAAAAAATTCTAAATCGAAAAGAAATAAAATATCAAGATTAAAATCCATCTCGATAAATTGATTCCATCAATTTTTTCCTCTTTCAATCAATGAAACAATTAAAAAGTAAACAAACTTCGAGACTTTGGAAAAAATCAGCTGATCAGATCTCGAAAGTTTCGAATCCAAAAAGACAATATTTTCATTTTCTTTTCTTTATCAAAATTGTTTCTCTTTTAAAATGTTTGGTAAATAATTTAATTTCCATGAATTAACCATCTTACTCTTTAACAAGTGAATCTCAATTCCAATTAAAGTGATTAACTTATTTTATGTTTAATTCTTTGAGTGTCATCATCGACTAATTTATCAATCGGTTTAATTTCCTGTTCACTGGTGCGATGGTTTCGGTGGTATGTGGTTGAGGCTCACATAATAATATCACCAATTGTCTTCATACTAAAAAAAACAAAGGTAATCATGGAGATTCTTGGAACTGAGGCTGAAAAAATCGCTTGAGATTTTGGTCCTGTCGCTGAACCTGACGAGAAAAGTTCCTTGATAGTTGATCGATACCCTGATTGCCGCATCACTTTCAGTTAACACAATCTAATGAACTCTAGAGGATCTTCTTCACTCGCTTTCGATGTTTTCCCTTAACTAAGACAAGATAAAGATCGATTTGATGCTCAGGCCACTCCAACTTAAGAAGCACCAAAATCATTCGCTAAATTCGCAACAATCAAAATCTAAGGTCGAATTTGCTAAAAACTACTCAGTTACTATCAACCTGTCAAGAGATTCCAAAAATTGCTTCACTTCCCATTTCTTTAAATGTTCAACAATCCGATTCCAGTTTCCTTCGCTCCAGTCCAAACCATACTTGTAACGAGTGTCAGTCCTAATTAATTGGACTGACACATGAAACGTCAGAGCAAATAAAGAGTTTTCTTCACCTCGAAAAAGTCCAATTGTTTAACTTTATAACCCATTCAATCAATTATAAACCATATTGAATTTCATTCGCCTCATAATTTAGCTGCAAACTCCTTCGACTTAATCAATCTATTCCTTTTTCTGTGCTTAAAACGAAGAAATCGAAAGCTTTGAAATTAGCGTTTCCGCGCAATCAAGCACGTGCTTACAGGGAATCACCTCTTTTAGCTGATTTGTCGCTTTACTAAGGGCGATTTTTTGGATCCAAAGCCTAATTGAAGCACGTTGGTCACTTTGGACCTTATAAAACAGATTGAGCGCTTATATTGCTCTAAGACCATGTTACCTCGTTTTTAAGAACTGTGCTTAATTGCGCAGAAACACGGTAGTTATTTTTAATTGTTGACGATTCATATGATTGACTAGTTACAATCGCCGGTAAAAGTTTTTGAATAATCATCTAAATTGATTCAAAACTATTCACTATCAACTGTTGTCAATTTGTTATTGCTTTTATTGAAAAGATCCTGAAGATTTACAGATTTTTGATTGTTATCACTTGATCCTAATCATATAAATTTCATTAATTAACCTCATGAGAATCTGAGCTCATGATTAAAGTATTTTAGAGAACCAAATGAACCAAACATTAATAAAATACATGTAATAAACTCAGTATCCAATATACAGAATCACATTGATCTGCTTGAACTTTTCGATTCATCAGGATTCGTTCCAAGTCCAATCGTTGTTCGAGTCTTTTCCCCATCCCCGAAACCCGCTTTAGTCTCACTTTAATCTTTAGTTGAGTTTGTCCATGTACTTTATTTACTCTATTCGAACCTTTATCATGCTCTTTGTTATATCAGTTTACTTTTTTTGGAAATAAAAGATATTCGGAAATGGATGATTCATTCTGCGTTAAGGTCACATCGATATTATCAAATCTAAAACGATAAAATTGACACTCGATCAGTCATGAAAACAGAGATATTTTCCCAAGCTCATCTACTGATTATCTTTTTATTACATATATGGATATATTTGATTCTCGTTATTATCTTTTTCTCTTGCTATCTTATTGCCGTGAATTGAATCACAACCTAATAGAGAAATAGTTGATTGATTAGAAATTAAATATTTACTATAAAAAGTTTGTCAATCAATAAATGTCAAACCACATTCGAGTTACACCTCAATTGAAACGTTCATTTAGCTTATTGTTTATTTTTCAGTGTTTAATTTACAGTTTTTTTACCAGAAATGGAACAGCTCATTCCAATAGTCAACAAATTACAAGATGCTTTTTCCACCCTCGGTATTAGTTATGAATTTGATTTGCCCCAAATCGCGGTGGTCGGTGGCCAATCAGCCGGTAAATCCAGTGTCTTGGAAGCTTGTGTTGGACGGTAAGTCCTTTTTCTGATTACTTTTTTGTTATCGTTATTTTTTACTGGCCATTTTTGGTCAGTTTTCATTTGTGACGATTGTTTGATCTTCTTTTTTTTTGAATAATTGCAGAGATTTCTTGCCCCGAGGGTCAGGTATTGTCACTCGACGTCCCTTGATTCTTCAATTGATACATTCGAGTATGGAATATGGTGAATTTCTTCATTGTCGAGGAGAGAAGTTTATGGATTTCGACGATATTAGGAAAGAGATCGAAAATGAGACAAATCGAGCAACTGGAAACAATAAGGGGATCTCACCTGTACCCATTAATCTTCGTGTTTACTCCCCTCATGTTCTCAATTTGACCCTTATCGATTTACCTGGATTAACCAAAGTTCCAGTTGGTGATCAACCAGCGGACATTGAAACTCAAATCCGTGAGATGATTTTACAATTTATTAGGAAAGAAACATGTCTCATCTTAGCTGTTACAGCAGCTAATCAAGATCTTGCTACATCAGATGCACTTAAAATGGCTAAAGAGGTTGACCCAGAGGGTTTAAGAACCATCGGTGTAATCACCAAACTTGATTTGATGGATGAAGGAACCGATGCTAGAGATATTTTGGAAAATAGATTATTACCTCTTCGTCGAGGTTACATTGGTGTTGTCAATCGAAGTCAAAAAGACATCAACGGTAGAAAAGACATTCACTCAGCCATGGAAGCAGAGAGATATTTTTTCAGAACTCATCCCGCTTACAGGTAATTCTTTCGTTACATATTAACACCTTTGATATTCTCGACTTTTCCTCTCATCTCATTTTCGTTGTTTTGTCTTATAGTGACATTTACGATCGATTGGGTACTCAACATTTACAGAAAGTTCTAAATCAACAACTGACGAACCATATTCGAGATACTCTTCCATCGCTTCGAGATAAATTACAAAAACAACTTTTTTCACTTGAAAAAGATGTCGAAGCTTATAAAAACTACCGACCCGATGATCCAACTCGTAAAACAAAGGCCATGTTACAAATGATTCAACAATTACAGAATGACTTTGAACGTAACATTGAGGGTAGTGGTTCAGTTGCCATTAATACTTCAGAACTTTCCGGTGGTGCAAAGATAAATCGACTTTTCCATGAGCGTTTCCCCTTCGAAATTGTAAAAATGGAATTCGATGAGAAAGAATTGAGACGAGAAATCGCCTATGCTATTCAGAACATTCATGGTATTCGAGTTGGTTTGTTCACCCCTGACATGGCTTTCGAAGCGATTGTCAAAAAGCAAATCGAAAGGTTGAAAGAACCTTCGCTTAAATGTGTCGATTTAGTTATCACTGAAATCGGAAACGTTATTCTCCTTGTTACTGAACGAATGAAAAAATATCCAAGACTCAGGTAAGAATATTCGTAATCATCACTTCGTTCATTTTGTAAGACACAATTTTCGAATCTTTTCTTCTTGATAATAATATTTTTCTATTATTATTTTACAGGGATGAATGTGAACGAATCATAACTTCTCATATAAGGGAACGTGAACAAAAGACTAAGAACCAACTACTTTTGTTCATCGATGCTGAATTAGCTTATATGAATACTAATCACGAAGACTTCATCGGCTTCACAAAGTAATTAACCTTCACTTATTCACTACCATCAATTTAAAAACTCCCACAAAACGAGTAGATTATAATTAATCTCTTCTTTCTTTCTTTTCTTAATCAAACTCATTCACTAATTATAACGTACTTGATTCACTCTCAGTGCACAACAAAACGTGGAAAATATTAATATCAATTCAAAGAAAAAACTTGGAAATCAAGTAAGAATTAAAGTATTATGATCGATAAGCAAATGTAATTTGTTTGTCATCACAATTTAAAACAGATTTAATTTAAGCTTAGAAGTCACAATTTTGATCTACTAAATTACTGAAAACTTCTTCGATGTGCTTTTATATTCCAGGTCATTCGAAAGGGTTATATGTACATTCACAATCTTGGGATAATGAAAGGAGGTTCTCGAGATTATTGGTTCGTTTTGATGAGTGACAGTCTTTCTTGGTTTAAGGACGAAGAAGAGAAAGACAAAAAGTTTATGCTTCCATTGGATGGACTTAAACTTCGTGAAATCGAAAGTAACTTTATGTCTCGAAGACACTCATTCGCTCTATTCAATCCCGATGGAAGGTAAATTAAAAATCTTAATTGTTGAGACGATAAACAAAATGAAATTGATACCTGATATTTGAAAATTGTTCGATTGTTCAATAGTATTAGTAATTCCATGTTTTTTCTTTCATTGGTAGTAACGTTTACAAAGATTACAAGTATCTTGAGTTATCATGTTCATCGCAAGAAGATGTTGAATCTTGGAAAGCGTCTTTTCTCCGAGCGGGTATTCATCCTGAGAAAGTTTCGGCGGAGGGTACAAACGGTGAAGAAACTAACACCGAAAATGTTTCCTCTCTTGATCCTCAATTGGAACGTCAAGTTGAAACGATCCGTAATCTAGTTGACTCGTACATGAAAATAGTAACCAAAACATTCCGCGATCTAGTACCTAAAATTATCATGCATCTGATGATCAATAACGCCAAAGATTTTATCTACTCGGAATTACTGGCAAACCTTTACGCTGCAGGGGATCAGACAATGTTGATGGAAGAGAGTCCAGAAGAAGAGAGAAAGAGAGATGAGCTACTTAAAATGTACCATGGATGTAAAGAAGCGCTTAAAGTCATTGGGGATGTTTCGATGGCGACAACTTACTCACCACCACCACCGCCGGTTAAAGATGACTGGTTAAGACAATCGCAACCAACACCACCTTCACCCGTAAGTGTCCCGAGAAACACTCAAACAAATAGACCTTCGCCCGCTCCTCCTGGACGACCAGCACCAACTATGCCTGGAAGAGGTGCTCCAAGTGCGAGAGGAAGTGCTCTTCCTCCTCCACTTATCCCATCGTAAGTATTTATCAATCAATCTCTTGATTAATTGATCAACAATCGAGTTATATTTCAATTCTCACTTAATGAATCAATGTTAATAATAATTGTTTGATGTTTGTTATTCAGTCGACCAGCACCACCGACGATTCCACAACTGCCTGTCAGGCCGGTTCCTAATCGACATGAGTATTCTTGGTAGAGAATATCGTTCTTGGATCCATCGCTAAAATAGATTGATTGATAAAAGAAGAAAAAATGTCAGCACTCACGTTGTAAACTGAAAATCGCAATATTTTTCGTCTTATTATTTGTTGTGGTGATTGTAACTTACGATTAATTTAATGTACATTTAATTTGGTTTCCATTAAGAATGTTTAATCAGTTGATTGTGAATAAACAACTTATTTTGTAAATTATTCCAATGGATTTCACTTCAATTATATCAATCAGAGTAGTACAATTTAATGTATTCTTCATTCCAATTTGTTGTAATGATTTTGATGACAAATAATCTTCAATTGTGGACAATCAAAGATTAACCTGGTAATCAGGGAGAAAATTGTTCCACCATTGATTTATAATTAATTCTTTATCCTTGTTTCACTTTTCTCAAAACAAAGAGATCTCATTTAGTGTAAATTGAATCTCCCAATGTCGATTTTTTTACTTGCATGTAATTATCACTAAGTAGCATCCAAGAATCGGGTCCAAAGGCTCCATTAGAAATAAATTTCAATCACTTCTGCTAAAATAAAATGAAACAATTAAGATTAATTTCAACAAGTCAATGCAATTACTCAAATCTCTATCTGGTTGAAAGACTACAATTGTTACCTTTCAAAAGAAAATAAAAGTCTTACCTGAAACAATCAACACCATGATTAAAGTAAAATCCGAACAATTAACCAAAATTAAGTGAAACTGTTACATTTATAATCAAATTAATTAATTCACAAGGAGAAAAAAACAACAAGAAGAAAAGAACTGAAATGACTCAGAAAAATGGAAAATTCTCTTCTATAAACCGACTGGTTCCATGGTGATTGTGGAATTTAATTGACTCCATCAGATGGAATTTTCAATATTGCCACTTTGAGTCACCAAATTGTTGAAAGAATTAACAATTAACAATTAAATTAAATAGCAAAGGTGACGACAAGGTGAGAGAGAAACAACTGAGACTTTGAAAGAAAACAACTGATATCAAGTACTCAATGTTTTGGATCCTAAAAGATATTTTTCATTTTCTTTTCTTTCTCAATCCATCACTTTTTCTCAAAATTGTTTCTCTTTTAATATGTTAGATAAATTATTTAATTTCCATAAATTAGCTTGACAATTAATCGTCTTTCTGCTTAACAAGTGAATCTCAATTCTAATTAAAGTGATTAACTTATTTAATGTTTAATTCTTTGGGTGCCATCAACATCATCTCTTAATTTATCAATCGGTTTCCTTTAGACTTTTATTGTCTCTCTCTTTTCCTTTCTTTCTCTGTCTGTGTGTTTTTTTTTCTCTCACTCTTTCTTTTTTCTTTCTATTCTCATATTTTTTTCTCTCTCACATTTGATAATTACATCTAAAACAATGGCTGGTGTCAAAGGTTAGTATTTATGTCAACTTATTAACCTTTAATGACAATCTACTTGTACTACTGGTTGACTTTTCTAATTGTCTCTTTTTGTCTCTTTCTTGTTGATCTCCTCCCTTTTTTATACTCTCTTTTTTCTCTCTCTCTCTCAAACAATCGCTTCATCACTGTGTTTTATTAATTACTTGATATGGTTCTGATAAAATCACCATGATTATCCTTCGATGCTCTCACTGTTCTCACTCTGGAAATAATAGCGTGAGTAGCTCACTATTCTGAGAGAATCTGATATCTTCTCTTTGTTTTCCTTTTGGTAAAATTCTAATTGTATATTTGTCTCTTTTTCTTTTCTTTTTCCATCTTAATCATGAAATTTAGCCTAATTGTACTTGCATTTTCGGGTTCAATTGGTATGACTCTTGTTATACTTGGATGTGCTCTTCCAAATTATGCGTAAGTTTAATTCAATTTGTTGCGCCTACAACAATTTGTCCCGATTTCCGTGATTTCCGCTAAGAAACACAACCCATTTTCCAACATTTAGTAACCGACTTTTTCTTGGTCACCACAAGTAAAGGTTTGACATTAATCTCCAAGGGAATTATCATTCTTACTGACAAAGAATCAGTTACAATGAGTTAATTGTTGGCATAGAGATTAACCCCCTTACCCCTCTCTTACTAATCACCACCAGAAACATGATATTAATTTGATTCTCTTTCTTGATTCACACAGTAATTGGTGGCCATTCTTTGTCGTATTATTTTATCTTCTCTCACCTTTACCCACGATGCTTGCCAGAAGATATCAAGATGATATGGGCTCAAGTAATTACTGTAAAGAAATGGCACTTTTCATAACATCAGGAATTGTCATATCAGCATTTGGATTACCTTTGGTTCTGGCTCATGCTCCAGCCACAGGGCCTGTGGTAAGTTAATCTCTAGTAACAATTAATCAAAATCAATCACCGAAAAGTAAAACAAAATTGATTACTTTATAAACAGTAGTCAAGTTTTTACTTTCAACTGATGATAATAACAATTTAACTCTATCAACATCAGCTGTTTCTAATCTTTCAGTGAGACACATTAACAAATTATTATTATTAAGCTTAATTATATTGATTTGGAGTTTTCATTTTTACCTTATTACCTTTGATTGACTTTTCGATTGACAAGTAAACATTGAAAACAAAGTAAATTCATTAATCTCCATCCATGTGATTCAATATTAATTTTTTTTTCTCTCTCTTGTTTATATCATTTTCTTTTTCTCTCTTTTCCTGTGTTTATACAAACAGATCCAATGGGGAGCCTGCATTTTGACTTTATTTGGAAATATTGTCGTATTTCTAACTATTTTAGGTTTTTTTATTGCTTTCGATAATGATGATGAAGGATACAGTGTATGGTAACGGATAAGAGAAGATGTTTCCTACTTTAATCATCAACATGTGTATAACATATATAAGATTTCGTTCCATTGATTGTAAAATCTGAATTGGTCAGATAAACAACAATCAACATAATTTCTCAGCATCTTTACTTTTCTCTCTCTCTCTCTCAAATAATGTATCATGCAAAAATCTTTCTTCGTCTTGTTCACTTATCTTTTCATACACAAACACACAAACAGAACAAACAACACACATTTAATTAATTAATTATAATTAAAAATAACTAGAATTGGTCATTCAAGACTGAGTCATCATATTCCTCCTTTGTTTTTTTTTGTTTTCTTGTTGTCACAAATAATCACTTAGTTTTTTTTACAACCTTTACACAATCTTTTGGCCTTCTCTCTCTTTCTATCCGAAACAGTCCAACAATTAATTGTTTTAGTAAAAATCTGATTTAAAGAGTTTCTTTTTTGTTCACATTAATGCTTGGTGATCAACCGGGTTTTTTGTTTCTGGATGGATGAAGTTGTAGATTTAAATTGTTGTGTGATTGTGTGTATGGTTTATATGTGTGTTGTGTTGATGTGATGGTGTTTGTGTGTATGAGTGGATGGATGTTGGATCGAGATGTTGTTGATTTGTTTGAGGGGAAGGGAAAATTTGTTTCGTTTTTCACTTAGACAATTTGCTGATTACTCGAATCAAAGCTCCATTCTCGTCTTTAAGCCTCTTATTGTCACTCTTGAAGGTTTCCAATTGTTTAATTTCTTCTTCAAGCTCACTGAGCTTCCGTTGGAGTGAACGTTTTTCTTTATTCCATTCGTGTTCCTTAAGTCGAATCTCTTTTTTCAATTTTTCCATCTCTATGGTTAGACTTTCATAGAGTTGACGAAAATTTTTACTGTCACTACTACTGCTAACATTACTACTACTACTACTACTACTGTCTAATTGGTCTAAAGGGGATTGAAGAAAATCGCATTTTGATGATTGGGAAGGTGATGTTGGTGTTGTTGATGTTGGAGGTAAGGGTGCAGGAGGTAATCGACAACGGGTTGGTCGAAATTTTATCTGGTCACTTTGTTGTTTGATTAATGGATTATTATTATTATTATTGTTGACATTCCTTGTATTATGATTATTATTGTTATTATTGTTGTTGTTATTTGAGGCATTACTATTGGCCGGATTATTATAACTGGACGAATTAAGTGGTGATGGTGCAATTGATGAGATTGTTGTCGATGATAAAGTATTAATATTATCAGTGGACGATGTTATCGTTGGCGATAATAATGTTGGAGTTGTTGGTGATGTTGGAGATGGTGGTGTTGTTGTCTTTGGAGTTGAAATGGACGAATTTATTACAGCCGGTGATGCCGGTACTAATGAGGTTATCATAAATTGCTCTTTGGCTTGCTTAACATCTTCCGCTGAAACTCCTTGAGTTGATCGTCTTGTTTCTCGAACTCGCTTGGCATGAGCTTTCCTTTGAGTTTCACTTTCCGTTGGAGGAGTTGGTGCAGAAGGCGGTGAAGGAGGCACAACTAATTTAATTAAAAGGAAGCATATAAAGAAAATATAATTAGATGAGACAGTGAGAGAGAGAGAGAGAGAGAGAAAACAATTAGAATGATAAAAAGAGAGAGAATTGTCAGATTCCATTGTAATAGAAGAAGAGATAAATAATCCAACGAACCTTTGGATTGGGATACCATTTGAGACTTCATTTGCTCTCTGAGTTTTTGCTCCTCGGCAAGTTTATGACGTTTCTCTTCAAGAAGTTGAAGAATCAATTCGTGTATCGTTAGGTCTTGTAATCGTTGACCTGAGCTTGTTTTAGCATTAACATCAGCTCCATGTAAAATAAGTAATTGTACAGCACCAGGTTTTTGCCAGTAACAGGCAGCAGCCAGTGGAGTCCAACCTTCATGATCTCTCGCATCAATATCTAATTGACTACGAAGGGTACGATTGTTAAGAAGAGTACCCAGAACGTCAATGTAACCTTTAGCTGCGGCCACATGAAGTATTGTTGCTCCTGACTTAGGATGAGGTTTATCATCTGTTAAAAGGATAAAGAGAGAGAGAGAGAGAGATATTAGTAAAACGAAAGGAAAACATAAACAACTAGAAAAGGAGGTGAAGAAAAATATAAAATTAAAATAAAGTAAAAGTAAAGGGTATATACTGGCTGTTTGGAATAAATTTGAAGATGAAAATGGATAAGATAAGAAATGTTAACATAGATATTTATCTATGTAATATAAATACATAGATATATTTATTTATACGTACCAACAACTTGAGTTTTAAGCCAATTATTGACATCACTTAACATACAGATATGTTCTTGGTGTCTTAAACTATCCGCATCAGTAACACCTAATTCTAGTAATTTTTTCTCTATCGTCTCTTTAATGACAAGACTATCGGTAATGTCACAAGCTAATTCACCATCGTTATTAATTATCCTTGGGTCAGCACCTTTTTCCAATAATAAACTAGCAATGGATTCATTACCACAAGAGGCTGTTGCATGTAATGGTGTCCAACCCTCATGATCACAACAATCAATATCAGCTCCATGGTCTAATAAGAAACGAACCATTTTTATATTATCATCAATACAGGCTTGATGAAGAGCAGTTAAACCATCCACATTGGTACAATTAATGTTAACCATATTCTGTGATAAAAGTCGTTCACATTCATTAAGATCATTACAAGCACAAGCAGCAAGAAAGGTTGTTGGATGGCTAAATTTGATCTTTGGTTTCCCATTGACACCGCGATTATCACCCATGGCCAATTAAAACTAATTACACTTGATAATCGATGGTAACACTTGATAATGATGATGATGATGATGATTATGGTGATGAAGGAGGAGGAGGGGAAGGGGAAGGGTATTATTATTAACAATATTATTAATACACTTGACTTTTCAGCCTTTTTTTAGGCAGAAGAGCAAAGGGAAGGAAATTAAGAAGAGAAGAGAAAAAAAAAGAAACTGAAAAATGGTAAATGGTTTTAAGATGTTGTTGTACAATTTACATTTAGCAATCAAAATTTACATTTCTCTCATCTTGCACAGATAACTAACATCATCATGTACTCATCATACTCATCATCTTCATCTTCATCATCACACTCATACTCATCATCATCTTTGTGTTTTGATCTCGACTCTCTCTCTCTCTCAATGGTTTTTTTTACTCTCTTTTCTTACTTGAGTTTCGTTCACCACCACACACAATATATATAAATATATATATAAATCAGTGTTCACCCAATATGTTGGAACTGTAGAGTGGAAAAACTAAAAAAAAACTCAGAGTAAAACCCAAAATTAGACAGATGATAAAGAAAGAAGAAGACTAAGAATCTTCAATTTGTCTTTCTTTTTTTTCATCCTCTTTTTTTAACATTTTCGCAAATAGACCAACAGGTGTCACTCTCATAGAAGAGAAAACAAATTGAGAATTTAACGAAAAGCGGGAAATTCAAAGTTACTTTTAAATTTCTTTTCAATATGAATAATGAAAATTATTTTCCAATTAGAAAAGAAAATATTTTACTAATTTTATTGATCAATTAAGTATGGAAGTTGAGAGATATGCTTGAAAAAATGAGTTCTCATAAAATCTGGTCCAATGTCAATTAGATTTAAATTGTTTGGATCGAAATCAAAATGTTTATTTTGTCCAAATAAAAAACTTATTGATCTTTTGGTTAGCAAATTAAATGAATCAATAAATTGTTTAGATGAACTGGTAATCAATGGAGAATCTCTCATATCAAGAAGAACTAAATTAGGTAATAGTTGAACAATTAAAGGAACGTGAAGATCGGCTAGTTGATTGTTTCCTCGAATGGCCAAATGTTCAATGTTTCGATACTTGGTCAATATTAAATTAAATAAATTCCAATTCCAATTAAGTGAATAACTTTTCTGGAGATTAGAAAATGATTAGAATTGAGAATTTTTAAGAGAAAAAAAAATCGTCATTATGATTAGTTGAATTCTTACTACAGCAAATTCAAAGACGAAATCTTTTATCGATAAGTTTTCGATCTGATCGTTGATCTCAATTAGTCCACTTCGAGTATAAAATAGATAAACACTTCGCAATTTAGGACAATTATCAATTAAATTAAATGCAACGTAATTCTTATCATCCCAATAAGTGTGAATCAAGGTAATCAAATTAGGAAATCCGATTCGTACACTTTTAAAGTGTTTCAAATGATCAACTAGGAGCAAAATTAATCATTAGATTTGATAAATTGATCAAGAAAAACTTACAATTAACAAAACTTATGTAAAGTGATTCCAAGTTGATTAGGTTACTAATATTTTCCCAAAATATTGAATGATAACCAAATAGTCTGAGCTGTTTAAGTTTAGGTCCATTTACCGGGTCGATATTGGTCAGTTCGAGTCGGCAAGTGACCAGCATTTCGATGTTAGGACAGAATTTAGAAAAATTCGACTCGTAATAAAAAGGTTCAATTAGTCCCTTGATTGTTTTCGAAGTTGACAAAAATTTCGAGAATTCGGAAAAAACAATCGATTTGGAAAAGTTTTCATCGATAATCATTGATTGAAGATCAATAATCTAACAAATAATATTAACATTGTCGATTAGAAATTGATTATAATTAGTGATTAAGTCTTACTCGAAGCTTTGGTAAAAAATAACTTCCTAAATATTGGAGTAAATTTTTTCTCTCTGAGTGATTAATATAAATATAAATTGAATTCCAATAAATTTCGGTTGATGATTGATTCTCGAGAATTGGTAAACATTGATAATCGTAAGTATTAATAACTAAATAGTAAATGTTGTTAGTTGAATAATTTAATCTTGAAGCCAATTAAAAACTTACTTGTTGCATATTTAACTCTTGATAATCTTGATTTAACCAATTCCTCCCAATGGATACAAACTGTTGATTAGTAAGAAATTAAATTGTCTCGATTTTAATTTATATTAATTATTATGATACTCACCATTGAAACAATTAACTAAATCTTCAAAATCAAACAAATGGTTGAAAATATGAATAAGACAATCATCATTTAGAGTAGAAATCATTTTCGATAATAACTAAATTATTAGGAGAAATTAAAATTGTTTACAATTAGAGGATTCTAAGAGAGTGATAATCACTTTAAAGACTGTTAATCAAATGGATTGATTGTTGAACATTTTGAAACAATTAAAGTTTATATGTGTGTTTCCTTTAAATGGCTACACTGAGAAATTGATCAATCGAATCGGTAAAACAAATATGAAAATAGTTAACATACAAAATTCAATAACAAACGAAAACTTTTAAAAACTTGAATCAGAAAAACAATTGATCACCAAATTATTTTTCCTTTCATCGGGTTACAATATGATTGATTGAATTGTTGGACTTGATTTGATTTGCCCTGGATACTTAGAGAAGACAAATTTTGGCGATTGAAGAGATTCCTTAGCATAAGCTAATACCATAGTTGGAGTATTATGAGCCCAATATAATTCATCACAATTTCGTTCATCATCATGGATCACAGCAATTACTCCAGCTGATTTGCTTGTTGTCACATTTGCAAGGAATGGTGAGTCTGGAATATGGAAAATAGAAACAGAAAAAGATTAACTTTAGATGAAGAAATGAGTAAATAAACTATTGTAATTATCGTCCATTATACTTATACAATATATATATAATTTACCAGTAAATTTAGAGATAAACATGTCATTAAATGATTCAACTGATTGTTCAGTGTTCGATAAAAAGTAAGATGCACATTCTCTGGCAAATAAAGTCTTGACCAGATATTCACCGCTTCCAGAGGTACTGATTCCGACTGATTCTTGAGCCCAACAACCGGCGCCATAAGAAGCCGCTTGACCCATTCTACCAGGTACCTTGAAAAGTATTCCGCCACTTGAAACTCCAGCGGCAATATGACCTTTCCTGTCGACCGCAACAGCACCAACAGTATCAAATCGACGAGATTTAATTGAATTGTCAGGTTCACTTGAGTCTTGTCGGTCAATTTTTCTCCTTAATTTATTGTATGTGGATTCAGCTTGTTCTGTGGCATAAAGGTTAATGTATGAAGATGAGATGAAATAATATTCACTTATGAGTCTATGAGATGATTAGTGAAAGAAATAATTAGTTTTTAACAGTAAACAGACACCAAATAATTAAATGAAAATGAGAAGGAAAAAATTTCGTTTTCTCAAACCTGTAACTAGATTTGCCATTGGTAATCCTCGATCAACAGCCCAACGTTTAGCAGGTTCACCGACTAAAATATTTGGAGCAATTAGACCGTAAGGATTAACAATTAACTGTTCTTTAAGTAACAATTGGCTTATTTTAATTGGATTTTTAATTCCTGGTACAGCACCAACACCAGCCCACAAGAGACTATGACCATCCATTAAACTAGCATCACATTCAATGTTTCCATCTCGACATAAATTGGATCCATACCCTGAATTAGTTGATGGATCATCTTCCATAACCATGATTGCTTGAGTAACAGCATCAATAGCAGATAAATTGTCTTTAATTGCCTTTAATCCAGCTTCACATGATGATTTACAAATCTTTTCATGAATCTCTCGTTTGGATTCATAATGAACTCCAGCACCTAAATAATAGCAACAAAAGAAAACAATTAAAAAATTAACGATACAATTACAAACCATTTAGAGTCTAAATTACCATAAAATCTAATTAATTTACCTGCATGAACAGCAATCATAATAATTGATCACCTTAAATTCAATTGCACCAAGAAACATGAGAATGACAATTAACCAAAGTGAGAGAATCAAATTTTTCCAAACAAAAGGGAAACAATTGAGATAACAATTAATTTCCAAAAACACACAATCGTTGAGTTGATAGTTTCTCAGTTAAAATTAAATAATTTAAAGAGAAATTACCTCAACAATTAAAGAAAACAATTAAACAGAATGAGATTCTGTTGGAGAGGAAAAAACAACAACTCATCTTGAAGAAAGAGAAAAAGAAAGAGAATCAAATTTTTCTCTTTCTTTTTTTCCAATGTTTTGATTGGTCACATGTTTTTGTTTTTCTCTTGTTGTTGTTTTGAGTTTTCGCATTTCTAATTTTCAATCTAATTGTTGATTTAATTTTATTCTAAAAATTGGATTGAAATGTTTTTTCGATTATTTCGATTGGCCCATTTTTCTGGTTTAAGTTCATCTAAACGAGGACTCACTGGAAGGTCACAATATTTTCTTAAAGATGGACCTAAAGCAATTAGGCCTCGGGATAAGCCTGTTGTCTTTGGTGATTATTTATTGTTTGTAAGTTTTGTTTTTCCAATTAAATTGGCTGATTATCGGATTAATTTGAATTTATATTATCACAGGCGATTCCAGCGACTACCTTTTGTCTTGGTGCTTGGCAAGTCAAGAGATATATGTGGAAACAGGACTTGAAATCTCAACTGAAAAGTCAATTATCCAAGGAACCAGTACCATTGCCTGAAGAGTAAGTGAGATTGTTGATTGTTGTTATTAATTGTTGTTAATTTACATGTGTATTTGACATTTCTTTCTTGATAGTTTACGTGCTGTTGATGATATGGAATATCAAAGAGTAATATTAACTGGTCATTTTGACCATTCCAAGGAACAATTTATTGGCCCTAGAGTTTTCCTAAAAGAATCGGCTATTGCAGTTCCTAGTATGCTCTCTGGAAATATCAATGGTTTCCATGTAGTTACACCATTTAAATTAGCTAATAGAGATTATAGTGTGTTAATTAATCGAGGTTGGGTACCGAAGGATAGACTTGACCCTAGTAGAAGATTAGAAGGTCAAATAGAAGATGAAGTAACGATCACTGGAATTGTTAGAAAGTCAGAAATAGTAAGTAATAAACAAAGAATTACTATTATTATCTGTTAATCAATGGAATCGAAATTATTTTGTTTTTCTTTTTTCTTTTTTCTTTCAAAATTAGACGGACAATTATTCTGGATCAAAGGAAGCAAATGGTATCTGGCTACGTCGGAATATCGATCACATAGCCCAAGAATGTAATTCTGCTCCCGTTATGATTGACTCTGATTTAGAAAGCTCAGTTCGTGGTGGACCAATTGGTGGACAAACACGAGTTGAATTAGTTGACAATCACATGTCATACATAATCACTTGGTACACATTGACAGTGATATTATGTTACCTTTGTTTAAAGCGAATCTACGTTAAAAAGAATCCAATTCAAGTATCATAGGCAATCAACTATGGTTTGTGTGTGTACAATCAAATTGTAATTAAATCTCGACAAGACAATTTAGCTTATAAAACAAGATGAAGTTTATTCGGGTCAATAAGGTTAAAGTGAAGGACATCAATGGTCAGTTGAAAGGTTTATGAGTATAAAAGTTGATGAGATTGAAAGATATTTAAATTATAGCGAGAAAACAAAAAATAAGAAATCAAATTAATCAACCAACCAATTTTCGATGAAATTTCTTACATATTAAAGGTATTTTCTTTTTGTGTTGATTCACTTTTTTCACTTTAATTCTAATTCTCTTCTCAATCTTTTTCGTTAATTTAACAGGATCAACGATGAACTTTGGTCGCTCGTAGATGGTCATAAGTAGCTCTTCTTCAGCTTGAGATTGAATATATTTCGTCTTTTTCTTATTCTTTTTTGAAATCTTAGCAAACTTCGTTCTCTTCTTTCCGTTGCCATGTTTGAAGTCGTCATGATGGATTCCCTTAATCTCTTGGCCGCTCTGATTCGGGTTATATGAATTCGGTTGGTGGGTCTCAGGAAAATGTTGATATGGGTAATATTGTGACTCAGGGTAAGATTGTGATAAGAAACCAGGATCAGAAATATACGGATTAGGGTTAGACTGGAGTCCATAGTGTCCATTGTAATTGTAATCACTTGGATCGTAAAGTGAACAGTCAACAAGAGTTAAAATCACGGCGACGAGAAGGATTAATTCACGAATCTATTTAAAGAGCAAAAGAAAACACAAGAATAAATTTACAATTTAAATGAGAAAATATATGACAATCACAATCGAAATAATCAACAAATGAAAACTCACCATCACTTAGATGAAAAATGTAATGAGAATCAATTGTTTCCTATTGATATCAAACATTAACTTTGATTGTTTGAAGTAAACTGATCAATCAAATCACTTGACCGATCCTTTTATTCATCGACCAGTTTTCCCTAATCTATTTAAAAACGTTCATTTTACATAAAAAGTTTAATAGGTTCTCTGTTTTTCCTAATTAAATAGATTATCGTTAAATGGGTTGTGAACATTTTCCTGTTAATCCGATAATCTAATTGAAAGAATTAAAATTGGAATTTCAAAAAACGCGCTTTTCTTTTTTTTCCTTTTTTCTCTCAACCAAAACATTCGGTTGATCAACAATCTGATGTGTTGATACTTTTGTTTAAAAATCTTTTTAATTGATTAGTTGATTTAATTTAATTTAGAATTAAATTAATATTTTCTTCATCATTTGCATCTTTAATTATGCATAGAATTAGTTTTGTATTTTCTTTTTAATTCTTCTTCCTTGTTGTCATCTTGTTGATGTTCCATTGAAAGATGATTACAGTGAATCTCTGATTATCAGGCCACTTGCCGATGGAATGATTTATAATCATTTCCAATTTAAAACTATTCTTAATCAAGACATTGAATTGCTTCATTTAGGTGAGTTGACATTGTTGAGAAGTGGATTTGTTTCTCTCTTGTTGATTGGCTGATTGTTTTGTTTTGTTTTCTGTTTTCTGTTTTCTTTAGAAAATCATTTTGATCGATTCCCTTTGGCGATTGGTAATTTTATCACTAAAAATTTAATTAAGGAACTTTCATTCAGTCTTGCTCGTGGTCGCTGGAAACTGGATCAATGGGGTTATCCTTTAAGATATCAGCCCAATGGTGCCGAGCTTTGGGTTACTCTACAACAATTTAATCCAAAGTGAGTTTTTTTGTTGTTGTTGTCTCAATTGGATAAATTTTATTTGGAATCAATTTGATTTGATTATTTTTTTCATGTTTCTTTTTAGTCCTTGGAAATCATGGAAAGATATTACCAGTACATTATCTGGACTTTTTTGTGCTTCTCTCAATTTCATCGATAAAGCAGCTACAACTAAACCGAAATTTTCTCTCAATCCTGAAGGAATTTTCATCAATGACACTTTCCAACCAGAAAACATATTCTATGCAAGTCTAGCCCATGAAGCCGTTTGCACGGAAAATTTAACACCATGGAAAAAGCTTTTACCATGTTTCTCAAAGGCCGGATTAGCATCTCTTCTGAATGCTGTTCAAATTTTCAATTCTAATTATTTTTCACTTTCACTTGATATCAAATCAATTTGCCGGGTAAGTCTTTTTACCTGGAATTTAATCATCACAAATCGCTAATCTTTCAATGTTTTGCTTTTCTCCACTCACTTTCTCATAGACTCCAAGTTGTGATTCAACATCAATCCAATTAACCCAATCAGTTATGGTTGTTTTCAACCCACCAGCCATGTTTGAAGGTAAACAACGTTGGTCAATTGTTAAATTTTTCGGTACCTCATTAAAGAAAGAGTGTCCAGTTGCATCTTCAAGTAAAATCTACATTGAAACAACTAATAATGAAACATCAAATCCTCACATGTTGTCACCCGAACCCGAGACAAACATTGATGCTCATTATGGTGACGAGAAACGTAAATTTGCAGTTTATGATGTTAAAAAACTTCTAGATCACAATCGAAGTCAAAATATCTCTAAATTTAACATCTACAGTATGTACCAGAAAGAGCACATTTACAAAACAATTGTACCACCTTATATAACTGCTCATCGGTACATCACTGGTTATGGTGTTTTCCAGGGTGGAATCACTTGTAGGATATCAAATAGACTTTCGCAAGCTCAAAATGTCACCTATTTAGATGTGATTCCTTGGTACCTTAGAATTTATCTTCACACATTAACGATAACATCTGATGGTAAATCAATTGAACCAATTAAACTCTATCATGTACCGGGTAAGGATAGAGCTCAACCTCATCATCTTGAAATTATTTTATCACTTCCACCACAATCGATGACAACAATTAGTTATCATTTTGAAAGAGCTTTTCTTAAATGGACTGAATTTCCTCCTGATGCTAATCATGGTGTTTATGTTGGAGCTGCAACTTTATCATTCCAACCTCCTAATTTCCAGAATCTCACAATTCATCCGGATGAGACAAAAGTTAATGAAAATCCGATGATAATTAAGATTAAAACTGAAAGTCTTCTGGTTTCCTTACCAACTCCAGATTTCTCGATGCCTTATAATGTTATCTGTTTGGTGAGTACAGTGGTCACTTTAGCTTTTAGTCCGATTCATAATTTGACCACTAAAAGAGCTCGAATTGCAACAATCACGGAACCTCAAGGATTTGCAAGTCGAATATTTAAATTTTTCAAGAGAAAATAAACAAAATGTAATGATAGTAGAAAAAAATCTTGTAATAAATTCAACTAACGTTTTCTCAAAACAGATTTGAAGAACTGTTTTTGTTTGGTTGTGGAAATTGTTGAGCTGAACAGTTTCCTATTAGCTCGACAATTAAAACAGAACATAGACAAAAATGATTAGGTATAGATTTGGATTTCAAAATTTATTGTCTATTTTGCTGCTTTCTTTTCAGCATTTTTAGCGAGGGTAGTTAATCTAGCTGTTTGCATTTTCACAAGTCTATTTATCCTTTGCTTGGTTTTGTAGAGTTTGAATCGATCGAAATCACCCATCTTGGCTTTCTGTGGATATCAAAGAGAGAATAAGGAAAAATGACAATTAGTTTAAAACGAATAAATGACAAATTACAAATGGATGAGTAAAGTTCAAGTCAGATTAATCAAAGGGTATCGTCACTGTTAATCGGACGGCCCTATCCTATCAAGTACGGGAAGGTTCATCATTTAAAAGATTAAGAAAATGTTACCAATTAAGGTTCGATAAAAAGAAATGAGAATAACAAACCTTTTTCTTGTTGACCAAAGTCATTCCAGTTTTAGATTTAGCAAATTGTTCAACAATATCACTTTTCTCCCATCTTTCAGCCAATGCTTTTTCACCAATAGTTGGATGAATATCTTTCATCAAAAATTTGGTCAACTTCATCATCTTAAAACTCATTGGTTGTCGTTTAACACCAGTTGTTGGTCCAGAGACTAAAGCTCTGTTTTGATCGATGATATCAATAATGGTACATAATTTATTGCCAAATCTACCACCGGAGATTAAAGCAATTCGGCCTCTTTGAACAAAAGCTTTACGACCCTAGAAAGAAAATGTAACAAGAAAAAAAAATTAACACCAACACATTAAAACACATGAAGATAAAACTCATCTCTAAAAAAAAGGTCAATCGAATTAGAAACAAAACAATTAACTTACCATCTCAAGTTCTGTGAAAACCAATCCAATTAAATTAACTAATAAAAAGAATTAATTTAAATTACAATTAACACACTAAAGAAAAAATTTCTTCAATCAAATCAACAAACTAAATGTTCTTAAAGGAAACGGAAAAGGGAAACAGCCTTTCGGTTACCAGGGTAACTAAGTTTTCTTTTCAAAAAAGTGCGGGAAATACAAATTACGAAGAAATAAATTGTTATCACAATTAACTGATTATCTTTACGAGTGAAAAATTAGAAAACATTGAAATGAAGTTTAATTCAGTGTAATCAATCATTTAACCATTTCCTGGAAGATGAATGGAAAGTATTTACTATATAAAAGTTAGATTCTTAAAGTAAAAAAATGTATCTCAACAATCAACTAATTGAAAGCGGTAAATGTTAATTGTGATGATTAAGATTAAATTGAAGTGGATTAATTGGTTGGTCAAATTTTCTTTCAATACTTGCTGACCAAAAGAGTGGGAGAAATGATAATAAAAAAAAAGGATAATGATTTAAGGTGAAATTAACTTGATAACCTTGCGAGCGTGCAAACTAATCAACTAAATTGTGTTACAGTTAATCAAGTAATCATCATCATTAACAACAATAATCAAAACGAAACAATTAACTCGTTTACCGTTCACCTGATCTCAATCACTATCCAACAATTACCTTAATCATAACTGATATAAAAAAAAGGACAAACAATTTAAGATACAACTGATTAGCAACAATTAACAATTGAAATGATATCAATTCATTAATCATGACCACTAATGGACTTAAACAATTAATTTAATGTTCAATATGATAAGAAAACAAAATACTAACTATTAGAATCAACAATTTACTAAATATTGTTTAACAATTAAATGTCAGAAATAAACAAATTAACTCATAAAAAGTGATTAATTGTCAACAATTAAGTGTAAATAAACAGGCAAAAAAAAATAACATCAAATCAATTGTTTTAACATTTATTAATTTAAGGCACATTTTAACAATTGATGACGAGTAAACAATTAACTAATTGTTTCGCTTAATTGCTCTGACAATTTAAAATAACAGTAATGATGAAAATGAATATGAAATTTATAAGCAAATGAAACCCAGAAATAAATTATCATGTAAACAATTAAACCCGTTGATTGTTGATCAGTTTTCTGGTTGAAAAAAAAAATTTCCATTGATTAAAAAATAAGAAGTACTAATTGTGATCGTTGATTGTTGTCAATTTGATTTTAATGCTCATTATAAAGTTTCAAGCAATTAAGTAAAAACTGTTTTAACGTGAAAATGATTTTCAATTGTGATGATGATGATGATGATCTTATATAAATTGAAGACAATTAATTAATATGATTACGACGACGGCGATGATGATGATGATAAAATGGCGATTGCGATGATGATGGCGATGTTTATGAGCAGATTGATTGGTCACTAATGTCCATTCATATATTTATAACATGAGAAGTGGGGGAAGAGGAGAAAAGTAAAATAGTTCTAATAAAGAAAAAAAAAAGTTCGATGATGATTAAAACATTTCGATTGATTAACAAAATTTAGCAAAACAATAATCAGATAAATAAATAAATAGACTTATAAAGTTTGTATATTTGTCTGTCAAAGGGAAGGAAAAATTAACAAATCAGATTGTCTTGTCAGGATAATTAACTTAATCTACAATTAACCTGATATATCAAAAGGTTGTTGTTGTTGTTGTTTTGATCAATATAACGGTAAAAATAAAAGTTTTGTTTTATGAATGAATTGTTGATGTTTGAATAAAGAGATTTCCATGTTAATCCATAATCATTTAAATGTCCATTTATTGTTTAATTCCTTAATCTGGTTTGATGGATTGATGATTAATCCTAATTGATTTTGTTTCTCTTAAACTCACTCACTCTCTCGCTCTTTTTGTTTGTTATTAATTTTCGGACGATTTAATTAACTTTAGATGCTACTTTTTTAGATGAACTAATTGGTCGAGTTGCTTTGGTGGAAGTTGATGTTTGAACCTTTGGCGTGTAAGACTGTTTGTAGAAATCGCCGAACAGGAAAAGGAAAAGGATTCCATGGGCAGCTTGAAGAGAGATGAGGAACTTGGAACAGGTACAAGTTTGATCGGCGAACATGTAAAGTGAGTGGACAGTCGCGAAGCAGAATTGTACTAACTGTAATTGAGTGATATACTTTTTCCACCACAAATAGGGTTTCATGTGGGGACCAAGAGCGGAGAGAGCATAATATGAGTACATAACTGTGTGAACGAAAGCATTGATCAATGGGATGAAACCGTTATTGGTGTAAGAGGAAAACTTGAAGAAAATGTAGCACCAGAAAGGCATCATTGTGTGGTGGAAAACATGGAGCGGGGAAATGTGGGTATACTTTTTCCGAAGAACAAAATAAACAGTGTCAAGAAAATCGATAAACTTTGAGATATAATAAGTATAACCAAGATAGAATAGAACTCGATCTTGAGTTGCCGAACTTGAAGGGTCAAAAGGTCGACATTCTAATGTATCCAAGCCCCAATTGGTTCCCCACATTCCCACCAAGAAACCGATTCCATTCAAAAGTACAAGGAAAGTATTATGGGCTAACATGATTCCTCGCAGTTCGTAGGGTGGACGGTCTTTCATCATTCGTGGACCCATAACCTTAACAAAGTAAAGGTAGATAAGGGTCAATGCGATTACGTGCCAAGGTCCACCCTTTAAAAGGGGCAAATGACTAATACGATGGTCACCATAGATTTCCCAAAAATCGTGGCACCAATACTTGATCATTCCAAAAACGGCTTCCATTTTTAATTTTTGTTACAATTTACGAAGAAAAAAACAAAACAAATTTGATGATAAAGATGAATTGATGAGGTTGATGTTAGAAAATTCCGTTATAATGATTCCGTGATTAATTGATTGTGTTAATTGTTGATTAGGTCTGATGAAGATTTAACTTGCTACTTTCCTTTTTTTCTGTTCAATATTCAAGTGATTGAGTTTACAGTTGGTTGACATTCAATTTACTAATTATGATGATTATCAAGGTGAGATATTGATGAGGTAAATAAGATGTATGAATATCAATAATTGAGAAAACAAGATGATGATAATGATGAAGATAAAAATTTGTTAACGATCAATTAAATCACCTAAAAGTATTAGAGCGAATCAAAGATATTATCGAGTTTGTCGAGTTTTAATTTCTCTCTTATCGAGGTTAGATCAGTTTAAAAGAAAATCTAATGATGATTATCGACGATGATGATGATGATAATTGTCGATAACTGATGATCAGAATCCTTGATAGAACAATTAACGAATGGGAAAACACTTTTTTCTCTCTTCGACAAAAGAGAATAATTAACAATTCCAATCTTTCAAAGTTTACGATTAAATCACTAATCCCAATGGGCGAAGGATTTGATGTTAGATATTAGTTCCTAGTGTATTGTAGATGATCAAGTTGATTGTTTTGTGATCACAACTAATTTGCTTACTACAGAGAGCAAATTATCACAGATGAAGAAAAACAAAACAATCAAACGAAAACGTTGATTGTTGTAAACACTTTGATTAGATTCAAATCGTTGAATGAGATTGCAAATGATGCTTTTAGATTTTCAGAAAAGTCACTTCGAAATACTCACTTACCTGTTTCTTACTTTCTCTCTCTCTCTCTCTCTCTCTCTCTCTCTCTCTCTCTCATTATATCGCAAGGATGATTAGAGTCTGAAATCCAGTTTCCATCTCCTCCTTTCTCCAGGTAAGTTTAGTGCTCACTAATCTGTCCTCCTTTTATCTTCTCTTTCTTTTCCCTTCCCCTTTTCTCTTAATTATCATTTCGACTCTTTTTCTTTTTCTTCAAATTCCAAATACAATTTCATTCTTACCTGAATTTTTACCTCTTTCCCCTTTTGTCTTCTCTTTCTTTTCTCTCTCTCTCTCTCTCTCTCTCTCTCTCTCTCTCTCTCTCTCTCATTATATCGCAAGGATGATTAGAGTCTGAAATCCAGTTTCCATCTCCTCCTTTCTCCAGGTAAGTTTAGTGCTCACTAATCTGTCCTCCTTTTATCTTCTCTTTCTTTTCCCTTCCCCTTTTCTCTTAATTATCATTTCGACTCTTTTTCTTTTTCTTCAAATTCCAAATACAATTTCATTCTTACCTGAATTTTTACCTCTTTCCCCTTTTGTCTTCTCTTTCTTTTCTCTCTCTCTCTCAACCCTTCCCCTTTCATCTGAACTGTTTTCGAACTTAATTTCTCTCTCTCTCTCTTACTCACTCTTTCTTATTCAGGTTCAGTTTTATATCCAAAATCATGAATTTTCTTGGATAATTGTGTCTATTTATTATCTCCTGATAATAAAGATGAAAAGATTATCTTCTTTAAAGGGTCAATTATATTTATAATTTCATCTTCATCATTTTGAATCTAATTTCATTCACCACGAGTTACAAATGATTAGTTAAAAAGTATATCAGCTGATTGTGGTAAACATTAAGATAATACTAATCTAATATACTAATTGTTAATACATAAATCTGATTGAATATAACATAACTAATCTGATAAAGTAATCAACCAATCATTTGATTTTAAAACTGACAATTATAACCTAATCAGTTAAAAGCTCATTAGTTACACTTTCTAACAACAACAATAGACTAACAATTAAAATGATTAACCATTAACAAGATTAAGAAACAAACAAACAAACAAATATCCACCTTGAAGGTATTAATCAATATTAAATTCAATTGTGATGATTACAGTTTTACCGGTTGTAGATAAACAAACAATCAATTCAAGATTCAAATTGAAATGTTATAAAGAAACAACAATTGATATTATTTCACAATAAGAATCCAGGTAAACAAGGTGAACATGATTAAACCATGAACAAGGATGATGAAGATGATGAAGATGATATAATGTTTTATTTACAATCACAATTACCTGGTGTTTATCCCTCGCACCTTCAAGCACCAAGAATATCAAGTTACCCCAATAATAAGAATCATCATCATCTAAATTAGTTAAATCGTATGATATGATTAATATTCATTCATCATTCATTGAAAGTGGAAAATGTAAATCGATTCAATTTTAATAGTAATTTCGTCCTCTCTCTTGTCATTTTAACCTAAATTTGATTCTCTTTCATCATCATCATCATCATCATCTTCATGTTCTCAGTGTTATTTATATCTTTTACTATTTCGAAAGTAAAATAAAATAAAACGAAACTTTTACCTGTTGATCTTTCTAAAAGAAACTGAATATTTACCCTCAGGCGTTTAAAGAAGGAAGAAAAGATGATGAATGAAGAGAATGATGATGATGATGATAAGAGAAAGAACCGAAAAAGAGGTAAATGCTCTTTCTTATCTTCATGGTTTTAATGGTAAACATTTCTACTGGTTTTCGAACTTGTAACTCAAAAGATGACCCGACAAAACTTCATTGGACAGTCTGGACTTGACCATTAAGGTTAATGTTTATGGTCAAGGAGAAAATGATATTATCTTTTTTTTCTTGCTTCTTCTAATGGAAAAACAATAAGGATAATTAATAACTATCGAAAATGCCTCAGGCAAGTTGAACTCATCTAAAAACATGATAACCAGTTGAACACCAGAAAGGAAACAACAACAACAAGAACAATTCTCTTCATTATTATTTCAATTTCATTGAGAGATCATGATGAAGATGAAGATGAAACAAGTTGATGAATTTAAAAACCAGTAACAATCAAAGTCTATGTGAGTTTTCAATGTGTTCAAATCTTATTGATGAGATTCTGTTCTGATGTAATTAATGTCGGAATTTCCCAGCATCAAGCTTGATTAATATCATCACCATCATCATCATCATCTTCGTCATCATTATCATGATATTTATCATGATAGAATCCAGAATATCTTCCTAGATGAAAAATTCACAAGGTAAAAGTTTGAAACGATTCCAAGATTTAAATTCAGGTAGAAATGAAAAGGAAAAAATTATTTTCCTTCAAGGTAACAATCAACAACTGTTAATTACTTAAGAAATTGCTACACAATCAAAACAATTTACTAATTAAATTTGCAAAAACTATTTGATGAAATTTTCCATAGGAAAAAAAACCTCAACAATTTAAACTAAATCAAAATGAACACATGAACATCTTAGCATCGGTAATACAAATTGTTACGTTGCTGAAAAACTTTTAATTTGATTTAAAGTAACAAATTGTGTTAATCATCTTAAGCGATTTAGGTTAACAATTTAATGATAATTTACTTTTATAATCTAATTTACCATCTGATTAGCAATTTAATTATTCAACTTTCATTCCAACAAAAGGATGGTCGCCGAATTTTAGTTTTGAGTTAAGAGTTGAAACTTTGTATTTGAACCATATGAAGTCCAAATATTTATTTTTCAATCTGATCAGTAGTTTTCGAGAAAATCGAGTTCAGTTAAAACTGGTCCTTTTCTCAGCAACGATGGTTTTAGATCATGAAATTTTATTTTATCGACAACTTTCATGCCAGAAAATTAAATTTGTTTTGGTAAAAATATCAAAGTGCTCATCAATTCCGTTGTATTTAAATAAATGGACGGCGATTAGTCCCAAGTGTCGAGAATGATCTGAAACTTATTTTGAGTATCTAGTATGGGTTAACATGTGGATCGAGCACTTTTTCATTGATCAACAGTTTACGGAATGATGGCCTTTGATCTTCAAGGTAATATCTCGAAACTAAAATGATTGGAGATAAATAAATCAAATCATCGTCATTTAACCAAAGCTATCAGAAACAAAGTTTTGGCCTTAAAAGTGATGGTCAGCTGAGACTAAAGTTAATTAAAAGTTATACTACACTCAAGTTATAAACACCAAATGTTTTATGCTTGCTCGAATGAAATACTATTTCATCAAACATTGTCAAACTATTTTAGCAAAAGTGACTGTATTTTAAAACTATTGTTTCGATAGCTTTGGTTAAATGACGATGATTTGACTTATTTGACATCTCCAATCATTTTAGTTTCGAGATATTAGCCCTTGAAGATCAAAGGCCACTTTCTCATTCCGGTAAACTGTTGATCAAATGAAAAAGTGCTGATCCACGATAACCCATACTAGGATAGCCTCAAAATAAGTTTCAGATCATTCGACACTTGGGACTAATCGCCGTCCATTTATTTAAATACAACGGAATTGTCTGAACTTTGGATATTTTTACAAAACAAATTTAATTTTCTGTAAGGCATGAAAAGTTGTCGATAAAATAAAATTTCATGATCTAAAACTCATCGTTGCTGAGAAAAGTGACCTGAAGTTTTAACTGAACTCGATTTTCGAAACTACTGATCAGATCAGAAAAATAAATATATTTGACTTCATATTTGTGTACAAATACAAAAAGTTTCAACTCTTAACTCAAAACTAAAATTCGGCGACCATCCTCCTTAAGTTGCTTAAATTGTTGCTGATTGACAATTTACACTTTGATTATCATCATCAATCCTTTTCCATTGGTTGCAACAATTAACGTCGTTAATTGTGATGAAAAAAAAAGATGAATATTTATAAATTGTGATTAAGAACATGATTAAGTCTATTTATATTTCCAACTGGCCAGCGGTCATTTTGAGTTAATTTGTTTGTTGATTGTTGTTAATTGAAAACCTTAATCAACTTTAATTCACTTGTAAGCCAATACTTAGTTAATCATTATTATCAAATGATTATTATTATTAATTTTCATCAATTATCGTTTGGTGGTTTATTTTGATTAACCATCAAAGTCCATTGATCCCAGTTGATGATTACAATTTACCCTCGGGCATAATTTGATTAACAAGTTTCAAATGGTTAAACAGACAACCAAGAGACACATTTATGAAAATGACAATTTAAATAATTTAATTTTAAACTAAACTAAATTTTTTCATATTATTATTTTTAAATTAACAGTAAATTAAAAGCTAAATAAACATTTAAATTGTTGAAACTCATCGAAGTCCAAATTGATCAAACTCCTCATTAATTGATCAGAAACTATTTTATATATAAAATGACCTGACAAAATCGCGACTCATGTTTGTTTTCATCAATTCTTGTAATAGTAGCAAGAACCTTATGCCGTTTAATGTTAGTATTGATCGGATATTACAATTGTCTCATAAACTCACCTTCAAATGACCTTGAAACGCGTTTTTTCGCAAATGGTCTAAATGAAATTGACCTTTCAATATCACGATCGAATATCGCTCAAACTCATAACTTACCATTCAAGTCTTTAGGACTAAGAATTATCGAGCTGAATAGCCCTTTAGTTTTTCCTTCAGGGGAAAAAATGTCAATTCAAATGGAAAACAATGTAATTGATTTGTTTGATTTTCTTTTCGTCAACTTTGGAATTGATTTCTGAGGAAAAAGTTTAACCAATCATCGAAATTTTTTCTATTAAGTCTTCGTTCACTAATTAACAATAAAAATAATAATTTTCGAAAGTTAATTGATGATAGTTCTCTAAATACTTTAAGTTTAAGCAACGATTCTCATAATTTATTCTCAGCACGATTAGGAGGAGCTCTTCCACTTTGCCGCACTTGGAGCCATTTCGTTCAGGCATAGTTGGTGCTGGTCGTCCAGGAGGAGCGGGCGAAGATCTATATGAGTGTTTCTCGGGCACTGGTGGCCGAAGGTGGTGTTGGTTGCGATGGTCTTAACCAGTCATCTTCAACTGGTGGTGGTGTGTAAGTTGTCGCCATCGAAACACCCCCGCTGACTTTCAGCTGGTCAACTAGATTATGGATCATTTCAACTTGACGTTCCAATTGAGGATCAAGGGAGGAAACATCTTCGTTGGTAGTTTCTTCACCGTTTGTACCCTCCGCCGAAACTTTTTCAGGATGAATATCGGCTCGAAGAGAGGTCGCTTTTCATAAGTTAATATCTTCTTGTGATGAACTAAATGATAACTCAAGGTACTTGAAATCTTCAACAAACATTATCATCAATAGAATAGAAAATAATTATAACGATTGATTAATTTAATTTAGTGATTATAATCAATTGATTACAGTCAATTTTTCAGTTGGCGATAATTAACTTGCTAATCAACAGCAATTTACTCGGACAATTAGTGCTACTAAAGGTTAATCCATCATTCATGGCGTAGAATAGTTGATTAATCAATTTAATCATTAAATTGTCAAAATTTGACGAAAATTATAAAGACAATTGTTATCAACCTTGAAACAGAAACAATTTATTTAACAATCTAGGGTTTAATTTTGAGGAAAATTTCAAATGAAATCAATGTGTTGTTAGTGATTAAATTTAATTTAAATCAAGAAGTGAAAAGTTAATTGTATTTTTAACAATTAACGACGGAAAAAAAGTGGTAATAAAGGGAAGCATTTACGATCAAAAACATTAAAATCGTTAAAATTAACAATCGTTACAATCTAGTTAAGACTTAATTACAATGAAGAAGAACCATAATTAACACCGAACAATGATAATCACAAGGTCCAAGTAACAACAATTAACCAGATGAAAAAATTGGCAGAAAATAAAAATCAATCCGATCAACAATTTGATGAAATGATTTTCAATGTTGGTCAATAAATTAAAATGACCAAATTAGGTTGAGGGTCAACGGATAGTGATTAAGATTATGCCTGATTAGAAACAAAGTATGATGAAGATGAAGATGAAGATGAAGATGGAGATGGAGATGGAGATGATGAAGATAACTCTCAATTCTGAATTTGAATTGTGATGAAAATTTCGCCTCAAGGTAAAAGAAAACGATTCAATCAAAATGGTAACAACGGTGAGTGACCTCATTCACATCATGATTAAGATGATGATGAAGATGATGAAGCTCATCAAGTCACCTTTTTTTAGATTGTTTCCCTTAAATCCAGTTTCTATCATAATCACAATCAAATCATAATCATGATTAAAATTGATTCTAATTCAATGTATCCCTTTTGTTTTCATCCTTTTCCTTTTCATCATTTTCTTGGAGGTCATTTACTAAACCATAATTTTCCTTCAATCAATTGGACAATTAACTAAACTAATCTCCATCATCACCATGTAATTGTCTCATTTAATATTAATCATCGTCAATAAATGATTACAATGAAAGACAATTTAAGAAGAAGAAAATAATTTAAGTTAATATCAATAACGTCAATTGGAAAATTTTTAATCATCAGAAACAATTTCCTCTTAATTGTTGTTGGTAATAAATTAAATTGATTGTATCAACTACTGTCTATTATATTACTTGATTATCTTTCACTCTCACTTAACAATTTAACCTACAATTAATTGTAAGATAGAAAGTTAAATTAAGATGAACTACTTTTTCTAACCAACAATTAACCATTTCTGTTAATATAAATTCATTTCCACTTATTTTGTATGATCAAATTTTGAACTTGAACTAAATTGTTTGATAACTTTTGATTGTTAATTTTTGAAAAGACACATTTAAATGTTTGCAGATATTTAATTGTTTCAACACAATTAACAATTCGTTAACCAATTAATTGTTATATATATTTTTCTCTTGGTGATTGACAGTTAGTTTGGTTGGTAGTTAATTTTGAAAGTCTTCAGGTAAATATATTAATTGTAATGAAAAAAGAGATCAAGAAATTTTCACAACTTTTACCTTAATCATTATAATCTATGATTTGGACAATTAAATTATTATCTTAATCAGTAGATAGTTAATTTAGTGTATTATTTTGTATTTTAAGTTTTCTACAGTTGATTTTTGTTTTCTATTCCGTCTTAATTGTTGGCAATTGTAAGTAGATGATTGATATTGTCATTGAAAGTTGATAATGATGTTGATTGATGAATAACAATAAGTGAAATTAAATATTTGATAAGGTGAGATGATAGATTAAGGGATAACAAAGATTTGATTAAAAATAGTAATTAAGATGTTTGCAGTTGATTGTTATTTGAATTGATAGTTGATTGCTGGTCAAGCCAAAAAAAAGACATTGACACCCAAATAACAGGTAACATTTGTATAAGATTAGATTGGTAATCAAAATAATTGTGCAACAAAATTAACATGGTAAATTTGGATGAATAATTGTCCAGAGACTAAGGATAAACTGACCATGAACGATTAAAGGATAGAGACAGAAAGAGAGAGAGAGAGAGAGAAAGATGATTAAAAACAATAGGCAGTAATTAGATTGGCAATTTGAATTAAGAGGAATATGATTTTCCGGCAATTTGTTTGGCCCCAAGTTTGCTATCAATAATCAAGAACCAATTTAAGTCCTGGATTGATCTTTTTCTTGGCACTATCAGGAATTAATTGTTTGGTTATCGATGGTGATGGTGTTGGTAACATGTTCATCTTTGATTGTTGTTGTTGTTGTTGTCGTTCGGGTGGAGGTTTAAATGAGTGTTGGTGTTTAATTAGATAGGAAGAAGTTGAAAGAGCTGAAGTTGCAGCTGATGTTGTTGTGGTTGTCCGACAAGAAGATGATGATGACCAGTCAACTGTTTGGGTTGAAGTAAAATCCCAGGAAACAAAATTATCTTCATCTTTAATTTCAAAGGCACCAATTAGTGTATGTGAACAATTACCAATAAACCAATTGATACACTTTATCCATGTGAGAAGAAGTGAAAAAAGTGTAAGTAGAATCGCGAGTTTAAAACATTTATACAGTAAAAGAATCATTTCAACCTCATAAAGCCAATACACTGATTAGAATTAGAAAATTAATTAAGTTGTACAAACGAAACAATTTTAAAATTACAGAGAATAAAAAAAAAGAACAATTAATTAATTAGAAATGAAAACAATAACAAAGAAAAACAATTGACTACAAAGAGAAAGAGTTAAGGTGAAGACCAATGAGAACGAAGGAAAATCATGTGACACAAATGTGATTTTTTTCTAAAAAGAAAATTTTATTTTCTATTCTTATTTTTTATTCTCTCACTTGATAATTAATTGATTTTCTTCTTCACTAATTAACCTTCTATTCATCTAGTTCTTCTCGGTGTTAATTTAATGGAATCACGATAATCTAATCTGTGGATAATCAAAAAGTCAACTTACCTTTGGATTCTGTTTGTTATGTGCCTTTGGTTTTATCTTTTTGCTTTTCTTGTGATGTTTTGCTTTTCTAATTGTTGATTAATTGAATTGAACAATTAGTGGGAACAGTTAATTTGTTTTATGGCCTCAATGGTATTTTACAAGTAATTAAATTGTGAAGATTTGATCTTAATTAAAGCAACAGTAGCAATCATAAACAATTAATGTTTTAATCAATTGTGTTTCTCAATAACAATAACAAAATATTTTCACTTTTTTTTTGTCTTGTTTACAATTACTTTTAATTAGTGTTACCTGTTGATGGATAGACTTACCTGGCTTTGAATTGGAGGTGATATTGGAGCCAAATTATATCAGATTAACAACAATTAAAAATGATCTGTAGTTGATACAACAATCAATCTGATTTGGAGTCATGCTGATTTATAACATATTACATTCACCACTTGGAAAAGTGCATTTTTATTTGCCTCTGGATTGTGATTAGGTAATTTGATTGTTCCTTTTTTTAAGTTAATCGCAATTAACTCAATCAA
This sequence comes from Panonychus citri, assembly GCF_014898815.1. Classification (NCBI taxonomy): domain Eukaryota; kingdom Metazoa; phylum Arthropoda; class Arachnida; order Trombidiformes; family Tetranychidae; genus Panonychus; species Panonychus citri. The sequence continues at coordinate 2,082,158 of NW_026515543.1, read as the reverse complement.
TTTAAACTTGTTCTCTTTCTAATTTACTTCTATTCTCCTTCCTTCCAGGTAAATTTGAATCAATCGGTGAAATATGATGAAAATTAACGGAAAACCATTTCAACTATCGTACAGCAACAACAATAACAAATATACACACACAATTAACACTCCTGTTGATTGTGATTACATGATTAGTATACCAAACTCATGGATGACTGAAGATATTAATATGAGAAGAAGAAAAAAATTAGTTACGATTAAGTAAATGGAAACAATCACAAGATGAATTTAAATTAAGGAGAACCCATTGAATGAGGTAAGTTGAAGAAGAAGAAAAAAGTTAATTCAAAAGCAAATTGTTTACCTTAACCAATTAAGATCGTTACAATCAGTTAATTGTTACAACAATGAACCAACTCTCTATGATCAGTTTCAAATAGTTGATTAATAATCATCAACCAAATGGAAACAACAACAATAATTATCGGTTGATTGACGTATTGATTGTTGTCATTAATACTACAATTTGTTACTTATTAACATTTTTCCTTTTTCTAAATAACAATCTAAATAATCATTAAACAATTATTATATTCTATGGTGATCAACAATTTAACTAATCATCGTTAATCAGTAATCTTCAATCTTCAATCAAAAACAATAATTGAGAAAATTGTACAAATCAAAAAAAATTAAGGTTAAAGGACAAAAGTGATCGGTTAATATTCATGAAGACAATTTAAATCAACAACAATCACCAGCATAAACAATAATCAATATTGATTACCAATAAATTAATTGTTTATTAGAAAACTAATTAATCAACTTTGTAAACAAACAAATGAAAGGTTAATTTGTTTATACGCTAATTACCAATAACAGTTATCAACATTTGATTGGGTCAACTATTAACAAATTTCAATCTCATCTCCAATCAATAAATGATGATTAGTCAAAAATAATTACTAATATTATTATTGATTGGGTAATTAAGTTTTTTTTGGTAACAATTTACTAATTGTTGTAATAATCAATATTAAGGATGAAACAAAAAGGATTTAACCTGATTCCTTGTAACTGTTTCATGAGACAAGTTAATTTAGATTAAGCAAAACAATTTAGTTAATTTCTTCTTAGCTTCATCTCAATCATTTAATTCAACTTGAAATGTTTTCAACTCAATGTCTGATTGGACTATTTAACAATTAAATTAATTAGCCTAAAGGGGTTAAAGGTTAGTGGCTATTCAATGACCCAAATTGAATATTCAATAATTTACTAACAATTTACAGTTAATCTTTGTTGGAAAATTTAATATTTCTTTTCTTTATTAACTTTTGATTGTAATTAATTAACGTAATCGTTATAATCGTTTGAAAAATCAAAGTGAAAATTGTAAACAAACTTTTCCATAGCAATCAATTAATCAGAATGAACTTTCGACTTGACTAATTAATATAAACGCCATTTAACTGAACTAATCACTATCTAGATTAACTAATTGTGATTAAACTCTAATAGAATTTTTTCAGATGATTAATAATGAACAAATTCAATTGGATTGTTTTGATTTCTTCTAATGAATTCCGTTGACTGATTAACTTGAATCGGCCAATTTAATGATCGCCAATGTCCAAACTTTCACTGGAAATCATGTTCATCGTGTTTCAATTAACTAATTGCTGAATTGATGTTTCGAACTCTTTTTTTTTCATCAGCATGAATGACACAAATTAGAAGTCACTTTCCTCGAGTATTTTTTTTTCTCGACAAGATTTGATTAACCTTAAATGTCCATTGTGACATTAAATGATGAACAATGTTAAGATCATTGTGATTAAATCGAGAAACAAGTTCTAAAGTCCAAGTGTAAATTAGGTTCACTGGATTAAAAGCCTAATACAATAAGAGAATCACAATTCTTGTTGATTTGATTAACAATCAGGGAATTGAAAAGTCACTTCCTCTTATATATGTTGATCTAAAGTAACCATGAGTTGGATTAAATTGTCGATAACCTTGAATGGAAAAATTAAATTTTCCTCCTCCCTTTTGTCTTCTTATTGTTATTGTTTCAACCATTGTTAATTCTCGTGAGTTTGTAATTAAAATGATTAATTTGCTAATTATTTTCAGCCGAGAAAAATGTCCAAAAATCCAACTATTAATGAATGGAGGATATTTGATTGACCTGAAAAAAAAACCGAACTAAAAAAAAGAGGGAAAAGATAATTATTATTATTATTATATCGTAACATTAAACAATTAATGTGATTATTTCACAAACTCACCATGAAAATGTTAAGGATTAAAGTGACAAGGTTAGGTTAGTATGGAAAAGAGATAATTACTGATTAAAATTGAATATGTTCATGACCTTTAATCACCAATAGTAAGAATAAAAAAGGAATTGACAATTTTCACTTTTCTTTTTCTCACCAACTAAACATAAACACGAAGGTCGCAGTTCAACAGGTATTGATTTCGTTTCTACACCGATCAACATGTACCGATCAAATTTTACAAATACTTTTTTCAATGTTCTTCTAATAATTTTATTATTTCATTATAACATTATATCTTTAATCATTTAACCTTTTATCAAGTGATGGGCGATATTTGAAAAAAATATCATCGACAATATCGAGATCACTACATTTATGGTGTTGGAGTTAACCCGGCAGCAACACACGCAGCCATACACGTACCAAGGGCAACATTGCAAGCTATGACAGCGGCTGGTGCACTAGCTCCAAAAGTAACACCCATAGTTGCCCCTGCAGCTCCATAACAAGCAACAGCCATTGCATTACAGCCTGTTTGACAAATGCCATAGCTCAAAGGTCCACCGTTGACCAAAAAAGGGATACAAAGGAAAACGAATAAGAATTTCATCAAGGAGAACATTTTGTATCAAATTACCAAACAAAATGGACGGCAGAAAGTGAATATATCAGGTAATCAAAGGTACGAGATGAAGGCGTAGAAAAAAATGATCCAAATTAAAATCTATTGAGAAAAAAGATATAAGAAAAGAAAAGAAAACAATTAAAAAGTTGCGATTTAAAAGGTAGACATGTTTTTTGTTTTTCTCTCTTTACAAACTTTTAAATTGCTGGCGATTAATTTACAATTTAAATTTCAAGGTTAAAATGGTCAGAGATCAACTACTCACATTTAGTTATAATTGTCACTTTTCCTTCCACGTAAATAATCAAGTGAAAACAATTTAGTTGTGTTGCCTGATTAAATAAATAAGATTATCAGATTAATCTTTCAATCGATCCATCGGGAAACGCCAATTTTCTGATATTTTTCGATTCAGATTATACCCGATGCAGTATCAAAAACTGTCTTGGAATTGTAATTAACTTTAATATCTACACCTGGAATTAAAAATATTGAATAATCCATTTGTCCAGTATTGGTACCAGCCGAGTTCGGATAGACTTTAATTCCACCAGAGTTTATGGTTTGTTAATTGTTATCGATTGTTAATGAGAAAAGTCGAACGACGAGAGATAAAAAATAGTATCACCAGATTGAATTTAACACGGGAGTTTATGGACATGACGGGTTTTGGCCTTGTACTCAGAGACGATGCATTCTTCGTAGTGTAACTATCGTAATCTATTGGAAAATTAAGTAACTATTGAGAAAATTTTTTCTTTTCACTCTTTTTGTCTAGCTATTCTCACCAACTAGACATACACACAAAGGTCGCAGTTCAACAGGTATTGATTTCGTTTCTACACCGATCAACATGTACCGATCAAATTTTACAAAATTTTTTTCAATGTTCTTCTATTATTTTATTATTTCATAATAACATTACATAAATGCCATTTTTCCTGTGATGGGCGATATTTGAAAAAAATATCATCGACGAATCGATATCACTACATTTATGGTATTGGACTGCACCCGGCAGCAACACACGCAGTCTTACAAGTACCAAGGGCAGCATTACAACCAATGTAAGTGTAAGCATTAGGACCAAGAGTAACACCCATAGTTGCCCCTGCAGCTCCATAACAAGCACAAGTGGCTACATTACCCGTTTGAGCAAAGATATAACCCGAAGGTCCACCGTTGACCAAAAAAGGGATACCAAGGAAAATGAACAAGAATTTTACCAATGAGAACATTTTATATCAAATTACCAAACAAAATGGACAATGGACGAAAGAAAGTGAATATATCAGGCAATCAAAGGTACAAGATGAAAGCGAAAAAAAATAATCCAAATTAATTCTATTGAGAAAAAAATATAAGAAAAGAAAAGAATTAAAAAGTTGCGATTTAAAAGGTAGACATGTTTTTGTTTTTCTCTATTTGAAATCTTTAAATTACTGGAGATTAATTTACACTTTAAATTTCAAGGTTAAACAGGTCAGAGATCAACTACTCACATTTAGTTACAATTGTCACTTCTTCTTCCACGTAAACAATTAAATGAAATCAATTTAGTTAAGTGTTGCCTGATTAAATTAATCAGAAGCTGATTATCAGATTGATCTTTCAATCGATCCATCGGAAAAACGCCAATTTCCTGATATTTCTGAAGCCAGATTATACCCAAAACTGTCTTTGAATTGTTATGAACTTTAGTATCTAAACTTGAAATTAAAAATATTGAATAATCCATTTGTCCAGTATTAGTACCAGCCGAGGTCGAATAACGCAATCGGCTTTAAAAGATTAGACTTTAATCCATCAGTATTTAATGGTTTGTTATTTGTTAATGAGCAAAGTCTGACGAGGGATAAAAAAGTGTCACCAGATTGAATTTAATACTGGAGTCTATGGAAATGACGGGTTTTGGCCTTGTACTCAGAGACCATACATTCTTCGTACGTATAACTATCGTCATTTATTGGGAAATTAGGTAACTCTTAAGAAGAAATTTTTTTTTCTTTTCACTCTTTTTTGTTTAGTTTTCCTCACCGACTAAACATACACACGAAGGTCGCAGTTCAACAAGTATTGATTTCATTTCCACACCAATCAACATGTACCGATCAAATTTTACAAATATTTTTCAATGTTCTTTCTTTTATTATTTTATTATTTCATAATAACATTTGATAAATGCCTTTTATCAAGTGATGAGCGATATTTGAACAAAATATCATCGACGAAATCGAGATCACCCCATTTATGGTATTGGACTGAACCCGGCAGCAACACACGCAGCCATACAAGTACCAAGGGCAACATTGCAACCTATGACAGCGGCTGGTACACTAGCTCCAAAAGTAACACCCATAGTTGCCCCTGCAGCTCCATAACAAGCAACAGCGACTGCATTACAACCCGTTTGACAAATGCCATAGCTCAAAGGTCCACCGTTGACCAAAAAAGGGATACCAAGGAAAACGAACAAGAATTTCATCAATGAGAACATTTTGTATAAAATTACCAAACAAAATGGACGGCAGAAAGTGGATATATCCAGGCAATCAAAGGTACAAGATGAAGGCGAAGAAAAAAAATGATCCAAATTAAATCTATAGAGAAAAAAATATAAGAAAAGAAAACAATTAAAAAGTTGCTATTTCAAAGGTAGACATGTTTTTGTTTTTATCTCTTTACAAATCTTCAAGTTGCTGGCAATTAATTTACACTTTAAATTTCAAGGTTAAACAGGTCAGAGATCAACTACTCACATTTAATTATCCAGAGGTGTTTGCACTTACAGCATATAAGATTTCAGTATCTCCCCAGTTAAGGCTTACAAAATACACGGTGATAAGAAAGTTCGTGTGAAAGGGGTTGGGGGTCAAACCAAATTTACAAATGCAAATGTTTATCTGCGCATCTCTAACCCCCATTTTCCCTCACACGAACTTTCTTATCACCCTGTATTTTTGTAAGCTCAATTTCTCAAATTAATTCAACCTCGATTCTATGGCGCGAGCGTTTGAAAGAGCAAAAAATTGTATTCTTAAAAGGGAAGATTTTTTTTGGTGGGGAAATCAAATCAAGGTGAAGATGGAATTGGATGGTAAGGTTCAGAGCCTTAGGCTCTCATCGACCAAGAGAGAAGGTAAAATTTTGAATTATATGAGTGTCCGATGAACCTGTCTCATTGTTGACCACATCTTGAGCTTCCGATGCAAAGGAAATTGATGGTTTCAACATGGAGAAAAGTCCCCATGACTTGGAACGGAAATTGATTCCATAAAAACAGGCCAATGAAATATTGTTCCCAATAAGTTCAAAGGTACCACCAAGAATAGTTCCCTTGGTGGGCAGAGGATTACAAAGGGTGGATAGAGATGCACCCGATACAAGACGCAAAACTTTCTGCCAATGACGATGATGACGATAAATCTCATTACTCGGTGAACCAGAATCAACTAAACCCGAACCACTGGATGTTGATGTTGGTGTTGAGGGTTTAACTATGCCCGATCCTCTGGTACCTTTGTCCTTCTTGAATGTCATTATCCGTCGTTGTTGATTTGTACCTTCCGATGAGACTGATGAGTGCAAGTGAGAGTGTTTAATGCGATGGGATGAACTTGCATGTTGAGAACGATGAACATCAGTATCTTGAATATTTAACCATAATGAATCTCTACCTCGACTATTTGGAGATTTATTAAAATGACCTGAGGTTTTGATGGACGAAGTTGGTAAACCTGATTCATTAATACTCGTTGATGAACTTGATGTTGATGGTGAGGAAGATGAAGATGAAGATAAATTGTAATCTTGATCGGAGAAAATTGAATGACCAGAGATTCCTTGGTCACCCAAAAACATACGCTTCCAAATGGCCTTTCGATACCAGGCTTTAGGGAAAGCCAAAGTTTCCGTCAATCGGCGCATATCATATTTAAACGAAGCTGAACCAATGTCGCAAAGTGCTGAGAATCGTATCATAACTGTTTGATTAAGTTTGTCTTGTGATGAATGAGATGATCGGATAATTGATGGTGGGGAAGTTTCCAAGCTTAAAACGAGTCGGCGACTTCGAGAAATGTTGATCTTAACAAATTCAACTTGTAAACTAAGAGCATCTTTACGATCAGAGTTTGATTTCGGGTTAGGGAAAGATGTGGCCTCAGAAATTGATGAGCCTGGTGCTTTCTTTTGTCCACCGTATGGGTGGAAAATGTAAAGTGAAAAATCAGCAAGACAACCGGTCATACTTAGGCCACCTATCGATGTTTCCGTTTGATGTTGAGGGTGACGATAATCCGATGCTGACCTTTTATGGCCATGTTTAACGTTACCTGTTCGAGAAGGACCACAAGATGTTGAGTAGGGAAAATTTTTACCTAAAGGTTGTTGTGGTAAATTAATGTCAAGTTCATCTTGAAGTCGTTTGGATGAAAAGACAAGATCAACTGAGGGAAGTTGAAGTAAACATTCAACTCGAGAAACCGGAAGACAACTAAATCGTAGGACAGAGGGTTGCATGTGAAGGTAAACAATAACATCAACCGGAAAAGACCCATAGACAGCATATTGAGCTGGTGCCGATGTGATTAAATCAGGTCTGGCAAAATCATCGGGAGTTAACTGGTGGCCATCAGATGCAAGGGGTGAGGTTTTACCCGAGGATGAAGGTTGAGTGGAAATGGGCTCAAGTGCTTTCAAGTATATGAGGTGATCAACTCATATACTTGAGGAAACGATAATCTCGAGATTATCGTTTCCTCTGGTATTAACGTGTAACTATCTATTAGAAAATTAAGTAACTATTGAGAAAAAAATTTTCTTTTCACTCTTTTTTGTTTAGTTTTTCTCACCAACTAAACATAAACACGAAGGTCGCAGTTCAACAGGTATTGATTTCATTTCAACACCAATCAACATGTACCGATCAAATTTTACAAATACTTTTTTCAATGTTCTTCTAATAATTTTATTATTTCATAATAACATTATATCTTTAATCATTTAACCTTTTATCAAGTGATGGGAGATATTTGAAAAAAATATCATCGACGAATCGAGATCACTACATTTATGGTGTTGGAGTTAACCCGGCAGCAACACACGCAGCCATACAAGTACCAAGAGCAGTATTGCAAGCTATGACAGCGGCTGGTGCACTAGCTCCAAAAGTAACACCCATAGTTGCCCCTGCAGCTCCATAACAAGCAACAGCCATTGCATTACAGCCTGTTTGACAAATGCCATAGCTCAAAGGTCCACCGTTGACCAAAAAAGGGATACCAAGGAAAATGAATAAAATTTCATCAAGGAGAACATTTTGTATCAAATTACCAAACAAAATGGACGACAGAAAGTGAATATATCAGGTAATCAAAGGTACAAGATGAAGGCGTAGAAAAAAATGATCCAAATTAAAATCTATTGAGAAAAAAATTAAAGGAAAAGAAAACAATTAAAAAGTTGCGATTTAAAAGGTAGACATGTTTTTGTTTTTGCTCTTTACAAACTTTTAAATTGTTGGCGATTAATTTACAATTTAAATTTCAAGGTTAAACAGGTTAGAGATCAACTACTCACATTTAATTATAATTGTCACTTCTTCTTCCACGTAAACAATCAAATTAAATCAATTTAGTTTAGTCACTTAACTTAAGTGTTGCCTGATTAAAGACTAATCAATCTCTCTATCGATCATCGCTCGTTTCTGGATATTTCTCGAGATTTTATTCCCTTTCCTTTCTTTTCTCTTTCTTTTCAGGCGCTTTTATTTGAAAATTTCGACTAAAACGAACACAAACGCCACCCTTTCTTCTCTTTCTTTTTGCTCGATTATTTTAATTAGGGTCTCGACATTTGTTCACTACAAAAAAAAATTCGACTCATATCGATTCTTTATTATTCTCACAGCAACATTGCGAAAGTTAATTGTTTAAGTACATCAGTTGGAAATTCATTTGCTAACATTCACATCAAAGTCACTGAGAGCTTTTTAACCGCATATTACTGATGATCTGTTCTTTGTAAATAACTGTTTAGATTTTAATTAAATTGGGAAAATAAAAAAGTTTAGAAAATGAAAAAGTTAAATTCGAAACCAAAAGGTGTCGCTACTCACCAAAATTCTTCGAAAGTATAACTATCGTCATCTATTGGAAAATTAAGTAACTATTGAGAAGAAGAAAATTTTTTCTTTTCTCTTTCTTTTCACTTTTTTTTTGTTTAGTTGAAGTTGAACTTTTAATGAGAAAACATTGATAATTTATCTTAACTGTAATTCCAATGTGCTGATTTGACCATTTGGTCAACAACAGAAAAGAAAAGGACAATGATTATTGTTAAAATTAATTCTCACAACTGTTAATCACTTATTACGATTGTGATCAACAATTAATTTCTATTAGTGGTTCAAATGATTTACTCTCGTTATTGAGAAGAAGACAAAAAACAACAATGGTTTTAATTGATTCTCATAAGCCAATTTGTGGATTTACCAATTCGAAAGTGTATTCATCATCATCATCATCATTATCTTCACCATCAACATCATTTCATGGTGATTATTATACCATGAGAAGTGTTAATTGTGCAAATAGATCAATATTTAAACCAGTTAATTGTTCAATATCTTATTATATGAATTGGATTGTAAATATTTTGTTAAAAGTGATCATATGTTTCATTTTGATACCGATTATCATCTTACCTTTATCATCATCATCATCATCTCTAGTCCAGTCAAAACGACAACCTCCAGGTAATTAAATTAAATTGAATACAAGTATCAACAGAAAACCACCTTAACCAACTCGAGGAATTAATTGTCACAACCAAATAATTGATTAAGAATGACAGTTATAAGAATGAGCAAAGATACAAACAAAATGAGATTCAAATTAAATCACTTTAAGAAAACGTTATTCTAAATAAATGGAAACAATTTAGTTAATCGTTTTCGAGGTTAAATGTATTAACAGTCGAGAGAGAGAGAGAGAGAGAAAATAAAAATTAAACTAATCCACCAAGATTAATGTGAATTTAAAGGTAAACCACATAATAAGATGGATCATTAGATTTACTGATTAACCAAATTTAATGTTTAACCTTAATTTTCATTGAATTTCCAACATGCACCATTACCAATACACTTAAATTGATAGGCCTCAACTTTGGCGATAAGTTTAATATGGTTTATCATGGGTAGCCAAAAGGGTGGAGCTGAATTAATGAAGATGATGATGATGATGATGATGATCTTCATCAGGATAAGATGAGCAAGAAAAATTGATCCATTAAATGTTACATTAATAGAGACGCTTCTTTTTATCATAATCATCATTATCATCAACGTCAATAGAAAGTCTCAATAGAGATGATGAAGATAAGGGAATAAAATAGAGAAGCAAAAATTCAGATGGACAGAGAGTTAATATTGTTCTGACCAATGGTCAGAATATCATGATGATGAAATTTCACTGTTCTTTTAGTACTGAAAAGAGAGAGAGAGAGATGAGGATGAACAAGGAAGATGATTCAATTTCCTCTTCCTTTAATCATATTAATTGAGCGCAAATGACGATGATAATGATGATGATGATATTGTTGATTATTTAATATTATACAATAGATGATGATCTCTCTCTCTCTCTCACTCTCTCATCTTCCTTTGAGACTTAGATTAACTATTTCTCCAAGGTAATGATGCAATTCACCTTACGACACCTTCCTCATGTCAAAAACCTCCTAACATGATAGTCAAAAATTATAATCAACTATTAGAATAAAAATTTCTCCTCCTCATGAACCATTGTAATCATGATGATCATCATGAAATTCAATGAGATAACATAAAAATAAGTGAAAATTTCTCCTCATACAAAGGAAACTAGGACAGTTTTCCAGAAAATTAAATACCAAACATGATGATAAAAGTGAAGATGAAAATAAAATATATTGAATGAAAAAAAAAAGTTCTGAAACCAATAGCAACTTCTTACTGTCCAAAAAAAATTTCATTTCGATTATTATTGTTTATTAGAATTTTTTTTTTCTTCTCTTTTTATCGAAACTTTTATTTCATGATGAGCAAAAAGAAAGACAGAGGAAGAGAGATGAATCGTTCTCTTCTTGGAAAGCCTTTGGCAAGAGAAATGATGATGAAAAGATGAGAAGAGAAACATCCGGTTGAAGAAGAAAAAGTTATCTTATTGTTGTAAAGTTCTAAAGAAGAGAAAAAATTACAAATTCGATTCTTTCCAATCTTTTATCATCTTAGAACTTCATCTTCATCTTCCATCATATTATTTATCTTCTTCTTCTCTGCTCTCTAGATGTCTCATCCTCTTTTCTTTCTTACCTTTGCATCTTCATCATTTTATCATTGCCTCAGGCGCTTTTACAGGGTAACCTGTTATCTAGTAAATAAAGATATTTATCTTCATACATAATAATTTTCAGTTAATTTAATTAGTTTGATGATTATTATGATTATCATCAAATGATGACGATGATAACCTCAAACTAACTGGACACTTTGATGACATGTTGGTGAAAAACTAACCAACATGATTATCATGGTGATCTTTATGCTGAACTAATCATAACAATATATAAAATTAATACAATTATGATTAAATATTTACTTTCTAATCATTATTATTGATTATTATTACTTCCTTCTGGCAATTAATTGTTTGAATGTTCACTAATCAATCACCAATAATAACACCAAATTTCATATATTGATAATTATCACCATAATCTCACCAATACGATTTACTATTATAATACACAATAATACATTAATAGAGTTAATTAAATTAACAGTTACAAAGTTAACCAATTAATAAAATCACCAATCAACAAGGTAATAATCATAATGATACAATTGTCATATCTTAATGTATCATCATCATGTTGATGATACATTATATTGATTAGACTTGAATCAAAGTAATTACTTTTGGAATAGTTTAAATTGTAAAACTCAATCTACCTTGATGATTATATTGATTGGAAGTAATTTATTAATAGTAATAAAAATTGATGTCAATAGTTAGATAATCAATGGATGTTGATAGTAAATTATGTTACCTTTACTATGATTAGAATTTATCTTTTTTCAATATTTGGAATAGAAAAAAAAATTATTTTTTCCATCCTCATCTTTATCATTGAATACTTAGATTATCATGAATAAATCATTTTCCAGGGTAAAAAGATATGAACAAAGTAATTCATCAAAATGATAAATTTAGTTTATTGAGAGAGAGAGAGAAAAAATTCAATCTCATTTGATTCAGTTCCTAAATTGTCTGATGATTATCATTGATTTGGTTAACTTTTCCTTTGTATCTGATCAATGTAACTTTCTGCTAATTCAATGTTGGCATTTTAATGATAACAATCAAACTAAATTTCCTCCCTTTTGCCTTTTGGTTTTAAAATTTTGATTGATAAAATTAATTAACTAATTAAAAACTATTTCTCTTTGCTTGTTAATTGTTTTACCAGGAATCAACTTAATGAAAGGCCCATGGTTTGAAGAGGAACCAAGTGATACTTTAATTGTTAATCAACCAGTTAGTCTTAAGTGTAAAGTCCATGATGTTTTATCTGCCCAATTTCACTGTAATCATGGTAAGTCAATTATCACAATTAAAGTTAATCATCAACAATCAACAGCAATATGATCACATCATCATGTTAACCAAACTAATCATCTTCAAGATGAAAACTTATCCTTGAACTTGGACCATGAAAATTATTATCATTCTCATTGATTGTCCAAGAATTTTTCAATTAATAACTTAATTTAAAACGTTAATCATTAATTTTAATTGTTAACCCTTCTAATAATAAACATAATACTCATAATTTATGATATTAATCATTTTAAATTGTGAATACCTGGTTTGCTTGGATTGTAACAATTACCGTTGAAGTTTTTTTTAAAACATTTTTAATAACCTGAGCTTTTGATTACTGTTGTTAGATTAATTATCTTTGACTAGTTAACTAAATTCAGTAATCAAAATATACAATCAATTTAATTTTGTTTTTCTCAGTTTGGGTTTAACTTGTCAGGATTGATTTAATTTGCCGTTGAAATAATCAACCTTAATTGCCCTGAAGGGTCAAGAGGGTTAATTGCAATTTAAAATTAATACTTTCATCACCCGATAAACATTTTTGGTAGCCTGATGATTGGAGATGATTAAAAATTAAAATAGATTCACCATTAAGGATTAAGATTAAGACATAATGATCAAGTAAATCACCGTAATGATTAACTTGTAAATTGGTTGATTAACCCTTTTTATTATAGTTTGTTGTTGTTGTTTATTTATCAATCTTTTGATTAATTTATTAATCCAGTTTCCATGTTAAATGTTGTTTCAAATGTTTTCATGATCAATAATGATAATCATCTTCCTACTTTTCGTAATCATGATTAAGTTAATCACTTGACTTTGTCATCTCAATTAAGTTAATCAAGAGAAGATTTTTTTTTTCCTTCTCTCTCCTTGATTTTGATTAACATTTGAAGCTTTTAAATTGCTGATTTAACTTGAATCAATTTCTATATATATTTTACTCTGAAACCGATGCATAAAAAAGTCAAGATTAAATTGTTATTATCTGATGAGACAATTAGTTGATTGACTTGTATTACTCGAGAAATGATTCAAATCAAATGATGAAATCAAATTAAACATGATCATTCAGTAATCTATTGATTGTATTAATACAACATACTACAGAAAAAAAAATTTATATTAATCACTCAATAGATGATTAGTAAATTACCTTGAGAATGTAACCTGATTTCAATTATTTGATTTAAACCAATTAATTTAATGATAAATCAACAGCAATTTAAGACCCAGTTAAACAGAACAAAAATCAACTAGTTAATCCGATCTTAATCCACTGAGAATAACGAACAAGATTTAAAATGATTAATGGAAAATTAACCAACACTTAAGAAAAGAAAAAAAAAGTTTTCGAAATTGTTTCAAATGTTCAAAGTCGAAGTTTGAATTGACAAGATAAAGTGTTCACATAAGTGATTCCCATTGATGATCATTTATTGTTACATGTCACGCTATTGGAATCACCATGTAACTATTAATACAACAATGATGGTGTCGGTGGGAATCATGTGTGGGTGGTGGGGTGGGATGATGATGATGATGGTGATGAAAAGAAACAAAAAAGTTTCAAACTTGATTCAATTTTCACCAGAAAATATTGAGATAACATTGAGAGTCTTATCCAACATTGTATCAGAATTGATTGTTGTTGATGATAAATTTTGACAGTTTCAATTGAATTATAATAAATATACAAAAATCTAATTTATTGATTATTATGTAAATTAATTATTATCAACATTATGATACACAAACTAATTACTGTTTAGTCTGTTTGATTATCACCAAGTGATTAACTATTATCATCGTTTACTAATCAACATCTTAATTAACATGCATCGTTTTTTTTTTGTTGTTATCAGAACTTTTTTTTTCTTAATCATTTCAATCAACTCTGTGATTAATGGGATTGATCATTAACAAGATGATTATCATGTTTAGTTAATTATCAAAAAAGGAAGACCAAGTTTTCATTGGAAAATTGAATTTACAATTCAATCTGATTGTTAATTCATGATAACAATAGAAAACATGATCAACGTTGAATGTTAATGATAATCAATAAATCACAGTTGGTTAACAAGAGAAAATTAAATTGTATGATATTGAATATGTTCATTGAATCACAATTTAAATGATAACAATAGAGAGATAAACATGAGATTTCATGAGAGACAGAATTTAATCAACATTGAGTATTATTAGTGAACCAAATTCAATCAAATAATCAAATGAAATCAAATTTTTCCTCCCAACGGTAAATATTAACAATCAAGATGAAGAGAAGAAAAAAATTACTAAATCAAACAAATTGCAAGTGAATTAAAATCTCCTGGAACTGAATCAACTCCAATAAAGAAACAACGATGAAAACAAAAATTGATTAAAATCTAAATTGTGATTATATTAATTGAAATCGATTACGATTAAAACGATTAGATTATCATATTTAAACAATTTGTTAATCGTAATGAAAATTGTATTTAAACTCACATAAAGTTGAACAAAATTACCACAACAACAATATCATGATAATGAGGGATGAGGATGCTACTGATGATGAGGTTCCAACAGGGAGATTGAAGATAAATTAACTAATAGTAATCAGGGGAAAAAATTGAAGCTCATTTAATGTGAATTAGATTTTAAATTAACTTTCACTTTTTTTTTGTTAACATGAGAATTTGTTTTCTGGTTCCTTTTCCTATTCTATTTTTATATATCCAAAAAGTTAATAGTTAATCTTCATCTTCATCTTGATCACTTATCATTATCTTGATCCCTCTGATGATGACGAGATTTTTACTGAATCAGAATTGAACTACAAGTTGATGATTACAAATTAATTATCCGTGATAATGTTAATTGTTTATATTTAAAATGTTTCATCTTGATTATCCAGGTCATGAAGAGGATATAAGGAAACGGACAACAAGCCAGAATTACGTTGACCCTGAAACTGGACAGTTAATTGTAAGTAATTAAACATTGACAATTTACACTTAATCATCATCAGATTAACTATCACAATTATTGACTTTCTATTCTGGTTAATTAAAGTAACATAATTAATTGAGATCGATTATAATTATCATCTAAAATTAGGAAAAGTTTCCAATGTTCAATTTGGACAATTTAAAATTGGAAAATGTTTCACTTTAATTAACTTTCTCTCTCTCTATTATTTTTTAATTTAATTATGAATAAACATTTTCATCTAGTAATATATTAATTACTGTTAATTTTGTTGATAATACTATTAATGACCATTGGTTAATCTCTGTTAATTAGTTGAATGAAGATAATTATAATTTATGTTGTTTAATCAAAAAGTAAAATCAAATTTTCTGGTTCCCAATTTTGTTTTTACATTCACTTTGATTTATCTTGATTGTGTTAATTTTATTTTCTTTATTCAATCCTAATGATGATAATCATCATCATCATCAACTGAACTAATCATTACCATGAAGATAATGATAATTATGATGATATTTAGGTTCTCTCTCAATTGTAATTTGCAATTCAAACAACCCAATTGATTGTCTAGGAGATTATCAAGTTTAGCATCCTCATCATTATTTCATAAACTTTAATTCATTTACTTTCAAGTCTAATTGTTTGTGATCAATTTTGATTTCACAATTAATTCAATTGTTTCCAATTAAACAAGACTAGTTATTTATTTATTGATCAAATTATGAGAGGTTACAATTTAAATTGAATTTTCAACAATTTTTTAAACAACAAACTTTTACCCTTGTGTGTATCCATCACAATCATTTAATTATTATGATATTTAATTGTTGCTAATTTAATCATGTCACGTTAAAATAATTATTTCCTTCCTCCATTTAATTTACTTACAATGATTAAAGATTGATTAGGATTTAAATTGTAACCATTGGTTAACCTTGAATATAACATTTTCAATTGAATTTAATTTTGTCTACATGGTTGTACAATTAAGCTAATCATTAGGTTAATCAATTGAAATCAATTATATCAACATCATCATTATCATGACGATGATCATTAACTAATCAAGATGATTAAAATTTATGTAAACTTTTTACTTTTTTTTTAGACTAAACAATCAGTCAACTAAATCTGTCAATCAATCAATTGAATACAATCAACAACAACAATCAAACAATTTAAATGTCTAAGTGAAGGGAAAACTTAAATCACTGTAGACTCACAATTAACTAATCATTATCATCAATCTCAAATTGAGTTGTTAAAAAAAATCAACAAGATCCATCGTAATATTAATACAAATATTATCAAGAGCCTAATCAGATTAGTTAATCAAAGTCTCATCGTAACTAAAATGATTAGTTTTGATTAGTAAGACAGGATAATCAAGATAATCAATGATAGATAATCAAGAGGTAAAAAAAACTGCGATTAACATGATTAAATTGTTCTGATTGATCTGATCACTTGGAATCAACAATCAAACAATAAGTTAAACATAAATTAACAATTGAACCTCCAACAATTATCATATGTATTGATCATGTGTACATACTGAGGATATGCAACAATCAACCAAACAATCAACAATCAGGTTAATGATAAACGAGTACATTGATTATGATCGTAAAGATGAATCAATGGAAAGTTTTTTGCTTGTTGACAATAACAAAATACTATTACCATTGTTGGATTACCTTTACCTTTGACAGGTAAAGTGAAATAATAACAAAAGGTTAACCCTGTTGCCATAGGGTAGGGGCTGTAGGTAGCTAATAACAATGATAATACTAATACTCTTACAGAGTGACCGAATTTGTTTTTGCCCTTCAATGGGAGGATTTGTTATCATTTGTACCGTGGGAAAAAAAAGTACCAATGGATTTATATTATATACAGAGTGTATTACATGGGGACTTATGGACATACACACCTTTGGTCAGTGAGATTTGAGACACTTGAAGGAAAGACTCAAATAAGATGAAGATGATGATAATAAGATGGTGGAGATGAGGAAAAAAGTTATGGTAACTTGTATATCAAGTATTAGAAAAAAAAGCCTGAGGCCAAAATTGAATATGATCAAAGGTAAACATTACCTGGAGGGGAAACTAGATTAAGATGATTGTTCCTATTATCAAGGTAACATCTGAAATATGTATTATGTATAAAATTTGAAGAGAGGGAGGTAAGTGTATTTACCTGGATAATTTTTTCATCATCATCATCTTGCTCTCTCTCTCTCTCTCTTTCTCTTTCTTTCTTTCTTTCTCTCTTTAATTTTACCTTTTTGTCAAAGAATTGGGGGTTTTTACCTGCCTCATCTCAGCATAGGGTCAAACCCGAATTCAACATCCTTTACTTTCCTCATCTTATCATTTATCTTATCATCCATCCTCATCCATTTCCTTTCTATCAACTTTATCCAATATGTTACGATATTATTATTAATTCCCTGTTGTTAAGGTTATCATCGTTTTATCAATATGATTATGATGAAACTCAATATTATCTGTCTTGCTCTGTGTATTTATACGTGTAACTGTCAATTGAATATAAATTTATTATTAGCCAATATTATCAATCGTTCATGTGTATATATTATTACCTTTATATCATATGGTTTTATCATTATATCTCTTACCTGGATAAATGTCTCTTTCTGTTTATATTATTTATCATTTTCATTATCATTTGTTATTTATACTCATAAGGAGAGAGAGAGAATTGGGTGAATAATTGAATGGTTATTCTGTTCGAGTTGTTTCAAATTGGTCCAAAATCTTTCCTCGAAAAGTAGATCACGCGTTTCTATTATATTATTATGTTCTGAGAGAAAAATTCGAGAAAGTCACGTGACTTTTTTTCTACCTGTTCTTTGTTTACCTGGTCAATTATTACTTTCTAAAGAGATGATAAATGATGATGGTCAGTGTTTATTATTATTTTGGACATTTGCTTTTCATTCTGACTTGTTTATTTATCTCCTTTGTTTTCATCACAAAAGGTACAGTTAAGTTGTTACTCTTTGCTTACCTTTTCTGTGTATTCATAATAAATTGATTACAAGATGAAGATGATAATCTTCTTGCTCTTCCGTGTAAATAAATATATTGAATTATTTTGTGTCTTCATCTTGTCTTATTTTCCACTATCTCTCAGAATTCTTGGTGAATTGTTGATGTTTTCTCGTATTTTCTTTGCTCAACCTGTAAAAAGTTAAACATAAATCAAACATTGTAATTCATTTGTCAAGGTTAGAAACTAACTGTAAATTTTATCATGATGGTGACGATGATTAACCTGAATCTTTGCTGAATAACAAGATGTATAGTAAATGATGAGGATGAAAAGAAGATAAATTTTTCAGATTGAAAAGCTTTTTCTCCTCTCTCATTTATCTCAACCTCTTCTTGTATTGATAATATAACTGTAAATCTTTACGAGACATTTTCATGGTAAATTGAGTTTACCTGAATCCTGTTGAATGGAAGCAGAAGGAAAAAAAAAGTTCAGTAGTAAACATTGAATGTAAAAGTTTTTGGTAAACTTTTCATGATTGTTGAAAAAAGGAAACAGTGATTGAATAAGTCATGTTATATTGAAACAGGAAAAGGAAACAGTTTTTAGCTTAAAAAGTTTTCAAGTTTTCAAATTTTGGCAAAATTCAATTGTCCATCCTCATCAATTCAACATCTCATTTTCATCATCATTTTGATTGATTACAATATAATTTATATGTTTATGAGTTGAAAACTTTTCCAATGCAATTGCAGCAACATTAACATGATAAAATCAACAACAACACCAACATCAAGCTCCTCCGATGAGCATACAAAATGAAAAGCAATCAGATTAAAGGCCTTGTATTAAGCATTAGGATTTAATGATGAGGATAAAGTTTCCTTGATGAAATCAAATGAAATGATGATCAAGGTAAAAAGTGAGTGTAAATTAGTGTAAGGAAAATCAACTAAACCAACCTAACATAATATTATCATTAGTGTTACCATAGGATGAGACCAGTTTCATCTTGCAAAGATTATGTATTAAGTTTACCTTGAAAATGAGATGATGTTGATTACTTTTATCTTTCATCTTCATCCCAGAACTTGTAAATAATATCATCATCAAGAAAATGCTACACCTCTGAGAAAAAAAAACATAATATTAATAATAATAATAATAATCATCCAAGGTAATAGTAGATAATATATTTTAGGTGAGGGAAGATGAAAACTTGTATAATATCAATGCAAACTCATGAAGAGTAACAGATATATTATATTACCTGACATGATATTGATAATTCTGGTTCCATGTTAAAAACTGTAACTTGAAAAATGATTCACTGAATGGGAAATACTGAATATCCATGTTCATGAATACCTTTATTTCATTTTTTTGCATACCCACCTTTCTTTTTACTTCCTCACCTGAATTCTCATATTCAAATAATAATAATAATCATCTTAAACTCTTTCCCGTCGTAACAATTTCCTACTTCTGGTAAAGTTTGATAAACAAAAAGAACTGAACTCTCTCTCTCTCTCTCTCTCTCACCTTTATCTTCATCCTCCTGCAGGATCAATATCATATTCCCAGAACTAGGTTACATTATTTTCATTTCATTTTAAAAATGTAAAAACAATATTATTAATATTGCATAATGATGATCTTATCGATACGAGATATATTGTTGACAGGTAGAGTATTTTTATTGTTATCATGATATTATCATGATGATCAGTTGAGTTTGCAAGTTGATAGTCAATAAGCCAAAAAATATCTCATTTTGCATATTCACTTATACCTTGATCATACTAAGTATATTATCAATAATAATAATAATAGTATGAAAAAGTTTCATCTTTACTCACGGAAACTTCATGTTTGGTTTAGCCATGATAACGATTTTCTTATGAGTTTATCGTATTAGAACGTATCATGAATAGTAGTTGAACATTAATTCAATTTCGAGTCTATTTTCATCTCATCTTCTTCTTAGCATTTAAAAAGCAATTTTAAATCTTCTTCTTCTTCATTCTTATATGTATTTTTTCATCTTCTTATCATCATAGAGATACATTCACTTTCTCTTTTCTCTATCTTGATGAGATTTCCATTTTTTCATCTTATCTTTTATCTTCTTGTTCTGAATGATTCTGATGCTATTCTGTTCCCATGGTAAATTGAATAGATGGAAAACATTTGAAACATTAAAATTATTTATACGAATTGAGCATCACCCCCAACATACTAATGAAAGAAAATGAAAAATTCTGTTATTTATTCAGATGTTAATCTCTGCTCTTACCCATAAGATAATGAGTAGGATGATTTTCATTCATCCAGAATTGTTATTGCTCATTCTGGCAGAATTGATGAATCATCATCATGATATCTTAATAATTTTCCCACCCTCATGATACCACCACCATCAGAATTGAATATAAAGATATTACTATTCATCTGAATAACATTCACCCTGTTCAAATATCAACCATTGTTGATATGTTCATGTTCATGTAAATTTCATGTGAATCTCCCCCCTGTTTATTTATATATTACTCTTTCATATTATTATCATTTGAATATTGAAATCAAATTCATATTCAATAATAATAACAATAATATCACAAAAGTGGAAACCATTTGGGTGGATAAAAAAAAATCTCATGAAAGTTCAGCTTCTTAGTGAATGTATATATTGATTTGTTTGCAGAATCCAAATCTTATTGATAGAATATCAAAATTATCAAAAAGAAGAATAAAAAATTGAATTGATATTCTTATTCCAACAGTTAAAGATTGAAGATATTTCATCATCGTCATCATCATTCCATCACCTAGTTTATCATCTTTCTCTCTGTCAAATACGATAAATTTTTTCTTCCAAAAGATACAAACAAATTCTCAGAATTGAAAACGTTATTTATAACCAAACTGAAAGCAAATTCTCACATAAATATCATGGAAAATTCTGTTATTCAGATTTTCCTCATAACCACCACCCACCATTTTCTTTTCCACCCTCACGCTATTAGAACTTTTGAAATTTAATCTAAGGGTTTGTCTTGAATTTATTACCATGAAACAAGGTTGATACTTTTTCCTCATTCATCCTAATGTATTACACTTTTTATATTCAATTCCATTGAACTTCTTACATGAGCGAATGACATTTCAACGTTTTCCATTAAATCCGCAAGGTACAACCCTGTAAATCCTTTTAATCAGAATCTTTTGTCATTTTTCAGAACTTTTTTTTTCTCGAACTTCTTTTCTCATTTTCCTTTGTAAAAGTTTTTTTTTCTCTCGCATGAACTTTTCTTTTTTATTCTTCCATGAGAATATGTAAATTAGTGTAATTATGATGAACACTAACAAGCATTTCTTTTCATTTTCCTGATGATTGTTGTTCACAGTGACGATTATCAAGATAATGACGATAATGAGCATAATGATACCAATTAAATATCGAATATAAAATTAGTCTATTTACCTTTCATGATGATAAACTTTTCTCGATGTAAAAATGTTTCTTTCTATTGGGAATTGGGAACAATTTTCGGCTTATAATTGCTAATGTTCAATCTTTACTCATCCCTTTATTTTATCATCCTCATCATCTTCATCTCTATCATCAATTTAAGCTCAAATTCTGTGATGATTGAAAGCGTGGTTATCCATTGACACCCCTAATTATATGGTCTGCTTGTTGAAAAGAGAAGAAAAATTCTCTCTTGTAAAATTATCTCTATTTTTTCACTTTCTCTCTCAAGCAAACATTTTCAATCTTCCTCATCACCATCATCATCATCATCATCATATACTTGCAAGGTCCACTTCAAATGGCAAGTTATTATTATTGCAATTTAGGTTTAACTACAAATGAAAGAGTGATAACTTATCATCATCATCTTCGAGATTTTTTTGCAAAAAAAAGTTCTGATGTAAAGATGATGATGAGATTGGAATACAAATACATTGAGTTTATGACACTTTTCAATTGTAAATGTAACAGATCATCATCATAATCGTTATCATCATGATTCACTATCGACTTTTTCAGCTCGAATCATTGTCATACCTTAAATCATATATCAGAACTTTGTATTAACAAGTCATCATCATCATCATCACCATCACTATTATCATCATCATGTCAACCAGATAGATTTTTTCCTCATCTTCATCTTCCTTCAAATCTTTTCAATTTTGACAATAACAGTTTCTCCCATTATTATCATCACCATTATTATACTTACAGTTATCATGATTATGATGATTGTTATTGAATTAATATTGTACATTGTATTACCATGAGCAAGTTGATTTCTTTGTTGATTCTGACTGATTTATTCAAATTCTCAATCTGATTGATATTGTTTGTCACTTCTCACAAATGATTATTGAAATATTATTCACTATTCAATTGTAATGTATTGATTATTTGTAACATATCTACAGGGTGTGTTTGTGAACAAAGATCATGAGTTAACTTTGACTGAGATAAATGAAAGGAACAGGAATCAATTTAAAATGATGATGATTCTTGAATATTCTGATGGTGATGAGATTCATGGAGATAATGATGATGAAGAAACATCGGAAAGGATGAGAATTGACAAAAAAAAGAAGATGAATTATCTTGATTGTTATTACTGGCACATCTTTATCTTACATGTTTATCCATCATCATTATCATCAGAATCCGAATCTTGAATTATCATCATGAACCATTTTTCATCTTCTAATATGCAATGAGAATCAACAAAAACCCCAGAAGGAGAGAAAAGAACAAATCACAATTTGATAAACAATTGTAAATTCAATAGATGGAAAAACAAAGATGAGGATGAGCGGATGATGATGATGATGATGAGAAAACAAAGAGGAAGCGGAAGAAAGAAAGAGGAAGGATAGAGATGATTTCGTAAATTTTTGGGTCGAAAAAAAGTTTTCTTCTCCAAAAGTGAATATCAACATTCCCCTGTAATCCAGATTGATGATGTTGATGATTTCCAAAGTGTGAAAAGCGTGTGGCTTCATCATCATCATCATGATAATATTATCATCTCATCATCTTCATGATGATCATCATCAGCCAGTATGACATTTGAACAACATCACCCCATAGAAAAACAAAAAGAAAACCAAAAAACCTCCAACTTGAACTTTTTAAATGATATTCAATGTTTTCTTCATCCTCTCATCTTCTTGATCCTCTTTTTTTTCATCTTCAACAACGTTGTTTACATTGTCAATGGTTAATGTTTGTGATGCAAATCAATGCACAAAAATGAATAAAGTAAATTGTTCAACTTTTAGTGTTAAAATTTTCACCCAAAAATAACGGATTTAACAGATTGAATGAAAAGATTTTCTTTCATTCAGTAAATTTCATGATATATTTCATGAAGAGAGAGAGAGGAAAATATGAACAAGGCAGGCAAAGAGATTGATGTTTAATTCGTGCCTTACTATGTACACATTATGTTTACTTGTTTACTTTTCATCCTCATCATCATTATCATCACTTCTTCATCAATTTAATGTTCATTGCTTAAAGCAAGAGCTTCCTCTTCAGTCCATCTCTTGTCTTGCTCTTCATCCTCATCAACAAGAGTAACTTTTGCCAAAAATGCTGCATCAAAAGATGAAGATGAAAAAACAACAAAATCGTTCTCTCTCTCTCTCTCTCTCAGTCTCTTTCTCTCTTTCTTTCTTTTACTTTAACTTAACCAAAACATTTTCTTTTTGATATATGATACATTCATACACATCTCGAGGCTTCATGATAATGTATTTCATTTTCTCCATGATAAATTATATATCATGAATTGCAAAAGAATAAAGAAAAAAATTCTTTGTGACTCTGACCAATTCTCACTTGGCCTTTTCCTCAAATATCGAACTAGTATTTTCTTTATCATCTTCATCCATCCTCTTCCTCCTCCTTTGATAATCATTCTTGATATTATATTATCTCCAACTGACCAGGCTACTCTCTCCAACTAACTCACTCACTAATCCTCCCACTGTCCTTCACCTCCTCCTCATCCTTTTTCACCCTCAATAGAGATGATAATTTATCTTATGTAATATTATCATGAACAAGAGTCAATGATAATCTTAACTTTCTGCTCAAAGATTTAATTCTTTGTCTATTAGTATCACTATTAACTAACTGATCAATCCGTTTAATAGTTTGTTAATTTTGATACCAACCCAATAAAAGATTAGTGTTTTGTAAACTGGATTAACAATTATCCATCTTCATGTTTACCTTTAATCATGATGACAAGGGGATAAACTGTTTGTTTAATATCAATTTCCAATGTTAATCTGATTTTCGTTGAAATTTCCTCAACTTTTTGACCTCATTTTCGTTAATCATTTCAACCAATATCACCAATAATTATGTTACTATTAATATCTAAATACAAGTGTACATATATACACATTAGATGGAAAATCAATTAACTAATCGCGAATGATTAACTCTTATTTACAATTAACCAAAAAAAAAAAAGAAAAAGATTTAATCAAATCCATTTAAGATAAATCATTATGCTAATAACCAGAAATCTTTAATTAACAGGAATTAACTTGATTGTTATGATAATCTAATGGAAATAAATTGTATTAATCAACAGAATATAAGTTAAAATTGAATTGTCATCAACTAATTGTGATTAAAACATAATGTCAAGTGTTAATTATTATGATTAATTTGATTTTCTTTTTATTTATAATTACAGTTTGAATTAACACTCAATGTGAATAAAAGTGATATTGATTATTTTACAAATTCTTTGGCTTCGATAACCGCTGATAATTCAGATCATCATGGATTATTAAGTGATGAAATGTTACCCTCATCATCATCATCATCATTTGATCATCTTCTTAATCTTCATCATTCTGATCATTCATCAGATAAATTAGTATATAAATGTTGGTGCACTGCTTTTGGTGGAGCATCAAGAGTAAACATTGACAGTCGCAAGGCCTCAGTACAATTTTCATGTAAGTTCAACTTTCTCATTCTCATCTTAACCTTTAACCCTTCCCATCAATCCCACTCTATCCTTGGTGGTTACACACTTTTCTCCATTCAATTATAATCCATCCCACCCTCTTAACCTAATTGCTTCATCATCATCCCTCTTCATCCTCATCTTCATCTTCGTCCTGTTTAACTTTTCCAATATAATCTATTCACTTTCTCTCCATTCACTAATTACCATAAAATTAATTTAAGGAACCATGTACGAGCCATATAACAATCAATAAATTGTTAGACTTTTTTCCTTCTTATTCCTGATTAAACAATTTAACGAGATAATCAATAATAGTGATTATAATTGCGATATAATTACAATCCAATTTAATTTTCCAATGATTAGTTTACTAATAATAATACAAGAATTGTAGTAATCTGAGTAATCAACGAAAATTAAAGTTAATTTTTTTTTCTCTCTATCTACTAATTAAAGTGGATCGGATATAATTTATATAAATATAATTGAGTAGAAATTGTAATTAAGAGTAAACAATTAACCATGAAAAAGCAAATTACCAATTATATTTATAAGGAAAAGTAAACATTTTAATCAAAGTATAAGAAAATTCAACAATTAATATCCATGTAATTACAACTTTAAATCAATAATGTAATTAATTTTTCAGCCTGATTATCAGCTGATGATGATGATGACAAAGTAATCATCATAATCTTAATCATTAACTACAAATCAATTTACTATTATATTATTAAGATTATATTACCTTGTAATTGTCATGTAATCAATCAATAAGTATAAAGACTTTGATTTGTTATCAAGTAGTAAACATAAATCACCTTTGAGATTAACCTAAAAATGATAATGGCCAATGGTCAGTTTTAAATGTTACCACTACTACTTGTATGTTGATTTTACCCCTTGCAGGGTAAACAGTTAACCTTTTACCTTTTCATACACCCCACTGACCATAACGATCATGAAGATGACCACAAACCCGATGATAATAGTAATTGTAATTAGAGGTTAATTTCATTTTCTTTGATAAATTTTACAAACTGGACATTCAGATGAGTCCAGTTTTTTTCCTTCTTCTAATTATAATACAATTTACAACTAAATTGACAGAATCCCTGCTGACCTTAAGTCTCGACCTACTTTAAGTCCATTTGATTTTTTTTTCTTCATTTCCATCTTCCTTGTCTTCCTCATCCTCATCCTCATCCTCGTCTTTATCTTCATCCTCATCACTTTTTTTATGTAAACAATTTGAATCCATTTTAAATTTAAGGGTAAACATTGTTGTTGAATTAGTTTGAACACAATTTAAATTGCAATCAAGCAAAATCTTCCTTAATTGTAAACACATTTCAACTAAAAATATATTGTGATTAGTAAATTGTAAACAAATCATTTATTATCTTTTAAATTAATCAGTTTTTTCATCACTTTTAATGTACATTATGAATTAATAAGGTATCGAAACAATCAATCAACTTGTTACAATGTAACAATTTTCATATTAACATAACAATCAATTTAAAGACAATTAAATTAATATAAATCATCTGAGTCTTTTATTATAAATTCATATGTAAACACAATTTAGTTACCTATTGGTTGTTACCTTAACCATCAACAATCAAACTAATTGTTGTTTTTTGGTTTCTCATTGAACACAAAAAAAATAATTTGATTAATTGTGATTAGCTTTTACCAATTTAATGTACACAATTTATTTTAACATTAATTTAAAATGAGCGATATCACCTGATACAATTAATTGTAATTAAATATCAATTATCTTTATAATAGTTACAGTTAATTGCTGTTGATTAAATATTATACCTGACAGTTAATTGGGAAATGATTGTCATTAAAAGTGAAGATGATGATAATTAATTAGAGATATGATGTTGTGGTAATTAAATTGTTTCCATAACAGATAATATGTACAAATCAATCAACAATCAGCAATTATATTAGTTGATTATCATCCTGATCATTTAACTTGTTGATGATTATGTTTGTTGTTGTTGTTGTTGTTGATTAAAGTGAGTGACATTACATTCATCAAGATTGATGATGATAAAGGCAAAGATGAGGATGGAGATGAAGATGAAAAAATGATTTGTTGATTATTTACTCAATGGATGATGAGAAACAACAATCAATGAGCAAAATTCATTGATTGTGTCAATATTGAGCCAAAGAAATGAACAAATATCCAGAGAGAATTGAAAAAAAAAGTTCATTCTAATTAATTGACTTCTATTGATATTATTCAATAAATATTTCATTTGTAAATACAAAACAATCAATTACCATTGATTAGAAATGATTAATGTAATAAAGTGAAAGACAATTAAATAAATTATATCAATAATTGTTTATTATCCTTAAAGTGAGTACGATGATAAATCTAACAGTAGGAAAATTTGTTCATGAAACTTATTCAGATTCAAATGATGATTGAATTAGCATCATAACCATGAACAATGAACTTGAAAAGACAATAATAGTTACACATTTTTTTTGTTCATTCTGAACTTTCATGATGTTGATGAATGAAAACCAGTCCATGGTTATGATGATAAACAGAAATGATGAAAGTTCCTGGTGATTGGCTGACTCTGTATCTTCCCATGATTCTGATGGTGATAACAATAGATTATGATAATAATAATAACTACAGGAAGAGTTTATCTCTCATTACAATAATTGCCACGAGCTTTTGTTTCATCATCATCATCATCATTATCTTCCAGATGTGATATATGGATGAAGATGAAGAAGAGAGAAAAAAAGAAACTAATATGGAGAGAATCATCAAGTTATCATCCTCATCATCTTTACCATTTGCTATTTATGTCTCTTCTCTACTTCTCTGAAACTTATCTCATCATCTTCATCATCTTCATCATCTGTCATCTCCCTAATATTCAAGTATCTCAAATGGTTTGAAAATAATGATGAAAATGAACAAAAGTGTAAAGGTAAAAAAAACCGTTACCATGTTAACCCAATCAACTTGAAACTGGTCACTCAAAAGTTGACCATAAAAAATGTGATAATAGTCAATTCATTTTGATGATGATGATAAAGATGATGATGGTAATAATAATAACAGAGATGATCAGCATATTAAAACGATTATTTGTATAAAGAAGAGAAAAAAAGTTATCTGTCAATTTGGAAAATGTCGTTATAATAAATATACAGAAAACGGAATGGACTTGGAAACAAAAAGTAACGTCTCATATATTTTTGAAGATGTCAGAGGGAAAGATGATGAAGATGATGATGAGGATGATGAAGAGAGATTGAGAAGATTGTTGTTGAAAAATATCGACGTCAAGTTTGTCTTATTCATCTTCCCTTAGCATAATATTTCCATAGGAAATATCATCTCATTAGCATTAATTAGAAGCAGAGGAAGAGTGTTTGAGAGAGAGAGAGAGAGAGAGAAATATAAACTGACAGAGTGGGTGATGTATAGTCGGTGGGGTGGATAATGTTTTCAAGTCTTCGAGCTGTGTGAGTTTGTCTGTGTGTTTCTGCTTTGACTTTTGGGTGCTTATCATTAGTATCAAGTTGAAAACCTCATAGGAAGACAAACTGTAACCTTTGCAAATGAGATTTCCAAGTTAATTTAGTTTATCTATTTAGTCTGATTAGTTGATTTAGTTGGATAGTTATTTATTTTTCTGGATACGAAAGTGGCCTGGAGTATTTTTAGTTTGATTAGTTGTCAATTTTTGAGTAACTACCAACTAATCATAATCAATGTTAATAATCATCAGTAGTTCATTAAAAAGACAGGCAATTGACCCTCTTGACCTTTTCTCTTATTTTTTTTCTTCTTCCTTCTTCCCCTGAAAAGAAAAACAAAATCCACAAACAAGAGATTGAAATTTGATTACCTAATCATTATCATCATGATAATGATCATCATGTTTAGTAGATTAATTATTTTCTTTAAAATTCTAATAACGTTTTCTTTTTCCTTCCTCGGTGGGTTATATTATTTGAAATTCTGATTCAATTCCATGGAAACTTTTTTAGTTTCTTTTTCCTCTTCAACTTTCTTGAACAACATTTAATTCAATTTAACATTTCCACTTAGATCTTAATCATCATCATGAAAATCCTCTGAATGGTGAATGGAAATGATTGAAAATTCATTTGGTAAACTTTTTCCATTTCAGATTCTCTGAGTTCTCTCAATTTTCCAACATGGATTAATATCTAATTCTTGAAGATAATTTATCAATAACTACCCTGAAGAAAATTTCAAGTGCCCAGTATTGATAAGTGTTAGATATTATATTATATTACATGAGGAATAAGAATTGACCCTAAAAATATTTTCTCTTCCGGTCAAAGGAAACTCTATACTCATTTCATATTTGACATCATCATCATCATAATTCACTCAATGAATTTTATCAAAAGTAAATTGATGATGATGGTCATCATTTTTATCCAGAGTCAGAACTTTTTTTTATCTATTATCTTAATCTAATGGGTAAGCATAAAATGTTCAACATCTATTAGATTCCTTGAATTGTTAACAATCCTCTTGGTCACTCTCTGGAGGTTTACCACAGGTCAATCTCATGTTATCCTCCATCTCCACCTTTACCACCACCTCTCCCTCTCCCTCCTCCTCCTCCTCCTCCTATTTCAATGACAAAATCTCATGTACCACCCTCTTTATACAGAGACAATCTTATATAAGTCTTAATGGAGTTCAAATGACATCCATCATGAGACTATTAACTTATGAACAAAACGGAAACAGTTTCATGAAGTTTTTTTCTCCTTCTCATTAATTTACTTTCGCTATCATTTATTATTATTTTTCACCCAAAGAAGAAAAAAAAAATATCATATAACTCATACATACGAATAACCTATGGTCAAGTCTTGAAAAATGTCCATTGAATATTGTATAGCCCAGTAATCAGAATCTCCAATTCAATTCAATTCGTATTCAACTTACAGAATCAACTTGATTAACTTATCATGAGTTACAAGAGAAAACAACAACAAAATCAACTATTTTACACACATACAAACTGACCATTCACTGACCCATCACCTTTCATCCCTTTGTTGATAAACTGTAAACAAGAAAACAAAGTATTTGAAACAATATTTATCTAATCTTGAGTTTCTCATGATTAACCTTGATTATCAATCTCATCTCTCTTGATTAGCAGAATCACAATTGAAACAAACAAATGAGAGTACACATGATGATGATGACGATGATGATTATCTTCCTTCAACCATAACAACAAAGTTAATTTGAATAAAAACAAAGGCTTAATCCTTAATCAGTGAGCAATTTGATTCTCAATAACCTTATGACTTCTGATGAAGATTAAGGATAAAAACTAAAAGAAAACCTCTAAGAATCAATTGTAATTTACCTTCGCGTGTACCATGTTAGTGTATCATGATAATCATACAATTATTGTGATTTACTTGATTGTTAACTTGTATTTTCCCTTCACCCATTATCCTCAATATCATCAATATTATCTTCCTCTTTTACTCTCTCATGATCACCTTCATATTAAGGTCACGAAATCACTTTCACCTTACAACCTCATTTTCTTACCTATTGTGTGTCCATAGACCAAAATTCATTGAAAATTCAATGAGCGAGAGAGAGAGAGAGAGAGAAATATCCTCATGGATTACATTCATTCATTCATTCATCACGTTATCATTACTCATTGATTATATTTTGATTATTCTCATACTGATTTTCATTCATTGATTTTTTTTCCTTCCAATGAATTTTCCATCACAATTACAATTACAATCAAGTTAATCAGGAATAATCAAAGGAAAAATTTACCATGATATGTCACTTTGATTCCTTTGATTGTTAGGTGTGGTGGTTAAGCTCTGAATCTGTAAATTACATGAATTAAATATTATTATTATTTCAACTTGTGTTCCACCATCAAAGAGGATTGATCATGATAATCATGATAATATTAAAAGAGAAAACTCAATTATCTGAATGTCCATTGAATTTTTCTATCATTGGAAATCAGATAATCGTTTCCAAAGTGATCACAATCAACAGAAAAATCATTTTTCATTCATTATTATTATTGTTACAATCATTTTCTCATCATCTCCTGTCATCCTAATCTTAGAATGGAATGAGAGAGAGAGAGAGATGATTAAAGATGATGATCTTTTTGTTTCATCATTGATTTTGTATTTTCTGCTTGGAATTGTTGATTGTGTTCAATCAAGAATCATCTCGTTTGTTATTATTGATTTAATGATAGAAAACTTTTTTTTTCTTACTTAATCATCATCTAACTTTGATCAAATTATCTCCCTACAAACACACAACAAAACCACCTTCAATTGATCATCAAACTGTGTACTAACCCACTCCTCTACTCCTCCCTCTCTTTAGCATCCTCATCACAAGAGATGAAGCAACAACAACAACAACAACAAAAACAAATTCATCAAATGTCAAGTTAAATGTTATCATTAAATTTGATTCCAATGTGCATTAATATGTATAAAACTTTTCATCAAATAAGATTTGTCATCTTCAATTGCAATTGATTTTCATCTTACCAAATATCCTTTGACATCTAATTCCTAAACCTTTCATCCTAATCCTCATCCTCCCTTTCAACCTCATCATGAAAGTTACCACCCGAAAATTGTTACCAATAAAAACAATAACAATCAATTGATCTGAAATGAGTTTATTTTTAAACGGATATAATTACATTTAAAAGGATGAGAAACAACAATACCAAATATAATCTGTGTGTTAACAATTTGATGATAATCATTACTTAGCAAATTGTAACAATTGAATTGATGGTAAATGATTAGATTTAATTGCAACACTGATTCACTATCACTTTGCAATCAGATTTGTGGATAATAACATATAACAAACAATATACACTTTCAGCTCTCTCTCTCTCTCTCTCTCTCTCTCTCTGTTCAAATCCATTTAAATCCTCTCCTCGTCTTCATCGCCCTCATCCCTCTCATTCTCTCTCTCATCTTTGTCATCTTCATCTTCATCACCAGAAAATAGTATAAAAATAATATTGTTTTGTGGTTTCAGTTAAAAACCAAGAGAAAATTTTTTTCATCCTCATCTTTATTGTCCATCTTCATCTTTATCATCATCTCACCCACCCTACATTTAGATATCCATTGACTTTAACAATTTCATCCTAATAACAATATTATTAATCAAATGACGATGATAATAATAACAATCAAGAAGATGAAGATAAAAGATGATTATGATTATGATGAACAATAAAAACGTTTTCAAGATTCTCGATATTATTTCATTACATTGAGAGTCTCTCCTGTCAACAGTAATCACAATCAAACGTAATCTAAATGATATTCATTGAATGTTAATCACCGACACTCATGTTATTATACCAAGAATAAATTACTCAGTATTTACTGTTATTATTTACTCCAAGGATAAAGATTTGTTCATTTGGATTTCAGCTCTGACAGTAATAGTTTATTGTTATTTATTTCTAGATGAAGATGATATTTTATCATTATCATTATCTCTCTCTCTCTCTCTCTCTCTCTCACTTGCTATTTATTTACAATTATAACTAAATATACAATCATTGTAATCAATGTTTACCAACAAAACCATTGAAATTGTATGATGATGATAATTTTACCATGAAAATATTATCATTATACTGAATCTAATTTGAATTAAGTTTTTAGTTCGTATCATCATAATCAAAATCAAGTTTATGTTGATTTTGGTGGAAAACATTTTATCATCATCATTATCATCCAATGTATCCTCATCTCTTTTAATTTTTACATCCTCATCATGATGATAACTTTTTATTACGAAAAAAAAGTTATCACTTTTTATGATATTTAGGTTGAGTTTTTATGACTGAGAGAGAGAGAGAGGAAGATAGACTTTCTCATCATCTTTCATCATCATAATTATCATCTTAATCAACCAATTGCAATCTGGACCTAAAATCTGATTTATATTTATTACATTTGAAAACATTATCAAACCAATAAATATCATAGATGATGAAAGTTATGTTTATGTTTATTTGTTTACATTTCATTTGGAATTTGTTTTCATCATCTTTTATCATCATCTTTTTCCATGATGATACTGATGATAATTTGATGATGAAGATGAGAATAATGATAAGGATGATTGAGATGATTACAAAACATTGACTGAAAATCAATTGATCGATGTCATTGGATTAGTTTCATGTTGTTGTTGTATTAATATATGGATGCTGATGTAACTCTTGTTTCACTGTTCATTGATGATAATGATGATGATGATACAATTGAATCTTTCAACATGATCCTCATCTTCATCATCATTTGTCTTCATGTTCAGTTAAACATTTTGTTAAACTAATAATATAAAAAGAGGTTAAATTTAAACGTTTACATTGAACAACAACATAACAAGACCATTGATGTATCAATGATCCGTAATTCACTTTGAGTAATAATAGTAAAAAACATCAATGATTCTCATCCATTCATCTAACATAAACTCCTCTTCCTCATCATCGGATGAGGAAAAAGGAGCAACATGAAAATCAGTGGAAAATTTCATTTCGATTTTATCTAATACTCTTTCCGGTTTTATCTTCTTTTAATTCTTCCAATACAATTTATCTTCCTCATCCATCTAAGGGATGCTTATGTTTCCACTTTATCCTCATCTTCTTCCTCATCATCTATCTTGTCCTCTCTCTCTCTCTCTCTCTCATCATCCCATATGAACTGCATCTTTTTGTCTCATCATCTTCTATTGTCTTCTTCCTCTTTCTTTACATCTTCAATTTTTTTTTCTCTTTCTCTCCTTAAACAGTATTTATATTCATCATCCTCATCTTTTCATCATCATCTCTCCCATCGTCATAATTATCTTGCTCTTTATTTTTTGCTTCTTTTTATATTTCTAATCTTCATCTTCTTAATTTTCACTTACTTCTTGGTCTCTGTTATATTTTAACTTGTTCATTTGCTTTTTATTCATATTTCTACATTGAATATGTAATGATGCAGAAGATGAAGATGAAGATGATGGAGATGATAATATATGTTTGTGTTAGTTCATCTTCTTCCCTTCAGAATAATTTTCATGTTGAAAAATTTTATCTCTCTCTCTCTCTCTCTCTCTTATTACATATAATAAGTTTAAGTGCAAGTCATTTTCTTGTCAAGTAAAATTTTAAACAACACTTAAAGTATCATCATCATTTCCGTTTCCGTTTCTTAACAATTATTACCGATTGATGAAAGAAAGATGAATCAAGATGAATTCGATGATGTTTATCAATGATAAGTAACAATTCATTCTCGGTTCAATTGAGCACTTAGAGTTCTTTGTATGTTTCTTGTTATCAAAAAGTTTCATCTTTTTGTTAATCATCATCATCATGTTAATCTTTTCTTTTTCAAATTGTATTCCAATGAATCTCATCATCTTATTTAGATTTTCATCCTCTTCTCAATCCATCATAAGTTTCCCACTGATATTGAAAAATTTGTTTTCCCTTTGCAGTCTCATCTTTTTTTCATTATCATCTTCATCCCTCTGATACCTTGTATTGCTTCATCATCTCTTGTATACCTGAGAGATGATATTAAGTAGTACTTTCTCATCATCTTATCATCATTATCTTCAATACAAATCTACATATGCATATGACAGAGTGATAAACATCTTGACAAACCATATTAGCCTAATGTCTTTGGGTGAGAATCAATATTATACCCAAAAATATTCAAGAATTGAATCAAGTAGATTCATGGGTTGAGGGGGTGAAGAAAACAGGAAACGGAAAAGAGTCGATTTTGTGTTGATGTATCAAAAGAAACTCTCTCTCTCTCTCTCTCTCTCTCTCTCTCTCTCTCTCTCTCTCTGCATGGAGGATGATGGATGAGAAAATAGATGTAAGGCTGGAAAGAAATTGATGATTGAATGAATGGGAAGAAGATGATGAAAGAAAGAGTAAGAAAATGGAAGGAGAGAAGACAATATATACGATTCTCTTTTTCTTTTGGGTTAATATGAAGACTGAAGATGAAGATGAAGATGAAGATGAAGATGAAGATAAAAGATGAGATGATATGAAGAAAAAGAAAGAAGAAGAGAAAGAAAAAGATGCTAAACTAAAAGTGGTGAAGGATAACATAGATTTTTATTTATCTTCTCTTACTCATTTACTTTTATCTAACTTTCGCCATCTTTCTTCATCTGTATACATATATTTCCATTCAATATCCTCTAGCATCTTCATCTTTCGCCATCAACATTATCTTCATCTTCCTTCTTATCTTCTACCCTCATCTTTCAACTCCTTTTTTCTCTTTTCAAGCGTAACCTTCATTTCGCTTATTACATTAGCATTTCATTTGCGATTTTCAAGCTTCATCTGCAAAACAAAACTCTAATATAATTAATGGAAAATGACTGACCAATAGATTGACCATCAAAACAATGCAAAGAATCAACAAACAATAATTCCTATTGTGCAACTCAAGACAATATAAGATGTCTCGTGGCATCGAATGGCCATTAAGACGCTTGACCACAACACGAAAAGTTAAAATTCTAAATTACTATTGTCTGTTGTGTCCATCTTAAGGTCAAATTTCCGGTTGACACTCTCTCTCTCTTTATCTTTCACTTTGTCTTCTTCATCTTTGGAAAGACAAGAACATTTTTTTACTTTATAATTTGAGATGGAAGAAAACAAAAGAGACTCTGAAGATGACCGGATATTTGGAGATGGACATCAGGGTGAAAGAAGATGTTACAAGGAAAGTAGAAGATGATGTCAAGGGAAGATAAGGTGAACAAGATGAAAGAAGAAAATTGAAAGAAAAAGAAAAGAATAGAAAAGGAAAGGAAAAGTATCAGGGAATTTAGGTGATTGACCCATGTCCAGTTCCAAGATGAAGATAAAGTTACTAGTAAATAGAAAAGTAGAGAGAAGAGTAAATGAAAACACTTACAATTGTTGTCATTTGTTAAAATTGTTAACTAAATGTAAAAATCATTTGAGAAGCAAAACTTATCTCCATCCTCATCCTAATCATCATTAAGCAATCTAGTAATTTCTGGGAGGGTTAAATCTGGTTCCGTTATAAGATAATAATGATAATGGGACTTTGAGAAATAAACTCATTGACAAAAATGATCATCATTCTGAATCACATTTACTGTAAATAAGTAACACAACATGATTTAGATTATTGTTGCTCATTGATGCTGATTAGAGGTCAACTTATCATGAATGAAATACATTCTGTATATTCCTATAGTCTCTGGACCAGAGAGAGAGAGAGAGAGAGAGAGAGAGAGAGAGAGAGAGAGAAGATGATGATGATGGCGAGAGAACCAAGATGATGAAGGCAATCTAGATTAAGCAAACAATAAGATGAAAACATTACTGAGAAAGAGAGATGAAGATTATCTTTCTCTTCCTTAGCTTTTTTCACTTTCAGACTCTTTTTCCTTTACTCTCTTTGTATTAATACAACTTTCATTATTGATGCAAGAAGATGAAGAGAGAGAGAGAGAGAGAGAGACCTACGCATATCATCACAACAGGGAAGCCCAAAGTCAATGGTATACAGAGTTAACTTCTTACATATCATCCAAGTATCAAGAAGATGAAGATTAGATGAAGAAAAGTGGAAAAAGATAGAGATGAAAAGAAAGACAAAAAGAGAGCAAAGTT
Organism: Panonychus citri; assembly: GCF_014898815.1. Classification (NCBI taxonomy): domain Eukaryota; kingdom Metazoa; phylum Arthropoda; class Arachnida; order Trombidiformes; family Tetranychidae; genus Panonychus; species Panonychus citri. Next base: position 2,044,808 of record NW_026515543.1, on the reverse strand, counting down.
ATTTGGCCCCTACCCTGAGGAGGGCATTTTATAATCAATTATATTGTCAAACTCAGTCCACTCACTCTAATTGATTTCTCTCTCTTTCTTTTATCTTCATTCTCAAACATCTCTGGGTGTTTTCATCATTCTCATCTTCTGCATCTTCATCTTTTTATTTTGATTTTTTTTTCGAAATCAAAACGACAGCATAATAGTTACTCTTTTCTATGTATTTTATCTTCAAGATATTTTCCTTCATCTTGATTATCATCATCATCTCTCCAACTCTCTCCTTCATCTTTCCTCTCCATCAGTCCCATCTCTCAACTCATCTTATACTTTTCATCTTCATCTCCTCCTCCTCCTTCATCTCATCATCATTATCATCATTTCTTAATATATTAGATCTTTTTCTTTGTTCATTGTAACGTTAAATAGAAATACTTTTCTCAAAGTTAACCAATATTACGAATCTTGATCTCGTTTGATCTTAACAGAGATTCATCCAATTTTCACCTCATCTTCCCGCTCCCTCTCTCACTTTCTTCCTTCAAGGCATTTTCCAGGCTCCTTAATCGTAATCATTTAATATAATCGAAGATGATTTTCTCTCTTCTCTCTTGCAAACAATTTGCAAAAACTTTGATTCTTTTCCAGTTTTCAGCTTTTCTATTGTCAGAATATTTTTCTTATTCCTTTTTGATTCTCTCTCCTTCATCTTCGATCTCATTTTGATGATGATTGTGTTTTCATCTTCGTCATCAACTTTCTATCACTATTTTTCTTTCTTTCTCTCTGTGGTTTCGCTCGATTTCAAACTTTTCCACCTTCTATTCAATTCTATTCACCATTTTCTTCCTCTTCATCGTATTTTCCTTTTTCTCTTCTATTCTTTGACTTTTTTTTCTTCTTTTTTTTCTGGGTGAAAAAGAAAAAAACTCTGAAAGTCATTACATGGATCTTTACAATTCTCTTCGATCCTCTCTCCCTCTCTTTATCCTCATTCTATCTTTTTCATCGTCCTTTTTAGCATCTTCTCCATCATCTTCTCTGTATCTTTTCTTGATTTCATCAGAACCAATCGTTTCTGCATCAGTGATGGAGTTTTTTTTCCTTCTCTTGTCTCTTTGGTGAAAAATTCTTGCTCTTCCTCATTCCTTTTATCTCCTCTGGATGATGATGATGATGATGTTTCCCATTTCCTTGATCTCCTTAAAAAACTTGAAACTTTTTTTGAAACAACTGATGATGTGCTGATATCGTCATTTATGCTTCTCCATCTTTTTGTCATCCTCATCATCTCACTGACTTTTTCGCCTCGTTGGTAACCGTTTTTTAAGGCTTCTAATAGTATATTTTTTATTCTTTCCATATCCTTACCATCATCATCATCACCATAATCATCATCTTTTGTAACATGAAAATGATGATGATAAAAAAGCAAAAGAGACACCAAAAAATAACCCGAGGAAGATACGATTCCTTATAAATCACTGATTCTACTCCCATATAATCATCACCTTCCCACATCTTCCCAAACTAATATTAATCATCTTATTGGAAAATCGTCTCTAATATATAAATTATTTTGTCTTCTATTACGAAACAGGTTTCAATTGTGATGATGATTCAGCCGAAATACCAAATTGCTACAAAATTTGTGGTCCCGTTGACGGTCAATGGTCTCCTTGGACATCTTGGTCAACTTGTTCCCATGATTGTCAGCAGGTAATTTCCACGGAGTGAAACCTAAATTTGCTAAAATACAAAGAAGAAAAAATAAGAACAAGATGATAAGGGAGTATAAAAGTTAATTCGAAGCCAGAACAAGTATATGAGAGAGAGAATAAGAAAAAAAGAGCAAAAAAGTCACCATAACACCTCATAAATCATTTCTTTTCATCGATCCAACCTTTTTACTAGTTACATCAATTTCTATATAATATTATACTCTCATCATTTTCTCATCTTCTTCTTATTTTTTTACCTTTCTATCTTCGCCCATTCAACCGTCACGCTGTTTAAATTAATTAAATCTCTTCAATTCACTAATCCATATCTTATAATGACTACAAATCCAAATCTTTTCATTATTAGTTTCGTCATCGTACCTGTACAAATCCTCCAGCCAAATATGGTGGACGAGACTGTCCTGGTCCTGAATCACATGTGAAAAACTGTACTGGTGGATTGTGTCGTAAATTAGGTGAGTAACAATCAACAATGGTAACTTAGCTTATACGCTCACAATTTAAATCGTTATGGTTTGATGGTATTATATGTCATTAAATAGTAGCTGTTGTGTGTGTGTGAGGTTGAGTTAATTTTAAATACCCTGTAATCCCATACAGTGAGGGTAATATTAATACCAGGTAGAGAGAAACAGTTGCTCTGGGATAATGATGATAAATATAGTAAATATGAAGAAACAAAATGATGGAGATGATGAAGAAAAATAAAAATGATCCGTAAACGTCAAGTCTTTTTACTCTCTCTCAAGGTAGCATGAAAAATGATATCCTGGTCGCGTAGTTATTATTAGTTTTGCACAGTGGCTTTTTCCATCTTCTTTGCCATCATCATCATCATCCTTTATTATTTTCTTCTTCTTCTTTTTTTCTCTTTGATAGTCTTCTTTTAGAGAAAATTTTTCGTCTTTTTTTTTCACTTTCCTCATCTGCATTTTCCATTGCTCCATCTCCATGCTGCTGTTGAATCAAGTTCCAAAAACCATTCAGTTAATTTATGTGATGACTGAAAATCGATTTCTTGCTTTATCATCATTATCATCTTCCATAATTGATCGTTTTCATTATCGTTATAATGTTGTTGTTACAATGTTACACTTATATGTTGATGTTTTCTCTCTCTTCATCATTATCATTCCGAAAGATTATTATTTATCATCATCCTAATTGCCATTGTTATACAGTCTCATATAAATATCCATCCATTTTTACAACATAATTGCCCAATTTTAAACGTTAAATCACATCATCATCAAAATTGTTATTTATTTCCATGGGTTGATCAGTTGTATTAGAATTGTAATAACTATTTAGTAGTTGTAATGGCTGTTTAGGGTTTGGTCCTTTCTCCTCTTTCTTGAGTTGTCTCTTTCTCTTGATTCTTTTTCTTTCTTCATTGGCAAAGTTAATTCTCATCTGAATTGGTAACAAGTCCTGAGAAAAGAGAATAAATCAATTTTTAAATTAAGGTTAATTTTCTTTAAAAATAATGAGTATCCAAGTAATCAAGTTTTCTAGTAAAATTTTGTTTCTTCATATCGATATCGTGTTACAATCGTGTCATAAAAAGTTAATTTATATATCATGATGATGATGCGATTCAAATATGAATCATTTAGTAAGAAGATGAAGCGAAAGATTTTAAAAGATTAAATTAGTTACCTTTTCACGTTGGTGATTAATATAATTTTTCTTGGTTCACTTGATATTATTAATTTAGGTGAATTTCAATTAACTCGGTCAGAAGAGGATTCACAACTTCAATATCCTAAATCAAGTTCAGCATCTCCATCTGATGACCGGAAACCGGAAATATACATCTTATGCTTCGTGATTGCCATTTCAACAGCTCTTATATGTTTAGCTGTTTTCATTTACGTCCTAATGAGCCAACGTCGATACAAACAACCTGGAAGTATGATTGGTGATGATGGAGGATGCGAGGAAGATGGACAGACAATGTTACTATTGATGCAACAACAGAAACAACAAAATCAACAACAACAACTACAACAACAATTTAATCTCACACCACAACATACTCAACAAGCTCAGCAATCATCACAATCTGAATATATTTACTCAAATGAAAGTATAATTCCTAATTCAGTCAGTCCGGAGGAGAAGATGCATTTAATTAGTAGATTGAATGCTTATAATGGTAACATAATTGATCACCTAGTTGTCCGTCGAGATGCCTTACGGGCAAATTGTCCAACCATTGAGACAACCAGCCTTAATCAAACACCGAGCCATCATTCAATTTCAAGCCAATTGGGACATCAGTCAATTGGACAACAACAACAACAACAACAACAACACCAGCAAACAATGTACGTTACAAGATCTTCACCATCTCCAGCAAGTTGTTGTAATACCAACTCATCAACTCCCCGCCTTGGTAAAATGTCTTCCCGTTCTGGTGCAACACCGCCTTCATCCTCTTCAGGCAATACAACGGTCACTGCGACAAGTGAAGACGAAAATTATTATGAAAGTGAAGCAGATTATGCCGAACCTTTTGTCTCAAATTTTTCACTTTTCACTCCAGAAAGGAAACCACCTCTTCCTTCAACACGTCCTCCGTCCGCTCGAACCGATGACCATGCGTCTGAAAATAATTTAATTCGTGCCAATAACGATAATCGTCCACAACAACAACAACAACAGCAACAATCAACGGAACCCTCTTTTCTTGGAGAAACGTTATTCCTTAGATCAGCAACAAAATGGCGATGATAATGTTACCCTGAAAGAAAACAACAAGAGTTGATTAGAACAAAGGAAACAACAGTTACTAAACCATTTAATAAATCATTGTAATTAATCCAGTAAAAGAGATAATTTAACACAGGACAAAATGGACACCTGAAAATGTTGAAATCAAATGTTAAATATTAATGATAAATAGAAAAGATAGAAAACAATTAAGATTCTCATTCATTATAATCTTCCCTTTTTTATATGTACGTTAAATTATCTTTAACTTCACCATTTTCACCTTCACTTTCAATTCTTAATGATCAACAATTTATTTGTTAATTTTTAAACTTACATTTGTTTGTCCCATGTAAAGAAATAAAAAAAAACAATCACCTACAAATCCATTGTCTTCATAATCTTCAGCCATGATCATTGGTTTTCCCTCCAATTTTTTATCACTCAATTTGGCACAATTCGTTTCTTTTTCACAATTAAACAGACAACCATCATCGCCACCATCATGGTAAATTATCATCTGTACACATCACCAAGTTGAACAATTAAAAAAAAAACAAACAAAATATTAAACCAAATTTGACTCACATGAAATTGTTGAAACACAAAAAGAGTAATAAAAATGTAAAAATAATCACCAATTTGGAGGAAAACAAACAAACGGGTTAAACTAAAGATAAACTAAAAGCCTTAAAAGGACCAAGTTAACTCAGAATCTACAATCAAATGGACAGTAATGTAATAAGAATAAAAAAAAGAAATAAAATTAATCTAAATTAATCTAATTGGATTAAAAATTCTAATCTCATTTAGTTTGATGAACGAAAAAAATTTGTAAACAATTAACTGATTTTCTTTTAAGCCAAAAGTGTCGCCATCTGTTGGTGGAGAACAAAAACAAAATAGAAAAATCGAAAAGAAAATGAAACATTTGAAACTCCCACCGAACCTTCAATGGTGTCACCAGGTGACCGATTGGTAACCATTGGTTACGCCGCTGGCTTGAATTTTCAACAATTCATCTGATCAGTAAATAGATTTAAGTTTAATTAGTTGATTATTTTGTGTATTAATTTAATTGTTACAATGTCAACTTTAATTGATTTGGATGCGATCTCTGCTGGTCTACAGGCTGTTGCCAATTTAAGGTGCGAAGTTAATCAATTGTTCTATACACTAACCAATGGATTTGGTGGTCCAATGATTGACCCAACAACTTACCAACCAAGAGCCAAAGATGCTGATGAAGAAGCTGAAATCAAATTTATCACTGATATTAAACAAAATTTTGATATTATTAACAACCAGATTAAAAAATTGGAAAAGTCGTGTGAGCATTTAAATCAAAATACAAGTAACACAATTAATCTAAACATTGGTATGTTGGGGATTCTGGCTCAAGATCCTGCTCATGAAAGGGATGGTCTTTACGCAAATTTAATTTCGTGTTATCGTTGGTTTGATCGCATGCATGACTATGTCTCTCATGCTCACCATTTTTACAATATGAATAACATTTATAATAGGAATGTGCAAGGTAAGTGAAGTGATTTTCTTTCAATACAATATATGTACAATATTTTGATCTAATAATCTCTTTCTCTTTTTTACTTTTCACTTTCAGGCTCTGATACACTTCTTCGAATGAAACAAATGTCTAATAATTACAAACCACTCAAAATTGCAGGGCGTTCAACTGCATTGAGTGGTATCAACATGCCAAGTAATCAAATAGATATTTTTTTCAATTCTTTGACTCGAAATATACCCAATTTAAGTTTAAAAATTGTGAGACCTTTTGGATCCCCCACCATTGCTATATTCACACTGGACAAAGTTCTAAAATCTTTACTTTTACTCCATGGATTAATTATTGAATGGGTTGTTGTTAAAGGCATTGATGAAGATTTTTATGATGAAAATGGGAAACTTGACATTTGGTCTGAATCGAGATATGAAATATTTAAGAAAGTTTCAATCAACTGCATTTCGGCAACTCATCATTTCTCATCTCCAATTCATTACGATATTGCAGTTAAATCATGGATGGTAAGTAATCATATATTATCTTTAAATTTATGTTCTTTGATTTTTATTTCATTTTCCATTTTCTTTTTTTTACTTTAGAATTGGTTTGCATCATATCAAACCCTTTTCAACAAACCATGTCTCAAGTGCCATCAAAGAATAAACATCAATTATAAATTACCAACTTGGCGTGATTATCGCACTAGTGATGCATACCATGAAGACTGTCACTTTTAATGTTTATCAAGTTTTCTAGTAAAATTTTGTTTCTTCATATCGATATCGTGTTACAATCGTGTCATAAAAAGTTAATTTATATATCATGATGATGATGATGATGCGATTCAAATATGAATCATTTAGTAAGAAGATGAAGCGAAAAATTTTAAAAGATTAAATTAGTTACCTTTTCACGTTGGTGATTAATATAATTTTTCTTGGTTCACTTGATATTATTAATTTAGGTGAATTTCAATTAACTCGGTCAGAAGAGGATTCACAACTTCAATATCCTAAATCAAGTTCAGCATTTCCATCTGATGACCGGAAATCGGAAATATACATCTTATGCTTCGTGATTGCCATTTCAACAGCTCTTATATGTTTAGCTGTTTTCATTTACGTCCTAATGAGCCAACGTCGATACAAACAACCTGGAAGTATGATTGGTGATGATGGAGGATGCGAGGAAGATGGACAGACAATGTTACTATTGATGCAACAACAGAAACAACAAAATCAACAACAACAACTACAACAACAATTTAATCTCACACCACAACATACTCAACAAGCTCAGCAATCATCACAATCTGAATATATTTACTCAAATGAAAGTGTAATTGGTAATTCAGTCAGTCCGGAGGAGAAGATGCATTTAATTAGTCGACTGAATGCTTATAATGGTAACATAATTGATCACCTAGTTGTCCGTCGAGATGCCTTACGGGCAAATTGTCCAACAGTTGAGACAACCAGCCTTAATCAAACACCGAGCCATCATTCAATTTCAAGCCAATTGGGACATCAGTCAATCAAGTTGTTGTAATACCAACTCATCAACTCCCCGCCTTGGTAAAATGTCTTCCCGTTTTGGTGCAACACCGCCTTCATCCTCTTCAGGCAATACAACGGTCACTGCGACAAGTGAAGACGAAAATTATTATGAAAGTGAAGCAGATTATGCTGAACCCTTTGTCTCAAATTTTTCACTTTTCACTCCAGAAAGGAAACCACCTCTTCCTTCAACACGTCCTCCGTCCGCTCGAACTGATGACCATGCGTCTGAAAATAATTTAATTCGTGCCAATAACGATAATCGTCCACAACAACAACAACAACAACAATCAACTGAACCCTCTTTTCTTGGAGAAACGATATTCCTTAGATCAGCAACAAAATGGCGATGAAAATGTTACCCTGAAAGAAAATAAAAAGAGTTAATTAGATCACAGGAAACAACAGTTACTAAATCATTTAATAAATCATTGTAATTAATCCAGTAAAAGAGATAATTTAACACAGGACAAAATGGACACGTGAAAATGTTGAAATCAAATATTAATGATAAATTGAAGGATGGCCACCAGGATTAGAGTATTTAACCAAAGTCTGTCAATTGATTGTTTATCAACGTACAAAAAGTTTACGTCTTTTCCTTGTTAATAAATCAATTTAATATGAAAATGATAATCTTATCACCAGTTATCAGGTAAACTGTTGTTTTATTATACAAAAATATGATAATTTACCTTTAGACAAAAATATCAATATAATAATTATCATTTTTCCGACACTTGAAAGTTTTGTAAAATTTTGTTTTGATTTAAGATGAATTGTCATAGAAACGGTTATGTAATATCCAACTTAGGTGATTAACTGTCCATACTGACTACTTGTCACCGAAATGAATCTGTCAACTAATATACTTGAAGATATTCAATTTATTAATAATAATATCAAATCGATCACTATTTCCATGGAGAAGATTAAAAGAGAAAAGAACTTCTTTTAGAATATTTTCTCACTCAATTTCGATTCTTTCTTTTTACCGGGTGAGGAAAGTCAACATAATTGTTAACCTTTCTATCCACTTATGGCCATTTATTACTCGTCACAATCAGGAACCAATTTTGCTGGATACTCACCTTATCCACAATCGTATGGGCAACAAAATCCACCTCGATTCGGACAAAGTGGTCATCCTCCTCCTCCACCGCCGCCGATGGCACAACAACCTGTTGAAGGTGATTTTCTGGCTCCATTTCGTTGATGTTAACAATTAATCATCTATCTAAGTTTCTTTGATTATTTTTCCATATTCTTTCCAAATGTGATTAGGTGATTGGATGACCACTCCAATGACCAGTGGCTGTCCACCAGGATTAGAGTATTTGTCTCAAATTGACCAGTTACTTGTTCATCAAAAGATTGAGCTTTTTGAAGCTTTTTCCAGTTTCGAGACTAAAAATAAATATAATGTCAAAAACAGTCTGGGACAAAAAGTTTACATCGCTAAAGAGGGTAAAACCTAATTGATCTGATTGCAGACAATCAACTAATTGCTTATTTCTTGTAGAAAATGATTGTTGTACTCGAAATTGTTGTGGAACAATTAGACCTTTCGAAATGAAAATATATGATTATCAGGAGAAAGAAGTTCTCAATCTTCACCGGTTCGATCTCGAAATCTAGTTATCAATTTAGTCTCTAATTAATCCAAAATCTGATTAATTGTTTTCTCTCCAATTGACCTTAGGCCATTACGATGTCAATCATGTTGGTACCCATGTTGTTTACAGAGATTAGAGGTGACAGCTTCGGGATCGATTTGTGGTCACATTGAGCAAATTTGGTCACTTTGCGTTCCAAAGTTTATTGTCTGCGATGCAACGGGTGACATTGTCCTACGAATCGAAGGGCCTTTTTGTACCTTTGCCTTATGTCGAGATGTCCAATTTAAAGTACTTCTTAGAGACGGAATGACTCAAGTTGGTCGAATCACAAAACAATGGATTGGCCTTACTCGTGAAGCATTTACGGACGCAGATCACTTTGGTATCTCATTCCCGATAGATTTAGATGTTAATATAAAAGCAGTTCTACTCGGAGCTTGTTTCTTAATTGTATGTTTCAATTAACTGATTGTAAACAATTTACTAAAAATCTTTTCTTTCTCCCATAGGACTTCATGTATTTTGAAAAATCTGGTAAAAAATATTAATTGTTATCATCTCTTTATTTGCCTTCGGTAATTAGTGTAATTACACTGATTTACACTGATAATTTAAATAAATGGAGATTCATTTGCATAATTAATACGCAATTTAGATATTTCAACAAACCAAACAATTTATTAATTTAATTACCGTTTTTTTTTTCAAAACGATTTACAAATTCAAGGTTCAATTGTTTTCCCTTTAGCAACTTCCTCCTATTAATAACAGTTCCTTAATCAACTGATAATATTAGTTTTCACCTACAAAATCCGTTTATTGCAATTATGATTGAATCATCTCTATGGTTAAGGATATTTTAACTAAAGGATAACTTTAATTACTACTGGATGAGATTAATATGGTTAGAATTAGTTAATTGTTGAAGATAATGAAACTTTGATAGCTAGTGCGCGGTAAACAATATCGATTTGCTGGTCATGATTTTCTGATGCAAATTATCCGAAAATTTTCCAATCAATTCACAGGAAATTCAGTCGATTTAGATATGATGCAATTTGATGATTACTTAAAAGATTCAGGATTAAAGTGGGATAGAGAGAGAGAGAGAGAGAGACGGTTATGTATTTAGAATCCTTTGCATCAAAGCTCCATTCGGGACTATTTGGATTTTCGCGCAGGGAAAAAAGTTTTTCCCACTTACGTATTTTCTTAGTACTCTGTGGTTTGGAGACTACTTTTCAACAAATTAGTCCTCACATGAGTTTTGTCTAACTTTTTCTTTGGTTTGAGATTTTAATTATTAACCATCTTAAATTCAATCTGTGAGCTGTTATTTGTTTTAAAACCTTCCAGCTATTCAATGGGCGATTTTGTTGTACAATTAAAAGATTTGAATAAACCATCAAATTTTGATTGTTTAAAGGATATTGATCAATTGCTCGTCCATCAAAAGGTTGAACTTCTTGAGGCTCTTTGTGGATTTGAAACAAATAATAAATACCAAATTCTAAATAATTCTGGTGAAAAGCTTTGGAACGTTAAAGAAGGTAAGTTAATCAGTTGATTGTTGTTAAAAAACTAATTCTAATGGTCCAATTAGATCTTTTGACTTAAATTTATTCGATGATCAAAAAAATAAAATTCTAAACATAACCAGGTAAGAATAAGTTATTATTGCTCGTGAAAAAAAATCTGAATTTCAATCTCTCTCTCTGTCTTTAGGCCCCTGCGATGTCAATCTTGTTGTTATCCTTGCTGTTTACAGCGATGTGAGGTCACATCGGCTGACGGGTCCGTGTTGGGTTACATTGAGCAGGTTTGGTCTTTCTGGACTCCAAAGTTTAACGTTTGCGATGCTACCGGGGAAACGGTTCTTCGTATTGTTGGACCTTGTTGGACCTTTGGTCTGTGCTGGGATGTTGATTTTAAAGTTTATTCTTGTGACGGTGAAACTCAAATTGGTCGGATCGCTAAAAAATGGTCTGGTTGCGTGAAAGAATGTTGCACTGACGCTGATAACTTTGGTGTCTCATTCCCGATGGATTTAGATGTCAATTTAAAAGCAGTTCTACTTGGAGCTTGTTTCTTGATCGTAAGTTAATGATGAATAACTATTTTATTCCAGTTCGAGTTAACTTACAGGGGTGGAGAGAATCATTTGAGCCAAATTAAAACATTAATTTTATAAAGCACAATCAAGTTTAAGAAAATTTTTTCAGCAATTCGAATAGAATATTTAGTTGTCTTTGAATTGACGTTAAATTTGAGTGGCTTTGGACATGAATTCGAAAAAAAATTTCGAATTTTCGAAAACACTAAAAATTGAAAAATTGCAAAAATGTTATTTTTTGACTGAAATGAAAAATCGAAAATTTTTATCTTTCGATTTTCGATTTCGAAAGCATGTCCATCTTATTCTCCGTGTATGAAAACAGATATTCATCAAGTTTTTTTTCGAAAAAACTTGACCAATTTCGAAATATTCGAAAAAAACTAAAAATTTGCGACTAAAAACCCGAAAATCTTGTAATTTCACGTTTTTCAGTGTTTTCGAAAATTTGAATTTTTCGATCGATTTTTTTTCAGAAAATTTTCAAAATTGATAGTTTTCTACTCAGAATTAAATTCTCTATCTTAACCATGGAAAATAATTGATTTGCTGAGATTAATATTCAAGAAATTAATGATTGAATTTGGCTCAAATCTTTCTCTCCACACTTGTATTAATATTTAATTCATTTTCTCTTTCTCAAGGATTTCATGTATTTTGAAGAAACGCAAGTGCCATACCCACTTGCCTTTATATACGGATTTCTTTGTGGACCTAGATACACATATTAGCGATAAATACTAATTCCACCAATTTAACATTAAATTTTCTCAATTCCAACCACAATTTTATTCATTTTCATGTTTTTAAATTCTGATATTAAAGGTGCTTAATCTGAAATCTAATCCGTTCATTTGATTTCATCAATATTTTAAGAAAAGCTCTTTGTGATTTCAAGAATCCGTAGTCATGGTAACAACCAGATGAGTTCTAATTATAGTCAATGTTCCTTGATTCTTTGCTCATCGTCTAGATTTTAACTGATCGATAAATATATTATCTCTTTGGATAAAAACCCAGAATTACATCATCTTTGTCTATGAATGAATCTAGTTCGAGTTAATATTTGACCAGAATTTTGAAAAAAATTTTCACTCAATAGAATTGATAAACCAAATAATCAGTTAACTGTCATCTATTTGATGCTCTTTATTAAAGAGGATAAAAGATTAATCAATTTGTTTTAATTGTTTACAATTTATTTATGTGTTGATAGCAAAATGTCAGCTCGTTATTCACCTCGCCCATCAGTTGATTTCAATGAGTATTCACCTTATCCTCAACCTTATGGGACAACCAAACCAATACAAACTCCTTATGGTCAAGCTGATTATCCACCGTTACCACCAACACAACAACAAATTGTTTCTGGTAATTAAATTATCACAATGTCTCTGATATTATCATTAATTAACTGTCTCAATTGTCTTTAGGTGATTGGATGATTGCTCCAATTATATCTGGTTGTCCACCAGGATTAGAGTATTTAACCCAAATTGACCAGTTAATTATTCATCAAAAGGTTGAGCTTCTTGAAGTTTTGTGTGGATGTGAAACTAAAAACAAATATAAAATCAAAAATAGTTTAGGACAAAAAGTTTACACTGCAAAAGAAGGTAAACCAACAATTAGTTAATTGTCTTCAATTCGATGCTAATTCTTTGATTCACTTTTTCAAAGACTCTGATTGTTTGACTCGTAATTGCTGTGGACCAAATAGATCTTTCGAGATGAAAATGATCGATTGTCAGGAAAGAGAAGTCCTTCATTTCTATCGGTAAGATTACGATTGATTAGAGACTGAGATGATTAAGTTGAATGTTATTCTCCTTAGGCCATTAAGATGTTCATTGTGTTGCTTCCCTTGGTGCTTACAACGATTAGAGGTGACGACGTACGAGTCGATTTGTGGATTCGTTGAGCAAGTTTGGTCACTTTGGAGTCCCAAGTTCAATGTCTGTAATGCCGATGGTGAAACGGTCCTCTACATCGAGGGTCCTGGTTGTACCTTTTCCATTTGTGGTGAAGTAGAGTTTAAAGTGTTCACTTTGAATGATAAAACTCAGGTCGGTCGAATTACTAAAAAGTGGACTGGCCTTACTCGTGAGGCATTTACGGACGCTGATCACTTTGGTATCTCATTTCCAATGGAATTAGATGTTAACATAAAAGCAGTTCTGCTAGGAGCTTGTTTCTTAATTGTAAGATCTGTTGATCATAATCATCAACAATTTACTAACAATCTCTCTTTCCTTTTTAACTTTAGGATTTCATGTACTTTGAAAAACCGGCCAATGATTAACTTAATCAGATTTTTAATTGTTACTCTCCATTTGTACTTATTAAGGAAACACTGTATTATCTTCGGGATGATCACATCAATCCGCTGATTGTTAATTTAAATTGTTTGCTCAATTCTACCCATGAATAAATCTCGAGATTGCGCTGAGTTCCCTCGAATTGTTGGCCATTAATTTGATCCACTAATCGACTGAATTAAGTGAAATCATCAAGTGTTCAAACAAAACTAATAACAAAGTAAAACAGTTTCTATCAATCTCTCTCTCTCTCTCTCTCCGCGCTTTTATCTACTGATTGACAATTTTAATCGCAATTAATACTTCAATCAACGTGAAGATGGAGTAACATACGATTATTGATAATCAACCATATGAGAAGATAAAAGCGATCGTTGATAAGTTACCAATGAGAACTTTATTATTATTAAAAATATTTATTCCAATATCAAATATCCCAAGTTTCTTGATTTGTGAGTGTCAAACTGTTTTCAGCTATTGAAACTATTGAATTTATTAATATCTTCTTGTTCATACTGATCAGGAAAAGTTATTTCCAAACTCATCAATAGTTTTATTATTATTAATTTGAAATCAATTTTAATAGTTAATCACTCATTTGATTGAAAACATAACCTAAACCATAATCATGTCTACAACCCAATCACCAGAACAACAGAATCAAGAATCACTAGAAGGTAATAATTAACAGATTATGAAAATTATTTTCACCTTTTCTGGTTCCTTTGAATAACCGAATTTTTTTCATAGAAAACTGGATGGCTACTCCATCGATACCTAATTGTCCACCGGGATTAGAGTATTTAACCAAAGTCTGTCAATTGATTGTCCATCAACGTGCTAAAAAGTTTTCGTCTTTTTCTCGTTGTCATATCGAAAATCAATTCGATATTGAAAGTATCTCAGGGCAAAAGATCTACACTGCTGATGAACGTAAGTTAATTGGAAGATTGTTGAATGATTGAGTTGATTGTTATCATTAATTTTCGTATATTTTAACTTAAGAGATAACCTGTACGGGAATGTGGTGTGGATCAAGTCGATCATTCGAGATGCAAATCACCGACCAGCATGAGCGTGAAATCCTTCATTTATCTCGGTAAGATGTTCACTTAATCATTAGATTGTTACAAGCTTAGAATGAAACTCAGGTAACAAGTTTCCGATTCTTGGAAATTATTATCGTATCATCAAATTGAGATCAATTATGATCAAAGGTTAATTAGTTGGCTGAATAATGAACTTTTTTCTTGGAAAATTGAACAATATCAAAACTCAATGTTTTACTAATCAAATCAACTCAATCATTTGTCGCTCTTTTCAGGCCATTTCGATGTCAATGTTTTCCTTGTTGCCTTCAACAATTAGAAGTTTCCGCTTCTGGGTCAGTTTGTGGGTTTGTTAAAGAATCTTGGTCACCTTTTGTACCCAAATTTAGAATCTGTAATGCTGCCGGCGAAACTGTCCTCCATATCGAAGGCGCTTTTGGTGTGTTTGGATGCCGTCATGATATTGATTTCAAAATTCTTAACTCTAATAACACTCAAATTGGTAAAATTTCCAAAATGTGGATGGGCTTTTCCGGCGAGATTATTTCGGAAATTGATCACTTTAGTATCTCATTTCCAATGGATTTAGATGTTAACATAAAAGCAGTTCTGCTTGGAGCTTGTTTCTTAATTGTAAGATCAGTTAATCATCAACAACAATTTACTAATCATTTCTTTCTTTCTCCTACAGAGTTTCATGTACTTCGAAAATAATATCGCAGGATGTGGAGCGACTATAGCTTTATGTTTTCTATGAATCCACTCGAACCAAACTTGGTCCATTTGATTGCTGTTTCATTTTTGTTTCAACTTTTTTCTCGATAACCAACGACAAGAATCATTTGTTGACAATTAACTCTATTAACTAATTAACAAATTATTAATTCGTAAATTATACTGTTCAAGTCTTTTAATTTTCTTATCAATAACAATTTAAACAATTACTAAATTAAGCAATAGTTTAAATATTGAGTTGATTAATTTAAATTCGCTTTCTTGACTTTTGAGCTAATGGCCTTTGTTTTGACCTCGATTTGTCTTTCGCTCATTCAACTTTGCTTATTTGAAAATTTACCGCAACAATTAATACTACAATCAACTTGAAGATGGAGTAACATATGATCATTGATAACAATCAAATGAGAAAATAAAAACTATCGTTGATAACATAATTAATTTCAATCATTATTCCGATAAACACCCAAGGCGCTTATAAGTAAAAAGTGTCAAACTATTTTCATCCATTAAAAGAATTGAATTTTTTTCTTGTTCAGTAAAAGTTATTTCCAAACTCATCAATAGTTTTATTATTATTAATTTGAAATCAATTTTAATAGTTAATCACTCATTTGATTGAAAACACAACCTAAACCATAATCATGTCCACAACTCAATCACCAGAACAACAGAATCAACAACAACCATTGGAAGGTAATTAGCATCAGATTATGACACTTATTTTCCTCCGTTGTAAGACTCAAGATACATGTATGTCCACCAGCTCATCATTCTCACTTGCAGCTGATTTTTTTCGGCTTACTAACTTATTATTAGTCAGAAATAGATAAGTTTATTCTGAATACAATTGAATCCACTGAGCTTATGTTGATTTTTTCCACAGAAAACTGGATGGCCACCCCATCGGTACCTAATTGTCCACCGGGATTAGAGTATTTGACTCAAGTTGACCAGTTGCTTGTCCATCAGCATTTTAAAAAATTTACTTCTTTTTCTCGTTGTCATATTGAAAACCGATTCGATATCAAAAATGCTTCAGGGCAAAAGATCTACATTGCTGATGAACGTAAGTTAATTGGAAGATTGTTGAATGATTGAGTTGATTGTTATCATTAATTTTCGTATATTTTAACTTAAGAGATAACCTGTAAGGGAATGTGGTGCGGACCAAGTCGATCATTCGAGATGCAGATCACAGATCAGCATGAGCGTGAAATCCTTCATTTATCTCGGTAAGATGTTCACTTAATCATTAGATTAACTAATCACCAGTGATTAAGTAAACTGAAGTTTCTATTAATCGACTGTTACAAGCTTAGAATGAAACTCAGGTAACAAGTTTCCGATTCTTGGAAATTATTATCTTATCATCAAATTGAGATCAATTCTGATCAAAGGTTAATTTGTTGGCTGAATAATTATCATATCGTAACTCTGATAAAGTTTTTCTTGGAAAACTGAGTAACATGTTTGAACAATCAATCGATTTCAATCTCTTTTCAATTTGTTATATCTTTTTTCAGGCCATTTCGATGTCAATGTTTTCCTTGTTGCCTTCAACAATTAGAAGTTTCCGCTTCTGGGTCAGTTTGTGGGTTTGTTAAAGAATCTTGGTCACTTTTTGTACCCAAATTCAGAATCTGTAATGCTGCCGGCGAAACTGTCCTCCGTATCGAAGGGCCTTTTTGTACATTTGGATGTGGTCGAGATATTGAGTTCAAAATTTTCACTTCCAATGGTAACACTCAAATTGGTCGAATCGCCAAAAAATGGATTGGCCTTACTCGCGAGGTCCTTTCGGACATCGATCACTTTGGTATCTCATTTCCAATGGATTTAGATGTTAACATAAAAGCAGTTCTGCTTGGAGCTTGTTTCTTAATTGTAAGATCAGTTAATCATCATCAACAACAATTTACTAATTATCTCTCTTCCTCTCAGGATTTCATGTACTTTGAAGGTAATGGTTCAAGAATTGGAGCAAGTCTCGCTTTATGTTGTCTATGAATCGAAATTCGAAACCCTGACCAACGAAAGTCAATTACAATGTTCCAATGGACACACTGACCATCACAAACTTAACCTTGTCTAATTTAAGCTCTTCAATTGTCCTTTTCAACTAATTGACAATCAATTGGATTTTAAACCATTAATAATAGATGATTATATTCAAAAAAGAAAAGTTAATTTCCTTTAATTGTTCAAATTTTTATTGAAAGTAAGGGAGTGGAGTTTGTTCACAATAATATTTAACACAATTACGACAATCAACTGAAAGATGGAGCAACGTACCAGCCAAACGAAAGAGAGAAAATCAACTGACTCTCTTTTTCTTTTTTGTTCAGATTTGTTTATTTCTCTATAAACTGTAACTCTCTTTGTCTTCATTTACTTTTTTTTTTATTTTCGTTTTTCTAACACCTCAATAAATCTAATTGTAACTCTTGATTAATTAACTCTGTTGAATTTTCTTCGTGTTCCTTTGATATTACATTTGTCACAATTTCTTAGAAACAAATTTAATTGGTAAATATAAATTTTTCTTTCATCATTTCTATCAACAAATAGAAAATAGAAAATAATTTCATTTTCTAAATTCTCTTTTTCTTATTTTCTCTCATCTTTACTCTTTTGATTATTAATTTTCTTACTGATTGTGTCTTGTGTATTTCTAGAAAATCTCAGTTACTTAAATCATGTCCGGACCTTATTCAAATCAACCACCACCGATTGGCCTTGTTGGTCCACCGCCGAACGCACCACCACCAAGTTACCCTGGTTATCCACCTGCAGGTCAACCGGGCGGTTACCCACCTTACCCTCAGCCTTATGGGGCACCTCAACCAATGCAACCGCCGCCGATGCAGCCTCCTTATGGACAACCAGGTTATCCACAACCAGTGCACCAACAACAACCATTAGAAGGTAATTAACTAATCACATTTGATAATTACGATCCAATTTTCATGTGTGTTTACATTGTTTTCCTTTCATCTTGGATAACCTGTTGAATGTTGTGAAAAATGAGTTAATCCCATTGAGTAGATTCAAATTAATTCTCATGTATAATTATGATTTCACTTGATTATAATCTAAATGATTTCTATGATTTTCCCATTCATGGATCTTGATTGTGATTATAACAATAATAATAATCAAATTGTTTTTCCAGTCTATTGAAATCCATAATAATTAATATCTACTACAATTGGCAGCCATTCAGTTGACAATTATTTTGTGTCAATTTGAATAATAATTTCATCAAATGACCTGAATATCAAATACTATAAATAATTAACTCATTCTAATTTATCATCAGCACAATAATTACCTCAAACTAATCAGAAAATGTTTGACTTGAAAGCAATACGATTAATCAGCTGATATATTGAGACAAATCTTAGGCCTGAAATTATCTAATTTAGAGAGAGAAAATCATTGAGAGAAAACTATTGAATATAATTTAATTGTCTCCCCGCTCGAGAATCAATTAATTGTAACTATTATTAGGTCACTTTCCCTTGACGATTTCCTTGAGTTAATTCATGTTACCTTTATATACATGAATTGTTTTTAATGTTCATTTTGAATGAATTTTTTTTCCGGTTTTTCATTGAGAACCCACATTAAGAATGATTCATCATGTTGATTATCATGGTGATTGAACAAATTCTGACGTCAATTCTTGTTAGCAATTAAATTAAATGTATGTTGACCGGTTTAACGTGTTAAGTGTATGTGACTGTTTATTTATAAACATTGAAAGTTAAATGAGTTCCCATTCATTTAACATTAACCTCAAAAAAACAACAATACTGTTAATCAATTGTTCACTAATCACAGAATCAACTTAGTTAATTTCCTTAAATTTATATTAATATTTAGATAAATTTCCAACATATCACTTATTGATCAACCATCGGTAAATTGATTGATTGTTTATGACGAGGATAAACAATTAAGATTGTTGATATCTAAAAGTATAATTGTCACTTGGAAATAATTACAATTACAATCATCAATAATACTATCAATAAAAACTCATTAAAATGATGAACAATTGAATGTGTTGACATGTTGATTGTCAAAATCAATTTATCACTGAGACAATTACAATCATATTATTAATTGAATTGAATTTACAATTTATTAATTGTATTGATTGATTAAACAAAAAGTTATTACACCAAGATCGGCAATAGTGAAAGTCCAAATTGAATTGATCAATAGCGTGTCTAGTAAAAGTGATTAAGGTTGATTTAAAGATGACAATTAGTATTCATCAAGTAACAATCAAAACAATAACAATTAGTCACCTAATCAATTTTACTCAATCTATATCCTTTAAAGATTAAGCTTTAATGTCACAATTTAACCTTAAACTGAGTTCTTACGTTTAGGATAAAATTTTGATTGTTTGGTTTATTGTTTAATTAACTTTTCTTTTTATATTTTTCTAAAATGTTTCCAGGTAATTGGATGCCAGCACCTATGATACCTAATTGTCCACCAGGATTGGAGTATTTAACTCAAATTAATCAATTACTTGTCCATCAGAAGGTTGAACTTCTTGAGGCCTTCATTGGTTTCGAGACCAAAAATAAATATCACGTTAAAAACAGTATGGGACAAAAGGTTTACACTGCTAGTGAACGTAAGTTTAATTGTATTAATTGGAGTGTTTAATTTAAGAGTATTAATTATTGATTGTTAATTATTTCCATTCACAGAAACTGATTGTTGTACTCGAAATTGCTGTGGATCATCTCGACCTTTTGACATGAAAATCCTCGATTATCAAAAGCGGGAAGTGCTTCATTTCTACAGGTAAAATATTGATTCTAAGTTTCAACATGGAAACAAAAATATTAATGATACAAAATCATCCATGGATTATTGTGATTACCTTGAATCCTGTTTGATCAAATATAGAGATCATCATAATATCAATATCAATATATCACAATCAAATGTAAACATCCTTGCAGTTAATGCAAAGTGAACTTTCATTTAATCATTTAATCATTTATTACAACATGGAAATGATAATCAACCCTTTACAACACAATAATTAGTCTTTTAGTTACTAATATTCAATTTTGATACAACATTAATTCAGAAAGAGAGACAGGGAGAGAATACAATTTTCTTATTGATTTAAAAATGTAATTATCAATATCGATCAAAGGTTAACTCATAATCTGAATCAATATTGACTCGAAAAGGGAGACCAAACTGAGATTATTTCAGTTATTCAGATGATCCGGATGAATTTCAAGAATCATGGAGATTTACTCTTGCCAAGAAACAGATTAAATCTCTTCTTAATCTTGATTAGTCATTTCTTTGTTCTATTTCTCTTGACAATTATTAACGAATTTTTATTTTCTCGTCTTCCTTATTTTCAGACCATTACGATGTCAATCATGTTGGTTTCCATGTTGCCTTCAACGATTAGAAGTTTCCGCTTCCGGATCAGTTTGTGGATACGTTGAACAGTCTTGGTCAATTTGTTTCCCCAAATTTAGAGTCTGTAATGCCGCCGGTGAAACTGTCCTTCGTATCGAAGGACCTTTTTGTACCTTTTCCATTTGTGGGGATGTTGAATTTCATGTACTCTCTCGAGATGGTAACACTCAAGTTGGTCGAATCACCAAAAAGTGGTCTGGCCTGGCTCGTGAATTGTTCACTGACGCTGATCACTTTGGTATCTCATTCCCGATGGATTTAGATGTTAACATTAAAGCAGTTCTAATGGGAGCTTGTTTCTTGATTGTAAGTTAACAACAATCAAAAGATTACATGGATTAACAATGGCCAGTGTAATGATTAGTCACATTCATCAAATTATCACTCAGATTTAATATTTCATTTGAATCTTATCATGTAAATGATAAGATTACCTTTTGATGAGTTAGGAAAAAATATAATTCTATTCTTAATCATGAATTACACCCATTAGAAAATGGAAAGGCGTTTATTAACCTTGAAATGTTACTCAATTATCTCAATTGATAATTACGTCAATGGATGTTGATTATTTATGTTTTCACGTTTTCTTGTAAATTATTTTCATCATTTGATTCAGAAGTTAGATTGTTGATCTATTGATCAATATTATCACAATGACAAGTAATCAATTCTAACTTTTGATGAAAAAAATTCAATTTGATGATTAGTAGTTGCAATTTTTCATTCTAATCTTTGACTTACACAATATAATTAACTAATTGTTATAATTTTTCATCTATTCTCTCATAGGATTTCATGTTCTTTGAAAATTCAATTTGATTATTAGTGGTTACTATTTTTCATTCTAATCTTTGACTTACACAATATAATTAACTAATTGTTATCATTTTTCATCTATTCTCCCATAGGATTTCATGTTCTTTGAAAAAAGTGGAAACAAGGAACAAGATCGACCAGGAATGTTTGATTAATCATTTAAACTCAAATTGGAAAAGATTGGTCACAATTAAACTGAATAATTAGGCCTTTAATCTTTGCAACAATTAATCACAATCATCGTCATCAAAATCCACAAAAAAATGAGCACATTTTTACTTTAATCGTAATCATTTTTTCTTTGTAAACTCGACAATTAAGCCTAAATTGTTTACGGTTTAAACCAAATTGAAATGAGACAACTTTGAATATCAATTAATACGATAATCAATTTATCAATAAGTTTTTTTTATAAACAAACCTTATATATTATATCATTAATATCCTTAAGAAAAATGTGCAATTATCAAGGAAATTAATTAATTTACTGAGAGAAAATTTAATTTGATTGCAATTTGGTGGTTCAAATGTTGATACAGTTTGATCTTAATTGTTTACCTCTTTTTCACAAATTGTTGTGGCCAAAAACCTAAGCTAATTTATCCTCAAGCCAAAATAAGTTGTCCTTAATCACTTTGCCTCTTTGTAAATAAATTAATTGTTCACACTTTTGCTTTGATATTTTAATCAATTTCTATCTGGTAATTAATTCAATTTGTGGCCATTGTCACAATTTCGTTGTTTAAATTAATTGTGATTCTCTAATAACATAATCTGATTCTCATTCAAACGAAAACAAAAATTAGTTTATTGTTAATAATTCATTTTAATTTCTTTCTGATTTTAATTAGAACAAATTTTTCCAAATTTACTGATTAAGATTATAAATCTGATTACAATTGAATCAGGATTTATTTATTGAGATAAAGTTAAATTAAAACAATCTATTGAAAGAATAGTTTTGATCTAGAGAAATTTGATATTCAACAGTATCTTTTATGATATTATTTTGAACTGAAATTCATAAACTGTAACAATTATATTAATAAGTAGCAATTAACAAAAACAAAACAATTTATAAATTTATTATTCCCAAACTGTTAACGATCATCATGCAGTATAAGTGGTTGATGCAACTGATCCTCCACGTCCAGTCCAATTTGTATGAATATATTGACCGGGTTTGTTCAATAGTTCATAGGTGTGAGCGCCGAAAAAGTCTCGTTGAGCCTAAAAGATGAAAGTTGAGAAACAATTAGAAAAGTGATCATTTTTCAAATGGGATAATTTAATTGATTTTCACTACCTCTAATGGGAAAGTTAATTACCTGAATCAAGTTAGCGGGCAGTTTTTCTGCTCGATAACCATCATAGAAAGCAAGAGCAGTGCTAAAAGCGGGAGTTGGAATACCAAGAAGAACGGCCTGAGAAACAACATATCTCCATGATTGTTGACATGTGTGAATTGCATCTCGGAAAAATGGATCCATAAGAAGATTAGTAAGAGATGGATCCTTTTCGAAGGCTGATTTGATATTACCAAGGAAAACACTTCGAATGATACAACCACCTCTCCACATGAGAGCGATAGCTCCATAGTTGAGTTTCCATTTCAACTCACGAGCAGCTTCACGAAGTAACATAAATCCTTGAGTGTATGAGATTATCTTGGATGCATAGAGAGCCTACAATTATGAGAGAGGCAGAGAGAGAAAGAGAGATTAAAAGGAAGAAAAAAAATTATGTTAATTATGAGATGAGGGAAAAAGGAAGAGAGAGAGAGAGAAAGATAAATCGAATGATTTATAATACCAGTTACAAGTAATAAAATCACCGATCACTAATCACTAAATTAGAGATAATTAACTTTTACAAAACTGAAGAGATTCAATCAAATTATCCTCATCATTATTGTTTCATTAAATGTCTCTCTTTCTCTATTATCAATTCATTACCTTTCGTATATGCTCAATAAATTGTTTTTTATCTCCTTTATAATGAGTTTCTGAAGGTCCTTTGAGTACAGAACTTGCTTTGACTCTTTCGTCTTTTAATGAAGATAAACACCGAGCGAAAACCGATTCACCGATTAGAGTAACAGGTACACCATATTCTAGCGCTGAGATGGCTGTCCATTTACCGGTTCCCTTTTGTCCAGCTGAATCACGAATTTTATCTACCAAGGGTTTACCATCGGTATCTTTGTATTTCATTATTTCCGCTGTAATTTCAATAAGGAAAGAGTCAAGTTCACCCTTATTCCATTCATCTAAAACTTTTCCCATCTCATCACAACTTAAACCAAGACCATCTTTCATTAGGTGATAAGCTTCACAAATAAGTTGCATGTCTCCATACTCGATACCATTGTGAACCATTTTAACGAAATGTCCAGCACCATTGTCACCAACCCAATCACAACAAGGTTCTGAACCAACTTTGGCAGAGATGCTTTGGAAAATGTCTTTAACGTGAGGCCTTTTGTGTGTATGTGAGTATAAGGAGGAAAAATGGAGGAAAAAAATAACAAGCAAATTATTGATTAAAAAATTGACGTAGTTAAAAATGGATGAGGAAGCAGAAAGAACGACGAATATAACAGGAAGAGAATTTAAAAAAAGAACCAACCAAGCTTCAATATGTCCTCCAGGCATAAGAGATGGACCAAACCGAGCACCTTCCTCTCCCCCTGAGACACCGGTTCCAATGAAAAGTAAACCCTTGGCTTTAAGTTCATCGCATCTTCTTTGGGTATCTTGATACTCGGAATTACCACCGTCAATAATAATATCACCTTTCTCTAGGAAAGGAAGTAATTGTTTGATAAAATCGTCAACGGCAGATCCAGCTAAGGAAAAGAAAAGAAAAATCATTTAGAGTTAAACTTAAAGGTCAGATATAATATTAATCAATCGAAATCAAGGTCAAGGCAAGAGATGGTGATAAAAATGAGTAATTCTATTCACTACCCCATCAATTTATAGCTTAATTATATTTTTAGATTGAATAAATTTCTCTCTCATTCTCATTCTCACCAAATCTTTTTTTTTCTAAAGCAAATTGAACAAACTACTTTTTTTCACTCCTCTCCTCTCTCACTCACTTAATTTAGGTTCTTCATTGAAAAATTGACCTGATATCTACAAGTAATGATAAATATTAAATGATAATAAGATTATAGTCAGTTATCTTTCTCTCACTTGATTTACCTCTTTTCTACCAATAACTTCGTAATTATCATAACTGATCATCAAAACAAACCTTTAACTAGAAGCATAATTCGCCTGGGTTTCTTTAATTTGGCAACCATGTCTTCAAGTGATTTAGCTCCAACTATTTTGGTTCCTTTAGCTTCGTTCTCCAAAAACCGGGTTACCTTTTCAACAGTACGATTGTAAACACATACCTAAGAACCCAAATCACATAAGAAAGTAAATACATCAGATTAAATATCACAATAAGAACAAGATGAACACAATAAGGAAATCATTTTGACACTTTCACAATCACAACCCAAATAAAACAATAGAAACACCAACACAAAACAAAGGATAAAATGGCGATTCCAATGAAACCTGTAGATCACTAGATGAACATTCAGCTTACCGTAAACCCATGATCGTTCATATTAAGAACAAGATTTTGACCCATAACAGCCAAACCAATAAGAGCAATATCAGCTCTTCATGAGTGAACAAAAATCCCAATTGTAACCACAAGTACAACAAATGAATAGATGTAAATCACGTAAAGGAAAAAAAAAAAAAGAATTAATCATAACGAAGAAAAAAAAAGAATCAACTAGAGAATCAACATAAAAAAGAATCACTTACTTTTCAGGCATTTTCTATTCTCTGAGTGTATTTAAAAGCGTCAAACAAAAATCAACAGATGATGGAAAGTATAAGATGACAATTAGAGAGTAACAAGAATATAGAATTTATTAATTATCCTTCGAAAAAAAGAGAAATTAAAAAAGTCTACCCAATAAAATGAAAGAAAAAACCAACAACAACAATTTAAAATGTAAAGGGTAAAATGAGAGAAAATGTTGTGTAGTTGTTGACAATTAGTTAAATGAATAAAATCAAGTTGATCAGTTGTTTAATTGTAGAAAAAAAAGGAGAGAGTGAGTGAGAGAAGGAGAGAGAGAGAGAGAGAGTTGAAAGAATTAATTGATTAATAGAAATTAAAAAGAAAGAGAGATTTCGATTAATCCAGTTGTATGTTCACAATAAGAGAGAAAAAAAAATGAGAATTTGTTTGTTATAAAATAGAGAAATTGAATCTCCCTCTTTTTCTTTTCCTTCTCTCGTATTGTTTTCCCCCTTTTTCTCCAAAAAGAGAAACCAAACAACCAATAAGAGAGAAGAGAATAAAACAAAATTCTCTTTTTCCTTTTACCGTTACCAAGAGTCCACCTAATCTGGTGATTTCAGGTTTCCTCCTATTACCCACCCTTTGTCTCTCTCTCTCTCTCCTTTCATGCGACCTTGAAATGATTGGAACATATGACAAGAGAGTGACAAGTTAATGATCTCTCTCATTACCTGATTACCTACTCGGTCTCTTTTTCTTTCTTTCTTTCTTTTTCTCTCTCTCTCTCTTTTTAGTCCTCCTTCTTTCTCTGTCTTTCTTGTCATCATCCAGTAAAATGTCATCACCGTTTTCCATGTAATAATGTTGAGTGTCTGTAGTAGTGATAATTGGTTATTCTTGCGGTAAGTTTTTTTTCTCATTCTATTGATAATTTCATTTCAATTGTTATCGTTTAATTTTGTCTACTTTTACTGATCTTAATGTTAATTTGCTTTTGTCACCCTTTCTCTTTTTTTGTCCGATATTCAGGTTGTAGGTAAACAACAGGTAGAGTGTTATTGGTAATTGCAAGGTATCTCATTGTTTTCGCTGTTGTTTCTTTCAGTATTGTCAACTTCTTTACGGCTTTTTAGGCTAATTTTGTGATCTTATTTTTTTTGTCACGTTTATTTGGTTTGATTAATGATAAATTGTAATACACCAATTTGGATACAATTTCTGCTTGGAAAGTTCAAGATAATTTTGTCTCAATTTTTTTGTCTTTTTTTCTGCTTATCTCTTTTAGATATTACGATTAATTCTGAGAAAAATATATGTACATATTGATATTCTAATTGCAATTGAAAACTAATCATGGTCACTTTGAGAACTGTATTTCAACCTTTTGTAACCCGTTAGCCTTAATGTCAATAACCAGAAGAAAAAAAATGAATTTCGACAATAACCAAGAAGAAAGCATGATAACCTGATTCCCGTTCATCAACGAGTTTCTTTCAATTGCTGAAACATGTCATCAAACGTACGATTGGTAACTAATCCAGGAAATTAATGAATGATCATCTCATTATCTTTTCGACTGTTTTGACGTGTATTCATCATCATCATCTTCAAACAACAAAAACATCGATATTATCACTATGATTGTCGTCATTTTGTTTTTCTTTCTACTTAAATGAAGAGACTCCGTCCCTCATTTAACCAGGAAAAAGAAACAGGAAAGAAACAGCTATAAACCAGAATTTTATATAGAATCAGATTCAATTTATTGTTCTTTTTTTTGAATTACTATCATTTTATTGATCTGAACAAAAATGCAAGTGAAAATTTATCACGCTCAAGTTAATTGGTTTCACTCTGCATACAATATTTACCTTCATTGTTGGTGACAAGTCTACCAGATCAATTAACCAATCAATTTAATTCATGGAAACCAACCACATTACTTCATCATCGAAAATCATGACTTTGAACCATTCCAACTACAATTAAACCAAGATACCTTTTGTTTGACCTTAGAGGTTAATTTTCAAGTATATAAATATATTGATAAATGACTTTGGGTCCTTAAAGTCTTTTGGACCGTTTAATTATTCAAAAAGTGATGATTATGATAAAACTCAATCGATGACGATTCCAACAACAATGATGGTGAATTTACAAATTCTGGTGGATCCTCTGGTATTTGGCACGAAGTTTTCACCTCCCAAGAAAGAAAAGACTGATGAAAATCTAAGGATCCAATAGGAATGGTGGAAAAACAGAAATGTCCAGTTAATCAAATCCTAATTGTCCAGCAAAAGGAAAGGTTTGACACCTCTTACTCCACCCACATTTGTGAATCTTCAATAGTCAATGGAAAAGCCTTATGGACGAAATTAACATTCAATGATTGATAAAGTAGAGAAAATAGAGAAGATGAACCAAAATTCACTTGGGAAAAGAAATGTATCGATTTTACAATCAAATTAATGGTGGATAATCAGCATTCTCGTCATATTAATATTTGATTGATTAAACGTGAATTATTGACAAAGATTTTTATGGTTATGGTGATGATGAAGATTATCCATGAATAGATCAGATCTTTTGATCATTCTCTTTAATCAACTCTTTCCTTTCACGATTTATCATCATCTTTGGTGGAAAAGGAAAGATACCCGATGACCATGTGAATGAAAAAGGATGTAAATGAATCCCTTCATCTTCATCCGTTAATCCAATTAAATTAACTGGTAAAAGTCAAACGGTTAATCAACAACAACAATAATAATAATTTTTCAATCGGAAATGGAAAACATTTCCTTTCCATAAATACAAATACATTTAACTTCCAATGGAAACAGCAACAAACCATAAAAGATGATACATTTTCCAGGTAAATCAGTTGATTAATTAACCAATTTGACGAAAAAAAATTAACAATTGGAAAGCGATCAAACTATCAGAAATTTATCCTTGACAAAAGAAAAACTTTGTTAATGTTAAATTGTTGACAATTAAATCGATTTCAATCCAACATTGACCTTATTATCACAATTAACTGTCTGATAATCAGTTAATTGTGATAGTTTGTAATTACTAAAATTAAATATTCTAATAACTTATTTATCGTAACAAATGATATTAACTTAATTGTTACCATTATCGTTACTTTTCTGGCAGCAATTAACTTGACATTTGATAAACAATTAAGGAAAATTATCTATTGAACAATTTAAACAACCCATTGATTTAATTGTTAATTTAACTACAAATTAACCAACACAAAGTGTTACCATAATGTTTTCAATTGTATTAAACATTTCAAGGAATCACAATTAACCATAACCTTAACTGCCTTTGAATACACAAAATGATTGCAATACTTAATCGTTAACAAGATAATTAAGTGACTTTTAATTCAATCAAATCAAAAGCAAAACAAAAACAAAACAATTAACAAACACATTAAGATTTCCAATACCATTGGATGTCCAGTTTTTCTTGACCATTTGCTCACTATTGATGAGATACGATAACCGAATTTAAATTGCAAGCAAATAACATAATCATACTACAATTTTCCAAGACAAACTAAACAATCGAGACAACGAAAAAAATTAATCAGTTGATTAAATTGATCAATGAATTAATTACTTACAGAAACAATGATGTCTCTTTTCACTACGAAAAAATCACCGACTGGAATACCGATTTCTGGATTATTAAGTCGATCAAGTATCTCGAAAGTCTAAAGAGATAATGAGAATTAAAATTAGTTAATTGTCTTCATTTGGTTGTTGATTGTTAATTTCACCTTTAAATTTGGTGTCGAGAAACGATAATTACAAGTTCGAGAACGATACAAAAGTTTTGTCAGCTTAAAGTGTAACAATTTACTCTGTGAGAAGACAATTGATTTAAATTGAATTCGATGGATTTTTTTCTCTTACCGCAGAGTTAAAATTTCCAACATTGTACCAAGTGAAACTCGCAAAGATAATGATGGGAATTCCGGCAGAACTCATGAGGAATGAGAAATTATCGGAGATAATATTGACCATGGAACCTAAAAATATCGTCATGTCACAAAAAATCGAAGTGATAATTAGAAAGAAAAACATTAATGTTCTAATGTCCGAAAACCACTGGTCACTCTCATTATAGAATCGAATTATTTTCCTATTGATTTTAATCAATTTTCTATCGAAATTGTTACAATTAATTGACAAATCATCAACTTTATCGTTTAAGCTTTTCAGTTGAAAATGGTAAATAGTAAATGAGATCATTATTTGATAGATTGTGATTGTAAGACCACAACCAAGACCAGTGAAGACAATTAACTCAACAATTGCCCAGAAAATTGATGAGATGACCGACCCGATGCTCGACGATGAAGATAATGTACTGAACCTAATCGAGAATACGAGTAACAATATAACGGAAACTTCTATGATAACATTTCGAGTACAAAGTGTCAACAAAGAGAAAGTGACCTTTTTGAATCGACGCAATTGATTCGAGTTCATGGAAAATCTGTCCAAGGTGAAGGTGTCAACAGTCACACCGAAATAGTTACTGAACAGTTTCTCGAAAACTCCTTTATTTTTGAGAGTCAGTATATATTCATGACCAACGATCTCTGCGAATAAAAAAGTCGCACTTATCAAGGCCAAAACTCCGTTATTATTTCCAGGGACTTTAATGTCCGATATGATGACCGGATATTCATCAAGGTTCAACGATAAGAGAGAACATCGAATCATCAACAAAATTGATAAAAAGAAAAACAAATAGTTGAGTATCAACATTTTCCTTGGAATTGGTTCATCAATACTCTGTGAATACCCTCGGCGTGAGCCCAAGAATATGATTGACATTTTCTCCATATTCTTGAACAATTTAGACAATTCAACATCGATAGGATCAAATTGATTCGGTAAACATAATAGATTACGAGAAATATTAATCAACTTCCGTTTATAATTAGTGTAACCAAAGTTAATTGTTGGTTCGTTGGTGTTAATCATGATTTATACGGTTGATCATTTTAAACACAAATGTGTCAACTGTTGAGCGTTTGCTAAGTGTTCAATCAACTAATATTCACAATTATGAATAAACTTTTCAAGTCTGATTCTCTGATTTTTGATTGATTTATTGATTGATACTTAAATTTCATAATTTAATAGCACATAAATTATCACGATAATTAAGACACTCTGCACGAATATGATACTTATCAATTGTTAATGGTAATTACTTTTTATGCAGCTCTCTATTTGATTAATCAATTTAATTCAAATCGATAGAAATCAACTTAATGTCGAAAATACAATAAATAAATCAACAAGTTCAATATCTCATTAATCAGTTTGATTGATCACCAAATATTCAATTAGAACAATTTTAATAGAACGATAAACCATAATTAAGCCCATGAAACTCCCTTGACCGTTGAGAATGAGATATGGTCAGTTCGTCGTCATATGATGAGTAACCAGTACTTAAGATTATAAATCTCTCAATTAAACGGAATAAATTAGTGGCCATTGTTGGGACAATTGGTAGTGGAAAATCATCTCTCCTTTCAGCTCTTCTAGGTGATCTTCATAAACAACAAGGATCAGCAAATGTTTGCGGTCACGTTGCTTTTGTACCTCAATCAGCTTGGATTCAAAATGCCACAGTTCGTGACAATATCTTATTCGGTGAACCATATTCAAAGACCAAGTATAACAGCGTCGTTGAGGCTTTTGCTTTAGCTTCAGATTTTAAGATTCTAACAGGAGATGATCTGACTGAGATCTTCAGATGTTTACTTTTTGGACGATCAGCCGTCGATTCTCACCTTGCTTCCCATTTATTTGATAAAGCAATTGGACCTAAAGGTGTCCTAAGGCACAAAACTCGTCTATTGGTCACTCATAGAATCACATTTTTGATGCAAATCAATGAAATTGGAAGCTCACAAACTCACGAATCGGGCACATATCATGAACTTATGGACAAGAAAGGTGAATTCTCTGATTTCATTATCCAATTTTAGACGAAGCAAATGATGAAGATCTTGGAAGACGTTGGACAAACGGGTACCGAATTTGATCCATTTCATAGCAATTCTGATGTTTATGGATGTCAATTAGAGGCTATTCTCCTTGCAATTGTCAAGGTTCATGTTTGATTGAACCCATGTTAGGTTAGAAAGAATTTCAAAACATTTAATTAATTTATTGATTATTAAATTCTGTTGATGCAACTCATTAAGACTGAAAATTCATAATTTTTTTAAGTTACAAGTTACGAGCATAAACATAAAAAATCATCCCATAAGAGTATAGTATTAATAATAGATAATCCGATGCTGTGCTAAGATATTAGGTTGTCCAGATCTCCTTGACCATTAGTTTAATTGCGTATTACTGATGAGATTCAATAACTGAATTTAAATTGCAAGCAAACAACATAATCATACTACAATTTTCCAAGACAAACTAAACAATTGAGACAACGAAAAAAATTAATCAGTTGATTAAATTGATCAATGAATTAATTACTTACAGAAACAATGATGTCTCTTTTCACCACGAAAAAATCACCGACCGTGATACCGATTTCTGGATTATTAAGTCGATCAAGTATCTCGAAAGTCTAAAGAGATAATGAGAATTAAAATTAGTTAATTGTCTTCATTTGGTTGTTAATTGTTAATTTCACCTTTAAATTTGGTGTCGAGAAACGATAATTACAAGTTCGAGAACGATACAAAAGTTTTGTCAGCTTAAAGTGTAACAATTTACTCTAAATAAGAAACAGAATAAAAAAATGGACTTTGATTAGAATCACAATTCGATGAATAAATTTTCTTACCATTGAATGGAGAGTAGCTAAATTATAGCAAACGAAACCGGTGAAGATTATAATTGGATATCCGGTCGAACTCATTAGAATCGAAAAGTCCTTCGAAACTATTTGAACCATTGAACCCAAAAATATCATCATGTCACAGAAAAGTGATGTCTGAATAAAGATGAATAGTATGAACATTTTGACTGAAGAGAACCATCGTTCAGCTTCATTGTAGAATCGAATTATTTCCCCATTGATTTTTATCAATTTTCTATCGAAATTGTTACAATTAGTTGACAAATCATCAACTTTATCGTTTAAACTTTTCAATTGAAAGTGATAAATGGTAACCGAGATCAACATTTGATAGATTGTAACTGTAAGACCACAACCAAGACCAGTGAAGACAATTAACTCAACAATTAACCAGAAAAACGACGAGATGATTAACCCGATGCTCGAAGATGAAAATAAAGAACCGAATCTGATTAAGAGCACTAGTGAACCAGTAATAGAAATTTCGACGATTATGTTTCGCATGCAAAGAGTTAATATTATGTAAAGCATTCGTTTGAATCGATGGAATTGTTTCGAATTCATGTGAAACTGTTTCGAATTGAAATTTTCGATGCTTATATCGAAATATTTACTAAACAGAATCACGAATACTCCTTTTTCCTCAATGTATAATATGCATACATGACACACGATCTCCAAGAGAGCGAAAGTCGCACTTATCAAGGCCAAAAACCCGTGATTATTTCCAGAGACTTTAATGTCCGATATGATGACCGGATATTCATCGAGATTCAATGATAATAGAAAACATCGAATCATCAATGAAATTGAAAGAAAACAAAACAAATAGTTGAGTATCAACATTTTCCTTGGAATTGGTTCATCAATACTCTGTGAATACCCTCGGCGTGTTCCCACGAACATGATTGACGTTTTCTCCAATTTCTTGAACAATTCAATTATTTTAAAATCGACCGAGTCAAATTGATTTGGTAAACACAATAAATTACGAATCAAATTAATCAACTTCCGTTTATAATTAGTGTAACCAGAGTTAATTGCTGATTGATAATTGTTAGTGTTCATCATGATCACAATTTTAATACTTACAATCAATTTGATCTTATTATGAGCTCGCTCTTGATTTTTACTATTTTACTTTTTTGTTGCTCTAACTGATTGATTGATCTTGATTAAAAATTAATCTCTTTTCTTCAAATTGTTCAATTATATCATGACAATTAAGCTTCTCAATATTGAGCACACGAAAATGATTCAAATCATCAACGATATGACAATGATTAACTATCGCCTAGTTTTATACAATTGTTAATGGATTGTCATCCAAATTATTGACAATCATTTTAGTTCAATAGTCTAACAATCAACTGATTATCGATTGATGAAAATACAATTGATCTGTGACATCGGAAAAATATAATTAATAAATCAACGAGTTCATTATCTTATTTACTGATTTAATTGCCAATCGAATGTGAAATTTTAATCAATTATATTATTATATCTCTTTATATTGATGAAAAGAAAACCTCATTTACTTAATTTGCATAAATTGTTACAATTTCTAATGAACAATTAACGATCAATCCCCAATTGTTCAATAAATATATCAAACTGATTGTTGATAAGTAAACAAATGAGTTTGATTGTTAATCAGTTAAGGTAAAGACAATTTAGCTGAAGCAAATTAGTCTCTTGAGCTTTATAAACCAATTGTTATTATCAATGTTGATTACCAAAGTGATTAAATTGATTGTTGAGAAATAATTGTCAATTGTTAAATCTGATTGTGAAAATGAAACTATTACATTTGTATCATTAATTTCATCACAATTAAACATCAATATCTCCCAATCTGATTGATTCGTATGAGGATGAGGGTTGTGATTGTGATTAAAAATTAAGACCCATATTAAGTTAACAATCAAATTGATGATTAATCTAATTGTTTAAATCATTTTCTATTTGATTATGAAAAATTTTGCTCTCTTTTTTTTTCAATTGTCGTTAATTTGGGTCACTGGGTCAATATCAATTCTAATCCTAGATTCCTGGATCTCTCAACACTTCCAGGTTAATTAACAATATTTTGTAAATAAATTAACACTCATTGAATATACAATTAAGTTAATCAAGAAAAAAATCTGCAACAATTAATCATATTTGCAGGAAGAAGCAACGAGAAAAAAATTTAATAATAAATCACTTAGATTTAGGAGACAATTAAAAAAAAACGCAATTTCGATCACAACAATCAAAAGGTTAATTAAGTTATAAATCTAATCAAAATGTTAATTGTTATCATTGTAAATTGATTAAGCTATTGAAACAATTAACATTTAGATTACATATTCATTTACAGTAATATTAATAAATTGTTGATGATGATAATTTTTGCCTTTCTAAATTGCAGAATGGTTAACAATTAAGCTTCAACCGAAAGGGAATTAATTACCTATCATCCCCTAATTGTTAATAATTAAATTAATCATTTGAAGACAGCAGCAAATGTCGATCAAGGTTAATATTATTCAATAGAAGTTAATTTTTCAAGGTTATGCTGGTTAATCAACATGCTAAACAAATATTACAATATTGAGAGATAATCAATAATCATCTGTAAATGATGTGTAAACAATTAGTTTGATGATCAGCAAACTGATTTAGACAGAATCATAAATTGCGGAAGCAATTGGATTAAATAATAATAATATTAATCTTTTCTTGGATCTAATTACATTAGATAATCAGCAAACAAACAATCAAATTAAAAGGGACAAAGTTTAAGAGTCAGACACACACACACACACAGGGAGATCTCATGTCATGATGATCATCATATTGATCATGATGATGATTAGCCTGTGGTTAAATTGTTTATAATTCATATTATTAACAGAGACAATGAGAGAGTGAGAATTGATTGTTGATCTTGATAACGGTATTCCTTCATCTTCTTTCCTCTTTTTGTCCTCAATACAATTGTTTTCGGTTCCTTTTCTTTACCTTTCTTTTCATCCTTTTTTTCAAGTTCTTTTTGTCATCATTATCATCATGCTCTATCCTCTTCCCAAATCACCATTTAACCAGGTATTAATAATGAATATAATATTTATCACACAGAAGGCACAAGGTGGAAGGTGGGTGATGATGATGAAGATGAGTTGATGTTGGGGTAACCATGTGAGAGAGTGTGAGTTTGGCTGGTGAGAGTAGATGCCTCAATCTTCATCTTCATCTTCATCTCTCTCTCTCTCTCTCTCTCTCTCTCTCTCTCTCTCTCTCTCTCAGAAGAGATGGAACCTGGAGAAGAGTTGTAGAGAGAGAGGAAATAAAACATCGAAAGAGGAACAAAAGTGAATGTGTATTCTTCGTATTGAGAGATATTGAAGAGAAGAATATGAAAAGAACCTAAGGAAATCCTGCATGATAGAAAATGAGAGAGAATTTTGAAACTGCGCTCATCATTCTCATCGATCGTTTCATTTTTTCTCTCTCACTCTGTCTATTTGTTCTGTCTACCTGTTTACATCATCATTCTTTTCTTCTCTGTCTAAAAGAGTTGCTATAACAACGAAAATCCTCTCACTTTGATAATACACAGAGAGAAGATAAAAAAATCGAGAGAGAGAGAGAGAGAGAGAGAAAACCTTGTGTGTTGTTTCAATGAACAATCACAATTCAGTCAACACTGAACATCATCATCATCATTTTGATCCTCATTTCCCATGAAGAGAGTGAAAGGAAAGCGACAGTTATAAAGGTATCGGTGAGTGAGAGAGAAAACTCTTGTTCAGAATAGAAAATAGAATGAAAGAGAATAGAAGACAAGAAGAGAATTTCCTAACCTTTTTTTCTGTTCTATTCTAAATATCTTATTATTTATATTTTCCTATTCGACGAAAAACAAAACAATATCGAAGAAAAATATCAAAAATGTTCTAACCATCAAGTGAATCGTTCAAATTTGTGAGAAATTACTATCAACTTTTCCTCTTACATATTGACCATTGGAAGAATGACCATCAGTGAATTACCAGGAACATCGTTAAATTTATCTACAATTAAATCATCACAATTAGAATCATCGATCGTTCAATTTGTTAATAGTGAAAAATTATTCTGTCAAAATCAATGTTACCCAAAATTGGAATCAACAAAAACGATAACATCCAAATGGAGATCAGTTGAAAAATCATCACCAATTGTTAACCCTAC
The DNA here is from genome assembly GCF_014898815.1 of Panonychus citri. NCBI lineage: Eukaryota > Metazoa > Arthropoda > Arachnida > Trombidiformes > Tetranychidae > Panonychus > Panonychus citri. The sequence continues at coordinate 2,008,244 of NW_026515543.1, read as the reverse complement.
AAATAAATCAATTAATTTTCATCAATTAAGTTGATCTGATGATCAAAATTTACCCATCAAATTAAATGAATCAATTGATTAAATATTTTCAATCATCTTAAATCTCATTTTGATTAAGGTAAAAACCTCGTGTCAATTGAAATCATCAATACCCAATTTTCCTGTGTCTTTATATTTTGTTAATTGTTATTATCTAATCACCACAATTGGATTCATATCTTATCTGAGTGTTACCTCAACAATCAAATTGTAATCAAAGGTAAATTGTCTTAATTGTTTCTCTATCCAGATGAAAGTATTTACATCCTTTCAACCCAATTGAAAGTTAATTGTGATTACATTTTCTGGTCTTTTCTATCATTTGTGTTTATATATTTTCCTCTCATTGTTTCTGGTTAAATTTTCCACCGAGAATCAGAACTTTAATAATGATGATGACGATGATTAACAATCCACCGGTGTAATTTACTTAATCAATGATCTTTACGATAACTATTATTAAGTATCTCTCTCATGTTCCGTTACCATTTAGCTTTTTTGTTTTCCCAGTGACACTTTTATTTACTATCTAAAGTTCATTGATAATATTGTCGATTCTGGTTGTTGATGTCATCATCATCATCATCATCAGAATTCTGATTCTCATCTTTACCATTATCATCATTTATCATCCTCATGATTAACAGCAGCCCGAATAGGAAGAGAAGTATAAAAAACAAAGAGAAAGGAATCAAACCATTTGTTTTATTTTATTCCTAAATAAATAACAATTTTACATCAATCAATTGGAAACAAACAAAAGGATCAACCTCATCATCTTCATCATCTTCATCTTCATTATCATCTTTACCATAGTGTTGGCAAGGTTAATAGAGTGTCGTTAATTGACCTGCCATTATCATTGGAATTATCATCTTCTCATCAACTGAATCATTCATTTACTTTATTATAAGAGTAGATTCAAAGATCATCAACATTTATCATCTTCTATTATTTTTTTTTTCTCGCAATTTTCCAAGCAATTAAATCATCTCTACAAGAGGGAGAAAGAGAGAGAGAGATAGATAGACATACTAATATACTCACACAATTTACCTGTAATTGTGTAATAAGTGAAGGTGTTTGTTTATCTGTGGTTTTATCATGTTAGAACCTTCATCTTCTGAGGATGAAAATGATGAATTGGGACATGAAGATTCGGATAACATATCGACCTCAACCAGAGATGGTTCTTATCCAGGGGAAGCTCAAGTCTTGGTGGTTCCATTGGATCATCAACCCTTTATCCTGGTGGAGGAGGAAGTGGACCTCGTTCAGTTTCACCAGCGATTTCGGGATGATAATATCTGATTCGGGTAATTCAACCCTTCGTTCAGTTTCAAATGATCGTCTAAATGTTACCGGATCTCGAGGTTCAGGATCGTTATTAACTCGATCTGTTTCACCTTCACCTTCACCTTCATCAACTCTTTCCACTGGAACCACTTTATCAGCTTCATGTGGCCAAGGAACAACCGGATCATCTGGTTTAGGACCTTCGATGACTGGTGCAGGTTCATGTTCTGGTTCAATGTCAGGTCACAATACTCGTGATAGTGGAAATATCACCAGTAGTATGGGTGCAAGTGGAAGTGGTGGAAATAGTGGTACCGGTGATTCAAGTTCTTTAGCCGGTGGAGGTGGTGGACGTTTAGATGAATCGGAAAGAGCGGAAAAGGAAGAACAAGAAAGAAAAGTTCGACTTCAATTGTATGTTTTTGTAATTCGCTGTATATCTTATCCGTTTAACGCTAAACAACCAACCGATATGTCAAGACGCCATTTAAAGGTGAACAAATCTCAACTTGAACAGATAATTAATCGTTTTGCAAGTTTCCTAAAGGGAGACACAACACTTCCCTGTGATGATGCCTTCGTCCAAGCGGTACAAGGCTACTATGAACGGTTTCTCCGTTCTGATCGAGCTTTACTCATGGTCACCTCTGGAGCTTCAAGTCTTCACGATTTTCGTTCCATATTTAAATCTTCAATAGAGAAACGTGTTAAAAGCCTACCCGAGATCGATGGACTGTCAAAAGAGACAGTTCTAAACTCGTGGATGTCCAAATTTGAGGTACTTATCAGAGGTGATGAGGAGACCAAAAAACCGACTCCAAGTCGTTCCCAAGTCGCTGCTCAACAACAAGGCCTCGCATCTGAACTTATCCTAACCAAGGAGCAATTATATGATATGTTTCAACATGTTCTGAATATTAAAAAATTTGAACATCAATTACTTTACAATGCACTTCAGGTGAGTCTCTAATTAATTAACTAACCATTTGATTAATTACCATTACATTTGTATTCTATTGTCCTTTTTTGTTATTCTTGTTGTTGTTTCTGTAGTGTATGTGAGAGTGTTTCACTTTCAAGAGATGTGCAAAAATAATCAAAAAGTGAAACAATTAGTTGATTAACTTTAACAATTTAACATTTTAGATACAAAACTTTTCAGTTTCATGTTCAATTTTTGGTTCCATGTCAACTCAATCATCTTGTCAGAATATATTGTTGTTGTTATTATAATGATTAGAATCATTGACTTGACAAAAAAAAACAGAAACGGTTACACAACAGGTAACACTTTGAGCTTTCCAGGTATTAAGTTAACTTTCAAACAATCAACTAGATTAACACACAATTGTTAAGGTGATTAACCTAATTTACTCTCAGTTAATTGATTTTTTCCTCTGTCTCTATTTTTACTTGCCCATTTTACTATTAATCACTCAATTATCTCTTCTATTGTGTGTTAGTGTTTAAACTAATCACCAACTGAAAAAACTATGATTTTTTTTCAGTTCGAGATGATTATTGATCTTGAAAAAATTTCATCACAATAAAATCAAGTGATCAATTAAATCACCCATGGTACCGTTAACTTATCTGATTGTTACAATTACGATACCTGAAAGTTACCTGGAATTTGTGATTGAATCTTTTTCATTCTCTCTCTCTCTCTCTCTCTTGAATTCTCAACATGAAGATGATAAATAAGATGAGTCAGAAAAAGTAATCAATATCAATCAATAAATTCCAAGGATGATAAGTCTTATAAGATTTTCTTATCATCTCCATCATCTTCATCCTCATCTTGTCAAGACTTGATTTCTTGTTACCTTTGATATATATAAACTTTTTTCCCCTTACCTTGACAATAATTAATCTAATCACTTAATCGGAGTCTTTCATCAAAACAAAGCTCAATCTTTAATCATGTTTGATTGTTGATTAAGTAGTAATACAAATGATAGTAAATTGATCACATTCAATGTCCAATTAGACTTAGAATCCAATTTTTAATCACATTTTGTTGGATATTGAAGTTTATTGATTTCTTTTCTTAACTATCAATTATCATATGAATCAATTTAAATTGTTGTTGTTGTCATCTATTGTTATTATTACTATTACTTGGTTAACCTTTGAAAATAATGTCCAAATATAACGGTAAATACATTGACTGAATATATTTTCCCTCATCTTATTTAACCATAGTGATGATGATTCTGTTGGTTAAGTGATCAAATATAATACTGACAATTGTACCTTTTTCCAACCATCCACCAGTCCACCCCATACATTATACTGTTGATCAGATAACTGAATTTAATTTAATCGATGAACCAAAAGACTCACAATCAGAATCACAATCACAATCAGCTACTATCATTATGTGTTTATAACCAAAGAATTGACTATAATCATGATATGCTTGAATCGTTTATCGATTATCAATGCAACCTCCATGATTATTTATCTAACCATATTTATCTCTCTCACTCATATACTGGGTATCGAGTATAAGTATGAATATATACCCTGTATATATCTCCATACCAAATATCTAATTCAATAGTTATATTGTTCAATATTCATAATGTTCAATCATTGAACGATTCATTAAACATTCAGATACAAATAAAGTTAAAGAAAAGTTAACAATTAATTTTCATTATCATTAATGCAAAAAAAAATTGATCATAATTACCTCTTGATATGGTTAAGTTGATTGTTAACCAAACAATTAACATTTAATAAATACCTTTTCTTGGTAATTGATATTGATAACTAATAATATAATCAAACTAACGGTAAAAATAATGATAATTTGAATAGCAAATTGTATTAGACAAGTTTAGACCTTACAAAAAATTGAGATTATCTTTGATAATCTTGTTATATGATAAGTACAATAAGTTAATCACAATTAAATTAAATCCAGGCGAAAATATTTCCTTTCAATTTTTGATTGTTATTAGTTGACAAAAGTTACTTCGTAGACACTTTTAATCAGTTGATTATGATTATGATAATCATCATCATGAATGAATGAATATTATCATAATATTAAGACTGGAAGGATGTATTTTTTTGCTCATCATCATCATCTTATCATCATTATCATCATCATCTATTATGGATTAAAAGATGAACAGGAAAAATCAACCTTAACATTGAAGATCAACAAGACAATTAATCTTAATCTTTTCTCATGATAATTTTGCAACAAAATGAAACATTAATCAATGGGAAAGTAATTCAGTTAAATGTAATCATGTTTAAGATAAACAAACAACAGTTAACATCGTAAATTTTTAATTATAATTAGTACAATCAGATCAAAATTCAATTCTAATCACAATCAAATTTCACTATTTTTATACATCTTATCAACCATGAAGTATTATATACAATCGTGTTGTTGATGATGATGATTATGATACTTGTAATAATATATCATGAAATAAAAGGTAAGGAAAAAACCTTGAAACAGTTGAATGATATTCAGAGAGAGAGAGAGAGAGAGAGATGATGATGATGATGATGATGATATTATCTATACACTGAACTGAAACACTGAACTTTGTTTCCATTTTGATTCAGTTAGCATGGAGAGAGATCAAGAAAAATAATGATAAAATATTATCACACTCCCAAGTATCAAATCCCTTTACTATGGGTTTCCATTGGATCGTTAATATAATGATTTCAATGTCTAAACATATATTTAGTAGTTAGTTACCTAGAACTACAATTAACTAACTGTTAACTTTGATTTTATTGTTTTTTTTTGTTTTCTGTTGACCCAATTTATTAAATTTCTGTTCAGTTGATAGCTTTCATTGACAAAATCATTGATTTATATTCATTGTTAACGAATCGTATTAATGGACAGTTAGATGAACAGAATTAATCTTGTCAATTTGGTGGCAAATTTGACATTCAAAATTAATTGTCCATTAATTTGATCTTTCACTGGTCTTGATTGTTGTTGATTCCGTAACTTTAACAGCATTTGCTTTCCAACGGTGGTCAAGCCAATGGTCATCCCAAACTTGGGTCATCTCAATGAACCTTTGTTATGATCTTGATGATGAAAATAATTTTGATCACTAAATACAATTAGTAAATCAATTGGTAGCCTATGAAATGTGATTATCCAGAATCAAAACTTTAAAACTATTAAATGATTAACTTGAAAACTTGATTAATCCTCCAAATTTAAAAATTTACTTGGTAAGGATTATAAAATATTACATCATTTGATTTTGCTGTTACATAATCATAATTAGCAAGCAATTTATAAGGATACGATTATGATTAACTCTAATTACGTATTTATAGTTTAAATGAGTGATTACAATTTAAACCAGAATTGGGTTAACAAACCCAAAGATAATTGTATCAACGGTTGACAAGATAATTTGATTTCCATCAAAAACAATTTACTAATTATTTTTCATAACGATTAACATCATTATTGATTATCCAATGGACTATATATCCTCATCATCATCAACAACAACAACTGATGATGACACTTTTTTTTGTCATCATCACCATTAACTCCCAATGTTGTGTCCATATAAACACTTTGATTTACTTTCTGTTGTTGTGATAAATATTATTGATCATCATTTATGGTTTTATTTTAATCATTACTGATTAAGTGTAACATTTTCACATGATCTGAGATGATTAAAGTAGTCATTATGAAGATGATGATGATGATAGGATTTCATTTCTCCTTCAATAGAATCATTAATTTCCCTGGTTATCTCCATGGAAAGTTATTTCTCCTTCTCTTCAGATTTATATACAATTCTTATATACTGTTCAATAGAGATTAAATAATATGATTCTGAAAGTTCTGACGATATTTTCTCATGAAAAGAGGATGAAGATGATTCAGAAGATAAGTTATCCCTTGGAACATTTCAACCTGATCATTTCGATGAGCCATAAGATACATAACCTGAAACCCTTTTAACCTTGATAATCAATAGTATTACAATAATACTATTACAATGTTACGATATTTTCACTTATCAATATCAATTTAACTCTAAACAATTACAATTTAATCAACTGATTGTGTTGTATTTTTGATCATTTAAAATTCTGGTTGCATATTAATAGCATTTCAATTGTGTGAATGTTTCTGATTTTCCGATAAATTGTTAACTTTCCCTATCGATCGTCTAATTGTTTCAATGGTAAATTAATTTCTCTTCCTTTATCTGATAATTAATTTTAATTATTTTCTTAATTGTTCATTTTTTTCTCTCTTCATGTTTCTATTATTTTCTTAATTGTGATTAGCTTGATTCTGGCGATGAACAAGCTGCTGCCATTCGTAGGGAACTTGATGGAAGAATCCAACGAATTAATGAAATGGAAAAGGTAATTAACAATTAACTCTAATCATGTTAATTAATTTGAATTAAGTGTCTTGTCAAAAAAGTTTTCATCTATTTTCTTATTGAATTTTCGGTTAATTGTCAATCGGTAATTAGATGAAACTTTTTCTAGCAACTTAATCACTGGACACTCTCATTTGTTTCCTTGGCTGATTAACAATCAGCTGATTGTTGATATGATTAATTGATTGTGTGGTTGATTCGCATTTTTTTTTCGGAAACTTTTCCATCCATTTTAATGTTGATTAATGTCTTTGATTGTTGTGACAATTAGAGGACAACAATCAACAGCTAAACTTGATCATTAATCTCAATCAATTGATCAATATCTTAATAAGTTAACCAGTTTGACAATTATCATTTTAATTGTTTCGCTATTGGTCAAAATCACTCAATGTCGATAAATCAACTGTCAATTTAATCACAATTAACGTCTAATATGTATAATAGTTAATGATGAAAGTGCAACTCGGACAAGTCATTTTTTTTAGTTCTTTGTGATTTTGGTAATTAAAACTGATTCTTACTAATTGTTTTGCTTTAATTTATCAATAGAATCGCAAATTGATGCCAAAATTTGTGCTCAAGGAAATGGATCATCTTTACATTGATGAATTAAGATCATCGATTAACCAATTAATGGTTAATCTTGAAAGCCTTCCGGTATCAAAGGGTGGGGCTGATAGTAAATATGGATTACAAAAGCTCAAGAAATATAATCACAGGTATTTACTAATTGTTACGATAATTAAGAGTTTAAAATCTAATCCAATTGATAATCAGTGATATTTTCTAACAATAACAACTTTAATTGTTGTGATTGAAATGAGAAGAAAAATTCAATCAACTGAATTGAGAAAAGAAACAAAAATCTAATCAAAATTCATATTCTCTTTATCCTTTTACATTTCATTTTCTCTCAACTTTAATTGTAACAATTAAATCTAATTATCAAGCAGTCGTCGACGTACCTCTGTTCTAAGGCAGGTAGCTTCAATTACTTAATCACAATTAACTTTAATCAACTTTAATTTGTTTTTCTCTTTGTCTTGTCTATGTTATTCATCCAATTGATTGGTTTGATTTAAATTCCCTAATTACAATTACTCTAATTGTCCAGTTCCAATGAAAATCAACATGGATTACAATTTACTGTTATTTTCTAATCATTTTTCTCAACAATTAAGTCTTAATCATGATCGAGAGAAAGTGTTGAATTTCTGTTTGAAAGCATCAACTGTTAGTCGAAGGTAACAATTAACTAATTACAATTAATTCTTTCTTTTTCCTTCTTCGGGGTCTCAACAATTAATTTAATCAGTCAAAGTTTTCTTTCAATAACAAATTTAAGGATTTGTCGATTGGGATCAATAATGTAAGCAATTTAAATCAGATCAAACAATCAAAGCTTTAATTTAATCATTTCGCTTTGTAACAATTAAGTTGATTGAGTAGTAATAGCTTTCATTTGTTTTGAGCTAAATTATTATGATTTAAAGCTTAATCAAGTCTTTTAATTGTTCACAATTCCATCAACATTTAAGTTTCGTTTAACTTTAATTACCATAAATATATTATGGTTGATCAGGGAATCAACAAATTATTAACTGGTTGTAAATTGTTTCAAGTTTTTTTATTGATTAACTTATTGATTGTTGTTGTATTGATCAATGAAAACATGTTCAATTGGCTTTTACAATGTTTATCCAATTGATTGTGATTTTTTTTACTTCTCATGTTAAAAAGTTGATCTTACAAATAGTTTCCAATCATACATACAAGTATCAATTGATTGAGCAATTTAATTTGATTGAATCGGTTGATTGTCACAATTTCAAGCTCTCTTTCTGTATATCCAATTGATAGCAAGTAAAGCATAAACTGTCAATCTGTCATCTTAATCTTCATCATCTGAATCATTTCAATCATAAAAATATGAACCTTTTCTCAAGTTCTGATTGTATGAAAAAATTTTTTGTTCTCATACAATTTTAATGCAGCACGATTTTCCCCTTAACATACTTGATGATATTGCTCATTCAATCATCATCAACTAATTAATTATCTCTTAATTGTTAACATTTGTTTGTAATTGATTAAGGTAAACACAGATCGATGGGAAAACAAAGTCAATCACATGAGCCATTTGTTTACATTGAAAAGTGTAAACAATTCTGATGATGTTTACAATCAGCACAGAAGCAGATGAACAATCATGGAAATAGTGATCAATATTATCATGATTTTAAGGAATTAACTTGAAGAAAAACTCTGATTCTCAGAAAACTTTACCAAATGAGTAAAAGTTTCGTTTTTCAAAATTTCCCCTCTTCCTGAATAGCGAATATGAAAACTTCGTGATTCTATTATATTTTATTGTCCTTTTCGATTGAATGGTTTATTATAATTAATTCTCTATTATTATCATGAAAACTTAGAAAGGAAAAAAGTTCAGAACTTTTATCTAAGTTCAAGGAAAAAGTTGAGAATTAGAATCTTTTTTTTTATTCTTTCACTCACTGAATCCAACTATTACTTTTTTCTCAATTTTTACCTGGAAAAAAATTCTAATTCAATGTGTAACCATGATTCTAATCATGATGATTGTTATAGTTACATAAAATTAACCAAATTAAGTTATGAATTTTTTCGTTCATTCACTAAATGAAAAGGTTACATGAAAAGTTTCATAATGATTGAGGGGAAAAAAATCGACGAGAAAAAAGTTCTAATAATGTTGATAGATTTATTTTCACATCACCAATTTATCGGGCGATGAACATCATTGATTAGTTTACTCATAATTGTTATCTATCATCTTGATCTATCCTCTCGAAATTCAATATTTTTCACCTTCATCATGAAATAAAACTCAGAATCTGATCTCGAGAATGCTAATGCATTGAAGCTCTTTATCTACTATGAACATGATGATGAACTTTTCATAAGTACATATGTATTATATGAATAGTAGAAGATACAAATTGAGTCAATCATGTTTTCCACCGATTTTTCAATCATGAAATCTTCCAAACAACTCAACTTTTCATGTTCATCTTGAGTTGTAATCTATTTCAATTGAGTACAAGTTTTATTCACAAGTTATCAAATTTTTTCTCACAACTTTATCTCTTTACTTTTTCTATTACATGATAATAATGTTGAATTTCAATCTCAACTTATTATCATTATTATTTTCTTTCACTTTAACTAATCTTCTTCTACATCATGATAATGACTGAACATGGAAATTATCTTCCCCCTGACAACTTTACTCTCAATTGAATATTAAACTAAATTTACTTTTTGCTAATCATTCATCTTAATGGTTTACTATTATTACCAGAGAGCAATTAAACGCTGTTTAATATTAATAATTATCTCTCCAGTCTCATGATAATTAACGGGAGGAAAATCAGCATTTTCTTAATTCTTTAGTCAAGAAAATTTTACCTTATGAGTTTTTCACTTAATGAATTTTGATATTATTATTCACCAAGAGTTCATATTGTTCAGGAAGATGACAATGTTACTATTATTATTATTATTACATTTTACTCATCATCATGTTGATTATTTTTACTTGAGGAATCATGAAAAGCAATACATTTATATATGAACATCACCAGATAATTAATTCAATGAAATGTTCATAATCATGATTATGTTTCTGTTAATTGTTATCACCGGGAGTTGATAAGAAAGGTGAAAAAAATAATAATAGTAAATTGTGATACATGAGATTCAGTTTGATGATAATAATAATAATTGAGTAACATTATGAATTAAGTTGTAACAATGTTATCAAATTAAAATGAATCGTAATGATTGTTTCATTTGCAAAAACATTTCCAATTCAAATTCATGAGATATTTTGTTTTTTCATGATGAAACTTTTTTCTTTCCAATCACATTGACAATCAATTATTTTCTCATTTACAATTTTCACCGATTCTAATTTGCTTATTCAGATCTGTTGAGATGTATTTTCAATTCTCTATCATCATCCCACTCATCATGTTTATCGTTATTCTCCCACTCACCTTAGCATTTCATTAGAAAGTGATAAAAAAAACTCCCAGGTAAATTTGTCAATTCCCTTTGTTGCAAGGTAACCAAACATAAAGGAAGATGAAACTTTTCAATGGGATTTTCATCCAAACAAAATAAATAATCTTCACCTTGGAGATTTTTTTTTTCTTTGCTGAATTTTGTTAGATGATGATGATGGTGATGAAGATGAAGATGAAGATGCTGTAGGTGAAAGTGGAAGATGAGGAAAGATGAGAAGGTGAAATTTTTTTAATGTACTTTTTACTTTTTACTTTTAGCTTATTCTTTTTTCATTTCATCTTCTTCTCTTTTTTTCTGAATGCCCTTTTCTATTATTATTTAAGGAAAGTGGTGATGAAGATGAAGATGATAAGAGCCTTTGGGTGTGTGTTGACATTATCATGATGCTTTTAAGTATTATTATCATCACTTCACTTGGCATCCATTTGGTAACGTCTTTTATCTTGATCGTTACAACTTTTCTTGTTTCGTTTTTCCTTATCGATCTATTCATTACCTGATAACTTTTAACGACAAATAAATTGCAATTGATTTAATAATTTTATGTCTCAGTATTAATTATCTTATGATAATAATGGTTATTTAGTTTAATATCTTTGATTGTCAGGGAGAAATGTTAATAATTAAGGTAAATCTACTCAACCTACCATTGGAAGTTGTTGGGCATTTTTAGAAAACTTTGATGAAACTTTTTCTTTTCTTTCATTTCGAACAAAAAATGATAGAAAATTTTTTTTTCTTCCTTCGACAAAATGATAGATTAGAACTTTTAACTCTCTCTCTCTCTCTCTCTCTCTCTCTCTCTCTCTCTCTCTCTCTCTCTCTCTCTCCCTCTCTTTGGCTTCGAACTTGTCTTCTCAACTTGAGAAGATTATTATTGTCGATCACTCTAGTTTGAAGGACGAAAATTATTTCTTTCATTTTTTTTCTGCTTCGATCTTTATCAGAACTTTTTTTTCTATTCGATATATCTTTCTGTACTTTTCTTCATCGTCATTATTGTGAAATTTTTCTCTCATGTTTCTAAATGGATCCACAATATCAGTGAGAGAGAAACTCTACCCCAGCCGATTACCTACATCAACTCCCACTCTTATTTCATTCAATTTATCATTTAATTCCAATTGATTTATTTATATCAACGTCACGATAAGAATCACAATTAAATTTCATCAAATTCCAATGATTGAATTTCATTGAAAACTTTCTCATTTAAAGTCATCCAGTTAATTTTATCTCTCAATTAGTTTCTCAACAATTTAAATTCACAAAATTATCAATCAAATCAGATTAATATATAATAATAATAGAAGATGAAAATTTTGTTCAATCCAATTTGATTGATTTAGAATTGAAATTAAATGTGTCCTCCCAATCATCTGGGTCAGATTAATCAGTCATTTCAATCATGCTGGGAGTTAATACCAATGCATGGTTATGAGTTTATTGTGGTAAATTTTATGGATAAAAAAACAAACAAACAGAGTGGTTAATACCAGTGGGTGGGTAATAGTTATTGCGATGAAATTTCAAAATTCACGATTTTCCTGAATTCCCATGGAATCTACTTACTTCATGGTGATGATGATACTTTTCATGGGAAGATTTTATGATTTATATTTATACTTTTTTCCCTATCTCCCGATAACAGAAATTTATTACCATCAATATAAGATGAGAGAAACACCCGAATTCAAGTGTAAATTCATGATAAAATTCAGAGATATTCTTGATTAGAATAACATTAACTCGATAATGGAATTTTTTTCTCAATCATTATCTTCAGATTTAAACAACAATTAAGAGCAATCAGAGTAGTTGGTGAAATTTTTTATTCTTTCATCATGATTATTATAACCATGACGAAGAAGATGAATCAAGACATCGATCAGAATATTCAACATACGCAAAAATTTATAAATCATTACTCGAAAATTATGATAATCATATTATAAATAAATTCTGAATTCTATCATGATAATTTCCTCATGAAAAAAAAAGCTGAATAACTTCAACTTGGTGACAAGTTTCTCTCTCTAAAATTGTTCATTAAATTCATTTCAACCAAATCCCACAATCTAATTCAATCTGATTAGTTGATCATTTCAAAGATTAATAAAAGTTAATCTCATCCTGATCATTTCCATTGATTGTCATGGATCTGATTATATTATCATAATCATCTTGAATCTTCAAGATGATTAACAATTAATTCAATGTTTACCTAATCAAATTAATACCGATAATCAATATTTTCATTAATCTTTATGTAAATCAATCAAAATTTACTATTTATTTATGTTGTTGATTAAGATTAATTGTAAATATAAATGAAAATGATTATCTATTAATAACTTGAGTCACTTTTACCATTAACTTAATTGCTATAATTAGTATAATAAGAAAACATTATCATAATAATAATAAATTGTTCACTTTTAATTTCATGACCAATCAACCAGATAATCATGATGATAATTAATAGATCTTACTAATTGTTGTAACAATCAAACAAATCATTTGCTATATCAATTCATTAACATCACTTTCAATGATTAAATAATAGTTTAAATTGTTTTCTAATGTTGATTATGTTTAATTTGTTCATTTTAATTGTTCCCTTAATGTTATTGAATTAAACTTTTTATTATTTAATTTAATTTAATTTTCTCATTTTTTCCCAAACAATTTAATTCCAACAGCATGAAAACAACACCAACAACAACGCCAACAATTACCAAACAATCAAGTACAATTTGTTGTCGATTTAATTATCAATCGTTAATTATGAGTCTCCGTTCACCTCTTTGGACACTTTTTTATGAAACTTTATTATTTACAATTAAACGCATGTAAATTAACAATTAACTAATTCTTAATTATCATTTGATTGTGTCTGTCAACTTTGTGTTGCTTTTTGTTGTTTTGTCAAATTTGCAATCAAATAATTAATTATCTAAATTGTTATCAACGATTGCTTGTCCATGTTTTATAGTTTAATTGCATGAAATTCATTTCAAACAATCAGTTAATTGTATTATCCATAATCCTATGTGTTTACAGTACAATTAACTTTTGCTTTTGCATTTTGTTCATGTCTTAGTTGTTTTTATTATTATTGATTAACTCATCTAATTAGGTTATAATTAATAACTTTGTTTCTTAATTGTAATCATACAGAAGTCAAGCTTCATTAGCTCGTGATGGATTAGTCGAGGATACGGAAACAACTTTATCTAAAACTGATGTTGTCCTACAATTTACAATCGAAGTGGTTGTCATGGAGATTCGAGGTTTGAAATCATTGACACCCACTCGAATTGTTTACTGTACAATGGAGGTCGAAGGAAGTGAAAAACTGCAAACTGACCATGCGGAAGCTCAAAAGCCTTTGTAAGTTTGACCTTTGCAAAAAAAAGGCGATTTTGTCTGAACATTAGTTGAACTTGTGGATAACTTTGACCTTTGTTTGATACTTTAGGTGGGACACTCAGGGTGATTTTACAACTTCTCATCCCTTACCTGTGGTCAAGGTCAAATTGTACGCTGAACGTCCTGGGATATTGAGTTTAGATGATCAAGAGCTGGGAAAGGTCACCATTAAGCCGACTCCGTTAAGTACTAAAGCTCCCGAATGGTACAAAATGACGGTTCCCAAAAATGCCGCTGATCAAGACTTAAAGATTAAAATTATCGTTCGTATGGATAAACCTCAAAATTTGAAACATTGCGGTTTCCTTTTAGGTCAAGGTAAAGGAGTTTGGAAAAAGTGGAAAAAGCGCTATTATGTTCTGGTCCAAGTGTCCCAATACACCTTTGCCATGTGCTCTTATCGTGAGAAAAAGTCTGACCCCTCTGAGTTACTTCAACTGGACGGATTTACCGTTGATTATATTGAACCGATGCCTGAACTTGAAGGGGGTAAATTTTTTTTCAATGCAGTAAAAGAAGGTGATTCCGTTATATTTGCTTGTGACGATGAAAATGAGTGTCACCTTTGGGTTATGGCTCTTTATCGGGCCACTGGTCAAGCCCATAAACCCACACCACTTGTCCAGACAACCAAAAACTCAACCATCTCAAGAATCCAAGGTGACGCTGATCGTGCCCGTAAACACGGAATGGATGAATTTATCTCAGCTGATCCATGTAAATTTTCACACTCAGAGTTTTTCCGTCTACTACAAAGTGACACTTTAAGGTTTCGTCTTACTGATCCATACTGTTCCCTTGGTTGGTTCAGTCCGGGTCAAATTTTTGTCCTCGATGAATATTGTGCCCGTTATGGGGTTAGAAGTTGTTTCCGTCATCTATGTTACCTTAGTGACCTTCTTGATGCAGCGGAACGTGGACTTGCCATTGACCCGACCCTTGTACATTATTCATTTTCTTTCTGTTCCTCTCATGTTCATGGTAATTCAACCTCTGCACCGCCCATTGGTCAAGTGGCATTTGACATTCGACCCGATGGAATAGGTACCGTAACCAATGAGGAGAAAGACATGTATGCAGTAATCAAAGAGCGATTAGGAGCACTAATGGAATATCAGATCACAAATTTTCGTTACTGTTATCCCTTCGGACGACCTGAAGGTGCCCTGAAGGCGACACTTTCCCTTCTTGAAAGAGTTCTAATGAAAGATACTCGAACTCCTGCTCCACCCGATGAGGTTCGATCGGTAATTAAAAAGTGCCTTGAAACAGCGGCTCTTGTTAACTACACAAAAATATCTGAACAAGCTCGAATCGAAGGTGAGAATTGACAAAATTTCCAACAAGAAACAAAGAAAAAAAGTTCCAATTCAAACTTAACCGAATAAACTTTTTTCATGATTAAACAGAGAGAAGAAGAAAAAAATTATTTCTTCAACATGATATTTTCCAATTGAATCAGTTGATTCCAAATGATTGATAACTAATATAAATTGATTGTTAGTATTATGTTATTAGTTTATCAAGATGATAATAATGATAATCCATCTGAGAATTGAATTAAATTCAATACAAAGAAAATATTTAGTTGCAGTTCAGTTTTCAAGATAATCCAATTGATTCAAATATTGAATAAATATCTAAGAACTTTTCTTCACAGGAAATTGAATCGATTTCAATTGTGATCAAGGTTAATTGTATTTACTTTTTTCATGATAACTTTCAATGTTTCCTCATGGTAGTCTTGATATTAGTCAGTATAAAGGATTGAATCTAAATCATGAGAGAGAAAAAAAGTTCTGAACTTAAATTAGATCCCTGATGATGAATAATCAATGAAAATTGTGACTATTTTTAGATGGATTTTTCTTCATCTCTTACAATTAGTTAATTGTTGATCTTTTCCTTTGATCTATTAGATGTCGTTAATGATCCCAGTTTAAGTCCAACGGGCAAATTAAAGGAATTGGTTCAACTCGCTGAACTTTGCGTCGATTTAATTAAAGAAAACAACGAATATTATGCCGAGGTAAGTGAATTAAAGTTAATTGTTAACAATCAACAACTGAATTTAAGCTAATCAATCCAAACGCTTCCAAAATTTTGATTGCGTTTCATTTGATTGCTTAATTAATTGTTACCTTAGCACTGATTGTCATTCCTCAATTATTGTCATTCTTTTCATTTGAACTGTAAATTTTTGCTCGCTAATTGTTGTAATTTATTGATTATCTCGTTATATGTGGCACGTCCGACCGTCGATGTTAATTGTGATCATTGTCTCGTATTAACTATCCTCCTAAATTGAAACAATTACCAAACCATTGTTAATTGTTGATCGACTTTCTCTCTAACTCTCTATCTGTTTATATTATTACTTTAATATATTAATCACCTCATCAAAATAATCATCAAAACCAACAACAATTCAATATCATCAATACAACAACAAAAAAATGACGATGAACAACAACAAAAAAAACCATCATTTCCGTTTCCTTTTCCTACCTCCATCTCCTGATCCTCTCTCACGATTGCTAAATTTTCATATTTAAATTTTTCCTCATCAAAATGTTAATATTAAAATCACTGAAGTCATTCCGTGGGGTAAGTAACTTATACACAACAACCAACTTATCAATCAAAACAATCAGTTAATGATGATAACAGAATCAAGTCAATATCAGATATATTTACTAATAGTAAAAGCAAAAATATCTACTCGCTATTGTGAAAGAGGAAAAATAAACAATCATTATTATTATTTTCCAATAAGAAAATAGTTCTAATCTTCCGGTTGATAATCATGATGACGATTCCATGGTAACGATTGAATATACAAGATTTCATCACAATTTCTTTAAATAATCATTTTAAATGCTAATAAATAAATAAATAGAAAGAGAGAGAGAGAGAGAGAGAGAGAGATTTCCTTTAGTTTTATCATCAATTTAATGAAAAAAAGAGAGAAAAATAATAAAATATCAACTACTCATGGGAATAGAAAATGTTTCAAGTTCAAAGAGTATAAAAAAGTTCTTGTTTCCAATAAACATCTTGAAGAATCATAGAAATATAAGTCATGGTATATTTTCAGAACTTGAGGTTATGTATCTTGTAACATCTTAAATATTTTGTTCCATGTAAACATGATCTTATCTTGGAACAGAAAAGATAATAAGATTTTCCATTCGTGACAAAAAAAAGACGAAAATTTATTCAATCGATTGACAGAAGAAAAAAATTTCTATCATCATTCCAATAATTTTTCTTATTACCTTTCGTATTGTTTCATTTTCTTTTACCTGGAAAAGTTTATCGTCGTTCTTATGTCAACTTTCAACTTTGGAATAAAAATTTAATATCAACATTTGATATTCACTTATAATACTTATCATGAAGTAGGAATGAAAAATGAATTTGATATTGACTTGAACACTTTAATTAGATAGAGAAAATTTTCTCACTGTTGACAGAAATTTTCTAATCAAATCAAAATTATCATCATTCTTAATAACTAATCAACTGATTCCAAGTATCAGAAAATTAATTAATCTGCTGAAAATATTAATTAAACAAAAATTTTCTTTTTCTCCTCCATCAATAAAATCATTTTCTCGGACAATATTTAACTATTATCACGATGATGATAATTAACTAAATCCTATTGTTTGTTTCTCCTTGTATCCTTTTCATTTAAATTGTGTAATGAAACTTGTGTATAACAATTTAACACTCAAACTAATTGTCACTGTTAATTGTTTCCTTCCAAATCAACTAATTGTCCTTTAATCATCTCTCTCTCAATCATGATCATTGTTGTAATATTTATATTGTATCAATTGTTATTATTATTATCTTGGTGTTTGTTGCTTGTATTTTTTGTGCTCTGCATTACAAATGAAATTAGGAGGTCGTAAGTGTCAATTAATTGTGATTACGTTTAATTGTTTTTCCAGAATAATTTCAAACTGATAAATTGTTTCAAAAACATTTTCTATTCTCTCTCTTTATCGTTTCATGGAAACTGAATCATTAGGCTTTCGCATGGTTTTCAGATCTTCTCGTTGAACATTGTGAAATTTTCTGGTCTCTTTTTGCGGTTGATATGAACACTATTCTGGATGAACAATTACCTGATACATGGGAAAGTTTTCCTCTATTCCAAGTGCTCAACAATTATCTTCGAGTTGATGGTGAGTATTTTTCTCTCTCTTCTTCCAATTATTATTTCCATTCTCGAGTTTCATATAATACTTTTGATACTTTTCCTCATTAGAACTTTTCTCTTTCATTTCCTTTACTTTCTTATCCAATTTTCTTCCCCATGAATGGTAGAAATCCCTTCAACTGTATCAATCGTATCAGCCATTGTTTATGTTTACTAGAACATGTTAATTGTTGAAAGTTGATTGTCATTCACAATGATTAACATGATGGAACCATAATCAATATTTGACAATCGATTAATAATGATATTATATGTTACTTTTTTTTCTTGAAACTTTTTATTTCCCAGATGATGATGTTGATGATGATAATGATAATCATCATCAACATGAACATCTTAGACATTTCAACTCGATTCTCAGGTTCCATAGTTAATACATGAGAGAGATAACTTTTTATCCCCTGAATTCATGATAATACTGATTCTCTCAGGCTTCTTACATTATATCATATCCATTTATTATTACTTTGTTATGAATGTGTATTATTCAGACAGATATTATCATCATTATTATATGTTTTCTCCATCATCTTTCATGAGAATGATGATTATCTCATCATGACATTTTTATCTTCAGAACTTTTCTCTCTCTCTCTCTCATCATCTCGGTGTATTTACTTTTGTACCTCGGTGAAAAACTCATTTCTCTTTGTCTTATTTTTCTGCTTCTCTTTGATTCTCAATGACAATTAATCTTATCGCTATCAAGTTTCTCGCTGATTAATAACAATCAATCAAACATTGACAATTGATTAATCTATTAGCTAATTGAGTTAGAGAATGAGTGGAATTTACTTTTAATTAGATTATGTTAATCTATTAATCATCGAGTTAAGATTGTTCTGTTTCTAATTTCCTTAATTTTCTATTACAGAAAATCTTTGTGGAGGTCGATTCCATTCACATCTTCGTGATACCTTCGCACCTCAGGTCGTTCGTTACGTTGACCTTATGGAGTCTTCCATAGCTCAGAGTCTTCATAAAGGATTCGAGAAGGAAAAATGGGACTTTAAAGGGTAATTATCCTAATAATCAATCAGAATCCTCGTTAATCATTATCATTATTTCGTGAATAAGTTTATTATTCATTTTCTGTTATTTGATTACCAATCTTATTGATAATAATTTGAAATTGAATTATAATCTGTCTGAATTACAATTAGCTTTACTTATCATTAGTTTATTATCATAACTTATTTGCTATTTGATCTGATTCTGATTCTCATGTTTATATTTAATGATTCATTGATTATCTTATCAAGACTCTCATCTAATCATTGAAATGTATTAGTTTATGATAATCAACTTGATCTATCTTATTATTATTAATATTATTCAAGGATAATTTAATTATTCATAAAATACTTTCAGCATGAGGGCCTGAGCAATTTACCCTCTTAATCTTAACCATTCATTAGCGTTAATTAAATTTCATATGATCGCGATGCAGCAATTGAAATGATGATTATGCTCGTTGAAATATCTCTCATGATATCTAATGATCCATCATGTATTGGAACAATTTATCTTATTATATTTATCGTATTTGTATTGATATAAATGAATAATTAGGACGGTGGGTTGTTCAACCTCAGAGGAATTATTTTGGAAACTATCTGCTCTTCAAGATTTCATCCATGACCTTTTCTGGCCTGATGAAGTTTTCGCAAACCATTTGGAACAACGGCTCAAATTAATGGCCTGTGATATGTTAGAATCGTGTTTAAATCGTACCTTGGCTGCCTTTCAAAATTGGGAAAAAAAGGGAACCCGATTTGGTAATCCAACGGATTATATTATTCCATCCGAAATGTGTACAATGATTAACGTGGTTTTAGAGACAAAAAATCAATCACTTAAATTGTGTACCTTTGAAAATGGTGATGTGGTTAGTAAATAATTTAATTCTCTCTCAAACTAATCAACTTTAATCTTTAATACAAAGATCCATATATTACTAGTATTAGTAATATAACTGTTAATCTAATGGATTAGTAATAAACTGTTTGGATAACATTACCAATGGAAATTCAATGTCCTTTGGTTGCCTTTTATATTGTACAAAATTTTACTCTAGTTAATTACTTAGTTGATTAATTTGTATTTACTTTATTTATCAATTAGCATCAATATCACAGTAAAATTGACCAATTAGTGGACAAAGCATTAATTGAAATGCAAACAGGAATAATTGCCAAGGTAAGTGACAAAAATTCAATACAATTTTAATTCATGTGCTAATTGGGTCATTTTCTTTGTTCTAATATAATTATAATTGATTAATTAACTCTTTTCTTGTTCTTTATCATGATGTTCCCATGAATTAACAGTTAACTGGAATTCTGGAAGCAACTCTGAGTAAATTATCTCGATACGATGAAGGAACTTTTTTTGCTCCAATTTTAACCATAACAGTAAGTATATCAATGGTCATTAGAATTAGAATTATTCTGAATTAATTAACATTCAATTAAGTGTCACAACCATCAACATGGTGATGATTGTGATGATTGGTCAAATGTTGGTCACTCATGATCATCAACAAATCATCAACTAGAAAATGTTATTCATAATCAATCAATTCAAATGACAAAACCTTTACCCTAACCCTGGTTATTTGTAAGGTTATCAAGTTAACCAGAAAAAGTCAACCAAAATGTTAATCATGATGATAAACATTTACTATCATTTAGTAATCAATAAATAATATTTAAGACTCAACAATGAACAGTTGATAACCTTTAATGGTTATCATGATTTAGCATTCAGTAAGTTTTATCAAGATTATTATTATTATGTTAATCTTTGATAATGATAACAAGTTTCATTTAGTGATGACGATGAAAGATTGATAATCAATCATAATCTCATCAAAATCCTTTCAACAAAAGGATTAAATTTACAATCAATTGAATTATCATATTAACAATAATACAATTTCCACTTCCTATTTATGGATAATACCACAAACTAAAGGGTGTTTCACTTAATTTCAGACAAAAAGGAAAAGTACTAAAGTTAAGTTATTAGAGTATCTTACCTGAGGTTGAATGTAAATCAAATTGAATTGTTGTTGATGAAATGGTCAAGAAATGATAAAACTGTTGTGATTGTCACTTTCTTTACGATTGGATCTTAATTTTTACTTAATCTCTGGTGAGATACTCTAATTGTAACTTTCCTTTTTGTCTGAAATTAAGTGGAACACCCTTTATATGATAATTATGAGAAAAAAATTCTCTCAGTGATAAAAATATTATCATCACTTTGATATTTTCTCCCATCGAAACAATTAACAATCGTGGTTAGATTTATATTATTAGAGGAAGATAATCATTTTACTAGAAATATAATTCGCTTGGAAAAATATTTAATACAATAAACACATAGAGAGAGAGAGAGAGAGAGAAAAGATAACATAATAATAATAATACTACGAACATGTTAACATCCGTAGGATAATATTGAGAGTCAAGGGAATCACCGAGAAGATGTACCAGAATTTTATCATCTTCCTCCCAGCGAGAAGATGATTTTGATGTTGATAGAATTTTTTGTTTTCATCTTCATCTTCCTTGTTTTCCTGGTTCTTTTATCTCTTCAATACCCTTACCCAATTAGTCTCATAGTCACGTAGGAGTTTTTTATCATGTTAACCCAAAAATCTTATTTTTATCAACTTGCAGATTCACTTTCACAAGTACCAACATCCTCATCCTCATCCTCATCCTCACCTTCAGCTTCGTGACCAATGCTAATTTATTCAAGAAAAAGATTCCAAATGAAAATAATATACATTTTCTCATCCTCATCTTCATCATCTTTAGCCCTTAATCTGTAATAAGTACAGTGCAAATACCCCTTTGAATATATTTATATTTTTTTCTTCTTCTTCTCAGATTTTGTAACGCAAATGAGTTGATGTGAATTCATGTATTCTGAATCTGAATGACTATAATTTCACCTTAAGGTGTAGTAAATTCTGTTACCTTCAATTTAATAATAATACATTTTAAATCTTAATTCAATCTAGGAACTGAATATTATTGTTATGGTTAGTTTATCTTGATTATCATGAAATTTAGTTTATTTCAACTTTAAATTATAAATTTTCTCTCTCTCTCTCTCTCTCTAAGTAAACATCCAAGTGAAAATATCATGGAAATAATCATGATATGTAATGTTAAATATTTATGAATGTTTATTTATATCAATTCTGATTTTCAGCTTCCAAATTCATTTCCATCATGTAAATACATGGAAATATCAATCAATTTTAATAATAATTACAATCATCTCCATAATGTTGAATGTTTATTAGTTTTCCAGGATAAACTTGAGATTCCCTGAACAATAATATCAGATTGAAGATAATTATGATTCTGAGTTTCTGAGATAATAATAAATTATCAAGGATTATCATCATCACCATTCTTGATTAAAGTGTAACATTGATTATTCTTGAGATTAACTGTTAATTTAATTATATACAATAATCTCAATACATATTGTTACTTTTTGATTACGTTAATTTCAACCATTACTTTACTGTTGATATTAACATTGATCTTAATTGTTGATTAATTGAATTAATTTTATAACAGAAAATGTAAATATTAATAAGTTTTTCATTAATATAATTCAACATGATTCAAATTATAATTTATCCTTTTAACAATCAACAAAGAGAAAGTAATTAACAAAAATTACCATTCTAATCAGTTATTAATCTAATTGTAAACCTTAAATTAGCTCAAAATGATTAATTAAATGTCATGTTCATTGTTTACAAATTTTTCTTTACAATTATCGGTCTTTTTTTTTATTCATTCATCTTTTTCTCCTTCAACCAACTGATTACAAATCTTGATTTGATTAATTAGTCCTAATTAATATCATCTTTTTCCTTGTTAATGTTTACAGTATAAACAAGGAGTCTCGAGTAGTGGTAAAGAGATTGGTAAATCCTATGTTAATTTTGTTCGTGTTAATCTTGAGCAATTACGTCAAAAAGTTGCTGATGAATTATGGGTTCTTCATGTTCTCGAGGTAATTAAATTGTTCACCTAATTATCAATTAATTATCAATTTAATTCTCTTGTTAATTCTTCATTCATTTGCAGCAATGGTACACCAATCAAATGAATATGATTTGCTCTTGGCTTTCTGAGCGGATTGATCATGGATTACATTCAGTTCAACTATCAGCATTGTCCAATATCGTCAAGGTATTTCAATCTAATAATTAATTAATAACAATTTATCCTTCTGTCTATGTTAATGAAAAGTTAATTTGAATCCATTTTAAACTCCTAAATGTTGCATCATTTGGATAATGTTGTAGTTGTTATTAGTTTCCTGTTAATCTGATTGCGGATTTGATAAACTTTATAATTAATTTGTTTTCTCTTTTGGATTATTTTTATCATCAGAGGATTTATTCCGATTTTGAACTTCAAGGATTCGAGGAGGATAAGGTTAACTCGAAAAATTATCAAACTGTTATCGCTCGTATCCAAATGGAGGAAGCAGCGGCTTCGGTTAATAATGAAAGTCTTCGAGAAGATGATGAAAAGTGAGCAATTAGTATATTGATTGTGATTTGATTCTGTTTGTGTCATCCGGTTTTACTTGGAATACGGATATTGAGATGATTAAGTTAATTGTTGTACTAATTTGATTTTTTCTCTTCCTTTCCAGTGATATGGCAAATGGTAGTCAACCAACAGCAACTCGTAGGGTATCAACAATGTCCCGTGGTGACTCCGATCCTGATGGTTCATATGTTAGTCGTATTCAGAATGCTACACAAAATGTCATGGGTAAAATTGGAGGTATCTCAAGATTAACTGGTAATCTTGGTGGTAACATTGCAACTAAATTTGGTGGTGGATTCATGAAATTTTGAGATTAAATTCAATTCCATATATATTGAAAATATCATAATTCCACAGATTATAATCTTTATAAATATATTTTCCCTTCTATTAAGGTTATTTCAAATTCAATTGTTACTGTTACGATTTTCGTTGAATCCAGAAACAAAAAGTACAACCGATTTACCTGTGTTTTTGTCTAAGTGTTTACCTGTCAACAGAAGCGAAAGAGATAAAGAAAGAGTTAAATGATACTTAAACTGCCTTGGAACATATTTTATCATCATTACAATATCATCATCATCATCATCATCAATTACAACAACAACAACAACAACATAATCCCAGAGTAACAAATATCCAACCAGATAAACATCATCATCGATTATCATGTAATTACATTTACATGTCTATTTATTTAGTCTATTAAATGTTTCTATTTGAATGTAAGGAGAAACTTAATTATCATGGTTACCTGTTAATTAACGTAAAATCCACGAGCCTGAACAATGGACAGAAAAGTTCATTTTGATATAAATACTATTACCATCGTCCCAGTTGATTGAAAAATATTAATATATACTAAATCTCGATATATATTAGCATTTGATTCAACCAATGCTACTTAATATGATCTCTCTCTCTCTCTCTCTCTCTCTCTCTGCTTTTCCCCTCTGGGTAAACAAAAGATTATCATTATCCTGATAAACATATAAATCCTGATCTCATATTGAAGTTGAAACAAAAGAAGCGTGAAAATATCATCATCACATTGATCTTTATCCTCATCCTTTTGTCATCTTTAGTTATATATCTTTTTTTTGTTCTTATTCACTTTTTCAATTCTGGTTTATTTTTACTCGAACCTTGTGTAAAACTCATCTGAGATCAAAGAATTGAACATGATCTATAAATTATTCATCAACTAATACAATTTCCACATGATGTCTCCTTGGTACATGGGGGAAAAAAAGAGGAATACAAATCTATTATTATTATTATTCCTGGAGAAAAGTTATCATCATCTTTATCATCATCAAACTCATCATTTCCATCAACTCTGTATTTGTACAAAGATCAGCAAAGAAACTTAAAAATACTGAACAGAAGCAAAAAACTTTTTTCCAATGTCAAGAATCAATTGACAAACTAATTGGATGTTTTATTAATCGTTGATAATTTTAATGAATTAAATTAAATTTCTGAGCAATTATTCAGGTCTATTATCATTATCTCCCTTGATTATTTACTACTACTAATTGATTATTTCTCTAATTCAATCAGCTTAACTGTTCATCAATAAATCAATGGAATTTAATTCAATTCAAATTATTACTATTTGATTAACCTTTTAGGTTGATCAAAGTTTATTAATAGATCAATGAAAAAATCAATGACTTTTTTGATACAATATCGATCACCTCGAACTTGTCCAACGAGCTTAATTATTAACGTGAAATTTAGTTCTAATTATTTTATTTACTGACAGTCTTTAACATCTGATTAATAAATTAGTCGATACAATTAACATTTTAAGCTTTTCCAATTGAAGAAACATTATCGAATTGAACTGATAACATTTTTCAAGAAAATTCTGTAAAAATTGATCAGATTATTTTGATTTAGTGACTGGTTGACGATGACTACGATTCGAGTTCTAATGCCTAATTCAACGGGACTAGTTTACGTTACAGGGCCGACAACTTTGACCGGCATCGGTGCTCCGTACACAAAGTTCAGAGTATTATCCATACTCGACAATTTGAACATTACATTTGTCCCCACGATCCATACGACTGAATGTACAGACGATGGACTATGTTCTGGAGACCTACACGATTTACAAACGGGTAAAGGTGATTACGCTAGGCCACGACCTTTGAATGTATTAAACAACATTGGTACCAATTTGACCACAGTCGCAGTGGCCTGGGAGTATGAGTGTTTTCTTGCTTATAAGAAAATATTGAAACTGAATGTAGATTATTCAACTTTTTCGATTTCATCTACTCTTTTGATTGGTACTTTTGGATAATATTTTTTACTCTGTTTGGCCTGATTTCGATTATTTTATGTTCCATAATCAAGTTAAATTCACCGTCGATTAAATTAACTAGCATTTTGTGGAGCCAATTTGAATCGATTGTCGGTCAAAATTACAATACAATATCAGACTTGACCAAGAGATCATTTCTCATCTGGTTCATGTTTTCAATTCTAATCATTGGGATCATATTATCGTGCTCATTACAAACTGGCCTAATATCAAATGTCGATTATATTAAATTAGATACACTTTCAGACGTTATCAGATATAATTACAAACCGATAATATCAACTGTCACTAGTTGTATACCAATGCTAAGAAATAATCTCTCTCCGATTGCTCAACAAATCTCGTCACAGACTGAGGTCATTAAGTACAAATCGGCTACTCATTTCTATCAATTCTGCAAGCAAGAAAAGACAGTGACCATTGCGGACATAATCACCTTCGAATCAGTAAAACATAGCGGTTGTTCAGTAAATGAAGAGGACGAGAATCGAAATCCATTCAGCCGATCAGATCATTTGCTCTACAATTCAATCGCAATGTACATGATTAACCGAAACTCTTTACCAGTGATCAATCGTATAATCATTAGAAGAGCATATACTGCATACGAAAATAACTTTATCAGAAATAGCGATATGGTCAAAATCGTGAACAAATACTTCGGGAACACAGAAGCTCGTCTATCATGTATCGATGCAAAAGTGGAAAATCAGGAATCAGTCTCTCCGATAACATTATCGTATCTTTTAATACCTTTCGCTATTCTAGCATTGGGATATTTACTCGGATTTTTCTCTCTATTCATTAAATACCAACCTAGGAATGAAAATTCTGCACGATTATCAAGGTTTTTTCTGTTTCTACGCCAGATCGTATTTTAATTAATGAACAAAATTTGACTAGAGTAGATTGTGATTGAACAATTTGTAAACTAATAGTTAAGATTAAAGTTGATATTCCAATGCTATCTTTTATTTAGGTAAAAGCCAAGAATGACAATAACTTATCACTATTTTGGTTGCACAATACATTTGTCGCTGAAGACATCAGAATAAGCTCAACACAAAACGATACATTTCTAATGACTGTTAAATTGACAAATTCTCAATTATTCATTATTCTGTATTTGTATTTTATCAGTGAAATTTGTCCAAATTATGGTTCAACTAAAAAATAATGTTTGTATCATCGACAATAGTAATAAGTTTGTAACCAAAGCATATAATGAAATGGCCCAGTGCATTTCTTGACCCTCTCTTGTGCTATGAATAAACTTTATTACCCAAAGGCTGACAAAAATATTGGAATAATAAAACTTAATCAAGGGCGATGACAGTTCTGAGTTTTGAAAAGAAACTTATCACAAATGAAACTCTGGTCAAAATCGTAGATATCGTATGGGGAATAAAATTATTCGCACAGAATATAAAAACATTAATCCGTTTAAACTTCGATTCCTTTAGCCCGTGTTAATTATTCATAATCATTTTTCTCCCTTTTATGCAAAGGATTGTGATGAACATTTTTATTACAAATCCGAAGTTAATCCGATAATTAGTTCCCGAGAAATCACTTGCTGAAATCGTTCTCATTTTTATTCCCAATACGTTACATATCTTGATAATCGAGATCCACCACAATATTGTTTCGATCTAAAATAGAATCTGTGACCCAACTTTCGTCAAACCATCGATTAGTCCGTTCATAACTCTCGAGATGTTTGATCGGATTCTTACTAATCCGACGGACAGAATCGAGGTTGACTTGGATAGTTGATTTTCTTATTCAAAGACGAAGTATACTTACATGTATTATGGATTCTAATGCCTTTTACTGAATTATTTTTGTACAATTATTAATACTTTAGTTACTTTCGATTAATAAAGTTTTTTTCATTAAAATAAATCATCAAGCTAAATATTGATTCGTAAACTTAATTATTGATGTACTTCAATTGCATCAAACACACTGGTTTGTAATGATGGACAAGATTATGGAATAAATTTCCAATAAGTTGACAAACAGTATTATTAATACGAAATGGCCTCGGTTCGAGTTTTAATTCACAATGTGACAGGACTAGTTTACGTTACGAGTCCAACAACGATAAGTGGTATTGGTGCTTCTTATACTCGGTTCAGAGTATTGTCCATACTTGATAATCTTAATTTAACGATACTTTCTACTAACTCTGGTGCTAAATGTTCAGATAATGGTCTGTGTTCTGGTGGTTTACGTGATCTACAAACGGGACGAGGTGATTATATCAGACCGGTACTTGTTCATCCACTCAAAAGCCTTGGGACAAATTTGACCGTCGCATCAATGGCTTGTGAGTCCAATTGTTTTCTTGTTTATAAGAAAAATTTGCAACTTAATGAGGAATATTCAACCTTTTTCGATTTCATTTATTCGTTCGATTGGTACTTTTGGGCCATATTCTTGGCGCTTTTCAGTATGAAAACATTGGTTCTAATCATTTTTTTCAAACTGAATTCGCTACATGAGAAATTGTCTCACATATTATGGGAACAATTTGAATCGATTCTCGGTCAAAATCAGAAGAACCTGTCACCTTACAAAGGTAAATTTCTGATAACTTTACTCTTGATGACATTTTTCTTGACTGGAATATTATTATCGAGCTCATTACAAACTGGCCTAGTATCAACGAGTGATTATCTAACATTGAATTCTTATGAAGATATTATTGAAAATGACTACAATCCGATCACCGCGTCCGTGTCTATGTGTGGTTCACATAATCAAAATGAATTATTGACCGGAAAACCTGGAAAACAACTGATATTATTCAATATCGATCAGCGGCCGATTTTTATAACCTAAATTCAAAAGATAAATATGTATCCATTATCAATGAGATTATCTATGAAGCTATCAAACATATCGGTTGTAGTACCAATCAGGAGGATGAGAAACGGAATCCATTAGGTAAATCAGATAGTCCAATTTCAAGAACAATTCAAATCTATTTGATCAATCGATACAATTCCCCGGAGGTTAATCAGATCATTACCAGAAGGATCTACTCTAGTTTCGAGCACCAACTTATAAGAAATGAGGATTTAATCAAAGTAGAAAATAAATATCAACGTTGGTCTACAGTCGTGTATGAATTTCAAAGTGGAAAAACATCAATCAACAGCTCGAATATCGTTTAATTATTTATTCATTTCTTTCACAATTTTAATCATAGGATATTTGATTGGGTTCACAATTTTGGTGGTACAATCATCAATTATCAATCGTGTCCAGCTAACTTGATTTTTATATTTTCCAATAAGATTTTATTAATTGTTAAAATTCATATAAAGAAATGAACAATCGTTTGGATCTAAACAAAAAAGTAAATACTTGAAATCGGTTAAAAGTGATCTCGATCCGAGTTCTGATACGAGTTTATCATGCAAATTTCCAACTTCGACTGGTAGCTTTTCGTAGACTTAAATCGTTACAATCAATTTGCTGATTATCTTAATCATTTCATCATTTTCTAAAGATCGTATTGTTACCACTCAATTAATGGTATCTAATTAATTGTTAATATTTATGGTGATATTTAAACAAGTTTAGCATCTTTCGCCATTGAATAAAATTCCGTCTTATCATTTGCTAGTAAATTGTTTGGGGAATCGTATTCAATTATGGTTCCTTTATCCATTACCATGATTTTATCATAATCCATGATAGTGTTAAGTCGATGAGCGATTGTTACAATTGTACAATCGGAAAATTCCCGTCTAATTGTTTGCTGAATTAATTCATCGGTTTCTACATCAACTGCTGCCGTTGCTTCATCAAGAACCAGAACTTTAGTTTTCCTGAGTAGAGCTCGAGTTAAACAAACTAATTGTCGCTGTCCAACACTTAGATTTTCACCTCCTTCGGCAATCTCATAATCTAGACCTTGATCTAAGGTACTAACAAACTCTTTAAGATTTGCTTGTTCAAGTGCTTTCCAAATTTCTGCATCCGAGTATTTACCGAATGGATCAAAGTTATTACGGAACGATGAGGAAAATAGAACTGGATCTTGTGGAATTACAGTTAGTCGAGATCGAAGATCGTGTAAACCGAACTTGGTTATATCTTCATTATCGATTTGAATAACACCATTAGCAGGTTCGATTAAGCGGAAAAGAGCCAATGTCAATGAAGATTTGCCGGCACCAGTTCGTCCAACAATTCCGACCTTTTCGTTTGGATTTATGATGAATCCAATTTGTTTCAAAACTAAGTCAAGTCCAGGTCGATAGCGAGTACTGTAATCTTTGAAAACGATTCGTCCACTATCCGGCCATTCGGGTCGAGGTTTATGATTTGGATTAATCCAATCAGCCTAATAGATGGGAATGAGATTAAATCGATTTAAATAAATATTAATTAGGGTTAATATTACAAACTTACTTCGATCCCTATCTTAGTGTATTCCATACACCTTTCGATACACACAATATTTGTTTCAATGTCTGAAACAGCTCGAACCATCATGTTCAATATATAAGTAATTTGAAGCGAGTACGAAAGTGATAAACCAGTTGATCCAGGACTCGATCGATCTCTAGTTAAAACTGCAAAAGCAGCGGCAAGTGTAACAATCAAGTTACCAAGAAATTCAAGTCGAACCGCAAGCCAACGGGAAGCGGCGAGATTTGGGAAAATGAGCTGTTGTTAATATCACATCGTCGATAACATTCTTTAATGAAACGATCTGAGGCATTGTAGGCACGAATTGAGGTCGAACCATTAACGGTTTCAGAGAAATGGGTGTAAATTGGTGACCGAGTAATAGATCCAATTCGGCATAATTGTCGTGATGAGGCGATATAAAACTTCTGAACTGTTATATAAATCACACCTAGAATAACGATAGCAATCACCAAGTAAAAAGACTCTGTACAAATACCAATGATAGAAACACAAGCTCGAAAGAATTGGGTTGTGAAAAATGCTATATTTAAACCAATTGTACTATCAGCTGTATCGATGTCCTTAGTAAAACGATTCAAGACTCGTCCCAATGGTGTAGTGTCAAAGAAGGACATTGGTGCTCTTACTACTCGATGAAGCATCTGATCGTGAATCCAAGCTGAACCGGTTAGAAATGCGAGATTAGAAATAAGTGAATTTCCAAGAATAAGTGCCGATTCCGAAAAACCAAGAGCAGCGTAAATACCAAGTCGTTTATTACGAAGAGATTTGTCGTTAGATGCACCAGGGATTAGCGAGTCGTCAGACCAAGCGGTTAACCAAAGATTGGTACCAAAGTTAAACGCAGATGAACCTACATAAAAAGCAATGGCACTGAAAACAGCCAAGAGTCCAATGGCTCTGAAGTAGTCAATGTAAACGCTCAATTTGACTGAGCCCGTTTCGGTTCCTTCCATTTCCACCAATTTGTACGAAGGTCCCTCTTGACTTAATGGGTTAATTTCACTCGCTGATGGGGCAGTGTCGATTGAAGTCTTTCGTCGACGAATAGATGATTGTGTTCGTTTAAGTTTACTCATTGCACCAATCGACATAACTGAGTCCATTCTGTTGAATGTTGACCGTCTCTCAGCGACCACGTCATGACCAACAACCTCTTTTATTTGTTCAACAATTGTAGCATCTTCACCTTTAAGATCTTCATCATTTGCTTCGGCTAAATATTGGATGATGAAATCAGAGAATTCACCTTTCTTGTCCATAAGTTCGTGATATGTGCCCGATTCATGAATTTGTCCATCTTTCATAACGATAATTTCATCGACTTGAGGTAAAAAGGTGATTCGATGAGTGACCAATAGACGAGTTTTGTGCCTTAGAACACCTTTAGGTCCAATTACTTTATCAAATAAATGGGAAGCGACATGAGAATCGACGGCTGATAAAGGATCGTCCAAAAAGTAAACATCTGAGTTTGCATAAACAGCTCGAGCGATTGAGATTCGTTGTTTCTGTCCACCTGATACATTGATTCCTCTCTCACCGATCTCAGTTAGATCACCTCCCGTTAGAATCTTAAAATCTGGTGCTAAAGCACAAGCCTCAACAACACTGTTATACTTGGTCTTTGAATATGGTTCCCCGAATAAGATATTGTCACGTACTGTAGCGTTTTGAATCCAAGCTGATTGAGGTACAAAAGCAACGTGACCGCAAACATTTGCCGACCCTTGTTGTTTATGAAGATCACCCAGAAGAGCTGAAAGGAGAGATGATTTTCCACTACCAATTGTCCCAACAATGGCCACTAATTTATTCCGTTTAATTGAGAGATTTATATTCTTAAGTACTGGTTGCTCATCATATGACCAAGAAAATGTCGCGTTCTTAACGGTCAAAGGAGTTTCGTAAGCTGGTTCATGTGTTATCGTATTCGGATTTAGTTCATCTCCTTGTAAATATTTGTTTATACGCTTCATTGATATCAGGAACTAATTGAATATTTAGATTAGTCAATTAATTGAGAACAATAAGTTTCATCACTTACATTTGCACCTAAAGTTACAACCATTGGTAAGACAGCGAGAGGACCTCTTAAAATATCAATCAAAGAAATCGAGACGAAAGCTTTGTTAGCGTCTAAGACATTTGTCGGACTGATGAAGATGAAGGTCGCAAACTAGTCAGTGAAACCTAGAAAATATCAAATGAAAATTTAAGTGAAAAATTCGAAAAAGTTTGAAATTCTAATTACCAAGAAAGGAGCAACGGTGAAAGCAAAGGTTACTCCTGTTGACCAAACGGCTTGGAGTTTAAGATATCGAATTTCTTCAGCTCTTATCGAAGCGACTGTATCACCGAAAGCTCCTTCCCATGCATATAATTTCAGAACTTTCATTCCATTCAGAATTTCTGACATCATTTTCGATCTTTTATCTTTTTCTATCATAACTTTTTTCTGTAAGGCTTGAAGTCGAGCAGTAAAGAACCCATTGAACGGAATCAGAGCAATCATGATTGATAGGCCTGCGATTGAGGCAACACCTAATTGTTTCCACAAAAGGACAATTGAAATAACCATTTGAATCGGCGA
Source organism: Panonychus citri (assembly GCF_014898815.1). Taxonomy (NCBI): domain Eukaryota; kingdom Metazoa; phylum Arthropoda; class Arachnida; order Trombidiformes; family Tetranychidae; genus Panonychus; species Panonychus citri. Next base: position 1,974,784 of record NW_026515543.1, on the reverse strand, counting down.
TGACCAAACAATATTAACAATGTTAATATAATCAACAATTCGTTGGATATCAACTGCCATTAGATTGATAATCTCACCGGTGGTGAAAACATGACGACCTGAACTTGATAGTCGTAAGCTCTTAGAAGTGAAAAAGAAAAATAATTAGACTAATTACAGGGCTATTTTCGCCGATGTATAATAAAATAACTAGCTAATGATTTCCTAAGGAACTAACCAAATAATTATAATAATACCTTTTGATAAACACAAGCAATTAGAGCCGATTTCATCCTCATGGATGTTGTCTGAATCCAGAATTCATACTGAGAGTCAAAATTGACTGAACAAAAGTGGCCATAAACATGCCTAAGGCTAAAATGGCTCCTTGCCAAACAGGAGCATCAGAAGCGATAAAGGTCAACAGATAGTCCATCAATTGAGGACTTGCAAAGACCAGAACAGCGGAGATCAGTTTAAACATAACACAAGCCGCCATCCAAGGCCAAAATCCTTTCACCAAAATACTCAACAACGAGACCTTCATTGTCTTAGGTCGCTTGTTCATCTTTTTGGTACCAGAAGTGAGCCCATTAAATGTTGGCTTATCTGGGATTCCCAAGTATTTAGTACCACTAACAAGGAGACGGGAAAATTTGTCCTGAATAATTTGAGTCCGATCATCTTCCGGTAAGTCCCACATATCGGCCTGAGTTAAGGTCTTACGGAAACCATGAAGGGCCATTGTATCGTACCAAAAGAATGTCAATCGATTCAAAAACGACGATGCTACGTATGGACATTCATACTAAAAGACAAACCAATCAATTAGCTAATCAAATTAATCGTTAATTGTATCAATAATTACCTCGCTTGATTGTTTTATGCTACTTGACTTCTTCCTTGAATCAGCAAAACAATTAAGAAACAACAAAATTAACACAATAGTCAATTGTATTGTCCTTATAATGAAATCCGTCTTATCATAGCTCCAAACTCTGATATCCTTTAATCAATTACAATAATTGGTTAATTTTCTTAATCATTTTATTCTGATCATTAAATCACTTACTGGATTTTTTCTAGTATCGATTATGGTCCAATAATTAAAGGCCGAAGTGATTCCCATTAGGAGCCAATAGACAAATAATACGCCCGAGGTGTGGACTCCTTTCCGTCGGTTATAAAGAACCATAAATGTTGCAATTAGCTGTAATTATTAATAATTTAGTCATCTTGTTAATTAAAGTTTATTAGCAAAAAACGACTACGATAATACATAATTTATCGCTTTAGTGCTTTCACACCTTGGAAAATATTACGTCTAGTACATCGTGACAAATAAATTATTTCTACGCTTAGGATGGTGGACATTTTGTGAATATGTTGCACTGATTTTGCAAAATTTTCTCAACAAATTGATGTATAAATTTCCTGTGAATTTCCTTTCATTCACAAGAAAAGTATTACATCAAAGTCGTTCTTATGCCTTTGCCACCAGCGAGTAATAAGCTTTTACTCTTTGTTTGTCACATTGTAATTATTAGATAGGAAAAGTAATGCTTGTTGATTAGAGAAATAGATTCAACTATGATCTTAAAATAATCGCCAATTAGTTAATTGTTTGATATGTAATTAAAGTTTAGTATACTTACGAATGAAATTAATCTGATAATTGGTGAAACAATTTGATATGGATAAGTGAGATAACCATTTCTTGATTTGATTGTTACATTGATTACTTCGTAGATTGTTATACCACATAGAATTATACTCAATCCCTAAAAATTAAAGTAAAATCAATTGTTAACTGTTAATATGGTTGATTGGTGGGGAGAAGGATGATAATGATTAGGTCAATTGTTTGCGATTAATTACCAATCTTGTATAAAGCCTCAGGGTAAAAGGTAAAGCTGATTTTGGTGATGTTAAGTAAATAGCAAATGGAACCAGAAACCAGAGGAAACCAGAGGAAACCCAAAGAGCAAGAGTTTCGGTTGAACAAGGTGAGAAAACTGGTTGAGGTGAATTCCATGATATCGATGGATCCTAATTAATTTAGAACAATTAAGAAAAATCAGCTCGAAACAATTAGAAATTAATTGTAACAATGGAAACTCCAAGAGAAGGAAAAAGAATCGGAAAACTTTGATTGGAAAAAATTGATTTGCACTTGAATTTGTTTTCACAACAATTTAAACAAATTTAAATGGTAACAATTTAATTCTAATTGTGATTATAACTTACCCACAATGAGTGACCACAAAATGATTCAAAAACCATAGTGTTAATTGTAACAATTTACCAAATCGTTTGGATAATTAATTTAATTGAAAAACTTTTGTTCACTTGGAAAGTTTTACTTTTACATTTGATGTTTTTAATTTTGCTTTTCTCTGGCAAACAATTAACTTATAATCACGATTATGGTTGAACAATTAACTAATTGCATTCACGTTCACTTTTATATATATTAAAATTGAGGCACACAGGAGAGATGAAATAATTAATTAATTACTTGAACTTTGATTATAAAAGTTTTTCTAATGATTAGTTGGCTTATAAGCCAATTTTTAAATTGTTTTCCAATTTTTTCTTACACACAACAAAACCGCAGACTTAGTTGTTTTGATCATCTTAACACTAACTAAATCAATCATTTTCATTAGGAAATAGATTGCCAACAGCTCAGTGGCAATGATTTGATCATTTTTAGACCATATTAATCCGGATTTCTCGGAAACGATTGAGATTTAGATAAAAAGTTATTTATATGTATCTTCAGAATTGATTAAAGTGATCCAGTTTACATGTAGTGATTAATCAAGAGATTAATCAAGAAGTTAATCCTAACTAATAAATGGTATCGAGATAACAAGGAGGTAAGAAAGTTTGGTAAGACTCAAGATACAGTCAAGTACCTAAAATTGTCCAGTTTTTTACGGATTATTCGTAGAGCGCGTGATTTGAAAGGGGTGTAAATTAATCGATTATTTTGATAAAAATATTTTACTTGAACTAATCCACTAAACAATCGAAAATTGTCATGAAAATGATAATTTTAATCGGTAAGGCTCAAGATACAGTCGTGAAAAATGAGTTTCGAATGATTTTTAATCATTCGCGCAGCTTAGCTACTAAAATCAATTGATAATCTTTATCGTCAGTGATAAGACTTAGGTGATTTACTCATTGATTTTTCTTATCTTGATTGTTTAATCTGTTAATTTTAGTCACTACCTGCGTGAATTGTCAAAAACCATTCGAAACTCATTTTTCACGACTGTATATCCGTAAGCTCAGCATTCACACTTTAAGCCGATTTTTTTCGGCTTAGACTGGTGACTTTTTAAGAAAATAAAATTTGATTTAAATTAATTTGGTTAATTAACAAATAAAAAAGGCACTTTAATAATCATCAACTAAATTCATAGAAAATGGATCATTTTTTAAATGTTGTAAAGTTATTTCAAAATTGAGGATAGGCTGTTTACGACTATGGAACTTTTTCTTGTATAAAAATTCAGTTAGATGATCATCTCGATGTGGGCCATTCGACGATGAAGGAATTTGATCTTTTAATGATATTGATCAGATGTTAAGAACATTTAACCACAATTCACAACAAAACAGTATAATTGTTCTCGATTAAACATACTTTTTACAAAAACACATTATTTTTTTCACTTAATAATTTTAGTAAGATTGATGTAATATTGCCGTTTATCCGGCTCTCGACGGACCAATTGTTAACCTTCATCTGCATCATCATCTTCATCTTCCTCCGCATCCTTATTTGGATACGTTGGATTGCATCCATTTGGTTGCCAACATTTCCCTGACGTTATGTTGACCAGTCCACTGGTCAAAGCCAATTTGTTCGATGTCTTCTTTGGACGTGGACCTTGTACCGTCTTACCGTCATAATTTGATTGAATTCCTTATCTGGACATTGAACTAATAACTTACGAAAATTATTCATTGAAACGGGACCGGTATGTCGCAGATGGCTGCGGTTGAAGGGTAAACCACATCTTGCGGGGCACTCAGAGTTATTTCGATTCTGATAATCTGCAAGGCAAGAGCTACAAAACATAACTTTACAACTAGTATTTTGCTTATGAACACATGGGTTTTCGCTAAATTTTGACAAATGATGCACTCATAATCTCTGATTACATTGGTGTCTAAAAATAGGTATTCAGGTATCTGCGCATTACCTTTTGATTTTAGATATTAAATAAAGCAAATACAATACAAACAAATAAATAAGACAATAAATATCTCACCTAAAACCCATTAGGTAATAAGAAAATATTTGATTTCAAAAAATTAATAAAAATTGGAAATTAATAAAATCGCAGCAACAAGGTTAATTATTCCATAACTTGGTGGCCATTAGATTATTGGAAGCGAATTTTGGAAATTTCTTAGCGATTTAAGATAAGTATATTTTGCATTATGTATTACAATCATATTGGCGGTGATATTAAATCACTTTAAGATCTAAAAGGTAAACTTTATCGGTTATTTTTTCGAATTATTAACAAAAAAACTAATCAATTGAATAAGATGCGTTTATAAACTAATGTAATTGTTAACCTTCAGGTCACCTTCACATTATAACTTGTATATATATTAACTTTTATTGTGTTCGGGATGAGATCCCTCTTCTCACTAATTTTAAAATACATTTTGTTTTTCCTCATCATCATCATTATCTTCATCTTCATCTTCATCTGCGTCATCATCTTCATCTTCCTCCGCATCCTTATTTGGATACGTTGGATTGCATCCATTTGGTTGCCAACAGTAATCATTGTCTTATTTGACAAAATTCATTAGCAAATGTTCTCAAGTTGTAATGCACCAAAGTGTTGAGTGAATAAAAGGTTAATAAAAATGGATTAAACAGTGAAAATTCAGAGAGTTATTTAGTAAATTAATTCTGGATAAGATTGCAGTTAATTAATTCTGGAAATGATTGTAACAAAAATATCTTAATGTCACCTTCAGATTTAAATATTTAGTTTGCACTCTTTTACTAAAATTTATTTAATTAATCATGACAATGATTGATAATGATGATAACCTGTAACTAAATTTACTCTGTATACTCCCATTGAATCTTCGTATAAAAGAGAAGAGATTCAATGGTAAAAATCATCATTCGATCTGAACGATCTAACAGTTAACTTGCAGTCATTATAGACTCATAACTAGTTCAGAACCGAATTCACCGAATATAAAAATAAAGTACTAAAAATTGAAAACAAAAAGTCTTCAAATTGTTTTCAATGATTGAGTTAATTAATTCAGGAGATGATTGAAGTTGATTAATTCTGAAGGTGACTAATTAATTCTGGAAGTGAATGACTTAATCTTATTAATTCACAAAGTGATCTGATTAATTCACCAAGTGATCTGATTAATTCACCAAGTGATCTTATTAATTCTGGAAGTGATTGATTGTATCTGATTAATTCTGGCTTGAGCTTATTTAATTCGGTAATCGATTATATTATTTCTGAGATGGTGGATTTAATCAATACGATTTATCTACTCTGCTTTATCAATACTTAATTATTAATCAATCATTGAACTGAATTATCAATCAATCATTGAACTGAATTATCAATCAATCATTGAACTGAATCAAATTTAAATTGATTATCAACTAATTGTTGAATCGAGTCGAATGAAATGAATTAATCAAACTAATTCAAATATTAAATTAATAAGTCATCGATTAAGAAATGTGTAAAACTTGCTGTTGCTGGTTATGTTTGTTATGTATCTGTTGTTGTTGAATGAATCAAGAATAAATGGTTACTAATTAAATTAAATCAACTACATATATTACATGTATATATTGAAACACATTTTAAGCCTTAAATGGATAATGAGAACACTTTACCATTCCCGGTGATGGGAATTAGTAAAGAAAAGAAAAATAAGTTAAATTCTACAGTTAATCAACAGCTTCATATTCCTTATTTCTCGGGTGATGGAGATGAGGATTTACTTGATTGGTTAGACCATTTTGAGTCAGCAGCGGTTGCCCTTGATTGGGATGAAAATATTAAATTGAAAGCTTTACCAGCCTATTTAACAGGAACAGCCAGTAGGTGGTACAGGTGTAGAATAAAACCATTAACTGGTGATGCGATACGAGAACATTTGAAGAACTAAAATTAGTCTCTGATTTGCCCTTCAGGGCACAAAAAATTTAATCAAAGAATTGAATAATAAAAAAAAGATCAGACCAATCAGCCATTTCTTATTCTTATGAGGTGAGAGATCTATGCAGACGAATAATGTTGAGAACTATACACTGAAAAAGTTTCAAGACGATTTGCGAACGGTGGTGTTCTAGAGTCTTACCACCGTTTGTATTCGAATTTCATTCCAAAACCATCCTGATAAATGTACACTTCCCACCCCATTATTTCCATCACCTTATGGTTACCTCATATGGTCACCTTACCCATTGTTATGGTCACCTTACCCATTGTCGAGGGATAATGTCTCTTTTTGTATTATTTTTTTTGGCCAATTGGAACGTATTTTCCTAGATGTTCTGGTATTGGATTATTCATGTTCTTCCAGAAGGGTTTTCAGCCATAAGCTTCTTTAATTTTCTTCGTCTAGCTCGTCGTTGTTCTCGTGCATAGGAATATTTTGGTGGTTTAGATTGTACAATAGTATTAATATTAACTTGTTGATTAGTTTTAATCGGTAATTCAGGACAATCTTTTCTGAAGTGACCAGGTTCACTACAGTATGAACAGTATTCACAATTTATTTTAGTGTGATTAAAGCGGAAGCATAAGGAGCAATGTTTTTCTGGTAAATCAATAAGATTAATTTTTGTAGAGTTCCTGCTGTTCTAGTAATTTAATTGTCTAGTGTAAGATAATAAGTTTTGATGAGCAGTTTGTAATTTATCTGGGTGATTCGCTGTAACTGTTAACTTCGTGAATTAGTTCATCTCTTTTGGGGTACCACATATATCATAATCGGGTGATACTAACTCCGGTCACCAAACATGGCCATAGTAATTGGTGTATTTGGTGGCGAAGATTGATAGAATTAGATAACATTTTCTGAATACTGAACTTGGTGAAATCGGTTTAAACTGACTGTTATAATATTGATTATTCTTCTTTCGTTGTTTAGGAGAAATGAAGAAACCTGGACCAGTGTTTTTAAGCTTTAAATTTTCATTTTCTTTTGGAAAGCGATTAGTTTTGGATTTGGAGGAGCGTTTGTTTCATTCCAATCTTCTTCCATCCTAATTGTAAAAGAAAGAAAAGAAAGAAGAAAATTTTAATTATACATCTAACCCAAATCACCGGAGTTTTGAATAATAAGTATTAAATTTCCCATCACCGGGTTGATTGAAATTTTATCATTAGAACCTTGAAAACCCAATCACCGGGTGAAAAGAATATTAATAGTTATAGTTATTAAATTATTATATTAGTAGGTAATATATTAATAGAGAAGAAAGAGACTTAAGATAAAATTTTATTATTAGAACGAATTCAATTGTTTTTAATTGAGGATGGAGTTAATTATGTTTGGTTGGTTTCAATTGTTATGAAATTCAATTTAGTAGTACAATGATTCAACTCTAATTTTAGTTGATTGGTTTCCATTGTTATGAAGTGAATTTTAATTCAAAATAGTTCAATGATTTTACCTTAATTATGGTTGAGTGCTTTCAATTGTTATCAAGTACAGGGCTATTCAGCTATTTTTACCGATGGTTTTTGCGATTTTCTCAGCAACTAAGAGTCAAAGAGACACGAGACTTTAGTGGTATGAGTTTGTCATAATGTAATAATGTGTTGTCTTAATTGTCATATCAAAAGATAAAGGTCATTCACGTCATCGGTGAAATAACAAGGTCATCTGAAGGTGGCTCAGTTATACTCCACATTTTTTAACGCTGGAAAATGAGTTTAGAGATCGTTGTTGTTACAGATCTTGAGATATTACAGTTTAATTGAATAACTGTTGAAATTCTTTAATTCAATTAATTTATCTTAACGTGCAAAGCAAAGCTCATAGAATCCTCAAAACCTGTCAGCAGTATAAAAATAGCTGAATAGCCCTGTACAAATAGATTCAAAAGTTCAATAATTTTACCTTTAATTACAATTGAGGGCTTTCAAATGTTATTACTGTTAATTTGTTTCACACAGTTTAATAGTTAATTTTATTTATTACTGATTGAACTTCATTTGTTCATTCTTTTATTATTCAATTGTTTGAGGTGATTTCAATTGTACATTCCTATATTGTTTAACTATTGAAGGTAATTCAATTGTTCATTCTTTTATTGTTCAATTGTTGAAGGCAATTTCCGGTTCAATGAATTGGCTTATCACAATGAATCAGTTGATCCAATCAAGAACGAATTTTATCGAAACAGCGACTACTTATATTGAAGTAAAACAAATGATTGCCCCAAATTAAGGTTGAAAGGAAGGAAAGGAAGCATTGAGAAGATAAGAAAAAACTGTTGAACTTTTGGCGTAAAAGGCATTAATTTAAATTTAATTGTCATCACACTTAATTGAATCTATCAGTTGTTATTAAATATATATGTAAAATAAAAGGTGTTCAGCTTCAGCGGTGACAAAACAGAAATAGGGAACAGCCAGAATTTCACTAATTTAGTTAATTCCAATTGGACGCAAAATATGAATTCCAATTTATCCCTTGTTGTTGATCAAATCAGCAACAACAATAATAATGATTGTTGAACTTCTTCACTGTGATTTAATATTTAGAATAGCACAAGTACGAATTCTTAACTTTAACAAAAAGAAACTCGATTCTTATTCAGTTGATCGTTGAATTAGAAAAAAGTTGTTCAATATAATAAAAGGACGAGGAAGATCGGGCGGAAGGTCAAGATCAACGTTTCGACGCTTTAATTCAAATTCAAATTTTGAATTTGTGTATTCCAAAATATCCCGCACGCCTTTAGACGCGCAAGACATCCAATCGCTATGAATTTCAGGCTTTCGATGGAACATCAGTGAAAAACTTTACGTTTTTTTCCAAAATCCGAACTGAAGACATTGAAAACAAGAAGAAAAAAGAGATTAAAAAGAGAGAGATGGAGTGTATTCAAGAAACCGTATTACCAACTGAATTAATATTGAAACACTTAATTTATACGAATATTAACTTCTCATCATTTGATAACATATATATATTAACATGAAAACAATCGAAACGTTTATATTTAACCAAATTTAATTAATATTAACCACCAAGTTTATAAAAGACAGTAAATGTATACGGTGGTCACCATAAAGGTGCCAACGCAACTAATCCACCAAAATGGTGGATTCAAGGAAAAGGAAAAGAGAGAGGGGAAAACTGAAGGAAATAGGTTTGGCCAGGTACTAAACCAGTTTCAGTACCTGGCCAAAGTTGTTATGACATTATCCGACGCCATCCTCGTAAAGTCCTTTACGAGCAGAATTATTCAAACGACTCGGCACTATCCATATCGAAGGTTGCAGTTAGATTGTTCAAGTCCATAATAATATAATAATAAATTTTAAATGAAAATTTCCAACACCAGACCAATTACCCAGTTTAATTATTATTGATCAAATTTATTCTTAAGATAATAATATTCAGCTTCCACTGCATATTCCTTGAATTCGTCCATTGAATTAACCTTTACCAAAGCGATATACTTTAAAATACCAGGGAGGAATCCATTTTTAATATATCTTATTTTATCATCGAGATCCATATTTGGATCAAGTTTAACACACAGGCCAACCATTTCAAAGAAATAAGATATAACATCTTGACCTCTTGTTGCTTTTTTTATTTTCAATTTCGAGCGTAATTGTCTTGGTGTAACGAAGGTTGTTTGAAAGGCGAGTAATTTAGCTTTCAATCATTGAAAGTAGCTGGTCGTTGATCAACAGGTTTACTTTATACTACCAGCATACCAATCTTTAGCAGGGCCATTAAATAAACAGGTAATCGTCTTAATTTATCAATATTATTTAAACCAGCAGCTTCAGTTATTTGTTCAAAATCGTCAAGCCAATCATAGACATCAGCATTATTTCCATCAAAGTTTTTAATATTGTTTAACAAAGTATCATCGAAATATCGGCTCGTCATAGTTAAGAATCTTTTGTTCAACGTAGACTGACTATTAAATCCAATACAAACGAACCAGCAATCTTGAAATAAACGGCTAACTTAATTAACCAAATGGCAAAAGTTTCACAGATTCTGGAACAACGGACAATCGAATCAATTAGCAAGAAACAAATACAATTTTCTCAATAGAGCTAACAAAGATGATAAACAATAACTAGTTTACCAATCAAATTTTAAACGAAGTTGACCAAATGACGCCATGATAAACAATAACTAGTTTATCAAACGAATTTTAAACGAAGTTGACCAAATGGCGAATCTGATAAACAATAACTAGTTTACCAATCAAATTTTAAACGAAGTTGACTAATGACGAAATTGATAATTAATAACTAAATTATCAATCGAATTTTAACCAAATGTTGAACGAAATTTTACTAATGACGAAGATGATAATTAATAACTAAATTATCAATCAAATTTTAACCAAACGTTGAATCGAAGTTTTACCAAATGACGAAGATGATAACTAATAACTAAATTATCAATCAAATTTTAACCAAATGACGAAGATGATAATTAATAACTAAATTATCAATCGAATTTTAACCAAATGACGAAGATGATAATTAATAACTAAATTATCAATCGAATTTTAACCAAATGACGAAGATGATAATTAATAACTAAATTATCAATCAAATTTTAACCAAACGTTGAATCGAAATTTTACCAAATGACGAAGATGATAATTAATAACTAAATTATCAATCAAATTTAACCAAACGTTGAATCGAAATTTTACCAAATGACGAAGATGATAATTAATAACTAAATTATCAAACAAATTTCAACCAAATGTTGAACGAGTTTATCACAACCTGTTTCGTAACTACTGTTGATAATCAGTGACTCTTAGCGAATTCTAACTTAATGTTAAACAGGTTTCAAAAGGTAAATTATAGAATAACTATACATATCAAGGATGAGATGGTTAAAGTTTCAACAAAAGTTGAATAGCTAGTTTTTTAAACAAAACCTGAAAGTTTTCACCTTCAATTTGTGAAGGTTCTTTTCTTTATAACTAAAGCTTACGAAAGCAAAAAAAACTGTTTGTAACTTGGCTATAATCGATTCAATTTATTATCTAAAATCGATTCTTGTCACAATAAAACGATTATTACTGAAAAAAAATGTCCACAAACGCAATATGAGAAAAAAAAGATCACAACGAAATAGTCCTGATTGTTGACAACCACTCAATATAATCAGTTATAGAAATGATGAAGTACAAACAAAACAAAAATAATCTGGCCGTTTATACTGAGACAAATGTATCATTTTCGTCCACTGGATTAGGTTGTTCACTTTTGTTACCAGCGAAATTAATTTAGATGAATAGATTTATTAGGTTAACATTCTGTGGTTTTTTTAATCTCAAGTTAATCGTATTCAGTAGGTTTTTCCTTATAATCACGAAAATCAATTACCAAAAGAAAGTGGAAAAAAGACTGAAAGGCAAACTAAAGTGTATCTATGCGACAAACAAGAAAAATACAACACAAATCACGTCCGTGGTCACCAAAAATGTATTCAAGAAACCGTATTACCAACTGAATTAATATTGAAACACTTAATTTATACGAATATTAACTTCTCATCATTTGATAACATATATATATTAACATGAAAACAATCGAAACGTTTATATTTAACCAAATTGAATTAATATTAACCACCAAGTTTATAAAAGACAGTAAATGTATACGGTGGTCACCATAAAGGTGCCAACGCAACTAATCCACCAAAATGGTGGATTCAAGGAAAAGGAAAAGAGAGAGAGGGGGAAAAACTGAAGGGAAAGTTAAGGTGGTTTGGCCAGGTACTAAACCAGTTTCAGTACCTGGCCAAAGTTGTTATGACAGAAGAAAGAAAACAAAAAGGTTGAATGTCAGGGAAAGGTCAATAGAAAGTAACAAAAGTCACAACTAACATACTCTGACTAACGTCTTTGTCTTTGTTTTCAGGAATTTTCCGAAGACAAACCCATTCATCAGGTCCAGCATTATCATCCTTTGATAGGTTTAGAGGTTTCATGTCCTTTTTCAATGTTATGTACAGGTTATGGTAACATGGATTATGGAATAGTTTTTTCGTTTTTCTTTCCAAAAAAAACCTTCAAGTGAACTCTAGGTAGGTTTATCGTTAAATGACCTCAATGACCTTGAAACTTTTTATATGAAGTCCTTCAGTCCCAATATGTGTCTGTAAAAGGTTTGATCTTTTTCGACTCATTGGTTCTGGACTTATAACTAATAATCTGCGTAAAATGAGGTTGAATAGCTCTGTATAGAGATTGGTGATTATATTAAAATAATCAAATGATCATCGATTTTGAAAGCTGATCATCGATTATTTTTCTCTCTCCTTTTCTCTTACGTTTCTTGAGTGAATTCCCTCTTTTTCAAAGCTCTTCTCCCGAATCGTTTCCCTTTTTACTTTCTCTTTCTCACGTCTCTTCCTTTTTCTATATCTCTAAGACAACAAAAACATCGGTATGTATCGATTTTCTTCAAAATTATTGCGTCATCATCGTTAATCGTAAATCTAAACAACCTCCTATCTCTAGTTATGTACAAGTTGAAAAGCTGATCAATTGTGATGCCCGAATGAACCAATTTTGTCATCACTTTTATTCGCTCAAGTTCGTACTTGTAGAACGTTTCATTATTGTCAGGGTTTCATTTCAAAGAATTCTTTTACGGGCCTACTATGCTCAGTTAAACCATTTCTCGAGTAATAAAATGCAAAAATAAACTAGATGATTCGAATACTAATCTACATATCTGTATAATGAGTAAGTTGATCAAAAATACAAATTCGAAACTAGGGCAGAATCTTTTTCGATGACTTTAATTATTAAAATTGTATTATTTTTACGTTTAATGATTGAAGTTATTGTAAAAATATTTGGCCAGGATTCAGGCTATGATGAGTTTTCATCTTAGAAGATTATTTGGTGTTTTTCTGCTGAAGAACCCATCTCAATCAGCATCAATGTAATTAGTAAATTCTGAAATGGATTTAACAACGACGAATAAAATTTGAAAATTAAGCAAAACGCAACATTTAGAAAATATTTTGGGGAAAATTAAAGATTTTATCAATAATAATAAATGATTGAAAATTAACTGAGAATGAAGGTTCTTCGTGATAAATCGTAATATCCAAAAGAAACAAATCATGGTTATCAAAGTTATGGTGGATTATCATTAAATGATAATCCTAAAATAATAAAACTAATCAAAATTAAAAAAATTCTGATAAATTATCATGGAGACCATAAACTCGAAGAATTTTCTTCGAAACTCATCAATATAACTTAATCTAGTTGTCTTACTATTTTTCGTCGATGGATTATTGAAAAACGTTATCGACAATCAAGAGCGAATTACCAAAGTACAAATCACTGGCACTAACAATCAAGAAAAAATGATTAGAATTATAATTCTTAATGATCTGTTGATTATTGAATCTTAATAATACTTACGTTTCAATTTAGATTGAATTTCTCACGAAAGATATCAAGGTCGAAGAATGAACACTTTGTTCAGTTGATATAGTTGTTCTCTCTTTGATATTGGAACTTCCAATTATAATTTTTCAATTTTTTCTTTTCTCTAATCTAAACTGGAATAGATTCACATCGTAAAATGTGTGAAACATAATATATATATCAGTATAAAAATTGAGGGAAAAATCCTGAAATCAATCTGATTGATGATAAATAAATCATAATGAAAATTATGATTTAATGATTAAATCAATATAAAAATTATTAAATTCACTAATTTTCAAAGAAATAAAACTCAGAAAACTTCTGAGCCTTGGCTCATGACTTTTTTGTGCTCAAATTTTTTGTTTTCAATTAACTGAGTTAATTTTATTATGTATCGTTTATCTGAGTCAACTTTCTCTCGGTAACCAGTTGAAATTTGAGGTGATCCCATTGGTATTCGCATCGAATATCAACAAGTGCCTGATTCTAATTACGTTGATTTCAATGCCCCAGTACTAAGTACACAACCAGAAAGAAGAGAGTGGATAAGCCAATCCTTGGTTGATTCAGAAGAATCAGATACAATTAAACCCGATGATCTTTCGGTTGAATGTTTTTTGGATCCGAACTTAGTTCGTGATTTCGCGTGTGTTATTTGCCTCAACTTCGCCAAAGATGGTGTCACCTGCCTTTTCTGTCGAGCTTCAATTTGTTCAAGACTATGTACATATGTATTTGCATGTACGAGGAAACAACCAGAACTCAGTTCATCACTTGTCCTCAATGTCGCAGACTTGAAATTGGTTCCAAGACATCAACATGGAAAAAAGTCGATAGAAATTTTTTAAAATTTACAATGAATTTGTTATTTTGAGCCTTTTTGTAAGAAAATTATGCCATCTAAATATTACAAAGATCATGTGAGGCGATGTGACTTCAATAATGACAATTGCCAAAGTTGCAAAGTGAGCCGTCATGATTCCAATCATCATCTCAAAGTTTTCATGACACCAAATCCGAAAAAGACTGATGAACACAGTTCATTAAAAAGAGAATTGGAACGTCTAAAGAGAAAATTTTTCAAAATTCAAAGCGATTGCCCAGAAATCATATTATACCGAAGGTGCAGATAAAAATGGTGTCAAAGCTTCTAAAGAAAGAGTCACAATATTAATATGTGTTGGTATAAATGGCAAGAAAAAAGATCCGCTTGTGATTGGTAAAAGTAAAAAACCTCGTTCTCTTGCTAAGATTTTTATGATACCAAGAGATATAATATCGATTATAAAGTAAGAATGCATGGATAACAGCTGATCTATGCGACCAATGGTTGTGTGAATGGGATGATAAGTTAACATCAAAAAGCAAAAAAGTTCTACTTTTTATTGATAACTGTCGACCTCATCATGTTTCTGATCCAACAAAATATCGTGACATAAAAATTGTCTATTTACCTGTCAACACTACTAGCCATTGTCAACCCTTGGATGCCGGGATTATTAACGCATTTAAACACCACTATTTCAGTGATCTTAATTGTGTTCTGGCAACTCTCATTCCAACAGGTAAAACAATTGATGATTTAACTAAAACAATTACATTGAGAGAAGCTATTGAATGGATTCAACAAGCTTTGGAAAAAGTTACTCAATCAACAATAATTAACTGTTTTACCAAATGTCACTTTTATCCATGTAATTAATAAAACCATTAGATGGCGATAGTGTCGATTAACTCAAATGTGTAAAACGCATTATAACTTAAGTGGGTACTAGAGTGCAGTGATTAATTCAATCAATTGTTACTCTTTTTAATGCCTTTTGTTACCTATTACTCAAAAACCAAACCTTTGATCTAAGATCAATTAATTAAACAATTAATAGTTCAACATCACCCACATTGTGTCTTGTTAGTAATTCTGATTAAGTGTTTGTTGCTATATGATTAATTACCAATTGTAGTTACTATTTTTGATTCATTTAATTTGTCGTGAGAAAGACAACTTAGTTGTCTCAATTGGTCATATAATTATAATCGGTTAATAATTTAATTACAGTGGGGTAAGAAAGTAAGTTGAAATGGCGAAATTGAGAGTTTATTGTCGATATCTTTTCTTTGAGTTAATTGCAAGTAATTAAAGTCTTTTAATTTCTTAATTTGACTAATTATCTGAGGTTTTTGATTAGAATTAAATTGTTATATGTCCCATTTTCTTAGAAAAATCGTGAGATCAAAATAATAATTTGCAAAAAGTAAGTTGAATTTTTAAGAATTGACTAAATTCGGTTGAATTGTTTTTTTGATTAGTTAATTGTGACTCTTTTAGTACTTAGTATGTCCACCCTTTGCTATTAGAACAGCATTCAATCGTTTCTCCATACTTCCGACTAGTTTTTGAGTATATTCTTCCGGTATTTTTGACCAAGTTTCGGCGATTGCCTTTTATAAAGATTTGAGATTAGTACGAGCTGATTTTGGGATATGATCGTCCAAATATTGCCAAAGATTCTCAATTGGGTAGAGGTCAGGTGATTGTGGAGGCCAAGGAAGCACCGAAATTTTTTCTTGATCGAAAAAACTCCGAACAACTCGGCTGGTATGTTTCGGATCATTGTCGTGTTGAAAAACAAAGTCATTCCCTAAGCTGATTTTCTCAGCCGATTGTTTCAAATTCTCTACTAAGATTGACCTGTAGACTTCTCCTGTCATTTTGCCCTCGATAATAACCAAATTACCGACACCAGCTGACGAGAAACATCCCCAGACCATAACTGAGCCGCCGCCGTGTTTGACGGTTGGTCTTGTGTAGCCGACTTTGAAGGCTTCTCCTCTGTTTCTCCACACATATTGACGCCGATTGTTGTTTACTAACATAAATTTACTCTCATCTGACCATATGACCGAATTCGAAAACTCTATCGGGTTACCTTGATATTGATTGGCCCACTCGTATCTACCTGTTTGATTCTTTTCTGTAATCATCGGCTTCTTCCTGGCCACATACCCTCTCAATCCATTTTCATGTATTCGATTCTTAATTGTTGTGAGACTAACATCGAGATTCAATGTCTCTTTAAGCTCTTCAGCTGTTATCTTTGGATTATTGGTGATTTCTTTCATAATTTTCCGGTCATCACGATCACTTGTCTTTCTTGGCCTTCCCTCTCTCTTCATATTTTCTGGTGATCCAGTTTTTTTTATTTTCAATACGATTTTTCTAACACCTTCTGGGCTTAATTGATGCTCTTTAGCAATTTTGGTAAGTGTATCTCCATTTGATCTCTTCGGAAAAATGGTCATTCGCTCGTGACCATTTCAACTTACTTTCTTACCCCACTGTATATAAAATATGGTATGACCAACATACCGATCCGTCGATGACCCTTAATCGGAAGTATATCCAAAATTACAATCAAAGTATATTTTAGTTTGCATTTAACGTCTAGACGATAACCTTTTTAATCTTGTTAATCATCTTCATTTTCAGCATCATCGTTTTTATCATCATCTCAAAAACAATAGCAAAAACTTCAACAAAATTGAAAAAAGATTTAACATTTAAACTAAAGTTTTTTAAGTTGTAAATTGTTCATTGAAATTTTAATTCATGTTGGTTCTGGTTTTCTTTCCTTTTCTCATTCGCTTTCTTTTTCTTTTCTTCTCTTAATGTGCTGGAGTGGTCATTTTTTAACTACTATCAATTAACAACATGAATATCGTTCATTGATTAATTCTTATTCATTTCTTTTACATCTTTTATTGTCTTTTGGTGGTAAAATATCAACTATCAAGATCAATCAATTGCAATCTTGCGAAATTACTTGATTTGAACATTTTCGATTTAGAGTTTATTAATTATTATAAGGAAATGAACAATCGTTTTGACAAAACAAAAGTAAAAACTTGGAATCGGTAAAAGTGATCTCGATCCGAGTTCTGGTTTATCATGTAAATTTCCAACTTCGACTGGTAGCTTTTCGTAGACTTAAATCGTTACAATCAATTTGCTGATTATCTTAATCATTTCATCATTTTCTAAAGATCGTATTGTTACCACTCAATTAATGGTATCTAATTAATTGTTAATATTTATGGTGATATTTAAACAAGTTTAGCATCTTTCGCCATTGAATAAAATTCCGTCTTATCATTTGCTAGTAAATTGTTTGGGGAATCGTATTCAATTATGGTTCCTTTATCCATTACCATGATTTTATCATAATCCATTATGGTATTAAGTCGATGAGCGATTGTTACAATTGTACAATCGGAAAATTCCCGTCTAATTGTTTGCTGAATTAATTCATCGGTTTCTACATCAACTGCTGCCGTTGCTTCATCAAGAACCAGAACTTTAGTTTTCCTGAGTAGAGCTCGAGTTAAACAAACTAATTGTCGCTGTCCAACACTTAGATTTTCACCTCCTTCGGCAATCTCATAATCTAGACCTTGATCTAAGGTACTAACAAACTCTTTAAGATTTGCTTGTTCAAGTGCTTTCCAAATTTCTGCATCCGAGTATTTACCGAATGGATCAAAGTTATTACGGAACGATGAGGAAAATAGAACTGGATCTTGTGGAATTACAGTTAGTCGAGATCGAAGATCGTGTAAACCGAACTTGGTTATATCTTCATTATCGATTTGAATAACACCATTAGCAGGTTCGATTAAACGGAAAAGAGCCAATGTCAATGAAGATTTACCGGCACCAGTTCGTCCAACAATTCCGACCTTTTCGTTTGGATTTATGATGAATCCAATTTTTTTCAAAACTAAGTCAAGTCCAGGTCGATAGCGAGTACTGTAATCTTTGAAAACGATTCGTCCACTATCCGGCCATTCGGGTCGAGGTTTATGATTTGGATTAATCCAATCAGCCTAATAAATGGGAATGAGAATAATTCATTTGATTTAAAATACATGTAATATGATAGTATTTTAAATTTCTTTCACTTACTTCGATACCTATCTTAGTGTATTCCATACACCTTTCAATACAGACAACATTTGTTTCAATGTCTGAAACAGCTCGAACCATCATGTTCAATATAACGGTAATTTGAAGTGAGTACGAAAGTGATAAACCAGTTGATCCAGGACTCAATTGATCTCTAGTTAAAACAGCAAAATAGCGGCAAGTGTGACAACCAAGTTACCCAGAAATTCAAGTCGAACCGCAAGCCAACGGGAAGCGGCAAGATTTGGGAAAAACGAGCTGTTGTTAATATCACATCGTCGGTAACACTCTTGAATGAAACGATCTGAGGCATTGTAAGCACGAATTGAGGTCGAACCATTAACAGTTTCAGAGAAATGGGTGTAAATTGGTGATCGAGTAATAGATTCAATTCGACGTAATTGTCGTGATGAGGCGATATAAAACTTCTGAACTGCGATGTAAAGTACACCAAGAACTACGATAGCAATCACCAAGTAAATTGATTCTGTACAAATGCCAACAATAGAGACACAAGCTCGGAAAAATTGGGCAGTAAAAAACCTTAGATTAAAACCAATTGTACTATCAGCTGTATCGATGTCCTTGGTAAAACGATTCAAGACTCGTCCCAAAGGTGTGGTGTCAAAGAAGGACATTGGTGCTCTTACTACTCGATGAAGCATCTGATCGTGAATCCAAGCTGAGCCAGTCAAAACTGCGAGATTAGAGATAAGTGAATTTCCAAGAATAAGTGCCGATTCCGCAAAACCAAGAGCAGCGTAAATACCAAGTCGTTTATTACGAAGAGATGTATTGTTAGATGCACCAGGGATTAGCGAGTCGTCAGACCAAGCGGTTAACCAAAGATTGGTACCAAAGTTAAACGCAGATGAACCTACATAAAAAGCAATGGCACTGAAAACAGCCCAAAATCCGACGGCTCTGAAGTAGTCAATGTAAACGCTCAATTTGACTGAGCCCGTTTCGGTTCCTTCCATTTCCACCAATTTGTACGAAGGTCCCTCTTGACTTAATGGGTTGATTTCACTCGCCGATGGGGCAGTGTCGATTGAGGTCTTTCGTCGACGAATAGATGATTGTGTTCGTTTAAGTTTACTCATTGCACCAATCGACATAACTGAGTCCATTCTGGTGAATGTTGACCGTCTCTCAGCGACCACATCATGACCAACAACCTCTTTTATTTGTTCAACAATTGTAGCATCTTCACCTTTGAGATCTTCATCATTTGCTTCGGCTAAATATTGGATGATGAAATCAGAGAATTCACCTTTCTTGTCCATAAGTTCATGATATGTGCCCGATTCGTGAATTTGTCCATCCTTCATAACGATAATCTCATCGACTTGAGGTAAAAAGGTGATTCGATGAGTGACCAATAGACGAGTTTTGTGCCTTAGAACACCTTTAGGTCCAATTACTTTATCAAATAAATGGGAAGCGACATGAGAATCGACGGCTGATAAAGGATCGTCCAAAAAGTAAACATCCGAATTTGCGTAAACAGCTCGAGCGATTGAGATTCGTTGTTTCTGTCCACCCGATACATTGATTCCTCTCTCACCGATCTCAGTTAGATCACCTCCCGTTAGAATCTTAAAATCTGGTGCTAAAGCACAAGCCTCAACGACGCTGTTATACTTGGTCTTTGAATATGGTTCACCGAATAAGATATTGTCACGTACGGTAGCGTTTTGAATCCAAGCTGATTGAGGTACAAAAGCAACTCGGCCGCAAACATTGGCTGACCCTTGTTGTTTATGAAGATCACCCAGAAGAGCTGAAAGGAGAGATGATTTTCCACTACCAATTGTCCCAACAATGGCCACTAATTTATTCCGTTTAATTGAGAGATTTATATTCTTAAGTACTGGTTGCTCATCATATGACCAAGAAAATGTCGCGTTCTTAACGGTCAAAGGAGTTTCGTAAGCTGGTTCATGTGTTATCGTATTCGGATTTAGTTCATCTCCTTGTAAATATTTATTTATACGCTTCATTGATATCAGGAACTAATTGAATATTTAGATTAGTAATTTAATTGAGTTAAAAAATAAGTTCTATCACTTACATTGGCACCGAAAGTTACAACCATTGGTAAGAAGGCGAGTGGACCTCTTAAGATGTTAATCAAGGAAATCGAGACGAAAGCTTTGTTAGCGTCTAAGACATTATCCGGACTGATGAAGATGAAGGTCGCGAAACTAGTCAGCGAAACCTAGAATATATCAAATGAAAGTATGAGGTATATAAGTGAAAAAATTCGAAAAAGTTTGAAATTCTAAATACCAAGAAAGGAGCAACGGCAAAAGCAAAGGCCACTCCTGTTGACCAAACAGCTTGGAGTTTAAGATATCGAATTTCTTCAGCTCTTATCGAAGCGACTGTATCACCGAAAGCTCCTTCCCATGCATATAATTTCAGAACTTTCATTCCATTCAGAATTTCTGACATCATTTTTGACCTTTTATCTTTTTCTATCATAACTTTTTTCTGTAAGGCTTGAAGTCGAGCAGTAATGAACCCATTGAACGGAATCAGAGCAATCATGATTGATAGGCCTGCGATTGAGGCAACACCTAATTGTTTCCATAAAAGGACAATTGAAATGACTAACTGAATTGGTGATGACCAAACAATATTAACAATGTTAATATAATCAACAATTCGTTGGATATCAACTGCCATTAGATTGATAATCTCACCGGTGGTGAAAACATGACGACCTGAACTTGATAGTCGTAAGCTCTTGAAAGGTAAAAAAGAAAAATAATTAGAGTGATTAACTAATAATTTCCTAAAGAATTAACCAAATAATTATACATTGTAATAATACCTTTTGATAAACACAAGCAATTAGAGCCGATTTCATCCTCATGGATGTTGTCTGAATCCAGAATTCATACTGAGAGTCAATAATTGACTGAACAAAAGTGGCCATAAACATGCCTAAGGCTAAAATGGCTCCTTGCCAAACAGGAGCATCAGAAGCGATAAAGGTCAACAGATAGTCCATCAATTGAGGACTTGCAAAGACCAGAACAGCGGAGATCAGTTTAAACATAACACAAGCCGCCATCCAAGGCCAAAACCTTTCACCAAAATACTCAATAATGAGACTTTCATTGTCTTAGGTCGTTTATTCATCTTTTTGGTACCAGAAGTGAGCCCATTAAATGTTGGTTTATCTGGGATTCCCAAGTATTTAGTACCACTAACAAGGAGTCGGGAAAATTTGTCCTGAATAATTTGAGTCCGATCATCTTCCGGCAAGTCCCACATATCGGCCTGAGTTAAGGTCTTACGGAAACCATGAAGGGCCATTGTATCGTACCAAAAGAAAGTCAATCGATTCAAAAACGACGATGCTACGTATGGACACTCATACTAAAAGACAAACCAATCAATTAGCTAATCAAAGTAATCGTTAATTGTATCAATAATTACCTCGCTTGATTGTTTTATGCTACTTGACTTCTTCCTTGAATCAGCAAAACAATTAAGAAACAACAAAATTAACACAATAGTCAATTGTATTGTCCTTATAATGAAATCCGTCTTATCATAGCTCCAAACTCTGATATCCTTTAATCAATTACAATAATTGGTTAATTTTCTTAATCATTTTATTCTGATCATTAAATCACTTACTGGGTTTTTTCTAGTATCGATTATGGTCCAATAATTAAAGGCCGAAGTGATTCCCATTAGGAGCCAATAGACAAATAATACGCCCGAGGTGTGGACTCCTTTCCGTCGGTTATAAAGAACCATAAATGTTGCAATTAACTGTAATTAATTTGATTATCGTGTTAATTACAGTTTAAAATTGATAAGAGTGAAAAGTTATCACGATAACTATTAATATATTCAAGATAACGATGACAATAATACGATTTGTATCACTTTAGTGCTTTCGTACCTCAGTTATTTATAGTAATTAGAGTAAAAAAGTAACGATTGTTGATTAAAAATAGATTCAACTATGATCTTAAAATTGTCAATAAGTGCATTGTTTGATATGTAATTAAAGTTTAGTATACTTACGAATGAAATTAATCTGATAATTGGTGAAACAATTTGATATGGATAAGTGAGATAACCATTTCTTGATTTGATTGTTACATTGATTACTTCGTAGATTGTTATACCACATAGGATTATACTCAATCCCTAAAAATTAAAGTAAAATCAATTTTTAACTGTTAATATGGTTGATTGGTGGGGAGGAGGAAATAATGATTAGGTCAATTGTTTGAGATTAATTACCAATCTTGTATAAAGCCTCAGGGTAAAAGGTAAAGCTGATTTTGGTGATGTTAAGTAAATAGCAAATGGAACCAGAAACCAGAGGAAACCAGAGGAAACCCAAAGAGCAAGAGTTTCGGTTGAACAAGGTGAGAAAACTGGTTGAGGCGAATTCCATGATATCGATGGATCCTAATTAATTTAGAACAATTAAGAAAAATCAGCTCGAAACAATTAGAAATTAATTGTAACAATGAAAACTCCAAGAGAAGGGAAAAAGAATCGGAAAACTTTGATTGGAAAAAATTGATTTGCACTTGAATTTGTTTTCACAACAATTTAAACAAATTTAAATGGTAACAATTTAATTCTAATTGTGATTATAACTTACCCACAATGAGTGACCACAAAATGATTCAAAAACCATTGTGTTAATTGTAACAATTTACCAAATCGGTTGGATAATTAATTTAATTGAAAAACTTTTGTTCACTTGGAAAGTTTTACTTTTACATTTGATGTTTTTAATTTTGCTTTTCTCTGGCAAACAATTAACTTATGATCACGATTGTGGGTGAACAATTAACTAATTGCATTCACGTTCACTTTTATATATATTAAAATTGAGGCACACAGGAGAGATGAAATAATTAATTAATTACTTGAACTTTGATTATAAAAGTTTTTCTAATGATTAGTTGGCTTATAAGCCAATTTTTAAATTGTTTTTCAATTTAATTTTTTCTTACATACAATTAACTTAACCACAGGAATTGTTTTGATAATCTAAACACTTACTAACTAAATTAATTGTTATCATAAGGAAATTAATTTTCTCACTCCCTCAGTGGCAATAATTTGATTGTTTTTAGGTCATATTAATACAGATTTCTGAGAAACAATTAACTAATTACCTAGAAAGAACCTAGACTATTAGTATTACTTACAAATAGACAATAAAACAATTAAGATTCTCACAAATCTTAATTGTGATCATCATAATATTTAATTACAACGAAAAAAATAAGAACAGAAAAAAACAAAAAGGTAAATCAACTTGACTTTCAGTGTAAAAGAATCACTTTTAATTGTGATTGTTAAACCCTCGCCACTATGAAACAACAAAAACTAAATGTAAACAATTAATGATTAATATTGATTGTGAATCTACAATTAGTTGATTATTAAAATGATCACCTGATCATCATAATCGGACAATCAAAGGGTAAGTTGTTCAATTTCACTATCTGATTAGAGAAATTTAAATTTCATCCTCCCAACAAAATCGATCGGAACTGATTGAAATCATTGGAATAATATTAATATGATCAGAAAAAATTAATTCGATAATTAGAATCAATTGAAATTCGTTTTTACCGCCAAAGTTTTGTTCCACCTGCGCATGTGAGCATCGATTCTCTACTCTTTGAGTTTGACGCTTTGAAGATTTTTCTCTTTCTTTCTCTTTCTGTCTGTTTCTTTTTTTCTCTCTGTCGGTGAAAATTGTCTTTCTTTTTGGTTTTAATCTCTTCTTGTTGTTTTTTAATCATCATGATCAGTGGGCGTTAATTTAGTTTAATTTAATTGTTGTTTACACCTCACAATAAAGGTTAGATTGATTGGACACTGGATGTTTAATTCTAAATGAATAAATTGTCCAATTTTTTGCTTCAATTTCTCTGATTGTCTTTAATTTTTTTTCTTTTTTCTCTTCTCTTCTTTTTAATTTTATAGTTTTGTGACCTAAGGTTGTCAATTTGATTGTTTTTTTCTTTACTACATTCCATCATCATCAGCATCATCATCATCATTATCAACTATGGCACCGGTACGTGGTGATGGGATGAGAGGACTTGCAGTCTTCATCACGGACATTAGAAATTGTAAGTGTTTGATGTGTAATTTTGAATCTTTCTTACCTATTGTGTAACCTTTTATCACCTTTCTAACTCTTACCTTTTTTATCTTCTCTATTTTCTCCTTTCTTTTGGTATCTTTCTCTTTCTCTTTCTTGTTTTCTTTCTTTCTTAACCTTGCCCTTTTCTATTGTTCTAGGTAAGAGTAAAGAGGCGGAAATCAAAAGAATAAACAAGGAATTAGCAAATATCCGTAATAAATTTAAGGGAGATCGGACTCTTGATGGCTACCAGAAAAAGAAATATGTCTGCAAGTTATTGTTTATTTTCCTCCTTGGACATGACATAGACTTTGGACACATGGAGGCAGTTAACTTATTAAGTTCTAATAAATACTCCGAGAAACAAATTGTAAGCCAATTGTTTTGTCATATTTTATCATCATCATCTTTCCAGATACTCCCCTCTTAATGCTATTTCTACTTTTTTACACCACTTAATCTTGTTTTCAATTTTGCTTCTCTCTCTCTCTTTCTGTCTTTATCTTTCTAATCTTATCACAGGGCTATTTATTTATATCAGTTCTTATGAATGCAAACAACGAATTGATGAAATTGATCATTCAGTCAATCAAGAATGATCTTTCCTCTCGTAATCCTGTTCATGTAAACCTTGCACTTCAATGTATCGCCAATATTGGTAGTCGAGAAATGGCCGAAACGTTTGGAAATGAAATACCAAAGCTTCTAGTTTCTGGAGAGACAATTGATGTTGTCAAGCAAAGTGCTGCTCTTTGTCTTCTTCGTTTATACCGAACAATGCCGGACATATCACCAAGTGGTGAATGGACATCAAGAATAATTCATCTTCTCAATGATCAACATATGGGTGTTGTAACTGCTTCCGTTAGCTTAATTGAGAATCTTGTCAAAAAGAATCCCGATGAGTATAAAAACTGTGTCTCATTGGCTGTTTCCCGTTTAAGTCGAGTTGTAACAGCCTCATATACCGATCTTCAAGATTATACTTACTACTTTGTGCCAGCTCCATGGCTTTCAGTTAAGTTGCTCCGTCTCCTTCAAAATTATCCACCTCCAGATGATCCAGGGGTTAGAGGTCGATTGAATGAGTGTCTAGAGACAATCTTGAATAAAGCACAGGAACCACCCAAATCTAAGAAAGTGCAACATTCCAATGCTAAAAATGCCGTTCTATTTGAAGCCATAAGTCTTATTATTCACATGGATAGTGAGGCAAACCTTTTAGTACGCGCTTGTAACCAATTGGGTACATTCCTTCAACATCGAGAAACAAATTTAAGGTATTTAGCTTTGGAAAGTATGTGTCTCCTTGCAACCTCTGAATTTTCTCATGATGCAGTTAAAAAACACCAAGACACTGTTATCAATGCTCTTAAAACTGAAAGAGATGTAAGTGTTAGACAGAGAGCGGTTGATCTTCTCTATGCGATGTGTGACAAAACCAATGCAGAGGAAATTGTCGCCGAGATGCTTTCTTATCTTGAGACTGCAGATTATTCCATTAGAGAGGAAATGGTTCTCAAAGTTGCCATACTCGCAGAAAAATATGCCTCAGATTATACTTGGTATGTTGATGTTATCCTTAATTTGATTCGTATTGCCGGTGATTATGTTAGCGAAGAGGTTTGGTATCGTGTAATTCAAATTGTAATTAACCGTGAGGATGTGCAAGGTTATGCTGCTAAAACTGTTTTCGAGGCTCTTCAAGCACCAGCTTGTCATGAGAATATGGTTAAAGTTTCTGGTTATATTCTTGGTGAATTTGGTAATCTCATTGCTGGTGATCAAAGATCAAGTCCAATGATTCAATTTGAATTGTTACATTCTAAATATCATTTATGCTCGGTACCAACTCGAGCTCTTCTTCTAACCTCTTACATTAAATTTATCAACCTTTTCCCCGAGATACGTAATGAAATACAATCAGTATTGAAACAAGATAGTAATATACGAAGCGCTGATGCTGAGCTTCAACAACGAACTGTTGAATATCTTCAATTAAGTCAAATTGTTACCAATGCAGTTCTTGCCACGGTTCTTGAAGAGATGCCACCATTTACCGAAAGAGAATCCTCAATTCTAGCAATACTCAAGAAAAAGAAACCCGGTATGAGTGAAAGTATAACCACTGGTACACCCAAGGAACACAAAACCATGTCAAATAATATAATGTCCGAAATGAATGGCAGTGCCCGAACTAATGGATCAACAGATTTACTTGGCTTAAATTCATCAACACCCTCAATGGTTGGATCACAAAATCGTAATCGGACCACCAGCAGTAATCTATTAGTTGATGTGTTTGATTCATTCAATGATCCACCAGCTGAGATTGGGTCACTTGATAATAATGCACCAACAACTGGATCAAATTCAATTGTTGTCTCCAATGAAGAAGGATGTAGAAAATTAGTCTGTAAACACAATGGAATCCTTTTCGAGAACGATATTATTCAGATTGGTGTAAAAGCAGAATATAAACAAAATCTTGGTAGAATCTCCATCTATTATGGAAACAAGACAAGTTATCATTTCCAAAATTTTCTTCCCAATATCACAACACCCGGTGATTTATCTCGAGGTAAATATTATTTTTCTTTCATCTTTTCCTTTTCTCATGAGATTTTTTCTCTCAAATCAAATTGATTTTTATATTTCTCTCTCTCTTTTTATTTTCTCAGCTCTCAATATCCAAGTGAAACCTGTTGAGTCTGTTATTGAAGCTGGAGCTCAGGTTCATCAAGCATTGAACATTGAATGTGTTGAGGATTTCAAAGAAAGACCAGCATTGATTGTTCAATTCACTTATGCAGGTCAACAGCAAAGATTTGACCTTTTGATCCCTTTGACAATTAATAAGTTTTTCGAACCCACTGTAATGGGTGCTGCTGATTTCTTTGCAAGATGGAAAAAACTTGAAAAGTAAGTTTATAATAATAACAAATGATTTGTCGTGTTTTGATTAACTTTTTTTTTGTTTCTCCAAATCTTTATCCTCTCTAGTCCTCAAACGGAAGCCCAGAAAATATTTAAAGCCAAGTTTCCAATTGACATCGAAGTGATCAAAAGTAAACTAATTGGCTTTGGATTACAATTATTGGAAAAAATTGATCCAAATGATACCAATTTCGTTTGTGCCGGTATCGTACATTCAAGAGCTCTACAAGTTGGTGTTCTATTGAGGTTTGAACCAAGTATAAAAGCTCAGATGTTCCGTCTGACAATTAGATCAAGCAAGGACACCGTTTCACATCAATTGTGTGAATTACTTCATGACCAATTTTGATCAAATCCCTTTTATCAAGTGTTAAATTTAAATTGTTCATCAATTGTCAATGACAACAGAATTACATCAACCTTAATAATTAAACGTTAAAGCGTTGGAAGAGAGAGAGAGTGAGTGAAGAAAAAAATTACAAAATCAATTGGAAATCGCATGTAAACAGGTTAAAAATTGTATTAGAAAATTTAAAATAAAATTAATCTTATTTGAAATGTGTTTAATTTCAATTGTTTCCTAAATTTCAATTAATTAATCTTGTTACTCCTTCCTAATTGAATAAAACCAGAAACTAATCAATGGGAAAACTGGAAAACAAATAATCAACACAAACCGTTTTGTATGTTTAACCAAATGACATTAGTTAAACTAAATCATTTTCTATTATCTACAAAGGTGTTTACATGATGAGGGACAATTAATTGATTGTTGGGAACAGAAAAAAAAACTTAATCATTGAATCTTTTGATTAAATGAGGAGTAGCTTTGATAATCGCAATCATCAAAGCAAATAAGATAATATTGTTGGTTGTATCCTTGCGAGCGTTTCTCTCTTGGTATGGAGATGAACTGGATCCTTCAGGTAATTGGAACATTCTAATAGAACCAGAGAAAACAATTAAAAAGAATATAATTAGAGAAAAAGAATTCCAATTTACTAAACTAATTAGATTACAATCAACACAGAATTCATTGATTGATGGATGATGAATGAAAAAAAGCTTCTCACCTTTAACACTTTATCTTTGTTGACACTTTGAAACAAATTGATCGATGGAAGGTCGGAAGTTACCCGGAATGGCCAATTAATTGATTGTGGAGAAAACAATTAATAATCTTAAATATTCAATACAGTAAATTGGTTAATCACAATCAAACAAAATCAACAAAATCTTTACAGATGTAAACACGTTTTATTAGTGACTATGAAGTACACTGAATAACAAAGTCGTTGCTTTGTTATTGAGTAGTTTAAAAACTACCCCCCAGGCTTCGCAGCCATCAATTGTTTACAATATTATCATGTTACTTTCTACAATGTTATTTTGGAATTGAATTATTTTTTCTATTAATAATAATAAATATTTCATTTTTCCGCTGGTTTTATTCTTGAATCATCTTCTAGGTTCCATGACCAGTTCACCTCCATCTCCAATAAGGCCTCTGAGTGATCTCTTTCTTCCAAACAGTGTTTCAATATATTTTGTACTTTTCCGCAACAGTGAAAATATTTAATGGTTGTGAGTAATCTGAACCAGGTAATTGACATTATTGGTGAATAATAAAATCTTTTTGTTGACATCCGTGGGTTAACTATCAGATCTGGACAACTGCTCTCCTCTTTCCTCATTTTAATTATTATTTCTTTTATTTTTGATTTAATTAGGTGATTTTTCTCCAGTCTTGTGATCCATGGAATTGGTATTGTTGTTCCTTCCTCTTGGATTCTTCCTATTTGCCATTCACGAACACAGAATTTGTTTTCATTATGATGAAATTTAAAGATGATGGCTGTTAGATCAACAGAGGTGGGTGAGGAGGAGAAGATGGTTTTCCAAAGTGATGTATCCATAGGTATGTGTCTAATGTTGTTATTATTAGAGAGTTTAATAATAAGAAAAATTGCTTTGAGTTTAAATGTATTAATTGATCTTTGTCGACCAATTTCCAATATTATTTTCCTTTCTTCTATTTCTAATTGTATTTTACCATTCTTGTAGTCAATTGTTATTATTGGAAATTTACATTTACAATTTATTAATGAATTCTGGAATATCCATCGATGGTAACCAAAATGTGATTTAGGAATTAAGTTGATTTTTTCTCCATTGAATTTTCCACACCATGATTTACAGTTATTATTTTCAATGTCCCAATCCATGAACCAATTTAGTTGTATTTCAATTACTGTTGTAGTTGAATAGGCTAGTTTTAGTGACCATCTACTTGCTCTTTTAAGTTTAAAAAATTTAGATGTTTTTGAACTTATTATTTTTTGAATTTTGTTACCTAATTGTAACCAGTTATCTTTATATAACCATTCAAATCCAATGTTCAATAGGGTTGAGATGATAATACTATTTATTATCATTTGAGCGTGAGTTTGATTGAGGTATTTTAGTTGTCCAATTGCTTGGTTGCATTTGTTAAGTGCTTTAATTGTGAGATTGTGAATTCGTTGCTCTATTATTGAAGTGTTGAATTTGGAAGAAACAGTGAAGCCAAGAATCTCCAAGTTTAGATTCGCTTTCATATTGTATATTTTAGTTTTATTATTGTTTATTGTTAGATTAATTTTTGCGAATTCTAACAACACAATATTAAGTATTTGGTCTATGTTTTCTCCCTCTTTAATAATAATATACATGTCATCTGCATATCCAATTATATTAATTGATTTCTCTCTTATTGTTTTTATTACAGAATTTGCCGCAATAATAAACATCAGAGGTCCACTTGAACTTCCTTGGGGTGTTGCACCTTCCTCTTTTTTCCAGTAGATTTTCTTATTCCAGTTCCATCTCAACCAACGTTTCTCTGATATTCCTTTTAGCATCATTGATAACTGAGGATCTAATTGATTTATTTTTCCAAGAGCTTCTGACAGATTCACAACATCAAATGCTTTCGACATATCAATCGATATTATTATTTTGTCTTTAATTTGGTGATTAAATTGAAGATCAAATAATAATTGTTGTCTTGATTTGTTTCTTGTATACGCATATTGAGTATCTTTTTCGATGAGTAGGTGAAGAATTGATTGAAGTCGATTTGATAGTATTTGATCAATCAATTTGAGCAAATAATTAGGTGATTTGACGATCCGAACAGAGCAATTATCTGGTTTCTGTACAAGGCCAACTCCAAATATTCTAATCACCTCGGGTATTTCTCCCCATCTGAATATTTCATCTATTACTTTAATAATTTTATCTTTATTTTTTTCCCAGAAAATTTTCCATGATTGTTGATTGAAATCGTCCGCATCCAAGGAGCTGCCTTTTATTGTTTTTTCCAATAATAATCTTTCATATTTTGTTATTCCATCAAATCTTATTCTAGTTGAATTGCTGCTGAATATTGGTCGGTTTGTAGTGAATTTTGTTAAGTTTTCTTCAATGGATTGTTTATATTGGTCATCAATGTTAAATTCATTCATCATCAGGTTATTATTTGTTAAAATATTACGTTTTAACATTTTCCAATTTCTTTAAATTTAATTTCTCTTTCTGTCTTCTTTTGATTCTATTTTGTTTATTGTAGATTGATTTTCTTGATCCACTTTGCCATATTCCGTTCTTATTTGGAAATAATAATATATTACGACAATTTTTAATGAGATGGTGATGCTTATCCAGTGGTCGATTGTCCATCGGAAGAAGTTTAAATTTCCAGTTTCTAATCATCAATTTACGTGGTAAGTTTTCATTAACAAAGTTGATCATAATAGTAGCTTTCAACATATTATGATCGTTGTTGTTGATTGATACTATTTCTTGGTGTAATATTGATACATTTTTATAAAGAATAATATCAATCCATGAATTACAATTATTTGTATTATAAGTTGGTTTAGACGATGGATCAAAAACACTTTTAAAATTATTATTAATTATAAAATTGTCAATTTCAATTCTTTTTGTAGATTTTTTCGGTGACCATGGTGAATAATTGTAATTGGAGTCTCCACAAACTATTGTTGGAATATGATCAACGAATTGATTAAGTTGGATCCATCGGTTGAAGCACTTGTTGGGAATGTATATTCCAAAAAATTTGAACTTATTATTATTTAATTTGAAAGTAATAATAACTGTATCCGGAATCGATCTAATAACTTTAATCACATTTAAGTCAGACGAGAATGAGATTGTTGTTCTACCATTTGTAAGTAGATTGTTATTATTAATTTCTTCATATAGAAATCGGTTATTAGGTTCATTTATCACTGAGATTGTTGATAGATTTAACTTATTATTATCTATCATTTGTTTTGTTATTTGATAAGATTTATTAACATTGAATTGTATGATTTTTATCATGATGTGATTTTATCAGAACTTCTGATAAAAAGTTGATACTTGCGCCATCTATTGCTTTTTGAATTAATTTTTCAGACAAAGCGCTTTTTTATTATTATTTAAAATAAGCTATTAGTTGATTTGTTTCATATTGTTAGTTTCTTGATTTTCTGACAAAAAAAATTAATAATAATAAATAATAATTATGGTTTCTGTTATTAAACGTGAACAGGTTAGTGGGACCGATCATTTGGATCTCTTAATTTGTGGAATTTGTGACAATTTGGCCGTTAAACCTCTCGTTCATGATGGAGGATATAATCAAACTTTTTGTCAACGCTTTTTCTGTGGTTCTTGTGTACCTACTCGTGTTAATAGCTTGATGTATCAGCGTGTTAATCGTCGGGGAAATAAGGAGACCAGTTGTGTTTTTTATCCTAATTGTACCATTGATTTTAATCATCCTTATTTTAGAAAGCCTTCAGGATTTGAACGGATGGAATTCAATAAGGTTATTATTACCTGTCTTCATTGTCCACGACGATTTAATATTCAAGGTTATTTGGATCATATTATTCAATGTATTCGTGGTGAAAGTTCAGTTGTGCGACCAAGAGCTTTAAATAATAATAATGATGGAGTGGTTATTCCCGAGCAACCATGGGTACAACAATCATTGCGAAATTTAAAGCTTCAAGTCAGTTCTGTTAATCAATTACGAGTTCCAATCATTCCCGTTCAACATGGTGATAATAATAACGATAAAATTATTATTAAGTTTCGATCAATCAATGGCTTTCATTCATCTGAATTTCCTGTTAATATTAGCTGTGTTGACGCCATGAAGCAATTAGCTGATGAGTTTAATTTGGACGCTAATCAGATTGAGTTGTTATTTGTTAGCCATATGTCAATTTATCAGTTTGATAAATTGATTGATTTTGTTCAAGATTGTCCGGAACATGGAGATTTGAATTTGTTAACTAAAAATAATAGTTATTCTAATCCACGAAATGATTTACGATTAACTATTCTTGGAGCTCATCCTAATCGAGGATATTATTCAAATAATAATAATAATAATGTTGATTCTGCTTAAAGATTCAATTCTATTAAGAGCTTATTCCCTGAGTCAATTATAATTCAAACAATATTCAATCAAATTCAATCAAAATTCATTCAAGATTCAATCAAATTCAATCAAATTCAATCAAAATTCAATCATCACCGATATAAAATGTTTCTATCCAATCTATTATATTTGTAACAGTTCATCTAATCAGCTATTTTAGCTGTTCTTCATTAATCAGTTTTCATTTAATCAAATGTAATCTTTATTATTGTTTTCAAAAAAAAAAATTACTTTTCAAGATACAATATTATCTTATTATTATTAAATGTGAGAGATTCATTATTAATTAATCAAAATTTTTGTTTTTTTTAACGGAAAAAATGGAAAAAGAAATGAAAAAGAATTGAAAAATAAATGAAAAAGAAATGAAAAAGAAATGAAAAAGGAAACTGGTAATAATAATAAGATTCATTTCATGAGGTATTGGTAATCGAATGCAGTTTTTCCGGTCTCAATTTCAAGTTTTTTCAAAAACGCTGGACAGTCCATTGTTCCAGGTTTATGACCTTCCACACCACAAGAAGCGCATTTACTGAATGAACGATTTTCACAGAATTTTTCACTATGAGGCTCAGCACAGTTTCGGCAAATATCTTGTGAGTTACATGAGCTTTTCCAATGATTGAGACTGTGACATCTATTACAATAAAGTACATCAAAGTGGTCAACGGCTCTTATTATTCGAGGTCCAAGAGATATTATTCCATTTTCAACCTGTAGTTGGGATCTTACTGCCGGTGTAATAACAAGTAATAAATCTCTTTTTTGGTTACTTTTGGTTTTCTGAAGCGGAAAATGAGTATTTGTCTCATTCATGTAGCTGTTGAATTTGAAGATTTTTTCAAGAATAGAGTTTTCATCTTCATCAAAAGATTTCGAACCAACGAGTCTAATTTTTGGAGCTTTCGGTTGAAATTTTCGGATCTCAATTCCATCAAATAATTGTTCAATTATTATTGTTATTGTTAAGAGTTTCTCCAGGTTTTGAGCTCGAATCTTAACACAATTATCATTCTTGAAAAAGGAAACCTCTTTGTAAACTGGCATCTTCCCATTTTCCATCGCTTCATATATCATTTTATAAAGATTTTCAACACTGATTTGTTTATGAGTAATTAGCGCAATTGGTGAGACTTTAGTAGATGACCATTTGATCCAAGTTTTTGGTACTTTTTGTAAGAGTCTTCGTCTTTTTAGTTCATGAAGGGCTTCCTCTGCTTCTCTTTTGTTGATATTCATTATTATTTTTCCAGCACCTGATAGCTCAGCCGTTTCTTCCTCTTCTGCTTCATCATCAATCGGAATTGAAGGTTCACCATTATTATTTAATTCATCACCTTGATTTATTGGTTGTTCTTCCATTTCCTGCATAACAAATTGGTTGATTGGCTCTTGTAGTAATTGTAGTTGTTTCGTTCGTCTTACACCAACACCATGTTTCTTTTTGAAACTCGAATCATTCATTAATAGTCGATAAACTTGAATTATTATTTTTGATTCTTCCTTCGAAACACCATTTAAATGAGATTGTATTTGAGAAGGATCAATGTTAAATAATAATTCCACGTGTTTCTCCATTTTACTGTTGAGGTAACTGTTAATATAGGCACAAGTAAAAGATAGAAATAATAAGAAGTTGTTATTAGAGATACTTTTAATCAAGTGAATGATTCAAAAAATTTTAATGGTTTTTATACCATTCAAGGAATTTTGAAATCTCTATGGTGATTTCCGTTATTTTAATCCATGTAATTAATTTCCGTTACGGAAAGATCAAAGTGTTTTTAGTTAACGGTTATTTATATTACCTTTTCTAATGGTATTTTTATTTTTATTGTTATCGTCAACGATTTTTATCCAATTTCGTCAATCTTGGTCACAAAATGATCCTTGGAACATAAGTAATTTGAATTATTATATAAATAAATTTAATTAATGTTTAATTATTCACAATTTTCAATTAATTTAATCATAAATTTTCACCACGTTTCACACGTTTGTACAGAATTAGGGACCTTATAGTAATTGCCTTTGGTCGAACTTCAATGTTAATTAAATTGTTGCGAATTTAATTTGAAGTAATTAAATGTGATGTATGGTATTGCTCGAAGTTTTATCAGTATGGTGGTGTTTTTAATTAGTCAACAATTAGTTTTCAATTATGTTATATCTTGTTGATTGTTTCGAAAAGCAATTTCTACTCTTTGATTTATAATCTTTTCTGCTGGAAAATAATTACAACATAAAGATTATTGTTTCTGTCTCTTTATTTATCTGTTTCTCGTGATTGTTGATTGATTAACAATCATAAACATTGATTCCTCTTCCTATGTTTAGTTAATCACCATTCTCATCCTCTGATGTTTTGGTTAAGAGAGAGAGAGAGAGAGAGAAAGTTTTCTCTGGATGGAAAAATATACCAGATGAATAAGGTGAATGAACTGAATCATCATCGATAATGATTAAAGTGATCATCATGTTTGAGAAACAAAGTGAATGAATTTTTGATGATAGTAAATGACAATTGACCTTTACCTTTACGATCTTTCATTTGTCTAGACGAATTAACAATTCTAATCATGAAAACCAACGAAGTAGAATCATTTCCGTTTTCAATTCCATTTCAATTCTTATTAATAACAATCATAATATAATTAGAATGAATAATCTCCATGGACACTTGAAATTCATTTACAAATCAATTCATTCAACGAACAATTAGCAAGTTAATCAATCGAGAGATGGCAATAGCATCGTTTTCGTTTTTTTTTCTTTTCTTTTTCTGATAAAATTCAATTCTGAGAGTGACTCAAGATCAATAACATTATCTTTCTCTCTCTTTCTCTCTCTTTCTCTCTCTTTTTACTCTCTGTGAATTATTTTCTCTTCTCCTTCAACGGTCAAGTATCTTCCAGATAATCTCTCTCTCTCTCTCTCTCAATCTTCACATGGGACCTTGAAGATCATCACGATTCTCTGGTCAGTGTAATGAGTTGACCATCTCTCTTGATCTCCTTTTCGTTTACTCTTGTTTATTGTTCCCAATTCTTTGATTGAGACAAATAAAAAGGTGAGTGATTATTCACTAATTGTGATAATTAATTGGATTACAATTTATCTATTAATACATTGGAAGAGATAATTTGTTACTTTATTTTGTTCTTTTTGTTTTGTTTTTCTCTCATTTTTTCTGCCTCTTTGGTAACCTTACGATTGCGAATCAGTTTCTAAGGTTATAATTTGTTATTCTCTTCATTTAATTGTCATTGATTTGCTCATTTCAATGTTGATTATTATTCTTTCATCTATGACATTCATCAATTTAACTGTTGACTGAATGATTGATGAAAATCCTGACAAATTGTCATTCAATTGTTGATGATTAACCATTGAAGGTCTAATCATAATCTTTGATTATCAATACCAACTTTTATTTACTATTATTATTTTACGTTTTTCCGTCTTATAGTTGATAATTAAATGGCATCTTTATCATCATCATCATCCCTGTCATCATCTTCTTCTTCATCATCATCTCCATTATCATCTTCGTCCTCTCCATCAACATCACCCGAAGCTCCGGCAACTCCAACCCTCTCTTCATTACGAGCATCATTCATCACCAATATTCAACCTCATTCACCAATTAAAGGGTAAGTCTAATTGTAATAACAATCAATATATTCACAATAGATTAATTAGTTAATCAAATAAGATGAATAAAAAAAAGTACAAAAAAAACAATGTAACAATTATATCTCAATGAGAATTGGTTAATGATGATTCTCATAAATCTAATCTTCAACATTCACTCATCTTATCCAATCCTTTTGAAAGTTATCAGATTAATCATGATTATTACCAACAGTAAATCAATCAAAGTGATTAAATAAATCACTCAATAATAACCTTACAACAATAATCAGTTGACACTGAACTAGAAAGTATAATAATCATTACTAATCAAATGATTTTCAAATGTTAACATTGACAAGTTAATATGTGTTTTTGTCATTTAAGTTGTAATTCTGAACAAATTTGTTAACAATTAACTGATTTGTCTGAGGATAAATTTACATGATTCAGATTATTGAGATGCGACGAGGTTAATGTAACCTCTTTCTCTCTCTCTCTCTCATCTTATATGCTCTCACTGAATTTCCTCTTCCGTTTATCTTATCATCGTATTTTTTTTTGGCGGGAAAGGTAATCAAAGTCATGGAGAAAATGAATTCTCCCTTAAAGTTCATAGTAGATACAAGAAAAATATTCAATCACCATCATGATAGAGCATGAGTGAAATTCATCGATCGATAATAAACTCATTTAAACCAGGCATTCAGCTCCCATGTAATCATGGTGAAGAAAAAACCAAACCCTGGAATTACATGAAAGGATAATGGACCATAAAATAATCAACTTTTTCCTTGAAAATTTAGGCAAAAAAAAAGTTCAACATAATTAATTGTGACGATTACCATGAATTCAGTAAACTGTTAATGAGCAAATCAGAAAAACTGAATCATCTTAATCTTGAAAGATACAAAAAAATTGAATCTTAATCATTACAATTCCAATTGTTGTGATTGTTATGACACTGAATTTGCTTCATCATCAATTTCCCCCTGACCTTGAAGATAAAGATCATCTTCATTATTATCATGATAATCATGGAGACAAATGATTTAATTGATTTATATTTGAATGAATATAACACTAATCTGTATACAGAAATCATTGATCTTTAGGTGGATTCAGCTCAATGAACTTTATTCCCTCTTCTTTTAGCATCATCATCATCATGAACACATGATCATGAATATCATCATCATCATCATCATCATCATCCCATAGACACCAATTGAAATTGAGCCTTAAATCAGCAACATTCAAATTAACCGTTAGTTTTTAGTTGTTCAACTTAAATTGTGAAAATTATTGTTACCGATTGATTAACTTGAACTACCTGAATGATTAATATGAGGAAAAATAGTCAACAATCAATTAACAATTTAGTTTAACTATATAAATAAATTCACCAACAATTAGAGCATAATATTATCAATAGTAAAATTATATTTCTTTTAATTGTTTTGTTCAAATATTGATTTGATTGTAATTAACGACAGCAAACAAAATATTACAACAATTAAACGTTCAATCATCATTGTAATTGTCAATATCATTATAACATAATCTAAAAATTAATTAACAATCGCAAATTATTAATTAAGAAGATCTAAATGATAAAAAGACTTACCTTTCAGTTGATTTAATTATTTTTCCACACGATTACAGTTGAATAACTAAATTAACGCGTAATTGTGTTGATTAGTTGATTTTAAGGTCGCAAACAATTTAGTTTCTCATCTAATCTTCATAGAGATTATATTAGATTTAGAATAAGTTTACTGATTGTTTAGTCTCTTGGGATACTCATCAACAATTAATTAACTGTCAAAGTTTCTTTCACGATGGTCAATCGTTCTCGTTACAAGAAATCAACAGTTTCACCAACAGAATTACCTGATGATTACAATCAAAAAGATCCAGCAATTAAATCACCTTATGTATTCACTCAATTTTGGTTGAAATTGTTCAGTGTATTGCCACCTAATCCTGATCATCAATCTAATGGTAAAATAATGTCAACAATTTATCAAATTTATCGACAATCAATTTGTCTACTATTATGGTTACTCGCAATTCGGGGTTTCATCTTAATGTTTCTCAGTTCTTATCCTCAATTATCATGGCAACTTGGTGATTTATCAGTTCTGTTAACAATTCCAACCAATGATCATTATATTTACTATCGAATGGCTTATTTTTGTTGGTCAGCTTCAGCAGCATTAATATCAACCTCCTACCTAACTGACCATAAACAATCATGTCTAATCCCATTTAATTCATTCAAAGCCTCCCGATTAACAGTTTATCACAATCAACGAATCACCTTTAAACTTAAATCACTATTAATTACAATATTCTGTCTATCGTTAATCACAATCATCACACTAATCCTTTGTTTAATTCATTATCAATCAATACAATCAACTTACACTAATCCAACCATTTTAAGCCAATTAAATTGGGATCCAAATTCACCCGTTGACATGATTAAAGTTCAATTATGGTTAATCCTTCATGGGATTTGGTACACATACATGACGGGGATTATTGTTTTCACCGCTTTTCATTTCACTTTAATCTGCTCTCTCATGGAATCACAGTTTGACCTGGTCACTTCAGCGACAGAGTTAATCCTCTACTCAGATAATATGAAACTGGACGTTAAAGATTCATCCTTATTGGCCTCATACGTTGATCACAATTATCTCTGTGAAACTGTAATCAAATCAAACCAATTCTGGAAAAAGGTCATATCCTCCGTTTCCGGTTTCTACATCGTTAACCTTTGTTATATATTTTACACCGTTTCCTATGGACAAGTTGATTTTTACCTGTACACCTTTTACTGTCTAATTGCGGGATTTAATTTGCTCATTTTGTACCTCATCTTTTTCCCCGCTGCCGCTGTCGCTAAAAAGGCCTTTGCTGTCAACACTTCACTGTATCGTTCCGGCTCCGAACTACTTCCCAGTTTTATTTATGTCGAATCGTTTATTTTACGGCTTAAATGTACAGTCGGCTATTCGGCTTATCGGTTTTTCGTCATCAAATATACTACAATTGGAGCGGTAATTTCGGCAACAATTACCTACTTCTTAATTGTCGCCGATTTCTCAAGATCAACCGGAGGATCTTCACCGTCCAATGACACTTTAATCAACGAATCATCAGCAATCAATTTTACAATTAACTCTGATCTTTCATCAACTAATCTTGTTGTTGGTTAATCTGATTGATTTTAACTCAGGAAACTTGGTAAACCAAGAAAATCAATAATACAAAATCTTAATCTTTAACCATGATTAAGATATAATCTCAACTCTAATTTAATCCAATTACATTAAAAAGTCATCGTTATTTATTATTAATCATTAAAATGAACAAATTTAATGATTATTATTATTATCGTAACAGTTTATTACCATTAATTTGATTCATTATCATGAAAATGGTTAATAAACTTTGTTACTCTAATTAAGTGTTAATCAATTTAATTTTATTGCCTTGATTATCACTGATTGTTCAAAGTAAATCAATTAAAAAGTAAAAAATTAAAATTTAGTTTAATATGTTAGCTAATCAAGTTAATTGTTTACCAATAACCATTAACCTTAAAATATTTAAATCACCAAATAAGTTTAATCAAATCAAATCAAATTGTACAACAATTAAAGAGATGACAGAGTTAACTTGATCAACTTGATTGTAAATCATTGAACCTACAATATAAACAATTGAAACAAACCTAATTGTTAATAATTATCTTAATAACCACTAGACTATTGAATAATAAGTAAACAATCAAATTTGATTGCTGATCATTATCATGACCAAAGTAATATTTGTATGTATTAGCTGATTGTTGATTGTTGAGATTTGTTGTCCTGCGTCTTTCTGGTTGATTAGTTAATTGTTACCATTTAAAGTTGACTAATTGACTTGGCAACAAGTAACTTAATGATTGTAAAGTTAATTGTTAATGGAAGAAGAAAAAATCAAGCTTATCAAATAATAGAAACCGTTAATCAAATTTCATTCAATTGAATTGTTTCCTTAATTCCTGTTATTGTTTCTGTTTGTTGTTATTCAACTCTCAAGGTTGATATTGTTACTTTTTTTTTGCTATTCATCATCATCATTTATCTTCCTTATCTTCACACCTCTTTCTCTTTCTCTTTCCTTAATTTCCACTCTTTCTTTCAAGTCTGTCTACTTTTATCATCATCATCATCATTCATCTTCCGAGTGAGTCGCTTTCATATGTTGTATGGTTTTCAATTGATCTTCATTGAGTTATGTCGTTTCTTAAATGAGAGGTGAATTTAAAAAACTTAATTGTGAACTTAATTGTGAATTTAATTGTTAATTTAATTGTGAATTAAAAAACTTAATTGTGAATTTTACTGTGAAAATTAAAAAAGTGGAACTTCTTAATAATGAATAAGGTAAATATAATTTGACAAATATCTTAATTGACATATTCAACAATTGACCAATTTCTTACTTGATACTATACAGAAACAAAAGAAAAATGTGACAATTAATCAACTTCTTGTGGTAATGGAAGACGAAAATAAATTTAATGAAATTAAGAATAATCTTACGGATCAAGAAAAAAAGGAAATCAAAAAAGAAATCTCAATAATCTTAACAACTGATGGTGTTACTAGTGAAAGATCTAATAATCTAATAAGGTTAACGAATCTATTGGATGATATGATAATACAAGAGTTTGTGGTTGAAAAAACAAAAATGGACAAATCAAGGACAAGGAAGGAGAGTAATTCCGAGATACACATTAGATATCAACAGAAAAAAGACAGAAGTAACTGGTTCAATGTAGAGAATATGGAGATCATGCCAATACTACTGATTAATTCAGAAGAAATAGATTCAAATGAAATCGAACAAAAATTCATCGAATTCATTGAGAAAAGTGAAAAGGAATTACCAATTATCTGTGAAACGAAAACTGGAGTTAACTGTCTTAAAATCTATCTACA
Source organism: Panonychus citri (assembly GCF_014898815.1). Taxonomy (NCBI): domain Eukaryota; kingdom Metazoa; phylum Arthropoda; class Arachnida; order Trombidiformes; family Tetranychidae; genus Panonychus; species Panonychus citri. The sequence goes on along the minus strand of NW_026515543.1, from coordinate 1,932,916 downwards.
AAATAATAATGATAGACTTAAATTAAAAAAGATTCTTGAAGATGAATTCAAATTAGACAAAGCAACTACGATAATGGTACCAGATCTTGAAAATCCAGTTATAATGATTGAAAACTTTAAGAAAACAAACAACGAAAATTGGGAGAAATGGTGTGAAAAGATAACCAAAAGGAACCATTGGCCAGAAAACTCAATTAAACCCAAATACATTTTCGAGAACGATAAATGGAACAAAATATTGTTATCAATTTCGTCTAGGGTTAGGAATGAAATTGATAAAAGTGGAGGTTACCTAAATGTTGGATATAAGCTCATCCAAGTTTATGATTATTTTAACATTATTATATGTAATCACTGTTCGCAATATTCACACACGGTTAAACGATGTAACAATCTGAGAACTTGTCATATGTGTTCTGGTCATCATACTAATGAATGTCCTGTTCAGAATGACAAAAGTAAGTGGCAATGTCCTAGATGTGGCCAAAAAGGTCATAGTGCTAGATCCAGAACTTGTCCAATCTTTCAAAGTTTTCTTAAAACTGAATTAGAGAAGACTAACCATTACTATAACAATATTATTCTCTCTAAGTATTTTACTGACTAATTGAATTAACCGCCAAAGAGTGTAGAAAAACAAAATGACTCTCCTCTTACACCTTATTATGATTGTTTATTTTGAACCTCTTTCTATACACCATGTTTACCTTAATTTGTGCTGATTCTTTTAGAATCAGAATCAAAAATAATAAAAACAATAAACTTATAATTATTAAAAAGGATCCTAGTGTTTACTTTCATCAACAGATTCAAGAAATTAGAATTAAAATTAAAAAAATTACAAGTGAAATCAGAATTAATCAACAAAATGGATTCATCTTACTTGAAGTTGATAAAGAAGTTTATGAACAAGTGAAAGCTGAATTAGAGAAAACAATGACGATCATGGCCCTCAATAAACCAACGATTAAAATTATCATCAAAGGAGAAATTAAAGCTGATCTGGTACAACAATTGATTGTGGAAAATAATTTTCAAAGTAATTCGATACTAATCAAAAGGATAGAGAAGCATAAGAAAGACAAATATATTACCATTGAGATGGATAAGGAAACAAGAAGACTAATTGGTGAAAGAGGTGGTAATCTACTTTTAGATGGAAAAAAGATTGAAATTATTGATCATTTCTTGATTAAATTTTGTACTAAGTGTCTAAGTTACACTCATACAAAAAATTATTGTCCAAATGAAGTAACTTGTGCTCTATGCTCAGGCAATCATTCTCAATGTCCAATAATTGGTGATGTCAACAACTACAAATGTCCATGCTGTTTCACTAGAGGACATAGTGCTTGGTTCTGGGATTGCAGTGAATTTAAAAATAAAATCATGATAAATATCATGATGAATGAGTTTGAATACGACAAAATTTTTCTAGAAAAAAGAAGACAATTTTGAGCGACATCTAAATTTTTTAATTATAACTTCACTCTAAGACAAATTTCTTCTGATCAATTCATTGTTTACCTTTCTCTCAGTTGTTTAATTTTCTTTCTCTACTCTACTTTAGTATCTACTCATTAAACTGTTTATTAAATAACTAATTATGAGTTCAATTGTCATCATTAACTGTGAAAAAGGTTATAATTCAATGGACATCATGAACACAATCAAACAATTCAAATGTAGTGAACAGATAATAATCTATATGAATAAATATAATTGTCTTCTACTATTAATTGGTGAAATAGATAAGAATTTGTTTAAGTTAATTCTGAACAATATTAAAGGAATTAAACAGTTTATAATATATGAGTGAAATTAAATAACTAAAAGAAATTAACCTTGATCAATATCCTAGACTAAATTGAATGTATTAATTAATGGGATTAATTGAGCCTAATTTCTGATCAACTTGATTAATTGATGTAATTAATAAATGCCCCCTTGAAAAAGAACAATTTTTTATTCTATTCTCTTTTCAAATGTAAACATTAACCTTTGATACTTTATATTAAATTGATTCTCTTTTAACTGAATAAACATCATGTATCAAAACAAATTAATTGTTGATAAAAATTTTGATTGTAAGTGCCTTCTAATTAAGTGCTCAAGTAATAATCAACAGATAATTGAATTAGTGAGAAAACAATTAAAGATTGGAAGACTAATCATCGACTATCAATTGAGTGAAAATGATATCAAAGTGTTTATATTGAATAATGATATTCCGAATTTTACAACAATTGTAAACAATATTAAAGGAGTTGAAGATATACAAACAATTCAAAAAAGAAAACCGATAATATCCTTCGTAACTCAGGAATCAAAACAAGCTAATTATCATTATGAAGAAGAATCAATTAATCTTAAGAGAGAGAATAATTTCTCATCTCCTTATGTTAAAATTATTGATGTTAAAGATGATATGGAGATAAACCCAGTTGAGACAAAAATAACAATAGAATTAGACAAAGAAAATAGGAAAGCCATCAGAGACGGACAGATTAAATATAAAGGATGTTATTACCAGTATCAAGATGAGATTGGCCTGGAAATTTGCCATTGTTGCCAACAATTAGATAAACACTATGAATGTAAACTCTGGACCTGTGGCTTCTGCAATTCATCAGAAAAGTATCACCGCTGTGTAAACACCATAAAAAAGTGTCCATTATGTAAAATTATCGGTCATGACCTCTTCTCAAAGAAATGTTTATTACTCAAGGAAAAAATACATAAGCTGATAACAAATATTAACTTTGATTATGATTGTGTCTATATCAATCATACTTACATCACTGGAAATTAATTAACTAATTATTGTTGACCATAATGTTGCTTCTTTAAAGCACAATCAATTTAAACATAATTATTGTAAACAATTACAATCAGCTGATTATAAACAAACTTTGCTTAATAGTAAGCAACTTAATTCAGTTATAATTCATCACTCAAACACTAAACAACAAATTATGACTTTGATTTATTGGAGAGTTAAAAATACAATAAATGAACAATTTTTTGCCTTAATCTCTTTTGAATCTCCTAGAATTAAATTTGTTGATACTTTTCTTAAATTAAGTGATATTCTTTACAATCATGAAAACAATGAATATAATATTCTGATTGATATCAACAAAATTTTGATTGACACACAAATAAGTAGAATAATTAATTTTTTCAATTGTGAAATTAATCCAACTGACAATTCATCACAATTTCTGTTTTATTTTGAAAGAAGTGAAAACAATATTAATGAACTAATTAATTTCTGTGAACAATTAAACATAAGTGTTAACTTACTTATAATTCAACTTTGGGAAGAAACCAGAAGAATCGCCTTACACATACAATTCATAATATGATCAACTCTACTAAGAACTCAGGTAAAAATGATAATTTTCAATTCCAACTAGACAATAATAAAGATCTAAAAATAGTAGCTAAACATCCTCTAATTAACTCTTTTAATTCAAATGAAATTAGAGAGAAATTTCCATCATTATTAAGAATAAGATACAATGAAGAAAATATTCTTTATGGCTTATTAGATAATGAGGAGGAAATTTATAATACTCTTGAAAATTTAACTAAAGAAAACTTCAATTATTATTTTCCACAGAAATTTGTTTACTTTTTGGAAATTAACACTGATATTAGTCAATTACTGATAGAAGAACTTGAAAACTTCATATTAGTCAAAGGAATTATCGGAAATCAACATAAACTTTTCACAAATAATAAAATTAATTTAGAAACTTTCAAAAAGTTAAAACGTGAAACAATTAGATTTCATATAATTGGCTTTTGTCATGAATCACCTTAATATCTTTCTTTTCAAATACAATTTTGGAGATAAAATTAATGACATAAACTGGATGAATGAGAAAAATATTAATATTATCTTTTCCATTAGCATATTTGATAGAACGATAGAGAATTATTTTAGACAAGAAGAAAAAATAATTAATACTCTAAGGAATCAAATAATTTTTAGAGTATCACCAAGGAAACTTGAGCAAATCGAAACAATTGAACTAATTGAACTTACAGGAGCGAGAGTTGAATTCATACAAGGAATCAATTTAAAACTTAGAATTGAGCCTCATTCAACTAATTTGCAATTAATTCAGGAAAGTATAAACAATCTAAATAACTTAGGAACGAATCCAAAAATCACTCAGGTTTACATTGACAGTCGAAACAATTTAAACACTAATAACAATATTTACATTTCAATACATATTAATTAATATGAAAATCACATTAACACAGTGGAATATCAATAAGAATGGTAAAGCTCTTACTAAATTAATAAATGAAAAGGAAATTGACTCACCAATGATCACTGTTATTAATGAACCACCAGAAAGAATCAATAGAGAAATTCTAAACATTAAAAATATTATAATACATGATAAACTTACAATAGTAGTAAGTGATGAAATTGTGATTAGAATGATTGAAGAATTAGGAAGAAGCTCCCTAATAATTGACTTAGAAATAAGAAACTACAGAATTTTCCTTTTAGCAACATATCGGTATAATAATGATTATCAATGGTACACAGAAATCACAGAGACAATATTAAGATTTAACAATCAAAATCTAATAATAATTGGTGATGTTAATTGTGATAATGAGATTTGGTCGCTAATTATGAGACCAGATACAATGAAAAATAGACTATTAAAAAGAATATTGGAGGAAAATAATTTCAAATCTATGATAAATAGAGAAACTACTACAAGACCTAATCATTTTGGAGAAGACCATTCAATCGACATCATGTTAACAAACCTTAATTTCATTAAATTATCTGAATCAGTCAAAAAACTTAAACTATCAGATCACAAAATAATTAGAATTAAATTATTACTTAAATTAAGAGGAAAGAAAGTAAATAATATTTATATATACAAATTCAAAAAACTGAATAGTACAAACAATATTCACAATGATATCAATCAAATTTACCTTTCACCTTTTAGATATAAGAAAATAGTTAATAAAAAACAAAACAAAATAGTAGATAATGATGAAACTTTATGGGAACTGATTAATAGACTAATGAAGAGGGGAAAAATCACTCAACTCAAATATAAAAGAAACTTTCTTATAACTAGACCGATAGAAGAAAAAATGAATCTAACAGAATATTATCAGGGTTATATCAAAGATGATGAAATTGAATTAATCAAAGATAAAACTTTTAAAAGCTCATCAGGAAATGCGGATGACTTTTCAATAAAAACATGGTCATACTTCTTAAAAATAAATAAAGAATTTGTGTTGAATATTTTAAAGAGAATATTAGAGTTAAGTTACATACCTTCCTTATTAAAAATAAGTGGAGGAACCAAAATATTAAAAGAAGATGGATCATATCGTACTGTATTTACACAATCCTTTTTAATGAAATATTTAGATCTAATATTAGTGAAAAGAATAGAAATGAAAAGAGAACAATTAATTGACGATGAATTACAATTCGCTTATGGAAAAAAAACAAGATTTGACTTTATGATTAAATTAAATAAATTAAATAATAAATTTAAATATAAAATCAAATGCGATATAAAAGGTGCCTTTGATAATATATCGAAAGAGAAAATACTGAAAAAGATTAAAATACATCTTAATATGAGCACATACAATTTAGTTGTATCCTTTTTAACCCAAAGAGAAGTTAGAATTAGAAACAGAGATGAATTGAATATCTTACCTATTGAAAAAGGAGTACCACAAGGCTCTTCATGTGGTCCAATACTCTTTAATATTGGACTTAATGATGCATTAATTAAGATGAATGAAAGAGATGATGTTGAAGTAATTGCTTATGCAGATGATTTGATTATCTTCTATCAAGATGAAACTCCAATGAACTTTATACAAGAGAAACTAGAAGAAATTAATCTAAACATTAACTATAAAAAAACTTACCTCATTACAAAAGAAGATGAAAAGATGATTGGTATCTACATTAATGATATCACAAGAAAAAATACAATAATTAAAAAGCTCTGCAGAAAAAAAATTAATAAACAAATATTAGAAATTCATAAATCATTAGAATTAAAAGAAAGAAAAATAATTATAAATGCTTATACATCATACATAATGATACCTTTAGGAATTAAGCCTTGGTATAAACGAATTGATTGGCTAAGTAAAATTGAACAATTAACTATTATTGGAAGAAGAATTAACTCACATTTAATAGAAAATAAGATTAATTATTGGTTTGATAAAATATTAGGTAATATTAATCCAATAGAATCATACTTATCACAACTACTATTTAGCTTGAAAAAAAATAATTGCAGTCAAATAGACTTTCCTATTCTTGAATTAATAAATTATACACCAAGGGAACAGATGAAAAACAGACCAAAAATTGAAATTATCTTAACGGAGACAATTGATGAACAAACTTGTATCACTTTTGAAGATAAACATTTACACTTTAAAGTACTAACTAAACAATCAAATAAGATAGTTACAATTATTAAATACTTAGAGGAATTTTTTGAAATTAAGAAAATTTACATGAAAAACAATGACAATATAAATAGAAACAGAATTAAAATAATTCGAATTGAATTAGTTAAATGTAATAAACTAATTGATTGTATAACAATCAAACCAAAATACAATAGTAAGAAAGAAATCAAACTATTGATTAAAGATTTTATCAACAAACTGGAAGTGAAATTATATAAGAAATATGCTCCAATAATGTGGAAGGTATGGTTCAAGAACCCAAAATTGGCTTTTTTATTCTACCCAATTAAAATTTATAATATAATTAAGCTAATCAACATTTACCATCAAAAAATTGAATGTGATTGTGATACTATTGGTGACCGAATATATCATCTACTAATGGAATGCCCTGATTGGAAGATCTTTACAAATGGAATCGATTTTAATCTACAAAAAAATAATCGATCTGCTATTGAAACGATGTCTGAATTGGCTACGATCTGGAAAACCCAAACCTAACACGAAAGGTGTGTGGTAGGATTAGTTACATCAATCCTAAGTTGTTGGTTAATCAATCAACTACCAAAAATTAGAGGATAACTTTTTGTTTTTTTTTGTTTCTCTCATCATCCTCATCATCTCATCTCATCTCATGTTAAAATCTCATGGTTATCATCAATTATCATCCTAATCCTAATCCTAATCATTATCATCATCATCATCATCAAAGTAGTTAATTCATTAAATATTCAAGTTGTGAATTGATTTCATTTTTTTTTTCTTCTGCCAAAATAAAAGTAACTTTTGTTTCTCGTTTCCATGTTTTCCTGTTATCACTTGATTGTTGTGATTAATTAATTAACATCATAATCAACAACCATCATCAACCATCATGCTCATAATTAATGTTACAATGTATGTTGTTACTATTTTTAATTCATCTTACTTTGATTAACCATTCATTCATATTACCAGAGCATCACTTCCGGTCTTGTTATTATCAACTTCCTTTACTCCTTTACTCATCATTTTCATATGATAATCAAGATGATTATCATGATGATAATCATCTCTCTCTCTCTCTAACAATTGCCCACCTCCTACCTCTTTGCTTCCCACCAGCACTAACTGACCTGTTTCCATACTAATGTAATATTATTTGACCAAAAATCAATGATCAATTTCAATAATATTATCCTAATCATCATTATCATCCCTGTCATCTTAATCATCCTTAATTTTTTGCACTCTAAATTAATAGTTGATATACTAATCAATTTCTTTTTCTTTCATCTTCTTATTGTTGAATCAATTTGATGCTTTTCCCCTAAAAAAAACTAATTGTAATTAATTTAGGAAATCAAGTACAGAAAAATTACCCACAAATGGAAATGACCTGAAATCATCTTCATCTGATCTGTTAATGATTGACGATTTAACCGAAAATGGTTCTCAAAGTAGTACCAGTGCTAGTAGGAGTCTCCATTGTAATGGACCTAAAACCGTTGGTGGGACAATCACCGGCACTACAACAACCAAACCAATCGGAGTAGCAGTTAACAGTGTCACCGGTGGTACCGGGAGTGGACTTACAAGGGTCAATCCAATCAACAACACCTCCACCATCACCACCACCAACAACAACAGTAGCATTATAAGTAACTGTAAAACAAATACATGTACCAATAGTGGCACCAACAGTAGTAATCCTAATAGTAGTGTTTCCGGTGGTGTGACCCGGTTAAGGTCAATTAACTATGTAAACAATGACCACTTGACCAGTGTGTTTTCATCAATGAATAATATGAGGAAAAATGGTCAACTTTGTGATATTATTTTACAAGCATCCGGATCTCAATTGAAAGCTCATAAAGTTGTTTTATCAGCTAATTCTGCTTACTTTAACGCCATGTTTAACAGTAAGTATCCACAATTATAATCACAATTTAATCAAATTATCTGTTACCTTAATTCATATAATCAAAGACCATGATTATCAATTGTCAACTGAACTCATATGTATTTATACAATCAATGGTCTAATTGATACTACTCATTTTACAACTATTAGCTCATGTTATATCATATATCATATCCAACTTATATTATAATCAATTATCCAATTATATATTACATATTTAATAAATATATCTGTATTAATTATATATATCAATATTATCATATCTATGATTAGTTAATTTCATAACTTGAGTTTTTTAATATTGATCACCATATAATGTATAATATTATATATGCTCAGTTCCTGGGTTTAAATTGTTGCCCTTTTTTTGATTGTTGATAAAAAAAAATTAAGGCTCAAGATTATCAACATCATCAGTTATCATATTAGATTAGTTTAAATCTTTTGATTGTGGTTTGAAAAGATCACCATTGGGTATGATTAGACTGTTAATTAATTGTTCTCAGTGCATTACAATTAAAAGTTTTATTGTTGATTCAATTGTTTGTCCATTACAATTGATTGTGGGTGGTTAGTGTTGGTAATTTTTTCACTATTGATCAGTTAACTAATTGTTGAAGCAGTAATTTCAATATCTTATCTGATTAAATCATCGTCATTATTATAACTTTTTTCATTATTATTTCTTGTTGATTGTTGTTGATTCTGATTGTGAGCTTAATTGTTGATTGTCTCTCTCTCTCTCTCTCTCTTGGGTTTGATGTTCAACTTTTCCGGTTACACCCGAGAGCTTAAATGAATTGCTATTTATATATAGAGATTTTTAATTTAATTAAAAATGATGACAGACAATTAACAAGTTAACATTTGAAGCCAAAATCAACAATCAACAATCAACTCAATTTAATTTCCATTAATCAAACAAAACAATCAGGACTAACAAGGAATTAGTTTCTTGTTGATGTGTCAACCAGTTTCTTTTTAATTGTTAATCACAACGTGATTATGTCAAACAACAATCAATTTTTATCAATCATCGTAATCACTATTATCCTAATCATGATGATGAGAATAAACAAATTGCCAACAATTAACTATAACTGAGGTGATTTAAATTAGAGTGACAATCTAATAGTTATTAAAACCAGAAACCCAAATGTAATCAAAAAATTGCCAATTCACCATTGGCAATATGTTAATTGTCCCAATTAAAAATACACTGATTAACTTAATAGTTTATAATTTGTTTTGCCGTTAATTTAGTTTAATAACAAACTCATATCGGTTTAATAACTAAAATTTGATCAATTGTTGATCAAAATCAAACTCAATTAAAACTAATAACACAATTAAACTTATGTCTGAACTTCAACAATTAACCAATCAGTAATTGAAATTAATCAACTGAATTTGAATCAATTGGTAAAATTTATATAAACTGACCTAAAGATCAAATCATTTAACGGTCAGTTGAATCAATTTGATATACATCAGTCCAGTTAAATTGTTGAAAGGTCAATTTTATCCTCATCATCATCTATCATCCTTGTTTATTATCCTCCAATCATCATCATCATCATCCATTTTCATCATCTTTTCCCACAATTAACTGTATAATATTTCAATTGTTATCATTAATTGAATAATCAAATCTCAGCGATAACAATTGAAAACGATTCTCATAGAAACTGAATTAATTTTTTTTCTTGGTGATTGTTGACTTTTAATCATTTCCAATTTAACCATTAGTTAGCCAACACTCATGATAGAATCAATTGAGTTTCTTAATTGTCCTTAATTGTGATGAAATAAACTACTACGATAAACACTAATCACGATAAGTTGATTTAACTTTGGGTAAAAAATATTATCCCATCGCCTCAGGCTAAATATTTATGTATCTATGTTTATTAAATTGGTCATTATATCATTTCAACAATCTGGGGATTTCCTTAATTGTTAATCAACTATTATTCTGACCAATCAATCAGCAATTTGATTTGATATCAACAATTTCCAATCCTTGAGTCTTAAATTTGATTGTGATTGTGGTGGTATGATAATTGATTCTAATTACCATTAATTAGTTAGTATTTTTTTTTAATTATTTACTGTGATTTACCATCAACAATTAACTTGTATACTATTAATAGCTCATTGCCCTTGTCTATTGATCTGAACATCATCGTTAGTTAATTGTTGAAATAATCAAGATATTAACCTTGACTATTTTACTAGGGAAAGTAAAGAGTTGATTATAATAACTTTTTTTTTCTTATTGTTAAATCATCTAACAATGATTAGAATCAGCTAATTGTGATCACCTTGATTGTAAACCTTATCAACTTTGAATTAACTCAACCTTGTCTAGTGAATTAACTTGATCCTCAATGATTAACAATTAATGTCTTCATTATGATTAACCTAAACTTCATGTGGTTATTATTATTATTATTGTTTTCCTATGGACAATGTTCACACTTTGTATTAATAAACCTTACAATCAGTTAATTGTTCAATTCAATAGTGTTAATTGTTTCTGATGATAGTTCGTGATAATTGTCAACAACTCCAAGTTTCATTTATAATTAATAAATTGTTGTCAATGTTGAAAAACTTTCAAAATGATGAAAAAAAAGTTAACTGTACATTTTCATGGGCAATTAATGATTATCAAATTTAATTATACAATCAACTAAATACTAACAGTTAATTACACTGGTAACCACATGAATATAGTAATTAAATTGTTGATTAAATGACCATTTGAATCAATTTTTGAGGCAATTTAAGTGATAAGCTTGATTAACAATCAGCTAAATTGCTGATTAACTCAAATGAATCAGCTTATTTATGGGCCAAGAAATTAAATATCATGAAATTTGATTTCTTAATGAATTTAATTACAGGTTGATCATGATTAGCCTTATTCTTAATTGTAATTTAGTTAATTGCAATCAATATAAGATTAACCAATGAACATGATTAAAATGATGAGGGTTTTTGTTTGTTTACCTAAAAGTTTAAAGTCTTGTAATTAGTTAATTTAAATTTAGTTGAAACATTTTTCTGTTTGATTGATTACCTTTTGATTACCTTGATGATCATTTTTTGACGTTTCTTTAATTGTTGTCAATTAATTGTTGACTAACTAATAATAATTTTCATTCAATCATCACCATTATCATCATGATCATCATTAACTAGATCAAGTTAATTAGATTAAATAAAATCATTGATCCTTTACAGAGCCCGGAAGAAATAAAGTTTTCTTGATCAGATGATTAAATCGTTAAACTAAATCAACATACAATGTAACTACAATTAACTTAATGGTGATGTAAACAAATGATTAGTTACTATGAAAATCAATGATTTGGATTAACTCCAATTTATAATCAACAAAGTGATTTGATCAAAGTTGATGGCAGTTGATTAACATGGTAAACAAATAACCTCAATTTAATTGTGACAATTGGATTTGGATATTTTTTTTCAAGTTAATTGTTTCCAGTTTAATAACAATGTTTAGTTTATCAATAGATTGTTGAATCCAATCAATAATTAACTTTATATTACTTTTATCATGTTAATTGTTGGTTAATATTTTGAACTGAACTTGAAAAAATAGTGAAAACAATTAAATTAAATAACAATCACACCCGAATTGAAAATCCAATCCTAACAATCAAAATACAATTGAACTGAATTAAGGTCAATATACAATTGAAATCATACCAATAATTAACATACAATACATAATGTAATGATCTTGATGATTTTAATTGTAAATATGATCCTAATTAACAACGACAAGTTGATTAGATGATTGAATAATTAGTAGTTTTGTTCATTAATTGTCATGATCAGATTAAAGTATTTGATTATCAAATTGAATCAATTGACTATTAACTGGACATTTGGAATTACTTTTATCCTTGAAATTAAATTGTCAATGTAATCAGTTTAATAACCTTTAATTTGGTTCCTAATTGTTCAGGCCAATTGATTGATTATTTCTGATCAAAGACTAACAATCAATAAATTCATGGACACAATCATTCAATAACCATTGGGATTAGTTGGTAATGTATTTCAATGACTGTCAACAATTAACTTGATTCCGATCATTTAACCCAAGAAAAATTTTGTTAATTGTAACAATTGATCAAAATAAAAAAAAATAATAGAAAAAAAAGTTAATTTAAAATTAGTATCAGCTAATGAATCTTTGATTAACAATAAAGTGAAAAACTCAATTAAGTTTGAACTAATTAATACTTGATTAGTTTAAACACAAAATAATTGGATACAAATAAAGTCAATCAACCAGGATAACAATTAAAGTCACAATTTGTTGATTTAAATGTTAGTCAAAAACAATCAAGACACTTTTAGATTAACATGCAACTATTGAAATCTCACAATTTAGAGATTTAATCGTAAATGTTATTGAGATTATCGATTTAATTGTTGACCTAATTGTTACCATAGATTTGTAAATCTATTGAATAACCTTGAACCTGATGAATTAAGAAATCAAATTGTGATAATAATCAATAATAAATTAGATCAACCAAGTTTAATTTTGTCTAAACTGTTACCAGTTAATGTGAATAATTAACTGGACATTACAAAGATACTAAATCTTTGTCTTTTTAATTAGCACAATTAACCTTGACATTTATAGTTACTTTAACTGTTACACTCGCAAGTAAATTAACCACAATTAACTAATGATTATGTTACTTTGAATCTAATTAAATTTACAGGTGAAATGAGCGAGAAAACAAAATCTGTGATTACTTTACATGACATTGAATTTAATGCTCTTAAATTATTAATTGATTATTCATATTCGGGTGAAATTGTAATCAGCGAGGAAAATGTCCAAGCCCTACTGCCCACCGCAAGTCTACTCCAAGTATCCGCCGTTCGTGAGGCTTGTTGCAAATTTTTACTTCGACAACTTGACCCGACCAATTGCCTTGGGATAAGATCATTTGCCGATGCCCATTCGTGTGAAGAGCTACATCAAACATCAGATAAATTTGTGGTCGAAAATTTTCCCGCCGTAGCTGCGACCGAAGAGTTTTTACTTTTACCATATAGCGAGGTGAGCGAATGGACTAATTTTTTCAGTCCCGATTTCTCGTGGTACTAATTGTATCTTTCTCTTTGATTTTTTCTCTTCTTTCAAGGTTGAAGATCTCATTTCTAGTAATCATTTGAATGTTCATGATGAAAACGAGGTTTACAATGCGGTCATTCGTTGGGTCAAATTTGACCTGAAATCACGAGAAGGTCGACTTGGTTCTTTACTTCAGCATATTCGTTTCCCGTTGATTCATAAAAATACGCTTCTAAATCACGTTTGCAAAGAGCCATTGATCGAGGGTAACCCGGACGGTAAAGATTTGCTCATTGAGGCGATGAGGTATCACCTTAGTCCCGATCAACGAACCAGCATTAAAAACATACGAACTCAATATCGACGACCGAAAGGTTTAAAAACGTACATTTTTGCCATCGGCGGTGGTTCATTGTTCGCCATTCACAACGAGTGTGAATTTTATGATCCAATAAGTGATACTTGGTGTTCGTTTGCACCCTCGTTCAAGAGGCGATCAAGAGCTGGTGTGACCACTTTGGGACGAAATCTTTTCGCCATTGGTGGTTACAATGAGAACAAGGAATTATCATCTGGTGAATTTTACGATCCAATTGTAAATTCGTGGCAACCATTAGCTCAAGATATGGGAACTAAACGCTCTTGTCTGGCCACTGCTTCGCTAAATGGTCTGGTCTATGTTGCCGGTGGTTATGATGGTGCTTCTTGTCTTGCTTCAGTTGAAAGGTTTGATCCTCTTTCTGATATGTGGACATCGGTCGAAGCGATGACCAGTCGAAGGCGCCATGGACGGTTAACCGTTCTCGATGGGTGTCTCTATGCCGTCGGCGGCTATGATGGTACTAATTATCAATCGTCAATGGAAAGATTTGATCCACGAGTAAGACATTAACATAATTACCATTACACTTAATCAATCATAAAAACAAAGATAATTTTTTTTCTGCACCTCAAACAATTTATGAATCCATTTAATTGTTATTAACAATTCAATTTATTACACTTAATGATTTGAATCATCAGAGTGAAAGTGTTACTATTAACAATCAAGGAAGTTGAAGTAAATTCATTCAAATGAAAACAATTCCCTTGATCGTAAAGTTTAGTAATGAAACAAAGGGTTGATTCAACTCGAGGAAATTAATAATTTACAACGGAAAGGTTATTGTATTATTAGTTAATTAGTTTGATTATCATTCTCATTTATCACTAATCATCTTCGTCATAACGTCAGTTGAATTCTGAACGTGTTTATATTTTCACTTATCGATCGATATTTTCTATCTCTAAATTGTTCTGTCAAAATCTTTTAATAACTTTTCATCTATTAATATCTCTCTCTCTCTCTCTCCTTGGTTACATCATAATCTTTTGAAGTTCATTGACATTTCATTTTCATGACAAAGGCCAATTCTCAGGGTGATAGATCAGATTCATTGTGCTTTTGTAAACTTTTCAATTCATTTCAATCGATTGGATAATAATACGAGATTATAGTTTGAATTGTGATATTAAATTGTTTTGTTATCATTTTCTTTTCATTTCCAGGAAGGAAAATGGCAGTTGATGCCACCGATGACAAATCGACGTTCTAGTTCAGGAGTGGCCACTTTGAGTGGTAAAATCTATGCCGCCGGTGGAAACGACGGGAGCCTTTGCATGAATTCAGTTGAAAAGTTTGACCCAACTCGAAATGCTTGGGAATCAACGGCTCCAATGCACACAAGAAGGTAATAGATCATTAAATCATTAATTTATCCTTAATAACAATTAACTAATCGATGGTTCAATTTAATTATTTCAGGAGTACACATGAAGTGGTTGAAGCTGATGGTTTCCTTTATGCAATCGGAGGTAACGATGGATCGTCGAGCCTGAATACGGTGGAAAGATATGAATTGAAAAAGAACCACTGGATTCCGATTAGTTCAATGATGTTAAGACGATCGTCGGTCGGAGCGGCAGCACTCGAATGTCCAAATATGGAGAAAATTCTTGAAGCATTGACCCACCACAACAACTTGACCACATCAACGACCACTAATGGCAACGCACCCGAAGCAATAGTTCACTAGTTAGACTAAATCACTGTTAATTGTTACTTTGCTTTTCTCATCAATTCTGAGATTTAATTACCATTGTTTTTTTTCATTCCCTTTGTTTACCTTCACTCAAATTGAGACAATTAACCAGACAATTTATTAATTACTCTAATCATCATTAACCAACGTCTCTTTTTACTGGCAAACCACCAAGAAGCCTTGAGTTGATTGATTTTTTTTTCTATCATGATTAAGATCACCTTAATTTAAATCAATCGGTGATCAGATCACAAAGATATTACCTTAATTATTATGCTTACAACCAAAGGATTTAATTGTTTAACCTTTTTTTCTGTTGACAATTATTATTGTAATTTGTTCCTGTAGTTTAATTGATTGAAAATCAACTGCAAACTTTTCTCCTTCTCTGAACAATCAATTAAAAAATTGAATCAACGTTAATTTCTTGCTGATTTAAAACAATCAATTTTCATCATTAGAATTTCCTTAAATGATTATTATTAAAAAAAACCTGACAATCTGGACCACAAAAATGATTTGATTAAAAACCAAAATTGTACGACAGTTAAATAAAAAATCATTTTGATATCTGAATAATTAGTCTAATAAATTAATTATCTTGATGCGAATCAAATATGAACAGTAAAGTTTGCAAACAGAAATGCCTATTTGATAAGAAGTTGAGAATTCTGATAAACTATCATAGAAATAAGATAAAGTATACAAATTGACTATTCTGTTAAAAAATCTTCCTTTTTCAAGGCCATTTGAAGGCCATAAACTCAATTAACTAATTGTTTTTTATTCTAATTGGTACAGAGAGATTTATGACAAAAAAGCTTCCGATTAAAGAGCCTCGTATCGATGCTAAGGTCCCCGTTAGAAGCTGCCTCGTTGCCTTGGAATGGAAAATTTTATTTTGACCATCAAATGATCTTGACAAAATGACCGGAATGAACTTGAAACGTTTTGTCGTTTTGTTTATATTTGAATCTCTTAGATAATCAAAAACTTTTTCTTTCTTATTTTCATTTACAAAGTACCAAAAGAGGATCATACAAATGCTGATTATCTGTTCATCTTTATTCAGATTCATAAAAAAACGATACTTATGGGCTAGTGTTCCTAATAATAAACCTGATATTGTTCGAACATTTCAACGCGAAATTGATATAAATTGACTTGGAAACCGAAAATGTTTTTTATTGACCTAAGTTCATTGTTAATCATCTAAATTTTCAAAGCAAAAAGATTAAAGTTGAGTATTAAACACTTTTCTTATATTTGGTTCAAGTTACGAGAACGCGTTACTATTATAGACTGATTATGATATGACCCTCGAAGGTCATTTATTTGAAACAAAGATATGTGTTTTTATTCATGAGCACACTTCGAAATATTTTCGCTGAGCTACAGTACAAAAGGCATCTTTCTTTTAAATGACTTCGTAAAACTTTAATATGATGAAAACTCTTTAAAAAATATCAGATTAAAGCTTAAGAGTTTGTATAAAATTCATGGAAGTTAGTTAATCATTATAGCCAACATGATAGTTTGAAATATTACTCCAAACTTTACCGTTCGTGCCTTAGCGCTCAATCAACAAGCAGATCGAAAATTAATACATCCACCCATTCACCGCCTCAATTAGCAACTTTCACTTTAAAATTTCAATTCAGATTTTGTTAGAATTTGGAGTTTATCAGAGTATCGAGAATAGAATCTGAATATACTTATTATTATAACAATCGACTCTGAATTTGAACGATACTATTTTCCAATTGGAGAGAAAATAAGTTGAATTAGTAAACAATCAACTGAATAGAGTAAAGATTTTAAAGTGATGAGGAAGAGAAATAAATTATTCTAATGATGATAAAAGTAACATTATCATCATCATGAAGCCTCACAAACACTAATGAAGTTGAACAGAAAAAAAAGAAGCAAAAATAGACAGTAAAGAGCAAAAGAAGATGCAAATTTAGGTGATCGGTCTTAAAGAGATGACAACAGGTAAGAAGATGGATAAGATGATTTGCTCCGATTTCGAAGGAAAAAAAACTGATGTCGTAACCGAAATGACCTTATTCCAGCCCATCGTTAGCTTATTCTTCTCTTTATTTATCTTCTCATTATATTCTTACTCCTCCTTCAACCTGATCCCCGAAAATCGTTAGCAAAACAAGCGCTAATGTATCTTATTCTTCATCATCATTATTGTTGGTGGAACGATAAAGTTCATCGTTCTCAGAATCGACGCCATATTGTTTACTTTTAAGAAAAAGTTTCTTCTATTCTTTTTGTAGAATTTTAGTTTTTTTCTTTCTCCCGAATTCAACTGACTAACAAGTGATTCTCATTGTTGAAACTAATTGTGATTGCAATCACTGCAATCGCCATAGCAATTAACCAATTCACCATGAGTTTAATTGTCTCCAATCAGTTTAACAAGTCAAATGTATTAACAGTGACTTGTTGCCTTTTAATTGTTTGCTATTTAATTCAAATTGTTCATCTTGCTGATAAACTTGATGATTTCGTTGAATCAGGTATGTGTTGATTACTTTAAACTTTCATTTTAAGAAATTTAATCAATTCAATTGTGATTCCAAATTGTGATTGATAATCTTTGGTGATGAATTCTGTGTTTGTTAAGGTGCCGTTGAGGGAATTCCTTGTGTTTCCAATGGTAAATTTTATCGAAATCCGGAGCAAATTGGAATTCGAGATTGTGCCAAATACTATTGGTGCCCTCGGGGTAAAGTTCTTGAGTTCCGTTGTTCATCTGGACTTTGGTTTGACATCGATCGGCAAATTTGTGACTTTAAATCAAAAATTAATGCGCAAAATTGTGAAAAATCACATGGTAATTATGATTTTGTTTTCATTTAAAAATTTAACAACTCGATTTAATTTGATTCCATTTTGGTTTGTCTGTTTGATTGTGATTTGAATTCATTAACAGCCATTAGCATTTGATTGTTCAAACGTTTTAAATTTAACAACAGCAACAACTAAAATCAGGTTAAGGTGAACAAAAATTAAAGAAAGTAATTAACTCAATTGCTTTAAGATTAAAATCTAAATACATGTTAAGATGAGTTATTGATTAACCAGAAAATCAACAAGTTTTTGGTGTGATTAAGTTTTAAATTGTTACCCATTTGCATTTATTGTGAGTCGGTCATTGACTTAATTGTTGAAGAGTAAGAAAAACTTAAATCAACGCAACAATCAACAATAAATCAGATCAATTAGTTTGTACACCTACAAGTGATTTAGTGTTTTTTTTACTTTAAGTTTACTAATTAAAAAAACATTCAATTACTAAATCATCTTAATTTAGATGCATCAACTCCTCGTCCTCTTTTG
This sequence comes from Panonychus citri, assembly GCF_014898815.1. Classification (NCBI taxonomy): domain Eukaryota; kingdom Metazoa; phylum Arthropoda; class Arachnida; order Trombidiformes; family Tetranychidae; genus Panonychus; species Panonychus citri. The sequence continues at coordinate 1,913,940 of NW_026515543.1, read as the reverse complement.
GCAACTGAAAGTCCAATTTGCCCAGAAGGTCAATTAGCTTGTGCCGATCGGAAATGTCTTAATCGCGACGTTTTTTGTGACGGTACCGTTGATTGTAATGATGGTTCAGATGAGTCTTGGTGTGACCCAGAAAACGATCCAAATTCACCTGCCCGATGTGATCTGAATAACTGTACATTACCAGATTGTTTCTGTTCCATTGACGGGACCCGAATACCAAATGACCTGAAGCTTGAAGAGACACCGCAAATGGTTATAATCACTTTCGATGATGCGGTTAACAATGAAAATTGGGAAATCTATCAATCCATTTTCACACCAAACCGAACCAACGCCAACGGGTGTCCAATAAGGTCAACTTTTTTCCTCTCTCATGAATATACCAACTATCGACATGTTCAGAAACTTTGGAATGATAATCACGAAATTGCCGTTCATTCAATTACGTAAGTTAAACTTTAGTAAAAGAAAGACTGAAAATCATATTATGTAATTATAACTGTCGATTTGTCCATTCATAGACATCGACAACCTGAACTTTGGTGGACTTTCAATGCTACAATCGAAGATTGGTTCGATGAGTTCGCAGGAATGGCCAATATAATTAACAAATTCGCTGGTATTCCCTTAGAGGAATTAAGAGGAACTCGAGTTCCATTCTTGAGAATTGGTTGGAATACTCAGTTAATTATGATGAGAGAATTTGGTTTCCTTTATGATTCCTCGATGGTTCCACCCAAATCAGATCCTCCGATTTGGCCTTACACTTTCGACTTCCGTATTCCTCATAAATGTGCCGGTTCTCTCCAGAAATGTCCATCTCGTTCATTCCCAGGAATGTGGGAAATGGTCATGAACCCACTGGACATTGAGGTGAATAATAATAATGCAACTTATTGATTAGAATTCAATCAACTAATTATTTCTTTTCTCAATGTTTTCGTATTCAAACAGGGACATACTTGTGCTATGGTCGATTCGTGTCCAACTCATTTATCCGAGGAAGAACTATTGGCCATGTTCTTGGACAATTTCAATCGCCACTATCGAACCAATAAAGCACCGTTTGGATTGTTTTTCCATACGATTTGGTTCAAGGATAAGAAAAATTTCAAGGTTTTCCTTCAATTCATTGATGAACTCATCAAGAAGCCCGATGTTTACATTGTCACCAACTATCAGGCCATCGAATGGATGAGGACACCGACACCATTGAGCCAATTGAACAATTTCGAACCCTGGAAATGCCAGAAAAACATTGATCCAAATTTAGTTGCTTGTAATCATCCGAAATTGTGTAAATTACATAGTCGCCATTTAAAAGGTGAAAGATATTTGCACACTTGCTTTGAATGTCCAGAGGTTTATCCATGGGTCAAGAATGAATTTGGACTTGAATTCAAATAGAACAATTAACAATGTAATTTTCATTCGATTGCTAATTAACTTCAACAAGTGATCAAATTTCATGTATCGAAATCACTTGTGTTTGTGATACATTAAAATCATTTGTCTTTTTTTATGTTAACAATCAGACGCACAATTATTCATTGAAAGTCACAATTAAGATTGTAAGACTTAATTTGATTAGATTGGAAAGTTATTAACCGTTAATATTAACCGTAAGTCTTAATTATTTGATTACAGAGGCTTAACCGATTAACAATTATCAATAGAAAATGAGAAGGTTAATATCGTCGCGTAATTGATTCCAGTTAATTTAGTTTAACTCAATTAACAGTTTCTTGTTCAATTTTGATCATCTTAATTGATTGGTGAGTGAATAATTAACCATGTCATCAAGTAATGTGTCCAATTTTGATCAAAATCAAAGACAAAAAGTGGTACGAAGAGTTAAAGTTACCACTGGATGTTTGGTATGTGACAATTAATTAACTATTCAATGATAATCAACTAAATCTCTTTTTTTTCACCATTTCATCAGTGTGTTGGTTTGATATTAGTTATTCTTGGTGCTCTTGGATGTGTTGAGATAATCGCACTTGGTTCAGTGCTATCGGGCATCGTTGTGGTCATTGGAATCCTCAGTTTCTTAATCAGTGTTAAAATATTACAACACAATATAAATTATCTGGACTCTCATCGATCCGAAATGGCTTGAAAATTTCCCAATTATAATTGATAACAATTAACTGTAACAATAAAATATATATTGAATTAATTACCTTTAAGATTTGATACAGGTCAGTCTCATTTATGAGGCGGTTATTGTTTTCATATCATAATTAGAAACATTCAAATTGATTAAACGTGACTAAACAGCAATCACTGTCAATGAATTGCAACTAGTTTGAACAAAATTAACTAAAAAACGAGCAGAAATAATTATTCATATCCATTGACAATAAAGAGAACGGAAAAGTAATTGATGAAAAATGACCTTACAAGAGCACTTTTCCTAGTACGAAATAGCTTTCGATACATCAACTATACCAATCGGTTCAATTTTATCCTTTGTTGATTAAAAATCCCATCAAAAAATTAAGTGTCTTGATGACCATTGATCAGAAAAATATATTAATTGGTGAAAAAAACTTTTGGTTTAAATGAAGCGGTGATTAGATATCAGAATTTGAATCATTTGAGTTGATCAGGTGAGACTCTCACCTGATGAAAATACTGTTATAATAGTAATAACTAAATCTAAATCAGAATCAATTAAGTTTTTCTAGTCAAGTTGATTACTGGTTGAATAGTCTAGATGATTGTCATTCTTCCCAGAAATTAGAGTGGTCACCAATAAACATAGAATATGATCCAAGTAACAAGTTCGTCCACCCGAAAGGATCTAGAAAAAAAGTTGAAAATAACTGTTAGTTTTGCGGTAAGTTGATTATTTAAAATCCTAATGATTAAATTGAAATTGTAGCTTTTCTAGTTTACATTAATGTCATGAATTTCAGTTCTAGTCAAATAAACTTTTTCTTGTGTTATTTTGTTTCTTACCGAATTTAAACTTTTCTAAATCGTGATTGGTACTACGATTACAAAATTACATGTTATCCCATTGTTTAGATTATCGGTCTGTTATGTGCAATCGTCGCAGTTATCCTAATGGTTATGGGTCAACTTTATATGGGTTTCCTGTTGGTAATTGGTATGGTTACCTTTTCAGTCAGTTCAACTATCGGCTGGGCAGTCATTAGGCGACTTGACTCAGATTGGCCTGATGATCTTGAATGAATTACTTAAACCCGATCGTAAAGAAAAAGATTAACACATAAATGATAACTCGAAATAAAATCGCCTGATTCCAGTTGTTTGGTCGAACTTGATCTTTGAATGTTTAGTCTTATCCAAAGTGATCATCAATCAATATTATATCGATTTTTTAAGAAATCGTCCAACAGTATTAATTAAAGTTCAAACAGATCTTTTAATCAACCAATTTGATTTTTCTCTTTGCCGATTAAAATTGAATTAAATCTCTTTCCACCAAGGGAACTTGACTGAGAAAGTTATCAGTTTGAATGAGGCGGTAAATGTTAAGATATCAGATTTTGGCTCATTCGAGTCGATCAGGTGAGACTCACCTCATATTATTAGACTAATAAATTATTAGTAACAAATTGTTACTAACAATGCAAAATTTTCATTTAAATGTTTTAACAATCATTTTATATCAGTTGATTGTTTGCAGTTAATTAAGTTGATTGTTGAGTAAATCCAGTATCTCAAATGATCGAGTGATCAGAGTGTTCAACAATTGTACCATTAGAATATGATTCAAATAATCAATTCGTCCAGGAGAAAAGATTTAGAGAAAAAGTTATATGTATCTGTTAGTTTCACAGTAAGTTGATTGTTAACAATTTAACTGATTAAAATGAACTGTCCACAATCATGTAATGAAAAACTAATTATTTCATCACGCTTTCCATTAATTAGTTTATCGGCCTGTTATGTGCCATTGTCGCAATCATCCTTATGTTAATGGGTCAAGTTTATATGGATATCCTTTTGATAGCTGGTTTAATCACCTTTGCAATCGGTGGAACTATCAGTCTTGGAATCATGATGCACCTTGATTCAGTTTGGCCTGATGATCTCGATTAAATGTCTCCAATTACACAATTTATACACCAAACCGAAGATAATCAACTGTGTTTTAATGATTATCGATATTGATCACCAATTTAATCTTCCATCTCCTCCTGTTCACCCAAGGAAATCGGTTAATCCACAAATCTAAGTCCAAACGTGCCAGATGTACATTATATTGTATCACCTTCGTATCAGAATTGACCATAACAATCAAAATTTAATTTCAACACAAACAAACAAAAAACGAAACTTAATTACTCTTTTTACATTTCAATTTTCTTTCCTTTGTCGATTAAAAAATGTTACAAATTCGCATCTCTCTGTCCATTACTAACCACTCCAGTAACTGAGAAAACCTAATCAGTGTTAAAGTTAACAGAATATAAATGATCTTAAAAATTAACAAAAAGAAATTTAAAAAAAAACCAACAATTAATTGAAAACGAGAAAAAAATGAAATCAAAACAAAAGAAGAAAATTCGATAGTCGATTAATCGATAATCGAATTGAGTTGTTTTGAAATTTTTTCTCTTTCTGATTTCCCCTTTCAGCGATTACGTGTCTTTACGTTTAATTGTTTTCATGTTAAATTAATTACTTCTCATTTAGATTAATTTAATTTCTCTTTCAATTAGTAGTGTTCCCTTAGATTGTATCAATTGTTTTCTACCAAAATGGAGGATATAAAGTCCATCTTATTGACTGTTGTTTCTATCGTATTATCCATGGCCGTCATTGGAAATGCTTATTACCAGAAGAAACAATTTTATCCTTCAGTTGTCTACATAACTAAATCTAATCCATCAATGGCGGTCATTTATTCACAAGCATTTGTCTTTGTCCTTTTAATGGGTACGTAAAAGAATGAGAAAAGAAAAACCAAAATGAAACAATAACTTTACCACCACCGGTCATTACATTCACCATATTGTTTCTCCTTCATTCATTTGGAAAAACCTTTTTCTCTCTTTACAGCTGATTCGTTTTTCTATAATTTTCCTCTTTTTATATTCCTGATTAGTGATTTAATATTTTTCTTTTTCTTTCTCTCTTTCAATTAGGTAAACTTATGAGAAAGATATTTTTCGGCCAATTACGAGCAGCCGAATTGGAACATTTAATTGAGAGAGCTTGGTATGCGGTAACAGAGACTTGTCTTGCATTTACCGTTTTTCGTGATGATTTGAGTCCCAAATTTGTGGCTCTTTTTACATTACTTTTATTTCTCAAATGTTTCCATTGGCTGGCAGAAGATCGTGTTGACTTTATGGAGAGAAGTCCAAATATACCATTTATTTTCCATTTTCGAGTAATATCACTTCTCTGTCTATTAGCATTCCTTGATATCTTCTTTGTGAATTTAGCTTATTACAGTACATTGACTAAAGGAGCATCTGTTCAACTAGTATTTGGTTTTGAGGTGAGAATTTGAGAATATATAATTTCTATTTTCTACCCTGATCGATATTCTAATCATTCTTCTTCTTTTTCATCTTCCTTTAAATTAGTATGCAATCCTTTTTACGGCTGTTTTTAACATAGTCATGAAATATGGTCTTCACTTTATGGATCTTCGACGTGAAAATCCATGGGAGAATAAGGCTGTTTACTTATTGTACACTGAGCTTTTGATGGGATTTTTAAAAGTTATTCTTTACCTTACTTTCATCTCGATAATGATGAAAATTCATACCTTCCCATTATTTGCCATTCGACCAATGTACCTAAGCATGAGAGCCTTAAGAAAAGCTCTTAATGATGTAATAATGTCTCGTCGAGCAATACGAAATATGAATACATTATATCCAAATGCTTCAGCTGAAGATTTGGCTAATAATGATAATATTTGTATAATTTGTCGAGAAGAGATGACAGGCAATGGTTCGGCCAAGAAACTTCCCTGTAATCATATTTTCCATGTTTCTTGTTTACGTTCATGGTTCCAGCGACAACAAACTTGCCCTACCTGCCGAATGGATGTTCTTCAATCAATTACACCCCAACAACCCGCTCCCCAACAAGCTAATCGTCAGGTCAGAGCTGGAGCACCAGTTAATCAAGCAGCTCAACCTCCGTTGCCTCCTCAAGGTTCGTTATGAATTATTATTACTTTGGCTTATTTATCCAAACCTCATTTCATTTGTCATTTCTAACTTTTTGGCTTATTTTCTATTCTAGTTCAAATTCTGCTTGGTCCTTTTCTTGCCCAATTTGCACAACAAATGCAACAAAATCAACAGCAAGCTCAACAGCAGCAACAACAACAGCAACAACAACAACAACAACAATCAACATCTAACCAACAGTCTCAGGCACCGGCTACTAGTGTCACCTCTTCAACTGCAACCACATCTACCGGTGCATCAACATCATCAACTTCATCATCATCCAATCAATCACAACCATCATCATCATCATCGTCATCATCATCTGTATCGTCAACATCAACAACCACATCAACTACTACATCAAATTCATTGCCTCGATCTATATTCACTTTACCAGGTTTTCCTCACTTCATGCCTTTTGTGCCATTCCCTCCACCACCTCCACCTCCACCTATGGCTACATCACCACCCAATTTATCTCAATTAACTGATGAAGAATTGAGAAAAATGGAGGGTACAGAAAGAGAAGCAGTTGAGGCAAGAATTAAATGTCTTCTCAACATTAAAACTCTTCTTGATTCTGCTGTTGCTCAACTTAATCAATATCAACTAGTCGCTGGTCCACTCTTTGCTGGCCTTGATCGACAAGGAGAATCATCTTTATTATCCTCTTCATTATCATCATCATCATTATCACCACCAACAACAACCAGTAATTCACAAAAAATTAATCTTGCTAATCATGTGCCGGATGATGTGAGGAAACTAAGAATCCAAAGGTTTTCTCAAACCAATACTCCAATGGTTGATAATAAAAGCAACATTTTAGGATATGAAATTGATACCAGAGGCAATGATAAACCTTCAACGTCCAGCCCACAATCGTCAAGTGGTCAACAATCAAATGGTGATGATGAAAGCAAACATGTGCCAACGGATACAAAGCAAGAGAGCTAAAGAAATACAATTAGAATCACTAATAATAGAAATAGATTGTTTTTTAATCAATCGGTATTAGTAATCGCGATATCAGATCAATTCAGTGATAAATTTGATTCTTATAGCAAACAGAAAATATGTGATCTTCTCATCTCCTATTCTTCTCGTTCTTTTCTTCTTATCTCCCTATTTCTCTCTCTCTCTCTCTCTCTCTCTCTCTCTCTCTTTCTTTCTTTCTATTTGCAATCACACTCTCATCACAATGTTTGCATATAAATATTTATTTTCTCAACCCGTTCTCTCCTATAACCTTAATTTAAGGTTCCATAGATAATGATGATTGATTTAATTGGTGTTTCTTTCCTTTGGATAAATTATCTCTCTCTCTCTTTCTCTCTCGCTCTCCATTTACCATCCATTTACCATCCATCACACCGTCAATGATTGTTACTACTGAATCAACTTATACCATTGAAACAAATTTAAATCCAGATCCTCACTTGTTCATCAAACAACAATCAACAGAAAACATCTCTGATTAATTTTTGAACAAAGTTTCTCTCTCTCTATTAACTTATCATATAAACACACACATACAATATAATCCAATAAGAAAACATTGAGAAGCAAAAAAAAAACATGAAAATTATATTTATCATAATGTAAATACCAATAAGAAAATAAGAAAAATTGTAATAACAACAATTAACACCAAAAGCAATTAAACTAATGCGCTTGTATACAATTAAATTGTTTTTTTTTATAACAATCAAATTGAGACAAAAAGCTATGAAAACATAGATGATGAAATAAACAACTAATCTTGTTGGTAGATTTGCCTTTTAAAGAAAAGAAGATGATTAAAACTAATCATCATCGAGGATTTTAAACGCATTGACCTTTGTGAATCTTAATTCTGTTTACATTTGTTGCTTTTTAATTGTCTTTAATTAGTCAGCTTTTTTCATCCATAGGCGGAGCTTTTAATTGCTCATCTCTCAAGACAATTAAACATTAGGTTCACTTTTTTATTAACCTTCACTTTAAATTTGTCTCTTGACTACAACTGACTAATTGTTTTCATTATTTGAATTTTTTTTCTTCTCATTTACCATCAACCATCTAAATTTTTTTCTTAATTGTGATTTAATTTTGTTTCTTTTTTATTCTAAATTGTAAAAATGTCTTTTCCACCCAATCGTGATCGTAAGGAATACGATATCAGATTACTTGGACATTTCACCGGCTTAGAAGTGGAATTTCAAACCCGAAACAATGGTAAGAAATCGTTAATTTGATTGTTCTACTCATCTAAATTGTGTGTGTTTCCTTTGCTAATCATTTAATTACTTCTAATTTTCTTCCAGAGCATTTGATTGGAATGCTGAGCAATCATAATTCCGAAATTGGAACTTTTACTTTTACTAATTGTAAGTTGATTTTCTTTGTATTCTATTTGATTGAAACAAAAGTGATTCTAATTTTTTTTTGGGAACTAATTGTGTCTCTTTCTGATTGTTATTGATTAGTGCGTAAAATTGATGGCAATCATTGGGCTATGAAGCAAATATATACTTATGCTGATTTCTTTGGGAAGTTTATTGCCACTGCCAACATGGATTTCAGACCATCGGGAAATTCAGGTCAAACGGCAGCCGAAGAGGAATTGAACTCCGTTCTAACCGACAAGGAAACCAGATTGGTTAAGATTGAGAGTACTGATGTTTCAGGAATTATCAATAATGATCCATTGGAAATCATAGTCAATCCCGATATTAAGAATCTACAATATGAATCAATTGATTTCTCTTTTACTCTTGATCAAGATGAGTTCGAAACTGTCATTTCAAATGATGTAACTCGAATCACTTCACCAAATGATCATTCACTTAACGAAGTTATCGAGACACTTTCATCTCGACAACTAATCAGCATGGTTGTTTTGCCTTTTTCCATCGATAATCGTAATGAACCAATGGAATTCATTATTTTCGGCTGTGATAAAGGTTCTTTTATATTTACCGTTAATCAAGAGGTAATGAAAAGGTTGAAAGCTATTCTCGAATCGAAAGAAATTACCAAAGTTCTTCACGATTCCGCCATTACTACAGCTCGTTTACGCCATTTGTTTGATATCGACATTGAAAATGTCGATGATACTGCTGTTCTCAATACTCACTACATTCTAAAACATAACAAAGACAATCGAAAATCAGATCAGTTTCTTAATCGTTTTCGATCGTACAGTTCGTGTGTCAAAAGTTTTCTTGGAATTAAACTTCCATGGGAGCCATATGTTGGATTCTATCAAAGGTGCGGTAAAGGTAAGCTACTTGCCGCCGAACTGGACGATACTGGACGTGGTTATGCTCGAGGATTGGCCATGCTTTTACCTGAGCTTCGAATGGAAATACTCAAACATATTGTAATCCCGTTAGTCGCCAAGCAATTCACCTATTCTAATGTCGTTAAATATGCTTCCGATCTCGAGTATACTGAGCTTCGAAATGGTAATCTAATTAGTCCCCATAATCTAAGTAACGCTGATTGGGGTAATTCTGATGAATTTAATCTATCAATTACTGCCACTATTTCTGAATTATTGTTGAAGAAATTTAAGCTCTTCAATCGAATTAGAAAACCATTAACTCGAGATTCTTGTACTCAAACGGATCCAATGTTAGTTGGACAATCGACTAGAAGAACTTTTTCCCCTTCTTATTCACGGGTTCTTGCTCATATAAATTCATCAAGATCATCAACCGTCTCACCATGTGATTCATCTGATGAATCTCTTGTTAAAACAACCATCCAATCATCCGCATCTTCATCATCATCATCGACAATTAAATCAAATGGCCATTGTAATGGGAACGATAAGAAATTACTTCGAATTGATAAAAATCATCCACAATTATCTGAGAATACAAATGATGATATTGATTGGAGTTTAGTAAGTGGTTCTAAATACTAAATGCTAATTACATTTCCACGTCCGATATTTGTATTCACGTCTTCTTAATTGTTCCAACTGATTAATTCTCAATTCTAATCACAATTTTTTCTTTTCTTTTCATATTTTTTTTTCATCTTTACCTCTTTCTCCTTTTTTTACCGTTACTTTTTCCACTCGATTTTGTTTTCAATCAACTTTTCGCTTTTCCTCAAATTCTCATAACAAATAATTGTATAAACTCAAAGGCGAGGTTAAGCAAACTCAGCTCATCCTCCGATTCCTGGGGTATAAAACACCCTGATATTATACCCGCAGGCTTTAATCGCTAAAATTATTAAAATAAATTTAAAAATTTAAACTAATAAAATAAATTATGTAGACAAAAAAAAATACATATTCTATTTACTTTTTTCCAAGTAAACTCTTGGTTAAAGTAAAGGGAAAAACCACTCTTCAATTGGCTTGATATTTAATATTCTCTTTTAATTGTTAATTTAATTGTAAAATTTAATGAGACTTAATTGTAACAGTTTGAATTGGAAATAAACTAAATTTACTCTTAGAATTAATTCTCACCCATAGATGGAGCTCTTTAAACGCGTGTTGCTTTTTTCGGTTTTTTTTTGTTGATTATTATCTGATTTTCTGAAACCAATTTGTTTCTTTCTTCAGTTGATTTAATTTCTACTGGTTTTAGCCACGTTGTCAACTTAATTTTGTTAATTAATTACTTAGCTAATTGTTCCCTTTGTGTAACAAGTTCCTTCTTTAATCGTAAATAATCAACTATGACTAAACCACAATACAAAGTTGGTAAGTGTTGATCCCAATATCTCATCAAGAGATAAGTAAACTGTTGTTTTGAGATTAATTTAATTCCTTTTGGATTAGATTTTGATTTTGACTTTGATTGTTACTATTTATTTTATTGATTAACTTTGTAACTAATTTGATTGTTTATATTGGTTATCTTTTGTTGTTTTTGTCTTAATTGGGGATATGGTTTGTTTGTTTGGTCTCCATTTACTTTAGCTGATATTAAGCTCGCTGAGTTTGGGCGTAAGGAAATTGAAATTGCCGAAAATGAGATGCCTGGTTTAATGGCCTTACGGTCAAAATATGGTCCAAGTAAACCATTGAAAGGTGCTCGAATTGCTGGTTGTCTTCATATGACCATTCAAACCGCTGTTCTTATTGAGACTCTCATTGATTTAGGTGCTGAAGTTCAATGGTCATCATGTAACATTTTCAGGTACATTTGCACTTGAAAAAATTTTCCATTCTCACTAATGGTTTATCCTCGTTCTTTGATTAATCTTAATTACATTTTTAATCAACAGTACTCAAGATCATGCTGCTTCTGCCATTGCTGCTCGTGGTGTTGCCGTTTACGCTTGGAAAGGTGAAACCGAAGAGGAGTATCTTTGGTGCATTGAACAAACCATTTTCTGGCCTGATGGTCAACCTCTTAACATGATTCTCGATGATGGTGGTGATTTAACTAATCATGTTCACGAGAAATACCCACAACTGTTAGCCGGTATTAAAGGTATCTCCGAGGAGACAACCACCGGTGTCCACAATTTAAATCGTATGCTACGAAAGGGGCTTCTTAAATGTCCAGCCTTTAACGTTAACGATTCCGTTACCAAGTCTAAATTTGACAATCTTTATGGTTGCCGAGAATCATTGGTCGATGGTATTAAACGGGCAACTGATGTCATGATTGCGGGTAAAACTTGTGTTGTCGCCGGTTTTGGTGATGTTGGTAAAGGTTCAGCCGGATCTTTACGAGCTTTAGGTGCCCGAGTAATTATAACCGAAATTGATCCAATTAATGCACTTCAAGCTTGCATGGAGGGTTATCAAGTTACCACCATGGAAGAAGCCGCACCCCAAGCATCAATTTTCGTGACAACAACCGGTTGTAAGGATATCATTCGAGGTGAACACTTTGAGGTGATGCAAAACGATGCCATAGTTTGTAATATTGGACATTTTGATATCGAGATTGATGTTAAATGGCTCGATGCTAATGCTGTTAAAAAGGTTGAAGTTAAACCTCAAGTTGATCGGTATCAACTTAAAAATGGCCGACATATAATCTTACTCGCCTCTGGAAGACTTGTTAACCTTGGTTGTGCCACTGGTCATCCAAGTTTCGTTATGAGTAACTCATTTTCCAATCAAGTTCTTGCTCAAATTGAGCTTTGGACAGCAAGTGCAGGAAAATATCCCGTTGGTGTTTACCTGCTTCCCAAAAAGGTAAATTCAATTAACTTTTTTTTATGCTAATTAACTTTTACAAAACCTAATTATCCTTTGTGTCTTTGTTGTTTCTAATTGTTTCCTTAGCTTGACGAGGAAGTGGCCGCTTTACATTTACCTCATCTTGGTGCTAAATTGACTAAATTGACTCAATCACAATCTGATTATCTTGGTCTTCCTATTGAAGGTCCTTTCAAACCGGAATTGTATCGATATTGATCAGTTAATTAACTCGTTTCTCTTTTTTTTTCCATTCATTATCATGGAAAATTTAACTCGCTTAGTAACAACAATTAAGGGGAAAAAATATCTTTGTGTATTTTTGGAATCACTCTTTTGGACTTTAACATAATCAACTAATTGTCAATCAAACTAATCCCAAGTTCACGTTTTATATGAGATTAACGATTAACTTTTTGTTAATCTCATTAAAATTTGTTTAAGAAAAAAAAAAGTTTAATCCAAGTTTATTTGGTTAATTTCATTCATCTTTACAATATAAAAATATCTCATTTCAACAATCAGATTTATTCATCTAATCAACTGAGCTTATAAAACTTTCCCAACAATTGAATCTCTACAATCTAATCAACTGGAAGAGTAATCAAGTACTTGTGATTAAATCTCAAAGATATCAAATAATTAAGGCCGAAATCAGGTTACAATCACTTGAAATTTAAAATCAATTTCTCACAGTTAATCAAATTTAGTGGAAAAAAGCTCAACACCAATTAAGTTTTCATGAGAATAAACAAAAATTTCATCCTGAGACTTGAATCAATCAGAATTTGACTTAATTTGATTGCTATCAAAGTAAATTATCAGTGAGAAATTATCAAAGTTCACAATTAGAATTGATTCCGCGATCCATTGGTAAGTAAATTAGTTGAAACAATTAACTTTATCATCATTGATAGTGAACAACTACCAATGTATTAATGAAAGCAAGTGGTTTTTTCTTAATCATTTACAGCTTTTAATTGCTGGCAAAGGATATGAGTTATATTAGCAATTAGTGTCATTGTAACTTGTTACAATTAATCATCTAAATTGTCTCTGTAAAAACCTGTTAATCATGTTGATGAATCTAATATTAGTTAAATTGCTTCCTTTTGTTATTTCATTTCAAATGATAATTGAAAAAATACAACTTAACAATTAACATCACGGTTAAGCAAATCAACAATTAACAATTAAAAGTTTAACAAACTCATAGATGTGATTGTTTCACAATCAAATATGAATTGTAAAAATAATTGTAGGTAAAAAAGTAAATAATGATACGATTTTTTAATTGTCATGTTAATTGTGATACAAAACCCAATCAGATTAACTCAATCAAAATAATTGGTTAATCAATTGATGTTTAATTATTTTCACTTTTTTCCGTCTCAAATGTAACAAATTGTTACTAATAAATTTACTTGTCGTTTTGAAGCTGTTTGAATTACTACTGATTAATTGATTGTTGTAGGGTAAATGATTGGATTTCTTGACGAATTAATTTAATAGAAATAGATTTTTATTATTAGACTGTTAATTTAGTTAGAAATTGATTGTCAGAGTTGCAAAAACTTTCGACAACAATTAAACTACTTTAACGGGAAAGCGATTACAGAAAACAGTTTCACTTGTGGCAGCATTTTGAAGGCAGAACTGAACGGAGGTCGATATGGATGGAGCGATTCCTGGAATGGTCAGTGATGATTTAAGAGTATAAGCTTGACCTGCTACAAGGGGACAGGTAATGTCGGTACCACAGTTAACTGGAGGTGCACCAGGCCATGGAATCCAAACACCGAAGACTCGAGCCTTAATTGCGACTTGCAAGGAATCAGCAGCAATCGGAGATTCGAAACCGAAGGCAAACTCATAAGTATTTCCTCTTTCTACTGAACAAGGAGCCTCATCACAACCGGAAACAGAAAAAGATGTTGGCTGATTTGAATCATCGCCTTAAATCACAACAATTAAGCGAAAATCATTACAATTAACACAAAGAAATCAGAAAATAATCAACAATTTACTTACCACAATCTTGGAATTCAATATCACCAGCAAAGGTGAAACTTACCAAAGCACAAAGAATCAAAGTCTTAATCATTTTTACAATTCTACAATTAAACTAATTGTTTTAGATGAAATTAACAACTTGACTGTTGGATACAATCAATGGCTAAATACCCTAATTGATTTGATTGATATTAATTGTAACAAAAGAACAAAAAAATGGCCAATCTAATCAATTAGTAAATTGTCATGATTTGATTATCATGAATCAAATGATTATTACTCTGATAATCTACAAACACAATTAACTTTCACGGGTAATAAAACTTAGTCCAATTGTGATTAAATCACTAAACAATTAACTAATCGTTACTTTTTTGTTCAACAACAAGTGTACATATGATTAAAATTACCAATAAAATAATCAGCAGATTAACAATTAAACTCGATTAATTAAAGTTCAATTGTTAATCGTTACAAGTCAATGTTCAATCAGAATCAATTACAATGAAATGATTCATCAGAAATTAATGGTCAAGTTTATGCTCTCATTTAATTAACTTCAACAAATAACCTAATTGCAGATGAAACTTATTGATTACAATTAAATAGATCGATTCAAACTGATTGTGATAATAATTAAATAGCGAAACAAAACTCGAACGAGGCCACGACAGGAGATACAATTAATAGGAAAAAAATGGTTTGATCTTAAATCGCGATTTGATTTTATTGCGATTAGTGTTTTTATCAGAGACAAAGTCAAAGTCGAGGATAAAATTACATGTTCAATGCTGGAAATTAACGCGTCTTGATTGTCCAAAGCTCGACTTTTCCAATGAATTAAATTGAATTATCTCCTTCTTTTCTCTTGCACTCCTGGATAATAGTGTAGGTGGATTTATAATTGATGATAATAATAATATTAAAAGATTTTTGATTGTATATAAAAATTTTGTATATAAAAATAATTAATTATTAATTAGAAAAAATTGTCAATGTCAATATTGTTATAAAGGAATTGATTACCAATGACCAATATTTAAAAACCTTGTTACCCGAAGAAACTGAATTGGATGATAAAATAGTTGATGATGATGATGATGATTGTTTATGGTGGTCATCATCATGGTCATAACCGTCATTGTGATGATGATCAGGATCATGAGCTGATCTTTTACTTAAATTATGATGAACTTCAACATGAGTGGATGATGAGGTTCCGTCTGATTTAGAGACAATTTTAACCTCAGGGGGAGCAGCGTTATCGGCAATAAGTGACATGATGTGAGATAAGATTGCATCATCGGTACCATTAGAACTGATTGATGATGAAGATGATGAAGAAGATGATGAAGATAAGGTCATTCCATCGGATCCAAAGAAATCAAATGGTCCAGAATTAAAAGATTCATCTATTGGTTGGGTTGTTGTTTCCGGTTGTGATTGATGGTCACCAAAAGTGTTTGTTGATTGTGATTGTTGGTTAATTGTTTCAGTGTATGATGATAATTGACTAGAAGATGAATCTGAAGGTGAAATTGAAACAGATGAGGAGGATGGTGCTAGTGAAGATGCTGATGATGAAGGAGATGGAGATGATTGTGAGGAAGATGATGGAGGTAAAGATGATGAAGATGAAGGTGCGATTCCATAATGAGATGGATAAAATGATGAGAAAAATGGATAATCGATAATCGGATGACTAGAGATTATTGGGCTGCTGAAAAGGTTAATTGGCACCGTTGATGTTGGTAATATAATCGGTTTTGAATTGAATGGAACTCCAGTTAATCCTTTCTCGATTATGCTTGGATTTGATTGTTGTGGGTGAATAGATGAAGATGGTATGAATGATGGTGAAGATGAAATATCAACGGATGAGGGATCGAAAACTTCTGAAGATGAAGTTGACTTTTTGTCTTCTCCACTGCTAACATTTTCCTCAGATGAATCAGTTCCATGTAGCATTGGATAAATATTACCCAAACCAAATGATTGATTAAACATTTTCATGATAACTTGATCAAGTGTTGATGTTTCTTTTGAATTTAATTTACTGGCATCAATATTTTCACCTGAGGTTAATTCACTTCCCATATTTGCAACAGGTAATAAAATGTTTTCCCATTTATCTTGATCACTTGTTGGACGGTAACCTAAATTGTTCAATTCAATTGGACTAAAGGTTGTATTAGCTGCCGATGTTGTAAAGTAATAAGGTAATCCAGTGATTGGGTTACGGGTTAAATCGAAGCCTCTATTAAAGAAAGATGATGAATCTTTTGTTGATTGTAAGTCATCGAGTGTTGTTCGAGGTTGTTCAGTTGTTACTGTTGTTGGACCTTTGGAGTTAATTAGTACAGGAAGGAAGCCACCATGAAGATTTTCAGCTAATCCAGTTTCGCTTGAATCACTTGAAGTTGGTTGTTTAGTTGTGGTGGTTGTTGATGATGGTAATGATGATGATGAAACTTGATTGGGTTTAGTTGTTGTTACTAATTTAGCTGATACAGTTGTCATCGGTTTGGTTATTAGAGGTGCGAGTGTTGTTACTGTGGTTGGTTTGGTTGTGGGAGCTACTGTTGACTTTTTCCTTGCCACTGGAGCGGTTGTAAGTTTATTTAATTTGGGTGCAAGTGAACGAGGAGGAGTGGGGGGAATTGGAGGTGGAAGTCGTTGTCTGACATAAACTGGAGTTCGTTTCATTTGATTTGGATTAAAGGGCGGCGGTGGTGGTGGAATTGGTCCAATATGCATATCAAGTGGTCTTATGGGCCCAAAAGGGGAATTAGGTGGTAAAGATGAATAAAGAACAGGTAGTGAAGGTGTTACGTATCGAGGTGGAAAGGTGAGTAAGGGCTTGCATAACTTAGAACTGGCTTCCTTTCTCGAAATCGGATATCACCATTAACAGCATCAGATGGTTGTTGTTTTGGTCTAACTCGAACTGTGCCATTCTTGACATTAGCGTTGCTGGTTACGTTTGTTGGTAAGGAGGATGGAGGAATAGCACCACGAGCTCGATTGCTTGGTCCAGTTTTACGCTGTTTTTTCTCGGCTTTACGACGAGGAGCAATTTCCAAGTTCTGGGCTGATGAACCGATTCGGGTTGAGTTATCTGCAGTAGCATGATAAATATGGGTAATCGAAGCAGATGCTAATTGATCACATGAATCCACTACTCTGATCTTCCAACCGAGGTACCGATGAGTGTAACATTGATAATAGACAATGTCTGGTGTATTTGCATCAGGTTTCCATCTTAAAACTCCTGGTTCTCCAGATGAACATTGAAGTGACAAAGTTCGTTGGAAATCAAAGAAATCTTTAAAATCATCTGGTTGCTCCCTTGTTCGAGTATCTATTTTCCACTCACAGAGACGACCCTCAGCCGTTGGAACTAAATCACCTCGTTTGGTTATTCCAACACCAGCGAAAATTCGTTCTCTGCTTCTTTCTTCTCTTGTTTTATGGTCAAATCCACCTTCAGCTGAGTCAGTTATATAAAGAGGATGATGTCGAGAAGAGTGAACCTTATCATTTCCACCTTCAACAATGAAGGTGTAAGTTTTACCTCGTTCAACAGTCAATTCTGGAACAATTAATCCATTAATATACCAAGCGATTCCCCAGCCAACTTTACCAGTTATACCTTGATAACCTTTCTTACCACCTACTGGTCCTATTTGAGCACGGAAAGTGTAATCAGAGGGACAAATAACCGGTGGGATATCCCAAACTGCTGATCCAACAGTTGATTGTGGCTTAGGTGAACGAGGTGGATAAGCTGATGGTGGGGATGATGTTCCTGTTCTTGAAGATGTTGATGATGGTGTTGAAGATGATGAGCCAGACAATGAGGGAGTGGATGATGATGTTGTTGGTGATGATGCTTCTGAATTAGGACAATTCCATTTAGGTGTTCGAGCAAAATCGATAAAAATATTACTACGGGATCGCAATCGATGATAAGATACTTCATTTCGATCATTTAATGGTCCAATCGCCCAAATAACTGCTTGATTACCATCACTATAAACATGCTGGTCGAATCTATCATCAACTGTTATTGTGATTAATAAATTGCAATAATCATCAAATTGGATGAAAAAAAAAGAGACATAAAAAAGGTTGAGTTAAACTTCATCCGTTAATAATAATCAACTACCCGTTGACAAGTTAAATTATAATCCAATTTATTGATAAAAATAGACTCAAAAAACATCAATTTATTTTCACCTTAACCTTACTGAGAAAAAAAAACCAAATTGTAATCAAAATAATCAACAAATAAAGATCGATTATGAATAATTCATTTCCTTAAATAGCTGTTGATAAACTATTTGATTAGCAATTAACCTTCAAAAAGTTTATTCAAGTTAATTATTAATTTTGTTGACGTTAATTGATCAAAAAAAAGTAAATCAAGTAAGAATTAATAAAAAAAAACAATTAAAGTTAACCAGTTCAATAAACTTCAACCATGGAGACTCATGTAAATATCCTGAATATTCATTCAAAAATAAGGTAAATTTGAAAAATTGGTTGAGTAAATTGTAGTTGTAATATTTTGATTACAATCAATTTAATAAATTAACACTTACTCTAAGTGTTTGATTATTGTTAAACAAGTTGAACTCAGTTGTTGACGATAAGTGTAACCAAAACTGAGTAGTATTCAAGAGTCAATTCTTGTTTTAATTGTTAATGTTTAGTTGATTAATGACTAAAATTAAGTATCAATTGATGAGAAGTTAATTTAAAAATCATTCTCACCTCCTAATTGTGGCCGTTTAAAGGTAACCAAGGTAAATCCATTAACGAGAGCTGCATGTAAAAGTGTGATGCTATCTGATGCTCCTGAGTATTTCAAGTCAGGACAACTTCCGCTTGTTCCAACACACTAATTAAGGAAAAAAATATGAGATTAATTAATTAGCAACAATCTTGTATTGCAAAACCTTGAATTAGATATTATCTTAAGTGAAATTCAGTATCTTTTGAAAAAATGATTCTCATGTGTAATGAGAAATCGTAAAACTTTTTTACTCATCACATTGAATTAATATTTTTTCAAGAATATTTGATTCACAAATTAATATCAACTTTTGCATCTTTAATTATCTAAATTTTCCGATTAGCTTAATTTTGGACAATTTGAAATCCAATCAGAGTTGTAATTACCTGTTCCTTACTACCAAGATAGTAATCAACAGCATGACCCTTTCCATTTGAATCGAACCAGGTAACAACAGAATCAGATCCAACCATATTGGATTTAGAGTCATCTTTAGATAATCCAAACGCCATATATTCATTGGGCTCTATTAGTGAAATAAAAGGTAGAACAATTAAGAAAAAAAAGAACAAGAAAAGCAAATTGAATAGGAAAAATTGACACCAGTTAAAAGTATGTTAAATAAATGACTGAATAATCAGATTAAATCGGTCGACAATAACGATAACAAAACATGATAAATATTAATGGATTAACGGATTTAAGGAGAGAGAAAAAAAGAAGTAAACAAAGAAATTAAAAAGAAGAGAAATTGATGGAAAAAAATTTCATCAATCCATGAATTTCATGGTAAGTTGAGGGTCAAGATCAGGGTCAAAATAATGTTTCAAATGAAATGTTGCTATTTAGAGCGTGTTGATTGATGCTGATGGTAAAGATGAAATAGAATCAAATCAAATGATCAAGTGCATGAAGAAAACCAACAGAGTTAACTGGTTATAATCAAAGTGAAACTATTTACCTATTTTACCAACAAGTTGCATGACAATATCATCTCCGTCCATTACCCAACGTAATTCAAAGCCAAGTTGATCATAGAGAACTTCACAATTTAGTTTACTCTATTGGATAGAAAAGATTAACATTGGATTAGTTCAGAATTGATTGATTAATGTTTTCTATTTTATTTCTTAATCTACCTCTGGTTTAACACCGAGCATTTTTGGTGAGGAGGAACACGAATATTTTGAGGTATTCGAGTATTACCAAAGTCTACTTGATACTCTTCACACCAAACGCCGATATAATCATAGTCCCAAATTGTTTTGCCTTCGGGAAGTGAGATAACCACGGTTTCACCTGAGTAACGTCGTAAAGGTTTTTCCGAGCCGTTTTCATCCTTTAATCTTAAACCCGATGAACTTTGCCGTGAACCTGCAGTAGCCCACCAATAGCCGGCTGGACCTTGGCCATCATAATGGAAATCATTGATGAGAAAAGTTTGTGCATCAACTATTGTAATTGGGCCTGATTTAACTCCATGGTCTAATTGTGACAAGGGACGAATCTCAACCGGAGTTGGTATGATTAAATTACGAGGAACATTGATATGTCCAAAATTGGCCTTAAATTTACGACACCAAACGGAAAACCATTTGATATCTTTAAATGTTTTACCCTCAGGCAAACGCAAGACAATATCCTTATTTGTATATGCTCCAAGTGGTTTGGTCCTGTGATTGAAGTAAAAAGAAAACAATTATCAACAATTAGTAGATGATTAGAGTAGATTCTTGATTTTTAATTTCATTTTTAGCCTCTTCTCATAATGTACACAATTGTTATCATGTTTGTACAATAATTAGTAAGATTATTTATGTTTTTCATGTTACTATTATTAAAACAAAATTAATAATTGTAATTAATAATACAATCATCATCACCATCATTAGGCTTAACATGATAAAATTAAAATCTAATGTTTATATTATGGTGAGTTTATTTTTTTAACGATCTCTCCTCCTAACTTTTAAATTGCAATTTAATTAAGGTGAGGCTTTAATTATGATGCTATCTTCAAATGTGATCTAAAAACTAAAAGAAATGTATTTTGATTTGATTTCAATTAACAAGAAAAGTAAATTAACCAACAAAAATTAATAATTTACTGAATTGGTATAAAACTTTTTTCCCTCATCTTTTCCTACAATCAAGTTAATTTAAAATTTGCTAAAATTAAAATTGTATTGTAATTAAATTAATTTTTACACTAAACTTGTGACACAATTGATCAACCATTAAAAATCCTTTGTTTTATGCAATAATAATTAACAATAATGAAATTAAAATTAATTCACCAACGCAAAGGTAACAACTTTTTTTTTCTGCACAAAAAGTTATGAAAATAAGGGAAAAAAACAAAACGGATCAAATTATAATTAACTTAGTAGATTTGTTAATTAATCGACTTACGATCCTTTCTCATCTGGTACAATGAAACCCGTCACATCGGGATTGGTTGTGGTTCCAGCCCAGAAATAAGCGTCAGGAGCTGTTCCGTCATAAGAAAATCCTTTAATGAAAATTGTGTTTTCATCGACTGAGAAAACATCCCCAGCAACATTATGCAAAGTAGTGTCCAGTTTACCGATATAAGTCCCATAATATGGACTTCGCTGGGATTGTCCAGAGATTAATCCACCTACGATAAAAATAATCAATCAATATAATATGAATAACCAATCATTAGGTAAAAAATGATAATTAATTTGTCTCATAAATCAAAACAATAACGAGATTTTCGCTTCTACTCATTTCAATCATTTTAATCAAAAAGTAATCAATCAAATTATTTGTAATTCCAATCACAATATATTGACCAATAGATGATGATATTATCATCATGGTGATTATCATTTTGATTCAGTTTGATGAAGAAAAACAATAGTATTCAACATAATTCATTTAACCTCATCCATCATGTTTAATATTAGTTAAATCATTATAATAAATCAAAGTAAAACAAGACATTGATTTTAATGAATGGACTTGACTAGATGCAATTAACTGATAACAATTGTAACAAATGATGTTCACTCTTGATTAAGATTCAGGTTGATCATCATTAAAATCATTAGTTTATGATAAAAATGATTAATTAACTAACAACAGTTGACATTGATACGTTTAACTGTTAACAGCAAAACTATTGATGAGATTGGTGATACTAAAGATAATAATGATCATGATGATTGATAAAAACTTGATTCAAATCGTAACAATTTATAATAAGAACCAGGAAACAACAGACAAAAGATAATTGTAAATGATTAAGAGATGAGCAATTACACCAAGCAATAATAATAATAATAATATTGACCATCAAAAGTAATGTCAATGTTGATTGTTAAGAGCGATAAACATTGAACGATCAAATTAACCTAAAAATGGATAATAATAGTTAATTATAATCCAAGACATAACTTGGGATTAATTGTTGATTAAAATTGGTTTATAAGGATTGACAAAGATAATCACTGTCACCAATGTTAATCAGCTTTTCACCGTCAACCCAAAAATACTGTTAATCGCATTTAAAAACTCAATTCAAATCAATCCGGTTACTCGGTTAGTATATTTTACGATTATTCCGGTTACAATTTGACCGCATTCCAATCAAATGTGATTATTTATCATCAAATGTTAAATTTCTTATCCTTTTTTTTTCTCATCCTCATCATTTTCTCATCTTAATCATCTTCACAAACCATCAGAGTCAGAAAATTATCATCTGATTGAGTTCATCATCACCATCTTATTATTTTGTTGTTAAATATTAACGGGATTGTAAGGTTGATTTAGTGTTAACCGAAATTGTTGTTAATAATCACAACACCAATCAGCTCAATGATTATTATAATAACCAAATGATGATTAATATTTTAGTATTTAAATCACAACTAAATTATATTATATTTATTGATAATTTAATTATACATAATATTTGAAGGGTTGTTATTGTTGATTATGAGAGCTGTCAATCAACAGCTTATTGACAACAATTAAGGTTTATTAGAATGAATGACTTTGACAACTCAATTGAACAATTAAATTTGATTTTGGAAAACAAAATCAAGATTAACTGTAAAAATATGAAAACAATTAATAGAAAGGGAAATGATATTATTTTTAGCATTTGTTTACATGATAATCAAAAGTTAACTTCTTAATTTGATGTTTTTTACTTTCTCGTGAGAAATGATCAACGACAACACATATGACAATCAACATAAACAATTAAAAAACTTCATCATCTTGTTTACAAACAAAAAAAGGCTGATAACCTGATGATGATGATGATGAGAAAAAAAAGTTTCCTCAATCGTTGGTGTGTTGAAATAATCATCGTTACAATTACCAACATTAGTAATCGTGAGTAATCATCAATTAGTATAAACCTTAATTCATTGATTGTAATGATTAATGAAAGTGTAAAATGAAAAATCTAAAATTAACAACAGTTTAGGAAAACAAGCAAACCTTTGATTGGAATTAAATTTATTTCTTTCACCAAAGTTTCGTTGAATGATTGAAAATGAATTGTCTGAAAGGTTTGATTGTTGCTAATTCATGTCAATATATTCAATATTATTTTTGATATCATGATCATTATCAATCTTGATTGTAGAAAAAACTTAAATGGTTAATTGTTGATTAACCGTCAAAATTGAAAAAAAAAACTATGGGTCAGCGGAACTAAATTCATTGTTATGATCGTTTTGTTTATATAAATAACTTTCTCATCATTACAATAACTTTTACATGAAGATGAAGATGAAGACGATAATAGTAATCATCCTATTCTTATAATTATAATCTTTTGACAATTGGTAATAACTTTTCAAATCAACACTTGAATATATGTGTAGGTATTTAAATATGGGTTAAACAAGGTAACATCAATTGACCTAGAAGATGATGATGATAATTAAAGAGATGGGAGAAAGAGAAGGTTTGTCTTCTCTTTCTTTTCATCATCATTGACGAGCGAGAAAATATAAAATCAGCACGAGCAAATCATCTCATCATTATTGTTATTGTTGTTTATTAGAATCAATTGATTTATTGATTGTTCAGGTGAATATGTAACTGACAACATCAACAACAATCTCGTAATCATCATCATCATCATTATTTTTTTGTTGTTGTTGTTATTATCACTCTCATCTTCCACTTCAGGCCTTCATCCTCTTCCTCATCATCTATTTAAACAATTATCATTATAACCATTTAAATGATGGTTATTATTATTATCTTCATCATCATCATCATCATGGTAAACATTGATTTTTATGGTGAAACTTAATCAACATTTACCAATGATGATAATAATAACATAACTCATCTTCAATGAAGATGACAATGAAAATTGTAAACAAACAGATCACTGTCAATGTTGATTATGATCATTTTCATCATCATTATCATTTGATTGCTGGTAAGATAAAGGTCAAATCGTGAAGTAATTTATTACATTAATATAATGGTCATCCCTTATTATTATTACCTAACATACAAACCTATTTCATGATACATATTTTTAAATAACAATGATAATCATAATAGTAATTCAATCAATTTGGTATTACTATTATTTAAATAATTATCAATGAAATCAGACAAAAAAACCAATCAACATAAGAGCTAACAATCAATTCAATGTTACAATCACTTAACTGCATTAACAATTTACCCTCTAAAAGGTTACCCTTTTGATGATTACCTTAAGATGATCATAAAAAGATACCCTTAATCACGCAAAAAGGGATTGTAATTAACTTTTAAATTGATTAAATTTACTTGTCCAAATAGAGTAAACTTGTAATCAGCAAGCACACAAACAATCAATTGAGCAGTGACAATCAGAATCAAAACATGACTGATCATGTTAATCAAAAAGGTTAACAATTAACAATCGAATTAACAAAAAAAATAACCGATTTTGCTAAAAAAGATTGAATTTGTAATCAATTAATTGAAATTATTGATGGTTTACAATTTTGATTGATTGGTCAGTTGAGCATAAAAGATGGGACATACATCATAGAGAAGGAGACTCAATTGCGTGTAATCAACAGGCACAAAATAAGCCGATTTTGTTAATCACAAGCAAATTAGTTTTCATTGAATTTGACAGGACAACAATTAATGAATAGCAATAATTCATTATCAATGTATTATCATCAATTTATATTACAATTAATGTTATTGATGAAAATAACGGTAAATAATATGAACTAATAATGTCGATGTCTTTTATCAGAATATTTCATTTTTTTTTCATCAACTTGAATCCTCCATAGGGATTGTGATAATATGATCACATTTGAATGAGCTGAATATGATGATGAAATGATGAAGAAAAATGATGAGAAATGATTCTAATGATGATAGCCACAGAAAAGTCATTCAATTATTTTTCTAGTATCACCTTTTCATCCGCATCACTTTTATAGTACATAAAAATATTGATCTAAGATGATTCATCGAAAGGAGAAGAGAGAGAAAGATGAGGATGATAATGATGTTTAGGATGAAAAGATGACTACTCATAGGGATGCTTTGTCATTCTTATCTTCATCATCTTGTTCCTATAAAGTTTCACTGCCTCTTCCACAATCCAGAGTCATCTTTATCCTCATCCTTTTCTTGCTCATCAACCCACCATCCGATTAAAACTGTACTTTTCATCCTTGTGTAAATTCAACTTGACTGAATCATAAAAATATTTTCATCATCCTTTTGTGATGCGGATCATGATGATTGTTGTAACAAGATTTTTCCATTTTATTGAGCGTGTTACATTCATTTAACCTTGAAATTGCTTCAGCATCTTATTATCTCTCTACTTTCAATGATGATAAAGATCAATAGAAGAAGAAAAAAATCTAATCTCAATATCACCCATGATGATTGATACAAAATGGTCAATGATAAAATTGACCAAATCTCTACCAACAGAATGATAAAACTCTTTAACCACCAACCCTTATTTACTTTCACTTTCCAATCAATACAATCAATTGATTATTATCACAATTAATTTTCCAATCAATTGTTTTCAAATCAACTTCTTGTCACCTTGATCAGTTCCCATGTTATCATCAATGAATATCAACTGAAATTATCTCTTTCTATCCCCATGAACTCTATATACTCATAAACAATGGAACTTTTCAATTTGTTAAATATTATTACTACAATTGATAATTTCCCTTTCTCTAACATCTTAATCTAATTTGATAACATAAATAGAAAAATTAATTTAACATTTCATGTAATTCGTGATAATATCAACAAACTACTCAGTAAACGTATTCGCGATTGTATTAATAATAAAATAACAATAATAATAATCAACATTATGATTAAATCGTTGATGATTTTCTTTTACATAATCAGAAACAATTTAAGAAAAACGTTGTAAATGCAAATTGAATTGACCTATTAAAAAAAAGTAACTTTTGATTATCATCATTAACATTTTTCATTATGATTCCAATTCAATTAGGTTTACCTGGAAACATTTCAATTCATATATTACCTACAAAATAAATTGTAATCATAATTACAGTTTATTATTAATCATTGTTGTTATAAATGATTATGGTTTACCTTAGTTATTTTTTTCTGGTTACTACATTTAGTTAATTGTTACTATTAAAAAACTGTTACCAACTACTATTACATGATAATATTAGTCTGGTGAGTCTTTTGGGTGATTAGTTAATTGCTGATGATTTTTTTTTTGTTACCAAATGAAAGTGAACAATCAATCAAAAGATTGCACTTTTAATTAGTATGCAAATTAATTGCTTATTGATTGTTTCATGTTTGAATTAGAGATTAGAGGAATCAAAGGAGGGGAAAATGATGATAACAATTTGTTGATTAGCAAATGTTAATCATATAATAATAATAAAACTATAACAATTAAATGGGAATTGTGTAAAAATTTCATCTCATCCATCTTCATTGTGACCCAATTGAAGAGACAATTTACCGACAAATTTAGCAATTTAGTTAGACTGTGATGATTAGGATGAGGATGAGAAAACCTGGAAAATGATGATGAGATAAATGAAATTTACCCTGAGGGCAAATTTGACCGGAGGTAAAAAAAAAGCCGCTAATAACAAGGGATTGGTTTCATTCATGTTGTATTGGTAGTATGATCAAGTTAATCAAGTAGATTCACTTTGATTAAGATGAACATCAATTAGATTATATCGAGAGAGTCAAATTGAAATTGTATTAATATTTACTTTTCTACTTTAATTGTTGTTGATCAATAGCTTTAATCATATCAACACAAGCAAACTATCATCAGACAGATATTTAATTATTATCAATCAATCAATCAGATGATTTAGCTGAACAGCAAATTGTAATTAATTAATTCATCAATTAAGGTAAATCGAGCATTTTATTTTCAATGATTTGGTGAAAAAAAGGGAAACATTGATAACAAAAATCAGTCCTTACTAATCATCATCATACTAATCAAAAGTATTAATATCAATTATTGGTTACAATTAATTAATACAGTTATTAGAGTCAATTGATTACAATCTATTAATATAATCTTTATATGATTAGTTAATTTGATAAAATTGTAACCAATTTTTTGGTTAAATAGCTGATTACAGTAGCGAGGATACGATTATGCTGATTGCGAATAAAGTTTGGATATAATTAACATAATCTCAATTAGTTAAAATTGAGATCACACTAAATCAATAGTATTTCTGTTTGGTAATTAGAAAATTGTTCAATGGTGGATAAATAATTGGATGTTACTTTCAATTGTGTTGATAGTTTTTTTTTGCTTCATTCCAATTCACCATTACATCAATTATCAACGAATCATCTGAAAACAAATTAACAAACTGATTGTTGAAATGTTTTTTAAGATGACCTTGAAATTTGTCAACAGTAACAATCAATAATCACAAGTGAAATTGATTAACCACAAATTGGTTAATCAGTGTTTCTATTAATATATTGGGTCAATAGCAAACATCAAATTATTTGTAGAAAAAAAAAAGTTTTAAAGTTAATTGTTGACAGTTAGTGTTGAAAAAAACTTGTGGACTAAAATTGTAGAAGCTTAATTGTTGTTGATTAGTTGGATGGTTGAACAAATCGCAACAATTAAATATTCGACGAAAAAATGAACAAGTAAGAGTTTTTTTTAAGAAGATGACAAAAAAAACAATCTAAATCTTTTTTTCTCAGGTTTATCTACAATTAAAATCCACCAAGATTAGATGAAGAAAAAAATCAATTGGTATCTAATCTATTTTCAAGCAATTTACTTTCTATTCTTGAACAATTTAACCAATTAAAGTACAAAATTGTATATGACTGAGTAACTTTTTCTTTACTATTCTCTTATAATCAACCATAGTTGATTTTAAATTGATCTAATCAAAGGTAATGAGTATAAAAAATTAACGAAAAAAACAATCAACATGATGATGATCAACTTTCCATAACAATTAATGATAATTGAATGTATTTTTTTTGTGTATTCTTACTGTTGCTAAAAAGTTAATCTGGTTTAATCTACAATCTTCCATAAGAACAAGTCTATTAATCACGTTTCGTTGATTATGATTAATGTAAAAAAAATACATTGACAGACACAATTGATTATAATCTAAATAAACAATCAAAAATTGAGTCAAAAACCTGAATAATTGAACAAGAACAACTGACATTCAATATGAATGAATAGTATCCTGGTTAAGTGTTAATCTAATCCAATAATCTAAATAGTGTATCAAATCTTAAAGATGATTTAGTTGACAATTAAGATTAAGAGGTAGATAGGGGGGAGGGTAAACAGAACCAATAAGATGCTAATAATTATATTATCAATTTATTATTAATAATAATTGTAATTGCTGATTGTATTACTATTATTAATAGTAGTTGAAGATAAGCGTTAAAGAGAGATGAATATACCTTGAGGCTTTTCAAATATTCGGGTTTAAAATAAGATTTGTTTTTCGGAGGAAGCAAATGAAAAAGGTAACAAATCGATTGGTCAATAAGAATTTTCAATTAATCTAAACTTTTTCTGCTCTCTAATTACATCATCATCATCATCATTATCCATAAGCACGTTGGTTAGGTGATGATGACCTAGAAGACATCAACATTTACCGGCTTTAAGAATATGATTATGTTAATATGTTTCATTTTCTTTCTGTCAACCATCATATCTTTTCACTAAATCATCAACATCATTATCATTTTACTTTCGTTCATGATCATGCTACTAATAGTAATCATGTTAGGAATTAAATATCACGCACATATCGACGTAATGAATAACATTTTTCTGTATTACACTGGTCACTACTTTAATATTCTAATATCATCATCATCATCTTGGTCTACAATTAGAGTTTAATAGTAGCTTGACTAGTTAATGAGGAAGAAAATAAGAGAAATGAAGATATTAGTTAATTAGCTTTCAAATAAAATGTCTATTAATATAAAACTCGTGCATCTAAATCAAGTGAAAGGAATCAAAGTTGGTTAGTTAATCTTTCTAATCTGTCAAAAAATAAATCATCACATCACTTTTTTGCTAAGTAACATAAGAAAAAAAGGAATAAAATCAAACTTCAGACCAAATCAGACATAAAATGAAATTATCTTTTCATATAAACAAGTAG
Organism: Panonychus citri; assembly: GCF_014898815.1. Taxonomy (NCBI): domain Eukaryota; kingdom Metazoa; phylum Arthropoda; class Arachnida; order Trombidiformes; family Tetranychidae; genus Panonychus; species Panonychus citri. Next base: position 1,884,105 of record NW_026515543.1, on the reverse strand, counting down.
AAAGAGTCAAAAGTGAAATGAAAATCTAGTCATCACATAGTCACAGTTAATAAAAAAGAGACAAAAAGATCAACAGATTAACACAATTTACTTACTTTGAAAGATTAATCCAAGGGTAATAAATGTTATCCTTGTGAGTATCATGTTAACTGTCGGTTAAATAATCATGTAAATGAGTAATAAATTGATGAGCAATAGAAATTAAAGTAATTAAAACGATCAAAAGAAAAATATTTATCCAATTAATTAGTCACAAGAGAGAAATTAAAATGGCGACACTTTGATTAGCAAAAGAGAATAGAAAAAAAAAAGTTCGACGATCGTTGATTGGCCGAAACACTTTTGTCATATGTTGATTAATGTTCCCAATGGTCCGTAGGTGGCGATGGAAACGATCACTATTGTTTTCCAAATCAATTTGAATTGTTAAGTTTTTCTTTAATGTGGTGATGATTAATTAACTAATTGTGATAAAATTTAAATTGGATTATAAACTGTGTGGATGATGAGGTTCCAAGTGATTGTGTTAAAAGATGAAATCACATCAAAACGAATCAACAAGATTAACCTTTACCTGTTGTTGCGTTTTCTTCACCAAACAAGTAACTATAAATGTGGATAAGGATGAAGATGAAGATGACCAAAAGAGAGAGGGAGAGAGAGCCGTGTGTTTTGTTACCGTTATTCAGGCTCACTCGGTGTTAGAGAGATAGATAGAGAGAGAGAGAGAGAGAAAGAGAGAGGAGGGAAAAGGTAAGTAAAACAAGTGATGATGATGATAAGAAAGAGAGATGATGAAGTCCGGGAGTTATGTTTATCATAATTTTTTTCTTCTCTCTTCTGATTTACTTTTTTTCTATTACATGTTGAACCACAACAGAAAAGAGAGGGAGAGAGAGAGAGAGAAAACAGCATTTCAAGTCTCACTCTCTATCATCTTTCTCCCGTTCAAGATCAGCGACCCAGAAACATATCAAGACTCTCATTGAGAGAGAAAGACTCGGGTAAGATGATGACGACTCTTATGAAGATGAACATCATCACCATCTTCATGCCCATCGTGATTGAAGCCTGAAGCATGACCCAACGGATAAGGTAAGCCTTATACAAAGTGTGTAAGTAATACCTTTAAAAAATGGACGAGGATCAAGATGAAAATTAGGTATATTTGGTTTCCATTTTTACCTTTATAAGGCTTTTCAATTTTACTATTACAACAATTGAATTTCATTGTTAGTATTTAAATTAAGCCTGTTCATCTTTACCACCAGCATCACCATCAATTTCATCTTCATCTTCCTCCATTTCAATCATCATCAAACCAGAATAGTAAACAAAAAGAGACCCAATAAAATCCCACCAGTGAAACTGAAAACCATTGAGGTTATATATAAATTTCAACACTCAACTAATAGCCAATTAACTTTAAACAATTAACTAATTATGTCATTTAATTGATTTAAAGATAATTTTTCTGATCAAATTGAAAAAAAAAGTGAGAAAACTTAAATTGTCGTGACCCATGTGAACAAGATCACCAACACGTTTAATTGTATATCATTTATCTGATCATCTTGTTAGGATGTAAGCAACATGATACATTAGCTTGTTGATTATTAACAACTGATTATTATGATGATACAAAAAAAGAGCGGGAATCAAATGAACCCAATTGAAAGAGGGAAAAAGTTGAGAAAACTTGATTAGATTAAAATTAGTGATTAAGAAAAGTGTATAAGAAAGAGATCAACCAACGATTAATGGGCTTGATTGTTGGAATACTAAAATGATATTCAAACAATTTCCTTAATTGTTGTTGCGAGTATTCAGACAAGATCTAAATTACAATTGAATCGATTTATGATTAGTAAACAATATGACCCAATATTATATTTTCTAAACCTTTTATTACCTATTATTATTTACCTTTCGATAAAATTAGGAGTGTGATTAGATTAAATTGTGATCCTTAATCATGATAATATGAATCTCTCAATATAATTACTATTATCATCAAACTAACATGAAGATCAACAATCAAAGTCTCTCCCACTTAATATAACCAAGGAAAACTTTTCCCCCCTCTAATTTGGTTGACCTTTACCGGTTACAATTAACTTAATCATTACTATTAACAGATCAACAAGTGACCTTATTTTACCTTAATTGACAATCAAAACTAATTACAATCTCCTAGTGTCCAAAAAGTTTATTTTGATTAAGTTTTAAAACTTTATCATCATTATTAATATTAACCAAAATATGATTAACTTTCATTTATATAATACTAATAATTTCTGATGTTAATACTACAATCAAGCTAATTGTTATTTTATTAATAGTTAATCATCTCAGGTAAATTCATCAGATGATAATTATAAAAACAAAAGTGAAATGTAATTTTGCTGTTTCGATTAACGGTAAAAATTATTATTTTATTTATATTTAATTTTAAATTGTTTAATTATCACAATTTGAGTTGTTGTTGATGATAATCAAACAGATGATGATAAAAAAAGATGAGGATGATAAATGCGTGAGAAGAAGATGAAGAAAAATAATCAAAAATGATTAGTAGTAAAAGTGAGAAGAAAAATTTCCCTCTCATTTTCATCATTCTTATTCATCATCATCATCATCATCTTAAATCATGATTGGAAATTATTAGTTTTTAAAAAGTAAATTAAAAAAAAGTAAAAACAAAAATTGGGAGACAATTAAAAGTTAATTGTGTAAAAAAGTAATCATGATGATAATATTAATCACAATTATATTAATAGTAATCAGAAGCATCTCTTTGAGGCATCGAAGTGATAAAACTGTGATTAGCTTAACTTAATTGCTATTATTGATTAACCTGATCAATAATAATCATTTAATGAAAAATAAATTGTTTCGTATTAAGATGCTGATAATATCCTTTAATTGCAACAATATAATCACAATTAACTTTTTGATTGGTAACAAGAAAAAGTTGTTTTCTTTTTGGATAAAAACTTTCACTTTGATTGTAAAATGATTAATTTGCAAACTATTATAATATAATACAATTAACTTTTACTCCGATCATCAATTTGATTATTGATCCACTAAATTTGATTGGAAATTTCTGTTAATCATCAAATGTGCTAATTACAATTAAATTATTACATTTACACTTTTCATTTTCCCGTTAACTGTTATGTTGTTATTATTACATCAAAACAGAAAAAGTTTAATATAAAAAACTCATTCAACCATAATCAAAGTAATCTCTTGATTCCTCTTCATCTTCATCATCATTTTCCATCCTCATCACTTGAAAGATGATAAGTTTATCTTCATCATCATCATATGTTTTTTTATACACACTCTGAATTATATCATGTAATCTGCTTCCAGATTGATGAACAAAACCTTAATAACATTGGGATAATCCATTGACAGAGATTAAGTATCTCTGATAAACAATGAAAAGGGGAAAAGGATTAAAATTAAATTGTTGATGAGTCACAATTTAATCACTTGATTATTATTGAAGAAAAGTTTTCATTTCAATCATTTAAATCCGATGAAAATAATAATAATAGATTGTTACTTAATTGTGAGTTCTTTACAACAATTTGATTGAAATCTGTCAGCGTAACAATTAATTTTCACTTTGATTAATTATAAACTTTTCTTTCAAATAATCCTAATTGAGTGCGTATGATTAGTTAATTTAGTTTCTCATCATTTGCTAATCTATCCCCCTTATCCGATTAGTTGATTGTTGTTAATCATTTCTCATTATGCGGATTTTTAATGAATCGGATTTACCTTGACATTCAGAGGATTAATATTTGTTACTTTTTCTCATGATAACCTGAATCCTTTTCTTTGCCTCTCCAATCATCACCATCATCCAGTAATCATCTTGATCATCATCATGGTATTTACGTCGGAATAACTGAATTAAAAATCTGGGTTAATCTGATTTATTTTTCTTCCTATTTTTCCCCTTTCATTTTGATTCCATTTGATTCTGATTGAATAAAGAATTGGCTTAATTTAACCAATTAATTTCTTCATCTGGTTTACCAAGATTAAAGGATCAGCAAAGATGATGATGATTTTCATAGTAACTTGAGTAAAGTTATTGTGTCAATGTCTTGTTACAATTGTGAATGAGAGAAAAGATGATTTCATCATGAATTCATGATGAATCCACAGGAAGGAAGGAAGAAAGAAAAAAAAATTGATGATTAAGATTCGGATGATAATGAAGATGAAGAGGAAATGATACATGATGATTAAGAAAACAGAAACCTAATCATTCAGAATGATGATGAGCTTTTCATTTAATGAATGTTAAATCTCAAGAGAAATTAGCAAAAAAAAATCACTGATTAATCAACCGCAATTAACTGCATATTTTCAAGGTAATCGTAAGAATCAAAATTATCAATCTTAATGATTAACATTGATATTGATAACAATTTAAAACTAGTTTATTAACAGTAGTAAATTGTTACAATAGTTGCGATATTTGATTCAATTGTTCATACTGATTAACATGATGATGATCAGGGTGAACGATAGAGAAAAGCTAATCTATTAACCAGTTAAGTATTTATCATGATGATTTACCCTCAAGAAGAAAAGAGGAAAAAAAAGTTAAAGTAAATGTTATTAGAAGAGGGTATTCAATGTTAATCATTAGTCTTACTCATACTCGTAACCAATTACAATGTATTCTTGTTGCTGTTTGTGTTACTCATTCAATTGCAGAGAAATTCAAGAAAAAGCAATAACCATCCAAGAAGATGAAGAGTATGAGTCAACCTTGAAATTGATAAAGAAGATAAAGAAAGAGAGAAAGAAAGAGAAATGAGTAAGAAGGGATTCTCTCCCTGAATCTCTCTGTGTGTTCAAAACCCTCCCATCATCATCATCATCATCTTCCTACATCATCGGGGAGTTTACACTCCAAAGGTGGTAATAGTTATATTATTATTAGTATTTTCCTCGGCGCCACCTTACGGTTCCAACTTTTCACTCTGTCAATTCCTATCAGAATATTGAGTCAGAATTGATAGAATCTTTTGTTCAGTTTCTCTTTCTCTCTTTCTCAGTGTGATATCTTATTCCGATTCTTGTAACAACAATTATCTCCATTTCTTTTTTTTGTAATGTGTCAAAATCGCCTTTAGGTAAATATCATCAGAAGGAAGATAGTAAAGTGTTAATTATCTTCCCTTATTCTTTTTCTCTTCATCATTATCATTTGTCATCACCATCATGAAGTTCAGTACATTGGAACAGTTATTTAACCATCATGGTGATGATAAAGTTTCACCATTAGAATGAGACGGAAGAAAAGATTATCTTCTCTCTTCTCTTTTTCTTCGTTATCCTTTGATTGAAATTAGAACTTTTTTTTCTCCATCAATTTTCGTCATTGATTGTGATCAATTTCTTAATTGTTCTTGATTTTCTTTCCTTTGTTAATATCTCTTTGGGAATTGTTCAACGTTTTCATCGTATCAATATGCCATTAATATTAACCAATGATAATTATGTTCTCCTTGATTCTCCTTCTGAATCACCTGATAGTTGTGAAATTAAATCAACAACAGGATCATCAACAGTTCACCAGCAAACAATTGGTAAATCATCTTCATCTTCTCGATCCATGCCAACGATATCTTCTCCATTTATCCAAGGATGGTTAAGACGACAATTAATTCCCGTTATCATCCGATCCAAAGTTAATGATTCCAAATCGTCCTGGAAAGGTTCAGTTGACTTATCAACATCTACGATGAAAACAAATGCAAATGAATACACAAATATGAGTAAATTATCGGCAACAATCAACAATAATATCAACTCAAGTAACTGTGCAATCAACAATCTAACCAATAATTTACACAGTAATTGTTTCACACCCAACCATCAATCTCCTCTTAAAAGTAAATTGATTGATAACTCATTAGAACTACAATCACAATCAGCTCCATGTACACCGAAGTTCATGATGAAACGTCCACCACCATTAGAGACAATCTATTCAACACCAATGACAATCGATTGTGGAGAGATTGATTTTCTTTCTCGACAATTAACTGAAAAGGATAAAATATTAACAGAATTACGATTAGAACTGTTATCAACGGAAGATCAAATTGAAGAGCTACGTGAATTAATTGGTAAATTAGGTAAACAATTAGTTAACCTAAGAGAGGAAAATAAAAGATTGAACAATTTAGTTGATTCACTTACAACACTTTCTTGTTATAAATTATCGAGAGTAAATGGACAATCTTCAAAAATCAACAATCAAAACACTGAACAATCAACAACAATCACAATCTAATCAAACCATTTTATTTAAAATCTTTTCACCTAATCAACATTTTCTTTCGTATTCTTATAATCAAATGTCAATTCATCATCAAATCAACATGGAATCAACATATCAACTAAATTGTAGCAAAATTTTTTTTTTTCATTTCTCACTTTACATATTATGCAAACTCCTTAGATACAGTTAATTAACCTTTTGTTTTAATTGTATTTCTCAATGATAAATTTTCTCAATCAAGATCTAATCATTGAATTGTGCCGGTAAATGTGCAATTTAACAGACACAAGATTAAAACCTAACCAATCATATTAGAATCACAATCAAGGGTAAATCGAAATGTAACCCAACATATAAATGGAAACAATTTAAGTGAAAATACAATTGGCTTTTGTTAATCTTTTCCATTCAATGTTGTTTTAATCAATTCTTTCTCTCTCTCTCTGTATATCAACACAAATAAATATTACTAATCATCTCAGCTTATTAGAGATTGAAAAAGACGCGAAAATTGTTGTCTCTTGATTATCCCAACGAATTGAATTAAGACGAAGATAATTAAGTTAATTACTTACCATTTTCTCTCCTTGGAATTAAGGTGACAAATTAACCTTGATTTGGAACGGAAGAAGAAGAGAGAACAATTTAAAATGGCGATGGAATGACGAAGAATTGGCTGAGTAAGGAAAAGAATTCACCTTGGAAAAGAAAGTGGGTGGAAAAGGAAGAGAATAAGAGAGAATAAAAAAAACTGAAGGTGATAATGAACAAGAGGAAGTGATTGTTGGTAAGAAGGTTACATGAAATTAGAAGAGAAAAAAAATAAAATTCTATCTGATTGTTAATCAAACAATGAACTTGAATGAGAATAAATTTTCGAAAATCAAGTCAACTGGTAAATCAACTTTTCTCTTGTTAATCAAACATTCAAATGGAGACAAAAACATTTTCCCTCCAATTTTATTCTCTTCACTTTCGTTCTCACTCTCGTTAGTCACTGTTGACTCACCGGTTCTCTTTTCTCTTTGGAACAATTAATTTTAATTTTCTGTTAATTGTTGGTCATTTTCTCGATTCCATGGATTCATTTTCTCTCGTGTTTTTGGTGCTTTTCGTGTGAGAATCTTGATTCGGTTTGGAGAATCTTTTGTTCTTCTCATGTTGTTCAATTTCTTTTCTCTCCGTGTGTTGCTATGGGCGCCATTTTCTTCTGATTTGTGATCTTCTCTTTTCTTTTCTTTTCTTGTCCTTTCTTTTTTGTTTTATTCGCTGGTTAATCTTTGTGTTGATTTACTTTGATTCCATTTCATCTTCTCACTTTGATGGTTGTGACAAATGAAGGATTATCTGTTCAATTGGTTAACAACTAATTCCACTTTTGATGATATTGATTGGACAATTGTCTCTGGTTGTGCTTTCATGATGATCTCAACCAGTTTCATCTACATTTATCAAAACTCTCGACTGGTCAAGCAATTTCTTTCTACATTTAGAGTGGCCATTGCTTTGTAAGTAATTAACTTCTACTATATTTCCAACATCCTCCTTTTTATCATCTTCCTTTACTTCATTGTCTTGATTTTTTATTTTCTCTTTTGAGACTCTGTCACTTTGAGAATCTATTTTTACATTCAAACGATAAAATTGAGAAATTGGTATCGACCGATAGACAACAAACAAAAACGTATCATTAATTAGTGACTTTTCCGGTTCCATGACCTGTCCTGTTGTTCATCCATCTTTTTTAATGATTATTGGAAAAAAAAGACGACACAGTAAAGGTCAATATTTTACCTTTAATAATAATTATCTCTACATTTACTTACCTTGACTGTTAATTGTTGACTAATAAATGAGGATGATGATTATTATTATTTTCTGATCCAGAAACAATTTTTTTTTTCTCTTGACCAGCATACATTTATTATCTATCTCTTACTCTTGACCTTAAATGTCTGACAAAAGTGAAAGAGAGAAAGAAAAATTGATCAAGAGTAGCCAACGATTAAGGGGTCAAGTAGATCAGTCAATTGAAGTCAAATGATTAAAGGTAAACTTTTAAGTAAATCAAGATGGTCACTATTAATCAATTTACCTGATCTTCATTTGATTATCTAGCATTTAAATTGACATGCAATTGATGTTGATCAACCTCCTTTATCCTGAAAACATTTTGATTGTTTTTGTTGATCAATCAAAATTTGATTTGATGATATTTAATTGACTTTGTCCTGTGTTCACTTTAACATGAAAAAATAACATTGAAACACTTACCTGGAGAAATGAGTAGGAACAACAAAGTTCACCCAAATGACAAAAATAAACCGGAAAAGGGAAACATTGGTAAAAAAAAATGTAATTTCCGCTTCCTTGAGATAACAAAGTGACAATATTCATAAAGACAAAATATTAGAAAATGATAATAACTCATAAATATCCAAACAATAAAGGAAACGAGCAAAATGACAAATTGTTTCCAATTAACCCTTAAGGGTAAATACGAAATAATCAATTTCTATCAACACTCAATTGTTGATACAATCTTAAGACAATTACATTAATCAATTACTCTAAATATTATTGAATTAATCACTAATCACAATGTACTTACATTGAGATGTTGATAACAATAATTACTTTTGGTTGTTTCTCTTTTTTTTTATTTCTCCTTCAATATCTATCGGTATTATTATTGTTCTTGTAACATATTAAACTTAACTCAGAACATTTCAAGATTAGATTCATGTATTACATGTTACATGATGATTATCTCATGATGAAAGATTAGATGGAAATCTATCCATCTTAAATATGATATATTTCTGAAAGAAATAACAATTTGGGTCAAGTGAATGACAAACTTTTCCAATTCATCTTTTTTGATTATTGTTGTTGTTTCAAATTCATGATGAATGGGTAATGTGATTCTTACTATTATCAAGTTTGTTTCAAGAATTATCTATTCTCCTGAATTTTATATATCATGAAATTCATGAAATTATTATAATTCAACCTTCATGTAAATGGTAATAATATAAAGGTAAACACTTTTGATGATAGGTTTTACCAATTGATGACCATCAATTTATTAAATTGTAATTTAAATTACAGAGACATTGAGTAAATTTAATTTCTTTTCAATTTTAAATTAGTTAATAAAACACAATTAACTTTTTCTCACTCAACTTTAATTAACATCTAATTTTCATTTGATTGCTGTAAACGTAGATGGAGTTACTTGATTTTCTGTGACATTGATTTGAATTTATTTTGAGAGTTAAATTTGTCTATTCAATTAATCAATTAATTGTTGATCATTTTTTAAATCTCTTACTATTATTATTAATAATTTTGTATTTTTTTCTTCTTCTCATTAGATTGTGATAACTAAAAATAAATCATGAACCGGGTCGACAATTAAAATTGGAGGAAAAAAAAATGAGCAACAATCAACTTATCACACCAATTTGATAGCAAACAATTTATAAATCAACGTCTAGTCAACAGTTAATTACCCACCACTACTGTTTCCATTCAGGATGGACAATTAAGGAACAATTTATTATTAGCAATTGTATTTCATCTTGTTTGTTTTAATCACCATTAGAATTGATTATCCTTCATCAGACAATTGTTTTAATCAACAACAGAAACAAACAATTAATTTCATCCTGACATTTACATATCACAATTTAAATTGTTATTAAGTGTGATAATGTTTTACAAAAGGAAAGGTTTTAACAATTAGTTTAGCCCACCTAAATATGATATTAGGTGATTAAGATGATGATTAAGATGGATTAGCTGTGTTGGGAGAAAAATGTAATTAATTAATTAAGTATTCAGATTTAATCTTAATTTTGTTATTATTTTTAATCTTTAATTTGATTTTTTGATTTTTTGAGTGTTTTTTTTGGTTGTTACAATTAGTTTTGATTGTAATTACTTTTTATGATTGACTTTTTCCTTGAAACTACTGATGTGTCTCTGTGGAAACAAAAATATTAACAAAAAGTTAAATTAATTTAATTGTTAACAAAAAAACAAATTGTTAATTTACTTTCAACTGTCAAAAAAAACCATTATGATTAAGTAATTGTAGTAATTTATATTATAATTTAACAAAATCAAAATGAAACAACATTTGATTATTAAAAGGGGACAATAATCATTGATCAGATTAAAAGATTGGAAGATAATTTTTCTTAATTATTTACAATTTGATTTAATTTCGTTAATTGTTATTTATATATTATCAGTGGAAAAGGTTTAATTATTATTATCAGATGAAGATGATTATGTTTGTTGTGATGATGATGAAAAAAGAAGCAAAAAAAAAATCAATTATGATTATGAATTAATTAAGTTTCTCAATTAACTTTTGATGTTGATTGTTTTGAAATGAGCAAGTTAATTGTTGACAACAATTAACGCGTCGTTTGTGCATTGGATTATGATGATTAGTGTTAAGGTCCAATTTAAATTGTAATCCAATTGAACGTAAACACTGATGATTAAAGGACGGTCAATGCATACCCATTGTTAATTGTTAATTGTTGATGATTAAGATTCACAATTAATGTTGTAAACTTTTTTCCTCTCGTTAATTTAGATTTGCAGGTTAATAATTATCATTGAGCGATCCAAATCAATTTAATTAATAATTAGGTTTTCTCTTGTATATATAATTTTGTGTCTTAATTGTTATTACAATTATAATTAGTTGTCTTAATTGTAACCATTATAATTAGGACGGGTAATCATAATCTAAATCAGATAATCATCATGATGATCATTATAATAATCACAACAACAACAATTAGTTAAACATTTTTGATAAGTTTTGTTTGTCTATCTGTTGATTAATTAATTGAAATTAAATTCGTTGTTTCCAACTTTAATTGTTGGCATTTAGTTGATAACAATTAATTAGATTAATTTATTTAGCTCTTTACCAGATGATTAAGTAAATTAATCTAATTGATTTGATTTTTCGTCGATTTTAAATTAACTTTCTTTCTTTTTTTAAATTCTATTTGCTCTCAATTATGATTAAAGTTAATTAGTTAACTTTTTATGTACTTTATCATTGAATTTTTTTCTTCATCTTGATTAAAGATGCTCTTAATCATGATTAAGATTGTCAATTAAATGGTTGATGATTTAGTAATTATGAATTTGTTGTGTGTGTGTGTGTTTGTTTGTTTGTGTTTTCCGTTGATACAAAAATTAAGTTGTTACAATCAAATTGATTGATTGTTGATCAAACATAATGATTATTGGTTCTAGTTGGTTGATTGTGATGAACCTTAATTGTGAAGATGGCGAGAGAAACAAATAACTTGATAAATATAATAATTAGTTAATCCAATTTGATTGTATCACTTTCCCCTTTCCTCCTTGATTATGATGATGATAAACAATTGACCGTCCATCTGATTGACTATAATAATAATAATAATCAAATAATTGATTTGATTTGATTTTTAATTGTTGAGCTACATCTCCATTGATGATAATCAAATATCCAAGGTAATTGATTGATTGTTTTTGTCCAAATTGTTTAGTATTTTTGTCAAAATAAACTTGATCATATAAAGTAAAACATATTAATCATCTTTGTCTCTCTTTCTCTCCACAGTAATTTAAACTAAATTAAAGTTAATTAGCCCAATATCACGACATAAGTTATCCAATAAACGACATTGAACAGACTGAACATTAGAGGAAATAAAATTCGTGCTAAAACATCAATACGTTTGGATCGAGTTTGAAACGCTGAGAACCAACGAGATAAAAAGTTCTGATTATAAGGGGCAGTGCGAACTTCCACTTGACGGAATTTATTACTGGACACCGGCGGGTTCGGCGATGGGGCCGGTCCACGAAGTACTGGTTTCTAAAAGTTCGTGAAAATGGACACAAGAGAAAACAAAAGGTTCGAAATCAATTTGAGATTCTCAATACAACATTCGATCGAGTTCTAATTTATGATTATCATTCCATTTCTTTCAAATTCTTCTTTTTAATTCTCTATTTAAATCTTAATTGTTTCTTTATCATTTACTAATCATCATTAGTTTGTCTCTTTAATTTTGTCGCAACTTCTTGTTTACTAATTGTGAACATTTCGATTAGTCCCTTTTAGTGAAATGATCCCTTCATCTTTTTACATCTATTTTTGGTGACAATTCACTGATTTATCATTAATTTCATTTATATATTATATTAATAGAACCTTAATTTGGTTTATTTAATTGATTCAATTAAGTAAACAGTTGGTTGATTAACTTTTTTGTTCATTCAACGAAATATTAGTTTCAATCTCTACCAATAGATGGAGACTCGTTTTCTTTAATTGTATTTTCAGTTTTTTTTCAATTTTCGTCATTGATTGATAATAATTATGATTTCTTGTGCATCGTAATTAAAATTACTAATTTGAGACGTTGGTTGTATTGACGATTTAATTTTGGGTGTTGTGTAAAAGTTATAAATAGGATTGGTTATGATAGATTATCTCAAGATGAGATAATCTTTTCTGATCATCGGGAAAATATTTAATCTTTGTTAGTTTTTTTGTTCTGTCTCAAGTGATTTTTAATCGATTAATCATTTTACTATTTTCTTTATCAGAATGTTATTTTATTATCAAGATTTCCAGGAGTTTTCAAGATTCACTCTCATCAATTGTTACATCATGGAAAGAGATTGATGTTTACAGAATTGAAGAAGAGGGAAAAATAGAAGAGGAGGAAGAAGAGGAAGTTGAAAAGTGGGTGAAAAACTTATATTTATGTTGCGAAATGGGAAAGATGAAGATAACTTGAAAGGACTAGAAGTTATTTACGAGAGAAAAACTGTTAGGAGGAGTAGAGAGAGAGAGAGAGATGAGGATGAGGAGGCGGAGGTGGAAATGGGAGAGAAAGATAAAAAAGTCGAGATACGCATGGAACTTATAAGTTTAGCCTACTTATTGAGTTGACCTAATCAGTGAAGAAGAAGATTCAGAAAATGATGAGAAGAAAGGGAAAGAGAGAGAGAGAATCATCATCATTATCATGATGTTGGAAAAGATGATGATAAAAGGAAAATGAAGAAAAAATAAGAGTGAAGACGAGAGTGGAAGTGGGAGTGTGAGGGTGGATGATGAGGATGAAGCAATAGTAGTATTAGTAAGAGGTGTAGTCTTTAGTCTTTCGGTTTGAATGAAACTCTTAACAAAGACTTTTTTCAATTCTCTTTCATCTTCCCTCGAGAAGAGAGAGAGAGAGAGATGAAGATGAAACCTGCGAAGTAAGTAGAATAACAGAGCTAGAAAACACAGAGAAAATACGGAAGATGAATGAATACTTGTTAAGAATCTGAAGTTACCTGTTTTCGAGTTTTGTTTTCTATTCTTCTCTCAGTGGGAAATGGATTTTTTTTTCCAGAACAAAACAAAAATAAGATAATCGAAGATGAATATTTACCATTACATAAGATGCTCTTGATGAATGGAAATTATCAGATGAATATTGGAAACCTCTTGGTTTCATGTCAACTCGAGCCTCCCATTTGGTGGGTTGAGGCTCCATTGATCCAGGGTGGGGTGGAAGTGGTTGATGTGGTTCCCAACCCATGGCTGAATCCCATTTGGGTGGAGGTGGAGGGAAACCAGCAGCCATACCAAATCCTGTAGGTCCCAAACCACCACCACCTCCAATACCACCAGGATTACCAAATCCACCGGTTCCCACACCAAGACCACCACCACCAGCACCTCCTCCCCCTAATACTTGTTGAACTTGTTGCTGTTGGTGTTCCTGGTGTCGTTTACGTGCTGCCCGGTGGGCATCACTTCGAGAAGCATAATTTACAAGGGCAAACTCAAGGAGGGCACCAAAAACAAAGAAAAGGCAAACTCCGGTCCAAACATCAATTGCTTTAATGTAACTGACTGGCGGAAGTGAGGCATTAATACCGGATATTTGGGTTGCCATTGTGAGTAAAGTGGTAACACCAAGACTAACCCGGGCGGGAATAGCATTCGGGTCTAACCAGAATGAAACCCATGAGACGATAACAAGCATTATACAGGGAATATAGATTTGAATCAAATAGTAACTAAATTCACGGCGAAAAATTAACTTTACTTGGACACAACTATATTCACCTGATTGTAGAGAAGAAAAAAAAATTGAAATCAAAACACAATTAACTCATAACAATCAGTGAATTGTTAACTCAAATCAAAAATCATCCAATTGAAATTTCACCAATAACTGAAAATATTTTTTTCTCTGAGAAAATTTCTTTTTTTTTTTCCTTACTTTCTATTTTTATAATACTATTATTATTATCTACTCAAGTTTCATACTCTCAAGGTCAAGGTCGTATGAAACTTGACCACTGTCCAATGTCAAATCAATATCATTATCTAAATGGATGATTAAATTTGACACAGAACAAAAAAATCCTAATCAACTTGAAACTTGAGTTGTAGAGATGGAGAAAGTTTCTCGAATTGGATTAACATTATTTTCTACTATTTGAAAGTGAAAATTATGCAAATTAAAGGTGATTAACAATTGATTGTTTCGATGATAATTAGTTAAGATGGTTAATTGTTTACCTGTGTTTGTTCGGGAAGTACAATATTCGGTAATATAATCAGATAAAGCGAATGTCGGAAGATGAAGTTGCTTAGTAACTTGAACTGGATCAGTTTTTTTCCAAACGAAAACCAAATCCTCTGTTGTGTAGCCATCTTTTCATCCAGAATGATGATGAGGAAGATAAATATAAACATCATCATCAATGTTCATCATTCAGTTGATGAGGATGAAAATGGTGATTCGTTTTAATCAGGTTACCAGGTCAAACCAACGAGGATTTTAAGGTGACAAAATCACATTTGAAATGGAAAAATGGAGAAAAAAAAATTTTCTCAGTAAAAGTTAATTGTTGTTAGTTTACTTAATCAATTGATTGATTATCTTTTCCTCCCTATCGATAATTGATATTGTTCATTAATCATGATTAACTATTGATAATGATGATGATTCCAAGATCTTGTAATCAATAGTTTTTCATTAATTGTTTCTTTCCTAATAATAATAATCAGTTAATTTGATTACTTTGATATTTGATTGTTGTCATTGATTAATATTATTTTTTGCTTCTCATGATGTTGATGATGATGATTTATTCAAGTTGTAAATTTATAGTGATGTAAATTGTATGTTATTAATGAATTGGAATAACAATTGATTGTGTTGTTTAGATTCAACAATCAAAATAAATTGTTAATTTTGTTGTTTCTGTCAATGAATTCATTTGAGTTGTATAACTTATTGTCCTACTTTTATCCCTTATCATCAACATTGTCATCTGATTTCATCCTAATCCTCAATCCTTATCATCATCATCATCATCATGTTGAATCTATTTCATGGGTGTAAATGATTATTTCATTTCATTTGATTGCATTTAGTATATAAGATTTGGTGTATTTTGTTTTTCTTGTTCATGAGACATTGAAACTTTTATCCCCGAAAAAAAGTAAGCATCAGGAGTGGGATGATGAGGATGAGGTGAGGGTAGATAATTTATCAGATATAATCCAATGAATAAAAGAAGAAAAATAAATATACCGTTAGGAATGATAGAAAATGGGAAAAAGATGATGAAAGAAAAATCGGTAACCATGGTTACGAATTTGATGGAGATGAACTTATTTTTTTTCAATTTCGTTTGATTTAGATTCCCAATTCAATCAATGATAAAAAGATGTATACATTATATATTATGTAGTAAGGATTTTCTGTCAATAATAATAAGTCTCTTGAATTTGGAACTTTTTTTTCTCTCTCTTCTTATGATATATATATATTTTCTGTGATCATCATGATGACAATGAACAATTTCAGTGAATGAATAATAAAAGATGGACACACTTACAACTGGCCATTTTGATATAACAATTTTGCTTATCCAATGGATAATATTTAAGGTTCATTGGACAGGATAATATTAACGACAACCTAATTGAATAAAGGACACCCCCGTCTGAGCCGATTCTCAATAGGACATTGGGCATTATGATGTTATGAAAGTGACCTTCTTTTTCATTGGTAAAGAAAACATCGGGTTTCCAAATTCGATCGGGATCCGTTAAGGTCAAATAGCGAATTTTTTCACTTGGATCTCGATATTGAAGACGAGAGTCTTTCCATTCCTCCCTGAAAGTTATTTGTACAGAATATTCCTGAGAATAGAATAAAAAGAAAATGTTAGAGAGAGAGAGAGAGAGAGAGCAGCAAATAGTTTCCCATTCGATTTTCAGGAAACGGAAAGGAGAAGAAAAATAAAATTATTTTCGAACTTTGTTTTCCTTGTTAGCATTTCGAATTTGAAAGTTTCGAACTTACCATATCTAGATCACTTATTTTACTTATACTTCGAAGATAAATATTAATTGAAACTATACAGGGTCCATCTGAAATTAGAATTTAAATTTAACCGGATTAGTTTTAATTGTTATTCTCAAATGTTATTGTGAATATTATTATTATTTTTCCATTAAATCAATCAACCAATTTCATTGGGAGCTTTTTTTTCATGTCAAATTATTTCGTGCTCTTAATTGTTGTTACATTTTATCATTAACTGAATCAACTAATTACAAGAAAATTAGTGTTACAATTGAAAATGTTTTAAAATTTCTTAAAACACAATTAACACTTTTTCAAGTTTTTCCATAGAAAAAGTGAAAAATAATTAGCACATTCATTAAGAAAACATAATTTGATTTTAATCACTTTTTGAATAATTGGATTAAATTTAATTATCTCATCACTTTGTTGTTGTTGTTTTAGCAATGAATTTTCAATGGACAATTAACTTTAATATATATTAGCTATTGGTCATTAATTCATTCATCCAGATTGAATATTAATCATCATCAGCTAGACTTGTACAAAACTGTAGAGAGTTAATCAAGTTACAACAATTAGTAAATTCGGTTTGAAAGGTTGAAGAGACCGAGAGAGAGAGAAAAACATAATAACCATCACATAATCACCAGAACTTGATCATTATTCTTGATATAATATATTGAGAATTCAGCCAACTATGAAACACCATGGTTACCACCTCTTAAACCACCACAACCTCCCACTCCCATAATCATCATCCCACCCTGATCATCATTCACTCATCATCTTCTGCCTCTTTGATTTAACTTATCACCTCAATATATTAATAACAATTTTCCCTTCACATCATCATAATAATAATAAGATAAGTTTTTCAATTTTCAACTTGATATTCATTCATCATTTCAACTCATAGATTCATGATAATCATAATCATCATCACTAATTTATAATTTTCTGATAACTTCCTTTACTTCATTATTACTGTTAATTAGTATAAGATTAAAATAATTACTGAATCATAATCTCACAAGGGAATTGAATTGAACTCATGAAACGAGATACCAAATGAGGTTTACATGGTTACTTATATGAAATTGATGGTTACTGTTGAAGTTTATGTTCGTGTCTCAATGATAATAGATGATGATGATAATGATGAAGATAATATAATATTCATATTTATACATTAATGTTTCAAAGAATCAAAAAGTTCAATATTATCTGCAGATAATATTATCTTCATGATAATATATATTTTTCACTCCTTGGAATAACTTTTTTTATATTCTATCGTCATGAAAATGAAGTAATAAGGTGTGACCTTTACTAGACCTCATGAAAGGAGATTTCAGGTCAGAAGAAGAAGAGGAAGATGATGATGATGATGTGATGAGGATGAAGAGTTATATACTATTATTGTAAAGAAGAGGAAGTCCAATCGATGGAGAATAAAAGAAAGAAAAGAAAGAGGATCAAGATGGAATAAGATTCTAAAAAAGTTCTGATCAAGTACTTATTCTGTTTCTGGTCTTTCTCATTTTCTCTCTCTCTCTCTCTCTCTCTCTCTCTCTTCCCAGGAGGAAATCGCTGATGATCATGAAAAAGATGAGGATAATGATGAAGTAGAAAACTGTATTCATGATGATGATGTGAATGTTATATGGTCAGTAGTAGGGATTGAAGAAAGTAGGAGATGATGGAGACAAAAAAGACTCAAATATAACTGATATTATGTCATTTCCTTTAAGCATTTATCCTTTGGTCCAATCAAACTTTCATTTATATCTTCATCCTCATCATTAACCGTTTTCAATAACCAACTAGTTTTCATCATGTT
Source organism: Panonychus citri (assembly GCF_014898815.1). Classification (NCBI taxonomy): domain Eukaryota; kingdom Metazoa; phylum Arthropoda; class Arachnida; order Trombidiformes; family Tetranychidae; genus Panonychus; species Panonychus citri. The sequence continues at coordinate 1,865,522 of NW_026515543.1, read as the reverse complement.
CACCCAAATCATGAAAATTTTGAACATCGAGAAGCAAAAACTATCATTTCCAATGTCAAATTCATGTTCTACCCTTGAATGTCTTCATCAAGTGTTAACATGATAATAAAAGCAAAGAAGGCGAGAAAGATGAAGATGATGATGATGATGATGATGAGAAGCCTCAAAAGTAATCTTCCTAATCCCTAACACTATTGAATTAAAATGGATACAAATTATTGGAACGAAATTAAGTTAATTTCAATTTTTGGGCTCATTTTCACCTCTCGATAAAAGTTTATCAATTGTTGTATTCAAAATGCAGGAGTAAATTGTTCAATTAAAAGTCAACAATTAATGAAAATAATGATGTTTTTTGGTTACATTTAGTAAATAGTGATAACAATTAAGCCCCAATGTCATTAATTTTGTTTGAGACAATTAATTTCAATCACATTTACTTTCTTGATTAATGATTATTATGTAACTAACAAGTTAGGTATTAATATATGATAATATTGATCAATTCATATTATCATCATCATCATTAGCATGTGATGAGGATGATAATATAATAAATGATAATGTAACATTGGCCAATGACCTAGTCTCATTATTAACTGAGTTTCATGATGAGAATCATCATCATGTTGTTATTTTCATGATAAATGGGATTGATAAACATTCAGATAACTTTTTTATCCTGTTATCAAGGTAACTTTATTATCATCATCATCGATCCAGAATTGTTCAGTATCCTGTTGAGCAGTTAGAAGAAGAAGAAGAAGAAGATGATGATGATGATGACGATAAGAGAAGAGAAATAACATTTTTTCTTTTTCTTTTCTTTTCTTCTTCATCTATGATCATCATTTCTATGTTTCTGTGTTCATGTTATTGTGTCTGATAAACATGATAATGACGAGGAAGATGAAGAAGGAAAAAAGTTCTGTATCCAGAGAAGGAGGAAAAAATCTCTTCTGGTCTCTGTTCATGTTAATATTATTCATGATGATGATGCTAATGAAATTCAATTGAACAACGTTGATGGAAATCATTCCGTTTATATAACCGGAAGACTGAATAGATTCCAGATAAACTCTGATTATTATCATGAAAGATGAGGATGATAAGGGTCTCTCTCTCTCTCTCTCTTCCATGATGGTGACTAGGGAGTAAAAGAATATCGAAAAATCCTTGCTGGAAGATGAAGAAGAAAAAAAAGTTCCAAAGGTTGTATAATTTACTTTAGTTTTGTAATTCACTTCAGGGCGTGACTTTGTCTCTAACTTTTATCATCATTATCATCATCAAGTCAACTTGAACAATCAGCTAATCATCATCATCATCATCGTAATGAAAATAAAAGGTAGAAACATTTTTCCACCATCATCAAGATTATTGTTATTTAGACTGTTGATTGACTGACATGGATACACTCAGAACTTTTTTTTTCCTTGTTATTGTTCATCATCATCATCAAGACTCAATTTGATTCAACTCAGTGACCAGTAAATATCAACAACCATCATGATAATATAACAATAACAATCATGATCAACATAATATCAACTCATTTTCAATCATCTATCAAAACCATATAACATTTTTTTTCACCATGAAATACAATGAACTTGATGAATACGAAATCATGATATTCATCACAAGAACAGTTTTTTTGCAACAATTTCAACATCGATAATGTTGTTGACGTTTTTTTTTTCATGATGAAATTTTTCAAGGAAAATGATATGAACCAATTTAAAAGACTTACATGCAAACATATTATATATTGGAAACAACTTGACCACTGATAATACTTGACCAATATAATAAATATAATAAGGTGACATATTCAGTTTCAATGCTCAGATGATTATGTTTACACTTTGATTCAGTAAATATTGAAAAATGATAATATGAACCATTAGATTATCGTAACAATTTAATGATATATTTGATATCATGATTGCTAATAGTAACCAGGGAGTTTGAAGATGATGATCAATGATGATTAAGATGATGACAATATCAGGAAGAAGACAATAAAACAAAAAGTTTCCATGGTTATCTTAATCATCTTTGATCATTATCCCTCTGTTTTGTTTTCATGGTAATATTCAGATGAGCAATAATAATAATAATAATAATAACCATCATCAAAGTTATTCCTTGTTTTTTTTATCATCATTACCATGAAAAGTTTTTCCATCGTTACAATTATAATGATAATGATGAAGATAAAGTTGATGTGATGAAAATTTTAGGTTCAATTGTTCAATGAAAAAAAAGTAGAAATAAAAATAAATAAATGAGCTTCAAGAATGTTAACAAGATATCATGATAAATAATAGTGTCAACTATCATGTTGGTTGATGAAGATGATAAAAAATTCATCATGTTATTCAATATCATCATCATGAATAATATTATCATTATTTGGGTGAAGTTTATGGAAAGGGAAACAATTTTTTTTCTTCCTATTTCTAAATATCATATTGATGAATTTCAAGTTATTGACTTTGAGTATATTTTTCTTGTCGTAACTTTTTTTTTTCTGTGTAATATTTGTTTTTATATATACTATTGGTGAACTCCCTGGTTGATGGTATTGATTGATTGATTGATTTGGAGGCTGAGTATTGGGTGTAGTAGGTTTTGGGTGAGATCACTTACCTCCATCGGCGGTTGCATTTTGCCCAGAGGGTCTGATGCGTCTATCGTAAGCACCCTGACCGATGATTGAGTCGAGAATCTTTTTCTCTTGCTCTCGGAAGCTTACGGACGCTGAGCTGAAGGGAAGGTTAAGAAGCCAGGGAATGATAAAAAAATCGGAAAAATAGACCTGTAGGTGCAATGGAATTGGGTGTGGAAATTTTCATGGAGAGAAAGAGAGAGAGAGAGAAAAGAACAAATTTCAAATATAAGATTCATATTCTTCAGGTGAGTTATTCTGCTTCATGAGAATAGGTTAAAGGTAAAAATATTAAGGTTCATTTCATTTGTTGCTTTGATGGTGAAAATGATGATGGTGATGATGATGAATGAATGAATGAAAATCATAATCCATACACATTTAATTTGATAAGATTAATAGTAAATTAATCACACATACCCACATGTAGATGATGAACTCACACTTTGGTGCAGGTAAACACAACATGTGAATACACAGGATGATGTTTTGATTTAACAATCAAATGGTAAGAAAAACAAAAGAAAACAAATTAACCAAATTGTTACAATTAAACTATTGTTGGTGTTGTTGTGAAAAATTCATCAGATTATCATTTAGATTTGCGTAATCCTTAAGGTGCATTAATGAGGAAAGGAGAGAGATGGAGATGATAATGATGATGTTGACGATTGGAATGATAAGTAATCCGGATAAAAATTCGAAAAAAAAACACGAAAACAAACACTGACACTCGAGGAAGAGAAGTAGAAAATGAGAGAGAGAGAGAGCACAAAATGATGAGAAGAAAGAAGATGATAAGAAAGATGATAATGATGAAGATGAAAATTCGGAGGAAGAAAAAAAAAGTTCGTCTTGAATAGTGAACAAGTCAGAGAACAGAATGTTTCTTGGTTAAGGAAATGTTTTCATCTTCTCTCTTTCTACCTTCTTCTCTCTCTTATCTTCTTTTATCTTCCTTTATCATCTTTGCCTTCTTTTCTCCTTATAAAATATATAACATTATCTGGAGCATTCGTGATAGTCACAGTTTTCATGGAGAAAGAGAAGATGAAAAAAGAGAAAGATAATATTGGAAGATACGTCGTAACTAGTTACTCTTTTTCTCATGCTCGTCTTCTCGAAACTGTAATTCTTGTTCATCCCCTTTACTTTCCCTCCTATTATTCTCATCTTCATCTTCTCATCATCATTCTGAGACGAATCATGGTGATTTTCCACCCTGAACCCACCCCACCCTTCACCTTCCATACTCAATACTGTTCGAATTGAAGATAATATTATATAACAAAAACCTCGAGCATCTTTCAAGCCTCTCTTTTTGTCGATCGATTTATTTTTCTCTCTCTTTCTCTTTCTCTTCTCTTAATCCTTTTCTTTTGCATCATCATCATCATCATCTTCCTCTTCCTCTTCATCATCCTTATCATCATCTTGTTGTTGTATCTATCATATGATAGTAAATTTATCTCGATCCCGAATTTGAAACAGAATCTTCAGATTGTTCAGAATTCCCTTCCCAAGCTCGATATCATTGTTGAGACAGTTTTTTTTTATTCTTTCTTATTGTCTACCCTAATTAACCAACTAATTAACTAATTATGTTCATTCAGTTTATTTCAAGTTTATTAAATCAGTTAATTTAGTAGTAATAACAATCAAAAGGTGTAACCGTAATCAAATCAATGAACCCCGAAAGTTGTGAAAATTGTGATTAATTAGTTGGATTAATTAGTTGACAAGTAATAATTTAAGGGGAAAATTAAACTTTCCAACAATCAACTAATCAATCTATCAGATTATCTTGATTATGGTTTACAATTTATGTGGATAAATTGTTCAATAGCTAAATGATTAAGTTGTCAATTGTTTGGTTGACTTACAATTATCATCGGAATGTGAATTACAAACAGCATTTCATATGCTCAGTTAATTCAGATATGAGATAACAAGATGATAAATATAATTTCACAAAGGAATCCCGAAAATTATCACCATGATTATCATGATAATAATTGCATCTTATTCATATGATGTAAATAAATTTACAACATAATCTAAATGTTAATGTTTTTGTTTCAAGCTTCAATCCATTAATAGATTATGTTAACCATTAAATGAAAAGTGAAAATTACAAACTGAACCAAGAGAAATTGTAACGGTAAAAAAAGTTCAATTTTCATCAGCAGACAGGAATTAATAGTAAATTAGATTAAATCTCGAGACTGGAATTGCAATTGGAATCAGATGATGATGAGGATGATTAAAAAAAAGACAGGAAATCAATTGCAGTGTCTCTGTTGGATGAGGATGGAGATAATTATTAGAGTTTGAAGTGAACAAAAAAAAGTATAATAACTTTGGGAAGGAAATTGTGATAACATTATATTCTGAGATGAGGATAAAAGTGTTGTCGGCAAAAAGATGAGGATAACGAATTGATGGAGAGGGGAAAAGGAAAAGGAAGGAAACTCTCATTATATAATCTCTTATAACGACTGAGGGATAAAAATTGCCAAAGAAAATGTTGTTATTGTTCAAGAATGAATACCCTCCGTGACAAGTTTCGAACCATGTAAAGGTATATTCATCTTCTTCTTCATCCCTGATCATCTTTTTGTATTCATCATCTTCGTCCTCATCTCTCTCTCTCTCTTGGCTCTCTTTCAGCTCTTCATCCTCATCATTTCAAAGTCAAAGTTTTTATTAACAAACCAATGAACTTATCGATTGGACTTATTTCATTCACCAAGTCACCTTTTGTTTTTATCTTCCATCATCATCTTCTCTTCTTCTTTATTATTCTTCCATGACATTTTAACTATTATCATTCAATTCATTCTCAACTTTTCTTTCTCCATCTTCTCTTTTTTTTCTCTTCACAATTCCAATTCTTTCACGTTCCAAGGTTTGATTCTCATTCAGTTAATAGGTAAATGGCTTTTTTACCTCTTCCACATTCTATTAGTTATTCAATTGTTAGAATCTCTCTCTCTCTCTGTGAATATAATTTCATGATGATGATCAGAATGTGAATACATATAAAAAACGAGAATGAATAAATTGAATGGAAGAAGATGAAAGTTCTGAGAAGATTCTGAACAAAGAAATTGTTATTAACTCTAATCTTTTCTATTCAATATCTATCATGGTGATAATAAAGCAACAATTTATTATCATTTTCCAAATTTAACCAATCAATCAATTTAATCACAATCAAAACAATGTGATGAACCTTAAATTGTCTTAGTTGACATTCAAATTGTCAACTAATTTTCGGTAATAGCAAATTATTATCATCATTATATTGATGATGATTATTTCTTATTATCATCTAATCACTGATAGAAAAGGAAATCGTTAATTATGATCATGGTAATGATTTGGAAAAACCTTAATGGTTACAATTGTTTTCGTGATGATGATTAAGTTAAATGATGAATATATTATTAGACTGAATATGGAAAAATTAATGAAACCAGAATTTCCTTTTCATTTTTCTCCCTAATTGTTACCTGACAATCTAATTTAGGTTATAGGATTTTGATTTAATTGTTAGTCAAGAGAAAAGGCCAAATGATTAACTGATTAGATTTCAAATTGATCAAATTTCCGGATTTAGCTTAATCACTTTTTCATTCACCCTACAGAGAGAAACAATTTATCAATGACATTTGATTGATAGTGAAAATTTTCACCGCAAAAAATTAGATGAAATTTGAAATGATAATCAAATTGTAACAATCAAATTGACAATTTAAATTAATGTAAACTTTTTTTCCAAACTCAAAGTAATAATAATAATAAGTTTGGTTATCAAAAGGAAACCAGAAAAAAAATTGTTCATCTCAAATTTCTGGTTCAATTTGGTTTGTTTATCTTTTTGATTGTATAATCAAGATTGATATCAAGTTAAATCACCAACAATCAGCTAGTGATTTGTAAATTGTTGTTGTATCATTGGAGGATTGTTAATACAAAGTAATAATGTTTACAAATGATAAACGGGATTAAGAAGGTAAAATGAAAACAATGAGAAGTTAAAATTATTCAAATTGATGATTGAGTTGATTTTTTTTCTCTCTCTGGGTAAATAGTGATGGAGATAACGGATGATCAGGGATGATTTCTCTCTTTCTTTATTTTTCCGCATCTTCTTTCAACTGATGATGTTCCAAATTTATACTAACTAAGCAAATAGATGAAAAGATGAAAAGATGACTCGACACTATGGAAGATGAGAGTGATGATACTACGATGTTTTTTTCTTCGTTGAGTGATGTTGTTAGATGAAGGAAGATATTCATCAAATGAACGAAAAGGTAACACATCAAGAAGAAGATGATGATGATGATGAGAAAAGAAAATTGTTAGAATAGAACAAAAGTAAACTCTCAAGTTGAAATTGGAATTCGAATCACGATATCAACTACACTTTCTAATGATTCTAAACATGCTTACATTCAATTCCCAAGTTCTATTCTAACTTTACTTTCTTTTTTCTCTTCTTATCTTCTTCTCTTCACCTTCTTCATCAGGGTTATCTTAATCATCTTCAGGAATATCGATAAACTCCCAGAATTTTCTTACTCCAATATTCAAACTTTTCTCTCGTTTTTCACTTGTTTCATTTTCTCTTCGATCTTTTTTTCTTCCAAATCTTTTCCCTCTTCTTTATCCTCTTAATTAGAGCACAATTGATTCTTAATTATTTTACAATTCTATTTTTCGAACACAGTATATTCTTCTTTGAAAGTCATTCTATTCTTTTTATCGTTATTCTATTGATTCTCTCCTTAGGTGTAGACAAATTATCTGTTTCCTTGCAGATCGAGTCTCGATTATATTGGTTAGCCTGAGGTTAATTTACTAACTGGAAGCTGAGAATTGAGGTAAGATGATGATGGCGATGATGAGGATGATAATGATGTCGATAGAAAAAAAGAAAGAAGATAAAAGGATGATAATGTTAAAAGGAGCCAAAAAAAACCTTCGAGTCTCATAGATAATCAAGTGAATTTCATTTGTAAATAAAATCTTTCCATGGGTCAGTTTGCTTATGGAAAATAAATGGACACACAAAGATGACCAGTGAAAGAAGATGACAATCAGCTGAGACATTATAATGTTAAGAATGATAATCAAATCCAAATAAGAAAAGAAAAAGAAAACTAAATCAAATTGATTGTTTGATTAACTCAACCCATTGGAATGGAAATTGAAAAACAAACAGTTAGTTGAACAATCAAACCTTTGCCGTAATTAACCAGGCAATTATTATTGATTATCGATCAGCCCACCAGCAATTGAATCATAAATGACCATTAAAAGATTACAATTAGAAGGTAGGAAAATGTTAATAACACAATTGATTAAGATGGAGACCGAAAAAAATTAATATTTTTGGTATAAAATGATAATTGTGATCAATGAGAATCCCAATTGAACATGAATGATAAAAACTAATTCAGAAATCACCCTGTAAATATAATACTCAGAAAAATCAATGTAAATAAATGAATCAATGATTTTATTGATAATATAAATACTATGTATGAAAAAAAAGGAGATGAGTACAAATATCAATGTTTTACAATCAACATTGATCATTGTAATTCATTGATTATATCAAGTTTGTATTACATTATTAATAGAATCACAATGAGCTAATGATTGTTAATAATAATATGAGAAAATTATTATTATTGTGACATGAGTGATTCTGATAACATTTATATCATATTATTTATATACAGAGTTATTATCATTGAAGGAGAGGTTCAATTGTCTTCCTTGGTGTTTTATGTATACATGTATGAACAGGGTGTCTCTTTTTTTTGTTGTTGTTCATTGCTCTCTGTTGATGTATTAATATATTACTTTTTTTTACAACTTTTCACCCGATAATGGAGTGTCAATGATATTGTAGTAAAGATGATCGGGGAATCTATCGAGTTGAATGTAATCCGTTTCGGAGGCGATTAGTTTATCCAGTTTATCAATAAGCTCGGTGAATGTTGGCCTCGAGGTGGAACTTGTCTCCCAACAATAGTACATTATATTGTACATTTCTCTGCGACAATGATCAGGTTTGTCTAATCGATAACCGTTGATCACTTTTCTCATTACCTCCTTGGTGTTCATTCCGGGATAAGGTGTCGACCCAAGGGTCACTATTTCCCAAAGAAGAACACCAAATGACCAGACATCGCTTTTCACCGAGAAAATGTATTCCTTTAATGCCTCAGGGGCCATCCAACGAATCGGTAATCGACCCTAATGAGATGAATAAGATAATTAGAAAGTGAGAAACTTTTGATAATTGATTTTTTCGCTTCGAATTACTGTTAATTACAACTAAGAATATGATTGTTTACCTCTGATTTACTTTCGTAAATTGATTCATCTGATATTTCGCGGGAAAATCCAAAGTCCGTTATTTTACACGTTTTATTAGTTCCAATGAGAATGTTTCGAGCGGCCAAATCTCGATGAATAATCTGAAAGAGAGACAATCAATTGTTCGTGTTGAAAGATAATCTCAATTAGAACCAATTAAGTTAATTGTTTACACATGGAAATTTGATTCTTGTGTAAATGATTAATGTAGACAAGATATTGTAACATGATCAGGTAAGTTAATTATTATTATTATTATTAGAATATGAGATGGAGAGAGAAAGAGAAAAGTTCTGGTTTGATTGGTGATCATCAAAATATTAGAAAAGGTTAATTGGAGTTTAGATGAGGAAAATGTTAATTGTTCTCATTAATAATAACAATAGATTAAAATAGAAAATGAATCAAATAAACTTACTCCTTGAGAGACAATGTGTTCCATTCCTTTGGCTATTTGATAAGCAAATAGAATCAATTGTTTGGGTGAAACATTATCACTATCATAATAATCAGCTGATTGTGATGAGAAACAATTACCCCGATGATTACGAAGATAAGTTTGTAGACTATCAAAGGGAACATATTCTAGAATTAAAAATTTGGGTTCTTTTTCTGTACAACATCCCAATAGAGAGACAACATTTGGATGGGTGGACAGTTTTTTCATGATGGTCAACTCATTGTCCAGGTCAAGTCTCTCTTTTACCGAAACACCTTCTTTAAGCGCTTTAACGGCCACAATTGAGGCTCCTTCGCGCGATTTAATGTCAAAGGCTTCACATTTCCAAACTCTGCCGAAAAAACCTTCACCAAGAATGTCGATTACTCGTAACTTGGATCTAGGGTATTCCCATTCATCGAAAATTTTATTATTCGATAAATTTATCTCTCCATCAATTGATCTTCCTTTTCCTCCTTCCATACACTCCCTTTGATAATTTTCTTCTCTTGTGGTCAATTGTCCATCGATATTATTATTACTATTGCAGGGAATATGATTATCTTGTTGTTGTTGTTGTTGTCCAGTTGATGATGATAATGGTTTCTCATAATCTTCTGACCAACCGATAAAAGCTGAATGTTCATATTCAGCTGAAGATCTGGTTGAAAATGATATTGAACTTATTCCGGTTCCGGAAGATTCAGATTTGTTTACACAGACTTTAGGTTCACCAGTTCTTGGATGAGATGGATGATTATATAAACGAGATTGATGATTAACATTATTATCAACGGGAAATGAACTTTTCAAGTTACTCGATTGTGTTTGATCAAAAAACGATGGACGATATCGTTGATATAATAAAACACAACTTAAACCAAGGGCAAGACCAACAGACATTAAGCCAACAATGGGCCAGATTAAATTTGGATTAGTTAATTTTGGATTAAAAAGTGACTCATCGTGACCTTGATATGATCTCAGAAGGTTTGATGATGAAGGTCCATTCACAGGTAGACCAGGATAACCAGATGACCCACGGAGTAAATGGTGAATCTGTGAATGGTCAACAGTTGGTTGGTCAATGTTGTTGACCATTTCAATACTATTCCCATTATCTTTACTCTCTCCATTATCATCATCATAACGATTGTTATTATTGTTACGATTGTTAATCCTGTTATTTTCAGGTGAATCTTCAATACCATTAGAGGAGGAAGATGAAGATGAAGATGATAATGATGATCTAGGAGTGGTTAACAATTTACTCTCAATCGTTGAGTTGATTGTTGATGAAATGCCGGTTCTATTTTCTAGTTTATCCAATGGGTGAGGCGAAACTTGAATATTATCATCTGATTGTTTCTTAATTGTAACCTGAGATCCTTGATAAGGTTTGGCTTGTTTTCCGTTCCAGGAATCAGTCCCAACGATACGAATCCTAACCTCGATTTTAGACTATAACAATTACAATTTAAAATTGATTGTTCAACAATATTGACAATCAAATATCAATAGAGAAAATCAAACAGAAAAAATAAGAAGAAATTATTTTTCCATGTTAATTGTTAATCTAAATTAATCAACTAATCAACAGTCAAAAATTGAGTATTATCATGTTACTGGTTAGAGATTCTGATTATTGATTAATTACATTTCGTATATTTAACTTGTACAAATTGCTAATGGCTAATTAAATTACTTATCTATTATTAATTATAATCAAGAGAGAAAGAAAAAATTAGTTAATCGATTGGGAAAGTTAGTTAATTGTTCAATATAATTATAATTTGCTTTAATCATGATCATGTTGATTACAGACTTCAAGTCATCAACATATGTTAACTACAATTGATTTAATCAAATTAAGGTCTTGTAATTTTTTTTTCTCATTAGCAATTAACTTTAACAATGAAGTGACTTCAATTGATATACCAACCAGCAATTAGTTAATTAGATTTCAATTTAGGTTAATAAGCAGGCAAGAATCAAGAAGATGAGACAAAAAAAAATGATGAAATTTTTTGTTTACACCAATTGATTGTCTTAATTGTTTCTGGTTAAGTACTAATTGTAACTGTTATTTTTTATATCGGTGTTAATTGTTAATTAATTACCTTTTGATGTCCATCATCAGCAATTATCATTAAATACATTTCTTTACCAGCCTAATGAGAAAAGGAAACATTGAAACAATTGGTTAATTGTAAAGAAAATTGAAATTGTTGTAGTTGATTAAAATGATCAGCTGATTGTTAGCTTTTTGTTTGGAGTAACAATTAAGTGCTAATCAATTGGAAACTTTTGAAAAGTTATTGGTCAAGTATTACAAGTGAAGTTGAGGTTAATTTTATCAATTCAATCCAATTGGTTAACAAGTTAAATTGTTGTTATCAATTGATACGAAAATAATATAATTACGATGAGGGAAAAAAAAGAAGCTTAAACAATCAACAATGATGATGATGATTAGACGAAGAAGGTGAGAGAGAATAGGAATTCCCTTCAATAAACATTGTTAAGAGAAAATGAAAGAAGATGAAGAAAATTAATAACATTTTCCCTTCTCTTCAGCATCTCCATCATCATCATAATTATCTTCATCTTCATCATCATCAGCTTCCAATGGTAATGGAGGTTTAAACCCGGATCTTAAAAGTAAATTGTAGGCTTTGGATGGGAGGAGGTTCGGTCAAGTATTTTAAGGTTGCTCGCTCTTGAGTCCAGTTTTCATTTTCTAACATAATCAATGTTAATCTCACTCTCTCTCTCTCTCTCTCTACCTTGAGAGAGTAAGAGATGTGGGGTGAAGATGAGGAGAGAGAAAGTTGAGGTAATAAGATGAAGCCAGAGAAGGATAATATCATCAGGTAAGTTTCTTTGCTTTTTCTTAGTTTCTTCTTTCTTTTCTTTCTTTTCTTTCTTTTTTTCTCACTTTCTTTTCTTTCTTATGATGAGAAAACACTCAATTCTCTCGTATCGATGTTTCTTTTTGCACGATTTTACTTGCAAATATTCACAAAATGGCCACGAGACATTTGGATCACGTTTTCAGCTTCCATCTTTTAGCTTCTTCATAAATCTTATTCTCGGTGGTGTAGAAAATCAGAACAAGTAGCAAACATGTAGAGAGATAAATTTCAAGTAGAGATGAGGATGATAAAGATCAATGGAATTGTGGAGAAGTTAAAGAAAAAAAGTTCATTTAGAGAAAAGAGAATCAAAATGTTGGTTGATGAGAGAAAAGAGGAAAATGTTTTTAAGCTTTTGAATTTACTACTGAATTTGAAACGAATTCAGTTTCATTTCAATTTTTTAAGAAAAAAAACTCTTCTTTTTTCATTGAGATTCTTTTTTTGCTTCTTTGAGGAAAAAATGAATGAGAATTCATGATGATGAAAATTATTAACTAGATGAAAGAATAAGAGAGAAAAAGAAAACCTCAATAATCAATTGGATTGATTTTCTTAGTCTCTATGAAATGGAATCAAATAAAAAAAGAGAGAGAAAGAGAGAGAGAGAGATGGTGATAAAATGGTAACATGGGAACCATGTTTGGAACACTGAATTTCAATCGATATTTATGACACACTATGATCGGTGAGAGGATCATCTTCCTCTAAATTGATATCAATATCTCTCCATTTTGTCACTTTCACCATTTAAAAAGTAACAGAAAGAAAAACAAAATCAGTTTCAATATTTGTTTCCTTTTCCTTTTTTCCAATGATGTCATTTTCTTGTAAACATTTCATTTCTTTTTTCACAGAAAAACATCATAATCGTCATCTTTGGATCCTCTTTCGTTACAATCATCATTCTCATCGTCATTTCAACCATTTCATCTAATCTTCTTCGGTCAATCTAATACGATTCATTGAGAAATGGAAAAAAAAATGACCACCAAGAATTCTGATCCGTCTATTGATCCAATAACAATCTATGGTCCAAATCTTTAACTCTTTTCACCAAACAGAGTGTCCCAACCAATTTATCCATGGAATTAGCAAATTGTTGAAGCAATAAGACGCCCACAGACTTTGTCAATCTTTTTCCATGGTTCCTAAAGATAGAAAACAAAATAAAGAGATTCACTGGAAAATACTAATACCAAATCTCTCTTGGAATCGATAACTGTCCTTCATAAATTACTAACAGAATATCAGTTTACATACAATGTAAACATTCATTGGATTTTGATAGTAAATTGACAGAGAGAAAGAGAGAGAGAGAGAGAGGTGGGGGGAGAGAGAAGATGATGACGATAAACGGTGAGTAGAAGAGAAAAGAATAAAATAGAAAATAGAAAATAGAAACACTCGATGGAAATGTTTTCCTTTTCATCTTATGCTCTCTCTCTCTCTCCTCCATTTCTCTTATTAAACATTAACCGGAGAAAAGGATAAAGTGTATTAACATATTATCAGATCACAATCAAGAATTGTGATCAACTCAATCGTAATGTAATAACATTGAAATAGTTGCATTACAAATCAACTGAGCGTATGTGAAGATATTACTTGTCAATCTAAGGATGAGAGAGAAACATTTTATCACCATAATCATTGTCACCATAATTTAATTTCATTGGTATTTTCACCCATCAGGATAATCAAACACATCCAATTGTTTTCTAAACAAAAATAATCAACTTTCAACAGTAAAAAGAATTAAAAAAGATAAAATCAAAAAGGGTTGATTGGTAAATAGAAACGAAGACAAAGTGATTAAAATTGTTTTTAATTTTCGCAGAAAAATCTAGAAAATGAGTTAATCTGTCATCTATTGGGGAATTTCCCTTAATTGTTTTTAATTGGAGTTAATTGTGTGATAATCTAATCTTGATTGTTAAATTTAATTCCGTTTAATTTTTTGCTTCCATTACTATTTCTTTGCACACGAAATATTCATTTTTTGCTCTCGACCAACAATTTTTTATACTACTTAAGATGCGACCCGAACAATTTAGGAACCATCATCGATTTTATTACTCCTACCAAGTGACCTGAACAATATTCTAATAGTTAACTTTTACTATCTCTCTCTCTCTCTCTCTCTTTCTCTCTCTTTCTGTGTTTTTAATTGTTCGTTTTACTTTTAATACAAATTACTAATCATGTCTTCTGGTGGCGGATGTTGTGCTAGACCTTCAAGTGAACCTGAGAAAACTACTGGTGGTGGTTGTCGATGTGGTTCCAATTGTAATTGTTGCGCTGATTGTCCTGGATCCAAGTGTGGACCTGATTGTACTTGTGATCCATGTCGATGTTGTCCCGCTGGTAAATCAGGATCAGGAAGGTAAATTATCAATAATCATCTCTCTCTCTCCTCCTACTCTTGTCTTCTTTGATATTACTCAGGGAAGAGATTGTAATTATCGCCTCTTTAATCATTTCACCCACCTTCCAATATTTTACTCACTCATTAACTCTCTCTCTTTTCTCCTCCTCTCTCGTTTTAGTTGCGATTGTTGCAAATGCTGTGGTGGTTCAGCCTGTAAATCTGGTGACAATTGTAATTGTTGCAAATGTTGTCCATCATCAAAGTGTCGTAGAGGATAATCAACGAGCCCAATCCAAACAACAACAATTAACCATAACTTGATCTAAAGTCATGTTATCAATAATTAAAATCAAAAAAGTCTTCCAACTTTAGAGTAGTTTAAATTGTTAATCTTTCAATTGACTCATCAATTGATTTTTCTATTGCTTTTCTTCAGTGTATTCCCTTTATTCATACAGTATAAATCATTTTCACAATTGTAATTGTCCAATTTAATTACATAAATCAACTGAAAAAAGTGATTAATTGAACAAAAACAAACGTGAACTGATTAAAATAAATCTATTGCATATTAATTGTTATTGTTCATCAACAATCAACTGGACATTACCTTTGTCTATTTCCAGTGTATCAACTAACGGTGACATCTCACTTAATGAATTGATTGTTACATTGGGTGAGAGAACAAGAAGAAAAAAAGAGAATCCCAAAGAATAATCATATTCCATGAAAATGATTAATTCTACTGATTAAATTAATCATCATGATGAACAGAATCACTCGGAAGAGAGAAAAAAATTTGTAAATTGTTGTTGATTAACAAGAAAACGGTCCGGTAAACATTACATTGAATCTGTTTAGGTGTAAATTAGTTATATTAACATTGGAAATCCATCATGATCATGATTAATAATAAATGATGGAAAATATTGATTACTTGAAGTAATCAAATATTGAGTGTGAAAAGTTTTTCCTTTTTGACATAATCATTAATATAATCAACTAATCATCAACAATTAGATGATCAGTTCTCAAAAGAGACAAAATTTGTCTCTCAATCAACAACAATCAAAGGAAATACTCATTCCCATATGAACGTTGATGTTTTCTGATTGTTGGTAAATCATAAATTTGAAAAGGAAATCGTTCCATTAAATTGTTGTTACCATGTCCCACTATTGTTGTTGTTGATTTTGATGCTGTTGATGATTATCATGATTAGATTATTCAATATTAACAATGGTCTTTTAGATTATCTTCCCAACACTCAGCCAACAATCAACAAAAAGCTTTCTCTTCATGTTGATTGAGGTTATTGGTTAGATTGATTGTGTTTACGTCAATTACTGGATTATCTGTTTCCATAATTTACCAAATTATCGAGTTAACAATCTATCATCAAGTGACATAATTGATTGGTAAATAATAGAGATTAAATTTGATTGGGAAAACATCGAGAGAAAATTGTGATCAATATTCACAATTAACAGAGAGGAAATTTTTTTAAATTCAAAACTCAAATGAAGGAGAGGAAAATTATCACCACTTTGATTGTGATTATTTCTAATTGTTGGATTAAATTGAAGCTCAATTTAAATCCTCAATCATCTCGAGAGATTTCATCACACTTTCTGATTCTTTGGAACAATTAAATAATGTTCTAAATGGGGAAAAGTTTTTACTTCGTTGTTAAGATGATGATGATGATGATGATGATCAACAAAATCGATCCAAGGACCAACTATTTCTGCTCTAATTGTCTCTAACAATACGAATCTATTTCCTTTATAGTTTACTGAGGATAAACACTCGGACCATTTGATTGTCATCATCATCATCTCATCATGATCTTCAACCACTACCACAGCCTCATCAACATTATCATGAAGGAGGATCAACCAGAATCAAATTGAAATGCTCAAAGTTATTATGGTTTAACTTTGATTACAATGAAATTAGTGTTGATTAAACCAAATTAAAGCTTAACAATTGCTGATCAATTTAATTATAATTAAGAGAGGGAAACACTTACCAGGCCAACAAGTGATTCGGTTAATTTAACCTCACCGGTTGTTGGATTTATGGTGAAATATTTTGATCCATCTCGATATAATCCCGAACTAATTGAAAAAGTAATCCGATCATTTTCATTATCGTTAATCTTAACAATCGTTATTCTTGAATTAAGTTTCTCGTTTTCAACGATAATCCAATCACGTTGGAAATCAAACAATGGTGGAGTATTTAGAATTGGTAATCGACTTCGACCAAAACTAGTTGAATAACAATTAACAACATTTACACTGTTTATCCATAAGACTAGAAGATAATTAATCCAAATTGGTTGAGATAAATTGATTATCCAATGAGTATTTGTAATCAAATACATTATTGGTGATGGTTTTTATATCGACTTGAAATCAAAATCACATTGGTCAAATTTCAACATTGGAAAGTTATTATAATCAAATTGGGAACATTTTTAAGAAACCGATACAAAGGTAAGTAAGATGATAGTGATGAAGATAATGTTGACCGTTGAGATGAAGATGAGGATGAGAAAGAAGAAGATGAAAAAAGTAGGATGGGTTTTGGACGATCCGGTTTTTCATCTTCTTTTTGGTACCGAACATGGAAAAGTATCTCAATGGTCATTTTTTAAGATTCGCTCATGGTCAACATATTTAATGGTTTTTCTTTATTCTTTTCCTTAAATTTCCCTCGAGCTGGAATATTGAAGTATCGAAAGTTAATCATTCGATCCTAATTAGTAATATTCGTTCCGCCATTGATTCGTTAGATTAGAGAGAAAAAAGTTTCGAAAAGTTTTTTTCTCTCAAAAGTTTCGTTCGTTTGTTTCTTCAATAATTGGACTAATCGAAATCTTTTCTTTCCCATCAATTCAAGTTCTAAACTTACAATTTGATTGGAATTAACTTTGATTTTATTGATCAGAATGAGTAATTAATCAAGAGAGCAACGAAATGATTCAAAGATTTTCAATTATCTAAAGAAATTACTTTTCATCATAATTGTAGAAAATTCCAATAGATGTCACCTTGAATTCGCAAACAATTAAGAAAATTAAATTTTCTAAATTAAATGCTAATCAATGAATTACGAAGATTGAAGATTGATAATTTTTGACTAGAATTAGTAGCTAAAAATTAGTGATTTCTGATAGAAACTTCGAGCTAGTAATTGTTTGGTTATCGAATTGAGTCATTAGGTGTTATCGAACTGAATTAGTGTTAGTGATTAGTTAATTGTTGTTCTCTTTTGCACTTGATGTAACCAATATGTTCTTAATCAAGTGATTTTCTCCATAAAGAGTAATACAACGAACCCAAGATAACCTAAATTTTATCGATTAGATGAAATGAAATGGATTCGTTGTTGACAAAGTTGATGGAATCACTGGGAATTTCCCTTAATTGTTTTTAATTAGAGTTAATTGTGTGGTAATCTAATCTTGATTGTTAAATTTAATTCCGTTTAATTTTTTGCTTCCATTACTATTTCTTTGCACACGAAATATTCATTTTTTGCTCTCGACCAACAATTTTTTATACTACTTAAGATGCGACCCGAACAATTTAGGAACCATCATCGATTTTATTACTCCTACCAAGTGACCTGAACAATATTCTAATAGTTAACTTTTACTATCTCTCTCTCTCTCTTTCTGTGTTTTTAATTGTTCGTTTTACTTTTAATACGAATTACTAATCATGTCTTCTGGTGGCGGATGTTGTGCTAGACCTTCAAGTGAACCTGAGAAAACTACTGGTGGTGGTTGTCGATGTGGTTCCAATTGTAATTGTTGCGCTGATTGTCCTGGATCCAAGTGTGGACCTGATTGTACTTGTGATCCATGTCGATGTTGTCCCGCTGGTAAATCAGGATCAGGAAGGTAAATTATCAATAATCATCTCTCTCTCCTCCTACTCTTGTCTTCTTTGATATTACTCAGGGAAGAGATTGTAATTATCGCCTCTTTAATCATTTCACTCCACCTTCCAATATTTTACTCACTCATTAACTCTCTCTCTCTTTTCTCCCTCCCTCTCTCGTTTTAGTTGCGATTGTTGCAAATGCTGTGGTGGTTCAGGTTGTAAATCTGGTGACAATTGTAATTGTTGCAAATGTTGTCCATCATCAAAGTGTCGTAGAGGATAATCAACGAGCCCAATCCAAACAACAACAATTAACCATAACTTGATTTAAAGTCATGTTATCAATAATTAAAATCAAAAAAGTCTTCCAACTCTAGAGTAGTTTAAATTGTTAATCTTTCAATTGACTCATCAATTGATTGTTCTATTGCTTTTCTTCAGTGTATTCCCTTTATTCATACAGTATAAATCATTTTCACAATTGTAATTGTCCAATTTAATTACATAAATCAACTGAAAAAAGTGATTAATTGAACAACAAAAAACAAACGTGAACTGATTAAAATAAATCTATTGCATATAATAATTTTTCGATCATTTTTGTAAATCAAATTAATTTTATTTGATTGCTGTTTAATTTCAATGTTATCACACCAAATTATTAACAGCATATTTACAGTTATTTAAACTATCAATTCATTAGTAAAAATCTTAAGGTTCTTGTAATGGGTTTCAATCAAAATTCCCACTTTCCTCTTCGGCTTCTTCGGCCTCTTCCTCGTTTCCATCCATCTCGAAAACTCGAACCCGTCGTTTAGCTCTCGATGAGACACAACAAACTTTTCGAGATCCAGAGACTGAAAATTGAGAAGGTTTAAAATTTTCTAAACGACGAATACTAATATCACTCGATGAATCAACAATGACTCGGAAATTGGGATGATCACGGCGAAGTTGTTGTAAGCTACATCCTGGTAGAAGATGGAGAAAGTTTTTCTCAATGGTAGAAAGTGGAAGTTGAAGTAGAAACGAGTATTGAGAATCTTTGGTTACCAAGAGCATGGAAAGAATTGATTCAGAATAAAATTGAATATCGATTGGTATTGTTTCCCTTTCTGTTCCTGGTTCAACGATAACCACAGTAAACATGACAAATTTAACCCGATAAGGATCATGGAAGGCAAATTTAATCATGGAAACATCACCTTCACCCTCTGAATTACTTGCTATGGCAATGTAACAACAGCGATTCGCTTCATCAGAAACACTGGTCACTTTAGGCGCTTCTTTGGCAGGAAAACTTAAATTAAATGCTAGAAAATGTTCATAATCACCAGTGAAAACTTCCTCTAATCTGAAGCTCGGGTTTTTAAAGGCATCATGAGTTTTCCCGATTAACGTGGTATGTTCAGTGATCAGTGAGGTTTCAGCATTGTGTTTAAATAAGATGAGATCGGAAGTGGGTTCATCTTTGATTAACATTGGCCTTTCTTTCAGATATTTAAACCATGGATTCAATGATTGATCGTTAATTGAAAAGGTTCGATAGACCAATGGTTCAGCTTTAAGATATTGACAAACTCGCTCTAAGGTAAAATTGGTGGCGGTGGGTCGATTAAGAGGTGGGGAATATGAAGGATCGGCCGCTGATTCCTCGCGACTTTCATCTCTCCAGTCAAAATTTTCCTCAATAAAATCGGCCACATATTGTAAATCTTGTTGAGAAACTTTGATCGATTCTTGTTGAGATGAAGGCATAGAATCATTACAAATACGAACGGTAACCGAGTATAACCAGCGAAAGAAACACTTTAAATTTTGACACGAAGAATCAATTACTTGTTGAAGTTCCAATGCTTTAAGATAGAAAGTGGCAACACCATGAATGGCACGATTAATGTCCGAAGTTTTAAATCCTAATTGGGAAAATTCATTGGTCCACATTGAGATCGCTTTAAGTACATTTAAATGGGAGAAAATGTGTTTACAGGCACGTTGGACATTACAGACGACAAGTTTCTGTACCGAAGAGTATGTTGATTCAATTGATTGTCCCAATTTTTTCAATCCTTTATCGGTTAATTGGTGAAGAAATTTCTCAAATGAATCGGATAAAGCTCCAATTACAAGTAGATCTAATATTTCATCTGCACGTAAAACCGATGAATTTGATGATGATGATCCTGAGGCATTTTCATTTGATCCTTTAGGTTGTAGGTAACTGGTTAATTTAGAATCTAATTCTAATAAAATGTCTTCCATTGTTTCTTGAATGGAACCGATAATATCTTCCAGGTAAGAAAGTAGAGACATTATTTTGGCATAAATGTGAGAGACAATGAAATATTGTTCACTATGATTCTTGAAAAAGGGTAATTTAAATGATCGATACTGATAATTATCAAGTTTACTTGCATGGTCAACATTATCAGTACCAATTATGATCATCATAGATCCAAGATCAGCTGAAAATGATACATGAGAGATTGGAAGTTGATCTTGTAAATTGAAAACACCAACAAGAAATATTCCAAATATGTAAATATGAATTGTTCCCAGAGTTGTACCAACAGCCATTAGATTTAAATTGGTTTGTGAGGCCACTTTTAAAATATCTTCGATTCCTTCTTCAGATAACTTTCGTGAATAATTGGTAGAATAAGATTTAGTTAGGGGAGTCAATTTTTCCAAAAACTCAGTAAAAGCGGTTACCTTATACTGATCGTTGAGAATGAAATTATTTTTCGCCTGCCAACACATACAATTAACCAGAGAACCAGTTATATTAAGAATTGTAATCACTTGTCCATTTTCAATATCAACCAGAGCAATTGACGATTCCTCTGAACCATTAACCTCTTTCTCCTCTTTGGTACCAATATGTTTAACATTACGATTATATCCTACGGCCAATACTTTACCATCGGGTCTCCACTCCATTGCGTTAATATCTAATTTAATGGAACCATTTTCATCTTTCTTTGACTTACCACTAATACTTTGATTACCATCGGTAGATGTTGTTACACCTGAGGATGATGCCGATGGACCAGGGGCACTTGTTGAAGCATTTGAAGTAGTTGCCGAAGATGAACTATTAGGCCAAGTGAGAGTCCAAATTTTCTGCCAATTAACTAACCTGTGAATAGAAACATCACCATTTTTCATTCCGATCGCAATTAAATCCATCAATGTGTTCCATCTCATTAGCTTAATCTTATGAGAGACATGACGATCATCGTGTTGACGGAAACAAACCATTTTAATAAGATCAATTCTCACAATTGAAGAATAAAAAAAGAGAAACAATTAACAATAACAAAAGGAGAATCAAACTGAAAGCGGTAAACAAATCAAAAGAATCACACATGTTAGTTTGAGAAAAAACCGATAGATGTCTCGCTTTAAATTCGAAATTTTTTTCGATTAATTGAACAATCTAATTGTTGAAGGAATTAATTTGATTGAAAGAGGATTTTTAAGATGTTTTTTTTAAAGATTATGGTTTTTTTAATTCATGTTAATAAATGTCGATAAATTGCAATAAAGAGTCAGTGGTACAATTGTTGTTAATTTGTTTGTTGGTTGGTTGGTTTTTCTTTTCAATTTTTTTTTTCGTTTGATTGTTTAAATGTTACTCTTGTTAATAATAATTAATTTGTTCTCAATTGATAGTCTCCATTTTGTGTAATATAACGAACCCAGGGTAAGGCTTGATAACCACTTTTCTCAATAATCTTTAAATATCTAACTTGAATTCCAGAGGTGGTAAAATAGGGTATCTCAAATTTAACTTGTATCGGTGGTTTTCCTTCAGTTTCTTCACTAATTACCGAAGGTAAACCAAAGTGGGCTCTCATCAGGTATTCTTTACCACCGGGGAACGATTTAATACTCCAAATGATTGCACCCTGTTCTGGTGCATATTTAACGGAACCAATGGAGGTTTTAAATTTTGGTGAATCGGCATCATGAGGCACTGGGATCACAATTTCAACATTGTTTGCAGTTGATCGCCTTTTAAATTGACTTTTTGCTTTAATCATATAAGCTACTCGGGAATGTGGATGTCGTTCAATTACTGATTCAATCCAAATTAAAGGTTTCACATGGGTATTCAATCGGTAAGACATTAATTCAAATTCACCATCAGGTGGAATGAACGAAATGGTTCGATCATTTTCAAATCGAGATAAACGAACACATTGGTGAAATTTGACATCTTCCAATTCCACTGATTTACTTTTACCTTTAAAACAAAAGTGAGAATAAAACAAAAGACAATTAGTATAATATTTATAGATATAAATAAGGGTGAAGAAATTAGAGAGAGAATGATAATTACCTCTACCAGTACTTTCAAATAAAACCTTATCATTTAATCCTAATCTCAATTCAGGCATACCGGTAAGATAGACTCTCATCTTGATTGAACCAACAATTTCTGATCTTAAAACGTTTCCACTTGCATTGGCTAATAAATTAACCGATTCAATGACATCTAAAAACACTTCATTTTTACGATATTTAATTCCTTCGGATCTCCAAGAAACTGCATTAGTAACTGCCATCGGTGGTCGAGGTTGAACCTCCATCTTATGACTTTCTTGGGTAATATATTGTTGTAAAATTTTTGCATCGGTTGTTTGAGGATAACCAAAATCCATAAATTCATCTAGTAGCTCATAGATGAGAACAAAATTATCTCTTATACTTTCCTCTTCCAATTCTTTAAGATAATCAACCAAAACTGAGACAATTTTGTGTAAGAAGGAAAAAACCAGGGCAATGTTGGCATTTTTTTTGGTTGAGGCGACAATATACAAATTGTTATACTTAATCCACATAAAAGTAACATCATTGTACTTGATTATCGGTGAAAGGCAACCTTCCTCCTCTTTTTCCATCATAAGGGACATAAATTTCTCTATCCGATTCATTTCAATTTCTCCTCGGTAGTTACGTGAAATTAACACTTTACCCTTGAGATCTAGAAAATATAATCCAGAAGCAGACATGATGGTAAACACAATGGAACACACTTATCGGGTATAAAATAATTTATAATCAATAGAAATTAACAAGACAAAAGAGGCAAAAAAAATAGAATAGAAATTGACAAAAATTGATGATGTTGAGATTGGAAAAAAATAAGATTAAGGTTGGGAAGAGAAATTAAAAATCAGAATAGATCAACAGATAGTCAACGAAAATTTTGTAATCATTTGATCTTCTTGTGAGCTTGAACACCTTAAGATCAATATTAATTAAAGAATAACAAAATTTTCTAATCAAAATAATTAAAAATCTAAAAGATAAACAATTGATTCTCTCAGGTTAATGTTACACTTTTAATTCAATTCTCCAATGGGAGGGTCCGAATTCTGGTAGCGCGATTTTCAAATAGAAGAAAAAAAATTTAATCAACTTTTTTTTTCTTCTTTTATTCGTTTTGATTAAATAGAATTTAATTTATACAATTAATTGTTGTAAGTTACAATTTTTCAATGGAAATTTTTTACTTTTCTCCTCTTTCAGTGACAAAGTTGAGTAATGATAATTGATAATAATAATAATGGTAATGTAATTGATCAAAATGGTTAATTGGTGAATTGTTATTCGGTTTGATTGTTTTTTGATGATGATGATGATGATGATGATTAAATTTAATCCATCTCGTCAAAAGTTGCCATCTCAGCTGAATTAAGAAAAACAACTTCTTCAAATTTTCTTTTGGTTGTAATTTTGGTCCAATTGGTGTTTACAGTTAGAATGAAATTTAGAAGGCCAGAAATTAACATTATCAATCCAGCGAAACACAATTGAACATAAACCAATGCTGATGGGACCAATTCATCACAGAATTTATTTAAACGAGAACCAGTAAGAATAAGTAATTGTGTCTCATTTTGTGGTAACTCAATGAACGGCTGGAAAACAAGTAAATTAAGTGAATCTCGAGGTTGATTAATGGAAGACTGATTTGGTTGTACATCAACGTCACTCTCAATTGTATCATTATTGATTGTGGTGGTGGTGGTGGTGGGGTAAGTATTTGCACAGAGGGTTGAAGTAGTATAAGCAGCAAATAAACAAATACCCAAGGTAAGAGTGGCAGCAATTACGACCATCAACAGAATATAATTGACAACGAAAAGTGTTTTAACCACACAATTAGAGGCCGGTGAACATAAATTGTCATAACAATTTGTGGTGAAATTATATCTTGGCCTTTTTTGAGTATTAGTGGTACAACCAATGATTAAATTGATCAGTATAAGTATGGAAACACCAAAACCCAATATGATAACAGCAACTTCCAAATCATTAAACCAAATATATTTCCTATTGAAAAGGTCATACGTCAATTGATCAGAGATAATGGTTGATTGTATTAGAGAATAGCAAATTAATCCAATACCAGTGGAAGACATTGTTATGGCCAAAATGATTGACCAAGGTAAACGAATACATGATTTAAGGCAAGATTTACATCTTAACCATGGACGGCAACCACAACAGGAATTACAATATTCTCGGCGAACTGTTCCAGCTCTATTGATTGAAGAATATGAAATACGAGTTGATCTATTCATGGCTGTTGAGAATAAGAAGAGAGAAACAAGTCTAAATCATATCACAACAAGAAAAGAATAAAAGGTAAAATTATGATTAACCAAAGATAAGAAAGACAAACAGACAAATATTATAATAAAGATGGAGAAGAAGAAGAAAACAAAACCAAAAGAAAATAGGAAAAGATGGAAAAGAAAAGTTTCTCTTGTCAACAGGTAATCCAAAAGTTCGGACGAATATTCTAATCAAATGTAGCACAGTTAGGAAAATTATGTGAGCAGGGGTTGAGAAACAATCAAGGAAAACATGGGAAACTCATAAAATCAACCAACAATTAAAAGATTTTGATGAAAACAATTAACCAAGACAAGAAAACAAAAAGTTGGAAAAAAAAACAAAAACATTTGCTTTTTGTTCGCGACCCCTGGTGGCATTGAAAGGAACTAAATTGAGCGATGAAAATTTTGACGTTGATTGTTGGCTAAATTAGAATTGATTTAAATTCAATTGTTCCGTTTTCTGTTACTGATGTTTTATTTGTTAGACCAGTTGGAACTAAATTAGAGGACATTGAGTGTTGTTTTTTGTTGATTTGATTAGAGAGAGAGAGAGAGAGAGAGATGAGTTTTTGGTAAGAAAAGTTTTCTGATCATCCAAATCGGATTAACATTTAATCAAGCAAATCTGTTAAAAAGGTTGAGTAATTTAAATGAATTAAAGTTCATTTCCGATAAATTAAATCAATTGTGAATTTTTATTTTTCAAATTACTCAAATTATTTGGTTCTTGTAAATGTGAAAACACTGAGAGACAATTAACTAAGATCGGAAGGTAAATAATTTGAAATTAAGATTAATCTTCAAATTGTTTCAAGACAATTTATCCTAAGTCAATATTATAGATTTAATTTAATCATAAACAGTAAATTAAACCATTCATTGAGATGATAGTTTATCAGTTTGATCGAGTTTAAATTGTAATAGTTTAATGGAAACAAAAAATTATCATTGATCAAAACGCGAAAATTGAATGAGCTCCATGAGAGGCCCTTAAATTTGGGTATTGATCAATTAATCATAGATAAATAAAATTTAGATTTAAGATAATCAACAATTTATACTGATGAATGAACAACAATTAAGGAGGGCAAAAATGATTCCGGAAATTCAATGAACTTTAAATGAATAAAGTTCTAAACTTAAAGTGAACTTTTTTTGCTTCGTTTTTGGTCAATCGGTTATCCAATCCATTGGAATCCAATTGATAATCTGGATTAGGATTAAGTTACAATAAGTTGCATTCACTTGATGAAAATAGGATCTACATGAAGATTGATGATTATCTTTGAAATCTATGAATCGATCATCATAATTTAAGTTTATTCTAAATTCATGAGCAGAATTAAGTAGAACAAAAAAGAGAAAGAAAGAAGATTCCAAGTTCTATCTTCTCTTTCTCCCTCGAGTTCGTGAACATCGCAAGAGAGAGAGAGAGAGAGAGAGAGAGATTAAGAAGAGATTATAAAAATTCGAGGATCACTTGATATTTTCATCGAGTTCTAAAAAGAGTCGTGAAAATTTTTCTCCATCATTTTAAGAATTAATTTCTAATCCAAAAGAAAAGAAGAAAATAAAGTTCCAACAAATCAACTGAGTTTAATTTTCCATCTACAAACTTTAAATTATTTCTAGTGATTCGTAATTTACATTTAATTGTTCCAGAAAATCATGTCAACAATCAGCTGGTGGAAAGTCAATACTCCTTCATGTTCACCCGATGAATTAAGTGACATTATAACGGCCCCAAACGGAGGCTATTACACCGTTCCGATTGACCCTTACAATGAAGTCTATCCAAATATCTACCTTGGAGATGGGTAAAAATACTTTCAATTAATACAATTTAAATTGTCACAACAACAGTCATTAATTAACGACCTTAATTTCCTATTTCCTTAACACTATTAACTTGTGACACAGATTAAATGTTCAATCAAGTAAACAAGAAACATTAATTATCCTAACAACTACTAATAATATTTAGGAAAAGTTTTCTAGGTCAAAATTTAAGATGATTTAAAATTAGCTCAGTTGATTGTGATCTAGATAATCAACTTGGGAATTTAATTCATTCATAAAATTCATAGATACAAATTCAAATTTGAAACAATCAATCGTCTTAATCCCAATAATTAATACAACGATTTAAACTCTATGCAACAATTAATACCTTGTAGAGTTTAAAAAGTTGTTTTAATTGTTACCAAAGTTTAACCCTTTACGTTTAATTGTGATGAGACAATTGATTATGATATTTAATTGCATTTTTTTGATTGATTTTATTCGTGGAACAATTTAATTAGCCAAGGTTAGAATTTTTTGTTTACGTTGTTAAATAATTGTTGAAAATTTAGAAATGAAAATAAACTCGACAAGTCAAGGTTTCGAGTTTAAATCGCAACTTAAATTGCTGGTAAATTACATTCTCTTTTTGGCTAATTGCCAAAGTTTATTTAATTTTAATCCTTTTGGATAATCATTGTGAAGTAATTAAGAGAATTACAAGTTTATCCATGATAATCATGAAATTAGAAGAGAAATTAATACGTACCAATGAATCAATTTTTCGTTGTAATTTGTTTTTCTCTTTTAATTGATATTGAATTTTGAACATTCGATAAATTCAGTTATTGGTTTTCTATTTTTATATCGATTACAGAACAACGGCTTTGTGTACTTCGTTACTTCGTAGGACTGGAATAACCCATGTTCTTAATGCTGCTTGTGGTAAAAGTAAATCGCTTAATCTGGTCAATACCAATGAATCATTTTATCGGGATTCTGGAATTAAGTTCATGGGAATTGAAGCACTTGACATGTCCACTTTTCTCCTGTTGAATCATTTTCATGAGGCCGCTGATTTTATCGACTCGGCGTTGACCAGTGGGGGTAAGGTTTATGTCCATTGTCGTCAGGGGATTTCACGATCGGCCACTTTGATTCTCGCCTATTTGATGATTAAGAAAAACTATTCAGCCCAAGAAGCCGTTAGAACGATTCGTCGGCAACGGGACATAATTCCCAATGATGGTTTTCTCAAGCAACTTTGCCTTCTCAACGAGACCTTGTTACTTGACCGCAGGCTATTTGAAAAAACGGAAGCTAAATTATCCTGTTCAACTGATTGTAAACCAACACAATCGGTTTTAATCAAATGAACGCAATCATATTGTTAATTGTATCGAAACATATCGGGTGACCGAAAATGAGTGAGCATCTCACGAACCTTAAGTTTTGGACCCACGTTTCTATACATTTTAAGAGAGTAAATTTGACGCTGAGTCCAAAAATGTTCGACTTTTTTTTCTAGGACGCACGGTTCTCGAGAAATCGAGTGGCCTGACAAAGCGAACCGTTAACTTTGGACTCAAAATTTTTGGTCAAAAGTTATTCTTTTTGACCTATTATCTTATATACCTAAGCTCATCATTATCTGAAGTAAGGTTATTGAGATCCAACATGGCCGAAATCAACGAAAATTGCTCTTTAACTTTCCCATTATAAATTTCTCATAGAGAAAATCGCGATTTTGGCCTTTAAATAAGAACCACAGTTGCACTTGAACTTCGAAAATTTTGAAAAAATTCATCATTTATATTTGATCGATGGCGCTTTCAATGACGTTTGAAATTTTATTCTAGGACCTACCATTCTTGAGATGCTCACTCATTTTCGGTCACCCGATATAAACAAATATACTTCACTAACCTTAAACTGATTTTGTATAAAAAAAACAGCAAATTCATTAAATTATTAATACTTTCAAGTCTAATTGTAAATCTGAAATGATTTGATTAACATCATTTTTACAATTAGTTGAGTTTATCTGTTTAAATTAAGTACAAGTTTAAATTTTGGCTGGAAAAACCATTAATCGTATTGAAAATTGTCTCATATTTATAAATTATCATCAAAATGATAGAAAAACAAAAAATTTTACAACAATTAATTCAGTTAATCGTTGATGGGTCAACATTGATCTTCCCAAATACGTTGAGGGTAAATTATTTTTCCAGTTGGAAGTTGTTGATTTGTTTCTTGATTGTTGTAATTTCGATTACCAGAATAATTGTGAGTGAATCTTATTTGATTTTTTTCGATGGAAGCGATAAGGTCACTTTCGGCTTTCTCCTGTTGAGAAGATGAAAATCCAGAGGATGGAGGATTGGGTGGAGGGAACGTATTGTAAATGGACTGAGATGGACTTTGGGTAAATTCCAGGACGTTTGGTAATATTATATTGGGTCCATGGTTAACTTGACCAGTGGAGATTATGTTAGCTGAATTGGATGGATAAAAGTTTCTCGATTTTCCCATTGAAGAATCAGTTGTATCACCTTCGTATGATGTTGTACTTAAACCTTGACCACCACCACCACCACTTGAACCTCCTTTGCCTGGGGATAGAGCAGTTCTTGAATTGACTTCAGGATTATTGGTTAAATTTGGAATAGGATCTATTTTGGATGGAGCAGGAATCAAATTAAATATGGTCACTCCCATGATGATCAATGCAAAAGACACAAAATAGAGCCAATTAAATTTATAGTTGAATAAGTAGAGACCAATGAGAAGAGCATAGAAATCAGCTGATAACATGGAGATATTAACTGATGTAGCATTTGAAACTTGAAGAACCAAGGGCATTGTGATGTAGAATAGAAGTAAACAAGCAGCAAATCCAAGAATTAACGAGATTTCAATGTATTTATCAAGTTGGAAAAGTTTTTCAACTTGATCTCTTTCAAGAATAGCCAATTGAACTCCACTGATTAGACTACCAAAGAGTCCAATCATACCGAGAAATTCAACAATCGAATAACTTTTAACAACATATTCTTGGGTTACATTGGATATACCATAGAGAGTAGCACCAAGAATACAAAGCATATCACCGAGAAAACGATTCTTGACCTCAGTCTCTTTGGTACTTTCATCGAGATCCGAGTAAATGAGACAACCGATTCCAATGAGGGAAAGGCAAACACCAAGAATATGAACTATTCCATATTGAACTTTAATCCAAAGCCAAGAGAGTAATAAAACCGTTGGTATAGAGAAACAGTCTAACAATTGTATACTGGTCAGTGTAGTGTATTGATAAGCCTTGACCACCAAGAAATTTGCCTCGACATCCATGGCAGCGAGAAGAAAGTATTTCCATCCTCTTGATTTGATTACTTGAAACAAATTGGACTGACCAGATTTAAATGTTAACCAAGTTGTA
Organism: Panonychus citri; assembly: GCF_014898815.1. Lineage (NCBI taxonomy): Eukaryota > Metazoa > Arthropoda > Arachnida > Trombidiformes > Tetranychidae > Panonychus > Panonychus citri. The sequence continues at coordinate 1,834,966 of NW_026515543.1, read as the reverse complement.
AAGATTAAACAAAGTATCAAATAATTAAGGAAACTTTGAGCAGTTGGAATATCGAGATTGTAATTACGTTGAAGTAATTGTGAGGTGATCGCAGTACCACAAAGAAGAAGAGATAAAAATTGTCCGAAAAAAATGGTTCTCCAAATACGAACAAAATCAGGCTTCATGGTGGAAATTGACCCAAAAAAAGATCACCAAGTAAATATTATATTCGCTTTCTATTCAAGGTGATTAAGAGGATAACGAGTAGAAAACCATAAAAAATAATTAATTCCACTGATTAACATGGTAACACAGAGAGAGAAGAGTGTCAATTAAATGATTACAATTGTGTAATTAAACTTGGAAACAATTAACAAGTGAAACACTTAAGGATGAGAGGGAACACACAAAGAGTTGAGATTGAAGATGTAACCAGAAAACATGGAATCTTTTTCTTGTCCCAATGATAATTTAATCTTTTGATTAACTATTGAGATTAACTTTTCTTCTCACGGTTAATTTGATTGATGATTAACTGTAATTAGAAAATAATATTCAATTGTAATTAGAAACATAAACAAACATAAACAAAGAAAAACCTAAGATACTGTTTAGAGATAAAAACAATAACAACAAGGGAAAAAAGAGAGAAAAAAAAGAAAGAGAAAATATTGAAAACAATAATAATTCTATTACATTTGATTTATCGAAACAATTTAACTACAATTATAATCTAAAAGTATATCAGTTAAATTGTTGGCTGTTCGTCAATCAAATTAATTGTTGAATGAGAAACAATCAGATGATCGGGACAAGAGGGCAAAGAGAAAGGGAAAGAGTAATAATTACCAAAGGAATCACATTAATTATGGAAAATGATGTGATCATGATGGAAGATAATCAATAATCAATTGATTGTGATTAAATTGCTGATTGATAATTAGAATTAACAGCGAGTTTCAATAATAGAAATGAATGGTTGGTGTTGTGTGAATGATGAAGATGAAAAGTGTTTGAGAGAGAGAGAGAGAGAGAACGATGATAATATTTATCGAATAGGAAGAAAAATAAGAACAAGAAAAAGATGATGAAGATGATGAAGATGGAGAAATAGATTATAACTGGTCAGTTCTATTTCTAATCAGATGCTGCGTTGACCAGAGAAATGACATATTGTTCATCATTAAGAATGATTTTTTTTTCTCTTCGCAATTCTTATCATATAAATAGATTAATAACCAAGTAATCAGATTACTTAGGTATCGATGACCATGATGATGATGGAGATTGAGATGACCAAGATGATGATGATTCTATGGTTGTTTCTGTTTCTGCTTCTCTCTCATTTACTTGACATTTTATCTGGATAAAAAAGTACAACCAATTGACCACAATTGGGGATGGAAACTAGATTAATGGTTATCTGGTTGGAATAAGATGAAAAGAGATGATAAAACAAGATGAAAATGAGAATATCCTTCAACTGATCATCGAGTTAATTGTATATCATGTTACTTTCACCGAAAGATAATCAAAAAGAATATGAGAAATTAATAAATAACCACAAGATTTGGTAAAATTTGTTTCGCCATAATTTGGATAAAAATCTTTCTTCCTTTCGAAACGAATCAATTTTGATTAATAAAACCAATAGAATTTATCAATTCCCAATCAACATGATTTATACGTTAGATATATAAATTGGACATCGATGAAAATAACGACCAAATCCTTAGAAATAATAATCTAATTTAATTAAATTATGTGAACACTTTGAAATATTGGCTTATAATGGACAATGGTACAAGAATCTTGGGAAAGGGACAACGTCCTTTATATTGGCCAGCCCCGTTATCGATTGCATAAGTCTATCGAATCCGAAACCGAATCCACCTAAAGGGACATTTCCAAATCGACGAATATCCAAATACCTGAATTTGAGAAGAGAAAAATTCTATATAAGTAAAATGGACGATAAAAGTAAAAATTCGATTAGAAAATTACCAATCTAATTCTTCTTTAACTCCTTCGATTTGATCCATTCGAGCTTCTAACAGGTCAATATTATCTTCCCTTAAACTGCCGCCACAAACTTCACCTCCAACAGCGGCCAATAAATCAAAACATAAAGCCTGAAAAAGGGAAAATAATCAGTTGATTAACTAATTTTCCAACAATCAATTGATTTGTCTCACCTTATCTCCTTCTGATTTCATGTAGAAAGGCCTTAATTCAATTGGAAAATGAGTAATGAACAAAGGTTGATGTTCAAAGTACTCAAGTAAAACCATTTCATGATAAGCTGACAAATCTTTTCCATATTCAGCCGGTTGATGATTCTGAATTTTATTGATTAGTTCAATAGCTTCATCGTAAGTTAATCTAATTGAAAATAGTGAGAAAAGAATTGATTAATTATTTGGAAAGGTAAACTTTTCATACGTTCAAATTTACCTTAAGTAACGTCCTGTTAATCGATGAGCGATATCGTATTTAGTTGATTTCCAAACATCGGTCAAATTTTCATTTTTCCTTCGATAAGTTTAGATGAAATTGTCTTCATGATGAACTCAGCTCTGTCCATGAGAGTGTCCAGATTATCCATGAAAGCTTCTTCTACCTCAAACATGGTGAATTCACTTAGATGGCGACGAGATTTGTTTACTTCAGCTCGAAATACTGGTCCCATTGTGTAGACACGAGATAGAGCACTAAGAAGATAATGAGAAGACAATTAAGATGATTGTAAAAGTTAGAAACAATTGACAGAAAATTATACCAAGCAGTAGTTTCGAGATGAAGTTGACCAGATACTGTTAATTTGGCTTTTCCTTTGAAGAAACTTACATCATCGGGATGATCAAGAGGCTGTTAAAGTGGAAAAACGAAATGATTTAGAAATTAGAATGACCGTAAGTGTATCACAATTAAAGGTATTAAGATTAATCATCTCACTCTGATAACGAATGGTTTTGATCCTCCTTCACATTCATTTTTGGTTATAATCGGTGTGGTTACATTGAAAAATCCAATCTCTTTCATGAGAGAGTGAATCTCGTAATTTAAATCACTTCTTAATCGCATCATTGATGCAAATCTAGATGCTCTCGATCTCAGGTGAATATGGTCTCTCATCCCATTCCAATTATCCTTTTTTGAAGTAGCCGGATTAAAGGGATAATCTAAGACATTACATTGACCAATAACTTGGAAATTTTGACAATACAGTTCAACCGGTTGTTCTGGACCTTTACTTTCAACCAATTTACCATGAGCCATGATGGAGGAACCATATTGTGGTTTGATTCCTTCTCTTTCTAATAGTATTGTAGGTACAACAATTTGTATCACCTTGGGCGATAATCCATCACCAATGGACATGAAATGATTTTCTTTAAGGCGCCGATGTGATCTAATCCAACCCTGACATCAAAAGAAAACAGATTCAATTTAATTCCAACCAAATAGATTTCAGATGCAAAAACAAACAAACAAACAAACAAACAACCAACTTACCTTAATTGTTATATTATCATTTAACGATCGATTTAAAGCATCATGTACAGGTAAATTAACTAAATTGTCCACAGGGTCAACTTTGATTGGAGTTAAAGATGATAAATTATATGTTGAGGAAAAACAGACAAGATACTTATTTAAACCTCCAGGAAAAGGTAAACGTTGAACAAGATTTGATCGAACACTGTTAACGATAAACATTGTTACAGAAAAAACAATTAACTTAATTGTTAAAAGAAAATCATTCAAACCAAATTAACTAATCATTTGAATCAAATGAAAACAATAATGAGCAAAAATCATAAACATGTGAGGATGTAAACGTTACCATGGAAACCAAATTGTACGAAATTCAAATTGACATTTCAATGAAAAGATTAAATTGAAAATCGATTAATTATAATTTGATTTATAATTAATGTGAACAATTAAGAGTCATTTTAATTGTGAAAACTTTTATTTTGTTGCAGTGATTAGCTGATTAGCTGATTAATTAATATTGGAAGAGTAAAATTTTCATTTTTAAATGAAAATTGAATGAAAGTAAATCAAGCCAATCAACTAATTGTTTGTAATGGAAATAAATTAGTTATTAATAGTTAATCAGTTTGCCCAGGATGTAGATTTGAGTTAGTATTGTTGTTAAATAAATTGTAATTGTAATTGATCAACATTTCTAAATTTGGTTTACTAACAAAATGTTCAAAAAGATGAGCAATTAAATTTGTTTCGGTTGATAGATTCATTTGGATTAACAAGTTAATAGAGTTGGTTAATTGTTGGCTTTTTAATTTGATTGGGAATTGAAAATTAACTGTCCAATAGAAGTGGCAAAGTGAAGACCCGAAGAAGATGAGGATGACCAAAAGAATTAGAATTAATTGTAACCTTATGAAAGGTTAATCAAATTCGAACCACACAAATTTATTCTAATAACATGTTCTATTATTCAGTTTTATCATCATTCTCATCATCATCTTCTTTATTTTTCTCTTTCTTTTACAATTAAATTGTTCGAATCAACCATCATACATATTCAACATGAACTCAATTCCAATTGAAATGCTCATGATTCAAGAAGAGAGACAGAGAGAAATAGAAATAAAAATAAATTCGAAATAAAAATTTCACTTCGATCGATAGATTAAAGTTCTGTATCATGAAGAAAACCACCACCACCACCACCACCATCTTCATCTTCATCTTCATCTTCATCTTCATCTTCAACAACATTATGCTAATTGATCTTTTTAAAAACAAAACTAACAATCAACTGGAAGAAAAAAAAAGTAAAAGTTCAACTCGATCGATCACCAAGTTACCTGAAGAAAAAGTTCTAACACATTCGATAATTGGCTTGATTTACCTTTGAGTTATCATGGTAATTCCCACACCCAAACTGCACCACCTCGAACAGAGCATTTCATCATCCACCGAATTAGAATTAATGTTCACCCATTAACAATTGTCTCCCAATTAACAATCACAATTATCTGACTAATCAACTATTTACCTTTGGTAAAGATTAACATGATTTTCATCCTCATCTTCAACTGAATTACTTTGTATATATAAATTGAGGCTGTTTAAATGATCAACAATATAAACATGATGATGATGATAAATATCATCACGACTTCAATGTCAATATAAGGAAAACAAAATAATAGACTCAAGCCTAAGGTATATACTCATAGACAATCAATGTAAACATACAAGGTGATGAAAAAAATGAACTGAATTCACCTTCATCTTTAATCATCTCTGGTTACCACAATTAACTTTCAACAATTTACAATTGAAAGATTGTCCAATTTTTATGGTTTAATTGAACGCGAAAAATTAAATCTCTAAACATGAATCATTCTAACTAATTGTTCAATAAAATGATTATCAAACAACAATTAACTGTTAGTTGATTAACAGCAACAACAACAAGAGCAATTAATTCATGTTAACATATGAAAATCAATTTACCATATTGAAAGTTTATGGTTACAGTTAATTAATAAATCTCTGACTGATTAATATTCACTCTCTCTCTATTTCCATGATTCCCTTTTTACAATTAAGGGTTGATTGTAATTAATTAACAGGAAAACAGAGACTGGATTTAGTTTGTATCAGTATTAGTATTACAATGTCAAAATTGATCAAAATTTTCATCATTAATCAAGATCAACTTATCAAATTCATATATGTTTCTAAATTATTTCAATTTAGTTTCATGATTAACATGATTTTCACCCAACAATCAACATAATCCAAACCCTATTCAGCTGATCAACACCATGAACAATTTTTCAGACTCTCAATCAGAATCACAATTTGTTTATTTATCTGTAAATTGATCAACCAACTGAAATAAATTCACAATCTCATGTTGACAGATTTTAATCAACATCATCAACCAATTTATTTATGTCAGAAATCAATGTTAGTGTTAATAATTTGGTGTTTAAAACAAACTAGAGACAATCAGTATGATTAATTTGAGGGAAGAAAAAAAAAATTAAACTAATGAGTTTTCATGGAAGATTATTTTACAAATGATTTTTAACCATGAAAAGAGGAAACGGAAATGATGCTGATCATCATTTTGCATGGTGATAGTAATGATGATAAAGATTCTGGTTTTGGATACATAAAAATGAAAGATGAATTCAAAGGTTATACATCATTTTTTTTACGGAGAAAAGTGTTGGGGGAGAGTGGGAATATATTGTATACATGAATTGGACTTTACTCTTCTGGAAGAGAGAGATGAAGATGAGGATGAGGATGAACTGAAATTTGAAAAGAATCAGAGAAGAAGAAGAAGAAGAGAGAAAAAAAGACATGGAAAAGATTGAAAGATGGAAAAAGAGAAGAAGAAAAAAAAGTGAAAAAGAATTTGAAAAATAATAATAATATTGTTGATGGAGAAGAAGATGAAAAAGATGAGGATGATCAAGAATCAACAAAAATATTTTGGGTTGAACATCTTTCTCTCTCTCTTTTCTTCATCATTATCATCCTTCTCATCAGTAGCATCATCATTCTTTGCCTCATTTCTCTCACATTATCATCATCTCACACACATGAACAACACTCAGTCACTCAATCACTTACTCTTTCATTTGGTGTAAAGCTTTTGAACATAAAAAGTACGAGTGTGTCCCAGTTACATTAAAGCAAATCCAAAGAGATGAGGAAAAAGATGAGGAAGATGAGGAAGGTGGGAGAAAGATAATAATAATAAATGAATGAATGAATGGAAAACCAAGGGAAAGATGATGATGATGATGATGAAAAAGGGAATGAAAGAGGAGAAGATGATAAAGAGAGAGAAATTAGATCGATTTTTGTCCAGAATGAAGATGAAGATGATACTCTTATAAATGTTTTTCCAATGTTAGTCTTTTGTTTCCTTTTCTTTTGCCTTTTTCATCCTCATCTTCATCATGATGATCGTCATGTTTTTGTATCATCAAGATGAGGATGAGAGAGACGTTAAGACAAACACGATTCCAATGGCAGCCTCATAATACTGGGATGAAACTGATGATGATGATGATAACGGTAGTGGTGAAAGAGAGGAAGAGGAAAATGTTGAATACTTGAATACACACCTTATCCTCTTCCACCTCCTTCCTCCCACCGCCAGAATTATCAATGGAAAAGGATATAACGGGATTATCATCATCATCTCAACCCAAAGGAAAATGTGACAATTTATGATTACACTTTAGGAAGACAAAAACAACAACATAGAAAATCATCTTATCTATTATATTGAATTCTCGGTGTATTCACTGATACTATTTAAGAATCACTTTCATCTTATTTTTTTTTATCTTCATCTTCTTACTTGTAATATTTATCTTCCATTACATCACCATTATCATCATCATCATCTTAAGATGATGAGGCAAAAACAACAACAACATCTCTTAAATCATCATCTTAGATTTAACCTTCTCAATCAAATCAATTTACCAATCAAAATGATGATAAACTAATCAATATCTTGCATTATATCATATATAATGTTTTCCCTGTTATTTATACTGACCATTGTCCAGTTATTATTTTTATTGCTGGTATCACAATTAACTCGGTGACAGTGACAGTGACAATAATAACAAATGATAATATTTACAAACATTTATCTTATCCATTGATTGTTATCATGTTGTGTTAGTTTATCATTTTTTGATTGTGAATATGGATTAATTTTACCGTTGATAGGATATTATATTAATTTAAAATCAAGGCAAGTAATTAGTTTATTGTCAAAATAATTCTGGTTAATAATCAAGGATGATTGACTTTTCCTGATGGTTCAATATTGGTTTGGAGATGAACAAAAAAGGGAAACAACAACAATGCTCTTGGATGATATTGTCAATTTCAATCTCATTGGGAAGAGGAGGATGAGAAGAGAGAGAGAGAGAGAGAATGGAGGATGATGAGGATGAGGATGAGGAAGATGTTGCTGCGTGAATCAGATGAAAAAAAAGAGGAGGAAGATGGAGATAGAGTAAAGGGAGAGATCGAAGCTTAAGAAAATAATGAGATTAAGGGTTAGTGTTTGGACTCTTATATGTACTTTTTTGTTCCTCTTGTTGATTTCGCCCCCTGACACAAATTAGCTAATCATTTTAACTTTAAAGAGAGAGAGAGAGACGAAGATGAAAAAAGAGAAAGAGACAAAGACCAGAGTGGAAGAAGATGAGGATGATGAGTGTTTCTGAGTGGTTCTCAATGTTATTATTATAATGACGATAATAATAACAGTAAACTATCTTACCCACTTCGATATCCCCCCTAACATTGTAAAAAGAATGAGAGAATGAGAGAGAGAGAGAGAGAGAGAGAGAGAGAGAGAGAGAGATGAAGTAGGAGGAAGGATGAAGATGAGAGGAGGAGGAAGACTTGACAGTGAAAGATTGGGAAAAAGTGTATATTTCAGGTTACAAGGGTGAAATAGTTATTTCCCTATGGAATTAAAATACACTATTCCAATCTTTATTTTATCATCTTTCTCTCTCATCTCCATCTCCATCTCCATCCTCATCCTCATCATCTTCATCCTCATCTTCATACATATAAATGTTTTATGCAAAAGGACAAGAACCCTAACCTGACGAAACCTATTAAGTTAATCAATCAGTTTTGTTCATCATTAATACACTAACATTGTTTTCATACTACTAAATTAACCTTAATTCAGTATGAATATAACAATTTAAATCATCTTAATAACTATACAATTTACAACTTTAATCAACGAAACAATACAACTAATTGCTCAATAATTATTCATTTGATTGCTGAAATAAATTGTCCTAACATATTGATCATTGTTAAAATATTTTCATTCATTGGTGTTAATTTATATACATGACAATTTAAATAAATTGTTGACAATTACCCTTAGGGCTTTTATATTAATATGATTCATTTTGTTTTACTTTATTTTTCCTCATCATTTAATAAATTGTTTTGTTAATAATTTTGATCATGTAACTAACTTATTATCATGATTCAATATCAACTGATCATGTTGATTGTGATTTGTGTTAATCATTAATCATCGAGGAAAAATTTAATCCATTGATTGGATTTTCATCATTCTGATCAATAATAAAACCCTAAGGCTGTTAAAATTATTTGATTGATTATCAGGCAAACAATTAAGGTCAAACCACAATTAGGATTATTAATCTGTTAATCATTAATATCATAAGTTATCAACATTGATTAACAGTTGATTACAATCAGTTGATCATTTTTTTAAAAAAAAATCATATCAGTTAATCAATGAAACATCAATAATAATAAACAACAATCAATTTCCAACCAGTACAAATTCAAACAATTAACTAATATCAACTTTTGATAATTTATAATGATGTTAATCATAATTTAACCTTGACTTGATCACCAATTAACAGGAAACCCAATTAATTGTGAACAGGAAATTTAATTAACACACATTAATGAGAAAAGATTTCCTGACTTTCACTCTAATTGTAATAATACAATTTTCTCAATTAACTTAATTGTTAATCTTTTTTTTTGCTGCTTTTCATTGATCATCATTTTCCCCTTTTAAATTAATCATCTAATTGTAAACAGTTTTTGATGAACACAATCAATTTTCAAATGATAATATTAATTGTTTACCATTTTTAGGTTCATTGACTTTCCCTTCAATTGATTGTACTGATTAGTTGATTATGATTGATATTAAATTGATATAAACTTTTTTTTCCTCAACACTAATTAATTGATCAGATATTACAAATTAAATGCGATCATGAAAAGTTAATTGTAACAATATAATAATAGTATAATGATCAATTTTTTTTTCATGGATTGTTTCATAATATCATCAACATGATTTACCTGGGAACAACAATCAACTAAATGTTACTCATCATCATCAAAATTTGATAACAATCAACAATTTATTTTCACCAATGATATTGAACAGTTACCATGAAACCCTCAGGTAGTAACTTCATGATAATATCAACATGAAATCTGAATCCAAGATTCATTCTTGTTCAATCTCATATTTTCAATCTATCAATTTGTTTTCAGGGTAAATTGATGATGAATGAAGATTGAAAGTTGATCATCATCATCAGGATCAAGTTCCCCTTGACAGGTAACCTTTTGTTAGTTTTTAGAACCAGAAAAGTTAAACAATTAAGAAAATCTATTCTTTGAAAAGTTGATTGTTGTAAATTTATCCTTCCATTTACTCAGTGATTAGTGTAAACAATCAGATTAATACACTATCAGTGAAACAATTTAACTAATCAGAGGCTGTTCCCAATGTGATAACAGTAAAAAACACCGATGACTATTTTTTATCATCTTGTTTATGTTACACCTCAACTCCACACAATTCCCACCTTAGACTATCATCCTCATCCTCATCCTCATCATCATGGTAATAATGATGAGGATGATCAACAAATAACTCTTAAGATGATGAAGAAGCTGCGATAAAAATTGAATCCATGAATCACGCCCTTTACCGTCTTCCTTTTCATTCCCAGTTGACTCCCTGTTGATGATAAATTTTATCATCATCCATCCATCCTCCATCTTCCATCCTTCATCATCATCATCATCTTCATCATGCTTACATTTTTTTATATCCTGTTCATGGTTATCATTCATATCTAAAAGTAGCAGTCTTACCTTAAACCAATCAATTATCAATAACAAACAACATGAAAGTTATCATCATTATCATCATCTTTTAGTACCTCATCATCATCATCATTATCATCATTGGTTATTATTGTTATGACTGTTGTTATTATCATCATGTGTCTATTTGAATTGGTTGGTTGATTTTGTGTCCACCATGAAAAATGATGTTATTTTTACATGAAAACAATTTGTTGTTTTTTTTTCATCTTATCATATGATGATGATGATGATGATGTATAATAAAGGTAATGATAACAATACGTATCATCACATTAATTTTATTCATGATGATGGTTTTTCATCATCATCTGTAACTAAATTAACAACAATTCAATATTAAACCATTATAACCAAAAGGAGGGACAATAAGTTTACAAATATTAATGGATGAAAATTGAATACAATAGTTTTTATTCAGGGAAAATAATAATAATATGATTGAACCTGAAGCTCATTTGAATTAATTTGAAAATTTCATTCAATTTTTAAGCTTTAATCATCAAAACAGAAATTAATTATTCAACCATGATGGTTAATCATTATGGTAATTGATTCACAGGCTAAACAATTTGCTTAATAGTTAACAAGGTTTCATGATATATTGATATTATTTATAATATTTCAAGGCGAATATGGAAAAATATTTTCATCCGAAAAAAAAGTTTCTCATCTTATGAAAATGTCTCCATCGATTCTGATACATGATAATATTCAATCAACTCATGATGATAATGATTCAGTCAACTTGAAGGGTTTACATGAGTGAGAGAGAGAGAGAGAGAGAGAGAGTTAAAATTCTGATTCCAATGGAGATTTAAGTTCCAATTCTGCTTTTACATGAAACTTTTCCTCATCTCCGTGTTTCAATTCATGTTCAGTCATCATGATAATCATATTTCATGATATATATTTGTGTATATATTATGTTATTAAATTAGATGTATTTTAATATACACAAACTATTAAATGTTTGGGAGTGTAAAGGAAAAGGTGAAAAAAAAATATTTAGAACTTTTTTTATTTCAAATTCGAAGAGGAAAAAAAGTTCCAATTTTTTTTCTCTGATTTTCCTTCAAATTGAAGTAATATTTTTTTTTCTCTATTCTCAAAATATTCGTGACTTTTAACACGATATTTTCTTGTTCCCACTCCCACTCCCATTCTCACCACCATCACCTACTTTTCCCACTCCCTGTTATCCTTATGTTGATAATATCATTTTGTTACTTTGATTGTAATTTAATTGTAACTGTTTCTTTCCACTGATTTAACATTTTATTCACTAATCATTTGCGATTCATTAACATGAGTATTTCTTGTTTACCAACAAATTTATTTGAAACAATCATCTAATTGTAAATGATTACGTTAATTGGTTTAATACATGTTGATTATTGAAAAAACTTTTAAGATAATCAATAAGTTGATTACAATATAATTTGAATGATCAGTTGTATTATCTAAACGGTTCAAGTCAATTTTCATGATTACAACACGTTCCAAGTGATGTTGATAATAATTGAGATTCAGTGGCACGTAAATACAGAGTCTTGCATAACCATGATGATGAGAAAAAGGTAAGAAAAGGTAATAAAAGTGAGACTTATCTTCCTCATCCTTTTGTTCATCTTCTTCATAGGAAAAAAAGGTAATAATAATAACCATAAATATCAATGTTCCATGTGATCAACAATCAACTTGCTCTAAGCTATTTAAATGGTAGATAACATGGAGACTATGAGGATAATGGGAGTTGGATGAGGATGATGATAATGATGATGATATAAGGAAGATATATTATTATCATGGAAGAAGAAAAAAAAATTTTATATTCCAATTTTATCTTCCCATTAACATATGGTTCGATTTTTGTGATGACAAAGAATCACATTGATGATGATTGAGTCAATTTAAAAGGAGAAGATGAAAATTGTCTCCATCATCATCATTATCATCATCATAAAGAAAAGTATCATTATCATTATCACCTTCATCTTAATCTTGATCAAGGAACAAAAATTCAATAGAAAAACTTAAAGTACCGTAAACTTTGTATCTATTTTTTTTTTGGGTTCATCTTCCTCATTTATCCTCATCATTTTCCTTGGTTTCCATGGTTACCATAGCATCATCATCATCATCTCCATCAGAATCATCTTCTTCCTCTTGTTCATGTTTCCTTTTTGTTTTCTCATCTTCTTTTTATCTTCACCTTTATCATCCACTTCTTACCTGGAAATTTGGTTTCCTTTTGTTTCCTATTCTTACCTGAGACTAATGATTATTATATTATTTTTATCAACAAAAACTTTTCCAACAGAATCTAAATTAAATTAAATCATCCAACTCATCATCATTAATATCATCATCATCATCATCATCATCATCATCATCATCATCATCATCATCATCATCATCATCATCAGAGGGTAATGATGATATCTTTCAAATCATATTAAGGATTAAACCAGATACAAACTTATCCAGTTTGAGTTAATTTTTAGCAATTTAATTGTAACATGATTATGATTACAATGAACATTTGACCAATTAAATAATGACCATGATAATTGTAAACAAAATAATTACGGTTTTACAAACTAAATTAAGGTTTAAATTGTTAACGCATTGCAATAATAATTTAATATTAATAACTTTGTGGTGGCAATTTAATCAAAGTTTTTTTTTCACTCTCACTCTCTTTGATTGTTGTTACAATTCATTTAACTGATTTAGTAAATAAAATAATCATCAAGTAAATGACAATCAGCTAAGATCTCAATCAAATTAAGTATTTTTTTTCCTGCTGATCAAATCACTTGGTTCTGGTCAATACAAACTGTATAATGTGTTGGTCATTTTTTTTATTATTACAAAATCTTGCACAATGTTTATCATTATCATTGTTGACATTTTTTCATCGCCATCATCATCATCATGGAAAGATGATAATGGAAGATAAAATTTGAGCGAAGAAAAATTCTAAACAAAGTTCTGAGTACTGAGAGAGAGAGAGAGAGAGAGAGAGAGAGGGAAAAAGTTCTAACCATTAGAACTTTTCGAACTCGACATGAAAAACATTCCATGTAACAATGAAGCCAGAAAGTAATTTAATTCAATTGTAAAGTTGGAGAAAAAAAATTCTAAGCAAACAACAATCAAGAGAAACATAAATATACACATGACAATGATTTACAATTACGAATCAACAATTTAAATCACAATCAAAAAGACGATAATGTAATATAAGAAATGGAATAGCAAAAAAGTTATTCATCTTGTTGTTCAGTTGTAAATCTAAATCTTTGGGATTTCAGATTCACAATTTTGATTGTGATTTGTTTCATTATATTTCCATGATAATTAACATGATCATGATGATACTTGTGAATCTTTTGATCTGTAAATTTAGTTGATGATGATGATTAAGTTTCCCAAGGTGTCAAGTTTGAATTTAAGGTTGAAATGATCTGTTAATCTATTACACATGAAATAATATGTTGACATGAAAATGTTGAAAATATACAAAAGGTTGAAGATAATATGAAACCACAGGAAGATGATGATGATTATGATGATAAATCAAATTGTTTTAGTAACATTTAAATTAGGATAGATTGTTATATTTTCCCATGAAAACAATAGTAACTAAGGCGAGGTGATGGAAGTGGCTGAGTTCAGGGAGATTGGAAACATTTTTCATGGCTCCATATCAATGAATGAATATACTACACACACACATGTAAATAAATCGTATTTATATTAATCTGAATGAAGAAAAAAAAAGTTCATTTGTTATTGTAACATTTTCTCAGCACCAATTTCCATCATCATCACCATGAATCTTTCTCATATGATAGGAAATAAACTGAATCAAAGTTTCACTTTAAACCGGAATAGGAAATGGTTTTGTTTTCAATCACAATTAACTGATTGTAATTCATTTTGATTTTGACACAAATCTCGTTATTATAATTTATTCTGGTTCTTGATTCCCAATCGATTCCTTGATTCAGTTTTCTTTAATTGCTCATATCCAATCAGCTTTCAGATGATTGTTACCATGTAAATGATGATGAATTATTGATCATCAGGATGAATTGAAATTCTTAAAGATTTTCACAAACTAACAATGAGATGAAAATAATGATATGACTTTTGATATTGAAGATTATCATCCTTATCATCCTCATCTTTTTCCATGGTTCAACCAACAATATGGATCAATGAGTTTTCCTTATCATTTGTTCAACATACTTTTTATCAATCTAACCTTTTACCTTCCCTTTATCAACCCACTCACCACCCATTGCCTTTTATCATCTTTATCATCCTCATCCCCTTTCTTTTTCTCTTTCTTTTTCTTTTTTTCTTTCAACCAGAATCTTTGACACTTTTTTTTTCTTCTTTTTTTCTGTTGACTTTTCATCTCTTGTAACATCTTCATCTTCATGAAACATGTTACCATGAAATCCAAACACATCCAATGTTAAACTTCAATTTCTTTTCTCAATCATCAATTTTAATCACTAATCAGTTGGTGTTCGTCACAATTAACTTGGATTAATTTGGATGATCAACATAAATTCAATTGGAAGAGAAACAAAATTATCGATTGGATTTTTTTCGATATCATTTTCTACCTGAAGTATCATCATCTTAAAGAGAAAAGGTCTAGACAATATAATTCAACAATTTACAGTCAATGAACTTGATTGTTACTTGATTGTTGTAACAATTTACCATTATTTGTACTCTTCTAGTGCAACAATTAACAATAATCTTGACAATCTCAATCGCAATGGTAACAAAATTATACTAATTGTCATTTGAAAGTTGATCTCTCATCAGATTATCTTATTGATAAAAAAAAACACGAAATCAAATCAAATCAATTCAAGTGTAAAATCATCAACAATCAATTGATTGAGAGTAACAATCAACTTATCATCTTCAACCTCCTTTTCATCATCATCATCATCATCATAATCTTCATCATCATGTCTTAACAATCTGTTACAATATTGATTGTGATTTATCAACATTTAATCTGACAATTTAAAATGAAAACTGATTATCACAAAACCCGTTGAAGAAATTAAAAGTTAACCAAACAATCAGTTGACAATTAGTAACAACATCAACAGTCAAAATGAATTAAATTGTTGTTGTTACACTTTTTAAATCACAAACAATTGCACATTAATCAAATTACTAAATCAAATGATGCAACAAACAAAAGTGAATCAAATCAACAATCAAAATTACTCTCATTGATTGTAATAAGATGAAACAATTAGCAAGAGAAGATGTAAAATATAAATTAAGTTGATTATGATTAAACTAAATTATGTTAATCAAAATGATTAAATTAAAAAGTAATTAAAATAAATCACATTCAACTTTTATTTTCTAAAAGTTTTCAAAAACAAAGTTTGAATAATTTTGAGAATGATAATCAATTTGATTCCCACGATGATGATAACCATTGTTTAGTTAATCATGATTAACCATCTTAATCATGCAAAGAAATCATTAACAATCGGAAAGGTTGAAAGTTAAATTGTTACAATTAGTTTGGTTAAAGTTTCCGGGTTTCTCTTGTTATTTGATTGCTCCATTGGAGCAAATTACCTGGAGAGGAAAAAAAAATTGAAACAGAAATGAAGGTTAATCATTCAAATGATATTGATGATTTAATGATTGTTGTTGATGATGATTATTGTATTTCATTTGTTGATTAAGGCTTAATATGTATTCCTAGCGATGATGATGAGGATGATGGGTGGATGATGATGATGATTAACAGGAAATTTGAAATCAATCCAATCGCCTCTTTACCATTCATCTTGAATCATCTCACGTTATTATCATCATATTATCAACAATTCTGATGAGAAGAATGTTCAAATAATATTATTAAGGTTATGATGATAATGGAAGATGAAGATGATAAGTTATTATTCTCTTAATATACAAAGGAAACCCTTTCTTTTTACATTTATCTTCCTCTTTCTTTTCGGCCCTGCAATTGTTTATTTCAACTCGAAACTTGAGTGTGAATTATATTAATATTATGTACCTTTGTTACTTCCGGGTATTAGGATAGATTGTGAGAGAGTCAGTGTGGTTTAGATGTTGATTTGAGGGTTGAAGATGTTGGCAAGATGAAGGTTTTTGTCAGGGAGGTGATGCTGATGATGATGAGGCAAGGATGATAAGGATGAGGAGGTTTACCTTTATTTTTGTGATTCTTTTATCATCCATTTTCAATGTGTGTGTTTCCGCTTCCAAGTTTCCGGATTAATCTAATGATACAAGTGATGATGATAATATTAATGATGAAGTGAATTCATGATGATAATGATAATATTGATGGTTGGGTGGGTGAAGGGAAGGGATTGTGTGTGGATTCCTTATATTCACAGTTAGAGTTTTGAAAGGATTTCGAATTTTTTTTTATCTTCATTTTCTCCTATTAAAATTTCATCTAACAATGAGAAGAAGATGATGATGATAATGATTATGATGAAAGAGAATTTGAAAAATTTCATCTTCTTCCGGATTTGTTGTTCTTCCTTTTCATGATAAAGTTATCTAGTGAGCATTTATATATCATAATAATCATCCTCATCCTCATCTTTATCATCAATCGATTCAAATTGTGATGATATTGATTTTTATCAATATCATGGAAGATGATTAAAGGTGCTCATCATCATCATCGTAATTCAATGTTATCTTTCATTAATGAAAATCTCCAAATGAGATGAAATTGATGAAGAAGATTATTATTATTATTATTAACCATCATGATGGTAGAAGATGAAATTTTCAATAGTAAATGATGATTAGGTAAAAGTTAACATGATGATTTTCATGTAAGTAGGAAGATGAATAAAATTAATGATGATAAAAAGATGATGATTATCATTTTACTTGATGATCATCTTAAGTAATCAGAAGCAATTTAGATTTAAATATTTAATGTGAATGGTCAAGACACTTTTGTAATGATGAGCATGAGGTAAACATTAGGATAACATTTTACTATCATGATTATTATCATTATCATGTTAAGATTAACTTTGATTTGATTTTAATGTTATCACGTAGCATCATCATCAACCAAGAGTAACAGTTAAATATTTAATCAAGACAATCAACCATAATAATAAATGAACAGATAAAAGTAAGAGGAAAAAACAACAACAACAATTAAGAAAAGCAAAAATGATCGAGAAAGTAATTTAGTTAATGGTTGAAAATGCGAAATTGAAAATTTGTTGTTTCTTATTTTTAATTCACTTTCTTTGGAGTAAATTGTGATGATGATGATTTAGTTTTCTGAGTGTTTGGTGTATGCAGAATCTATTGAATTAACTGATGAAGATGATGGTAAAGTGGGTGAATGGATGATGATGAAGATGATAAGAAAGACAAAGGAAAGAGATGAGAGTAAACAAAAAAAAAAGAGAGAGAGAGAGAGAAAAGAAAAAAATTATTAAAAGTTAGATATCAGAGGAATAGCTTGAAGCGTGACTTGGTGAAGATGAGGATGAGGATGAGGATGAGGATGAGGATGGTGTAGATGGGATGGAGGAGGAAGATGAAGATGATAAAGTTGTTAGAGTTTAGGTTAAGGTTTGGACTGGAAGATGGAGACCGATTGAAAGGACATTTAGATGATGATGATGAGAATAAAGATGAAGAAATAAAATCGATGAAAATGTTTTTTTTTCCTTTCTTTTTTCTCTTGTCGTCCTTTTTATCTTCCTCTTTCAATCTAATTCATGTTCGAATTCAGATTCTGGATAGTGTATCATGCTCTGTTTACTTTGATTCTTTCATTCAGATTGATTTGATTGAACATTTATCAGTTCTAACTGATTGTTATCCTCGGAAAAACCGCAAAATCCTTGAGACTGTAGCATCTTTTTATCATCTTCTTAATCATTATCATCTCAGTTAATCAGTAATCATCTTTACACTGATTAATCAATGAATAACCTTGATGAAATTTTCAGATTCACGATTTAATAATAAGTATAAATTGTGATAACAATGAATTTGGGTTTAATTTAATTTCTTTATCTCTTTCCTCTTTCTTACTCTTGATTCTTTGATTATGAACATGATGATGATTATAATGATAAAGATGAAGATGAAAGTGATTTTTATATAATATTCATCTTCTTTCATTCTGATGATGCTGATGAAGATGAAGAAGAAGAAGAAAAGTTTATCATCATCGTTGCTTTTTATCAACAATTGTTACATCAACATAATCTTCATCATCTTCTTGTTCATCATTTTTCTTTGTACTTTTTTTGTTGTTGTCCCTCATCATCATCATCATCTTCTTCATCATCATTGGTGATGAACACGCTTGTGTGAAGGGAAGAAGATGAAAAGAGGAAGATAAATATATAGTAATAATAACAGTAGTGGGTGAGAGATGAGATGAAGGAGGAGGAGGTGGAAGGAGGAGAAAAGTTTGTCGAGCTGAAAACTAGCTCAAGGGAAAAAAGGAAAAGGAAGTTAAATGAAGGAGTAATACAGAAGAAGAAGAAGAAAAAGAAGATGATGATGATGATGATGCAGTAAAAGATGAGGAAGAAAAAGGAAAAGAGAGATGAGAAAGAGAATTTTTTTCTATAAGATTAAATAAATGAGAAGGGGAGAGATAGAAGATGATGGGAATTGATGCCGGTTTTTGGTTAGAATGAAAGAGGAACAGCCAAAGAGAGAGAGAGAGAGAGAGAGAGAGAGATGAGGATGATGTGAAATAAAGATGAGAAAGGAAAAGAGAGTAATGAAGATGATTTAGAAAGGGAAAAATCGATAGAGAAAAAATTTATAACAAAGAAGCATCTTTCGAGTCGTCTCCATGATATTTTATCACTCCCTTCATCATCTTCATCCTCATCTTTATCATACTCATACTTACACACACATACTCTCTCTCTCTCTCTTCTTTATCATCCTCTTCCTTTTTGGAGACTTTCATCTGATGCTTCTGTTTGAAATACTTCAGATAACTTTAGTCTCTCGGCTTGTAAGCATCAATTTACAATTTCCAACAAAACTACTTACACTTTCCTTCAGCATCCTCATCACTTTTTCAGTTTATATCTTTTTTCACTCCCACTGATACACAGAAATCAAAAACCATCATGAATGTTACTCCTTTCATTTTGTTTTGTTTTCCGCTCTCTCACCGAGATCCTCTTTCTTTTCTCTCTCTCTTTTTCTTATTCAATTTTCTTCGTAATCATCACAATTTATCCGAATGTTTTATCTCTTGGAATCATCGAAATTAAAAGATTTTATCAAGAGAAAATTGTTATTCTCCCTCATACCCCTCTCTCTCTCATTCTCATTCTCTCTCTCTCTTTCTCTCTCTGTCACTCTCTTGTCATTGGATTTGATGAGAGGAAATCAAGGAGCTACTTAAATGAGAAATTATGATTTTTTACGAAAAATTTTCATCATTTTTTCTCTCTCATCTTAATAATCCTAATCATCGTCATCGATATTTAAATGATAATAATCATCATCAAGGGTATGATATTTTTTTATTTTCTCCATATTCTGATTCCACTTTATCCAAAATCCTCTTTCATTTTTCTTGTTTCTCTTTCTTTCTCCTCTCTGTCTCATTTCTCTTTCTTTTTAGCATCAATCTCTTCCCCTCTTTCTAATACTACAACTTGCTCCATCCTCATCTTCATCACTTTTCATCCTCATCACTTTCCTATAAAAATCCTTCTTTCTCTCTTCCCTCCCTTCAAATTCACTTGCTCTTTCTCTTTCTCTCTCTCTCTCTCTCTTTGTCTCCCACTTTTTTCTCTCGTATTTCCAACATTTTCTTCATCAGCATCACCTTCATCTTCATCCTTCCGCCATTTTCCTTTATTCTTGCCAATATACTAACCATTTCTACTCGAACCATTTTGCTTGTTTTAACTCCTTCCCTACTATTTCACTCCAACAATTTAATTCACTAATCAACACCTTAAAGAAAATTATTTCCCTTTAATCCCTATGCAACATTAGAGTTTAAAAGACTAAATTCAAATTGGATCATCAAACACAATCCAAAATCCTTTATCCGGCTAATCTTTTAATCCAAACGATCAGGAAATCGAAAATTCCAATTCTAAATCCAATCCTTTATTCGAGTAAAACTTTTCTCGATCTAATTCATTCATCATCTCTCTCTCTCTCAGTTTCTAAATCATTAAGTGATCATCTTCATCTTTAACTAATTATAATTTGTGATTGTAATTAACTATCGACAATTAATGAACCAACTTTTTTGTTCGGTTCGAATTCAATTTGCTCGATTTTCGTTTCAGTGAATTTTTTCTCTCTCTCTCTACGAAATCTAATCACATCATCTATTCAATGTTTTCTCTCTCGTAAATTGATTGAATTAATTAGTGAATTTTGTTGAGTTCAATTGTTGATTCGCTAATTGTGGCAATTAATCATTTCTCAAACAATTTTCCAATGTTCCTTCATCTCCTTATCATTTCCGCTGTCCAGACAGATTATTGTTTAAATGACCTGGACGGAGAACTGATAAGGGCAAGTGGGGACAATTAACAGCAATTAATTCAATACAATTTCGATAATCAACTAATTACAAGAAAAACCAGCTAATTACCAAGCGTAATAAGTTATTTCCTTTTGGACCGAATCGAAAATGTTTCTCTCTTTCTCTCTGTAAAATCAACTCCAATTATCATCGAATAACAAAAAAAAAGCTAACCAACTAATTAATTAATCGAAAATAAATAATAACAATTAAAAAACAACCACAAATGAAAATCCATCATTTCTAATTCTTAATTTAGCTTATCAATTAGAAATAGAATTAACTTTCTACCAAAGAACAATCAAAATCGATTGTTAGGTTTTCTTTTTATCCAACGATGGAAAAAAAGGTAAATTAATTGATTACTTTTCTTTCCAATTTCAGATTATACAAGAAAAAGAAAATGTTTCAAGGCAAATTGTAAAAGAAAATCAAGTTAATTGTTGATTTATTGTCTTTGGAATCAAATTATTGTACAGATTACAGGTTGAGTTCTATGATCATAGATGGCGTTGTTTTCGATTGATGAGTGACATCTACCGGTTGGAATAAGAGTATTTGGTTAATTGTGATTTTGAACGAAAATTAAATTTGATTAGGAAAACATTTTCTTTATCTAAAATTTTTCCTACTAATTAATGGATGTTTTTTAGACTTTAATTTTAGAATTTTTGTATCCAAATCTCTACGACGTACCATAAGACTGCGAAGCTGCTCTTTGAACAATTTAAGATTAACATTGGCATTGTTTTTTTCTTCAATGGCAGTTTGCAAGAGATCATTTTCTTTGGAAGCTTCTTCTTGGATTTGTTGTTCATCAGTTTTATCTATAGCAATTAAGAATTTAGAATAAATTGTTCGAATATCAGGTTTACGAGAAGGTTCCCCACAAATTGGACATCGTTGACCACTACCACCACCGTTGGACTTTTCTTCATCATCATCATCATTTTTTTCAATCTTCTTCTTCTTCATCAGGTCAAAAAGTGAACGGATACAATTTTCCCCGAAAAAATGTCCACACTTTAATGAGGCAATACGATGTTCAGTATCCAAATTAAATGGTTCCATACAAAGTGAACATAATCTAACACCGAGACTTGAATCATTAAACTTTTCCCAAAGAAACTGCTCATAAAGATAGGAACATGTTTGAACAGCCATATCGACCTTTAATAAATCACCAGCAACACTTTCATCATCCACATCAACATCTACACATTCAATATCCATCATTTTACCACAATAAGATTAAAAACAAGCTCACAATTAAAACCAAAACAATTAACCAAATGTAAGTTAAAACAAAAACAAATTCAAATTGAAACCAAAACAAAAACTCAACGAAAACAAAAAATATCGATACTTATTGATCAAGATACTTTTGGAATTGGATATTTTCTCAGCTTATTTAAGCCAAATTACGATACTAAATATCGATATCGAATATCAACTAATTAGTGTTTAGGTCTACCACTAGAGGGAACCAGTGATATGTTTACGTTGATCTTATGATCAAATTTGATGAATTTTGTTTGATTTAATTGTTTGATTGTAATTTGTTTCTATTATTTAATTGTAAATAATTAATATCTCAATTAACTGATCAACTTTACCTAATCACCTGTTGTATGGTTTTCATCTGAATTTCTATTGCCTGGACTGAGACATTGTTATTGATAAAATTTGACTTGAAGCTTTTTGGTTACATGAAAATGACAAAAGTAAAAGACACTTGAATTAAATGACATTTATAATTGTTGTCGTTTAATAATTTGAATTGTTTTTTTTTCTTGTTTACTTTGAATTTCCCCTAATTGCCAATGGCTGAATTAACACAATCAGGTGTTGGTCAATTAAATTCAATACCTTTACTTTTAACTAGTAAAGTTTGTGATACTCAATTTACTCAAGCAATTTCATTGATTGCCAATTATCATCCTCCCAACGATGCCAATAAAAATGATAACAATAATAATAACATGAATGACAATCAACAGGCCCAACAATTAAATTTACCAGCAACAATTTCAGGATTTACTACCACTACTACTTTAACTGGAGACAATCAATACCAATTAACTTACGATGGACAAGAAAATTATTTCCTCACAATTAAACAGTCAACATTTTCATTGCCATTAGTAACCCAAGTCATTGATTGTGAGAATCCGTTTCCGGCTGTTCAACAATTCCTACTATATCCTAGTTCATTAACAGTTAATCAACATCCAAACCAACCTCTGGCCCCTGTTACCCAACAATTGATTAAAAAACAAACCAATTCATTGCCTACCGGATCACCAACCAATTCAAAATTATCTAAAAGGTTAGTTGGTTAACCAAATTTTTCAAATGCTAATGGAAAGAGCAAAGTGTTGATTATGAAATTGCTTCTGAGTAAATCCATTAAAATTAACGAGAGATGATTTAAAAAGAAAAGAATGAGACTCATTTTTTAGCTCTCTCTCTCTCTTTTGTCTCTCTCAATCGTTAATTCTTTTAAAAGTTTCTTAACTAATTTTCTTCCTCTTTTTTTCTCATCCTCTCCCATCTTACTACAGGACATCATCTTTGCCAGATTTTTCATCGTTGTTAAATTTAACGACAGAACCAGAAGTGAAACCGAATCTTATTCAATCACAGTCTACGAAAAAATGTCAACAATCAGCGCAAAATCATCATCAACGGAATCAGAATAATAATCAGACTATCCTGAAATCTAACGAAACAGCGCAAAATCGTATCTCTCATTACCACCATTCCCATCAAATTGAGTATCACAATCCAATTGAACAACATCAACTTCCAGTTATCATTAATAATCAACAATTAAAACAAAATCAACAAAAAAACCACCTAGATAAACCTAATGTAGAGACATCAAACCACCAACAACAACAACAGCAACAACAAACATCAACAACTAAATTATTACCAACCAGACTAATACTTAATAAAACTTTTCCACAAAGGTGAGTACTACAATTAAGTTAATTCTCACAATCAACACAATAGTTGTGAGAAGTATTTTCTTGTTATAAAACTTTCTCCTTTTCTCATTAGAAAACTAAAAAAAACTAATTCTTCATCATAATCATCTTCTCTATCTTCTCTATTTATCTCCATCTTCCTTTCTCAATCTTTGACGCTCTCTCTCTCGCTCTCTTTCAGGACGATTTCTTTGCCAGATTTTTCATCTCTAATGAACATGAAGACAGATGAATCAGAGACTCATCTAAATTTGACCCACCACCACCAACACCAACACCAACAGCTGAACCTTAACTTTAACCATAATCCAACTATCCAAAAACACCAACAATTGTGTAGTGATGATAAACAATCAATGATGATGACCACGGATGACATGTGTACCAATAACTCAATGGATAAGAATAAGGAATCGTTGAAGGTTAAATTGATGTTACGACGACCAATTCAACAGTTGATTGAACAAGGAATCATACCTCGTAAGTTTTATCTTCATTTTCGTCTTCTCCCTCCCTCCCTCTCTCTCTCTTTCTCTCTCTCTGTATATGTTGTTTATGGTTGATGGAGAGATGATGATGATAGGAATGTAAACGGTGGGTGTAAATGAAAGTTGCTTTCACTTTTAATGATCAACAACTTGAATAGTAAAAAGAGGTTATCTTAAGGATTGAGTGCACATCATCCTAACATCATGATCCTCATCTTCATCTTCATCTTCATCATTTTCTCCTTTCTCTCCCTTCGTCTCTCACCATTTTCCCTTCTCCAACTAACATACTAACTATTTATCTCTATCCTCTCTCCTTGCCATTTCTCATCTTCACCATCTTCTTCTTCTTCTTCTTCTTCTTCTACTCTTTATCATCTTCTTCTCCTTTTCTCTTTCTTTTCCAACTATAGCACCAAAACAATCTCCTGGTATTTACGAACAGAGTAAAAAGTTGGAAAGAGCTCGAACTGAAGATTTCCTTAAGCATAAAATTCAACGTCGCCCTGACCGTCAAGTCTTAATTGAGCAACACATTCTCGAAGATACAACAGTTAGTCCAACGATACACAATAAACAGCGACAATTAAAAAAAGCTCGTCTAACTGATGACCTAAATGACCGTTTATCCCATCGACCTGGTCCATTGGAACTTGTTAAGGGAAACATTTTACTAACTGATGGTAAATTTGCACAAGCCGTTAAAGAGGGACAAATACAGTTTAAGGCCACTTCTGAAGGAGAGCCAATTAAACATCCACCTCCACGATTTATCATTGAAGAGGAAACTAGTTCAGATGATTCAGTTTCACCTCCACTATCAACACAATCAATGGTCAACAATGACTCCAACAAACCACAACAATTGTTGATTGATACCTTTAATAATAGTAATGATTCAGGTCCCTTATCCATTCCGATGACAACACCTTTATCATCATCATCATCATCATCAACGACCAATAATAACAATAACAATACCTTTGAAAGATTAGCAACAATACCAACATCAAATAATTACTTTAATCAACAACAAGGAATCAATTGTATTACTACTACTAATAATAATACCTTAAATTTTGGCCAAGGTATTAACTTAATTCAGCAGAGTAACAACAATAATTTAGATAATCAAACACTAGCTCTTGGTACCTTTAATTGCATTCCATTAGCAACAACAACACCACCAACCACTTCACCAACATTATCAACAGTTTTCCCAACCTTTACCACTGTTACCACAACCAATGTAATCAGTAACAATCAACCTTATCAAACGGAAAATGCTGCCATTACTTTTAATTCACTAACAAAAAGTTCATCTTCGGCCTTTTCTAATACAATTTTATCTTCATCATCTCCACCCTTATCATCATCGTCATCATCATCAACAACACCTACAACAATTAAAGAAACCGGTGGACCGATTTTGACCAAAAATCGTAAAAAATCCAAATCAAAGTCTCAACCTAAGACGAAAACAATTAAATTCCATGAGTATAAGGTAAATATAAATTCTACTTTGTCAATTAATCATCTACAATTAACCCGTTATCTTGATTTTGTTATTTACTAAACCATAATCATTAAACTGAGGGATGATTAGTTTAATTTTTATTTTCGGAGCAACAAATCAACCTTTTAAATCATATGAGGCAGTTATTAGATAGCTTAATTGTTAATTTAATATCCTCAATAATAATATATTGATAATCAATCTAAAATCAAGGTCTTTTAATTACAATTTTGGCTAACAGTTATTGATCAACTGTTTCTCAACTCAATTTAATCCGATATCACACCTGATTAAATGAATAATTTATTTTGTTTCAACTTAGTTTAATTATTTTAATCCAATGAAACTCAGTTGATTAATCAAATCATGAACAATTTCATCTTGTTTATGAAATGATTGCAACAATTGAAACCTTTTAACTAAAAGTTATCAAAATAATTTGATGTAATCGTTAATTGTTATTTTTTTTCATTACACAAACTTTGATTAATCAAAACTTACCAATTAACTAATCTATAATAGTTGTATTGAATAAAATGAAAACACACTATCAGAATTAATTGATTGCTCATAAAATTAATCTCATTGATTGAAAATGTTGAAAGTTAA
The DNA here is from genome assembly GCF_014898815.1 of Panonychus citri. Classification (NCBI taxonomy): domain Eukaryota; kingdom Metazoa; phylum Arthropoda; class Arachnida; order Trombidiformes; family Tetranychidae; genus Panonychus; species Panonychus citri. The sequence goes on along the minus strand of NW_026515543.1, from coordinate 1,808,041 downwards.
CAGGATAAAATTGATTAATCTTACATCATTTTCAATTAATTTGATTTCTATCAATTAACTATCAATTAGCTAGACAATAATCTCACATTTACATTAATTAATAAGCAATTAAATGAACCGGAAGGAAGGGAAATGACTTCCTTTAAATTGAAAATGTTAACAAACAATCAATTGATTAACCAATGGTACAGAAAATTAAGGAAACAATTGTTTATATTACTATTATTTAACTTATTGGCAATTCATCTAATCCTCTAATCATCCTCTCTCTCTCTTCATCTTCATCATCTCCATCATCATCATCTATTTTAAGGGTCCACCGAGCGCTCAAAAAAATCAATCATCAACTAATTGTAATACCGAATCATCATACGAATTGTTACTTAAACAGCAACAATTATTTCTCCAGTGGCAATTAGAATGGCAAAATAAATATCCACCGATCATCTTACCCTCAACTGCTCAGGTAAATTTATCCAAAAATATTACACAATTAACCTACTATTTAACTTGATCATCATGTTCATGGTTTCAATTACCATCATCATCATCATAATCCTTGTTGTTGTTTTTGTTGATTTTTTTTTCATAAGTAGTAACTTTATCAGGATATTCATGATAATATTAATAGAATTGAGGTTCTCCCTATTCCTCTGGATGATTCTTACAACTCATCATCATTTTCACCCTCTTCATCCTCCTCTCTTCTTCCTTCTTCATCATTGATCTATTTTTACTATTACTCTGTGTTCCTGTTTTCTTGACTCATCCATAGACAAGTAAACTAATAGTCACATAATAATAGATGATGATAACACAATAACAACAACAACAACAACCATGATAATAATAACGATGATGATAATAATTGTATACAAATGAAAAGACAATTATTTTAAGATGAAAATGTATTATGTTGATTTAGGAAAAGTAGATTAGTATTAATCATTTCCGTATTTTTTAATACTCCAACTTTGTAAAAACAATAACATTCTGTTTAACTTACAGAAAAATAACATGGACCAAGTCTCAATTTCTGGTAATGGTACTTCCGCTTCCTCTTCATCCTCATCCTGTTCAACAAGTAATTCTTATAAAAACAATGGTAACTCCATTGTCAACTCTTCCGTTTCCACTACTAATTCAACCTCTAATAATAATAATGTAAATACATTGGTTGGTTCATCTACAAGTAGTAATAATATTCAAGAAAATACTAATAACAATAACAATAATAATATTGTTACTTTTGGTAATTCAAATGGTTTTACTGCTAATCAATCTGGTAATAGTAATAATAATAACACCAATCCTGTTAATTGTGGTAATAATAATGCTAATCCAATCACATCCATAATGATTACTACCTCAACTCGTCCAACAACCGGTGTTGAAATAAATGGCTCCCATAATAATAACAATAATAATAATTCAAATAATCAGATTATCTCAAATCAACATCATCAACATGTTAATTCATTTGTTGTCTGTGGCATCAATTCTGGGTCCAAGAATAATAATAATAATAATAATCTCAATGTGAACAGTTTCACTGATAATGGAATTGGAAATCATGCTAATAACAATAATAATACCAATGGTAATTGTTTAACTGGAACTACAAAGATTATCTTAAAACTGGAAGATATGAAAGTTTCCGATTTAAAAAGTGAATTAAAGAAACGTAATCTACCTGTATCTGGATCTAAACCTCAACTAATTGAGCGACTTAAACCTTTCCTGGAACCACCAATGGCCAATAATGGATTTAAATCAACTAATCAGACAAATGATGATAATAATAATAACAATAAGAATGGTTATCTTGATGATCCCATGTCACCAAATAATAATGGGATGGTCATTGATGAACCAGATAAATTTAAGGTTACAGTTAAAAGTTCACCAACAGTTACACCCATGGAGTTGGATCCAATTGTTTACACTAATATACAAGTTTCTGATTTTCAAAATAAGCCAACGAACAGACAATCCCAACAACAACAACAACAACAACAACAACAACAACAACAACAACAACAGCAACAACCCCAAGGCAATCAACCATCATTTCAATTACAATTTCAAAATCCATCTCTTTTCACAAATTCAAATGGATCAGTAACAATACCTTTAGCTTTGGCTAATCAATTGCAAATTGTAACAACTCCATCTAATCCATCAACAACCTCTACTACAACTACTTACAATAATCGAGAAAAATTAACTTACACAACCAACAACAATCAAGGAAACAATTTATCGGCTATTATATCTCCAGGGAATGCTTCGGCCACTGTTAAAGCCAATTTAGCTGCTTTCTTACATCAACATGCTCAACAACAGCAGAAAACACTTCATTTACAATTACAACCTCAATCCCAACAACAGCAACAACAATCTAATCAATTACAAGGAACAATTGGTTCATCATCTGTTTGTTTAACTAATCAACTTCCAATGGGTGAACTATCCCGATCAGAGACACAGCAGCAATTTAGTTCAACGCCTTTACTTTTAACTAGTAAAGTTTGTGAGACTCAATATAATCAACAAAATGACCATCATCTTGATAATAGTAATAAAAATGGAAACTCAAGTAACAATCAGCAAATTCAGCAGCAACAATTTGAATCACAGCCAACAACAGGAATTACTAATTTCACTGGAGACAATCATTTCCAAGTTACTTCCGATGGGCCAAATAAATATCATCTCGCTATTAAACAGTCAACATTTTCATTACCATTATTAACCCAAGTCATTGATTCCAAAAATCCTTTTCCCACTTTTCATCAATTCTTGTTATATCCTAGTTCACCATCAGTTAATCAACAACAGAATCAACAGAATCAACAGCAACAATCACAACAGAAACAGCCTGTGATTCCTAATTTATGTCGATTGAAACAAACACGAACCAATTCATTGCCTACTGATTCACCAACCAATTCAATTTCTCAAAGGTTAGTTGAGCAAATTGACGAATCATTTAAATATCTTGATTCTTAAAGTTTCTCAACTAATTTTCTTTTTTTTTCCTCCACAGGACATCATCATTGCCAGATTTTTCATCGTTGTTAAATATAACGACAGAACCAGAAGTTAAACCGATTCAATCACAGTCTACGAAAAAATGTCAACAATCAGCGCAAAATCATCATCAGAATCAGTCTCATCTTCTTCATTCTCACCAGAATATGAATCAAAATCAGAATCAAACTTCAAACCAGAATCAGAATAATATGAATTCAAATGCAAATCAGAATCAGAATCAGAATCAATCTTTCCTTAAATCTGAAGAAACAGCGCAAAATCATTACCATCAGTTTCACAATTCAATCGAGCAACAATTAAATATTAACAATCTACAGCAACAACAATTAGTCCAGAAACAAAAACAGCAAATAGATTCACCCAATTTAGATACATTAAGTTCACAACTATTACAGCAACAAGAACAACAATTATCCCCACGATCAAATAATTCACTAAATTGTGAATTATCTCTTACCGAAAGTGTTTCTCAAAGGTAAATTTTTCTAAACTTTTTTAATTGTTTATTTTGTTGTTTGTTGATTAAGAAAGTTTTCCAAAAAATTTCATTCCTTCTTCTTTCTCTTTCCCTTTCTCTCTGCCAGGACAATATCTTTGCCAGATTTTTCCTCATCCTCATCACCATCATCACCATCAACAATAACATCATCCACATCATCATCAACAGCAACAACCACAACCACAACAACAACATTATCATCATCAACAACAACAACAGGAACCTCGATATCAACAGTTACTCCACAAGTAACAACAATATCAACTTCATCTTTTGTCTCAGCTTATCCAACTATTTCATCAGAGGAAATATCATTCTCATCATCATCATCAACATCCAAGGCAACACCAGTTATAGTTGATTCATCAAATGATTTAGATGAAAAAATGGATGGAATTGATTTACTTTTTAATGATCTCCTAGATTTTCAAGGATCTCCCATGAATGTTGATTATGGTCATTGGTTGACAGAAATTATTTCTGACAATAATCCATTTAAATTATCATCCACATCTTCATCATCCACATTACCTTTCACCTCCAATATAACTGCTACATCCATGGATCATGATCCAGTTCTGGCAAACAATTTAGCTGAATCTTGTCATTATGGTGATCCTTTGCTCGATTTATATTTTGATACTGAAAATTTAACTGACCAATCATTGGCTTGAGCTTTTTTCCTCTTCTAAAATAAAAGGGAAGAAAACATTTCACACTCTTGATTTAAATCCACAGAATTGCAATCAAAATTAAATTTAAATTGTTACACAATTGGAAATACGAATTAAAAATAAAAAGACTTTTAAAAACTATTCAATTCTATTAACCTTGAAAATTAACATTCATATTACCAACTATAAAGATAATTAACTTTTTCTACCATAACTAATCATAAATATTCCTTAATTGTAACTTTATTAATTATTTTAATTTCACATTAATGGTTAGCGGGTTTAGAAAGCGGATTAATTTTCGCATTACCCGAACTTCGCTTTTTAACCGAACCGGTTTTTCATTTTCGGCTTCATGTTTTTCCAAATTGATTTAATTTTGTTTTTCTATCAAAATGTTTGATTGTTTGCTAATTAATTGTTAATTATTTTAACAAATATCGACCAACTAACAAAAGCTCTTTCGAAATGGTAAGCATTTAATTACATTGATTCTTTTTATTATGATTTGTTTTGGGAAAATCTGTCAATCTTTGGTTGGCTTATATTTGTTATCCTTTAACACTAGACCTTTGAGCCGGGCTTTTTTTAATTTAATTGCTTGTTAATCCATTAATTGATTTATTGTCTTTTCCATTTATTTAGGTGGTCGTACTGATGGTTGCCGAGAAACCTTCTCTGGCCGAATCGCTTGCTAAAATTTTGTCCAATGGACGATATAAAAGTCGTAAGGGAACCAATGGAGCTTGTTCGGTCCATGAATATCGTGGACCTTTTCTTGGCTATAATGATGCTTTCTTTAAATTTACTTCGGTTTGTGGTCATGTCATGTCTGTCGATTTTCCCGGTAAATATAACAATTGGGATAAGGTTGAACCTGTTGAGCTGTTCGATGCTCCAATAATAAAAAAAGAAGCTAATCCACAGCTTAACATGCCAAAGTTTCTTGCAAACGAGGTTGGTTGTTTTAACCATATTTTGTCCTGTTCATGGATTAAGCTTTCCAATTTTAATTTTCATCTTTAAAAATTTTTTCCAATCAATTTAAAGGCACGAAATGCTACTCATCTGGTTCTTTGGTTGGATTGTGACAAAGAAGGAGAAAATATTTGTTTTGAGGTTATTCAATCTGTCGAAACAGTAATGAGAATCTCATTCGATTCGCCTCAGGTAAATAAAGTTTTCTAATTAATCATCAAACAATAAGATTACAATAATAACAGTAACATGATGATGATCATCATCATCATCAACAACAACAACATGCTGTTTCAACTGTTGTGTAAATTTAATCATCTGCTATTTATTATATTTATTTATATTCCTACTCTTGAATTTTGTTTCTAATCTCAATTTTTCGCCTACGATTTTTCAATTTCAGAATGTTTTTCGAGCCAAGTTCAGTGCTATCACTGATAAAGATATAAAACATGCAATGAGGAATTTAACTTATCCTAATCACCTGGAATCAATATCAGTTGATGCTCGACAAGAGCTTGATTTGAGAATTGGCTGCGCTTTTACCCGTTTTCAGACTCATTTTTTCCATGTACGTTTCAATTTATCCCAATTTTCATCATCACTTATCAATTTCTAATCTTTTATCTATTATTTCAACTGATTATTTTGATTGATTTTCGTTTACAGGGAAAATATGGTAACTTAGACAGTGCATTGATCTCTTTTGGACCTTGTCAAACACCAACACTTGGATTCTGTGTTGATAGACATGATAAAATTCAATCCTTTCAACCTGAACCTTATTGGGTTTTAATGGTTAACGTTGGTATTCCCGGTGGTCCAAATCTGCAACTTGATTGGGATAAAGGAAGGGAATTCAATCAGAATACAGCCAAATCGATTATGAATAAAGTTAAATCATCTAAGAAAGCAGTTATCACTCATATAACCAAAAAGGATAAAGTTAAAGCTCGTGTTGGTGCATTGAATACAGTTGAAATGCTACGAGTGGCCAGTTCAGGATTAGCAATTGGCCCTCATCAAGCAATGTCAATTGCTGAAAGACTTTATACCCAAGGATTTATAAGTTACCCTCGAACTGAGACTAACCAATATCCAGCCAATTTTGATCTTGTCGGAACCCTAAGAGTCTTCAGATCTCATGAAGATTATGGTTCAGCTGTAGATTTAGTTTTGAACAAAGGTGTTGTCCGACCTAAATCAGGCCATGATGCTGGAGATCATCCACCGATTACACCAATGAAAACGGCCTCGATGAACACTTTCTCTGATCGTGACTCTTGGCGTCTATATGATTACATTGTACGACATTTTATCGGAAGTCTTTCTGGTGACTGTAAATATGAACAGACAACAGTTCATCTTCTCATTGGCGATGAGAAATTTTCAAAAACTGGCTGCATAGTATTGGATCCCGGTTTTACTGAGGTTATGCCTTGGTTGGCAATGGCCAACGATGAGCGACTTCCGGCCAGTATAAAAACGGGAGATGAATTTCTGATTGGTGAAACTCGGCTCGATGAAAGATTAACAAGTCCACCCGATTATCTCAGTGAATCTGATCTAATTAGCCTGATGGAGAAACATGGCATTGGAACGGATGCTTCGATTCCAACCCATATAAATAACATTTGTGTTCGTAATTATGTTAAAATTTCCAGTGGTAGACGTTTAATTCCTACCAAGTTGGGAATTGTTCTTATTCATGGATATCAGAAGATCGATAATCATCTTGTTTTACCCACACGAAGAGCTGAGATTGAAAAAAGACTTAACCAAATCGCTGCAGGAACAGCTGATTTTCATCAAGTTTTATCAAGCACATTAGCTGAATTTAGAACAAAATTTGACAATTTTGTTACAAACATCGCAGCAATGGATGAATTGTTTGAAGTTTCTTTCTCTTCGTTGGCTGAATCTGGTAAAGCACTTTCTCGATGTGGTAAATGTCGCCGATACTTGAAATTAATCACAGCCAAACCAGTGAGACTTTATTGTCCAAATTGTCAAGAAACTCTTTCATTACCTCACAATGGTAGTTTTCGAACCTTTAAAGAGCTCAAATGTCCTCTTGATGAGTACGAGCTACTTTATTTCAACGGATTTGGTGCTAATTCAAAAAGTTATGTTCTTTGTCCAAATTGTTACAATAATCCACCTTTCGAGGATATGAAAAAACTTTCTGGTTGTAATCAGTGTTCAAACAAAGAGTGTCCTCAATCAATGATTCACTTAGGTATTGGTGATTGTCGCTGGTGCACATGGGAAGGTACATTAACCCTTGACCCAGGATCAGGTCATGGAGGAAAATGGAAAATCTATTGTAATAAATGTGATTCTTTCATGACTGGACTTAAGGAAGCGGTTAAAGTTACCGTTAAAAATGATAAGTGCTCATCTTGTAAAAGTAAAACGATTCACGTTGAATATAAACGAGAACGTAATCCAAATGAATCACATGGTTGCGTTTTTTGTACACCTGAAGTATCCCAAGGATTGGTCAGTATTCCAGGTAAATCGGCTCGAGGTCGAGGAGGATTAACGGGCCAACAAAATGCTGGACCTGGGGGACATAAAGTTCTTGGAAATCGACAGATTCATCAAAACAACGATCCACGAGAAGGAGGTGACAATTTCCAACGAGGTGGACAACAGTTCAATCCACAAGGTGGCTTAGATAATGGTCACTTTGATGGTGGTCGAGGTGGAGGAGGAGGTTTCAGAGGGGGAAGAGGTAAATTCAATAATCGAGGAGGAGGAAGAGGAGGAAGAGGAGGAGATGATGATGAAGATGACGATGACGGCAGTGGATATGGAGGCCGTGGGGTTATAGCTCGGGAGGAAGAGGTGGAAGCCGTGGTGGGGGACGTGGAGGAGGCCGAGGAGGTCGTGGCCGTGGAGGTGGTCGTGGTGGACGAGGCCGAGGCCGAGGTAGAGGGGGACGTGATTCTGATAATGATTACGCTCCGACACCTTCAGGCTCCCTCAGGCTATCAGATTTTTTGTAAAACCAAAATTAAACTTGAACAAATTCAAATAATTAATTTATTTATAAGAAAAAAAAATACAACCCAATCAAATAATGATAATAAGTTTTGATTGATTGATAAATTAATTAATTTTTCTTATTTGATATTCATGAAAATGACTAATTAAATTTTTTTTCCCACCCAAAACTCATAAGCTAACAAACTAAATGATTCAAGTTTAATTGAAAACTTAAAAAACTGCCTAATTATTAATATACTAAATTAAATAAGAATAAGTCATTAACCTAATCACAGTGATAATCTTGTAATGACGTTGGTTAACAATCAACTAATCATGCTGATTAAAACAAAGACATTGCCAAAATTAAGACTCACTCATGTTGTGAGATAACAAAAAAGTAGATTTAATTTTAATTCCCTCTCTTGATCACAGTTTGAATTCCGGTTTCTAATTGTGATCAACATGATGATCATAATTGTTGAACACAATTTAACCTTAACTCCAATAATTACCTGGTCAATATACTAATAGTGGTTAACAATTACAATTAACCTTGATAATTACAGTTAAATTAATGATAAACCAAATTTAACAACCACACAAAAATTTAAAATTAGTGATTAACAAATTAGTGAAACAATTAAGTTGAGTTATCAATTTTTGGTCTAATTGTTTCCCTCTCACTTACAATCAATTTAACTATGAAACTGTTGAAATTTTAAAGGATAATCAACAATTAATGATAATCTAAATCACTCTTGGTTCAGTTAATTAATGATTAAAACAATGATAATTATTTTATAAACAATAGTGTTAATCATATTTTTAATTGCTCTAAATTGTTTCATTATTTTTTCTTGATTTATAAAAGTAATTAACTTAATTATTACTAAGTAATGATAATCAAAAGTTGATGACGTCCAATTGAATGGGAATTGATTGTTAATTTGGTGAATAAAAATAAAGTCTTAATTGTAACAATTAATTGTTTTAATATTAATACAATTATTATTATCCAATCAAAGCAATCACTCAACAGGAGATTCCGGTTAAATGATTAAATCAACTGAATTAATAACAATCATTTCAAGCTGTTAACTATATGGAGCTGTGATTAAATCTTATAGTCAATGATTAGTTAATCAAATATTAATAGTTAATAGTTAACAATCAGAATTAAGAAAAACAAAACAAAATCTATTTAAAGAAACCCTATTAATCCAATGTAATTGTTGGAGTTGATTATTTCTCATTTAATCATGATAATTAAGTCCAATTGATTAGGAAAATAATCAAATTAATTGTAAAGAATCAAAATTTAATCTCAATAATCAAAATTAATTAGATTATGATTAGGAATTAATGAAAGAATCAAATTAGTTTATTGAAATGGTTTCACTTTTATATTCATATTCATATTGATTGTTGTATATTAATTGTTACGATTTAATTGTAACTAATTGGGGTGAAATAATTGTTTCAGTATCTTTTTAATTGTAACAATTAACTATAATTATTATTAAAAGATTGTAATTGAAAACCCCAAAAGCAAATCAATTAACAATCATTTCTATGAACAATTAATTGTCCTCGTTCATTGTAACAATTATTTATTAACATCAAATGCTAATTGTTTAAGCTAATTAGTTAAATTAATTTTCCTGATTCATCAGCAATTTAATTGTTAACTCAATCAAATGAATTGTTGAAATGTATTTTAATCAATGATCATTACAATTTTATACAATTATAATAATTATACAAAGTCAAGTCAAAAAAAATCATGATTGACAATTAACAAGTTTTATGAGTGATTAACAAATTGTTGGATCTAATTGGATAATTAATAACATTTGATTAAATCTGAAATGAAAGTGATGATGGTGACAATTAACATATTGATTATTAAGAGATTATCTCAAATCAAATCAAAGTAAAGGAGTTAATTGTTACTGTTAATTACCACCATCATCCATAACAATTAACCATTATTTTCACATGTTATTACATTGGAATACATTTAACATGATTATTTTTACCATCATCATAATTATCATCCTTAATTATCATTACTATTAATAAATGAACACAATTAAGGTTCACAATTAATTGTATATATACGATCAAAGTGAAAAAATTTGATTACAATTAAAAATGATGATGGTGTTACAAAGTTAATAATAATAATATCAAAAAAAAGAGATGAGAATCAAATTAACTCTTCAACAATTAAGAATTTTTTTTCTTCATCACCATTATCATAATCATCATCAACATGATTAATTGTAAGCTAACAATTAAATATTAACACTTGATAACAAAACAATTTAAATACTACAAATACTGGCGATTTACTAATAACAATTAAGCTAATTTTGAATTAGTTTTGAAGGACATAAAACAGAAAAGGGTTTTTATCATTAATCATGATCATTTGATTTCTATCTCTTTTTTTTGATTCCTATTGATTAAGTTGATTGTTAATTGTGAAGACTTTAAAGTTGATAATTATGATGATGGTAATGTTGTTGTTAATACAAATGGCAGTAAATTGATAAACAAGAATCAGTTAATAGTAAAGATGATAAGTATATCACTCGGACGGAATCAAGTGAATTTAAATCAGATCATCAATCGGTATCAATGTGAAAGTTTAAACTTATTTTCCCAGTTTTTTGATTGTGATTAATTGTATTTTAAATGAGCATGAGATCGTTTCCAATTAAATGATGATTATGATGATGAGATTCGTTGATTGATAGTTAAAGTTGATTGTTACTTGTCGCCTTTAGTATATATAAAAAAAACTTGATAACTTGTCAAGTTGTTTCGTTAAAAGACAAAATATATTCACGAAAAATTCAACGAAACTTTGACAGTTTCCATCTATTGCTATATTCACCTCAACAGGTTAATTAATTAAAACGTGTTAGAAGATGATAATAGTTAATGAAGATGATGCTTTAACTTTGGTGGGAGGTGGGTTAACATGTAGGTGAGAAATCCTTCATTCTGACCATGAACCAGAAACGAAAGTTGAGTAATCGTTTTTGTAGGAGAGAGAGAGATGATGATGATGATGATAAATAGAAAAAAATTCAAATTCTGATGCAAATGAAGGTGATGATGAAGATGATTCTTTTTTATCATTCTCAATTGTGTTTTGTTTCTTGTTCCGCCAAAGATGAAGGGGTTGAAATGGTGATTATGATGACGATGATGATGCTTATCACCCTGAGATAATCAAGATAATTGTTGTTTGTTTATATATAAATAAGACTTTCCATCAGGCTGAGTGATTAGATGAATATCTCATGACTGTACTCGACATTTTGACAGCCATTTTGTTGATCTGAACAGTAACCTGGTTCTGGAATGATGGAAATAAAAATTAATTGTTAATTAAAAATAATTATCTTAGTCTGGAAATTGAATCAACAGAAAAAAAGGTTTAATTGTAAATAAGAAATAGTTAACTAACCAATCTTTGATGATGATGATGATGAATACTTGGATAACTGTTGATGTTTGGATACATTTAAATCTTCCCAATTATTGTTACCATTTTGATCTGTTACGGGAAAACGTGAAAGTTAATTGTTGTCCATCATAATTAACCAATTTATTTAGATGTAAAATCGTTAAGAAGAGTTGATGAAGCAATAAATTTACTTACATAACCATAATGGTTCAGTAAATTGTTCAGTTCTGATAAAATTTGTCTTCGGATCTAATATTGATAGACATTCATCTCGTTCAGATCTAATGAATGAAAAAAGTTAATACAATCAATATTAATTGTGGTTGAATAAATTAACTTAATTGTTCAGTTATGATTGAAATATTTTATATACAATATCAATATAACAATAACAGTCGTTAAGATTATAGTGTAAAAAAAAGTTAACCAAGTTTGAAAGTTTTTTTCTCTCTTCGTAGTAACTTAATTAGACTAAATTAACTGAATTAACTAAATTAATTACGTACATTGAAGTGAAATTAAGGCAATATTCAATTCGTTTGCCACAATTGTTGTGAAGAAATGTTAACTTAACCAAATTCTTATAAATATCCGGAAGTTTACAGTTGAAAATATTTCGTTCTTTAGTATCTGGACCAATTTTCCGCATTTGAACCAAGTCTCGAAAACAATAATCGTAAACCGTTAACTCTTCCCTGTGAGGATGGATAAAGAAATTAAAATAATTACAAACAATTGAAACGATTAGATTATTTTATCAAGAGTATCATACAAATCAATCAACTCTTGAAAAATATCAACTATTGGGGAAGACCAAAAATCTTGTCACTTGCTCTTGATTGTTATTGATCTGAGAAAATTAAATGAACCATTTAAGAGTAACAATTAACTATAGATCATAATAATAATCATCATCATCATTAATATAATAATAATAATAATAAAAGAAAACTATTATTATATCATTAAATTGAACTTGATCTTGATTTATTAATTTGATTTCTTGTGATCATTATTTTTACATAATAACAATAAGAGTTAAATTTTACACTTTTAAAATTAACAGCTAACATTAAATTAAAACTAAATTAAATATTATCATCATGATTATGATGATAATCCAAGTTAATCTGATTGTACTCCTCTTCATTTTAATCATCATCATCATGAAGATGAAGGTAATAGTTTCAAGTGATATTAATGTAATCATAATAATACAAATACATAAACACACACACACATGACTGATTAACAAGATCAGAAAAAAATTAACTAATTTGTTTTCCTTAATTTCAAACTAATCTGTTTCAAGGTTTACCTAATATTATTATTTTATAATCATCTAATGTTAATCATAATCAATCTAATCTCAAAATCAATGTAATTATTTAGTTATTAAATTGATAGGTTTTGAAAAGGGAGGAAAAGGAAATAAGTTTGAAACAAAAAATACTAAAAGGTAAACAAAAATGTTAACATGTTAGGATAATGTAATTGCATAAATTAATATGATTAAATTGATGTGATTAATATGAGAGGAAGATGATGGAGCAATTAAGATTGTAGATGATTAAAGATGATCAACATGATTAGATTGGTAATATGGTGATTAGTTAATAATTGGATTACAAGGGTAAATCTGGAAAGGTGAAGGATGTTAGTGAAATAGGCACACAAAGAGTAATTGATTAATCTAATTGTTCATATTGATCATGATGATTAAGGGAGAGAGAGTTAAGGATGATAATAATGATGATAAATTACCCTTTTTTCTTGCTTAATAAAACCATGTCACTTAATATTGATAAAACATTTGATGAATTAGACCAGTGAGGAGCACGAAAGGTGCCAATCAAAAGTGTCGACTGTGTTTCCGGTTTTAATCGGGTTATATCATAATTGTTGATTAACCATCGAGGCTCATTAAGGGATAATCCTTTCATTATGGTGGATGAAGAGGAGAATTTTAATTTTGACATGAGATCCAAATATTTGTCATATTGATTAGCGGCAGTGTTACAATCTTTAACTAATTGATCGGTTGCGATTAGTGTTCGTTTACAGGATCGATATTGAATTGTTTCAGGTGAGAGACGACGGAGAATGGCCTCAACTAGAAGTGGGTATCGGGTTACCCTTTGAACTGGTAGAAGGAGAAATGAGTGTAAGGTTAACCCTTGACAGATTGGATCAGATTCTAATTGTCGGATGAGTTGGTTAAATTTTGAGGAGAGTTGAAGTTCCCGAAGGGTTGATTCTTGACGACGTTTAAAACGACAATAGGTTATGTAGGGTGCGAAATGATTGTATGCATAGTCAACAAGAATATCGCAAACATCAGATAGAATGATATTCTGTTTCCATCGAATCTCAAGAATATTCATCAAATTGTAAGAAATGTCACGAATCACATGAATATTGGAAAATAGATCAGCCTTACGACGAGGATCAAGAAATGTGGGATTGGAAAGAGTCAAATTATTCGCAAAATGATTGACTAGAATGTCCAAACTTCGAAGGTAAGAGGCTTCTGATGTGATCACTTCGAAAAGTGCCTCTTGCAATTGTCGCTGGGTTGGTGAGAGATCACGATAAAGTCCAAGTTCACGAACTTGTGGTAATTCACACCAGAGCATTCGAGCACCATTACGAATTAATTTCATTGATTGTTCATTTTGTTGCTGTAAATACTGTTGATAATTAACACTTTTAGTTGGTACCCGTTGTTGTTGCTGTTGTTGGTACATTTGATTGGCATATTGATCTCTATGTTCAAATGCAATTCGCGGATCACTAAATTTCCTTTGTAAATCACTTCCATTGAAAGTAGTAATTATTTCACGATCAGGTGTAGTTGGTCCAGAATATGATTGATAACCTTTTCGACGAGAATCAAGAGTTGATACACTTCGAAATGGTTTAACCAATTGAGGAGAATAGAGTCTTTCATCGGTGGGTAATACACGAGAACAAGATAAATTTGAGGGTCGACGTTTAACCGATGAAACATTCTTTGGACTATTATTGTTGGTATTGCTCTTTATCGTATTATTATTGTTAACATTATTGGCATTCTTGGTTAGAACATAAATATCAAGATTCTCTTTCAAAGAATCCATTGTTCGACTGTTAACTTGAGAGAGTAAACCATTTTTATCAACAATTGGTGAGTATTGACGATAAGAAGTTAAATTGATTGTTGCATCTTCCATAGGTAAAAGTGTCTTCAATTGTTTCCTAGGTAAACCGTGACGACCATTATAATCAACAATTTTACCATTAGAATCAATGAAACGAGCAATTGATGATTTAAATCGTAAACTACGATGAGGTGATGAACTACGACTTCGAGGCGTTTTAACAAAATTATGATTCTGATGCGGATATTGATGTTGTTGTTGATAATTAGGGTGATTATGGGAATCAAGTAACTGATTAACAGACCGACCAGAATCTCTTAATGAATGTCCAGTGTTGTTGTTGTAAGAATTGTGTTCCAATGAATGACTTTGGGAAGCCATTAAATTACCGGTTGATTGTGATGATGAACCATTTGAAGTTGATGATAGGGTTGATGATGAACCATTGTTGGGGTCAAATTGTGTAGTAGATGATGATGAAGATGATGATGATGTTGGATTAAGAACATGTGATGAATGAGAGTATTTCAGATTATTACCATGGGAGTTTATGTTGTTGTTGTTGATAGAGATACTTTTGTCCAAGAATCGTCTTAATCCTTTATGAAATGATTGATGACCATTGGTTATATTACTAACGGCACTGGTAGAGCAAATTTTGCTTGGGATAATTGTTGATCCACCGCCAGTACAATTATTATGATGAGAGATTAACTCAGGTGGTGGTGTACTTGAGGTAACATAGGGATACATATAGGGAGCAATTGATGAAGACGAAGGATTAACAAGATTTTCAACTGATTGACATTTTCCACCACCGATAATACAAGACGATTCACTTGTTAATCCTTTCATACCTCCTCCTCTTTTAGGTAGAGATTCAAATTTTGTTAAATAGATTTCACCTCGTTGATGATGGTAAATAAATTGTTGAGGGTTAATTGTTGATTGTTGACCACCAACAACAGTGAACGTTGTAATGTTACTCTTGTCAAGATTGTCTTTTTTAAAACATGGCTGACCAAGTGGGGTAGTCATCTAACCAGAAAACACTTGGAATTACGTTGACTTTGAAAATCTTTTGTTTCACAATGTTGAAGGGTGATGATGATGATGATGATGATGATGATAGAATAGAATAGAACAAAACAAAACAAAAATGGAAGAACAAATTTCAAAAAAGAGAGAGAAAGACAAAAGGTGAATATCAATGTTTCTCTTGCAAGGATCACAAGGAGACTGAGAGGGAGTCGATGAAGATGATTTTCTGTATATTTGCTGTGTTCAATTTCACTAATTGTGATTAACAATTTAATCTTGTGAACAGAAGAAAGTAACAGAAGAGAAAAATGTTCTCTTTTAAGGTGAAAACAATCAGGCGACAAGAAGATTAAATTCGCGGGAACAAGTGGAACCAGAAGAAAACAGTAGCCACCATTTTGAATGTTCCCAGTTAAAGATATTGATTTTTCTCTCGATTAACAACAATAATTAATTACAAGGTTAATTTGATAATAATGATGATGTTTAACAACAATAAAAAGAGAAAAGAAAAAGATTGTGGAGACAAAAGAAAAGAGAACAACAACAAATTGTAATCTTCTTTTTCTTTCCTCTATTCGTGATTCAGGTTATAAGGTAAACAGAAATTTCAACGGTTTTACTGTTGAAGAAAGTCGATTATTTTGAATTTTCTTTTTTATCACCAACGCCTTCCAATATTGGATTAATTTGGAATAGAATTTGTTGAGAAAATTCTAATTTTGTGGCTTCTTTTTAAGGACACAATCACAATTTAAAAAGTAACTTAATATAAATACGAAAACATAATCAACACCTTCAACGTTACTGTTAAGTGAAGGTAGTGGTTGTTATTGTTGTTGTTTCTTTCCAATTGTTCAGTGTTGTGAGATGATTTTAATTATAATTAATTAGTAAATTGTGTGTGTATATTTATGAGTGAGTGTATTATGAATAACAGTTAATGTGTAGATGATGATGATTATCACAAATTTGATGGAAATTGTAACACAATTAACAAGAAAAATAATTTCGATTCTCTTTCTCTTGGTGAACTGATTTCATGGATACAGGTGATTGAATGTTTTATATAAGGGTTAAGATGATATAAATTGATTTGTAGTAAGAAAAATGTGTGTGTGAGAGAGAGAGAGAGAGAGAGAGATGATGATGATGATGATGATGAATTAATCATCCACTTAATCTTCCTTGGTGGTTATGATGCTGGTTATGATTTACACATCGACTCACAAAATACTATCAACACAATGTGATCACTTCCTATGGAACCCAAATGAATATGAAAACATATTAAATTGTTGATTATTTCATTGAGTAGAATCAACTGATTGGTGAGAGTTAATTACTGGAGGGTTATGAGCATCATGATTTACTTAGGAGAAAAAGGAATCAATCACTGAGAGTTTAATCACCAGAAATGTTTTAATCTTCGCGGATAATCAGTTGTTTCTGGTTTTGTTGTTGTTGTTGTTGGAATGATTGTCATGTATATTTGTCATTTTCTTTCAATTAGAATCACAATTTAACGGACAATTAGGTAGAGAGAAATTTCCACTTGTTTACCTGAATGTAAAAAAGAAAAATATTTCAAGGAGAAAGAAATTAGTAAATTGTTGATGGTGAAAATTTGATTGTATTCTCATATTGAGACTTTGTTGTTTTCTCTCAACTGATTATTATGATTACAAGTTGATTGTTAGGTTCAATTGATTTTCTATCAATTTCTCCGTATAATTGATCAACTTTTTTTTTGTTCTCCAACTTTGACAATTAAGATAAATCATTTCTCTTTAAAATCAAGAGAATAGTTTAAAGGTTTAATCAACTGAATTAAAGGTGAAGAGAGAAAAACAATTGATGAATTTTACTTGAGAGATTTTTTGTTTCTTCCATCTCTCTATTGATAATCCAATGTTTTATCAATTCTATTGACAATTAAAGTGGATTGTTAATTGTTGTGGAACCAATGAAATCAACTCAGATTCTTCCGAGTGTAAGAAATTAAGAGAAAAGCAAAATATTAATACTTACCATTTAAATTATATTCCAATTGTTGAATAACACTTTTTTTCCTCAATCACTTAAAATCCAGTCAACTGTTTAGATTTGCGATAAAAGAAAAGAAAAATTAAATTATAATCATCAGCATCTTAATTATTCCTTGAAATGATCAGTTAATCAACGACTACAATTAAAATATCACAATTGAGTGTATATATTGTTTCAACTATTGTAACAATAAGTGTGGATCAATACCTAATACCTAAAGGTAAGAAACAATTAGTCTCGGTGATGAGAATTACACTTTAATCAACTATCATTAGAATTAATTGATTAGACACTTGTTAGCACAGTATATAAATACATTAATTGATTAACAATTAACAATTAGAAAGGTGTTGAAAACCGTTAATCAAATTAAATTAACTACATAAAAGAGACAATCAAATGGTTGCTGTTTGTTTACATCAACAGAAACATTGGAAATACAATTTATAGTTTCAACGGAAAAACATTCACACAAATCAAACAATAACATTGATTGTGATTTTCACAATTTACAATACAATTAACAAAAAATGTACACACACACATACCTGGTTAATTGTTGAACACAGTTGAGATTAAATTAATTACACAATTTGAAAAACAAAAACAATGGAAATTTGTGTTTACAATGATAAAGAAACGGAAAATGAAAATAACCGGTAACATGCAAATGAGATTTTCAGTTAATTTGAAAAGAGAAACAAATTGCTGGTTAATTGTGATTCGATTTCTAATTTCTCCTGGTGATTAGTTGATTGTGGTGAAATTCAATTAAGGTGAAATTTGGGAATCTCAATGAGAACACAGGTAAATATGAAAAGAAAATAAAGAGAATCGACTTGAGGGACTAACAGTTGAATTAAAAGAATATCAGAAAACCGGGAATAGAATAGAATAGAAACTTTTAAATTCTCTCTCTCTCTCTCTTTATTTATCATCATTCGTCTTCTTTTATCATCTGTCTCTCTTTCTTTTTCTCTTTCTTTCGGCTTCTGGTTTTCTCTTTTCTCTCTCTCTTACCTTTATTTTCGGTTAATCTTTTCTCTTCTCCTGGTCAACTATTATCATCTTTTTCCTATGATAATTTCTGTTGATTGTTGTTAACCTTCACTGCGAATACAATGAAATGTCAATGATCGTGAGGGAATTTTTTCCATTCACAAAAAAAGAAAAAGAAACAATTTAATTCACTCATTTGCTATTAAAATTAATTCTTCTCCATCATATTAATTGACCGTTTCTCTTGTTAATGATTGTTGGACATTTAACGATCTCGAAACTTGGATCGTTTCAATTTCTCTGGTCACTAATTATAAACATTTAGAATACTTTTTAATACTTTTGTTAATTGTTGATGACCAGTGGAGATAATTGACCATTTCAACTGTCGAAAATTTTTTTCATTTTCTTTTCGTTAAACCAGCAATTTAATTCACTGATGAGTTAAATCACCGAGATAATTATAACCTTAATTTCATTAGAGTTAATTGTTTGGAAGGAGATTTAAGTTTCTTTTTATTTGGAGCAACAATTAACTAATAATCTCCATTGATTTCAACTGATTTAACCATGAAAATAATGTTCCTTTGATCAATCTAATCAATGAATTGGTTGAGTTGAGTTTAAGTTAATTGAGATGATTTAGTAAATTGTATTCTCTTTTTTTTTCATTCATCTTTTTCCTTTTTCCTTTGTACCAAACAATCAAAATTTGTAATCAAATTGTAATCATTTCAATCTTTTCATGATTGATTAAAGGTAATCGGGTGATTATTGATTAAGAGCCATTAGGTGAAAGACTAGAAAATCAGAACGATTTGTTTCTTTCAATTGTTAGAAAATCAAATCAACAAATTAAAGGAAAATATTTAATTTCCGATGAATTATTTTGACCTTTTTTTTTGGAATTTGACCCAAAAATCGCTTTAGAAAACCATAATTGTAAATAGTATTAATAAATCAATTTACGATTTGAATTTATAAATACGATCAAAATTAAACATTTCGATTAACTGTTTCTAGAATTTCTTAAATATTCAATTATAAGTTAAGCGATCATGTTGATCCAGATAAGGCTAAAAATGTACATTATGTACCTGAAGACCAACAGTTATTGATGTCTTCGAATCCTGAGTTGACTGTTGTTCGCGATCCAACCAGATATTATTTTCGCTATTGCGACCAGCCGTATGCGTGCCGTCGTTCTGGTCGTCGACATGAGATGGACACTAGTAAGTTTCCTGGTTCGGCCAATCATGTGTGCGTTTCGGGGTGTGATCCAAATTATATTGGTGATCGACCTTACGTCCCGGCTCCTTATGGACGAGCTGGTCGCAAAATGCCAGGCATTTAATGCCTTCTCGCAAACTACGACAACCATAAGGCTCCTTACTCTTTGATAAAAAGCATGTTACCAGTGCCTCCATCTATTGGTCGTTTTTCAAGTGACAAAAAATTCATTTTAATTTCTTGAACGAAATTAAGAAATTTAAATTAACAGTTAACTTGATGATTTACAATGTATATTAAAATGTTTTAAATTAAATTGTAGTAATTTGAAGACTAATTTGAGAAATTGATTGTTATCAATTACTGTTTGATTGAAAAGATTGAAACTACAGTTACAATTTCATTGATTAAGAGATTCATGTAATCAGAGTTTTAATCGATTCCATCTTAATTTGATTGATAATCTTGTATTTGATTTTAAATAAACAGTCAAAACAGATTTTAATCAGAATAAATGATTTAGTTTTTAATTATCTTAACATAAAATATAAGATTTTTGAGATAAAAGTGTAAAAAAAACGTTAAACAGAAAATTGGGATGAAAATGATTATGATCACATTTTTGATTAATTGACAATCATTGATGTTTGAGATGATTAATAATTAAGATCACTTAGTGATTTCAAGTTTTAATGAAAGAGAAAATGATTAAACAGCAAACTTAGATGAGAGATTTAAGTTAACTGGTAATCAAGATGATCGAGTTGAATGATAATCAATAACCAAAGATGATTCTGTTACTAATATAAAATTACTTCAAGTCGTTAATTGTGAAACGAATTGTTAATTAGTTGATTTGTTTTGGCAGAATTTTTTCTCTCTTTTAAAAGGTGTTTATATGCTTGTTTACATTGGGCCAGATTATCGAATTGAGGATCATCTTCATCATCTTTATCTTCTAATCCAAGTGCGTACATGTTTCGATGGATTAGTCCAGCCTCTCGAAATATTTGATCTACTTGAAAGGTATAAGCTTTTTCGGCGATTAGTTGATTGAGTCTGAGAGTTTCCAATAGATCCCATTTGGAACGTAGATTCTCATCCAGTGTTGGATAGACTTTGATATTTTTGGTATCACAGATTAACGGAGTTTGAAAGTATAACTCGTAACGACAGAGATCAGGTTCGGTTGCATTGATAAGCCGATTCGAGGAACCACAAATTGGATAGACTTTAACTCGTCGACGTATTTGTCCAGTTTTCGATGAGCATAAATCACCATCACGATATTTCATTGAGAGAAAAGTGTTATTACCGATTGACCATTCGCCTGACCAAATACCGAGAACACCTTCAAATCGAGACCAGTTACTTGTGGTCTCATGTTGGGTCACATTTCGAAAGGGACAAAATCGATATTGATAAATTTCATCTAAATAAGTGAAACATTGGTTTTCCAAAAGCCGAAGAGCCGATGGACCAGAAAAATTAGCCGGTGGTTTAACGGTAGCCAATGATTTAGGTGACGGAGTAGAACTGGAACAAAAGATAATTAAACAAAAACACAAAATCAATTAGAAGTCTTTTCTTTGGAAAATCAATCAACTGAGAAAAATAAACTACACCTAATTAAACGTGAAGTCTCACTCACAATTCTGATTGGAATTGGATTAGTTAAATTGTCTACACTTTTGATCAAAGAAACGGCCACAATTGTAATCCACAGGCAACCCAGTTGTATGATCATGATTAAATCGTACTCCTTGGTTGCCTGATTTAAATTGACATGGACCAAGAAACAGTAACAATAATCAAACCAATAAGTCAACAATTAACCGAACGATAATAGTCTGAGAACGTATTTGAACTGATTAACACAAATCACGGTGAAAATGAAACAAGAAAATTACAATTTTACAAAACACTAAAATGCAATAAGGATAAAATCGTAACCATTGTAATCAAATTTAACTGTAAACATTAAGAACATTGGAATTAACTAGTTCGCTTTCAATTACAAGATTTAGTGTAGATTTACAGGTATCAAAAGTATTAGAAGGAAAAATAAGATGAGAAACAGGAAAAAAAGAAGTTGAAAGCAAATTGTTGAATTAGTTTCGGAGAGAATTGATTGTTTTGATGATCATAACAATCAATTCTAAATGATGGTTGTTGTTGAGTGAAACAAACTAGTGTTTAGAATGAGATTGATTCTAACTCTCGTCGAACAAAAAAAGTATATAATGAATATGAAGATAAATAAATGATAACATGTTAAGAAGATGAAGAAGACAAGCAGATGAGAAGATAAGAGATAATTCTTACTGGAGGGAGAGAGAGAGAGAGAAGAAAAAAGGTTGACGTGTGGAACCTAATTTCAAGGTAATTCAGAGAGAGAGAGAGAGAGAGAGAGAGAGAGAGATGATGATGATGAGAGATGAACATTTGCTGGATTGAAAATTGGCGAAAATATCGGTGACCTGACTTTCGGGCTTTTGTTTATAACGATTTTCATAAAGGGTGTTTACTTTAAAAACGTCCATAAAAGAGATAAGAAAACAACATAGGCAAAGGTGAGAGATAAAATTTAATCTAACCTTTTACCTGTTACTTTGCTATCTCGTTTATGGAAGTTTTTAAAGTAAACACCCTTTACATTGATTGGTGACCATTGAAGAACAGATGATAATCATCATCTGATTCAATTCTCTATCATTATCAGCATCATAATCTTTCTTTCCCTTATCACAATTAACCGTTAGGAATCACATCCTGGTTAATCCTTCTCAACTTTTCCATTATTTGGCTTTTCATCTTCATCTTTAGAATAAAATTTTCTTTTTCTTTTCCTTTTCTCCATCTTTCAAATCTCCATCTTCTTTCCAGGAACCTTTGTCTTCCATGGTTTCTTTCTTTTTCATCATCATTTATATTTCCTTCTTCTGATTAGAATGTGATCAAACATTGGATACCTTTTCCATCACTTCAATTGGAATACATGGTTTTGATTATTTGGTCCAAAAAGAACAACTTGATTCACACAACAAAATCAATTCTATTGTAAATTGAAAGAGAGAGAGAGAACAAGGTTGGTAATTTATTCTCAATCAATTTTTAGATCATTAATTGTGTTTCCAATATTCAATATTCCATTTTCCATATAAAAGGCGAGAGATTTTCTGTTGAGAAAAAAAAAGAAAACACAAAATAATGGGTTAGACTGTAGGTAGATCTTTAAATATACAGAAAATTTAATTCGATTGAAGAAAATAAAGGTTACCATTTGTTTCCAATCATCATAATCAAAATGATTAATTCTAAATTGGGATCATCAAGCTACCTAATTAACAGGTAAAAGAACTTCAAATGATGAATGTTAGGCCTTCGATTGTCCAGAAGAAAACGAGGAAAATGATTCACTTGATTTCGTTGTTACTTCAAAATCGTGAAGCTGATGACCTTCTTTCGTTAATTGTTGATTAAATTCACAATTAAGGGAATTACAGTGATAATTTGGTCTAAAATAGAGTAACAATTGAGTGACAATCAACAATTAATTACATTGATCATGAAAAGTGATACAAATAACATTGATTTTTATATCTTTTCAATGGACAAACATTAACAACAAATTAATGATTCTAATTGTCGATAGATGATGACAATTAGATTTAGTTGACGATTTTTGTCTTGATAATTAGAAATTATTATAACTAATTAACCTGAAGGAGAAAATTGAAAAACCATTGAAAAGATTAAATGATTAAGTGATTAGACTTAATTGACATTTGATCTTCAATCGGAAATTAATTAATTAGTGGCCAATGTGATTTTCTTTGGACAATTGATGATTAATTGTAATTTTGGAAAATCAAAAACATACAAACAATTAACTCTCTAATATCCTTTTAATTGTTATTAGGTAATTTAGATAATGATTGATTGATAGAATGGCCAGAAAAATAAAGTTGATCTATTGTAGGCAATTAATTGATTGGAATCGATAGAAATTGATTAAGAGAAATAATCAAATCTCGAGAGTAAAAATGATTAAATTGTTCCATAAGTTCAGTAATCAAATTAAAAGAAATTTAATCCAATAAAATGGTTACCATTGTCAAGGAAACTATAAATTAACCAAGAAAAATTGATTAAGTTAACGATTTTAAATTACAATTAGAATGATCGATTGAAATAATGGCTAATCAATAATTAATTGTTCAATTTAAGAAGATTAGCTCAATGGGTAATTTCATTTGAATCAATTGATTGTTTTCATGGAAATTATCAAGAACTCAAGTAACTGTTTTAAAGTTTTATGAGTAATCTATTGGTTTCAACAATTAAGAGTTTCGATTGTTGTATAACTGTTGGAGAAATTAAATAATAAATGATTAATCAACTGGTTTACAAAAAAAGAGTTGATTCTGAGACCAGAACAAGTTATTCAATGATGATTGAAAAATGAGCAAATTTAACCATAAATACTAGTATTTATGATACAATTGTTATAAGTATATCATGATACACAGAGTTAATTGGGTGTAACATTCAACAATCTATAGAATTAACAATCAACAATCTAACGGAATTGGGGATTTGTGAATATTGATTAAATATCTCTCTCTTTCTATTGTGATCTTACTCTCTATTTAAACATGATTTGAGGGAAAAATAAAACCAAGAGAAAGAGAAAGAGAGAGAGAGAGAGAGATAAAATTGTATAATAATAATCAAATTAAAGGATAATAATTAAAACAGGTAAACCAATAAAAGAATAATTTAAGAATTGATTGTAACACATTAAATTTTTCCGAGAAAGGTGAACACATCAACAAGGAATTGTATTGGTTTCTTCATCGGTGACAACGATTGACGAATCCACTCAAAAAGGTTAATCGAAATATTCAAGATGAATCTTCATCTTCTAATCTTTATCCCAAATTAGAATTGGTTTACTGGGGTAACATTGACCAAGCTGATGGATAATCAAAACGTTGATTGAGGCTGATTGTTACTCCAGGAAACATTGGCAATCATTTCCCATTTGCCCGATTTGTTGAGTAGACAATTTGAATGGGCAAGATAAGGATACGACAACATGTTGTTGAAATGAATTCCAGTTTGGTAATTCTTTGCCAATTAACATTCGGGTACATGAATCCAAGGAAGATGCATGAGCAACAATTAAAATATTCCCTGAATTTGTAGATGAAATGATATTCTGAACAATTGTATGACACCTTGAATAATAGTCAGTGTGACTTTCATTTATGTGAAGATTCAATAAATCTTGTGAGATTATCGATGGTACATAATCAAGATTAATATTCATCCCTGTACCAGCAGCAGCTTCTTTAGGAGATAACCAAGTGGGTAAAATATTAACATGATCACCCAAATACTCAAATAATCCTGGTTCAATGTTAACAGCCAGAGTTTCATTAAGACCAGAACCTTTCAGGATATTGTGACAGGTTTGTAAACATCGTAAAGCTGGACTACAGAAAACATGATTTATCTCAATCGCAGGATCACTTAGAGCTTGACCGAACAAGAATCCTTGAAATTCACCTAAAATAAAAAAGAATAAAATTAACAAAACAATCAATTAAAATTCGAAAGAAGCACCAAAAAAAAACAATACAAATTCAACACAGGAAAAAGGAACCAAAAGACAAAAAGGATTCTCACAACTACAGGAAAAAGGAAGAAAATTAGAATCAAAAGAATATAAATTTAACATTTTTCTTTTGTTTCCTTGATGTTGAGTTAATGATATTTTTACAATTTTAACGGTAAAATTTATATTCCAATTCTTGATTCAGTCTCAGTTTTGATTCCTAATTCTTGAAACATCAAACCATTAATTCCAATTTGATTTCTGTATGTGAATTAAGATAGAGAGAGAGAGAGAGAGAGAAAGATGATTAACATTATTATTATCATCAGAAAATAATCAGGAAGAGAGAATATTTTTTTTCTATTCTTCCATATTCATGATAATTTTAGAATCTAATTTGGTTCATAAAAATCTATTATTATTCTTATTAATTTGGTTAAATAACTAATTATTCACTCAGTTTCTTACCTTCTTATATTTTCTATTGAATTTTGTTCGAATTTTCAAACAATCAAATCGAAACTTCTGTTTTAACCAACTTCATGTTTACCACCAATGATTTTCGTTTTGACTGTTTTCTGCTGCGTTGCATGGAAATGTCATACAATGATCAACATCAACGTATTTCCACCAAACGATATTTATAAATGTCAACATTTCAATTAACTCTTGATTTGATCTTATATAAAAAAAAATCGATTATCGATAGATCATTTTCAATTTATTTCTATTTCCTGTTGTCATTCTTTCTATATATATATATATATATATATATATATATATTGATGTAATTCAATTGACGATGATGAATTAGGATGAAACCAAAATTCGTGATCATTATCATAGTCATAGATTATCTTTTGGCTAATTTGATTCCTAAACTTGAGCGTCACGCCAAAGAGGAAAGTGATCATTTAAAGCGACATCTTCAAGATCAGGAGATTCTTATGGTCAAGTTTTCAAAGGATTTCATTGAAATTTCTATCATCATTACAATCTCCTGGAATCAATTGAGGTAAAAAGAAGGAGATATTAACATCTTCATCGTCAGGAGATAAAAGTTTAGCCTCATCTGAGCCATTCGCTGGTGGTAACAATTTAGATGATCTAAATAATGATAATAAAGATAAAAAAAATAAGAATAAAGTTAATAGTCAATCGAGTAACAATGGTAATAATAATAATGGTGATAATCCAACATCAAATCAACCAACGGCAATTCAACATATTATCAATAATCGTACCATTTATTCAACTGCATTGAGTTTAACAATTGCCATTGGAATTGTTTTATTGACAATCAATGGGCTAATCTTTGGAGCTGTTTATTATTATATTAATAAGCATAAAGTTGACAAGAATCGATCCAAATTTTCACCAGTTCGTTATGTAGATATACAATCAGGACTTGATGGCCCTTCAAATGGTACAACCAGTTTGGGTGAACATCATTATGCAGGTTTTTGTTGTGAAAATCATCATCTATGTCCATTCACAGCGGAAACAACATCTCACCATTTGTCACATCATCATATTCATCATGCAGATTCATCGTCTCCCTTACAATCACCACCAACGACTCAAGATATTCATCAGAATCATACTAATCTTCAGCAAACAACAAATACCTCATCAGGTTCATCTCATGTTAGCCTTCAACCTTCATCAAGTATCACAGTTGCCTCTTTAAATCAATCCTCATTGTCACCATCACCAGGAACACAGGTAATATCAGGTTCTCAACAGCAGCAGCAGCAACAACAACAATTAGCATCATCAAATCATCAAGGATCAATTTCCACTAATTGTTCCAATTGTGAATCAAAGGTTACCTGTCAATGTGATTCTTGTTACCATCAACAATCAATATGTGATAATGGTCATTGTCTTACAGTTATCCATGAATTTGATGAGCATCTTTGACATCAGGTTTCACCAATTGAAACTCAATTTTAATCACAATTTTTTGGCGACAAAACTATTAAAACGATTCAAACAGCTCAGCCCCAGGATATTTTCCGCCGGTGTAAGATGCAAAAAAAAACCAAGTTAAAGTTCTTGAATTTTTGCAAAATTAATCCACAAATTTGCAGGAAATACTATTAAACAAAGAGTTTGAATTTTCTATATGAACAGAAAATAATTAAACACAAATAGAGAAAACAAATTATTTCGTCCCAAGACTTTTACAAGAAAAAAAAGAAGATTACTCACAATCCCAATGGAATAATTGTTCCAGATGAATTTTCTACTATTTATTCTAAATAAAAATTAAATATAATCACTTCAGTTTCTCTTGTAATCATTAATTTGTCTCTCTAATCACAATTAAATTTAATTCCAATTTGGATTCGAATCCATCAAATATCCGAATCCACAGTTAAATTCTATTGTCAATAGATGGCGACAGGGAAAGAACATTTTCTCAATTCTCGACAAGAAGTAGAATTATTTTTCATTGTTCATTAGTTTTGTTTTCAATTGATTGAAAATCTGAAATAAATTTTTTGGGATCAAACAATTATTATTAATTAAAAAAGGACAAAAAGATCCAATAGAAATTAAATTCTGTTCTTAATTTTCTCTGTCTACTTTTCTGTCTATTTTTGTTTTCCTTTCTTTCCGATCTATTGGAATTTTAAATCGATTAAAAATCGATTTTGGTGATGAATTTGGTTTCATTTTAGTAAACAAAGGTTAATCAGTTGAGAGTTAAGATTAACATGATTATTAGTTTGTTTTATTTTTGTGTTCCCGTTAAATTAGTTAATGTTTAACTTTAAGATCATCAATCGACCTCTTTTGTGTTTATATCACTGGCAGAAAGGTAAGGTAACTTCGGAAAATATGACAACAACAATTGTAGATCAATATTCAACCATGGAAGCAAAATTTTCCCATATATCGACAATGGCGAGTTTTGTTGAGTTTTTTCAAAAAGGCAGAACTTTTCGACCAAAGAAAAAATTTGAACCCGGTACTTTACGTTACTCTTTACATAAACATGCCCATGCATCATTAAATTCAGGAATAAATTTAGTTGAAGTGGTTAAATTACCACCAAGAGAAAATCTTTCCGATTGGATTGCTGTACACGTTGTCGATTTTTTCAACCGAATCAACCTAATTTATGGTACAATAACTGACCATTGTACAGAGGAAACATGCCCAAGAATGTCGGGTGGACCTAAATTTGAATATCTTTGGGCTGATGGTAAAAAGTTTAAGAAACCGACACCACAACCAGCACCCAAATATGTTGGCTTTCTAATGGATTGGACGGAAGCTCAAATTAACAATGAGGACATTTTTCCCGTTAAAACCGATGTACCTTTTCCCAAAAATTTCATCCCAACCTGTAAGAAAATATTAACTCGATTGTTTCGAGTATTTGTCCATGTGTATATTCATCATTTTGACCGTTTGGTAGCCATAGGTGCGGAAGCTCATGTTAATACTTGTTACAAGCACTTCTATTATTTTGTCACGGAATTTGATCTGGTTTCAGAGAAAGAATTTGAACCTTTGGTAAGTAAACAAATTCAATGAATCAAATTAATTCCAATCTAATCAATCATCAGAACTGTTTTTCAATCTCTCTCTCTCTCTCTCTCTCTCTCTCTCTCTCTCTCTCTCTCTCTGTGTTCACAATTACAGACTGAATTAACTCGCAGAATTTGTCATCTATCATCACCCAGAACCTATGGTAATCATCAGAGATAAATAAATACAGTGACAACAACAAAAGTGTTTCCTGTTGATTAAATTTAACAATAATAATAATCCAACTCTAATTCAGTTTATCATCAACCTCATCATTTGTGGTCAAAGAATTACCTTGATTGTAATCAATTTATCTCGCTCTTTGACTGGGCATAGTTACTGACAAAAAGCAATCCATTGAAATCAAGTCATCTCTAAACACCAATCAATTTATATTTACGTATCATAATTATCATGGATCACGGTGCAAACCAAATCAATTTCATCTTCAATGGATAAATATTATATATACGCTGCCCCATCATCATCTCCATCATCATCTTCCCATCATCATCATCACCATCATCTTAAGTAATAATATAATGACAATAATGTAATAATTGATACCATTGATGATTTCCAGCAATCAATTGACTTACAAAAATCCTAACAGTTGGAATCAAATTTAACCAAATTTGATGAAAATGATTTACACATTTTCATTTAACAATATAATTGATAACAAAATCAGTTAATAGCTAATAAATTCTGATTATGATTAGAATTGTAATAATGAGAAAAGTAATCTAATCATTTTTACAAATTTCATCGAAACATGATCAATATATATTTAAGTGAATCATTTATTTGGTCCTATTGGTCAAATTTAATCACAATTTCCAATGATTCTGCTAAATTATGTAATTTTAATCATTAATTGTAAATGTAAACAGCAAAAAGTAACTTATCAATCTATTGGAAATGATTAAAAGTCACTCAGAACAATTTAATTTATATATTAATATATTCAGAAACTCTGATGATTAACATTAACTGGACATTAACTGACACTTGATGACCTCTTGTCTTTTTTTTGCAACTATTGTATCAACAATCAACTGAAATTAATTCATTTTATGCTCTATTTATTAATCATAATCAACTTGTATTTAATTTACTTTTAATTTGGTTCCCTTAATTGCTGGTAAATCATAATTGAAAATCTTCAATCTCTCACCATCAACCCGAATTGAATACAACCATAACGTCGTAATGATCAATATTAATATTAATAATAAAAATGAGCAAATTTAACCATAAATACTAGTATTTATGATACAATTGTTATAAGTATATCATGATACACAGAGTTAATTGGGTGTAACATTCAACAATCTATAGAATTAACAATCAACAATCTAACGGAATTGGGGATTTGTGAATATTGATTAAATATCTCTCTCTTTCTATTGTGATCTTACTCTCTATTTAAACATGATTTGAGGGAAAAATAAAACCAAGAGAAAGAGAGAGAGAGAGAGGATAAAATTGTATAACAATAATCAAATTAAAGGATAATAATTAAAACAGGTAAACCAATAAAAGAATAATTTAAGAATTGATTGTAACACATTAAATTTTTCCGAGAAAGGTGAACACATCAACAAGGAATTGTATTGGTTTCTTCATCGGTGACAACGATTGACGAATCCACTCAAAAAGGTTAATCGAAATATTCAAGATGAATCTTCATCTTCTAATCTTTATCCCAAATTAGAATTGGTTTACTGGGGTAACATTGACCAAGCTGATGGATAATCAAAACGTTGATTGAGGCTGATTGTTACTCCAGGAAACATTGGCTTGATCATTTCCCATTTGCCCGATTTGTTGAGTAGACAATTTGAATGGGCAAGATAAGGGATACGACCAACATGTTGTTGAAATGAATTCCAGTTTGGTAATTCTTTGCCAATTAACATTCGGGTACATGAATCCAAGGAAGATGCATGAGCAACAATTAAAATATTCCCTGAATTTGTAGATGAAATGATATTCTGAACAATTGTATGACACCTTGAATAATAGTCAGTGTGACTTTCATTTATGTGAAGATTCAATAAATCTTGTGAGATTATCGATGGTACATAATCAAGATTAATATTCATCCCTGTACCAGCAGCAGCTTCTTTAGGAGATAACCAAGTGGGTAAAATATTAACATGATCACCCAAATACTCAAATAATCCTGGTTCAATGTTAACAGCCAGAGTTTCATTAAGACCAGAACCTTTCAGGATATTGTGACAGGTTTGTAAACATCGTAAAGCTGGACTACAGAAAACATGATTTATCTCAATCGCAGGATCACTTAGAGCTTGACCGAACAAGAATCCTTGAAATTCACCTAAAATAAAAAAGAATAAAATTAACAAAACAATCAATTAAAATTCGAAAGAAGCACCAAAAAAAAACAATACAAATTCAACACAGGAAAAAGGAACCAAAAGACAAAAAGGATTCTCACAACTACAGGAAAAAGGAAGAAAATTAGAATCAAAAGAATATCAAATAAAAACAGATAATGATTCTAATTGTTCCACTGAAATTAATCTAATAAATTACATTGGAAAATTCTAAACAATTAAATGTCAACAATTAAATAAATTTTAGAATAAAAGAAAAACGATCATCCATAGCAACCAAAATGGAGGCAAAAGAAAACGATGACTAACAAAAGACTAAAAGAGAGGTAAAGGCTCAAAATAGCGAAATTAAAAGAGCGAAAAACCAATAAGTTAAGGTCACTAGCGCGAAAGTCAAAGTAGCGAATTTAAATTAACCAACTTACCATCTAAAAAATTTATTGATTCAGTGAAAAATATGATAAATTGCTGATAATCAACCATTTTTTTCGCTATCTTGACTCTCGCTCTTTTGATTTCGCTATTGTGACTTTCGCTTATATGCCCTTCGCTCAAATGAGCCCAAATCTTTTAGATAATTGTTATCTAGACAAATTAATCAATAAGAAGACAATCAGATATTAATCAAGATATTCAGTGGCCGATTTGTTTAGATAACAATTATCTAAAACCAATTGAATTTAGTTGGATTTTAGAGCTCAATCCGTTTTATTGTTGACACGCTTTATTTTTTTGTTCTTTTCTCTTCAATTAATCAATTGGACTTACCGATCGGGGTTAAAGGTGAATCATTCAAATAAGCTCGTGGTGGTCGATCAATTATTCTCCTTGGATGGTTCAGATCTTTGGGCGAATATTTTCCCTGTTTATCGAAACAACTTCTGATCCAATCTCCGAAAGCCAAATCCATACGTTCACCATGACGAACTGTTATTAATCTTCTCGGTGAGTTGACACTTTCCTCACCTTCCATTCCGCTGGTTAATCGTAATTTAGATCCCATGGTAACAGATTAACAATTAAGAAAAATATATTGATTAATATGAAAGAAAAAGAAAAACAATTAAGAAAACAATTTATTATCTCCAATCACCATAACTATTAAAGTGAACAACAAATGTTACAGATTCTTTACCAATGTAAACCCTTCTGAGCGCAGATTCTAATTTTTGGATTCTCTTAATGGAGGAGACGAAAAAGAAAGAGAAATTATTTACATTGATTCTCTTAATTTTCTTCTCTTTCTTTTCTTCTTATCGTCATGATCATTACTCTTTCGTTGGCATTGATAATTTACTCTTGGCAACAAAATTCTGAGGATAATTTTTTTCCTCGTTTATCGGGTTGTATAGATTTCGTTTCGATTGGATTTTGTCCTTTGAGTTTTGGAAATTTTCATCATCTTTATGGGATTGTTAATCTTTTCAGAGATTAAAAATTTTGTTTGATTAATTAATAGTTGATTGTTTTTTGTTTTTGCCTAATGAGACAATTTTTTTTGGCGAGTTTACAGTTACAATTATGTTACAATTTTAAATTTTCGCGAGTTTGTTTTACAGTTGATTAATGATAACCTTGGTTTTTGTAACTTTTTTTTCAAGGGTTAAGTTGATTGGGTTGATCAACCGATATAATTGCAACATTATGTTTACTTTTGCTTGAAAATAAATGATTTAATCTAATTTGGTTTCATTTGTTAGTTTAAAGTGACTTGTGTGAATTTTAAATGATGCAACGATGGGATTAGAATAAGTTTTTGGGTAGTTGAATGAAAAAAAAAATAAAGCTTTTCTTTTGAAAATTGATGAAGATGCTTTGAATGGATGGAAACTCGTTGAAAAACAAAATGATGAATTGTTGATGGTTGTTATTCACTGGATTTAAACTCTACTAGATGACCTTCTTTGATAAGTCTTTCCC
Source organism: Panonychus citri (assembly GCF_014898815.1). Lineage (NCBI taxonomy): Eukaryota > Metazoa > Arthropoda > Arachnida > Trombidiformes > Tetranychidae > Panonychus > Panonychus citri. Next base: position 1,774,447 of record NW_026515543.1, on the reverse strand, counting down.
ACAAACTACAAGAAGGGGCTCTTGGGTCTTCCGGATCGACGATGTAAACTTCAATATTCCATGGATCAGTTCGGCTCTAGAAAATTAAAATAACAAAAAGAGAAAAAAAAATAACATCAAAACTTTGTTTAACTAGGAATTAAATTAATAGTTACCTTGATTAATGCGATTGTTTTTAGTTCATTGAGACTTAATTCTTTCTCCATAAGGCTGTTCAAATACGATGACCATCTACCGATTTTACCTGGTTTAATATTGCAAACTCGAGCAGGTATTGCAAACAGTTCTGGATTTTCTCGATACTTTGTTGGTAATTTTCTTAATCTTAAGGGAAAAAAGTGAAGGGAAAGAAAATAAGCTTATAAATATCTAATTTTTCTCGTAATCTCTTTGATTTTGTTTGGTTAGATGACAGATATGATTATCAACTAATATATAGATTAGTATTGATTATTGATTGATTTTTGTTCTTACTTTGCTATATCGACAACAGAAGTGTTACCATAATCAACATAAAATACCCTGAATTGATTTGGAATAATAGAGTTAGCTTTTTCCACAATCATTCCTCGATACCATTGATCATCAGAGAATTGAGCAGCAACAGCATCACCTAAATAAAGTAATTGTATAAACATGTATTAAATAGTTGAAACTATCTTATAGTAAATGATGGTTACAATATTTATGTTTTAGCTTTACCTGTTTTGACCTCTTCAACTTTTTCAAATCGGCTAACTTCAACTCGCATTTTGGAAAGAAATTCAAGAAATTCACTAGTTCGCTTTGTAATTTCTTCTTCAACTTCATTTGAAGGATAATGAACGGGCTTTGGTTGAATAAAAGTGAAATTGTCTCTGAATGTACCAGTTATACAAACAGGATAATAACAATTTTCCTCGAATTTTAAAGTTGATGGTTTGTATCCACACAACGGAAGCCTTGAGAGAATATCTCTAACCATTGGTGGAATAGCAATAAGAGTTTGATCATCAGTAATCGCTCTTTCAATTAAACTATTGTTCTTGATTAAATATTCAGTAAGATCAACTCCGTCTGGCATTATGATTGAGATTCTCATTTCTTTAAGAGATAGATAATTGATCCAATTCATTACACATTTATGGTCAATGATTAGCTGATGAATGTGGTGCTGAATTTGTTCAGCTTCTCTTCCTTGGGCATTTGATTTACAATTAGCAAGAAGTGCATGAAGAGCTAATTTAGGTATTTCTGGATGGAATACTTGAGAACTCATTTCTTCCTTTTTAACTGGAACTTCATTCCCGTAATCAACGAAACGAACAAAAGTACGATCTTCATCTAATGGATATAAAACCTCAGCTCGATTCCAAGTTTTGTCGAACTCGAAAAATGCTGTACAAGCTCGTCCGTAAATAGTATCACCATCAAATGGTAACAATTCATCTTGATCTTTTAATGCATTGGTGATAGAACGATTGATAACGTTGATTAATTGAGGACCTTCTATTCGATGAATACGGAACCAGATTTTCAAATTCAGACCAACTTCTGTTGGTAAAGCAATGAAAGATTGTTCTTGAGGCTTTTCTGGTTCTTTATAAAATCGCACAGTGGTATTATCCATTTGCCGTTGAACGGCAGCTCGTGCATTACGAATGTACCCTAAAACTGAGTCGCCCTTTCGATTAGTAAAAGGTATGAGAGACCTTTTAACTGGGATGTTTTCTTCGATGGGATTATCATGGTGATCGTCCAGATCAATTTTCCTACAAAGACAAAATAAATGTGATATTAGATTCGCTTCTTCTTGCAATGTACCTTATAAAAAAACTCAGATAAACTTTTATCTAATTACTTACATTGTTGGAATAGCAAAACCTTTAGTTATCAGTAGGCTTTGAAATGAATAATATTTTGAATGATCTCTAGCGAGACCATCGGGAATATAACAGTTTCTCGCAATCAAATCAATTGGAACAGATTGAGTTTTATCTGATGGAAGACGCTTTTCGACAACTTCTACAAATAATTCTTGTTGATAATTTTTCAGTAATACAGCAAAACCTTCAAGTGCTGTTTTAGTCCAGGGACCACCTCCGGCGGGTAAAATATCACAGATATGACATTTGATACAAAAATCACCATCTTTTAAATATGTAGAGTCAGCAGGTAATTTGAAGATGTGTTTCCTTGCTACCTCTTTTTCATAACCAAAGTCTCTGGCACGAACAATGTATTTTGTCGAGGCTTTATCTTGAGCAATTTCGCTATCTCCATTTTCAACAAATCCAATGATTTCATCTTCGACCTTTTCTCTTGAAACGATTATTCCTCTTCTCCATATAACATCGAACTCCTCGACTTGAGCATAAACAACCGGTTCATTTTCCATCAGTCTGGGTTGTATGATCGGAACAGGATTATCCAATTTCTTGTGAAAATCATCAACCAACTTATTCTCATAGCAAACGAAATAACTTCTAACTTCAGGTGTTGTCAATTGAACGTAGATTTCATCAGGAGAGATCCAATGAGAAACTCTTACTTTTATATAAGAATCTTCCTTGGATGAATTAGCTTCTCGGTTGCGAACGACCAACTCATTCAAAATACTAAAACCATTGACATCAAAATCTTCCAAAGCTTTGAAAATACGATCATCTAATTTGGTACTATACTGAGAAATGGTCGCAGTATCACCAGGAATTTCAGTAATTGGACCAGAAGAAATAGCATATTTCAGACTAACCATTGCGACATTCACAGAAATATATTCAGTTCCAGTATAACGTCTAAGGTTAACAATATGTTTACCTCTATGGTCGTAATCAGCAACAGATATATTGAAAAGATAACTATTACCAGAGGGACCGCCGAAACAAAGTTCTTGAAATTTACCAACTGCCTGTAAGCGAGAAAAAAAACAAAATTAAGTTTAAACTATTCGATTAACAAACAATTTAAAAATCAAGCTTTTGCTAAATTTGGATGCTATAAATAGCTAATTAGTATTACCTCATCTGACCAATTGAATTTAATTGGTTCGATATCTCCTAATTTACACGGGATTGCATGGACTGGTTGTTTCAAAATTCCTCTTTAATTAATCGTAGATTAGCAACTTCTAAAACTTTAGTAGTACCAAAGTCAACAAATAGAACTTCAACTCTATCAGATTGTAATAATTTTATTATTTCAACTCTGTAAAAGGCTCCATCATCCAATCCAACACAGGGCATTCCTCTTCTGGGCACGTAAACAATAAAAGGCGCATCGTTATGTTCAAAATAAACTTTCAAAGATTCATGCAGCTCATGGAACTTTTCTTGCAACGAATATCGAGTAACATAAAAGAGATCAGGATTGGTGATGGCTGTAATAAGAACAGTTTCTGCTACGTTGGTTGGAATTTTTTCGGGACGATTGAAGGAAATTCGGTCTGAATCAAGATCAAATTCTGGAACATGTCTTGCGCTGTGTGTATTTGTAATAATAACAAGTTGACAACCAAACAATGCTTCCCTTAAACCTAACATATTGCGAACACCGTGAGGAGTTTCATGGTGATACAGGTCGATCCAATGTTTATCGCCAGTTACTTTATCGATTCGCATTTCCATCAAATAGTCTCCACAAATTTCTTCTATTTTTTCGTTTACTTCTGTTGTCCATTCAGCTTGTCGTGGACCAACATTATTAACTGCACATTTAAGTGCAAGATATGGCCATTTTTTTTTATCAAAAATTTCCTCAAATGGTTGCCTTATCATTGTATATGATACTCTATAAGGTCCACCATAATCTAACAGTTGAACATCAACGGAAATCGAGGTGTAGAAATTGTATGCAGATGGTACTGATTTTCCAAATTCATGTCTTTTTCGATTTGCTTTCTCTGTATCAGCGTTGACTTTAAGTATATAAGCTCGAGCCCATTTGTTTACTTCTCCGTAGAAAACAAAAATGAATTTACCAGGTTTAATTGTGTTAACGGGAGGTGGATGGGTAAATGTTTTTGTGCACCATTTTTCAATTTCATCAAACATTTTTCTATTACAAGCTTCATCGTCCCAAAGGATACAGTAAAAGTGATGTGGATTAAAGACTCTGCCCAGTTTAACATAAACTGTCCTTCTCTCTGGGATAACCTTTGATTTCAAGATGTCAGCTTTCAAATTTGGCAAGTCGCTTGATGATGATGATGTTCCCGGTGCTGGTATTTGAGGTATATGATGAGGTGGTGATCTAAATAATGGTAATGGTTCCCGAAAAGAATTTGATTCGGAACCGATAACTTCAACGGTAAGTGTTGTCGCTTTCTCGTTGTTTTTTAAAACCAAACTACCTTTAATCACTTCTTTCACATAATCATCTAAATGAAAATTAAATTCATCAGCGATTTCATAATTTCTCCAGCTGATTCGACTTGGTTTGGCAGTCAATTCTTTTAAAATGTTACGTTTCTTTGTTAAAAGATCCATTGTACCATGTTCTAGTTGAAAGGTATCACTGATTGAACGACGAACAGAATATAAGTGTTTCTCAACTTGAGATAATTCTTCTTTACGTGTTGAATAGATTTCCTCAAATTTAGATATACCTTTCATCTCCTCCAATTGAAGTAACGAGTGTAAAACTTGAAATTTATCTCGAAGACGCATTTTAGCTTCGTAAAATTCCTTGGATAATTTTTTTTCCAAATTCCCAATAACTTTTAAACTAGATCCACACTCGGCATGAGTAGAAACAGCACTATGCATGGCAACAATTAGAGGTATTGTTTTATTACGTCTCGCAGGAGGAATCAAAGCATCCAGCTTGACATTTTCTTCATCTTGTCCTCCCTTAGAGTATTTGAAGCTATCACTCATTTTGGGTAGTTCATCTATTAAAGAAACACATGAAGTCACAGAGAAAAAAATGAAAACAAGAAAACAAAAAGAAAAAATTAATCGAAAACTTTAGAATAGAAGAAGAAAACAAGAAGTACAGTAAAATACCTGGTGAGGTAACAGTTCTAACTGGAGAAGCTGTTATAAGTTCTTCACAAAAAGCCAGGCCAAATGAGTAAGCGTCTATTGGTATCTCAGTGGCAAAACCATTATTAATACGATTTATTTGGGTATCATTGCTTAGTGAACATCCTTTGATTGAAGTGTAAGCTCTTGCAGAAAACGTCGTCTTAGTATTACATTGATCACAAATGAGAGACCTTTCATCTCTTGCAACAACCATGTAGAGACATTTTTCACATAAACTATGTCCACAACTAAGAATATATTGAGGCTCAAAGCGATTCGGTAAATCCTTAATATCCACACTATCATCGTGAGGTAAACAGCGAGCACGACATTCATTGTTTGCACAGAGAAACATACTAACCGTTTACTTTTACTGGCCAGTAAGTGAAAACAAAACAAACGAAGAAGACAAAAAGAAACAAGTCAATTTTTGTAAATCAACCCGGTTAATCTAATTAATCCAGTCAATGGTTCACAATTACGACAACAATAAATCACCGATATTATAATAATAAGTACTAAGGATGATGAATTTATGAGAATGCGAAAAAAACCAAGAGAGGAAGAAGAAAAATTAAAGTAATCAACAAATGTCGTTACTCTTTTAACTTAATGATGAGATTAACTAATAACATTTAAATTAAATCAGTTAATCCAAACAATTTAACTCTATTGTTGATCCAATCACCAATTAACTTAATGATCAAACTAAAGAGTGAAAGTGATTAGTTAACTAAATTTGATTGGTAACAATAAATAAATTTAATTCTTTAACATGTTAACACAATTTTCGCACAAAAATCAACCGGTCAGATTTTTTTCTTTTTCAATTTTTTTTCTATTCTCTTTTATTCTCTGTCTATTTTACTGTCTATTTTTCTATTTCATTTCTTCTTCTAAAGGGTTAGTCGTGCCATCTGTTGATTGATACCAACGAAAAAAAGTTAATTGTGATTCTAATGTTGTCAAAATTTTAATTCTTTCTTTTAATTTATTTCTTATTGAATTTGTTTTATTAACTTACAATTTAATCTCTTTAATTGTTAATTGTTTGTGCCTATTGATAAAACAAAACAAAAGTAAACTGATTAATCCTCTTAATCGGTTATTAATCTTTAGTCATCGCCAGTGTTGTTAACCCATTGGTTACTTTTTTTTTTAATTTGCTTTTCTCACTTAATTTTGTTTATAATGTGATCATTTTGATCTTGATTAGATAATTTTAATTATATAACTTTCACGTTTAGTCATCCTGTTGATGTTTATCTAATGGTCATCAATGTGATCTCTTCTTGTCCAGTCTGGTTTTCATTTTTTGGTGAGTACAAATTTGTTATTTTCACTTAGGCTTTGGATTTTTTTTCCATTTTTTTTCTTCTTGAAAAGTAACCAAAGGATAAGGTGATAGATTTGATTAGATTCGCCATTTTTGCTTTCATTTTGCTTTCTTTATTTATAAGGAAGTTGTGAGAAACAAAATCTGATACAAGTTTGATAAATTGTCTGGATAGTTGTCACATAATCAGTTAAGTTTATTAGAGAAAAGAAATAAAATTGAAAAGAAGAAAAAAAAAGAAAGATATTATCTCTTGTTTACAGTTGAATGTACCTTGAAAATTTTTCGATATGACGATTAGTTTCTCTCATGAATAGTTTATATTACTCACTTTTAAATTATTCTTTCATTTTTGTCTTCTTCTTTTCTCCATCTTATTTGGTTCCTACCTTTTTTATCGTTCTTTTCTCTCTTTTTCATCCCATTTCTCCTCCTTTCGCCCCTTAGCCAACCTGGAATCAACTGAACCTGTTTTCTATTGCACCGTTACCATGTATCGAGCTAATACTGAAGATGCCCCCGAAAAATTGGTTCAAGATGGATCCCTCTCTCTCTCTCTTTGCTCACACAACCTTTTCTCCATTTCCAAGCCCTCTCCCCCCTCTAAATTTCTTCTGTTTATACTGTTATTTTGCTCACTCTGACCTGCCTTCTCGCCTTCTATTTACTTCCTAGTTCAAGGTAAGATCATCATCTCAAGATCATTTCTTACTTCTTAGTTTGGTGTCTACATATCAACTTGACTTTAAACTCTTCTCCTTTAATTACGGTTAAATTCAGTTTCGTTAACAACAACAACTCCAATCAACTAACCATGAAGTCCGTTATCTTAAGTGTTTTCCTTGTGGCAATGGTTTTCGCCGTTGTCTCAGCTTCCGTTGATACCTCAGCTCAAGCTCGTCAGGCTGCTTTCAATGAGCGAAAGGCTCGTTTTGATACCGAAAAGAAGGAAATTTCCAGTTTCATGGGTACTAAAAACTTATTCAAAACTGTTTTGAAAATTTTGTTTGGTTCTAACGAAGAAAGTACCGCTACATCTCGACAAGTTCTCAATGTTCTAGTTGAGGTAAGATTATTTTAAGAAAATTATTTCTTTTTATCAAATGTTTCGCATTTTCTATCAAAAATTTTATCTTCAACTTTTTATTTGTTTTCCCGAAAAAAAAAGGTTCTTGATATGGTTCGAAGTTCATTCAGTCAAAAGGCTCGAAGTTCATCTTCACGAGGATTAAAAGATACCGTTGATGGAGCCGCTTTCGCTGGTGCAACCATGTTACGTGGTTACGTTAAATCATATTTAGCTGGCGATGATCATTGTGCTCAACGACATTTGTGCGAATCATCAAAAGAGGCTGCACGAGAAGGACGCGAACTCGGTGGTGTTGTAGCTCAAGTTGGAGGGTAAGTTTCAGTTCAAATTCATCTTTTTGATACAAAATATTTTCCTCTCTCACTGTTCACGACCAACAATCAAAAATCACCAATTTGATGATAGTCATTAAATGGAAAACCTAAATTTAGGTCGTTTTCCTTGAACGCTTCAACAAAATCTATTTATTCAATTTAAGAATTGAATCTTTTTCTTTCATCATCTCTGAATTTAAACAGGACAAACTTTACCTCAAATCCTATTTACCAATTTTTTGACCTTTTTACTGCTCTCTCTCTCTCTCTCTCTCTCTTTCATTCTTTCTTTTTCGCCTTTATCATCCGCATCTTTTCATCATCTAACTATTTTCTCATCTCTTTCTTTTTCCATCTTCTAAACAACAGTTATGCCACTAGCTACCTTCTTCCCCATCAAAAAACTATCCCATCAAGTGCCGTTAGTGAGGCCGTTAGACGAGGACGAAGCAACGAAGATTGTGCTAAGATCTACTCAAATTGTAACGAAACCTTGTAAAACAATTAACTAACACCAATCTACGACCAACCCACCTTAAAACAACACACGAAATGAGCTTGGACTATTCTTGGAAACTTTTGATTGAAATCAATCAGAATATACATTTTTAATTTAATCTTATTAACGATGATCAACAATTTATACCACCGATTTGACTAGTTAACTGAAAAAAAAAATTGAAAAAAAACTAAATTCAGTTTCCTAATCTAAAACCTAAATTACAAACAAACAAACAAAAAACAATTTAAATTAACAGTAAAGATTGATTAATAAAAAGTTTCATAAGTAAATTAAAAATCATCTCAAATTTTCACAACTTTTCTTATAAATCATCAGACCAATAAAACAAAACAATTAACTAATAACGGATTTCGTTCAGAACAATAATCAAATCAAATCCATTATCAGAATTTAAACTCCAATAATTATCAACCATGAAAACTAATTGTTTATTCAGAAATTGATATTATCCAGTTGCTGGAGTTACAACGGTTAATAAAAACTTTTGGAAATCAAATTGATTGTCTCAATAATAATAATAGAGTCAAATTGTTACAAGTAAATTGCCAATATAAATTGAAAGGTATCACTTTCAGCAAGATGAATTGTGATGAACTTACAATGAATGTTGAACAATTAAAACGATGATCACGGTTAAGGTCAAGGCTTGAGAAGTTGATGATATTAATAAATGGTAACATTAATTATTGTGTACTTACAGTAAACAATTTAAAGCAAACCAGACCAGTTATTCAGGAAGTGGGTAACAATTCCGACCTTGATTATCTTCAGGCAAAGCTTCATTAACCTTTCCGTGAACTTGATGATGATGATGATCTTTTTTTTTCTTACCATGAGGAATAGAAAAGGAAGATGGTGAAAGGGAGAAAAGAAAAAAAAATCAGTTGATCAGGAATCAGAATGGTAATCATTTTAGGGAATTAATTGTCCAAGTCATGGTTTCCATTTAATCATCAGTTTGACAAATATTCTTAGGCCAAGACACAATATAGACAAAGAAAAACATTACGACTGGTTAACCATTTAGATACTTTAATAGGTCCAATAAACGTATCTATATTTTATATAGAAAAGAAATTGTCTCATCACAATCAGTAAATTGTTGTTGCCAAAAAATTTAATCACTAAATTAGAACAATTAACTGTTAAGACAAAGAGAAAATGATTCTCAACAAAGAGCCGCCATTGTGGATTTTGATGGTACACTGGAAAAAGAGAAGATTATTTGTAGTTTGGAAGAAGATCTTTGTAGAATTTGATATTCCTTCCATGTCGATACGAAAAAAAAAATCGAGAGAGCTTGCTAAGAATTAAATTAAAAGATTTTAATTAAAGGAAAAGTTGATTAGAGAAAAAAAATATTTTCTTTTAAGAGAAAAACCAAATAACCGCGTTGACTTTGTTTTCTTTTTTGTTCTATTCTAAGGTCGATAGATGTCGACACTTATTCTCAGGCGAAAATAAGATTGATATTGATTAAAATAAGTTCTCTAATTAATCTAATAATTAAGTAATTGTAAATTCTAATAAAGTATAAATTCTGATAAATTGTGACTCCCTACCTTCTGGGGCACACGTTAATATATAACTTGTTTCAGTATCTCCTCTTTGAGTGTCTAATTTACCTCTGAAGAAAATCAACATGTGCAACGGCCACGTGGCTCCAGGTGATAGTGTCTCCAACTCTTCTGCGAAAGAAGATTTAAAGTCTCAAATCACTGAACTTTTCAATGAAATAATCACCAACACCCTTCAAGCTGCCAAACAAAGATCGCAAGGCAAATGGACGAAAAGCCTCAACAACATCCTGAGTGCAGTCGACAAATCCTTTGGTAATCAACATCTGAACCAAACTGACAGTTCATTTGACTATAACAAGATCATGGAGAAAATGGAATCGATCGAGAAGAAAATTGATTCTTCATCAAGTAAAACATATGCTGATGTTTTAAAGAAGAAACCGATATTTACCACCGTAATCATCAAGCCGAAAAAACCTGATACAAATGTTGAGGAAGCTCATCGAAAGATTGTCAGAGCCACCAAAGATGATTCGAGTATGCATGTCATCAACACATCGTCCAACTCAAGAAGCATTAGGATAACATCTGATGATAAGAACATGGTGTCCAAAATACGGGAAAAAGTCAAAGATATTGGATTGGAGGAGGAAGTAGACGTTGGATCGCTTAAGAAGCTCGACCCTCAGATATCGTTTATAATTGATGAAGATCAACTGGAGTCAGTTGATAAGTTCAAGGCCAGAAACGATATCCCAGAGGAAATGGAAGTCACCATAGTAAACACTGTCCCCTTTCGAAGTAGAAAGAATCAAAGTAAACTCAGAATCGTAATTCGAATGGCGAGAGAAGCACGTCAGAAAATCGAAAATAGAGACTTTGTCTTCATGGGTTCACAGAGTGCACCGTATAAAAATGACTTCTACATCAGATCGTGCTCAAACTGCAACAGATTCGGTCATTCTACCAAATTCTGCAACAATCAACCTCAGTGCTACAAGTGTCCTGAAAACGACAATGTACACTCATCCAAACAATGCGAAAAAGAAAATCAAATGAGCGGATGCTCATTCTGTAAAAATAACAACATAAGTGACAATCAACATGCACCTAGAAGTCCACAATGCGTCTCATTCAACAACTCCATCAACCTCATCAAATCGATAACCGACTGGGACTATGAAGATTAAATTAGTCGCAAGAAATTGTCAAAATGCAATCATCAAAACACAGGCAATTGTAAATAAAATAGCAACCAATGACGCAGTGTTCATTCAAGAACCAAACCATAAACTCATATCATCCATCCAAACCAACTCAGTCATCAACATGAACAATAGAACTATCATCATCACCCCCAAATCGACAACCATAGCAACCCTTAAAATTGGCCAAGCCTCAGTCATCACAAGGATCAAACTTGGACCTACCAAAATCACCCTTGTATCAACATATCTGTCACCGTCCATTACCACCGCTGCCTACAAAGAAGAAGTAGACAAGCTCTCTAGAGCTCTACTTGGCTTTAAATCATCACTAATAATATTCCAAGGAGATGTAAACGCAACCAATGAGAACTGGTCATTCAAACCCTCAAGTCACTCGTCCTCGATCGAAAGAGGGAGACTTATGGCCACGATGCTTGACTCAGCTGATCTTATTCCTGTATCTCCAAATGAAAGTAATTACACCTTTATTAACCCCCAAGGAGCTAAGTCATGGATCGATGTAGTTGCTACGAATTGCAGTAAACTCTTCAGCCAATCTTCTCTCAGTGTTAACTTGCTAGAGACCGATTACGATCACCGACCCATGGAGATTGCATTGGATATCTTAGGCAGGAAAAGCGAGAAAAGCGAGATTGAAGTGATTGACTGGAATAGAATTGAAAGAGAGAATTGCGACATCATTAGAAACCTTCCATCTCTTGAGCTACTGAAAACAAACGAAGACCTCGAGACATTTGTATGCGACTGGGTTAAGAAGCAACTTGAGGTGACCACCAAGGCTCGGAAGACGATAAAGAAAAAATCCTTTATCTCGACCAACTTGGACGGACAATTAATCAAGGAAATGAAAAGAATCAAATTGATTTGTAGGAATTATCCAACTGAAGCGAATCTACTTATCTTAAAGAACAAAAAAAGAGAAGTTCTAAGGGCACTGAGTGAGAAACTCAGGGAAAAATTCGAATCAAATGATCCAGTTGAGAAATGGCGCAACATCAAGTCGCTCATTGCAAGATACGCCGAACCTCATGAAGACTATATCATTAATCTTAAAGAACTTGAAAAAGACTATCATGAGCACTTGATCACTGATCTCAGGCCAGAAGTAAACAAAATATATGATCTCAAACCCTCCGTTTCGATAACTTATCAACCTTCAAGCGATCTAAAAAGAGTATCACCTGGTCTCGATCTAATTACAAAGCCAATAATAGTCAACATGATAAAGGAGAATGAACAATTTTACGAGCGACTCCTTGGCCTTCTCGTTGCTAACTCAATCATACCTTGGGCATGGAAAATTACGAGATCGGTCAATATACCAAAATCAGATGGCAAAAGAGTTCGGACGATACAATGTGCATCCAGTCATCTCAAATTGCTCGAATCCCAAATTCTTACCAGTTTAACCTCCAAGATTCCAAGACAACTATTTAACCATCAATTTGCTTATCTGGCTGGCAAAAGCACAACTGATGTCACTGTGGAAATCTATGAGCACATTATCACCAAGGGATCACCACCATTCATCATCCAATCAGATATAATCGGGGCATTTGATGAAATTCATCATGAATCCATCCTAAGAGGAGTACTAAAGATTGATAACTCACCTCAAATGATGAAGTTTATCATCTCCTTTCTATCTAGCCGCCGCACTGGGTACATCAAAGGCAACTCCATCTACACCAAGAAAACTATTCGCGGTGTACCCCAAGGATCAGCCCTTGGTCCATTACTTTTCATAATCGGAATCAATGAAACGATCAACTCATTCTACCTCGAGACTCTGACTGATTTCGCCAACTCCAGATTCTACTTGACAACACACAAGCTCATGGTATATGCTGATGATTTGTTCGTTAGCCTAGATATTCCGATAACACTTCTTAAGTCTAATACCAAAAAGTACTACCAAGAAATAATAGGTGATCTCAACATGAGACTAAACAAAATTGGTCTGTCAACAGCCGACAACAAAAGTAAGCTAATAACAACAAAAGCGGTGGGAAAATTTATCTCGGGAAATGATATCAATTGGTCTGAAGATGCCATTATTCTGGGCTTTCCCTTCTCAGCCTGCAGATCAAAAAACTTCATCGATACAAGTACATTGATTAGTCAACTGAACTCACAATCAAGGAAGTTCAACTTTGCAGCAGGGACAATTAAATCACTTCCCCTATCAACGGTCTTGACCATCAATGATGCGCTTATAAGATCGCTCATCATCCCTCACTCTGTTATGATTCTCGCCAACCTGATACCCACCTCGGCTGTTCATAGGGAAATAGAGAGAGCAACCGGAAAGCTGATTAGGACAAAGCTCGGGATAAAAGGATTAGACTCGTGGTCACTCAACTATGAACTGTTCAACTACCAATCGACGATACTGAAAATGATCTCGATAACGAGCAAATACCTTCTCACCAGAGATCTACCCTCTACCAGAATGAAACTCCAAGTTACATTCCCTGAATGTCTACCCAAAGTTTCAAGTTGTAAAACTTGGCTTGGAGCCAATTCTCTTGCGAGAGAAGCTGTACTAGAATACAAAGAGAAAGTGTGGAAAACAAAGTACAAGGACAACATCTCTGCAAATACAATCATGGCGACGAGAAAGAAAGTATGGTATCGAATGAACTTTATGATCAGACTGCTGCAAGGATCATTCAATTTCATGATGAAGGAGAGATGCGAATGTGGCTCTCGTATCAACGATCATATTCACCTCATCAGCCACTGTCCAATTTTCGCACCAACAAGAAAAAATATCATCGAAAATGACAAGAACGAAAACATTCTCAAATACCTCATCGAACATAATAACCTCCACACCAAGAACCATCTTAATGAAATATTTAATTATATATACAAAAGGAAACATTATTCACCCTCAACATCAATAATCTGAATTTACTTCTCCCCTTTTATTATTATTCTTATCTCACCACTCATTCACCATCTCACCCCTCACCCCACTCTCCTACCACCTTAAACACCTAAACTCATTTTATCATATATACACACCTCACCCTAAGTAATTCAAATTGTACAAATAATCACTTACCAACAATATTGTAACCACCAAGAGCCGGCGCCACATAAGCTGCTCTTACACTGCCCAGGAAGGCACCCTAACTAAATAAAATAAGAGAAAATGAAATTTACTTTGTCTTTTTGTGGAAAAAATTAAACAACAAAAAAAGAAAACAATCAAAAACCAGGAACAATTAGAGATGTTTAGCTCGATTAATGTGATTTATTTTAGGAGACAATTTAATCACCTTGTCCCATTATCTCTCTAGATGGATGACCATTAATATTAATTCCTTTGTTGGATTTTATTGTGATATACATTTTGTGTTTCTTTTTTTTCTCTTCTCTTTTTTTTCTATCTCTCTATCTTTCACTTGACTCTCTATCTCTATCTCTCTCTCTCTCTCTCATCATCATCACCACCATTATTATTACTATTATCATCATCATCTTTCCTTCTCTTCTTCTTGTTGTCTTCTTTATTCTTTATCCTGATTGTTATTCTATTGTGAACCTGAGAAGAGTATTTCATCTAGAATTTGGAATCTCTGATATGAGCTCGTACTCAAGTAGTCAAGTTGGTTCACAGCTTAGTCGACCTGGTGGTGGTGCTCAAAAGGCGATAAAAAGAAGCCGTGAAAGAGATAGAAGCCGAAGTTCAATGAAACGTCATGCCTCTGGTGATTGGGCTGAATATATTAGTTCATCGGGTAAAAAGTATTATTACAATTCGGTGACGGGTGTATCTCAATGGGAGAAGCCAAAAGATTTTATCCTTCATTCTGGTTTAGAGGATGATGATGACGATCAACCAGATAATAATGTTGGTGTTGTTTCCATTAATAATAATAGTAATAACAACAAGGATAAATATTTTACCTCTGTTGCTTCTTCCGTTCCAAGGAAAATAGAGAAAACATCTTCTACACCAGGTAGTTTAAAAGATAGTGAAGATTCAAGGAGAAGGTTACATGATGATGTTGATTCTACCCCATTGGATGATGCCAGTGACATTAGTGCTGATGAAGAACCATTTGTCAACAGATATGGTACCAATTCATCTAACCTGGATGATAAAGATTATCACAAGTCAACTTACCATCATCCAAATAGATATTCTTATGATAAAGTGCCCAATGTGAGAGAAAGAGGAATTGATAGAGAGAGGGAAAGAGATCGTGATAGAGGTGACAGAGAGCGAGAGAGGGAAAGAGAAAGGGATCATGATCGTGAAAGGCCTGTAAGAGATGTTAGAGATCGAGATAGAGATCGAGGCCGTGAACGTGAACGTGAACGAGAAAGAGTCCATAAAAGGGAAAGAGAAAGAGAGATTGAAAGAAGAGATCGAGAAAGTGGAGGCCATAGAGATCGAGAAAGAGAACGTGACCGTGATAGAGAGAGAGAAAGAGATAGAGATAGAGAATATGATAGAGATAGAGAAACTGACCCATGGTATGATAGAAGAATGGACGGTGTTAGATTAGAAAGAGATCGTGAAAGAGAAAGAGAACGTGAAAGGTTAATTAAACGAGATAGAGATAGAGAACGTGAAAGAGAACGTGAAAGACCAAGAGAGAGATATTCTTCTGAGAGATCGAGAGAGAGAAAGAGAAAGAGAACGTGAAAGAGATCGAGATCGAGATCGTGACTGTGATCCAAGGTACGAGAAGCGAATTGACTTGGTGAGAAACGAATCCAGATATTTGGATAAAAGAATTGACCATAACAAATGTAATGACCAGCGAATGGATATGATGCTAATTAAAAACGATAATCGTCAATTAAATGATCCAAAGGAGAACCGATTAGATCCAAGAGATCCAAGAGGAGGTGCAAGTTCACTATTAAGATCATCATCACATTCAGATAATTATAATCATTCGGAGCCGATTGAGGAAAAAAGTCTCAGCGATGGGATTTGTGCCAATATGCAAACCCACCACGGAAGCAGTTCGAGTAACCACAATTCCAGTGGAAGCAATAACATGACATCACCAGGATATGTAAATGAAAGTGTTTCATCTAAAGAACAATTGGTTAATTCGATTAGTGAAAGAACTGTCAATCGAAATTCACTTTCCAATTCTCATCTAAACTCTTCTTCCGAAGGTACTAGAGGAGATCGAGGAGGAGGAGGAGGAGGAGGAGGAGAAACTAATACCATCAACAACACCATTTCCACCAATACAAACAATTGCTCAACCTCAATACCTCCACCAGCAGATCTTTTATCACCTTCTCAAGTTAATTTAACCAATTTACCTAAATTAATTAACCAATTAACCAATTCCCATGGATTACCTGATTTATCGGGTCTTTCACCTCAAGAAGCTCTTCGAACCATCCAACAAGCTTTACAATTAACCAAACAAGTTAAACAAAGATCGGCTAATCAGCAAATTGCAAATTCTCAAGGAATCTGGCCTAATTATCTTTCTAATGTTAATAAACTCTCATCACCCTTGAATCATAATTCTATGCATAATCAAGGAACCATGAGAGAGTCTCCATCATCACTTTCTCATTCTCGTCAACATTCATGTAAGTCTAAACTCTCCTTAAATCACCACAATTAACTGACAATATATCTAATCTAGACTTAGAATTAAACTAAATTGTTCAGTTTTATTGCATGTCAAATATTGAAAATAATTCAAGTGTTTCAATAACCAATTTTATTAACTTGTTAATGTTTATTATCAATTTGTTGACTCAAGTTAATCAGATGTTTATTTTTGACAATCAAATTTGAACTAATTTTTTTTTTGTAACTTTTTTTCTGTTTCTTTTTTGTTTCTTTAGCTTTATCATCATCCACTGGAAATACATCTCAATCTCATTCATCTCACTCTAGACAGTATCAACAATCACATCTTAGTCAATCCAGGCATCATCACCATTCATCCTCTCAAGTCCAACAACAACAACAACAACAACATCAACATCACTCCAACATTACACAATCAGCTCAATCTTCATTATCACAATCATATAGCCATCATCAAAGTGCTGATGGGATTAGGCATGAGCTTGATCTTCTTACCAATCGTAATTGGGCTCAATCACCTGGTTCCGATGTAAGTGTTGATTCACCGACTCGAGGACCTTCATCCGTTTCCAGTATTCCAACTGGTATTGGGACAACATCCTTAAAACCCTCAGTGCCTAGTTTAACACCTTCATTGGTAAATTATTTTGATGAAAGTTTGATTGGTCATGTTACTGGTTGGCCAGGAGAGATTATTGAAAGAGAGGTTAGTCAATTACTAACTAATAATTGAATCAATCAAAATCAATCTCAACATTAATTATCCTGTACTTTTTTTTTGTCACTAATTAGATTAAGAAATTATCTGAGGAAGCCCATGAAGTTGGTAGTCTCCATTCAACTAGAGTATCAGCTGAACTTAAAATGGCTCGATCTTTGGTTCGATTTACTGAAATTCAAGCAACATTACAAGAGCAAAGGTATTTTTTTAAATGATTAATAGAAAAATATGATTTTAAATTGTTTGCAATCGACTAATCATTTTCTTTTTTTTTCTTGCTTCTTCTCAATTAGGATTCTCTATATAAGTCGGCAAATAAACCATGTTGAAGAATGGAAAGGAACCAATCTAGCCACACATTCTTAATTATTGTTTAATTTAATTCTTCCTTCATCATCATCTTCATATCTACAAACACATCTTATCCTTTCTATTAAGTTGCTGATTCTTTTTCGCTTTCGATTCACTGGTTCATCTCTTGTCTTTTCATTTTCATGATGAAAATTAACTCCACTATCTCATGCAACATAAACAACAACAAACACACAAATAATTTGTAAATATAATCTAAATTAAGAAATTTATATTAAGGAGAAACAGAAACAACAACTGAAACAATAACAATCATCAAGTCTTTTACTTACAACATTCAAAGGAAAAAGAGGAAACCATGGAAAAGCATTTAATTGTTAATTCAAATCAAAGGACCTATCGATGCAATTGAACGATAGCAATTAGAAGATGATATGATATGAACACTTTTCGATCTGTTGGTTAAAACTTATACTTCTTAATTGCTCTCCAAGAAAGAAACTACAACTTCATCTAAAGGATCAAAATAAAACTGTGTTCCCGCTTCATGATGGACTAATCATCAACCATTAACTCTAAACTGTTACAAACAATTGAATGAACAACTATTTACTATATACACAATCAACATGGTCACCATAACTTCTGAAGATTAGTTGTAAACTAAATTTCATGGAAATTCGTGAACAGTTAATCTTCTGATTGCTCTTTCAAACAACGTTATGAATGATTAAGCGAACGAAAAAATTAACCATAAAGATCCAAATGATTGCATCAACTTTTCCACCACCACCAAGGAGTTTCGTCGAAATCCTTTAACCACTTCCTCTATTCTCTCTCTCCACTAAACGTTAACTGCTCTCGATTCAAATTTCTCAGTTTCTCAGAACTTTTCCTCTCTCAATTACCAGAAAACCATTTCCATTTTTCTCTCTCTCTCTCTCCCTCTCTCCCTCTGTCTTTCTATCTTCTTATCTTCCTCTCTTTCTATCTCTAATTGATGTAAACATTGTTTCTAAAATTGATATTATTTTCTCGTAAGAGAATCAAAAAAAAGAGAAACCGATACACAAATATAAGATTCTAAAGATGCTGTTGCGTTTTTAATTCTTAATTTGACATTTAAATTGTTCCTTCAACTGATTAACTGTGATCTTAATACTCATTATCATGAATAATATACAACAACAATTTAGCGAGAAAAAAACTTATCCTCTTCCCCATTAACCAAGAGCAAAACAATTAACAGAGTAATTTGATCAACTGTTAATAGTTGACCCATAATTAGTATAATTATTACATAGTTTATGATAATTAGTTTAAATTGCCACTAATAAACTCCTTAACAATTTACCACAATTAAAGAAAATTTTTACCATTTATGAAAAGAAGAAAGTTAATCGGATTAAATGCAATTAAGTAAATTATTGATTCTCTTTTTGTTTGATTTTAATTAATTTGCTTAATTTTAAATGGACACAAAAAGCTATACACACAAATGAATAGATGATTCAAGGTTTTTATCACTTAGTTAATTGTAGATTTTGGTTGCGCTCTTAATTGTTGGTTAGATAATCAGTAATCAGAGGGTAAGTACACACACTGATTTTTATACAACAATTAACATTGGAAAAATAGAGAATCAATTAAATTAGAGGAAAAGAAAAACAATAATTAAGAGGAAAATTTACAAAAATTTAGGAGAAAAACAATTTTGAATCTTGTATTAATATGTGAACAGAAATTGAAGATTAATTATTGGAGAGACAATCAAGAGATAATGAGTAATTAACTATTTAGATAATTAAATAAATATATTATTGATCCATATTATGTATATATTTATAATTAATAATAATCTTAAATTTGGCAAACAAATAATTTCACTTAATTGTTTTCCAAATTTGCTTTTTTTGTTGTTGTTGTTGATTCTCAATGATTAATTAAATATATATTTAGTAAATTGTTTTAATACGAGATAAGAATATGAGAAATTAACTCTATCTTTGCACAATTAACTAAATATATAATTAGTTTGTATGGTTGATTGGTGAAAATCTTGTGATTGTTTCTCAATTTTCCTCAATGACTATTTCCAATTGATTGTAACAAAATGGCAACATTTTTTTCTGGAATTGTTGACAATTTGTTGCAATTATAATTAACTATTAGTTGAGAGTTTAATTCAACTAGGAATGGATGAGTAATACCAAAGAAAAGAGAGAGAGAAGGTGAATGATTAAAAACAGCAAAAAAAAAGATAATGATGATCAACTTAATTGGTGTTTGATTCTCAAACTTGATGTTAAATTGTTGAGAAAAAAATTGACAACAATTAAGCAACAATTGTTGATTGAGAGTGTGTGTGTGAGATGGATGCAGTTTTTCATGTATTTTAAATATATTGATGTTGAGATGGTTAAGTTTGATGATCATCGTTTCGTTTAAATAATTGTATTAATTGTTGGAAGGTTAATTAAATTATAATGGTTTTAAAATTTCTTGCTTCTCGAACTCGGTCCATGCATTGTTAAGTTCAACGAAAATTAATTTAGCCAATTGTTCATGTTCACTTCCAACAAGCTAAAAGAAAAAGAAAAAAAAAAGTTAATTTCAAATCAATTGTGGTCAAGTTTCCAATGGAAATTAAAATTGTGAACTAATCAATTAATCACCTTATCAGGGTGAACGGCAAGACAAGCCTTTCTGTACATCTTTTTAACATCATTGTGGCTCATTAATTGTTGTAATCCAGCTTGTTGCCAACTACAATCATCCCAAACGACGGTGTGAAGGGACGAAAGGAGAGCTCGAATATTTTTCTTCTTATTTTCTTTCCATTCATTTACTTTGATTTCGATTGGACTGATTCCTTCTCGTATCTAAAGAAATTGATTTCAAAGGGAACAAAATTTGTAATTACTTAAATGTCCCAAATTGAAAGGTAGTAAATTAATTGTTATTACCATCTCTTGCTTTTTCATTGCAGCCAATGATTTGTTTTGAGGTTCATTTTTGTGTTGCTTGGGAAAATCTGAAAGTAAATCTTCAAATTCAAATCCAGTAACTCGAGGTCCAGTTGCACTATTAGATGCATGAGATGATTCAGAAAAATAGGCTCGATTGTAATCAGGTTTATATCCTTGATTGTTAACTGAACCAGTAAAGTTACCACTTGCATTGGAACCATTATTTGTCGCTGAATTATGGAAAGGTTGGAAAGTTGAACATGATGAGACTCGAGGTATACCTGTACCAGTACCACCACTACCTTGATTAGTTGATTGATTTAATTTTTGATTTGTTGATGAGGTTGATGAGGATGTTGTTAAATTTGAAGGATTATTGACAAATGAACCAAGTTCACTTAGAGGATCAAGTTGAGTTAAATTAGGTGTTGATGTGTTTCGATGTAAACCTGGGAAAGCATTTATCAGATTTGGATTATTATTATTATTATTGGAGGAGGTGGCAGTTGGACTGGGGAAAAGTAGATCAGGCTTGGGTAGATGGGTGGGTGATATTGAATTTGTTTGATGGTGTTGTTGTTGTTGTTGTGATTGATTTTGTGACGTTGATTTATCAGTTGAGTTAAATATATCATTGAGAAGATCGAAGGCGGAATTAGCTCCTCCAACACCTGATAAATTTTCATTAACACCATTAGATGATGTTGATGGATCAATTAGGAGATCAAATGTACCAGTAGATGTGCTTGGATTAACATCATCAATGTGTCCATCAGAAGTTGATGATCCATCCAAACCCGTGGTTGTAGTTGTAGTTGTGGTTGTAAACAAGGAATCATTGAGGGAATGTTGATTGTTACCATTGTTATAATTATTACTATTTCGATTACTATTATTTTTGCTAATATTGTCACTTGGACAACGATCACTTTCATCTAAGCTAAGATTTAGTAGATCACCAACTGCACTTGCTTCTTTATGAGCGAAAACCTCATCAGCACCAATGGGAATTGAATCTCGATTACTAGTAGTAGTTGTATTTTCATTTGCTCGATTACATTTAGAACCATCAGAGTCTCGTCGAGAATCAATTATTGGATTATTAGGATCTCGACTTCGATATGAACCATCACTATGACGGTTTACAGATTCACGATTAAGAATTCGTTCATCATTACTACTAACAGGTCGACTACCTTCTCGCCTGTTAAATTGTGCATTATCTCCAAGAGTTGTTGGATTATTTTCTCTTCTATTATAAGGTTGACCTTCACCCGGTGTATTGGTTTCACCTTTTCGTAACTGTCCATTTGCGATAGATCTGTCAAAAGATAATTTTAGAATTAGTTACAAAATGAGTTAGGTAATTGTTTGCTTTTTTTTTCGTAAGATTTTTTTTCTCGTCAAGTCAATACACCGTTTAATTAGTAAATGGTTGACTGTTAGGATTAATTAGGTGACTTACTGTTGAACGGTTTGCATGACCTTGGATGAAGTGTCTTTAAGGTAACGAGTAAATCCTGATAAGCCAAATGTGGGCTGAGCTGAGCCAGGATGTGGTGGAGCTGTTTGTTGATTTGATGGTTGATGTGAGGGTGAAGGTTGATTTGTAGGTGTTGATTGGGGTGAGCGGACGCAAGGAGAATCTAAATCAACAAAATTTTTATTCAATAGACTAATTATATCATCAATAGCGACTCTTTCCCGAGGATCAACTTTCAAACAATCTCTGTTGGTAGAAGAAGAAAAAAAATAACAAAACAATTAATCAATTAAATAGTCACAATAATTAAAGCAAATGGAGAGAAAAAATCACCAAAAAAATATACGAATCAACAGTAGATCCAACAAATTAGATCATATAACAACAAGTAGACACAGAAAAGACGGAGTAGGAGAAGAGAGTGAGAAAAAAAATTAACAATAACAAAATTAACTTTGATTGTTGTTCTGAAATGAGAGTGGAAAACAAAAAAATTAACCATGACTGGCAACTCATTACGGTTTCAATTACAATTGCGATTCCCTTTGCCTTTTTTTTCCTTTGATTTAATTGTTCGTATATGTTTGGTAAATAATATAAGAGATGGAGAAAATTCTTTACAATTATAATTATGACAGATTGACCTACCTGATTATTTGAAGGTGAATATCAGAATCTGGAATATTGGGAGAAATCGTGTATTTACAATTAATTATTCGCAATTTAGCTGAATCTTCAAACGGATGACGGCCAAATTTAATGCAATAAGTTAAACACCCGAAAGCCCAAATATCCATTGCTGTATTGATCGGATAATTAAGGTAAGTGTCTAAAGTTTCGGGTGGCCGATACATGGGTGTTGTATGCCTGGTCATCTGTAAACAAAGAAAAGGGAACAAATTAATATTTATCATTGAAACAATCTAAATTGATTACTTATTGCCAGGCAATAAAATAACAATAAACTATTAAAAAAAAACAATAAGAAAAACATGTAACGAGTAAATTCAACCCAAATATCGTTACAATGTTGAGAGTTTAATTTGCAACAATTACAACTTAACCAAGTGTGAATCAGCTAATCCAAAATTAATAATCTTCCTAATCTGTTACGCATCTTAAAACTATTAAAATGTTCATCATAAACAATTGAACAAAGCGAGACGGAAACGGTAGATAGAAATGAGTCTAATATATTCTGATTCTGTTGATTAGTCAGGATAATTATTATAAAGGGTTAAGAAAAAGATGATTGTAACAAAATTGTTACAATTTTTGATGGTTGTGATTAACTTTAAATGTATTAATAAAACTAATTCTCATTGATTGCAAGTAGTAATTAATGGAATAACATTTTTAGTTTGATGATTACCTCATCTTCTAGAAGAGATCTTTGAATTGGAGTCCAACCATGATCAGGTTGATAACAATTTGTTGTCGCTGAGCCAAAATCACACAATTTAACGTAACCCGAATTGTCAAACAAAATGTTTTCAATTTTAAGATCACGATGAGTGATGTTTAATTGATGCATTTGCTCCAGAGCCAAGGCAGTCTGGTAAAGTATCTTATTCAATTGAGGAGTATTATCTAATGGGAGAGTTAAATCTTTGAGGCATCCGCGTCCACAGTATTCACTAGATGAGAGAGAGAAGAAAGAGAAATGAAAATATTGTTACAATGGTGAAAATAATCAGTTAGTCCCAACAATTTAAAAGGAATAAGAATCTAAGGTAAATATTAAGGGAAAGAAAATGATAACTGATCGTAAGAAGCGATTGCGCATTTTAAACTGTTATTGACCATAGAGATATTTTGATTCATCTAATTGTGGAACAATTTATTTATCTAAATTACACAGAAAATCATGAGCGATCATAAGAAAAATACATCATAGCAATAAAATTAATTTCTGATGTATGTTTACAATCAAATGTATTAATATTTGATTTTCAAGTCAACTTTCAATATCTCAGCAAGAGTATAATTGGTTCAAGGTCAATGGATTGTTTTGATTTTTTTTCACTTCACTTGACATGAAAGTTGGATAAAAAATCACAACGAATCAGTTTGATTTTTAAATATAAATAATTAGAATGATGATAAAATTAAATCGCATATACATAGACACAGGAAGAGAGAGAAAGAGAGAGAGACAAGTAAAGGAAGCTAATAAACCGGAATTAGTAATCACAAAGGTATAAAGACCCACATAAAACCGTAAAGATGTAAAAATTTTTTGATTGTTACCTTAATATGAGATAAATATTAGGATTGATTAAACCCCATGAGATAAATTTCATGATATGAGGATGAGGTTGTAGCCTGGTTAACACTTCTATTTCATTTTCAATCTCTTTCTGGGCCTCTTTTCCGGAAGCTATTAATCTCTTCAATGCATAACGTTCTTGACTTTGAAGATCCCGGACACTGAAGACAAAACCAAATCCACCTAAACTCATAAGCAAAATAAATAAGAAAAAAAAGAAGATGAGCCAAAAATTGAGATAAATGAGAAATGAAATGAGTGATACCAAAAAAAAAGCAAAAACAAACTTACCCTCAGCTACAACACGTTCAACTTTTAAACGATGTCCTTTAAGATTAATTGTCTGACCAACAAACTCATTTCCAATATCATTTCTGTGGGATCCATCATCATTGGCAGTGTTTCCCCAATTTGAACTGAAATTACTAAAAGCGGACCTCAGGTAGTCACTCATTGTACCTAATGTAACAGCAACAAAAGAGAGAGAGAGAGAGAGAAAAAAAATCAACAACAAAGAAAAGAAGCTACAAAATGTATGAGATGTACAAGTAGAAGAAGATGATGATGATGATGAGATTTGATGAATTAAAGAGACCTCAAAATTAGGTAAAATAGAAGGTTAGATGCGAAAGTAGAATGAGATTGCATGGAAGATTGAATATTAGGATCGTTTTCAATAGAAAAAGGGTAACACACTATCAGAATTAAAAGTAAACATAAGCAAAATGATGAAGAAAAGAAAAAGATAAAGGAGAAAAGAAATAGACAGAAAGAAAGAAACATAAGCTAATCCATAAGATGGAAAAAAATGAGACTTTGATAATGAAAGATGATGATGAAGCATCAGAATAGAATAGAATAGAATATGAAACACCTTACCTTTACTTTTATCACCACAATTCTCTGGATTATTTCACAATGATAACAAGAGAAAAGTACAGTTGAGAAAAAAAACAATAACAAGAGAATAAACAAAATAGACTAGGACTCAGAGATTAGAATAGAACAGAAAATAGAGAGAAAGAAAAAAGAGAATTTTAAAAGATAGAGAAGAGAAGAAACAAAACAAAAGGGGAGGACAATATGTTCAGATATTGTCGTTAATTTGTAACACCGAAAATTACAATTAATTATAAATGTAAAGGATTTAAAGAGATTAGAATTGTTGGAAAAGAGAACCCAAATTAAATCAGTTGATAATCCAATTTAATTACATGAAAATGTTGGAAATTTTTTCTTTTCTTATTCTATGTAAACAATTGGATCACAATCTCACAGTTTTAAAGATTTTACGTTCTAATTTATGGTATTAATAAATTAACTAAATCACTAGCTAATTGTTCGTATCACAATAACAATTTAAACCATTTGATAACAATTTAATCAATGAGATTAAAAAGAGAGAAGAAAATTTTTGATTATCTTTACCGTTTTTCTGGTTTTTTTTCTGGCTATTCATCGAGAATCTGCTGTGAGAATAGACTTTTGGTTTTTCTTTTCTCTAATTTTTGTTTACACTTTTTTTCGTTAATTAATTTAAGTTGATTAGTTGATTTACTTTTGTGATTTAAATTTTCTTTTGCTTTTTCTTTTTACTTTAAAGATGTTTTTTGATGAATTTAATTATTTCTATGGACACAAATTCACTATGGTTTAGATTAGATAAAATCTTGACTTGATTGTAAAACATTTTTGTTCCTGTCAATTTGTATTGGTTGTTGTTGTTAGATTGTTTTTATTTAACAATCGTTAATTGAAATGGTTTCATGATTATTATTACTCTAATTGTGATTACCAGGGTTCACTAGTGTTGCTGTTAATTGTTAACATTAACTGTTTGTTAATTTCTACTCTTCCAAATGATTGACAATTTAATGTTTTCGTTAGATTGATGGATAAGGTTTCTTTGTTTCTTTGCCGTTGGATTTTTGCTTTTACAGAATATCAAATTTATCATATGATTAGAGATTTTTCCATCTTTACAAGATGATTGGTTGATTGGAAGCAATTTAATTCATTAATGGAAATCGATTAATTAAATTGTGCTGTTTATTTACTACCTGGCCAATGGGAAAGAGAGATGGACAAACAAACAAACAAACAAAACCGATCCTGACTCTTGTTGCCACTTGAACTTTTGGTTTATCATTGGAAAATGATTGATTGATGATTGGACAACAACAATTAACAGCTAATTAAAATATTAGCTTTCCATCTGAAGATAAGGAACAAAATTAAAGGGAACAATTTAAGGAGCTGTTGGAATAAAATGGAAACGAAAATCAAGCGAGCGTGTTTTCCATTCATGTTATTCAATTTGAACTTGATGGTGTCTCATGAGAAGAAATTGGATTAATTTAGTGTATTATCATTTTCTTTCACTTTAATTATGATTAACATCATTATCTTCATCATCATACGAATCATTATAAAAGTCAAGTAACTTTTAATCGTTAAAGATGATTCGTAAACGATTATGATCGTTAAACCTTCCTAATCAACCTGATGAAATGTATACTATTACAATCCCGATAACAGGAATATCAAATTAATCCAATGATTGGCAATTTAAAAAGGGAGCAAAATAAAATTGAAACAACAACGCAAACAATTAGCAAACCTGCAAAGTAATCAATGGATCAACAATCTATCTAAACCAAGAAATGCGATAATCACCAATTAACTAATCATTATCCAATTCTAATGATTATTATGTTATTATTTTCAACAATCAAAATGAAAACAAATAGAAAATCAAAGTTAACAATTTAAAGACGTTCCAGTTGATTAGTACAATCATTTTGATTGCAGAATGACAAATTAACTTCCTTCACTAACAATTTAGCTGATTGTAAATTGTAATCAACTCATTTTCCATCTTCAATACATAAATAATCAGTAAATGTCACAATTAATACAATATGATTAACCATTTAAACCATAAATCAAAAAATTACTTTGGATTCCAATGATGATTATAATAATAATCATTTCCTCATCACATTTTTGACCAAAACAACAATCAACAATTAACATAAATAATACAACATAATCACCATTATAATACCAAATAACTGTTTAATTACTCTCATTAATACAGTGTCATCATCATCATCAACAATTAGCAATCAGCAACAACAACAACAATTAAGGATCAAGTTCATCCAAATGATAATCAACACAAAAAGGATTTATAACTTTAACAATGGTGACAATTAAAATTGTTTTAATTGTTAAAAGAAAAAGATGAGTAAAATAATCAAAGTATTAATAAGATAATGGAAAAGTAATCAACTTGATTAACATGATTAAATTGTAAATACGTTGCCTGAGGTTGGTTAAAGTTACGATACAAGTTGTTACCAGAATGATGAACAGAAAAAAAGTTTTTCGTTAATCATTATTAGTGCGACATTGAAAATCCACTCGTGAGTTCGAGGTGTTCAACTGTTGGTACAATCAACACAATCAACTCACTCTCTTTTTCCAACTCACTCACTCACAACTATTAACTAAATCATTTTACAATTAACACTCATTTCACTTTCACCGTTAACCAAAACGGTCCACTAATCAAATAATAAACGTTAATTGTTGTTAGTTTTTTTTTTCATTTCTTCTCATAATCATTGGACAAATTGTAATCTAATTGTGTGTTTATATTTAAATTTAACAATGAAACTACAAAAATAAAATTAAACATTAAACATTTTACAATCAACTGATCAACGTATCTTTTTTTTCCCAAATCAATTGTAACTTTTAATTGTTACAATTAGTTTGCGAATTGAGAATTGACGAAAAAATAAATATAATCTATTTTAATCATTTTCTATGTTTCTAAATTGTTCAAATATCCTTGTTTCTTATTGATTGTAAACTATTCATACTGTTGGCAATTTGTTAATTGTCATCATCATCTTCATCATCATCATTATATCATTAAAAAAATCAAATCTTATCACAAGAATCAACAATTAGTTTGTTGTAGGAAAAAAAGTGATTGCAATCAAATTTTGGTTAACACGTTCAATTTGTGATCTACAATTAAAACTATCAAAGGAATCAGCAATTAACTAACTGATTTAAAGTGAGTTAATATTGATTGTCAAGTTTAACACTTAATCAATCATCAAATTTATCGCATTTTTTTTCATCTCTGAGTTGATTAGATGAAAAGTTTTCATTGATTCTGAGCAACTTCATGGTAACATTGAATTTCCAGTTTTCTATTTGTTTTTCTGTGTCTCCAATCAACTCGATAAAAAAGTGTTCTAACTTTGTTCTAACTTCATCATCAACTTGAATTTCATCAAATTACCAATCAATAAATTGTGAATTTATCCTAAAATTGTTAATTTTAATTGTTGAATAAGCGAAACAATTCCAATAATAACGGTTTTAATTGTAATCAAATAACAGCGACAACCTTAATAATAATAATACTCAAAGTAAATTGAATAAGAGTCAAAATTTACATGGTGACAACTTTTATTGGCCATTGAATTGTTATTAATTGTTGTGCTAATTAACTAATCATGAATCGACTTGAAAGAAGGTTAATTTTATTACTAATTGGTTTAACCATCCTCATCTTTTCCGGGATAATTACCTTGACAATTTTAATTCTCGCCAAGGATGGAGATGAATTAAAGTTATTAACATCAGCATCTAACACTGACAGTCAACAAATTTGTTTAACCCCAGGCTGTGTAAAAGCAGGTAAGTAACAATCCCTAATAATAATAACAACAATTAACTTAATTCTTGTCCATATCATAATCTAATCATCACAATCAACTTAATCGCCTCTTGTTAATATTAATATTCCCATCATGTACATGATGTATATTGATATTTTTATGTATCATCATCATCATTTGTTTCATTGCCTCTTGATTATCGTCCATTGATTAATATCATTTTCCTGGAAATTATTTGTCTTAATTGTTACAATTTAGCTGCTCGAATATTGGATAATATTGATTCAAGTGTTTCTCCTTGTGATGATTTCTATGATTACGCTTGTGGAGGTTGGATTAAGAAGAAATTTATTTCCGAAGATCAAACTGGAATAACGCAATTTGGAGCAATTAGAGATGATTTAAACAGAAAATTAAGAGGTAATTTATGAGAATTTATCTTAATTAATTAATATCTCTCAATGAAAATTAATTATCAATCCAGTTAAATGAACAAAACAATTGAGATTAAAATTGGTTGACTGGACATAAGATTCAAGGTTCTTGTTTGTTTATGGTTAGAGTTGCAAGTAGATTAAATTTAAAGGCTCAACCAACTGTAGTTAATTTAATTCTTACGGTTGAAATTAAGATTTAGTCTGTTAATCAGTCAAGAACAGTAACATTATTAATAACAATCAAACAATTAAATTAAGCTGAAAGTATAAAAATTGTCAACAACAATCAATAATCTGAGGCAAGAAAAAGTATATGATATGAAAAAATCAATTTTTCGTCAACTATTTTTGTCCAAACTTGATTAAATTACTGACACAATTAATTACGATCACAATTGGTGAACAATTAACTCACAGAGAACTAATTTTATTCTAGTTGATTGTTTTATCCAACAATTAATCTAATTGTTTGTGTCTTTTTTTTTACTAGAATTAATTTGATTTAATCGGCTTAATTATAATTGTGAATTTAGAAATTGGGAAAAAAAAAATTTTCATTCATCTCTCTGATTAATCAACTTGGTCAGTTTGTAATTAGTTAATTGTTTTGATTGCTTTTTCCTTGTTATTGGATTTCATTTACAGGGAAACAATCAGTTAACAATTAATCAGCATTTTTTGTCAATTTGGCTTTTAATTAGTTACTTTTTTTTAATCAATAACAATTAACATGAGTGTTAATTTTTGTTTTCCTTATATTCAAGATTTGTGAATCTTAATTGTTGCTCATTTGGACAATTAATTGATAAATGTTGCTAATCACTCAATTTGATTGTGATAATACAGGTAAAGGTCAATTAAGGTTGTGATTGTTGAGATGAGTATGATGATTTAACAATTAACTAATTGTTGATGAAACAAAATCTCGTTGAAAAGTAAAAAGTTTTACCATTAATTTTGCTTGCAGATTGAATAAACAATTGAGAAATTAATTCTTGATTTAACTTTATAATTAACTGTTAATTGTTAAATATTAATACAAATTGACATTCATCACGATTTAAAATGTCTACAATTTAATTGTTATCAAGTTAATTGTAATCATTAATAAGATGCTCTTGAACTTGACCAATAAATTATATATCAAACCTCAACAAAGGTCATTTGTTTATCATTAATTTGATTACCAATTCTCAGCAATTAAATGTACAAATTATTGTCATACTTAATAATGTATAATAATTGTCTAATTGTTGTCACTACAAATCACAATTAAATCAAAACTAATAATCAATCAACGAGATCATAAAGATCAATAAGATTTGGACAAACGAAACAAAAATGAAAAACTTTTCAACAAATTACCAAACAATTTAAACTACTGAAAGTTAATTGTAATCAGTTGATCAATTTAGGTCAATTAACTATGTATACATTGAATATATTTGAATACAACAATCAAATCAAATCATAATTTTAATCAATTAACTAAAAGTAACATAGAGTTCAAGGTTAGTTTTGATTGTTTAAATCTTTTAAATTGTTGACAATTAAGTGTCTGGTATGAAACTAAATTAAGAATCGTAAGTTAAACTAAAATCATTATCAATTGATTAGCAAACTAAATTTGCTAATTGTTTAAATGTGTAATAAAAAATGAAACATTTAATTTTACCCAAAATCTAATTGTTTAACTAATTGTGACACTTTCTTTTAATTACAGAGCTGGTTGAAAGTAATCAAGTTAATCAAGATGATGAAGCAATTTATTTCCAAATGATGAGAACAATTTACAAACAATGTATGAACATAAGTAAGTAATTTAATTTTCTCAACAATTAACTAACTATAATTGTAATCATTAGCTAATCAATTAGATTTTCTTTCAATTGATCAAACAATTAACTTGATCCGTTGATTGAAATCCAATGTCTGGACTTACCAAGAGACTTTAAATTGTTATCACTCAATTGCAATTGTTTTCCTCTCTTGATTATCTCAAACAATTAACTAATCCACAATTGATAATCAACAATATTTTCAAATACGATAATTTAATATTAATTGTAAGTTAATTTCTCAATAACAATCAAATCTAAATTTCAATTTCTAAATCACTTATTCCTCAAGTGTTAACAATTTATTGATTATTATTGTGATATTTAATTGTTACAATTGAAATATTGTTTTCTTTTCAATTTATTAGAACAATTTAAATCTAATTAGTCCTTGACATTTAAAATTCTAAATTAACAATTAACTTAATTTTTCGAAAAATTGTTCGAGTTTAATTCTGTTTTCGTGAACCATTAAAACTTTGTAACTTTCGTATTATTTGTGGTTCGAGAAAATTTGCTGATTGTTTTCATCATCTATTGAAATGATTAACCCTTTTTTCAGGTGAAATTAATGAACAATCAAAAGGTGAGTTAATTAAGGACATTGTTGACCTCGGCGGGTGGCCACTGATTGAAGGTCCAACCTGGAAATCAGCTGATTGGGACTGGATTGAAACTCTGAAAAAAATGAGATCCAAAGGTTATGATCACAATATTTTCCTATCCATTTATGTGGCTCCTGATGTTAAAGATAATAGTAGACACTTAATTGAGGTAAATTGTAACAATTAACTTTCATCATACTCACAATTGTCAAATTGTTATGGTGAAAAAAAAGCTGACAATTTAATTGGAAATCAATGGTTAACAATAAGAGAGACAATTGAATTTATTTTTAACGTAATTTTTAAATTTGGACAAAACTTTTCTCTTGGTTAATTGTGAAGCCTTGAAACAATTTAATTCAATTTGATTGGTGTCAATTGATTGATGAAATGATGAGTTAATTGTTGATAGTAATAACTAATTGATTAATTTTATTGTTACTCATCAATTTATTGATGTAAACATTTTGTTTTGATTGTTGTTGTGGTTAAATATTTCATGTTAACTTTAATCATTGATGAAAGCTGATGATTAGTTAATTATCAAGGTTGATGGTTTAAATTTAGTAAATTGTTAATCAGATAACAATTAAGATCGCAATTTTAATCAAGGTCAGTTATTAAATCATTGAACTTGAGATGAGACAATTTTGATTAACCTTGACAACAAGTAAATAAAAATACAAATTGTTTCAATCAGAGTAACCAAATCAGAACAATCAAAAAAGTTAAATTGACCAATTAAATTAATAAGAAAAGAAAAGACAATCAGACAATCACAATCATAGAAATTAATTACTACTAATCATTGACCATTCCAAATTAAAAGGGTTGACCATTAGATCTGAATGAATGTAATAATACAAATCTAATTCTGGTCTCTTTTTTCATCTTTTCGGTTGACAATTAAATCTAATTGTTGACAATTAGGTTGATCAAGCTTATCTTGGTGTACCTGATAGGAAATACCTTTTGAAAGGTATGAATGATTCAACCGTTAAGGCTTATTATAAGGCGATTGTTGATTCGGCTTCATATATTGGTCAGAATTCAAAGGAAGCAATTGAAAAAGGAGCAAGTGAAATAATTGATTTCGAGACACAATTAGCAAAGGTAAACAATCAGGTTAATGAGAAGACAATTGACTAATTATCTTAATTGTTCCTTGTGAATAGTTTTCCCTGCCAAGTGAGGAGAGACGTAATTTCACCAAACTGTATCATAAAATCCCATTGATTGAACTTAAACGAATCGGTTCCAATGTAAGTTGACAATTAGAATTTCCAATTGTTATAATTTTGTGTTTAAATCAATTTTCTTTAAACAATTTAAACAGATTGATTGGCCCTTAATTGTGAGGAATATGATGATTGATAATATCTCCGATTTTGAAGAGGTAAATGTTAAGGTTCCTCGATTTTTACGATCAGTTGATGATCTTATTTCCAAAACGGATAAAAGGTAAATTAAATTAATCGAAACTTTTTTAATTGTATTGGTTAATTGTTTTTTGGTTCTCTTTTCTAATTAATTCATCAGAATACTTGCTAATTATATGATTTGGAGAGCGGTCTTTTCGGCCTTACCCTCAGCGGAAGAACCGTTGAGAAAAATATCCGAAAGTTATGGTCGCGTTATTTCAGGCCGAAAGACGGAGAAACCTCGTTGGGACACTTGTATGAAACGTTTGTATTCCTCTTTTGGTACACCCTTATCAGCGCTTTATGTGTCACGAAATTTTGACGAGAAAAGCCGTCAACAAGCAGCAACCATGGTTAATTATATTCGAGGACAATTTATCGATTCTCTTAATCAAATTGATTGGATGGACGAAGCAACAAGATCAAAGGCCATTCAAAAGGCTCAAGAGATGATCGTTCAAATCGGTTATCCGCCAGAACTATTAGACGAATCTAAGGTTATGACAATCTATCAAAATGTAAGTTAATTTGCTTTAATTGTTTCCATTGGAAAACCAATTAATTCATCTCATTTTCGATAGAATTTCAATTTTCCCTCTTAATCTTTTCCCTCCAATTTTTTTGATTACTTTTCATTCACAAAACTTGAGACACTTGGGTTCATATTCATCAATCAAGATCAAGCTTGACTCCAACTGATATCAACTTAATTGTTTCATCAATTGATGATAATCTAAATTTCAAATCTTTACCATAAACAATTAGTTAATTTTATTCCCTTCCAATTACCCGCTAGTCTCTAAAGACAAAATGTTTGTTGTGACCGTTGTTTTGTTTAATGATTCAAATTAATTAACAATTAGAGGGAAAATACAAAAACACATTGGGCACAATTTCCTAATAAAATTAAGATTTGATTTGATTTAAGAAATGATCAACTCAAGATCCGTTAATATGATTGGTGGAATAACTTTTTTGTTAATCTCAGGATCAGCTGATCTCGAGATGTGTTGATTGCAACTTTTAATCTCGCTTGATAAAGACGAGCCTTGTAGTATCCTCAGCTACAGGGTGTCTACTAAGCTCGTATCAATGATGAAGGTTTTCTCCTACATAGAGAAGCTTTTGTCTTTCCAATTCGAACGAGTTTAATTGACTCCCTGTATTTATCCACAAATTGCAAAGGATATATACTTGTGTTGAACTAATTAAATATACATAATTAAGCAGTCTAAGGACAAGTTGCCTACATAGAAAGAGGTTGATTAGGGTTCGAATCCTTAATTAGCCTCTTTTTTTGCAAATGATTACTTCGTTCACTTTTGATTAGTCGAAGTCTAAACAATTAGATTATCTTACCTGAGTTTAAATGGATACAAATGTTGATGAAGACAGTTTTCCATGACTTGTTGATCATTTGATCAACCGAATTAATTGTTGGTTTCTTCATATTAATTGTTAATTGATTTCTATCAGTAATTTTGATCGACTAAATTAAGTTAATTTAGTTACGAGTTTGAGACCCAAATATTATCAATACAAGTTCTAGATCTCGGGAATTTTAACTCATAACCTTTGATTGTTAATTTCTCTTGGTAATAATTGTTTCTTTTTCTAATTTTTTGTTTTTGGTTTAACAATTTGTTAATCAACTTAGATTCAAATCTCACCCAACGATAAATATTACACTAATGTTCAAAAGCTACGAAAATTCTGGACAGATTATGGAATGAAAAAGTTACGAGAACCATTGATTAAAGATGAGTAAGTATTCAGATCATGTTCTCATTCAAATTTTCACAATTATCTATTAATTGTGATCATCTATTGATTATTAATTGTTCATTTTATTTCATGATAGCTGGAAGAGATTCTCAGAAGCGGCTACAGTAAATGCTTTCAACAATTTCATCGAGAACAGTATCAAGTTTCCAGCCGGGATTCTTCAAGGTGTATTCTATGATAGAGAACGGCCTAATTATCTTAATTACGGTGGAATTGGTTACATTATCGGACATGAGATAACCCATGGTTTTGATGATCGAGGTGAGAATTTAATAAATTGTCAAAGTGATTAATTCTAATCAATATTCCTGTTAATCTACAAACATGAAGTTATCCCACTTTCCCTCTGGTATAACAATTGGATTATTATAATTACATTGGAATCGCTTCATAAACAATTTACCAAATATTCAAATAATTTTAATTGCTATCCATTTGTACAGTTATAAGAAGTTAATTTAAATATTGAATCAATGATTTCAGTTGATTTGGTGACAGAAATCAACAAATCTCGACTTTGCAATTTGACATTCACTTTGATGAATATTATTATTTCTGCTTCAATTGTATTCCCAATGAGCTTTTGTTTCATTATCTCAGAGTCTTGATTAGAAAGTACATTGAGCTTAACTAATTTATTTCTAATTTCTTTTAATTGCACTTTAAATTGTTCCTTTTCATTGTCAATTTAACTTGTGATTGATTTTTGTGTCACTTTGCAATTGGAATACAATTTGTTTCCTTTTACCTTATTTAAACATATTCTTTTTCCTGTTTCTCTTGCAATGATCGTTATCATTTTCGTCATTTTCATTTGATTTACTTTCTTAATCTCCATCTAATTATTGTGATAATTTTAATTGTTCTCAGGTCGACAATTTGATCAGAATGGTAACAATCGTAATTGGTGGGAACCAGAGACTGAGAAAAATTTTGCTTCTCGAGTTAAATGTATCATTGAACAATATGGTAACTATACTGTCGATGAAGTTAAGGAAAAAGTTAACGGTATCAATACCCAAGGTGAAAATATCGCCGATAATGGTGGACTGAAACAAGCTTATTCGGTAAGAATTTCCTATCACAATTAAACAATTTAATTGTTTTAATCAAAATCTATTCATTTACAATTGAAAATCAAGGGATATATGAAATTTGTTGAAGACAATGGACCCGAACCCTTATTACCTGGAATCGCAATGAATCAGAAACAATTATTCTGGATTGGAGCTGCAAATGTATGCCTACAATTAATCAGTTAATTAATCATAAAATCACTAATTGTGAAAATGTTTTCAATCACAAAACAATTTAGATTTGGTGCTCCAAATTAAGGCCACAATCAATGAAACTACGAATCGCTACCGGTGTCCATAGTCCAGCTAAATTTAGGTAACTAATTGATTCTGATTTTAATTACACTTCATTTTCATCGTTAATTAATTTTGTGTTTTTTTTGGCTTAATTGTTGACAATTTAAAAGGGTTAATGGACCTCTTTCTAATATGGAACATTTTTCCGAGACATTTAATTGTCCACTTGGATCTCCAATGAACCCAAAGAAAAAGTGTAAAGTTTGGTAAACTTAAATTTGCAAATTGATTAACAATTAACAATCAACAATCTAATTAAACTCTCACATGGACAAATCAAAGAGCGAGAGACAATTTAAAAAAGACACTGATTAGCAGGTTAATTGCTAATTAAAGCACAATCATATTCCTATTATTATGTTCACCGATTTATGTATAAAACAATCAATCAAAATTTTCTTCCTCAACAATTTAATGTATTATTTATTTTTTCCCAATTAATGGGGATTAAATTGTTCAATTGATTCCTAATGATTGTATTAAATTAGATTTTAATCAATTTATATATATTATTTTTACAATTTAGAGATGAGATCAACTTTGAGATTGTAAGAAATGTCAATTTAACATAATTAATAAAGTTGTACAATTAATAATAATGATAATAATCATAATAGAAATAGGAAAATGAGAAAATTACATTTTTTTCTTAATCAACAGAATTTAACAATTGTGAATTTTACAAAAAAAAATCATTACGTTGATTAATTGTAACAATTAAATGTCATACATCAATCTTGATTTGGGGAAAAAAATATTTCCTATTTACAGATGATTGTGATTATCTCAATGTTTCGGGATAATCGGGTGAAAATTGTAGTAATAAAAACAATCAGTTGATTAGTTAAAAGGTAATCATGATTTCCGAGTTAATTGTTGATGGTGACGGTGTTAAATTGTCGACAATTATAATGATGCTATTGGTGGACTGCGTTTATGAGCAGTTTCCAGAATTGTCTCTTTCTTTTGTTTACAAGAATTGATTATATTCGGTTGACTATTATTGTTGTTGTTATGGTTGTTATTATTTGATTGTGATATACTGTTTGACCTTCGGTGTTTATCATCAGCTGATGGTGTTTCACCTGGTAAACTGACCCGTCCATCCCTAATTATTGTGTAATACTGTGATGCCCCAGGGCTATTTTTCCCAAAAACTGCACCAAAGGCTCGGGTCACTGAGTTTAAGCTCAACTTTTTGATTGCCTGACCAGGCTGGTATGTTACTGTGGTGGACCCATTGAAGTGCTCATAAAATGACCTCGCCTCTTTGATTAATCCATTGAAAGCCGTGGTAACACCGACATAATTTTCAGCAGCAGATACCTGATTAAAATGATGAAGAAAAAAAAAATTTAAAATCAATTAGCTTTTCAATTCTTGTTGATCAATTTACTTTGTGTATTTACACACACTTTGGGTTTTCGGTTAGATGTTTTTTTCCCTTACCTCATAAAATTGTGTCCCAAATTTGTAGGCTATACTCCGACCCTCTTCTAGATTAACCTTACGGCCAATTTCAAGATCCCGTTTATTTCCTAAAAGCACAATTGGAGCTTGGAAGCTTGTTAAACCACGAATTTTACTAATCAATTTAACATAATGTTGAGCTCTTATGAAACTCC
This sequence comes from Panonychus citri, assembly GCF_014898815.1. Lineage (NCBI taxonomy): Eukaryota > Metazoa > Arthropoda > Arachnida > Trombidiformes > Tetranychidae > Panonychus > Panonychus citri. The sequence goes on along the minus strand of NW_026515543.1, from coordinate 1,736,301 downwards.
TTTCATCACATATATCGTACACTATTACATATGCTTGAGCCCAAATTATTTGATCTTTAAGGTCATCATATTTCAATAGTTTCTCCTCCTGTAAATAAAGTAGAAGCAAAAATTCAATTAGTATTAACCAGATCAACAAAATTTAACCAACGATAGTAACGAAAACAACAACAACAACAAAACATCAACACAAACAATATAGGGAATCATATTCTTACCTGATAATTTCTTGAAAAGTCTAGAATCTCAATATTTGTTGGAATGTCATCACAATTAACAACTTGTCTATAGAGAATATCTATTAATTAAACAGAATTGAGAGAGAGAGAGAGAAAAAAAATGAAAACAATTATTGGAAAATTGGAGGAAAAAAAATTCATACAATCATCAAGATCGGACAAAGAAATCAAAACACTTACCACAATCAGTCTGGTACTCGCCTATGTAACGTTTAGTTAGAAACCGGACAACAATTGCTGAAAGAACAAAGAGAAAAAATTGTAAATTAATCAAAACAATTAACAAATTAAACGGAAAAAAGAATCAAATTGAAAAAGAACAAAAAAAATCAACCAATCACAAAGAGAGAAAAAAAGAAAATGATTTGTAAACAAAAACAACTTTTCCTTTTTGTCTTATGAGAAAAACTCATTGGATTATTTTTCTCTCTTCTTCTTTCCTTGTTAAATGATAAGTAATTTCTATTTAAATTGTTATTACCATATTTTCTTAATTCACCCAAACAATTAACTCTTCATTTTCATCTAACTGCGAATTTTAATCTCTTTCAATCATATGATTAAAAGATAATCGCTCATCCGGTTAACATGTAAACTCTTAAATTCTCATCAAAAGTTATCATCTTTTCTCCTGGTATTTAATGGTTGATGAAAATTTCCACAATTAACACTATCCTAATCACTCTCATAATCTTCATCATCTTTAACTAATCTGGTTTCCACAACATCATCGATTAATTAGTTTCCTTTTTCTTCCTCATAATCAATAGAATCTAAATGAGTAAGTAAACTTTTTCCATTCTGATTCTCTATCTCATCAGCTGTTCCCTTGAAATCAGAAGAGTTTCAATCTCGATTTCTAATTGACTTTCTTTCTAATTTTCTTCTCAATTTAATTCTAATTATAAAATTGTGATTCTTTTCTTAATCAATGTCATTTCTTTTAATAGTTCTCATATTGTGAATATCTTTCTCCTTGATTGACTCATTGTTTTATCTAAATTATATGATCTTGTTTTCTTTTCTCATTGAATTTTTTATTTTTCTATTCACAGAGCATTGGAATTACTTTTATGTTGCTGATATTTTGTTTCTTCATGGTTTCGATTGCTGACTAATTTACACAAACACTAGATTAACATGTTGATTGCCCTGCGCTTCCAGAAATTAGTTAATAATAATGGTTAAGATTAAAGGCATGTGACTTTGGCAAAAGCTTAAGACTCTAATACAGAACCGAGGGGAAGACCTTGGCTTACAAATGTTCACTTAATCCTAATCCTAATCTTAATTTTTCTCTCTCTCTCTCTCTTTTCTCTTGAATTTCTTTCTTTATTTTCTGTCTCATTTTAGATTATGACAATTTTCCAGTCAATTATCAACAACCAAATACACTTTTGAAGTTGAGAAAATTTTAAAAAGATGGATTAACAATTTATCAAGCCAATCAATTTCATCTAATCATCAACACCATCAACAGCATTACTATTATGTTACCAATAGATATCAATGGATTCCAATTGTATCAACCAAGGAGGATGGATCAAAATTTCATCATATCTAATTGATTATGGACAAATTATTGGTTACCAACTGAATTAACTAATCTTTACCAATCCAAACAATTTAACTCATTACATGAACCAGAAATCAACACCAACATGTATACAACATGATGAATATTCACCATATACCACAGGATGTTTACCAAAGTGTTTACACAGAAAGAAAAAAGGTTTAAATAATGGCCTCAACTTGTCCTGATGTGTGTATATAAATATACGTGTTGATAATTATCGATATTTCTTAACCATCAACATCAATCAATTGTTGACTTGTGTTTATTTTCAATAAGAAAACTGAACCAAAGATGATGAAAGAGAGAGAGAGAGGAGAAGAAAAAAATTGCGATCTATTTTTCTCCCTATTGGTTTAACATCTTCAACCGTTGAAAAAGTTATTACATGATGAATATAATCTAATATTTATCAACAAAATGCAAGGACGATCTACATTGCGCAGAGTATTTTCTATGGTATTTTTTTTAATCGTAATGTTTATTTACAACAAATTCTCTCTCTTTTTCTCTTCCTCACAGTGCAAGGCTTTATTTGGACACTAATTGGCCTGTTTTGGTGTAGTAATTGATGATCGAATCAATGTAAACACAAATACGCACTCATTGGAATAGTAAAGAAACTTTTTCTCTTGTTTGGTTGTTACCTGATCTTTTCTTTGTCAATCAATGGAAATCAAATTTAATCACTTACCTGATTTACCAACGGATTTAGCTCCAAGGGCCAAGATACGAAGAGATTTCATAAGTGATATTTTGATGAATCTATTAAATCTCTTGAAAGATTAACTTAATTTATATACGAAGATGATTAACCAAAATTTCTGGTAAATTTAATGGATCAAATTGGTGATTGTTTTTTTGTCCTCTCTCTCTCTCTCTTGGCATTAATCAAATAATCACTAATTTAATGGTTAAACAATTCACTTTTCTGCTGATCAGTTTTTATACAGTTTGATTGGTTGAAACAGACAAACAATTACTGGATATGATGATTAAGATGAATATGGTAAATGATAAAACAAAACGATAATCAAATGGTACACAAAGTTAATTGTAAAAAGTTGCAGATTATTATTGTTAATAAGTAACTAATACACCAAAGGGAAGGTGAAAATTTGATGGCAACATGAAACCACCGAGGAGATGAAACAACTAATGGAATCTGATTTAGTTGGAAAGTGAAACTTTTACACAACTAAAACGAATTTTTTTTTCCAAGGGTTAAATCATCATCATCATTTTGTTGGAATCACTTTTGTGCCAGAGGAAAAGAAGAAAAAAAAATAAGAAGAGAAATGATGATGAAGATGATTACATTGAATGCGCAGATTTATATCAACAAAGAGGAGCAACAGTTAAACAACAACCTCGATTTACTACAACAATAATAACTTCCATCATCATTGTCGAATCCAAGCTAATTGTTCCCTCCCTTTTCATCTCCATCTTCATCTTCATCCTCATCATCATCATCATTCCAAGTTCTCTCTTTCATGATAATATGTAATCTATGGATAATATTTTCCCTCTCTTTTTTTCCTACTCTAAATACTACGTAACTTTTTTTTTCATTTCATTCTTAATTTCACAATCTATCAACTCCCCCGCCAGCTAATCTTCATCATCTTGATACACAACAACACAATCAACTAAACGACAACAACATGATTCCAATTGAACTTTCATGATATTACCAAATTGTTAGACACCTTGAATGGTTAATCATTTTATCCAAAAAAAAAGTGCAACATCTAAATTGCACATTCCACCGTTAATATTATCATTGTGATGATCAACAAATTGTTTACGTTGGTGTTAAGAGCTGAGAATAGACTGTGACGATAATGATAAAAATGTTAATTGTCATTCTGATGATCATATTGTTGTTGTTATTGTTGATTTGTTGCTCTTAATTGCAACCTTATTGATTATCAGAAAAAAAGGTTTTTTTTCAGAACTTTTTTTCCTCTCTCTCTCTCTCTCTCTCTCTCCTTTTCTCAATATCCTGAATTCTTGTCTATATTTTTGTGACAATTAACAGTTTTTTTTGTTTAATTCAGTTATTTAATGAATACCTGAAGCCTTAGGAAGAGTAGTTTTTTTGTCATCATAATGATGAAGAAACAAATCAACTTTTCAGTTGTTATTTTCCAATGAATATCAGTTGATTGTATTCAGAACTCTTATAATTATAATTGATTGTATTTTTCATCTTTTCAATTTCTCTCTGGTTGTAATACAGAAAATATCAACTTTGTAGTCAAGCTAATCGTTAATTGCTCTGATATTCAGTTCAATAATATCTGTTGATTAAGTTCATCAGAACTCATAGAGAGAAAGTCATTGTGTAACTATTGAATCTAATTCATAATTTATGGTGATTCTAATTGTATCTAATCAATTGGAATCACCTTTGGTGCTTTACTTTGTTATCCGATTGTATTGTTGACAATCAGAGGGTTATGATGATCGTGATGATGACAACAAACAGAAAATAGGTTAACAATCATAATAACAATTGTTATAAATTTGATTGCGACCAATCAATATAGATTGTTAATTGTTTAATCACTTGACAAAAATATATAGCGATTAATTTGTTACAATTGAAATCTAACATTCTCTACCTTGTATATTTTTAGCAATCAATTGGATATAATTGGAGGTTAATTTATTAGATTTTTGCTTCTAATCCATAATATGATTTAGTTATCATTAAGATGAAACGGAAATCCAATTTTGGTTTGAGTTTGAAGTATTACAATGATTGGTGACAGATTGTTGATAATTTAATGAAACAATCAATGGATTTAGTTGATTAGATCATTGATATCATAGATATTGTAACACTCTAACTAATATACAGGGCATTTCACCAAGTTTCCAACAAGTTTTTCTTGAACAACTTTTTAGTTTTTGAGAGTTCAGACCTCAGACTCGAGTTATGGTAGTTTGGGTGGTACTCAATTGTCATATTACAATATCAAGGTCATTCCGGTCACGGCATTTGGATACGATTTCAAGGTCATTTGATGGTCACAGTTTGTAATAAGTTTCAATTTCATTATTTTATTCATAACGTACAAGCTAACGATCTGCCTGATCAAAATGAATAAAAAACTGAACATCCGGATTGGACTAACATCTTTTTGGAATTATATTCAATATTAAAATTCTAATCAAAAGGTAGTCATAATTGTAACATTTTTTTCTTATTAATTGAAGATACTAAATTCAAATCTAATTGTATACAATTTAGTTTGATTATAAAACTAATTTAATTTCATCTGATCTCGCGTTTTGTTAAGTCGAATGAAAGTCAAATGAATATAAGGTCTTCAGTCAAAGGTAAGAAAAATGTGAAGGTGACATTTTATAACCAAATCAACAACACTCTAAGAAATAAATCTTACCATGATTCCTCAAGATGATCAAGTCACAAAGTGTTATAAAGTGAATCCATTAGTTAATTAAAGCTCTTAAACGTTCTCAGAATAATGGAAACTTATTCGTTGAAAGTAACGAATAGGCCATGACTCTGGACGTACATAGGTCTTTCAGATCTAATTTTTTAGCATTTTCAGCATCGGAATTTGCTAGGGCTTGTTTTCATGATGATCGAAAAGGTCAAAAACTTTCGCACTGAAGCTAATGGAACAAGTTCACATCTTTGAATGATAATTACTCCTGAACGATTTTTCAGATCAAAACAACTTAGCACAATCTACTCAATAAAATCGTGAATTTTGAATGGCTGAAAAAAATTTACCGCGAAATTTCTTTACATCCAAATGTGACACTTTCTCGACTTTGAAAGGTCATCGTTGAAATTTGAATTTTGTGGTCATATTCTTAATAACGCCAAACAAATCTTACACATTTTGTCTACCGATTGGAGTTATTAGATTAAATATTGAACGAGTAGTTTTCTTGAAATTGGCTCTCAAAAGTGGAAATGGTTGTTTGTTACGTCCTGTATAATTTGAAGTAATTTCAAGTTATTGATTTACAAAATTCTAGGAAAACCAATAAAGATCATGTTGAATCCTTTAATTAATGTCCGAGTTCACAAGATAATCTCATGATAATGTTGGGTATATTTCAACACTTGTATTAATTAATCATCTCTGTTAATTGAATCAATTTTTTCCCTGCAAATGTTACCAGGGGAATTTATCGATTATTGATTGAGAATATGAATTAATATCCAAAAAGAAACAGTTGAAAAGAATTGGAAATTTACATTCAATTCTTGGAAAAAAAAATCAATCGATTGATTGTAAACAAAAAACCTTGAGAATCAATTGATTGTTAATAACAAGGAAGACAACTAAAGATGAGGTAGCTGACCAGTGGCTATTTAATGTGTCTCATGAAAAATGTTAACAATCAAGATTATGGTAAATCATTACGATTGATATTATTTATTTTTTACTCTTTCATTAGTATGTTAATCATTTTGTTATTATCATTAATTAGTTTGATTATAATCAATTGGATTGATGGTCAACCCTTGTGTCCACCTCTTGATCCACCTCTTTATGGTTATATTATTAACGATGGTCACTGTTTAACTAACATTGGATCAACATGTTCCCTTAGGTGTAAACCAAACTACGAACCCCTTGGACCATGTTCACGTTCATGTCAATCAAATGGTTCCTGGTCAGGGTCAACATTATTATGTCTTAATCGTGCTCTTAATTGTCCACCTTTAACCCTTTCTGAAAGTGTCTCAGTTGGTGGACCTTGTTTCAATGTCCCCGGGGGCATTTGTCAATTCAATTGTCCACCAGGTACAACACTTTTAGGATCAAATTCAATTTATTGTACATCAACCGGAACCTGGTCAGCAACACCTCCAACCTGTTCACCTACAGGTTGTCCACCTCTAAGGTCACCTGAAAATGGTCAAATGTCAACACTATGTGGTGAACAAGGTAATTTAATTGCTAATTGTCTCTTAATCATCATCCTAATTAACTTGCCAATTTCACATTTGTCTGAACAATGTTACTCAATCTCTGTAGTTTTTTTTTTCATTGAAAAGGTAAACACAATTGAGTAAATTGTGTTAATTACGTTAATTGCGTTAATCTTGACTTTGATTCTCTTGCCAAAATAGCAATTAATTTAGATAATCATTTAGAATAGTAAATTTTGTTTTATTCATTTACAGTTTACTTATTTGATTGTCTTTTGTTTCCAATGGTTGAGAAATGAAAAGTTAACAATTAGATAATCGGATCGATTAGAAATTAAGATCAAGGATAAGTAGTTACACCTTTTATATGGATTAAGGATTAACTGATTGTCATTTAAAAGCATAAATGATTAAAACTGTGACAACGTGTGTTAATTGTAATAATTGATCTTTTTGATTAACTTTTGTAACTTAATTTACTCGATTAGGTTAAAATTAGGTAAATCATATCAATTAAATTTGATGTGATTATAATTGTGTATGTGGGAAAAAAAAGATTAACATTATTATTATTATTTATTCAATGTTATTATTATGGTTAATCCATTAAAATTTAATCTTAACCAGATGATGATCACACTTTTTGATTATGATTTTGTGTCTTTATTACAATTAATCATTTGAAATCACATTTTTCTCTTAAATCAAATTGATGATAATCAATGATGATTAACAGACAAGCACATTAATAATAAAACAATTTGATTTAATTCAGTGTTTTGATAATGTTCCAAATCCATTGGAACCAAAATCAAATGTTAATCTTTATTTTTCCTAATCTATTATCACCTTAATTCCTTAACCATAGTAAATATCACACCTTTTTCGTGTTTAGGCCTTAGTGGCCTAGATCTTAATCCATTGAAAGAGGATGATGATTAGAGGGAACGAGAGAGAGAGAGAATTTCATTTCTAAATTCAAGGTTATAAAAACGAATAGAAGAAAAAAGTTCTAATCGTCGATTTGATCGATTCGTCGAACTACGAGAAAGAAGTTTTCGAAACAAAAAGTTTTCGATTGTTTTTTATTCTCGTTTAAAGTTACGAACGATAAATTGATTGGTTCGTTTGATTGTTTCCATTTTCCATTGATTATCTTTTCTTTTTCGAGACTTTGTTTATATACTTTTCACTCTCTTAGAATGGCGACAATTTATCGATTACAATTAATTAATTATTCTCTCTCTTTACTATCATCAGATTCTTAACCTGTGAGTTTTTAAAAGATTTGGCAACTATTTCAATCTCTCTTGCATTGGAATCACTTCATCTCTTTTTCTGTGTTAAATGTATCATCTCTGGCAACGATTTCTAATTTTCTGGTGAGATGAAGATGAAGATGATGAAGATTAGAGGTTTTCTCATCATTCGAATTGTCATCTTCTCTCTCTCTAATCTAATCTATGATTCTAACCATGATAACTGTCAGTCTATTCTCAAGGTCGTTGGGTTAAATTCAGTGTCGTATTCAACACAACAATCAGTACTGAATCAACAACAACCATCGGTATTGATACAATTAGATTACAACTCGACTAAAATTAATCTTAACATTATAAAGGTATTGATCAGATTAGTGACCTCTAATTACCTTTAATTAATTTACGATAATCCGTTGATCCAGTAGTCAAATTGATAACATGGTCCATGACAATGAACTTAATCCTGGTGTTATATAAATTTAGATTTAAATTGTTATAATTAATATGGAAAGAGATGAAAAAACTTTTATCTATTAGATTAATTTCTGGCAAGTATTATTAAAATGTTCAATCTAAAAGTTATACTACAATTTATTGATTGTTAACCGCGACAAACTCAGTTCATCAACATCATTTTGATATTAATATACACAATCAATGAGAGAGAGATGTTGATTACCGATTAATTGTTACGTTGTTAATCAGATTGATCGGGAAATTTACCTCGTAATTGATAATCATCTTGATCATTTAGTTTATTCATCATCGTCTTTCCAATGATTAAGTTACTTAGAGGTTCTTGATTCTGATCAAGAACTTTTTTCCTCTCTCTGTTGATTAACCATCGAGTTATTTAATCAACGAATTAATAATCGTGGTTAATTAACGTGAAGAAAAAAATTTTAATCAAAATTATTATTAAACTTGACACTGATTATGTTTTCCATTGATCAATTACATCTACATCATGATTAACTTTTCAATCAAATCAACGATTACCACGCAAATTAAACAAGGTCAACAATCAACGTTGATTCAATGATTAAATGGTAAATTATGTAAACAATTAACGTACTGTGATTTAAATTGTTTGATTAACTTTTTCTCTTTTCACTTGGAAATTAAATCAAGACAATTTCTCATATTGCCCTTGGTTAATTTACATTTGACAATTAAGAAAAGCTCTTGATTGTTTTAGATTAGTTTCTCTCTGAACTTGGCAATTGTTGTCTTGTTAGTTAAATTAGTATCTTAATTGTTGTATAATCTTTGGCTGGTAATAAGTATTTTATTTTATCTTTTATTATCAACTTGATTAATTAGAAACACTTTCGGTCATAGGAACTGGATCGATTTGTACAATTAACTGTAATCCAGGTTATCAATTAATTGGACCTGGAAGGTTAATCTGTTTGGCTTCGGGCTCATGGGATTTACCTTTACCTTCATGTATACCGGTCAACTGTCCACCCTTTGGCTATTCTGGTCAAGATGTACCGTTGGTTTCATGTATTCATCCATTGGGCTATCAAGTTACAGAATCAGCATTGATTCCTGGGACAATTTGTCGCTTTTCATGTCCAAATTGTTATTTGTTATCTGGTCAGTCAACAATTTCCTGTTCCGGTGATGGTCATTGGAACGGGTCAGTTGGTACCTGTTTACCAATTCATTGTCCAGATATAAATATTATAGCCAATGGTCAAACCTCTGGAATTTGTATCAGGCCAAATTGTATGGACACTTGTTCAATTTCATGTAATTCTGGTTACATGATATCCAGTTCATTGGTTAATCTTGTTTGTCAATCAACTGGACAATGGAGTGGACCATTACCAAAATGTATTCCCATTCCCTCATGTCCAGACTTATCATCTCCTGATAGTTATTCAAGTTATCGTGGTAATTGTCAGAATGCTAAGAATGGTGATACATGTGAACTATTTTGTGACCCATGTTACTTACCTACCGGACGGACCAGAGTAACCTGTCAATCAAACGGTAATTGGGACTCAAATTTAGGGAACTGTGTCACAAATAATTGTCCATCTCCAGTGATGGTCAATCTTTTAACGACCCAAGGACAATGTAAAAATGCCCGTTGTGGTGATATTTGTATGTTTACATGTAAAACTGGATACGAGTTACAAGGTAACACTTTAGATTATCTTAAACAGTTGAAAATTTATTGTGACAATTTATCTGATCATATCAGGATCTCGTTCATTGACTTGTGGTCAAAATGGTCAATGGGATAATCCATTTCCAACTTGTCGTTTAACTAAATGTCCTGATTGGCAAGTTCCAATGGGAGGTATTTTCATCAATGAATGTCCAGAGGGGTTAAACTGTCCATCCTTATGTCCAGGTCAACCTAATCAACGATGTAACCTAAGGTGTGGAGCGGGTTATCGGCTGATCGGAACAGCCGAAGAGGTCATTTGTTTACCTGGTACATTACAATGGTCTCAACCTTTACCAACATGTGAACCGATTCGTTAACTTGACAATTAAGAAAAAAAAAATAAATTAAATTAGATTCTTAAGAATAAGAAATAAAAACCAACAATTCTTATTCCAAGCTCAGAGTCTTGTTTTCAAATTTCGTCATTTAATCAATCAGACAGAACCGATTGATCAGTGATTGATTGATAAATCAGATTAACAATTAACTTTGGAGACAATTGTCCAATTTCAAGGGTTAATTCAATTGAATCAAATTCTAAAAATTGTCAATCATCAATTGTCAAAGAATAAGAGAAATCATTAACTATGGTCTTGCTTTTCGAGTTTAAGTTCGAGCTTTTTTTTTTCATTGATTCGAATAGAATTGAAAATTGTTCAGCTCACGATAGATAATTAATTGATTGGTTATGATGATTAAATGAATTTATTTTTAGTGTAAATGATAATAATCTTGTTATAAAGTTAATCTCAATTGATAGAAAGGTGTGAATGATAATTTACTAAATGATCGTAAGTCTTAATAGTCTTTTCATTTGTGACCTTTCAATGGATCATCTCACTAGTCACTAATCCGTGTCAATCTAATCTATTTCATCCTCGTTTCTCTTTCTCTTCTCTTTCTTTTCTCATACAGATCATTTCATCTTGAATTCTGAGTTAAATCATTTTCTTCCTTATAACAGAAAACTTGACATGTATTCAACCCGGACCTTGTAATTTACCCTCTTCATCTTCATCTTCATCATTCATCTCTTTCTCCTCTTCACTGAATCTCTTTACCCACCCTAACAAGAGAGAGAGAGAGAGAGAGATCCGTTTCAATCTTCTGATATTCTATTGAACAATCAATGGTGATAATACAATTGAATTATCACCATGAGGTGAGACTGAATATCAGAAGTTGATTGTTGAAATAGTTGCGAAAAAAGTTCCCTTCAAATCAATTGGAAAATCAAAGAATCACCAATTCTCAAATTGAATGTAATTCATTATATTGAGTAACTGGTTAATTGCTTAGATTTTGGGTAATAATTAAAGACAGTTACTATTATTATCAATTTAGATGTTAATTATCATGTTCAATTGAAGTGAACATGTTAAATTAGATGAAAAAAAACTGATGTTCAAATGATATGATGAGTGACCTTAAAAGTTTTTTTTCTGACCAACGGTGAGGTCAAAAACGATTCATGAGTTATTACAATTTAAACTGAGAAAAATATGTAAATTAATCAAATCATTAAAACCCAATCAGGTCATAAAGCAAGGTCAAGGTTGATTGAGGTTAAATATCCAAAAAAAATTAGATAGTATCAGATACCTGTTAACGTAATAATCGTATTTACGTCAAACTGAAACAATTAACATTTAGACTAATTAATAATGTCCATCCCATTGAGCCAATTCAAAGTAACTATCAATACTTATAAGTAATTAATCAAAATTAATTGTTGTGGTTACAATTTACTGATGATTTGGTCAACCAACTTTTCCAATTACATCGATAACTAATTCAAGTACTATTTTCGGTAATCAATAACCAAAGAATTGATTCAACCTGATCAACCTGATTCAATTAATATCCAACCATCAAATGACTAATTCATTCCCTTAATTTGTAACAATTAACCAACAGTAATTAGCTCCTAATAATATCCTTCCCAAGATGGAAATACAAAAGAAGACAATTTAAGTTAATTTATATTCCCCAATCTTAACGAAATAGATTGTAACTCCGTCAACAAAGGGTTAATTAACTGACCTTAATTAATATCGACTGATGAATGAATCAATTGATTAGCTGATTTTAATATTTGACAATGAAAAAAAAGGATTAGCATTGAGATCCAATGGATACAACTTGTTGTAATTGGCTGAACATAAAATTGACCTCAAATTGGTTGATTGATATTATCAACGAACATGATAATCGTCATGAAATCAATATAATTAATATCAACAATTAAGTAGCAATTTAGAAGCATTAATTTTGGTAAACGATAAGTAACCACAAAAACATCAACATATTCACACTCATTAAATCAAAAGAAGAAGAAAAAAAAAGTTAAACCTTTTCAACCATCAAATTTAAAAGTAATTACAGTTAACTGATCAAGATGATGAGGATGATAAACATGATGATTAAACTGATATTGTAATTTAGTGATTAAGGTAAATTAAATCCTCTTTTTCTCAACCTATCATTTTCATTCTCTATTTTTCATCATGTAAACAAAACGAAAACAAAATGATTCGGTTAAATGAATTGAATTTTAAATTCTCTTTCTTTTCTCATTCCCAGGTAACATTTGCCCTGTTTCTAATGAAGATCATCATCATCATCATCATCTTCATCTTCATCTTCTTTTTCATCCTTCTGAATGCCCCTCGACATGATATACAAACAGAATTACCGGTTTATCTGCATGTTGCCCCGAAAAAAGAAGAAAAAAATTGGTTCAAAATGGATCCTTCTCACCTTGTCATCATCATCATCTTCTTTTTTTCAGTCTCTTATCATCCTCATCTTCTTCTTGCTACCTTTAATCTTGCTCTCTCTCTCTCTCCTCTTTATATGACCTGGCCCTCTCTCACAATCTACTTCCTAGTTTAAGGTAACATCATCTAATGATAATCATTTCTTGTTTCAACTTCGTCAGATCAACTTAACCAAAAAGTTTAACGGTTAATTATTTAGTGTTCATCCTCTTTACACATTTACAGTTAGTTAACTACACTTGGAAAAAATCATGAAGTCGGTTATCATTTGTGTCTTTCTTAGCGCTATGGTTTTTACCATTGTCTCTGCTGCTGTTGACCCTTCGGCTCAATCTCGCCAGGCCGCTTTAAATGAGCGAAAGGCTCGATTTGATACCGAAAAAAAGGAAATCACTGGTTTCATGAACACCAAGAATCTTTTCAAGACTGTTGTTAAAATCTTATTTGGTTCCAGTGAGGAAAGTGCGGCCACAGGTCGACAAGTTCTTAATGTTCTAGTTGAGGTAAGTTTCGAAAGTGATTTCTATTATTTTTCTCTACTTTTCTGTTGCATTCTAATTTGCATGTCGTTGTTTTTATCCTTTCTCTGTTGGAAAAAAAAGGTTCTCGATATGGTTCGAAATTCATTTGGTCAAAAGGCTCGAAGTTCATCTTCACGAGGATTAAAAGATACCGTTGATGGAGCCGCTTTCGCTGGTGCAACCATGTTACGTGGTTACGTTAAATCATATTTAGCTGGCGATGATCATTGTGCTCAACGACATTTGTGCGAATCATCAAAAGAGGCTGCACGAGAAGGACGTGAACTCGGTGGTGTTGTAGCTCAAGTTGGAGGGTAAGTTTCAGTTCAAATTCATCTTTTTGATACAAAATATTTTCCTCTCTCACTGTTCACGACCAACAATCAAAAATCACCAATTTGATGATAGTCATTAAATGGAAAACCTAAATTTAGGTCGTTTTCCTTGAACGCTTCAACAAAATCTATTTATTCAATTTAAGAATTGAATCTTTTTCTTTCATCATCTCTGAATTTAAACAGGACAAACTTTACCTCAAATCCTATTTACCAATTTTTGACCTTTTTACTGCTCTCTCTCTCTCTCTCTCTCTCTCTCTCTCTTTCATTCTTTCTTTTTCGCCTTTATCATCCGCATCTTTTCATCATCTAACTATTTTCTCATCTCTTTCTTTTTCCATCTTCTAAACAACAGTTATGCCACTAGCTACCTTCTTCCTCATCAGAAATCAATCCCATCGAGTGCCATTAGTGAGGCCGTTAGACGAGGACGAAGCAACGAAGATTGTGCTAAGATCTACTCAAATTGTAACGAAACCTTGTAAACCAACTGACCACACTGACCTTGGACTTCTGGACACTAAGTTTGTGATGGAACCAAATCGTTGAAAAGCATAAATTGAATCAATTTAAGTTAATCAATATTTTTCCTCCATCTCTCTTTCTATCTAAACATCAACAACTTCTCATACCACCGATGACTTTTTTTTAAATTGTTCCTTTTTCCAAAACCCACCTCATCTTCAATCACGATTGGATCACAATTTCAGACATTTTTCTTCCTCATCACTTGGTAGAGTTTTAAATAGAAAATTATTTATCACAAAATAATGGTAATAATAATTATCTTCTTAATCAAAGTTCCGATTTTCCCACCTCGAGATTTGATCAAAACCACCGTCATCAGGGACTACGATCAATGCCAAAGATCAAACAATTAGATTTCTCAATGATCCGAAGTCACCTCTGATCAGTCCTTCTAATTAATTTCCATCAATCAAATGATTAACTAATTTTCCACCTTCCTAATTAACTTATATTTAAATGCACCAACAATTAACTACATATTATAAGCAACAAACTAAATGAGTGATTAACTATCACCATTTTTGAAAAATCCTTTCATTTTTGTTATTATTTTATTATGACAATTACATTAAATTGCAAAACAATATTTTGTTAATCAAAACAAGTTACAATTAATCAAATTGGAGTCACAATTTATTTCCCAATTAATATCACAACGGTAAACACAAACAATTTAACCAAATCATCTGAAAGGTTTTCAACAACAATTAACATTCACTAGCAAGTGTAACTTTTGTCTTGTACCAAATTTAGTTATTAATAGTAACAATTAAGCTAATTGTTTCAACTGTTTTAATTGTTTGAGAGAAAACAATTGAATTAAAAGGCAAAGTCACACAATTAACTTGTAAACCAAATAAAAAAACAATAACCATCATTATGGTTAAGGTCAAGGTTGGAATTGTTGAAACAGTTAAACATGATTAAGTGGCAACAATTTAAGAACCAGACCAGTTAATCAGGAAGTAGGTTCAAACCTTGATTATTTTAAGCTTCATTAACCAGTTCATCAACTTAATCATCTTCTTAATCATTTTAATCACCGTTACACCTTCATGACAAACAATCAACTGTGAAGAAATAGATTGTAAACAAAATATATTTACGAAATTGTAACAATTCAATTGTTGTATTAATACAAATGGAAATAGATTATTATTATTATTATTAAAATTATCAATAGAATTTGAAATTTAAGAAAAAATTATTACAATATATTGAGTTAAATCAAGTATAATAATTGATTAGTTACAATTTAATCAATTTTAATTGTTATTTTTTCAGTTTCTTTTGTGTTTATGTCATTTTTTTATAATTATGTTTAACTTTTTGTTGTACCAGGGAAAAGGTTTTAATTGCTCCTTGTAAATATCTCTCTGATTCAATTATTGCGTTTGATTTGTTGATTGTGGAGAGTTAATTGTTAGCCAATTGATTAAGCACAAACATAGGTGAGGAAATTGTCCAATAAAATACCAATTTCACTGGAATTGTGGCTTAAAAAGCTTCGATGATCACCATCTATGATGTTGACCAGGATTTTATTTTTCGAAAGCTAAAATTAACAAATAAATTAACAAATTATTAGTTGATTAGGTTAATTATTTAGAGAATATTGTTGTTTGTAATTAACTTACTTTAGATAATCCGTAATCTTCCTCATAAACGGTTGTTAAGTAACGATTTGATGCTCTAATCAAATTGATTGAGGTCTCAAGACAACCGGAAGGTCGGTATGTATGGGCCATCTTCATTTTCCGGAAGTGTCGATCAGTGGCCAAAATGAGTGAGTCTTTTTTGGTACCAGAGGAAAGATGATGACCCAAAAGTACTTCCATCAATTTGATTCGTTCACTTTGAGATTCGAGGCGGAAAAGTTGCTCTTTAAATTTATTAAGTTCATCTAATGGGATGAATGAAGCAGCGTAATTGATTAGTGTTTCCGCTTGGGCCATGGCTTCATCCATGGAACCATATTTCTCAATCATCTCATCTAATTGTGATCTCAGGTAATCGGGTGCTCCATCTAACATTACCAATCGACTGACAGCTGATTGTTTCCTTCGAGAACTTAATTGTATGGAGACTTCAAGAGCTAAAAGTGCACCAAAAGAGTAACCAACAAAATCATATTGATCTTCAGTGGGGAAATTTTCAACAATTTTATCAACATAAAAGGCTGCAGCTTCTTGCATCGTTTCAAATGTGTCCAAATCTTTTGTCCAATTGACACCAACAATTGGTCGGGATAAAATTCGGGTCAAAGGTAACATGAGATTGTAATTACCCTCAATGGGTGGGAAAAAGAAGACAACTTTTCCATTATGAGAGGTGAGAGTGGTAAATAGACCCTCAGGCTCTTGGTAAACTTCAGCCAGCGCTTTGGTATCATCGGTTTTATCTGTTTCTCCTTCAGTTGTTGGACTGTTTTTACTTCCGGAAAGACAAAGTTCTTTGATATCTTTAACCTTGAGATTACGAATCTCTTGGGCGGTAAGAATTGCATCGTAATCCCGTTCAAGGGCTTGTTTAATTTCAACGGCCATCAGTGAATCCATACCAAGTTCACCGAGAGTAGTTGATGGATCAAGAGTTGAAGGATCTTTAACACCAAGAATATGACAGATCATTTTAAATGGTGACTCTTTGACACTTGAACTTGTTCGTTTGGAATCAGCGATAACAATTGATGAACATGTTGTATAATCAGAGGTTAGGAAAGTGTCCATGGTTGATAAGACGGAGGGAATTCGTTGGGGTAAAGTTCCGCCAATAATTATATCATTACCACCTAAATGTTCAGCGACAACACCAACATCGCCAATGGCTCCCCATTGGATGGCCATTCCATGGTAACCTTCAGCTCTTCGAGCCTCACAAACTCTTTCCATAAATGAATTGGCGAATCCATAATTGGACTGTCCAGCGTTACCCTTACCCGATGCGACAGATGAAAGCAAACAAAATAATCCAACTCGGGACAGAGTTGTCGAGAAAGTGAATCAAGTAAAAGAGTGGCCTTTACTTTTGGAGCACAAACTTTTTCAAAAGTTTCGACTGTTTGATTTTCAAAGAGAGCATCATTTAAGACCATAGCTAAATTAAAGATACCACCGATTGGCCCAAGTTCAGCCGCTTCGGCAAATAAAGCACGAGTCGACTCTTCAGTCAGAGCGGTGTTTGTTGAGACAATAACCTCTCCATAAGAGTAAATTATTTCTTTTTTCAATCGTTGAATGGACGTTTTTTGGTAACCTGTAACGGCTCCTGAACGTGAGGTTAAAACAATTCGGGCAGCGCCTCGATCAGCCATCCAATATGCCAATTCAAGACCAACACCACCAAGACCACCGGTGATTATGTAAGTCTTTGTGTGGTCAAAATGAACTCGAGCCAAACACGGATAAGGTTTGACAATTGGAACTGGTTCAGTTTCCTCATCTCGAATTTTGATCAAAACTTTTCCAGTGTGTTTACCTGCGGCCATGTATCGGACGGCCTCTTCAATTTGATCTCGTTCGAATACGGTTGTATCAATAGGTCGAACTGAACCATTTTCAAGTCCTTCTTCAATCCAACGACGACAAGTTTCAGTCATTCCTCGTGATTTGACACATCCATTGCAAACATCATCTTGAAGATGAGCCAAACAAACAACATGACAAGTTTTGTTGTTAGTGAAGAGACTGAGATCTAAAGATGGAAAATTAAGAAAAAGATAAAATAATTATTTTATTTAAGAAAAAGTTTTGATTTAGTTAAAGCAAAACAACGAGGAAGAACGAATTTGTTGTCTTTTCATCTTCATCTTTTGATGCAAGACTTTTGTTAAAAGTTGCTCTTCTTGATGAGGATGAAAAGCAAGACAAGAGATGGACTCAAGAAGTGATGATAATGATGAGGATGAAAAGTAAACATAATGTGTACATAGTAAGGCAAGAATTAAACATCAATCTCTTTGCCTGCCTTGTTCATATTTTCCTCTTTCTCTCTCACCATGAAATATATCATGAAATTTACTGAATGAAAGAAAATCTTTTCATTCAATCTGTTAAATCCGTTATTTTTGGGTGAAAATTTTAACACTAAAAGTTGAACAATTTACTTTATTCATTTTTGTGCATTGATTTGCATCACAAACATTAACCATTGACAATGTAAACAACGTTGTTGAAGATGAAAAAAAAGAGGATCAAGAAGATGAGAGGATGAAGAAAACATTGAATATCATTTAAAAAGTTCAAGTTGGAGGTTTTTTGGTTTTCTTTTTGTTTTTCTATGGGGTAATGTTGTTCAAATGTCATACTAGCTGATGATGATCCTCATGAAGATGATGAGATGATAATATTATCATGATGATGATGAAACCACACGCTTTTCACACTTTGGAAATCATCAATCTGGATTACAGGGGAATGTTGATATTCACTTTTGGAAGAGAAAACTTTTTTCGACTCAAAAATTTACGAAATCATCTTTGTCTTTCTTCCTTGTTTTCTCATCATCATCATCTGTTCATCCCTATCTTTGTTTTCCATCTTTCGAATTTACAATTGTTTATCGAATTGTGATTTGTTCTTTTTTCTCTTTGGGTTTTTGTTCATTCTCATTGCATATTAAAAATATTACAAAATGATTTATGATTAAGAATTTGCATAAACAGGCCAGAATCAACGACGAAATCAACTTCCTCATGGTAAAACAATGTAATATTAATTCAATAACAATCATCATAAGCATGATAACTGCAAGTATTATAATAATAGTGATGATGGTGGGTAAGATTAAAAATAGAGAAATAGAGACTTTTACTTTGAACACTTACCGATTTTATTGTTCTGAATGATATCGTATTTACCGATCTCAATGAAACGTCCGTTTTCTGCTAGGGTTCTTATTGAAGCGAGGAATTTATCCTCTGAAAGTGAATTAAGAACGACATCAACACCATGACCATTAGTTTCTCGAAGGATTTGCTCCTCAAATGATGTGTTTCGAGAGTGGCAAATGTGTCGATCATCAAGAGCTGGAAATAGTTTCTTAATATATTCACGTTTCTCTGGAGTACCAACAGAAGTGAAAACCTCACAACCCATACCAAGAGCGATATTAATCGCAGCTTGACCAACACCTCCTGAACCAGCGTGAATAAGGACTCGTTCACCTTGAGCTAAACGACCACGTATTATGAGACCATAAACGGCCGTATAATAAACAACTGGTATACTGGCAGCATCTCGAAGTGACCATGAATCAGGAACCTTTACTATAAAGTTACAAGAATAATCAACGAAAGAATCACAAATTCCCGAGCCTGAGGCCATTCCAGCGATTCGTTGACCTGCTTCAGTGATACCAGCAATTTCAAATCCAAGTCCATATCTTGTTAATGATTTGGGATAAGCGTTGGTCGGAATACGACCTGAAGCCACCATAACATCCTTAAAGTTGATTGCAGAATAATAAAGGTTAATCTTATGAACGGGAATACCATTAAGCTCAGTTGGAGCTTCTTTACTAAAGTTGAGCTGTGATTGTAACCAACGGACGGACGATAAATCACCTCGGACAATAAAATCAGCGTATGTGTAATTAGCTGTGATCCATTTTTCTTTTGAGTCAATCAGGGTGTGTCGATACGAGCCTAAACTTGACCCATCCAGAATATTCATAACTAAATCTTTCTCCGCTAATTCAAATTTATCAAAGAGTAAGTCGGTTTCATTACTAATCTCATCACCTTCAGTAATTAAACAGCGTAATTTAGCACCGATTGGCTCACGACGGATACAATTAACCATACCAACTAATCCAGTTAATCGGGAATTGGCTCGTAACCAGATACGATTATAAGCCTGATCTTCAAGTAAGATCTTCAATGTTTCAACCCAGCCAAAGTCATGAATTGAGGTATCAACGATACGAGATTTAATTGCAGATGAGGATAATTTTTTCCTAATTAAAAGTGACCGCCAACCAGAATCTGTCCACTGGGAAGCTATCAAAGTAAAACCAGTTCGGTCAAGAATATCCTTGTATCGGCAAGTATCTGTGGTATTCCAGTCACTATCTTTTTGTCCCATATAGTCGGTGATCTTTTCCTCCAACGGTGAAATAGATGATCGAGTGAGAATCAAGACAAAACCTTGAGCGTTTAAAGTTTCAGCAAATCGTTCTAACAGTTCAACTGAATTGATTGACGGCACTGGTTCAAGAGCCGAATGTAAAAGATCACAAGAAGGTTCAACATAAAGGACAATTTCAGACGGGGAAGTTCTGGAAGTCCATTTTCGGGAGACCAATGATGAACTTTTCTTTGGCTTCGGCGGAAACTTGCACAATCGTTATTAGGAGTAACTAAAGTGTAATTAGCAATTCGATTCATTAAGATTGGTAAGGCTCCAGATAAGACGGAGTAAATTGCGTTTTGACTTAAATTAACTTCCACTATGTTAATTACGGTCGAGTTTACATTTTCCTCGACAATTCCCATGTGGAATCTTAAAAGTCCGGCTAAATCATGAATATTTAGCAACTTGTCCTCGGTTAATTTATCAATGTTCGTTGTGAGATGTCGAGTGATAGTATCTTTTATTGGTTCACCGACAACGGGTTCTCCATTATTCAATTGTTTCTTCTCATTTTCACTGACAATCAATTCGTTGAGAGTGTTGAGTAAACCATTTTTACTCGAATCGATTTCGAGAATTGCTTTAATTCGTTCACTTTTTTCTTTGGGTAGATCGTCAATCAAAGTCGAATCAGGTCCAGTTAAATTTGACCAAAGGGTATCACATAGATCAACGTATTCGTTAAGGGAATGATCTTTAATTGGAGTAGCATAAGCACCATCGTAAGGTTGGAAATCATATGATTCGAGGGTAACTTGTTGATTGCCAACTTTTCTAGGGGCAGTGTCACCCTTCATACCCTTGATGACAAGACCTTCAGTGGATATGATGTTAGAATACCGATCGAAGTAAACTTCCTTCAATGAGTCAGCACTGGTCTCGAAAGCTTTGAATAAAACTCGAGGATCGTACCTAACATATTCAAAGTGAGTTGGTAAAAATAGTTCACGCAACGGGTTGGCCAGAATGGCAACATGAAGGACACAATCAGCGAGAGAAATGAAATGTTCAAGTCGACGGATTTTAGCAACCGAAGCATCGGACATCGCTTCGACGACACCTTGAAAGGTACTACCATAATCATAACCACGAACTCGAAATTCTTTATAAATTGATTTAGCATCCAAAGAGACAGCATTTGGATCGGTAGGTGATTTTCCCATTTCAGTATAATTAAATTGGCTATAAGGTGAGCCTAAAGAGTAATTACCGGTACAAGCAACACTTTCAGATTCACAAACGGCAAATGTACCAATTTTTTCATTTAAAAAGATACTAAACTCAACGGGACTGTTACGAGTTACAAGAGTAGCCCGATGAAGTTTAACATTTTTCAGTTCGACAATTGTATCAGATCCATTGAGACGGGAAATTTGATGCCAGACAAGGTACATATATCCAGTAGCTGGGAAAAGGATACGACCATCAATAGTATGTCCACTTAAATATTTATCCGAAGGTGAGTTAAGGTCAAATGTGTGACGTACATTGACCGCTTCACTTGTTTGATATTCTGGATATTTGGCAACAAGATAAGATTTTGTATGATCCCATTTAATAAGGTGTGAAATTGGTTCAACTTCACGAGGAACGGGAAACTCGACTTTCGGGTAAAGTTTCTCAATTAACGGATTATGACCTGATTTATAAATGTCACCAAGGCCAGAGAGAAGGGGAATAAGTCCGGTAGATGATTTATCTGAAAGACGAACGTATGAACCTTCGGCACCGGCAGTTTCTCTAATGAGAGGTAAAAGGGTAGTAGTTGGGGCGAGTTCAAGGAAACACGCGTTTTTGGGTAACAATTTGATTCGCTCATAGAAACGAATCTGATTAATTGCAGCATTAGCATAATAGTGAGGGGTACAGAATCGATACCTATCCTGACCTGCCTCTTCATCTGGAACTGATGAAGATATCCACCGGTGAGAACGTAGTTTAGGTTCAGTGATCACTTTACTAAAATGTTCAATCAATTTATCGTAACCGGAGGCAATGAATGAGGAGTGGAAAGCAGTCTGACAAGATTCAACCTCAACCATGGGAACGTTACGTGATTTAAGTTCATCCAAAAACTTGGGGAAAGCTTTAGCATCACCGGAAACGGTTGTATTATTTTTGGTGTTGGAACAACCCGCTTCGATACCTGGTGGTACAATTTTACACACCTCATCCCAGGTAAGTCCAAGATTAACCATTCGTCCTGGTCCAGTTTGACTTTCGGGCACTGTTTTGGCGACCCAATAGGCAACCAGAACTGCTTGTTCATCGGTTAGACAACCATCAGCGTAACCGGAAGCAATTTCACCGAAAGAATAGCCCAAAATACCGTCGGGCTCAATTCCAAGCCATCGGAGTACATCAACCAAACCAATTTGAATGGCAACGATTGAAGCCATTGCATGGATAACAGATTTAAAAATATCCTTATTGTCGGGATCACAGATCAGTGATTTAAGGTCAATGTTAAATGGTTCTAATACTTTGGTTAATTTTTCCATTTTCGCAGCAAAAACGGGTAACTGCATCAAAGAGATGCCCATTCCACCCCATTGAGATCCGAGAGGTGAAAAGATGAACCAAAGAGGTTGTTTGGAATCGGTTCGTTTACTTGATTTACGAACAATTTCATCTTTATCGATAACAGCATAGCCACGATGACGAAGACCTCGTTCGGGTGGAGAGTAAGATACTTTATTAAGTAAGGCCAAATATTCACGAGTTAAAGTTTTGTTGGACAATTTAGATTGTAAAGTGTCAAGCATAAATTGAACTCCTTGAGTTGTACGATTTGAAACATTGACCAATCTTGGGATTGGCGAGTCAATAATATAAGAATCGGGATTGCAGCGTTTTTTGTTTGCCTCGAGAACAGCATGAACATTGACACCACCAAAACCAAATGAATTAACACCGATAATATTACCCTGGAAGGGAGTTTGTTTAAGCACTGGAATGATAATTCCCTTGGCAAGTCCAGGAATATTTGGATTGGGGTCGTTGAAATTTAGATTGGGCGGAATCCAACCGGTTTGAAATATTTTGGCAACTTTGGTGATTGAACAAAGTGCTGAGGCTCCTTCGGTATGGCCCATGTTTGATTTAAGGCAACCAAAGAGTATCGGTTTAGTTGATTTACCTCTTAAACCGGATATAATGGCCTCCGATTCAATTGGATCACCGGCTGGAGTACCGGTCATATGAGCTTCAATATATTCAACATCATCAGTGTTGATTTTAGCCTCTTCGTAAACTTGTTTCATCAGTGAATGTTGAAGTTTAAATCGAGGAAAGGTAATACCTTCCGGTTTAAAACCATCGGTATTGGTACGACAATTTAAAATGGTGGCATAGATACGACGAGCATCAGGTTCTCGTTGTAATAGGATGGCAACCACAGCTTCAGCTCGACAATAACCGTCAACTTTGGCGTCCAAACATTTTGGAATACCATCATCGGATAACATACTAAGAGCACGGAAACATTGTGAAATAGATGGACTTAATTGTACGGTGACACCACCAACGATACAATTATCACATTCACCTGCCTTCATGGCGGATAATCCAGCACAAAAGGCGGAAAAAGATGATGCACAAGCAGAATCGACCTGAGCTACGGGGCCTCGAAGGTCAAGAGAATAAGATACTCTCGATGTAGATAATTGAAGAAAAGCAACTGATGCTGATTCATCTTGGGTTAGCGCTCGAGAGGAATCGTCGTAACATAAACCAAAAAATACTCCAGTTCGACTACCACGAAGATCGTCAGGGTTAATACCTATTTTATCAAGAGAGAGAGATTTATTACCGATTAATTGTTACACTGTTAATCATCTTGATCATATCATTCAGTTTATTCAGTTTTACAAATGAATAAGTTACTGAGAGGTTCATGATACTGGTCAACTTTTTCCCCTCTCCTATTACTATACTGTAATTTAAATTGTTTGATTAACTTTTTATTTTTTCACTTGGAAATTGAATTGAAAACAAATTCTCATATTTCACTTAATTATTTTACATTTGCTAATTAGGGAATGCTCTTACTTGTAATTGTTTTTTTATTGTTTAGATTAGTTTGTCTGTTTGAACTTGGCAATTTTTGTCTTTTAGTTTAAATTAGGATCTTAATTGTTGTAATAATCTTTGGCGGGTAATAACCCGATTAATTACAAACACTTTCAGTCCTCACAACTGAATCGATTTGTACAGTTAACTGTAATCCAGGTTATCAATTAATTGGACTTGGAATGTTAATTCTGTTTGGACTCGGGCTCATGGGATTTACCTTCATGTGCCCCGACCAAACTGTCCGACCTTTGGCTATTCTGGTCAAGATGTTAAATTATTTGAATTTCAAAAAGTTACCTGCATCCCAAACGGCTTCGTAAACGGCCTCATGAAATATTCTGATCTGAGGGTCCATTTGATTTGCGTCTCTATCGGTGATTCCAAAAAACTCCGAGTCCATTTTTGAGATATCACGGATTTTTCCAGCTCTTTTTGGTGTTCCAAGGTAACCTTTAAATTATACAGCAAATTAAGACAATTAATCAATTGAATTAATAAATTGTTCATTTTCATTTGTAAGAACAACAGTAAATTAATCAATCAAATCAAAACGACAAAACTTTTTGTTATTGAATTTCTCGTGTAAATACATTCAAGTTGATTAAATTTAGAAAAATATTTCTATTATTAATGATAATTGAATTGAGGAATTGAATTATCATCGTGTATCTAATTGTTTATGTCTCATCTTGTTAGTGTTAGACAGATGCAATTAAATAAATTTAATTTGAAAGTTAATTTGTTATTTAGATTAGTTTGAAAAGGGAAGAAGATTTCCTTTAACAATCAAGGCTAATTGTGTTCCCAAATAGACTTGGTAGACATCAGATTTGATTATTATTGTATTAATTGTGATCATCATCATGATAAAAGGGAAACAGGTCATTTTGTTAATCACTAATCACACACGAAATCAAATTGAAATGGAGTTGTTGAAATCGACAGACGAAACTGTTAAACCACAATTAGAAGATAATTGTGATGATGATGATGATGATGATAATGATCAGAAGAGAAAATAATAACAATTATAAAAATATAAAGAATTAAACAAAAAAGGTAAATCAACTTAAATCTAATTCACTGTTGCAAGTCAAATTATGTTAACGATAATTTTACATTAAGGGTAAATTGATCATCATCATGATCAAGATAATCATTAGAATCATCTAATTGTCAGGTAACGGTATAAACAATCAACTGTAAATTGGAAGAGCAATTATTGCTGTTGAGTAAATTAGAAGATGAGAATAATTAATTTAGAAAAGCTGTTAATTAGAGAGATTTAGACACAACTGAGAAGAATAGGAAATGTTTATAGAGAAGAAAAATTTTACCATTTTGTTAGAAACCAAGACAAAAGTGTTAAAGATGATATTAAATTGTCGATGTTGATGAGAGAAGATTAACAAGACATTAGATCAATGATGCCAATCAATTTGACTATTTAATGGATCGTCAAACAATCAGATCATAATCACAACAATTTAACAGAAAAAGAAAATTTTTTTTTTCCAATTCTACAATAAGAGTTACATTAGAAATCCATCAACAGAAAAATAAAATAAACATTAAAGGGAAAACTTGATATTCACAGTTAATCTGTAGCACAATAAAAGCCTCTTAACATGTTGATCAACGTTAATTGTTGCACAAAATTAAATCATAACAATAAATCAATTCGCAAATCAATTACAATTAACTAATCCAAAAGGAGGTAATTAAACTCAACCAAAGGATTAGAATAGAAGAAAACAAAAAGCGAATGAGTCGCCATCTATTTCGTATTTATGTTAATCGGGATGGAAAAAAATTCCGTTGGAAAAAATTAGTTACATGGATAAAAAATGTTCCTCTTAATTGTTTTTCTTTTGTGATTAAATTTAATTCTATTCTTTAATCACTTGCAATTAATCGATAATCTTAATTGTTGAAGTGTCTATTTCTATTGGAATTCAATTTATTTCTTGTAATTGTAGTTGTTTGTTTTGTCATTTCTCTTGTACCTTTTGTGTGTTTTTTTTTCAATATTTTCATTGTGTTTTCAATTTGATTGTCATCATCATTGCTAATGATTAGTTAATTTACTTTATTCAGGCTCATTTTCACCTAAATTGTGGATTAATCATTAAGGTAAAAAGGTTAATATCTAATGTTGTCATTCACCTGATTATATGTTTTGTATCTTTTCACTTGTTGTACTATATCGTCTCAATGTTTCAATCCATTTAAGATGGAAAATTATTACTAATACAATTAAGGAAATAATTCTAATTCTTTATTTTTTTTTCTCTCATATTATTACAGTTCTTAATTATTATGGTCATCTCTCCCCTCAGGTGAAAGTTAATTACCAATCTACAGTTGACTTTGCCTACTAATCACCACGGAAGTATAAATATTGCCTATTGGAGATTAAGCTGATAACCCATTCACCTTTTTTTTTCATTTCTTTTCATTTCTTTTGATCAACGGTACCAATTAATTGTCGATAACAGTCAACTATTGATATTTCGAAATGTCAACAACAATTTACTGTTTGGGTTTAATCAACTGGCTAAGTAAATGGATTTTAAATTGTTATTATTATTGAATGAAAATTGTGAGAAAAAGAAAATTATTATTGACACTTTTTTATTTCTCTCTTGCTTTTGTTTCAGAATCACTAACAACCACAATTACCAATTACAGTATATAAAAGGGAAAACTAATCAGCTGAGATGGAGGATAGTTAACTTTAATCACTTAATTTCTGGATTTAATTATTCCTTCAAATCAATCAAACAATGAAGAGGTGACATTACATATAATAGATTAACTAATGAAATTGTCTTTTTATTTCTTCTTTTGTTTCATTGTCCAAATTAACTATTCTATATAATTTTCTTTCTCTAATTACAGAAAATGAACATTTTTCCACCATACACCTTAATCTAATCAAGTGAACATTGTATACAATTAATTTTGCAACTTATAATCAAGATGAATGGTAAAGTTTTACATGAAAAGATACATGATAATGATTAGATTTTGAAATTTTCTAAACAAACTTAATGTGATATACTAATGATTGTAACTCTTTCTCTCTCTCTCTCTCTCCAAAGAAACTTAAATTGTATTTTATTCACCACCACCACCATCATCAGTATCATCATCATCATCATGATTCGTTGTCATCGTTATCATAATCACACCAGCATCAGTAACAATCAACACATATCGAAAGCAAGCAAATGAAAATGTTTGGTGATCAATCAATTGGATCAAAAGCTGAAAGAGAGGAAAAAGAAAACTTAACCAAGCAAGAAGATGAATGCTAAGCACCAATGAAGAAGAAAAATGATCGAAAATTTATCTTCTTCGTCGTTATAACTCTTTCTTTTCATTCTTATCGTCTCTCCCTCTCTTTATCATCCAAGAAGGAGAAGAGGATTGTCACCAGAAAGAGATGAGAATAGTTAATCCGTTATAATACATTAATTAGGATCGTTATCAGTGTAAGACGTGACGACTCTCATCTTAATTATCTGCACGTTCATCAACACATGATAAGTTTCCTCCGTGTACATTGGCCTTTTTTTCATGTGTCTAATTCACTCAACAATTAACTGAGAATCCAAATTTCTCAATCGTTGCAGTTTAATAATCATCTTCAATTTGCTTCCCTTTTGTTTTACTGTTTACATAAATTATCCTCATCAGTTATTATTACTTGTAGTTTTGTCTCAGTAATTAATCACTTGATTCAATTTCATTATTAGTATAAACTTTTAATTAGCCTTACAGTTTTTGATTGTCTATAAGAAAAATTTAAATCTTATCAATTGCAATCTCGAAATAATCAAATTTTTTATCAGAAACATTGTTTACAATTGTATCGATCTCCAGAAAACTTTCAATTGTTGTTGATATTGTTTAATGAGCTGTCATAATCTAGATTGTTAAGATTACCATGATAAACTAATTAACTTGATTAATCTTATCTCAATCAACAAAAAGTGATCAAAATGAAAGTAATTGTCAGATACTCACATCAGATTAATCTTAATTAGCTGAACAATCAGATCAAATTATACTGCAAACCACAAACAGAAACCAATTTTATCAGTTGACTATCAGTTAAATTTTAACCACAATTTGAAATAAATGAAGAAAGCAATCAACAACAATTAGTAATCTCGTCGATAATCAAATTACTGTTATTGGTTTATTACAATTATCTCATTCATTCTTGGGAAAAAATTGGAAATTAATGCAAAGTACCAGAGACAAATTAATCATATTCTAACTACAATTAACTAAATTTTCGTTTCATTTTTTTCCTACAGGTCACTAGCCGTTTGGTTGATTTCGAACGAAATTTCTTTTCTTCAAATTTTTTTTCTTCGATAGCTGAATATCATTCGATAGATAAGTCTTCTGAAATTATTATACAGCAAAAAATATCGAACCGATTGGCCGAAACTCGATTTCGGACAAAGAGATCGTTTTTTTGGTTGATTTTTCTTTATGGAGATTCAACATGGGAGCAGAACTGGTT
This sequence comes from Panonychus citri, assembly GCF_014898815.1. Lineage (NCBI taxonomy): Eukaryota > Metazoa > Arthropoda > Arachnida > Trombidiformes > Tetranychidae > Panonychus > Panonychus citri. The sequence goes on along the minus strand of NW_026515543.1, from coordinate 1,707,200 downwards.
TTGAGTTTGAAAAACAAAATGAGATTAATTTCCAATAAAATTAGTACTTAATTTCTAGTTTCATAAGTAAATTGATTAGTGGAATCAATTACAAAAATGGTCAAATGAATGAAATGAAAGCGACTTTTATGTGGATTAAGATTAAATAATCGACTTTGAAGGTCAACTTCGGGATACGGAAATCATTATTTTATACTTTTCTCGCACAACAAATTCAAATCGAATCGAGTTTTCAATTGTACAATTAAGTTAATCAACTCACCTATTGGCCATCGTCTATCATCAGCAGTATAAAGTGGAACTCCGTTCATAAGGTTTGACCAGAACTCCTCGACATCATCCGAATCGGGATAACGTCCAGAAATACCGGAAATAACGATATTATCCTTGACCTTCCAGTTGAGTTCGTTAATACCCTTGGGCATATTGTTTTCATCCAAAGTTTGTTTATCCATTTCCCTTGATGGTTAAGATGATGATCAATTAAGACACAGTTTCAAATTAATACGAAGCAATGGAAGAAGAAGAAAAAAAAATCAAACCAAATTAAATTAACTTTGATTCGTTACAAATCATAGATAATAAAACGAAAGAGTCGAAATTAAAAAAAAAATATAGTAACGTTGTAACTTAGCACTTGAAACTTGTTGATTGCAATTAAATTAACGATAATTTTGTTTTCTAATCAACAAGTAATTTAACAATAATGATGAATAACAATAACTGTGTTTCTATCAATTGAAATGGATAAACAAACAACAATCTTACAGGTAAACGATGAAATGAAAAACTGTCTTACCTTGCAAAAGATGAAGCTCATGAAGATAATGAAGATAATGATGATGAAGACGATGATGATGACGATAATGACGATAATGATTAACTATCAAACTTTTTAATAATAGTTAAAATATCAAGGTACAGTAAGAGATTTGAAAGGATTGAATATAATATTAGTCTCCTCCTTAAAGTAAAACTTTTCTAAATCTTTTTACCTGAAAATTACATGAGAAAAATACTATCTCGACATGATCATCATCACCTTATCATCGTCGTCATCATTATCATCATCATCATCATCATCAGTATCATCTTTGGGATTCCAGTCTTTCCATTCAACCTACAATAATAATATTGTCACTTCGCTCTACCTTTGCCCCTACTTTTGACTCTTACCTTTTCCACTTCGCTTCAATGCTTATTACAGGTATTCCCATCATTAGGTAGTTTTATTATAATGATAATATATAAAAGGAGATGAAGTTGTTGTCGTTGTTGTTGTTGTTGTTGTCGATGAAGATGATGACATGAAGGGGGTGATGATGGCGGAGAGGAAAGGGATGGAGATAAGAAGGAGGTGAGAGAGGAGGAGGTTAAGGAGGAACATGCGATATCTATTGGTAAAAGAATCGTTTTGAAATGAACAATGAATAATAACGAGATATTATTTCGCTCTATTTAGTTTACGAATCAATATCATCTTCATCTTTAGCACGCACGCACGCACGCACGTTCTCATCATGCTCTTTCTTTTCTTTCTTTTCTTTCTCTCTGATTCTTGTTGTTTTCTCATTAGAAAAATATTGTCAACCTAATCTTCAACAGCTCATTGACATATCATTTTGAAAAATTTGTTAATTGTCATTTGTTTTTCTTGTTTTCATAAATAGTTAATTAACTGTTAGGAAGTGGGAGTAATCATGATGATGCTTAATGATGCACTGGAATAAGGATGATGATCAGGATGGAGATGAAGATGAGGATGAGGATGAAGATGAGGTTGGGATGGGTTAGGGTGATCAGGAAGAAGAACGAGAAAAAATTGAAAATCGGATTAAAATTTTTCCACTTGGAGATTGATCACAATTAACGAGAATTTTAATTGTCATCACAAAAATTAGACGAACAATTGATTTGGTTCAATTTTTATTTACCATTAACTTGATTTGGTTTAAGGTGATTGTTTTTTTTTGCTAATGACAATTTATCCTCTATCAATAAGAAACAATCAACAATTAAAAGATATTATTTTGATTAATCTTTTAGATTTTCTCAAATATTTATCAACCTAACAATTTAATTGGTTCAGTTTATTGGACAATTTATCATTCATATTTTGGTTAGTCCACATTCAATTGTCATTGTGATTAGTTAACTGTCTGATTTTCCTTGCCATTTGATTGAATCAATTTTCGCATTCTTTAACTAATCAAGTTGATTCCTTGATTGTTAAAGAAACAATTACGATATCAATAATACAATTGGTTAATTTATCTTACTAATAAATGACAGAATCTTAAAATTTCATCTTTTTCGAACAACAATTAATTAATTATTCTGTTTTTACTTTGTCTTTAACAGGAAAATTAAAGCTGAAAAATGAAAGTTTAAAAAAGCTTAATTGTTAAAGTAATTAACATTATTAACGAGATGGAAATTAAAATTTGCCAAAAAAGTTTTCAATTCAGTATTGGCAGTTATTCAATAACAATTAACTCTGTGTTTTTTGATTCACTATTGTTGCAAGAAAAAACAATTAAGAAATTTGATTAAATTGTCAATTAGCCAAAGGTAATTAATATGAAAAATGAATTAATTACTTTAAAGGTCCATAACTGTTGACGATTAACGAAGAGAAAAAGTAAATCCCAAAAGTGTCGAAGGTTAATTTTAATAGTAATTATCTTTTCCTATTCAATTAATTTTTAAGAGAAAAAAGTTAAATCGTAAATTCAACTAAACGATTTTCTTAGGTCTAACTTTTTAGTTCTAATTTTAATTGTTGGCGTTTTTTCAAGGATTTTTTTTCTCAATCTGATAGATTATAAGTCATGATAAATTCTTAGTGATTCTATGTCACGAATTTAAGAGGTTTTTTTTCTGAAGCTACCAGTTAATTGTTATACTAATTTACTAATCAACTGAAGATAATACAGTCCATTCACTTAGTTTAGGAATCATCTTGTTCAATTTCGAGAGTTGAGATAGTTATGAATTTTGTATTTTATTCAGCGTACGAATATAAATTTCAGCATCATTTTAAGTTGATTTTACGAAATTCATTTAGTTAGTTTGGTTAAGGTAATCCTGATTCGATCTTTCCAGCTTAATCAATAAATATTTGTCAAAATCAAATATTGTCGAACAATCAACAATCAGAAAAATGTTAACATTGATTTGATGGACCACTGACTGATTTGCCCAAACAGTTTATTAATCAATAGTCTTGAAAAGTTTTATCTAATTTTGAACATTCGAAAGTATTTTTTCGCATTCGAGACATTGAATTTTCATAAAATTTCGTCTCTTTTTGTTCAAAATTAGATAAAACTTTTTTTCGGGATTTTAACGATTCAAAACTAATTGTAACCTATTTCTGGACTATTGTTTGACCTTAGAAAAAAATTTCAGAGAAAAATGTCGATAACTGGCTTTTTTATGGACAAAAGTTCGAACTCGAAAGTTAAATTCCCATACAAATCAATGTTAATTTAATTTTCTAATTATTTAGTTAATTGTTCGAGCAATTAATCTGAATTTTGGCCTAAATATTACAATGATTAACCTAAAGAACAGGAAAAAAGATCAGATCAATTTAGCGAGGAATTACCTCGATTCAGGCCAAATTCCTAAACTAAATGAATATCATTTTCAATAAAATCAACTTCGAGATTTAATTATTAAATGACCTTTAGTGCTGAAAATTTTATATTCGGCATTTGCATAGGCCATGTTACCGAAAATAAAAATATAAAATTTCATAAACTTATCTCAACTCTCAAGAGAGTTAGACCCAAAAGAAGATGATTCCTAAACTAAGTGAATGGACTGTAAATGGGAGAATTAATAGATTTCGTTCGCAAGTATTAGTTTCCTTTCAGCGATTAGTCAGAAACCATACGTCCGTTCGGGTCGATACTTGATTCATGAAAGATTGATGAATACTTGTTGGTCATATTTCAAGGTCATAACGTTTATTCAATAGGCAATGCCTTCTTTTGTCAATTTTGTGTCAAAAGTGCACGTTAATTTTTTTCGTTGATCATATCAACGCTGTTTTCTAGATCAACTCCGAGACACAAAAATCAACTTTAAATGACCTTCAAAACATTGGTCTACTGAATAATCTTTATGTCTTTGAAACATGACGTTCATTTGGATAATTGTTTGGTTATCTGTATTTCATTGCACAAACGCAAGTACAAATCGCGCTAAATTGGCTAAGAAACATAAAATAAACTTATTACGAAAGTAACGGTTTATTAAATCAAAAATAATAACTGAGGTGGTTGAGGTGTGTGGATTGAGAAGAAGAGGTCACAATTAAGTGATTTGATTACTGACAATTAACAACAATTAAAAACAATTAGCTCAATGTACATTGGTATCAATGATAAACAAAGGTGAAGAGAGGAAGAGGAAAGAGGAAAGAGGGAAATCCAGAGGTTGTCAATAAATCGCTAAAAAACTTTACTCAGGTAAATTTTTCGAAAATTATGTCTAAGTATTTTATGTACTTTACATATCTGTTTGTTATTAAAAACTGGAAAATGACCTTCACTTTTCACTTTTTATCAGGCATGTCGTGGAAAAAGGATGATGTTTAAAGATCACATAAACCTTACTCTTTCATAATTAGAAACTTTGAGATTTCAATTATGACAGATTTTTGTATTGAATATTCTAATTCTTATGTATTACATTAATATTTATCTCACCAGGACGTTAAACTGGATCTTAACGAGAATAAGAGAAACAGAGAAACGAGAAACACTTTAGCCAAAGTTATCAGAGATTCCGATGGAATTATCAATATTCAACATAACTTCGCTGGTGAATTATGAAGTAACACATCATTTTGAGACAAGTGATGAGCGAAAAAATCGAGTGCCGTAGATACCTTTAATACCTTTAACTGTAATTTAAATTTCAAAAAGAAAAATTAAAGAAAAGTTACCAGAAAGTATATTCCTTCGAAATTTATTATCTAAATCTCCTTTGTCACGTCTAAACTCAACCAAAAAGACTTTCACAAGGATTTCTATCCTATTCACTTTGACTTTGACGAAGGTCAATTCCTTGGTTGACAAAAACTTTTTTAAATTCTCAAAAATTGAATTTGGCGCCTGAAGAATTTCAGGTTATCCACTTGATCAATAGGTGGTGTTGATGTTCATTCTCAAGCTGAATTAGAAAATATTTATTACTAAAGTGATGAGAAGTAAATTTCATCTTTAATTAATTGTTTTTGTGTTGTAATTGTCAATTGATTAATTAATTTTCACTTTTAATTGTTAATTAAGTGTCTTGGCTACGTGGTTAAGAAAAGATTGACTTCTTAAAATGTCTGGTAAGTGAGAAATGACAATCAACTTACTTTTTCCTCTGTTACCTATAAATATAAATTCATCATTGAAAAGGAAAAAGGTTTTTGTTTTTGTTTTGTTTGTAAATCAATGATAAGCCAAAGATAAAGGAAAAGAAGAAAAAGAAAAAAAAGAATATATTTTATTTATTGGTTTATATTCTCTATATATAAATTAATAATGAAATTATCTGGTGGTGGTGGTGGTGAAACTGTGCCTCCCATTGGTTGGAGGGTGTCGATAATTGAACAATTAAATAATCGTAAATATCGTGAAGAGAAACCATTCGAAGAATTGATTAACTTTTGTTGTCGATTATTTGAAGGTTTAGCTCTTTACTCAACAAACCCTGAATTGGGTAATTTTACTAAATATTCCCATGGATCAACGGAACCCCTTTCATCTGACCAAGGAGAAACCTTGAAGAAATTATATCGTCTACAAGAGGAATTAGCCAGAATGTTGGAAAGGAAAGAGGATCAAACTGCAACAATTAAAGATCTCCAGCAGCAATTAGATATTAAAGAGAGTGAGCGTAGTGAATTTTATGCCCGTTTGTGTGAAACCGAATTAAATCTTACCAATGCTCGAGCTGAGATTTGCCGTTTAGAAAAACAATTAACCGAACTCAAGACACAATTACAATTTGAGCGTGATGAACATGCTGCCTTGCGAATTTTATTTGAAGATTTATCTAAAAAACTTTCATCTAAAACTCATGAGGCTGATCATCTTTTAATACAATTAAAAGCAATGAAAGCAGCAGACGCAGAGAAATTAAATGAGCTTAATGAAAGGGAAGAAAAATTATTGCGTGAAAAGAAACGCCATGAATTAGAAACTGCTGCTGCTTCTAATCGATTGTGTGATTACGATGAAGGTTCAACATCGCCAGCCGATCAGGGAGAAATGGCCTGTGTTCCAACCAATGTTATCGCCATTATCCCTGAAAGAGCTCTTTGTTCAACCGATGCCCATGATGGTGATGTTTACGCACTAAGATGGTGCTCTAGTCAAGGACTTGGTGGGCGTTTTTGTGATATGATTGCCACCGGTGGTAGTGATCGTAAAATTAAACTGTGGCAAGTTACCTCGTCACAGATTCATCTTAAAGAAACTCTTGTCGGGTCTAATGGAGGTATTACCTCAATCGATATTTCTAATGATCTTATTTTAGCTTCTTCATATGATTATACCTGTCGAATATGGGGTATGTTTGATGGTAAATTGCGACGAACCTTAACAGGTCACGCGGATAAAGTGTTAACAGTTAAATTCTCAATTTTGGCCAATAAGTGTTTCTCTGGAAGTCAGGATAGGACAATTCGTGTTTGGGACTATGACAAGTATGCGTGTACAAAGACCCTTTATCCGGGATCAACGTGTAATGATCTTGTTCTCGGTAAAGGCCAAGAAGTTGTGATTAGTGGTCATTTTGACAAAAAAATTCGCCTATGGGACTTGAGAACAGAGTGTAGTGTACATGAAATTTTTCTACCCTCTCGAATAACCTCACTTGACCTTTCCTCAAGTGGTCAATATTTACTTGCCTGTGTTCGTGATGATACATTAAGATTAATGGACCTTCGAATGAATAAAGTTGTTGAAACCTTTAGTGCCGATTCTTTTAAAGTAGGAACTGATTTAGCTCGAGCTACTATCAGCCCGGACAATGATCATGTGGTCGCCGGTTCCCATTCAGGATCTATCTTCATATGGAATGTTAATTCAGCTAAAGTGGATAGAATACTCAAGAATCATTCCTCTCCAGTTGGTGTAGCTTCATGGAATCCGCAGGGACATCTTCTTGCATCATGTGAAAAGAATAAGAAACTAATCATTTGGAATTAGAAACAAAAGACATTCTCTTTATCATCCAATGTTCTTTTTACAAAAAGTTCTAAACACTTTTTTTTATTTTATAATAATCTTTTTCTAAATAATATCTCTGATCCATGATTCTCTCTCGACCCTTAGCCAGTCTCTGTTTCGTTAATCGTTTTACTCTCTATCGCTCTCTGTCCATTTTCTCTCACTCATGGAATCTTAATGTCAATCTGTTTATATCCAGTGCTTTCGAATTAATTAATTGTGATCAATACACATCATGTAATTACTTTTACTTTGTTTTTGTTTCTCTCTCTCTCACCATCTCAAATCAGCTGAGAGAAAGAGAAAGATGAAAAGAGAGAGAGGAAGATGAGTATAATTGTTATACTTGATGATAATAAGTAAAAAAAAAAGAAACAGTTGAAAATAAATTGTCAAGGTAAATCTGCAGATTGATTTGTTTAGATAATCTAATCAACTCTTCCAGATTAAATGTCTTGTCACTGTATCTTAATTATCATCTTAATTAAGTTAAACTCTTTCTCTCTTTCAAATTAACTATTTGTTTCATTCATTTTCAGCCAACAAGTTCAACTTATTTTCCAATAGGTGTGCAAATGTTTTCCGCAATTGTGAATTAACTGTTTTAGTGATTTTATAATAATGTTTTTCTCTATCATCAAATTATCATCATTAAGTGCAAAAAAATCAACAATCAACTTAATTGTGTGTCACTTTCTCTTCAACCAATCAAACAAAATCGCAAATCAATTTAATCCATTTTTTCCCCCTTAACCTTTGAAACAATTGAACTTTTTTTTTCTTCTTTTATCTTTAATTTTTTGTTTACTTCTCTTTCTCTTGTGTTTACAATCAACAACATTGCTCTATCTCTCTCTCTCTCCCTGTTACATTAACCCAATTGGATTAATTAATTAATTTGTATGTTCATTAAACACCTCAGGCTTCAAAGAAGAAAAGAATGTCCTTGATGAACTATTAGGAACACCCGAGGATGATGATTTAGCATCGGAATTAAATAGTGTCGACCGTAAATCTGGAAGTAAGAATTTCGTAATTTTATCTACCAATCATTTAGCAATTAACACAATTAACCAATAATTTTAATTAGCTTATTATCTGGATTTTTAATATTATAACTGTAATCATCTTACTAACATGTTTACTAACAATTAACTCCCTCCTTTTCATCAATTGTGACTTTGGTCTGCTACTTCCACACCCGACCATCTCTCTCTCTCTCTGCTCTCTCAAAATCTCCCTGTAAACTGAATGATAATCAGGCAAAAAATCAAAAATCTCCTCTTCAGTTCAGTGCAATTCAGAACCTGGTTCAACACTGGAAGCCTCAACGACGACTACGACGACAACCTCTCCACCTTCAAATCAAATTCCAAAATCTGACCCACCGTTATCATCAAGAAAATCTAATGAGGAATCAACTGGAACTGGGAACAAATCAACTGAGGTAATGATACTAATTGGATAAATGATTATTTCGAATCTTATTAATCTTTGTTTTGTTTTTTCTTTTCCTTTGATAATAGAAGAAAAATTCAAGTGATGATAATCGTAGAAGTGGCAATAATATTGATAAATCGAGTCCACGATCAGACATTTCGACCAAAAGTGATAAAGATAAATCAAGATCAAAAGATACCAAGGGACACAGTAAATCATGTAATTTAAATTCTAATGGCCATGAATCTGGTAATTGATTAATCACACATCGTTGCTCTCTAATTGTTATCCCATAATTTCAGTGACTAATTAATTTTGTATTTTCTACTCTGTCTCTCTTTCCTTGTTTTGTAGGTAAAAAAGATTCCAACCAAGAGAAAGAATCAATCAGAAAATCTGAGAAAACCGAAAGAACGGACAGAAATAGTGCCAATGATAAGAAATCCAAAGAAAAAGTAATTTTCTCACCAAGATGAATGATTTCAATTCGATTTTGATTTATTTAATTGCTTACAATTTGTTTACTTCCAGTCTCCTAAAAATGAAATGGAAACCAATGAGACCGATGGTGTAAATAAAGGGAACAAAAGTGATTCAGAAGATACGAATGATAAATCTGATGCCGAAGAGGAAAGTTGCTCATGTGAAGAGCATTCTAGTGTCCATTCGGGTTCCAGTAGTCCAAGTCATTCAACAAAATCATCACCAAGACCATCCAGATCACGTACGAATTTCATGAATCTGAAACGCGTTCTAAAAACTAATTCTTAACCTTTTCTCTTTTGACTCTACAGCTTCTGATAAATCACCACCTCGAAAAATAACTGCCAGTCCATCCTCAGAACGTAAACGGGAACGAGTGAGAGATCGAACAACAAAAGTAATCAAAAAACGTAAGTTATAAATTTTCAATCTAAAATTCGTCATAATAATTATTTCTCTCTCTTCTCTCTCTTTTTTCTCTTTAATTTGTAGATCGACCAAAAAGATATAAAAGTCCATCATCATCAGCACGAAAAGTGACCAGTCACCGAGATTATGGTTCATTATTGAAATACTTTTTTCGCGACGCCGTTTATTTTGTAATGAAAAGTAATAATCATGAAAACGTTGTTCTATCCAAAGCAAAAGGAGTTTGGTCCACCCCACCACAAAATGAACATAAACTTAATCGAGCTTTCAAAGAGTTCAGAAATGTCATTCTCATATTCTCAATAAAAGAATCGGGTAAATTTCAAGGTTTCGCACGATTGGCATCGGAATCCCGTCACAATGCTCAGCCCATCCAATGGGTTCTACCTCCAGGTCTCAGTGCTAAAGCACTTGGTGGTATCTTTAGTCTAGATTGGATCTGCCGAAAGGAATTGTCTTTTGCTAAAACTTTACATTTGTTTAATCCACTCAATGAGGGTAAACCTGTTAAAATTGCTCGAGATGGTCAAGAGATTGACCCTCGTGTAGGTGAAGAGTTGTGTCGTCTATTTCCCGCCGATGAAACAGCTGATTTAATGACTTTTTTGAAAAGAATGAAAAAACAAACCATCTCCAGGTCAAAAACAAGCCATTCTCGTCCAACATCCGACCATCGATCGATCAACAACTGGACCGATACATCAACAAGACGACCATTAAGATTATCTCATCCTCCTCTCAACAGTTATAGCAATAATTTGTCAAATCAAAGTTCCAAGTGAGTTTTGATAAATTAACGATCAAAATTTGATTCTTTTGATTGATTTAATTAATTAATTTCTCCTTCTCTTCTCAATTAACTCCACAGGCGTAAAAGATCTGGTCGTAGTCCATCACCTCATCTATTACCTCCTCCAACTAGAAGAGTCAAACGCGATTATCGAGATCGTAAGAATCAATATTTAATTGTTACACAATATTCACTTTATTTGGATTCATAACCTAATCAATGTTTTTGCTTCCACCATTACAGAAAGAGTTGACTCTTTAAGGGAAAGGCGACCATCAATTCGTGATAATTTCAGAAACGACAATTTAAATGATTATTCCAGAAAACCAATCTATTCAAACAACTATCAACAGGTAGATAATTGATTATCTTTAATTGTTGAATTATTTAAATATTAATTGTTTTCTTTTACTGTTTCCATTAGTATGATCGTGGTCCAGATGATTTTACAAGACGAGCTCCTGTGCGACCTCAAACTCGTGAAAGACGTCATAATAACTTCAGTAAATATTCAGATCGTAGATATTAACACTTGACCATTGTCCAGTTTAATCAACTCTCATTGACGATCCAAAACAAATACATCTAATCTATGGGAACAATCAGTTTATAATCCATGTTGACAACAAAGTCTGTTCATTATGTTGGAAAAAAAGGTTTTCCTCTGTCACCAATTTAACTAATATTATAGCAAAGAAAACAATCAATACCAATGGTCAAACAATTAATAGATACAAACATATTTATGATTGATAAAATTACTGTTACTTTTGATTAAATTAATGGCCTTGAGTTTGGAGACATTCAAAACTTGACCGGAACTTTGAAAGAGAAGCAAAAAAGACAATTAAAGTTACTTGTAATTAAAGTTGAAAATAATTTATGACTCACCTAATTGTGAAAGAAAAAAAATTTCTCATCTTGTAAATATTAAGATCTCTCATCATCTCTCTCTCTCTCTCTCTTTAAATTACAATTAACTCTCATTTTCATCTTGATTTACCTCAAATTGTATTTTGTTCATTTGCTTTACATTGATTAAAAAAAAAACAACAATCCAATTAACAGAAACAATCAGTTAATTGAAGCTCTTTTATTTTCACCAATTTCTCTCGTTGTAATAATTGTAATACCGTTTTACTCAATTAAGTTCAATTGTCATCAACTTGAGTGAATGATTAACATTTGATTGACAAAATTATCTGTTCATTGGCTTAATTGTTGCACTGATTGTTTGAAAATATATTTCAGAGTGACTTTTGATTTTCGTGATGATCATCAAGGAAGAAGAGGAAGATTAAGATGATATTATTCATGGTTGAGTAAGAAAACTGAACAATTCTGAACTTAAATGAACTTATTTACTACAATACTGAGCATTGATGATTGAAACAATCAATGAAATAAACTGAATTAAAATCAAATAGAAAAACAAATTGGAAAAGAAAAGGAAAATAACTTATTCCTTGTATTTTACTTTTGGAATAGAAATTGAATTCGATTCATTTTTCAGGGGGAATGATTCGTTCTTTTTTCATGAATAGACAATTATGAAACATGAGGAAGATAATCAACACAAGAATTAAATATTAATCAGAAAAGAAAAGAAGAAAAAAATCAAAAGAAAATGATCAAAGGTAGACAACATCATTTACCGTATTTCTTGGTAAATTATTAGGAAAACGATTTAAATGCAATCTAAAGGTAAACTTTTTGTAGATTAAATTGTAAATTAACTTTAATAGTATCATCATGATCATTAACAATCTTCAAATTGTGTTCAATTGTTCAGCAATTTAAGATTTTCTTGACCATCATGTTTAAGTTTCAAGCAAAAAGAGAGGGAAAAATGGTCGCCGTTGGATGTTACCTTGTGTCGATTAACTGACCGATGAAAAAAATTAGCGGGATTGGTGGTCACTCTCTTAGATGGTAAATGTTACCTTCTATGTTTAAGGTGAATATCTTATAAGAATCAAGTAATTACCTGAACAATTTACTTTGGCCATCATCGTTACCAAGTTTATCTTCATCATCACCATCATGATTATCGTCATCATCTCAATTTTGTAGTGAAAAAAAAAGGTATCATCTTAATCATAAAGGATAAGAATTGAAGAGACACAACATTCATTGTTAATCTAATGACTTTCTCTCTACTAGAATAGTAAATTTATCATCCACCCTCATCTTCTTCATCATCATCACCATCATTCTACAATTATCTCACCTTAACTTTCTCCGTGGCTCATCTTTAATCATCGTCGTGATCATTTCTTATTCGCCTCATTAACATTGAATTCTGTCTTCTCCTCAGGAAGAAAAGGGAAAGTCTCATTTTTTTCAATCTTCTTAATGTTTGTATCTTTTACCTGATCATCATCATCATCACCATCATTATCATTATTATCTTCATCATCTTATTAGATTATATTTATGTACTTTGTCTCTCTCTCTCCTCTCTCATCTTGCAACATTTTCCATCATTTTGATTCATCCTCATGTGTTAATATAATCACATTATAACCAGTTTGTCATCTTGGAGTAGAAAGTTAAACCTAATCATCAGATTATCTGCCATTTGTTATCCTCGACTGACTATTTGTTATTACCTTCAAGACAATTAACACCTCAGGTGAATTCCTATTGATTTAACTCGAATCTAATTCTCTTGATAGTTACAGCACATCCACTCTTCTTCACCACCATCACCACCTCCTCCTCCTAATTTTTTTCTCTCTTCTTCCATCATCATCATCATTATTATTTCTATTATTCACCTCTAACAAAGTCTATTTGTTTTAGGGCAATGATCTTGGCCCACTGATAATGAATCAAATCATCATCATCATCATCATCATCATCTATTTTCTGGTTATCTTCCCTTTTCGTTACACTCAATTGGATCGTTGAATCCGCTCATAGGTCTATGGTAATTCACGTTGATAAAAAAAAGTCCATTAAGAGACAAAGGTCGAGGAACGGGAAACCGCAAATGTCTCAATTTTTTCCCTTTCTAAGTCTCTACAATTACATTCAACTTTTTTTTTTCTTCTACTATACATAATTACATTATCTTCTCCATTATCATTATATCTTGATAATATTCTGTTTACTTTTGACTCCATTTCGGTTATCCAATTGTTAGACACTTACACCAAGACCCAATCCTAAATTTGAGACTCATTTTTGGCCTACATGACCACCGGGTGTAAGATTATCTTTACATCGGTCTCGAAACTGTCCAAGGAACTGTCGATTTCACTATTTATGTACATGTACATGTATTAGAATAACTAACCAATTATGTCTATGGATCAATTTACTTAATTATTGTATTAATACTTTGCATTCATAATTTAGTAATAACAAAGTCACTTAATTGCTGAATGATTTGGATATAAAGTGAATTGTGAAGATGAAAAAATCGAGAATAAAAAACTGTAAATAACAATAACTCCGGGATAATGATGATAATAGTAAACAATTGAAGCTTATCAATCAAAGAGTAAATCGATGATTAAATGTCCCAAGAACAATTTAATCAATCAGGTAAAGTTGATAGAGAAGAGAAAAAAACAAAATTAAGTTACATTAAAAGTGAATTAACTTGAAAGGAGGGAAAATATTTTTTTCTCTCATTTTCTGTGGTAAATCAAATGCGAAATATAAATTATGACAATTAGGCCTTAGAATAAGAAAAAAAGTAACAACAGAACCGGATGAAAAGAGAAAAAGATGATGAAGATAATGATGATGATAAGAAGGAGGGAGAAACAACGAATTGATGAAGAAGAAGAGAGGGAGAGAGAGAGAGAGAGAAAAACCAAGAAGAAAAAGAATATTATATAAAATATCATCTTCGTAAGAGAAAGTTGTTTTGTCCTTTCTATGCATCATTACCAATTCTCTCTGAGTATCTTCATCATCATCTCCCTCTTTTTATCTTCTCTAACTCACTCACCTTTTCTCTCTCTCTTCCTCTCACTCACTCAAATTCACCTTCCAGTCTAAATTGTTGTTAACTAATTCACCGTTGCTCCCTTGATTCTTGTTCATACAATTTAACTATTCGGTGGCATTTACACTTGGAAACCTTTACCTGTAACATCAATTTCTGTCTCCACGTTTTTTCACCTTCCAAATATAAACCAATTTACTAATTGTTAATTAACCATATTCATCTTAATTGTCAATCTTTAATAGTAAAATGTATCCCGTTGTTTAATCATCTTCATTAACTGTTATTGTTGATATAATAACTTTTTAAAACTTTTCTGTTGTTATTAAATTGTTTTTGTTGTTTACTTTTAATTTAGTTTTCCACTAATCAATTGATTTAAATTGTTTGTTACATTCATTTACTACAATTAATTGTAAAGTTTAATCATCACAATATCATCATCATCATGTTGGCGATCATTAATTAATCAACATTCGTATTTTTTGACTCTTTTTTGTTTGGAAATTTAAATTTTCTTCTCAATTAACTTTCCAATGGTTCTAATTAATTGCTCGGATTATCCTTTTTGTAACAATTAACTTGTTAACTACGATTGTTAAATTGTTGCTCACTTCATATAATCAAGAAAGACAAAAGAAATCAAAATTTCTAGGTAAGTGATTAACTAATTGTTATTGTTTTCTAAATTGCAATGATCATATTTCTCTGACTTTGATTAAATCTTTTCGATAACAGTTGATTAATTAATCATTTCATCTGTAAATAAATGAGAAACAACAGTTAGTTCAAGTTAGTAGAAAATTGTTCTTTCTAATGATTGTGACAATTAACTGATTGTTGTTGATAATTTTAAAATGATAATTATGATTACAAGAGAAACAAATTGTTTTTGATTTGCTCAGAAAACCAGAAAAATATTAATAGTAATGATGATTTGTATTCACCAAGAACAATAATAATTATCTCGTAAGTTAATTGTTAAATGATTGATACGTTGATTTAAAAAGATGATCAACAATTAAGGTTGAATAGTTAATCATTTATCTAATAGAAACAATTGTTCAATAGGATTTACAAGGTGAATGCATTTGGAGATGATAATGTTTGTCTCAAACTGTTGAAAAGATGATTAAGTTTAACAGAATTGAATTGTGACTTGAATCAACAATTAGCTTTTCTCTTTATCTAAATTGTATTTAAAATAGTATAATATCAATGATTGATAATAATTCATATATCAATTAGTTAAAGAAAAGTAAGACAATCAGAGAGTTAATTGTTTTTACTTTTCACTGAGGGAAACAATTGATTATTCAGCTGATTGAATGATCACCAGATTAATATCTGAGAGTGAATTGAAATAATAATAATAATACTCATGATGAACAATCCAATGAACCATCAGGGGAAATTTAAATCATTTCCTTAATCAAGTGAATGTCAACAATCACAGCTGATTGTTGGAAACATTTTTAAATTGTTCCATTCCGGGTTCAAATGAATTAGAAGATTAAATTTACACTGTCTTATTATCACGTACATGGAACGAGTCATCCTCATCTTTTTGTTTTTCATCCTTCGCAATTTAGAGTTAATTACATTGATGATGATGAAGATGATTAGAGAGAGAAATTATCATGAAAAACACTTTTTATCCTTTTCGTTGATTTAAAAATATTATCACAATTTTCCGCATCATTTGCAAATAGAAAACGAATCAGCTGAAGAGATTAAAAATTTCCATGTTTCAATTATCAGTATCACTACGATAATCATGATGAAAACAATCAAGATAATCTCAGAATTAGTTATTAACCTAATCTCATATTGTCCATCACCAGGATCCTTT
Source organism: Panonychus citri (assembly GCF_014898815.1). Taxonomy (NCBI): domain Eukaryota; kingdom Metazoa; phylum Arthropoda; class Arachnida; order Trombidiformes; family Tetranychidae; genus Panonychus; species Panonychus citri. The sequence goes on along the minus strand of NW_026515543.1, from coordinate 1,691,007 downwards.
GTCCATTGAATTGCTTCAACTGGACATTGGAAATTGATTCAACAATAACAATCACTTTCCATTCAAATTAATTTACAACTTTTTGTCTTTTTTTTTAATTGTTTCGTTATAAACACTAATTGTGAATCTTTTGTCAACTAATAATTGATGATTTAGTTTCAGTTTGTTTACTTCCTACTTTTTTTTAACCTTTGTTGAAATGAATTATACTTGACCAATGACCAGAAAAAAAACACACAGGCCATTGTTAACTAACAATTAGATTATAATGATTAAGGAATAACAATTGAATAGCAATTAAAGTGAAAGTGTTTAATTGTCTCTCTTTCTCTCTCACCCCACCCAATTAACTGGATCAAAATGGACACAAAGGGAAAAATAGTGTTACAATAATAATAATAATAATCGAATTGTTTTCTCTTGAAAACAATTGACAACGATGACCATTGGCTTTTAATTGTCACTAAATCAGTAATTAACTGTTGTTGGTGAAAATGTGACAAACATTGGCTATTGAACAATCAACTGATTTAGGTCACGTTAGCGTTTGAAACCAATGGATAACGAGGATGGACATACAAGTGTAGAGAAAGCTAATTAAACCAAATCAGGTTCATACCTTTGATTGTTAATTTACTCGGTGTTGACCCAATTAAATTAATTTGATTGTCTTTCACCTTTTTTTTAAATCCACTTTTGTTTACCAGGGCGTTAAATTGATGTCACTGGTTAAGGCCGATCAGATTTAGCCCATTATTATGGTTTAATTATCAACCTTAAAAGTAGAGAGATTTGCTTTTTATATACAAAATAAACTAATTGTTTAAATTTTATCAATTAGTCTTGACAATTATTGTCATTATAATTAGCTGATTTGCTTATGAATTGTTAATTTTATGCAAATTAAGTCAAACTTTCATTCACAAATCAACACGCTCATGAATCGTAACTTTGTTTTGTTTAACTAATCACAATTCAATAAGCAATTAGCTTGAAAATTTACCAATGAGCTAATAATTAAATCACTGGACATTATAATATACAATCAAAGTTAATAGTTAGTTATCAAACTAATTGTTAAACGTGAAAGTGAAAACAATTTCAATGAATAATAATAAAAAAAAAGTTGACATTGATAAGTCAAAATGATGATGATTATCAATTTGAGTGATTGATGATTACCTTGATTTGGTAAATCGTTGATTAGTCAAATAAAATGATTAAATGATTAACTTACTGTGGGCAATCACTGACCCTCTCTGTTGATTTAATCAACCAGAACTTAATTGTTAAGATTGATCCACGTAAACAAATTAGAATCCAGTCAACTATTATACAATCATAATCTAGTTACAAGAATTATCTTAATAACAATCAGTAAATTGTTGACAAGGAAAAGCATAAACAATGAACAAGAAAATTATGATTAGTTTATTAGATAGAGTTAAACATGTAACCTTTTCTGTTAATTGAACCATGAATTGAGCTGAACAAGAAAGGGAAATAATCAAAATTAACCATAATAATCAACAGATAACAGTGAAAACTACCGAGAGTAAATTGTTATCAATTTATTATTAATATTTTTCTGTCTCTCTCTCACACACACACAAACTATTCAGGTAAATTGTTATGCAACAGGTAGACAAGGTAATTGATGAGATTTAAATCAGTATCATGATGATTATCATCATAATCATAACGTAGATGTTGATTATGGATTAACCATTCATGAAGATATTCCCATATAATCAATAATCAGAAGGATACATTTTACCTTTTAATCTGTAATGAGAATTAACTGAAAACTGTAACGGTGAGATGATTTCAATTAACCAGCAAGTCAACCAAATTAACTGATTATCGTCAATAATAGTAAGTCTCATGAAGAATCATCATAATAACATTAGTAGTAAATAAGAGGAGAGGAAAAAAAAATTTCGCCAAAGGGAAACATAGAATTGGAGTTTTTTTCTGTTGATATTTGCTTCTTATTATTTTTCCATGATGGAATATTATTTCAATAATCTCTGAAAAGAGGAGAAAAATTCAGAGAAAATCAGTGTGCTAATGATTCCAAAGAAAAGGAACCAAGTCAAAATTTGGACTTTTTTCTTTGTTCTGAAGATTAAAACATGAAACTCATATTATCCTTTTTCTTTTGGGTGTTGGGTAAGTTACCTTTTCTCACGGACAAGAGGGATTTAGGTTCCAGAGGGAGGGGTAGACTCAGAATTACTCAATGAATTACTTACTTACCTGAGGAAGGTGAATAATGATGACGATCATCAGGATTATAATGATGATGATGATGTGTGAAATTAATGACAAGTTTCATTCAGATCTTAAGATATCATCCATGTTTCAGAGCTTCTTGTGTGTCTCCTCATCAGTATTTTCCCTCCCTCTCTTCCTAGTAATTTATTTTCACAGAGAAAATACTTGACCCAGGTAGATTAGAGAAGAGAGAATTAGCTAAGACATCAACAGGTAATTTTTTTTCCTTCTTCTTAGTAAAGACCATGTTGAGAGAAACAACTAACATGATTGTTTTTTTTCATTCTCTTGTATCTTGAGAGTAACGAATGAAATTTGATGACAATCTCTCCTCACCTTACTTGCAATACCTTAGTAGAAAATTATTCATCCATTATCATCTCATCATCGACACAAAATTAAACAATAATGATCTTAAAATGTACAACTTTAAATAGACCTGAAAATGAGCTCCATAGAAATGACAATCTCTTAATCTTCAGAACTAATTTTACGCTTGTTTTCATTTCGACAATTCGAGGTTCAGTCTTTGGACAAAGTTCTTTGAATTCTATTTCTAGAATAACTGAAAATTAAACCAACCATCATGGTGGAATCTTGAAATACATGGGGACAGTAAGAGGAAATCTCGAGTAGCAATTAACATGAAAAGGGAACAATTTAATCAACTGAAGAGAGATTAACTTTGTATGAAATGAAAAAACTATTAGAAAGAAAGTTTTGGCGGGGGAATCGATTTTTTCTTGTTCTATTATTTTCTTTTAATTGTGTTTATCTTAATTGTGACTCTAATTAAATTCAGAATTGACAAATTCAAGGTCTTGTGATGATCTTAAATAGTATTTTGATAAACCGGCTATTAGAGTTTGAGAAAACAAAATTAGATTCAATTGCTACTATCAATGACCATCAGCTCTTTAACTTTTTTTGTTGTTGTTGTTGTAGTTTGATTAACAATTTAATTCAACAATCAAAGTCAATCATCAACATTCAATTGAATCAATTGATTTGATTTTACTTTTCTAATACCTTTGATTGAAGGACTTTAATACAAGATAAATATAATTGACAAAAAGAGGATTAATCAAAGTGTGAAATTAACTAATCAATTGTGAGATGTGATTATAATTTGATTGATCGTAACTAAATTGCTTCCAATTCATCAAATCAATTTTGATCATTCTAATCGCTCATTTTGTATTATAATTAATCAATTTTTAATCTTTCTCAGGTAAACAATCAACACTTAATATCAATGGTAATTAAAATGTTGAGAAAACAATTTAAACCAATTGGCCAATCTATGGATCTAATCAATGTCGCCATTTTTACAATATTTTCATCATATTGTTTACAATTAACAAAAGGTAAACATAATTTTCACTCTTAATTGTTGTTGATTATAAGATAATTAGTTTACCTGGGAGTACGATCATCAAATGATGACTTTTTATAACTAATTAGCTTGTTAATCATTTTAATTACAACGTTTATTGTTAGCACAAAGTTTATTGATTAGTTGAGTGATTTTCGTGATCTAATTCAATTAACTATCAACAGAAAATTTCATCATTGTGAAGGTTAAAATTTACCAGAAAATTGAAAATAAAAAAGAAACCGATTAGCTAATTGTTGTCAGTCTAAACAACGAGAACAATTAAATTTAATTACTTTTTCTCTCAGTCAAAGAGTATTAATTAACAACAAATAAAAATCATAACCGTTAATTACAAAACTAATAAAGTTTTAAATCTCTTCCTTATAATAATAGATTAGCAACAATTTAAACTTAGGAAACAAAAAGTAAATCAAATTCACCAAATTCTTACAATTTATATTGTTTCAATCATCAACAATTAAAATCAGGAAAATTAAGCTAATAACTAATTCAATGAATGACAAGAAAATAAAAGAGTAACAAAAAAATTAGTTAATCACAGAGAATCAACTAATTACCCGGTTAATTGTTTCATTTGTTTTTCTTTCCAAAATTATCAAGTTGATTCAGTTTATCTTTGATCAATTTGTTGATTTCCTTATTGTAAACATGTTGATTTCCTTTAATGTTTGATCATCCAAAGTGATTGTCCATTTAATCCTAATCCTAAATGATTGTACCTCGACTTGTACTAATCCTTAATTTCACCTTCTCAGGACAATGTCCATCAGGAACAACAGTTTCTTTTGAAAAGATGACCAATGTTGACGTGAGAGGAGTGACAATGGTTCCACTTTATACTGGACAAGGTGAGACCCCGGTTTCGGCTGAATGTAACAATCGTTGTCGAGCTGGTCCAAATTGTCGGGCATTCGTCTTAAATTATGAAAACACGCTTGTCTCGGGATGGGCTATGATTCCAATTCCAGGTCATCATCGATAATTGCAACAACCGAGAAAACTTCACTTTTCGAGAAGATTTGTCTCTCTGTACCTGCTTGCGAAAAAGCCTGGACCTTTGAACGGGTGATTGGCCGTCAAATATTGGGCTATGATAATCGTCTATTGTCCAATATACCAAATCGACTCAAATGCCAAGAGATTTGCCTTAAGGAAAGGTCATTTGTTTGCCGTTCAGGAGAGTACGATTATCTTACCCAAGAGTGTAAACTATCATCGGAGGACAGGAGGACTCAGCCCACTCATTACACCGTCGCACCTCCTTCCGTTGATTACTTTGAAAATGAATGTTCACCTTTACCTTTGGTCAAAGAGGACGAATCTGGCCTTCCAGGTATACCCAATAGTCCCTCCGAGTGTGGGTACCAAAGATATGAGAATCTTGACCTCAGTCGCCCTGACCTTTTAAAATCAGGTAAGAAAATCATTATTTTCGTCAGTCAATCAAATATTATTTTCTAATAGCAATAAAAATTAACCGGAAAAATATCATTTCCAATTTGTTGAAATTAATTAACAATAATTTTCTCGCTAATCATTAGTACTTACCATTTATTAGCATCGTTACAATTTTATATCATTATGAGTTTGACATCATTAATATTATTTGGTCTCAACAATTCCCAATCAAATTAATGAAAATAAATATTATCGGGAAATACACAATCAGTCAGGTCGTTTAGATTTGCATCTTTTTTGATTATTCAACTGATCCAAAATCTCACAATTAAGTAATCACCTCAAAGTCAACTCATGCCTATTGAGATTAAACTTCAAGAATCTAATTGGATTAATCGATTGAATTTTTTTTCGACTAATTGATTATCAACATTTCTCTTACACAATTAACAGCTTTTAGCGAGGAACAGTGTAAAACCTTGTGCGAAGCTACAAGAGCCTTCGTTTGCAGGTCATTTTCTTACAAAGCGGCTTCGAATTTGTGTCACTTGAACTCCGATGATTCGTATAGTAGTGGAGGTAAAGAGGCTTTAATTGCTTCTCCTGGGGTTGTTTACTTTGAACGAGCTAATTGTTTAAACCGTAAGTATCCAAATAGTAAATTAGTTTCTCCTTTTCCAATCCAATCTAATTGTTATCAAAATCCATCCAATTTCCAGTTAAACTTGATTGTACTCCTGAAGAAATGAGAATCTCATTGAACACCTATGAACCTTTCGTTGGTAAAATTTACGCTAAAGATGATCCATTGGCCTGCGAATCTTTTGGTACTCGACAAAGGTCAACATCGTTAACGTTACCACTTAGAACTTATGCTAAATGTGGAGTTCGAGAAGAGGTAAATATACAAAAAAAACATTTACTTGTTACGATTGAAACTAATCAACAATTAAACTTTTCCTCAGAATGATGGTAAATATTCAACTGTGGTTATAATTCAATATCATCCAGTGATTCAACGTAAAGGCGATCGAGTGGTTCGTTTGGTCTGTAACTTTGAAGCACCAACTAAATTAGTAACCAATTCCTACAGGGTCATCCCAGCGTAAGTATAATTAACCTGTAGACGAGAAAATTATATAATACAAGATAATTAATTTCACTTCCGTTGTAATTAAGAAAAATTAATTATACTTGATGACAATCAAGATGATATGTTAGCGTTTTTCAAGATAAAAAATACTTTTAGAAATCAAAAGTTTACAAATTAATTAATAGAGTAACAATTAACTCATTAAGAAACTAAGGTCAATCATAATGATGAAAATTTCTCGTTCCATGAAATAATTAATTGATTGTTTCTTTCCTTGATTATTTTCACAATCTTTCATTGTAAAGACTCGATGTCGCTGGAACTGCAGTGGTCAATGCAACGGCTCCAACGCCTAACATTAAATTACGAATAACGGACAAAGATGGTCAAGATGTGGCCGGCGCTCGACTTGGCGAAGAGCTTTATCTCCGAATTGATATGGAAGATGATTCAGTTTTTGATATTTTCGCACGTGAATTAATTGCTAGAAGTGGAAACGCCGAGGAGGCCATTACTCTTATCGATAGCAACGGGTAAGACTTACAATTTGTATACATAAACAGAGAGAGAGAGAAGAGAGAGAGAGAGACAATTACAAACAATTCAATCAGTAAATTAGGATAATAAATTGATCAACAATTAGGCTATTATGTTGGTGAATAACCCTTATTGTTTTATCATTCTCATTGTAATGATGATGAAAATGATATCTTCCAATTTGAATACAACATCCTCGTCATGATCAACATGTTTAGTATCAACTAATTTAGTAATTTAGTATAATAATAATTATTACAACTAAACACGATTTTGTATGAAGATGATAATGATGATGATGTTATTTTAATCTCGTGAGTAAAGAGATTCTCCCTCTGTCATCTCACAATACTATTAACACCCTGTAGTAAATTGTGTATTTGTGTGAGACTGTAAGTTGATTATTATCATTAGTAATGATTAACTTGTTTTACCAGCATCTATATTAACACCATCCACTAAAACAGTAAACTTTGAATATGATAACTTCCGCAATTAAGTAAGAAAGTGATGTTAATTGTTAGTAAGACGATTCTGTTCAAAATTTAGTGTATCATCTTGACCCACTGGTCCTTTTCAATCAAAGGGTTTAATGTATATATTAATTAAACTTGATTACTTTTCATTAACTGTTATTTCATCTCGACTTTTGTTTGTTTTATTTTGTTTCCGTGATTTTTGTTCATCTAAAATTGGAAAACATTGCAATTAAATTAATTGCTTTTTCTTTTCATTAACTGCTCTAGATGTCCAACTGATACTGCTATTTTCCCAAACATGGAAAAGGTTCCTGGAAGTAAATCGTTACAGGGTAAATTTGATGCTTTCAAATTTGCCGATGATGAGATTGTCCGATTCCAGGTTAATGTTCACTTTTGTTTACAAAAATGTCCACCGCCAACTTGTTATGATGCTGCTTCAAGTGAAGAGATTTCTACATCAGCTGATACTCCCGCTGACCAATCGCCAATAGCTTATTCCAATTCTCGAACTCGAAGGCGAAGAGAAACAATTGATAAATATTCCGCTCGAGGTAAAAGTGTCAACTCGAAAGATGAACCTTCTCCATTGCCAGATTATCCATTGCATCGAGAGCTTAAAGTTCAAGGATTATCTTCATCCAAACAATCAAACGACGGACTTGCAAAGAAAAGTAAGAATTAAGATTAATAATCAACTTGAAAACTTTTGACAATCAAATCAACTGAGAGACGAAATTGACAATCATTCAATTCACAATCGATAGGTTTTCAAAGTTGGAATACAGTAAACCATAAGAAAGGTGATAACTAATCAAAAACAATCTGTCAATCAACTGATATTCAACTAGATTAAAAATGTAACAATAGAACAATTAATAAGCTTAATTGTGAAAAAGAGAAAAAAATAATCGCCGAAACCCGGGATTGAACCAGGGACCTTTAGATCTTCAGTCTAACGCTCTCCCAACTGAGCTATTTCGGCTTCCATGAGAAACTAGACTAAATTACAATTCTGATAATTAATGTCAAAGACAAATCCATAAGTTATTAAATTGATTTGCTAATAATAAGCAATCAAGATTAATCAACAGCAAAACAAACCTGTAAGATTAAAACATAGAGTAAATGAGATGAATTATCAACAAGGAAACAATTTGTAACAGTAAGCACATCGATACTGAATAAATTAGTTTCAATTATTGTTGGCATAACAATTAACAAGTATAGAAATTAATTGTTAAGATATTTGATCAATTGAAACTTTTCAATAACTAGCAACTTCAATCTCATGTTAGACTTATGAGCAATTACCTTGCGGGTTTGATTCAATTAACTAATTATTGGTCTTTTTTTCCTGTCGATTTAGTTGCTGAAAACTCTGCGTTATTTTGTACTTCAAAAACGACACTAATGGCGACTTTAGTGGCCTCAATGATCTTCCAAGCGTCTTTATTGGCTCTATGTTGTTCTTGTATCTTTTTCTATCGATTCAAGGTACCAAAAATTAACCGAATTAATTCACCTTCCGATTGTGATCCTTGTAAAAATTATTCTCGAGACCTTTGGTCATCATTTAGTTCCATTGAGTAAAAATCGCACCAATTGTTGATAATAATCCAATAGAATCCAGGAATCGATTGGAAAGTAAAGAGAAACAAATTTAATCCAATTAAGAAAACACTTCAATCTGAAAAGAGAGAAAAAAAAATTATTAAATATCAAACAATCAATTCCAAAGGAGATGATTAATTAATTATCTCTTATTAATTAGATAATAATAATAATTGTTGTTGAGAACAAAATTATAAACCTTAAATTATAATCAATCATATTTTACCTTCATCATCATCTTCAAAGTTCATGATTAACAATTTAAATTGATTAACTTATAGACTCTATTATTTATCAAGCTATTAAATTTATACGAAATTAATTAATTAAATTAGTTAATAACTTTCTCTGTGATTGAAATGACAAATATTTTGTAAAATCTAATAGGTGACACTACTTGTATCTTGAGATTAATTGTCTAAATTGTAATTGACTTTGAAGACAAATCATTTTGTAAATTAACACTTAATCATATGTAATCATAATCATAATTATTTAAATCACCATCAATTTGGTTAATTAACAATTTACCTGCCATCTTTTGAAAAGATTTGGTCACAATCTACTTAAAACAAGCAGGACTAATCATCACAATCTATTCATTCATCAATTTTTATATTTAATGATTAATATATTTTATATATGAGAAAAAAAAATCAATAAAATTAAACAAATTTCCAATAAATTAAAAGATTGTCAGATAATTAAATTGACATCATTGACAATTGGTTAATGATGACCACTAAATACCACAATTAAAATGCTTATTTTGATTGCTGGATCATTGATTCAATTATGAATTATAACTGTGAAACTTTTTAAAAATTGAAAGTACAATAAGTTAATTGATTAGTTTTCAATAAAATGAATTAAATTAGTGAGAAATGAGCAATTAATTAACAGTAGTAAGTACCATTCGGTACCTGTTTCAATAGGGCAATGAACAGATTGATAATCAATGGTCATACTATCATAGTGACCATCACGGAGATGAATTAACCGAACTGGTTTTAACTGTTTATGCTCAATTAAATGGCCTCAAACGGCCTCAATTTTGTCAATCTCCTTCTCTCTCTCAATAACTTGTTAATTCATTTAATGAGATTCAATCATTACTGATTAATGTCCTTTACTTTGTGAGTAAGTGACCCCTCAGAAAACAATCAAATTATTAGTATTAATAGTAAATCGTTTTGTTTTTCTGTTCAAATCCATGTTAATTAGGTGAAAATGTTACAACATTTCAACAACAATAATAATCATCTACTTACCTTGACTTTGATAATCGAATTGATTATCGTTAGTTTAATCCATCAGCAAGTTAATTGTGATAATCAACAGTTGAAAACATTTGTTAATCATAGATTATATTCAGTTGATACTCAACCAAATGAGACATTCAACTCTCTATTCAACGATTTACGAGAATCCATCGAGATTGATGTTTGGAGTGAACCTTCAATGTTCAACAATAAATTGACCTTCCGAGTTGATCCAATCTTCCAATCCAAAGTTGACAATTTCCTTAATTCGACCAATTCAAATTACTATGTGGTCACCAATGATCTCCAAAAATGGATTGAACGTGAACGATTAGAAAATGACATGGACTATAAGAATGCCTATACACCAGGTCGATTCCATTCATCTGATTTTCGTCTAGATTATTACCACACCTATGAAGAGGTAAATTGTAAGAAAAAAAGTTCATTGATCTAACAATTCAAATTGTTCTTTCCATCTCTTCCAATGTAAGATAAACGATTACATGATTTACTTGAAAGGTAAATATCCCGACATGATTGAGATAATTAACTTGGGTGAAACCTATGAACATCACAAAATCAATGGGATTAAGGTAAGAGGATAATTACATTTTCTATGGGATCTCTCTACTCTTTAAATCACTAATTGCAGGAATTTGAATGAGAAATTATGTAATTTAAATACCGAGTGAATCTGCTGACAAACAATTGAAGGATTTTTTTGCGGGTAATTTTGTGTCTTTTTTTCTCCAAGTAGATTGGGAAGAAATCCAATGAAACTAAACCAGCCATTTGGATTGATGCAGGAATTCACGCAAGAGAATGGATCGCTCCGGCGACCGCCGTTTACATGATTTACAAATTAACAGAGAAACATGAAACTGAACCAAAATTCAGGAGTTAGTTGAGAAATTTGATTGGTATATTGTTCCGATACTTAATCCGGACGGATATTTGTACACATGGGGATCAAATAGATTATGGAGGAAAAATCGAGCTGTTCCAAAAGCCCTACCAATTCGTCTTCCATGGAATCTATTTAGAGAATGTATTGGTAAGAAATTGAAAATCATGGGAGATTATCTGCTCACCTAATGAACTTTACTGTATTTCAATATTTAGGTGCTGATCCAAATCGTAATTTTGACATTGATTTTGGCGGATATTCATCCAGTTCCAATCCATGTTCCGATATGTTTAAAGGTGACAAAGCTTTTAGCGAAAAAGAAAGTCAAGCTGTAAAAGATGGAGTACAAAGTAAGGGTAGAAAGATGAGCAAATTGATTAGATTAATTTACTTTAAAGGATATTAAATTTTTTTCATTCTTTCCATTTCTTTTGATGATTGAAGAATTGGGTAAATCACTCAAGGTTTTCATAACCTTACATTCATACTCACAATTATGGATGATACCTCATGCTTTCACAATTCAACAATCTCCAGATCATGATGAGCTTTACAATATATTGAAAAAAGTATCAGCATCAGTTAAACAGGTTCATGGTGAAACTTACCGATTTGGACCGATGGCAACAACAATCTACCCTTGTTCAGGATCATCTCCAGATTGGATATACAAAAGGGCCGGAATTAAATACAGTTTTATCGTTGAATTGCGAGATAAAGGTGAACATGGTTTCATTTTACCAAGAGATTTCATCCTACCAACAGCAGAAGAAACATGGGAAGGAGTAAAAACACTAATGGACCAGATAAAAGTAGAAGATTAACAAAATCACAAGAGATACAAAGACAACCAATCAAACTGAAAAATCTAGAAAATTTTCCAATTATTAAACAGATAATAACTTATTAAATAATACATGTATACTTACCTTTCCATTTTCTCTTCTATAAAAAGGACAGCACAATGTCAAAGGGTTAATAAAGACCTTGAACAAACCTTGAAAGTTAAATAAAAAAGAAAAACAAATTCTATTGAAAAATTTCAAACAATAAAACTAATCCAATGTTGAGAGGCTAAAAAATTAAACATAATTTACAATCGAAATCAAATTTTGACCTTTAACCAAAGAGTAAAAACAACAGTTAACAAGATTAACGGTTAAATGTAACAATCAAAAAGAGAGAAAAAAATTAATCAAAATGATGAAACTTTAATTCTAATTACATTGTAATTAATTGATTGAAAAGAAAATGATTTAATTTGAAAAGAGAAACACCGACGAAGACAGAGAAAGAAAATAATTAGACAGAAGAAGCGAAATTGACCAATCACGATTAAGAGAACAAAAGAAAACGTTATATAAGCAAAAGATTCTAATAAATTGGTCGCCATTGTTGAAGAGTTTGTGTCTTGTTACTGTTACAATTTCTTTCATCGTTTTTTGCTTTTTCTTATTCTCTTTGTTACTTAATTTTATCGGTTGTCTCTCATTTTTCGTTATTTTCTCACCTTTTTCTCAATTCTCTTTATCTTCTTTTCGTAATTATCATCATCATGTCTGGTCGAGGTGGTAAAGGTGCTAAGTCATCTCAAGGTTTGAAGTCTTCTCGTTCATCCAAGGCTGGTCTTCAGTTTCCTGTTGGTCGTATTCATCGTCTATTGAAAAAGGGTAATTATGCTGATCGTATGGGTAACGGTGCCGCTGTTTATCTTACCGCTGTATTGGAATATTTGACCGCTGAAATTGTTGAATTGGCTGGTAATGCTGCTAAGGATAACAAGAAACAACGTATTATCCCAAGACACATACAATTAGCGATCAGAAATGATGAAGAGTTGAACAGGTTGTTATCTGGTGTTACTATTGCTTCCGGAGGTGTTTTACCAAATATCAATTCCGTTTTGTTACCAAAGAGCAATAATAAAGGAAACAATTCTTCCTCTCAATCAACTCTTCCAATGGCATCTCAGGAAGTCTAAAAGTTTTCACATGTAGGATTCTACTATTCGTTTAGATGGTGACCAGTATAAAAAGTGGACAATTTCTCTCTCTATTATACCTTCTTAACCCTCTATCCACATTTCTCTTTTTTCTCCCCCCTCCCCTTTTCTAAGATGATCGTTTGTTAACTTACTTAACTGTCTTTTTTTTACCATTTATGAAAACTTGAACTCACCTGATACTTATAAATGTATCTTCAATTACTGTTAAATTTTGTCAATATTCTTCTTCATCCCATTTATATTATTCATTTACTCATTATCCTCATAAAAGATTCATTCAATTTGTAAACCTTTTCCCATACACATAATCAGCCTCATGATCCAAAAATTTCATTAATTGCTAACCATTAAAACACCATTCTAATGTGAGAGGTTAACCCCTCAAAACCCTCATGTAAATTGTAACTAAATTAAAAACCATTTTGTTAAGCTGATTCCCCCTCCCCTCTAACAATATAATCCTCGGGTTCACCGTAAGGATGAAAAGCCTTAACGGATTAACCAAAACCACCAATTAATTGTTCAAGGTCGGGATGAGAATTAATTTTTCTCAACAGAGTTGGAATGAGAAGTTTATTGAGACTGCTCACCTCTCCTGGAAGAGCAAAACAGTTACCATGGTGATTCAATATTCTCATTCTCAATTTTTCTTCTCACATCCTCATCTCTCTCTCTCTCTCTTTCTTTCTTTTGGTGTTGTTTTCATTTTTTTTTTCGTCTTCACTTGTGATTACAATTATGTTCTTCCTAAAATTGTGTTAATTTTCCCTTAATTGTGTTACTTTCAATCAGTTTCTTTTCTTCATTTTTCTAACCAATTTTGTTTTTTTTCTTGGTTTAAGAAAAACTGAAAAAGATCCTGAAAATGTCCGAGTTAAAATGTGAAGCTCCTTTGGCTGCTGGTGAAGATTGGCCTGATTTTATTGATTACCAAGGATTCAACAATAACAACAACATAAACAACAAGAAGAATAACAAAGAAATTAACCAGGAAAACGATGATATTTACGAGCCAAGTGAAATTGAATTGGAAAATAATCGACGTAATCAAAAGAGTAATAATTGTAAATTATCATCTTCATCTAACACTTTAGATGATGTTGACTCCGGTTTTTTGGAAACCAATTTCAAAGAGACAATTTCTGGTTCACTAGAGGATCTGGTTAATACATTTGATGAGAAAATAACTAATTGTTTCCATGATTATGATACATCGGTAGAGAAAATAGCTCCTGTTCAAGTTCGTGCTCAAGAAGATATTATCAATGACTCACAGTGAGTATTATTTATTATTCTATTCGAAATGTTCATAAGTATCTATGGTGTGTATCTTTCTCTCTCTCTCTCTTTCTCTCTTCATGCTTCTCAATTGTCAAAAACAATCATCTCTTTCTGGCTCTTTCCTTTCTCTCTCTCTCTCTCTCTTGTTTTTCTTTCCTCACAATCTATGACCTAAGAGAATCTTCCACCCTCATCTCTATGGTGTAATCTTATTTCCCACTCTTCTTATCCACTCCACTTCTCTCTTGCCTCTCCTTTTCTCCATCATCATCTTACTCATCATAACTTTCTCTCTCTCTCTCTCTCTCTCTTTCTCTTGTGCTGCTGCCTATGTCCATAGACATCCGACACACCCTAATCTATTTTAGAATATGCAATTGAATTGAATTTTACTTTTCCATTCTTACAATTAACTTAAATGATTAGTTTTCTCAATCGAATTAGGAATTCTCTCTTCCAATTTCAATAATAATCTATAACAACTCTAATCAATTTATCTGAAAATAATTTCTATCCGATAATGTAACTGTCTCCAAATTGAACATTTCCAATTATCATTAGATACAAAAGAAAACATTTCAAGTCAGGTCAAGTGTATTAAGTTAATTATCACCAACAACAATCAAACCGTATTTGGAAATGAATCAAGTTGATTTTTACACCATATTAATTATACAAATTTGCATCCTCATCATCATTAACTTATCATCTGTGTGGGGTAATGAATGAATACAGAAAACGATCTGAGTACAAACCTACTCTTCAAAAATCTCGAACTCATCAACAATTATAATCTAAACAATTACTTTAATTTATTCGACAATTTTTTACTCAATTCAGTTAATTGTTTCATAGTAACAGTTATAATGACAAATGTAATCGATGAAATAATCAATCGTTTATATTTAAGATTTGATTGATTTCCAATCTAATCTAAATGTCTCTCTCTCTCTCTCCTTGTTACAATTTGAGACGAACAATTTAACAACATAATCAGCTAATCAAATGATTATTTCTTATGATCTACAATTGATATTCATTTTGACAGCACAATCAAGGTTATATTTCAATTCTTTACTCAAACTCCTACACAATATCCAAGGTTTGATCTGATTTAATTGTTGGTTATTTTAGTTTAAATTGTTTCACTCTGTTCATTTACCATTTTTAAATCAATGAAATGATTTAATGAGAAATTAAATTTTCTAAATTGAAATTGTCAACCCTTTCCACCTCCTATTTAACATTGATTATCCACTGAATCCCCACCTTAACACTTTCCACTAGTTTAGTTATAATTTTTATCCAGTTGATTAATCACTTGGAACAATTAACAAACAATAGAGTTTAATTTTGTTACTTTCTCTCAATCAATTGTTATAATACTTAGAACAAGAAAGTTATTCTCATTTGTTTGTTTACATATTAAACTATCGATACAAATTGACAATTAACTCTCTCTCTCTTTTCTATGGTAATGGTTTACAATTATGTTTATTTTTCTTCTTAATTGTTACAATTTGATCTGTTTCTTTAAATTAATTCTAATTCCTATTTGTTTGATTCTTTTCTCTCAGAATGTGGTGGACCTTAACTGGTAATTTTGGAAATATTTTACCCATTGATTGGAGTCAATCTTACGCTCGACAGTTACAATTACCCTCACTTAAAGTTAAAAATCAAAAAGGAACAAATAATTTTATCAATTGTGTAAACAATCACAATAATAACGTTGATTGTAGTGATATAATTTTAGGAGATTCGACCCTTGATGAAGAGGATTTAGCCAAAGATTTGGATTTACATTCTTTAATCTTATCAAGTCTTCACCAGGAGCCCATTTTCACAGCAGAACAAGTTCTTGAAGAGATTGATGAAATAATGGAGGCAAACTCTGTTCTTCATGATAAAGATTCAACAATAAACTCACCAACAACAACCATAAATACAACCACAACCACCACCATGATTGATTCAACAAAAGTTACAACAGAAACAAAAACAATACAAAACGATGATTTTAAAGGAAACGATTGTGAAAATGGAATACGATCATTGATTTATCGGGAAAAATTGGAAAAGTTAACAATCACCCAGCTCAATGAGCTTTACATTGAATTGGAACGAATGATTCAAGGTTATTCGGAAACATTGATCCAAGAATTAGCCTTACGAGATGAATTGGAATTCGAGAAAGAATTGAAAAACACTTTCATCTCACTTCTTCTTGGAATTCAAAATAAACGTCGTAAACATCACATGGACCGTAAGAAGAGCGGCAAAGGGACTTGCGAACCGAAATACTTGACCACTGTTATCCCTTATAATCCAGCTGATGGTCCTCCTGATGTGAGGAAAATTCAAATTCTAATAAAAAGTAAGTTGATCGACGAAACGAGAAAATGTCAGAGTTTCTGTTTCTCCAAAGTGAATCAACTCGAACCTCTGAAAACAATATCGATTTAATTATCCTATTGGGAACATCTATCAGCTCAATTACTAAATTCAGTGTTTACCATGAAATCATTTCCGGATGTTAAGGTTTTGTGTTTACAGTAAAGATTATGTTTATTTTAGATCAAGTATTAAAACCGTTTCCAGAACAAATTAATCTTAATTGTAGTTGATTTGTTATTTTTTTTTCCTCCTCTAACGTTAAGACTCAACAATCACTTAATTATCAGGTTAATTTCTTACTTTTCTCAACGCAAACTTTTAGACTTTGAATAATTTAAATTGTATCTTTATGCTGATTAATTGATTCTATTATCGTTTATTTGATTATTATACTAATTTTGATTTGTTTTCTTTCACAGTTTTGAAAGCAGTTAATGAAGACAGTCCAACTGTGCCCACCCTGTTGACAGATTTCATATTAAAAGTGTTATGTCCAACATGAGAGATGACAAGATGACCAAAGATTATTATCATCAACAGAATTTGCTCTCAACTAATTTATTAATTGCCTAGAAATTACTCTTCTCTCTCTCTCCATTTCTTCAACTACATCTTCAAGTTTATTTTCCGGATAATTGTTATTAAATATTAAATAGTAACACTTCTAGTTGATGGTCAAAATTAATTTTAATGGACACTCATCATCTTCATCTACACTTTAATCACTTATATTCATGGCTACCAAATTTCATCAATTCTGTTATGTTGTTATCATCTCATGGACCACGAAAAATGCGACGAGTTAACCGCCATCACCGAAAATCTCTAGTCAATCTTAAATTCTTTACTTTTTTTCATGTGTCATTCGCCAACAATTAACTAAATTTCTTAATTTATTTTCTTTTTCTCAATGAAAACCAAAACCTTTGCTTTCTTTACACTTTCCATTGCCCAGCGCTATCAACACTTGGCTTTTAAGTCCGGAAAGAGATACAAATAACCAGCACCAACAAAATACTCAAATTGTTGATCCAGATTGATAATTATCTTAAATTGTTTTAATCATCATCACCCTTTTCAACATGATTAACTTCATCGCTGCCAATGTGTCCTGTTTAAAGAAAAGCAAAACAAGATCAATCTTTCAACAATTTACTAATTGCAAACGATTCTCTCATCGCTTCTAACTGCTACTAAACTTTTTATTGATTCATTTTTCTCGTTAAATCTAATTTAATTATCGATTGTTTTGATTATCGTCTCTCCAATTCACTTAAACGAATGGATTTCAGCCAATTTAATCCAATGGATCAACTCGGAGAATCTTTTCCAATGCAATTTAATTCATTCACGTTCATTAGAAAACAATTGTTTTGATTTTGATTTTTCCTCATTTTGGTAATAATTAATAACTAATTAACCAGAAGTAATCACAGTAATTAACAATCGATTACGAGTTTCCATCTAATACTTTGTGGATCTCGACCCACAACTCATACAATTACCACACTTTAAATTAATTATCTTATTCTTTGGTCTTTAAAACTGTAAAAAAAAGACAATTTACCAAGAGTAAAAGCAAATTAATTCTAATATAATTAATGTATTCCTGTAAAAGAGAAAGTTAATTGATTGTAATCTCTTTTTCCTTAAAAAACCATAAGAAAAAAAAAACTATTTCTTTGGTTCGTCATCACCGAAAATCAAATGTCCTCAATTCGGAAAATCAATAAAAATAAACTAACTGTTAAAACGAAAGTAAACAATCAATGGTTCTGTTAATTGTTACAGTTGTTAAGTAATCGTAATGGAAAATCATTCCAGTGTTATTTTTGGGTAGATTTAATTACTTATGCGGATTTTACATGATTTTTGACTTTAAATTTGATGTTTAGTATAATTGTTGTTGTTGGTATAAAGTTTTTCTTTTAAATTGTGATTATCGTTAATCTATAATTGACTTTGCTCCAATTTGGATATTGATGGATTTACCATATCTCTTTTTGTGTATAGTAATTAAATCCAAGATGACAATTAACAATGGCCAATGTTTATCATTGAAATTGAATAGTAATAGTAGTGATAGTATTAGATGATTAATCCGTGCATTAAATGGAGACGATAAAGTTGATTAGTAGGAATAGTCATCAAAATTATTTTCTGTAAAAAAGTCACAACTAAGTTTATCGATTCTAGAGAATGTTTAATTTCCGTCCAAATCTATTCAACATCATCTTCCACCATCACTGTTGATGAATTAGCGGAAGCAGCAGTAGCAGCAGCAGCAGCGGTTTTCTAATCAAAAAATGAAAAAAAAACACAAAATGAGAGTTAATTATGAGAAGTAATTGTAGAAAATATTGTCACAGAATCGAGCAAGTCAATTCTGTAACTTTGAGAGCCTTTGGTAGGTATTTTAGGTTGGATTTTGGTTCTTTCTCAATTGTTTCGTCGCTGATTGTTATTGGGAAAAACCAATACAATTACAATTAGATTGACATACTTGGCAAATAATTGGTAGGCGAGCGATGATTCCTTGAAATATTTGTGGTGGTAAAGTTTGATTTAGAACTTGAAGAAGTTGGTTTGGTTGAGCACAAACTGAAACCGCGTTTGTAAGATGTTCCACTCCACCTTCCATATCACCTGAAGATAGAAAATAGATAAAAAAAGAATAGAACAGAAATGGAAAACATAAGAAAGAGAAAAAAAGAAATAGAATAGTGAACAGAGATGAAGAACGAAATTTAGGCCTTCAGTGTTTCCTTTTTTTCTCTCTCTCTCTCTCTCTCTCTCCACGAATTAAGTCAAATAAAAGGTAGAATGAATTTTCCACACACCTAGACCAAGAAGCTCTTCTCCTAATTGTATTTCTTGGATGAAAAATTTCTGAACAGCATCTTGATCACGAAGATCTGGAAAATCGGTCGATGAAAAACTTGACTCTTCTTTCTTCCGAGCAGCAGCTCTTCCTAAACAAATCAAAGAGAATAGAAAATAAAACCATAAAGATTAATTCCAATTACAGTTAAACCAACAGAAAATCACAAATTAATCAATTAAATAAATTACTTACTTTCTCTCAATTTCTGTCTAAACATAGGATCACAGCGCCTTTTATGATCAAAGTAAACACAATAAGCAATAAACAAACCACCAGCAACACCGGCAGCCACTCTGAATGACATCCAACTCATATTAACGAAACTAGTCAACAATCAACCAACGATCAGTAATACAAATGATCGATGAATAAATGAAAACACTTGCAACAATTAAATTAAATCTAATTAGATATTTACAACAACAAGAAAAGACAAATTTTCCCAATTGAATGAAAAAAAATGCATGTTGATGTGAAGGGACCGTCGACTAATTTCCAATCGAAAAAAGATCAACATTTTAATCACAATTAATTGGAATTGTTGTTAATTCTTGACGAATATGACTAATTAACTAACTGAGATTAAGGGTTGAATTTTGTAAGAAAACAATTAAGAAAAGTGAAAAGAATTTGAGGAGAAAATTTTGTTTTGTTCTATTCTGATTGTGGTTGATTGGATTTTCTTTTAATTGTTTTCTTTTTGATTGTTATTTTTTTCTTCTTCTTTTCTTTAGATTGATTTATTTGATTTTTGGATAAATTTGCAATTTAATTCGCATTTTAATTCTCATGGTAACAAAAAGATGAAAGAAATTAAGTATTATCTTGTGTGTATTTGGTTGTTGTTGTTTTTGATAAATTAGATTGATTTGTTTACTTTTTTTTTCGTTTAATTGTGATTTCTTTTTAAATCAATTGATACTCTATATCTTTTTGTTATTATTATAATACTAAGATGAGAGTGGTTTAGATTAATTAGAATTAACTGTTTAATCAGATTTTTTAGATTCTGTCTCTTTAGTAGAGGAAGTTGATTCCGAGGAAGCAGTTGATTCAGTTGATTGTGTGGTTTTCCTTTTACGTAATTCTTTTGCATCTTCGGATAAATTATCTCCTTGAACATCTTCAATTAGATCTTCTTTTTCTCTTGTTCGCGGACAATCAGCACCGATTGGTGGTTGTTTGAATGGTAAGAAAATATCAATGATACAGACAATAATCTAAAGAGAATCAAGAAAGAAGAAGAGAAAAAAAAAATTGTGAGAAACAACTGAACATCATTCATAAACAAAATCGGAAGATTTGATCATCAGATTTTCTTATTATCTGCTATGACAATAGAGGAAAATATTGGAAAATAATACTAACCAATCCTAAGATTGTACCAAGAAGGATAGTCGCAAGGGCGAAAAGGACATATGAGCCCCAATAAGGGATTCCATAGTCTTGAACAAGACGATTATGGACAGCTCTCAAGGCCATGGAAATTTTAAAAAACTGAGAAACAATAGACATCCTGTAAGAAAGAGAAATAAAATTACATGATTAATAATGGAATTGCTCCCGGGATATAAAAGTGAAAATTGATTGTATAAGAATAACCCAATAGAAAATAAAAAGAAAGTCAATGATGATGATGATGAATTTTAAATCAGGTGGTTAACAATCAAAGACGTAATATGTGTAAACATTAATAATCGTCATGATATAAAAATCATCTTCTTCGCAATGAAAGATAAATTGATTCAGAGAAGAAGAAGAAGAAAAATAAATGCGTGGCAGTTTAGACGATTGTTTATCATGACGATGGTCTAGAAAATTGTTTATCCAATGATGAAACAATGGCTAATTGATATGGTTAGAAAATGAATAGAAGAAGAATAATTAATTACTGAATTGAGCTTGGATGTTTCCAATTGGAAATGGTTTCCAATGTTTGCCATTTCTTTTCTTCTACAAATCCGACAAAAGCGTTAGTCTCACGAGATCCTTTGTATTGACGGAATTGACCATCTTTAACACTGTATAAGCAGAAACATCAAGCAAAAAGGGAGAAAAAAAGAGAGATGGACATGATAGTTTGATAAACCAACATTACTAATTGTTGAGATTTAAGTATCAGATTAAAAGTGAGTAAGAAAATACATACTGATAAATAGTTGGTAAGGCTGTAACCATGAATCGACCACTTAAACCAGGATTGGCAGTAACATCAATATTACCAACCTTAATATTAAGCTCATCACTCCAAGATGAAAATGAATCCCAATGAGGTTCCAATGACTGACATGCTGGACACCATGGAGCATAAAATTCAACCATCCATTCACCTGTCAACAAATCATCCCAATTATCTTCATTCAATTTGATTAATTTACCTTTACGACATGAGACTTGATTATTTACTAGACAGAGAAACCATACACAGGTAATAACAAAACTAGTAAAATACCATGAAAACTGATGAACAGAAGAAGATGAAGAAGAAAAAGCCATTGATTATCAAAGAGAAAGTAAGAGAGTAAAAGTAAAAAGAAAAAGAAAAAGAAAAAGAAAATGAGAAGATAGAATTTATTTCTTTTTCTAATGTAACCAAACAAAACTGTAAAAGAAGAGAAAAAGAGAAAACAAAGAATCAAAATTAAATGAATCACAACAAATTGTCCAACAATAGAATTTAATTTTAAATAGAATAACAACTTACACTGTTCACTAAATGGTCCAAATTAAGATGACAATTAGTAGATTAATCAATAAATTGAAGTAAAATCAATCAATTAATATAAAAATAAACAATCAAATATAAAATCGTTAACATAAAGAAATGAATAAAAAACCAAATCAGAAAAAAAACTGGTTCGAAATTCGTGACCTCTGGTGGTGGAAAAGAAAATCAATCTGGCGGTTAAATTTTCACCGATTGAGTTAACCTTTAATAAGATCGTTGGTCTTTGTTAATTAGCTTAATTGTAAGAATTAATTGATTTAGTTAATTTTTGTTCTCTTTTTGTTCTCTTTTTTTTTTAAATTCTTTTCTGTGGAATATGAAGAGTCTGTTTCATGTATTTCGATTAGTTGTCAATCCTTTTGTTACAAGAAATCATCGGAAAACCAATAATGTGACTTGCTAATTACAAGAGAAAATGATGAGCCATTTTGTTTGTAGGCCTTTCATTTTTTATTTCAACAATTCTTCAGGTAATTATCATTTTATTCAAATATCAATAATGATTGTGTCATTCTAAACTGTTTATTCAAATGAAAATGAAATGATAGGTAATAGATGATACATATATTAGAATAAAAAAAAGAAATGGTTAAATTGTCATTACAATGGACACTTAGCATTTTTTTTTCTCTTTTTTTCTATATAGAATTTTGGAACATCATTTACCGAAAATGATGATGATGATGATGAAGACTATGGTGATAACAATACTACTACTACATGTTAATGGTCCAAATGGAAACTATGAATACTATCCAATTGATCCTTGCAACTGTTTAATATATTAAGAAGAAGTGACCAATGGCTCTCTTTTTTTATATTCTCTCTCCATGTGTGTTGAATATACACAATAATCGATCGATGTAAGAAATTACTTATTTTCTTCCATGGAACAGTTTTATTGTCTTCTCTGCCTCGTTTTCTTCATTAATCATAATAATAAAATCTACTATTGATTGTTATAAATAGTTTGCTGACTATTTGTCAACACATTAATGGTAGTAATAGATTAATCAAACGAAAAATAAGCGAGACAAAGCAAGACAAAAAAACAAAACTTTCCGTAAGTGTTGATAAAGAAAACGATAATTATTTCATTCATCTGATTTTGGTGAAGATAAAAAAAATCCAAAGAGAAACCCAATCAACACCAGAATTAGATTTACGCACCTTAATCCATTAATAATCTTTTCCACCATGAAGTTAACATTTCCCTCCATTTTTTATATTCCCTCATTATTATTAACACTCACAACAATTTGTTTACCAACGTTAACATCTCAGATTAATCTTACTTTCGGTAACGATTTAAATCTTAATCTGAATAGTAACTTTTTTTTAGTTGATCTAATTTTTTTCTCTCTTTTCTTTTACTTATTTAGTGATTTCAATTGATTCCAACTTATCATCAACTTCACCTGTGATTTTAGATGCAGTTAACAGCGGATTAAATGAATTTGTTAATCGTTCAACATCAACAACCAAACTATCAACAATTATATTGGATTCTGATTCCACCTTAACAATTAACAATTTGTGTTCAAAACTTTCAACCGGAAATTTCTTGGTAATTCTGGACATTCAAGGATCTAAAACAATCACCGATGATAATCAATCATCAGTAATCAGTAATCAATTAAAACTATTTGCTCGTAACATGAGGATTCCAATGGTAACAATATCAACTAAATGTTCATCACAATCAGAATGGGTTAATGTTGATTCAATAGAATCTCAATTTTTGGTGAACTTTCAATCGCCATTAACGATTCTAATTAGATCGCTAATAGATATAACTGAACATTTCCAAATTAACAGTGGACACATTTTCTATCAAAATGATATGGGTAAGTTTAATTAACCTCAACAACTTACAAGAAAACGATCAAACAATTAACCTTAAATTGTCTCTTTTAGCTGATTATGTTCCATGTTTAATGAAAGAATCGTCTTTGGTTAATTTTACTTTTCAACTGATTAACTTTTCTGATAATAATAATTCTTCATATCAAAATGGTTCACAATTAAATTTGATTGTTAACAATTTGGTTCGTTTAAAAGTTACAAATTTCCTCACAATTGGTCAATCATCTTTCATCAATAAATTACTCGAAACGGTAAGTTAATTGTGTTGATTTTTTATCCTCTAGTAATCAAAAATTATTACTTCTAATCAACAGTTTCGTGTCAACAATTTATTTAAAGAACCTTACAAATTGATTGTAATATCAAAGGTATTTATAAATTAATTTAATAATTACATCCATTGATCCAATTGAAAACTTAATTTTGTTTCTGCAAACATTTAATTACAGGATTCAGATAAAATTAAGTGTTTCTCTTGTAAACATGGCCAGTTAATTGTTGGTCAACCGATTATGTCGCCAAATAGTGATTACGATGAGCCTTCACCATCGCCCTATTTTAATCATGCTAAATTGTTATCGCAAAATGTTTACGAGTTTTACTATTATCATGATTTAACTCATTTAATTTTACGATCAATTGATTATTCGCTTTCTTCTTCTGGTCAGATAATTAACTCAACAGTTAATAGTTTATCACCAGGAGAAACAATAATAACCGATAAAACCTCATGCTGGAAAAACTGGCCAATAGATATCAACTCTGAAAGGAACAATGATTTAATTACCATTCCATTTGTTGAATCAATTAGAGACTTTGGTGAACAATATTATGGTAAACTTGGTCCATTTAGGCTTGTTGGAACTGGTGAAAATAACAATTTACTAACTGGTTATCAAGAAATATCAATAAGATTGAAAAAGCAACAATATCAATCCAATGAAATTCAAATTGAAACTTTAAGTGAATGGGAATATGGTTTACCCTATGGTCGAGTTTATTTTACAGCCAAACAATCAGAAGGAAATAAATCTGATTCAATATTGAAGATTGGACTTTTCATGGTAATTAATTTATTTGATTAACTGTTTCATTCCAATCTAGAGAAAATCAATTCTCTCCATTAATCAATCTAATTTACTCTTCAAATTAGACTCCACCATTTGTTGTTAAACGGATCAACGAAACGAATGTCAAGCAAATCATTTACGAAGGATTTTTGATTGAATTATTTGAGGAAATTAAAAGACGATTGGAGACTAAATTTCCTGAATATGAGTTTGAAGAAAGTTCTGAAAGTTCAATTGGTATATTGGAAATGGATGAAGATGCTGAAACAGAAGAGGACGAATTAAATTTTAATGGTTTAATTAGTGAAATTTTTCAAAATGTGAGTATTTTCCTTAATCAGTCGATAAGTAAATTAATAACTCTTTTTTGTTTCTTATTTCATCAGGATTATCAAATGGCTTTAGCTCCAGTTGAGATAACCGAGGATCGACAATTAGTTTCCGATTTTAGTGAACCTATTTTCGATCTGATTGGATTTTCGATTCTAATGAAAAAGCCTATCAAAGAATCTCATGTCTGGAAATTTATAACTGTCCTTGAACCCGATGTTTGGCTTTGTATTACTGGTGCATATCTTTTCACGTCCATTTTACTGGCCATTTTTGATCGATTTTCACCTTACAGTTATCGTAATAGGCCAGAGCGATATGAATCAGAAAATGAAGAGTGTAAAAGAATCTTCACCTTTAAAGAAGCACTTTGGTTCTGTTTTATATCTTTAACACCTCAGGGAGGCGGTGATGCACCTAAATGTATTTCGGGTCGTCTTGTGGCCGCAATTTGGTGGCTATTTGGTTTCATCTTTGTCGCATCTTACACAGCTAATTTGGCCGCTTTTCTAACGGTATCCAGGTTGGAAAATCGAGTCGACACCATGGATGGATTAGCGAAACAATATAAGATTCGATATGCACCCGTTGAAAATTCAGCAGCTGATTCTTACTTTATTAAAATGGCTCAAATTGAAGATAAATATTACGAGTAAATACCAAAGATAATTTAGATATTATTGTTATTATCAGTTGGTTAATGAAGAAATTTTGTTTGCAATTATTTTCTAGCATTTGGAAAAATCTCTCACTTGATGATAGTATAACGGAGGATGAAAGGGCTAACCTTGCAGTTTGGGAATATCCTGTTAGCGATAAATATACAAAGATTAAGGCTCAAATTGTTGAGATTACAAGACCAGGATCAATAGAAGAAGGATTCAAACGAGTTCGTAGCTCGGTTACCGCAAATGAAGGATTCGCTTTCATCAGTAATAAACAAAAAGTTTCCCTCATTTTTAATTGAAATAATTTATTGATTATCTATTTTCAGGTAGCTCTCTGGATATTGATTATTTAACTTACCTTAATTGCGATGTTTACAAAGCGGGTGATGATTGGGCATATCATCCAATTGCATTTCCAATATCCAAAAAAGAGCCTTACAATTTGAAAGAGCTAATTGATCCCGTTATTCGTGAATTAAAAGCCGAAGGTTATATAACTGCTTTGAGAATCAAATATTGGGAAGATAATCCTGCTCGAAAAACTTGTCCCGATTGGAGGAAACTTTCCAATGGATTAGTATTAGCTGATACTTGGGGAATGTTTCTAATAGTTTTGGTTGGATTAATTGCAACAATGATTTTCATCAGTGTAGAAAACTTTTTAATCATTTGTTTATCAAGGAGAAATTTGAATTCATCAAAATCAACCAGCAACCGTTTAAAGTTAATCAAGTAGTGAAACAAAAACACTCACATAAATCAGAAAATATCTAAATCATATCGAACCAATCAATCTATCAATAATTTTGCTTATTCCTCTAACATTCCCACCAAAAAAAAAAACTCCCAATGTATTAACCATTTAACCCAAATAATTAACAGTTAAATCCTCTCTAACAACAAATTAACTTGTATTAATATTAATAACCATCATCTGATTGAATCTAATTTAATTTAGTTGTAAATTAATTCTGGTTATCATCAGATGTCAGCATAGAATTTGTTGATATTTGGTTATCTAGAATTGAGGAGTTTCAAGAGAATTTGGTTTCGACAGAAAAGAAGAAGAAGAATAAAGAGAGAAAGAAGAAAAGAAAAGATCATTGGCCGCAAGTTCGAAATTCTCGAAGCTCCAGAATTTTGGATGAGAAAAAGAAGAAAGAAAGAATATAAAGAAAGAGAAGAATAATAAGAAAAGAGAATAATATTCTCTTCAAAGTTATATTCTTTTGCGTTTGCTCCATGTAAAACTGGAGATAAAATAATGAACCTTTAACAAGAATCTAAACTCAGGTATATCCACAGATTCACCTTAATAGTGAATTCTAGTCAACTCTTCATATTCAATCTTTCTCTTTCTTATCCATTTTTCTCTCTTTCTCTCTCTCTCTCACTTTCTCTTCAATACTCTAATATGATAACAATTTAAAATGTTCTAATCACAATTAACTAGATTTTAACCACAATTAATAACCAATAACAAAGTAAAAATCGTGATAAACAATCAAAGGAACAGTTAAAGACCCAAAGTGAAAGTGTTTCCATTTGGATTGAAAATCAACATGATGATGGGTTAGTGTGTTTGTTTTTTTCTACTTAATCATAACCAACTCTTTTTGATTTGATGTCAATTAATTAATTGAGAAAATTGTAACTCTCATTATCACCATTGCAATTGGAAAGTGATATTCAACATTATCGTGAAAATCAACAAACAAACCGACAGAAGACATTTAATCATCATACATGTTATCGTTTATTGATAATTCTAATGAACCTGATAAACTGAATTAGTTTGTTACAATTAACTGTGAATTTGATACAATCCAACATTTGGAATTATTAATATAAACAACAACATCAACAATCATATCAACAATCCTTTAATTGTGTGTATGTGTGTTTGTCTAAAATCATTGTGACTTAACTGGTGATCATAATAGTAACCATAGGAATAGAAACCGAGAAAAAAAAATTGTCAACATCATCACTCGACACTTTTATTTATCCTTTTATCGTATTCCTTTTATATTCATCATCATTTAATCATCACAATTAACTAGAACCGTTATCAAAATGGTTCCAACAATTTTAATACGGACCAAATCACCTATTATCATGTACATTTCATTATTGATACTATTAAATTGTACAATCATTTCAACTTTAGGTGAAACCATTGAACCAGAATTACTTTTTGAAGCTGCCTTTCAAGGTAAGTAATATATCAATACTATTAATATCAAAACGATAACAATAATCGATAAAATTTAAATCAATTCAATTGATTATATATTAAGTTAATCAAGTAACAAGAATGAAACAAAACAAAAAGTCACAGAATCAAAATAAAACATAATCATCATAAATTAAGGTATCAAAGATGATATGTTTACTCAAGTTTCATCAATCCACTGGATTAAGATGATTAATAATAACAGTTGACAATCAATTAAATCATTAACTGTCAGATTTATGAATTGATATATATATAATCAAGAATCAATCGAATCAATGAGAAATTCAAACAGAAAAAAAGTCTTATGTCCGACAAAATAAAGCGGCGATTTTAATGATGAAATTCAATTGATTGGTTTGTTCGGTTATATTGTTTGTAATCAATATTAATTACTCTTTCTTACCTTAATTGTTGCCTCTTAATTTGCAGGAGAATGTCATTCAAATGGTCCCTGTCAACATTTGTGCTTTGATCTTCATGATGGAACCTTTGAATGCGCCTGTCATCCAGGATATATTTTATCAGATAATGGTTACAGTTGCCTTGGTAAGTTGCCCAGAATTTTGTCTCTTGCTCCTTTGAATAATAACAAATCACCCTGATCAATATGAGATAATAATCCTGAATGAGAAACCTGAATAATAATAATAATGATAATCCATAACTGTTTCGGTTTGGTGAGCTCATTTCAAAACAAAACTGTTGATGTTATTGTTTTGATAAAATAGATTTTTGTTATTTTCTTGCTAATAATATTTTCTGGTTCCTTTGGTAACCTGAAAATTTTTGTTATCATAATAATAATAATATAATTTACTTAATGATTTATATATATTTATATCGTTATTATGATTAACTTTTGAATAGTTATTATTATTACTAAACCAATAACAATAACGATAAATATTTAAAAAAGTATTTACATTGAAACTTTTAATGTATTTTGATTATTCTTGTGTGTCTTATATTGTTGATTGTTTGTGTTGTTTACATTTAATTGTTGTTACTACTATTTGATTATTGAACATAAATTTCTGGTTAAATGTGTAACAATTTCTAATGTGATCAAGATTAACTGAATCATAGATTCATGATTCATGATTCATGATTTATCATCAAGTTTGAATTTATATCTATTTTTGTGTGAGTGTATATATAGTTTATCATGATATTCACATTGAATATGATAAAATATTCAATCATTTGAATCTCTAGAAACTGATATTGTTAATATTTAATGGTAAAGGTGGATAAGTGTCTTGGTGGATAGAGTGAGTGAGTGAGAGAGAGAGGTGGAGTAGGAAGATGATAAAGAGATTATTGAATTTATCTTCTTTATCATTTCATCTCCCATGTTGAATGAATTGAACAAATCCCCATTGCTTTTTTTTATTTCAAAAGATTCAGGATCAAATTTATGACTCATGTTGATCATGTTGATGATATAAAACATCCTGATGATCAATTGCTTAAGGCGATTGGCTGAATCTCATCTGATTGAAGATAAGTTTTTGTTCATCCCTTTGCTTTCATCATCATTTGTAAACAGCATTTCCACCATCAGAATCATCACCGATGATGCTAAAAGATGGAAAGATGAAGATTAAAAGTATTTGGAACTTATTGAAGGAAAATCATACAATTTCATAGTTGATTGAATGAACTTTTTTCATGATGATTATTCTGTGTCTTTGAATTTCTGCCTTCCATTAATAAACATTGGGCACTTTCAGAATTATTTCATCTTAAATAGATTCAGATTTCTTAATATCTTTCCAAATAATCACGATCAAAGGTGAATTCAATTTGATTGTTTAAATTATCATGATGATGATGATACTTTTTGCTTTCACTCTTGATGATGATGGTTACATGATGAAAAAAAAACAACAGGAAAACAACCAAGTCAAGATGATAATGATGATAACTAACATCTCATCACACAAACACACACACACAAAATGTTAACACTTAATGAATGTTATTATTTTTTACCTTCCATTATCACTGATGATTCTATATATACTATCCATGTTGAAGTTTATCTTATAAATATATCATGATTACTTGAAGCATCATTTCCGTTTCCTGTTTTCAGGAAAAGATGCGATAATGATACTTACAAGGGTGAATGAGACACCTTCATGTTGTTGTTACTATTGTTAAATCAGTCTGATTACATGAAGAAAACACAAATTTCTCTTGGTATATATTTAGAATTAAATGAATTACAATTATCTTAATCACTAATCAGGAATTGAAATTGATTGTTTTCTCGTAATTAGCTAAATAACAACAACAAGTTCAACTTGGTAATCAATCTGATTAGCTTATTAACTAAATAAAGTTCGCGATGTTTTTTTTTGCCTCGAAATTCTGATTAGCAATAAATTGTGATGATTTCAAAGCTGAATATCATTATTTATCCCGATGAAAGGCATCAGCTTTCTGACTTATTCATCTTTATCATCTTTGCATCTTCATCCTAATCATCATCATCTTTGATTCATGATAATCAGTCAACCAGAGTTTTTTTCTTCTTATTCTCCTCATTAATTCCAGGATGAGACCGAAAAGTTAAGAAGATGATAATACAATTTATCTTCCTACATATTCAATAACCATGATGATAATCAGATAGATTTAGATCCTGAATTAGAACTTTTTTTTCCTCCTCTTATCCATTGACAACAATTGTATCTAATTAAACATTCGCATTGTTAATTGTTACCATCAATTGATTTTAACATTTGACTTTTCTGATAATTTAGCTGCTTAATTAATGAAGAAAAAAAATCTTAATGATTATCCTAAAAGTAACAATTGAAGATTATCTGATTTAGAAATAAAAATAACTTTCACTCATTTCGATCTCAATCTAATCTTTATCCTATTCCTTTCATCATCTTCATCTTTTTTTTTGTTCATCTTCACATCCTCTTCTACCTCTCATAAGCATCTTCATCACCATCATTATTATCCTTCCTTCTCATCATCTTGTTAATACTGAATCTTAACTCCCGATTCCATGTCAACACTTTGATCATTTTCCTTTGAGAATACATCATCTTTTCATCTTCACCCACATTGTATTCACATTCAATCAATTTTATCTCAACACTTACCATAGTATCTCTATCATTCTCATCTCCTCCTCCTCCTCCTACACATCATCTTTACCTTACCACCTTGATTATCATCTTGTTGGAGTAACTCCCAGTGTTGGTGGAAGAAAAGAAAAAAATAAAATAACCAGAATAATATCATTTCGATTTTTTCTTTTTTTCTCTCTTCCATCAACTTTCTCTCTCCCTCTCTCCCTCTCTTTCATCTCTTAAACTTTAACATTTCACCACATCACATCTTCTTCATGATGATAACCCAAAAAAAGGCAGTAAACCAGAATTCATGGGAGAGATGAAACAGTAAATAGTCAGACTTTAAATTCTGTTATAATTGAATTGAAAGTCTAACCAAATATTTTGATTCTGATGGTCAATCATCAATTCTAATAAATTTTTACCTTAGCTGGTCATCTTCAACCACTCATGGCGATCATCCTGTAATCATCATCATCATCATCTTCCTTTTTATCATCTGAAACATTATTATTTCCAATCGCTATTTACACAATTGCCTTTATTTACCCATTTCTATTATCATCCTTGGTGTATCTTCATCTTCATCTTCATCATGATAAGGGTTTTCAGTTCAATCCTTAATTTAATTGTCAACTCTTAAAACCTTTTTTGTTAGATTATTTGGTAAAGAGGATGAATGAGAAGATAAATTTCTCATCATCATCATCATCCACCTCTTCCTCCCTAATCCATTGGCCGTTTCCTTTACAATTTAATAATAACACTAATATGTTTCTTGAAAATTCTTGCTCATTGTTACCATGGTTTTCTTATTATTATATTGATGATGATAACCTCATCATTTTCACAGGATGAGGTTACCTTTCATCTTCATCTTTCTCCTCCTCAACATCTCCCACCCTCCACCTCTGATCATTAACAAATACCCTCCAAGGTTGAACAAGCCCTGAGGTCACATTAAGTTACATGTTATTGGTTAGCCTTTTGTTTAATAGGAAAAATATTTTCATCCAATTTCATCATCTTTACTTGATTCTACTATTCTATCATCATCATCATCATCATCATGTAAATTGGATATTCATTAATAAGATTAGTTTTATATATGTTTTAAGTTGACTTGGCAACAAATTCAAGGTAATCAGTTAATTGTTGGAAACAATTTCCAAAAGACTGAAAAAAAGAGGTTGTAAACCAATTTTGATCAAATTTGCGTTTTTTTTCACTTGACACAATTAACTTAATCATCTTAATCTTACCCTCACCAAAGTGTAATTGAATTAAATAAATGATGGGGGAAAAATAGTTGATGATATTGTTATCATCTTCATCTCGTCTCATGTTATTTGTCTACCTAATCAGCTGATTCTATGGTATCTTCATCATCATGTTAATCATCCTCTTCACCTTTTTTTTCATCATGATTGTTGTTGTTGATTCATTTTCATGTTATTTGTCATCATGAACAATCATCAGTCTCTCATGAACAATACTCAGAATCATCAGATTGTAATCGTAATCATTTATCATACACTAATCATCGTTAAATAAACATGTCAACAACAGTTGAATCTGAATCAAGAACTTTTTTTTCTTCTTTCTTTGATCATGTTTTTTCATCTTGATGATTATCATGTACCAACTGAGAATTGAAGGTGATCATTAACACGATGAAATTTAATCATCACCCTGATTATCATGATGATTATCAAAAACAACAGCAATCTAATGATATCCAACATAGACTATTAATACATGATAATTGTATACACATCAACAAAATACCAACACCTCAAGTGAATCAAATTAATAGCATCAAGATTAAGCTCACTGGTCAGTTGAAAGCCAATTAATTAATTTGACAATCAAGTTAATTGCACTTCATCAGTTATCACAATAACTGATTTGATTGGAAAAATGTTTCTTTCCAATGAAAAAAAAATCAATGCCAATGATTTATAACATGATAACGATAAATATCCAACTGAATTGAACTGAACTGAACTTTTGTAAACAGATTGAAAGAAATGAGTTTTCATGATGGAAGAAACTTAAATACATTTGATTTCAGGATAAAATATTGAATGAAATGTTAACTCATGACAATAAATCATAAAAAAAAATCTCATCAAATTGTAACAAACTGATTGTGACTTTATGGTAAGAAATGAAGACTTTTACCTTGAACTAAATCAACTAATTGTTAAACATCAGAATCACTGATGAGTTAAATGATTTAAACTTCAAATATTTAATAAAAATGTTTACATTAAATCCTAAAGTTGATGAGATAAAACATGAGAAACCATGTGTATGAATGTCTATGAAGTAACATGATAAACTGAATGAAAAATATGAATTATTATTCAAACTGAATTCAAGTTTAATCCAATTTACAGGGTGAAGAGTGAGTTTAGAAATATTGAATTTCACCATGAGAATTTATCATTTCTTCAACATGGATTTTCAGATTCAATGAGAAGAGACACTTGAAATTTTCAATTACATTGGAAATAAATTGTTGATAACAATGATTATTAGAAAGCAAATTAATAACTCATCTCATGTTGGTAATCATATTAATCAGCATGAAAGATTAATCTTGTTAATTTAATACTTTACAGTAATTGTTTTCATCTTAATTCCTTTCCGGTCAATCCCACTAATTACAATCAACTTGATGATGAGCCATGATCTTCATGATGATATTAACCTAATGGTTTCAGAGATTCAGTTTCATGTTGATCACTATTCATGTGTTAAGGTTATAAAGTTTGTTGTATTATCATGAGATTTGCAAGAAAACCAAAAGCGACAGGGAAAAAATTAATGATAATATGATTAGGATGAGGATGAATTACATGGTTATCGATGATGAATTGAAAATGATAACATGTGAATGTAATTTATACCAGGGAAATTCATTGGATCAGAACTTTTCCATTTTGGAAGGAAAAATTTTTCTTCACAATCTTTTTCAATTCTATCATGTGAATTTTTAACCCATGAAATTGTAAATTATTTTTCATGGTGATGATGATAAACATGATGATAAAAATTGTGAGATGATATCAAAATGTGAATGAAACTGTTACAATTGTTGATTTTGATTCTGGTGAAAAAATTTTTCTCATTCATTTCTTTCTAGCATTTTTGTTTCTTCCATTTCCTCTAACCATGAATTCATCATCACCATGAAATGAATGAATATCTTGTCAGGATTCAGATGATAATTGAAATCTGTCTTATCATGCCAATCATCATCATTTGTAATAATAAAATACCAGGAAAATATAATACACATAGAATTACAATTTGACTCTGAAAAAAAAATTCTCCCCATGAAAATCAATGAATTTCTGGTGGATGAAATTAATCATGATTATAAGCTAATTATAGTCTATAAAATAATAATAATTCCTGTGAATTTATCATGATCACAACTTTAAACCAACTCTTTTGCTTTTAGTTCATGATGCTAATGAAATTTCAAGTAATTTTGAATCAATAATATTATGGAATTGAATCAAATTGTGAGAAAATTTGATGATAATTTATGAATTTGTTATTCTGCATGATGGTTATTTATAATATCACCATGACAAACAAATGACGATAATAATATCACCATGAATGTGGAAAGAGTGAAAATTATGTTTGAATTGAAATTCTAAACTCCCAATGATTGTGATTGAATAACAAATAACTTTTTCCAACAATTAACATGACTTTAATTGACTAAGATGATGATAATTAAGGTTGACATTAAGTATAAGAGTTTTAAAAGTTTTTCCATGTTTTCACCATGTTCAAAGAACCAAGAACAATTAATAATAACAGTTGAAAGAGAAAGAGAATTTATTTTTCTAATTCAGGTTGAGATAAAATTCTGAATTCTCGACATGATTGAGAAAGAAACCAAAATATGAAAAAGAAAAATTTTATTTCAATTCTTTTTTCTAATTAACTCATTTCAATTCAAGTTAATTGGGTGAGTCAATGTTGATGGAGATTGGGTGATGTCATTCATATATAAATATCATGAGAAAAACATGAATCAATTCATTGGAATTGATTATAATTAAACATTGAATTTCCAATCTCCTTGTTAGCTAAACAATTGAAATGAATAAAAAACATTGCATGTACATTGAAACTTTTACCTGGTAATTGTTACAGAGTATTTTTTTATATTTCTTCATGTTCACCCACTCACCTTACAAAACCCACCCCACCTTCAACTCGGTTTGTTTGTATTAATATCTATGAACAATTTGATGATGATAATAATCTAATATTAATAACATTACAATAATATAATAATAGAATCACGAAAATTTTTAGGGAAAAAAAGTTCTAAGAACTTTTTTCTTCTCTTCTCCTTCACCTTTTGTTGAATATCTTCCACCCTTTTCATCATGAGATATCATGAGATTTTATCGTGACTCATGTTCGAATAAGTCTAAGATAGACAGAGTATGAAGACAGAGAGCTAAAGAAAGAAAGAAAGAGAGGAGACTGATAATTCATCAGAACTGAATTATCTGAAGTCAGTAGCATGGAGAAAGGATAAAGAATAACATCGTAAGGATGAGAGAGAGAGAGAGAAAAAAAAAGATGAAGATAAATAATCGATCGAAGTTTTTTCTCTCTTCTTTATAATCATATATATTCAGTTCCACCTCATGGTAATGATATCATGAGGAAAAAGATAAAAATTGTTTAATGAAATAATAAAAAAGAAGACATTTAATCAAAATCATTGATTAGATAACATGTTGATCAATGTTAATGTTTTCTGACCAATCCCGCTGACCATTGGTGGCAAATTGTTAAGCCATTTGTTTCCATCAGGACAGCAAAGTAAAAAGGTCATTATCATGATATAATAATAAAACTAACAGCAGGGTAAACAGTTATCATGAGAATCAAAGTTAACATGAAATAATTTCATGGAGAAGTAGAAAAAAAATCTCAAATAACTTTATAACTCTTAACGCTTTTAAACTTTAGTTGTTTATTTGTTGTTGTTACTCAAGTAAATTTATCTGTCTAATAATAATAAATGGCTCGAATTCTTGATTGGCTCAGAGCCTTGAGAATTCTGAACAACCATGAATTCTGAGAGCAAAAAAAAGAAGAAATTTCTACAAGAAGATTCTGAGTCTCTTTCTCTTTTCTATCTTCAACCTCATCTTCTTTTTGTTCATCACCGTGAAGAAACAATGGAAACCAGGGAAGAGAGAAAGAGAATGAGAGTGGGAAGGTAAATGGAAGAGAGAGAGAGAGAGAGAGAGAGAGAGAGAAAGAGAGAGAGAGAGAGAGAGAGTAAAAAAAAAAATCTTCTCTTTCTCCAGGATATCGATCGATTCATTTGAAACTTTCACTCGAAATTGACTATAACCAGAACTTTCTTTTACTACCACTATCATTTTATATCATGAACATGGTTTTAATGTCTCTTGGTATCTCGGTGTTAGTTGTAGACTATTCAGAATTCAGAGTAAGTTCTGGATGAAGATAACAAAAGACATGATAAAAACTGTGAGAGTAAAAAAAGTTATCACCATTACCATGATGATGATCATCATCATGATCATATCATTATTATTATTTTTATTTGATTTAACAATTTTATTGTTAAACTACCGATTGTAATTATCAAGATTAAATTGACTGATTGACTTTTTTCTTGGTCAATTTAATTTGATTGTCACTAAATGTTGATTAAGCTTCTGATCATGTTTACTGGTCAACTTTTTGCTTGGATAATTTTTTTTTCAAATTCACAAGAGATTAAGATTAACATCATCAATTGATTGTTTGTGAATGTTAATCAGTTTAGATTTAGTTGTTCATTGTTGATATAATAATAATCAGGAGACCTAAACAATTATATATTTGCCTTGAGGGTTAATCATAACCTTCAATGTCTCCGGTTTTGATTTAATTTGATTTGATTACTTTTTTTTTTATCTTAATTCAGCTTAATCCTTTTTTGCTCATCATGATCGTTGTGGCTGTTGTAATCGCTAACCAGATGATTAACTGTTGATTAGTTAATTTGATTGACTAATTATTCCCTAGTTGTTGTTGTACTATC
This sequence comes from Panonychus citri, assembly GCF_014898815.1. Classification (NCBI taxonomy): domain Eukaryota; kingdom Metazoa; phylum Arthropoda; class Arachnida; order Trombidiformes; family Tetranychidae; genus Panonychus; species Panonychus citri. The sequence goes on along the minus strand of NW_026515543.1, from coordinate 1,653,366 downwards.
ATAATTATGCTTTTATCTCTTGATTGTTGTTGATCTAAATATGTTAATCAATTAATTTCTGTGTCTTCCTTAATTTCTGGTTGATTAAATTTGATTAAAATTGAAATTTGTTACATTGATTGATCAGTTTTGATTGTTACACATTAATACAGTCCTCGGCAAAAGTTTAAGGACAACAATCAATTGATTATAACTCGAGTTCTGGTTATGATAAATTTATAAATTTTTCAGAAATATAATAGTCATTGGTAGTAGTTTTGAAAATGAAGAGAAATTTTTTTTATATAATTTCTATTAATTAATTATTTAATTAATTATTAACATTGCATAGCGATAAACTCGTCAAAAGTTTAAGGACAAACGGCTTTTTGGGTCTACCTTTTTGGTGAAAGGGTCAATTTTATTTTTTTTGGATATTCCCTTAATTGTTCAAGATTATGCATTAGTTTTTTGTTGATTTTTTTCCTCTTGAGACATTTTTAAGGCCAAAAAACGAAATAAATGATAAATCGAACCTTAAGTTCGTATTTTTACGAAATGACCTCAAAGTAAAATAGTAAAATTATTAGGAAAAGCTAATTAAGTGATAATTTATCATTTTTGACCTTTAGAAACACCTAGTAAATTTATTTTCTCAAGTTATTTGAAGTTCATGATGAGTTTCGATAGTTGCAAAATTCGAAAATTGGCCTCAATTGATAATAATATGCGGTCTAGACTCAAGAAATTTATTACCAATAAATGAGAGAGGTGAGCGTTCAAGGTGGCGGACTTGAAAAAATTCTGTGATTCTTTTTTGATAGATTTTGAGGTCAAAACAGTGACGATGTTAATAACATATACTAAATATACATTATAATCAATTGATTGTCCTTAAACTTTTGCCGAGGACTGTATTATTATTTTCCTCTCTCTCTCTCTGTGATTAACTTAATTGCTAATATCATTTGAATCATGTCAGTCTGATGAAACCATTATGTATGTTGATTAAATCAATTTTATCAGTTGATCCTTTGATCATTATTTTGATTATATTTATATATTGATTGTGTTGATCAATTGTTAACCCTTAATTGTGATTCTGTGACTTTTTTTCATGTGTATTTATATCATGAATCATGATTATTGTTATTATACTGATTAAGATGTTAATCAATGAAACTTGATCAACAAAAGGTTTAAGTGTATGTTCATCAACTCAATCACAATTGATTATAACTATTAAGACACTTTATTGTCACAATCACAATTAAACTTAATCAGTTTAACATATACAATGAATAGATTATTACACAATATCCAACAATTTAATTAACATTCACTGATCATGTTCAACAACAATAATCAACAACAATTGATAGTTAATTTCAATAGTTTTTTTCCTTTCACTTTCAACAATTAAAGTGAAAATTGTTCAACAATTAATCATCTCTGAATCTCTCATACAAACCGTTAAGTTAATTGTTCAAGATTGACCGTAAACATTTTTAATATTAGTTACCGGAAACAATTAACTTGATTGCTTTCAAATTGTTTTCACTTGAATACTAATTAGAAAATGATTGAATACAATTTCCGACAATTAACATGAACAATTATCACGAAAATACAAAAGCAACAATTAGACTTTTGATTTTTATTAAGGAAGAAAAAATTTTTAGCAAAAAAGTTTCCAATTGAAAAACAATCAATAGTTAACTAACTGTGAACAATTTAAATTGAATCCATAGGATAATTGGATGATAATAATCACCAATGAACAACAATTTGAAATTTTGTATCTCAAATCAAGTTGATTAACTTTGTTACCATGTAAGTTAATCTAGTTTTTGGTTTATGATGATGGTGGTGATAAATCAGATTGTCAATCAGACTGTCAACAATCAAAGTATCTTAATCATTTACTTGATTAGATTCAAACTAATTACATATCAGATGATTGACTTAACTCTATGATGAAGGTTAAGATAATATCTATTGAGTGAAAAGCCAAACTAAAGGCAATTCAAGTCTATTGATTAAATAGTTAACAGATTAACCCTGTTTACAATCAGCTAATCAACACAGAGATTCATTTGATCAATATGAGCATAAATCAACAATCAAGTAAACTGTAATCAATAGTGGCAAAAAATCACTAACCCTTTTTTTTACTTGTTGTTGACATTGACAGGAATTAAAATCTGACAAGAAAATGAAAAGATTTTCAAAGTAAATTAATTTAATTAACGATTTATATGCTAATCATAAAGGTTCTTAGATTATATATTTACCTTAATCAAATTAACCATCAATGAAAAGATTACAATCAAATTAGTCTCTCCTTAAGTATTCAGATATAATAATACATGTACATGTATAAATTGATAGTAATCAAGTTAATTGATTATAATCAAAAGCTACAACAATCTACAAATTGAGGATAATTATTTCTGGTTTCTTTCCAATCATTATTAATCATAATGATGAATAACAATCAATTCTGAAGATAATGATTATGGTGATGATTATCCCATGTGATTAAGCATAAATAAACATGATAATCAAGTCTCAGGGTGATGATTGTTGATATTCAGGTGACATTTGTTTACACATGAAAATAACTTGGAATCTGAATATTAATCTGAAGAAAAACCCTTCTGGCTCATGGTAAATAATATTCACTGAAAATGCTGAACAATTCAGAATCACAACTGTTATCATAACTGAATTGTTGTTGTTATTGATGATGATGATTGTGTTGATACTTTGATTACCACCCAATTCTGATGTAATACCTTGAAAATGAACAGGATGAGAGAGAGAGAAGTGATATTCATAAATTGTTTAGGTTCAGTTGAGTTCATTGTTTTTCATGATATGGATAAACCTGTAACCAGGGGAAGAGACGGAAAAAGGTAACAAGGAAAGCAAAGTTAATGTTATCATTTTCCTTGATTGTGAATGTTGATGATAAACAATAATCATAATGATGATATTGAGTATTCAGATAACGTATTCAGATAGAGGGAAAAGTTGGAATGATGATGAAGATGAGGATCATCAATAGTTACATATATTCAAATGCATTGCATGTAATCAAGAAAAGTGAAATAACAACAATCTGATTCAATATTCAAATTCATTTACATGATTATTTGTATTCTCTGATTAATTCAAGAAAAATAATTCATCTTAGTTTTGTTTTCAACTAACTATCTTTCACCATAATCATCATTATCTTCATTATCATTTCTATTTTTTTTTATATCATATCACTTTTATTACCTGAAGAAAAAGAAAATTTTTTTGTCATGACATTTCAGATATGAAAAAATGATCATTTTGTTTCAATCATGATGATAAAAGTGATAACAGTGAGTAAGAGACGAGGATGGAAAAATATTTTTCTTATCCCTGGGAGTTATTAGTTGATAAACTTAAGTTCCAAGGTAATGGAAACCATGGAAACAACTAATCTTATTTTGAGAGAGAGAGAGAGAGAATGATGCTCATCATCATCATCAAGACATAAGAGGATAAAAGATGCAGATGATGATGAATAAGCAGAAAGATGAAATTTAGTCTTTTTAAAAGTTATTATTATCCTCGAAAAGTTTTGCAATCTCAATTGATTTACTTTCTTGAAACAAAAAATGTTAGATTAGTTAGAAGTCTATTAACAATTTAGAAGCAACAATTAGCTAAATTGTGAGATCAATTTAAATTGTAACGCACAATTTACTTGATTATTATTAAACTAATAACATTACGTTAATAATCAATATTTCTCAAGATTGATTAATCAATTGTCTCTAGTGATTAGAATTGCTAATCATTTTTTTTATAGATAATTAATTATCATTATCAATATGTTTATACTCACAACGGTTGAGTCAACAATTTGTTAATTGTCTTTTGGGTAATAATAATAAGCACAGACCCTGAAAAACAATTAACTCTTAATTGCTTATTGTCGGTTGAAGTGAAATTCAGATGAGTTTCGGTTGACACTTACAATCAGTTTTAATCATCATTGTGGATTTAAATTGTTAGTCAGTCTTTTCACATCAATTAATAGATTAGCATGATGATTGTTGTAACAATTTAACTTATCAAATAATCAAATCTAGTAATCAAATTACTAATCATGATTCACCATTGGGTGTTAGCTGTCAAAGTCACGCTACCTTTGAATTCATTGGTTTCCATTGGTTACCATTCATTGAGAATCAGAACTTTTTTTTGTTGCTTACAATTGATTCTGCTTGTATGCTGATGACTTTGGGAAATTATTGTTCACAATCAATTGATTGTTGAGAACAAAAAAAAATTAATTCTAATTGAATCTAAATGGTAAACAATTAAGGTTAATGAATGTCAACAATTGATTTATTGTTTCCCGGAAATGAATTTAACTTGATCAGCATTAATATTATTTATTTTGATCACAATTAAAAGTTGATAATGATTACAATTAACTCACAAGGGAACTGATCAATTGTAATTTCATGAAATAATGAAGAAAACAAAAAATTGATATAATAACATTCAATGAAAGTTAATTGCTTAAAGCTGGTCAGAATCATGATGTTCAGTTATATTTATTATTAGATGAACAATTTATGAACAAGAGGAAAACAATTTAAGATGAAATCAGCAAGAATGGTGAAATCATCATGATAATCGTGATTAGTTTTCACAAACTTCCATGAATGAAAATCAATATAAGATGAGAGAAAAGGAAAGAGAGAGAAAAGTTTCAAACTCAGCTAAAAACCTCATGATTATTATCATGATATTGTAACGGATAAGGAGAAAAATTTATTCCATCGGGATTATTAACATTGGAAACAATTTATCCAATCAAGTATGATTTAGATGGAAAAATAATCAACAATCAAGATTAGATTATTACTTTTTGATTATCATCATGATTTAATCTTAATCTGAATAAGAAACGTAGACAAACATTGAAATTGAACTGAATCTCATCTTAGAATTGTATTAATCTTATCAAGATAATAAATACAATTAATGGTAATTGAAATGAGCTCAAAATGGGTCAACCTAATTTTATTGACCATAAAAAATCAAACAATCATTTTCACTATTCTCATGTTAATCATCATCTTAACCATTCAGAACTTTCAATTTCAAGCTTCACTGGATTTTCACCTCAAACGCTATAAGATTCATGGTAAATCCATGATAAGACTTTAATATATCACTTTTAATTAAAGTTATAATCCTGATTTGAGAGAAACTTTTCCCAACAATTTATATATAATTTACTAGGATTTTCATGAGATTTTATCACCTTCATCTTAAATGATACAATTATCTTATGAAAAATTTGATTGTTTTATATTCAATTTCATGGATGAAGTTTATTATATTATATAATATGTAATAGATGACATTATATACAATGTAACAATCATCTGAGAGATTCAGTTGTTGTTTTTCAATTCAGAGATAATATGATGTTCATGGTAAATTATATTCAACTATTGAGGTTATCACTTTTGTGTCTGGCTGATTGTGATTATATTTAATAATAATAATCACAATGATGTACATAGACATGATTATATTGTGAATGCAATGTTATCTTATTGTTGATCAGAAAAGTCAATCAGAAACTATTTCCTTTACATGAACATGATGAATATACCCTGAGGGTGTATAACCTGAGAATAGTAAAGACGATGGAGATGCTAAAAGATAAAGAGAAAAGAAAATTTCTACAATAATGATTTGATTCTTTTTCTCTCATAATATGTATACCTTTGGATCTCAGAACACATGATAACAAGAACTTTATCAAAGAAGATGAGAAATATAATTAAGATAATGATGAGAGAGAGAGAGAGAGAATGAAGAAATTCTCTCAGAGTATAAATTGCCTATCATCATGAACTTTATCATGAACACATAAGAGTTACATGAATCGAGAGAAAATGAATTTAATCTAATAATTCAACAATTCATTTAACTTGTCCGGTTAATCGTAACAATCAACAACATGTATACACACAAATTCAATGATGAAATGATGAGTAAATGATTAACACATAATAATCATTAACTCAAATGGGTCAAAAATTTTTCATCCATCAGATTAATCTGATAATCTGCTTGAAAATTATTCCCTTTCATTGTTTCAATGATAATCAACGATTTCCAGGTAAATCATCATCATATTAATGAAATTTACTTTTCATCACCATGTTAATATCATGATTACAATAACCCAATCTAAATGAAATAACGATTAACTATTAAAATAATCATACCCATAAGTATGATAAACTATTATTATCATCATCATCTTCATAATAACCATGATGATGATGATGATGATGAACATTATAATAGTTAGACTACAATTAACTTATCCAATTATGTTAAGAGCATGTAAAACCGTTATAAATCAAGAAAAATGATTTAAACGTAATTTAGATTCAGACAATTTATCCTTCAAATTTTGTTTGCTGATCTCAATTTAATGATAACAATCAACTGTGACATTAACTTTTTAATACTAAATTGTGATTGATAACATTTATCACCAAGATAATTGTTAACCACAATTAGTATTAATACATGATAATAGTAATTGTAAAATGTTGATATTATATCAACCACATCACTTTAACCAGAATTGGGGGATTAATCATTTGATTATTATATTTTTTTATTGATCTCAGTGATTAGTTGATGATTATCATGATTGTTAATACTAATTGATTGTTTTCCTACCTTAATTATGTAATTAGAAAATAGTATCGCCCAGGAAAAGCGTCATCAAAGGAGGATGAAATTATCTTCATCTTCACCTGTCACTTTTTCATCATCTAATTCAATTTTATCCTCATTATCTTCATCGGCACGGATTAACCTAATTAAAGATGAATCTGGACGTAATCGGATGCTACAAGAAATTGATGATTTAACTCATTTTAATGGTAAACCTCAATATCCTGATGCAATTTATTATTCATGTGGATCAATTGAATGTGAGGCTGGAGGTTCATGTGTTGAAAATGAAGATTATGCTGACCACCGAGTCCGTTGTAGATGTCCATTGGGTCGAGGTGGATTTTTTTGTGAAAAACGTAAGTATAATTAACGTATTTAAATACACAAGACAAGTTGATTAACTGGAAACAAAATTAACCATTTATTATATTGAATCACCGATTAAGACTAAATTGTAACCATAGTTATCAATCAATCTTATCCCAATGACCACAATATTCAAAAGGTAATACAATCCTTACCTTTTATTATAAATATTACTCATTAGGATTGATGATATTTAGTTAATTGTTGAGGATTATATTACTATTGAATAATGTATATTAATAAATTGTTTGATAAGATTGATATTGTTACATATAAGTTTGTCATCTATCAGATTTGTTTCAATCATTTCCCTGACTATTATTTATTAATGAATTATTAGTAAACAGTAAAAAAAACAATATATGATTAATTTGATTGATTGAAATTAAATATAAATTCAAGTTAATTTAATTCAGTTGGTTAACTGTGTTATTTTTTGATTATTTTACCAAGAGACAGAAAATTGTTTTAAGTTGAAAGATAATCAATTTCAAATTTGATTGTTGATTGTTGATCTAGAACTTTGAATGATTGGACAATCGATAGATCAACTCGTAAATGTTAATTGAATTTAGTGAATTGTTCAAACAAATTGTTCAATTAAATTGATGGTGGAAATAAAATCTATATAAATGAAATAAGAGTAAATTTTGAACAAAAAAAAAGTAGAAACAGATTAATAGACCAAGAGGATTAATAGAGAGATGAAAATGAAGAAAACATATATAAGATGATTGGTTGATGATTTTAAATTGTTCATTATAAATGAAGATGAAGATTATTTCATGATGATGATGATGATGATGAAAATGAGTTTTCAGGGCAGATATTATATGAAATGTAAGACACATTTGGTTCCAATCATCTTTGTATTTATAAACTTGATCAATGTTCATTTGTATTCCTTGCTCATGATTCGGTGACTTTTCCAGTATAAGTTCAGAGTATTTTCCTTTCCTTTGTCCATCATTATCATTATAATCATCGACAGAAACTGACCCCATCATCTTCCCTTTTCACATTCTCTGGCCATCATCATCCAAAAGTATCCAATTTCATACCAATCTATTCATCATCATCCTCATCCTTTTCTTTCCGTCATAATAATTTTACCTCAATCTTTTTTTTTCCTTCTCTTCATCTTCCAAATCATTGAAACTCATTTTTCATATCGATAAAGCATCTTCTTCATCCTTCTCATCATCTTCATCTTTTTCTCTACATTCTTTTCTTACCTTTATCTTCATCCTTTACTCTCTCTCTCTCTCCCTCGACTTTATATTCTCAATCCTGGATTCGAGAGAGGAAGATATTATTTCACTTCCATTCTTTGTCCTGGATAAAAATGTAATAATGAAACAGATAATTCAATTTAGTTTCCAGAATTTTACCAATCATCATCATCATCTTCTTCTTCTTCTTCCACCTCATCATCATTGAAATGATTATTCTTCCACCTTTTCTAATCATAATGAGAGAAATTGAGAAAATCATCATCAGAATATGAAACATGAAACTAAATTAAACTAATTTATTCTCATTTAATTCGATACTTACTATTATTGTTTAGATGATTTAGGAACAATTAATACCACAATTAGTAAATTAATTGTTGCAAATAAAAATAACCAACCAAATTCAACATCAGTTATCATTGTTGATTAGATTGATTGTATTCTTGATACTTGATCCAAACACAACAATGATAATCACAATTAATTGCTTTTTTCCATCTCACTCTGTTTACTCAATTCAAATCAAATTTACATTCTAGATTTATATCGATAAACTTTAATTAAATCAGCCTTTCAAATGATTGGTGAATTCAGATGAATGTTAATTAGCTTGAAGTTGAAATTGTTTTAATGGTTTATTATAACCTCTTCGTAGCAATGGAAGTGCGTTTTCCTCGATTTCGAGGTCGATCATATCTTGCCCTGCCAACACTTCGAGATGCCCATAAAACAATGCAAGTGACCATTGAATTCCGACCAGAATATCATGAAGGTGTTTTACTTTACAGTGGAGAGAATCAAAATTTGGAAGGTGATTTCATAGCAATCATATTAAACCAAGGATTCGTGGAGTTCAGGTAATTATTTACAATTAATGACACCCGAATGTCAGAATTCAAATTATATTTGATAACCAATTGTTTCTTGTTATTATTAAAATTTTCTTAAAGGTTTGACTGTGGTATGGGTGAAGGTATAATTCGTAGTGAAACTCCTGTAATATTAAATTCTTGGAACAGTTTAACAATTTATCGAGATGGTTGGTCAGCATGGTTACAATTAAATCAAGAGAAACAGATTCCCGGCCAATCACAGGGACTTTTTTCCCGAATAACATTTAAATTGGAATTATTTCTCGGTGGATCACCAAATATTAGTTTAATCTCTTCAAGAGCAAATAGTCAACGAGGTTTTATCGGCTGTGTCCGAAGATTGGACATAAATGGTCATTCCTATGATTTCCGATCAGATAGTCGAGGTGATGCCATTGATGGAGTTGATACAGGTATTAAATCAGAAGAACAACATCTAAATCCTTCAAATCCACAATCCTAATCTCTTTTTTATTGAACTTTAAAAAAAATCATTCTAATTCGTACTTTTTATTGTTTCTTTTTTTCGTCTTTCTCTCTCCATTCTCATTCTATTGACAGATGAATGTAATTCTGATGTTTGTAGTAACACTTCCTGTTTAAATGGTGGCCAATGTGTAGCCACATCACCAGAGAAAGGGATTTGTATGTGTCCATTAGGTTTTGCTGGTAACCACTGTGAACGTAGTAAGTATTTTCTCCCTCACTAACATGATCATCATCTTTTCCCTGTCTCCTCTATCGATTCATATATATTTGGAGTCCTCAGATTCCAATGTACATTATTTTTGCTCTTACTCACATATAATACCTTCTCTACGGTTGTTCTTTGTCAATGTTTCTTTTCTCATTTTTTTCTTTGCTTTTCTACACTTCACTTTCCTTCTCATCCTCATCCTTCCTCTTCCTTCTTTCTCCTCCTACTCTCTCTCTCTCTCACACACACACACTCTCTCTCTTTCTCTCTGTATCATTATGATTTTCTCTCATCTTATTGCTTTTTTCTCTTCTTCTTCTCACAGAATCTGATTTTACTATTCCCTCTTTCAATGGTTCCTCCTACCTTCAATTCACCGGTTTAAAGGAAACTTGCCTCTCATTCTTTGAAATTCAAATGATATTCAAACCTCGAGTGCCTAATGGAGTCTTACTGTACAATGGTAATCGATTGGATGCTGGAGGTGACTTTATCTCAATCAATATGGTCAATGGTTACATTGAATTTCGCTTTGATCTAGGCAGTGGTCCAGCAATAATTAGGTAAAAGATTTGAGCCTCAGACACAGAAAAAAATAATAATGGAGAAAAAAAAGTTGAATGAACTTTTTTTCTCTCTCTTTCTCACTTCTTTTTGCTTATTCTTTGCCTATGGAAGGCTTCAGGCTAAAGAATAGGAAAAGGAAATGATTCAACCACTTGAAAAGAATAGAAAATGAGATTTTTCATGGATTATCTTTTTACTTTTTTCTTCTTTTTGTTTCTTCACATGTGTCAATCTACCAGGAGTCGTGAAACAATTGAACTAAATCGATGGCATAACCTATTCGTTTCTCGTGCCGGTCGAAAGGGTTGGCTTCAAATTGACAATCAACCGATTGTTAGTGATTTCAGTCTTGGTGGTTTTACACAATTAACATTATCACTTAACTTGTTCCTCGGTGGATTATCTGATGAAAGATGTTTCATCTAATTCAGCAATTAAAGATTCTTTCTCTGGATGTATTGAGAAGATTATTATCAATGGAAGATTAATCATGTTCCTTGATGAGGTGCTATCAGGAGTCAATGTAATTGACTGTCCGAACCATTGTTCAAATCAACATCGATGTTCATCACCACCACCAAAACCAACAAACAATTTTATATCAACATTATCTTCATCATCATTATCAACCCATTCCCTTTTATCATCAACCAAAACATACTCATCATCAGTGACTAAAAGTAGTAATAGTAAATCAACAGACTCTGTGATAGATACATCGCGCTTAATCAACAATCACTTTAATCCATTCTGATTCTTTCATTTGCAACTTCTCCCTTCTCTCAACTTTCTCTCTCACTCATCAATCGACATTAACTATCTCTCTTCTACTCTTTTACTCTTGAAAAATCTCCACTCTCTCTCTCTCTCCCTCTCTCTTTCACTGTCTCTTTTTTTTCCAAAAAAAAACAAAACAAACGCAATAAAGAAGATGATTTTTGTAAAAACAATCGCAATTATAATAAAACCATTTCGACTTTTTTTCCTTACAAAATTTCATTCTAATCCTTAAGCTCATCTTTAATCTTTTTCTCCTAAAACTAATCCAATCTAAACGATGATTGATATTTTGGTTCCAAAAGAATTCACTAGATGTCTTTAGCGTCAAGAGATTTTGATTGTTGGTTTTTTTTGCTCAAAAACTTAAATCAAATTAGAAGAGCAATTAAAAAGTTCACAATCGAATATTGGTTAGAATTGGATCAGAAATAATTCGCCTGATCGTTCAATGAGATATTCGAATCTGTTAGAACTTTTTTTCATCTCAACTAATTCTCTAAAAGTTTTTCAATCATCTTGATTAGGTCAATGGAAAACGTTGAATTGTGTTATCATGTTTTTCACCACAAAGATAAATCATTGGAATGGAATTGGAATCGATTCTTTTTCATTTCTTATCGAAATTGTTAGAACAAGAAAAAAGCACGTACTTGAAGGGAGATGAAAATTTTGACAATTCTTTGTTTTGTTCTAAAATAAGATCCTAAACTAATCAATATCATGGAAGATGGCAGCATGATTCTTGTTGGACCAGTTAGAATGGAAAAAAAGTTCTGAACAGAATCTGAAGTTTCGATTTTTTCCTCCTTCCATCGAACTCAAGTTCGAAACTTTGTCTCGAAACTAAAAGTTGAATTAAATTCTTGGTTCGATTGTTGTAACATTCAACTAATTAAATATGCTGATTTTTACAATTCAATCAAAGATAATTTAATTTGCATACCTTGATTACATTAGATTTTGTTTCAACTAATCAATCAATTGGTAACCACTTTTTTCACTTTAAAAAGTTAATTAATCAAAGGCTTTTTAATACAATCAATTATTTCATGTTGATAGTCAATTTTTACTACAAATCAACAAACACTTTGACTGTAAATCAAAATTTAATTGTTAATTGAAGTGTTAATTGAACCAAAAGAGATGAAAATTTAATTGAAAAAAGTACAAAAATTAAAATTCGTGAGACAATTAAAATTAACCAACACTCATTTAATATCATCAACACATTTTCCTCACACAAACACACAACAATTCAGTAAATTACCTGGGCCGCTATACTTTAATCAAGGTAACAATTGATTAATTATTATGAGACTGTGTTAAAAACTAAATTTAATTAACAACAATCAAGCGAGAAAAGGTTAGAAAACAAAATTAGATTAAATTTGTTTACCTTGATCCTAATCCCTGTGAACTTTTTGATGATGATAATGATAATCATCTCATCATCGCCCAAGACAAGGATGATGAGCCAGAAGATAAATTTACCCTTAAGGGCAAATACATAAGCAGATGCCAGTTATTTTTAGCATGGATTTCAATTAAATCAACCTTGGATTAAGGATCAACAACAAACATAGATTAAGAGTCAAAGGTTATATCATTTTGATTATCTAATAGCTACATAGAGATTCATGGGAACCAAATGATTAGCCTACACCAACAGCACCCACAACCATACACACACACACACAATCAAAAATGATCATTTGTTTATGATGATGATGAAGATGAGGATAAGTGCAAATTCATTGAATCAGTAATTTTCATCTTACCTGTCAACAAATATTTCTGTTTAATTAGTTATGATAAACTTTGAGCCCACACCTTTACATGATTATCACCATGATAAGCTAGAATTAAATTCTTCATGATAAATAGTGAACTTGAGTATCACAAGTACGACTGAATGTAAAGTTCATGGAAAAGAACATGAAAAAACATTCAACTTCTCATCATTAGAACTGTTTTTCCTTCTTCATCATAACATTTTCCTCGAACTCAAACTTAGAGAGAGAGAGAGAGAGAGAGAGAGAGAGAGAGATATAGAGAAACTGAATATTTCCAAGTATTCTCATCATTTTTATCATTTCTTTTCATGATTATGATGATCAGAACTTTATATTTCCATAACTATTTCGGAACAGAAATGTGAAGATTCCCTTGTGAAAAATTACAACTTGAACTTACGATTAGAACTTTTTTACCACTGATTCATTATTAATAGTAAATGGATTGAGAACTTTCAAGAATCATGATAATCATGATCATGAGAAACAAAATACTAACCTAATAATGGTTCACTGATTCATCAAATGAAACCAACCATGAATTAATTAGCTTAACGTTAATTATTTGAACAAAAAAAAAGTTCCTAAATTTTTAGTTGATTGTTGACAATTTACTTAACCATCATCACTTATTGATTAATTTAGAAACTAACTAATAACAATGAAAAAGGAAGAGCTCCAATTTTAATAACAATATCAATCTTCAATCTGCAATAACTATCAACAATTTAATCAAAATTAACCAAACCAATCACTCTGACGGTTGTTGACAAAGTTAATTGTAATTAAATTGTATTATACAGATCATCAGGATAGGAAATAATATTAGATTAGAAATTGTGATTTACTGAAAGTTAATCAAATACTCAAATTAATTGTTCAAAGGTGATGCAACTTAATGAATCAAGAGGTAGAAAAAAAGTTCTAACAAAAAATTATCGAGTTCTAATAATATTATGAAACATCAATCAAAGTTTTTTTTATTCGTTTTCTTTTTTAAATTATTTCATGGTTACTGTTTATTCAGTTGGTGATGAAGATGATGATGATGGTGAGGATAATTATCATGATGAGGATGTGACTGATATGTATTCAAATACCCTAAGGGTAAATATTGTCCATATTGAAACAGATTAGTTAACATTAGATGATGAATTTATTATCATTATCATCATCATCATGGGTATTAATGGTTAATCAACTTGATGGTGATTTAAATTTAACCGATAATATAATAATAATAATAATCTATTGATTGTTTCATCTTAATTTACCTGAAAATACACTGATTGAAATGATGATGGAAACGGATTAATGATAATTTATTGGGAGTTTTTAAATTTGAATCCATAATTAACCAACAATAATCATCATTATGATTACTATTTAAATATGAATTCAGTGTATGTTAATCAAAAGGTTAAATTATGCCTAAGGGCAAATCATTTCATTTCATCGTTATGTTAATCATTATCATTTCACTTTGCATCTTGTTCATTTAATCATTATCATCATCATCATTTAATGATATTGTAACAATTTAAGTAATTACTTGTCTCCTCTTATGCAATCAGTTTTGATTGTAATACAAATAAAATGATTTTATCACGATAACTGTAATTGTGGTAATACAGTTAAAACCACAGAGTTAATTTCAATGTTAATTGTTGATATAATTAACATTTGAAAAGGTTAACTGATAATGTTGTTAAATTGTTTCTATTTGCTGATTTCTTTTTATGTATACAATTAACATTTCCTAATGATTAGTTTGCGTTTTACAAACTGGACTTGGGTCAAGCTTATTAATCACTTTCGCTTAGGTGATTTCAATTAAATCGCATCCCGGATCTTGTTAACAATTAACAACATCATCTTAATCATCACGATGGTTTTAATTTTCATACAATATTTATGAAGAAATTAACAAAAAAAAAACGAAAACGTTTAATTGTGATCTTATTATCAAAAGAAAGTGATTAAATCTGAGGTGAAAATTAAGGTGAGGTATTAACAATTAAAGGGATAAGCTAAGATTAAGATTATCTTGGTGGTGATGATGATGATGAGATTAAGAATATGATTAAGATGATTATTAAATTTTCTATTCGATTTTTATTTTTATTTATATCATGTGATATTCGTGGGCCTCAAATGAACATCAATCCCTTGGTAATCATTGACTCCCTTAGGTTGACATTTGACTCTTCAAGTGGGTTAACCTTGTTGTTAATTGTATCACTTGAGGGTAAAGATAGTTGATCAACCTCTTTAATTAATGATTCATTTGATTATTTGGTTAATTTAATATGTGATCAGAGAGACAAATATTAATAGTAATTATTAACATTACTATTACAATTTATTAACTGATTGTATCAAATTTTAAATCATGTTTAATTAGCTAAATCATTATCACAATCATCATTTAATAATAATAATAAAAGTCAACTAGTTAATTATTATCATCATTTAGAAAATAAATATAATATTTAATTATTATTAACTTAATTGTAAGTCATTAATGATTAGCAATTTGTCATCATGTTTTTAATAATCTTAATTATCAAATTTTAACCAAATGATTACAATCAACCTTAATTAGAAAGAGTTAATCACAATTGGAAATCATGAAAAAAAAAGATAAACAATTTTTTTCTTCAATCAAATTTCAAGTTTCCAATTTAATCAAACTAATTGATTAGCAATAAAACCGATGAACTTTTTTTGGATAAGATGGTGATAATGATTAAGATTCTTTTAATTGTAAATTACTTGTCACTCAAAAATTACTATTAATAAAAGTTTATTTAATCAGTATCGAAAAAAAGTTCTAATCAAAAGAGAGAAAAAAAACTTTCGACTTCGAATTTTATCTCTCTCTCTCTCTCTCTCTCTCTCTCTCTCTCTCTCAGCTGATTATGATAAAGTTCAATTCAGCTCTTACCCAGAGGGCTCGATGATAAACTGGAATTGAAAATGATAAAGTTAAAAAACATCAACAATCAAAATCTTAATCATAATTTAAGGTCATAATCAGATTAGTAAAGTAAAAAAAAGTTATCATTTTTTTTGTGGTTAAAGTTTTTTTCATTACCTGAATGAGATGAACTTTTTGTTACTTTAATTAACCCATTCAGATGATTGAAATGATGATAACAATTTAAATGGATGATTAGATTTCATCATAATCAACAAAACGCCCAATGTGTAAATTGAATCTCTTATATCATTGGATTAAAATTGATTTAAAATCTTCAACATCTTGACTTTTTTTATTAATTTGCTTTTCAATTTCAATCAGTTGATTCAGCTATTCATTTAGATGATGCTGATGCGAATCAGAATCTTAATTAACAGATCTTTTGTTGATTATTTATCACTATTATCATTGAAGATGATTAAACAAAATTGATGGGCACCTTTTCATTTGTAGCACAATAATGTCAACATAATATTGATTACCGATAGATTTTCATAATTAACAATAACAATTTAATCTTCTTGATTGTTGATGGCGTTGTTACGTCAAATTGTTGTACAATCATCATCAATGATTGTGATGAGGATGATAATCAAGCTTAATAACATTTGATAACTACAATTACATTAACACAACAATAGCTTAGCTCATCAGTATTAACAAGTGATTGGGTCAATGTCTTAAGATGACCAATTGACCATCGTCTTTATATTGTTGTTGTCATCAATATAATCTTAATGTTGTTGTTGTTGATGATGTTGCTACTTAAATCAAATCTAATCACAATGAGTAATTACTTTTATCCTCATCAATTTAATATTATCACCTTCATCCAGATACATAATCCATTTGACAATGAAATCTAATTAATTTCAGACTTACAAATAAGAGCAACATTCGGGCCAAAATTAAACTCAAAAAATTAGAACTGAATTGAATCTTTAATTAAGTTTGGATTCGGTAAACAATGAGAAAACAATCAATGAGCTATTAACAAACAATCAATTGATTGTAAAAGTAATTTATTCAAAAAGGTAACAATTTATATTTGTACGCCATTTCCATGCTCTAAATTTAAATGATAATTTAGCTACGACAGCAATTATAATGTACTACAATCAACTGATTGTGGTTAATGATGAGTTTTGAATATTGAAAATTTATCATATAAAAAGTATTAATTAATAATACCTATTCATTAGTAGTTTATTACATAGTTATGATTAAGACACTAACAATTGTAAGCTCAATTGAGAAATCATTTCATCGCCAGTAAACAATTAATAACAATTAGTAATTAATCAAGAACCGTAATAAACAAAAATTGAGATTGATGAATGAAATTAAAATTGATGCACTTTTATTGCTTGAGCTGATTGTTATTAACAATTTACTGCTAATTGTCTTAATCAGCATAATCAATTCAAAAGGGAAATTTAATTCTCGCTCAAATATTAATATAAACGTATTTAAGTATTAATTGTACAACTTGATTAAAGAAATTAAAAACACACTTATCAAAACTCATTGCTTAGGGTTAATTATTTAATCCAAATTGTTGGTTGGTTAATTTATTTTTAATCACAATTAAAGTTTAGTATATTGATAAACAAACAGTTTAGAGATTGATTTTGTTGCTTTTTGTTAATCAACATTTGAATAAATTGTAAACTTGATTGTTGTTAATTTTTTTACTATTCAATAAAATATTATTCATTTTTACTGTTCGTGTAATAATTAAGCAAATGTTGAGATGATGATTATCGTGATTATGATTTTAATCACGCAATTGAATTGATTAACATTAAACAATCAGCGAAATTGAATTAAAAGTATCGAATGAGAGAAGAAGAAGAGAAAATCAATTTCGAATCCAATTCGAATTCGATAAAATGTTCCAATCTTTTCTCTTCTTCTAACCTTTCAATTACGACTTCGAATATTAATTTCTAATTCTCTTAATCATTAACTATCTTAATCACAAATAATTCACAATTAAAGTTAATAGTTAATGATTAAAGTTAATCACTGACAAGATCAAGATTGGTTTGAAAAGTTTTTCCAATTGGATAACAAATTGAATTTTTGTTAATTGTCATCATTAAATTGTGAACCTCTAATTCAAAGTGATTAAGATTTTTTAATTCTATTTGTGATTTAATTATAAAGATTATATAATTAACATGATCATCGTAAGCAATTTAATGTTGACAGTTTTTACTTACGGAAAACAAAAACAAAACTCAAATTATTTTGTTTCATCTTCTCATCGTTAATCTGATTCTTTGCCCTCTATTCAAGTTCATTGATGATAATCATGTAGTCACATTGATTAAGATTAATTCAGTTATGTTTAATTTTTTCAGTCTTATCTTGATTACATTATGTATGGATAGTGCGATAAAAAGTTTTAATGATTAATTAAATGAAAACATCGAATCAGATTGAACAAGAAAAAGAGTCAAGTTCTAATCGAAAAGAGATAAAAATTGAATTAACACAAATTATTCATTCATAAATTCAGATTTATCATGAAAATTCATGATAATCTCAATTGATGGAGGTAAATATTGATAAGATATTTAATTTACTTCTTTCTCGTTGGCACATTAACACTTTTTAGAACTTTTTTTTTCTTCTTTGTCGAACTCTCAATGATAATGAATTAGATGAAGAAAAAAATTCTACCACATTAACTATTAGATTATCTTAATTAAATTGATAATCTAATTTCACAATTAATGACTGAATTAATCGATCAACTGGATGATAAGTAAAAATCGTGACAACAGTTAATCCAATTAAAGTTTCTAACCATTGGTAATTTATGATTGTTGATGATTATCAACAATTAATTGATTGGTAAAACAAAGAAACCTGATTAGTGGACAATTAAAGGTTAATAATGATGATGAAAATAAAATACTCTTGAGCATATAACAGATAAATTGTAACAATTAGTTAAATGATGAATGTCTTTTTAAATTAGAAGACTAGTTTTTTTTCTGATTAGAACAGTTAATCAACAATTAAATCATGTAGGAAGAAGGTTAAATATTTGGTATAAATGGTTATCAATTGGCACATTGATTAAAATCATTGGACAGAATTAATCATTTATCATGATCAAGTTTAATCATGGTGCTTCTGGGTAAGGTGATTTACGTATTTACGTAATCAGTATTTAACTAAATTAACTCTTAAATCATTCTAATCACGTTTAACTTATGATCAATAATCAACATTATCACGGTCAATGTACCAACCTCATCATCTCCTTGATGATAATGATGCTCGTCATCAATTGATCAACAGTCTAATCATCATCAGCATCACTCAAATAATTGACGCAATTTAAATGATTATTTATTTACTATTAATAATAATTGACTTGATTGTCATTGATTATTACCCAATTTCAGACTGACCATTGTATTGACCATTATTATTATCATATAAATTATTATTAGATTGAATCAGCCTGATATTGGTTGTAGGAGGTTAATCGGGATAATATTAATCATGTTAATCACGTTCAACTTTTTAATTATTGGTTAATCATGTTGATTAACGTGACTCATAACTTCTGGATTGACCATTGGTATACATTCACAATTTACTTAATCACAGCTTAAACAATTAAGAAAAGAGATTAACCCAAAAAGTGATTTGAAAAAAAAGTTAAATTGATTTCTAATTAATCCAAAGTTTAATTGGCCCAATCAAAGAAAAAGTTTTGGACAAAATGATTAATTTCCAATTGAATTATAATCTTAATCATATTAAGTATGATTAACACATCCTTTATCAGAATTAGTGGTTAAATTTAATTCCTTGACCATTATAATTGATTGATTAGCTATACTCATAATCACTTACCATCATCATCATAATAATAATCTGTTGATTAACATAAAATAAAAAATTAACAACAATGAGATAATTTTTCAATCAATCGGAATAATCAACTGATTGATGATTTTAAGTAGTGATTAGGTCAGTCAATCAAAGGTTATCTCAGGTGATGGACTTTAGTTTATGGGTTTGGCCTAAAGATTTTAGGTTAACCTCAAGGTCTAAGTTTAGAGTTGCTTTGAAATCATTGATTCCAATCAAATCTAAAGGTTATCTTGTATTTTTTACCATTGATTGAATGTTTATCACGATAATGATGGTGATATTGTTCATCAGCTGTCTATCATCGGGTCCATTGGAAAGCCTTTCCCATGGTAAAAGAAGCAATAACTTTAAAAACTTTCTTTAAAAGTTTTCGCGAATTCAAATCATTGAAATAATTTTAGATTCAACAATGTATTATGTTGATTACATTGACATTTCAATTCAATAGAACACAATTATCTTATTAACTATAAACATAAGATGATTATCGTCAGTTGAGTGTCAAGAGACTTCCAGTGATTGTTATCGATTCTTCAAAATAGAAGCAATTAGTTAATCATCGACAATCATTTACGTTTAAAATGCTAATTCTCTATGAGATTTATTTCTTTTTTTTTCATTTTCTAAATTAACTCAATCAAGATCTAAGATGATCTTTGAGCGCGTGGCTCTTATCCTTTCCTCTATCATCCAAGACAATGTTTCCATCATAATCTTTATCCTCATGATGATAATCATCATTAGTCTCTCTCACTCATTTTCTTTCTTCTTTTTATTTTCCTCTTCATCACTTTCTATTATTATCATTTCCATCCTCATCTTTTTTCCATTGGTTCCTTTTATTTCCTTCCTTTAATTTTCACCAATTCATCATCATCTTTATCCCGCCATTCAATGATACTCTTAATCCTATGGGATTTTTTGTATTTGCTAATATAACCATAAGTGATTGAGTGAGTGAGTAAGATGATCATCAATCTGTTAATCATCATCATTATCACTTGTATATCATGTGTATCACCAAGCCAATTAAATAGCAAACATGGTGAAAATCAATCACCATGATTTCTGGATCATCATGAGCCATTTACTTTGATTTCAATCAGTCTGCTTCAGATTCAACTCTTTAAACAATTGATAAACTTTCAACTAAAACAATTAACTGCTAATTATCATCATCGTCATCATTATAATGATCCTGGTTTTTTAATAGTAACTCAGTTAATCAGGACCATCAGTTTCATGATAAAATGAAAACTTGAAGACTTCCATCAACCTATGAGAATCTATAAAATGGATGATAAAGAAAAGAAAAAAAAAGTTCTATCTCGAACTGAATCTTAAAAGTTCTGAAAACTTTTTTTTCTCCTTCCCAACTCATGGTAGCTCTCATGTTCTTTGCAATTAAGTTAATACCTTTGCTCTCAAACTCTGTATTAGAATCACAAATTGTTGAAAACTTTACTCAATTATAATTCTGATAATTATAATGATAGAATCGAAAGTGTATGAAAAAAGTTTTTCAGAAAAAAATTCGAAAATTGAAAAAAAAACTCTATCCCTTGAGGTTGAGTCTCTTTCTCATTATTATTTTTACCTTCAAACTTTCAGACATTTGATTTTTAATCCTCTTCTCAATGTACATCATAAGGTGTATTCGTTACGATTATTGATTAATCCTTGATTACTGTTAATTGGTTACTATATTAGTGACAAATTAGTTTAACCAGAAATCTAATCCTAAAAATAATCGCCCAATAAATAAAGCGATAATTGTAATAAATACATTAAAAAATCCACATTCATCTTGATTATTATCCTTATCTTAATCATAAGAAAATTGTATCAAATTTGCTTAGTCAATCAACTAATCAGCAATTTAAATGATAACTAATAACCATTGATCTATATAATGATGATGAGTATCATCATTTTTGAGATGAACAACAATTAACTTAATCATTAAGAAGCAAAAATTGAAAGATGTACAAACAGCAAAACCGGATAAAAGAATCAAATCCTCATGAGATTAAGATGATGATCAAAATGAAGATGAAGATGGTGATGATTTTTTCCAATAACCGTGAATGAATAATGTCTTTGGTATTTTTTGTTATTTATTCTTTGGATTCTGAGAAATTGGATAAGTTTTGATTCAATGTTGATATTATTACAAATGTTAGGAATAGAGTTGATCAAAAATCTAAGCCTGAAACATTTTCCATGATTCCCATGGAGATTGTCAAAATTTTCTTGAGTAATATTAGCACTTGAATAGGGTTCTGAAATTAACAGAGATAAATATTCACTGTGAGTAATATAATTTTTATGTGTGTTAAATTTGAAATCAATGAAACAATTTCATTCACGTTCATCAGATTTATCATGAAAATGAGAAAACAAAATCAAGATAAATAATAATAATATGCAAATTGATCTAATCGATTGGTAATATTGAACTGAAAAGTGGATTGGTTGAGTGATGGAGATGATAAAGATTATCTTTATGATAAATGATTGATGAAAAGTTTCATCTTCTTCCAATCATCATCATTTTCTCTCTGTTCATTATTCCATCGACGAAAAAATAAATTTAGAACATTTTCTTCTCTCTCTCTCTCTCTCTCTCTCTCTCTCCCCGGTTCTCGAATTTCCGTCAATTTTCATATATCACCATGAGATTCAATTCGTTTACCATGACAAATATTAGCTTTTCAATGTTATCTCTCAATCAACTTTTCGTATGAAAAAGTAGGTGGAGACGGAAGAGGAACCTCATCCTCAGATTTTTCATCAATTCATCAGATGATGAAATAAAATCAATTCCAATTCTGATTCTTAAAGTTTTTTTCTCATCTCCTGGTTACTTGAAGGTATCTCATGAGTTTGATGATTTATTTGCAATCAAAACTAGATTAGTTTTTAGTGAGTACAAAAATACTTCTAATTATCATTAACTAATTAAAATCTAATTATAATAATGATGATTTAATTGACTTATTGTTTTTTTTCATCATAATAATAAGCTTATACTTTTAATCACTCAAAGTTTTGATATCATTACAAATGTAGACTTTACTTTTATCTTAACTTTATAGTTGCTGATTTGAATTGCAATATTAAATTAATATAATCAAAGTAATTATCATGATCATATCAACTGAAATACTTAATTGTAATTTGAACTTATCATGATTAAGTAGCTGGGAGTGACTGGGAGTTGTAATAATAGTAAAAGTATGAAATGAATGATTCAAGTTGATGAAGTTTAGATGTTTCAGAAATTAAGTTTATTAATGATGAGACAATTTATTAATCATCCGAATCTCTGATTATGATAGTAAATGGTGGGACATTAAAATAGATTGAGCTTAGAGTTTGTAATTCTAAATTGATATTGGAGTTCCAACTAATACTTTTTGTTCTGTATCCTTGTTAACCTTCTTTGCAAAAAGTTCTGAAATCCAATTCTTAACATCTACCCCTCTCATTCCCATGATATTTATTATCATTGTAACCATTATCTTGGTTACAATGTTAAAGTGATTTATGATTATATTGTTTTTTCTTCATGATGATTATGATCACCATAAATGGAATAGAATATCTCTGGGTCTGAATTTTGTTCAGATAAAATATGAGACTTGCAATCTTTGAGTTGTTCAGATATTGCAACTTTATCTTCATCATTTTTTCGTCATATTTCTATCAACAGGCAATTCTGATCAGATATCTCAGTTTTTGTATCATCAGTTTGTTTATTGTGTGTCCAGTTGGTTTATATAAATTGACAGCATATTGGATCTAAAAGTATGTTCATGATCGAAAGGAAGATGTCTCTTTCATGTATCCCTCGGTAGTCAAATGCAATAGAAAATCTATCATATTGACTTAGAACTCATGAGGAGAGAGAAAACTGAAATTCGAATTTTTTATCCTCAGAATAATCTCTTTGCCACTCTTACAATTATCATCTCAATCATCACAGACAGAGTTACATTCAAATTACTGAAATTGAAATTATCTTTCAATCGCTGCATTGATTCATTACTTTCATGATGAATCTTGCATTGAATTTTGAGCAGAAGTTCAAATCGATATAAAAATTCTCATTTTATCGTACATTTTTCATCTTCTATATGACTACCTCAACTTGATGGTGATTAACGTAATTCCTCGATGAATAGAGATGAGATGGAAATTGAAGATTGGGGTTATTCAGGTTATCGGGTCGAACTTATGATTGTGATTCAAATTGAAGGGAAAGAAAATAGTTGAAATTAATCAAGCACAGTGAGCTATAGAGTGATAAGAAAAGAATGTGCATGGGTATAGGCGAACAAGGGCATTTCGCTAAAAATTTAAAATGAAAACTGATTAATCGTTAATATAATGCCATTCAAACCGATTATATTACTTAATACTTGAAGTCCGAGTCGATAGTTGTCTGAAATAAAATTTAAACACATTATTAATTTTAACATGAGAAGGGAATATCATCCCAACTGAACTAGTAAAATACCGATATCGAAAAAGTAACTTACAATTGTAATTGTTGACATTTTTCTTCAGTCAAAAATTAAACTTGAACTTAAACCTTTGAGAAGAAAAATTAAAATTAGCTCAGCAATAATGAAACAAATGAAAAAGTAGTATGTAAGTGTACCCCTTAAAAGCAGGTACCCCTTAAATGCAGATATTTGCTCACCTTATGCTAATTATTAAATGGTAAATTTTTACATTTCCTTTTCCTTTAAATGTAATTAAAATGATTCAGGTGAAGAGACAAAAAAGGAAAAAAACATTAAATTAGCGTATTAATTGTTTTCATTTAATGGGAGCAAAGCCGTTTGGTTAACCACGTTCAGTCAACATTAAAAACAAATGGAAAATTATATCTGTTAATGTTTAATCATCATGGAAGATGTAAAAGAAGATTTGCTTATTCAGCTTGAATGAAAAAATAGTATAAAAAGAAAGAGAAGAAAGTTCCAAATTATCAGTCAACTATACCACTTACATCATAACTATTGAGTTCGGTTAATCTTGGGAGATCTTCTTCAATCGTTCAAATCAGGATCTCAACCTTTAGATCATCTTGATAAGGCTATAGTGTTTATCTGTTTGGGTATTCGGCTTTGGATCATCTTGTTAAGGTTCCAGGGTTACAGGCGAGAACAAAATTTTAACTTATTGAATATTCAATCGATTAATTGTTGACAATTGATTCCAATTTTGAACTTGAACTTGAACTCGAAATATTTGTTACGTGAACAATTCCAAAACAAAACTCGATTGATTTCGATAATCAACTATAACGATCAACGATAATTTTTCAACACAATTGAAACTTAACTTGATCAGTTTCCAGACAAAATTACAATTAAATTAAATAAAGGATTATTAACGTCAAACAATCTAAACGTTATCCAAAAAGAAGAATATTAAATTTCATTATTGCAACCAAATAATTAATCTTATCCTTTAAAATCTTCATTTTAATTTACGATTTTTCATTTTTAAAAATTAAAAATGTTAATAATAAATTGATAATGACCGAAGCCTTTCATTTATTTATCAGTATTTATTGTAAATCATAAAAGACTGAGAAATCAACAAAATAAAAATATTACCTGCGATGAGAAGAGAAAGAGACTAATAGAGAGAGAGAAGTAGAGAGAAAAAGAGAGAGAATTTAGTTATAATTTGTTGGTTTAAATCCAAAAATGTATTATAAAAACAGAATAGTCAATATTCACAATCTAGAAAACTTATTTAGGTAAATTTATTATTTAAGATTATTAAAATAAAAGAGACTACAATTACATTGAATTGGACACCATCAAGGTGCCAACTCAACTGGTTCACCAAAATGGTGGATTAGAGGAAAAGGAAGAGAGAGAAGGGGTAAAATTGTAGGGTAAGACAAGGTGATTTGGCCAGGTACTAAACCAGTTTTAGTACCTGGCCAAAGTTGTTATTACATCATCCTCGTAAAGTCCCTTTTACGAGCAGAATTGTTCAAACGATTCGGTAGATTTCCATATCGATATCTAAAGCTGCTGCCGTACAAGCAATGGAAAGTCATTACGGGAATGATCTCAATTGTCTTCCTTATACATTAAAGAAGTAAGTTATTAACTTTTCAATTTTTACGATTTTTGTATTTTCTCATCTTTTTGTCAGTTCTTAAAACTGTCAGTTTTTTCTTGTTTTATTACATGAATTATGACAAATAGTCTCATTAAGAAGTTTCTTCTAACTTCGTCCATGGATGATCGACGTAGTGAAAATCCAGGAAGACCATACGAAGTTACAACCCCTGAAGTGTTAGACAAGGAGGAAGCTCACTTTGACGAAAATCCAACGGACTCAATACGCCGAACAGCTCAGATTCTTGGATTAAACCGTGAATCTTTACGAGTTATGTTGAAAAAATTTCTTAATTTCCACCCATACAAAATATCGGTGCATCAAAAGTTAACGGAAGCTCATAAGGCGAAACGAGTTGACTTTTCAAAAAAAGTTTATGATGCTATTGAGAATGAGTCACTAGGTGTTCAAAAAATAATTTTCAGAGATGAAGCTCACTTTGATTTGACTGGATATGTCAATAAACAAAATATGCGATTTTGGGCTATAGAGAACCCATACTATACACAAAACACAACGGCTCATCCAATAAGGCTAACAGCATGTGCTGCCATCTCTCGGAAAGCTATCTACCTCACATCTTTCACAGAAACTGTCACAGGAGAATTTTATAAGCAGATATTGATAAGACGGTTTTACCCATGGTTAACTCGAGCCACAATTACAGCTGATTCATGGTTCATGCAGTATGGTACTACTCCACATCGAACACACGATGTGTTTGAAACCTGGCCACCAAGTTTGAAGGCCGTGTTATTGGTCTTGGATACCCAGCGTTTCAAGGGGGCGGAATAGAATGGCCACCTTATAGCCCAGACTCAAACCCATATGACTTTTTTCGATGGGATTATCTAACGGATAGAGTGCATCAACGAAACCCAAAAGACCTAAATCAACACGAATCAGCCATTAAAAATGAAGTTGCAAACATCGACGATGAGATACTAAATCGTGTTTACATAGGCTTCCTTCGTCGCCTGGAGGCGAGTAATCAATCAGGTGGAGGGCACTTTGAAAATATTTATGCATAATTTTGAAGTGTCTTCTTCAATTTCAGACATGAAAAATAAATTTCTGTCAAGTAATTACGAAAATATAAAAAGTTTTAAAAAAACAAGGTATTATTTGTCACCCAGTAGTTCTTTGTGGTGATTGTTCTAGAGTAGCTAATAATAACAACTGTATTCGAGGATCCCGAGAATGTTCAAATTGTTTTGAGGGACATCGTTCTGATACACTGTATTGCGCAAAGTTTATAAATGAATTAATTCATTGTTTGGGCATTTACAATTACAATTTCGTAACATTTCTTCTTGATGTCGTTTGGAAATCTCCTTCTTATGCATGAATAGCTTTCCACCTCTCACGTGTTACCTGGTTGATCTGATTTGATTATTTTGTCGAAGATGCAGAAGATGAGAGACAAGAAAATCTTCCTCACTTCCAATATATTGGCCAATTCTCGGCCATTTTTTCTTTATGAAATCGTTGTAGATGTTACTCAACTGTTTTACCAAATAAGTACTGTTTTAATCAGCGTATTTAAATTGTGTACGTGGTTAATTGGCACCCTTACGGGGAGAAATTTTACATTGTTTTATTTTTTTAATAAGTGTGAAGTTAATTAAATTAAGTTAAATTAGTTAATAATCTGTACACCTTTGTATAGGTTTTCATTTGCCTGCTTTGAATAGATTCTTTTGTTCAATTAAAACCTTTTGGAAAGGTTAATATGAAAACTTTATCTACCTATTTTTATAGGTAATTCTGTACTAATTAAAAGCCTTTTGGAAAGGTAAAGAGTGAATCTTAACATACCTATTTTGAATAGGTAGTTGAAACTAAATAGAGCATTTTAGAAAGGTTGAAAAAAGTCCACCACTTAAATTTCGGTACCCTGGTGAGTTGGAATTCAACCTGTACAAACAAAATCTACCTTATTTAAACCAATAAAAGAATTTCATTCAATTGATTTTCAAAGGAGGAAAACAAACCAAAAAGATAAATATATCTATGGATTAAATACGTCATGCCTCGCATTGACCATGAATATCATGGTCATCATTAATTGTCACGATATGATATCGATTATTAGAATATTCTGCAAGTTCTTCGTTATACATTGTATCAATGTTATATACATTGTATTGTTAATTCAGTCCCCATTCCCTCTTCCCTTAATCAACATGAAACCTTAAAGTTTATATTCATAACATTATTTAATTGTTTATAATAATTGTGATTAGTTAATGATTATTGTTAATATTGTTTAACATCTAATTATGAATTAAGAAACTTCCTTTCATATGGCGACCTACAATTGATGAAACTCTTAAACAATTGTCCAGTGAAGGGCAGAGAAAGAGAAAATCATTGTAGCATCTGCTTCAGGCATAGTCACTCTGAACAAAACTGTAATTTCTGTGCCGCTTGCCTCGAAGGTGACCACCTAATAGGTACTTGTCCTTGGCTCAAGAGATATCGTACTGATCAACCAAGAGTCAACCTAGTAATCTCTGGTAAAAAAACGTTAAGACTATCGACAAAAAGACAGAAAAGATCATCCGATTTTCTGAAAAAGTATGGGCGTTCTCGATTTCAATGTTTTGGATAAGCTTAACCCTATTGGGTGATCCAAAGAAGAATTTGCCCATTGATAGTGAAGGATCTCTCTCCAAGGATGGAAAAGCTCAATTAGTTGTCCTCGCTGCTTGGTTCTCCAGTGCTTCCTAAGGTGCTCAAGTTATTTATAGTGATTTCGTTAAAAACGATGATGTTAATTACCTTACAACTCCATTATCAATCGTCCAAGCTCAACAAATAAGAAATGGTAGATCTCTGGAGGAGATTAAAAAGAATATCCTTCTGGCCTGCGCAGATAAAAGAGTCCTGATATTTGACTCACATGATAAAGAGCTTCAAAAAATTGGAATCACATCGGCTGATTTAAGGGAATGGAAAATTGAGGTGGTAAATATCCAACACCTGTTTGGTGGCTCGGCGTCATTGAAATTGGTCAAATTCTATTTTCCATCTTCACAAGGGTTAAAAAGAGATGGTCGATCAACAAATAAGAAAAGGAAAACTAAATCCATCTTCAAATTACCTCCAATGGAAGCACCGACTGAAGGAGATTGGAATGCTCCTTTACCATTCGAAGGGTCTACTCAAAAATAAGCTGACGGAAATGTAATGATATTGGATAGATAGATAATCTAGTTAGATAATTGTTACCAACCGATCTGTAGTAAAAAAACAAAATTCTTGAAAACTTATCAGTTGTCATGATGACTTGATAATCGCAAGTAATTGTATTAGAAAAAAGAGAATTAAATTAGTAATGATTATGTATTAATCAGTGATGTCTCATTTTTTTATTCATTTAATTGTTATAAATATTTACGTTAATTGTTAATTGGTCGGAAATTAACCAACACTGGCTATCAATAAATTAAGAGAATAAACACGTTTGTTGTAACAAGAAAGGTGGACATTTTTATTTCAAAACATCTCTAGTGATGAAGACCTAAGACTCTACATCCACAGCTTTAATATCTCTGGTTTAGCTCCCTGTGTTGGTAATGATGCTTCGCGATTTTTTAAACCCTTAAATCGTGCCAACGTTTTTGATTTCGGTATGAAAATTGCTTTAACACTCACAGGGGCAAAACTTCAAAGATGGGATAACTTTTTGTTCTTCTTTTCAAAAAAACCTTCAGTTGACCTCTAGATAGGTTGACCTTCAGTCCTGATATGTATCTGTACGATGTTTAATCTTTTCAAACTCACTGGTTTTTGACTTAAAACTAAAAACCTTCGTAAAATGAAGTTGAATAGCCCTGTATTACGACTTATTATGAGAAATAGTTTCTGATCTATGCAAGATGATCCAAATGATTGAATTAGAGCCAACACCTTCTCAGTCAGATCACATCGCGCTCTTTTCAACATTATCAATGCCAGCAACAAGTGCGAAATTAAAGGTCAATTTACACAGAAAAAAGTCACTGACAGGAAAAATATTTGGGGATTTGAGAGTGCAGACGGCGAGAGAAAATATTTTGCGTAAAATGAACCAAAGAAAAGAATGAAAACATTTCTTGTTTGTTTCTTTGCTTGCTCACAATAATAAACAAATAATTTTAATCACAATTTAAATTTCAAAACAAAAAAACGTTGCCGTAGATTATTCACAAAAAAACGCCTTTTAGGGACAATTATTTAATCAAATAAATATTTAATTGATTTGAATTCAACAACCCAAAATCATCATCATTTAATCGGGATTCAGTTAATCGGGCTTGGTGAAATAAATTTTAGTCTTAACTCGGAATCAGGCTGATCTCACGATAGTTTATCATAGCTTTTAATTACAATTGGTTGATGAATATAGGCCTTAATCATGTTTAAGTTAATCACCGTTGACAAAAAGCAAGTTAATCATAAGATTTAGCAAGATTTCATAGACGCGGAGATAATCAAATGAAGATTAATATCTGATTGATTTAGTTAATTAGATGATGACAAAAATTTGCTGAGTGGACAAATCATCAAACTTAAGTTGTTAAACTTATTAAATTATCATTAATCAATCAATTAACTCGACGAGTCAATTTACCTATTGATTTAATCACATTAGATAATAAAAAATTTCTTCTACTTTTACTAGAAAATCTGAATCTCATCAAAAATGAATTAACAAATAGAAAAAATTAAACCATGGACATGCTGAAAAATAGCAATTTAGATAATCATCTTAATCAATATCCAGGTAAACATTCATATTACTATTCAACTAGTTGATTTGCTTATTGGAAAATATTGAACCTTTATTATTACTTTTATTTCATGTTGATCTTGAGATGATAATTTTCATAAAGATGATGGATTCAGATTCAGCCGATAATCGGGATTATGATGATCAGTTAACAGCAATGTCTGTCAAATAGTTTACAATCAACAAATAACCTGTAACTAAATATTATCGTTAATATAATGAATCTGAAATATCAAGTAACCGTCAAGAAGTTAAAACAATTTTTAGGTTTTTTTTAGGTTCAAATCCTGTTTTCTAAATGAGCAATAAGATGATGATAATAGTGAATATGATGAGGATGAGGATGCTGCTTATGATGATTATGATGATATTTGGATGGTTTTTAGATGATGATGATTTCTGAAATAAAAGTGAAAAGCTGTCAAGATGACTCTTCCATTTGTTTCAACCATCATCATCATCATCATCTTCATCTTTATTTTACTTATGATAATCTTGAAAACCGGATTAAATCATATCGTCATCATTTAAATCCTCTGACTATTTGTCTCTCAATCTTATCATCTTATCATGAATAATATCAGAATCCTCAGTAGAAGACAAAACAAGACAAACATATCAAATGAACATGTAGGTAGAGATGAGATAAACTTTTCTTTTCCAATTACGAGAAGAAGAAAAAACAATTATCATTATTTAGAGAGAGAGAGAGAGAGAAAATTTTATCCTGAACATCATCACCATGGAATTCATCATGTTCATCTTCTAGTAGATGATAAATGATAACCTTGGCTCCCACTTTCTTTTTCTCTTTCAGTTGCATCAGAAATAAAAAAGATGAAGTAGAAATCGAATAGAGAAAAAAAGTTTTCTTTTTTGAGAAAATTGTTCATTTCTATTTTAAGATTATTTTCCAATCTAATGTGATTATTGTTATCGTTTTGAGTGAACAATTTAGTAAACCACCTTAGGAGGCTACTGATTGTTACCATAACCAATTGTAATTACAAACAATTTGAATTGTTTATTATTAGTGTTAAACATGATTAGCATTTGATATTTGGGTCAATTGTGATTATTATCAATAAAAACCAATGAGATTGTTGTTAAATCATCAACAATAATCATTATCATAAATGTTCATCATTAACAAATTGTGAATATTATTATAACAATTATACAAAAAGAGGCCATTGATTAATAACTAGGTCGTTATCATTAAATTATTTACAATTAACCAGTTTAATTTAACATCATATAATTAGAAACATTATTTATCAATAGGGAGTCTTAATCATTATCACTTTGGCTAAATCATAACAATTAACTGGATGTTTTTTTTATTGATACATGTACTTGTATTGCAAATTATGGTTTATGATTACTGTTAATTGTTACTGATCTGATTTACCAAATTAAAATTACAATCAAGGTTAATCATATTTGTCATGTTAATTTTTGACTTATGATCATCTTAATTGTTTGATTACCTAAATTGTTATCATAAAATCGTGATTATTATTTAATTTAATTGCATCAACTGTGAACACTTTTTTTTGTTAATTAATTGTGATTCTTAATTTAGTTTTTACATTTCTTTTTTTGCCAAAATTTTTCATCGTTAATCATCACAATTAACAATTTTCATGATGATTGATTATATTCAGTTAGCTGATTTAATTTTAACCCGAAAAAAAGTTAATTGATTCAAATGATTAACTTATAATCAACGATTAAATTGTCAAAGAGTTAGCCAAATTAACTGATTTAGTTGATTTATTTAATTTGATTTGAAAAAAAAGATTTTTTTGTTATGATTATGGCAATCTAAATGATTAATCAATTGTTGCGTTAATTGTTATCATTAAAGACAAAATTATGATTAGTGTTTGTCATTAACTTGAAGTTTTTTTGCTCGAATATAAAAAAGTTAATTTAATTAAAGGAAATTAATGACTAACTTGATAATCGTAGCTTAATCAACTCTCAACAATTTATAAATTGTTGTGATTCATCATAATTACATGGGAAGAGAAGAAAAATTAATTAATTAATTATTAATATTAAGAAAGAGTTAATTAATTGCAATCAAAATTAAGAATCAACAACAAGGAGAAAAAGTTTTTCATAACTTTATCAAAGAAAATTGAAACATTAATTATCGATTGTAATCACAATTAACTGATTCAATTTGGATTAAGTTTATCGAAGATCTTAAAATAACTTTCAATTAATTCATTAATTGTAACAATTATTGACAATTGTAGCAATTAAATTGATTGTGATTGGATTACACTATAAAGAGAGATGAAAACTAATGATGATTTATTTGATTAAATGTATTAATCAAGTGGGCGATGATGATGATGATACTACTGATCAAATTGTTGATCAACTTGATTTTTGATAATCATGATGATTAACAACACACAGTAGCTGATATTTAGAGGCATTGAATAGCCTCCAGGTAATTAAATTAAATTGCAAAACTGAAAAAAATCAATGCAATCAAATGAATAAAATCAAATTGAAAACTTTTCCTAATCATGATCAATATTATCGACTAATTTTTTGATTGAATGAGTTCATTTTTTTAATCAAAATTAATCAAATGTATTATAAACCATAATAATTGATAAAATTCACCAGAAACAATCATAACAATTAACCAATTCAGTTACGATTTACCATAGAGACTAAAAATAAAACTTTTTGTAAGAAGAAAGAAAAATAATCAAGTTAATTTACAATTTAAATTACCACCATTTGTCATAATCCATAAGGTAAACGATTTAAATCAGTAATTGATTGTAACAATTTATTCATTGATCAGGATTGACTGAAATTACTTCCTGTATTTTAATAGTATTGAATACGTTTTTTCAATCGCCAAGTAATTTAATCTTGATTATGATCAGTTCATTTTTACATGATAAATTAGATTGCAATTGAAAGAGGAGCTCATGATGATAAGGATGATAAAGAAGATAAAATTCTCAGATAATAATAATAATAATAAGATGATAACAATGATGATGATGATAAGTTGTAACTCGTTTTCGCTTATCTTTGTATTGAGCATTTTTCTTGTTGTTAAAAATTATTTTTATTACCTTTTATTGTAGTATTTTACTATTATGATTACCTGTTATTTTTTTCTGTTACTGAATGACCTCAGGTCAAACAAGGTCAAGACAACAAGATAAATACACAAGACGTAATCTTATCCCAGGACTTTGGCCCAGATTGAAAGGTTAACATTGTTCAATGTGAACGTAAACTTTTACCTCGGTTAACCTCTAGATACTTTTGTTGATGATAATAAATGATTCTGATGATTAAGTTACTTGTAGTTATGATAAATCAACTAGAAAAACGCTCATGTATTGAAATTTTATATTATATTACCTCGAGTTTTTTCATTCATTCACATGATGCGAATTAGACTAACTTTTAAATTTGAAAATTTCATTCGAATTGATTTTTAAACCAGTTCCTAAGGGTTTCGATTTACTCGGC
The DNA here is from genome assembly GCF_014898815.1 of Panonychus citri. NCBI lineage: Eukaryota > Metazoa > Arthropoda > Arachnida > Trombidiformes > Tetranychidae > Panonychus > Panonychus citri. The sequence goes on along the minus strand of NW_026515543.1, from coordinate 1,618,980 downwards.
GTTCTTTATATCCTTTGTAACCTTTCAGTGAATATCGCTGGCACTAAAACCCTATCATGGCCAAAGTTTGAGTTTTTCATTAAACAACAAAAGTGTTTTGAATACGTTTTTCTCCCCTTGATCAAAAGAGATATTATTTATGAAATATCATCCGAGGATTATTCACAGAACTGGCGATGAGTTTGAAGCTCATTGTAACTGCAGGTCATAAAATATTTCGTTGAAAATCTCAGAAAATTCATCTCAACAGTTGAGAACACTAATAAAAACTGAAGACTTGACACCAGTGTTTTCGAATAGACTCTTACATGCAATTACCTTCGAATGACCTTGATCTTTTATAGCAGAAGTATCGCTCAGACTCATATCATTCGAGTCTTGAATCTTCAGGACTTATAGTCATCGAGAAAATTGCAAAAAATCTCGATGGAAATGCCTGAAAAGCCCTGTAGTATTCTGAAATTTTCAGCTGTGATTTTGCTAGCAAAAAGTTTTTCTTTTCTTCTCTTTCTAAATTGGACTAGATATGAAGTTAATTGTATGTTACGACTTCATGGTGATTTTCATGACGATTTGAACTTTTATTTTTACTCTGAAACTTTTATTTGTCTTCTCATTTTTTTTGTACAAAATGTATTAAATTTTCGTGGCAAACACTATGGTCAGTTTGTTAGTCCATTAAGATCAAGTTACAATAAATAATGTGAATTCTGTTTCTCTTCATCTTGGAATCCATTTCCTTTTAAATTGCTCGAAAATATTGTCCAGAACTTTCTTTTTATTCGTTTTTTATGAGAAAAATATCAGTTTCTCTTTTCATGGAAATAAAAAAGTTTCTGTTCAATATGTTTTGTTATTCTAACGATACTTTGTATAGTTGAATGTATTTAGTTTCTTAATCAGTGATTTCCATGGTTGTTATCATGATATGGATTCAAAATCATGGTGATCAAGAAGTAATAACAATTCTAAATGAGTGAATTTCCATCATAAATGTAATAGTATTTTGTATTTTCCTAGTTAACTTTTATCAATGATTCTTGATTGTTGTAATACTAATGATAATCGTAACGATAATTTCATTCATTGATTCAGAATTATCATCATCATTGCCATGAAAAAACATGATAATATTTCATTCTGATTCTGATGAACCCTGAAAAGCAAGAACTCATTATCTTTTTCATAATCTACAATCATTATAAATATTTCATACTTTAGTAATGATTCTGATGATTATGATTATCAATGCTTAATGATAATCAACAATAACTAATCATTGATTATCAAGATAATCGTTACCATGAGTCTGATTAAACTCTGAACAATCAACGAAAATGAAAAGTTACTTTCAGACGATTTTTTCTATTGATTCCAATCAAATTGAGTTAATTGCTTCCAATCTAATAATTGTGATTAATGAATCAATAACAAGAGAGAGAGAGAAAGAGAAACCCAATTAACTCTATCAAAATTAGAATCAATTTCATCACATCGATATTGAGGTTGATGGAAAACAATTTTTCCATCAACTTTCACATAAACTTGACCATCTACTTAACTGACCATATGCTGGTCAGTCTCAGGTATTTTCGAAGCACCTTTTTTATATACTTATCATTATCTTCCAGGTAAACATATGCTTTTGTTACCTGTATTTACCTTGAGGCTAAAGAGGAAAGTTTTTTTTTCCATGAGAATTTTTTTCTTCGTCAACAAAGTTAATTGTTGATTAAACTTTTCTCTTGTTCATGATTAGGTCTCAATTTAATAATCTTCATTAATTGTCACTTAAATTGGACAAATTTCTATATGATGATAGATTAACTGTTTCTCTAGTTTCAATTAACTGAACGTAAATTAAATCAACCAAATTAATCAAATTTTATTGTTATTAAATCAATTGTATCACATAATCGTTATTGATACACTGATGTTGCTTGATCACAATCATGACAATTAATCAATTTAAATTGTTTGAATGAATTAATCATTCATCTTTGATTATCATCATCATCAACAACATTTTATTATTGTTGTAACAATTTAATGTAACTGAATTAAATTGTTTTCATCTTATGAACCATGTTTATCATTTGACAATTAAATTAATCATGTTTGAATTAAACTTAAGCTGACAGTTAACACTTGCTTGTATCATTTATCAATTGTAAACAATTAACGGCAACAATTAACACAGAGGTAAGATACAAATGGTTGCCAAAAACTTTTAATTGTTACAATTTAAAAGTATTAATATTTATCTTTCTGGCAATCATTCAAATTTAAATGTATCGGGTTATGGGTTAGTTAGCTAATTGTGTTCATCATATTTAATTAACTTGATCGTCAAGTTAAATTGCTTGTAAATTTTACCTTGTTAATCAGATTAAAATCAACAATTAGTTGTTGATTTTTTTTTCGTTTCTTGAAAGGATTTGATGTTGATTAATGAACACAATTAATTGTAGCCCTTGTTTAACATTGATAATCAATTAATTATCTCATTATTAATATGATAATAATCACTGAGAGTAAGTGTATCTAATTACCTTTTGCTAACAATCAACAATTAAAACCGTTAATTAATGTAGGAAAAAATTAAGATTAAAATTAATTTGATTGAAGTTTGAAGACTTTTTTTTTTACTAATAACATGTTATCCAAATTGTAACAATCAACTAATCAGTGTCAATGGTGTAATGGAAATCATTTTAACCTTGATCAGCAATTAAAAGCTTAAGATGATAAAAGATGAAGATAAGAAAGGGGAGGATGATAAGGGAAGATAATAAAGAGAAAAATTCGACAAGAAAAAAAAGTTCTAATCTTTTTATTTTCGCATCACCTGTTGAGCGAAAGGAAAGCAAACGTTTGCCTGGGGCTATTTTGAGATTTTACAAGAATTGATAGGCTGGGAGGAGAGGAAGAGAAGATGATGATGAAGAAGATGCTGATGGAAGATAAAAAGTTGTAAAGGAAAGAAAAAGTTTCATCTTTCTCATTATTTTTTTGCCCAATTTTGCGAAAGTCAAAACTTTTTTAACTTCATTTTCTTGGCTTAACCTACAAATCTCAATATCAACTGGTCAGTCTTTTATTAACGTAGACTGGACAATAGTATTGAATGAAATACAATAGATTTTACAAAGTGAAAGGTCAACCATCAATACTGACCAAATGGACTTGACCACACCTTTAATAGTTGTAGCATTTAGTAAATATTGGCTGATTGTTATTAACCAAATTCGGTCCGAATGATGTAAACTAAAAAGGTCTGGATCATTTGTCGATTGATTTAGTTTAATCAATTCAGGCTAATTATTGGGTTGGAATTGTTGAGTTATGGTCAATTGGGAATCACAGTTAGCTAAATTGTTCCAGTTTTAACTAATTGGATGAAAGGACAGACTTTGTTTCCACTCACTAAATGTTGTATTCTAGTTTTCATCTTGATCTTTTCATCTTCATGTTTGAAGTGTTAGCTCATGAATATAAAGATTATACTGATCAATGTGTCAACTATCATGGTGATGATGATGATGATGATGGCGGAAGATAAAAATGCCAATAAAACCAACAACAATGTAATTTTGATTGGGTACAATTTAAATCAAGTTAACGATTGAATCAAATGAATGAGAAAACATTAATATCATGATGTATTCATGATTTTCAGGTTCCATTACAAGATATTCATGTTGGTTCATTCAGTTATATTTGTAACCATAATATGAAACATGCTCTTCTGTCTGGACTCAGGAACCATGAACTTTTATTGATCAGAATGATTTTCACCTGAAATCGAAACTGTGAAGGAAAAAAAATATCATTTCTATTTCATATGTAATATTATTGTTAATCACGATTCTTTGGATATTACATTTCTGAATAAAAGTTCATGAATATTACATGGGAAAAGACAAGGGAAGGATAACTGAATATGATTGGAAAATATTATATTCAACACATTATTTTGATTCCAAAGGGGTTTTATTATTTACTGATTGTTGTTCAATTTGTTTCAATCAATAACAATAATAATGTTCATCTTCATTATCACCTCGAAATCATCAGCATAACTATCATGTTATTCAATTTCATAACTTTTCCCAGTAATTCAAACATTCTGATAATCATGATCATCATCATCATTTATGATTCTGATGATTCCCAAAGGCAACTAAGTTTATCTGAATACATAACTGTATTTACCTTAGTAATGAGCATTGAATCATATTGATGATGAAGATGAAGATGAAGGTTAAGATGGACAATGAATATTGAATTGAATGGTGGAATGATTTTATAAGGATGAACAAAAGGAAATTGTTCACTCATTTCATCTTCATCTTGATTACATGTTATAATTTTAATCACATAAATAACGGTAAATGATGATGAGAGATGAATGTTGGTCAAGGTGAAGAATCACAAGTCTGTGAAGTGTGTAAACAAAGTAAGTGTTCAAGACAACGATCAGATAAAGATGACAAAATGGATGAGGATGCGATTTGAAATCTAATAAACAGACAATTGGATTGAGATTTTTAAACTGTTTTCCTTTTTAATATTACACCTTCATCTCTTCATATCTTCATATCTTCATCATAATCAACATCAGCATCTTCATCATGAATAACCGAGTTTCATAAGAGTCGACAAGAAAATTTAAATATTATCATGATAATGAGGAGATAAAGGTGGAGATGATAATGAGGATAAAGATGATCCTTTCTACCTGGTGATATACTGGTTCTAAATAAGATTTTACAGTTTTTTTTGTTTGTTCACAAGAAACAAAAGAGACCAAAGTTAATCCATTTACAAGGAAATCAACATTTTTTTCATTCATTTAAAGTAAAAAAAATTTAGTTAACAACAACAATCAACTAAATTGTTTCCCAATCCTGGATCAATGAACTTAACAAGGTAACAAAGGGATCGCGTTGATTAAGGTAAATGATGAGGATGATCCTCAAGGAAAACAAAAAATTGATGATAAAGATTAAGATTATCTCAACTGTATGTTAACCAAACCTTGTTGTTAACCTTAAATAGTTAATTAAATATTACAATCAAGAGAAATCATTTTAAACACAGTTATCATTAAATAAACAATGTTGACAGGTTATTGGGTTGCTAGGGATGAGGATGCTAATCAAAAGGATGATAATACATTTGAAAGGATAAATTCAATAGTATTGATGATGAATTGAAGGCGTTGATATCAGAAAAGTTGATCAAATTAACTTGGCAATTAAATTAACTGAAATTTTTTTCTATCATATTAATCAAATTGTTACAAAACCCGTATTTAAAATGTCACTTTAATTGTGATTATCAACCATCATCATAATAATCATCAAGTTATTTTTGTTCTCAAAGTCTTATTCTGGTTAATTGTTGTATTATTACAATTGTTGTTTAGCTTTGCATGAGCCGATAATCAGTAATCAGGTTTATGTTTAATTGTTATAAACATGAAATTAAATTATATTTTTTATCTTTATGGTTAATCAGCATTATAATCAATCAATTTTTAATTGAATCTTTTAGTTCACGTTGATTAACTGATTCAAATGCATCTTCAGTTGTTTTTTTTTGTGCTCAGAAATTATTATAAAAGTTACAACTTGTTATTCAATTAACTATCTGGCAACAAGGTCAACAATCAACTGAGAAAAAGTTGATGATTGTTGATAATATGATTTAACTATCATCCATTGTTGACTTTTCCATCATCTTCTCATTGAAAAGATGATAAGAATGAAACTTTTCTACAAACATCATGTTGAGAATGAGAGGAAAAAAAATTCCGGTGACATAAGCCAAGAATTTTTGACAAAAATGATGAACAAGATGAAGATGAAAAGTTATCATCATATTTTCCTCTCATCCTCCTCCAACTCCATCTCTTTGCTTCCGCATCTTTAATCGAATAATTTTCTGCCTCTATTTTTTTCCTCCATTCCCATTGAAACATTTCTTTTTTGAATCTTTCTCTTCATTGCAAACTTAATAATCTTCCATCACCTTTTAAAATCTCACAAATTTAATCATCATCAGCACAATCATCTTCATCTCTGGTAGTATAGTAGTCAGTATCTTCCCTGATCTCTTCCCTCTTTCATTAGATTCCATGACTAACAAGAGTGAAAATAACTATTGATGTAAAAAGAAAACCGTAAACTTTAAACGGTAACATTTGAATTTATTTGCATTTGTAAACAAACAATCAACTAGCACAATCAGAAAAACGTATTAATCCAATATAGATGACTAATTGTTGCTTCAGTCTGCGCAAAAAAAACGTGAGATGAGCACAGAGATTAAATCAAACAGAAACAAAGTATCAAAATATGTACACTAAGGCAATGACCACACCCAAGGATTAACATCATTTCCAGCCTTTTACCACCCTAAGAGCTTTAATCATCTCCACCGTATACTATTTACCTGTAAAGAGGGAAAAGTGATAAAGTAAAATATTGACATTGTCAAGATTTTTTTACATCATCAGTTGATGTTTATACTCATTACAATATAAACAATATGATGATGAATGAAGATGAAGATGAAGATGCTGGAAGGAATGAGAAAAGAAACAGAAACGGTTCATTTCATCCCATCATCTTATTCTAAGAATTTTTTTCAATTCTCTCTCTCTCTCTCTTTTGTCTTCCTTCATCATCTTAACTTCAATTCCATTTCTTTTCATCTTCAATTCTGATGGGATGATAAAAGATGAGTAACTTATCCATTAAATTATCAAGCACAATGTAATAATAACATTGTCATGATAACAATGAATTTAGAATTCAAATCTGATATCGTAGTGGAAAAATAAAACTTTTTTTTAATGGATGAAAAACTTTCTCATCTTCATCTTGATTCTCATCATCATCATCATCATCATCTTATTGTTTCAATTAAATGTTCATCACCACGATATAATCATCACCATCCTGTTAATTATCATACATCAAGAATTAATAATGACAAACCATTTCACTTTTACTCATGAAGATAAAATAAAAAGTTCATTCAATACTCAGATCTCATGATGAAAACCTTGAATCATCATTGGTGTAACTGTAACTAATTAAATTAACGTAATAACAATCATTAACTGTATATATTAACATACACCTTACATTTGACCTACTAACAATTAACAGGAAGAGGTATAAGGTTATTAATCATTGTAATTATTATTTATTATCACAATTAAGAAAAAAAAATCGGTTAATCATAATTAATAATAGTGATCATTGATTGTAACAATTACAGAATCAAAATATAAACTAAAAGTAACTGTTATTGTTATTAAATCAACCAAGATATTTAATTATCATCATAATTCAAATATCAAGGTCTTTGTTATTTTGAATAACAATTAATTGATTGTAGTATTATATCAATTTCAAGGATGATTATGATTGATTACAATTAAAAACAATACATTCATATGTCACACAATTTAAATATTTTCAATCAGTGATGAAAAAAAATAGATGCGTTGGTGATTAAGTTAATTGTTGATTGGGCTTAAAAACAATTAAAGGTTAAATTAAATTACACTTAGCTGATACATGTACTAGTATAAAATAAGTGAGTAATTAAAATTGATAATTATATTGATAGTGTTAAATGGATGGCTAATAAATTGAAGTGCCACCAATGAAATTGAAACAATTAACTTAAATTATGATAATTAACTGGCCACCATCATCGTTGATTTAACGCCTAAGAAAAATTATCTCAAAGTTAATTGTTGATAAGTAGGATTGTTATTAATATAATTTATGATCAATGATAAAATTATCAAATTGTATTAATATATATAAATGATTACACATTTTTGAGTGAACAATTTAACAAGTGATTAATAAATTATCATGAGCAATCAAATATTGAGGAGGGTTACCTACAAATTCATGGTAATATTATCATGGTGAAAAAAGTGAATTGGAAGATGAATTAACTTAGAAAAAGTTTTTCGATTCACTTTTCTTATTGTTTCCAATTACTTTCTGTAAAAAATTATTCCTAATTGAGATTGATGTGAAGGGAAGATGCGGATGAAGATGAAGATAAAGATGAGGATGAGGATGATGATGTCAAAAGTAGGATCAGAACTTTTTTACAAAGATAAACAGAGAGAGAGAGAGAGAGAGAGAGAGAGAGAGAGAGATGATGATTATTATGATGGAGCAAGTAAGATTATATTCTTGCCTAGAAGCAATTTATAAATCAAAAACTTGATTCTTTCACAATTCACTTAATTCTCATTCTCTTCATCATATTTATCCTCATCATTTTTATCATCATTATCTTCTGGTTCCTTGTTGGTTTCCATTCATCATCATTTCAGATTTGAGAGATTGTTAGATTCATAATTATCTTTTCAATCCTAATTGATTAACTTCCGTTTCCTAATGGTTTAACCAGAATCATTATCATTATCAATATATTATCTGTATACGTTTGTTAATCGTTTTCATGTTAATTGTTCAATTCCACTTTTAATCAGCTGATCTGTTGATAGATAAACAAAATATATGAATAAGTGATTTCTTTTTGTTGCTCTCCATTGGTTAATTGTATTAGTAATTTGGGTTAGTTGGTAACAATTTAATAGTTTCAACGATTTAAGATTAACTGTTAATCAATAATAATCGTGATTAAAGTAAATTGATTTAATAATTAAAAATTGGTTAATTGTTAATAAAAACATAAGTAGTTGGAGGTTTTGAATTTACAATGAGAACCAATCATTGAGAGAAATGTTAATTGTTGAAATTAAATGAACAATTTAAGGTTTTAAATGTTGTTTCTCATGAGAAGGAATTAAAATTATTATTAATCAATCAAATTTGGTACGAAAATTTTTCATTACAATTAACTCTTTAATCATGAATTTGATTAACAATTAAACAATGAAAATTTATCCAACTTTCAATTGTTGTCTGGTACCTTGTGATTAGTATTTGATTGATTTAGATTAAATTAAATCAGCTAACAGGACATAATGATTACATGCTACGTGATTAAGTTGATTGTTTAGTCTGTTGATTAATATGTTGAACAATTTAATTCAGAGCAACAGAAATAAACAACAATTTGATTTGATTAACTTTCTCACTTTGTTTAGTTAAATAAATTGTTATAAACCCAACAAACATTGAGGTAAATTTTTCATAGTTAACAATTTAAAAGTTTTACCAACGATCAACAATCAGAATCACAATTTAATTTAATCATGAAAATTAAGTTAATAGTGTAAAGAAAGTGAAAGTAGTCCATAAACTAATGAGACAATTAAAATTATTGATTTAATAGTCAACTCATCAATTTAAATTCATTACCATTCATCAACTTAAATTCAATTGATTATTATTGATCATCATCATCAAAACCGTTAATCAGTCAGGTATTATATTGATTGTAAATTAAATTGCTCTGACCTCAGCATAGATCATAATACAATTAGCTAATTATGTCTCAAATCAATGAATGTTGGTAGTCCAATGAATTGTTAATCAATTGAAGTATTTAATGAAATAATAACTGACAGATAAGATCACAAGAAGATAATTAGTTAACTAAATCAAATTAAAAGTTAAATTGGGCAAAGAAAAACTGTTTAATTTACCTTAGAGCAATTTAATTCGGGTAAAGTGAAAATAATCATCACAATCGTCATGATAATTAGCGGGTTAATTCAATTAAGAGTATTAATTATTGCTCAAATGATTAAAAGAAATTAAAACAAGTTATAAAAGATTGAAATTCAATTAAAAAAATCAAGAAATTGTGGTGAAAAAAAAACAAACTTAAATCAAAGTCCTTTTAACACTATTTACTCAACTAAATTAACAGATAATTTAATTTCTGTTGATTTAATGATGATCTTGATTAATAATCAATAAGAAGCTAAATCGTCAAAAATTAAGGTGTGATTCTGATTTCATATAATTGATAATCATTAAGGAATCATGTTTACTAACCTTTAACAACAATCAAATGAAATGATGATAAACAAAGAGGAACAATTTGTTTTTTTTTCCTGATACAATTAACTAATGACAAGACAGGAAACTGTTAATCAATTTAGATTGAATTTATTTATCATTATTATCAGGAAATTGTTGTTAACTAATATATTAATACGTTGAAGAAAAATACAATCTAATGTCCTTCCCAATGATTAAATAGTGACAATCATCATCAAGATGATAATTATAATCATCATCATCTTGATTATTATCAATGAATCAATTATAACTATTTAATAATTGAAATAAAACACTCAATCAAGATGTAGATTAAGGTTAAATGGTTAACTTTAATTGTTATTATAATCAGTAAATAAGTCAACAATTAATTGTATGGATCCAATTAGCAACAATCTAGACAAATTAATTGTTTCTATTGGTTAGTTAGTGATGATTTTGTCATATTGAAGAGGTTAAAGTTTAAATGTACACTTGATGACAATCAGAAAATCTAATATGGTCAAGATAAAAGGGAAAATTAAACCCGTAATCAAATTAAATCAACTAATCATGAAGCAATTAAGGTCAGTCCATTGGAAAAGTATTGATATTAATACTTAGGTGTTTGAATATCAACTCAATTTTCAGAGTCATTTGGTTTTTGCATAAATGGCAAAGTTTTACTTTACCTTTTTGATTGCTGTTGACATCAATGGACTGATTTATATACTCAGGTAACGATGATAAACAGGTAAACATCACAGGTCCACCTTGAGGCATATTTACCTGAGAGAGACAAAAAAAACAATATTAAATACAAAGTAAATCATATAAACAAACAAACATTGAATATGATGAACTTGATAAGCCACAAAGACAACAGTAAATTAAACATATCTCCGAGTGTCTCAAATGATATATGAATTATTTACCTTGACAAATATCTTAATCATCATCATCATCATCATCAATAGTAAATCAGTTAATACATAAGAAAAAAAAATCTCTTACCTTGTAATATAATTTGTGACCCAAACCAATGACCAAGATATTATTTACTTTGCTCCATTTATATCAACTAAGCCTTGAGATACTTGAAATTTATTACCTTCTTGTTTTTCTGTACTTTCACTGGACATTAATTGACCATCGAAAACAATAACATTAAACTGACCATTAACCTTAAAGAAGAAAATAATAATTGATTGGGAAAGAGGATTTTAATTAATGAGGAGAAAATGAGAACATTGATTTAAGAAAGAAATTAAAAAATGTCGATCCATCATCTTATTACCAATGGTAATTCATTTAAATAGAAAAGTTTTCGAAAAGAAAAAGTTTCTGTTCTAATATCAAGTTAATTTCTAAATATTTGATTAATGGATTAAGAAATTGAATAAACATTTAAGGTGATATTCAGGATTATTGGTGAAGAAGATAAAAAAAAGGTATCATGTTGTAATCGGAGTTAAATTTTAGTCACGATTGTAAAGTGAATAAGATTTTCTTGTTTTTGTTTATGATGGAGATGAAGATGAAGATCAGGAAGAAGATATAAAGATGAGGATGGAGATGATAATGAAGATGATGATGATGATAAGGTGAAAGTAAATTGGATAATTTTCATAAGAAAATCGTGAGAGTTTCATGTTCGGAAGCTTCAACAGGATCAAAATGATTACCTCTTGTGGCCTTCAAGTGGCCTTAAGATATATAACATTTTACGATTTTTTTTTGTTAATTGCAAATATCGAGAGTTGATTGTAACAATTTGAATACGATTATCATTTCAAATGATAATAGTTATAGTTGTAAAATTGTGAATCCAATACAAATTAGAAAAACTTTTACAGAAAGACAAAGAACTTAGGTGATTTTCATCTTCAACTAATATCATGGTTATTACTCTAGCTAATTGCTTTAATGATACATGATTATCTTCATCATCAACATTACAATTACACTAATGAGGAGTTAGATTAGAAGATGAAGATTCTATGTCACTCATTTGTTTACAGATTTTCATTACTTTTCATCTCTTTCTTTTTTTCTTTCATCAATTTCAATTGCCAAAGCTACAAAAAGGAAATTGAAGATGTAGAGTGAGAGAAGGAAGGAAGAAGAAGAAGATGATGATGATGACGATGAAGAAGATGAAGATAATAATGAGATAAGGGAGCAGTATAATGATGTTGTTTGATTAGAGTGAGAGACTCACAGTTATCTATCAACATAGAGTTTGAATGTGGAGAGAAAATAATTAAGGTGTTGAGATTTGGTTAAGGTGGATGTAGATTATTGTAATAGTTTCTTTTTTTCTGATTCTTTTCAATTAGAGAGGATTTTCTTTCTTTCTTTGTCTTCTTGAATGATGAGGGTGGTGATGGTGATGATGATGAATATTTGAAGATGGAGATGAAGATGATTGTTTGAATGATCCACCAATAATAATAATACATCATTTTCATGTCTGTCTATCTGATTGTCTGTTTGTATTATTATTATTCGGGTAAATCCTTTTACTATTTTCATCATTTACTGTTGATGCTCTCTCTCTCTCTCTCTCTCTCTCTCTTGCTTTTATCATCTTTATCTTCATCTTTGTTAACGACACTTTTGCATAACTTGATCTGTCTATCATCTTCATCTTCACTTTCTCTTTCTCTCCTTCTCTTTGCTATTTCTCTTACTCTTAAAGCCCTCCATCATCTCTCACCCCCTCGGAAAGATGAGGATGAGAAGGATGAAGATGAAAAAGGGAGAAAATTATGGGAGAGATGAGAAATGTGAGTAAAGAGAAGGAGGTTGAATGGGTAGTGGGTTTCGATGAAAAAAATGTTATTCATTTGATCATTTTCTTTCCACTCTCTTCTTTCTCTCTACATCATCATCTCCTAGGGTTTTCCTCTCATCTTCCTCCTCTCTTTTTTTCTCTCACTCTCTCACTCTCTTCCTCTTTTCATCATCATCATCAGTCCTCTTGGTCGAACTAGTTCTTTTTCACTTTACTTTTTTCCTTCTTTTTTTTCTCTACATTGAACTCACACTAACCTAACACACTCCGGGCTTATTATTTTCCGAATTTCTCTTTTTCTGTCTTTATCTTCATCTCCATCCTCATCACCAGTTTCCATTTCTTTTCATCAGCGATCTCTCTTTCTTTATCCTATGGTTGTCTCTCTCTCTCTCTCTTTCTCTTTTTCTTTGTATTCTACTTTTGAATCTCTCTCTCTTTCTCTCTTGTCCTTTCAATGTTTACTCTTCATGTTGCATCAATTTCTTTATATCTTCATCATCTAGATTATCTGCCTCTCCACAATTTCCAAGTCATCTTTGGAATACTTGAAAGTTTCAATTTCTTTGCCACCTTAGTCTTCCTATTCTTAGTTTTCACCATAATTTCTATTATTTTAAATCACTATTATCATTTTCATCTCGCCTTCTTTTTTTCCCTTCGACTCTTTCAGATGTTCCTTTGCACTTGATTTCACTTCCTTGTTGTTGATCTTGTTTCTCTCTACTCTCCATCATCATTGACTTCCTTTTGTATTTTTCTTTAGGTGATGAAGAGATGATCTTGAATAGGTTATCGGTATTTTATGTGTGTTATCAAGGAAAAAGAAAGTAAGAAAAGTCATAGAGAGAGATGAAGGATAAAAGTTAAAAGGAAGATGATGTTTCCTGTTTGATGAGTGGGGCAAATGTTGACTTGTTTTAACTTTTTACATTTTCCTTTTCTCTTTCAATGTTAAAACAATTTCTATTGATTGTCTCCTCATTTAAGAATAGAATTTGTTACAGAAAAAATTCTGTAACGTTGTCTCTCTCTCTCTCTCTCTCTCTCTCTCTGATTGTAACCACTTAATTTTAGTGGCTTTTTCCTTCTCTAAACTTCAGAAGACATTTATCCAAGTGATGTTGGATGGGAGAAGGAGATTCACAGAATTGAAGAAGCCAGAATTGCAACGGAAGATTGAGAGAGAATAAGAAGGTCCACAGTTATCCGAAAATCAGGACTACTTAAGTGCATCATCTAATAATCTGAAGGAAAGAAAAGAAATGAATGAAATAAGTATATTTATAAAGAATGAGGGAGTAAGAGAAGGAGGAAAAAGATGAGATGAAAAAAAAGAAGACAGAAAATTACAAGAAAAAGTAATTTTGAGTAAATGCTTCAGGCTATTCTCCTATTAGACTTTCATATAAGGTTTTTTTCTCGGGACTTAACAAGAATCGTTTTTTGTTGGCTCATTCAAATCAGAATAAAGGAAAGATGAATGGATGAATAAAAAGAGGGGAGAGCTAAAGGAGAATGAGTTTTGAAGGTTGATGGTGAGACAGAGAGACAGGGGAGAAAGAAGATGAAATGAGATGAAATGAGAGAGAAAGAGACAGTGAAATAAAGGTAAATGAATGATGTTGTGAAGAAAACACTGACTGAGAGAGATGAAAAAAGTGGGAGAAATGATGATGATGATATTGGGAGATTTAGTTAAAGGTGAAAAGATTACTTGGAGAGAGAGAGAGAGAGAAAAGATGAAATAAATGAAATTGACTGAGAGAGAACAAATTTTTGAATGTTGTTACCTATCATTGTACTAAAGATGATTATGAAAATGATGTTTCTGACCAGCAATTACATTTTCATCTTCGCCATCATGTAATAGTCATCATCATCCAGGCTTTTTCTTCATGCTGTTTAACTGTAGTGGGTAGAGGAGGGAGGTAATAGGTTGAGAGAGAGAGAGAGGCAAAAACGAGATGAAGAAATTAACAAGTTAGATGTGGCTTCCAATCATTTACCAAACACACAGAGAAAACCCAAACAATGATGATGACTTGATAGAGATGAGAAATGATGATTATCCAATTTCCCCGAATGATGATATTTATAAATAGTTTGATGCTATGATAATAATATTAATACATACATGAGGTGAATATCCAATTGTCCATCGATATTAAAAATAAAAGCCAAAGAGAGAGAGAGAGAGAGGAACCATCATCATCTGAATCACCTTTTTTCTTTCTTCCAATACCATAATATCCATAATCTATCTAGAAATATTCTTTTGGGTATCATGTCTTTATCGGTAGAATTTACTATTCAGCTATTGACGATAAACATGATTCCATCAACGATTTCGATCAGGCAATCAGGCAATTAAACACTATGGAAAATTAAAATAATTCCTGTTCGCAACTTCCAAAAACGATTATCATCAATTTGATAACCTAAATAATCAGAGAGAGAGAGAGAGAGAGAGAGAGAGAGAAACAAAACAATATAACCGAAGATAATCAATTATACCTTGTGAATGAGGAGAGACACATGATAATTGAGAGAGAGAAATAAAAGAAAAACAATAACCATCATGATTTAATTCGCAATCAAAATAAATTATCATCTTTTTGTTTTAATTAGAAAACGAAAAGAAAACTTTTCGATTCCATTTCGATCTCGTTTAAAATTCTGATGGTTCTGTCATTAAGTTTTTCTCATTTATTGAATTACGATCGTTAATTGTTTCTATTTTTTTTATTCACCGTTCTTTCAATTAATAATTTTATATTCTTTTTGCTTGTCTTCTAATGGAAAACCGCTCACTAATTTGTTGTTACAGTCACACTGAGTTGTAATTATCTGAGTACAATTAATTATTTCTCATTTTCTCCCATTGACCAAACAGAATCAATCAAACACTTTGGCTCTCCATTGGGTAACCCTTTTTTTCATGTTCTCTTTTTACTCTAACATTACATTAATCACCATGTATCTTGCTGTTCACCACACCTTCTTCTCCCCTTTATCTTCTTGCTCATCTTTGCCTTCTCTCTTTCATCTGATTGAGAAAATGATGTCGATGGTGAAGAGATGATGATGATGATAATGAAATTTTTTTCTCACTTTCTATTCAATGTATTCTATTGTATCTAATATAAACTGGAACTTGAATCTCTCTCACTCACCTTTTAGGTTAAAATGTTTTCCTAATTCGTTGATAAAAAAAAGGATGGAGAACATAAATTTACTCAAGGAGAGGCTGGTGAAATGAAGGATCATCTCGGCCAGGGTAGTATGGAAATGGAGGTAAATGGTTATCAGTTCAAGGGAGTTCAGGTAAAAAAAATTAGGAGACAAAAAAGAAGGAAAGAAACAACGACTTCATGATGATGGAAGAGACCAAACTAATAATATCAACACCACCATGAAAGAAAAGAGGCCAAGACTGAAGAAAAGAAAAGACCATGAAGAGGAAAAAAAAAGTAAGACAAGATGAAGAGGAACAGGTTACAGGAAATCGGATACAATATTCTTGAAACGAAAAGGTTTATCTTAAACACAGAACTTATTTGATGAGGAAAAATTCGGAGAGAAGAGAAAGTTACTAAAAAATGGGCTTGGTATCATTTCCATCATCATATTATTCAACAGAAGCAACAGTCACAATGATGGAGAATAAAATAAGAAAAAGATGAAGGTGAAGGTGAAGGCGAAAAAAAGGAAAATGTAACGTCCGATACACTCGGTGTTATTGATTTTCTTCTGGTTTATTATGGTTACAATTCCGAATTGATTCAAGGATTAAGAACGACTTTTTCTCTTCCCATCCAATCATCACTGTCATCATATTTTCTTCAATGTGAAAATATTGAATTTATGGTAATATTTCATTCTGGATGAAAAACATTCAAGGATCTAAATCCCACCTTAGAATTGAATCTCTCTCTCTCTCTTCTGAATATCAATTTACAACTGTCACTAATTCCAGTTGATTCCAGATTTTATATTCTATTAATTATTTCTCATTTTCTATTTAATTCCAACTGGGTCAAGCTTTACTAATCAACTAATCTCTTCCAATCTAGAAACTCATTTGTTCATCATCATCATCATCACTGATTTAAGTTTCTGGTAAACAATCAAGACAGATTATATCGATCATCATCTATCCTTGTTTTGGTTCAATTAACTCACCAAATCAAGATCCGATTTCAAGTTAATTATAATCCAATTTGGTTTCTACAGGATCTTAATCAACATCCAATGTGATGAAAAAACAAAACAAAAGTTGATTAACTTTCACACTGATGGGTAACAAAATTATTAATTGTAAACAATTTACTACAATTTCTGTAACAATTATCACATTTTCTTCCCATTGAAATAATATTTACTCAATTTACAGGTAAGTTAATTGTTACGCTTGTACTTTATAAATTAAATAGAATCAATTAATTGTCAACTCTAATAATAACAACACTAACCTTAATTACCGTGATAATTATTTCCCTTCAATAGATTTCAATCAAACAAAAAGGATATTATCAAATCTAAATAATAATTAATATCTCATATTTGTTTTCCTATTTAATAATCATCGTAATGATGATTAAAAAAAAATGTTGGAACAATTAACTAAACATAAATTACTACTGTTAACAGTCAATGATTTATCAGCACTTGGCAACAAGTTAATTCCCGTTTAATTAACCCTTTCTAATTTTTTCTTTACTTAATTTCTAACCAACAATCAACCCAAACAATCAAGGATATTGAAAATAATCAAGAAGCAAACAAACAGGCAACAAATTAGACAATCAACCAACAATTAATTTTTCCAAGCGAAAATAATATTTGCTTAATTTTTAAGGTTAATCAGTTTTTTGATTATGATAATTCATTAATTTACTTTCCTTTCCATTTTCTTAGAATAGCAATTAAACCACATGGCTTAATTACGATAATGTTAATGTTTCTAATTTCCATTATTATCTAATCCTTTTTACCTTAATTACTCAATAATATCTCATTGATTTTTCAATCTCTCTCAGTTCCATAGGCTTTTTGATTGTTTAAAAAACTAACTAGGAATCAGGGTTGATGATAATTTAATGATGAATATGGAGGAATGATTAATTTAATGATAATGATGATTAACCACACCCGAGAAACTAAACAAAATTTAACCAACCCTACGTACACTGGACAATCAATGAACCAAATCATTGTGTGTGGCTGATTGACTGAACATGATATGTATTATATCATGAAAGTAAAAGTGATTATTTAAATTACCCTTTGCCAGGGAAAACAAAATAACATGAAAGGCTCAGTTAATCATGATGATGATAAAATGTTGCTGATGATCATGAACTGATGAAAATGATGATAAGATGATGATAGTAAGTAACCAGAGTGAATGGACAGAAAGTATTAGTTTTTCATCTCTCTCGTTTGGTCTATGGATGATGATGATAAATGATATTGGTGTTGGAGTTAAGAAGATTATGATGAAAAGAGAGTAACACATTAACCAGAAAGAAAGAGGAAGATGATAAAGTTCATGCAAAAAGATGATTAAGATTAAGACACATCTAAGAATTTGGAACAAGCAAAAAACTAATGTTTACTTTTTCGTCTTATTACTGAATTTCTTACACTTATCTTCCTCTTTTCTTCCATAATATTGTCATCTTCATCATCGCCCTCCTCTTGCCCTCTCTGTCCTAATTCTCAATCAAATCTAATTGATCGTAAATCCATTAATTCATTTTTCTTTTTGTTCGAATAGAAAGAAATTCCATCCTGAAAATCCTTGTTCTTCACCATTCAGATTAATCATTGTTTCTCTCTCTCTCTCTACTCTTTAATTTGATTACGATTCTCAAAGACAATTAACTTGATCCTTTGCTTGTAAATCTGTGAGAAAATAATTCATTTTGATAACAATTAACATCGACAATTATTCTGGTGCTCTGACCATTGAAGATAAATTAACCATCGTCTCAATGATTTACCTATTAACATGTAAATATCTCTATGAATTTAAAACAATTAACAATCCCCAGTGAATTTAATGATTAATGATAATCAGTTTTTTCTTCCTCCTCTTCCTTAATTACTACAGGTAAATCTTAATAATTAACATCATCTTTCACCTTCTTATATAATTAATTAGCTTTTTATACAATTCTAATTCATATATTATATCATTTTAATTTAGTTTCTCTTGATTAGATTATTACTTTTTTTTGTTCACTTCTAATTTAATATTAACTAATTTACTTTTTTCCTTTTCTTCAATAGAAACTGATTGAATTGATTGTAACAATTAACTGATTAAAAGTGCGAGTAACATTTGATCATTTTTACATTTTGATTCCCTCACCATCGCCGTTAACAATTAGTTAATTGTTACCAAACTTATTAAATCAGTGATGATAAGATTTGTATGGTAATCATGATGATCATCATTAACTGTTATTATCTAATTGTAATTGTGATAATTGTCTGGATTTTTTTCCCTCACTATGGACAAGGTTAATTGTTGATAACGAAAACTCGAGATTTAATTGTTTACTTGATTTGATTACCTTTGATTTGTAACAATTATGATTGATTTAATTTTTTCCTCTTTCAATATCAATCTTTGATGATGATGATGTTATCAAATTTAATAGTTTAACTTTTTTTAATTGTCGCATGTTAATTGTAACTAATCAAATGGTTTGAGTGGTTTTTTATTATAACTATTAACTTTGTTATACTTTCTTACAGTTTTAATTATTTTGTTTTGATCACTTTGATAATTTAATTTAATTGTCTAATATAAAGTGATCCTCAAGGTTACAGTTAATTCAATTGTACCTACAATTTAAATGATCTTAATTGTAATCAATTGTATCAATTGTTCACCTTGCATTTCAATTAAGACTTAAAAGTTACTTCAATTGATTAATTATAACATTTGAATTAGAAATTAACATTTTAGATTAATTTCCTAATCATCTTTTCACACTTACCTAATCACAATCAATTGATTATCTTTTTAACCTTGATTTTCAATGATATTTAATTGATTTGTTTCATTTTCTAATTGTAATGTCTAATAATTATCAACTTTTTTTCCTGATTGTTTTTGTAATATTAATAATAATTTCATGAACATGATGATTGATTGAGTATAAGTGAATTAATTTCAATTGGTGAATGATGATTAAGAAAAATAATATTGAAGGAGAGAGCAAAAGTCAAACATTAATATTAAAGTAATCAATCAATTAGCTGTTAATTGTGATCAATTAAGATGCCAATACATAATCAAACAATCAAGTAAGTGAATAATGAAAACAACAAATTTCATCAAGATATATAATAATTATGGTAAAGTTAAACAGTATAATATTTAAAACTAATAATCAACAATTTTAAAGTTCACAATTTATGATTGATGATCAAATGATGATGATAATCAAGTGAAATATGATTCTGGTGATATTTTCAATGATTTAATCATGAATAGCAGACAAAAAATAACAACAGTGATCATGCAACTAAAACAACAACAAGAACATGATGATGATAATCAAATGTTAACAATGAGATGGAAATAATTTCAATTGTTGAATAAACAAAAACGCAAAACTATTGATAATATTATTACAATACAATGAAATGTGAGCTTAAGGAAACATGATGATGATGAAAGAGAAGATGAGGAAGATAAAGATGATAAAGAAGAAGATACATTTTATCATAAATTTCTTGTGAAATGAATGATAATATGTTGATCCTTTGGCAACTGAATTTGGAACCTTTCATCATCATTATCATTTCTCTCTCACACAATTGATGCTTTTTCAAGTTCTTCCATTTTGTCACCCAATTGTGTGGCTTGAAGATGCTCATCATCATCATCATCATCCTTATCATCTTCATCTTTCTCCTTGTTACTATTACATCTTTTTCCATCATTTTTTTCATGTTCTTTTCGTTTCCCCTGCTGGTTCATCTTTTTCCCTGAAAAACTATTCCAAAAAAGTTTTTCACGCCTTTTCCTGAAAATTGATCACCATAACATGAGAAGATTTCATCATCATCATCATCATCATCATCATCAGCTAATTTCAATCATCATCCTATCCCTTTGGAGAAACAAACTTTCACAATAATCTGTTACATGGTGAAATCAGAATCTTCAATTTGAAACTGAAATGAAACAAAAAAAGTGTCATGAGAGAGCATAAAAAATTACTAATATCAAATCAATGGAAATCATTTTGATTTAATTTTCAATTGTCACAGTTTGATACCTTTATGATAATAATAATAATGAATCAAATTTAACTGTATTTTCAATATTGACAAGTTGATTGGTTAACCTTTTTTTTGATTGTTACTTTTATTCAAACAAAAAAAGGATGTAATAAGTTTCAATGGATTCTGATCATCATGATAATCATCTCAACAACAATCAAGGTATTAACTTTTTTATACTATTTGATTGATGTGATTAAATTGAAAATTTATTACATTATATTGTTGGTAAATCAATTCTTTATAATTTTGATTAACTTAAATTGTATATTAATAGTTGTTGTTGTTGTTGTTGATTGTTAACCAATATTGGAACTTGATTAACAAACATGTAATTCATATTGTTTATGATGAGTATCTTGTTGGTAATTGTAAATCGTTGATCACAATTAATGATGATTAAGGTAAAAAAAAGTTTTAAATAAGCGTAGGTAATTGTAATTGTTACGGAAACAAATTAATAGGATAATTTGAATCAATCTTTTTCCGATGATTACTTTTTTTTTAAATTAACAATATCATTTTTAGTTTTTGGATTGATTTAGTTGGTTAATTATGTTAATTGGTTAAAAACCCACTTACAATTAAGATTAACTTTACAATGATTTGTGTCTGTAGTTGATTAACAATCGTTTCATTGATCAATTGTAACCTTTAAATTTTGTTTATATCTCTTTGTGTTAATTACGGAAATGTTATCATTTTAATGTAACAGTAATTTATGATTGCAAGGAAAGTTTTTAATTGTTGTTAAATTTACAACGATTAACAATTAACTCCTACTCCTTTTATAAGCTTTAAAGGTGAGATGAAAAAAAAAATTTACTCTCGTGTTGATTATTAGCCTTTTTGATTGTTGTTGAGTTGTTTTCTTGATTGTAAATAATTAGTTTTCTGTTGGTTGATTATCTTGACTATTGATGATGATGATGAGATTTATGTTTCAACCAGAGATTTAATCAAGATGTAACTTATTGATTGTTTAACTTTTGTTGCATTAATCATGATAATCAAGAGATTTAGGTGGTTAATCATCAATTCCTTGAATCCATGAGGGGAGAAAATTAGTAATTTGAGACGAAATGATAACAATTTAAATTAATTGAGTGAACGTTGAGCACATCATCAAGGATAAGTTTCGATTGTGAATTAAGACATAACAACAATTAGAGATAAAGGATTTTCAAGATGAGAGTAAAAGGAAAGGGATAAGATGAAGATAAATAATAAAGAAATAGAGAGAAAGAAAGAAAGAGAGAGAGAGAGAGAGAGAGAGAGAGAGAGAGAGAGAGAGGAGAGTCAAGAGTTCTTAAGAAGATGAAGATGAGAAAAGAATTTGTCATCGCGAGAAGGGTCATCATCATCATTTCTATTCTCAAGTTGATTTCTCTTAAGGCTAATGTGAAGATGAAGATGAAGATGAAGATGGAAAACGAGATGAGAAAGTTGAAAAAGAAGGTATAGAGTCAACTCGCCAAGCCGCTTAAAAGAAAAGCTTAATCCTTCTGTGATAATCCTTTCGAAAGGCTGTTCAGCTTGAGAAAGGACAAGTTTTATCAATTTTTTTGATATAAATAATTAATAAAAAGAGTTGAGAAGTTAGGTGATGGCTTGATTTGGTTTGGTTTGATTAGATTAGGTTAGGTTTGGTTAGGTTTCGAGATGTAAACCTAATTAATTTGATTTTAACGGCCCGGAGGGCCTCGTCCTCTCAACCTAGTATTCAAGATGAATGAATGGCCCGGAGGGCCCAGAATTCCTAACCTTTCTACAGCAATACCTATCAAACTCAGAAAATTTTAATTTACTTTAGTTAAATTTTGCAAAAACAAAGGGATTATTATTAATGTTTACTTAAAGGCTTGGCGAGTTGACACCGAACCGAAAAAGAACAAAACAAATCATTAATTCGAAACGATTAATCCTTTTTCTTTTCTCTTATTGATAATCAACTCATTTCTCTCTTTTCAAAGTCACAAAGACAAAGAGATTAAGATGAAGAAGATAAGATTACCTCCGAATTTAAGAATTAGATTGAGATTAAGAATAATAATCTCCATCCTGTCAACGAATTGCAAATTGTTTACAATTTCTAATTGTTCTCATTATCTTGATTGTTGATTATTCTCAACTTAATATTAACTTTCTAATGATTCATCAACATTATCTCATCACTCTGAGCAATTAAAGGAAAACCTGGTAACCCTGATCTTCATTGAATTACATTATGAATTAAATTGTTTATCATTAGAAAAAGTTAGCTAACTTTTACAAACCAAACTACTCATGCTAATTACCTTTAATTGTATTGACATTGATTCCAATCAATTTTATCAATTATTTAAGTATCGGTAATAATTTAATTGAACAATTTAATTATCTTGTTGATTGGGCACTGGTTTTAATCATCTTTTTGCTTACCTTGTAAAGGTGATGAATGTTGATTTTAGACTCTTTAGATTATCATGTTGATGATAGAGAAGATGATGAATAAATTGACTCTCACTAATTACTATCCTTAATTGTTACATGTTAAGTGACAAAATTACTGGTTTTCTATTTTGTACTTTGATAGTTACCTTTCACCTTGAGAGTATCTCTCGCTCATTGATTATCCTTGATTCTTATGATGGTTGATCTTCTCAGATATAATAATGGTAACAATCACAATTAACTACAACAATTAATTCTTAGATTTTTGTTTTTTCTATTCCATTTTTTTATGTAGCATGACTTTCTGCGGTTCACCAATTTTCCTGATTTTCTTTCTTGTTTGTTGTAGGTAATATAAGAGCATAAAAACCAACACGGAGATGATGATGATGATATAGCTGATACTTTGCTCCTTTGGAATCACTGTTGGAGGCAAGAATAAGGGAGAAGAGAGAAAGATGATGATAATAAATATAATTGTTAACCAAGCAAAGTAAATTTGTTTCCCAAGGATCGCATTGATTTACAGGTTATCCAGACAAAGGAGGATGAAGATGATGATGAAAGATTCTTGAAGAAGTTACTATTGATGATGATGATGATGAAGAAGAGGAAAAAAGGAAGAGGATGATAGATAATATAATGAAGAAACAACTGATTTTAGATTCACAGTCTGAGGTCAATAATCATTACCAACATTCTGAGGTCAACATGATGATGATCGGCAACAATCAGGGAAAGGAAACTTGACCCATAAAAGGATAAATTTAAGAAATCAATGGATTGTTTTAGAGGCTGAACCATAAGAATAACATTAATTAACATCGTTAAGCCTTTTAATTACGGATTTAGCATTTGCTATTTTACTCTTTCTTTCCGACTTACTTTCTTTTCATCTTTGCCCATCATCTTTTTCCTCTCTCTCTCTTTTTACTATTTTCTTTACGACCTTTTCTCTCTCTTTCATTCATAGAATTTTTCTTTTCTCCTCTTCTTCTAGAGGATAATTTTCTTCCTACTGATTCTCTCTCTCTCTCTCTCTCTTTTCGTATGTTTATCTTCGTCATCTTTATTTCATCTTCTTCCTCTTCTCATCCTCTATCGTTCTACAATCTCATCATCATCATCATCATTCATCTGGCTCATTCTACTAATAGTCCTTCACTTGTTCCCTTAATCCCATGTTTCGTGAAGAAATATCAGCTCAATTGAAACAATTCCAAGAACTATTGTTTCGAACTGACCTAAAGAGAAGAGAAAAAATCGAAAAAAAAAGAAAGATATTACTGGAAGATGATATCAATTCTGATCATCATTTTATCAACATAAGGCTGACACTTTTATCGATAGTTGACCATCATGAACATGATAATAATCATGATAATCAACAAGAACATTATTTATCCGATGACCAATTCTAATAACAATATTTTCATATCAACAATAAAACTTCATTTGGTTTAAAAACTGTTGCGGTCAATTAACTTTGCCTGTGAAAAGATCATTACATTGGATTAAAGGATTAACTTTTTCTTTCTTTATCATTTATCTAAATCTTTTTTTTTTCTCCTTCCATCTTAGTGGCCATTGAGCGACATTTTTTAATCCATCTAATCCGTTTAATCCACTAACTGTTGAACAGTAGGCAGTGCAAATAACAAATATACTCATAGAGATTAAGGAAGAATTTTTCTTTCCAAGGAAATGGATTAAATTAATCATAATCATCAATGATCATAACTAAATAAACATGTGGTCATCGATGATATTATTACTTTAATCATTATTTATATTGTATGAATCATCATCAGACTGACCAATAACAATTTTCAATCGATTAAAGTTAATTTACTTTTTTCTTACTACAACTGATCCAATGAAAGTTAATCAAATTGATGAGATATAAAAATTGATTTACTTTTGTTTTTCCGTTGATCCATTTTACTATTTCATTCATATTTATAAATATCTTTTCCTCCTCTTAAGATTAATTGGATTAATCATTATGATCGTCATTCTATGTCATCATCATTATCATCCGCATCTTCATCACCTACGCTTTTATGTTGAAATGATTAAAATTCCCGTTAAATTAGTCAATTGAAACACTGGAATGATTAATGATATAAATGAGCCTTGTTTCAGGTCATTTAATTTACTTCTTGATTCCTGGTTAATCCAGTTGTGATTATCAAAATCTCCCAACAATTAACCCTTTTCTGTTGTTGTTTCGCCAGCAAAATCTAATTTAAAATTGGGAGAGAAAAAAAAAAGTTTAATTTGATTGTTTGATTGATTGATTGATTAGTTTTGTGTTGGTAGATGAGGATCATCATAATCATAATTAATGTTAATCATGTTTAAACAAAGATTTAATTTGATTGTAATAAAAACAAAAGGGTGTAATTGTGATAAAGGTTAAAAGTAGATCATGTTGAAGAAAAATATTATAATTAAAATTTTCTAATGAATTAATTGTAAATGATAATGTTCATTGAATTAAATTTAGATGAGGAAAATTAATTAATCATTATACATTTGTTGGTGTTAACTGATTTACTTTGTTATCAAATTGACAACATAATCATAAACATGACATTACAATCAACGTATTAACGTTAATTCAATTACCTAAAGTTAATTGCAATTAAGAGACTAAGGTAAATGTAATCATTATCGCAACAGAATTGATTATTATTACCTCTTTCTGCCCATTTACCTTATAATTTAATTTTTTTATATTAAAAAAGGTAAATAAACTTTTAATTATTAATCATAATTATGATGATCCAAGTCAAGATGTAATATTATTAATTTTAATTAATAACGATAATCAAATTTAATTACATATTGATGTGTATCAAATAATAATAATGATTTAATTTCGTGAGGAGGAAATTTGTTTTTCTTGGTTAACCATAAACAAAATTCTGGTAAATTTTGTCTGACAATTAGCTGACAAATTAATTAGCTAACAATTAAACAATCAAGAGAATTGACAATTTAATTAGCCCGTAAGGTTTTGTTATTGTAAATGTTGATTGTTATTTAATTGTTTGTCCAATTTAAACAACCTCACAGATTTAATATTAAATCAAATTTGTAAATTGTTTGCCCCTCAAACAATTTGTACTTATTTCTTGTTTACCGAATACGAATTACTTATAATACAATCAACTCAATCAAGTGAATTAACTTAAATCAAGTTTCCTTGATGATAATGGTCACTAGTAAATAATTAACAGTTAATTAACTTGAATAAGACAATGTTGATCAATTACTGTTAGAAGGATGTTAGTTAAACGATCCAATGATTAACTTACAATTGTCAGATCACTTTTTGGTTTGATTGTTTATTTACCAGATGACCAATCGTTTTCCAATGAATCTTGAAGACCAAAATGATGAGCAATATTATGGAGACGAAGAGAGAGAGTGACCTTAACGAGTGACCACCTACTTTGACCTTTTTTTTCTCATATGTATCCTTAGGCATTTTCATCTTTGTCCATCGATGTCAATTAACTTGTTTTGTCTTTTCAACTTTTCGTTTCTCTCTCCTCACCAATGGGTCAGTTTTTGGTTTCCACAAATAAACTTGATGATGATGTTTATATGTTGACCCATAAAACGGAAGTAAAAATGGCCAAGAAAAATGTAAACGGAAATAGTAGTAGTAGTAAGAAAAAATAAAATGCAAGAGAACAGAAAAACGGAAAAGATAAGATAAGATAAAGGAATCAAGAGATATATAAGATGCTGAGAATTAAGCTGAATAATATACAGAAAGAAAGATGGAAGAGGAATTCGAGGATTATCATAATTTAAAGAGAGAGAAAAATTTATAAAGTAATTAACGACAGAATTTCTGACTCAATTTCGCTATCATGATTATCATCATTTGGCTATCAACTTTTGTATCTTAATACGCGAATGGGAAAAGTCAATATCTGTTCATCAATAATATTCACTTATCCAGAAACAACAACAAGAACAAAGTTGATACCAAAATCAATGATAATTCATGATTTGAGAGAGATAATTAATGAGAAGTAAAAGTTTCCGATTGAAATTTAGGTTAACATAAGGTTGTTTTGTTAGTTGTATGGTGGATAAAGAGGGATGAGGGATAGTGAGAGAGAGAGAGAGAGAGTGTGTGTGTGTGTAGCTTGATCGAGAAAATAACGGCGACAACAGTTGAATTTTCACTTGAGCCTCTATATGAATCCAATTGAATGTAATGAGCAATTAATGATTTTCGTATCCAATGGTCGGTGTAAAAAGTATCACTGTCCTTGTCTAAAGTTGCATTTTGGACACTGGAATTACTCTGACACATGGAGGAGAAAGAAGATGGAAAATAATAATAGATTTAAGGGTCATATGGATATCAAATGGGAAAGAGAGAGAGAGAGAGAGAGAGAGAGAGAGAGAGAGAGAGAGAGAACGGGAGAGAGAAAAATAATCAGTGAAAGAGAAAAAGATGATGATTGTGAGGGTGGATAAGGGGAAGGAGCAAAGAAGAAAGAAAAAGAGTGAAAGAGAAAATAAGGCCAAAGAGAATATTTGTCCCTGAGGGTCACTCTTTTTCCATTGATGATGATGATGAAAATGATGAAGATTTGAATATACAAAATGGAAGAAGAAGAAGAAGAGAAATGACCAGAAGATGACCAAAGGGAGAAAAAGATGGAAGATCCGATGATCCGTATTTATGTAAATCACCAGCGATTCATGTGTGCGTATGTTAATTGTTGAGGTCCTGTTGCTTGAGTCTTAAAAAGGAACCAAAAATTTAGTGATCTAAAGATGAAAAAGAAGACAAAAAAGAGGGAGAAAAAAATAGAAAGAAAAAAAGACTGAAAGAGAGAGAGAAGACAAAGAAAAAAGAATAGAACTTGAATTCGCCGAAATTCTTCAATAGATGTCGCTGTTTTTCGTCGAGATGACGTCATGTCTCTTTCTTTATTCTCTTTCTCTTGGTTTAACTTTCTGGTTTTCGCTTTTGTTTCCAGTCTCACTTTGAACCGAAAGAAGTTAAGTTAGAATTTTTTTATTCTCCAAAAAATGAGTTTTTTTTTATTCTCTTTTCTTTTTCATGGTGATTTTCTCATGAAAAATGATTGAAACTCGTGTTAACTTACAACTTCTCCATCTGAATGTACATATTCAACTTTAATCATCTTTTAATCTTCTTCATTTACAAACATCTCCATTTTTGTTAATCTCTTTCTCTGTCTCGGCTTTTTGTTTTTTTCTCTCGCCAGTATTGGTTTCCCTATCTATCTTTTTTTTTCTTCTTCTATTGTCATAATAGTAATTATAAGTGTCTTTGATTTATTATTATTTCTATTCTTTTTGGACATTTTTCTTCTACTCTCATCCATCTTATGTGTTCACTTTGGTTTCTCTCTTATGATCGACAAACTTTTGTCATAACCAATTTTTTGGATTAACTCAAATCAAAGGAGAAAAGAGAAAAAAGAATAAAAAATAAATTCTTTTCTCTTTTCTTTTTCTTCTTCTGATATTTAATATACCAACTCATTGGCTAAAATAACTGCCTATGTGTTATGAGTGCTAATCTTTACTCTAAAGAAATTGTTGCTCTTCTTCTTGTTAATTGTCACCTAAGTGTAGAGTGTCTGTGTTCATTTATCTCCCCCAATGGTTTAAATTTAAAGGAAAAATTATCATGACTTTTTTTCGACAACTTTGTGAATTTGGCTGAATAAAGTTCAGTTTAAATCAGTGACAACACCATAATTTTAAGGAAGAGGGCAAAGAAAAAAGGAATATCTATAATTTACAAGCTCTGTAACTTTTTCTTTTTGTGTGTTCTCTTCTCTTTCGGGTTTACTCACCATCTTCATAGAGAGAAAAGATTTCTCAGTGATCCATCTTTTTTTGGGTAAACTTTTTCTATCTTCTCTTACTCATCATATTTTGCCCTTCTCTCTTTC
Organism: Panonychus citri; assembly: GCF_014898815.1. Lineage (NCBI taxonomy): Eukaryota > Metazoa > Arthropoda > Arachnida > Trombidiformes > Tetranychidae > Panonychus > Panonychus citri. The sequence continues at coordinate 1,589,482 of NW_026515543.1, read as the reverse complement.
TCTTCTTGGTTTACCCCGTGTTTTGTTTTCCTTTATCCATCATCACAATCATTATCATCTATATCTCCTTCCAATCTACTCGACTTTTCCTGTGTGTGTCCATTTTGTTTCAATCAATCTTTTTTTTTCTTGATCTCTTTTTCTTAATCTTTCTCACTAATCTATCGCTCTACCAAAAAACAACATCAACAAAATCTCATCTTGTGTGTTGTCTTAATGTCTTTGGTGATTATCGGCTTATAGCCAGGAAACTGAGATAAGAGATAGATTTATTGTATTGATAAATTTTGTTTCCATCTTTGTTTTATGGATAAGACTCGACTAATGGTTCACAATATGATCAAGTTTATTTTAATTGTTTTCTGGATCGTTGTCCCGGACACTATTGGTGGATCAATATTAGTTGACAATAATTCACCTGAATCACCAATAACGGATTCATCATTCTGGTCATCTTCATCTTCACCGTCCTCTATATCATCATTAGCATCATTGTCATCACCTTCATCTAAAATTATCAGTAAATCTGATGATAGTTTTTTCACAGATACTTCTAGTTCATCAACTTCTTCTACAACTTCAACTACTACAACTACTACAACAACTTCGTCACTACCACCACCATCATCATCTTCCAATGATCTGGATGAAGATGAAACTATTTCAAATGGAGTTAACAACCATCCACCCAAGTTTAATCAGTCAACTTATTCTGCTTCCATGTTGGAATCTAGTCAACAAGGAACAGAGGTTGTTCAAGTTTACGCCACCGATGCCGATGTTAAAGGAACCAAATCCTCAATGATTCAATATCTTCTACTTACTTCTGATCCACATTTTTCAATTTCTTCTGAAACCGGTATAATTTACCTAACAGAACCATTGGACTATGAGACAACAACAAAACATCATCTAATTGTCGCCGCATCCGATCAAGGATCACCACTTTTAACATCAACCTGTCAAGTTTGGGTTAATGTGATAGATGTTAATGACAATGGTCCCAAATTTACCAGGGAATCTTACACAGCGACAATTTCAGAAGCCTCATCAAAAGATATGTTTGTCACCAAAGTGACAGCAATTGATGTTGATATAAGTGATTCTACCGAGGAAATATTAAAATATTCAATAATATCTGGTGATTCTTCTGGTACTTTTAAAATTGATCCATCAACTGGAATAGTTCGTCTTGCTAAAGATCAATCCTTCATCTATGATGTTTTCACTTTAAACATTTCGGTGACTGATGGTAAACACAAAGATTATTCCAGTCTGACAATCAAAATTTTATACGCCAACAAACAAAGTCCCTTATTTACTCGACCTCTTTACTTTGCCTCCATTGATGAAAAATCTCCCATTGGAACACGAGTTACAACCGTTGAAGCTTATGACAATGATGATGGAATTTATGCTGAAGTTACTTATTCTATTTTAAGTTCCTATCTATTAAGATGGTTTACAATTGACTCTAAATCAGGTGAAATAATTACAGTCTCACCAATAGATAGAGATAAACATTCATCTTTTAGTTTAACCATTCTAGCCAAAGATGGTGGCCATCGAATTGGTTTAACTGTAGTTAAAATTACGGTTACCGGTGATGATGAAAGTCCACCACAGTTCCTAGTTGATAAATATGAGGTTGCTGTTTGCTCCAATGTTGCAACTTTAACCAACATTTTACCTGTGATTGCATATGACAAAAATTCACTATCATCATCATCATCTTCTTCTTCTCGAGGTACAAAAAACCGTATTTTCTATTCTATCTCACATATTGGTTTACCTGAGAGTTCATCATCAACATCAGCATCTTCCGTTGCTTCATCAACTACCCCCTTCCGGATTCGTAAAAAGACTGGATTAGTTTATGTTCATGGTAATTTATCAAATTCAATTGGATCGGTTTATACTTTTCAAGTGAAAGCCTGGGATGAGAATAGCCTTGAATCTGTTGTTCCCGTTACAATTAAAATCAATGGACCCTGTAAATTGGATGGTGATCTTGTTGCTTCTTATGAAGCAACTATCTCAGAGATGGCAAAAGTTAATTCAATTATTACTTCGTTGAATTTTACCAATCCAGATAATTTAGAATTAACTTTAGCCGGAATTAACAGTGATGCCAATAAATTTAAACTTGGTGAACAAGGACAAATATACTTAATTGAACCACTTGACCGGGAAACTTTATCTCGATACATTTTGGTTGTGAAAATTTTTGACAAATCAACTTACACCATTAGATATTTGAATACATTTATCGATGTTCTTGACACCAATGATAATGTTCCCATTTTTGACTCTGATTCGTATTATATTGAAGTCTCAGAGGATCAAGAGATAGACTCATCTATTGGTCGGGTTCATGCTTGGGACGGAGATGGTGAAGATTCACAGAATGCAATTTTCTACAAAATCAAAAGAGCTAAAAAAATGGATAACTCAGATTATTTTGATATTGAACCAGAAACTGGATTAATTAAACTTCGTTCACCATTGGATCGTGAATTGGATGAATGGCATAACTTAACGGTTACCATTACCGATGGTAAATTTAACAATAAAACAACACTTTCCATTAAAGTGATGGATGTAAATGACAATCCACCGAAATTTAGTTCATCATTTTATAATGCCTCAATTCGTGAGGGATCACCGATTGGTATGGTTGTGACAACAATTGATGCATCAGACGCTGATGATGCAAGTCTCAATTCACTTAGTTATTTCATCACCTCAGGGGATTCATTTAATCAATTCACAATCTCAAATACTGGTGATCTTATTGTGAATAAACCTTTAAACCGAAAGAAAGTAAACTCTTTCCTGTTAACCATCTTGGTCTCCGATACTAAGTACAATGCAACAACCTCAGTTTCCATTGAAATTCTTGAAGCAATGGGACCAATTTGCCGGAAAAGTGAATATGTTGAAATTGTTTCCGAAGATATTGAACTTGGAAGTGATATTTTAAAAATAGAAGCCGAATCAAAAGATGGACCAGTAACCGATGCCAATGTTCAACTTTATTATAGTTTATTTTTAAATACCGATAAAGTTCCTATTAGCTCTAATCTAAATGAAAATGGTCTAATCAGTCCAGAAGATACCTCAGAGTTGCCTTTTGCTTTGAATTCAAGGACTGGCGTTTTAACAGTTATCGCTCCCCTGGATCGTGAAAAAAAATCAACATACTTCCTGTTAGCCAAAGTTCATGATGATAAAGAACGTGAAAATATGTGTTCCTCTGCAATAGAGATAATTGTTTCAGATGTTAATGATAATGAGCCAAATTTTACCTCTGACCTTTATAAAGTTTCCATCCCAGAAGATGTTCAACTTGGTATTGTTGTTGGTAAAGTTCAAGCCGGTGATTCAGATCAAGGAAGAAACGGTGAAATTCAATATAACCTAGAAGATTCATCAAATGAAACATTTACAATTGACTCGGATACCGGTTTAATTAGACTTAATAAACCTTTGGATAGAGAAAAAGTTTCCATCTATAATTTAACGGTGAAGGCCATTGATTTAGGTTTACCACCTCTTTCATCATCTGTTAAATTTATTGTCACCCTTGAGGATGTAAATGATAATTATCCAACTTTTACTACCAATATGTACAATGTTTCCGTGTTGGAAAATGTTACCATTGGCAGTGAGATTACAACAATTGAGGCAACCGATACCGACATTGGGTCAAATGCTAATCTAACCTATACCATTGTTGATGGTGATGAAGATAATCGTTTTATCATCCATCCAAAAACTGGTATCATTGCTGTTACCAAACTGTTAGATCGTGAAGCAATAGCCAATTACCTTATAACCGTAAAAGCAGTTGATTCTGGTTCACCTCCATTATCAAATAAAACTAAAGTTAATATAACAATAGTTGATGTTAATGATAATGGTCCTGTTTGTGGGCAAAGTAAATACGTTGAAATGGTATCAGAAAACACTCAACCCGATACCTTTTTATTGAAAATTATTGCCTCTGATCCAGATGATGGACCAAATGCCCAACTTTATTTCAACGTATCTCTTGACCCTGCCGATCCTGATTCTGGTAAAGAATTGACCAATTCAAGTTATCTACCATTTTCAATTGACTCTAGTACGGGTAACCTTAAAGTTTCTGGTTCTCTTGATAGAGAGGAGAAAGCACATTATCTCCTTTTAATTGTGGCCCATGATAATCTTGAAAGGGATCGAACCTGCTCTTCAACGGTTGAACTTGTAATTTCTGATGTAAATGACAATCCACCAATGTTTACAAGTGTTGAATCATCTTTCTTGATACCAGAAAATACACCAATTGGTACATTTGTTGGTAAAATATCAACTATTGATCAAGACATTGGCTCAAATGGAGAAGTTAAATTTTCAATTTCCACCCTGGGTGATGACAATGAAGGAACATTTAGTATTGATGAAAGAAGTGGAACAATTTTCACCGCTAAACCATTGGATCGAGAAACAATTGACCGTTACTCTGTTTTAATCACTGCCACTGATTCTGGTGTTCCACCACTTTCAACATCTAAAGAATTCACAATTGATATTTTAGATATTAATGATAATGCACCTAAATTCACTGAAAGTCATTATACAACTTCCGTTTATGAAAATGTTTCCGTTGGAATAACTTTAATCCGAGTAACGGCAACCTCAGTAGATACCGGAATCAATGAAGACATTACTTACTCAATAATTGCCGGTAATGAGGAAAATTGTTTCACTATTCACCCTAAATCTGGTTCAATATCAGTTGTTAAATCATTGGATCGGGAAACTATTCCTGAATTTATATTAACCATAAAAGCAGAAGAAGATTCTGTTAATGGTGGAGGTGGAGGTGGTAAAATTGTTGCTCAAGATCTTCCTTCATTATCATCAGAGGCTAAAGTAACAATTACCATTTTAGATGTTAATGACAATTCACCTCTCTTTAGTCAGACCAGTTATTCAGCAGTTATCCGGGAAGACACCCATGTTGGTGAGAAAATTATCCAAAAAGTTGCCACCGATGCTGATATAAAGGAAAATGGTCAAATCAATTATTTCTTTAAAGCTTCATCTCTCAATTCGGGAACCGGTGAAATGTCCTATTATCAAACAAAATATAAAGAATTTGAATTAGAACCTAAAACCGGAATCATTACCGTGGCATCACCTTTAGATAGAGAAATGGTAACTGAAATACATTAGAATGAAAAGAAAAATTATCTTCTCTTTGTTTAGATTTTCTTTTTCATTCTTATTCTCATGTTTATCTTTTTTTTCCCCTGTAACTTTTTATTTTTCACTCTGATCATTTTCTTGATTCTTTCTCTATCTCACAATTCTTTGATTCCATATCATCTTTTTTTTTCCTAATATAATTTGAATTATGAACTTATTGAAATTTTCACTTGATGTTGATAATAATATTTTCATTTCTCTTTATTTTCTCATCGTAATAGATTTCATCTTATATTATGGAGGTTGTGGCCATAGATAAAGGATCACCATCACTCTCATCATCCATCTTGATTACAATTGAGCTATCAGATGTTAATGACAATCCACCTAAATTTGACCAAACCAATTATACACTTTACATTCAGGTAAATACTTAAAAAATTATCTCAGATTGTTTATTTTTTTGTTATATTTTCTATTTATTCAACGATTTATGTTATAATGTGTGTGTATACAACACACACACACACGATCACTCATAATATACATTTTATCTGATAGTTTTTTTATTATTTGTTTTTTGTGTACACATCAGTATATTACTTCATTCATCATCGCTATCGTTTCTGTTGTGTGTTGGCGGTGTAGTTGCTAATGATTGTGATAAGGCTTATGATGATGATGAAGAAGATGGTGATGATAGTTTTTAACCGCAAAATTGAATTTGTTTGTATTTCTGCGTTTATTTTGTTTACTCTCTTTTACCCAAAGTCTCATATTATGCATATGTGTGATGTTTATCCGATTCCTTAAATTGTTTCTGTCACTAATCATTAGATAGTTTAACATTAATTCATTGATTAAACTTTTAAGACAAAGTGACATGTTCTGATCAACACATTAGCATCTTTTACTCATACAAACAATGTTATTTTTATCAACAAGAAAATTACTTGTGACAAAAAGGTTTCTCCTGTTTATTTAATTAAGGCGAATCCCTAATGATGCTATTTCCCTGCCCCATGTGTTTCTCCCTCCCTCCCTCCTCATAAGAAGTGATTGTTTAATTGTAAGAGGAAAAATTTACCAACAATTAATACAGCAATTAGCTTTCACATCTTAACTAAACAAAGAACTGATTTGATTCTTGATCTTTTACCTTTGTTTTCACTATACTAGTTTACCTTTAATCACAATTAACCTTATATCCGGTTTGGTATATATTTCGGTTTACCTTACCTTTCAATTTGCAGTTTTTTTATATATATTCTTGCAACATTGTTTACTTTTAACATTATAAATGATTATTTAAGTTTTCTCACTGTTATTAGCACCAAATTCAATTGAATGATTTAATAATGGTAATAATAATGATGACAATGATAATAATCAATGTTATCATCATATACCCAATGTACACTTATTATTTATCATCATCTATCAATTTAGTGAGCTTGATTGAACAAAAAGATGACAGTGAATTAGATAACGATAATGATACCGATGTGAAGGATGATAATGATGATTATGATCTTGTTATTTTCACAATACTTTTTAGATGATGATGATGATGATGATGTTTACCTTTTTCTGTTCAATGAATGATGATGAAATTTTTTTCTCTCTACATTTTCCCAATCAAATTAATCCATCAATATGGTTGTTGATGATGTTGGTTCTTTCTTCTGATAGTTATTGATAATATTATCATCATGATAATTTTTTTATTATTGTAAATAATTTTCTTTCTCAACCTCTGAACGATATCATGTGTGGTGTGTACTACATGATAAAGATAATGACGTTACCATATTAAACTCTTGATTCTTCATCTTTTACCTTTTTTTGCCCTTCATTTAGTCCTAACCCATTGTGATCATCCATCATATTAGTTTTTCTTGATTTAAAAAAAAAGTTTAACTACTGTTAGTTGATTAGTTGTAGTAAATAATTGAGTTACAGGTTTTCAGCATCACTAAACACATTACTCTTTATCATTCATTAAAATCATAACCATTACTTTGTGTGTGTATATTAATGTACATATTTAATCCGTTTTAATCATCATCTTAATAGTGGTAATAACAGTAATGATAAAAATGAAATTTGAATCTCGTGACTTGAAAAAAGTTTTACAGTTTATACAAAAGTTATTAGAATCTCGTTTTTTAGTTAAATTAAATATTAACAAACTAGTTCCCTTTTAAATTGGTTACAATATTATGATTATTATTAATTTTCTAGTATATCACTGAGCCAAAATTTTTCATCAAAATTAAGATTATGTTGAACTGAATTTCCTTTCAATGAAGTTTTTTTCATTAAAAATTAGTTTTTGGTTTTAAAACTTGATTAAAGTTTACCTTATAAATCAAGTTATCTATTATCAGTGAGGATCAACTTATGTTTAAATTAATTACAGTTGAGTTATTTTGTATTATACAACTTATTTATATGTGTGAGTGATTTAGTAAATGATTGTTGAAAAATCATTGAAACTTGTTGTCTCTTCTAATCTTATTGATACCTTTAATTTAATCTTTATAATGATTGATTTATTTCTCATGATCTTTACTAATTTACGGTATTTTTATTTTACTTTTTCACCTTTTAGGAAACTAAAAAAGTTGGTGATGTAATTCAAAGATTTATCCTCACTGATCCTGATAGTCATATCAACAGTGGACCCTTTTCACTTGATATAGTTGAAGGAAATCAAGATGGAACCTTTGGTATCAAAGTTATCGGAGAAATGGCTCTAATATTGACCTCACCTCTTAACAGGACTAAGCAAAGTTTATATCAGTTGATGATTTGTGCTACTGATGCAGGATCTCCTCCCTTATCATCTAATTCATGGGTTACCATATCAGTTGAGGAAGAGCCTCGTCCCACTCCTGTGGCACCTATAGTCCAGAACTTTTTACCAAACTCAAGTCCCAGTCCTGTTCCAAGCCAAAATCCAGTTCCAATTCCAGACTCAGGTCCAGGTCAAGGACCAAATGCAAATCCAACAAATATTCTGGGAAATTATCGATGTAATTGTTCTGTTGATGTTTCATCATCTTCTTCTTCTTCTTCTTCTTCTTCTTCTTCTTCTTCTTCTTCCTCTTCCTCTAACACTATCGATTCAACAATGAGAACTAAATGTGCCAATCAAAATCTTAACTCCATTTATTCTGTAGATCGAGCTTTTCTTTGGGATGATCTCATTTTACCTGGAATCTTTCTGATCGTTATGCTATTCTCATGCTTGGTTATTGGTGTTTGCTGTTGCTGTTTCAATCATCACTCAGCTGTATCCAAATCGAGACGTCGGAATAACAATCGTATTCCACCAAGCGGTTATCGAGGTGGTTTAGAAGGTGATGAATTTTTATTGGAAAGTTGTAATGCTTTTCCATCCGATAACAGTGGTAACCTGAAAAGATTCTCAAAAATGAGTGGAGTTGAATCTTCAGCTCTTCTTGGTCATAGGCCTTTCTCCACCGAACCTTTACCAAATCATCATTTCCACCAAGCCCTTCAAGCAGCCGCAGCCAATGGAGGAGGTGGAATCGGAGGTGTTGGTATAATGAATACACCCAATGGACAGATTATCAGTGGTGGTTGTGGAGGTATTGGTATAGCAAATAATAATAATAATGGTCAAACAGGGTTGATTAATAATCGTCCAAATTCATTTCATGAAACAATGAATAATTTTGACGAAATGATCCGAACACCTTTAAGTGAACGAGCCTCAAGTGGGCCTGATTCACGAACTAAAAAGCGTTCAATCCCTAAAAATTCACCAACAGTCTTACCAACCCCACCTTACCCCGAAACTGAATCTAGTCATTTAATACCTTCTAACGAAGGTAAAATTCAAAACAGTAAGTCTATCATTTTAAAATGAAAGATGAAAAGACCAATTAGTTTACAATTTAATTAGTATAAAAATTGTTATATTCAGTTTTTTTAATGATTTCCTTTGTCCAATTTGACTTTTTCTTTGTACAGATATAAATGGTACCATGTGGACCAATTGTTCAAATGGAGGATCATCTGCCGGAATGGAAGGTTTCAGTGGAGAAAGTTCAATTGTCAGCGATGGTGTTGATAGTTATTGTAGTAACACTTCAATTAACCACCATGACAGTGGACCACCGGAAGGAGTTGCGATTGGTAATCATGCTTACACCGCATCTCATCTTGAACCTAATCAACCGGTTGTCAACGCGATTCTATCAACAACACCCAACGGAATCTATGCCAACACTGGTTATCATCAATATCACTCATATGCTCCTATTCAGCATACTCATCCTCAAAACTTAACTTACCGAAAGGGTACATCATATACCAAGGCCATGACGGACAATCTATCATCCCAAGGATCTAAAAGTGATACAATGAATCAATCAAATCCAAGCGATTTAAATACTGACGATGAAACTTTAAATAACGATCACGATGGTAAAAGATCAGATGGATTAAATATACCAGTTGATGGTATTATCGCAATGCCAATCGATCCTTACCTAACCAAATGAACGTTATATTGTCAGTGATATTTATGTGTAAAAAAAACAATCTAAAAGATGAACTCCTAAAAAAACAAAACAATCAAACCATCAACAATTTATTTATATAAATTAATGTCCTTAAGTTATTAATAATCATAATGATGTAAAAAAAATCAAGATACAAATCAAATTGTAAATGAAAACAATATCTACCTGATATAACATTTGGTCCATGGAAAAGCAAAGATCAAGGAGGAGGAGGCCTAAGAAAAAAAGAGCATTAACTTGATCTATTTCTATTTTCAACTTTAATCATAACTGTAAATTCATCGTCATCTCATCTCATCCAAAATTATATCAGATTGATTTCTCTGCGAAAATAATTAATCTCATGGATCCCAACACAAGCATTTAAACACTGTCGTAACCATGATATTTATACATAAATATCATAACCATTTTCACTCTGAAGATCTTCAAAATTTCTATGATATTAACTTATCAAAATCTCTTTTTCGACTTTTTTTTATAAAAAAAATGTAAATTCAAACCAACAGGAGAAATCAACAAACGCAAACACAACAAAAAAACATAACATTTACACATGCGACTCTATTTTCTAGTCTAATTTTGTGTAACGAAAAAACAATTTCTATGAATTAAAATATATTGTGATATAGAAAACTGAATAATACAAAAAAAAACTAAACTTTCGCGTGGCGAATGTGTTGAAATAAAGATTTAATTAACATGTATAATTAATTGGAAGTTGATGACAAGGGTGTTGAATAATTGTTCTCAATGTTGGTGTAGTTTGCTAGAGTAGATGGACACCCAGAGGTGGAAACAATGAAATTGTAAAGTTTTGTGTATTTTTCTTGAGCTAAATGCCTTAAGGCTAAAAGTTGTTCTCGTTGAACTTCATAAGTTTTTTTCTGTGAATATAATCGACCCACTTCACTTTGTAAATCTATTATTTGATCCATTTTACGTCTACGACAATTTTGAGCTGCGACTTTATTTTTACCTCGCCGACGAATATCTCGAATAAGTGAAAGTTGAGCTTCGTTAAGATCATATTTCGCTAGGCGTTCGTTGAATTCATCTATCGGTAGATTGATATCTCTTCAGCAGGGATTGGGATGTTTAAAGCTTTCGCTCGTTTCTCATCTCGGGTTATCGAGCGATCATCATCTGATGTATCGCTGAAACCGCTTGATCGGCTTACATCTCCCTTGGAACCTCGAGATGATGATCTGCCACCATTCATGGCGAATTGTTGTCTTAAGCTTATATGTTGCTGTTGGTATTGAGGTTGAAGGTGCGCTGGATTAGCTTGATGTTGGTGATGGTAAAGGTAATTTGATGGTTGTTGATGCTGATCGACCTGAGATGAGGGCGATGAAATCGGTGTAGTATAAGTGTGATTGTGGTGAACATTTTCACCAGGCCAAATTGAACCATTCAGACCTTAACAGGAAGAAAAGTATGAAAAATAACGATATTATTATGATAGTAATCGTATTGATAAATTTTAATCATGATGATGTTTAACTATTGGTGAAATGTTGGTGAGATTGCAAAAAAATAATCATATGATTTCAGAGGATCTAAGTGATTATAATGATCATCATGTTACAAGGTAGTTGTTTAGGTTCATACGGGAATGCTAACTAGTGGTCAGTGTCTCACTTTGACCTCCCTTAGATTGGACTGATTAGACTTAGGAAAAGATAGCCAAAGGTCAAGAGAGTCAAGCGTGTGTGTATATAAAAAGCTATCTACTTGTAATATCTGTTGGTCACCTCAGTATGAGGTGATGGTGATAATCATTATCTTGATGGACATGAGAGATAAATTATATCAGTGACAATTAAATAAGCTTTAAAAGTTAATATAAATCATGATTGGTGCGGGTGTCGATATGTGGTAGATTGAGTCGAGTACGATTGTTGAGATTATGATTTACAAATGGAATTAGAAATGATAAACAATCAGTTAATCATTGGATATCTTACCTGAAGATGTTGGATGATCAAAAAATGCTGAAGCTTGTTCTTGTTCATTTAAATTTTCAATTGAAATGTTATCCGTTGGATAGAAGTTAATTGTTTCATGATTGTGGCAATAAGGTGAGAAACCATTCTCAATGATTGAAGATGCAGTTGCAACTGCTGAGGAAACAGAACTCGATCCACAATTAACAATATTAGCATCATCAGCAAGGTGGGTTAAGTTACCAGAGGTAATTTCATTGTTACAATTAACAGGGTAAACATGATTACTGAGGATGTTATCGTAAAAGTTTCCAGTTACTTTTACTGTTCCTGTTGAATTGTGATTATCAACAACAACGGTCAGGGTATTTGTTGGTATTGTTGTCACTGTTGATGATGATGATGATGATGATCTTATATTGGTGTTTGTAGCATCCTTATCAGTTTTACCTCCATCAGGAGATGATGAGGAGGATGTTGTTGATGAAGATAATGTGATACTTGGTACTGCGGTTAAAGGGACTATTGTTGTAATACCATAATCGTCACAAAGTGTTGAACTTTGGTTGATTGGTGATGTTGAGGTGGTTATATTTGTTGAAGGTGTGGTACCTGTAGAGTTGACATAATATGATGAAAATGGTTGACCAGGATCAGTAGAGTAGTTTGATAAAGTAGAGGTTGGAGTTGATATAAAGGTTGTTTCAAATGGTGATGAGCTCGAGGGGATTGATGATGAAGGTGAACCTGAGGAATGAGAGTGAGTTACTTGTGTCACCGGCGGTAATAAGGCCACTGAATTAAGGTTACAATTCCAGACATCTTCGAATTGGTAATCACCGTTATCCTAGATTTTTTGATTTGATTTCGTTTCGATTTCAATGAGAAACAACAGAAGAAAAAAAACAATTAAAACAATTAGAACACAATTAGTTACAAATACGTAATTCATAATTTTATAGGAGGAACAAATTAAGCTCAATAAGGAACAGTTGAAATTATATTACCATTAGTATCTATTACTAAATTAATTAACAACAATTAACGACTTACCGTCCGTCTATCTAAGTATGAATATCCTTGAAAGTTATGAGTTAAATATGGAGAAACAGTTTGATGCATTTTGATGTAGATTAAGATTTAAACAATTAAGAAGAATTAGTTTTAAATTTAAGTTGATTCGTTATTAGTTGATAGGTTAATTGATTAGTGGAACAAATTTAGATTCGAGTTTTTCACTTAGATAATTAAGAAAATTGATCACTATGATGGTAAGAACGAGAAGAAAACTTTTTGGAAACTTTTTGATTTTCAATAATAAAAGATTTTGTTGTTGAATCGATTTAATAATAAGTTAATCCAGTTATGATGGTTTAATTTAGTTTTCACTTGTTTTTGGTGATAATTGTGGATATAGGAACGGTGAGACAGTATTCATTGTTGGACTGTGGTAGAGGAGGAGGTAGAGTGGGATAGAGATGGTAAATGATAGGTCACTTAGGGTTCGAAGGAGGAACAAGTAAACTGAACTGGACCGAGATGAAAATGTCACTTGTGAGATTTAGGATAAGTAACAAGGGATGGAAATGATGACGATGACAAAAGAATGAGAGAGAGAGAGAGAGACAGTGGTGATAACGATGATGGAGATTATGGTGATGGTGATGATCGTCTGAGTAGGGTCAACATAAAGAAGAATTAAAAGAGAGAGAGAGAGAGAGGAGGAGGAGGAAGTTTGTATTAGGCAGTGGTGGTGGTGGTGGTTGATTACGATAATGTTACTTTAGCCTGATCACTGATCAAGTGAAAAAAAATGTTATCATCAATTCATGATGGTGAAAATCACCGCAGGTAGTTAACAGGTAGACAAAGTTGGGAAGATGAGGATGATGAAGAGAGGGAGAGGGTAAGAAAGAGAGAGAGGAAGATATAGATTACTAACAAAATTGTATATTGATTGAAGGAAATTGGGGGTGGTAAAAAATACGATGGATTGATCAATGATCACGTAGAAGGTGAGAAAGAGGAAGCAAAATACAACGAGAGGGAGAGGGAGAGAGAGAGAGGTGGAAAGTATTCATCCCACTCCCATTATTGTAAGAGATGGAGTGAGAGAGAGAGAGTGGGCTGGTTTCGATGGTGGTAAAAGGTAACTACCTGTAAGAGGAGGTGGAGGGAGTTGAAAACGATGCATTGGTTTAAACAATGTGATTTAATTCACTGCACGATCCTAATTGTGGTGAAAATTAATATTATATTAAAAGGATACACCAAATATAATTGAAGGTAGTAAATAGTAATAGAAATGAAGTAACTTTGAGATGTAGTAATCAACAACATGATTACAATTAACAACAACACCACCACCAACAACATCAACTACTACGACCACCTCAACAATTAGTAATCAAAGTAACGGTTAATTCATTGACTCTGAGCTGTTGTAATAATTGTAACATTGAACATTTTCATTTCTCTAACTATTATTATCGACAATTAAACTTTAATTACTTAACATTGTGAATTTTTTTTTTGCTTCATCTTTTGCTTTACTACACAGAGATTAACAATTTAAACTGGATTAGTATTATTGATAATTTTTTACTTTTAATTGTGATTTGAAACAAAATTCAAACCAATGTAAAGAAACCAATCAATCAATGAAAAAACAAAACAAAACAATTATGACAATTGAAAGGGTTTGTTTTTCATTCATCCATTAATTTTGCAGGTCAAAGGTTGATGAGTAGGGTTGATTGTTGTTGTTCAACTGATTGTGAGTGATTAAAAACTGATCAATCACAACTACAACATTTAGACATTAATTAATTCATATTCTTAAAGTTATTATTTATCAACAAGAACAACAATTAAACATATACATGTATTATATTGTAAATGGTTAATTCAATATTGGCTTTATTTTGGATACAATTGTTTGTCTTAATCATTTTAAATTTAGTTAATTGTTTTTTTTCCAGTTGATTGAACGGAAGTGGACAAATCAAATTAACTGAACGCTCCTCAAAAGTAAACAATTAAACTGTCAACCATTAATTAAGCGTTAATTAAGACTTGAATATAACTAATATAACTTGAAGAAAATGAAACTTTCTTATTAAATGAATCAATGAATTTGTAATCAATAATGATGAAAGTAAATGCAAAAAGTTTTATCAATCAATTGGCAAATTTACAAACAATTTTCGCGAAACTTTTGATTCTGTTTGTAGTAAATTTAAATAGTAGTAAAATAGTTAATTTGTTTCAATACTATTTAGTTGATTGTTGGTGAAAAAGGCCTGAAATTGAAATATTCACATTGATTGAATGGAGAGAGAGAGAGTAAAAGTTTCCAATACAATTTAATAGTTGTAATCAATGTGAACGTGATCAGGCAAACAATTTAATTTAAGTAGTATAGAGGGAAAACTAATCAAGTACATAATCAAAACACTGATTGTTGTCCATTTTAACAATTAAATAAATTACTATTGGAATCGATTGATTACTTCCGGCTGTAATCATCATAATCTAATCATCTATATCCATTTATATACACCGAGCAACAATCAAAGTGAATTATTAATTGAATCAAATTAAAAACGAAAACAAAATGAGAAACTTTTCTTTCCCCCTTTCCAATTGCATTTTAATTTAGTTTAAATTGTTGCTCATCTTGATGATATTATTATTTGATTATTACACCTTTGTGATAATATTAGAAGTGTATGAATTTATAAATTGTCATAAATACTGTTAAATTATTCAGATGAAAATTATAATGATGATGATGATGATGGTGATTATGATTATGACAATCAACAACAACAATCAAATCAATGATCACAATTACATCACCATTGGTATAAGTTTTAAATAGTTAAATGGTTAAGTAAAGGTCAGTAATCTGTTAATTAAATGTAGTAATATAATTTGGTTAACTAATTGTGTAGTTGTATGATTTGTTTGCCTCAATCTCAAACTGTTAAGGTGTTGAAAGATTTTCAATTGAAAATAAAAACTGATTAACATGATAATATGGAAATGAACATGAATCCTTAACTAAATGGTTAACAATTTATATATTTAAAGGTAAATTAGCCAACTGATTAACTTTGATTAACTCTAACCACAAACTGTCAAACAAGAAAGTGTATAAACAAATCACATGAATGACCAGAAAAAAAAGGATTAAGGAAACAGGTAATTGTTTATTATTACTATTTAATTGATTGATTGTTAATTAATTAGATAAAACAATTACCCAAATAATAATTCAGGTTGATGGTTTGTTACTTTAATTGTTTGGGGATGAAAAGTTTCAATCTTATTGGTTGAATTTTATTCAATTTCATTGATATTTAAACAAAACAAAAAATCCTTGATTAAGATTAATTGTTTTCTATCAAACTTTTTAATCATATTGATAAGTTTTCATGGTGATGGTGATTAACTATTGGTGAAATGTTGGTGAGATTGCAAAAAAAACAATCATTACAATTATAATCATATTATTATTATTACAGAGGATCTTAGTGTGAGTAGGAAGATAATGTAGGATGATAATATGATTATATCATCCTACATCATCTTATCATCATCATGAGGGATTTTTGGGTTATAAGTGAGCTGTCAACTTGTGGTCAGTGTCTCACTTTGACCTTCCATAGGGATTGAGCCAGGGATGGACATTGAAAGGTCAAGCGCGTGTGTTTAGTTTACCTTTGTTATTGGATTTTTAAGTGACCTCAGAATAAGGTGATGGTGATAATGATAATTATCATGATGGACATTGGATATAAATTATCATGATAATAATAATAATTCAAGTCTATTTATATTCGTAATGAGTGACAATTAAATAAATGCTTTACAAATCAATATAAATCATGATTGGTGCGGGTGTCGATGTGTGGTAGATTTAGATGTTACTCTCTTTACCAAGGATTAGATTGTTAATTGTTTTCTATTATTATAATTATTGGCAATATTTTCATTCTAAGATTTAATTGTCATTTGACAATTGCAATAGGGAAATATGATAAACAATCAAGATAATGATTAAGTACAAAGTAATTTTTAACCATTGAGTTTATCATTGTCATTTTGAGTACATTATGATAATTATAATTAAGTTACTAGTTTATGATTTGACAAGAAAGAAGAAAGAAAGAAAGAAAGAAAGAAAGAAAGAAGAGAGAGAGAGAGAGAGAGAGAGAGAGAGAGAGAGAGTAAATAATGATGAAGATGATGAGGATCATGATAATGGGAAAATTTTTGGATTCTGTTTGTTGACGACAATCATGATAATAGAAAATGAATTAGGATTATTGTGATTAAATGTTTTTCTCGGTGACGATAATGTTAATGATGATGATTAGTTGTGATGATCAATTTCTTATAGTTAATATTGAATTTATTTAAATATTTATTTAACATTGATTGAAAGTAGATGACAAAAGGTGTTACATAAGGTGTGTTTACATTGTTTGAATATTAGATAATGTAGATGAACTTCCAGAGGAGGAAAGAATAAAGTTATAAAGTTTTGTATATTTTTCTTGAGCTAAATGCCTCAAGGCTAACAGGTGTTCTTGTTGAGCTTCGTAAGTTTTTTTCTGTGAATATAATCGACCCACTTCACTTTGTAAATCTATTATTTGATCCATTTTACGTCTACGACAATTTTGAGCTGCGACTTTATTTTTACCTCGCCTACGAATATCTCGAATAAGTGCTATTTGTGTTTCATTCAGATCATATTTAGCTAGATGCTCATTGAATTCATCTATCGGTAGATTGATTATCTCTTCAGCAGGGATTGGGATGTTTAAAGCTTTCGCTCGTTTCTCATCTCGGGTTACCGAGTGATCATCGTCTGATGTGTCATCACTGAAACCGCTTGATCGGCTTACATCTCCCTTGGAACCTCGAGATGATGATCTGCCACCATTCATGGCAAATTGTTGCCTTAAGCTGACATGTTGGTATTGAGGTGAAGGGTCATGGTCGTAAAGATAGTTTGATGCTTGTAAATGTTGGTCGATTTGGGATGATGGTGATGAAATCGGTGTTGTATAAGTGTGATTGTGGTGAACATTTTCTGCAGCCCAATTTGAATCATTCAAACCTACGGAAAAAAGAGATGAAGAGAGAGAGAGAGAGAAAAAGAGAACGATATTATAGACAATTTGACGATAAAATGTTTAAATAAATGCAATGGTGATGAACTATTGATGAAACGTCGGTGAGATTGCAAAAAGAAAAAACCATAATTATGATTATATTTTTACAGAGGATCTTATGGAGTAGGAAGATAATGTAGGATGATGTAATCATGTTATCATCCTACATCATCATCATTCGTATCATGGGTTTAATTTTGGGTTATAAGGGATTGTTAACTTGTAGTCAGGGTCTCACTTTGACCTCCCTTTAGGTTAAACTGTGAACCTAGGAAAAGATAGCCAAAGGTCAATAGAGTCAAGCGCGTGTAAATAAAAAGCTATCTATTTCTATATGTTGGTCACCTCAGTATGAGGTGATGGTGATAATCATTATCTTGATGGACATGAGAGATAAATTATATCAGTGACAATTAAATAAGCTTTAAAGTTAATATAAATCATGATTGGTGCGGGTGTCGATATGTGGTAGATTGAGATGTTACTCTAACAAGGGGATAGATTTGTTGAATTGTTTTTCTCCTTTTTAGTTTTTCTTTGTCGATTATCATTTACATGGTTTGGTTTGATTCACTCGCTTAATATCCTACCTGAAGATGCAGGAAGATCAAAAAATGCTGAAGCCTCTTCTTGTTCAGTTAAATTTCCAATTGAAATGTTACCCGTTGAATAGAAGTCAATTGTTTCATGATCATGACAATAAGGTGAGAAATCATTCTCAATGATTGAAGATGCAGTATCAATTGCCGAGGAGACAGAGGCAGATCCACAACTAGCAATATTAGCATCATCAATGAGGTGAGTTAGATTACCAGAATTGATTGAATTGTTACAATTTAGATAAACATGATTACTAAGGATGCTATCGTTAGGGTTTCCAGTTACTGGTCCGGTTAAACTTTGATTGCCACCAGCAATAGTGAGGGTAGTACTTGTTGTTGGTATTGTGGTTGATAATGATGATCGCAAGTTGGTGGTTAAGTTTGGAGTATCTAAATCAGTTTTAACTCCATTAGGTGACGATGATGATGATGATGATGATGATGAGGTTGAGGTTGATGATGAGGATGAGGATATTGTTGATGAGGTTGAGGGGAGCGATGAAGGTGAACCATAGGAATGGGAATGAGTTACTTGTGACACCGGTGGTTCGGAAGTTACTGAATTAAGGTTACAATGCCATACATCTTCAAATTGATAATCATTTTCACCAAGTAAACAAATACCAGTATCAAGTGTTAAGATTAACCTTTCAGATTCACCAAACACCGGGTCCAAATCTTCCTGATTAGTGGTTATTGATGTGAGAAAAGGGTCAGATCGAGGCACAGGCAAATTTAAAGCTTCACAGTAAATAAATAAACTAAAGAAAATGGTTGACAATAAGTAACCGTTTTTAATCACCATTTTTAATTCCCTAACCATCAGATAAAACAGCACAAAAAAAACAGACAAACAAACAATAAACTAAACGATTAATTGAAAAACACAATTTTCAGTTTTATATAATAGAAATCAAAATAGAATCAAAATTAAATAATAAAAAAAGAATCCGAAATCAGCTGAAATCTTTTAGCTACACGATTGATAAGCCGAATTTTTTTTTCTAAAGAATTCAAGTGGCTCCATCTACCGGAGGCGCGAAAAGAATTTCAATTTAATTCTATTCTTTTCAACGAAAAGTAAATATTTTTATCTTCAACTTGTTGATATTAAATGTAAAGTTAAATTCTTGAAACTGGTTAACCTTCATCATGTGAATGTTTATATATATATTATGTGTACAGGTAACAGAGAAGAAGATAAGGTGAGAGAGAGAGAAAGAGAGAGAGAAATTAAGGAGGAAAATTGTAGCTTGATTTCCTAACGAATCAACATGTTGTTACATCGCTTGAAGCCCAACTGAAATTTTCCTCTTTCTTTTCATCCATCGACATCAACCTCACAATTATAATTAATTTTCTCCTTCATCATTAGTTTTTCTATCGTTTTTCCCCCTCTTCTCTCTTCAGTTTGTGTGTCCACTCTCTCGTTCAATTTGCAATTATTTTCCTCCCTCCATCTTTTTTTTCCATTCCTCATCTTGTTTCTTTATCTCTCAATCTTTTTTCTCTCTCTCTCTCTCTCTATCGATTTCCCTTCTCACACTCTTTGATCATCATTAGAATCATTACCAAAAACCGATACCGAAAAAAAACCCTTTTTTCCTTATCCACTGTTTTTTTTTATTCTTTGATGACAACTTTAATCTTCTCTCCCAGTGTTTGCCCCGAAAATCAACTTGACTAATCACCAACGGATTACAAAAGTTTACCTATTTTCTTTTAATTTTTGTTTCTCTCTCACTCTTATTGTTTACAAAGTGTTTTGTGTCTCAGTTTCCTCGCATGAGATAATATATCCAACAATATCGGTGATTAATTAGTCGAAATTTTAAACTACGAAAGTTGGACTTTCACCCATTTCATTTGCTCACAGTTTTCTCTTGTTTCAACTGTGGGACTTTTTTTTTCGTATTTTTCTCTCTGTGATTTTTTTTCTATTGACATTTCTATCTACTCATTATGAAGAAAAGTGATCGTTTCATTTTACTTCCTCGAGCTGCCAATGCTACTCGTGGTTATGCCATTGTAAAGATTATCCTTTGTTTCCTATTTTTGGCTTATTTCGTAAGCCTTGTCGCTTGGACTGTCCATTCAATGGCTTTCTTTAAATCTAAAATCGATGAGGATAATGATGTTACCCGAGAAAATCAGAAATACAAAACACATAATCATTTCTTTCTCTTCACTGGTCTTTACATTGGTGCTGCTACTCTTATTGGACTATGGGGTATCCTTAAGGAAAACATTTCCACCATTTTTGGTTTCCTTTGTCTATTTGCAATTGGCTTTGTGTTCGAGGTAACCGGAGCATTTAAATCAAACGATGAGGATGTCAGGAAGCTTAAATTTGTTTCTATCTCTCTGGAACCAATACTTATGGTTCTTGCCTTAGGATTTACTTTAATGATCCGATCAGCGGAAAAAAGATTAGCCAGTTTACCAATTTACCGACAAACTATGGCTGAATCAAGAAGGAATTCACTTTCTGGCTCAGAAATTGGTTCAGACCCGACAATGGATAATAACAATCAACCAATGCAACAATCAACTGGACACGATAATCCAAATCTAGATTTACACGAGGAATCAAATGTCCAACAATCAATGAGAAACAATCAACCAAATGAAGCAGCAATGTTAACTGTTAACAAACAAGAATCATTCCTTAAACCTCCTTCCTAGATGATTAAATGAGGAAAAAAAAGAGGAAAAAGAAAGAGTTGGAATTATGATAATTAATTGTTAATTTTCTCGCTTACGAGTTAATCATCTCTTTTTTATTTTCTTTTTTTGTAAAATTTTTGTCAACCTTGTCTTCTTGTTCATTTTATCTCATGGATTATCCAGAGAAAGGAAAAGCAAACTCTAAGCTGCTACTGATTCTATTCACAATTCCAATCGGTGATTGCAATTCGATTTTCTTAATCATGTTATATTATTTTCAATTCTTTTTCCTCATCTCCCTCCTTTACTTTTCCTTTGCTTAAACTTTATCTCTCTCTCTCTCTCTCTCTCCCTTTAATTTCATTATCAACTCCTTCGTTTACGTTTCTTTTTTTACCTTTTTCTTTTACTTTTTTAATTCAACCTGAAAAAAGTAACACTAATTGTAAACACACACACAAATTTAAATTGTATTTCTGATCATGTCAAGGTTGATTAGTCTTTCACTTGATTATTATAATGGAAAGTGTTGAAAGACAACAATCAATCAGTCTCACTATTTAAACACACCAACAAAAAAACTCTGTAATCATGTTACCTCTGATATATCTCTCTAATTGTGTACTAATTGTTACCCTTTTCCCTCAATCTACTGTTAATTGTGAACGTAAATTCAGATGACAAATGGTAGAAACCATGATTAGATTAACATCGTACACAAAATCGAGCCAATTTAATGGTAATAATAATCAATTTTCTGTTACCAATACACATCAATACAAATCAAATTTGTATAAATCAATTGACTGAATATTTTGCTCAATTAAATTAACAAACAAACAAACAACTCAAATCCTAAATCAGAATGAATAACAATTAACTTTAAATTTGGAAAAAAATTTTTTTTTTCTTCTAAATCTAAAGTAATGGTAACAATTTATTTCCAATTGTACTTGTTACCCTAATTTAATTTTCTTTTCAATTAGAAATGAAAACTGTTGTTAATTGTAAACTTGCCTTTCAATTACACTTATCATCACAATTTAATCCATCACAATTAACGATCCAACCGGTTAATCATGATCAGGTAACTTTGAAGGTCCAATGTGTTTAAAAGTAAACATGATAATCATTGATAACCTTGATTAACTAATAGAATCTGTACAAGTTTCTGTCTCTCCAACAATTTACGCAATTTCTTAATTGTCGTAATTAATATATATTAATTACTGTAATAGTAAAATACAAACACACAGTTAATTGTAACTTCTAATTGTTACCCAATAAGTTTTACGTTCACTTTTCTTGTAATCCGATTGTTTAACTTTTATGGATAAAATCAATTGAAAACAGTAACAATCAACTAATTGTTTTCCAAATTAAACTTGAAAGTATTAAGTTAATCAGTATTTAGAATAATTGTAAAGACAATTAAACAAACTGTTTCCATTAGAAAACAAAGTTAATTGTTGATTAACTTTTCGATATCGATACAAAGACTTGGATCTAAAATCCAGCTGATAGGAAAAAGATATTTTTCTCAATCTCAAAAAAAAGGTAAACAATTGTTGTTATTTTTAGTTAGTTGTAATTACTATTTGATTTAATTGATTTTAATCTTGGCAATTAGAAGGATGTAAAAGCTTCCGGATGGAAACCTGATTGACCTGACCTTTGATTAGGGTTACTGATTGTGTTACCATTTTGTTTGTTGTTTGATTGTTAATAAGAGTTGGTTAAATTTACTCTCTTATTTTGATTGTTAATCTCTTAACCATTTGATCACCTTGGCACGTTTACAATCATAATCAAGTGAATTAGTACAATTTATGCTATCGGGTGTTCGTCATCATCATAATCATCATCATCATCTTTAGCTAATAATATAAGGATTTCTTTAATTTCATGGGAAGAAGTTTCTTCAAATGGTTTTCAATACTCTCTCTCTCTCTCTCAGGGTAACTAACATTAAGTAAAGGTCAGTTTGCTGATTTCTTAATTAAACTGGTTCTCAATCTTGCTTTTCTACCTTCATCATCATCACCATCATCATTTCCACCACACATTCAGCCAGTTTCAGTTCTGGAGGAGAAAGAAAGAGACAAGAGAAAGAGAGAAATGAGAATCAGAATGAGAATCTGGTTTAAGTGACAACACAGAAAAGAACAACATTTCAATGGTGAATCTTTTTCTCTTCTTCTTCTTCCATCATCTTATTTAATCTTGTTCATCTTCTCAATCATGGTCATCAACTCCTATGGTTCTCAAAAAGGTTAATCAGTGTTTAATTACCAAGTTAATTTGATTGATCAAAAAAAAAAAAAATAACACGGAAAACAAAAGGAAAAAGAGAGATAGGATTTTCCACCATTTTCTTTCTGTGAACAACAACCTTGTAAATGTAAGCGAATTTTTCTTTGTTTATATTTCAATTTTCTCTCTTAAATTCTAATTCGTATTGTAATTACAATATTTTATTCTTTTATTATCTTACTTTAGTGTTCTTTTCATCTCTTGATTACTCAATCATTGCCTCTGGAATTTTGATTACATGATGATCAGTAAAATACTTCATCCACCAGCGATTGATCCCAAAAAGGTTGAAAAGCTTAAATATTTACTCATTTTCTACCTTGTGTTAACTCTTGCCTATGAATGGACTTGGACCTGGTATTCAATTAATGAATATGAGATGGAAATTCAGAAATATGATGAAGATCCAATTTGGAAGAGAGAATTTTTCAAATCAACTCGTAATCTATTCATATTTTGCTCCATATTAACAACATTGGTCATCTCGTTGGCAGTTTTTTCCACCTTTCGTAATAATCGTCTCTTCTTGTGCATCTCAATTGTTCTGATTATCATGGAATGGGGATTTGAATTTATTGGTATCTATACTTCCGGTGATTTCAATGTTTTCATCTATAAAATAATCGGAATGGTCATGAGACCAGGAATGTTCATCTTAGCCATTCTTCATGCTTGGGTTATGAGAGGAACCGATTCAATGGAAAACTAAACAATCAAAATAATCTTCATTTTCATCATCTTCATCTTCATGAAAATCTATTCAATCGGATGACCTAAACAAATTTAAAATGAAGAATCAAATTGTTTGAGGTCAACTTTTACCAGATCAACATGGATTCTCATGACTTGTCCCATTTTCATCTTCACATAACAAAAGATATAAATTTATATATATTATATATATAAATTGAGCTTATTATCAAAAAAAAAGATCTACTTATATAATATAATACAAAGAAATTACAACAGCTGATTACCGGGAAATAACAGTGATATAAATTATTTCAATTCCAAGATTCAAATAAACAAAGTGATCGACTTAAGGAAAAGGATAGGCCATCATACTCGACATTAACGAGACAATAATGGAGGTCAATCATTGATGGAAGTTGCCAATTTGACCAACATCGATTAACAAACAATCAAAAAAAAAGTGATTTGAAATATAATCTATTGTAAATATAATCCAAATCTAAAAACCAGGAAAGAGAAGAGAGAAAATTATTATTATTTTTTGTTATTATCCAAATGGAGATGAAATTAACTTTTGTTTCTCTCTCTCTCTCTCTCTTTCTCTCTATACTTGTTTGCAAGATATTGACATTATAATTAATATCTTAAATTGCTCAAATTAAATCTCAACAATATATATAATCCTAAACAATTTGTATTCTCAGCAAATTGTTGATCAGTTCATTGTACTGATCAATTTTAGGCCTAAAACTGACTAAAGCCTTTTTCCTCTCTATAAACATGTAATGTATTTGTTGACACGTTTCAGCTTATAGAGTTTCATTGAAAAGAGAATTAATTTCTCAATTAATAATTTCACTTGATTAGAGATGAATAATAATAAAATTGATTAACTGATTAAAGTTCAATAATCTTATTAATTCACTTTTCACACTACCATTACCATAGAGATGGTAATGAACAACAGCTAAATCCAAGTTAAATGTATTCCAAAGCAGAAAGATTAATCAGTTAATCAGTTAATCGGGAATCCATTTTGATGATCATGATGATAAACTACAAGTATATAAAGAAATGACAGTTAATTACAGTTAATCACAATTAGAGAAGAAGAAAAAAATTAGAAACAAAGTAAACATTTTATGCTAACCCAAAACCCGAAGAACCAGAAAAACTGGTTAACCAAAGAAAAGGTAACGTAGAGAAAAAGGAAAACACTGGAATTGATTAGAATTAATTTCTTTTAATCACATTAGAGATCAGCAATTAAAAAGATGAAATCACAATGATTAAAATTGTAATTCTTTAAAATGAATAATCAAATTATTCTGATAAAAAGAAGAAGAAAACAAATGTAAACAAAGAGAAAAAAGAATAAAATTTTCAAGAGAAAAGAACAAAATAAAAGAGAAAAGAAAAACAAATGATCAGTTTATGTTTCGTTCGCATAGAATCAAAGTCAATTTTTCTTTCTGTCTTGATAATTAATTCTAATTATTAATCTTATAAATATTGTGATTTATTCTTATTACCAACCAATTAACTTGTTGAATGTGTTCACTTTAAACTCTTTCAATTGATTTTCTTTCATAAACATTATCCTTTATTACCCTGGATTGTGAATAAAGAACCAAAAAAAACTCATCATCACCATCACATCTTCATCTTATTTTCTTGCAGCAAATTTATTGATTATTTTCATCATTCTGTCTCTCTCTCAATCTCTATCATTTTCTAAATCAACTCGGATTAATCTCTGTTCATATGGTAAATTAACTAATTCGTATCAATGTTGATTATTTTCTATTCTATTCATCCATTCACATATTCTTATTCCTTCCTAATCAGCTGTTGAATTCTATTATCTAACCGGTAAGTAAGATAATCTTTTTCTTTCACAATTCCAATTTCCATGAAATTTGAACAATTTAACATTTCTATCAGACAATTAAATTGATCATCTTCCATATTGTTGATTCTTACCATTATTCCCCGTATCCATATCCATTTCTTACAATATTCAGTCTTTACTAATGGTAATTGAATAGGTAAAATTGTCTCTTCCTACATTCGCTTATATTTGTTACAATTTTTCCAAATAATTTTCTTTTTAATTTTCTTTTTCTTTTTAGATTATATTCCAATTCATAAATTGCGACATCATATTGACCAATTCTAAATCTTCAATTCATCTTAAATTACACCCATCAAATTAAATCAATTGATTGGCAAACAATCTTTAGGCCTACAAATTGGACTTCAATATTTACCATATTGTTTTAATCATCATCTTATTGAAAGGATTCAATATTTACTAAATTTCTCATCATTGATCCAGATTTAATTGTTATCCTTTAATTATATATATTTTCTGTTGGTTATATTGATTTCTCTGGATTATTATTGACAACATTTTCTCCTAAAGACTCTAATCAACATGAGTAAGAACTAATTATTTTTATTATTATCATCACAATGGTCAACAAGTTAACCTATTGTCCCAATTAACGTCCAAGACTATTTGCTGTTTTCTATTATAATTATTCTTGATCAGGTTATGTGTTATCATATTATTATTTTCCTCTTTTGATTATATTTTGGATTATCTTTTCATGCCAAAATTCAATTGATATTAATCTTTATTTTCCATTATGATTTTTGATTAGCTACAATCACCCAACGGTCCAAGAGAGTTGGTACGTTTTTCTGTTGATTTTTTTTTCTTTTTCTTTGTTTTTTGCATGAGTTTTTTTTTCTTCTTTGGTTTTTTTTGGGTGTAATTTATTCCTACTTGTTGATTTTCTGTCTCTCTGCTATTTTGTGAATCGTTTTTATCTTCAATGACCATGAGAGAGAGAGAGAAAGAGAGAGAGAGAGATGAGAAAATGATGATAACTGTTGAGAACCTGAACTATAATTTAATCGGAACGAGACTTGGAACAAGACCAACAAGATACCGTTATGATTTTCTCGTTGATTTAGTCACAATTATCCTGAGACTTGAAGAAAAGTAACTCAATATTCATCAGTTATCATCGTCATTATATCAACATCATCATCAGTAAGAAAACAAATGAAGCTTGTCAAACAATTAAGATTGATCAGATTCCTGTTGTAACTTATTGACTTGTCTCTTAAACGATAAGTTAATCCTGATTGTGAATCAATAATTACATTTTTTTTATTTGCATTGTAAACATATCAACATAATCCCAATCAGATTTTGTCTTCTTGATAACAATATTATCACAATTAAGGTAACATGATAACTTTTAATTGTGTTGACCATTCACGTGGACATTGGATAGATTATCAATCAATCAATAAGTAAAATCTCAAAAGATTCAAATGAGAGATCGATGGACGATTGGTTAAGGAGTTTCCCGATTGCTAGACACTCAATTAAAAGCAATTTAGTTTACAATTATCTTCAAAATCAATGTAAACAATTTGATTGCTATAACCTGTTGATATTACAACTTTAATACAATCAACAATTTGTAACAAACTCAATCTGATTGAAAGAATCAAATCTCATTATCGATCCTTATTGATTAAAGTACGATGATTATTTCAAGAGTAAATGATAAGATGAATGATATGAATACAATTTAGTTAACTAATTGTTGAGAATACCTGTTGAATTTTCCGCTTGATATATTTACCTTTTTCTCTCCCTCTCAGCTAATCACAATTAACCGAACCTAAACTAATCACTAACAATTTAACTTCGGGTGGAAACACTTACAAATCAACTTTCTACTAATCAACTTAATTGTTTCTAGTTTTTTTTTCTCTGTGTTAATTTAATTTTCATCTTTTTTTCCTCATCATTTTCTATTCAGCTAATACGCCCGAGGAACTTGAATCACTAATGCCACAATCACACGAGAATACAGTGAATACAGGGTATTCTTCATCGATTGAATCTCATGGATACCCGATAACGGCCGGAGCATTTAAACTTATTCTATTATTTTCTCACCTGATTGGAATTTTGGTAATTGTTCTAACGATCTTATGGACAAATAAATATCTCGGTGGTTATGGTTGGGCTATTCCAAGTACAGAATTTAATTATCACCCGCTATTCTTAATCATTGGAATGGTTTACCTTTATGGTAATTCAATTATCTCTTATCGGCTTTTCCCTTCCTTGGATAAGCCCAAGCTTAAATTAATTCACTCAATTCTTCATGCCGCTTGCCTGGTTTTCACGGCCACTGGACTTTACGCTGTAATTGATTTCCACCAACGGGCCCATATTGTCAACTTTTACTCTCTCCACAGTTGGATTGGTATTTTCACCGCGACAATTTATTTCTTCCAATGGATTGGTAGTTTGTACGCTTTCCTTTACCCTGGAATTCAACCTACATATCGAGCGATTGCTCTTCCCTTCCATGTACGCGGTGGATTAATCATATTCGCTATCTCAGTGGGTGAGTCTTAATACGATCATGATTCGAGTGCATCATGTTTCGTATCCTTTTCTTCAACGAAGTTGTTCAATTTTAGAATCAACTTTTCTTACCCTTGGAATCTTTTATCCATCTATTGTTGTGAAGAATATAAAAGTTGAACTAAGTTTAGAATAAATTCTCAACTTCCTCATTGATATACTTCACCTCAAGTGATGAAAATTGATTCTTCTCATCGTTTCCATCAATTTCTAACCTTTTCTCCTTCTCTCTCTCTCTCTCCATCAGTCACTTGTTTAACTGGATTAACTGAGAAAATAATGTTCTCTCTGACAGTGTAAGTGTTTCATTGTTTTTCACCAAACAGAAAACAACAACAATCAACGATAATCGTGATAACGATAACTCTCGTTACCATTGATTTCCAACATGGTTTACGTTTTAAAACATGAGGCTCAAGTAGAATAGTGATTTTTTATTTGATATTTTCTCTTTTATCATCTCAAAATTAATACAAAATCCAATTGTTCAATTATCTTTGGGTCTTTACTTGAGTTGAACTAAAAGTAAACACGGGAATCGATTATTAATTGATTATTTTGTTATTGTTGTTTTCTTTCCAATATTTTAGTTTATCAATATTTACCTTTTTATCTCTCTCTCTCTCCTCCTCTAACTAGAAATGGCACTTCCACTTATTCACAATTACCTCCCGCTGCTTTTTATGCTAATTTCATCGGCGTGTTTATCATCCTTTACGCAATTCTGATCGGCTACCTGGTTACCGAATCCGCTTTTGCCAGGAAACCCACAACAGGCGAAAGTAAAATAAGTTCAATATCATTATCCACTTCAAGAAATCGTTAATTTATCGTTAATCATTGGACGATTATCGGATGGAAAATTAAATTGTTTCATCAGTCTCGTTGATAATCAATTTGTCACCTTATATCAAGTTAATATCTAACGATATATTGTGATTCTGTCATTTGTTCAAACTATTTTCATCTTGAAATATTCAACAATTTATGAACCAATTAAGGAAATGTTTTACCCTGTTAACTGTTCATCTTATGATATTATTTTCTCCTCTATCTATAGCTACAATTTAATTAATCACAATTGTAATTCTGTTGTGATTAATAAAATTGTAGCTAATATTTTCCCACCTTCCATATTTAACAATAACGGATGTTTAATATTTTCACTCTTATTGTGATTTAAATGCTCGATCATTTCTTGTTTATCTAAATCAAAAATTAACCATTAATTGTTTCCTTAAACAATTAACTATGTTTCGTAAATGTTTTTTTTTTGTTAATCTTTCGATCTCACTGATTTCAATTCAATATTTATAATTTAACTTCACAATTAATTTTGGACTTTAAAAATTCATAACAATCAATGAAAAAATATTATGACCATTGATTGTGAATCAGTTAATCATTGTATTTCAAAGTTTCGTCAATCAAATCAAATCAAATTAAAATAAAATCTTTGTTCTTGGCAAAAACAATTTACTAATTATTTGGGTTACAAAGGTAAAGTTTCATTGTCAAAGTTAATTACTTACTATTAGATGAGCACTTAGCTAATTGTAAACACTTAAAAATTGAACCATTTAAATTAACTTAATGATAATAATTAGGATTGCAAGTAATCACCAACGTTTAATTGAATCATTAACTTGATTGATTTCCAAGTCTACATCTAAATTGTTACATTTAAATTGTCAGTTTAATTACCTTTTCCTCTGGGATCAGTTAATTGTCAGATCGATTATATAAAAAATTAAATTTTTACTCATGTAATTGTAAATCAATGGTCAATTGCGTGACCACTTTCATTAATTGTAACCAATCAGTTTATTTTTAATTCCTTTCGTAATCAAATTTAATAACATTTGATTACACAATTAAATTGTTTGCTTACAGTGGTATTCAATTTATTTCCCTTATAATCAAAATTAACAATAATTAACCTGAGAGTTAACCTTTAATCAATAAATCAGGAAAGAGATTCAATCAATTTAATCAACTTTTTTTTGCTCATTAATTTTCAATTGAAACCTTAATTGTAACTTTCAACATTTTCATACTAAATTTAGGTTTAATCAACAATTATTACTCTATAATCAGTTGACTTGATTGTTGCACTCAGAACACTAATTAGATGTTAAATTAATTGTTATCAGTTTGTTAATTGTTATAATAATCAGGATGTTTTTGTAAATTGAATATCAATTTAGTTTCACATTGATGATTGATTAATTGTTATCAATTAACTATTTATATATCTTAAAGCTAATACTCAATGTAATTGAGTTGATACATTTGATTAATCATTAATCAATCACTTAATTACTACCTACTAATTATTGATTACAAGGATTAACATGATCATTAATTAGTGATCACATTTTTTTCATTGTAAAATTGAATTGTGATTAAACTGAAACAATTAACAAAGATAATTGATGAAAATCATTTCGATCAATAATCAGAGTAACAATTAATAAATTGTATATATTGTTTGATATACTCTTTGATTTAATTCAATTGAAATTTGATCACAAGGGTTATCAGTTTGATGTGATTTATAAATTGCTGGTTAATCATCATCAACCATTGAGGTCAAATAACAATTTAAAATTCAATTATTGAGAAATTTGATCAATACCAATGAAAAAGTAAATAAAGAAACAAAATTAACTCTAATTAAACCTTACTAATTACAATTAATTGATTCGATGAACAATTTTAGTTGATTGTTGACTTTTATTAACTGTACTCGTTTTTAATTAATCCAGTTGAGGAAAATAATTAGTAAGGTTTCAATTGTAAATAATTAACCAATTTTTTCAATAGTTGGTCAAATTGATTGAATTAATCAATATGCTAATTAGGCAAATAGTAATAATCATGATTAAGTTAATTGTTACCTTCTAACTAATTTAGATCACAAGATGAAAGCTAATTGTTGAATTGATACAAAAAAACAATCAATTTAACAGGTGAATTTAATTTACTTTTGAGCATTTAGATTAAAACAATTAGCTCTTTGGGTTTAATTGATTAACCTTTCCTAATTACCATAATGATAATCATTAATTAGATTGATCAATTTAGTAATTGTTTATGTCTAATACTATTGAATTGGATCAAATTAACTCTAATTGCCTGAAATATTAACTTAATCATGATTAATCTTGATTGTTATACAAATAATTGGTTAACAATCAACTGAATTGCTCATTAAATTCATGTATTATTATCATTGAAAATCAAACAAGTTGGTAAACAATCAATTAATTGTGATAATCTAACTAATGAAATTGGAAACTATCGTAACAATTTAATGTTAATCAAATTATACAACATAAACAAACGATAACAATCAAATATCAAGACAATTAAGCATTCAGTTAAGCTAATTAATTATCAACCTGTGACGTTTAAATTTCAAGTTTAATTATAATCAAATTTTGTTAATTGTTCCGATGAAATTTGTCTCAATGATTAAGATTAACTTTAACCAACAATGAGTTTACTTGTTTATTAAAAAACTTTCACTTGATGTATTTAGTTGATTGTTAACAAATTGTTAATAATAAAGTGTAAAGATATTTTCACTCTTTCATCTTAACAATTTAATTTAATAACTTGACATTTACGCAACAATTTAGTTAATCATGAAAATTAATACAACAATAACAACTGAAAGGATCATCATGATAACAATGATGACGAGGAAAACATTTCATTCAAAACTTTTCATCAACTTTTTCAAGTATTATCAACTGAATAGCCGTTTAATTAACTTGATTATTAACTCAACAATTAAAGTCTCATGATGATTAAGAAATTGTTGATTTCAACACACACACACAACAAAAAGTGAATTACAATTGAAAGTCAATGATAATCAAACTAACCAATGTTAGTGAATTGACTAACCGAAAAGACAATCACTCAACAATTAACTTGATATGTTACCGTGCATCTCATTTTTGATTAACAATTAACTAATCAATCTGAATGAAACTTTATACTATCATTTGAAATTAGGTAATCTAATATATTAAACAAGATTAATCATTAATTGACAATCAATTGATCAACTACGGCTCAGAATTACCTGATTACTATTGATAGTAATTAGAAACTTGGAGAAAAAAATTTCTTGTTTTCGTCTAAATCAAACTATTCAACTGGTCAGTATAGTGACCAGTTGATTGGACATTCATCCTCGTCCTATTCAAGTTCATTATCAAAGTTCAAGCATCTAATCAACTATCAAGTTCATCGGCCCGAATTGACAATTTAAATTGTCATAGCAATTTGATGACATGAAAAAAAATGATGATAATAAATTGTGATCAATTTGATGATCAAGATTATCGGAGAGACAAGAATCAATGAATTGAATTGATAATTTATTACTATTATTTTCCGGTTCATTCAGTAAAATCTAATTGTTGTATTTCACTAATCATCTGATCACAATCAATTTAACAATTTAATAACTTTAAACAATTAGTAAGATCTGATAATTGCCTGTGATTATCGTTGTGATTTATTAACTTTAATAGTTGGTTGATCAATTTAACTAATTCGGTTCTAGTTCTTTAATTTTTTTTTTCTTCCAAACAATTAACCAGACTAATCAATCAAATCTAGTCAATCAATTTTATCCTTGATCGTTATTCAGTTAACAACAATTAACTGATTATTATACGAAAAAGTTTAGACTAATTTTTAATTTATTCCAAAATTTATTGATTGTTGATTGTTGATTAAATTGCTACAAATTATTTCAATGAATCAAATTAAAAGTCAATGAATTAACATTGAAAGTTAACTGATATCAAATCAAGCAAATTATACAACAATTAAAATTGTTTCATATCAATTTTAAATGAATAATTATAACGAAAAGTTAATTATGATTAGATTAATAATGAATAACAATTCAATTAGTCTGGCAATTTATAAATCAATGAATGTTGAGTGATACTTATTACAATTTGAATTATGTTATGATGAAAAGGCAAATGATCAATAGGATATCTGATTAATATTCAATTGGATTTAGTTGATTATGTTTATGGTAATTTAATTAACTACCAAGGGAAATCAATAAGGAAAAGTAAACTTTTGATTACAAATTGTTAATGATAAGATGCTAATCATGTTAAATATGATTAATTTGATTTCCAGTGACAAGAATGATTTAATTATTAATATAATCATGTAATGGTTGTAAAAATGTTGATGAAAATAAGTATCGGGTTTTGATTTATGAATTAAATCAATAAACTGGATCAAAATAAAAATATCGAGAGAAAATTAATTTTAAATTTAATGTTCATTTTTAATAAAATGTTTTCTTTTTAATTATCATCAAATTAATTATATTTTATTGTATTGGGATTGAAATTAATAAGTTCTCACCGGAGAATCACAATGTTAAGATTGATTTAGGTCATGATTTTGATGATACTTGTGATGATGATGATGATGATGTTGATCTTGTGGATCATGAAG
Organism: Panonychus citri; assembly: GCF_014898815.1. NCBI lineage: Eukaryota > Metazoa > Arthropoda > Arachnida > Trombidiformes > Tetranychidae > Panonychus > Panonychus citri. Next base: position 1,555,354 of record NW_026515543.1, on the reverse strand, counting down.
GTGATGTTGATGATTATCATCATTATGTTTATTAAGACAAAGAGAGAGGAAATTTTTAGTCTTGGATCTAAATCTCTGGGAGGTTAAGTATAAGATTAACGGATTAAGGCAAGAATTAGCAAAGGATAAGATGAATCCGACGATTCGCCAAATGTGCCAGAATTTTGTGTAATGATTTTCCCTGGATGAATGATAGTACCACAAAAGGAAAACGTGATTCGGGAAAAAGCAGATGACAAAAGCGACCACGAATATTATCACAATACGCCGACGGAATCGATGCTTCCCACTTGAGGTCAATATAAAGCCGGACATTAGGGCTGAACTTGTTGTACCATTGGAATCAACATTTCGTCGGGAATTGGCTAAACTTGAATATCGCCGTAATTCAAGGCTAATCAAAGTGTAACAAAAACAGATTACAATCAATGGTATAAGATAGAGGAGGAAAAATTTAGACCAGATCACAATTTTCGGATAAAGTGGACCAAGTTGAGCGGGAAAAGGATAACAAACTTTAATCGTCTTCTCCGGGTCAACTATCACTTCAAGAATAAAGGTATTTATTGCCGCTGGTAAACCAATTAAACACGATAGAATCCAAATACCGGCCACAATTTTACCATAACGAAGGTTTAACAGTTTAACGTGAAAGGGTGTTCGCTGGTTACGACCTCCTGAAACAATAGGTCGAGGTTCAATGGCGAAAGTGGCCTTATACCGATCATATGACATAACGGTAAGAGTGAAAACGGTTACCGAAACTGATACATCACGAATAAATTCACTTAGACGGCAAACAATTTCACCGTAAGGCCAAGATTCAAAGGTATATATGGTCGCTACGAACGGAACCGTACCAAGGATAACTATCAAATCACCAAGTGAAAGGTTAAAAATGAAAAGGTAAGAAGGGGTCAGGTAAAGTCGCTCACGAATTATAATTGTAATGGTCAGTCCATTGCTTATCGAGCCAATTAAAAAGATAAAGGCACATATAATAGGAACCATATAAGTTTCAATTCGTTGATCATATGGTACATAAGGTGATTTAGTTTTATCATTTGATGAATAAACTGTTAAATTGTCTGTATCATCATTACTATTATTGTCTGGATTAACTAAATCACCATCACTTGAAACTATTTCCATTGATTGTGAATGATGGTTAACATTTTCTGAAGACAATGCTGTCATAGAGAACACAATTAACACAACAATTAGAAACATTTTGAGTAAAAATGATCAATTGTAACACTAATAATCATCTAGAACAATACTTTTAACGGTTAATTGTTGATCAACAATTCTCATGGTTCTTAAATGACTTTTGATGTTTATTACAAAGTTATAACACTCCAACTGATTTGATAATGATGAGGATGACGAGGATAAGGATGAAGACGATTATTATTATTTTGATGGAGTTACAATTGACTCCTAATTGATAATGGATACTGATTAAAAATAGATGATGATGATTCTAATGGTTTTTGATGATTAATTGATTTACCTTTTTACTTTAGTTTTATATTTTCTAGTATTAAAAACTGTGATATAAAACACATACAGATCATTATAAACTGTTGAACTGAATGATAGTCAGATGATAACTGAGAGTTCAAGACTGGGAGTTATCGTTATCATGAAACTGAGCATGGCTTCCAATACTTATGATGATGATGATGATGATGATGATGATAAGGGATGAAGATGAGAGTCTCTGTTGTATAATGAGTGATATTTTCTTGACGATGATGTTGATGAAATTCAACTGTTATCAATGGGATAAAATATCAATCACCATGAGTGAAAATGAGTGTATCATTAATCAACAATCATGAATCGTTTGTAAATTATCACAATTATCATTTTGATCAGCTAATCAAAAATCAGTTTCAATGGTTAATCATTAATCATGTTGGTTTTCAGGATTTAAAATGATTTAAGGTTAAATCGTATCACTTTTCAAGGTTGTTTTGTTTCTGATACAAATTAAATTAATGCTAATTGTGAATAAATAATATTATTATCAACTGTTTACAATAAATTTGATTCAATTGTAAATTTGATCAGCTCAATGTTGTTGATTTAATAATCACAATAATATATATGATAGGAATACTTTTTTTTATCAAACTGATATAATTACAATTCTGATTCTTATGGTTTCATCTAGTTGATATTATTAATGTTTCTGTTGTAATATAATATTATTCAAGTTGATTGTTATTGTTGATGTAGTAATAATATTAATAGCCAATGGTCAGTGAGAGAAAAATATAACAATTTCTATGTAAATTGTTCAATCATCGTAATCATGATAATCAACAATTCATAATTTACTTTGTTAATCTCATGTAAATGTAAATGTTGAACAAGTTACATGATAAGTATTCATTTGAATTTGTTGAGTTAATTTAATAGTCAGTTTACTGGATCACCTTTAATTAAATGAGATGATTAATCTTCCCGTTGATTGTTCAAGATTCATTCAGATGATTAGTTAACTAATCATAAAAGTTTTATCATCTCTTTTTTTTATCATTATTTTTTACCACTTTTATTACTTGGGATTTGCTGATTGTCTTCCCATACTAAAAACTAGAGCAATTGTTTCCCATCACTAATAACAATCCAATTTTCGGGATGACCACTGGTCAGATAATCAGAGAAAAGATTCACCTTTCAATCCAGATTATAAAGAGACGGGGAAAAAATTAACAATCACAATTTAATGATTACTTTTTTCCTCTCGAACTGAATTAACTCAAAGAGAGAAATATATTTTTCTTTTCTTTAATTAACTTGGTCTGTCTGATCAAAAGTAATTGTTGATTAGGTTAAAACAATTGAGTTCAATTCTCAGACTCTCTTGATTTAGTTTACTGGAACAATTTATTTATATATATAATTAGACATCTGGGTGATTAAGAAAACGTGAATTGTTTCAAATTTACTAATACTTAATCAATACAATTAGACGTCTAATAATCAATGATTTCTGACCTTCAACTGATTTAATATTATAATATTAATAAATTGTGATAAAATCAAAGTTATCAATTGTATTATATATTAACAGTAAATGTTATTACTTTAATTATTAATAGTTGACTAATCACTGATGAAGCTATTTATAAATCAACTATTTAAGATAGGAAATAGTGATTTGATAATGATATCAATGATGAATATTGGTCTCTCTAGTCACAGGAAATCAGTAAATTAACATAAACTAATTAAAATAGAAACCTGATTAAGGAAGCAGACTAATCTGATATTCAACGATATGTATTGATATTAATATAAGAAAATCTGAAATATAATCAGCTACACTATCTAATTATATGGACATAGAATTGTGAAGAAAAGGACAAAATTCTGATTACAATGGTTAATCCGGATAAAAGTTAATCGATAATCAAACAATGAGATTCAATTCTAACCTTTTAGTGGGAAAGTTTTGTTTCGACTAAAGAGTTTCGAGATTTTCAAAATTTTATGGAAAACTGGACCAAAACTCGAGAATAAAAAAGTTCTGAATGAGAAATTCTTATTCTTATAAAGATGGAAAATCGATTCTCTCGAACCATAACCATAACTATAATTTTCTAATTTCGACTTTAAGAATCGTAAATTTTATCGACAAATTCATAGTAATACTCAACGATCATCTGTTTACTAAAGTCGAACTACTTTTTCCTTCGAGTTCATTTATCACGATTATCCATTAATATGAATATTGACTATTATCAAAAGAGAATTAAAAATTTCAAGTAATATTAGTATAGATAGAATTTTGTACATTTAATCCTCGATATTATCATAATTCGAGCTTTAATATTTTATCATGAAGATTCTTGCATACACTCTGACTCTTATCTACTTTCGATAGTTATTTTATTCCAAATATTTTAATGGATTATAATCTGAAACACTACAACTGTTATCATGCAGGTACATGGACTCTAATTTGAATGATTCAACATCGTAAATATAAATTACGATTTTCATGGAATTAATATCAAATGTAATAAGCTTCATTCACGTGTAACTGATTAACAAGATGAATATTAAACAATAAAAGGTTAGAATTTGTTTACTTATTAATATATCAAAATAATTGATAGAATATCAAAAATGAATTTGAAATGAGGAAGGAAATGAATTTTTTTATCATTTCCTTTTCCTTATATCGTTAGTTTAGTAATGTAGATGACCAATACTCATCAACAATTAAGATGGTATCAAAGGGTAACTTGATTATCACAGGATAAAAATAAATTTGATAGGATTGAGAAATGATTCTCATCAATTATATTATAAACAGATACCATGATTTGATTGGGTTTATTTCTGGTTAATTGTTCACCTTAATTCAATTCAATCCAATGGTCTAAATTACAATGATCAATTTCAATTGAATATCTAAAGTTTAATCCACGTGAGTTTAACCAAATTGAAAGTATTGGTCAATTAGATGATGATGATGATGACCAGTTGAACAAATTGAATGAAGATTAAGAGGAAAACAAGAATATGAATATTAAATTACACTAAATTAACTTAATTAATGTTGTTATGGTTATCATCTAATCGTCTTCTCATGTTGACTTTTGATTGCTGAAATCAACTAATTGCTCGATTCCCTATCATTACACCACATACACACACACACACACACACATTACAACAGTTTTAATATGGATGGTAATTTGTTCATCTAATTGTTTACCAACAATTATGAGGGTTAATCGTCATTACGATTCATTTTAAGACCAATGGTCAACCAATAAACTGGTATAAACTTTTTTCTGAAGGAAAATTTTTTTCCATGTGATGTCCAGTTTATCCTTATTGATAATTAAGCTTATCGATGATTATAATTATGGTTAATAGAAATTTCTTTAATCCTATTATTAAACCTTGTAAGTAAAAATATTGAGAAATCAAGTCTAATTATGTTCAATTATCATCATCAGAACTTTGAAAATTTACCAAATTCAACACATTAATTATTGGAAATATTAATAATTAACTTACCCTAAAGGAATTGGCTAAACATTGGTCAATAGTTTGTATGTATACTTGGTATTGATTAATTTTCTTGTGGTTCTTTGAATGTAATGGTTATTAAATTGTGTGTGTGTGTGTCCATTAAATTGTAATTGTTGGATAATTGATTTACTAATATCCGGTAGGTGAAAAAAAAACAAATTCTGAAATAGGAAATTAAGGAAAACAAGGATAACAATGATGGACAATTGATAAGGTCAATAGTTTTGGGTGGTTACTGATTACAGATTCAAGGAATAATTAATTTGATTAAAATATTAATAGTTGACTAACCTTTTTTAATGGTTAAACAATTGGTCAAGATTGGATAATGTAACCAAAGTTAATTGTCAACAGCATATCAATATAATATGTTAGTGTGTGTGTGTGTGTGTGTGTGTGTATGATTAACAGCAATTTATAGTTGAATGACACCCAATAAATTATCAATATATTTACATAAAGAAAATTGTTGTTATGATAATTAATTGTTAGGATAGTTGATAAATTATTGAACTAAATCAAGGTAAATGTCCATTGAATTGACTTGTACATTGATTAAGATTGACTGGTAAAGTGATGCAGCATTGAAATCTTTTTGATTAAAGTTCACTGGACATTAACAGTCTATAACTGACCATTGATTGACATTTTGATTGAATCTAACTTGTTGATATGAAATCAATTAATGATATTATTACATACATATGATGATAAGAGGGAAAACAAATCATTGATACTCAATTTTTAAGATTGATCAATGAAAGGGTAATTAGTAACATAGATTGAATAATCAACAGTAGGTAAACTGATCAGATAATTGAAAGAAACAAAAAAAATCAAATTAATTAGATGGACAATTAAATTTGGTTGACCAAAGGAAAATAAAAACTCAATTCAACAATTAACCAAACAGTTTCCTCTCAAATGGGTCAGTTGAGTTAATTAGAAATTCTAATTAATCGGTAATTAGAATTACAATGAGAGAACATGAAATCACTTAATTGTAATCACTAGATAAACTTAATTACGAAATGAAAACCACAACAATTAATCAAGGAAATAAAAAGAAAAGCGGTAAAAGTCACGTGGTTACCATATGATTTGGTAAACAAGCATGAGAATTTATTTTTTGTTATTCTTTTGGGTTTCATCAATTTGTTTACATTGTTTCTCTTGAGCAATTTAAATGTTTAATTAAATTCTTAATTGTCATGTTTTCTAGTAGAATTGTTAGAATTAAATTACCTTCAAATTTAATTGTAAGTAATTCGAGTGATTCAATTCGTTCCCTGACAAAGGTAAGTCTGTTTTAATTGGAATTTTCTGTTTTCTGTTTTCTTTTTGTTTTCCATTCTCTTTTTAATTCTCAGTTAATTGGTCTCTCTTTTCATTTCTATTCTTAATCATGATGATACTATTATCATTATCTTTCTATGTATATTTGATTCTCTTTCTCTCTCTCTCTCTATGGATTTCTGGTTCTGTTTAGCTTGTTACCAAATATGAGCTACATGAAGATGTCAATGAAAAACTGAATCAGGGTTTGCGTCACAGGGAACATCCTGGTCGAAGGTCATTACCTTGTGTCAGTTTACCTTATATCTTGGAGTCTGCAGCTCAGAAAGTTATCTCAAGTAAGAATTTAATCTTCTTTTCCTGATTCCATTTGTTACAAATAGCTTTCTAATTAAGGTGATAATCTAATTTATGAGGATTGCAAATCTTTTTTTTCCCAATCATCTACTGAGTCTGTTTGGAATACATAACTACAGAGTGAGAGAGAGAGAGAGAGAGAGAGAGAGAGAGAGAGAGAGAGAGAGAGAGAGAGAGAGAGAGAGAGAGAGAGAGAGATGTAATTTATTTCCATTATTATTTCTTATATTTTTTTTCTTTTTTTTCTTTCCCTGTCACAATAGAATACAAGAGAAAAACTTTTAGAGATGATGTTCGACGAATGTACAATCAATTTCACCATCGACAATTACCCGCTGAGGCCGCTGAGATTCATGAGAAATACAAGGAAATTGAATATCGTTTCGTAGAGAAAGGTTTGAACTTTATCTTTCAATCGAAATTTTGTTCATTTGATTAAATGTTCTGATTTCTTTTTCTTTCTTTTTCCCTTTTTTTTCACCTCTTTTCCATTATAATTGATGAACAAAACTCAATGGGAACAGAGAAGTTCATTGTAGATGATCTTGATCCAATTGCCAAGGAAGAAGCCTTAAGAAAACGACAAGAAAAGATTCAATCAGCGTTGAAAAGGGAAATTTACAATTGGCAGCGATTTGATTACGATGAATATAATAGTGTAGTTTATATGACTGCACGATTACCTCCTAATTACGCAGCAATCAAACACGTTTTCAATGAGGTAAATTAGTTTAATTGTGAAAGAAATATCAAAATCTTATGTATACCCTTTGACCCAATTCTTGATTTCCACCAGATAAAATGTGATTACCCAGAATTCAAGCCTAGAACTTTGTTTGATTTCGGTTCGGGTGTTGGTACAACAATTTGGGCGGCCAATGAAATTTGGCCTAATTCATTTTCGGAATATTTTTGTGTTGATATTTCCCATCATGCTCATGATATCGCTCGACTTTTACTTAAACAAGGTAATGAAAATTCACCTCTAGTTTACGAGGGTGTTTTCACACGGCAATTTTTACCAGTTTCACATAATGTAAGTAAATCGATTGTGTTATCATTTCGATTGATTTAATTTCCATTATTATTCTATTAATAATGTGATTTTTTTCTCTTCTTTAGATTAAATATGATATCGTTGTAAGTGCCTACTCTTTGTTGGAACTTCCATCACTTGCATCTCGAGTTCAAACTATTGAAAATCTTTGGCATAAAACGGAGGATCTTCTGGTGATCATTGAACATGGTAAAAAATCAGGTTTCATGGCTGTTCTGGAAGCACGGAATTTAGTCCTTCAAATGACTGGACACAAAGTGACCGATACTTTCAACGTTGATGATTCAGTTAACCAAGTTATCCAATCAAATGAGTTTCCAGCTTCAAGCATCATGGCTCCTGTTAGTTGAACTTATTACTTGATAATGTTTCAAACACTTCAATTATATAACAATTAATCTCTCTCTCTCTCTCTCTCTCTCTCTCTCTCTTAGTGTCCACATAATTATCCATGTCCAAAACTGTTCACTGGTCAAATCAGCCCTTGTAATTTTTCAATCTCATATGAACATTTGGATATCTCAGATTTTCGTAAGGTAAGAAAATTGGGTCACCAGAAAACGATTTGAGAAAATTGTCCAAATACAACTAATCCAATACTTCCTACTTACCTGTCAATTAACTAATCATTTTCAATTAATCATTTAAATGACAACTTTTTTTTTCTTCTTCTTTTTCATTCTGTTGATTTGATATTTTCCAGATTCTTTGGGGAACTCGTGAGGAATTTTCTTACTGTGTAATTCAAAAGAAACCAATCTCACTTGGAGGTAATTTTATCAATAATCGATAATCAAATTGACGAGAAAAATAATCCCACTCCAATTTCTATTTCCAAATTGATATTCTGATAATTATTATCACAGATAATCCTCCATGGCCTCGGGTGATTAGTCCAGTTATCAAAAAACAGAAACGAGCCACATGTAAATTATGTTGTCCTGATGGTACAATGAAAACAATTAGTGTAAACAAAAACAGACAACCAAAGTGAGTACTAATTGTGTTAATAATTGGAAAGCAAATTGATCATCTAATTTATTTAATTTACAGAAATTTGTACAATCTGGTTAGACTGAGCAAATGGAGTGACAAGTTACCGGTGACAATATCTCAAGAGCTAAAGGAGATGACAATTCCTGAATCCAAATCAACCGATAATCAAGACGATGGAAACAATTTAGAAGAAGTAGAAGAAGATGAAACTAATCCAGATGAAATTAACTCGTCACAACAATCAACTAATCAACAACAACAAGGATCACAAGCTTCTAAAAATTTAGACGAAATCAAATCTAAGGAGACAAAACATTAACAAGAATCAGAACAAAATTAAACCAAATCAATCGATCATCATAATTGTTACCAAACTTTTACTAAAAGAAATAAAAATAGAATGACAATTAACAGTTTTTGTTTAATTTTAATTGTTTTTTTGTTTAATTCTCATGTTCAACATTGGTATCACAATTTAATTTAATGAGAAACTATTATAACAGTTGAAAGAGTGAAGAAAATGGATTGGGAAAAGGTAAATGTACCTGTAAGTGTATTTATGTGTGTTGAGTGTTGTGAGTGTGATTGGGTTGATTTCATGTAGTTTATATATAGAGAGGATGAAGATAATTAAATGTAATGAATTAAAATGAAATCTTAATTTGTCCGTAACATGAGATGAAGAGACAAAAGGATTAAGAGGATTAACATGGATGGTAAAAGGATAATCTTTTTGTAGGAAATATTTATAATAATATATCATCTCCATGTGTAGTTGTGTGTGTGTGTGTGTGTTTAAGTGTTGATGTTGTGGTGTGAATATATATTTATATATTTATATGAATAATAATTATGTATAATTTTTCATATCCAATGATTTAAGGTGAAAGGTGACTTGTTGATATTCACCTTTCATCATATGGTAAGTTGTCCTTAGCATTTCATTTTTACATAAGATTATTTTTCATTCATCTCTTAATTATACTAACTAACAATTAGATTTTTTTTGTGTCATTTTTTTATGTAGTAAATTGATGATTGTAGTATTTATATATTTATATTATTATTATTGTTGTTGTTGTTGTTTGTGATTGCAGGATGAATTTAAGGAAGGATGATAAATGATGATGATGGTGATGATGATGATCTTATTTTTTTTTTGTTAACTTGTTGATGGCAAAATAAGCAAAAACTAATTAGTAATTGTTATCGTTTTCGTTTCATGATTTGATTGGTTATTTACAATAGGTAATAATGGATAATTTCAATGGATATGCCTCCGTTTAATTGTTCATGTTAATTGTTTCCAATTCCATTGGTAATTAGTTGATTTGTAATTTTTTTGATTTCGTTTGATCAACTTTTATACAATAGTAATAATAATAAATTTCCGTTGATTGTTAGTCTTTTAGCTTTTAAATGATGAATAATCTGATGATGGTGATGGTGGTGAAAATGAGGACAATCAGATGATGTTAATTATGTGTGGACGATGGTGATGATGATGATGATGATGATGATGATGAGACGACGGAGACAATGGTGACTTGAAAAATAATCAACAAATAGTTTTATCAAATAATCAACAACAGTCTTGATCCGATAACGAAGCTCAGGTTAATTAGTGTCAAATTATAAACAATTAAACTTGTTACATGTTTTGAAAGATATTGTCAATGATGGGAAAGGGATAACATTAAATTAACAAAATCAACTTGACTAAAATAATTATAATAATAAATTAGATCACGAAAGTAAATAATAATAATGTTAAACATGGTTACTTTTTCTGAGTGTGGTTGTTGTGTCTTAATTGTGTTTTAGTTTTTTTTGGTGTAAATTATATACAATTAATCGAGGAAATTAATATAACTAATATATGGATGGTGTGTGATCATGAAGGTGTAACAATCATCAAAACAAAAAAGACTCATGCAAGAGATGAAACAATAACTGTTTCGAGCTAATTAAATTCAAATGATTGAAATTGAATCAATTTTTAGTTTGATTAGCTGGGAAAAAAAGAGAGGAACCTAATGTTAACATTGACAGAAATTAAATATAATAATAATATTAATCAATAATTATAATAGTGATAATCAAAAACAAACATAATAAATTAGATATGATTTTCTTGGTGAAAGAGTTGTTGTTGTTGAGGAAATAAACTCATAAATAATTTTTGATGAGTGTGTATAAAAGGAGGAGGAGGAGGAGGATGTTGATTGTGGGTGGTGGTGGTGGTGGTTGAGTGATGTGTCTTGATCAAATAAAGACAAAATCTCATAAGAATGGAAAATTGATTAATTGTTGTAGTGTTAATTATCTTTATGATCAATTAGAGGAGGAGGATGAGGAGGGGGAAAATTGATTCAATCTTTCAAAACATGTTTTAAAACAGACTAATTGGTATTGGTCTGAGTTTAATTTACAATATGATTAAGTTAATTGTATCAAGACCATGAGAGAATACTTCTAACTGCTTCATCTAAAATTGGATCGCTCATCATTTGATTTGAATTTCTAAAATCTCCCATCAAATTAGCTGATCTTGGGGAGGTTGGATGGTTAGGTTGTTGTTGTTGTTGTTGGTGCATCATTGGATGCATTTGATTAGGATAAGCTGGTGATGTTGTTGATGTTGATTGTTGTGATGGATCAAGTGGTGATTTAGATTGTTGGTTTGAGGTTGATTGTGGTGATAATTGTTGTTGACCATAATTTGTTGTATCAGGGGATGAATGTGAAGACGTTGATTGTGATTGTTGTTGTTGTGTGGATGATTTTCCTGTTGATCCGGAAGATGGATGAATTGAATTGAAATAAGATTGTGATGATTGAGGAGATTGATGAGGTAAAGGCAAATCTAGAATACCACTGAGTTGACAGGGTATTTGAAGAGAATCATCTACATCTGTCCTTTCCGTTAGATCTTCATCTTCATCTTCGTCTTCGTCTTCTTCGTCTTCATTTACTCCTTCGTCGTCATCGTCATCTTCATCTTCATCATGATGGGTACTTGATTGGTGCTGCCGTTGATCATCAGGTCTACCATTTTCAAGTCCATAACCTGGTGGTGGTTGTTGTTGAGATGGACCAGGATGTGTTGATGTCGATGAACGTTGAGGTGTTGCGTTTGCTTGTTGCTGGGAAGTGTGACATGAATATTTATCTAAACCGTGAAAATCTTGTATAGAACTTAAATCAAGGTCAGTATCATGATCGGTTGGCTCTCCGTTTTCCCCACCGCCCAATATTGTCGTGACTGCAACATCATTCTCATTGTCATATCTTGTACCCCAACTGTCAAATCGACGTCCACCTCCACTACTAGTGGACATGTAATTATTGCTCTTCCAATCATCATTATTATAAAGTAAATCTTGATCATCATTGGTACGCTGAGTATATGGATTAGTTAATGAATTAACATCAGTTGGAAGACCCATCCCGGGATGATTAAAGTCTGGATAATATCCTAGATCAGGCACAGAATCTTGATGGTGATTAGGTCCAAGATATTTGGCAATATCTTCAGCTGCAGTGTTTTCTTCATCATCTTCCTCCTCACCGCTTTCGTCCTCATCATCATCCTCAGTATCACCAGATTCACGATCTTCAAGATCATATTTTTTAATTTCAGTACCTGAATGAGAAATGAAAAGATAAAAAGGGTTCAATAAACAAGTTAATTAATATCATTTAACAATTAGTGATTAAGGTTACATTTCAATATCCATTTAAACTGTTTGCTTTTTGTTTAAATTTCACAGACTTGACAAAATCAGCTAAACAAATCTAACTGATTGTAAACAAACACATACACAACAAATTGGATCATTGATCATTTACAATTAAAACCAGATAACTGTTAACAGTTATTGTATAAAAGTCACCAATTATAATGATTAACAAAGCATCAACCTTTCTATTACTCTGAATAGATTAATAAATTAACCTGATCACTTTTAGTGATACGGTTAATTGTTAACCAGCCAGTAAAGTACATTAGAAAGATAAAGTTACTCAACATAAACAAACAATTGAAATTGAAACAAAAGTAAACACAGTTTCAAACTAATGATAAACAATTTGTATCTGATCAAAGATTAATCATCTTTGAATAATCAAGAAAAAATGGCTCTTTCTCCTTGATCCAGAAAATGGTTAATAATTATAATCTCCGATTAATCCTCGTAAATTAACTTACAATCGGCTAAGAAATCATCATCGATTGCGGATGATTTTCTCTTTCTATTAATTGATAATCGTTCCTCCTCTTCAAGACTGTCCCTGATGATTTTTTTCCAGCTTTCAGGAGGTGGTGGTAAATCAAGATCTGTGAAAGAGAAAAAGAAAGAGAAGAAAATTAGAACGAGGTTAATTACAAATAAAGAGAAGGTAAGTAAACATATTCAACGATAAACAAACAGATATCATGATACATGTATTCACATTCCATTGAATAATCATCATCAGCAATTGGAAGCTAAATATTTATCATACCTTTAGCTCCCTCATCTCTCTCTCTCTCTCTCTCTCTCTCTCTCTCTCTTTCGCTCTTTCTCTTCCTTTCTATTGCATCTCTTTCATCTTAAAGAATTTGTAACGATCTTAACACATAAAACCATAAAGTCTAAGGTTTTATATGAGGTTTTAACGGGAGAGAGGATAAGAAACAGAAAGAAACTTAGAAAACCCCTGAGGGTAGCAATGTTGTTATGCTTTATTATGTTGATTTAGTTGAATCATCGTCAGCATCTTTATCGTTACCTGGGCCATACCAATAGCCTAAATATTTGGAAAAATTTTCTTCAATTTCAACTTTTATATCTTTTCCATCTTCTTCCTCCTCTCTCCCTCTCTTCCTGATCTTTAAACTCATATCCCCATTAAATGTTTTTCTTTCTTTATCTTCTTTCCCACTAATAATTTTCTTTCTCAACTTGACTAACCTCTAACATTACTGATGCTTTTATTGAGGTCTACTTTTTCATTCATGCAAACTCAAGAAAGAGAGACAACTTGAAACAACCTCTCTACCTCCCTCCTCTTCCTCCTCTGACCTCTTCTTCTTCTTCTTCTTCTTCTTCATCTTCATCATCATTATCATCTTTTCTTCTCTATTCTTCTTCTTTTTCTAATCTTTCTTCATAAGAAACTTCTTTTTTACTTTTCTTCTTTCCATCTCTTCACCATCATGAGTTCATTTATCTTACTCAAAATGCAATAACAATCAATATCAAACATATACATTCATGAGTGTGTATATATTGTAACCAATCAATTTGTAAAGAAAAACTCATCTTCGACTGATCATCATCCTAATCATCATTAACTCATTATAAACAACAACTACCACTAGTAAAAGTAACTCAGTTGTCTAGTGACTTCCTTTTCATTACAATGAATGAGAAGCAAAAAAAGTAAAAGTACTTTTGGTTATACATAATGACAATAATATGAAGCAAAAAAGTGGTTATATTTACAATATAATCGGTCAATACTGTCAAGAGATGAAATAAAGTAATGGAAAAGAGTGAAAATAAGAAGTAAACAACTAAGAAATAAGAGAAACAAGGATGATCAGGAAGACAAATAATTCTTGAGAAAAGGTAGAGAAAATGAGATAATATGTTCGTAAAGGAAACATGATGAAGTTAAGATCAAGAGAAAGAAATTTTGGCGCGCATAGGTAAAAATCTTCTAATAAGAAATAGAAAAGGGAAGAAGATGAAAAGTAAGATTATTGAAGATGAAGATAATATATGTTTTTCCTATGGAAATGTTAAGAGTGAAAAGAAGGCGCGGAGGTGGGAGATAAATCGAGTGGGAGAATTGTAATGCAACTGAAAATATTTTCCATTCCCTTGTAAATATCGATCAAAAATTCTGAGCAATGTATCTCATCTCTCCTCACCTTACACCAGAGTATCAAGTAAGCAAACAATTGAAAAAAAAGCCTTTCACTTCCATTGAGCTTTACAATCTTGTTGAAAAACATAGAGAGAGTGGGAGGGATGGAGGGAGATGGAAAAAGTCTTTATCATCACAGATTCTAATACAAATTCACCTCTTTTGTTACTTCTTCTCCCACATCTTTTGAATCTTCTCTTTCCATTTCTCTTCTCAACTTCCCTTATGCTTTTTTATTTGCTTCATCTCATCTCATCTTTTCATCTTTCTCTTTCTTTTCTCTGTCTATTGATTATGAACATGAGCAAGAAAAATATTTTTTTTTGCCTCTTCATCTTCATCATGATACATATACTTCAAATATACATATACATGTATTACATTTTTATGTACATGTAAGAGTAGTATAATCTAAGGCCTTTAAATAAAACATGGCTTTAAATCAGAATCATTTTGCTGTGTCTAGTCAATGTAAATATTATTATCTAATAAAATAACAGAGTTAACTGTAAATCACTTTACTGCTTTTTTCTCATTCAATCATCTATTTAATCTCGATAATCTTATTCATTGGCTATTTATTGGTGAACAGTTTTTTTTATATATTTAAACCATATCATAGTTTCACATACACTCACTATAAAAGGGTAGAGAGAGAGAGAGAGAGAGAGAGAGAGAGAGAGAGAGAGAGAAATATCGGATAGATGAGAATCAAGGGAGAAAAGATAAAAAATGAAACAAGGAATCTTTTCCTTTCTTTTTTTCTCAAGTAAGATGACGATAAGGTGTAAGAGGAGAACATGAAAAGGGATAAGAAAGAAAGGAAGAGAGAAAGAGAGAGAGAGAGAGAGAAGAGGAAACAAGTAAAAATAAAAAGACCTGGGAAGAGAAAGGAAGATGATGAGGATGGTGAGGGTGAAAAAAATAAGATGAAGAAGAATGACGATGGAAATGGATTCTTTCATGATCAAGATGAAGATGATATCCATCTTGAATGAAAGAGTCGACTCATAACCTTCATGGTGCAAACTAAATCGATATCATGTCTAGAAGAGTCCTGGGAGTGACAGAAGAGAGAGAGAGAGAGAGAGAGAGAGAGAAGAAAATGGAAGATAAAAGACCAAAAAAGAGAAAGAGAGCATGTAATCAGAACGAACTGAAAAACGAAATTCAAAGCGAACCTTGACACTTGAAGGATCAATAAGCCAAGATAGAGAACGAAAGAGGTGATAGAGAGAGAGAGAGAGAGAGAGAGAGAAAAAGAGAGACTTAAAAAGGCTGTCGAAGGATAATGGGGACAAGAAAAAAAAGAGCCACATATTGACACATATTCACTTTGATAATGCACAATCAAAAGAGTGAGAAATAAGATTATGATGATGAAGACAAATCTCTTTCTCATACTTCTTTACACTTTGCACAGTGAGCAAGGAGGATTTTTCTTGGTTTTGCTTCGAGTTTTCTTTCTTTCTTCTTGTTTCAGGTTTACATCTTGATACACTATCGATATTGATCATCATCATCATTATGATGTAGTCATTGTTGTCTTCCTTGTAATAGCTTAGCTGGAAATGTATACACAGTTTATATACAATAAGCTTCAAGTAGCTTCTCACCTTTTCCCTGAGCAACACAGTCTTTATCCCTTTGGAGTGAGTTGTTTTCATCGTTTATGAACCATTTGTTTAACATTATGTACTCCGCTTTAGGCGTCTCAGTCTGTATCAATAAAAGAGATAAAGATAAAATCAAATTAAAGATAATCAGATTACTTGCAAGGGATTAACTTGAGAATGATTAGATTTTTACTATCTCATTCACTCATTTACACACACAAACAGAGTTATCATCACATTTCATCATGTCAAATAATAGATAAACATTCAATTATAAATAAATATTTTGTTTCAATAACATGTTACCTAAAATTAGATAAATAATTATAACCTTAATTGATTAATTAATTTACTTACCATATTAGATTTTAGTAAATTATAACGGAATCTATTGTAAAGTTCATTCTTCCGTTTTAATAGACTTTCTGATATCACTTCAAAATCACGATCAACTGTAATGAAATTGGAGGGAAAAAAAGTAAATAAATATTAGTAAACTTGTTAATTGTTAATTAAGTGATGATTGTATAGGAAAAAATCAATCTAATCCGTGTATCAGTTTAGATTTAATCTTGATTAAGTTAATCGTAACAAGTGTGAGGTTTAATCCCCTTTCCTTGAAGATCAAGTGTAATTTAAGTAATACAGTTGATGATGATGGTAAACAATTAACAACAAAAAGGGATAATGATGTGTTAAGTTGCATAATAATAATGAATGAACAAGTTAAATTATAATCTTGTTAATTAAGGAGAAAGTTAATAAAAATTACAAACCTGTTGTCGTGTAAGCAATTAAACTGTTAATCATCATTAACTAATTGATTACTAATCATTAATGTATTGATTTATTATTAAGTTGTTGTTATTATTATCATCAATGAAAACAATAATGATAGAAAAACATTGTTTTAATTGCTTTTAAACAGGTAGAAAGTGGGGAGAAATCAATTGTTACCTAACTATTGTTAATTGTTTAATTAAATTAAGTATATATAAATATAAGATTAATTTTGATTGTTTACCTTTGGACAATTGCTCCTCACTAGGAACTGGAGTATTGAAAACATGGTATCGTAATAAGCGTTTACAAGCATCGCCTCGGCTTTTAAATGGGGACTTTGTATCAGGCCTGATTGCAGCGGACTGGTCAGCAGCGGCTTGTTGTTGAAAACTGTGTAAAAATTAAGTAAATGATTAGTAAATTTTGTAAACGTTCATTCATTTCTTTTTGTTTTCGTTGTTGTAATTAACTTACTATCGACAAATTTTAGCTTTGGTTTTTTCACTTTCTAATTGTGGTGATTCCAGAGGTGATTTGAAATATTTGTTCACAGAATTTGTACTCGAAGTTGAAGTATTTGGTGTTCCTATTCTTACAACCTGAATTGTTGTTGCATTTGATCCTCCGCTTGATTGCTGATTATAAAGATACATATATTAAAGATAAAATAAGTAGATATATTTAATTAATGATGATGATGATTGTAGTTTGCTCAAATTGTAAACATATACATGTACGTTTATCTTGTTAATTCATTTAGTCTCATTTTTATCAGGAAAGTTATTAATCAAAGTTTGTAGATTTTTTTTGCTCACCTTGTGCAGTGGAGAGGATTGAATCGTTGAAGATTTGGCTGAAGGTGATGCAGCAATTGTTATCAATTGAGTTCCAACCTGAATTGTTGTATTACCATCAATATTTGTGGTGTTTCCAGGGGTTAATATCCTAACATTTTGTGCTTGTTGTGATGCGGTTACTATCTGTGATTGTGTGACTTGATGAAGTTGATTAACATTACTTGTACTATTATTACTATTATTATTACTGTTACTGTTACTACTATTACTGTTATTTAATTTGATTAAAGTGTTAAATGTTGAAGGATTTGGTGAATTGGGTTGATTTAATTGTTGGGTAGTTGAGGTTAATTGCTGATTAGTTGATGTTATCTTTGGTAATATTGAAGGCATAGAAGTGTGTTGTGCAGCTTGTGATTTTTGTTGTTCTGATTCTTGTTGAGTGTCCCTGTAGAAAGAAAAAGAAAGAGGAGAAAGAGATGAAAATAAGAAAATAACAAATTACAACCTTGAAAACAAAGAGAAAACATGAAAATTTTAAAAGCGATAGAAGCGAAAATGTTTCAATGAAAAAAAAGAAGAAAGAGTGGGAGAGAGAGAGAGAGAGAGAGAGAGAAGAACGAGAAGATGAAAATGGAAGGCAAAATATTGGAGAGAGCGGGTTTTCTCTTTCTACTTTGTTATTATCATCATAATCATCATTAACATCATCATCTTCTTCTCATTCTTCTGTGCAAAGGTAGCCACGATTGCTACTTTAATTGAGCTTTTATTTCATGGTCATCACGAGAGAAAAAGAGAGAGAGAAAATTTTTCTACATCAAGTTGAACAACACTTTCA
Source organism: Panonychus citri (assembly GCF_014898815.1). Classification (NCBI taxonomy): domain Eukaryota; kingdom Metazoa; phylum Arthropoda; class Arachnida; order Trombidiformes; family Tetranychidae; genus Panonychus; species Panonychus citri. The sequence goes on along the minus strand of NW_026515543.1, from coordinate 1,536,634 downwards.
ATTGCAAAGTGACTACATCATGAAATTGAATATGAATGATTAAATTAATCGCTAATATTTAACAAGTTAAACAGAAAAGAAACAAATATTATTACTATTAGAAAATAAGAGAAATATCAAAAAAACTCAAATCGAAAATTAATCTCTATCCTTTTCATCATCATTATCACCAATGTTTATTGTGTTAAAGCATAAAATCGAGTTAATCATTTCTCTATTATATTAATATATGCATAATGGATAATATTATCATGGAAACTTGATTTATTATGAATCAAAGACTCATTGTAGATAATTTCTTTGCTTCATTTCCATTACATTTCATCTTTCTTTTCTTTCTTTTCATTCATATCTTTCGCTTTCTTTTCTCTTACTATCTTTAACTATGCCATAAAAATCTTGTCAAACCTTGAACAGAGTACTCAGGAAAAGAAAGGAGAGAGAGAGAGAAAATTTTCTACATCAAGTTGAACAACACTTTCAATTGCAAAGTGACTACATCATAAAATTGAATATGAATGATTAAATTAATCGCTAATATTTAACAAGTTAAACAGAAAAGAAACAAATATTATTACTATTAGAAAATAAGAGAAATATCAAAAAAAAACTCAAATCGAAAATTAATCTCTATCCTTTTCATCATCATTATCACCAATGTTTATTGTGTTAAAGCATAAAATCGAGTTAATCATTTCTCTATTATATTAATATATGCATAATGGATAATATTATCATGGAAACTTGATTTATTATGAATCAAAGACTCATTGTGTAGATAATTTCTCTTTGCTTCATTTCCATTACATTTCATCTTTCTTTTCTTTCTTTTCATTCATATCTTTCGCTTTCTTTTTCTCTTACTATCTTTAACTATGCCATAAAAATCTTGTCAAACCTTGAACAGAGTACTCAGGAAAAAGAAAGGAGAGAGAGAGAAAGAGAAAGTAAATCTCTTGATTGACTCGTCACTCATTAATACAACAATAGGCCTGATCTTGAACGTCTATGAGTATATTTATTTTAATGAATTTTTATTGTTTTTTTCAGGAAGATAAACTATCATGTAAAGAGAAACTGAGTTAAATTGTGACTTAATTTTGTTAGTAATTCAATGAAAACAAAAGTAAAAAAACAAAACTGTATAAGTTCAAGTGTCGAGATACAATTAAAATTAATATTTCAGCTTGATAATTGTTCAAATGGTTTTGATAAGTGTCAAGTTTTTGGAAAAACACTTTAAAATTTCATTACAAATAATTGTTTCAACTGAAGATAAAAAAGTCTGAACTTTTTTTTCACACTTTGGACATGATTCCAATTCAGGTTAATCTGATTTTCCTTTGCATGATTATCTTTTCAACCGTCTCTCTCTCTCTCTCTCTCTCTCTCTCTTTGCTTTTAGAAACATGATCTTTTGAGTAAAATATTCAAGATTACGAAGTTAAATTAATTAATTGAGATGATTAACTTACGGAAACAATTGCTGTAAATGTGCTTGTATACTTTGCGGTAAAGATTGTGGACCAGGACTTGAAATTGTTTTTCGTTGTAAAGTCAATTGTTGCTGTTGTCCTGTTGGTGTTACAGTTGATTGTTGTTGTAATTGTTGAGGTTGAGCTGATAATAGTAAATCAGGTGATTGTGAGGTTAATATGATTTTACTCTCACCGCCAATTGAATTTTGTATTTGATTTTTTCCTCCTGACATTTTCTTCTGTAAACTTAACAATTCTTGTAATAATTGTTTCTGATCATCTTTAGGTGACTTTAAGGCTGTTAATTTTTTAATCTGTGACTCCAATCGTTCAATAAATTCTTGATTATTTAAACTAATCTGTACAAATTGATAGCCATTCTGATCAACAATGGTTGGTACACCTCCTTGTTGTTGACTACCGGTTGAATTAACACCACCAGTGGTAATTACCGGTGATGATGATGGAGTAACAATTGTCTGACCATTTGGGGTTACTAGACTAGTTAATGGTGATCCAATGTTGTTACTTGTCAAATGATTTGTTGTTAAAATACCGCTTCGATTGGTTAACGTTGTTTTTGATGATGATGATGATAAACTATTGTTGGTTTGTTGTTTACCATTGGCATCTTCTGGAATGATTAAAGATGCATTGGTCAACAGAACCGGCATCGATGCATTTTGACCCAAATTATCACAGTTACTCATGGTTAGAACCGAAGTTGTTGTTGTCGATGTTGAACTTGAAGTACTTGGAATATTGTTCATGGAAACACTGATCATCTCAGTTTTCCCTTCGCTTAAAGGTGAGGTTGATGTTGTAGTTGTTGCTGTTGTTGTTGATGATGATGTTGACAAATGATCAGCTGATGATGATGATGATTTACTTAATGGTTCTTGTTTAAAAGTAGTTCTTAAATTATTAAATGTTATCGTTTCATTGTTAATGTTCATTGGAATAAAAGATGAACCACTTTTTTGATCATCTCTCAAGGGTGGCCCCATGATTGGTGTAATGGTCATTGAGGTTACACTGTCACCGACTTTCATTGTTGATCCTGCGTTTAAATGTTCCATTAATGTTTGTTTATGACTCATAACGGGACTTGATCCAAGGGTTGTGATGGCCGGTGAATTTGATTTAGTTGATGTAATGGCGGTTGATGTTGGAGTTGAGGCATCTAGTGTTGGTGTGGTTGAATCGGGTGAAGGTTGTGATGACCCTGGTCCACACGAATCTCTTAGTGTATCAATGAACTTTGAATTGTTTATTGATGCCATTGTTGTTGAACCTAAATCAGATATAATTGATGTTCCAGTTCCTTGACCATTGGATGGATTCTGTAAAATTGTATTACCAGTATTAACACCAGGTCCCATTGATCCCATGTTGGTTGGTTGAAGGATAACACTTCCATCAGCAGCTAAAGATAATCTCAATTGTGGTGCTGTACCTGGTTGCATACCAGGACCTTGGGCTATTAAAAAATTTGACCCCTGGTGTGCTCCTTGACCAGAAACCATCATCATGGTTGGTTGTTGTGATTGATTGGTTTGATGATGATGATGGTGATGATGGTGATGATTAGTGTCCAAAATTGTCTGTGTTGTTCCAGTTATTAATGAACTTGTATGTGTAATCTCAGTTTGTGGGGAAATACTATTGGCCAATTCTGTGTCCGTTGAGGTTTGTCTAATTGTTATTGAGGAAGGCGATTGAGGTGGTGAAGAATCTTGTAAGATTCCAGTCTCTTTCAATAGATCAGCTAAATTTACTCCTTTTGATTCTTTCTTTACTTTTGAGTTTCCTCTTCCACTATTAGAGCTACTATGTGGAGTTTGAGATTTTGCTGTTGTTGTTGTTGTTGTTGCTGCTGCTGCTGCTGCTGTTGTTGTTGTTGCTGTTGTTGTAATTGTTGATGATGGTGTTGAAGTTGATGTTGAGGTGTCAACGAAGTACTTGTAGTAACTGATTGTTGAGAAGATATCACATTACCCGATTGAGAGAAAATTAAATTGTTTGAAGTAAGAGAAGCACCAGACTGTTGTTGTCCCATGGATGATTGATTTAAAGATTCAGCTGATGATGTCTGTAAAATAGTGTGCAAAGTTGGATGGGTTGAAGCACTTTGATTACCAACAGTGCCTGATGTTTGTAGAGGCATAATGGTACTTGTAATTGGAACGGCTTGAGGTGAGGGGGTTACATGAGTTTGAAACATTTGTGAACCTCCATTGTGTGGTCCAAGGTGCGGTGTTGTTTGCAGGGCAACCAACATTGGACCATTGGGTGTTTGAATTTGAATTATTTGAGGAACTGTTTGAGTTGGAGCAGAATGACCTCCTGGTCCTTGTACCATTGAACCTGGACCACCGATTAGATTAGGTGGTCGGGTAAATATTATATTTTGACCTCTAAAATTGTGTTGACCTGAGGCCATAACCATTGTTGGTGCTGATGAAACGTTAGGACCTTGATTACTAAATAGGTAAGTTGGACCTGATGATGTGGTTCGTTGTATAGAGGATGATGTTTGTCCTGCTAAAGCACTTATTAAGGGGGTTGTAGTTGAACCTTGAGATGAGGCAACACTGACACTATTACCATTGGCACTGCTAACAGCCACCGTGTGAGGCTGTTGCTGCCTTAACGTCAATTGTAAAGGGCCACCGATATTATTTATATTTCCTTGAATTAAAATGGGCTGAGAACCAAGGCCTGGAATCACTTGATTTAATAAAAAGGTTCCTGGTGGATTGATGAAGCTCATCTTTTGATTTCCTGGTGGACCAAGTAATATTTGTGGTCCAGGACCTGTTGATAAAGGTCCAGTGGTCAGGGTATGACCAACAGTGTTTACAGTTGAAGGCATGTTAGTTACCAAAGAACGAGCTCCTTGATTACCAGGATTTAGATTTGGATTATTGTTTACCGATGAATTATTTACTCCAGATCCAACGTTACTTGCTGTTGAACCCGATTTACCTGGACCACCACTTGATTGACTATTAGCCCCATTACCTGGTGGTTTGGGTAAAATTTGTTTAGTTGATCGGGAACTATTAACAGAAGAATTTTTTGTTGAACTAGCTGATACAACAGGTTGACCGCCACTATTACCAGAAGCAGTACTATTGGATCCTGGAGAGGTAGAAGTGGAGACAAGTTGTGTTGCCCCTGAAGGTGCTTGTATTAACTGAACAATTGGTCCAGAGAGAACCATAGGCGGAGGAAATAAGTATGTATCCATTGGCAATCAAAAAGGGGGGCAATATACGTATAAATTATCAAGATGATGATGATGATGGGGGAAAGATGATGATGATGATGACTGTTTATGACGTGATAAAGATGATGAAGATGAAGATGAGAGAGTGAGATAAATACAAACACAACAACAAGAGAGAGAGAGAGAGAGAGAGAAATAAAAGATTACAACTCAATCAAAGCTACACAAGATTTTGGACAGAAAAATTTCAGAAGGAAGGAAAGAAGAAGAAGAGAAAAATTTATAATAATAATGAATGAACAATTTTTAAAGAGAAGAAAAGAAAGAGAAAAAATAAAAGGGAAACAAACAAATATATATATTATTAAATATATATAATAGAGAGAAAGAGAAAAAAGAAAGAGAAAAATAGTAAATAGAAAGAGTCAAAAGGAAAAGGTCTTTTCCCACTTAACAAGCTTGACTTTTAAAGCAGACTTGAAATTAGTTGATGTATATAATATGATGGCGAAAATCAGTCAATGAAAGAAAGATAATAGTGAGAGAGAGAAAATAAGAAGAAGAAAAAAGGTAAATCTCGATAGAATATCCAAATATTGTATTAATATAAATCTCTTCTTTCTCTCTCTCTCTCTCTCTCTCTCTCTCTCTCTCTCTCTCTCTATCTTTCCAAATGGCCAGAGTCTCAGATGATTGTGTGGATATATTGGATATATTGGATTGAAGATTTCTGGTAGAAGAGAAAAAAATTCTCCCAAAAAAGAGAAAAGAAAAAGAAAAACAATTAACAAACCAATGGATAAAAAACACACAACACAAGAAGGAGAAGAAGAAATCACAATAATTAAATCACAAGGATTAATTAGAATAACAGAAAAGAATAGAAAAATTTGATAAGACAAAAAAAAGCAAATACTTGATTGAGAATATTGTTGTTGTTGTAATAGTGTATATATAATGTGTATGTTGTTTTGTTGTTGATGATTTAGGTTGTTGGTTAACAAAAAAAATGTTCCAAATGTTAATATTTGTATTCTTGCAACTTAATTGTTCACGTTAATCTTAATTGTTCCGAAGGCCAATCTATCCCGTAGTTCGGCCATAGTTGATTATCAACTTGTAACACATGAGAAATTAAATTATTACATCAAATTAAATCCACATTATTAATTAATTAACAGTTGACAACATTTTGTTTTTTCTTTTACTTTTTTTTCAGTTGCTTTTTCCAATGGGGGGATTGAAGAGAGACTGATGCTGTCGACACTTTTTTTCTTCCTTCTCTTGGTTTTAGTTTCTTTTTCTCTTTCCTCTCTTTCTATAACATTTTCTTTCGCTTTATTTTCTTCTCTTTCGACAATTTTTTCTCTCTTTTTTCTCTCCCCCTTTCATACTCCATTTTGGATTTACCTTTACGCCGCCGTCGCCTTTTCCTTTTCCATTGAAAGTAAACCATTTATCCTGTTAGCCGAATATCGACTTGCACCTTTCAGCCGAATTTCTTTTACCGCGAGTTTTAAATCATTTAGGTCACATTCGTATTCGACCTCATTTAAGTTTCCTATTAATTAACGAACAATTTAATTTAATTGTTTTCTTCTTCTTCTTTACTCTTTGTAATTAAATTGTCTATTTTTCTACTATAATTTTTTTGAGTTTTTTCCAGTTTTCTAGTGAAAAAGGTTCGAGAAAGTTTTACATTTGCTTTTCGTTTTGGAAAATGAAAAACTTGTTAATTATTTTCATCTCTTTTTTTATTTGATTCTTGCGATTTTTTTTTTTTTTCATTGATGAATTTGAGAGATTAGCAATTTTTCCCTTTATCATTCATTTTATGTGTTTCTTGTAACACAACCGACACTTTTTCTTGGGAATAAAAAGTTTTCATTGATAACTTTTGATCTTTGAATGGCCAATGTGGTCCAAAGACAATTTCGTCTTCGATATTATCAATTATCGTTGAATTTTTACTTTTGCTTTCCGATTTAATGTCATTCGAATGGTTCAATTTGTGTGTTCAGTTCCCTTTCCTTTTCTCTGTCTTTATCACGATCTCTTTCTCGGTCTCTCTCTAGTTATTCTTTTCTTTGTGTCGTTCACGATCACGATCTTGAAAGTTCGTCAAAGTTTCTATCTGGTGTCTTTTCCTGTGATTCTCTGCTCTTTTTCAATCAGTTCTCTTCATTGAATTTCTCTGCGAGAATCCTTTTCTTCAGCTCTAATTCTATGGCCTGAGGTCTTTTGGTTCCTTTTCTCTTTTTCCTCCTATTCTTTTTGCTGTTTTCTTTCTTCACTTTGATTGGGATTTGTTTTTGTTTTTGTTTACAATTTATTTAAATTAGAGTTGATTGTTGGGTGTTAATTGGTGGAGGATATTATATATTACATTAGATCTTTATTGAGAGTATTGTTGCTTTTGTTTTGATGTTGTTTAATGTAAAAATCTTTTTCGATAATCGGATGGTTCAAGTAAATGTGGACCACGAATTCCTAGGTCATATGTTACCGCGATATCGGCACAGTTTCTGTATGTTTCTTGTGGTCCACAACCAACATCATAAGTACCATTTGGACAGAGTCCCCAATTGTTACCTGGAGAGAGAAAGAGATGAGAGAGAATAGTATAAGATTAATAATCTAATTAATCAATTGGGTTCGAATCGAATCTAATTTACCTGATAACCAATGCCAACGAAGAATACACTTTTTACAAGTTTTTTCGGCAGGAAGTTGAACTGGGAACACGAATAGACCTGCTCGAGGTCGATTATTAACGGAAACGGTGTCCGATCCATCCTTTAATTTAAGTGTCTCGAAGCAATTTTCAGTTTCTAATTCGAATTGAGAATATATCGAAAGAAATAAAAACAAACAATTTAACTGAATGAGAAATTCTATCACTAATTTAGTTAATATTCTTATTTACCTTTAACATCCCATGAGTCTCTCCAGCACATTTGGAATATGAATCTTCCACCATGATTGGTGACAATGTCCACGGCCACATCGATAACCGACCCCGGTGGGTACGAACGTGTAGTTATATTTCTTGCTTGAACACCGCCGGTCTCATGATCACGTCTTCCATTAGCTGGATCACCACAAACTCCACATTTACCGTTATTATCTTGCCATTGAACCTTTTGGTTTCATTTTCATTTTCCCATAACAATCAATAGAGAAACACAAAGAATCCCAAACAATTAGTAATAAGAATCGAAAATTAACAAAATAATAACTCTAAATACCTTAATTCCACCACAAAATAATTCACTATCCTCATAATTTGGAAAAGTTGGAAAACCAAATCGCCACATTGTATTTCGAGCCGGTGGTTCAAACATCCGTCCATGACCCTGGACAATAGTGACCACACTGAACAGCCAAATAAATACAAGACAATTGACCACAATTAACAACATGATTTAATCACAATAGAAAATATTAACAAACTAATCTCAATAACTATTTAATTGTAAGGGAAAGAAAAGTTTTCTATCAATTTTTTTTTTCGTTCCAAGTTTATTTTCTCATCTCTAAATTTAATACTTTCTCTGGGCTTCATCTTGATCGTCCAAAATTTACCTCTTATCATCTTCCATCGTCTTAATCTCCCTCAATCTCCCTTTTCTCACTCACACATATATCAATCAGCCCCTTTTCATCCTTATCTTCATCATCTTTCTTCCTATTTTTCAATTTCTCTTCCTCATTTCATCATTCGCTTCCTAGTATAACGGTTAAGTTCAACAACTTTTCACTAATTCTTGACCAACCCAGACTCACTTAATTACTATTCGTATCTAATTTAACCTTGTATTTATTTCCCTTTCATTGTTAAATCATCCTCATCATCATCATCATCATCATTATCATCTCCATCTTTATCTTCATCTTCATCTTACCCACTCAATCATCATGGAAAACAAAATGTAACATCAACATGTTACATCAGTTCAATCACCTAGAGTTTTAAATCATAATCAATGTTAATCCTTTCAACTGATTGTGAATAACGGTTAACATGATTAACTAATCATCTCAAGTTTAAGGTCAAGTTCAAACTAAATTAATAAGGTAATCAATTAAATTGATAACGGGAAATATCAGGTCAATAGCCAGAGTTGTAAATTGTTTGGGATAATTAATAAATTGTTTGACTTGTTTTCGTTTCAATTTTTTTTCATCTTCATTGATTTAATTATTACTTTTAATCAATTCAGTTTATTTGCAATTAAGAAAAAAATACATAGCAATTTATTAATTACTCTTTTAGTGAGTTTTCTTGTATTTATATTATGATGTATTGACAAGATTGAGGTGTTGAAATTAACAGTTAATTCAATAATTTAACGATAATTTGTTAATTGTGAGTTTTTCTTTGAGTCAAATTTTTCAAACAATTAACATTCAATTACTATTTCTGATGATTAATTGATTCAGATTTAAATCATCTTTTATATTATAATTAAATAGTAAAGTGGTTTAAATGTCAAAGGTTTAGAATTGATTAGTTAATTGTTTTTGACTTTGGGGGTATTTGACTTGCCAACAATTAATGGAAGCTGTTGAGAAAAAAATGATTAAGTTAATTGTTGAGTAAAGGTGAGAAATTAAAAAAAAAACAAGAACTAGAGTTAATGAAACTGGTATCGGTTTCAGCGGTGGGTAATTAAGCTTGAGTGTTGATCAGATTAAACAGTTAATTTTGATAACATAATTAAAAATTAAAATCTGAAAAACAGAGTAAAGTTAAATCAGTGACTGGTTTTGATAATTATATCAACAATCAACATTCAACAATTTGAAAGACTTGATTATTAGTAACCATTTAAGTTTAATTTGGTTAATCATTTTGAATGGTGAAATCCAGTTAATTGATGGGATCCATTTGATGTTGAGTTAATTGTTTGTTGTGTTGATTAATTTGATTTATATAAATAGTTGATTCGTTGAGATGAGATTTTAAATTAAAAGGGAAAAAAATTTTCGGTCATTTTTGCTCTGTAAAGTTGATTAGATGATTAAAAGTTAATTGACTTCTGCACTCAATATAACAATAATCAAGAGCATTTTGATTAGCAAAATTATTTTGTATCATATTGAACATTTAAATTGTTGATGGCTTTTGAATTGTGGGATTAACTTGATTCAATTGTTTGTGATTTTTTGTTTTCATCAATATGACAAAAATAAATATTTGAGTATAAGGTGCAAGTGATGATGATGATGAAGATGATGAAGATGATGTGATCATATTTACATTAAATGCAACAGCAGAAGCAGTGAGAGAGCACATTGAATTAACTAATTATTCCAATTATTTGTCAACAATTAAACTATTTAAAGTTATCAGATCCATTTAAAAGCGAACCATTTACTTTGGAAACATTTGATTGGTCATGAGTAGAACCAGAACTTTGAGATGAAGTCATTTTTAAATCATCACCAACATCTTCATATTCATCATCATCTTGATCAGAATCTTCATCTTCTTCCTCTTCAGGTTTATCATCAGCTTCGAGATGAAATTCAACTTTATCTTTATCCATGTTTAAAACAATTTCTTTAATCGCTTCTCTTTTTGTATTCTCATCAGCTGAAGATACCAATGGTGATTCTTCATCATCTGCATCATCATCGTCATCTCCCGTATTCACATCACTATAAATCATCTCATCTTCTTCCTCGTCTTCTTTATCTTCTTTATCACTTGATTGAGAAGCATTAGATTCTGTTGATGATGGACAGTTATTGTTGATTATGACATCAGATGTTGAGGCTTGGTTTATATTGTTATCCATTGAACTGTGGTCATCTGGATGATCTGTTGTTGTTGTTGGTGGTGGTGGTGTTTGGGATATTGACAGTTCTTGGAAAGGTTCAATTGGATGTTGGCAGTTGAGAGTTTCATTGATTTGTAAATCAAGTTTAGCCAATTGTGAATTAATCATTATCTCACAGGAATCAAGGGAAATTAAACCGGGTTTAAATTCTGCTCCATCTCCTGGTTCACGTTTTAAACGTTTCAACAGGGAACAAGCTCGTTTCTCATGAATTTCCTCCGAAATTGCTTCCAATTCCCTTAGTGTTGATGCATAACGAGCTTTGGAACAATTAATTTGACTAATGGTTAATTCAATCTCCTCCTTGACTAGAGCCAGTTGCTCCTGGAATCTAAAAATGTTTCAATTGAAAACAGAAACAGAAAACAATCAAATAAATTATTAGAGATATTAAAAAATTAAAATCAAATCATTAATCATCCAAAATTGTTGTTAACAATTCAATTTGTCATGAATGAATTATAAAAATTTAAGAAAACTAAATTATTCAATTAAGTTAATCTTTCATCCACCTTAACAATAAGTTGAATGGTCTAATAACAATCAAGCAGACAGTTATAGTTATGATCTTGAAAAGATAATCATCTCAATTATTCAATTATAGACCAATTTTACGAAGTTAATTTAGTTGTAATTGGATAAATTAAATGGAGAGGAAAATATTTCTCTTTCTTTTCTTCATAATCAATGGTATCCTTGCTAACTGCTCTTCATCAGAATCGATTGTCAAATGATCAAATTAATGGATGTTGTTGTAAATTGGACATAATTTAACTGGAAATTAATTGTGAATTGATTAATATAAATCTCAATTTACCTTCGTTTTTCAGCGAAATATATTCTCGACTTTAGGAGGGATCCCTTTAATTTTCTTTCTAAATTAGCGACCACAGCTTCGGCTGAATGAAAATCTTTCATTGATTGTTGGTGTAATCGTTCACTTTCCTTCTTCATCGTTTCAGCTTCCGTTAATTTAATATTGGCCTGATTTAACATCTCTTGCCAGGTAGTGTCAAACTCATCACTAGAAGTGGTGATAAACTTTTTCTCTGCCAAATTAATCCTCTCTTTAGCTTCAAGATAAGCTTGACAAGCTTTTTCATAGTTAATTGCTGCTCTTTGACATTTTCCTTGAACCTCGATTAGTCTTTCCTTTGCTTCATAATAGGGCCTTGATTCTTCAACCGATTTACCCAATTTAATGGCCAAACATTTGAGACGGTCAGTTGATTCACTTAAAATTAGACGAAAATTAGAATTGGCTTCTTCAAAACTCTTTTCCAAGGCGTTTATTTTACCCGTCCATTTATTAAGATCTTCCAATCTCATACCAATCCGTGGATCCAAATTGGCACTACAATCTGTCTGGTCATTTGTTTCACGTACTTTACCATCATCACTCTGATTCATCAATGAAGAAATATGTCAAAAGGATGGCGAACAAGAAATAATAGGAATGGTGAATAATACGATGAGTATTGAAAAAGAATAAAGAGAAAAACAATAAAGTGATGGACACACAAACAGAGAGTTAAAGGAACCAGATGTAAAGTACAGTAGAGACAGAGAAAGAAAGAAAATGAGAGAGAGAGAGAGAGAGAGAGAGAGAGAGAGAGAGAGAGACAAAAAGACAATTAATTTGACAAAAGACACAAAAGCAAAAGGATAAAGATGAAAAAGATTAGCCAAATCGTAAGGGCAAATTATTAATTGGACCAACAATTATTTGTTCTGGTTAAAGACTAACCATTGGAAAGCATAGATGTTCAGGTTAAACATTGATTGGAATTAATTTAACTCGAAAATCAAATCACATCGATTAACGAGCCAAATCAGTTGAACAGTTTAATTATCTGTCAGTAGAAAAACAATAACAACAATCATGAAAAGAAATGAGAATCAAATGTAAGAGAAAAAAGAAAGAGAAAAGAGTTTTTATCGAAAACCCGCCAGGAGTCGCCACTGTAGAGAATTTTAATCCGCTAAAATTAAATCGAATCAGTTAATTAGCTAAAAACAAAAGAAAATCAACAAAAGCTAATTGTTGTTAGAAAATAGAGAAGAAACAATTTAATTGTTTACATCAGTTGTTCTTCTTGTTGTATTTAAGAGAAATGATCAATTGGATCGAAGGTTAAATTTTAGAAATTTTTCTTTTTCTTCTCTGGACTTTGATCATTTTAATTTCTCAACAATTGAACTGAATTAGAATCTAATTAAAGTTGAACTTGTCTAGGTAACTATTTAATACGACGATGTATCAAATGTGAATCCATTGATTGTATTTGTAGTATTTTGATTGTCCAAAATTGAGACACGATTGGTAACCAATGAAAAGAGACACAACAATTTTGTATTCAATGTAATTGTAATTAATTAAAATACAAAAATGATGGAAAAAAACAATTTCTCTTTTTGTTGTTATAAAGGGAAAAGGTAAAGGTGAAGACAAAGGTGAAAGGACAAATTGTATTACAAAAGCTAATGTATTAACAGAGAGAAAGGAAAATGATGAAGATGATGAATTGATGATGAAGGTTTTGTTTACGTTTTTCTTTTCCAAATTGTATCAACCTAATTAGTGAGATTTTTGTTTTCTTTTAACACAAACAGATGTTTTCGTCTCAGGTGATGACAATTGTATCAAATTTAATGAAGAAATAGATGAAGATGAGATGAAAAAAATCAGATGATTGTGATGAAGATGAAAATGATAAGATGAGAGAGATGAAAAAATGACTAAATGTGATGAAGTAAAAAGATATTGATACACTTAGAATTACTTTTTGATTGATGGGAGTGTTTGTGTGTCATGGAATGGAAACATGGGAAAATACTACATAAATAATTCTAAAGATATTAAAAGGTGACAATCAGTTGAAATGATTAGTTAATTGTGATCAACAATCTCAACAAATTCAATAATTGAATTTCAATTGACCATTTAAGAGGGAAAATCGATCGCCATCTGGTGGATTCTATTGGAAACATCTTCGTATTCATCATAACAAGTTTTCATTTTTTGTTTCCTCCATTTTGTTTGGATTAATTTTCGTCTTAATTGTTATCCAAATTGTTTGATTTTCTTTTCCATTTAATAATTTAATTGATTCTTTAAGGCTCCTTGATTGTTGTTCCTCGGTTGTAATTGTCTCTTTCTTCCTGTGGTGATGATTCATTTTTTGGTTTACTTGTTCTTCTCTATGATCGTTTGGTTTGGCTGGTGATTTACAGTTAATTGGATTGATTATGTCGGAATTTTAATTTTATATTGGTAGATTCGAGTTTAAAATTAATTGTTGGTTAAAAGAGCTTTTGATGGCAAGGTAATGATGATTTTGGATAATTGAGCAAAAAAAGAGAGTCACTTGTTCCACTGGTCAAGGGTAAGATTTTTTTTTTCTCTTCTCTTTTAATTTCTTGTTTCTTTTTTTAAGGCCTTTGGTTTTCTAATTGTTAAAATTATTCTTTCCAATTGATTTTCTTTTGAAAGGCACTTTAAATGGATGGAATTTGATATTTTAAGATGTAGATTATTTGTTTATGTCACATTTTGCTTTATGTTTTCGTCGTTTTTTGGTAAGTATTTTTTTTTGTCTACGTTTTCATGTGTGTCTGTGTTGTGATTGTTGCAACAATTTGATAATTTAAAAAAAAAAGTCTTTTCTTTTTAGCTAGAAAAAAAATCACAGTTACACGTCCAATGTAGCACTATTGTTGTTACCATTACGATTGGCTGCTGCAGCGGCGGCCATAAATCTTGGTGTGGTTGTACCATTTGAGAGACCATGTGAGGTTCGTACAGCAACCGAAACCGTACTTCCCGGATTACTTGCTGCTCTATAGCCATTTGTATTGGCATAAATTGGTTGATTATTTGAATGATTATTATTTGCCGTTGAATTGGCTTGTGAAGGTGCACTGAAGGTGACAAGTCCATTTGGATGGTGACGAATTGGACCTGAAGCTGGTAAACTTGCCGCTGCTGCTGCTTCCGACTCTAAACTTAAACGAGAGTAGGACATTACGGTGGCTGTATCTTTGTCCGGAGGACGAGTTATTTCAACATTTTCGGTATTCTTAACGGGCTTTGGTTTTTTGCTAGATAAAAACAAAAAGTTCAATTAGTCACAAAAAAATAGATACCGAATCTAATCAATAGATTTTAAAGGTTTAAAATGCTTACGTTTTAAGACAAACCATTGTTATCGTTATAATTAAAACTAATATAACACCAATGGCAACACTAATACCAATTCCTATTGCTTTTGATTGCATAATTGGTTGATTAGTTGATGAAGATTGTGTTAAATCATTAATCTCATTCTCTTCCGTGTCCAATAATTTACGGTCAAAGCAACGTGGAAGTGAACCAGACCAAACACCAGAAGATAAACATCGACGAGTCTCTTCACCATTGGTCTTAAAATCGGGTAAACAGTGATATTTAACGAGAGAACCATAGGTTGTTGATCCATTCATCAAGGTACCATGGCCATTAATTGGAATTTGAGGTTTACCACAATCGACAACTGAATTTCGTCGGGAAAAGAAGCAACAAATAAAAATTAGTCGTAAGTTAACAAAAGAGAAGAGAATAATTTTTATTTAAATTATTCGAACTCAAAAAAAAATACTTACTTCTACAATAAGGTGTATCATTTGTCCAAAGTCCATCGGAAGCACAAGATCTTTGCTCTTCACCGACAAGCTCATAACCATTTAGACAAGAATATGTAACTTTTTCGCCGACAGCAAAGGTCAATCCTCCATCGACAATAGTTCTATCATCTCTAACCGGAGGTTTACCACAATTGACCAATGAACAAGCGGGTGCTACATTTGACCAAGTTCCATTTTCTAAACAAATTCTTCGAGCTGGTCCTTCGAGTCTAAAATCGGATGAACATTCGTATTCAACTGTTGATCCATAATGAGTTGAATTTGAGGTCAACAACCAACGACCCTGAGGTATAAAACCAGGAAGACCACAGTCAATATAAACACATATTGGTGGGACTCCGTCCCATTTACCATCAGCTTCACAGGTTCGTAACGATTGACCTGAAACAATGTGACCTGAGGTACATCGGTATTGAACAGTTGATCCAACCTTGAAAGAATCTGAGGTTGACCTGTCATTTCCAGAATAAACTACCGATGAATTTTTAGGTTTCTCTGGTGGAAGGCAACGAATCTCTTCACATTTAGGTGTTGCTCCAGTCCATTTACCGTCGGCAGCGCATTCACGAACAGTAGAACCTTTAACTCTATAACCAATGGAACACGAGTATGAAATTTGTGATCCAAGGAACGATGTACCATTTATGTATTTAACTTCACCTTTGAAAATAGTTTGTACTCGACCACAGTCAATAAACCGACACGAAGGTGGTGTACCAGTCCATTTACCGTCTGATCCACAGGTTCGCTTAGCTTCACCATTGGACATCATATGACCTGGTTTACATTGATATTCAATCATGGAATCAATTGAGAAACTATCACCAATCAAATCGGCACCTGAAGGTATTTCAGGTGATCCACAATCGATCAATTTACAAACCGGTTCAACGCCAGACCAAGTTGCGTATTCGGTACAAGTTCGACTTTCATTACCAATTAGAATGTAATTAGGATTACATTCATACTTAACGATACTTTCATAAGTTGTTGTCGAGTTAAGAAGATGAGAACGTCCAAATCTAAGTTCCAAGGGCATTCCACAATCGATATATTTACAAATCGGCTCTTCTCCAGTCCATTTACCGCCAATTTGACAAACTCGAGTTCCATTGGAGATGAGTTTGTGTCCCTTTTGACAAGAATATGTTGCAACACCATTAAGAGTACGATTGGTAACATTGAGCAATCCATTTGGAATGGGTAATAATTCTGGACACCACGAGTACAAGCATTTGGGTTCACCATCAGACCAAGTACCGTTGCCCAAACAAATACGTGAATCATTACCAACAATCGTGTAATCTTGATCACAAACATATCGAGCGGTAGCATTGAAAGTGGTCCTTGATTGGTTGACCAATAAAACGCGACCATGTTCAATATCAGCCAATGGACCACAATTAACATATTTACAAGTTGGTGGTGAACCAGACCAAAAGCCGTTAACCTCACAGAGACGAGACTCATTACCAACAATCATATGTCCAATTGGACAGCGATAATGAATTTCTCGGCCAACCCGATAATCTTTTTCCATGATTGTTGAATTTTCCGCCTTATCCGGTGATCCACAATTAGATGGTGTATATTGACATATCCAAGGTAAATAGTCAAGGTCACAGGTAACATCGTTCCACTGCCATTTACGTCCACCATCAAGAACGATACAATTCTGTTGGCCATTGTAATTATTTGGCTGATCATCGGCCCATAAAAATTGTGTTATCAGTCCACCATTAACCCATCGCCAAATATTTGATCGACTTCGATGGGTAACCGGCTGATTGGTGGGAATCTCCCGCCGGGCACCAAGCCAAACAAGGCGACTTTTTAACTTGGCCTTTAAACGCTGTAACTCATATTGCAGGAAATTTTGTGTCACATCTCCAACCGAATTAACAACCAACCCACCCCGAGCCTTACAATAATTTTCCGCATCGGCAAATGAACCTCCCTGTTGAGTCTGGAATTCATAACACGTTTGATTAAAACTGATTAACTGTTGATGCTCCATTTGAGTTCCACATCGATCCTCAGAAAATTCTGATGATTAGCAAGATGAAAAAAGGAAAATCAAATGGTCAGTTTAAAATTAAATCTCTTTAATATTGATAAATTCTTATTATTATTGATTAATTTCATTTATCTTTTTCCTTTTTCTCGTTAAAACTTAATCATTATTTATTATTCTTTTAAATTATCTGCATTTGAATCTCTTTAATTAATAGTTCATCCATCGATCAACAATTAAGTCAAAGTGCAAAATAATCAGATTCAACATCAAGTTTAATCTTTTCATTTTTTTTTCAATTCGATTTCAATCAGATTTATTATTACATTCAAATTTTCACCTTAATCATCTTGATGAAATAATTATCAATTTCCACGGGTAAGTCAATAAAACAACAATTAACTGATGAATAACATTGTTACACAATCAAAATAGCATTTCATTCATAACTGTTTGATATTTACTATAACTTGATTAATCAATGAAACTAATTTTTTCATCTTAATTTTTTTTTGCAAGATTCAAGTTAATTCCTGTTGGATTCCTTTCTCAATTGATTAAATCATTAATCATCTGGATTGCAATTAAAACTGGAGATACACAGTTAATCAAGATAAAGATCAAAGTGAAAATTAACAAGAAAAAGGGATCATCATCATTACCAACATAATTACCAGCTATTGGAAAGATAATTTAATTTAAATTCCTGTTAATTATATAACATATTATTGTCAATATAAACAATCCCAGTGATGAATTGACACCCATACAGAAAAGTTTAATTACTTGAAAAATAAGATTAATGATGAAAGAAAAAGACAAAAAAAAACAACAAATCAATAGAATTGATTTAATTTCAACAATTTACCTTTGGTTGTAAACACAAGGACTTCACAAAGTGACAATGAAGCTTCAACACCAACCATTTGAATGTAAACATAACGACCACTGATTGCATGAGCACATTCAAGATCTTTGGTAACTCCATCATCTAAATTGACGAGAATCAATGAATCAAAGAAGACAAAAAAAAGGATAAAATTGCGAATAACAATTGATTAAAAGCCTAAAGATGATTTGATTAATTGTCTTCTATTTTGGATGCTTACCCAATGTTCCCGGATACCAGGCACAAAGACGATTTCCAGAAACAACTGAACTATTTCCAACTCTTATTTCAAGATCATGTAAAGGTTGATGACCACAACAACCTCTTGTTATTATCCTAACTACTCTGATCTCGTAGGGTTGAAGTAAATCAACTTGCCACCAAGGTGAATTTTCATTCTTGGTCTCGGTGCAATACTTGTTTTCATGGACTGTATTTGTATTACCATCATTGGCATTTCTTGATTCACCTCCACGAATGGTACTTGATTGTTCACTTGGTTTACCATATGCTACGTTAACCGCTACAAGTACAACAAAAAGAATTCATTTTAACAATTAGTCAGAATCAAAGTAAAATCAAGTTTACAAACAATTAACTAAAGAAAAACAAAGATATTAAAGGTTTATTGTTGTTGGTTGAACTTGAATTGATTGCCAGAAAACATGAATACCCCTTTTGTATTAATATCTAATTATTCAATAATCTCATGTAAATGTTTACCTTTTCATTTCTGGTTAATTGTTGTTCTTTATTGTTTTTGATTGTTTAACTTGTTCTCTAATTTTTTTTCATTTTGCTCTTTACTCTTAATGTTTATTATACGCCAACAATTATCAACTTGATTGGTTAATTGAATCGTTTTAGACCATTTTTACCTTTACAACAATTTAATCAAATCTCTTTGTTTGGTTAATTTAGTTTTCTTTTCATTTTAATCATTATTATCTGAAAATTTAATTTTCGACCATCAATCAAATAAGACAACAAATTGTAAGACTTAAATTTTATTGTAAAAACAAAATGTAATTACTTATATTACTATTTGGAGACTTGATTATTATCACAATTAGTTAATCAACCATTTAACATGAATTTGTATTTGATTAGCTGTTTATCATAATCAAGTTAATTTTTGTTTTCCAAAATCTATCTGTCATTGACATGACATTTTGGGAACATTATCAAAAGTAATAATCAAATATCACGATTAATATTAATTGTAAGTGATTTTTATATATATTTAAAACAATCAACAACAATTAATAAGATTAGTACAATTTACCAATAATAATATTAAAGCCAAACTAATGATTAACAATCCACTAATCACTGACCAATACCAAAGTCCAGGTCAACTAAAAGTTAATCCAACTTTTTTTTTCCACTAATTATTATGACGAAAAAAAAAATTAGATTAACTTACTAATACGATATCACTTTTATCTTGTTATTGTTAATTGATACCAATTGATTAATATCAGTTTAATTGTCCCTTGAAAGAGGTACAATTACAATAAACTGGTACAATTGTAAGAAAATAAATATTGATATCGATAAAATTGAATTGGTCAACTTGAAAACTGGACCTTAAAGTAAATCATGTCATGAATATTAATTGTTGTTGTTGTAAATTGTGACTAATCAAATTCACTCCCTTTTGTTTGCCTGTTCATTAATCAAGGATCAATTTGCTTTGGATTGTTTGGTTTTCGGACAATCAACTGACCGATATTGAATAACCACGAATGGATAACCTACCACAATATGGTAACTCTTCAGTCCATTTGCCGTCAAAATTACAGGTACGAACCGACGGACCAAACAGTTCGTAACCATCATCACAGGTATAAGTCGCTTTTGAGCCTGGTTGAAGATCATCGGAAAGTATTACTGATGAATACAAAGGTACTGCTGGATTCGGACAAGGTTTTCCATCTGAAACAATCAACGAATAAGACAATTAGTTAATTTGGTTATTAATTGAAAATCAATCGAAAGTTCATCATCAGTAGATTTCGTCTTCTTTTTTTTTAATATTAAATTGAAACTTGAAATGTTTATGATTACGAAAAATTGTTAACAATAAAAAAATTTTGAAACATTTAATCATCATCATCATGTTACAGGTGATTGAATCACAATGATAATAACAATAAGACAATTAATTATTTTGTTGACCATTAAAATAATGAGTTGAGATCATCGTAATCAAAGTTACTGGTCAAGTACATTGGTGATTATGATTAACTAATTGTTTGTTTTGTTTTGTTGTCTGATGATGAAAAAAAAAAAGTTTCACCCAACATTTAATCATCAATTATCATGAACCATCATCAGTAAATTGTAACAATCAAAATTAAACCAATTTACTTGTTTTACTGACCTAAATTGGTTTTGATAATCAACACACAATTGAAAATTATCAATGACAATGAAAAACCAAATTAACTTTCCTATCATTTAATTTAATTGGGTGTTAACCATTTCAATAATGAAAATTTTCATTATTATTAATTGTAATCAATACTATTAATATATTATATTCATTATGAGTCAACCTTAACTTAATCAATGATTGATTGTTATTGAGATTTACAATTTGTTAACAGTTTAGTTCAATCATCTTGAACTTAAATTGTTTCAAGTTGTTTTCATTAATCAATTGATTACTAATAATAATCTTAATGGTGGTTAAAATTAAATCATCTTCACAATCAACCTTGCTGTCGTTGATTAATAATTTAAATGATACTATGTTGATGAAAATATTGACTAATTTGCTTTAATCAACATGATATGATTGTCAGGCAATTGTTATATCAAATTAATGTTTCCACATGATGAAATAATTAATTGTTACAATCAGAAGCCCTCAAGTTAATCAATTTTATCACTACCTGAGTAGTTAACCTTGGTAGGAATTTATTATTAAATTGTTTGGGTTTGTAGCCCTCAAGACAAATAATAATAATAGTAAATGATAATCATGGGAACTGGTCAAGGAGATACGGAAATACCTGGAAAACTGGTCATAAGGTCAACATCATCATCTTAATCATGATTAAATTGGTAAATCATCAATGACCGTTTGGATAGTTGCTTAGGTAAACCGGTAATTGATTTAACAACTTATTGAGAAAGTTAATTGTAATCAATGAAATTTTTATATTTACTTTGATTGAATGAACAATAATAATAAAAAAGGAAGAAAATTTTGATTTTTCTTAATCAAATCAATCAATTAATTGATAATTAACTCTGATTTCTGTATATTATATTAGTTTACATATTAATACAAATATAAACATTTGATGATTTATAAATTGTTTGAGAGTTGATGAAGTTTAAAAGTTGATTGTTTGATAAATTGAAAAGTTTCTATTGATTTTGTTAAAAGTTTGCTTGATTAACTATCAAGTTCAGTAAACAATTTAATCAACAATCAAATGGATGTACAATGTTAAATATCAACTTGAAAAACAGACCAACAATTAGGGTTATTATCAGTTGATTTACTCGTAATTAATTGAAACAATCAAAACAGGCAAACCAAACAATTAACCGTTCAGGTTAACAAGACTTGTCATTGTATTCACACTTAAAAACATTAAATGATTAACAAGATAATCTAATCAGGTAGGTTAATCATGGGAATTAAAAGTTAACTAAATCAAATACTACAAATTGTTGAGACAATTTAAATATTCTGGTTTCAAGGTTTTCCAAGACCGATAATCATCATCACAATACTCAGGTACAGGGTGAGGGTGGGTGATGAAGATGAAGATGAGGAAGATGTGAAAATGAATAAGGTTACAATCATGAACCTGTTGGAAAGGTAAATGATTAACCAACGGCGGTGAGAATGTTAATTTAATTGTGATGATAATAATTTTCAAGGTAAATTTGTAGTTAAAACAATAATATTTGGCATGAGAGTACATGAAACTATCAACTGTTAACTATAATTGCTACCAACTATTGTAAAGAAAGTCACAATTAACTAATTACCTTAATTGAGTAAATTGGTGAGAATCATGATAAATACAAGGTAAGTTAATTTTTTTTTGTTTCGGTGACGGTCCAGGTAACATGTTACCTGTTGTTATTAATTGTTTGCAATCTAAAAACAACATATTGCAATGGTAATACTGAGAGAGAGAGAGACAATGATTAACTTTGATTAACTTTAAATTGTCTAACAGATTGTTGATTAAATTCACACGTTACTTATAAGCACTTGGAGTTGATTACGATAATTGAAATCTATTATTATTGATTTCTATTGGTTTTAAGTGAACATTCAAAACTTAATTGGTCCAAAATGATTACGTTGATTAAATTGTTTCATGTTATTTTCTGATCATTGGTTAATGAAAAGTTAATTGCTCAATATGTATTAGTCAGTTTAATGATAACCCTCAAGACAATTAACAAATCACGAAATTTGTCTAGTTAACCTTATCATTAACAGTTGATTAACATTCAAGTTAATCATTATTTTATTATTATTAACAATTAACTTTTGTTTTTAGTGTTGTTTCAATGTTGATATCTTATTATTATTAGTTAAATCAATTCAATTAACTTAAATATCACCTTAAATTGTTACCTTGCCAGTGGATAAAAATTTAGTTCCGGGTTTTTTGGTTATATCATCAGTGAGAATTAGTAAATTGTTTGTTAAATTGTTACGAAAAAAAAACAAGAACAAGACAATTAATATGATAAGATGATGAAATTTTTTATTCTTTTCATTATAAGCTTTCAATGAGAAATCAACATTGACAACAATCAGCAGACAAACACTACTACTGTCAGAATATAATAAAATTGAACAAGATTCATTGACAGTTAACTGTTAACAATTAACTGTAACAATTTACTTTTGTCTCACCATTGTTATTGTAATAGTAACCATTTCCTAAAAGGTTGACAAAACTTTAACAAGAGATGAAAAGTAAAAATTATCAATCTGGTTGAATGAATTTTTTGTTTATCACCTGAACTTAACCTGAACACAATCAACAGAATTAATTTGATAAAATAAAGTTAATACAATTTGAAAATCAAGAGTTAAAAAAACTATCAACAATTAGTCTAATCTACATGAAAACAATTAACCAAAGGTAAAAATAGTAAAGGTAAATGGCTTAATGATTAACCTTTATATCATATTAACATCATGATAACAATGATATTCATCATCATGACAACTGAAGCAGTGAATAAATAAGATCAGGAAACGGATTCAGAACTTAATTTTAGCGGTAATTCATATTACCATAAGATAACAACGTGCTGATACCTGAGATGTATGCAAACACAACGAGCGTGCTGATGATTTAAATACCGTTATATCAAGAGAGAGAGAGAGAGAGAGAGATGAAGATCATGATGATAAAAGGGCAAAAGTTGAACTTTGGAAAATATTTAACATGATTACTGAGTTTCATTCATTGAGAGTATCATGTTCAGATTTATATATATACTTATATACATCTCGAATCGTGAGTCGATAGGAAAATGGCCTCAACATTTTAATAGCAATTATATTGAATTAACTATTGTGAGTATTATTGTTATATATATGTTTCTAAATCATAATCATCATGATAACCATGAAATGTTAATCATCATCCATTGAGATGAGAAAATTTCATTTCAAATTCTGTTGTTATTGTTTACCTTTCAATGGAAAAGAAAAAAAAATTTCTTCTTCTTCAAGGATTAATCTTAATCTATCATATATTTCATGATAAATCATTAGGTCAATTAATGAATGATTTTTATCTCACATTAATGATTAACATGATCATGATTAAAACGTTTTGCTTAATTACAATTATCTAATATATACTCATCATTGTCCTTAATTTAATATCATTAACAATTAATAATTCACATATTGAAATATTATATGTTCTTGACATTGAAACTTTTTTTTCTCAATCATTAATTAATCAGAAAAAGTTCATTTTCTCATGAATTTAGAAACTTTTTTCTTCTTCTTCTCATTAATAATTATCTCATCTCATCATGATCAAAGTTTATATATTTATGATTTAACTGATTAGATTGTAATTTCCTCAAGTATTCAGGTCATGGTGTTTAAAAAGAGTGTTAATTGTTTGTAATTAAAAAGCTTTAACAATTTAATACAATCAATGATTTCAACAGATTAGATTGAGATTATCATTGTTATCATTATGATCCATTGGATTGTAACAATTTATTATTGATATTTTTTCAATTGTATTCACTATTAACAATGGATTTACGTAATTAATTGGTCAACTTTTAACACTAGTGGTCATTGTATCTTATCATTATCATAGGTGATGCGGAAGGTAGGATGATAATAATGGTGAAAAAAAGATGATGATGATAAGAATGGTTAGTAAATTGTTAGTTTAAATGATCACTAATCACGATGGGCATTTGATTGTGATGGTTAACAAAAAAAAAGATTCACAATAAACTTCATAAGTCTATTGAAAATTCAGCCGCTAAATTGTTATCACCTTTTTGCTTGGAAATCATAATTACAATATTCAGAGAGACAAGTTAACCATCATCTCTAACACTTAAACATGATTAAATTGAGATAATTTACTTGATAACTTGACGCAATTTACCAACTATTAACATTATTATTGATACAATTACTATGTAATCACAACTCGTACGGATCCAAAACAATCAAGAGTTACAATGTTGTGATCGCATGGTGATGATGTAAGTGAAAACAATCAAGTCTACAATTGAGATTGTTTTTTTTTGTTGCTAATTTAGATGATTGAATTTACAATTAGATTGTTGATTATTGTTTGATAATGATTTTGAAATATGAATTTAAATTGCCAAGATAATTTGATTGCTCGCAATGTAAACATTAACCTTATTACATATTATAAGAGAGTAGTTGAAAATAAGATTCATTGTTGAGTCTTTGAAATTTATTTCCATTTTTCTTTTGATTGATTAAATTAACATTAAATTTGATTAAATTATCATCAACAATGTTGGTTAATCAACAAAATTTGGTACCAGTTGATTGTTGATTATCCAGGAAATTCAGAGTTCCAAGAACCCGGAATATTTTGATTCACCAGGAGGAGGAAAAGTTTTTTTTTTCAAGTTCAATCAATTTCTCAAATGAATCAATGAGATTTTCTTGTTCAAAAATCGTTGATATCACATGAGAATAGATCAGAACTTTGTTCAGGGTTGATTCTCAGTGATTTAAGTGATCGAAATCTTAATTGTGACCCGAAACTTGATCATGAATTTGAATTAATTTCATTCCTCTATCATGTATACAGAGTTATTATTATATACAGTTAGATTTAATTACTATCATGTGAGTATTTAGTTAATTATTTGCTCTAATTTAGAGATGAAACTAAATCGGTAATCAGTAAAATCAAATTGATTGTTAACACAGTTGATTAACTTTTTTTTTCGGTTAACTCTTTTCTCATGAGAAATTAAATCAACAACAATTGATCCCATGTAATAGTATTTAAGGTTTTCACACTTTCATTGTTGTTTAAATTGTTGTTAAATCATTTAGAGATACAATCATAATTGTTTGAACAACAATGATGATTAAAAAACAAACAAAACCAGTTACAATCAACTGATTTTCAATCAAAACTTATTTACCGTTATCAATGAATTAAAAACCATGAGGAAATCAAATGATTTAAATTTTACTAATAATAAATAATAATCATTCAGAAAAAACAACAATTTACTAATTGTTATTATATGATATCAACAGCGAAATCAATTCAATCATTAAATTGTTGTCATTATTATCAAGCTAATTGAGATTCATTTTTTTTCCTGTTGATATGTTGATTGTAAGTTTCGCAATTGTTTCTTGATTTACAATCAACAAATTGTAACAATCTCACAACTAAATCAGTTAATTTAAAATTCAGCTAATGATTGTAAACTTTTTTAATCACATTCACACTTTTTTAATACCATTATCATTATGATTTACATGATAATCGTTGATAATGTTAATCGATGATTTAAAAAAGTGGTAAATCAAAATTAGGCCAGAAAGTAAAATCAATTGATGAAAAGTTGATTGTTGTAAATTGATTGTAAATTTAACTGTTTACTGATCATAACTAATCGATGGCAATTAAAGTGAATCTGTGCTGACAATTCATACAAGTTAATATTAAATCATTTGCAATTGTTGACAATTGATGAAAATCATTTGAAAAAGTTAATCACTTTTTTTTGAGAAAAATTTTCCCGGAAGTTTATAAGTAAATCTCACATAATAATAACAATCAAAAGCTTGACCAACATTAAATGACCTTTACCAGTTTTCATGTTATTTGTTATCATAATATATTAATGATGAAAATGATGACGATGATGATGATGATGATGATGATAAGCTCTGTAAACTCATTTAATTACTCAAAGTAATCACATGGTAATCACCGGAGGTCAACTGATCCACAAGAAAACCGGAAAAAAAGTGAAGTAAAAAAGTTGCCAACGAAATAGCAAAAAAAAAAGTTAATCATTAGTTAAATTGTAACAATTAACAGGTAAACTGATGTAAAACTGTTGTAAACAATTAACAAATCCCTTTTTGAATTACTTTGAAAGTTAATCTGATAAACAAAAGGATAGTCAGTCAATCAAATCCTTTCATTATTCAAATTTGATGATTAATAAATTAGATTTGCCTGTGATATTATCATCTGGAAGATGAGCAAGATAATCATGATGATATTACCTATTTGATACGGATCATGGTGATGATAATGATTAAATCAGTGGGGAATCAATATCAATATAAATTGTTACTGAGCGAAAAAAACTTTAATAATTTACATAATTTCCATTGACAATTAAGGTGAAATCTTTGTAAAGGGAATCATTTTAATCATCATAATCATCCTTATCATCTCCATCATCATTAACATCATCTTCTTCTTAATATCTTCCACCCTCAAAAGATGAATCCAACTCTCTCTCTCTCTCTCTCTCAGTCAACCCCTGAGTACACATCAGGTCACTCACATGTAACAATCAACAACAATCAACTTAAATTGGGTAACATTCATTATGTATACACATTCACATTCACAACCATACAGGTCAACATCATATTCATAATTATTATTTTTATCACCATGATATGTTATGGATAATACAATTTAGTTATTCAAGAAAACTGGACACTCAGTATTGTAATGGTCAAAACAAGGTCACCTCAAGTTAGGGTATCATGATGACCACACAGTTATGTCATTATGATGTTTTTTTATTATCATCCTTATCATAATTTGATATTCTTAGTCTTTCTCATAATTATCATCATCATCATCATTACTTTATGATGTTATTACAATTATGATTGAATATATAACGTTAATGTGCCAAACTTTCAAAAGTAACTGAACTTTTTTTTCATGATTGTTAATCAAATTCAGTAATCAAGAAGCATCAATAGATATAAGGGAAAAAAATTAATGGTTCATTTACAAATCAAAAACATATCACTCGTTACAATCAAGTGAGAGTTAACAATCAAGTCTGATGATTAAGTAAAGAAAGGATTTATTTTAATCATTTGGAAACCAAATGAATCAAAAATTCTGATCAGTTATTTGATTTTGAAACTTTTTCTTTTACACTAAAAAAAATTTTCATCATGAAGAATTGAATTGTGATAGTTGATTAACTATTATCAATGAAATCAATAGTAATTAATATTCATCCCATTGAATGAAACAATCACCAGCAGAGAGATAAAATCAGTAAATTGTCAACAGTTTCAATCAACTTTAAATTTCTCAATGATAATAACCAACTGAGAAGATAAATACAAAATGTTTCATTGTACTTTCTCTCACAGTAAGATGATGATGATGGTTTATCATCAGGATTAAAATGAAGATGAAGACAAAAAGGATGAGGATGAGGATGAAAAATACTAACAAGTAAGTAAATATAACAAAGAAATAGAAAAAGTTTTCACTGGAAATCATCATCATCTCCTAAGTGTATGTACCTTTGGCATCTTAAGTAAAGATCCCATTGATGTTTCTCTTTGTACTTTCCTTACCCATCATCATCATCATCAACCTCTCATCCTGTACCACCCTCATCCACTCCTCCACCTCCACTTTCCTCCTCTCATTGAAAAAAAGCTATTGCAACTTAAATGGCACTTTAATACAGTCAAACTGTTAACGAAATAGTCAATGGTTGACTTGGCACATTTAGTATAATTTAACTTCATCTGCTCATCTTTATATACCATAGATACTTTCACTATCATCATCATCATTATCATCATCATCTCCTACCTGTTGAACCATCAAACAGCTCTTAATCATCATCATCATCTTTATATTGACTTGAAATCATCATGATAATGTTAATGGTTAAACTACAATATTGGTTTTAAATGGAAAAGCCAACAACCTTTTCTTACACAATAATCACCATAATTTTGATCATTGGTTAATCACTAATCACTGGCTCATTAATTGTAATCACTATTCAATCTTCAATCTACTTAATTACATATCAATTTAACTCTCACTTATAATTAATCACTTGGCAAAATGGTTTAATTGTTTCATTCACCAAACTCTTGCATAAATACTGATGATAATTCATGTTGATAATCAACATGAATCGCTTAATATAATCATGACCTAAATTTACAATTTAAAAGTTTAATAACTTTTCATCCTCATCCTTTTCATCATCTTCCTGTTTCTGATGATAAGGGTGATGCTCCTGAATAGGTAAAAACAACACAACAAGATGATGGACTCAACTGGTCAGTGTACATGGTCAAGTTTTCATCGCATCCTTTTTTTCATTGTTGAAACTTTTTCAGGTTGATGAAAATAAAGTAACTGTTAAAATAGTAAAAAAAAAATACTAAATGAATTTAGGTTAAGATGAAGTGAAGTTTTTTTCTTATGTATTAACAAAATGACCACAACAAATTACTGGTCATTTGTGTTTACTACCTTGGCCTGATTTTTTTTTGTTTGATTGCAATCAACTAATCACAATGAAAACTTTTCTTTGGGAATTAATTTGGTATCATTATCATTAGAAAACTGAATTAACTGTAACTAATTGTCAAAGGAAAGTTTTGTTCATTTTAATCAATCCAAGGTGATGAACAATTGATGAAATAATTTGATGATTGATTGATGGACTTTATTGTTGTTTAATTGTTTTCCAATTACTTACATTGATTAAATCGTCGATATGAATTAGTTATCCGAATCAATTGAAATATACAAATATATCCAAGGATAAATTTAATCTCCATAACTGTTAATCAATTAATTGTATCCTTTGGGATGTGACAATTAATTGACAATTGATTGTGGATTATAAACAAAAAACAAAAGATGAATTATCATTCACATTAACGTGAACTTTTTAAATTGTAACAATTTAGTATTCCAATGGTTAATCATGATTGATTTTCAGCAGTAGTTTGTCACATTAGAATCACAATTAAATCCTTTTATTAGTAGTAAACACAATCACTAATCACATTGATTGTTATTGATTAACTTTCACATGATATTGATCATTGAGAGAAAAATATTTTTAAACAATTTTTAAAGTTCAATACAATTTACTTACTAACAGATATAAAGATTTACATTGAACCGGTAAAAAAAATTTTTTTGCTTCAATAAGGAAAAATATAAGTTTATCAATTAAATTGTTGTTCTCATATTAATGATGAGAGTAATTAAATATTTGAAATTATTGATTAAACATCTTAATAATAGTGATGATAATTAAGTATCGATGATCATTATTATTAAGAAAAACAAACACGTTGTAAAATTAATTGTCGAAAATAAGAAGAAGAAAAAAAGTTAATCAAAAGTTTCCAATTGTTGGTGTTAACTTAAAGTGAACAGAAAAGTTTGTTATGCTCTTCTGACTTTGATGATGAAAATCTCTCTCTCTCTCTCTCTCTCTCTCTCTCTCTCTCTCTCTCTCTTACCTGTCTCACTAATTTTCATCATCTTTCATCTTCTCTTTCTTTTGGTCTTTCATTTTCTCAAAAAACGTAAAAGATCGTGTGAAGCATGAGTCTTAAAATCTTTCAAGTCTAGTCTCCCGAACGAGGGCAAGATGGATGATAAACCGAAAGAAAGAAAGAAAGAAAGAGAGAGAGAGAGAGAGAGAGAGAGAGAGAGAGATGGTAAGAGAAGAAAGAAAAGAAAGAGAAAAAGAAAGGCTTGGTTACCTGGATGATAAAGGTAACCAAAAAATGTTGATTTTCAAGTTGAATCAACTTTTCTCACCAACGTAGTAATGAATATATGTTAAGGATCATGAAGAGATGATGAAGATGATTACGAAAAAGATGATGATGATGAGAAAAGAAAGCATTGAGAATCATTCACTGGCACCTTCTCTTCCTTCTCTTCCTTATCATTTTCATCATCTCCATCATCATAATCATCATCTCAAAGTGAGAAATCAAAAAAAAAATCCCAGAGTTTACAATGAGAAACGAGTACACAATAAGTGTAACAGTGAATTTTGAGTGAACAACAATCAACAATTAAGGATGTTGATTTAAATTAGTACCTTTGATTGTTGGAACCAACCAACAGACAAAATTTAATGAAATGTAACTACAATTGAGTAAATCACGTTAATTGTGATCTTTAAAGTAAAATCCGGTTAAATCAACTAATTATGATTAACCAACAATCGTGGGTTTAACTTTGATCATGATAACATATTCAAGTTAATCAGTAAATGTAAACACCTTCAAAATATTGGATTGAAATTAAACATTAAGATTAATATTTAATCATAATAACAATTTATTATTATTTCTTATTATTATGAATTAAATTGTTGCTTTCTAATCACAATTAAAGATTTTTTTTCCAATATAAATGTAAATATTTCACCAGAATTTGAATCATGTTAATTGAGGTCAACAACCTGAAGATAATTCAGATTTCCGTTGATTGTGATGATTTAACTGAATCATGATTTACATGTGAATTAATTGTTAATCATTTGAACAATCAAATCAATTTTTTTGGTTTTACTTTCATCGGTTTAATAATAGAGATCAAATTAACGGATAAAAGTCAACAATTAGCTAATCATTTGTAAGTGTTTAACATTACAAATCATTTGCAATTATAATTAACAATCAATATGATCAAATATCAATTTACTCAATGATTACAATCAGAGAGAGACAAACCTTAATTGTTCATTAATTGTTTTCTCTAATTATGATTAAGATTAACCTTTATTGAGAGTAAATAATTAATTGCAATTAACTGTATAAATATTTATTGATCAATTGAATTGTAACAATTAACTGATTTTAAATTTAGGATTTCATTTTTTTTTCTCGTTTGAAATGAAAAGTGTAAGTTAATTGTTTGTGTTAATTGTTCAAGTTGAAAATAATATTCAAAACATTCAAAATAAGTGATATTAATTGTTGATGAGTTTAATTGTGCTTCAGTTTCATGTACATATAAATTAAGTCGTTAATTGTTACTCTTAATCACTTGGGACAATTAATTTTGACCGAGTAAACTGATTTCCCGTAACAAACCATTTAACCTTGTCCATCTTGGCGGGAAAAGTTAGTTAATTGTATTCAACAATTAACTGACCCCAAGTAAATCAACAGAAAACAAGTTAATCCTATTCACTAATCTAATCACACACACCTAATAATCAATGTTGATTAACCAAATTAACCTTTAAATTGTTAAAGGTTAAAAGCTAAATCATTTTAAACGTCAACGGTAACACACAAGTTAAGATAATTGTAATGATTAAGATGATTAAATTAAGATTTAAACTTTCAAATGATTAAAGGTGAGTGATAATTATACACTTATTATATGTAACAATTTATTTAACATAAAAAGAATTGGTTAGTTAATCAAAATTAGATTGAATCTAATTGTAATTGTAAATTACAATTTTTGTGGTCAATTAGTTTAATTATGATTTTAATTTGTTTCTCTTACGATAATTGTAATGATTAACATTATCATTTAATCCAGTTTTTAGATGCGATGTTTAAATGTCATCAACGATTGACAATTTATTTATATTACGTTGATATAATTTGATTTTTTTTCTCACACAATTAAGTTGATTACATTTTAAATCCACCGAGTCGTTGATATTACCTTTTAAATCACAAGCAATTAATGAATTTAACTTTCATTGATTGTTGTCTACGGGAAATTTGATATTGGTCATTAGCATTTGTAAGGGAAACGCTTCGATTGCCTCTTTTCCCCTCTTAATTACTTTCTCTCTCCATCAACAATTAACTAATTATTACATTTGTTTATCCCGCTCTAAATCTTTGTAACCAATCACATGTTTTCCCTACCTGGATAAATACCTTAAGCATTTCCTTTTCCTCATCAATCAGTTGTTGTACACCTTTACCTACAGTTAATCTCGTACCTTTTCTACTCTCAACTTCACCTTTAACCTCAAGTTAAAGCTTATTCTCTCTCTCTCTCTCAACTTCCGTTTCCTATGTTACAATTCTCAACAAAGTGTTACTATTTCAATTAAACAATTTCCTTAATTAATTTATTGTTTACTGATTGTCAAGCTATTCAGCGAAAGGGCTATCAGGGTAAATTACTTTGAACCTCTCACTGATTGTTAGGCTTTGCAGTACGATCATAATCGTGCATTTTGTAAGGGTGTGTACCTCATCCCCGTGAATTAATTAGACCTTACAAATGGTGGAGATCCCTCATTACTTAAACGAGTAATTACTTTAGAAAGTGGTGGTAATCATCATCTTTACTAAAGGGTAGCGTGGAAAGTGTGTTCCTTACCACGTGTTTACTAGCAATTAGTGTGTTTCCCAAGTGCTCATTAGCTACAATCAAAAACAATTAACAAAGTGGAGCGTTCGTTCTCATCAACATCATCAATAGACTCAAAATTATTTTCATCAATCGACTCAAAAATTTTCTCATCAATAAGAACAGCGATTTCTGTTCCAAATCTCAACGAATCTCTTGTTGAATTTTTTCATTCGCACAAGCAAGTCAACGTTCACGATTGGACCTTCAATCAATCAATTATGTCCATATCAACTACAATTGGCGATTATATTAGCGATGATGCTAATCGACAAAAATTATGTGAAATCTACGGCCTCAAATATTCACCTCAAGGTAAAGCCTATGTCACCAAGGTCATTCGCGAAGCGACAACTCAAGCATTTATTTGTGGTCTCCTCTCTTCCTTCTCATCACCCATTGATAAAAATTTTCCCTTTGATGATAAATTTCTGGAATGTCCTGAAATTCACCACAAATTAAGAAGCTCTGGTATTACTGAAGAATCTCCGTAAGCTCATCAAAGAAGACGTTATTGATGAAGGTAAGAATCTTTCTGAAGATTATCTTAAGGAATTAGAGTTCACATCAATGCAAATTAAAAGGTATTTCAGTGTTTCTCTCAGAATGATGATTATGATAAAGTCAAGTCAATGACGATGACAATGACGAGCCACATAATTATCATTCTCCACTCCCAAATAATACTAAATCAAATAATCAAAACCTTTAATCAAACGCCAATCAATTCAAATCAAATGTTCAATCAATCAATTTTCAATCCTGCGTTTTTCAACAAATGTTTCGACCTAATTCACCTTCTATTCTTGATGGATTTAAATTTAAATCCGTAATTGAGGAGTACATTGAAAAGGGTCACTGACTTTTGCCAATGGCTCAACAAATTAGAGAGAAGTCGCCTTATTAGAGCTTTCTGATCACCTTGCGATCAAAACCCTTTGTGCTCAAGTTACTGATGATATTCATAAAGCTATTGATGAGATTATGAAAACAATCCCATATTTCATTTTCTAAATTAGTTAAACAAGTCAGAGAAAGTTTTGTCGGCGAAAAGAAGTAGAAGCCACAAAAAGCTATTTAACAAAAATTTGTCAAAGGCACTAATCCAAGTGATTATGTCTTTGAGCTCACTGGCTGCTAGGTTAGTAATACCTAAGATTCGATAAAGGAATCATTTTTCTCATTCTTCATTTGCTTCCAAATGAATTAAGCTTTTCATTAAGGCATAATTCAAATGTAAACACTCTAGACAAATTAACTAAATTTCTAATCATTTACAGTAATAAGATTAAAGATAGTTCTTGTGATGAAAATTATGTCCCAAGTCCGAACAGTCGGAGACAGAATCAAAATAACAATAATAATAATAATAGAAAATCAAACAATTTCAATTCTGGTTATACACCTAATAAAGACAGTTCCAATCGATCGCAACGATCAAACACTCCCACAAATTCTCGATCAAAATCAACGTATAACCAAGAGCAGAATAATTCTTCATCACCCAACAATTCACGACCTTCTAGAGGTCGATCTCAGAACTATAGAGGACGAGGAGGAAGGTCAAACTATCAGCAGTCAAATAGACCTCAACCTCAGCAGAATAATCAACAACAGCCCACTAGTGAAAGTAGTAATAGTAACACAAACAGTAATAATAGTAATTACTGTTCTCTTTGTACGACCTATGGTCACACAACAGCAAACTGTCAGGCTAGAGTAGCCGCTGAAACTAATATAAATTGTATGATACAAGCTATCAACAATCAGATTAACATGAGACCGAGAGTAATTATAAATGTAGATCACCCTGAAATAGCTAAGCTTGAAGCTCTTCTTGATTCCGGCTCAGGCTCAACCTTCATGAGAAAGGATTTAGCTATTCGATTGAAAATTCCTATCTACCAAAGTCAACATGAGTTTTTAGGGTTATCAGGGAGAAATAAACCTGTGAGAGCGGTTGGTGTTACAATTGGTTTTCCAATTGGAAAACGAGCAAATTAGATCCATTAAGAGTCTTTGTATTAGAAGAGTTACCGTTAGAAATGATTCTTGGTAAAATTTCTGGTTCTGGTCAAATACTGCACTGGGCTGACCCTATTAGGGATGAAACCTACAAGATCTGGTAAAGAACTCAAAGTTACTTTGAAAATTCCGGACCTGAATGTTTCACCATCTCTTCACCACTCAATTCCAAAGATCTATGGACCGGCCCGTAATTACCCATCAAACTGCATAATTAACAAATCACAGTCCATAAATTCGACCTCACAATTCGGCAACCTCAAACTCACCTTCACAAATGTCTCAATCAACCTTAAATCATCAACAATTAAATCAATCAACAATCAATTTACAATCATCTCACAATTATCATCAATCTTCAACTTCTAGTCACAATCATTTTAATCAAATCAATCAAATTGATCAAAGATCAAATTCTTCTTCCAATTTTAACTTAAATTTTCCACAATCAACTTTTAAATTAACGCCATTTAATCAACAATCAAATCATCTTAATCAACAATCAAGCCATTTTAATCAACATGACAATCATGTCCTCTTATCAGATGAACAATATCTTCATGAAATTAAAAAAGCAAAGTTAGATACGAGAAGAGATGAATTCCACAAATCTCAGATCTCAATCTACATTAATTAAAGGCATTTCAACTAATTTAAATCAGCAACAAAAATCATCTATGATGAATTTTCTCAACAAATTTAAATCCGTTTTCTCTACTCACAAATACGACCTGGGTTGTATTCCAGCTGAAACTGTAAATATTAAAATCGATATTGGTAATCATTCTATTCCTAAATGTAATCCTTATCGACTTGGCCGAAAAGAGAAATTTTGGACAAGAAGATAAAAGAATTAATTCAAAATAATATCATCGAACCTTCTAATTCGTGCGGTGGATCACCCTTTTCTGGTAAAAAACCTGGTGGTAAAGATTATCGATTGGTAACTTCATTCAAAGAATTGAATTCGATTATGAAAACGAGATCATATCCTATGCCAAATATTGATGATCATATTCAGGCCTTGAGGTTATGAATATTTCATCACAATAGATTTTGCTCAAGGGTTTCATCAGATTCAATTGAATCGAAGAAAGAGAAAAAGTCGCTCTGGTAACTGAAATGGGTAAATTCCAGTATGTTCGTTTACCCATGGGTCTAGCTGATTCCCCTGCTTATTTCCAACAATTCGTCAATTCTGTTTTTGGAAATCTAC
Source organism: Panonychus citri (assembly GCF_014898815.1). Taxonomy (NCBI): domain Eukaryota; kingdom Metazoa; phylum Arthropoda; class Arachnida; order Trombidiformes; family Tetranychidae; genus Panonychus; species Panonychus citri. Next base: position 1,500,327 of record NW_026515543.1, on the reverse strand, counting down.
TCTACAAAGCTTGTTTAGCTTACATCGATGACATTGTCATCTTTGGAAAATCGTTCGAAGAACTAATCAACAATGCAAATGCTGTTTTCTCAAGAATAAAAGATATTGGTCTAAAGGTTCAACCTGATAAATGTAAATGGGGACACAAAGAGGTAAAATTCCTTGGTCATATAATCAGCGGAAATTCAGTTCGCCCTGATCCTGAGAAAATTCAGAGATTGAAAGAATTTCAACCTCCGAAAAACGTCAAGGGACTTCAAAGTCAACTGGGACTTTTTAACTACCTCTCAAAATTCATTCCGAATTATTCAACAGTCGCTTCGATTTTATTCGAACTTTGTTCAAAGAAGAACAGAGGACGATTCGAATGGAATAAAAATCATCAAAAGGCTTGGCAACATATCAAAGATTCTCTAATCAAAGATTGTTTATTATCTCAATTTAAACCTGAGGCTCAACATAAACTGATGGTTGACGCTTCATCGATTGCCGTTGGAGGAATACTCCTTCAACTGGAAAATAATGAATGGCGAGCAGTTTCGTATTTTGGTCAGAAACTTGCAAAATATCAATTGGCATACACAATAACTGAGAAAGAGTGTTTGGCGGTTATTGTTGCAGTTAACAAATACTCTCATTATTTAAGTGGAAAAAGTTTTACGATCGTCTCTGATCACTGTGCACTTTGTGCTTTACCTAAAATTAATTTTAAATGTGCACGTTTACACCGATGGGCATCGCTGATGTCCCAATATGATTATAAAATTGAGTACAGCAAAGGTGACACTCACCCAGCTGATTGCTTCTCACGATCAAGTGAATGGCGTCACAAGAAAATCGGTGAAATCAACGAAGAAGACTACTATAAATATTTATTATTTGCTTTCGAGGAAAATGGTCATGTCATGTGTAACGAGTTACACCAAAATCCTCATCATCATCTAAATCATAATTATAATTGGATGGATAAAGATGAAATTCTCATTAAGAATTTCGATTGTGACGATATACAGATGATTAATGAAGAAAATAAGAATCAATGGATTTTATTTTCCAAACAATTAGCGGAAGAAATTGGAGAGAAATTGGGACAACCTGAAATTATCGATGATAAGTTAATTTCTAAATTCATAGTAACTGGTGATCAAAGAAACACTGATGATAATAATTTTAATAATTCGAGCGAAATTAAAAAACATCAAGCAAAGGACAATTATGTCAAAACTACAATTCGTCAATTAGCGAAAGGCTATTTGACTAAACACTTCGTGATGAAACAAGGGATTCTTCATAGAAAATTAAATGATAACAAGTTGGTTATCGTTCTTCCTGCATCTCTGCAAGAAAAAGTTTTTAGTGCAATGCACACGGAATCTATCGGAGGTCATTTTGGATTTAAATCCACAACAAAAAGAATCAAAGAGATATTCTGGTTCCCTCAAATGGATGAATGGCTGAAATCTAAAATCGCTAATTGTGATACCTGCCTATCTTTTAAACATCCGACAACAAACAATCATCGACCTCATCAAATGCCGATTCCAATTCAACCCTTGGATCGATTGCAAATCGACATCGTTGGAAAATTTCATCCCTCATCACAACGCAACGAATATCTATTCACAGCAGTTGATTATTTTACGAAATACGTTTTCGCTCAACCTTCAAGGAATCAAAAAGAAAATGATGCGATAAAATTTGTTAAATACATTATTCAATTTATCGGTCATCCTAAAACTATTCAAGTTGATAACGGACCTTGTTTCAGGTCAAATGGTTTCAAGGAATTTTGTGAGCAACAAAAGATTAAGCTACAATTTACAACACCTTATCGCCCTCAGTCGAATGGACTCATCGAAAGGTTAAATGGAATTCTTGGAAATAGAATCAATATGTTTACGGTTATTCCTAAAGATTGGGACAAATGGATAACTGAACTTGTTTTAAGCTACAATTCTGCTCACTCGGAAAGTTTACAAACTTCTCCCTATTACCTGTTGTTTGGTAAATTACCAAATACTCCTTTACTGAATGAACTGGAAATTCAGCCAACAGTATCTTCTCAAGAGGAACTACAAAAGATGAGAAATGATCATTATCAAAAGATGATAATGAATCAACAAAATCGAATTGATCTTATCGATCCTAAACCCTTACCATTTAAAGTAGGTGATCGAGTGAAAATTTCTGTCAAAATTCAGAATAAGTTAAGAGGAAAGAAACTAACTGCTCCTTATAAAGGAGATTACATTGTTATTGAGATTTATGATTCTGCTGCTTTAGTTGTTGGATTAAAAGGTCCACCAATTAAAGTTAATTTTGAGAATTTAAAATTAGCAGGTGAAAGAATGGAGTTGAACGATCTAACAGATGAATCAGCTGATGTTTTAACAACATCAGATCACACAGAATAAGTTAATCAATCAAATTGATTCGATTAACTTAATAACTTCCTGTCAGTTTACCTTTCACTCTCATCTTTCAATCATTCATAGATTAATTAATTTAATTAATCTTCATTAATCATTCAATCTCATTTTCTTACTCTATGTAAAGATAGATAATCAATCATCTTTCATACAAATTGATATTCAAAGTAAATTACCCTGAATAATCAATACAATTAGATAGCATTGGTCAAATTTTAAATTCGATAGAAAGTAAATTACCTCTTTTCGAATAACAAAATACAAAATGAATGAAATCAGTTCAGAGTAAATTACCCTGATATCTGATTATTCATTCAAATTAAGAAAAGTCCAAACAATTGAACTTTTCAAACCCTTTTACCATCGTTGATTTTGTGTCCTTCTTTCTCTGTCCTTCCTTGGTGGAATTAATCAATTCGCCAATGTTGAATCTGGATTGATCTTATTGAGATTCCCTGTTAATACAAAAAACAAAACAAATCGTTAATATAATTTAAACAAAATTAGGAAAACAATTAAGGAAAATTGATTTAGTAACACTTGGATCATTTATTCAGATTCTATCTCTTAGAAAGAAACTCATCTATTCGGATGAAATTCTCATGTAAGTCGTTGACAAATCCACGCCAATTGAGATTAGTTTTTAATCAAATTCACAAATCAACAGTTTTAATTAATCAATCATTGACCATAAAAGACCAAAGTAAATTACCCTGATCTTTGAGTCCAATTAGTTGATAAATTCAACATTAAAAAGCTATCTAATTCTAACTCTTTCAATCTCTCATTCTAATTTTTAATTAATTAATCGTCTCATTCTCTTCCTTTCTTTCATTAGAAATTTTCTTGTTCAAAGTAAATTACCCTGAACAAGCTGATTATTCACTGAATGATCAAGATTTACTAAATCAATTTAAAAGAGAAACGATTTTTCAAAGAATAGAGAAAGAGTTTTGACCATTGAGTCAACATTTAAACAAAGATTAATACTTATCTTAAGCTTTCCTCCATCTTTGTTCCCACGGCCAATTCGTCGCCAACATGTTAATTTAGAACAAAAGAAAACAATTAATTTTCAAATCTAAATTCTAATTAATTTTAACATTTAAATCTACCTTTTCAAATCTAATTAGATTTCCAATCAATTCGTTCCTCTTGATTCTCTAATATATAAAAAGAAAAGAAAGAAACTCAAGCAAAAGTAAAATGGCCAAAGTAAATTACCCTGAGCCAAGTTTACATTTGAATTGAAAATTTGATTAATTCATTTTCAATTAATTTAGGAAACAATTGAGACAATCAAAATAAAAGTAAATTACCCTTAAAGATTGATTGAAACAATTAAAACAAAGAAAAACGCTGAATCAGAACTTACCTTCTGCTTGATGTGAACCTCGTTCCAATTGAAAATTTTCAGTTGAAGATTCTTAAAATCTATTCAGTCGATTTTTCTTATTGATACACCAAAAGAAAGAGAACTTTATTTAACAAAAATAATATAAATTTAACTTTTAAAAAGTAAATTAATTAACTAATTAAATTAATTAATTAGAGAGAAACAAAAGTAAATTACCCTTGAAATCTCATCTATTAATCAACTGATTGCGCTTGCGCACAAATTTTTCTCTTTCTTTTCTCTGTCTTCCGTTTCCCTCCAATTAGAAATTCTATTCTATTTTTCTCCCTTTCTCTCTTCTTTCTTTTCTCTGTCTATTTCTCTGTCTTTTCTGACATTGGTCAGTTTTGTTCTATTCTTCAATTAGAAGAGTTAAAATTCAAATTTTCTCAATGTGTTGACACGTTTTCTTTCTCTCTTTTCGACAATCAAATCAACAATTAATTTAGTTAATTTAGTGAATATTAAGGAAGATATTGGGGTAAATTACTTCAAACTTCCTTAATTAATCAACTTTAAATCAATTTAAAATTAGAAATTGATCCAAATGTTACCAAAGTAAATTACCCTGGTTAACATGCTGCTTTCATGTGAAGATGAAAATTGTGATTTTTGATTTGATTTGTCTTTCTCTTTCTCATCAACAATTAATTTTGATTATTACAAATGTTTAATTAATCAAATTCTTCAACAATTAAGTCAACAATTAGAAAACTTAATTTCCTTTCATTTCCATTTCCTATCCTAACAATAACCTTCGCACAAAGTCAAAGTAGATATTGGGGTAATTTACTTCAAACTACTTTGTTAACTATTTTCCTTATCCTATCCCAGTTAATTGTTAATAGGTAAATTACTTTAGACAACAATTAATTTTCCTAATCCTACCCTTTCCTTAATTTCGTCGCCACAAATAAATTGCTGTGTTTAAATTCAAGTGAACCCTTGGTGACATTGGGAGGATTACCTGTTGTTAATTTGGAAAATTAATTGATTAAAATGGATAAGCAGTTGTCATCAGTAATGGAGACTGATGAAGGTAACGAAGGTAATGAAGGAAATAGAAATGACTTCATCAAGGAATGGATGGTGAACAATTTAAGAAATTCATCAAATTAAAAGTTCAAAAAGTTTATGAATCGATCACCGATCGTCAATTTTCAGTGTCATTCGACAAGGTGAATATTCAACCTGGTTTTACGGTAAAACAAATTGTTGGTGATCAACAAGCACAAATTTGTCTCTTGTGTGATCAACTTGCTCGACGGCCAATGAAATGTGCCGATTGTACCTTCTTTTATTGTCGCTCTTGTGCCCGTTTTCTTCACATTTTGTCACAAGCGATCAAGAATCAACCCTTAACAAAGAATATTAATCAAGAAAAAATGAGCAACAAAATGTTTCTGTGTCAATTTAATTTCTGTGGTGAAAATGGTTTCTCTAAATTAGAACCATTAAACGACGAAGAGAAACAAAATTTAACCAACAATCAAGTGAATTGTATTCATTCTCAGTGTTCAGAGAATGGTGATTATAATACAATTGATAGACATTCTGAAAACTGTAAACAATTAAACAACAATTACAAGTTCGATTGCCGTAACGTTGCCGATACATTTCTCATCGACGACGAAACTTTAAACGAAAATCCAAGTGATTTATATTTCATTGATCAGGTTAATCAAGTAGATTTTACTGATGAAGATATTCAATCAGCATTCAAAGAACAAGCAAGTTCATCCTTAAGAAATTTATTAAGTGATCCTGAACAATCAACCTTATCAGATTCATCATCATCATCTAAACGTTCATCTGATACAGAATTAAATTTACCAGCTAAAAAGAAATTAACTCCATCAGAGTATCTTCAGAGAAAATCAAAAACAAAAGTTCAACAACAAATAGAAAAATTAACAATTAATCAACAATCAAGTTCACCAACTCCTTCATCATCAACCACAGCAACAAATACAACCTTAGTTAATTCAGAAACTTCAGCAGCAGATTTATTTATTAAACCAACCTCATTTGAATTATTATTGGAAAAATTGGGCTCACCGTTAATCGCATCTAAATCATCAACTCAAGAAACAAATAAATCAGTTGAAACAATTAAGCCGATTACTCCCCCTCCTTCATCTTCACCTAATCAAGATTTAGAAATTCCCTGGGATATACTTGAAGCTTCGAGATCATTAAAAGCTCAAGCTAATCAACGTCGACGAGCTAATAAAAATGCCAGAAAACGAGGAGAATTAACCCCTGTAATTTTACCGCCGAAATTTACATTCAGCCGACCTCGTGAAGAGGATTGTGTCGATTGGAATGATCCACCTCCTCAACCAATAGTACAAATTCCGTCAGAAAATTTGACAACAGTAATTGAACGGATTCGGATAGTCCGATTCCTAGTCCAACTCCCAGTCCAATTACTCCTTCAGATCCTCGAACTTATCGAACTCAACCATCAAGTCTTTCATCATCTCAAACGTCAGATTCATCAGCTGTTCCATCAACACCATCATCTCAACAATCTTCTCCGTCTCTTCCATCATCTCAACAATCAACAAATTCAGATGATTTGATTTTCGATTTCAGTCAAGCGAAGAAATATCAACCAATTACCAAAACTACTCCCGCTCATTCCAAAGAGACTGAAACAAATTTAATCGGAAGAACAAAATCTCGATTGTTACATCGAAGGAAAAATTTGTCGAAACATAATCGGGACAAAAATTTCAAACGGCAAAAGCAATATAAAATGTCATTTTAATATCTATTCCTTCATTACCTTTGATGGTTCCTCCTGATCATTTCTCAAGACAAATCGCATCAGCTGTTAAGAAAATTTCTGACAACAACTTAAAAATTTGTGCAATTGACATCGAAAAACAAACCATTGTTATGAAAGATGGAACATTTAAAAATGCTCCCGTTTGGATTTCAATCATTGATCATTGCAACAATATTATTTACAATTCATTTATTCGCCATCCCTCATCATCAAATTGGGATATGCAAACTGCTTTTCATGGACTTGTTTATGAAGATGTTCGATTCGCTCCCTTGTTTCTAAAAGTTCGAGCTGAAGTTCTTACAATTCTAAGAAAATACGATAGAATTATTTTATCAGGTCACATTGCTGATCTCTCCGATCTCTTCTTAACTCCTCAAGATCATTATTATTTACTCCCTCGTATCGTCGATGTTTCTCTCTATTATAATTGTCGAGTTAGATCAAAAGCGCTCTTGGAATCAAATACAGCTTTCATTTTATTTGGTAAAATTTTTCAAAATAATTATCACTCCCCGATAGTTGATGCCGCTTTTACCCTTTGGCTTTACTTAATTGATATGCCTCGAATTGAATCAACCCTTCTTCAATTGTACAAAACAAAACCACGATTTACCAAAACGGGTTATCGAGGATACAATTGGCCTCTCAACTATAATATGGGTGGATTACTTAAAGATGTTTTAAAACAAATTATTGATTGGCCTGATTCTCTAAAGACCAATCCCAAATTACCAAGAAAAGTTCAACAACAACAAAAACTCGAACAAAAATATTATCCAGAAGATTTTATTGATGGAGAAATCAATTCTAAACGGCCTTTGCCGTATAAGCATGAAAAGAGCCTGTTCTCAGCTTACGAACGTCATTAGAACCATTTAAGGCCATAACTGACGCTTTGTGCGGGGGCTCTGTAAGGGAAACGCTTCGATTGCCTCTTTTCCCCTCTTAATTACTTTCTCTCTCCATCAACAATTAACTAATTATTACATTTGTTTATCCCGCTCTAAATCTTTGTAACCAATCACATGTTTTCCCTACCTGGATAAATACCTTAAGCATTTCCTTTTCCTAATCAATCAGTTGTTGTACACCTTCACCTACAGTTAATCTCTTACCTTTTCTACTCTCAACTTCACCTTTAACCTCAAGTTAAAGTTTCTTCTCTCTCTCTCAACTTCCGTTTCCTATGTTACAATTCTCAACAAAGTGTTACTATTTCAATTAAACAATTTCCTTAATTAATTTATTGTTTACTGATTGTCAAGCTATTCAGCGAAAGGGCTATCAGGGTAAATTACTTTGAACCCTCTCACTGATTGTTAGGCTTTGCAGTACGATCATAATCGGTGCATTTTTGTAAGGGTGCCTGTACCTCATCCCCGTGAATTAATTAGACCTTACACATTGATTACAGTCAATGTTGATTTTAATGATAATCATCATGATCAAAGGTGTAAATGTAAATCGTGATTGTGATAACGTTGATTGTTATTAAATCAAACAATCAAATAGTAATAAAATCTGATCAATGTGATTAGTGAAATAAAAATTGATGATTATGAGAAAGTGAATCTGAACATTATTGGTTATTATCATTTCTCAGGAAATGATATTTTATAAATTCCCATGATTAACAATCTTATTTCTCATGATTAATGATTAATATCACAATTTTCTTGATTGTTAATATTATCATAGTGAAAAAATTACAGTCACAACATTAAATATATTTACAATTTAATCAAATCCAACATAATGACGATGATAAATAATCAAAAGTCAATGAATCAATTACCTTTAAATTTGATTTAATTAACCTTTTCTGTTATTTGATTGTTTCATTCATTCATTTCCTCACTCCTTTAAATTTAATCAACATCATCGTCATCATTTGATACTAATTAAGTTTAAATTTAAACTTGTAAAACTTTTTCATGATTAGTTGATTTAACAATTAGCATGAAAATCAAATTGTTTGATTTACAATCAACAGATACACAAGTTAAAAGCCTCGAGCTGTTGAAGATTCAGTGACTTTGATTTTCTTACAGAATCAAATTTAATTACGTTTTAATTGTTTCGTTGATATTAATTGTATTTAATCAACTAAATACCTCTCAGTATGTTAGGATGATATTATCATCTCCATCTTCATCTTATCATCTTGTTTTGAGATTTTGTTATTATTATTTAATTTCAATTTCTAATTTAAAGTTCCCATGATTTTTCATCTCTCCAGGTAAATATATAAAAATATAACCTGTTGATTATTATTATCATCAAGATGATTAAGGTGATGAGGATGAAAAGGTGCAAGTATCATAATCATCATCATCATCATCATCATCACCAGGTAACAATAATGGACCCAAAGTGATGATGATGATCAAATTTGTGGGATCATAATATCAACTTATCCATTTAATTATTATCACAATTCAATTGTTAATCTTGTAACAATGGGTAACAAATGACCAGTTAATTGTGATCAGTTTGAGAAAATCATTAAATCACAATTAAGTCAATTGATTAATTTACAAGATATTTATCATTATCCGGAATTAGATTTGATTGTTGTTGTTGTTATAATATCAAAACAATTTACTTTTTACAATCAAAATGAAAACAATTTAAACTGTTTCATATTAATTTTGATGAAATTTTCAAGTTAATTGAAATATTTTAACAGTTAAGGTTAATTGTTATAATAGATATTAAAATATTAATTAACAGTTACAAATAGTAAAATATCAACATTCATTTTTTATCATCAGGAATTAACTTGTTTCCTTATTAAATTAGTAAGTTTAATATCAAATTTAAGGTTAAATTGTTGACAGAATAGTAATTACTGTGATAATTAGATTTACCTGTGAAAATTAATCTACCTTAAATTGTAGTTGAAAATGAAGGACAATTAATTGAGGAAATAGATATATGATTAGATTAATTTGTTGGATTAAAAATCAAGGTTAACCAAATCTAGAGGATAGAAAAGTAGATTAAGGTTAATATCAGATGAACTAATTGTTAACAATTAAAAATTTACACAAAAAAAGGAGGAAATCAGATCATTGGTCAGTTGATTAAGATGAATTGATTGATTTCAATGATAGAAATGAAATCAATCATTGAAACTATTAATAAAAATGAATCGATTGTAATTTTATCATCATCATCATCATTGAACTTTCTTGTTAATGGAAAGGTGATCATCACCTTAATCATTAACAATCAACTAAATCAAGAGATTGATCAACAAATCATTTGACATGTTGACACGCAGATGATAAGCAAATGATATGTAAAAATAAGTAACAATTTAAATGATCACTAGATTAGTTTAGATAACAATTAACTGTTATATTGATTGATTGTGTGTTCCCTCTCAACTAATTGTCTCAAACAATTAACGATTGGAAACTCACAACGAAATAACCATGAAAACATTGGATTCATATTCTCAGTCGAAGGATTAAATTGTTGGAATAATCTATTGATAATCCATGGAAAAGGTTAATCAACTCAAGAGAATTTACTAATTTAATCTGATAATTAAGCTTTTTAAGTGATGGAGATGTTTTTTGATTCAATTACTTTGAGAAAGGACAATTAGTGAACAATTAACTTGTCGGAGAAAAGTTGATAACAAATTGTCGCTAAATCGTCAACAATTAAGAGACTTAAATAGTTTCAAATTAAAGTTTCTGTTTTTGTTTACAACTTAATTGTATCACAATTAGAGTTTAATTGTTGATTAAATTTACAGTTAATCCTTTAAATCTTGTCCAAAATAGTTAGTTAGTTAATCATGATGATGATTAGTTATTTGTGATGGTCAGTTTTTTATTGGGTGAATGAATCATCATCAACAGTGATGACCATTACCTTTTAAAATAGTAAATTAAGATTTACAATTAAGGGGAAAAAAGTGATTACAATTAAAATAATCGGATTAATTGTCATCTAGGTCATTTTCATAATCATCATATTTGTTGTGTAATTTTGTAACAACCCCTTTTCTTGTAACTTAGTTACAATCACTGTTGATGTTGTTGCAACTTAGTTGCTTGTTTCCTTTTCCTCACCTTCTTGACCTCTCACTTCCTCTTCCTTTTTCATGGTATAAATACCTTCTAATTGATTGTTTAATTAAGTAGTACTGAAGGTCCTAAACTAAGTTTAGTGTCAATCTATTGTTTGTGAATCTCTCATTGGGATTGTCTCTCTTCCTCTCATTAAGATTGTCCTTCTCAGAAGGTTAAGTTTCTACCCCACACATTGTATCTAATTGTGAATCAATTAACACTTAAAGTCTCGTCTTGAACTATTGTTATATTAATTAGTGACTAATTGTAATTGACCCAAACTCGTATTTGAGACTGTGATTAAAGTCCATTTATTAATCCCCAAGAAAATCAACTTAGTCGTGCCTAGAGCCTATTTTGCCTTTTGTCTCCATGTTGGATTTTGCCAATATTGTAACCAGATTGTGACAACTAAGTTGTCGAGTGTTGCTAAAATTATAATCGGTCATTATTTTATCTAACATTTGGTGGAGATGCCTCATCGATCTGTAGCTCATTTTAAGTGAGGAGGTGAGTCTTCCTTATTTAAAGTCGCAGTTAAGTTAGTGCTGATTCCCATTCGTCATTTGTAATTGATTGAAAGTGCTCAATCTTTTTGTCTTGTGTTATATTGATTCAACTTAGTTGAAATAGATTGAAAGTGCTCAATCGTAGTGAGCAAAAGAAAGTGCTCTTTTGTGTGTTTGTTTGAAAGAACTCAACCAACACAACTCAGTTGTATAAGAAACTAAACCAGAGAATCAACTTAGTTGAAAAGTGCTTCGACTAAAATGGACAAAGAGAATAAGAGAGTGGACCTTCTTACGAACCCTTTAACTCCTACGAGTGCTACAGGAGCTAAAGCAGAGACGACCTTGGAAGCGGTCATGAAGATGTTGAATTCTATTCAGGAGAATATGAAAAAGTTGGAAAGTAAAATGGATCGTTCAGATAGCGCCATGAAGACTAGTTTGTCTGCTCTCGCTAAGAAAGTGACTAATTTGGAATCGACTGTTCCGATTCAGTCTACCTTCTTAGAAGGTCATGGTGGCGGTGGATCTAACTTTCTGAATATCGGTTCAAGTGAGAATCGAGATGGTTCAAGAGCGAATCAAAGAATTTATGGTTCAAGAACGAATCAAGAAGACGATGGACTAGAAGGAACTAGTACAGCTTATGATTCAAGTGCGAATCAAAGACGACCAAATGAGTATTCAACGATGAATACATTTTCTTATGCGAACTCAGTTCGACCAAATCTTAGATTTGAAGATTTCCCAACGTTTGATGGAAGTAATGAGAAAGCTTCTAGTTGGTTGATCGATTATGAGTTTTGTGCATCCGTGAATAATTGGCAAGGAGAAGATCTTGTCAGAGGTGTTGTAAATTGTTTTAAAGGTGATGCTAGAAAGTGGTACATATGCATCTACCTTCCGAGTGTGAATCGAGGAGAACACACTTGGGCAAATTTCAAGGAAATGTTCAGAGAAACATATGTAAGAGATGCTGATAAATTGGATCTTCAGATGAAGATAAGTCAAAGAAGACAAGGATATAATGAAAAACTGACAACGTATTTTCATGATATGTTATCTTTGTGCCGTGACTATGACGATCAGTTACCAGATAAAACGATAATAACTCATGTGCTGAGAGGCATGTTGCCTATGAATCGAACCGCATTGTCAACTGTACTTGGAAGTACATCATCATTGAAGACATTGGCCGTTCATGTAAGAAATATAAGTGACAACGAAGTTGTGACTAAGAATCTTAGAGATAAAAATCCTTCTAAGAAGGAGGGGAATCACCGTTCACGTTCGAAGGAACGAGATAAAGAAAATTCGATGGAAAGAATGAAGAGACGAGACCCATCGGATGTAATCTGCTACAATTGTCTAGAGAAAGGACATTTTGTTAACAACTGTAAACGACCTTTTGACCCTATTCGTGTTGCGACGAATAAGAAAGAATTGTATGAGAAAAGGTTCAGGAAGAATCCTGTTAATTGTATTGACCATGTTGAAGATTCAACTGAATCGAGTCAATCTGAACCAGAATTGTCTTTATCATCGATTGATTTATGGAGTGTCAAGACAATCTCTGCTGTTGAATTTAACTTTGGTGCAAAGTTACCTGTTCTGAATGTCGACATTAACAATGTGACTAGAGAAGCATTGTTAGACACCGGAGCGAAAATCAGTTTTATGAGAGATGATTGCCGAGAACTGTGTAATTTAAAACTGTTACCTTTGAAGTTTGGACCGTTAACTATGGCTAATGGAAACAAAGATTATCCTTTCGGTTACACTAACTGCTGGATGAAGGTTGATGATCTGTTGATTCCAATTAGATTCATTGTAATGTTGAGAATGAGTCGTCCATTGATCCTTGGAGCTGATTTTTGTGAATCACATGGTGTTGAAGTTTTGTTTGCTAAACGTTCAATACACATTACCAAGCCAGGTAAAGATGTGATTAAGCTGAACAAGAAGGTTACGAATAACCCGTTATCTGTTGAAGAGAACTTAGTTCCTGTAGAAGAGCCTACAGCGTTGAACTTAGTTCAAAATGAAATCAATTTAGTTGATCTAAATGATTACGATGATGTTTTTGCTAAATCAGTTAATGATGTTGGATGGATAGAAGGTGTTACTCATGAGATAAATACTGGTGATCATCCACCTATTTATGCTAAACCTTATCCAGTCCCTGTTTCTTTGAGAGAAAAGATCTCAGAAATGATTCAAGAAATGTTGGAACAAGGAATAATCAAACCAAGTACAAGTCCTTGGGCAAGTCCAATTGTTTTGGTAGCCAAGAAAGGTGGATCAACCCGATTCTGTGTAGATTATCGTGCATTGAATAAGATAACAACAAACGATCCTTATCCAATACCTAGAGTCGAAGATGCTTTAGATATTTTGGAAGGTTGTATCAAGTTCTCATCGCTAGACGTTGCTGCGATGTATTGGCATATAAAGATGAAAGAAGAAGATCAATCTAAAACTGCCTTTGTTGTTTCTCAAGGATTATTCGAATTCCTTCGAATGCCATTTGGACTGAAGAATGCCCCGGCCACTGCTGTTAGAACAATGAATCGTGTTCTTGCTGGTTTGAATAATGTAAATTGTTACATTTACTTCGACGATATTTTAGTGTTTGGAAAAACAGAAGATGAACATGATGAAAACTTAAGAAAAGTTTTGCAACGATTACGAGAAAACAACATTAAATTGAGACGTGAAAAATGTAGATTTGGTGTTGATAACATTGACTATTTAGGCTACAATATTTCGGTGAATGGAATATCGCCAAGTGAAGCCAATGTTGCTACTGTGATTGCGTTCTCAGAACCAAGAAATGTCACTGACATTAGAAGTTTTGTTGGATTGTGTTCCTATTTTAGACGATTTATCCCAAAGTTCAGTGAAGTAGCTCGTCCACTACATGTTTTGCTGAAGGATAAAGCAAAATTCGTTTGGACTGAAGTGGAACAAAAAGCATTTGATAATTTGAAATTAGCTATTACGTCGAAACCGGTCTTAGCTTGTTTTAAAACTGAAGGTGAAGTAGAACTTCATACTGATGCTTGTGATTATGGGATCGGTGCTGTTATGTACCAACGAAATGATGATAACGAACTGAAACCTGTTTGTTATATCTCACGAACATTGAGTCCTGCCGAAAAGAATTATGGTGTTACAGAGAAAGAATGTCTTGCGATTGTTTGGAGTATCATCAAATTGCGACATTATCTCTTTCAAAGAAAGTTTAGTGTAATAACTGACCACTGTGGATTGTGTTGGTTCATGACTTCTAAGAAGTTAACGCCGAGATTAACTCGCTGGAGTTTGAAAATGCAAGAATTTGAATTCGATGTAAAATACAAATCAGGAAAGTTACATGGTGACGCTGATTGTGTATCCCGTTATCCATTACCGAGAGATGAAGACGATAACGAAGAAAACGACGATGAATGTTTTGTATCAAGTGTTGATATAAAAGAAAGTGAGTTCTTAGAACTACAAAGAAGTGACCCGTTTGTGATGAAAATAAGATCATTATTTGATAATGAATCCATTTCCAAAAGGAAAAAGAAACGATTGAACAAAAGATTTGTTCTTGTTGAAGATTTGTTATATCGTAAAAGAGGTAAAGAACTACTTCCTTACATTCCATTGCCATTAAGAAAAAGAGTCATGAAAGAAGCTCATGAAGAAGGACACTTGGGTATGAATAAAGTTTCTCAGAAACTCAAGCAACAAATGTTCTGGCCGAAAATGGATCACGATATAAACGATTTCATTAAAAGATGTGATGCTTGTCAGAAAAGAAAACCGTATATGAAATCTAACCAAGGTTTCATGATACCAATTAAACGACCTGACAGAATCTTTCAAGAAATTTCCCTTGACTTAGCTGAATTCTCAAGAAGTGGAGAAGGATATAAGTATGTATTGGCGATAAATGATCGATTATCAAAATTTGCTGTGTCTGTACCGTTGAAAACAATCACTAGTTTGGATGTGATAACTGCGTTAGTGAGTAATTGGTTCTATAGATTTGGTTTACCTGAAGTTTTGATCACTGATCGAGGAACTAATCTAACCTCTGAAGAGTTCAAGGAATTCTTAGAATTCTATGGAGTTGAACATAGAACAACTACTCCATATCATCCACAATCTGATGGACAAACTGAAAGATTTAATTCTTACTTGGGAACAAGTATATCGATATTGACTAAAGGAGAACCAAAGAATTGGCCTTCTTACCTTGATCAAGTTATGTTTGCTTACAACACTACCCCTCATCGATCAACAAAATTTTCACCGTTTTATTTAGTTCATGGTATCGAAGCACGATCACCATGGCAAGGAAAATTAAAACTGGTACCGAAGATAAGTGAAAGATCTAAGATCGAAGATGATTTATCAAATCGTGATAAAGTTAGAGAAAAAGCAAAAGAAAACATTGAGATGGCTCAAGAAAAATCAAAATCTTATTATGATAAGAAAATGATCGAACCAAAATATGCTGTTGGAGATTTGGTTTGTGTTACTCAACCGATACTCAAGAAAGGAATTTCAAAGAAATTCATGGAACGATACCGAGGTCCCTATAAGATCAATCGAAAATTTAATGATGTTAATTATGAATTAATTAACTTGGATGGACCTATTAAAGTGATTGATTGTCATGTAAAAAGAATGAAACCTTATCATGCTGACTTGGATGAAACAATTCAAGAGAGAAATTCATCAACTCAGTTGATTAAGAAGAAACGAAAAGTTAAAATCAGGAAATTTGATTCAGAATCTGAAGATGAAAATCAAGAAATCATCTTAGATGAAACTGTACCTCGAGATATAATTTTGGATATCTTTGACAGTGATTAAATTGCTGTTAATTTAAACTAAGTTTAAATCATTACTCGTTTTCCCTGTGTAATGAATTGGGACTATTATTATTTTTTTGGTAACAAACTTTTCTAATTTTCGTAAAATTTAATGGGACAATCCCTATGAAAAATTTAATGGGACAATCCCTATGGAAAATTTAATTGGGACATTTTAATAATTAAATCAATGGGATCAATTGTCATCAATCAATTATGCTAATTGACACCTACACCAGAGTCGCCACTGTCCAACCATAACAACCGTTGTTAAGAGCCATTGGTGAAACTAAGTTTCCTTTTCCTTAATTGATTAATTGTGTTACTTGACTTGTTGAACTTAGTTCATTTTCTAATTCATTTTCTATTGAAAATTGTGTTTGAACTCAGTTCATTTATCAACTAATTAATTTTGTTAATCAATTAACCTTCATTGTGTTGAACTTAGTTCAAGTTTTGTTTATTTTCTATTGAAAATTTTGAGTGAATTTAGTCAATTGTTGATCATCTAATTTCTGTGTTGAACTCAGTTCATATTCATCATGTATCGATTACGACCAGAAGACTTGGAATGGAATCCAGTTCCTATTAGAAATGATCCAATTGATGCTCTTATTGATTCTCAAGATGGAGAAGTGGAAATTTTACATGTTGCTGTTCCACCGAATCCTCGAACTCAACCGACAATCTCTGAATGGGTTTCGAACAATGCTGTTGAAACGACCTCTAAACCGAATGAACTTAGTTCAGATTCTTTCATTGATCAAGAGACAATCAAAGATTATGAATGTTGTATTTGTTGTAATCTCGCTAAACGACCAATGATTTGTTCTAATTGCAATTGTCTCATGTGTTCTCATCCATGTCTTCGAGCTTACAAAGAATCTGATGGATCTCGTTTTCCATGTCCATTGAAATGTAGTCGAATCAATATTCGATTCATTCCTTTACCGAAAGAAGGAGGAAGAAAGAATTGGAAAACGTTTGGAGATCTATTGACCCTTTGCTATTTTGCCCCTGATTGTCAAGAAAGAGTAGCCGCTCGATATTATTCTCATCATGTTAATCGATGTAGAATGAATCCAGAATTTTGTCTTCACTGTAATATGTTGATCTCAGATCAAAGGCATAAACGAACTGATTGTGTTAAGAAGTTCAGAGAACTAGAAGATAGTAAAAGACGAAAGCAAAGTGATGAACTTAGTTCATTGAAATCAGAGATTAATTTTCTCCGAGAAAAGATCAAGAAATTGGAAATCAAACCAATCACTTCATGTCATTCAAATAATATCCGAAGTGCCGTCGATCATAAAATCCCGAGAACTAAGTTCGCTGTTACTTATGGAGATAGAAAAATCAGAATCGCTGGAATCGATTTGAATGAAACTGGTGCTACCTTAAGAAACGCAATTGAAACAAGATTGGGATGCAAAGTTGGACCTATTTTGAGATTCGATCACACAGTTATCAAAGATGATAAGAAATTAAAGCAACACCAACTTTGCTACAAACCGACCGAACTTGTGGCCTTACCAATCAATCGCCCTGTTGAAGATGGTCGAATTCTGAACATCGATATCACTGGCCGTCAAGAGGAATTAGTCTAATTTCAGAAGGGGAGGATGTTGTGTAATTTTGTAACAACCCTTTTCTTGTAACTTAGTTACAATCACTGTTGATGTTGTTGCAACTTAGTTGCTTGTTTCCTTTCCTCACCTTCTTGACCTCTCACTTCCTCTTCCTTTTCATGGTATAAATACCTTCTAATTGATTGTTTAATTAAGTAGTACTGAAGGTCCTAAACTAAGTTTAGTGTCAATCTATTGTTTGTGAATCTCTCATTGGGATTGTCTCTCTTCCTCTCATTAAGATTGTCCTTCTCAGAAGGTTAAGTTTCTACCCCACACATTGTATCTAATTGTGAATCAATTAACACTTAAAGTCTCGTCTTGAACTATTGTTATATTAATTAGTGACTAATTGTAATTGACCCAAACTCGTATTTGAGACTGTGATTAAAGTCCATTTATTAATCCCCAAGAAAATCAACTTAGTCGTGCCTAGAGCCTATTTTGCCTTTTTGTCTCCATGTTGGATTTTGCCAATATTGTAGCCAGATTGTGACAACTAAGTTGTCGAGTGTTGCTAAAATTAAAATCGGTCATTATTTTATCTAACATATTCTAACCATTGACAATTAA
Organism: Panonychus citri; assembly: GCF_014898815.1. Classification (NCBI taxonomy): domain Eukaryota; kingdom Metazoa; phylum Arthropoda; class Arachnida; order Trombidiformes; family Tetranychidae; genus Panonychus; species Panonychus citri. Next base: position 1,482,039 of record NW_026515543.1, on the reverse strand, counting down.
CTAACAATCTTAATTGTTGACCAATATAATGATGTAAAAGTAACTAATGATGATCATGTTAATGGTTATTCAAAAATAATCAGTAAGTTAATTTAGTTAATCACAATTAACATATCTAACCATCAACAATTATCATTTAATATTCACTAATAATTATCATAAGTATTCACTACAATTAAGATTGTGATTAGTTAATTGTGATCGGTGAAAATTTCAAGAAACTCTTGACTGTTGATTTTCATCATCAAATCAAAGTTTAATTGTAAGTGGATTTGATTTATAAATACTAATCTAAATTAGTTAACAATACAAAATCATAATCATCATCATCATTAATAAATTTTGGTTAAACAATCAACTAACTGAATTAACTTTTCATTATTATTGTAATGGGAAAAAGTTGATTCGAGTTGATGAAACTTTTTTAATTCAATTGTAAAAGATTAACGATTTAGATTAGACAATTTAATAGATTCATAAATAGGATGATTAACAATTTACCATGAAAAATGTGATTTATTTTAATTCACAATCAAGAAAAACAAAATTAATCCAATCTAAAAATAATCAACTAACCATTTCAATAATGATCAACAATTGAATTGTTAATGGTCCTGCTACCATAACAATTGATTAACAATTATCACAACTTTAATTACCAACAGTTGATTAAACTAAATTTAAAACAGTTTCTAAATATGATTAAGGTAAATCACGAAGGTTAAATATTAGAATTAAATTGTTTACAATTAAAATATAATGTGGAGCAAATTGTTAAAACTAAATCATCACGTTCATCTTTTCAATTGTTTAATTAACATGATCAAAGGAAACAGAAAAGTTTAATTATCTATTAATAGTAGTTAATCATGTTAACAATTTACAAGATGATTACAATTACAATTGAACAATTAAAGTTAATCAAATTGTCTCATGTTTAAATCACGATGATATTGATCTCAATTGATTCCTCTCACTGTCAGAGATTGATTGTAATTAAACTTTTAATCGTCACAATCAAGACAAAATTTTTTTTTCTCTCATTGTTAACTAATTGTTACTATTTTATCAGGTCACTTCATTGAAATATCAAATTGTTAACACAACAAATGAAACTGAATCAACAATCAACTGATTGATATTAGATTAAAATTGTTGATTGATTTTACATATTAAGGTGAGGCTTGATTGTGATCAACATTTAGCAACAATTAAGATTAAATAATGAATCAAATTAACAATTTTCTCAGTAAAAATTAGTAATACACTCATATAAATAAATCAGGAATTAACTTTAATTTACTTATGGTACCAACTGAATCAACTGATTGTGATTAAGATCTTTCATAATTGTCAATCATGTGTCTTGATAACATTGGGGATTAAATTAGTAATCAACTGATGAAAATTGAGTAAATCGTTGAAAATCAATTGAGGTTAACGGTCAATGAGTATGAAAACAATTCAATGAACATATAAAATTATATTTAGAGTCCAAGATGATTAAGATGATAACAAGACAAATCTTCATCATCTAAAGGTCAAGCTCAAAATTAATCCTTGATGGATTATCATCATCAAGATTATCAACTAAAGGTTTAAATATTTGGATATTGATCAAAGGTATTATAACTGTTTCGTTAATCTGAAAGGTTAATCTGGTAGCACCTCTTTTTGTACTTGAAGATGATCATGATGATGATTGAATTGATTGTTGATCTGATATTTCCTCTCTCATTTATCCTTTTGCTTTATCATCCTCATCTTTTTATTTTTTACCTTGATCATCATTGAGATGGTTGTCAAGAAGGATTAACCTTGAAAAATATAGACAAATAAATGAAAAGACAAAAGCATCTTGATCAAGTTTCAAGATTAAAATTGTCTATTAATTTTTACTTCATTGTTAACCTTTATTTCCCATTGTGTGTGTTGATTGTATTGTTATATTAATAAATTGTGTGTGTTAACTTTGATGACTGGACTTAGAGTCCAGTTTAAGGTTACCTCATCATCATCATCATCATCATCGTTTTCATCAGATTATTGCGATGATCAAGATGAAGATTTACCTTTCAACGGAACCGTTAGTAGGTTATAATTGTAGCCGATCCTTTTCATCTTTGATCATCATCAACTCGATGATTATACTGACCAACATAATATATAATCTGTACTTCATATGATAGTCTAGGAATCGGATGATTGGTCATTTGCTGCCTGAGTTCCGGTCAATCGTGCGATTGATTTGTATTTACCTTTTCTTTTTCTTTGGGAAAATATTGATTCTGAAGGTTGAAAGGAGAAAATCGCTCAATGGAAAATTAAGTTTCATCTTTTTCTCATTTAATTACCACACTTATTGATTAAGTAAATTGTTCGTTGTAATTAACTTTCCAACTGTAACAATTAAGTATTCTTATTGCTGAGATGGTTCAATTTGATGAATTACAATTAAATCTTTATCTCTCTCTCTCTCTCTCTCTCTCTTCTTATTAATGATTAGGTCAAGGAATTTTTTTTCTAATTAACTGTCAATCTGATCAATTTTAATCACAATTAAAATAGATGAATCCAACTGTTCAATTGAATGAATGTAAACTTGAGTAACAAACACTTTGACTTATATAATTGTTTACATTGATACAAAGTTAATCACTCTCACCAAAATCAAGCCTAATACAATTACCTTTAACCCTGATCTAAATTGTTACCTGATTAATTTGTTGTTATTTGTTAATTGTTTATAATAAGGTAACTATTATTATTAATATAAGTGATTTATTGTTAAAATTAATTGTTTGCTCATTTGGCTACTTTTGTACAATTAATTTGATTTAAAATTGATTAAAGCTACGCCTTAGTTGATTGTTCAGAAGCAATCAAATTAAATTAATCAGAAATAATTGATTCTGAGCACTTTGTTATCACCACAATCAGTTAATTTTAACCAATCCGATATTGTTTTTGTTTCTTTCGCGATTGTAACAATTAACTGTTACAATTAAAGGGTGAGGCTTTTTTTTAGGAGTAATTAGGATTCAACCAGAGGCAATTTGATAATCATCATAATTATTATCATCATTAAACTCAATCTGAAGATTGAAATTTAGGTTATTCAAAAATTGATTTAATCACTTGAGTCTGAATTGAAATTATTGATTAACTATTGGAGGGAAAAGTAAACAATCAAATATATGAATCAATAAACCTGATTTGTTTGATTAGTTGAACAATTAAATATTTAATAATAGTAAAGTAATATTTGTCTAATCAACTAATTACAATTACATGTTGTTACTTAATTGTGGAAAAAAAATTCATGTTATTGTAATTATGTGACAAATTAACTTAATCATATAAATGAAGTTAAATCTTTAAATATTGAGTTTAATTGTCTGAAATTTAATTGATTAGGTAAATCATGCAAAAGATTTTCATATAAATTGTTAACAATTTAAAGGTATGGACATGATTACGATCAACTGATTTGCTTTACAATTTTTATGAGATTTTCGTTAAATTAGTTAATCACCGAGTGATACAATTAGTTAATCAAGTTAATGTTCAGACAATTAAATCCTTCATTTAACATTGTGGTTGTAGAAAAATTTTCTCACAATTAAATCAATAAATCAAAATTGATTAGCAAATTGATGATCAGTCTAAGAAATTGATTAATCTTAATAATATGACAATATAATTGTGTTAATTGTTACATCAACCATATTTAATTGTTTAGGTTTAATAGCTTAATGAAAATTAAGCCATTCTAATGAGTGGAGTTTAATTTTGACAATTAACCCAAGGAATTATCAACATGCAAGAGATGATTAAAGTTAATTGTTGTACGTAAATAACGATAGTTTAGTAAACAATTTACTTAATCATGATTCAACTCTAAGCTTGATTAACAGTTTAAGTTACAACAATTAATCATTTGCTTTTCTTTTTCTAATCGTTACAATCATCAAGTAATAGACACAATTAACTAACAACAGTTAACTGTATTTTCCTCTAATTGTGATTGTTATTTAAGATGAATTAAAAACAATCAGTTTGATTGTAGATTGAGGTTCAAGTTAACCAGAAATTAGAAAAAGTAAATTAAGATAATCAAGAGAAAATTATTATAATAACAATAGTGATAATCAGCTAATTGTCCATTTCTCAAGATAATCACAATAATAGTAAACACGAAATACCCTCAGGTTTATCCTTACAATTAAATTACAATTTTAATTGTTACAATCAAAAGTGATCATTATAATAACACCTTTTCATTGATATAAATAATAATAATAATCATCATTTTCTGATATTAATAATCATTGTAACCAATGGATAAGTAAATTAGTTACAATCAGAGTGTTAATTATAAAATGAGATGTTCAATAACAGTTAATAACAATAACAATCATGATCATCATGAATAATCAACAATGTTGAACAATTTAAATCATTAATTTGTGTTCATGTTTTCACCATGAAAAATAAAATAAAAATCAAGAAAAACTTTTTTTCCATCACGATAATAATAACTTTTTGATTGTAATACTTTTCGTTACCATTGTTAATTTAATGATAATAATGAATGGAAACAGCAATTTAATAACCATAGGTTAGGATAAAGAAAATTAATTGTGATTATCAAGAAGAAAAATAATTTCTAATGATAATTTAGAAAAAAGTGAGAGTGAAAAGTTTTCTACTGATTAGTTGATTGTTACAATAATAAGTAGTACAGAAAATGATAATGATTGGTTATTATTTTCACCTATGAACCTGAGAGGTAAGAAAAAAAAAGATGAGGATGATAAGTGATGGAGATAAGGTGATGATGATGATGATGGAGAAAAAAGAAACACATAATATTATATATTTTTTTACTTCTTTTCTAAAGAAACAGTAAAGAAAAACGTGAACGAAAAGTAATATTAAAAGGGAAGATTTTATTGAGATGATGATGATAAAAAGGTAACCAGAGGAAGGAAGGGAGAGTGAGAGTGAGAGAGAATAACTTGGGAGGAGGTAGAAAAGGTGAGGTGTTCTTTTTATGGGTTACCTGTAATAGAAGGACAAAAATCTCATAGAAATAGTTGATGGATGGAGGATAAGAAAGCGGCTTTAATATCCGCTGGAGGAGGAGGAGAAGGAGGAAAATGATGATGATGAGGATGAGGAAGGATGATTGTGCATTCAGGTAAAAGAAATCTGATATAATCAAGAGTATATCATCATCATCATCATTCTCATCATCATCGTCATAATATTAGGTCATTTTCTTGGCCTTCTCTTAGCATGATATCGTCACACAAATTTGCTCTAAGTAATAGGAGCCATTGACAGGATTTAGGGAACAATGGTTGTAACATTACAATTAACTGATTATAATAATTACGATTAGCAGTGGCTTCTCAATTTTTGACAATTAATCTTTCAGATTTGATTTGTAATCTTATTTTTCTTTGTGCTTGGTTGAGGATCACATTTAAATCATTCATGAGTTTTCAATTGAAATTAAATTTCAATGAACCAATCAAATTGTTTGATTGCTTTTGATACTGAGACAGATTAATAGACAAACATTGATTAAGTTAATTAACAAATGGTAATGATGATTTGGGTTAGTTGTATGTTAATTAATGCATTTCATCAATTTAAATTGTAACAATTTGTTGGTTTTTTTTCCTTAATTTCAACTAAAAAGTCAAATAAAATGATTTAACTTTTTAATTCAGTTGTTTTCCCAGGTTAATTGACTGATTAATATGATTGATTGTTTGACATGTAATTAATTGTAAAGGATTGTGATGAGCTGTTTAGTAGTCAAGTTAATCAATCGTAATCAAAACTAACCACAATTAATAAATCATCCTCTCACTTAACAAGCTTCAAGATTGATATTCATTAAGGTTAATTGTTGACAATTTAGTTAACAAATTTTTTTTTAAAGATTCTAAATTGTTAATGAAAGTATAAGTGTGTTTATGTTGATTAATGGGATGATATAATTAGGGAAATGAAAACAATTAAATGCAAGGAAAAGTAAACATTGAATTACAAATCAAAACAAAAAGCCAAGTTTTAATTGTATCATCACAATTAAATTACATTGATTAGGATAATATTTCACCAGAGTGATTATTATGATTAAGTTGATTGTTTTGAGCTACGATCAGTTGATGAAAACGTGATTAGATTTAACTAATTACGGGTTAACACATCTAAATGATACTTAATCTGTTAATTTGATTAGGATGATGATAATGAGAGGATGAATGATGAAAAGTTGTGGACATAAAGGTAAAGTGGGTGAGGTCATTTCCGTTTACCTGTTGTATGTTAATCACCATGATGTTTATGAATATTTAGTTTAACAGTTAACCGGAATTGGAAACTATTTTTGTTACTCTCATTGAATCATTTTTTTGACTGATTTACATTTATTACCATCACTTGGAAACCTTTTTGGTTTCATTCATCATCATCATACTGACCATCATCAGGTAGATCGTAATAGTAAAATCAATTGACTGATTGACATAAAAACTGAGTAACCCTGTTAACTAAAAGGTTGACCAGTAACAAAGATCAATAATTTCAATAAAAAAATCAACATCGAAAATCAAATCAAACAATAAATTGCTTGTTGATTGGATAAGAGTAGAAAAGTTAATTGTCTTCTCACCAATTCTATTATTATTATTCACCAACAATCAATTTTCTCAACATTTAACAATTTAGATTAACTTTTTTTCATAACTTCTAATCAATTCATCATCATGATTATCATTAGAAATGAAATTTAGTTTTTCTATTGATTTTGAAAAATTGTTTCCTTTGATTGGTACTTTTTGATTTTAGGACGACAATCAAAAGTGATTTATTGATTGAATTACACAATTAGTTGATTTGATTCAATTTTCTATTCTCTGTCAATAGTAACAACCTACTGATAATCTATTAATGAACAATTAATTTCCAATCAAAGTGTTAGTTAGTTGATTAAACTGATGGTAACATTGTCCACAACAATTAACCCAATCAAACTAAATACCCTTTTAATTGGTAATTAATTTGTTGTTGCAAGAGTAATTATGATGAAAGGTCTAACAATTTATTTAATCTACTAATACTAATTAACCATTGTAATATATAAATCAACAGGTAAACAATTAATCACAATCAAGAAAAACATTGAACTTTTCCATTAACCATAAAGTGAAAACAATAGTGTTAGGGAAAAAGTTTACAATTAATTAATTGTTTCTTTCTTTCTTTAACAATTAAAATCAAATGAAATCATAAATTTAATTGATTTTCACAATTTAACAGTAACAATAGATATTAGATTGAAATGATTAGATAGAAATGAGAAGTGAAAAAGAAAATTCTTCCAACCAGAAATAAAACTGAAAGAAATTGTTAATTGTAATTACAGAAAATTTGATAATTCTGATTAGTCTTTGGTGACAGTTAATTATAATCAAATATCTCGATGACCTTAACATTAAGAATCATCAGATTAGATTCTAATCATGACCTTAAATATCACAATTCTGATCAACTGACCTCAACAATATCGGTGACAAGAAAATCGTTAATCTTGACCATCGTCACTAATATGATTTAATCACAATTAAGATCAATCAATGTTTCCGTTGGGAAACATTATATTGACCTTAAGATATTAATTGTTGTAAATATTATTTTAAAAAAACTATTATAAGAAAAGGTAATTAATAGTTATTGAAATTGATTATTGATTCGGGATAATGATTCTGATTATAATCATGATGATTGTCTTCCGGAAATTGATATGTTAATATGATTAATATGTTGAAATTATCAATTGAATTGCTTCACTAATCATTAAGGTTGATTTACAATTTACTAAGTTACCTGATCTATTAATTGATTGTAACATTATTATTGAGAAAAAAAAATTTAAATCGATACAATTAATTTAAATTGTTCATTATTTCACCTTCATGTTGACAAGTTAATCATCGTTGTTGATTTTTAATGATAATGAAAAAAAAACCTAAAATTTAACCTGAAAAACCAGATTAATTTTCATTAATCTAACCTGATTTGGGTTTGAATATTAATCAACTGATTGTATTACGAATCAAATCAACTACAATTAAAGTTGAGCCTTTGATTATATTGTATCAATATATTGAATCATTTTTCATGTTAAACTTGAAGATGATATTAGTTGGTGATTAATATTGATTTGGACTAAATTGTCCTACTAATTGTGATTAATTCAAAGTACATGAATGTATTAATATACTGATTAGAAGCAGTTGATTATGATTTACATTTACATTTACCGAAATAATTATTGTTAAATTACAGTTGATAGTAAAATCTAATTAGTTATTATTATTAGTAATACAATTGTTATCAGTGTGATTAGTTGTTAGTTAATTTTTAGTAACACAATTTAATTATTACAATCATGGTAAAATTTGTAAGGGTAACAATTTACAAATTATTACAATAGGATTAATATCATTATCATCCAGATCATTGAAATGAAATATATAACATGATGATTGAAAGATTCATGAAAAGTTCAATTGAATCAACTCAATTACCATGACATTGGTATTATATTATTAATATTAGAGAGAGGAAAAAATTTATAAACAGAATAATAAAAAATCACTGACAGTTAATAGGCTAAAGTAATTTGTTGGTTCATTTACTTTTTGGCGGTTAACTTAATCTTCATGATAATAAACAAGGTAAAAAAAACCTTGAGGTAAACAAGGTAAACATATACATAGAGTAGTAGTAGATGAAAAATGGATGATAAGGAAGAATAAAATGAAAGAGAAGAGGAAGAGAAAAGAATCAAGAGAGAGAGAGAGACCTTACCCAACCAGGTCTGGACCAATATTTGGTAAGGTAACTAATAGCATAGGAATGTTAAGTTAACCCAAAGTTTTCCAGGTTGAGAGAGTCGAGTTACCTGCAAGGGAGTGGAGAGAGTAGACCAACCCACAGGTAACCTTAGGATAACCTTTAGTCTTGATTATGTTTCTCTCTCTCTCTCTCTCGCAGTCTCTCTTTTGCCTCCATCATCCTCATCCTCATCATCTTTGCTTTCATTCAAAGAAGATGATGTATCTTTGGTTAAAGAAAGAAAAACCTGCTTCTGAACAGAAATAGAAAATATCAGCTACTATACTACCTACAGAAATTCAGGATTCCTTTTGGATATAATATATTATCGAATAAAAAAAAGAAAAGATCTGATCCTAAATACTAGTAGAGAGAGAGAGAGAGAGAGAGAGAGAGAGAGAGAGAGAGAGAGAGATGTTGAGATAAACAATTTCTAAATGAGAGAGAAAAAGTTACCTGATCTTTCAAGCAAATCATCATGATGAAAAAAAATCAGGTAAATAACAATATTATTAGACTAATATGTGTTCAGGGAGATGATGGATTATATTGGTTTAACAAAATTAGTGACAGAAACATTAAAGGTTTAATGATTAATATTCACATAGAGAAAAAAAAAGTTGATCACTTTTTTTGGGAAAAAAATTGTCATCAGATTCACAGGTAGAGGATAAAACCAATGATCCAATAGAGATGATGAACATTATGATTATATGATAGATAATCATCATAATGATAATCATCATGGTGATAATAAAATTAACTCTCTCTCTCTCTCTCTTCATCCAATCAGAACAATAAGAGAAATCATCATCATCTCTGTTTCTCTCTTGAAATATTTAATCTCACCATGGAAATAAGCAAAAGCTATTGAACTATTAATGGTGTAGAATTTTTTTTTGTTTTATCAATGAGATTTATTGAAAATCAACCATGAGGAAATTTTTTTACACACTGAAGATTAACTAACAATCAAGAGAAATAAATAAAGATTAACAATCAAAAAATTAAACAGAGATTAAAGTAATAGAAGAGATAAAATGAAAATTCTGATCAATATATTAGGTTTCACATTATTTGAGTTTCATTAAGTTTGTAATGATGATGATGATGATGAGGAAGGTGAGGAAACTCAGGTAAAGACAATGAAAAGACATAGAAAAGTGAAATGATGATGATGATGATGATGATTGGAAGAGAAAATTTTGGCTCAGGTTACTAATAAGATGAGTAAAAAAGGAGAGATGAGGATGAGGATGAGGAAAATAAGAAGATACCTATTACTATCAATTCGGTGTTTTTTTCACCATCATTTTCTTGTAAAGGAATCAAAACAAATCAAGTTGAACGTTCTAAGATGATCATCATCATGATGGTGATAAGCATGATGATGAATAGAATTGGTCAGAGTCCAGCAACAGTTAACATGATGCTGATGACCATTTTCAACACGCTAACAAAATAACACGCAATTCAGGTGATGTGAATACGAGTGTGTGTGTATAACACAATCAACCAGAATCATCAGGAAACCATTTCAACATCATTATCGTTATCATTTCAACGATTCAACTCATGATATTATAACAACAACAACAACATGATAACTTTGAGGTCAATTAATTATTGAATAGATGAACTTGAATTTTGTAAACATTAATCGTCTTGTTGATTGTATCATGATGATCATGATGAATAAATGGTTAGTTAATTGTCATTAAATAGGTAAGAAAACAGAGAATGAGAGAGAAAATGTTTTTACAGAATTGAATAGTTTTCTTCATGTTTTTCATATTCTTGACAATTGATTTGATTGTTTTTCGCTCTCTCTGTCTAAATTGTAACTGAATGATTTTCTTGATTTGATTGTTTCTCAACAGCGAGATTGTATTACTAATCAAAGATGATGATTAATTGATAATCGTTGGGAGGGTCAAACATGCAAATAATCACTCACCTCGATTAGGTTCACATAGGATTGGCTTAATGTGATTGACCAATAGAAAGTAAATTAATATTGTGATTAACGTTGATGATGATTTAATAGTTATCATTGGAGATGGAGGTGATTTAGATGAAGATGATGATGATGATGAGGGTAATGGTGAATTTAACACCGATAATAATGATAATTGTTTTCTAATTGTTCTCATTGTTGTTGTTGGTGGTGGTGGGTGAATAATCCAAGCAATAATCACTTTGGAATTGATTTGGAAATTGTGAATCACATTGAAGATTAAGAATTACGATTACAAGGGATGAGAATAAAATTAAAGACACTTGAGAAAAGAGCACTTTTTTGACAATATAATCCAATCGGTTGAATTACATGGTTATCTTTTCATATTCATGATAAGATTATCATGAGAGTTGAGATTAACAAGTGAACTTGTATCTGAGCATAAATCCATGTTGATTATCATTCAATTCACCATGAGTATGTATTGTTATCTTCAAACGTTATTGATATAAAAAAGATGATGATGATGATGATGAGAGGAAGAGGATATTATATGTTTTCCATTGAATGTTAATAATCAGCTGAAGTCTAAAGATGATGAGGAAAAGAAGAAGAGAGAAAAAAAGTTGATTAGAATTTGAATTGACAGTGAGAATAGAAAATGGAAAGAAAAACAAAAGCGAGAGAGAGAGAAAAAGAAACAAATGATGAAATGATGATGAGAAGATGAGATTATCAACAATCAAGAGAGAGAGAAAAGAAAATGACAAAAGGGAAAAGCCACTAAAACAGGTAACGATTAAAACGGAAATAAATTAACTGTAAACACCGACAACGATTAACATTAATCTTAAAGTCGACACTTTTTCTTAAGGTGAATCAACAACCAGCATAAGTTAATGAGAGTCTTGATTGACACACACACACAAGTAGACAAAATCTTAATTGTATCGGGTTAATGGTTTAGATTTGTGTTGACAGAAGTAGATTACAATTAAATTAAAAGGGAGAAAGTTGAGAGAAAGAGAGAGAGAGAGAGAGAGAGAAATTAAATTAGTGAAACAATGAGAAAACACCAAAGAGATTAAGGTAATTGCAGAGAGAAACAAATAAACATGAATGGAAAAAGATATTAAGATGATGGCGATTCAATTATAATGATGTTCTTGTTGTTGATGATCCAGATAATTGAGGAACAATTTAGTTACAATTTAAATTAGATGTTAGATTAGATGACCTACCGTTTCAATTAATTACAGTTGATGACCATAGTGTTTAGGTGAATGTAAACATGGGATGAAGTTGGAAAAGAAACAAACAACAAGAGAGAGAAAAGTATTGAGAGTAAGTTGGTTGTGTTGGTAGAAGAGAATGGAAATGGAGAGAGAGAGAAAAAAAAGAGAGAGATGAAGATGGAGAGAGAGAGAAAGAGAAAAATAAGAAAAAAAGAAAGAAAAGAAAGAGAAACGTTCTAACGCCGCTGAAACATGTTACTCTCTTTCTACAGGTAGTCCGATTCTTTCATACTCTCTTCCCTTATGAAGGTTTTTCTTTCTTTCTTTCTTCTTCTCTCTAAGAAAACAAAAATGCCTTACAAATCATTCTAAGAGAAGATAAGAAAGAGAAAAAGAAAAAGAAAGAAGATAAGGTAAACAGTAGAGAGGAAGAAAGAGAAACCTGTTCATCATCGTCACGAAAAAAGAAAATTCTCTCTCTCTCTCTCTCTCTCTCTCTATTCTTCTTCTTCTTTTCTCTTTCTCGTTTCTCTTTCTTTCATCTGTCTAACTTTTCTTCCTTTTTTATCATCATCATCTTCTTTCTCTTCCATAGTAAATCAGGATGATGATGAGAAACCAAGAAAAAGGAGCCATTAGATTAACGCGGGAATCCAAATGTTTTCCTTCAAATTTTCTCTCTCTCTCTCTCTCTCCATATGAACGGTCAACTCCTTGACCTTTCACCTTTTTCTTATGTTTTAATAGGAAAACAATAACTAGTAACCTTCAACCTCGAAGATTAATTAATAATAAAAGAGAGAAAATAAAAATTCTCTTCATTTGTTTATCCCACGATTTTTTTCGTTTCGTTTCGTTCGTACCTTTAATCTAAAAGGTAATCATTAAGTTCACTGATTAATCGTTTCACTTACAATCTAATCTAAATTATGTCTCCAAAGCAGATTAGTTAAATTGCCGATTGGATTAACAATTAGATTTAAATCTCCACTATTCCTGTTAATTTAACTGTTGTGACCTGAACTTTTACCTTTTGGTTACAATTGAAAAGACAAACTTTTTTTTTGATTGTATTGATTAACGAAAAAAAAAATAATACTAATCTCCTGTTAATCTGATTGCGGATAAACACAATTTAGCCACAATCAAAATGAATCAACAATCAAGTTCATATCAAAGAGTTAATTGTTACTGACACAATAATCATGAAAACTGTCATTGAATGTCACTAAGATGATAGCTGATTGAATAACAAATTGTTAACAATTAAGTTTAATATTGTTGAGTAAACAATAAGGTAAACTAAATCAATGAGAAATCAAGTGATTATTATTAATAAATATTCACTGATTTAGTTAAACAAATCAACGTAATAACTATTAATAAATGAAAACACTTAGATAATGATGATGATACACTTACATGATTAAACTATAACAACAACAATTTAGCTAATTATATGATGATCATGATGATGGTGTTAATTGTTATCATTTATTGGCACGTATTTAAGGTAAATAATATCATCTGCATGCTCTGAATATGAATTAATTGTTACCGATAACAAATCTGTATTATAATCATTGGATTATAATTAGTTGTGTGTTAAGATCAACATTGAGATTTAAATTGTCATTAAATTTGAGTTTCAAGAGTCTAATCGGTTCATTGAGATTTACAACAATTTAAATATTGTAACAATCAGACAGAATTAATCATCTTCATGGTGATGATAATAATCGGGAAATGTTGATAATCTTGAATTGAATTTTGTTTCTAATCTGATAATTTGTGGATTCTTATTATTATATGAAAAGGATTCACAGTTAATTCAGTTATTCAATATCATCGTATTGCTGATTATATGATTTTTCAATTGTCATGATCATGAAACTGTTACAATAACAATCAACTGGGTTTAACTGTTTCTTATAAATTGTGAGATTGAATTTCATTGATATTGAACACTGAACATTGGATTAGTCAAACATGAGAAGGTTATATTGAAATAATGGCGAAAATAAATCTAATTCAATTTCGTTCATTTGTTAATTGTCAATGGAAAAACGTTTTCTTCTTCATTATCATTCTCATGGTTAATCATTTGGTTAGACAATTGATTAATTCTCTCTCGGGTGTGGTCAACTACTATTACTATTATTTCACAATTCACCATCTTTACTAATCCATTGAGAAACTTGTATATTACATTTCAATTCATTTTTCAGGTTCAACAACAATTTAAACTCTTAATCAATGGATTTAGTGTCATCATCTTAATCTTGTATTCATCACTATTAATCCTTTTGTACTTTAATTGTTATATTATTGAAATGATTAAGAATCATCATTCAATTCAAATGATTATTACAAATAAAATTAATCATTGAAATTTACTCAACTTTCTCAATGAACTATTTTCAAAAGTTATCATTAGTTGGTTGAAGTTACAAATTGTTTATCTTTTTGTGTACAATTTGTTAATTGTTATCATCATTTATTTAACATTGATTATTAGTTGATTATCAATTAAACCAGAATAATCAAGTTGATTCGTTGATTAACCGGTTGACATGGTTGGTTAACACCCAAATAGTATTGAGATGTTGGTGAGCATTTTGTTTATTATCATTTAAATTACGTTGATTATGATTACATTTACAATCGAGTTAATTAACTTACTAGACAACCTTGAATCGATTTTTATTTGCTATTAGAAATCAACAGATTTAGTAATTATTTACTAATCTTTAATCACTTTAAACCTGATCCATTCATTTACCAGATTATCTGATCTCATAGGAACTTGTTTACCTTGACTTGATATTAATTCAATTCAGTGAATTAATTTTAACAATTTAATCATGATTAGTGTTTCTCTCGTTTTTTTATTCTTGTGTAAAAAATAAAAAAGGTTAATTCATTTTCCTTGTTAATTAAATTTCGGTGGAAATTGATTAGAGGTAATTGATCATTTCGCTTTATATGGATTTTTTGATTTTCTTTTTTATTTTGTCAGATGAATCAATAACCTTTCATTTTAAAATAGTCATTGATTAGTAATTAAACAATTGTATATGTGTGTGTGTATGTGTAAGTTATGTTTACAATTTGAATAGAAAAGGCGAGAAAAAAAGGATTAATTTGACAATTAGCATTAATTATTTCGGGTGAGAGTGAGTTTTGTTTTGTTTTATCATTGTTGTTGTTGGTTGGATGTGTTATATTGTTTTTATATGAGACAAATATAAAGATGCTTCTGATAATTGATTTGATTGAACAATTAGAGTTGATTTTTTTTGTTGCCAATTCAAATACACGCAGGTGAAGAGGTGGAAGTGGAGGAGGGCAAAGATGGAGGATGAGGAGAGTGGAGAGAGATTATAATTTGATGGTTTGAGAAATTTGATCAAATCCTTTCATATAAATACAGATAACCAAGATCTTTGGGTAGGTTTTGAGAGATAGCAACCTTATTGTCATTGAAAATGACCCAATGTCCATCTTTAAGAATGTGTGAAACATAATGTCCACACATTGGTGAGTTACCCATGTGACTGATAATACCAATTAATTTGTATTTTTCACCGCCATCCCGAAGAGGTCGAGGTGAACTCGGTGGTTTGACTGGTTCAATAGGGAAAAGATCGGGTACTTTACAAGCATCGACTTGCATTAAACCGACTTCATCTTCATTCTCGTCGTGACTGAAGATCCAATCGATAGCCATTTCAACACTGTTGTTCTAGAGGAGAAAGGAGAAAGATAAATGATTGTGTAAGTGAAAAGAAAATAATCAAAGTTGCAATTAAGATTGAAGATTAAATTTTGAAAATCAACTTACAGTTTCTTTAAGTGCACGAGTTGCTCTATCTCGACTTATTCCCATATTCATCAACGAATCCAAGGCACTGGAATCAGGAACAAAGAAATTGAATGAACCCTCAGATGATTTCGGCTTTTGTGGCTGTAATCCGACATCCTCGTCGAAAGGTTCATTCACTTCGGGATTACCTTGATTTTCTAGGAGCCAATTAAGAGCTGCCTCAACACCGGTATTATTTGTCCGAACCAAGGCTCGTTTAGCAGCGTCCAAACAGAATCCAAATTCTCTTAAACTTTCAATGTGATTTGAGTCTAAACAAATTTTATGCGATGTGGATTGAGATGAGGGTAAATTCAATTGTTGATGTGATTGGGAAGATGATCCACTTCCTCCTTCTGCTCCAGCGGGAACAGTATCATCAAGAAGCTCTTCTCCTTCCTGTAAACCTCGACCTCTAAGACGAGAAATGTCAATCTCATCGGGTACTTGAAGGGAAACATCCAACTTTTTAGGAACCCAATTAGTATCAAGGGCAAACTTTTTGATATGTAACATTAAATAGTCTGGAAAGGTTCGGAGTTTGGTTATTTTGGAAGCCGTTGTTTTAGAGTTAATTGCTGTAGAGTAAAAATCTTCAATAATCTCCGGCTCAATCAGTGTATCACAACATGCTTCAAGGGGAACAATATATCGGACAAGGTCAACTTTATCATCTTTACCGGAAGCTTTTTTCTTCTCCTCGTAAGCGGTAACCTCATCTTTGTTCAACGCTTTGTTCAACGGAATTTGTAGTGACAAGATATACTCTGATCTAGTTGTATAAGAAACTTTATGTGATTGATTACATTCAATTCTTTCCTCAATCTCAAATTTGAGACTATCCAAGGGATTGGAAGATGCACCACCGGTTTGATGTCGTTCGATAATGTTAACCAAATGAAGAAAATATTCATGTGCATCTTGTTGACGTTTTGTTGAAAATTCACAATGTCCACGACCGATCAAATTTTTAAACATTGTTGGCTTAATTCCAATTTGTTCGATACAATTTTCGTTACCAGGCTGTAAGGGTATACTGTAATCACCAGAGAGTAAACCATGAGCAAGTTTAGCCATTTGAGTGGTAAAATCATTGGTTGGATCGCAAGGTGATTCACAAAAGATATTCCTATCATGATATTTATTCTGAAAATCTGGAATCGAGAAGATAACCTGCATCACCGAATTAAGGTAACACGAATTACCCAAATTAACCATACCCGTTAAACCAGGACCAGTGATTGGTATTAATTTAGCATCAGATTCTTGGATAATAGCCCATTCACCAATTCTCTGATTATAATCTAATTCCAATTCTAACATTGTTTTCTCAGTTTTACGTAAAGCTTTTACATCAATACCAAAATGTGCTAAATGTTGAGGTAATAATGGATCTTCAACCATGTTATCCTCATCATACGAATACACATCGGCTGATACTTTATCCTCATTAAAAGTAATTGTACCAAGTTTCACAGCTAAAGGATGTTTAAATTGTTGATAATGTTCAACAGCATGATTATTACCACCGGTTCCATCAAAAAATGATCGACCACATAAGATTGATCCATCAGTTAAATTTAACCAAAGGTTATCTTTAAGGTCACATTTTTCACATTTCCATCCTTCCGGTGGGATTTTTACTCCATTATCCAATTGCAGAAGGTTGTAGGCATGTTTGGTTATTTGCCTTTTCTCACCATCCCAAGTTCCACTGAGAGAGTTAATTTCTTCAGATAAAAAAGCAGAATCAGAAGCAAGTATACTAGAAACACAAGCTAAAACCTTTAGAGAAAATGAAAATTGAGATAAAGTGGAATTAATATTTATATGAGAATTTAGAAAACAGGGAAAAAGAAAATGAATTTTTTACCTTATCAGGTAGATTTTCATTAGGCAATGGGATCCTTTCATATTGAGGAAGCACAACAATCTCATTTTGCTCATGGTAAGAGAATTTACCTTCGCCCCCAGGGTTATAACCACCTTCAATTCCAATGGCGAGTTTAGTTATTTTCTTTGGTTGCTCACCATCACCGGTTTCACTTGGCTCCTTTAGAATATACAAAAAGTGAAAAGAAAAGGATAAAAACATACAAATATAGAAAAATTAAATAGATACTAAGATTTTTCCTTCTTTTCTTTTCTCTCTTTGAGTAAAATAAGAGAGAAAAAGAGAAAGAAAGAGAGGAGAGGGTGAAGAAAATCTTAAATTCTTCAACATGTTATGTGGTTTAAAGACTCACATGGATTTTGATTCGTTTCAATTTAAGGTAAACTCTTGAATTTGTCTTCTCATAGTGAAGATTGACATATTTAGCGCTAAAACCAAGGAATGTCTTCATACAAACATATAAACCTTCCTCGGATTCCTAGAAAAGAAAGAAAAGAAAGAGTAAAAAAGAGTGTTAGTAAAAAAATGCGAAAAAGTAACATAAAGGCGAGAACACACACAGAGAGAAAGAGAAAACAATCAATTCTGAGAAGTAGAATAATCATTCCAATGATTGAAGAAATTAAAGACTAAAATGTATCTTGATCTTTAATCAATGGACATTAATTTCAATCAAACAAAATTGCTAATTAATTGAAAGATTCCAAGGTAATTACCGGTGTATCATAACTGTAGACACATTCATCTTTGAAAATTTTATCTCCAAGAGCTGGAACCCGAATATTTGGTAAATTTTCAACCAGTAATTCCATTATTGACACTTAATACTATTCAATCTAATTAAGAAAAGAAGGTTGATTAATGACAATTGATGAGGGGTAAACAAAATAAAAGAGAAAACAATTTAACTAAATCAAATTTAATTCTAATTCAGCCAACTATTATAAAGAGAAAATGATTAAAAACAAAACTCAAATTCACATTACCGGAAAAAAGAAAGGGATCGTTGAGTAATTACGTAACCGAAATGAAAGAAAAATTTTTCAAAAAGATTTTCAATTTTTCTTAACAATTAAATCTAATCACTTGGAGTAATTAGTTAGAGTTTAATTTTAGAACAATTTCTTTTGTTTTTCTTCTTGAGATTTTAATTGTTTCTCTAGTTTTTTAATTAATTGATTTTCCATCTTCTTTTTATATGGAATTGATTTTCTAATGAGATTTATTGATGATCAATGTTAAATTGTTAATTCTTGTGATTGGGTTAATTTTTTATTTCTCTAATTGTATTGGTTAAGTTGTAATTTTTGACTAACCTTTTAATTATTTTTTTGTTTGAATCGATTGATCCAGTTTGTTCTGAGATTTTATTGTTATTTGTTGATTTGACATGACATCGTTACTTAATCAGCTAATTGTTTAAAGTCAGGGTTATAACAATTAGAGATTGAAAGTTTTAACAAAAAATATAGTTTATGATAAATGATCATTAATCAGTTTGATTAATATTGAAGAGATTTTTTTTTAAATTTAAAAAAATTAACATTTAGAAATTTAAATTTGATTCTGATTTGGTTAATTGTTGATGTTTTCCATTCAATTAGATCAAAAATATGTGTGTATCTTTATGGGTTTTGAATTTTTATCATCATTGTATTTAGGATATTGAGGTGATTATTGTCAAACAAAATCGTTTTTTTTTTGATATTCAGGAAAAGCAAAATCAATTGTTGTAACTCGTTTGATTTGATCATTTGATTCCAAGGATATTGACAAAACATTTCTGAGGAAAAAAATAGAGAAAAAAATATCAATCAGTTATCGTAATTAAACAATAGTATAACAATTAAGGTGAAAGTCAATACCAACCATTGTATCTCTTTGCATTTTATCATAACAAGATTCCCTTTTCTTTGATGATTTAATTAGCAAACATTTATCCACAATATGACCATGATTGAGACCTTTACCTTCCCGAATACACACGACAAACTAATTAAAAAAAAAAAAGAGTAATTAACAATCAAATGGAATAGAAATCACAATTTATACCAACCTCTCGAAGAGTAATATCTTTAGTACAAACTGCTTTTCTCATCTTGGTGTAAGAAGTTTCAAAATCATCGGATGGAAATGATTTCTCAACACAATCCCGAATCTCAGTTGATTTCTATAAACAAAAGCAAAAGAAAAACCATAAATCATAAAAAAAAACCAGCAAATTAATATAAATAAATAAAAGTGAACAATCAAGTAACCACAATTTCCACCATTAAACAAAAGTAAAACAAAGAAACACTGAAGCTCCTCGAGACCCACAAATTAAACCCAAATAAATTGTGATAAAACAGTTAATTGACAAGAAAGATCATAAAAATGAACAACACAATTAACGATGTAAATTGTGAAAAATGTACTTACCACATTTGTAGGCTTAAAGATACACTCAAAAATTTGATGATTCTGTTCATCGAGAAGATAATTATCCAAATTACAATATTTCTGTTTAATCATCGGATTTAATCCTCCAGATTTACCGAATTTCTCATCACGAGCATAAGCTTTTTTCGATGTAACACAATTAATTAAAAGAATTAAATTAATTAACAAATAAACGGAAAAAAAGGAAGACCAAAAGTAACGAGACGAATTCATGTTAACACTTGGGAAGATTAAAAGAGAATAGAATAATTTGTTACAAAAAGAATAGAACAAAAAAGATAAACAAAGAGAATTGGAGGGAATCGTTTGGTCAATTGTTCTCTCGCTCTCCTCTTGTTAACATGTAGAAATGTAACAATTTTGATTAGATTAATTTTCTCTTTTTTCACTAATATCATCAATTAAAGTTCGTAATCCATTAATCAACGTGAAATTGTCACCAGCAATAGTAATTAACTCGTAATGTGATTGTAATCAACAAGTACCAAAAGGATAAGTGATTTTTTTTTGGTTAACCTTTTGGATTGTGTTAACATAACATTTATATGTTACCACCTCTTTTAATCACCACCCACCATTTTATAAATGAGAGACAATTGTTATTTTGTTGATCATCATCATCGTTAGTGATTTAAATTGTTTGGTAGGTTGAATAACCACAATTAGATTAATTGTGAACAATTTATATTCTCTTTTTCGCATGTCTCTCTTTTTTTGTTGTTTATCTTCCAACCAAACATATTACACTTTTTGGAACTGATCTTGTTAGACTATGAGATGTGCTCCAATTAATCCAAAGACTTTATTCTTCTTATTTTATTATTTTTATTCTTTTCTCTCTTATTATGTTCATTTTTCTTCTTTTTTCTTCTTCAGGAATCGTTCCTTTAAATTCATCTATATTTCCATCAATTATATGGTTGGTAAAATTATAGTGGACAAGGTCAAGTTTATATGGAGTATTGTTGTTGTTGTTGGAGTTTCTCTTTTCTTGGCTCATCGTATATGTTTTTTGCTCTCATCAATTGCATGATTATTGGTAATTTAACTTTGATTTTGATTAACTTGATTTTTGAGAATATTCAATTTTCTGATTCTTTTTTACTTCTTTCATTGTACTTTTTCAGTTTAAATTCTCATTCGATCAGATTCAATGGAGCGAGAGAAAAAAATATTCGACCCACATTTTCTCTGTTTATCTTTGGTTCATTGATTTTCTTTCTCTTTCTTGGACTCGAAATTCTCCTCCAATCGTCATCATTTTATCCAAATTTAATCATGAAAGCCTTTAATACAGTAATCTTCAGGTGTGTTCTCTTAATTAACTAAAAGTTGAAAGTTAATTGATCGAGAAGAGAAAACAAAAGAGCCAAAATTAAATCAAATTGAAGTTCAAACATATCGACAACAAGAACGAAAAAAATTAGCAACTAATGAAAATTTCTTTCTCTCTCTCAAATGGTTGGTTAACAAGACTAAATCTGAAAGTTAACAAATTGTTTAATCGCTTCTTAATTGCTTGTTGACATTTCTACAAACTTTTTTTTTACGTTTCTCCTTCGTATTGAATTAACTTTCTCTCTCTCTCTTCTTCTACTCTCCCTTTAAGAAGAAAACGAAAGTTATTAACTATCAACAATCAAAATGAACCAACCAAATGAAGAGAAATTCCATCAAAAAAACTCAACAAATTGTTTATTCTCATCAAATTAACTAAATCAACGTGAAGAAAAAAAATTAAATCCAATAATCTTTTTCTCATTCACATCTTAACATAATCACGATTACACATGACATGAAATAGAAACTAAGAAATTTCAATATTCATCTCCTTCTAAGCTCAACAATTAATCAATCTATTCAAATACTCTAATTTACTAACTACTAATTATTAATCACAGATAATCACTTAATTGTCAATCAATTTTGGAAAAAAAGACAAATGTAAGTTAGATGACAATAGATGGCGTAACTTTCCATGTAAACACAAAAAGCTTATTGAGTTGAGTTTTTTTCTTGTCTCTTGTTTTTTTTTCAAATCTCTTTCTCTCCACAATTAACAATTATTAATCAAACTCTATTTATGATTTAAACTATTAGTTAATCTTGTTAATAATCTAAGTATGGCCTCAATCGAGAAGCTGGTTAAATCATTGGAAGCTTTGAAAGTACTCCAAGCATCAATTGACAAACCTGAAGAACCGTTGATATCAACAAAATTTATGTAAGTATATTTGTTATATGATAAACATTGTTGATTCTGTTTTATTTTGGTATTGATATTTTATTTTACCTTCATTTATGATGATGACTATGCTTAACAATCAATTCAACCTCTTATTACGTTAATTTTTGGCAATACCTTTCTCAGAGAGAGAGAGAGGGAGAGAAAACAATTTGCTTGCATAATCAACCAACCTAATAATCGGATTGAATTGATAATTAAACCTGGAAAAGATCATTATTATTGTTTTATTATCAATCTTTCTAATTGATAGTTTTTATTTTTATTTTCTATTCAACAGCAAGAAGGAAGCGTCTATCAGTAAGAAGGAGAAAATCTCTCACTGTATCAACATTGCGGATATAATATGTTGCTCTCAATTAAGGTATTGTCTTATCTTCTTGTGATATCTTACAGACGAAATTTAATTTCCTCTAAACGATTCCATGAAACTTGCAATTAGATCAATACCTGTACCGTTTATTTCACTGACAATTGGTTTATATTATTATCATGCTTATAATATTGCAATGATTGATGAAATTTAGCTTATATTTGACATTGAATATTGGTTACTAACTATCATACGAAATCTAATATCTTCTAATTCATTTGATGATTTATTTTATCTAATTATATCCACCCTGTTATTGTTTTTCTCTCATTAGGAGTATGGAGGATTTTCAAAAATTTTTAGGAATTGCAATTGAAACCATGTTGGCTTGTTGCGATGATACTGATGCTGATGTCCGTTCCAATGCCGGTGAATGTTTAAATAGGACCATTAAATCAAATATCGATTGTCACCTTAATCGGATTCATGTTGAATTATACAAAGAATTGAAGAAAAATGGTTCAAGTCGAAGTATTCGTGCAGCTCTAACCCGTTTCGCTGAACTTGCTTATCTTCTTAAACCGGCCAAATGTCGTCCTTATTTGGTACAATTAATTCCAGTATTAGAAAAGATTAGTGCACGAACGGGAGAGGATAATATTCAAGAGACAATCACCTTAGCAATGAAAAAGTTAATGCCAGTCTTGGGTCGATATGCAACCGAAAATGAGATCTTACGTCTTCTTAATTGTTTCCTGTCCAATTTAAGTTATTCTCTGGCCTCTGTTCGTCGAACTGCTGCAATATCATTAACTTCGATATGTCAACATTCAAAGAAACCACCTTACTTTTATTCTTGGCTAATTAACAATCTTCTTAAATTATTTCACTCCAATCAAAACAAACTTAATCTTAGTCACAGTCAACTTTTAGAGACAAACAATAACCTTCTCTCTGGAATATTTCAATGTCTTAAAAATTTATTTCCATTGTTAAACAACATTCCAGCTGATGAGGAGAACCAAAGTTTAGTGATTACACTTAAACAGAAACAAGTTTACGAGAAACAAATGATCAATTTGAAAGACAATCTACTTCAAATGTACGAATTATTGTTACACAGTTTACGATATTCATCTGATAATGGTGTCATTGTCTCGGCTCTTGAAGCTTTACTACAACTTTTACGTTCACCTCCCAAATTGATTCTCAATAATTTACTAAGTATTAATGGAGTTGGTCAATCTCGTCTAAATGATTCTGGAATCACGGCTTCAATACCATCATCACCTTCAATGTCAGTCCGTCGGTTAAAGGAAGGATCTTCAATCGGTGGTTCAACTGATAATGTCGCCTCATTGGAAGAAGATGAAGATATTTTAATTGGATCATTTTCTCAAGACACAAGGAACACAAACACTTTGAACCTCAACATGCGAACTGATTCAGGTGAAATTTTCCGTCCGGAATCTAGTCTTAGTGAACCAGATGAAAATGTTTACGATCAATCAACAACCAATAATAGTATGGAAGGAAAAGATTTCCAATCATTTGATGAGAAAAGTTCACTTTCATATTCACCAAGAATTCTGCCAATGATTTTAAATCATCGTCATTCTCAACAAAGCAGAGAGGAGGATCAACCAAATGAAGTACCATTATCACCAGCACCATCGTTACCAAGTTGCTGGGATTCTGATATGATATATCAGGTAAACGCCAGTAATAAACAACAAACAAGATTTATTGTTTTCTATTTAGTTCAAATATCTAATCATCAATTTTTTCCCCATTCATTAGATTGAAAATATTGGCGATTTTACTTCAGAAGACACAATCCCATTAGAATATTGTACTCGCTTGATTTGCGCCAAATTTTTGCTCAATAGCACAAAAAACGGTCTTATTCCTGATAAAACTGTACGAATAAGTGTCAAGTCTCTTGCCCTTAGTTGTTTAGCACCAATCGTACAACTTTATCCAAAAGCGTTTCTCCTCGATCTTCAATTGTATCGACACCCACCAGGTAATAAGACTCAAGAATTTGCACCAGTAGAGTTTTTTTTGATGATTCTTATTGTAGATAAATTCATTCTAATCAGATTTTTTAAAATAATTATTGATTGATTATCATTTTTTCAGATTCTCCTCAAAAAATTTGGGATATTACTCTTTACTCATCTCACCCTGATCCTCATCTACGAAGTCAACTCTCTCTTGTGATATCAACTTTTATCAAACACGTTCTCGAACTACCTTTAAGTTTCGATGAATTTATCAGTGTTAATTGTGCTCCATCGGATATTAACGATGTTCCAAGTTTAGAAAATTTAATCATGAAGCACATCTACCCGATACTTTATGAATCTGGAAATACCTCATCCAGCATTAGAAATGCTCTTCAATCATTCCAGATTTGTCTTCCGGTTCTAATAAAATCCAAAGAAAACATTACCAATATTTTACCCAAGGTTTTAAATCGTCTTATTTTATTAAAAGATCATAATTATTGGCTTGTTAAAGTGAGTAAATTATTAACCGATCAATCTAATTGTCTATCTAATTTTCTTGTTACTTTTTCTCCTTTTGTTTCCATAGGCTGGTCTTCTCGAGCTATTATCCAATTTACCTTATACAGAGATATTTTATCTAGAAAAACGTTTATCATTAGCCAAGAATTTTAATTCGAAAACAAAATTCCAAGATATCGTCATTGACGAAGTATTTTTACCTCTTCTATCAGATGAAGATTATCGTATTCGTAGTTCAGCTTCTTCTTATCTTGTTGGGTAAGTTGAACTTTTTATTTGTTTTCTCGTTATATTGGATAGTTAATTTTACTAATCACCTTTTTCCTTTCTTTATTTTAATTCAATTTCTAGACTAGTCAAGAATATGTTTACCTGTTCTAATCAAAATAACGGTGACCCTGTGATAGGAACCACTCAGAATCTTGCTGAATCATATATAAGCTTTTTCTCAAGTTCATCAATGTCAATTCTTCCGATACGTGAATCTTTTCCAATCAAATTGCTCTCAAATGAATTTGATTTTATTCCACCTTTTGTTGATAAAAAGGATTCCATTGTTTACAATGTTTCCATTGAATCAAATTTAAAGTGTATCGTTGATAAACTGATAACCAATCTAACCAACAATTCTGCCTCTAAAGCGACAATTTTTGGCTGTTTTCAGAGTCTCTGTGAGCTTAGTGAGGAATATCTGGTCACTAAATTTCCAAAAGCCTGGGGATGTAAATCAGATGAAAATTCTGGTATCATTTCTCTTCTCAAATATTTATTATATCTACTTTCCAGTTATCCACCTTTGGTCAACGATCTCATTGCTCACCAATGTCTAATCACTTTAACAGGAAATCTTATCTCTGGTCTTTCATATCAAATAATTAGTCAAAGTGAATATGTTGTAACAAGTGATCATGGAATCGGTAGCAGTGGAGGAAGTGGAGTAATTAATGAAACAGAATCTGAATGGGGTGTCTTGGGTAAAGAAGCTCCTCTCTTGGAACCACTTTTATCTCAAGCTACTCAGCACTCGATTAAATTGTTGGCAATTTTTGGCTCTGTTTACGATGAAACCAATAGTCTAATCAATACACCAACCACCAATTCAGTTGTAACCAAACCACAAATGATCTCAACCCTGTCCAGTGCCACTTTAAGTCCACTGAGAAAGAAAAGTGCTAAACCAGATTCTGATAAAAGTGAATTACGTAAAAGTGGAATTGAAAAAGATCGTGTTAAAGCAGTTCAAAGGCAAATCAGTATAACCACCGATCCACTTACTTGGAGAATCTATGAGATTATGAAAAGTACTTATCATTCATCTAAAATAACCATGGATATGGGCGAAAGTAAGTTAGGTCCATTATTGGAATCAATTCTTACTCTACTTTCTCAGCTGATGGAGATTGGATCTTTTCGTCACTTTGTCCGTTTTTCTGAGGATATTTTAGATTATTTGAAAATTGTGATCGTTCATGAACCTCATGCTTCAGTTAAATGTGTCCATCAATTGTTCAAGTGTCTATTTGGATTGAACTTTGTCAATCTGATTGTACAAAATCGCGACGGTGGTGATAAGAATGATCTGCCAACCAAAGGATCACTTTCTGGTAGTGGTGGGATTACAGGTCTCGGTGGTAGTAGTGATTCTGGTGGGATAATTGGAAGTGGACATCAACCAATGGACTATTCAAGCTGCTCTTTTCCTTTACCCTCTTCATCTTCGGGACTTTACCAAGCGGTCATTGCTCGACCTTATTCCAACTTTTCAGATTACACCTCATCTTATGCTCCATCACTCAATTCTTACACTTCCTCACCAAGCTCGATTCCAACTTCTGTCATGACCTCCTCATCTTTGAACTTTCCATCTGAAGATCCCGACCTTTGGCATTGTTACTTTCGAAAGGCTATCGAGAAGCAAGTCTCTTATGTCCTCGATAGAAACTCAGCTCTTAGTCTTTCATCAACCCAATCAACGGGAATTCCCCGAGTAACCTTAACATCACATCTTCGATTATTTGAACCGATTGTTGTTAAATCCCTTCGTCTTTACACAATGACATCTAATCTTGATCTTCAATATGAAATTTTGTCATTTATTTGTCAGCTAATTAAATTACGGGTTGATTATAATCTTCTTGATTCAGATGCCATTTTCCTTGGTTTTGTTAGGAAACAATTTGAATTTATCGAAAATGGTTTACTCGGACCTTGTGATCGACTAATTGGAATTATTTTCAATTTTCTTATCCTTCTCTCATATCCTAATCCAACACAAGCAACTCTTCAAACTAGTAAGGTTAATGTAATCACAGTTCCCAAAATAATTCAAATGTGTGATGACCTGATGGCATCTGATCAACCGCCCGCTGCCTACGCTTTACCCGCTTTGAGACAAATTGTTGAAGATCTAATGTTATACCGATTACCCACCAAAGTCGAATCAGCAAAAGAACTTGATGCTCAACGAGAAGTGGCCATTGCCGCTCTTTTAAAGCTTTCCCATCATCGTCAAAGTCTTTACCTGCTCAATATTATTGTCCATCAATCTCGAAAAGAGGGTGAAGACAAATGGAGAAAAATATCTCGACAAATTATCGATGTACTACTTCCCCTTTTAACTCGACAATCTCTTTATATTGAATCTTATCCCGATCTTGAGATTGTCCATCATCTCTTTGAATCTGTTTCCCCGGCGGTTTATAGACCAGTTGATTATCTTCTCAAAGCACTTTTTACTCCACCCGACCCCAAGTTTCTCGAAGATCATCATATCTTTCAACGTTGGATTTCATCTGTTCTAGTCATCATTCGTGTCTTGATAATCCATGCAAAAGAGGAGATTGTCCTTGCCCGTTTAGATGATCTTTTACCTTCGTCAACTTTTTTCAATCTCAAGTGGATTAGAGATGATTCATTAATGTCAGATGAAACTTTTGATCCTTCTAATTCAACTTCACCTGAAAATGCTTCCATCACCTTGATTGCCGAGTTTATGTTCAATGTAGTTCGAGTTTGTGCTGAAACTTTGATCCATTATCGTGAATCAACGAGCCCACTTTTAAGAAATCGATCAACTTTTCTTGTTGAACAGATTTCGTGTTTCTTACTTTACATGACTCACATGTTCCAATCAGGGTCTTATCGTCGAGTTGCAAAACGATCATCAGAATTATTGAAAGAAATGTTATCTCGTAATTCAATCCTCGGCTCAATCAATTCTGCTTTCAGTAGAATTGAATCTCATTTTCCAACTATCATGTTCCAATGGTGTAACATTCTCATGTTACTTGGTTTTGATGATCATGGAACTCACCGTTTCTGGTACAAGCTAATTAAAGGTTTTGAACAAAAGAAACACGATCCAGCCTCTCTCGATGTCTCACTAAAAGACGACTCTCGATCATCAAATGAAGAATCAACCAACGAATCAAGTGTTGATAATCAGAATCAATTCCTCATTGGCCAATATCCATCGTTGAACATTGAAATTATCCGAAGATCAGCTCTTATCTTACTATGTGACTTTGTTTGTGAAAATATGAATGATGTTGAACAATTAACTTGGCTAATTATCAATAACATCTATGAAATAATTCGTTGGTCCTATGAACTTCCAATTCGTGATTTTATTCACGCTGTTCATCGGAATCAAGCTTCTTCAGGTCTTTTTCTTCAAGCGGTCGCCGCTCGATGTGAAAACTTTCGAGAACCCGTTTTCCTCAATCGTCTCCTTATTTGTATCGAGTTGTCCCACGAGACTCAATCAGGCTCTCTGGTATCTCTTATTGTGGAGAAAATTTTATCCAATCCCCAAACTGAGGCCTATCTGTCCATCCGAATGACCGCCAAACAAATTGCCATCAATAAAATTAAATTTCTCTGTAAAATTGATCCACTGGACGACGCACTGTTACAATTATCAGCTGATGACACGGATAAGATTCTCCATTCGATTGATGCACGAAAATATCGTGATCTTGTTGATTTATTACGAAATTATCGTAGATTAATTTCACCTTCTACCGATGTAAAATCCACTGACCATCCACTTAATGATGATAACGAAGCGACTTCATCATTCACTACAATGGAACTGAATCGTTCAAAAGATTGGTTCCTTTCGTTTTTCCCGAATTGTTATCAATTCTCAACAGTTGACTGGATGGAATTGGCAACTCTTCTAAACAAATGCTCACCTGAAGAATTACATAGTATTTTTGGTCACAAAATCTATGGGCTGACCATTTTATCTCATTGTTTGGTCACTGCAACCAAATTGACTCTTTTCAATGAAGATCCAAATTCTGAACCACAACCATTGAAAGGCAACACCCTTCTTAAAGCGGCTATGGCCTCATCTCAACAACACTTGTCCAAAATTTCATCTCATCTTCCATCATCTCATTCGCCTTTCTCTTCGCCGGGTGAAATGTACACCGCTCGAGATATGAAACATCGAGATTCTTTGGTGGAATTGTTTAGTCAGAAATTTTTCAAAGATCATCTTGTTTCTTTAGTTCCAGTTTTCAATGCTTTCGCTTGTTATGCTGATGAATCTCGATGCTTTGATAATAAACTTGAACCTCGAGAATTGATTCTAAGAATCGGTGTTCTCTACTCTGAGATTCTCTATTTTGATCTTGAATCTTCTGATTACAGTAACATCAGTTCTTATATTAACCTGTTGCACGATCTAACCAAACGTTCATCTTTCATTGGTCTACTTTCTGAAACGAAAAATGTTTCACTTCTTTGCTCTATCATATCAGCGGTTCATTTAACGGTAAAACTTAGTTTCGGCGATTTACCTGAAATATCACTTCGAAAATCTTTCCAAGAGAAAGAAAATCTAACCAAACAAGAGCGATCTGATTATCGTCACTTGGTTAAAGCCTGTGATCGTATTGTCGAGCTTATGATGTTTCTTAAATTAAGTGAATCCAATACTTCATATGGAAAAATTTGTTCATTTACTTTTAAATTGCCTCTCAGTTTGTTAAAGAAAATTAAGCGAATCATCATTTGCCTCTCTCGTATACCTTGTATCAATTCAGTGGTCATGATACCTCCGTCCATTTGGCAACATGATCTTTGGTCACCCGAGTTTACTGGTCACTTTGGAACTGTTTGTTCAACCGTCCCATCAGATTATTTACGTGATAAAGACATTTTGAAACAATTGATTGACCGAATCGCCTCACTTGGTTGGATCAATCGAATTCAATTTGAGGAATTGTGGATGTCACTTTTAGGTGTTATTTCACCAATTCAAGATTCCGATGAAACTTTTGAAGATGCTCAAGATAAACTACTAATTGCTACCATAGGAATCGATGGAATTACAACTTTACTCTTACAAGCTTTAAGGTATCCAGTTCCCGGAAATCCGTTGAAATGTTTATACTCATTCAATCCTTCACGAACTGCAGCTTTCATGCATACCAAGTTTGGTGAAAAATTAACACAATTAAAATACATTCTTCCGGGAATTCATGAATCACCTGAAGAATCTGAAGTTGATGATTGTACTACAACATATTCAATCAACTCTAAACGCCTTTTCTCTGTTGATTATCTTCGTAAACAAATCGGAATCATATCGTCAACTGAACTTACCCCACCAACTTCATCTGGTTCATCATCGGCATCCTCTTCAACCGTTCAATCGCCCACCTCTCAGGGAGCCCCTGATCCTTATACACCTCGAACACCCGAGAATATTACTCTTAAAGAAAATACCGAGATTGATCTTTCCTCATGTATTCACTTTCTTTTTGAACTTTATGGTCAACTGATTACTACCCATATATCACGATCTCCGTTAATCATTGAACTTTGTCGGTCAATCGCTTCACTGATGGACCTTTTCTTTGAGAAGTCACAATATGAGTGGGTTCTTAACATTTTCCTCGATCTATTCCGTCTTTCAACAACCAATGAAGATGACATGGTTACCCAGTATTTAGCCTTTGGTGTCACTCGATCAGCCGCCATTCTCTCAATTGAAAACGACCAACTGATTGAAAAGTGTAAAAAGTGCGTTGAATCAAGTTTGAAAAGTTTACTTCTACCAACAAGGATTAACACTCTTTATGGTGTTTGGTATCTGTTAGAAAAGAAAAATACTCTTCCCGGTGGGAAAGAGACGCAATTCTTACCCTGCGTCTCCGAATATCTAATTAAACATCTTGGGGATGAAAATTTGTAAGTATTTTTCACATCAAGTTCGAAAAGAACTAATTGTTTTTCCATTCTCAATTCCAGGCCAAGTAGTCACAATGAGGAACATGTTATCATCATGTGGGAATTGTCTTTCCATCTGATTGAAACTTTTGTCGATTCATTTGCTGAAAATGATTTCGCTCAGAAAATATTCTTATTAAGCTTGAAAACAATTAGCAGTCCAAGTAATAATGATCGAGTCTATGGAACCGTTTGCAATGGATTAATGAGACTATTAGTTTGTGAAATTTTCAGTATCAAAGATGCTGAAGCAATTGTAAGGATCTCAACGGAGAAACTTAAATCACCCAAATTACCAGCAAGCGAATCAATTTTTTCACTTCGACTTATGGTAACATCGATTTACATATGTAAGTTGTTTTCTTTTAATTCTCTATTCATTTCTCTATCTCCTAATCCATCATTTCGTCTCTTTAATTTCTTCATTATAGATGGATTATCATTCGCAAGTGAAACTACTTTATCTTCTTCACAGTCAACTCAATCATCTGCAACAATTAACTCTAATTCTGTTGGTATTCTAAATTCAAATGATAATAATGAAGATTTACTTTTCGCGATGGAACGGGTTAGACTTATTTTCGATCGGCTTAAAATATGTAATAAGAAAGAAGCCGAATTAATTGCTTCCATTATTCCTCAAATTCTGTGTGATTTCCTTCCGACTCAAGAGATACTCAATAAGATTATTGGTGAATTTTTATCTAATCAGACAATTTATCCTCAACACATGGCTACAATTATTTACAAGGTAAATTTAATCACTCAAATCAAACGGATTAACTAATCAATCAGTTTACTTTTCTTAGGTTTTCAAAATTTTAAGACAACAATCTGAAAGTTCAATGATTCAGGAATGGGTTTTGTTATCATTATCAAGTTTTACTCAAATTCAACCAATTTCATCAGCAATTTGGTCTTTATCATGTTTCTTGGCAAGTGCAGCATCAAATGTTTGGGTTAGAAGCTTGTAAGTTTAATAGCAATTAGTTAATTTCTGGTTTTCTTAAATCAATTCATTTTAATTTCAATTTTTTTCTCTTTTTCATTTCATAGATTTTATTGTCTTGTCGCCCGAGGGAATGGACTTTATGAAGCCAAAGACGAAGATATTTTTTACCTTTGTTGTTGTAATTTTTACGATGAGGTAAATTAGATTCTATTCAAGTTGTTAACTTAATCTAATTTTAATTGTGATCTTTTTCTTAATTGTACAATAGCTCACTAAGGATCATCAAAAGGAATCGTTCATATCAATTTTTGAAGATGTCACAAAATTGGATTCACCTTACAGCAAATTATTAACTTTCCTGAAGAAATGATTGGATTGATGGTCGAAAAAATTAAATAAGATAATTTAACAATCAACAAATTTTTATATATATAATTAGTTAATTGAATTAATTTTTGGGAGTATTTATTTTTTTCTGATTCTCCAATTATTGATTAAGGAGGGAAAATCCCACAACTTAATCCGCTCAATATTATTAATCATCAATAATTTTTTTCTTGCTTAATTGTCACATTATCATCCGTTTCATCATCATCATAATTATCAAGCCTCTAGAATTGTTAATTAATTGTTATTATTAAGATAAATCTGTATTATTAACGTTTAAATACTGTAGTGTTTACAGTTTTTGGTAAATTTTGTAGCAATTAAGAAAATTAGATTAAATAATTTAAACGAAGTTCAGTTTTCTTTTATTTCAAATGCGATTTGAGAGTAACAGAAACTAATTGAACATTTCGATTGATTAACAAAAGATGAATTTAAATGATTAGTTTTGCAGAGAATAAGTGATTAAGGAAATTGACACAAACATGAGGCAATTGTCAGAAATGATGAATTTGCGAAAAATTGTTGATTTTAATAATTTCCTTTTAAGTTTTGTTGTCAATTAAATGTGAATACAATTTTATTAATGTTAAAATTAGATAGTTAATAATTAATTGAGAAAATAATAATTGCGTGAATAAATTGAATTCGTGTGAATTTGAATTTAAAGGAAGTGTCCAAATAAAACGAGTGCTAATAAGTGACAATTAAATGAAGTAAAGAATATTTTTAAAGTTTTCGTTAACGTTGATTGCTCTGTTAATCTCAGCGTTCATTTCTTCGTCGGTCCATTGACGGAGTTTACAAATTTCTCTGTAATGAACTTTTCCACGAGCTGCAGCATGATGAGCATAACGAGCTGGGGCAGGATCGGCGATTGACTTAGTAGCTCGAGCGAACAGGTAACAAAGATAATAAGTGGCCATTTGGAGATCATCAGCCTGTGCAGAGCTTGAATTCCAAAGTACAGTGTATTTTCCTGGACGAGCAGTTCCAAGAAATGAATTTTGACTACACAAATAAAAGTCAAACCATTTGAAGTGACAAACATTAGTGTCGATAACTGATCCTGGTAACATATTTCCATTTCTTGTACCTTCTCTTGGATCAACTGGGAAGAAACGAGCGTTGTGTCTCTTTTGAACGATAATGTAGGTCAATTTAGGAGGATTGGGATACTCTTTAAGACGTTTGTGGAGAGGAAGAATTTCACTTCCCATAACATGGGCGAATTGTCCTTCAGAAACACCGTCGCGATAGACGATAATATGTTCCGGGTAAAAACCACGAGAAGCTTTGAACTTGTCGATGATTGGTCCGATCATACTATGAACTTGACTAGTTCATCTCTTTCATGATTAGCGAAAATTTCAGTTCGATATTTACTGAACTCTTTATCAATCGAACCTACAACGGCAGCGATCGATCGAGCATTTTCACCAGGAGATGGATGATTGACATCAATTCCGACGACCATTGTCTTATCATTCAAAATTGAACATCGAGTGGTTTCGCTCAGCTTCAAATTGGCTCCACCGATTTTAACGTTAATTTTGAGCAATAAATTGCACAGATAAGCAGTATCAAAAAGTTTATGTCTACCATTTATATTAGTACGATGATCGTAGTGTTTCTCCAAAACTACTTGAGTCGGGACACCGAGACATTGATCACCAAGGTGTTTTACAGCACTATAATATTCAACGTTTTCTTCCATAATAATCACGATTAACTGGAGGTTTTTAGTCTTACAAAATTTGAAGAAACTTTCAAGTTCGTTGATTTGAACAACTTTAAAAGGATTGGATGGAGGATGGATTTTCATCCCAAGCATAGTTCCTTTTTCGTGTAAAAGTTTAGCAAATTTATTGGCGACTTGACCATCAATTTTCCGACGGACTAATCCAATCAGAGCCCAACTTTTCAATTCCACAGTTGACAAGAATCTTCGCATTGTCTTATCTTCTTTTGCCATATTCCAATCTCCTAGACGAGGTCCAAAGTTTGGATCATTAGCATAAGTAAGTTTTGGAGCTGGAATGACACGACTCTCGACGGTGACTCGTTCGGGATTCAATTGAATATCAAAATCATAATCGTTTAATTTTTTCGAAACATAATTAGCGATTTGGCCGGTTTCAATACTTCTATCAGCTGGTTTCTGGGTGGTTGTGTGTGAACTCACGATTCTGATTAGTTCATCACGAAGTTTCCGTTGATTACGCTGATTGGGTAAAAGGGAACACAATTCAACAGGAATGTAGTTATTTGAACCATAAACAATGCATGGTAAATGTGGATAATCAAGATGGATTGCATATTGTTGTCGGAAATAATCAGCCACATAGACCTTTGTATTTCCATCTTTAAAGCAAAGCTCTGAACATGATTTTTCAGTGAAAGATTTGATCGTGTGAACACATGGGTAACCACGATATTTTGTTTCAATTCGAAGGAGAGTAAGCTCTTCGAGAGCATGTTTTGTATAAGCGTTTATCTTAATTTCGTTAGGAGATCCAACCTGTAAGATTTCACACATTGACTTTATTAGAGGACCTGCTTTGTAAAGAACAGCAGTAGCTCGGTCAATATTTAACATTGGACCACCTTGACAAAGTTGAGCTGATTGATGATAACCAAAGGCCATTTCGAATCCTGTTGGTCTTCCATTTCGCCCTTCTAACATTTCTATTCGCGGTTTTCTTGCAGCTGAGAAGAAAATTTTGGAGCCATAGATAATATCATTTTGGAAAGAGTAAGTTTTACAAATAATGTCGACCACTTGTAGAATAGCTCGATCATGGGTAATCTGAGCCTCCTTAGAATCTGCATTGAGACTCAAACGAACTCGCACTGTTGGTTTAATTCTAATCAGGTAACTCTGGCTGTAATTCGGATTATTCTCACGAGGTTCGTTGATTGAGAAAGTGAAGATTCTTCCTTCTTTCGCGACATTAGGAAGAGGTTTACTTGTTATAAGGATTCGATCGTTGTCGTAAGCATAAGTTACTCCAACAAAAATCTCTTTACCCGTAGTATTAACAAACTGTGCGAGAAGAGTTTGATTCAGCTTTTTGGTGATTCGCTTGAATTTTCTGCCGACCTCTTGTTCTTTTTTATCAGCGGATGTTTGATCTGGTTTTAGAAAAGCGACATCATATTGGTAGACAGGGTTTCCACCCAATTTTAATCTAAAGAAGTTGGAGTAAAGCTTTATTTTGTTACCCTTTGTTCCGTTAGGAAATTGTGGCCTTAGACAAAGAGGGGGTGGTGGGTTCTTCAAACTGAGACCAGTGAGTTTCTCAAATTCAGCAAAAGAATCTTCAGCACTGTGCTTGAGACGTTGAGATTGAACCTTTCTCTTCAATTCAGCCTCTTCCAATTCAAATGTTTTGGCGATAAAATCCTCAGCTTTGGCTTCTTTTGCCTGTGGGGGCTTTTTACTTTCACTTTTCATAGCTGGGGCAGCAGCAACTCCAATACTTAATTGTCCAATTTGTTCAGGTAAATCACCACTTTCTATTATATGCCCACCACCAACATGAGCTGATGATGTTGATGATCCAGATGGTTGGTTTATACCACCTTTACCTTTTCCATCTCCTTTTTTAGTTTTCTTGGTTTTTTTACCTTGATTACTTTTCTCTTCAGCAATGGGAGTTTCCGTATCACTCGTCATGTTGATTGATTGAACACAATGTAGAAAATAAAATAAAATAAAACCAGATTAAAACAATTAAGAAGATCGCTTGTCACAAATAACAGGTCTTTGTCTTGGGTCAATGAGTAGCGAGGGAAAATAAAAACGAACAATAATCTCAAAGGATATCTTATTCTTCAAAAAGAATTAACTGATTACGAAGATGAAGTAGATGAAATTGACCAATTAAAAGAAAAGAAAATACTCAAAACAATTAGAGATCGTCGATTAAAACATCTAAAAAAAGACGCAGTTAAAGAGTAAAAGACAAGAATAATAAATTCTATTCTAAATAATCTCCTTATAAAGACTCTTCAAGTCGAGTCGAAATTTTCGGCTGAGTCGAAGTCAATTTTTCTCTTTTCAACTTATCCGATCTCCTCCTTTTCTCTTAACACTTTATTATAAAGTCTTTCTTTTTTCTTCTTAATCTCCTTTATCTAAAGAGTTTGATAACAAATAAGAAAAACAATTTCCTGAAAAAAAACGATTCTTTAATCAATCAGCCGAAATCTGGAACCAATAAAAATAAACGAATTCGGTTAAACAACCGTAACCGGATTTCTCACCTTTTAGACAGAGAAAAAGAAAAATAGACAGAGAAAAACGTTAGAAAAAAGCGATTTCGGTTATTTGGTTTCGGCGAATTTTTTTCCGATTAAAAAAATTTTCGAAATTTTTTCTTAATCTTTTAATTAGAATTTCATTTTTTTTCTCTCTCTTATTCAAAGAAACTTTATATCCAATTAAGATCCGTTTTTCTATTCTCACGTCCCTTAAAACTCTTTGGTGATTAATTTTTAATTGTTGATCTAAAAGATGATTAGTTAAAATGGTCTATAAGCTAATCACTAATTTAGTTGATTTGATCAGAAATTCAAATAAAAGGAAATAAAGAAAAGATTAGTTTCCTTTATGGTGGAAACAAATTAATTAGTTAAAGTTCATTTGGATAAAGATAATCAACAATTAGATTTTGCTTATCACTCATAGAATATGATTAATTATATTGATTGTCTTTTGAAATTCTCAACAACTCTGATCATTGGCTTTTGATGCACTCGAAAGTTAAATCTCTTAGTAATTACATCTTCCATGTTGATTATCAGCTAATTAGATCACAAGTTTAATCAAATCTGGATCATCCAGTTATCTTGCTTAGTTTTAATTAGAAAACAGTTAAACTTGTGATCAATTGGAATCATCTTCTTGTCCTTTTTTTTATATTATCCGGACACAATTAAACTGTTACCACATTAGGGTTAATATATAATTCCAATTATAAATTAACTGATGATCATTGGAAATTAAATGATCAACAATTAGGTTGAAGTAACATTGGTAAAGTTATTGTTGATTCAATAGTTTCGTCTTCCCTTAATTTCCGTTTTCAATAATTTCTTCATTTATAATGATCGATATCAAGCAATTTGTTTGATGATGAAAGTAATTTCGTAATTGTGAATATAAATCACTTCGAAAATGTTATCGAGAAAATTAATCACAATTACTCGAATTTTTAACGAGAATTACTTAATGAGCACTGAAAAGCGGTTTGTCTTCGTAATTTATCCTTCGCATCTACAATTAAATCAACTTAATTGCAATCAAACTTTTCTTAAATCTTGTGATGCTTATAATTGAATCGTTATTTTCATTACATTGTATAATTATTATTCTGATGATGAGTGAATTTTAAGTTGAGTGAGTCTATGGAGCTGAGAGAGTGGATCAAACCTCCGCCTGTTCAGAAATTGCTTAGAAAGACCCGAGGCCAAAATTGAAGAGAGAGTGAGAGAGAGAGAGAGCAAGTGAGTTGGGTTGTGTAAGACCAAAGGAGAGAAAGAGGGAGAAAGAGAGAGAAAAATATTTGGAGTGAGATGGAAAAGTTGTTGACTCGCTAATAAAGAAAAAGAGAGAGAGAAAATCATTTATTTTCCACCAAATTAAATGATTCTCTCCAAATGAACATGATTATTAGCTGACATTGAATTCTAATTGAAACAATTTAATCAACACAAAGAGTTTGACAAAAAGTTTGTTTCGAATTTTGGTCCTTCGTTATTATCGAAAGTGAAGCTAAAATGTGTTCGTCGATCGACCCAAAAGTGACCGCTGTCGACTCGCGTAACCTTTACCTTAGCTACAGTAAAGGAACGTCCAAAGTGATCGCTCTTAACAATTTATCTCTGTCGATTCCATCGGGATGTATTTTCTGTTTAATTGGCCCATCAGGCTGTGGTAAAACCTCTTACCTTAGATCATTAATTGGTCTGATCAAAACCGAATCAGGATCGACAACAATTTTCGGTTACCCACTTGGTCATCGTGATCTGATGATTCCAGGTAGAGGTTTGGGTTACATGCCTCAAGCAGATTCTCTTAATGATGACCTGACGATCGGTGAAATGTTGAGCTATTTCAATCGTTTACTCAATACCTATTCCTCATCTGCATCACCGATCAATAAAGTTATCGATCTCAATCGAAGGTTGAAAACCAGTGATGATGATTTTCTTGCGAATTTATCTCTTCCAAGTGAAGATACTCTGATTGGTTCTCTGAGCGGAGGTCAAAAGCGACGAGTGTCCTTCCTTTGTTCAATTCTACATTCACCTAAGTTAATTATTCTCGATGAACCAACGGTCGGTTGTGATCCGATCGTCATAAACTCCATGTGGAAAATATTACATTCAATTACTTCGAGTGAACAATCAACGATCATAATTACAACTCATTATTTGGAAGAAGCTCGAAAAACGGACATGATCGGATTCATGAGAAAAGGTCAGTTACTCGAAAAAGGTTCACCAGCCCAAGTGCTCAATCGGCTATCAGTTAACTCAATCGAAGCTGCTTTCGCCTTAATGTGCCAACGATACAAGAAAAATAAACTCAATCGCTCAGCTAATTATAAACATCGCCAATCGAATGCTAATAACAAGAGTGTCGATAAAAACGCCGAACCAAGTTCGTCTCAACAAGTGAACGAACAAAATTTCACCAAATCATCAACTAATCTAGTGAATACTTCATCGCCACCATCGTCATCTCCATTATCCGTTGATTGGTTTCGTGATAATTTGGCGATACCGTTGATTGTTTATCTACAATTAACCTATGCAATTACTCATCGATTGTGTGTTCGTCAGTTTAAAGTTAAATTGTTACTCGTAGGACCAATGCTCGCTATTGTTTTACTTGTCGCTTTGACCAGCGTTAGTACTGGTGGTACTCCAGTAGTGACCATTGGAGTGATTAACAATGAACAGGAAAATAATGGAGTCAAATTTTCCTCGATCAAATTAATCAACAATTAATTCATTTAGTCGCATATAACTCAACTGAATCTGCTCGACACGATTCACTTACAGGTCAACTTTCCGGTTACCTGATAATTTCTAGTCAATTCACTGATAAATTAGTTTCAAAATACAGTTTCACGGAAAATGATCTGACTGATTCAGAACCAGCTCTAGTTTATCATGGAGATACAACCAGATCAATTGTATTGGCAGCGATTAACTTTCAACTTGAATCAGCTTTAGATGATTCTTTATATGCTATTATCAATCAATCAGATCTTAATCCAATTCTTAGCTCACCTTTTGCCCTGATCGTTGATCCAATTGGTAAAGCGGAATCGCCCATTGATCTTTACAATTCTCGTAATTACTGGATGCCCAAATTCATTGGATTCTGGTCATTTACAGTTACAATTATGCTCTCATCATTTACCTTTTACCGAGATCGAAATGAACCTTTGTACGAACGTAACTTATCATCGGGAACAACTCAAGGTCAATTTGTTATCGGTCATTTTATCACCTCAATGCTCTTACCGTTAGCCAATAGTTGGCCAGTTATAGCATTTGCCGTTCACGTAATTGGTTTAAAATCGAAAGGACCATTAGCCCTTATCTGGTTAATCTACATCTCGAACTGTTCAACAGCGATCACAACCTCTTTCTTAATCTCTTCCGCTCCCATTGACATTGCCTTTATTTTCATTCTCGATGCCGCTTACGTTTTTTCCGGCCTTACGTCAACCGGAACTCTTTGGCCGTTCGAAGCGCTTCCCTATTTCCTCAAACCATACAAAAATTTATTCCCTTTTGTGGTCAATAGCGATTCTTTACTAAGGATAATTTCCCATGGACATTCATGGGACGATTCACTGATTCTTTGGGGATTAGCTCAGAATCTCGGATACAACATAATTGTCCTGATGCTCGTCAGGTTCATCTTGACACTTCAATAATCATCTCATCAAATGTTTACACCAATTCTCATCTAATTATCTTCATAATTTCTTATTAACTTATATAAACTTTTCTACCCTTGATAACAATCAATTTGATTATCGTATTAACCTTGATTTTTGTTTTCCAATGGTAGTTAATTATTAAACCAACTTGACCATCAATCATAGACTCGATTAGTTTATCAACTTTGCTATTTAACTTTGGCTCAAAAACTTTTCACATCCTAACCATTGATTAAATGTTCAAGTTGATCAACAATTTAAGGATTAACTTATTTACCTGAGTGATCAAATCTCCTACAGAGTTTTCCAAGAAATAGTTAAAGTTCAATTAAGTTGCACTTTTATCTGATCTTTTTTTTTGCTTCTTTTGCCCTGAAGGCAAAAATTATTATTATTGCGCTTTGATTTCTCAATTTCCTTGGGGAAAATATTGAGATTTCATCCAGAGAAAAAAAACTAGTTTCTTAATCATGGCCAAGAGATCAAGAGATTAAATAATTATCAACCTTTAATCTTGATAATAATTTAATTATAAACTGTAAACAAAAATCACCTGAAAAGTTATTCAAGATTAAATTGAGAACTAATCAATTCTT
Source organism: Panonychus citri (assembly GCF_014898815.1). Classification (NCBI taxonomy): domain Eukaryota; kingdom Metazoa; phylum Arthropoda; class Arachnida; order Trombidiformes; family Tetranychidae; genus Panonychus; species Panonychus citri. The sequence goes on along the minus strand of NW_026515543.1, from coordinate 1,440,490 downwards.
TCACAATTATTACACAAAATCCTTCAGATTTATTTAAATTACCGATCACTTGATGATTAGAATACAATTTGATGTAATATTCATCGTAACCGTTTGATTAACTGGAACTAATCAATTTGTTAACATTAATTAAGAAAAAAAAAATTTAATTTTAAAATCAATTGATCGTAAGTATTTTCGAGGGAGAAAAAGTAATTAACTAAACTCGAGTCAATTTACTAATTATTTCCAGTGGATCTTGACCTTCAATTAGGTTAAATTTTAATCAAAATCTTTTTAATTAGTTGCAAGAGATTCGGTTAATTAAAATTAGTTGAAAAAATGAAAAGTTGAAAAGCCAATTCAGAGACTTCGATAGTATCGATCGTATTATCGATAATCGAATTTTTCTAAAATTCTTTTCATTTTTTTTTTCCTTTTATTTGTAAACATTTTTACTTAATCATAACTGTTAATTAAATCTTAATTTTCTTGTTTAAATTTGAATGTCAACTAATTTAATTAACTTAATTTGATTGTTCAACTGTTCTACACTCTATTGGTGCTATTTGATTGTTAAAGTTTATCTCAAGTTGATATAATTTACTAATCTCAATTTTCATTGTTAATCCATTTTAACTCAATCCATTGATTTGTGTTTACATTTTTCTGTTTTAATATTAACTAATTGATTGATTAATTGTTGTTGGTTGTTTTTATCAATTTACAGTTTTGATTAATATTCTAAGATGAATATCGGAACCTCTGGAGGTGAGTAATTTCAGTTTTAAACATTTGATATTTTCTATGGTTCGGTTGTTTCTTCATTCCATTTGATTGTAATGTAATTTAATTCTCATTGTTTTTTTATTTCTTTTCTCTTTGTTGTTATTTTAGATAATCTTTCTTATATCAAGTTTACCATTACTAATTCACGTGATGCAAGAACATGGGAGAAACAATATCCATTGACAATAACCGTGGAAGATTTAAAATGAGATTTGAAATGCTCTCTGGAATTGAAATTAACAACATGGCAATACAATATTATGCAGATAATGAAAATATTGGTGTCTTGGAAAATGATGAATCACAAATTGGTTCCATGATGAAACCCTATGTTGGAGCAGAAGAGAATCGATTACATATAATTGATGTACACGGTAAAAGTGGTTCTTCCTCAGTTGATATGTTCAGCAATTTAGATGCGGTTCCCAAGTTTGAATTATCTGATGAAGAATATGCTAAAAAGGAAACTTCTTTAAGAAAATTTAAACAACAGCATAAACTTGGCCGATTCTCTGAAGGTACAACCTCAGAAGATGGAAATTCAAATGATGATCACGACTGGTCCGTTTTAAAAGGCCTTCAGATCAACGATAAAGTTGAAGTAACCGTCAAAGGACAAGGAGCTAAGAAAGGAGAGATCGCTTATCTTGGTAAAATGCACCTAAAACCCGGTCTATGGATAGGAGTTATTTACGATGAGCCCTCAGGAAAACATGATGGATCCATTGAGGGTGTTAGATATTTCTCATGTAAACCAAATCATGGTGCTTTCGTCCGACCCGCTGATACCAAAGTGATCAACGAATAGCACTTAAGAGAGATACTTAAACCAATAATGAAAATCTCCAATTCAATCAAATCAATCAACTTACCCAAGGATCTAAAGGATCAACAAGCCAACAACGAGAAAACAAAACAATACAATCTCCAAATCATGCAACTTTTTTTTTATCATTAATCCCAAAACTCACAAACAATTGTTAACCTAATTGAAAATGAGTAACTCTAAATGTAACAAATCATTCCTTGCCATGTATTTCATACTTAACAAATGATTTACATGGAAAAAAAGGTTCAATATCAACAAATGAATTTAGGCACAAAATGTTAATCGTTGATATTAATATTCCCTTTGAATATAAATAAACGATTAGAAAAAATTGTAAAAAAGTAAAATAAGTTACCATTCCCATGAGATTCTCATGATATCATGTATAGGTGATGATTCTGAGAATGGAATGAAAAGAACATGAAAAAAGAAAGCGAACAAAAATCGATGAATTTTTCTTTCGATGATTTTCTTCTTTTCTTTTTATCATCCTCATCAGGTTCGTTCTCTCTCTCTCTCTCTCTCTTTCTCTCTCTCTCTTCCTCCTACTTCCTCCAAATAAGGAACCAATGTAATCCAAATAATGTTCAATGTTTATCTTCATTTAATTTTCTCCCCAGAAATTCAGCTAAATAGCCATGCTCAATCTTCTCAATCCTTCATCATCATCTTCCATCAATTCCTTTTCCTTTTCATCTTTCTTTCTTTTTCTCTTTCTTCTTTCCTCTTATTTTTCTTCACCAACACTTATGCCAAAAATGGGTAACAATCAACATCCATCATCACCATTGGAAGATTGTTTAGTTTTTCCACCATAATTATTATCATCATTCTAATGGTGGAGATTGTGATTCCTTCCCTTTAAATAAATTGTAAAATTAGTGAGAATTAGTGAATTAGACAAATTAACCAACAGCAAACAATTTAAATCTAATGTTTTCCAACCGATGAACCAAAAAGCAGAATCAATATTATCAAGTGTCCGTGTAAATATGTGTGACTGTCCATCAATGTTATCATCATTGTCCAGTGTTATTATCATCGAATTGCTTGAGAGCAACAATCAAAGTTTATCATTTAATTTAATTGTTGATTTAAATGGAAAAGAGCAAAATCTAATATCAACGAAGGAAAATTGATTTAATCCAAATTTTTCAAAATAAAAACAAAATAAAAGAGAGAAGAGAAATAATAATTTTCTCTCTTTTTGGCTCTCGAATTTTTTTTCGAGCTTGTCAATTGTCCAAATTTTGGACAATTGGAAATTAATCAAATCATGTTGGGACGTAAACAAAGTCTTCGTCGATGTGAGGTTTTACTTACAGATTATGGACCTGAGGAGACTTTCAATGAATCGGCAAACATTGAATGGGTCAATAAATTGTGGATTCGTCGGTTTTTCCGTCTCTGCGCTCTCATGTCGCTCATATCGGTTTGCCTTAATACACCACAAACCTATCGAATCCATTTTTCGCTAATCTATGTGACATTGGTCATCGATGTTGTGGTCACCTTTTTTTTCACCGCCGAAATGGTCGCAAAAATGCACATTCAAGGTCTAATCAGAGGAGATAAACCTTATTGTAAAGATAAATGGTGTCAGTTTGACGCGGTGATGACGCTTTTTCATTGGATCTCCGTTATACTTCATGTAGGCCACTTTTTAGTTTTCGATTTTCGATTTTCTGTCATTTTTTCTCTTTCTTACATCTAATCTGTTTTTACTGATATGATTTCTTAATAGGTTTTAGAGGTGACTGATTTCGTAGCTAGAGATTCGTCATTATATTCGTTTGTTCGAGCTCCCAGGCCATTGATTATGATCCGTTTCATGAGAGTTTTTCTTAAATTTTCCATGCCCAAGGCTCGGATTCGACAAATTTTCAAACGTTCATCGCAACAGATTTACAATGTAACTCTTTTCTTCCTCTTCTTTATGACCCTTTATGGTCTTCTTGGTGTCCAATTGTTTGGTCCACTTATCCGACATTGTGTGGTCAATGGAACTGACCCTTCAGCGTTAACTCTTAACCATTTGGCTGTTCCAGATACTCATTGTTCCCATGATGGTATCAATGGTCATATGTGTCCAGTTGGAATGCAGTGTATTGAACTTGACCTGGAAAAAAAGATCGCTGGATTTTCTGGATTTGATAACATTTTCAATTCCTTTTTCACCGTTTATCAGGCCTCTTCTCAAGAGGGTTGGTCTCATCTAATGTACCAGGCCATGGATTCATTACCACCCTGGCGAGCGGCGGCTTATTTTATTACGATGATTTTTTTCCTCGCCTGGTTGGTGAAAAATGTTTTCATTGCCGTGATAACGGAAACTTTCAACGAGATTCGTGTCCAGTTTCAACAAATGTGGGGTGAACGAGTGACCATAACACCAGAGGCCACACCACAAGTATTAAGAGGTGACGATTCGGGCTGGAAATTGATTGAGCTTGATGAGAATCATGGTGCAGGTCAATTTCGAGCGCCTCGATTTGTCCGACAGTTCATTCAAACAGCAGCATTCCAGGTCATTATCATGATGGGAATTGTAGTTGATGCCATTGTTGCCGCTTCGGTTTCCTTTGAACATGATGGTCGACCTCGATGGGAATTTTATAAAACTTATTATTACGCTGAAATAGCGATGACCATTTTCTTTGACGTTGAACTTTTGTTGAAACTTTGGTGCTATGGTGCCAAAGGTTATTATCGATTAACTTTTCACAAGTTTGAACTCACCTTGGCCGTGATGACCACTCTTCACATTATTCCTGACCTTTTCCTATCCATGTTGGCCTTTTTCCAAGTTCTTCGAGTAGTTCGTCTAATCAAGGCTTCTCCTGTCCTGGAAGACTTTGTGTCCAAAATTTTCGGCCCTGGTAAAAAACTCGGCTCTCTCATCATCTTCACGATTTGTTTGCTCATCATCATCTCATCAATTTCGATGCAACTTTTTTGCTCTCTCAAGTATTATAATAAATTTCGTACCTTTCCGGAGGCTTTTATGTCCATGTTTCAAATCTTGACCCAAGAAGGTTGGACTGAAATGATGAATGAGACAATGTTACGAACCAAAGAGCCGTTTGGACCTTTTGTCGCCGTTTACTTTATCCTTTATCATTTGTTTGTCTCTTTAATTGTGCTCTCGCTTTTCGTTGCCGTGATTCTTGACAATCTTGAACTGGACGAGGACATTAAAAAGGTCAAACAATTAAAAGCTCGTGAACAATCAGCTTCCATCTCTGAAGAATTGCCATTGAGATTAAGGGTTTTTGAACGATTCCCTGATTCCCCGCAAATGACCAAATTAAATAAAGTTTCATCCGAATTTGTGATTCCAAAGGTTCGTGAATCTTTCATGAGGTCATTTATTGACGATGAGGAAGAGGAAACACCATCAATGAAAAAGGTAGCACCAGACCAGGAGCAACTGATTACCTATCGGAAAACATTTCCAATCCGTTTACTGACCTCACCTGCCAAGGTTAGAACGGCCAATGTAGTGATAAGAAAAAGTTCTGTTAATCGGATCGTTAGTGATTCAAATTATCATCGACTTTTGATCGGTGATTCGGGACAAATTTTTGTCCCTGGTAAAAATCAACGAATCGGTGATCAGGTTAACAATAAGTTAACCCGTTACGATGCCAAATCAATACGACGATCAGTTCGTGGATCGATTAAAATGAAACACACTTATGACCATTTAAAGGAAAATGGTGGTGAGATTACCGATAATCCCGCTGCAGGAGCAACAGCACGTAATCCACATGATTTTGATATTAAACTATTACAGAGGAAGCGACAACAGGCCGAAATGAAACGAAACCAACGGGAAGAAGATCTGAGAGAGAATCATCCATTTTTCGATACTCCACTTTTCTTTGTTGGCAGAGAATCTCGATTTCGTAGATTATGTCAACTTATTGTCTATGCTCAGTACGATCCTCGAATTCGAGATCCCGTCACTGGAAAAGAACGAAAAATTCGATACAAGGGAATTCAGTAAGTTCAAATTCTGCCGATTGAGCAAAATGTTCAAAATTTTATTCGAATGTAAAAATTTTTTTTCTCCTCGCTTTTATTTTTACTCAGCAATCTATTGGGACTAGTGACCTATTTAGATTGGATCATGATAATTGTGACCACATTAAGTTGCATATCGATGATGTTTGAAAAGCCACATTATCGAATCGCTAATCACTCAGAACTTCAGATTATGGAATATGTTTTTGTTACCATGATGGCGATTGAATTATCGCTTAAAACTTTAGCCGATGGCCTTTTGTTTACACCGAAAGCGCTGGTCAAAGATGTCGCCGGTATAATGGACTTTTTCATTTTCGCTGTTACCTGCGTTTTCATCGGTTGGATGCCTGAAAAGGTTGAACCAAGTTCGAAGCAACAATTTATTCTACTTCTTCGATGTATCCGTCCACTTCGTATTTTCAGCCTTGTACCTCACATGAGAAAAGTGGTCTACGAATTGTGTCGAGGTTTCAAAGAGATCGCACTTGTCTCCGTTCTATTGATTGTTCTAGTTTCCACCTTCGCCTGTTATGGTGTTCACATGTTCGGTGGTCTATTAGCCCGATGTAACGATCCAGATATAAGTACACCGGTGAGAAGATCTTTTTTTTCGCTAAACAATTTACTAATTGTCGCTCCAAATTAATTTAATATTCAATTCTCTCTATTGGTCTACAGGAAGAGTGTGTTGGTGTTTTTTTCCGACGACTTCATGTTACCAAGATGAAAGTACCAACGCCTCCCGATGATGAAAATTATCCTGAAATTTTAGTTCCTCGAGTTTGGTAAGTTAATTGTTGAGACAATCAATAAGTTTGTTTATCATTTATAATTGAGGAAGGAAAAAAAAAGATAATATCAAAAGTGTCAGACACTTTTATCATGATGATCAAAACAATTAACTTCTCACTAATTTATCCATGGAGGTTAATTGATCGATATCATCTGGGATTTAACTTTTAATTGTCAACAATTTGATAATGATTATCGTTAATTCATCAGGGCTAATCCTCGAAATTTTAATTTCGACAACACTCCGTCTGCTATGTTGGCACTTTTTGAGATGTTATCAATTGAAGGTTATACTGATGTCCGAGATATTATTTTGGACAGAGTTAGTGATGTGAGTATTTAAATAGTAACAATTAACTAACAGTTGATTTAAATGAATAACCAATAAAATCAATCAACTGAAAAGCTGAAAAATCAAATGCTTAAGCTTCACAATAACAACTTACAAACCGAAAGATTAACAATTTAACTAACCACTTTTCAAATGCACTCAACTAACACTCCTAATCAAATAAGGGTCAACTAATTGTAATTAAAAATGAAACAATTACTCTAATAATCAATTAATTGTAATTTTCTTTATTCTTCTCTCTCTCTCTCTCTCTCTCTCTCTCTTTGCTTATAACCTTGAACCTTTTTCTTGAACTGCGGTCAAATTGACTTGATGCTTAATCCGAAATATTTGAATTGGCTATCAAATATATCACAATATTACCAACACAATTAAATTGCTAAATTGCACTGGCTGAATTGCTTTAAATTGTTAATCAAAATCAGGGCTAATCCTCGACGATTTAACTTTGATAACATTGGTAATGCAATGTTAGCACTTTTTGAGGTACTTTCGTTCAAAGGTTGGTTGGACATTCGAGATGTGATTCTACAGCGACTTGGCCCTGTAAGAAAATCAACCTTTAACTCTAACAATTAAATCCAATCACAGTCGATAAACATTTGACCACAACAATTAACCTGCATGCTTAGAGTTTTTAATTTCTAATCAACAATCAACAAATTGTTTGCAAAACCAAGAAAAAAAGTTTCCAAATTTGCTTGCATTGTGTATACAAAACTTACAATTTATTTCGTAGCAATTTTTTTTCATTAGTCTTTTAATTGTCACAATGTTTTGAGATGATTGACTTTTTTTTGCAATTATTGATTCAGATTCATACGATTTACATTCATGTTTACGTTTTCCTTGGTTCGATGATTGGATTAACATTATTTGTTGGTGTGGTCATTGCCAATTATGGTGAAAACAAGGGAACCGCTTTACTTACCGTTGACCAGCGACGTTGGTGTGACCTTAAAAAGCGTCTGAAGATCGCTCAACCTTTACACCTTCCACCTCGACCTGATCATCATAAAATTCGTGCTTTCTTTTACGATATAACCCAACATATAGCATTTAAACGTTTAATCGCCATCTTGGTTCTAATCAATAGTTCCCTCCTCTGTGTAAGTTGGGACAAGAATGAAAATCACACTGTCCCATTGGCCACAATCTCGTCCGTCCTCACAATGATGTTTACCATTGAGGTTTTCATCAAGGCCATCGCATTTACACCCAGAGGCTATTGGCAATCTCGACGTAATCGTTACGATCTATTAGTTACCGTTCTTGGTGTAATATGGGTTATCCTTCATATCACTTTAATGAATGAAATTAGTTACTCATGTGGCTTCATAGTGGTCATCTTACGTTTCTTTACAATCACTGGTAAACATGCAACGCTTAAGATGCTAATGTTGACCGTTGCCGTTTCCGTTTACAAATCTTTCTTCATCATCATGGGAATGTTTCTCCTCATCCTTTTCTACGCTCTAATGGGAGTTATCCTATTCGGTAATGTAAAATATGGCGAAGCCATTGGAAGGTAAGAATTAAGATAAACTTGAAAATATCAACTTGGAACTCAAATTAATTGATCTTATCGACACCATTTTCCATTTGCATAGACACGCGAATTTCAAGACAGCGATTCATGGTATCATCACCCTGTTTCGAATCGTTACCGGCGAGGATTGGAATAAGATCATGCATGATTGTATGGTGAGTAAATTGTTCACATTTTATGATTGATTTGAATTTTCTAATCTCGATTTCGATTGCAATCTAGATCACTCGACCTTATTGTACACCAGGAGATAATTATTGGGAAACTGATTGTGGAAATTTTAAATTCTCATTACTATATTTTTGCTCATTCTATGTTATCATTACTTATATTGTACTGAATTTGTTGGTCGCCATTATTATGGAAAATTTTTCTCTCTTTTATTCAAACGAGGAAGATGCTTTACTAAGTTATGCTGATATAAGAAATTTTCAAAACACTTGGAATATGGTTGATACTCAGCAAAGAGGGATGATTCCAGTTCGTCGAGTTAAATTTTTACTTCGATTGTTAAAAGGTCGACTTGAGGTTGACCTGGAGAAGGATAGATTATTATTCAAACACATGGTCCATGAGATGGAGAGGTTACACAACGGAGAAGATGTGACCTTTCATGATGTCATTAGTATGTTGTCTTATCGATCGGTTGATATTAGGAAAAGTTTACAATTGGAAGAGTTAATGGCCAGAGAGGAATTGGAATATATTATCGTTGAAGAAGTGGCCAAACAAACGATTCGCCAATGGTTGGATAAATGTTTCCGACGAATAAAACAACAAAGGCAACAGAGTTTAATTCAATCGTTGAGAGCGACCAATGAACCTTTTTATGCCGGTCTGGGTGGGCTGAGTCCAGGGAGGGAGGAATCGCTGCTCGAGAGGAAGGAGTCGGTTAAGGAGGAAAAAGGTCAAGATAATAAGGACTCTGTTGGCGATGCTGGAAGTACAGCATCAGTTTCTGGTGGTGTCGGTGGTGGGCCGGGTGGGTTGTCAAGTTCAATGTCTGGTGGGACAAGTGGTTCCTCATTAGCGGGTGGAATTGGCTCTTCATTAGGTTTAGGGTCAATTGGTACTTCTGGTGGATCAACTGGTGGTGTATCGGGTTCTCAGTCTGGTTCTGGAGGATTGAGTGGATCATCGTCAATATCAGCGGCTACTTGTATTGATACTGGTGTGGCTGCTTCTCGGTGGACCAAGAAAAAGCTTCCGACCCGATCGGAAAGTTTAACAACAGCTTTTCCAGGTCAAAGTAAACAAATGTCCGGTAAAAAGTTTCTAACTCCCTCCGCCAATGTTGAAACTTCTCGAGGTAAAGATAAATCTTCCGATCAAGCAAAAGGACCAGGAACCAAGTGGGGTAGTAAAGTAATGAACGGCGCGGGAGTTGGATCTTCGATAAACTCTGGTGGTGGAATCGGATTTTCATCGGGTGATTCAAATGTTCAAGATTCTACCATTGGTGGAGATTCGTGTGGAACGAGTGGATTTCCCGGTGGATCAGCTGGAATTGGACTTCCAACAAGTAGTGGCCTAGGGGTGGGCGGTGATTCCATTGACGATGAAAGTGACACGACGGACAATTGGCTATCATTTTCTGTCGCTCATTGTAAGAAAAACGCAAATCTACCCAAAGTGTCATCTCTGGTCGAGGAGGTTCATGCCTGGTGGTCTTGTCAATTAGATGACCAAAAAGCTAAAAAAATACCAACAACAAATGATTGTACTGCTTATTGAACTGTTTCAATTAAAACAAATCATCAAACGTACAATTAATATAAAACAATAATCAACGAACCAGATTGAATCATTTATTATTCAAGTGAACAAAATGATAATAATAAGATGATAATCAAAAACTTTTAAATTGCAAATAATCAAAATTTGTTAATTATAATAATGGAAAACTGTTCAAATGTTACAAAAAGCATCTATTAAAATGATCACTATTTAATAATCACTTTCGAACCAATTAATTGCAAATAAATCATTTCCATTTCGAATCAAAATTGCAACAAATCCATGAGCAATACACAATTCACGATCTCAGGCTTTTCCAAATATCGAAAATCTAATCGCTCTTGTCTGGTAATTGATTGGTCGAAATTGATTGTGTGGGTCAGTTGAACGATATAATGTTCACTGACGAAAAGCAGTTCAGTCGGAATTCCAGTAACAGCTCTAAATTGTTCTTGGTCAGAAGCGTACACACGTACTCTCCTCACGATTAATAATATCACATATCACACAACACTAAAAATGAATTGCAATTATTAATAATTCACTTCCATGGGAATAGCCAATTCGATTCCTATTAATATAAGAAAATAAATTAATTAAATACGAACTGATTTAAATTATCATTTGAATCATCACCTTCATCACGCAGCTTATGAAATGAAGTGAAATGTTTATCTGCTCATCTCTAACCCTAATTTCCCCTCGACCAACTTTTTAATTACCCTGTAGTTAATTACCGTGTTTCCGCGCAATTAAGCACAGTGCTTAAAAACGAGGTAGCATGGTCTTAGAGCAAAGTTAGCGCGTTTTTATTGGGTTCAAAGTGACCAACGTGCTTAAATTAGGCTTTGAGCTTTGGTTCCGAAAAAAAATCGACCTTAGTTTAGCGACAAATCAGCTAAAAGAGGTGATTCCCTCGGCTATAAGCACGTGCTTAATTGCGCGGAAACACGGTAATTGTAGGATTAGATAGAGAGAAAAATTTATTAAAAAAGAAAGAGAAAAGGAGAGAGAAATGAAAGTAAGAGAAAGAGCATTTCAAATCCTTTAGTTTCTCTTTCTCTCTAATAAACACAATTACAGATATTATAACGTTTTAGATCAAATAATTAGAGTTGTGATGAAGATTCTATTGAGGGATGATAAAGATATGATAAGATACTGTCACCTTGATCACTAAATCAATAAACTTTCGAGATTAATTAACGGAATGAGTCATAATCAATTTTATCGTTTTCATTGTGGTTTTATTTGATTATTAATGATGAAATAGATGGTGACATTGCAAGCGAATATATTTTGCGACAAAACCCTTTTCTAGAACCTTCTTTTTTTCTCTGTCTATTTTTCTTTCCAATAGGTGCTGAAAAATCTTAATTAATTATTACAGTTTTGAACGACAAATCAACAGAATTATTTTGAGTGTTTAATTCCTTCAATCTAATCGTTTCATCAACTTCATTTTTTTTAATTAGTCAATTCTTCTTGAAGTATAAGTTAATTTTATTGTCCATCTTTAGTTTTTCTGTTCATTCATCCAAGACAAAGATATTAGCGATCATTTAATTGTTGTAATTTTCTGTTATTCTCATTTAATTTCTCAGTTGAAATCGACCAACATGACAAGTGACAGTGAAACTCCAATTGCCGACGGTAAAAATAGTCAAAGTAAAAAAACCAAGAAAAGTAGGAAGAGTAAAGGGAAGAGAGATGTTAATCAAGCATCAAGTTCAGCTCATGGGAGTGAAAAGGAATTAGTAAGTGGTGATTTACCCGAACATTTCGATCGACTGAATGTTGGGCCTGGAGCGGATACACAAGCGAGAAAAAGTGAGAGTAAAAAGCCCTCTCAATCAAAAGAAGCCGAGTTCGATGATCTCGCTGCCAAGGCATTTGATGCGGAAGAAGCTGAATTCAAGAAAAAGTCTCAGTCTCGACGAGCTAAGAACAAATGTGCTGAAGATTCTCTCGCCGAACTTGAGAAACTTGGTGTCAGTTTGAAGAACCCACCACCCGCTCTTTGTCTAAGACCACAATTTCCTAACGGAACGAAGGGTAAAAAAGTAAAGCTCTACTCCAACTTCTTTAAATTGAGTTTGAGTGGAAAACCGGTGTATCAATATCTTGTCACTTTTCTCAAACCAGATCAATCATCGGCTGATGAATTCGAGCAAGAGGTTGGCAGAAAATTCAAGCGAATCACCAAGAAAAACAATCAAACTTTTCTCGCACAGTTTGTTGCTACTACGGGTAGAGATCTTTTCATCGGGATAAGTTATGCTTACGACAATGATAGAATCCTCATAACAAGTAAACCTCTTCCTGATATCTCAAAAGAAGGAAAAATCTTCACTTTCTCAATCAACGAGCCACGAGATCATGATCCGGATTATATTCAAATGTACCTGATTAGAATTAAACAAACGGTGCGAGTCCATTTAAGTCTCAGTTCAAACCCTAATGAGGCTCAGAACGTTACCCATGATCGAGCTATTTTACAAGTGATCGACATTATTAGTAAAACTTATTCTTTCCAAAATGATATCATCTATGGCTCCAAAATTTTCTTCTCGGAATCCAACATGCACAGACGAGAAGATATTTCTGAAAGCTTCGAGCTCGCCTTCGGTTATCATCAATCCACTCGCTTATGTCAAGAAGGTCCAATGCTGAATATCGACCGAGCCACTGCGGTTCTTTACAAAGAAGGTCCTTTGATAAGGTCAATGTGTGAAGTCTTAGGAGTTGAGTCTCCAAAAGACATTAATCTAACCCCAAGTTCACATCATGCTCTCGAAGAGTTAACTTTCCTTCGAGTTGAGACAGATTATCGTGGGTACCGTTGTAAGCATACGATCCAATCGTTCACTGTTGAACCCTGTAGTAGTCTCACCTTCCAACAGGGAAATTCAACGGTCTATGTAGCCGATTATTTCCGACAACACTATGATATCGATCTTGAATATCCACATCTACCATGTATTGTTTATGGTTCAAATAATTACATACCTGTTGAATTGTGTTCCCTTTTACCTAATCAACGTAACCAACGGAAACTTCGTGATGAACTAATCAGTATTATGAGTAAACACACAACAGTTCAGAGACCAATCGAAAGACTTTGTGAACTTAGAAAAAGGGCTAATGATGTTTCGAACCAATTGAAAGATAATCAATTTGATATTCAATTGAATCCAACTCAAGTTATCGTCGAAAGTCGTGTTATTCCTGCTCCGAGATTAACATATGCTAATGATAAAGAATCTGAACCTCGTCTTGGAAATTGGACTATGAAGAAAGGTGATAACTCTTCAAGAAGATTATTGTCAACTATGGATTTGAAAAGATGGGCACTGATTGGACTGGTTTCTGATAAAATCGACAATAAAGCTGCTAAAATTTTTGTCGAAACTCTACAGAAAAATGGATCGATGATTGGTATGAGAATCGCTTCTCCAGTTAACCCTTTCAAAGTCTATCAGGAAAATGAGCTTGAAGGTTTATTCAGATTTTGTAAGACACAAAACCTCCAGTTGATTATTGTTATAATGGAGGATAATGTTGAACATTATGGAAGAGTCAAATATCTTGGCGATAAATGTCTCGGTGTTCCAACTCAAGTAGTTTTAGATAAACACTATGATCATCGTGAATACATGAAAACAGGTACAACCACACTCTTCAAAACTGCTTATTTATCCAACTTATTGCTCAAAATTAACGTTAAAATCGGTGGAGCCAATTTGAAGCTGAGCGAAACCACTCGATGTTCAATTTTGAATGATAAGACAATGGTCGTCGGAATTGATGTCAATCATCCATCTCCTGGTGAAAATGCTCGTTCGATCGCTGCCGTTGTAGGTTCGATTGATAAAGAGTTCAGTAAATATCGAACTGAAATTTTCGCTAATCACGAAAGAGATGAACTAGTCCAAGTTCACAGTATGATCGGACCAATCATCGAAAAGTTCAAAGCTTCTCGTGGTTTTTACCCGGAACATATTATCGTCTATCGCGACGGTGTTTCTGAAGGACAATTCGCCCATGTTATGGGAAATGAAATTCTTCCTCTTCACAAACGGCTTAAAGAGTATCCTAATCCTCCGAAATTGACCTACATTATCGTTCAAAAGAGACACAATGCTCGTTTCTTCCCAGTTGATCCAAACCAAGGTACAAGAAATGGGAATATGTTACCAGGATCAGTTATCGACACTAATGTTTGTCACTTCAAATGGTTCGACTTTTATTTGTGTAGTCAAAATTCATTCCTTGGAACTGCTCGTCCAGGAAAATACACTGTACTTTGGAATTCGAGCTCTGCTCAAGCTGATGATCTCCAAATGGCCACTTATTATCTTTGTTACCTGTTCGCTCGAGCGACTAAGTCAATCGCTGATCCTGCCCCAGCTCGTTATGCTCATCATGCTGCAGCGAGAGGAAAATTTCATTACAGAGAAATTTGTAAGCGGCGACAATGGACCGACGAAGAAATGAATGCTGAGATTAACAGAGCAATCAACGTTAACGAAAACTTTAAAAATATTCTTTACTTCATTTAATTGTCACTTATTAGCACTCGTTTTATTTGGACACTTCTCATTTATTATTTTCCACCTCAGTTTAAATTTAGAGAATCGAAAAAATTTTTATTAGAACTATTTGTTGTTTTTTCTTTCACCAGCAATACTTTCTTTTAATAATTTGTATTCACAAGATTTGTGAGATGAATTCTATTTTGTATTCTTACTTTTTAACTAACGATTCCAGCTCCATAGGCAGTGGAAGTGCAATTCTGAAACTTTTTTACTTTTAACATGTAACTTCTTGAATCAAGGATTCTAAGAAATTTCCTTCTTTTCAATTTCCTGATATTAGAAATAAACATTAGCCAAGTCATGAAGCCTTTAAAAAATTGTGATTTTATTCATATTCATTATGTGCTCAGTTCCACGAAAATAACAATACATTATCAGTTCGGGTCTTGAATACATTTATATTTTATCATTTACTGGTACAGAAGATGAAGATACTGATGTTGCCTGTAAATAATTGAAAGTAAAAGTGATTAGAATCATCGATAGTTTTTTAATTTTGTTCGTTAATTATTATTAAACTGGAAGAATGTTAATATTATCAAATGAAAGCAAAAGAGTCGATAGGATTTTTATTATGGTAAGACTTCGGATTAGGTCCGCACGTTTAGAGACCTGAAATTTTTTGTACATATAGCTCATGTCAAACTACATATTATGTGCGAGTGTGGAATTGAGGAAAGATCTAGTTCCTGAGATACAGGGCTTCAAAGTTGGATTTTGCCATAGAGCTCTATGGGTAAAAATGAAGTTTTCCTGTATACATACTAATGCTTTTTACCTCTTGATTTTTGTATATGTTATACCTTATGGTATGGAGTATTATCATGAAAAAAATTAAGACTCTAGCTATCACGGGTGAGTACTTATAGTGTGTTCTTTATGAGACTTTATTCGTCTTTTACTATAATTAATCAACTACTGCATATAGAAGTACTAAATTTGGTTGAACATCAAGTCAAGGTCACACAATGATGTCAAAGTCATCTCAAGGTCAAATTACGGTGAGTAGTCTATGATGTTTTTCGCTGGTAGAAATATGTATAATACGCTCGCTGTAGACCAGAATGATGTGTTCGGAGTGTATGCAAACTGGTATACGATAGATAATAAAATACAAATAGAAGTGACGTAGACATGCGCAATCAGATCTATGATTTATCCACCTTTCAGTTGATTCACGGACTCAGCAGAGGATATGAATTTTTGACTCCGCCCCAGTGGGTGTGGCTGCAGCGCCACACCCACTTGGGGCGGAGGGTCAAAAAAATTTTCGCCGCGCCGTTTAAGTGCAAGATGTTTAAGTGGTACTATCAAGCAATCTGTATAGCATATGCTAAATATCACCATAGCTCTGTTATCTAGCTAGTACTAGAAGGCGGGAGAGCTGATTTTCGCTGACTGAACAAGTGTTTTTCAAGTGTAAGTACTCACCCGTGATAGCTAGAGTCTTAATTTTTTTCATGATAATACTCCATACCATAAGGTATAACATATACAAAAATCAAGAGGTAAAAAGCATTAGTATGTATACAGGAAAACTTCATTTTTACCCATAGAGCTCTATGGCAAAATCCAACTTTGAAGCCCTGTATCTCAGGAACTAGATCTTTCCTCAATTCCACACTCGCACATAATATGTAGTTTGACATGAGCTATATGTACAAAAAATTTCAGGTCTCTAAACGTGCGGACCTAATCCGAAGTCCAGCCTTTATTATTTACCACAGATCCATTGGAAATACAACTTCTGAATGTTTGATTAACTGCCTGTCCATTTATATCAACGGTTTTCGACCTGTTCTCAGTTAGTGTGCAATTAAAATGATCTACTGGTTATCCTTGTCATGTGATTGTTGGACGGACGTTAATAATACAACATCTTACCTCGGATTAACCTGCCTGTTATTTTATCGACGAATACCAAATTAAAGTATTGTGTTTAGCAGTCAAACAAATTACCTCATCTCATAGTGCTGATAATGTTGCCAATATTATTAAGGAAATATTTAATGAATTTGAGATAGAAAGTGGTATCATCAGTGATTCAATATTAAAAGTACGGGCAGTCGTCAAGTTATCTAAGCTAAGCACTTCAGTGATATAATCAAAGAAATTCAATTGACTGATGATGTAACTCCACTTAAGCTAATCCAAGATATTATAATATTTCAGTCAGATGGAACAGTACTTACTTAATACTGGAACGGTATGTAAAGTTATGTGATGCAGTTTCAATGGCACTGATCAAAATTAAACGAGAGGATCTTGAGGTACCTTTCTACGATCTTGATGTATTACATGATCTCATTTCATTACTTGAACCTTTGCATCAAGTCACTCTGAATGTATCCGGTGAGAAATATGTAACAGTCTCAAGGATTATTCCAGTAATTAATATGTTAAAACATATAACTACTAAAATTAACCTAAAAACCAATTTAGGTCAATACTCCCAGGTTGTAATGTGTAAGAATATTGATGAAAGATTTAAGTGGATAAAACAGATAGTTTTCTTATGCAACACTTTTGGACCCTCGCTTCAAACGTATTGATTTTTCCTCAACTCTTGAATGTGCTTATGCTGTTAATGGTATAAATGAAATGATGAATGTTATACCATTAACACAAAGCCTCGTCTCATGCAACAAACTTTGGAAGTTGCATGATGAAAGATGTCAACAGTTATGCGGATGATGCAACCAATATGAACACCGGCCTTGAACATAACCTGTCAATGCTTATATGCCGTTGACTTCTGATCCATTAGAATTTTGGAAACCAATAAAGACAATTGGCATCAAGGTCCTCACTTCATCAGCAACGTTAGTGCCATGTGAACGTTTATTTTCCGAAGCAGGAAATGTAATTACTGAAAAGAGAATTATCTATTTATTGATGATCGACGATGATCGATTATTTCACAAAAAATTGCGTAATCATCGATTATAACAGATTCCAACAATCACTAGAAAGAATCCTAATTATTTGTTCAAGCGATAAACAATTAACTCTGGTTTAAAATTTTTCGTTATTCAATCGACTTAATGTTTTAGCTTCTTTTGGATCAAAAGTTGAAGTGATCAGCATTTCAGCCAAAATTGTATGAGTTCGCTGCACTGAGAAAGGAGCAGAGCCGTGTAAAGGAGCTATCTGCTGAGGTAAACATGCGATTTCTATTAAACAAAGGGAAAGAATCCTAATCGTCTGCCGCACCTCACACGCGTCAAGAGGTACCGCACCTGGAAAATGAACAAGATGACAACAAAGGTGTCCGCCAAGGGAGAAACAAAATCCCGATTAATCAGCACACTTTCTTCAAAGACTGTCGCGTAGCCTCAGAAATGAAAGCTGTCGCCAAGAAAATGACCGGACTAGCGCCTGACCGAGGCGAATGCTAGGTGGTCAGCTCGTCATGTCTATAACACATCTGTAACATCAAGGCACAAACTTTTTAACTAACTTTTACTAATGCTTTAACCATATTAGTGTTATTATTATTACTTTATATTACTTTATTTTATGAAATTATTAAATTTTATCATTTTTTTCATCCAATTGTAAATTTTTGAAATGCACATTTCTCTCATGGTCAGGCAATATGCCATGGCCGCACTGTTAATCTACAAAACTGATACCATCTCATACCGCACAATCCAGTGCAAACATACATTGTAATACATCCTAACACATTAACATTTAACAGAGTCAAACTCTGCATTGTAAGCTCAGGCCCAGGTGAGCCCAGGCTACTGCCTCGAAAAGGCTCGAATCGCTGTGATGAGTCGCTGCAAAAGGCTAGGTGCCTAAACTAGCCTAGCCAGAAGCAAGTCAATTACCAGCATCGGCGTTACAACCCTTTACGTCTGTACCAATATATCAATTATTTTATGTTTTATTTTTCGGTTTAATGATAAATAAAGAGTTTTATGCACTTCAAAAAAAATCGACTTAATGTCTCAGCTTCTTTTGGATCAAAAGTTGAAGTGATCAGCATTTCAGCCAAAATTTTATGAGGATTCACAACATTGACGCGAGTACTGGATACTAAATGGAATATGTGAACTCAATTGGGAAATAAAATTAAAAGTTATTATTATATGGTTGATTACACTTGTATCGCTTTCGATACACTGTAAACCCAAAATGGTCGTTGTGCTTTTGCCTATTCTAAACTGGACACAATAGGTTCTTCTTCGGTGTTAAACTAACTTAAACTAAACAAGTTCACTCTCTACATCAAAGTTAACCCTCACCCTTTATATTACCTTTGTACCGTTTTGCTACCATCTGTACACATCTAATAAAGTTATTTCCAATTCTAGTAAGATCCGTTCTCATCTCTAACAGATTCGATGACAGAAAAATATTTGTAAATAGTTCAATGTTAAATTTCATCAGGATGGAAAGATCGATAAGTTTAAGGCGAGATTAGTTGCAAGAGGATTCAGTCAGCGATATGGAATTAACTCTGGTTTAAAATTTTTCGTTATTCAATCGACTTATTGTTTCAGCTTGTGCTGGATCAAAAGTTGAAGTGATCAGCAATTCAGCCAAAATTCTATGAGGACTCATTCAATTGACGCGAATACTAGATACTGAATGGAATATGTGAACTCAATTAGGGAATAAAATTGAAAGTTAATAGCATATGGTTGATTACATTTGTATCAACTGTAAACCCGAAATGGTCGTTGGTTGTGCTTTTGTCTATTCGAGACTGGACACAATATGTTTTTCTCCAGTGTTGCCATAAAATTTATTAGTGCGCTTGTAATCAAAAGCATAATGATCTAACTTGGGTGATCTAATGAGTTTTCATTCCGAAGTTATACGCTCTCAAAGTTGTATGTAAAAAATCGTAACTCGTGCGATTTTATCACGTTTATTGTCAACTGAATCTCTAGATTATCAGGCAGAGACTGGTTAAGAAGAAAGTATCTATAAAATTGTTTGTAAATAGATTATTACTATTATTAATATAATAATTATTATTATTATTATTATTATTATTTAATATTAATATCTATTCTGTACAAATAATTTATCAATTGATGAACTTAAAGAGATGAGGATATGCACAAATTGATGAAAGAATCCTAATTATTTGTTCAAGCGATAAAAAAGAAGCTCTAGCTAAATTATCAACCTTTAGATTCAATTGTTTCATTGTTTCTTGTAAGTTCGAAATAGTCTTATTCATGTTGGGATTAATTGTTTCTCTTTGCATCATGAAGGAGTTGTTACAGGAAAATACGAAGTTCAGATTACGATGCAAACGCGTATTCGGCTCGTCGGATCATTTGATGTAAACTTTTCCACTTTATTAACGGTGAACACTATTTATTGATTACTAAGTACATGAGAAGGGGAATATGATCCCAACTCTACTCGATAGAGACAATTGAGACTTCGACTTTAGAATCCGTAATTGGTAACTTCGAGAAACGCCTTCGAGCTGTTATTCAGACGGAAGGTGATCATTTCGGACATATTATCATTTGACTTGTAATGAAATGAACTTTATTTTGGTGTAATCAGTATATTGATATGAATTTTGATTAAAAAGTTATCAGCAATTAAACGTGTGCACGTCATTACTGATCACGGTGTACATTTAAAAAACATTCAATTTATATGCAGGATTTCTCCTTCATTCTTAGAGAGCTGTGCCAACTTTTCTCAGCCCACAATGTTTATCGTCAACTGAATCTCTAGATTGTCAGGCAGAGATTGATTAAGAAGAAAGGAATTAGAAAAATTGTTTGGATCCTTAATTTTGATGATTGATTACATAACATCCAACGGTAAACTTTTACACAACCCGATTTGAAGTAACGAGCTGGTAACTGTAAACTAAATAATTAAGCCTAAGTATTAGTAAGCCTGATTTACGTCACTTACGCATCTTTGGATCTATGGGTTATTTTTGGATAAACGTCATGGTAAACATAAATTTGCTGAAAAGGGGCAGCAAATGATTTTGGTTGGTTACGGTGATACCAACAAAGGATATCGGATGCTGGATATGAATAGTCTCAAGTCAAAATACAGTCGAGACGTACGTTTCATAGAGCCGGTTAACGATATGGTCAGTGTTGAAACGTCAGAGCCTCAGTTATCAGGAGAGGATAAGTCAGTCAACGAAAATTCGTTAGTTGAATTGTGTGACGTTGATGATGTGACAACTGAAGCTAAGCCCGAAGTCACAATATCTTTCGCTGATATTGAGACTGACGTTGAAGACTATAAGACTGTAAACTAAATAATTTGGAAGACATAATTTTTATGTCCATAGATGATCTTAATTAAACAATAAAAAAATCTATCAATCGATTTGATTGCAATTAAAAAATAAAGTCCTGACACTTTGGCCCGGACAACCAAACAGATTTTTTAGCCAAAGTTTTTCGATTTGTTCTATACGAAGTTTTGCGAAAGTTGATCTTGGGTGATACATGCCTCTTGCCCCTCACTTTAATCGTTGATAGATAATCGTTTAGTACAGTGTCTTCCTCACCTACAGTTGAATTCTTCAATCAATCGAGGCAAAATTTAGTATCGCGCGCGTGACAGTAGCAGTTATATTACTTCAACTCCAACTTTCAATTATTTTGAGTGTTAGGGTTAAACTATAAGTTTATTATTCGTCTTAATTTTTCATGCTACTCATTAATACAAGTCAAATATTTTTTGTGACAAGTGATCTCTTGATTCTTTTAATTTTAATTTTAATTTTGGTTTTATTTTAATTTAATCTCGATGTTAAATACTAATATAACGACTAATCAACAGAATTAGTTTGAGTGTTTAATTCCTTCAATCTAATCGTTTCATCAACTTCATTTTTTTTTAATTAGTCAATTCTTATTGAAGAATAAGTTAATTTTATTGTTCATCTTTAGTTTTTCTATTCATTCATCCAAGACAAAGATACAAGTGATCATTTAATTGTTATAAATTTCTGTTATTTTCATTTAATTTCTCAGTTGAAATCAACCAACATGACAAGTGACAGTGAAACTCCAATTGCCGACAGGTACAACCAAACTCTTCAAAGCTGCTTATTTGTCCAATTTATTGCTCAAAATTAATGTTAAAATCGGTGGAGCCAATTTGAAGCTGAGCGAAACGACTCGATGTTCAATTTTGAATGATAAGACAATGGTCGTCGGAATTGATGTCAATCATCCATCTCCTGGTGAAAATGCTCGATCGATCGCTGCCGTTGTAGGTTCGATTGATAAAGAGTTCAGTAAATATCGAACTGAAATTTTCGCTAATCACGAAAGAGATGAACTAGTCCAAGTTCACAGTATGATCGGACCAATCATCGAAAAGTTCAAAGCTTCTCGAGGTTTTTACCCGGAACATATTATCGTCTATCGTGACGGTGTATCTGAAGGGCAATTCGCCCATGTTATGGGAAGTGAAATTCTTCCTCTTCACAAACGGCTTAAAGAGTATTCTGATCCTCCGAAATTGACCTACATTATCGTTCAAAAGAGACACAACGCTCGTTTCTTCCCAGTTGATCCAAGAGAAGGTACAAGAAATGGAAATATGTTACCAGGATCAGTTATCGACACTAATGTTTGTCACTTCAAATGGTTCGACTTTTATTTGTGTAGTCAAAATTCATTTCTTGGAACTGCTCGTCCAGGAAAATACACTGTACTTTGGAATTCGAGCTCTGCACAGGCCGACGATCTGCAAATGGCCACTTATTATCTTTGTTACCTGTTCGCTCGAGCAACTAAGTCAATCGCCGATCCTGCCCCAGCTCGTTATGCTCATCATGCTGCAGCTCGTGAAAAATTTCATTACAGAGAAATTTGTAAGTGGCGACAATGGACCGACGAAGAAATGAATGCTGAGATTAACAGAGCAATCAACGTTAACGAAAACTTTAAAAATATTCTTTACTTCATTTAATTGTCACTTATTAGCACTCGTTTTATTTAAATTGGAATTCATTCAGTCTCAATTCATCCCCATGATTTTTTTTCCCATTAATTGATATTCAGAAAAAAATCTTGACAAGGATAAATTTGATCCACTCATTGGTTAAAACTATTTGTTGATTTTTCTTTAACCATCAATACTTTAATTTCTTCAAGTTGATGATTTACACTAACTTTGCAATTATCAATCAACGATTAAGGTTAGGAATAAGAGCCATGTATCACCCAGGATCAACTTTCGTAGAACTTAAAATAAGTTCACGATTCGTATAGAACATGTTGAAAACTTTGGTGAGAACATTTAACTAATTTTATTTAATTCAGTCCCACTTCCCTTTTCCCTGAGCTAACATTCAAGTTGAAACATTAATGTTTCAACCATAATAATTATTATGGTTGATTACACTTGTATCGCTTTCGATACACTGTAAACCCAATAGTTACTCTTGATAATTAACTAAAAATTTGTCTCAATTTTCAATTGCAGCTCTTTGACACTGACAATCCTTTAAATAGAGATGCTGCTAAATTCATCTTCAGTACCGAAGGTCATATTTTTCCAGTTACATGGAGATATCGCAGAAAAGCCTGGGAAGATGTGGACAAATTTGTAAACGATTCATCTTCATCATCTTCATCATCCGCATCATCTAATATGCAAGATGAATATAACAATAATCTACCATTGGATACTAATCATTCAACTAAATCATGCCTTAAAATTAATCAAGAGAGACATTACATGTTGCCAATTAAGAATAATTATCTTCATCAAGTAATTCATGAGAGATACAGTTTACCCAGTTAACAGGTCAAAAGTTGTTCGCAGCCATTGGCTACTAGTCAATCAGTTGATTCTAATCAATTACAATTCACGAATTCAAGGCAATGTTTCTATGGATTGTAACAGATAATTAATTGCATAAACTAACCAAAATCCTTTGGTTTATGATTCAATCTCCATGGTAAAAGAGTTGCAACTTTAATTGTGATGAAACTTTCTTGAAATGCTGCTTGCTTCAAATTCATTATACTGAATAAGATAAAATCAGCTGAACTGTTAGATGAATGATAGTGATGATGAGGATAAATGAATACTGCTAATCTAATCATACAAAACAATCGCTTAATAAAAAATTAAACTACATATTTATTGTAATTACATATAAGTGATTCGATGATAGAAAAATATTTGTAAATAGATGATTACTAATATTATTAATAATATCAATTCTATACAAACAATTTATCAATTGATGAACTTATAGAGATGAGGATAAGCACAAATTGATCACAAAGAATACTAATTGTTTGTTAAGCCACAGCGTTAATGAAATAATAGGCATGATATTTGTTCAAGCGATAAACAATTAACTCTGGTTTAAAATTTTTCGTTATTCAATCCACTTAATGTTTCAGCTTCTTTTGGATCAAGTTGAATGATGAAAGTTGAATTGATCAGCATTCCAGCCAAAATTGTATGAGGACTCACACTATTGGCGCGAATACTGGATACTAGATGTAATATGCGAACTCAATTGGTGAATAAAATTAAAAGTTATTAATATATGGTTGATTACACTCGTATCCCTTTTGATACTCTGTAAACCCAAAATGGTCGTTGTGCTTTTGCCTATTCGAGACTGGACACAATAGGTTCTTCTTCAGTGTTTTCATAAAAAAATCGTGATTCGTGTGTGATTTTATCATGTTTATCGTCAACTGAATCGTTAGATTATCAGGCAGAGACTGATTAAGAAGAAAGGAATTAGAAAAATTGTTTGGATCCTTAATTTTGATGATTGATTACATAACATCCAACGGCAAACTTTCACACAACCCGATCGGAAGTAACGATCTGGTAATTGTAAACTAAAATCGTGCCTCAAGTTGATCTGTTCAAGACTACATGATGAATGAATCGTCTCTGAACAACCTCGAATCACAATTTTTCGCTGCCTTATTTTAAGTTTTACGGTATTTTAATTTGATCTTGGGTGATACATGCCTCTTGCCCCTCACCTTGATAGGTAATCTGATTATCATAATCGTTTAGTGCAGTGTCTTCTTCACCACAGTGGTGCCACCCACATGCAGAATCATGAGAGAGGACATAAGCTTTTGCCTTACAAAGTTTTGTGACTCAAGAAATACCTCCAGACGTAACAGCAAAAAGACTTTAATGATCGAAACTCGTGAAATTGACCCCTGCAATATGACAAGGCATATTTCAATCACACAGACAAAACTGGCACCATCAAATCAGTTTTTGAATTGTGCGCTTTTTTGCATTCGGCGAGAGTAACTGCTTGGTGTGCAGTGTCTTGCAGTGGTGTTATTGGTGCATTTTGGTTCGAAAGAACAGTCGATGGAACAGAGTACATAGAAATGCTAGAGAAGAAGTTCTTCCATGGGGAAGACAAGATCAAGAGGTTCAACGGTGGTTTATGCAAGACCACATCAAGCGGAAGATGTTTTTGTGACAATATTTAATCACTTTGGTAACTACGTTATGTGATGGCGCGATTTCATTACCACAGGAAATCATTTTGAAGATATGTTGGATTAAATCCACATAAATTTTCTTTAATATGAACCTAACCCTAACCATTTCTATACTCACTCTGTAGCAAAAATTATTCAATTCTCAAAAATGAAACGGTTTTAAAAACGCTGTACTTTCTTTCAAGCGCTTTTGAAAACTAATTTTTCAACTTATTGATCGAAAAGAAGTAAGCTAAGCATTAATTGCACAAAAAAGTAAAGAGTAATAACGAGAGTAATAGCTTATCACTCTTTGCTGAATGTTGCATGACAAGTTTCACTACGGCTTAAAAAGAAATGAACTTATCAAAATGAAACTAAATGAAATAGCTTAAAGCTAAGAACAGAAATGAGAAAGCACTAAGAGTTTTACTCAAAAGAAATATTAGAGCACGAACCTAGAAATCATCGCCAAATCGGAAATTACGCAGACGACCCTTGGTGTCCAATTTACAAAGCAACAAAACAAAGACCAGCCTTAAAGCTTGACAGTGTTTAAAAAACGATAGTGAAGAAATCTACTTAACATCTAACATTAACGGCATATTTAATATACTTTTTCATGACGCAGACCTGAATGTAAAAGCAAGCAGAACTGAAAAGATTAGTAAACTGTACTCCAAATGAGACAGAAGATCCTGCTTTTAAAGCTGACGAGTGGCAAAGCTCCTGCACCGATGATAGGATAGCACCGTTTTAGTGATCCTTTAAGGAGAATACATTCTATCTTTGAACTATTGAAGTTCAGCTTGTTCTTACTGTTCAGTTCGCCATTCTTGTTAGAAGGACTGTTGCCTTTCATTCCAGTTCTGCTCTTTTGTTGGCACCCATTATTAGGGACGTATCGTCTGCATAAGCTACTATTGTTTACTCCTCATTAAATTTGAGGAGACTATTCATCAAGATGTTACATCTTGGCCATGCTTCGGATCCTTGTGGACAGACTCTATTGACCATTATGTCAATATCAGCTGTCTTGTATCTTATTGCTCTAGAATGAAAGAATTGTCCAAGTAATCATAAAGGTTACCCGGACGGTCGAACTCTCTCAATCATTTTTGCTATGGCGGGCCACCATGTATTATCAAAGCCTCCTGATATATCTGACATATCATAGACTCTCTGACCTTTTTCACTAGTTTTGAAAAATTTCTGGTTAGGCCAATCGGCGATCGAAGTTTTTTTTGTTTTTCGATTATAACACATAAACTAAACACAATTTCAGTCCTTATCATCACTGTTAAAACAAGAGAACTAAGTACAATTTCCATCAAGTTAATACATTGATTGTAAAAATCAAATGACCGTGAAACATTATCACGCTTTTATATAGAGATGGGCGATTGTTTAGATTTACGATGATAGTGACGCAATAATTTTGACGAAAATCGATATTTACCGATGTTTTTTGTCTTAGAGAAAGAGACGTAAGAAAGAGAAAGAGGAAACGATTCGGGGGAGAGCTTTGAAAAAGAGAGAATTCGCTCATAAAATGTATGAGACAAGGAGGGATAAAAAAATCGATAAGTTAGATGTTCAACTTGATCACTCAACGTTTATCCATATATTTATCTGTTGCGTTGACTGATTCCCATGCGATCCTAATCAAGTTATTAGAAATATTAACAGGAAAAATCGAAAATCAAACAATTTAATTCAATCGATAATATTTTGTTCGACAATTTTTTTCTCGAAATTCGTTAATCCAGTTAACAGATCAAAATATGTTCGCAACCATTGGCTACTAGCCAATCAGTTGATTCTAATCAATTACAATGTACGAATTCAAGGCAATGTTACTATGGATTGTAAGAGATAATAGATTGCATAAACTAATCAAGATCCTTTGGTTTACGATTGAATTTCCATGTTTAACATGGTAAAAAAGTTGCAAACACAAAGCTTTTTAAACGTCTATATGATTAAAAAACACACTGTATATGGTTGATTACACTTGTATCGCTTTCAATACAATGTAAACCCAAAATGGTCGTTGGTTGTGCTTTTGTCTATTCGAGACTGGACACAATAGGTTTTTCTCCAGTGTTTTCATAAAAAATCGTGACTCGTGCGATTTTATCACGTTTATCGCCAACTAAATCTCTAGATTATCAGGCAGAGACTGATTGTGAAGAAAGTAATTATAAAATTGTTTGGATCCTTAATTTTGATGACTGATTACATAACAGGTATGAGAGGTATTACCCTTGATACAGTTACGTAATTTTCTCCCGAAATATCTAAGGTTACATCATAGAAAGGTTGAAGAACCTTAGAGATGTTATCCTTAATTTTGATGATTGATTACATAACATCCAAAGACAAACTTCTACACAGCCCGATTTGAAGTAACGAGCTGGTAACTGTAAACTAAATAATTTGAAAGACATAATTTTTATGTCCATAGATGATCTTACTTAAAAAATAAAAAATCTATCAATCGATTTGATTGCAATTAAAAAATAAAGTCCTGACACTTTGGCCCGGACAACTAAACAGATTTTTAGCCAAAGTTTTTCGATTTGTTCTATACGAAGTTTTACGAAAGTAGTATGTTGATGAAAAATTCCAAAATTATGTCGTTATTGTAAAGAGAAAGGCCATGAAATCAAGGATTGTGTAAAGCGAAATACTAAACTTTCTAAGAATGAAGAAAATTCTACTGATAAAAGTACTCCAACAACTCAAGAATTAACTTTCTGTCTTCCAAGCGATGAAGCTTCTTCCTCATTAATTACTAAATTCGGAGATGTTCCTCCAAATGAATGTGCTTCTGTGTTTTGTCAACTATTCACCAGTACTCGTGAATTCACTAAAAGTGGTTCAATTATACCATCACTGACTTGGGTATCACTGTTGAGAGACTTGCATGTTTCGCAAACTTTCCACACGCTGAAGAACATGACGAACAAGAGGAACATGACGACGAACTGTCAGTTCTTCTTTTTTCGATAGATAATCGTTTGTACTGTGTCTTCCTCACCTACAGTTGAATTCTTCAATCAATCGAGGCAAAATTTAGTATCGCGCGCGTGACAGTAGCAGTTATATTACTTCAACTCCAACTTTCAATTATTTTGAGTGTTAAGGTTAAACTATAAGTTTATTATTCGTCTTAATTTTTCATGCTACTCATTAATACAAGTCAAATATTTTTGTGAAAAGTGATCTCTTGACTCTTTTAAGCAATATGTTATCCAATGTCCCTTTGACGCAACTGTTTCCTGATTGTGAGACGAACTCGGAAGCCAAAATATGGGAATCGTTCGACAGAAAAGCAAAGAGTCTTTCCAATCCAGTAGGAGGATTTCACAGTGGGTTGAAACATTATCTTGAATCGGATGTAATCCCCCGCTCTGATAATCCTTTGGTTTATTGGAAAAACAATAAGTCGAATTGGCATCAATTGCATAATTTAGCAATCAAGTACCTTTCTGTCCAAGCAATATCTGTGCCTTGCGAGAGATTATTCTCTAAAACCGGTTCAATCATCACTGATAAACGTAACAAAATCAAGCCAAAGAATGTAAACATGTTATCCTTTTTAGAATCTCTGCCTAACAATTTGATATAATTTGTACTCATGATAACAAGTATTACTCAATACTCGATAGTATCGATACTTTTTTTTCGAGTACTAATACTTTCGATCAATACTTTTCTCAAGTATCGCGCAACACTATTGTAATTAAACTAATCATCATAAAATGATCATTTATGTATTATGTTAAAGCTTATTATTTAACCTCTCTAATTATACTAAATTTATTAATCAAAAATCTAAAGTTTTCTAACAATCAAGCCAAATGTAAGCTCGAAAAAATTTTGGCCATTACTTAGTTGTTTACCTAATAATTACATATAAGTGATTCGAAGATAGAAAAATATTTGTAAATAGATGATTACTAATATTATTAATAATATCAATTCTATACAAACAATTTATTATTATCAATTGATGAACTTATAGAGATGAGGATAAGCACAAATTGATCACAAAGAATCCTAATTGTTTGTTAAGCCACAGCGTTAATGAAATAATAGGCATGATATTTGTTCAAGCGATAAACAATTAACTCTGGTTTACAATTTTTCGTTATTCAATCGACTTAATGTTTTAGCTTCTTTTGGATCAAAAGTTGAATTGATCAGCATTTCAGCCAAAATTGTATGAGGACTAATTCAATTGACGCGAATACTAGATACTAGATGGAATCTCAAAGTCTATTCGAGACTGGACACAATAGGTTTTTCTCCAGTGTTTTCATAAAAAATCGTGACTCGTGAGATTTTATCACGTTTATCGCCAACTAAATCTCTAGATTATCAGGCAGAGACTGATTAAGAAGAAAGTAATTATAAAATTGTTTGGATCCTTAATTTTTATGATTGATTACATAACATCCAACGACAAACTTTTACATAGCCCGATTTGAAGTAACGAGCTGGTAACTGTAAACTAAATAATTTGGAAGACATAATTTTTAAGAATTTTGGCTTCAATTGGTGCCTCCAATGCCCCCTTTGACAATCCTCTTCTCGTTTGCACATTTTTGTTACAATTCACAGAATCCAGCGTTTCAAGTATTTGATTCTGTCGTCTAATCACTTTTTCCAGCGTGTTGGATATTAAAGATGAAAGGTTTAGATTTTTCTTGACAGAATTCAAAATTTCAGGCAAGATTTCAGCATCCTCAACATTGTTCTCAGCGGTTGACTTAGATCTTTTATATTTCTGTAATAAAGAATGATAAACTGGCAAAAAATAGTTTAAAATAAAGTCCTGACACTTTGGCCCGGACAACCAAACAGATTTTTTAGCCAAAGTTTTTCGATTTGTTCTATACGAAGTTTTACGAACGTTAATCTTGGGTGATACATGCCTCTCGCCCCTCATCTTAATCGTTGATAGATAATCTTTTAGTACTGTGTCTTCCTCACCTACAGTTGAATTCTTCAATCAATCGAGGCAAAATTTAGTATCGCGCGCGGTAGCAGTTATACAGCATTTCTCAGTGACTCTCGCCGAGTTTCCAACTAATTAGCCGAGTTCTCATTTGGTTTAGTCAATCCGATAGATGGCACATTTTTTCACGATGAGTTTTCATTGACTTTCGTAAGTTCCCAATTCATTTGGTCAAGTTCCCGATGAGTTTAGTCAATTAGCCTTTACATTGAGTAAAAAATTAAACTTTTTCATTCAAATTCATTTTTAATTATTTTTTCAACTTTTAATTTGATTATTAGCATAAATCTTCGGCATTTATTGTTGAGATTCGATCAATTTTTGAATATGGTGCGTAAAGAAAAAAGATGCAAATACCTTGGAGAAGAGATAAAATTAATCATATTCAAAAATTGATCGAATCTCAAGAAATTAAAAGTTTGTAAGACCACAATTTCCTAACGGAACGAAGGGTGAAAAAGTAAAGCTCTACTCCAATTTCTTTAGATTGAAATTGGGTGGAAACCCTGTCTACCAATATGATGTCGCTTTTCTAAAACCAGATCAATCATCGGCTGATGAATTCGAGCAAGAGGTCTGCAGAAAATTCAAGCGAATCACCAAGAAGCTGAATCAAACTCTTCTCGCACAATTTGTTAATACTACGGCTAAAGAGATTTTTGTTGGAGTAAGTTATGCTTACGACAATGATAGAATCCTCATTACAAGTAAACCTCTTCCTGATATTTCAAAAGAAGGGAGAATCTTCACTTTCTCAATCAACGAACCGCGAGATAATGGAGGATAATGTTGAACATTATGGAAGAGTCAAATATCTTGGCGATAAATGTCTCGGTGTTCCAACTCAAGTAGTTTTAGATAAACACTATGACCATCGTGAATATATGGAAACTGGTACAACCAAACTCTTCAAAACTGCTTATTTGTCCAACTTATTGCTCAAAATTTGATGATTGAATCTCCATGGTAAAAAAGTTGCAACTTTAATTGTGATGGAACTTTCTTGAAATGCTGCTTGCTTCAAATTCATTACACTGAATGAGATAAAACCAGCTGAACTGTTAGATGAATGATGAGGATAAGTGAATACTGTTAATCTGATCATACAAAATAATCGTTCAGTAAAAAATTTAACTATTAATTACATACAGGGTGTAAAGAAAGTAACGTTCAGAGGGATGAACTTTTCCCCTTGCGCGATTGACTTGAATTGGTTTGTTTATTTTTTCCTTCAATTAGCCGTTAAAATTTTCTTAACTTGAAGTAAAAATCAGACGATGTAAATTGAATGATCAAATCGACTGCAATCAATTCTATACAAACAATTTATCAATTGATGAACTTATAGAGATGAGGATAAGCACAAATTGATCACAAAGAATCCTAATTGTTTGTTAAGCCACAGCGTTAATGAAATAATAGGCATGATATTTGTTCAAGCGATAAACAATTAACTCTGGTTTACAATTTTTCGTTATTCAATCGACTTAATGTTTTAGCTTCTTTTGGATCAAAAGTTGAATGATGAAAGTTGAATTGATCAGCATTTCAGCCAAAATTGTATGAGGACTAATTCAATTGACGCGAATACTAGATACTAGATGGAATAAGTGAACTCAATTAGGGAATAAAATTAAAAGTTATTAGCATATGGTTGATTACATTTGTATCCACTGTAAACCCGAAATGGTCGTTGGTTGTGCTTTTGTCTATTCGAGACTGGACACAATAGGTTTTTCTCCAGTGTTTTCATAAAAAATCGTGACTCGTGCGATTTTATCACGTTTATCGCCAACTAAATCTCTAGATTATCAGGCAGAGACTGATTAAGAAGAAAGTAATTATAAAATTGTTTGGATCCTTAATTTTTATGATTGATTACATAACATCCAACGACATCATCACCATTTCTCTTTCAGATAACTTCTATGATCTTCATTGTATTATTTTTGTCGAAAAAATCAGACTATTCAGGGGCTTAGATGAAAATTTTCTTTTTTTTTCAGACAATTCAATTGATATTAGTTGTGTTAAATTCATCCATCGCTATTTGAAATAGGCGTAAAATTAATTAAAAAATCGTAAAACCAATGGAAAAACAGCTAAATTGCATTTATTTTGATGGTGAGTGTAAGGTAAAAGCTTATGTCCTCTCTCCTGATTCTACATGTTGGTGGCACTACTGTGGAGTGCGAATTCAATTTTCAAAAATAAAAAGGTGTTGAAATACCCTGGATTACGAGATATAAATTTTGGCTCAGGGGCCAACGCACCCTTAAACTTTGGCTAGAAGATCCATTAGGTTGTCCCGACCAAAGTGTCAGGGCTTTATTTTTAATTGAAATCAAATCGATTGATAGATTTTTTTATTGTTTAATTAAGATCATTTATGGACATACAAAATTATGTCTTCCAAATTATTTAGTTTACAATTACCAGATCGTTACTTCAAATCGGGCTGTGTAAAAGTTTGTCGGTGGATGTTATGTCATCAAAATTAAGGATCCAAACAATTTATATAATTACTTTCTTCTTAATCAGTCTTTGCCTGATAATCTAGAGATTCATTGACGATAAACATGATAACGCACATATCGCACGAGTCACGATTTTATATGAAAACGCCGAAGAAGGACCTATTGTGTCCAGCGTCGAATTGGCAAAATCACAACGACCACTTTGGGTTTTTTTGGGTTTAGCAAAAAAATTTCAAGACACCCTTCGGGTACATTCATTTGTCAGTTATAAGCATATGCTGCACAACTCGTCAACTATATCCCATTAGAAGTATTATCAACATTTGTTTTTATCAAATTCATGCATTGAAAACGCTGAAAATGTCTTAAAATCCATCAGTTACCTTTACCATTGGAATATTCAACTCGAACAAGCCAAAATAAGAAAATGGGTAAGATCTTAGTTAATGGTTGGAGGTGGAGCTAACGGCTATTCGTCACACTTATCCCTTTGTTTGTTTAAATTAGGTTAGGTTAGGTCTTCATTAAAAGGGTCAAAATCGACATAGGAAGGCCCGGAGGGCCTGAGACAATCAAACGGGCACACAAGCAACCCAAAATTCAACTTAATTTTGCAATTTGCAGTGATGACCTTGAAATGACCTCGACTAGTAATTTTGACCTTGAGAATGCTATGTACTAAATTTTGAGTGTGAGTTTCTAGGCTATTAGGTCAGAGTTTTTTCTTCGCGATTCAACAGAGAAAATGTGAAAGTTTTGTTGTGTTCTGATTACACTTGTATCGCTTTCGATACACTGTAAACCCAAAATGGTCGTTGTGATTTCGCCAATTCGAGACTGAACACAATAGGCCCTTCTTCGGTGTTTTATTATAAAATCGTGACTCGTGCGATATGTGCGTTATCATGTTTATCGTCAACTGAGTCTCTAGATTATCAGGCAAAGACTGATTAAGAAGAAAGTAATTATCTAAATTGTTTGGATCCTTAATTTTGATGATTGATTACATAACATCCAACGACAAACTTTTACACAACCCGATTTGAAGTAACGATCTGGTAATTGTAAACTAAAATCGTGCCTCAAGGTGATCCGTTCAAGATTACATGATGAATGAATCGTCTCTGAACAACCTCGAATCACAATTTTTTCGCGGCCTTGTTTTGAGTTTTTCGGTGTTTTAATTTGATTTTGGGTGATACATTCCTCTTGCCCCTCACCTACAGTTAAATTCTTCAATCAATCGAGGCAAAACTTAAAGTTAAGACCTAATCAGTTTAAAATGATCAAACCTCGTACAGATACATATCGAGACTGAAGTACTTCGTATAAAAAGTTTCAAGGTCATTGAGGTCATTTGAAGGTTTTTTTTTGAAAAGAGGAGCAAAAAATTGGACCATGTTCCAAGTTTGGATTAATAATTTAAAATCATTGACGGTTTACCACGATTCATGTCAATTGATGCTTGTTGCATTCAAATTGATAACTCTCCGTTATTTGAAATGATATTGACACCAAACTTCAAAGATGGGATAACTTTTTGTTCTTCTTTTCAAAAAAACCAAATGACAAATTGTATTACTTCAACACCAACTTTCAATTATTTTCAGTGTTAGGGTGAAACTAAAAGTTTATTGTTAATCTTTAGTTTTCATGCTCATTAATACAAGTCAAATATTTTTTATTGTGATCTTTTGATTCTTTTAATTTAGTTTTATCTCTTATTAGTTTTATTTCATCTCGGTGTTAAATATTAATATGTCAAGTGCTGAAGATTCTCTCACCGAACTTGAGAAACTCACTGGTCTCAGTTTGAAGAACTCACCACCCGCTCTTTGTCTAAGACCACAATTTCCTAACGGAACGAAGGGTAAAAAAGTAAAGCTCTACTCCAACTTCTTTAAATTGAGTTTGGGTGGAAAACCGGTGTATCAATATCTTGTCGATTTTCTCAAACCAGATCAATCATCGGCTGATGAATTCGGCAGAAAATTCAAGCGAATCACCAAGAAGCTGAATCAAACTCTTCTCGCACAATTTGTTAATACTACGGGTAAAGAGATTTTTGTTGGAGTAAGTTATGCTTACGACAATGATAGAATCCTCATAACAAGTAAACCTCTTCCTGATATTTCAAAAGAAGGGAGAATCTTCACTTTCTCAATCAACGAACCTCGTGAAAATGATCCGGATTATAGTCAAATGTACCTGATCAGAATCAAATTAATCCAGTTAACAGATCAAAATATGTTCGCTGCCATTGGCTACTAGTCAATCAGTTGATCTTAATCAATTACAATGTGCGAATACAAGGCAATGTTACTATGTCTACCTCTTGCCCCGCACCTTTTTTTTCACCTCACCACCACAGATTTTTTAGCCAAAGTTTTTCGATTTGTTCTTTACGAAGTTTTACGAAAGTAGTATGTTGATGGTTGTGGTTCAACTATACCATCACTGGCTTGGGTCTCACTGTTGAGAGACTTGCATGTTTCGCAAGACTCACCACACGCTGAAGAACATGACGAACAAGAGGAACAAGAGGAACATGACGATGAACTGTCAGTTCTTTTTCTCTTATTTGTATTCACCTCTGGTGGTGTAGCGAACACTTCCCACATCTTACAGGGAAGTGTTACACAGTTACAGGAATGACACAAGTAAGACCCAAGATCATCCTCAGAGATGGAACAACATGGACACGTAAAGACCTGTAAGTATAAGACAAGAATAAGGTTAATGTAAAATCGACATAAGAATGGAGGGATTGACCAAAGAAGCTTTTTTTTCTTATGATTAGTTATGCTTTCTGCTTTTTGATTGTTTTTTTTGTTGTTTTTTAATCTTTAATAAAAATTAACATTTGGCCTTTTTATAAAAGCTTTCTGATTGAGCTTTTAGCTCATCGATTCTCCAACGGAGGTCCAGGGTCTTAGCCTGATAAGGAGCAGGATCAGGAGCCGTGAGAGCTTGGACATTAAACCAACCAGCTTTCACGGTCATACGATCGGCTCTCTTGTGAGCAATACGACCCTTCCGCATGATGTGGACCATCTTCCAGGTATCTGTGTCAGGACGTGACATGATATCCTGGTACTTTCGCTTCCTCCTCTCTTTCGCCTTCTGGTTTCTTGTCTTCTTCTTTGGAGGTTCCTCAGTTAACAACTCTTCCTCAGGAAGAGCCTCAACTGTGGACGACTCAACTATCATAACTTCCTCAGGAAGAGATGAAGTTGGAGTCACCTCAAAGAAGGGAGGCAGAACCAGATCGACTACTCGATCGGAGGAACCCTTCCCTATCCTCGGATCCTTCAGAGAGAAGGGAGGAAAGGGAAGGTTTGCAGGGAAAGAGCGAGGTCTCTTAACCCTGCGGTCCACCAGAGGACCAAAGCCATCCAAAACGTCAAGCGGAATCGTAGCCTATAGAAAAAAGAAAAGAAAAAAAAGCTTCTTTGGTTAATGGGTCAAGGGAGTTAAGAGATTAACTTACCATCTCGACCAAAGAGACAAAGAAAGGAAAAGAAAGGGAAAAGAAAGAGAAACTATCTATCAAGTTAACTACTTGCACTGAGCCGCTAGGTCTCAACAGTGAAAGAGAACAATGATCGTACCTTGAAAAGCTCTGGGTATATATATCTCTAGTTGGACTTACATATTACAGTTCAAAACTTTCTAACCTTCTTGTACTTTAACCTTAAGGAAAAATAATTTTCTCTCATTTTTAATAGATTCAGGACAGTTTATTAACCATCTTTTTACGTTTAAAAGTTTGTCAAACTCTGCATTGTAAGCTCAGGTCCAGGTGAGCTCAGGCTACTGCCTCGACAAGGCTCGAATCGCTGAGGTGAGTCGCTGCAAAGGGCTAGGTGCCTAAGCTAGCCTAGCCAAAAGCAAGTCAGTTACCAGCATCGGCGTTACAACCTTTTACGTCTGTACCAATATCTCAATTATTTTATGTTTTATTTTTCGGTTTAATGATAAATAAAGAGTTTTATGCACTTCAAAAAAATCGACTTAATGTTTCAGCTTCTTTTGGATCAAAAAATGAAGTGATCAGCATTTCAGCCAAAATTTTATGAGGACTCATCCATCTGACGCGAATACTAGATACTGAATGGAATATGTGAACTCAATTAGAGAATAAAATTAAAAGTTATTAGCATATGGTTGATTTCATTTGTATCCACCGTAAACCCGAAATGGTTGTTGGTTGTGCTTTTGTCTATTCGAGACTGGACACAATAGGTTTTTCTCCAGTGTTTTCATAAAAAATCGTGACTCGTGCGATTTTATCACGTTTATCGCCAACTAAATCTCTAGATTATCAGGCAGAGACTGATTAAGAAGAAAGTAATTATAAAATTGTTTGGATCCTTAATTTTGATGATTGATTACATAACATCCAACGAAAATTTTTTACACAGCCCGATTTGAAGTAACGAGCTGGTAACTGTAAACTAAATACATGTATTAGGGGTATCAATAATTTCGTGCGTTTTCTGGTAATTCAGGTTATTTAATTATTGTTAGAAACCTAATTGAGATAATGACTTGATTTTTTAGATGAAATAAAATTCAGAAATTTTCTCAGATTAATATATGAATCAATTATTAAATTAGCAAATAGATCTGAGTAAAAAAAAGGTCACAA
Organism: Panonychus citri; assembly: GCF_014898815.1. Lineage (NCBI taxonomy): Eukaryota > Metazoa > Arthropoda > Arachnida > Trombidiformes > Tetranychidae > Panonychus > Panonychus citri. The sequence continues at coordinate 1,403,237 of NW_026515543.1, read as the reverse complement.
AAAAGCCGAAATTAAAACTTTTCTATCACTATTTCAAAGTGGCCTAAAATGGCCTGTTTAGGCATTTTTAGAAATTCTAAGATAGGCAAAACGCACTTCGGAGTCTCTTCTTTAATTTTTTTAAAAAAAATTTGAAAGTTTCTAAAATTTAACATTGATTCAATGGAGACAAATTCATTTTTATCGATTTTCATGAAAAAAATGTCCAAATTTCGATTTTAATTTTTTCGATGACCATAATCAGCTAATTGTTGGTGTTCACAAAAATTGAAGAAGAAACTTCGAAGTGCGTTTTGTCTATCTTAGAATTTCTTAAAAGCTTAAACAGGCCATTTTAAAGAAAATCGAACAAAAAAAACGGAAAATTTCAATGTTTTTTTTGACCTAACTAAATTTTTTAAATAATCGATAGTTTATCAATTTAAATATTGAAATACTTGAATTTCAATTCAGTGAAAAAAACTAAACCTAAATTATCAATGGTTTATTGCAGTTGATTCTAATCAATTACAATTTACGCATTCAAGGCCATGTTACTACGAATTCTATTTTGAACAATACAGATTGAGAGTAGACAGTGTCTACTAGACACATTCCTCACTGTAACACAATGCTAAAAGTGTAAAAGATTTGGCCATCCAATTCGCAAGCGCATCTGAAACGCGTTCAGAAAATCATACTTTTAAAGACTAGAAATATCTACAAATCTCAGGCCAAAGCGATGTTTCGTCCAAAGCAGTCGAACGCTTTAAGTATTTGTTGCGACTTCTAAACTAATTGTTCGACTTAATGATCATAAAGAAGTAAGCTCAGCATTAATCCCGCCAAAAAATAATCATTAGAATAATAATTAATAGAAAAATTTCTTAATTAAATCGGCGTAAAAGGGAACTAATCAAAACTTTGAACTAAATGAAATAGATTTAAAGCCAAAGAGTAGTAATTACATCATTACTCTTTGTTTAAAGCTAAGAACAGAAATGAGGAAGCACAAGAAGCTTTACTCAAAAGAAAGATTAAAAGTCTCGAAGATCGAATGGAAAGTTTTTTCCTCAGCGAAACCTGTAAATATCTTTATCTTGTAAGTTGATTGGAAATAAGGTTACCTGTATCTTTTAATTACTCTCGATAATTAACTTAAATTTTTGTCTATATTTAAATTGCAGCTCTTTGACACTGACAATCCTTTAAATAGAGATGCTGCTAAATTCATCTTCAGTACCGAAGGTCATATTTTTCCAGTTACATGGAGATATCGCAGAAAAGCCTGGGAAGATGTGGATAAATTTGTAAACGATTCATCTTCATCATCATCATCATCCGCATCATCTAATATGCAAGATGAATATAACAATAATCTACCATTGGATACTAATCATTCAACTAAATCATGCCTTAAAATTAATCAAGAGAGACATTACATGTTGCCAATTAAGAATAATTATCTTCATCAAGTAATTCATGCCTTACGTTCAGAGGTTTAATTTAAATTATTGAAAAAAAAATAGTTGATAAGAAATCAGATCATAACAATTGTGAATCTATTTTTTTATGATTTATGATTTACTTTCAATGTATTTTAATAATGTGATACATAATGTGTAATGTTTCAAACTAAGATTTGTAATATTATTTAATTGAGAAACAAATAATGATATTAACAACAAGTTAGATGGTCAACATGATCACTCAACGTTGATCCATATATTTATCTGTTTCGTTGACTGATTCCCATGCGATCCTAATCAAGTTATTAGAAATATATGCAAATTGTTTTCTATTAAAACAATAGAACAGTAAAAATCGAAAATCAAAAAATTTAATTCTTTTATTCAATCGATAATACATATGTATTTTGTTCAACTCTTCATGTTTCTTATTTTTTCTCGAACTTCATTAATCCAGTTAACAGATCAAAATATGTTCGCAGCCATTGGCTACTAGCCAATCAGTTGATTCTAATAATTACAATTTACGAATTCAAGGCAATGTTACTATGGATTGTAAGAGATAATAGATTGCATAAACTAATCAAGATCATTTGGTTTACGATTGAATCTCCATGTTTAACATGGTAAAAAAGTTGCAACTTTAATTGTGATGAAACTTTCTTGAAATGCTGTTTGCTTGAAATTCATTATACTGAATAAAAGATAATCAGCTGAACTGTTATATGAGTGATGGTGATAAGGAATATTGTTAATCTGATCGTACAAAATAATCGTTTAATAAAAAATTAAACTAATTACATGTAAGTGATTTGATGATAGAAAAATATTTTTAAATAGATGATTACTATTATTAATATCAATTCTATACAAACAATTTATCAATTGATGAACTTATTATGAACTAATTAATTGTTAAGTAATAGCGTTAATGAAATAATAGGCATGATATCTGTTCAAGCGATAAACAATTAACTCTGGTGTAAAATTTTTCGTTATTCAATCGACTTAATGTTTCAACTTCTTTTGGATCAAAAGTTGAAGTGATCAGCATTTCAGCCAAATTTTATGAGGATTCACACCATTGACGCTAATACTGGATACTGAATGTAATATGTGAACTCAATTGGAGAATAAAATTAAAAGTTATTAATATATGGTTGATTACACTTGTATCGCTTTCCCTGGAAACATTAGAAAGTGTATCTCGAAACTTCACAGAGACACTGGTTCTATTAGACAGGACGGAAGGTTGGCATTTCGAAAATGTAATATGATATTTTTGTATCCTTTGTCGCCTATTTGACACTATTTTGCATTAATAAACGGTATGGTTGCAAAGTTATACAGGGCAATTCAGTTAATTTGTTGGTTTTCTTTTCACGATTACTCAAAAACTACTTGGCCGATAGGGCCCAAATTTTGTCTATGGCAGTTTGTCCGATACTCATTTGTCATATTTCAAGGTCGTCATAAAGGTTATTCATGATAGAACGCACTTGAATGTCATTTGAAGAACTTTTTGAAAGTAGAAATTTTTTCAAGCCTACTTGTGATGTTTTATCATTTCTGTGCTTACAGGATCTAATTTAATTTGCTTTCTGTAAAAAGTTATCTTAAGTAACTAATTTTGTTTTAGCGCGATACCAGCGTTGCTTTGTGATATTATAACTTTTTGCCTTCTTGACTAGGGTTGTCTAGTTTTCAAAAAGTTCTTCAAATGACATTCAAGTGCGTTCTATCATGAATAACCTTATGACCTTGGAATGTGACAAATGAGTATCGGTCAAACTTCGACAGACAAAATATGGGCCCTATCGGTCAAGTAGTTTTGGAGTAATCGTGAAAAGAAAACCAACAAGTAAGCTGAATTGCCCTGTAGCTTTTCAAACGTCTACATGATTAAAAAACACACTGTATATGGTTGATTACACTTGTATCGCTTTCGATACACTGTAAACCCAAAATGGTCGTTTTGATTTTGTCTGTTCGAGACTGGATAGGTTCTTATTCGGTGTTTTCATATAAAATCGTGACTCGAGCGATATGTGCGTTATCTCAGCCATTATCTCTAGCTAAATTATCAACCTTTAGATTCAATCGTTTCATTGTTTCTTGTAAGTTCGAAATAGTCTTATTCATGTTGGGATTAATTGTTTCCCTTTGCATCATGAAGGAGTTGTTACAGGAAAATACGAAGTTCAGGTTACGATGCAAACGCGTATTCGGCTCGTCGGACCATTTGATGTAAACTTTTCCACTTTATTAACGGTGAACACTATTTATTGATTACTAAGTACATGAGAAGGGGAATATGATCCCAACTCTACTCGATAGAGACAATTGAGACTTCGACTTTAGAATCCGTAATTGTTTAGCTAGAGCTTCTTTTTTATCGCTTGAACAAATAATTAGGATTCTTTCATCAATTTGTGCATATCTTCATCTCTTTAAGTTCATCAATTGATAAATTGTTTGTATAGAATTGATATTAATAATAGTAATCATCTATTTAAAAATATTTTTCTATCATCAAATCACTTACATGTAATTAGTTTAATTTTTTATTAAACGATTATTTTGTACGATCAGATTAACAATATTCCTTATCACCATCACTCATATAACAGTTCAGCTGATTATCTTTTATTCAGTATAATGAATTTCAAGCAAACAGCATTTCAAGAAAGTTTCATCACAATTAAAGTTGCAACTTTTTTACCATGTTAAACATGGAGATTCAATCGTAAACCAAATGATCTTGATTAGTTTATGCAATCTATTATCTCTTACAATCCATAGTAACATTGCCTTGAATTCGTAAATTGTAATTATTAGAATCAACTGATTGGCTAGTAGCCAATGGCTGCGAACATATTTTGATCTGTTAACTGGATTAATGAAGTTCGAGAAAAAAAATGAGAAACATGAAGAATTGAACAAAATATTATCGATTGAATCAAAGAATTAAATTTTTGATTTTCGATTTTTCCTGCTCTATTGTTTTAATAGAAAACAATTTGCATATATTAGGGGTATCAATAAGTTCTGTCGTTTTTTGGTACTTCAGGTTGTTTAATTATTGCTCGAAATCTTATAGAGATAATAATTTGATTTTCTTGAAAAAATAAAATTCATAAATTTTGTAAAATTAATATATTAATTAATTATTACATTTACAATAAATTTCTGGTCAAAAAAAGGTAAAAAAAGCCGAAATTAAATTTTTTTTATCACATTTTGAAAGTGGCCCAAAATGGCCTTCTCAGAATTTTTTACTGATTCTAAGATAGCAAAGATACACTTCCCAGCTTTTCCTTTGATAATTGTGAGTATCAACAATCAACTAATCATGGTCATTGAGAAATTCAAAATCGAAATTAAGACATTTTTTCGGAAAAATTTGAAACTTTTTAAAATTTACCATTGACTCAATGGTAAAAAAATCATTTTTCATCGATTTTCACAAAAAAAATGTCCTAATTTCGATTTTAAATTTCTCAATTACCATGATTAGTTAATTGTTGATACTCACAATTATCAAAGGAAAAACTGTGAAGTGTATCTTGGCAATCTTAGAACTCGTAAAAAATCCAAACAGGCCATTTTAGGCCACTTTTAAGAGAATCGAACAAAAAAACGGAAATTTCTGATGCTTTTTATGGCCTGAATAAATGTCCACTAATTATCATTGTTTTATCGATTTTAATAGAAAAATGGGTGAATTTTAATACGACAAAAAAATTAAAGCTAAATCATCAACAGTTCTCAGGAGATAGCTTGATAAGCGAGAAAACGACAGAACTTATTGATACCCCTAATACATGTATTGTATGTCTATGAATTGAATGAATTTTCAAAGCAATCCTTCTTAATGTTGCTTATCCCGATCTTATAATCATTTCGCGTATGATTATAATCTCAATCTTCGAAAATTCGTTGAGCCTTGACGTTGCGCTTCGCCTCATGTTTGAATGGAGCAGCGATGCTTCCTATGAGGAGACCCATCGGGAGACCGGTGTGAGTCCACGAACCACGGCCGAGTGGTATCGTCGCTTCCGGGAAACGATAACCTCGGCCTACTCAAAAGATCAGGATGATCGAGGGAAAATCGGTGGGCTGCGTGGTTCAGGTGGACGAGGCCAAGTTCGGGCAGCGGAAGTACCACCGTGGACAGACCATCGCGGTTCATTGGGTCTTGGGCATGATCCAGGACGAATCTGAGGATCTATGCCTCATGGTGTGTCCTGGAAACTCCCGGGCTTCCAAGACCCTTACCACGATGATCGTTGACTATGTGGCTGATGACACAACCATCATCACAGATGGCTGGCGGGCTATGCGGGGCTCGAGGAACATGGATATGAGCACCATCGGGTTAATCACCAAGAAAACTTGAACGTGAACCCAAGAAATGGTGCTCATACTCAACGAATTGAGTCCTGTTGGCGTCTGGCGAGAGTATTCTTCAGGAATAAAAGGATTCCTGAAGAAGACATCGCGGATCACTTGATTGAGTACCAATGGAGACGTTGGTCCTCAAAAAGTGGTCTCCAGCCATTTGAGGCCCTGGTCAAAGTGGTTCGGGAGGCTTGGCCACTATGAGCTTGTGCTCGAGCTGGGGTAAAATCCTAACCTAACCTATTTTCTGGAGTAATTTCTGACCTAAAATTTGCAAATTCCTAACCTAACCTATTGGTCAGCAAAGCTTAACCCTACCTCCTCGTGGTGCTGGCTGGATAAAGCTAACAGGGCTCTGGCAATCTATTTTAAACGAAAAATTGAACTTTGGGTAATGTTGACCAAAATGACCTTGACTCATTTTTTGATCTTGATAAAAATTCTGATCAATTTTGAACCAAATGTAAGCATCCAATCTGTGAATATATGCAAAACTAAATTTTTTACTATTACTATTTTCAACCCATTATAAATGCCGTGCGAAAAACGAGATATGCCTGAAAGTTCATATATGACATGCGCACAGTTCATTCTATGTGTCAAGAAAAAATTCATGAGCTATGAGGTACCTCCTACTTTCTTAAAAAATCATTTCCGAGAAGTTGAAACTGCCCATAGACCTCTTAAGGATTTGATGTTTTTTAATGCCAATAACTCCGCCCACAGAAGTTTCCGCTAAAAAACTTCAACATGTATATAGACCTACATAAGACAGTTTAATTGGTAATTATAATGGGGATACTTTATGGGGGTTATTTTACTTTTAATTTAACTAACAATTTTACTTGTTTTTCCAGCTTTTGATGAATGAAAAAGTGTCATTGAAAAAGACACCTGCTCATGCTTTAGAAATAAACTATGCTAAGAGATCGTTGCTATTTTGAATGCAATAGATCATGAATATTTACATCGAAAGGAAAAGGGAAAGACACGTAAAAGTTCAAGGATCTCGAAAAATAGGAGGAAAATGTCCCGCATCAATAACATTGCATGTGATCGAACATGGAAAATTTGTTGTTCAATACGTAAGCACTCATGTTCAAATGAGGTTAAACATTTGAATATTTCAAGTACAGATAAGTTAGAAATAGCAGAAATGCTGTCAGCAGGAGTTCCGCGTCAATTAGTTCAAGAAAAAATCCGCGAATCTTGGAATGAAGAATGCTCAGAAAGAGTTCACTTAGCTACGAATAAAGTTCTTGAAATATCTATAAACAGATGTAAAAGTAAACCGAAATGAAAATGACTTAATTAGTGTTGAATCTTGGATAAAAGAGATGAATAAAAGCCAATAACCGATCCAATAATTTTTTATGAATTCGAAGTTGAAAAAAAACTTCATATTGATAATATCTACTCTTGGTCAGCGGTACATGTTGGAGTGGTTTGGAAACGACATAATTGCAATCGATTCTACTCATGGAACTAACATTGATGATTTTCAACTGACTACTTCAATGGTTGTTGATGATAATAGTTACGTGGGGGTTATCATAAGGGGCATTTTCTATTGATGAAACTCATAGAAACGTATTTTTTTACAGAAATGAATTTCCAGCTGGATTTATGTATTCATAAAGCGTCAATAAACAAACTTGCATTACAACGAACTGTGGAAAGTTTGTAACATAACACAACCAAAAGTTTTTATGTCCAATGACTTTCACGGCTATAATAGTGCATGGGAAGAGGTCTTTGGTCCAGTTCAAAATCAAACAGCATTTCAAGAAAGTTTCATCACAATTAAAGTTGCAACTTTTTTACCATGTTAAACATGGAGATTCAATCGTAAACCAAAGAATCTTGATAAGTTTATGCAATCTATTGTCTCTTACAATCCATAGTAACATTGCCTTGAATTCGTAAATTGTAATTTATTAGAATCAACTGATTGGCTAGTAGCCAATGGCTGCGAACATAGTTTGATCTGTTAACTGGATTAATGAAGTTCGAGAAAAAATGAGAAACATGAAGAGTTGAACAAAATATTATCGATTGAATCAAAGAATTAAATTTTTGATTTTCGATTTTTCCTGCTCTATTGTTTTAATAGAAAACAATTTGCATATATTAGGGGTATCAATAAGTTCTGTCGTTTTTTGGTACTTCAGGTTGTTTAATTATCGCTTGAATCAAAGAATTAAATTTTTCGATTTTTCCTGTTCTATTGTTTTAATAGAAAACAATTTGCATATATTTCTAATAACTTGATTAGGATCGCATGGGAATCAGTCAACGAAACAGATAAATATATGGATAAACGTTGAGTGATCAAGTTGAACATCTAACTTATCGATTTTTTTTCTCCCTCCTTGTCTCATACATTTTATGAGCGAATTCTCTCTTTTTCAAAGCTCTCCCCCGAATCGTTTCCTCTTTCTCTTTCTTACGTCTCTTTCTCTAAGACAAAACAACATCGGTAAATATCGATTTCTGTCAAAATTATTGCGTCACTATCATCGTAAATCTAAACAATCGCCCATCTCTATATAAAAGCATGATAATGTTTCACGGTCATTTGATTTTTACAATCAATGTATTAACTTGATGGAAATTGTACTAGTTCTCTTGTTTTAACAGTGATGATAAGGACTGAAATTGTGTTTAGTTTATGTGTTATAATCGAAAAACAAAAAAAATCGATCGCTGATTGTGGCCTAACCAGAAATTTTTCAGAACTTATAAAAAAGGTCAGAGAGTCTATGATATGTCTAGATATAACAGGGGGCTTTTATAATGCATGGTGCCCCGCCATAGCAAAAATGATTGAGAGAGTTCGACTGTCCGGGTAACCTTTATGCTTACTTGGACAATTTCATTCTAGAGCAATAAGATACAAGACAGCTGATATTGACATTTACATAATGGTCAGAGATAGAGTCTGTCCAAAAGGCTCCAAAGCATGGCCAAGATGGAACATCTTGATGAATAGTCTCCTCAGACTTAATGAGGAGGAGGAAACAATAGTAGCTTTTGCAGACGATACGGCCCTAATAATGGGTGCCAACAAAAGAGCGGAACTGGAATGAAAGGCAACAAGTCTTTTAACAATAATAACGGACTGAGCAGTCAGAACAAGCTGAACTTCAATAGTTCAGCTTGTTCTGAAATTGAAAACGCTGAAAATGTCTTAAAATCCATCAGTTACCTTTACCATTGGAATATTCAACTCGAACAAGCCAAAATAATAAAATGCAGTGATGACCTTGAAATGACCTCGACTAGTAATTTTGACCTTGAGAATGCTATGTACTAAATTTTGAGTGTGAGTTTCTAGGCTATTAGGTCAGAGTTTTTTCTTCGCGATTCAACAGAGAAAATGTGAAAGTTTTGTTGTGTTCTGATTACACTTGTATCGCTTTCGATACACTGTAAACCCAAAATGGTCGTTGTGATTTCGCCAATTCGAGACTGAACACAATAGGCCCTTCTTCGGTGTTTTATTATAAAATCGTGACTCGTGCGATATGTGCGTTATCATGTTTATCGTCAACTGAGTCTCTAGATTATCAGGCAAAGACTGATTAAGAAGAAAGTAATTATATAAATTGTTTGGATCCTTAATTTTGATGATTGATTACATAACATCCAACGACAAACTTTTACACAACCCGATTTGAAGTAATGATCTGGTAATTGTAAACTAAAATCGTGCCTCAAGTCGATCCGTTCAAGATTACATAATCGTTTAGTACAGTGTCTTCCTCACCTACAGTTGAATTCTTCAATCAATCGAGGCAAAATTTAGTATCGCGCGCGTGACAGTAGCAGTTATATTACTTCAACTCTAACTTTCAATTATTTTGAGTGTTAGGGTGAAACTATAATTTTATTATTCGTCTTAAGTTTTCATGCTACTCATTAATACAAGTCAAATATTTTTGTGACAAGTGATCTCTTGACTCTTTTAATTTTAATTTTAATTTTGGTTTTATTTTAATTTAATCTCGATGTTAAATACTAATATGACGACTAATCAACAGAATTAGTTTGAGTGTTTATTTCCTTCAATCTAATCGTTTCATCAACTTCATTTTTTTTAATTATTCAATTTTTCTTGAAGAATAAGTTAATTTTATTGTTCATCTTTAGTTTTTCTATTCATTCATCCAAGACAGAGATACAAGTGATCATTTAATTGTTATATAAATTTCTGTTATTTTCATTTAATTTCTCAGTTGAAATCAACCAACATGACAAGTGACAGTGAAACTCCAATTGCCGACAATAAAAATAGTCAAAGTAAAAAAACCAAGAAAATTAGGAAGAGTAAAGGGAAGAGAGAGTATAATCAAGCATCAGGTTCAGCTCATGGCAGTGAACAGGAATTAGTAAGTGGTGATTTACCTGAACATTTCGATCGACTGAATGTTGGGCCTGGAGCGGATACACAAGCGAGAAAAATTGAGAATAAAAAGCCCTCACAATCAAAAGAAGCCGAATTCGATGATCTCGCTGCCAAGGCATTTGATGCGGAAGAAGCTGAATTCGCGAAAAAGTCTCAGTCTCGACGAGCTAAGAACAAATGTGCTGAAGATTCTCTCGCCGAACTTGAGAAACTTGGTCTCAGTTTGAAGAACCCACCACCCGCTCTTTGTCTAAGACCACAATTTCCTAACGGAACGAAGGGTAAAAAAGTAAAGCTCTACTCCAACTTCTTTAAATTGAGTTTGGGTGGAAAACCGGTGTATCAATATCTTGTCACTTTTCTCAAACCAGATCAATCATCGGCTGATGAATTCGAGCAAGAGGTCGGCAGAAAATTCAAGCGAATCGCCAAGAAACTCAATCAAACTTTTCTCGCACAGTTTATTAATACTACGGGTAAAGAGATTTTTGTTGGAGTAAGTTATGCTTACGACAATGATAGAATCCTCATTACAAGTAAACCTCTTCCTGATATTTCAAAAGAAGGAAGAATCTTCACTCTCACAATCAATGAACCTCGTGAGAATGATCCAGATTACAGCCAGAGGTATCTGATTAGAATTAAACCAACAGTGCGAGTTTGCTTAAGTCTCAATGAAGACTCTAAGGAGGCTCAGATTACCCATGATCGAGCTATTTTACAAGTGATCGACATTATTTGTAAAACTTATTCTTTCCAAAATGATATTATTTATGGCTCCAAAATTTTCTTCTTAGCATCTAACATGCACAGACGAGAAGATATTTCTAAAAGATTCGAGCTCGCCTTTGGTTATCATCAATCCACTCGCTTATGTCAAGAAGGTCCAATGCTGAATATCGACCGAGCCACTGCGGTTCTTTACAAAGAAGGTCCTTTGATAAGGTCAATGTGTGAAGTCTTAGGAGTTGAGTCTCCAAAAGACATTAATCTAACCCCAAGTTCACATCATGCTCTCGAAGAGTTAACTTTCCTTCGAGTTGAGACAGAATATCGTAAGTACCGTTGTAAGCATACAATCCAATCGTTCACTGTTGAACCCTGTAGTTGTCTCACCTTCCAACAGGGAAATTCAACGGTCTATGTGGCCGATTATTTCCGTGAACATTATAATATCCATCTGGAATACCCGTTCCTTCCATGTATTGTTTATGGTTCAAATAATTACATACCTGTTGAATTGTGTTCCCTTTTACCTAATCAACGTAACCAACGGAAACTTCGTGATGAACTAATCAGTATTGTGAGTAAACACACAACAGCCCAGAGACCAATGGAAAGACTTTGTGAACTTAGAGAAAGGGCTAATGATGTTTCGAACCAATTGAGAGATAATCAATTTGATATTCAATTGAATCCAACTCAAGTTATCGTCGAAAGTCGTGTTATTCCTGCTCCGAGATTAACATATGCTAATGATAAAGAATCTGAACCTCGTCTTGGAAATTGGAATATGAAAAAAGTCGATAATTCTTCTAGACGATTATTGTCAACTGTGGAATTGAAAAGATGGGCACTGATCGGATATCCAGGTATGTCACGGAGAATCGACTCTCAAATTGCTGAAAACTTCATTAAGCTTCTACAGAAAAATGGATCAATGGTTGGTATGGAAATCGCTTCTCCAGTCAATCCTTTCAAAGTTTATAAGGCCAATGAAATAACTGGATTCTTCAAATTTTGTGTAACCAGAAAACTTCAGTTGATTATTGTTATAATGGAGGATAATGTTGAACATTATGGAAGAGTCAAATATCTTGGCGATAAATGTCTCGGTGTTCCAACTCAAGTAGTTTTAGATAAACACTATGACCATCGTGAATATATGGAAACTGGTACAACCAAACTCTTCAAAACTGCTTATTTATCCAACTTATTGCTCAAAATTAACGTTAAAATCGGTGGAGCCAATTTGAAGCTGAGCGAAACGACTCGATGTTCAATTTTGAATGATAAGACAATGGTCGTCGGAATTGATGTCAATCATCCATCTCCTGGTGAAAATGCTCGTTCGATCGCTGCCGTTGTAGGTTCGATTGATAAAGAGTTCAGTAAATATCGAACTGAAATTTTCGCTAATCACGAAAGAGATGAACTAGTCCAAGTTCACAGTATGATCGGACCAATCATCGACAAGTTCAAATCTTCTCGAGGTTTTTACCCGGAACATATTATCATCTATCGCGACGGTGTTTCTGAAGGGCAATTCGCCCATGTTATGGGAAGTGAAATTCTACCTCTTCACAAACGTCTTGAAGAGTATTCTGATCCTCCGAAATTGACCTACATTATCGTTCAAAAGAGACACAACGCTCGTTTCTTCCCAGTTGATTCAAGAGATGGTACTGGAAATGGAAATATGTTACCAGGATCAGTTATCGACACTAATGTTTGTCACTTCAAATGGTTTGACTTTTATTTGTGTAGTCAAAATTCATTTCTTGGAACTGCTCGTCCAGGAAAATACACTGTACTTTGGAATTCGAGCTCTGCACAGGCCGACGATCTGCAAATGGCCACTTATTATCTTTGTTACCTGTTCGCTCGAGCAACTAAGTCAATCGCCGATCCTGCCCCAGCTCGTTATGCTCATCATGCTGCAGCGAGAGGAAAATTTCATTACAGAGAAATTTGTAAGCGGCGACAATGGACCGACGAAGAAATGAACGCTGAGATTAACAGAGCAATCAACGTTAACGAAAACTTTAAAAATATTCTTTACTTCATTTAATTGTCACTTATTAGCACTCGTTTTATTTAGACACTTCTCATTTATTATTTTCCACCTCAGTTTAAATTTAGAGAATCGAAAAAATTTTATTAGAACTATTTGTTGATTTTTCTTTCACCAGCAATACTTTCTTTTAATAATTTGTATTGACAAGATTTTTGATGAATTCTATTTTGTATTCTTACTTTTTAACTAACGATTCCAGCTCCATAGGCAATGGAAGCGCAATTCTGAAACTTTTTTACTTTTAACATGTAACTTCTTGAATCAAGGATTCTAAGAAATTTCCTTCTTTTCAATTTCCTGATATTAGAAATAAACATTAGCCAAGTCATGAAGCTTTTAAAAAATTGTGATTTTATTCATATTCATTATGTGCTCAGTTCCACGAAAATATCAATACATTATCAGTTTAGGTCTTGAATACATTTATATTTTATCATTTACTGGTACAGAAGATGAAGATACTGATGTTGCCTGTAAATAATTGAAAGTAAAAGTGATTAGAATCATCGATAGTTTTTTGATTTTGTTCGTTAATTATTATTAAATTGGAAGAATGTTAATATTATCAAATGAAAGCAAAAGAGTCGATAGGATTTGTATTATTTACCACAGATCCTGGTCCATTGGAAATACAACTTCTGAATGTTTGATTAACTGCCTGTCCATTTATATCAACGGTTTCCGATCTGTTCTCAGTTAGTGTGCAATTAACCACTGATTTCAATCTGTCGATGCTCTGGAGAGCTTGATTTTGGATTTGTTTGCCTACACCTAATAAATAAAAAATACAATAATTTAAATCTCTCCAATGGTTAGATTATGAAAATGAGATCAATTAAAAGTCTTTCACTAAGAATCTTACCTGAGATATAATCTTGAGCTCGTTGTCTCACTTCATCGGGATTGGGAAAAATGTTTTTCGGTAGTTGAAAGTTAGAAGGTGAAGGAAGTGATCCAAACCAGGGCATACCAAATGAACCAGAACCAGCACTAGAACCAGCACCAGCACCAGCGCTGTTTGTACCAGTAGTACTGCTCGAAGATGAACTTGTCGAAGCGGCAAACAAAGGAAATAGTTGTCTACGAACACGAGAAACTGGGTCAGCGTCGGCAAGTAAGAGTAACGAAGTCAATGTAAGAACTGTAAAGATGATGAGACTCTTCATTTTGGTCTGATTAATTCAACAAAATGAACAACAATTAAAATACGAAAAGCAAAACTTATCAAGAAAACGAACAATTGTTATTAATAAGAAAATCTGATCAATCTGAGTGTTTATTCAATTCTGAGTTTTCTTCATTCTATTCTCTTTATATCATGTGCCTCATGATTAAATATTCGCCTCTGAGAAAACGAGTTTCAAGATGATGATGAAGATAATTAAATAAGAAGAAAACAATTGAGAATAACAACTCTCCCTAACATAGAAAATCAACTAATCATGATAACGAATAATTTACATAATAAAGAAAACGAAAGTTAAATTTCTAATTGTGAACATTTTCTTTTTGATTGATGAATTAAAATTAACTAATTTCAAAGAAAACAAGAACATCAATCATTTCCATTAACTTGTTTATCCAATATTCTGTTTCTCTGTTGTTTATATGTTTCCAATTTCATCTAATGTCCAATTCACTGGTCAATCAATAGTAACCATCAATTAATTGCATGAGCTTTGATCATGTTTATTTCCACTGATCATCAAGTAATCATCAAAATTAATTACTCATCTTTAACTTGCAACAATTAAATGATTAACTTTCTGATTACAAAATCTAAAAGTTTTTCCCTTTCCCTTTTCTTTTAATTGTAATTACTTTTGCTGTCTGATGATCCCAACGTAGTTTTTTCATTAGAAAACAATTAGACAACAAGAGATATTTTTCCAAACAATTAACTTTTTCTTAATTTTAAACATTTAATTGTTATTTTGATAAGTTATTGTCTAACAATGTTTATTTTTGCTGCTCAGTTTCAAGGATAGATTTGTATTGGAAATTATCATTGTTTAATTGTTGATTGTATCTTTTCATTAATCTTTAATTATCATCACAATTTTTTAAACATTAAATCAGTAATATGATGATAATTGTTGCTACGAGATTATGAGATTACTTTGGATAAAAATAATCTATTGATTACAAATTAAATGTGTCATTAGATTAATGGATCAATTTATCTGATTAGTATTGACCAATTTTTCTGGTTAACTGGGACTCTTATTACGTGACAATTATCAACCTAATCGAATCAGATTCGAATGGTTCTATGCACATTCGATGGGTCAACAATTTGATTCAGTTCTTCAATGATATCAAGTGATAATTGCTGAATAGATTGAATTTAAATTGTTCCAACTATTTCGAGGAAAATTAAATGAACATGAGTTGTTACCAGAAATTCACATTTCGACAAATAGTTTTTCTGTTATCATTAGATTTCATATCTTCAGGTAAGTTTTTTCATCATTTCGAACTGTAATTAGTCAACTAATTGCTCTTGAAAAATGGTTAATTATCTAGTGAATGGGCTACCCTGTTATTCGTGTATAAGTACAACTGTCCAACCCTCGCCCATTTGTGTGAATCCTCCTCGAAATGGTTCAATCGAAGGGTTCGACCTTTGTGATGGCTCTTATTGTACCAAAATTTGGGGATTTTTAGGTTTGTCTGGTTGTTCAATTTTTGGTTAAATAAGTTTAAACTAAATTATTGGTTAATTGTTATGGTATATTTAGATGATGGGACATCAATTGTGATTCGAGGTTGTTCAGAGACGATTCATTCATCATGTAACCTTGAACGGATCAACTTGAGGCACGATTTTAGTTTACAATTACCAGATCGTTACTTCAAATCGGGTTGTGTAAAAGTTTGTCGTTGGATGTTATGTAATCAATCATCAAAATTAAGGATCCAAACAATTTATATAATTCCTTTCTTCTTAATCAGTCTCTGCCTGATAATCTAGAGATTCAGTTGACGATAAACATGATAAAATCACACACGAATCACGATTTCTTATGAAAACACTGAAGAAGAACCTATTGTGTCCAGTCTCGAATAGACAAAAGCACAACCAACGACCATTTCGGGTTTACAGTGTATCGAAAGCGATACAAGTGTAATCAACCATATAACTTGTAATTTTATTCCCCAATTTAGTCCACAAGGTACTCGCGTCAATGATGTGAATCCTCATACAATTTTGGCTGAAATGCTGATCACTTCAACTTTTGATCCAAAAGAAGCTGAAACATTAAGTCGATTGAATAACGAAAAATTGTAAACCAGAGTTAATTGTTTATCGCTTGAACAAATATCATGCCTATTATTTCATTAACGCTGTTACTTAACAATTAATTAGGAATCTTTCATCAATTTGTGCTTATCCTCATCTCTTTAAGTTCATCAATTGATAAATTGTCTGTATAGAATTGATATTTATATTAGTAATCATCTATTTATAAATATTTTTCTATCATCAAATCACTTATGCATGTAATTAGTTTAATTTTTTATTAAACGATTATTTTGTACGATCAGATTAACAATATTCGTTTATCCTCATCACCATCACTCATATAACAGTTCAGCTGATTATATCTTATTCAGTATAATGAATTTCAAGCAAACAGCATTTCAAGAAAGTTTCATCACAATTAAAGTTGCAACTTTTTTACCATGTTAAACATGGAGATTCAATCGTAAACCAAAGAATCTTGATTAGTTTATGCAATCTATTGTCTCTTACAATTCATAGTTACATTGCCTTGAATTCGTAAATTTTAATTGATTAGAATCAACTGATCGGCTAGTAGCCAATGGCTGCGAACATATTTTGATCTGTTAACTGGATTAACGAAGTTCGAGAAAAAAAATGAGAAACATGAAGAGTTGAACAAAATATTATCGATTGAATCAAAGAATTAAATTTTTGATTTTCGATTTTTCCTGCTCTATTGTTTTAATAGAAAACAATTTGCACATATTTCTAATAACTTGATTAGGATCGCATACGAATCAGTCAACGAAACAGATAAATATATGGATCAACGTTGAGTGATCATGTTGATCATCTAACTTGTTGTTAATATCATTATTTGTTTCTCAATTAAATAATAATACAAATCTTAGTTTGAAACATTACACATTATGTATCACATTATTAAAATACATTGAAAGTAAATCATAAATCATAAAAAAATAGATTCACAATTGTTATGATCTGATTTCTTATCAACTATTTTTTTTTCAACAATTTAAATTAAACCTCTGAACGTAAGGCATGAATTACTTGATGAAGATAATTATTCTTAATTGGCAACATGTAATGTCTCTCTTGATTAATTTTAAGGCATGATTTAGTTGAATGATTAGTATCCAATGGTAGATTATTGTTATATTCATCTTGCATATTAGATGATGCGGATGATGAAGATGAATCGTTTACAAATTTGTCCACATCTTCCCAGGCTTTTCTGCGATATCTCCATGTAACTGGAAAAATATGACCTTCGGTACTGAAGATGAATTTAGCAGCATCTCTATTTAAAGGATTGTCAGTGTCAAAGAGCTGCAATTCAAAATTGAGACAAAATTTTAATTAATTATCAAGAGTAATTAAAAGATACAGGTAACCTCATTTCCAATCAACTTACAAGATAAAGATATTTACAGGTTTCGCTGAGGAAAAAACTTTCCATTCGATCTTCGAGACTTTTATCTTGAACATTATGGATCGTCGCATATCCACATCTAATTGAAAGAAAAGAAAAGCAATCAGTTAATTGAATATCAAATTAGAGAAATAGTTTAGCTTGTGGACTATTTATTAGTCGATTATTATTGAGTCCCAATCGATTTTACCAATCAGATGAGAATCAACCATTATAATTGTTATCATACTTCCTGATTTCAAATTTTTCAATTGATTCAATTTATTGATATTATCTAATTGTCTTGGTTAATAGACGTAAGATAATTCAAAGGTTAATGACTTATTTTCATGAAATTAATAATTAATTGGAGTATCGATTGATTGGTTAATCTTTCTTTCTCCTGAATAAAGGTTAAAATTTAGGTCAAATTTGGGTTGAGATCAACTCGATAAAACAACTCACTCTGCTTTCGTATGATTTTCAAGACTTGTTAGAATGTCTTTTCCAACGTGTAGGTAGAACGGATTTTTAGTGGCCTGATACAATAAATAAGTTGATTCAATAAGTTCTGGTCGAAGTGGATAAAAATATAAATCCGGACTTGAGTGTTGCCAATTAAATCTTTCTGGTAAGGCACCAAATCTTTTCCAGATTGCGTAATAAAGAGCGTGGGTACAAATGGCCTCTTCAATGTCACCATTTAGAACCTGAATTCCGGCAAAGGCAGCTTGTAATGAGTCAATCCAAAGGGTTGACGTTCGTCCATCAATCATATTAACATTTACATAGACTGGATGATTACCAACTCCTTCGTTACATTCATCACGTCCTCGTCTTAGGTAACGTTTAATCAATCGATAGCTTTCATTGAACATTCTGAGATCTTCTTGATTACCGAAAACAATATAAGACTATAAAGAATAATGAAAAAGAAAATGGATAAAGTTAATTGTAAGAATTGAAAAGGTTATCGAACATCATTACCTTTAGTAGATATTCATAGAATGAATCAAGACCAGCTCCAACTCCGCTCATCTTACCGACCCATTCACCCGTTTCAACGTCAATCACATTACCAAGTAGACCAGTATTTTCTGACCTTAGGTACCAAAGAGTTCGAGCTGCTCGACGAGCGACACTCTCAAAAACTGGATCACCCAAAAGACGACTTAAAATACCAAATTCAAGAAGCAAAGAACCCGCACCAGCGGTACAAGTTGAGGTTGCACACCAATCACAGTCTTGACTGGTTGGAACTCCGTGTCGTAAATTGACCCTTGGATAAGGTAAACCAGTTGAACTATTACCAAAAGCGGGAAGTAAACGAGTGGCCAAATCATGAGCAAGATCTATTAGCTGACCATTATAGCCGAAAGGTTTAATTGATCCAAAAGGTTTATCTGGATCCATGATAAGTAAATGAGCGGAAAGTAGACCACCTAAAAGTCGTATATTGGCCTCGAAAACTTGAACAATAACATCTTTATCAAAGGAAACCTGATCGATAACCAATTGAACGGCTTTCTTAAATTCTGAAACATTTCCCATGATCGCCAAAGTATCCAAAGTATCGACTAGAGTTAAGGAATAATTACCAAGAACATCATTAATGTTTATATTAGACCTGATGAAAGAAGAAACCAAAAAAAAAATTAGCATAATAAACAAAATTAATTGGAAAATCAATAAGAAAGGAGAAACAATTAACATTTTCACTGTGGAAATTTGTAACCAGCAATCAACCAATAGATTAATGATATCGAATTGTTGATCATTGTTACCATTGGTTTAGGAGGAAAAGGTTCAATTGAATGTGAATCCATTGGAATTGATTTCACTTGGATTAATCAGTTAAACTCACGGATTTAATATATCGGGACCTCTGCCAGTACAAAGGATCGGATTAAGCTCATCTTGTGGGAATGCATATTTCATGTAACTATCATAACCAAATTGAAACATTTCTCGAGTTTTTTGAAGCATTTCAAGTCTTAGTGATTCGGAAAATGTTGCATATTTCCTATCATATTTTCCAGGTCGAGATAGAAAAATAGATAAACCATGAGTGGTAGATTCTTGGTGTGAAAGTGTCCGAGTAAATGAAACATTATCTGATTGGGTTGTCGATAAATTATCACCATTAAATTGTTCTCGCTGTTGATAAGCTTGTATCACAATAAGAGGTAAGGCTAAAAGGATGAAGCTTAATAATTTCAATGGTTTTCCATCTTCCATTTGATTTTGTGGTGTAGTTACCATGATAATCGATTCAATGAAAATGAATATGGTGATGTAAACATGAGAAAAGAGAGAGAGAGAGAGAGTGAAAATAAAAATAAAAACAATTGATTTTGAAGAGATGACAAAATAGAAACACACAAAACGATCCAAATATTAATTTTGCCGAATGATTAGAAATAAGAAGATAAAATATATATATGATTAGATGATCTCCAAAGGGCCAGTTATTGATTAGTTGATTGATTGGAAACTTTTGCTTAATTTAATCTTCTTCTTTTCTTTGTTTTGGTCAATTGTTATCATGAGAATGAGGTAAAGTTGAACTGAAGATTTTCAACCAAAAGCCATTGGAAACTGTTGGTAAGACCAAAGAGTTAAAATGGTAAACATTGAGATTAACAGAGTTACAATTCACATTATTAATTTAGAATTTAGTATTAAATAATAGAAAGTAATTAATTTAAAACAGTTACAAATTAGAAAATGAAAAGTCAACAAACCAAAAAGTCTCAAAAAGAGAAAGAGAGAATTTTTTTTCTCTTTCTTTTTCTTTCCCTTCTGTTTGTTGGCACAAAAACAAATGTCACGTGAGAAGCGCTTCTTTTCAATCAATAGAATTGATTGTTGATCCTAATTAATTTCTTCTCCTTTAGTTTCTAATTGTTGTAACAATGTGAATAGACGACAATCAGTTGATCATCTTTTCAAGTGAGTTATACAATCAAAAGCAAATAAGAAAAGAAGAAGAGAAAAAAAAATGTAAACAAAGAGATTGAAATGTAAACCGATCTCATTAAGATGATGAATTAATTGTTATAAATATTTTCTTTCTGTTTCTCTCTCTCTCTCTCATTTTAGATTAATTAATGTAACTGATTCAAGATAATTATGGTACTATTTTGGTTAATGGACAGTTAATTAAATTGGATAAAGAAATTGGATACTCACCGTTTTGTTCAATTTGATTGTTGGACTTTCATCAATGTTAATCACTCCATAGGTTTAATTGTGTTTCTATAGTTGTAAAGGTGATTTTGTTTTATGACAATTGGTAATGTTAACACTATCAACAAATGAGCTGTCTATCAATTAGATTAACTTTAACATGATTAGTGATCAACAAAAGGTAAAGATAATTGTGTATTAAGATTTCCTGATAAACAAGGAAAATGGTGATGGTTAATTGTTTTGGTTAATCCTTTTCAAATGGTAAACAGGTTCAATCAGGTAAGTGTTTCTTTCTGATAGTAAATAGCTGACAAAAAATATCACTAATTGTAATCAAATTTGGTTAACCAAGGAAAAGTTGTTTTAATAATGGTGATTTTCATTTATTCATGATTAATGTTTAGATTAATTATCCAAACAGAAAGAATCAGATCAATTTGAAAGAAGATAATAGAAATGAAAAAAAAGAATGAATCAAGTTTTTCGTTTTATGTGTATTCGATTGTAATTGTTTTGGTCTTGTGATATTCGTTCAAAGCCTATTGGCCAAGATCTTTACCGAATCTTGATTGTTTGAATCCACCAAACGGAGCGGAAACATCGGTCTTATTGTAGAAATTGTCAAAACAAGTACCGGCTACGATTTTCTTATTAACAAAGAGCTTTGTCCAAATCTTTGGTCAATACGCCTGAGGCTAAACCGTATTCGGTTGCATTAGCTCGAGAGATCACCGTCATCGAATCTGGAAATGACCAAATGATTCCTCTTGAGCGATGAACATTTCATCGGTCACTTCGGTGAATATTATTTGTTTGAAAAATACTGAGCTCATGGCGATTCTAACCGCTTTGTCCAAATCAGCATCGGAGAAAATAAGTTCCAAGTTCGAGGAAAACTTTCTTCAAATTCGAGATGGCACAAACTCTCATAATCTCCTTACCAATAGGCGTCGATCCAATGAATCCCAATTTCCTAATACCTGGATGATTAACCATCGCTGAACCAACAATCGACCCTGATCCTGAGTACCACATTGAAGACTCCGGGTGGCAAATCAGCTTTGACCGTTAACTCTGCAAGTTTAAGTGCTGTTAAAGGTGTTACATATGAGAATAATTTCAGGGTGTGATGATACCACAAACACCAAGAGGCTCACGTTTGAATTACGACTGGACAAGTCGAGTGACATCCAGTGATCCAGTTCCAGATTTAAAGCAATCCATCGGTAACCTCTGACCTAAAGATTGATTCTCAAATTGCTTTGATTGGTTTAACAATTGATTCCTCTTCTTCACTTGTAAATTCAATCGCTTGTGTACTTTCACTGGACCCCAATTTAGACGCTACAATCATCTTACCCGAACTGACCAATTGATTTTGAAGAGATGACAAAACGATCCAAAAAGAGAAAGAGAGAGTTTTTTTTTCTCTTTCTTTTTCTTTCCTTTCTGTTTGTTGACACAAAAACAAATGTCACGTGAGAAGCGCTTCTTTTCAATCAAGAGAATTGATTGTTGATCCTAATTAATTTCTTCTCCTTTGTTTCTAATTGTTGTAGTAGTGTGAATAGACAATCAACAAATGAGTTGTCTATCAATTAGATTAACTTTAACATGATTAGTGATCAACAGAATCAAAAATAGAAATGAAAAAAAGAGAAAATCATTTTCTTGGTTAACTTGTTTTTCTCTCTTTCCAAAGAGCCAAAAGAAACTCACATTTGGAACTTGTTGTTCTCTTAATTATTTAAATTCTAAATGATTTACAATTAATTAATTTATTATTATCTCTTTAATTCTTATAGTTATTCATGACTAAGTTCGATTGCTCCATTTAGGTGAGTTAATTTCCAATTTGATCAAATTGTCTCATTTCTTTTCTTTTTTTGTTTACCTTTTTGCTTTTTATCTTCACTCTCTTCAAATATCATCTAAATGTTTCTCTTATTGTGATTGTGATTGTGATTTATTTTTCGGTTAATTGTCTCCATTTGAATGATTCTAATTGTTTAGTATTTACATTAAATTGCTAAATAATTTAAAACAATTTATTTCCTCATCGATTTCAGGTTACCCAATATCTTCAATGGGTGTTTGTTGTCAGCCTATCAGCTGTTATGATGATCACAATTTGCATTAACATTGATTGATTGATTTAAATGATTAATTTATGTTTGATAAATTATCTTCTAATTGTTGACTAATAATCAATTGATGATTGTGAAATATTGTTTTCATTTCTCTTCTTCTTCTTCTTTAGGAACCTTTTTTTTGTCACCATCAAGACCAAATCATTTCTCCAAATGAACAATTGTCAAAATCTAATTTGATTGGTAATTCTTACAATGACTTTGACTGTGGACAATTTGATAATTAGTGGAGTTCAAAAGATTGTACTTTATGAGACGAAAGCGGTAAGTGTCTAATATCAAGTTTCTTGTAATTGAATTCTCATTCTTTGATTCTAATAATTTGTCCATTCTATTTATACAGAGATACTTCATTGTCGGTTCTAATAGCGCTGGGACTACATTTCGAGTGATTAAAATTGATCGAACCGAACCTAAGGATCTTGTTCTTACTGATGATGGTGTTAAATACAATAAGAAAGAAATAACTGAATTATTGGCTCGAATTACCAATGGAAATAAAAAGAAAACACCACAAACACCAAATCGTATCTCCGCTTATGGGATTTTTGGTTTCATCCGATTTCTTGAAGGTTATTATATGATTCTAATAACAAAGAGACGGAAAATCGCTCAAATTGGACATCATAATGTTTACAAAATACTGGACACAAGTATGATCTATTTACCAAATGACACAGAGAAAAATAATCCCGATGAATCAAAGTACTTGAAAATGTTTCAAAATGTTGATCTTTCCAGTAATTTTTACTTCAGTTACAGTTACGATTTAACTCATACTCTTCAATACAATTGGATGCCTTATAATTGTAACCATCAATTTCGTAAGCGACCTGATCAAACTCTTTGGGAAGGTAAATTGGAAGAGGAACAAGGACCATCATTGAACATTGAAGCCATTCGAACTCAACCCAATTGGAAATTTGTCTGGAATGAATATCTTCTTTCTCGTGTCGATCTTCATCCCGATTGGCTTTTGTACATAATCCATGGTTTTGTCAGTCAAACGGACATTTGTGTCTTTGGTCGGCCAATTTATTTAACTCTTATTGCCCGTCGATCAAAAAAATATGCTGGCACCCGATTCCTTAAGAGAGGAGCCAATTTAGCCGGTGATGTGGCCAACGAAGTAGAAACGGAACAGATCGCTTTTGATGCTTCCCTTTCTTCACTTAACGTTGTCAAATATACATCGTTTGTTCAAATTCGCGGTTCAATTCCGTCACATTGGTCGCAGGATAGTTTTAAAGTCGTTCCTAAACCGGCGATTCAATTGGACTTTGTTGATCCTTATTTTCAAACCGCTGGACGACATTTTAATGAACTTCTTTCTCGCTATGGTTCACCAATTGTTGTTCTTAATCTAGTCAAGAAACGAGAAAAAAAGCCACACGAAAGTGTTTTATCTCGAGAGATTAAAGAAGCGCTTCAGTATTTAAATCAATTTATTCCCTCGAAACATTCAATCATCTATATTGGCCTGGACATGGCTCGAATCAACAAATCAAAAGACGCTTCGGTAATGGAAAAATTATCCGACATTGGCTATCGAATGCTCAAATTAACGGGAATCTTTCAAAGTAAACAGTCCAAAAATTTACCCAATCCAAGTTTTCTCAATAAACTTGGCGGTGTGACCACTCCAACTGGTCAAGTCGTTCAAACAGGAATAGTTCGTGTAAATTGTGTTGATTGTTTGGATCGCACCAATACAGCACAATTTGCTCTTGGTAAATGTGCTCTCGCTTATCAACTCTACGTTCTTGGTGTCCTTCCAACGCCAACCCTTGAATTTGACACCGATACAATCAGAATGTTGGAAGAGATTTATGAAGATCATGGTGATACCCTTGCTCTTCAATATGGTGGCTCACAATTAGTCCATAGAATTAAAACTTATCGTAAAATAGCCCCACTTTCATCACATTCTCGAGACATTATGCAAACTCTTTCCCGTTATTACAGTAACACCTTTTCCGATGCCGATAAACAAGATGCCATTAATCTGTTTCTCGGTGTTTTTCGACCTAAACCCGAATCACCCTACATTTGGGATCTATCAACAGACTATTATCTTCATAATGGTGAAATTTTGGTAAAAAATTTATTCAATCCCTCACTGATTCCAATTACCCGATGGTGGGATGAAAAAGTAGCCCAAAGTTTACCTCGATCGTCATTAGAAATTTTCAAAGGTTGTCCTAAGAATATTTTCTACGATCCATCAATTGAAGATATCGACATGATGACCGATGGTTTCTCAGAACAGTATCGACCTCAAGATTTAACTGTCCTAGCAAATTATTTCCTCTTCGAGATAAGTCACACTGAGCGACACTTTATGCCAAATTGTACTGTTATTAAGGAGCACAGTCCATTTTTCGTTCGACAAAGGCCAAACAAACGAAAAGCATCTCTGCCAACCTCGAATGTCCTACCACCTAATCCATCAGTTTCTGGACATGTTTCAACTTCCTCATCCGATTCTCCAGATGAAGAGGGTGATGATGATTATTCCAGTGATGAAGACATGAGTCTCTTTGGTTACAAATATTCAGCTCCTTCCGTTTCCTCTGTTAGCTCAAAATCAGATTCATTTATCTACAATAACTTTGACACCATCGAACATGATTACGGTGTTTTATACGAATCACCCAAACCAGTGGACCTTAAATTGTACACTAAATATGTTGCTGATGGTCAATCTTCCGGTGAATTTGGATTGATTAAAAAATCCACCGATAGAAAACAATCAACAGGAAACTTGAATCAACTTGATGGAAAAATTCAACCTGTATTAAACATTCCATCTAGATTTGATTTAACTTTTAATCCACTTTCTAATCATCAATTTAACCTCAACATTTCTCAATCTAATTTAGCAACACAATCAATTTATGAACAATACGTTGCCAAGAAAAAAAATGGTTCCAATTATCCAGAATCGAAAACATTGGATTTTTATAACGATTACATTTCAACTGTTAACGATAAATCGTCTTATTTAAATTGTGGTTAAAAGTTGATCAAAAGATTATTTTTACACAATTTGCAATATTAATGTTTACAATTGATGAGAATCTTAATCAAAACAAAAGGAAAAGAAATAAATTAACTTGATTACCATTCGTTTTTTTCACTCTCAAGATGTCACCAGGTTCCAGAGGAAATCAGATTAACATGTTGATGAATACGAAATGAATTAATAACTTTATTTGTCGCGATCATCAATTCTATCATGAAAATCGTAACATTGACAATTGATGATTAATCTCAATTCGAATGAACTTTTTTTCCGGTTAAAATCTATCATTTTTATTAAGAGATCTAATCACTTTCGAGGTCTAATTTTAATCAATCAAAGAAACAAAGTCTGAACTTGTCACCGTGATGAGATTTTTGATCAATTTATCTCAACAGAATCAACTAAAAAAATGGCATTTCAATTACTATTGTTGATCAGAATCAAATTGGTAATAGATTTTAGTTGATTGGTTATTATTGTAATTTGGTCAACTGTTGATCCGTTAAATTGCGATTTATTATCAAAGACGAAGAAGATGAAGACTAGTTGAGTAATGATGAAGAAAAGAAAGAAAAAGATTAGGAATCAAAGAATAGAATGAAAATACTGAAAAAGAGAAGAAATAAAAGAGAGAGAAGAGAGAGAGAGAGAGAGAGAGAGAGAGAGAGAGAAAAGGATGAGGATAAAGAAGATGAAGAAGAAGACGGAAGATGAGAATTAATAAGATGATGATAATAGTGATGAGAAGATATGAAAGACATGATAGGAATTTTTCGCTAGTGAGTTTCGAGAAAAGATGTTGACATTTCATCTCATTTTATTCAAAGTTCTGATGATTAAGAAGATGGAGAAACCAAGGAAACCAATTATCCATATTCTCACTTCTTACCTCATCATCTAACCTTTTATCATCCTCATCATCTCCATTACTCCTTTTTTACATCTTCTCTCTCTCTCTCCCGACTTCCTATTCTAACAGGTTACCTCATCATCCCAATATCTTCCTTCCTCTTTTCTCATCATCCTCGATCATTTCTTTTCTTCTCTCACTCTCTCCCTCTCTCACTCACTCACTCACTCGCTCTTCTCCATTAAATCGATCCCTGGCTATGAAAGAAGAGCAAGAGATGATGATGATGATGGTGATTGGCATCATCACGAATAAAAAGACTTTCGAAAGCTAAGTTATGTTGCTTGTAAGGAATTCGAGCAAAAAAAAACTTCTCTTGAAAGTTTTCTTTTCTTTCCCAATTCAACATTCATTATCTATTCTCATAATTCAATCATGATCCATGATGATGATCACCATTAGAACTTGAACTTCGAATAGGTTAAAAATTCTTATCATTCCCATTGTTCAACAATCAACTATCAATTTATATATAATAATAATATGATATATAAACATAATGATTGCTCATCTAATCAATTAAACTAATCACTCACAATTTAACTTATTGATTACTTATTTGCTATGGAATATATTTTAAATCTATTAATAGATTTTTACCTTTTAACAGCATCTTAATTGTTGACAACGAGTCAAGTACAATTGAATGCGAGAAAGGTGAAATGTAAAATTGTTGATTAATTGTTTGAACATTAACCAATCATTACGAGTTTGTACATTGTCCATAGTCTATATAATCAAAATCGATTGCTCGAAACGCAGTCTCAATGTTATTTATTAATCAATTGAATAGACAACAGTTTAACCTGTTGAAAGTGATCCCACTCTCGATTTAACCTTCAATGTTAATCATCAAAGTTACAATTTGATTTACAAATTGTCATCAATTTTTTTTCTCCTTTCAATTAACTTGAAACTTTTTCCATTTTAATTTCAATTAAAATCTTACTATTGATGATTTTCTGATATATTTATCAAGCTTTTTCTTTGTTTGATCAATTGACAATTGATCAGTGTTTTTTTTTGTGTTAGTTAATCATCATGACCGGAGATTATGTTGAGTATAATTTCATTGGTAAATTAGTTACATTAGTTAAATCATGGAGAGGATCAAGGAAATTACTTGTGTTAATTGTTGCTGTTGCCCTTTTACTGGACAATATGTTATTAACTTGTGTTGGTAAGTAAATCAATTGATTGTTAATGATTAGAAATCAACAGAAACAAAACAAATTGAATGAAAATTTTCCATCACTTGTTAATTGTTTCATTTTGTTTTTTTTTCCTGTTACAATCTCATGTAAACTATTAATTGCGTTCAAATTGTTCCCTCTTAATTGTGATATCACAGTGCCAATTATCCCAGCATTTCTTTATGAGATTCATCACAATGAGAATCAAATTAAATCAAATGCCTCTCGATTACTATTAACAACAACAACGACCACAACTAATTCACCTCGAGAAGTACCAATACTTATACCTAACCAATTAAAAGGTAATAACAATAATAATAACAGAAACGATCAACATTCACATGGTGGTTCTGAATGTACTTGCCCATTAAATGAACAAACAACAACCTCTTCAAGTACATCATCCTCATCATCTTATGAAATACCATCAATGGAATCAATTACTCCAGAAAAAGAGGCCAAACAATTAAAACACAAAGAATTGGTTGATGAATCAACCGAAGTTGGAGTTCTATTTGCTTCTAAGCCAGTTATCCAAGCAATTACAAATCCTTTCATCGGACCAATGACCAATAGGTAATAAAAATCCTCATCACTTTTACCAGCGAAAATGTTATCAAAAATTAGATCAATTTTCACCCTTGGTTAAACCCTATTTACCCAATGTTAACTTGGGAATTGGCTGATAATCATAATTGTATAATTGTTAGACTGTTTCTATTATAATGATTATCATTATTTTCTTGGTAAAATCATCAATTAATGGTTAATAATATAAATCAAATTATAAGTTAAGTTTATCACATGAATAAGCATCTTAATGCCAACAACTATCATTCAGAGTTACCGTTAATCTGATATAATGATTGATATATTATATTATCATTATTATTATTATGAGAAGGGTAACTAACTGGGAGTGGAAAATATTATTATTATTATTATAGCCAGTAAAGTGCTAAAGGATAAGGATGATGACAAGGAAGATGAAAGTATAAGATAATAATAAAGAATCATCTTTATCCATGATGATTAACATAAAGTTACGTCGAACCAAAAAATAGATTTACCTTGATTAGAACTGATTTCATTTTCGATTATCATTATTTATGTTCTCTTTTTTTTCTTCTTCTACCTTTGCAATAATAGAGATAATGATGATGATGATGATGATGATGATGAGCATCTTCTCGTCTCCTTCGTCTTATCTTCATCAGCATCTTTATTCTCATATTATCAACATTGTTAATAGAAGATGATTCTTATTCATATTGAGATTATACTCTAAGATTAAAGATGATGGACAATTTTCAATTCTATTATCAACTTATTTCCATGTTATTACTTTACAATATTCATATTTATTCATGATAACTTTTAATTCTGTGGGTTGATTTTTATTATTATTATTATTATTCAATATTCAGAATTGGTTATTCAATTCCAATGTTTGCTGGATTCGTGATCATGTTTCTATCAACATTAAGTAAGTTCAATTATTTACATTGTTAACACAACGAGATTTTCAACCATCACATTGAAATGTTTTCATTTTGATTCCATTAATAATTGAATCCATAGGAAATTAATAATTACTACTGTAGATTTGTTAATCTATTAATTGTTAGGTAACAAAAGAAAATTAATCATTCATTAATTATCTCAATTTAATCTAAAAGATCAAAACCAATGGTTCAAATTGTAAATACATGGAATATGATTAATATTGATTATTAAATCAATTAAGTATTCGATAAGCTGGATTTAGATTTGTTTTTTTTTCTTTGTCGTCGACAATTAATTTAATTGCTTTTGTAATCTTTTTTTGGGGAACGACAGTTAATATTAATTATCGGCTTGATGGTCCAGTCTAATGATAAAAATAGTTGATTGTTGTTGATTAAGTGATTGATTGATTTGTTACTTTCTGATTGTCTTTTTTACAGTTTTTTCAGTTGGTAAATCGTATTCAACATTATTCATAGCTCGATCTCTTCAGGGTGTCGGCTCAGCTTGTACTTCAGTGGCTGGTATGGGAATGCTGGCTGAACGTTATCCCGATGATCGTGAACGAGGTAACGCAATGGCCATTGCCTTGGGCGGTTTAGCCTTAGGCGTTTTAATTGGCCCTCCTTTTGGTGGTATAATGTATGAATTTGTTGGTCGAGCATCACCTTTCCTGATCTTAGCCGGTTTGGCTTTATTAGATGGGAGTAAGTAGCTAATTAATCATAATCAAATTGATTGTTTTGTTCATTGATTTAACTGATCAAATGAGATAATTTGTTAAACAATGAAAGTGAATTAACGTTCTAATCGGATTAAGATGAATGAAAGGTGAGAACTTTTTTCTTGACGTTGTCTTTTTTTCTCATAGATAATCACAATTAAAGTGATCCAGTGATTCTTTCTACCTGTTGATTAATCTTTTGTTCATCATGTTGATTATTCAATAATCGCTCAATATTAAGTTTGATAGAAAATGAGAAAATGTTCTCTTCTTTTACTCTTTTATCTTTTCATCTGAATCAATCGATTTTTATATTTACATGGTGATGGAAAGTTAAGGAAGCAAAGAGAATTTCCAACTTAAGGTTCAATTCTAAAGAGATAGAACAAGATTTTCATGTTCGAATTTTCATATTATCATGGAAAAGAAAAGAGATAATGAGAGAGAAAGTGAGTGATTATAATGACTCTCATTTTCTTAAAGTTCCATGAACATGATTTTCTTTTCTTAATTTAATTGTACCTCTAAGAGAATGATAATGATGATGATCATTATTTTATATTCAATTTCCATCATAATAATGTAACTTAAACGTTGAAACCTTTCGATTGACATTAGAGTGAAATTGAGATTTACAATCGATCAAAGTCAATTAGTTGGAAGTCACTTGCATTTAGAAATCATTTTGATTGATACATTTAATTAAAGATGAATCAGTGAAGTAGAAGGAGAAAGTTGATTACCAAATTCAATGGAAAACTGATCAACTTATTAATGATAGAAAACACAAGTTGTAATGTTTTACCCTTTTCTTTTATCGAACTTGTTTTTGAACAGTTCTTCAACTTTTCGTCCTTCAGCCCAAAGTTTCACCCGATCCACAAGAAGGAGCCTCATTGTTAACCCTAATTAAAGATCCTTATATTCTGGTTGCCGCTGGTGCGATCACTTTTGCCAATGTTGGAATCGGTATTCTCGAACCTGCTCTTCCCCTTTGGATGATGGACACTATGGATGCTAAGAATTGGGAGCAAGGAGCTGCTTTTCTACCAGCATCCATATCATACTTGATAGGAACCAATGTTTTCGGTCCACTGGGACACAAAATGGGCCGATGGCTCGCATCGATGCTCGGGATTATCGCCATTGGATTTGCTCTGATTAGTGTAAGTGTTAATTTGCTTACCGATCAAAATTTTCATCACTTTTATTATCATACGAAAATTATAATTTCTTTATTGATTAGATACCGATGGCTAAAAGTTTGGACCAATTGATTATACCAAATGGTGTTATTGGCTTTGCAATTGGTAATATGTTTACTTGATTAGTTGTTTTCATCGTTAATTACTAAATTTGAGTTGAATTAAACTATATTAGGAATGGTTGATTCATCTATGATGCCAATGTTGGGATATTTGGTTGACATTAGACACAAATCAATTTATGGTAATGTCTATGCGATTGGTGATGTTGCTTTTTGTGTTGGATTTATATTTGGTAAGAGATTGTTTAATTGTCCATCTAATTGTTACTTACTAATTGTTAATCTTGTTTAAAGGTCCTTTTCTTAGTGGAACTATGCTTCGATTGTTTGGTTTCGAGGGATTGGTCACAATTACTGCCACAATTTGTTTTATTTTTGCTCCATTTATGCTACTTTTGAGATCCCCTCCAGCGATTGCTGAGAATCAGGTAATTAATTTAATTGACTATTTGGTGACAATTAACTAATTCTCATATTTTCCTTAGTCTATTTTACAAGATGTCGCAGTTAAATACGTTAATTACACCAATGAATTAACATCTGAAGAGGAGATGGATGTGAAAAAAAATGGATCACCTTTGGTTCCTTAATTGTTTTCTTTTCCTTGAAAGAATTAAATTTTAACCTTTCAATGGAAGAAGAAAAAAAAAATCTCAATTGCAACAATTTATCTGAAAAGAATTAAAATTAATTATAAAATTACTCGTTCTTCCCTAACTAATACTAATTGTAAAACCATTCAACAATATATTCATAATAAATAATGTCTGTGATTGATCAATTTCCGTGTTTTTATGTTGATAAACAATTAAATAAACAATTAAACCATTCAAATTGTCTCAAAATTCATTTACAATTAAATTAAACACAAAATTAAACAATTTGATATGATAACTTTTACTTTGGAAATTCAATCTCATTTCAAATGGAAAATTTTTAATTACAAAAAACAAATCGATTTTATTAATCTAATTGTATCCAAAAAGATTTTAAAAAAATCTAAACAATTAAATTAATTGAATTTCTTATACACTCAGTTGAAGGAAAGTTTTGTTATATTCATTTAAATGAATCAACACTATCGCCAGGTAATTGTGATTTTATTAATTACTTGGAAAAAAATGACATTTAGAGAAACAATTGATTATTGTTAATTGTTTGACCTTCTCCCAAGCTTGTTGGATCCATTCAAGTGCTTCTTTCAGTGTAATTGCTTTAGTTAAATCATCAACTTTTTCCTCTGTAGGAATTAGTTTTGCTAGAAAGCAATTAAGATGACCAAAATAGTGTTGTTTGAATGAATTGATTATCCCAGCATCTAAAGGTTGACAGTTACTCTTTGTGTTGACAGGTAAAAATATTATCTTTAAATTACAATATTTAGTTTGATCGGGAACATGATGAGCTTTACAATTGTCAATGAAGAGTAAAACTTTTTTGTTCTGTGAGATTAACTCTGAATTCCAGTCACTTAACCATTGATCAAACAAATCGGTTGTAATAGAAGCGTTTCTACTTGATTTATAATCGATATTGAATCTTTTTGTATCATAAAGTATTGTAGCCAGTGAATGAGGTTTGGCACTTTTACCGATAACAAGTGGATCTTTTTTTTCACCATTGATTCCAACACATAATAGAATCGTAACTCGATCTCTAACTGCCACTTTAACACCATTTTTATTTGCACCTTTAACATGATAAGATTTTTGATCAACCGATTTGAATTGAAGATCAATTTCATGGGCATTGTATATTGTATATTCAGGGTGAGCGTTGATGATTTCAGGTAATTCTTTTTCAAACCAATTGTTAATTTGTTCGGAATCAGCTGATTTATTAATAGCTTTACCTCTTGCTTTGTAGTAAGTCAAGTCAACTCTTTTTTTCATCTTTGCAAACCAAGTGTTACTCGCTTTAAACTCGATACCTTCTTTCCTTGCAATTGACTTTGCTTTGGCTTTAATTATTCGGTGATTTATTGGAAATCCTTTAATATTTGCCATAGAAACAAAGTCACTTATTTGTTTGTCCATTGATGATGTGCTTTCGTTAGGTAAACGAAAGTGTTTCTTGTAGTTGTCATTAAGAGATCGATATTTTGAACCATTTCTCTTTATCTTGGAAATTGTTGACGGACTAACACAATATTCTGAGGCCAATTGTTTACCACAAACACCAGAATCAATTTGATTTAATATACTTAACTTATTGGAAATTGCTAATTTACTCATTTTTTTCCAACAAACAATCAAACAGGAAAACAACAGTAATCAAGTTAATCGTCTGATATTTTGTTCTAGTCTGATTCTTATGTCGTTAGATGGCGTAAGTGGAAAAAAGATTTTCTTAGCTGAGTTGCTAGCCGAGTGGTCGGGACTCTGATCCACGGCGACATGGGCTCAATGCCGACTTGATTGTCCATCGGAAAAATTGTAAACCTCCCAATCAAAAATGTTGTAACCAAAAATGTGATGGCCCAGAAAAGTGCAATTAAGCTCCTCTAATCGGTCAAAAGGGCAAGAACAATAATCAACTTAAATGAGTGTAAATTCAATTGTCAAGTTTTCGATGGAAATGTGGAGATGGTCCCTGGTTCGAGATTGAAGCGACCCCTTGAGTTGGAGTTTTGGTTGATAAGTGAAAATGAAATTTAATCTGAGTCTTTAATCATTTTGATTATTATGTTATGTTTTCAATTATTTTTTAAGTGAAGTGTTTAATTAAATCATTAATTTATGATTTATTTTGTTGTTCCAATCACCTCTTAACCAATAAGTTAAAACCTTTTTTGGTTTGTAATTAATTAATTGGGGTTTTGTTTTCTTTTTTTGGTTTTTGTTCTCTTTGGTTTTGGTCATTTGTAATTGTATAGAAAAAAAAAAGAAATTTATTCAACCATTATGTTTGTTGACTCGTCATTGATTACTGGTGATGAATGCAATGGTAAACGGAAAAGGAAACGAGAGAAACTTGATCACCTTACGGAGGAGGAAAAAATGATGAGGAGAAAAATTAAAAATCGTCTATCAGCTCAAACGTCAAGGGATAAAAAGAAAAGAGTTATGTCTACATTGGAGATTGAATTGGCTTCTTTGGGTGCGGTCAATAAACGGCTGATGCAAGAAAATGGAGATCTTAAGAAAATGTTGGATCAAAGTGAGTCAAATCAACAGCGCATTTTATCCTTGGAAATGGAGAATAAATTTTTAAAAGAAAAACTTGATAATTTGGAGAAAATGATCATGAATAATAATAATAATCAAAAATCATCAAAATCAATTTCTGATATTGATAGTAGTCAATCTGAAAGATCATTGGATACCTCTTTTGAGCCAGCAGAGCTAATTAATGGATCTCAGCAGAAGAACCAAGAGGTAAACAAGATCTTGATGATCTGGACAAAACTATCAATTATTTCATTAATTGTGATGGTGAAGATATCATTTCTTGGTTATCATCTTCCTCCAATCAATTTTACCAAAACAACAACCTCTTATCCAATGATTCTGGTATCGAAGATGGATCTCAATCCAGTGGAACATTTTCCAGATTATTTCCCAAAACGGAAGAAACTGAAGGAGACAAAAAAACTATGGCTTCTATCAGGGACCTGATTACCTTTGATCATATGTATCATAGGAATAAAAGTCAATCGGTAGAAATATCGTCAATTATTCCAAATGACATTAACTCTCTCACAATTAACACCAATGTAAACACCAAACAAACTGAAATACCAACAACTACAAATTCAATTTCATCAATTTCAACCTCAACAATCAGTTCTCTCAGTAATCAATCATTACTGCAACCCGATGATTATGATGATGATAATTTCTTTTCCTCTGATTTACCAATGGAAACCATTTTTTTTGACGATTTATTCCCAGAACTTGGTTAATCTTTATTTATTTAATTCTGGATTTTTATTACTACAATTTATCTCAATTATTATTATCCACAAACAAAACCTCCAAATCACAAATTCCCCCCTCTTATAATTCATAATTATATGTGTAATCTATGAAAACAAAG
Organism: Panonychus citri; assembly: GCF_014898815.1. Classification (NCBI taxonomy): domain Eukaryota; kingdom Metazoa; phylum Arthropoda; class Arachnida; order Trombidiformes; family Tetranychidae; genus Panonychus; species Panonychus citri. Next base: position 1,367,514 of record NW_026515543.1, on the reverse strand, counting down.
TGTTAACAATTAACAAATGCAATTCAATGGTTGAATTTCATTCTGGTGTAAATTAATTAATTTTAATTTTTTGAACTTGAATTAAGTTTCTGGTGTGAAAATAATACAAACAATTATATTAATGAGAAGAATATGAAAAACCTAATCCAATGTTGGAAACAAAACAAAATGAGTTAAATAATAAGCAATTCAGCTAATCGATAATTAGAATCTAATCAAGTTGATTAAGAAGATGATGATTTAGTAGAATCTGATGTTGATTGTCTATTATGACAATTCAATTGAAAAGGTTAATTGTTACAATAAAGATAAATAAGTAAACATTCAAGATGTTGAAAAGAAATTGATTATGTTCATCTGAAAGAGTCAATTAAATCATCGGGTTCTGGGAATAGAATTGGTGATCGGTAATTGGCCCCCGTTGGCCGGTGATTTGCGAAATATTTTAATTTGGTCAACAATTCTTTGCGATCTTGTCCCTGGATATTATAAGCCAACCCGGTGGGGGAACTTGAACTCGAAGCGGCCGCAGCAGCGGCTCGAGTTGATATCTTTTTATCATCTTTGATATCGCTCACATTGAGAGCTGTTGAAGAGAAATTAAAATGATGATGATGATGACAATTAGTCGATTATATTAATATATTGATTAATTGGAATGGATCTTAATTTGTTTACCTGGAAATGATGGTGAAGTGTAAATTGGCGGAGTGTAGGTTGGAAGTGGAAGATAATTGGATATCGTTGGGTAGCTACGATAATCGGGATAATCGGCCAGATTAAGGTAATTGTAGTAAGGATTAATTCCGCCCCAGGGTCCAAGGGGTGAGACGGGAGTTAATCCACTGTAACTCGCTAAGCTGGACAGATATTGAGAGTAAGGTATCGCCGCGGCGGCTGAAACGGCCGCTGAAGGTGCGATTGAATTACTTAGACTTGAAAGGGAAAGAGGATAAAGTCCAGTGAGTGGGGATGTTGATGATCCAAAGTTTGAGAATGGTGATAATCTAATTGTGATAAGAGAAAAGGAAATTAATTAATTTCTATCTAAATAGTTACAAAACAATCATCACACACACTCACAAATTATGATGACGCAATCAACGTCACAATTTACATCATCATCAAATTAGTTGTATGATGAAAGACAATTAATCTGTTCTCATGAAAATAAAACATCAGAGTAAATTGCATACGTAACAATTTAAAGATAATTTAAGCTTAAATGCTTGATTTCATTTGATTCGATCACAATTTATTAGATCAACTAAATCAGTTGGATAATCTGACAATTTATCAAGATAATTCTAACCTCAGATAAGTAATCACAATGGATTAAGATACATTTGATTTTAATCCCTTTCAATTGGCAACTTATATAATCTCATGGTATTAACAAGGATTATTACAATCAGGTGAATATTTAATTGTAATTGTATTCAAAGGATAGAGACAATTGATGAAAAAGTAATTAGCAATTAGTAATTCCAAGTGAGCAGAATCAAGGAAATACGATTAATTTAGATTATCAATGGAAACTAGTGTTTGTTGATCAATTGGTTCTTCATGATTAATTGTTAAAAATGAACTTACGAAACCGGAAATGGGACATAATGCCGACGACGATTTCTCATCATCATGTAGAGTAAACGATTGAATAAACCAGCTGAAGCCTCGGGCATTAAAAGAGCACAAGCTAAAGAGATTATCAATGAACGGTAAATGTATTTCGATCTCATGGTTTGATTTTCAATTGGATCTAATTAACTATTGAACTTTTTCAATTTTCCAATTGATAACAATCAATATTTCACTGGACACAAAGTGGATAACACAGAGAGAGAGAGAAAATGTCGATTACAATTCACTTTTAGAATTCACTTGACTTTTTATCGTTAGAATTTTGGAGAAGAAAAAAATTGAAACGATCTGAGTGAAACTTAGAAACGAAATCCCGTTTAATGGGGCTGGTCACTCTTTTTATAAAGGGTCATACACCACTGATTTCGAAGATCAAGGTTAAGCTCATCTTCTTAATCATCTTCACAATCATCAACATCATCATAATCACCAACAGCCAAAAAAACAAGAAATGTTTCCCTCCAATGGTCAAAGGTTAACTCCAACCGACCAATGCATCGATGGTCAGTCTAATTGAGAGAGAGAGAGAGAGAGAGAGAGAGAGAGAGAGAGAGAGAGAGAGAGAAATCATAATGAATACTAAAACTCAGGTAGCAATTTAAATGACACATTTTAACATGATAATCAACATCGATTAAAATAATTTACTCTTCATCTTGTTGACCATCATCACTTGGTGATAACAACTATCCCTTTGGTAACCTTAATGATTACAGGGTCTCTTCATGGATTTATGATTCCAACCAACTGACCCTCTACTAAAACCGACTGTCCACTCAACTGAACCAAAGCTTCAAGAAAATAATAGCAAACTCATGATTAAGATTATCATTTTCACCGGTGAGCATTTAACAGAATTGTGGTTACCAATTGTTATTTTCATGATAACAATTAACAAAATCGCAGGGAAAAGTTTCTCATGATCATTTGTATATGAAAATTTTACCGTTACCATAAGATTATCATGATCAGTGTTTTCTTGTTATAATTACAAGTTTAATTGTGATTCGATTGTTGTTTTTGTCCTAAATTATAGTGAATTAAACAAGGGACATCATGTTGATTAAGTCTAACGGTGATAATGGTAATGGGTTTAGAGTAAATAACGGAAATGATAAGTCGCTGTACAATTAGAGCAGTTCAACAACAACAATTAGAGCGATTGATTGTTGGCTAAAAGAAGATGATTATAATAAGGAAAAAGGGAAGATTATCATTAGAATGATAATTTAAATTTCTTCTTCTTTTCTAAAAAGTATCGGTCAAGGTTGACACGAATAAGAGAGATTGAGATGACCAACGACTCTCACAATTTACACAATCATTTAAATTGTTAATTCTCTTACCCAGTTACCTAGATTTTAAGTTAATTAATGGATAACCAGCAATTAGATGAAATACAAAAATAGATGAAGATGAAAATTAAATGTTACTCATTTAAAGTACATTTTAATAGGATAATTTTCTGTTGTAATTAAAAATTGTTTTCTTTTCATGAGATTATTATTCTTGGATTTTTCTTTAGCTGGACAATGGTCATCAGAGAGTAAAAAGACTTAGAGAAATTGAAATATCTTTCTGATAAGTGTGAAGACCCCACAGGTCACTAATTGTCGTTCTTGTGTCTGGTCATCTCTATGGTCCAGTTTATGGTCAGTTATTTGGCCATTGAAGGTGGTCCAGTTAAAGTGAGTCTAAAATGTAAACAAAAAAGATGAAGATGATGACCAATCAATGATAATAACCGACAATTGGTCAGTCTCTGTATTTAGAGTTGAAAAAAGGCACGCGAATCAATTTAAATAAACAATCAACTAATTATCCTCTTTGTTTGACCATTTAAATTGTCGCTGTTTATCCGAATGTAATTAAAATCGTCTAATCATCTTAATCTTTTATTATTCAATTAGTTAAATTAGTGATCTGTTATTCAGGGAATATGAGTGAGAATGTGAATATATTCAATTGAGAGAGTAAGAGAGAGAGAGAGAGACAAACAATTTAAATTACGAGAAAAGTTTGACAATTAATTGATCTATTTTGAGTCGACTAGTTAATCCATCGTTGGACAATTTGCCGTGTTAACAATTTCAACCATGTTAGAATCTAATCAATCTTCATACTGTCTTTTTAATTCTAATTGTGATCATCCAATTTTGATTACATCTTCACCGTCATCAACATCATCACCATCGACAGTTAATTGTAAATTGTTGGTCAAACGTCAATTAATTTCATCTAAAAGGTCAATCCAAGGCAGGAAAACGGCTAATGCCAGGGAAAGAGCTCGGATGAGTATCCTTAATAAGGTAAGTTAATTGTTGATTAATCTTTTAATAGATTGTTGTTATTAGTTAATTGCTTGAATTTGGAAAACTATTTTACTAAAAATTAGTAGTATGTTTAACAGAGCATTTAATTGTTACCATTTTTTGAGGTAACAATTTAATAGATTCATGGTCAAGATCATCAAGATTATCGTTTCTCAAACAATCAACAGCAATTTGAATCTAAATTGTTCCAAATGATTTTGATTGTTTGATTTTTTCCTCAAGATGATTTCGTTTCTTTTAATTGTCTGTCTATGTTTCGTTATGTTAAATTGTTCAGGCCTTTTCACGATTAAAAAGCTCATTACCTTGGATACCAATCGATACAAAGTTATCTAAATTGGATACACTTCGATCAGCATTAAGATACATTAATTATTTGGCTCAATTGTTACAAGATAATCAAGATAATCATCTTGATTGTGATCAATTTAATTCAAATTATCTGGCAACATTTGTGGTAAGTAATTGGTCTTAATTAACATGTCCCATGTTTCAAATTAATTGTTTAAAACTTTTTCCTTTTCTAATACAGAATTGGTCTAATCAACAATTAAAACATTCAGAGTATATTGTTAATCAACCGATGGATCAACAATCTATCTCGTCGTCATCATCAATTACAATAAACTCTGATCAAGAATCAATAACATTGGATTACAATTATCTCCAAGCTTGGAATCAGAATAATCAAAATTGTCTACTAATCAACTAATTATCCATAAATCGTTCAATTTGCCAATAATATTAATCAACAGCCATTGATTGTAATTTTTCCCATTAAATTAATATCATTTTCTTACAATCACAATTAGTGATAACTATTGATAAGAACTAATTTCATTCAGAACATTTAATTTATTCAATCAATCATGTTTACGATTAAATGAGTTACTTTTTGAATATCAAACTTGGAATTAAATATATTTATCTCAGATTAATAATTTGAAAAGTTAATCACAATCAGAATTGACCTTTAATCCCGGAGGTAATGATCCACCAATTGTTGACAATTAGGATAATCGATAATCATAATAAGAAAGTAACCAGGGCAAGAAAGAAAGAAAGAAAGAAAGAAAGAAAGAAAGAAAGAAAGAAAGAAAGAAAGAAAGAGAGAGAGAGAGAGAGGCAAAGACCAGTTTAAAGAAATTAACTAATCACAATCAGAGTCAATCACCGTTAATTCAAGTTCTACCTAGAAGATAATAAAGGTAACATGAAGATTAAAGATGATTTGAAATATTTAGAATAATAAACAATCAATGTAAATCAGAGTAAGAAGAAAATAACTGTACCAATGACCAGGTAATAAGAAGCAATTGAGAAACTAGATTGTTAATGTTACCGAAATCAAGGAAAAAGAAAAGTCAAAGTTTTCTTTCATTTCTTCCGGTATTTGGGGCCACAAGAAACACTAACAACTAAATTTAATTACAAACTTGTTGATTAACTAAAAGAAGAAGAGAAGAGAAGAGAGAGAGAGAGAGAAGGTGAAGTGAATTAAGAAAATAAATTCCTGATCAACTGGATCAATTTTGGACAAATTTAATCTCTTGCTCGCCTTAGCCTCGGGCTTAGGGGTCGCGAGTGAGCATTGAGAGAGTGAGAGAAAGGGAGTAGAATCGATGAGTGAGATATAAAATGAATTACATTGAACAAATTCATCTCAGTTAACCAATGTTAATCTCTCGTTACCTGTAAATCCATTAAACCGTCAGAAAAATTAACTAATCAACTTTTCTCCACCATGGAAATTACAAAATTACTTATCTGTGCCATTGGAATCGCTGGTTTCCTATTCAGTGTCATCGATTGTGTCCCTTCATCCCCTGTATCTTCATCTCCAATTGTAATTAAGAAGATCAATTCTGTGAATAACTTATCTTCTCCACCACCACCACCACCATCTTCATCTTCACCTTTTTCGCCAACAATTAACGATCAATCAGTTGAAGGCTCTTTCAATTCACTAACTTCAGATTCTCTGGCGGGTAAACTAAACTCTGTTCCCTCTTCTCCCGGAGAGTCAACACTTAATCTAAAACCATCTAATCCTCCTGGCGATTATCACCCAGTCCGATCAGCCACTTTTCTCAATAATTTTGGAAAAGTTCGAGGGGCAAGTGTAAACTTTGGCTCTCCTTCATCATCACCATCATCTTCTCCTTCATCCCTTACCTCATCTTTTTCTTCATCATTTTCACCTTCGAAATTGTTTCCCTCTTTGTTTTCTTCTTCTTCTTCCTCGTCTCGAATCTCATCTCATCCATTACTTGGTAACTCATTCGCTCTTCGGCCAATCAACAGATTGTTAGAACTTTTCCCTCGAAATGATGACCATTCCTCGACTGGACGAGACAATTTCCCACCCAAAGTTTATCACCATCAAAGGCCACAAATTCTTGGTGACAAAATTCATTCCGATCAACATGGAAACAGTTTATCATCACCAGTTTTTTATTCCAATGACCTTTATCCCGATTTAACTAAACAAGGGTCAATCTCTCGACTTCCTTGGTTTACCAATACTTTTAGAGGTCATTTTCAACCCACTCGAAGGTCAACAATTAGATCAATTGTTGACAGAATTTTTGGTTAATTTGGAAAGAGACATTTTTCTCTTACTCTTTTCCCACCGAGAAAAATTTTCCCGCTTCTTTACCTCAGTCCGTTTTCCGTTTCCTCCGTCAAGGAAAATGATTCAATCTTTTCGCTTTTGTAAACATTTGTATTTATTTCTTGTTATTAAAGCGATTTATTTTTTACTCCAATTTTAATTACTATTGATTGTACTTAATCACAGATCATTAGGAACAATTGTCCAACTTAATCAATTGATTGTCCAGTAGCAATTAATGATTACGTTGCGCACTTTTTAATATAATTTTCAATGCGGTCATTGGCAATAGGATTAATTAAGACGTCAGTTTGACAAGGGCTGATTAGAAACTTAATTGTTCACAAGATATTACATTTAATTAATTGGTCACTTCACATAATGTAAAAGTGAATCGATTGTTGTGGATTAGGTTGATTAATAATGTTTTTTTTAAAGATATTAATTTGGTTTACTGATCAACAGTCAAACCTTGAAACGGAAAAGTTAACACAATTAGAATAAGAAAAATTTAACAAGATTAAGATGATTAGAAATTAGCGATTAATTCGTAGACTAGTTAACTAATTTGATTGTATTAGTTGGACTTTGATTTGGATTAATTTGATCCTTGATGAGATGTGTTTGAAACGAAATCACGACCAAGAAAAGTAAGACTAGAATTAGCTGAACAATTGGACATTGAGGATGACGAAGAGGAAGACGATCGGCCATTGGTATGGTTCAGGTAAGATGAACTTTTCGGGATAACATTTGATGATCCAGGGGCTAGTGAGAGATAGGAACAAGAATAAGGTGTAGCTGATGGTGGGAAATTTTCGCAAAAAGATTCAGTTCCATTGGTACCGTTAACCAGAATTTCACCTCCTTCGGTTGATCCAATATTGTCTCTATTGATCTCTATCTCTGATGATCCATGATGATTGGTCAGTGAACAATGTCCAGCAATTGAAGATGGTGAAGCTGAGGTTGGAACTGAACATTGATCGAAACCTTCATTCATAATTTCATAACAATTTTCACTTGAAGTTTGCGATTCCGATGAATCTGAACCTACCCAACCATTTAGAGAGTAACCATTTCTACCAAATGATGTTCCCTTGACCGGAACAAAGTACGAAGATGAAGAAGAGGATGACGAAGAGGAAGATGTTCTCGCATTCGAATGATGATAATAACCTGGAACTGTTGATAAAAGTGAAATGGACATTGACGATCCAATCGAAGTAGAATCCATTGATGATGGTGACCAATGATGACGACGACGATATTGGTGTTGATTGAGAAGATGGGCTGATGGTGGAGGAGGAGGATGAGCTTCCTGGTGATAAGAATAGTGTAAAGGTTGTTCATGAGGTTTTACCGATGATTGTAGGTAATTAGCTAATTCATTGGCAGTTGAAATTGCCTCATGAGCCATTGAATTAGTGTTACTATTATGATTCGGTGGAACCTCTAAAATACCGGAATTGACCGGCATTTCTCTTGCTGATTCAAGATCTCCTGTTGATAATTTAACATAATTGTCTGTTGATGTTGAGCCAAATGATGTGCTCAGTGAATTACCTTCATTAGATTTCCATAAGGTCAAGTTGTTACCATGAGTTGTTGTCTCTTTGATACTTTCATCTGGTTCCATGATTGACTTGAGATTATCATGATTACTGTAATAACCAGATCTTGATGAGGTAATTGAAGTTGATCTGTTCAGCTCAGTGAGGTGAGTTGAGTAACCTGGATCAAGGGAGGTAAAGGAGCCACTGTTTGTGGTAATTAGTGATGGTGTAACTACTTGAGAAGATGAAGACAATTTATCTAAGGGAAGGAGTAACGATGGAGAATGTGAATCAATTTCATGAGTTTCCTTTTTAATCACCTTCGATTCGGTTGATGGAAAACATTGTCCACCATCAACATCGACACAAAGGTCAACATTTTCCGTTGAACATTTATCGATAACGGTTGATAATGTTTCCGTTGTTGACCATAAATCTCCTAACCCATTGTTGGTTATATTTAATGATGAACTGTTGGTCAAATTGTCACCAATTGTACGGAGAGAGTTTGATGATGTTGCTATCGTTGTAGTTGAAGTTGTAGTTGTTGTTGTTGTTGCTGCTGATGGTGGAGGCGGTGGTAACGGTGGAGGAGGCGGTGGAGGTGGTGGTGGTGGAGGTGGCTGGACACCAGAAGAGATAGGGGAAGATGAGGAGAAAGATGAAGATGAGGATAGAGAACTTGAATAAGACGAGGAAGAAGAAGATGATGAAGACATTGGACCATGATGATGTTTATCCAAATTAGAATAACGGATTTTCAATTCATCACATTCTCGGCGTAAAGTTAGTAATTCCTCCCATTGATTAAAAGCAGTTTCCTAATCAGAACAATTTATTCACATGCATATAGAAAGAGGCTTAATTAGGAATCTTTGTATTAATTGTTAGTAATAAGAATCATAAGTCATTACGATCTTCTATTAATTGTCTTTATTGGTGGTGGTCAAGGGTGAGCTCGTGTTTCTTGAAGGTCACTTGAAGATAACCCAATGGAGAAATAAATTTTTTCAGGTCAAGTCTAAAGTCTCAGGTCGATAATATTTACTGACAATCGAAAGGTAATTCAGTTTTGCTTTTAAAAAGTTCGTAAAATCTTTCATTCAGTTGAATCGTTGCAACGATCATAATAAACTTCAAAACTTTACAAACTTTTTTTTCCAATACGCACCTTCCATGAAGTTATCTTCAACTGACCTTTTGACACGCTAATTCATAACTCTCTGAAATGGCTTTGACCTTTCGATACGACAGTTTAGCTAATTTCAAACTCGATACAATTAAAGTCTCTAAGATTTATGTTTACTGAAAAAATCGAAAGAATTTTTTTCGAAAAAAGAAAACATCAAATCAGCTTATTCACTAATTTTCAGTTGATTTCTTAATCCCAATAACCTTTAAACTTTTTCCATGAAGTTCTGCAATTCCAAAGTATTCTGTGTATATCGTAAAAGATTATTAACCGAGAATCAATCTCATGATTTGTCTCAATCAAAATTACAAATCAAATGCAACGTTCGTGATTTTATTCATCTACGAATTGATAGTAAATTGGAACAGACAAAAACTCTTTCTTTTATCATCTTCTTATTTCATGAATCTCAATCTTTATGAATTAACCAACAATCAACCAAGTAAAGCTTAGAAAACAGAAAACTCTTTTACCTATCAAATAGTTAGAATCTCTGGAAGTGTTCATCTAAATACCCTCAAGCTTGAGGAAATTAGATATTCAGTTCTGACCTCGAATTCATTGATGAATGGCCCCAATGACTCTAGTATCAAAAAATGACCCGAACAAAACTTTATCACTCATATTTGACTCAAAATTGTTGATTTGCTCAGTGACACTTCAAGTGATATGAGTATGAATCATTCAAAACCTTACATGAATATACTTTAGTTTAAAATCTTTATTCGTCTAATTAAGAATGACCCAAGGGCAATTAATGAGATTCCCTCTTAATCTCTGCCATCATCGACATTCACTCAAACTTTAGTGTCTCATCATTGAAAAGTTTTTCCATCAACAATTGTTCACTCCATCGATCTGATTTATTAGCTGAAAGAGTTGAGGTTTATATGTATATGGAATTAAGATGATTTTCTTGGTGATTTTAAACTCTTCTCTCCTATTAATTAAGTTTAAAATTTTTCTATTAAAAAATAGTTAATTGTTATTCTAATATTTTATCAATTTAATTGGAAACGTGTGTTTATTGTGTTGGTGTTTTTATCTAATTGGAAAACAAAGATTCGTGTGAATAGATTTACTTTATTTTGTTGTTACTCTTAATTGAAATGTGAGTGTGTTGGTGATTTAACAGAACGTGACTCTAATCGATTAGATTATTAACAACGTGATTAAATTGATTGACTCTAATCAAGTATTGATTTTCACCAATAACAATGGATTAAAACGTTTGACCAATTTAATTACCTTGGATCGTTGAACAATTTGTATTGTTGTTCACAATTTAATAGACAATTTCTTTATAATTATAATTGTTGTCAATGGTATTCAACTTTTTCCTTTCTCCTTAATCACTTGACAACAATTTAACTCGTTCATTTTTACCCTGATTAATCAATCAACTGAATTTGTCAATTTTTGTCACAATTAATCAATTCCACTTTGATTAGTTTACTTAAAATGTGTTTCTTTCCTATTCTATTAATTTAACCTTTTTCTTCCGTGTGATTAATTAGAAAACACTAATTAACTAATCATAATTTGCATCTTTCTCATATATAAAAGACTCAAATTATTATCATTTTGATACAATTTACTTGCTATTTTTGTTATTCTGTTTGGGGTGGAAAACTAATTAACTCTAATTAGCCAAGCAATTTAAATTGTTTCGATGATGATGTGATTAAAGTTAATCAATGACTTACCTTTAATGAGGGTATTTGTTCAATCCAATTAGAATTGGAAAGATCAAAATAAACCAATTGATTGTGAATTGTTGTTAACTGTCTTTTCTGATTCTCCAATTTATTGGCAAGGCTTCGATGTTTAATTTGTAATTGTGATAACCAATTGTTTCCATTAATTGTTGATGATTTCTTTTGATCATCTCCAAGTAATAATCTTTTCCTCTGTTGGATAACCGATAATCTTGAATATAATTTTGATGAGGAAGATGATGATGAATGATTGGAAGTATCTTTATCATTACAGTAACTGGATATCATCAGAATTAACAATTAACACCAACAATTTAACAATTGAAACAACAACGAAAAAAAAATGGTTCCAAATCACCGATAATCTTATTTCTTATATTCTTGTAGCAATTAAAGTGTAACAACTAAGTTACGATAAACTTAATTGTTTAACTAATATCACCATTTACTATTTAGTAATTTTGATTAGTTGAAATCTAAAACGATGGACAATCAATTGATTTAATCAACAATTTAATCAATACAATGATTACGTTGAGGTAATAATATCAAACTAATATAAAACTGTAAGTGTATCAACAATTTAATGGCAACAAAGAAGTTAACTCTCCCCCCCTTTTAGTTAGTTAATCACAATTAACTTTGGGCATGATCACAATTTACTGATTGTCAACAAGGTTATATTATGTTGATCGTGTTGATTAAATTGATTTGAATATGTGTGTGTATTTGATAGGCAATGAGGTTCACATTGAATTAACTTTTTTTTTGTATTCAATCAAATTAATTCCTTCAAATCAACTATTCCAGTTAATCATCATATCTAATTACAGTTTTAATCATTTAATCAACTTCATCTTACCTATTGATATAAATACACACTTTTATTGATTATTTTGATTTGATTGTCACATAACCAAATAATGTCAACGAAATTAATAAGGTCAATCAAGTTAATTTTGAGTGATTAACGATGAAAAGATCAATGATTTAAATTGATTACTTTAATTTGGTTTGTTTACTTTTATTTTACCTTTAAATTGTTAATATCAACTTGATATTGATTTAGTTCAGGTTCAATTTGATTGCGATTATTATTGTTATCGTTTGTTGATTGTTTCAACTGATCGTTAACATTTAATTGTTAACATTATCATTTATGGTTAGTTGATTATTATCATTGTTATCATGGAAATTGAATTTATTGATTTTCTCCTGGCGGTTAATCATCTTTCAGTTAATCATCTTAAATCATTGGTTCTAATTTGACAATTCTGATCAATGTTTATAATAAGTTATTGATTAGATTTCACAATTTGATTATAATCACGCGTAACAATCAACGTGAGAAATGAACATTGATTTAATTTTCAAATTCTTTTTATCAAATCAAATTATTAACATCTAATTCTGATCAATTAGTTTTAATTTGTTTTCTCTTCGTAAGATAATTAATCAAATTCATTTTCCACTGATCAATATTCACGATTAAAATCAAGCCAAGAATATTAATTGACTATTTTTATATATAATTATATTGGACTGATGGTGATTAGATAACAATTAACTAATTTTTAAGTCACTCATTCAGTCAAACAGAAAACAAAACGAAATTGTAACAATTAAATTAACTTTAGAAAGAGAGAGAGAGAGGATAATAAATCATTTGATTTCTCTTTCCTAATTATATATACAATTACATATCATCGAAATTGAAAACAATACAATTAAGATAATTGTAGACAATTAAAAAAGAAAAGACACCAATTTAGTTGATTAAATTGATTGTTGTTAAACTTTTTGTTTTGTCAACAAAATTTTCAATACGAAAACAATTGGACTTGATTGAAGGAAAGCCTTTGGTTTTATTTTTGCAGTGATTAAGGGAATTAATTTACATTGATTGTGATCAAGTGTCAACTTAATTGTATCATAATTGAATTAAACTTTGTTGTATCCCAATTAATCATTGTGAATATGAATTTTATGAATTAATACTTTTCATTTGTTTGAATATTCAATTGTTGACAAAATAATCAAAAAAACCCAAGAAAAAAAAGTTAACTCTCTTTAAACGGCATCTCGAGTGAAAAGGCGATTTAATCAATTCAACGTGTTAATTGCTTGTTAATTAATATAATTAATCCATTGAATCCAATAATATATATAACATTAACAATGGATTGATTTCTTTTCATACAAAAACAAGAGAGAGAGAGAGAGAGAGAGAGATGATGATGATGATTAAAAGAAAAGAAATCAAATTTTGTAACTGCCAATCTCCAATATCGTTGTGATTAGCAATCAACTTGATTGTTTGATTGTTGGTGTTTTGAGTAAATTGTTGTTTAATTACCAAAGAGAAACTGCTTTGGCTTTTTAGCGTATAAAATCTAATCATCTTGAGAAGAAAACAAAGATGTTGGAGTTTTGTTTATGTCGAATTTATTTTTTGCGATTTTCTTATTTCTTTTTGTCTCTTTTTGTTGTTGTTGTTGTTGTTGTTTTTTTATCTGTTTGATGGTTTTCTAGTCAAAATAATTTTGTAATTTGTGTGTTTTTCTTGGTTCACTGATTAATACATTAATCGTTATAATTTATTACAGGGGCAACAGTGGTATTACTGGAGGCGTTTGCAGCTTGTCCAATTTGCAGGACCGAAACCGCTGCCTTAGGTAATTCAATTCCGGTTCCTTCGGCTAATTTAGCCATTAATTGTAACCTTCCAATGGTTCCTAGATCAATACCGGTTCGATCAAGTTCATCACTGTCCAATATCGATGGACCTTGAACCATATTATCCGATCGTTCGGTAACATAATTAACCTTCATTGGTCTACCAGCAAGCTCAAAGCCGTTTAATTGTTCAAGTGCTTTCTTTGCATCTTCACCATCATGAAATGTAATAAACCCATAACCTTTGGAACGACCTGTTTCCGGATCTTTCATCAATTCAATTTTATCAATTCTACCAAAAGGTTCGAAAATACCTTTTAACATTTCTTCGGTTATGTTAAAATGAAGTGAGCCCACATAAAGTCTCATTGGACCAGAGACACCTCTTTGTACTGATGTGGTTGAAGCAGCGGCTCGATTTTTCTCCGCATGAGTTGGCTGTATGATGATGGGATGATCACAAAGTTTGTGTCCATTTAAGGCTAACGCCAAGGGAACTGAACTTATATCGTAAAATTCAATATAAGCAATACCCTTGTGTCTTCTAGTCTTGTTATCCATGATTAATCTAACTTCTCTTACTTTACCTACGGCGGAAAAAAATTCCTCTAAATCACGAGATCGAGCACGAGCAGCAAGTTGCATGACAAAAATGGTCCGTTGATCTCTTTCTTCGGGAGGTAAATCATCACCATACCTTCTTGGACTTCTGGAACGAGAGCTTTCACCATATCTATCACGTCGACCATTACTCCACCTTTCTGCCCATCGAGGTGGCGATCTCCAAGATCTTCCATGGGCTTTACTACGATCTCGACTTCTACTTTTAGATCTATGTCTTCTGTGTAAATAGAGACACAACCAGAGAGTTGGAGAGAGAAAGAGAGAGGAAATGAAACATGGATTAGAATGATAAATTTTACACCGAAGTTGAAAACAAATTAAAAAAAAAAGTTGACATCCAAATTATTATCATTACAAGTTCCTGCCAATTGATTTCATAAAAATGGCCATGTGATACTGTAAACAATTTGAATTGCAACTGATTAAATTGTCTATAATCCTTTTAGTACAAACCTTGATGCACGTCCATCAGATCGGCCTCTTGATCGTGATCTTGAACCACTTCCGGCTCGAGAAGATTTACCATCAGGTCCTCGACTAGATGGACTTCGGCTTCTGCCTCGACTCCTTCCGACTGATTTTCCCATAATCTAAATAAAGAAACAAAAAAAATAAACAACATTCATATGATTAGTTTAAAGAGATTTTCATATTTAACAACTTGATTAAATAAACAGACTCACCAGTAGGTCTGATAAATTAGAAAAATTGATTTAGAAAAACAGAAAATATTAAAAAATTTATACAAAATGAAAACAATACTCAAAAGGATTGATCTTAAATCAGCTGAATGGTCATTTGTAAAACCAAATGATTATTGATGGAAATGAGGCTCTGTATAAGAATGAAAATTGATAACAAACAATTTAAATAATTATAAAATCGACTCATTAGTCAAACAGATGAACAAACAAACAGAACAAAATATCAAAATCAATCATAGAATTAGAAAAGAGTAGCAATTATCACATCATCATCGAATCATTAACATGTTACACAATTAAAAAGCGAAAGCAAAATAGATTCAAATAAAATCCATTCTCTTTTCTTCATTTCTCTCACTCTCTCTCTCTCTTTTTCTTTCTCTCGGTTTCTCTCGGTTTCTTTCAATCTCTCGTCTAATTGAAAACAACAAGAGAAACAAAAAGCCTCAAAGAAAATGTCATCACCAACACACACGATAAACTAAATTAACTTTAAATCGCAATTTAAATTAACACAATGAAAGAGAAGACAAAACATTGATCTTACCTGAAGTGTAAAAATTGGCGAAACCAAAAATAAGAAGGTTAAGAAATGAAGACCAATAGGTTCAGATGAATTTCCAATAAGGTTTAGAATACAATCAATTCCAAGAGAAACGAATTAGTCTACAGCTAATCTAATTAGACTAAAATAGATGGAAACAATTCTAATTACAGTAACATAATTAATAATGAAACCAAATTGTGAATGTAAACAAACCGAAAAGCGATTGAGAAAAAATTAGAGAAGAAAAAACTTCTCTGAGAATAGACTTTTTTTCACCGATCAAATGCTCGATCAATAGCCAATAGAATTTTAAATTCGCTTCAATTAATGTTTTCTTTTTGTTTCTCTTTACAATATCATCGTTTTAATTGTAATTAATTGCACTAAAATTAATTACAATTAATTACCAGCGGTTTTCAAAGGAAAGAATGTAAAAGTAAATTCTTTTTTCTCTTAAAAAACATCTACGTAATTACCTTAATCTCCTAATATTGATCTTCTCCTGTGAGTGTCATCGGTTTAATCCTCTGATTGGAATCTCTTTGTTATTAAAAATGGATCATAAATTATTACGTTCAACTAAATTAACCATTGATTTGGAGCCTTCAACCAGGACTAATTGTTGGGAGACTTTTCTCTTGATTGTCAACAGGTAGTTAAACTTAATCTATAACCTTTATCACATTGATTGGGTGTAAATTCAATTTACATCCAATTAAGTGAGTCACTTTGAACTCTATATCTTCCTTGCTTCCTGATTTTTCCCGTTAAAAAAATTAACAGTAAATTACTCAAACTAATAAATTAAAATCTATTACTGTCATCAATAAGTAATTACCTGATTATGAACAATATTTCTCTCTCTCTCTCTGTCTTCATGTTAATATATTGATTTCCGATTCTTTTTGTTTGACTTAACCTCGATATCTTTTGTTTTGCTTATATATTTATTTCTTTCATTAATGTAACAAATTTTGTCTCCTTAATTGTTGTTGATTTCGTTTTTCTTTCTCCCTCTCTTTAGAAAATTAAATTATCATCTAATAATCACGTAATTATATCATCAGTTGGATTATAATGAAGACGAAAGGGAAAGGGGTTAACACGCAGTGAAAAAGGTTGAACCTGTTGATTAGTTACAATTGTTTTCACAATTAAGCCCGTTGATTGGGAGGGAAAATGATATATAAGAGAATCCAAATCCTCTGTCAATCATCAGTTCCAATCAACATCAACTAACAACAACAACAACCAACAGGTAAGTTTAGAAAACGAATGAAACATTTCCAAAGTGTTTTTATTATCGAAAAATATAATAATTTAATTTTCTTTTATTCGATTGTTTCTCTTTTTTCAGTTTCAAATTGTCTCCTTGTGATTATCCATCATCAACAATCAAAATGAACAGTAAATTAATTTGTGTTATCCTTATCGTCCTCTTAAGTGTTTCAATTAACGTTGAAGCCGGTGGAAAAGGTGACAATATTGTCCTCCAAGGTAAATGTGGATCAACAATCTTATCCTCAGGCAAGAAAGGAAAAGGTGAAAATATCATCATCAAAGATCATTGTGGATGCGAACACGATTCATGGGACTCATGGGGCTGGGGAGGCTGGTAATCCTCAGCTGATTCCAAATTAAATTCTGTTGATCAGTTTAAATAACCAATTTTTTACTCTCTCTCTCTCTCTCAATTATCCCTCCTTCTCCGTTTCCTCCATGGAATCCATCTCATATAATCATGATTTTTTATATTACAATTCTCAATTCTGAATCTGTAACATATTATATTCCAAATTAAACAAGTTAAATTAATTAATTGTCTTTCTCTTTAAATATGAAATTGTTTTTTCCCCTTTTTTTTAATCTGAAAAATCAAAGAATCGAAAAATGGACAATCGAACTTGCCCCTTTCGATTATAATTAATAGTTTTACTTTGGAGATGGAAATTTGTTTACACTTTGATTATATAAATTACAGAATTAATTGTTATTATTGTTTATCGGACTTTTCGTCGTTTAAATTTAAGTTCATTTTCCATTGAATATAAGGGAATCCTAAGAACTAAAAGTCGCTCAGTTTTGGTTGAATTCATTTCTACATGACAACCAACAATGTTACCAAACTTTTTAATCTTAATTACTGACGTTTGAAATGCTTGAGCCAATGCACTAATTAGTAGAGGTCGATAATTGTTTAACATTACACTTAAAATGATACTATGAAGGATAATCTTGTCTTTACACTTTTCGTCAAGGGTTCGTCTCGGTTTACCAAGTCGTATTGTTGAGATTGAATAATTTTGGACAATCGTTGAGACAAGATTGTTACATTTAACACCATCGATACCATTGTTTTCAACTTTACCAATTTCGGTTGGTTTGAGTCGCTTAAATTTGATTAACGAATCCAAGAAGAGGCAACTGCCCTTTTCCGTGTCTTCCTTTGCTTTTGTGGCAAAATGTTGAACCAATGGAGATTCAATGAACGGCTTTATATCGTTAAAATCGTAGAAAAGTTTCATACTTTCGATTAAACTTTGGGGCATAATATCATTTAGATTATAAACTTTATCCACACTGGTAGCGGAACCATTTCGAGGAGGCATAAGAAAAGGATCTTCGTAATTGGTACTATCGCTTTTTTTATCCGTTCCATCGGTAACATTGGTTGAACTCGAATGTGGAGTCAATTCTTTAGCTTTTTCTTTCATATCTTGATATTCTTCAGTACCATAAGCTATGGCATTCTTTTTCCTTTCATCGATACGGCGGATCGATTTTTTTGAACCAAATTTCTCGTTTATTTCATCCATTTGTTCAGAATATGAGAGTGATGCTATTTTTCCAGAAGTTCGATCGGGTAATTCTAATTTTGGTTTCATACGAAAATAGTTACACGGTTTAAGAGTTGCCTTATCATCTAAAATAAAAAATTAACAAAGAATAAGAAGAAAAAAATAATAGAATAGAAAAATATTGGTTAAAGAGAATAGAATTGAACAAAATATAAAAAAAAAGAAGAAAAAAAAATTCTCTTACCTTCCACCACAAGAACCATGTATTTCTCATATTTAGGAATAAATTGTTGACCCACATATTTGATATCAGTTAATTGATCACGACAATCTAATCTATATGTACCACCGGCTTCAGGATCAATTGAAATCTCTAATTTATTTTCCTTAATTGGTATACCATTTGAAGACCAATCAGTTATATAAACAGGATTCTCATTCGGTTTATATTCAATGGTAACAGTTAATGACTTTTTCGAATGACCATTCTCCATTGTTACGTTAATTAGAAAATGTCACAATTAAATCAAAACCATTAAAGAAAAAAAATGAAAACTAAATTAAAACAATTAAATGACCAGAAAAATGATTTTACCACGTTGAGGAAAAACATAAACAGAAAATGTAAACATTCAAGTCACGTGACATTCGAGAGGGAAAATGAAAAAGTTTAACTGATTTACAATTCGTTGATTAATTGTAACAATTAAACCGATTGATATTTTTTCTTCTCGACTTGTTCAATTAATTGATTCAATTTTTTTCTCCTTAAACAATCAAATCGTAATTAGGAAATTTTTCTCCTTTTAATTCTAATTTAATGTTTAATTAATTTGCCAATTTCACTTGTTACTCTTAATCGTAATCAAAGTTTAATTTAATTAGATAAACTTAATTGTTATGATATTTATGAAACAAGATTAGTTAATTGCTTAACCTTTTTTTTTCACCTTTAAAATTGGTCAATAACCAGTTGATTATCAGGAGATAAAGTGAAAGTTTGAATCAATCGTTAGTCTCAGTTAATTATTATTATTACAATCGACCTTAATTGTGATGAGTGATTAAAATTAGATGGAAATAGAAAGGTTAACAATTTATTAATTATCGTCCAATTTAAAAATTGATTACTTTTTCTTTCTTAACAATTAACTAAATCGTTAAAAGTACAAGAGACAAACAAACATCAGATTTACTGGTTACATGAATTTGAATGTTTCTCTTTGTGATTACAATTAACAAATTGTTTCCATTCAAACAGCAATTTAATCATCACCATCATCACCATAATTGATGTTTTAATTCAGTTTATGGCCTATTAATGATAAACAGTAGACTCCAATGTCTACTAATTGTTTGCAATCAAAATCATCTTTTCACTTTTTCTCACCTTAACTAAATTTGCTTGATTACAGTTAATTGTTTATTCATCTTCAAGTGTAACAATAATGTCAGATCATCTTAATCATCATCATCATCATCATCAACATCATCTCTTAACTGAATATCAGCTTAATGAGGTTGATATTGAACAAGAGGATAAAAGTTAACATTAACCATGGATGGTTGATGCTAATAGAGAATCAGATTAACAATTAAGGTGATTAAAAGGTGTTAATCCTTTTCTATTTTAATTTATTTCTCTCTTTCTCCCGATTTTCACTTTAAAAGTGAATCTTCATCAGTTGATTGTGATTAAATCACTTCGAATAAGTGTTCAATCTAAATCATCATCGAATGTCAAATATTAGTGATAATTAGCTTGGGATTAAAGTTAAATTTGTTTCATCATGAATTCACCATTAGTATCATCATGGATTAATCTAATTACTCTTATCGTGTTAATCAATAGTGTCTCAGGTAAATTGTTACCTTACAATTCAATTAAATATCCACCAGCTAATCTAACATCATCAGTAAATCCTGGTTTCGCAAGAATTGGTCAACATGTTCCTCATCTTCATTCACAGTTATTGACATCAAGTCTACCGATGACCCTTCACCCCTCACCAATTAGCACCCAATTACCTTTATCTGGATCACTGTCACCCGATTTATATTGGATTCCAACACTCGGTCAAAGTGGTCATCGTGAGAGAGGTTTTTTCGGTAAGATAAGATCATTTTTCACTGAAATGAGAGTTGACCCTTCGAGGGCTTTCATACATTCATTTGACCTTTTTCTCGGACGATTGGGTGAGGCCATTTTCCATGCATTAGTTGAGATTGGCCTTGATTTTATTCTTGGTTTTGGAAGAGGTTAACAAAAAAAGAGAATCCCTAATCTTAATCCAGATTATCTCTTAATCTCTCATCACATTGAATCGTTCAAATCTTCAATCCTGTTAATTGTACAAAAATTTTATTCTCCATCAATAATAATTCATTTATAATTAAATAATAAGATTGAATCTTTCTCTTGGAATAAAATTAATTGTAAAACCTTTAATTGTTATCGAAACAAAAAATTAAGATCAATATGATATATTAGAAAAATAGATTTTCTTTTAAATAAAACAATCAGTTCAATTCTCATGATTAGTGTCATGGAATCATAATTATCATTGGAAATCGTGATCCTAATCCGATTTTAATCAAATTGATTGACTGATTAAAATCTTCCTTTGTTGATATTCTTGACAAAATTTGCCATCTCTGGACTATTGATATAAATTAATTCAGCACATTTACGTCGGGTTGTTATTCGAGCCATATTAACACTTAGATTGATTAAAAAATTGATAAATCCCCAGGTAAGTAACAGGAAACCGGTAAAGGTAAGAATCAGGTAAAGATAGAGTGAGGAAATATAATCGATACATAATTTTTTCAATCGATGTCCTTTAAAAAGTAATAATGACGTTTCGTTGGCTCGAACTGCTAATAAAGGTCCAAGCATTTTAAGATTCAATGATTGTGTTGTATCAGCTGTTTCAACTTCAGCAATATTATTGGTAGTTGGTGGAGTTGATGATGAGAATGATGTGATTGGTGATGATGAAATTGAATCAGATGAATAAGCTAACCCATCGTTACATAAACGAGACATAATATAACAGGAAAACAAAGCAACTGACCCAAGTAAAGTTAAGATAAAAATGGTCAAGAATAGAACATAATTGAGTCCGAAGATCATTTTCAACAGAATTGTTGTTAACTTTCCACAGAATCCACAAGAACTGACCGAACCATATCGAGTTATCCGACGACCAGTGGTCATACAACCGATCAGTAAATTAATAAGAATAGTGATTGAAATGAGAATTGAAAATGATGAGTAAATCCATTGAGCTTCCTGATACCTAATGAGAGAGAGAGAGAGAATCAAATTTAATTAAAGCTTCAATTTCAAGCTGAGAATCAATTTCATCGATCAGAATATTGGAAAGATCATTAGACCATAACATTCATTGAACAATTTTGATTGAAGAAAAAAAAATAAAGATTCCAATACCATATATGTTTCCTGTGGAGAAGTTCATTCAACAATCGATCTGTTATCATGGTCGATTGTCCTAATGAGACCATAGCGATGACCAGTCCACAAATGGCGATGAGCGTGGCCAAAATGGACGCATAGGGAAGCCGAAGAAAACATGACCTGTAAAGAACTGAACAGGTAATCAAATAATAACAACATTAGAAAATTAAATACAATCAAAATGGTGGAACAAAAAATAAATAATATCATGTAAACAATTGAAGATTATTATTTATGTTGGAATACAAATCATGAACAATGGTTAGGAATTTGTTTTTCATGGTAAAATATTCAATTTATACCCAAAAATAAGGGCAATTATTAACTAACCAAGTGATTAAGGTTTGATTATAATCTAAATTGTAATGACTGTTTAGGAACTGAATTTGATGTTAACTAACAACAAACCCATAAATTAAATGAATAAATGATTTCCAGCCTAATGACATTCAATGGGTTTGGTTTTTAATTGTAAAGCTTAATTGTTGTTACTTTTGGATACACTTTTTACATTCAAAATAATGGAAACGATGTAAACAAAATTTCAGTTAATCACCAACTCGAATCATGTTTATAATTAAATGATTATCAGTCCATCATTTTATATATTATCATTATTAATTGTTGGTAAAGAAAAAGTTAAATTCATAATCCGTATCAAGTGATTAGGATAAATCAAAATATATTAGGAAATATTATTATTAGAATCTAATATAAATGATAATCAATAAATCATTTGATTAGGGATTTAGAAATTAAGAGATCAATTTATTGATTGTTATGTTATTGAGAAAATTAAATTAGAAAAATTAATTAGTTACCTGGATTCATATTCTGATGTCTTTTTGATCTGATCATAGTTTTTTGTGTTGATTAGTTTTGAAGTTTTGGTTGATTGTGGTTAATCTGGTTAATCCATTTGTAAATTGTATGAATGATTTGAATTAATCACAAAATTACATGATAATGATGAATATGAATAAATATTGTCGATAATAATTAAAGTATCACAAAATTGATTTGAACACTGATGAAGATATTTGATTACTGGTCATTAGTTAATCAACGGTTGAAGATGAGGAAATAGACGGAAAAATAACAGTTAAAGTGATGCGGTAATAGAAGAGGAAATGATGATAATGATGATAAACGAATTGATATATTGAGAAGATGCCAAGAACTGAATGTTGTAAAGGTCAATGCCAGAACTTTATGAAGAATAGAAAAAGAAAAAAAAAGAAAAAGAAAAAGATAGAACTTATCTACTGAGTTCTATTTCTCATTTTGAAACTCTTCCTATTTCACCGATACTCAAATGATCAGTATCAATTTCTTGTAGCAACAAAAGGTAAAAATCAGATGATGACGATGATGAATCAAGAATAGAATCACAAATAAGAGATGAGAGAGAAAAAAAATTCAACAGACTCACAGAATCAAGAAGATGGAGAAAAGAAAAAAAAAACTTTGTAATGTTTACGATTCAATAGACTGGACAATGAAATAACAATTGATTATTTCTTGATTGTAATGGAAACTTCAATGATGTGATCCGTTTGATTTTTTTTTCATCTCATCATCATGTTGACACTCATGATGATTACTGATTGCTGATGATGATCAAAGTTTCACTGGTTAATGTTATCAAAAGTTTATCGATATTGTTGATTAACTTTTTTGTTTTCTCTTATTTCAGTTAACCGATTGCAAGTTAATTGAAATGATGAGAATTTGAATGATGTTGGTATGAGGTGAGGTTCTAATGAGATGAGATGATTATTTTTCGATTATTAATCAACTGTAGAGAGAAGGAGAGATTATTAAAAGCACAATTTGAAGAGGAATCGAATTAAAATTTAATCACTTTTGATGGGAAATTGATACTGATGAAAGAGGAAACAGTTTAATCGGAAATAAATGAGGAATTACTTGTAATTAGATTGAAGATGAAAATTGTTAAGAGAAAAGAGTTTGAATAAAAATGAATGAGAAAACTTTTTGAATGAACAATTTGTTGATTTGGTTTGAGATGTTGATGGTAATTTGGAAAAGAACTGGTTTCAAGATGAGAAAAAGAATATGAAATAATCAGTTAAAGGTGAAAAAATTGATAACCATCATGAACAAAAGGTATAAATAATTACCAATTTATTGATTATCGATGAACCGATCAGCAAGAAAAAAACGCTATCCAATGATAATCACCACTCTCACCATCATGATGGAGATGCTGTTGTTGTTGTTGTTGTTGTTGTTGCAGTGAAAATGAAAATGATAATAGTTGAGTAATCAAATGGTCAAGTAGAAAATATAATAATAATAATATATTATATTCAGTTGAAGATTGAGAAAAAAAATGAATTGATGGTCAGTTTATTTTTCTGTATCAATCTTTCACTTTACTTCAGCAAAGAGATGAACAGTTTTTGATGGTCAAGTTACTTTTTTTTTGTTGGTTGTGGTTTGGTCACTGGCTAATCAAATGATGCTAATGATGAAGGTGAATGGTTGACTGAATGATAGAGAAATGATAACAACAGGTAAGGGTCAGTGTGTTGATGGTTTTTTTTTACTTCTCTCTCCCTCTTATTGTTGATGATCAGGTCATCCTTGATTGATAGTCCATCACGTTTTTGATTATTACCATTATTCATTGATATAAATATACCAATTTTTTTTCTTCTTCTTGTACCTTGGAAAAGGTAACAACTTACCTGTTCTAATTCAAATTGAGAGAGTGAAAGATGTAATGAGAAAGTTGATAATAGAAAGTTGAGAAAAGAAATTGAAATTTCAAGATGAATTATTATGAAAATGACCAACTGATTGTTGACCAAATTTTAGGTCAAATCAATAAAGGTAACAGGTTAAAATTGGGTGAAACTGAATTACTAAATTATATAACAATTAGTTTAATTGTTAGAAAGTTAATATGATGATGATGATGAAAGAAACTTAATTCAACATTGAACAGAGACAAAGGTGTAAACCAAAATGGCGATGACAAAGCTCATAAGGTGTGTCACTTTAAGGTCACAAAGGTCAGATTATTAAGATTACCCTTCCCTTAAGACAATGGTATTAGATTATGGTGATTAACTAATTGTCAAAGCTCAATTTGGGCTAACATTGGATCTTAAAACTTTTGTTTGGTTGTTTCTCATTTCAAGTGACAATTGGTTAAGTTTAAGATCAATTAATTACTTACATTGGGTTGGTCACAGAATTAAGGGAATCTTGATTGTAATTAAGACACAAAATTAGATTAAATTAAATTAAATTGTTGGTTTAGAGAGAGAGAGAGAGAGAAGGAAAAATCAACTGATCTCTGAAAGAGACGAAAAGTAAATGAGTTAAAATTGAGATTCTATCGTAACAATTAAGGGGATAGAAATTAATTGTTTCTCTTTTTCTTTTGTTATCAATTGAAATTATTAACCAACAATTAAGGAAAAAGAAGATGTGACAATTTAGTGATGGTGTTAATTTAAATTTCCATACTGAATAACAATTAAACTACCGGTGTGTCTATTTAGTTGGAAATGAGATCAATCAAAGAGTAACAATTAACTAAATTTGTTAATCCAAAAAAGGACAATCAACTTACCCTTTTTCTGTTGTTGTTGATTAAATTGTGTAATTGCTGATTCTTTAAACAACTTAATTGTTATGATAATTGGTAAAGGTGTTTTGTATTATTTGATAACCTAATTTAAATTGAATTAGCGGTGGCGGCGATTGTAATAATGGTTAACAATCAATAGATCACAATTAAATTTATTTGTACGTTGGTGTTAAAAGTCAATACTTTCAATGTGGAAATGGTTTTTAATAATATTAACCAATCTCACCTTTTTTTTTTGGTTAATTTATTAATAGTTAATTTAACATTCATCTAATTGTGAAATTAGTTATATGATTATAATTAATTGTGGTTAACCGGTAAATTTGATTATGTTTCGCTTAATATAATTGGTATTGTGGTGAGTATTTCAATGAGTTGATTTACTTTTTTTTTGCTTCTTCGATATTAACTTTTTTTTCAAATGGACAATAGATTTTACTTGATTGTTGGTTAATTGTTGGTGTTACTTTTGTGTCCATCTAACCATTTAATTACTATTTTCTGGTATATTGTCATTTTCTTGATTGCTGTGTGTGGTTATGGAAAGTTAACCAAGAGAGAAAAATGAATGACAATTTAATTGGAAACTATTTCTGGTAAAGTGATATTACTTTTTGTTAATCAATATTTTTATTCCTCATCTTGATTATTGTTGTTGTTTTTGTTGTTAATCAAATGATGAGAAAATTGATTCAATTTGAATTTCTTTTTTATTTAGATACTAATTACGATGATTTGATTGATGGAGTAATAAATATTGGGTGAAGTGTACGAAGATTATTATAATTTACAAGGATTGAATTTACTCAGTAAATTTGGTTGAGGATTTTTTGATAAATTAGTGATTATGAATTCGAGGGACGATTGATTAGTACATTGGGGCCATTCCACCCATTCCGCCCATTCCCCCCATCGGCATTCCCATTCCTCCCATCGCACCACCCATGGGCATTCCCATTCCCATTCCCATTCGACCGCCGAACATTGGACTGGCCATTCCTCCGCCCATTCCACCGTACTGTCCCATTTGACCTGATCGAGCGAGTTCAGCGTAACCGTTTTCTCGAGGTGCAACTGATGAACGAGCTGATGTGAACTTACGTTCTTTTGGCTCTTTTGTTTCTTTAGGAACTTTTTTCTGTTGGTCTAACACAGATTGTAACAATTTCCCCGCTTGGGCACCATGAAGTACGATTGCCACTTGACCTTTTCCGTCGGGAGTTCCTGTTATGGTTGCCGTTGTTTTCTTACTATCATCTTGCTTCGGGCTATCAGCTGCCTTATGTTCATGATGGTCATCGTGATCATCGTCATGATGATGTCCATGTCCATGTCCACCTCCTGTGTGATGGTGATGATGATGATTCTGATGATGATGACCATGCTTATGACCATGACCGTGATTATGTTTATGGTGAACTTTTTTACCTGAAAAAAATAACGAGCACAATACAAAAAGACACAGAAAAGACACATTGAGAGATGATTAAAATCCTCACTTCGATTTTGAACCTTTTACCCTCACTTACCTTCGTGTTCATGGTGATGATGAACCTCTTTCTTACAGCACTTATGTCTCCTGTGTTCCTTGCACCGATGATGATGATGAGCGATTACCATTAAGATAATACTGAAAACAATTAAGGAAAATAGTAAAGATCTCATGATGGATTAATGAATGTTTGATTACCGATGATTGATTAACAACTGATTGATCTTAATTGATTGTCGATTCACTTATATACCGATCAACATAATTCATCAATTGAAATCAATCTCCCAATCAATTCCCACCTTCCGTAATTAATTCAAAGGTTTAGTTTCCACCAAACCTCCTACAATTAACATCTTACCTTAATTTGTACATCAAGTTTATTAGTACAATCAGTCATCAATAATTAAAGGTGACAAGGTTAACTAAAATTTTCGTTGGTCTTTTTTGATGCTTATTTTTTACCATCTTCCATTCAGTCAATTAACCATTAGCGTCTCTATTTTGTCAACAATTAAGAAAAAAATGCACTAAACAATCAATAAATTGAAGTTCGTACAAATTAAATCGTTATAAGGTCAATTCTTTCATTTGATTGACAAAAAAAACTCCAACTTCTTAACGAGTGTAATTCAGACTCTATTGAATTGTGATGTTAAATTAAGTGATTTACTTAAGCAATTAGATTGAAAAAACTGTCTACTAGACCACTAAAACTTCAATTTAAGGTTATCAGTTTAATTGGTGATGATTGAAATTGCTGATCGACTTTCACTTTGAATATAAATGAATTTTAATAATCAAAAATAATCATCAGAATACAATTTGCAGGTAGGAAAAGTATATAATAATTGTTGTACAATAATTTCAAGCTTTAATTTGATTAACTTGTTGGTGATTATTTGATGTTGTTGTTATTGTATTTTTAGTTACAATTTAATGATCAATTATTGGGATGTTTTGTATTTTGTGTGAGATTTTGTTATCAATATAAATAAATAATCAATTGATTGTAAAATATTAATTGATTAAAATTTACTTTTTCTTTTTAAGTGCTTCAAATCTTGCAGCTAAATCATCAAAATCAATGTTATCATCATTAGGTGGATCACCTTTGTCATCTTTGTCAAGGTCGGGTAATGAATCGGGAACGTTTGGTAAATCAGGTAATTCAAAATCATCCAAATTGTTTGGCATTTTTGATTTACGTGGAGCCGGAGGTGGAGGTTGATTAGTTGCCGGTGGTTTCGGTGTTGGTTGAGCACCACCACCACCACCACTAGTGTTTGGGTTTTGATTGTCTGGAAACATACTGTGGTAATTGGGTGGATCATAATTGGGATGGTGAGGATGAGTTTCCGGGAAATTGGCTGGAGCGGAAGGTGATTTGTCAGTTGGCTCATAGGCATTAGGGTTAAAATAAGGGGCAACACCAGGCCCACCTCCACCGATGGCTCCTTTTTCATTACCATAAGATGGATGCTGTCCTGGCGGTGGCATAGGTGGCATACCGGGGTGACCTGGATGACCTGGTGGTGGTACAGCATAACCATATTGGAAACCTATTGAAAGGTAAAGAGAAATACAAAATTGAATTGTTATTTATTAATATTTTTTTACTTTTCATTATTACTGACCTATTGGTTGACCAGCGTAAGGCACATTTGGATTGACCATAGGAAGAGGGGGTGGACCAAGACCGGGATCCAAATCAATTAGGAAACCAGGACGTTTATTGGCAATGGCTTCTTCGGCCAAATAGATTTCATCTTGTTTCATTACCCCAGGATCAGGAGTATAATCAACATTTTGAGCTTTAGCAATTTCTAGATAGTAAATTAGATAAACATTAGATTGATTGTAACGAGTAATTACTAATCATTTGTAAGTTACCAATCATGTATCTTTCAATCATTATTTTGGGTAATTCTTCAATGGACATTTTTTTCTTCAAATTTTCGCCAACAGTTTTAATTGCTCCTTCTCGAACTGCCATAACATATTGTTTACCATATTTTTGGGTTAAAAGGTCAACGATTACCTTAAGCTCTTGAATATCAGCGATTCGAGGGGCGACCCAAATGATTGAAGAGATCGCTTCAGCTAAACCCTCATCCAGAGTTTTCATTTGCTCAATTAGGCCAAATCGGGTTAAAAGTAGATCACAATACATTTCAACAATTTCCAAGGCTTCAACTAGATAATCCTCTCGGATAATGGCCTCAACTCTAATCTTGGCACGATCGTTTTTATTGGAAGCAATGAAAGCAGCTATTTCTCTTCGAGCTTTCTGAGCGTTTTCAGTTTTCTTTTTCTCCAACATTTTCAGCCTCGTGATCGCAAGCCTCAAATTGGTCTTTAACTTGTTATAATTTGTTCCAGGCATCTTGGAAATACAATCAGGTAATTAACTATAGAATAGAAAGAAAAAATTAAACATATGATTAGAATGGAACAAAAAAAAAAGATGAGAGTTTGCTCCAAATTGGTGCAACAATAAAGACTAATATGGTTACATGGTAAATGACTAACCACTTGATTAATCGCTGAATATTAATAGATGATTAGATTAACTTGGAGTCTATAACAGTCAATGTTATAAGAAAATCAAATCAAATTAATTAGAGAAAAAATAGAATTTGAAGGTTCAGCTAATCAAGAGAAGACAAAAAAGACAATTAAAAATCTTACTTACTAATTGGTATTGACAGTGAATGAAGGTCAGTTTTTTTTCCTGAAGAACAATTAAAAGGCCCAAGATTACAATTTGATAAACTCGATTAACTAAATCAAGAAGAGAAAAAAAATTGATTTAAAACAATAAAGAAAAGACAATCAACACAATACAATGACAAGAGAAAAAAATGTAAACAAAGAAGATCAAGACTCTCCTCTCATTTATCTCTGTTTCTGTTTCTCTCTCGCTCTCAATTTTTCATGGACAATTTGGAACCAAAAACTGTTATAATAGTAACATAGTCTCCAATTAATGAGAAACAATTAATAGTAGAAAGTAATTAAAAATCAATCACTTAAAATTAGATTTAAATGTAGAAAACAAAAGGTAAACAAATAGGAGAGAAATATTTATGTTAGAAAATAAAGAGAATGACTCACCTTTTGACAGAAAATTGTCTTAGTTAGAATAGATTTTCTCAAGCAATTAAGAAGAGAACGTTAGATCAACATATGATTAAAAGAATAGAATATGAATTAACTATAAGACACTTCTATTTTCATCAGATAATTAACACTAGTTATCAATTTATTAATTCCCTTTCTGGCGAAACAGAAACAATTTTGTCAATAGAAATTGCTGTTACCATGGAGACGAAACAATCATGTGTTCAAATTAATTTTCTAATTTTTTTTTCCAATTTTTGTTGTTAATGTTTTTCGTTTGTTTAATTGTTCTAATTACGTTTTAATTGTTAATTTTTATTGGTCATCCCATAGTTTAACAAGTGGAGAATCGTTTGAAATGTTAATTGTAACTTAGTTTTCTTTAATTACTTGTATAATTTTAAGGAATTTCTTTTGGTTGTTTTGGTGATTTCTCACTTTCCTTTGTTGATGGAATGAATTTTTTTTTCTATCTCTTTGATTGACTTATTCTAATTGTAATCTTTGTTTTCCAATTGTATTGAGATGACAATTTATTCATTATGTCGATCTTTTTTTCACCTTAATCGTATTTCTTTGGTTAAAAGGATTGGAGTTTCATCTTTCTCTTCTGGTTCAATTTCTATCTCCTCAGGGATTGAAAAGTCTAGTTCAGTTTCATCGAGTCAATTAACTGTTGATGATAAATTGTCACAGTTTAAAGAAAGAGTTAAAAGTGGCCCTAATTTTGATAGATTTTTCTATGATCCAGATTTGGTTAAAAAGGAGATTAATATTAATCCTGATGAACCTTTCATTGCCAAAAGAAATGAACCCGTTCCCTATTTAGATGATAAATATTTAGACGGAGGCGGTAAAAAGGTTTACATAGAAACCTATGGATGCCAAATGAATACCAATGATACTCAAGTGGCCTCGAAGATATTAAGTGAACACAATTACCAAATAATTGATAATATTGAAAACGCTGAGATTGTTTTCCTAATGACCTGTGCTATTCGTGATGGTGCTGAACGTAAAATTTGGTCTCGATTGAATGAACTGAGAAGATTGAAAAGTCCCTCATTAATCAAACAAATCGGAGTAATTGGTTGTATGGCCGAACGATTGAAAACTAAATTAATAGAGAAAAATTCATGTGTAGATATTGTTGCAGGTAAATTATTGCCCAAACTCAATGAAAACAAACTTTCGATACAAGTACAATATCATTTTAATCATAATTATCTAAATTTTGTCTTCTATTCAAAGGTCCAGATAATTATAGAGATTTACCTAAATTGTTAGCAATTAACAACATCACAAGGAAGAATGCTGTTAATGTGATACTTTCATTTGATGAAACCTATGGAGATGTGATGCCGGTGATAATGGTTGGTGAAAATGAAAAGATCCAAGTAAACAATTGGCAACAATTTAGATATGGTGAAGCTCAACAAGCCTTTGTATCCATAATGAGAGGATGTAATAATATGTGCAGCTATTGTATTGTACCATTTACCCGAGGAAAAGAGCGAAGTCGACCCATAGAATCAATTTTAGATGAGATTCGACTTTTATCAAAAGCCGGAATTAAAGAGGTCACTCTTTTAGGACAAAATGTTAACAGTTATCGTGATAAAAGTGGAGAATCAGAAATTTTCGAGTCAAATTCTTACATAACTGCTCCCGGTTTCAAGACAATTTATAAACCACCTCAAGGGGGATTAACATTCGACTTTCTTTTGGACAAAGTGGCCGCTATTGACCCTGAAATGAGGATACGATTCACTTCACCTCATCCCAAAGATTTTCCTGAACAAGTGATTAATGTAATCAAAAAGTATCCAAACATTTGTAATACAATTCATCTTCCAGCTCAAAGTGGTGATAACTTAATTCTTGATAAAATGAGACGAGGATACACCAAACAAACGTATCTAGGTAAGTATCTCATTAAGCTATTACTAATTGAAATAACTAATTGTTTCTCTTGATTTGATTACCTTAGATTTGGTTGGTAAAATTAAACAATTAATTCCTGACGTTGCTTTAACCAGTGATTTTATCTGTGGTTTTTGTGATGAAACTGAGGAGGCTCATCAGGAGACATTGGATCTGATTGAAAAAGTTGCTTATCAATTCATTTACGTGTTTGCATACAGTTTAAGAGAGGTAAGAGTTAATTGTTGAGTTGATTTTGTAAATTTGTTCTAATCCGATTTTTTTATTCTCTTTCAAATTTACTCAACTAGAAAACTCATGCTCATTATCACCTTAAAGACAACGTACCTTACGATGTGAAAACCCGCCGAGTAGATGAAGTAAACGATCTGTTTAGAAGAATTTCTCTTAAATTAAATCAATCGAAAAAAGGTTCCCAACAATTAGTTCTTGTCGAAGGGAACAGTTCAAGATCAGTCGATGATTTGGTTGGAAGGACAGATAATAATTTACGAACAATTTTTAACAATCAAGAGATTCCAATCAGTGGATTAACTGGTGATACTAAAAGAAAACCAATACCGGGAGATTACGTTTGTGTGGAAATAGAAGATGCAAACAATCAATCACTTTTCGCAAAACCATTATACATAACGAAATTAGTTGATTTCTATTCTAAATTAAATCAATAATTATAACAAAGAAATCAAAAAGAAAACTTATTCAATTGTAATGCAGCATTTTCATGTGAACTAAGGATTGTGATTCTTAATGTTATAATAATCCTCTTTCAAATAAGAACGAGAGAATTGATTAAACCCTTGATTGGATTTTGATTGTTACAGTTAGACAGCTAAGAGATTATAAAGAAGACTAAACTTATCCTTTAATCATCAACACAATTGTAAAGTTAATCATTGGTCTAGTTGATTCATTGATTTGAATAACTTTATTTCTCTCCTTAATCAGTTAATTGTTCTTAGTGAAAATGGATTCCGAGAATCAAATGGAAGCTGGTATTCAACCGGAAGCTCAATTCAACGTATTCAGCGATAAACTAATTCGACTGAAATTTATTCGTAAAGTTTATGGAATTGTGTGTATACAATTAATGGTCACTTTGGGATTCGTTTTGGCCTTCAATTTATCACCGGAACTTGGATATTTAGCTGCCGAACCGGGCTTAGGTATTGTCGCGGTCATTGTTTCCTTGGCTTCCTTGATCACCTTGGCCTGTTGTGGGGCCGCTCGGAGCTTTCCCTGTAATATAATTTGTCTCGGTATATTCACTTTATCCGAATCAATTTCGGTCGCATTCATTACCGTGTCTTCCTCAAGCGAAGTCCTGATTTACGCCATAATTGTCACGACGATCGTTGTTGTCTCATTGACCTTATTTGCCTTTCAAACTAAGATCGACTTCACGGTTTGCAATGGAATCTTATTCATCTTTTTGATTATTTTACTGGTATTTGGTATTCTGGCGGTTTTCATACGGAACAAAATTTTCCATCTTCTCTATGCTTGTGGTGGAGCATTAATATTTTCACTCTATTTGATTATCGACACTCAAATGATCGTCGGTGGTAACCGAAAGCATCAATTTTCACCCGAAGATTATGTTCTAGCTGCGATTACTTTGTATCTCGACATAATTAATCTTTTCATTTTCATTTTACGGATTTTAAATTCTAATAATTAACAAACAATGGATCATTTTATATCTATTGTTATAACATTTTGATTTCATTTACAAGAAAATCAAGTCAATTGATTAAATTGTAATTGAGAGTTTTTGTTTGTACAATTCAATTTCATGCGAAATGATAATCACGATTAAATTGTCTTCTGCTGTCATAATAATCCCTTTTCAAATTGATCGATGACTTCGTTGTAATCAAATGTTGAAGGATCTTTGTTGAATTTATGGAGAAGAAGATTTTTGGTTAAATCGTTAGCGCCGTAAAAAATTTGAACCTGGTTAGCTAAACATTGAGCTTCTATCGAATTTAGAATCTTATCATCATAATAACCTTCCATCAGAACGATTCCTTTTTCCTCGCTGATTTCGGGATAATGTCTTAAAGTCATTGCAACTGGAGCGTTTTCTTGGTGTGCATGGTAAGAAATCAGTGATGTAAAGTGAATCTGATGGTAATTAAATTGTCCCAAGAAGATTTGATAGCCACTTGAGTCCGTTTGTGAGTCTCCACAATTGATTGTTTCCGTTTTGGGAACGGGAAAGATGAAGGTCGGATATTTGCGACCCTGTTCATAGATTATCTTGTATTTTTCACCAGGAATTACAGCAAAGATACATTGAGATTTAACTTTATGATATTCACTCCAAACTTGACTAATCCCATCAGAGTCTAACTTTAATAACATCTCGATATTAACCAAATCTTTTAAGGTTCGATTTCCAGGGAATCCACCGATCTTAGGTCCAGATTCTTTCGAGTCTTCAGTCTTCTTCACCTTGGTCTTGATTCTCTGTGATTCCGGTATAGTGTTTAAAGATTTAATCTCTTTCAAATTCTCTTCTATAAAAAACAAATAAGATTAAAAAAGCGATTACATTGTATATTAATTTTGATTACATTCTTAAAGAAATTTAAAAATATTAATAGTTACCTATTTTCTCAGCTATTCTGATTCCTTCTTTATCAACAGCTTTCTTAATTTGCTCGGAATATTTCCCATAGAAAGGATTTGATTCAATTCCTTGATCATTTTTAATTGTTGCCATTTTGTTTTCAGATGAACATGTAACATCATCTTTTAACCCTCTGAACAATTTTTCTTGTAAACTCCAAGAAAACGGTAAAGAGAAGACATTTTTTCTAATCTCTTTCTTAATTAAATTGGGCAACATCATTTTTAACATAATTAGAATTAAAAAAAAGAGAAAACCAAAATCAAAACAAACAGTCAAGATGAAAATTAAAACAAAAAGGTTACAAGTTTAAAGTCACAAATACAGAAACAAACAGTAGATTAAACAATTGATGTTCATTAACAGTTTCTAAATTCACTCGGTTAACTATGTGAATTGTAAAACAATTACAAGAATTTCGATGATAAAACAAAACAAAATTAACCCCGAGGGAGGAATTACAATCAACTGATTGAGACGATTTTCAATTTTTCTCCAATTCTATTGGCTATTGATCGAGCATTTGATCGGTGAAAAAAAGTCTATTCTCAGAGAAGTTTTTTCTTCTCTAATTTTTTCTCAATCGCTTTTCGGTTTGTTTACATTCACAATTTGGTTTCATTATTAATTATGTTACTGTAATTAGAATTGTTTCCATTTATTTTAGTCTAATTAGATTAGCTGTAGACTAATTCGTTTCTCTTGGAATTGATTGTATTCTAAACCTTATTGGAAATTCATCTGAACCTATTGGTCTTCATTTCTTAACCTTCTTATTTTTGGTTTCGCCAATTTTTACACTTCAGGTAAGATCAATGTTTTGTCTTCTCTTTCATTGTGTTAATTTAAATTGCGATTTAAAGTTAATTTAGTTTATCGTGTGTGTTGGTGATGACATTTTCTTTGAGGCTTCTTGTTTCTCTTGTTGTTTTCAATTAGACGAGAGATTGAAAGAAACCGAGAGAAACCGAGAGAAAGAAAAAGAGAGAGAGAGAGAGTGAGAGAAATGAAGAAAAGAGAATGGATTTTATTTGAATCTATTTTGCTTTCGCTTTTTAATTGTGTAACATGTTAATGATTCGATGATGATGTGATAATTGCTACTCTTTTCTAATTCTATGATTGATTTTGATATTTTGTTCTGTTTGTTTGTTCATCTGTTTGACTAATGAGTCGATTTTATAATTATTTAAATTGTTTGTTATCAATTTTCATTCTTATACAGAGCCTCATTTCCATCAATAATCATTTGGTTTTACAAATGACCATTCAGCTGATTTAAGATCAATCCTTTTGAGTATTTTTTTCATTTTGTATAAATTTTTTAATATTTTCTGTTTTTCTAAATCAATTTTTTAATTTATCAGACCTACTGGTGAGTCTGTTTATTTAATCAAGTTGTTAAATATGAAAATCTCTTTAAACTAACCATATGAATGTTGTTTATTTTTTTTTCTTGTTTCTTTATTTAGATTATGGGAAAATCAGTCGGAAGGAGTCGAGGCAGAAGCCGAAGTCCACCAGGTCGAGGACCATACGGTAGACCCTCTAGATTTGGTAGTGGCTCTCGATCTCCCACAAGAGGACGATTTGATGGACCACGACAATCAAGGTTCGCTTTGTTCATTTTAAATTCTTCCAATTTCATACTTTATCTAATCTCTTTATCCATTGCATTTATATAGATTTGACAGTCCCTCAAGATTTGATGGACCACCACATGGTCGTTTCGATGGACCTCCATCAAGATTTGACGGCCCTATGATGCCAGGTCGATTTGACGGACCACCTCATGGTAGATTTGATGGACCTCCAAAGTCACGATTCGATGGACCACCACAATCACGTTTTGATGGACCACCTCCTCCATTTGACCTACCTGGACCAGGTAATTAAAAATCCCTGAAACAGTATTGACCAATTTTCACAAAGAAAATCATTTCTATTCATTTGGAATCGTTTCCAATATCAATTTTATTAATCCAATTTCACTTTTACTCCATTTCATCCTTAGGATTAGAAGTTCCACCTCCACCACCTTTACCAGAAGGACCAGGAAATGATATCGAGATTATTGTCGTCAATAGAGAGCAATGGTTAGTAGATCAGTTCTTACTTTTGAATTAATATTGAAACAAATAAAAAATGAAACATTTTCCCTCTTTATTTAGGCGCTACGCTGAAATGATCGAGAAAAGATTGAAAGAGGAAACTCCAGTCAAGTTTATTGATTTACTTTTTCTTCATTCTCCGCAACACATTTCAATGACTCTGAGCGATCTTTTTGAAAGGTAATTAACAAAGAAAATATAAACCAACTAATATATCCGATTAACCAATAATATTATTCACCTCGTAGACGAACTCTTTATGCGATCGTAGTTACACCCGCCAATGAAGAAAAAAGATCCTGCACATTACACGTTCTTCACAATCAAGAGGGTAATTCAAATATTCAAAGTTTTTTTCTATTCTCATTCTCATGCATAATTTTTATTCTTTTTTGTTAAAAATTTTCAGAGCATCGTAATATTCCCATTGAAGAAGCTTTACCATTGATTTCACGAGATTTCGCCGCTTACACCGGACAACCAGCAGCTCCGCCGATGGGTGAAAACTATCGTGAACCCTTTGAGGTGCCAAAACAATCTGAAGTTCCCAATTACAGTAGTGTTACTGGTTCGATACCATTGTTTCCAGCAGCAGCGGCAGTAGTGGCCACTTCCAATTCCTCATCCAATGGCTCCAATTTAAACAAAAATCAAACTAATATTCCACCAACAAAAACTACCAGTTCGGGAGCTACTTCTGATAAACGGCTCCCTGATGATATTGCTTCTCTTTTACGAATTATTCTTAGTGAAGGAGGTATACAATTTTTAAGCCTTCCCCAGATTGACTCCATCATTGATTATTTCAAACGTGAACGAGATCGGTTAACCTCTTCTGCACCTTCAACAACGCGACGTGTTAACCCCACATCATCGGGATCAGATTATCAATCTGCCACCGGGGTTTCGGGCTATTCTTCAACAGCAACATCTTCAACCACTATTGGGTCAACTTTACACTCTACTGATCCAAATAAATTGTTAGAAAATCCTCAGGTTAAAGCAGCTCTTAACTCATTACTTCAAATTGGAGCCATTTCAAGTGGCTCAGGTAGTAATGTTATCTCAGGTGTTTCTGCCTCAGGTACCGGTAATTTAACCGGTGGGATTTCAACAAGCTCATATTCAACAAGTAACTCATATAATACACCATCTTATCTGAGTACCTCATCTTCAAATACTGTTTCCCAACCCTCATCCTCTATGCCCATTCATTTTCCCAATTCAACACAACCCGTTTCATCCTACCAACAACCTTCATTATTACCCTCAACCGGATCAGTAAATCAACAACAACAACAACAGCAACAGCAACAACAACAACCTCGTAGGCATCCGCTCATGGGTACAGAATTATCTGGACCAATGGGAGCCTCAGGTTACTCTTCCTACGGGATGAGAAATAATATTAACTCCAATATTCCAAGTAATCGTGGTTATTCAACAGGGTCGCGATTCTAATAATCATGATTCTAAATGATGTTGAACGAGTGGAGTAAATTGTTGAAAGAAAACAATTTTCAACTGTGAAGGGGAAGTAACATTGAAATAGTCAAACATCATCATCATCATCATCATCATCGTATTGAAACAAAACGAGAAAACCATATTTGGAAAAATAATATAAATTGATTTACATCCTGATCTACATTTAATTTTTATCTCTCTTTCTCTCTGAATTTAATCATTTACTCATTTTGATTTTTTCATCATCGGCTTCAAAATGAGAGAGGAAAAAGAAATAGCCGATGCAAGGAAAACCCAAAGAAGATGAGGATGAGAGAGAGAGAGAGAGAAGGGAAAAATGATCAGAATGAAAAAGACTGAATGATGTAAGAGATATGGATTATTCCCTCGATAAATCTTCTATTTCTGATCTGGATTATGTTCTATTCTTGGTTTCATCTTCTATTACTTACGAAAACAAGTTGAATCAACTTAATCAGTTGTGAGAATATTTTTTACCACAATTACCAACAAAGCATGAGAATTAATCAACTTTTTGACCTTTTTTTTCTTGGCGACTGCAAAGGTCCATTTAACAATCATTGGAGTTTAATTGTAGTACAAAATCATTACTATCGAATAAAATTAATCACCATTAATTCATCATTTATCATCCATAAATGATTGTTCATCTTAATCATTTGGTGTTTCTCATTGTTGAGTAACACTTTTTCCTGTGAATTTATCTTGTTCACTGTTTAATGTGTAATAACATATTTATTAATATTAAGCAATTAATCAATTGTTTGCTTCAAAGTGTTGATATTATGTTTTAACACTATTTTTTGTTTTGTTTCGTATCTCTGAATATGCATATGAATGTATGTGTATTTATATAAGTTGATTGTTTGGTTAATTTTTGATTCTTTCCTTTTTTTTACTTTGTCTTTTTCATCAAAAATGAAACATTGGGAAATTTAATTGTATCGATATGATTTAAATTAGTCGATTTGCTCCCATTTTTGTTTCTTTCTATGATTCCTTCTGGATTTTGCTCACTTTTTTTTTCATTGTTTCGTTTTGATGCTCATCAATTAGAAGTAAAAATTATTACAATAAATTTTTGAAGAAGTTGATGTTTTTGTTGGAAAAAAATTGATAACAAAACAAGCACATTAATGTTTTGTTACATCAAACGGAGGAATCGTTTTTGGCCTGACGTTTCTGTAATGCTTGAGCCAAATCGATTCTAAGAGCATCTTGTTGCTTTTGATCGGATAAAGAATTGACTGATCTAAGGCCATTAACGATACTATTGGTTTTACCAAAGTAGATCTCATTGAGAGTATTCCGAATCTTATTTTCCATATCCTAAAGAGATGTAAACAGTGAAAATGGAAAATATTGATTAGCTATTGGCGATACAGTAAAGGTTCAATTGTTACAAGTTTAATCTTTCATTTACCTCAACCATTCCTCCAATATTGGCTATGTGTGGATTTGCATCATTAACGGTAAAATCCTTTGTTGACTGGCGAGTTAAGCTTCCACCAAGATTCATTGTTCCTGATCCTTGTTTGGTGGTTTGTAGCCACAACATTACAGTTGATGTTAACTTATAATGGGCATTTCTACCTCCAGATTTTTCCTAATTTCGCACAATTTAAAAAACAAAGATAAAAGGAAAGTCACATAATTAAAATGATTGTTGATAAGGACAATTTAGCAGTTGATTGTTTGATTTGTACCTGGACTTCAAAAACATGTATTGAATCCCAACAACCTTTAATTTTATTGGATCCATTGCCACTCTTTTTAATCAAAATTACACCCGCAAACCCTTGGAAACCAGGGTCTAAATCCCAAAGGTACACGGAGGATATGCCACCTTCATAATACA
Source organism: Panonychus citri (assembly GCF_014898815.1). Lineage (NCBI taxonomy): Eukaryota > Metazoa > Arthropoda > Arachnida > Trombidiformes > Tetranychidae > Panonychus > Panonychus citri. The sequence goes on along the minus strand of NW_026515543.1, from coordinate 1,327,354 downwards.
TTTCTCGGTATTGAGCAAAAGCTGAATTAGCATCGATTTCTATTTGTCTTAACCTCTCTGAAGGCACGGTTCCATCTTCCAATTCAGGCTCATAACTATTACTCCAAGGAGATCTGTTGATATAAATAATGAAAAAGAAGATAAATTATAGTAAAAACAAAGGTGACGAAAGAATCAAGTGATTAAGATTAAGAGTGAACTGTTTTTTTCTCTCAAAAAATAATAGAGACATTGCAATTGTTACTGGTGTTGTTGATCATTAATTAGATTTCAATTAGCAACATAAATTTACCATAGATGGTAAAAAATGTAACTATAATAACATTTAAAGGGCCGACTATTTCAATTAGAAGTCTTTTTTAGATTGATGGATTTGGATCGACTGTTAAATAAGGTAAGATAATCTTTGTAACAGGTTATAATTGTAATTTAACACCAACCTGTAAGAATCACCATCACGATTGTAATCACAAATAAGATAATCCTTTCCAGAGATCTTGTCTCGAGCAATTTTGAGAGGTTGATCGACTGATGACAACAAATCCTCACATAAGCTCGGAACCTAAAAAAGAAGAACAGTAAATTAATAAAATTAAAAAGTAAATGACGTTAAAGTAATTAACTGATCTTTCACTAGAGGCAGTTTGAAAAAAAGAGAAGAGCAAATTGAAAGTAAATATTGAGGCTTAAATAAACTTACGAGATCAATTAGATCACAAAGATTTTTCTCAATTTGTTGAGGTGGAAGGCGACGCATAAGGTCAAGTGCATGGTCAAGTTGATCACTCTGAGGTTTGAACATGATTTGTGAATTTGAGAAGGAACAATTTAAAGACCAAAACACAAATGAACCAGATAATTGAATGGATTAGATTGAACAGATTCAATGGTGAATAAATAGGAAAATGATGTTGATGTAAAGGGTGAAAAAGCAGCGATACCAAGTCAAGTTCCCAAGTAAATGGAATCCATAGTTGTGACCAAAGAGAGATTAACGTTTCCCGGGCCAGAAGAATATGAGAAAAAAAGAAAAGAAAAGAGACGATTAGACAGGAAATAGAAGACACAATAAGAATGAGATATGATAACAAAACGAATGATTGATGAAAAAAGAAGTAAGAAAACACCATTGACAATGATATTCCATTTGAAAAGCAGAAAGAAGAGAGAGAGAGAGAGAGAAAGAAAAGAAAGAAAATATATAAGAGAGAAAATAAGGGAAATAGAAAAAAAGAAAGAGAGAAATAAAATGATGGGCGAAACAAATCAACCCCAGAGAGAAATTGCCAACTTACCATATTAGACATTTGAGGAAGATGATAGCGAACAATTTCAATTTGGTGAGAGGAAAAAAAATTGATTTAAATGGTAACAATCAAAGGGAGAAGGAGAAGAAAAAAGAAAACAGAAAAAAAGAAAACAAAATGATAAACAGAAGAAAAAAAATAAGGTGCAGCAAGTGAACAACGAAAATATAATGACACCTCTTGTCCAAGCACCGCCCTTGTTTCAATGGAATCACTTGTTAGCCATTAATGAGATGATTATCTAATGATGGGAGAATTATTTTCTATCGTTAGAATGGTTTGATAGATTCTCCAATTAAAATGGTCACCGGTAGAAGATTAATTAGTAATTAATTGGAACACAAAATATTAGAGTTACTTGTTAATCCAAATGGTAACACAAACACTTAACCGGAACAAAGATAAAACCTTTTTGTTGTTTTCTTTTTATGAACAAATCACAATCAACGGTTTCGGTTTTTATTATTTTCTATCGATAATTAGACAGGTAGATAGATAATTACTTAGTTTCTAGAGGAAAAAAAAAGAAAAAAGAAAAAATCAATTAAAATGATTAAAAGAAAAGTGAAAAATATTGGAAAAATAATTTTCGTTAATCAGAAAAATCAAATTTTTCTCCAATCATATTTACTAACCTTCTTGTAGATCACAATTAAAACTAATTCTCTTCAAATTACCGACAATCGATATTCTATCAGATTCACACGCACGGTACTTAATCTCTCTCTCTGTTCTCTCTAATTACACTAAATTAATAGTTGATCAATTAGGAACAATTAATCTGCGCATTTATGAATAGAAGAACAAAAAATCTCAACAATCAAAGAAAAAAAAAATTCCCATCAAATTCAAATTCACCGCGAAAATTCTAAACTCCACCCATTTGGCTGAGATTTTTTTCGAAAAGAACAAAAAACCAGTGCCATCTACCGAGCAGCCGGTGGAAACTAATCCGAACCAAAAAATTCTCATCAGAGAAAAAAATTAACAAACATTTTTCCAACCAAAGAAAACCAAATTGTAACCTTTAATTGATCACTTTTAAGAAAATCAATTAACAATCCAAATTGCTCATTTTCCATTACACTTAATTAGTAAGTTAACCTCTAGGAAAAGAAAATTGTATCCATTTGTTTTTTCTGTGTTTCCAAAATTCTCCATCCAATCAAAGTTACCGCTTTTCTCTTTTCTTCTGTTCTAATCCCGCCCTTTTTTCGTACAGTTGTTAACACGCTTTATGGCCTTGGGTGTGTCCTATAATTTTCTCTTCTACCAAGGCTTAAATAGCCATTTTCTTGCTTCTAATTTTGATTTGTTTTGTTTTTTTATTTTCTATTGAAAAAAATTGTTTTTCTTTATTGTAATTAATTGTTTGTCCATTTAATTGGTAATTCGATAAACACGGTGATTGAAGGATTAAAGAAAAAGGAGTGACACTGTCAGAGCACAATTTACTCTTTACTCTATGTTGGGTAAGATATAAATGCTTTTTTCTCCGATAAAAATTGTTTCTTTTTTCTATCCGATATTATAAACAAAACAATTACCTCGAATCTCTTTCGTCTCTTTCTTTTTTCTGTATTTTCTCTTTCTATAACTCCCTCTCTTTTTTTCTACTGCTTTGTCTTCATTATTTTACTCACTCTTTCGCTCTCTTTCTCTCTGTGTAGTTTTTCTTTCTTTTTTCTCTCTCTCTTACACTGTCTCTTTCTCTTTATTTTCAGTTGATTTGTGTTGATTTTTTTTCATCCCCTTCTTCAGTAGTTATACTCTGGTTTTCTTTTTTTTTTGAATCGTCTTTTGATTTTTTTCTTTTATTCAATTTGATTGTCTGTGAATCTATTACCTTTACATTAGTTTTCTTTTTCATTATTGTGATTTTTCCTCTTACCTTTTCTATCTTGTGTTCATCTAATAGATGAGCATTTAGAGGCTTAGGTTTTTGTTTGCCTTTTCTCTTTGGGTTTTGCTCATTTCCACGTCTCCCTTATGACTCTCTCTATCTAATATTTTAATTGTTCAATGACAAGTTCAACATCATCAACAGTATTATTAACAACAGCAAAGGATCGTGCTCTCTCTGTGAAAACATTAATTTGTTTCCTACAAACTCTTATCGGACAGAAAACTTGGATTGAGCTTAAAAATGATTACCAATTATTGGGTACAGTTGATCAGGTTGATGCTTATATGAATGTTGAATTAAGTGATGTTTCTGTAAGAAAGCCGGTTAACCTGGTTAAAGGTGATTATCATCAATATAACCTTGATTATATGTTTATTAAGGGTACCCGAGTGAGATATGTTTCAGTTCCTGATGAGATTGATGTAATTGAAAATATAAATCAAGGGATTGAAAAGATTAGAAATCATCATACTAGACGTGTTACCTCCTCTACCAGAAGAGCTCCAAAAGCTGTTATTCACAAAGACAATTCTGTTGGTGTTTACTTTTCCCTATGTTGTAAATTCATTATTTCTCTTTTCACTAACTATCTTTTCTTTTCTTTTGTTCTCTTTATTCTTTCTACTTTTAGACACCCAATTCAAGTTGAGTTTATGATACACTAAAATTGATTCAATAAACAAAAATGCCATTAACAAGGAAACTGAGAAATGGATCCAGAGGAGGTGGTACACCAGTAGCTGTGGGAAGAATAAGTAGTGGTGCTAATAATCTTGGTAGTTCAAGTGCTGTCAAACCAAGAGGTACACCAGGAAGGCCACCACTTCGTGGTAGAAGATCTTTCCCTCGTTATACTCCTAGACCATCAGTTGGTGATTCCAATCAACCAGAGACTCCAACTGTTAAACGAGGACGTGGACGTCCACCTAAAGCAGTCAAAAAATCAGAAGATGAAACAAGTGGAGAAGAAGAAGAACTCGAAGATGATGGTTCAAAGGATGTTGATGAAAGTACCAAAAATGATGATGATAAAAACGATGACGAAAATGGTAAATCTGGCAGTGAGATAAGATTAAGAAGAAGAGATCGAATCAAAACTACTGCACGATATTCACCTGAGCTTGCTGAGCCAACACGAAGACCAAGAGGACGACCTAGTGGACATTCATCCTTCCCATCAACAGCAACCAGTTCAAGTAGATATATTACTCTTGACAGTGATGAAGATATCGATTTAGCTGGTAGTGTTAAAAGACGAAAGTTTGAACTTTCACCAAACAAGCGAGAGGTAAAATCTTACATTGTTGACGTTAAAAAAGATGAAGATAGTAATAAAATGGTTATCATGCTTCCTGATGGTACTACTTATAAGGTTGACGCATCTCCAAATGTCTATGGAGCTTCTAAAAGACCCACCAAATCAAATTCTCGCCGTGGTTCAGACTTGGAGCTAGATGAAGATTATGAGGACGATGGAGCTCTTGTTGATGAAGCCGACGAAGATTTTACACCTGCATTTATGCCTCGTCGTAAAAGACCTGCAAATCGTTTAGCATCCATGGTCAAATTGGAAAAGAGCGATGTGAGTTCTAAAATCCCGAAAGCCTCTGGTATAAGTTCAAAACCAATTGCTCGTGTTCGTGCCCCTGGAGAATCAACACCAGCACCGAAACTTGTATTCCAACCCAGAGTTTCTAATCCAACTGAGGGTTCAAAAATCACCAAAATAACTTCACCCAGTACAGCGGGTAAAGCAAAAGTTACATTCATTACAACACCTAAATCAGTTACTCTGACAGCAACCAGTACCTCTTTTAAACAACCACCTAAACGTAATTACGGTTCAGCAGCTAAATTTATTGATGAATTACCGGAGTTGAGTGAATGCACAGCAGAAGACAATGATCCCAATTTATCCAAGTTGCCAGATAAAATTTTGTTCATCAACTCCGATTTACCTCTTATCAATAGTCTGGCAACCGGTGAGGAGAAAAAGATTTACCTTTTCCGTCAAGTTATGTCTCCTGTTATGACCAATTATCCTTGTCTTCTTTGTCATGGAAACAAGTTTGTTTTCAAAGAGGAGAAAGATTTATCAATTCATTATTCTGTTTACCATGAGTTAACCATTGACCATTTTACAGCCAAATTTTCTGAAGACATAGTTTTTGTTTGCCTTCCTAAGTCAATTATCGTTCAAATTGAGGATGAAGATGGCTCAAATGTTATACTAAATGCACCATGTCAATACTGTGGAGAAGAAGTGAAACTAGTGACCATGGATGATATGAAAAATCATTATCTTGATTTTCACACGAAAGAAATAAAACTCATCGAACAAGAAGAGATACTGGGAATGCACAAGTTACTCTACTGTTCACAATGTGAAACCCAATCGAATGACTTTGTTACTCATCTAAACCATATGAAATCTGAACACAAATTGCATACTTATTTATGCAAATGTTGTGTTTTCACCACCCAAGATGCATCTCGCCTAAAAACCCATTTCCGAGCGAAACATATGATCAGTAACAACAGAATTCAAAATCTTCAATGTACCTATTGTAGTGGTCTCATTTATGGTATCGAAAGGATGAATAAGCACATTATGATTACTCATTGTGTTCAAACGGGAGCCAATGAATTTTCTTGTACTGCCTGTCTTCAACGTTGTGGTAAAGCAGATGAACTATTGGGTCATTCATATCGGTGTCCAGTTTTAACAACTGGATCAACACCGAAAGAAATTGAAGAAACCAATGTCAAAATTGAGCCCAAAGTTAAAGTTTCAACTAAATGTTTCCTTTGTGACAAAGTTTTCGAATCAGCTGAGATGTGTGATCTTCATCTTAACCATGTTCACACTAAATGGTCAGTTCGTAATGTGATCCATGATACTTTCCTCATGGTTAGCCATCCAAATGGTAAAACTGACCTAATGCCTTCTACATCAAGTGGAGAAGAAGTTTCATCTCTTAAATTGGTTGAATTACCACCGACACGAATTTTAGACGAAATTGGATGTAAAAAAAATTATGGACACTATTGTTTTAAATGTGAAAGTATCATCAAAATTTATCCTCTCTATTATCTTCACATGTCTAATGTTCATAAAATGGAAAAAGTTTTCGAATGTAAAATATCTTCATGCAAACAAACTTTTAAAAAGGCGAAAGGTCTTGAAGAGCACATGAAACAAACTAAACATCCACAAAAATCGGTCATTGAAGATCCATTAGGTGCTATTGCTTGTCATTTTTGTAACCTTTATTTTGTTGGTGATGATGAACTTCAAGAGCATCTACTTTCTGAAGATCATTATAAAAAAATCAACACACTGATGGACAAATCGGGAAATAAACCTGAACCTCGTAACTACAAGTGTAAAACTTGTCACACTTGGTTTGGTTTGGCTGATTCTTATATACACCATTTAGAGACAGAAAGTCATAAACATGGCTGTGTTTACTGTGGTCTTCATTTTGCTTTACCATCATCCCGAAGAACTCATATTCAAAGTCATCATTCCGAGAAATCGGATATTTGTGAAATTTGTAATGTTAAACAAGGCTCAAAGGAGAGACTCTTTGCTCATTTGGTGGAGCACAATATTGTCTTTGAGTGTAACAAGTGCATGAGAAAGTTTTACCAACGTGAACAGCTAAATGCTCATATGGAAACTCATGGTGAGTCTCGTGATTGTCCATGGGATGGATGTGAACGGAAAATAACACGTTCGAACTTGACAACTCATATAAGACAGCACAGAATCGAAAATGAATCTAAATGTAATATTTGTGGAAAAGGTAATGTTTTTAATCTCTTGTAATATGTTCCCCTCAACATTATCTAATTTTCGTTTTTTTTTCTTTTACATTTGGATAGGTTTCTCTTCAAGACAAGTTTTACAAACTCACATGGAAATTCATGCTAAAGCTGAGTCTAATGCGAAAGCGATTCTACAAGCTGTCCCCAATCACAATCAACAAAAAACAACTTCAGGATCATTATCCAGCTCTTCAACTCCCGGAACAACACTCATCAGTATAACAACACCACCTTCCAGTTTAACCTCCATTAAACAGCGATCTCCTTTAAAAGGACGAACTATCAAACCACCCAGCACAAATAAAGTAACAACTTTTACCACCAATCGTAACTCCAATGGCATTCCTACTGCTCTTAAAATAATGTGCTGTAGTTGTAATCAATCATTTAACTCACACAATGAGCTATCCAAACATAAATGTGTCGTACCCGTGGTCACCATTACTGGTACCAAGCCAAATTCAACTGAGATCCAATTAGATCCAGTGACTGTTAATAATATGCTCTCATCTCCCATTTTAATAACCCAAAGTGACAAATTTCAACTTCCATCATCTAACACTAGAGATGAAACAACTAGTGACAATTTGGAGGAGGATCCACAAAAATTAGTTTTGGATATTGCTGAGCAAGTGGCTCAATCAGTTCAAGAAGAGGAAGCTGAAAAATTGAAACAAAGACAGTTTAAAAAAGTAGAACAACTGCTACAACAATCTTCATCTACTACACCAACATCATCATCACTTACATCATCATCCTTATCATCATCTTCACATTTAAACTTAAAACCAACCGAAACAAAGAAACCCTCAAACTTGGGTTTAATTTCCAAACCAACGCCAGTCACTTCAACTGGATCATCTTCGGCTTCAGCCGCATCAATTACACCTACACTTGGTTCAATGCAATCGCGAGCCAGGAGGACATATTCATCATTAAAATCAACCTCAAGTCAATTAATAAATTCAACAAATTTAGGAGCAGAAAATCAAATTGGCGAGGTTAAAAAATCTCTCAAAAAAGACGAGCTCATCACAAGTAGTAATAAAAATAGTAATATTAATCTAAATGATAACAATAACACAGTCATGTTGGCTGACAGTAAACAAGATGTCGGATTTACCAGTAATATGATTGAAATACCACTAATTGAAGGAGAAAATGCTAATCCTGGAGATCAGTACATTATGCTTCAACAACCCGATGGGCAATATGTCCAAATATGTGTTCCCGAAGGAGTGGACATTGAAGAGGTTGTGAGAAGCCTTAACATAACCTTCTCCGAGAATCCTGAGGCAGCTTCAGCTGGTGAATTGACCTCTTCTACACTGACCACTGATCCTCTAGAGCAAAGTATGCAAGAAGTAACTGACCAAGGTGGTCAAATAGCTGAAGTTGAAGGAATGGATGACCAACAAGTAATATACTTACCAGTTAATGAAGACGGAACTTGTGCCGTTGATCAAGCAACTCTTGCCATGTTAACGGGCAATGGTGAAGTTCCAATAATTGTAACATCAGGCAATTAAGCAAAACACCATCAAGTCATCATTTCTCCATCAAAAAAAAACTTTATCCCCTCATCTTTTGTCCTCTTCTTTTTTTCACTTCTTATCAAAGAGAAAAATGGAAAACAAAAATCTATCCATTACCAAATTTATATACTTCCTCAGTTCATTCGTCAATATTGATGATCAATGGATCCACAATTATTATGAATAAGTCGCAGATGATTAACAACAATCAAAAGCCACAATGAATCCAAGCAACTTTACCCTTCACTTTTGCCCTCTCACCTTGTCTTCTATTCTTGCTCTTCCTTTCTCTTCTCATGGAAACAACAACAACAAAACCACTCTCCCTACTCTTTAGCTCATTATCTCTCAATATCACCTTGAAAAAAATAATTATATTAATAACCATTTATTGCATCAATTCAAAATTTTCATCATGTGTCATTTTTTGATTGGTGAACATGAAAGAAACAAGAAAAAAAATGGTCGAGAGTTGGTCAATAACAAAGGAGTAAAAATTAACTCCTTCAAAGTTTGTCTTCATTTCTCTCTCTCTCTCTCTCTCTCTCTCTCTCTCTCTCTCTCTCTCTCTCTCTCTCTCTTCCTTTCTCTCTCAATTGATCTTTCGATGAATCATAATAAATTCCTTCGACAATTAATCTCGTGAACTTTTGGAGACAATTAACTAACAATAACAACACAGCTAATGGTACAAATTATAAACGAAAACATTTTCTCAACTTATAAACAATTTTCATCAACATCAACACTCTAATTATTATATCTATAATTTACCTTAAAACATTAAATTACTAAAACAAAAATTGTGAGAGAATCGAGCATAAACAAAAATTTAATTAAATCGCTGTACACGAAAGGTTAACTGTCAACTTTTTTCGTTCAAATCACATTAATTAATCTTTTTTTCGGTCAACTTTTTTTCTCTCAAAAAGAATAACCAAAATTATCCACTAGATGGCGCCAACAGTATTCGAAACAAGATAAGTGTGGGGTTACATCATTGAAGATTTTGCAGAATTTAGTCAACGGCGTGTTTGATGGATCAACTTGCTTAGAATTTAACTCTTTTTCTAATTGTTGGTTAATTTAATTTGTGGTCAATTATCTCGAGGTCTTTGATGGCCTGATCAACTCAAGATTAACTTGGCTTGTTAAACAAGTGAAGTTTCCATTTGGTAAATTGGTATCAACTTGTGGTGTTTATCAAAAGGAGGAAGAGAGAATAGAATTTTTTTTTCTATTTGAATTTGATTAATTGTTGCTGATCGAGATTCATCTTGATTTTTTTTTGTTTAATATTTTATACTTGATTTTGCTGTTTGTTCACTTTCTCTAGATCTGGTTGAAATGCTTCGTGAAGGATTAAAACGCTCTGTTCGTTTATTAGATCCATTAATTCATCTTCATCGGTCACAATCATATGGTCAAGCAAATATTAACCTTCGTCTAATTAAATTGATCCATACTTCCAGCTCTTTGAGTGCTAAAAACTACTATGAGACACTTGGAGTGGCAAGAAACTCTAGTCAAAAGGACATAAAGAAAGCCTATTACCAATTGGCAAAAAAATATCATCCAGATTCTAATAAAGGTGATCCAGAATCAGCTAAGAAATTCCAAGAAGTCTCTGAGGCTTATGAGGTTTTATCCGATGAAACGAAAAGACGTGATTATGATGCATTTGGTTCTAAAGGTGCTAATAACTATACCGGTGGTGGAACATCAGGTTTTCAGGGATTCCATTCATCTATGAATCCTGAAGAATTGTTTAGAAAAATTTTCGGTGAATATGGTTACCAAAATTTCAACTCAAGAACCGGTGGTAATCAAGATTTTGAATTCGCCGAGACTGATTTCGGTTTTGGAGCTGCTCAAGAGGTTGTATTAAATATTACATTTAGAGAAGCGGCAAGAGGCTGCGATAAACAAGTGAAAATTAATATTTTAGATACTTGTCCTACCTGTTCAGGTAAGAGAGAAAAATTCAACATCGAAAATCAATTAAACACCTAATTCAACTCTTTTCTCTCTCTCTCCTTTTTACCACAACATAAAAGGATCTCGATGTACTGAAGGACATAAACCCGTTCGCTGTCCCTATTGTAATGGAACTGGAATGGAAACAATCAGCACCGGACCTTTTGTAATGAGATCAACTTGTCGTATGTGCCATGGTACAAGATTATACATCCAAAATCCGTGCACCAAATGTGAAGGTAAAGGAAGTACTCTTCAACGTCGCACCGTTGACATACCTGTTCCGGCGGGTGTTGAAGATGGTCAAACACTTAGAATGCAAGTTGGAAACAAAGAGCTATTCATTACATTTAAAGTAGCCAAAAGTGATTACTTTAAACGAGAAGGTGCCGATGTTCACACCGAGGCAACAATTAGCCTCTCCCAAGCTGTTCTCGGAGGTACAATTAGAATTGAAGGTGTTTATGAAGATTTAACAATTAAGGTTCCATCAGGTACCTCATCACATACTAGATTAAGATTAGCAGGTAAAGGATTAAAACGTATCAATAGTTATGGTACCGGTGATCATTATGTACATTTTAAGATTAAAATACCAACGTAAGTATCTAATTATCTATTAAATTTAATAATGTAGTAATTAACCATTTGCTTATTTTCACTTCTAATGATTTTGTTTATCTTTTTTTCCCCAAAATCATTCAAATTGATGGTATCAATGGAATCTCAATCAATCACAAACAATCAAGTAAATTATCTTCTAAACAACGAGAATTGATATTAGATTATGCAAAAACCGAGGACGATACACCAGGTTCAATTGAAGGCTTGGGAGCTTAATTAAAGATAAAATTTAGTTATTAGTTAATTGTTTGTTCATAAATATTAATACTTTCATTCAAGTGACTTCATATATAAAACCAATACATGAAATTGTATGTCGCCAATTTTTACAAAAACACAAATGTCAAATCATTAGCTAAATTAGCAACCAAAAAAAGATCAAAATTAAAACTACAACTAATAATAAGTTTATTATTAACATTTAATTGTTCAAATTAACTGACAATTAACGATTCTCGGGGTTTTTTTTGTAAAGAACCGCCAACAATAAGGTAACTGTAACCATGGAAACGACGTAAACATCATGTGTTAAATTGAATTTGTTTTCATCTTCCCAACAAATTGACAATCAACTAATTGTCAATCATCTCGCTTTTTAACTGTTTACGTTTTTGACTAATTTTATTTATTGAAAATTAATTCTCCTAATTGTGTTGAAGAAGAAAATTTCACACGGTTGAATTGTCTTTAATTTAGTGATGTTTAATTGGATATTTTGTTTTTTCGTATTTTAAATTGTAAGTCAGCAATCTTGTTGTTAATTATGGATTAATTTGATTGTGATTGTGATAATTTGTGTGATAATTGATTAACATAATGCCAAGAGAATCTTCATCTTCATCTTCATTTAGAAGAAACGAAAAAGATTCTCATCGAAGTAAATCAATTGGATCTACTTTTCGTTATGAGGATCACCGGTCAGCTTTAAATCGTATGTTTTTTGGCCCTAAGGAGAAAATCTCAGTAGGAACAAAAGAATACAATGATTTCTGGATATTCTTAACAAAATATTTACAATCATTAGAATCTGGTAAAAACCATGGTAACAATTCAGCAATAATTGAATCAATGAAGTCAACTATTAAAGCCGATTGGATGGACATTGATTACTTAATGACCTGTAAAGGTTCATTGTTTAAAGATGACGAATACTATTGTACCAATTCATTGACGAGTGAAAGAGTAACTAAATTTCGAGATATAATTTTACTTTATCTTAATTTTCTGGAGAAAAAGCGAATCAAAACAATGGAAAAGCTTCAACAAGACAAAGAAAATCTTCCAATCTTCCAATATAAACAAAACATTCTCGACACTCTCAAGACCCATTCAGTTATTCTGGTAGCAGGTAAGTTTCAATAAACTTGAATTCTAATCAACATCATCAATCAACACTCTCTATTAGCCTAACAATCAAAGAATATGAAAAGAAAATTCATAAAAAGATCCAATCTAACAATCTGATAATTCATAGAATAGAAAAAAAAGAAATTCTTTTTCTCTCTAATCCCATTAATCGGATGTTAAATTATCCAAATTTATCGAAAAATCTGAATTTTCTTTTGTCATTCACAGAAAGAGATAAAAAAAATTCTCTAATCAAAAGAATACAATTTGTATTCTAATAGAAAACTTTTCATCTCTTTTTTTTCATGGTAATCATTACCTCTGATATTAATCTCAACAGTTTAACCAACAATCAGTTAATGGTGTTAATAAATTACCTTAATTTTGATAGCACTAGAGGTCGACTTGTTAAGAAAATGGTTAAATCAATGATCAGTGAATTATGATAAATCCTATCCAATCAACAGTAACAATCAACAATCAACAAATAACAACTACAATTATACATTATATTGACTCTATAAAAATATAATATCTTAATAGCAAATCAACTGGAATCAAACTAATCATTAACTGAGTTACAAATAGTTAATTATGATCCCTCAGAGTATCATTGCTATTTAACTAATACCCTAACCTTTACTGATCAGGTTTAAACAATCAATTTACATTTCATCCTCATCATTAGTTTTAATCATTGAGAGATGAATGTTTTATAACAATTAAGAATCATAATCAACTAATGTAGCTTTAAGACTTTTTTTTGCTCATAATTTTTTTCCCCTCACAATCAACTTAATCAACCAACCATATACATTGGTTTTTGTATTCACAATTTAAATTGCTCCTTTGACACCAATGCAATTAACCCTAATGATGATGTTGATGATATCTAATTAATTAAGCTGACAAATCAAATAGCCAAAAAAATCAAGATACACAGTGAATATTATATCAACTAATTGCTACTTTGAACATCAGTTAAAAATTAAAATTTCGCTCCGTTAATTGTCACTCATCAATCAAGACACACTAATCAAAGATAATCTGATTTTCATTTGTCTACATATTCACTAATTAAAATTGATTAGAAACTTTTTTCCCTCACTAATTTGATGGTTGATTTTTTTTCCTCAACATTAATTGTTTCTCACAATTAGGTGACACTGGTTGTGGTAAATCAACTCAAGTGCCTCAGTATCTCCTCGAAGCGGGTTACACCAATATCGCCTGTACACAACCTCGACGAATCGCTTGTATCTCTTTATGTAAGAGAGTGACCTTTGAGACAGCCGATGCTTTTGGTTCTTTGATCGGTTACCAGATAAGATTTGAACGGCATCGAACTCAAGATACACGAATATTGTTCATCACGGAAGGTTTAATGCTTCGTCAGGTCACTGCTGATCCTCTTTTATCGACTTACAATGTGATCATTTTAGACGAAGTTCATGAGCGACACTTGACCATTGACTTTCTTCTCGGTCTAATGAAATGTCTTTTGATTCAACGACCCAACGATCTCAAAGTAATTCTAATGTCAGCAACCATTAATGTTGATCTTTTTTCCAATTATTTTGGTAACTGTCCTGTTATTCAAGTTCCAGGTCGTTTATATCCAATTCAATTATATTATCAACCAGTTTCCAGTGACTCATATAAACGGGGTAATCGTATCAACCCTGAACCGTACTTGAGACTTTTAAAAATGATTGATGATAAGTACCCGTCCTCTGAACGAGGTGATGTCCTAATCTTTTTAAGTGGCCTTACAGACATTCAAACTATCGCAGACCATTGTAAACCTTACGCAGGTGAGTCGCGTCGTTGGATAATATTACCACTTCATTCAAGCCTCTCCTTGGAAGAGCAAGATCGCATCTTTGACCTGGCCCCGGAGGGAGTTCGCAAAGTGATTCTATCAACCAACATTGCCGAAACCTCAGTGACCATTGATGGAATCAGATTTGTAATTGATTCAGGTAAGGTCAAGGAAATGTCCTACGATTCAACTATTCGTATGGCTCGACTTAAAGAGTTTTGGATTAGCAAAGCTTCAGCCGAACAGAGGAAAGGTCGAGCTGGACGAACAGGTCCAGGAGTTTGTTATCGTCTTTACGGTCCAGTTTCTTTCGACGAGATGTCCTCATATTCAACGTCAGAGATAAACCGAGTTCCAATTGACTCGCTGTTATTACGAATGATTGAAATGGGACTTCCGGATGTGCGAAAATTTCCTTTCATCGAATCTCCAAGTGACCAATCAATCGATCAAGCATTGACAAGTTTACTAGAAAACGGAGCTTTAACTAGAAAGCCGATGACAAATGATAATCAACCGGACAATGAAGATGGACACGGTGATTTCTGTATCACTCCAATGGGTCGGATGTTAGCTAAACTTCCGGTTGACATTGTGATTGGAAAAATGCTTATTTTAGGGTCAACATTTAATCTTATTGAGCCAATAATCTCAATGGGAGCATGTCTTTCAGTCCAATCACCGTTAACCGCTAAAGGTTATTCTCACATTGATTGTATTGAAGCTCGACGAGGACTGGACACAACTGAAGGTGACCCATTCCTATTACTACGAGCTTACAATAAATGGTTAACCATTAAAAGTTCAGGTTCAGAGGACTCGAGAAAATGGTGTAAACGAAGAGGATTTGAAGAGCAGCGTTTTTATGAGATAACTAAATTACGGAAACAATTTCGAGATGTGATCAAAGAATCGGGACTTTATTTCATTCACAGAGGGAAAATGATAATTCCCTCTAGAAATCGTAGGAGTCAGGGTGATAAAAGACGAAGCAATGAACTTGGGCCAGGTACATCAACAGAGAGAATTCGAAGACACGGTGAATTGCGACATTTAATGACCTTAAAAAGACAAATTGAATCGAAAGGTCCAAAGAAACGGAAAATTTTAAAAGTAAACTTTGATTGGGAAGCAGAAGAAGAAGAAGATGAAGACAATGAACTAACTGACGATTACGATTTGAAGGAAATCGACTTCCGATTATCTTACAATGATCGACAAATTAAGGTAATATCACATCAATATCATTCTCGACTGTAAACCCTTAATCCTAATCCTAATCTTAATCCATAATCTTTGTTTCAGCTTTTGAAAAATTCATCTGAAATTTTCAAAGGAAAAGATATGAACCTGATGAAGATGATAATTACGAGTGGACTGTATCCCCAATTAGCTATTCCTGATCAACATAACTCGTATAAAAAAGACTCCGATCAATTATTTCATACAAAGGTAATTATCGAATTATTATCTGATCACTAATTATCCAAATCATCTTAATCATCAAACTCAATGATTTACCATGTAATCCAAAGGGAAGTTGAAAATGCTTAAGAATCTGAAGAAAAAGACAATCCTATAAACATTATCATCGTAAGAATATCAAAAAGAAAAGGCAAATTTAACCTATACAATATCATCGTATACAGGGTGATGTTCAATGAGAATCATGATGATGATCTGAAAAAAGTCAATCGAAGCTACTAAATTGTAACTCAAGAAAAAAGATCAACACAATTTTCAATAAGCATTTATATTGATAACAAACAAATGAATTTGCGACAAAAAAAAATCTTCAGATCAAATAACCAAGTTAATTAACTTTCCCGAGACTCAATTTTCACGTTGAAATTTAATGATTTGAGGAAGAAAAAAACTTAAACGATTTCCAATGATCACAATCACAATTTAAGTGAGAAAAAAACTTTAAATTTGATTGGAATCATTTTCTTGTCCATTGTTACATATTAATAAATGTGTGTGCGTATTTATGTATCTGTGTATGGACATTAAGGGTCAGTTGATTGAACAAAGTTGACTCTTGGTCAAGGGGACATTTTGAACTCAGTGAAGAGGAAGAAAATACATTTTTTTTATCATCCAAAATTTAAGAGCATTGAGATGCATTGGAATCATCATATTATCATCTCTCTCTCTCTCTTTATCATATCTCATCTTCCTCCTCATCATTATCATCATTTTGACACGGAAACAAAATATCAACACACAAAAAGAAAGCAATTCCCATCCCTGTTATTATTAATATCACTAAGATGACCCCAATGGACATTTACATTGAGCATCCTATGGATGAATTTACCACTTATGTGTATCTTTATGATGAAGATGCTGTTTGGTTATATAAAAAAAATATGATAAACTTGTTTCCTCTTCATCATTGATCATCATCATCATCAATGATAATACAGTAGTTAACATGACAGTTTCTAGTTAATTTACATAACCATAACTAAAAATGATCTCTAAGAATCATTATAATCATCAATTGATCATCTTTCTAGAAGCACATTAATATCTAACAATGATTAACATGATAACCGATTACAATTTGTACAATTCATTGTTATTAACCATCAAACTTTTTTTTTCAAGAAAAAAAAACTCCGATTTGATTGTAATTCAAAGTTAATTGTTTACCAATTTCTTTCTCTTCTATATTTAATTACCTTTACAGGCAAAACCATTTGTGGTCCTTCATCCTAATAGTGTCTACGCTTTGGATCCTGATTTGTTACAATTAAATGATAAAAGAGCAACAATTAAGGAAAAAGGAATCCAAAGTAATCAACATTACCTATTGGCTTATCTTTTACTACTTGAAACAACTAAACCTTATTTAGTTAATTGTCTCAAAGTGCCCGCAGTTCATTCAATGTTATTATTTGCCACTTCGATTGACACTAATTACAATTTTACAAGGTAATTAATTTACCCGGACAATTGTATTGATACCTTTTTCTTTGTAAATGATTGATTTGATTACTTTAACTTTCATTGACTTTTTGTCGAGCAAATTATTTGTTAATAATATTTCCTATTCTCATTTCCTTTTCCTCTATTTATCATCTTTCAATCTTCATCCTTATTAATATCATCATCTTATTAGGCTTGTACTCGACAAATGGATTGAAATACGTTTAGATGATAATCACAATTTACCGAAAAAATTTATATCAACTGCTATTCAAGTTCGTGATTTATGGTTAAATCTTTTGACAAAAGTTTTCCAGGGTAAGTTGATTATCACCATTAACCACCATCCTCATCCTCATCCTCATCTTCATCCTCATCACTTTTTTTTTACACTTTTTTTCATCATTAAACTTAAACTATCAACATTTTCAATCTTATTCAATATCAAAATTACAAAGATTTTTTTTGCTCATTCACTTTATCATTAATAATGTTGAATATTTTTTTAAATGTTGATTGTTTGGTGATGATGATGATGATGATTATATCTTAATCACCTTGTATATGTACAGAATCATTGGATCGAGATGGGACTGATGAAGATAATGTTGATGATGAGGATCATCATCATCACTCTGGTGGTGGTAAAGAGTTAAGTCCTGAGGTGATAAAAATGAAAGATGAATTAAATACTCTTATTGATTATTTTCTAACAATTGAGATTCCGTTTACAATTAAGAGACTTTTACAAGCTGATATTGATAAATTATACATTGGCTGTGATTCTAATCAACTTATAGATGATGATGGTAATGAAAATCACAATCAAATTAAAACATTGGATGAGAAACAATCAGCTGATAAAATCAATCCATTGAAAGAGATTAAAAATATTAACCTTAATCCTTTAGATGAGATTATATCAACACCCATAGTTGATAAATACTCAACAGATCCAGTTAAAGGAGGTATCAAAGTTAATCACTATTTAACATACAATTGGTAAGTTTAATCACAATCAATAAATAACAATAAATAAACAACATCATCAATCATGATGATTACATGATGATCATCGTTTTGATTCATTGTTGTTGTTGATTTTGTCCAAGATTGATGAACAATTTATGATTATATTTACATTGATTTTACAATTACATCGGTGATAAGATTATGATGATGATGATAATCTCTAACCCGTTAATCTCATTGTAATACTTTTTTTTTTACATCAACAAGAGGAAAAATAATCGATATGAAATAATAATCTAATCCTTTATGTGTAAATACATATAAGGATAAATCCTAAATCCATTTAAATTGTAAATTGACTTTTAAATGTTTATCTATTTTCTTGAGTTTATCTAATTGTATTTACTTGACAATCAATGGTTATAACCTTTTATTTTGATAATGTTTCCACTCCACTTTCACCCTAAGGGATCTGGAAATTTGATTGAGATGTTAATTTGATTTTAATCAACTAAAATCTCTTCTCTGTTATATTTATGAATCTTTTTTTTTCACCTTCTTTCAGTTTATCGGATGTTGATGTTTCCAAAGATAAGTTCATTAAGAAACCATGGAAATGTTCAAATTGTGATATGGAAATGATTACATCTAAATTAGAGGAGATTCGTCATCGGGAGAAATGTTTCCTTTCATCTATAACCAAACCAACCACAGCCTCAGGGCAAAATGATGCTGCTTGTGATAATTTATCATCAAATGAACCATCATCATCATCATCATCATTTAAGTTACCTGAGGATCCGATGGCAAAAAAGTATGAATGTAAATTGTGCCAGGAAACATTTTACTTAACACCAACCGGAATTGTGAAGCATATTAGAAGTCACCATCATAATAAAGTTGATCAAGTTGAAGAGGTAAAAAGCAAAACAATTAAGATTGAACAATCAACTTGATTGTTTACTATACAATAAACATTGACTATGGTAAAATAATTAGATTCAAGTTGATACTTTGATGATGATTATCAATCCAATGGAATCAACTAAAAACTCAAGCCAATGATGATGATGAATAGGAAGACATCTCAAGAGACCCTTTATATTAACAAGTTGATCTTGATCATCATCGACAAGTTTATAATATGAATTTGATGATAATAATATCGTTAATAGCGATTCATTGTTGTCGATATACATATTAATTTGTAATATGTACAAGGCCATATGTCGATACTTTCATTTTCATGTACTTGTTAAATTGTTGTCTAAATTGTGGTTTACAACTACAACCAAAATTGGGAAGAAGAAGATGATGATGAGTGAGTGACAAAAGATTTTCCCTCCATGGGGCCTGTTAACCACTAAAATGGACCACTGCTGTTGTTTTTCCACCTTCACCTTTACCTTTACCCCTTGGAAGTGGAAGGAAACACCCCATAGACGATAGTAAAGTGCATCTTTGTCAAGAGGAAGAGGAAGAAGATGAGGATGACGAGGAGAGAGTGAGGGTGGTTTTTGTTGATTACCTCCCGTGAATCCAGTGGGACAAAGACAAGCGGAGATGATAAATCAACATGATGTTACCATTATGATTACATGAAGATCGAGGGGGAGACTCTTAATTCAGTTTAACGGCCAATAAACTTGGTTTTAAATTTCCTAAATTAATTGTTGTTTTTATATCCTTTCAATCAACCATAACAAGTTAATCATCTTCTTATCCCTCTCCAAACTGATTGTAAACAATATTATCCATAACAATTAACTTTATTCAATGTTGATTACGAATAATCAATTTTCAAGAAATTTAATCTCTTCCAACATATTAACATCAATATCTTACATCTGTTATTATAACAATACTATTAAATCACTTCAACAATTAATACTCATCCTCTAATCATCATTATCGTATCTCAATTAACTTTCATTGATTCAACTCAATTGATAATCATATTGATATATGAATGTTAATCATTTGGTTATCAATGAATTTCATTCAACAATCAAATGGAAATGAAAAATAAACCATAACAAGATTTGTTTTTTTTTCTGACAATCAAATGTTATTATTGCGGATTAAACCATGAAATTTATTCAATCCAGTTATTCATAAATTTTAATGAACGCTTGTTAATTTAATTGTCACTATTAATCGTAAGAGAGAAAGTGAAACAATCAAATAATGTTGTTGGTCCATAATCAAGGTTACAATTTTGTCCCATATCTCTGTCTTTCATGGGAACACAATGTAATCATGATGATAATTGTGATTCATTGATAATCATCATCATGGTTATGATTATGATTATGATTATGATGATAATCAAAGGGAAACTGAAACTAATTTCTGATTAACAACTTGATGGTATCATTAATATTTAACAATGTTAACAAGATAAAGATAAATATTATTATGTTGATTGGATTGAATTGAAATTGGTTTTGCTTGGAATTACATTTAAACTTGATTTACATGATTAACGGATGAGAATCACGATAAGTTTGATCATGGATGTAATTGTTTTTCCCTGAAAGTACAGTAGTTATCATCTTTATCTTCATCACCATCAGATTATCATCTTGATTTACTTTTACACTTGAATGGACAATTTTTACACTTTATCATCATCTTTTACTTTCCTCATCCTTGTTATCATTTTCATCTTTATCTTTATCACTTGTATTTTCTCAGAATTTGTAATATCACCATTAAGATAATCTCTTTTCACTCCATATCTGGATAATCTTTAGATTCTCTTTTTTTTGTATTCTCTTTCATGATGATCATGATGATCATATCAGTACGACAATCTTGAAATCACTTTGAAGCGTTGATTATTACTATGAATCATATCAGCTGAATGTCTGTCAATCAATTACTTGTGAAAATTGATTGATTGACTTGACGATTATGTGGATTAAGATTATATGTGTATCATCAGTTGCTATATTCTGATTGGTTCAGATGATTCCAATTCTTGGTGAGTCTCAGCATTGAGCAACTCCCATGGAGAAAGTTTTTCCTCCTCCTCTCATAAAGTTGCAAACATGACAAATAATTTCCAGTGTGAATGCTTCTTGATCATCACAATTTCCAGCAAAGTCTCAGAATTAAATTATTCTGTTTTCTAAACTTGCGAATCAAAATTCTGACAAAATTAGTTGAGCTTAAACTGTAACAATCTACCAAAGGATAAAAAAAAAGAAACAAGAAATGAAAAATTTTTTCTCGATTTTTCAATTGACTCAGAAAAATGTCTTTTCTTCATGAAGATGATGATGATGATGACGATGAAAAATGATATTGTTTTGTTCACAGTTAATATTATCATTAGATGATTTGCTTTGAGATGCTCATAACAATCAAGAAACCATGAAGGTTACGCCTTTAACCATAATTGTCATGGTAGAAAAAAATGGCGATCAACTCCCACCATGGATGAACTTTCTTCCTCTCCACCTCCATGAACTTTTTCCTCCTTGATCGTCATTCCATATAGTCTGTTATTTAATTGCTTCTAGATGATAATGATAACACAAAAAAACAATAGACAAATGATGAAGATGAAAATAAGATTAGTTAACAAGCATTAATTGATTTCATTGAGAATTCCAAGATGATATAATATATATTTTCGTCTAGATGGTGAAAGGAGGATGAAATTGAACTTGGAGAGTGTCAGAAATTGTCAAAGAGATAGAAAGAGAGAGAGAGAGAAGATGATGATGATGATGATGATGAAAGAAAGAGAAAAAGTATCAAAGTGGGAGGAGATGGAGGAGGAATGATGAAAAGTATAGATAAAAGGATGAGGAAAAAAGTGATGCGGAGCAATTGTGATAGTCCGATGAGACCATCTGTCCTAACATCATCATCGCCATCAATAGTGATCATATACAGAAAGAGAGAGAGAGAGAGAGACAACAATCAATCCGAATTATTTGATTGTTATAATTGTATCACCACAATTGTATCATCATCGTGAACAACAATCAAAATAGTAACAATATAAAGTTAAAGTGTCAATTATTTGAAAGTTTTTGTGAAACAAGTGGCAACCGTTTATTGGCATATAAACAATCACAACAACAGTGATTAACAATCAACAATTACATTGGCTAATCAAAATAAGGAATAAAAAAATATATATCATTTGGTAAATTAAAGATGATGAATACTAATTATTTCATTATTAACTCATGGTCTCGAAGATGAAGCAACAACAAGATTCAACTTCGTCACCAATTTCAACATCTCCATCATTACAATCAGCATCTTCTCTTGCATCACTGCCACCGCCATCGTCATCATCATCATCACCAGCATCCATCATTAAGGCTACTTCATTGAATAATCTTCTAATGGAAGGTCTTGTTCAAAGTGGACATCATAATCATCACCATCATCACCTTAATCATCATTTAATTTCACCTTCTTCAAGTGAGATCCCATCACCTCCAATCATGATTCCAAGTCACCATCACCATCATCATCATCCTTTGCACCATTCCCATGGTTCATCATCTGGACTTCATCATCTCTCTCATCATCATCATCACCATTTAAATATAATTAATTCGCATCATCATTCAACACAATTAATTCTAAATAACATAGTTAATTCATCTTCATCCTCATCTTCACCTCCCTCAGCGGGTAATCCTAATTCCAATAACGAACCAATATCATGTCCATCACCTCCATCAACAACTGACGGTGATTCGTTAATTGAACCAGTTAATTCTGGCGATGAATCAAACTCCGAACGTAAATTAATTGATTTCAATTGTTCACCAAATTCACCTCAAGTAAATACATCAAGTGGACCTTTATTATCGTTAACTAATTATCAAAAATTACACAATACCAATAATGCTAATAGTGGTTTAAGTGGCCACCATATAATTCACAATAATAGCTCATCAAATAATCAATCAACAACCAATGGATCTCCAAATAATTTATCAATTGGAATCCCTAATGGTGAGATTAGTGTTAAATCATCTTCTTCCTCATCATATCACCATCACCATAATCCTCAACATCCCTTTCTCAATGGTAAAAGATGTTCACCTCCTTCACCTGTAATCGATTGTGAAAACAACTACGAAGGTACAACGGCCACAATTAAACACGAAAACGGATGTGGTAATAATCTACCTGTTGTCACCAAGAAGATGAGACAAGCAAAGACAGTAAGCAATTCTTTTGCTGCTAATGCTAATTCTATGCTTTTGGAATCAGGAGGATCAATGAAGGTAGATTAGATTAACAGTAAACTATTTGTTTACCTGTTCTTTTTTTTTCTCTCTCTCTCTCCCTTACTCTTATTTCCCGCCTTCCAAACTTTCTAATTTCCCTTAAATCCCTTCCTATTATTGATCATATGTATTTTCTTAGGTTCGATTGAGTATAAATGCTCGAGAAAGGCGACGAATGCACGATCTGAACGATGCTCTTGATGAACTTCGATCTGTTATTCCATATGCTCATTCCCCTTCCGTTAGAAAACTGTCCAAAATAGCGACTCTCTTGTTGGCCAAAAATTATATTCTAATGCAGGTATTTATCATTTAGTAGAATTTTTGAAAGAATATATTGTTAATCGTTATTCTAATAAATTAATCCTCTCAATGGAAGGCAAATGCTTTGGAGGAGCTTCGAAGGATAATTTCCTACATGAACCAATCGGGAATCCCTTTGCCCGCTGGAATGGCCGCTGCTTGTGCCGCTGCAGCTTCAATACCATCGTTAACTAATCAATTTAACGGTGAACAACAATCTTCATCATCAATAAGTCTAATTAATCAAAATCATCGTCGTTCATCATCACCGCCTCTTTGTGAATCAATTCCAACAACACCAACATTAAGTGGTACAAATTCAACAACTGATCTTAACAACAATCTAATCAACAATCCTAATAACGGAATCTCTCAATCTGATTCACCATTGGTTCCAATCACTGGACTAATTGACCGATCAGTAACCGATAAATTAGTTCCAGTGAGACCGATTAATTGTTCACAAAGGAATGATAAATAATTAATCCACAATTCCCAAAACACCAACTCCAAAAACCCACAATTAGAATTGATAATCAACATGAAAGAAAAAAAAGAGAAAGAGATTAATAAGTTAATCTTATAACTAACGTCACAGATTAAATTGTTAATCAACATCTCTATTAAAAGGTAAACAAATAAATTAACAATCAGTCTGATTCCCTCATAATTTAAAATCCACAATCAATAGAATCACTAAGAATCATTTTCCTATCACAATTTAACAAGAAAAAAACAACCACTTTTACGAAAAGTCATGGTGGTTATTCATCATCAAGAAAAAAAAGAGAATCAACAAAATCAAGTAACCAAATTGCCAACAATCAATTATAATCGATAATGTTTTTCCCATTAAATAAACATAAGCTCCAATCAATTATCAACAAGCAACCAAATCCCATGTAATGATAATCAAGTAAATCACCATCACCTCCTCTTTACAATTATAAACTCGAGCAAAAAGTTTCCACCCCACTCCGACTTTCACCACCTCCAGTGATCATTATGATTCCCACAATTAAGACTGTGATTATGATTTTTTACTTGTATTCCTACATTGAGAGTTTTTTTTTCTGCTTTTTCTTGTTCACTTTGATTCTCTTTTAATTAGGTTAATTGTGTCACCGATGAACGCGCGCGTGTGTGTTGTATGCAACATACGTGTTAAAATATCGGCGCGTGTTGTAAAGTCAAAACCTGCTCTCTTTCAATAATAATCATCTCCATGTCCATTTACAGTTTTCTTACCATAACAATTTAATCACATTTAAAGCTCATCTCAATTTCCACTCTATTGTCACCCTACCTGGTTAAATCATCGACATCATTTCCACATCCTCTTCCTGATTATCATGATCTCTCTCTCTCTCTCTCTCTCTCTCTCTCTCTCTCTCTCTGATTAATGTTTTGATCGATTAATTGTGATTCCTCTTCTTCCACCAGCTAACAATTTATTATATTACGAAAAGATGAACTTCCCAGATAAACACTGAGGAAAATGTTATATGATCAATATCAGTAGAAAGTAAAAAAAAACCATCGCCGTTAAATCATTTTTATTGATTTAACAATTTAAACACCACAAATGTAAATTGTTATTAGATTTAAATCAGTTTATCCTCTTTTTTTATATCATCATAATCATTTTTTTCCCTCTCTTGTTAAATTGTGAAATAAAATTACATGTTATCATGAATGGAAACAATAATGTTCATAAATAGTGATGATGGTGATTTCATTTAACACCAAAGAACATAATTAAATCATTGATTAACTGAATAGTTTTATGGTTAAAGATAATTGATGTACAAAAGTGATTAGTGATTATTTTGTCACTTGATTATAATGAGAAAATCTATTTATTAGATAATTAGATTTAATCAGTTGATTGATATTTTAATACCAAATTAATGATACAATTTATTAAAATTGATTCAGACTTTTTATCCGATTACAAATGTTAAAATACTGAGAAGAGGATAAAGATGATGATGATGATGATTATGATTGAAATAAATAATATTCATTGGATCGGATTAATAAAATGATGATGAAATGTAATCAATATTAACAGATTAATTCAAAGTGAAATATATTGATGATAAAAAGTTTGAACAGATTATCCTCTCTGACCACCATTAATATCAAGATGAGGAGGACAGAAGGGCAAGAGAGAGAGAGAGAGAGAGAGAGAGAGAGAGAGAGAGAGCGATGAAAAAGATGAGGATGCTAAACATGATAATAGGTGAAGATGAGGAGCATCATCATCATTTTTTATGGTAAATGGTGATGAGGATGAAAATAGATTCACTTACAGCAATCAAGTTAATTTTGTATCTTCATCCTCTCAATCATATTTGAACGCCTTTTCTAGCCACAAGACAAACACTCAATAACAATCAGAATGATGATAATAATAATCATCTTAAATGGTTCATCATGATTATTAAATTGTTCCAGGATAACAAATAAACACAAAATTGTTTATATTTTTTTGGGAGTTCACTTGGTCCAAGGGATTATCGGACCAAGTGGAGGCTTTGCTTTAAGTCCCTTTTCATCATCATCAGTGATCATCCTCATCTCTCTCTCTCTCTCTCTCTTAATCTTATGTTTGAAAAATGATAACATTTTATCGTAAATAAAGAATAATAATATCATCCACATTGGATTTACTGTTATGTTGATTCCCTTCTTATAAGTGATTAACAATCCAATGGATAAGACTTGATGATCAGAAATGTTGATCACAATTAATGTTAATCAAAGAGTGAGTTTGATTCACAATCCGATTTAATCTGTCAATTAATTTTTCTTTTTCTCCAATTTACTTTCGTTTGGGCTTATGAGCGTTTGTTTGTTTTTTCTTTGAGAATCTCGATTGACTAAATCAATTACTATTCAGCAGATGAAATAAACAAATCGAACAAATTATCCTAATAGAATTATTTTCTTCTGATATACTTTTTCTTGTTGTTTATATCATCTTGATAAGATTTTTTTGTTCTTCTACGCGAACTTTGTGACAAGTAATTTGGATAACAATCAACATCGAACAGTGAAAACATTGACATTCGAAAAAGGGTTTGATTGTCGAACGGGTCAAAGTTAATTATCATCTTATTCTCTCTCAATATCTGCATCTCTTACTAATCAAATTAATCCATCGATGGACAATTGATTAAATGTAAATTACTGACAGAGTGGGGATACAAGATGATAAACAGAAGAGGGAGAGAGAGAGAGAGAAAGGTGAGATACATAACGGGACCTTTTTTGATCTATCAAAGAGGAAGATGTAAACATGATGATGCGGATGCTACATTCTACTTGACAGAATGTTACAATTTTGTGTCCTATAGACCAATAAATATAATACATGAAGATGAGGATGAGGATGAAGATGAAAGTCACTTATGTTGATGAGTCTCTTGAGTGTTCATATTATTTGAGGATCAAGTGGTAAAGATAACTTTCCACTCCCTTTGCCTTACAGACTTGTTGACCCAGGTTACTCTTTGTACCACTCCAATATACTGTAATTGTGTGTATCCTCTGGTTTACTTGGTGGGGTAAAAAAATATCAAAGAGAGATGAAGATAAATGTTAGCAACATAAATAATAGACAAGAAAAAAACTCCAAGATAAATATGCATTCATAATATACAGAGATTTGTATTACACTCGGAAACTTGTCAATCTTTTTTACCATAAAATCATGCATATTTTACTTGGGGTGATTTTCGGGATTATTAACATTTACCACTGCGGTGTATTTGGTGTATTGGATAATATAACAGGAGGGACAAGAGAGAATAGAACAAAGAATAAAAAATATTTTCTATTCTTTTCTCGATTTTTCTGTTATTTAAAATCACCAATTCGAATTATTTTATATTCATTTTCTCAATTCTCTGATTCGTTTTTAACGTCATTCGACCTGGAAAATAATACAGGGCTATTCCGCTATTTTACCGATGTTTTTTGCAATTTTCTCAGCAACTAAGAGTCAAAGAGACACGAGACTTGAGTGATATGAGTTTGAGCGATACTCAATTGTCATATCAAAAGATCAAGGCCATTCAGGTCATCGGTAAAATAACACATTTCAAGGTCATCTGAAGGCAATTTAACAAAAAAGAATGTTCAGAGATATCTCGAGGACGATAATTTACATAGAGAATATAATTAAATAACTTACCGGTTTCCATTCGGTTGGATTCATTTTGCATTTTTATTAAGATTCACAAAAATACCACTAATCTTTGACTAATCTGTTCACCTTTAATGAATGAGTGAAAACCAAAACATTGTAGCTTTAATCTTGAAAGACCAGTTGCTAATTAAGGCGAGTAAAACTCATTTTTCAGGGTTAAAAATGTGAAGAATAGCTATATCATCTTCAGATGACCTTGAAACGCTTTCTTTCAACAATGATGACCTTGAAATGTGTTATTTTACCGATGACCTGAATGACCTTGATCTTTTGATATGACAATTGAGTATCGCTCAAACTCATATCACTCAAGTCTCGTGTCTCTTTGACTCTTAGTTGGTGAGAAAATTGCAAAAAACATCGGTAAAAATAGCGGAATAGCCCAGTAGTTTACCCATTGAGAGAAAATTGATTAATCAATTGAATCGATTGTTAATCATTAATTGGAAAAGTGGTTAATACTTTCATTTCTTACCGAAAGTGTTTTCCAATTGGAAGGCAATTAACTAATTGTTCCATTTAATTGCATTGATTTTCTTTTGTTTCGCAAACGAAAATTGATTTAATTCTGTTAATAACACTTAACATTTATTAATCGATAATCTGATTTAATTGTAATTGTTATTTAATCTGTTCTTTCATTTTGATTTCTCTATGATGAAAACAATTTAATTTGTGTTGATTGTTATTTTTTTCCTTCAATTTAATTCATTAAACAGATATTATAAGGTGAGAACAATTTATTTACAGAGAGATTAGTTAATTTATTCAATTAGGTGAGGTAGAATAGACTACAATTAAGGTGAGTAAATAACAGTTATGATGATTGGAAAATCAAAAATTGAAACAATTAACTGTTTGGTATGAGAATACATAACAACACAAATGGTTAAATTAAACAGTGAGTTAATAATTTATTAATAGTAGCGATTAGATTTAGTGATTAAACGGTAAATTTGTAGCAATTGAATATTTCAACGTTTAGATTGGAAATAATTTACTAAAATTAGTGTCCATGTGATCGGGATGATAATTGACTGATAATTTGGTTGATTGTTGATTGAATGATTACAATAATCTGTCTTACATGAGTATTGAGTTCCATTGATTCCGATTCCTCTGTAATTAAAATAAGATATTTGGGTACGATTTAAAGGTCTCTCATCGCAATCACGAATTACAATCGTCTCTCGTGAAGGAACTACAAGGAAAAATAAGAGAGGAAAATATGATAATTAAACTACAATATTACGATCGATATGAGAATAAAAAAACACGAAGAAAGTTAATGGTTTAGGTTAATTAATCGTAATTAAATACAAAGACCAATTTTTCCAGCTAATGATTTTATCTACAATCAATAAACTTAAAACTAATACCTCATCAATTATAAATCAATTGACATGCAATCGTGTGAGTGTATATGTTATTATAATGATTGTAAACACAATTTTTTCGGAACAATTAAAAATTCTTACTCAGTTTTCCAATCACTTTGATACAATATTCACCGGAAAATTGTGACTGTCGTCCCATGGGTTGGAATCTACAGTTTTCCTGATAACCAGCACCCGAAGAAGCCGATTCACATGATGGATCCATACCATTGCGACTTTGACACTTATAACAAGATATTCCAACTAATTCTGAGACAATTAAAGGAAAAAGAAAAAGAAATCATCAGCAATTAACTTTAAATCAAAGGAAAAAAATATATAAACTTACCTTGAGATAACAATAGAATGATAAACATTTGAAACAATATTGTTAACCATATTTTCACCTTAATCATGGTGATCAAACAATCAATAGTCTGAGAGAGTAAATTTTTCGCAATTAACAACACAAATGATTACACTTTAGAAAAGAAAACAAATCAACATTGGATAAACATTAGGATTAACCTTAACTGATGAACAATTTGATAATAATTTAAAATCAGGTCATAATGAAGTGTAACAATTAACAAGTTTCTACATCGGTCAATCCATTTAGTGTTGTCCAGGTAAAAATTTCACCTGAAAGAGAGGAGGTGGAGGTTGTGGGAGTAGAAAAAAAAATAAGGAGCAAGATGACAAAAAGAGGAGGAGATGATGATGATTGTGTTAGTTGATTGTTGACAATTTATTTACAACTATCAAGTGAGAATTGTGATCAAGGACGAGAAAAAATTATTAGTGTAACAATCAAAAGTGAGAATTGGGGAAAAGGAAAGGAAATAGTAACAATCAGATTGATAATTTCAATGTTAATATACAATCTAAGTTGAATATTAAGACCGATAAATTTTCAATCGATTGGTAAAATCTTGTTGATTGTTATCCAAGTCATAACAATCAAATAGAGAATCAGAATTAAATAGAGTTAGTATTTAATCAAAATAGAAAACCATTAGAAGAATATGCTCTCTATCATCTTTATCAATAATGATCATCATCAAGATGATAAGGCTAATCAGGTCAATCCTTTTTCTTCGTGATTTGTTAATATTATTACTTTTGTCATTTTCTATTATGATTAAAATTGTTATTATTATCATAGTAGTTATAAAAAGTCTTCTCTGGCCCCCTTTTTTCCTCTTTCTTTTCTCTTTCTTTTTAAACGAGAATTTCTACCACTTTTACCTCTTTCTTTTTTCCCTTTCTTTTTTCTCTTTCTTTTTCTCTTTCTTTTTTCTCTTTTCTATTTAGTTAAAGGTCACGACTACGTGTCAGAGGTTTTCAAATAATTACTTTCTATATAAGAAATTTAAATAATTATATTAATATTCAAATTAAGTATAATGTTCAATATGGATTATAAAACATTATCGACTGAACCGGAAGTGGTTAATGTTGTGATCTCATGTATTCTTGATAAAAAGTTGAATCCAAGTGATTATGGTGAATATGACCCATGTAAATTTTCCGGAATAGTACTAAGAGATGATAAATCATGTCTTCTAATATATCATTCAACAAAAATCAATATAACAGGAGTAAAGTCACTTCTTGAAGCGGAACAGATAATACATCGGAACTTACCGGATATCAATATTATTTCATCAAGAATTGTAAACATCACAGCTACAGCTTCAATACTACCGGAAATTGACTTCAAGGGTGTGTATAATAACGAGAACTTTTCATGGGAGCCTGAACTATTTCCTGGTATTATATACCGGAAACGGAAACATGTTGCAACTCTCTTCCGTTCTAGGAAAGTTAACCTAACTGGTTTCAAAGCAGTTGAAGAGATAGCTCCCTTTTTCAACGAGTTTCTCAAGAGTTTACCACTAGTATAAAAGGAGTAAAAACTGAAACAGATTGATTAAAATGTATTCTTGTAACAAGTGTAATAGACTATCCAAGAGAAAACATTGTTATAATTGTTCTACTAAATACAAATGTGATGAGTGTAAACGAACATTCCTCATTAAATCAAACTTCGATGATCATATAGTCCAATGTCAGTCTAAAGAAATTTTCGGTCTAGCTGACTTTGATCCCTTTGTTTTGGTGATTAGTGCTTTCAAACAATTTTTGGTGATCTATAAACGAGATAATCTAACATACGATGACCTGGATGAATTATTCAATGATCATCGTAACATAATTGAAAACCTTTTTTTCTATATTAATGAGAAACTAAAATGTTTCAAATTTCAAATCTGTGTATTCATTCATTTTGTGAAACCAAATGATGGAAATTCAACAACGTCTTATATTTGTTCATCTATGAAAACTATAACAACTCCATGGAATTCAATGGATGTTTTAAATGAGTGTCAAGTTGAAATAAGTGCAACAATCGATTCATTTACAAATAAAGGGAGTGGATGGGCCATAGATGAAATCTGTACAATTGAAATACGTGTTGCCAAATATCGTCCTGATTCTGGTGGTTGTTATAAACAAAAATTACCAGATTGGATTCATAACAAAAAAGCCATAATCTCACCAAACTGTGAAAGAAATTGTTTCATCTACAGTGTGTTGATGGGGTTATACCCACAAGTGAAAAACGCACAAAAAGTCAGTAAATATAAAAAGTATCTTGACAAGTACTATGATTTCAAAGGTGTTGTGAAAATTTCTGAGATTCCAAAATTCGAAAAAGTACACAAAATTTCAATCAATATTTATTCATTGGACTATGATGAAAAGTTTATTATACCACTTCAACTATCGAAATTCCAATTCTCGAAAGTGGTCAACTTATTTCTTCATGAAGAACATTACTACTACATCAAAAGCTTTGACCGTTTAATCAATACAAAGGCCGGAAAATCATTGAAGCGATGTCACAAGTGTCTTCAAGGTTTTTCCAACATTGATAAGTTTCTATCACATCAACAAACGTGTCAATCCAAACAACTTGTTCTCCTTCCACAACCCAATACAAAAATAGGATTTATTAAGTTCAAGGCATTGGAAAAGTATCCGTTTATTGTTTACGCTGATTTTGAAACATTAGCCAAAACAATAGACAACGACATTATCTCCAATACTTTTGAATATCAAAAGCACATACCATCTAGCTTCGGATTCGTCTGTGTAAATTGGATGGGAGAAATCATTTACTCAAAATTTTATCGAGGAACCAATACAGCGGCAATATTTTTTGATGAGTTAAATCGTTTACCATTTCTAGTTCAACAAATCTTTTCAAACAATATTAAGCCATTGACTACAACTATTGAACAAGATATTCAAATCCAAAATGAACCATATTGTTGGATATGTAAACAACGGTTTGAACATAATCAGAAAAAAGTAAGAGATCATAACCATCTAACCGGACAATTGAGAGGAGCTGCTCATTCTTGGTGTAACCTCGAAATCCATTGGGATGGTAAAATACCAGTCGTTTTTCACAATCTTAAAAACTTTGATGGCCACATTTTAGTTCAAGCTATGAATAGAAACAATGTTTCAAAAGTTTCAGTTATACCCAATACAATGGAAAAATATTCAGCCATCTATACCAGAAGCTTCATTTTCATCGATTCATATGCGTTTTTAGCTTCAAGTCTCGATTCATTAGCTTCTAATCTTGACGAACAAACAAAAGTGAGATTCTTATCACAAATGTTCCCAAGTGATAAGATAAATAATCTAATGAAAAAAGGAGCATTACCATATGAGTACATTGATGATTGGTCCAAGTTTGACGATACTGAATTACCACCAATTGATAAGTTTCATTCAACATTAACAAATTCAACAATAAGTGACGAAATCTATCTACGATTACAATCAATTTGGAATGAATTCAGCTGTAAAAATCTTGGTGAATTTCAAGATATTTATCTCAAAGTAGACGTTATCCTTCTCGCCGCTATCTTTGAAAGCTTTAGAGATAGTTGTTTAAAAGAATTTCAATTAGATCCAGCTCATTACATTTCAATTCCGAGTTTATCATGGGATTCAGCCTTACGGATGACTAACGCTGGATTGGAATTACTTAGTGATATTGATATGATCACAATGATTGAAAATGGTATACGTGGTGGTATTTCCTGTGCAATGACTCATCATGTTAAGGCTAATAATCCATTGGTCCCTGGTTATCGACAAGAGGAACCTCATTCTTACATCACATACCTCGATGTGAATAATCTTTATGGGTGGGCGTTGGCTCGTAAACTACCAACATACAACTTTAAATGGGTCGAAGATTTCGATGAGATGATCATCAAGATTAAAAATGGTGATGAAGATAAAGGATATATATTAGAGGTTGATCTTGAATACCCAACTCATCTACACGATTGGCATGATGATTATCCATTAGCTGTTGAGAAGTTGACCATCCACGAAGATAAGTTGAGTCCTCATCAAACTCATATTTTACAACTAATGGGTGAAATTGGTCGTAAAAGAGTGGCCACAGAGAAACTCATACCAAACTTGATGGATAAGAAAAAATATATTATATACTACAAAAACTTGAAATACTATCTGGAAAAAGGATTAATTCTAACCAAGGTTCATCGAGCTATTGAATTTATTGAAACAGCTTGGTTGGAGCCTTATATTATGATGTGTACAAATAAACGTCAACAAGCCAAGAACTCATTCGAAAAAGATTTATATAAATTGATGGTAAACTCTTTATATGGTAAGAGTATAGAAGACAAGAGGAAACATTCAAAAGTTGAGATACCAATGTCAAGGAAAAAAATACAAAAACTAACAAAAAACCCATTATTTGACCAATTCATGATTCTTGATGAAAATAAAGCCATTTGTAAGCTACGAAATAATTCTGTTGTATTGGATAAACCAATCCATTTTGGCTTCACCGTTCTTGAGTACGCAAAGCTCAAAATGTATCAACTTCATTATGATACATTCAAATCTTACTATGGAAACAAGATAAAACTAATCTACACTGATACCGATTCATTCATCTACCATATTCAAACAAACAACTTCACTCACGATTTAATCAACTTTAAGGATATTATGGACTTTTGTGATTACCCGAAAAATCATCCTCTTCAGTCAGATTGTCATAAAAAGATGCTTGGTTACCTCAAGGATGAGATGAATGGAAAACCAATACACGAAGTAATAGCCATTAAACCTAAGATGTACTTGATTAAAAGCGACGAAGGGGAAAAAAAGACTGCCAAGGGGGTTCAACGAGTAGTGTTGAAACAACAGATCAAATATAACCATTTCTTTTCATGTTTATATGATTACACTACTTATCGTCATACAATGCATCGTCTTCAAAGTAAGGAGCATCAAATCTATGCTGTGTCGACTGAGAAGGTTAGCTTATCACCTTTGGATGATAAACGGTGGGCTATTAACCCAATTGAAACATACGCGTATGGAAATTATAAAATAAATATGGAGACTTTGATTTAAATTTAAAAAACTTTTATTAAAATAATGTAATGTTCTCAGAACTCTTTACAAAAATATATTTTAAAATAAGAAGAAAATATGTTATTAAAATTATTAATAAAACACAAATTATTTCACAAATACTTGAACAATTTGTCATCATTATTACATTCATAAAACTTTTCAAAAAATGATTGATAGTTAGGCGTGAATTTGAGAAATACGATACAATAGTAACCACATCTAACTGAAAGATCACCTTGTAGTTTCTTTATATTATATTTCCAACCAAATTTGGAATTCCTCTCCATAAAAGTGATAATTGAGGCTGGTGGGTAACGACCATAAGAATCAAAATAATAGGCTGGTCCATTGACAGGGAAATATATTACAACCCAGTGACTACCAGGCTTCCAGCTTTCATCAAGATTTACAATAAATGATCTTGGTTTAGCTATCAATGTTAGTGGTAAATGATCGATAGGAAAAACACCTCCAAAGTAAATATTCTTCTTCATATATTTGTGAATATCCCAATTTGTTAAAGCCATTACCAATCAATAGATACGTTTCTGTATTTATCAATTTCTATCAAATTATCAAATTGAGCAAAAACAATCATATGAATTGGTGAAGGGGTAGCTTCTTTAAATTTTACTTCAATCTTTATATTCCCTCTTTTCAATAGACTAAGTGTTCCAGTTTCACCACCAAGTGAAACATCCGGAGAGAGATCAAAAGCGTAAAGACAAAATGTATCTTTAAAGTCTTTATATGTTATTGTACACATTGGAACTCCCTCGTGTTGATTGATAAATCTATAGAGTCCAATAAACTCTTTCATATACAAGTTACTATCATAATCAGGATTGTAGTTATTAGTAGGAATTAAGTTCCCATTGACAGCACATGATATTGTTTTAATTCCTTGATTTCCAAATTTAAAGGGACCGTCAGAACTGTTTCCATTGATATTATCATCTTTAACGAAACCAATAATCATTCGTCTAGGTAATATCCCATTGTAAACACTTTCAAAACTAATTGATGAATTGGACTTTGGAATAATGAAACTCTTCATATCATTTCGAGTAACAAAGTATTTGGCCGAAGCCTTTTCAAGAGCTTCCTGAAGTCCAACACTAACATTACTAAATAATTTGACTCGTCGAATAACAATAGCCAACTCTTGAATAGTTAATTTATAATTAATAGCTGATTCTCCAACTCCAGGTGTAGTTTTCAGAAGACCAAATTGTTGATTAGCTCTATTCATTTTGACGAGGATGGGGACACCATTGAGTAAAAGATTATCCTGAGTACACATTGGAATATGTAATCTAAAGTAGAAATCAAAGGACTTTTTTATACGTTCTTTTCTATTATCAGCAGTATCCCAACCTGCCCCAACATCGATTTTTGATGGGAATCCAAAGAGTAAATCTTCAATACAAGCTTGGTAAGGATATAGATTGTTTGATTGACCAATGTTTATAGAACCTAGATAAAAATCAATTTGTTCAAAAAGTGTGGTGGCAAAACCATCACAAATGTTGACCTTTGATACATCAATTTCAGTGTCAGTAGATGTTTTCAAACTTAATCGAATGTAAACCATTGTTTCTGCCAAGTCTGTAAAATCATCAGAGGCTGGAATAGTAATGTCAATATTTTTTGCATTATCCAATGTTGAACTTGGTCTATATTCAACCTCATAATATGATTCAATAGCAGTCTGGGTGGGAGGAATATGAAAGAGTTCAAGCTCACTTTTTGTAGCGGGAACAGACGAGAAATGAAGATAGTCCATTATGTGAAAATATCTTTTCTTGTTCTCTTTTTCTTTTTCTTTACTTTATATAGACCTTTCCCAGATTGATCAATTTTTTGAGAAATTTTCTCTAAAGCTTCTTTAGCAGCGGTTTTAGCACCTTGTTTAGCCCTATCTTTAAACGCTTCTTTTGCGTTTCTTTTAGCTAGAATATCTGAACCAACAGCTACACCCGTACTCAACAAATGTTTTCCTAAGAACTTTAAAACGGGTATCCCAAATCGAGCAAATAGAGAGCCAATACCATATCCTCTTTGATATGGTGAGCCTCTAAATACATTTATATCCGTTATCCCACCACCCGCTTGAGTTGCATAGTAACTTTTAAAGTTACATTCACCCGGACAATATTTTTTACGATTCATGATTTAAATTCTTCATTTTTAGTTGAATGACGCTTTATATAATCGTCTTCGAAAATGTAATGTAACATAAGTTCTTCCCCTAACAAATTTCATTGGGGTTCCCGTCTCGTCAGTCAAAAGTATTGAAATGTTTTTGATGTCTCCATATCGGATTGGAAAATAATATGGATTAGGAAAAACGTGACTAGATATCATTGCGTCATCTCCAGCTCGTAGAGGAATAGCTCGTAAACAATTTGACATTGAGTCGCCGACATGATGTTCTCTAACAATATCAGTATACACAAAAAGGAGATTGATAAGTGAAGGATCAGTTGGTGCATAATCTGAAGTGATTGGGATAAACTTTAAAGCTTCAGTTGCGTATTTAACATGATCAAATCCCAAACATCTAAGAAACTGTGGATCATCAAATATTGGTAAAAACTCAATTTCCTCTTCATCAAACATTCCAGAACCTTCTAGGGAGCCTGGTGATATAGTATATCTATTTCTTATCTTTTCTTTTTCAATCTTGATTGGTTTAAATTTTGGAGAAGTTTTGGATGAAACATTGAAAGAATCTGTTGGATCAGCCAAGTAACTTATATTCATGTCTTTTAGCTTTTTATTTAATCTACTGATAATATCTTCTATTTTTTCATTAATCTTATATTCGAAAGGAATCTTTTTCGTTCTAACTAAACCACCAATATCACGTGTTATTGATATGTGGACTATTTTATTTTGGTCATTTTCAATTGACGTTGGATGAAAAATCTCGATAAGAGCTACTTCCCACTCACCTTCAAGTCTGATTGGCTTATGTAAATCATTAGTAAATGAAGATAAAGTATTGGAAGGATAAGTATTTAAACTAGCGTTTGATACTAGGTCAATTTGAATTGAGTCATTAAAGGAATCCATTTTTTGTATAAATTTATTTATTGATAAAGTCTTTATATTGTTTCAAAGATTAAGAAAGATGGTTTTTAATTGAGGAAGGCTCATTGTTAGTGTCAATAGACAGCTTATTATTTGACGGAACGTTGATTTACTTTTGAACCTCCAGTTGGTTTTTTTACTTTTTTTTCCAACTTGATAAATGTTAAGACTGCGGCCATCTCATTCTTTGGTATTTTAATGGCTCTTCCATCAATGTATTGTATTCTCAATGATACATGATCCAGAAATTGAGTATTGACCCTTTGTCTAATTGGAATGGGAGTAGGAATCCATGTAGAATAGTTATTGAAAATGGCTATGACGTCACCATTATTCTCAGCGTTTGTACAGTCAGTAGTAGCTAAAATTATTCGCTCATTTTCATAATCATCATCATCATCAACACATGGTATGATGATATCACTCAACTCAACTGTCCAATCACCATCAAGTTTGATTGGTCTATTTAAATTGTTTGTAAAGAAACTAGCGTCTCCATCCGAGTCTTCAGAAGAAAGTAGTACCAATTGAAACTTATTTTCTGGATGAAACACCTCTTTTTCTTGGGCGTCCAGGTTTCCTTTTGACTTCGTCTGTTGTTCTTGTTTTGGGGGGACGACCAACTTTTCCTCGCGTTGACTCGGTTGGTCTGAGCTTTGGTGGACGACCAGGCTTTCTTTTAATTTGTTGTTGTTGCTCATTTTTACGTGGTCTACCTGGTTTACGTTTGACATTTGGAGGGCGTCCTCTTTTTTTGATTATTTTAATATCAGTCTCAGGTTTCTTTATATAATCTACTGAACTTAGTTCATCGGGGTAAAATATAGATGTTATATCATTACCTTCAATATCTTGAAGCTTGTATATATACGTCGTGGGAGTTTTTTTACGACTCACTATCCTGAAAATTTCATTTGTCCAATTAGAAGTGGTACCTTTCTCAAAAATTTTCTTCTTTTTCGCTATTCTAACAAATTCCTTATTGATTAATTTGTCTTTTACATTTTTCTCATGTTTTTCTCGTTGGTTTAGAATAATTGAGGCTTGATTATCTTCTTTCACATCATTTGGTGATGATTTGATGATACGATGATAACTTTTATTATATCCATCAACAATTTCTTGTAGATTATCTAAATACCTAAAATTACCTTTAAAATACATGAATCGATTCATTCTACTACGTAAAGTTCTGTTTAACCTTTCAACAACTGCACATTTAACTGCGTCATCTGTGGTTGTGAAAAAGTTTATTTTGAACTCAGTCATTAGATTTTTGAATAAAGAATTTTTAAACTCTTTTCCTTGATCAGTTTGAAGCTTTTTAGGAACTCTTCCCGCTCTAAGAATCTTTCTCATCGTCATTGTAACGGACTGACCACTTTTATCTTTTAACGGTTTAACCCAGGCGTATCGGCTAAATATATCAATAACAACCAAAAGATAACGAACTTGGTCGTTGAATTTAGCGAACCAAGATACATCGAGAAGGTCAGCTTGCCACTGTTCATCGATTTCAATTGTTAGTGTTTTCAATCTCGGAAAGTTTCTTCTAGTTTGTTTAAATAATTGATATGTTTCAGATGATTTAAGCCAATCATTCACTTGTTTTTGAGTAATTTTATTGTTTAATTTTTTTGCTTCAAGGTACAATTGTCTAGGAGAACTAAAACTAGCGGCTTGGCTAGGATTATAATAGATTGAATCTAAAATTTCTTTATTGAGCTCCATCCTTTTCCACTTTGGAATCTAGTTTTTTGTCTTTCTTCAGCTTTATGTAAAAGTTCTTTCAGCGCCTCACTTGGAGTCATTGCTTCTCTACCTTTTGGATTAACAACAACAGCTTCTTCACCAATATTTTGTAAGGCGCGAGCGATAGTTTTATACCCAGAAGGGCCCGCTCCAACATCATCACTTTCTAGATACTGCATTACAGTATTAATATTTGACCCTGGAATTGGTTTTTGACTTGAGTTGATAACCCTTCCTCTTGGGGTGTATTTGTCTTTCAGTTGTTGGAGAATTGGTGGACGTTTCGGAGTTACACCTATCACAGCTGGATCCCATGAAAAATCTGCTGAGTCAAAGTCCTTGTATTCATCAATTGAGTCGTTGGGTGTTATTTGTGTGATTGGTTGTGTAATAAGTGGTGTCATAGATTGTTGTCTATCTAAGTGACGATTGACTTGATTTTCAATCATTTGAGCTGGTAAAGGTCTGTCCAAAATGTATGATATTTTATCTCTTGTTGATGACTTGAGCTTGTTGTACTCATCTTCTGGAATAAGTATCATTTTCGTGTAAGCGTTCATATTTTGTTGGCAATAATAGTTCCAAGTAATGTTATAGCGGGTATTAATAAAGCCGGAAGTGCACCTCCGATTTGATTTATTTTCTTTTTTCTTTTATCGAGATTTACTTGTTTTTGGGCTAAATCTCTAAGAGAGCTCTTGTACTTTGTGAGAATGGCCTTTTCAGTTTCTGAAAGGTGTATTGTACCGTTTAAAATGTTTCGACAAATTTCACTGATTGCGTAAATTATACAAGTTGGTGAGTTTAAAATTAAAGATCGTTGTTCGTTTAATGATTTAGCGTTTGCTATCCTTGAAAGTTCAGGTAAACACCTGATGACACCTTCAATTGTCATATTGATTGAATTTATGGAAGTTGATTTCCTTTATATTAATGAACTTTGATGTATAATATTGTCAGTGATAAATACTCCATTATTGAACCACCATCTATAGATTGGTTGAGGAGTTAATTCGTGGTTAAATTCTGAGAAAAGGTGGTCCAACTTGTATAAATATTCACCTTTAGTTATTAGATTTATTGTTTCTTCATCAAAAGTCAAGATTTGACCATCAAAATCCACAATCAGTTTTTGTTTTTCATCGACAACAATAATGGCTGCTTTTCCAGTTGGTGTGGAAAATGGAGCTAAAGAACTGGGTTCTTTTTTATATTGAATGAAGTAGTCTCTCAAGGCTAAAAAGTCGATCGGGTGAACTTTAATACTTCCACCAGGATGATTTTGGCTTTTTGTTATCAATCGTATTTCAATTTTTATATACCACCTATCTTCTTCTGTTGAAGTGGCTGTTTTGACAAATATTGAAAATTCATCACCATTAGAGGTTGTAAATTTCTCAACAGGTATATTTGTAGTCCCCAAATCTTTACGGTCAGTAATTTTATCATTCCATATAGTAACATTCTCTTTATGAACACCTCTGAAAGGGTGGTTACACTTTCGTAAGGCTTTCATGAATTTATCATCAATGTCTCTGCTCATGACAACGGACTGTAAATCAGCCGTCCAAATATAATTGATATTTTTGTGTGAGAATGATA
This sequence comes from Panonychus citri, assembly GCF_014898815.1. NCBI lineage: Eukaryota > Metazoa > Arthropoda > Arachnida > Trombidiformes > Tetranychidae > Panonychus > Panonychus citri. The sequence goes on along the minus strand of NW_026515543.1, from coordinate 1,286,000 downwards.
ATATACCATTTCTACGAAATTGATGTTCGATGTCGTCTCCAATCTTTTCTTGATAATGATCTAGAAGAAACGTTCGGACTTTATTAAACACTTTGAATGGGATTTTTTGTGAAACTTTTGAATTGTGAGGTGATTGAGGAGTTTCAGTCGAATAAGTTTCTATCACGACTTGGAAGTTCCATTTCTCTCCTGCTTTGATTTTACCAACAAGATGAATTTTATATTCAATTTTATTCAATATTTTCGAATAGTTTGAAAGATAGACTTCCATCTTGATGATTTATTGTAATGTTGTTAAGGTTGATGACTTTATATAAGGTAAACATCAATAGGTGAGGACCAAATATTTGATAACAATCTCAACTGTTCAATTGTATCAGGTTTACAGTCAATAAATAAGTATGAGTAGGGCTTTTCTGTCACTTTTTCAAACACTTGAACAAATGATTTAACTTTGTTGGGAAACATCTGACGGGCTAGATGTTGAATAACTGTTTTATCACGTGGGTTCTTAAACATGACTATATAATGAGCGTTCAAGGTTATTGTTCTCATCTCTTTACCTTTATTGAAAAAGTTTTGGACAAGAAGAATAACTGATATGTTTTGATGATGAGATCCTTTGGTGAAAAGTTGACTGATTAATTGACTTTTCGATGATTCGTCCATTAAATCGTCTATTATCACCCAAATTGGATTATTATCGGGGTTGAGGTTTTCTAAAAGGTTATCTTGTAAGCCTTTAATGAACGTTACCCCAATTATACTAGCGAATGAGGGTTGATATTCTCCATATAAGTAATAAATATGTTGTGGTGATGGATGAGATGCAAATAAAGCGTTTTTGATAAGTTGTTGTACCCAAAATGTTTTACCACAACCAGTTGGTCCACTGACCACCATGGTAAAAGGGTGTTTTAAATAAACAGAATACATTATATGTTAATGATTCAAACATCCAATCCTTTATATAATAGAAAAGGAAATGATGGGATAAATATATATAATGAATTTATAACTTTTGACATGGGTTTGTGACCTTTAACTAAATAGAAAAGAGAAAAAAGAAAGAGAAAAAGAAAGAGAAAAAAGAAAGGGAAAAAAGAAAGAGGTAAAAGTGGTAGAAATTCTCGTTTAAAAAGAAAGAGAAAAGAAAGAGGAAAAAAGGGGGCCAGAGAAGACTTTTTATAACTACTATCATTGTTAGTGTAATTAGTTGTTACATTGTGACGAAAAATATTATATTTAAATATGCGATTGAAAATTATCACGGAAATAATTAAGATTTAGTAGTATTGTTAGTGTATCAAAAGAGAAGAGGTTTATTTGAGTTAATTGTTAATGATAGGATTTGGAGGGAATCAAGTTAATGATGGTTTGATTTTAAATCTTTTTCTCTTGATTGTTTGGACAATCAATTGACTTTGCTTTTATCCGTTGGATTGTTTTGGTCCGATTGATCTTTCATCTGATATTTGAATCATAGAAAGAATTTTTGATTCTTCAAGATAATTTAGATCAATAATGATCGTCTTTTTCTTGCTCCTTCGAATTGATTGAAAAGTTCTACCATAGCGGTTATTGTAGTTCGATGGTGAATAGTGACACCAGCGGCAGCGGCATCTTTTCCTATTTCGAACAGTTTATCCCAGATTGATTTGTCCAAGAACTCGTGACAATGGTCAAGAGTTTTATACTTTCCACAAGCATAATCAATCGCCTCGGTGGCCTAAAGAAACAGAGAGAGAGAGAGAGAGAGAGAGAGAGAGAGAGAGAGAGAGAGAGAGAGAGAGAGAGAGAGAGAGAGGGGGAGATTAGATTTCTATTTAAATTGTTTCATAGCGAATTTGATTGGTAATTACCGTCGATTCGATAACTTCGTCAATATATTCCTTTGTCCCCGATCCGGTGATTGGATGACAAACCTCTTCGATTTTTTCACTGAAACATTGATGAGCCTGATGGAAGGCACAACAAGACGCTACCGTTTGTTCAGGTTTGGCCACATTACCAGTGATCCATTCAAGTTGACCGATAAAATTGGTCTTGCAGCTAATTATTGGACCAAGTTTGTCTCTATGTCTAAGACATTCAACATGTTTCAAAAATTCTGGTACATTAACAGGTAAAGTAATGATTGATTGGAATAAAGAGAAAAGAGAAAAAAATAAAAAGAAAAAAGTTATTAAAATCGATCAGTTAATTGAGCTTTTGTATATAAGTTTCTTTGCCTTAGATCATAATACATAATAATAATTGATCGTCATCAGAAAGATTCATGAACCTAATTGTGATGTAAAGAAGAAAAATAATCCAACTAGAGTAATATGCATACTAGAGAAACAAAATCACTATTGATTAATTGGCTAATATAACCTTGGAAACTTATTCAAACATGTAATACAATTTAGTGATTGGAAAGTCTTTCATGATAGTTTTTTACCCTCTGTTCATGTATCATGGTCAACAGCATGTGATTAATCAGATGAAAATGCTTCTAATTGTCTTACCTGCTCGATGTTCCGGTTGTTCACATCGGTGTTTGAATATCTTTTTCAAATCATGGCCGAACATCCCGAATAGTGTTTTGGGAAAAGGTTTGAGACACTTTTTGTTAAAATCGCGAATACAATCAAGATTGGAAAACATTTTTCTATCGAGGGAAAGTAAAATAATTAGAAATCGAAACAATATCAAAGTAGTTGATTAGTATCATACCCACAATGATCAATCATTTCAGCATCATTAGTTGGAATTGGAATCTCAGAATCTTCCAATAGAGCCAAATGCATACCACAAGATTCAAGCATTTCTTCAGCTTTGGTACAATCAGGATCTGCAGAGATTGTCACGAAACCTATGGACACAATTGACGAGAAATTAAAATTCTGTTAGTTAATTTGATTGGAAACTTACCTAAAGAAATCAGGAAAATAGTGGAGATTAACTTGATCATGGTTAATAACAAAGGTCTGAATCACATACATAAACTAAGCCGAAACGTTATCCACAAGCCAAAAGTAGTCAATGTAATGAAATTATCATTTGAGTGACAATTTATATACAGTTTTTTCTCTCATATTTTTCACATCTTAATGATGTTTTAATATTATGTTAGCAAGGCGTTAATTATGACTCGTATGATTAGATTGATTAAATCAAATGAGTAACTGGTGAGTTTCAATGGGTTTTATTGGAGACAATGGAACATCAGCCAAATGGAAAATGATGAAACAAATGAGAATCCATGGGGTTTACCTTCATATTGGAAACGTTTAAAACAATAATTATGAAAGTACCAATTATCTAATAGAATAGTTAACAAATATTCTTTAACGATTGGAAAAAGAGAATAGGAATCAAGAGATGTTTAAGATAATTTTCTTTACCTTTTTGGGAATTATAATGGAGAGAAAATTACAATACTGATCAATGAATAACCTTGTCCTTCCTTTGAGCAGGGAAAATAGCAGAGTTATTGCTTCCAAGCCAACAATTATCATTGATTACCTGTAATAATTAAGAAAAAAAGATAAATAAAATTTATAGAAAAATTTTCACCAATTTCATATGTCAACATCTTAATTAAGATACAAGGAAACACTTTGCTTCATTGGAGCAATTCATTTGTCCATCATTGCAGATAAACACAACAATTTGGACAATAGGTTAATTACCATAACACACAATTAATTAACCATTTGAGTGAAGATAATTATTAATGTGAAGCAATCAACATAAAAAAGCCAATTACATTATTGTATAGGCTTACAGTTACAGAGATTAAAACACAAATTATGCAACTCAAACAATTAGTAGAACAATTAACTCACCTTTAGAATCATAAAACCACCAGAAAATTAACTCAACACAATTGCACAAGTTAATCACAAAAAAACAATAACAATCAAACAAAATTGAAGACTAACAATTAAATCATAGTTAATCAAAATCTCCGAGAGTCTCAACCAAACAATGACCCACCTAAAGGGTTAAATGTTTTCCTTGGTTTTCCAATTTTTCTAAACTAATTCACTAAAAACAATCTCAATCAGAGAAACACTAAAATCACAATCAATAAAAGCAATTAACTAAATAAAAAGATTAATTCGATTAAATAAAGACAATTAATTTCTTAGAATTTCAATTGAATCGAAAAAAAAATTCTATCAACAGTTCGCAATGAGAATACGGTCCCTAACGCGAAAACATGTGAGTTTGTGTTCACACGTTGGGAGTTTAAATTAATTTCTGTTTGATTTTGATTGTGACTTTTGTCGATTTATTATTTTAATTGTTCCTTTTCTTTTCTTCTCTTGTGATATCTGATTTATTGAACTGTTAACATGGAAGATGTTGACTTTCCTCGTGGTAAATATCCAACATTTAAAGATTCTTTGGCAAAAAAGGTTTCAAAAAGAGCAGCCGAAGATGAATTATTTTCTACCAGAATATTATCTAAAGATGGCGATGATGATGGTGATTTAATTAAATCAAGTAAAAAGAAAAAAGGATCAAAGAGTAAAAAGTCAACCTCAGATGAGATTGAAACTACACCAGGATTACCCACATTTACCGAGAAGATAATAATCTATCGATTAAAAGTTACCAATGTTGCCATTGGTAGTATAATTTTAGGTTGTGTTACCGAGATTAAAGATTTTGAAATGAGTATCCAATTGCCTGGAGCTGTTATGGTTAAAGTTACACTTTCCAATATATCGGAACCTTATAATAAATCATTGGCTGCTTATGCAACTGATCCAGTTAAAAATCCACCTCCACCCAAGCCTAAATCAATGTTTTCTACAGGTGATTTACTTCCAGTTAAAATATTGGATAAAATTTCAGAAAATTTACAATTTGATAATCATTCAATGTCTTTAACCGATATAACCGCTTCAATTAATCCAAATCATATTTACAGTGATGTAAATACAAACTTATTTATTAAGAATTGCCTCCATTCAAGTATATCAGCTGCAGTAGTTGAAATTGAAGATAATGGTTATCTCATGGATATTGGCAAGGAAAATATTCACGGTAAATATTACAAATATACATATTAATATTATATAATTATAATATTATTAATTTTCCTTTTGATATGATTAAATTTTCTAATGATTTTCATCCTTGTTACCATTTGGTAATTTTATTAGGTTTCTTGGGTTTCGATGAGGCCAAACCTTTCCTTGAATCGCATTCGATTGAGAAACTTCAGATTGGCCAAGTATTAATGTGCAATATAATTTCAGCTTCACCAAGAGTAGTCAAATTAACTACACAAAACATTAATTCTAGACCAAAAATAGACGATGAATCAATTTTCCCCGCTTCATGTTTACTTCCCGGTTTACAAGTGACTTGTAAAATATTGGGAATCAGTGATAAAGGATTAGAAGTGGTCATTTATGGTCAACATCGTGGATTTGTCCATCGAGATCATTTAAAAACAATTTGGGATTTACCTCGTGATGATTACACAATTGGAAGTGAAATAAATGGGATAATCCTTTTCGTTAATCCAATAAACAAAGTTTCATCAATTAGTTTACGTTCACCAAGTATCATGAATTCATTGAAAAAAACATGGTCTTCAATGAAGATTGGTCAGCTGATTGAAGAAGCTCAAATTGTTGGTAGAGATGGAGCTGATGCTTTTATCTTTAAATTTCCCAATGGTTTTAAAGGAATCGCTCCAAAAGGTGAACTATCAGATGATTATGTTGACTCGGAAGAGTTTTCCATTATGGAAGGTCAACTGCCGATTGGTTCAACTCACAAATGTCGAATCAAATCATTCTCATACCTTGATGGCTATGCAAAGGTTACCCTTAAACCTTCACTATTAAGTGAAGAGCTTCTTTCCGTGGATAATTTATCAATTGGTCAAGTAATCGAAGGTCGAGTTAAAAAGTTAAACGCCAAAGGATTAATTTTAAACATTGGTTTCGCTCTTAAAGCAATTTGTCCACCATTTCACTATAAAGACTCCGCTAAACCTAAAGATTATCAAGCTGGAAGTAAAATTACATGTCGAATAATTCGCCTTGATACTTCATCGTTAGTACCAAAGATCGCTGTTACCTGTCGAAAAGAATTGATCAGAGAGACTAATATTATCGATGATATTGATAAAGCCCAAATTGGTACATTTACCCGAGGAGTTGTTTCTCTCATAAAGCCAAACGGTTTATTAGTTGAATTTTTTAATCATCTTCGTGGTTGGTTATCTGCTACTCGATTAGCCCAAGAAGGTCAACAATATATACCCTCAAACTATTTTGTAGGTCAAATATTACCCGTTTACGTTAAAAGTCGCGATTTAACCACCAAACAAATTCACGTCAGTTTAACCTACAATGAGGATGAAGATGACAATCAATCCGATTCAATAGCTTTAGGAACAATTTTAACCAATTTAACTGTTAAAGAAAAAGACGACAATGGATTTGTATTGGTTAACAGTGAGGATGAAAAATTTTACCTACCCAAAGATCAATTAACCGATTTTCCTGCTCTCATTGATAAAATTTACCAAGTTATCGACGAGACTGATACAATTGACGAAGTTGTCGTTTTCAACAATACTCCATCAACGCCCGTTGTTAGCCGTCGATGGATTTTCATTCATGCCGCTAAAATAGACAATCCAGTTTTTAAACCTGATTCACTTATACCTGATTTAATTGTTCCAGCGGTTATTGTTAACTTTAAATGTTATGGTATTATGGTTGAATGTCCTGGTGGACTGATTGGTTTGGTACCAAATACTCAAATAAGCGATCCACCGGTAGATCCTTTTGAGTTTAAAATCCCTAAAGGTCAAACAATTTTGGTTCACATTAATGAAGTTAAAAATGAGGAAGATAAACCAAGACGATTAAATTGTTCAACTCTAATTGCTAAATGTAAATCAACCGATTTTACACCAGATACAGTGTTAACAAGTTACTTATCTGATTATTATTTGGTTTCATCTAAATTAAATGTAATTGAAAACACTTCTGAAACCCGAACCCTGTCAATGGTTAAACCTGGAGATGTATTATCATATAAAGTGGTTGAGGCCGTTGAGAAGCAAATTTTGGTCGCTTGTTCCGTTCCAGATCGTAAGAAACCCGTTGCTGGAATTATTATCTCATCTAATATTGGTGGTAAAGAATTGGGTAAAATTGGTTACACTGGTGAAGCTGCTGTTCTTTACATTGATATTGAGAAAAAATTGATCCATTTAACTGCTAATCAAGATATTGTTAAAAGTGCTAAATCAGCGATCAAAGCCAATTCTTATGAAAAAATGTTACCTGGACAAAATTTAATTGGTCTTCTTCAATTAACTACCGATAAATATTATATCATCTCATTGAAAGGACATGCAATTGGTGCTCTTGCTTATATACCTCGATATTATCACTTGAATCAACTTAATCCTGATAAAAGTTTACTTAAGGATGGACAGAAATTATACTTTTGTGCCAAAATAAATCAACTTTTAACCAATGGAATGAGATTGATCATTGGATCTAAAACTTTGAAAAAACCGACCGCCGTGGCAATTAAAGAAGCTCAAGCAGCTCAAGCCAAAATTGAGAAAAAGAAAATGAAACGATTGGCTCGAATTAAAGCTAATGAGAAGAAGAGGCGAAAATCTGGAACCGAAGATGATAAAGAGAATGGAGATGAAGATCATGAGAATAATGAAGATGAACACGATTCAGGGGAAGAAGAAAATTCTAATGATGATGATGATGATGAGGATGAAACAAATATTAAATTTTTCGTTGATACAAAAGGAAATATAAAGAAAAATCAACGATCTCGTAAACTGTCAAAAAACGAAGACGATGAAACATCTTCAATTGATTCAGATGGAAATGTTAACGATACTGATAAATCGTCTAAAGAAAAGAAAAGAAAACGAAAAGTATCAGAAAATCAAGAGGCCACGAAAGATGCAAAAAAGAAACATTTTCGTAAAATTCAATCGCTTTTGAGTACTCGAGTTAAATCAGCTGTTACCGATGAAAACGAAGTCTTTTTCTGGGACACAACGGGAGATCCTAAACTGGCCAATAAAGGAGAAAATGACGAAACCGAGGCCACAATAACTCTACCGTCCATTTATCAAGGTGAAATTGATGATAAAGAGAGCGGACCATTAACCAAGGAAGAATTTGAAAAGTTAATTGTTGAATCTCCAAACGATATTGATCGTTGGTGTCGATTTATTAATTTTTATCTTGGTCAAGCTGAGATTACCAAAGCCAAAGAGTTATGTGAACGAGCACTGGAAACGATTGATCATAAATTTGAACATGCAAAATTAAGGATTTGGTTTCTTAAATTAAAGATTGAATACAAATATGGATCACCGGAAACTCTAAGTGAATTAATTACCAAAGCTTTATGTGCTAATGATGAATTGAAAGTTTACTCTCATTTGATTGCTCTTTATGAAGAAGATGGTAAAACTGAATTAGCTGAGCAAACATTCAGAGAAGCGACGAAAAAACATCCATTGGTAAGTTAATTAATCTTTGATAATGATTTAAAATATTTCTATGATTGTGTCTAATTGTTTTCTCTCTCCCTCTCCCAACTGTTTAATCACAGAATAAATCACTTTGGGTTGATTTTGGTAGATTTTATCTGAAACATGACCGAGTCACTTCATTCAGAGATCTGGTCCAACGAGCAATCAATTACTTGGAAAAGAAGGAGCAATTAGATTTGATTATCAAATTTGCTCAACTTGAATGTCAATCGGGTGAAATTGAAAAAGCCAAGACAATGTTTGAAGCAGCATTGGTTAACTTTCCTAAACGAACGGATATTTGGTCAATTTATATCGATATGATGATCAAATATGGCCTAAAGGAAGGAGATGAAGGAATAATTAAAAGAAACGCAATTGAATCAATAAGATTACTTTTCGATAGAGCGACAGCAATTAAGATAAAGGAGAAAAAGATTCGTTTCCTTTTTAACAAATACATTGAATTTGAAAGACAATATGGAGATGAAGAAAAAATCGCAGCAATTAACAAGAAAATGTCCGAATATGTGGAAGCGAATGATTTAATCATATAAATTGTTTGATCTTCAGTTAATCATCATGTAAATAAAAAAAGTATTTTCTTTTCCTCTCTAATTCAAAGTTGTTTTTTCTATTAATTTATTAAACACACTGTACACATATAGGAAAGAGGAAAACAGTTTCTACAAAAGAAATAGGTTATTCTAATTGTACCATAATTATCTTAATTGTAAACAGAAAAATTTACGAATCCAATTGTGAGCCTTGGTTTTTGTTGTTATTTCTCTGTGATTCCCTAGGAGCGGAAATTGATTTCTCATCGGGTCTCAATTGTTTAGCTAAATCGTATTGTTTCATGTATTTAATTATCTGCTCAGCAAAGTGTCGATTCTGAAGATAACGACGACGTTGACCCAAAGTTAACGGCGCTGCTCCCCGTCCATCCATGAAACTGAACTCAGGCCCATCGAAAAGGACTGAATCTCCTCGACGAGGAGGTTTACCTTCAATTAGACGTTTCTTGTTGATTGAGTTAATTGTTCGCACCGAATTAAAGTTAACAACACAATCGGAGGGAGAACGAGTCAAAATTGCAAATGAACGATTAATCAACATGATTAGTTAATTGTGAGAGAAACAAATCAACAGATTAGGAAAACAACCAAATTAAAAAAAGAAAAAATTTTTCCAACACATGTGATATCCGATTGGAGACTCGATACTTGGAAATGGATTCGATATCGGGATCGGTTTGAAAACGAAAATAAAAAAAAAATTTAATCGAAATTAAATTTTGATCTAAATAAAAGAGCGAAAGAGACAAGATGTTCAAAACTAATCATTTACAATTAGTAAATTATATTTCATGGAGATTGGAAGTTGGCCTTGTGAAAATAAACACTAGGAAAGAAAAAAATTTGATTCGCTTTTTAATCATAAAGTTAATGACATGATCACAATCAACGAAATTGTATCAACAACGATTCATTGAAATTCATATCTAAATCAGAGAGAAAGTAATTCTTTTATCTCTCTCCAATTCAGTATGTTTCAACTTGAATACCCTGAGGGAATGTCATGAGTTAATCGTTAACATGATATCCTCTTCAGACAATCAATTTTCAGTTTAATTATCATGAAGATGAATCAATGATCAGAATACAAAATTAAAATTCACATTTGATGATAATAAGTATCTCTTTGATTGTTGATTTTATCATGTTAAGTGTTTAGGATTATCTAGATAACCCTTTTAATTATCCTCCATTGATCGCAATTTAGATGAAACAATTTAATTGAAATTAATCACTCGTTAGTAAACTCAACATATTGAAGATGATGATGATGATTAATTATAATCAGATTTTAATGGTAACAATAAAGTTTTACACGATGAGAATGATTAATTAATCACTTTGAACCAACAAGAATCTCAACAATTAACAATCAATAAAACTCAGACATACATAAATCATTATAAACTGATCACAATTAACGGTTAACAATTTGACTTAAATTGTTTGTCTAAGGAAATTAAATTTACTCTTAATCATATCAAACCTTTTTTGTTTTCATTGTCATGGTTAATTAAACGTTGATGCTAATAATTTAATCAATTACACTTGAGTTGATTGTAACTGATTAGTCTAATTATTGATTAACTGTTAACCTCAACCTTTACAATCAATAATAATTAATTAATTGTCAACCAAAACATAAGTAAAGTTTATTGATCTTATTTATCAATTAAATGCTAATCATTTCATTCATTTTATTATTAATCTTTCATCATGATTATGCTGTGTGATATTAAATTGTTGATTATACTAATCATGTTAATGGTCAATTGTCATTCAAAATTATTAATATCAATGTTAATCAAGATTAATTTGATCTAACTATCAATGATCCTTAATCATATCATCATTTAAGCTGATTGTTGGCTTATATTAACAATCAACTCTTTTACAATTGAAAATGAGAATCAACTGATTGTGAATCAAGTTAAATTAAATAGATGATGATGACAAGGAAGATGAGAGAGAAAGGGCGAGAGAGAGAGAAAGAGAGAGAGTAAAAATATTCTAAGAGTTGTGAGCATGAGCTTCGAGTTTGAACATTTTTCCTCTCGATTTTTCCTCTCGACTTTTATCATTATCATTCTCATAGAGAAAAAGTTCACTTGGTCTTCATCAGTTTTCATCTTCAATGTTATCATCCTATTATCTTTCAATTGTCTTCCAATTATAATCATCATCACCATCGAATCGTTAACAGTGTAACAATTACAATCAATTAAAAAACAATTAAAACATTTCAATCAGTTAATAGCCAATAAAGTTTGTCCGTTTCTTTGTTTATCCAATTTAATATTTCAAGTGATTCCAATTTTCGGCCACAATTAACTTTTAATTGTTTGTGTATTTTAATTAAGTTTCAATGGTTCAATCATATGAATCAGAGCAAAAAATCTTAATAATTAAACTGTAGAATTTGAACAATTAAACTAATCATAGTTTCTAATCACCTAAAAATACATATTTCATTTAATCGAAAGTTTCGAAAACAATTAACTAAATCCTACAATTGTCCAAATGGATTTAACTTCATTAAACACAATTAACGGAAGTGATTCAATCGGTTTGAATTTCCATGATCTTGAACCTCCAGCAGGTAAGAAACAAACTCATCAAGTTAATTGTTTCAACAATCAAATCACTTTCAATAAGTAAACAATATATACTAACTAAAACAACAATTAAATTTCATTGAATGTTCAAAAAGTTGATCATCACCACCAAATAATTACAATCACCCAAAGCAAACCTGATTGATCAAAATGATTTATTATCCCAAAATTCAAACTTATGATAAATTATCATCACAATCAAGTAAATCAATGAACAAAAAACCCATTTGATTGAGTTTAAATTGATCTGTCAATGGCAGATATCATTAGATTTTTTTTTTCAAGCTCAACTTTTTTATGCTCCTCAAAACTGGACAGTGTCCAGTTTGATTTGAGGTTCAATGCTCATGGTATGACATATTCAGATGATGATTATCTTGACCATTATCACTATTAACAAGATTTAGATTCACGTTTTTTTTTTACATTCACCCTTTGAACAGACCTGAACACAATTTGACCATCACAGGTTATGGTCAGTTTATCATTCACATGGTAAATAAAAGAGACTGAAACTAATCAATTAATAGATGATTATTCAACCACTAACTGTGTATTAGAACGAGATTTTCAAACAATTAACTTTGACTGGAAAACTTAATACATTGTGATGGTTGTTGAATCAAATTGAATTTCATATATATAACTTACTTAGATTACTGTTTATTTAATGTCAACAATTAACATTCTAGTTTGACAGTTTACTTTTCTAGTTTAATTTGAATTTGACAATCAATATACAATTAACTGTATATTTGGACATTTAAAAGTAAAAATAGATTATATGTCAACAACAATGTGATTCAAATTGTAACAATTAACTTTATTATCTGTTTACCATGATTTGAATCGCAAAAAAAGTAAGTAATTTATAATCAAGCAAATTGTAAACAATAGACACTTAATTTAACAGGTAATTACAATTAACCAATAGATTGTAATATAAAACAATAACATTATCATCATAGTGATTAAATCACTGGATTAACATATTATCTCAATATGTTACATTGATGTTCATTTGATTGTTAATCAGAGCTGTTAATTGTTTGATGGATTCAATCTCAGGTTTCATTAGAAATACATGATAAATCAATTAAAGGTAGACAATTAATTTAGGCCAAGAATTTAATTATCACCAACTGGTTTGTACTAATATAATATTAATTATCATCTAGGAAACAAAAGCTAATTATAAATTAATCAATTGATTGATAAACAACAAACTACAACCTGTTAGTTAAGTGTAATCATTAAGCTTATTAACTGTTAAATTGCTGCAATCAAAGTTAATATTTGCTTAAGACATTGGTTTGGGCATTAATGATCATCAATAGGAACCGGATTAAGTTCAAGTAGTTTATATAAATCAGTTTGTAATCATCGAAATAGTTGGAATGAAAAAAAAAGTTTTCCTCGAATCTGAAAGTTCTGAACCTCGAGTTCTAAGAAAATGAGAAAGAAAGAGAAAAGTTTTAAGTCTTAAAGCTGTTGAAGATAAATAGTTGATTCTAATTGAGAAGAGTAAATAACATAAGTATTATTATTAGTAATTAGTAACAATTAACTCAAACCAGTTTAGGGCTTAAAGGTAAATCGAAAGGTAATCAGTTAATTGTTTTCCATTATTTTCAATCATAATAATAATTGAGAATCGACGGAAACAAATCAAATTGATGAATGATCTAAGCCTACACATTAGATTAAATCTGATAATCTATTGAACAATCGTAAGTATTTTCATTGGAATCACAATCATGATAATAAATAATGAAATCATGATGATAACTGGTGGTAACTGACAATCAAATGATAAATTGTTTCTGACAGATACAAAGAGCAATGGATTTGATAAGATGAATATAATTCCGGTGTAAATGAAAATATTAATAATATAATATTGAAAAAAATGATAAGATAAAAAAATTCCTCCCACAGTTCTGCATTTAATTTATCATATTCAATAAGCATCACCCTGGCCATGAGATTTATGATGATGATAAGGGATAAAATAAAAAGAGATAATGAAACTTATCATAATAATAATACTATTTGATATTACAGTCGAATCAGAATGAATTCATATACCTTTAAGAAAGAATTAATGTTTCCAAAGAAAGAAAAAAAGACTAATCCTTTAGGAGGTGATTAAGATAATCTCCTTTCAAATTGAATTCATTTAGTAGAAGAAAGAAAAAATTTATTAGAAGTTTCAATTAATTTTCGATTCTAATCTTTTGTAGACTTTTAGATACATATTTTCTCATGTTTTTCCAATAATTAGCGCAATCTTCAGGTGAGATAACCTGTGAAGCATTTTCAATAGCATGGAAAACTTCATCAGTTGTTTTTGGTGATAACCTTTTTATATAAAATTTCAACTGATTAAATAAATTTTCAATAGGATTCAGAAACGGTGAATATGGAGGAAGAAAAAGTAATTCATGTCCTTTCTCATTGATTATTTGTTCAACATCATTGTTGTGATGAAATCGGACATTGTCCATGATTAAATAGTGTTTTTTAATTGATCCGTTTGGTATTAGATTCAAAAATTGTTTGATGAAATCGATGAAGTCGATCGAGTTGTAGGCGTTTTGTTGAGCTTGATAAAATTCGAGTCCTTGCGAAGACATTGCAGCACAAACAGAAAAGTTTTTTCCTCGAATTGCTCTAACATCTAAATTAGCTCGTTGTCCAATTTTAGCTCGTCCATAATTGTAACGACAATGCAATGCAACTCCAGTTTCGTCAATGAATATCGTTGATGTTTGGTCAACTTTCTCCATGAAAGTTTGAGCATATTTAAATCGAATTTCGATTGTTTGTTCATTGTTTCTTCGAACTGGAACTGGTGAAACTCGTTTATACGAATAGTGAAGATCGTCCAAATAATTGAAAATTGTAGTTGGTGAAACTTTTATATTGAATTTATCCTCAACTCGATTAGCTAAATCTTCTAATGTTAGCTGACAGTTTTCGTCCACCCAAGATTTCAATTCACTTCGTTGTTCCATTGTTAATTTACACTTGCGATGACCTCTTTCTCTTGGCTTATTACCGAACTTTTTAAATGTTGAGATAGCACTTTGAACTGAAGGTAATTTTAAACTAAGGGTTTCACTTATATATTTAACTCTTTTACCTTCGTTATGAAGTCGAATGATAATTTCTCTCATTTCTTCAGTAATTTTAGTATATTTCCCTCTTTGTTGGGACATTTCGAAATTGTACACGAAAAAAGAACTACTTGTTGTCGACAGAACAAAACATCAATTGAAACTTCTAATAAATTTTTTCTTTCTTCTACTAAATGAATTCAATTTGAAAGGAGATTATCTTAATCACCTCCTAAAGGATTAGTCTTTTTTTCTTTCTTTGGAAACATTAATTCTTTCTTAAAGGTATATGAATTCATTCTGATTCGACTGTATTGAAAATTCTGAGACTTTTGAGTAAAATGTTATTGAAAATGTTTTCTCATAAGTTAATATTTCATGACTTTCGGATATTTTATTCATCCCTATCATGGTAAATGATAATATCCTCTTGATCTTGGAAATTATTTCTTTGTATTTTTCTTAATCTAAACTAACTTTGTTAGAAAATCTTATAATATGTATCGGAATGATTTCGATTTGTTGATAAAATCAAATTTTTACTGAGGAAAAAGTTCTGATTTCTTAAATTTGATGAGAATACTTTTAGTGATACACTTTACCAAAATGTCCTAAATTTGAACCGAATTCAATTCTCGTGATGATCCTGTGGGTGATTATCTTTGTGATGATGTTCATGGTGAGACTCGAAAAGATGAGGAAAAAAGTAGAGAGAGAGAGAGAGAGATGAAGTGCTAAGCTAGAATTGTTATTATTAATAGAATAGAAAGAGTATACATGATAGAATAAAAGTTATTCGAAAAAATTCGATAAACATTTTATTCTATTCTGTTCTTTCTTTTTTTGGACATTTTCTTGTCTCTTTTTCTTTTTTTTTGTCCAAAGATAAGAAATATCAAGTTCTCATTCGAAAGAATCAGAATCACCATGATAGAAATTATAATAATAATGATACAGTCTCACAGAATTATGAGAGTGACATTAATCATCTTGTAGACAGAGACAGAGAGAGAATATGAATGTAAAAAGGAAAACGGAAGAGGAAGTGGGAGGAGATCGTCAGTGGTTTAGAATCATAATCATCATCATGTGAATCGTTGAATATCTGATAAGATGAATGATTGGAAACATCATGAAATTTTGATAAAAGACTTCAGATTCCAAGTTGTCTATCAATTCATTCAATTGAAAAAAAATATGAGAGAGAAAAAAGTAAAATAATGATAAATCTCAACTTACTGATCATGACAATCATCACCATTCATCAAATGAATGATTAACTGAACTTGGGTTGATACATTTTCTTATTCTGATAATGAGGTTAATCATCTGTAAATAGATTGAAATTTTCAGAAAATCAATTGTTGAATCATCATGAACATTGTGAACAAATTCAATTGAGCTTAAAATTCAGGTTACAAATTTTAAAAGGATTTGTCTATCATATGATTATCCTCATCAACGTTTTTACCATCAGCTGATTTTATTGTTATTCTAAGTAAATCAAATCAATCACTGATGATTCAAGAATTTATTATTAATTCAAGCAAATTGTTCATCATGATACACAAATGGATTGATATGATTTAAGTTCTGGTTTAATTTCAAATCTCGAAAATTCAATCTCATTTTTTTCCTTCTATTCTTTTCCTTTTACCTGGCAAATGGATTTCACTTTCTACCATTGATATTATAATAATAAGCTGAATAAATCGTAAGCCCAGAAACAGAATTGAAATCAAGTTATCGAGTACAGAGGGAGAACCATGATAATAGAAGAGAAAATTTCCCGGGAACAGATTATTCTACAATTCTGGTGACGATAACTGTTCGTTCAGAGCTACAGGATAAACTGAACTAATCTAACTGAGTAGAAAGGGTGATATCATAAGAAAAATTAGATTCTCATGAAATTCTGGGGAAAATACTCTTTCGATTTCGATAAGGTGTTTAAACTCTTGATGATTTTCCAATCACCAGTAAAAGAAAGAAATACATTCGAAACAATTTAAATTGCGAAATTTGATTGATGTATTACTCATTCATTCAGAATAATTTTGAAACTAATGAAATCATATGTAACCATGGTGCTTGAAAAATCTCATGAAATTTTTATTATCGTCACTGAGAAAAATATTGAAGGAAAATTGGACAAAACTTTTAGTCTGGAAACTTCTCCTTATTTACATGAAATATCCTGAGAATTGGATGAGTATTCAGAAAGCTTCATGCTTACTGATTCCATTTTGGAATTTATGAAATTTTTGAAAGTAATAATTTACCATCTAATTAAATTCATGGTGATGAGTGAGATTCTCAAGATAACCTGAGTTTTAATGGGAAAAAAAGTATCCAGTCTAAAACTGTTAATTTAATAATAATTTTCTAAAGAAAATTCAAATTAGCTGAATGACAATAATCTAATAGCAATTAAGAGCAATCATGAGCCAACCCGAGCTTTTTTCATGAGGAAAGAAAGAGAGAGAAAAAAATTCCAATGAGAATTATTTAAATTCTCATTATTTTCCATGATAAGTGTTTTATTTGCTTTTTTGTTCTGAGTTGAACAATAAAGAATAGAATTTTTTTTCGTCATCTAATCATAACCACCGTGTTCATTTATCATTTATCATTACCACGATAACCATCATCATGATGTTAGATTTAACTCATCTCTCTCTCTCTCTCTCTCTCTCTCTCTCTCTCTCTCTTTCAGGATACAAATTCTAATATAAGCCATAGAAAATGATTCTGACAAAGTTCATGATTCAGGGTGAAACTCATTGGATTTAATATCTAGATAAATGATAATTTAAGGGTTGGAATGAAAATATTTATTTTTTATTCAATCATAAATTAACATTAATTAACTTTCCTTTTCTTTTAATGAGTTAGATCACATGAGAATCATCAGATTACTCAGGATTGTGTTGAAAAAGATGATAATATTTTTCATTACTGATGATATTCTTGGTTTCAAATTTACACCCTAAACATGATAACCGTGGACATTATTGAATTTAATCAACCAAAATGAACAGAATCATATAATTGATCATAATACTTATGATGAAAGTTTTACTCCCAGTTAATTCATTTGATAATAATACCTTTTGAAAAGGGAGCCGAGTGTATAATTTCATGGGAGGAAAGAGATGGAGAGAAACTTTTCCTTCATGAGAAGATGAAAATTATGATGATGAAAGTTTGAATAGTGATCCAGTTTCAAAGTAACGAAACAAAATTGGTAAAGACAAGGGATAATCTTCATCATCATGATCATGGTGACGGCTGAATTGGAATCAATGATTTCATAAGTTTCTACAACTTTCCTCTTCCTGTATCTCATAATTTCCTTCTTCTTCAGCACTCCCATGATCCTTTTTTCATGATCTGAACAGAGTGAAAGAGATCATTTAGACTGAACTTATATCTATCTCATGATAAATATCATGATAAAAAGTTTCCCCCCTGAACCTCGTTAGGGAAGATAAATATTGTAACATTTATATATAAACTATTAAATGAGAAGCATCTATTTATCATCATGATTAGATACCTTCAAGGCTTAGTCGATCAGGATGATGGGAAAGATGATAAATCCTTATTTATTGCTGAATTCATCATGTTGCGTGGACTGAGTTTCCATGATGAAAATCTGTAAACCAAGGTGATAACATTCAACTCTATTAGCGTATATCTGTCAATCAAAGACATAATTTAAGTTGATGAACAATCTGATTCCAATGATAACCATCATTGTCCATTAAATTATCTCTCATAATAAGATGAAGAGTTTGATATGAACTCAGTTGAAATTCAATGAATTATTATCATGTTGCCTTAGGTGCAAGATTCAATCTCTTTCATTGGTTTAATATGCTTTTCTGTATTCCTTTCCAAATACTCAGTTTACAATCATAACCATTGAAAAGCAACCATGAATCAACACAATCATCATCATCATCATGGTAAAATCAACTGTTTCAGACATAATTGATTGCTTTATATTTTTTCAGTTCCAATTTCAAAACTTTGCGAGTGAAAAGGTAGAATAAAAAGAAAAAAGTTCTTGAAAAAAGTTTTTCATTATTATTGTTTTCTTTTCTTATTGGATTTCAATTGCGAAAATTGTATAAACCCGAGAATTGAAACTAATCATCATGATACTTTTTCTATGGCGAAGGTAGATTGTTTCAATTCTAATCAGTAATTCGATCTGATCATCATGATAATTATGATGAATTTACCCCAAGTTCACTCAATTCAATTAATTGAAAGTTGAACTTATCCAGAATCACAAATAGTTTGGAGGAGAAAAGTTCAGAATTAGTTCCTATCTTTCAGAAATCATACCATGAACAATGAATGTTATTCAGAAAGTCTAGACTTTTCTGTAGATTTGAAAATTTCTGATCATTATTCAAATTCAGATTATCTTGAAATTCAAGCAAATGAATCAATCATGAAAATGAATCAATTTACAAAAATACACTTTTCTTAATAAAACTTTGCAACATGAGATGAGCATAGATTAATAATGATCGTGACTTGAATTCTGATTTTTGGTCAATTTTCTGAAAGAATCATGATGAATTTCAAGAAATAACAATAATTTTAGACTCATTATCATGTATATCAGATTTCTTATGGATTCTGATACATTTGACTCTCTTCATAAACTGATATTTGTGACATTTAGATTCAAAACTATCAAGTCTTTTTCCACAACAATCAAAGTTTATGTTGATCTCAAAGAGCCAATGTGAAGCAAGAATAGCCAATGAATTAATTTCCATTATGGTGGTGTTTTGAATTGATAAAATTTAATAGAAATAAACTTTTACAATTTTCTACATGAAATATTATTAATATTGGCGAAGAAAGTTAAACTTCATAATGATTGGAATTCATGTCATGATAAAGTTCAGAGCGAAACTGATTAAGGCCCATTTTCCTTAACGATTCATACTTGTATTTATTTCAATTTGTTGCCATAAAAATTGATGGAAACTTTTTACTCTCATCATGAGTAAATTCTGTGTCATCAAGGTAAAATGATATTTTCATGATCCACAGAACTTAGAGAATGTAAAACATTTTCTTTTCCTATCACAGAAAATTCATATCTCATCATGATGAAAAACTCTGAATTAGAGAACCAAAAACTTCATATTTTTTTCCTGAAGTTTGGGTGGGTGTAAATTAGGATATTTGCTTGGGTAAACTTGACAGTGGGAGTTATGTTTTACCATGAACAGCATCCGGAAGTTGTTCATTCAATGTCAAGTGATAAATTTCATGTGGACTTTATTTAACATCATAATCATCAAGAACTTTCCTTACCCAGCCCACTGAGACAAAGATTTTCAACTTAATTGAACTGAAATGAAACATTAACTTAGAGCCAACAGGAAAACAGCAAATATAATTTACTATTTCGATTAATATTTTTACTCCATATTCTAACCAAAACCACACCAATTATTTTTCACATTCTCTATAGACGATTGTGTCCATCGACCTTGTGGCCCTGAGGCGGGTTGTTTAAGTACAAGTTTCGGTCACCAATGTATTTGTACCCACGATCTCAGACCCGAAGACCCAATTCTCGGCTGTGATCGAGTCAAACATGGTGAGTAATCGATATACTAATTAATCTCCTTGAAATTGCCCACCAAAATCGAATCAGTTGCCAAATCAATCAAACAATCAAATCTGAATAGAATCAAACAAAAAAGTAAAATCGATTAGTCTTTTAATACATTTACGATTAACAATTTATCCTCTAGCTAATCAATCATAAAAAGTTAATCTTTTAATCGGCTAATTTAATCTAAACTCCATTTACCCAAGGGTAATCATTGTTTTTCTTTATAATTATAACTATCGTATTAATTGTTAATCATGATTAACAATCAGCTAAAGATTAGCACTTAGATAATGTCTTGAAAAAAAGGCAAGAAATGAGCACGAAATGATGAACGAGTAGTTGATTAATTAACAATTAAATTGATAAAGTTGCAATTGTGTTGATCATTAATCTTCTGGGAATTAAATGTATTATTTGCAATTTCATGTTTTAGTAAATTGTTAATGTTGACTAATTGTTGTAGTATTTCAAGTGATTCAATCTGTAACAATTAACTTTTACTAACATGTTTTTACGTTGAAAATTTCGAGGTTAACTTTATTAAAGTTAATTGTTGACATGATTAATACATGAAACAATACTCTTAAATTGTTACATCTCTGATCATCAAGATTAAGCTGATTTGCTGAATCGGATAAATTTCAATAGTTAATCGGATAAATAGTAAATTGCTGATTCAATAAGAAAACAGAATTTCTGATTATTATTGAGAAGACACATTTTCTTCAATCATTTAAGTAGTAATTACTTTTGAGTTAATTACAGTTAATTGTTTGACAATATTATGATTAATTACCATGAATCATGAAAGTCATTGAGTTGGAAGAAAAAAAAATCTCCAAATACAATCAACGATAATTTCATTGTTCTAATGGTTAATAATCAATTAGATTTACGCATTAAAATAATTAAGGGTGATTTTTTCTTCTCATACTCAATAATTAACAGAGTTAATTACAAATCTTTTTTCTATCAACATTAAATTAATCAAGTGATAACAATGTTACTGTTATATTATTAATCAAGTTGACAAGTTTGATTATCACATTTTGAGCAAATGTAAACAATAATTGGCTTTAAATGTGTTGAGAAAAATAAAATAATCAGAAACTTACTTACAATGAATTTTTAATCAACTACTTATCATGTTAGTTTAAGTTTATTGTTTCGTAAGTCATGTTAATTAACCAGATTAATTCACTAAATTTATCAGTTTGAACTTTTTTAACCCTTTTTTATTTCTTGTCTGCTAATTAATTTGACATTTCCAGCAAGTTTCAAGTTTATAATTAACAATGAGTGAAAGTACACATGAAGAGAATGAGGAAAAGTTCTGGTTTCAATTCAATCGAGTCAAATTCATGAGCTTCATATTGAAAAGGAAACAATTGATTACCTTTGCCATTAGAAGCTCAAAACTGTAAATATTATTAAACGAAAATCTCACAGGTAAACATTGTTATGTTGTCTTCCTTTTAGACTGGATGATGAAACGTAAATTCAGATACAATGTATTTCAAAGATTCTGACTCTGTGAATTTCATGTTGATCATTTTCATTTGTTCGTAACTACTTGGAATGAATCTGGTTTGGGAATCTATTTAACTTGTGTTGAGAGCAGTTATTATCAACTTCTAATCTGAATGGTAAGAGAGAGAGAGAGAGAGAGAGAGAGAGAGAGAGAGAGAGATGAGGAGAAAAAAGTTTCGAAAAAATATCTTTTCATGTAAAGAGGAAAGGAATATTCACCAAAAGGAAACGGAAATAACTTCCCACACTCAACTTTATCATATAAACAACATAAATCAAGAGTTTCTTGTTGATAATGAACTGAAAATTTCCCTCCCTGAGCATAAATGTAAACAGTAAACTTGTAACTTGGATAAATCATCAAGTGCTGAAAAATTCAAATCTTATGAATTGTTAACATTGAGAATTCATGGCTCATATAATAACATTTTCTTCAAAATTTTCATCGATAACTTATTATTAATAATATTACCATTATTCTGTTGATTTTCAATGAGTTTTGTTTTTTCACCTTGAAGATAAAACTCTTTTATCAAATGAGCCATGGAAAAATTGAGAAAACTTCAATGAATACTTACAATTTAGAATCATTATCTTCATGATACTTGACACATGAAAATGATTCTCCAGTAAGTTGTTACTCATAAAGATAGAACTTAGTGTTCCCAATTTTGATATTTCAAATTTTCTCTTACCTTTTATTACCCATATCATGATGATGTACCATCACTATCATGGTTTCTTAGGTTATTTAAAGGTAATCCATGAAACTATTATTAATCGTATGAACTTCCCAGGTAATCATCACATTTATATTCAATGAGGTATGAGTAATGTTATTGAAAAAGACTCAACAGATTCTTCAGATCAATTCTGATATAATCGTCAACAGCTGACAATAAGCAACTTTATTACTATCCCTCTCAGTAGGAGTATTGAGCCAGTACTATCTGTGAATATAAAATTACGATCATAATGTTTGGATAAGAATTTCATGATCCTCATGATGAGATAATTGAATGTGAAAGGTAAACAATTTGAGCATTTTTTTATCACCATTGAGATTATATCAATTTCAGCATAATGATAGACTTAAATTGATTTCCTATTGTTTTCAGTTTCATGAACATCAGCATGCTACAAGGAGTCAATAAATCAAGGTCATGGGATAACAATGAATCCAGACTAGTAGTAAACCAGCAATTGGGAACTTGTGAATTATATTTTATTTGGTAAATATTTTGCTTTCGATGATAAAAGTTCTGGATCATTGGGTAAACATATTCACTGGACAGTGAAAGCAGACAGGAAAAAGTAGAAAAAAGATCTGAACTCATCAAAAATTTCGATATATTTTTTATTTCCTTGTTCCTGATTTATTCAAAGGTCACATGATGCTAACCATTAAAATGAGCGTCACTATTTTAAGGAATATTTTTTCATTTTGCGACAATTAGCTTTAATTGTGGTACCAATACTGAGGTATGAGTGGTAAAGTTTGACAGTAAGTTTTTCAAATCAAGATTAAGACTAGACCTTTTGGTTCCAAAATTAGACTTAAGCAAACGCAAATTTGGTGGGCGTCATTTTAATATAAAAAAGTAAATTAGTTGACAATTAATTGTTTTTCAAAATGGTTCTCAATCGTAGTAATCAACGCGCTCTTATAGTTTCATTTGTTAGTGAACATCCTGAATTAAGTTTATACCAATGTGCTAATAGGCTGAAAAATTCTAATATACCCCTGAGGTCAGTCTACAGGATCGGGTTAATGGTCAGAAATGGTGAAAATTTACTAATTATTACAATTGTGGCCAAAAAGTGATTAAAGTGATGGCGCGAAATTTAAACCAATTCAAAAAAGTGGCCGATGGTAGGACTGGTTTGCAACGAGAGCTGGCCTTTAAATTTGATTCATGTGGCAAGTATTGTTGTGAATTATTGCTCAAATTTGGAATCAATGTCTGCTAACGACGAGATATCCTAAAATCTAACCCTGAACAATTCGCTCGCCAGCTGGCGTGATTAAAAATAATGACGAAGGAATCCATTCCCGATAATGGCCATATTGACATAAAAGAGGACGATGAGAGTTACTTCCCACTTTCCCGGCGATAAGCACTTTTTAGAAAGCTGTCCTGAAAAATACCCCTAGATAAAAAAATAAAACCAAGGTCAAATGTCCAAGCTAGATTATGCATTTGGATCGTTATTTCAGAGAAATTGCTCGCTTTGGCCCATTTCATGATCCAAAGCTCAGCAGTTTTTGCATTTTATTTTAGAAATAATTATCTATTTTGTTATTCATTTCACATAAATTGAGAGAGAACACTGTTTGATACAGAGATTAAAAACTGAATGATTCTGAGCGCGAAAGAGAGAGAGAAAAAATCGACGCACTTACTTCTTACTTATTGAGTTGGATCGATAAAACTTAAATAAAAAGTGTGTGTAAATTTCTGTGATAATGACGGTTATCATGATTGGGAAGATTTAAAATCCAACAAACAAAATAAATCCACAAATTCAACTTTAACTAAAATTTTAACTCAAAGGAGTCCAGAGAACGTGGCTAATTCTATATACTTGAATTTTACTCAAAAAATTGGTAATTAAATCAAAATTTAGAAGATTTAGACCATTCTGTCTAGAGCTATTACTGATAAACTCGAGACAAAATATTCTAAATCTTATAAATTTTGATTTAATAAACGATTTTGTGAGTAAAAGTTAAGTAGATAAATCTAAACGGGTCAAAATAACCCTGAAGAAATGAAAAGTTTTTATTACTTATTTATTAGTAGTAATAAAACTGCCTGGTCTGGGAAAAATAATCTACCTAAGAGAAGATTCGATCGTATCTTATCGTTAGGTGCATTGTTAAAAGATAATCGGTAGAAATCAATCTGCTCTCTAATTCGTATAACTTCGTTAATTACCAGAAGCAGTCAAAATTCAAAACATCTAAAGTCTAGATAATGCTAAAGCAGCGAGTATAAAATACTCATAATTGTAAAGGTGTAAGTGTTTTGGATGAGGATGAAAAAGAATCAATATTGTTGGCTGTAAATTCGACTTTAAATTTCCCTTTAAAATCTTCCTCCCACTTCCGCATCTGAGCCACTCATAAGCGGAGTTTTCATACTAATAATGAAGATTTCGCCACAGTTAGAATACTGGTCGTATTTTTGTCATGGCTGTTGATTTTCTTTGGTTTATTTTATTAATACCTGAGACTTTTTTGATTGTATGAGTTTAAATTCAAGGTCAAATTGTCTTCTGAATCACCGCAATATGCAAATTTAGCTTCTAGTTAATGAATTTATCTAGTTTGATTGTTATAAGTGGTAAAAGTTCTGGAAATGATTCAAGAGATCATGAATAAAGTAGAACCTGCAATTCAATCACGATCAGATCCATGTAACAATTTAAATTTGAAAACTAATGAATCTTTGAAACTCCCTTCCAATCAATTTTCATCGTTTTCATACCAATCTTTGTATTTTCTGCCATTCAATTCATTGTTTTCTATTACAATATATCATTAACAATATGATAATCTTAACTAGATCTTGGATCGAAAACTGTGATTGATTCTGAACATTCATTGCCTACTCTTCAAATCACACCAATTGATCGTAATCATGAGCCAACGATTATCAATGGTAATACTCATCCACAAACCGAGCCATTTTGGAAAAACGATCAGGCAAGTTAGACATTTAACAAAACCCAACCTCCAGAAAACTATCAATTAATCACCATCATCAGATTTACAACATTTTATACCCTAACTAGAATTATTCATTTCAAGCTTCAAGTTGATAATATAAACAATCAAATAATTGATTAGCTGAAAACCAATGATCATGTAATAACATTTATGATGATTATCAGATAATGGTCAGTTAATGGTCAAGAATAAGAGATAACAATATATCTTAATTTACATTTAACCAGAAAATGTTTGTCTGTTTAGGTCTAAATGAATTGTTGTTGGTCTTTGGGAATCTTTATCAGAACTTTTCTAGAAAATAACTTTTTCTACTTTCTTGTTCAATTGCAAATCCCTTTTCCTCTTTCTATCCTCAAGGAACCTTCAAATTTAACACATTCAAAGCAAATGAATTCACCCAATAAATTATTCAATAGCCTTTTACTATCAACAATTTTCTGTCTAATCTCATTCGCCCTTCTTATTGGTATGTTTATGGTACTTCGTCGTTACAATGTGATATCAAAGCTTCGCTCAAGACGAAAATTAAGTCCAGATCCATCGAAGGGATCACTTGCCCGTTGCATCCAACAATATGTGATTAATCCAAATTATTATTCAAGGTAAGCGACCAAAAGAAATTGAAAGGAAACTTTTATCTTCTTTTCCATGTATCATGATAATAATCATTAAAGTTTATCTTCAACAATCCTCAATCAACTTGGAATGAGGATTGATAGTATAAACTATTAGAAAGATGATAATAATAAAAATATTGTTTATCGTTGAAAGTAATCCAATCAACTTAGCCAACCAAATTTATATATATTCATGTTCCACTGATTAGTTATTCATCGTATTCATCATCCACAAGAACAGCATTTGAATCAACAGTTTTTACCTTCCCACGAATTTAAACTGCTGAAAAAGGAAAAGCTTTGTATCAATATAATGATGAAGATTATTCAGTTTCATGTTATTAATATTTTATCCTTTTTATTGCAAATAAATATTGTATCGAGGTGATACTGATGGAAAATGTTACAAAAACTTTTTCTCTACTTCTAATGTTAACAATAATACTCGAGTGGATATCATATTCGTCACATTGTTTCCGTTTCATATTTTTTTTCTTCCATTTACTTTTATCATGATAAATGTTTTCCATGTATACGAATAAGTGATTTCTGTATTATTCTGAGATGATTTTATTTATTTCCTTTTTTATTGTTTTCATCCACTCAAGGAAAAACATAATTTGCTTTACCATTCATGGTAATGAAATATTCATGCTGAGTCTCTTCAGGTAGATAGTTGAAGATATTATCTCATAAATCAATTCTTAGTTTCATCTCTGTTCTTATCTAAAAGACCAGTTGATCAGATGTCACCTCATTCACTGAGCTCTATGAATTATATAATATTATTAGTATTTTAATAATATAAAGATGAAGTTATTTTTGAGATGAAAATTCATCATCTCGACCTTTAAAAATCACCACAAAATTTTGAAAATTTTGTTTGTCTTACTTGACATTTGGCTTGATGAATAAAAGAAGAGGAAAATTTTTACTATGAAAATCAGATTTTAGAGGGAAAATATCAAAGTTCGAGAGATTTTCATTCTGTTATAAGCTCATTCATGATAACAATCCTGAAACGATTAAAGAAAACTTTCATCTAGGTGGCTGTTCCAAGATAAACATGACGATTATAAGAAACTTGTATCATCATGAATAAGAAAGAGGAAAAAAAATAATTTGAATAAAGCAAATGAGAAAAGTTTAGTTTCTTTTGTGATGAATACAATATCCGTATTCATTTGAATAACATGATAAGTTGGAACCACCAAGATGAAAGTCAATTAGTTTTAATCTCATTACCATTAAACTCCTTTGTTAACAATTTTGTTCATTTTCATGTAAATCTCCTCGATAGATTATATTCACAGTATTATCACCATGTAAAAGACAATCATTAATACTAATTGCAAATACTTGTACCATTTAACTCTTTCATTTCTTACAGTTCCCCTGATGCATCATTTAGAAAAATTTTGAAAAACATTGAAATACCAGCGACACAGATTCGATTCATAAAAGAGATTGGAGAAGGATGTTTCGGTCGAGTTTATAAAGGTAAGTTCTAAGTTGTAAGTTACAGAGTTGCCAAAAGATGACATATATCAAACTCGGTCATTAGTCAAGATTAGTTGATATCATTAGTCTTAATACTTTGGAAGCCAATTCCTAGAAAAGTTTAATAAACCATCAAGAGCACATGAATGACCAAAACTATTAAGATCAATAAACAATCAGACTAATCACTTCATTGACATTCATTGATTGTAATCATTTGAGTCAATAGCTAATTTCAATAGTAAATCAATGATCAGGCATTTGTTTATCTTTGGTGATGATTAAATTAGGATATAAAAAGAGCATCAGAATAGATTCTGAATGATTTAATTTGATTGATTCATTTTTTCATCTCCTCCTTCAGGTGAATATCAGCCCAATGAAGATGAAATCATTCAAGTGGCGATTAAAATTCTGAAAGAAGGAGTTTCAAATGAACTTCGAGCTGATTTTGAACGTGAGGTTGAAATACTGTCCAATTTTCAACATCCTAATATCGTCAAACTAATTGGAGTGACCAATGAAGAGCCAACACCTTCCATGGTATTTGAATATATGGCACTCGGAGATTTAACTGAAATTTTAAGAAAATGTGATACCAAGAAATTAAGAAATAAACAACAACAACAACAACAATCAGAAAACAATCAAATGACCAATATTCTTGGTAGTACCAAGTCTCTGACCGGAGCAACGACAACCTTGATCATGGATTCAGGTTCATCTGGTTCAACTAGAACAACATTATCACTTATGAATCATGAAATTTCAAATCCAGATTCAATTGAGATTAAACCATTATATGAGGTAAGGATCATTTTTATTTCGTAGACAACAATTCTATCAAAATATTCAAGATAATCATCATGCTCCATGTTATTACAGTAGAATTGCAGTGATTACATGTTAATAGCTAAATGGATACATTTTTATATCATTATATTATTAAGCAACGAACTCTCAAAAAGATAAATTGAATTTTCAATAATGTTCAAGGTAATTTAATTCAGAACTTTTCTACTTTCACTCTTACCTTTACTTTATCATATTAATATCATTAAGTAAATTGTTGCTTCTCATTGTATTTAATTGTTATCGGCTGTAGATAAACATGAAATGATACTCATGTTAATTGAAATTAACTTTTGTTTCAAATGAAAACATTTAGTTACAAATGTTGGAATCAGAGTAACTGGAAACTTTCATCTCTTTCGAATTGGGATTTATATTAGAACTTTTTTTTACATTTCCTTAAGGTAATTACTGTAAATAATATTCTGGAGGATTTTAATGACTCTTAGAGGTTCAGTATTTTTTTCAGTAGAATTTGAACTTTTTTTCATCTTGATTACACAATTTATTTTCCTTCCAGGGCGTTGAAAGATAAATGTTCAAATCGATCTTGATGGTTCAGAATTAATTCATTTCAGTCTCGATGAACAAGAATAAACATCTCCGGTTATTCAGTTGAAGAAACTCGAGAAAAGAAAACTATTAGAAAAGTGAACAGTTCAAAATGAGAAATTGAAAAAAAAAGATGAAACAATAAAAGGTGATAAATAACATGATGATTGCTGTTAATGGTCAGAGGAAAATAGATTCGAATCAGATTAGAACAAATAGTTTCAATGGAACAAATCGTGAAAATTTATATTCGATGGTGGAAATTTCCCTCCGATCTTCTTTACTAACTTTACCCTTTGACACTTCTACAATTAAATTGAATAGAAAATGGTGATTGCTCATGTTGACATAAATACTTAATAAATCCCATTGGTATTTTTACCTTTGTTCAATTTTGGTTCAAATGGTAATCGATTCAATCATCATTTGTCTTGATAGTATTTCTATCATCAATATGTTCATCATTCTTATGAACACCATGAACACCATCACTAATAGTATCACCATCATCCATTTTCACTTAACAGTCATTTCATTTTTCATCCTTATACCCATCATCATCATCATCTTCATCTTCATCATGTTCATCATCATCTATAACCAGAATTTCTTGTTCTAAGATTTTTTCTTTTTCCACTTTGTTCCCCATGAGTTGCTCATGATATAAATCTAATACATGATAATCATTATAATGGTGATGATGATCTTAAGTTGAACCATCTAAGAGATGATGATGACGAGAGAGATGATGAAGATGAGGATGATGGATAAAAAATCGCGGTTCCTGTTTTCAAGGGGTTGAAAAGACTGATGAGAATGAGGAAATTGTGACAGGGAAGGAAGGAAGGATCGAGCAAGAATCTTGGAACTTTTTTTTCACTCATTGTTCTGATTTCGACATTTGTAGATATGTTTCATTTTCAATGAACTTTTCTCTCCATATCAGAATTACTCTAATTCCTATTGTCGTTATTTTGGTAAAAAAGGTTTATCCTCTTATTATTTTCTATGTAACAATAAAAATCTATTTGACCTCATTTAGATTTTGGGTTCAAATTGTAACAATTAACAACATTTCCAATTACTTTGACTATGATTAAAGAGAGGTCTTGATTGTGAAAAATTTTACTATCGATTGAGGGTTAATTTGATTAGAAGAACATTTCTGATCCCAACTATCAATTATAATCCATCATCAGTAATCAAGAGCAATCAATTTACGCTATTGAACCAAATCATCGCTATATTTCAAACTGGGCATTTCAAATTGATTAAATTACTTTTTTCATCTTCTAAATTAATCTATCTTTGATTCAGTGTATAATTAATTATTGTTATACAATTCAAATTTTAATCATATTCCATCTTAATTGTTCTGATCAATTTACAAATTTATTGAAGGTTGCATTTAATTAGTCTACAAGGAGTTTGAAGGTTTCCAAATAATTAAGTTTTTTCCTTTAATTACTGAAGATCGAATCAGGAAAATTTCAATCTGATTTATCAAAATTGTTCACAAGTTTATTGAAAAAAGAATCAATTCTTGAATCAATTATCGATTCGAGTGTTCGATACTCGAAACTTTTGCTTTTTCTTAAAGTTCTTTCATCATCCTTTTTTAATCTCTTTGAAACTTGTTGTAAACTTAACGATGGAAATGTGGAGATGATTAAATGATCAGCCTGATGAATTAATCATCAATCCTCCAAATCCATGGTATCCTTTATATGGATTGTAGTTAAATCACATGGCAGTGATTGAGTGATTAAAAAAGATTTAGATTATGATCGGTTAAGGAGGAAAAAAATTCTAAACTTTTATTACCTTTTCTTTATTCATCTAGGAAATGAATTAGCAAGTGAATATTAACCTTGGCTGATAATGGGAGTGATTAAGATGATAATAATGATGATGATAATTTAAAGATAGATAAAGTAATTCAAATAGTTGATTAATGAATCAACACAACATGAACACGATTGAATAATGATCAAAATCAGCAGTCTAACTTTTCGAGTAACCAAATTACAATAAAATGATGCTAATCATAATCATCCCACATGATTAACTGGATTAAGAAATTCCGAAAAAAAAATAATAAACAAAAGTAAAACTCAGCAATTAACATAAAATGCAAAAAATAGGCTGAGAAATTTATTCCTGAACAAGTTTCACTTTCAGATTCAGCTCATGAACCATCATGCTTGTTGAATCTTTTCATGAGATACAATTTTTTGTACCTTATATTCAGGATAATAGGAATCTCTCTCTCTCTCTCTCTCTCTCTCTCTCTCTCTCACATCACTATGAATCATTGAAGAAAAAAACTCTTATGGTATTCATGATGTTATCCTCATCTCTGAATTCCCTGAATAATAAGATTTACAACGGAATCAGTATGAGTTCAATATGATGAAAGCAGCAAAGGAAAAATGATTTCCACTTCTACTTCTGATTAATCATGTTGATGATGAATGAACAATAACTATGATAATTTACAACAAAAAGAAACATAATCACTATGATTGCATGATGATGATGACAATCAGATATATGAACTGGAATTAGGCGAGAAAAAAAAACAGAAAAAAAATGTTATTATCATGTTATTACCAAATGTTAATCTTGAACAGCCAAAATTGAGATTATAGTTTTCAGAATAATCATCTTAACATTATCAATATCTTCAAACACTTACAGGGAGATCTAATTTGGATTGCGACACAAATTGCAGCGGGAATGTTATACTTATCATCTCAGCATTTTGTTCATCGAGACCTGGCTACACGAAATTGCCTTGTAACCCACAATCTGACCGTTAAAATATCAGACTTTGGACTGTCCAGAGATATTTATACCTGTGATTATTACAAGGTAATAACGATGATGAAATTTTCTTAAAAAAAGATCAACTTGACCAAACCTTGACCATCAAATTCTGTAAATCCATACAACTGTACACTAAACAATAACTGAACTTTCCATCTTGTTTCATATGTTACCTGAAACTTGACATTTTTTATTGTTATTCTCTCAAAGCTTTCGATTTAGATTGTCAACTCGTCAAAATGTAATATATATTATTTACCTTTGTTGTCAAGGTTACGCTTAGCATTTCAACTCATCTCTTGTTATGTATTTATCTCTTACCTTGATAGTAATTTGTTTTCGCTCTATGCTAAGTAGTGAATCCACTTTGAATGCTGTAAAGTCTGGTAAATAATAACAACAATATGCTACCTGTTTGCTGATATTCATTGTTTGCTCAGCATGATTATTTCTTCTCAGAACTTTCTACTTTCTCTATCGTCGAGTTTAGATGTTTTTGCCCGTTTTTGGGGAGAAATAACAAAGTTCTTCACGTTAGAAGTTTCCATTTTCTTCTTCCTATTTGTTCTGAAGTATTATTCAGAAGTATTCTAACAGATTAACTTTAAGATTTTGCAGCACTTCCACTTTCAATTCTTATTTGTTAAGCTTAGAATTTCATTTTTTTTTTTCGTTGACTTTTTATTATATAAAATGTTTTTACTTTTATTCTCCCAGGTAAACGGAAGTAAAATGCTTCCGGTTCGTTGGATGTCACCTGAAAGTATTATTTATGGTAAATATACATTGGAATCTGATGTATGGTCTTTCGGTGTCGTCCTTTGGGAAATATTTGCCTTTGGAAAGCAACCTTACTATGGACATTCAAATGATGAGGTAAACATTCAATGGAAACCAAGAGATATTAATAATAAGCTATCATCATGGAATATAAAAATAAGATCTTATAAAACAAACGCTGATATTAATTCACTAATTATCTTTATCGTTATTGAATCAATGATTTGAGAAAGAGAGAGAGAGAGAGAGGTTGAAAACTAATGATTACAAAAGAGTTAGGATCTGAATGAAATAAGATGAGTACATGAAACTGAACTTTCGATCTCATGTTTGATTTCATGTTATTATCTTTTCTTAAGTAAATAATAATTACTTTCAACATCCAATATTATTGACCATTACGAAATCATGATCGATAACTAGTGAGGATCATGATATTTACTCTGAAATTGGACTCAACCGAAACTGAATTATCACTAGAAATTCAATTCTATCCTTGAAACCCGGAAATAGAATAATTAAACTTCATATTCCCCTCAATAATCCTAGATATCTTAATATTATTAGTTAAATACGATCATTTGATGCCAGATAACAAAACTAAATAACATCATCATCATCATTTTAATAGTTTAATTGAAACAATGATTAAATTTCCAGTTCATTGAAGTGAATACATGATGATCCAGTTGAATTTAAATTACTCAATTAAAATTTGAAATTTAAAAAAAATTCAATTTGTGGCAAAACACAAATTTAATAACAATCTATAAATTCAGTTCTTATTCATATACCAGAAAGTGTAATTTTTACAATTAAACATTGTAAATATAGCAAATGATAATCACCACTGGTCATTACCAGTTGACCAGTAATCAACTAGATAGTCAAAACTATTAACATTTAAATCTGCTATCATTGAGAGGCACAGAAAAAGTTTCATCAGAAAAAAAAATGAAAGGTAATCATGTTGATAATTATTGAAACTGATTAACCGTCAACATTTTATCAAGTTAATCATCAAGTTTATCATTGATTATGATAATAAACGTCAGAGTGTATATTGTTATTATAACTTGATGATGATGAGGATTAAGATAAAATAAACAAGAGTACACTTAATTGAACATGTTACTGAGTTTTTGGAACTTTTTTCCCGATAATGTTTAGGAAAATGTCAGAATGATATCAGAGAAAAAAATGTTTACTAATCTTTCAGTTACCTTTCAATCATTTTCAAGTTAATCATTAATTATCGTCATCGAGTAGATAATAATAATTATAATTGTCAAATGAATATCGGAGTTATTAAGTTTACCTACTAGGATTGGGAGCGTTACTTTGTATTTACATTATTTTGACAGGTAAGATTTAATTTGCAAACTGTTGTCATTATTATTACATACAATGAACTTCAGGGTGAATTCAGGAGTAGATAATATATCAAGAATAAATATATTTACATTATTATTCAGATAATCTTTCACTTTCACACTGACTTATTTCTTATGGTGATGATAAGTATCAGGATTTATTTAGATGAACAATTGAATGAACATCATGTTGAGTAGCTTTCTTCCATTGAGAAAGTAATAATTTCAAGGTGTTTGTTTCATGGTACATATATGAATATACTCCTCGTGAAGATAATGAAATTTTTATTCCAAGGGTTTTGTTGATTTTCCACTAAATTTTAACCTTTGGTCTTTTTTTCATTTGTACTTTTTTATATAAAACTATTTAGGTTGTTAAGCTGATTCTTCAGGGTATTTTACTTATTCCACCAGAAGATTGTCCAGAATTTATTTATAAGCTAATGGCTGGCTGCTGGAAAACTGAACCAAAAGATAGACTTAATTTTGATTCAATTTATCGAGAACTTGTTTCCAATTGTTCACCTGATAAACAATTTATCATGGAGGAAATCAATTCAACCGGAACTGAGCCTGGAGAGTCACAATCAATTGTTGATGAAATAGTTAACATTGAAAATTACCTGATGCCTGAAGATCTGGTTGAAATTGTCTAATGACAAATAAGCGAAAAAAGTACAACTTAATCTACACTAGAGGATTTGAGATTCATCAATCATGTAAATTATTCAAGATCACAATAGTTTCATTCACTAAATGAGCAACCAACCTATTTGATAATCAAATTCGTTCTGTCTTGAGTTGTATTATTTGGATGAATAATCAATATCAAAGTTTTAAACTGTAAAATTGTTGTTATATTTCAACTTGCTATTAAAAATATCTCTGACCCGTAAGATCAACTTTTGAATCGATAAATAATGAAAATGAAAATTTAAATTACTGTCTACAATCAACTATGTATTGGTAATCAAGAGAATTTATCTAAATTGTTAGCGAACAGTAGTATAAAAGCGACCCACTCTGGTATCACCAGCGCTTCTGATATCATGATACCAGAGTGGACCGCTAGTTATTGACTTATAAGGATAATTTTAAAGATAATTGATGCTGATATTATTATTTTAATATATCACTTGTCCTTTCTCACGCCAATTGTTTTTTCAAAAGATTTCGGGCTTATCCTTTCCAGAAGATCTAAAATAA
Organism: Panonychus citri; assembly: GCF_014898815.1. Taxonomy (NCBI): domain Eukaryota; kingdom Metazoa; phylum Arthropoda; class Arachnida; order Trombidiformes; family Tetranychidae; genus Panonychus; species Panonychus citri. The sequence goes on along the minus strand of NW_026515543.1, from coordinate 1,250,521 downwards.
ATACTTTGGAAAGGACTAGCCCGTTGGTGTCAAAATTTTTTCTTTTTCATTATCATCATCATCATCTTAACAAATCCAGTAGTGTATCCACTTGTGTTGTATTTTTGACATGGGGCGACATCTATCGTAGTTCAAATTAACCCTTTTCTTAATCAGTGAAAAAGTAAATTAACATGAGGTATCCATCGAATAGTGATAAATGAATTAGATTTAATGAAACAACAAGACCATGCTACCAAGTACAATGTCAGTCAACAAGCGAGGATCAAACAAAAAAAGAATCTTATCAATCGATGATTAGAACAGAAAATTTATGTCGTCGTTAACGTTGTCCATCTAGTAACCTTTACAATCTTGTTGATTCATTGGTTTTCGAATTCATTGAATTACTTGAACAAAAAAGTCACACTGTTGATGATAATTTGATAAAAGCTAAAGCGATTTCATTGGCTCAGAACTTAGGGTTGAAAACGTTTGTCGCTAGTACTAGTTCTCTTAGCAAGTTCAAGAGTTTAGGTTGAAAAATGACCTTGAATCTTGATGAGCTGAGGCAAACTGTGCAATCTAATCCTCGACTATCAACTCTTGAACTCTCAATGTTTGTCAAAAAACTATTTGCAATTGCCTTAAACGAATAGAACATGTTAAGAAGCGAGAAACATGGATACCTTATATTTTCCGTGAAGGTAATCTCTTCGAGTATCTATTGTTCGTGAATTACTCAGAAGGTTCAAAGTCGAACCATTTCTTGATCGGGTAGAGACCTGCGATGAAAAGTGGGTCTGAATGTATAATATTCACTTGAGTAATCAGTGGTCACCTAAGGATTTTAAGCGCGCGAGATGGATTTCTCGAAGTATCATCAAAATAAAACAACGGTGATTATTAAAACAAAGTTAAAATATGGCATATTTACTTTGCATATTTAATATGCCAAATGAATCATGAGGTGCTGGTATTTTTATGTAAGAAAACTTCAAAAATCTTTCAGCAGTACCAATCTTGTTGGAAACTCTCTCATTTAAAGGCCGAAATCTATGCTGAATGGAAAGCTCAAAATCAAAGTGAACTCATCAACTAATATTCTTAGCCTTTTCTTATCAAAGATCTTTAGTTTCTTATTTCACCACTTTAGCCCAATCGAAATACGCTTATCGGGATGATTGTGACTTTGTTACATTTAGAAATTGTTGTCGCTTATAGCGTTGATACAGAATAAGAATAAATATTTTCACAGATTTAGATTCATATACATTACAGATAAATTGGAACTGAAATAACAATGAATTTTTGTTACGTTAATTTTGTTTTCTATGGAGTCGTGGCCAGTTTGGACATCTAAACCACGTTGTCGATTCCTCACCGATGTGAATGTTGTTGTTTGAAGAGGTGTAGAACCAAAGTGAAGTGGTCACTATCAAAATTGTATAAACAAAAATGTCCACCATATCTATGATAAGGTTCGGTAGGATTAAATTAAAGTAAATATAATTTTAAGGTTCACTTTTGCTATTTTTCGATTTTTTTGTTGTTACACGTTAGAGAGAGAGAGAGAGAGAGAGAGAATGCAACTAATATTTGTCGATTTCTAATGAATCCAAGTAGGAATCAGTTATTTGTTTGTTGATTTTGTTAATTAGTGCTAATTGATATTTTCTATAATTAGCTTTGGTTAATTGTTTTTTGGCCTTTTGAACTAAGATTTTGTCTGTTAGTCGTGACAGTCAATTAATATATGTTGCATACAAAGGGTTGAGTTTTCATAGGGACATAGAAAATGATCTTTAGTTAATAGAAAATCAAAATAACCGATAGCTCATTTGATTGTTTTGTTAATTGTTTGGTCAATTGGCCAATTAATTTGTCGTTTTTTTGTCTAAAATATGCTGATTCTTGATTGTTAGTTAACCTAGTGTCATCTGTAGATTAGATTTAGTAACATTTCAATCAATAACAGAATGTATAGTGCAGATGGAGTTGATAATGATGCAGCTAATGAGCATGATTGTTGAATAAATTCTAAGTTGACATGAACAAATCTTTTTTTCTTTTCACGGAAATCTTAGTTACAACTATTCTCGAAATTTGAACAAACCTTGTCAAGTTCGAACTATTAAACATTTAGTACAATCATGTTTCAGTCTCATTCGGCGATTAAACTTTATCCAATTACATTGAAAAATAGCCACAACTCTAATAATAATCAACTTAACAATCAAGTTTTAAATAATCACAATAATCAGTTATAGTGATGGATGTTATCATGTTCACGACAAGTGAAATAATTAAATTAACTAAACAACAAAGTGATGATTAAAGTTTTCTTTACTAAATGTGACAACAATCAAATGGATTAATAAGTAGATTAGTTTGATTATTGTTAAAATTAAGATTAAATTAAGATTTATAAAATAAAATTCAGACACAACGACAGTTAACTCTCAATGATCATGGATACAAATTCATTTATTAACTCAAATGAAAAAATGTTATATCAACAACAATTAAATGATTATCCTCATCAACACCATCATCATCACCAACATCATCATCAACATGTTCACCATGATCTCCACCTTGATCTAAATATCACACCCTCCTCGTTAATCATTGATTCAAGTTCAATATTACCATCGGTGGCATTTAATATAACCCAAGATTGGCATGATTTGGTTTCTGTTAATTTGCTTGAACTGTCATTTTATGTTTTCTTATTTACTATTGGTGGATCGGCAAACTTTTACGTCGTCTATAATCTGGCCTGGCGTAAAAGATACACCCAAACTCGACATGAAAAGTTGCTCCTAAATTTGGCCATCGCCGATGCCATTGTAACCTTATTAATGACACCAACCGAAATCGCCTGGAGAATAACCGCTTCTTGGAAGGCGGGAAATCTTATGTGTAAACTTTTCCAATTTTATCGTGTCTTTGGTATTTATCTTTCATCAATGGTACTAATATGTATCTCGATTGATCGTCTACTCGCCGTCTATTCACCATTTAAATACCAAACTTATGATAATTTTATAAGAAAAATTCTAATCTGCGCTTGGTTATTGAGCTTTATATTTGCACTTCCACAGGTAAGTTTTACCTTAAAAATTTCTTAATCTTGAACAACATTCGTTATTCCTAGAAATGAAAGTGACCTCGAAAAGAATTTCAAAGTTTGAATCATTTCTTATCCTTTTCTATCATTAGATTTTCATTTTTCGTATTGAAAGTCCAAAAGATTTTCCGACTTTTACCCAATGTGTCAATTTTAAGGCTGCAACGGAAGATCAACTTCGAATGTACAACATTTTCTGTCTCTGTATAATCTATTTCGTGCCTTTACTTTGTATCACCCTGTGTTACACTTTCATCTGTATCAAGATTAGACGAAAAATGGTTCAAAGGTTTTTAACAGGTAATTAATTTCTCTTATCATTTAAACTAATCATATTCACTTGACCCTTGATAAACTTATATATGACCAATGTTTATCTACATTTACAATGTATCTTTAATGGTGATTTTGGTGAAATTCAATTACAATCATAGAAAGGTAAACAATTAGTTTTGTATTACCTTGAAATTTGACACTTTTTAATATAATTTTCAATTCAATAGGAGTAAAATAACCAGTAGTTTACTAATTGGTACAATAAAATTTCAAACCTTCTCAGTTAATTGGATATTATTGTTGTTGCTTAGTTTTTCATGGAAAAATAAATACATGTAAATGGATAGAGAAATTCAATAAATATCAGATTCCTCGAAACCATCGTCAACTTATTTTATCCGATTAACATACAGTCGGAGAAAATACTTCCAGGATGTTCAATATTAAAACGAAATAATTCAATGAGAGGATAATATTTAGACGATTTTCATCATGAAATTTATCATGAATTATTGATAACTTATATTATTAGTAGTATAACTTTAATCAGATTAACATTTGAGAAAATTTTCCAGTCTGAGAAACTTTTCTGTCAGTTTTTGTTTACAATTTAAATCTGAATTACACTCCAACATTAATCATCTTCAGAATTTATGATCAACATTTATTCATCACCATGGAGATGATAACATGATTAAGATTTTTTTTTACTATGAATACTATTTTCATTCTATTCTGTATTTTTTTTCTGTATTCATCAGTATTTCGAAATGGCGATTTAGGTACAGCCGTAAATCCAGAGAGTCAGCATTCTGATGCTTACGGATTAACTAATCATCAACAGCATCTTCATCCTCAGCAACAACAACAGCCTCATCTAAATGATGTCCACAATTATGATCAGGTTGATAATCCCCATGAAAATATAAATATAGACCATACTAATCACGATGATTATCAAGTTAATCACCTTAATCTTGGTGATACTTTAACAACTAATCATAATAATAACATTAACAATAATCGCTGTGATTATATTGATAATCAATCGATTGCAATTAGTACAATGATTACAACTATTCCAGGTACAAATAAAGTATCAACCAAAGGAACAGGTAAATCAACTGGATCATTGAAGTTCAGTATTTTAAGTAACCCAACCGGCGGAACAACAATCCAACCATCAGTACCAATGACAGTAACAAAAACAGCAGCAACAATCAAATCAACAACGTCTCGTCAAAGGCGTAAAATTGGCTCAAAAATTGTCAAAGATACAATCATAATCATTGCGACTTTTATAATTTGCTGGACACCCTATGCTACCATTCATCTATGGTATCAAATTGATTGGTCATCAGCTTTTCAGGTTGATAATCGCCTTCAAGGAGTATTATTTTTATTTGCAATCTCAAATTCATGTGTTAATCCTTACATTTACGGTAAAATATTTGACCCTGCTTGCTTAATTAAACAATGAATGTAAATTAAACAATTAAAATAATTTACAAAAAATCAACTAGTTTCCGGATTGATTGTTGATTGATTTTCTCAATAATCATTAAGAAACAAGTAAAATATTACGACATCCACTTTCAATGTTGTGATTACTCTCTCTCTCTCTCTCTCTCTCTCTCTCTCTCTCTCTCTCTCTCTCTCTCTCTCTCTCTCTCTCACTCTCTGAATCAATGAGAAACTTTAGGAATTCAGTGATAGAAGTTGAAAGTCACCATGAAATAAAAATCACGAAAAAATAAGAGAAAAGTTATTACATTGAATCAGAACTTTTATCTTTTCATTCAACATAACATTATAACGTTATAATAACTTTTACTCAGTAATCATATTAATCAGCAAATAATAATGGATGATTAATGGAATCACAATGAGGTGAGAGTCACAATCAAGTGACAATCAATTGGAAATGATGATTTGAACATCATCATCACGAACATGATCATTATCAACAATTTACTTTTATCATTGAGGATAATACATAAAAAAAATGATGACGATGAAAAAAAAAATTTTCTCTCTCTCTTTTTGTCAAGTTGATGATAAACAAACCATTTTATCAACATTTTAGCTCAAATAAATGATAATGTACATAACACCAGAGATAATAATAACTTTTGTAAATATCTCTCTCAGGTAATGATAATATTATACAGGTAGATGAAGGCAAAAGATATCAGGTAACAATTTAGGAAAAAATCATCTTTTTGTTCATCAAACAGATAAACAAAAAAACTATTACATTTGTTTCCAATGTTATCTTACCATTGACATCATAATCATCGTCATCCATTTACAGTTTATCCTCATCTTGTTATCATCCTTTGTAATCAACAAACATCATAATCCAAATCATATCCAGAAAACGTGGTTAAAATCAATGACAATGATTCTTGACCCATCGGTATTGGTCAGTTTGCTTCTGATGGTTTTTCTGTTATCCATTTCAACTAAAGTTTCAGGTAATTTTCATCATGTGTATATCTTTGTTTCCTCATGTTACCATCAATGGTCATCATTATCGTCACTGGTCAGTCGTTATTTGTTATTACTCAATCAAAGCTTTTTGTCTGTTTATTTAAGATTTGTGATGATGTAAAACTATTTAACCCAAAGGTAAACTCTCATGGATTTGTATCTTCATGTTAATTACTTTAAGCAGATATAATTTTGTACACATTATCATCATCTAAGATTAAGTGATAGACTGATCATGTTGATGATCTGGTTCGTTCACTCATGTTTACATGATTAGATCAATATAATATAAACGTATATGTAACATGTCAACCAGAATTTTTCATCCAATTCTTCAGAATCAATTTAATCTTTAATACTTGATGAATGGATGATTATGATGTAGACAGAATATTTTTAAACCAAAATCTCAATCTCAAGTGTCACTCTCCTCTCTCTCTCTCTCTCTCTCTTAATTTATTTTATCATCTTCTTTATCTTTGAAACAATAACAATCTCTTGAGTTTTCCTTTGATTTTATCTTCAATGTTTGTCTCCAATTAAGCATTTATATTCATTATTTATGTGCCATTGGATGGTTAGGTTAGGCGAAGAGGAAAAGAAAGAAAAAGTTTTCAGAAATTTTCTCTCCAGACTGAACATTTCTCATCCTGTTTACCTGAGTTTCCAATATTGATTGTATATTGATAAGTTCCACATTGATAAATCTCATTTCTCTCCTTATTTCCGAGTTTAAAGATAATTCTGATAATGTTTTATTCATAATTATTTTCCACTAGATATATATATATATGATAACTCGAATAAGGTTAGAACTTTTTTCTTTCTTCTTTTTCAATCTACTAATCCACTTTGATATTTTATATTGATACAAATTGTGACGTAACTATTAACCTCATTACTTATTTTTGTTGATGGTTTTCATTTTCCAATCCTAAATAAAACACATATATTGACGACCATTGGTCAAACAACTTGATGACCAGCCTATGAGAGTTATTTTTTACTCCATTTCCTGAATTAGAAAATTTGTATCAAAACATTTTAATTCAATTGATTGATTTTGATTATTTTATTCATCAACTGTACTAACTGAAATTACAAAAATTGAAAATTAAATCATAACTTTATTAAAATTGATTGAAGTTTCCTTGTTCATTATTGGCCTTCCAACAATAAATGTAACAATCAACTTTATTTAATTTTGTCACACTAATTGAATTTAGCGAAAATTTGATTCCAGTTAATTAAATGTTCAATATGGATTAGATTTTCATTAGTTTCTCTCTCTCTCTCACTTTACATAATAATTCATCATGAAAGTCAAACCCCGAAGGTTACAAAATATTCATGATGAACTTTATTATTAACTTGCTGATTTTTCATGTAAAATCAAAGTACATTACAAATTGAATGTAGAGAGAGAGAGAGAAAAAAGTTTTCTAATTTAAAGTTGCAAAGGTAAAGTGTTAAAACTTTCACCATAAATTAGGCTCATGAAGAGGCTCAAAAAAACCCAATGAACTTGAACTTGAAGCCAATGAACTTTTTTGTTAAAACTGTGATAAAATTTTCAGTTGAACTAAATAATAAATGATCAACTTGTAACTCATTATATTTGAGACAAAAGTTACATTCAAGTTTCAATCAGAATTTGATGATACCTTAAGGTTAAATATCACGAATCACCATGAAAATCATTTTTTCCAATCGTTATTACTGAAAAAATCAATATTATCGTTAACAATCAGATGACCAGAAGCATTGAATGTCTGAGAAACAGAAAACTCTCAGTAAACGAACAAGTTGGTTAATAGGAAAAGGTCAACATTAGGATTATCTAAAGTTTACCATTTTCTTTCTGTGATTTATTGTTTTAACATTTTCTTTCCCATTTCTAATAATTTCCTTTTTCGCCAAACAGAGTTTACGAACTTATTGTCCACTTGAAATATCAACATCACCAATTTGATAAATGGAAATGTTGATAATAAGATTTACGTTCAATTTTCTCATGTTTAACATGAGCATTCTGAGGGTTTGAAGTTAATCAGAGTTCACCGCCATCATCATCTATTTCCAGATTCTATTACATGGTAATAAACATGGTCAACAATTGGTTATTCCGTTGATTTCATTTAATTGCATAAATAACAAAGGGAATGGTAATGAAAGTTACTCAACTGTTGATAATATAAAAACAATTACAAATATTCATAAGGTTTAGGATAATATTTACACAAAGAACCATCACCATGTTGATATACTTTCTGTATTGTTTATTATCAATCAACTATGAAATTGATTCCATTATCATGATATGATTAAGTGACCAAAAAAATATATTAGCTTACATGTATTCAGATTATTTATCGAACTGCAAGTATGTTTACAAAAAGAACGAGAAAAAAAACGAGAAACCAAATTTAATGGATAAAAGTTCTTGATCTTGAATAATCGTGAAATCAGAATTTGATAATTGTAAAGAGCTTATATCATTTTCTACTCTTAGTTTAGATATTAATATATATACCTGAGTTTGAACAGGTAATTGAATGTTTGAGTCTCTAGATTGAAGAAAATTATTCCAATTCTGAAGCCCGCTGGGTCTATGATTTATATTTTCGACATGATTAAAATTCATTCTTTTTTTCTCATACTCGTGGAGCTTTTTTCCTTTCATGATACTTTCAAATGTACATATGAATATGGTTCATATGTTTCTGTGGATCTGGAATGAAGATTTCATGAGGATTATGAATACATTCTGACTCAACTCGAAATAATTGTTTTCCTTTTAGGTTCAACTGCTAATTCTCATGTTTGGCTAACGGTCTCTTCTCGTGTCGATCGGTCTACCTTGTTTTCCCGAAGTTTCACTCAACGTCACTTAGAGCTTAATTGGCATTCGATACCGATCACACCAACAACGTGGATTGGATTATTTAACAAGCCACAAATCAATCAATCGAACTTCACTTTTGGGTCAAAGGTAAATCCAAACGATGCTTTGTACATTGTCCACGAACTGGAAACAAGTGAAGGAAATCGTAGGTAAGCAAAAGAGTATTATAAGAACTTCAACAAGTCAAAAGAATATCGATTCTTTATCATCATCATAGTTAAAATTAACCAAGAGTTGAATTAGTTTCTCATCTATTATCAAAAAGAAAAGAAAAGAAAAGTTCAAAAATCAGATCAATATGTATTATCTTTTGATGATTTGAATCTATTTATTGTATTCGTATAAGAATATTGAAAAAAAGGAAAAAAAATTCGAAATTTATGAGAAAAAAGTATTTCGATTAAAAGTTTCATTTAATTCAAGCGAAACTTAGACAAAGAATTAAAACAAAATGTTCATTACCCTCTGTAGATAATTTCATCATTTATAAAAGAAAAAAAATTCTATAGATTAATTTGAATTAGAACTTTTTTTTCTATCACTTTCACTATTTTACCATTCACATTTCCCATGGAAGATTCTGTTCAAACAACAATTAAACACAAAACAATTGATTTGATAAGCATAACCTCCCACTCCCATTAATAGCTCGACAATCAAACATTGTTAACAGAGTCAAAAGTTAAAATGCTAAACTCACCCTGGAGGTTACATCATGATAATTATCGTGATAATTATGAGTTGAATTGAATTTGAAAGTAGAAAGAAAAAACTTTTTCTTTAATAATATGTATTAATGTTAACACTAATTGTTAGGGTGAAAAAAAATTTGCACCCAACAAATTTAACGAAGTTAAAATGTTTGAAATCGCATGAGAACATTTCAACTTTTTGTTTCAGTCATCTTCACGGTAATATCACGATTTTCATGGGTTATATTTTTCATGGTTATATTATCTACATGATGAAATTACTTAATATCATTTCAAGATAATCTTCTTATTCAATTACTTTCATGCATGTTGATTTGCTTAATTTTCAATTTGAATTAATTGTAACTTTGAAAAAAAAAGTATAACATTAGATAGTATTAAGTGAGATACCATTCTCAATGGGAATGTACAATGAATTTCAAGAGATACTCAGAAAAAATCATAATTGATTTCATAAAATGAAATTACCTGTTCTCATAAAAAATGTCGAGAAATTGTTACCTAACCTAGATGTTAATTTCGTTGAGACTGTATCGTTGACTGAGAGAGAGAGAGAGAGAGAGAGAGAGAGAGAGAGAGAGAGAGAGAGAGAGAGAGAGTTCATTGATTCATTATAAGAGTAAATTGTTCACTTGAGGGTGGAAATTCAGGTTGAAGCTTGAAAATACTAAAGGTCATCATGGATTACCTTCAATATCATGGAGTTCAAGTGCAATGAGGTAAGAGGCTTATGGAGTTATATTTTTTTCTGTACCTTGGACTCACAGAGAAGGTAGTTCACTGAGCGTTTAAGCTTATTTTCTCCAGGTAAAGAATTGACCATGGTAATTGACCTTTTATGACCATCACAATATTATTATTTGCTTATACTCGGTAAGATAGAATATTTTTCTAGAGAGTACATGAGTTCGCGAAAGGAAGAGAGAGAATTTCAATTTAATTCTGAACACATTAACCCTGAAATTTACATAGTGTAATGATTTCAGGAAATTTCATATTTTCTACTAACCAAAATCACTTGGATTGAATCAATTTACCTTTAAGTGGTACAACAAAATTGATTACCTAAACTTGAGTGCTACAGATATTGTCCTGAATGGACTTGATATATTTTCCCATCCATAAAGTTCACCTTGTAAGTTATTTATCTACTAATTTTCAGAGGTTTACATTAGGCGGAAAGGGAAAAAACCACGACATTAGTTCTGTTTGTTAAGAGAATGAAAAAGTATTATAACGATTAATTAAAAGAAAACAAAAGTACCATGGAAGGAATAAACTTGAACACTCTGATTCTATCGATAAGTGAATGAAATACGATCATGATAAGAGAACATTGTTCAAGGTCTACATACGCTTGAGAATTGGAAATTTATTTAGATTGATATAACATAAGATCCATCACACGTCCATATAGAACAGAAGAAAAAAGTTCATGTTCTCATGTAGTAGTAATTGAATTCCCTGAAGATGCTTCAGGTCTTTTCTATTGTATCATTTTTCATGAGAGCTTCAAATTTTATTTCTCAGTATACCAACTGTGTGAATATTTTTACCCCTCTCGATACCAGATTCGAGAAACAATTTTCCGCCCTTCATATCACTGTTGTTCAATTACTTTTATCATGAAAATATCAGGGTGATGATTGCTTATTACACATATCGTTCCACCATGAATATCTCGGAATTATCTTGGTTATATTGAACAACTTTTTCAGACATTGGAAATTTCATCAAAAGTTTATTATACAAATATTCAAATTATTCACAATTTTCAATCTTCACTGATAGACTATTCAATTCATCTTTAACTCATGTTTATCAAATAAAAAAGTTCTAGAACCTTGATAACTTCAATATCATCTGATTTGTTGAGGGACAGTTTAGTTTGTCAGGTTTTGTCAAGTGAACCAAATATTCATTATGAATAAACTTTTCCATTATCAAATATATGAATATACAAGAATAGTGAATGAAGGTAATGATGAGATGAAAGAAACAAGTAAAGTTACTTACCTTAAATGGACACGATAAATTTTTCGACAACCTCACAAACCTCATGAAATCCCATCTTGAGAAAGTGATATAATATTAACCGATTAAGATACACACGAATAATATTCTGATAAACGATAACAATCAACACTCATGATTAACTTTACAAATTCCCAATTGATTTAGATAAATGTTAATGCAACTTATTCATTCGGTTTTCATGGTAATGTTTTCCAACCGTCATGGTATTAGATATCTTTTCCTTTGTATTTGTTATAAGAATTGAGCCTTACCCTCATGAGACCATTTTGTCATCAATACTATTCAAAATCTATCCGAATGTAATCAAATTTGATTGAAACTTTACCTTTAGAAATGAGATGAGATCTTTCATCAACAACATCATCATCATTTACCATTTATCATGAAACATTTCAATGTTTCATTTTTTTCCACCTCATGGTGAGTGTTTTTAATTGTTTTCGAGCTCACATTTATCAAAATATTTCCGTTTCAAGATTTTAAATGAAGATTATTGTTTATCTACCATGAGAATACTCAACTATTTCCGTAAATTTTGATGATTCTGTCATGTTTCATCCTTTATGGTTTCAACTATTGAATTTCATTGGTTCGTGACATGATTACATGAAATAGAATCACTTTCTTTCATTATAACCTTGGAAATGTTTTCATTTACGTTTAGAATTGTAAATTTTTGTTTCCCTCCACAGATTCACCAGATACTATAAGTTCATTTGAATTCCAGGAGATCATAGCTACTTCATATTCTCGAATATTCTGATCAGAATCAGATTACAATACTGTTCATCTGATTATTTAATTTTCTCATAATAATAATAATAATAATCTAGTAATAATCTAATAGTTGATTGACAGATCCAACCATTGATCTTATCAGTTCGACATTTGGAATTAATTAGAATATGTGATTCAGACTGATGATTAAATTGTAATGAATTATAACCATGTTTCTATGATTGTGATAGTTAAATGTTGACAACATATTGATACATTCTTGTTTATTTTTGGAGCACATTAATTTGACAATAAAGTAGTCAAAATGTCCACCTAACCATTACAATGTGACAATACATATGAATGATAAAAACAAAATCGAGTATTAAACATTAAAAGTAAAATTTGATTACCAAACTATCACAATTTTCTCAACCATTAAACACTTTATTCAAATTGTCAAATTGCTATTTGTAAGATCGGACCAATTTAGTCTAAATCTAATGACCATGTAATCATGTTATCAACATGAAGTTCAAAAGTCTTTTAGTAGAAAAAATAAGTTCCAACTGATTCCAAAGAATATTGAACTATTTTCCATCGAAATTTTTTTGCTCGATTCATTGGATAACCACAAGCCGTATGAACTTTAATTGTATGAATTTTGATGTGATTCAATTGAGTTTCTCCTTGAACGAAATTTGTTTGTAGGCCATTTGAATGTTTCGAAAATCGAGAAATTCTGATGATTCTTCACCATAAACAATGAACATGTTCTGAGTATACCTCTTAAGCCTTCAGGCTCAGCCCATGGTGATCAATAATTTAAAAATGTGTGATATTCTTGAGCAAGAATACTCACATTCAGATGAGAACCATAAACCTGTCACTATATTGGAACAATGTTAACTATTGATAATGAAACATTGAAACAAATTTCGTTCATTGAATAAAATATTAGAATAAAATTTTGACTCGCTTTGAATTTCGTTGACGATCTTCATATCATCAGATATAAACGGTGGCCTGTCAAATAAACGTTTTGAAAAAGTTTCCAAATAACATGATGAAGTATCTTTAAATGATCAACATGTAGTCGATAAAAAAAATCTAAAGATGCAGGAGATTGAAAAAAAAAAGTTCCAACTGATTTTTCAGACTAGATTGTCAGACATTTTCACGATGATTGATAATCTAACAAATTCAGGTAACAGTTGGATAATGATTAGAGATTAATTTATGAACATTATCATGGTGAAAGTGAATCTCTGAAAAAAAGGTTCGAGACTGAACTTTATCTTGAACATTCATGGTGATCAAATATAATCAACTTCTCCAGAGCAAATATGACATTATGATCAAATTATTCAAATACAATAAGTTCAAGTTATGATTCTGTTTCATGTTAGCATGTGTTACCTGGTGAAGGATTTAAATAACTTGGTGAGCTGAGAGAGAAAGAGAGAGAGAGAGAGAGAGATAGTCAAGAGTCTTAATAACAATGAAATTGGAGCTTACAATTTGCTCTTCTTACTTGCTTATTGATATTATTTCTAGAGTTATAATTGGATCAAGTTATTAGCATCGTTATTGTGTTTCCAAGACCATGAGTACGATCATACAATTATTTCATCTCCATTCATTAGTATTCATGGTAAAATTTTGTTAATTTTGTTAATTGTAAAGGTTTTTGCTAAGATAAAATTGAATTTGTAAGAAATAGAAACGAGAACGTAAAAAGTTTTCAAAATTGGTTGGGTATTGAACTTTTTTTTCACTTTGCTAATCAGTGGGATGAGAAATTGGATTTTGTTACATTAACCTCTTCATGAAATTGATTGATTAATTTTTTATCACATATATTGATTAAGTTTAGCAAAGTGTATTAGGTTAATTAGTTGTTACTGTTGTTGATTTAATCTGGATAATAATAAGTCACTAACAAGAGATGATGCTGATGTCAACAAAAGAGGTGATGGATTATTAGAAAAGGTGAAAGGAAAAAAGTTCTAATAGAATATAAAAAAATGAGAATGAAAGAGAGAGAGAGAGAGAGAGAGAGAGGATTGGATTGGATTGGAAGATGAGGATGAAGATGATTACTTTTAATGGTGGTAACCTGATGAATGAGCGGTGGGTGATTGGAGGTTAGTTTATCGTATAATTTTTCACTCCCTGTCAACCAACTTAAACTTTTGTTCTGGAAACAAAATGTCAATCTTTGGATGTTCAAGTGATGAACTTTTCCAGATTCTCATGAATTTTTTTTCTTTTTTTTCATGATGAAATTACTTTTATCCTGTTGTCCAATTTTTTCCTTTGTCTTTCTTATAAACTCAAATCAGTCAATATAATTGAAGTTCATGGTGATAATAACTTTTCAAGTTTGTTATTCATCATATTAATTGAAATTTTCCAACCAGAGTAACGGGAAAGTAATAACCTAAATATTATTTTTAATTTATAATTTTTCTTTAAGATTTTACATTAAACTAGATTACTAAAGCATTAATTAATTGTTGTTTGATTAAGATCATAAATTAGAGTATAAGAACCATTTAATCAAGCAAACATGACAAAACTTTTTCACCATAATGAATGAAATTACAATTCTACTAAATATTAATTGTAACAGTTTATTACTGGATTCATAGTCTTTATAATCATAATTAACTTTGATTATGTTCATTTGGAAGCTGAATAAATGTTTAAATGAAATAATATTTGTACATGAATAGTAATCAAAATTAACGATAATGATTAAAGTCTCAAATAACATTGGAGTAAATTATTGTTTCCCATTATTATTATATTATTGTAACTTAGTTAATTTAATGTTTTCCTTCATCTCTTTTTCATGTTTTCACCATCAACAAATTTATTCTGATGATTATCATTACCATGGAACCGGAATTCTCTAAATTAATACTTGAATTGAAGGAGTAACATTCAATTTCCTGTATTCATGTTCAGTGAATCATTACCTTTGATATCTACCTGTTTACAGTATTACATTGTTTGGGTCGAAGATGATAAGGTAAAAGAGGTCAACTGTATACGATCCCAGCCCTTTTGGATGGGTCAAAATAGTGACCACTTGGTAAATAAACCTTTAAATCAACTGATGATACCAGGAACTCACAACTCTGGTAGTTATTCAATCGGCTATGAACCAGGATTGTTAACCAAACTATTGAATGCTTACTCTTTATGTCAAGATGAAAATATATTCAATCAACTGGTTTATGGTAACAGGTAAGTCAACAAACTCCTTACCAACCACCACCTTCTTGTAAACACTCAACCTACACCTTCAATCTTAATACACACACACACATACAACACTAAGCCTCAACTTAACCCAAAAGGAAACAGGGACCGAATGTGAAAATGAATTGAAATCACATGGAAACAAACAGATATAAAGATACAGAGGAAACATGAAGAAAAGATAAACAAAATTCATTTAGAAAGATTCAGTAGTTTTTATTGTAGACAATGAATAAATGAAAATGTACTCACGATGAGATGAACATTGGATTATAATTTCATGAGGTCTAATGGATAAATTCATTGACAATATAAAATCATATACACTCAAGAGGCTCGTCTAGATGAAACTGTTTTCTTACCATGAAAAGTTATGATATTTATTTGTGTTAAGTATATGAAACCAGAAACTGAATAATAATAATAATCATCATCTTAATTTTACTTCAGTTCCGTTCAGTTTTCTCATGTGACAGATATTACCCAATCATAGATGGATAAATATATCATGTTAACATCCGTCTTACTTTTATTATAACCCTGAAAATGAAAAGATAATGATAAAATCTTGAACTATTCAGAATCATCATGAAACTCATTACGATCTTGAGGGGGCGATTTTGACTGTGTTTACATGTTGATACATGATAAAAGTTTTTGAGTTAATACCCAAGTGGTGATAATTGGTTTGTACTTCGTTTCGATTGTGTCTATCAGAATATTTCAATTATTATTACAATTATAATAAACAAGTTAACTTGTTTATTCATAGATTCATGATTCATTAAATCCTCATGATAATAATTGAGTCAACAAGTATATTTATAAATAAATGATACATGATAACGATAAGTATTTAAATCCCATTGAGATTGAAGATTGAATTTTTTGTTTGCATCTATGTAATAACAGACTTCTAGGTGCTGAATAAACGGGAATAAGTTTTGAATTTCGAAAGAATTTTCAAAATTTCAATATGAATTTTTTACTAACTTGGAAAATTTTCAATTCTAATCTATCATGACAAGTGGAGAAGCTCATAGATTATAAGCTCTCTCTTTCTCTCTCAGATAAGATCAGTGGAAAAGTTAATGAAATTTTCCTATTTACTGAAGAGATTTCATGGAACGAGTGAAGAAAAATACCGAATTTAATATTCACTTAAACTTTGGATAGAATTTCATTAATCACAAAAGATTCAATTCTCACACTAATCACGTTCATGCTAATCACATGGATCCACGAGTTTCCATCCAAATCAGAATTGCAATTAGATCAATGAATAAACAATCGATTAGTCATTAATTGATTATCGATAACATTTGATATTCTAAAGTTAATATTTTTTATCACTCTCGAATTATAAACTTTTTTTCGTGCTAAAAAATATTCTGACATTGAACGAAAAATTGTCGTTGAAATCCATTGGAAATCGAAAATATAATCTACTGAATTGTACAGAATTGGATATATTAACATAAAGTCAACTTTTCTCCATTACGACAAGTCAATTATGAGCATTTACAATAGTTAATTAGATTATTCTAAAAGTAGATTATTGATTTAAATTGGAACGATGATCAATAAATTGTTTTAATTGTCTCATATTCCCAATTGTTGATGCTAAATTTAATTACCTTGATAACAAGGGTGTTGATTTGGTTCTTAATCACATAAACTGAATGGTCAGTTTATAATTTACCCTTTAGAAAGTGAGAAAGTGATTTAAAAGATTATAATTATTTACTTTGATTTAAATAGAAAATAAATTCACTGATCTGAATTAAATTGTTCAATCAAATGATTGTTAATTCAACTGTAGTAATTAATCAAGAAGTAAATGGTTGATCATGATTATCAAGATAATTAAGCTAATTAACAGCTTTACATGAACTCGTTCAATTAATTTTACCAATTAAACTTTGATTCTCAAAATTTGAGTAATTTTTCAAGTTAATTGAACTTTATCGAGATAATCAGCTGATCAGATATTCAGGCAAATTGATAGTTGATTAATTTAATTTAATTTCTAAAGAAAATTTTTCTTCCATGATAAATATCTTTCGAAAATGATGAAATCTTATTTCAAAAGAAACCAAAAGTTCAATTATCTTTTCTATTCGATAATCCTGGAATATCATGAACCATGTGGAGAAAATGAATCTGGAACGTATATGAACTTGACCGAATTTAAGTTCACTTTTCGAATAACAACTTTCGAAACTTTTTTTTTCGATTTCAAACAAAACAAGCTGAACTTTTCATTAATCGTTTCGATATTGATCTAATTCGTAAAGTTAATTAACTCTAGAGATCCCAAAAAAATGCTCTTTTTTACTGTTAATTGCTTGATTAACTATGATTAAATTAATCTATTGTGTTTAACTGTCTAATAAACAGTTAATTACATTTTGTCGTACGAAAAATTTTATTATCATGAAGAAAGAAAAATCTCCCACTGAAAGTTAATTGTTACCATTAACAACCATTCAAATAATTTGTGAGCAACAATTAAACGAATTGACCATAAATGATTGGATTACCTGTTAATGGTAATTTAATCCAATTTGGAGATTTGTTCATCATGAAAAGAAAAAGAGTCGATTGAAATTCAATTTTGTGGTTAGAACTTTTTTTCTTCTTCTCGAAAAACAAATTGTACTTTTACCGTTATTGTTTGAATAATATTGAAATTTGCGTCTTCGAGATGAGAATACACAATTGGATCGCCTTAGGATATTCGGTAGATTATAGTGTGTACTTTAATCCTGGAATTTGAAGCTTATTATCATCATATTAGGTTACCATGTTATCGAAACTCAGTTTTATTGGAAAATAAATAACATGAAAAAGGGAAAAAGTGAAAACGAAAAGGAAAAATTTTAAATCGATTGATAGAAGAAAAAAATTTCATCACCTCTCATCGAATTATTTACATGGGGAATTTGTGAAATTTTCAACAATTTCACTTCATTTGGTGTAAATTTCCTGATAGATTGATCACTTTGATACAATAAACTTTGTTCATTTGAAATAATTGAATTTCACCTTAGTATTGATCAGTTTCCCCTTGAGATTAGATACAGAGTTCAATCAGTATCATGATTAGAGAATCAGGAAGTGAAAACAAGTTACTCGCCTTGATTCAGTTTAATCAATGATTCCATGAGACATATTGATTAATTGTTATCATTGTTGATTCTACACCTTTACAAGTAGATAAACAATTTAAACTAGAAAACTAATAGAACCAAAAGGAAATCGTAATAAAAAAAACCTAAGTGAGAAAAGAAAGACAATTAAATTAATCACAAGATAAAAAAGTTCAGTTAATCATTCGACAATCGAATCAATTGTGATGATTTCATGATAGTTCAGTGAGTTACAAGGCGCCATCTGATGAAATCATGAGCTGATAAATTGTTTACAAACATCAATCAAAGTATCTACACTGTAACACAATTTAGAGTAAAATCAATTAATTGTTGATAGTTTGATCGTCCAGTTCAAATTCATATTTCCATTAAATCATCAATAACTTTAACTGGTCAATGTTTTGTTTCAAAGTCAAACGATTGAATCAATAATCAACTGATTAAAGCGATGAAAAAATCGTTAATCAAGTTGTGAAGTTTAAATTATTAATAAATCGTTAACAATTTAAATTGGAATTTACATTAAGATCAATGATAAGCAGAGTAAAAGAAACATAATCAACAATCAAGAGGAAGAACAAAAAATTAATATTTCATCATAAAGAAAAGGTTATCATGATTAAAGTGAAAATCTATCGATTGATTTTCTTCAGCTTCTTCATGAATCCAAACTGATTGATCCTTTTGCAAGTGAATAGTAAATAGTATTATTGAAGAGATGATAATCATCATCATCATCTCACTTTTCCTTTTCTATTTCTCTCTCTCTCTCTCTCTCTCTTTATCTTCCTCCTCCTTTGATCCACCATTTTTAACCACGTCCAAAGTATAAAAATATATGTATTATTAAAAGTACCAAACAACATCAAGTTGTCAATGAAGATAATGAAGATAGACATGCGTTTATCATCATCTTTCTCTTACTATTTCTCTTTCTTTTTTGTTTGTTTGTCGTCTTCTCTTCTCTCTCTCTCTCTCTCTCTCTCTCTCTCTCTCTCTCTTTTTCCCAATCAGCTGTTTCTTTAACAAAATTCTTTCTCTTTCTTTCTTCTCTTTCTTCATTGAGATTCTCCATCTTGAGAGATACAAATATATGTTTTTATCAAGGAACAGGAAACAATATCAATGCTTAATAAAACTGGTTAACTGGTTCCTCTTACTTTCTGGTTCTCAAACCAGAAAGTAACCAAATTAAAAGTAATCATAATAGATGTCGCAAAGTGAGCTGATTGGGAATTAGTAAAGTTGATTAGCTAATGGCTACTCTTGATTGTTGTTAGATTTCCCCTTCCTTTCTGTTGATTTAATCTCTTTGTTTACAGGTTGATTGCGATTAGATTTTGTTTTCTGGTAAAATTTATACTAATCAATTTGATCTTTTCCATTTAAATTCAAAACTTGCTAATTGTTTCCTTTTTCTCACTGATCATTTGAGAGATTGTTTTATCAACCGTTTACTTGTAGGGTGTTGATTGTTGATGTTTTTTTCCCTTTAATTGTTATTGGCTCATTGATTGTCTTTCCTTTCCTTTTTTTATCCTTTTCTTTTGCTATTCAACAGATATTTGGACATTCGGGTTATGTATGATCCTAAACTGGGTGAAGATTTTTGGATTGCTCATGATTTTTATCCAATTAATAAAACAGTTCGTCAAGTCTTGGCGCAAGTTAGACAATTTATGGATTCAACAAGTAACGAAGTGGTCATTATGGACTTTCACAGGTTCCCAGTGGGTTTTGAAGATAAGGGTATCATTAATTTCACTCGACATAATCAGCTACTTAATTTGATTGAGGAGATGGTCGGTCCACATTTAAATGATAATTCAGATCAAATTGATTATCAGAAAACTTTTGGTTCAATAGTTTCAACTGGACGTCGATTGGTTTTAGGTCATTCAGAATCTACGATTATGGGTCGACCTTATCTTTTTCCAGCGGTAAAACAACTTTGGGCCAATACAGATTCGATCACAGCATTAGCAGCCTACTTTAATTCATCTCTATGTTCAATTAATCTGTCGGCATCCGCAGCAATGGCTGAATTAACACCTAAAGCAGTTAATTTCCTAAATTATGGTGGATTACGAAAAATGGCCTCATCAGTTAATTTCATGGTAACTCGTTGGTTTCGTGATTCTTGGTATAATCAATGCGTTAACATAATCGCCAGTGACTATTTCCTTGGTAATAATATAATCGAGTTATCAATTGATTCAAACAAAAGACGATTCTCTTCATCCACTCCTCTTCCTCCATAAAAGTGTATCGATGTTACAAACATCCAAACCAATTAGAAATCCAATTGATTGAAATCAAAATAAAACAGACAAGAGCCACACCTTAAGCACCAGAGAATAGTAATCAACTATAAGTGAATAAGAAGGAGAAAAAAAATAGAGACACAAAGAAAAACCCAATTAGTATAAAAATTCGGATCAAGATAAAACAAAAAAATTGTTCTAATGTGAAAATCTTGTAAAATAATTACCTTGACTAGAGAGAAAGAGAGATAGAAAGAGAGAATAATAAAAAAAGAGTAATTTTCTCAGGTTAATTGTCACACTAAATAGAGACTGATTTAAGATGGTGATTGTATGAGCTGGTTTGATGATTCAAAAAAGTATCAGAATATATGAGTAACCAGAATGTATTAAGTGTTAATAAATTGTATCCAAACATCAATCCTTATCATGACCTTGGTTAGTTTTTTCAGTCTTGTTGTTTGTCTTATGGGTAAATGTGTATTGTAGTGTGACTGTGGTGGTGGTGGTGATGATGATGATGATGATGATGATGATATGTTTTTTTGCCATTTTGTTGAGCCAATAATTACATCAATGATCGTGAAAAGGTAGTGGGCAGAAAGTGAATTAAAAGATGAGGAGGAAATGGTTTCCAATTTGATTGTCCTGTTCATTTGGATTAATCTGATTGTCGAAGTTGAACTTTGAACATTGAGAATAGTAAATGTAGAGGAAAAGAAAATAAAGTTCGGGGGAAAAAGTGAACTTGAAGCTTTTTGTGATTTAGTAATTAAAAGTATTCGAGATTAGATGATTCTCACCGATATTTATGCAATTAAAGATAATTAGGATTCACTAGATTTAGTCAGAAAAAGATTTTTTTTATACTTTTTTACAGAGAGTGTGATGTTGTTGTGTGTTTATGTTTTTTTTTCCATGAATATGAGGATGAAAAAAGACTCAGAATCATGCTTTTTGTTGAACAGTATTATCATGATGATACATTATCATCATCGCCAGCACTTGACGGAAAAATGGGGAAAAATAGGTTAGAACCAAAAAGTACAAAGTGTAATAGTAATGGTAACAACAAGTACACAACTTAATGAACGGTTTCTTTTTAACGAACCAGATTAAATTCTGTAAGAAAAAAAAGGAATTAATTTTGTCTCTAATTGATTTGGTTTTCTTTCCATTTTCCTTGTTGATCTTTTCTTTCAAGTTTTTATATCCTTTTCCTTTTTGTTGCTTTTCCATCTTTATCATCGATTAACTTCATCATCTGTGATAATTTGGCTTGAGAATCAGTAAAATGTCCTGGGAACAATAAAAAAGAAGAGAGAAACCTGAGGAAAGAAAGATAGAAATAATAACAATCAGAATAATTAAATTAAACAATTAACAAATTAACGTGGCATAAAAACGATAGAATTACATACATGGTGTAATCTTTTGGAGGACCAAATCAACGCAAAAATGTCACGGGTATTTAAATGTCTAATTTATCTCCTTGTCCTTTGGAGATCGTCAGTTTTACCATCACGTTCCTCTAAATCCAACGCACTTTTAGATTCTATTTCATGGTAATTGTTTCATCGATACGTCGATCTGTACATCTTATGAAACATAATTTGAGTAATATGTTGGATAATTAGTGTTGAGTTGATGGTGTTTGTTAAGTTTAATACATCTTAAAGGTTCTTGTTAGTTATTCACAAAATCACTGGAACAACAGTTTCTTTTTCAAAACTTATTAACCGGACAAAAGTGGACCCATGAGATTTGGATTGGAATCACATTCAATTAAATCCAATTAAAATTGATGGTGAGCTTAGTGGAATTAACCAGGAGTTGAACGTTTTTATCCTCTGTAGTGACTAGATGAGAAGCTTCGATGTTTTCTTTGAGTGACCATTTTCTTTGTATCACCACGAGCACTTTTAGAGCTACTATCTGGTATATCCACAAAAGCTGGAACTTTGATGTTTCCATCAACACTTTCATTTGTTTAAAAACAATTTGATTTTTTTCCAGGGCCATTACCTCCAAATTGACCACTACTCCGTTTCTCGGTTGTCATATCGCCAGATGAAAAATAATCGAGGTCATTATCATTGTTATGTAAACCAACACTGCTTGTATTCAAAATGGAGTCCATTGATTGCCCACAAATTGAATAATCCATTAATTACACAGCATAACAATAATAACAAAGTTGAAAGAGCTGAAAGAGCTGAAAGAGCTTTAAATTCATCTTTGATAGTGGACGATTGAGGAGAGGAAAAAGAAAAACAGAAAGAGGAAGAGAAAGAGAAAGAAAAGAAAAAAGAAGAGAGACATAGAAGAGAGAGAGAGAGAAAGAAAGAAAGAAAAGGAAGAGAGAAAGTTAGTGACAGAGAGAGAAAGAGAAAGAAAGAGAGAGAGAGAGAGAGAGAGAGAGAGAGAGAGAGAAAGATGGCTTCAGATGAGAAAGATTTTTAATTTTGATTTTAATGAATATGAATTCACTATTCACAATTTCATAATCGGTTGCAAAATCCACTCCAATCATGATAATGATGATTAGATAATAAATGGTAAAAAAATCATGAGCTCAATGGTGGTATTATATTATCTTATCGTGTGTCTTGTTGTTATTGTAGTCTCCGTTTCTTGATTTTAGTTGATGTGGTTGTGTTGGTTGTTGTATTTATAGTTGTGTTTGTTGTTGTTTTGATCATCCAATCTTTGTCCTTTTTTATTTCTCTCTCTCCTCTCTTTCAGGAATATGATGAACTTGATTTATCATTAGAATTACTTCCTCTACCATGCTTCGTGCTGGGTTTAAGATAATCTTCACAGGATAAGGACAGCACGTCTATTCTATCCTCTTTCTTATATTGAAGGCATCGACGAATAAAGTGCTTAGCATCAATACTGACAGCGGGTTTTGCTGGGAATTCTACTTCGGTTGCCTTCAGTATTGTATTTTCTTCTAAAATAGTGGCTTGGGATTGATTATGTCCAAAAGGCTACAGAGAAAAGACAAAAAAAAACGATAATTAGTATAAATACAATGTATATAAATACGATGCAGCTGTCGATATAAATCGTTGAGTTACATTAGCATTTTTAACGTTCATAACAATAATAGCTTAAAGGTAAAAACAATGTGCAGCTAATCAGTTGCAAAGAAAATATGAATTATCTTGATTTTTAACAAATAATTAAACTGATGTTCTGTTTACGAACGATGACAAACACGACGATCAAATTTTCAATTTAGTTCGATTGATTACCTTTTTCCCATAAAGGCATTGGTAAAATATAACACCTACACTCCATACATCTACTTTGGATGAGATTTTAGGAGGATTTTTGCCGACAACAAAACATTCTGGAGGAAGATACCAGTAAGTCCCTGCTCCCTGTGATGTTAAATCCATGCCATGATCGGGACTATAATTTTCATCATCCATTATTTTACTAAGACCGAAATCAGTGATTTTAATTTCTCCGCTAATACTTCCACTTCCGAGTAGAATATTACCTGATAAGGGAAAACAGAAAATACAGTTGAATTAATAATATGAAATAAAAATAGTGATTCAGTGATAATATAGCCAATAGAAAATTTACAAAAGGAAAACCAAGGTAAAATGATTTGGGAGCAAAGTAAAGGTAATGAAAGAATAGATTGTAAAGAAGTAGCAAAATGCTTGATGATGAAGTTAATCAATATGAACAAATTCAGTTGATGTTTGATGCATTCATAAGTGATTAGCATGAAAGTTGATTGTTTTTAATTGGTTACTTATATGCTTTTTCATTTTCTTTGATTTTGCTCTCTAAAAATGATAAACCTGCGCGAATGTTATAAAAATATTCCTAAACTCATTTTTTCGTAGCTCACTCTCCATCTTTTTTCCTCCGTCTCTCTTTTCTGCCTTTCTCTTTTCCAATTTGATTGTATACACACTTTTATTCAAGTATGATTATTTACCATTCTCTCTTACTTTTTGCTCCTCCACCTCTCTCTCTCTCTCTCTCTCTTTCCTCTTTATCATTTCATTCTACTCACTCTTTTTTTCATCATCCTGAGTGTCGGACTAGACTAGTAATAGTTAAATGCTCTTGCGCTGAGAAAGTAGAAAAAAATCTAACAAATTTTGACCTTACAACACTCAACACATAGACACACACACAATCACCCTACAAGATAAATACATAGACATAAACATACAAAAGTATATAACAGTATAAAGAAAGAAAGAAAGAAAGAAAGAAAGAGAGAATAGTAAGACAGATAAAATTTCTATCCCTCTGGTTGAAAGATCTAGAGTCAGGTCAAACTATTCAGTACAAGTTAATCTCACTCACTTTTCTTTCGTCCCCTTCTCTCTTTCTCTCTCGTCTTTTGTGAATTGCCCAGGTATATAAATACAACGGCATCAACTTTACTCACTCACATAAATATACTACTAGTGTATATTCACTCACTCATACTCATTTTATAAATTTACCAATATGGCTGCCATGACAGTAAACTTGTCGGTTGCCAGGAGAGATAACAATTTCACGACTAATTTGACCTTTAACAGCTGATAGGTTGTGCATAAGATGGAGGCGAGTAAGTTGGGAGAGGGAGAATGATAGTAAGCAAGATAGATAACTACAGAGAGAGAGAGTTGATTTTAAGTGAGTAAGATAAAAAAAGTGTGTGAGTGGTGAGAAATTAAAGTAAAAAAACAGAGGAAGATGAGGATAGAGATGATGAAAGAGAAAAGAGAAAGAGAGAAAGACAGTGACTACGAGAGAGAGAAGAATAAAAGTAAAATAAGAGAGGGAGAGAGAGAGAGAGAGAGATTCACCTAAACGTCTAAATGAAAAGCATACCAAGAAAACTAGAAAATAACCAGCAACTAATTCTAATCCAATTGCAATGAATCTTAAACGGAATTTTCCGTATACCGAGAAATCATTGGATGTTACTGATTGACCTCTTATTCATTTTTGTTTTTGTTCTTTCAGATATATCAGTTGGTTCTTTTCTCTTTCTCCATTTCTTTATCTCTCTCACTATTCACTATCTCTCTTTTACTTTCAAACTTCTTTTTTTCTGGTGAAAATGAAGAAAGCCTAACAAAACAGACACAACAACAACATATACCAATACATATACATATACAACTTTCTCCCTGTCTTCTCTTCTCTCTCTCTCTCTCTTAGGAAAGAAGAAAATCTAAGATACATATTGTCAGTTGAAGGAAAAGAATGATGATAATGATGATGGCGATAAAAGGGGAAAGCCAAAGACATTGAAGAAGGGGAGAGTAAACAGCAAATGACAGAGAGTCAACTCAAGTTGCTGGTTAAAGGCAGAAAATAGTTTGGGTTAAAAGAGCAGAGAATAAAAAAAACCGTAATGATAATGTGAGATGATAATATGGGAAGAATTAGGAAATAAAGAGAAGAAAAGGAAAAAGGGGATAAAAGTTGATGAAAAAACAAGAAGATGGTAGAAGAGAGAGAGAGAGAGAGAGAGAGAAGAAAGAAAGAAAGCAAAGGTAAGTGAGTAAATGAGAGAGATGAAAGATAGAAAAGGAGTTAAGTGTGTTAGAGAGAAAGAAACAAAAACTGAGACATAAAGAGAGAGGAAGAAAGAAAAAGAGACAGAGAGGGTAAAAGGAGAGAAGAAAATAATTAAAACATATGGAATACATACCAGGCTTAAGATCATAATGGATTATCGGTGGTTTAATTTCATTGAGATACTTCAAGGCGTGAACCACTTGCATAATAATAGATCGAGCCTCCCTTTCAGGAATGCATTTGTGTTGTTTAAGGTAGAAATCTAAATCATGTCCATCACAGTATTCCAGTACAGTACAAAATGAATTGGGATCTATTTCAAAGACATCAAATAACCTCACAATCCTTGGATGATCCAATTTTTTGTGTATATTGTATTCCCTAAGAGCGTGTTTGATATAATTGGCCTTTTTATCATCTTTCCAATCCTTATTTAATTGATGAATTTTACAGGCAACGTATTTCTGTTCTTTCAGGTCAAACGCTTTGTGCACTTCACTGAAACCACCTTTACCCAATAAAGTTAACAGAAGATACCTGTCATTTAACACAGCATGATTGTTAAATCGAGATTGATCTTCATTATGTATCCTTTTTAATTCTCGAATGTGTAGATTTCTTTCTCTTTCCAATTTTTCTAATTCTAGTTGAAGATCGGCATCCTCCTTCTTTAAAGCTTGTTGCCGTAATTTCAATATCTCATCCATCTCATAATATTCATACATGGTATAGTCTTTTTGAGCACCAGATGAACTTGCCACTGGCTCGGGTTTAACAAAATCGGTAAAAGCTGCTCCGGAACCAGAGAGCGTACCATTGGATAATTGTGTTAAATTGGTTGATATCACTTGGTTACTACCATTGGAACCTTGGTTTGATGATTGATTTGTTGTTACATTGGATGACCTATCACCTTTTTTAATCTGTACATTGTTGGGTTTCTTTTTGGCCAACAGTTTCCTTTGACGTTCTATCTCCTCCCTTTCAGCAGCTATTTGCTCCTGTTTTTTCATTAATTCCGTAAAGGCATGTCCATCATTCCAATTTTCAACAAACGATGCACCTTGCCTTTGAGTAACAAATTGTCCCAATCTTAAACGATTTTGCATGCACTTTTGCCGAGCGGCTTTCTTTTCCATTTGTGATTTCTCTATTAACAACATTTTGGTAACTTCTGTTGACTTGGCTAATTGATCCTTTTGTTTGTCTATTAACTTTGACTGGACTTGTAATTGTCTTTTCAATTCATCTCCTGTCCTTTGGAGATCGTCTATTTTACCATCACGTTCCTCTAAATCCAACGCACTTTTAGATTCTATTTCACGTAATTGTTTCATTGTTACGTCAGTCTGTACAGCTCTTGAAACACAATTTGAGTAATAAGTTGGATAATTGGCGTTTGGTGGTGGTGCTTGTTGCTGCTGCTGTTGTTGTTGCTGCTGCTGTTGCTGTTGTTGTTGTACTGTTGAAGGTCCCACTGAATTATTAACAACAGATACCACTGGACCTACGGTACCTTGTCTAGACATTGTTAAACCGGACAAAGGTGGACCCATAAGATTTGAATAATCTGGATTGGAATTACCTCCAACCCAATCTGATGCTATTGGTGTATTTGGTGGTGAGCTTAAAGGATTACCGGCTACTGAGACCGAAGGTGAAACAGGAATATTACCAACAGTACCTGGAGAGGAAGGTGGAGGATACATGTAATGTGAATATCCTTGTGAGGTTGGTGATCTTGATCCTCCGTAGCGACTAGGTGAGAAGCTTTGATGTTGCTTAAAGTAATCATTAATTTTCTTAAAATCACCACGAGCATTTTTCGAGCTACTATTTGGTGTTTGTCCTCGGGTATTGGGTATTCCCTGGACACCTCCATTACCACCACCACCACCACCACCTCCTCCTCCACCTCCTCCAATTCCTCCAACTCCAGTGTTTACACCAATTACACTACCAGTATTACCTCCAGCAACAATGGCAGCAGCAGTGATTCCTCCATCATCAACTTTACGTTTTCTTTTACGGCCATCACCTCCAACTTGGCCGCTACTCCGTTTCTCGGGTGTCATATCACCAGATAAAATAATAATTGAGTCTTTATCACTATTATGTGAACCAGCACTGCTTGTACTCAAATTGGAGTCCATTAGTTACCCACAAAAATTAATTAATTAAACCATTAATTACACAGCATAACAATAATAACAAAGCTGAAAGAGCTTTAAATTCATCTTTGATGGTGGACGATTGAGGAGAGAGAGAGAGAGAGAGAGAGAGAGAGAGGAAAAAAAGAAAGAAAAAGAAAGACAGAGAAAGAGAGAAGAAGAAGAAGAGAAAAAAAATAGAAGATAGAAAGAGAGAGAAAGAGAAAGACACAGAGTAAAAAAAGAAAGAGGAAGAAGAAGAAGAGAAAAAAGAAAGAGAAAAATAAAAAGGAAGAAAGGTAAAAGAAAGAGAGAAGAGAGAAAGTGAAAGAAAATGGCTTCAGATGAACATGTCCATCTCCATCTAGTGGTGTGAAAAGAAATTAAACAAAAGAGAAAAATTTTTTTTCTTTTTTCTTTTTCAGATACAAGTAAACACTGTGTTAACTTTAACAATCATTGATATTAAATGTTGGTTAAGAGAAGAAGTTTTTAGGTTGAAAGAGACGAAAGAGAGAGAGAGAGAGAGAGAGAGAGAGAGAGAGAGAGAGGGAAGAAGAAAAGAAGATGGAAGAAAAAGTTGATGAAGAAGAGAAGAGATCAGAGAGAGAGAGAGAGAGAGGAAGGAAGAAAGAAGAAAAAATGTACAAAGAAAAGTGTAGTAGTAGTGGAAGAGAGAGAGAGAGAGAGAGAGAGATGAAGATGAAGCAGATGAAGAAACAGAAGAAGAAGTAAATTAAGAGGACCAAATAAATCTCTTCATCTAACTCATCATCATCTTCGTCATCAATATTATCATCATTTCGTCTTTACCCCATTCACTTTGAATATTTCTCTCTCTCTCTTCCTCTTTCTTCATGTTCTCCTGTTGATATTTGTCTATTCCTTGTTCCATTTGTAACCGTTTTCTTTTTTCTATTTGTTTTTATTTTTCTCTCTCATTTTTCGTTTTCTTTTAATTTTTCTTTCTCCATCTTCTTACCTTAACATTATTATACCTTTCACTCTATTTTTCTCCTTCTCTATCTCTCTCTCTTTTTTTCTCTTTCTAGCGCCGTTGACCAATCAGCGATTCTTTTTTGTTTTAATCTCCACCATGATGATGATGATGATGATGATTAACCAAAGTTAAAAACTGTCCAACGAACACAAATCATCATCCATTCAGATAGAGTCTCTTTCTTTTGTTTACCAGCTTGATTAACCAGTTAGAGAATCATCAATGGCGAATCAAAAATCTCTCTCTCTAATTTTTTTCTCTTTTATCTCTCTGTCTTTCCTTCTAATTCATTGACTTTCTTTTCTACCTCCCTCCCTTTTTTCTCTCTCTCTCACACACATCATCATCTTCATCACCATCATCATTATCTGTGTACTCTCTCTCCTTCTCTCTCTCACTCACTAACTCTCTTTCTTTCTTTCTACTTTTATCTTCTCTCTCTCTCTTTTTCTCCTTCACAAAGCCTTTAGCATTCCAATAGCTGTTGATATTTCATCTTGTCCAACATTTAATAGCGATTGTTACACTTACACTGTTTATTTTTCGTAAATAGAAAAATAATTTCATTTCCTTTTTATGTTCATAGATGACGACGCTTTCACTTATTCTAATTTTTTTGTATTTTCTTTTTTCCATCTGAAGCCATCTTAGTTTCACCTTCTCTTCCTTTCTCTCTCTCTCTTTTCCATGTTTTTTTCTCCTTCCTCTTTATCTCTTGTTTATCATCATCTTTTTCTCTCTCTCTCTCTTTCTCATCGTCCAATTTCTCAAAATGGTCTCTTTCAAGCTTCTCCCAATAGATTTCATTCACTTATTGTCATGATGCTGTTTTGTATATTATCTTCACTGTGATTACATTTGTTGCTTTTGTTTATGTTACTCAATGGATGGAGTTTTCTTCTTCTCTCTTTCTCTGCCATTTTTTTCTTCAAATATTTCTACTTGTTTCTATTGGACGTTATTTTTGTTCTAAAAAAGATTTACTTTGTTTCATCTAAAGGTGATATGACACTACCTTTGGTAGGTGTTTTCATCGATCTTTACAATATTACCTGAATGGCTTGTCAACTGGTTTCACTTTCTATTTCCATTTTTATCTCTCTTCTGGTTATTGGGTTTATCTATGTTTTCTCATGGAATCATCATAGGTAAAAATCGCAGCTAAATCCATTTACTACGTTCTCTTTTTTGTCTTTTCCTATTGTTTTCTAATTCTTTGTTTTTTTCTGACCAATTTTCTTTTCCTCTTAGGAGCACCAAGGAAGCGGTAATACTGCGAGCCATTGGAATCGTATTTGCCATATTTGTCTCAATAGTCATTCTTCTATTAACTAATTACATTGATTACGAAAATTTAACACCAACTCTTAGTCTTTCACCGTATTACCTTTTTGAAAGTATTGTTATCCCCATTTGTTTAACGATTATCCTTTTTATTGGGCCGATTATTGATAGATTTCAACAAGGAACTCTTTTTCTTGCCTTGGATCCTGATGAAGAATTACCACCATTCTATTCTTTTGCACGTAACTATCTTCTTGGTCCAATTTTAGAAGAATATTTTTACCGTTTTCTTCTTACAACTCTTTTGATCCAATGTTTCTCCCAATCGTCAACAATTCTAATCTCATCAGCCATCTTTTCAATCAGCCATGCACATCATCATATAAAAGGATTGATTAACGGCGGTGAAACTTTAGAATGGGTCAATTTTATTTGCCATTTGATACAAACATTCATCTTTGCATGTTATGCCTGTTGTATTTACCTTCGAGCTCAATCTGTTATATCGGTTATTCTGATACACTCATTTTGTAATTGGATGGGACCTCCTCGATTCGACAGATTATTTTCTCAAAGATATTTAGCAATCATCTCATGTCTTGGCATTATAACTTGTATCACCCTGTTATCCATTTACTTGGTCAGTTGACACCATTGACCATGAAAGCAAATCCATAATCCAAATTGCTATTTCAGCTTCTATCAATTTATAAATTCAAAA
Source organism: Panonychus citri (assembly GCF_014898815.1). Classification (NCBI taxonomy): domain Eukaryota; kingdom Metazoa; phylum Arthropoda; class Arachnida; order Trombidiformes; family Tetranychidae; genus Panonychus; species Panonychus citri. Next base: position 1,218,871 of record NW_026515543.1, on the reverse strand, counting down.
GAGTAAACTTTTCAATTGTTTGCATGATTATCGTTATAAAACAATTGTCAAACTTTTACAAAACACAATTAACATTGGAAAAATATATTATATAAGTTACCATGAAATTGAAAGATCTTGGGAGAAACGTTATTCAATTAAGTTATTGAATGGAGAATATGATTAGCCTGGAAATCAATTTAACCAAAAAGTGCCTCAAACAATTAACCAATTCAACATTTCGTTTCAAGCTTCAAATTTTATCTCCATCAGTAAATCACAACGATGATGATCTAACTTCATTAGGACCAAAAGCAAAAGACAACAATCAACTAAATGTTTTCTAAATCAAATCCATAAATTGAAAGGGCTTCAAGTGTGTTAAATATTTAACTTAAAAGGTTAATACAATTAATATATCTTCAATTAACAAAATTTGCTACTAATCAAACCAACATGATTTAACTTTACCGATTAACCTGTAAAATTAAATTGTCACCAAAGACAAAACAAAAATCCTATTGGTATATTTTAATCAAGTCACCAAATTGATACAATTATCAATTAAATCTGATGATGATTACTAATAAAATATTAACAACTTTAAATAGTTGTTACTATTATTTACTAATAGAAAGTGATTAACTGATCAAGGCAACCGAGGAAGAAAAAAAAATTAATAGTTATTATCATTACTATTTATCAATCGGTTGTTATTGAAAAGAAAAGCTAACATTTACTCCTATCTGATTGTTGAACTAATAATATTAATTATCTTCTAATCTTTCAAACAATTTAACTGAAAACTCTCACTTCTCATAATTGATTAACTATACAGAATGTGATTAGCGATTCAACTAAATTAAACCACTAAACTTGTAACAATTAGATTAACAATTGTATTAACCATTTCCAACCAACAAAAGAGTTTATTATCACTCCAATTGTATATTATTAACATTATCATTATCGTGATTAACATTGAACAATCAAGAGGGTATTCAGTTAATAGTTTTTTCCTATTCTTTTATAATATTAATGATAATGTTCATATCCTATAAGAGGGTATTCATTTTATCTCAGCACCGGCGCATTCATATTGGAATGGAATTGATAATAATAATATTATTATCAATTCGGTTTTTAATATAGATGACAATTTGTTAATCGTTAATTTCAATTGGTTTTAATGGTCAATTTATTTGTTTCTTTTATCATCAATTGTTTACACATGTTAATTAAACAATTTACAAAGTTTGTTAATTGTAAACACTCAGAAAACAAAACATTGACATTGACGATTAATTGTTTTTCATTTTCCTTGGGTTGATTGTAACAATTACATTGCACTGGGAAAATTAAAAGTTAATCATTAGGAACTGAATGGGATTGATTAAATTGTCCGTTTTGTTGGGGAATTAGAAAATATTGCAATTAATTGTCTAATTGTTTAATTGTTGTCGATATTGATGATATGATTTGAAAATTGAAACTTTTGTTTGATTTGATTTGATTTGGTTGTTTCAATTTTCAATTGTTCAGTAAGTTAATTGGCCAAAGTGATGGTATTGATGATGATGGTGAATAATTGATTGATGGTGGTGATGATCAGTTGATTTAGTGAATGTAGTTAATGAAGATGATTTTTTTACAGTTGATTCTATTTGTATGATTGGTTGGACACTTGCCACCGATGTTGAGGTCACTGTCGATGCCGCTGCTGAACATAAAAATGTCGCATCGACAAAATTTATACCAAGTGAGGGGATTGAATTTTTTTTCGGTCGACCCTTTGGTTTGGTCGGTGGTATTGGGCATCCACCTTGCATCACCTGTAGTTAATTGTTGTTCGTTAATTTGAATTGTTCTTGTTATTCGAAATTCTTTGATTAATTGATTTTCGTTTGATTAACTTACCTGTTTTTTCCACTTCATTCGTCGATTCTTGTTGTCGATTAATTATAAAGAGAAAAGAAGTTAGAAAACTTTTTGGAAAAAGTTTCGAACTCGAGTTTAGAACTTATCAGATTTCTACTTACCTGGTACCATGTTTTCACTTGCAGCTGAGTTAGACCCAAGATCCGTGCTAATTCAGCTCGATCGGGAGTTGATAAGTACTTTTGACTATCAAATCGACGTTCTAATCCCATTAATTGTAATTCCGTAAAAACGGTTCGATTGCGACGCATTTTACGTTTTAATGAGTTAATTGTTTTACTCTTAATACTCTTATCAGATGGGCCATTAGATGGACAGTTTAATTTTTTTCTCGAATCAATATCAATATCCTCATCATCTTCATCCTGATTATCATCCATTTCATCATCATCATCATCACTATCGTCTCCTGGTACAAATTCACCAAGATAAGAATCTGAACATCCTGAAATTAAATATTCTTTCATCAAGATTAACAGAATCAACTAAATGATGATACTAATTAATTGTGATTAGTTAACTTACCAATCGACCAATCTGATTGTTTCCTTATAACAGTTTGCTTACATGAGATACAATTAGCTGATGATGGCCAAACATTAGATGAACCATTGGCTGAATAGATTGTACAATTAGCACCATCGACACTTGAACTAACATCATCCCCACCTTGATCCATTTTGGCTTCATCATCTTCACCAACAACATCAACTTCCTCATCTTCAACCTCCTCAACTTCATCCTCATCCTCATCCTCTTCATTAATATCCTCATGATAACATTGAGCTCTCATTAAACAATTTGTCTCATTACAATCAAATGAAGATGAACTTTGATCAGAACAATTATCCGGAACAATTTCTGAACAATTAAAAAGTATATCACGAATCATAAATGATTTACGATGTTGTTGTTGAACCATACTGATGATCACAATTAAATTAAAAGTTCCAAATGAATCAAAAGTCAAATCATAAACAACTAATCATCTTGATAAACAATTGGAAAACTTTTTCTCTCTCTCTCTTTTTATATTAATAGAATCAAAAATTCACACTTACAGTTAACTAATATAATCCAAGTGATGACAATAAAGATGACAAACTGAAAGAGGTGCTCAAAGATCATCCTCATCATATTTATCTTCCTCCTCCCAGTTGATCATCATCATCATCCTTTCATAATCAATATTCATATTGGTGAGACTTGATCATCATCCACTCCCAGTAAATAGTCATAATAACAATATAACAACTCACTAAATATTCAGATAAGGATTTATCCTTATTCAGAAAACTGTATCATCACCTCATCATCTTAAGTAAATTTTGTTTATTGTTGTGACGACGACGATGATGATGATGATGTAACATGAAAATATCATGTTAACAATAGGAAACAAAAAGGTGAGTATGAGTAAAAAAAATTGAATCTTTTTTTTGTAACATTTTCAATGGACTTTTATTAATAATCCATTGAAATCATTTTCTTGATATCAACTCAATTTACTCACAAAATTTTAAGACTTTTTTGCATATGGATGAATCAACAATAGGGTAATGATGATGATGATGATGATGAGTGGAAGATGATAAAAGTGTCGTGGTGGCAGTTGATGAGATTTTGGGTGAAAAAGTGACAAAAAAAAAGTTCTAATAAAAATTGGGTAACATTGTCATCTATCAATACTAAGTGTCATCCTATTATCATTGGAAATTGAATATTTGACTTTTTCTATTAGTAAATTGTGATTACTATTATCATAATGATCAAGCTAAATTGTTCACATACAATTGATTGTGTTTACAACTCTTCAAATTGTTGATGGTGTTATTATATTGTAACGGTCAAATCATAAGTGATTTCAAACTTTCAACTTGATTAAACATTGATAATGTTTATTTACGTTGTTGTTGTTGATTGTAGTGTCTAAATTTTAAACTAATTGTCCATGATGATGATTATATTCATGGTTAGCATACAGATTTACAATCAAAAAGTGATTTCCATTTTTTGCTGACCATCGGTCAATTGGTTTTCATGGTTTTCTTTTTTTTCTTCATTTAATGTTTACAATCAAATTAACTTGATGACAGAAAAGCAAACCAATTCAAAACATTGATGTTAAACTGTCATTCTAATCAAAGTTGGAAACATTGGTTCATTGATTGATTATGATGATCAAATTAAAAATACACCAAATTTTCAGTTGATTTTTAAGTTTATTAGTAGATTTAGAAATTTTAAAATGATTCAATCTCATCATTTACATAACTGTTAATAGTTAATCATGATTATCATCAATTTGATCATCTTCTTGATCACCATTGGACTTATGCATCCATTCAAGTTGAAATTATCAACGATTGATGTTCAATGTTAACCAATGTCATATAACATTGAATATATTTACAGTTATCCCATTTACCTCATCTACAAAAGGATGAGGATGGAGAGGAGGAGATGATTAAGATGATAATGATGATCATCTCTTTATGTGAATATTTAAAATTGAATCAGTTTTTAGGTAAAAAAAGTGTAACTTAAATTTAGACTCTAATGACAGTAGCTAGAAAAAAAATTGGCAAATCTTATGTTGAACTTTAATGGGATTTTTCAATTGAAAGTGATGATAACAAAAAGCAATCATTTTCATCCTCATCCTTTCATCATCATCATCATCATCATCATCATCATCATTAAATTGAACAATATCTTTATCAATATCAACAATTTATAGATATTGATTATTTCAAGATCATTTTTTCATCATTGAAAGTGATTAGTTTTATTATTAAGATTGATTCAAATGATTTTCATTAACTAAATTTCATTGTTAATGAATCACGTTGATGATTTAATAACCAATATCTTAATTAGTTACACTAATTGTTGACTCTTTTAGCTTTAGTAAATTTACAAAATTTGATTCCAATTGTTTCAACTCAATTACTTGTCATTAAATGAAACTTTTGATATTAATTATTTTTTCTCAATGGTAATTGTGAAAGTAATTGTATTGGTTTATACCAATTGTTGGGTATGATGATAATTATGAATGAAGATGATGATTATGATACAATTGTTATCATAATCATAATCACAATCTAATAATAAGATTAATAGATTGTCAAATGTGAAGATGATTAAAAGAGACTAATCTGATTCGCTTTTTTAGATACTTGGATTCCTTTGTTATCCTTTAACAAGAACGGGTTAGAATTTGTTAGATCGTATCGAGATGATCATCTAATGTACACGGGGCTCGATTGTGGTACTTGTATGAAAAAAAGGGTTATCAATGTGAGGGGTGGAAGGGTTTCCTCGAAAGGAAAGAGGGTTTTTGAGGGGAGGGTGAAAGTCAATTGTAGTTGATATACAGGGTCGATTATTTCACTTGATAAGTGATTCGTATGATGATACAGTCATTTGTAATCACTTACAATTACTTTTTAATTCACTTCACTTAAAGTGGGAGGGAGAAGTGGGTGGGGTATGAGGGTATTCATGATTCTGCTTCTTTTTTAACTCTGTTAACATTCAACCCTTGCCAGAGACAATAACCTTTTCTCCCTTTTTTAGCCCTCAAGGTTAATAAATTAGGTTTTTTTTTCTATTCTTTTCTTTTCATTCGAACATTTCTTTTTTTCTCTCTTCTCTTTTTCTTCATTTCCGTTTGCAGATACTTAAATAGAAAATTAGTCATGATAATAATATCAGAAACAATAATGATGATGATGAGCGAGAGATAAAAAGAAATAAAGTTATAAGGAGAAGAAAATTGGTCAAAGTTTTGTTTCGAACATTTTTTCGAACCCATTTGTTCATATATAGATGGCGCTCAGCTATTCTACAAATGGTCAATTCGAATGGTCATTGTGATGATGGTTCGTAACTTAATCAGAATATGTTAAGTTTGATGGGAAAAAATAAATGTCCTTGTCGATAAAATTGAAAAGTTTCCAATCGATTGACAAAAGAATTGATTTCTCTCTCTCTCTCTCTCTCTCTCTCATAACAATTCTATTCAGAATTAATATAAATCAAAGGTCACATTAGTACCGAGAATGATAATGACCAGTGAACTTGAGCACTTTGCTTCGTATATGAGAATCTTTCATTGAACAAAATTAGAATTGATATTTTATTAATTCTTTAAATATATTGTGATGACGATGATGAAATTTATGGTGACAAAAGATCTGGAAAATATTAGCATTTTCTTGGGAAATAAAAATCCATTAATAATCTTAGATGAATGAGCCAGAAAATTATTACAATTGTAACAATTTATTCTGATAACAATTAGATAATCATTTTCATTTTTTCCTTACCAAAGACACATTAGATTGATAGTTAACACTGACTAATCAACATGTTGGTCCATTGATTTGTTATTTTCAGATTCAAGGAAATCATCAACTATGAAATCTAATTGTAACAATAGTCTTATTTTATCTTCATCATCATTGTCGATGTCCAAATGTTCAAATGTGACCTGTAACCTTGAAACTCGATCTCGAATCTCATCTAAAAAGTTTTCCTTCCCATTTTATAACTCAGTTTCACCACATTACGAGTCCACTGGCCACTTAGCGTCCATTTATCATCGTCCATCATCATCACCCAAACCTTGGCGTCGATTTTTGAACCAAGCGTTTTCTTATCGTAGCTTTGCAGTCCTTGTTTGTTACACTGGTGCCTTGATACAAACCGCTTTCCTTACCAGAATTTATTTCGAGTTTAAAACAACCACCATGGTCAAGATTGTCAATCCTCGTCGAGCTGACCTTCCCGCTATTTCAATTTGCTTCTTCTACCGAATCCCAGATCTTAAACTTATCCACATTGGTAACAATATAAGTCAATCATCGTTAACGGTTGGTGAGATCAATTCCCGTCTCCCCTCATGGGAAGATTTTATCCAAGAGTGTTTTGTAATGGATAAAAGGTATCAATTTCAAAAGTGCGATTCGATGACCTCAGAAATTGCCGAATTTATTTCTCTCTATTCAAAGTGTTTCACCATGTTCACCAACCTAACGGAGGCCATTATCTACACTAAGGAGCTTGTGGGTTCCAATAGGTTAGTCGATTTTACTCTAAACATTTCCCACTCGGTGGTAAAAAAGGTCGGTGTCTACTTGACCCATCCAACCTCTGAATTAGATGAGGCCCTTGGAACACCAAGTTTCGTCTACTTTGATACCAAGAGTAACAATCGTGCCACCGTTTCCTATCACAAGACAATCATCAATTCCCTTCCCTCGCCCTACGAATCGGGGTGTTTTGATTACTCCAAATTACCCTGCGGGGAGCGGAAAACGTGTATAAAACAATGTACTTTGGGTAAATCTTACAACGAATCTAAAGGTTTCATTAACCGACGATTCATCCGAATAAGATCAGAAGTTCTCGACGGACGATTCGGTATTCGTAACCATTTGGACAATCATACTGATCAATGTAACCGTATGTACATGCAAACCCCTTGCCATGAATTTCTGTACCAAGCGATCATGGGATCAGAATTTGAGTCACCCTTCATTAACAGCGGAAGTTATCGAGTTTCAATCGATTATCCCCTTGGAACGGAGACCAATGTACAATATGTTCCAAAACGATCTTTCCTTGACTACATTTGTTTCGCAGCAAGTGTCCTAAGTCTATGGACGGAAATATCGCTTATCCGTCTAGCTGAAGTTTCATCTAAGGCCACAATCAATTTTCTAAGTCGAAAACTAAGTGGCCGTAATGTCAAAGTTGAAACGAGAAATAATCACGATAAAGATGATGAGATAATGACAATGACCATCGTTAAAAGAGGACGAAGCGATGTGACCGCAGGTCAGGATCGAGGTATCGAAGAGACAAATCTAACGCAGTTCAGTTATAATACTCAATTGTCACCGTCTCTTCATCGAGTTAAATCTGATTTTGTAAATTGTTCAAAGAAAAAAGTTTCCAAATGAAATCTTATTACAATTAAATTCAACACAATTAAAGATAATAACCAAATCTAATCATAAGAATTCAATAATAATCATTTGAATTAAACTCTCATTCAATTAATTTTATTGGTAAACAATTTAACTTTTACTTATATTCCCAACGTTGAATTTGAATCGTTTAAATTTAAATTTGATTGTGATAATTTTCACATGAAGCAATTAAGATGTTAATTGATGAATAGAAAATTTCAATTGTAACAATCAAGTTAAATTGAGACAATTTGATAGTTACAAATGTAAATGTTTAAATTATAATTTACTGGTTATTTGAAATGTTGGACAAACAATCAAATCAAATTGGTTATGATGATTACATGATTTGTATTTACTTTAAGAATCAAATCTATTTGTTTGGGTAATAATTAAATTTGATTTGATCGTTGAAAATATTATTTTACAATTTTACAAAATTAAACAACAAGCAAGGTTATGATGAGTTAATTAACAAGTTAATTAACTTATGAAATTGATTGTTGATAAATATTTAATCAGGTTATCAGTTGGTCTTTATAAATCTCAATGAAAAGTCAAGTTAATTGTTAGTTTCATTTTTAGTTAATGATTTAACTTTTCATATTGATAAGTTTGATTTTAATCATTAGTTAAATTGTTTCTTGTGTTAATTGTCAAGATCAGTTACCTAATCATCATCATCATGAATATTGCCCGAGTTTTCATCAATTTACAATCATTAAGTGTCTTGATTGTAACAATTAGTTTAATTTTCTTGGCCGCAGATAATTTGATCCAATTAAGTGTCGCCCAATTTGATCCAAGTGCCGCTTACAACGCAATCGAGATCTTCAATCAAGCCCAGAAACGTTTTTTCAGTCCAGATCCCGTTACCAAGGCCAATTTTGCCAAATGCGTTTACAATCAATGTATTCAAACAAATTAAATCAATTAAACTTTGATTTACCTACAATTGATTGTAATCTCCTAGAGAGGTAGATGGGAACATTAATTATTCCCACGATAAAGAGATAATCGAATTGTATATGTTATGATAACAATTAAAAATCAATTAAAAATACCGATTTACAGCAATCACAACAATCTAAAGTTAATCAGTAACAATTAACCTCTTAATCGGGTTACAAAATTTTCATTAAACCACCGCTTATTTGATATGTTGAGTGACCAAAAAGACTTGGAATCGAATCAACCAATTTATCAGTTAGGTTGAATAACTAACCCAATCGATTTAGCGACAATTTAAATTATGAGAAATTATTGGAAAAAAATTAGAGATGAAAAAAAATTAACAAATGTAACCAAGAAAGAGACAAACAATTAAATAAAGTAAAATTAACTCACTGAGGTTGACAGATTTTCATGAAATTTTTGTTAATTATCTTGTAATATATCAACTGAAAGAAACATTCAAGATGATAAAAAAGTGATGCAAACAATTAATTCGATTTAATTAAAATTGAAACACTTTAATTAAATCAATTAAATTTTCTTTCACTCAAACATATGATTGAGGAAAGGAAACAAATGTAGATTTATAGTCGATCCCCTAATGTTTGTTTACTTTTTTGTTGTTTACAATTTGACCTCAACAACAATTCAATCGTTTCATTTTGTTAACTATTAACTGTTAATTGTTTAATTAGTTTTTAGTTTACTGGTCAATTGTGTTGCATCGAAATGACCTCCGTTATCTACAATGTGAATAAAGCTCAACATTTAAAGAGAGTCGCTTTAACCCACAGACAAAAAGTGAAGTCTCTTTACAAAGAGGCTTTAAAAGTAATCAGATTTGATACTCCTGATGTGTAAGTATTAATAATTTGTTTCATTAATTATCTAAATATTTCTTAATGTTAATTGTTGTTAATTTCTTTTTCTTACTGGTGATAGATTGGAATCTAGAGAGAAAGCCTGTGAATTACGAAAACGCTTCGACGATAATAAAGATGTTAAAGATTTCCGACTGGCCAAGAAGCTTCTTCAAGATGGACAGCAAGAATTACTAGTCAACGGGATGTGTGAACAAGTAAATTGTAAGTTGATTGAGTTTTTCTTCTCATTGTGTAATTAGATTGCTAATCAAACTGTTTTTTTTTCTCTTTTTCTTTTGATTACAATAACGATGACGATGGTGATGATAGTCACATATTCACCTCATGGAACAGCATATCAACAAAGTCCAACAGCAAATGATGTTCTTCTTGATTATTGGCATCCATACGAGAAGGCGATGTATCCCTATTACTTTGCCCGTCGAGAGGAAAGAAAACAAGAATACATCAAACTATTTGAATCTGAATTCGGAGACGCAGAGAAATTAATTGGTGTAGAGCAAAAGATTGATTATGCCGATTTCATGGAAAATTTTGATAAAAATCTAGACACAAAATCTACAGAAAACAAGTAGAAATAATTAAAATCTTTCCAAATGTCTCTTAATGGTAAGAAATAAAGGATTTTAGCTTTAGAAAAGCGAAACAAGAAAAACTGAAACTCTCAAATTCTTCAGGTAACAATAATACAAAAGAGAACAAGAAAATTAATCAAATGTAACATAAATTCAATTAAGTCATATAATACAAAAAAGAAATCAAATAAAGTGATTATATCACAAAAGGAATCACATAATTAACTAATTAACTTGAAAGACACAGAGAAAAGGAAAGTCAACCTCACAAGGAAAAAAAGATGAAAGAAACTTGATCATGGAAAGTGAATTAATCAATCAAATTGTTGGATCTCAAGTAGAAATGCTTCCTTGTTGATTATCTTAATCAATTGAAGAAACAAACACAACAATCAACAAATTATCACATTAATTGGTTAATATTTACTTTTCGTTAATGTTATCCCATTGAAAGGCCATTGGCCAGGTCATGGTCTATGTTTAAGGTTATTGCCATCGACCGAGTTTCATTTCAACATGTTTACATACAAAATAACAATAAAATAAGATGATGATGATGATAAGGATGATAAAGATGATAATATGGATTCATTTCTGTTTCATCTTCATCTTTCATCCTCATCACTTGACCATTAACATAATCATAATCATTTTCTTTTTCCGTTACCAAGGATTCATTTCAAATCACTTTCTCCATCATTGGTAACAATTTAACGATTTATCTCTGATCATCATCATCATCTTGATTCTCTTTTAATCACAATTAAATCTCCACAGAATTGATTAGTTAACTTTTTCTTTTCGATGTTAATTCATTTGGGATTTTTTTTCTTCTTTCTTTCATTCAGTCAATTTGTTCATGATAATCAGTTGATTACTTTTTCATCTCTTTCATAATATCTCTCATTTTTACCTTTATTCCCTTGATCAATTAACTATCGGCTGGATTAACAATTAACTTAGGTAACAACCGATTAAATTGTATTCAGTTTAGTTCAGTTTAATTTATTTACCAAAAAAGTGAATTGTAAACTTTATTTTATAAAAAGGTTTTAATTTGATTGTTTAGCTTCCTGGTTTGGGTTAACTTTTCTTGATTAATTAATTGTTGTTGTTACTTTTCCATATTCTAATCATGTTATCACAATTTACATTCTGATTTCACTGTCAAAATTTTATCGTAATTTGCTATTAATTAGTTTCAGCAGAATAATCTAATTAAGGTGAAGATAATTCAGTTGATTTTTCTGATTGATTGTTTCCATTCACAATTTGACAAGATTTTTTTTTTCTTCATTTGCAAACTTTGCTATTCATTAGTATTCAGAACTTTTTCTGCTCCTCGAATTGCAAATTCTCATTCGAAATCTCTCCTCGAACATTTGAATTACATTCGATATCAAATAACAAAAGTTCAATTCGTTGCCGACACCGAGTTCCATGAGAGAAAAGCAATTTGTTATTCAGGTCGAAAATGATACGAACATGAATCCATAAGTTCAGTTGTAGAAATTGATTTTAATGTAAGAATTTAGAATAACTTCAAATCGAAATTCAATCAATGTTAATTAGTTCTGAAGATGGAACAAAATTGTACAAAATGCTGCAAAGAACTTGGAATCGCAATTCTTTTAAACGATCTGCTTGTTCGATTGATTATCTTTAATTCTGATTGATTGATTGTGATAATTTTCAATTTGACAGGAACATCATTTCTCCTTTTTATTAGGAATTTCCTATCCAGATTTATCTGTGCTCAGATTAATGAACTTTTTTCGCCATGTTGACTGAATTCTATGCTGAATTCTTTCATCTTCATTCTTATCCTTTTTTCTTTGTGTTTGCTTTTTACTTAATTGATCAGAATCTCTAGTTACTCCTATCATGTTGCACCATCATGTCCATCACAGTTGATAAGATGATCATTCATGATGATTCAAGTTTCCCATATCTCAAGAATATGAGTCTATTTACTAGATTAGATTTAGATCTGATCAAAATGAAGATTTGTAACTTATTGTGTTCAATGTGATACCAGAATTATACATTGATAATGATTAATAATCTCAATTTGATTTGAAAATTACAGGAAATTGAAAAGTTTCAAATGAATTGCACATCGATCAGAACTTTGGTACAAAATTCAAGCAAAGGCGATGACCGATTCCAACATTAAGCTAAGAAAAATGTTCACGAGTATTATTAGTACATTCATATGAATTTAAGTCTTCATGTGTTTCAAATCCCAATCCATGAATGTAAATAAAATTAATATTGAAACTGAATTAATCTCATCATTTATAACATTGTATGAATATTTGCAAATTCAATTCTAAATCTAAACAATCATCATGTAAAAGCTCAGAAATCCGAATGAACTTTATGAAAAGTGAATAGATTATTTTTTTTTCTCATTTCTTCAGGTAAACGTTTCAATGGTTTATCCATCCAAGTGAATAGATTGAATTTAACATGAACTTTAATCTCGAATCTCAGTCTTAATCTTAAGAAATCGAGATAAAATTCATTGAACTCTCTCAGAGCATCATAAGCAACATGATTTTCAGGGTAAAAAATTTGATTCATTTTTTATTCACTACCGGGGATAAGGATTTTTAATCAGTCATTAAATTTTTTTCCTCAATTTTCAAAGTTCAAATGAATTGATATTCATTATCACCGAGTTTCCAATGTTAATTATGCTCATGCATCTTAATAACAATTTAAAATCTAATTACCAACTAGCAATTAAATTTATTCATGGTAAAGATTCAGAAATGAACCTCAGGTATTAACCAGCAATTAAAAGTGATTGAACTGAATCAGTGTTTTGTTTTGTACTTTCATTCAATCAATTAAACACAGAATTAAAGTTTGTTCAACTTTAATTTCGTGATTAAATTTAAAATAATAGCAAGACAATTAAAAGTATTATAATGATCAAAATGATTAACTGATTATTTATACAAATTTAAGGATTTAAATTATCTTCACAATTTAAGCCATTGAAATAAGGAAGCAAATCAAATCAAATTAATGTGATACAAAGATTAAGACAATTACTATGCAATCGAATGGCTTTATTTTCATTATCAACAATTAATAAGCTGTCAAGATTAATTTATCACTAATTTACCTTGATAATAAATTATACAAATCCAAGGGGTCAGTTGATTGAATCATGTTACTAAGTTGAAATTGATGACCAACACTAGTGACTCTCTATTGTCCATCCGGATACCTTATGATTTAATTTATTTCCAGCTTCCTGGTTGTTAATCACAATTAGTTTACCATTAACTTTTCCAGTTAATAAATTAAGTTAATTGTAGTGACCAAAGAGTAAAATATATATTAAATAGGGAAAATAACTTCCTTGTTGACCAATAAAGAATAGAGTGAAAAAGAGACGAAAGAGTTAATTAAATTAAACCTGTATTCTCACAATATTATCCATGGTCACCATGTAGCAGAATACTCATAACTCCCTGAAATGTTGATTAGGATAATTGTATCTGGAATGTTGATAAAATGATATATTATTATTATAAGAAACTTAGTGAGTGAGGTTGAAGAAAAAAAAATCCTCGTGATTCTCATGATCTCTCTCATTGTTATTTGTTTTTCTATTGAAGCCATTGAACTTTCTGAGTTCTTTTCTCTTTCTTTCATGAGAAAAGTTGTCAACTTTCCCTTTCTTTTTTTCCACCAAGTCATAGGTTCTTGACCAATATTATGAATACCCTTTGGTCAGAGAGAGAGAGAGAGAGAGAGAGAAAAAATAAAACATAACCAATGATGAAAACCCTATACATGAATAAATGGACAAGAATAACACTCGGAATAGATGAAGATGCTGATAGTTATCATCATGATGACAGGGGAAAAATATGAAGATCAGGAAGCGAAAAAGAGAATATAAAAAATATAAGAAGAAAGAAAGAAAGAAAGAAAGAAAGAGAGAGAGAGATGAAGATAAATTTGAAGGTGAGACTATGAGAGTGAGAGATACAATGATGATGATGGGAAGATATTCACTCTCCATGAAACGAGCTGAGAAAATATCATGATATTAATCAGAATAAGATTGAGTATGATGAATTTGAGACGACTCAGAGATTTATTTACATGGTAGAAAGAGAGAAAGAGACTGAGATGAAGATGAATATCACCCTTGAAATGATCATCGAGCATAGAGGTTGATACAAAAGTAGAAGGGGAAAAAACCCACCGTGGAAAAAAAAACATCAACATTAGTTTCATGTATTTAATACTTTGTATTGGTTAAGATAAACTCTCAGTAACATTTATCCTCTTCAACGATAAACATCATTAATCATAAAACTCTCTTAATCTAATTAGTTGTTTTTAATTGTTTACAATTGTAATTGAAATTTACTCATCTCACACCTTTGATTATTTACTATTTGTGATTGTGTTTAACTGACCAACAACAACTAAATTAAAAATGACTCAATTAACTAAATTAAAAATTGTTGTTCTCGGAGGTAAAGGAGTTGGAAAATCAGGTAAGAATCAAATTACTTTGTTAATCCATTCAAATCAGTATTGATTACGATTAAAGATTATTATTAAATTATTAATTAATATAAACTCGATCAAGTTTTATATTTGCAATTGCAATCTAATTGCTTGCAGCAATCTAACCTTAATTGTTTAGAGTATATTTAGCCCATTGATCAAGATTGATAAATAATCTTGTTAATCAATCAGATTATAATCTAATCACCATTGAGTTTACTCTCAACCAATAGACCAGGGAAATATATTGATTGGTAATCAATTGTGTGTATGAATTTATCTCTTGATTATTAATCTAATCCGTTTCTAGATGGATTAACGAGTCAAGAACTTCGAGTTTACATGTAAAGTTGACATAACTTTTCCTCGCAATTTAGTAATTAATCACTAAACAGATCGAATCTTTAATCTTAATCTCGCTTAACTGTAGAAAAGTTAATCTATTAATATTTCTTTGTGAGGTACATAAAAAAAAGTTCGCAACTCGGTTAAAGTTCATCAACAAATAAATCAGATTATCGAAGGGCCAAGAAAATAGTAAATGAAGTTAATAAGATAAACTGAAGATGATTAAAAACACTAATTCAAAATAGAACTCAAAATGAAAGTATCGATAAAAAGTTCTATCGACAAAATCGAAAAACTTTTTTTTTTCTCTTTTCCGGCCTCTCGAACATCTTTTTTGGACATATTGAGCGAAACTCGTAACTCAAGTATAAATAATCATCATGATCGTCATGAAATCCCCCCCACTCATTATGATATTAATACACACAATTAGAAAACCGATGAATTAATAAGTAATACATTATATCAGTGATTGGAAAAAAGGGTGGAAAAAACTTCTCCCCAATACTAAGTTTTCATGATTATCAAGATGAAGTTCATCATAATAATAAATATATAAGTATAAAGTTATATCGATAATGATGATTTGGAAGAAAAAAAATCCATCGAACTTGTTAAAAGCATTTTGATCTGTTAATCTTATCAAGAGTTGGTGGCGATAAAGATGATGATAAATAGCTTGAATAACCTTTTATCTTTCATAAAATAATTCTTTAAGTTGCCATCATGTTTTCTTTATATAATTCAGAGAGAATTTTTCAAAATTCTAATTCACCTTTCAAGATGATATTAGAATCTTTTTTTTTCTAATCGGACTGTTCATTTGATCCCCTCCTTCCCCATGTTTTATATAAGCTTGACCATGAATCAACATCATCGTAATCATAATCATCATCATCATCAAAGTTTTGTTTCAATCTTGACAAGTTGTTGATTCAAATCATGATGATTGAATTTGATGATCGGAACCTTTTTTTTCTGTTCACTGAACTTTTTTTCCCTTTCACTATTCATTATATGTATCCAATAGCTTAAAGACGATTAGTTGATGATTATCATGATGAGAGAAACAAAAAACATATTATCGAACCTCATGTCAATGAATTTTATCCAATGTTATTTCAATCATAATCATAATCGTATCGATTACGTTGCGAAAAAAAAGTCGAATGAAAAAAAAACTTGAACTCGAACTTGGTTTTTCATCATAATCATGATCGTCATCAAAATCGTCATGAATTCAACTTTGAGTTTATATTAATATTTATAATTTTTTAATCGTGATTACGTTAATCTTTTTAATAAGATAATCGCTTTTGCTAAGTAAAAAAGACTAACTTAGAACTTTTTTGCTCTCTCTCTCTCTCTCTCATCAATAATCATTAATATCTTAAGCTGTCATTGTCCGAATACTAACTCGACGATACATTGGCGAGTATCAATCGAATATAGGTAAGTTAATTGTTAATTAAAAAGTTTAATTTGATGAAAAGTGAATTGAAAAAGGGATAATCCTTAATCTTAATCTTATTGAGTAAAGTAAAGATTATCTGTTCCTTAACTTATCAATTTATCGTTAAAAAAAGTAGAGGTTATTATCATGCAAACTTTTATCAAATATCTTTACCTGGATTAGTATTATTATCATGGTATTTATATATTTTCAAGATATTTATAATTTTATCCCTTTTAAAAGGTATATGTAACTGTTTTTTTTATATTCCACTGAATTATTCTTATGGTTCAGGAAGAAGGTTATTCCAGGTTATTGAAACAATATACATGATGAAAGGGAAAAGTTCTTGGGATAATGTTAGACATGAATTATCATGGTATGAGTAAGAAACCAGGGGAACTAATAATCCTATTAGAATACATCAATTTCTATTGTAAACAAAAACTATGATTAGATTCATCGATGGGATAAACATCCACCGGGAAGGTTAATGGTAAACAAACTGATTGCTGTGGTTAATTTATTTCTCTGTTGATTGTATTAAGATGTTGATTCATTTTCTTTGGTTTTAATTTCAATTTCGTTGCTAAATTATTTAAAAATCTATTGGGAATTTTAAAGACCAAAGTAACATGATGATTATCATTAGAATCAGAGTTTAGCTTGAAGGTATTGGGCTTAACTGATGAATGGAAAAAATTCTGAGCCAATTATCAGGAGAAAGAATGAGTTTCCTAATAAGTTATTCTTGGAATTCCATGAATTTGATTGAATGAAAAATGATACTAATTGATGTTATTTGGAAATTTGATTTAATCCATATGAGTATCATCATGAAAAGTTCATTGATAAATTCTTGTTACTACTAAATATCCCCTCCTGGTACTTATGGATACTCAATGTTATCGTTGTGGTTATTGATTCAGAGTTGTGAATATTAATCACTCTGATTATAATCAGAGGTAATAATGATAATCAAGACGATTAACGACCATTAACCTCAACATTGTCACAATCATCTACTTATATCAAGTGTTAATCGTGTCATTAATAAGTATTAATAGTATTTGAATGTGACGAAAATTTTTTCTCTTCTTTCTGTAATGATTTAATGACAGAATTTTGAACTTTCCTCCCTGAGAAAGAGATAGATAATCAGATCAGGGTGATAATAATATTACTGAGTTGATGATAATGATAAAGAAAATTGTTTCTCTAATGATAAACAATCATCAATCATTTTTATATCAGTTTCCGGGGGAAGATATTCAGCAATTCTGATAATCCATATAATGAATATTGTATTTATTGAGTATCTCTTTTCATGGAGATACTTTTTTTTCTGATTGATATTGAACAGAAAATACTAAGCTTTACTCTATGATTATTATCCAATCCTTTTTACTAATAATCTCTCATCAAACTATTGATCAATTATAGATTTACTGAAATTCCATGAACTCGTACAGAACTTTTAAAAATTTCGAACTTTTTTTTCTCTCTTCTCTGTTTTATTCCCATGGTAGATATTTTATACAAAAAGGAATACAATCTCGATGAATCTATTGTACACCTAGAAATATTGGATATCTCATCTAACAAAGGGGTAAGTTATCATGTTCATCCGATTGAATTTCATGTGAATGTAATGTAGGAAAAAAAACTCATTTCAATCCTGAATCGACTCTGATCCATAAAGTATAATAATAGTGTAACAAACTACAATTTGATAACAATGAATTACGAATGGTAAAGTAAACAATCAAGAATCAGGGAGTATAATTGTAATGTAATCAGAATGATTGTTACTAAGAATTACCTGTAATCACTTCCTCATTTTCAGGGTTGTAAATGAATTAATTGAATTGTTTTTTTCCCTCTTTGAGTAATAAATGTTCAGATTTGTTTACTTTTTTTTCTTCTCTTTCTTTGAAAATTTATCCAGAATTCAAGCTCAACATTTCATGATAATATACTTTGGGCCAATGGCTTTGTTATCCTTTATGATCTTTGTGACAAGTCAAGCTTTCAGGTAGCTCAACAATACCTGGAGCTTGTCAATTCAATGAGAGGTTTTGTCCATTCACCGATTTTACTATTAGCCAATAAACGAGATCTCGAACAGGGAAGGAAAGTGTCCTTAATGGAAGGTCGAAATCTCGCCGCCAAATATGGAGCTCATTTTTTCGAGGTAAGAACAAAAGATTCGACTCACCTTTTATCTCCCCTGATCTCCATGAAAAACACATTAACAGCTTCGCAATTATCAATAATATGCAAATAAGAATTTCAGTTCAAAAGTTCATCAAATTGAGTTTGGGGCACTTTAAGACTCAGGGAATATGAAAGAAATGAGTGAAAAGTTTCAGGGTAAATATTTTCTTCATGAAATTCAAGACATTAATATCATGATTGTCTAAGTAGTTCTTAAGCATTTATGAGTCAGAGAAATTATATTAACATTAAATATTGAGCAATTAGGGGAAAAAATGACAATATAAAAGTTTCAATTCCAATTTTGCTAACTTGAATGAACTTTACCCTGAGGCTACGGAAATCTAATACCCTTGGGATACATTAACAATTACATTATTGTTTTTATTTTTGTCTTCAGGTCTCAGCCGCTGATTCATATGTTGGTGTTCAAGTTTCTTTTGATGCCTTAATCAGGGAATTGGTGTCCAGTCGACTTCGGCGATCAGCTCGATCTCCATCATCTTCCTCCAATTCTCATTTAACAAATTATAAAAAGTTAAGCATTGTAACCGTTTCAAAGGTTTTCGGTGCCGTTTTTGGTACTAATAGTAACAACGGAAGTGCCAATAGTTCAAACGGTAAACATAATTCCGATAATTCTGTTTACTATTCAAATATTGATCTAATCAATTCAACTCAACAACAATGTTCAAACTCTGATGGAAACAATGGTGGAAATGGATCTAAATCAATTTGTCACCAGCAATTAACTCTTCCCACCTCAACTACCAACAATTCAACAAGATTAAACTCACCATCAACTCCAACCAAAAGTTCAGCTGATCATTTTAATCAATTCTTCAATTATGATTCCAATCAAAATAATTATGCTAACCTATTGGGTAACAACAATAAGGAAAATAAATTCAAGAAATGTGTCCCGCTATTAAATTCAAGGTCATTTTGTAGGTCAAAAAAGTCAACCCATGCGACCATGATCAAGGTAACTCGTAAATCAAGTCCACCAATACTATCACTGTGATTGTGTTAATTGTTACAATTTAGTTTATTAACCTTGATGCCTAAATAATCAAACATGAACTCAAGAAACTTATGAATTAATTTGACCACAAAAACTGATCAGAAATCGTCAAAACTTTTGTCAACAATTAACTTTAATACTGATTACCCTTTTTCTTATGAACAATTAACTTTAATTTGAACAAAAATTATTAATAATTAACTGTTTTATTTATCAGCATAAATTGAGTTGATTTTTATCACAATACTATTACTATTATTGTCTAAATTTAATTGTTTCAACTTTTTTCACTCGACTGTTTTTTTTACTAACTAATTGTTATTTGTTATTATCACTAATGTTATGAATTAAATATAAAATATAACTTAATTGATAAACAATTGAATTAATCATCATGTTTAACTGTAATCAACTGAGTATCTCAATAATTAAAGTAATTCATTTCAATTGATTGTGAAAACAACGCTTCTAATAATCAATTAATCATTTCGAAAATTTTGATTTTTTTTTCTTACCGATTCAACGATTCAGTCATTCATGAAACTATTTTATCGTCCTCATCATGATGAGTCTCGGAATTGTCATGATGATGATAATAACAATGAGAGAGACCAGGAAACCAGGAAATGTTTTCTTTTACACATCGTTAATCCTTCATCTTCATAATGTCCACTATGATCACATGGTCATCTCTTCATCTTCATCATGGTTATTTGATTATCATTATTTTCACCAGAGATTCATTGATGATCAAGAATGAAAATAGCAAGAATCCAACAAAGATCATTGACCAACCTAATAACTTTACAATGACTTCCCATTGACTATTTACTTTGATGACCATTGAGATGGACAATTGTGATTCCAGAAACAACAACAATATAAATAAACATTATTATTGATATTAACCATCGGGAATAACGGATTAACATCAATTTTGTCACAATCAATTTATGATTATATTGAGTTTTATTATGTTCCCACACTGACCAGGTACATGTACTAGTATATCATCATCATAATCAACATCTTCATTAGTTTCACGCTTTTTATTATTATTTGCAACTGTGTTTATATTGATCCATAGGGAAAATTAACTTAATTGTTACGAGAAAAAAATCAGGAAAAAATTCCAAATGAAAATCCAATTGAAATCATCTCACATTTAAACAGTAATTTGAAATCACTTGGGGTTGTATAAATTTGATAACTTTAATTGTTACGATTACAATTGAGAAATTGTTTCATCATATATACGATTTGACTAATAATTTATTAAAAATATCTCATCTAGAAGTTAGGGTATTATTTGCCATTGATTGGTTTAGTTTTATTGGATAATTGATTATTTTATAATGTCCATTACTCAATTATAAAAGGTAATTAAGACTAATTAACATTTACAATTATCGGTACAATTAAAAGACTTACATGACACATCACAATTGAATAACATGTGATTCGCTGACATTGTGTCCTGACATCAACTGAATGAAACATATAAGATGATAAAAAAGTGATGCAAACAATTAAATTGATTTAATTACAATTGAAACACTTTGATTCAGTCAATTAAATTTTCTTTCACTCAAACATATGATTGAGGAAAGGAAACAAATGTAGATTTATAGTCGATCCCCTAATGTTTGTTTACTTTTTTGTTGTTTACAATTTGACCTCAACAATTAAACTGTTTCGTTTTGTTAACTATTAACTGTTAATTGTTTAATTAGTTTTTAGTTTACTGGTCAATTGTGTTGCATCAAAATGACCTCCGTTATCTACAATGTAAATAAAGCTCAACATTTAAAAAGAGTCGCTTTAACCCACAGACAAAAAGTGAAGTCTCTTTACAAAGAGGCTTTAAAAGTAATCAGATTTGATACTCCTGATGTGTAAGTATTAATAATTTGTTTCATTAATTATCTAAATATTTCTTAATGTTAATTGTTGTTAATTTCTTTTTCTTACTGGTGATAGATTGGAATCGAGAGAGAAAGCCTGTGAATTGCGAAAACGCTTCGACGATAATAAAGATGTTAAAGATTTCCGACTGGCCAAGAAGCTTCTTCAAGATGGACAGCAAGAATTACTAGTCAACGGGATGTGTGAACAAGTAAATTGTAAGTTGATTGAGTTTTTCTTCTCATTGTGTAATTAGATTGCTAATCAAACTGTTTTTTTTTCTCTTTTTCTTTTGATTACAATAACGATGACGATGGTGATGATAGTCACATATTCACCTCATGGAACAGCATATCAACAAAGTCCAACAGCAAATGATGTTCTTCTTGATTATTGGCATCCATACGAGAAGGCGATGTATCCCTATTACTTTGCCCGTCGAGAGGAAAGAAACAAGAATACATCAAACTATTTGAATCTGAATTCGGAGACGCAGAGAAATTAATTGGTGTAGAGCAAAAGATTGATTATGCCGATTTCATGGAAAATTTTGATAAAAATCTAGACACAAAATCTACAGAAAACAAGTAGAAATAATTAAAATCTTTCCAAATGTCTCTTGATGGTATTGATTATGCCAATTTCATGGGAAAGTTTGATAAAAATCTATTAATAGAAACAAAATCTACCAAATGAAGGAAAATCCAACGAAAATCACTTTGATAATGGGACATCAATTGTGCAATCAATTAAAAGGATAGAAGTGATCGTTAATTACTCTAAATCAATTCAGTTGATGTTTTAATGATAATCAACAAATTGAATACCTTACGATTGAGGTTTGATTCATTCTCGATTTCTTGTTGATTTATTATCATGTAAAAATATGTACAATATGTGTTTACTTTTCTGTTAATTGTTTCAGCGACCAAACTAAAGAGATGTCACTTTTCATTGTTCTTTGTAAATCACTTACTTCCTAAGTGAACAAATCAATAGATTAATTACACATAGAATTAAATTAATTCTATCTTATTTAATTGTTTCTCATTTTAATTGACCATTAATTTAACCAAATTAACGAGAGATAAGCTGATAAGAATTAGAAACATGCTCATAGTTATGAGAATCCATGTGACTCATTTTGATGAATATTGAGTTTGTTATTGTTTCGTTTTTCGTTTTTCCTGAAGCTTTTTTTTTATTTCGTACAATTATCACCAATTAAAGTACGAAATTTTCGCTGATCGGAACAATTTATCGAATTGGTCAACATGTCAACTGGCCCTGGCTTCAGTTCGGTTCTCCAATTAACCGATCTTAATGATTTTATTGCTCCATCACAGGTAAAACATAAACACTTTCCATTTCCATTTTCTCTTTTTCCTTCTCAAATTTAATTGTTATTCCAATTTAATTGATTGTAATCAATTTCTTTTCTTCTTCTTTCAGGCCTGTGTCAAACCAATTAAACAAGATGATCAGGTTGGAATACATGAAAAGAAAAAGGTTGAAATTACCTTAGGTGATTGTTTAGCTTGTTCGGGTTGCATAACATCAGCTGAATCGGTTCTCATTTCTAAACAAAGTTACCTTGATCTTTATGAGAATTTGGACAAAAAGAAGGTAAAACAATTAAACTAATCGCTAATCTAAATATCTAAATGAATGTATATCTTTCTCTCTATTAGAATGGTGAAAATATAATTGTAATTGTCTCTTTATCTCACCAAGCAATTTCATCGATTGGTGCTCGTTATGGTAAAGATTTCCAAGAATCAGCTCAATTGTTATCATCTTTTTTTCACTCAATTGGTGTTGATTATGTTTACGATTTAACCTTTGCCCGACATTTATCACTCCTTGAATGTGAGAAAGAATTTATCAAAAGAAAACAATCCAATCGGTCAACTTTAACCTCCATTTGTCCAGGTTTTGTTTGCTATGTGGAAAAGACTCACGGTGATTTACTGATTCCTCTACTTAGTTCAGTTAAATCACCACAACAAATCATGGGAAGTTTAGTGAAAAGGGTATTCATCCCATCCGGTCAAAGTTCATCAACAATTTACCATTGTACGGTCATGCCTTGTTTCGATAAGAAATTGGAAGCCTCTCGAATTGAGTTTAATTGGGAAGATGAATCAGCTGATGTTGATTGTGTTCTAACACCAATTGAATTGGAAACTCTTTTTGAAAAGGAGAATATACAATTTACCAATCTTTCCACTCGTCCAATTGATTTACTTGATCCATTGTTACAATTTAACGATTACAACAATCATCAAATTACTACACATTCTGGAAATGGTTCTGGTGGTTGGTCGGAAAATATTATTCGTTACGCTGATTGGTATTTTAATTCATCACCATTGGAATCGCGATTACCTTTGACCATTCAAAGTAAACGGAATAAAGATTTTCTCGAGGTCACCTTATCCTCATCAGCTGGAGAGGGTAAACAATTAACCTTTGCCATTGTTAATGGTTTTCGAAATATTCAAACGTTAATCCAACGGATTAAACGGAAAACATTCAACTATGATTTCGTTGAGGTGATGGCCTGTCCTTCCGGGTGTCTTAATGGTGGTGGAATGATTCGTGGTGATACAATTGATAATAAACTTTTCGATCAAGTTAATCAGCTTTACAGTTCATTGGAAACCTACAATTTACCTTTAGATGATAATCATGAGACAATTAAATCAATTTATCAACAATTTTGGCCTGATGAAAGTTTACAGGAAAAATTATTCCATACAACATTTAAAGCTATTCCTAAAACGGACAATTTATTAAATGTTAAATGGTAGATTAACATTACTAATTAGTGGAATTTACTAACAATCAATTGTAAATAATAATTATTACACTGAATCAATTGGGAAACGTTGATATTTTATCTCTCTCTCTCTCTCTCTCGGTGTGTGTCAAGATAATTGGTAAAAGAATCAAATATCACATGGAAGAAAAAAAACCGTTTTCTTTTTCTTCCATTAACAAGTCAAAAGATTCACAATCAGATACAATTTTCTGTGAATAATTAACTAACAAGTAGATTGCGAAAATTAATAATCAACACTCATTTGTTGTTACAACTGATGTACTTTTGTACTTGAAGCGGGAAACTACCTGCACACATATAAGAACAAGAAATGATATCAGATTAATTAAACACAAGAAAAAGATTAAGAAACAATTGAAAAATTTGATACAAGTTTAAATTAAATGAGAAATTATAAACAAAAATAAATACACTGATTAATCTATTGGAACAATTAATTCAAATTAGAATAGAAAAACAAAACAAAATCAATGTAATAAGAAAGGGACACAATTAATCTCATGATTAACATTATCTCTTTCTCTCTCTCTAAATGATTATAATTGTGATTAAGAACTGCCATTAAATAGAGTAATTAACCATAGATTAATTGGTAAAGAGAGAGAAAAGAAAGTAATTAATTAATTGTGGATCACAATTTGTGCCGTTAGAAATAAAAACAATCAAAAAAGAAAGAGAAAAAGAAAGAAACGTAGACAGTGACATCTTTTGACCTTTTCTCAAGTTCAATTGAAAGTGATTCTTTTCTGTTTGTGTATTGACCGGTTGGTTTTTCTGCAGTTAATTTGTTTCTCTGTCTTAATTGTTTCATCTAATTTCTGATCTCATTTTATTAATTGTTGTTAATTTATTGTCATCTATTGGATATTCTGAAAATGGCTTTTCCAATGAGCAGGGTAGTTTCAGCTTTACTTAATTCTAGCAGAGGCTCAGAGGTAAGAGAATTGAATTTTTCTATTATACATATTTGGTGTCTTGTTTACAAGTTAAATTTTAGTATTTAATTGTTTCTAATTTAATTGTTTTCTATTCTTTTTTAGAAATTATTTGCTAGTCGGTTGATTCATTCAACCAGTTCAACATATTCGGCTGATGTTAAAGAGAATCATGTTAAATGTACTCTTATTCCTGGTGATGGTGTTGGCCCTGAATTGTGTCAAGCAGTTAAAGAGGTTCTTGCTGCTATGCAGACTCCGGTTGTTTTCGAGGAGATGTTTATTAGGTGATTAATTATTTTCCTCTTTCTCCTTTCCTCTAATTAACAAACATCTCATGGTGGACAATAATTTGGACCTGATTAATTCTATTAATAACAATTTCCATGGGCAAATAGAATCAATTTGACTCCTTTACCAATTTGATGGCTTTTGGTTGATTCTAATGTTTTGTCCTTGTCTCTTGTTTTTTTATTATTCCCTTTCTGCTCATGGTGATAATTTTTTATTTTCCATCCATTAACATTTAATATTTGCTTCTCTAGTTAATTGATTCTCTTTAGGTTAATCAGTAGAGTGTTTCATTCAAATATTCTATTCTATTTTAACCTTGTCTTGTCATGTCTTTCACTCTATTTATGTTTCTCACTTTTTTCTTTGTCTTTATTTTCAATTCTTTTACAGTGAAGTAAATCCCACTATGAGTGTTCCTCTTGAACAAGCGATCGCCTCCATCCGAAAGAATCGTATTGCTTTGAAAGGAATTCTATCAACACCATTTAGCTCTACTTCCGGAGAATTGCAAACACTTAATATGAAGATACGTCGACAATTGGATCTATTTGCCAATGTGGTACATGTTAAATCTTTAGATGGTATACCAACCAGGCACAAGAATTTAAATTTTATCACCATTAGAGAGCAAACTGAAGGTGAATACAGTTCATTAGAACATGAAAGTGTTCCCGGTGTTATTGAATGTATGAAAATTATTACCGAAGAAAAATCTCGACGAATTGCTAAATTTGCCTTTGATTATGCTACCAAACATGGACGTAAAAAGGTTACCGCTGTTCACAAGGCTAATATTATGAAATTGTCTGATGGCCTTTTCCTTAAATGTTGCGAGGAAACCTCACAATTATATCCATCGATTAAATTTGACTCCATGATCATTGACAATACCTGCATGCAATTGGTTTCTCATCCACACAAGTTTGACGTTCTTGTCATGCCAAATCTTTATGGTAACATTGTTGACAATTTAGCTTCAGGCTTAGTCGGCGGTGCTGGTGTTGTACCTGGAGCTAGTTACAGTTCTGATTGTGTCATCTACGAACCGGTAAATCGAAATCTTTTTCTCTCTCTCTCTCTCTCTTCCAACAATCAGATGATCTAATCTAAATTGTTTCTTGTCTTTTCTCACAGGGTGCAAGACACACTTTCGGTGAAGCTGTTGGTAAAAATATTGCCAATCCAACGGCAATGTTATTATGTGCTGCTAAAATGCTTTGGCACGTTAATCTTAACAGTTATGCTCAAAAGTTGACCGATGCCCTTGAGAAGGTTATCAACAGTGGCAAATCCAAGACCCGTGACATGGGAGGTTACGCGAGTACCACTGATTTCACTCGAGCTGTAATAAGTAATTTATCCTTCTAGTCGCCCGAAGATGAGATTTATTTTGTCGATTCCGTTTTAATCACCCCTCACACTTTAACAAACTATAAAGAGAAAAAAGCAAAGAGAAATAGAGAAAAAGATGCTTGATTTTGGAAATCGAAAAAAATTCTTCCTTCGAGAGTCCAAATGAATCAACACTCATCCCCACACCGCCAACACCATCGGGAATCAGTTATTGTAAAAATCCAAAGGATAAAGGAATAAGTTCTAACAAAGTGATCTTAATATGATCGCTAATCTAAAGTGGATTTTTCTTGCAACAATCAACATCCAGTGGTAAAAACAATGGTTAACACGACAAACTGATTTAAATGTTGTACCAATCATCATCTTTAGTTTTAATCTTGTGCTAGTAAATTTCATCTCGAATCTCCTGTTTTTTTTTGCTTTGGTAAAACAAAATTAACATTTGGATTACATTAAATTCACATGGATGTAGTACCGAGAGGACAATCAAAAATTGTCTCTCTCACTTATTAACGTAAAACCAAATTGAAAACTGTCAACTTTGCTGATGATGATTGGAATTAAACAAAAAGACAAATTAACAAGAATAACTTATCGAAACTTAAATTGTTTACCAAAATATTTTATTGTTGTTAATAGTCCAACAATCAGCTAATTATAAATTTATGGATTCTAAATGTTACCAAATTTGAAAGGTTAGAAAACAAAACAATCACAATTAGTATTTACAATTGTTTATGTTATTATTTTGAACATTGAAATGATTGAATCGGAAGTTGATTATGAAACCATAGGTAATCCAGTTAATCCTTATTACAGTTCAATGGGATTAAAATCGATTCCCTTAGATGAAGCACTTAAATTAAATGATAAAACTCGATATCGACATGCAGCTCATTGTTTACTCTATTGTAAGATAATTGACCATTCGGGTTATTTTGGTTTGGGTCAAGTTCGATTCGATGGACTGATCGGTTTTCCTGGTGGAGTAGTTGGAGAAAATGATGAACCTTTATCGACTTTGGATCATCTGTTGATCGGCTTACGACGAGAATTAGCCGAAGAGATTAATTATATTTCTCATGAAGATAATTCTGGTTTCGTTCATGTTTCCAGTTACCTGAGGGAAGATATTAATCTTAATTCTGAGACAAACTCTTCATGTAATGTTCACCATTTTTTCATGAAACAAATCACTCACCTTGAATTCATTAATTGTGAACTTAATCACACTCGATCGATTCATTTTCCCCTGGAATCAGTTGGTATTTTCAGAATTCCATTAATAGATCCTAATTTTATCGATGCACAATCAGATTATCGTTTCTATTCAATTAGAGGTACTTTCCTAATCAATTTCTTATCCCACAAATTTGCAGGTAAAGTTAATTTTCCTCATCAAATTGATCTCTCTCTCTCTCTCTTTTTACTACAATTGAAACAATGATTAAAGTAATTCTCTTTTCCATTTATACAATCTACAGGGACAGCCAAAGGTCAACTTTTCGATTCACTTGTTCGCCTTAATTGTATGAGTCCAAATTATTTAGCTAAATTGAAAGAAATGTTGAATTAAACCAATCAAAACAATTAACGAAAACACCAACAATTATCCAAGTAAAAAGGATCCATGTTTCCATCCCCAGTTAAAAAAAATCACTCTTCAGCAATCAAATACTATATGATGATTGGATTTCCCCTAAAAGAATCCACTCAAAATCAGTCACAATCAGTTAATTATCACTCGATTCTAATTCACTTCGAGAAGTTAGAAATTCAAAATTCCCGCCAAAAGAGTTGAATTCGGTTTCCATTGGTTACGTAATGTGATTCGTCAATTTGATTACATTGTTTTCCTTTAATAAGCAAAAACATTTCAACTAATTGTTTCTCTTAATTGTTTACAACTTGTGCCTCTGATTGTCTTGAATTTTGTGATAACAATTAACTGTTTCATTCCCTTGCTTGATTTAATTCTGATCATCATCTTAACTTGTAATTATCATATCATATCAGTTCCTTCATTTTCATTAATAGTTGAATGAAACTCCAACTGTTGATAAGCTTAATTTTTGATTCTTAATAAAATTGTGATTAATTAAATTTATAATACATCAACTAATTTGGTTTTAGTATTTTTCTAAAATATTTCCATAGAAATTTTTATTATTCAAGTTTAATTCTATTCTCTTTTTGGATATTTCATCAATCATTGGAAAATCGTTACCATGTTATTAGCCGCATTAGTACCCAAGTTAATTGGATTTCGAGCTTGTATTCCTCGTTCATTGTCAGCTACAATATCATCATCATCTTCATCTTCATCTGGCTCAAGTACATCAGTTAATGATAACAAGCGGCAACTTCGACCATTAACCTTGGATGAATCATTACAATTAAAGGACAAATCATCTTACCTACATGCAGCTCATTGTTTACTTTACTGTAAAATAACTGACAACGATGCTGAATGTATTTTCGGCTTGTGTCAGGTACGATTTGATGGAAAATTAGGCTTTCCTGGAGGTGCTGTTGGCAATAAATACGAAGAGATTCATGAAACTGGTGATATAATAAAGGGATTGGAAAGGGAGCTGGAAGAGGAGATAAATTATACTTCTATGCCAAGTGAATCTCTTACCCATGAAAACAATGGTTATATTCATAACCAGTAGCCATCCAAGGATTTAACCAATTGTGGCCAATTTTTAATTCTAATCAAAAGGAACCTCTTCATATTCATCATTGTTGATACTTGAAAAGTATTGTGATATTTTTTGTCTCATCACTGAACAAAAAATACGAACTACAAATAACTAATTAATACAGTGAACATGATCTTTAATTACTTTGAGGTTAAACATTTTTTTACATTTACTTGATTATTAGCAAAGTATTGGCACTTGTTAAGGTTTTATCAAACACTCAGCGAGATTATATTCATAATATTCATTGGATTATCTCATATGAATCTCAATCCAAGCGGTTGGCCATCAATATATATCATAAACTAATATCATCCAGTTTTATAATTGTGATTAAAACCATGGAAACAATTTAACTTTACGAAATCAATATTTATATATAATGTATATTCAAATAACAAATCACATTCACTAACGATCGGGGAACTGAAAATATGGAGTTACAATTGGTTAAATTGTTTCAAATGGCTAATTAATTGTTTACCATATCCAAAGGGCAGCAAAGTTACAATACAATTAACATATCTCACATTCAACTTGTTCCAATATATTCTGATTCAATTGAATCAATTAACTCTCTTTCCAATTCGTCATAAGAATCAAGTTTATCTAAATCAAATGATACAAAAGAAAAGCAATTAAAACTAACTCATCAAATGGAATCAATCAGAATAAATGAATTTAATTTTACTTTTAATTGTGGTTTTCATTTCTTTGCAAATCAGATCTTCAATTGACTAAAATAAACGTAAAAACATGAGACGATTAAGTTAATCATGATCAAGAAATTTGATTCTAAATTACCTCAAGTTGATCATCGGTGTTAACATTTGAACTGTTCAATGATGGTGGATGGAGATGATCATTGCTCTAAGAAATTAATTATTAATCAATTAGTGATTTATCGCTAATCAAACAATTAGAGGAAATTAGGTTATTAGCTGATTACCTTTTCTGGATAATCAATTGGATCATCGCAATTAAGATTGATTTGATTATCTTGATAGTTTTTCAACAATGAGTCCATTGATCTATCACTGGAACTGGAATGATTAATCAACTAAATCAAACAAATAATCAAATGGCAATAAAAAAAAATAACAACCAACAAATTAATTGGTTAATCAATAATCAACAGGAAATTGGCAATTAATCAATATAATCATTGAAAGGTAAATCATTAATCAGAAAGTGATATTTAAATTGTAACCTTCACAGAAAATGATTCAATCAATTTTTCGGAACAATTTAAAAGTAACAATTGTAATCGCTCAACAATCAAAAATTTTTACAATTAAATTTGATTAATTGTTTGATTGCTCATTTGGAATAAGTTTAATGAGAGTAAAACAATTTAGACAATCAACCAATAGATTGTCAACACAATTTGAATCAATTCTAAGACAATAATTTATCGAATTGGTTAGAACTTTTTGATTATCGAATTTTGATTTTTCCATTTGACTTACATTCTTATCGTCGATTATATTACCTAAGGATCGGCCTCTTCTCCAGGTATAAGGTGAGGGTGTTAATAGATCATCAGGTTCCGACAACAATTGATTAATCTCCGAAATCACTTGATCAGTTTCCTTTTTATTATCATCTTCGGATTTAATATCGACCGTCACATCATCATCTTCATCTTCATCTCTACCCTTGGCACCTTTGTTACCGAACTGACCAGGGGTCATTACTGGTTCTTCAAAACTATCCGATGGTGTTAACGGTTTGTGGCAATTTAATTCACCAACAATATCAACTTGATCCATAATTGGGAATCTAATTTGATCCCTTTGATTAGAATTGAAAAACTTTAATTTGTTTTCACTTTTAAGTGTAACTGGTGATGAAAATAAATTGTTATGATTTTGATGATTATTGTTTGATTGGTTAATAGTTTGATTTGAATTGAATAGATGAAGAAAATCATTCATTTCCTCATTTAAATCCTTTGGAAACAATTTACTATTATTATGATTTGTTTCACTTGAAAACAATTTACTTTTTAATTGTTTCTGATTTGGCTGATCACCAATTAAATCACCATCACCATTATTATAATATGATTCAATTGGATGTTGACAATTTATTGAAGACAACAGTTTAGTTGATCCAGTTATCAATTGATCACCATTATGATCAACTAATATTTCGTGAGGTGATTTAACCAACAATTCACTATGATTAAGTTGATTGTTATTGTTATTTATTGAGTCAAATAATATTTCAGAATCATAATCAGTCACGGAAATGGATTTGAATTCATCTTTACTTGAAGACAATCCCATGTTATCTGGTTACAAGATGATTATCATCTCTATCATCTTGAATATCATCATTGGAGACAATTAATTGACGATAACTGCTATTAACCTCTCATGATAATTCAATAAAAAATGAATTAATAACTGGATCATGATGGTGGGAGTTTTATTCAATATGAGAATTATTCTGTTTCCATGGAATCACAATGAAGATATTAATTTAATTTCTACAATATTAATATTTTCAATATTCCATTTGAAATAATTAAACCTTCTTAATGATGATTAAAGTTAACAGTTGATTAACATTTTGGATTGATTGGAAATGTGTAGAAGTTGATTGTCTTAGATGTTATTGATAATCTTATTAATTGTCATTCTTAATGAGAAACTTTTTTTTACAAACTAATTGGATACAAACTGATACGTGGTGGTGGTCAAGAAGGGTGGGGTTAATGAGATATAAAAACACAGGTAGAGGAAGACAATTGGACGATAACAATTGTTGACCAATTGAAAAATATTAGATACGAAATGGTTAATGTTTCAAATTGTTTGTTGGAAAATGAGAAATAATAAATTATCGATCTCACCATGGTGATTGTTGATTTGTTGGGTAATGAGGAGAGAGAGAGAGAGAGAGAGAGTTCAATGGGAGCGGGATTTTATTCGTGGTGGATTTCAATTGAAGGTGGGAAAGTTTTTGTCTTCTGAACATCAATCATTCAGACTCACAGCTCAAAGTTCAATTGAATATCGAAAGTTGTAGTCAATCTTTTACAGTTGAATTCAAAATTTCATGAGATTAATGAACATGGACAATGTTTTGTCAGAACTTTCATTCAAATCTGAAATTGGTTACTCATGAGCAAGTAATCAATTTTATAGCAATTAGATGACTTGAATAAAAATATAATTTGGTAAACATCAATTTGATTGATGATTAACTACGAACTGACTTGATAATTAATACAATCTATTGAATTGGATTAGATCTTATCTGTTGATTCAGCGGATAAAATGTCAGACTCTAAACTGAACCTCAGTTGACATGATCAACATTTTCCTTTGATCATTGCAAAGATGAACATTTCCCTCTCCATTTACAAAGCATTCAGATGGCAGCATATGATTCACAGGAAGAATTCAGTTATCATGTTACAATGAATTTCTCTTCATATGAACAAAAAGATCAACCTTTTCACTTCGAGTGTGAACAAAAACATCGGAGTAAAAGTTGAAGTCAAGTTTATTTTTAAGCTTCGAACTTCAATTTTGTTCAAAACTCTCGATTCCTTATTCATTTAATTCATTTTCTTTCAAACTTTAGATGTAGATTTCTTAATTAAACCAAATCCAAACTTAAGAAGAACAACAATTAGTAATTAAATTTGAATCCAGAGTGTTAATGATACTTGTAATTTTGTGTGAAATGTGACAATTTGCCAACTATTGGTAAAAAGTTTTCATTTTGTATTATAATATTTAAATTGTTAAAATAAGTGATTAAATTGTTTCCAATTTGTGTTAACTACTATGAAAATTAGTAATAATAATCATAATTAACAGCATTGAATGTAAATTATCAATCGTTTTAACTAAATTGTTCAAAAGAAAACCTTAAATCATGACCAAATCAACAAGCGTTTATTGTTATTTCAACATATATTATTACTCCAATCGTTATCATGATATCAAAGTTTCAACCTTAATCACCTTGATTGTTACACTTTTAACCCAATTAATTCAACCCTCGGTCACCACCAGCAGGATCAGGATCATCTGTCACCTCCTCGGCAATAACAACAACAACATCAAGTTTAGTGTTATCTGAAATCTCTGGGTCCAAATACAAAGCCTTAATTGATGGTAAAGTTGAACTACCTTGTAACATTTCATCTTCGACCTCTAATGATGCAGTGACCACCATTTTCTGGTATAAAGGTGATACCCAAGGTTCACCCATTTATACAGTCGATGCTCGTAATTCAAGTTCAAACCTTACAACCGCCAATAGGTTTACAAGTGATTATCTAAAAGGTAGAGTTTCGTTCAACATTACCGTCCAATTTGCATTCCTAATAATCAAACCAGTTCGAGAGGAGGATAATGGTGCATATCGATGTCGAGTTGACTTTCGTTGGTCAAGAACCATAAACACAATCGTTTATCTTGAAGTTATCGGTATGAAAATTACACTATCTTCATTGTCTATTAACATAACCAAGTAAAACAATCAAGTTTATCTTATTATTATTATTTAAATTCTTGCTGATTTCGACAAAACAAAGTTGGAAAACTTTTTGTTTTCGAGTTGTAAAAATTTCATCAGTTGTTTTTCACATTGATTTTATATCAAAAAGTTAACTGTAACGAAATTGATCTTGATTCAATTTCCTTACTGATTCGTTTTAGTTATTTAGTCATTTCGATCAGTTTATCTTGACATTATCTCATTCCTGAGTTTCAGGCTACTTCAAACTTATCGCTTCACTTATCTTGACCGTTTCTTGAATTCATCATGAAGTACATTTCAAAGTTATCATGATCATTGAATTTATCTTCCTGATAAGTGTAATCTAAATTTTTCACCTATGACTTTATATAACTTGAGACATCTCTCTCTCTCTTTTTATTTTATCATGATCAGATTAATCTTTAATATTTATACCATGAAATACACTTTGAATCAAAGTTTGAACAACAATCTGAACTTTGATTGTAATACTTTGGGTAGATAACTTGTAGTTCCAGTATAAAGATAAACTGAATTTATTTACTTTCACCAATAGTAACTTGAATTTCGTGAGCTGATATCAAATTGATTTCATCATCTTCATTTTTCACCATGAAAGTTACTTAGTTTTTCAATTCAAACCCAGACAATCAATGAAAATGATTGAGTAAATCAAATTTTCCCCATTGAAACAATCCAGTAAAACATGATCGTGATGATCAACAAATTGTTATTTACCTTTATCCAAATTCATTTAAGTTGTATGAAAAAACAAGAAATAATCAAAATCTGAACAATTGAATTAATCAAATAAAAATTTTACAAACCAACAAAAACAAATCCAAATGATCAAATATAATAATCAATCATAATCAGTGACAATCACTATGACACACATGAACATGACAAACTTTCAGTCTCTCATTAAGTAAAGTAAATTAAAAACCAGAGCAACAATTGTAACAATCAGCGAGCTGACAAGCTGAATAATCATTTCAATCAATTTTCAAATTCATCACAATAAAATCAATCAAACTTGAATCTAATTTCTGTTGGGTTAATTCATTTATGAGAATCATGTAAACTGCAATGAAAACATGAATCAAAAATCCAACAATTAAATTGTTCATCAATTTAATTTCATTTAAAATAATACACAGGTATGATTCAAGCCAGGAAGATTGAATTTATTGAATGGGAACTCTTGAAATATAAAATTTACATAATATTCAATTACCTTACAAAAACCAATCTCTCTCTCTCTCTCTCACCTCCCACTCTCAGTGACATGATGTTTACATGATAACAATCAAAATTAATCATCAAGTTGTTTACGATAATGTTATTGTTTCTAACCAATTGAATGGCGGTAAATTGATTACTCTGATGAAGATAATGATTATTATCATTTTCCCATTATAATAATTCATTTTGTCCAAAATAATTCATGAGAGATAGAGATGAGAGGATGATGATTTACATGATGACAAGAGGTTATTCAATGTAGCGTATGCAAAAACTTAAAGATGAATTTATTGAATGGAAAAAAAAAGAAATAAAATAATAATATTCAATCCTAAAAAAATCTTTATTCAATATTCAGGAAACTAGTGAATCAAAGTAATAACTATCATCATGTTTACTTGTTTTACTATCATGATCATCATAATACCTTTCACATTGATCTTAATGGTATCATGATGATGATAATCTGACGATTCTGTATTTCCATTAGAAAAAGAAAATAACTGAAGAAAAAAGGATTATTATTTACATGATCAGTTCCTTCATGTACCCTATGAAATCTTAAAATGAAAATATTTTATCTCTCATAAAGATTCATTTCTATTTATGATATCAAAAAAAATATGATGATAATTCAGAATGAAATTATCATAAACTTTAGGACTTTATTGATACAGGAAGGAAAAAAATCTCTCATAGTTTATTGTTTAACAGAATGAAATACCTTTAGATTTAATTTCTGTTTTTCTTCTTTTTTCATAGTAAAATGGGAACAGAAGAGAATAAAACATTCGAATTATTATTATTTCTATTACCTGATTACATTTTCATGTTTCACCATGATAATCCTAAAACCATCGTATCATCTTAACTTTTTCTCTGATTCATCTTATCATTTCTCTATTTATTGTTCTCCAAAGAAATATTCATTTTATTTTCCAATCAGAAGAAATTATATGATAAGATTAACTCATTTACATTATCGAAAGAAAAAATAAATCTTTCATAATTTCTTTTGTGGAATTACAAATGAAAATTATTCAAATTTAAATTCGAAATTGAAGGCTCAATGACAGGGGAGAAGAAAAAAAAATTCAGCAGAATTGAAGCTCTCAACCACACCCTTAGAATTTTCTATCCTCAGCTCAAAGAATCATCATTTTAAAATGAACTTTTTCTCCTCTTTCCATCTCAAGAAATGTAAGATGTACATTCAAATACATGTATTAACTTTTATCGAAGAGATAAATACAAGGAGGAGGATAAAAGAACTTTTCAAAACCACCAGTGTGATACCTACCCCAGTCTCTTTCCCAACCCCCTTGAAAACCATGATAACCTTCAAGTATCATGGTTTATTATTTACTTATCTTAATCATGATCATACTGTACAATCAACTTGACCAAACACTTGAAAGTTGACATATAACCAAGTTGATTCTTTGCTTATGGTTTGACAACCGGCTCTTATTTTTTACTCCGCCGTGGGGGAATCAGAATATGTCTGAAGGTATTCAAGTATTTTTTTTTCTTCTTCATCTTTAATATCAGTATACAAGATAAATATCATTCTTGACCAGAAAAAAAACCCATTGAAAAAGCGATGGGGGAAGGGAAAGTAAGAAATGACCAGCACATTGAAAGGTAAACATTAACTTATCATTTGAAATTGTGCATTGAGAGAAATAAATCTTACAGAAATATTGAAACTGATTCAGTTCAGAATTGTTTGATTGACAAATAATAATTCAGAATGCTAAGCCAATGATTAGTTAGTTTATCAATCATTTTATTAATATTATCTTATCCTTTACCTACAGGCTTGGTTCATGAAAAAGAGATGAGCCTTTACAAGCTTTACTTTGAGAAGGAAAAAATCTTATTCTTTTCAACATATTATCTTGAGGTTATCATTGTCATCGTCATGCTGTTGATTTATTCATTTTATATTTTCATTGAATAATCATGGATAATATAACCTGAATACCTATTAACACTTTCACATAGTGATAAAAGTGAGAACAAAATTTGAACTGAATAGAATAAGAGAGAGAAAGAGAAAAGTTCTGTAAGACTTTTGTATGGTTGTTCCTCTTTATGATATGAAGAACAGTTTTCACAATATGAATGTAGAATTGGCAAATGTATTACATGAGATGGAAAAGAGTGAAAAGATTGGAAAAGCGTTCAAGTGAAAAATAACATGAATACCTTATTTCTATCACCTTCTCACCCTGTAATCATGCAATTGGTGTAGTTCAAAATGGGTATTCCTCAAGGCACTTGAACTTTATACATACAAATATGAATTGTTGCAGGTAAGGTATATGAATAAACACTAGCGAGGTGAATGTATCCAAAATAATAATACTGAATTTTAGGCAAGAATAATGGATTTTTCTTTCTTCCTCTTTTCTCCCACCACAGAATATACATGTACATATATTCAGAGATTTCAAACTAACGGGGAAGGTTAGAATAGTTATTTCTCTTTCTCAAAATGACGAGAGAAAGAGATACAGGGTCATGATTCATGGAAAACAAATAATAATAAATGGATCGAGATTAACTTTGAATATTTTTTTCGAAAAGCAAAAATTTCCGAAACAAAACAAAAGAAAAAGCATAACGGGAAGGTTAGAATAGTTCTCTTTCTCAAAATGACGAGAGAAAGAGATACAGGGTCATGATTCATGGAAAACAAATAATAATAAATGGATCGAGATTAACTTTGAATATTTTTTTCGAAAAGCAAAAATTTCCGAAACAAAACAAAAGAAAAAAGCATTAATGTCGAGTCGACTTTTCCGCTCTCTACCCTAATGATATCTCTCTCTCTCTCTCTCTCTCTCTCTCTCTCTCTCTCTCTCTCTCTCTCTCTCTCTCTCTCTCTCTCTGCTCTCTGCTCTTCTTTTATCACACCTTCGAGATTTGTATTTGGATCGAAACTAAATCAGCTCGAAAATAATATTTATTAATAAGAAATGTTCTAGATACAGATATGCAAGAGGCAAATATTAGAAGAAGAGGAAAAAGTTTTCTTTCCAGTTCGCGATTTTCATAACTAATAATAAGTTCTTGGAAAATTTTTCTAACTTATTGAATTTCGAAATTTTCAAATTTCCATTTTTTCTCTTTCCCTTTTTCATCGGAATATGTAATGATGATATTGTTAGCAGGAAAAAAGATCACAAGCTCAGTAAAAATATAGTTCATGAAAGAAGATAAACCATTCAGTTAAAAAAATAATTCTGTAAATAATGTTTATCGAAAATTCTGACAGAAATTTTTTTCTTCTCTTACAGAACTTTTTTTTCTGTTTTCCAACCGTTTAAACATATAAAGGTGACATTAATGGTTTCCTCATGGAAGATGTTTAAACATTTGTCTTTGTTTGAATTTGGCTCTGAACTTTTTGTTCTTTCTGAATTTGTGAAGAGAAAAAAAAATCTTTTCTCTAATATTCCAAAATTCTATCAGATATGTTCAACCTTTTCCAAAAAGAGCTCATGATAACTGTTATCAAATTGAAATCGAAACAACAAGAGAGAGAGAGAGAAAAAAATTCTATGCTAATTGAATAAGAAAACGAAATCATTAAGATAAATTAGAAATTCGATTCAGTATCTAACTAAATTTTCATCATGAATATTATCAGGGAGCATGTTGTTATTGTAATAATACTAATCATTGAATTTTATTATCATAACATTTATCCAATTGATTCAATTTTCATAGTGTATATATTTGAAATCAGGTTCATCATGAGATTCATTGTTATTTTCATATTATTATTTATTTCACCTTAAACAAAATCAACTGTATTATTTTCATCCAATTGGATGAATGAAGTTGCATGATTGAACATCAAGATGATTATTATCATAATCATGATGCAAGAGAAAAAAAACAATGAATACTAAATGTAAGTAAACATTTTTACAAACCAATGAACTGAACTGATTGAGAAAATATTTTTATTGAATTAGGTGAATCAAAATGGTGAAACAATTATCACAAGCTAATTGATTAGACAAAAAGTCACAAAGTTTCTAATGAGATCAATAAATGAAAAGATCTAGTTAAATCTTGAAATTACACCAGAACTTATAGAACTTACAGAACTTCATTGAAAGTTCATTATGCTTGATGTAAGAATACATGGTAAAATCATTCTTGAAACCAAGAATCGAAAGATGCAAACCTTAGTTTCCTAATGAAAGATTAGTGTCTAGGGAAATTGTTTCCATACAAAAGAATAAGAAAATATCACTTTGGTTCGAAGAAGGTAATGAAAAGTTCAGAAAAAGTTCATGACAGAAACAGAAAGAAAAAGAGATTTTGATTTCATGAAAATTCAGCATATTCTTTACTTTCAATGTGATTTTTTTTTCTTTAGAACTCTAATCTTTGGTTACCATTAATATTATCGAATTCATTTTAAGAGAAAAATTTTCTAGAATATAATCAATAAGGTTTCTCATGCTAATACCATGAAATTTACTCTAAAAGTTTACCAAAAACTCAGTTGGAATTAAGAAAGGCCGCTCAACAATCAGCTGATTCAGATGTAAATTCTGTAACAACATGTAACTATGGTGAATGTTGATTAACCAGTTGAAATAAATGAGGGGAGATCTAAAGTTATCTTGAGATGAAGGAAAGTTGATATTGAATCTTTTTTCTTATTTACAGTAACAAATTCATCATGATGATAATTTTGATGATGTTCATGAAAATCCACGAAAAACCAACATGATGATATATAAATTATCCAGGGTATTGATATTATAGCAACACATTGAGGTTAACGGATGTGGTTAATGGCTGAATACATTTCCATGCATCTGAATTATAAATTCATTTTCAGTTATAAACGAAAGTGAGAGAGAAACAAAAATTTCAGATGATAATATCAACTAACGCAATCAATTTTACCACCGCACCTTATTATTAGATTATTTCAAATTCTAACCATGGTTATCATGTAAGCTCTGAGCATTATTTACGTGCTAACAACGAGGTTATCAATTATACTGTTGTAAAAAGTTATTATTGATATTTATAATAATAATCATCATAATCAAGATCATTTTCTTCAATCATTATAATTCATGAGGTTGCTGAGTATTCAGAAAAATTTTCTCACTCTTGTTTTTTTGCTTACTTTCTCACCGAAAACCGGAAATAGTTTTGATGAGGAAAACAAAAACTTTACCAAAGTCTTATTAGACTTTTGGGTTTCAGATTACAAACAGTATAACACATGATAATGAATCGGATATCATTTTTCCCTCCACGGAAGTGAAAAAGCATGAATCATTTATTTTCACCATTCAGATCTATTTTTTTTTCCATGACTTCATGATGTTATTCAAATGAAAATCTTGTATGACAAATGATTTACCAACCAGAATCATAGAGAAAGAGATTAGCTTCATGTAAACAAGAAGAAAGTTGAACATCAATCATTTGGAATTTGTTGATTTTTATTTGCATCATGAAATGAAATTCTCACTTCTATCAAGTGCAATGTGAATGAAATTTATTTTATTTTATTTTATTTTATTTTATCTTATTCTTATCGAAAATACTTGAAAACAAATTATTAATGTTAATAGTTCACCTTGTTTACAATATAATAGCAATAGAGCCAAAGAATCATCATCTCCATGTTTACATGATTTCAAATTGCCTCTCACTGAATGTTTACCATGTTGACCTGGAAATGGATTAAGAGATTAATAGTTAGATAAGTAAAGATTTTCATTAAGCTTCTTAACTCTTGATCCTGTTTCCATTTTTGGCATCAGAACTTTTTTTCTTCTTCATATAAACCGATTTATCGTTTATATTTAGAATGACATTCTGATAATAATAGAATCAAATGAAATTATTCATCAATATGATCGTTTCAAGCTCTTGACCTTGAACTCGAATATGAGTTTGTTATAGTAAAATGATTTTATCAGATTAATGAGACAAAACTTTCTCATAATTGGTCAACAAGATAATTACATTTTTATTGTGCCAATAAATGAATGGCCTATGCTCTTAATGGGAATTACATGGTGTCTGTACAAAAGAAATCATGTTAATTGCTGAATAATAAGAAGAATTTATTTTCCAGAAAATCTAAATGAAAATTCAGGAAAAGTGTAATTAGCTCAGTGAATATAAAGTTTTTATCACCATGAGAATAAAATGAATATTCATTAATAACTTTTTCTTTGTAATTCTATTGGAAAAATCGACTAATTTTGTATTCTTGAGGTAAATTTTTCTCTCCAATCAGTTGAAATTCAATAAGTATAAACATGGGTGACAGTTTGATCACTATTATCATCCAGTCAAAAGTAACAAAATTTTGTAGTGAAATAAAGTTATCATGGAATTTTGTTCAAAAGTTGATGATGATAATAACGTTTGAAAATGAAAATATCATAACAAGAATCTGTAATAACAATGAACAACAATAATAATACACACACACAATGATAATCATAATGATAATATAATAATAACATGAAATGAGATCAATGTAATAATAATATTACATGATGATGATGAGTAGAAAGTTAGTAAATTGTTATTGAACATTTTTTGTCAGAATATTTATTCTGATAGAGGATGAAAAAAATTCTCTCTTCTCTGTTTTATCTTCTCTCTCTCTCTCTCTCTCATCATAATCATCATGAAAAAGTTTATCACAACAACTCTCACAGGGAAATCAGTTGATTCCTTCAATTTCATCACTGAACTTTCACCATGAGTATTATCATAGAAACTGCTCTTTCCTTTTGTTATTCAATTATGTGTTAACACATAAAACTTATTTACTCAGCATTTTCGACTCACTCATTTTCACCGTGTTATCGTTATCATTCAGATTGCCAGTTCAAAATGGGAAAACTAAATGTTAGGAAGATTCATACTCAAAGATGAAGAAGGAAATTCATCCCATCAGAATGAAATTTTTTTTACTCAATCAGTTTAATAAAATTTTCTCATATTCCAATATAATATTTCTGATATTTTTAGATTTCAAATCATTCAGTTTCCCATCAGGATATCATTTTATTTGTTGTTCATTCTAAACTTGTTACATTAATGTTATCAATAGTTTCTATAAATAATAACCAATGAAAATGAAAATACAATTTGAAATATTCATGATACTATCATGAACTTTTCTTTCTTTATTATATAAATACACTTAGCCAGAAATGATACAAAATTTGAAAAGGATAAAACTTTGATCCAATCTATGAATTGACCACGAAAAAATAATTCCCCTTGAAAAATAATGTTCAATACAATTGATACAATGTATGTACAAAAAAAAATAATAATAAATTAACCCATTCCAGTGACTTTGATTGAACTGTTTTCCTTTTACTAAACTGGTTAATTGTTGGATTGAAATTACAAAAACACTTTCCAAAATAAGGTAAATTAATTTCACTCTGCCCACAACTAATCACAGGTAAATGATATTATACACAGATTC
This sequence comes from Panonychus citri, assembly GCF_014898815.1. Lineage (NCBI taxonomy): Eukaryota > Metazoa > Arthropoda > Arachnida > Trombidiformes > Tetranychidae > Panonychus > Panonychus citri. Next base: position 1,175,678 of record NW_026515543.1, on the reverse strand, counting down.
CTATTATCCTTTTTTCTGCTAACTCATCAGGATCATCATCATCATTAACATTATCATCCATCTAATTAATATTCAACACACAAGATTCATGATTGTTGGATGTTTGAACGTACGCGCGGTTGAGTTAATTTGATTTTCAACTTTTGTTGTGACAAAAGTAGCAAGATATGTTGTCATACTGTCACAGCTGATAATTGATGATATTCTGCTCCTCATTTAAATTGTATTTCCAATTCATGTGGTGGACAAAACCACCTCTCAGATTGACTACTACTACTACTACTAATAGTATGTTTCCGTTTGTCACACACACAATCATCTACCGTACATTATTATTATATTGTAAAAAAAGGTGTGTCAACAAATAGATTTACATTGTGTCATGTATGAAAGTATGAATATATTGTCATCATTCAATTCCTCTTCCGTTAACAATGTATCATCATTAGATTATCAATGAAACATTCAAAGTTTGTAACTTTGAATTAGTTGTTACCATTGACTTGGAAAAGATTAACTAAAACCCAACATTGGAAACAAAGAGAGAGTTGAAAGAAACTTGTATAAATGTTTTCCTTTCTCTCTTTATCTCTCCTCTGGTCTAATTTAATCTAATCTAACCCAATCTAACCTAATCAAAGAATTGTAATTCAATTTAATTGTTTTTATTGAATAATAGATAATCATATTTCCCCTCATTAACTTTCCTTTGATAGTATTACAAGTAACATACAAAGTTTTTTTTCTTTCTCTCTCCATTCTTGATTGATTGATGATTGAAATTACATAACCGTAACCATAATCATCATAATGGAGATGATGAAGATCATGGTTATACTGAAATACTTATGGTCTTGATTAAAAATTGTAATTGTACCATCAACATACCGGGTGTAGCTGACAATATATATACAAAGTCTTGTTAAAACTCTTATGAAAAACGCAAGGGAATCAACAAATCATGCAAATTTAATCAACTCAACCAGAATTCATCAACTGAATTTATAATTTACTTCTCATTTCTTTTTTACTTCACCATTTCACTGGTTGCAAGTTCATTAGCTATGGTGTTTTTTTTTGCTTCTTCCAAACTCTAAACTTCATGGAATCCGAAAGTGTTGGAGAAAAAAAAGTTCGGCTTTAGGGTTGAAAATAAAATTTTCTCCATGTAAACTTACATGAAAGATCATCATGATCATCAAGGTTGAATGATACGATCAAAAAAAGCAAAAGAATCATTCTAAATTGTTGAAATTCTGAGGAGTTCATGGTAATGATGATGATGGAGGTTCGAATTATTTTCTCCATCCAATGCCTATGGAAATGAAACAAATCAGCTCATTATTTAGAATTGAATGTTGATCAAGTTCATGGTACATAACTTTTTTGTTATGGAATTGTTTCTGTTTAGACAATACAGTCAAAATCACAATCAGAACCACAAGGTTCAAGATGGATTTTGAATGAATTTAAATTCTCAGGCAAGAAAAAAAAATTTGTCCAATTCAATCCTAATCTAGCTAAGGTGAAAATTCAGTGGTACATGAAACTTTATATATCGCTACTGACGGCTTTTCGTTTCAATAACAATACCAATAGGATAATATTTCAATCATTACAAACATTTTGATTGATCAATCTTTGTAATATCAGCACTTACTTTAACGAATGATAAGAATGAAAAAAATATCAGAAAATATCAACACATGGAAATTGAAAATTCAGTCATTCAGGGTGAGATTTTCACTGTGGTGTATAATGGAAAGGGGACAAAAGAGAGGTGGAGGAAAAAGTGTAATGATAAAGATGAGAAGCTTTAAATATATGACAGTAATAATATGAGAACGATTTTTTCTTGCAACATTTTGTAGATAAGAGTTTTATCTGTGCTTGGCATTTCTAATCAGAATGTTCATAAATCCATGAACAGAAAATAATGAAAATGATATAATGTTACGTTGACTATGCAAAGAATCAGGGAGTGGTAAATGCAGAAGGAGGAGAAAGAAAGAAAGAAATGTGCATAAACCATGTATTCCTTTGCCCCATGAAAGGATACACAAAATAATAATAAAAAGATAGAAAAAAAAACAATAACTAGAATTATCTTTTTCTTATCTAATACTTGAATCATCGAGAATGCCAATAGATGAGAGTCGAACTTTGTTTTTTCGAAATTCTTTTCCCACTTTCTCATGATAATATTTGACATTCTCACTTCTTCAGTTCCTCCATGTATTTGTGTTTATAATAACCGTGATAATGATAACTCCATTTCTGCTTAAATATCTGAAGATAATTGATCTGGTTTAATCACGAAATGAAAATTCAGATTAAATTGCAAATGAGATGATGAATGATTAGCGTAACAGTCATGCAAAAAACAAACATTGATGTGTTTGTATATTAATAGTTGAAAATTAGATATTCAGATGATTATTGTTGAATTATCTGAACATCTTGGATGCGAATATGAAATTTGTGTCATATTCATTGGTTTCCATGTTTATATTATATCATATCAAGAAAAATTTGAATATGAATTATGAGTACTAACATTTTTGGAATGAATTGCATTTTCATTGAAAGAATATCAAAATATCAGAAAAGTTTTCATTCCATTTGAGTGTTTTATCATGATTGAAAATCAGTGAATTATTAATACAACAATTATCTCTAATTACCGAGACTTTCGTTTAGATTAACATGAATCATAATCAATTGTGCTTTTAACTGTTATTTCCTCTAGTCTAGACTCTCAATCCTGGTAAGATTTTAGTCTTCAAGTCTTAGAATTGCTCATGAATTACATGATGAGATCTCATCATCAAATTGAACTCAAGGTGAAATCTTTTTTTTTATAATGAATTTTGTCTAGATTCAGGTAAAAGATAAATACATGAGAAAAACTCTCTAGATTAATAAACTTTACATCTTAAGCAGTTAATCAACTCTGAACTTGAGATAATCCTTCAATGGTTGATAAATTTTCTTACCTTTCAAGTCATGATTATATTCAGGGGGCCAAGAGAGGTGAGAGCTTTCAAAACAATTGCTGAGCCAAACAAATGAATTTGTTTATATCATTGTAATCATCCGGACGATAATTGTATTAACAATAACAAATCACCTTGATTGAACTTAATGAACCGGAGCAATTATTATTATTATCATCATGGTGGAAGAGTAAAAAAATAGTAGCTTAATCACCATGAAATAAACTCAGTCATCGCTAATGATGATAATCAAGAGGATGAAAATTGTTGCAATTTCTTAACTATACCCAATAGATTAACCTGTAAATCTGAATTTAATGTTGAATCGTCGTCGTCTTCATTGGAAACCCAATCGTTAGACTATCGAGATAAACTAATATCAAGGTAGATAAATTGTTTGAATATCTCTCTCTTGGCATGAGTTTAGATTCGGATAATGATGAAGGAGAAGAATAAAATTATCAAAATAATATAAACAAAGTTTATTATCATGATTAATCAATAGAATCTAATTTCCATTAATCAGAAAATTGTGATGATCCAAGAGTTTTAATCAGGGATAAGTTTCAAGTGAAAATTGAGAAGCTCCAGCAATTAGTTTGCTTAAAAGTTAATTTGATATTGTTAAGCTAATTAGTTAGAGTGTAGCAAGAGGGTGAAGATTATGCTTAGTGGATTGAGATTAGTTGGTGCAAGCCAATATACAGGGAGGGAAAAAAAGTAGATCGAGAGGTAAACATTAAAATTCTGAGGGTCGATTTGTTTTTTTCTTCTTCCTGGAATTTGATTCTCGATCGATTCTGAAACTTTTTCCTTCTTCTTTTCCTTCATGATGACATTGAACTCGAAAAGATCATGATCATGGGTTATTTCAGAATCAATAGCCGGTAATCAATTGGAAATTGGATTCATCTTAATAATCAACTGAATTGATTAGAAATTAATCAAAAGAAGGAAAAAAAGATTCAAGGAAAATTCATCAATTCAAAGTTATCGTCATATCATTTGAATCACAAATCAGCGGGAGGAGATTAGGATTCAATTGAAGTAAATAGATTAATCCTGATGATTAATTGTCACCAATGATAATTTTGTTGATATATGGAAATCATTGATTTTGTATTGATATAAAAATATCATGAAATTCATGATGATGAAAAGTTTCCAGTGATTCTAATGTTTATTTTTATACTTTTTCATTTTATGTAAAAATTTAATTTTCAATCAATTCCAAGCAATTAAATCAGTTGAACTCAATCCATCTCTTTATCAACACCATGATTAACGATTTCATGATGAATGAATCAATGAAGATAAATTTATAATGAGTAAGAAAAATATCAAATTAAAGATAACAGATTTTCACACAAAGTTCATCACCATGATTATTCATCTTATAATTAGAAGATAGACTTAAATCATGATCTCAGTTCTTAGATAATAAAGTTAATAGCAAACAATTAACCTTGATTATCGCCATGGAGATGAGCATCTAATTACCTTTCCATTGAATCAGAAAATTCTTGAAGCTTTTATCACTCGTTTTCCTCGCTAATTTTTCATCATGATAATTTTCAATCTGATATCATCATGATGAGACTGACAAGTGATTATATTAATTATACAACAAAATGATTCAATTAAGCCTCGATAATTAATAATTAAAGGTACAGCAATTAAGCTGATTGGCTACCAAGTATAAATTATCAGGATGGGAAAATAAATTTACGTTTCTTCATGAAACTGAGGATCCAACATTTTTATATATCATAATAATTAGACATAAAAGTTTCAAAATATAATAAAAAACTCAGAGTGACTCTGAATTTTGGGTCTAAAGAGACCAGGAAGTGAAAGACAATACAATGATTTGATCTGTAACAAATTATTCTGAATCCATGGTGATGATGATGATGAACCTTCAAGATAATATGATTACATCTTATCAGATGACAAATTAATATCACCACAAATCTGAAAAGGATGAAGCCATACCGAATGTTCAACGATAATAGTAATATGCAAAAAGATTCAGTCGAGAAAAAAAGTAAAATCAAAAGTTGTACTGATTAGAAATGAATTCAATCATGCAAACAGCTCCAGAAATTCAGGATAAAATCAACAGAAGAAAAAAGTTATTCATTCAACACCATGGTGAATAATTGTATTACTATCGGAAACAATATCTGTCACCAACATGTAAAAATACTCAAGGAAAAAAAGATAAAATTATTTATGAAAAAAATTATCAAATTCTGTCAACAAACAAAATCAAAATTTCTGCTATAATTTCATGATAATATTACCATGAGCCAAGATGATGTAATCATCGTTCAGGAAGAAACAAATGTACATCTTAATGATAATAATCCTTAATGTAAACTTGATTACATTGAATATCTTATCATGATTTGTGATTCTATCTCTCTGATTCTCAGAGTGTCATGAACTTTTTATCTCAAAAATCCTCCCACTTGAACCAAAATTGAGACGTTGAAACTTTTTAAAGTGAAGAAAAAAGTTTCATCAAAAGTCTCATGTCATTATGATCACCATGTAATTGTTACACTAGACGTTAAATGATTAGTTTCAATTGAAGATTTTGCTGAGAAAATTTCGATATCAACATGAAGTTGACCAGAAATTGAAAGTAAACTAATTGATTGATGAGTTTTAAAAGCGAAATATAATTAACCATGTTGAGAATACAATGTTATAACTTAAGGATTGGAATGAGAAAAAAATCGCTCTATTAACCTTGATGGGTGAAAACCTTTGAGTCTATGATTAAGTTTCGATGAAAATAATCGATGATGATGAAAAAACATTGATCAGAATCAAGAGTTAATCTGTAATTTTGATCACAAAATTGACCACTTGATTTGTCAGGAAACAAGGTGATGATGATGATGATGATGATGACCTATTGAAAGAGTAGACATACAAGGTATGAGTTAAATCTTTCATCAGTAATTCAGAATTTTCATCATCATTTAACCCACCGACAACATCACCCAATTTGATGTAATCACTCATGAATTGATAGAAACATGGAGTTGATTAGGATAACTCATAATGATCGATGAAGTTCAACTAGAGATAAACATTGAGAAATAAGACGTGGTGATTCACTCAGAACTTCTTATCATCATGATCATCATTATGTTTCTCGCCATCAAACATGATCAAAATCCCAGGAAAAGGGATTGGAAAATGATTAGTTAATAGTTAAAAGGGAAAAAGGAAAAGAGAGAGAAAGAGAAAATGAGAGATTGAGAATGGCGATGACATTCAGATAAACACCTGAACATGGTGAATACATGGTGGTAGAAATGATCAACTGAGAGTGGGGTGGATACGATAAGGAGCCATTTCTTTATCGAGAGTCCCTTCAATCCATCAGTTTGATTGATTTTGAAAGGTATCAGTAATTTGTTTCCATGTTTCTCTTCATCATTTTCATGCTCTTTTCCACTTGTAACTTTACATCATATCCCAGAATTAGTGGTGGAATTCATCATGAATTTAGTTCTAATACGTGATGTTTTTTTCTCTTGAAAGTCTGATAACAATAATCTCCATCTCTCTCTCTCTCTCTCTCTCTCTTCTCTCTCCATTTATCCTCCGGTTATTATCAAGATTACATGATTATTTTAAGAGATCAAGTTAATCAGCTTGATGACAATTGAATTAAAAGGTAATCATTACTATAATAATGATTATAATCATTGAAGGTTTAACTTTAATTGTTGTCCTTTTATCCTTATTAAATTGATACTAAGTTAATTGTGACCATAACTATACTCTCATTCAACTGGTTACTATTCATGACCTAAGTTATAATCCTGAAAATTCATTATTTACCATGAAATGAAATATTCATATTTGTGTGCATAACTTTTTCTGTGTTTTTATATCAATCATTACTAATCTGATGAATTTTTAGTTACATTGTCTTTCAAACTATCCTAATGAATTACTCTCAGTGAGAAAATTAATCAAACATGATAATTATTCATGTGATGATCATTAGAATGACATGAGTTCCAATGAATTAATCAGATAAAAAGATAAAGGTGAGTGGATATGTTTGACTGAGAATTGAAAATCAGCATGAAACTATGTAAACCTTTTTGCCTGAAATCAAGATTACCTCAAATTCAAACATGATTCATGATTATTCAGATAATAAACTTTTACCATCTAATATCATTATGATTATCACCATGAATCCAAGGGAAAGATTTTGATGATAAAAAAAAGTTAAACTCTTGGAATGAAATAAAAAGTGAAAATAAAACAACGTCGACGTATAATTAATATCTAAAAGTCATATAATCACATTTAAAAGTAACACATGAAGTCTATTATTATCATTATCATGCTGTTCAATTCTTGATGAACTTTTTTTTCCATCAAAACTTTTGTTCAATATTATTATTATTATTATTATCCCTCCCTGCAATCTAGATTAATGGGTGACAATTAGCTTATTTAACAATCAAATTAATGGATTAATTTGATGGAGTCACAGAAAGAGTGTAATATATTAGTTGAAAGAAAAATAGAAGCGAATTTTTTTAACTAAAATGATTAAACTTGAGAGAAAACAACACATACAATTAAGGTCAAAGTTTGGATGTGATTCAATGAAATGATGATTAAATATTAGATGAATTTTAGCTAAAATATAATTTACTTACTCCTACTATCTTTAGCATCCTCATCACACTATTCATCTCTCTCTCTCTCTCTCTCTCTCTCTCTCTCTCTCTCTCTCTGTTCATCAAAAACTATCAAAATTAAAAGTACTACATCATTAGATTGTAATTGAGGCTGGAAAGTTTTTGTATTCTCGAAATAAAAAAGAAAAGTCAAAAAGAAACAAACAAATTCGAGGAACAGAAGCAAAACTCAAGTTCTAATGCAATTTTAAAACAGGAGAGAGTAGAACAAAAAAAATGATCTAATCATCAAGAAGAACTTTTATCTTTTTCATTCTCATCATTTTGCTGTGTTTACTTGTAATAGTTTCAGGGAAAGGTATTCAGGATTTCTCATTATCTTCCACCCACTGGCAACCCTATCTCAACACTTTGTGTCATCATCATTATCATCATGATGCATTATCATTATTTGTTATTATCTTAATTGTTTATCAAAATATTACAAACAAGGATAAGGTGAGGTTAAAGTTGGAGGTGGAGAAAATTGTAATAATAAAGTAAATAACAATGTTTACCTGAAGAAAAAGGGAAGAAAAGTTCTAACGATGTTGAAAAAAAGGAGAGAAGAAAATTTTCCTTCCAAATTATATTTCTAATATAATATTAGACAAAAAACTTACACACATTTTCCTTAGAGTGTCTGTATAACCTTAGGTCAAACTGTAGAGGTGAGGAAAAAATTACTCTCCAATAAGATTGGAAATCTCATCAGCTGAAGTTTACTTTTCTTATTTTCCAGCTTCTCTCATATTGTCCCATCCTGATGATGAGTATCAACATATTAGTTTAAAGTCTTTAATAACAATATCATCTCTTAATCATGATTTGTGAGTGAAACAATTTAAAATCAAATTACAAACAATCGTGCAAAAATGTTATTGCTAAAAAAAGAAAGGTGAGAATCTAAAGTTTACAATTGATGAAGGGATTCGATGATGACGGAGGAGGATTATGATGAAAAAGAAGATGAAGAAGACGAAGATGATGATGATTAGGATGATATGAAATCGAGAAACTGTTTATCTATCATGTATTCTGATCATCTTATCCCTCTTTCTCGATTTACTATTGTTTTCCCAATGAGAGAGAGAGAGAGAGAGAAAGTTCTGAACCGTAATCAGCTGACAGATGAAATAAAATCGGTATTTATTGTATCATCTAATGATGATGATGATAATGATGATATTATAAATGTACATTGTGATGTTAAATGATCTGGAAATGAGGTTACAATGATTCAAACCATTTACGGGTCAATATCATGAACAGAATCAGAATCATCCGATTACATTATTGCTACTGATTGTATTTTGGGATGAATTATTATCCATTACTTTTAATCACTATTAACTGAACATACTATTAATTGGACATGAAATTTATCATGTTTGGGTGTGGCTTCTGTGATGATGATATTTTTTTTCATTTTCATTGAGAAAATAAAAAATTTCAATCGGTATAAAAAAGCAGAAAAGTTCATTGAATCTCATTTATGATTCAACTCAATTTTCATTAAATAAATTTAAACCATTCCAAACAATTTATCTCATACCAATAATTTCATGTATTAATTGTTTATTAGCTGATTATTTATCCATCTGATTGAACTTTTTCTCATGACTCACCAATGAGCTAATCATCTTTTACCATGAGGATGAAAAATTATCATGGGAATCTGAGTTTCTGAATTTTACTCACTCAAGTCATTAGGCTTACAATCAGTAATCAAAAGCTCAATACTATTGTAATCATAATGATAATGGTTCTTGGTGAAACTTTGTATCATTTTTATTGTGTCTAAAATCATGATAGATGCATGGGTTAAAACTCAATGTTGGTAGTAAAAAAGTTCTGATCTATTCAGAGAAAAAAATAAACAAAATGAAACTATTACCGTTTTTTTCCCTCGAAGAAAAAGTTTAAAAGTTACTCTTACTCAGTATAATCCAATCACCAGTGGCAGAACTTAATTATTACCATGATACTTGGTAAGAAATAAACATCATCATCATGATTGATCGAACTCTGGAATTCAATTGAAATGAAATTCACTTGAATCATTATAAAAAAAAGGCGGAAGTTTAACTTGAAATAGGAAACTTTGTATTTATAAGTTTCTCAAATCAACTTGAATTCAAACAGTTAATTGTATCCAATTGATAAATTACAATCAACATGATGGTCATTTCGATATTTTTGAGGATACGGACGATAAAAGTCAAGAACTTTTTTTCGTTTGAAAAAAAAAATAAACAGTAAATCCAATCAACTATAGACAGAATGGAAATGAATATAACAATAGCATGTAATGGTAATATTTCATCCAGAAAATGATTCAACTAAGGAATGATAAAATCGTGAAAAACTTTGAGTATTATCTTGAGAGCGGAAAGTGGGTGGAAATGGGAAATAGAAGGTAGAAAAAAGGTCACATGGTCAATTAACAGAATCTTTGACTTCCTTTTCCATGATGATGATGAAGATGAAAAATAGAGGAAAATGTAAAAAGAGATTCATCTTTTTGCTTCTGTTGCTCTTTCCTTCAAATTCAATGTTGGTGTTTTTTTCTGCTGATGATGAGCCATCTCTCTCTCTCTCTCTCTCTCTCTCTCTCTCTCTCTCTCTCTCTTTTTATTTTTTTTTTCATACTGTTGCTGGTGGAAAATATTACAAAAGAAAAGAAAATAAAAGGATGAGAATTGGGAGTGATAAGGATGATGCTTCAATTCTCAAGATTCTCTCTTTAGTTTTTTTTATTCTACGAACTTTTTTTCTTAGTACCAATTGAACCGTGTGAAGGCTCATTAAGCAAATTAAATCGATTCCAGTTGAATAAACTGTTTTAAGGAGTTTGAGTTACAAGAATTTCTGATGCTCAGCATCACTTACCGCCGACAACGACATAATTTTCATCATCATTGTCATCAAACCATCATCACTTTGCATTGAGATAGTTAAAAAAACTGATAATGAACTTTAAGGCTTCAAAGTTTCTTATCAATTTTCATTACGATTGAAACAGTTTCATCATGCTCTTCATGGCTCAATTGTATCGATATGCCGACAACAAAATTGAATCATATTATTGATTAAGTTTCTTTCTCAATAAGTGCAATTGGTCAAACTGAATCAATATTGATAATGAATAAACTTGCCTCTTTCTCTCCCTTCGACTCTTGTACACCGAGTATCAGAATAGCCTCTCAAGAGACATTCAGAATCAAAATAATATTATCCAAAGAATCTTATCTTTATAATAACACTCTCGATTATTTCAAGTTGTTTCTATAAAACCATTGAACAACTTATTGAACAATATAATTAATAAGAACATGGATATCGATAAGTATTGAACGGAAAAGTTTAGAAACTTTTTATTCTCCTCTATTGGAAATCGTTGCAACGGAATTGATTAGATTTTTTTCCCATCGGTTCGATTGTTTTATAAAGTTCTGATTACTTTTTTGATTTGATTGCGGTAGAAACGCAAATATTTACAAATCTTATCATATAATAGGTTATCTGTTATAACTATTATTATTATCAGACGTAGAAATTGATTCTACCTGAGGCTATTTCGGTGCTAATAGTTTGACGAGGAAGCAAATTAAAGTTAAAGAGCCAAAAAACGACAATTCTTTCAGATTGTCTCTTTTTTATCTTATTGAATGAATTTTTTTCTAAGTAATTCATTGAATGAATTAGATAAAGATAATGATCAACGATGAATCAACCTGATAAATTACAATAAAAATCAACTGCACATGATGATAATGAAGATAAACTTGATTGTTATTACAACGATCCTCATGAATTCAGGTTTTATCCATTAAAACTGAGCTCTTTTTTTTACTTTCACAATCATTTTCCGAATTCATTGGGATAATCATGGTGAATCCTGTTTATCTCTTTTTTCACTGTCACCATGTTCATTATGCTGAATAATGATACTGATTGTGACTACAGTTCCAGCTAAAAAGTTGATTATAACTGATGAAACAAACAATCAAATGATTGATTCACTTGGAGCCTCTTATGGTGAAGGAACCAGTTTAAAATTAAAATGTATTGCCTATGGGGGTAAGTTGATTGAACTTTTTTTTCTCACTTCTCCTACGATTCCTGACAAGGTTAACCTAAATCACTATGATTCAAATATAATATCAAATTATATCTTTCAACGATAATCATTTTCCTATGATGATCAGGTTCACTATAAAGATTAAAATTTAACTTCAACCTACCCTGGAATTCATGATAAATTTAACTCATTGTAACACATTCTGGATAATTTCAACTTCTCTTTTTTTATCTGTAAACTTTTCTCATCCTTTTGGAAACTTTTGACTTTTATATTCCAGAGAATTTGAAGAAAAATGGAAAAAAATTTTCATCTTCTTTTTGTTATTATTATTATTATTGTTAAGATCTTGATCTAGATGTTGTTTTTGTTTTCTCATCTTCCCAAATTCAGTATCATGTTTACCTTCATGATCAGAATGCCTTCTTTTTGTTATTCTCATCACACATACAGCAGAAGGAAACACAAAATTGGAGTAAACAATACAGAGGGAAAAAAGTTTTGTACGAAAAATGAGTGATAACCTGAGGGTAAATTAAATTGAGACTTTTTTTCACTAATTCCAAACTTATTGACCTAAATTTACGGCGACTTTCATCACCCATCGGTGCAAATGAGAGTGGAAAGGTGATAAATAACTTACCTGTTGTTTTCTAAATGAATATTGAAAGTCTAACAATTCTTTTGATTGTGAGTATTGAAGTATTCGAGATCTGATGAATATTGGAATTTCTTTATTCATCCACTAGATTTTGATATTGGACTTTATTATGGATTCTTATTTTACTTTTTAAATTGCAAGTTATTCTGCTGATGAATGGTTACTGTATAAGTTGGGATTCTATTTGAAATTTATACAACTTTAAATCGAATTCATAACTTTGTATTTCCAATGAAATGTTGGGTATATTTGGTGATATTATGAAAGCTTTTTTGGTGAGGAAAAGACAATATTTTCATCGTGTCAGTCTTTAAGAAAGAACCAGAATAAGTGGGAGTAAATTTCTGTCATCAATCAGAATATCAGAACGGAAGAAGATGGAAGATAGTGAGAAATAGATTGTAAGTGATAAAGTGAACTGGATCATGTGGAGGGACAAGAAAGATGAGCAAGCAAAAAAAAAAGATCAAGTGAGATGAAAGATAACGAAAAGAGTGGGAACAAACTATCATCATGTTTATATACTTATCATGATGGTGAAGTATTGATCATTTCAATGAGAAAAATTAGAAGAACAGTCAAGACAGAGAGCCAAAAAAAAGTAAGAACAAGGTTTTCATGATAACCGAACCTGAGGAAATTTATAATGTTCAGTTTAAAGCTTGGTATCATTATTATCATGATCAAACAATCAACTGATAATTCTACTATTTTTTCCTCCATGAAATCAAATTTATCAACTACAATTCAATTCAAGTTGAAGAACTATCTTCAAGGTGGTACTTGCAAGTGATTGTAGACAGGAAGGGATGAGAAGCATAGTCTAAAGAAGATTTTCTTTCTGAATTATTCTGATAACTCTGTCAGATAAAATATCAGCTTGAGACTAATCTTAGCTAATACTTGGCTTGATGTATACTTGTCATAGACGAGGAGGTGGAAAGACAAAGAGTGCAGAGAGAGAGAGAGAGAGAGAGAGAGAGAGAGAGAGAGAGAGAGACGGACAAGGATGAGAATAACGGAGAAGGTAAAGATGAAGAAAATGAATTGAATGAGATAAAGAATAGAATAAAAAAAGAATCAAATGAAGAAAAATCTAAGAAATGTTATCATATATATCAAGAAGAAGCAACGAAAGAAAATATATAAAGAATGATTAAGACTTTGAATTCTAACCCACTTTGATTTCCCACTTTCTCCGTTATTTTCATTACTCAATGAAAACTACTCTCTTTATTTTTATTACCAAGAGCAACATGATGATTATGATCTTACAGAATCTTCATCAACATTATCACAACAATAAGACAACAATGATAATACAATAACATCGATATATATTAAAAAGAAAAGTTCTGTACTGAAAAATTTCAAGGATCGAAATAAAAATCATTCCCATGAGTACCGATGATAAAAAAGTAATCTTTTAACGGGTTTAATTCTAAGTCTATTATATAATATCAATTGTTTTCCTCTTGTTTCACAATGAACCCAAATAGGAGTCACAATGATGAAAATTATATCACCTCTAACAATGGAAACAACAATGATATTGATCTTGAATAGATTGTTGTTTGTTCCATGTTATTTTAAAAAGTTCGCAGGGATGAGCAAAGATGATGCTCTTGAACAGGAATCAAAATAAAATGTTTTTTTCAATATATAACTTTCCGATGGACAAGGCTTGATGGCGAATTGAATTTAATGCTCTTTCTTTGCCATTTTCCATTAAGAACTTTCCTTTCCAAGTTTTTTTCCCTCTGGCTCCTTTTCCCATTTTATCTTCTCACCTTTTTCTACTCACTCTTTTTATAACCTCGGTAACATCTTGGTTTGTATTTACTCACCTGATTTCACAATATTTAACATAATAATGATTCCAAGTGATAGTAAACACCGAGCACCATTATTCACTCGTTAGGATGTGCTCAATAGTTGTATATTTTTTCGCCCTCACAAATTCTGTAAAAAGCTCAATCTTACTCTGAATGAGGAAGAAACAATTTTCTTATAACTCATCTTAAGCTTGTTTGTTTTAGAAACAAATTTTCTGGCTATAGTAATAAATGTGTTCTATGGGCCACAATCCGTTTTTTAGATGATATGAGCTGAAACATGCCATGAATGACCTCCTAGTCAGTAAATGAGCCGCTCTGATTGTTGTCACTACTTAATCAACATTTTTGACAGTTCATTGATAGTTTATTTGTTTGATATGTAGCATAATTAAATCGACTAAGAAAAGACAGAGTTCTTTTATAATATTATCTTGATTGTAATGATTAAGAGGATGTGAGGGGGTATTATATGTAGTCAGATGATGAAGTTATAATGATAATGAGAAACAAAATACTTTGAGCTACAGACTTAGGATTATGATGGAGTGTTGTGAAGATAATGTTGATTAGATGATAATAAATGAGCTCGAGCTTGTCTGAACTTTACATCACGAAGTATAAAAAGGAATTTTTCATATTCACATTGTCCTGAACAAGAATCAGACTCATTACCATAATTAAAGAACCAAAAAACATTGCCAGATATAATAACATTAATTTTCTTATAGTTCATATCTAATTTCAATGAAACTTATGCAAATTATATATCAAATTTTTAAAAGAATGACATGCTATAGATAAGTTCAGGTGGCAATCAAAACCACTTTGACAAGGTCTCTTCCGTATTCTAACTTTCTTTCACTCTCTTTCTCTCATTTGTAACAAAAATAGTTCAATGTCACCTTAAAATTTGAATAGTTAATTTGTACTCTTTTACCGAGAGATAACCAATATGGACAATAATAGTAGTAATAAACTGCTGGCTTTGGCACATTCCATGATCCAAAACTCATCAGTTTTGTGTTTTCATTTTAGAATTAATTATACATTTTATTATTCATATAAAATTTTAGCCAAAATATTTTCTTATTCATTAAATGTTTACAAATTCCATTAGAGTCTATTAGCTAAGATTACGAATAAGAAACAAAATAACCACAAGCTGTGGAATCGTTTCCTTGACATTTCAACGATGAATGACTGTAACCATTTGGTGCATTGCGCTCTATAAATATTAGAATCAATCCTTCAGGCTCATGTCCAAATCCATGTTCCATGAATCAAAATACAGGGCGTTTTATTTATCCACTACGGCTATTACACTGAATATCTAAAGAACTAAAAGTCATATGAATGTCAGACTTGAACAGAGGACTGAACAGAATTGGAGCGCTCGATCCTACGATTTTAAAAGTCATTGAGGTCATTTAACGAAGGTAGCGTTCAAAGGTCGTTTTGAGGTCGTATGAAAGAGCGAATCAAAACACCTCAGATTTTATTTTGTAGTGTCTGTTATGAACTGATTAGAAGATAAACATGTTTCAATCTGAAAACACTTTAAGAGCCAAGTTACAAGACCGTGAGGTTAACTGATAACTGATGATGAGACATTAGAAAACTTCTGGAAACATCCAGAAGTTTTCTAATTCTAATTTTAATTTAACTTTAGTTCTTTAGATATTCAGTGTAATAGCCGTAGTGATAAATAAAACGCCCTGTATAAACACGACCATAATTATTGAAACGCACAGCTACCCAACGTGATCTTTCTCCATAATTTTCATCCAAGTTGATTACGTAGGTTTTAGGTTTTGTTGTTAGACGTGGTAAACGATCAATTGGATACACACCAACCAAACAATGCATATTTGTTTTTAACTATTTGAAGGTAGGCTTTTTAACACTAGCCGATGCAGGACGAGACAGACTACGATTTCCATCTACTGATCATGAATTTTTTGTAAAACTATTGAATTCTTTAGGATTAGATCTTATGTAATTGATTTTTTCATATACATGAACCATCTGAAAAGAGAACAAAAAAAGTTATTAAACATTGTAACATAAACGATATTCAATGTGACAGAATAATTTAAAATTGTTAACCAATTCAAATGTTACGAATTTGTTATTTAAATGCTGACATAAAGTTTTATTAAAATCAAACACAGTAAACAACAATAAAGATGACAAAACAATACAATTAAAAGAAAGAACATGAAATTGAAAAATGTGAAAGGGAAATAGAATGAGTTGAGCCATGAGAGTGAGTCCGTATTCTAATTTAATCTTGCCAAGTCGCGTACGTTTTTTGCAGCCAAGAAACCAATTTGAGCATATCTGCTTTCAACAGTTCTCCTCATACGCAGACACCTGATGTTTTCCATCGATAAGCCAATATTTTCGTATTTTGCCTGTTCTTATCCCAGCATATGATGATGAGGTGAAAAATACTAGATTATCAGAGATACCAAATTGATTTTCAATGCTGTAGTCAGTAGTGGGTCTTTTATTCTTATTTCTAGTAAGCTTGAATAGATCCATCTCCATAACAGCATTAGACCCGCTTTTTCCTTTTATTGTCGTTAATATTTGAGCCATACGACTCAACGCTGCATTCTGATGCGGTTTCATCTTCATGCATTCCTGAATTTATCTTGCGTTTTGTTTCTCTTTCTTTTATAATTTTCGGCAAATCGATGACAATTTCTACTTCATCTTGTACATTCGATTTTTTCTTGGTAACTCTTTTCACAGTTTTTTGCTTGGGAGATATGGATGTGATAATGATTGCGTCCTTTTTAATAAATAAGATAATGTGGAATTAAAAATTCACAGCAAATAAATTTTTATGTTCAAATGTAAAGACGTGGAAAGTCAAAAACTAAAACATAACAAAAAATTAAACGAAAAGGGAAAATGAACCATATTAGATTTCTGCGATTAGTTTTTTGGATTATTATCAAGATTAACAACAACTGTTCCTCCTAATATTCTTTCTTTTTTGAATGATTTCTTAAATCTGCAGGAATCTGAGGTAGACCAGACTATTCGTCTTTCGCTTAATCTGTTAAATCTAACGGTTCCATGTCCATTTCGAGCATAGTAAATAGTTTGAAGAGATGATCAAAATCAATTCTGGTGGCTACCAGTTTAACCATCAATTTGATTTGTTCTAATTCGTACCTGTATGGATTTTCTTAGCCTTCAAATTCGCTTTGCGAATGGTAATTGTCCACAGTTTTCTAATCAACCATTTTCTTTAATGATGAAATCAGGTTAAAGACTTGCATTTACATAAAGTTTTAAATGTTAATCAGAAATTCAGAAAATCATCATCAGGTAGGTTATGATTCAATGTGAGCATCTCATCAATTTCAAGTTTTTTGAAAATAATTCTTTTATTATCTTTCAATGCAATTAATAATAGGAATTATAAATATATTAGGCCAGGAATTTGGGCAAGTTGGATTTTCCTGGAAATTACATGGTGATTTGTTGGTGAGACACCCATTTGCAGTAAACTGATGAATGAAAGAATAGAAGAGAAAGAGATTATTACACGAATTATTGCAGATGTTCCACACGTGAGTTCGCTTACGCTTACGCTAAAACACTGATTTAAAGCACTTTATTCATTTTAATTAGGAGAGAAGGGGAAATTTATCCCAGCTGAACTATTCTATTTGTTACATTGTATATTTATACTCATCTTCATCTTCATCTTCATCTTCATCTTTATCTTCATCTTCATCTTTATCTTCATCTTCATCTCCATCTTCATCTTTATTTTTAACTTTGTTTACAACTCTTTACCAGAGACGAGTTGTTGCTATGTCATTTATTTGCCAACAATGCTTATCATGTAATGACCTCAGTTGCCTTGAAACTTTTCATACAAAGTCCCACATTTCCGATATGTATCTGAATGAGGTGATGATGGTACCAAGTTTTATCTTTTTAAACTAATTGATCATCGACATCGTCTTAAAAATCTTCGTAAAATGAAGTTGAATAGCCCTGTATTAGTAGTATTTAGAATTTTGATGAGTTGACACATACAGGGCTATTCAGCTATTTTTACCGATTTTTGTGTCATTTTCTCAGCAACTAAGAGTCAGAGAGACTTGAGAAGTATGAATTTGCGCGATACTTAATTGTTATATCAAAAGATCAAGGTCATTCAGGCCATCGGTAAAATAACACGTTTAAAGGTCATCTGAAGGTAATTCAACAAGTAGTAGTATACAGAGATACTACTTACAAGTTTTTAGGTTTCTATTAGCTTTGCTATGCTCGTTAAGGTAAATTCATTGAATAAAAGATTTTCAACAGTTGTTCAATTAAACTGTAAGAGAAAGAGAAAAACAAAATCAATGCTAGCAGGTGATGAAATGATTGAAATAAATGAATCAAATTGTTTCTTAGATCATCACCAAAAGATGGTCATCATTTGCTTCAGAGGTGTAAACGCACAACGGCAGTTAACAAAGTAACGTGGACAATAAATCCCAGCAAATGATTTAATACCAGTCTCGCTATGAACAGTTACAGGTACTTGATAACAAGACCAGTAAATTTAAAATGAGTGTACTTTTATACTTATAAAACCGAACTAAATTTCGCTATTCGTCATAAATGAGCACAATATTTCAGATCACAAAATCATAGCCAACTTACAGATTAGATTACAGTGTCCCATTAGTAGTTAGTTCAAGTTGCTTAATAATATTGTGTATTATTTATCATTCTGTATTTATAACTTGTGATTTGAGTTAGAGTTCATATCACTAAGTTAATCTGAATTCTGCAATCATTGACAGTGAGCACTCCATTCGACTTCGATTAAATGAACTTGCCAGTTTTTATCGTGAGAGTATAAAAATTGAAAAGAATATTACTCCAGTTCGGGTACGTTTGAAAATGACATCATTAATGCAACTTAAAATAAAGTTAGAATCTGATGAATAAAATTGTTCATGATTAGTGGTTGTTTCAAATCATTTATCATGAAAATGAGTCAGTAGGAAGTGTATTTGTGACCATGTTATAAATGATGCGAAGGGTACTGGACAATAATATTTATTGTAACATCAATGGGCAGTAGTCCAATGGTCAATGATGATTAATTATGTACGCTTTGTAAAATGATTTGTATTGATATTGTTTCTTCTTTTACATTATGATTGCTATTATCATGATGACCATCGCCCATCAAACCGTTAATGATATGGTTATAAATGTTTAGCAAACACTGAACTCGATGGTATTGTTTTAATGGATTAATCTGATATTGATGAATGATAATCGTGATAATAATTACACAGTAATCAGCTTTTTTTCCAATGGTGATTGACCAAAAATAATGTTACATTTGTACTACTTGTAAACAAAGTATTAAATGATCATGATGATTATCATAATAAATGTTAATCATTTTGCCTTTTCATTTATCGCTACAATAAACAAATTATTACTATCAAATCATTTTTGTTACTCCAATCGAAACAGAATCATTGTTGAATTGTAATGATTAGTGTGTAATAATCATAAGGTAATGGTATTGAATTGACTTTTCCATGATGAAAAAGAGTTTGATTAATATGACTTTAGCAAAATTGATGTTTTTATTGATATGGAGAAAGTTCATCAAATTGATGATTGAATTTATTTATCACATGAGAACATGAAATTCATTTTCAATTTTGATTAGTCTCCTAGCCCTTATCTTATACATCTAATTGTCTATCAATTCTTATCACTAGATAATTTTGCAATTTCATATTATCCAAGGTTCTAGACGAATCGCTTCATTGCAAATGTTTAATTTTCATGAACATGATCATATTGCAATTCAGAGGAAATCATATGAAAGGATTCACTTGACTGGTAACATTGACATTGAACTGCATCCGTTGAATATAGTGTACCATGTTTCTAATGCTAATTTAACAATAGAAAAGTTGTATTCTTGAATCTCAGATAGTAATAGAAAGATTGAAACCAGAAGAAAGTTTTTAGTTAGATATTTTCTGAATCTGAGCATTCATTGAATTCGTATCATTATCTGGATATCATTACCCATACAATTTGGGAACAATCTAGTTTTTTAAAGTTTGATAATAAGTATAATTAGTTGGTGAAATTATATTGAATAATAATTGCAACAGATTCAAAGTTGAAGTTAATCTACTTTATTATCTGGATGTTAATGAGCTGCTGATAATTTTTGAAACACTGGCTAATAAATGTACAAACTAATAATGTACTGACTAGATATAGATGAGAATAGAAGAAAGTTCCAAATCAGAGAAAATATCACCAAAAATCAATCTCCACTGTTTCCATTCATAATCACCATGAATATTATCTGTTTCATCCTGAGATTCACTTACTTTGTCTATCTAATATTATGAACTTTGAAATATCATGGAAACAAATATAACATTAACCAGAAACAATTTTGTATATTTATATGTATAAACCAATGATAATGATGATACTAATATTCAAGGGATATTAGCAGTTTCCTAAGTTAATCATATTACATTATCATCAAATTCAGCAGCATTTCCATGGTAGAGATGGAAAAGGAAAATGGTAATAGTTGAAATAGTACAAAATGTTAGATATCAAAAGATATTATCTGAATAAACATTCACAACTTTTCCACCAATAATTTCGAAAAACTTTTCTACACTTGAAACATTCTCTCCAGTTGAAATCACCCTGAATATCGTTATCACTTCCAAATTATTAGCCATCTCAATCTCTCACCGAAGTCTGTTTATTATCATGAATGTCCATTCTAAAGCTATGGAAGGTGTTACACATTCAAAATGTTTAAATAAAAAAAAAGTTCTAACAGAAAATAAATGATTCTTGACCTTTTTCCTTTATCACTAACATTATCCTTTTCCTACTGATAAGTATCATCATTAATCTTTTATCATATTAATATTTACATATTTTAGGCAAACCAGCTCCTTCTGTCCACTGGTATCTAGATGAAAATTTACTGGACGATACATTTACTTCAAAAATAACGGAAGATGGCCTAATCTCAATCAATGAGCTGACCATTCTAAAACTGGGACGATCTCATACAAATAAACTTTTATCTTGTAAATCTTTCAATACTAATTTAACTCAATCAATTAACAATTCGCTAACTTTAGATATTAATTGTAAGTATTTGTAATCAAACCTTTAATTATCTCAAGATAATGTAAGCTTATCTCAATTTTGATCGTATTTCTTTTCATTCTGCTTTTAATTGCTGCTCACAATTAAATAGTATATCCT
This sequence comes from Panonychus citri, assembly GCF_014898815.1. Lineage (NCBI taxonomy): Eukaryota > Metazoa > Arthropoda > Arachnida > Trombidiformes > Tetranychidae > Panonychus > Panonychus citri. The sequence continues at coordinate 1,154,070 of NW_026515543.1, read as the reverse complement.
TTATACGTAAAAATCATATCAATTAAACGACCATTATCATCAAGTAAATCAACAGAGCTTCAATGTGATTCAAAGGGATCACGTCCTGGAGCCAAGATTACCTGGTATCTAAATAATAAACTGGTCACTTCATCAAGGTAAGATTATCATTAGATTGTGACAATTAAATTGATACAAAAAAAGATTAACTTTGATTATCTTGGAGACAATTAACTTTAATCTTTTACCATTAGATTGTATATTATACTGTCTAATAAAAGGAGATACTCTTATCATTAATCACATTCCAAAACAATTTACTAATCATTTAACCTAATCAATTAGCTTTTATATTAATAACACTGTTTCAAAATTGAGATAATATATCAACAACAATTTAAGACTTGTGAATGTGGATAATCAAAGTTAATTAACATTGTAACAAACAATTGTTAGATTGGTCATCGTCAACGAAACAATTAACTTAGTCTTAGGATTTTCACAATCATTTAGTAAATCAATTAACAATTAAAGCCATGAAAATGGTTAATAAAAACAGTAAGGGAGTTAATTGGTTAAGGTTTGAATGATTTACCAGTGAGGAAAAATTAAAGTATCAAGTTAATTTATATAAAGTTAATTGTAAGTGAACATTATAAATGAAAAGGTTACAAAGTTGAAAAGAGAAAAAAGTTAATTAGATATGATAATATTTGTATATCAAATTTATTTTCGTTCAATTATTTTTCCATTTCCAATTTCAGAGAGATGAATTCGGAAACCAATGGATCAATTAGTAGCTCAAGTATATTAAAACTGGTGCCTTCCCCATCCGATAATGGAGCCTTGTTATCATGTAAAGCTGAAAATCCTCGCCTTTTAAATAGTTCAATTAAAGATGATTGGATTCTCAATATATACTGTAAGTGTTATTATTATCCTGATAAATTGATTCTATTTCCAAGTGATTATCTTTCAGTTTTGTGGTTGAAAACTTGTCAACTATCAATTGGAATGAAAAAGAAAGACTCAATTGTTAACAATCAAATCTGTAAAGTATCAAGAATTGTTTCAATTTCGGAATAAGATTTTAAAAAGTTTTTTTTCTCAAGTTGATTCTCTTTTTCAACAATTATACTCTTCTTTTTTTAACTTTGACCCAATTTCACCTAAATCAGATATTTAGTCTCTGATTATGATGAAAATGAACAAAATATCTTCGTCTTACCATTTGACAGCTAAACAATTTGAAAGAACTACAAGTCAATACATAATTCGAATTCATTTGATAAGACAAAATTCTCAATTACAAAGGTTAATTGTCGTTCTTCTCTTCAAAATCATTAAAATCTTCTCTTTCTCTCCCTTGTTCTTTTATTAGATAAGCCTAATGTTAAACTTGTCTCAAGATTAATAAATCATCAAAGTGAGATTAAAGAGAATGACGAAATTATCTTTGAATGTATTATCGACTCTAATCCAGGGATTAAAGAGATTGGGTGGACATTCAATGAAGTACCTCTTAAAGTTGATGAAAGTAAAGGTAAAGTTTTTTTCTCGTATTATTGAAATCTAACTGCTAATCAACTTTGACCATTGAATCCTTATTTCAATCAGGAATAATCATTGATAATACAACACTCGTTATCAAAGTTGCTGATAAAAGTCACTCAGGTGATTATTCATGTTACGCTTTCAATATTGAAGGTAAAGGATCCAGTAACAGGGTAACCATAAAAGTTAATCGTAAGTGTTGATTTAGTTTATGACTCAATCTCTCTTTTTTTCACTTACCAGCACCTTCCCCTTGTACATAAGAATCGTTGTGAGTTCTATGAAAAAAAAGATGGAAAAAAATCTCAACTGATTCCTTGATCTTCCTCCGTGTTAATAATGTTATATGAATGAAGCTCTGATGTAAAAGATTGAACTGAATTGATTGCATGTTAGTTTTTTCCCCTTTTCTGTTTGTCTAAAAGCTTCGATATAAAACATTCTGTTCTCTTTTTTTTTCTTACGAATTTTTCCTTGAATTTTTGCTAAAAAATAGAAATTCATATTTTCTAGACTCCCTGTTGTTGATCATCATCATCATCATCATCATCATGAAGTATTTTCGATTCATATGAGAATCTGAAGACTACCGTTGAGAGAACAATATCCATCATGAGCAAAGAAATTCAATTTTGTTTTTCTTCAATAGTTTTTTACCTTGAGATTAATAGAAAAACGTTTTTTGTTTCGAATTTGAAAAAGAGTCAAAATAATTCACAACTATTCAAAAATCATCATCATGAATACTTAGAAACATGTTAAAAACACCAATTGAGAAACAATTCGACTGGTTAACAATGATAAGAATATAAATGTAATCGATTCCAAATCAATAGGAAGGAAGGAAAAAGTAAAAGAGAAAAAAATTATTCCATGAAATTCATTATACTCAATAATTCACTTCAACCAGAATATTCAGCTCATAAACCTGATAACAAGTTCATTCATTTCAATAGTAAATAATTTTATTGAATGATAAATTTATCAACAAGAGATTCAGAGTAATTTTCAAGAAATATTAACCATAAATATATATGATTAAGAGACTAAGATTATTGCTATTTATTTCAAATCTCAATTTCTCATGAAGCTTGAAAGCTAATTTCATTATAATCTTTATATAGACATACTTACCTATGGATTTGAATAAAATTCACCAAGGTAACATCAGAATTAATCAGTATAAAGAATCAGGATGAAATGTTAAGGTAAATTGTTTTTCATCTTTCAAAGTGAGAGATGTAAATTCTTGAGCTAACTAAGGTTACATGGTGAGGGTGTTATCATTCACTGCTGCTGGATAGATAATATTGTTTAATAATATCATCACCATGATGATATAATATGTAACTCCTTTGAGAATGCAAATTGAGATGCTGCAGATTCAATGAACCAGGAGGGAATAGTTTAACCTTCCGGTTGGCGCCAGAATTTATTTTACCTTTAGTTAAGATTGATTACCATATTGTCTTGCATCATTCATCATCAATGAAAGATGCACAAGATGATAATGATGATGATGGAAAACAAGATAAAGATGATCACAGCGATAATTTTACTTCGCTCATTTTTTTTCTCCATTCTTCCATCACCATGAAACTTCAGTTACATTCCGGCATTTGCCTTCAGATGCCTTTTTTTCTGATCCTTACCATCACCATCATCATCATTATCAGCCAACAACATTATCATGTTTATCTTCATCAAGTCAACTTCATGTTAGATTGGAGATGAAAAAACATACTTTCGGTTGTTTCATCTAATACCATAGATTACTGAGGTTGATGATGAACAAAGTTGATGATGATATTTGGTTCATTGGGATTGAATTGTTCAAATTAACATGAAATTTCACCAGGAGCATTTATCTGTTGTAAAGTAATTTAATCGTTTGAAATGTTCATTGACCTTACCATAAGTTGAATATTTTTTGAATGCCAAGGAAAAACATTGATGCCTTATTATTATCAGCATGAATATTTTGATAACAAAAATCATATTAATCTGTTACGATTATGATAATTTGATTACAAGTTTATTAATACAAATCATGCCAATCAAATTTACTCACCCAAACTCACCCAGCTTAATCCAATTGCTCTTCACCTTTATCAACTCGATTAATATTAATCATAAACTTATGATCATGATAGATTTTGTATAACCTGAGCAATTTTTTTGTGAAATCAACAAAAAAAGTTTCGAAAACAAGTACTTGTTCATAGATCTTGGGACTTGAACTTGAGCACTAACTGATAACTGTTATTAAATTATCAGACTTCCACATATTGATAGATGATGATGATGGTTTAAACCCACGATGATACCGAAAAAAAAGTTCCAATTCCGTAATAAGGGAGAGAGAGAGAGAGGAAAAAAGTTAAGGGAAACATTCAATTTTTCAGAAACATAGATATTAATATATGTGTAAGTTTGACGATGAAAATGTTTCAATTCTGGTTTTCAAACCAATTGGATAGATTTCTATTTTCTGTCCAATCAAATTTTCATTCTAATGAAATTGTTATCAGTCATCCATTATCATCTGATGGTCTATCACCCACCCACAAGTAATACCTTCTACTCATCTGATTCTCTCTCCCAGTGTAGTGACAATTTTCAAAAACTTCATCTTCTCAGTTAGTCTTAATGTTATTTGAACGATTTTATAAGTGAAAAGAAATGGAAACTGACAGAAATCTTCATGAGACGATGATGATGATCAGCATCATGGTTGAAGAGGAGAGAGATTTTTTCTCTTCATCCAAAAAAAGGATAGAAGCTCGGAAAAATCTTCTCTTAACATGAAATTCTGAATCAATAAGTTATACAGTTGCATTTGAAACTTCATGATGATCATCATCATCCCGATGCAATTTTTAGATATGTTCATCCGTCTTTACTTTTATAAAGTTATATAAAATCCATTACATTTTCATCATTTTTATCATCATTATCATCTGTTGGCCTTCATGGTAAAGCTTATTGTGACAAAATTGAAAGTGAAACTATAAAATTATGATGATTTTGTTGGAGAAAGACTAGATAATGATATAAACACAAAAATTGAAATGTATGTAGTCAATAATGGGATAGTTAATATTGTAAATTGATTAGCATACATTGACATTGTTTGAACGTTTAAAATCATACTAAAAGTGATGAGATAGTAGTTTATTCATGATCAATATGAAACGGCGAGCATATTATTATACTTACAAGTTAGTTAGTTAGGGCTTTTGTAGCACTAATATCTGGAAATGCTAGAGCCTCTATCAACTCATACATGTATTTCTTGTCGACTAACATCTAACCTATTTGGATAAAAAGGTTGGACTCTGGTTTGATTTTGATATGATTTTTCTCGAAAACGATTGATAGATTATCATAGGCCAGACTTTCACTAATAATTAGACAAGAATTATCCATATAAAGCCAGAGTCCAACTTTTTTCCGAATAGGTTACAACTTTCCGTATAAAAGATGTCTTCCCTAACCCTTTTTGTCAGATCTTCCATCTCAATGTGTTTTTACCTGGATGATGGAGGACAAGAGGTCATAGGTTTATTAACGAGTTGATTTTTTTTCTTTGACCATGCATCGGGCAACAGCACATAGATTATAGTCACGATTTATCTATCCATAGTCTTAAAATTGGAAATTTTTACCAAGTTCAATAACATTTGTGGAAGTTTACTCAAAGCATCTTCTTTGAAAGCTTAAATTTTATCAAATTTTGAAAGGGTTGTGCTATTATTAGTAATCATTTCAAGAAACACTAGTTTCTTGGTTTGCTACTGCCTGAGGTTTGAGTGATAACTCCGCGTCGTTTTGATGTAAATGATACAACTTATGATCCTTTTTTGGATGATATGCTTGATTGCTTCATATTTCATGCCAACATCTCAAAGTGATTATGGTAATTTAATCATAATCCATTAGCTAGAGTTAATGATAAGTTCATTTTCACCAGTCGGCCAAAAAAAGATATTAGTGGCAATGAATTTGGAAACTAAATAATGAAGAAAAAACTAAATGAGATAAATTATATTTCATCTTGATAATATTATCCTGATAATACATGAAGATTCTCCTCTTCCATTGTTTTTCTCACTTTGCTTATTACAATTATCAGTCGATATTATAAATAAAAGACAAGTTCGTGATTTTTTTTCTCGATTCTAGATTGAAGCCATTAACTTTATCGTCAAACAGAAACAATGTAATCATGTTTAATACCAAGAAAATATTCAAAAAGAAAAAAGTTATAAGATAAAGTAAGAATGGAAAAAATTTAGAATGCATGTTGCTAATGGAAAAGAGAAGAAAGCAAAAACTGATAAAATTCGAAATTCGCAACAATTCCACCAAGGAAAACTGATCCTCCCAATTTCATCTGCTGTAATAATTTCCCTTCTGCTCTTCATCTGAGTTCATGTTGATAATCAAAGAAGATATTGACTGAATAAGACAAAAAGCTCAATAGTCAGAGAAAAAGATTCCAAGATAATCAATGAATCACCGAGACTCATTTTGATGATGTTTATCATTCATGTAAAAACGAACAGAACATTTTTTTGTTCTTTATTCAAGAGCTGATCGAAAATACTGGATGAGGGAAAGAAAAAAAGAAAACAAAGTAACATATTCAACTAAATGGATGATGACACAGTCAATGAAATGATATCATGAAAAATGTTCATGTAAAAGTTCATGACAACAAGTTGAATCTCATGGTTTTCTCAATGATGTTGGAGAAGAAAAAAAAATTCAATCCATTCTGATAAATAATCATTGACATGATATGAACAGAAGATGATGACGAACGCCCATAACTCATATTTCACTTTAATTTTCTATCTCTTTTTATTGTTGCTTTGTTTTTATCTTCATAATCTTCATCATTTTCATCCGACATCCACTCCCTCTCCTCGGGTTATAAATAATAGTGATAATAAAAATAAGGTTATTCTAGTGTGTATTATAAGTGAAAGTACATATTCTGACCAAATAGAAATATATATAAATATTTTTCTCTTTCTTTCTTTTATCTATCCTCATCTTCATGATGATGATGATGATGATGATGATGCTATTGCGTGAGCACCATGGATATTGTCTGGAACTGTCGTTATTATAAATATTGTATATGTAATAACCTTCTCAATCTTGTCGAAGAGATTTTTAGTCTGAAATGAGAAGAGGAAAGTTGGATGTTGGATTGAGGGTTTATATATATATTTTTTTTTTCACTCTGAAAGATGATGAGGATCAGAAGAGAAACAATGAGATTCTGAATATAAGAGAAACAATGAAGGAGAAGAAAAAAACAATGCTGATGAAGATGGAGAAGGAGAAAATCTATTATAAGAATTGAAGGAAGGGAAAACATGATACAAAATGAAGATGAGATAAAACTACAGTGGATATACATTTTTCATGGATTGAAGATGAAGACATGTAAAAGATTATGAAGATAATGGTAAAGATAAAGATGAAGAAGGAGCCAAGCTTGAGGATAGAATAGAGTGAAGTGGATGATGATGTTGGCGATGATTTAGTTGAGGTGAAGGGAATGATAATAGTTTCTTGATTTAGATAAATGTAATAAGAGCTAAAGGGGAAAAAAATATCTAGTTGTCATTAGTTTGGAGTTATTCATTCCACTGAAACATTTTCTCATTTGGTGGTTATCATGTTTTTCCTTCACTATGATGCTGATGATGATGAAGCGACAAAAGAATAGTAATAAAAAAAGTATCGATCACTACAAGTGAGAAAAAAAAATCTATCGTTGTGTCAGTCTATCATAAATCTAATCATTGAGAGCTTTTAGAGTTGGTGAAAATTTTGGTTCGGGAATTGGACTTTTTGAGGCCACTTTGCGAGAGAATAAGGAAATTTCTAGTCTCAGCTATACATTCAATTTAGTTAACAGTTTCAAATTAACAAAAGTTCTGTGAATAGTTTTGTAAAAATACATGAAAATGCGAGTTGATTAAGTGAATCAATTAAATTGCCATAAAATCCTGAATCGCAAACATTTTATCCTGAAATTATAATCTAGTTGAAAGATTAACTCATCATTGAATCGAGAATGTAAAAGATCAGATTCATCTCTGGTTTCCACTTTGATGATCATCATGGATTCATCTCAAATTGAAACCATTTAAATGGTTAAACACTGAAACAAAGGTGTAAACAATAATCAGTTTTCATCGGTGTGTCAATTACATGTTAATTTTCAATCGATATTGAGAGAGAACAGTAATAGAAGTTGAAAACTAATCAAATGAAAAGAGTGTAAATCTCAAATTCCCTGATATTTTAAAAGTTATTTCACCATAAAGTCAAAGTTCCAATCTCATTAGATCACATTATCATTGCAATCGAAACTCAATATCTGCAACATGACTCGAGTTTTTTTCCTCTTCTGAATTCACCATCACAGTTAGTTAATCAACAATCAGTCAATCAAATGGGTTCAATGAATTTTTCGTGGTTCTATTCAATTGTTAGCAAAAAAAAACCAAAAAAACTTCAAATGAATAAATTTTCACAAGAGGAAAGATTAGAACTTCTCTTTCTCTCTCTCCACCAACACCAAACTCGATAAGTTACTCGTGAAGAGAAACAAATTGTGTGTTTTTACAATATCATTAATTTTATTCAGTGTCTTTGATAGTAATCGACTCTATCTATAAGATTATTATCATCTTCCCTCAACTAATCACAATCAACAACCAATGAACTAATCATTTGAAACATTCAGTTTGACTTTGATTAATATTGTTGATATACAAAAGGAGTAAACAACAACAATAATTTAAAGGGTTGCATCCATTTAATGGTTAATGCAAAAAGTCAATTGCTAATGATCATGTAAATTGTACTGTTAATAACAGTTGACTCAACAAATTACTGATAATTGAAGAAATAGAATAAGCAATTAAAACTGCTTCTCCATTATCATATGTTAATTATCAACAATCTAAATTTAATTATCATTAGACAACTATTTCGAGTTGATAATTAAATTTCTCGAAAACCAAGTGGCAAGGATAAAAAAATATCCAAAGAAAATGTTGAAGAAAAATATTATCATTATGATTATTGAGAAAAGAAAATAATTTAATTGAAGTAAATAATAATCATCTTTCAGACTTTCAATTAATACGATCCATCAAGTTTCAACTCCCTTTTCATGATAATTTTTCTCATTCCCAATGAAACAAATGCTACTAATTAAAATACGATCTCATTTTCCAACTTCCAACTTAACTCGATAACCATATCAATCCATTTACCTAATTGTAATATCATTCTCTCTCTCTCTCTCTCTCTCTCTCTCATTCATACATGCGATTGTTTAAAATTTCCCTCTGCCAATTTCCAACGTCACTTGATTATCATGATAATTATTAAAATGAAATTATCATTAATATTTAATATAATTTCAAGTATTCTCAATATATGGAAATGTTAATTATTATAATTAGTGGGTAGGCTGATGTGGTGTCTGTTGATTAACTAATTGAATTTAACATTCTACCTTTGAAATTGTTTTATCATAAATTTAATTCAATTAAAGTTCAGGAATCCAATTGATGAAGTAAAAAAATTCACTTCTAATGTTTACTATTTAATCTAATTGTTTTTTATGTTTTAACAATTAATAGATAGAATTCAAGTTATTTATCAAACAAAGATAGAGAATTAATTTAATCATTAGCAATTAGTAATACTGATAAAATTGTACCTAATATAATAATACAATCACCAAATCGACAAACAACTAATTATTCAATTTACATTACTATTAATGAGTTACAGTCATTTATCTGAATAACTAATTGTCTCATCATTTCCGTTTCCGATTGTTATGAATTTTTTTGTTCGACTGTTGTTTTCAATTTATATCAGAATTTCCTGAAGAATCTCCTCTCTCTCTCTCTCTCTCTCTCTCTCTCTCTCTCTCTCTCTCTTCTTTCTTTCTTTCTTTCTTTCTTTCTTTCTTTCTTTCTTTCTTTCTTTCTTTCTTTCTTTCTTTCTTTCTTTCTTTCTTTCTCAATGAGAATAAAATTCATGGTGATTAATATGAATAGGGTCAAATGTCCAAAGTTTTACACTTCGTAGGTGGATATTAGTTAACATGGGAGATAAAAGTTCTAAGGGTATTCATGATCATTCATCGTTATATCGGTAAACTATTGTATGCTTTTGTTGTTACCTGTTGTGTAACAGAGATTGAACTTTTTGTTCGTATGTATTTTGATAAGTTAAGAATACCCTTAGGTCATTTATTGGATGAGCTTTTTCCATTGACAAAAAGTAATACCGGTAGAAGGGTAAGGTGAGGAAAATGAATAAAATCAATACCATGAATTGATACCATTGATAAACCTTTAGGGTAAATTTACATCATGATTGAACTGAAAGGTTAGATAATGAATAAATTGATACAGATTGAATTTGGTGTATCACCTTAAGGGCATCAGGTAAATATTCAGATTTTGAGATAACAGTTTTTGTTTTTTTCTCTTCTTCCATAAAATAGCCACATGATAATAATCAGTGAGAGACAATGAACTTATTGATGCATCAATCATCAATTCTGTCAACATGAAATTGCAGCATGAAATCAATGGGTAAATTCATCATGTATCTTAAGCATTTGTTGGATTCAAAGGGAAAATAAAGATTCTTTGTTCATATTCAAAGAATGTGTTATTGATCTCGACCCCATTCAGGAAAAGTGTCACCTCTGATATGGACACAGTATTGAACTTTAACCTCATTCCCTGAAAATTGAATACTCAATTCACTTGGTGAAAAAAAAAGATTATCATGTTACTCATTATAATTTACATTGTTTATCATTAACGAAAGGCTGTTCATTGTATCATTTAGCTACGAATGTTATAAATACATGAAATTCTGATAAGATATATAATAACAGTGATAATATTCATGACAAGGATTAAGATAATGACTCATAAGCTATTAATGATTCAGCATCAATGAAAACTTTTCATGGTACTTCATGTGGTTTTCTTGGCAATAATAAAACTTTCCCTTGTGATACTAATTCGCTTTTTGTATTTTGATTTAAATACATCATGAAGATAAAGGTTAAAACAATGATAACATGGAAACTAAATGTTCTGATGACATTATTATGATTACAGTTTTTATTGCTTAAAATTCAAACAATAAACTGATTGGATTAAATTTGTTTGTATTTTTAATCAGCTTCATGTATCCATGGTGTTCATTCAATATCCAACCTTTCGTTGAACTCATGGCAAGAGTCATACTCTCTGCATACTTAAGGCTTAAAGTCATAGTAACATAAATTTATAAGATATATGTAAGATAACCATGATCACCATGATGATGATGATGATGATAAAAATATGAACTTTTCATGAAGATAATCATGAGTAATCTCATTTTTTACATTTCATTTAGTTTAACTCATCAAAAACTTTTGTCACGTTTTCGGTTTTGTTTTTTTCTTTCACTAAGAATAGTTTTATTTGTTTCAACGATACTCTTTCCCTCTTGAAGCTTTAGATGAACTTATCTGAAATCATGAATTTGGGTGCGTTATCTACTCATATTTTCACAGTGTGTCAATAAAATGGCTTCATAAATATTCACCCAGTTTTTTTCCTACACCGATGGTTACCTAATTTTACCCATGAAATTGAAAACAAACTAAAAAGTGCAAACCATAGTTATCATAACGTTTCAAAGTTTACAGAATCATTTTCAAGTATATTATTATCATGGTCGTATTATTATTATTCTTATATATTATTGAATGGAAATGGTTGCATGAAACTTTGAATAAAGTTGATGATTGTCATGTAAGCCTTTATGATGTAAGAAAACTTCAAGGTGAGAATTGTGTTTACTTACAAATGAAAAATGATACAATTGTTACACACTATCAATATATATGAGCTCACTATGAATGAATTTATTCAAATTCCAATGGTTCATGATGATTTTTCATGATAGATTTTACCGATATTTATGTGGAAAATATTAAATCATATCAACAAAGAGGTGATGAAAACCATTGAGTCAACATTTTTCACTTCTATTCCCATGTCTTGGTCAGTAAATGTTTCAAAAGTGATGAATATATTGAATTGTAATGAACAATATCACTATTAATATTATGAGAAAACGTTCAATGTTGGTTATATGATTAACTAGTGTTTACTTTTCCATACTTTTTTTGAAACTTTTTTTAATCATTTTTTGGGTTGAAAAAAAAATTGATCGTTAGTTTTGTATATTTGCAGATTCTCCGGTTTGTGTTAAAGATCAAAAATCGATTTATATCGTTGGCTTAGGTGAGACTATTCGAGTTTCCTGTTCCATTGAAGCTGAGCCCGGTGTTACTGAAATCATTTGGAAAATAAATGATACTCAACTTGAGAAAGTTTATCCCAGCTCAGAATCTTCATCATCCAAACCTTCATTATCATCTCTATTTTTAAGTGATCTACTTTACTCACCAAGACGATTAGATGATTATGGTACTTTGATATGTTCTGCTCGTAATAAAATCGGAATCATTAATAATCCATGTCAATTTATCGTAATGCCTGCAGGTATGTTTCACTCTAGTAATAAATTCTGACTAAAAATATTTCGAAATTCAGATGATTCTTTCCATGCTTAAGATTTGGTTTAGCTTTTTATTTCAAACTCTAATAATTCTAATGATGATAATTAATGATATAAATTCTTGTGTACTTTTATACTTTAGGTCGCCCTGAGCGTATGACTGAGTGTCTTGTCAGTAATCAAACTGGCGAATCATTGACAGTCTCATGTACCCCTGGACATAATGGTGGACTCAATCAAACATTTTACTTACAAGTTTATGACTATCGCAGGGAAAAGCTGCTCTTTAATTTGACTTCAATTTATGCACCAAATTTTCTTGTCAACGGACTAACGGCTGGATCAAATTACATATTCGATGTGTACTCGTCCAATCCTAGAGGTTCTTCTAATACAACTACACTTGTTGCTCAAACGCTTCCCATTCAAAAGCACAAACTTGGTAAAAATTCATTAACCAAATTATCGAAATATATTTTAAACCTTTCAATTTTGTACTAATTTAGCTAAACAATTTATCTTATTTATCTTTAGGAACAGCCGATAATTTAACTGAGAAAAAATTGGATCCCTATCTTGTCGTGTTCTCAGCGCTCATCTTAACAATTACCTTGGTGGCCATTATTATTATACTGATAATAAGAATTCGTAATCATGAAGATAAAGTTGACCCTAAAAAGAAGCTTAAAACTATTGAGTAAGAAACTTTGTGCTTTCTCAATTTAAGAATAGGTATTGACTTATTGATATTTCTCAACTATTTTCATGTTTCAGACCAACTAAAAAGCTCGACAATCAAGGACCCGATGTTATTAATTCAACTCGTTACAATAAATTCACCATATCGACTCAATCCTCTAATTTACGAGACCCTAATTTTTCAGTTGGATCGGTCAGTTCGGAAGAGCCAAACATCGATGCAACTACGAATACAATAGTTAGTGATAATATTAAAGGTGAACATTTTGTTCATCAAAAACATTACACAAGTAATAATATGATAAACAATCACAAAACAATCAATTGTAGATACGATAAGAAATTCAATGAAAATGCATTAACGTTCACCTCACTCAATAATATCAACAATTCAAATGTTAAAGGTGAAATTTTAACAGCTAATTATCCAAATGAATTCAATGATATAACGGTGATCAAAGGCGATCATGTTGATGAATCAATGTCATTGAACAGTGATTATCAAATATCTGCCACAGATGAGGCCAACAAGGTAAATGTCCAATTTTCAAACTTTTCATGCTCAGGTTCGCATTTTTTTCTAACTTACAACTAACTCTTTCTTCATTTTATTTTACTGTCCAGTGCATTGTACAATACATACCATTTGACGAAAGTCTTAATAGAACATTGGAAGCTATATCAAAGTTGAAATTAGAACCAAATTATCCTGCAAAAAGAGCGGTAAATATGTTCGAATGGCGAAATTTTCGGTTTTTAAGGTTCGGATTCGATGGACTTGATTTAACTTTTATTTCATTTATTAATAGATACAAAAGGAATACTCTGAAAATGATGATGAATATACTTTTTCAACGCCTGTTTGATGAATTACTATCACTGTTCATAATTACTATTATGTTGTGCTCTCGACAGACAATTTACATTTTAGCTCAAATTAACAATCCAAAGTGCTTGACCCAACGACCATATACACATTTTGTCGATCAACAACTCAAAAATTATACATTGATACTGTTTTGACCTATCATCAACTATTATTTTCAATTTATTTTATATTAAAATTAAACAATTGTAAAGAGATAGCAATAATAACCAAAAATTTTATAAAAAATTTGCTCATTTTTATATTTTTCTGTATTTAATTCGTTTCATGAGAATAATAATATAGTGTAATGAATTTCACACTAGCGAATCATTTAGCTCCATCTCTTGTAACAAATGAACACCAATTTACAACTTTATGTTTTCGAGCCAAGAGTGAAGGAAAATGTATATATGTATTGAGATTATCATGGGATGACATATACATCCCATGGTGCTTTAAGTGAAGAAGAGGGGTTCACTAATTTTATAATCTTAGTTTTCATGAGATTCATTTATTAGAGTGGAAAAAGTTCCCTGTCTCTCACGAGGATGATAAAGATCCTTGAGTTTGTTCAACCGGACTGCTAATTTAGTACGTTGGAATAATTCGCCTGAAGAAGCTCGGGTGTCTTGGCACAGTTCAATTAAAACGCGTTTTGATTATCGGGTTATCCTTCACGTGGAATCCAGAATACGATCTCTTATGCAAGGCTATTCAGCTATTTTTGGCGATGTTTTTTGAGATCTTCTCAGCAACTAAGAGTCAAGAGACTCTAGACTTGAATGGTATGAGTTTGAACGATACTCAATTGTGATATCAAAGATCAAGGTCATTCAGGTCACTGGTAAAATAACGCATTTCAACGTCAAGGTGAAAACTGTCGGAGGTTTCTTATTGTTTATCTTTATTGTTTTCTTAATTGTTTCGTATGGACCATCTATTTGATATTTTATCGAGTGTTGTCAAACCTCGACAATGTATTAGTGATAATTTTATCTTCAGATTACATTACTAGTGCATTGTATCTATTTTAGTTGTATCTACTCGTCAGTATATTGGTGATCCGATTGTATTTCTACTGATGGCATACCTGCTAACTTACTCGGTACTTTCTGATGGATTATTGCTACTTTCTTAATTGACGAATCATGGTCTGATAAGGTTGACGATACTGTTCCTGATCCTACTGTTTACGAAACATCCGAGGGGAAGAAAAAGATTTATCATGCATATTATCAGTGGGTTTTCTTCATTCTATTGTTCCAAATGTTTTTGACCCAAACCAGTACCGGTATATAACGAATACAAAACTGACATGTTGGCAGATTCAATGCACTCTAAAACGCAGGTGGGTGGAGTCAGAAAGTTTGAAAATTTACATCGTTCTGTTTTATTTACCGTTATTTGACCTTTGTGAATAATCTTTTATCTAGTTCAAAAATGTCACGCATCAATTTATCACCATTTGTCGCTGCCCGTATTGCCTCAGTATTTTATCGTTTAATTTTAATGGTTTCAATAGATCAGCGGGAAGCGGCCAGATCATTGATCGTTGAAACATGTGCTATGTTATTCTATTGATTTGAACAGGACACTATGGCCAAAAGACGATTATTCTTGAACGCAGCTAATGGGCAAAGGTTAGTCCCGTTAAGACAAAATGGTTCAGATGGCGAAGTTCACAATGGCACAGTGTCTTCAACTAATGACCCAGTTAATCCTTTACCTCAAGCTGGATCTTCAGCATCTAGTGGTGATGATAATGATGTGAACCATAATCTATCAATTAAAATTAATAATCAATCAAACAAAAAAATTCTCCATTAAATTACCTTTCGAATGATGTGTCACATGATGATACTAGTTGGTCTGATTAAATCATCGAAAAATTATCTATTTATTGATGTGTCGCATGGGGTGTATGACTGCGCTATCTTGTGTACTTTCACTATTACTATGTAAAACTTTTATTTATTTTTCCATGTCCTCATAATGATTGAAAATCAGCCATTTTATTTTTGAAGAGGGAGAAAAACCTCTCCCTCAATTTTTGTATCATCTTAATAATTACCAAAGTAGTTATAAAATCTCCGCTTCTGAGCCACTCTACAGCAAGAAGAAAAAGAACAATACATTACACATAAAAAAGTTGCTGACTATGAAGGGGATTATTGAAATAAGCATCCGTTTGTTTTGTAACGAAAATATTGTGGAGCCTTTTACACTAAAGGAATAAATATATACAGACATCTTAGAGGAAACAAGAATGCTGCAAAGCAATTCAGAAGTTTCTGTCAAAAAAGGATACAAATAGACAATCTAAGTGCCAACCAAGTTAATAATGTACCACGACGAGACCCATGGGCAAGATTTGCTATTTTGGATCAATTCATACCTTAGCCATGAAAATTCCACATTCTATTGTGAATGAATTTAAAAGTATTGTACAAAAATATGTTATTTAAAACGCTAGATTCATTAATCCTAACCAATAACCATGTCATAGGCTTACTAATATTGGTGAAAATTTGCAATTTTATTTTATTCTTTTATCTGTACTCATTTTACTCATTTACCCATTTTATTTGTATTCTTTTATTTTGTACCCATTCATTATTTTCTCGTTTCGATTTTCTACTTATTTTAGTTACTTTGATGCTTTTGCTGATTCAATTTGTTTTCTTTATTTCTTTTATCTGTTATATTTTCACCAATTTTATATCATTAAACGTTGTGCTCAATTACTTTCAATATCATCATTATTATTATTTATTCATCATTTTTTTCTTCTTTTCTTTTCAGATGTCTTACAAGGCGAACACCTCAACGTGGTGTAGGGTTGATGCTTATTTAAAGCCACTAAGTTAACCAATTTTATCTTTGAATTTATCAATGAATTATTACTTTAAGTACACAAGATTATCTATAGTATTCTGAATTCTTAAATTGGTCCTCAGGCTATAATCATGATTAATTTTAATTGTATCAAGATTTGAAATTGATCTTTTCCTTTCCTTTTTTTATAATTCCTTAATTATTTCCTTAGGATAGTATTAAAAGTTTGTCTTAAAAAGAGTTTAAATGTATATAATTTATATGCTCCGGACAAAGATTGGTAATAAAGATTAGATGATGAAATTAAATAAAGAAAAGAGTGCATTATCGTTTTCCTTCACTTTGCTATTACCATTCTCTTATCTATCTTCAACGTATATTAAAGCTTTGAAATGGCGCGTTTTTTCTAATCTTTTATCTTTATTTTATTAACATCTTTTTCTTTTCTTTTCATAGTACTCCTCATATAAAACAATACATATAAACGATGATACTTTCTGTTGCTCGTTATAACCATGTGGATTTACATGCAATGTATCGTGCTTCTTATCATATTACGATTCAATTAAAAGACTGGGATTACAACTTGAAACCAACCGAAAAGATGAATTAAAAGTATTTTTTAGAGACCACATTTTGAATTTATTAATATTAAATTAATCAAGATTGAATTTCATTAATTTTATTGCCAAATATCTTATTTAACAATCGCGTCATCCTTGAGTTATAGTGAAAAATCCTTCAAAAACTACAGAGCTATTCAGCTATTTTCACCGATGTTTTTTTGCGATTTTATCAGCAACTAAAAGTCAAAGAGACTCGAGACTTGAGTGATATGAGTTTGAGCGATACTTAATTGTCATATCAAAGGATCAAGGTGATTCGTTAATCGGTGAAATAACGCGTTTCAAGGTCATCTGAAGGTGATTCAACAACGAAGAATATTCATTCATACTGCTGACAAGTTTTGAGGTTTCTATGAGCTTTGCTTTGCACGTTAAGATAAATTGATTGAATAGAATACCGTCTCCTTCAATATCCAAAGCTAATGTTTAAATGCTAATGCTAAAATGTGTCAAGTCAAATATCATTGACCCAAATCACTATGTTTGGATTTATCAACAAGTTTTCGCTGGGATAGATTGTTCAGATTTATTGCCCAAATTAGAAATAACTAAGTTTAAATCAATTCCACAAATTCAAGACGGTCATTCTAAGTGGATGATTTTCTCATTAATCTTAATTTCATTTATTTTGATCTATCTCTTAATTCGTCTTTGCAAGACAATTCAATTTCGTTTGCCCTATACAAGACCTAGATTAACTCAATCAGATTTCATCAATGAAGAAATTGAAATGAAAGAGCATAATCCTGAAATACCTAAAACCAATAAAGATATAAAAGGAATATTAATACCAAATTGGTACAAAAATAAGGATCAAATTTATAACTAATTTACCCTCATCATATTAACACCTTCATCACTTTCTTCAACATTATCATCCTCATCACCATCACCATCATCATCTTCAGTTAATTTTTCATTTTAATTATATTTTAATAACAAATAATTTTATTTTTCCCCCTATTTACTGTTTAGAAAATGCATAATAAAAATCAGTTATCTTTCGCTTAATACAAATTACGTAAGACGATACCACAAAATGCTACTGTAAAAACAGAGTAATTAACCAAAAGGTTAATTACTCTGGTGACATTATAAAAAGATTGAAATTTTAGATTATTTGTTGAGTCTTTTATGATAACCATAAAAGTTATCATCCTCATCACTCTTTCTATTTCTCTTTCTTCCTATTCCTTTCTCCTTTCTCCCTCGGGTATATAAGAAAACCCGGAGAAAGGAGAATCATCATCAGTTCTAACTAACCCTTTAAGAGAACGGAATAGTCTCAGTGTTGAGACTTACCTTCTTTTCTCTCTCTCTCTCTCTCTCTCTCTCATTACATTGTAATTGAATTATATATGTTAAACAATTTGTCTAAGTGTAATAGCAAGTAAATAAACAAGAAAATAACTACTTCAACCAGTGAATTCATATCCCAATTATCGGCTTTCGTTTACATGGAGCCCACGATGAGGATGGGAATGTAAGATCACGTCTCCAGTGGAAATAGCGAGTCTCATCAAGGAAGTCAAGTCCATTTAACGGTAAAAACGTTTCAAATCCTTCTCTCCAGAGTCTCTCTCCTTTCAAACTTACCCGATTCAATTATATATCTCAGTGTTGAGATTCTAATTGAAATTTCTTCTCAATTAACCTTCAATCAATTTTATATCTCAGTGTTGAGATTCTAATTGAATTTCCCTCCATATTCTTGCTTTCAATCAATTATATATCTCAGTGTTGAGATTCTAATTGAAATTTCTTCTCAATTAACCTTCAATCAATTATATATCTCAGTGTTGAGATTCTAATTGAATTTCCTCCATATTCTTGCTTTCAATCAATTATATATCTCAGTGTTGAGATTCTAATTGAAATTTCTTCTCAATTAACCTTCAATTGAAAACAACCGAGACCTTGATTAATTACACCTTTCTTAAGCTATCATTTCCAGTCTTCCAAACAAGATTAAAGAATGAATGAATCAACACCTCAACTAGCCAAACAAATGTTAACTCTATCCATGTCCCGAATCTTCCAATGAATTTTCTACCATTCACTGGAGACGATGGGTCAGACATCATTGAGTGGATCAATAGATTCGAAACATTAGCCGAATCAATCGGTATGACTCAAATCGACATGTTCAGGGCTCTACCAATTCACCTTCAAGGCAGTGCAAGAAAATGGTATAATTTCATATCAGGCAGGTTCGGTCCGAGTGAAAAACCTTCTAATTACTTACAGCTAAGAACCAAACTGATTCAGGGTCTGTGTTCAGCCGATTACCGAGCTCACCTTTCTCAACGATTGTCCAAGTTAAGACAAAAACCAGGTCAACCCTCAGCTAATTTCATTTACGAGATACTAGATCTTTGCCAAAAGATAGACGAGAAAATGCCTGAGACAGTCATTGTAGGAATGATTAGAGAAAAATTATTACCATCTATTTACTATGGAATTGCATTACAAAATCCAAAATCAATTAATGATCACATCGAAGCCAGTAGAGTCGCAGATCGAGCCAATTTCTCTAACCCCATCAGTCAGATTTTACCAGCATCCCCAGATTCTCACCTCATAGAATCAATCAAGACAATGCAACAAACAATCAATCAATTATCAGAAAAATTGAATAGAATCCCTGATGATCGTCCAAGAGAAATTTGTGGTTATTGTAATAAGAGAAACCATAATGAGAAAGATTATAGGAAAAAGGCCAGAGACCTACAACTAGGTTCCCTCCAGTCTCAATCGTATCCAACTCAACCAAATTTTCCCAATCTCCAATTTCCACCGTATCAACATCAAAGTCAGAACCAACAGCCATTCAACCCAAATTTTTAATCAGCAATTCAACCCTCTTGATCGTAACATGAATCAGAATAACCAACAAACCGCAAAACCAGAAAATTCAGATAATTGGCGAAACAAAGATTCAACCAATAAGACCACCTCTCAGGATCTGAGAAATATAGTTAAACAATCACCAAATAGAACCTTTGTGAAAACCATAACCACCGATCAGTATGACCAACACCTCGAAGTAGAAACCGAAGAGAAGCCAAAAGTTCAATTGGTCTGTTCAATTAATTCCCAGAACTTAATCTACAAAGTAAAATCAATAATCTAAAGACCGATGCAATGTTAGACACAGGGTCCGAATTAACCCTAATCACCGAGAGATTTGCTAACCAATTAAACCTCAAACAGGAAACTTACACCGGTCCCACCCCGTTTGCAGCAAACGGTAAACCACTAAGAGTACTAGGTGAAACATTAGTTAATCTAAGAATTAGTGATGGCAAATCTGCCCTGTTAATTAAAACTAACATCCAAATCGTCGAGAATCTGCCAAAAAAGTTTAACCTCTTAATCGGTCAGGATGTTTTATCCAAAGCCAAAATCAGCATCAATTGTCAGACAGGCAAGATTAAGATAGCCGAAGACAAACCCCAGGTCATGATAGTAACATCAGAATCAGAATCAGAATCAGAACCAGAATCAGAATCAGAACCAGAATCAGAATCAGAATCAGAATCAGAATCAGAATCAGAGTCAGAATCTACAACAGAATCAGGTTCAGAATTAACTCTCACTGATGCCGAAACTGAATCTGAAGATGACTATTATCAATATCATTCTTGTTGTGGACTTACGATCGAATCGTCCAAAATACAATTAGATATAGATGAAGAATTACCTGAGTCAGCACGAACCCAACTGAATAACCTGGCAGGTGAATATCGTAAAGTATTCGCCATCGATCAAAGTGAACTCGGGAAGACCAATTTGTTTACTCATAAGATAGAAACCGGTGACCACAGTCCAATAGCACAGGTCCCGTATCAACAAAGTGCCGCCAAACGAGAAATAACCAAACAAATAATCAGTGAACTCATCAATGATAATATAATCGTCGAATCCTGTTCACCATGGAGCTCACCAGTTGTTCTCGTAAGCAAGAAGACCCAAGATTGGCGATTGTGTGTGGATTACCGAAAGTTAAATGCGATTACCGTTAAGGATGCCTATCCGATCCCCGATATCAACACCTCATTAGATTCCCTACAAGGAGCTCAATTCTTCAGTCTACTTGACTTACGAAGCGGGTACCACCAGGTCGAACTTAGACCCGAAGATCAACAAAAAACGTCTTTTATCACCTCCTTTGGAATGTATGAATATCGAACAATGCCGTTTGGACTTTGCAATGCACCAGCGACGTTTCAAAGATTAATGGATGTTTGTCTCGCGGGACTCAAATATAATTCATGTCTCGTATACATCGACGACATCATCATTTTCAGTAAAACAATCGATGAACATTTGGTCCGCCTGAAGGCCGTTTTTACTCGGCTACTGGCCGCTGGTTTAACTTTAAAACCTGAAAAATGTCATTTTTTTAAAAGAAAAATACTGTATTTGGGACACATCATAAGTGCCGCTGGTCAAGAACCCGATCCAGAAAAACTGAGGGCCATAGAAAATTCCATCACCAAGAAACCTCAAAGATGTACGATCTTTCGTAGCTCTATGCTCGTACTATCGAAAATTCATCCTGGATTTCGCAAAAATAGCGAGGCCGTTAACTCAATTAACCCGAAAAGAAACACCATTTGTTTGGGAGACTGAACAAATCGATGCCTTCGACAAATTAAAGGCTAAACTTTGTTCAGCCCCAGTCCTCGAACACTTTGATCCATCGCTCGCTACCCAATTAAGGACCGATGCATCTGACGTTGGCCTAGGAGGAATTATACTACAACAACACGACGGTAAATGGAAACCCGTAGCTTTCGCCAGCCGTCAACTTAGAGGAGCCGAATTAAATTACCCGATTTCCGACAAAGAATGCCTTGCCATCATTTATGCATTCGAAAAGTTTCGACATTATCTGGACGGCATCAAATTTGAAATCGTAACAGACCATTGCGCCCTCTGTTTTTTACGTTCGAAATCAAAACTACCACCTCGCCTCATGAGATACACCCTCATTCTCCAATCATTTGACTTCGAGATCAAATACAAATCAGGGAAAATCCACGAAGACGCCGATTGTTTAAGCCGATATCCTACCTTCGACTCAACCTTTAACGACGAAAGTTACGACCAAGGAGACGAAATCTTCACCCTTCCGATAATTAAAACGAACGAATTGGAATATGATTTACTGGATGAACAAAGATCCGACCCGTTTATTCAAGCAAAGATACAACAATTAAACGATTTGAAAAATTTGAGTAAAGAAAAAAGAGAGAAAATTACCAATTTTCATCGAATGAGAGAAGGACTTTTGCAACGAAAAATTAAAACTGAGTATGGTCACGAATGGGTGACCGTTCTCCCAGAAAAGTTAATTCCCATAATCATGAAATCATTCCATGATGATCCTCTCGCTGGTCATGGTGGCCTCTACCAGACATACAATCGAATCCGCTCAAAGTACTATTGGCATCAAATGAATAAAACCATAACAAATTACATTAAAAAATGTAAAACTTGTCTTATTAATAAACAAGGGAGCAAGGTTACTGCCCCCTTGAAATCCATCAATGTTGGTAATCCATTTGAAAAATTGGGAATCGACATAATAGGCCCTTTACCAGTTTCCTCAGGAAAACGATATATAATCGTAGCCACTGATTACTTCACTCGATGGGCTGAGACACGAGCTTTATCACACAAGACCTCTCACATCACCTCCAGGTTTTTGATTGATAATATCGTTTCGAGGCACGGCTGCCCGAGAACGATACTCAGCGATCAGGGACGAAATTTTACCTCAGAGGTAACCCAAAAACTGAGTGAATTCATGGCTTCCAAGTGGCAATTCTCTACCCCCTACCATCCACAAACAAACGGCTTAACCGAGAGAACGAATCGGACAATTATTCAATTATTAATTCATTATTGTAATCAAACTCCAAATCGATGGAGTCAAGTACTA
The DNA here is from genome assembly GCF_014898815.1 of Panonychus citri. Classification (NCBI taxonomy): domain Eukaryota; kingdom Metazoa; phylum Arthropoda; class Arachnida; order Trombidiformes; family Tetranychidae; genus Panonychus; species Panonychus citri. The sequence continues at coordinate 1,130,915 of NW_026515543.1, read as the reverse complement.
CCCTTGGTTACCTTCGCTTTCAACACCTCGATTAACGCAAGCACCAAAGCATCGCCGTTTTACCTTCTCTATGGAAGAGAACCCACTTTCCCGATCGATCTAAAAATAAACTCATCACCCGATCAACAGAACCTTGACGATTATGTCAAATTCATTTCAAACGATTGGAAAACGATAAAGGAAACGGCGCGAATATTCTCTACCGAAGCAAAAGAAAAACAAGCGCTAAATCACGATAATAAAAAGCGAACAAAAATATTTGAAATAAATGATCAGGTTTATCACCGGAAACTCTCAAAGGTCAACAAGTTTGACTCTCCATACGAAGGACCATTTAAAGTAATCCAGAAGATTGGTAACACCACTTACCTCATCCAGAGAGGAAAGGAGGAGCCAATCCAAGTTCATGCTTCCCAAATAAAAGCTGATTTAGCAAGTTCACAACCAGCAAAGAGGAATCAATTGAAAAGTAAAACACAAAGTCGCTCAAGTGTCTCATTAGTCACGCTTCTCACTCTCTGTTTTTTGACTCCAATGCCATGTTTCGAGTATGGTTCAAAATTAATTTGGCGCGAGAAAAATAATAAGTTCCTAAAGGGAAACCAAAATATTAACTACACCATTTTAATCACCAATCCATGCATCGAACTCCAAAAAAATCCCTCGATGCAATATGTTATACCTGGCTGCGATTTCCCATCAGACACAAGATACCGGGATTGTAGAGACACAATAAGAGATTCGGACTATTTACGAGAATTATGTACACCCGAAATTTGTTTTAATTTTTCTAAATCTGTCGACATCCTCGAATATACGAGAGAATATTGCCACGATTATATAAACAACCAGTTGGACCCAATATTCAATCGCCCCAAAAATGAAACTAAATTAAAAAGGAAGAGAGAGATCGCCATCACAACTCTTCTGATAATTACCGCCTTGTCCGCTGGTGTGGGAAGTCTTGCTGGCCTCTTTACCGGAACTAAAGCACACACGGAGGACGAGATAACTCACAAGTTTGCCGATGCAAATCTTCAGGTCGCCTCAGAACATCGAAAAGAGCTGAGGAAGTTTGCTGAACAGATGTTTGACCTCAAGGTGGGACTAAGACAACTTCACAAAACCACCCCCTTAGTAGCGTTTAAATCCGCGGAAATGGTCTACAAAATTCAACGATTAAAAGAAACAATAGAACTCACAGAAAGATCGATAAAACAACAAGGAAAACTACCAAACGAATTTATAAATCTGATGAATTTCTACCTACCTTGTGGAGAGGCTTGCCCGCTCGATACAATCCATCGACCCAATTTGGAATTAAAAAAATCCACAGATTCATTTTTCATCAAGCTAACCTTCACAGTGGAACTTTATGATACTGACCTCGTGGTACAGGAGGCCGACCCTTTCACCTTAATAGTCACACAAGAAAATTCAACAGAACTCTGTGTCCTAAAATATGATGGCCCCAAATATGTGGTGGTGAACAGGACAAATGGTGAAATGTGCGAAATTACTGACGAGGAAATTAAACAAAGGAAACTTATGTTCATCACCGGACAATTTTGTAAATCAGTGCTACAATTGGAGAAATGGAAAGAAGTGAGTTGTATCGAGACAACCAAACTCGGTTACCAAATAAAAAGACCCCAAGTCAAGGTCGTGAACGACGAGATCCATATTTATTGTCCAGGTCACAACATCACCTTATTCAGGTCACAAAGATTTGCCCAAACCAAGTACTAAGACTACCCAAAGATTTACCATTCGAATTAAATAACGAGCCATATCAGGTTTCCCATATAACTTATATTAGAACAGAAAGAGTAACCTCATGGTCAACCAAGATAAATTGGAGAATTGTCCCTGATAAATCCGATATTGTGAGACTGGAACCAACAAAAATTAAATTGCTGGAAAGTGCGACCAACGAACTGAAAAATTCAAGGAAATCAATTTCATGGTTTGACGAATTGAAAAATGAGACAACTACTATCATCTTGTCGATCATTGCAATCACAATTTTGCTAACATTAATCTTGAAATTTGTCAAAGCTCTTTTTGCTAATCCAGTAGTCGTAACTACCTATATGCCAAATCGATCAAAAAATTCTATTTACAAAGAGACAAACGACTCAGAGAACTTACCACTAAGTTCACTTTATTAAACAAAACCTCAAACCAAAAATAACCCAGAATTCTCATTTAACCTCACCTTTTTTTTTTCTAATCTTTCAGATGTTTTTAGCCGAACAAGAAAAGGCCGACAGAGAGGCAATTGCACGGGAATTGGTCCGAATACGTGGCCGAAAAATCGAAAATGACAAAGAAGTTGAAGGAGGCAAACGTAAGATAACGCAAAGGACGGAGCAAGTGGGGAAATCAATTCGTAAAGAAAAATCCTTATCAACACCCAATTCCTCGACAATTATTGAAACTATTCCAAATTCCTCCTCTATGTCCCAAACTGAATCCTCTTCATCCAATTCAATTCAGTCGACCAATCGAAACAGGGAAAGAGCTAAGAGTAATATTCATAATCAATTAGCTCATTTTATGATCGAATCTAAACATCTCAGGTCTCTTTTCAACCAATATGGTGCTCCTCATTTAGGGAAGCTGAAAATTGAGAATACAATCTTTCAGTGTACGCAACTCAAAGCAAGGAAGTTTTCTAAGGTAACCATTTCAGCCACAAGTCCAGAAACCCTAAAAAAATCAATCTTTCTACTGAAAAATAGTTTACCACCAAGTACAACGTGGAGAATATTAGATAAAGAACATTGTTCTATTTGTTTTAGACCAAATCACCAGACAATCGATTGCGATTGCTTGTTTGGCTTTGCAGCAGATAGACCACAAGTTAGCAAATTGCTTGTGGTTAAATCCCCAGCAATCGGAGAGCCCAACCGTAGGTTCCGTCAGCTCATTCAATTATAAAAAGAACCGAAGACAAGCCAGGGTAAAACCAAGTAGAATCCAATTAGATAAACCTTTCTGGAAAACACCAGGATTAGTTCCATCCCAATCGATTGTCGAGCAAATGAGAGCCATTGGCTCACCTCCCAAGCCAACATTGGCCGTGGACACTGAAGGAGTTTCTGCGGACAATCACGCTCTCTCCGTCTGTGTGACCGGCTGGTTCAGTAGTGAGGGTCTGGGGGCAAAAACCATTTATTTCGATTACATTAAGACCGAAGCAATAAAAATCCTATCAACACCCATAACTGGAATCCATACCAACGAAATTCTATTTCATTCCCAACCCTTAGAAACAGTAAGGGATAATATACTCTCCTATGTAAGGATAAAGATTATTAACATTTGATCAACAGAATTTAGACCTGAGACGTTTAAAATCAGCCAAACAGATCTAGAGAATAATTCAATAGAACATGTAAATGTTCAGGAATTATTCGAAATGTTAAGTTAGAAATGGTAGTCGATTACTTTTCCTGGAACGATTGGCCTCAAACGACAAGCTCAAGATAATCCCCTGAGCGGTCATAGCCCAGACTCTGATACCCGATACACCTTAAAATTATATCGAAAATACCTAAAGATGAGAGAGGAAAAGAAAGAGTTTCCAACAGGGAATGATCTTAGAAACCTAGTGTTAAGGGGAAAAACATGGAACTCAACTTGAACAGAGACTGTTCACAATAGCCCTGGGGAGATGTAAAAGAAAAACAGAGTAATTAACCAAAAGGTTAATTACTCTGGTGACATTATAAAAAAGATTGAAATTTTAGATTATTTGCTGAGTCTTTTATGATAACCATAAAAGTTATCATCCTCATCACTCTTTCTATTTCTCTTTCTTCCTATTCCCTTTCTCTCCTTTCTCCCTCGGGTATATAAGAAAACCCGGAGAGAAAGGAGAATCATCATCAGTTCCTAACTAACCCTTTAAGAGAACGGAATAGTCTCAGTGTTGAGACTTACCTTCTCTCTCTCTCTCTCTCTCTCTCTCTCTCTCTCATTACATTGTAATTGAATTATATATGTTAAACAATTTGTCTAAGTGTAATAGCAAGTAAATAAACAAGAAAATAACTACTTCAACCAGTGAATTCATATCCCAATTATCGGCTTTCGTTTACAGCTACTACTGTTATTGAAAGAATAGACCCCGATGCAGAATCGATTATCGAGTATGAAACACCAAAGAATTCTGGTATTCAACTTAACTCTACAAACACCAGCTTCAGCGCAACTCCATCGAATCCACAATCTCCTCTCTCACTTCAAACTTAAACAAAACCATCAAAGAAAGAGACGATCTTCGAGAAGAACGTTGGAACTTCATACCAAATGCGTTTAATCAACCTGATTTGAGAAAGGATAAAATATCGATCTTCAATTTCTTGAAAACATTTCAAGTTCATCCAGATACAAGATTTTGGATGTCAATTTAAACGAGCATGGAGTTTTGCGAATGGGACAGAGACAAAAATTTAATTTACCTTCTTCACGATTTGAAAATGGCGATAAAATCTGGTTGTTATCAAGAATCACCGTGTGACTATTTAATCTGTTATTCCATCCAACACAGTACAAGAAATTGTACATCATGTTCTTTTTGTCATCAATCTCAACATACGGCTGTAAATTGTATAAAATACCAACTGAGTAAATGACATGGAAGTCAATTTGTAAATCCTGAATTAGTTATAAATAACATGGTAACTAGTGATAATCCAAAATTTAAAATTAAAGCAACATCCAGTGTTTAGAAGACACATCAAAAAAGATCTGAATTTAGGTGTTTAAGAAATCCAGGTCAAGTTATGATGGCGGGTATTTTAAGTCCCGATAAGTGTGTTCTCAAACCAATTGGTGATCCTCCATTACAAACTTTTGCACTTGATTGTGAAGATTGTTCCAGATACAATGGATTGGAAGAGAAAAATTCACTAGTCGATTGTGTTTGGTTGGTTATATGGACGCGACATTAAGGTAAATACCAATATCAATTATTGGTTTATTTCTCTCTCTTTTCCTAACCAATTATCGTGTCCTTTCCGCAACTGATGCCAGTTGCGGTGGATACTCTCTTCCCCTTTTTTATATCTTCTTCTTTAATTAGGGTAACACCAGGTAGCCTGGTGTTAACCTACTTTCATCACTAAAACGACCAATAAAGATAACATTCAATTAGTCCATAAATTAAGCCGTCAGCTGCCATGATCTCAGCCATCGAATCTCAGCCACAAGAATCTCAGTTAGTTAATCAGAAATCATATCAATTCAATCATAATTATTATTAATGAACCTCAACTGTTAAACTTCATTGAAAATCGTCACCACCACCAGAAACTCATCACCAGAAACTCATCACCAGAAACTCATCACCAGAAACTCATCACCAGAAACTCATCACCAGAAACGCATCACCAGAAACTCATCATCAAAAACTCATCAATAGAATTTGATTCATTTAACCTAACAATGTTTACTTTATTTATCTCAAAGGTTTATATGTAGATTAACCAGCTAGCCTGACTAATCTCTTTCCTTTATATCTTTTCTTTCAATTCTATTCTTTTTTCTGTAAAAGGTCAGTAAATTAATAAGGTTATCAAACAATAATCAATTAAGATCATTAGTTAAATAATCGATCCAGGAAAAAATGACATCTAAAGTTAGACCATTAATTATCGGAAATCAGTTCTGGTTAACTCAGTAAACTCCAGAAAATCAAATCAATTAACCAATTTAATAGTAATCAATTAGTTAAGATTTACAGGGCAATTGCATGAAAAAATTAGTGAAAGGTTTCCATTGAACTAATTTAATCGAATAAGTGAAGAAAATTAGACATCAGTATAAAATCAAAAGTAAATCAATCAGAATCTTCAGAGTTAAATTTTCATTTGACTACTCAAGTTCATTTTATGAATTAACTAATCTTCTTTCTTTTAACTGGTGCTCAATTGATTTTCATCAATTCTTCTCTTTTTAATTTGTGTTCAATTGATTCTCATCAATTTCATTCTATTTATTCGCATTCTTATATCTTCTTCTTCTTTATATATATTATTCTCTTCATTGTTCACCCTCAATTATAAATCAATTCTTAACTTGTGTACACTTTTGAACATTTAGTAGAATTACTTCCATAACACTTAAATTTGCCATATCTAAAACCGTCACAAAAACAAACGTGACAATAGAAATCCGAAAACTTGTCAGTAGTATCTTCATGTCATTTATGAATAACCTTGAGATGACCTTGAAACGTGTTATTTTACCGATGACCTGAATGACCTTGATCTTTTTCTATGACAGTTGATTATCGCTCAAACTCATAACACTTAAGTTTCGTGTCTCTCTGACTCTTGGTTTCAGAGAAAATCGCAAAAAACATCGATAAAAATAGCTAAATAGCCTGGTAATGTATTGAAAAAGTGTTCGCATTTTCGTGTAATTATAGCTCAAAACTTTCACAATTAAACCGTTTTCTTATTTAACATACAAGACCTGTCAAAGCAATAGTGAACAAAGCTGGACTAATTCAACATGTTTCATGCGTCAACTCTCATATGTTCAAGTTAAAACCGAAAGCTGACCTTGACCAATTTTTATCAAATCTGGTATTACGACTGGATGATTTGACGATTACAGCCAAGTTAGGAACGCTCATTGAAAATGATGGTATACACGTATCTTTCTTTAACAATCTGCTTGCAGTTGTCGATCAAGAGCTGAAGCCAGAATCTAAGTTTTCAATAAATACTGGTCTTTTATACAATCAATTTCTTCTCATAAAGGAAAGTAAATAGAGAAATCTGATTTTATAATTTTGATTTATCCAACCACATCTTACGAAAGTTTGCTTCAAAAGGAGTGTACATTGACCGAGTTTTATGTTGACACGCTGATCTTGCACTACTGAAGTTGAATGGTATTAATATATCAGCGGAGACACAAAAGGTAACCATTGAATGTAAACTTGATCGTTACAGAGCAGTATCATTTGGGAGTGATTACACGCAACTTGTTTCAAAAGAGGCAAACCACTTGGAACTCTCAAATAAAATATACAAGTTGTAAAAATATAAAATCTGCAGGTTCTATGCACGAGCATGAGAGAATTTTCGGTTTTTCTAATTATACAACGACTATCAACAACACCGATGCCCAGAAATCAGTCAAATTCAAGTTTGATGTGCTGGAGCCTGACACAATTCCAAACAATACAGTGCTATTCAACTTCATTCCACGCAGATTTTTAGTTATAAATCAAAACCCAATGAGTTTAAAAAGATCAAACTTCGTACATATACATATAGAGACTGAAGGACTTCGTTTAAAAAGTTTAAAGGTCATTGAGGGTAATTTACGAAAAACCTATCTAGTGGTCATATGAAGGTTTTTTTAAAAAGGAGAACAGAAAATTGTTCCATGGTCAAAGATTGAATTAATTATTCAAAATCATGGACGGCTGCCCCGATTTTTGTCAATTTGCAAAACCGCTGCTTGTTTCATTCGAATTGACCATCTTTTGTTATTTGAAATGATATTGATATCAAAACGTGAAAGATGGGATAACGTTTGTTCTTACGGATATGATCTTTATATGACAACATTTCCTTGTCAATCCCATGGTTTGAAATGTAATGTTGGCTGAATGTAATGTTGGTCTGTTGCTGAATTATATTGTTTTTGGTAAAATTGGCATAGGAGATTGCCTGAGCCACAAGCTTTATAAACGGGATGTGAATTCAAAATTCTTTCTATCTTTTTCTTCATCGAATTGATCAAATGTAGAATGATATTCGTTAGTATGATCAATTAAAGTTAAGCTACATTAATCACTGTCAACATCTGAGTTTTGAGCAAAGCATTACACCTTTTCTCATTTGATTACTGTATGAAGGTGTTACAATTTCGATTGGCCCAGAAGCATGTAAATGCGTGTTGTTTTAAGTTAATTGCTATTTGGCTCATTTTCTTCACAGGTTAAAGAATCATGAGAAATGTCCAACGCCTCACATTTGGAAACTGCATCCTTACCCGGACATGTTACATCAACAGGGTTGTCCGTTTGATTCTTGTTTTCACTTGTTTAACTTTCCGAATTGCTTTCTTACAAGAAAGTAAGAGCATTAAAACTATGAGCCTTTACGTGCTCAACCAAATCAACGTAACTTAACAAAGGAACAGGGTCAACAAGGAAACCAGAGGTAACGGCAGAAAACAAGGCCAACAAGGAAACCAGAGGTGACGGCAGACCTAACAAAGGGAAGCGAAAACAATATTTCCACTGCCTCACTCGGGGCACCACTGCAAGAACTAAACGGTTCACGAGGTTTTGTATATTAAAATTATTTAATATTTATTTGATTGGATTAAGCATATTCAGAGAATAGAATTTTAAACTGAATCATCTATTCAACTGAAAGTCAAAATTCTTAATGATTGAATACATTTAATTTTCCATATTTAAAAAAAAGACATAAAATACAAATAAAATACATAAAAACAATGAAAGTTAATTGATGATGATGAGAAAAGGTTATCATCGCTCTTTCTCTTTCTCCTTCTCCTTCTCCTTCTCCTTCTCCTTCTCTTTCTCCTTCTCCTTCTCCTTCTCCTTCTCCTTCTCCTTCTCCTTCTCCTTCTCCTTCTCCTTCTCCTTCTCCTTCTCTTTCTCCTTCTCCTTCTCCTTCTCCTTCTCCTTCTCCTTCTCCTTCTCCTTCTCCTTCTCCTTCTCCTTCTCCTTCTCCTTCTCCTTCTCCTTCTCCTTCTCCTTCTCCTTCTCCTTCTCCTTCTCCTTCTCTTTCTCCTTCTCCTTCTCCTTCTCCTTCTCCTTCTCCTTCTCTTTCTCCTTCTCCTTCTCCTTCTCCTTCTCTTTCTCCTTCTCCTTCTCCTTCTCCTTCTTTCCTTCCTTCCCGGTCAAAATTCCGTTTATGGAATATCTATGAAAAAACACTTACTTAAAATGGCTGTTTGACTGTAAATTATTGTGATAAACAGGTTAACATGATACGGTAAAAATACGGTTGATTTGAGAATTCTTTTCTGTTAGCTTTCTCAACATTAAATGATAGATCAAACTAAACTTAAAAGAGTTTTAAGTTGAACCTGAACAAAAGTTTCCTATGATAATATTTTGACCTCGATGATCTCAACGATTATCTTTTTATTGTCTATTGTTTTAGTAGTTATCTTGTTAACAAGCAAAAACTAAAAAACTAAAAAATTGGAAATTTTCCTAGGGTTTGTTTACAAAGTTTCTTTTGATCTTATCGTCTTATTTTTAACCGACTGAAGCAAAAAAATAGAAAAATCCACATGATTTTTATTGATTTTAATTGTTAACAAGATTACTAACTACTATTCAGATTATCTTCCCGGGCTGTGATTGTGTTGAATCCAACATTTTCGATTAGATCACTTACAATTTCGCCAATCGGCATTTGATTTCCAGTGTACAATAGATTGTATGTTGGGATTGATGTCAATCTGCTGAATGTAACTTCCTCGCAATCATCTAGGCTATGTATTAATATTTCTAGAGCCAAGGCTTTATCTCTCAACATGGTAAATCTCATCTCATGTGGTCTCTCATAAATTGTCACACCAGATTGCAGCCAGCTCTCAACTTTCTCATTGGAACCAAAGAAGGAATTTATTGTTTCCGTTTGCGACGCTTCCTCCATTTGTAGTTTTATTTCCACCAGGGCCAGCGAGGGGTCCATCCGCTTATTCATTATTTGCAAGCGATTTGGATCCCCACGTCTAAAGCCATTATTATTACCAGCAGCCACTTCACAAATCACCATTATACTTTCACTAATTGATTAGTACACTTAAGGATGCTAACGAGAGATTGTAGGGTCAAGGATAATAAGGATAAGTAAAGTTAAATAAGATAATGTAGATGATTCAAGAAATAGTCTAGGGAATAGAAAAGAAAAGAAAAACGTGAGAAATTGTTTGCTTGTTATTTAGGGTGTAGGCTATTTGGAAACTGGTGACATCTGGTGGCCAACCATTGTTCTTTCTTGAACAATTTTTGATTCATTAGCTTTTCCATTGTCCACCATCGGTAGGCCTAACATAATTAGACCTTTCGAGCCTCTTTTTTTTAATTAGTTCTCTTTTCTCTTTTTTTTCATCCTCATCTCCAAGAGTAAGCCATTTCTTCATCCATTTAACATCTAGAAAATCATATATTTGTAAACATTTTCCCTCAAGGCATATTTTATTACCATATTGTGAGTTCCATCTGTTTCTCAGCACTTTGTGAATGGTCAAAATCACTGCCACTTCGCGTGGACCACGCCCACTTGAAGGGGTGGGGAGGGGTCAAAAAATTTTCCGCGCGTGCATAAACGTTTGTATGATACAGCCTATCATCAAGACTACTCTTGCCAGAGCCCTGTTAGCATAACCCAGCTAGTATCACGAGGAGGTAGGGATGGTCTTCACTAGCAAATAGGTTAGGTTAGGATTTTCGGAGGATTAGGTTAGGTTTTGTAATGTTAAGCGCTAGGTTAGGTTAGGATTTTCGACGGAGTAGGTTAGGTTAGATTTACTTCCAGGCTGGAGGTTATAGTGGGTACGCTTTTTTGATGGCATCTACTAGGGCCTTGAACGGGTGGAAACCATTTTTGAAGCACCATCTCCGCCACTGGTACTCCACAACATGGTCTGCAAAGTCTTCTTGTGGAATCCTCCTTTTCCTAAAGTAGACTCTGAGGGGCCGCCAGGAAGCCTCAATCCTCTAGGTATGAGCACCAGTTACTGGATCAACAAAGTTCTTTGAATGATTTACAGTCTGGTGCTTATAACCTCGGGACTTGAGCTCCCTGTAAGCCTTCCACCCGTCAGTCCTAATCAACGTACCCACGGCCACGTGATCTTCTATTATCGGGATAAGGGTCTTAGATGAGCGGCTATTTCCAGGACATATCACAAGACGTAGGTCCTCAGACCCGTCCTGGATCATGCCCAACACCCAATGCCCGTCGATGGTCCGACCTCGGTGGTACTTACGTCGACCAAATTTGGCCTCGTCTATCTGTACCACCTGTCCAGATCCACCGATTTTCCCCCGCCTTAATTCATCCTGAAGAAAGGTAAATGTCACGGTCTCTCGAAACAGCCTGAACCAATCAGCCACTGTTTGAGTAGACACACCGGCTTCAGCACGCGCCGAATCATAGTCCACATCCATGCACCAGGTGTACATCAATCGAAGTGCATCCTCAATATCAATTTTCAACCCTTCGAAGGCTGATTTGTAGGACGCACTCCGTGATTCTGGCCTGGATTCCGAATGCTTCGGGCAACGAAACGTGCCAACAGGACCACGATCGACCTTCCAGGTCATCGGGCACCGGTGCTGACCACAGGAGTATGCAGAACGCAGGACACCTTGTTGTTGTGCCCATTCAATGGCCGTCTCCCTGCTTCTGCATACCTCCCTCTCCAGCCTAGCATGGCTCCACACACCATCCATAATGATGATGATGGAAAAAGAAAAGAAAAAGAAAGATGGAGATGAAAAAGAAAGAGAAAATGAGAATAAGAGTAAGAGTAAGAAAGAGAGAGAATAAGAGCAAGAGTGAAAATGAGAGTGAAAATGAGAGCGAAAATGAGAGCGAGAATGAGAGCGAGAATGAGAGCGAGAATGAGAGCGAGAATGAGAGCGAGAATGAGAGCGAGAAAAGAGACGTGGATGAGAGAAAGAACGAGAATCAAATGCCTAGGATTTAAAAAATTGTTAACATTATAGGTTCAATTTAGGCTCCCTCAAATCTGAATGCTAACATGTGCTGCCTCTATCAATTATTTTCATCATTAGAATAGCCGTTCACATCAATACTAACTTTTGATTAACAAATGACCTTGGAATGACCTTGACATTTAGGTATGACCTTGAACATGTTCCACATGTGATATAGTGCAATAGTTCATACTAGTTCATGAGTTATATGCTAAAACCCGTTTAAACCTATTTTCAATCGGTCACAAGTATCGAACGGATATGCCGATTGGACTGAAATTTCGGTCATAGATACTTGGTACTATGATGTACATACTGGCTGAAAATGGCGCAGCCAAAAGCAATAATAGTGTTATAACAAAACTTATTATTTTCCCATAGAGCTCTATGTAAAAATCGACTTTTGTCGCGCTGTAGCTCTGCTCACAGAATTTCCTCAAAAATTCCATCAACATGTGCATTACTATGTGTGACAAGATTATTCACAAGAAATTTGGAGTCGATATTCCAGGGGTCTTGTTCTAGAGTCTTACCAAAATAGGTATATGGGGCTTGATTTTTTGTGTTTATTTTTATCATTTACGGTGTTTACAGGCTCTGTGCAATAATAATTCTCTTTCCATCTCTTGTTATTTTTTCTTACTCTCTCTTATCATTGATATCCTTTTCTATCACTTGCTTTTGCTATTGGCTTTTTTATCTTCGCTCTTGTTATAAGTATTTCATTCTATCTTTTCTCTTACCATTGGCTTCCCATTATATCTCTTTCTCTTGCTATTTGTTCATTTATCCATCTCCTCTCTCACCATTGGTTTCCTTTTCTATCTTTTCTCTTACCATTGGCTTCCAATTCTATCTCTTTCTCTTGCTATTTGTTCATTAATTTATCTCCTTCCATAGATGTACCTTTAAATCTCTTCTTCTACCTTATACCTTCTATCTTCGTACCTTCTCATGGTTCTTAACCTACCGGTCTCTAACTGACAATTTACTCTATGGTTGTAGTCATACTATTTTATTTTCTCCGTACCTATCCATGGTTCTTAACCTTACGGTCTTTAGCACACACGAACTTATAACAGATAGGTCGATATATTGTTGCATATTTCAACCAAACATTGCCATTCCACACAATTAATGTTCACGGCTTCCGATTTTTCAGGCCAGTTTTCTCGGAAACTATCGGGTTGTGGCAGGCCAGAATAAAAATGGCCCGCATAATTTCTCACGCCGTTTCCAAAAAACTGGTTTTCCGGTCATTATCGATTTGACACTTCATGAAGTTCCCTTGTAAGAAATATATAATAGAAAATGAGAATGATCTAAAAATTCATTAAGTTAAAACCTTTCAGAAGAATAACTTCAGTGTCGAAGTTAACTTCTCTCTCTCTCTCTATCTCCATTCTATCGAATACCTTATTCTAATCAAATTTATTTAATCAACAATCAAGTTTATCAATAAAATTAAATAACCCACGTAAAGTCATAAAAGTTTTCGAACTAAGTTTAAAGTTATTCAAATAAACGTTGAATTGTTCACCTCGAAATCGAACCTGTTACATTGGAGCCCACGATGAGGAAGGGTTATTGATGGTTCTATCTCTTGGTCATTTTCTTCTTTATGAATAAATTGGATATTTGGTTCTTCATTCAACCCTCAAATCAACCTCCAAATTGTTCGCTAAATTGTTCATCTCGAAATCGAACCTGTTACAATTTGAACGTCTATTCTAATAATAAGAATAATTAGTACAGGCAGCACATGTTAGCTTATAAATTTTAAGGAGCGAGATGACGGACCCAAAACTTAACCTATAATATTAACGTGATTTGAATTAAGTAAATTTGATTCTCGCTCCGCATCTTTTTGCTCACTCTCATTCCATCAACATGTGCATTACTATGTGTGCCAAGATTACGCACAAGAAACTTGGAGTCGATATTCCAGGGTTCTTGTTCTAGAATATAGCCACAGAGTTTTATTATAATTAGCGATATTGAAGGTTCTCCAACACAATGGCCATAGTTCAGCTTATGGAATATTTATGAAAACACTTACGTAAAATGACTGTTTGACTGTAAATTATTGTGATAAACACATTAAAAAGATATAAAAATACGATGGAGAATCGGAAGAAACTTTTTAGCTTTTTTAGTTTATCGGTTGACTTCTTTTTTTTGTTAACTTTCAAACATTGAATGATAGATCGAACTAAACTTAAAAGAGTTTAAAGTTGACCCAAAAAAATTTTTCTATGATAATATTTTGAATTTGATTATCTGAACAAGCATCTTTTTATTGTCTGACGTTCTAGTTAACACTGTAAACAATTAAAATCAATTGATAATAGCGAACAATGACAAGGAGCCTCGAGGAAATTTTTCTATTGTTTTTTGTTTACAAAATTTCTTGCATCTTATTGTCTTATTGTTAACTAACTAAAACAAAAAACAATATAAAAATTTCCTTGAAGGTTCTCCTTCAATATCGTTAATTATAATAAAACACTGGATTCGGTAATTAATTTGATTGATTGAATTTCTTGCGCTTCACAGTTAAAGAGAGCTATTATTTAAATAACTTTATTTTCATCTAATTGGTGAACAATAATTGTATCTACCTGTACTAAAAGTTGACCTAACTGTGCGTAAGAATAGAGCAATTGAAGATAGCAAATTGATGACCACTTAACAATCACTGTAACAGTGATTATCAATATCACATGATTATTGATATCACAATTTACTAGTGAAACTCAATTTTTATATTTAGTTTTTGAATTTTGTTGATTGTTGCAAATTATTTGTACTTTGGTGAAGTGAAATTTCAACTCACTCTCCAAAACAGTTACTTAACTAACCCATAGAGGGAAAGACAAAATTAATTATTTCATCATCTCTCATAACCAAAGATGAGTAACTAATCAGAAAATTATTTTCAAAAGCAATAACCCATTAATAAACCTCAATTTAATTAATTCTTTTTAATTAACTTATTATTTCCATTTAACTACAACAATTGCCATTGATTGATTATCAACCGTAATCTCAATTAATCAAATGAATAATTTGGTCTCTCTCCCATTAAATTGTAACAATTAACCAAAGGTAATTAGTTATTAATAATATCCCTTTTAAAATGGGTATAAAAGAGAGAATTTTCCTTAGGAAAATTAGATCAATATTTTTATTAATCTAAGATTAATTTGTGTCTAATTTCTCTTAGAGAAATTATTGTATCTCATGATAACCTTGTCTTAATTAATTTACTTTAATTAAGTTACCTTGTTTTTTTTTGTTCCCATTTGTGTTCCCCATATTTAATCTTATGCTTAATCACCTTCATATGTACCGTTTTCAGACTCGCAGTTAATTTGGTTTTGTCAGTTCAAGAGGTAGTCATTTAATCACAATAAATATTTGATTTTGGGTTATAAATATTAAATTGTCACTTGGTTATTTTTATCAATCTTAAGGCAACGGGAAGTAACACCCTGAGAATCGTTGAGGAATATTCAAACTCTAACGGTTTCAAACATCCGAATATTAAAGTGAACCGAGTTTTCTCAGTCTCTCATTTTAATCTACGACATATGGCGACCCAGGCAGGATGGTGAATGTCCTAAGAACAGTTGCCATAGTGTATTTTGATTGATTACGAGGGTCACGTGAGAAGTTTTAATAAAGGGTATTATGCTAAAGAGATTAGCTACGCCCTCAAAGAGATCGATGAAAACGAATTTCCAATTAAGGCTGCGCTCGCAATAAAACTCGATTGGCTGAAATTGAAAAGTTTTATCTTAACTTCAAATTGGACTCCACCCTCACTAATAATGAAATTGTCATAATTAGTCTTAATCAACCAACTACCAAGGGGCGGGTACCTGACCAAAAAATAAATAATTATGTAAAACAAAATGTTGATAATTACATCGATACGCATCAAAAGTTTTTCCATCCAGCCCTCATCAAGTGAGCCAAAAAGTCCAGTTAAAAGAAGCTGCTCATCGGAAATTAAATCATATTCAACAATTCCAACATTTGCTGATATTAATCGAGCTGCAAGTCTTCTCTACACTCCTGATAATCATCAAGCTGCTGAAATAATTGGAAGTTCTAAGAACTCTAATAAAATTAATCTTTCTAAGAGAGATAGTGAAGAGATAAAATCAAGTTCAACTAACTCTTCATCAGTTTCTCCTAAGGAGAAACGAATTAAAAAAACAATTGAGCTAATTGATATCAACTCCACTTGTAAGTGTGACCGTGTATCTCACAAGTTTATAGGCCTCAAGTCTCGTGTCTCTCTGACTCTTCGTTGCTGAGAAAATCGCAAAAAACATCGGTAAAAATAGCAGAATAGCCCTGCATCACTGATCTATTGTGAATTAGGTAAAGAAACAATGTAAATATATAAAGAAAGGGTTTTACCTTACCAATTTGATATTTGAAGAGATTTTCAGGTCAGTATTTGTGTTTGGTTATTGTTGATTAGCTGTTAACAAATTTGATTTTTGATAGTGAGAAGGTTTTGAGAAAGAACAATTTATTCGTTTTACAATTTTTTAAAGAGAGAGGAGAAAGAAAAGGGGATTTCACTTTTTTTTGTTGAATTAGGGTTGAATTTATCCCTCATACGGGATCACCAATTTGTTGAGTTATTAGGTGATTTAACCAATTAATATTTACACTGACTTTTCACTGGAACATAAAAAATGAAATTTTTATTCATTTGAACACTTTTAATTGATTTTATTCGGTTGACTAAAAACTTTGATCTTCACTGATCGAGGATCACTTCTTAATTTTTAATTTTTCGCTTAAATAAAAAAATTTTTTCTACAAGGTGAGTTTCAAGTAGGAGATAGAGAGAAGAGAAAAACAAAGTAATTAAATGATAAACTTAATCTCTCTTTCGCTATCTCTTTGTCATTTTATTACATTTCGAATAGAATTTATTGTTATTATCGAGAAAGTTATGTTTTACTTATGTTTTAATTATTTTGTTGGAATTGATACCAAAACTTGGCGATACCAATGTAGACAAATTGATCAAGGACCTCAAAAGCACCTCCGTATTCACCAGGTCAAGTGGATGAAATTTTATAATATATAATTGTTTTGATAATATTTTATTCAAATGTACTTTATTTGTAGTGTTATTTGGGCTTACCATATACCTGGGTACTCTTTCTTTTGTTAATCTTCGTGTTTAGTGTGTACTTGATTGAGATATAACAATAGCTACACATAACCCAGATCACTATTAAGTAATCTATTGTAATTAGTTTTAATTAACTGATCACCAAAAGTGATATAATGTCGAGTTGAACCCTATTATTTCTTAAAACTGAACACTTTAATATACACTGTGTTGGGTAAAACAAATTTTCTATTACCTTTTAAAGTCTGCTACTTAAGTACCAGAAGCACTATGATGGTGAACGTTCAACCTTAAACAAAGAACTCACTTCTAACTAACAAAGATTAATTGTTGGTTAACACCAATTGCACTTTTAAAACTTTAATCTGTAAATTTAACTATTAAATCACTGTTTAGAAGAAAACTCGTATCCCCGTAAGTGCCAATCATGGAGAAATTCACTTTTAATTTCATAATACATGTTTATTATTAGTTCTCCATGATTTCTTAAATGGCGAAACATGACCATTTTATTGGTAAAGAGTGAGAAAAGTTTCTTTCTCAATTCCAGCATCATCTTCATCAGCAAAAATCATCCAATAGGATAGACCAAGTACCACGTGAGAGGTGGTACCTGGTTGTTACATTTAAAATGGTTACAACCAGTTTGTTGCACTATGTTACCTTTTTACTAGAATTTACACTCGAATAGAACTAGAGGAAGAATAGAGCTAACGCCATCTATTTTCCCTCTGAATAACTTATTTATTGATTTCAATCTAGAAATTTGTTAATGAGCAATTTAACAGATAATGAAACAAGTTTGCAATCTAATAGAGTCTTTTTCCCGAAACAATACTGAAATTAACAAAACAACATTAACCAATATGAAAGAATTAAATGGTAATTTTTGCAATTTTATTTGGTAAATTATCTCAATTGATTGAGTTAAAATCTGTCGAAAAGCAATAATCAAGTTTTCTTATAATCATATTATAACATCAATTTAAACAAAAAGTTTCAAGAGGTTGATGTTGACGATGATGAGGTGAATGATGTTGTTTGTGAATTGTGGTGAGGTGAAAAGGTTGAATTGGTGGGAGATTGAATCGTATTGATTGACGACTGCTGGTAATGGCTGTGCTGATGGAGGTGCCGGTATGAGAGAGTGTGCTTATTGTTATGCTTTCTCAGATGGTGACTTGTGTAATTTTGACTATTATTTGGGTTATCGAAAGGTTGAAAATTCACATTTCCGCAGTAAGAGTCATTTTTAAGGTTTGTTATTGAAAGTGTCAAAGGTCTTTGATTCGCTGAATGTTCAGATGATGAGGGAGAACTGGACGATAAAAGTGATGAGAAATCTGTTGATTGTGTATTCAATTTACCAGAGGGGATAAGCGGTCCACCCAGGGAAGAGTGAAATTCAAATTCATCGATAGTTGATAGAGTGGAACCATGATGATGTTGCTGATTTTGCAATTGTAGCTGATGATTAGGTAGCATATATTTGGATGTTAATGAGGGTGGACGATTAGTTGATGAAGATGTTAAATGAGTAAAATTTGAAAATGATCCAGAAGAAACTGAACTTGACTCTCTACCTATTGAACCGCTTGCAGTTTCCTCTAGAGAGCCAAAAATTGTTGTCGGAGGTAAACATGAGCCAATATCATGAATCGATGTTGACTGTGAGGATCGACGGCGTAAGGATCGGATAATACTATAAAATATGCCACCGACTGCAAGTATCATTATGATAAGAGTAAAAAAAAGTGTAGCAATTAGTGAAGATGAGGAGCAAAATACATTTGACTCATCATAACCGGAGGGACAATGTTTAACTCCATCACAGAGTAGATCAGGGCTTAGACAAAAGTTAAGCTCTGGACATTTGTAGAGACAATCAGTGTTTCGTAAGGTTTCACTTGTTTCCGCTTTCTGGTGGGTGGGTGGTGGACTTTTATGAGTTAACCAGTGGAAATTAAAGTGAGCTGAAGGTGTTTCAGCGATAATCTCAATGATCACCCTAAGGGAAGAGGAATTGAAAAAGGATATAGCTGAGGATGGATAAAGATTATCTTGTGATTTCCATTGGAAACGATTAACATCTTGAGGTAATAATAGTGATGATAAATGATTGTTATCATTATGATTCCATGATGTCGATAATGATGAGGATGAAATTGATGACGATGATGATGATGATGATGGTCGACGCTTCATTGATGTTGAACTGTTTGATTGGCTGGATGGAAATGATGTTCCAAATGATGATGATGATGATTGCATTAATGATAGAGATAAGTTGATAGTCTCAACTTGATCATTTCCGTTTCCTCCAACTCGTTGAACAATTGAACTGTTACGAGCACAGACTGTGGCCATTGGCCTCCATGGTGAATCCCAATAAATTACTATTCGATTTTTCCCCTCACATCGTTGATCTCTGTATATTCAGGGTATTTATAATTGATAGAATGACCAATGAAAAGGGAAAAGGGAAAAAGGTAAAAAAAAGAAAAATGTTCAATTAGTTAATTAGAAAGCTATCAATGTATATAATACGCTAGAACTTTTTTTTCACCTTAATCATCACTATTATCATTTAAATCATGTAATCTCAATACAAAATCAATCATTATACTGATTGAATTAGTTATTTGGAACCACTGGAATCAAGCTGGATGCAGACATGATGGCAAATCATTTATCGAGCGATTGAAAAAAAAAATCAGAATCAGAATTTTTCATTTCATCTCTTACTATTTTCTCTCATGTATTCATCAATCTTATTCAACCTGAATTCATGATATAAAATTTTCATAAGAATGAAAAAAAGGCAACAGTAATTCACTTATAAAGTTTTTTTTGGCTCAAATACACAAAAGGTAAAGGTAAACAATAGGAAAAAGTAAGTGATAGATTTGAAATGGTATAATCGCCTAAGGGGATGATACATATACGATTTAGCAATTATACTAAGTCAGTGAGAGAGAAAGTAAAAAGATGAATCAACATTTGCTACTCTTCAGATTTCAAGTGATTCATTGATTTGATCGTATGATTAATTTACCATGAATCATGATGATGAATTGAATAAAACATTAAGTCTTATCTAAGGAAACTGATTGAATTCAATATATTGAATAGCCTCATGAATTTGAAATATTTTTTTCCTGTTATTTTTGTGATTAAATTGATGCTGATTCAGCTGATGGTTAATGATTAGCAATTTAGAGATGCAATTGGAACCAGCAATTTAAACAAGAAAGTAGGTCGAAAGATATGTAAGAGATAATTTCTCATGATAATGAGCTTGATTGTTCAGTTGTTTGTGTATCTTTCATGATGCACGATAATATATTACTCTGAGTTTCATGATGGTTCAAAAGAAAAAAAAAGAGAGAGAGAGAAAGATATATGTTTGTATGCGTATAAAAGTCGTAGATGAAATCGAGATGAGAATGCTGTAAGGATGCAGAGAGAAATACTACTCGAGAGATAGAAAATGAAGCAACTCATTTCCCTTGTGAATTTCATCATGAAATGAAAAACTTTTTCTATTTGATAGAGATAATTTTTTTCATTCTTTTCTCATGTTGAGTTAGTTTCAAAACGAGTCAGTGTATGAATGGTTCACACTAAGAGGCTCGGTGAGTTAGTGGGTGGTTTGAGGAGGGAAGGAGGAGATATAAAGAACTTGTCAAGATTTTGATGAGTAAAATAGAGGTTTGAATGTATATTATGATGTACACATAAGATGATGAAACATATTCAGGATATTCACTATCCAGAGTATCCGGTAAAGAAAAAAATGTTTGTTCGTAATTTACAACTGATTCTGAGTAATCGTTTCCATTGTACCTTTATCCTCATCTTGATACTGACAATAGAGTTTCAGAAGAGAGTGAGAGAAGATCTGAATCTATGGTGAAAAGACGACTTGTTGCAAAGTGTTTTGTTAGTAGGCATTGAAGAAAGAAAAGAAGACGATGAGAAAATTTTGGAGAAGAAAAAATCTAACCTTTCTTTCTCATTTATCAAGAATAAAAAAAAAGTTCAACAAGAAACTGAATTTACTCAGCTGCTCGTTATACTGAATTCTATTGAAAATCATACAGCTATACGTAAGTACAGGTTGACAATGAAAAAGAAGAGAGAGAGAGAGAGAGAGAGAGAGAGAGAAGCTCTTCCATCCTGATAATGATCATGATCGTGGAAGTATTTTCAATGGCTACAGGTTGAAATGTTCAGGGAATAGGAAGTGAGAATGACAGTATTAAGATGATGATGAAAAGTCATGAATTTATCATGGGTGTGAAGCTGAACCTATTTCTCATGTAAGACAGATTGAGAAGAGAACTTTTTTTTTATCATCCTCCTTGATTTTATATCTTTTGCATATTCCATTGCTGTTCATCATCATGTTGATGTTTTTTTCTTCTTCTTCTTCTTCGTCTTGAAAAGGTTTCATGTTTTTGATGTGAACAAAAATGAAGCATCATGAAGATAAGATGAAGATAAAAAAGTTCTGAGGCTAGAAAATTGAGAGAAGATTCCATTTACTCAGAATATTTTTTCTTCCTTCTTGTTCTTCTTTTTTTTCCTTATCTTCCATCTTCATCCTTATGAATAATAATAATTCATGTAACAACCAAAGAGAAGTGGAAAGTTTGCAGTTGATTCAATAATATATTTATTTTCATCCTCATCATTATCATCTTTATCTTTTAGAATCTTGAACTTTACTTTTCTCAATTTTTTCTTCTTCTACTTACTTTTCAAAGAACGAAACAAAAAAAAATGAACAAGCTCAATATTTCAACAACAATGAATTTCTCATGGGTAAACTTTACCTTTTTCTCATTGTAGTCAATAATATCTGGAACAATTTTCATTCTCTCTCTCTCTCTCTCAATCCAAATCTTTTACCTCCACTTTCAAACTTAATCCACTCCCAAAGCTTAAATCCCTTCCCAATGGTAGTTACAATTGTCACCAAGTATTATAAATGTTTGTAGTAAACCTTTCAAAGGTCAAAGACAAATATATATTACATCATGAATTGAACATCTCGTTGAACCTTCATTCATCTAATTTTCAAGAGCACTTTTGATTGTTTGATTATTATGGTGAGAACTTTATTTTTTTTTCTCCTCATCTTCATGTCAAAATTGATGCATGATGATGATACAGTTAATATTATTGCCAGTCTTATATAATATACTTTATATTTAGCTGATGAATTGATTTAATCATCTATTGATATATAACTTGTCAGGGAAACGTTTCCATTATCATTGAATGTCAACCCAAAGAGATGAGATTGAGTAAACATTTTCCCTTGAAACTTTTTTCCCCCTTCTCCTCATCCACTCCATGGGAAAAAACTTATCATTATAAGATTATCTTCATGGTATCATGATAATGGATTTTATATTGTTATTACAACTAAACTGTATTCATGATCAGATAGAGATACATGTGTGTTAGAAAGAGATAGAAATTGTTGATTCATTGAGAAAACACTTGATGTAAAGTTCATACTAATTCAATGAATTCTGATTGCACTGAATCTATCGATGAAATTGAATAAGTGAATTATATATAAATAAGGTTTCGTCTACGTAAATTTGGATAGTCTAGCACCCATGCTAGATTAGGAACCTGATTCGTTACAAGTAACACATTTAATCGTAATCTCTATACATGATGATAATAGTGATGAGTGAATTTCTATTTGATTGGAAATTTGTTTATCATGTTAATTGTTTTGTTTACCTTTTAGGACGATATCCATCAAACCGAAGTGAAACAAATTTATTTGGATACCAAATGAAAATCCATCGACATTTAAATTGACTATTGGTTGACCAGTCAAGGTCAGAAGGCACTTGATAACTAATTGAACCCTCACTTTCAAGGTCGGTTTGGGTTGAATCAATTGAATGAGATGAGCAATAGTTGTTATCAATAAACTCATATTTCCCTTCAAAATGGAAATCATTATAATCTTGATTAAAGTTCATACCGATTATCGTAAAATTAAGGACCGATTGTGATCCAATTAGATTCAATATTATTGGTGTTTTCAGATTAACTGTTAAATTGGTTGAATCACAGAAGCAAGCGACACTTAATAGCTCATTTGTCACACTATCATAAACCCTTAAAGTCGATGAAGATAAAGATGATGATGATACGGATGATAAGGATGCTGAAGCTCTTGTTTTAGTTAAAGTAAAACCTTTAGATGAATATGAAGATTGTTTCAATTGATTATCTTTCCCTCTTAATCCAAAAGTTGATTTAGTTTTGGTTAATGTTGAAAGTGGTGAAGTGGAAATTGATTGAGATGAAGATGAGGATGGATTTAAAGGTGAGATACAAGAATAGGTTTGAATTGGATCATTAGTTGATTGTCGACACAATTGAGAAGCTGATGTCAATTTTAGTGAAGTTATTTTGAGAATTAATTTTTCACCTACTCGACCATTGAAATAATATGAACATGAAACATCTCGATTTCCACCTCGACCATAAAAGAAAAGGTTACGAGATGATCGGATTGTACCGGTAGATGATTTAATTGAATCAAATCGACGATCACAAAGTGTACCAATAATTGGATCACCTGATTCATAAGTATCTATAAATTCATATCGAGCGGTAAATTTTGTCGGTATATAAGTTAAACCTGGAAGACGACGTTGAAATTGACTAATCATCAGATTAGAACCTTTGGAAATATATGATTCTTTAGGATATGAGCATGGAACCGTTGGATTAATAACTGAATCAATTGGATTAGGATTAACAGGTAACTTGAGATGATTCGTTGAACGATAATTATTGTTGATATTATGAACTGAAGCTCGGCCACATATTTTGGGTGAACTTTTCTCACAAAAATGACCAATCAATCTAATGGTTGCATTACCATTGGGAGATTTTTTTCTCAATGATGGTAAATATTGTTGACCATTGGTCACTATTTCAGTAATCTGAAGCTCACCAGAGTCACATTTTTCCTCTGATGACCAAGGATGAGAGTCCTCAGTAAAATAAGATATAAATTGTAACCAAATTTTATCAAAACTATTTATGGACATAAATTGATAAGTACAACTTGTATTCTGTGAAGTTGATGGTTGAAGTGAACCTTCAAATTGACCACTTCGAGATCCACTTGACCCATTGTAAATATATTCACATTTATTAATAGATGATTGCTCTTGGTATCTTTGATTAATATTTAAAGGTAGTCGAGGTTGACCATTCTCACCGTTAACTATTGAAGACGGTGGTAAACTAAAAGGCTCTGAAGGTGATGAAGACAATGATGATGATAAATGATAAGGTGAAGATGATGATAACCCAAAAGATGTTGACTCTTCCTTGGTCAGTTTTATACTAATGTCTATCTCGAATCGTGAATCAGACAAAGCATTATCAGAAACACTTATAAGTACTAAAAGCATTTCTCCTTTTGATGATGTTATCGGTGGTAAATTACCAGTGCCACAGAATTGAAGGAGACGAGGCGATTTCGTGGTTGGACCATCGTAGACGATTACCTTGTCCAATGGACAATCTGATATGAGGCCAGTTCGTGTTTGTTTACCGGTGGAAGTTGACGTTGAACCGGAAAATATTGAAATT
Source organism: Panonychus citri (assembly GCF_014898815.1). Lineage (NCBI taxonomy): Eukaryota > Metazoa > Arthropoda > Arachnida > Trombidiformes > Tetranychidae > Panonychus > Panonychus citri. The sequence goes on along the minus strand of NW_026515543.1, from coordinate 1,106,364 downwards.
TTGTATTCATTTGACTGGAAAAGCAAATAGATAAGAAAAAAACAGAAATGAGATAAAAAAATAATTCACTCCGATTAACATGAAGATTAGTTTTCATGGGGGAAAATTCAATATTCAGACTATTATTATTATTATTATTTATCTGTTGAGGGAAAAGTTATTAAAAGGAGTTTTGTCTATGAGAAAAAAGCTTCTCTATGATTATCATTGAGAACTTGAAAAATATACTCCCAAGTTTCATCTTCAATTACAATTCTATGGAAGATTTAATTTGATGCAATTAGATATAATTCAATGTTTTTTTACTCCAATGATTATCTGAAGACATAAGTTATATCTCATTGAAAGTATTCTTAGTGAGTAAGTGGGTGGGAATGATGAGATTAGAACTTTGCTTTTTTATATTCTAAATGAGCTTTATGAAAGGGTTTAAGTGAGAAAAGATGAGGTGGATTTATTATCATGAAGCGAAAAAAGTTCAGAGGAAGGAGGAGAACAAGAAGAGGAAAAAATGATTCCATCATGATGATTTTTCCATCATATTGAAAGTTGAGTTTTCTAGTTGATTATGTTGAAATGATGTCTATTTATGTTTTGTTTGTCTTCATACTACATGATGAGGATGATGAAGATACAAAGTGTATCATTATTAATAATAGTTATTGATGAGGAAGATGAAATAGAGAGGATAAGAAAGATGATGATAAATGAAGAAAATTCTGTATATGTGTGTGTGTGTGTGTGAGAGAGAGAGAGAGAGAGAGTTGGACAGAAAATTCTTTCTTGATTCAGAAGGTTTTTGCTTCTTTTATTTGGTAGAAATCTGAGACTCTGATTGTGACTCTGGCAAAGAGAAAGTGAAGAAACTTAATTGACGACTGAATAGTTAAGAAGATGATGATGAAAATAGAAAGAGATGATGATGATGAGAAGGAGGATAAAGTCTAAAAGCTAATGGACATTCTCATGGGTGAACATTATATATTAGAGTCAACAAGTACCATGGAATGAAAAAATGTTACTCGAATTGATGATAATGATGATGAGAAAAAGGATCAGAATAAATTGTTGTTTTATAACCATGAAAGGAAAATCCAGGAGAAAAACAAAGAATCATCAGAATTAACTGATTAGGCGGAAAGATTAGCTCACAAATTCTGAGTAATTAGTTCAATATAATCACGAACTCATCTTAATGATACACAAATAATGAGGAAATAGATAAATAGTAAAGGTAGGAAGGAAAATTCAATTCCAGAGAAAGAAAGAAAGAGAAATCTGAAATTGTATTTGAAGAAAAGAATTTGAAATCAATTTTCATGCTCGAAATTATTTTATATCTATTTCGATGAAATTTATAAATCTTAATTTGTTTCATCATGTTAGAATCTTGGAATTATTTTCATGAATATTCAATGTCAGAATCTAATATAACTTTGTTACCATGAGAATTTTTTTTTCGGAAAAAAATGAAACTAATATTTATATTAGATATATAAATATTTAGATGGTAATAAATTCATGAAGATTAATTACTTTGATTACCTGATTAATTGTGATTCGAGGTTTTAATCCGTTTACATTTCGAGTTTGATTTAGTTTCTGTTTTATAAGATAATGGCAGGTTACATTTCTAGGATAGAATCCAGGATAATTGGGTGATAGAAGGCGACATTTATTATTATTATTATTATTGGAATCTAGACAATCATCAAAAATTTGGTTACATGGTGATGATATTATTCCAGGTAATTTAATTCTGGATTCTGTGGGTGGTGAACCTTCAAAGGCGAATGACAATAATGATAATAGTTAAGAGACAGAAAAAAACAATAAGATGATAATGATGATTAAGGTGGTACAATACAATTACAATTGCAGTTACATCATCAATACTATTGTAATATAACATTTAATGGTTATGATGATGATCATCATCATCAAGGTGATTCTTATTATTGTATTTCTCAGACTCAGATTCCCACCTCCCGTTGTCATGAAATATGTTGCATGTTTGGTTGGTGTTGAGGCGTAAAGAAAGATGAGTAATAAACTGAATTAATATTTATTAATAAGTTTAACTGAACATTGAAGTGGATTAGTGATTAGCGATTTGATCAATGACAGAATTGAGAGAATTTCTTTTTCTTTCAGAGAACTGGGAATGAAAGATACATAAATAATATAAAGAAGAGAGCGAAAAAAAGTTCGAAAGTAGGATGAGGATAAGGTGATGGTAGAAGATAAATTTTTTATCTTTTCTTTTTCTCTTCTATTCTCTTTTTTTTATCTTCCTCACGTGTTTCTCTTATAATTTATCAGGTGATTTTTTTGCTCTTCTTTTGCTTATTTTTTATCTGTAAAAATTTCGAGGGATATAAGATTATCTGGGGTGGAAGATGAGGAAAAAAGGAGGAGATTCTGAATGATGATAAACAAAATGTCATCATCATCATCATCATGAGAGATTGAACTTTTTGCTTATCTTCCCTGTTTAATGTGCTCTCCAAATCAACAATACTTAAAGTTAATGGTGTAAACATCTTGGATTATAATTCATTATCTTTCAGAATTTTTTTCTTCCTCTTCTTTTTAAGCTTCATTCAATTTTATTCTACTGAAAATATTTACCTTTTGTCTAATCATTCGATTCTTTGAGTGACCAATGGTCAAAATCAATAGTTGAATGAAGAAAAAGATAAATAGAAGATGAAAAGAAAGAAAGAAAGAAAGAAAAAGAGAAAGTGAAATATCCTCCTGGAAGAGATTGTATTTGATTAACTGTTTAGACATGAAACTGAATCAACAGAGAATCAACTAAAAGGATAATCAGATGTTGGGTTAATTTGTAATCAAATCATTTGCTTATTATTATTATTTGTAGGTGAGATTTTCATCTGATTGAAATAATCAGGAAATAGCTTCAGTGTTATCAAATAATATTCCCTCCCTGTTATTGTATGTGTTGTTGTTGTTTGCAGTTTCGTCATCCAGAAAACTTGAACCTTATTGACTCATGATGATTATCATGATGAGATCATGATGATAAAAGAGGGGGAAAAGTGTTAATGCCTTGGGTGATAAAGATGATAAACTATTCATTCTGGTGATTATATTTTTTTTCTTCTCTCTCTCTCTCTCTCTCTCTCTCTCTGTGTCAACCCACCGGTGGGTTGACAAAATAATCATGATGAAAAAGTAGTAACATGAGGTAATTTCAGTTGTGTTCTTGAATAAAATGATAACTAATTTGCTAATTTTAAAAGTGATTTATTTTATCGAATTTAATTCTCTTAAGATCAAATCAGATCATATTCTAAATCATAGAAAAAAAGTTTTTCATTAAAAAACTTGTAATATAATAATAATAATAATAATAAACTTCGGAACAATAAACAGAATCAATGGTAATATGATTATAAAATCAATCTGATTAAGAAAGAAAAATAATAATCTTTCAATTAGATTTCCATTAAGTGGTAAATTTATTTTTAGAACTTTTTTTCTTGCCTCCAACAGATTCGATAAAGTAAAAGTATTAATATGTTAGAGAAGGAGAAAAAAGTTTCAAAAAGTTGAGAGAATTGTGTTTCCGGGTTCTCTTATTTTTGTAATACAATATGTAAATATAACGGATTACAAATGATTCTGATTGTGATTCTAGAGACATAATCATTTTACCTCTTGAATGAATTCACATCATTATGATTTTCGGTGTTACCATGCATATGAAACTTTTGTCGTTCCTCATCTTCATTAATATAACTTTATATATCTTCCATCATCTTCATCATTACATCAACAGCAAATTAGGAGAAAGAGAGAGAGAGAGAGAGAAATATATTCTACACAATATCAATTCTACATCTTTCTCATCATGTCTTTCTCAGCATTCTCACTCTTTCTTCCCATGATTCAGAAATTTACTCTTTCCCTTTTTTTCTCATTCTCTTTCTATCTTTATATTCTCATCAACTGAAACATTTCCCTTGGATGATATCAACTCTCCCTCTCTCTCTCTATTTCTCAAGCATCATCATCCTTTTTCAACCTAATTGCCAACATCTTTTCACAATCAATTGCATATAAAAAGTGATCTTCTCATCCATAAGACCCTGTATCTTTCATACATCTAATTTAACCTGACATTTAATGTTACCACTCACGCGCTTAAAATACAAACATACACACAACAGCAATATGCTTGAAGCACATGAGAGTAATCAACCAACAGAAATCAATTGTTACTCTTCAAATACACTGGCAACAGTTCAATATGCATACAATTACAATTATATTATTATTCCTCTTACAATAATAATAATCAACATAATGATGATAATAATTATCTTCATCATTATCATCAGCAGTTGCATCTTAATCTCTGAAAATATGCAATTTTCCCATTTCAACTATTTAATTCCCAAGCATGTATATCCAATCAGTCCCTTATAAAGAGTAGTTGCCATATAAAAGGGCAACGAAATGTACTTTCAATTGCAATTACAAACTTTTTAGTATCAACCAATTAATTTGAATTTGTATTCACCATAAGTATCAGTCAAAGAATCACATTTTCAATATTACTGAATAAAATAACAGGGATTTTTCCCGCTTCTCGTTAAGATGGGAAGTATTTTCAATAATGATTTGTAACATATCGTATTAATTTGGGCTGAGCTAAACTGAAATTTCAGTTTGACTGAACTGATGTGTATAAAAGTTCATGTTGTTCCAGAGACTCTCTTGTTGCTATTGTTGTTACATGTGAACTTTTCATTTGAATGTAAATAATGATGAAGTTTTTATCCCTGCCAACATGGTGATGAACTACATGGTAATACTCATAATCAACATGAGCATGAAAGTGCTGTGATAAAAATGATCATCTATCAACATGATTACATGATAATTATCACAAATATTATTAATATTACATGGGTATTACCTTTTGCAAGTTATTAATAATACAAGTCAAGATAATCAGTATATTAGTCACACAGATTATTTTGACATCATGTAATATCATAGGGATGTATTTGGTGACCTTTTTTTTAACTAGTTGGATTTAACCTAGATAATGGTTATAATCGATGGTCATCACTCCTCTTTGTACTGGTCAAGAGTATTAATCAAGTAATCAAGGAACAAAAAATGGATCAGATTCAATTTGATAGTAACAAAAATCTCATTAACAGTTTTATCAATAATCATTATTTATTGTGAGTGATTAACATTTGATGATGATGATGATGATGGTCAATATCATTCGGATGAATTGAAAAAATAATCTCATTAAAATGAATACAAAGCTGACCAGTCTTCTGATTGGATAATTGATTCATTCATACGAAAGAGAGAGAGAGAGAGAGAGAGAGAGAGAGAGAGAGAGAGAGAGAGAGACATTGTGATGACCATACTGATTACAATCAATTGATTTCAAGGGTAATTGTTTGTAACTTGTTTTCTAATCTACAATTGATGTCAATTTAATTTCCTCTTTGTATTGTTACCAGAAAGTTACTTCAAATCAATGATACAAGTGATTTAATTGGTATTAACAATCAACTCGAAAATTTGGATCGTGATAATCATCATATTGATCATGACATTTGATCAATTACAATTAGCAGGATAAATACAAAGTGTAAAAGTTTAATTTCAATTGCAATCACAAGTCTGTCAATTGTTAAAGTAAATAATATATTCAGATTGGAAAATTTAAATTCAACCAATCAGATTGATTATTTTTCTCCATCATCATCACCATACTGAGTTTCACTAAAACTCTATTGAATTTAAGGTGAAGCTACAGAATTGGATTTCTATTTTGAAAAGTTCATTCAACATAAAGGTATTGATATAATAATGATACGAGATTGAATTACAATTTAGGATAAAAATCATTAGCTGATTGAGAACACGAATATTGTATGATAATGAACATCCAGAACCTTTCACTTTGATATGAATCGGCTAAAAGTATTAAGTATCCACTGGCCATTGGTCAATCATAATATGATATCATTTCCATGATGATGATGGTGGATAAAGTTGCATTAAACAGCATATTCCATTTACATTTAACAAACTGTAATCCATTGGAAAACTATTATTTCAACTTTTAGATATCTCTTTTTAACTTGGAATCCTCCCTGATGCTATGAGTCTGAATTTGGAATCTATTATTATCTCTAACTTGAATTACACTTTTGGAGCTTTTTCTCCCTCCCAGTCTTTTTTTCAAGGTTATCCAAGCTTGAACAACTTTTTTGCTTCTTCTCTTCGTTCTCAAAAAATCTTACAATCTTATGGACTTGAAGGTTTAAAATTTAATATCATGTTACCTTGGGGAGTTGATTGGACAGGGAAAAGGTTGGTCGTTTTTTTCCTGTAGGGTGGAAGTGGGAAAATGATCCTTTAGTTAAGCTCCATCAAAAGGACTTGGACAATGGAAAGGAAAATGATTCAAAGTTTCATCTCAAAGAGAAGACGAGAAAAAAATCACAATTTGAAGCTTTGATGGACAAATACAAACATTGGCTACTTTCGGTCAGTATTTTGGACCAAAATTACTATAATGATGATATGATTTCATGATGATAATCATTTCAAGTTGAAGATAAAATTCATTGTTTAGAAAAAAAACTATTCAACGACAATCAAGTGAGAGACAAAAGAGATGAGAATTGTAATCTAGAGAAAGAGAGAGAGAGAGAGAGAGAGAGAGAGAGAGAGAGAGAGAGAGTTATACAGAAAAAATCATCATCATTATCATGAATGTGTCATCATGGATAAAGATTAAAAGTAAACTACTAAGAAGATGAAAAATGAACGCACCAGTGAATTTAACTAAAGTATCATGAACTTTTCTTTCTTTTTCTCTGTTCATTTTCTACCATGAAGTTGTTATGTCTTTTAGTATAAAAAATGTTTCGAAATTATTAGGGAAGAAAATAATTTGTTAGAGAATTGGAAGAGGCGGAAGAAAAGATGAGAGATAAATTTTCCAGACCAGAACTAGAGAAAGATTCAACTACTAGCCAGAACTTTTTTTCCTCTCATCATCATCATCATCATCATACATGTATGATTTAGTTTCAACTCCATTGTTCAAGTTCAAACTCCTTGAAACTCTGAGATTCAAGAATGAGGCAAAAAAAAGAGTTCAAACTCATTGGTTTCCAAAAAATTGAGGATGAAAAATTTTCCAATTTAACTGATATTTTCTAGTGAAAATTTACAGACAATTAGGTGTTCGTTTCATAAAGGTGAAGAGACTTAATCATCGCAATTAGCATCAATTATCTCGTTAATTGTAGCATGATGATGTACAGAAAATGTTCAAAACTGACACAGAAACACATACATGTAGACATGCATACAAATAACTTAACATTCTGAAAAATGTTTACTCATTAGTTAATTAAATCCATCGGTTGCATGTGTAGCAAATTCAATCCCAAAAGTAATTCATCCTCATCTTTTATCAGAGGAGAAAAAAACTTTTTTCCCTTTTACTAATCTAACTCACTTCTTGATTAACCATGATTAATTTACTTAATCAAGCTCACACAGAGTAATTTGGGTGAATTTACACCAACAGCAATCAGGTAACCAAAATTTAACCAGAAAATTATTCATCTTCATGGATTTAAATTGCCAACAAGAAAAGCACTTACTTTGGATTTTCGTATATACCAAATTGATAAACATTAGTATCTATTAGCAGTTGATTGTTAATTCAAACTCAAGTATTGATGGTAACAGTTTTGTAATTGTATTATTAAGTTGATTGTTGTAATTTGTTTCTTTAATTGTTGTTTACTTACCTGGAGTGTTTGATGAACGTGATTTATTATTTTCTCTTGTGATTATTGCTGAGGTTGGGTTGATGGTTGTGGAGGTGAAAAAGTTGACTGGTAAAAATCTGTACGTCAGGTAGATATTCAATGGTAGATATTGGCTGAAAAAAGCTCTTCCCTCTTGTAATGAAATGGTCAGAGTTAAATTGTTTCCTTGGCTGTAAAAAGTTGCTCGTCGACTCTGTTGTTAATGATGATGACCAAATAATGACCAAAAAGTGATAATGTCCAACCGATGAAAGTGAAATTCAATGGCAAAGTGACGATCAGAGCAATGGTCAAAGTTTTCAATGAAAAAAAATATATAAACATTTTCAAATATTGAGTGAAAATGTTTTTTATTACATTTTGTGGCGTCCATTTTTGACACAGTTGTTGGGTTTGTTGGGGCGATGATGATGATGGTGACAGTAGTAGTAGTAGTGTCCAATTTTGTTGTAAAGTCCATTTAGTTTTTATTTATATTTATTTTTATTTTGGGTGAAAAACAGTGACCAAGAAAAAAATAAATGTCCAATGGTGAAAATTGTATTGATGGTGATGATGGTGATTCCCAGTGGTCAATATGAAAACGATAAATTATTATATCATGTTGAATGGTGAAGGAGGAGAAGATGGATGATAAAAGGAAGAGAAAGAAGATAAATTTTAGTATTAATAGTAGCAATAGCAGTGTGGTATTGTATCAAATGATTAGGAGTAACATCATCATCACCAACACAGAAGCAACAACAACAACAACAATAATAATAATAACTACATCTCAATCTAATATAATATCGTAGCTCTGTAAGGCAAGGATCTTGTAACAATTTTCATGGGATAAACTTAGAGTTCTGGGTAGGAAAAAAACTAAGGTAAAAGATAAATCTTCCAATGAGAATGGTTATCATCTTCATCATTAGAAAATGTGTATTCTCATATAAATGTTCATCATCTAGAAACATTTATCGAGCTTGCTGTTCATGTTCATCCTTTCATGTTATCATCTAATGTTGTATTATTTTCTGTAACAATCTCGAATTAAGATAATATAATATTTTTCTCTCACTTACTTATATTCTCTCTGTTCTAACTTTTCTCCTGTAATATTAGATTCTTTCTCACCATTATCTGTCCATCTCTCCATGAGTACTGAAAGTAAAAATGGATTGAGAGTGCTAATCAATCCTCTCTCCCTTCATCTCTCCTGTTCATCATTCTTGTCATTCACTTATTACTACAATCAAGATGATAATCTGATAGGAAATTTTTTTTCTTCTTTTTCTCTATTCCATTGATAATCTTCCTGTTTCCTGGCTCCATAGATAATTAACCATTCCATTCATAATCATCATTGTTGCCTGATTGTTGGAAAGATTAAAATGCTTATTAATTAATTGCTTTCAATTGTAGTTCCATTTAGCTTAATTATTTGATTGTTCGCCAACATTTTTCATACGTTTTTAATTGTCACAATTCTGTAATTGCAGTTATCTAATTGGCTATGATTAAGATTTAATTAGCTGTTTAAAAATTAATATTATCTTTTTTCTGTCAAGACAATTAATTATTCAAATAAAATGAAATAATAACTTTGCGTTGGTTATTATCAAATACTTACATATAACCAAGATAATGAATAAACGATTAACTTTAATCCTTTTTTTTTTATTTCAAGCTCTTATGTAAACCAGATTAATTATCAATTTTATTAGTAAATCCACAAATGATTAATTATCAGAATCATTAAAAGGTATTCAAATGGCAAAAGATAAAACAAGTGATAGAGAGTAAGAATTTAATTTTATGCTAATCACTAGAAACTGACCAGCATGAATATAATTTGATTGAGTTATCAGAATTCAACGTATGAGGAATTATTATTATGAGATATTGAGTATTATTAAGTTTGCTAATCACGAGTATAACTATTAATAATTACCAAAAGCTATCGAAAAATCTAACAGTCAATACATTAATAGATTCTTATTGTTTATTTAATGATAATAATTTTGCTTATTATCTCAATCACAATCGTAAACTATCAGAGCTTTTATAAAATATAATAATACGAAATAATTAGAGAATGAGGGTTAATATTTTCATTCTGTAATCAATCAAGTCTCTAATCTCTCTCTGCCTTTCTCTATCATTTATGTAATATTATGGATATTGTTACTTTTACTTTAGTTTATCATCATTATTAATGTTTGACAGACTTTCGATTCCAATGAATTCAACAGATTCATGGTGATGATAATGAACACATGATAACAGATGATGAGAATCATATTCTGATATCATAAGGATAACAAGATGTAATATCAAAGAAAAGAAGAAGAGAAAAGAAAAGCAAAAAAGCAAAGAGTTGTCATAATCTTCATTTATCACTAATATCACATGGAAATTAATCAAGAGCTTTAGATTATCATGATAATAAACATGATGATGACCAGTCGATGGGTAAAAAAAAAGAAAAGTGAACAAAAGAAAATTTCAAGCAAGTTCATGATGAAGATTCAATAACAAATGATAAGAAGATTTTAGATTATATTATTTATCATCAAACAACCTCAAGAATTTCAAGTTATCATATTTATTTCATGTTTCATTTATCTCTTGTCTTTTTCTTTGCTTAGTATTTATAAGTTATGGTCACTTGAAGATGAAGATGATGATGATGATAAAGATAAGAGTTGGATTGGTCACTTTTCTTTTACACAATCGAAGAGAAATTGTCATACAGCTTATGATGAATGTTACTTATATTCCTTAATGTTTAGAATCTGTGTCGATATCAATTCATATCTATGGAAGTTCTGAGATATTGAGTTTGTGTGTCTCTTCATTCAGTTGAAAATTGTCAAACTCTAAGCTCAAGTTCAAATTGAATAGAAACATAAATAAACAGAAAGTTCGTTGATAAAAAAGAGTGCTGGAGAAATACAATGCCTGTGGTATTTTCAGAGATGATATTTTCCTAGCATGAATGATAATGGGCATTATGGTTGCTGATACTAACACGATTAAACAACGGACCCTCTTAACCGATTACAGAATCAGAGATATTGGTGGTGTCTATGAGTCTACTATGGACCAGACCGAGGACATTTCCCGAAGGCAGGAGGCAATGCATCTGCGAACTTTTGAATTTTTGAACTAAATTCGTGAGGATAAGTAGTATGAAAACCTCCGCTTCTGAGCCAGAAGCGGAAACGGAAATGGGGTGGGGGCCAGAGAACGTTCTAGAAAGTTAAATGAACTGTCTGGGATGCCGTCAATAGTGTCCATGAAACCATCATTCGATGTTAGGACTAATGATCTGTGTAGGATGACGTGAGCAGTACCGTTGGAAAATGATGCAATAAAAATAGGTATGAAAAACACAGTTTTTGTAAGTTAATCATCAGTATGAAAATGTGGACAGATCAAGTTGTGTTACATTAAGGTGCAAGTGGCCTAAAAGTTAATCTAATAATTGATATTGTAAAAAATAAAAATTTGACAGTAAAGATAACCAAAAACCAGCTGGGTATGATGAAATCGATGTACCAAATTGGACTGTTGCAGTCTCTTTCGTTACATTCATCGTGGTCCGAACGTATCCTCTTGAATACACAAAGCTAACGTCTTACTACTACGCTATCATCCAGAATATAGTGCAAAAATTTTAAATTGAAGTTTTAATCTTAGCTTTCGGTCAAAAATGGGTGCGTGAGGGGTTTTTCTATTCATGAGGGTCACCTCATTTCAACAAAGTTCATGATTTTAACAATTCTGACAATCACAATAATTTAAATTAACCTATGTTATGTTTAAAAAAGCTCACCAGGACTGCTTTGAGGGTTATTGGTCATAGGCACATGGCTTGATGTATCCAGATTTTCGCTAAAAACCATACCTTGAATGTTTGAAAAATGGTTCAGCAGTATTTTTATTAAAAAATATTTTAATTAAATGATTACTAAGAATAAATAGATAAACGATTGGCAATTTGAAAAAAACATGATTCAATGATGAAAACAAAGTTGTGAAAAAAGATTACAACAGAAAAAACCACAATGAAACAAATATAGGAATGTAAACAAAACTATCATTAACGATGCATCCAAGAATAAATCCAGTATCAGGTTATTGCAAGAGCGCGTGATTCAATGAGCATTTTTTCGATTTTATGATCATTATCAGATTATTTCCCCCCTTTCAGCTTCAGGATAATTTATTTTACCCCCACTTCCGCTTCTGAGCCACTCAGAAGCGGTGGTTTTATATGTACTAGGATATTATCCCGCGGATAGACTTTACTTTTTACTCATTTTCAATTATTACAGGCCATCTATCTGGTTAGAACTTTATCGAAGCGATTTTACGGATGATTACATTAGTTAATTACTTCCATTTCGTTAATTGTTTTACATTATTTCATTGCTTCATTATGGCTTCAATTGCTACACAGACTCATGTCACGATAAATGAACTTCTCAGGTAAGTGTACATTAAGGTTAACTACGATATTCTAATTGTATCTTTCATTTCAGGGAATTGAATATGGCAGTTCCTCTCTTTGCAAAGATTGGCATTATTTTCAAAGTTATGGAATCTTATCCAACATTTGATGGTTCGATTTGACAGAATTTTGCTTAAGCAAAATATTATGCTACAAATGAAAAGACTCATTGATGCTAGTATCACCAAGATGATTAGTTTTCGCTCTGAATTGAATGAGTTATTTGATCGATTTGATCAAATAACTGCTCAATTTGATGAGCTCAAGGAGAAAAATCAAAATCTCGAAGATGAGAACAAAACGTTAAAAGCGTTTCTTAAAATTCAAGAAGGCCCAAGGCAAGAAGGAGGGTGAGAAAGAGGTTAAATTTATCGATTGGACTCTCAAAAGACTAAACTGTACCTTTGGAATTAAAAGGGAAGAGTTCCCAGCCTCTTCAAGATTCCTTTAATACTTAATCACTGTAGAAAAATTCATGGTAAAATTTCATAGTTAAAATCAATTAAAACAGTTCATTTTAACACAAGGTTTTAGATTTATCCTTTTTTCAAATCTCGCGCCTAAAAAATTCATCAAAAAAAATCACCTCTTAAACTTTGTCCCAGAGTGTTTGTTCCAGAGCGGAAAGTTTGTCTCAGAGCGGACGGTTTTCCCAGAACAGGTCTTTATTTAATTACTAATGTGAAATTTTCTGGCAATTGAATTTAAAAGAAACGGTTTTCTACTTTAAGCTATTTACACCATAATAACTTAAAGTTTTTGAGTATCTTCCATGAAATAAATTGGACTGAATTGAATTTCTGTGAGTTCATAAAAGATCCAATAGTTATGATGAAAGGGAAAAATAATTTTCTATTTCACGGGTATATGAAAGTTCAGAACTAATTTAGATAAACTGCTATAAGTATGATGAAAGAGGCTTTTACTAGAAGTATGTAATTTATCGCAATTTTCAGAATTCATGTTAAATTCATGCTTCGCCATGAGGTCAACAATAGATGATCAACATGCTGATCATTCAATCTTCCTATGAATGAGAAAGACAAAATAAACATGGAAATCACAGTCTTGTGTTAATGGTAATGTCAAAAATGAAAAGAAAAGAAAAGGTTCGAAAGTGTGAATAGTTCACAAAGAGCAAACAAGATCTTTGACAAAAAACTCAATGAAAAGTTTTCTTTGGAATAATTTTCAACTTGTATGAATATAAATCTTCATAAAATAATATCATCATTCTCATTTGATGAATTCAGGTGAACCTTGACCAAAAGCTGGACAGTGAATATTGTGTTCTTTTACAGCATTTTTCAGTGACTTTCGCCGAGTTCCCAACTAATTAGCCGAGTTCTCATTTGGTTTAGTCAATCCGATAGATGGCAGAGTTTTTCATGATGAGTTTTCATTGAGTTTCGTAAGTTCCCAATTCATTTGGTCAAGTTCCCGATGAGTTTAGTCAATTAGCTTTTCAATTAACAAGACAATTAAAGAATCACAACAAGTTTACTTTTCTATGAGTGTAGTTAGTGATATATTTTGAGAAAATGTCCAACACATCGGAAAGAGGACCTTACCAAAAAATTAGTTCAGAAATCAGATCAAAAATTATTCAGGCTCTTTCTAAAGGTGTACAAAAAGAAGAGATAATTAGATTATTTGGTGTAAAAAGAACCACAATTAACTCAATTCATCGTGTTTGCACCACTGAAGGAAGAACAGATAAAAAAATTAACAAAGGAAAACAACCAATTCTTAGTGATGATGATCGAAAAAAAATTCGAAGCTAGATCGACGAAAATATCAGTTTAACTCTGAAACAAATTCGGGAAAAAATTTTAGCTGAATTAGGAAAAAGTGTTAGTTTATCGACTATTGATCGTGCTATTCATGGATTTTTTTATTCTCTGAAAAGAGTATCACTAATACCTGAGAGAAGGAACGATGAGAGGACAATCCAACTTAGATACGATTACGGACATAAATTCGTATCGATGTTACCTTACAGAGAGAAAATATTCTTTGTTGATGAATTCGGAATTCAGGTAAACTCTCGAGCTAATTATGGACGTTCAGGTGTCGGTTTTCGAGCAAATAAAAAAGTAAAAACCGTGAGAGGAAAAAATTACAGTGTATGTGCTGCAATGAGTAGTGAATGTTTATTTTTTTTCGAGGTAAAAAATTCTCCTTATAATAGTGAACATTTTCACATATTCATTGGTCAATTATTCGAGCACTTTAGATTAGCTAACATTAAAATGCTTTCGTTGTTATGGATAATGTCAATTTCCATAAAACTGAAGAAGTTAAGGAATTATTCAGAAGCCATGATCATGAGCAAGTTTTTCTTCCTCCTTATTCTCCCATGTTAAACCCAATCGAAAATCTATTTTCTCAGTGGAAAAATGCTATTAAACGAGCTGAATGTCGAGATGAAGATGAACTTTATTTAAAATTGACCAATGCTCTTCAATAATTACCAAAGAAAATTGTACTAATTATTTCAAGAATATGGAAAAATATATTCAATCATGTTTGCGAAAAGAAATAATTGAAAACTAAACAATTAAATCGTAATTTGAATCCATTTCTTTAATTGTCTTGTTAATTGAAAAGCTAATTGACTAAACTCATCGGGAACTTGACCAAATGAATTGGGAACTTACGAAACTCAATGAAAACTCATCATGAAAAACTCTGCCATCTATCGGATTGACTAAACCAAATGAGAACTCGGCTAATTAGTTGGGAACTCGGCGAAAGTCACTGAGAAATGCTGTATGTCATTCTAAACAAGCAAAATGAAGATGAATTCTTATCCAGTCTCCGTCGATGGGCTTGGTAGCAATCAAAAGATGGAGCAATCAAACACCAAACTGACCAGAACCTGTTGGATACTAAAGTTATTTATATTCATCATTGAGACTTTGATGATAATCAAAACTGTCAGATTCAGCGAGAGAATCAGAAATCTTTTATATTTATATTAATGACGATATATAAATGGTGACATTGATTCTACTACGGTTTCCAGTTTTTCCAATGGTGTAAATTGAGGAAGAAGGGAAAATTTTCAATTCAAAAAGTTGAATTGATTAGCATAAAACAATTTGTTATTTCATTTAAAACTTTTATCGTTCCCTCCCCTAAATATATATGATATTTTTCCGCTTCAAAATTCTGGTTCATTTACACATTCACTGTTTATTCAGTGATTCGGTGAAAAGTTTAGGTTTCAGTTACAAGATCATGATGATGAAGGATGAAGGATGATGAAGGAAAAATAACATTTTCCTCTGTTTGCTTTTGCTAAAATCAATGTTGTTTTTAGGCGGTCGAACTTTTCTCCACTGAAACTCAACATTTAATCATGAAAGTCAAAGATATTCAATAAAATATATCTCAAGAATCAGTTTCATGATTCACGATTTTTGCATCATCTTTTATCCTTCCTTTTTGGATACTTTGTTTTTCCTAATACCTTAAGCCTAACAAAAGCTTTAAACTAGAGTGTAAACTTTTGCAAACAAATTCTAACGGTAACAGTATCATAGTTGCTAATATCAATTGGAGGTGAGAAGACAAAGGAGGATAGAAAGAGAGAGAGAAAGATGATGATGGAAAGAATAAAATAATGTTTGATCTTTCAAGATGATGGTTATCATCATGAAAATGTGAAGAAATCCTGAGTGAAAAAAAGTAATGGATGAAGATCGAACAACGATAAACCATCAATATTATTATTGGAACTTTTTTTTCTCCACTTCGAAAATACTCTTGACACTGCTAACTTTTTCTTAGCATTCTCTCTCTCTCTCTCTCTCTCTCTCTCTCTCTCTCTCTCTCTCTCTCTCTCTGGACTCTCCCTGGATGATGGTGATCATTTCTTAACAGTAACATCTTGAACCTTATCTATCATCACCTTCACTCAACTCTCATCTCATCTTCAGAACTTTTTTCTCCTTCTACAACTCACTCTCTTTCTCTCTTTCAATTCCGTGACAAATTAACCCCAACAATCACCATTAACCATTTTGATTGAACACAGAATCAATAATAACAGAATCTTGCAGAATACAACATTCCTATTATTTTATTACTCTTCCACCATCATCACCTCCTCCAATATCCAACCTTTATCATCATCATCATCACCAGAAATAACAACAATAACAAATAACCGGTCAACAGCAAGAAACAAAAAAAGTGTAAAAGTTTTACTTGTTTCCACAGACAGATAGTTAACTCTAGTTGATTAGTTACCATTTGATTAACATGTTTTAATTGATGTTACCATCTCACAAAATGATCATGATAACAATCAATAACAACAATCAACTCTATCGCCTCATAAGTAAATGTACCTTAGCCTTTGTTTAATCAACCAAGATTTCCTGAATTTCCTTAGTCTTCATGATAATGAACTTTTTTCTTTCCCCAAAGTCTCAACTCTTCAATAGCAATATACCAACTACTGTAAAAGTGTAATACATTTACTATCAGTATACTACTTTTCCTGTATAACTTTTTTTTCCTTCTTTTATTCCAATATAATATTATAACCTCTGAATATACTTGAGGCAACATGATAAGAATCCATTTCATGAACAATTAATGATCGACTAGAAACATTCAATCAATTCCTGTTAAAGTCAATTCTCAACGTTTAACATAATATAATGTATAATATAATAGCAACATGAGATAAGCATGAATAATCAAAGAAATGAAACTTGTTGATGATTTCGAGTTGATATTTATCAAGTAAATCAATTAGAAGCAAAATATTTTTTCTTAGAATCCAAATTTAATTCTTCAATATTAAAAGTTGTTCATTTCATGATATATAAATATTAGATTGAATTTTTTTTTTCGTTCTTAAGGCTTACAAATTGAATCATCAGAATTTGATTCAATTTTCATTCCTTGTGGCTTTTTATATTTATCACTAACCAACGATTTCCGCATACTTAGGGTATTGATAATTTTGTTCATTCAAAAGTCATTCACGATAATTCAATTGAAATAGAAAAGTGATTCTGGTGGTTTTGAAAGAGAACAAGCTTAGAATTTAAAAAGATGGTTCAAATTAAAACTAATCAGATGAGGATGACGATGAAGATGATAAAATTCAACTACTCTTTTCACCTTTATGTTGGAGGACTTTATTGGGAGTGGAAATATAAGTGAAATTAAAATTCCATCAGAGTAGAAACCATCAAGTGTCAACCGATTATTGAATTAATCAATCCAATCAACCTCATGAAATACTAACACTAGACAAAGACAATTCAACTCATGGTGTACACATACGCATAAATATATATAGAGAGAAATATATCATACCCTCGATGGGATTGAAATCAATTCATCATGAAATCTTCATCAAAACTCAACTACAATTGAGACTCATTGAAATCAAATAGAAAAGGGAAAAAAGGTTTACTCTAATAATGAAACAAAAAGAAGAGGGAGAAAAATATGATTACTTAAGGTCGTTAATTGTGATAGATTGAATTTCATTCAAAGTTATAATGAAAATTACATAATAATTATCCCTGATGATTAGTTAATGATATTCATGATGATGAAATAGCTCGATGAATAAAAGAGAAAGTTCTGTTCATCAAGAAGAAGAAAAAAATTTTTTTTCTCTTTTCCAACCAAGAATAACCTCTAATTGTTAAATAATAATGATAAATGAAAGTTAAATTGTTGGAATTACGTTGATGATGATAGAGCATCAATTACTAAATCATATATCAGATTATTATCAAATTATGATATCAATATATATACTAAGAGATAGGAAGTAATGAGAAGGAGGAATAGAAGGAGGTTGAATGGGGGATATGGAACTTTTTTCCTGCTCCCTCAGAACAACATGAGTTTCAACGATAAAACTGATTCAATAGATTTAGTAGCAAGAAAAATCAATGACTAGGGTATTAGACTGGGAGTGATACTTATTACATTAACACACCGAAGGGTGCAAATTACATTGCGCCGGTTGTAAGAGTGGGAAAGAGTTTCAACTCGAGGCAAGAACAAGACTAATTTATTAAATTGAATATCTTCTGGTAACAGATTTATTCAGAAACACCGAACCCACTTCCATCCTCATTTCCCTCTTCAATATTGATATTGTTCAGAGTCATTCATTTGCTATCATACCTATTGTATTCATTGGATAATAATAATAATTTTTTTTCCTCCTCAGTTCATCATGATAGTTGTTGGTGATAATAGTTCAATTTGAAAGAAAGAGTAAGAAAAAAACTAATAATAAAACTTCACAGATAAGAATTGGAATTCAATCTGTTGAAAAATCTGAACTTTTCTTCTTTGAAGTTTTTCATTAATCAATAAGTTTTACGATTGATGAACTTTATCCTCTTTTCTTTTCTAAATTATCATTAGTCAGTGAGGTAGGAAAACAATGAGTCGAAAATATTCATGTTAATATCAAGAGTATTTCTAAAAGTTGATGGGACTGATGAATAAACACCTTGGCTTCCATTTCATGGTAATTTTTTTCTTTTTATTTTCCATTTTAAATTCTAAAAATTCGTGTAATTCATTTTCATTGCTTCCAAATGGACAGTTAGTTGGAGAAAGAATTCAAGGTTCATGGCAGAAATTTCAGAAGAAAATGTAACCACCACCCATCATCTTCACCTCGCTATCATTTTCTCTCTCTCTCTCTCTCTCTCTCTTTCTGTATTTCTTCTTCCTGTTTATCATCCCTTTACATCTTCTTCCTACTCTTTTTCTCTATGATAACATTCATGGTATGAATTCAAAAGACTGAATCAATTGTTCATTTGTTTCGCTTTTTGTTTCCACACAATGAATTCTGTAATTTCCTTTTATCTTCATCCTTTCATGTTGAAAAGCAACAACAAACTAAATCCATAGTCCGTTTCAGTGGAAAAAAGCATTAAGGTCATAAAATAATTTCTGATTACTGAATTAGTTGATTATTGTCCAATAGTTGCAATAGATTAGTAATCAGATTGATACATAATAAATAAATTATTTATCTCTTAGTCTCTAAATCACCAATACGATATAAGATTGACAGTTTCTTTCAAATTGGATTAGCAAATGTTGATTAATCAATCTCAAGACATGATATACCTTCAACCCTTTTTTCGGTAAACGGACAAGGATTAACTGTAAATATTTTCTGTGGATAAAGTTTGACAACTGAGTGGATTGTAATAATCTCACACACAGTGA
Organism: Panonychus citri; assembly: GCF_014898815.1. Lineage (NCBI taxonomy): Eukaryota > Metazoa > Arthropoda > Arachnida > Trombidiformes > Tetranychidae > Panonychus > Panonychus citri. Next base: position 1,086,774 of record NW_026515543.1, on the reverse strand, counting down.
TAACCTTATGGGTGGAAAATCTTTCGAAATGAACTGAATAAACTAATAAGCTGTTATGGTGAGAGAAATCAAATGGACATAAGAGACTATGGTGAAGATGAAGCAACAGATATTAGAAAAGAGAGAAAAAAATTGTTCTATTTTACTTTGAACTTCTTTTGTAATGAATGTTGAACATGACAATGAAAAGAATCGAAAGTAAATGATAGTAGTTGCATTTTTCTCTCTCCATTTTTGCAAGTTGGTGAGAATGAGACTCTGATACAATGATTGTCCATTTGGAAGAAATGTGAATGGATTATATAAAAATGAAACATTCCTCTTGGAGTTCTCTAAGTCTATCACTCGATAATTGATGATGATGCTGAAGGGAAAGTCTCACAACTTTATCATGATAATACTTTTGTTTCAATTTCAAGAATTCCGATGTGAATAGATAGCAAAGTGTTTGAGATATTTTGAGGGAGAAAAATTTTTCATTAATGAAAAAATGTGTTGAAAGTATTCGCTTGCAAATATTTTCACATTTGTCTCTTTCATTGACAAATTGTTACAGAACTGGGAAGTCAGAGTATTATTGATATCGATAGAAAATTTGGTGATGATGATGAGTAAGAACAGTAGTGGGAATTCAAGGAGAGGGTGGAAAAATCTCATGAAATGTTACCATTAGTTGTCCACAAAATTTGCCAACATTTGAGTTCTCTGCAACTGAAGGTATCGCTTGTGAGGAAAATGATGAAGAAGAAGAAGATGATGATGATGATGGTTGTGATGATGAAGCTTCAGAAAGTGGGGAAGATGAAGATGATGATACATTGGCAGGTTTCTTGATCTGTTTCTCATGAATTCTTACATAACCATATTCGCAGACTGGAAACTCCCTGTAAGTTGAAAAGAGAAGATTGAAAATAAACTGTGATTAGAGACTTTTTCTTTTACCTTTACAAAAGAATTGAAAAATTCTGTATTTATATAATTCTGAATGAAAATTCAGTCTCAATAATGGATAATAAAAGTATATATTTATTCAGATACATGAACTCAGTGGGAATGAATTTCCTATTATACTTCATGATTATGGTTATGTGATTTTATTTATATAATCATTTTCACCATGATGATGATGCTGATAATAATAATACTAACATTATCAATGATTTCAGAACTGATTCCCGTACCTGGAAATCATAAACTATTCATGGTGATAATGAACAGAGTGTTAGATACACCAGGATAAACCGATTACCATTGAAAACCGTTGAATTATTTTCTGATTACTCTTTGAAATTGAAATAAAAAAAACTTTAATGTTTACTAATAAAATAAAGTTCACTTTTAAATATGTAATATAAGTTGAAAATTGTCATCATATCATGAAAATCAATGAGTCACCAACTAATTATCACCATGAAAATGAATAAAATTAAATAATATAATAACAGTGTTAGATAATTTGAATAATAAACTTTGTGAATTATGATTTTTTGTTTGTTCAAAACTCCCCGAGGCAATTTCATTATCATGTTACCATGATAATTATTTTAATTATTACAATGATACGTCAGAACTTTTGAAATTTCATCTTTGTCTTTCCATTTCAGTTAATCAAATGTGTACACATAATTGAAGTTGAAACAATTAGCATATTATTAAAGGTATACATTTACAGGGAGGTTAAAATTTGAACAGATAATTCATCATTTTGAATTTATGATCCTTTTTTATTGTTTTAATTTTGTTTGAATGAGATTTCATGTTGATAATAATTAGTTAAATATATTAAATTTAAGTAAATAATTGTAAAACAAAACAAGAAAACAAACAGAAAAGCTTGATTAGTCTATTGATTAGTGATTATACATGTAAGTTAATTAGTTACTTTTATAAGTTGGTTAGCTATTTAATCAACAGCATTTTACTTGCTTTATGGTAATTCAATGATTTAGATTTTGTATTTTAATCATGACCATTGGTCATCATAAGTTAAAATCAATATCGTTATGATAGTCATTTGAATTTCAAAGTTTTCTCATCATGAGGAAACAATAATAAAGCTTAGATATTTATATCTTCATCTTCTTATTCATGATGATGGTATAAAGAATTCATAGTTAGATATTATCCTTTATGCTTCTTAGTCCTTAGAATTGAGCTTATTAGAATCAGATTAGGTTCTAATACATGGTCATCATCATCATCATCATTTCTTCATCTTTTTTATCCTCCCTTTCAGAGAGAATGAGAGAGTGGAAATTGGGAGTGAAAAAGAAAAACCTTTCATTTAGCATCATTACTATTTCTCTAAAAGTCTAAAGGTTTCCAATTTTATATTTCTATTCTAAAACTATCTCTCTTCTCACGATGATGATGATGAACATACACCAGAGGGAACAAGGGAGATAAAAAGGAGAGGATTAAAAGAAGAGAGATGATGATGATGATGATTGAAGATCGAGAAGTAAAAAAACAGAATGAGATATGATGTTGGAAGATTTAATCCGATTTCAAAATTTTGAGAGGGATCAATTTGATCCTCTACACGATTATGAAGACAGATTCACTTATACACCAACACTTTCCAACTTCCAATCAACTTTAAAACTACCATTAAACCCCATCTACCGATTGGATAGTATAACTGGACCCATAAAAACTCAGAATTTCATCAAAGTTGAAGTGAATTATCATCAGAAAAAAACTCCTACTTAAGATATTGAGATTAATCCAACAATAAAGATTATATTAAATGTCATGACAATTCAAGATCTATGAATATTGATACACTATTGAATCAATACCAGAGAGAGTGTTGCAAGAGGATAAAGCTATTGTTTCATCATTGTTATGGCTCATAGCAAATGACTGTCAAGAAAAATAGCTGATTAACCTTTGACAGATGAACAATGAGCTGGCTTTGGCGCTAAAAAAGTCACCAAAAACATTTGACCCATAAAGCTGGTCCAGTATTGATATCTTAGAATAAAATTAAATCTTAACTTCAATATCAATGCCACTTCCATCCCAGAAAGTTGAAGTCCAAGAAAATTGTTTCAAGGTCATCTGAAGGTGCTATTCTGCACATTTTCAGCCCTTGGAAATGAGTTGAGAGATTCCTGTTGTCACAGTTCTTGAGATTTTACAGTTTAATTGCCATTAGTAGCTCTGAACATTCTTTTTTGTTGAATTACCTTCAGATGACCTTGAAACGCTCTCTTTAAACAATGACCTGAATGACCTTGATCTTTCAATATGAAAATTGAATATCGCTCAAACTTGTACCACTCAAGTCTCGAGTCTCTTCAACTCTTAGTTACTGAGAATATCGCAAAAATCATCGGTAAAAATAGCCGAATAGCTCTGTGTGCAAAACGGATAGTTGTTTGGATAACGATAATATCTTATGTTATAAATGTTCAAATTAAACAAACAAGTTTTAACCAATCACATTAAAGATTAAAGTAACAAGTATGTCTTACGTAGTAATTTTTTAAATAAAAGACTATAAATTAGCTGTTTTAAGCATATCAAATAAACTTCCAGACAATAAACAGCCGAGTCAAATGATGCGTGTGCGCTATTTTAAATGGGGTGGAGTGGAAGTGACATTGATATTTGAGGTATACATTTTATGCTACTATCGACTATCGGTCCTGATCGTGTCTGACCAACTACTAACAAGCCATGATAACAAATAGCTAATTTTACCTGAAGAAAATAAAACTGATATTTATTAATATCAGCTCTTTAAATTTAACTCAATACATATAATTTTAAACCAATTTATCAATCAATCACTATGATAATTTGTGTGTCTGTCATTTGATAATTTGTTTCACATTAAATATTAGAATCAAATTTATCACAAAATTTAATATAAATCACAATTGTAACAATTCAACTACCCACCCACTGAAACGGAAACCTAGAGAAATGATAAATTGAAACTTTTTTTCTAACATTAAAGGTTCGAGCGGTTTGAATGATGCTGTATTTACAAACTAATTGCAATTCTCCATGAATACATACATTATTAATAATATTGTGCGACAAATCAAACAAACGGTAAAATAAATAATGATCATAACCGTGTAAAAGATTATGACAAATAATATTAAGGAGAGAGAATGGGAAATGGATTTGGTTGAAGGAGGAAAATATGTAAAATTTAAAACCCACTGCCGAGTGTAAAGATTAAATAATAGGTATAAGTGAGGGAGGGATAGAGAAATTATCATCATCGTCATCCAAAATTTGATTGTGTTAACAATTGAATTAGAAATTGAAAAATGAAATTTAAAACCTTTATAACAGGAAACTTATGGCAGGGTGGATGGAGTAAAAAACCTCACCAAGATACAGGAAAGAGCGGAAATTATCAATTCTGTCTTTTTTTATTACTCTTTTAGCCGATTGAATTTGATGACAATAATGATAATGGTTGGTGATGATAAAAGAAAACTAAATGGAGAGAGATGATAAACAATGGATACTGGGAGGCATCGTGAAGGATAATGGTGATTTAGTAGGAGGTGGGAGTGGGTAATGTGGTGTGGGAGTTGAAATATATTATTGTTTATCCTTTTGTACTTTTTATCATATTAGCTGATTTTTTACTTCATCTCTGGTTTCTTTATGTACATGAACGTACTACTGAACTGAACTTTTTTTTAGGTTCTGTTATCTTCATTTATCTCTCTCTCTCTCTCTCTCTCTCTCTTTCAAACCTGAACAAAAGTTCAGTCTCTATATATAAATATTATCCCATGAACATCATGATGATATCCCACTGAGATTTAAAGTCAATGTTATTTATATCTATCTAATGTAATGATAGTTTTTTTATTCTAAAACTGAAAGACAGTTTGAAAATATTATTTTCTCTCTTTCGACATTTACTGTCCATGCTTTTGTCTATTTGTCTGTCTCCTTTTTTTTAGTGAAATGAATATAATGTTCACTAAGAGAGGAAGGTAATTATTTTGGAATAATTTTTAACGATTAATTAAATTTCCATGAATCAATTGATTGCTCTCGGTAATTTGGTCATTTTTGTGTAGCCATTAAAGTTTATTATCATCAAAAGTTTTCCTTAATCACATCATAAAGATTTAATAGAAGATAAATTTAAGTTTAATCTGTTGAATAAGACAATTAAATTTAATTACTAGGCCTAATTGTTGTAGAGAAAAGTGTGAAGAATAAAAAAGACAACAAAAGTTTCACCAATTAAATTTAATTGACGTAATAATAATTAACCATTTTCGTGATTAGCAAACAAAAAGCTAAAAATTTTCTCAATGAACACTGATAATAATTAGATGATTTTACTAATTAAATTAGGACAATATCAAATGCTAATATTATGATATATCAATTGTAATTGGGATGTTTTATTTATCATTATAATTAATGATCGAATGATTAAATTAAATATCATTAACTTTCTGTTTGTCAGAGAATTGATAATAATCACTGAATTACATGAATTTCTGTTGTTTATTTCATCTGAATATTACATGAGATTGAGAAAATTATCATTTTATCACCTTACTTGTTTTTCTCATGATGTTGATGTTTATTTGCTTTCTCCATGATTAGTGAAAAAATCTAACATGATAACAAGGTGAATATAATCTTAGAAGTGGGAAAAAAACAATAACAATTGATTCTGATTCATTGGATGAACAAGTTGGATAAATAATTCAAAGTTCAATTGGATTGTTTATCTACATTTAGAATCTATTTTCTTATCATGTCAATTGATTTTCCTTTTTGTCTTTTATTCTCTTTTTCCATGTAACTATTGAAGTGATTGAATAGGTTAGAGTAAGATGAGTAAGCTCAAGATTGAAAAAGTGATGAAGGAAATTTTATGAAGGAAAATTGAATTCCTTAGATTGAAAAGTTCAATTTTCATTTGCTCGAAACTCATTGCGATTCATTTGTGTATGATTCTTTCATCGCATTCTAAGTTTAATAAAGTGATTTCGTTACTCGGATGAATTTATCATGAAGAATGAAAAGATAAATGATAATAAAAGGATTGTATATTTCTCTCTCTCTCTCTCTCACTCACCTTTATCAATGAACTTTCTGTTTATTTATGTTTCTATTCAATTTGAACTTGAGCTTAGAGTTTGACAATTTTCAACTGAATGAAGAGACACACAAACTCAATATCTCAGAACTTCCATAGATATGAATTGATATCGACACAGATTCTAAACATTAAGGAATATAAGTAACATTCATCATAAGCTGTATGACAATTTCTCTTCGATTGTGTAAAAGAAAAGTGACCAATCCAACTCTTATCTTTATCATCATCATCATCTTCATCTTCAAGTGACCATAACTTATAAATACTAAGCAAAGAAAACAAGAAATAAATGAAACATGAAATAAATATGATAACTTGAAATTCTTGTAGTTGTTTGATGATAAATAATCTAAAATCTTCTTATCATTTGTTATCGAATTTTCATCATGAACTTGCTTGAAATTTTCTTTTGTTCACTTTTCTTTTTTTTTACCCATCGACTGGTCATCATCATGTTTATTATCATGATAATCTAAAGCTCTTGATTAATTTCCATGTGATATTAGTGATAAATGAAGATTATGACAACTCTTTGCTTTTTGCTTTTCTTTCTCTTCTTCTTTCTTTGACATTACATCTTGTTATCCTTATGATATCAGAATATGATTCTCATCATCTGTTATCATGTGTTCATTATCATCACCATGAATCTGTTGAATTCATTGGAATCGAAAGTCTGTCAAACATTAATAATGATGATAAACTAAAGTAAAAGTTACAATATCCATAATATTACATAAATGATAGAGAAAGAGAGCGAGAGAGAGTAGAGACTTGATTGATTACAGAATGAAAATATTAACCTCATTTTCTGATTATTTCATGATGATAAAAGCCTCGCTAGTTAATAATGATGATGATTTAGATGATAAGAGTATTATTATCCAAATCAAAGAGAAAAGGAATCCAAGAAATTTATCAAAGTGACCAATCAGTTGCTGATTGTAGCAATCATGAAGTAATGAAAATTCATAAATCCCACTGAGTTCGTATCGTGAAGGAAAAAAAGAAATCATTATTTACAAAGTGAACTTACTTCGTTACTGGAAAATAGCCAACTTGAAATGAAAGAATTGAAAGTTCAATAATATCTCCATGAGTTGACCCAAGTGCTGAAAATGTAACCTGACAGTTGAAAGCGGCAAACTTTTGAATGGGCTCTTTAAGATAAAGAGGGTACTTTGTACCAATTGTTCCGGTATAAGTACGATTACAATCAATCTCGAGGCAAAGTGAAACATTTACACAAAGGAAAAGGTAGACAGTTAAAACTTTCCATGTAAATTGTTGGTGAAACGAGGACATGGTGGTTATGTTAACGGGAAGAAAACGCTCCTTTAGTTATATAATTATTTTTTTCGCAAACACAGATAAACACTTAGAGAGAGAGAGAGAGAGAGAGAGAGAGAGAGAGAGAGAGAGAGAGAGAGAAAGTGTATGTAATAAAGTATCACTTAGAACACGAATCACATGGAGATTAAACTTGAAAAGAGAAAAGAAAAAATCAAACTGATTAATCTTTGGAATCTTTTTTTCGCTGTTTTTGTATATTGTCGATAAATCTATTGAGTTTCTTTATTTAACTATTAAGAATCACATTATGTTTAAAATGAACTTTTAATCTGTTAATAAACATGGAATTTTAAATTCGATGCTAAACTGATCTAGAGTTCGATAAAAAAAAACTTGGAATGAGTTTTTTTCTTCTTTGTGTAGAACTTATAACATTAACATTGTGATGGTAAATTTGGAAATGGTTGTTACCCTAATAGAAGGAAAGACAGAGAGAAGAGAGAGAGAGAGAGAGAGAGAGAGAGAGAGAGAGAGAGAGAGAGAGCATCACAAAGAGCGCTTGAACATATGAAAGGAGCTGTTGAGGTTAAACTCGAAAGTTCGAGCCCTCTATCGTGTTAATCGGGAAATAATGTGTGAAAAAACAAGAAAAACTGTTATCAATGAAGTAGTTGATAAATGCTTCACCAGATGGCAACACCAAGCAGAACATTTGGAACATTGGATATTATCCAAGATGCAGAGGTGAACAGGTAGGTGAGAGTGTTGGTGAACAAGCAATAAAATCCAACATGTGAGCAACAACATATTAATAAACTTGATAATATGAAATGTTTCATAATTCTAATCGAACTTGTAACTCAAAGAGAGTTCGCTAGGTGTCACCAAGATGTTTTCGAAATTTTTTCAGACAGAATCCAGAGCTTCTCAAGAGTATTCATGTGACCCATGAATTTGCCATTTATTTGTTAGCAAAATGTTGGAAACCAAGTGTTGCAAAGTGAATTACCTGTTGTACATTTTTAGCTATTAGAACAATTTAGTTTCTTTTTTTTGGTAGTTCGAAGGAATATTTTTTTCCCTTTTCAAGTTTTTTCTTTTTTATATAAAAAAAGTTCTTTTTTCTTCTCTAACTTGAATTTTATACCTTTATTTCTTTAAGAAACAGGGGAAAAAAGTGAAACTAGAATATAAGTTGATCATTTTAACTCAATTTTGGTTAAGAGAAAGAGAGAGCGAGAAAGTGAGAGAAAAGACCAAAATTCTGGAAAATTATGGGAAATCGAAATGCTACTTCATCATCAGGTGTCTCATCGTACAATAATAGTCCATCAAGGATACAACGTCCATCAAGTGCTTCCTCGTTTCGTAGTTCATCAAGATATCGTTCTGATAGAGGAAGATCATCATCCTCCCTGTCCAATGATTCATATCCACTTTCCACCTTAAATAAACTTCACAATTCTGATGATAGTTCACCTTTAATTAATAAACTTCGTGATAAAGTTGCCTCTAGAATGTTAGGATTTAAAGCTGGAAATGGAAACAGTGAAAATGAACCACCTCATTTTTCATCTCATTCACAGTCAACAAGTAATCTACTCGGTCCAGGAGGTAATACAAGTGCCAACAGTGGACGTTCAAGTGTAAGTGGCCATCGTAATAATAGTGTACAATTAAATGGTCGGCCAAATGATCAGAATTCCGTTTTTCCAAAATTAAAATCCCAATCATCACTTACTAATGATCAACTTACCGCTCACCTAACGGAAGAGGAAAGGCTTATATTACAAAAAGTTTTCCAAAAAGAGGAAGAGTTTCACCGAGAAGCTTCATCGAAAAGGTAAACATTTCATGAGTTAATTTCATTTAGTTCCATATGTTGAATAATCATCCAAGTGAAAAGTAGAGTGAGAAAGATGAAAAAAACAAAGAATTTCCTATTATCATGATTATCAAACTTTTGGAAAGAAAAATGAAAATAAACTTGAAACTTTTATCCGTCATCATCATCATGGTTGAATTATAAGTAATTTCTTAATGAACATCATTGAATATACAATACAATTAATCAATCTTTTCATTAGATGTATCATTCATTCATTTTTCAAAATTCTATCCATGTATCCCCTGGTTGATTCATGGAAACTGTTTTTTGCTTTTTTTGATAGAGAAAGAGAGAGTGAGTGAGTGAGTCAAGAAATAAAAGTTCATGATAACATTAAATCATGAGGAATCAAATTCAACATTAATAAAACTATTATTATCAATCGAACAGTTTTCTTATTATTTTTTGTTCTTTCTCTCAGTTTTTTTCTCAACTCAAACTCATGGAAAAAAAGATTGAAAGTTTATCAGTTCTTTGATTTGATTTCATTTCATTTCATTCTAATCATCATCATGAAATCATTTTATTTTCCATAAATTTTCAAGTTCTAAGCATAAAATAAATATTATTATTATTATTTTCTCGAGAAAGAGTAAGAGGGAGAGAATTCCGAATGAGAAAGAGGAAATGATAAAATATATATTGAACTGGAATCTGAGCTCATGAGGAATGAATTAAATCTGAATATGATGAAAATTTTACTTTTTCATCCATATGAACATTGACCTAAGGTAAAAAGAGAAGGAGAAAAGAAAATTTAGTTCTAACATAATCTTTTCCATGGAGAAAAATATAAAGAGTATTCACAAGTATTATTGAATTGAATAGATACACACAGTGAAGGGGGAACGAGGAGTTTATGCTGAGTGTGGAGGGTGGAAAATGTAGAGTATTATTTTTCTTGTATCTAGAATACAGGGGAGACTCTTAAGAAAATGGGGAAGGTAAAGCTAAAGATGAAGATAAAGTTGTAGATAGAATAGTAAATTTGGTGAAGCATCAAATCAGATTAAGGTTGAATATTGATCTGTTCTCTTCCTTAGCATCAAACCTTTTCATCTTCATCTTTTTTTCTATGTGAGATATTATCAAACTCACTCAGGTTTATCTTTATATAATATAAATGATTGGAGAATAGGAGTTACAAGGTGAGAGAGAGAGAGAGAGAGAGAGAGAGAGAGAGAGAGAGAGAGAGAGAGAGAGAGATGAATGAAAGATATATCGAAAGTCTGAGTTCTTAAGATGAGAATTATTAATGAAATTCCAAAATCATGAAGAGGGAAGATCAATAGGGGAAAAGGGAGAGCGAGAGGTAATGAGCATACAAAAAATTCTATCTTCCTTCAGTTCTCTCTCTCTCTGCTTATCTTTTCGTTATCATCTTGAGCATCTTTTTTTCTGCATCTCTTAAGGTAAAATAAACACCAAATTGTGTGCTATCTAAAAATCAACTTTTGTCTCAATGGTTGTTACTGTGTTCATGATGGTGGTGATATTGTTGGTGTGAAGAGCTTACTAAGAGAAAGCAAATAAAAGATGAGCCTGAAGATAAAAACGATAAATGATAAAGTTTTTCTGGATTGATTAGTTTTCTATTTCGAAAAAAAAAATCAACCAGAAATCGGGAAAATATCCAATATATTGAAACAAAAGTTTCTTTCAGGAGATAATCTTTACTGTTCCTACTCTCAGCTTCTCATCCTCTTTCTTTCCTATCTTCTCTCTCTCTCTCTCTCTCTCTCTTACTCTTACTCTCAATCTTCAATATGAACTCATGAAAGTAACAAGTTAAAAGGGATAAGTTGAAGATGAGGATGCGGATTGAATTAATAATCAATATCAATAAGAGGATAAAGAGTTAGAAAAGTAATAGAAAAAAAAGTTTCTTCTTTTTTTCATTTGAATTCTGTTTCAATTTCTTCAAAATGAGTAGGAGGTTATTCAGTTATACAAACACATATACACACTCACTGAGTGGGAGTGAATTTATTCCCTGAACACACTAAGCATAATAACCAACTAATATCATGAATTGTATGCTCCATGTATACGATATTAATGATTATCTGAATAAATCATATACTCGATCTCTCTCTCTCTCTATGTTCAATCTACTCGCATCTCTAGACAAATGGAAATTGATTCAAGTTCTAATTTGGAGAGAAAAATATTGTAACAGTTAAACATGATGATGTTAATGAGGATGACAAATTATCACTATGAAAGCAAGAAAAGTTCAGCACACTAATTCAATCGAAACTCGGAAAGTAAAAAAAGTTTTTCTCTTTCTCTCTTCTCTTTTGTAATGTAAAATTTTTCTCGAATTTTGAATGGAAAGAATTGAAGAGGGAAAAAAAAGATAATTATTAAAATCAAACTAATTAACATAATTTTAATTCTAATTATCAATTAATCATGATGAATGGTTAATTAACTCTTCAGTAATCATGACGATTAGGTAAATTCGACCAAAAAAAACAGGGAAAGAGAAATTTAAATAAAAGTTCTAAAAGAATGAGGAAAATACGAAAAAGTTTCGAAATTGTTTACTTTTCTGCTCTACTATTCATCGATTCTGATACAGAATAAAAGTTCTGATCAATATCTCTCTCTCTCTCTCTAAAATTTAACACATCCACAATTCCATGTGACACCTTTAATTATCGTCATCATGATAATCAATTGTGGAAAAATTATTATCAAACTATCACTGGATCATTATAATCACTTGATGATGATGGTGGAAAATTACTGATGACAATGGATCATAAACTCTGATGGAAAATTCTGTTACCATCTCATTAAATCTACTATGTTCAATATAATGATTTCTACTTTATCTCTCCCTCTTTCCTCTTCCTCTTATTTTCCACTACCTGGTCAACCTATTGACCACCTCACTGATTCACTATTTAACAATAACCATGTTGTTGATTTATAATTTTCTCTTCTTCCCCAATTTTTGTTCATCACTAATATTATCAATCAAATACAATAACAATGGTAATAATAACTTAAATCCTCGCAACAAACTTGACCAAACAACTTGACCAACTTCAACTGAATCTTATGTTTGGTCACTTCTAACAATGGAAACCTAACCTAAATTTAATTTTCTACTGGCCACCCCTCCCGAACTCTCTCAACATCTCTCATACAACTTGATTGTTTGTTATTAATATAATATTGCTTTTCTTTTGTGATAACTGCTGATTTTATTTTCTGTTTGTAAATTGAATTGAACTGAACTCTTTTTTATTTTATCTTTACTTGGATTTTCTCTCTCTCTCTCTCTGTCTATTTCTTCAAATATTATTTTGTCCTTCATGTTTACTTTTACTTGCTTTCTTTTTTTTGCTCTGCTTGACCATAACTATGGATAACTAAGGCAAATGAAAACTAATTCAAGTGACAAGAAAGATGGACTCACAATTAGTTCACCAACAGCTCAATCACCTTCAGCAAGTGCTCAACTTATTGGTAATTGTCGAACCTGTAGAAAGAAAATACTGACCACTGAGGTTTGCAATTATTGCGATACTTGTTCTGAGCCGATTTGTGAAGATTGTTCATCTTATTCTGATAAATCAAAGGAAAAGGTTAGCAAATAATTTTTTTTTTCATTTTCGAAATTTGGAAAATAAAAACAATAAAAGTCCAACAAATTGGAATAAGACGAAAACCAACAAACAAACTTAAATATTCATAAAGAAATTAAAATTACTCTGATTTTTGTTTCGTAATTTTTATCGTAAATTGAATTCACTTTAATATTATTGTGCTCAGGGAATAGAAATACATAAAATATGCATGGAATTTACATTATCCTTGAGATGTTTTTTATTCTTCTTTTTCCTTCGAATTCTTTGTATGTCTTTCATGTTCTATTGTCGATTTTGCTTCTTTATAGCTTTGGATGTGTTCATTTTGTCGTCGAAGAGGAACTCAACCTGCAGTCGCAACTTTAACCGAACTTGGACTAACAATTCCTTCCTCTCTTGTAACTGGACGTCGACGATCAACCATCGTTACCATGAAAGACTCATTTCAGGTAAGAAGAAAATTGTCTGTCGTTTTTGTTGCACAAAAGTTTAACTGTACCTTCGAACTTTGAATTACATAGAATCAGAGACGGCCTTCAAACATTGAGACCACAACTGATCGTTCAGCGGTTGTTGACTTGAAAAGTGAACTCACTCTTAGAGCTCCAGGTTTAAACCATCAACAGGGTATTCCAATTAATGCAACATTAACGGGTCGATATGATGCTACATCAGGGCGCAACTTTATGTCCACTTCGGGAGGATTAACGACCGGACAACAGCCTCAGAGACGTTACTCTTCAATCGTAGTGTCTAAAACTCGATATTCTTCAGCTGAAGGTTTAGATGAAAGAAGAACCTCTGATGAGGCTATTCGAAGTGTCTCCGCAATGAGCGATGGTCTAAAGCGTAACGAAATTGATCAATTTCGATCTCGTGATGGACTATTACCCATTATTGGTAATCAACCGTTGACAGGTAACAATATGATGATCAACCCAAATCATTCTGCTCTACCAAACGAGACTATTCAATCTTCAGGTCGAGTTTTAGGAAAATCGTTTTCAGCCTCAGATAGTTCACTCGAAGATTACATTATGGACTCTACAACATTGGACAGTTCACAACAATTTGGAGCCAATAGTGATCTTAGTACATTGAAAAGACGTCGATCTCAACGGTCACGGTCAGTTCATCAAAGTGCTCGTAAGCTGGTTAATCCAGATGAACTCTGTGATCCATCAAATTTACATAATCAACAACAAAATCCACATAATCACCTTCAGTATAACCCGGCGGCAGTTTAACTAATACACCAACCCCACCCTCAGTAATTTCCTCTCATTATAATCCCAACAGCAACACGAACAACAACAATATGTTAGGCTCAACTAATCCATTAATCTGTGCTTCTTATGGTGCAATCAATAGTTCAGAAAGTTCATCATCATGGGAACCTGGTGGTAGGATTGGAGGAGTAGGAATAACAAAGCGAAACAATCAAAATAATAATAATAACATTTACAATTTACCAATTATTTATAATGAGAATAATGCTAACTATCATCATAATATGAACAATTTAATTAACAGTGGAAGCAGTGGTAATGGTGGGGGAGGACTAAATTCATCAAATACTAACAGTAATCTTAATGGTTTACGTCATATTGCCTCTGATGTTGCTTTGTATACTCCATCAACAACTGACCTTAACAGACGTAAAAGTGATTCACAGTCTTCAGAATTTTCAGATATTCGTATACCCTCCCCACCTCAGGAATCAATGTCACCCTCATCACCCGATTTTTCAAGATCACCAAGAGAATCAGCAGATTCAGATATGCTTGGATTACGTGAGTACATAACATTTTTACTCAATCAAAAAACAGAAACAAAAAGCAAAACAATCAAACTCAAAACTCCACCTCACAATTTATACTTTTACTCCTCATGCACACACACACTCACTCACTCACTCACTCTCTTTTCTTGAAGCAAATAATTAATAATAGTCACAATAACGATGATTAGATTTCCACTTCCGTGATGTCTTTCTCAGAATCATTATATTGTATAATGATGATGAAGAAACAGCAAGAGAAAAATAGTTGAAAGAATGAAAAAAAAACTTACCACCCTCATGAGATTATTATGATGGTGAAAAAATTACGAAAATGAATCAAAGAACTTTTTCTCCTCCAACTCTTCCTCTCTCTCTCTTTCTCTCTGGAACTTTTTTTTACTCCCCTTCGCCTAATTTTTATTCATTTTCCAGGTCATAATCAACCACCAAGCGTAGCTCATGTTGACATTAAGCCATCAGAAAGTGTAAACTTTGTGATACCTTTTACTTACCTCGACAATCAACCTTATCCTTTTCTCCCTCTTCCAATCATCATCATCTTGACACATTTATCACCTTCTCCATCCTCATTATCAATACTAAATTATCAACAGAACCATCATCCAGAAAACCGTTATCATCTTCATCCTTCATCTACTCGGCATATTATAACTCAATCAATATATAAGGTAGAGAAATATAAAAGATGATAACTCATTATTATCATTATCAAGTATTTGTAATGATGATAATGATTCTGTTTCCTTTCCAGTTTTAATCATCATCATCAACTAAACTGATGAAGAAGATGATGACACAATAATATAAGAATCATCATCATTTTCACCCTCATTATCATCACAATTATTATTATTATTATATCAATAATAGAGATAATTTTATCAATATAACTTTAACTCACTATCACTTATCATTATAACTCCTACAATCATCATCATCTAAAAGATGATGAGGTTCAGTCTATCAATTCAATGTATTAATCAACATCATGTTATATACTCACAATGAGACACATGATGATAGCCACCGTTGATTTGATAATAATAATAATGATGATAATATACTTACCTTTTTAATGAGTCACAAACAATGAAATGTTTATTACTATAATTGATATATTAATACACTAAAATTGCAACTCAACCTTTCAAGTTAATCATCATAATCAATGTTATATTAATATATTTATCATCATTATCATCAATGTAGCTGTAAAATGATACCAAGTTAAAGTGAATCAAATCATTCCCACTTCTTATTGATTCTGATAATTTGTTCAGATGTATTAATATTTACACTGGAATTGATTCAGTTCCAATAGGTAAATCCATTGTCACCTAGTTTTTTTTACCACCAAATGATTATGTTTATCACTAGTTACCTAGTTTTCCTGGTTGTGAATATATATTGATTGATATTTACATTCTTATCTTCATCTCTCTCTCTCTCGCTCTCACTCTTCCATTCGTTATCATCATCCTTGCATTTACATCATCAAACTTTTCTGTCTTCATCTTATTACCTTTTTGCATTTTCTGGTTTCTTGAATGTCACACATTTTATTTACCTTTACCTTCATCATCATGTTATTTATCATGATTATCAACGATTTTATTTCATTCTAAATCATGTGTATTATTTATGTTTCCATGTTAAATTATCATCATGGTTCACAAACTTTTCTCTATGGTTATATCATCACCAGCAAGAATATTATTATTACAATTTTTTCTTCTCCCAAAATTTGAAAACTTTTTTTTTCTTTTTTTTTCACTTGCAGTTCGATCTATCGATAAATAGCTAAAGTTGATCATGAAGATGATGAAATAATTTCCTCCTTTCAATCATCAATTCTTTTTTTTGTTCATTCTGATTTCTTTCCACCATAATATTGATCATCAATCTCATCAGAAAATATTTAAACATTTTCCTTTCTCTCTTTACACCAGCAACAATTGGACCTTTACCAACCCAAAGGCGATCCATACCTTCAGTATTGGTGGACAATGGTGCTGTCGATAATCACCATTTAACCCTCAAGGATTGTTTCCCCCGCCGGTCAAGCACTGGACGAGCATTACCAAGAATACCATCAGAACAGGTAAGATGAGTCTTTTGACTTCCTCTTCTTTTTCAGACAAAAAAGTAGAAAAATTTCTGAGAATCCAAGAGTCAAAGTTTCCAAAACCCAAATTTCTGCTCAATATATAAATATAATATTAACGACGAAAATAATATTAATAACAAGACGGAGAAAAACCATAAATTATTAAAAACTTTTCGAACTTGATATTTTCTTCTCGAACTTGTTAAAAGAACAAAAAAAAGAAAGTTTTTTTTTGTTTCTTTCTCTGAATACATAAATTTTCATTCATATGTAACTCAATGTATACTTACCATGTAATTTTCAATTCTGTCCTCAGAGAGTTACAGTTTCATATGAAAAGGAGGGTAAAAAGTTATCAATATTTACAAGTCAATTTATTCAAAGTTATCAAATATTATCTGTAATAAACTCAAAGTATGCAATATCAGATAACCAGCCCCACCCTCTTACCTGTGTCATCCTTCAACTCCCTTGTCTCTTTCATCATCAGTATCATCATGATAGTCTCACAAACAAAACTAATTTACCCTCTGGTATAGTTTTCATTTTATTACCTATGACAATTTGATTATGTCATGATGATGATGATGATAATCATTTTATCTTCATCATTAGAAGAGGAAATTTCATCATTCTTTCCACAGGTAGACATGATAAACTAATATGATGCTGATGATGATGAAGAAGATAAAAGGAAAAATGTATCAATACCTAATAATGGGAAGAAATTGTTGATAACATATTGTAAAAGAAAATGAAAGTAGAGAAAAAAAAAGAATTTTTTTTTCCTTCTACTTTTCTTGCTTCTTCCAATTTCTCCTGACAATCATGTCAGTCAAGTGGAGGTGGAAAAAAATGATGAGGATGGAGAAGGAGTGGTTGAGAGATGAAGAGGCAAATATTACGATTTATTTGTTCTCTTTCTTTTCTCTCTTCTTCTTTCATCATCTTCATCATTTCTCTTAGTAATAATCATTCAGATCTTTTACCTGAGTGATAACAAGAAACTTTTTTTTTGTTGTTCTTTCGTCGATATAAATAAACAATAAGAACGATTATCATCACATATCATTTAATCGTGATAATTTCATAACACTTTCCATCAAGATGAACAACTGAATCATGTGAAAGATTAACTTTCAATTTTGTATCTTTTTTTATTTGTATTAATATAAAAAAATGTTTCTGGTTTTCATGATGATCATTTGAATTTAGTTAATGATTTTCGAGTTCATTAGGAATTTGAAATTATCTCTGTTTGAGTGCAACTATTATAATAGGTTAATAGATTCTGTGTGAGATAAATTTTCATTCATGATAATAATCATATTAACCTCTCGCTGGTTAAATCAATTTTATTGATTATAATTTGACTATTAAACAACGTCAACGATAAATCATGAATTCAGTCAGAATCTCAATTGGTTAATTGATTGTTCATTATGATTATCGTTTCTATGATGGATAAATATTCATCGGTGGTGATTCATTTCATGAAGATGAGCAAATGAAGTGAGTGAGTGAGTGAGAGAGAGAGACAAAGTTGGAAAGGTAGAAAAATCGATTGAAAGCTATTTAATCACATGAAATCAATCTCTTCATCTTTTTCCTTCTTCTTCTGCTTCTTCTTTCACATCATTATCATCCACCTTTAGTCATCATCTTCATGGTCTTTCTTTTACTCTTTTCATGGTGATTTCATGAAATGTCTTATTTTTCCTCATTCTATCATGTCTTTCCACCATCATGGTTATTCAGGTTGTTAGAAAAAAAAAGTTTTTAATGTCTCCAGGGATTCTTAACGTATGATAAGAATCTTTAAAGAACTCAATGAAGATAAAGAAAATGATTATCATCATGTTCACCATCACCATCATCATGAAAGTACACTTTATCTTTATCATTTTGAAATCGTTTCATCTTTAGCCTTCTCATCATCTTTTTCAGATTTTCTCTCTCACTCTTTTACTATTCGTTGTATCTTTATTTGCTAGTAAAGTTGTACTGGTCAGTATCATCATGACCAGTAATCATTTATCACCCATTTATTGACCACAAAATCTTTATTCCTCATCTTTATCTCTCTCTCTCTCTCTGCTTATTTTTACCTCTTCACCTTAAACATTTCATTCATCTTTTCATGTCAAGTTATATTATTTTCATTATTACCTAAAATCATATTGTACTCGAAAATGGTGGTATGAGATTCTGGTCAATTGATAAACTACAATGGACTGACCATTACTCTCTCCCTCACTCTTTTCTCTTTCGGTTTAATGAACAATACATAAAACTACCCACTCAACTCCTTTTCATCTTCTCTCTCTCTCTCTCTCTTAATACTTTTCTATCCTCTTGGTCATCTTTTTTAATAAATAGACAACTAATATCTTATGTGTACATTTTCATAGAAACTCATAAATCGCCGTAATTATTGACCTTAGTACCTTTTAGTAGATAATGATGGTAATAACTTATATCATCTACTGAACATCATTTTTTTTGATATACTCCTCGAAATCATAGTTATTTCATCTTCAATCATCAATCATTATCATCACTCAGATCATCACCATCATCATCATAATAATAATAAGCATCAGAAACAATCTGATCAGATTAACTTTACCAAAGGTTGCGAAAGACTAACAATCAACAGATTAAGGTCACAATCAATGTAGTTGAAAATAATAATAAATTCTAATCCCAATACCAGAGAATCAATTCTTTCTCATAATTCAACCAGAATTCCGATAATCATAATAGTAATAAAAAGATCATGAAAGTTTGGATGGAAATATGAACATGAAAAAAAGTCTAGACACAAAATGATAACTTTCCAAAGGTTAATAATAATATGATCACAATACGATAATCAATCAGAACCAGAGATAAAATTTAATTCCAATCGGAATAATTTAACGAGAAAATTGAACAAGCAAAAAGTATTAAAAGAAAAATTCACCTACAAGGATTAATCGTCGCTCCAATAAGTTAATTGTTGTCAACTGTGTTTCATAACAATTAACACTATGATTATGATGTTGACATATTATCACTAATCAAGTTAATCATTGTATAGCTATTATTATTTTCATCATCATATCCAGTGGGAGTTAACGGTAATATTATCATCATCATGAAGATAATCATCAATGTGCAAAATGATTTAACCTTATAATGATTATAATCATTTCCCTTGTAATTGTTTGTTTGTTTGTTATTGTTTTCATTTCTTTGGTCAGTTAATTGTCCAAATTTAGTAAATAATAAGGGTAAACCATTAAGGTGAGTTAAGATAAATTGTTCACAGATTAACCTAAATGATGAACCATCATTAAGCAAACTGATGCTGAAAATAATGATTATAATTATGTAAACTAATATATAATTGACCATTAACTTAATTATTATCGGTTTAAATTGATTCTTATTTAATATTAATTAGAGTTGATTAAATAGAAACTAATTGTTTGAACTGGTTCAATTTAGTTTGTTCATTATAACCCTGAGTATCTCTCACTATTAGAACTGTCCATTAGTTGTAATACAATAAATATCTACAAACTGACCAACACACTTTAGTGAAATGAAAAAAAAGTTTTCAATTGATTGAGTAAATTAATCTCATGTTGTATTTACTGGTGATAGAAGGGAGTAAAACCAATCAACTGGACAGAAATGGTCAGTTCACTTTAATCCAATGTCCAACATTTATATATATTATTATCTTGCCAAGAGAAAGTAATTATAATGCAAAAGTTAAATCAACAATTAAGTTAATCTGTTTAGCATGTGAATCAACTACTCTAACTGTACTTTTCGAGGAATTAAATTGTTAGAACTCTCTCTCTCTCTCTCTCTCTCTCATCTAATTTACATGTTACCAGGTTACCAGGGTATCAGTTTAGTTACACAGGTAGTTGAGTATTTTCCTACCTTGATACTCTCTCTCTCTCTCTCTCTCTCACTTACCACCTTCTTATTATTGGCCATTTACCTGATTGAGCTACAAGTTTCCTTGGTCATGATGTTAATCAGTTTATCCTTTTGGTTTTCATACCTTTTTCTAGTCTCGGTCAGTTGTTTATCTCCAGTAGTTAATTTGTTTTCATTTTCTGGTCAAATTACAAGGTTAATATTGATATTACAGCAATCTCATATTATTTAATCTTCTATCATAATATATAAGAGTGAAACTTACAGTTAGGAGAAGTAGTTACTTGGAAAAGGGAAGTTAGTATAAGAACCGGATATCGGTGAATTCAGAGGATTTCTGATAATGAGATAAAAATGTAGAAGAAGAGGAAGAGAAAGAAAAAGAAAGGATGAGAATATAAAAGAGAAAAGGCTTTTACCATGTTTAATGCTTGTCCATACGATGAGAATGATAATGATGATGATGAAAAGTGGGTGGAAGGAGAGAGAGAGAGAGAGAGAGAGAGAGAGAGAGAGAGAGAGAGAGAGAGAGAGAGAGAGAGAGAGAGAGAGAGATAGATAGATGGGTGTTAAAGATGCTAAAAGGTAAAAATACTTAAAAGCAATAAAAGGTTACCTGTTTCCTTTTCTCTCTTTTTCTTTTTCATCTTTCTATCATCTTCATCTTCATCTTATATACTTAACTGGAAAAATGATATTGACTTAATGTTGAAAAGTTAATATTATCGATCAGATGAAGAAAAGTCTTTTCCTCTTACTTTTACATTTTCTTTCTTTCTGTGATGATGATGCTCTCTACCTCTCCCCTTTCTTCCTCTTATATCATCATCATTATCTTTATCATCTCATCTTTTCCCTCATGTAAAAGGTCCAGTGGGGTTGTAGGTCACGTTGCAATTTCTTTATAATTCTACTTTCACATTTCAATGAATAAGAACTATCTTCATCTCTCTCTTTCTCTCTCTCTCTCTCTCTCTCTCTCTCTCTCTCTCTCTCACTCATCCTACTTCATTTCACTCATATACTTTTATCATATTACAGCATTACCATCACCACTACCACCAACATCATCATCATCATAATATCATCATTTTCATGCTCTTTGATCATTGAATTTGCGTAGGTAGAAAGTAAAAGGTAAGAGTAGAATCCAAAAATTGAGAGAAAGATTTTTTATTATCCCTTCTGTTTATTCAATAACATAGAAAGATAAAAAAACATGAAGAATGTTCTGAATGAATATGAGAATTTTTGAGAAAATGAGCATTTTGAATGATGATGATGGTAAAAATGATGAAGAACAAAATGAAAAGATTATCAATAAGGTAAGAGGAATGAAAACAAAATCCTGCTAAGAATTTATGGAATAAGGTAAACTGAACACTGGTTAGAACTTAGAATCCAAATGATTGAAATGATGAGGGTAAACATGATGAAGAAATTTAATATCATTATATAATAAGAAATGATGATGACATAAAGATGATAAAATCTGCGCCATCTACAGATAAAAATCACCATGAAAATGGCAGAAATCGAGTTACCTGTTGCTATTAGTTACAATCATTTTCCATCTTACAATTGAATTGATCATTTCTCTCTCTCTCTCTCTCTCTCTCTCTCTCTCTCTCTCTCTCTCTACTCTATCACTTTTTCTCTCTAAATGTAAACATTTTCCATCTTCATCTCTTCGTCCTTTTCATCTTCATCTTCATCTTCTAATGTTTCTTTTATTCATTTTTCCTTTTAACCTTTAATATACTTTCACATTGCATATAATATATACATGTACTTTTCCACCTTTCAAAGCAAAAAAAATCATCATCACTCTTGACACTCTTACTCTTTCATTCATCATCATCTTGTACATATTACTTTGTATTTCTCATCTTCATGAGCTTCAGAACATTATATCCAATTGTTTAAAGTTTTCCTTTTGTTTTCTTATTCTCAATTCCATTTACTATTCCTAATCCAATTCAGTTTTAATAGTACACAAAAAAAACAGAAATGATGAACGATGAACTTTCAATAAAGACAACAACAAACTTTAGCTCCTTGATTTCTGGTTATCTTTGCAAATCTAAATCCAAATGTTTATCTCTCAAAAGTATCTTTCTACCTCATCATTATCCACACCCAAAGGTTTATCTTTTCATCTTCATCCCTTGATATTAACATCATTAGCTGAGAGAGAGAGAGAGATAGGGATGTGTAAACTGGTGGAAGATTTTTTTGTATATTGTTCAATTCATCATGTTTCATGGAGGTGGAAAAAGTAAACTGTGGTTACATACTTGTTATACAATTTACCTTCTCTCAAAAACCACTACGGTTTCGGGGTGGAAAATGATGATGAAAATTATAATGACGATGATGAGGATGATTAGGTAGATCATTTCTCTTCTCATCATCTTGGCACATTTATTTCTCTCTCTCTCTCTCTCTCTCTCTCTCTCTCTCTCTCTCTCTCTCATTCCTTTTTTTTTCTTCACTTCTTCCTTTTCAATTTTTTACTCTTGAAACGACTCTTAATTTTTTTCTTTGCTTTCTTCAAGCTTATACCATGAACATTCAGCTCTTCAGGCAATAATCTTTAGCAATCTTACATCTTGAAAGAATTTTCATCTTATTGTTCACCATCATAATAATTATGAAAACTGAACAAGGAAAAAAGCTCAAGATTAAAGTCAAAAAGTTTGGAGTAGTTGGTGGTGACGGTGGTGAGATAAAAAGAGTGGCAAAAAAAAGTTCTGATTATGATGAATCGCTTTTTAATTACAAGCTAATTGAGATCAATCTATATAATCTTTTACCTTTGTAGTTGCACTAATTATTTGATCAAAATCATTAATTAAATGAGCTTTTGATCAAATTAAAACTAATTAATCAACATTAACGGATAGAGGGAGAGAGAGAGTGAGAGTGAGACATTTTGACTCTGAGTTTAGGTACGAATAAATTTTGCTCGAGTGGAAAAGTGAGAATAAAAAAGAAACGAGAATTCATGAATTTCTTGATGATTATGATTGAAACTCAGATGAAGTTTTCCATCAGTAATGGTCAAAAGTTCAACGTTAATGATGAAAGTTTTTTTCTCTTTCCTTTAGTTTTTGGTGAAAGAATAATTTTCCCAACAGATTTGATAATTTCTCTTAGTTTCTGGTTTTATCAAGATATTTTTAAGCTCCAGAATTTCAGAGAATCCAATTGATGCATGAGATGATTATTAAAGTGAGAATATTGATAAACATGATGATTTTAATTATGATTTAATTGAATTTGGTGAGGAAGAAGAAAAGAACAGAAAATTTTCTTCTTTTCTCTTTTCTAATATTTAAAATGCTTCAAGGTGTTTGAAAAGTTTTATTCCAGCTTCATGGTAATATTTACAGGAGAAATAATGATAAATACTCAGGGAGGGTAAAAGAGAATGGCAAAGATTCTGGAAACTCATTTATTCTGGTTGATATTTTGAATGAATTTCACATGATAAAAATGATAATTGTTTCGTCAGAATGAGTAATGATATATAAAGATAATATCATTGAAGAGAGAGAGAGAGAACCAGTATCAGGTAGAGAATCAAGAAAGGTGAGTAGTGGGTGGAGGATAAGAAGAGAATATAAATTTTCATTCTCTCTCGAAAATGTTTACCTGTTACTTTCAGTTTTCTGCTCGAGTATCTCATTGAAATCTATTAGAACAACAAAAGTCTCATCATCATGGTAAACTGGGTCATCTTCATAGCTCTACTCACCTGAACACTCACCTTGCTGTAAGCACATAATAATTTTTCCCCCTAAATTCCAAGTTGACTGAATAATCATCATGATGATAAATTATTTTACTAAAACCTTGATTCATGATGGTGATGATAAAGATGATGATATGTTCATATAATAAAAATTTTGTTATTCTGTCAAAACCCTCACTCCAAATTCACTCCTAAATTTTAGGCTCAACTTTCAACAACAATTAGATCTGGGTTCATGATCATCATGAGGGTGATGATTAGTATCATGATAATTAACAATTTATTGAACATTACATGATAACAATTTGATTTGGTTCAGTTATTATTTGACTGGTTTATTTTTCTATCGATTCTGAATAAATCATATGAGACATGAGAAATCATCAACCATGATGATGGTGGAAAGTTAACAATTGATTAGTTCATTTTCATTAATAATCAAATGAATATTTGCTCAATTTCATAATTAATATCACAACAATCAGCAATATTCAATGAATAGAACCGTCACCAAGTAATCAGCTTATAATTTTGAAACTTTCCATGAAAACTTGAGAGTTTTTTTTTTCATCTTTACCATTTCCAAGTAAGAAAATAAGTTCATGTTACAAGTTGAGAAAATTTTTCTCCTGAAAATTTCCTCTTGGAACTTTACTTAAACATCATGTTATCTTAAAGGAAATAATTAGAAAAGTTCAAATAATAAGCTAACCAAAAGTTCATGATACATGATTCAGGGTTAACATAAATATGTATTCATTGAATAGATACCAAAAGAAGGGATTTTATTAATAATTATCAGGATAGATTTTCGTGAATTTTGATGATAAATTTAATCAACTGAATTTAAATTAAAGATAAAAATTAGCACACAATTGAAATTATGAATACGTTTAGTTAACACAAATTCATTTATAACCATATATAATATACAACATCCTCCTCCTTTTTATTACCAAACAACAAGAGTTACCATGATGCTGCATGATAATAAATGATGATAATTTCAAATTCTGAATGAATGAACACTGAACAATGGGTTGAAAGTGTATGTATATTATATAAACGTAACAACAGTAAAGATAATAATATTATAATACAGGGTGGATAGAATTGAGAGAAAAAGAAATCATATTAACATGCCAACATTTGAGTGTGTGAATTCAGGGTAATACAAGAGTAACACAAAGGCAACACAACAACAAGGTTGATGAGGATGATAATTCAGATAACAACTGAACAAAGGATGAGAATGATGATAAAGAAGAAGAAAATTATTAGTAAAAATGAAATGTGATAACATTGAAACCGGATAAGAATAGTAAATCGATAAGTTCCAAAGTCACGCATTCTCAGAGGAAGGGTAGTAATTCTTGTAATAATAATACTCAGAAGCATCAGAATCTCAGGTAGATAGAAAGTGGAAAGAAAAGGAGAGAAAGAAAGAAAGAAAGAAAGAGAGAGAGAGAGACTGTGGGTAGGTGGGTGAGTAGTAGTTGTAGTTTTGAGGATTGAATGTATTTTTTATTATCCTTTCATATATTTATTCCTGAATCTTTACCTCCCTCATCATCTTCATTTTCATCCTCATCATGATCATCATCAACTACAAACATGCTGACTTTTAGATAAGAGCATGAGTAACCTTTTAATATTATTAATATTATAACAAACTAATATTAACATCTCACCATCTTTCTCTCCTTTTCTCCCTCACTTACTCACTCAATTTATACCTTTTTTCCGTTTTCCTTTTCCCGTTTCTCTCTCTCTCTCTCTTTTTTCCACCTCCCACCCTGACTTTGATTCCAAAGAAGGCAGAAAAAAATAACACTGTAGATTCAGAATCACCATGAAATGATGAGTAAAAAACAACTTGATAAGATGAACATCATTTTACCTCCAATGGTAAACATTAATCAATTTCATTTTCACTTCTAACTCTCTTCTTGTACTTCATCACTTTTCCATCTTCATTGACACCGCCAGCACCCACTTTACACCTTTTACCTCCTCTCCATTCCCATTTCCTCTCTCTCTCTCTCTTTCTCTCTCTGATTCTCTCACTTTCTCTTCTTGATCTCTTGGGAGCGATGAAATCAACAGTTTTTTTCTTCTAAACTCAAAAAAACTGTCATTTCTATTCTGTGATACTTTCTCTCTCTCTCTCTCTCTCTCTCTCTCTCTCAGAATTTTCTTCTCATTCAATATTACTTTCATCTCTCTTACCTCCTTCCCTGCTGAACTTTCATCTCACTCATTCACTTGATAGAAAGGGTGATACATTGACAATTTCAAAAACTTTTTCAACTTTTTTCACTTCTTTCGTCTTTTTTTTCATCTTAACTTGATTCATCGTCAAAGGTTGACAGAAAATCGTTAGAACTCAGTAGCTTCGAGCGTAAAGCTGAAATTCGAGAAAAGAAAAAAAAAGTCTTAAACTTCCACCAAATAATATATATACTAGAACTTCCTATGGATCATGATGATTAAAATGAAGATGAGGATTATCTTGTTCAATCGATCAAGATAAATGGTAAAGATTTTCCCACAAACAAACAGAGGATATTAACAAAAAAACCTTACATATCAATTCAAATATAATTAATACATTCGGATTCTAATTGTTATAATCAATTGAGATAAAAACAATTGGATCAAGATAAAAATAACTGTTAAAGATACATAATCCATTTCGGATTATCTTTTAATCAACTTAAACTAATTAAAAATAAAGCAGAGAGAGAGACAGAGATTAGTTTCTGAGGTAATTGGTTAATCTTTCGTTAATCATTTTCCAATCACGATGATAAGTAATATAAATTGAACTGAATGGATCAATGAATTTTAGTCTTTTCTCTTTCTATTTAGATTATAATTATTGTTATTGAATAAAAATAATCTGTAGATTAATAATACATATTGACCATTCACTCAAAAAGAAGAGAAAAAAAAAAGTTTCAAGTTGATAATATTTTTATACATGAATGAAAAACTGGTCAAGTCCAACAATGACCCTGCCCGAATTGGACATACACGCAATTCAAGTCCGGAAGTTTCTGGTAAACTGATTAACCTGATTAGATTCACTTTCCAAATGTCCACCCACTTTACCCCACCCTGATTCCTAATTAGCCATTTAATCATTCAAACAAAATCATTAATCTGTTTCCTTGATTTCTTCCTGTGTGTATGTGTGTGTGGATTCATCAGTCACCAACAGAAGCAAAGAAAAAAAAAAGTTAAAAACAACATCAAGACAATAAAAGGTCAATCAACAACATCTTAACTATTATAATGTATCTTGACCATTATGTTTCATTGAAAATTGATCCCATGATAATGGTGAATATCTTGAAATATATTCAGAATGATGATGACGAGGAAACTGAATTTCAATGATATTAATATATGTATATATACATTATAATATACAGTAGCCAAATGTTAATATGTATGATGGGATAAAGTAAATGCAATTTGAATAAAAACATAAAAACAGCATTGACCAGGTTATTGTAATCGTCAGTAAATTGTTGTGTTGAGAAATAATAATTTGACTCATGAGGAAAATTATTATTATACAATTTAGATTTGAAACCTGGTCAGTTGATGTTGTTGTTGATGTCGATGGTGATGATGATGATGATGAGAATGATGAAAGGCAAGTGATTCAATCATGTGTACATGTGAATGTGTATTGTTAATATAAAAAGGATTGATTTAGTTACTCACATTGGTAGTGGACACACACACATACACAAGGTGACCACTCATGGGAAAGACAAGAAATGAATCACAAATGAATTCGATCAAAATGAATCAAAAAATCATTTCCACCTACTTACACACACCTTTCTCTCTCTCTCTCTCTTCTTTGAGTCTTTGACAGACACATCATCAACCCTACAACCACCCAATGAAATCAATGACCAATGTTGACCATCATCATCGTCATCATGATGGCGATGATGGAACTCTTTTTTTTTCTATCAATCTTGTGAATCATTTGTAGAGATAATAGTAAACAATACTTATGACCAATCTGTTGACCAGTTGAAAGGATGAACCAAAAAAAAGAAGACAAAAAATAAAATGGACCAAATGTTAATGTGCTTGGTCATTATTTGAGAATATTAATTACACTGGTCAGTGAAAGTATTGTTTTGATCGTGACGAGATGAAAAGGTTCCAATGACTTTTCTTATAAAATTCATATTCAATTTTACCGTTAGAATGTAAAAAACTATCATGAAAAAAAAGGTAAACATGTAAAAGAGACAACCAGGTAAATCATAATGAGTTTCATGAATTGAATCATGTTGAATTTCGTGAAGATGATACTTGTTGGAGAGAGAGAGAGAGACAATTGATATTCAGTGTTGTTCAGTGAGCAATTTATAACAGATTCAATTGGTTGTGTATAAGTTAAATGAGTCAATCATTTTGCTTTTCTTATTCTTTCCTTTTCTTTACCTTGTTTTACATTCTACAGGGAGAGAAAATTGAAAATTCTGTGAACAAAACTGTGAATACCCTCCCAATGAATTTTAGTACATGTCTTATATTATATTCGTAATACTTTAAATAACTTACACACTCTGTAAATGTTTCTCACTCTCTTATAAATCATAGTCTCTCCCTGCTAATACTTGTATCTTCATCATTGAATTCATTGAATCCTTTTCTTTATATATATTCAACATTGGAATCAAATTTACTCATCTTCATCCTGGTGTAAGTGATTGGTTAAACCAATTGTAATAGAAAATGATTATCACAGCAACAACGATAACAACAATAATATTAACGACAACAGAACTACATTAATCTGGATCAGAACTTTTTTTCCCACCTTATATATACTTAATCACCTTGTATACTTTTATTTAAAACTTTTTCAATTGCTCATCAGGTATTATCATTATAATACAATATCCGATTTATTGATTTAATTGTAGCCTCAATTTATATATTTGTAATTGAATTATTGTAAAAATGAACCAATGAAATAAGTAATGATTACATTGATTGATCATGATGATTATTACTTATACACTTATGATTGTTATTTAATCGTAAATTGTTTATATTAAATTACCTTTTTTCTTCATGATGATCAGGATGAACATTTGATTGGTAATAGGATTGATATTAATAGAAGGCTGAGAAAAAGATTGACAAGTTTGTGGTGGAAAAGTTTTCATGGTGGAGAAAAATTCTTGGAATTCTGAAGAAAAAAGAAGCAGAAAAAAATATAATCTAAAGATAACTTTTCTTTTCTTCATTACGTTCCATGAATCAACTATCCACCTACACTATTCCACTGACCATTGGTCAAGATTAACTTCTTAATTTGTTTAAGAATCAATAAATATTAGAAAAGTCAAACTGTTAGAATTAAAGTAAATTGAATTAGATTAGATAATAATGATAATCATTTCGAACATCTCATCGAATATGTTTAGAACTTTGTTATAAATTGTTCTCTCTCTCTCTCTCTCTCTCTCTCTCAAATTATCGTATTATTCATATATTGTTCATATGATATTGAACTTTATCACGTTAGGGAAAAGTATATACGATTCCTAATTTCACCTTATTCTAATGATATCTATCTCGTGATTAACTTTGATTTGTCACAATAATATATTAACAATCAACGTTGAATGAATTGTGGAAGGTTACAATTATCATCATGATCATTTTTCCATGATTGTTGTTGATTTAATTCGAATAATGATGATGATATAAAGGAGAAATAAATCTAATAAAGAGAGAGAGAGAGAGAGAGAGAGAGAGAGAGAGAGAGAGAGATTTTTTCTCTCGAACTCAGAACTGATAATAATTTCGAATAAGAAAACAAAAAGTTCTTAACATGATATCACCATTATCGTTCATTATTTTTCCCACCATTAACCATTGAAACAGATAAAGGATCAGGAATTATCATCATTATCATCGTTGTCATCCTAATCTTTATCATCTACAAAAAAATCATGAAGAAAAAAAATCTAAAAGTATCCAATCAATTTTATCACAAACTAAACCAATTATTGATTTGAATCTAATATTATCAACATGATTTGTTGATTATTATTGTTGTTCAAGCAGTTGGGTGTGAACAAAATCCTATTATTATCATGATACTCATAGAAGAGAGAGAGATGATGATGATATGATATATCAAAATGAGAGAAAAATATGATTACATGATAATTTGTGATTCCAAATTTAATATTATTATACACAATCGAGATTTAATCATGACTATAATCTAGTGATTAAAATGATTAAGGCTAAAATTAAATGTAATTGGTATTACGTTTACAAATATCAATTAACTTTAATTATAATTGAGTCTCAATCAGATTAATCATAATGATTATCATGTATTTATTATAATTAATCAAGTGATTATAATATTCATTATAATTTTTTCTGTTCCCTTCCAAGTGATAATTGTAAAGATTGTCTAATAATCATTTCAGTTTCTAGTCTGATTTTTATATCTATCATAATATAATAATAATAATAATAATTAGATGGAGATAATTAATTATTTAATATTGTTTCTTTTTCTCGTCACTTAAATATATACTATTCTAGTCTCGAAGTTTACTCGAATTACCCCAGGGACGAACCCTTAGTACACATTCACTTGATTTACCGAACACTGATCAGCCTCAGAGACGAGCATCGGCCCCGGAGGGCGAAAATATCACCATTGTTATTGATGACGTTGATTCGGCAGGTAAGTGATTAATCTTATTTTCCACCTTAATTGTGTTAACTCAATTGATTATTATTCTTCTTTTTTTTTGGATAACTTTCCCTCCAAGGGAAGTTTAAGAAGAGTGTTAGAACTTTTCTCTATCTCTCCTTCATCTTTTACTTTTCCATTGGAAACTTAACTGTTGACTATTTGTGGATTTAATTTCTCAATTAAATTGTTAATCTCTTGTAACAATCAAGATTGTAATTCAGTTTTATCTTACAAATTAAATGACCTTCCAACGCCCTCTACTAGATCTTTTTACCAACTCAACCAAAATAAAAAAAAAAGGTTTTAATCTTAACTGTAAACAAAATCGTTAATTGTGTTTATCTTTACCATTGATTATTTGATTGTTATCATTAATTAGTTTACCATTTTCTTTACAATTTATCAGATTAAATTGTTTAGTTAACTGTCTTGAAGCTTATTTATTTCCTTGTAATTTAAAGATTAAGGTATTGACGTAGATTTAAATTAGAAGCTACTTTTTTTCCTTGATTACAATTAATTGTTTAAAGATGAAAGTCAACACACAATTTAAACACTGAAAAACCTTCACAATTAAAGATAAGATAATTAATCAAACATGATTAAGGTAAATATTTTGCTTTGAAAGTTTGAAGAAACAAAAAAAATTTTCTTTTCCGTTTCCGTTGAGTAAAAAACAAAAAGCTTCAATCAATCAACAATTTATGTGAATATAAATTAGTTGACTTTTAATTATCCCAAGGATTAAATTGACTATTGTGATTGAATTAATTGTCTTTATATCCAATAATGTATTAATTTGTTTTCTCTATCCTTTTATATAATTGATTAATTTACTTTTAATTATAATTGTTACTTACCTTGATTCTGGTTCCTTTACATTAATACCTCAAGAGTAATCAAGGTTTTCGGGAAACAATTTAATTTAATTTGATTGGATTGGATTACAAATCCCCAGTTGACTTGAGTTACTTGTTTTTACACTCTTTCCTAATTGTAAATGATTTAATTGTTGATTGATTATTTATTATTCTGTGATTATTTTCCTCGTTAAATCTAATTAATACTTTGTTGTGTTTTGGTTTTTTTTGTTCGTTAGGACTTCGAAAGTCAAACTCTCAAATTGAACGAATCATTTTACATCGAGATGAAACTGACCTTAACCCTCGAACTCATGGATTTGGCCTTATTGTTATGGGAGGTAAAATGTCCGAAACCGATGGTAAACTCTACGCTTATGTGGCCTACATTGTGCCCGGTGGATCAGCTGATAAGATGTCATTAAAATCGGGTGATAAAATATTGGAATGGGATAGAAAATCATTGGTCAATTGTACCTTCGAACAAGTTTGTTCAATCATTGAATCTTCACAGAATACGGTTGAACTACTCATCGAACCTTATTGTCGAACGTAAGTAAATACAAATAGAGAAAAAGGAAGAATTTTTTTTTTCTTCTTCCAACAGAACAAGAGAGAAGAAAATTATTATTTTCTCTTCTAATTGTCTAATCTCAAATATCCAATCAGTTGGAAAATTATCTGAGAGAAATTCTAAAGGGAAGCAACAAATAAAAAGTTCGAAAACTTTCTCACTTAGATAGACTTTCGAACTTTCAACCTCCACCCTTAGCATTCTCACTTTACTTTCGAAATCGTTTCCTCCATTTTCTCTTCCTCAACACCCAACCCACTCCACCCTGAATCTCACACACACACACTCTTTTCCCTGTATACAATAATATGTATACAAAAATTTCCAACTTTATTTACTGACCGGAAAAGGAAATAATTATTCAATTGATTGTTAGTTTACTTTTCACTCTGCTTTTCAATTAGTAGAAGATTCAATTTCCTTTCAAGTTCATCTTACCATGAATTTAGCTTGGATTGAAATTCATTGATTATCTCATCATGTATGGAATGGTCTCTCTCTCTCTCTCTCTCCTCTCCCTCTCTATTAATATAATGACCAATTTCCCACCCTCAACTTCATAAAGGTAACCAAATGAATCTGATGATGTTTACAGTTACAGTTGAGAGAGTCTCTGAGTTAAATATTAATATAAGGTCAATATCTAACTTTTATTTCATTTCTCATAAACCACATAATCATGTTTTCACCCTAAGGCAATAAACTCATTACTCCGTATATCATTTGATGATATGTATCATGTAGATGAAGATAATGTTGATACATAATAATATTAAGTAAATGATGTTACACCAACTGATCATTATTATTATTATTATTATTGTTATTATCGTTTCAACTTGAAGATATCAAACAAAATTGAATTTATTTTCATCTCCAATTCTCAATACTGAATAATAATAAAAGTTCTGATTGAAAATGATGATGAACAACAATCAATATCTTACCAGGTAACATGTTGACCTTTGAATTGAACCTTTTTTATATATATATATACATCACTTTAACCTCTTTCCCTCATCTTGATCATCTCACTCCAGGTAAACTAATCAATAATGTTGAGTTAATATTTCGTTTGAAACTTTTCCTTTTCTTCCTGTGGTGTTTACACTTGAAACTTTTACATGATAAAAATGAAAGATCAACATTTTGAAACGACTCAACTTCACCCAAATATCAACCTCATCTTTTTAGATTCTAAATGAATTCAATTTCTCAATCTGAAAAATAAACATTCAGGTTATCTCATGATTCACGAACTGTTCATTTGATTCAGTAGATATTTTTTTTCTCCTTGCTCAATATTTACTGTTCTTATTTTCTATGTGATTATTTATTCCGTTGGTTTAGTTTCATGTTAGATGATAATAGAAATTGTGATGACGAATTTTTCTTTAATTTTAATTTTCGATTTTTTTTCTCTTCCATTGGAAATTGGATTATAACTCTTCCACTCGCTTTCTCTCTTGGGAACACAGAGAACGACGAGGTGCACTTATTCATCAACGTCGACGATTGAGTCAAGCCTTTTCTCAAAGTGGTAGTGATATTTACTCAAGTCCACCGGTTTCACCTTCCTATCGACGAGTGGACAGTTCTGATGGAGGTTCTACTGCAAATGTTAATCGTTCTGGTCGTAAATTACCTCGAACTCCTGAATCTATTCAGGCAATTGGCCAAGGAGAGATTCTTATCCAATGCTGGGTTGACCTGGAACGAAATGAGCTCGTGATAACCATTATATGTGCCAAAGGATTAACTACCAATAAGCGACCTTGTTTTGCTCGAGTTCGAATAATTCCTGAAATGTAAGAGATAAACATTAGAATATTTTGATAATATATTAACGACATAATTTCCATTTCAAATATCATTTTTTCTTCTCTCATTTTCTTTTTCTCATTACATTACCTTTTTCCAGGGGTTTCAAGTGCTGTCAAACTGAACTGAGTAATGGACTCGAATGGAATGAAACTGTTATCATACAAAAATTTCCAATCGAAAAGGTAAAAGTTGTGATGATTTCATGATGGATTGCGACTCTTAATGGGATAATGATGATGAACCCTTGATGGATCAACTTATTCAACTTTTCACTTTTTCTGACTGAATTTCTTCAATAGATTACAGAGATGGCCTTGGAAATTGGTATTTGGGAGACCAGTGGAACTTCAGATAAACCTGAACTTCTCGGTGAAACCATGATACCCATGGAAAGTGCAATAGCTCATAACACTGACTGGTGGCCTCTTCTTTTACCTCAATACCTTTACAACCTTGCTAGAAGTTCATCCTTGGATACATTAGGTAAAAATCACTCTTTCTCTCTCTCATCATCAATGAAATTTCCACCTTCTCCCTCTTCTCCCTCTTCTCCCTCTTCTCCTCAAAGTTCATTTAACTTAATACTTGCTTCGGGAATTGTTTCCACTCTATTATTATGATATAAAAAAAAGTTTCCACCATGAGATAAGTTACATTAGCACTGAACTTTTCATCTACAGAGAAGTGTTTACAGATTGAGATCTATTACTTGCCTGAATCATTTGCTTTCAGCTCTCAGGCATCAAGAATATTCAACATCCTCCTCTCCCCCCAACCACCTTATTCACCCAATTTCATGGAAATTAGCTTGAGGCCAGGAAAGAAAAGTTCAGAATCAGATCTCAACTTATGTATACCAAAATAGCTCTAAATGATGAGAGAATCTCTTAGGTAGGGAAACCATGAAAACCCACACAGTCAATTGTCAATTTGATGAAAAGCGAAAAATTGTCACCATGTTGGTGAAGAGAATAAAAAATTTTTCCTCATGAAATATGAAATTGAAGAGAAGAAGAAAAAAATGTTGGAAATTCCAAAAATCTTCCAATAAATACATAACATGATTTATCTGAGGTTTTGATATAATACAATTGAATAATATCAATAGTCTAATGAATTCATGATGATGAATCAATTTGATTAACCTTGATGATTCATCTGATTATCTTTTAGCTTTGATTTAATGATCAGTCTCATGTTTGGCTCTGAATTTTCATGTACATGTAGTAATATTTTTAACTTTTTTTTTTACTCCATCAAAATTGAATCTAATCAAAACCAGTCAATTCAGATCAATAATTGAAAGTCAAGGTTTCATGATAAACCTGAAGCGTATTCAATATTTAATATATATATCATTCATTCAGAATGATATTATCAGTTCTGAGATTTGATTGATTTTGAGATAAATTTTCATGGAAGAAAAAAAAAGGTAAATCTATTTGTAGATCTGAATTTTGTGAGTGTAAAACTTTGACAGAGAAAAATTAACTCAATGAGATGATGATTGAATCTGAATCAATCATGATTGTCTTTTTCTCTGTCACCATTTCATGATACTCATTAGAAAATTGTTCGAGGTTTTTCTCATCGATATTCGTTGATGATTGAATCAATATCATGATATTTATCGATTTGGAATGAGATGGAATTGTATCATTTTTTTGGTTCTCTCTTTCAATCTTTAATTTCATGATGATTGGATTGAGGAATTTCTCACTTTCTGGGAACAATTTAAACAAAGTAAACAATTGTAATTGACTGTGATTTTTTTTTCTGTTTTCCTTGAAAACAGCGGTGAAACCAATCGGTGGTGATGGTGGTTACAATTGCCTTTCAGAATCGAAATCTGTTCCTTCAAGTCGCCGAAATTCAGGTCGATCGGATATAGTTGACCCACTTCGAGTGATTAACAATTTAAATCCATTACTGGTAACAACTTCTTCACAAAGTGTAACCTCACCGACAAGAACCATGAGCCTAAGAATGGGAAGAACCTCAAGTGATGCCTTTGTCCACCATTCAGGTATCCAGGGAGGAAATGGTGGTATCGGCGGTGGAAGTGGTACTTTAATTACCAATAATTCAGGTACCAGTGGACCAACACCTAGTTTAACCCTTGAACCTCCACCTTTAAGTCCAAGAAGGAAAAGTGCTTCATCTTTAATAATGTCAAACGCTAATATGAACCGTTCATTTAGCCTTAAATCTAATCCTGATATATCGTTAACCTCAGATTCAACGATTATCGGGTCAACATCAATCATCTCGAAAGGTTCAAAGCGAGATGGAGGTTTAACTGGACATAATAATGACCCATCATCAGGATATAATAATAGTGATTCAGATTCAGAGGGTGGAACCTCTGAAAGTGATTCAATTAATACCTCAACATTATCACAAATGGATTGTGATTTAGGTAAATAGTCAATAAATTTAAATCAATTAATTGGCTCATCAACTTTTTCCAAGTTCCTAATCCAAAGACTTATTAATATTATATTTATGTTGATAGAAATTCACAATTAACTGATTAGTAAAAAAAATATAATCACAATAACGAGTGCAGAGGTTGGTGATCAAATCTTTAGTTAATTATGATATGATATTAAAGAAAAGGCTTTGATTAAACAAAAGAGATTAGTGAACTTAATCAAGAATTGGAATCGATATTTTTTCAATCAAAATAATCTTTTTATTCAGAGTTAATCTCATTTTTATTAAGCTCTGAACTCTTGCATTTTTCATGCTCTAATTGATTAATTAATTTTCTATTGGATGAAATTGATTAGATTCCAGTCGGATTGTTGGTGAACTTAAACTCGGCATGATAATGACCAAAGGTGTACTCGAAGTTGAAGTTATCGCCGCTCGTGGCCTTATCTCATCTAATCCAAAGCATCCTCCAGGTAAGTTAACAAAATATATACTACGTTGACCTGTGGTCACTTTGGTTTAACCTTTTTTTTTCTTGCGCTTCTCCCATATACAGATACTTATGTTAAAGCTTATATTAAAGACGGTTCTAGACATTATAACAAGAAGAAAACTCGAATCATTCAGGCCAATCGTGATCCTCAGTATCGACAATTGTTGAAATATGATGCTGGTATTTTCTATGGTCGGTCACTTTTAATCAGTGTTTGGCAAAGACACCGAGGATTTGAACATAATACACCTTTAGGTGCGGTCAATTTACCGGTCAATACAATGCCTCTAACAAAGTTGACCATTGGTTGGTACAAATTGTATGCTTTTGAACGGTCATCGTAAAATTATATCGATAAATGATTATCTCTCACTCTCTTTCTCTCCATTTTTCTGTTGACCAATTGTATGATAAAACTTGTTGAATATCAAGCTAAATGTTGCGATAATAAAATAAATCAATTTAAATTTTGTTTTCTACTTTTCGATTCTCAATCCAAT
This sequence comes from Panonychus citri, assembly GCF_014898815.1. Lineage (NCBI taxonomy): Eukaryota > Metazoa > Arthropoda > Arachnida > Trombidiformes > Tetranychidae > Panonychus > Panonychus citri. The sequence continues at coordinate 1,048,828 of NW_026515543.1, read as the reverse complement.
CAATTTTAAGACAATCAAATATCAATTTAAAGAGAACTGTTTTTTTTATTGTTTTCAAGTCAACCTACTGTTTATCAAGACATTAACAAGATCCATTAACATCAATCTTAAATTGTTTCACAATTATAAACAATTTATTGATTATTTAATCTGAGGGTTGGAAGGTTAACTTTCTTCTCACAAGATGGAGCCATGTGACTTGTGAACTTTTTTTTCGAAAATTTTTTAGTAACATTTAATATCTAATAGATGGCACAACTTGTTCCGTGATTTCTATTGGCCTCATCAGCGACATCTAATGTTTATATTGTCTGATTATTAATTGTTGAGAATTTGATTATTTCTTTTCAACTGAATTATCTTTGGAATTTATCAATTTCTTTCTCAATGATTAAAGACTATTTGATTCTATGGTGGAAAAGCATCAAAGTTGAGATTCTCTGGAAGATGAATGAAAACTTATCAGGGAAGAAGAAAAAGTTTTCTTAAAATTAACTTGAATTTTCGAGGGAAAAAGTTTCGATTTAATTATCACCATTGGAATTAGAGTGATATCTGATATTCTTATACTGGTATCTGATTTTGGAAAAATCTTTTAAGGTGAAAAGTTTTACTATTTTTGATCAACATTTTGATTGAGGAAAATTTGACAGATTCGATGAAGATGATGAGGAGAGAAAAGTATTCGTTTTTTTTCATTCTCATTCTCATTCATCTTTATCTTCCCACTACGAGATTACTTTGTATCCTTTCATCATTTTCATCAATTCTATTTTTTTTTCTCCTCCAATCATGGAAATTTCAACTTGAATTGTTATCTAATTTTACTTGTCAGTCTCTTCCCTGTTTCCATTCAGTCTCTTGTATTCCTTTTCCCTCCCTGGTTATTTTATGCATATGCATATACCTCTCTCATTGTATCTTCACTTGTCTTCCATCTTTTTATTTCAGGGTGGGAGAGGGTGGGAAATCTCTATCTGTCAATTCTTTGAATCTTTCATTTTCTTTTTTTTTCTTTCTAGTTTGAATTCTTCAGTCAAAGTGAAAGGCTTTGTGATGATGAACAAGATGATGAAAATGATCCAAGTTTGTTATAACAGAAATAGACAAGAGAGAGAGAGAGAGAGAGAGAGAGAGAGAGAGAGAGCGAATTCCCTCTCTGGATGAAAAGGAGAGGAAGATAAAGGCGAAAAAGAAATTGAGAGAAAGGGGAGAAGACGAAATCATTTTTTTCTGTTGGAGTTTAAAAAAACTAGAGCCTTAAGTGAGAAGGATGAAGATGATAAAATGAGGATGAAGAGTGAGACTAAAAATATATTGGTGACAATATTCAAGCTCCGCTTACTCTTTCATCCCGTCATCCACTCTCTCTCTCTCCCCTTCTCCCAACACTAACATCCCTTTGTCCTCATCCTTTTTTATCATTTTATGCAAGCCTTTGTCTCTCTCTCTCTCTCTCTCTCTCTCATCTCTCCTCCTCACCACCCTCTTCATCTCCCTGTCTTCCCATTTTTTTCATCCTTCATCTTTTTTTTGTTTTGTTGCTACTCTGTCAGATAAGACAACGGGGTAAGGATGATGAAGATGAAGACGAGAATCAGTTGTAGCAAGAAAAAAAGTAAGATAAAAAAGGGATGATAATGATGATGATGATGATGATGGACCGCTGATCTTGCAATACAATTTTTAATGTATTTAAAGTTGACTGACTTGAAGCCTTGAAGCAACTTAAGGATGATAAAGATGATAAGGAAATAAAAATCTAAAATGAAAGAACAGTTATAAAAAATCCATCTTCCTCATCACTCGACCTCTTTATTGATGCTTCATTTATCAAATAATTTACCATAGGAACCAAGAAGAAAAAGAAGATGACAAGGATGCTGATGATGATAGAATTCATCTAATGAAATTAAATCCAAATTGAGATGATAACTGTTCTTTTTTTTCATGGAAAATTTGGTAAAATTTAATTGTCATGAAACATTTAAAAGAATCACATTTGATGAAAGTTATTCAAGTGAATTTGAATAAAATGATAACCATGAAGTTAACATCTTACTACCATGATGTCCACGTTAATCCATAGCTTAAGATGAAGGAGATAAAGAAGAGATCAAATTTCTTGAAAATTTCGGTCAAAGGTCTGGAACCAAAGGTTATGGATATTAGGAGAGAAAAAAAGTTCGAAAAAAAAATTCATCCAACCAAATGATTGACAGAAATATAATTTTTCGAGAAGAAATTTTGATACACTGAGATCATCAATTTGAATCGAATTCAGACAATTGATGAGAATGAACTTCGAGTGAGAAGAAGAAACAAAAGTCAAAGAAATTGAAGAAAAAAAGAAGACAAAATAAACAAATTCGATTTCGATTTCGATAAGTTCTAAATTCTAAATCATCTCTTTTATCTTCAACCAACACCTTAAGGAAACCTAATGATTGCCTGTAATCAGCTTCCATCTTCATCTTCATCTTCATCTTTTCATTTTCTTTTTCTCATCATCTGCTTCTTCTTATGTCATATTTAAGTTAATATAATTTTCCATGTGATTTACCTGAGTTATAGATTCTGATAAATATTCCGGATGAAATGTCATCTCCTTTAACCGATGGTTCCAGTTGGGGTTATATCAAATTGCTATCACATCATAATTCAAGAAAATGATGATGATGATGATGGGCAAAGATGACGGCCAATAGCCTTTAGTATGTATCCATCATTATTATGATATTTTTCACAATGAAACATCATCTTCATCCCTCATCCACTCATCCATAACAGCAACAACAACAACAACAAAACAACATCATCATCAAAACAGATGAAGAGTGAAAACCAAACCAAAAAAGTAACAACAAAATCTCATGTAATAGTTATATTTTTTTTTTCTCTCGGTGACAAAAATGATACAAAAAGTTGAAAATTTTTCAACTATTATCATCTTTTTACATCACATCATTATCATCATCATCATCCTCATCATTCAAAGTAAAAAAAATCAAAACTGATACATAATAATAATAATAATAGTAACATCAAAGTCAAATCATTTCATAGTAATAAGATAATAATAATATCATTAGAGAGATGACAATGGACAAGAGGACACACAGCATTCAGATTGATTCTGGATTATATCATAAGGGGTGGGGAGGGAAAAGTTATCAAATTACCCTAAAAAAAGATGAGCAAGTAACAACAACCACCAACACCCATGTTATGGTCATTTACTCACATTGTTAGTAAACTTTTTCCTCGCCTCCCACAAATAAAACATCAATGAAAACATCAAAATCTCACAACATTTATCATAGAGAAGGAGAAAAAAAGATTATCTTCCTCATCATCAGAACATAGCAAAAAAAAACCTCTCCCTCTCATTGCTTACTCTCTCCATTGTATCTATAGGGAGATATTTCAATTGTCCTTTTCTGACCAATGGTAAAATCATTTGGGTCATAAAAATGCTCCGTTTTTGGGATAAAAATGATAATATTTATTGTGTTGTATACAAGGCGATCAAAAAGAGTGGCCCATTCACGAGTAGGTATCGTCCAACTATATATGGTGGACATGCGTGTATGAAATTGTGTGTGGCTAAGCCATTCAAATAGCTGACCATTACTTTTATTTGTAACTTGAAATACATTTACAGGCGAGTACAATATTATAATACCATTGGATTGGTCAATATACTTTTACCATGTAACTGTACTTATTTGTTTCCATTCAATGTAATAACTTTTAGCATCCTCATCCTTATTTATTATTTACTATTCTCTCTCAACTCTCTCTATCTCTCTTTTTCTCTTTCATAATTTAGATTTATCTTCATCCATTTATCATGATCATTGATTCAATTTGGTGGTCAAATTTTAAGCAATTGAATGAATTTATTTCCACCACAAATAAATAGAGAGAGAGAGAGAGAGAGAGAGAGAGAGAGAGAGAGAGAGAGAGAGAGATGAGATTCAAGGAGGAGAACTGGGAGTGAGATGAAGATAAACGATTCTGAGGATTTTTTTTTCTCCAAAAGATTTTCTGTTCTTTCATCATCAATATAATCATCCATCTCTTTAACTTTCCTTTTTTTTATCTTCTCTATTACATCAGCAAATGATTATGAGCAACAGCTTCAGCTGATCCTCATCCCTAATCTTAAATCCTAAATCCTTGAGTCGTTGTCAAGTTTACCTGTTTAGCTTCAGCATTTTGATGTATTATCATCAAGATTTACACCTTTGATTGAAATCAATGAATGATTGATGAGCAACATTTTGCTTGGAACTTTTTTTTTTCTCTCTCTCTCTCTCTTATCATCTCTATTCTATTTGTTTGTTTATCAATTGACCAAAGTAAAAATAACAGGAAGATGAAGACAGATCAGTTCTTGTTCATCATAATTATCATCAGAATGATCTTCATCCTTTTTAGAATTTTTTATTTTTCTAAACTTACTCTTCTTCACTTTATTTTAAAACAGTTTTTTTACTCATCATCATCATCCTTTTGTTGCATTTACAGTGAAACATTTATTATCATCACCATCACCCACCTCCGTTGAGCCCTCATCCACTCTCTCTCAACCCCACCCACTCTCTTCATCAGTTTATATATTTTTTTAATTTATCAATATCATTCATTGAATCCCATCAATCTAACTGAAACCTCTTTATGTCAATCTAACAGTAAATTTCATATCTCACTCTTCATCCTCATCACATTTAGTTGAGTAAGAGAGAGAGAGAGAAAGAGAGAGATAAAACTTTTTCTTAACTTTCTCCTCATCCTCATCATTGATAATCGTTTTGTAACAGCAACATGCTTATCATCATAATCATTATCAGTTATAAGCATCATCATCATTCAGTTAATATCTAATAAAAGGAGAACAGAAAAAAAGTGAAGATGAAAGTGAGATTATCATAGAAGATGCTCTAACCCACCCTCAAAATCCTTCCACTACCCACTTCCCTTTCCAGTTCATTATTATCATCAGTTTTTCCTCTTCTTCTTCTGTTTAAAGTCAATTACTATCAACTGAACATAACGATTACATAACTGGTCCTAATATGAAGACACATCGAAAAAGAGTGAGAGAGAAAGAGAAAGAGAGCGACAAAAAAGAGATGATGTAAGCAGCTGATAGAACCAGCATCTTCCTCCTTACTCCTAAGTTTCCCCACCCTCTCCTCTCTCACTCTCTTACCGTTTTTTTTTCAATAGAAACTAATACAAAGTATACACACACTTACAATCTTACCCCACTCTCTCCTCTCTCATCCCTTTACTGGCACACATTTTTGCCAATGCTACAGAAAAACAATCTTATCCCTCTCTCTCTCCCTCTAGCTATCTTGTACTCTCCCACCCCAGTATCTCTCTCTCTCTCTCTCTCTCTCTCTCTCTCTATTTGACCCTAATATAAAATAAAATGTTAAATTTGAAAATATATTAAAATAATACTTTGAACCATTGAACCATTGATGATCAAACTGATGTTTTATCAATGTTATGGCGGTATAACAACAACAATCAGTTTAAAATCAAGTTTCAAGTGATATCCAATAGTTACAAATGTCCTTGGAATCCTTTTTGTGGGTTATCATCATCATCATCATCATCATAAGTCCCGGTTATTTTTGCATAATACAACGAGAGACCAAGTAAGTGAGAGAGAGAGATCTTGTAAAATTGGGGGAAACTGCATAATAATAATAGATGATATTGAAAGAAAAAATTTCATCATTGATTTCATGTTGACCCAAATATGAGAAGCGGGAAAACAATATATTCATATGATCATTGAGCTAAAAGGCTGCATGTAAATGCTTATTATTATTATTATTCAAATGGATAAAAATTAAAATGATCAGAGAGCAAAACTATCCATCGATAATAAACACAAATATAAATAGATTGATTAATTTTGCCTTTACCGTTACAAAAAAAATCGGAATTCAGGTCAAATATTACACCCACAGTGCGTGCTAATCGATGCCGATAACTTTTACACACAATTGATCTGTATAATAATAACGAAAAGTGACCTGAAAGATTTGGACCTGGATTTAGAGCCGGAATAATCTTGGTCATTCATCATGAATGAATTTTGTTTTTCCTCTCACCATTATATCAACATTTCATTAAGATAATATTGTTTTTTATTCATTTGTTATCACCCAGAATCATTAATAGTCACATTGATTATTATTAACTATCTGATGATGAACATCATCTATTTTCATTCATCATGAAATTGTAATAAAATTGATGAAAAAAATGCTGAGAAAACAAGGATAATGATGATGATGATGAATTGAAAAGTGAATCAATATTAATATCATCCATAGACAATGTTGTTTACCTTGTTTCTTGTTATTATATATTATCAATGGATATTGTATGTTTATCATTATTATGATTAACTTGAAAATTTTTGGTGACATTTTAAAATGATTAAAATTCAAGTCATTTCCAATCAGAGGTTTTTTATCAATGGTGAGTTAGGGAGATAAGGATGATCACTCATTCATCTTACCTTCAGAAGAGCATCATCTTCATCATCATCAACAACAACAACTACACAGAAACAAGTTCATTCATCAATGACTAGAAAATGAAAGAAAAAATTTTTTTTTTGACTTTTTCACTTTAAATCCTATGGGATGATAATGAAGAAGATGATGAAGAGAGAGAGAGAGAGAGAGAGAGAGACCACTCCCTGGGTAAGAGAACGATGAAAGTTTATAAACAACAACAACATCAGTTTATAATCATGATAATGATGCTGATGATCCCTTGATACGGTGTGTGTATTGAAGATGATGATCACTTTGAATGATGATCATCATCATGATGACTGATCGATTATCGGAAAGGTAAGAAAATTTGTGAATAGAAAAAAAAGAGATATTCTTATATTGGGAAGGACATTTTCTTGGATTGATCAATATATAAGGAGAAATGAGAGAGAGAGAGAGAGAATTTCCAAGCATAAGAATAATTTCAATCATCATTAAGTATCATTTCCTTTTCCTTTTACTTACTCGTCCTCTCATTTAATTCATTTCTCTCTCTCTCTCTCTTTTAATAACATCATTGTCGTTTTCATCCTCATCTTCAGTTCAATTTTCGGTTAATTAGTTTTTTCTGTTTATCTTTTTTTCTCTCCTTTTCTCTTCTCGACTTTTTTCTTTCTCTTGGACCTGCATCCATCATTTTCGACTCGATATTATTATGAGAGAGAGAGAGAGAGAGAGAGAGAGAGAGAGAGAGAGAGAGAGAGAGAGAGAGAGAGATGATGATGATGGAAAATGCTTATACATTGTATAGGTCAGAACTTTTTTATCTCTTTCAGCATCACAATTTTGTTCACTTCTACTTGTATTTGTTTCTCAATCCTTTTTTTCACCATCATCTTTTTTTTCCTGCTCATGGATATTTCAAATTCTTCTGCCTTCTTTATCATCTTCCATCATCATGATGATCATGTTTGAAATGAAAATGCCTTAGTCCTTTTTTCCTCATCATTTTCATCCTCATTACTGTAACATCCCTTTGGATACCCTTTTTTTCATCAACATGACCCTAATATAAATAACGAAAATCCTCATCTCCACTGATTCTCTTTCTCTCTTTTATCATCATCATTCTCTCATTTTCTATTTGACTCTCCATCTTCCCTTTCTCTCTCTCTCTTTACTTCTCCATCATTAAGATCAATTTTTTACCAACTCTCTGCTTTATTACGCAGTATCCCTGTTTTTTTCTCTCATCTTCCATCATCATCATCAGGCACTCTCACCTTTTTCCACCCCCACTCCCACTTTTCATGTCCTTGTTTAATTTCATCTCTTCCTCTCTCTCTCTCACTTTACCCATGTGTAGCTTCACATAAGCTTTAATTTCCTTACAACTTTTTTTCTTCAAACTCTTTCTCTCTCTCTCTCTCTTGCTTCATCTTCCATCATTCAATATCTTCTTTACCACCCACTCTAATTTCAACCTTTTCTCCTCACCCTCTTGATTCTGTATTTCTTCAACCTTTCTCTCTTTTTCATCATCATTATCATTCACTCTCTTTCTCTCTTGTTCTCTCTCTCTCTCCCCTTCCTCTAACTCACTCTTCAGCTTCTCCATCATTAAGATCAATTTTTTACCAACTCTCTGCTCTATCACGCAACAGTCCTGTTTTTTCATCTCCCTTTCTCATTATCAACATCATCATCAGGCACTCTCACCTATTGCCTCCCCCACTCCCACTTTTCATATCCTTGTTTAATTTCATCTCTTTCCCTTTCTCATCATCTCTTTTTCTCCCTCTACCCATGTGTAGCTTCACATAAGCTTTCATTTCTTTTTTTCACCAACTCTTTCCTCCTCTCTCTCTCTCTCTCTCTTTCTCTCTCTCTCTCTTATAATTCTGGTCCTTTCAATCTCATCCTCTGTACATCATCATCTCATAATCACCAAGGCTACAACCTAAAGCTCAAAGAAATAATTCATCTCATTAATTACTAATCCTGTTTATCCAAAAGCAAAAAGAAAAAAAAGTTCATCCTCCAGCTCCCTGACATCATGGAGGCAAAATCCTGTGTTTATCCGCTAAGCTTAGAAAATAAATGATACAACAATGACGATGAAGATGAAGATGATAGCAAATAACAACAAAGAACAAGAAAAATAAGAGTGAAAAAATGAACTCCAAAAAAAGGGTTTATTTGAATAGGTAATTGCATAGGAAAAAATTTCTCCAAAAAGAAAAATTGAATCTCCAATTCGGAGAAGACTGAGTTATATACATATATTCGAGATTATCATGGAAAAGAATCGGAATGAAAGTTTCAATAGAAGTATAAAAAAAGGATCAAGAGGAAAAAGATGATAACTCTTGCAGCGGGAAAAAGTGGAAGGCAAGGGAAGAAGAGATCGACAGAGAAGTGAAAATAAATTGAAATTTGACTGAACCCATGGATAAATATCCTGGAAAAATGATTGGTTGTTACCATTATCATCATGGAAGATGAAGAGGATGAGAAGGGGAAGAAAAAAAATGGAAAAGGGTTTAAATTGAGATGATGTATACTTTTTATCATCATCAGAAAAGGAAACTGAGAAATGAGGGAGGGAGAAAGAGAGAGAGAGAGAGTGAGTAAAAGGATGAGGATGCAAATACATAACTGAATATATAATTTGGTTAACAGGAGATGATGATAAAAAATGAAAGTCTTCTGGTCTTCCCGATGGGAGAGAGAGAGAGAGTTTATTATTATTACTATTTGTATTTTGTGCATGTAATAGATAAAGATGAAAGGATGATGATGCTCATCATGTTTGAAGATGGTGATGGAAGGAGATATGATCGCATGCAAAGTGGAATGAGAGAGTAAGAGGGATGAGGAAAAAAAAGAAAATTGAAAAAAAAGTTTTCCTCTCCATCTTTGTCGTCCCTCTCTCGATCCAGATGATGAAGGATGATGATGGAAAGGAAAGGGATAAAAATGAAAGATAATAAGATGAGATGATGTATCAGTGAGTTGGAGAGAGAAAGAGAGAGAGAGAGTGTGTGTGTGTGCATGTGAATGAGTATTTGAAATGAAGTGAAAAGATGACTTGTAATGATATCAATTCCTAATGGGGGTGGATGGAAAGGTGAAAGTGGGTGGTGGTTGGTGGGTGGCAGAGATGAGAAAGATGATTGAAAAAGAGAAAAATTAGGATATTATTTCCATATAACATTTAGATTATCTCATGTTATTGTGTGTCTTTCATTCTGAAAGATGATAGAGAAAAAAAAATAAAGGGTTTCCAAAGGACAGAATCCTAAAGGATAACAGTAACTCCATGACAACGATAAGCAAGATGATTCGGAAGATGCTATAAAAAAGTTATCATTATTATTACCCAATGCTGATGATCATCAAATGGTAATGAAAAAAAATCGTAACCATTTACAAGCACAATTGAAGTTCATTTTTTGTTCACATTCTCAATCAAATTGATTATCAAATTTTTCACCTCTTCATATTGATAATGATAATCTTTTCTTGTCATTCTCATATTAATTATCCTCTTGATGTAAGGTAGATATTGGGTGAAGATGATGATAAACTGTACCCATTGAACTTTTTTTTCATTCCTGATGATTATGATATTGGATCGATATTTAGATTACTCTGGTTTTTGCCTTGATTTAGGTTCTAATTTTTTTTTTCTTCTCCTCTTACTGCTTATTACTGAATGGAAGCTTCATCTCACTTTTGTATTTTGCATGAAAAGAAAGAGATGCAAAAAAAGTGCGACCATTACGATCAATATAGTGAGTCGAGGGAGTAAAAGGATGAAGATGATAATGATGAGAAGAAATTTTTTCTTCAACATCCACCATAACCAGGAAGAGAAGAGAAGAGGAAGAGAAAAAAAAAGGTTTGAGTGAGTAAAAAAGATGCAAAGTAAAGGGTAACAACATAGACATGATGAAGATGATCAAGAAAAAAGACCAGAAGATGAAGAGGAAGATGAAAGGATGATGATGAAGAGAGAGAGAGAGAGAGAGAGTGTTCTTGCATAACAAGAAAAAAGAGAGGGAAGGAGAAAGAAAAAAACTCAGAGTTTGCTTGGATAATGAGGAAAAAGGAGAGCGAGAGAGAGAGAGCAATGAAATTGGAAAAGTGCTGAACATGATGAAGATGATGAGGAAATCAGGAGGGATCAGTGGGGGTGGGAATGGTTGAAGGATGATTATGATTGCAAATTTATTGTAGCATCTTCTGTAGTTTCTGTTATCATGTTGGATGAATACTCATCATCATCTTGAATCAGATGCAAAAGTAATAAGGTAAAGGATTGTCATTGGTAAGATGGAGTCAAAGGAGAGGATGAGAGAGAGTGGGAGGTGAAATCGTCATCAGGGATTTTCAATGGTAATAATAATATATATGCACAAAGGGATAGTGATGATGATGATGATAAGGAAGATAAAAAAAAAAGACCTTTGGATTCATTCCAAGTGATATAATTTAAAGAATAAAAAAATCTCCTTCCAAAATTATTATCTCATTATTGAGGATAACTTTGAATCTTTTTTTTCATCTTCTCCTTTTTCTTTCAGGGATATTATTTTTTTTTCTTCTTCTTCCAACTTTTCATCTTCATCTTTCTCTTGATTTGCTTTCCAGTAGCAATTTAATTGATGATTAAGATAGAAAGATAATTGTAATGAGATTCCAGTGAGAGAGTAAAGTTTAGTACAAAACAGGAGATGGAGTAATGATCAACATCTCAAAGATGAAATTCAAAGCAAGAAATGTTCATTAACATGATGATATTCTCTCTCATTATCATTGGAACTTTTTTCTCTTCTCAAACTTCTAGTTTATCGATAGTAATACATGATGATCAGTTTATTCACGATTTTAGAAACAAAAAGTTGACAAGAGAAAAGATCAGTTCGACCAAAAAAAAAAAAAGTTCATTCGAAACTTCAACTTAAGAAGTTCCAAATTTTTTTTCGTATAAAATTCTGGCTTCACTTTCTACATCGACTATTATGATTAATTAACTAAATCAAAGTTTATTTGTGATAATAATCACTGATTGAAAAGATTATAATAAATCAGATAGTTAATCATTAAGGGGAACAGTTAATTTTAATTGAATTTAATGATTTGAAGAAAAAATTGCAACAATTGAATGATCGTAATGATAAAAGTGATTAACATTGTTTTAATTAGCAATTTAAATCGCAAATTAATTTGTATATTTAATGAAAATAAAACGTAAATGATCAATAAAAATGAACAATTTATTTACAGTTTATTTAATTTGATTATTTACTAATTTCCATGCCCAAGAATAATTCAATCAACATTAGTATTGGTAAAAGAAACACGAAAAACTTTTTCACTCTGACAACATCCTCTCCATCCTTCCCGATTGATACATTGTGGCTATTTAAGGCTCAGTAGGTGGATGATGATGATGATGATGATGATAATGTTATCTTCTTGATTATGTTGCGTGATTAGATGATTTTGAAAATGAATTGGGAGTAAAAATTTAAATGAATTGGTCAGGATACATTTAAATGATTCTGCTTCTCATCATGATACTAATAAAGAAAAGGATGAAAAAAGAATTCATTTTTTTTCTTTCTTCACGTCCTCATCTCTCTCTCTCTCATTCACTCACTCTCTGTCTCTCTTTCTCTCTCCCTGTAAAATGGGTGGGTGGTGATGAATTGAATGTAGAATGGGAGTAAATATTTTATGCTTTGATGGTGATGATGAGAAAATGAATTCTTCGGAAAAAAATGGAATATAAAAAAGTTTCTTCTCCAAGGAAGACAATGATTTCGTGAAGGTGAACTTGAAATGGGAGGGTAAAGGGGTGGAGATGTGGAAAAGGACAGAGGAAGAGAGATGATGATGATAATCATGATCGTGATTAAATTAAACTGATCATCATCTTTTTAAGACCAGATGACCTGAGACTATTAATGGATAGTCAATGATATGAAATTTAAATTGGTTAAAACTCCGTCATCATCAAGAGTAAAAATTATCCTCCTTTTATTTTTTTCCATTGTAATGGAAGAGAGAGAGAGAATGCAAACACCACTCCCACATGATAATGACGGTGATCATCATCATCATCATCATCAGTTTCTTGTTATTCTTTTTTCGAATTTTTTTAAACTTTCAAAAAATGTTCTTTTATTTTCCTTTTCTTTAAATAGCCTCGTTCTTCGTCTATTATTCATCTTCAGTTTTTTGTCTTCTTTTTCTCTTTCCATCTTTTTTACCTCTATCATCCCTTTTTCTCTTCTTAAGTGACTTTATCATCTTATTAATTCCCTGAGCATCATCATCACCATCAATTCACCTTATCATCTTTTTCTCTTTCCCTTGGATTTATCTTTATTGAAAGAAGATGAGAAAAGAAATCTCTCTCTCTCTCTCTCTCTCTCTCTCTCTCTCTCTCTCTCTCTCTCTCTCTAGTCTTTTATCTTTCTCTGTTTTTTTACTCACTTTACGTTTTATTCTCATCATTATCATCATTTCCCCCTTCACTTTAAATTATTGGATGATGCTTGGAATCGATCCCCTGACGGCTCTCACTCCCACTCTCCAGTTCCTCTTCCACCCTGAATTTATGCAAGAAAAACCCTTTTCATCTTCTCCATCTTTCTCTACCTCCTTCAGTTCCTGATCCTTAAAATGATTTCTCTCTCTCTCTCTCTTATCCCTTTCTTTTTTATCTCTCTTCAAGTCTCCAACATCCAATTACTTTTTTTTGCATCTCCATCTCTCACCCTCATCTGCATCTCTCTCTCTCTCTCTCTCTCTCTCTCTCTCTCTCTCTCTCTCTCTCTCTCTCTCTCTCTCTCTCTCTCATCACAGTGGATGTGTCGTTTCATTGAATCCGCCATTTTTTTCTTACCCTTTTTATACTCTTTGCTTCCTATTAGCCAATGATGATGATGATGTTTCCATCTTTAACAACGTCTTCACTTTTTCATCCTCCTCATCATCATTTTCCATCTCTTTTGATCCTCTTTCTTTTTTAAAACTCATCCTCCACCCTCGAGCCACCCCCAAGCATTTTGATCCTGTTTCTCATTTATTTCTCCTCTTCTTCTTCATCCCTTTGTTATCATCTCATTCAAATTTCCTCATTCTCATTCTCTTTCTCATCATCATCATCTCACTGAAAGTAGATTCATTTGTAGGAGGAAAAGAGTAATAACCATGAGAGAAGAGAGAGAGTCAGAGAGTCAGAAAGCAAATGATGATGATTATCATGCAAGAATAAAAAAAATCCTAAAGGAAACAATTTAAAAAAGTATTCATTGTAAAAAAAAAGTTTAAATAAATTGATTCGGAAAAAAAATCAACATGAAACAGTTGAGATGATGAGAAATGGACATGGAGTGAATTAGATGATGATAAGGGATGATAATGATAAAATCAATGAGGCTTATTACCATAACAAGGTCATTTAAACCCTAGGAAAGGTCATGATGTGATAAAATTTCAGAAAATTCTGTAGAAAATAATTTAGAATCCAGTTAGCATTTGAGCAAAGTATTATGAGAGAGAAGAAAAATTTGTCAACAGGAAATGAGAAAAAGTTTCAAATTTTATTTTCCACTAAACCAAAAAGTAAATAATAAAACAGAAAAAGAAAACTGAAAATCAAATAATATTCACCATGAGAATTATGAAAAGTTTCATGAAATCGACTTGAAATCATTAACTTTAACCTCAAACCATTGATTGACCCAATGAACTTTCAACTCTGAATTATTTATAAATATATATATATAAATCGTAATAGGATAATGATGATCAATAAACAATCAAATCAAACTTTAAACAACTACAATAAACACATAAGAAAATAAAAGTTTAATGGTAAATAATGATAATGGAAAAGAAAAAGTTTCCAGTGAGTAATATAATAATCCAATGATGATAATGATGATAAAGATGAAGACAAGGATGATAATGATAAGCAAAAAGGCTAACAAATGAAAACAGCTAATCTAAAACTTAAGCTAAACTTGCCAATCAACTGGCCTTGGGCTAATTTTGTCACTCGTACCCATGGAAAGACACATAACCCATTGTAACAGCAGCGGTTTCGTTATTTTTTATCAATACAATTTTAAAATTAAAAATAATTTATAAAAAAAAAATACTCTCCATCCCCTAGACCATCACAACCACCTCTTTTTCCTCCTCCTCATCATCATCATCATCATCGTCATCCTCCTCCTCTTCCTCTTCCCTTCTTCTTCCTTCCTCTGTGTGGGTGGGTGTGGATGTGTGTCTACACTTCCCAGGGAAGGATTGAAATGTGATGGAGATTTAAATCCCTTCAGCCTCAAGGTTAATTTTTTTTCTCTCTCTCTCTCCTTCTCTTAATCATAATCGTAATCATCATCATCTTGCTTGACATCCACTCATTTCACTGTGTCACTGATACTTTGTCTTCTTCATCACCATCAACATCATCATCATCATCCTTTCCCTCCCCAGTATCTGCCACTCTCACCCTCTCCTTACCCTCACTCTCTCTCAGTGAATATGTACAAACATATAGATCATTCAACTGATTAACTTGATATATATTATAATCCTTGGGTTATTAAAAAAAAAGAAAACATTTTCTTCAATATTTTAATTACGTTAATTAAGTTTATCTGTAAACAATTTTAATTGAGAAAAAAAGTTTTGACAGTAACAAAAAATAGTAAACTGATTAATAGTCACTTTTTGTTTTTCCCTCGTCATTATAACAAATATTTAAATTAACACAATTACAAGTTAATTGTTGTAGGTATCCTTTCAACTTGCTCATTTTTTGTTAATTGTTTATGATCAAATTAAAAAAAAAAGGATAATAAATTTTATCCACTTGTTAATTGTTATTACCTTTGGTTAGTTACTTTTGGTTGCAAATTCTAACACCAGAAAGCGTTACTAAGAATATAAAAAAATAATAATTTTCTCTTTACTCTTATACGAGAAAACTATATTATCTTTCAAGTATTTCTTTCATTTCTCTCTAGCATTTTATTATCGTCTAAGGAAAATGTTGAAATATCCATTCACTTAACAATAGATAAATACTTTTGCTATTTTACTTTGACATTTTACCTGTTCCATCAATAGATATCTAGATGATGATTATCATCATGAGAAAAAGAAAAACAGTAAAGATAAGATTGATATCAATTCTTTATTTTTTTTTCATTTTCTTTTTATTCAGAATTATCTTCCATCTTCCACTTGCTTCGAATTTTTTTCGCTATCATCTCACTTTACCTTTCAATGGAATTGGATAGAGAGAGAGAGAGAGAGATAGTTTCTCTTTATTTTTTATAACGTTTTTTTCTC
This sequence comes from Panonychus citri, assembly GCF_014898815.1. Classification (NCBI taxonomy): domain Eukaryota; kingdom Metazoa; phylum Arthropoda; class Arachnida; order Trombidiformes; family Tetranychidae; genus Panonychus; species Panonychus citri. Next base: position 1,032,914 of record NW_026515543.1, on the reverse strand, counting down.
TCTACAAGTTCTGATAGCCTCACTCTCCACCTCGATTATCATCATTCCTATTGTACAATTTGCCCATTCTCCCCCTTACCTACCACCTTCATCTTCATCATGATTATGTCCCCATGTATAGTTCAGTTAGGTATAGGTATGAATGTCAAGATATTTACGATTCTCAATGAAACTGATACTATACTCACTAAAAGTGGGTGGTGGGGGAGATGGAGATAGGGAGAGGAGCAGTGTAAAAGGATGAAGATGAGAGGATGATGATAATGATATCAATGTACAGAAAGAAAGAAACATTTTGACAAAAAGTTTTTGTCTTTTTCTTAACATTTTCATCTTTATCTTTTTATATGGATTCCGTTTATATGGATTATCATCATAATCATTATTGATATTGGTCTATAAGCCTAAACATTCAATCAGTTGCTCACTCGACCTCTCTCTCTCTCTCACTTTACATTCATCATCATCATCATCATCAATATCGAATGAAATAATAATAATAATCATCTTGTGTAAGAAATTGATGGATCATTTAGGCGGATCGGAAATGTCGATGTCGATGAACTTATGTCCTCTCTCTCTCTCTCTCTTTCTGTCCACAGGACAGAAAATCCCGTTACTTGGAATCTAAATTGTCTTCGGACTTTACTTCCTACCTTACGATCATCCCGATTATAATCATCGATATCATTGACAGTTATATATTTTCCTCTTCTCTCTCATCATCCCCCACCCTCTTCGCTTCTTTTTTTTGACTTTTTGACAGAAATTTAGGTAAAAATGAGTCCATCATTTCCGCTTCCAGTACTAGTATTACTTTTCTTTCCCCCTTCCATTTCTTTCCTAAGTGGGGTTAAGTAATAGATTGATAAAAATAGAAAGATGGAATGAAAAATTTTCTCTTCTCATCGATTGTCCAATAATAACAATAATAACATTAGGGACACTATCATCATCGATATTATCATCATCTGTAATATCGTTTGTACTACGAATACCTATAGAACCCCTCATCGAATTACTTTCTTTCAATCTTTTCTTTTCTCTCTTTTTTGAAGTTCGATCTTTCATCTTCTTCTGTTAACTTTTTCTTTTTTCGGCAAAACCGATTTTGAGGTCACTTTGATTGATAGTAATAATATTTAGCCCATCCACAGCCGTCTCTCTCTCTCTCTCTCTCTCTCTCTCTTACTTCCCAGTTAGCACCTTGAGCCGAAAAGGACAATAAGCATCAAACGGGTGCGGTCAAAATGCGTCATTAGATTTATTCATTGTTTATTTACATTGGATTAAGTTGGAAACCGTTATTCCAATTTCATGAGACAAAAGTTCAATTATATTGAGTTATTAACCATTAAGAATGTGAGTTAATTACTACAATCAATAGACAAATAATAATGAAACTGAATAGTTCTGACAATCAAATAAATTTAAGTTAATAAAATAAAGAAACGATCAGGATTAGATTTGGATAAGAAATAATAACAATTTCAATCCTTTTGTATTATAAATTGATTGACAGATAAAAATCAATTGTATTTGCATATTCTAGTACTTGAAATGTATGAATACCAGTGTATGTGAAGATAAAACTGTTTAGGGTGGGAAGGGTGTGGTAGAGTGGGAGAGATGCATGAGAAAAAAAGAGTATCGGTGGAAGAAAGGGAGAGAGAGAGAGAGATTACCCTTTGGGAGTATTTTTTTATTCAATTAGAAAAAGTTTCCATTAAGATGGAAGGAAGAAAATAACTTTTTCTCTTTCTCTCTATCTTTTCACCCTCTTCTTAGCCACCCTTGCATATATTTTTTCCACCCTCGAGCAGTAGCATCCTCATCTTCTCTTCATCCTCTTCATCATTATTAATATTGAATCATTTCTACTTCCCTTCCATTTCACCCCTTTTCTTTTTTGCATCCCTCTCTCTCTCTCTTGCACTCTCCATTCTCATCATCATCATGGTCTTTGCCTGTCAGATGGAGAGTGGAAGGTGGGTGAGTGGATGAAGAAGAAGAAAAAAATTCTCTGTTATTTTTTTCTTCCACATCAGAGTTTGCTTACCACCATCCAATCAGATTGTCCAATACTCATCAATGGAACTGGAACATGCTCAGTTTCCTAAGGAAAAAAAGCCAAAAAAAAGTTCCAAGTGAACCAACGATCTCTCCCTCTTCGACTATGACCTGTAAAGTCCTTTCAACGAAGTTTCCATGGTGAAGGTATTTTGACAAAGAAACAAAAAGAAGAAGCAGAAAAAAGATTTTCCTTTTCGTTCATTTGAAGAGAATAGAATTTTCCAATTTTTCATCTCTTTCTCTCTCTCTCTTTCTCTTTCTCTTTGTCTTCACCATCCTCATCTTTCCCCACCCACTGTCACTTTATCATTACTTTTATTTTCGTTATTAATTTTTGGATACAATTTACTTTCTTTCTTCCTCATGTCCTCATATTCACTATTTCATTTGATTCTAAATTCATTGATCAACCAGCATCATCATCATCATTACTAAATCATCAAGAGTCTTATCTCCCCTTCCCCCACTTCCCCTTGTCTTCCTTAACATCTTCTTATCTCCATCACCATTCATCAATTCAGATTGTTTATACATATAGGATGTGAATATACATGATGGATATTAATGAAATCCATGTATCACATTTTTAAGTAAACATTAAGATCTCCTCTTAGAAGATCATCAAACTATTCAATGATGATGAAGATGATGATGATGATGATGATACCTTCATTACCACACCCTCCTTCCTCATCCCCCTTTCCTTGTGATGTCAAGATAATCTCTTGAGATCTAAATCTTGCATCTTTATCAATTAATTAGAAAATGAAGAAAAAAACAAACTTGACATTCATGTTTTTAGTCTGGAATTGAAGTGAACTCTGAAAACTTATCAGAATTTTCCTCTCTCTCTCTCTCTCTCTCCTTCCTTTTCTTTCCATCTCATGGATTCAGATTATTCATGGTGAAGTTCATGTTACATGAATAGAGAAAGAGAAGCCAAAAATATTTCTCAATTCTAGAAAAGAACAAAAAAAATCAATAAAAAAAAACACAATGTAATCAGTTTAATCTGAATATTTATCATGAAATCTCATGTTTCTCATGTTCAGCTGGAAATTCAGGTTTAAATATTAACAGAGTTACACTAACACAGTCATGATAAAATTATACACATAAATATATTTATATCATGAAATTTACTCAGAAACCATCAAATGAGTTTAAGATGATGATGTTTCCATCATCATGAAATCCAATTGAAACAATGTTTCAGAATTTGAAACTTTTCCGAACGTTATTTGACTCAGAAAAAAAATGAGTTCTATTGATCAAAATACATGGAAACCATACAAAAAATATTGATAATTAACGATTGATTAACATGATTAATATCATCAAGTTCATTCTTGTTCATGGTAATCAAGTGTAGTTATCAAATCTACAAATCAATGAAATTCAATTGATGTGATTGTAATTAATTATGAATGAAAATCCAAAGAAAAACTTTTCAATATTTTGAATACTTTTTCAAACCACAATTTTTAATAGATGTAAATTAATTCAATTGTGTAATTAAGACAATCAATTAAATGGAGTAGAAATTAATTCTTGTAAATGATGAACAATTGTTTCCAATTCAAGTTTTGCTTTTAAAAGTCTTTAATGATTTTATTGATAGATGGCATTGATGTTTCCTTTAATTGTTTAGGTTGATGATTAACAATCAGTTGTTTGAATGTTGTTACAATTAGTTGACTAATCAAGAAGTTAATTTGATGAAATTTTTCGTTGATTAGAACTTTTCTCTTTTCCAATGTGAAGGTTTGATAGAGTTATAGAAATGAAAGAAAGATGGAGATGAAAATGATCGTAAATTGATAAGTGTATTTGATTCAAGTCGAAATTGCCTGAGGGGTTTAACAAAAAAGAGAAAAAAAATTTCTCTCTTTATTTCTACATTGGAAGGGAATTATTCTTATTATTGTTATTATTCTCGGCGTAAACTGATTGAGACTCTTGCATCACGTTCGTGAGTAACAATCATCATGAAATGATCAGAATTGTTATTGATGAAAATTGGAAATGAATGGAAAGTGAAAGAGGTAAAAGAAAAGGGAGTGGAACGGGTTGGGTTACAGTGGAGTGGGTTAGGAGAGAGAGAGAGAGAGTGAGAGGGGGTGGAAAAGGCGAAGAGGTAACATGGTGATGGAAAAATATTGAGAGAGGTTGATGGTGAAGGTGGAATAGATGAAAATATTGACAAGGTTATGAAAACAGAGAGAGAGAGAGAGAGAGAAAATCATCTATCATCAGTGAGTATTTTATGTAATATGTGCTTCCAATACGAGAAAAGGAAAGGTATATATTTTCATCATTCCAATTGCACCTTGAAAACTTCATGGGAGAAGAAAAAAATATTCATATCAAGAAGAGAAAAGTAGATCATTATCATGGAGATGATGATGATAATATAAATCGTAAGAATGATGAACATGAAAAAGAAATAATAACTTTGATTCTATTATGTTAACTTTTCTTTTCTTTTCTTGTTGTTGTTGATTTTCATCATCACCATGAATTTATCTTCATCTTACAGAAATTCAGAGATATCACATGGTAATTTTTACGATCTTTGAGATTATAATGATATTCATGGAACAAGATGAGAATATGAAGATGATTCGGTCATGGATTTGTTGGTCATCTCTATCTTTTTCGGTTCTTCAGAACTTAATATGGGAAAGTTCAATCAATCACCTGAAAATAATCGGTTGATGATAATTGTGAGTCAATTGTGTCTCCCATCATCACGCACTTTGATTTATATTTTCGTTCACAGCGGAAAACAATTATCACCTATTCTCATCATGAGAGTAGGTTTCAATATCTTCAGGGTGATCATCGATTCGTGGTCAATCAGTTATAACCTTAACCTTTTTTGATAGAGAGATTTTTTCGTCTCTCTCTCTCTCTCTCTCTCTCTCTGTCTTATTCATTTGATTTTACCTGAAAACATTACCTGACTTTTCAACATACACTGACCTTGGGTTAGAATCGCTTCAGTTGTCCAACATAATTAGCGACAAAAAAGCGACAGCAATGAAACATTATCAAAGAAGGAGGAAGATGATGAGAAGGGGGTTTAGAGAAGATAAAAGAAATTAAATGAATGAGAAGATGATCAAAACGATGGAAATGATGATGGTGATAGTAAGATAAAAAGGTAAAGAATTGAAAGGTCACTCATGGATGAGAGAGAAAGAGAAGTCAAGGGAGCATAGGAATAAGAAAATAAGAGAATCTTTTTTTCATACAATCTTCTTCTTCCTTTTCTAATCATCACCATTATCTTATGGTCTCCAAACGAATGGACATCGTCAATGGATCGATGGAGAGGGAAGAATAACCCAGAGAGGGAGAGAGAGAGAGAGAGACAAAAGAAAGAAGATGATCCATACAAATCTTTCCACCACCGATCATCTCGATGGTATTGGTGGCAGTGATGAATCTTATCTCCGCTTGGTTAACTGAGAATTTCAATGGTGACGGAAAGAGAGAGAGAGAAATGAAAGATAACTAAATGATCAACGGAATCCATAGGGTGAGATACTCATTCGATGGTAATGATGACGAGAGAGAGAGAGAGAGAGAGAGAGATGACAAAAGGAAGATTATTTTAAGAAAATAAAGAGATATTGAAATTACTCCATTGGAAAACAAAGGTTACTTTTTTGTCTCTTTTTCTCTTTCTGAAAAAGGGAAACGGAAGTCAAAATGGACAAGGTTTTCCACCATGGACCTTGAAAATAATACATTCATAGAACCGTAATAATCATAATGATAGAAAAGCATCAGATGGTAACAAGTGAATTCCATCAATAGTGTTAACATGGTGATTCTCCCTCTTGTATTATTATTATGATACTTTTAGAACTTTTTTTTTCTTCTTCTTTTTTATTCTTTTGTCGAACTTTTTGTTTTAACTATTCTTTTTGCTCTTTCAACTTGAAAAGTTTTCCATCTCAACTCGTCCGTTCTAATCCATCAAAAGGGGAGAGGTAAATGTTCATTCTTGGTGCTAACATTTTGTATCGCTACGTGGACATCCTCTTTTCTATTCATCTTCTCATTAAGAATTTATATTTATAGTCTTTTTTTTTCTTCTTCTTTTTCATTCTTTTCTTTTCTTCCATCATCATCATCTGCATCCTTTGCATCCTTCATTGCCTTTCTCTCTCACTTGCCTTTTGTCCTATTGTCCAACAAACTGTAAACAACATGTAACATACTAATTGTATGTTCACCATGAAGACCACTGAGAACGCCCTGGCGAGTTCACGATTAAGATACAATGGATTCAGAATTTGAAATTAAACATTTACTCATTTCCATTGCAACAGAAAAGGGATCAAGAGATGAGGATAAAATTGCTAATTAGGAGACAAAAATCTGATGCAATTAACTTGTATCTTTAATTGTTACTTTTGTTTGGATTCGTGATTAAGTTTAGTTAATAATTTGTATCAATCTATCAATTAGTGAGAACTCAATTTCAAGATGAAATTTAAAAAAAGTTCAATAAGATTTGTATGTATCTTGATGGGTAAAATCATCTCAAGATTCAAGAAAAAGTTCATGATTCTGTGATCTTTACTGTTATCCTGATTGTTTCAATTGTCCTCAAGAGTTTAGTTGGCAATTAACTTTGGCAAAAAAAAATGATGAAGATGAGCAATTAATATATGTTATCATTTTCTTTATGATTCTTAACTAATTCAGAACTTAGAATTACCTAAATCCAATTGAAAATGTTACCATGTAACAGATAAGCAAACATTGACAGAGAGATAAAACTTCAGCTCATTTACCTGAATTTCATGGAAGATGAAAAAAAAACTAATCGATATTCTGACTGTCATTATTATTATAACCTCGAACTTGCTCAGAATTCAGGTTATTGTGAAAATCGATGAGAGAGAAAAAAAAATCTTTATTTCTTCATAATTATCTTCATCATCAGAATTCATAATGATGATGTATCAGAAGAAGTGGCAAGAGAGAGAGAGAGAGAGAGAGAGAGAGAAACCAGAAGAAAATGTAACTTTTTCCTCATGAAATGTTGATCAACTTTCACACTGAACTTTTGGTTGATTTGATTTTCGTTTTCATTAAATTATATGGATTTTGAATCGATATAAAATATTCATTGGTGAATTCAAGTTACCGAAATAGTCACCATGTTGACAGGTTATATAAGAAGATAGAAATTTTTGCTCTCCATGTAAACTGTTATTTTTTTTCATGAGAATTCAACTGAACAACAAAAAAAGAATTGCAGATCCTATGAAACATTGAATAGAATTGAAAAGGTTTGCTGAATAGTTTTAGTTTTCTTTCTACTGTTTTCATTCATTCATCTCATCTCAACATGAATTCTGATACTTTGAAACATGAATATTACATTTTAATATACGAAAATAAATATATCATCATGAAATTTGAATTTCCTTTTGGGTTTAACTTTGATAAATCTCAACCGAAATACATTATGTTTCCACCCTCAACGTTTACAAACCTCTCAGACTACTTTGTACATTGACCATTATACAGAATACGGAAAACCAGTAATATGAATAATTCAAGATTATTGTAAATTTGTAACTCAATTCATTGAATAGTTGATTTCATGGTAACCAAATTCAGAGGGGGGCTTTGATCATCAAGAAGATTGTCTCTCTTTTTTTCATAAAAAAAGTAAACATGGAAACAAATGATTCCATTTCAAATCTATCATCATCATCGATGAAAATGAGGATGAGGAAATACAGAATTGAAATACATGAAGATGATAAAATGATCTATTATGGGTAGTGGGAGAGAGAGAGAGAGAGAGAGCTCGGATTAAGATGATTTTTGGATTGACTCTCAGGCGACAATTTAAATTGATATTAACGATGGAAAAAATATTTCATCTAAATTATTGATCAACTTTACTGATGGTTTTTTACTGTTGTGTCACTTTTCATGTTACATGTAAATAAATAGACACACACACATACAAGTAGCTTCGGTGGGTGGGTGGGCTACAGGGTGGGTTGTAATGAAAACTATTCTAAGGAAAACAAACATTGGAAAAAATAATCAATCGATTGCCGTCCAATGGTTACTTCAAGGTGTATCTACATTAATAATAATGATAATGTCTTCCTTTCTAATTCTCTCTCATTTACCCCACCCCATATATCCCTTTCTCTCTCTCTCTCTCTCTTTCTCTTCCTTATTTTTTTTACTCTCTATTCAATTTCATTCGATTTTCATTTTTCACTAACTTCTGCTTCTCTCTCTATTTTTTATAACTAAACATTGACAGGGAATGAAGGGAGAAACTTAAAGAGAGAGTCCAGAACCTGGGAGGGAAATTTGATTGCGTGTGGTTGCATATATTTGAATATAACAAGACGATGATGATGTTGATGATTATGCTGAAAACCATTAAGCATTAGGGTCACAAAAGACAGTGAAGGATAAACCATTTCCCATATCAAATCAATAGATGAACCAGTAGTAAGAAATTCAAAATGAGAAGAAGAAAAAAGTCAATGAGGGTGGAAAATGGTCCGAGGAGGAGGATGAAGAAAAGGAGAGAGAGGGAGGTGAAGACAACCAAAGGAGGAAGATTATTATGATGATGTTGATGATCAGCAAAAGGATAAGGCATATTGGTGGAAATGCTGAAGAGAGAGAGAGAGAGAGAGAGAGAGAGAGAGAGAGAGAGAGAGAGAGATGAAGATGAAGATGATCTTGTTGTAGTTTGTTGTTGTTGTTGTTTTTGAATATATTTCGATAGCGTGGTTAGAACTATTTAAATACACCACCACCCACCCCGATGGAAAGACCATAGATCATGTCAACTAATGATTGTTGTTTTATCATCATCATCATTATGATTGTGAAGTCGAATCGATATTGAAGAAAACTGGAACAAAAAAAGAATAGAAAACTTTTTAAAAAGAAAAATTTTCTTTTTCTATTTTAATATTTTCCACGAAATTCATGTTCTCTCTCTCGGTCTCATTTTCCATACCTTATCATCCTTTTATCTCTCATCTCTCTCTCTCTCTCTCTCTCTCTCTCTCTCTCTTTCTTTCTCTTCGTTTCTAAATGAACAGGATGATATTTCCATGTTCATGGTGATGGTGATCATCATCTTCTTTCATGATGGATAACCTTGAAGATATATAAATACTTAAGAATAAATGTTTTTCGGTTCTTGATTCAGATTAGATTTTTAGCTTTTTCTCTCTCATAACATGGAACCAGAATTATCTGTTTCTGGTAAATTTTCTGATTGATTAATGAACTTTTCTTTCTCAAGGTGTACGATCCAAAGAAAGGAGGGAATCATTCATATATCTCTATTCTTAAAAGTAATAAACATAGAGAGAAATGAAAAGGTTTCATCAATTAAAATGAGGAACAAAAAAAGTTTTCTAATTATGAATTCATTGGTTAGTCTGATGATTGTCAGAATGGAGATTCATTGAATTTATCATGCAAACACATTGAATACCTTCAAGGTTTTCCATCAATACGATCATGCATCTTGTAATTGTGTCCAAATGATAATGAGCACAATAGTAAATCTATTGTTTCGAAATCAAATCGTTTTAAAATCAATGGAAACTTAAAAAGAATGAATTTTTTCCATGAGAGGAAGAGATGAATTCTGAATGAAATTTTCATCTTCTCTTTCTTTCTCTCTTCCCCTCTCTCGTTTTTTCTTCTCTCTGGATAGCGAACATGGAGAGAAAAGATGATTTTCTTTAGATAGCAAGAAAATTAGAAATTCTTTGCCCTGAAAGCAAATTCAGAATTTCCATCATCATGAATAGCCGATGAACCTGGTAAAAAAACTTTATTCAGTAATGAATAAGATGGAATGACATTTGATAGAAAGAAACAAAGTGCCCCAAAGATACAGTTATCTCAAAATTTTTCCTCCAAAAAGATGATCATGTTTCCACTCATCTCTTCCCACCCTCTCTCTGAATCATACATCACCAACAGTAACTGATTAAAATGGTTGATATGCAAAAATAACAACAGGGACACTATGAATATATTGGAGAAAAAAAGACGAGAAAAGAAAATGACCTAAGGGCATAAAAAAGGAATGAAAGAAAAATAAAAAAGAGAAAAAAAAGTTTTTCCTTTGTTGAAATGAAGAAAAAAGTTCCAATTGGTATTCAAATATCTCTCCATCTCCTTCCCTCTTTCGTTTTTAACAAAATGATCAAATGTCAATCAAAATTCGTGGTAAAATTGTCTCAATGATTTACAGTTGGTTCTAATTGACGAATGGATCAATTTTTTTTTCTAGAAAATTCGAATCACCAAACTGTAAGACTTTTTTTCCTCGATTTTGGCTCAACTTGGACATGATTAGAACAAAGTTTGGTGCGCATGTCGAATAGACAATGAAAACAGTTCGAGAGTGTCCACCTACTATATGTATGGATATGGACATGACCCGATCATCAATTGGACCTTCAAGTTACAAGGTAGCCTATAAAACTCATACAGAATATAGATACAGAGTGGGAGAGAGACTGGACAAGTGGGAGGGTCGTTACATGAATAAATATATGCATTTATAGTTTTGACTTTGAAACAAAAGAGAAAACTTTTTTTTTCTTCTCTCAATCATGATAATCTTTATTATTATCATGTACTATCATGAAGATGATAATAATAACCATTGGTAAGAATCAATAATGATCAAGTATCACCAGTATAAGGACAATATAATCACCGGCGGGTGAAGGTAATGTAAGTATAACATGTTATGCTTGAGGCTAAAACGTTTGGACTGTGGATGAAAATTGATGATAATGATGATCAGTGATCCGCAGGTGAGTTCAGGTGATTATAAGGTAAGAAGAGGAAAAAAATATTATTTCATAAAAAAAAATTCACTCATCATGAATATATTTTTTTCTGAAAAAAAAGAGTCAATAACTAACACGATAATGATGATAAGTTAATGGCGATAACGCAAGTTGAAAGCTAACTAATAATATTATCATGAAATAACCATGAGAGAGAGAGAGAGAGAGAGAGAGAGAGAGAGAGGGGTATGGGTGGATAGTGATAGAGAACCTCGAATCAATATCAATGGCCTTTTATTATCAATCTGCTCACGCTAAGTTTTTTTGTCTTTTTTATTTTCCTAACAAACCAAATAATATAACAGGTAATGATGATGGTGATCAATATATATCGTTTCATTTAGGACAATTATGATTTCCTCCAACAATCAGGCTTATTATTATTATAAGAAGTGTATCTTCATGATGATGATGATGAATGATGATTAAGAAAAGTAGGAGGGGAAAAGATTATCTTTCAACCTTGACTGGACTCTTGATTACCTTTTTCCGTATGGTTAATATGGATTATAATCATTGGTACGATAAGAAATTGTCATCATTATGTTATCATGATAATGTTGTTCTCTCTCTCTCTCTCTTTCTCTCTCATCAGGAATACAATAAGTTACCTGGTTTGGGACTTATGGTGCATGGAATCATCAGCATGATGATTATCATCATTTGAGAGAGAAAGAAGGAGAGTGAGCTGAGTGAGCATCTTTGAAAAGTTACTAATAATTTAGCTATTTTTTTTTTGCTGTAATATGAATACAAAAAGGAAGCTTCAATTTTTCAAGTTCTTGGTGCTCAGTGAGCCCATTCAGTTATGGTGATGGTGGGATATGATTATATATATCAATGGGTGGAGGAAGAGGGAGGAGATTACATGTCAATGATGAGGATGATAAGGAGATGATGATGAGCTCGGTTGGTAAAGATGAAGATGAGAAGATGAAATTAGTTTACAAAAAGAAATGTTTTTCTTTTCTTTTCCAGGTAGAGAAGAAGAAAAAATTATCTTCACATTTCAAGTATCACTTTTTTCACACTCAGATGAATTTCACCTTTTTCTCCCCTTCTTCCTCCTCAATTTCCACCACCTTCAGGTAAATACTCAAGAATATCAATCATATAATTGATAAGAATTTAAATTTATCATCAATTTGTGATTCATTTTTTTTTTATTTCTTTTCTCATATTATTTATGTTTCGAGTTGTAAACACCAAAGCAAAGTTATTACAATTCTGATGACGATGATGATAATAATGATGATGGTGATGATGATGAAATAACAGCTCTCATGATGACCTCTGTCCAGCAGCCTGATCGTTTCTATCCTGTTTTCGTTAATAATGACCTGATGGCTTCAATTGCATCCGGATGTAATTTTGATGATTTATCACCTAAAAAACAATCAGAACATGGAATCTTATTATTAGCATGATTAACATTATTGGCATAATTATTATTACTATTAATATGATTACTATTAAAATTTGGATTAGTAAAGTTAGTATTATCACTATTAAATTGATTGTTAGCTTGATTACTTTGTAAATTGTTGGCATTATTAACCATCCTTTCAATTCTTGAATGAAAAGGTAATATGTTTGGTGTACGTTGATTGGACAGGAATTGGTGATGAGGATGAAGATGAAGATGAGGATGATCATGAGACTGGTGGGTTGGTGAGGATGATGAAGATATTGAGGGTGAAGGTGATGAAGGTTGATGGTGATGAGTGTTAAAGAGTGGATGTTGTTGTTGTTGTGGTTGCTGTTGATGATGATGATGATGATGATGATGTGGATTATGTTGATGGTTATGATTGGGATGACGTTGACCAAAAGGTATTGATGGTTGATAGTGATTATTATGATGATGGTGATGATGAGGGTGTGGTGATAATTTTGATGATTCGGATGTTTCTGGTGAATGAATTAATGCTGCCAAGGAATCGGTTACCTGACCATTAAGGTGATGAAAATTGTCGGTTAAAATTGTTGAATCTACTTCGGAGCGGGAAGGCTTTTTCCATCCTAAAAGAAGTGATCGAGATTCATCACCTTCATGTTCCACTCCGGATTCTTCGTATTCTTCTTCCTCCTCTTCCATTTTACTTTTGGTTGACGGTCGAAAATGGTCACGGAAACGTTCACGTTGCTGGCGAAGTTTAGTTAATGCATCTAAAGTTTTCACCTTTTGACCTGGACGAATTCGACGTTCACCGGTAGGGCCACTTTCGATTGATGATGATCCACGATTTGCTCCATTGATATTACCCGATAATCGATATCTTGTTGAAATTGCTGCTCTTCCTTCATTATTATTTCCGCTACGATGATCTTGTGGTTGGTCATCATCCTCTAACTGACCACCGATTTGATCAAAAGATGATTTAGCTTTTAATGATGTTTGTTGACTTTTTTTAATTGCTTGTTGAACTTGGGCTAATTGTTGAAGATTCTTTAATTTCCTCAGGTCACCATCGAGTAAACTGAGAGGATTACCATTGACCCCACTTAGAGTGTGAAGAGGTGAAGGTTCACCTCGTAGTTCATCAATTAAGGTGGTGGTCAAAGGTATTTGCTTTTTATTTAACATCTCAATCATGGTCAGTCTTTTCAGTGCATCATCAAAGCCAATGTCTTCACCTAAAAGTCCTGATGAACTGCCCAATCGGGATGAGGTTAACTCTGTGAGAGCATGATGATGACCAGCACCATGAAGAGGATTAAGTTGCTCATTAAGATCGTCAAGGGTTGAAGTTTTTGACGATTGTTCCAATAGGCTGGACAATAGACGATCATTGAGTGAGCCTGAAGATGGTCCTGATGAGGTGGATGACGAACCACCAGAACCAGAGGTAAGTGAAGATCCAAGTAGACTTGAGGTTAAATCGGATGAAGATGAGCCACCCAAAAGTGACCTCAGATTGGATAAACTTGCAGAATCAGATAAAAGGGAAAATCCTTTCAATGAACTCGCTGTATTACCGGTAAGAGGATTGATCAATGTGTCCCCTCGAGAATCTGATTTAGATGTTTCAAAGAAGGGAGTGATTTCGGGTGACATTTGCTCTGATCGGGGAGGATTAAGGGTCAATCCAGCGGCTCGGACAAGTTCACCTAATGATCCAGATTGAAATCTATGATGAAGATGCTCAGCTGATGTTGGGCCAGATGAACCTGAGGCGGATGATGAAGAAGTGGAATCAGTTAATCCAAGAGATTCAATAACAGAAGCTAATGAAGGTGACCCTGAAAGGTGACCTGTAAGGTGATGATGATGGTCAGTTGAAGTTGGATGGATAAGTTGCTCTGAAAGTGTTGACCCTGATCCTTCAAGTCGATGACGATCATTATGAAGCCTACCTGATATTGATGATATTGGTCCACCGGCAGTGATTGGATCATGGTGAGTTAAAGTATGACCTCCACCACCGCCACCACCCCGACCAAGAGCATCAGTGGGTTCACTATTTGGTCCAACCAATGAGCCAACATGAGGTGGCCATGGTGAGTCAACAGGAGAGTCAAGATTTCCTGGATTACCTGGTGAACCCGATAAACCATGAACATGATGAGGGTGTCCAGTAATTTCACCATTTCCACCACCCCCACTATTAGCATCACCACCACCATTACCAATATTTGATCCCAATGAACCCAAATGACCATCAATATGATGACCTGCACTTGACGGAGTCTCTCCAGGTAAAATGCTTCTTCCTTCTTCCCCTCTACCACCACCATTACCATTACCACTTGATCCTCCTCTGCCATCTTGAAATAAAGGATATGCTTGCCCATGACTTTCAGGATCATTGCCATGATGATGGTGATGACCACCAATCTGTTGACCATGAGCTTGATTTTGCTGTTGAAGATGAGGATGCTCATCAATAGGTGTAAATATTGGTACAACTTGATGACCTGGAATCTGTTGCTCGGTTGGACTAAGATGTGATTGAAGATGATGATGATGATGATGTCTAGAACCACCTCCATTCAACCCTGAATGACCACCATGAGAACCACCACCACCACCTGAGCCACCATTGGAAACGACGATAATATTTTTCTTGGCATCATCGGTACCTGCGTTAACGTAAACCAAATCTTTAGCTTCCGATAGTAGAGAGGAGGGACGACGATGCCGATAACGGCTATGGGAGGGATGGGAATGGTCAGAACATGACTCATCTAAAAAGGTTGACCATAACAAAGACCCAAAGACACAGAAAAGAAAGCAAACAATTAAAAAAAAATCCATCAATCAAATTGCTAATCTAATTTATCTTTAAATCTTAAACCTAATCTAGATAATCTATTAATACGTGTAAGTATTAATAATCTTAATCTTAATCAAAATGATATTACATGGAAACAACTCTTGTAATGATTAAGCATTGGGATGTAATTTTGAAACAACAAAGTAATTAACATTTAAATTGTTGGAATAGGTTAAAAGGTTGAAAGGTAAACCAATTGAATCAATCAGAGTAACAGCATGTTGGCAAGATGACACCTAGATAATGATTGCAATGCAACATGGGTCATGGTAAATATGAAAGATTCATTAATGAAATGAACCGTTAAATTGTTAAGGTAAACATTTTGTTTAGAAGACTAGATAACATCAGATGAGGTAATATATGGTTATGCATATGAAGCGTGTGTGTGTGTGTATGAGTGGAGGTGGGTGATGGGTGCAGGGAAGCATCAAAAGGTAGCATATGGACAACGATAGTAGCCTAACCTTGATTGAGCTCATTGATTCATGAGGAAACCTTATTATCATTTACACTTCATAAGAAAATTATAAGACATTCAAGATGAATGAGAGAGATGAGAGAGATGAGAGAGAGAGAGAGAGAGAGAGAGAGAGAGAGAGAGAGTTGATAGAGTGACCAAGTGGCAGTGGGTAAAAATGAAAGCTTTAAAAGGTAAAATATGCATCGGTGCTGTCAATTTCCTGTCATCATCTTCATCTTTATAATCATGTAACTATTAGAAAGCTTTTCATGAATAAGAGGAGTGGGTGTGGGAAGGGGAGGAGGAGGTGGAGGAGGAAGAGGAAGAGGAGGCGTACTTAATGTACACAAGACGCGTGCCTTGCAAAGATGATGATCAAGTTAATTCACTTACAAAACTACAACAAAAAACTTGCTATTATCATTATTTACCTGATTAACCCCAAGGGCAGAAAAGACAAGAGAGAGAGAGAGAGAGAAAATGATTCGAATTGTGAAAATAAAAACAAAAACGACATACGGAGATTGTATTAGGAAAACTAGTACTTATATCAGCTTCTTAATCATTACGTGTTTAATTGTCCAATTGACTAATTACAAATCTCGAGAACTGAAAATCTCAACAGGTAAATAATTAACTTACTATTAAATTTATCCTTCAACAATACAAACATTATGATGGTAAACAATTAGACAGATAAGTCAAATCTTATGGACATCATATGGTGTTGATCACAATTAATTAAATCATTGAAACAATTAATTGAGAAAAATGTTGTAAATTTTGTACCTTACATAATAATCGTTGTTAATTTTTTTTTCTTCATTTAAATCACTGATCCCTAAATCCACTTGATAAGTTCAAAGTATATATTAAAATAATCTTAATCTTTCATCGACTTCCGTCTTGACCATTAATCTTATCCGAAAATGATTTCAAAACCATTTTCACTCAATGTTATCTTATTTTAGAATCAGATAATAATAATAATAATAAGTAGGACAAAGTAAAAAATAAAATAATAGAAAACAATTATTTTCAATTTCCTTTACTTTTCAATTAATGTTATGCAATCAAATTGGATTAACGATTATGAATAAACATAAGAGTTAATCCAACCTTGACCGAAAATCTCCTCATGGTCAGTCTTATGAATAAAGGTAATGGTTAATTTTGTTTTTCCACAAATTCTAAA
Source organism: Panonychus citri (assembly GCF_014898815.1). Classification (NCBI taxonomy): domain Eukaryota; kingdom Metazoa; phylum Arthropoda; class Arachnida; order Trombidiformes; family Tetranychidae; genus Panonychus; species Panonychus citri. The sequence goes on along the minus strand of NW_026515543.1, from coordinate 1,016,015 downwards.
TTGATTTAACCATTTAATTTGCAATTGATTTAAATACAATAAAGAAGAGAGAAAGAGAGAGAGAGAAAAAATTACAGAGAATTTTTTTATTCTTTTATAAAATTTTCTCACCTTCTCTCTCTCTCTCTCTCTCTCTACCTGTAAGCATGATGATAATATTACACAGGTAATAAGGTTGAATGATGTCGAAATTGTCTCTCTCTCTCTCATCTCGGTGTGTGAATCTATCAAGATGGTGTAAAAAGATGGAGGATTAAGGTTCTCATGATATTAACCTGAAAGTGACCTTTGTGTCTGTGGGTATTTTTTGCATAAAAAATTGCGCATTTGTAAGTTGAATTTAGTATTTGTATTAATAAATACTAGAGAGATATTATAACGGTGAAAATGATGAGGATGCTTTTGTTATCATTGCGCTTATATGTTGTATGTAAAGCTATTTAGAAACAGGTAAAAGCTGTTATATCTTCTTATTATTATTACCTGAGTTTTGTGTTTGGATACAAACAGTAAATGATTGGGAAACTTTAAGGTTTTTTTTTCTGCTTCTTCCTCTGTAATATTTATATTGAAAGAGAAGCAAGAAAAAACCTCAAGGTTATCATATGTATTTGTACTGATGACCCTCGAATAACCTGTGGGCTACGGAAACTAACGGGACCCCTTGAGCTATTTTCTAGTTTTTTTCTTTCTCATCTTCTCATTTTATCTTCCTTTTCATCTTATCAATGTCTTAGAGTCTTGTGTATATATTTGTGCATCTATGGTTATTTAAGGTAACATATAAAAAACAGTTTTCTCAAGCTCTTTCCTCTCCTCTCTCTCTCTCTCTCTCTCTCTCTCTCAGTGATGACCGTTGTTAGATTGATAAAAAAGGCGGCATCTTGATAGGTCAATGGGGAGGGGGAGATAGAGAGAAAGATGGTGATGATGATGGAGAAGAAGAAGAAGAAAAGAGAAGAAAATTGATTCTTTTTTATGTTATCTTCTTTTTTTCGTCTTCATCTAAGTGGACACAATGATAAAAAGGCCGAGAAGAGGGTTTAAGATGAAAGGGGGAAGGGAACGATTTTTTATTCTCTCTCAATGAGAAGAGAGAGAGAGAGAGAGAGAGAGAGAGAGAGAGAGAGAGAGAGAGAGAGAGAGATGATGATGATAATGATTTGCATCTTTCTTACCTTTATCACTCTTTCTCAGTCTTTCCATCATTTTGGCAGCCAAACTTTTCTTTTTGACCTCTGTAACCTTAACGGCAACAGAATTGGCCGATGTCCGCAGGTCATTTACCTTGGATAACGGTGAACTGGCCAAGTGAGGAGAGGCTGATGAAGAGAGGGCAGAGTTACCATTGGTATTATTGTTGTGATTGATGTTTTCATCTTGTTGTTGTTTTGAGGTTGATTCTGTTACATCAACAGGAGTCTCATCATGATTACTTTTTTCATCATTTCCGTTTCCATTTCTTTTTATGTCTCCATCATCTGATTCTGCTGATAAACTTGAGATTTGATGGTGTAAAGATGATTCCTCAATCTCCAAATCAGCTGATGTTGACCTTTCAGTTGGTATTGTTATTGTGGTTGTCGATGTTGTTTTTGAGATTGTTTCATTATCATGTGAATCATTAGGATCTATTTCATGATAATTTTCAGTGAAACTTTCATATGGAACCTCTGAGATTGGGACAATTTCCAATATCTTACCCTCAATGTAAGACATTAATTTATCTTCCTCATTCTCATTGTCGCCGTTTTCAGTTGACGATGATGATGATGATGAGTGGACGAAGGAGGAGATGGGGGAGGTGGTGGTGGTGGTGGTGGGGAGGGTGGATTGTTCGTCTGATTCTGAACTATCGTTTTCTTCCCTTCTATTCTCATCTCCATGGTCACTTTCTCTTCCTTCTCCTCTTCCATTTCTCCTCCACCTGATCCAATACTGTCGTTTGATTCTTTCGCTTCTCCATCTTCTCTACTGTTGTTTTCGGGGTAACCGGAAGTGATCGAGACCATCGACTCCATTTTAACCTCACCCATAGATGAGTTAAAACCTTGCTCAGCCCGGAAACCATTTGATTGGATTAACAGTAAAACGAAAAACAGATTACAGATTAATGGAGGATATAAGTTGATTTTCATAGTTTCAATTCACGAATAAATCGATTATCAAACTTTGTCTCGAAATTTATTCTTAGAACTTTTTGTTTCTCTCTCTCTCTCTCACACACTTTACTTTTTCAAAAAAATTTTCCAGAATTTTTTTCCTCACAAACAACAAAAACAAACCCTCAGGGCACTTAGGGAAAAGGATAATGATAACGATAACGAATATGATTCAATGATAAAGTCCAAAATGTCCAAAGAAACAAGAAAAAATTGATTGGCACCTTTTACTATCACATAACTGGATTAAAATTTAATTATTACAATTGAAGTTTAGATTATATGATATTTGTGTTGATGAAAAGAAGCAAAAATTTACACTAATCCAATATAACGGATTAACCATTTAACAAGCACATTCTTAATGTTAATCAAACAATGAAACAATTTACACTTTGAAGGTAACATTGAAACTGATGAATGAAATCAAATCAAACAATTATCTTCATCATTTTGATGATAATCATGATCCAGATAATCATAATCATAATCATCATCATCACCTTAATCCAACCTTAATCTTAATCATATCAACCACTTTATTATCAATAATCATTATCATTACCACCTCTTAACCTAATGATAAGCTAATGAAATCATTTATTTAACCACAATTAAGTTTAACTAATAAAATATATTTAAGCCAATAAAAAAAAGCAAAATTTTCTCGGTCTAATTGAAGAGTAATATTGTTATTGTTGATATAATATCAACAATAATTATCATCATCATCATCATAATCAAGATGATAACCTTCATTTAATCAAGATTATGATGATGATGATGATGATTTAGAAATGATGAAAAAAAAGATGAGGAGAAAAATTCACCAAACAAATATTTCTTTATGAATAACATGATAATCATGAAACAATATTGAAACGCTCAGCTTGATATCATGGTGATTAGCTTAATTGTTGTTGATTATTACATTTAGTTACATGATGATGATGATGATAAATGTTTAGTGAGAAAAAAAAATCCAAGAGTTAAAGTTATCATCACCTAATTTGATACGGCGCCTTTAAAAACATTACCATCAACAAGATGATAATGATGATGAAAAAAATGATATTATCATCATGCTCATGCTGGTTTGGCTAGTTTTTCATCATCATCATCACCTCCTCCTCCTTAGTGTTATTTTTATTATACTATTTTTTTTATTGTTGTTGTATCTTCATTCATCTCTCTCCCACATTAGTAAATCTGATGAATGAGTTTCGATTAATCGAGTGAGAGGAAAAAAGTTCAAAGTTCTAATATCAACTAATCTAATTACCTTTTTGAAACATTAACTACTAAATTAGTGCAACAATTTAAAGTACAACCAATTAACTTGGTTTCATGATCAACAATTAGACGATAAAAGTTGTCAAATTAAAGTAAAAATTAGTAACATTTCAGTTGATTGATCATAAACTTTTACCTTTTCCTCTTATTGGTCAGTCTTTTCTTGGTCAGTTTGAAGTAATAGTAATAGTGATAATAGGAGAAGAGGAAGAAAACTTCTCCCCCCACCCCCGAAAAAGTAACCCTATTGGTCAGTTTGAGTGGTCAAGTAAAGGAGGAAAAACCTTTTACCTCTTCTATCATCCGGTTCTTGTTAACAACCAACTTATCACTCCTTTCCTAATCCTCTTTACTATTGGTTTAAAACTAGATTATCATCCTAACGCCTACAAGATGATGAGGATGATATTTATCATCATTTCCATTGATAAATATAACAACTTTTATCCTCAAAAAAAAACCAAATAAATATAAAAATCATGATAATAATGTGATAATATTATGTAACCATATGAAAAGATTAAGGTTTGACCCAGTAAATAAATAAAACTAAATTGATTGAATCAATTGTTGGATCAACAAATTGAATTGCAATTGAAATTGATTGTGATCATCAACAACAACAACAACAACAATTTATGAATTGTTGGAGTAAAAATGTTGTTTATTGATTATTCAATTGGTTAACAGTTTGTGGTTAGTTTTATATATTTTATTTTTATGATCAAACAATTTAACCCAAAATAATAATATGAAACCACAGCAATCAAATCAAATTGAATTTTATTTCCTATTGAAAACAATAAGTTTAGTTTGTTTTTTTTCCTCAATTTCTTCAAGTATTGTATTTGAGGTGGGATTTAATATTTACTATGATTTAAAGTTAAATTGGGTTAACTTTCAACTGGATTAAGGGAAGATGATTAGTTAATCTTGTTAATCATGTTGATCAATTTTCAAGATTTATCTTGTTGGTGTCCTCTTTTTATTCAATAGTTTAATTGTTGAATGTTTTTGCCTCTGTAATAAATCATATTGATAAAATTTTTCTCACACGGTGACACTAGCGACCCATCACCTTAGCCCCTTCCCCCCAAGGTCAATCAGGTAAATGGTGGGTAATGGGGACAGTTATCGTCATCATCGTTATTATTATCATCATTTACCTTTGTCACTATGAAGATGAGAAGAGAGAGAGAGAGAGGAGATACGGGGGTGGAGATGAGGAGATCTCTCTCTCTCTCTCTCTCTCTCTATGTCCTTCTGTGCATAAGAATGTATTATAAAAAAGAAAGATGATGATGATGATGATGAAAGAGAAGACAAAATAATGATAGTCGAAGGTAAACCTTGAGGTCCATTTGCAGATTGACCGATGCAAAGAAAAGGGAAAAGAAAGACCCGTAACCGTAACGGTATTTTCTTATTCAATCTTATGCCATCTTCATCTTTATCATTCTCATCATCATCATCTCTCTTTCTTTTTTCACTTCTTTTATCATCACAACGAGAAGATGAAGAAGAAAAAAAAACACGTAGAGAAAAAAAAGAGAAAACTTTTTATAGCTCACGTTGTACCTGTCATCTTCTTCCTCTTTCTTTCCTTCTCTTCCTCTCTCACTCTCTTATCATCATTCTCCCTCTTTATATATCCTCTATTATCCACACACACCATCATCATCATCATCTTCCACTCCCTTATTCTCAAGCCCATTTCTCTCCATTGTCCGAGCGTTTTTTATATTACCTTTTTTTAGGTTTACTTTTTTTTTATCATCATCATTATATATCTTTTACAAAGGAAGTGAATTTTTATTTTTTTACCAACTTTCATCATCCTCATCCTCGATCGGTCCATAAGGTCATATTGGTCCTCTTTTTTTAGGACCATAGGTAAGGTTGTTAGTTTGTTGTTGTTAAGGTTACTAAAAATGGAGTCAACAGTTACCTTGGATTTCATTGAAACCTTAGCACATTGTTACCTTTGCATTATCATCATTGTTACCTTACTGCTGCTTTTATTACTGTTATTGCGTAAAAAATACACACGAGAGAGAGAGAGAGAGAGAGGAGGGGTGGTCGTGATGAGGAAGAGCTCAGGTAAAGGTAATAATGGAAACGGGAAAAAATATGTTACTCAAACGTCTTAACGTTTTAATATGATTCCCATTTTTTGAGCTTTAATCTTACATAATAAGAAAAACGCTAATAATAACTGTTCATGTTTAAATCCTCCGAGAGAGAGAGAGGGCTTCCCTTCTCCACTTTACCACCCCACCCCACCCACTTCTCTCTCTCTCTCTCTCTCTGACCCTCTGTTGTTATTATTATCATCTCGTCCTATTTTCATTCTTTGGCACAATTGCCACTTCCCTTTATTCAACCGATGGTTTCGAAGCTCGAAAATGTTTTCATCTTACCTTTTAAGCTCAAAGTGAGTTCCGGTTACCCGGTGGGACAAATTTTTCACGATTTTAAACTTTCCTCTCTCTCTCTCTTTCTCTGTAAAGTAACTTTTTCCATCGTTTTCAAGGTCAAAAGTTTGTACATTGACATATTATACTAATTTGAAAATTAATTGCTGTTTAATTGTTTTGATTTATTATCGGTTTTAATTGTTACACAATTGATTTAAACTTATTGTATTATTTAATAATTTTTTTTCTTCTTGATTATTGTTAACAATCAGTCAAGATTTTTAATTGTAATGATTAAAATCATAAATTTGAGAAGGTATCAAGTAATTAGTTATTTCATCAACTGTTTTGATTGATGGTGAAAGGGTTGAAGGATCAATTGGAGATGATGATGAAGAGGAAACGGAAATTGATGACGATGGAAAGTATTGAGATCGTTTCTGGATAACGGGAACCGTACACTTATCGGGATCATTGGTCTCCTTGATACATTTGTTATACTTTCGCATGGCTGAGGGCATGAATCTGCCCCCTGGTCCCCAGCCGTAAGTTAACCACCGGCTAATATGATCTCGAGGTTTAATATAAGATCCAGATAAACCAGCGGACCCAAAATCCTCAAAATAAGGATTAAGATTAGCTGAATAATGTTCAACCATTGGTGATGAAGCAAAACTTGATAAATAATGTTGATTAGGTGATGATGATGATGATGGATAAGCTTCAATCTGGATTAACGGTAACCAGGTAATTAAACAAAACAAGGTGACAACAATTAAAATCATTGTGACCAATTGAGTTCGGGGAAAAAAACCAATTACAATTAATCACAACTTTCTAACAATTAAATTTGATTTTCATTCACTAATCACAAAAATTGAACTGATTTTTAGATTGATCGACAAATAAACAACTGATGATGATCAACAATTAGATAATAAAATTGATTTGATTGTGACTTACGCTTTTTATATTATGACTACAATCAAATTTGATTGTGCTCCAAATTGTTAATCTCTTTCTCTCTCTCTCTCTCTATGTTAATCAATACCCAATAGAATTAAGAAAAGTTATTAAATTATTGGAAATTTGTATTTTTAAATTTTCCAAATATTCAAAGTTAATCCAGTTAATCCCTGGTTAAAGTTAATCCTCGAGTTCAGGAAAGTTCAATTGTAATCACAATTACATTAAATTTATCAACAGAATTAAAAAGGAAAACAAACTAAAATAATTTCCAATTTAAATAACAATTTAAATCTCAACACAATCAAAATCAGTTCAATCTTAAATTCTTATTGTCAATTAATAAATTGTCACCAAACAACATGAAATAATAATTAAATACTCGAGGATTAGTTAATCTCAACGACAACAATCAAATTGTAATTTCAACAATCAAAGGATTAAATTAGTTTAATTTAATTTCAATCAATATTGTTATTGATATAAGAAAAGTTGAAATGATTTACACAACAATTAAAAGATTTCCGGTAACAATTAAAACTAGCAAATGTTAAATGATCAATGGATTGATAATCTTTTACCTGTTGATAATTTAATGATTACATAATATTAATCAGAGAAGAGAAAGAAAAAAAAAGTTTAAATCCATTAATCCATTTCCGTTTCCCTAAGCCAAATGTTGTCCTTTCCCTTTACCACCCCCAAGCTATTTGACCCTCCGGTGATTATCAAACTAATATTACTATTTGTCTCGCTTGGTAAATTACAACAACTTTTACCTATCATCATGATCATCATCATAATCATCATCATGATCATCTTAAATCTCATCATGATCATTACCCTAATCTATTTCACCCGCTCGGATATAAGATTCATAGACCACAATTCCGACATGTAGATCTTAGGATCATCATTCAGAATCCAGATAATCATCAATGAAGATGATAACATGACCATATAAAGGTAAATCTCTCTCATTTCATCTTCTTTTTGTCATCATCATCTATTTTTCTCATAGAGACTGAATCTCTCTCTCTCTCTCTCTCTCTCTCTCTCTCTCTCTCTCTCTCTCTCTCTCTCTCTCTATTTTTCTGTCGATTCACTTGGATTAATTTCTTTTGATTTTCTTTTCTCTTGTTGTCTTTTTTTTCAAAGATTCCGATGTATCTTCAAGTTACCTTGTTTCCGGTTCCATTGGAAGTTGTTGTCATATTAATAGTAGTTATTGAATGTCTTTAAGAAAAAAGAATCAAATCAAAATAATACTTAAAAGAATATTAAAAGAAAAAAGAATAGAATAAAAAAGTGAGAGAGAGAGAGAGAAAACAAGTCATCATTGTCTCATCTTCCTCCTCCACCTTCACCTCCGCCGCGTTTTTCCCTTGTGTATATTGACACCCACCGAACCACTTACATCCGATATTTATAATAATCATGATAATAACATGGTATTAGAATTTATCTTCACTGGTGAATAGAAAAAAAAAATTCTTTTCATATGTTAATTAATGGATTGTAATGATCACTAATTAACAAGGTACATCATCGTAACCACTTCCGGTCAAAATGATTACTAATAGGATCTCCCTTTACCTGCAGGAAGTAATTAATTCCCATTTTGAATATCAATTTGATTATAATAATTAAACATCGTGATTGTTGTAAATTCAATTGTATTAATAGATTATCATCTTTGTTTGATTCCAATTACATTATTATTAGATTTTCATTTGAAGTAAATTGATTTGGCACTGAGATGATAAAGTGAATAGAAAAAAATTTTTCTTCTTATTTTCTGATTAAATTCATTGGTGCTTTCAAAATTCTGGTTTACCATGTATGGGTTCATGGTCGATGGACTTTGGTCCATCTCCAATGTCTCTTCAATCTTCATGTAAACCTCAATGGCGGTGGAAATCAATTCAGTGTGTCTCCGGTTGACCAAACACTTTGTCCTCCAAAGTCCATTGATTTTTCAGACTTTTTCTTTTGGTCTTTTTTTCCGTCCGTTGGTTTCGCACCTTTGACTTTGTATCTTCTTAATTGTGACCTTCAGTGGGTCATCATGGCTTCTGAATGGTTTTCTATGTGTATAAGTGAGAGTGTTATTATTGAGCTGAGATTCTGATCTTTAAATTAAATTCATGACTCGATCCATCATGAAAATTGGAACAGGAGAAAATTTTTACTTTCTCATTTCTGGTTGGAAAATAAAAATACTTCAGGAAATGAACTGAATCTTTTACATGGATTTTATCATCATCATGATCCTCAGTGAATTTGTGTAATCTTTTGTGTCTCTTGGTAATCAGAAAGATGGACACCCCATTGGAATACCCTGGGGGTGATATTTGTCAATTTTTTTTTTTCTTTTTTTCCCCAACAAAATGCAAATCAATTTCCAGCGAAAAATTCATTTCATGATTACATGGAAAAAAGGAAGATGGTGATGATGGAAAGTAGGAGGATGATAACATGTCCATTTAGGTAAAAGTTTATTTTTTTTTCTCTTCCAAAGATGATAAAAGTTTCTCATCTTTTCAGGCACATGAATCAATACAAAGAGAGAGAGAGAAAGAAACAGAGAGAGAAACATTTTATCATCATTACCTTTTTTTCAGCATCTTCCACCTCATCCCAACCTCCCCCCACTCCACTTTCAACCAAATAACAATTGTAGTGGGCACACATAAAGGTAAATACAAATTGTCAGTGTTTTTTAATCAATTTAAATGTTATGCATTTACAATTGATTAGATTGTTGTAGTAAACATTTTGTTGACCCAAAAAACTGGTCACTTTTGGTCATTTAAAAGTCTCTCTCATTGAGACCCTCCCTCCCACTCCCTTTAGGACAAGATTAATGATGATGACCGTTACTCTTAACCCACTAAAGGTAATTGACTTTAAATTGACCGCAACAAACAAGAAAAACTAAAAGGTAAATCCAATGACCAGGTAAACAAAAATAACTCATTTAACTGGACAGTGAATAAGTTTATCTTTTTTTTTCCTAGAATCAAGTTAATTAAATCAGAATTTTTTTCTCAACTAATTTAACATTGTGAAGGGTCAGTAGGGTCAATAATTATTCACAGGTAAGCAGGAGGAGGAGGAGGAGGTGGACACTAGAGGTCATCGACTGGCACTCGAACCACAAAGTACATAAAGTAATCACTTAGGACAAAAAGAAAACTAATTTACAATTTAAATTAAATTGTTACAAGAAAAACAAAATACAAGACAATTAACTTTAATCTTTAAACTAAATTAACTGATTTACCTTCAAAGTAAATTGGTTATAAATACAATGATTACGATTAACAATTAAAAACAAGGAAAAAAATAACAAAATAACAATACTGACAATTAGTTAATTGTGTGTCCACTTTTTGTATGTTATATTAAATTGGACACAATCAATGATCAACTAAATTTACTAATCAACAACAACAATTAAACAAAAAAAACCTTTTCGATGTGTCAATTGATCAATTATTAATTGTCTTGAAAAATATATATAAACAAATCAGGTTACCGAACTGGATTAAATTAAATTGTTGTAACTGTCTAAATCATAATGATGAAAACTTTAAGGTAACAATTAATAATGTTAATTGTGTTTGATTAGGTTAACTTTGGGTCAACAATTAATATATCCCAATGTAAACCATTTTATATGAAAATGATAAACAATCAATTGTAATCTAATCAGGTAATCAATTTACTAATTGTAAACAATTAATCTTTATCTTTAATCTAAATCTTAATTGGTGATAACAATTAATTAATATTTACTATGAAATGAAAAAAGTTATCATTGAAATAGCCTTGACATCCCATTTATGACCCTGGGACAGTTTGTCCTAATCTTAATCCCTCTTAATCACCTTGATGATTATCTGATTTAGTGATTTAACCTAAATTAATTTGTTATCCATACCAGTTGATTAGACAACAATCAACTGGTGATAAAGGTAAACAATTAACACAAAAGTGAAAGTAACAACAAACCAAATACAAAAAGTAAAATAAAAATAAACTAATATAAAGGTAAACAAGTCCAACGGTCATGTTATCACAATTTACTGATTGTTGATCATTTAGAAACACTAAATTGGCAACAATTAACTTAATTCACCTCTAATTATTTAATAGGTATATTAACCAATTTCAATGTTTAACTGGTTAATTGTTTAAATCTAATTGAAACTCTTGTTTCATACTAATTGTTAATAGATGTCGCCTGATGATTAACTTTCATTCATTGATTGTTGATTTAATTGTTAGTGATTACAGTTGATCATTTAATACATTAATATATACTAGTATATAAATTGTGTGGTTTAAATGATAATTTATATATTATTTTAATTGTTGTTACGATTCATTAATTGGTTTAACACCTACAAAAAGTAATTGTGATTAAAAAAAAAATCATAATGATTAACAATTAAAAGTTCAATATTAAGATAATACAATTAAATTGTTATCCAATTGTTTCCCTTTTAATTGTATGTACATTAATGTCCAATTGATTTTTTGATTTAATCACTAATTAGTAATTGTGATTAGATGAGTTTCAATTTTGTACATTGTCTGATTAATTGTTATCGTTGAGTTGATTAGTGGATTTGTTACAATTGTAACACAATCAACGAGAATGGTTAGTAATCAATTTGATAATTAGAGGAGAAATTAAATTGTCAAACCCTACAGACTTTGACCTGTTAAACAATTAACTGATTGTTGATTTGGTTAACCAAAAACAAAAAATCAAATCAAATTAAATTGTGATTAATAAACAGATATAGATAAACAATCAGGTAGTACTAACCATTTGATTTGGTGCAATTTGGTTAACAATTAAGGTAAAAGTAATTTAATTGCAGTGGCACAAAATTGCAAATGATCAATAAGAGGAGGGTTAATGATGATTAAATCAAGGTGGTAATTAAGATGATGATGATGAATTTATCATCTTGTTGATTGCGTTGACATTGAAAATAAAGGTAATAATAATGATCATCAATGACCAACTCGTGATCAACCAACTATGTCCTAAGATTGTTGGACAATCATCATCATCATCATGAAGATAATGATGATTGTCTTTTTTTCATCTTAATTCTTCAAGGGAAAAGTTAGGAGACACAATTGACTAATCATCTTCCTCTTTTTTCATCCTTCTCATCATCTTCATCTCAACAGGTAAAGTAACAATCAGTCAGTAAAGGTCAATACATTTCAATTCAATTCAATTCTGAATTCATGATTGTCCTCATTTCGGTTTATTTTTTCATTCTCTCTCTCTCTCTCTCTCTCTCTCTCTCTCTCTCTCTCTCTCTCTCTCTCTCTCTCTCATCATCTTCCGTTCACACATAAATACTCTGACACATTGTATTCATCAACATCGCATCATCATGAAGAGAGAAAGAGAGAGATGAAATTCTGACCATTCTATATACTCTTTTATTCATCATCCTTGGATGAGGAAGATAAAGAAAATGAGAATAGAAAAAAATAGAGAATAGAAAACAAAAATCACCTTTTTTTCTCATTGTTTACAATGTTTTCTTCTTCTCAATCGTCAACATCATCATCATCATCATCTCTATTGTATTGACAATCTGTTGAAGAAGATGATGAAGATTAACCTGGTGATCATCTTGAATGATGATAAAGGTGAGACTTGAACCATACCAATGGTAAACAATTTGATAGCCGATGGTAAAAACCATTTCATGATAAAATAAAACTCACTGATTGTTACGGATCTTTGATTTAATCGTAGAAGATAAAAAAAGTAAATCTTTCATCATTATCATCATTACCAATCCCCCTTTTTCCCTCTTCCTCTTCCCTCTCATCATCAACAGGTAAGATCAGAGGGACTTCACACAGGTAGAGAAAAGTAAACAAAAAAAAATGACGTCCAGCAAAAAAAAAGTTTCTCATAGTAATTCAACTTTATCTTAATAAATCATCTGGATGATAAGTCACAAAATCTTCATCTCCCTTTCCTCCTTTTCATCATCTTCATCCTCATTTTCATCCTCATCATCTTCATCTTCACCACAACCACCAACACCATGGTCGTTATAATGATGATGAATCTTCCGTCTTGTTGAGCTAAATAGAAGATGATAATTGATTAGATTATAATTTCTATTAAGGTTAATCCTTATTTTCCGAGGATCATCATGGTGATGATAAAGAGATTGTTGTGTTGATGGAGTGGGAGGAGGTTGGGATGATGATTATGATGATGATGATGATGAAAAACAAATGATATCACTTTGTTTTTTTTTCCTCATCTTTACCTTTAATGGTCTTTACTTATGAATCTCTTATCAGAAAAGGTAAATATATTTACTATTAATCATATTGATTAATATTGATTGTTAGACGTTTAATTGTACACTAAATTGTTATGGTTAATGATAACAATTAATTGTAATAATAATAATAATTACTGATGATAACAATTTTAACCACACAAAAACCACCAACGTTGATTAACATCCTCCTAACAATCATAATAATAAAAATAATAATGATAATTAACTAATTAACTGTCCAGTGATAATTAAATTATCTCATCGTACCATTAATATTATTATTATTATGATTAAAATAATCAAACCATTTAGTTGAACACAATTTGATTATAAATTTTAATTGTTGATCTGATTGTTGTTGATGAAAAATGGTAATATAATATAATATATCAAATGGAAGGCTCAGAAAACGCCCAAAGATAATTGATTAAAATTAATCACAATCAACTGATCAATTGATTGTCCATTTGGCTTAATCAGATAGATTGTTAATTCATTACAATTAACGTGTTAATTAACACATAAAACAGCAACAAGAAAACAAAAACAACAAATCAAATCAACCATTAGGTTGTATTATATATTGTTATCATTAATAAAAGTTGATGACTTGATAACAATTAACAATCAACAGGTAAATCAAAACAACAACAATTTAGCCAATTAATTGATTACATTTGAAGGATTGATCAAAATTGTAAGTATTATATTATTTACATTTAGAGAGAGAGAGAGAGAGAGAGATAATAATCAAATCAGATTAATCACCCACAATATAATGATTACAATTTATCATTAAGATGAGAAAGTGATTAACTTAATTGTGATGTTAAAGAACGAGGTTAATTTAATCATCAATTGGAATGAGAAAAAAAAATCCAGACCAATATTCACTCCGATTTAATGAGTGGACTATTTTTTTTTTGCTTCGAATTGTAAAAAAAAAGTCAATCGTGATCGAGGGTCAATTGTAAATTGTCATTGTGATTAGTTGATTAGTTAATCATAATCATAATGACCGTGTTAATGGGTTTCATGGATCAATTGATTCAATGATTAAGGTTTACTGTTGATTTGTTTGTTTACCTTTTTTTCCCAAATGTTTACCTTAAAAATCACCAAGCACACCAACATCCATTCAGGTAGATAGTTAGTGAGAGAGAGACTCAATTTAACAATAATTTAAATCGTGACCATCACAATGATGTTAATTATAATCATAATAATGATAATAATCATTACAATAATCATCAAAAATAATCATCATAATAATCATTATAATATAGAGTCAATTGTCAAATTTAAAACATGAGTTTAATTGTGATCCCGAAACAAGAAAACATTTAATTAGTATTAAATCAATCAATTAAAACAGAAACTCTGAAATTAGTTGATCAATTTTTTTTTTCATTATTATTATCGTTTTATGAAAATAATTGATTAATGAGCTTTGGATATTGAGTTTGATTGATTTAATGACCACAATTAAACTTTGATTTGATTAATGCTAATTGAGTATGGTAATTGTTTTCATTGATTAATCTGTTCATCCGATTGTTTCAACGTTTTGACCGTAAGGAATTAAACATTTCAGGTTAATTGTTACAATAGGGGAACAACAATAACAACAACAATTAGATTTTTGATTGATAATAATTAGATATCAATCGAAATGAATTGTTACTATTGAAGAAGGAAAAAAAAAAGTTTTTCATTCTTAGATTTTTTTCCTATAAGATATTTGAAGGTAGAGGTTGAGGTGGAGGTGGAAGTGGTGGTGGTGGAGATGGAGATGTGGTGGTAATGGTGATGGAAGGAGGAGGAAAATAAGGAGGAGGAGGAGGAGAAAGAGGAAGGAGGAGAGTTGAAGGAGAAGAGAAAGAAAGTAAAGAAAGAGGAAGAAGGAGGAGGAAGGAGGATGAGAAGGAGGAGAAAAGGTTACCTGAGTTAAGATGATCAACATAAAGAAAAGGTAAATGATAATTGAAATGATATTTAAGGTTGATGACCATCGATTAGGTTGATTGTTTCTAATTGTTAATCTAATTTTCGTAATTGTCATCAACTAATTTCTTTCTCTCTCTCTCTTTTAGCCTCTTCTCTTCATTCAACAATTTGAGACATTGATTAACTTTATTAGGGTAAAAATTGTGTGTATATTTTGCCCTTTGATCAGTTAGCATAAAGAAAAAGAAAACAACAATTAATGATAATAATATAATAACAATTAATATATATAAATTAATATAAAGCTTATTAGGTTTGTTGATTGTTCATTTGGTATGTTTTGGTTAAAAAGGTAAAATTAAAGTTTTTTTTTCTTCTAATTGATGATTAATTTAGTTAATTAGTGTTGTTGATTGTTGATGATTTGATATTTATATTGTTGGTATCATTGTTGTTGTTGTTGTTGTTGTTGGGTGGGTTTGTGGGTAGGAAGAGGGTGATGAGCATGATGATGATGATGATGATGAACTTGAAATGAAAAATGCAAATTGAATAATAAATGATAAATTGTAATAATTAATTGTTTTTATATCTTTATATTATCTTGAATTTTGTTTTTTGTTCAATTTTTTTTATTAACTGAATTAATGAAAACAATGACAATCAATTGATTTTGTTGGTTGTTTATGTGTGTGTGTATGTATGTATGTATGTGTATGTGTGTGCTGATTGTTGTTAATTGTTGACGAGTTGATGGTAATTGTTGTTGAAAGTTTTGGTTGGTTTTTTTGTGTTGGTGTGTGTATGTGTTTTTTTGTTTTTGGTTTGCAATTAGGTTTAATTGTTGTTGGGATTGATGATGATGATGATGATGATGATGACAACGACGACTACAACGATGATGATAATGTTGTTTGATAATAATAATGATAATAATAATAATAATAATGGTGACACAATTTATACATTCAAACAATTGAGTGTTTGGATTATTATTAATTATCATTATTAATTTTATAATAATATATATATAACATAATTTAGTTAATTGGGTGTTTGGTTTGATTTTTAAAATCAATTAATCTCTCCATCAACACTGTTACTTGTATCATTGAAGGTCAGTGAAAGGGGTAAATTAGATGATATTAAAGGTGAATTGGAAGAGGTTGATATCAATGAAAGGGCTGAATCATTGGCTGTAGCTGTTTGACTGTTTGACGAGTTTAATGAGCCCACCCCGCACCGTCTCATGTGCTTTTCAAGGGTCGAAGGTACTGAGAAAGGCATATTACAAAATCGACATCGATATACATCTTTACCTAAACGACCATGAGTCTTCATGTGTCGGGTTAACTTGGATGATTGAGCACAAGCATATGAACATAATTCACATTTATATGGTTTCTCACCGGTATGTGACCTCCGGTGTACCGTTAGGTTGGAACAATTTTTGAACACTTTACCACAATATTCACAGGTATCATTGCGAGATCGGGTATGACCACCCTCTTTAGCCCCTCGGCCACCACTTCCACCACCACCACCACCACTACTTGTTCGTGTTGTTTCACTAATCCCACCGCCACCACCAATACCAACAATATCACCACTATTATTTGATAGATTATTATTATTACGAGGTTCACATTTTATCCTAAGGTCATTTGCTATTAACATTCCTCCAAGATTATCACCAATACCACCGCCAATACTATTACGTGGTTCACATTTAATACGTAAATCATTTCCTAATAACATTCCTAATCCTCCGCTTCCAATAGCATCATTTAAACTATTGTTTAGATTATTATTATTTATATTATTATTACGGGATTCACATTTTATCCGAAGATCATTTCCAAGTAACATTCCCACTCCGGCTAAACTGTCACCTCCCAGCATATTACTAAGACTGTTACGTGGTTCACATTTAACACGTAAATCGTTACCAATCATTAATCCACCTCCGCCTAAGATACTTGAACGCATCTCATTATTACCAATTGTTAAATTATTTGCACCACCACTTCCTAAACGGTCACCATTGCCATTGCCACCAATAATTGATCCTACACCGTTACCATTACCCCCACCGCCGCCGCCACTTCCACTACCACATATACTATCTCCTCCTGTTGATGATGATCTTTCATCAAGGGTGGTGGTTAAATTGGTTATCGGTGATGAATGATTAGAGGTTGCACTGCAAATATCTTGTTGACTAGGTACAGTTGAATTAAGAACTGAATTAATTGTTGGAGCTAATGAAGATGGTAACGTTGTTGAAGATGAAGATGCCCTTGAGGCTTGGGCAATGGCAGCTAAAAGTGAACTGTGGTTAAGTGGTATGGGTAGTAAAGGGTGAGCCGGTCCACCGAGAGAGGTTGAGAAAAGAAATGATGGTAAACCAACATCAACAGCGGCAGCGGCAGCAGCCATTGCAGCGTTAAACTGTGAGACTGAGTTTGCTGTTGCTGAAGAGGGATGATTATGGTGATGATGATGATGATGGTTAAGAGGTGATGCTGAAGATAAAGGTGAAGATGACGAGTTAAGATGACCAGGTAAACCACCATTATTATTATTACCACTTGCACCATTACCTCCTCCTCCTCCTCCTACTCTATCAGAACCATTTCCATTATTATTATCACCGCCATTATTTGAAGCGGCTGCAGCAGCTGCAGAAACAGCGGCCACCGCAGCAGCGGCAATAGCAGCATTAAGTGATGCTACCGGATTATTTGAAGGTGAATGATGATGACGACTTAGGTTGGTTGCAGCGGAAGATGATAATGAGAGAGGAGATGAATTCCTATTAAGATGATGGTGATGATGATGAGGTGAGTGGTGGGAAAGATGATTTAAACCATCAAGTAGATGATGATGATGATGATTACCACCACCATTACTACTTCGTCCACCATTGGTAAGGGTTGACGTTGTAGTGGTATTATTATTATTATTATTATTATTATTATTTTCTCTATTAATATTATTATTGATATTATTGATTATCGCCAAAGCGGAGGCATTTGGATTTGATCCAGAGGAAAATGATGATGAAGAAGAGGATAAAGAGGAGGAAGAAGAGGAAGATGATTGCTGGTGATTGCTGTTTCCATTGGAAGCTCGTCCATTAAGATGATAGGGTTCATTGTTAGTATCGACATAAATCTTGATTCCATGAAAATTTTGTGCATGTTGCATCAAATTCCAGGATGAATTAAATATCTTTTTACAGGTATAACAGGTGACTGATGTTGGTTCTGATGATAGAAAACAAAAGTAGAAGAAAAAAAAACAATTTAGTTAATTAGGAAAAAAAAACAATAAGATTAACCCTATTTGTTAGATTTACTATTATCATCAATCCATCGTCACACTTATCAGCACCATTATCCATGTCCAAGGATAAAACTTCATTTCTTTCAACACCATGAATCGTGCTACTAATTCATGGTGATTAAATATTCATAATATGACAACATTTTCATGAGTGAGAGAGAGAGAGAGGAAGGATAAAAGGTTACCTTTCCTCCCTTTTCTTGCCTCTTCATGTGAAATAATAATCATGGTGGTTACCATGTTACTCTGTGTGTGAAAAAAAATCATCATGGTGATGATAATAGTAAACTTTATGAACAAAAAGGTGTGATAAGAGGATAAGGAAGATGATTTTCTATTTGGGATGAGGATAAGTGTTTTATCTTACACCCACCTTAGGGGAATCAGAGAATCGTCAGAAAAAGTTCAATACATCAGAATATGTTCCCTGACCTGTTCCTCTATCTCTTTCTCTCTGTCTGTATTCAAGTTTAAGAATTGGGAGAAAGTGAAATTTGGAAAATATTGATTCTTTTTTTTTCTGATTTTATTTTATGAGAAAAGAAACATTTTAATTCAATTTGATGGTGAACAAAATTTTCATTCATTCATCCTCATCATCACAGATTAATCTTAAAAAATATATATCACCTTTATCCTCATCTATCTCTTCATGATGATGATCACTTTTTTTTATCATCATTGACTTACGATCAATTCTCAGATCTGTGAACAACAATGAAACATATTGATCTGGTTATAATGGATTAAGGAGATTGAACATTTTTTTTTCTTTAAAGTAATATCAATGAGAGAGTGAAGGTGATGATGGAAATCACCCATCGATAGAAATTGAAACTCAGCCCTGGAAGAGTTCAAATTGATTCTGATCACTTCATGTCTCTCATGTCATGTCCATTAGTAAATCATGGTGAGAATGATGATAATTCTCATGAGTAAGAGACAAGATGACAAATAAAGGAAGAAGAAGATGAAAAAAGAGAGAGAGAAAGACTAAAGATTTGGCCAATTTGAGATTCACCATATAAATTGATTAAATTTATTGTATTGATGATGAGGATGTTAAGATTATGAATAAGGAATAGAAATGAAAAAAGAGAATTGAAATGGAAAATGATGAAAATTTGAAAGAGAAAAATAAAAGTTAACATGATGAGGATGATGATAAATGAGAAAGGAAAGGAGAGAGATAGAAATGAAAGATTGATGATGATTTTCAAAGAAAAAGAATTGAAAAGCTAAATCTCCATGAGGATGAAGGAGGATGAAAAAGAGGAGGAGGTAGAGGGTCAGAGGAAGTTGTAAGTGAGAGAGAGAGAGAGAAGATGATGATGAACAAAAAAAGAATTGATAAAAAAAGAGTAAAGATTTTGTATCGATAATGGTTTAGAAATACATGCAAGATGATCGTGAGTCGTGGTCACCCATGGGTCACCCATTGGTCCATAGGTTTGACCCCATTTTATACACTCATCTCTTATCTTTAACCTTATTGTCTTCCTCGAGAGTTCAAGGAAGAGAGAGAGAGAGAGACAGAGAGACAGAGAGACAGAGTGAGAGAGGGTCACAAAACTAACTAGGCCAACAGTTAACTCGCGACACAACAAAAACAGGAAATAACAGTAAACTGACCAACATCCTAAATAACATCATCTGGACCTTGCTAAAGCCTTTGTGCTTTACGAGACAAAGTAGTAGGAGGACAAGAAGGGTTTCAATGTCCAGCAAAAAAGATGCTAAACAAAAGGTAGACGCGTGGACACACATACAAAGAGATCAAGAAGAGAAGAAAAAAACTAAATCGAATAAAAAAAATCAACCTTTCCCCCTTCAACCCGGTCAGTCAATCATCTGATTGACCTAATTTACTTTTTACGGTCTTTTGATTATCAAACAGTAACAACAATCAAAAGATGATAATGATGAAGATAAACAACAATCAAGAAAAAGGATTGTTACCGAAAGTTGATTATATTGAGTGAGTGAGTAAGTGAGAGAGAAAAAAATCAATCCAATTGATTAACGATGATCTCAATCGTTAATCAATTGATACAATTTAAATTTGTTTTCATTCTGACAATAGTTTATAATTAAGTCAATAGATGCCACTGATATGTTTCATTGGATATGATTAACAAGCAACCGGTTATTGAGGTTTAGTCAAAAACCCGGTTACTTTTTATCATCATCATGGTGATGATGAGGATAAATATCCGATCATCAGAATTACTTTCTTTACCATAGATGATAACACATAGATCTCTTTCTCTGTTCTCTGTCGCTTTTTCTTTCTAAATTGTCGCCCTTTCCAACTCTGTCTCTTTCTCTCTCTGTCTAAGAATCTCTCATTCTCGGCAAACCGGAAAATGCTGGAAACTCAACTGATGAAAGTTACTTAACTTTACCTAAGCTCTTTTTTCATTTAACTTTATAATCTTAAGGGGAAAAACAGACACTTAGAATTTGAGAGAGAGAGAGAGAGTGCCTGAAAATACGATGGATTAATTGCATAGGAGGGGGAGAAGATAAGATTAAACGAGAGAGAAAGGAAATGACGAAGAGGGAGTTAGGGGGAGTAATAAATGATGTTAGTTTGTGGATACTACCCAGATAGTTTAAGATGAAGATAAGATGATGAGTTTGGATGAAGATGAGAGAGAAAACATTTAGAAAAAAATGGAATCAAAATTAATTAAGATCAAAATATTTTCGTTTAAACCCACATTAAACACTAATCAACAACATGCACACAAGGTCAGCTGAAGTAATGGTCATCACATATTTTACCATATTAGTCATTATAATGACCATGATAATGTCAATCATTACCACGTGATCGTTTGGATTAGATAATTGAATGTATTGAGAGATGGGATAATTTACCATTGGTCAGTAGTTTTTTTTGCTAATCTAAAGTCAAACTTTTTTTGTGCAAGTTTCACTTTTAAGCGATCGTTATTATCCAAGGGTTAAAATAAGGGAAATGGAGAGTGGATGAAGTTTCTTGGCTAATTGGTTGTCATGGGTAGTGGTGGAAATGAAGTGGCGGTGGCAAGAAATAGACCTTAGTAATAACAAGACATAGTCAATGAATGATGCTGATGAGAAAGAAAGAAGGAAGAGAGAGAGAGAGAGAGAGAGAGAGAAACTGGCACATAGAGAAAAACCAAGAGAGAAATTGAAATCAAACATATCCATTGTTCATGCTATTTCCGTTTGCCTCCTGACAGCAGCAAACTTACACTCACATAGAGAGAAAGAGAGAGAATGATGAGGAAGATGAAAAAGAAAGAGAAAAAAGAGAGAGGATTTTTTTTTCTCTGTGACAATATTTCCCTTACATAAACTCACCAAATACCCTCACACACCCCAATCTATCCAAGAATAATCCCTTGTCTCCTTCTCCCTCTTCTCCCCCTTTCTCACTCTTTCACTGATCATCTTCTTCTCCCTTGCAAACTAACCCATCGAGCTTCACCATCATTAGTATCCTAATGATGAAGATTAGATATGATTAGTGATTCTGGTGACGAAGATAATGAATAAAGATAATAAGAACAGGAGAGAAAAAAGAGAAAAACAAAAAGTGTTATATAAGACTCATCAACACATTTAAACGCCATCGCCCCACTCAGATTAACTCACATTAAAATCGTTAAAAGAACAAAAAAAAACACCAATTACAATACGAAGACACAGAAATGAGTGCCAACAAGTGAGCATAAAAAAGGACAAACTGACTTGATTGTAAACAAGAAAAGCACCAAAAGAAAACAAAAAAACGTTAACACACTCACACAAAACGACAACAATGCAACCTAAAACTCCTACGTGACCATTAAGATGATCATTTGATCATCATCATCATAATCATCATTATTTTTGATTCATTTAAATCATTACCTAATTCATTTTCATCATTATAAATCATTGTTGTTGGAATTTACATCAAAAATCATCAACACATTGTCCTCTCATCATAATCGTCAGGAAACTCATCAAGATAAACATTGAGAAAGTTTCAAACTTTGGGTGGAATATTTTTCCATACTCATGATGATGATGAAAATGAAAAGAGAGATTCATCATCATCATCATCATCCACCTAATATACTATTATCACTATCACCGTGGCTTGACCTCATCTCTCTCTCTCTCTCTCTCTCACCATTGGGATCAGTTTCATGTTGGTGTGTTACTTGTTGTTTATTCTTACTCAAGGATGACCCAAAGATTTTTCTCACTTTGTAGTTACCTTTATTATCTAATGATAATGATAAGGTTGTTTTTTCTTGTGTTCACCAAACTCAATGATATTGAACAGGACAATATGATGAGCATGATGATGAAAAAATAAACTAATCACTAATTGTGATTGTTGTTTGATACTTTTTTTTCCTACTGGTGATTGAGGTTTCTCACTGATTTTTCACTTTAAATCAAATTAAAAACTTTTACTTTATCCAATAATAATCATTCAACCTTGAAAACTTGTCATTAATATTACATCCTCTTGCTTTTTTTCTTGCTTTCATCATCATCATCACCAACATCTCCAGTAGTAGTAGTATCAGCAGTAACAGCAACTCATCATCATCATCACCAACATCTCCAGTAGTAGTAGTATCAGCAGTAGTAACAGCAACAAGTCAAGGCTATCAATTGGTCATCATGAAGATAGAAAGTGAGTGAGAGAGAGAGAGAGAGAGAGAACTACAAACCCTGAGGATGATAATGATGATGATCTTGTAACTTTTAAGCTTCAACATCAAGTAAAAGTTGAAGAAAAAAATGAAAACATATATACGAGTGAGTGTCTTGAAAGAAAGTGGGTGATATGAAGTAAAAAGTGAAAGAGTAAGTGAGTGGGGTGGTGATGATGAAGAGAGAGAAAGAGAAATTCAAAAGTGAGATGATGAAGATAAAATTACATCAAACAAACAGTTAAATACGCAAATAAAACCTAACATTGTGTGTTTGTGTGTGTAAGAGAGAGAGAGATGCTATTTTTTCTGCTGCTCCTTTTAATTGTAGCCATTATTTACTAATAAACATTGAAGCTACAAACACACACATACAGAGAGAGAGAGAGAGAGAGATACATAATAATAATACATGATAAGGCTCAATGAATCCACAAAAATTCATTGAAACCATACACAGATAATAGAGGGAGAAAGAAAGAGTGAGGGTGGGAAAGAAAGAAAGAAGAGAGAGAGAGAGAGAGAGAGAGAGAGAGAGAGAGAGAGAGAATCAATTAAGTAAAAGAGAGAAAAGTAAGACAAGAAAGAAAACGAGAGAGAAAGAGAAAGTGGAAGTGGGAGTGGGAGGGTGGGAGGAAGAGAAGTGGTATTTTGTGGTTGAATAAAGTTAATAACTTGTCTTGATAAAAGTTGTTAAATGACCATTTAATATCTGTTGTTATCATCCACATCATCTTCATCGTCATCATCATTATTGTTATCATCATCTCCTTTCTTGGGATATCCTCAGCATATACACACACACATAAATTGCTTGGACACTTAACAATTATATTCAATTTGCAACACAAACAACAACTACTACACAAGAACAACATCAACCACACAACCTCATTTAACTTGAGGCATGAGAGTATATTTATATTACTTCAGAGCGGAGAGTGGAAAAAAAAAGTTTGAGAGAAAGTGAAATGAGTATATGAATAAATTGGCCTAAATTGAGATTCTTGTCATGATGAGGAAGAAGGAAGATGAAGATAAAGATGAAGACAGAAAATGTAGCTAACAATCAACAGAGGAAGAAGAAAGAAAGAGAAAAAAGAAAGGAGGAAGAGAGGGAGTAGTAAAAAAACAGTGAGATGATGAAGAAAAAACCAGTTAACAACTCGTTGTAAAAGTCTATTGACAAAAAAGGCAAAAAGTTAACAGTGAATCAGAATTGTAAACATACAGAGAGAGAGAGAAAGTTGAATGGCGAGTGACCCTGTAACTGTTTCTAATGATAATGTAATATGAACTTAATTGGTGTGGATAGATGAGAGAGACACAATTGACTTTTGTTATGATGATTAACATTAATAATAATGCTTAATGATGATGAGGATGATAAAAAAAAGGACAACACTAATAAGCATCTGTAGTAAGAGACTGAGAGAGAAAGATGAATATTATTATAATGAGTGAATTAATTAACTAATTAATGATAATTAAATGAGCCTTTACAATTGGTATTGTTATTTATCAAAGGTAAGTTCATAGAGGCGAGAGAAAGTTAATCAACAGTAAATGGGAGAGAGAGAGAGAGAGAGAGAGAGAGAGAGAGAGACAAATGATCAACAACAAATTAAATTATCTCTAATATTGAATGATTAGCCATGATTATATTGGTTAATCATCTGATTTAACAATTTACTAGGAGGATGATTGATGATGATGATGATATTAATTGTACGGTTTTATATATATATCTCTCTCTCTCTTTAATTAAATCAATTTGAGTGTTTCAAATGATTTGTTTTTCTGTTTCAACGTTGAAAGTAAGCAAATTTTTCTGTTGTAAAAAAATAAACAACAAAATACAAGTTGATATACAAAACTATTTAGGTCAAGTGTTAGTTGTATTGGTTATCACCATCATCATCATTTGTTGATTGTTGTTTATTTACATATTGTTGTAACACTTTTTTTTCTGCCCAATCATCATCACTATCAACATCATCTCTATTTATCCTATTTGGTCAGCAGTAAAAAAAGCGAGCAGGAAAGGAGAGAGAGAGAGAGAGAAAAGGGGAAAAAGTGACAGGGAGAGGAAAAAGTGGACAATGGACAGTAAAAAGAGAGAGAGAGAGAGAGAGAAGACAAAGAGTATGTCAAGAGGAAGGTAGATAATGATGATGAGAAAGGAGAGAAAGTGAAAAAGGAGGTGAAGGAGGAGGAGGAAAAGGATAATGATAATAATATAGTAGCAACCTTGGTAAAAGGACTATACGAAACTGGATGGAACATTTTAAATAGGAGTGGCCAAAGAGTGGAAGCAACTGAAAAACCACCAATGCTCATGGCAATTGAAACAAGAATAGTTTTCATCTATCACTACCACCACCACTACACCACCACCACCATCATCATCATCATCATCATTATCATGATTAACAAGTAAAAGCAATTTGTTGATAATAATAATATTATTTACTAGATTCTCACTTATCTCATCTGTCTCACTCTGGAAATACTTACATATGTAGTTTTCCATATGTAATAAAAGTATCTCACTTTTTGGCTCTCACTCAGTAACTGGCTCACTATTCATTTCATTGTAATTGTAATAATTATTATTATCATTCTCATGGATAAATGATAAATAAATGATGACTTTTGACCAATCAGAAATCCCCCTTGTTACTTTATCCACTGGATGATAAAAAAAAAGTATCATCCACTCAGATAATATAACTGTAAATCTAGTTTCCATTTTTTGTTATCAGAGATAAAAAAAAACATCTCATATGGAGTCGGTGCAAAAGTAAACATACCAAATGAAATTCAGTTCATGATGATAACAATCATGATAATAATAATAATAATAACATCGTAATAAACAATCAAGATAATAATGTTAATGTCTATGGTGGTGAGTATATTTATATATAAATCGTTTGGGTGAATGTTGTTTATTATGATTTTTTCTCACCAGGATGTTGATTGTTACCTTTATGGAAACTTCCGAAATTGTAATAATAATTAAAGTTTGATTAGGATTATCCTCTTAAAAGTAAATTTTATCAAAACATAACTGGATTAACTGTAAATTGGTTGATTGATTGTGAAATTGATTCAAGACTAATCAAGAAACTTTCATGTGATTATATTTGGTAACTTGATAACCATATGAAATGAGCAAATATTTTGTTTGAAAAGTTGAGAGAAAAGAAATTTTTAAAATCAGTAAAGGGATTTAATTAATTACAGCAATTAATTTGTTCATCGGTGTGAGTTGATTATTGACATTTAAGGTTCAAGATGGTGGTGGTGGTGGAGATGATGATGATGAGGCAGATTAAGTGTAGAGGGATTGAGAAATGAGATCAAATTGACTATAATGAGAGAGTAAATTAATTTCCTCATCATCTCATAATAATAATAATAAATAAATAAATCATAGAGGATTTAACATAATCATGGATAAGATTAGGTTAATTGATTGGAATAGATAATGTTAATAGAAAGATATTCCTAACGAATTGAAATTTTGTTTTATTACATGAATTGGACATTGGACATTAAAAGGTAGATTGATCTTAGACCTCAAAGTCCAAGAGTTGATCATCATCATCGTCAGTAACTGTGAACTTCATATACTTGAAAAGACCCACTGAAGTAGATGATGATGATGATGAAGATATTATTACAAATATCATATAAAAAATGATGATAAACATTATGACGATAATAATAATAACAGTAACAATGATAACAACAATAATATCAATGACCGTATCAGGTTCAGGTAAATATAAGGATAAAAAATGAAACATTAAATGTTAGACATGACTTAATTTGTAATGGACTGGCAGAGAGAGAGAGAGAGAGAGAGAGAGTTAGTACGCCCAGGAAAGATGAGAATGATGATGATAATGAAGATCATCAGAAAAGGTCATATGAATCATTCTTGTAGTAACAATCATCATCATCCTCATCCTCAACATCGTCATTGTGTATGGTAACATATAAATATATTAATTATATGTGGGAGAGACTCAGGTGATTCTCTTTCTCTCTTTATTTGGCGTGGTCAGTGCGAAAAGTAAATACAAGGTAAATTGAATAAGAGAAAGAGAGAGAGAGGAAAATGGATCAACATATTACAAAAAAGAATGAAAAAGAAACAAGAATATAACATGGAATAGAAAAAAAGAGAAAAAAGTTTCAAGGAGAAATTTTCTGCTCTTTCTTGTCTACAATTTATATTTTTGTGAGTGAGCGGTGGTAGTGGTTGTGCTGGTGGTGGTGGTGGTGATGCTGGTGTTTGTTTGTTTGTGAGTGTTTGAGTGAGTGTATGTGTTGGTGACTTGAATCATCATTATTATTATCATCATCATCGTCATTGTACTTGGGCAGATGTTGATGTTTCTAACCACATCCGATTATGATGATGAAATAACGGAGGAGGGAGATGAACACAAATCTTCAGACTATCAGGAATATTTTTTGATATCATCATGATATAAATAAGGCACAGAGAGAAAGAACTGATTAGCAGGGGGACACAGGGAGAGAGGGAGAGATGAAGAGTCAATTCGTTCAGTACTCTCTCTCTCTTTTCGTAAGGAATGATGATCACCATCCACAACAGCATCATCCTCATCATCTTCATCATCATACTTACTTTTACAAACTGGAATCTATCCAAGTCATGCGGAAAAGTTTGTTCCACTTTAGCCTAAACTTTACTGTTGGCTTTTGGATGTTACTGTATTGGTGCTTACATGATGATGATGATGATGATGATGAGGATAAGGATGGTGAGGATGATGAGAGTACATCATCACCCCAGAGCCTTAGCCAAAAAATATCAACAAACGTTTTTCTGGCTAAATATGGCCAAAGGAAGTCAGAGATGATATTAACTTTTTTCTCATCATCTTGCCACCGAGTTCTCTCTCTCTTTCATCATCTCCACTCACTCACTTCAGTGTATATCTCTCTCTCTCTCTCTCTCTCTCTCTCTCTCTCTCTCTCTCTCTTCCTTTCTCTCTTATTGGAGAGCTTGTACTTTTATAAATAGAGAGAGAGAGAGACTGACCTTGCCTGAGTAAAGAAGAAGAAAAAACTTTTACTTTCAATCTTGGATTCAGTAGATTTTCAGTGAATATACAAACAGCTTTTTTCTGTTGCTTTCCTTATATGAATTTTGGCTTTTTTCTTTTTGCAGAATAGAATGTTTTTTTTCATCCTCATCTTCTCTCATGCTTCCAAAACATTTGAGACTCACAAAAGTAACTGATCTTTTCCAAGAAAAAAATAGAAATCAAACATCGAGAGCACAATTTGACCAAAATAAAATGGAAACAACTATTGATTCCAATTCTGATTCACTGAACGATTCCGTTAACGATTTGAAATAATGATAATAAAGGGATAATAATAGAAATGTTGAAGTGATGGACATAAGAGAGAGAGGGTGAGGGAGGTAAGAGAGAGAGAGAGAGAGAATTAATTGAAATAAATACCTTGTACTATTGTATTGGTATAAGCATCAACAAGTTGCTTGTCTCCGGTCAAGGAGGGACTATGTTGCAGATTATGATGATTTGAATGATGAATCCGATGAGAATTATGAGAATGATGATTTAAATGATGATGATTATTATTGGTGTGTAGATGATTGTTGAGATGAAGGTAAGATGATGATGGTGAGGTTGATGAAGAGTATGTTTTGTTGTTGTTATTACTCTCATGATAGTTATGATTAGCCTCATGTTTAGGTGATGAGAGATGGTCAAGAGAGAAGCAAAATTTTTTAGATGAACACCTAGAAGATTGATTTGGGTCACTAATTGATGAACCATTGGTCTCATGGTTGTTATTGGTGTTGCTGTTGTTGTTGTTGTTGTTGGTAGTTATCGTTGTGGTAGAGATGCTGGTTGGTGTAATTGAACCGTTGTCACTTTTATCGGTGGGTGAAGATTCAGATGGATGAAGGTGAGAAAATATGGAATCACATTTAGTCCGTTTGGGTAGTTGTTTATGTCGAGGCATTTTCCTTTAATATCGACGATGTAAAACTTGGGGGAAATGTTGGTATATCTCCTTTGGTGTAAAATAGAAAGAAACAAATCAACAAAAAACAACAAGAAAAAAAAACAACAAGAAAAAAAAAGAGAACAAAAAATTTGTTCTATTCTCTTAAAAACAATTTTTTTCTATTCTCTTTTCCAAACAAAAAAAACCAATCAACTCTCTCTCACTTTCTCTCTCTCTCTGTCTCTCTGTGTATTTTAAATATTTCACTCTCTCACTCACCCTCTCTCTCTCTCACTCTCACTGTTCACTTATATAAATTATTATTTATAAATTAATATCACTTATTACAAATAAATATACATTTAGAGATTTACATTTGTAGTTATATTATCACCTTTAAATTGTTGGATAATAATGATGAACGTTGTTGTTGTTGATCATGTTGAGAGTGATGATCAAATGTTACCAACTGTTCAAACTGTTTCCCTCTCTCTCTCTCTCTCTCTCTTTCTTTTTCTTCTTCTCTCTCTTTTTGCGCGAATGCACAACTAACCCCATCTGGCGGATTTTCCGAGCAACAAAATTCTCGTAATTTTTATTTTCTCAATTCTGAATTTCTGTCCACCCCCTTGACCTCCTCTTTCTTATTTTCTTTTTGTTTTATTTGATATTTTTTTCTCTCTCTCTCATATCGAATATGTAATATTTTTATCTTCATGTAAGAACCTGTAACCTAATCGCTTCTTGTGTCCCGTTCTCTTGGTAATTTTTGTCTCTTTTTCTCTTTGCAACTGATGATCGTCATTGTTGTTACTCTGTTACTCTTCCGTTTCCTTTTTCCTGTTGGTTATTTATTCACATTATCCCCCTGAATCTAGGAAGATAATGATGATGATGATGATGATGAGAGGTGAAGGAGGAGTTGATGATGAGGATGATGATAATTCCTATTTTGGTTTCTCTCTCTCTCTCTCTCTCTTACTATTGGTTTGCCGTTTTTAGATTAAATAAACTTTTGTTTTTTTCTTCTTCCACAATCAACAATCAACTAATTCAGTGTCTGTTTCCTTACAATTAACTGATAACACTTGGAATTAATCATTACCATTAAGGTTTCCAATGTTGTTAATTTTATCACTATTACGATTATGATGATGATGGCCAATTAGTTGATTGTTATTTTTAATTGTTTATTGAAAAACTTTTCAAAACTCAATAATAACCAATAGATTATTGTTATTATTGATTTTCATCATGATCATTATTACAAAATGAAACAATTAAACTGATAATAAAGGTAAATATTACAATTCCAGTTAACAATTTATATTCAGTAAACTTGGAACTGGATTATAATTAACCTGATTAAATTTTGTTTGATTGTCAGATCGTAATGAAAGTTGATCAAAGTAACAAAATAAAACTTTTTTTTTTGTTTCGTCTCTTCAGTTATCCTCTTGATTAGGGATTCTAATTGTTAATTATGATGATTTAATTTAATATCATATTATCATTAAGTAAACATTGAGGTTACCCCTCAATCATAATCATCTAATTTTTTTTTCATTTACAATCAAATCTAATTAATCGTTTAATCATAATGGTAATTAGTAATCATAGTAATTTGGACTGGAAGAAAACAACAAATTGATAATAATGTTTACCTGAGACTTTAATTGTTACAATTGATATATAAAAATAAATAGTAATTTAATCAATTAAGGTTCATTTGCCTTCACCATTATTTGGTCAGTTGATTAGTTAATTGTAATTGTAAATATAATAGCAAGATAAATTTACCTGTTGATTAATTGATTGATTATCAATAACAAACAACTTGAGATGATAAGTTTTTGTTTTATTTTCATATATAAAAATGATAATTGTAATTAAGGTCAATTAGATTGGTGATTGATTTAATTGGTTGAATGAAAATTAAACCAATATAATCAGTTATTGTCCTTTTCTTGATTACATAGAGTTTTGTTAATCTGGATTAAGGTGATGATGATGATGATCAAGATGAGAAACTGGGTGGGGTTGATCAAAGGTTATATCTCTTCATGATGATCATTGAAATTGATTGTAATCATATTGAAGGAGAAATTGTGAAGATAACAAAAAAAGACCATTGAATCTCATCTTCTATCATCATTTATCATCATGGTGATTAAAAAGACAGAGAGGATAATTGTTTGTTCATCATCATCTTCCAAAAGTTTCAAGTTAATCTTATTGGAAACTTCCGGTAATGTGATATACTTTTCTCAAGGCATGACTATTACTCTCTCTCTCTCTCTCTCTCTCTCTCTGATATTATTGCACAGGTCAGATGAATACATTCAGTATCCACCACCATGAATTGTTGGGAGGTGGAGGTTGAGAGAGAGAGAGAGAGAGAGAGAGAGAGAGAGAGGTGGTAACATAAATGTGGGAGGGAGAGTGGGAGAGATTGGACTGATTTTGTCATATAGATGGTGATGAACTTGTTGTATCTTTTTTTTTCAAGGGATGACAAAAAAAACCATTCGATTATTTTACCTGTTGATGTTTTCTAATTGTCTTTTTCTATGTCAGCTAATTGTTGGGCTAATTGTTATGCTAAGATTATATTTGTATGTTTGTTTATGAGTGAGTGTCTATTTATATTGATATTGAGAGTTTAAATTGTCAAGTGTAATTTTTGTCTTTCACGTCCTATGGTCACCAATTTAATGGTTCAAAGATTCATGGTGAGCAACATGGTGATAATTTTACTAACAACAGGTAGACAAGGTAAAAATTGGTAACAATCAACATATTATAAGTTAAAGTAATTAAAAGTAATCAATGGATCAAGTTGAATACACAGGTAATAGCAACAGGTTATCATGAATAAGATAATAATAATCAGATAAAAAAGGTAAATTGATTATAATTGTTAGAGAAGAGAGGATAATAACAATTAACAAATTGTTGACGTGTACCTGAGGATGATTAGACTACTTTGATTATCTAACAATTAACTCGAGGTTACCTGATCATCATCATCATCATTTGTAATTAACTCAAGTCTTGCGTTGATTTTGAATTCACATATGATGTTGGTCATCGTAATCAATTGATTGGAAATCGTTGTTTTGCTTGACCGGCGGGAACGTGTGACCTGATTATTAGGGAGGAAAAGGATTGACCCATTTACAAGGGAAGACTGAATGACCAGAGGTCAACGGGGACAATGTTTAATGGACTTTGCTGTCTGGTTAATATCAACCCACTTAAAATTAAAATGATAAATAAGAGACCTCTGGTCAAGGAGGATGGACACAAGTAAGAAAAGGTGAAAATATTGAGAGAGAGGGTTCGAAAGAGGGAAAATGACCTCAACTGACCAAAGGTGAAAAGAGTGGGTTAAATGTGTTTTATATCAAATTGTTGCTCGAAAAGTTTGCAATTAA
Organism: Panonychus citri; assembly: GCF_014898815.1. Taxonomy (NCBI): domain Eukaryota; kingdom Metazoa; phylum Arthropoda; class Arachnida; order Trombidiformes; family Tetranychidae; genus Panonychus; species Panonychus citri. Next base: position 983,374 of record NW_026515543.1, on the reverse strand, counting down.
CTTAATCATAAAGTTGATGTATTCAAATGATCAACTGGATTAAAAACAATATCAACTTACAAGTCACAACAATGAAAACACCAAAGTAGAGAAAGACAAACCTAAATAAACAAAATTATTAATGATTTAAATTAAAAATTAACCAAACAATTAAATTTACTTACACGACATGAGTAATTAATGGCAACAATTAAAATGAAAAAACCTTAACAATTAACAGAAACCGGTAAAATCCATTGAGAAATACAAAGGAAAAACTTTACCGACGATAAAATAACAAAGTCTGAGTTATTTAATTGTGCTAACAATTTACTTAATTTCAATCATATGTAGCATGTAACATTGGTCACGGCACATTTGACCATTATCTCAACAATTAACTACCACACAGTTGCAATTTAACATATATTGCCAGTAACAACAATCTAAAAATGGTTAAACAATCAACGAGAAATCAATCTAACTGTTAACATTAACAAGTGATAGTGAAAGTTTTCAAAAGCCGTTGTGGTCACTTCCTGTCCAGTCCAACTTTCTAAGGTATAATATTAATAATATTTATTATTTTTTAACTTCTCTTCCTCTCTCTCATCATAATCATCATCATCATCATCATCACAGGTAAGGATGATAATGATGATGATAAGTTTCAACCTCTCGACCAAGTTAAATGATGGTTAACATTGAATTGATTGTTTGCAAACAATTGCGATTTTGCTGGTGATTAAATTGTGATTATGAATGAAAAAAGATCTCGATTCAGTGTGAAAATTAGTTAGTTAATATTTTCCACTTTCACAATTAACTTAATTTAGTTTTCGTAAATTGTTTTTTTATAGTTGATTAATTGTCTGCATTTGAAACCCATTCAAGAGATTGAGACTTTACTAGTTGTTTACTTTTCTGTATAACTTGTTATTGTTGATAATTAACTAATTGTTCATTAACTATTACAATATGAAATGAGGAAATATAATTATTCATATTTAGTGTTATATACTAATTAGTTTGCAAATGGATTTAATTTTGTTTTGAAAACTTTTTTCTTATCAAGGTGAAACTTTAAATTCATCGAGTTGGTCTTGTCCTTCCGTTTCCGGTGTATTCAACTGTCTGTTGTTGGTATTGGTGATCAGGCTAACTGTTTAAATGTTGATTATGATATTGATCATGATGAGTAATTAAAAGTGATGTTATCAATTTAATTTCATTGACATTATCATGGTGATAATTGTTAACGGTTTCTGGTCGTTATATTTACAAGGTGTTTCTGGTTCATTTAATTACAATCAATTAGGATTTTTTTTTGTTGTTGTTCTTGTTGTTAAATTGATTGACAGTTGATTAATTGTTTGTTATCAATGTATTATTGATATTATTGGTTAATTGTTAGATAGGTTTCCACTGGTGAGCAATTAAAGATTATTCCTGTTTCTGTTTACTTTTACATGGTCCAACATGGTAACTGAATTTAAATTTCAAACTCAAGAATTGGAAACTGAATCAACTTTGAAAGTTTAGTTTTTTTTTATTTCTCTTGTTTGTTAATTGTTTTGCATTTTCAATTGTAAACTTATTGGTTTCGTTGAAGTTTTTTTTTACCATTGATTATTGATTGGTGTTTATTATTGTATTTATATCATTGTAATTGATTGTTGTTTTGTCAATAATAAATGATTGTTAGCATTGGTGATGGTGATAACTGTAAAAAATGATATTAGGAGGCTAGAAGATGAAAAGATTTAATTTTGACATTGGACAAGTCATATCAAGTATTAGCTTGATCATCAATCTACCAATAATCTAATCAAATGTCAAGAGAAAGAGAGAGAGAGAGAGACGATGGAAGATGGAAGATGGAAGATGGAAGATGAGGATGAGGATGATGATACCAGAGGAAAAGGCAGAAAGATTTGATATCCGGTGATTTTAATGGTTGGTGTGATTTGAAAATTTCATCTTTATACAAAAGCGGATTTTGTCAAGACCGGAACTGTCCTCCTAGGAAAGATGAAGGTGAATAAGATGAGGAGGATGAAGATGATGAGAGAGAAAGAGAGTCCGTTCTTGTCTTGGAAAAGTCTTTTTTTAGCAATTGTACAAGTAGAAGGTCAGTTTAAGGGGAAGTGTCTTGTTGTATGTGTACATTGATGATAAAGAAGAAGAAGAAGAAGAAGAAGAAGAAGAAGAAGAAGAAGAAGACTGGAAGAGAGCATATTAAATATCTGCTCAATTGGATATTGGGTGAGACAAGATGATAATAGGGGGAGAGAATAGAAAAAGATAAAGGAGAAATAGAGAGGGAGAGGGAGATTGGGGAGTCAGGGGGTCAGGGGGCTGAGAGGCTATGGATGGTGACCACCAGTCACAACTAATTGATGTTAAATGACTTGAGCCATAAGAGGAATTGAGGGAAAGTATGAAAATAATAATAAGTTAGATAATAATGATTAGCTGAATAATAATGATGATAAAAAGAAATGATAATATTCAGACAACAGCTTGAAATCACAGATAGAATTGAAGAGAGAGAGAGAGAGAGAGAGATTGGTGATGATGTAAAACCGGAACAATGAGTTATTATGAAAAAAGAAGAAGAAAAAATTATCACTAAGATTTAATTCTAAATGAAATTAACTAATTGTCCTTTTCTTGTGCTGTTAATCGTCATCATCCAACCAAAGCCATAGAGAGAGACCTTATAATTAAAGGTAATTATCAATCAATTGGTCAACGATACACAGGTAGACACATACAAACGGTCCAAGGCCAAAGACATGGATGGACATTGGAAAAAAAATTGACCATTAAAAAAATATAAGAGGATAAAAAAAAGTTTCTTCTCATTTCCGTTTCCACTTTTGTTTATGTTTCACTTTTTGTAAGTTTGTGTGTACCTTTTTTTTCACTCTGACCTTCCATGCATTCAGATGGTTTCAGTTGATCATTTATAATATCATAGTATCATCATAATCACCATGATGAGGATGATAACCATCATCATCAAATGATCCATGTTTATTCAATAAGCATCTGCAACCTTTTTCTTTCACCTTACCTGCAACTGCGACTAAAGTTAAATAATAATAAAAAAAAATACGATGATAATAGTAACCATAATGATGATAATGGTGATAGACAGTTGATATTAAACTCAAGGTGTGTACATGATGATGATGATGATAAATTTTATCGTCCAAAGAGTCACCAGCATCATAACCAACAGTGTACACATTAAAGGTTGAAAGGTTAGGTAATGATTATGATCAATTTTCATATAATAGATATCGGAAACTTAATTAAGATTATCATTAGCACTTTAACACTGGAACTTATCATCTTGATGATACGCAATTATGAGCACGATTAAAGATGATGATGATAGTTGACGTTGTAATGGTAAGTTAATAATTCATAGGAAGTATTTTTTTCTGTTACCTTGGACAATTGCAAACGTTTCAACCTGAACGTTATCACATTAACGATAATGTTTCGTTGGTTCGTTGGAACGTGTTTTATACTAACCATAGGAGCGATAAGTTTACCGATTATTAGTGCTAATGATTTATTAGCCTTATTTTGGTCGATACACTTTACTATTGGTGCCGATTCACTGAACTTTTTTCGCCTTCCTGTGTTTACATTTCTCTCTCTCTTTTTTTTGTTGATTGACATTCTTACGGATTCGTAATCGAGATTTTGACCTTCACCATTATCGCATTGAGAAGGTTGAACAAACATCATTTAAGAGATGATGATGATGATGAAAATTAGAAGGAAAAAAAGTTCTGATTTTGTGAAGAGAGGAAAAAATTACTTGGATTTACAAGTTAGAACTTTTTTTTTCTCATCTTCGCTTTACCTTTAATCCAATAAGTCAATTGTAACAATAATGTTAATAGTTATCATGATTAGGGTGAATTGTTGGATAATCGTTAATGGTGATGATCATAATTGATTAAATAATAATAATAACAACAATCAATGGACCAAATAGTAAACTTTTTTTTTCTTTTTGAATTTTCTTTTTTTTTGTTCGTCAATGATTTCATCTTATTGGTTATTATTATTAACCATGAATGAAGGTAGTGGATAAACAGGTAGATTAAGATGTGTGTGTGTGCTAATGTGTTGATAATTGTGTTTACCTTGAATTAAGTTACTACCAAAAGTGTATAAGTTACGAGGCTCGTTGGGTGACAATAGTGGATGAAATATATTATCAACTCACCGGATGAACGATTATCGACCTGAACGGTTTCTGAACTTTTGAATCTTCAATTCAGTCTCTTTACGTTTCTCTCTCTCTCTCTCTCTCTCTCTCTCTCTCTTCTGGACAGATGAACACCATTATTATTTACTCACTTTTCTCATCATCATCATAATCATAATCTTCAACAAATGATGTGAAAGGTTATTATACTCAGTATATCATAATAATTACGATTAAGATGATATATTTATCAATTTTTACGCTCTCTCACCAGAACTTGTTGATTCCTTTTCTACCTCTATCATCACCATCATCATCTCTCTCTCTTTCTTTTGACCTTTTTCATCTTCTCTTTCTGCTTCTGTTTCCGTTCAGTTGATCATCGCCCCTTTTGTCCGTGTTTGCACGTTTTTCGCGATTCGCATCAATACTCATCTACTTGTATCATTATCTTCATTGATTTTCTCTCTCTCTCTCTCTTCTCTCTCTCTCTCTCTCTATCATGATTTTCACCTTGCTAAAGGTTATTTGTTTTGCTAAGATGATGATGCAAAGAGATGAGGATCAATAATCAAGTGACAAATTGGATACTCGGTTCGCTCAAAAAAATGATCTTAGGTCATTATCTTAATTATCATGATAACTGAAATTTTTCCGCATCAATTGATTAACCAATTGTAAAATTAACCGTCAGTTTGTTTGTTATGATATCAAAACTGAAATGAAATCATCACAATTGTTTATTTTCATCATTTAATTTTTTTTTCTTCATCAACATCATTATTATTATTACATCACATCGTTTTTTTATCTGACCATCAACTGACCATTTCTCCCTTTAATGATGATGAAAATGTCCCAAAGATGATGATTGATGATAATTGAATAATAAACAGCTGTAGACAATCAACATGAAGATTAGAACAGAAGTTTTTTCTTTCTTTTTCGTTCGAAAAAGAGAAGAAAAAAGCAAAAGTTTCATTTGTTGATTTCTTGCTAATTAACTAATTATCTGAGTTCATGGAATATGTTATTTCCAATGATTATCATACTCATCAGGTTACATCAGATAATCAAGTTAATTAGTTGTGCCCAGGTAGCTTGAGACTATCACGCCCATTATGATGATCATCATCATGATGGTATCTCCAAGATTCATTAGATTCAGTGTTTTTTTTCATGGTAAATATAAAATCATGAGTGAAAAAGGAAAAATTTTCTCAATTCAAATGGAATAATTTTTCTCTCTCTCTCTCTCTCTCTCTCTCTCTAAAGGTAAACATATTGATCTAACAATGGAAACTGTTATTATCTATTATTATTTCATTGTAACGGTATATTTTTGTTCGAGTTTTTTTTTCTCACAGACTTAATATACTCACAGAGATGATGATGATTATTATGATAAGGTGAAGATGAAGGATGATAGAGATTAAGATGACCTTGTAGGTCCCGTTATGTGTTTTTTTTACATCAGTATATTGACCAAAGGTCCTCTTTTTTTGTATTCAAATAGAAAAGGAAGAAGATGAAGAAATTTTTTCTCTCTCTTCTTTTTTTACTAACAAATGTTCGAAGGTAAAATAACCTTACCTGGTGATGATGATAAGGAAGATGAGGATAGGGGAAGGAGAGAAGGGCGAAGTGAACGGTAAAGAGGAATATCATTTTCTAGAAGATTTTTACAATATCGAGAGAGAGAGAGAGAGAGAGAGAGAGAGAGAGTCCTGAGAAAATATTAACAAGATTTAAATAGAAAGAGAGATGAGGATGAGAAGAAAGAGAAAAACCTTAAAATAGTATTTAAGAAATGGTCTCAAGCCAAAGGGCAGTTCAAGGTCTTTGGTCTTGTAATATTATGTAAGATGAAGATGAAGATGAGGAGGATGAGGATGAGAAGTTGTTGATGAGAATGAGACGCTCAAGTTACGAGATTTTTTCTCTCTCTGTTCTTATCTACATCTTTTTTTCTACTTTCTTCTTGTTGAAGAAAAAAAAAATCTGAGTTATCCTTGACCACAGCGAAATAGCCAAAGCAAGAAAATAAATACTGGACTTTTCCTTTTCCTTTTTTAATTGGGACATCGAAATGATGATGATGATAATAGTAAATAAGCCATAAGGTCATTAAATGAATGGTCAATGAATTGGTCATCCATCTTATATTTTGTCATTTAGGTAACTTTTCATTTTCCTGTCCAAGTGACTAAGGACTTTTTTGCTTGAGGAAAACAAAAAAAAAACACTGGACCAACTGACCAATGCTTTTTTGAATTAGCTAAAAAGTTGCTTGACCTACTCTCCCTCTCTCCCTCTCTCCTCTCTCCCTCTCTCTCTCTCTCCTGGTAACTTGACCTAATCAACTCTCAAACAGAGGAAGAGGAGGTTAGGTAAGATGATGATGGAGTAAAGACAAAGTCCAGTGAGTGGAAAAACTAAGTGATGATAAATGTAGATAATTACAAATGACCAGTGGCGAGAAGTTTTTTTTTCATCTCTCATTCAAATCTACAACTTATTCAACTTATTTGTTTATTTGTTGTTGTTGTTGTTTTTTTGTGGTTAACAAGATGAAAAAGGATGATAAGATAAAGATGAAGATGGAGATGAGGATGAGAAAGTTATGGTTATCATCTTCCTATTTCCGGTTATCTTCATCTTCATTTTTATCCTCATCTTTAGGCTAATTTATTATTAGCTCAATACTTAATTTAACCAAGAAAAACTTATTGGCTTTTATGAGTTACCTTGAAATCAATGATTCTGGTCACTTTTGGTTAATTGTTGGTAAACACAATTAACTAATTAAGTATATTAACTTGGTTGAGTTTGTAATTCAATATATTAAATAAAATTTAATGGTTTTAATAATTAATCAATTTTTGTTTCTCAATCATTTCAATCATGATGGAAAACTTTAATTAGATTGATTTTCTGATTATATTGATCATATTAACCATATTAAAGTGTTGACTTTAATTGTTGTTGGCATAATTTTCATTAAATGTCAACAATCAAAAAGTTGATTTAATCAGATTTAATTTAGTTAATATATATATTAAACTGATTAACGTCCAGTTTGTTGATTCAATGTAAATATTTATCAAAGCTTAATTGTCAACAATTAAAAGTTCAGTTTTGGGTCTGATCAATTTTTATTTAGACCAACAATCAAGTTGATCATCATTGTACAATTAACAAGTTAATTGTTACCAATGGACTGATAATATTGTCTCTCTCTCTCTCTTTAATTGTAATCAATCAACAATTACATAACGTTTAAATTAGACTGATTTAGGTTTCATGTTTTCAAATGGCGTTTACACAATTAAGTTAATTGTTGATACAATTAACGCCTACTTTATGTAAGTTAATCAACTGTTAGGATGATAATGATAACTTTTAACATCTTGATTAGTGATTAACATTGGACTGTATTAATTAGCCGATAATTAAAAAAGGCCAATTAATTATATTGTTAAATTTTTTATTTCTTTGGGTTGTTATGATTTATCAAGGAAATCAAATTAACCAAGTTAACAATTAGTTTTAATTGTTTCCTCATGCATCAAAAGATAACGCAATAGGTGAAATCACAATTAATCAATTGGAATCAAAATTAATTAGATAACAGTTAATTGTGGTAACATTTAACATTCATTTCACAATTCATGATCAATTTGAATCCATTTACATTAATCATAATTAGTTAATTGACCATTTCAAGGTATTGAATGATTTTATTACAATCACAATTAAAAAGCAACTTTTTTTTTCATTCTCATTTTGTTGATCGTCCATCTTTAAGGTCAGTCTATGAACCAAATTCATTAACTCAATGAGCGAAAACTATTGTAGACCAATCAATTGACCGTTGGTCAAGTATTGACATCAACTGACCACTGAACTGATAATTGATTCTCATGTTTAAACAAGAAAATGAGCCACACCCTTTTCCATCTTATAATCGCCAGTAAGTTGACCTCGATTCAAACAAATGTACCATTTTCTATGTAATAAATTTCCCAGGTCATCAAGTTCTGACCTGTATCATTATAAATTCATCGGGTAACAAGTTATAACTTTTTTGCTTAGAATGTCCAGTTAAATGGTCAATTACTCTCTCTCTTTTTTTTTATCATCGGGATATTTTTGGATTCATTGGTAACCCGAAAAACAAGAGCGGCTAACTAGAGGTTAAGGCCATTTTTAACCGTCGTTTTGAAAATTTATTCCAATCGGTAAACATTAATGTGAATGGGAATATGAAAGGTCAGTATTTAAATCACGATCTTCGAAAACTGGACCAAAGAAAATGTTTTATTCTCTTCTGAAAAAAGATATATGAATTATGGAAATTCTAGAAATTCGATAATAATTTAGTTTGGCTCTTAATCGATGAAAATTTTTCTATTGATCAACTGGACTTTTTAGCTGCGTCGATTAGTATATTAGTGATCTTTGATTGTAGAATTTTAAATTGATGTTCCATCACTCGAATTTGCTCCCTTAGAATTTCATTCTCTGTTTCAAGTCGTTTATCTTCCGACATCATTTTGTCGAGTTTATCCTTTTTCGTTGATTTGATACTTCGACGATGATAAGAGTTACGAAAGAATTGATGACGATTGTCATCATTAACTGATCGTTTACGTTGTAACCTTGAAGAGGAAGATGAAGATGATGAAGATGATGAGGTGGTGGAAGATGCTATTGATGATCCAGATGATAGATCACCATCATCAATGGTAAATAGATAGTCTCCTTTATCAACGAGAGATGAAGATGAAGATGATGATGATGATGATGTGGAGCAAGATGATGAACCGGAAGATACACTTCTAAATGGACGATAATAATAATAACCCGAACTTGGTGTTGGTTGATCGTTAATTGATTCAGTTAATAAATTAGTTGGCAAGTGATTAATTTGATTATCATAATCAATTGTTACCATTGTTGTTGTTGGTGGTGGTGATTCATTAAATACAATGGATGATGATGGTTCAATTAATCCTGGTGGTTGGGTTAATGTGGTTGATGGATTATATTGATTAACATGATTAACATGATGATGATACGAGTTAATTGATGAAAATGAATTTGATCGAGGTCGTGGTGATGATGACAACGATGATGATGATGATGATGATGATGGGGAATTGGCGTTAATTGTTGTCAAGCAATTTATTGATTGTGACCATAGTGTTGGTGTCCGGGTGGTTAACACATCGTAAGTGTTTACGTAATCACTGTTAATTGTTGGTTCTGTTGTTGGTTCAAGTGTTGGTCTGTAATCTGATGATGATGATGATGAGTGAAGATGATGTTGAATGTAATCAGGTTGTTGATGATAATTAACGGTTTCAATTAAATTGAATGGATAAGTTGTTTCCTTAATACAATAATCAAGTTGATCATTCTGTTGATCTGATAATTGATTAGTTAATTGTAAACTATTTTCATTAATTATTGGTGCAATATCATAATCACCAATATAAGAACCACTGGTTAAATTGTTATAATCAAAGGTTAATCCACTTGTTAAATCATCATAATTAACTAAATCACTTACCAATTGGCTAATGTTATTGGTGTTTAGGTTTGTATCATTATCCATTTTAATTGTTGATTTAATTTTACCATCAACAATTAGAGTAACAACTTTTTTTTTGTTAATCACTTGTTTGTAATATATTATAATCTGTTAATTAATTGTAACAATTTAAATCACTTTACCTGGTTGAGAATCAAATCAAATCAACAATAAACTAAAATTCAACTTGAGTTTAATATCTTAACTACAATTAGGTTGTGATTTTATAACCCTGATTAAGATTAGAATCATGATTAACTTAATCATCACTATTAATTGGATTTGAACAACAATCAAATGATTGATATGATGGATACAAATAGTAGTTAATTAGTTGAAACAAATTACTTCATCTTATCAATTTATTGATTAAAACGGTTAATCACAAGAACCTTAATCAACTCAATTAGCTTGATTGTTTATTATTTGGTGATTAATACAATCTGATCAACATGATTAAGTTATAATTATAAATCGGTACAATTTAACAAATGTATCAATCTATTATTAATAATTATTAAACTTTAATTGTTTAGTAATTAGTTTTTGCTTTTTCTGTTAATTGTTTCATTTTAGAAACTATTTTTGATTAAATTTTTAGATTATCAAATGATCATAACTATCAAGATTTAATTGTTCCAATTGTTTAATTTCACCTTGATTAAGGATTAACTTAATTAGTTATTATGATTGAATCGACAATTATAATTGTTAATTAACTTTCTTTATCTTTTTAGCATTAGAATGAGAAAAGATTGAGTTAATTGTTCTTGTAAATATATATATTGATTATCTAATTTTTTGCCATTGTAAGTCCCTTGATTAACTTTAAAAGGTTAATTGTTCAATTGATCTAACTAACAATCAACAAGAAAACTTTTGTCTTTTGTTTATTTTCATTAATTTCTTGATAATAAGATTAACTTTGTTAATTACAATGGATTGAAATGATCGAACAACTAATTGTTTAATGGATTACATGTAAAATTTATTAATTTTAATCAACAAATTAAATTTCATTTCAATTAATTGGAATAAATTTAATTCGGTTATGAGCGCCATCTCTCAGTATCGAAAAGAACTAAACTTTGTTTACTTTTTTATTTCTTTTACTTTTATTGTTCATTGAGATGAAAATTAATTGTTTTTCTTGCTGTTCGAACAGTTAATTGTTAGTTGATTAGATTTTACTGGTTTGATTTATGTTCTAAATTGATTAATGATTAACCGTGATTGTCGATGATTCAATTGTGAAGGATTAAGATTGGTAACTTAATGTGTATCGGTCAAAGCTTAATCTCTGTTGTTACTTTTTTTTTATTTGGATCTACAAGATTATCAAATAGTTTTTGTTGTTTCTTTGGATTATCCCTTATCCCCAAGATTTATACCCATTTGCTTATCCAGGGCTGTCATCAGGATGATCAACTGAACCTTTGGATATCATGAAATGAACCATTTATAAACTTTGGCCAACGGAATTGACTTGATCAATCCAATGGTGATTGATTGTCAACCTTTTCATTTGGTGAAATTAAATCATCACCAGAGTTTTTATTTTTATTTTTTGTACCATAGTAACTGTAAAGTTAATTATGACCATTGATTGAACAATATTGGTTTTATTTGGTGTGAGAATCAAAGAGCGGATGACTTATTGGAAGATAATTTGATCATTAGTATTGACAAAACTCTATGGGTTATTACTGATGATTTAAGAAGAAAAGAAGGAAAGAAAAAAAATGGAAAAAAATATCGTTATGGTCATTCATAATTTTACATATTCTTCTGTCTCCCGTGTATCATCATTATCATCTCCTTTTCCTCTTCCATCATCTTCTCCACCATCCTCATCATTGTGATCTTCATCTCTCTCCCTCTCACTTAGATTATGTCTTTTTACATATTTCTCTCTCTCTCTCTCTCTCTCTCTCTACCATGACTTGACTTTAAATGATTAGGTCAAGTTACATATAAATATCCATACATGTGTATGTAAGAGTAGGTCAACCAACCCAAAAATATGCATCATGGGTAAGGGTCACTCCAAAGTCCGTTTTTCTGTGTGTAAAAAACGAGAGAGAAAATGTTTGACATAAGATCGATGACCATCCATAGATTCATCATTAAACCTTATGGCTTCCGAGTTTATACAAAGCTCTCATCCTTCATCATCGTTTTCATCATCCTCTTCTCTCTCTCTCTCTCTCTCTCTCAGGTCCCATAATCATTTTCGTGCCCATCATTATCCTTATTATCATTTTCATCATCATCATTGTCCCAATTAAAGGAAAGGTCCAGAGGAATTATTTTTTGTTTCTATGTGGTCAAGGATTCTAAAAGCAACAAGGAGAGTCAAGGATAAGGAAAAGACCAAAAGTCCAATAGAGAGATAGAGAAAAAGAAAGAGCTTTTAAAGAGTAACTTGAGTATCTTACATATTCTTACATAATATTATCCGTTGTAAAGAGAGAGAGAGAGAGAGAGAGACCAAAGACCTTGAACTGCCCTTTGGCTTAAGACCATTTTCTTTGTAATAGACTGACTATTTTAAGGCTTTTCTCTTCTTCTTTTCCATCTTCATCTTTCTATTTGCATCTTAAGATTATTTTCTCAGGACTTTCTTCTCTCTCTTTTCCTCTTTCTCTCATCATCATAATCTTTTCCCCCCAAGTCCATCTCTTCTCTTTCCAAAGTTGTATGTGTTTTTTTTTCTCTGTAAAAAACGATATTGAATTTACCGTTTTTTTCTTCTTCTTCTTCTCTTTTCTTCTCTTTCTTTAGATTTCTTTAGTTTTCTTGAGTGGTTATTTGAAAGGAATCATCTCCCTCGATCATCATCATCATCATCGTCCACAGGTAAAGGTAAAAAATTTTCTTCTTTTTTTCTCCAAAATCTAACATTTGTTATCATTATTATTATTACGAGAAAGAAATAAACTAATATAAAATATTTTCCCTTTTCTTTTACCTTTTAGATGTGAAAAGTTTCCCGTTTATGGTCAAATCACATTCACACATAACGGGACTTAAACGAAGGTCATCTCAAGATATTCAAATTGTTTTGTAATGTTTTTTTCTCATCATCATCATCCACATCTTCCTCTCTCTCTCTCTCTCTCTCTCTCTCTCTCTCTCTCTCTCTCAACAGAGAAAGAGAAAATCATTTACCATCAATTGAAAGTCCCAATCCTGTGGTCCAATCGTTTAGTTAATTGTGTCCAATTTTTGTTGTGATTAACTAATGATTCAAAAAAATCTCAACAGATTTCCTAGTAAACATTTATTATTATATCATTTCAATGGTAATTCCTGATAATCAACTGATCAAAATAATCAATTAATCTGGTCAAGGATTGTCATTCATTTGATTTGCTTGTAAAAGTTAATTTTTTTTTTCATAATCATCTTATTTAGAGTTAATTGTTTGTAGGCGTTAAACCAACAATTTGATAATCATTATTAACGCCATTTGAAAACAGATCATCTCGTTATTATTTTAGGTTAATCCTTAATTGTTATACAATTAGTTGTTCAACATTGATTGTTTCATTCCTAATCCAATACAAGGCCATCACTTTTTTTTGTTTAATTTAATCAATACGGGCTCATACATATTAGTTAATTGTTGATTAATTGAATTGAAAATGGTTACTTTTTGATTACCACTATCATCATTCATGATCAAACTAAATCAAAATTAATCACAATCAATTTTACAAACTCGAAAATGACAACGACACAATCAATTGATTAGTCAATTGTTATAACAAAAAAAAACTAGTGAATTAATTGAATTAAACAAAAATCTAATAGTAACTCAATGATTAACAATCAGTGGCTGATTGTGCTTAGGGCAACAATTATCATCTAGAATGATTTAAATTATGATCGATCAGTTGTCAAATTTAAATAAAGTATATTAGTTACAATTGAATTTAAATTGTTCAAATGAAGACAATAAGTTCAATTATGATTATGGTTATGATGATGATGTTGATGATTAGTTTAAATACATCCTTATAAGTCAATCAATAACCGAGAAACTGACCAGTTGAATTTAATCATCAACCTTAATCACTAATTTACAGGAGAAGAGAAAAAAGTTTCAACTAATTTGTTGATTAAAAAAGATTCCGTTTCATGGTAAACAAGTTTTCAGATTTATATATTTGATCCTCAATGAATAATGATGATAATCATCCCCTTATCATCATTATCATCTTCATGGTTTAATGGGTAAGCCAATTTTTTTTTCATCTTCTTCATCTTCATTACTTTGGACTATGTAAAGGTCATTTTATGTCAATCAAAATGGTCATTGAATGTCCGCAATTAAAATACCTTTCACAGGTAATAACCAAAAAGGTAACATTTGATTTGTAATATAATCACAGTTTGTTATTTAATGAGAAATTATTTAATTGCTGTTGTATCAATTTCTTAAGCATTTTGTTTTCCCTTTTCTTTCAGATTCTCAACAATCAATGAAGCCTAATCATTAGCAAATCATGTTGTTGTTGTTGTTTCTGTTGTTCCCATGGGCATTTATTGAACTGGGCACAGGAAAAATTAATGTAATAATCAATGTTAATCAGAGTGGACGGTGAGTTAGTGAGTAAGCAAGTGAGAGAGAGAGAGAGAGACTTGATTGTTGGATATTATTATAAAATACACTTTGTACCTGTAACTAGTTAACCTCGATAAATTATGAGACTGGACTGGACTCTCTGAAAATTTATCGATCAAGTAACAATTAAAATCTTCAAAAAAAACAGAATCAAGATGAAGAGGCCAGTGAGAAGATGGAGAGTGAGAGAGAAAGTATCATCATGGTGAAGATGAAAGTAGCCCTAGTGAAATACATAAGCAAAAAGGACTCAGGGCTCGGAGGCACACACACACTGAGAGTGGGGAGTGGTCAGTGTAAGTTGATAAAATTATTATTTTGATGATGATGATGAGGAAGAGAGAAAGAGAGAGAGAGAGAGAGAGAAAATATTTAAAGAGTAACTGAGTAGCAATGATGTAAAAGGGATGGTCAGTGGTGGAAAAGTATTACCGAGTAAAAGTGGACTTGATCTCTTGGCCTCTCCTTTCCTACTTTCTTTCCACTCTCTCATTTTTCCAGGTAAATTTGTGTTCTTATTACTCTGAATTTTATAACTTTAAGACAAATATTATTGTAATTAATAATAGCACAGGTATGATGATGATGAAGATGAAGATGAAGATGATGTCCGCCAATGATGTTAAAGCGTAATCAGGAATCTCTATGTAAGCTTGTCCATCGGCTATTCACCTAATAAACTAATCGCCTTGAGGATAAATTGTTAACAGACAAAAAAAAACTTAATTTCCAGTTTACAATTTACCTGGAAAAGTAAAACATTTACAACGATTTTGATGGTTAATTTTCATTTGACTTTTACATGAAATCGTTTACAAATTATGGTACAATTTGTTTGAGCAAATGGTTTAATTGTTGTGACAACTTTTAATTTATAATAATAATAATTGAACATATCATTAATTGTTTGAGAAATAATTTTCAGTAATTGAATGAATGGTGAATTAGAAAAAAAAATTTTTCGATATTTTCGTTTCTTGGTTAATCATTTCTCATGGTTTTCCGTTTGAATGATATTATTCAAGAAAAAATAATCATTTTCTATTTCCTTTTCCTTTGACTATGTTTATAAGAGGTAATTGTTAATTGTTTCCTTTGGTGTTGATTTAATTGTTGAGTTTAAATGTTTGTGTGAGTTGTGAGATGTGAAATGTGAGGTAATAATAATGATAGAGATTCAAAATTTAACTTCAATTGTTTGTAAAGCTTTGATTATATCACGAAGCTCATTAATTGGTTTCTCTTTATCAGTAATTAAACTGTTCATTAGTCGATTGGCTGAGCCGAAAGCTTCAAACGCTTTTGCCGTTTCATGGGCTTTCCTGATAATATCTGTTGGTATTCCCGCTAATTTGGCCGCGTTGAAACCATAACTTTTAGGACATGGACCATCGGTCAGTTGGTATAGGAATGTAATCGATTCGTCCGATGGATCTTCCTCATTCTCGTTCTCGACCATGCAAGCCTAAAGAGAGAGTGAAAAGAGGATGAAATTAAAGAAAAAGTAAATATTATATCAAGATTAATTTTCTTTCCTTTGTCGATGTAAACTGATATGGTTTGGAAGAAAAAAAAATGAAAGAAAAAATGATAATTAAGTTAATTACCATGTGACCAAGTTTAACTCTCTCATTGGAGTGAAATTGTTCAACCAATGAATGGTAATGAGTTGAGAAAAGGGTTCGACATTGGATATTTTTAATTAGTTCGTTGATTACTGATGAGGCGATTGCGGTTCCATCATAGGTTGAGGTTCCCCTGCCAAGTTCATCCAATAGGACAAGTGAATTTTTCGAGGCGTTTTTAAGGATTAACGAGGTTTCACTTAATTCAACGTAAAATGTTGACTGACCCTCGGCTATTCTATCATAGGCTCCTAATCGGGTGAAAATGGAGTCCAAAAGTGATAAAGAACAAGATTCAGCGGGTACATAGCAGCCCATTTGAGCCATAATTGCAATTAATCCGGTTTGTCTCATTAGGGTTGATTTACCTCCCATATTGGGTCCAGTGAGAAGGAGGAGCTGATCGCCCAGGTCAATATCATTAGGAACAAAGTTGGACTTGTATTTAAGGAGAGAGGGATGGCGACCTTGTGAGATAGAAATGAAAGGTTTCACCTGAGGATCGGTAACAATTACTGGCCGACAAATGGTTGACCCTCGTTTGACCATATTGGTACAACATTTAGTTAAACTGATCAAACAATCAACCAAAGCGATACACTTGACCACTGCAATCCAATCAGAATAATATTTACTAAATGATTCAAAGATTCGTCTCATAATATCTTTAAGAATGGCCTCTTTCCGCTCCTCAGCGGTGGTTAGTTCACTGAGAAGGGTTGTTATCTTTTTAGTGTAGAAACGACGGAAACCTTTACGACTTCCCTTCCATTCGTATTCTGGACCTAATCGTTTTGAAACCGATTCAGGAATTTCCAACATGTATCGGGTTTTACCCGAATTAGCAAAGTTAACTTTGGTTCCAAGTTTAGCAGATACATCACGTCGGGCTTGTTCCATGAGTTCAATTGCATCTTTAACATCACGACAGGCGAGATCATAATCTTCGTCGACTTTTGCTCGAGGAACTATTTTACCCTCTTTTTTGGCCTGATTATGGTCAAAGGCTTCATCAAAGTGGGTTAGGATACCAGTGATATCGGCAAAGTAGCCTCCATCTGAGGGATAAGTGGCACATTTGAGTAACAATTTGGACTTGAATTTATCACGGACATTGTGTAAAAGTTGACGGACTTGAAGGGTCGCTTTAAAGCCTTCCAGAGCGGAAAGAAAGTCGAGAATTTTTCGTTTCGAGTAGATGGCATTATCAAAGAGAACTGCTCGAGAATCAGGATGTTCACGACTACGACGGGCACAACCTTGAGTATGGATTTTGGATAAAAGTCTTTCCAAATCGGGTAATTTTGAGATAAGTTCCGAAATTTCGTTGAGAGTAAATTGTAGGTCAGACTTTTTGAGATCATCAATAGCATCTAATCGATCATTGATTAAATTAACATTACAAAGAGGAGCACATAACCATGAACGAAGTAATCGTTTACCGAATTTGGATCCACAAAAGTCCATTGTTTCAAAAAGAGTTCCCTCTTTTCCACCTGAACTATTCTCAAAAATTTCCAAATTTTTCAGCGAAACTGAATCAATGACCATCGTTGATCTGAAATTGAGATCATTTTTATTTCCACAGGGTGGATTATACTCTTCATAAACTTTTAATGACAAAAGCTCTTCATCGATAAGGCAATTCTGAAGGTATGAAACAACAGCTCCAAGTGAACGAAGGCACAATTTATATTCATCGAGAGGTTTCTGGTGTAAGGCATCAGTTGGATCGGTCATTTTAACAATTACTTCGGGAAGATCATTGGAATAATATTTTTCTTGTAAGATTTTAAGCGTTTTCTCTGGTTCCAGGAATTCCTTCAATGATTTTAACATGACCTTTGTTACCGAAGGTAAACAATTGTTAAGTATTTGCGATAATCGAGGTGATATTTTGTTCCTTTCAAGAATAATTTCCGCTGGAGGGAAACAGGTAAACAATGTTCGTAGTTTTGAACAATAACGATCATCGGTAAACTGTGAGAGATAAAATTTACCAATAGAAGTTTCAATGAAACAAACACCGAATTTAGGTTCATCGTTAGATTGTTCACTTGGTTCACCGATAGCGAGAAGATAAGTTGAGTGGGGAGATGAAGGTTCAGCGTCGAGAAATGATGATGTTCGAGTTCCAACGGTTGTAATGCGACAAAGTTCACGAGCAACGACGGCATCTTTTTTCTTTTGATTTTTACAACGTTCATCTCGTTGTTCCGGTGTTTCCGTTTGTTCAACTCGAGCAATTTTATAACCTTTTTGAAGTAAAACATCACTAAATCGACGATACGATTTCTCGGGGAATCCGGCATGAGCATATTCACCTCGCATAAAGAGTAGATTCAGTTCGGAAACGGCAATCACAGCATCCATGTGGAAAAGTTCGTAAAATTTGCCCATTTTAAAAAAGAAAATGGTATCATAATGGTTCGACTTGAATTCCCACCATTGAGCGTGAGCGGGTGTTTGCTTTTTGATAAATAATTCCGGAATATAGAGAGTAGTTGGATCGTATTCAGGATCATCGGGTCGTCGGCGTTTTTTGTCCATTATTTTACTTGGTGAAAGAAAATCAAATTTAAGGTGAGGCCATTCACGGGCAACATCATTTTCCAAAACACCAACAGCTTCATCGGTACTTTTAGCGGCCGTAAATGAGGATAAACGAGCAACCGTTTTATCAGATAAATTTGATTTATTGTTAACTGATCGAGACGGAGTTCCACCTTTACTAGGAGCCGATTTTTTGGCTCTTTTTGGTTTACTTTCGATAATTTCATCATCTTCTTCTAAATCTTCTTCAAAATCAGAGCCTGAGGCGATCGCTGATTCTTCAGAGATGATCGCTTCTTCCTCTTCACTTGAAGCTTCTTGCTTTCCATCTCCGGTTTATATTCATCATCACTGTCTTCATCTACAATTCTAACTCGTCTTCTCTTGGCTGATGTATGATTCCTGGTATTTACCCGTTTTCGTGATGGTGTTTTCACCTCAGGACTAATCTCTTCACTGGCTGATGAAGAAGCGATCGGACTTTCCAGTAAACGTTTCGGAGTAATTTTATCACTTCGGCTTTTGTTACCACCATTTTTAGTTTGCTCCATCTCTTTATCTTCCTCCTCCTCATCTTTGTGAGTCCTAATTGGGGTGACATTTTTATTATTTACATTCTCTTTGGTTTTATTATTTTGCTCAATCGTTTCAGTTTTAGATTCACCCGATTGCTTGTTAACTGCCGGAGATTTGGTTAACCAGCGTAAAAGTGTAGGTTGAGAAGACATCTCAAGGTAAACCAATAGAAAAGAATAGAATAAAATAGAAAATCAACCCGTCCGAATAATCTAAATTAAAAGGCGAAATGAAAGATAATCATTACAATTAGATAACATAGTTTTCTTATTTAAATGAAAAGACAGTTAATAGTCAATCAATTAATGAGAATATAAAATTTTCTCAACCAACATGTGAGAATCATTTGTAGAAACGAACAACAAATTCTTACCTTTTCTTTGATCACAATTCAAATATTAATACAAATTAAATATTCTTGATATATGGTAACTGTAGAGTAACAATTAGTTTATTAGAGAAACAATTGTTTAATTAATAAGCTATAATTTTAATTTGCACAAACCAAAAGATTAACTCATTTTCTTGAAAGATGAAAACAAAAACATTCACTTTTCCTTGGCGCCTTCAAACTGATTCCATCTGGTGGTTAATCTAATTAATTGTGATTCGAACAAAAAAATTTAAACTTCTAATCTAATTGTTAATTGTAAAAGAGTTAAAATTAATTTCCTAATTGTGAACAGAATTAACATTCACAATCAATTTTCCAATTGTGTTAAAGTGACCAAATGGTTTTCCGTTTAAAGAGAAAACAAAAAATTTTCTCTAATTAGAATTTGAGAAAATGATTAAATCTAATGATCCATTTCTGAACTAGAAAAGTTTTCTATGTAGTAATTAGACAGTTAAGAGAATTTATTTATTCTTTTTCTTGATTAGAATTGAAAAAAAATTCTTTTTCGATTATTAAAAATGAGAAATTCTTGTAGTTCAAATTTGGCGCTTCTCTTTAACCGAATGAGCTGATTGGCTTAGATTAGAATTTGAATACAAAGCTTTTCTTTGGTTCCTTAATTTTCTGGTTAACTTAAATTGTAATTAATTTACTTTAAGAATAATTTATTTTATTTAATTAATGGTTAATTAACTGTGGAACTTACCAGACTCTTGATTGTTTTTCAATTGTTGGATTGACTATTAGCCAATTGGAAACCTTTACATTGAAACATTTTGTCAACATTTCGGTTTTGTATTGGATTATAAAAATTTGTTTTTTTTCAATCTCACTCTTAATAAGATTATCATTGTTTTTCTTGCTTCTTTTCCTGTTCTTGTTTGATTATTAATTTTATTGGCAATTAATAATTCCCAAAGAGTAATAATTGTCTTTCGTAATTTGTATTCTCTCTGTCTCCTGTTTCAAGAAAAGGTAAGTCTTGTTTTTGTTATTCAATGGTTTTCTTTGATTTCTAAGTGTTGGATTTTGCCGGGAATCTTGATTAAGATGATGGTGTAGGTTTTGCTTTTTTACTAATTTTTTTCAATTTGATGATTTAATAGTGACAATATTTCTGGATTAATCTTCAATCGCTATGGATGATGGTTGGAATTCTAGTGCTAGTGGAGCTGATGCTTGGTCAGGCTCTGCCACGACTGTAGATTATGGTAACAATATTGGAAGATGTAAGTTTATCTCTATCCTTTTAATTCTCATTTCAGTTATTCTTAATTTATTTCTTATCTCTCTGTCTATTGATTTTCTTTAGCCTATTCAAATAATACTACTTTAACTGGTGGTGATCCTTCATCTACACCATCAACATCGGGAGCATTTTCTAGTAGTGGTGGAGGTGGTGAAAGAGGAAGTGGTGGTGGTGGTGGAGGAGGAGGAGGAGGATATTCTCGCAACTTAAATCCTAAAGCTCAGCTTAGTGTTGATAGAATGCCTTATGAAACATCAGTTGAAACTATTCGAAATATTTTCGGGCGATATGGCAGAATAGCTCGTGTTATATGTGACTATAAAATAACAGAGGAACGATTGCATGTTTGGTTAGACTATGAAGATGAAAGAGTTTGTGAGGTGTGACTTGATTACTTTTCCATTTATTAATGTCATTTTCTTTACACAATACTAATGATAAACCTTATTTTCTTGTTTGGTTATCAGTCAGCTTTAAGAGAGAATGGTCGAAAAATGGAAAAGTCCACCATTGTTGTCATGAAATCTTCCTCTGGGGGTGGTGAAGATGGCTTCCGTTCTCGTGGACCAAAGAAAGATGCCTGGGGTAATAATACTTGGAACAAGGATCGAAACAGTGGCGGAGGAGCTGCGGCTGCCAACACTTCTACTGCATCGGTTGAAGGTGCTGATTGGAGTTCAGCCGATTGGTCTAGTGGAGGTGATGCAAACACTTCCAGTAATGATAACTATGGTGATGGAGAAGATCGTAGGTCATCTAGAGGCCGTGGTAGAGGTGGAAGAGATCGTGGTGGTCGAGGAGGTGGTAGAGGGTTAGTTGATTGTTTCTTATTTTTTACTTTTTTTCTGGTAACAAACATGATGAGGAAAATGCTATTTGATTATTTTTGGACTGGGACTCGTTTCCCAATGACAATTCAAAGCAAGGGGCCATCTGAACTACTTGAAATTTCTGATGAAAAAACTTTAAATTGTTCAACATAATTAATTTTGTTTCTTGTTTCTTGTTGATTTCACAGTCGTGGTGGTGGAGGTCGTTATCAACCTTATGACAAAAATGATTCGTCATTTGAGAAAACTGAACTTCCTCCATGGGAAGATATTCTTGCTGGTAAATCATCATCAACACCCGCTGCATCTTCAGCATCAGCATCTGATCAATGGAACACTGATGATCAGTGGGGATCAGGAGGAGGAAGTAAAGAACCAAGTCATCAGAATACTGCACCACCGGCTGACCAAGCTGCTCTAGATTGGGACTAAAATGCCTTTTTTTTTATTTAAACCACACTACCTAAATCATTATCATCTCTTTGATTACCAGTGATTTCGTTAAAAACTTATCCATCAACATTTAAATTTTACATTGTAATCATTTTCTTTCCTCTTCTCATCATCGACAATTTTGATTCTTGCATTATTTGTATACAGTTTTCCTTAAAAATAACATGACAATTTGTCTGATTGAAACAAAAATCGTCTTCTCACTTGATTGAATGTTTACAATCAGCATAAATTGTTTCAAATGCAATCTGGTCCAATGGATGTTTCAAACTATCAACAACAACAAATAACCTTGACCCTTGTCCATCTTTATGAAAAATCAGTGCCATTTATGTAAAAGGATTGAAACAAAATCAACAAAAATCGAAACTTTTTCCTCGCCAATCCTTTATGCACCATTAACTCATTCAATTAATTGTTTCATCAAATTTTAGGTTAACCTGTTTACTGATTGACAAGCAGCTTTGATCATCATGATAATCAACGAAATCAACAACAAAAGCGGAAAAATACACAACATGGAATTACAAACTCTCTCTCTCATTCTCCTTTTCCTCAATCTTTATTTTCATAAAATATTAAGGATAAAGTTGAGGATATTGTGTCCAGTTATTTATTTGAAATAATCTATACCAGGTCAAGGCCAGGATTGTATTGACCTAGCAAGAGATGATGATGTAGATACTGTTGCAATTGTTGGTACTCGTTTTGATTCATTTTCCGGTTCTACAAAAAAAGACAATATAATTTTGCATCTCTTTAAGAAGAAGGTGTTGCTCTACCTTGAAGATATTGACCAATCGAAAACTGGACCAAAGTCAATTTAATGACTAAAAAGTGTAATTATTTCGCAATCCACTTTACATCTCTCTCTCTCTCTCTCTCTCTCTCTCACCGTTATGATTAAAATGATATCCGCCTTGTCTGGTCGAGACTATTGTTCAAATTATCGTTTTCCTGTCGAATGGAACTGAACCAATTGATGAATTGCTGTTTAGCTGCATTATTATTATGATGATGATGATGGAAGAGTTAAATTATCAGCAATCAACATACAAATGGAAGGAGGGAGAAGACCATTCAAAAAGAAAGAAACAAAAGATGGAGAGAGAAAAAAGTAGACGATGAAGAAGATAAGATGATGAGGAGGAGGAATGAAGAAAATGAGGAGAAAGAAGAAGATATTTGTTGACGATTCGGAGAAATTGTTATTTTCTTTTTATCAAATTTTATCGAAATTGTGACGAGTTTTTCGAGGAGAAAAAAGGGGAAAATTAACAACAATATAATCGAATGACAATCAACAGGAGATGAAGAAAAATTAACGCCAATTATGGCCTCAACATCGGAAGATACAAACAACCATCAAGAGAGAGAGAGAGAGAGATTTCAATCAACTGAATGATGAGGAGAAAAAACTTTCCCTCACTTTCAGAAAAAGTGACATTTTTGATTCGTTTAAGTTAATTGTTGGTCTTTCCAACGCAATCTAATTATACGACTTGATTGTAATTACGATTATTGTTGTTTCATTTTCAACTTCTTTCTTTCTCTCTCTCTCTCTCTTACTTTTTTCTCTAATCAAAATAGAAGTTAAAAGAAATGTAAGACTTGATTAACTTCCGCGTGATTTATTAATTCTTACAATTTAAATTGTTCACTAATTATGACAAACATAATCGTAAACACTATTATCATCATTAGATTTTGTTTTTCTCATTTCATCTACTATATATCAGATCTTTCAATCCTTTTATCATCATGTTGATCATCATCATGAAGATAATTATCTTAATCTTTTATTTTTTATTAATTCACCAAAAAACAAATCAAAGTAAATTTACTTTCTCAATATGAAACAAGTTTCACTTTCAACAATCAATTAATCTAAACTTTCAAATTAAATTGAAATACTCATTTAAAAACTAGTTTAATTGATTGTAAAAATATTCAACAATTTACATTAGCTAATAACAATTAAAAATCTTCTCGACAAATTAACAGTAATCATTAATTTTGATTAAATTGTTACACAATGAAAACCTTTTGTTTACATTTAGTAACATCAACAGTTAGATAATCATAAACATTTCACAATTAAATCATTTTTAATTGTTTTCCTCAATTCTAATTATAAACTAATCACAACAACAATTTAAACCTTTTTCCATTGAACAAAAAAAAATCGTTACCGTAACAATTTATACCCAATTAACAGTAAACCCTTTTGATTGTTTGGTCTTAATTGATTATTTTCACTTCTAATTACTCCAGTTAATTAGCTAATTTTCAGGATGATCATCAATGAATTAAGTTTAATTCTTGGCTCCTCAACATTGAGAATTGCTCTTCACATTCATATATCATATGAGGACAATTAAATTCACCATTAATTGAGTAATAATATCAATCGAAATGATTAGTATTAGTTAATCAAATTTTGACGATCAAAGTGAAAATATATTTAATTACCTTTAGGTGGTAAATACAATTCTCATTCACTCTCTCTATTAGTAATGACCCAGTAACAATTGACCCTGTGACGTTTAAATTGTTTTCTCCTCACAATTTAGGTCACAATTAATATAATGATAATTTAAAGGTATATAAAGTAAACACTATTATTTGTAACAATTTAATAATTAATTTAGAATCAAATTTTTCACAAAATTCAATCACAACTAAGTTTTCTTCTTAATTGTTAACATTATTTTCACTTGATTAACAATTTACTCTTTTGCTGATAAAGGTTTTTCTCAAAGTGATTTTGATTCAAATTTGATTTGAATTGATGATTTGACCCATCGCCAAATTTACGAGCAAATTAACTGGACAATTAAGTGAACCGATTGATAATTGTTGGCTATTGAAGAAGATCTCGATGAAGATCTGGCAGTTGATGGAAACGAAACTGATGGAATTGCTGTCGATGAGGTTTGATGATTCGTTCGATCTGTTGGATTTATTAGTTGACCTGGAGATTGAAGATCTCGAACTTGGTGGAGAAAGAGTTCTAATAGATAAAATCGGAGATGAATTGAAGCTCAAGCAATAATTTCGGTGACTCCAAATTAACTGCTTCATTCATTGATGAAAAAGAAATGTTTTCTCTTTCAATCTCTGTTTCGAAAAGATCATCCGGTTGTTATATCATACTCGAAGCTTCCGACATGCTGACATTTGTTGTTGTCCACCTTGTAGACACTTTGATACAATTTTAGGCCAACTAAGTTCATCTTCATCTTTATTACAATTGTTGTTCACATTAAAATCAGAAACAATATGATTAATTGTCGATCTGACCAACGGCTGATCGGTAGTCGAACAAATGATCGATTTCGGAAGATCGATTTTGTTTTCGGTCTTTCTATTTCTCTTTCTACTTTTCCAAAATCGATTAATTGTTTTATCTCAGAATTAACGAAATCAAAGTTGTAACAATCAATAGGGAAATCTTTTAATGAGTAAAAATTAAAAGTAATCAACAATGGAAAATCATTGCACCAATAACTAGACAATAATAGACTAATGATTTTGATCAAATTTACTGATTAATCTCTTGGACTAGTTGATAAACTAAAATACAATTACAATACTTTTAACCCGTAATTAAGAAATGAGTTGATTTTTCTATTGACCGGTTAATTATAAGACACTTCAAATTGAATCTAGATCTAATAATAAGTCTCAATCAATTAATTCAAATTGAACAATAGATTGAAAGATTTTCTTAACAATTAGTAAATAATTAGATAAATAGATAAGGGTAAATGTACACAAGATGAAGGTAATTAGCAATTGTTATATAAATTGTTCCAATTGACTATTGATCCAAAGTTTATGTGAATATAATTATCAATTGGTTTGAATCAAATTTGACTGGATTTTAATTGCACAATCACGTAGCGGGTTCTCACTTGCTTTGATACAAATCAATCCTTTTGAACCTTCAGCTCGACTATCGATATGAGTAGTTTCCGGTAGGTAAGTTGTTGTACCAATGTAAGTACAGGGTGAATAGTTGAATCCACATTCGGGAAATAAACTTGTCGCATAAACAATTAAACAATATAAATGTGAACAAGCGGGAGTCCCAAAGCAACCCGGTTGTTCAATATAAGAATAAGGTAAATTGACCAGATATTTAGTATGACCGGTGGCATTGAATGACCCAAACCGTAAGTTCAAGGCTTGAAGTTCAGTTAACAAGGGAATCTCAAAATTAAAGGTACACTGAACCATGTCAACGGCTTTAGCTAATCCTGGATGAATTTGTTTCTCCATAAAGTTTGAGGAAAAGTAATAGGGTGGACCAGAAGGATCTAAGCCTGGAAAGACAGAGGCAGAATAAAACAGAATTAAATTGTTATAATTGTTGATTGTTTAACTTTTTTTTTCCTATGGAAAATAATTAACTCACCTACTAGATGACCAAGGGTAATATTGTATGTTTCCTTTAACCAGGAAGCAATAAAGTATAACATGTTACCTCCGGCAGAAAACCCAACGACTCTTATATCATCGGGATTGATACATGGAGCTTGTTGGTTAACAATTAATCTTTGAGCAATTAAATTAGCTGTAACTCGACCGACAACTTGAACATTTGCCTGCATGACGAAAAAGTTTGCAGCCGGAAAAGGAAAGCCAAAAGCTACCACTGGATCAGCTGGATATCTCCAATCGACCAGAATAACATGATCAAAAGTTTTGAGTAAAACAACAGCGGGAACAAGATAAAGTTGATCAGTTGATTGTGATAAATATCCATGGATTAGAAAGGCAACTTTAGATCCACAGGTGATTCGAGATAAATCTTGAGTCAATCGATTGGGCGATGAACGTGATAAAAGGTAAAACTGTATTCCCATGGTATCGGGTGGTTCTGGACAAACAGAGTAAAAAGGTAAACTAATGTAACGAGATAAATCCCATGGTGGGAAACATCCGATATCAGGGTAACAAATATCCGCCAGACAAGGTATGAATACCCTTGGGTTGATTACCTGGTCAAGAGAAAGTGGCTGATTGTCGACCACTTGGACTAATAAGAGAACCTGGAAAATAAATAATTTAGAAAGACAATTAGTTATTGAAAAGGAAAACCTGAGATTCATATTGATCTACAGATTGGTGATTACTGTTGAAAAGTGAAAATTTAATCAATTAGATTGTTGGACTAATATTATTATTATTAATTTATCTCATCGTGAACGTTGTAAGCAAATGAATCTTCATTATGTTTCTAAGGTTTTTCTGAGTTTTTAGGTTAACTAATTGTGACAATTGGGAAATAACTACGGGTGTAAATGAATAAACATTAATGGTAATTGAATTCATAGAGATACAATTAAGGTCAATTCGGCAATTCCGGATTTCTTTCTGTCTTTCCTCATTAATATCTAAAAGGGTAAATTATCGGCGTCTCCTCGTTTTCACAATGACCTCTCGTTAATCTTTTAAGTAAATAGTAAATCTCTAGTTTAATCCTTTTGTCTAAAAAATTGTCTCTCAATCTTACCTTTGTAAATTTGCACCATTTCAGGTTGAAATTGTTAAAGGATCCATCGTAGTTGATAGATTTGGCTCAGTTCTGAATGAAGTTTGGTCATTTCTGACTTGGTTTGGTATTAGAAGTAAACTTAATTTACCTTTAGATTAATTAACAATCAATTTACCTTAAATTTTGGATCCGAAATTGCGATTGATCAAACAAAAGATTTTGACTATTAGAATCGTGTTAAATTCATTCGATTCCGTTGTTGAACTCGAATTTTTCACAAAATTGAATCACAACTAAGTTTTCTTCTTAATTGTTAATATTATTTTCACTTGATTAACAATTTACTCTTTTGCTCAGAATTTTGCTCAGGTTTTGTTGAATTTATCGAATCGCCGTCGATTTTAGGTAGATAGCGTCAATTTACCTGGAAGACATTCGACCTGATGTCTTAGTTTTTTCTTTCGAATATTTTTTTTTCTCTCTAAATCAGTAATCCTTTTAGGCCTTTTCTCTTGATGATTATCCTTTTTTGCTTAAGTTAGAATAAAAGAAAAAATCATAAGTAACATTTACTGATTAGTCTCTTGAGATTATCAAGTAAATTACTTTAATCAATTAATTGAAATGAATCGATTTTACCCTTTAACCTTAATAGAATCTCTTTTGAAAAGTTTGCTTATAAAATAATTTTATCGATTCTCAATTGGCTTGAACGTTGATTTAAAGGTAGAAAATGAATAATAATAATAATCTTTTTGAAATAAAAATGAAGGTTAATTTAGTCAAGAAAAACTAATCAACAATTAACTCGCACTTTTCCAGTGCGGAAGTTGCGAAAGAAAGTTAATTCAAAAAGGAGAACCTCCAAATCGTTAATGATTAGAATCATGTAGAAACTAAATTAACTTTAATTGTTGTTAAATAGAATTTGGATTATTGATGATGATTCTTGGATTCGATTCGATAATAGAATCAAGTAAATTGTCTTCGAATATTGTAAAGTAATTAAAGAATAAAACAATCGAAGGGGAAAAAAATCGGATCGACATTTTTGCATAGAAAAACAGTTAACAATAAAAAAGAAAGAAAAATTATTCGATAAACAATTAGAACTGTTATATCATATTTACTAATGTTCTAATCGAGTGTCAACTTTTTAATTATCCGTTTAAATTTCGCGATTTTTTAAGGTGGAGGCCATTTGATTGTAGAACTTTTTCTTTTCTTTTCTTTTCTTTTTCTCTTTCAACAACGAACCAGCAATTGAGAAAGTGAATTAACATCGTCAACAACGAAAGTGGAAAAAAAAACAACAACAACGAAAACGAATTGAGCCAAAAGACAGAAACACTTTTATCAGAATTGTTTACTTTTTGAGCTCATTTTTTTGGCGTTTTCAAGTTTGGGGTTTACAGCAATTCGTTAACTACTACTGTCTGTTGTCATAATGGTTGATTTAATTGTAACTGGTTTCCATTTCTTCAAGTCAATACACATACAGTTGGAAACACGCGCACGAGTTGGAAAGCACTTATATTATTTATATTTATAAGTTTCAGAATGTTGGTCAAGCTGAAAAGCTTAAAAGTCAGCAAACCATCAAGCGAAAGATATTAAAAGGAGTAATCAAGATAATCTATTGAGAAGAAAAAAACATTTTGAAACAATTAACAAAGAATAAGATGTTAACCATTGACAATTAGTGGGATTGAATGTTTTCCAATGGAAAATTAGATTAGAGTTTGTCAACTTTTCGTTGTTACGATTATTTGTTGTTCGTTTACTTGGAATCGTGATTTGTTCATACGATTAATTGAATTCCCCTTCGGTAAACCGTGAAATTTATAATGAAAATAAAATCATGATACGAATGCTGATTGATCGTCAAAAAATATCGACCTTTCATCTTATATATAAGGTGTATTTATACAGGTACACACATACGTTTACACACTACTTAGTTTTACTAATCATGATGATTAACAAATTGTTAACTGTTTTTTAACGGTAATCTGTCGATGTTTATTGATTAACTTTCTACTATCAACAATTTGCAAATCAATTCTCACAATTTTTTTCTTCTTTTTTACTGACAGATACATCATCATCATCATCTTCATTACAAAACTAATGATACATTAGCAATTAAACTTTGTCAACGATTAACAATTAACATCAATGAGCATCGATAATTGTTATGGACTCTCTCTCTCTCTCTCTCTCTCTCTCTCTCTTATTGGTACAGTGATTTCTGATTGATGGTGATGACGAAAAAAGATTCATGGTAAAAAATTGAATGAAAAATTGATGAATTTAAGATTGATTCATTACGAGAATAATGAAAGAAAAATTGTCAAATAAAACAAATCAACGGCGATTAACGTTAATTGGAAACTTTTTACACGCTCATATAATACACTAATTGTGGGGATAATAATCAACTAATCATAATCATCATCATTTTGGAAATAATTTTACCTAAAGAAAAAAGTTTCACACAATCGTCATTCAATAAACAATAAGGACAAACTTTAACATGAAATTATAATACCAATAACAATCAGTTAATTTCTGTTAAATTATCAATCAAAGTGCTATTATTATTTTCGTTGTTGTTTATGATTAAGAATTAAAAAGATATCATCATCATCACCATCATCATCATCATCGTCATAAATATAACAACGAGGAAACAAATTAGGATTTGGTTGGGAACAAGGAAAACAAATCAAATTGTTATATCGATTTTTTTTAATTATCACTTAAATCTGATTGGTTTGTATTGGGTAATCTGTTAATTGTCAATAACGATTAACTCAGAAATGTCATCGCACTTGATTCAATATCTAATTTACCTTGGAAAATGTTACAATTACATTTCTAGGAAGCAAATAAACAACAATCAACCTTAATTGTTTGTGTCTTCCCCAACATCGTCAATCATTTTTAACCCTTTCTCTTGATTACAATAAACTTAAAAATGGGGAATTAACTTTTCCTAATCAACTTACCAACCAACAATTACTATTAAATTTTATTATTACTGTTCATTGACTTTGGAGAAAAATTTTATAACAATTAAATGTTATTATTAAATAATAATACTTCATACGAATACACAATTAAATCAAAGAGAGAGAGAGAAAAGTTAATTGTTTTAATATGAAACAATACGTCAATGGCAACGTAATAGTAGTAGGTTGACCTTGTCCAAATTAAATCACTAAATTTAATCACAATCAATCAAAAAAGAAACTGAAAGTTAACTAATTTACCCGAAGAAAAAAAAACCCGAAAAAATTTCCGAGGAAAAATTAACGAACCTCAAAGGTAAAACTCTCATAGTAATTAACTAATTCTGATTG
This sequence comes from Panonychus citri, assembly GCF_014898815.1. Classification (NCBI taxonomy): domain Eukaryota; kingdom Metazoa; phylum Arthropoda; class Arachnida; order Trombidiformes; family Tetranychidae; genus Panonychus; species Panonychus citri. The sequence goes on along the minus strand of NW_026515543.1, from coordinate 952,384 downwards.
ATAATAATAAGGTTTTAATGATTACAATTTAGTAGCTGAATAATAAAATTACAGGAAAATTACCTAATCAATTAAATTGAATAATTAACAATTAAAAGTTTCTGCAAAACAATAAGCTTTACAATCAATTTGGATAAACAAACAAATAATGTGAAAACAAAACAACAACAATAACAACAATTTACTGATTGTAATCAAAGAGATTCATTTAAACCAAATTAAATTATGATTCTGGTAACAAATTGATTAGTTAAATGTAATAGTGATTAAGATAATTAACAAGTCAATATCTTCTTATTCTGGGAAATCCCGTTGTCACAATAATTAACATTTTCTCAGGTAAATACAAACTTATAATCTAATTTGCCTGAGGGCTAATTTTTTAATTCCTAAATCTTGTTAGTTAATTTTTTTCTTGATTAGTGATTAAGTTACTAAATTTATAAAAAGAATTTTTTTTTCCAACGAATTAAATAGTTAAACATCAATGAGAATAATTAATTTTACTCGTTTCTCGTTTTTTCTAGTTGATTGTTGATGGAATAAGAAAAAAAGTTTCTTTCGAAAAGATAATTAAATTAAATAATTATGATTACGATTTTCCTGGTTTTTGATTGTTGATATTTTTAGAAAAGAAAAATTTTCTTCCATTTAATTATCATTAAAAAATCGTATTTACAAGTTACTATTGAAACTTTTATGTTCCCAGTGTTTGTGTTACATGGGATTTGATTTGTTGCACGATTACAATTTGTTGATTGTTGATTGTTGATTTAATTGCGATTGTTGATCAACACAATTAACAAGAGTTTTTCCTTGAGAAGTTTTTCTTTTGTTTCACTCTCTCTCTTTTTATCCAACACTTGACAATATTTTTCGATTGATTTTCTTGTTAATTGTTGATGTTTGATTGTTCATTTTTTGTTTTTTTTACTATTTAAATATAATATTTTATGATTAGAATTAATTTTCATTCGAGATTGATTCTCACTGATTTGTCTTCTTCTTCCATTTGTTGATAACCAATTTGTTGTAAATTGAACAAAAATTAATTCGCATCTAAATATATGAATTTGTATTGTGATAATGTTTACCGAATTAAGAAAATGTGAGATAACAAATTTAACATTGCAAAGTAAAGTTGATTAATCTTCACGATTTTCGGAAACATTTTTAATACAGTTCATACAAAAATTGCTTAATTTTTTTTTCTTTAACATGGACAATTTGATTGTTAGCATCACAATTAGTATATAATATATATAAAGTTGATTGTAAATATTATGTGTGTGTGTGTGTGTGTGTGTGTGTTTGTGTGTATATGAAAGGAGTTTGTGAGTGGAGAAAGTAGAAGGAGAAAGAGAGAAAGAGAGAGAGAGAGAGAGATTTATGTGAGTATATTTTGTTGTTATAGTTGTTGTGTTGGTGTGTTAGTCAAGTGAATTAACGTATGAATCTGATACATGATCAGCGTATTTGGAGAAACGAGTTAAAATAGATTGAATTCCTTGGATGTGAAGTTTAAGTAGATTAACAATGTATTCAGGTGAAGATTCGGCGACTGAAGAAGCATCATTTTCACGGGATTGATTTGGTGCTGAAGAGGATGATGAACAGCATTCAGAATCTGAATCAGAAGCAGGTGAAGAAGATGAGGTTGATTCATCATCAGAATTTCGACTGAAACTGTTAAGTGAAGAGAAACCATCATCCGATGAGCCTGAACATTTACATGAGTGTAACTTTTTACTTAACCCGGTAAGATCACCTTCAGCTATCCTTAAGGAGCAAGATGATGATGAAGATGATGAGGCTATCTGATTAGAATTATTAACATTATTAGTTGTAGAAGAAGATGAAGGAGTTGTTAGAATTGAAGAAGGTGAAATTGTAGTAATGCTGTTGGTTATCATGTTGTTGGTGGTGGTGATAGTTGTTGGAGAATTACAATTAATGGCAGAAGATAAAATATTGGCAGAAGAAGAAGAAGAAGAAGAGTTTGAATTATCATCATCAAATCGAGCTATTGTTAATTCATCTTTTAAACGATTTAACAATTGGTGTAGAGTTTGAAGGTCAAAACAGTCGGACAGGTCAGGTGAAGAGGAAGAGGAAGTAGCTTTAGGTGATGAACACTTATTTAAATCAGTCAACATGGAGGGAACCAGAACAGTATCATTCATATCATCAACATCTCGGACAAATTTACAAATTGTATGTATAAAACTAGATCTACTTGATCCAAGGACCACAGAGGTTAAATCATTTAATCTTGATGATGACATTATGTTGGTTTGTGTATGTGTGTGTAGTTGTGTAAATAGTTGATGAGTGTTTGTTGGTGTGTGTGTGTGTATAAATCACAAAATTATCAATATATATAAAATTAAAAGGTGTGTTTGTGTATATAAATTGAAGAAAAAAAAACGCTAAATCGGTTGTTGTTAAACTAAATCACAAGAAGCAAATGACTGGAGAGAGAGGGAAACATTTTGTTTTTATAAACCGAATTTTTTTTTTCTCCCGCGCATGCGCAGTGAGTTTTTTCTTTTTTAAAAATGTTCTAAAGAGAATAAAAAAAACATTCTCTTCTCTTTTCTCTTCTTCTGTTTATATAATAATAATTTCATTGATTAATATCATTGACTGTCCCTTTCCCCAAAGGTTTGTATTAACTTGATGATAAATAATTTGTTTTAATTGTTTCAAGGAGATTACATTGAACAGAATTTGAATCTGTTTCTTTTTCTCTTCCAGTTATTAAATTAACTTTGGATTTTAATGATTACTTGTTTTTTGTTTTGTTTTGTTTCTTCATTTCCAATGTAAAATAATCGGAAAATATTTAACCTTCTCTCTCTCTCTCTCTCAGTGTTTTAATATTTTTCCTCTTTTTCTTTTACTTTCATGTGATTACCATGGATTGGATTACTTGTTGGATACTAATCGTTGACTAATTGTTGCCATTGATTGTCATGGTTATATTGTCCATGGTAAGGACATGATGTTGATTAACCTTTTCTCATGGATTTTCTGTTGATTGGGCTTCCTTTTTCAATCCTTGAATTTGTAAGCAAAAAGGTTACAAACATTGGGATTATCACACAAACACTTATCTATATAATCAAACAGGGTTGATTGTTGAAGGTAAATTGTGATTATTAAACTAGATTAATTAGTTTTCTTCTCTTCATTTTCCTTAGATATGGTTAATTTTGTCATTGGAAATTACACAGACATTGGATTTGCTTTTTTTTTCTCTCTCTCTCTCTCGTTTTTTTTTGCTTCTCTTGTCAACAATTTGGATTCAATTGGATTTACACCTTTAAATGATGATTAGTTAATGATTATTATGTTAATCACTGACCATGAACCACACAAAGTGACCTTAATTTTTTTTTCTCTTCAAAGTTATATTACTTGATTACATATAATAATATATATTTATTTATTTATTTATATATTATATATGTATGTGTATGTTTATAATCTGTTAATAATTATGATTAGTATATAATCAGTTAGTTAACTTTCAAATCAAGTCTATTAAAAGGTAACTCTTAAAAAGTAAAAAATTTTCTTCAATTAATCGTAATTAGAAGGTCACTTTAATCATGGTTTTTCCTGATTTAATTTTCAGTCTTCCATTAGTTTCCTTACTATCCCCTTTTCTGTTATTTTATATCATCAACATTTTCTTAATCATCATCGCAATCAACTTAATCATGATTAGTATTAGATTTTCGGTTTACCTTTTCGTTTTCGTTTTCGTTTTTTACTTATACAATCCAATCAATTAATTTATCTTTCTCTTTATTTTCAGATTTGAAACAATTAACACCCAGGATTAGTTTGCAAACAAAAAGAAAAGGTAATAACCTCAACACATACGAACCTCAATCAAAAGCCCCTTGTAAACTTGTTAACAAATTTGATTCCATTAATTAATAGTAATTTTGTAACAAAAGCAACAATTTACTATTAATTATGATCATTTTATCTGAAATCTTGAAGAGAGAGAAAAAAAACTTTCTCTTTTTTTTACAAATTCGAGAAAAGTTTTTTTCTTCTTCTTCTTCTTCAAGGTCAATTCCTGATTAGTTTCAATAAATCAATTGATTGTATTGTATGTTATCAATGGAACCTTCCAACGTGAAAGTAAAAGTAAATTAACTTAATTGCAATTAACTTTGCACTTGATCATCAGTCTCAATTTTCATCATTCTTGATCTTCATCATTATCATCATCAAACTCGTATTCAGGTCAAATGTGAACATTTAGAAAGGGAAAAAACAGATCAAAGTAAAAAGTGCTAACGGGAAGATGATGATAATGATGAGAGAAAGAAAAGAAAGAGAGATTTGAAGATTAAATTTTTCGTCTTATGATAAAGAGAGAGAGAGAGAAAAAAAAAATTAAGAAAAATCGAAAGTGAAAGTTAATAGAAATTTAGGTAAATCGTAAATTAGAACTTAAAAACTTAACTAAGGTCACGTTTCGAAAAAAATTTCTGGCCTGGTTATCGATTTCAGGTCTTTTCGATTGATCTTTCAAGTATAATTTAAGATGTAAGGTGTGCCGATATAAGGAAGAAGATGTTTAATCATCTTCTTTAATCATCCTTGCCCTCACTCTCTCTCCAACTAATCAAAATCATCTTCTCTTTGCTATTAATATCGTTTTCGTTAATTGTTGACACCTTGAACTTTGTCGCCAGGAAATGTTACATTTGAATTGATTTTCCTTTCCCTTAATTGTTTCCATTTAAATTTCTCACCAAATTACGATTGATTTAAATTTGTCCAAAGTAAATATTGTTAATTGTTCTCGTTTGTTGTTGACAATTAATCTCTACTGTTAAATCTGATTCTGGCCGTTTAATTGTTGTTCACGTGGTGAAATACAATTTGATTGTGCCAATGATTTGATCACGTGAATTTGATTGATCTTAAATTGTCTTGATTATCTTTTAATTGATAAATTGATGATGATTAAATATATACACTTTGGAATAAACCAAATCTATTATTATAATTAATATTATATTTAGTTTATTGATTTATTAACAGTTTAATCATAAACACTAATCACATACACACACACACATATAAAGATCTTAATTGTTGATAATTGTTTGTTAGACTTTTGCTTGGGCGACTTTAATCACGTTTCTCTACTGCAACAATTAAACTGATTTAGATTATTCAATTTTGTCAATTTTCCGTCAAACATTATTATCACTGTCACTTAATTGTTAACTATAAACACTAATTAGCTCAATCATCAATTTGTTGATTAAAGGAAAAGAACAAGAAAAAAGTTTTGATCAAACTTTCTTATTATTATAATAATTAAATTTTCCAATCAGTTAATTGTTGGAAAATATTATTGATTTAATTAATAAGGAAACTTGTTGAAACTTTAAATTAATTTGATTAATCAAAATTCAGATCATCTTCTTAATTGTTGAGATAGTCAATTGAGAAATTGAGTAAATCGAAACTTTTAAAAAAAAAGTTTAAACAATTAAAACATTTTCTACAACAATTAAGGCAGAAAAAAAGTTCAATTGATTAGTGAACCATTTAATTGTTACACATTTGTAGTTTTCATAATAAATTGTCAACAATTTAAGTTGATTGTTTGTAGACAAAAAAACCAAACCAAAACTTAATCATTGGAAAACTAATTCATTTATGACAATTAAATATTCAACTTTAATTGTGACTAAATTAACCAGATGCAAAGAAAGTAACATAATTAACTAGATTTAAATATTTACCATTATAACAATTAAGTTAATCCTTGAAAGTTAATCCATTTAAAGTTATTAACCAAGAGTTGAAACAATTAAAAAAAAAGTTATTAGTTAATTACAATTAAACAGGTTATAGTTAGACTATGATAGTGGCAATGAAAATTGAAAAGGACACTAATTAAGTTAATCATCTTAAATCACACCTCTTTTACTACCTAAATTGTTACAATTAAAGCACAAAAAAATTAAAGGTCAACAAACAATCAAAAATCCCAAAAATAATCAAAAAGTTTAATTGTTTGGGACAAAAATGACTAAACATCAACAATGCCATTGAAATGGTTAATTAATCATTAACAATTAGCCATAAGCACAATTAAATTAACTTTTGGCTGGTTGACAGTAAAGTGTTTGATACATAAATTGTGATTAACTTTAATTGTGCTAATTATCAGATGGATCAACTGATTATGAACATTTAATTACAATCAAAGAAAAAACAAAAAAAAATCTAATCCTTAATAACTAATCAAATGTCCTGAATCAAGGAGTTGATTAAATTAAATGAATGATTAACAAATTGTTTCACTTAATCATCAGCATAATTTGAATAATATAATTTAAGTTTTTGTTTTGCAATCAACTCATCTGATCAATATCAATATCAACTTTGATTGTTAATTGTTTAATTTAGTGAATCAAATTAAAATTACAAGTTAATAAAAAAACTTTTTATTCAATTTGATCAACTAAATTATTGAAAATTATGAGAAAAAAATAACAATTAATCAAATCTAGATGATCATTATAGTTTAATCATTTAAGATTGAGACTGAAAAAAGTTAATTATCATTTCTAATATTGATTAAGTAGGCTAATTATTTGCTCTGATTAACAATCAACTAATCAATTTTTTCCCCTTTAAAACTTTAAATCATTTAATCAGTTGTTATTTACGATTTATCAATTAATTTCCTGTTATTTCATACCAATATCAAGAAAATAGATTACATATATTAACCCTTTTAATTGTGAGGAAATGTTATTTCAAATTCTGAATAATTAGTTAATTGTTGTGGAAAAAAAATTTTCAAAAAAAAAATTCTTCTCAATAAAAACCACGAGATGGCGTTGATTGTCTATGGAGGGAAAGGGTTACCAATTTAATTTGATTCTTTTTTTAGTTAATCAGTTAAATCTTAATCACTTTCTCTTAATTTCTTTAAATTATCTTACCAATTAATTGGGATTTTCCAATTTGTTACCTTCTAATTGAAGTTTTTCAAGTTTATCTTTTCCACTTTACCTCCAAAATCTGATCAACGGGAAAACATTGTCTTCACATTTACATTTCAATACATTAATTGTGATTATCACCAATTCCTTAATTCAGTTTGGCTCAATCACCATAATCTAATTAAACTTTAACTCTCTCTCTCTCTCTCTCTCACTCAATTGAATCAGGTTCAATTGAGATTAACATTGCTGGTGGTTAAATAGTATCATTTCTGTCCGTCAAAATGTAAGTAAATGTTGTTCAATGTAAAGTCTAATTAATTGTAACCTTGATTAGCTCCTTGACTTTGTGTTTTTGGGTTTTTTTAAACACTTAAATTAAATTTTCCAATATATTTATGTATATTGGATACGACTGTACATGTACATTAATTAACTCACGTTGATTAGTGTGATTAGTTATATAATAATCCATGTTGATGATGATTGGTTTTGTTGTTGTTGTTTTTTCGTGTCTTGAAAGTAAACTAACACCAAACAATTAATCAATTTTTTTTATTGATTCTCATTACTATTAACTAACTAACTGATTATTTGTATATAAATAAATATATTATTTAGTATATGTCAAGTATTTAGGAAGAAAAATTTAAATTTAGTTTTTATTGTTGACGTTTTATTGCTATTAAATTTAGTTAGTTTCGTACTTACGATAAATCAAATCACAATTGCCAACAATTAACTTCTAACACCAACATATTGATGATGATATTTTGACAATTTGATTGCTTCTAATTGTGTTTGTTAACATTTTTGCTAAGCCCTTGAGCTAATAATGATACAGTTGATTGTTTAACTTTTTTATTTGAGAAAAAAAAATCTAATTGTTTGCATATTGGTAATCACAATTAACCATGAAATGAGAAAGGGTTACACTCGGAAATCAATTGATCAACAATATTATAATAGTTTAACTACTTGATGATAGTTAATCATCAATGATTATTAATCATTTATTATCATCAAGTCTTAATTATCTTGGTTCAATTGTTAATAATGCTAAGGCCGATTGGTGAAAATAATTTTCTGATTCATTGTAATTAGACAATTAATTTTGCAATGATTGTGATGTGATGATTATTGTTTAATTAATAACAATTAAGGAATAGTTTTTAATTCATCTCAACTCAATAACTAATAACAAATTAATTGTTTCTTTATTTTTCCCTCAACAATTTAATCATTTTCGGATATTTAACCTTCGGATTTTGTTGGACAATTAAACGATCGGATAATAGGCATTCGTTGCGAGTCCACATAAATTGTTCAGGTTTCTCTGTATTCGGATATAACCAAATTCACCCCAACTTGGACCAATGTTATTCCGCACCAACCAGTAGTCCTTATTTTCATCTCGACCATAGCCGACGATGGTCACCCCATGGAACAAATCTCGAGTTCCACATTCAAGGTCATTGAAAATTCCCGACGAATATAACCGGAAATTACCAGCACCATCCATCATGGTGGAAATTGGTCCAACCGTGGCCACAGCTCGTTTCAACGCTTTTTCCGTTGGTTCAACCCTTCGATAGCCCTTAATTGTTGCATTTACCATTGATAATCCATAATGGAAACACTCTCGTCGATAACCTGTAAATGGATAATCCTTTTCTCGAGGTAATCCCAGATTATTGATCAAATATCGATAACCATCCCTAACGGTACCATTTAGACAGCCCCGTAACTCATTTGAACCAAATGAACAATCAATTAATGCTGCAACACTTAGAGGAGTTAAACGTCCAGTTAAATTGAACATTTGACCCTCGATCGCATCGACCACCGCAAAAGCCCAACCACCGCGATTACAGGCCTTTACATGTCTCAAATCTGAAATCCAACCATGATTGCGCCAATCAACAGTCTCTGGCAAATCATCATCATCATCATCATCATCACGATTGTCATCAATTACTGAAGAATTGACAATCGACCCTGATTGTTGTGTTACTTTCAATCTGCTATTTAATTGTTGGCCTTCCGTCAATTGATTGAAATCGTTACTACAATTTGGTGTTTCCTCGTCTTCCTGTTTCAATGAAATGATAATCATTTTTTTTCTCTCACTTGATGATGTGTCAATAATTAATCAATTAGAAAAAAAATTGCTAAAAGATAACCTTCAATTGGGTACACACACACACACGATTCAATTGTTGGAATCAATTAATTGTAACTCTGTTACTTGAAGATCAATTTAACTCTTGTCTAGGTCAACTTTCAATGATTGGAATCGATAAAATCAAATGGATATACATAATATGTATATAATATTATTAATCCAAATAACTTGCGGGTAAATTTTATATCATCATCTTGATAATCTTTCTCAATCATCATGAAGGTAATCATAATTATCTTCATGATGATGATGATCATGAAAAGAGAAAGTGTAAAACCTGAAATGGATTTAATTTGGTTTCATCTTCATCTCTCATCTTATCAACAGTTGATACCAGATAATAATGGTTATCCTGATGAAAAAACAACGAAAACAACAACAACAATTTGTTAATCATGATATTTGGAAAGGTCAATTAATGAAGACAACTAATTGAATCAAGAAACCCGGAATTATCAAGTTAACCTTTTTAATATATCTCCTGTTTACTTAATGTTATTTGGTTAATCATCATAATCATCATCATACTGGTGGATACAGTTTAATTTGTTATTAAATTGTTGTTAATGTTAAAGGCCAACAATCAACTAAACTACCACCAACAGCAACAACAACAACAACAACAACACCTTTGACCTCGCAAGAGTGACAAGTTATATCACTTTTACAATAATAGCTTGAAGCTAATTGTTGGTGAAAGTGAATAATAATAATAATCATCATCATCATCAAATGAATGACAATTAGCTGGAGTTACAATCATTAGGTTGCCCACTTGAAGGTTTACCCTGAAAAAGTGAATTGAATCAGAGTATTTCTAATCACAGAATTGAACTCGTTGGGTTTACTCTATCTAAGGTCGGAAAATCTCAGGTCAAAAAAGTCCACAAACAAATTAACGCAATTAGAACCAAAAAATCACTCAATTATTACCATACAGCTCAATGGAAAGACTCAAATTGTTCTTGATTGTTTGTTTCTGTACAAATGGTTAATTGTTGAATAGTAAAAGTAAAGAAAAGAAAAAAAATTTAACCAAATCAACTGAATCAGGAGAAGCAATTAAAATGATCAATAGTAAAAATTACCATTATTTTAACTGTTTAATTGTCGACCTTTTTTTTTGTTGCTTCTATTTAATTAGATTTAATTATTTGTAACTGTTGTGTAACTTACCAAATCAGTGAATTGATTAACTGTTAATTGATAACTTTCTAATCCACGAGCTGCTTTATCATTGTGATACTTAATTGTTTCCAAATTGTTGAGAAACAATTGTCTCCTTTTTTCATCTTCATCATTGGAATAACTTTTTGAATATTTAATCTGGTTTGGTGGGAATTAATTAGAAATCACAATCAACAATTAACATTATTAATTCTTACCTTATAGTTAATCCATTGGCGATTAGAATCAATTTCAACTGATGAACATAAATTGTTGTAAATTGTTACGATTGTCAAACAATTAACTAGGAAATTCACATTTAAATGGAACATAGTTCTCTCATTGCTGTCAACTAATTAACTTCACTAATTAGCTCATCATTTTAATTAGAAAAAAAAATTGAAAAGGTTAATTGTAAGTGTTTCTTTTTTCCTTGAAATTTTTTTTCCAATGATTAACTGATTCTCGTTATGATCTTAATTGTGATTATCTTCTGCTGTCACCATGTTAATTTAACTGATTAATTAGTCACCGTTTTCCATGGTAGACAAAATCACCTAATCACATCGCTGATTACGAATAAACTTGAATTGTTGTTAAGATAATCAATTGGAGAGAGAGAAAGAGATTAATTAACAATCATGAAGATTGAATAATTTTTTTTCTTATTCATTCATTTTCTCAAGTTTTAGACTCTTAGATTGACTGATGGCCAACAACGTAATTAAATCAATCAAGTTACTAACAGACAATTTAAGTTTTCGAGTTAAATTTGATCGCTTCTTTTTTCATTAGCCTTATTTTGATTGTTGTTAGATTATTATATCAATTGTGTTTGATATTTGAGCGAAAATTAATTTCTTGTTGTTGAAGTTTTTTATTCTTCCTTTTTGTTGAAAGTTGACTTGATGTTTAAAATATTGACAAGGAGTTACAGAGAATCGTTCGAGAGAAGGGAGCGAATGAGAGAGAGAGAGAGAGAGAGAGAGAGAGAGAGAGAGAGAAGCGAAAACAATTTGTCGAGTTGAGCATTTATTTTGTTTCTGTCGATTGATTGGTTTGTCATCGAGTTTGATTTTCCCGTTCAACTGTAGGCCAATTTTTCCTGTTCTTAATTGTCCTTAATTGTTCTTGATTTGATTAAAAAAAGTATTGCGGATCGTCAATGTTTTGATTATAGCAGTTTTTAGTAGTTTATAAATCCCGGCATTTGTGGGGCTGATTTTTCAAGATTATCGGGTCCAGTATAACCAGCGTAACGGATACTGGTTCGAGCGGGTTTAGTTGAACTTTGGCACGATAAAGCGAATTTCAGGTCACGAACCATTTCATCGCACATTGATTTCTACAATTAGTTAAAGATAAAGAGAAAAATAGAAAGAAAGAGAAGAGCAAATTCGAAATTAGTTGAAAAATGTTGGAGATATAAAACATCGAAATAGATTTCAAAGTACTTCTTGTAGTCGAGTTCGTACCCGGTCTGGAGCAATTTTCCTCGCTCTCCACATGAATTCACAAACAGCCATAAGAATTGAGAAAGAAAGTCCACCGACCAGGACCACGAAAACACCACCAACATTACCAAGACTTAGTTCGGTAACACTTGATGAACCCTTTTTAGCGTCATCGGCACAAGCACCACCGCCGCGTTTTTGTTTCCACCAGCGGTCTTTAAGAGTATGAAGAACACCTCGTTCTTGAAGTTGTAAAATTCCCTGGGAAAGGAGCCGAGAGTAGGGTGAGTTACGTCGAGTGGCAATTCCATAACCTTTATTGTCCAATAGTCCACCGATTTGGGTTAAATTACATTCCCGTTCAATGGCATATTCAATGGAAGCCGATTCCATTAGGAAAGCATAGTTACCATTGAGAACTCGTTTTTTACCATTACCACCGGAAGAGGCAAACACATGAGGATGGCTGATCATGAATTCATACATCCTCGAGTAGACGGACAAATTTGAGTCCTTAAAGAAACCACAGGTCGAACCTGATTTAACGCAACCATATTCAATCTCGGTTTGCATTGATAAATCTTTAGCGTCTTCGATTGGATAGACAACTTTTTCAACGGTCAAAAAAGCGGCCAAATTAGCGGTGTACGAAGAGATCATGATCAGTGTGAAGAAGTACCAGATTCCAGCGATGGTGCGAGTAGACATTGACCTGGAGAGGAAAATATTGAGAAGAAAATTAGAATCATCAATGAAACAACAATTAGGAATTAAGATTTTCGAAAGCAAGTGATCTTTGTATGCGTACTTTGGGGCCAAGTCGGAACCTTGTTGCATAAGACTTCCGATTGTGAACCAGAAACTGTTCAAAAGACTGAAATCGTTTTCGAGAACTTGGTCATCTTGCCGACAAGGGTGTGGATTATCCCATTCGTAGGGTGATAATCGTCCAACGACAAAGAGTATCACCGAAACACCAACATAAGCACCAACCACATAGACCCAAACAACCATTGAAAAGGGTGATAGAAACGAGAACAGGGTGGTCACCTTTTTGGTTGGTTTTCTAAACAAAATTGATATACCAGTGTTCATGAAAGGAAGGGTGAAATCAACGGCTTCCTCTCGTTTCGATGTAATCGTAAGATCGGCAATGGCCAAATCGGCCTCACCTCGAATAAGCTCACCAATCATACCATTCCATTCACCGGTTGTCTCATTGAGTGTCCCATAAGCTTCATCTTTAACCTCTCGAAAAATGTACTTGAAGTGTAAAATTTTGGACAATTCATCAATCAGGTCGATTGCATAACCTTCATATCGTTCATTTTGTGACTTTTCCCGTGCCGAACCTTTCAACATGGCATAAGGTTCATTCAAGATTGTAGTGACAACGAAGGTCTTATTTTCAAGAGCGTGGGTTGAAAAGAAACGTCCTCCAGGCATCGCTAATGTTAATTCCTTTGCCTTCTTCAGGATTCCAGATACCAATCTATGTAAAAAAAACAGATAGTTTTCAGGTCATTTCGAGTCGAAAAAGAAAATAATGAATCGTCAACAATTAAACTCATCAAATTGTTTGTAACAATTTACCTTTTGTAATCCATCCTCAGAAACGGTCATCACGTCGAGAGTGAAACTTGACCTAAATCCAAGTTGATCGAAGGCAACTAATCCAGTTATCCCTCTGAATGTGATCTGACAAAATTGAGGGAGAATTAGTAAATCATTGAAATCGTCTTTGCAACAATTAACTCACCGGTCTCATGTAATTAAGTAATGAGCTTCCATGAAGCCAAGGTAAACCGTTTTCACAAGAGATTGGAGTTACATCAATTGATTGACTCTGGTCAAGATCTTGTAAAGCAGTGGCCATTAATTTAACCGCATCATAAATCAATGCTGTTTCCGTCTAATTAAATTAATTGATTTGATTAGATTCACGATAACAATTACTATTATTATTATTATCATTAGTTTCTTACTCTTATACTTTCAGGAGGATTAATTGTCCGTCTACCATAACGGGTTGAGATTGAGCTCCATTCATCAAGTAAAGTGATTAATTCAGTTGATGAAGTATCAATTAACCGGAATGATGAAATTTTCGTCTTACTAAATTTAAAATCTTCCAAATCAACTGTATGAAGATCCTGAGAGTGTAATAAATAGCAACAATTAATAAATAGTCAAACAATAACAATCAGAAACAATTAAGTTGAATGGAAAAGTTTTTCTCAATTACCAAAGATGTTACCAGATAATTATGATTCTCAGTTAAAAGGCCAACTTGTTGAGCCTGGAATTAAATTTAACAATAAGAATTACAGTTATTATTCACAATTAGAATTCAGTTAATTGTGATTAACTTACATGTTTAAGAGCTCGATTTATATTCTCAGTTTTTACATCGAGAACGATATTTGTCTCTCTGGTTTCTTTAATTTTCCAATATGTTTCTCTATAAGGTTTACCTGATCGAAATTTGTAAAATTTAACTGACCAATCATGAGCTTGAGCTTGTTTCAAAAATTCTTGCAGACGAACTAATCCTGATTGGATATAATTAATCAGAGAAAAAGAGACCAATTAAGTTAATTGAGAGAGAGAGAGAGAGAGAGAGAGAGAGATTTGTATTCATGTAAGAAACTTGAAGACCAATGGTCAGTGCTTACCATCATTATCTTCATAAGCGACACAAAAGTGTTTCCAGCCGAGATATTTGACCAGGTCAATGTAGGCTCGACCCAGAACGGCTGGTTTAGGATAAAGGTTAATTGAAAGCTCTTCCCGGTGGGATGAAATATCCCACCGAGTTTCAATGTGAGGTATTTCAAGAGCATCACAAATTGATTGAACGTGCATTGAGGTGACACCACTAAGAGGACCCAAGATGGCTGCCACTCCAGTGTGAAGAAGGCCACAAACTATATACATATAAATACAATTAGATTAAAACAATTATAACAATAACATGATGATTCTTAATTGTTATCCAATCGTTATTTACCTTTCTTATCAGCTCTGAAACTATCACCTGAACCGAAACGTTCAACCTGAGCCATCAAAGCCGATCGGGGCAATATCGTTGTATCAGAGTTAATCCTATCCACCGCGTATTTGAATACTAATTCCTGCTCTTCTTCACCTTCACTAAATAATCCACCTAAATTGTAACAATTAACAATAAACAAAATTAGTACAAAAATAATCATTAATTGAATCATAATAATCTGATGAAATCTCAGTCAATCAAATTTACTTTCTTGGCGTTTCTTATACACAATATGCTTTTTTTTTGGGTACTTTTTTTCATACCAATTAGTTAATTGCTTATCCACTTACCTATTCTAATTACACTGGGAAATGAAACAATTTGCTGGACTATTGATGAAATAACAATAATGTATAACAATAACATTTTAATTAGATAACAAGGTAACGGTAAATGGTTGAAGATTAACATTGTTGATATTTTGTTTGTCTGTATTTATATTGAAAGTTGTTAACTTGTTAACCAGAACTGAATTAAATTAATTTCTTTGGTAACTACACAACATTTAAAATTTGATTTGAGGCGAAAAAATTTACAAACAATAATAATAATTAACAATAAACAACAGAAAATGTGATAATTACATTTGAAGATGAGGATGAGGATGAAAAGATGAGGATGCTTAACTTTAGGTGAATCTTTAGCTTCACAAGAAAAATTATTTTCTTCTTGGAATATTATTTTTTTTTCTTCTCTTTCTTTTTCTCTTATTCTATCGATTGAGTTTCTCAACATTTTCAGGATGCGATCTGATTGTGCGTTCATGATACAGAATCAGGAACAACATTCACCATGAAGGAGGAAAAAAAGATGCTCAGCATTTGGTGATAAAGGTTTAGTATCATGACGATGGAAATCATGAAATTCATTGAGGCGATTCAGTTTCATCGGATCAATTTAAAAGGAATTCATGATAAACAGTTAAATTGATTCATAGTCGTAATTGTTTCAACTGATTAAATGATGAGAAAAATGATCGAAACTGTTAATCAAGTTTTTCTTCAATAATAATCAATGGATTTATTTGTCTTACCTTATAATTGTTAATTGTTCCGATTGGGAATTGAGTTAATCATTGTGATGAAATTGATTGAACATTGAATATTATCATTGGAATGATTAATATTTTATGAGAATTAATATTAATTGGAAAACTTTTTTTTTCGTTAGACACAATTAACGATTTTCTAATTATCAGAGGGATAAAATCATAGACTGTTTAATGAGATTGTTAATTGTTTGGATGAAATCAAAGTTTTTCCTCTGTCAGCAATTTAATGATCTTTTGGTTGATCATTTAAAAACAACAATTAACTAATTATCTGCATTTTTGATGATTGAAAGGAAATCGCGTAATTGATTGATTGTTAGGTGAACAACAATTTTGATTTCTAACAATATTCCGAGTAACAAAATCAGAGACAATATAATCTTCAATGAATTAAATCAATTTATTGGCTGTAAGATCCAAAAATTAAATCAATCAAGTTAGATATGAAATCATTGAGAAAACAGTGATTTAACCTAATTATCTAATTGTTAACGGAGGGAATTGAATATTAAAAAATTTCCAGCATTGGTAAGTTATGGGCATAAATTTCTAATATTAATTGTAAGTTAATCAGAAAGCTTTCAATCAAATGTGATCAAAGTTGATATGAGGAGACATCAAATGTTGGCAATATTATTTTCATCTAATTGTTGGACTGACCAGGTTAATTTTTTTCTCTCGAGTTGATTGTGATTTCCACGTGGGTAAAGCAAAGATATTCAAAAGGTTGAAAAAAATAAGAGGAAGAATAGAATAATATTGTGATATGAGAAAAGGTGAAATCAGCCAAAGGTTAACGGAAGTGAGTTGAAAGATTTACTCAAGACCAAGAAGCTCAACATCAAAGATCAAAGTTGCATTGGGTGGGATTATTCCGGGATGACCTTTGGATCCATAGGCGAAATCGGGTGAACAGGTAAGTTTAGCACGTTCACCAACGCTCATCTGGGCGACCCCTTGATCCCAGCCTTTGATTACTTCGCCTTTTCCAATGTGAAATTTAAATGGTTTTCCTCGGTCTCGAGAAGAATCAAATTTCTTACCATTGGTTAAAGTTCCAGTATAATGAACGACAACCGTTTGTCCACTTTTTGGATAATTGGTACAGTCACCAGCGGAAATTGTTTCTACTTCAACGCCCATGATGTTCAATTACAACTTAAATAACACAGTGAAAAAAAAGAAAAAAAAATTAAAATTAAAAAACCAAATTAAAGAGCAACTTGTTAATGAGAATCAAGCAACAAGATAGAAAACAAAGAGCAGTTACCAAAGCGAGTCGATCTGAGCCGATTCTTTAGCCATTCGAATGAGGATTCGAGCCGTTTGATCATTGGCTGGAATTGACTACAGCCAGTCGATTAAATCATAGCTTAGCTAACTTTCTCTCTTACTTTTTCTCTTTCTTTCTTTCCTCTGTCAAAAATTTTGCCTCATCTGTTGCAAAAGCTCAAGCCATAAAATTGAATTTAAATTCAGCGGCCCAACGATTTTTTCTGGCTAAGCGGTGTAGCCGCTCAAGCCAAGCTTTTCCTTAGGTTTTTCCGCATGGCGAGAGATGGCGATTTTAATTTCTCTTTATTTTTCTCTTTCTTAATACAAAAATTTTAGAGAGAGAGAGAGACAGAGAGAGAGAGAGAGAGGGTATTTGAATGACTACGCGGCGCACCGATAGCTTGTATTTAGAAAGAACCAGCAACTCCCCGGAATTTACCGAATTGTTACCAGGGAGACACTGTACTAATAGTACAAGCTCCATTCACGAGTTTCTACCGCTCGAAAGAAAGAGAGATAGAGAGAGAAATGAGGAAAGGAATGAAAAGAAATGATTGTTAATCAATAAATAAAATGGAGATAAAATTTAGGCCTTAAGTAAGTTAAGGACGAAAGTTGTTGCTTGATCTTTTGTTGTTTTTTTTTTACGCTGACGCTGATGATGATGCTTATACTTTAGTGTTTACTTGAGGATGAAGATTATTTGAACTTTTTATAACCATTGATTCAGTGAAATTGTTTAATTTTCCATCCTTCTAGTTGATTGACACCAATTTATTTGAGGGAGACTTTTTTTAAACGTTGGTTGTTTGACTATCATTCAACGTTATAATAATCATCATCAGAGGATAGATCACAATCGTATCTGATTGGTTTTTTTGATCGACCCATTCGAGTTGATGATATAAAATTGGATATATCAAAATCTTGTTCCTCTGATGGTGCTGGGGATGATCGTGGTAATGTTGATTTAGGTATCGGTTTAGGTGCAGGTTTACTTGGAGAAATAATTTCTGGTTCAGAATCAGATGATGCAAATTTTTTCTTCCTCTTAACTGGAGTCTTTTTAGTCTGTAAGAAAGGGAGAGAAAAAATTAAATATCATGTTGAATAAACTTTCGATTAAATTACAATTTACCTTCTTAGGTGTCATCTCAAAATCAGAATCATCAGAACATGAATCTTTTTTCTTCCGTTTAGCTGGAGTCGTTTTCTTTTCTCTAATTTTCTTAGGTTCCTTGGGAGATTTTGTTGTTGGCGTTTTCTTTTTAACACTAGATTCAGGTTCTGGAGATAAAGGTTGTGCTGGAGATGGTGACCTGAAATCGGGTGGATCATGAGATTTTCCATTGGTTGATAGATCAGGTGAATAAGATCTTTGAGTAGATGATTTAGGTTCAGGTGATGAAGGTGAAGGTGAAGGTGGACTAATTGAGTAAGATGATGATTGCTTATTATTGGATGAAGATGAGATGGGATTATTATCGGTTGATGGTTTTGAACCAAAGATATTGTCAAAAAGTTGTTCACTTGTCACATTACTTGGGGGTTTCGCAGGTTTTTCTGTAAGTGAATCAACGCTACTTCCTGAAGCATTTCTTGCTTTAGATTTTGCTTCCATTATGGATTCTCTTTCCCAAGAATAGGGTTTATCTGTTTTACTTTCATTTGAAACGATAGGAATAACATCATCGTCATCATCTTCTTCATCATCTGCTATTTTAGGTGGTGCTTTAGGTGGACTTGATCTTCTAGGTTTTCTGGTCTGTCGGGCTTGGGTAGAGTAAGAATCATAATCTTCATCTGAAAATTCATCTTCCGGGGGAGAGTCGTTTTCATCGTCATCTTCAGATCCTGAAGACCATGGATTCCTCTTTTTACCTTTTGCATTTGCAGGTCCTTTTTTCTTTCCTTTTGAACCAGAACCGTTCACCGATTTCCTTTTCTCCGTCGAGTCAGATGATTTACTAGCTTTCGCACTTGGTGCTCGAGGTTTTGTCGTTTTCGGAGTATCACTCGATTTAGGAGTTGGTGTGGTCGTTGATGGTTTTCGTCCAGCTTCAACCATTTCAGGCGTTAATCCTATTCGTTCAGCTAATGATTTGTTCAAATCAATACCAATGTCATCGTCAGAATCTTTGAATGGATCATCATCTTCGATACCTTCTTCATCTTTAATTGTTTTCTTTAATACTTTTCGCGCACTTTCTGTGAGACCATCTTTCTTTCGGTAAGCTTCAAAGTCTATTGTTGGTGCTATTCGTCTACCATCTACAGACGGCTTTGTGTCAGCACAAATAGCTGCTTTATTGCGAGCTTTTCCTTTACCTAGTTGTTGAGGTTTTGTTGGAGTTTTAAGCATAACTGCTTTTTCTGCATCTTCTCTCTCCTTCTCTTCTAATTTGTTAAGTTCAACCAAAAGATCATCTAAATCTCTCGTCCAAAGAGTTTCTGGAGTTGTCTTCTTCAATGTGTCCAGTTCAGCTTTCTTGACATCTCGTTGTTTCAATAGATCATCTACTTTCTCCTTCAACATAGATCTCATCGTCATGTCCAATAAATAATCAAAGTCAAATGATCCTGAGGGCTCATCTAATCCTCTTTCATCATCGTCTTGATCATCATCTTCTGCAAGATTATTTTTAGCCTTCCAAGCCTTAACTGGATCAGAATCGTATCCACGCTCAATCAAGGTTCGAACTAAATCTTTCTTTTTAACATTTTCCAATTTCAATCGGCCATCATTCTTTTCCAAAATGAAACGAGCTTGATTCATTAATTTAAGAACCTCTGCTTCCAACATTCCTTCCAAATAAGCCTTTCGTTTACGATAATAATCAAGTCTTACTTCAAAAAATTCTTTTAAAATCTCTTCTGGTGTCTCATATTTACGAATACATCCATTGTGGTCAAACAAAACCATCGAAGTTGTTGAAAAGGTTGTTTGTAATTTAAATACTTTATGAATTCCTTGTTCCTCGGCTCGAGCTAAATTTTCAGGGGTTAATGAGACGATAAATTTAACAGTAACATCAGTGTGATACTCTTTATAATCGGTGATAAACGGTGGTGTCTTTTCGGTACCACGAAGCATTGGTTCAAGAACATTTTCCTTATAAGTTTGAGTCCATGTACGAACGGGAAGCTCAGTGATTTCAATTCTGCAACCATCTAAGGCTGAAACCTCTCCACTGACAACATAACGTTGAGTGTCAACTTTATCAATTGATCCACGGAAACCTTTAAACCAAGGTTTCAAAGGTATAAGTTCATCATTGTTTATAAGTCGCTTCAAATTTTCAATCAAATCACGGGGATTGAAATTAGGAATTTTGGTTGACCAACCGGTACCAATACCCTCAGCACCATTAACTAGAACCATTGGTAAAATGGGTACATAATATTCAGGTTCAACTTTACTGTTATCGTCATAAAGATAGTTGAGTAAAGGGTCATCAGGTAAAGGAAATACTTTACGAGCCAATGGACTTAATCGAGTGAAAATGTAACGAGGACTGGCAGCATCTTTACCACCCAAAAGACGAGTACCAAATTGACCGAGAGGCATGAGAAGGTTAATGTTGTTACTTCCAACAAAATTTTGAGCTAAAGTGATGATTGTCGCCATAAGTGAGGCTTCACCATGGTGATAACAAGAAACCTCACCAACGGTACCAGCCAATTGAGCTACTTTGATTTCCTTTTTCAGGTTACGGAAGAAACATGAGTAAAGTACTTTTCTTTGTCCCGGTTTGAGGCCATCCATCATTGACGGAATTGAACGTTCATTATCAAGATTACTGAAGAGAACTAATTCTTTGTTTACAAAATCTTTGTACGTCACATGTTTAGTCGCTTTTCCATATAGATACACCTCAGGTAGACCTAATTCCCGGCGTCTTTTACGATCTTCCATTGAATTGGTTAACCAATCTTTACGTTGGTCAACCATTTTTTTACTAAATGCCAATAAAACCGAATGATCATCTTCTGGACCTTGATACTTGAAAAGAATACGATGTCGCTCAATATCAGAGAAATATTCTTTCGCTTCATTACCCGTTGATGTACCCAAACCCTTGTAGTATTTGATACTCCAACTTTTCCAATTGGCGGTTTCCTTTTTCCACTCTTCCAATTCGGGTAAAGAGTAAAAGGATTTCACCATGTTACCTTTTCGAGCTCGAACAATTGGAGTAATAAACTCTTCTAGATAAGGTAATTTAACCAAATGTGGCCAATTGTGGTGAATAAAGTTGATTAATAATCCTTTAATATGAGAACCATCTTGATCCTGATCAGTCATAATCATTAGTTTACCATAACGTAAAGTTTTCAGTTCAGATTCTGATTCATATTTTTTACGATAATCAAGACCAGTGATTTTAATCAAATTTTGAATCTCAGCATTATTAAGGATTTGCTTGTGATTGGCCTCACGTACATTGAGAAGTTTACCTCGTAACGGAATACACCATATTTATCTCGACCAATCACACTGAATCCAGAGTTGACAAGACTTTTGGCTGAATCTCCTTCGGTAAGGATAAGAGTACAATCAATTGATCGGGAACCACCGGCATCATTGGCATCCTCTAATTTGGGAATACCAAGAAGTCGTGATTGTTTCTTTGCTGAACATTGGCTTCCTTTAGCTTTCTCAGCTTTGGCCATAGCGACAACAAGAATAGCTTCAACAATTCCTATTTTCATGGCAGCATTGAAAAATTTATCACTTGGTGAGCATTTGGATCCAAACTTTTTCATCTGAAGAGTCATATTTTCCTTGGTTTGAGAATCAAAAGATGGATTCTCAATGAGACAATTAACAAATACCCATAGATGTGATTTAATCATATGAGGTTTAACGTCAACTTTGGCTTTGTTTTTCTTTTTAATTGATTCAGCTAATTTAGGAATAATTTGATCGATAACATGATCAACATGTCGACCTCCCTTGGTTGTTGCAATACTATTCACAAAGCTAACTTGTTGAAAACCTCGATCACTTAGAGTAACAGCAATTTGCCAACGTTCATTACTATCCTCATAGGCCATTTTTAATGGGCTACCATTTTCATCATTTTTATCTTTTATGTAAAGATCAACATAATCTTTGAAACCTTTAATAGGTAATCTTTTACCATTAAGGTAAACTTTAACACCTTTAGATGAACCGGCAACATCCCAAACACGGCGGGAAAAAAGTGCCACAATATCTTCATCAAGACGATCCATACGGAATTTGGCTAAATCTGGATAAAATGTAACTCTTGTATAATCTTCACCGGTCGCTGGAACAATTTTAGCATCAACAGGTTTGGACATATTATTGGTCCAAGTTTGTTTGAAGGCCAATTTATATTCTTTACTTGAAGTTTCAACCATAAATTTAGTACTGAAAATGTTACACAATTTGGCACCATAACCATTTCGTCCACCGGTTACTTTTCTCTCATTATCATCATAATTGGAAGATGTCAGTAAATGGCCGAAAATCATGGTTGGAACAAACATTTTCTCATCTTTATGTTCCACAACGGGAATACCTTTACCATTATTGTAAATGACAATTTTATTCTCTTCCCTAAAAGTTGGTAAAATGAATAGAAAATAGAATAAAATTAATCAATAGCCAATATAATAGAATAATAATAACGAAGGAGTAAAATTTAATTAGTTTGACAGTTCAAAGTTTGTCAACAACTTACGGCTTTATATCGACCCTTAGAACATCCATTCCAGGATCTCGTTGTTTATTGTCTGCAGCATTAACCAAAATTTCATCGAAAATTTTGTATAATCCAGGTACAAAGGTGATTTTCTTGAAAACCATGCCACTCTCTTCTCCCTCATAGACCCACATCTCTTGCTCCTGTGGCTCAGCTGAGCCAATATAAGTATCAGGTCGTAGTAAGACATGTTCAAGCGGTGTCTTTTTCTGATAAATTTTCTCCACGGTTAACCGGGAGTCACCACCAGATCTGTCACCCATAATTCAATATAATAAAAGTATGAGAATAGAAAAAAAAAGCCAGAACAACAAACTGGTAAAGATAAAAAAAAATCTCCAGTTAAGATCACGTGTGGAGTGTTTGATGAGTAATTGATGAAAAGTCTCTCTCTCTGTAATTAGATGATAAATAAATTAACATACACAATTAGTAAACAAAGTAAAGAGAAAGAGATAAAAAGAGATTGTCAATACATAGAAAGAGAGAAGAAGAAGAGAAAATGAAGAAGAAGGAGAAGAAGAAGAAGAAGAAGAAGCCGAGAAGAAAAAAAGAAAGAGAAAAAGAAAGAGAAATGAGAGAAGAAAAAAATTAATAAGAACTGACAACTTAAAGAATCAAAGTGAACAATTTACTCACATAGAATTAATTCATCTAAAAACTAGATGATTTCTAACCAAATTGATTGATTCATTTGTATTGGAGAAAAGTGTTAAATTATGAAAGAAAATGTTGACAATTAAATTAATTATAAACTAGAAGAAAATAACTCAACATAAAAGTAAAAGAAGTGGAAAGAAGCAAACAAAGAATCCATTTAAATTAAAGAGAATCAGATTTTCTCTTTCTTTTTTTGTTCTTCGATGTATCGATTAATTGATAAGAAAAAAGCGCTAAGAGAATTGAAAGAAAACAAGTTTAAATTTTTTTCTTCTTCTCATTTTCATCATTTAATTATAATTCTAATTTTGATCAATTAAATTTGACACTTTGTTTTTGTTTTCTATCAGATTAAATTCTTGCCAGTTAATCAACTGATTTCTATCTTTTATCTACAATCACTAACCTTGAATTATTTTCTATTATTTGTAACCAGTGTAAAGAACCTTTGATTTCAATGATTGTTAAAAACATTACCCTTTAAACCTTTAATTGTGATTATCTTTTTATTTAATTACAATGTTTTGGTTAATTGTTCTCTTTTCATACAAAAATGATTACGTACTCAGTAGTCAATCGTTTCACCTTTTAATTACCGATGTGAGTTGATTATTTTTATGCAGAAAGGGTTGACTTTTTTTTGCTTAAGCCTTTCCAATGAGGGAAGCGAATGTTGGTCAACTCAATTGGATACTTAAGGTGCTACCGAGAACAAGATGGCCGATAGTTAATTTAATGGTGCTGATTATTATTCATTTCACTCTGGTCATGGGAGGAATGAAAAAAACCTTTTGTAAATTGCAAGTGGAAATTTCTCATCAGCAAGACTAATAAATCAGTCCATCATCACGTTTGTTGATCTTACTTATTGGCAAATCAGCATCAACTTAATCCTTTTCATCAACCTCGACAACTATACATTACTTTTAGTAATAAATCAAACACTCGAGTATTTGGCTACCAAATTATTCTCATCTTCCCTGTGGTCATATGGATCCACTTTCAGTCCAACAAATGACACAAGAATCGGTTGCTCAGGCACAACAGTTATTAGCCTATTTGCTGGAAGTTGTGGCAACAGTTTCATGAATTAATTGCATGAATTATCCATAATTGAGGATTTTAAGTGATGATCTGACGTCTTTACCTTTTTCCAATATTCACCGATATGGAACTTGGGTCCATCCACCATTACCCGAAAATCTAAACACTTTACCAGAGAGAATCGACCTTATCAATCTATTACAATTAATCAGAAAGCACCGATTACCGATTATCTTTCGTAGTGGTTTTTTTGATTATATTTAGTCAATTCCAAGGTTTTGGTAAGTTTAACTGTTTTTATTGATTGCTATTATTTTCATTTAATCGTAATCGTTACACTCACTAGTCAATCCCTTCACCTTCAACTCCCTTTATGGATAATTTTTTAATCATTTTTAAGCAGAAAGGGTTGACTTTTTCATTGATTGGAATATTTTTGTTGTTCATCTTTTATTGAATCAGTTCATGATTAGCAATTGTGAATAGTAATTAATTTGTCAAATGTGTGTGTAATGGTTATTTGTTTTACAGAGATAGAGAGTGAGTGGTAAAGTTATTGTACAATAATTTTAAGAGGCGAGAGATAAAGAAATAACAATTAGAAAATGAGAGACAACAATTAATAATATATGATGTAATTAAAACATGGAGATTGCAAATTCGGTAGTTTTATAATAACAATAACTGAAGAAAATTTATCTTAAATAATAGATTTATTTGTAATTCTTGTTTCTTTTGCAGGAATCTGATTGTACTCTTCATGGTATATCCGAGATTATCACTATTATACGGATTAACAACTCATCTCGGATTAAAATGTTGGCCAATTTGAAGAAAAAAAAAGAAAAAGAGATTTTCCTTTTTAATGTTTCCTGAGAATATACCAGAGGGACCAGATAGAAACAGAGATTTTTAATTATTTCCAATTTAAAATGGATTAAAGTGAAAAATTGAATTGCATGTTGATCAATTCTGATTCCTTGATGGGCAATTGAGATTTAATTGATAAGTAGATTTGATGAATTTTCAAAACTCTATCAATGAGGCCGATAAGTTTGGTTGAACATGGTAAGTATGGTGACAAAGTATCATGACAATTAAATGTTTGACTTTTGCTTTTTGTAGGTCGTTTGTTGATTTGGTCAA
The DNA here is from genome assembly GCF_014898815.1 of Panonychus citri. Classification (NCBI taxonomy): domain Eukaryota; kingdom Metazoa; phylum Arthropoda; class Arachnida; order Trombidiformes; family Tetranychidae; genus Panonychus; species Panonychus citri. The sequence goes on along the minus strand of NW_026515543.1, from coordinate 926,620 downwards.
GATGATTTCGATCACATTGGATGGTCAGGGGACGAAATTGGACAACCCGAATTAATATGTTGAATGACTTCTCGTTTAAGGCAGCAAACATGATCACGAAGTTTATTCACTTTGGTACTTAATTGTTCATTTTCATCTTTTAATTCATTCACTCTTTTCTCGAGTAAATGAATTTTCTCCAATTTTCTTTTACGACATTTAGATGCTGCTATACGATTTCGTTGCCTTTTACGTTCCAGTTTTACCTTTTCCTGTTCTTCCATATCAATCGGTGAAACCGGCGGACTAATTGTTAAACTTGGCGGTGGCGGTGGTGGTACACTTTTCAAACCATTAGCACTATTTTTACCATTGGGAGCGGTTGAACTATTTCGATGAGGATTATTATTATTATTATTATTATGATTTATCATACTGGGTTCACTTTTGATTGATTGTAAGCCCATTGTGATCGAGGTTGGTGTTGTTAATTGTGAGCTTGATGATGAGGATAAAGTGGTTAAGGTAACTGGTGATGGTGACATTGACATTGGTGTATTAATGTTATTGTTGGCAATTGGTTGAGATAATGTTGAATGATTGTTTAAAGATTCTGGTACCTGATAACCACTGATAACTTCAGTGTTACCATTATTATTGGTATTTTGATTGTTATGACTATGGTTACCATTGGTATTATTGTTGTTATAATCAGGTGATGTTCTTGATGACCGGTGATGATGAATATTCCCAGGTAGTGATTCTGTTAACATTGAATCACTATGGAACACAGGATTGGATACATGTTGATGATGAAGGTGTTGATGTTGTTGTTGTTGTTGTTGTTGGTGATGATGGTGGTGGGGATGAGATACTGCTGAATTAAGTTGCTGTTGAATGTCGTTATCATTGGTGTTAGGCATTTGATGGGTTGAAGGATAACCTAAGGGGTTTATTGCTCCATATGAATTAACGTTTGAATTACCATTGGTGACAACATTAGAACCCGTGTTACCATTATAATTAAGTTGATCGAGATTAGTGTTTAAATTACCATTGGCCATCTCAAAGCCAACATAATTATTCATCAGGGTTGTTGATGCATTGGACATTTCGATGAATAACCTTTCGAGTGCCGGTGTGTTGATCTTATTAACTTCCGATGGATCTAAAGTATCGTTTTGGATCATCGCTCTGGAATCGGAATAGAAAAACGAAAATCAATTCAATGGATTATCAATATATTCAAATGGATTCTTAATAACATCAAGTACAAAGAAAAAGCAGAACGATAATTGGAGTTGTGTAGGAATAAAGAACGAAAATTGGTCAACAATTAAGGAGAACAAAGAAAATTGATTATAATCACGACAACAATTAAGGGTCACTATTTGTGAACTTTATTTTCTGCAACTAAAGTGTTAGAAACACTTGATAATTATTTCATCATGAATTAATCAGTGACACCAATGGTATTAATCATCAACTATTTCAAGATTCAATGGTAAAAAGGATGATTAACTAATTGATTATAATCAATTGATTTCTAGTAAAATAAATAAAAAGGTTTAAAAACCTAAAGGTTGTTAATCCACTGGCACAATGTTAATATGGTTCAAGTGGCAAAGTCCAAGGATAATTTGATTAAGTAGTCTCAATGGAAAGAGAAAGTAAGTTGATTAATTATTAATTATTTTTCCAATTAATTGTGAGATAATTGATTAGTGATGAGATTTTATCCTTGAAAAATTTACTTTTTCAGGTTTTGTTTTTCTTAACGATGAGATTTTTACACAGACACGTTGTTGATTTGGAAAACAAAAATTAACTGATTGATGGTAAATTATCTGATTAACCATGACTCGATTCAACTATCGGAATATGTCTGATTACTTGTAAGTAACTAATAATAATCAATTGATGAGGATAAACAATTAACAGAAAAGATTTCATATTCAGATGATAATTATGATGAAACAATTTTAAATGCAGCACAATTTGATTCACACTAATTAACAAACCAGATATGATTGAGATTTGTTTTCAGGAATCCACACTCACAATGAATTAATGAAAACTAACACTCTCACTTTGCTTAATCAACTCAAATCAACTACAATCTAACGAAACAATTTAGTTGATCAACGCCTAAAATGATTTTGCGCCAAACTCACTAAAAATAGGATAGGAAACCCTTTTTTACGCCCCATTGTACCTCCTCTGCTCATTTTATCCTCTCCCTCTCTCTCTCTCTCTCTCTCACTCACTGATGTGAAAATCTAACACTTATCATCACAATTAACTAACAATTTAACTCGTAATTAATTCCTCTTAAACTATGGATGTAAAAGTTATTCGAAAAATTCATATTAACGATAACACTTTCTGACCATTTTCCAAATGAGAAAATTATTCCAATCAATTTTTTCTTTAATCCATCACTTTAATCCTAATCTTAATCTTGAACTTTTTTCTTTTGCTTCTATTTTTCAGATTTCTTTTACTCACCAATCATCATTATCATCATCATCATATGTAATACTTATGGATCTTTCTTCATGTAAACATGATATTTTTTTTGCTGTAAAAACAAAATTTACATTTAATCAAGGTTACTGAGTAGTTATCATGGTTAAAACGGATCCAGAAATTTGAATCAATCAGTTGAACCACAACAACAATTAAGGTAGAGGGAGAGTGATCAGAATCATGGTTAACTCGTCAAATATATTACAACAAAAAATAATGTTTAATTTGATTATCATCTCTTTTTTTTGTGGTTCATGATTATTCAATCACAATCAACAGGGAACAATTTATTTAATCATTTTCATCATTATCTCTTATACTTTGTGTTGTTGTTGTTAGTGGTTAGTTAATTGTTTACAATCTTGTTGTTACTTTCTCTCATTAACTTTCCATTTATCTCACCCTCGAATTAATTAATTGTCAATTGTGTCAACAATCAAAAAATTTTCGTGATCCCGTTCATGATTATTGATGATTAATCTTTACCATTGATTGTAATAATTAACTTTAATTTTGATTGTGTGAGTATCTTTTTAATTCAGTTACCTTTGACTTGTGTCACCTTAAATTAATCAATCAGTTTGTTTTTGATTATTATCCATTATATTGATTGTGTAAGATTTAATTTTCGTAATCAGAAAATTAATTCATTTCCAATCAAATTAATCTCTGTGAAAAAAACAACTATTAAAACGTACAATTAATTTTCACTGATTAGACGATTTGTTAATTGTTCATCATTGATGATCAATTTATGCAAATAAGGTTTTTAATCACGAAAAATTGATTGATAACAATTAAATTTCAATATCAACCTTTTCTCTTATAAATTGTGGTAACAATTAAATAACTTTTTCTCTGGTTAATTGTTGAATCGTAAGTTAAATCAACGGTAATAAGGTAACTAGATTTACAATTAATCAAGCCAAACATTTAAACATAATTGTTTCACACTCACAATTAATTGATTGTACTTATATACTATTTGATGATTAACCAAAAAAATTCATTAACCTTTTCACCTTGATTAACAATTTAGTCAAATTAATTAACGATAACAATTAACAAAAATGCAATTTCAGTTGATTAACTTTCAGTGGAAAATGAATATTAATCATTAATGTAATTAACTAATCGTCCACAATTGTAGCACTTTGATTTTTTGGTTAATTGTGATGATTAAAATTAAATGACTTGTCAATATTTTGGCTAAATTATGATCTAATATTGAAAATTAATGTTAATCAACTTTCAACTTTTTCTGTACTTTTGATTACAACAATTAACTTTCATAATCTAAAAATATTGATTTCGTCATGTTTAGTTAATTAGTTGAAAACTAATTGTAAATTTTAAGTGTCAATAATGTCAACAATTAATGATAATAATACAATTCTGAGTCAATCCTTAGGTAAAATTATCATTATCATGATTGGCTAATTGTTAACAATTAGTCTCAATCTTTGTTTATCTCAACAATTAATTGTAACAAAGAATGACGTTAATTCATAACAATCAAAATTAATCATAGCCCACTAATTAGGAGCCAAAATGACAGGAATAACTAAAAATAATAACAACAATTAACTTAATCACTCTGGTCATCAATATATATTTTATGTTACAATTAATTGTGATTAACTCATCACAATAAATACAATATTTATTTCCGGATTAATTGATTGATAATCAATTTGATCTTAACCAATTTCTCAATCAAAAAAAAGAATCAAATTAAATGATTATAACAATTAAATGAACTCACATATTAAATGATGTAAATAATTATAATTAGATTGACGGAACAATTAACTAATCAACGTTGAAAAGAAGATCACAATTTGTTGATTGTAAACTACAATTAACGTCAAGACAATTTAAATCACATATAAATATTAATTGTGTAGGTATATTAACAATTAACAGTTAACACCTACATTAATTGTGATTTAAATTTCTGCTCATCTCTTTGGGTGATTACAATTTAAATTATTTGAGCGTCGGAGTATCAACATAATCATCATTAAATTGTTTTCAATTAAATATTTAATCAATTGTTGTCTTATTGTTAATTAAAATTGTAACCAAAAAGTAAAAGTTTAGGTCAGTATAAAAGGTAAAGGCGTTAACCAACAATTAACAACAACAACAACAACAACAATCAAGGGAACGAGTTACAATTAAACTAATCAACATCCCCTTAATTGTAAACATTAACAATAAAAATCTTATCAAACTGAATTAACTTTTGTAAGGTTAAATTTTCTTGTATTTTTTGATACAATGTTTTTGTTAATTGTACTTTTTAATAGTAACAATTTATTACTTTTTTTTTACAAACCAACCAGAACAACTCTCACAACAATTAACAACAGCAATCAAAGTTAATTAAAGAGACTGAGTTGATTATTAGATTGATGATTAATAATGTATATAAATAGTTGGTGATATTTTAAATTTTCATCTATATTTATATTGTATTTGGATTTTTGTATTAGTCAAGTTTAAGGATAATCATCAATTGGATTAACTTTAATCAGTTTAACACCAAAAGCCAAAATGATGAGGATGCCAAGAAGATGAAGATGAAATTGATATTGCAATTGATGATGATGATGATGTACAAGACAAGGTAAGAGGATGATTAGGATGAAGATGAGGATGAAATTGATGATATATTAGTTAAATTGACAAAAAAAAATCAAACGATTCTGATTCTGATTCTGATTCTGAGTTTCATATTGAAGGTAATCAAAGGTTTCTTCAAGGGATAACTCTTGTGATACTAACTGAATTAGTAAATTGTAATCATTTAACTTGTCATCAAAATGTATATACACTGTTAATTGAAAGATGATAACTTTTTGGCTCATCTTCATCATCATCTTCATCATCATCTTCATCAACGATTGATTGAAACTAATTTAACTATTTGACAGTTTTTGGCATCACAATCCAAGGATTTCACAAAATTATCCGCAATTAACATTAACATTCAATGTTCCCATATAATCATTATCATTTAATTAACAGTTAATTGTTGGAATTTATCATTGTTTCATACAATTAAACTCATGCTATTGATTAAACAATAAGTAATTTCTAGTGATGAAAATAAATTTTAAACCAATCCTAAAATTATCAGAGACAATTAAACTTAACCAATTGAATGAAATTGATTGTTACCTTGATTCTTGTAACTCTCCTTTTAAATTGAATAATTTATTTAATCATCATCACTAATTAATTTAACATACTCTTGATTATTAGTAGTAGTATAGCAACAGCTATTAAATTAATTGTAATAATCATAATTAACAATCAAATAAAAAATAATCATTTACATAAACGGAAAGTTAAATTAATCCAAAAATTTAAATTTTTTTTTTCCTTCCCAATCAAATTTATTATTATTATCAATTAATTAATTACCTTGAACTTGATTATTATTATTATATTGTGTTAAAAACAAAGTTAAAGTAAGTGAAAAAAAAAGTTTAAATTTAATTGAAGATTAATATTCACAATTAATGATTATTATTAACAATCAGTGTGATTGATTGTATGATTACAATTAAACAATTTGTTTTTATTTTGTCCAATTGATTTTCAATGAGAAATTTGAACAAACTGTTCAATTAAGTTAATCATGATTAATATTAACTTTACGTCAATCATTGATTGTGGTGGTTGATGATTATGATTAACTGAAGATGAGGTTTGATTGTTTGTTGATTTAAATGGGTCAGAAAATCAATGATTTAACCGTGATTTGAATAATCACCCAACAATCAACATGAGAAGAAAAAATTTTTTTTTCTTCTGAAAAGTAAAAGTGATTGGAAAAATTTTTTTTTTCTTCTTCTTTTCTTGAAACTTGACTTTCGTTAATTGTTGGGAATGGAATCGGGAAAATCAGATCAATAGTTAATTGTTGAAACAGGGAACATGATGAAGATGAACCTCCATGATGATGACAAACAATTAACCAATTGTGTATGGTAATTAAAATTGTTACTGTTTCATTTGTTACCAATGGACGTTGATTGTTAATTGTGTAGGTTCAACTCTTCAACCTACAGCAATTAATTTAGTTAATTATTTGTTCCTTATCATTTCCATCAATATTATCATCTTCCTTATAATCATCTTCATCATCATCTTCTTGATCATTATCAACACCCATTGATTATTGTAACGATATAACAACAATTAACAATTCAAAATGTTAATCACAATTATCACCATTAAATCATTTTTACAATTTGTAAAACTTTATTATCAAATGGTCAACAATTAACCTTAAAAGGGATTAACTGAATTAACATTCAAATCTATTATTAATGTTAATCTAATTGTTTGAAGAGAAAGAGAAACCAAATTAACTAATTGTTAGGGAACACATCTTCATCTCCTTATTGGGATTAAGATTTAAGAAATGCTAATTAACTAATCATTAGATTTACATGTAAGTGATGATCGGATTAACTAATTTTGATAACTAATTGTTTCCCCTTCATGAATGAATTTAAATCCACAAGTTCAATACAAGTTCATTGATTGTGATTAGTTAAACATTGGATTTGTAATTAATGGTGACGAGGTTTTTGATTTACAAACAAACCAAAAAGTCAATACAATTAACAATCAACAATTTAAATCAATCTACTCTTTTTCCAGGTTATCATAATTTTTAAATTGTTGTAATCAATCAATCAATCAATTATGATATCCCTCTTCCCCTTAAACCAGATACACTTGATTAATTGTTAAAAGCCATAAGTTGATCATCAATGATGAAGTTAATTGTAACCATTTAAATTGTTGGATTGACGATCAAGGTTAAGATATTTGATTGTTATTATTATTACATATCGGAAATGTTAATCTTCCGATTATGATATTGATTGTAATTAATTAATAATAATCTTTCTTTGGGTCACTTTGATTGTTGATGAAAAAAAAAGTTTCCTAATCATAACAATCAACAATTTAAAGAGCAACAATTAATATTATCATTGGATTTTTACAAGAAACTAGTTTTCAATTTGTTCCTGGTTGTTAACCATGAAACTTGATTATGTCATCAACAATTTGAAGGTAAATCAAGTAAATTATAATAATATAATTAAACTAACACATAATTTATTTTAACACACACCTTTAATTATGATGGTGAACGTTAATCAAGTGAAAGAAACAATTTACTAATTCAATTCAAGGATTGATTAGATTAAGACGAAGGAAGAAAAAAATTTTTTTTTCTTTTTCTCTGTTGATATTATTTTAAGTTTTCTATAACTCTTAGATTTTAGTGATTCTAATCAATTAACAATCAATAGTTGATCAGCACTTACACTGTCTCAACAATCAGCTAATTGTTTGCTAATTTGTTGGATTTAAATTCAATCCCGTTCACAGATAATAAAAGTAATCAATGGATAACCAATCAATTATTGGTGATGGAAAAGGTGCTTGATCGGAATAATTTGTTGATTGTTACCTTGATTAAGAACTTTTTTTTGTGGTTAATTGTAACAATTAAGAAAAATTTGTAAAATTCTAATCATCTATTGATCAGTTTAAAGGGTTAATTTTATTTTTTTACTCTCTTCGTTTCAATCGATTGACATTTGATTAACTTTAATCATCTTTACTTTACACAATTTAAGCTAATCACCATTGTGATTTATAAAATAATTAATTGTTCATTAACCGTTAGTTAATTCTTGATGATTAAATGATTAAGGTGAGATTGTTGTATTCTCATTTACCAGTCAATTGGTGATCATGTTAAATTTTAATCACTATTAGTCTAGCAATTAATTGATTCTCAAATTTCAATTCATCAACAGTTAAAATTTGGAAGATGATCAAAATAAAACAAACTTAATATGAGAAGACAATTTAAATTATGGAATAAAAAAAAAGTTGATTAGTAAATCTAATTGTTACTCAATGGTTTTTTAATTGTCCACAATCAACAAATTATAAGATAAAAATAATTTTATTTGCTCTTAGCAATTTAATCATGATTAAGTTAACAATTTCCGTTGTAATTAATTTGTAACGTTACCGAGCAAACTTAGTTGAAAACAGCAAATGATTTAATTTAAGGTTATCAATTTATTAATGATCAATTGAATAAGTTGATTGTTATAATTTAATTTTGGTTAACTCTGTTTCCATTAAATTAATCAGATATTTTTACTAAATCATTGGCAATTAAAAGTGAATCTTGAGATGAAACGAAAATTGAAAACTGATTTACCTTTGGTAAGTTAATTATGAGGAAAGTCTAATTATGGTGTTGATCATATTAATAGTTGATTTAATTGAAAGAATAACAAAGAAATAGATGATAATTAATAACAGGAAGTAATCTAAACAAGGATTAGATTAATTAATCAATAGGATGTTGATACAAGCAACTTGATTGAATAATGAAGAGACTAAATTTATCATAACATATTTATAAATTCTTGACCTAATCATTACAATTAGAGGTTAATTGTTGTACAGTTACTAGCGACTAGATTGGGATACAAGTAGTTTAATTGGTCAGAATTAAAAATCAACTCTATTGGTATTGATTAACAAATTATCGGGTTAATTGTGCAAACGAGCTTAATATGAGAAACAACAAGTTAATTATTGAACTTTAAGATTTAAATGAACAATTTACCTGATGATGATTAGATAAAGAATCCAAATTAGATTGTTGTATTTAAATATTAATTTATAAATCCTTGAGGAAAGATAATTTAATTATGTTGATTAAATGAACGGATTAAATTAAACATAAACAGTGAAAAAAAAAATGAAACAAATTTACAAATTATAAAGACGTTGATTTAATTAATAATTGTGGTCACACTGGAATTGGAAAAATAATCAATTAGATTTCACAATAACAATAAATAGATGAATTTATATTTTCTTGCTAATTTAATTAATTGCTGGTGATTAAATGAATACCTGATCATAGTTAATAGCGATCAAGTTGATTATAATGAAGCTTTTTACATTCTTACCAACAAATTGTAGTTTAAATGGTTTCTTCCCAAACATTAATGATGCAAATCAAATTAGCTAAAAATCAACTAATCAACCAGTGACACCTGTATAATTTAAATTAAACAATTAAGACTCAATCAAGATGAATACTGAAAGTTGTGGTTTTAATTTCAATTGGTCGTTAACGTTGATCGTAATTCAACCTTTTCGCCACACTCTGCACGAATAACTCGCAGGTCGATAATTAGAAAGTGGAGTTGGTCTGACACGAAGTAAATACCCGAGGGCTGTGTCGGTTGTTACCAAGTCTCTCGCAATTTGAATTGATCTGTCTGACCGCAACTCTTGATTTGTAAAGTAAACATAATTCATAATTTGAGTGGGTGAAAAACCACCGCGGTAAACTCAGTATTGTATAGTAACCGGATGAAAGTATCTTGACTAAAGTTTAACAATTGCCAACCATTTGAAACAACCATCGTCAGATTAGTGGCCTGAAAATAATACGAGCCAATGGGATTGAAAATGTTATCACCGTAGGTGAAAATATTCTGTGAGTTGGAAAATATATTAGCAACTTCATTGTATTGAACTTGATAAATTTCTATTCTACTTATCAAACGATTGAGTTGAAACAAAGCAATAGGAATAGTTTGATTAACAGAGTCAATACGTTGACGAGTTCGAGAATGATTAAGAGATAATTGTGTATATTCTGTGGATTGGTTGGCCAACTGGTTCGTTAGTGAATCAATTACATGATTGAATGAAGCTATTTTAGTTTGATTTGGTAAAGTGTATCCTTGTTCAACAGTCACTGATTCCAAACTTCTTAATGACGATAAGGTGGTTGTATTCAATCTTGACAGGTCGGCGAATCCTCTTCCAATTCCTCGTCTCAGTATTTCATCTTCAAATGTTGATAACATTTCGTTTAAAAGTATTCCAATCAAGGAAATTGCCATCATCAGGGTGACAACATAACCACTGAAAAATATTATCGGAATTTTATACTGAATTGGAAGAGTCGATGAAGCCGAACCAATATGAGAAAGTAACCAATTGGTTCGACTTTTATTCACAATTAGATTTGGTTTTTTCTTTACTCCCTTTGTTGACTTTACTTCACGGCGTTTTTTTATCTCTTTCCGCTTAGCTTCCATTAAACTTGTTTCAAGAACAATATGAGGAGAGAAAAATAAAACCAATTTGTTTAAATTAATTAGTTAATTATTATTCCTTGAAAATTTTTTGAGTTAATTTTGGATTCGATTAGAGATTCGATTAAAGTGATTAAATTACTCGCTAGATAGCACCACCTTTATTCGATTATCAGCGCCATCTAGTGGAATAGAATAGAAAATCCACCTGGAGAATTTTTGATTTTCTTATTTTCTATTCATAACAAGTTGTTCATAGCACACGTTTTTTTTCAACTGGTTAATTTTTTTATTTTAAATTGGTGTTGAATTAACTTTTTGTTGGGTGTAAATACTTTAATTTTTCTGAGTATCAGAAGTAAATTGTCTTGTGGAATCTCTGTATCAACCTTGTTAATAATAATTGCGAAGATTTAAGCCATGTCAGATGAAAAGAAAGGAGGTGACGTTGACGGTTTGTCTTCTGGTTTAGCAACCCAATTGAACATAAATGCTCCCGTTTTTGTGCCTTCAAATTTTAATTTTACAATTCCAAGTAATTTACCTAATCCATCAAGTGGAAAAGATGACAATAATGAACAATCTTCAAGTGGTATTGGTGGTGGTGAATCTAGTGAACCTGTAGACGATTGGGAAGAAGTGGCAGCTGGTGATGAGGTTGAAATCGAAGAAGGTGACGATGATATGGATGAAGAAATTGACATGGATGATGAAGATGAAAGCGGTCTAGTTGAAGATAAAGATGGCGAAGGAAAGGAAGATCAAATGGATGAAATGGCTGCTGCCGAATTAGCGAAAAAAAAGAGAAAAGGTGGAAAGAAAAAAATTTCCGTCTCTAGTGATAAATCATCTAAAAAGCAACATATTAATGTTGTTTTTATTGGTCATGTTGATGCCGGTAAAAGTACCATTGGTGGACAATTGTTACATTTAACTGGAATGGTTGATAAACGAACACTGGAAAAATATGAGAGAGAAGCAAAAGAGAAAAATCGAGAATCATGGTATCTTTCTTGGGCTTTAGATACCAACCAAGAGGAACGAGATAAGGGTAAAACTGTTGAAGTGGGAAGAGCCTTCTTTTCAACTGAACACAAACACTTTACCCTTCTTGATGCTCCAGGGCACAGAGGGTTTGTGCCTAACATGATTTGTGGTACCTCTCAAGCTGATTTAGCTGTTCTTGTTATATCAGCTCGTAAAGGTGAATTTGAGACTGGATTTGAGCGAGGTGGACAAACCCGAGAACATGCAATGCTTGCCAAAACCGCTGGTGTTAAATTTATGATTGTTTTGATTAATAAGATGGACGATCCAACCGTTTGTTGGAGTGAGGAAAGATTCAATGAATGCCGAGATAAACTTCTTCCATATCTAAAACGTTGTGGTTTTAATCCTAAAACTGAATTACACTTTATGCCCTGTTCTGGTTTAACTGGTATATTTCTTCGTGAGGTACCACCGGAAAGTATTTGTTCCTGGTATCGTGGTCCCGCTTTCTTAGATTTTATTGACAGTTTACCCGATATGGATAGACGAGTTGATGGACCTTTCCGTTTACCTGTTGTCGATAAATATAGAGACATGGGAACCGTTGTTTTCGGTAAAGTTGAACAAGGTTCTGCTAGGAAAGGAAGTCATTTACTATTTATGCCAAATCGTAAAACAGTTGAAATACTTCAATTATGGTGCGACGAAGAAGAAGTTAATCAAGTTTATTCAGGTGAAAATGTAAAAATTAAACTTAAAGGTGTAGAGGAAGAAGAAGTTTCTCCTGGTTTTGTAATCTGTGACCCTGTTTCTCCCTGTAATGTTGGTAAAATGTTTGACGCTCAGGTTGTCATTCTAGAGCACAAATCAATCATCTGTCCAGGATATTCAGCGGTTCTTCATATTCACACCGCTGTTGAAGAGATTTCCGTCAAAGCAATTATATGTTTAGTAGATAAGAAGACTGGAGAAAAGAGTAAAGTAAGTAATAAGTAGAGAAAAACAATATAATTATCCGATTGTTTTCATTTTCCTGTTTTATTTTCCTGTCAATTATTTTAATCTAAATGTTTATTATTATTATTTTTTTCTCTCTTCCTTCCAGATAAGACCAAGATTTGTAAAACAAGATCAAATCGCTATCATGAGACTTGAATGTACCGGAGGAATGATTTGTATGGAACCTTTTATTCAATTTCAACATATGGGTCGATTTACTTTACGTGATGAAGGAAAAACAATCGCCATTGGTAAAATTTTACGAGTTGTGGAATAATTAAGAAAAGACCAAGTTCGTCTCTAAAATTGGAAATTAACAATAATCGAAATGATTGATTGACCTTGTCTTTCGAAAGTAAACAAAATCAACAAAGAACCAATCTAACTACTGAATTCACCTTTAAAGCCAATACCAATTTTCTGTTAACCTTTTTTTTTCTTCTCTTTCTTTGATTCTATTCTATCTTCTCTTCTTTCTTTCTCTCGATATTTTTCTTTTCTAAATCATCTAAATTTGTTCGGAAAAGATTCACATCTTCTTCATCATCATCATTACCTGGAGATCATTTTTTTTTATTCCATTTAAAAATCTTACATGGACGATGGAGGAAACAAAAACAAAACGGAAAAAGTTTGATCAAAAACAGGGAAATGAACCAGAAAAACCACCACAAGGCAACAAGAGAACTGAATAACTGACTTTCTAAAAGAGATGATTTCAAAAGCCAATCAACAATTTATTAATTGTTCCACACGATTGTCCTTGGAATCGTATATAAAAATTACTTATGGAAAATCATATAATATATTTAATGATAATGATGATGATGGATGATGATGATAATGAACTTATATATGACACATATATGTATGTAAACTCTCAATGCTCCTCTCTCTTCTTTCTCTCTCACTATCTCTCTCTAAAATTTTATATTAATCTTTGAAAAATTAACTAACGGTAAACAAACTCTTTTACTCCTCTTATCCCAATCAACAATTTGCTAACACAATTTGCTATTAATATAACAAAACCCCCTCTTCCCATAAGAATCAAATCAACCAATTTTGGATTACAAAACAATCAACCACAAAGGTCATGATACAAAACAATTACTAAATCAGTTTACTTATAATTGTTCTGATTATTAATCAATGACCTTTGTAATATTTATGTTCTCTCTCTCTCTTTTTTGCTCTTTAATCTTCTTTCCCTATGTTTCTAATTAACTAATTGTATCATATTAGTGTGATGATAATGATAATGATAATTACTATTGTTATTGTTGTTGTGTTTAAACACAATTAAAACAAGACCAAAATCAAGAATCACAATGATTTGATTGAAAAATTATCACGAAAAAACAAATGGACTCAAAATTGTGTTTTTATTATTTCACAATTACGTTTGATATTATTGATTAATCAACGATAAATATATTATCAGTTCTGTTAATCTATCATATTTTTAACAACAAAAATAATAGTAAATGAACAAAACCAGGATAAACTAAGAGATTAATTGTTACTATGAGACAATTAATGAATGAAAATGATTAATATAAGATAAACATTTACTCGGATTGTTGAATGTGTAAGAGATTGAAGATAATCTTATCAGCTGATCTTTTCTTAATCTTACTTTTTTTTTGTTCTTTTTTCTTGCTTGATATATTTTCGCCTCTCCAAATGTTAATTAGTGACTTTTCTCGGCCACGACGGTTAGAAATTGGTACTGAACTCGAATCGCGGGTAAAGTGTCTTGTCGAGAGATGAAACAACGATCCATGTGAGCGTAATAATCGGCGAGAAAATCTGAATGTAATTCTTTTGGTAGGTAATATAAATAGTGACACAAAGATTGTAGTTCTCCTGGTTAATTGTGTTCCAATTTGATTCGATAGGAAATGTTGGACAAAAGAAAATTAATCATTTGTTGAGATGTTTCGTTCTTCTTATTATGTGATTACCTTTAAATCCTTCGATATCCTGATATGTGAATGTTGTATCATGAACTTTTATCTCGATCGATTTTAGATCAGCATCTTCACAGAATTTATTCCACTTTTCAATTCTTACCTTTTCAGGGGGAATTTCATAGACTGGAAATGGAGCTGATGATTTTCGCCGAACAATTTTAGGTTCGACTTTTTCTTCGGTTATTTTGGTTATCGAGATTTTTCGAGTTAAAACCTTTTCATTGGTCTTTAATTCGTGGACAGGTAATGATGGAGTTGCTGGTGATTCGGAATAAAGTTGAGAGGTTGATTGTTCATCGGGAGATTCAATCGATTCAGATAATGGTGAGAAATCAGATTCTCCTGGCCTATTGGATGAACGAATCGACGGTGAAGATATTTTCCTCGGTTCACTTTTTCGATCAGATTTTGTTTCCTCTTTTCCGTTTTTAATCAGATCAAGTTTACGAAAGTAACTGTCCCATGGTTTCTGGTAGATTATCTGTTCCTGGAAAGGTAACAACCAACTCCAAGAGAATACAGCAAAATAACATCTCCCACCTTAGCGAGAGAGAGAGAGAGAGGAGTGAGATGACTAAGATCACAATTCGAAAAATTTAAGAAATTTATTCTTACCTGGTTTCAGCATTTCGTTAATGTTTTTCATCACCTTTTCCATATCCGCATCCGATATCCAATGAAGACAATACGAAGACAGAACCGCATCGACGGAACCTTTTTCTACTTCCATATTCTCGGATAGAATTTTCCAATCGGAACAAATATCGGCCACATAAAAGTCCAAATTGTAGGTGGAATAACGATCGATAGCATAATCGATCATCTTTCTACTACAATCAACTCCAACAGTTCGAGTTTCAGGAAAACTGCACCATACTCGTTCTGTTATATTTCCAGTTCCACAACCGAGATCAACAATTAACTCTGGAATTCTGTTCACAAATCAGATTAATTCAATTATTTCAATGATATTCCAATTAACTTACTTGTTCTCATGATCTTTTTGTAATCTTCGAATGATAAACTCAGAATCTTTTTTCTGCAACTTATTTGATTTATCATAAAGTTCTGGTGTTGTATTCATCTTATTGTTCACAATAAACCAGAAGAAAAAACTAAAACAATCAACTAATCAACTAATCAACAATAAGATCAATAATCATCTCAATAGAAGACACCAAGCCTTAAATACTGAATTCCGAGCCTAATTACCATGATAATTTACTAATTGTCGATGGGTAAAAAGCAATTAATCAACTAGAAAATTATTAGAAAAACGAAATTGTTTAAATTGTTACTTAAATCACTTTCCTTTCTTTCCAATTGTTACAATTAACTTTCATATATGTAATTATGGACAAATTTGTTTCTCCATTCAAATTAAATGACAACCTAATTAGTAAATTAACTTTCTCTTAATTAGTCTATATTTATAAACCACAATTAATTAAGTTTTACCTTAACCTTACCAGGAAAATTGTAACCATATTTAAGGTTAATCAACTATCGTTAAATTGTTAACAATTAACTTTCTTTCATGTTCTTTATGGTAAATATATTAAGTTGATTAAAACTTTACAATAAAATGTTAATCACGATCGTGATCAAATTAATTGTTAACTATGAAAAGAGAGATAATCTTAATTTCAAATCATCCTCAATAATTAACATGTAACAACAAGTTAATTTAATTAATTAATCAACAATCAAGAAAAAGATAATGAGTGAAACATAGTTAACCAGAAAATTAGAAGAAAATTTTTTTTTTAGTTTATTAATATAAAAAGTCACAATTAAATCACCAAAATTAAAATAAAATTCACTCACAATTAATCAATTGTTGTAAACTCGTTCTATACCTAAATATAAATTGCGTTAATTATAATTAGAATGATGAGAAAACAAACTAAATTAAATAGCAACAATTTAAGTAATGATGGTAATTATTGGATTGATTGGAAAAGAAAATTTTTTCAGAAGAAAACAAAATTGAAAAGATTATCATAATTAACAATTAACTAATTCACTTTGATTCCTCAATTTTTGTAACAATTTAAATGTTGTAATTTCAGCTAATTATCAATCGGATTAAATAATAATTAAGATTGACTTTCACTTGTTTAATACACTAATTAGTTGATCACCAATAAGCCATTAATTAAATGGTGAAAAGTTAATTTTATTAATAGTTACATTGATTTAAATTGATACATATTATTATTGATTATTAATCATGATTAACTGATTAACGTTTCTTAATCAATATTAGATTATTAAAAATATGATATTATTTTTATATTCAATTGGAATCAAAAGTTTTTGTTAGTTTTCATTCATTGATGATTCCGTTTTCACGTTAATTACAATTAACTGATTATGTATTAATAGTTGTTGTTGATTATTGAAATGTTGTAATCATCATGATTAAAATAATCAAATGTATCGACATCATTATCATTATCAACATCATCTTAATTACTTGAGGCTTTAAATCAACAACAACAACAACAATTTAAATGACAGTTATTTGTATTATTAGAAAGATGAAAGTTTCACAATTAAATTTAAATTGTGATTAAAAGAAACAATTTAACAGTTTTTGTCTTGGTTAATTATGTTAATTGATTAGAGAAAAGTTAATTTCTTTTAATTATTTGGTTTGATTTGTTTTTCCTTTTTAATTAGTTAATTGTCTTCTCGTTATTTCAATCAGTCAATCAAAGTCACACTTAAACACCAATGAGTTAATTGTTACAAAATAATAAATTACAATCATTTGATTGATTGTAATCAACATTTTTTCACTCTCTCATTAATTATCATTTATCAACAACAATCTGTTAATCCTTTCAATCAAATTTAATTGTTAATAACAATCAATCTTAGAGAGTTGTATTAACATTGAAAAGTTTAACCAAACAAATTGTTAATCAAATATTAACAATTAAAGGGACAAGAGTAGCAATTAGAGTGATAATTATAATTTTTTAAAGAATCAATTTTATTAAATTTTCCAAAACAATTAACAATTGAATTTAAAATACTCAATTAACAATCAAAATCAGAAATGGTTCATAATTAAATCACAAAAATGGAAACCGATTCATAAGCAGTTAATTAGAGTTAATTGTTTAAATTGATATTCACTAATCAATAATTGGATTAGTTATAAACAGAAATAAACCAAAATTAACCCTTTTAATTGTTATAACAATTAGTAAACTTTTAACTCTTCCTGATAATCAAATCATCTTCCTATTTACCTCCTATTGATTACAATTAATTATTAATCGTAACCAAAATCCTAATCCTTAATTATCATACGGAAATTTAAATTGTATATATGAATATATAAATTGTTACAACTTGTCCATTGAAATGATTAAACTTAACAACTAAATTAATTCCCGCTGAGTTTATAACGATTCATATATTTAATGATTTAATCAAATTAGTTAGGCCTTAAATCATTGACCAACAACAGTAACAACAATTAACAAGAATTAGGAAAAAAAAAAAATCATTCCAATTTAATTGTGATTGTTTTGTTTTGTTTTAATTTCTACAATTAAAATATCAGATCAACAAAATCATCTAAATTTAATTTCCTAACCTTAAGGAAAACGATCAATTTATTTTTATAATCAATCAATTAAACCCTCAAGCTAATCAGCCGAAAGTGAGAGAGCGACAAAGTTACAATTAGTCTACGAAAAAAAGTAACAATTAACTTGAACATTTAATTGTCAATTAGAACAACAAAAAAAAAAAAATCAAGTCTCTTAATCGCAACACCAGGGGGAGAAATTGAAGTTCGGATCATTTTTGATGGTCAACATTAGATTTTGTTAATTGTGTTGATGACAATTTAATGTGAATCAATGACCACTAATTTAATTAGTTAATAACATTGAATTGGCCAAGGTTCAATTATCTGTTATTTAATCAAATTGACTCTTAATCTATTTTAATTCGTTTATCTTTTAAATTGATCAGTTGATTAGTTTTTGTTTTTCTTGTGTCCAAACAAATGTGATCATAAATGGATTACACTTTTATAGGTTTGTTGTTTTATATTCAGAGAGGTGATTAAGTTAATCAGACAATCAGATTAATTATATAATTAATCTTGAAGCTTCTTCTTTTTTTCTGTTCTTTTTGTTTTCTCTTTACTCTATTCTAAGTTGTTCCTCCTCCATAAAAAAATGATATCATCTTTAGTCATCTTCCTTTTTCCGTTTGCCTTAAAGATGGAAACCAATTAACCCGAACCATTACCTTCCATTTTGTTTTTATTTTCTCTTTCTCTTTCTCTTTTCCTTTCTTTTACTTGATCTTCCAATATAAATATTTATCTCCATTATCATCTTCATATCTCCATCTTGATGCTAATATATTTGAAATGTGCACCAGTTATGCAACAACAAAAAGAGAAGAGAAAAAAAGTTCCAAACGATTCTTTTTCTGATAAGAAAGAGAGATGAGAAAGAGAAAAAGAGAAATATCCATTTTATCCAATAAAAAAAGGTAAGAATTTAATTTGTATATAAAATAAGAAAATGATTAACTAAAAGGTTCATCTTCTTGTTAACGTTTTTTTTTTCGTTTTTCTCCTTCCAGATTAACCGTCGGGCAGCAACAACAATTTCATCATCATCACCAACACAACATCATCTTTAATTGTGGACAGGTCAGTTTATTAGACTCTCTCTCTCTCTCTCTCTCTCTCTCTCTCTCTCTCTCTCTCTCTCTCAGTGTGTATCATCAACAGGTAAGGTAAAATGTATATAAAAAACGATTGCTAAAATTAACATTACCGCATCATTTTGTGGTTCTTCATCTTTATCCTCATCACTTTCTCCTTCATTTTGTTTTTTATCTCTCCCTCTCCCTTACCCTCCTCCTCCTCCTTTTCACTTTCTTTACTCTATTATAATTTCATTTATCTTCATCTCTCTCTCTTTCTCTCCCTCTGTTTCGCTCTCTCCAGCATCTTTTTAATCTCATATATAAACTCAACGTTCTTCTAAATTTTCAATTCATTCAAAGATTAGAAGAAAACATTCAGTGTGTTTTTTGAAAAGAGAAAAAGAATATTTCATTTTCATAAAAGAAGAGCGAAAGTTGATCGTTATAAATTCTATTCTTTTAAACTTGTGACTTTTTGATTCTTTTCAACAGTTACCCTCCATTTTTTTCTCTTCTTTTTCCATACAAAAGGATTTTATTTTTTATTCTATCATCAACATGAGACGTGCTACTTTGTGTTCCTTTGGACTTTTGGTCATTCTTGTTCTCGCCATGTCACCCGGAAGTGATGCTGGTCGTCGAAGAATTTTAATGGCCAAAAAACTCGCCGCTCTACTTTTACTTAACAAGAAACGTTACATCTTTGTAGCTCCATTCCCGTTGCCCGTCCCGTTACCGTGAGTATTTTTATCTTTTCCCGCGTGTGTGTGCTTCCTCTCTCTCTCTCTCTCATTCTTATTCCTTTCCATTTGGATAATTGATATTCCATCAATCATGATTGATAAATCATCTTCCATTCAATATTCTACCTGAATCAAATTCTCTCACCTCCCAAACTTCATCGTTCTTCATAATCTTCCCTTTATTTTCTATTCCAACATAAACTTGTTATTCTCTCTCTCTCTCTTTTGATTGATCTTGTTTTCCTTTCTCTCTCTCTCTCTCTCTCTCTCTCTCTCTAATTGTGCTAATTAATCTTTTCTTTTCTTTTTACAACTTCCATTTACCGTTAAGTAGCCAATTAGTGAAGGTTAATTTGTACTACTACTCATTTGGAAACATGATATTGCTGATCAATTCATTTCAATTTATCCAATAACGAGTTTCTATCTGATTTTAAATTCATTTTAATCGTTAATCTTTCATTTTTCATTCTTCTCTCTTTTTCTTGATTTACTTCCAAATTATGATTATGATAACAAAATGATTTATTTAGAAATATGATCCAATGAATTTCTTACATCATCATCATTTCTTCCTGTAGTTACCCTTTGATTAGCCTGTCCAAACAATTAATCAAATACTGTTAATCCAGTTTCATGTTTTCTGTGTCAGTTCAGTTATATAAACTTATTATTATTTAAATCATTAGAATTTACTTTACGACAATCAATGTATTATAATCAAATCACCATCATGAAAATGACATATCTACATTAATCTTGAGCCCTAAAAAAATACAAACCAGTAATCATCTTAATCTGTCATCAGATTAAGATTAAAATCTTTATTTACTTACCTGATGAGGTCAATGAATTTGAAAATCAACAAGCAAGAAAACAAAATAAGTTAATTAAATGATTACCTGTTTATGTAAAATTTACAGTTAGTTAAAAGAAAAAGGTGTAACATCCTTAATAGCCACAGGCAATTGAAAGTGAGACTTGTTTATGATCAACAATCACAATCATAATCATTACCGTAACATTTAGTTGGCTATTTTTGATTATTATCATTACAATAATCAAGGATTCAGCTGATTGAGGATCAGAATCTATTTTTTAATGAAAAAAAAAAATACTATTCAAAACAACAACAAGTGAAAGTTAAGTCCTTTAGGGCTAAATCAGGAAAAAGATCATTACCTGATTTAATCATCATCATCTAAATACTGAATCAAATTACCTGATAATTTTAATTTCATGAATTTCAATTATAGTTACTGTCCAATTGCCCTAAAGTTGAGGGAACCTCAACAAATCCCTTTCTCTTAATCTTAAAGATCCTCTTAATCACCACGATAATTATACTTGATTAAGACATTTATTGTGGTAAAACTTTCGCTTCAATTGAAACAATCAAATTAACTCAAGTAATAGATTTAAATTGATAATATCAGTTGATGGTTTCCAATTAAGTTTCTGAACAGAAATTGCTCTTTATGTCAAACAAAAAGAGGAAAAAAGTTAATCAAAGAAATGATGATGTATTCCTCTCTAATTAACCATGCTAAAAAACTAATTGTTTTCATGTCCATTTCAATGAATTATTCATAATATTGTTCACAATTAACCTAATTCATGTATTTTTATTTCTTAATTGTTCTTATCCATTTACAGAGTCATAACCAAGGTGAAACATATCGTTCACAAGTAAGTTTACCTTTGATGTTTTTTTTTTCATGGTTCGATTTTCTTGCTTAATTGTTGCATCTTAAATTAAGATATTACAACAAACACTAACCTTAAAAGTTTATTTTTAAATGGCTAATAGTTAATTGTGTTGATACTTCATTAACGTTTGCAAATAGCAATTTAGATTTTATCATCCTTGTTTTGTCTTCTATTTTTTTTCTTAATATTCCTACTGATCTAAATTGTTGTTTTGTTTTGTTGTTTTTGACCATTAACAGGGAGAAGATACCAGTTCCTGTTCCAGTTCCTCATCATGTGACCAAATACGTTGCTGTTCCAGTTCCAGTTCCAGCACCAAAATCATGGTCAGATGACTCATGGAAAACCCCTGATCATCATGCAATCGCATCTTCCGAGGTTTCATACAAAATCTCAGAGAAACCTCATCATCCTAAACATTTGGAAAAAATTTACGCTGAATCAAGTCACAATCTTAAATTCTTAGAGAAGCCAACCTATTCAGAGGAACCAATTAAAATGTCTGAAAAATCTTACCATGAAAATGATTACAAATTACCCATGGAGAAACCATATCATCACCTTGAAGATGGTGATAAACTTCCTGAACGATTATACTCAGAGGAACCAGTTAAATTTGATCATCTTGAACACTACAAAGGTGCTGCTTCAAGTCTCGCTGAAGAAACCATTGAATTACCTAAGAAATTTAGATCACATAAAACTGAGGAATCATTTAAATTTCCTGACAATTTCTCACCCGATGAACTTTTAGCCAAATTACAAAGTGAATTAGGTGCAGCTAATTCTGGTGTAGGTTCACCTGAATATCTAAACAATGAACCCTCTGAACTTTCAGCTGAAAATTATCCAATGTTACCTGAAGGTGGTATGATGATCAAGAAGAAGTAACCAATTCACTAATCACTTCTACATTGGAATCAAGTATTAATCTTCCAGCCATTATAATAATAATCATCATCTCTCTCTCTCTTCTCTCACTTTGATGATCACCAATTTTTTGCTTATTTTTTTTTCTCCACCTCTCCCTCCTCACCACCGTCGTCACCATCAACCACAATTCCCCACTACTGATACATTTTAGATCAACACTCTTACCTTCGAGATAGAAAAAGTTCAATATCATCATTGGTCCCAATCTAATATCAATGACGACGATGTTGAAAACTTTAATTGATTATAAAGTTTTCTATCATAATCGATTATTATCATTACCATGAAATCAACAAAATCATCCAAAGAAGTTCATTAATGATAATCAACTTTAATTCTCGACCAATTGCCAACAACAATCAACAATTTTTTTTCGCAAATAATTTTTTTCGTCTCATGTGTGTTACCGTTGACATCTCATCATAATAATGTTTTTTTTCATGAAACTTTTTTTTACAACATTTGTAAATCAAATTAACCAACACAATCAACTAATTACAACAATTAGTTGATTACCAACGATAACTACTTAACGACTTTTTTTCGCCACAATCTAAATACACTTTTTTTTTTGTTTTACCACAATTACTTTAAATTAGTATTCAAAACTAATCAAAACTAATTGTAACTAAATTGCTGACCCTTTTGTCCACCTCAAGTCCACCTTTACTATTTTTTGTCCATCACTTTTTTTTTCATGATATTGTATGTAAATAGATCTCAAAATTTTCACTAATTGTTACAAATTAAATGTTAATCTCATTTTCTTGTTATACAAAAATCTCTCATTTTCATTACCAACAATTAAAATTAAATTGCGAGAGAAAAGTGAATTAACCTTAAAATAGATTTACATGTAATTACATTGAGATTTAACGATGATTATAAACTCGAGACAATTTAAGTGATTAACTAAATTGGGTCAACAGTTAAAAATATTTAATCTACTTAACTGTTAATCCAATTAGCGCATTTGCTAATTTAAACACGCTAGTTAATTATTGGTTAACTTAATCATCGTTAATTTTTTCATTCTTTATGATAATTACCTTTGACCCTACGCAAACATTTAAATTGTTAGATATTATTGATTGTATGTTTTTAATTTGGTTTATTATTTTCGGATTTGTAAGTTAATTGGTAATAGTAATCAATGGAAACTAAAAATAGTTATAATTGTGAAATCAGTTACGATTTGACTGATTTACTAATACAAATTAGCGGTTTTTTTGTTGCTCCTTGCGTTTTTTTTTTTGATTGTGATATTATTTACAATTTGATAATTTACTCAGTAAACACACAATTAGAGTTGATTGAGTGTTTAGTTTTGTACGAAGTGTTAAATGTGAATATATATAAGATGTATTGTCCATGAGGTGTTTACAAAAAGAAAGATTAATTATCGATGATTGTTAGAAAATGGAAAAATTTAAGAAATTAACATTTCTTTTTTTTCGGATTTTGTTTTCATTGCGTTTGCTGCGCTAATTTAACGGTTCTTTTTGTGTCAAATAATCGACATGATTATTTGAGAAACCAAATCATCAACTGATAATGGAAATTATATCAGTTGAACTCCTTGAAATTTGTCGACAAAGTGACCCAATCAATTGGTTTTTTTTCCTCTCTCTCTTTCTCTTTCTCTTATGTAAATATACAAAATAATCTTCGAGTGTGAGGAAAAAAAATATACTAAAAGGCACTTGAATCGAGTAGTAAAAAGATGGAATCATTTTCTCCAATACTGTAATAGAAAATAAAGAAAACAATTAGAAAATGAGGAAAAGTTAATTGTTCTGAAAGTGTTAATATTGTTACGAGAGGACTTACTTGAGCAAATCTGTGAATTTGTTCAACAAGAATCGCCATTACTGCGGTTACACTGACATCGATTAAACCTTGGATATAATGAACAGCTTCTTCATCGTTAAGATCTAAACGAAATTTATCTTGGACTTTTTTTACTGTTTTATCAGGTTCGAGAGCGATATCAGGTATGGTTGCGTCAATCATTAGGTTAAAAAGGTTGAGTATAAGATTAGCGTGCCGACGAAGATGAAGAAAAGCTGTATAACATAATTTCCTAAAGGTTTGATAATGATCTGAATTAACACCGCCCATGGCTTCAACCATTTCACGGGATAATTTCATTGGAGGTGGGAATGGTTTAGGATCACGGCCAAGAATATAACCAAAGTCGACATGGAAAAGGTGACCTTTCTTGGTTAAAAGTAAATTGTCCAAGTGACGATCACCAACACCTAAAAGGTAAGTAATAATACAATATCCAGCTAACAAGAAAAAGTAAATGAAAAATGTCCAAGATCGTAAATATTACAATTTAAATCGATACAAAGTAAAATTATGCAGAGACAATCAAGTTAATTACCACAAGATTTAACATAAGTATCCATGACATCGGGTTGGATACCATAGGGAGCATTTTCACAAGGAGCAGCGTCACGGAAAAATTTTTGTATATCAGCGTTTTTGATAACTTCGGCCACTGAGAAAGATTCAATATACTGGACGAAACCGTGTTTACTACTAGTGGCCAGTACTTTATACGGTGATAGTTTAAGGTCAAGATTTTCACGTCTTAATAGTTTATCCATTAGTGTGATTGTATGAAGGATAAGTTGATCTTGCCTCAGGTCATCGCCAATTTTTAAAATGGCAATGTAAGGACCAGATCGATCGGTTATAAAGGTCAATTGACTAGGCATTAGAGCACTTTTGAAAAGTGTCGCTGTTTCGGGAATTATTCCGGTTACTTTAACTTTCGGATCTAAAGGAAGTGGTAATACATCAAACGATTTAAAATTAATTTTAAATGATTCACTTTCTTGGAGAAGTGACCGGAGAACTTCAATTTTCTTGGTTCGATCTCCTTTTTCTCGGGCAACGTGTTTCATCAGGCAAACCAATTTATCGACAAAAGTTTGAATTCTAACCAAAGTATTGTATCGCTGTCTCATTTTAAGATCTCCTTTGAGAAGTCGTTCACCGAATCGTTTCAATACAATTAGATACATTCGGGTTGTTCGAGAATCTTTACAAAGACTATTCGTTGATGAGCTAACTGATTCACTTGATTGATTGTTGATATCTTCACATTCAACCACAAGGTACCAATAGAAAAAATTGGCCAAAGCATCATCGGAAACGGCTTTTTCAATTAGGAACGTTGCAAGATCCATCTGAAAGAAAGTTAATTGTTTTATATTAGACAAGCTGGAGTAAACAAATTAAACAATCGGGTAAGAAATTAAATAATGTAAGCTACCGATGGCATTTCATCAGAGGGATTAGAAGCCTCTCCATCGTAAGCAGGATTATCACATCCAAGAGTAGCAATTGAGACTTCTGAAGTTACACTCATCTTACGATTAACACTGTAATTGGAGAAAAAGGGAAGGATAAACTGGATTAATTTAATTGTTCGATTACGTAAAGATAATGTGATACTTACTATTCCTTTTCTGTTTCAAAGAATCCCGGAGTCAATGGACCTTTTTGGTCGATTAGTCTTGACTCGATATCATCGAAATCTTCATACTTTAAAGCTTGGACAAGTTGAAGGAGATAAAGGATTAAGTCCTAAAAAGGGAAGATGAAGGATTAATAATGGATTAGAAAAGAGATTTGAAAATTGTATCTTTTTTTAGAATTTTGGCTTCTTTCTTCTTCTATGGTCAAACTCTCACCTCATCGGGAGCTTGTTGTAATCTTGAGACAGCGTATTGACGAACGGTTTTATCCTGGAATGTGGGAGATAAAAGTTCTAAAGCATCTTCGATGTCCATTGGTTCCCATTTAGCAAGCATGGCGATCGCTTGTTTGGCCTCAGTTTCCGAGTCCCAGTTGACACATTTAAGAAATTTGGTTAAAGCTTTTTTCTGATTTTGCAGATAAAATCGATATTTCCAAAGTAAATCTTGCTCATCAGAGGTAAGAAGTTTGGTCGGTGGATAGGCGACAATCATAGTTAACTGATTACGAACTTGAGCATTTGGTTTGTTGTCTCGGTCAGTTAAACCCGTTCGATCGCTACGATACAATTTATGATGTTTATCTTCAACCAAATTATCTAATACCAATTCAGGATCGGGTACAATGATTAAATCAGTTTCAAAATTTAATTGGCAACTATCTTCAGCTGATGTTTCAAAGTAAACAATATTTTGAACTGTATTCTCAATCTGAACGGATGGAAATTCAATTGATAAGTACATATTAGCACCATCTTTATCCCGTTGAGTTGTGGCCTCAATATTCATAAACGATATCTGATCAAGCCAAGATACTTTGGTCATATGACCTCTATTGTAACGCTTTTTAAGCTAAAAAAAAATTGTAAACAGAAAAATAGATTAGCAATTAGCAATTTGAAAATTGGAAAATTTAATCCATGTAGACAAATGAAGAAATCATTTTCCTCAGAATTACCAACCTTATTTAACATTGCACTTGCACTGTTCCTTTCAAATTTACCTGGTGTACCATTTGATTTGGTAGCTTCGATTCCAGGCCATACTTTGAGATCATAGATACCTTGTCGAAAGGTTGAATGTTTACCAAAGATTGAGAAAGCAGTTCCTCCGACGACTTTAGATCTACCAGGTCCATAAGAGTCCCAAATAGTAATACCGAGAATTGCATCGTTTGGAAGGTCACTTATTTTCAATGGAAAATTTAACCATTCATTCCAACTGTAGATTCAAAAAGAGAAGGCAAAAGAAAAGAGAGAAACGAGTTAGAAAAAAAGATTTAGCCAGAGGGAAGAGAAAAAGAAACTGAGCAAAAAGAATCATATGGAAACCACCACCATGGAAGAAGAAGAAAAAAATCAATGAAATAAATTTAAATTTCTCCACAAATGGAGAGATAAATCAATAGAAGAATAATAATAATAATTCCAGTTGATTATCTCTCTATATCCATACAACTCAAATGTAAACATTTTCCATTTTCTTGCAATCCAATTCACTTTACACAAAGGGAATCCATTTTGTTTCTTGCCAACCAAATTTAAAACTCACTTGTAATGGTCAACAAAATTTTTGTAAGAGCTTTGTTTAGGTGGACATAATTGTTTTCCATGGCTGTAGATATGACAAGAAATTAAGAGATCAGCTTTTTTTGTGCAAGAGTAAAGACCAGAGTAACGTAGCTTTGGATCAATCATTAAAGCCTTATAATCTTGTTTACCAACATCGCCTTCCAAAGTACCACTAAAAAAGAAACAGAAAAAAGAGAAACAAAGGAAATTGATTAACTTGTAATAGAATAGAATTTAAATTTCAACCCTAATGTAATTAAGTAAATTAGCTTCTTTACTGGGTAAAGGTAAATAAGAGAAAAGAATAAGCAAAAATAGAAAAACATAAACAGAGGAAAAAAAAGATGAAGAGATGAAAAGATTTCAACAGAAATTGTTACAATTATACTTACATTTTGATCTTGAAATTTACATCATTTAGATCACAAGAATAAACGTAATTAAATTTACCATGATTAGAATTTTTTTGATTCATATTTTTGATACAATTAAAAGAATTAAATATTAACTGGATGAGAAAGAGGGAGAATGTTATTGTTTTGGTAAGAGAGAGACATTAAAGTGAACAAGAGAAAGAAAATAGAAAGAGAAAAAGAGAGAGAAGAAAATCAACTGACACAAGTCACTTTCTTTTCTCTTTCTTTTTTCTCTCTCTCTTTTTGTCTTCTTCTTCTTCTTCTGTTGTTGTGATTATCAATCAGCTGAGAATATTTTTAGAAAACTAATTTAATCAATTTACCTTTTTTTCACCTTCTTGTTTTGAACATTTTGCTCTCTAGGGTTTGGGTCACTTTTCGTTCTTTGCTTTGGTCAATCGAAACTTTTTTTTTCGATTTCAAGTTTGATTTTTTTTTTCTTTTCTATTTAATGTCCACTGGTTGTGTCTTCTTGTCACTTGACCAATTACGAGCTTTAGAACAGGTCAAAAGTTTTAGAAAATCAAATTTTCGCTCTTGTCAGTTAATCTTTTACTTCCTTTCAATGGATTTACTTCATTCATGTTTCTCCTCTTTTTTTTCATTCCAATTGCTGATTTTTTTTCTATTCATTGGTTATCCTTTTGATTAGAAATATATGATTAATTGATTGTCGATAATTATTGATTGATTTGAGGTGTTAATGTTTTCTCTTTACTTTTTTTCTTCTCAGTAAAATGTATTAATAGTTGTTAGATTTACAGATATTTTCTTTATACAAGTTCATCTAATTGTAAACATTTAGATGTAAACAAATAATTAATCGAAACTATTAACAGTTTACCAAATTAGATTTTCGATTTTATTATTTATAAAGTTCTAATTTTGAGATTCCAATGATAATGACGATTGAAAACTTCGATATTATTTCCAAGCTCATGGAAGTTACCAAAAGCTTGTTGATTTCGTAAATTGTGGATCAAAATTTCGAACAATTTGTAATATTTTTCTCCGAAAATACAATTAAAATGAAAAGACTAATTTCTCACTTTAAATTGTTTCTTTTAATTGTCACAATTCAAATGAGTCAAGTTCCATTCGATTTGTGAGTCGATTGTTTTTCTGTAAAAAAAAACAATCTTCTCAAGTTCTTGATTAACTCTATGCACAATATGATTGTTATTTGATTATTCTACTCGAAACTTGACAATAGAAAACTTGAAATGTTAATTAATGGAAAAGAAAAAGAAAAATTAATTCCAACAATTAATTCTCGATAAAGAGCTGCCATCTAGAGGTCGAAAAAGAAAATGATAATCATGGTAACCATGGAAACCGAAAAAAAGAAAGAGAAAAATTCTCAAAAGAGAAAATTTTTCTTCTTTCTTTTTTTTCTCTTCACTGCAAACCTTTTTTCCTGTTTGATTTTTTTCTGTTTCTTTTTTTTCTGTTTTTTAACCTTAATTGTTTATATATTTATCCTATTTTCTTTCAACTATGGATCATCTATCGTTAATTACTTTCGATTAATAAAAAGGGGAAAAGTGTGTGTACCAAATTAAATTAAATGTCTTTGTTTGGTAACGTCTCAGTAAACCTTCAATCATCATCTACTTTACTATTACCAACATTTACACCAACAACACTATCATCATCTTTATTTTTTCCATCTTATTCTTATATTCATCATCATCTTTATAATCATTTGAAAATAACAACAACAACATCAACAGCAAAACCAATAGTAACATCATGGATCCCTATCAATGTAATTTAGGTTCACAATCAAATAGGAGAAAGACTATTGAAACTGAAATATATTATTTAATAAGTAAATTTTTGTCCCTTGGACCTTGTACTCGTGCTGCCCAAGCAATCAGAGAGGAGATTGAAGAGAATCAATTATTACCTTTAGCCTATTCTTGGACTGGTGAACAGAAAAGGTTAACTTTAAGCCAATTTGAAAAAAATTTCCCACATATTCGTAATGATCATCTAATACAAATATGCTCTCGTATTGGACCCATTCTTGATTCAAATATTCCACCCTCAGTACCTGGTATCAATAGCTTGTTAGGCGCTGGTACAACATCTTTACTTCGTACATCATCAGGTAGATAGAACAACAAAAAAAAACTAATAACAATATTGTCTTTCATCATATTTTTCATTATTTGCATTTTCATTTTCATTTCAAATTTCTACTGTTGCTTAACAGGTCAAGTGTTTCTTCATTATCAATGTGTATACATTGTTTACATTTTCTTTGATACTTTAGGAAATATTTATGCTTGGCATTTGTTTTTATATTAATATTGGTGTTTAAATTAATTTATTTTACTTTTCTTTTTCTATTTTTTCAGTCATCAAATCTTCTAATTCAAGTCATGCATTGTACAGAAGACAACATGAAGCACCTCTTTTACCATCTTCAAATAAGGCTACAAGCAATCCAGGCAATATTGGTAAATCTTATTCTCTTCTTTTCTTTTTATAACAATCAAATGTTCCTTTTCTTACCTCTCTTTTTCTAATCTCTGTTTATTTGCTTTTTTTGTATTTCTTTTTGACACAGTTAACATTTTATTCTCTCGAGAAAGCTCTGGGCCTTTATCTATTAACCAAACTTTATCAACATCTATGTATAATAAACAACAAATGCACAAACGGTATCTTGGCCATTTATCATCGGTTTACTGTGTTTCATTTGATAGAAGTGGAAAATATATTTTTACGGTGAGTTTGTTTGTTTTTTTTAAACATGCATTTGATTTTTTACATTCATTAACCCGATCCAATCTTTTTACAACCAATTACATACTCTCATCTATATACCATCTAAACTATATTGGTTCTTACCGCTCAAAAGTGTTTCATTTCTTTATAATCATTTACTATAGTACACATTGTACTTATGAACTCTTTTTACCTTTCATGAAAACATTTCAACTTACCTTTACTTTCTCATTTAATTACAGGGAGCTGATGACCATTTAGTAAAGATCTGGAGTGCATTGAGTGGACGATTACTTGCAACTCTTCGAGGTCATTCTTCAGAAATTACTGACCTAGCAGTTAATTATGAAAACACTTTACTTGCCTCTGGAAGCTGTGATAAGATAATACGAGTTTGGTCTCTACGAACAACTGAACCTATCACAATTTTAATTGGACACACAGCAACCATTACCTCTCTTAAATTCTGTCCTTACTCAGATACTGATAACCGTTTTCTAATTTCTACCTCTAACGATGGAAGTGTAAATATTTGGCGCTGGAATGCTTCAACAATTTTATTTGATGCCAAGCCTATCAAATTCATCGAGAAGAGACACAAAGCGAATGCTCAGATTTTATGTTCATCATTTAGTCCAGGAGGATCATTTTTAGCTGTTGGAAGTACCGATCATTTTGTCCGTGTTTATCATCTTTCTCCGCCGACTGGTCCGGTGAAAATATTAGAAATAGATGTTAATGCTGATCAAGTGGATAGTATTCAATTTAGTAATTTTGGTTTAAGGTTTATCAGTGGAAGTAAAGATGGAACCGCTCATATTTGGTGGTTTGAAAGGCAAACCTGGCATCGTCATTTACTCAACATGAGTGAAGTTATACCACCAGCCCAGCCAAGCCCAGAAAGTGATGGTAAAGCAAATAAAATTAAAGTGAACATGGTTTGTTGGACTTGTGATGATGTTTATGTGATAACTGCAGTTAATGATCGTTCGATCAAAGTATGGGAAGCCAATACAGGAAAATTAAAACATGTCCTCTGTAAACATGAGGATGAAGTTTTTGTGCTTGAAGCCAATCCTGTTGATGGAAGAGTTTTTCTTAGTGGTGGTCACGATGGTAAAATAATCATCTGGGACGTAAACTTGGGTATATCAATTGCTGTTTTTTGTAATCAAATTGAAGGTCAAGGTGCGGGTGCAATTTTCGATTGCAAATTTTCACCTGATGGCCAACTCATCGCCTCAACAGATTCTCATGGACATCTTGCAATTCATGGTTACGGTACCAAAGATCGATATGAAAGAGTGCCAGACGACGTTTTCTTTCATACAGATTATCGTCCATTAATACGTGATGCTAATCACTACGTGATAGATGAACAGACTCAATGTGCCCCTCATTTAATGCCACCTCCATTCCTTGTGGATATTGATGGCAATCCATATCCACCCAATCTTCAGCGTTTAGTACCAGGTCGTGAAAACTGTAAAGATGATCAACTAGTTCCTTACATTGCTATACACAATGAGAGAGGTGTTGCTGAAGTATTACAACCTGTTGTGGGTGGTCAAGAAATACCACCACAAGCTCTTAACCGCCAACTTCATTATCTATATAATCCTCAAGATCAACAACAACAACAACAACCACCACACTATGAACGAATTATTCGACCTCAACCTACACCGCCACCACCTCCACTACCTCAACAACCTCCTCCTAGACCTCCGTTAATACCTTCTGCGTCCTCGCACCAGGCTCGACCTCCACCAGTACCTTCACCGCCATCTCATCAATCCCGACCTACAATTGATGATATGATTGAAAGGTTAGCTCAAGAGCAAGCAAGGGAAAGAGTTAATGTTGAACATGGTTACGCTGCTCCATCGTCAGTAAGCGGAGATGAACAAGGAGCACAAAGAGCTCGTAGTCTTTCCCAATCTCTACACCAAGGGCCTTCAGTTTCACGTAATGGACCTCGATTGAATCAAGAAGGACAAGGCGTTCGTCAACCTGGAGCAAGTTGGCAGTCTAGAGATAAAATGTCAACAACACCTTTGGGAGGTAGAGTTGTTGTCGAAGAAATAAGACAAGGTCTTCTTGCACGAATGATGCAAAATTTTAAAATTGCAAGCGCATCTGAGAATGAAATTTATCAAAGAGAAAGTACTAAAAGCAAAAAACAAGACTTACCAAAACCAGAACCTCCTAAACCTAAAGAAGTGGTTAAACCAAAACAAAAGAAAAGAGTCGTTCGACGTAATCAAGATACTAACGCCAGATCTAATGCGGGTAACGCTGCATCTAGTGCCTTGAACCGAGGTGGCTCTTCAGTTTCCAATGATCTCGAAAATGTTGAGGATGTTGATTTAGTTTCACTGGACTCGAATGATGACTCGAATTATACTGATAGTGATATTGCCTCTTGGAATGGTAGCTCTACGGGAGAAAGTGAGGACGATGATGACGATGATGATGATGATGATGACGATGACGATGAAGAGGACGATGACGATGGTTCCGATGACGAGGAGCAAAGTCCTGAAATACTTACTCGTTCAGCAAGAGCTCGTTCTCGGCGAAGGAAACGTAATCCAGAATCATGGAAACAAGCCTGTTTAAATCTAATGGAAGATATGTGGGACAAGGATGACTCTGAACCATTCCGAACTCCTATTGATGAAATTCAGTACCCAGACTATCGTCAATTTGTAGATAGACCAATTGATTTGACCACCATAAGAGAAGAACTTAATAGCGGAAATTACCGGACTCTTCAAGATTTCACAAAAGACATGGAGCAAATTTTTATAAACTCAAGAAATTACAACACAGATAGAAAATCTCAGATCTATTGTATGACATTCCGACTGCGGCAATGGTTCCGTGAGAGAATGAAACAGATTGGTGGTAGAAAGAGCCGTCATCTTCATAGGAGAACGAAGAAAAAGAAGAATGATTCAGGGTATACACTTAGAAAAAAGAGTCAACGAAAAGAGAATCTCAGGTACGAAGATTTTGTTGTCACCACCACACGGAAAAAGAAAACAAAGTTAAAAAGAAAGAATGGTGAACGTAAAAAGAAGCAAACATCTAGAGAAACAACTGCCTCATCCTGTTCATCAAGGTCATCACCTTCAACATCCTTCGACCCTTCCCAACCATCCACATCAGGTCTTTCCTCAAGAGTTACTAGTCAAAGTGAGGGGAAAAAAACCAAACGACCAAGAAGGAGGGTAATTCGTAGTCTTTCCGATGACGAAGAAGAAAATGAAAGAGATGCTCCGAGCAGCTCCGCATCTGGTGTAAATGGAATATCTAATGGAGTCAAAAACTCTGAAAAATTTTTAAAATCTCTTGTACAGTCGGACGACGAGGAGACAGATATCGAAGATACCACGGTCCGAGCAAATGGATTTAATCATCATTCTGGTAGTGATACCGAGATTGAGGGTGACAAGAATGATACTGATGCAACTGAAATCGCTGGTGATGATGAGACACAAGATGGTATTTGTGAGGGTGATCTCCAAGGTTCAAATAAACCTTCACTGCCACGAAAAAGACGCAAAGTGAGAAAAGTTAACTCTGGTTCTAGAAAACGTCTGAAAACCACTGTTAAGGGTAACGGGGCAATAGTTAATGGAGGAAATAAGGTTTTATTGAAAAATAATCATATTTCACCGGACTTGAATGTTTCTCTTGCCCTAGTTAAAACGGAAACACCAATAGAAAATGAATCAAGTGAACAACAGATTAAGAAAGAACCAGAGCCGAATGCTAAAGAGGAAGAAAATGATATCTGTTTTGATTGTAATCAAGGTGCCCCACCAGGCTCATTCGAAGCTAATTTCCTTTGGATTGGTTGTGATGGCTGCGAAAATTGGTTTCATCAAGATTGTGTGATTATTCCGGAAGGTTTTAATTTTGATGCCGATCTTTTTTACTGTCCTACATGTGAAAAAGATGGACTATCAACTAAACCTAAAGGACAGAGATCAGAAAGAAATAAACGTAAACCAACAAACCGGTAACAATTGTACTATCCGAAAAAGATATTTTTTGTGTATTTGGAGCCAAACAAATTTAATTTGAAGAAACAAAATCATCATTTAACTAATACAAATCAAATACAAACAAAATTGCCGAATCCACCAATCGCCATCATCTTCTTTAACAACGACCACCGCATCATCAACATCAACTTTTTTTTTCTTTCATGTTATCTCAAATTCTCACAATCAATTTAACAAACCAACAAAAATTCACCATAAATCATCACAACACCATCATCATCACCACCACCATCTTTTCCCCTTTCCTCTAAATTTTTTTCTCCTCAATTTCATTGTAAAATTCAATTCTCATCATCAAATCGTTTTCATTTGCGCTTGAAGAAAAACAAAAACAAACGAAAGCAAAAAGGAAACCAACTAGAGTTGCACCCATTGTTTCAAAGCTTAAATTTCCAATGGTTTCTTATTTATTAAATAATCGTTGAAAAGAGAGACTATTAGATAACAAAGTGACAAAAATATAACGAGAAATGGATTCAATTTGCTTGGAAAAGAACGAAAAAAACGAGACAATTTTTTTTGACTTCTTCATCTCTTCTTTTTGTTTCTCTCTCTCTCTCTCAATTTTTTTCTTCCTTTCCCTTTCTCTTGTAATTTGTCTAAACAATCACATTCTCTCCTCTTTAACTATCAACTTCCAAACAAAAATTAATGTAAAATAAGTTTGAGAATCATTTTTTATTAACTTCTCTAGTACATACATTACACCACCAACAAAAAACTACAAATACATAGTTTCACTCATTTACTTTTCCTTTTCTGCTCGTACAATATTTTTTTCTTTTTCGACTAAAACCAAAAAACTGGCCAATAAAGTTGCTTAAGATTTTGCTATGAAAAAAAAGCTCGAAAATAAAATCAATCGAAAAGTGAAAATTTCTTTTCATTTGACAGCCATGATTTGTTTTTATTCCGAACAAAAAGAAAAGAAAACAAGAGAGAAAAAACATTGCAACTGTTTTTCCCTCTCATATTTTTAACATTCAGCTTCATGTTTCATGTAATTCCAACATGGAGATAATATAATAAAAAGATCAACACAATATACTGAGAAAGAGAGAGAGAGAGACACACAGAAGAGAATAGAATATTTTTGATTTTGTAGAAAAGAAGATTTAAAAAGCCAAACTAATTTCACTTATATAATTTAGATGTTTTAGTTTTTCCTTGATTTCTTTTTCTTTCCAGTGGTTGTTGATTGGTCGATATTCTGTTGTTGGTTAGTATTTCCCTTATTTACTCGAGATTTTAATTTAGGAATCATTTCACATAAATAAGTCAACACATCATCTCGATTCTTGAAACGTGGATCTCCTCCTCCTCCTGATGCACCAGGTAAAGTATATCTTACTCTTCCTCTAAATTGAGCTAATTCTTTATCCATTTCTCGAGGGTAAACCTTATTAGGCTCTTCTTTAACCTGAATACCCTTAATTGTCTCCAAAACATCCTTAATTTCTTGCCAACGAGGATCAGAAACACCTTTATCTTTAGGAACCACTCTACCTCTTTGTCGTGTCTTATTACAATTTATGTATGCAGGGTAAATGGTTAACCAATTTTTCTCCACCAATTGTTCAGACTAAAACACAGAAAACAGAATCAATTAGACCGACTGATTAGACAAGAAAATCGATAATTCATCAAATTAACCTGAGAAAATGAGACTTACCATAATTAAATTAAAAGAGAAAAACAATCAACAAGAAGGAAATTTATTTATTTTTTTCTCCCAATCGGTCAATTTTTGTTGTACCAAAATAAAAAGAATTCGAAAGTAGTGACATCTATTGTTAGGAAAAGAAACTAATATAATAGAATTTTTTTTTGTTCGATTTGTCAACTTTTTCTCATTTTAATTGTTGACTTAATTTCTAATTGATTGATTAGATTTTCTATTGATTAAGTTTTTGATTTATACTAAATTTAATTATTTCTGCTTTTGGTGAAAAGAGTTTAATCTGCTGAAATTAATCCGATGAAATTAGTGTTTGAAAATTTCGCTTTTGTTTCAACTTTTATTGAAAGTTAATAAGTGTGATGATTGTTGTTGTTAACTAACAATTTATAATCGGTTGTCTGATTAACCTTGGAAATTGAGTTTTGATTAATGTGTTTAACTGGATACTTTTCTTGTGTGGTTTGACCTTTGCCCTTCATTTGATAGCCTTTTAATTGTTCAAGATGACATATAATTTTATCTTCTATTCCTTAACATATTGATGGTACCGAGTCTTTGAAGAGTGAACATTAAAATTAC
This sequence comes from Panonychus citri, assembly GCF_014898815.1. Classification (NCBI taxonomy): domain Eukaryota; kingdom Metazoa; phylum Arthropoda; class Arachnida; order Trombidiformes; family Tetranychidae; genus Panonychus; species Panonychus citri. Next base: position 889,345 of record NW_026515543.1, on the reverse strand, counting down.
CTCTATTACATGTGCTCTTTTTCATCATGTTAATTTAACTATGTGAACAATTAAAATTAATATTGTTATTAATTCATCAATTTAATTATTCTTAAATTTGTGACTGTGAACTGATTCAGTTAAGATGAAATTAAATTTATTGAAATGGTCATTGGGTTTTCTGAATCTCTTCAAGGATGGTCAAGGGTAAGACTTTAAAATACCACGTTTTTTAAAAATAAACAGGTACTTGACAATCAATATTAATACTATTATTATTAATAACTAATCTAATTAACTCTTAATTAAGTTTTTAATAAACAAACTAGCTCTAACGAGTGACCTTAAAAAAAGACTGAGGGAGCTAAAAGTTCCCGTAGACAAAAGACTGATTCCCTCACAGGGAAAAGAATAAAAAAATTGAAACAAAGAAAAAATTGAAATTTATCAACAATACTGATCAATTAGTACTCAGTTAATCTATTACTTCCGTTTTTGTTTAAATATTTTCTCTCTTTTACCTTTTACTATTAATAACTATGATCTTGTAATAATGATGAGTGAATCAAATTGGAACCCACCATTATATTGAATTGAAAGCTAAAAAAGGAATCGATTTGAATTTTACCATGGATAAGGAATCAAAAACAAATTGGACTAATCACTTGGACTAAGGACTAATTATTAATAATATTTAATATATTGTATATATAAAAATGAATAATAATTATAAATGTAACCTCAACTTATAACTGTAAAATGGTAGGGAGGTAATCATTGAAGGTTACCTAGAGGTTTTATAACCTCTCGATCTGTATCCTCATTTTTCAGTTCAAATAAATACCAGCTACTAATTTTGATTTGGTTGATTATCAACTTGATCCATTTTGATGGCAATTTACGGTTTGATTGGTTGTTAAGTTATGGTCAATTGATGTGTAAACATCTTGAAGATTGCAGTTAAATCACATTTAAAGGTTCGTCTGTTATCCTTTTCTGTGTTTTAGTTTAATTGTTATTGTTGAAATTCATTGGGTTTTTTTTAATTTATTGCTTAGTAGTTTTATTTTCATGTTTATGGTAAAATCAATTACAATCTCATCCATATTCACAATGGTGTTAATATCTTATACATCAATAATGTTTTCCCTGGTCAAAGAAAAAGGTGAGATGTGATGTTGCTTAACATTTAAACAAAATATTACATTTACAATTTATGTTTGGCTTTTTCGAAAAATTTTACAATTTGATTGTTTTCTTTTCTTCTTGGCACAATAGGTTGATTAGTATTTCACCACAAGCGGCATTGACATCACCGTCAATATGGTATCGTGTCCATGGTTGACCCGACTGATTAATCTCTTGAATTTCAACTGCCTGAGATATACAAGCAACACAGAGAGAAAGAAAGTAATCATCAATTAGTCATTGGATTGACAACAAATTCTAATACATTTATGATGGACTTTCTTAATCTTACCTGATGAAAATGACATAAACATTTACCAGGATAGAAATCTTTATAACGTGAGATGGTCATATTAAAGGTATCAACAACATCAATATTGTGACTTTCAGCCAATTGGATTAGCCGTTGATTGTGAATTGCAAGTTTCTGTTGATCTTCCTGTAAAAATAAACAGAGAAAAAGAAAGACCAATTGGAAAGAAGAAGAGACAAGAAAAGAGGAACCAAATTAATCGGGTTAATTAATTCAAATACATGATTTTATCAAAAAGATAACATCCAAGTACAGGATAGAAGTTGATGAAAATTTCTGTTTTATTTCAATTAACTATCATCAACCATGTTTTCATCCAGTCAAGAGCAATAACCAATGAATCAATGCTAACGAACAAAATAACGGAATCAGGAAAAGAATCAAGCTTCTAGTAACAATGAATATCATCAAGAATCTTCATGGGGATATATTTATTTTTTTATCTCTTTTTCACATTAACATTTTCTCTTCCCATTCCCTGCCTTTTACTCATATCATTAGTATTGAAACTCTTTATATTATACATTCATTATTGAATAATCATGTTCATCTGAAGTTGACAGAATTCACTATTACCTACTCACCTCTCCATGTTTTATTGGATTTGACAATCACTTACTAATAACCTATTACTCTAAATACTCTACTGTCCATCTAAATGTTAATTAATAGCATACCAATGATAATTAGAGTTTAATCATTACCTTTTCCTAGAGCTCAAACTAATCAACAAGTAATTTAACTAACCCTTTTATCAAATGCTTCCAGGTAAATGTGAAGAAAAAAATAATAATAATGAGACAATAATTATTCAAATGAGAAACGAAAACAATGATTTCCACCCTGGAAATCATTCTTGTTTTTTTTGCCATTGAATTATTCTTATTACCTATTCTTTATTCAGTCAATTCATGTAATAATAATAACTGAGTTTCAAGTCTTATATTAATAAGATATTCATGAAGATGGTAATGATTTCTCTTGATGATATTGATGCAAAAAAGAGTCAAATTTATCAATGATCAAAATTGATATAAGTTAATTCATTCATCGTTATTACAACCAATTCAAGGTGTAATCTTTATCATCATCATGAATTAGAATGATAACAATATGTACTTATCATCATCCATCAACTGTTAACTTTATTTCTCTCATCATTATTATTATTTTTGTTGAATTTACTGTTGAACCCAATTGAAAGTATCGATGATTTTTATTCATTTTCCTCTCTTTTATTCAATAGGTGCCTCTTTTTGACCAATACTCTTGTAATGGTCACTACTTATACACAGGAAACACTGAGATCAAATTAATAATTGGGTAAACATCCAAGTTAATGGTCAATCTTGGTATAAAAACAAAAGTAAACAATCGGTAAGCTATCGTATTGAAAACAATGCTAATCAAAATTGATTATTTTCCTCATAATAATACATAAAAATATATTTAAACATGAAAAACATTATCAATTGAAATGATTAATTCTAATTAAATTTTGCTTCTTAAATTTTCCCTTTTGTTTTAGCTAAGCTTTTGTTTTGCCTCAAATGATTAAAGTAATTAACCTTTAAAAGCGATTAGAACACACACATTTGGATGGATTCTCATCATCAATGGCTATCCAATCTAATTTCATGTGATGATTACATTTAATATTCATTATCACTGGTCACTCTGGTAAAAAGTTTTAATCTAACAAATTGTGATCCAAATGACCTTTAAACGGTAAGTTATCCAAATATATCAGTTATATATACCTGTAGTCAAGTTAATACTACAAAAAGTAATGGTTAAGACTACAATTTACTGTTAGTTGATCAAAAGCAAAAGTTTTACCTTGATAAATGGTTAAAAGCACGCAAAGGTTCATTAAATTAAAGGTAACCTCGATAGCTTTTGTTGTATTAGTTTCCTACCTGTCTACCTTTAGATTATTAGATTACTTATGCATAAATAATGTATTATTAAGCGAATTACTAGTTACTCGGAGAGAGAGAGAGGGAGAGAAAATTACAAACAATATGATGAGCCTGATATTAACTATTTAGATAATATCCAAATCATATTATTTTCCAATATGTTCTTACTCTTGTGTGCATGGAAAATTTTTCCTAAAGTTCAATTCAACTCCATGAGAGATAAAAAATTTTTTTCTACACTTTAGTCTAACAATCAAGTACCTTACGATTAATATTGTATGATGACAATAATATTTAATTGTGTAAATTCAGATTATTCATTGTAATTTTATCTTGGTATCAGTTTACAGTTTCGATTCCAATGATTCACAAGAACCTAATCTTTAAATGCTCTCTGTTGATTGTCTGATTTCCATGATTAATGAGGATTTTCAAGTTGCTCTCTTTTCACATCCAATAGATTTTGACTTTATAAATGAAACCTTGTTCTTGCATTTTCCAAATCAACATTTTCATTTCCATAGATACGAAATGTGAAAGCATCATGATTCAATTGAATTTTGGTAGTGTTAGTGGTGAGAGAAATGTTGATCTTACTAATGCAATGATTTTGAGTTAACTTTTCATTTTAAATGTAAATTGAATGAAAAGAATTGAAATTGATCTAATTCATCAATCCTCTATTTTCAATTTAACTCTCATATGCTATTGTAATGTATTTTTGTTTTCCACCCAAAGTTTAACACAATAACTGTAAAATCATCTATTTATTTTTTAATTCTTGCCTGGATTTAAAAATTACCTTTATAAACTGATTAATCTAATCATCTAGGTTTACAAATCAATTATCCAAAACCATAGTATCCCTATTACCTTTAGGATAAGTGATAATTGATGAAGGATAATGTTACTTTCTTATGATAAGTTATCATCATCCTTTTTTATTGATACATCTTATAACCTCCTTTGATTGTTAACAATGAGATTATCATGTTACCTTTGATTTATTTTTGCTCAATTTCATCTGAATCTATTTGGATAAATTATTCATAATTATCTTTGCCCATTGAGCACTAATAATTTCATTACAATGAGACTAAATTGTCATTATTTCTCATTGTTAACAATTATAATGAAACTTTGTATTCCCTATTAGTCAAACAGCTAACATGTTGATTAACAGCTATAAAATTGATGATTAAATTTTTGATTACTTGAAGTTAATGATTTTTAGATGATCTCGTAATTAGATTTTCTAATCAGCCAAATTGTTGATACAATTTCACTTTTCCTATCTAAAACTGTGATCTAAATTGTTCAACACATTTAACTGATCAACTTGTCAAGCTGATCAATCAAATGATTTGAAGAAGAAAAAAAAAACTGTTTCAATTGTGATAAATTTTTTTCTCATCATCAATTTACCCTCAGGGTAAACACATTATACACACTGATAAATACACGATAAAATCTGATATATATTTTACATGAGATTATCGTTTAGAATTTGATTTTATCATTTTATATTTACAGTTAATAGTCATGGAAATATATTATTATTAATAATTTTGACAGTGAGATATTCAATTGAACAGGAAATGTTAATGTACATTTTAAATTAACATTTAAATGATTGTAATCAGTGATGAAGATATTTGAAAATTGATTCTGATCATGTTAACGATAATATTGACAAAAAAAACTAATAACATGATGATGTTAATATTATCATTTACATAGAGATACCTGAAGTGATCGTGAATATCAATACATGCAGGAAAAACATTGAGGGTTATCCCTTTCCGTTTAATATTTCCCCCCGGAAGTTAATTCGGAAGTTAATATACAGTATCAAGAATCATCATGAATCAATATGATGTGAAAAAGTTTTCTAATCAAAAACAAGCTGATTCGTTTGGAATTTTATGTTTTCAGAAAAGCTTTTCCTTTCTTTTCTCTACCTGTTCCCAAAAATCTTGAATACATGATGTTTTCTTCACTTACCAATGATAGTGAATGAATTCCCTCAACCTTTTGATGAAAACCAGCACCAAGAGTTTTCATGATAACCTTTATGCCATTTAGATTGAAACTGTGGAAATGAAAACAATAAAATAAAGCAATGATTTCAATGTTAGAGAGACAGAGATGAAAAGAAAGAGAGAGAGAGAGAGAAAGTGAGAGCAAGTTAATGAGATAAACAAACAAACGTGTTTGCAAACAAGTAGACAGATGAAAATGTGAGATGGAACAAGAGATAAAACTCTGAATGAATTTCAAGTTGAAACTTTGTTGTTATTTTTTCTTCCTCTTCTCCTTCTGTTTCCATGAAAAATTCTGTTCACTTTTACTTTCCTTCATCTATCATCATTCTCTTGCTCCTTGTGGTAAACCAAATGCAATGTAAATAGTGAACAAGATAATGATGATCAGTAAAATAGAAGATGAAAACAAATACAAGTTAAATATTTCAGTTCTTTTTTTCCTCTACTGTCTGATTGTTCATTTTCAGTTCTATCATGTAAACCTTTCTTCCCTACTCATGAGACTTTCAACTTCTGTACTTACACCATTACCATTTGATTATTATTAATATTGATTATATTGTTGATAACTTTTCTCTTTTTTCTCTCTCTCTTATTGTCACATTTAGAGTGAGAAAATGTTACTTTTATGTCAATGAGTGAGACTTTGTGTGTAAATTAAATGCAAAGTTGATGTAAGAAGAAGCAAAGTTTCCCTAAATTTAAGAGATTGGAACTTGAATCAAATGTACTGAACTTTTTCCATACTCAATATATTACAATTTACTCTTGATTCCTAACGTCGTTTTCAATTGATTGTTGGATAACACCAACATCTTGAATGATTAATACAAGTCTCTCTTTTACTGTGTATAATGATGGCAAAAGAAGATGAGAGAAAGAGGTAAAAGAGATTTTCATTCAGTTCTATCAGATTAGTTAGAACTTTCTTCTTTCATTTTCCCTTTTTTCATCATCATCATCCTCATCATGTAATAAAAGTAATAACAGATAGAAAGGAGATACAGAAAAATACTGAACACTATTTATCTTTGTAACACCTAACCATTCATAGGAACGGAAATGGGCTTGAGAGATGAGGAAGATGATCAAGGATAAAGTAGTGAAAGATGATGATCAGAAAGAGAAGATGATTTGGAAGAAGAAGAGTAAAAGTTTCAAGATAAGCTTAAAACTCTGATCGTAGAGGTTAATTTTCACCAAGTAAAAGTACATTAACAGTGAAGATAATGATAATAGATTATATTAATTTGATTGGTATTTGATTAATGGTATTTATAATCATAATGATCCAAAGTACCGTTACCTTTGTGATTATTTCATTTGATTCTCTTACCTTGAAAGGCTTTGAAGTAGCAAATTAATATGTTGTGATGCTAACCATTGAACTCCTCCAAATATTAATACAGTTTCACTTGAATTTGATAATGGACCAGCTCTATTAACGATCAATGATAATTGAAACAATTAGTTTGAAATTAATATCAACTGAATGATTAACACCAATCATTGAACCCATCGAGCATTAATTATATTTGTCAATATTTTCACTTTTTGACTGTTGCTAACTTTTGATATTTATTGGATTGATTTTACTTATATTATTAATAACTTTTCTGTTTGTTAATTAATATAAAATAATTCTTACCTTTTAATAAGCTCATTAATTGTTTTATCAAAGGTTAACCTCTGAAATGATGGAAGCCAAAATTTTGGATAATAATTGAAGCCAATTAAAGTGGAACCCGAATTCAGCTGATTGTAGATGCGAAGCTCATGAGTTTTATCACCATCAACCAAAGATCCATTGAGCTTTTCCATGACATAGTGCATAAGACCACGATTAGTTGAATCGCCAATGAACAAAATCTTGAGAGTAAAAAGCGAATGAATTTCAAATTTTTCTATTTTTTTGTTCGCCGTCTTATTATCATGTTTTTTTTCTTTACATCATGTTACCTTTATATCTAAAACATGAACTTTTATTCAATTTGAAATGTTTGCTATTTTCTTGTATCATGTTGACATTTGAAAGGATTAACTCAGTATAAAGAATCATAAAGATGATTTCGATTAACATGAAAATGATCTTTGTGCGATTACTATTTTGAATGTTACCACTCCTTCTTAAGATAAATACACATGATTCTCATCTTCGTGTGTCTATCTAACATGAAATGTTCATAAATCAGTATTTGTTGATGTGAGAATGAAATGAAAAGGAAAAAAAGAAATCGAGAGAAAGAAGGAAAAAAAAGTTCTGAATAACAGTAACACGGTTTGAATATTAATGTTCAGTTTTGGAATTAGTCTGAATACTTTGAATGTTGAGATGATATTTACATGAAAGTGTGTATGCTTATAATAGATGATATTGTAAATAGGATTTGAAAGTTTCTACTTGTATTGAGTTAAACATGATGATAATCATGGGTTAGGACTATTTCTTTGAATCAGAATGATGATTTTAACCTTTGATAACTTACCTTTCGACCTGCTAGACACTTCGATAACTGAATTGAACTGATTTGACGATATTGACATGTGTCGGGCTCCCAGATTGATGAACTCCAGATACATGAATTTTTAGATTTACATGATAAACAAGGAACTGACCATTTACCAGGTTCACTTCCGGATGAACAGAATGGCAATAATTTTCTACTCTCTAAATGATTTGACCAACTTTTTGATGATTTACTGATAGTTGAATCTTTCATCAGGTTACAGTTTTCCCGAGGATAAACAAGTAAATCACAATCCTAATCAATATGAAAAATAATCAACATAATGGTAAAGTAAACGATTTAAATTGAAACCCAATCACATTATTATTATTATACAAGTTAATCATTTTATTAATCAATATAATAGATTCTTACCTGTTTAAGATAACAAACTGTATATGATTTATTAGTTTGTTCAAACTGGACATCGGGTTGATTTAATGGTAATCGATTAATATAAACATTATATGTATTGATAACCATTGGCTCAACTTGTGAAACATCAACAACGGTCAATACAATTTTATTGACTCCCAAACCAAGTGTGAAATTGGTCGGTCTAAATGGATAAAATTAATAACAATTAACTTATCAAATCAATAAATGATTCTGATATTTACCTTGATGGACCAAATAAACCTTCAAGTCTAACCTCACTTGAGCAATGAGCAGCTGACCCATGGACAGTTATTACCAAAGTATCATAAGTAACATTAGCATAATATTGTGATACTTTATGGGAAAAAGTTGGGATTAAGTTAATCTCCGGATTAATTTCTAATGATGATATGTAAGGTAATGAAGATTCATCTGTGAAAAACAGAGAAAGAGAGAGAGAGAGATAATTTAATCATAAATTCATGATAAAAATTCATGTGAAGTTATCATGAAAAAGTTGAATGAAAAATATCGTGACTCTGATTATATTCATGATAAGTTTCAATCATTTGAATTGATCAATATGATGATGAAGATGTTGAGTGATAAAATTGTCAACTTTTATCATTACATAACATTCAATTCTATGGGTGTGGTTTTGATATTCATTTTTTTTTCTCTTTAAAAACTATTGTTTTCTACCTGATAACTTAATCATTTATTCAGTGTAATCTAAATGATGATTGAATAATTCAACTGGAAATAACCTCTAGTTCTGTGTATTCTTGACACTTTCAAGTCAATAATATCACACCCAAAAGGTACATTTGAAATACATTAAGATATAAATAATTGTTAATATGAATTGTGAATTTTGTGTTTTCATTTTTCCAAAAGTTAATTATCTATTTGATTAACTTGACAAGGATTTTAATAATATCAATAATGATGACAATTTAAATGAACTTATTACAATCAACCCAATGAATGAAAGTTACAAGTTCATAAATATTTCATTTCTTTGGCACAAATACACAAGCAAAGTAAATGTTTACCTTAGTGTTATTGTTTTTTTTTGCATACCCACTTTTGTTTACTTTATCATCACCTTGAGGATTATTATCATCTCTGTCTAACCATTATTATTATACCATGGAAACAATAACTGATACCATAGATATAATGATATCCATGGAATTTTAATTCAATCCTTTCTATCTCTGTGAAAAAGTTCATCACCATGAAAATGAGATTGTAAAAAATAGATTCAGCTAATGAAATGGTGAGCGAGGGAGAGAGAGAGAGAGAGAGAGAGATATTAACATTGAATGATGATGACAATATTATCCTTTTGTATTATCATATGAAAATATCTGTGGATGAATGAAACTATTCCCATAGGTTGAGAATACAATTGTTGGTAAATTAGTTTACGTTTTAATTGTGAGTGTTGAGAAGAAGATTCTCTTTTTTTATATATCTATCATCTAATTCATCAAACTAAATTACATATTAACACCTTAATTGTTTGTTTATTTAATTTGATTACATAATCAGCTTCAAGTTAATATTTTATCCAATATTAATATGAGGAAAATTTTATTTTCATCTCATTCATCACAATTTTGATCGATGACATTGATTGTTTGGTAACTGATTGTTGATTAATGATTGACATGATGTTTGCATGATATTGAGTAGCTGATTTTTTTCCTATTATTATTATTATTTCAAATGTTTACTGTTGGTTAAAAATAACAATCAAAAGTTAAAGTTGAACAATCAACAAACATTGGCAATCACACCAATCCTTTTGATCCTTATTCAAAGTGACTTAATCTAATTTAGATTGTTGTTTAACATTAGAAAAGTCATATTACAATGATGAAGATAATGATGATAAAAGCTTTTCCAAGATGATTTCTGAACAATCAGCAATCCAACAGAGATGGATAATGATTAAGAAAATCAAAGAGAGAGAGAGAGAGAGAGAGAGAGAGAAGATGAAGATGCAAATAGATGAAGAAAAGAGGGTGGATGATAAATGAGGAGAAGCTTTTAATTCGATCAATCATCTTCATCATCATCATCTTCTTCTTCCTGAAACCATCAGAATCCTTATTAAGGTGGAAAACATTATTCCTCTTTATCAGAGGAATCATCTTTTTTTAACCTTTAATGTCTTATTTAAATTTCCTATTAACATGATTATTAACTCCTTGATTATTATCATGATGATAATACCATGTTAAATTAGTGAAAACAAAGAATTACTTCAAAACTAATCCGGTACATTGTTAAAAATACATTTACCTTATATCAGCTTCAGCTTGATTGTTTATTCATTAGTTAATTTAATTCCCTATGGTTAATTGTAGTAACTTTTTAACTTAATTATTTCCTTACCATTTACAGTTATATATTTATGTAATATAATCATAATTGTATCTCATTGTTTTTACCAAGAAATCGTTTTGATTAACAGTTAATTTAATTAGATATTTTTAAAGTGTTGATTAGGGACAATTTTTGTTTATTAATTTCTTAGAAATGGTTTGACTTTTGCTTCAAGTTTAATTATTAATAGATTACGAATTGAACTTATATCAATTAATGATTTTGATGATAATTAGTATTATGTGTAGTCATTAAGAGGTAAACGTAACAATTAACTTTTTAATTATATCACCAATTGTGACTGAATCAAAAATAATTTGGAGGTTTCTAATTATATGCTATTGTGAATGACAAAAGTAAATCAACCTTAATTATTTTATTGATTGTGAATTAAGTCATCAGTGTATATTTGTTGATTTCTATCTCAATAGAATACAAATAACAAATGATTATGAGAGTGTCTCTTTAATGATTTAATTATCTTTTGATTGATTGTAACTTTATTATTATCAATCGATTGTAAAAACGATTAATGAACTTGATTAAATTTTGATTGTCTTCATCTTTTTTTTGAACAAAACAAAAAAAAACTAAATTGAGATGAGATGGGAAAAAAGTTCACTATTATTATTGATTATTGATGTTAAATATTATTGTTATTACCTTGATTGCAAGTTTCTTTGGTTATCATTGGATTGAATGTTGTTGGTATTGATAATGATTCGGATTGTTGATTAGTTTGATTGTCTATTGTTGTTGGTTGATGGTGAATAAAATTTTGCTGGTCACTGATTCTTGTTGATATAATGTCCATTTGCATGAGAAATGAATGTAAATCCCATGTCCTATGGACCATTAAACTATGTCCACCCTTTTCCAGTTTACTTTTAACTATTTTACTGCTTGTCTCCTCTATTAGTTTACCCAAGGATGAACTTTCTGAGGTTGGATAGAGACATTGGAAACCATGGATACCCTGATTACTGGTTACCTCATCTTTCCAGTTTAATAAGTAAGTTAAATCAGTTGAACTTAGGCAAACATCATGAGTTATATGACAATTAAGTCCCATTATACCAACATTACCTTGACCAAGTACTTTGACCAATGTTGTTGTTACCTCTTTAACAAGAGTCAAATTGTTATTCTTATTGTTATTATTTGATGATTCAGGTTGGACGGAATTACTGGTTGTTGTGATTAAGGAAAGATAATCATCATAAATTGTTCGGATTAATTTGGTAAATGTGAAACCATCATCACGATAAGCTCGTTGAAACGATGTTCCCATTGAAACATCAAGTATCCATGAATCAAGGCTTGAATTAAGAGTAATATCAACAGCAAGAAGAGAGACCGTTGAATCAAATATTTTATTATCATTTAAAAATGAGGAAGATGAAATTGTAGGAAAATTGGAAGAAGATAATGATGAAGGCGGAAGACGTTGATGAGGAAGATAAACCGGAAAAGGATGACGATTGACCAAGAAGTAGAGCTTCAGTTACCAATAAGAATTGAGTTAGATGACTTTTTATTGAGGTTTGGGCATAGGTAACATTTTGAGATCCATAGTTAATCGTCATGTAATCCCAGAAATTATCCAATGACCACAGACGTCCATTAACCTTAATCACAATTAGAAGTTAATACTTTGTAATTGAAACTTAATTTCACTTATTAATGAATTTTCATTACCTTTTGAAATGTTTTCTCGCCAGATTTTTTGCCGTGTCCAGTACTATGGTCATCTTGGTTAGTCGAAGTTGTAAAATAAACTAAGCCACCTTGGTGAATATAAGCTCGCAGTGGATTAATTGACGTAATTGCAACAAACTGTCTAATCGTAATGGTAGAACCAAATAATTTTAATGGATTGGCCAATGTTCGTTGGATGATTCCCGATTTTGTGTTATAATCACGAAGCTGATCTCTTCCCTGATCGGTCAGAACGTTGATTAACTGTAATCCTTGGGGTGTTTTAAGTGACCAACTTACTGAATAACCAAGAGCATCAGAAACATCAAGAAACGTTTGATATTGTTGTGGAAAAATGAAACATAATGGTGATAATGGATTTCTCATTGCTGGAAAATTACATAGTAGAGATGGTGAAGTAAAAAGTGTTAAGTGAAATAAATGTCAATTATAATCATAATCATCTTTACTCAGTTATAATAATGAGATAAAATGGATTCTAAATGGTTACAATTATATTTATGATAACATGTGAATTTCTTACTTGAAACTTTGTGTATCTCACGAACTGTTGAACAAAATGCTTCCCTGGTTCCGAGTAAATTTCTTAGTCCAGGAATACCATCCATCTTTTGATAGACTTGTTTACGTTGCCGGTTAAAATGGTGGAAACTTTTACCTCCTACTCTACGATTATCACCTTGATTATCAACGACAACATTGTTATTATCATTATTATTATCATCAGTGTCAGAATAATCTTCATCATCATCATCATGTTCACTCCAACATGAACCTCCCTCTTCTGTTTGTACTTCATTGTTATCAAGACAAATTAGGAGAATCCAATCTTCCGAATCTACAGAACTCAGACAGAAGAAAAAGAAATAAGGAAAAAGACCAAGAAGAAGAAGAAGAAGAAGAAGATTAGGAAGATAAGGATGATAAAAAGACGAAAGAAAAAGCAAATTGATTTGTAAAGTTAAAAGACTTTCGATTTCAAGTCAATTCTATTTTATTGAGACAATGAATCACTACATTCTCATGGTAACATTTTACCTCTTCTCCAGTAACCGAAATTGTATAAACTTTTCCTGTCATTTCCGGAATCCAGAATTTCCAATTTTCAATCCATAACAATAAGCATCATGATCACTTAGATTGAAATGATAATCAAATGATCAACTTTTCCCTAGCTCGTAAGTTTCAATTCATTTAATTTCCTGAAACATTTTCCTCTTCCCGATAGGACATTAATACTCATCGATATTGACTTGAATTTACCTGAGTAGAAAAAAAGTCAAGTCCACTTACATTTATGTCTTAATCTTGACCTTCTATTGATTCGATTTTTTTTCAGATTATCCGTTTCAATGAGAAATCCATGTTTTCTCAGTGCCCATTTGTAGATCGACATTTCTTTCAAAATATTTGGATTACGACTGCGAACCAGAGCGATTTTCGTCATGTTTGGTGTTTTTCGGAATTTCATCTCTTCATTGAGCTATAAGAAAGTTCAAGAATAACCATTACACTGATTAGATATAAAGTTCTGGATTATCAGAAGGAAGAAAAAGATCTCATTTCCTTTTCCTCTTTTATCGTCTTAAAGGCAATCATGATATTCATTGATAAGTTTGCATCTCTATTTGAATAACTATTAATAACTGAATTTAAGAATTGATCAAATGATCTTAATTTAAGATATTCTGAAAACTTTAATCATTAATTAATTTTGATTCTTATTATTATGGAAGAATTAATTTTCTTTCTTTTTTTCTTCTTAACTAAATCCTTGTAATCCTCTTAAATTGTTGATCAAATTTCCACCAACAGTTGATTCATTTAGATTACGATCAACTTATTACAATGGATTTAAAGTTAATTAATTTAAATTATCTTTTCTCAAGATTCTATAAAACAATAAGAATCAACTAATTGCTGTTGATGGTTATTTTCAATTGATTAAAAGACACAATCAAGTTGATCCAAGGGAATGAAAAAAAAAACTTTACTTATGTATTTATCGCAAAGAAATATATTTGTAAAGCCTTAAAGGTTAGACTGATAAATGATAGTAAATATTATTATTATATTAACTACAATCAGTTAATTGTTAACAATAACATTGGCCTGAGAACAACAATCAAGAAAGCCCAGAAAATTGCCTTGAGCAACATTGATTATAACAATTTTTTAGGTAAATATCATCACTCATCTTTAATCATCTTACATCATATGTTTGACAAGCTCAATTGGTTAATTGAATCAAGGACAATCAAATGGATGGCTGAATAATCAATTAATCACCATGCACAATAAAGTCAATTTGGAATCCAAACAATATGAAATGACCATAACAACAACACCAACATTTGACAAACAATTAGCTTGATTACATTGTTGTCACTCTCTCTCTCTCTTTATTTTCCTTGTTAATTGTTACAATTGGATTGAAATCAAATTGATTGTAGTCTAAGTAATGCAAACTTAACCATGGGCATTGAGCTTTCAAAAAAGGATTACAACAATGACTAAATTGTTGAATCAAATTATCAGTTGGTAAAAGTGTATTGAATCAGATAATGTATTTCTTGATGTCACTTTTTGTTGGTTCAACCCTTGATGAGCCAAGCAAAAAAAAGTATGGAAACTTTTCCCCACCATGATAATAAATCATAATATGAAAGGGAAACTGAGCATGATGATGATGATGAGAAGGATGAGACTGGTAAGTCAAGAGAGGTGATGTCTTACTCCTGAGCGTGAAAAGAATAATGATTATCTTCATCTTCATCTTCATCCTTATACATCTTCTTTTCATTGTCTCTCTCCTTTTTTTTTCACCCTCAACCTTAATCTGTCTATGAACTTTTCTCATACCTTGGAAATACATGAGGATGTGCTGGGATTGAGTTTGGAAACAACAACATGGGTGGAAAAAGATGAGAAAAAGAAAATTGTGAACAAAAAAGAAACGAAGATGATGAGTAGGTAGGTGATGGAGATATAATATCATGGAAAGTTTCATGTCTTTCCAATGAAATATAACTCGGATTTGCACAGTTAGAGACTCAATTCCAATTCTGTTAAGTTTGAGTCGAGAAAGAATAAAAAAAAGCAGATAACAAATAGGAACCAGTGGTTATTTATGATAACGGTAAAAGAGAATCAACTTATTACATGTTATCATGTTATGAAAGTTGATGATGATGAGAAGTAGAAGAAGAAAAAAAACTAATGCAACTAATACAAAGAAATAAAAGTAAAGTATAAAATGATGAGAAAAAAGTTAACTGGACAAAGTGGAAAGGTTATCATGCTGATGATGGAGATAAATTTCATGATGAATTGAGTAAAGATCATGATACTCATGATAACCGAAAATGAGATGAAATTATCAAGAAAAACAATTGCAACGGAAATATAAGAATGATTCAAATTCGTAGTAACAAATATTATAATTGAATTTTCTCTCTCTCTCTCTCTTTTCATTTAATAGATTTACCGTTATTTTTATAAATATAAAACGAATTAATCTTTGGGTGTGTTCAGAGGTTGGATTAAAAGTCAAAGATGTGAGTTAATCCTTGGAACATTTTATCAAACAAAAAGATTATCAACAAATCTGGTTTATCTCTTTTTCTTTTATTTCTATTAACCTTCTTATCATCTTCTTCCTCCCACATCTAGCTGACACCTTCTCTCAATTTTATCTCCAACTTCATCTTCTTACACTCACTTTGACCTTCTAAAGTCCATCTCCATTAATCCAATATCTTTCTACCTGTTTTCCACCTTCTCTTTCAGATATTACACTCACCTGAGTTTCTACACACTTTCCACCTTCAATTTTCCACCCATGAACATCCTCATCTCTCTTTCTCCTTGAAACCCTACCAAGAATCCATCAAATTCAATCGTGTTCATCTTTTCCAAGAATAACAGACTTAATAATAGACTCAAGAATAAAGACTTCGACTTGATGAGACACATCGAAACATAAGAATGACGGGAAAAAATATTTCGAGCTTCGAATTTGCAAAAAGAAAAATATAATCTATTGAAGATGCGATTTCGAAAAGTTTATCAAGTTTTTTTTTATTCTCTTATAATCAAAACGTGAGTTGACTTAATCACGATCAGGATTCTGATTGTTATTCTTATAATTCTTGTTGGTTGTTAATCATCAATGATGATTAACATGAATCCAACTTTTCACCATGAATAATTTATCTTTATATCAGTTTGGAAACCAATGAGTTACTAATTAATCATCTGTAAATAATCATCATGAACATTGGATGAACTTAATATTTTCCTCCTCCAATAACATAATATTTACCCTTGAATATTAATCAAACTGTAAGTTATCAAGTTTAATCAATTGTTACCATGTTGACCACTATCATGATGATTTTGCTGGTTCAATGATCTGTTCAAATGTATTTATATATTTACTCGGTTACAGAATCAACTTAATATATAGAATTCAAGCTTAAAGTCAACCTTTCATGTTAAATATCATGTCACTTCCCTGATGAACTGAATCATAGTTATAACTTTCAATTTTGATTCTATAGAGGAAAAAGTTCTGATACATTTTGTATCAACTTTTACCTCGATAATCAGTTGGCTTAGATTATTATCTATCATGATGATAACCATGAAAACACTGAATCTCAAAGGTCCTATCAAGTTATTTTCTTCCAACACCATGAATTCAGAACTTTTTCTCCCTTCCGAGTAAATCAAATTCTAGCATTGAATTTTTTACTCTGATAAAAGGGGAAATTATCTCGGAAACTGAATCAATCCCATGAAATATCATGACGATCATAATCATCATCATCGTGATACCTTATATTTATTGTAATCTTATCCTTTTTTGAAGATGAAGATGATTACAGAATTTTTTTTCTTTCTTTTTGCTCAGAATGATTAGTTATCATGAAGAGAAGAAAAAAAATTGTTCTTTTCCAAAAGTTCTGATATAATCTGAGCATCTTTACCATGAAAACCTGAGATATTTACTGCTAATGGTTAACAACAAATTGAACTGATAAACTTTTCCATCATCTTATTTATCCCTAGACAATTAAGATTACAATTAAGATTAACAGGTAACCATTAATATTGTGGTGAAAAAATTATTGACACCAAACAAACAGTTAAAATCAATGGAAAATGATTTAGATTATCAGATGAATTAACAAAAAGTTGTAACAATCAACACGAACAATTTAGATTATATCTCATTAACTGGCTTGATAATTAATCTTAATCATTGTTGTAATTAGATGATCGATAAAATTTTAGTTAAAAAAAATTGCTCACAAAACTTTTCCGATTAATTCAACTGTTTATGTAGTGATTACGTTGAAATTATCATGACAACAATCAGTTAATTGTTGTTATTATTGTTATAACAATTACCTTGAGAAAAGGACCAAATGTTTTTTTTTGTTCATCAAAAATTCAGTTAATCATCATCATTATCATGACACTGAATTGAATAATTAAAATGGAATAAAATTTTTCTCTTATGAACCATCATGTAAACTTTTATTTGCAGCAAAAAATAATTTCTAATTGTCATTAGATAAACAATCAATATAATTGATTAAGGTTGATTTCATGATTTACCTGATTAGTTATCATGATCACTTTGACAGATTAAGATGAATTGTTATTGATTATTGATAAAGTTTCATTCATTTTTTTTTTGCTGTTTTTCTGGTTTTTTTTTCACCTAGAAAAATTTGTTCATTTCCATAGGAAAATAAAAGTATTCGTATCTCATGAATATCTCATGTTTATGAACTTTTTATATCCAGAATGATAATGAATGTTGAAACATTAATCAAAACATGATAAGGAAGAAAAAAGTTCTTGTTATCATTATTCATCATGGAGAGAGAGAGAGAGAGAGAGAGAAATTATCATAAAAAAGAGTTTTTGTTCATCCAATATTTTGTTCATTCATCATGTCAATTCATTGAAAGCTGATTTTCAGGATTGATTCTGACTCTGATTGAAAAGTTGTTATCAACTGTCATTAGTTAATTGTTGATTCTTAAAAAAAGAGAAACTTTTTTTGCTTCTCTCAAGTGTAAAGTCAACAGCTAAAGTTTATGCCGAAAGGTGAGATGAGGGTGGTGATAGTTACCATGAGATGTTCATGGTGAAAGAAAACTTTTTTTTCGTTAGTTTTCATCCTCAATGAATTGCCTTTGTTTTGTTTCCTTCTTCAACTTTGATTGAAAAGGTGGATGAGAGAAAAGGAGAGAGAGAGAAGCTGGTTGAGAAACTCTTCGTAAAATATACTCTCAAAACTGAATAAGTTATCATCAGAATATATTCAGAGGGTGGGAGAAGAGGAGAAGAAAAAAGTTCTTGATTCAGTCGGAATAAAATCACTGGAAGGTGATAGTGAGTAAAAAAAGACAGCCAACAGTTTTTATCTTCACCATGTTACCTTTTCTATTGGTGTAAATGTAAATCTATTTGGTGAATCTGTTTCCCTCTATCATGATCATTTCTCTCTCACTGACTCAGTCACCTAAAAGTCAGTTGTAACGGTGGGGATGGAATATGTACTTAAGCTAAGAAATCGAAGAGGCAAAATTCAGAGCTCGGTGGAAGGTGAAAGAATAAAGAGTTACAACTAATATTCTCAATGAATGATCCTCATGAATGTTTCAAAAGGTATTTTTGTTTTTCTTTCATGAAGCAAAGATGAATGATGAAAGAAGTGGCAAAAGAAAGTCAATCTCTCTGTCTCTTTCCATGTTCATGAGAATAGGAAAATAAAGATAAACTTTTCAGGTAAAAAAAAAGATAAAGATTCAACCTCAAGGTAAATATAAGCTTCTAAAGGTATTCCTAAAATCCATGAATTTATATTATATCTTCATGTAGTCATGATGGTTGTTGTTATTTTTGTATTGGCTTATTTTTCCCACCTCTCTCTCTCTCTCTATCTTCTTGGTGCTATGATAATTTCATTTCATGGTAATATCATTCAGGGATTATCTCAGTAAACTTTTCAGTTACTTGAGGTGAAAAAGAAACCTAAATCTAATATTTACATAGTCAATTAAGATTCCAAGTTTTCAATGAAATGTTTTCCGTTTCCTGTTCCAATGAGATTGGAAAACTTTTACATTTAAATTGAATTTAGATCGTGATTGTAAATGGACTTTAATTTATTACTAACTGATCGTAATTAACTTGATTTGCTCTGATAAATCCAATGGACGGAAAAGTTTCACATGAAATTAATTGATAATCAATTTGAAACATTCGAATCAATTAATGAATAATCTCTTTCTCACTTTGGAACTTTTTCCTCTCCTTAAATCTGTCAATCTTTCGTTTCTCTCCTTTTCCTTTTCCTTTTTCTACATTATCATCATTATCATCATCACCATGAACCTCTTATCATCATTATTTTGTCCATTTGTATGCAGATTCCTCATGGGGATGAAATGATTCTGATTCCTTGTTCTCAGAAAGATCCGATGAATCCAATCTCATCATGATGAAGATAATGATGATGATGATGATATTCACTATTTTCTTTTCTCTTTTTTTCTCATCATCAATTTCCTTCATCTTAATCATCATGGAGAGGAAAAAAGTGCCTTATGAGTATTCATGATGTTCCAGGTTCATCATCATTATCATCATCATCATAATGAAAACTAAATCCTAGAAAAGAAAACAAAAAAAAGTTGAAATAACAACCTTAGGTGAGTTTTAATGCCACTGGTGGAAAAGGTAAAATCTGATTAGATGAACAGGTTTACAATATTGAATCATCATGAAATAATACAGTTTCTGTTTTTCATGATAACAATGAGATATATAAAAACATAGAGAATCCAGAATAGTTGATAATATTACCATGAGTAAACTGATTACTGGTGTTATTACAATCTAAAGGAAATGAGTTGATGATGATGATGATGATGATGGTGGTGGTGGTGGTGGTGGCGGTAAATATTACTCTGAAAGTCCAGAAATAGTTAGTTAAATTAAGGAACAGATTAAATGAGATTCATCAACGGAAACGGAAGTTATAAGTTCCATTATTATTATTAGTTATTACTATTTATAGATAATCAGTTACAATTGAGAGAGTGGAAACTTTGAATGGGTCAATGAGAAAAAGTGGACATCATCAAATTCCCGTCAAGTTGATGTTAATTTGATAAAAGAATAAAAAAAAAGCTAATTTGTCAATTTATTTTTCTTCTTTTCGCATCTTCATCTTGATGATCATCAACTGAGAAGAAGAGTTTGAAGAGATCGAATAAAATTAGATAACTTTAGTTTCGAAGGAGAAGAAAAAAAGTTCTAATGGATTAATTCTTGATAGACATTTTCTATCATCATCATTATCTACCTATTCCTCTATCCCACCCACTTCCTACCTTAGATTATATCCCAAACCTCTTCGTGGTGAACTCAGAGTAAATTAATGTAACTACATGATTCCAAGTCTTGAATTCAGGGTAATTATTAGATAGATGTGAGTCAGGGTGATGAGAGAGAGAGAGAGAGAGAGAGAGAGAGAGAGAGAGAGAGAGAGAGAGAGAGAGAGAGAGAGAGAGAGTGAAAAAAAGTTCTACCGACATAAATTAACGCAGGATGATGGGGATGAGGATGATTAAGATGATGAGGATGAGGATGAAAAGTTATCATCATCTTGATCAACTTGTAACCTGTCATGTTATCAACTTTCAACCTTACGATTCATTAACATGATTTTTAAATGATAAATATCATTAATCATGTTCAATACTTGTTATTAAATTGTTGTTGTTTCCTATTCATGGGCTGTCATCAATGATAATAGTCAACTAATTAGCATCAACACAAAAGTTAATTAGAAACATCTTACCTCTTAATTATAAACTTTCAAGATGTTTGATCAACCTTTAGCATTAAATTATTCATGAATATTTATCACAGAATTGGTTAATTATATCAGATATTCAGTTCTAAGTGAAAATCGAGAAATTCTGACAACCTGAAGAATCAAAATCTGAATTAACTTCCCATGAATATTTTTCCATGATAACGATTCACCTTTTTGCATGATAATTAGTTTCAGGTTAGCAATGAATTTGATTTGAAAATGGTTAAGAGTTTTTTTTTCGCCGAAATTTTTTCAGGATAAAAGTCTGAATTTCCAAGGGAATGAATTATATATAAACTGGAAATTAAATTTACCACGAAAAAGTGAGAATCATACATATAAATTATATAACATTTCCATGTGGATTCTGTGTTTCAAAAATCTGATGAACTGAAAAATTCAGAGTAAATTAACTCAACTCTCTCAATGGTGAGAAAACGATTTGCATTTAGATGAATAAGAAAATTTTTTCCATTTCTTGTTTTTTAATCATAACAATTTCATTCAATTTACATGGTGATTCATTGAAACATCATCTTCACCATCGTCACCAGCAATTATCATCATCATCAATGTAATAATTTCGTAATACTTTTTTCCAGTCACAAAATAAAACGCCTCAGGCTTTTGCTTTCCTCAATCTTATCAAAACTTTATTCTAATATTAGTAAATATCATTAAATTAGAGTTTCGATCTACTAAAATATTCTTGAGAATATTATGTATTTATTTTTTTCTTCGAAAATTCGTTGAATATTCTGATCGATTTTCATTATTCGAAGTCTTGGAAAGAAAAAAAAGTTTCCAGAATATTAGAAAACCTCATGAAACTGATGAGCATTTTTCCTAATCAATTTAAACATTTTAATTGCTTCAATTAGATTGATAATCTCAATTGTTGTATAAGCATGTTGTTCAACCATCCAGATAAACTGTTTGAAAGTTTATCTTTTCTCCCTGGCAAAAAAGACGGAAAAAGTTCATGATGATGATCACCATGAAAACGATAAACATGATGAACTCTTTAGAGTTTCGGTTTATTGTCTCTCTCTCTCTTCATTTGCCACTTTCTATCAAAATCGTGACAAACATTTCCAATGAGATTTGTCATCAAAATGATCACCATGATGATGAACATGATACCGTATCACTTTGATCACCTAAGCCCAACAATACATAATAAATATATTTCCCTTCACCTACCATCAGAATTGAATCTGAATCTTCAAAAGTGATCATCAATACTAAGAGAATCCTCATTTTCCTGTTCGTATTTAAGTAAAAAAAAAAGGTAATATAATAAATGATTGTAGGAACTTTTCAGAATCTAATTCACATTTCAAATGCATTTCCTGAATTCTGAGCAAATTTTTCCTCTCTTCATTTCCAAATCTCAGATAATTTCATCATAATATAAGAAAAACATGGATTCACTTTCATCTATTAATTCAAAGGTAAATTTACTCAATATCCTTACTGTATATATACTTACCTTTAATAAGAAAAGTTATTACTCTGAATTTTCATCACCTCTTCATGGTTATCAACTTGATGATTTTCATGATGATTCAAATCAATTATTTAGTAAGCTCATTCTCAATTCATTTGTCTACCTTAATCGACTCAAATGTAACGATTTAATTTACAAACTGATATCTTGTTATGATACATTAGCACCTCTATCAGAATACCCTCCCAATCAGTATTGATAAATATCAATCTTGAATTCAGTTTTCATGAACTCCCATGTTCTGAGGTTATCAGTTGATTATCAAAAAGATTATTATGGTTTGTGAACTAGTTTACTTTTCTTTCATGAAAATAATGTTCAGATTTTTTCTTCTCTCTCTCTCTCTCTCGATGTTTAATAAATGAACATTGGTTACTCATAATGATCATCATTGATTTGCTGATATTTCACTTTAAAATTATACTTGAATTAATCTTGAGAATATCTCATGAGCTCAATTGTCAATTCAAGGAAATCAGTCCAATGTTTGCAAGTTGATTCCAATAAAATAAAATATTCAACAAGCCAATTTGATAGATAATGATTCAGATTGGTCAAGAATCGTAAAAAGAAATGATCAAAGATGAAGATGACCATTGTTTGACCAAACCCACTGTGAAACCATTTGAAACTCAATGTTATTACATTGATAATCCTTAATCACTGAGATGGATACAAGCTTAATGATATCAGAGCTTATGGTCAACAAGAACAACAAAAATCAATGTTGGTCAGTATCAAGTCAGAGAGTAACTTTAATGTTAGAGAGAGAGAGAGAGAGAGAGATCTAAAAAGTTCTGTATCATCATTAACTCAGTCTGTTCTTCTTGTAATCATCATCATGAATATTTCAAAGTACAGGGAAAAAATCGACTTGAAATTAATGACAGATTGTGAATCCATGTAAAATATTCAGACTGAATGATAATCAGAATAAGAAAATCACCTGAATAAAAACCAACAGAATATAAACTCATGAACTTTTTTTTTCTTCTCTTGTTATACTCAGAACTTTTTTTCTCTCCCATGATGATATAGATGAGTGACCTACTAATGAATATGAGATAATAATAATATTAACTAGAGCATTTGAAATGATAATAGTGCAGAAAAAAAAGTCAATATGTAACATTGAGGGAAAAAAGTTTTCCATGGTAACTTTTTTTGCTCTTGAATTGAAATTCAATTGATAGATTAAGTTGATTAACCTTTTTTTTTGTTTCAGATTAAGAGGTAAAAACTTAATCTGATCAGTCTGGTTGTTTAATAATTTGATGGCCATGATAAAGTAGCAGTGGTCAGTGATTTTGAGATGTGATATTGTTTAAATGGTCAATGCTTCATTCAAACTCATAAAGACCTATGAACATTTACTGTTACTATTATTGACCAGTAGCTATTAATAAATTAATGGCTTCATAATAGCTAAATGATGCTAATTACAAGTGTGTCCACTTGTGTCCAGTGTTATTATTATACCTAAAGGAGGATAATGATTAAGGCTAATATATGAACAGTGATGAAGTTAATAATGACCATCATTTAATAGTTAATGAGTTTAATTGCTTATAATGAGTGGACATGAGGTAACAATTGTCTATCCATTTGGTTCATTATCTTATGTTAATTGTTACCCGATTGTTTATAAATTAATATCATCTTTTTGATTAGCCAAACTGATTCAATGAATTTAATGATTTTCAAGATGATCAATTTCAATTGACCAGAAAAATTAAAGTTTAATTTGAAAGAAATCAAGTTAATTAATTTCTTACCTTTGATAAAAGTTGGTAAATTTTTGCTCCAATTGAACCAGAATTAAGTTTTCCTGATAAATTGATTTGATTATTTGGTTTAACCGACTGAAAAGATGATGATAATAAGGATGATGGAAATGACCAGAATAAGGATCGGTCATTGAAATTATTGTTATTGGTCAACGATGATGATGATGATGATTCACTTGGTGATGATGATGATGATCCTGAATTCATCCAGTTAGACTCGTGAGAAACATAATGATAACTTGTCCCAAGAGAATTGTCTAATTGTTGATGATTTAACTCGTAATGACCTGAATAAATGGTCAAGATATGGGATGGAAACAAAAAGGTTAACATTGAAACACTTTGGTCAGTTTGTTTTTTTGTTGTTTTCCCATCAATAATTGAACCGATAATCGTAATCAAAATTAAATTGTTCACATGATTAAATCATATTAAAAGTCAGCATGGTTTTTTTTTCATCTCAAAACAATTTATTATTATTCAGAATCATGATATTTGTATTGTTTCAACTGTTGTTATTATCAAATGGGAAAAGTTTTTATCCTGATTGTAAACTTACACGCGATTGTTACGATAAAAAGTTCAATTTTATCTGAGTTTTCATGATAACAAAATAATCATGAAAAAGTGCACCATATTTGTCGGGAATGAATATTTTGTTCAGCAGGAAAAAAATGAAGAAAAAAATATATTCTTTTTCTTTTTTGTCTTCAATCATCTCAATCTCATGTTTATCATGATCATCAGAATCATCATCAGGTGATAGATATTATCAAGATGAGAAAGTAAGGAAAGTTAATCTTATATAAGGAAATAGTGACGATGATGATGATGATGATGATAAAAGATAAATCTATTTATTCATGATGATGATAATCTTTATGAAAAAGGATGAAATTTGAGTTACTGGGAGTGAGAAATATTCAACAACAGCAGAAAAAAGTTGATCCAAAGTATTATGAATATAATACATGATAAGTCACATGGAACGTGTTACTTAAATTATCACAATCATTTTCACCATGAAACTGACCATTCAACTGGACCATCATGTGTATATCACGTTCATAAAGAGATGGTGTAATAACATCATTAGATCAGTTGATTCATGGTAAAGATAATGATGGAGATAAACTCAGAAAGTTCATGATGAAAGTCAATGAATAGTAACAAAGTTAATCTCAAATTTTTTGACCTTTTTTTTGAAAATTAAAACCTAATCATCTCTCTGTTGGTTAATCAAACTGATTAGTTACTGATCATTCTGTTCAATTAAATTTAATTCAAGGATTATATATATAAAAATTTACCGTTATCATCATTATTGTTGCTTCCTCTTTCTTAGATTATCATCATTAAGATGATAATAATGATGATTATTTTATCATTACTCTTGTATATTATTGTATAATCATTATTGTTACATCATTATTATGGTGGTTAGTTTAAATTGTATTATTAGGATGATGATTATGATGATAATGATGATGATCTGTGTTGATGTATTATCTTAATTGCTTGTTGGATTCAAGTAGTGACAATGATAATGAGGAGTAAGATTAGATTGTGATTATCCCTAAAGATGGAAACCTCAAAGGCGATTAAACCTTTGGATTATAATGATAATCAGGTTAAATTACATTTTCCTAATCATTATTAGTTAGACTACTGGACAATTATCAAACAATCAATTGTATCTTCTCATCGTCATTATATTTGCTGTTGGTCAAGATCATTATAATGGTCATTATGATGTATTAGGATGCGACTTAAAATATACAATGTTATTCAATATCTAATCTTTCAGGTTTAATCTGCTTCTTGAACTTTATCATGAAACTTTTTCAGATAAATTGTTTCCGATTATCATGATCAATTTGATGGATTCACAGTTTCATTAATTAGCTTAAGTATTACAAGTTACTTGATGATTATTGATATGATTAAATCATAAGATTTTTATCATCCCTTTTTTACCTCTTCAACTAATACACTCGATTCTTAGTTTCTTGATGTCCAAGTGAATTAAATTATCTTCTTGATGACCAACATGATTATCTTTAGATAATCAAATGATTTTTGAAGAAGATGTAGAGTTTCAATTTTCTTTTATCTGATTCAGTTCATCACAGAGAAGAAATAAAAGTTCTTATTCTTTAAGGGGATTTCATTTTCTAATATGATGGTCATTAGCAAATGACCGCTTGGACAATACTCGAAGTGTTTGTATTCTGAAAAATTCTGTTAAAGAAATTCTGGTCAAAGAATCACCATGAATTATTGTAGACATTTTGTTGATCGAAAAATTTATATATTATCAGATTCCTAATGAGTTCGAAGGAAAATTATCAAGAAAGTAATTTGAATGGTAACTTGGTCTGAAAATCGTTCTCATTGGTCAGCAGAATCTCAGAATAAAAAATTTTTCTTTGTCATTTTCTGATCAATAGTTTCGCTTGTCAAGTTAATTGTAAAGAAATCAAACTTTCGACCAATTATTAGTTTTAAACTGATTGGTGGTCAATCTATTGGTCAGTATCTTTGACTTTACTTTTAAATAGTAAAAGTTACGTTGATTTAAAGGTAATCCTTACATACAGAGTATCATGAACTCTGAGGAAAAATTTGAAGTTATCATGTTAACCTGGAATCAATAGATATCGATTCAGTTTTTTTCTTCATTCGATAACGTTGACAATTTGTATTGTTATCATTAAATTGTATTTGAAAACATTGATAGTTTTTCCTGAGTATGTGGATATTAAATGATTACCATTGAAATCTAAAGGTAACGATAACAAGCTCGATATGGTTACATGATAACAAGAAAATGAAGTTTGAAAATGTTCAATGGAAACTGGAAAGTGTATATAAGGTGGGAAAATGATGATGAGGAAGATGTATCTTCTCTTTTGGAGACAATTCATTTTCCACCCTGGAAAAAAAATTCCACCATGTGATTAGCTTTATATCCTCTTGGACTTTGTCAGAACTTTTTGTTATTTTTTACTCTTCTTTATATCTCTTTCTCTCTCACTCTGTACATATACTTTTCTCGAACTTCGATTCGAAAGTAAAAAAAAAAGTTTTCCAAAGAAAAGAAAACTAGAAAGAGAGAGAGAGAGAGAGAAAAAAATGATGATGAAGAAGATAAATCTTGAATCCTATGGAATCATAATCATCATCAGGAATCTACAATTTCGACAGAAAATGAGTCGAGATTTTTTTTCTTCTTCTTCAGCATTTAGAACTTTTTTTTCTCTCAAATTATTTCAAATTCTGTCCTTGACTCTCATGGAGATTGATTTGAATTGAACATTTTCAATACGATAACTTTGATTGTCTGTAAATTGTTTTAATCAACTTGAACCTTGATTTTTGATAAGATTTGAATTGAAATGATGAGATTAAACTTGATTGTCAAACTTTTATTATTATGATTCAAGTAAATTGGGTGAAGATGAAAAGTTCATTTTCTAATCAATAATCTAACCTGTGATTCTCATGATTAATGACAAAAAATAACCATTTTAAAGTTAATTAACAATCTAATCATTTCCATTGAACGTTTATCATCAAAATGTGAATTCGTTGAAAGTTAATCAATTAACTGATCGAAACTTTTGATTATCATTAATTTAATTGGGAAAAAAAGCTTTTACCTTATCAAGTTAACCAACTAATTGAGACTTGATTAAGTTTGTAAATAAAGTTGAAAAATCAATTGTTAAAGTTTCATAAGACTTGATTTAATTCAGTTGACTTGCAATTGGAAAGTTAAATCAGCACAATCAATTTATGAAAATGGTTCAATTTGTTTACCTTGGTGATCATCATGAATATCATGAAACTGAGTAAATAATGAAATGATTTCAGATTTTCATTGAAAATTAACTAACAAGTTCAATACGAATTTGCAATGTTAATAATTAAAAAATGAGATTTTCTCTGGATTATTTATCAGACTATAAATCTAATCATGGACTAGATTGTGATTCATTATCATGATCATCACTCTGATAAATCCCAGGGTATTAATGATAAGTATTCATACACTTTTGTTTCAATGGTGAATAACTTTCACAACATGGAATTGATATTTAGGATTTTTTCAATCGATTTAATTTTCTAAATCCATGATTTAAACTGAATATCGGTAAGTTTCAATTATATTCTGAAGTGTGGGAGTTGAAGGTTGGTAAAGTTTTAGTATCGATATTAAATCAATTACCTTTGAAAATTGATCGACGCGCTGATGAATCGATGATAACAATTGACAGGCAAAAGATGCAAGTTATCAGAATAAGGCACAGAATTAATTCCTTGAGTCCTCGAAGTGGTTTCATGATAATTTGTCTAATAAGCCAACGTTTACCCATGGTGATGATTATGATGATGACAAGATGATTAAATAGTAAACTGATTAACAGGTTAATCCATTGTTAACTTGTCGCATCATTAAAATGATGAAGCGAAACAAAAAATCCAAACATTTGAAATACGATCATGATTGACAATAGATTAAGATTCAAGTTGGAAACTTTTTGTTTTCATTGAGAAACAATAATAACAATCAACTGATTATGGTGATTATGGTGATGGTGATGATATTGTTTTGCTTTTTCTGTTTGGTGGTGAGAGCGAAAGGGAAAAATCCACCAGTGGAAAAAGTTTATTGTTGATAAACTGAAATTGGGAATGATAAAAATCTTGAATTTATCTCCCTGGTTTCTTTTTGCTCCCACACTCTCCACCCTATCATCTACCTTCATCCACTCTCCCTGATGATATTCAGTTTGTTTTTGTCTACATTCAGGGTTACCATCGATTCTGTCATTTCAATAATAACTGAGTTCTAGAACTTATAGAGCCTCCAAGTGGATGGAAAGTTAATAACAGTAAATAAAATCGCCGACGATTAAATAACTTTCATCTAATTCTAAGTTTATGTTTCTCGAAGTTTTGGACTTTCGATCAATTTTATTTCATTTTTCGAAGTTTTCAAGAAATAACTGTTTGGATAGTTGTTGATAATCAAGAGATTTTATTTTACATTGATAACTTTTTTGTTCTCGTTGATTGTAAATCCAGTTATAGACAATTAGTTAACTGTTTGTCCAGTTATCATTGCGACAATGAACGTGGTTATGGTTAACAGGATAATTGTTGGAATATAATAAAGGAGAGTATTGAATTTAAATCGATCAATTTTATCTTGAACATAATCGTATAACATTGAGGTCGAATTTGCATTTGACTCTTTGATCGATATTGGCGTTAAATGACCTGGTTGAGAAGTGATCGAAATGTCTTGGACAGCGTTCAACGATTTGATCAACATTTGACTTGATTGTAGTATTACCTGGACTGCATAATGGATAACAATGAACAAGATAATTAACCAATTGTAGGTCAAACCTAGACGAAAGTATTTCTGGTCACCCGCTTTGTAAAGGGCAACACAAGCGGCAATAAAGGTTATGTGTCCACCAAGTCCATGGAAAATGTTGAACATTTTTCGTAATCTTGTCCGTTCATTAGATGGGCTTGTAAGCCCAGCAACTATTTGACAGATCATCAGGCCATTTGCAATTGTTCCCGCAGTTGTATGGCACGAGGCACACATGTCAAATGTTCCCGTGTGAATAATGATACAGGTCATTCCAATGGCCACTAGAGTAACGGCAATAATATTCAACGTTCGGTGGGTTATAAGCCAAATGTGCAAGTTGAAAAATCTAACATATGTCCAGGCGTCCCGATAATTTCGAGCCATTGTGATTGATATTGAAATGAACATCATCCAGGCCACGGTCATGAAGAAAGCATGGAATCGAACCAACCAATAGATCGAACCTGTACAACCCGTTATAAGACCAGTGTGAAAGAGATTAACTAAATTTGATGACGCCGAACGAGCACCATTGTGATACTCAACAGCTCCGTCTTTAGTTAGCCGACCAAAGGCCAAGATTAAATGATATTTGTTCAGTTTCAGGTTAAAGATTCGACCTCGAGCCTCACCGGAAATTTTCAGATTCCATGAACATTCAAGTCGTTTATTCACTAAACTAATACTTGACCCATTGAAAGTGACATTTGATACTAGCGATTCAGGTTTAGACAAGATCAATGTTCCTGGGTCTAGTGAGGCAATACCTGAATGACCAGTGGTCAAACCTTCACCAATAGAGAGTGAACCATTTAGAAAGACATCACAATGAACTAAGAAATCGTCGCCCATTGATGAATCCTCTGAGAAGGCAAATCCATACCATGAGCCCTCTTTAACCTCCGTACTACAAAGGGTCACTTGTAGCCCGTTCTCCGTGAGGTCATCTTGTTTTTGTCGAATTTGAACTAAAAGTTGACATTGGTACGAGAATCGAACAAACAAACTGAAGGTAAACCATAACAAAGTGATTTCTCTTGATCATCACAAGAACATGAAGATAATGATGAATTACGATAAGTTTTCAACGATTCTTGACCGGATATGATAACCGGAAAAAGAATTACTATCAAAGTAATCAACCGAATGAACATTGTAAACTAAAGTGAATAAGATGAAATAATAACATCAAACAAAGACAAGGACCAAAAATTCACATGAAAGTGACAATCAAACAATCAACATACATTAAAGGCTCAACAATTAACTGAATTCAATCAAATCGCTACTCTCAAATCATCAAATCAACGATCAAGTTATCACCAATTTCTCAGTGAAAAAAAAACTTTAACATTTTCTTTTCTATCGATTCTGATTCTAATTATATCTCCCTGATCTCCCCTGTCAGTTATTATAATCATTAGATTACAATTTAAATCAATCGATTTGGGTGAAAATCTAGTTTTTTTTTCATCATCTTCATTTTCCAGGCTAATACTTATTCAATAAGTTACTTATTGTTGTTTCTTATTTTCATCAACAATTTATTGATTGATTGCTTTAAATTATCGGCCTCATAATAATGGGTTAATCATCATCATCATCATAGTGACAAATAGTAACATACAGGGACCACAGGTAGATTATCAATACAAAAGAATCAAAATTGAATGAGAAAAAAATTTCCAGAACTTTTTGATTGCTTGTCTGAACTAATTTCACTTTGCCATTGATTGATTATAAATCATTGACAATTTAAATGAGAAAAATTGATGTCCTGTGATTAAAAAGTATCATCCTTTTAAATGGTTGATTAAATTAACGATAATCAATATGAAAATCAATAGATTATAATGATTACCCTAAATTCATGTGGGTGTTTAATTAAATCATGTTCATGTTGAAATAATCATTATGATTAATATTTTGCTCATTAAATTAGTTCATTGACTAAATACTTTGAAATATAAATAAAATTTTAATCATTACCAATTTAATGATTCATTATTTGAGATAATTGTTGTTTCTATGAAGACAATTTAAAAACAATAATTTATATATAATATAATAATTAATGTATAATAATAATAATAATCAACGAAGTTGAATTTTTCTAAAAAATATTTAACATGATTAGAAAGTAAAAAAAGACACAATTTTGATTAATGAGAATAATTAACAAGGAAAATTAGATTTCCAATCAATTTAAACTCGATAACTTTTCTGTGTCTTAATTAATTTTTTTTTGTATATGATTGATGATGAATTGAAAATTTTAATTGTTGAGGAGAAGACAAAAAAAAATTTCTGATGATGGTGAGATGATTGGGTGATGATTGTTGTAGATATTGTTGATGTTGATTAATCAGTTGTTGGTTTGATTGATTTAATTGAGAAATCACAATCATATGAATGATAGGCCAATGGGTTGGTTGAGATTTGTTCATCGGTAATTGGATTGTACTTTAACGAGAATAATAATTTAGTTAATGAGTTGGTATCGGTTGAGAAAACTTCCCAAACATAGTGGACAATTTGATCTTTGTAGATGATCATTTTCCTTGGTGAATTAAATGATTTAAAGATGAAATCATTATTATGATCTTTAACCGATTCGTTGGCTATTAGGTTGGCATCGAAAAGTTCAAAACGTTGACGAGAAACGGCTCGGACAATTATCTCGATAAATTTACGTTCCTTGAGAGAGTGAAGTTTAATTGTTGACATGAAAGGTGGAGTTAAATAGAGTATACGAGAAATTGATTTAATTGCTTGGGTTTTTGCATCAGGATAAGAGAGTATGATATTATGCTCAGTTCCGCTTGGGCCACGTTGATGAGCAAATTTGGAGACAATTGTCAAGGGAATATCATAATTTTGAAATGGATCAAGTGAACATTTAAAATTAATATCAATCGAATTGGAATAATCTTTTCTCAGCTCATCGTCATTAATATTTTCCCGATTATCGATCATCATTTCCAATGGATTATAATTGATTGGTTTGGATAGTGATGGATGAGAATCGTAATCATCTCCGCCGTTAATTTCATTACCACCACCATTTATTGTAACCGTTGTATTGGATGAACAGGGTGATGAGGATAAAGGTGAAGACGATGGAGATAATTTCATGAATAGTTCAGTTGATGATTTGAGAGTTACTATTGATTCGGGTTGGAAACAATAGCTACCACTGTTTAATCGTAAGATAATTGTCTGAGGTGGACCAGAGAGAATCTCTAAACCTGTGGTGGTTATATTATCACTTCCATCTTTACCAATTAATTTAAGACTAGGTTCTTCCGATATCACAGTGAAACAAAGGTGAACAGGTAAAGGTGAGTGAGTAAATGATATTGATTCATTTTGACCGATACATTTGATTCCCTCGATTGTGTAACAACCCGAATCCAGAGGTTCAAATAAAAGAGTGTAAACATTTTCTCCCGGAGAAAGATCAACATTGGTAGAGATGAAAAAATGTTCCTCTCGGTCACCTCCATCAGGTAAACGATGGCCACTATTACCATCGCCTCGGCCACTTGCCATCATTTCCATGGTTGATGATGAAGGTCCACTGTTTGTAGATTCAACTGAGAGCCGTTTGAAAACTTGATTCAAATTTGGACAACGAATACCAACCTCATAACCCGAACTTGTATCGTGATAAGTTTCAAATTTGGGCTGAGTTCGAATTTTTTTCCTACTATTGGTTAATGAGAATGGATGAGGACAAAGGAGGGAATTTTTGGCAGCAACTTGTTTATCCTGTGAACGAACTCGAGATCGTGGTGAGAAAGGTTCATATGAAAGGTAAACTCTAATTGAGGTGAAAGACAAAATTTCCAATAGATTACTTTCTAGGGTTAATTGTAATTCAAGTTGAGAATTTGTTACAAAAACACCTTCACTTTTAATTGTTATTGAACGAACAGGGAAAATCTCTTCCATGGTAATAATTGTTGACATCTCGATACTGGTTAATGATGAAAGTTTCTCTTTGGCTATGGTTAAATATTTAATTCTTTCATCGATTTCCAGGACAGAAGATGAAGCCAAAAGAAGAGCATATTGTAATATCTTTTTTCTATCATCTAGAACAAGGAAACAATCGAGTATATTTTTCCTTGTATCAAATAGTAACATTTTCCAACGATCTTCAGTAAACACTTTCTCCAAATCGAGTAAAAATGGTATTGATTGTTGATGTTTATCCATTTTCCTAAGAGAAACAAAATAATATTAGAGAATATTAAAAGAAAAACAAAATTCTAATCAAATATTATCCTTCCATTAGAATAGGTATAATATAATTTGGAAAATGATGATTAGTGACAAATTTTCTGTACATACATGTAAAGAAAGGCCAATTCACGACCAACTAAACGACCAGATCTAAATCTCCCGATATGTTTATAAGTACTAATATTTAATTCTGAGACTTCAAGGTAAGCTTTTGAAAAAGCTTCAGGTTTCGATAAGGCTTCTTTTAATACGGATTGTGGACTTGGATTCGTTAGATTTTCATCTAAAAGGTGAAAAAAGAAGAAAGAAAAATCAGAAAATCAGTTAATGGATTTGATGCAATTTGTTGTGTTTCAATTAGCTAAACATCGGTTAATCATTTTGTTTTACCTGAATACGGGTCATTACCCATTCCAGAGATTAGGTTGACAACTTTATGAATACACTCAGAGTCATGATTCATTCCTGGCATTAAACCACAAAGAGTTCCCAGTTCCTCGAGCTGAAACATTAGCAGATAGATGAACATTAAAAATAGAGCATCGAAAATTTGACTTACAAAATTAAAATCGAAAGATAGTTGATCGAACCTTTCTCCGTGCATAAGCCCATAAGCCGATAGTATAACGAGAATAGATTTGCATTTGAGAGGAGTCATTGTATCTTTCGCATTTTTGTAAAATCTCTAGCGCACTAAGAAATACCCAACAAGCGACGGCCCCTTGAGGTAAGTTTATCTAGAGAAAAATAAGAAACAATGAGGAGAGAGAGAGAGAGAGAGAAAAGAACAATTAGTTAACAATAGATGTAATTAGATTGAAAAATAATAGAAAAAGATATCAAGTGTATTCCATTGTTCCCCAAGAATAAGATAATCTAACAATGGGTAGCACGGGATGTCAAATAATGTCGATGATGATTATCATCTTAATTATTATGGATCAATGGGTAAGTTTAATTCACCTCTAAAATGTTTAATTCGTTGACACAATTGTGAAGAAAAGGTAAAGCTCGAGTTGATAATTCCCATGGTTTATGTTGCATTAAAAGAAGTTCACATTGACGGGAGAAAAGATAATTTCTCAGGTCAAGAAGAGAAGCGGTTGAATTACGAATTTTCTCCCTTAACTGGGTTGATATTGTTTTCGATAACGTTAATCCAGCCCATGAATGGCATCGTTCAATTAAAACCTTTAACCAATCGGGTGGTTGAATGACATGACTATTGATAACAAATTGACTAAAAAGAGCGTCCAATTCATCATATTGGATAAGAGCATCTTCGTAAAGGGATAACATCTCGAAAGCAAAGGCCATTTCCTCTTGGAGAATGAAAAAGCTAAAAAAATCCCAACTTTTAGAGTTACGCCTTTCCCGTTGACTTCGAACATGATCCTCGTATCGAGTTAAATGTTTTGAGTATGATTTGAGTAGAACCAGGCGAAGGCGATCAAGGAAAAATTCGTAACTATCACCGGCTGAGGTTTCATTTTTCGTTGGATTAACAAGAGAAACACATCTATCCGAAGCATCTTTAATGGAAGAGGGAAAATCACTTCGAACCTTATCAGCAACGGTACTTCGAGGTAATAGTTTGGTTTTATTGCTTTTCTTTTTTTCACTTGAATCAACAACCACAATTAACCAATCAAGTATCTCATTTTCACGTAAACGATTCATCCAGGAGATAACATCCTCACGAATTTGACTTTTGTACATATCAACGTCACTACATTCAAACCAATAGGTATGAAGTAAACACCGTCCAAGAAGATTGTGTTTACTACCCTCATTGGGGCCATTTTCTTTGAGAGTAGCGTCTTTAAATGGGACAAAATTCACCTCCAGGTAAACCTTTTTTGTAGATCGACCATAAGATCTGAAAACAAACAAAGAGAATAGAAAAAAATTGTAATACCAATCATTGATTCACATTAGAAGAGTGGGAGAAAATACAAATGTAGAAAAAGAGACAAATACAATAGATGACACAAGTAACACCCATAAATTGGAGAGGAGAACAACAGAATCACCATTAAATTATCATAATAGATGAACAATTAGATGATTACCAACCTTTGCCATTCAATACATTCCTCTGGTAAATTGGTAGTGATTTTGTCCTTCAATTTGTCGGGTATGTTTGTGTTTTTTGCATAATCTATGGGATAGAAATAGAAAGAGAAAGAACAATTAATCACTGAGAATGGTAACATAATCAAGAGAAGGAAAAACAATTACATGTTACAACTGGTTTAGTGTCCATTTGTTTTCTATAACCCAATCAATGAGAAAAATTAACCACAAATTTGTATCTTTCTCTCTCTCTCTCTCTTTCTGCACCAAAATGATAGAAGTAAAAAAAATAGAATAGAAAATGAGACAAAAATAAATGAGAGAGAGAAAAAAAAACAAAGAGATCAACACTGATTATGCAGATAAGATGTTGATGAATATGATGATGATAAACATGATGAAGATGTAGGTACAAATGATGATGGTGATGATGATGATCCAATGATATGACTAATTAAATCCATTGATCTGAAGAGAGAAACAAAAAAAATAAGAAAACATTAGTGAGAGATACAAATGAAGAGAGTTTAAGAAAATAGAAGCAGAAAAAAAGCCAAAATTTAGAAACAATTAACTCTTGACTCACCTTTATCATTAATTTACGAAAACAATTAACCCTTAACACCATTGACAATTTGTAGATTAATTAGACTAATCAAAGAAGAAGAAGAAGAAAAAAAAATAAACAACAATTAATGAGAATCTTTTTTCAAATCATAACATTGAGATGAGAACATGTTGAGAGAAAGAGATGAGGCCAATGCAGAAGGAGAGAAAGAGAGGGAGAAAGAGAGAGATAGAAGACAAATGGTAGAAAGAGATGATGAGAAAGAGAGAATAGAATTTGAAGAAAGAAAAGAGAGGGAAAGTGGAAAAGAAAGAGAAAAGAAAGAGAAGATAAAAAAGGCGTTCATTTGTTCAGACAAGACGATAAATCGTCAATTCTCATGAGGTGCCAACATGAATGAAGAGAAGGCGAAAAATTGAAAAGAAATTTATTCTTGGGGTTGATTAGTTTTCTCTCTCTCCACAATTAGTTGATTGTGGAAATGGAAACACTTTTCAAACTCACCTTTACTAAATTGTAGAGTTAATTGTTCACGGTTAATTGTGATACTACTTTAATTTTCCAGGTTAAATTATTTTCTGCTTTTTCTTCCTGGTTTATGTTGACTCTTTTTTTTTATTTGATTCTTTCGTTAATCAACTAATTTTGTTTCTTCTCTTTCTTGATTTTGCAAACAATTTATGGCTGATGATTTAAAGGGATGATCAACATCATCATCATTTGAAGGACAACAAGTTAATAGCAGTGGTTACAATTAATTGAGTGATTTGTTGATCGATCAAAGATTAACTAATAGCTTTTATTAAATGTTATCTACAAAATGAGTAAATGATAATTATCATCATTATTGTTGTTAATTGTTAAAGGAAAATGACAATTAACTGATTTCCTTTGAGTTTACAATCAATAATCAGTGTTAAAAGTTTCCATTTCTGTTAATAATCAATATAAATTATGAAAGAAATCAATTTGATTGAGTTATGATGATTATCTATTAACAATTAGATGATCAGTATAACTTGATTCTTTAATTTTATCAACAATTAACGAGATATTATATTGAAACCCCTTTTTAAAAGCCTTTTAATTGTGAAAAATTTTAAAAAATACACGAAACAATCTGTTAATTGTTAAGTTCGTTATCGAATTGATTTATTAATAGAATAACTTTTTTTTCTTTTTCTTCTAATCCAATGTTTCCTCTTTCATTCCGTCTTTCGTATTTAAATTTTTGGACATATCACGAATATCGGCAATTTTAAAGCTTCCCAATGGTTTCTCGTCGAGATTTAGATTGTATTGTCGACCGAAATATTCTTTCACTTCGATTGATTGTAAAGAATCGAGTCCTAATTCGTTGAGAGTTGTATTTGGATCGAGAGTGTCGATATCTTTGATGCCCAAAATGTGAGCGATTCGTTGGAAGATATTTTCAAACAGAGGAGCTTCTTGTTGGGAGCCGCTGGAGAGGACGCACGATTGACACACCGAGTGGGGAAGTTGCATGAATTTATCTAAGGCATGGAAACATGAGAAAATATTTTGTGCGGCAAAACCGAAGATGATTAAATCTTTTTCGTTGACAAGTCGAGCGGCAACACCAACATCGGCAACTGGCCCCCATTGGACCGCTAAACCTGGTAGACCGTTTTCCCGACGTTCATCACAAACCCTTTCCATAAATGAATTGGCAAAAGCATAATTAGACTGACCCACTGAACCAAGGGTGGCAATTGATGAGAAACAAACAAAATGGTCAAGATATGGACACGATTGCCTAGAGATTTTGTCAAGATTTGATGTGATCTGAATTTTCGGGTTGCAAACCATGGTAAATGATTCAGGTGATTGATTTTCAAATAGGCCATCTTTCAATACCATTGCGAGATTAAATATCCCACCGATTGGACCTAAACGGGAAGCGGAATCAATAAGCTGTGATGCCATAGTTGGTGACATGGCATCGTTAATGGTGACAATTATGTTTCGACGACGTTGACCATAATAACGTAAGAATTCAATGAATCCCCTGTCATCGTCCGATTTGAAACCTGATCGTGATGTGATCACCAAGTTTTGTACACCTCGGGACACCATCCAATAGGCTAATTCTAAGCCCATTCCGCCTAAACCTCCGACAATAATATAACATTTATGTGGGTAGAAATGAGTTTGACAAACAGTTTCCAATGGTTCCAGGGGACGTGACGATATTTCATCTCGAATTTGAATGAGAACCTTTCCCATGTGACGACTTTTGGCCATTAAACGAAAAGCATCTTCTACTTGATTCGACCCGAAAATATGTGAAGCGATCGGCCTGATCTCGCCAGTTTCAATTCCCTGGGTGAAAAATTTCTGAAACTGTTCAGCTAATTGTCGACCTTCCCAAGAGTTTTCGCAAATTTTGGTAATCACATATGAAAGACAAATGACTTGGAAACTACAGTTATTCCTCATCGAACTTGAATCTGTTAATTAAAAGAGAGAAGGAGAAAATTTTGAAATCAATAAAATCTCCAATCGGTCAAGTCTAATTACCGAAATTATGATTTTGAACAATATCGTATTTTCCTAATTCTAAGAATCGACCTCCATCAGAGAGACACCTTAATCCGGATTGAAGTTTATCTTCTGTAAGTGAGTTTAGGACCAAATCGACACCTCGGCCATTTGTTTGGCGTAAAATGTGCTCCTCGAATTGAATCGACCGAGAATCAGCGAAACAAGAATCAACCAATTGTGGAAACATCGATTTGAGAAAGTTTCTCTTCTCATCGGTACTAACAGTGGTGAAAACTTGGCAACCTCGAGCAAGACACAAGGAAATGGCCGCTTGACCAACACCTCCCGAACCTGCATGGATCAGAATCGATTCACCAGGTTTCAAACCTCCTCGAACACAAAGAGCATAATAAACAGTAAGGTAAACATTTGGTACGGTCGCAGCTTCATCGAGACTCCATCGATCGGGAACATCAAACATAATGGAAATGTTTTTACCCAAAATTTGAGTCGCTATTCCGCTACCATGGCAAATTCCCATGACTCTTTTACCACTTGATTCAGTTATACCAGAGAATTCAGTTCCAATCAATGTTTCCATATCATTAGGAGGATAAGCATCAGCTGATAATCGACCAGTAGCCAAAAGAATGTCCCGGAAGTTGAGAGCGGCAAAATGGGTCACCACATTTTCGTGTAAACATTCAGGTGATTCTGATTGATCTGGATTGAATTCCTCTTCGACACATTGTAACGAACCATCATCATCTAAACTCTTAAACCAAGATAAACTTGTCAGATCTCCTTTCTTACCAACATCAACGTAACAATTAGTTGATTGAGTTGTAATTCCTTCATCAATTGAAATCTCATCTAAATGATAGATTCCCCAAACTCCATCTTTGTTTATATTGGAAAAACAGTCTTTCATTAGAATTGACTCTAAACCATTAAGATCATCGGCAATTTCTTGTCCAGGCCAAAAGATGTAACGAATTTTATCACCAAAAGGCTCGAATCGTAAACATTTGACCAAACCAATTATACCATTACGATTAGAATCATTAGCAATTAACCAGAGACGATCAACTTCCTTGTTATCAAGTGCTTCTTGTACATCGTCAACCCATTCGTAGGTTGAGCTTAAGACTCGTATCACTCTTGGTGGTGTTGAAAATAAACGAGGTCGCTTTTTGTACAAAACTGACACTAGACCAGTTTCGGCATGTCGACATGTCGAGATTTGCAAGAAATCAAATGATTCCATTTTTTTACTAATTAGATTTGTTCGGTTGATATTTTCCAATTGAATGTTTAACATTTCAGCCAATTTAGTTTCAAAGGGTAAAACTTTTTCACGATAATTAATGAGAACAAAATTTCCTGGTTCGATAACTGTTAACGCCGTATCGAAACTATTATTGATAGAATCAGAAGCACTTTGACATAAACTTAAACTCGAATCATTGTAAACCAATAAATCATTTGGTTTTTTTGGTGAAAATTCACATCGAACTGCAAACGCCGATAATTGATTCTCAATTGTTTCACTCGTTGAATCACAATTTAGTCCGATCACAAATGCGTTAACCATTTTCTTGCACAATTCACTTTCAAAGACACTAATTGAAAAGGTAAAAAGTTGATTGTAAACACAATCAAAGTGATAATCTTTCAATAAGAAACTCGAATCCTCGATGAGTTTTGTTTTCAGTTCGTAATTGGACCAATCTTCTTGCTTCGATTTTAATAATGTTGAAAAAATTTTGGTACGAGATTCACTTTTCATATAACTAATCCATTCATCTTTGAGGTTGATTAACTTTTTCGATGGGCTAGTTAATAGTTGATCACAGGCAATGAAATAGTTAATCAACTGAGATTCACTGATTCGAGTTAAATTTATATTTGAACAGTTATAACCTTTGAAAACTTGTCGAGCATAACGAATGTCAGATTGTTCGGGTTTTAGTGGAGATCCGGTAAATTGTAGGCCTTTC
Organism: Panonychus citri; assembly: GCF_014898815.1. NCBI lineage: Eukaryota > Metazoa > Arthropoda > Arachnida > Trombidiformes > Tetranychidae > Panonychus > Panonychus citri. The sequence continues at coordinate 847,906 of NW_026515543.1, read as the reverse complement.
AAGAAAACACCATAAGTGGAAATGGTGCCGATCTCATCGGAGAGATAAACTTCCAGTTCGGTTGAATCTTCGTTATCCTTTTTTTCATCAATCACTGGAACCATTTCAAGTGCTTCGCTAAATGATTCAGGATCATAGATGAACTCTTGAAATCCAACTGGTACTCGAGGTGTTCGCTTGGCCGTTGTAAGTCCACCAAGTTGAACGAAAGCATCAGCTAATCCAATCCACCCACCTGAGTATTTAATCCGTCCATAAGTGTGGTCAGAAGTTATTGAGATGATATTTTTCATCTTTGATCCATATTGGAATCCTTGAATTTTCAATCCCAAATAGAAACGATCTCCCGTCATCTCCAGTGCTTCCGGGTTTGTGTCGACATTCATGTAATTTTCAAAGTCAATTGTTGTCTCTTTTTCTAACAATTCACCAAATCCAGAGACACAAACGTGATCTCGAAAGGTCACATTGAACCGATGGGTTACCGGATTGTAGAAAACTTTGAATGTCGCTGAATCTTTAATAATTGTCGCTCGGAGAATCCGAACATCCCAAACTCGAAAACCATAATCTCTAAAATTGACCGAATCTCCGTGTTGATTGAAAACCATTGCTTTCCAAAGGAGATAAATATAACCAACGGCGGGCATTAAGGTTCGATCATCGTAAACGTGATGAGCGACTTCTTCGTATTCAGGGTCAGTTAGGTCAACGGTATAACAAAGATTGGTCATATTATCGTAAAATTCAAGACAGTTACAAACGGAGAATTGATCTGAGTGATCCCAGGTCAAGTACGGAGATAATGAAGGAGTTTGCCGACCAACCGGATATTTAATCGGTGGATAAAGAGTAGAAATATTGATATTATGTCCAGAGAGGTAAAGGTGACCTAGAACGTTAAGGAATTGAGTGACATCGACGACTGAATCTTTGCTTGTTAAAGTTGTACCATTATGTTCGGGACCATTTTGGTTAACCTTAGTAACTGTTGTTGATAAAATTTCATTTTCCAACAAACGGATTTTTCCATCAATATTGATTATCTGCCAATCATCCATTGACAGTTTGCCATCAATCAAATCGTATTCACTCATCTGATGAATGTGAGTCTCGTCGGTTACTGAGTTTTTCAGGCCATTTTGTAACAATTTAGAGCATTTTTCTAAAATTGATCTGGTTGTTGTGATCTTCGACGGAGACGATTTTTTGTATTTCAATGCTTGGGTCAAGGCTGAATCACGATTAAGTTGATTAGCAGCATAACGAGATGATATGCTACCAGATGAAAAGCCGATCACTAAATCTGGTTCAATTCCAAGAGAAACGAGTAAATCGATAACTGCTAATTGAAAGATCACTTTTCGTGTAATTATTGGTAATTTTGATTCATCTTTGACTTTGGTCGTTGAATTTGATTTGATTGTAAGGTCGATACCTTTGGTCTTTAAAAAGGTCAAACTTGATGCAAGTGAATCACGGAAGACGCTAAATCGACTTAGACCAAAGGAAATTGACGAAATGGAATCACCGAAAATGAGACAAATTTTTCTTCCCGATTTGTTAATTGGGCTGGTCTTCTTGGTACAAATCGAACCATTTTCATCCAATATTGAGTAACCTCGCCAAACTAAACCAGCTTCAGGTTTGAGCGCAGACAAATCACTTAACATGTGAATCAAATCTTCACTTAAATTGTTTCCACTTTTTAATAATTGAGACAAATTTTCAACACCTTGACGGGTTCGATTACAGTAGATTACTAATCGAGGAAATGTTGTAGGATTAATCGGCTGATTATCGATCGTATTTCCTTTTAAAATGATGTGGCCATTTGATCCACCGAAACCAAAAGTATTAACGCCAAGATAATTAGAGGTAAAAGGTTGTTTCTCAAGAACGGGAATAATTTTACCCTCAAGAAGACCAGAGATTCGGGAATTGGGTGTTGAATAAGCGGCATTCGGTGATAAGTAGCCCGTTTGCAAGATTTTACAAGCTCGAATGACGGCATTTATACCAGCCGAGGCTTCAGCGTGACCGATATTTGATTTAATACAGCCCAGGCGAATTGGTTGATCGCTGTTTTCCCGATACGCATCAAGAATAGCCGAAGTCTCAACAGCGTCTCCAGCCTGTGTACCTGTTATATGAGCTTCAATGTAATCGATTTGTGATGGTGATACTCCGGACACTTTAAGAGCTGACCTCATGGCGTTTGCTTGAGCATATCGATTTGGAAAGGTTATTCCTTCCTCCGTGTAGCCGTCATTATTAACGGATGCACCAAGGATTTCACCGTAAATCCGTTTAGCTGAGGATTTACGCTGAAGCACTAGAGCGGCAACTGTCTCTGAACGGATGAAACCATCAGCGTTCTCATCGAGACACCGTTCAAACCCTGATTGTGAAAGCATTTTAATATCAGCTGCAGTTACGTTGACAAAAGGATCGACAACCGTGTTCACACCGGCGACAACAGCGATGTCACATAAACCTTTCCGTATGTGCCAGTGGGCTTGAATGATTGCATCAAGTGTTGACGCACAGGCTGTGTCAATGGTCACACATGGACCTCGCCAGTCAAAGTAATGAGCCATTCGACTGAAAATGAAAACAGGATCAGCGGTTTCATCCAATTTATAAAGATCTGGCCCATCGCCGGCTGAGATTCCAAGGAAAAAGCCGGTTCGTGAACCTCGAAGTGAATCAGCCAAAAGTCCTGACAAAATTATAAATCATTTGAGATGAAAAATCGATTACAATTAATTTCTATTTATAACTAAAAATTAAAGACCAAACCAGTTGATTAAGTGTATCACATAAAAATTTGTAAAAACTTTTCAAAATTCAAATCAATAATCGTTGAAAAAAAATTTTCCCGTTCACTTTGAGTGTAAATATAATTAATTGGTAACAGTTTACAAATTGTGGGTACAATCAAGTAATAAATCATATTCCATAGGAAAGGTGATACAAAATAGTTTGTGTCAATTAGTTGGAAAATTACAATTAGAGAGAGTAATTAACTCTTACCTGCATCCCATAGAGACTCATAGACAACCTCGTAAAGAACTCGAGTTTGTGTTCCCAAAAGTTCAGCGTCTTTTGAACTGATTCCGAAAAATTCTGAATCGAAACGGGATAAATCACGAATTTGTCCAAGAGCACTTGGTCGATGCCTTAACTCTAATTATTATTCGAACAAATAATTGTAATAATAATTAGAAAAATAATACATTGGAAATGAAGTTTAATGTTACAAATGAGAAAATGAACTCGAACTTACTTGTTGGATGTCGATCTCGCTCTTGATTGTACAAGATTTTCCCTTGTAACAATTTGTCCCAAAGTTGATCGACATCATCAGCATTCGGGAATCGTCCAGCTATTCCAGAGATTACGATGTTATTATTATCCAGCATTTTTGTTTCGAAGATGATTAAAGATTGATGATTGGATAGAACGACAAACAAAAAAAAACAATAATTAAACAAGAAAATTTGAAGAAAAAAAAAGAATCTAAAAATTATAAATCACTATTTGGAAATTACAATTAAAGAATCAATATGAACTTTAAATTGGTTGTATTGATTGTTGGAGAAAAATTTGTAAACCGAGTAAATTGAGAGTCAAACAATCAAACAACAATTAAAAGGAAACCTTGTTTGTTAGAATTAAAAAGTTAGCATCAATATAAATCATCACAGAACATGATTAGTGTTTGAGGAAGTTTTCATGGTAATTACCTGTGTTGGAACAATTAATTTAAACCCAGTTAGTTTAATTTCTTGTTAAATTAAACTAAAAACATAAGTGAATTGAAAATCTTATCACGAAAAATCAAGGAAAAAGGTAATATTAATATTCAAATGAAATTAATTCAATTGAGCAATTCAAATCATACGACATTATTAAGAAATCTTGACATGTGAAGCAATTAATTTGCATCTCGAATTTGATTTGATTAAAAAATTAAATCAAGCAACTTCTTACCTTAATCAAGACCAAAATGAAAAATGCAAAACAATCACAGTTACGAGTTTAACTTGTTTCGAGTGAAATTGATTAACTTTTTCTAATCATTACAATCAAATCGTCTTTGTCAATTGCCATCTCGAATTCATTGGGCCTTTTCTGTCTTGGTAATTAGTAAATTGTTGAAAATAGAAAACAAATTCGTTTTCTTTTTAATCGTTCTTGTTGATTATTAATAAATTCTTGGAAATGGGAAGACGTTCTGTCGATTGAAGTCAATTAATCGGTGATAATTTGATCTTAAACTGATCGATTTTATTATGAAATGTATTAACTGGCCAAGGTTGATTCGATTGATTAAGTCCACTTTTATGAACGGCCACAATTACAATTCCCCTCAGGGACAAAAAGAAAATCAATTTGTTTCAATTCGACAAGAAAAATTTTCGACGATTTCTATTGGTCGATAAACGAAAAAATAAGTGTGATAAATAGAGAACTTTGTATCTTTCGTAATGTAAGATAAGAGTGAGATTGAGAATCAGCTGATGATTGAGTTTTTTTGTTGTTGATTGGATTGGATTTTTGATTTCCATTGATTTAATTACTTTCTATTAACTGATTGATTGTGATTCTTTTTGTTTTCGTTATTGTATTAAATTTATTATCAATAAGATTCTGTGATTGAATCTGAATTTGATAATTTCTTCAAGTGTTCTCAAGAAAATTGTTTGATTTTATTTTCTTCTTATTGACTTTTTCATCTTTTTCTCAGTTTTTTTTTCTTCCTCGTAGTTCACTGATATGACCTTTCACTAATTGTTATTTAATTTATTTCTTTTAATCTGTAATCTCGATTAACTTTTCGTATTTATTGTTTCCATATTCGACGTCATAATTAACTTGAAAAATCTCAAAAAATTATCATGGCTCTTGTTTCGTTGAGAGATCTACGTAAAGTATTACATCCACATTATCTGGTCAACATTTTACTTTCACTTTCATTCATTTTAATGAGAAAAGTTCATCCATTTTGTACATATTTGTTTGATTCTTGCATATTAAATCACGTAAGTATAATATTTCACTAGTTGATTAGCTTATATCTTTCATGGAATAATTTTTAATTTCTTCTTCTAACAGAAAGAAAGTGAAATCATGTTCTTTGCTGCAGTCATCATCGTATTTAGAACTAGGAAGCAAGGTTTGTTCGCCATAGAATTTGGAATATAATTGTTACCAATTATCAATCTAATTCTCTTTTCATCGTTTTCTCTAAAAGGTGCTGTTAATTTCCTTCCGTACGTTGGAACCGCTTGTATGTTTGCGAAATTAGCTGGTGTCCTTTTATGGTTTTTCGCTGATCCATTGTATGGTGTTATTTTCGCTGTTCTTTGTCTTCGTGAGTGAATGTGTTTTCTTTTACATTCATTTTCGATCTTCGATCTTTCTCCTTTTCTTCTAATCTATTTTAATCTGTCTACCTTTAGTTCATCTTCTTCTTCTACCTGAACCATGTTACAAGGGACCCGAGAATATGACTTATTTCAGTGGAAATGATCTTGATGAAAGTTTGAAACGTGAAAAAGGAACTACCTGGTTGATTGAACTTTATGCAGCTTGGAATCCAACATGTATTGAATTTGCACCAACCTTTTCAGAAATTTCAGCCAAGTAAGTCTATCAAAAAGTCTGCACTATCATTCTAATCAAAATCTATTATATTTCTATTAAATTATCTTTTTTTCTTCTCTCTCTTACTAATTCAATCACTTTTCTTCACCAAACTATTGTTCTCTTCCTCTCTCTCTCTCTTTTTCCTCCATCTTTTTTCCTCCCTTCTCATTGATTATAATCTACCAGTTACGCCCTGGACAATTTAAAATTTGGTAAAGTTGAATTATCTCGTAATCCCGAAATCGCAGCGAAATTTAAGATCAACACATCACCATTAAGTAAACAAATGCCAACCTTAATTTTATTCAAAAATGGTCAAGAACAAATGAGAAGACCATTAGTTTCCAATAACGGTAAACTTGTCACATTTAATTTTAATTATGTAAGTTTAATTTTCCATATAAATTATTATTATTTTTTTTCTTCCATCCATTTCAATAATTTGATATTCTCTTTCCTTCCAGGCCAATGTTGTATCTACATTTGAATTGACCACTTTACATGACCATTGTAAGAAAGCCCTCAAAGAGAAAAGTAAAACAAAGAAGCAACAATCTAAATCATCACAACAACATTTGAAAGATGAATAATTAACTTTTGGATTAATCACAATTAATGAACTAAATCTGTGTTTTTCTAGTTCTCATTTAATTTCTGTTTTTCTATCCAATTCAATTTGCTTACCCATAAATCAATGGATCATCATCATCATCATCATAAATACAACCAATCAATTGATTTTGTATAATGGAAAATGTTAGTCGGCAGTTTTAATTTGCTTTCTATTCAACAACAATCAATGTAAATTAACACAACAGTAATCATTATTTAATCTAAGGTTATTTTAGTAATGGAAACATTAATTTACTTTTGTGCTACCTCATAGACACAAAAATTATTATTGCAATTAATACACTAATTGTTACCTTAAATTAATGTTTAATCACGATAAATAATATTTACCTTGGAAGATACTTTAAGATGAAACTTTGATTACCATTGGTTAATTGTAATTAGGCAACTGGTCAAATTAATTATAGAGAAATCAAATTTCTACTATCCATCTAATCAAATTAAAAGTTAACAATTTAAATTGTTTTGTTTAAACTAATTATCTTTTCCTCCCTAATAACAAACAATTTATTTTTCGCTTCTCCATGTCAATATCAATCATTATTATTGCCATCAAATCAACGACAATTAAAACATGTGATTTTGTATCAACAGTAAACGTGATTTAGATAAACTATAATTAGAATTGATTGTTGATCATCAATTAACAAAAATAATTCGGTTGTTTGATTTAGGAAGCAAAAGTTAATTGTTTGGAGTGTTTAAAGACAGTAGTCTGAGAGTAAAGAAATTGCAATCAATTGATTAGTAATAATTAAATTGTTTGGATGAACAATTTGATTCTTAAATTGAGTTAAATTTGAGTTTAAAAAGTGAACAATTAAAAATTGACAAAAAAGAAAATTTTTTCCAAGTAAATGCTTGATTGAGAAAAAAAATTGTCCATTTAAAGGGGAAAAAAATTACAACAAAGGAGAAACATAATTTACAATTGAAGCACAATTTAACCACGTGTTGAGTTAAATTCGGAGGATTAAAAACAATTTAAACTCAATCGTGATTAATACTTGATAATAATTCACTACGATAACAAGACTAGTGTATGAGAGGAATATAATAAAATAGAAACACTAAAGACTCGGCGGAGAAATTGACACAGGGCGAAAAATGGAAACTGTAGAGTGGAAATTACGATGATTTAACATGAGCAGTGGAATTAATTGTTTTTTTGGAAAACTGATTAAGATTAATTTGCTTTTTCTCCTCGATTTTGTTTTCTAAATTGTGTCGCCTTTTTCTTCTTGATTTATCGTCATCATTTTTGTATTATTTCGGGTAATAGAGGTTCGGGAAGATTAACTTGTTCAGAATCAGCGTCAAATTGACCGGACATGATTGGATTGTTGAATAAATCGTTATTAGATGTTGCATCGATCGTTGTTGTTGTTGTTGTTGTTGATTGAGATGATGATGATTGTTGTTGTTGTGTAAATATTGTCGTTGAAGATGAAGATGGTGGTGAAGGTGGATTAGGATTTGGATAATCTTCTTCAATTTGAACCAGGATTCCCTCTTTTTCGGGTTGAGTTAAATCATCGTAAAGAGGTGATAAGGTTACTCGGGATCCGAAAACTTTTCTTCGTAATTCTTGGCTAACGGTCACTTGGGGCACCTTGGAAACGGCATCAATTTTGGACATCATCGAGTCTCGAAAAGATTTCATCTTCTCTTTCAATTCGATAACTTCGCTATCAAAATGTGAATGTTTCTCGTACAAGGATTTAAGGAGAACAGCATTCGAATACATTATCCGTAAAGGTTCACTGAGATAAGCTGATTGTTGAATATAACCTGGTGGAAGTGCTTCACCATTAACGTAAGAATTAAAATCATCTTCGGATAAGTTTAGTGATTCACCTTTGAGTTTCTCGATAAATGCAACGGCACAGCAAAGGTTCGTGAAATAGTAGCCCGCTTCACCGGACATGAGACGCCTTGGATTGGAAAATCGGTTGATCAGTTTAATATTGGAATGAAGTAACGGTGGGTTAGCTTTAATCACTACGAAAACAAGAGCGGGTAAAAATTGATCCGCTGAAACGGGACCATTACGAGCGACCTGAAGCAGATCAAAAATGGCTTTTGAACAGTTAACAATACATTCAAGCTTTTCAAGAGGAATTTGCTTTGAGCCCATTTCTATTATATCGGAAATTGCTTTATCCAGGATATCGCTAATCTCGGGATTCCTCAGGTCAAGATCTAATTCAAGATGTTCCGTCATAATCCAGTTTAAACTTTTAATTCGTTTCTGCATAATAAGATCTTTCTCTTCATCTTCCGTCAAGATTTGGGTAAAAATTGAATTATGAATTGAGCTAAGTAATCGCGTTTCCGTATAATCAACCAACTGATCAATAGATTCTTGGACAACCTCTTCGTAGATTGGATTGGACGAGAATCGTTCAGCCATTGAAGTATAAAATTCATAAACGATTTCACTCATTTCTTCAATGGTGGACAAAGTGTTCAATTTATCGACAACTTTGGCAACTTGTTTGTGAATATCTTCCAATGGTCCATCAGTTGAGCTACTGTTCAATGTAAGAGTGTTAAGAACACTTGACCCAACTGAACTAGAGGTCAGTCGATTGAGAACATCATCACCAGCTAATGACAGAGAATCAAGACTGAAAAAGTTTTGCTGTTTCAGGGCAGTTAATCGACTTGCGGCTGAGGCTGGAAGAGAACTGTTAATAGAACCAGTAGTTGGAGTTGTTTTCGAATTGGATCCTTCTCGAAGACCAGATGATCCTCTGGAAGATAATTTAAAAATAGAACGTAAAGTTTTAGATCGTTTTTCAACTTGTTGTTTCTTTTTCTCCTCAAATTTGGTGAAACTTGAAGGCGAAGTTGATGTTGGCGTATGTTGTTGACTCGACGATGAAGAATTTGTTGTTGTTGTTGTGCTTCCAGCGGCTAAGTGGCCCGATAAATTGTGAGAACCAGATGAACCAAGAATTGGTGAAAGACGAGACGAAGATGATAAACCCTGTAGATTATCATTGAGAGAAGCCAGTGAATCACTTTGGTGAGAATCCGATAGATTATTTTTACAGCAACAGCGTTTTTTGGTCGGTGAAAGAAAAGAAAAGGTAGACATTAGAACCATGATGAAATGGTGAAAGTTAAAACATCAGAATAGAGATTAAATCAGTGGAAATTTGAGAGAAAAATAGACAAAGAGAAACAAAATAGTCACAAAGAATAAGAGAAAATGGAAGAAAATAAAGTCAAGTGTCTATACAACTGAGTCACAAGAGAGAAATTAATTTTCACATCTTCATTTGATTATTTACTTGTGATCTTCACAATTTGTATTACCAACTGTTGAACACAAGATAATGATAATTATGATGATGAAGATAAACACAAAGAGAGAGAGAGAGAAAAATAGATGACTAATTAACACGAAGATGGAAAGAAAAACAAAGATCACAAGAGAATAGAAAATGAAAACAAACCTTTTACCAAATGAATTTTTCGATGATGGTGTTGATTGTTGTAATCTAATTAAAGAAGAACGATTTTTGTAGCACATTGAACAGAATCCATCCCATTCTGGATTACCATAAAATCCACAATTAGCTTTACATAGGAGATTTTTATCATCGAAAACAATTCCACTCTTTTTCATCATTTATCCTTTTCTCTTGTTTCCTGATGATTTTTACCTTAACCAAAATTGTGAAGAGAAAAGTGAATTAGGAAAACACTATTATTTTCACTCTGTTTTAATTTCCTTTTTTTCTTCGTCTCGATTGATTAATACGATTTATTGGTTGATGAGAACAATTAGTGAAACAGGTTAACTAAATTCTATTAATAAATAGGTGAAAACAATTCCAATTGGAAACATCGATCATGTTGATGTGAAGATTAAATGAAAAGAGCAGGAGTTTAGATTCTGTTTGTTTACTTTTTTCATCTTCTTCTTAGATTTGAACAGAAACCGCGATAATTTAATTCTAATTGTGGATCATTTTGTTTAGAATTTAACTGATTTTATTTTTATTTTGGAAAGAATATATTTTTTTTCGTTTGTTTACATAATTATTGAATCATTTTGCTAGAAGATTGAAAATTTCGATGGTTATATTGGTTCTGGTTAATTGTTTTTTTTTCATCTTCATGTTTTGTCTGTTTATTGGGAAATTTTTGTTATTCCCTTTGAGTGAAATATGATGATGATTATTACTTTGTTTTCCAGATGTAATTAGATTTAGTCAATTGTAATATACACCAAGGGTTTGGTCTATGTTATTACTTGAATATATTGTTGTTGTTGGAGGAGGAAGAGGATTGATTGATTTACCAATGGGATTTTGTCAATGGGTGTAATTGTGTTTTGTTTAGAAAATAAAATTATCACCATTGAAAGATTGATTTAAATTGAACACTTGATATATAGGAATTGTGAAAAATGAAAGCAAAATTAATGGAAAACAGGGTTACAATTTAGAAAGTTTCCAAATCATGGGCGGCTGACAATTTGTCTTTATGGTCAACATAGGAAGGAGTTTCACTACGAAGTGGTAAATGAGCCCGAACATGGATATGTTCATCATCGCTGACTTTGACCTAACGAAAGAGAAAGAAAAGAATAGAAAAAGAACCAACAATGAAAACAAAGAATAAAAGTCAATTAGTCGATAATAAAAATCTTACTTTGATCAAATAATTAGTTCCACAGACAATTTGACTTCGGAATTGAAGAGCAGTTAGTTGGTCAAACTGTCGTCCGGTTTTTTCTTGAAGTTCATTTTTTAACTGAGAAACTATTCCATGAATAGTATCATTAGCTTCTTTGACATCACTCCAACCACCACAGAGAACCATTTTCGAAGAAAATTAATGAAGAAAAAAAAATCAAACAATCAAAGAAACTCAAATTAAACAATTAGACTTCAACTCTCAATGGAAAACAAAACAATTAAATAGAAATGAAAAAAAATTAATTTTCCAAAAATTCCAAAACTAACGCCATCTATCAATCTATTTAGTAACTAATTTTTATTTCTCAAAATTCAAACACAACAATTAAAGAGTTAATTGTAATTAACTGATCGCCAATTAACGAAAATAGATAAACAATCAGTTAAAACTGATTAAAGTCGAGAAAATGACGAGGAAGATTATTCAATAAGTATTGGAACATTTTCTCAATTAGAAATGAAAGAAATTGTTCCATTTGTATTGATTGAGTTTCCTTTTGATTTTCAAGACAAATGAAAACAAAGAGATAAAATTAACTTCCAATCGAATAGAAAATCAACTTAATTACAGATGTAAATTAATTTTCCATCTAAAATCAATTAATTTCCTTCGAAATAGAATTAATTTAATTTCCATCAAATGTGTTGATCGGTTTTCGGTTTATTGAGCATCTTTAATGTCTGACGTGTCGATATCAAAGCTCATTCACTTTTCTTTGGTCTCTCGTTGGCAACAGTTTTGTTTTTCTATCATTTAGATTGTTATCATTTAATCAACCACATTGATTTTAATTAAATTATTTTCAATTCTACTTGTTGTGTCAACGTTCAATTAACTAAATTCACTTGGTGTCATTAATTAAATTTGTTTGGTGATAAAACAATCAAACATTTGGTGTGTGTTGGTCACCATTCATTTTGTATAGTAAACAAAACTGGTCTCCTTTTCCTATTCAAAGCAATTGAATTTGTGTTTGGTTTTTTTTGCTAGAAAACAAAATGTTCACAATTAAATTGATTACAATTATATTTCTATTCTATTTAACTACAAGTGTTTCCTGTGCACGTAAAAAATCAGAGGTAAGTTGATGTTAATCTATTGGAATAATAAATCAATTAGATTTTCTATTTTCTCTTGTGGGTTTGTTTTGGTTTTTCTTTACAAAGAGAATAGAATATTTTTCTTTTCTTTTTTTCTGTTTTGATTAACTGATTAAATCTCTCTCTCTCTCTCTCTCTCTCTCTCTCTCTCTCTCTCTCTCTCTCATTTAGAGTTCACTTTCACTTGGTGAACGTGTTGAACAATTAACAGAATTGTCCCTTCGTAAACCAGTGATACGTTTAAATGGAGATAAATTTAGACAATATGTTGGAGCGAAAAGTTTACCTCGTAATTACTCCTTTGTGATTATGTTAACTGCGTTGTCCCCACACCGACAATGTACCGTTTGCCGATTAGCCATGGAAGAATATACCATTGTTGCCAATTCTTGGAGATATTCCCCATCATTTTCCAGTAAATTATTCTTTGGAATGGTTGATTTTGATGAAGGATCAGATGTTTTCCAACAATTGGGTATTGGATCAGCACCGGTTTTCCTTTACTTCTCTGAAAAGGGTAAACTTAAGTCACCCGAGGTTATGGAAATTGAAAGGAAAGGCTATGCTGCAGAGACAATTGGTAAATGGGTGTCCGAATTGTCACAAGTATCAATTAGAGTAATTAGACCGCCAAATTATTCCACAACATTGGCAATTATGGCTCTCATGATGGTTTTTGCCTCATTATTATACATAAAACGGAACAATCTTGACTTTTTGTATAACCGAAACTCTTGGGCAATGATATCTTTGGTTAGTATTCTTGTTGTGATTCTTTTAATTTTACACTTCGATTTTCTAATCATGTTGTTTATATCATATTCCTTTCAGTTTATTGTATTCGTTATGACTTCAGGGCAAATGTGGAATCACATTAGAGGACCACCTTTGATGACCCGAAATCGTCAAGGAACCGGAATGACTTATATTCACAATAGTTCTAGTGCTCAGTTTGTCATTGAAACTTATATTATCATTTTACTTAGTAAGTTTAATTGCATCTCGATAAATTATTACTGTCAACATTTGATTATCTAATTAATTATTGTCTGTCTTGCTAATAGATGTTTCAATTTGTGCTGGAATGATTTTACTTACTGAAGCCATGAAGGGTAAAACTGACCAAAGAAAAAGAAAGAGTAAGTCTCAATCAATTTGATCTCTGTATTTGTATCAAAATGAAATTCAATTGATTAATATTAATTTTCTCCACTCTATCTCTCAATAGTTACTGCAATAATCGGCTTAGGATCAACTCTAATTTTTTTCAGTCTTTTACTTTCCATTTTCCGAAGCAAAGCTCACGGTTATCCATATAGTTTCTTATTCAAATAACTTTTCTTCTGGAATAATTGAAAATTAGAAACACAACTTCCGGTCATCTTAAAAAATTGGTATAAATTTAAGCTAAACTATATAATATAAAATCTGTGGTTCTTTTTTCCCAATAATTTTGCTGATAAAACCATTGGATATTATATGACATCTTGGATGTTTTCATTATGAGAATAAAAAAATTACTCAATTTTTTCACACAATTAAAAGACTTTCACTCATTTCAAATCAACATTTAAACTTCAGTTAAATTGGGGAATAAATAGTGATCTTTATAATTGTTATTCCATAATCAAGATAACATTTGGTCTACATTTTGGTAGACAAATACTGTGGACACCATAGAGAGAGAGAGAGAGAGAGAGAGAGATTTTCGTTTTCTTTTCTGTAATCCAAAACATGATACTAATCCAAAAGAGTTGAACTCACTAAATTAGTGTAAAACCAACTCTATCTCTAGGAATTAATCTTAATTCAGATCCATGTTTAAGGAAAACATCACCAGCCGTTTGTGAAGGATTAATACCAACACCATCGTCGGTGATAATTGCTGAGGTTGCTGGAGGAACTCTGAACTCTTCAGCAGCATATTTAAGTACCGCCGTGAATGGAGTGACATCGGGTACCTTTAATCTAATTAGAAGAAGAGAAATCAAAATCAAATCGTAATCAATTAACTCAGAGTGACACACATTCATCAATCTTAAATTAACTTACATTTTAAATGGTAACTTGGGATCAGATGTTAACGTTATTTTAAAAGTAACCTTAGTTCCTGAAGCCCTTTAAAAGGAGAGAGGAAATAATAATTAACAATCAAGGAACATCTTAAGATAATCAATTAACTTACATGGTGTTTTCTTCTTGGAACAATCAACAAACAAGAGATACAATTAAGTCAAAAATAGTCACCAGAATGAGAAATAAACAAAAAGCTGAGATTTTGTTGTCTACCAACGCCACGAATACATAGTAACCATTAACTCTAAGGGCGGAGCAGAGAAAAGGCAATTTTATATTCTTAACTTTAGTTAATTATTTTCTAAATTTCTTTGATTAGTTAAATGAACTAAATAACCATAGAAATTGATTGAAAATCAATCAGGTAACAATAAAATCAAACGAAAACGAAACCATTGAAGAAACAATAACAAACCGTTGCTACTTGATGATCGCGGTGAATTTGAATTCTAATCTGTAATCAATTGTAACGATTTAGAAAATCAAGTGACAACAATTAACCGGTGAAGTAAAACATAAACAAATGGCGAAGGGAAAAAGAAACAATTAGTTAATTGTTGTGAGAGAAAAAAGTTCTCTTTCAAAATCCAAATGGAATCGAATCCATTTAATCAGCTGTTTAATTTGTTCGTTAGAAAGAAAATTGTATTTACCTTTTGTTTTCTCTCGTGAGTTAATTGTCGTTTGAAATTCGATTGAAACACCTTGATTGTAATTAAATGTTCCAATTGTGAACCTGATTAATTTTGATTGTCAGAAATCAAGAAAATCAAGTAGATCCAGTGGAGAAAAAGGGAAAACCTTCAAAAAATGAAAAAGAAAACAAGTTAACCTTGATTTCTTTTCAGACACAACCAGAATCCTCATGTTTCCATGATTATTTTCAATCTCTGTTAATTGTTACTCGTTATTGTCACTATTTTGTTAAGTGTTTACATTCATTTACTTTGTTAACTTTTCTGTAACATGAAACAGATAGAAGGTGAAGATTATGGAGAAATTAACAACAACAATCAGTCGATTGATGTTCTAGTGAAAACCAGATATAAACAATTAGTGGAAAAGGGTTCGTATGAAATTGGTGTTGATCCAAATATTAATCCCGATTTACCACCAACCTGGTTTGATAAACAACGATTTATAAGATCACAGAAAACTGCGGAAAAATATTCATTAAGGTTAGTTAATTAACGTTTTCTATTAATAATAACTCCTGTCGAACAGCAATTAACTCAAATCCCATTGTTTTTATATCTTTCACTTTATTTGTTTCCTAAAGGATTTTTCAATTAAATCCTTTCACTTGATTAGATTGACTGAAATTATCTCAAAATTATCTCACGTAAATGATGAACAAAATCAGTAAAAAACGATTACAATTAGAGGTCGAAGGTTAAATCATGACCTTAATCATATCAGTGAATCTTAGGGCTTATGTTTAATTATCAGATCTTTCACTTGACCAGTTAATTGTGTTGTTCAATTTGCTTATCACTCTAAATTGATTACTATTTAAATTCGTTTACCCTTTAATCATAATCAAATATCTTACTAATTATTAGTAAATATCAATACTCAACTAATTGTTCACCTTTCAAACTGCTATTGATTAGCCTTGTGTAATTAATTTGTTGTTCCTCTTCAATTTAAATGTTGATTTCACATTTCGATTTGATTGATCATAATTAAACAAGTCTAACTAATTAGAACCTTTGGTTAAATATTGATAATGATTTACTCTCTGTCTCTGTCTCTCTCTCTCTACTCTAATTACAATCATTTTCTCAATTAACTACAATTTGTTTGTTTTCTCTTGATTATTTCAGTCTTAAATTTGCTTCCTTTTGTGGTTTATTACTTGGAATTCAGATTCCAACATTTCTGGAGCCTCTTCTGGTCACTGGTCATCATGAAAATGTTGCTAAATTATTTAAACGTTACCTGGAAACGTCGATCAAAGTATCTTCATGGTAATTCAATTGAATCAAATTCTGTCCCGTGGTTGATTAAATTGTAAATTTTCCTCAATTAACAGGTATACAAGTGATCCTTTTGATGAATCAAGTGCCTCTTATAAATCATTACGAGTTGTCCGTTCGATGCATAAATCAATCTATAAACTAATGAACAATTTAACTGATCGACAATCAGGTCGAGATCGTCTTTGGGTATCACAATTTCAAATGGCGCTTACTCAGGCCGGATTTTTCGGCCTTCTCATTTTATACAGTAAAGATTGTGGAGCCCACGGGATAACTGATGATGAACTCGAAGATATTATTTATCTGTGGCGGGTTTTAGGTTATCTTAATGGAATCCAAGACAAGTACAATCTCTGCTCAGGAGGATTAAAGGAAACTCAAGCTTATCTACTTCATATAAACAAACAATTCATTGAACCTCAAATTAATCCGATTCCAGCTCATCCATATCCGATTGGCCATCAAGTTGCCCAGGGAATCTCAGATGCCTTCCGTCCAATGCAGCCCAATATTAGATATCATGTCTATCTAACCTATTGGTACAATATTATCGGTATTCCCTTACCTCCCACTTTTGACCTTACCTGGTTCCATCAAATCCTCTTGGTTCTGATGAAGTTTACCTTTCAAAAGCTTTTGGGTTTCAGGTTAATCTACAATTTTCTTAATTGGAGGACAAAACAACGACTAATTTGGGCAGAAAAAAATTGTTCACAAATTGAGAAACGATTAGCTGACCAGTATAACGATAAATTATTCAAACCATCATCTTGTCCATTCAGTGTCACCTTAGATTCACTGACTCATCATGTGGTTACCCCTCATGAGATTGATAATCAACAATTAGATGATAATCATAATGATCCATTGCTCAAATCAAAGTAGTTTAGCTTTGATCAATTAATCTCTAATAATTCACTAATAATTATTGCAAATATAATGTATTAATTGATATTTAACTAATTATTTGCTCAAAGATAAATTCATATTAATCAATTGATTTACCAACTAAGACAGAAAATAATTAAATCTAATCTGTTAATTTAGTGTCTTCATCTTACAGGTAGCAAGTTTAATTAGTACAAAATAAGTAATTAATTACTAATCAAAAGCAAATTAAAAGATTCATTTTAATTGTAACCATTTTGTTAAATTGGGCAGCTCAATTGTTATTATAAAAAAATTTTTAGCATTCGTAGACGGTACATAAATGGCTTAAAAGAGATTCCAAAAGATCGATTAACGAGATTGCCGCGGCCGATGCTCCCATATATAGAGCTACTTGGTCCAAGAACTTTCGTAGCGGGCTCATGGATATGACCTTTCTCTGAACTGATTTTTCAGGAACTTCCATTGATTTAGATTCGATCACTTCACCTTCTTTCACAACTTTTCCTGTTGAAAAAACAATTGAAAATTTAGAGACAGAAAAATCAATTGTAATATTTCAAGGTCATAAAGGTTACTTATGAAAGAACGAGAGAAAATTTAGAGACAGAAAAATCAATAATAGATGGAAATTGAGTAGAAATGATTGATGTTTATGACGAAACTTTATGTATAGTAACATTGTTTACCAACTTGTGAATTAAGATTTTTTGTTCCGTTAGCTCGCATTAATTCATTAAATCTATTTCGTAAAATGGATAGAAGGTCATTTTTGAAGGATTTGATAGAATGTTAGATGGATTTAACTTTGAAACAGAAAAAAAATGTTACCTAACCTAATCTAACCTAACCAATCGCTACTCTTTATAAATTGGAAAAGCTTTTGAAGATGGATGCAATTCGGATGCAAATTATGATACAATATTGGCAAGAATGCAAAAGGATCTGGACAATTGAATGAAACCAATTAATGTCATTCAAATACAGGGCAATTCAGCTACTTTGCTGGCTTTCTGTTCACGATTAATCAAATTGACTACTAATACTTGACTTAAAAAATTTCTAGTTTTCAAAAAGTTCTTCAAATGACCTTCAAATGCGTTCTATCATGAATAACCTTTATGACCTTGACCTTGAAATGTGACAATTGAGTATCGGTCAAACTTCCATAGACGAAATATGGACTCTATCGGTCAATTAGTTTTTGATTAATTGTGAAAAGAAAACCAACAAAGTAGCTGAATTGCCCTGTAGATGATGATTACAGGGGTTTTAGATTATCATAATGGAATCCTGGAATCTTAATGGAATTATTTCAACAGTTGATTCTTAATAATCTAATGAGGTTTAGCTAAATAACATTTATGTTAATTGTTTCATTGAACTCTTGTATCCTAATTTTCAATGGATGATTACATTATCCTTGTTGTGGGTTAATTATCAGTAGAAAACAACAATCAAGGTAAGAAATGATCAATTGTAAGCAAAACAAAACTATTACAGCTGGAAGGTGATGACTTTTGAAACGATTAACAATTTAAAGTTTCTCCTATTCCATTTTAATGATCTGAAATGATTAGCTTTGACCATCATCATGATAATAATGATCATCTTAATAATTGTTGGTCGACTGACCAAAATAATTGTAAATTTTAGTTTGATTAAGTGAAATAATTAAACTTAATCTTATTTTATACAAAAAAAAGTGAACCAATTGTATGGACAGTTTAATTTCCTTTCGTTTTTTACAATTAAATTAAATTAAGATGAAACATTTAATCGAGTATCGTTATCATTAATATCTCGTTGAATGTCCGATGGAATCAAAGGTTTTGACGAAATCCAATCAAGGCTAATTTTATACGGACAACCAGGTGAGTACTTGGAGTCAGGATATTTTTTAGCTAAAGAAGCCTCAATGTTGGTCTTAAATTGTTCAGCTCGATGGACACGACGTTTTAGCGCTCGATTGAACATATTGTACATAAATCGAAATCGAAATAGAAAAGTGAATGAAAACTTGGAAAATGCGAGTAACAATCGATGGCCAATGGTCAATTTATAAGGGAAGGGTATGTTAAGAATCTCATACCAATAGCAGAGGATTGTCTGCCAACGAATAGCAGGTCTAATGGGTCGAAGGGAATTGGCAATACCTTTGGCCACTTCCAGGCCAATTGGGTAGGGATGTTCAGGCTTAGGTACTATTTGTGGAATCACGAACGAGGTAAAGATATATTTAAGATAGAAACGAGTCTCGTCCAGATCACCTGAGCAAAGATTATACTTGTCTTGGATTCCATTAAGATAACCTAATACCCGCCACAGGTAAATGATATCCTCAAGTTCACTATCACTTATCCGTGTGCGAAACATTTACTTGGAACCAGGACAAGGAGGCCGAAAAACCCGGCCTGTGTCATCGCCATTTGACATTGGGAGACCCAAAGTTTATCTTTGCCATCGATTCGACCTGTTCGATCGTTCATCATTTTGGTAACATGATTGTGCATTCGTCTTACATGTCGCAGCGATTGGTACGATTTACTTCCCACTTCGAATGGATCAGTATTGTACCTTTAGAGAACAAGGAGAAATAAAAAGAAAACAAATTCTAAAAATAACGAAAATCGATTCAATCATAATACTCTTACCAAGTATGAACTTTAAGGACAGTGTCCAAATATCGACGAAATAACTTTGGTATTGTTTCGTGAGTTCCAGTCAATAGTAAAGGTTCAAGGAAAAGTGGAATCTGAATGCCGATCAAAAGTCCAGAAAATGAAGCGTAACTCAAACTGTTGCGAAGATGAAAAAATAATAACAAAGATGGAAATTAAATTAACTAATTATACACTTTTATCATTCTAAAAGATCAATTGATTTAAACATAATCATTGATAAAAGTATATTTATAAATTATTCAATAGCAACAGGTCAAGGTAATGATTTGGGTCAAGGATAAGGTCCAGTATTTGATTTGGTTCATTTTGATTAGTTGATTGTTATTAATGAGATTAATTGAAGACCGGTTGGTTTGTAAGAGGAAAACATTTTCAATGTTTTATTACGTGAGAAAAAGTGAAAGTTAAGGTTAATTGTGATTACAATTATTAACTAAATTAACCTAACAAGTGAATTTATCGAAAAACTTTTTACCGGGAAGTTGAAAGGGAAAAATACAATTGTATAATCACCGAAACAATTAAGATCAATTGGTTAACTAGATTAACTAGGAAAAGGAAAGAAAAAGTAATTATCAACAATCCAACTAATTGTAACAATTAAGAGTTCGACAAATTGTCAAAATTGATTAGCAATCATGACAAGTAATCATTTGGATACAAAAGCTTAACTAACAATTACAATTTTAGTAATCGTTTCGTTGTGTGACTTTGATTTAGTTTTGATTGGATGATCTATATGAACAGATTAACGAGAAATTAGTTAATTGTTGGACTAATTGCTAATTTACCTGGGAAAATATTTGGCGGCAGTTGATTGTGATTGTTTGAATTTATCATTATCAAACCAAGATGGAGGTTCACTCGGGTCAATATCAGGAGAAACACCAACTTCATATGAACCCTCATCAACTAATTGTTGATATCTTTTAATCACTTTATCCTTAATTTCTGGTGATGGTTCATCATCTTTCATGGTGATCCAGTTAATAACAATTTAAATCACAGGGTAAACACAAAATCAAATCAATTGATGATCATAACCAGAGATACGAAAGCAAAACAAAATCACTTAATTTTCACCACAATTAACACAAGATTAAGATGATTGAAAAAAATTAATACAATTCTAATCCAAAGGTGAGATTATCATTAATCTAATATGATCAAGTTGACAATGAGAAATGAGATTGAAATGAAAAGTTTAACAATCAAATGACAATCAACAATTGTAATTGGGAAAGTTAATAAGGATGATTGAAGTTTAAATTGTTACTGATTAAAGGGAAATAAAAGTTTAAGTGAACAACCATTTCTCCATTAACTTGGGTCAGAATGGAACTTTTTCTTCTTAATTGTATTAAATTCTGATTATTTGATTAGTTTCCTTCTCGAACATGATTAACACTGAATTAAGAAAATAAAAAGAGAAAAACAAAAAACAAAATAAAGAATCAAATTAACAGGTAAATTTTCATTTTCTTTTACCTATTACCTGATCCACTCCTACTTGGTGATTAAAAGATTATCCCTCCCATCAATATATAGTTGAAAAAGCAATTAATTAATTGTTGATTGTTAATGGTAGAGATGGAGAAAGTTAATTGTTGCGTTAATATATTAAAATTGTTAACAATTTGTGTCACAATCGTCCAACCTTAACAGATTAACTATTCATCCGTATCACCCTCTTAATTGTTTCATGTCTGTTGTTAATTGTTACAGTTAATTAACTCTAATCAGTGTTAATTTCTTGAAACTATTACTTGATCTTCAATTAATTGATAATCATCATCTACCCTTGATTGTGGCTCGACCCTAATCATCAATGATCAATAATAATTCAAATGATTAAACAAGTTAACCTTCAGTTTAACTATTCACCAAAACTTTAACACAATTAACATTTTGATTGCAATGTAAATTCAATGATAAACACTAATTAGTAAAATTCATTATCCTCACAAATTGTGTGTCACAATTAATATCTAACCTTTAATTTAGTAAATAAATCGTTAATCAAGTGTCCAAATACATGTACTTACGTTCACTATTCTGACTTAATAGTTATTTCCGATGTGATGGAATCGATGATGATAATGTCCAAGTCAACGAAAATAATAGTAACATTTGTCCATCGATAATTTTTGACCATCAACCTAAGGACAATGATGATAATCATGTAATCATATTTACGGAAGTTGATCCAGTTACAACCGAAAAAGATCAATTCCAGAGAAGACTGTTAATCTCTAGAATCTTAGAAATATTCGATCTGAGGATATTTTAGTTTTGGTCTTCAATTTACCCTCTTTGGTTATCGATGTTTATGATTTGATAGAGAAGAGAAAGAAACGAGAATCAGGAAATAAAGAAAGATCGTTGTTAGTAATGAATCATCGTGACCTCGTATTCCGTCAACTTATTGAGACCGAATTGCGTTTAGAACCAAATGAAAAGCCATAACGATGTTCTATCGCAACTCGACGAAATGTTCATGTAACGATTGGTCTCGACAATGAGTTCTTCTTAAAAACTGTAAATTATTTGAAGAAAACTTATGAACATTGAGGGACATTCAATTTTTCATGCTCGTTGCTAATTGTTACTGTTAATTAACTCTAATCAGTGTTAATTTCTTAAAACTATTACATTATGTACTTGATCTTCAATTAATTGCTAACCATCGTCATTTACCCTTGATTGTAGCTCGATACTAATCATCAAATGATTAAACAATTTGACCTTCAATTTCCTAATCATTCACCAAAACTCAAACTCAAATACAATTAATATTTTGATTGTAAATCAAATGCTAATTTTACCAATTGCCAATTTCTTATTAATTGTAAACCATAACAACGAAATCAGATCCACTCATTTGATGTAATCCCTTAGTAAATAATCATTACGTCTGAACTTTTCATTTCATTTCTAATCTAATCTTTTATTTCCTCGACTCAAGTTAACAATTAACTTTCTTCCTTTGGTAATTAACTGTTATTAATTCAAAATTACCTTGAACATCTTCACCCATGTTAAATTTTCTTCTTTCTTTTTCTCTTTCTTTTTTTTCTTGTTGATTATTTGCTAACATTAAACGTGTTTTGTTTACCTTTGATTCTGTTGATTTTTTTATTCATTTTCAATTCCATTCCATTAGTTTGATCAATCATCCTAAACGACACAATTAACCTGCTAACAACACCCAATAAGTGATTTCATAACAATTAACAACAATGTTTACTGAAGGTAAGAAGTTAATTGTTGATCAATTTAGAGAAGAAAAAAAAATCGTTATGAGAAAAACGTGGAAAAGAGTTGATAACTTTTTCCTTTACTTATATAAATTTTCATTCACTTTTTCATTGATTTTAATTGTTATTTTAACTCTAATTTAGTGTAAATAGTTAATCAAGTGCCCAAATGCTTCCGTACACAATTCTGACTTTAATTGTGAATGAAAAAACATCATGTTAACTGATTGTTATTCTGGTTGATCAGTCAACCTTTTCCAATCTAAATCAATATGATGTTCACAATGATTAACAAACTGATTGATAACATTTTCATTTGTTTCTTTTTTTTGATTCATTAAGGTCGAGAGACTTCAATCTATGTGGCCTATGGACTGACCACTGTCGCCTTGGCCTACGCTTTCTATACTCATTATAAGTTGAAAAAATTAGGGAAAATTAATCCATTCATTAGGAAAGGTGAACAAAAAGTTTCCGATTCATTTATTACCGAAGAGCTTGGAGATCGGATTAGTTTATGTCGCTGTTGGAGATCGGCCACTTTTCCGCTTTGTGATGGGGCACATAAACACTATAATCGTGAGTTCAATGATAACACTGGACCAGTGGTCATTAAAAGAAAAATGCACCCGAAAGACCAAGAAAATCGAAACAATCAACTGACCAACAAGAAAAAGAAATGACCAGTGAACAAGTAAACTGAAATGAAATGAAACGAATCACTTTCAATTAAGATTCAAACAGAATTACAATTGTAATTGCTAACATTTGATGTAATAATAGAATGAAATTGCATCAGATTTAAAATAACAATTAATATCCTTAATTATCATCTTCTCACAATTGGTTAACTTGACTATAATTTGATGAAACAATTTGAGATGCGAAACAATAAATAATCTGAATTTTGATTAACATTGGAAACTTGAGGATCCATAAAACAAATCGCATCACCAACGAGATGTGAAAGTGACCAATGTCCAGTTTGCCCTTCAGAGGGTAAAACATACAATTCTAAATGTGATCTAATTGTTGATCGAGATCGGGTATTATTATTGAGAATAAGAATGTGGAAAAGAGCTTCTAATATCCGAATGTGACTAATGATCAGAATGACCTGAAACCGAAAAAAGTTTTCTGGTTCACCAGGAAATCGCTGATTACACCATCTCGTGGAAAGCAAAATATCACCGATTTTTGAAATTATCCAGAGATTTTCTGCTCAATACTAATTAACATTGACCTGAGATTAATTAACTAAGAGAGAGAGGAGACGATAAAAACTTTTTCTTCCTCATAATTAACAATCAATTTAATTGAACAATCTTCACTTAATTTCGCTCTCTCTCTCTCTCTCTCTCTCTCTCTCTTTATTGTTTACATAAGAAACTAATCAATTAGTGAAAATTATTTAATATAAATTAGTCAAAAAGAAAACAATTTATCATCAACAATTTGTTTGTATCACATATCATTACAAATAAGAGTAACAATTAAAATCCTTAATTATCATCATGTTACAAATGATTAACTTTACAATCATCTGATCAAACAAAGTGATGTTTTATTTTTTGTATTCAACAAGAGGGTGAATAAGTCAAGGTTGGTTTAATTACTTTTTCTGTCCTTTGATAATCATGGAAATTAAATCAACAATTAACAAAAATCTAAATTGTGATTAAGATTCACAACTCGAGGGACCATATAAACATATCGCTCACTCACCTGGTTGTAAATTTTTTAATTTTCCCTCAACTTTGTTTACCTTTTTGGATCACCAACAAACTTGGTAATAAACATCAAAATCAAATCACTTTCACCTTTTTTTGATTCTAATTAATTGTCTTGTTTAATTTTGTTTCATTCTATTTTAATTTTGATAAAATAGCATGAAGACAGTCGATCTCTGTTCTGTATAATTTATGTAAATTTTAATCCATTTGCTTGAAGAGTCTATGAAAAATTATTCTTTCATTTTCAAGGTAAGATTTTTCCTCTGAAATGTAAACAAAACCTCCTCTTAATTATTGATATTTTTTTCTATTCTAATCTGTTTTTTTTTCGTTCCATTTTCATAAATACTCAAAATTGTTTACAATTGGCCTGATAGGTTTGGTTTAGATCGTGTATATTAATGTGTTGCTGCGATTGACGGCTAATTAACCCTTCTGAGTGTATCTTTTTTGGAGATTGTCCAGAATTCAGTTGAACATTCATCTTAGTGCTGTTATTTTAATTCTACATTTTTTTAAAATCATGACTGAATTATCGACTGATTTTGGTTCTTCCACCACCACCACAACAACAACTTGTAATGCTGTTGAATCTTCAGGGGGTGTTGATCGTTGTTCACCACTTTTCGTTGAATATCGTTTGATGAAAGAATTTATTTTATTTCAACAGCAGACAATTCAGAATATTTATTTAGTTCCATCCCATGAATCTCCTTTCATTTGGTTTGGTGTTTTATTCGTTCACGAGGGACTTTATCAAGGAGCTGTTCTTAGATTTACATTTAATATTCCAAATAATTATCCCGATTGTGATGGAATCGATGATGATGATAATGTTGCCCAAGTTAACGAACATAATAATAACCTTTGTCCATCGATAATTTTTGATCATCCACCTTTTCACCCTTTGATTGATCCAGAAACGGGTAAATTTAACTCTACCAAGATAATTTCTCAATGGAATCCAAGAGTTCACCAATTTTGGCAGTTAATTGCTCACCTAAAGAAAGTATTTATCCACGTTGAGAAGGAACTAAATTATGAGATGGACGATAATTCAACTAAACCAGAAGAAATTAACTATCGTAATGTAGTTAAAATGTACCTCGAAAATCAAGAATTATTTGTCAACAAAATCGCTCAAACAGTTGAATCAAGTAAAAGTTTAATCTACCAACCACCTAAGGACAAAGATGATACCCATGCAATCATATTTACGGAAGTTGATTCAGTTACATTGGAAAGTTGGAAATCTCGATTGTTGAATTTAAAAGGTTTTAATGAAGATCCATTGACCATAACAAAATCTTCAACACCAACAATATCATCACAATTAGACAACAATCGCCCATATATTGGCCTTTCATGGGTACAAAATGATTTACCATTTTCACGACCAATCGTTTAACCCTCCATTTTGGATTACACAATTAATTCAATTCCATTCTACAATGATTAATATATACAATCAAACACCGATAGTTTTTATTTTCTTCAGATCAATTTTATTTATATCATCATTTAATCACCACCACCATCATCATGAATATCATCAAGCAATTAATGTCATCATCAGTTTTACAAATTGTGTGAAAATCTCAATTGCAGTTGATCAACTAAATGGCCAAAATCAAAAGTCCAACAATTTGTCGACCACAATTTACAAAAAGGATAATCATTACCCTAATCAAATAATTTGCCATAATCATTGATTGCCAACTAATTACTACAACAAAACAAACAAACAAATGACAACAATTGACAATTTATTTTAATCAACAAAACTAGTCCATAATTTTTATCGGCTGATAATTTTTTGATTAAAAGCAAAATCAAAACAATTGAAATCAATCTGAATGATACAAATGTAAATTAAATCAAATCCTTTAATGATAATTTTTCTCGCTACAGTTTAAATTGACACTTGATGATTAATGACAATTAGGAGTGAATGTGATTTGTTAATTACCTTTTCTCAATAATCATCATCTAACCAACAATTAAATTGCTTCTCTCTCCCATCAATAACAATTGAAAACCTACGAATAAGAAAAACTAATCAACTAATTAGTCTTAATCAGCTTAATTTAATTTACTTCTCAATGGAATGATAACAAATCCATTTGATAACAGAATTAGAATTGAAAATTGTTCTACCTGACAATTAGTTGATTGGAAACTCTTGAAAGTTTTCATTTTCTTGAAATTAATGAGAATAGATAAACGAGATTAGAATTAATTGTAAACAAAGTTACAATCGACTAATTAACCGTTCGGGTTAAGATAAACGCCAACTAACAGATCGAGAGAGTGAAGAAAATAAAAGAAAAAGATTCCATGTTTGTTTACATTTTTCTCCGTCTCTGTTTTTCCTTAAAGGACTGATGATGATGAAGAAAGAAAAGTAAGATGATGAAGATGAGAAGAAGAGGGAGAAATAGAACAAAAAGAAAAAGCGAAAAAAGAAAATAAGTGAGTAACTTATATTCTTAACTGCGAAGAGAAAACAAGAAGAGTCTCAGTGGTTGAGAAGAAAAAAGAATAATTTTCATTTTCTTTTCTATTCTTTGTTCTTTTTGTT
Source organism: Panonychus citri (assembly GCF_014898815.1). Lineage (NCBI taxonomy): Eukaryota > Metazoa > Arthropoda > Arachnida > Trombidiformes > Tetranychidae > Panonychus > Panonychus citri. Next base: position 820,601 of record NW_026515543.1, on the reverse strand, counting down.
TTATTCTTTTTCTTTTCTCTCTCCAATTGTCTTAACCCTTTTGCCTCTAAATGTTTCATTGATTCTCTCTCACTTGGTTTATGTGTCTCTTTGTGTAACATTCTCACCTGTTGATGTCTCATCGTAATGAGGCTTAATCAATCTACTGTCATTCTTTTCATCATATCGTTTATCCAGGTAAAGAAATTACTGTTTACCTTGTTAAGTTGTTCTTTTCTCTCTCTCTCTCTCTCTCTTCTCACTCTCATTTATCATCTTATACTTTTACTTTTTACCGGGAAATAGATGGAGAGAGGAAGAAGATTATGTTACATGAATTCTCTTTTCTTCATCTTCTCTAACTGTTCTTTTAACACTTGAGATTTATTTTCTTTTCTTCTTCTTGCTTTTGTTTCAATAGATTTTTGTTTCATTTGGATTATCATCTTCCATCTTAATTCCATCAAATTGTTCAATATCTCCATCATCATCAGGATGTGAAAATGACCAAGGTCCAGTTTGCTCTTCAGAGGGTAAAACATACAATTCTAAATGTGATCTACTTGTTGATCAATGTAAGAGATCGGGTATTACCATTGTTGCTAATTATCCTTGTTCTACCTGTTTACATGAAAGAATTGCAAATCTTGCTGTTAAATCGGAATCTGATCATCAATCGGGCAAAGAGATTCTAATACCCGAATGTGACTTGTCCAAAGGATTATACAAAGCGCAACAGTGTCACAAAGAGACAGGTAAGTCCAGTTGTGTATCAGAAATTAAGTGACAACAGGAAAAGGAAAAGGAATCAAATCATTTTCCATTTTCAATCGTCTTTTTTTTTGCAAGTTTTTCGCCTTTTCAGTCTCTTTTTCTTTGTTCCTAATTATTGAGCTCCAACAATTAGTTGATTTTGTTATAATTTCCATCAGAGGAAAAGTAATTTAATATCTAATCCAAAAATAATCCTTCTAACTTTCGTAGAGTTAACGTTTTGTAATTATTTTCCATAAAATCATGGATAAGAAAATTTCTCTTTTTTATAATCAGACGGTTAATCAATTGATGACTTGATGATTAAATCAATCACCTGATCAAATTTGTGTTGCCTGTGAAAGACGAAGTAAATTACATCATAGATAATTAGATGATTCGTTGATCATCCTCGTTAATTATTTTCCATCTAGATGTATTTATAATCCTCTAAGTAAAAGATTTTTGTTATCGTTGAATTTGTTTAGCCAATTGAGGACAAATTTCCTGAGAAAATCTAATTAGCGTTGTTTCTCATTATCTGTTTTCATGTTTAATTGATGATTGATTGAATTGTATTGTTGTGCTAATCATGTTTTCTTTATTCTTTTAATCCTTTAATCCTTTAGGCTACTGTTGGTGTGTCGATATCAATACTGGTAAACCAATTTGGAAAACTTCTGCTAAGGGTGACAAAGCTGCGACCGATTGTGAGACACTTGCCCGTAAAGTTAATCGTCGACGTCGACCCCGTCGGGATAAAAAGAAATGTACTAAAGTTGAGAAGGGCGAACTAATTAGTAAATTGTTGGAGATTTTCTCAGAAGAATATGAGAATCAGATGAAAAGTAAACAGGATGACGTTGTTACTCTTTTAAGGTACAAATTTGGAACCTTGGATGTTGATAAAGATGAGAACATTAATCGGCAAGAGTTTAAAGATTTTCGAAATTCAATCAAACAAAGGACCAAATTAAACAATTGCGCTGCTTCATTTTTTAAAGTTATCGATTTTAACGCTGACAAGAAAATCTCAGCCACCGAGTGGATTTCGTTTTATACCAATAGACGAGAGAAAACTAATCAACGTTCTGATGGATCTTCTCGTAGTGAATCTCGAGTAGCGAAAGCAAGTAAGTCGTTTAGAAACACTATTCTAGGGATTATCGAAATTTCTAACGAGATTTAAAGTTGATTTCTTAAGAATTATCATAGATCAGAAAAAGATTAAAGAGAGAGAGAGAGAGAAGCAATTTAATTAGCTTGATGATTATTGAGAAAAGGTAATTGAAAATTGCATTCAATCCTAATTGTTATTAATCATCAAGTGTCAATTTAAACTTGAGCAAGAATAATGGTCATTGAATGATTAGTGGTTAGCCGATAAAAATTTTCGATTAGTTTGGTTGATTAAAACAAATCGTCAATTGTTGTGGTTTGTTTTTTGTTTTGTTCAGCAATCAATGATTAGGGCTATTGATTTGATTAGTTTTTCTCTCATACGTTTTCAATGGTTATCGATGAGAAAAGGAGAGTGAGAGATAAACTCTGACCATAACTTGACGATTTTACCCCAAATGACTAACACTTGTCGTCCATTTTTTTTTTAATTTTCTTCTCTTTTTTTTCTATTCTTTCTAAAAGGTCCTTCCGACATTGCAATGTGGTCTTCGAATATCGCTTCCGTCCATGGATTGTCTCTTTTGAACCAGAAAACAGCCGCTGAAAACCAGGCTGCCAAAGAAAAGGAAAACGAAGATGAGCTCGATCACGTGGCTGGTTCAGGTGGTTTTAACGTTAGCACGTTGATTTTTAAGCCGAATGGCAGTGAGACTCGGCAAATGATGATCAGCCGGTTGAAGAAAATGGTTGAAATCAACAAGTTGTTATTAGGAACATAAAATGAAACATATTAAATATAAAACCAAATTTATCAAAATACGAAAAAACCAATAACCTGTTATATCAACATCAAGAAATTAGATACAGAGAGAGAGATATTTATATATAAATGAAAACGAATTTCGAAATTTTATTCCTAAAAAGTTTAAACTCTAACCTAAAACCCCTCAGGGAACATTGAGCTTAACCCGCTCCGAAAATCGGGTTAAGGGAAGAAGAAAGAGAGAGAGAGAAACAGTGAAAGAGAAAAATAGACAGAGAGAAATTCGAATTTCTTTCTGCGCATGCGCGGCACACCCACTTTTCGTTTTCTCTCTGCGCAACCAAAGGCAAAGAAAGAGAAATAGAATCAGATTAGTGTTAGTAGAGATCATCGTGACTTCGTTTGACTATTTCATCGTTTCCCTTCCCTTATGAGTAGTTGTTTCTTTTTCTTTTTTCCATTTTTAATTAACAAATTTTAATCGATTGATTAACAATTAAGGTTAATTTAATCTTTTCTAACCTATTGTTCATCTGGACCGGGATCTATTCTTTTTTGATACATTTTTGTATTGTCATTTTCTTATTCAGTGATCCCTTTGATTCCCTGTTTGGTGGCTCTGTCTGTTTCTTTTTCTCTCTGTGACTCTGGGGTTTTGATTTTGGTCTCTCACTTTTTTTTTGTATTTTTTGTGTATCGTGTTTTCCAATCCCATCATCTACTTATTGAGACCAAAATGCGTTTAGAACCAGAGGAGAGGCGTAATTATGTTCTATCACAACTTGACGATTATGGCCGATGCTATATGACTTGTCTCGAAATGTTTGTGTATCGATTATGGTCTCGTCAACGAGTTCTTCTTAAAAACTGTAAATTATATGAAGAAAAGCTAATGACCATAAGTGAGGTTATTGGTACCCTTACTGGACGTGATTCTGTTGTGGATAATAATAATGCTGAAAGTGCAAAATTGGAGAAATCATTGAGAGACATTCATTCGATTGTCTTTATCCCTCCGATTAAGACAAATGATCTCGCCTTGATAAACAAATTACTTGTCAAGGAAGAAGAAGAAAGCTTAGATTTTATGAGTCTTGCTTTAAGCCCAAGTGGATCTCAATTGTTGTCACCTCTTGGTTTAGCTTCTATGGAACGTTCATCATCCGGGGGTAGACATCATTCAGTCATCAAGTCACAATCTTCATCTCCATCGCCATCTTCTCATGCTTCAGTTGAGAGGATGGAACGTGAATCAAATAATTCCAACTTACGGGAATCGGCAACTTCTTTTGTTAGAGTCAACGGCTCTGGAAGAAGTCGTCAAGGATCTACTGTGATTACTTCTAGCCATAACTCACCACCGAACACTCATACTACTTCAAACTCCAATAATTCAATTAATAATATTAATAATAATAATAATCATAATGCATCTCGTCGATCCGAAGCTGATCTCAAAGTTTCTACTACAAGTAACACTGCCAATTCTAATGGCCATGTTTCCGTGATCTCATCATCAGTGTCCAGTAGACCAGTTGGTCGTCCCCCACGTTCAGCCAACGAATGTTTAGATTCTGCTGCAGCGATTGCCGCTGTTACAGCCGCTATGAATAATCACATTGAAACATCTTCCTCTAACAGTCAGTCAACCAACCAAAGCAATAATAATGATCGAGGAACCAATGATAATGGTAACGGTATCGGTATTATAAAGAAAGAATCTGATCCAGGTTATACTAGCAGAAGAAATGGCTCAGGAAAACGTTCAAATGGAACCCCTGGTGGGTCTGCACCCAAAAAATCTCGCAACAATCGTACAAAGGATGATAAAGAGATAGTCAAATGTTGTTCTCAAAAAAATTGTGAATATATCGAACGAGATAATGCCAATAACATGAGGAAACATTATCGAAACTGGCACGATGATATTGATTATCCTCCAGCTCCATATGTCAAGAAAGAAATGACCACCGAAACAGTGAACCAATTTCTTCATGCCTGGATGGTTCAAAGGAAAAAGAAACAACCTCGTGGCCCTCGAAATGAAAGCAGAGGTCCAGAAGGTTGGCCTGCTGCAATGACAATCGACGGAATGCTGGTCTACGCCGATGAGTCAGATACAGGGCACGAAGACGAAGATTACGAAATAAATGAACATTTGCTCACTACATTACCACTACATAAACCTCCAAAAGCTATCGAAATGTCTTCAAAACGATCCAGTTGAATTAACGGGTACAGCGCAACAATAATAAATAAAAGGCCAGTAAAAGACGGAGAGCAAATCGATTAATTACATTCAACTATTTTTCGACAAATATATAAATTTCTATATTTATATATAAAAACATTTATATATTACATATTCCACTGCCATAATCTTCATCGAAGTCACAAACAAAAAGTGAATTTAATGTGAATCTTCTCCTCGAAAAAGAAAATTAAATTAAAATGGAATATACTATGACAATGTAGATGATCACACAAGGATGACAACGACGACAACGATGACTTAGATGATTATAACAATCTTACTGGCCAGTAAAACTTATTTGTACCAAGAAATGACGAAGAAATTTGATGTGACAAAACAAATTCTATTCATTCTAATTGCTTCTTCTACTCAAACAAACTTACGTCTTGATCTATTTTAATTGATTAATTCTTCTCACCAAATCATCTCTCCACCTTTAACATGCAACTTCTTTCACTTGTCGATAAAAGCATTTCTTGAACAAGCAACACTCAACCACCTCTCTCTCACCAAAACTCGTCTTAATTTGTGATCTTATTCTGAACTTTCGTTTTCTTTTTCCTTTTACTTTCCCATTTTTTATATTTTCTTCCTTTTCCTCTTTTTTTTTCGAATGCCAAACCTTTTTTTCTGATGCCATCATTTTTTCATCTAAATTTTATCATCATCTACAACCAAAAAACAATCAACACAAAGAGATACCAGTCTTGTTTTTCATCAACTTCATCAAAACAAACCAAAAACGACAAGCACTTGAAACAAGTAAGCACAAAACAAACCAACCAACATACACAACAACCACCAACAACACTCATGTTTAATTATCCATTTTTTTTTTCACAAACATAACAACAAAAACCAAAAAAAAATCTTGATCAGATTTAATACAAAATTTTTGCATTTTTCATACTTTTGTGAATTTATATTAGTTTATATACAAAGAATTCTGTCTTTCTTAACTAACCTTTTCATCCTTTTTCTCATCCTTTTTCGCATCAAAAAAATTTTCTCAACAATTAAACAAATAACATTTTCTTTATCTAATTGTGAAAATAAACACAACACATACACACAAAACTCACACAGTTTTAAGGAGCTTCTGTTTTGCAATCAGCAGACAAACACCCAAACCACCACCACAACAACAAAAATCACCAAAAAGACAAAGAAAATGAAATATAAAACAAAAAGATCTCTATCTTCACAATATCTATTTATTGATTATATTTCTTACGAAAACTTTAATAATGTAACATCAATATTATTAATCTGCTTCTCTTTTTTTTGCTACAACCACATGAAAACATAGAGTTTATAACACAAAAACAAATACACGATAAAACTTTAATCTCTATTGTCGTATAATAATATTTTTGGTTAATTTTTTCTTCTTATTTGGAGAGAGAAAAAAATTAAACTAAATCGATTTAAATGTATAACTGCCATTAAAACAATTCCAACAAATAAATTTATTTATACGATTGTCTTAATTGTTGTAACTGTTCCGTTTCCGTTGTTAGGACTACTTACCTTCTCCCGATCTTCATTCTCCCTCAATGTGTTAACCCAAACATAATCTTCTTCATCTTCATCATCCTCATCATCTTCCATTGTATTCGTTGATTGTGCTCGTTCGACCATTTGTATCTAAGCATATGCTTAATGGATATAGAAGAGAGAGAGAGAGAGAGAGAGAGAGAGAGAGAGAGAGAGAGAGAGAGAGAGAGAGAGAGAGAGAGAGAGCGATTCGAGGGAGAAAATGATCTCAATGATGGAAATGGTTCGTCAGCCATTTTGTGTCTCATATCGCCGTTGAGACAGAGAAATGTGATGATCTCGATGATTAAGATAATTAAAACCTTCGTTCGTCACATGTGTCGTAATTTTTTAATTACTATTAACTTTTCTCTTTTCTCTCACCGAATGATTCTCATTGATTGATTAGTAATCTTTACTGTGTCAACAAAAGTAAACAAGATTATGACCAATAGATTAATTAAAACGATTGAATTAAAATCTGAGAAACTATTTGGCTTTGATTGTGCTGTTTACTTTTAATTATTTACAATATTTTGTTTCTTTAATTTTTGCTCGTTTCTGTTTTTCGTTTCCATCAATTTTAGCATTTGATATTTTCCTTTTGGGGTAAGTTTAAGATTTAATTGTCTCGAGGCCATTTTTCTGAAGCCACTTTTTTACACCTTTGGTCAATGAACGATGGTTAAAGGGTTTAAAGTTAATAAGATAATGGGTCAAAATTTAATTCGTGTGATTAATTGTGTGAAAAAGAGACGTTGAAACAATCGACTGACTTGTAATCTACAATAATGTATTTGAAAATCTAAGGTAATTGATGACATTTCCTTGGATATTTTGACCAACCCAAAAATTTTTGTGACCCTCGAGTCGCCAGAACGTTGTATTCGCGCCCCTCACGTCCATTTCGTAGGGAAAAGATAAGATTCAATAGTTGCGTCAATTGGATTCGAATCTGTAAACTAGAAGAAAGAAAGAAACAGAGCAAAGAATAATAACAATGGTGATAAAATGAGAAGAAGAGAGAATGAGAACAAAGAACAAATGGAAAAGAAAAAGAAGAGAAAGAGAAGAAAAGAAAAGGAGAAGAGAAGAGAGAGAGAGAGAGAGAGATGAGAAAACGAACAGAGGGTGAAGAGAGGAAAAGGAAAAGAAAAAGAAAACAAACGCAATTGTAAGTATTCGTTACGAAAGTCTCAAGATAAAATAGCGTCGGTCTTTCCGTTCTCTTGAGGCCTCTTTCCAGACGACTTTTCAACGCAATTTCTTTTCTAAGTACAAAGAATGAGGTCGACGGTGATCCTGTTGACGCTACTTACGCTCTCTCTCTCTCTCTCTTTCTCCCTCTGCTTCTCTCTTAAACGCGTCTCCCTCTTGGACTTTCTCTGTACTTTTTAACATCTCCATGTTTCGCTCAGCGTGTTTGTTATCCTCAAATCGGAAACAGCTGTTTATTTTCACGACTAATAACAAAATATAGCTGCTTCTTTCTCACGGTTAAGCAAAAAAGTAATACAACTTTTAAAACATTATTACTTCAACTAAATAGTGAGTTAGTAACTATGGACAGAGATAGGAAGAGAGCGAGAGAGAAAGAGGGAGAAAAGCGAATGAGAGAGAGAGGAAAGTAAGTGAGTTGCGCCACGTTCCTGGCATCAGGTACAGTTTGCGTTTTGCATAATAGCGTAACCAGACCTTTGCCTGTTGTTATGATGTTTCTCTCTCTCTCTCTCTCTCTCTCCCTCTTTCGAGATGTTTACTTCTGTTGTTACCGCTGTTTAGGGAGAGTTCATTTTATAAATAAATTCATCAAAACCGTTAACACGTCCGGCGAAGCGATTGTTATGGACGCACACCGATAAGCGCATTCATTGATTAATTTGATAACTGGAGTAATGAGAGTAACTTTCATCTTACTCTCTGTTTATTTTCCTTTCTTTTCGAGCAGATAGTTGACCATAGGTGGACATCTTGTTATCCATCTGACTCATCGCATCAACAACCTAAAGGTAGAAACAAAATTAAAACCGATCAATCTTTATGATTACATCGAGTTATTGTTATTATTTAAGGTGAAAATGGTCAATTAAGAGTAACAATTAAAATCTATTCTCTTGGATTGATAATTTTCGTCAATCGATATTGGTAAATGGTTGAATTTCTAAACCTTTCGATTGAATAAACAATCAGCTGATGAACGAGAGAAATTTTTGTTTGACCAAAGTCCAAGGATCCAAGTCTAAGGTAAACTCATTTTCTCATCACTTTAAAGAGATGAAATAATCAAAATCCATGATAATAACTGGTAAACAAGTTTCGAAGCAGATAGATGATGAAATTTCCTCTATATTTGTAAATATTTGATTGGATCATCAAATTTCCGATGAGATTAAACATCAAGAAAAACCAATAATAAGAAAAGAGAAACAATATTCTTACTTTGTTTTCTTTCTCATATGCATAAGAAATTGTTTATTGTTTTTCTTTTGCAAAATTATCCCTTAATTATCCCATAGGATTGTAAATTCGTGAAGATGTTTATTCAAATTGCAATATAACGATAACTGGCCAATAGACTCCGACTTTTAATGGAAACATATTTCTGTTCTTGGTGACAAATAAACTTTTCCAACCTGAAATTTGAGTAAAAGAAAAGGAAAAATAGTTAATGATGAAAGTGATTAGATTCTAAATGGAGAAAGAGCTAAAGAGAGAAAGTTATAGTTAAATCTAATTTATAGTAGATTTTTATCGAACAAAGAAGATGAGAAGATGAAAGTAAACGACAGATGACAATGGAAGTACAAAAGGGAACACGATCATAGACGAGGAGAGAGAGAGAGAGAGAGAGAGAAAGAGAATTGCAAGTTGATCGTGTATATGAATAAAGGGGGAGAAGGAAGAAAAAGTCGAATCAATTGCGTAGAGTCAATTCTTTGCCTGGATACAATTAAATGATTGGAAAGTGAATTAAAACCCGTAGGATATGGAGATTGCATTTTCCACTTCTCCTTTTCTTTTCCTTTGTTTAGTCCTGACGCTTGAGTGTCTATGCAACGGTAAATCTGCAAGTCTCTCTATCAACATTAATATATTAGAGAACAGAATTAGTTGTAAGGTTTTACCTAAATCTTTCTTCTGGTTCCATATCCATGGGGTGATGATGATGATCAAGATGAAAAGCTGATGAAGAAGAAAGAGAAAGAGAAGAGAATGAGAGAGAGAGAGAAAAGATGATGAAGAAAATAAATATAAGGCAACGAGAAGAGGAGGAGGAGGGAGGAGGTTGAGGTAGGGAGGTAGGAATAGGAAGGAAGGAAAATAAAGAGATAAAATTGAGAAGGGAGGTAAAAGGGAGAGAGGAAGAGAGAAAAAGAGAGAGAGAGAGACAGGGAAGAGATCAAGCCTAAAAGTAGCTGTAACAATGAAACTGTAAAAATGTATAACTAAGCTGGAACGGCCATGTTTGATCAATATAGATCCACAGTTTGATTCGTACACTCGTAGCCCACTCATCTAATATTCACAAGTCTGTCTCACTTCATCTCTCTTTCATCATCATCTTCTTTTCATCATCATTGCCCTTTCATTTCACTCTTGGTTCAATTCTTCTCTCTCTCTCTCTCTCTCGCTCGCTCTCGCTCTTTGTCTATCTCTCTCTCATCTCTTTATCATCTCCCCCAGATGATCATCTCTCTCTCTATCATCTTACCTTCAAAACATTGCACAGCTTAGTTGACTAATCAAAGATGGCTTAACGGTCTCGAGGAAGCAGAAGAAAACCAAAAATCGTATCGATCGAAAATCCAAGTGAAGGCGGGTCTTTTTTTGTTCCTTCTTTCATCCATAATAAATGTACATCAGTAAATAGTAATAAGGGTCTGGCCCTTTTTCTCCAAAAAGGTACCAGGAGAGATTGACCTTGATTTTGACAAGTTGGATCCTTTTATTGTTGTGTTGTTTTCCTTCTTCTCCTTTGATAATAGTTGAAACATGGCACACGCTCGTAGGGATGATAAGGGGAAGAGAGAGAAAGATATCAAGATAGATTTAAGAGAGAACAGGGGGGAAATTGAGGTAAAAAAATGGAAAGATGAAGAGAAATTATTGTAACAAAGAGCCATCATCTTTTTCTCATTTTAATCCATCTTCCTTGATTATCGTCCAAATGAAATTCTGTTGGCCAGAAAAGAGAGAAAGAAAATAAAAGTGAAAAATTAGTATAAACAGAATATAGAAAATTAAAGGGAATAAACGAAAAAGACATTCTATAGTAATTACTAATTCGAATTCACTGATTGTCAATGCATCGAATGGTATTTAACATGATTTTGTTTGATTACGAAAAGATAATTAAAATTAAAGGTGACGGACAAAAGAAATGATATTCAGAGTTAATTGTTTACAATTCCAAGAGAATTCGAATCTCCGCCAGTAGAAGGAAGTTTTTCTCTTCGACAAAAGATGTCGCTACTTTTTGGAAAATCAGATTAGAATTTTTTTCTTTTCCAAAACAAACCGGCAAATGTGATTAATTGTTATTCTTGTGAACTGAATTAGTTTTAATTGTTTTGTGATTATTTGTTGTCTTTCTTTTTCTTTTTGGTTGATTGAGATTTGAACTCTTTTCCCTTTTGGTTTATCGAGATGGTTAGTCTATTGAATCTGTTGAAAGTTGATTCGGATGAGCAAATCACTTGTTCATTTATTGAAAGCTTTTATTATGATTCTATGAAATCATCTGGTTCTTATTCAAAATTAATTCAACCCTTGGAATTGAATCAATATTTGGAGAAATTTTTATGGCCTTTGTATAAAGATAAAGGAATTGATAATGTTGGCCATCTTATGTCAATTGTTACTATGGTTAATCAAAAATTTCGTGAACGAGTTGCTGCTTGGGAAATATTTGTCTCTTCTCCTGATCAGTTTGACCATTTTTTCACCAATGTTTGTAAATTATCTTTGGCTGAGAAAAAATCTTTAAATATGAAAGAAAGACGATCAATAATCATCTTTTTTGACCATTGTTTCAATAGTGTTGAAGTGGACCTGATTAGAGATACAATCCAAAAGTTTGCCTCATTTCCTATTTGGGTTTGCCTTTCAGAGAATCGCCGAGAAGATGAATTTAAAGAAGCTCCGAAATTGAAAAAATACTGGAATGTATTAAAGAAAAAAGATTCCAAATTGGATGCAAAATCGTTGGAAAAGGCAACATTTGAACGTGAATTTCTTTGGAATTTAATTCAACAGTTTTTTCGTTTTCTGGCTACTGTACCTGGCCAAGAAGATGTTGAACAATTGGATAAAGTTCAGCTGAATGTGGTCAGTTATTGTGAAAGATTTCTTGAATTTCTTATCGATTTGGAAGCACTTCTACCAACAAGACGATTTTTCAACGCAATTCTTGATGATACTCATACTGTAATTATCTGTCGTCGATCAGCACTTGCTAAACGATTAAAAGAAGGTCACCTTTTCAATCAGCTCTTGGAAATCCTGACATTTTATAGTAAATTTGAGATCGACGATATTACGGGAAAATCTTTAACTCAAAAAGATGTAATGAAAAAACACTATGATATGATGACGAAACTTCAAATTCTCACCTTCAAACATTTCGAACCATTGAAAAACTTTTACCTTAGTAACATCGCCTCTGTTGATACCTCACAAAAACTTGTCCAGTGTTTCAAGCAGCTCAATGATGATGAACTCGTCAAACTGATGACCATGTTAAACTTAATTTCTGCATCATCCAACTCAAAATCAATTTCTCGTGACCTGTTTCTCGATATTATCGCCTCCAAATGTGGTCGAGTTATCTCTCAACTAGAAGCTCTCAATGAGATGCCACTTTATCCAACAGAGGAAATAATTTGGGATGAAAATTTGGTACCAAATCAATATTTCGACAATGATTCCTGTTTAGCTTTACCCAAACTTAACCTACAATTTCTTACCCTTCACGATTATCTTTTACGTAATCATAAACTTTCCGTTTAGAATCAACTTTTGAGATTCGTCAAGACATTGAAAGTTCAGTTTCTCGAATGAAACCTTGGCGTCGAGAAGATGGTGTCCCAATGTTCGGAGGTTGGGCAAGAATGGCAATTGGAATAGACAATTTTGTTATCGTTGAAGTTGCCAAACCAAACATTGGAGAAAAAGCTCCATCACGAGTTCGAGCGGAGATACGAGTAAATTTAAATGTTCGCCATGAAATTAAACGAGAATGGGAGTCACTTCGAAAACACGATGTTTGCTTTCTAATCACCGTGGAACCCACAGTTGCCCCTGGAACGTCGTATAAGTACAAAGAACCATTTAAACCGCAAGTTGGCCTTAAATATGTTCGTGGATGTGAAATTGAAGGGATGCTTGATCCACTTGGAAAACTGATCGATGAATCAACTATGGAAAGGCCACATTTTGACACTGATTTTCGTACCTATAGAGTTTGGCTTGATTGTAATCAATATTATCAGGATAATGTTAATTTAAAAGATGGACAGGAAAGTGTTTACGACACATTCAACATTCTACTTAGACGAAAACCGAAAGAAAATAATTTCAAAGCGGTTCTTGAAACTGTTCGCGATCTAATGAATTCAGAGTTCGTTGTACCCGATTGGCTTCATGACATTATCCTTGGATATGGTGATCCCTCTGCTGCTCATTATACAAACATTTCCACTAACAATGAGTTGATTAACTTTAACGATACCTTTTTAAATTATGATCATCTGATTGAATCTTTTCCCGCTTATAGCGTTTCATCACCAGTTCACGAATCAAAACTTATTCCTCCATTTAAACTTAAAATTGACGAGAAAGAAAAAAAGATTGAAGCTGTCCCATTTGTACTACCCAATCGTGGACCCTATCCTGCTGCCCAGCCCAAGAAAAATACAGTCCGATTCACACCTACCCAAATAGAGGCCATTAAAAGTGGCGTCCATCGAGGATTAACACTAGTTGTCGGTCCACCAGGAACAGGTAAAACCGATGTCGCTGTACAAATAATATCAAACTTGTACCATAACTTTCCCCAACAACGAACACTCATTGTAACCCATTCTAATCAGGCCTTAAATGCGTTGTTTGAGAAAATAATGGCCTTGGATATAGATGAAAGACATTTACTTCGTTTGGGTCATGGAGAAGAAGAATTGGACACAGAGAAAGATTTCAGTCGATATGGTAGAGTTAATTATGTTCTCAAAAAACGGATCGAACTCTTGGAAGAGGTCAGTCGATTAGCGACAAGTCTTGGAGTCACAGCCGATGTCGGTTATACGTGTGAGACGTCAAACTATTTTTACCTTTATCATGTTCTCTCCCGTTGGGAAGAGTTTCAATCCAAGTTGAGTAAAAGTGCTAGAGGACCGGAAGATGTGGCCAAACTGTTTCCGTTTGATAAATTTTTTGCCACAGCACCTCAGCCTATTTTCAAAAAGGTCACTTTTGAACAAGACTTGGAAATTGCCAAAGGATGTTACAGACATTTAAAGAAAATTTTCACTCAATTGGAGGAATTTAAAGCTTTTGAAATGTTACGTTCAGGTGTTGATCGAAGTCGTTATCTTCTTGTTCGAGAAGCTAAAATAATCGCCATGACCTGTACTCATGCCGCTTTAAAGAGACGTGAATTGGTTGAGATTGGATTCCAATATGATAATATCTTAATGGAAGAAGCTGCTCAGATACTAGAGATTGAAACATTTATCCCGCTTTTGCTGCAAAATCCCGAACATGGTCACAATCGTCTGAAAAGATGGATTATGATTGGTGATCACCATCAACTACCTCCGGTCATAAAAAATATGGCCTTCCAAAAGTTCAGCAACATGGAGCAATCACTTTTCACTCGACTTGTGCGACTTGGTGTATCAACTATTGAACTAGATGCTCAGGGACGATCAAGGCCGAGTCTTTGTTCACTTTTCCGTCAACGATATAAACAGTTAGACGATTTACCTCACACCAAATTAATGTCAAAATCATTTCCAGTTAATCCAGGATTTCTTCATGATTATCAACTTATCGATGTCCAGATTTCAATGGGGTCGGAGAATCTGAGCCAATCCCCTACTTTTATCAGGTTTGTAACCAGTCCAATCTTTTTGTCAATTATTTTGAATAAATTCGAACGAGTTTATTAATTTATCTTTGTTTATTTCTTGTGACAGAATTTAGCTGAAGCCGAATACGTGGTTGCAACCTACATGTTCATGCGTTTGATTGGTTATCCAGCCGAAAGTATTACAATTCTTACAACATATAATGGACAAAAGCATTTGATCAGAGACGTAATCGCCCAAAGATGTGCCAAAAATCCGTTCATTGGCTCTCCTTCAAAGGTTTGTTTTAATTTTCTTTTTCTTCTCTTCATTCATTTCTTAATCTAATCTAAATTTTTATTATCTTCTTTCAGGTAACTACTGTAGATAAATTCCAGGGCTTGCAGAATGATTTTATTTTACTTTCCTTGGTTCGAACAAAAACTGTTGGACATTTACGAGACGTGAGACGTTTAATTGTCGCCATGTCCAGAGCTAAATTTGGACTTTACATATTCGGTCGAGTTTCTTTATTCAAAAGTTGCATTGAATTATCTCCAACATTCAACCTTCTTCTTCAACGACCAACTGCTCTTCATATATTTCCAGAAGAAAATTATCCAACTACAGTTTCCGATCGATCTCAACCAACGATCTTTAATGAAATGACAGCAATGGTCCAATTTGTTTACGATTTTCATGCTAAAAAAGTTGAAGAATGGAAAAAAACCCGACCAGAGATGTTCCAAATTCTTGAAGACAAAATCAAGCCAATGATGAAAATCAAGAAGAAAATGAAGAGGATACAAAAATGGAAGATCAACCAACTGAAGTGACAAAGGAAATAAAAGATAATACTGAAGGAGGAGATCAAGAAGATGAAGAAAAAGATGATGATGATGATGATGTTCCTTTTGAGAAACTAGCTCCCGATGATACAGGAATTGACGATAAAATTGAGATAGACGTTGATCCTTGAATGAAAAATCTGATCTTCTAAAAAAATGAATCCCGATTGTAAAAAACAACTTGAGCCAAAGTTAATTGTAAATATTGAAAAGACAACAATGAATATTGTGAAAAAGCATGTTTATTAAATGGCAATTATAAATCAAATGAGAGACATGATAACAATTTATCAGGAATCATTACAATTAGCGTACATATTAACAATCCAATCATGATTACTATTGAAGTTTCAATTACATCGTATGAATTACAATTAACTATTGAAACCCTAGAATAAAAGTAATGAGATAAAGTTGAGAGAAAGATTAAAAATCTTAATCACAATCAGAATGAAAACTTTCAAATTAACTATAAGGATAAACGAATGAGAAAATTGTGATTTTATTGTGATGATCAAGTTTCTTATTTTTTGGTTTACCAACAAGTTTTTAATTAAAAGTTAAAAAATAATGATAATTCTGATGATCGATGATTAAATTTATCCAGGATATTACAATTAGTGAATTAAATTGCATGATATATATAAACAATTAACTAATTGTTTTGAAAAGAACAAGAAAAAGTTGGAAAAGTTTTTTTTTCTCATTTGTTAATCAACTAGATTTTTCATTAATGGAAACAATTAATGAACTAATTGGTTAATGATAAATGATGATATTAAATTGAACGATGATGAGAGAGATGATTAAATGGCATTAATTGATTCGCAAGATCGATGCTTTGAATCGGGTTTTCGAAGAACCCGTTTAACGAAGCTTAAAGCCCGACGGAATTTCCCGTGAGTAGAACCATTGATCGGCATGAAACCGAATCGAGTTCGAACATTATTAGAGATCCAATAAAGAATATGATCAAGATTATCTTCGAGTTCAATCGATGCCTCATGGAAATCAACTTCGAACCTGTTGGCAAGTGATTTACCCTCATGATGTTCAACTGCTCGAGCTCGAACCAGGTCAGATTTATTTCCGATCAGACAAACCTTGAGGTCACAATTGATTCGCTTATAATCAAAGATCGCCATGGTTAATAGTTGAGCGGCAATCTCGAAGCTCCGACGATCAGTGATTGAGTAAATTACTATCACAGAATCATAGAAAATCTAAATAAAAGATAATTAACAATCGTGAATTAGTTACAAAGGATTAATTATTGTTTACATTGTTCACTAATTACATGTAACAATCAAATTAAATCGTCAAGTGTTAATATGAATCATGATTAACTTTCCAATGGTTGTTGATAGTTTTTCATATCAATAACTATTATCATCTTAATTTTGGTAATGATAATAATTGATTATGTTTTGTTTCTGGTACGTGATTGTTGATAAATTGTTGGCTAATCAAAATGATTCTGCTCGATTATTGTTATTGTAATTATGATTAACTAGACTATTAATCAATCATCTTTAATCATTTTCCATCTTAAATGTTATTATATTAATAATCTTATGTTACTAAAGATCAATTTCCAATGATTCCCGTGATTTACTTAACTGTTGAGAATTGAGAATTAACAATCAATAATAATCAATTCTGATTGATGATTAAGGTGAAATGTTCAAAGTCATTTAATCATCGACATCATGAATTATATAAAAATAATAATAATAATATTTATCATAATGATGATTGTCTTGATTGTTGATTAAATATTAACATTCACAATCATGATTAACTTGAATATCAATCAAGTTCATTGGTCTTAAAATGACTTTTATTCAAATCAATTGACACAATTAACTAACCAACAACAGCAAAATTAATAATATGTTGAGATTGATAAACAATTTACAGTTACACACACTCACAATTAGTTAATTTCAATCAACAAGATCAAGTTGATTGTGAAAAAATAAAATTGTTACAAATAATTTAACAAAGATCGACAATCAAAATGATTATTTCATTGAATTGTTCAATGTTGATGATGATTAGTTAATAGCTTTCACCATCTAACCATTAACAATAAATTGTTTGAACAACAATCTAATTGTCAATAAATTGATTAATGATCAAAAGTACACTAACATAAATGACCCTACCCGGAAATAAAACATTACATTATAATGTATTAATTTTAATTGTACCATTTAACACAATTGAAAATAATTGTCACCAATGTTAATCATTAACAATCATTTTAATCACATGAAAAAAAACCTACATTTAACTACAATTGTTTGTTGATTTGAACAATTTATCCGAGTGTGGTTAATGTTGAATAAATTGATTCGTTTACAATGGTTACTAAATTATCATTACAATCGCAATTCATTTGATTATTTGTGTTATTTTTTTCTTCCTCATCTTCTCATCCTCATTCTCATCATCATCATGACAATGTGATGATGAGGATGAGGATGACACTAGGAATTCAAGTGTTACCTCTTTGGTATCATCATCATCAATGTCAAATGAATTTACTCAGAAGACGGAAAAAAGTAGGAAGAAAACATTAACAGAATCACAAGCAATCAATACATTTCCATCAGAATCATTGGTAAATGATCATGATCATCATCGATTCTGAATGAACATTTATCTCTTTTTATTTCTGTCATCATAATATCATTAGAACACAAAATATTGAATATTATCATTACAACTCACTCATTTTCCTCTTTTATTCTCCCCCTGACTCCCTTTATCAGGAAGACGATTTCAAGAGTCGTTTCAACAATTCATTTGGGAAAATCAATCAGAATAAATCATCACCATAATCATCATCACGATCAGTTATCATGAATTATCATTATCAGTTCCTGTCATTCAGTTACATTCAAACAAACACATGAGTCGTACCATGAGAAAAAAAGGAAATAAACCAGAATTAGATTATCGTTGTGCAATAATCATGGACACACACACACAGACCGAAAATTCATCTCGAATCAGAATCCATGATTGGCTCATGAGGGAGGGAAAAAAAATCTCCAATAGATTTATAAGTAAATGATTGGAAGGAACTAGAACTTTTCTGAGGAGAAATTCAGTGTATTTGGCAAGTAAAGTTCCATAAGAATTGTTTCTCGAATAATTGGAAGAAGAAAAGGAGAAAAAAAAGTTCTAAAAACCTTAGAACTCGAGGGAAAGGGAAAAACCGAATCATCTATTACAATGGAAAGAAAATTCTGTTAACCATAAATACTAATTGTATTCAATTTCAATTCAATCTATCCCATGAGGTCACAATCAAAATGTTATAATGGAAACAAATTCAAGTTCAAAGTCAAGGTAATCTTTTATTACTCCATTATCATGATGATAATCATGTTAATCACCATGCTAATAACAATATTGACTTTGATAAATAATAATATTAATCATGTAATGAAAAAAAAAACGAAACTTTCAATCATGAATTATCGTTGTGCTTGAATAAACATGAGTTAAACCTCTGAATAAATATTATCATAAAATTGACATTGTATCTAATGGAAGAGTGTGTAAAAAATTGAAGAATCATGATGCTGGAGATAAAATATTACTCATTTTAATAAGATTATTATGATTATTTCATAGGAAATTCTGAAAACTCGAGACAAACCCAAAAGAAGGGAAAAAAAGTCTCAGAATTTTATTCCAACCTTTTTCAGGGAAAAGTTCATTGAACTTTCACTTGAAACCAAACCCTTCATGATAGTCACAATTGAGCTTCAAAAGGTAATCACCATCAATACTGAACAAACAATTTTAACTGAAACTAATTCAGCTAATCAATAATGATTAACCAAATGATTAACCTTTCATGCAGGGAAGCGATATCATAATTATCCCAATCATGTCGATAAAATCATTTTATTAACGAATTTTGTTTCTCAATAATTTTCCAAACTATTTTATATTTGAATCGTTTGCTGGGATCTCGTAATTATAGTGGTCATCATGATGAAAGATTGACCCATTAGAATCTCGAAAAAAAGTTCTAATAGTGAAAATCTTTTTTTTTCTTGTTATTCGATTTGTTTTTCTGGATTTTTGGTTCATCTTTTTTTCTTTTCTTTTTCTTTCTCCTGGTAAATCCTCCTTTCTTCATCATCATGGTGGGAAAAGTTCATAAAGATTCAGGCTCAGGTTGATAACCAAATTCATTTCATGATAAGACACTTGAGTCGAGTAACATTTAACTTTTTTTTCTAAGCATTTCTTTCATTGCTGCTGGTTAATTATAATGATTAATTGTGTTCGCTAATTGTTTTCTTAGGCTTATAATTGTTGCTTCAGTTTCTTAATTATTATTGATTTAATTGTCTTCCAACAGAATCAGATTTTGAATCATTAATTTAGTTGTAATTAGATTAAATTGGCAACTAGAAGTAAATTTTTTTCTCCCTCTTTTTGTATCATCAACAATCAGCTCTTTATATTATGATTGAATTAAAAAACGATTTTAAGTTAATTGTTGCCAGTTAACTGAATTTATTTTCACAATTAAATTGTTGTTGAAGAGCCAAACTAATCACAAATTAACTGGGATTATATAATTTACTCATTGAACAATTTAAATCAAATTAAAATCCTAACCAAATATTGATAATCAAGGATTCTAGAAGTTGATAGTTTAAGTTTTAAACTTTAAACAATCAAGTTAATTATTTCAAGACAACTTAATCAGTATGATTAATTAACGAGACCAAGAGTTTAGTTAATCTTTTAATTTTTTTTTCACTAATTGTGTAAATTCAGAATCTTAAACTAACAGTAACAATTAAACAACCATCAAGATGATTAATAATCAACATTGAACTCATATAAATACATGAATATATCATAAGGGTTAAGGAGTTTTTTTAAATCGTTCAGAATCTGAATCATTTATCATGTTGCTGATTATCATGGTGATCAAATTAAAAGGGTAACAATTTTAACCAATCAACATATCAATGATAATCAATTGATTACCAGAATGAATCAATCAATTAATAAAGCTAACAAAAGTAACACTATCCAAAGATACAAACAATTATCATAATTAAAGGTTCAAGGATAATAAATTGACAATGTCGTTGATGTTAAACAAATGATTTAAATCAATTTAACTAATTTAAATTCAATTGAAACTAATCAAATGAGTATCAAAATCAATCGGTTAGTAAGGTAACTACTATTCAATTAACGTTAATCAAGATGATTGTAAATACTTCAATTTAACCCAATTGATTGTTACAATTTCCATGACACAAAGTTTCAGAATTGGAAACTTTTTTCATTCTCTCTCTCCCCGATTCACGATTGATACAATTCTATACGATTCATTGGAATCATGAATTATCATATAATTGGCATGAATCTCACAGATTCTGATATTATTTGCCACCATGTTCATGTTATATCATGAGGAGGAAAAAAAATCCTCATTTTGAGATTTAAAGGAAAAGGCAAATTGTCAATTTGTGTTTACATGATAATTTGAAAATTATTTGAAATAATAACAACATGGATCAAGAGTCTAATTTGTATTTGAGAAATCAAGTCACTGATTAATTTGAAATTGATAAAAAAAATCATGATGGTAACCATGAAATTTACATGATACAAATGATTAAATCAACAAACAACAAGATCAAGGTTATCTAGTGTTCAGTGTTTGTTAATATTATCGTTATCGTGGCAAATTAAACAGAGATTTAATCAAATTAATCAAATGATTTATGGTTTGTTGTTTGTTCATTTCTTGATAAGGCTTCATGATTCCTAATCAATGCAATCAGAATCAACTAATCATTGATTATTCATATGTTAATTATACATCTACACCCACTACAATGGTTAACATCAAATGACAATCAAAGTTATCGATTGTATTAATATCAATAGAATAAGGAAATGAAAATTTTCTTATCAAACTCCAAAGTGATTTCCAAGTTGATTAACTTTAAAATGCTAATCCCTAATCCTTTGTCATCTTAATCCCAAGCAAGATAAAGATTAACTCTCTTAAGATTATATATATTATATAAATGGAATCAAATGAAATATTGATTGTTTGTCAATCAAAGGACAATTTTGATCCTTAAATTGTTTAACCTTTTGTCACCTTGAGAAATCACATTAATCAGTATCATGAATAAACAAAAATCCACTCGATGAGTTGGTGAACAAAAAAAAACCTCAAAAGTAAAGACAAAGTTTCAAAATAATAACAAGTAAAAAAGGTAAACACTCAATTCTCAGTTTATCCTGAGGTTGATGCTCATGAAAATTCAGGGAATAAGATATAAGAGGATTAAAGGAATGTATAAATTTCTCAATTGTAATATAATATTTATCATGAAACCATCAATGGATTAAGTTAATTGCTGGTGATGTTTATGTTAACTTTATTTACTCTCGATCCCTTGAGTAGCCACATTGAGAGCCATCATTATGATTATGATGGTGAAACAAACAAAAAGTGAAACTTTTTCCCAAGCTAATCAATTGTAATACAATTAACTTTTAATTTCATTAATTCGGTATGTGTTTAGATATATTAATATATATTCAGTTTACATGTCAGAAATAAGGAAGTGATTAACTTTGACAATTAACCAAAACAGTAATGAGGAGGATCTTAATTAACTTTGCAATGTCGGTAGGAGGGTTAACAGTTTTTATTGTTGAAAATGAAATTAAGAGTTTGATTGATTAGAATCATTATTATCATAATAGTATTTAGTTGATTATCTATGTGTGTGTGTGTGTCAGTGTTAATCATTAGATGGATAATCAAGTAGAAGTGAATGAAAAAATAAATAAAATTAAGGAAGTTATTAGTTAATAAGAAAATAATTATTTCTCTGTTCTAAAAAAAATATATTAGATAACCAAGTCAATTCTGCTGGTAATTTTATCTTCCGTGTGTCATATTTATCATGGAGATGATGAATAACAATCTCTGTTATCATTTAATCATCACCATCATCATTAAATTTGATTACATTGATTAAGAAAATTATTATTAGTTTTTGATAGTAAGGGAGTGAAAACAAAATTCTTTCACCTTTTTCTGTGCAATTAAGATTACAATGGATTCTCAGGGAAGGTGAGATGAAGATAATAATGATAATCTATCAGTTCAATCACCATGATTCTTATCAGAAATGAGATAATTAAAGAAACCATGATGATGATGGGTTAAGAATTGGGATTCTGGGATAAGGAGATGTGATAATTGATGAGTCTTGTTGAATCTCACTGAGAATTACCTTTAACTCCGGATCATGATTATCTCTTTGATTCTCTATTATCATCTTATCCTTATTTTATCATTTTCACTTTTCTATTATCAGCTGAGGTCAATACCCTCTTATTGAGAAACAAAGGAAGACGATGGATCAACATTTTCAATAGTCGACTTGAAGTATTAGCTGATTAATATAAGGGATAAGATTTTCAATGACTTTTGACATGACATGGAAATTGAACTTTTTTATTGTAAAGGAAAATTTTTATCTCCTTTTCCTGATCAAATTTCCAAAATCATCTAATCACTTCCGGATTTTGTTTTCCAGAAATCTAATCATTGAAAACATTTATCACTTTCTCACCATGATAATATAATATAATAGTTAATATCAAGTGACATGAATATAATAAAATTGATTCAATGATAATCAAATTAAATCCAGACTCATGTTAAGTATTAGTATTAGTAAATTTAATGAGACATGAAATTGATTAAAGGTCCTTATCCTTGTTTATCA
Source organism: Panonychus citri (assembly GCF_014898815.1). Taxonomy (NCBI): domain Eukaryota; kingdom Metazoa; phylum Arthropoda; class Arachnida; order Trombidiformes; family Tetranychidae; genus Panonychus; species Panonychus citri. The sequence goes on along the minus strand of NW_026515543.1, from coordinate 797,469 downwards.
CCTTTAACTCATTACCTTTGACCCTCTAATTACCTAATCAAACAATAATCATTATGATAATGATACTCATCAGATTCTTGATTACAATTTGATTGTTTGATTAGCCGAAGCAAAAAAAACTAGCATGATAACAACACGATAAATCAACTGAACATGGAATCAGCTTGATGAGAAAATGGGAAAGTTTCATGTTTACTTGTTTTCTTTGATTAATATCACAGAATCAATTGGAAGGGAAAAAAACAAATGATAATATTAATGATAATCAAATGTAATATGAAGATTAAATTAGATTACAATTAGATTATCCTGGTTAACCATCACACTAATCATTATCATGATAATTTAAATTGCAATGGGAAAAGTTTAGATTGTTGTTGTCCAAAATGATCAAGTTAATTTCATTGAAACAAACTGATGATCACAAATAAACTTGATGTTAATCATGTTTGACTTTTCAATACACACAAACACACATACACACTGGACACTGGTCAGTTAGCTTATTGTTTACTGTGTATAATGTACAAAATATTGAATTACTTTCATATTGATGATGAATAATAACACGAAAACAATTATTATTGGCAGAGGAAAGTTCTGAAAGCTAGACTGAGTAAAAGTGAATAAGTTTTCATGATTGATTTTCACCATCAAATTGGGTCAACTTAATTATCTAATAACAAGGAAAACTCATCAAGACAAGATAAATATCACTTTAAGAATATAAATATATATACTCAAGAGTAAGAGGATGATAATGATGATGAACATTCAAGTTACTTACTTGGTGACAATACCAACATGAAGATAAAAATAATAATAGAGATTCATAATCAGATTGTTAAAACTCAGGGTAAATTGGGAGGAAGTAAATTTGATAAATGATAACCAATGAATTCGTAACCAGAATTTTCAACTACCATTATCCTCTCATCGTAATCAAATATTTTCGAGTCCACTTATTGGAGATTTAAGTTCAATATTATCTTCAACTGGGTCAGTTTCATGGTTCCGATAAAAAGATCAAAATTCTGGACCTAAAAAAAAGTTCTGATCGAACTAAATTTTTCTCCTTTCTAAATATTTGATATTCATTCATTTCTCTCCTTTTGTGAATATCTTATTCCAACAGTTTCCAAATGATATTAGTCTGAATTCTGTTTCAGAATTTACCTCATGAATTTGAGCTTCATGAGAAAGAAAATGGAATTTTTTTTCCAAAAATAATTGAATCAAACAATTTAATCAACTCTCATTATCTAATCAATTTTATTATTAGGATGATAAATGAATTGAAATAAACATTTAAATTACCATGATGATGAGCATCATTAACATGATATTTTTACCCAATTTCAAAGTCTTTTTCAATAACAACCATTAATTTCAGTTCATTTGATTTGATAGGAAAATTTTCTACCCAAAAACTAAACTTTAATTATAATGATTGTCATTTATTGTTAATGTTTTCATGGGGATTCAGGATAAATTTGATTTACCTTGAGAACTGTTTTCAGATGATTTAGCTTGAGGTATCAGGAAACAGTCAAATTCAATGATGATGAAATAAAATTGGGACAGTTTAAAGTTAAATGGTTACATTGAAAACCTTTTGATTTAATTTTACTTTAATCTGATCAATTCTGTGTCTGAAAAACACAAGAAAACTCAGTTAATCGTAATGCTGGAAATTCATTGAGCAGTTTGCTACATCAGAATACTGAGAACTCATTGAATGGACTCAGAATCTTGTTATAAGTTTGGAAAACAAAACTTCAGAACTTTTCTTTTTGTTTGTTCTAAAATTATCGTTTTCGTAAGCTGAGAATAAGGGTAAAATCAGATGGAATAAGAAACAGAGAAAAAGTTCTAAGCTAATCCACCGAAAAAGTATTCGTAGAAAATTCTAATAAAAAAAAAGTTCTGTTTTCCATTCTCTTTCACTTTAATCCATGTAAAAGTAAAGATTCAACTAGAAGTAAATGATAATTAGGTTTTAAATTCGAACCATGATAATTAAATACTATTGTTCATATTTGGAAGTTTCAACTTTTCCCCTGAAGAGCAGGAGTTCCCACTGAGAATTCACCAGAAAAGTTAATCATTGTTCATTTTGTCATTTTGGAAGCAGATAAACATCCAAATCTTTCATGATAAACTAACGAATCGGATTAATTGAAATCTTAAATCTCATGATGACAATTAAATCTTAAAATTGTGAAAGAAAGTTCAAAGATTTTCAGTTCAATAATCACCATGTTCACGTAACTTTGATTCACCAAAATAAAATGATAAATCAAATTGTAACTCTAAACACGGAAGCAATTAAAAAGCTGACAATGTTAACTATTGGATTAACGTTGATTTACAATCAACCATGTTAATGTTATGGGATAAAAGTTTCCCTGTGGTTAAATAATAAAACCCTAAGAGTATGTGGTCAGTTTCATGGCAAGTAAAAAAAGTAACACTGGACAATCAGGTTATATATATATAAATAGTTATTTCTGACCAGTGGTCAGTTGAGATGTTGGTCAATATGTTGTTATTGTTATAAAGAGACTCTATTGGTCAGCAAGAAAAAAAATATAACAGAAAATTATCAAAATTGTATTATTATCATTGTCCATTTGGTTAGTTGTTTTTGTTGTTGTTGCTCAGGCTATTGGTCAATTATTGTTATTATTATACTGACCATTTCATTGGTAATTTGGTTCATAAATAGTTCATCTGAACATTGAAGAGATAACAACAGTTAACATGATATTTTTATGGTGTAACAATGATATCATTGTGTTTTCATTATACTGACCAATGGTCAGTGTTTATGGTGCAATGTTTATTTATCTTAATTCATTGGGATCACAATCATCAGAACAATTTTCCCAATTGGATTCAATCAATTGAATCTTTTTCCTTCACCTCAACTGTTTGCTTGGTATTCCCATAGATACTAATATGTTATAAGCAAAAATTAACTAATATCCAATGAAAATAGTACAATCAATTTGATTGAAAGCAATTAGGTTAATTGTTGCAAATGTTTATCATTTGTAAGTGTGTCAATCAGTTCATTAATTGTTATAATAATAAACTAACAGTAATCAACATGAAGATAATTATTAACATGATATTATTATTATTGTAATAGTAACAACAAAGTAGATTATGTTAGTAGTTGATCATTAGTGTAGTAGAAAAATTTAATTGTTATCAACTTTTTTGTTCATAGATCAAAAAGTTATTCATTTATCATGCCAGTTATTATTCAGCTTGATTTAGTCAGAACTTTTTTTTCTCAGTTTCAAATTTTACGAAATCTTTCATGGAGAAGAGGTTTTTTCCCTTCCAAACAAAATTCGGAATTTCTTTGATTACTGAGTTTCGATTTATCCTCTCACTCCCTCGTGAATTAATAGGATCATCCTCGTGATTATCATCATCATCTTCATGATCATCAGGGTATAAGAAGATTAATTCCAAGTGAAATAGCATTATTTCTGAATTCTGATTACTTTTTTGCCTTTTCTTTTCATGGAAACTATTATTTACTCTGAATGTTTTGACTTTACGATTTTCATTCACATGAAATTTCAATGAGAATACATGAGACCTTAGAGGTGGAACGTGAATGGTGAGGTGGGAGAGATGAAGGAGGAATGATGATAATCTATGGAAGAGATTGAGAAATGATGATTAGGTTACTGGAACAATTAAATGAATTCCAATTCATTTCCAACTTCCTCATTCCAAATAATCATATTATTACAGTTAAATTTATATACAGTACAATATCCAAGGGTTAATTCAATATTCACTGAAAATCATACCCTCACTCAAGTAATTAAGTTAATCAATTTATACTCATTGTGGACATTGAGGTAATCCAAACAATGAAAATTAAATTGTCTCCAATCGACCAACAAATAATGAATACACAAATTTAATAATCACAATTAACTTTGTGTACAAATAAATTGAGCTGATTAATTAACTTTTATTTCTGTTTTTTTTTCTTGATTGTTTACAGAAAAAGTAGAATAGGTAATTTACTAAATTGTTTCAAGTTAGTTAATGATTTTCATGGAAAGAAGCAAACTAATAGCTGGATGTTCAAAGGAATCAAAAATTCTGATTCTTTCCTATTCAGTTTATTAGAACCCAATCAACATGGAACAGTTTTCTCATAAGTTTCAACGATAAAACTTCAGAAAGTAATGATAATCAAACTCGAACTGTTCATTGAATGTTGTTTTGTGTGTCATGAACATGAGGAAAAAAAAGTTCAAGTTTCTCTGTAAAAGCAAATCAATCATCAACTGAATCGGTTTGAAACAAGAAAGGAGGAAAAAAAGAAAATATCTTTGGAGAAAAAGTTCATTTATGTAAAGATGATCATGAGAATCATGATTCTTTTCTTCACCAATGATTTCTCAGAGTTCTGAGCTTTTCATCCTTTTATTTTTTCTTTTATTTCTTCTTTTTTTTCATCCTGAGAAATTTCGAGTTCTTCCTTTTTCAATCTTGATCTTGTTAGTCGAATGAGAGAGAACAAAAAATCAGGTAACTCAGAATTCTCGTGAGAATCTAGTTCAGGTTATCTAACAATGACTCGTGGAATCATCAGATGATAATGATGATTATTGAATAAAATTGCGACTTATCATGTTGATGAATACGAGGTGATAACGAAAGTTCAGCCGTGGTTTCAAAAGTAATGGACACTTTGTTTCGAAATGAAGTAGAATTGTGATAATTTATCAGTTTAAATAACGAAACTTTCCTAGCAAATTTCAATTTTCTAATCATGATATTGATAAATTTTCGAAGAATTTCAAATTAACTGATCATGAAGAATAAAGAAATATAAAGATATCATAATTCGAGAACGTGATTAAGAGCATTACCACACTTCTCAGAATAGAATGAGTTCTCTCTCTCTCCATGATGAAATTCTTTCAAGTATTTTAGAAAAATGTTGAATAATAGAGAAAGAAAATCGATTGAGAATTTTTTAAAAACCTCGAATCTTAAATACCTTTCGAGAAGAAGCTGAATAGTAAATGAATGAATAAATGGGGAGAAAAAAGTTCTGAACCTTAGAAGAAAAAAGTTCCTTGATTACTTTCAGATGTTTCATTTTCTTTCTCTCAATTATCTCATTTCTTTCTGCCTTAATCATCATGTTTATCATGCAATTCTGATGAGAAAATTAAATGAAAGCTAATGTGTAAACATTTAACTTCAATCAAAGAAACGATAAAGATCATCATCATCATCATCAGATTATCATCATCAACTATTCATTCAGAGTAACCTGTTTATCGTATCATTAATATTACCATGATAATAATATAATGTTTCTCAAATTTCATCTCATATGATTAAGCAACTGAATCAATGAATAGTCCCTTTAGTTAAGCTTGAATATCATCAATTGATTCATTGTTATCTTGTTTTCATTTTTATAATCAAAATGGTAATAAATGAACAATTAACTTTTCCCATGATGAAAATTCAAGTGAAAATTTATTACCAAATAAAATACAATCAGGAAACGATTCTCAAGAGTGAGACATCATCAATAAATAATAACAATAATAATCAGATATTAATCATTTAAGAAGTTCAACTTTAATCAGACATTTCATGTAACCTGATCAGTAAATATCGATAATAATAATAATGAAAAAATTCATGAAGATAATGAAAAGAGATAAAAAATTTTCAGGAAGAAGAATGAAAGAAAATAAGGAATCAGTTTTCAGTGGATTTTTTTTCAGGGGAGAATCTGAAAATTCCATTATCAGGAGAAGAATAAAAAAAATCAACGATAATATTTCTTTTATCCAGAATTCTCATGATCATTATCATGAATTGGAAACATTTTGTTTTCTAGCCTTGCAGATAAATCTAATAATAGTGAATGAAATTGGAAAAATATTACATTAGAAGTGGTCATTTTTTTATGCTCTCAGTTGTTTTCTTATTAAATGGTCAAGAAAGATGGACACAGTTATGAGAGAGAGAGATATGGTCAGCACTGAAAAGAATAAACTACTTCAGGTAATGAAGAAAATTGCTGACCTCTGATTTTCGAGAGAAAAAATAAACTCGAATTTTCAAATTCAAGTCCAATTTCCTTTCCATCTCTTCCTAGAACCCAATTCTCTATTTCTCTATCATTAATATAGAATCAAGTGGATAATCAGAAATTCTCGTTGTCATGGGAACACCAATGATAATTTCCATTCAATATTCGCTAAGAATATTAATCTCAATCATCTGAAAGATTTTCATTGTCAAACTAATTAACGAATGATATTATCTTGTTATTGTGTAAGCGAGATTATCGAGATACAATAATTGAAACTGAATTAAGTTCCAATGATTTAAGTTGATAAATGATAATAAGAGAAAAGTATAAGAAGCTTATCATGGAAAAGGAAAAAATTATGTATACACTTAGTATCTCATCTTGACTACTAATTACTTGTGATGTATTAATATTTTGTAGAAAAAAAAGTTCCATGTACATTAGAACTAATAGTTTAGGGAAAGTTTCGAAGTTTCGAAGTTTCGATTTTTTCTTTTCTTCCCTTATTAATAACAACTTTTATCATTATTAAACTATTAATATAACATTATAAGAGAGAAAACTTGATCATCACCCTCATGAATGATAGTTTAGAATTAGTTCTGACAATATATATATAATATACACACAAAACTTTTCGAAAAGGGTGAAAAATAGTATAACAAAGGGAAGAAAATAAAGTTCTAATAAGCCTCGTTTACGGGGAAACTGAAAAGTTATTTTCACATCGAAAATTGTTGTTACTGTCAAAATGATTTTCCAATGATTATTATTGTTGTTGATCAAACAATAGTCATGATAAAACTTTTGACAAGCAATTTTCATGTAACTTGTTCATATTCAAGGTCAAATTTCACCTTCATATCTCGTATTCCACTTCACTCGACAACCATTTTCTCTCTCTCTCTCTCTCTCTCTCTCTCTCTCTCATCTTCCATCTTCTTCTTCAATATGGAACCTAATGTTTTTCCATAGTAATTAAATGTTAGTCTATGTGTGTGTTAATCTTTTTTTCATTCTCATGAACTTGAACCTCAATTATGCGAGATGAGAAAATGTTTCTCACTTAAGCTTCTGATCCTGATGATTTACCATCAATTCACTGAATGAATCTTCATCATTGACGATCAAAACCTTAACCTAGTCTTTGATGTTTCATCTCAATTATCACCTACATTTGCCACTCGATATTTCATCAGATAAGTCATATTGTTTGGTGAAATTTCATGATACGGACACTTTACCAGCTCACTCATTTTCAGAATACAATCTAACGATTGAGTATCAACTATTCAGAAGTCCGTGGGATTATATCTGTCTCTTGGTCTTTAGCAAAATGAGCGATTGCTTTGACTTTTACATAATAAAAAGTACGCAAAATTTGATCTGTATGGATGATTAACCGAAATCTTTCATTAACTTTACTTACAATAGTTTTCAATATTGATCGTTGATTGTTTTTATCGAGAGTTGTATTTGAATTTCATCAATTACTAGATGAGAAAATTACAACTGTAAATCCAAATGTAGTTTATAAACATAACCTAAGGGCATTCAAATTTGATTATCATTTACATTTCACTTTGTTTGGTAATTTACAATGAGTGAAGAGCGAAAAACACAAAACTCCTGATTAACTCTGAATTTTTCCAGAACTCGAACGAAAAAAGGTAATAATAATAAGAAGTTACTCTCTTATTTTGGCTGCTCTTTTACCATGAAACTGAATCAATCATGGTTAAGATAACCCTGAATCCTTGCTGTGAAATATTTCCAAAGTCAATTGTGTCTATTAATCATGAGCCATGGAAAATATTATTTTGTTACTTGAAACTTTTTTCTTCATTCTCAACATGAAGGAAAAGTATTTATCAGGTCAGTTCTGGTCAACTGTATGTGTGTGTATGTCAATGAGATTAATGTTCATGATAAATTCAGAAAGAATCAGATATTAAACAAGAAAATCAAAGTAACAATTGACTCTTGGTGATAAATTAAAGGGGAAAATTTAACTTATACAATTTGAAATGAGTTACATGTTATTAAAAATTCATCAACCAAAAAGTAACTCAATTAGTAGATTAACTTTTAAAAGTAACAATTACAACTAATTGTGAATTATTTATTATCAAAATTTAGCAACAAACACCAAGATAATTAATTCAGAACTTTTTTGTTTTGTTTATTCAGAACATTTTTATTATCATGAGATGAGATAAACATTCATCATGAATTTATGAGATAATTTCAGTCTAAAGTTAACAATTGAACTAAATGATTATCATTATCGTAGTTCATCAAATGGACAGAGTTAAATGTTAACAATTATTACATGATGGGTATGATGAATACCCTCCTTCTCCTAAATGATAATATCTTATTCAAATCTAACCTTTTTTTGGGATAAAAAATAATCATTAATTTAATCAACTTGACAACAGTTTCCTTTGTAAATATCACCAAGATTTTTTAATTCATCATGATGAATGTTCAATTCAACACTCAAGGTTGAAATATTATTCATTTTCATGGTTAATTCAGTACGATGATTATCACGTAATTTTATCTGAGTAAACATTTTTCATCATTAAGTAAGAATAGCAACTTGAATATATAATTTTCAATCCAAAGGATTAAAAGTTACATGAAATTAGAAAATTAGTTCAATGAGAAGAGAAAAAGTTCTGATGAATTCATGAGATTCACAAGAAAGGAAAAGAAATACTTTTATTGCAACAACTTGAATTTTGAACAATTGAATTTCCTTTCCACGGAGAATCATATTCATATCGTTTCAAATGATTGTCATGATATTAGAATCACCATGAAATTGTATTCAATTTAATTGACTGTTGAAAAAACATTTATAATTAAATTAACTCAACAATAAAGTTAATTTAGTTCAATCTAAACTGATGAATTGGTTTGATTAAATTATTTAACTACGATTGAGAGTCTATCAGATTAAATACTGAGAATAAGAAAATGAATTTTTTTTTCTTTTCTCAGTTGGTTTCCAATATTTATGATCATCTATCATGATCATCAATGAAGTCCAAGATTTGTTGGTAAATAAGATAATATTAACTTGTGATTCATGATAAATTCATGAAACGAATTGAATAAAGGTTTGAAATCCATGAACATTTTTCATGGAAGAAAAAAAGTTCATAGCCAATGGAAAGAAAAAACTAGAAAACTGACCATTCATCATATCGTTAATATTTACAAGAGGGATTCAAATTCGAGAAAAATGGAAAACTAAGAAGGAGAGAGAGAGAGAGAGAAAATTATTGATTCTATTCATCATCATGATGAACTGAACATTCACCAATATATGTTTATCGAAAACCTTGAACTTCAAACTACATTAAAAGAAGAGCTTAGATAAAAGTAGAACGATGAAAAAGTTTTCCAATGCAAATTCGAGGTTAGAACTTTCTTTTTTTTTCCTCTACTTTGAGGCTTCTGAATTTCGAAAGATTTTTTTCTCTTTACTATCTCTTATTTACATGAGTCCATGATGATGCATTTAGGTGACGATAAACAATCAGATAAACTGAAAACTGGATTAGCAAAAAGTGAACTTGAAATTTTCAGTGATAATAATATTATCCATCATTGAAATGAAGCTTAAAAAAAGTATTGAGTTTTATCATAACAATTGAGATTGTGATTCTCATGGATTTATGTTAATATATAACTTCATTTTTTCATCATGGTAACATGATCATCATGGAGAAAATATTGATCAGGACAAAAAATAATATTAGATAACAGGATTATCTTTTTTTTATATATACTGAACTTTATTCTGAAAAATTTGACGAAAAAAAAATTTGTTCTGGAAACAATAAATTTCTATCTCAAAGTGTTGATTAGATTACCATCATCACCATGAATTGGATTACTCATGGAAAACAACTTCCATCTGATTAGTTACAGGTAGTCAGAGAAAGAGTAATCAATTTGTGAGATGTTCATCATGGAAAGAGAAAATTTTTTTCCACCTAAAATTTCATCAAAAGTTCTGAAACTTTTGGACTACTCTTATCCCAATACGAATTCAATGGTACGAGTTTATTAGCAGAGAATAAGAAATAAATGTTTCCTAGGAAAATTCATTATTCTATCAAAACTTATGGTGGGTGATTCCATGAGACGAGAAAGTACTGAATCAATAGTTTCCATGATGATGATGATAATTGGAATTCAATTCTGACAGAAAACAGTGTTATAGTGATGAGAATGCTTCGGTACTCAGATGATAATAATAATGGATCACTTGCTCTTTGGAATAATCATCAACTTCCCCCTCGCCCTCAATACCTTTTACATCATCATCTTTCATCTTCTTCAGTTGTTAGGTTTCTGATGATAAAATATCTATGGGAATGCCCAGAGGGACAAGTATGTTGACAGGCTGAGGATGGAAAGTATATTAGATTCAATATATAAGAATTTTTTTCTTCTTCTTCTTCTTTGGTTTCACTATTCTAAGATAGTCTGAGACTTTCGATTCCCATGAAACAATCAGGAGATAAATTTCTTCGATTCTCTCTTCCTTATTGGAACCGATGGAATATAAAAGTGTATAATAACATTTCCATCACCACATCGACCAACAACATTATTAATATTTTACATGTTTCAATAGAATTCAGATTCCCCATGGTAAGAGTACGAAAAGAAAAGTAGAGAAAAACAAATTCTGAGTGGTTTCATATTTCATAGTCTTTGAACTCATCAACATGAATATCTAAAAAATTTATCATGGAAAACAATATGATAATAATAATAATAGTTCAACAACAATTTTTATCTCAAGGGTTGGACTAAACTGCCCAGAACTTTTTGTCAAGAGTTCTGGTCACCATAGGGAGGAAAAATAAAAAGAGAGAGAGAGAGAGAAACAAGATGACAGACAGAACTGAATATTCACTGAATCATGATGATGAGAATGGTTCTCATAACCATTATGAATATCATCATGGAAAATGTAACAATAACACTTATATAAGTCAAAAAGTAACTGGAAAATTCAACTGAATTATCATGATAAGGTGAAAGGGGAAAAAATCGAGGCAAAAGGAATAGTTGAATGACCGTAAAATGATTGTGATACAATTCCTGTTATATATATCAAACGGACGATGAACTTCAACAATAGATTCTGGTTACATGATGAGAAAGGCGGAAGTTGATATCATGATCAATATTATCATTTTATTATCGTTGTTATATCAACAAGAATTGAACAAACAAAAATGATTCATGTTCAGGTTTAATAATTTCATCTGTGAACACAATTTAATTTAATCATTAAATTGTACTTAATGATAAGATGATTAGATTGAGTTTCTTTATTCATTCAATTTCTATTGTTACATCTGATTAGCATCAACTTTATTTGGAAATTATTTTCTCTTCATCTGATTCAGACTTTTAGATATTAATATTTTATATATGATAACATTTTCTATGGTGGAAAAAAGGAATAATAAAAAAAGAGAATGAAAATTATAAGAACTTTTTTTCTTCTTCTTTTTCTCTCTCCAGTCAAATGAGTCTCAGATTGAGAGATATTATTATTATCATGAAATGAATTAGATGATTTGAATTGGATGAATACTTTTAATGGAGAGGAAAAAGTTCAGTTTAATCAAGCTTAGTGTTCATGATACATGGTAAAGGGAGAGAGAGAGAGAGTGAGAGGTGAAACTTGAAATTTTACTTGGAATTTGAAATAATCTATTAAGTAGAAAGATGAGAAAAATAAGCTAAAGAAAAGATTCTATTCTTAGTTGAGTTTACCATGTTTATCATGAACAAAAAAAAAGTTCACCTCTCAAGATTATCATTAGAAATGAGTAAAGTTCTGATAATTTTTTACCATTTTCACCCCAAAATTCTGGGATGAAATTGTGACAATGATAATCTGTCTCTTTTCTTATTGATAAATAGTAGATATGAAAAAAAGGAAGAATTTAGAAGAAAAAAATTTCTATTCTCATGAAACATTTTCCCCATGGTTGACACTTTTTCCTCTTCATTGATACAAAACAACTTAGAACTCCCTTTGGGAAGGTTAACTCACTGAATAGAAATGAAATTATTATTATTATCATCAGTAGATATTTTTCCATGAAATTTTCACCCAAAAAACACCTACATTCAATATCTTGCTCACTGAATTTCAGGATGAGAAAAAAAAATTCACCAAGAAGATTCATAAACTGAATACAATTTAAATTGAAAGAGGAAGAAAAAAAGTTTATTCCAGAAAACGAAAAGAAAAATAAAAATATATTTTTTTTCCCTTACAAATTCAATCTTGAAATAACTATCATATATAATAATAGATAACAAATAGATTTCATGATAATCACCATGATGATATTTCCATGATAGTATCAATTGAGTAGCAAAATAATTTCAAGAAGTTAAGGTTTCATTGATTCATGGGGAGTTTAATAGCCAATGAGAGATAAATTATCATGCTGAGTATTCATATATTATGTAGATATAAAACTCATCTAATTCTGGAATCAGTGGTTTCCTTTAACTAACTGGGAGTGGTTCCTATCATCTCTGGTTAACATGATATGCATCAATGAACTAGTTGATGATAGATATATATATTATATTATCGTTATTAGTTTCATCATGATAATAATTTCAACACTAAAATCCTCTCTAACTAATCTCAACCTCTTCACCAACTCATACATGTAACATTTATTATCGTGTATATATTTTTAACTTTATTAATCAAAAATTGTGATAATAATATTTCACCCTGAGTATCATTATCATGATTCAATATCATTGAAATTGGATACAAATGTACATAAGTGTTACTTTTGTAAGGGGAGGTAAGCTGCGCTTACCCCCAAACTCACCTCATCATCAACAACCAACAGAATCAAAGGTTGATTAAGTGTCACCTTAATCAAAAGGGTATAAAACACAAGATTGTTTTGAGAGTCAGTGAGTCAGTTAATGTGAACCAGTTAATCCTAATCCTTGTTAAAATTAAATCTCTTTGTGTTAAACTCTTGTCCATATTGTTAATCCTAATTCAACATTAAAACTATTTATAATTAATTAATTGTTGTTAATCACTTGTGGTGTGGATTAAGTAATTACTTAATCCACTGTGATATGAGATTGGCCCCTAATTAAAGATTTCGGTAATCGAGTGTTCCGATAAAGTAATACTCTTACAGATGGTGGAGATGCCGAGTCTCTATCATCTCAAGTGAAAACAATCAACGTTAATTAATGTTTACTTTTTAAATTTTCAGAACTTTCCATTACAAATTAATTTTATATAAGTGAATTATCTTCAAAATTTCTCGCCTTTATAAATATCACACTAAGTTTTTGATCTCATTGAGAAGTAATTACTTCTCAACTCAACATCTTGTTAATCGTCAAAGATTTTTGGAGAAAGTAATTACTTTCTCCACAAATTATTCAAAGCTTCAGATTCAACAATTACCTGTCATCTTCGTAAACATAGAGCTTATAAAGACTATCATTTACTACCTGTTTAAAGTACTTTCATCATTCATAATGCCTATTGATCCAAAGAATCCAATCGAAATATCCATCGCTGGTGTTGCTAAAGATGAGGATGCAAAATTAACCTTCGTCAAGGCCATGGGTTATCCTCCTTCGTACAACCTCACTGGATCTTATTTAACCAGAAGATTCAATGAAAATATAAAAACCTGTTTATTATATTTTGGTAAATTACCACGATCAGAAGAAGTTGATTATAATATTAAGTTCGATTACGATTGGTTTCAATGTCCGGAAGTTATAAAGAAGTTGAGAATAGCTGGTTTTACTGACCCTAACATTCGTAAGCTGGCTAAGTTTGGATTTTTTGATAACCTGGATAAAATCCCACCAATTGATTTGAAGTCTGAATTTACTGATAATCAAATATCTATTCTTCTGAAAGTTTTTAAACAAGAAAATCCACAACCATTGATCAACTATGATACTGAGCTGAATCAAACATTCAGCAACATCAACATCAACCAACAACATTTCCCGTTTACTCACCGATCTGATCATTTCGAGGATCCAATGTCAACTCAATATCATGATCATTCTCCTGTTCATCAACAACAGAATAACAACTTACAGTTTCATCCGAGTTGGCTCAAGATTCAAGATAAATTCAATGAAAATGAAAGTCTAAATGAATGGCTAAAGGAATTGGAGTCTAAGATCGATATCTTTGGGTTTGATGATTCAACTGCGATAAAGATTCTGTCAGCTAATCTACCATTTAAGATTTATGATGAAGTAAAGAAAATTTTAACGCTTTTTCCAGGTATTTCCTTTGAAGGTCTATCTGCTAAATTAAGAACCACTTACATTGGTGAAAGTGAAATAGTCGCTGCTTCTCATGACCTTTACACAACCAAGTTCTACAAGGGTAACGATCCAATCAATCATTGCCGCATCATCACTAAAGCCGCTCGATTACGCGTTCCTAATATTAGCGAACACTGTATTGTCTTGATCATTTTGTTCACATTACCTCCTGATTTAAGATTCACCTTAGTAAACGACCTTACCATAACCAGAATTGATGATATTTTGAAAAAGATAATTACATATAATAATTCTTATCCTCGAAACAGTAATAACCCAATATTTAATCAACCCAATCAGCCAATGTATCAACAATCTAATCAATCTAATTTTCACCAACAACCGAATCATCAAAACAATCAACAATCTCATCAACAAAATGATCAACAGTTTGATCAAAGGCGTTATAATCAACAAAATAATTACGGGAAACAGTTTCATCAACCTCAATTTTATCCTAATTCAAATCAATCGATGAATAACCTCAATCAGTGCCAATTCTGCAAGGATAATGGACATTATACTGATAATTGTCCATTAAAACAACAGATCGAAGGTATCAATATACAAAATTACAAAATGAAAGGGTCAACTCTAAATGGTGAGCCAGTTAAATCAAGAGACCCGATCATGGCGGTAGAAGTTCTGGATAAATTTCCATTGGTCGAGACACTGGCAATGATCGATACAGGTGCTTCAAGTACTTTGATGTCATCAGATCTTGCAGATAAATTGGGACTTGCAGTTTATAAGTCAAGTCACGAGTTTGATGGTTTTTGTTCGTCTTCATCATCGGTGTCCGCTGTTGGAGTTTCTCAAATTTTCATTCGTTGTTACCGAGATACGAAGAAAAGGCGATTAGAGTTTATATTATGAAAGATTTAAATTATCCGATAATATTTGGACATGATTTTATCCATGCAACTGTAGCAACAATTAGAGGTAATTCTTTTACTAATCAATTTACTGTTTATCGTTTTGGATTCCCGTTACAAGTTCAGTTGAGAAGTCCGACAATAAACTGTTGGCGCTATTTATTCCGTGAGTTTTTCCCGCGTATTTATGGCCCACAACGTCCTGGTAACTCAACTAAACGTGTGGTTGAATCATCGGTAACTAAGGAGGAAGTAATTACTTCCTCCAGTCAAAAAAATCAAAATCATCAACAATTAACTTCACATTCAATTGATCCTAATATCAACACTACTAAGAAAACATGGAAAATGGAACTGCTGAAAATAAAATATACGTTAATACTGTTGGAATGTTTCATCTCAAACAAGAGCATCAGTCAAATAGTAACCCAATGAGAATTCATGATAAATATTATAATCAATATTTTACGAAACGGAAAATCAAAAAATGGAAAAACACCTCTTACTGGTCTTCACATCACCACAATTACGAAAATATGAATTATTTAAATGCGCCTGCTTCCTACTAAAATTATGGCAACAATTTCCTGTTCAATCAATAATCAAGTTAAATCATCTTTAAAACAAATTACTCGAAAACCACTCAAGATAACCATATCCAGCCTATGTTAGCTTTTGATATTCATCTAAAATTCAATCGATTGATGTATTCAAAGTGCCAATCTGATCAACTTATTGACCATGCTGGTTTGCATTGAGAGATGATAATTAACTTCATCTGTGAATAACTTGGAATTGATTCATCTCCAGAAGCATTTGCCCATGATACAATTTGATCAGTTTTTTAAGCGCTTTCGAATGCACTATAAATCATCCCGATATCTTTTAAACGAATTTCCAGAAAAATATTTTTCGCGACCAAAAGTCAAAATTTTCATTCCAAAATTGTAGCAAACCCTCAACACTTAGCATACCCGTTTCTATGTAATATTTTACTCAGTTTGTGATAAGCTTTCGATTGATATTAATAACGTGGCGATACAAGCGAAAAATTTCCCACGCTGTTTCCCATAGATAGATGTTTGATGAGGTTCGTTAGAGATCGTTGATCTCCTTCGAGCTTCGTCGAACCCGTTTAAGAGTCCGCACTCAGCTTTGGCGGGGGGCTCTGTAAGGGGAGGTAAGCTGCGCTTACCCCCAAACTCACCTCATCATCAACAACCAACAGAATCAAAGGTTGATTAAGTGTCACCTTAATCAAAAGGGTATAAAACACAAGATTGTTTTGAGAGTCAGTGAGTCAGTTAATGTGAACCAGTTAATCCTAATCCTTGTTAAAATTAAATCTCTTTGTGTTAAACTCTTGTCCATATTGTTAATCCTAATTCAACATTAAAACTATTTATAATTAATTAATTGTTGTTAATCACTTGTGGTGTGGATTAAGTAATTACTTAATCCACTGTGATATGAGATTGGCCCCTAATTAAAGATTTCGGTAATCGAGTGTTCCGATAAAGTAATACTCTTACACTTTCATGCTATCGTATTGATCAATTTTCAATTTCATCATCAATGAACACGGAAGTAACACTTTTCCATTATAACTTAATATCTAAATTCATAATTGACCCAATTCCAATTGAGACTCTTCAATGACCATCGTCACAGAAAAAGACACACACACATACAATAGATATAAACACGATTCTCTTGGTGAATCAGTTCATTTACCATGTATTCAGAAATAGAATATCAACAAAGAGAAAGAAGAAAAAATTTTCCGGAGAAAAAAAGATCGAAATACTTTTATTCTTCTTCTATTATTCTATTTCAACATTAATTCTCACCCAGTTTCATAGTCGTTCCTTTATATTAGCTGAATACTCAGGGAGGTGAAATTATCTATCATTACGATTATCATCATGGAAAAAGGAGAAAGAAGAAGATGAAAAAAGTTCTATTGATAAGAATTTGTTTCGAATTGTGATTTTCTTTGCTTTTATTTTACCAGAAAATTTCTGTTCTTTTCCAAATTTTCATCTTCACCATTTTCATTATTGTATCAGGAAGTTGGAATATAAAAAACTAAGGTAACCACCATGATCTTCATGTGATATCACATGAACTGAATATACACTTTTTTTTATACTTAAACAGGTCAAAAGTTGAATAACCATCAACAGAGTGATCATTGTAAACGATTCTGGTGATTCAGAGATAAGGAATGTGTCATGATAATGGTTGACAGTTAACAGTCTATTCAGCACTTTTCTATCATCATTGTTATCATCCTCCTCTATTCATTTCATCTTTATCCATCATTCTTTCCCTGTTTATCCTGAAAACTATCTCAACTTTTTTATTTTCTCTCTTTCTCTTTTCATTATTCAGGAAATCACTTTATTACCATTCACCCTGAACAATCAGCCGGTGACAATGTTATATACATGATAATATCAATAGATTCCTTGCTCTCTCTCTCTCTCTCATGAATATCTACTGAACTTTTAACACTGTACTACAAATGGAATGAAACTTTTGTCCATCTCGTTCATTTGTCCTTAATTCAAACTGAGCCCCAGTTATTGGATTTAGTGTTAGTATCATGTTTACATTCACAGATTAATGTTTTTTTCTCATCATTATCATTATCATCATCACGATGGTCAATGGTCATTTTCTTACAAATTGATCAGTAAAACTATCAAATGTTATCATGAGGTTCTCATTGTGATTATCACGATAATCTGTAATTCTCAATTTAATGGAAACTTTTGCTTATCTCTTTTTCGGTGAATTTATTTGAGTTTCAAAAGTAAACAGTTCCTCTTTCCGGAAGAGACAAAAGTAAATTTGACCGGAAATAACAATGATAGTTTCCATTTTCTTTAGTGGAGGAAAAAAAAGGCAAGTGGAGATAAAAGTTCTGACCATGGAAAAGGAAGTCAAGAGATTGATCATTTTCAATAAATCACCAATTTCAGTAGTGACCTTATTTCCAGAATCACTTACTGATTACAGTTCATGTCTCTCTTTTTTTGCCTTCTTACCAGATCTTTTGTTGATTATTGAAAATGATGTCCAGCTCAAAGTCAATAAGCTTATTATTGTTGATGGTCAAGATTTTACTTACATCATCATCATCATCAAGTTAAAATATATATAAGACGATTGAGTTGACAAAATATCATCATGGATTTGATAATATTAACTTATCATTATCAAGATAACATTTTCAAAAAAGTTCTGTCAAGTAATTCATTTAACGATAAACATGATATAAGAAAAGTTATCAACCTCTTACCTGAAGCCATGACTTGAATTGATTAAGATTTTATATTATCTGATTTGAAAAGAAAGTTTTTTCGTTCTCGGAATTCAGAATTACATTGATAAATCTAATAGATGATCAAAGATAATTTCATGTCATTTACATGAAATTCAGTAATCAACTTGGAATCTCCTAGATGTTCACAACCACTTCCGCATTTACCTTGACATTTATTATCCATTGATAAATATAAATATCTAAATATTAGCAATAAGATCCTTATGATAATAATATTTATAAACTATTGGTGGTTACATGATAATCTGAACAAATTTCATCATTCATATGAATTAATGTTCACTCAGGGCTACTGTTAGGTAATATTAATAAATTCATTTGGAAAGATTCAACCATGAAAAATGTTTCTCATTGTGAAGATTCAACTCATTCAATTCATTCAACCGTAAAGGTGATTAAACTTAATGAGCTAATCAATTAGAATTTGATTGTTACAGAATGTTGAACAATCAACTTGAGATTGTTGTTCGAGTAAAAAAGAAACGAAATGAATTCAAATGAATCGACTTACCTTTTCATGGTGCATTCTATCATTGAGAAGATCATCATTGAAAGGTTGGTTATCGAAGATTATGGAAACATCCACATTATCGATTGGGATAAGCATCTTAATCGATCTCTCCCGGTGGGAAAGTTTCTCCATCTCTTCTTGTCGAATCAGCTGATGGAGTAAAGTAGTTTTTCCCACTTTATCAGCTCCCAGAACCAGAACTCGATATGATTTATCATCACGCTCTGGAATAGAATCGTCATGTACCTCAGAGATGGAAAATTTTCTCGGATCAATTGAAGTTTTACGATAATTGGTCCAACTATCGGCATCAGAATAAGATACACGTTCTTGACTTTTCCGTCGATTTTTTCGACCTACACCTCCACCTCCATTTGTGGTATAATTGTTGTTAGTATGTTGATGGTTTGAATGGTTGTTACTTGTTGGTGGAGTGTAACTTTGACTTCGTGATCGAGCCCGTCGATCGGTTTCAATGACATTCAACACAATTCCACTTAATGCATCGGGTAAGGTATTCACGCGAGGACGAAAGTATTGTTGAGTTCGTTGGACTTGTGGATTGACCGTAGGACCAGTTGATAATGATGATGATCGATGTTGTTGTTGTGATGATTGGTGTTGATAATGTCTATTGGTATCATTGTTAATATGATAATGATACTGTTGTTGGGATTGAGGTTGATGGAAACCGTTTAAAACCATTGATTGACCTCTACTTGGACTTATTGATGAGGTACTAGTTGAACTGGACACTGGACTTGAACCTCGACCATCAGTATCAAAGGTAAAATTGTGTGAATGGTTGTTACTGTTGTTGGTTAACTTTGATGGTGAAGGTGATGAAGATGATGAAGAAGCGTTTGCAGTTAGAAAGGCAAAATGACCATCACATGATCGCCTCGGGTGATATTGTCTTGGTTTAATTGAAGGTGAACTGTTTCGATGACGATTTGGATAACGATAACCAGAACTTTCAACAACAGGGCTCAAAATGTGACCAGAACGATTCATAACTAATAAATAAAAAAACAAAGCAATAAGTAAACAATCAAATTAACACCTTGACCATTGGTCAAAGAAAAAACAAATAGACAATTAGTATTAGAAAGGTAGACACAATCACCTTAATCACCTCCAAAATATGTAAGATGAAAACAGCAAAACAGTTAATGAGATAAATGAATGATGAGGATGCGGAAGTAAAACTTTTATCAGTAAAAAAAAAGAGAAGAAGAAAAAAAAATTATCTCTTGTATTGGATTTTAAATTGTTGATAATCAGATTAAATAACTACAGTTATCAATGTATAGAATTGTTATCAAGTTAGTTGATAACAATTAAAACTGATAAGTTGATAAGATGTTACTTGCTGCTCGTTACTGAACAAACTGAATGATAAACATGAACATGATGATAAAAACATGATGATGATGAAAACAACAGAGTCAATAGTTTCCTTTGAAAGTTTTCATCAATGCGCATGAAAATCTTGAACTGTAATGATTAGTTGGAATAAAATTTAAGTAGTAACACCAAATAAAATACATATAATAACGATAATATTAAGGGTGGGGCTGGAACTGAGTAAAACTTGGATGCAGGGTAAATATTGGAAGAGGTAATGATCAGCCAAATGAATTTATTTCTTGAAAATCTCTCTGATCAATATCATTAATCGAAGCAAAAAGATCAAGTTATTAACTCATAATCTTTAGGTTCTATTATAAATATTGGTTCTTGTTATTTCTTGATTAGATGCTGATGAAGATGAAGATGAAAATGAGGATGAAGATGAAGATGGAGATGATGATGATGATGATAAATGCTCGGCGACATTATCATCATGTAAACCTTAGTTACTTACCTTTCCTTTCTTGTAATTTTCACTCAATATGATTAATGAATATGCAATTTTTGCAATACAATGAACAGAACATAAAAATATCACCCTGCTCATGATGATATTTTATGGAACCGGAAGTTTTTCCTTCTCTATTCAGACATTGTAAGAGTTTTATTGTTCGTTTGTTGACCTTAGACTGAAGAGTTTTTTGTTCCTTTGTCTTTGATGAAGACTAAATAATTCCTTTAATTAA
Organism: Panonychus citri; assembly: GCF_014898815.1. NCBI lineage: Eukaryota > Metazoa > Arthropoda > Arachnida > Trombidiformes > Tetranychidae > Panonychus > Panonychus citri. The sequence goes on along the minus strand of NW_026515543.1, from coordinate 776,138 downwards.
TGGAAATGTAATTAGATTAGTTCTCTGATTAAATTTTCTATTCATGAGATTCTTACAACTATGGTGATGGAAACTTTTTTCCTTCCTCATTTAACTTTTACTATTCATGGGCTATTTTCTGATTGTTGATTGATTGATTCTTTCTTTCCAATTATATTTATACCATTCAACCTTCATCTTATTATATATGCAAATTCATCCTAGTTAATTATAGAAAGTTAATTATATTTCACTAGTTTTAACACAATTTACCTTTACAATCAATTAATTACCAATCTTGGTTTACGTTTCAAGCTAAAAATAGTTTTAATTATCTTTTAAATCAATTAACACTTTTGACCCAATTCCAGTTAATTATAACACTTTTTTTGTAAACACTATTTGTTTTAACATTCTACCAAATTGAAATAGCCAATAAATTGAAACAATTTAAATTTAACACAATTAATTAATCACTTTTGTAATAAAAACAAAACTTTTTCAAACAACCAAAAAAATAACAACTCATGTCGCCATCTATGTTCAACCAGTGCAACTAAACTAATGATAAATTGAAAAAATTTTTCATTTCATTTTAATTTTTAATTGTTAATCTTAAATATGATTAATTAGTTAGAACAATTAAAGTAAATGAATTGACAATTTTATTTAATTTTTCATAATCTTTTCGCTTAATTTATTATTATATTAAAGATATTAATACATATATAAGATTGATTATTTTATTGATACAAATTGTTTGATTTATAATCATTAGTTAATTAGTTAATTGTTATTATAATTATACTGGTCCACGGGTTGATTAATTAATTTTATTTTTAAGGGCACCTAAGTGTGATTATTAATCATTTTGATATATATAATTATTTAATAATGATAATAAAGAAACTCAAGCAACAATTAAACAGTTTCCAGTTTGTTTGGATAAGCAGATACACAATTAGGTAAACAATTAAATTGATGGAGAGTATGATTGATTTTCCCAATTAATTGATTATTATTTAAGGGAAATAATATTTAATATTGACATTTGAATATGTACAAACATTTGTACAGCTATTATTCAATTAATAGAATTGAGATTTTCAGCTGAGCGAGTTTTAAATATGAAACGTTTGAAAATTTGTCTTATACAAGTTCGAGCTCGAGTGATAACTTTATTTTTGACCTTAACGGTTCCCGTTTTAAGTGAAGACTTTGAACTGGAACCATTATTAATAACGGAAAGATTTTCCTTAATCTTTTCAACAATCCAAACCATAATCTGTTCAATATTATCACCAATTTCCGCAGAGACTTCAATAAAGTTAACATTAAAACGATCGGCAAGGTCAGAACCTTCCTCCGTGGTGACAACCCGTGCACGAACCAGATCAGATTTATTGGCAATCAAACAGATTGATAATTTAGGCTGAGAATGTGCTTGTCTTAATATAGCCAATGTTAATAATTGTCCAGCCTTTTCAAAGCTTTTCCGATCTGCAATTGAATAGATTATAAGTAAAGCTTGATTTCGTTTACCCTGTTAAAGAAAAAAAAAACGGAAACGGAAGACAATTTAAATTTAGAGAATTTGTCAACTTCATATTAGTTTATTTATTACTATTTATGTGAATAAAGAATCACCATGATGATGATAATGATGATGGTTCTTTGAGCAAGATCAAAACCTCTGAATTTCATCACAAACAAATAATATTTTTATCCATCAACTTTATTGGATAAGAGAGTGAAAAAAAGTGTCTCAATGTCCATTAGATGAGAGAAATGTTATTCCTAATACCATTTGAAGCTCATTGTGGATTCAAAGCTAGAAAATGCGATTCGTTATATAAAAGGAATCACTTTCATCTTAATCAGCATAAAAAGCTAATAACAATGATAATAATGTTCGAGTTTCGATATTGGTGTAATATCATCATGATCAATCATATTTCTAACATTTCCAATCAACAGAATTAATTTAAAGTTTGTATGAAGAACCTTTCGATTCTTAATACCTGAATTGGAAATTCTAATCCGGAGAAATGCTAAAGGATTTTAGGAAGAAAAAATTTCTTCTACTTTCAAGATTTACAGAATTGAACTTTTTCCTATCCTCTTTGGGATTTTTATCTCTTAGGTTCAGTAGCACTTTCGATGTCTAATAGAACTAATTATAAGATAATCTTCTAATAGTAACTAGGTAACCTCCGAATAATTTTGTTCGATTAGAATTCATTGATATTTGGAACTTATTGTTGCAAGAGAATCAATGGAAATACACTATTGAAATTTTATGTTCTTTGTTAGTTGACATTTTCCTTGGAAACTGATAAATTCTCTTGAGATTTTTTTCACAATCAAAGAGAAAAATAGAAGATTGGAATCGAGATTCAATCCAATGTAACCTTTTCTCGTTATCTTCCTTTATCATCTTCATCATTATCTCGATGTTGATTGTTACTGTTGAGAAAAAAAAACGTTGATTGTGATTAAGTTTAACTATCATTTTTGTTGTATTGTTGGAAGATTAATTGACTTGTAGAGGAAGAAAAGAAAATCTAAAAAATAAACAATTTGAAGGGAAAATTTTTCTCTTTCGAACTTTCATAATATTAGAACTTCGTTATATACTCATCACTTGCAGGGGCAGAAGATGATAAGTGTGTGGATTCTGATGATGATTGAATGAGAGAGAAAGAGAAAGAGATAAAGAAAGAGAAGTTCTAATCTGTGATTGACCTTGTTTTCTAATGGTGATAATGGTGAACGAAGTTATAATCAACAAAGTTCTGAGACCGATTCTCATGATGCTCATTTAGAGGAGAGAGGAAAGTTATCATGGAATAGAAAAAATGAAGAAGACGAAAAAAATCGAAAAATAGATAAAAGTTATTTTTTCTATTCTTTTTCCTTTAAAGACTCGAATTTCTTGTGATCACTATTATGTAACGATCGATACACTTTTCCATTGATATTACTCTAGCTCTTTATCTCTCTACGTTTTCTTGACCATCATAAACGTCTTGGAATAAATAATCAACAATAATCTTGACAATATCAATTTGAATTGGTAAGAATAAGAAAGATCTACTCTAGATCAAGTGTAACGATTTCCATGTTAATCATTTAGTATCTGGAATAATTAAATCTAATTGTCATCCGATATCATCGAGAAGCAAAAGATTTTAATCAGTTCTTACTGATAATAATTCGAGGTGACAATAAAAAGTTACGCTTACAGATTAGATTAACTTTTTATTACGATTACATGATCAACGTTGATTACAATTAAATAAATAACTTAATTAACGAGGTACTAATAGTAATAACAATTTAATCTTCATTTGGCTTTCCTGACAACTAGTTCGAGATAATTTTCGAGTTGCATATTCTAATGTTCATCATTTATATACACAAAATGCATACAAATGATGAACATTTTATTATACTCACAAACGCATAAACACTTTGAGTGAATGTCAATACATATAAAATTTAAACAGAGCTAACAGAGTTATCACCTATTCAGATTATCTGTCGAGAGTTATAACTTGTTATACAGAACTTAAGAAGAAAATTTCTATTTCGCTAACCTTTTGTAGTGATCAGAAGTCTGCTCACCAAATTCACCACACACAGACCTAGACTTAAGAGCCTAATATATTTGCCTACTGGAGAAGCTAGTGAACAATAGATTGACCTAATCTCACTGGCCATGATTTCCATCTGACGTCGAGGTAATAGTAATCTTCAAAAGAGAATGAATCTTCTCTTTTGAATAGTCTTTACTCATAAATTATATAATATCATAATAATAAATATATAGTAGACAAAATGGGCGATCATGAATATATCATTGAATCCTGTTGCTGTCACTACACGATGAAAACACTGAGATGACCCTCCTTCCTTTTTATAACCTCTTTATTTAACCTCTTCTCTCTCTCCTTGAATGGTCTAAGTTGATCCGTAGTAAATCAGCCCGGATTTCAGTCCATTCTTGGGGAGGGAAAACGGGAGAGAATTTTTTCAATCTCTATTAGAAAGAGATAAAAAAGAGAAAAGGAATGTTTTTGCGTGATATTGATGAAGGCGGTGACAACGAAAATTGGACCTGAGTTAAAAATTACAGTCGAGCCAGAAATTTCTTTTGAACAAGAAGAAATGTTTTCCTTACTACTGTTACTTCTGGGGTTATTCAGCAGTATTGTGCTTTTCTTGATTATGTCGATGAAGAACATCCAATCAATAGAGAAAAAGTGAAATTTAGCTAACCTGAATCATTATATTGCCATAAGGATACACCAATTTTTCGGATTTATACCTGTGATAAGTGATATTTGTCAGTTAGATAAAATCCGTATCAAGGATTCATTGGACTTTATTCGACTTGCTCATGGTACTAAAAATTTGAAAATAATATTAATATATTTACCGCTTTCAGCAATCGTAAGTGCCTGCTAATGAATACCTCATTTGATGAAATTCAAAGTCATATGAGCAGGTTTAATAGACCTTATTACTGTTTATCAGATATAAATTGATTGATTGTATTACACTACTGGATGACAAATCTATTCCCACAATCTTTTTTGGATAACTTTTTAATTACTTCTTTTTTTTGTTCTAAGATTTGCTTAGATTGACGAAGCACTAAAAAAGAAATGTTTAGAGCAAAAAAAATTCAAAATTTCCATTGATTTTCAATGAAAAACCCATTTTTTAAGCAAATCAAATTTAAATTGAGTATCTGTTCCATCATTTTCCATGGCGCAGATTTCTATATTTTGTAAAAATTTTCGGAAACTATAACTAATATTTCCGTAGTTATCGTATTACAAGTCGAATGAATATTAGTCATCAGCTCGTCAGCCGGTGAATACTCTTTAGAGTAAACTTTATTTTTGCGATAACCCCATAGAAATCAATCAAATGAATATAAATCTGAGTATATGGTGGCCACTCACTACCACAATCAAGTATATCAGAGAAACGCCAACTTATTACTCTCTCTCCATATACTCCTTGTAAATACTGGAGAACATCTTTCGTGCAATATGCAGTGGTGCCATCTTGATGGAACCAATATTTTTTCTCTTTGGCTGAATCAGCTAGCTTCTGAACTGAAGAAATTTTTTATTTTTTATTTATATTTTATGGATGGAGAGGAAGACGTTCGTAAAGGATTAATCGTAAAGCCTCTCTATTCATTTGCAGTTGAAGATCAGCTTTTCTTATTGATAATCTTGGATTTTCCTCGAGCATTTCCTGTACTTGCTGGACATTTTCATAGGTTGAAACAGTGACAATACCTTTGTTCTGAGATCTCCGATCATCAATTAATTAATTCCCTAAACTAATTATTAAGATATGTTAAAGATAATTACTTTATTTTTCTTTTATCCGGGTCATTTTTAATTAATGCTGATGATGAATAAGGAGAGGTCAAATTGCATTATGTAGAGGCTATATAAAAGTTTGTTAAAAGAAAAGAAATAATTTCTTAAAGTTTTTCTCTTCAAACTTTAAACATTGTAGTAATTTCATTTTTAATGTTATTTTTTGAAAAGTTCTTTTACAAGAAGTGTTTGTGATTTTGGTTTTGTTTTAAACGAATGAATAATAATTGAATAAAAATAATATAAAGTTGAAAAACATAAAATCATAAAAACAACAAAACATAAACAACGATAATAAAAAACAGCAATAACAACAATAAACACATCATCTAATTTTGCATATTCTGCAAAACGTTTAACTACACTTGAACAAAAAATGAGAGGAAAAAGTTTAGTATATTTCACGAAAAGTTATAAAATTTACTTATTCTCTCAAAGTTCGTTCTGGCAAGTTAATATTCCGATTGATAGTTCGGATCGCCTCATAGCCTCATAAACACTTTCACTGCGTTGATATTAAAATTTAATGAAAGCTTATTTAACTTTACCTTCTAATTCGGTCATTTTGGTGAAAATTTTAGTAGTTAATAAAAGGTTGACTCTGGATCAAATTGAGAGTTCTGGATCAGGGTTTCTGGATCAAAATGAGGATTCTGAATCAGATTTTTTGGCGCGAAATTTAAAACTGTATAACAGTTATATAAAAGCGGATGAGCTGACTACCGTCAGCTCATTTGATACGTTGAAACATACCATGATTTTACGAATCATTATCTTCACAATTATTTTAATCATTTTACTAGTAATATTCCGTGCTCTGTTTTTTACTGATATCAAATATGACCAAATCAATCTGGCCTAATTATCGTATTGATAATGTAGTTTGAATATGGTCAATTGGACCAATAGACATCAAAGTAGTCAATAAAAAGCGAAAGAAATAATGCAATGCTCAAGTTATACGAACTAATCATGGTGTGCTACTAGTTTTGCATTATTATATGTATTCTTAATTATGATCTCTGGTGATTCTCTACCTCCACATTCTCCATCATCTGCCCATAACCTCTTTTTGATGGAGATTTTGGTGAAATGCTCATGTAACATTACAATAAATACTTAGAGTCTCGGTTCATATTTACTAATGCTTTTTTTATAGCCAACCTGGGCCAATGTGTTGCAAGTTAGATATAATTTTCATAGCCATGGCAAGAATTCCATTTCTCAACGAAATCATTCAAACCGAGGCTAAAGTAATAATAAAAGAACAGTTGGCTGACCTTACATCAGCCAAGGCTATGCTTATTGCTAAAAACAGCAATAAGACGATAAATGATTTGGTGCAACAAATGTCAGCACTTGACAGGCTTTTTAACGAAGAAGTGCATAAAAATGAAGCCCTGCGTAGGGATAACACTGAAATGAGAGAAATGCTTACAATAAAAGAAGGCCAGGAAGGAGAAGAAGAGATTTCTTGCATCACCTGGGTGATGAAAAAAATGAAGAAAGAATTTTCATTGAATACAGAAAAATTCAAAGAGAACCCAAGATGGTTGTAATCTCATGTAAACAAAATTTATATCATTAATCATTTAAAAATTCATTAAAATTGGTTAATTTTCATTAATTAAACTTTCGCTTTTTTTAAATTTTGCGCAAAAAAATTGATTCAGAGCCCTCATTTTGATTCAGAAACCTCTGATCCCGAACTCTCAATTTGATCTAGAGTCAACCTTTTATTAACCACTAATTTTTAAAAAATTTTTACTCGCAAACAATTTCCTTTTGGCCCTTTAGTCCATCTATGAAATATTAGCTAGATTGTCAAAGTAATAAAGCAGTAATTTAGAAAAAAAGATTGTGGGAATCGATTTGTTACCCACTATGATTTATAGCAATCATGATAATGATTAGTTGAAACGATTAATTTAATCGTAATTGATATGTTGTGTTGCTTTATTTTATGAATTGATTGAAGATTATTTACCCATAAGATTTGAATGTTAAATCATGTAACTAGAAAAAAGTTAAGAAAAGTATTACATTTATTTACGGTAATTTGTTAATTGCATTTGATCAAACTAATTTATCTTTATTATTAAATGATAGCTGAGGTAAAAACCTAAAAAAATGTATTCAAATCTAAATATAATCATGATTTGCTAATGATTACATGTAAATTTTTTCTAACTACTTAATCAAAGTTACTTAAATCAACAGAATATTAATAGTTAGTTATTAATTATAGCAATTAATTTTGCAACGATTAAGTGTATATTTGTTTTTCACTCTACATAATCACGGAAAAAACAAAGATAATTATTAGTTAATTGTATTAATCAGTTAATATCCTTATTAAAATCACCTATTGAGAAAACTCATATTTTAAATCACCCAAGAATCAGATTAATTGTTGCGATGAAGTGTTATGGTTATTCAATTGCTGATTGATTGTTATTAAATCACTGATTGTTTTCATCAAGTTGATACTGAAAATAACTTTAGAATCCCTGTTGATTAAGGATGGAATCTGAAGTTCCAAGTTAACAACAATAAGATATAAACAAAGAATTGCTAATAGAGATAGAGACAGAGAAAGAGAGATATTTTAATTCCTTGGATTCTGAATATAATTGAATTCACCATGTTACCTGATAACCCGATTGTTGAGAATGAAAAAGAAGCAATGGAAAAGTTGAGATTCTTTCAAGTTCATGATTGATGAATTTCTCAGGTTGAGATAGGACTCACATGTATATTCATTGTTTTTTCTGTATATAATCAAATTAAATTGTCGCCACCATAACAAAAACCATGGCAATTGAATAACACAATTGAACCTTAATCCCCAATCACGAATACCAAGAAAATTCAATTCCAGTGAACTTTTCTGATGGTGATAATGATTCATTTCATATTTGAATCATTCCTAGATATCATTATAATAATTAATTAACAATTCACAAGGTAATCAACTCAAATTACATGAAACATGTTACTTTCAGTTAATTAACTTTACTATTAGTGTAATTATAAAATCATTTCAATTTGATTTCTCATAGCGTTAGGCTAATTAATATGATGATGAACAATTAAAAAGTAAAATTGAAAATTCTAACTAATAATGAATATGGAAATACATGTATCTTCATGATGAATTTTCATGAGGGTAATGGATCAAGTGGGTATTTGAATGAGATTATTTCATGGAAAATGTGAACACAATGGAAATTATAACAATCTTATAAATCTCTGAGTCTCATTTGTCTCTTAATGAGAATTGATGTAAATGATAAGAGTAATTCCCTGATTAGTTGAGTAATTTACTTCAAATCCGACGATCGTTATTCAATCAACTAAATTACTCAATTCATTTCTATTGATTAAGATATCAAAAGGGTAAAGATCAACATCTTAACATGGATATTAAATCAACAAACAATTAGTCTTTTTCTTCAATTTTTCAACTTCAAACTCGTTGGAAAATTGAACAGCATTAAGATGAAATTCTGATTCTTAATTTCTTTCAGTTTCATCATGAAATTCAATCATAAATCATTCATATATTAGTTCTGAGATAATTTCGTTAATAGGAAAAAAAAGTTTTTTCTTCTTCTTAAAAGTTTTATTAATCTATTTTTTTTTATCTTCTCAGAATCATCATCATGATAATCATCATCTTCACTCAACAAGCTCATGTCTTTCAAATCTAATCATCGCATTTACTTTAACCAAAATTTGTAAGAGATTTTTCATTCTCTCTCATCAAAGTTTCCCACCGAATCTCAACTGAATTCATGATCATCTTCATGATAATTATTCAGGCATTCACTGAGTAAATTTGAATTCTTGTCAGATTCAAGGAATAAGAACTTTTTCAATGGGAATTCAAAAGGCGATCTTAAAAACTATTGAACAAATTTTGAGTCTATTGATATATATATATTATTACATTTGTTATTAATGGATTTGTAATGAATAATCATCAAGATTATAAGTGCGATCATGATGATGATTATCATCTTTGTATCAAGTGAAAAAGGTTAAATAGATAAATAATTCTGATAATATCAATAAATGATGTTATCTGATATTGATTGGAATATAATATCACATTTCCTCAATTCCCTTGGATTTTGTTCATCAACATCATCATCATCATGTTCACCATGAAAGGATAAATTTTTGTTTCTATTTTATTTCTCACTTTAAATCCAAAGTAAATATATTACAATTAAATATAAACATTAAACAATCAGCTAATCAATTAATCAATCAGTACAATCAACTCTGGATTCACAAGAAATTTTATATCAAATTACACTATTTTCTTGCTATCAAAAGTAATCCTGATAATGATCATCATGATTAACCGTTGGTGGGCTGATGTGTTAATTACTCTGAAATTGTCATGGTAATTGTCATGATTACACCTGAATAAGTTTCCAAAAGGAGTTGAACTTTCAATATCAAATGACTGATTGAAAATCTCAAATTGAGTATATGCTGGAATTATCTGTAATCTAGATCATTATCTTTCTAATGATTAACTAAAAAAAATAGTAAAGTTCAATTAGAATTATAATACAAAGGAAAAAACGATAAAGTTCAGTGAGAGAGAAAAAAATCGAAAAAAAGTTGAAAACGAAAAATTCGACAAGTAAAATGTTAGAACATTTTTCTCCTCAGCATCATCATGTTTATCTATTCATTGTAATCTTTTGTTATTAAACATCAGCCAATGAACTTTTCATCAGATAATTCATGTATTCAGAAAAGACCAGACCAATTCTCTATTGCAAAGGTATTCACTTAGACAATATATTCTTAAAGATAAACTAAGCTTATACTAAATATTACAGGAAAGTTGGGTATTCAGAATGTAGATTTATATAAAATATTATTATCAGAACTTTTCTCTCTCTCTCACCTACTCCTCCTTTCCTTAATAAATGAGCCATGAATATAACAACATTATCATGAACATAATGTTTACAAACTGAACACAAAAGATTTTGTCTATTGATGATAATGATGATGTTCATCAACATGATAATAACATTCAACTTGACTAAATCTGAATAATATGAAACAATTTTCAATAATCATAATAATACCAGACTCAGGTTTAGGTTTGATTTAGTAATGAGAATTGATCGAGAAGAAGCCAAATCAAAACTGTCATGATAATTTTGAATTGACAAAAGTTTCAAACGACAAAATGAGATAATTTTTATTTCTCTTTATCATCCTTATGGAATCAACTTTCATCATGATAATCATATCTCTTTAATAGTCTTCATAAATCTTGACAAGATGATCTGAGAGAAGACAGATAACCATCAACATTAACCGTTACTCTTTGATTTTGGTTTAAATTCATCGTTTGCTGGTTAGCCTGGGGAACATAATAGTAGTTCTGGTTGAAAATTTTATCCAGGCAAACAAAAAAAATCCATGGAAAATGCTGAAATCTTTTTTTCTCTCTACATTTATACCTCATTCCAAATTCTGAATATTTCATCCACTTTTTACTCTGATAACCTGTTCTCATCATGATGATAATTGTGTGAACAATCATCAATCTCAATCGCAATTGAGATTGAGATTGAAACTCTTGTTAAAGCGCAGCAACAGTTATTTTTAATATCTAATAGCCTCAGGGTGAAGGCTCAGTAAAAAAAAGTCTACCAAAAGGTTAAAACTTTAATATTTATCAAAGAACTTTTTTTCCTACCTTTTTTTTTCATCTCATCTCACCAACAGAATTGTAATAATATCATGAAACCATTAACAAAAGAATAAGAAATTTTCTTTCATTCTTTGAATATATTATTGAATTCATTTGCAAAGGAAAAGTTTCATATTAAGAATCACCATGGTTCATGATACACAACAGGTTATGTGTCACTTTTTATTATCAGGTTTCAAATTCTTGAAAATATTAACTTTGATTACAAGGTAGATTCTTGTGTAGGTAGATTGAGCAAATGTTAAATCAATTTTGACTTTTTTTTACTTATTCCAATACTTTGAATATAATAGAGTTCATAATGAAAAATCAGAATCAGATATTACAATTTTCTCATTGTTGTTACTCTGATTTCAATAAGTTCAATCATTCATTGAAAAAATTCAAAATTTTGTTGAGAAACAGCAAAAAAAAACAAGTTCATGATCATGAAGCCTGAATTTTGATAAACCTCTAACTGAAAGATTTTATGAGTTTGTTGAAAATACTGAATACAATTATCGTGATTGTTTTACAATATCATATGATCAACAAACCACCATGTATAATATTGTACTCTACAGATTGTACAACCTTAAAGTGGACCATGAAATGGATATGCTGAAATTGGTTGATCAGAAAGAATCAGTTAGAAAAAGTTCAGATTGTTTTACTTTGTTTCAGGAGAAATGTTAAAGCGACATGTTGATCTTTCACCATTTAGAATACAAGTAATAACCATTTGCTACGAAAAAATCTCAAGTCCCAAAAGTGATAAAATGATAAAAATCATGTTATCATGTTATCGTTTTGAAGACAATCTTCCCACTCTGAATGAAGGTGGATATTGGTTTTGATTGGCATTCGTTATAATGAAAATATTCTGGGAATAATCAGAATTACATTGTATTTTCTAGCAGAAATCAACACAAAAAAAAATTTTCTTTCATGTGTATTTGTGTGGGTATTCATTTTATATGAGTTTCAGTTATTATTCATCTGAGTGGAAAACAAAATTTCATTAAATGCTATCAAATATTTCAGTCTATCCCCATCTTAATCTCCATTCTACTGAATTAAGACACTAATAATTTAGTTACAAAAGTAATTATGTAAGAAACTTTTCCCTAACTAATATCACTATTGTTATTATTAATACTTTCATGAGGAGAAATTTCCAATTTAATTCAAGCAAATCAATAACATTCCCCATGAAATATTAAACTTTTATCTCTCCGATTCAATTGAAAATATTGAAATAATAGCTTTGTTTTGCTCGTTCAATGCTAATAACAATATAAATTACTAATTTCCAAGATAATAATAAACTCTCAAGTCATCTGATCATTTCAGGGAAAATGGAATTGAATTTACAGGGTAATTCTGGTAGAATGCATTTTTCTGTCAGAATTTTTTTTGTTCATCTTCCCATGAGTTACTTGAAATTCCCATGTAATAATAATAATGTATAACCAACGTATGTTTAATAAGCTTTACAATTTTTTTATTCCTGTTTCACTTTTTTCCTCTTCCTCTTGAGTAATTGTATCCATCATCATGGTTGTAGATTTCAATGGTGATGAAGGTGCATGATGATGATGATGCGATCATGATAACCATCTGATGAATTTTGTCTTCCACTGAACTTATCAAGAATGGAAAATGAAATTTTTCAATTCTCTTCCTTTTCCTCTTGCTTATATTTTTATTCAACTTTCTTTCAGAAAACTTCAAGAGTGCTTATGAGAATGAAAGATAAAAATATCATTAACAGGGTGAAGAAAAAATGGTTGAGGTTGAAGATTGAGATAGATAAAGAAAGGTATATAAGACAAGGTGAGAAAATGGATCGATAATATAGTGATAATTTTCTTCTACTATTTATCTCATCTACATTTGAGTCTATGAGTATTTAGACTCAAAACTTGAGCTATGTGAGTTTCAGCGATGCTCAATCGTCGTAATTTAATATCAAGGTCATTCTTATTTTGGTTACTTGTCTGTTTTGCTATTTAAACCGTGTCTGATTATCAAATGACCTTTAAACCATTTCCTGATAGAATGACCGGAATGACATTGGTATTGAAATATGACAATTAGCTAGAGAGTTTTCAATGAACATCAACGTGCTATAACGAATGTCCACCCCATAACGAATTATCGTTATCTACACATTTGACTTGACCACAGAGAAAATGAAAGGTCATGATATAGCAAGTACAAAGTTGAAGTTTGCATTCAATGAATACGAGATATGCCAATGTCTAAATCACGATGTATGATTGTTAGGATAAAATTCAAACCCATAAAACTTGAACCAAATGAAAGGTCAAATTCACACACAATTACACAGTTGTCCAGGATATAACTTCAACATAGTGTGTACTTGAATATTTGAGCCCGAAAGCGATAGCAGGCTGTTATTTTCTCAATCTGGAATGGTTTTTGAAGGAGAAAAGTCTTTGCTAGGTTTCTTAAAAAGTATCAAGAAAATTTCATCTTGAAGTCTTGTTGAACAAGTTTAGTAGATTATCCTTGTTTTTTTTCTTACTTTTTCTTATAATACTAAACAATTAGGAAACAGTTTTCAATCGAGATTTTTACTAATCAATCTCAGTTGATTTTTTTGTTTTTCTTTCATACCGATCTGGAACTTTTTGTCTCTTTTTGGTTATTTTTTCATCCAATTTCATTCCATGTTTTCTGGGGTTTAATCAGTAATCTTTTCAAACTCCAATCATTATTACATGATAGTTGACAACCTTTTTCTTTTGTCAACTTTCCACTTAAGTTTACAAACTGATGGCTTAGCCGATTAATGGTAGAAAATGTTAACCAAAAAATGAATGAAAATAATTTCTTTTCTTATTTTCTTTTTCTTTCCTCATGGATTCAGATAACCAGAACATTTGATTTGGTGTACAGATACTAACTGACAAAGCCAAAGTTTCTGAGCACATACACAGAGTTACATTATAACATTCAAACAAATTCTAGATCATAATTACCTCAGTATGATTATCATAAAGTATCAAGTGGAAATTTTTATGAGCCCTTAAGCTGTTCAGTGATACTGCAATTCACCTCGACCTTTGAATTCCCATGAAACCCAAATATTCAATAAATTTCAGTACTAATCTAGCTTAATACGAGTCTCATTATCAACATTATTATCTAAATCCCTGATAATAATATTAATTTGAATGAACTGTTTTTTTCCTTGAAATAAGTTCAAATGAATATCAAAACGTTTTCGTACAAATTTCATATAATATTAGCATAACTTTCAATCCATTACTGTTGTTCACCTTTGTATTGACATAAAATTCAATCGAAAACATATGAGAAGTAAAATTTCATTTCGATAATAACAATACCCACTGAACATAAATTCACCTTGGAGATGAAATAGGAAACCATAATTTTCTTCAAGCCAAGAATTTCTCATGGAAGAAAATTCTGAATAATAACTTTCTTTTGAGAGGAAAAAAAGGAAGAGAGAAGATTTTTTTTCTTCATTATTTTCATTTCAACTCCTGAATATATACATACATGTATATTCAATTCTCAGGTGAGACATGTTGTTCATTGAGTATTGATCAAATTTCAAAGCATTAAGTTATCATTCATAACTTGATATACCCGGAAAAAACCACTCCTTTGAAAGTTAATAACATAAATGAATACAGATATGAATGAATTTTCAATTCAAACATTCATGAGCTCTGAAAGTTTCAAATGAGACACCGAAAAAAATTTGGTTGCAATGGAAAGTGAATGTATCATGGTAACATTATAATGGAATAGGGAATTGAGGAGATAATGTAAAAAACAAAAGCATCGATAGAATGATGAGTAATTTACACTCAGGAATCTGATGAATTCTGGGAATAAGTGTAGATATAACAATGAACAAAGGTGATTGGGTGAAGATTCTGTGTGAATTTGGTATAATGAACTTTCAAAATGTGTTCGAAATCAGGAAATTGTGACTGATTATTTTACTCAATCTTGACATTCTCATGTAATAATGTCCATGTTATATTCAATTATATCAACTCTCTAGAACTTGGAATTCTCTATTTTCTTCCAGGGCTTTCCAGGGCACTATCATCATGTTCATTTCATGGTTTCTTCTAGGTTGATTTAGATTCTCTGGTTATTATTATCATCTTATCTTATCTGTTCATCTCACGTTACCTGGAGTAAAGGAAATGAAAAAGTTTCCAACTAGACATTCATGATTCGTGTAACAAATGATAAATTTTTGCTGATCTCTGATCATGTTCATTATCATGAAATTGAGGCTCAATTGAGTAGATGAAATTTTCTATCCACATCTTTTGATTGCTTCGATTGACTGACCATTTGTGGAAAAGTTTTTTTCAAACTATTCTGAACACTATTGATAAAAGTTCATGAGTTTCTCATCATCATGGAGAAAAAAGTGTTTTCATTTTTCAATAAAATTCTCTAACCAGAATTCTGGTTTTAAAAGCAATTAAATTTAGCACATGAAATTATCTTTGGGAATTTGTTGTTTCTCTGTTTATTTTTTTTCTGCTTAAATTGAAAGAGCAGGGGAGAGAGTGTGTGAAAATATTGTCAAGAATGACGAGTTCCTGAAAGCTCTGAATTCACCATGGAAAAAAAGTTTGATTATCTTTCATTTATAAACTATTATCCACCACAATGAATGAATGATTATCATGATAATTGAAATCAGATTACAATTCTCTGGTTACTTCTGATGATAGAGTATAGATATTATTCACTGGGAAGATAAGAAGATAGAATGATAAAAGATTTTGTGAAAACAGAAGACAAATAGAAACTTTAACTTGCCATGTTTCCGCCATCAAACCTCAGAATCAGAATCAGAACCAAAATCCTCAATAGAAACAGAAATTTTCTCTGTCTATCAATTTCCTCTTCCAATCATCTACATTGTAAATTGAATATATGTTATTGATTTTCAGTTTATTCCAGACTCATCATACTCTCAATCTTAATCATCATTATGATGATGATCATCATCATCATGGTGACTCTTGAAAAACGATAAGAAGGAGGAATTATCTATCTTGAACTATCTCTATGTGTAAATATTGTCTTCGGAAGGAAAGAGAGAAAGAGAAAGGATGAGTTTACTTTCTTTTTTTCTATTCTTTTACCATGAATACCTTTTTTTCGTCAAATATCATCTCCATGATGAAGATTATTCTTGAAGAGTTTATACTTTTCATGGAACAGATTTTTTATCACTCTTCATCTCTCCTTTTTTTTTCTTCACTTTCTCTTCTTCTTGTCATGGAATGAATATCCTGAATCTCTTATGAATACTCCTCTTTATGATGTACATGATACTTAATAAATGTACTTACTTGATGGTTATGAACATGAACACGATACGAAATCATATGTTTATCATATTACAGAATAAATATGCATATGGTTATCGTAATGGTCTAGAAGTTTTTGATGAGAGTGAAAAACTTGTTGATATTATTTACTTTTCATTTCTTTAATTTTTGTGCTCTCTTTTATTAATTTGATGATTAAAAATTTAAATTAATCACTTATCGTAATTATGCCATTCAGTTCAATACCTAAACAAATATAAAGATGAATTTTACCTTAGTAATAAGTATCTTTATCTCTTCTCTTATTGGTTTTTATATTCTAAAATTGTTCTCAGATTTTTTCCTCTCAGTCGATAACGTGGTCCTGAAGCATTCAGATTCGACTCAAGCAAATGAAAAGCATTTTGAACCTTATTCGGGATTTTCGGTGGCTTTTGTCCCTTTATACTGCTCTCTTACAGCCATAGGATTGGATTTGGATTCTGATCTTCCTGATGGTGAACATTAAGCCATAAAGCAATCGATCCATATAAATAAGTTTAATTTCATTCAAATCACAACGAGTTTAACTCGATCAACTGAGTATCTAATTGAGTTGATAACAGCTTAGCTTATAATTCTGGCCCCTCATCGAATTCAGAATGAAAACATTTACTAAAATCTCAATTGGTAACAATTCAAAAACTTGTTAAAAACATAAATAATCATGATAATCATATGGTTAGAATCCAAATGGCAATCAGAAAATTTTGTCAAATGCTAAGGAGAATCCAAGAAGAAGAAGATGGAAAGAAAATTCTATGTCAATAGTAAGTCCATAGAGCTGAAACTTGACCTGGACACCTTGAGATGATCATTAATAATGAAAATTAATCAAACCAACAAGCAAATGGTCAAACATATTAAAGTGGTATCAAAGCTTAATGGTCAAGGAAAGGGAGAGAGAGAGTTAAACATCAAGATGAACAACAGAAAGACACATTCAATATTAACATAGGGGGAAGTGAATTCGGGTTATTCTCTCATTAAAATTGCATTTATTAGGTCAATAAGGTAATTACCGTCTGATAATTACCATGATAAGAGAGAGAGAGAGAGAGAGAGAGAGAGAGAGAGTTGGAAATAATATGTTCGAAACTTCATTGGATATCATTGAGTCATCAGTTTTTCTTATGAGCTGAAAATGATCGATGCTAGATGATTCTAAAGATAATTTGAAAGAACGAAATTTATTGAGAAAACAATTTGAAGAAAGAATAAAAAAGTTTTTCAATGAAGTTGATTTTCTTTACAAATTCATTAGAAATAACATTACAAAAGAGATACATTGAATTAGATATATTGAGAATTATTCTAAACATGATAGTGTTAATATCTTTACTCTTTTCCTCAGAATTTCATGATAGATCGAAACTTTTACCCTCTTTCCCTGTGAAAATCATGAGCTAAATTGGGAACTCTTTTAAACTTTTCAATTGTAACTTTAAATGGTAAAAATAAATGTTCCTCAATTGTAATAACTCCCAATGCTAACATTTAATTCAATTTAATTTGATCAAATTGTATTTACTTCAGATGATGATGATGATGATGAAGTTATCAAAATCACCATGATGATCATGATAATCAGTTTGAAATTGAGTTAATTTAAAATACAATTTTTACAAAGTTAAATCTAATCATCTGATGAAACAATAATATCACTTTCACAATGAAACAATCATTTGATTTATATTAATAAAAAATAATCCACTTAATTGAATTACAATTTTAATCAAATATCAAATATATTGATTAAGTTAATCAATTGTTAATGATAAACAAATCACGTTTCATTGTGAGAGTGATATTAATCATGGGAATCTATTTACTCTCAATAAATTTCAATTCCAATCCAAATCATTGAGAATATGCTTCACATGCATTGTGAAAACAATTGGAGTAAATACCCACCAAGGGTATTCATTTATTAATATTACTCAGAAGAACCATAGTTATTGTTATTTATATTACATTTTCCCCTGAAAATAATAACAATAATCTCTCTGATTAACTCAATTATAATTCTTGCCTCCCAATTTCAACCTAATCTAATACAATATCCCCATTGAGTCCACCAAATGATTAATATAAGTCTAAATTCAGCATTCAGATTATGATAATAACTGTAACAATTTGAGATTAATTAATTATTTACATTATTCCCCATGAAACTAATTAACCATCAAACTAAAAATTTCAACGATAACAGGAAAATACTTGATCATTGTGAATACCAATACCATGGTAACATCATATTATTATTATGATGGTGGTGGAAATTTTTTCGCAAAATCATCAGAATATCTGGAAACTCTGAGTATCATGAAATCAAATCAGTTACCAATGATTAATTTTCACGTGACTTATGAATACCCTCAACAGAGTAGAAAGTATTAAATGTATCAAATGGTTGGTTAACTTATCAACATTTTCACAGAATCAAATGTAATTGTTTTCAATGTTAGAACGTTGAAATTTTCGTAGTATCATCATTCAAGGTATTTATTATCATGCACCAGCATTTACCAGTATTACTTTCATGGTGAATATCACCAGTATCACCATCATCATCCAGAACCATCCAAGGACTGGATTTTATTTATTATTAACGGCACCTTGAATCTCATGAGATTATAATCATTTTATCATCATCAACATTATCATTATTCAGAGTATTCATTCATGATAATCAGATGAACAGCATGATACAAATATGTGAATATCCTTTGTGTCTCTAAGAGTTTCATGATTATAATATTATATCAAAATGTGAATATCCAGTTAACACAATTTCATTATCATGATGATGGGAAGGAGAAAAAAATAATTATGATTTATTTTGAATAATGATAATAATTGATTCTGATAAATATATAACTAAACTGTGATTAGATGAGATTATTTAATCTGTCGATAATGATATTGATCAAATCACCTCAGAATAGTAAAACTTTTATTCTGTCAACTGATTAATCTGTAATCTTTGAAACTAAAAAGCATAATCAGATTAACGATTATCTTTTAAATAGTAATCATAAGATTAACAGATTAACTTTTCTAACGTTGAGTAAATATTAATTATTACTTGACATTATCAAAACTCTTGTCAATTATTATCATCATGTAATCGTCAAGGTAAATTTTATCTGGATATTCATTCAGCTACAAGTAACATATTCAAATAATCAAAATGATTGTTAATGTCACCCTGCTGATTGTTTGTTATAAACATTTAGCTAATCCTATCGGTTGTTTAATTCAAATGAATCAATGGTATTCATTTGTAAATGTTTTCATCAACTAATTGTTATAACAATCATAAGGTTTACCCTAAACTAATTAGTTGTGAATACAAACTAATTGTTTTCCCTTTTTCTCTCTCTCTCTCATCAAATTATTCACTAATATATTAAATTGTATATACGCTATTTGGTATTCAGATTAACATTCACCTTGGAATAGGGGGGAAAATAGTTCTTATTTAGATTTTTCCCCTAATCTGAATAATCATCACCATCATGAAATAGAATCAGAATTCAGTTACTGATAAATGCTCGACTTGAATCTCTTTCTCTCTTCCTCCACCCAATATTATGAGTTATATGCAAAGGTGAATATTGATTAGTTTCTGAGGAAAATGTTGGAAAATAAAGTAATATTATTGTTCTCGGTTATTTGTTTTTTTCGAAAGTTTTTTTTACAAGATTAAGTTAGATTGGAATTGTTATTTCTGTTCCTCTTTTTTTTTTGTGCATAGAAATTGAACATTTCACTTGGTAAAACAAAAGCTCTGAATACATGATAATCTCTTGTTCTCAACTTGTTTCTCTCTTTTTCTGTTATCATTCAGAATTTTTATCCTCATCATATGGATATTGTTATCATGATGATATTTATATATTTGCCTTCGAGCAACTAATGTAATAGATCTTTAAACATATTACTCGAAATGTCGAGAGCATCTTCCAGCAAGAGATTTTCAACTTTACCTGTACCATTTTTTCCCCCTCGATTCGAAAAGGATTATCAAGGGATTGAAAGTGAACCTTAAGATGATAGTAACTATGTGATGATGAGAAATTCGAAATGTAATTCTACCATTAGGAGAATGCTGATTGAATTTTCTTCTAGCATTTCATAGATTCTGAGTCTGATTTGGAATGAAAAATAATCTTATCTATGTGAATGGAGAGAGAGAGAGAAATAGATACAGTAAATGAAGAAGGTGTGAAACATGTAAACTTTAGATTCCCAGGTAATTTCTTTCTTCCATGATAAATGCTCAGTTTGTTCGTGGCCAAGGGATAGTAATAAAAAGGTGAGAAAAACGGACTGTGAATCTTATACTTTACACTGTAAAAGTGAAGTTCATGATAAATATAAAAGGTAAAGAACGAAAATATTTATATTAACCACGAAGGGAAAAGTTGTTGATTTGAATTCTAGCAATTCGTTAATATATCACTTGGAATAAAAGAGCAAAAGTATTACGACTGAGATTTTCTGTCGAGAAAAAAAGTTTCATCGAATCAATGAGATTTTTTTTTATTCTTATCCATCATCTTTATATGAACCAAGAAGCTCAATCAATGATTTTTTTGTCATCGCTTGCAGGCTATCTAAAAGGTTCAGTTACCCAATCATGAGAATCATGAGATCCTCTGAGTTAGTCGTAATGAGGCGGTGAGAGAGAAAGCTGGAGTGAGAAGAAAAAAATAGTTCTAACATGAGTTCATAGGCCATTAGAGTATAAACATTAATACAGTTAATCATCTTAACGAAAATAATACTGAATGTTAATTGGAACCAAAAATAGATGCACATACATATCAGAATTACGATTCTCATAAATCAGAATTCGGAGAGAGGAAAAGAAGTAAAAAATAAGTTCTAACGATCAATTCAATTGGTTCATTTATCTCAAGCAAATTGTTATTCCAAGGTGGACAAAAGTTATTGTTATTGTTTCCAAGCAATTCCAAAAAAAACTGACCCTTGGAATCCTTTATAACTTTTACTTTAAAAGAATCGCAATCATCTTCATCATCTTCCTCATCTTCCCTTGTGAATTGAATCAATTTGTTTAGTCAAAATCGTTACTTTCGAGCTATGAAAAAAAAGAATAATTTTCTTCCTTTTTTTTCAATCATCCATTCATTTTATGTATTTACCTTACGTTTATTCATGATGATGATGATAAATTCAATGTTATTTTTCAGGACTTGAAATGTTTCCTTTACATAATGGAAAACTAGATTCATATTGACCATCGGTCAGTATCTCTCTCTCTCTCTCTCTCTCTCTCTCTCTCTCTCTCTCTCTCTCTCAGCTATTCGATTCTCAATCAACAGCATTTCATTTTTATTATCAAAGGAAAAGGTGATCACAGTTACTTTGGTAACAATATTTATCCTCCATTGATTGATATTTGATCCATCACTTGCTGTTTCCCACCTTTAACAATCTTGACATACTAACTGATTGTTCAATATGATTATCATTGATCATTGTTGTTTATTTATTATTATCATCATTTATCAGCATTCTTATTGCATTATCATGTCAATCAGAGTTGAATCATGATGACAGAATTTATTTTTCATGAAAAGAGAAAGAGAGTTTCTTTCATAAGTTTGTCAATAATTTCAAACTAAATCGTATCATCACTTAAACACTGAAACTCATTGATGGATTTAAATATCAATTGAACTGCACATGGTAACTAAATTATTTTATCATAATCGTTATGATAATTGTTCAAGTGAATGATGAAATTTTAATAATGAAGATTGATACATAATAAGAATGATTAATAATACATGTTGATATTTTTTATCCAATGGAGATAAAAAAAAACCTTCTCAAATTGTGTCAGAATGTTTTTTTGTCTACACATTGATGGTAAGTGTTTATTAGCCTGATTACATGATGATGTTCATGATGAACATTTATCCATAATTACATTACTATTAATATCGTTACCTGGCTTATATAATCATGACATTGATATAAACGACTTGTGACTTTACCTCGAAGTTTACTTTAGGTTGTGAATGTATCAAGAGCAAGACAACGAGAAGAAGAAGAAAAAAAGTTCTGATGAAAAGAAAAACAAAAACAACCCAACTTTTCATCGAATTTGTGTGTATAAGAACAGTATTAGAACTTTTCTTCTACCATCTCTTTATATTATGATTTTAGAATGAAAAAGAAGAAGAATGAGAAAGAGAACAAAAAACACAAGAAGATAAAGAAAATTAATTGAACTCGAAAATAAACATTTATCGGTTACCATGTATTTCCATGGTAAACATGATGATGGAAAGTTAATGATGATGATGAAGATAAATTGAAGATGCTAATCCTTTGTTAATTGTGAATATCAGGTAATCTCTGATTGTTTATCAGCTAATTAAAAGTTAAGACTCAAATTGGAAGAGCAGAAAATTAATGAGTAACTTACTTTTGATATTATCCTTTTTTTCATTTCAAATCTAAATTAATCATCTTCATGAACAGAGACAAAGAGAGAGAGAGAGAGAGAGAGAGAGAGAGCTTATGCTAAAATGATCCTCATCATATTCATCATCATGAATGTCAATTTAGAATCAGTTGAATGATTAATCTCAATATTGAAGAGGTTATAGAATATGAAAAAAGCAAGAAAGAAATTCATTTTTCATGAGAAAATATTAACAGTTGAATCTTTGGCTAGAAAAAGTTGGTTGTTATTATCATGATCTAGAATTATGATTTCATGAGATAATTACATGGTGTGACTATGCACATATATGTATGTGTGTTATGATTAAGTTAATTAGTACATGTTGTAAATTTCATCATCATTATTATTATCATAATACATGGCTTTTCTGTGTGTATAATGTTCATGGTGTGATTATCAATGTTTATCTTACCTGAACTGATGAGGGTGGAAATGAATCTTCACCCAATTCCTCTGAATCATCAAATTTATCAATAAGATTAAAATTAATGTTAAATTGCTCATAATCGATAAGTATGGTTGCTTTTAACCTTTCATTAACCGAATTACCTAAACAGGCACTCATGACACGATGTTTACCCACCGACTTGAAACCCGCTACGAAAACATGAAAAGTTTTCGAGGATCGTAATGAATCACAAGAGTTTGAAGATTTCCTTGAACAAGTTGGTGATCCTCTGGGTAGATAACCATTATTATTATTATTACCACAGTTGGAACCTATTCCTCTTTCACCGCCGATAACACTACCACCCATCATTCCCCCACCCATTGATCCTCCTGACCTTCCATCGGAAGTTTCTCTTGATGAAATTCCACCCTGAGTAGCTGAAGATGCAGAAAGTGAAACATGCAATGGTTGATGATGATAGTGACTTCCACTTCCACCATGATGATGAGAGGCAGATGATGAAAATGACTCTTGACCAGATAGATGATGAGAAGATGATGTAATACCACTGCTTCCACCATTTCCTCCTCCACCATGGTGGTAATGATGATAATGTGATGGAACCTCTTCTTTGGCAACATAATTATCAGGTGATGCATTACCTAGGAAAAAATCACCCATCTTGACCACCCCACCCTTTGAGGTGCATCTGAATGATTGTACTCGACGGGCACCTCTTGGTTCACCACACATTGAACCGGGTGTGGTGGTTGTCGATCCACCAGGACTGATGGAGGAAACGTTTAATGATGACGAGGGTCCAGGTAAAGGTGATGAAGGTGGATTAAGACGGTAAAGTGACCAATCGTCAATAGATTCCAATGATCTTGGATAAGTGTAATCTCGAGTTGTATAAACGGTTTTAGGTACTCGAAGGGAGTAACGTTCACGTCGACGGTGGGTGTAATTACGAGCTGATTTAACTCGGCGGACTGGAATCTGATTACGATGAAAAGATGATGGTGGACTTTCAGGTTCGTAATCATCGAAAGGTTCAAATCGAGTGTCAAACAACATGATTCTGTTGATTTGGTTAATAATCAAACGATTATTATTAAAACTATCGATTATTATCCGTTATTTGCACCAGTTAATCCGAATGTTTTAGTTTTTCTTTCCTCAATGAACAACAAAACAAAATAAAATTTCAACAATCAACTAAACCACAAAAAAAAACAATCTAAACAATTAACTGATATGGTTAACTAGATATTTGTTGTTAATGTTACACAAAATTAAATACAAACAATTGAACTGATTAAAATTCTTGGTGTGTGTTTGTATGTTATCAAAGATTATCTATTTTAATTGTTGATAGATGACAACAATCAAGTTGATTAGTTGTTGATTGGCAACATTTTTGAGCAACAATTAGTTGGCAATTTAAAAACTGAGAAGGATGAAATTGTTTACACTAGAAAATGATTGAACATCAAATGAATAGTTTGGTGGAAAACGAGAAAATGTTCAACAGAAATTTCATTCCAATTCATTGTGAACATTGAACTCTCACTGAGGTTCGAGGTTTTTACCATGCTCAGAATTTTCTGCTTATTGTATATTCGATTTCAAAGAAAATCTCTCTCTCTCTCTCTTTTAGAGAGAAAATCGATAATTTTTTTTGTCGAGTTTGCGTTCAAATAGGAAATTATTTTTCTCTTCATGATAATCATTCAGGTTAATCAACATGATGAAAACATAAAATTTACTCATTTAACCCCCAATTAATTGAATCTACTAATTAATGTGCAAATCGAGTATAGTTATAACTTATTCTCAGTTCGAGAGTTGAGATTATTCAGCAAATCTATCAGGTCACAAAATCGTAATCACTTTTCTCAGAGTGTGAAATTTAAGTTGAACTTTTTTCCCTTTCCAATTCAAGATAAGATTCAATGTTTACATGAGTAGATAATTTCAATGGTAACTGATACATATTGATACAAACTATAAACTGGTCAAGATGAAGTGACCATTATTACTGTTATGATGAATTGGCTCTGGTTCATTCAATTGAAATATGATACATGATGTACCATGAAGCTGAACCATTGAAATTGGTGACAACTAATTAAGAGAAAGCAACTTGATCAAGATCATAAAAAGTAAATGAATGAAACTCGCTCTCTCTTTTTCATTGAAATGGTCAAGGTGAAAACTTTAACGGTCAATTGGTCAAATAATTTAGATGACGAGAAAGAAAAAGTCTTTTAATTATAAGAGTTGACAATTAGACAAACACAATATCTCAAAATGGATTCAATTAAAAAACGAGATCACTTTTGGTTCCCATCAAGAGAAGGAAAGTTTACAAATGACCATCGGTGAGAGAGCGAGAGCGTGAATGGTCAAGCCATCTAATATACTAAATGAAAGTGAACTTGATGAAGATTATCATCATCACCATCATCATCATCTTCTTTTTCCTCTTTCTCTTTCTCTTTCTTTTTCTCCCACAAAATCCATTATAACCTCGAATATGATGAAACCCAAAAAAACGGTTCCTCTCTTTTTCACAGGTAATATTCACATTGTTGTTGTGTTCAACTATTAATGACTTTCTCATGATGATGATGATGATGATGATGATGATGATGCTTGTGTCTTCATCATCATCAGGTACATGATGATGATATGCCAGAAATGAAGGTCAACTGAATCATAATTTATCCAAATCATGAATATAATAAAATAGGAAAACAACAACAAAGTAAAAATAAAAATATTGAAAATCAGCAAGAAACCAGAAAATTATTACAAGTTTAACTTTCATTAATCACAACTGAATTAAAAGTTAATTGTTAGATTAATTTTGTAATCAAAAGCCTTACTTGTTATATGTTCATTTGATAATTGATAATTTATCAACAGTAACAATCAAAAACAAATGATCAACAATCAACTACTTTTAAATACATAATAATAATACAAAGCGGTTAATGTTAAAAGTTAATTAATAAACTGAAAAAAAACTGAATGAAAACCAAAACAAGATGATTAATTAACTAATTAGGTTAAATTGTTGGTTTTGACATAACATCATTTCAAGAGTATCAATTTTTTACTCAACCAGGAAGAGGATAAATTTGATATTTCAATATCTCTCATCGTTGTGATTATAATCAATTGATTAACCAAGATGATTAGTTATTATGGTGGTTTAATTTGTTTTTTTTTACCGTTTAATTGTCATTGAATTAAAAAATTTCATTGATTAAATTGTTGGTGGTTTATTAATACTACAAGAAGTAAATTCATTCATTGATTACAATCAATCTCATCTGTTTGTTGTTGAATGGGTTCACTTAATTGTGATGATGATATTGAGAAAACCTTAAACAATCAGCCATCATTATTAACCTTGTATTTAAACCGTTAATCAGTCAACATGATTAACTTTATCAACCATGATTAGCATGATAATTTATTAATTTAGTTATATTACAAATTAAATTGATGATCATACTCATCATTTATCACTTATGGGTCTAATATTTATAATCCTAATCCTAATCTTGTGTGTTTGTTTTTGTATCTTTTTCAAGGATTAACCATTTTTTTTTTCTTCAATTATTTCTTAATCATTATGATTAAAGATTAAACAGAATTAAAAAGTTGATAGTGATTAAGATTGTAAAATGATTATCATCATTATTTAAATGTAGAAAAAATTAATTGCATTGGTTAATGGTAATTGTTTCTGTTGATTGTTTATTATTAGTTTTTAATGGTCAATAATTTATTCAAAACTTTTATTTATTTGTTTCATTTGATTAATTAAATTGTCAATTAACAATTAATTTAACGAACCAGGTAAACGATTAGGAAACAATTTAAATAATAATAATAATAATTTTTTTTTCTCTCACAAATCAATTGATTATTGGTCAATAATTTGGAATTTAATTTTTTTTTTCTTCTTCTCCATTGTGTAAATTGGGAAATTTAATGGTCAAGGTGGGGGCTAGTTGATGATATTGGTGAAGGTCAGTCCATTTTGATTGGTCAATTGTTGTTTACTTGATTGATTGGCGTGATTAAATTTAATTGGTAATGATAATTGATTTAGTTATTGTTGTTGTTATGTTTACCTGACAATAGGAATTACTTATTATTATATTTAAAGACAATGAAACAATCAAACATTATTATCAATCTATTACATGGTGATGATGATGATGAGAGAAAATAATTAGTTAGATGATAAATGATGATGATGATTCTTTGATGATGATTAACTTTGATTGTGAAATAGTTTCAATTTTCATTGAATTGTACGTGATGAATTCACTTTGGACGAAAAAAACGAGAAAAAAAAGTTCCATGGTAATTGTTAGCAGAACTTTTATTTTCCATTGTATTCTCCATGAAATATCATCCAATGAAGATAATGATGATGATGATGATGATGATGACGATGATAAGTCTTTCTTTTCATTGTGATTATAAATTTCATGTCCTTAATTGTCCCAATTGATGATGTTGATTGTGTTGCAAAGGGCAAACTTCAATTCTGGAAATTTAATCACCATGATGATAAAAACGATTGATCTGATTTCTATTATACAATCAGAATCAATTTTGTTTTCTTAAACTTTAACTTATATTTACCTGACAATCAGAATTACTATTTATTGATTGTTGATGATTTACTTTTCTGTTCGCCTTTTTTTATATATACATTATGTGATATTCAGTATCATTTTGTTGATGTTTAGACACACAATCAGTTGATGATGATGATGATGATGATGATGAAAAAAGTACCTTGTTTGTCAATCGAAAAATTTTCTTCCAATTCTATTTTTTTCTCTTCCATTTTTTTTATCGTCTTCTCATCATTCCTATTCATCACATTTTCTCACAGATCACAATCAGACCATTGAAAGAATATATACTTTTTTTAACATCTCTCTCTCTCCCTCTTTCTCTTTCTCT
This sequence comes from Panonychus citri, assembly GCF_014898815.1. NCBI lineage: Eukaryota > Metazoa > Arthropoda > Arachnida > Trombidiformes > Tetranychidae > Panonychus > Panonychus citri. The sequence continues at coordinate 747,724 of NW_026515543.1, read as the reverse complement.
CTCTCTCTTTATCTTCTCATTGATCATCTTTCAATCATCATAATCATCATGATGATCATCAGCAAAGATCTGGTTGGTTAACTTTTAGTGTTTAATGTATAAAGTAACAGGTAATATCAACAACAACATCAACAACAGGTCAATGATTAGTTGTTATTCAAATATAACATGATATTATTATTATTTGGCTTATCATGGTAATGATGATATTCAAGTGGATGATAAGATGATATAAAACAGATCCATGAATGGGAATGAGCTGAAACTTGAATCCATCATGATAATGAATTGTTGATAATGAAAAAAAAAGTTTTTCTTTTTCTCTTAAATTGTGCCAATGTGCTGGAAACTGAATTTTGAAACTCCATGATTCTGTTGGTATCAGTTCAATAGTTTTGAATCTTGTTTTGATTTTTACTTGCGGATTTGTAGTATTAGATATTTACATGGGATAAATGATGAGCTTTGATAAAGATTAGCCCTCTATGGATTAGGATAATTACTGCAAGAACCGATGACTGAGCTGAAAAATGATCTGATCTCTTCTTTGATTGATTCATTGACCGTTGTCCAGTCAATTGTTAAATCACACTGGTCAACCAGCGCTGTTAAACCTTTAACTCTTCCCGTTACAAAGTAAAGGTGACCTGGTGAAAGAGGCTCTTGACTTGATGGACATCCTTTGGTTGAAGTGACCGTTATCCTTTGGGTTCTAAAGGCGATTATGAATAAAAGTGACTTTTTATAAGTTTTTTTTATCGAAATTGAATAGACTCGAGTTATCGTTCCGTTGGTTGTCTCATAGGTTTCCAAGAGTTTGGTTATGTTGACAAGCATCACAAATTTAACATCACAAAGATAATCTTTGTACGTTTTTTCTGGACACATGGATGAGCATACAGGGGAAACTGACCTTAGGTCAGTTTCATCATAAAGAGGTGAAGTTGGTGAAGAGGATAAAAAGTTGGTTACACTTGAAGATGATGATGGTGATGAACTTGAATGATGATGATGATGTGGATAATGTTGATGGTGATAAGAGTGATAAGGATAAGTTGTTGGTGATGAAGATGAAGATGATGATGGTATTGTTTCACCATAAAGTTCATTGTTGTTATATCCAATTAATTTGTTTCCATTGGTGATTGAATTAGTTGAATTTATATTGGGTAAAGTTGATCGATTAACAATCAACAGATAAATTAAGAAACCAGCAAGTGTAATTAATGACAATGAAAGGGAAACAATTACTCCAAGTAAACGGGTATTCACAGTGTGGAACATGATTGTTTGCTTGTTTTCTTCACTATAACAATTAACTTAATCACAATTAACAAGAAAAAACAAAATAAAACACGAAAAAAAAGGTTAAAGAAACGATAAATTTAAATCGAAACAAAAACTTTTTTTTCTCGCCAAAAAATGTTACGATTTCGTTACGAGTTAAATTAAGCTCCAAGTCAATGTTCAAGTTTTATTACGATAACTTAGTTGGTGAAGATGAATAATGGTTATGATGATGATGAGAAGTAAGTAAATGTGTAAGAGAGAGGGAGAGAGAGAGAGATGATGATGATGATAATGATGATGATGAGAAAATAAAGGAGGAGAAATGATGATGAAAAGAAAGTTTTGAAAGAAGAAAAAAAATTTCTTCTAATCTATTACCTTAACTTTGGTTGATTAAATGAACCGGTTGATGATGAAGATGATGAGGATGATGAGGATGACAAGATTTAAGATTAAGGTTGGACTTGAGTGATGATTAATTTGATTTGATTTTATCTCAACAATTTAATTTGATTGACAAAAGTAGTTGAAAAGTGTCATTGAGATGATCAACATTTTCTGTTTTATTTTTTTTACTTTTCATTCATTTTTGGGTTATCATGTTAATCATCACAATTTATTTTCGTTGGTGATTGATTATCATTGATTAAGTTGAATCTGACAATATTTGATTAATTGATATTTATATATGATAATAACATAATAACATCTATTAATTAGTTAATTATAAGTAGATTGTGAAAATGTTATTTCAAGTTCATTAATTAATACAAACTGAAAAGGTTTAAGTTCATTTTCATGATTGAATTAATTGTTTACCTTTTTTTTTGGCTCTCACAATTAATCAACATCACATTTTGGTCACAACAATTTACTAATTGTTTAGATGATATTTCCTCTTAATTGTTCACCAATTGTATTATATACCCAGTTACTTGATAAATTGCCAATTTAATTAAAACAATTACAACACAATAGTAAAAATAAATCACACACAATTAAAATGTTAATTGTTGAATATGATAAGTTAGATATTGATAATTGTAATATATAAATTCAAGAGAAATTAACTTTTTCATATCTCATTTTAATTGTAATTTGTGTAAATTAGTTTAATGTTAATCATTTGGGTTAGCAACAATTAACTAATTGTATTCACAGAATTGATCAAGTTACAATTTAAGTTTGCATTTTTTTTCTCAACTTTTCTCACTAATTTGATTAATGTAATTGTGATGATAATTTATAAGAAAAAAAAAATATCCTTTGAATATTTAATTGGAATCAAATTTGTTAATCATTTTGATTTAAATTGTTTGGATATGAAGAGTTAAAATTATGTTGATAAAATCAAATTAAATCAAATAAACTTTAATCATTACAGAAAGAAGCGTCAGTGTTGTTGATTGCTTTTGATTGTGAACAATTTGTCTGATGATTATCATGATTATATCATGAAAATGATTGAATTTGATTGTAGATTTAATTTCAATTGCTATTTATATAAATATAAGAAAAAAAATCAACTTAATTGAACAATAACAATTTGATTATAATCAATCCATCATGATTTGAATTCATGACAATCTATTAATTGTTATAATGAGTGAGAATTACAAAACAACAACAACAACAACAAACAATTTAGTAAACACAATTAACTAGCAAGGATTATCATCAAACAACAACAACAACAACAATTGAAACAATTAACTGCAATATAATAAATGAATGATAGTTATCTTGTGTTAAACAATTAACTAAATAACAATAAACACAATCAATTTTTACATATTTACCTTTGAACAATTAAGTTAATTTATTTTGTGTCTTTCTTTCAGTGTATTAGTATGTTAGTGTGTGTGTATTTAACTTTAATTGTTGCAACTGATTGCGTGAGAAATTGCCATTTAAATTGTGGATAATTTAACAAGGGGAAAAAAACCTTAACAATTTAATTACAATCAGTTGTTAAATCTCTGGAAATTAATAGAAAATTTCAAAAGTTTTCACGTTCGAAAGTAAAAGAAATAAAAGTTTTTAGAACTTTTTTTGCTTCTTCTCCATCTTGAAAGATGAAAAGATTATCTCTTTTGATGAGATTAAACAATTAACAATTAGATATAAGAAAGAGAGAGAGAAACAATTTGTGTGTAAGTGGAAAATTAAATTAATTAATTACATGGAGATGGAAAAATCAACATGTATTATTATCATTATTCTGATGATGAATAAATAAGATGAGAGAGAAAAAAACCTGATGATAACCTTGAAGATTATCATCATGCTGAGAATTTAGACAAATAATATAATATATAATATCCAATGGCTATTTTTTTGTTCAATTTCATAGGAGAGAAAAATTCAATCACGATCATGATACTCAGGTAATAATAAGAATAAGAATAAGAATAATAAATTAATTCAATTAAACAACAACCTTCTCAATATCTTGTGTATCCATGATGATGAATTTACTCAGTAAAAGATCATGAGTATAATTGAGACGTGATTTATTCAGATTTATAAGGTAAATTCAATTGCGAGAAAATAAACATGTCTAATTGTTGATTTTCCTCTTTCTTTACTCTTTCTTTTATCGCTTCTATTTACCTTTACTCTCTCTTTCTCTCTCATTGCTGATTAATAAAAGGAAGAGAGGGAGACATTCTCTCTCTATGCCCTCAAGCTATTTGTTGAATATCAAGATATTATATGTTTACGATTTGTTTTCTATTCTAATTGCCTATTGAAAGTTGCAATATTTTCCTTTGGAACTTTTTTATCAACTAATTTTTTGGAAAAAATTTTCTTCAATTGAATAATATTGTCGATTGGTTGGTTCGATTTTGAAGGTTCGATTGGAAATCGTTCATATTGTTCACACTCTTCGAGAAATTGGGAATTTATGTAAATCAATTTTCGAATTTCTTATTTCGTTTGGAAAGAAGAATAAATTTTTCTTTCAACTTTGGGTTTTGAAAATTTTCTTACAAAAAATGAGAATAAATTTTTCCAATAGATGGAGTTACTTTTACTATTCAGAATTTTCGACTCATAAGAAAATCTTACCTTCGAATTTTCTGCGCAAATTTAGTTGTATTTCCCTCCACTAGATGGCGACTTGAGACTCACACTTTTTCCATCAATGAATAAGTTTCAATGATTAGTTAATTGTTAATTTAATCGTTGATTTGTATCAAGAAAATTTTCTAATAAAATTGATCCATCAGAACAGAATAAAGAAAAAATCTCCCTAACCAGGAAAGGTATTAATCTATTGAACATAAATAACAAAAATAAATCAACTAAATTAGATTAGATTGTGAATATAAAACAATTTAAATTGTTGATAATTAACAGTAGCAAAATAAAAGTAACGATAAAAAACAATTAAAGATAATTAATAACAATGAGAATGATGAATCATTTGTAATTTGATCAACAATCGAGTTAAATTTGAAAGGAAAAATGAAAAAGTTTCCAATGTAAACTGGAACTCGAAAATGTTATCAAAGATATTATCAAATTTCGAGAGATAAAATTGATAATAATATATGAGAAAATTAAATTCCAATGGAATTAAGATAAAATTAAAGATGAGAATTGAATGAAGATAATTGTTACCTCATCATCTTCATCATGAAAATGATGATTATCTTCATTTTGATCCTCAACTTCATCTCTTTGATAAACTCCTCTTGAAAACGATGTGTTGAAGTTTAACAGATTAACATTATCAACATTAACTATTGTGTATCTCAGTAGTTAAGGAATGAGCCAAGATCCTAATGATATTATCATCATCTTCATCCTCATCATCATGATAACAACAACAACATGGAAAGTATTTCAATGTGTAAATTTCATATTCCCTCCTCTTTCAAAATGTTCACCAGAATTCAAGCCAACACCAAGATGAGAAAAGAAGACATCATCATCTTCATCATTCTCATCCTCATCTTCATCATGAATTCTGGTTAAAATGATCAACAGGAAGTTGATGATAATAATGTTGTCGCATCCATAACTTTTTCATGTAAAATTGTGATGAAAATTGTGTTAATCTTGTCAACAGATGAAAACTGATAATCTAATTACAATTAAAAGTGATTGTCTAATTCAAATCGTATGATGGTTTCATTTTTTTACATCCACAATTAACTAATTGTAACTGTGATAATAGTAAATCACAACTAAGAAACAAAAGAAAAAGTTAAAAGTTAACTGATTACTTTTTTCCGTTATTCTAACTAATCATAATTGACTTTTTTTTTTGATTATCACAATCAAATCAGAATCATTATTATTACTCTAGACTAGACGGTTACAATTAACTACTGAGATACAATTGTAAATTATATACAATTAAAGTAATTGTGTTGATTGGAAAGACTTTTCAATTGTTGAGTAAATAGTGACAATCATGATTATCCAGAAGCAAGAAAAGTAAATTGTTAATTGATATTAATCACCAGGAGATTAATGATTATTTGGCGTCAATTAATCTCAGAGAGAGAGAGAGAGAGAGAGAGAGAGAGAGAGAGAGAGAGAGAGAGAGAGAGAGAGAGAGAGATGATATTGATATTAAGGGAGTCGGAAGGTAATAATTTGGAAGGTGAGATGATGATGAACAATCAAATCTAAAGGGGAGAGGGAAGATGATGAGGGATGAGGATGGAGGATGATGATTTTTTTATTATCATGTTGATTTGGTTGCTGACAATTAACTGAGATAATTGTTGATGATACTTGATGATGATTAACTTATAAGATGTTGTGTCGGCTTTTTAATTATGTTATTTAATTGTTTTGCTTTTCAATTTGTTCTGTTTATGATATGAGAGACCCGAGGACTCGGCACCTTGGCGCCTGATTAAGAAGAGGAGGAGGAACATGGAGAGAGAGAGAGAGTGGGAAGAGGAGGTGGTGAAGGTGAAGGTGGGAAAAGATGAACAGGGAAAAAAGAAGAGGGGAAAAGAAAGAGATTCAAAGAGAGAAGATGAAATTTCATATTTTCCAATGTTTTTTTCTCATTGGGGATAGTTGAAGGTGGAACAGGGTGGAAGTGGTGGTGATGATGAGGAGAGGAGATGATGAAAATGATGATGAAAGGAAAGAGAGAAAGAAGAAGAAGAAAAAGAAAAAGAGAGAGAGAGAAACAGAGAAAAAGGGGGGAGAGTAGAAGGAGGAGTTTACCCAATGGAGGAAAAGCTTAAGGGGAGGAGTTTAACTCGTGTTACATGGAGAGTAGAATGTGAAAAATGGGAGGAGATTGAAAGGTGAAAATGAATTTGTATTGGTTGATTTTTGGAGAAAATAAAAGAAATGTTTCTTTTTCTCTTTCTTCTCTCTCTTTATCCTCCTCCTTCTTTTTTCTTCTTCTTCTTTTCTTCTTCATCCTCATCATCAACTCTCCTCATCCTTTTTTTATCCAATTTTCATATGACCTCTTAAACCAAAACGTTCTCTCAACGTTTAGAATTTGTTTGTTTCTTTTTTTCCTTTTTTTCCTAATTTTTTTCTTCGTCCTCTTCATCCTCATCTTCTTCTCATATTATTCAGATGATGATAATAATTTATTATCATCACCATTGATTGACATACATCATCATCTTCGTCATCATCATCAAAGTACAAAGTATAACCTTTTACCTTTTACCTTGTATCTTTACATTGGATTAATATTGTTTCGTTAGTGACTTTTTGTCTTAATCTCTTTGATATTTTTATCTCTTTTACTTAATCCAGATTAAGTTAAACTTTGGATTTTTTTCTCTCTCTCACTTTTCTTATGTGATAATAGATTAACTTTAATTGTCTTTGTTTACCTTTTTTTTTCCTTGTGACAATTGATCAGTTTTGTTAATTTGGATCTTTTTTATCATCATCTAGATGCTTATTACCAATTTGGATTTAGTTATGACCTCAGGTTTGAGGAAAAGTGGTAACAGTAATAATAATAGTAATTTAAACAATTCGAGTAGTGGTCATCATATTGTCCATCCTCATCCTCATCATCATTCTCACCATCATCATCATCATCATCTAAATCATCGTAGTAAAAGTTCATCAATGTCCACACAATCAACTCGCTCAGGAACCAGGGGTCAACCTTTAACCTCTTCCAATGGGAACAATGTTAATAATAGTAAATCAGTTTCCAATAATAGTAATCGACCTTCAACCGACTTTTCAATTGAGGCGATTATGGGTCGTTCCAATGGCGATTCAATTGTTAACAATCAGTTAATTGGTTCACCACAATCTCAGCTTAATCATAATCTACATCATCTTAATTCCCAACAACAATTAACCTCTTTTCGAGGTTCGTCTTCATCACCTCCCTTTGTACCTTCACTGGTTTTACCTTTAACTGGACTCAATTCATCTTCATCTTCAACAATCAATTCAAAATCATCAACTTCAGTCTCGGTTAATCATCACAACAACAACAACAACAATCATCATCATCATGCTAATCATTCACCTCCACCGATTTCCCCTCCGTCGATTGATGTTGATTACAATTCGTCTTCCCCACCGCCAATGGAGGCTTCTTATGATTCCCACTCTCCACCTATTCGGTCACCGGCCACCAGTCGATCGCCGATAACTCGATCACCTCCTTTACGATCTCCATCAATCAGTGAACTCGAACGTCCAATGTCCGGTACTTTGGACAGAGGGACACCTTCACCTTCACCTTCCACCGGGTCAACTAAAGATGGTTCATCTTCATCTTGTGGCGGAGGAGGAGGTGAAAGGGGCAGTGGGAATGGTGAAAGAGGTGAAAGGTCCAGTCGAGAGGAGAGAGGGGGAGGTGGTCCTAATCCATATGCGGATGCGATTAAGCCCAAATGTAATTGTGAAGAATTGGCTGGAATTAAATGTCACCTTGAGAATAAAGATCTTTGGGATAAATTCAATGAACTTGGAACCGAAATGATTATCACCAAATCTGGAAGGTAAGAGCAACAAACAATAATAATAACCTTTAAAATCCCTAAACAACCAACCTCCAAAATCAGCAGGAAGAAAAAAAGTCCACTCGAAAAAATTCAAAAAAGTTCAATCCATTTGGAACAATCGATTCAATGTCAATTCCACAATCTACTTTGACCTGAAACGGTCGAGATTCTTGAATCCTTTAAGTTCTTTAGTATCTTCGAGAAAGATCAACAACAGATTAGATATTTTCTTTCAAGTAGACTAAAGAATTGACTCCAAACAGATTATCCCAATTGAGATGATGTTTCTTTCATTTCGAGTGAGTTTTGATTGTCCATGAAAACTTTTGATTCCAAGTTGAGTTTGTAAAACAAAGAAGTTGAACTGTTTCATTTATAGAAAATTTTGAACCTTCGAATAGAGATGAAGATAAGGATGATAAAAGAAAAGAAGGCAAAATGTAAACAAAAGCATCTTCTTTGTAATAGTCATCATTTATTTAGAAATTGTTATTATAACAAACTTCTTATAATGTAATAGTTAAAATTTTCTCCAATTGGAAAAATTGAAACTCCAAAAAGTGAAAGAGAAAGTTACGAATATGCTGAGTATTATCTTCTTACATCTTGTTCATCATTATCATTAAATTCGATCGGTTCTAAAAGAATTTTTTGATTTTCCTATAAAAAGAAGATGAAAATGTTCACTTTAAGATTATGATGTTAACCAAAAACCATGAAGATGAAGATGAAGATGATGATGGTTTGGGTAAGAGAGAGAAGAGACGATAAAACTTTTCTATCCTATAAAATTGATCCAAATTGAAGAAGATATTAAAATGTTCAATCATGATGACGATCATGATGATCACTGAAACATCATCATGTTCACATGTTATCTTGATAAGGTTAATATCATCATCGGAATCATTAACTTTCCTTGATCAATTTTCTGTAACTTTCATGATAATTTTATTTATCCAGGAAAAAATTTCGCTCGCAAATGATTATGATGATGATTCTCATCATCAGTTTATTATTATTTTGTTGAAATGAAAACTTGAAAACGCCTACGGGCAAATTTACGAGGTTCACGTTTGTGTCTCTCTTTATGTGTTAGTTTTTTTTTTCTTGTTCATCATCAAAATTTGAAATCTTTCCAGAAAAACTATCAACAAGGAATGTCACCAATATATATTTATATTAGTTGATCATCATGTTTATCATCTTGATCCTCATCTTGATCATCATCTTCATCTTTCTCCTCAATAATAATCATCATCAATTTGGAACCATTGAAATCAATGTAACTATTTTTTTTTGATTGCTTTCACTTGATTGGTTGATTAGTTTAATTACACTTAATAATTAGTTATTAGTGATGATTATTCATCTTATTAATTTGATCACATTGAACAAAATATTATTATATATCAATTGATTGATTATTGATTGTTGATCACAATTTAAACCTCAAGTTACATTGATACAATCAATTTTTTTTCATTCAGGATCCAGGTAATTGGCATTATCTTTGCTAATTGTTATAATATTATCTGACAACAATTTAATTGTTTCCCACTGATTTATCATATTCAAACAATTAAGATTAAACCTCTTTTTTTTATTCTTGGCTAATGATTAATCAAATACTTTCCAATAACTTAATCATTAAACACAATGGACTTTGTTACTTGTGATCAATAAGATTAAGCTCATTGATTAATAATATAGTTAATCAAGTCCAATGTACTTATGATTTAAGTTAAAATAAACCGTTACAATTAAATCAGAGAGAGAGAGGAAAATGATTGACAATCATGTTATCACAATTAACTTTCAAACTATCAAATTGTTGTCAATTTAACGGTAAATCAAAATGAAAAGCTTAATCACTTTTCTAATGTATTGATAACAAGATGATTATCATTAGTAAATCAGTTAATGATTATCGAGGGAATTGATTAGCTAAATTTTGGAGACATTTAAACGATATTAGTGATCGATTCCTATTGATTGTGTACATATCACACTCGAGACTTGATTCGAGCCTCAAGAGAGAGGGAAACAGTTGTAACAATGAATATGGGCAAAAATTAACAGTCAACAATCAAGAAGTTTATTTAAATTGTTACAATATAATTTCAAGGTCCATTATTGTGTAGATATTGATTATTATTGTTATGTATTATAAATGGGCAATAGTTGTTAGTTTGTATTGGAAAATCAATTGTTATATTTGATACTTGAGGTTAAACTTGTTTATTATTATTATGTATTTACAGTTTAAGACTCGCACCCATCATTATCATCCTCATCCTCATCTTGATCATCCTCATCATCATCATCAATATATTATAATCATCGTGACAATTTGAGCATTCAACATTTAACAAATCTCAAAGCTCAAGAGAAATATAATGAAAAATAATTTCTTTGACAATTTCAATACAATTGAGATTAAATTAACTGATTCACATTTGTGATTAACTGTTTGCTTTATCCCCTTGTTAAGAGGATAGTTAATAATATTAGATGACAATACCTACGGACAATTGTTGCTGTTTTTGTGTCACTTTCAACGATCATTAAGTTTACCTATTGTATTATTATCACTTTGAATTGTTAAATGTTTACAAAAGGTAGTCAATATATTAACCATTATCCAAAAGTCATATGAATATAAAGTCAATGAGTGTCGTAGGTAAATGTTAATATCTCTCTCTCTCTCTCTCGATCCCTTCGAGCCTCTCTGTGTGCGATTTCATTGTCCAATGAACAATTGAATTTGGACATTAAATGCACGCCTTTGGTAACAAATACACACTCATATCGACATCGAGTCAAGTAAAACTTATGCAAAGGAACCTAAAAGTTTGTCTCTCTCTCTCTCTCTCTCTCTCGCTCTATGGTATTATTGTTGTGATATATTGATAATAGTCTATGATAAGTGTTTATGTTTGACAGTTTTTCAAGTCCTCGAATCACTTCCTGAGAGAGAAAGATATTTATATGTGTGTGTTTCTCGATACAAAGAAGATGATGATTTTGATAATGAACAAGATGAAAAGATGATGATGATGATGGAGGAGGACAAAAAAAAGGGAAAGGTGACATAGACACATAAACACTTCTAGAGATACTCAGGTAGACGACACGTAGACACTCAATAGGGTTCGTTATATTACAAAAGAGAGTGATACTTTTTTTCTTCCCTCTCACTTTGCTTTTGTCATTCTCTCTCTCTCCTTCTTTCTCTGTCTATTATTTTCTCTTTCTTTCTCTCTGTCTATCACTCTCCGTCTTCCACCACAACCTTAACCCACCACCAGGAGGGAAGACTTAAGACTCACCCTGACAGTTGATATATTCAAACAAACAAAAGACTCTTAACTTATATCTACATATGAATAATACCTTTGATTGTTTTCTTTTCATCATCATCATCATCATCATCATCTCCTTCTTATTAATACCCAGAGACATTGATCATCTCTCATCTCTTTTCGTAAACTCTCAAAGTTACATTTGAACAAAACGATAATCGCCTTACCTTTGTCACTGAATTTATCGTTAACGTTATGACCTCAATTCGGAAATATTTTAGTCAAAATGAAAAGAAAAACTTTCAACGAAAAGTTAGTCACAATTAAGGATAACCTATTTAAGGATTAATTGTTTCAATGATTAACTTTTTCATGTGATTAACCGCTAAATTAAGGAGTTAATCTTAATCTATGGTGATATCAATTGTAACAATTAAACCGGTAGCATTGATTGTGAGTTGTTTTGTTTTGTTTTGCTTTATACAATCAATTTGTCATTTTAATTGTTAAACATTATCATTTTGTGATGTTTCAAACCTCATTAACAAGTGATGATTAAATTTAATCATAATTAAGAGGAAGAGGAGTAACAATTAAAAAGGTGAAAGAAACAATTAGGGAGAAAGAGTAACAATCAATGAGATTATGTGAGATTAATGATTAGTGATGATATTACATAGAGAAAAAAACAAGAAGCTATAATTACAATTAACTAATCAATTGTCAACCAATTGAATTAGTTATTTCAACTAATCAATCAACTTAACCTTTGAAATGATTGATACTTAATCAAATCATAGTAATCAATAATAATAATAAGTAAAAATTAAACGGTAGCAATTAATTTAATCACACTTGATGTTCAAAGTTCATTAGGCAAAAATTTAAAAGTTAAAAGAAAAAAGGAAAAATCTAACAGCCCAAACAATTAGTTAATTGTTAAGGTTACAGATCAACTTTAATACCCTTGATTGCTATTGATTAACCAGATTAACCTTTGATTATTGAAAGGATAACCTAATCCAATGAAATTATCTGTAAAGGTTGACAAGATGTCAAGGATAATGATTACAAATGATGCGGATGAAGATGATGTCAAATATGATGGTTGAATCAGCTTCCGGTTTCCATAGTAACCCTGAGCATCCTCATCAATAACGTTTTTTTATTAATCTCTCTGTCTAATCTTGTTGATTAACTTGTTATATTACATTTGTTTTGTTGATCCCTTGTTTTTTTACTTGTCCCATTTCAATCATCATCATCATCTTCATCCCAACAGCAATTTCATCAGTGATGAAGTGTATTGTTAATTCATAACTTTTACCATTTGCATCATTTCATCTTAATCTTCATCTTCTCATCTTCGCCTTTCTTTTCAACTTTTCCACCTCATCTTGTATATATTTATCTCTCTCTCTCTCTCTCTCTTTATTTAAATCAGAGGAATCATCTTCTCTTTCATTTTCTTTCAGGCTCAATGCATCGGCACTTTAGATTCATTCATCCTTAAAATACTATTTCCGGTTTACTTTTCATCCTTATCCCTCATCCTCATCTTTTATCATGGTAACATTTTCACCCAAAGAAAGAAATTTTTTTCATTCAAAAAATATAATTTCCTTTTCTATTTCAATCACTTTTAAACTCAACTACCAGTGAATCAATCAGTTAATTGTAATCAGTTGATTGTGACTATTATCATGTTTAATATTAATTTACATGTAATGAATTTGATTCCCACGGAAATCATCATATAATATATATAATAGTTATATCATTATTTCAGTTAAAATACAATAACAAAAAAAAATAGTATCATGATAATAATAAACACGAATTAATAAATTATACAGTTAATTATAATCATCAAATCTAAATCATATCAACCTTTACAATCAATTAACTAACTGTTTTATTAGTAAAGACAAAAACTTACTAATCATTCATATTAATCACTTACAATGTTGTCATGGTGATAATAGTTAAAACAAATGGTTAATTGTCAGATTGATTTAATTGCTAAATCACAATAACAAGTTCAATTAATTGTATTAATTGTTTTACAATATTATCAACCATTAGATTGTAAAAAAAAAGTAAGGGAGTCAACCTTTTGTTTCAACAATTATGATTATTAATAGACATTTAAATTGATTATCATTCATTAACAATTGATTATTACACAATAATCAACATTAATTATCATGAAACAAACTAAAACCAAGGTAACCAAATTATGGCAAAAACAAAACTCACAATCAACATGAAAACTGAATCAACTTGTAATTGTGTCAACAATGTTGATGATTAACTTAATTTCTATGAGGATATTTAAAAATTTTCACAATTAACTGTTGATGCAAAGTTTTAATTTTGTTTTGTGAACAAAAAAGTAAATTCAAAATATTTGAGATACTTAAGGATGAGGATGGAGAGTGAGAGAGAAGGACAAAGATGATAATGATTATGATGATAATGATAATGAAGATGATGATGTTGTGTTGATGATAATGATGAGAAGGATGATTGTACAAAATCTTGGGAGGTCTAAAGATGATGAAGATGAAGATGATTTTGGATAACATTACATTCAGTTCAGTTTTCTCATCATCTTTTCATCCTCATCCTCATCTTCATTACTCTTTGTCTATTTAGTCACATAAGTTTCACTCTTTCATTTGTATCATTTAAATGTAATTAAGTATCAAGCATTATATATATATAAATGGAGCATCATCTTGAGATTCATCATTGGTCAGAAAAGATGAAGATGAAAACATTTTGTTTATTATTCATCTTCATCTTTTGCCATGCATGGGATACACAATTCAATGATACATTATTATTATTATTCAGTTGAAATGATTTAACTCATGAAAACTACATCTTGTCATTGTGATCATCAGTGATGATAATAATATCCTATGTGACATTTTTATTTGAGTTACTTGTGGGTGGGGTGAATATTTTTGTCTCTCTCAACCATTTTTATCATTAACTATGCTGAAAATTATGACAAAGATTCATTGCAACATTTTTGCAACATCAACATCATCATCATCACTTGAAGAGTATGTAAGATGAAGATGATCATCATCTCTCATATTTTTGTTTATCATCATCTTTATACATAGGGAAGGTGAACACTCCTACTCATATGTATATATTTCATGTTAGAAACAGAGATATAACTGAAAAGATGAGGAAGGAAGAGCGAAAGAGAGAGAGAATGAGTGAGTGAGAGAGAGAGAGAAGATGATATGAGAAGATGAATGAAAGAAAATGTGGCGAAGTAGAATTGGCAGGAGGTAGAAGTTGATATTCATTCCAAATAAGGCACCTTATGTATCTCTCTCAGTCTCACTCTCTTTCTGTTTCTCTCATCTTCTTAATCATCACGATGATCCTCATCTTCTCGATGAGTTTACTCCTTGAAGAAAGAAAAACTTTTCCCTTCTAAGGCGTTTGCGCCTTTTTCTCATTGAAGCTTATGCGTGTTACATGTTCTTCCTCATGTTATCCAATCGGCTAACATGTTATATATACAAGGTAAGATGAGAGAGAAAGTAAGAGGAAGATGATTAGAAAGATGAGAAAAGAAGATAGAAAGAGAGAATAAAATTATTAACTAAATTATAAGTAGACCACCAGAGATGAAGATGGAGGATGATCCTCATCACTTAATTCATTTTGACTTTTTCTTTTCTCTTTACTTCAATTGCCCCTTTTAACCCCATCGATTGTGACAGAAAAGAAAAGAAAAAAAAATCCTCTTGTTAACACTAAAACTTTCCTTTTCCTCCGCATCCTCATCTTCTTTCATCCCTCACCACCATCATCATCATCATCATCTTGAGCATCCTCATCTTCTTGTCTTATTGTAAAGCAAAAATTGTCCATTGAAAATTTTTTTTCTTGTTACTGTTTCAAGTTTCACTTTCGCATTTATTTTTATTCATCAGCTAATTATTTCAAAGACAAGGCTTCATCATCATCATTATCGCAATCATCATGCCTCTCATCATCCTCATCTCCATCAACAACACATAGTTAAGAGGGAGAGATGATATTATATCTTGTTTATCATCTTCATGATAATCAGAATGCTGAGAATCGAGAAGGATAAATATTTTTCTGTGGAAAATTTTTTTTTCCAATTGTGATAATCTAATTAGGGAACATCAACAATTAAAGAAACGTTATTTATTTTAATTGTTACGTTGATTGTTAACCTACCACCTTCACAATCATCATCATCATCATCACCACCACCATGATGATAATGATGATATTTGAGTTGAAATTAAGGTTTAATTATGATTATTACTATTAGTCTCGCTAACACAATACAATTAACGTTTTTGTTTGTAAATTGTTACTATTATTATGATTATTGTAAACTCATATACTCCTTGATTGTTAACAAGTTTCTTTAATTTTATCATTTTCATTGTAACAATTAATAACAATCCAACTACTTGAATCAAAAAAAAACACAAACTTAAAACCAATTAAGTTGATTGTTGATCATATAATAAGCTGGAAACACCTTAATTATAGTTATACACATATACAAAAAGAAACCAATTGTGATTAACATCATCATCAAATAGTTAATTGTGATCATGATAATGATGATAATCAACACAAAAGGTGAAACATTTTCACTTGGATTGTCTCATACGATAATTAATCATAAAGAAAACACAAAAACAATCAACTAACTAACTCAAGGAAATACAATTAACTGTGAAACTAAATCTGTAACTTTAAACTAAATTAACTAATTTACCCATTGTTGTCTCATTAATTGCAAACAATAATCAACCCCAAGTAAGAAATACTAATATTAATTGTTAGCATTGAAAATTTTTACCTGTAAAAAAAAAACAATTAACCGATATAATTATTAGATATAAGACAATTGATGATTAGGTAAATGATGATGATAGTTAATTAGATACAGCAAACAATTAGGTTTTGTTATTGGAAACTAATTAAGCTAATTAATTGTTTATCTCAACTTATCAGTCTTGTTAATTTAGTTGATTGTGTTCAGATTTTTGTATTGAAATGATGATAATGATGAGATTAAATTGGTTGGAGAAAAACAAAATTAATGCTGATTGTTGATAATCAATTTTAATTATCATGATTAAACTATCAACAGTTGAATGATTAACCCTTAACAAGTGTTAACTGATTGTCTGGATTAAGAAAATGAGGATTAAGATGATTTAAGATGATGAAAATTGTTGGCAAACTTTTTCATTAGCTTTTCTTCATCACCTAATTATCAGTCTATCATCATGATCATCTTCATCTTCATGATGATCATCATGAAATTGGCAGAGTTACACTTGATTAATATTCCAAGTTTTTGATGAGAATCACGATAATGATGACAAACTTTTCATCTCTTTTTTTTTCTTACAGAAACTCAGAGATTTATTATCAGTAAACATGATGATGATGAGGAAGATAAAGTTGTTAATGATGATAAGACTGATGATAATGATGAGATGACAATTGCAATGATAATAAATTGTTATGCAAATTGCAGGTGAAAATGTTAATTGTTCAATCATTTGAAAACATAAATGAACTTTCCAAATGCTTGTAATCTTTACGGTGGGAGAGATGAATGAGAGTGGATAATAAATGATGAGAGTGGGGTGGAAAATTAAGAGAAAGGGTTATTCATGCAAAAAAGAAACAAGAAAACAAAGGAAAACCTTTTCTCTCTGAATTTTCTTGGCTCTTTTTCTCAATCCTTTTCTATTGTAACACAAGATGAATGATAATTTGTTGATTGCTGTTGTTGTTACAACCAAAATTCAGGTAAAAAAAATACCTGAGTACTTAGAGCGTTGTTAAAAGGCGTGGTACCTTTGACACCTTTTACCTTGTATATTTAAATAATGTTTAGTAGTTTCTCATTGCTCGTAAACACTATCATTAGTTGACAGTCAACAATAACAAAGAATCAGGTAAAAAAAAAGGTAAGAGAAGAGCAAAAGAACATAAAATATATCAAGTTGATGGTCAAGCCACAGAGTTAGGGGTGGATGGAATGAGAGATACAAAGAGAGAAAGTGGAAAAGGGAAAGGCTTTCTCTCTCTCTCTCTCTCTTGGAGTTAGTGAGAAGATGATAAAATGATGATGATGATTATAAGATATATTATGTTCATTTACTTATTTTATCTTCTTCACAGGTAAAGGTATAATTATCTTCGCCATCGTCAGAAAGTCAAAGCCTCAATTATTTGTTTCTTTTTCTTTGAATAATTTCACTTTTTCTTCTTCTTCTTTCTCATTTTTATCATCTTCTTTATTTATCTCTTCTTTTATCCTCTTTTTTTAATCTAATTGAATTCTATCCATGGCAATATGTTTAGGCACTAAAATGCTAGAGAGAGAGAGAGAGAGAGAGAGATTAATATCATCTCTCTTTAGTTAGAACTTTTTTTCATTCTTTTCTCCCTCAAGTTTATCATGAGATGATTTTTCGTGTGTGTGATATCCGGTCATCCCTGTATCCGGTTTCACAAGGATACTAGGTGATGATATTGACCAAAGAAACACGAAAAATTTTCCAATATCCTGAGAGTTTCAGAGTAACGATTTGATTGCCATTTGGTTGATTGTAATTCGTTTTCTTTTTACTGATTAACAATTAACAATTGATTTTCTTTTCCCTTTCTTTTAATCAGACGGATGTTTCCAACAGTTCGAGTCTCTTTTACTGGAATCGATGTGAATGTTAAATATTTGGTTCTAATGGACATCGTTCCCGTGGACAATAAACGTTACCGTTATGCTTATCACCGGTCATCTTGGCTTGTAGCGGGCAAGGCTGACCCTCCCTCACCCGCTCGACTTTACCTTCACCCAGATGCACCCTATTCAGCTGACCAGTTGAGGAAACAAGTGATTACCTTTGAGAAAGTTAAACTGACCAACAACGAGATGGACAGATCTGGACATGTAAGTTATTCAAATATTGATCAAGTAAAGTTTCAACTTTTTCTTTTAACAGGAAAACTTATCTTTCAACAATCAAAATTGTCAACAGCTTAATTGTTACTAATCAACGAGTGAGAAAAGAATCAGTTAATTGTCCAAATAATGTCAATTGCTAATGTTAATTGTTACCTTGATAAATGGATGAATATTTAATTTGTTCACTTCAATTTTTTTACTCCTCGTTTCCAGTAGTTTAACAATTTAACTGAAATTAATGGAAATCTCATCAGAGATTAACAATTAAGAGAAAGAGAAATCAGTTAA
This sequence comes from Panonychus citri, assembly GCF_014898815.1. Classification (NCBI taxonomy): domain Eukaryota; kingdom Metazoa; phylum Arthropoda; class Arachnida; order Trombidiformes; family Tetranychidae; genus Panonychus; species Panonychus citri. The sequence continues at coordinate 728,864 of NW_026515543.1, read as the reverse complement.
TTATCATAATCATATGTAAGTTGTTGTTGTTGTTTAATTACAATTAGTAATCATGATAAGTTGTAATGATGATGTTTCCATTTTTAATTGTAATTAAAATTTCATCTCACGTTTTCAATTTGTATATTTGCAAATGATGATAATCAAATCCATTTAATATATACACACACCCAGAGTAAATTGTTATTACAATCAGTTAATTAGTATCATCAATGGTTTTACAACAACAACAATTTACACACATAAGCTCAGAGGGAACATCAGTAATCATGTTAAATTGTAATCAGTTAATGAAAAACAATTAAGTTGTATGTTGAGATAAAATGTAAAGTCTAATATTAATCCAGTTAATTTGGTTGGTTTGTTTTTCGCAATTTTAATTTAGTTAAATCTTAGAGGTGGATAATCAAGATTAGAGGTGTTGGAGAAATTAGTTAATTAAATTTCAAGGTGAAAAATAAAGTATTAATAGTATAAAAGTTAATTGTTTTTGTCCACTTTTCTTAAATCATTCGCAAATACAATTGATCAAATAGGTTAGTTAATTGTCAAGTTGGTTAAGAGAAATGATTAACCTGTGATTTGTTAATTGTTACTCTCTGTGTATATTTGCCTACCTGAGATTTTGTTTGTTACCTGAATTTTTAGCTACCTGGATACGGATGAACGGGATGAAATATTATTTAATATCACGCTATTTAAATTATCATCATCATCAGAGGGACAAGATGATAATATAACAATAATGAGGCCTTGGGGGTGGACATTTTTTAGGAGGTGGTGTTGGTCAAGCTTCATTCATGGGAATTGAGATTTCCTTTTCTTTTGAGTTATCATTTTTTTTACTTGCTGTCACCTCACTGACACTTTGGGGAGGGAGACTCAAGGTGACCAGAGATAATGATGATGATGATGATCACAGCATGTCAGCATTAGATATCATCTTTTATTTAGCTATTATTTAATTGGGGTGGAAGCTTAGAGCTAATAGAACTGACCAGTTGCCAGGTTAATGGTTTGTCTTATATTAGATTGACCTTTTTGTTTTCAATTAAATTTTCTCTTGTTTAAGGTCAAGGTTTATCTATTTTCAATTGTCCATCTTCATCATACTCTTCTTGACCATCTCTGTCTGATGGACATGACGATTTTGCCTCTCTTTCTTTTTCTCTTTTTCTTTCTTAAATTTTGAAAATCAAGTGACCATTGAAAAATTCATTCTCAATTCGTATTGAGTGGAATTGAGTGTTTGAAGAATTTAAATTGAAAAAGTTTTCTTTTCTCTTTCCTTTCTGGACCTATGCTGGATCTATATGATTTCTTCCTGAAAGTGATGATAATAATGATGATATTAAAGAACTTTTCTTTTTTCGAAAATTTTCATTTTCTCTTTTTTTCCAAAGTTCTAATGATAATAAGTTACAATTCTGTAGGTGAACAACTAACAGTAGTCTAACATAATTATCATCATATAACATTCACTTTGTGGATAATTAGTTAATTTGATTGTTTTTTTCATATTCTTTTTAAATTTCTTACCGAACAAATAATTCTGAATCTTGGAAATTCTGTCTGTTGATTGTTTCATCATCTAATTTAATTGTTTCATCTCTTTCTCTCCATTAACAGATAGTATTAAATTCAATGCACAAATATCAACCTCGAATTCATCTCATCATCTATCGTGAAGGAATTACTTTCAATTCGACCTTCATTGACATGGAATCAGAACGTTTTCGAACCTTCGTCTTTCCGGAAACAGTTTTCACAGCCGTAACTGCCTATCAGAACCAATTGGTAAGATTATCTCTTATTTTTATCTATTCTAAACTTGAAAAGAACGAGAGAAAAAATCAAAATACTCGCAGCATCGTTTCCGCTTCCGGCTAATTGGAATCTACTTTTTTTCTTTAAAAATTCCACTACTTTTGACAACCTTCAAGTGTAAACAATTACAAGTTTTATCTTTAATTGTCACTGTGATTAATATTTGAATGAACATAAACAATTAACCTGATTAGAGTAACAAGATTAATTAAGAAAACATATTAAGTTAATCACCTTGAACACTTAAAAGTGTTTAAGTTACAAGTTGATTTATTTGATTGTGAATGTTGGTTAATCTTAATTGTTTGATTAAACAGCTGAGACCAGAAAATGTTACAACAACAATCAAGATAATCACTGTAAGTGGTTAACTGATTAACTTAAATTAATGACTATTAAACAGCAGCAACAATTAACTGTGAGAGTAACAAAAAGTATATTTAATTTTGTTCAACAGCAAACATTTAACAATTAGTTGATTGTTGAAGAGAGTCAATAGATAGACATAGTTTCCAGTTTAAATTGTTGATATATATTTTTTTTTGTTTCACAATTAACCCTAAATTGTTAAGTAGTGAAACAATTAGTTATTTTCATGTGAACAATTTATTGTTACAATTTAATTTACTCTCATCAGAATCAAATTAAAGTGTTAAATCCGTTAACATTCAACAAGAGATGAGTTGATTAACTTGATTTTTTTAGATGGTTAAAGTTAACAATCAGTTGATAACTTTGTAACAATTTACGAGATGTTGATTTGTTGATTGTTAATTAACTGTTATTGTTTTTTTCTTTGGTCAGAGAGAGAGAGAGAGAGAGAGAGAGAGAGAGAGAGAGAGAGACAATCATTAAGACAAGTTCTTAGGTGGATAACTTATTGTTTCCGGTTTTGACACCTCAGGTAACATCTACTTCCGTTATTAGTACATTGGCACTTTAGTGGTGAAAGAAAAGTTTGTAAAGTAAAAAAAATTGTTACTCTGAGAAAAATTGAACAAATCAACAAATCAATTGATTGATTGTTTCCTCCTTTATCATGATTGTCAACATAATCATCATCACCATGATGAATAAGATGTAAACAGGTTTCAGAAACAATGATTAACTTTGACAATTAATTTTCATCTCATCATCATTCAGATGATGATAACGTGCTAATATTAAATCATCACCTTGAGCAACAACATCGTCATCACAATCAACATAACCACCATCACCACCGTCATCAATACATATTAAACCCTTTGATGTCTTGATTGAAGGTGTTGGTGGTGGTGATTATGAATGAGAGAGAGGATTGGCAAGATTAAGATGATTATAATGAACACATGGAAAGATTAATCGTAATCATGGTGATTATCATTCAGACTTTTCGGATAATGACTCCTACAAAGAGGTGGGAGTGGGTGGTGGGAATTGAATGAAAGTTATGGTGTAGAAACTAAATTCCCACTGGGTATGAGTATGATGACCAATTATCATGATAATATATTTGAATATATCTGAGAGAGATAATCAGAGTTAGTTTAATGAGATTTATATTTGTTGATGATTCCCTTGATGATGATGAGGAGGAGGAGAGGAGAGGTTGATGATGATAATAATAATGTGATTAAAGCGGAAAAACTTTTGAATTTAAATGTTGAAGCAAAAACAAAATCAACAACAGCAATTTGAAAAAAAAGGTTGATATTAATTCAATGACAAGAAAAAAAAATTCACCCCCAGGGTATTTTCACTAAATTACCATGATGATTATTAGCTTGAGCTTTTAAATGTTAATCACTGTTGTTGTTGCCTTTTTGTCAGTTTGTAACTACTATTAGTTAAACTTAATCATTACAATTTATTAACTACTACTATTAACTAACTAACTACTACAACTACTGATGGTGGGCATGGTGTAGCCTCTCCCACGCTTGGTTGGTGTGTGTGTGTGTGTGTGTGATTATGTTGATTGTTAGGGTGTTACTTTTGGCAGATTTTGGTTACATTGAGAGAGAGAGAGAGAGAAAGTTATTATCATCACAGAGGATGATGATAGGGGAGGTGACATGAAAATCTTACCATGTATTTGAATTATATGTTACCTTGATTAACATATGAATGTTTGTTTGCTTGTTGTTAATACTCATTAAGAGTAAGATTTTGGGGGTGGAAGATAATTTTATGAATGAGAAACACAAAGAAAGAGAAGGAGAGAGAGAGATAAAGTGTCACTGAGAATGATTAACCTTCCACCACCCCCAACACTCCCTCATCTAGTTCACCTTCGGGGATTATAAGGTTACCTCTGTAATAGTATTTTGATGGTAATCAATGGGAAGGAAAATTAAGAAGGAGTGGTTAGGATGAAATAGAATAGAATATTTATATTTGGAATATCTTCTTCTGAATATTCTCTTCCCCTATTATCATCATCATCATCATCTCTCTCTCTCTCTATTTCTTATTTTATCACATGATTATCATCAATCTCTTTCCTCCTCAATCCCAACATCTTATCTGTGATGTTACATGTCAACCCAAGTGTAACTCTCTCTCTCTCTCTCCAACCTCCCCTGTCACTTTCTCAATGTTATTACATCTATAGGGTGTCCTGTTTGAAGATGATAATGAAGATGATGATACCTTGTAACTTTTGTCATCTCTCTCTCTCTCTCTGTTTCTCTTTCATTATCATCATCATCTTGTCTTGTGAGATTTGTTCAATTTTTTTCCTCTTCTCTTTCTTCATCTTTTCCTTATAATAAACTTTGATAACTTGATAAGATAATGAGGATAAAGATGACAATTGATATTACCATCATCATCTTCATCATGATAATATCATTTTCCAATCAACATACAATTCAATCAATCAGAATCAATTCAATCAAATCAACATGTTCACGTTACAAGATGAAAATTGTGATAAACTTTACCAGTTACAATCAAACTAATTGTTTATCTAAATTACATATTAACAAGAAACAAATAATCAATCGCAATCAATTTTTATTTCACTAAATTAAAGTATCAATGTTTATGATTGTTGATTGTTAATTCCTATTATAAGTAACAATTTAAATTGATTCAATTGTTACTTCAATCATATATATATTTACCATTAGTCTGATTGAGAAGATTAACTTTTTTTTTATGATTACTGAATTACTTTTGTAACAATTTAATACATAACAATTGACATTCCGATTGTTATTAGAATCATAATTTTATCAACAATTAACATAAATTGTATTGTATAATCAGAAACAATTTAAATTGTTTAGTTAGCCTTTTAAATTTTACAATAACAATCAGTTAATCAGATTAACATTCTTGATACTTGTAAATACATTTACAATTTAATGGATTCACTGTTTACCTGTGGTAATCAGTTTGATTGTAATTGTAATGATTAAATCAATGTAACAATATATCAAAACTCAGGGAGGTCTTAATTGTAATTAACTAACTATCAGTTTAAGAATTGTAGAGAAAAAAAAAATTAAAAGGTAATTTGATCAACAACAATTAACCATCAAACAGACAATCACAATGTTTCATGTTAATTGTTTTGTTAACTTTTAAATTGTTAATCATGATCATTTGATTACGATTAGATTTGATTGTTTCTTTATGGTTAATCAAATAAAATGATTAACCAACCAGCACCATTGCCAATCAATCAATCAAAGTTTTAATTTAATTGTTCAATTGATTAGCTTATATCCGATTTTTTTTATTATACAAGAAATTAGCTAATTGTTTGATATTATTGTTAATTGTTTAATTGTAAATTTGGTAAAGAAAACCATAACAATCAGTTGATTGTTTTTGTTGATCGCTGACAATTTGACAATTTAATTTTCAAGGTGATTCTATGTTATTAGCTAACTAAATCACTTTTGATTTACTGGTGACAAGGAATTAAATTAAAGACTAAATCAACTCAATCAGAATAATTGTAATCATAACAATTGGGAAAAAAAAATTTTCTTCCTTCACAATTAATTCATTGAACTTTGAATTTAAATCTCGTTGACAAGTTTGAATGACAACCAACGAAATTGGTTAATCAAATTGTTAGAATTAAATTGTGATACTTTAATTCTTTAATCTTGATGATTAATTAAATTGTTTCTCTTTTTACAATTAACAGATTACCAAGTTAAAAATTGATTCTAATCCATTTGCCAAAGGATTTAGAGACTCATCAAGACTCAGTGACATCGAAAGGTAAGAAAAACTTGACGAAAAAAAAAACTTTTCGAACTTGAACTTTTCTTCTTCTCATGAGAATACATATAGTTTCAATTTTCTTTCATCTTCTCTTATCATCCTGGTCTTTTTCTCATCAATTTCAGCATTTTTCTCATCTTCATCTTCATCTTTTCTCCTCTGTAATATTTATTTTTACCTCTATTCACTTTCCATGTTAATCCCAATTGAAAACACACTCGTTCAAAGTTATTTTTGAATAATGATGATTCCTAGCAAAATCCATCTTCTCATCTTCATCTTCATCCCTAATCTTAATCTTAATCTTCATCCTTGTTTTCATCATCATCCTCTTGTCATATCATCTTATCCTCTTATACACTTTGTTGACCTTTAACTTTGAGACTTCTCTCTCTCTCTCTCGCTCTCTCATTCAATGCTAGTAGTTTTTTACAGTTACATTAATGATGAATATTGTGATAGTTGGGACAGAAAACACTGGATGATAATGATGATGATGAGAGAAAGAAGATGAGATTTGTAAAGAATATTTTGAAAAGATACTTCTATTTGTTCAATTGTTGATTAGCCTTCTCCATCTTCATCATTTGGAGGTTTAGAATTTTTTTTTCTCCTTCTCCAGCTCTTGTTAAACTCTCACTCTCTTTGTCATTGATAAACGAAGGTCAAAAAAAGGACAATCGATTGAGGAAATAGTGAGTTCGATAGATCATTCTGTATTTTAGATCCTCCTCTTACATCCCTAAGTGGGTGGTGATGAGGAGTGAGATGAGGTAGTGTCCAAATCATTGTTGACAATATTTTATGATGATACATTGAAATTCAATTCAATTCAACTCAACTCACATCAATTCCATTTCAAAGTTTTATCCTTTTTCTTGACAATATAACTTATCTCTATCATAAGTATTATGACTTGTTCGTATTGATATTGATACTTTCTGGTTTTGTTGACTTACATTCATTCACAATCACCACCGAAATAAACAAATATTATTATCGACTGACCAACACACTAACAATGACCTTCTTCTTCTTATACTAATAATAATAATAATAATCATCTGCTCACTTAAAAGTGTATCAATATAAGAGAAACAACAAGAAAAACAACTACTTGAGTTTAACAATGAAAACTTGTGATGAATGAACAATAATAATGTCCTGAGGTGATTAACAATAAGTCTTTATAAAGATTAGTATTTTTCAATGGACAAAATAAAAGGTAAAGTTAATAAACGGATTGTTACTTTTTATTCATTGGATGGACTTTGCAATTGAATAGGAATCAGATTATATCACATTGTCACCCTCCCAGGGTTCCAAGTCCATTGGCTCCTTTTGACTCCATAAAAATATACATACAAAGAGCGAGAAAGAGAGAAGGAGAGAGAGGGAGAGAAAAGTTAACAAGGTAAGAAAAGAAAGTAACAAAGTGAGAATAAAACAACAACATTGACCAACGAACATTAAAAAAAGAAAGAAAAAAAAAGAAACATAGACAGAGTCAGAGACAGAGACAGAAAAAGACGAAGGACGAAAAAAGAGAAGGTGGAAAATGAATCAGCACGAAGCAATTTATTGTTCTTTTTTCTTCTTCTTTCTTCATCTACCACCACCCACTCTCTCTCTCTCTCTCTCTCTCTCTCTCTCTCTCTCTCTCTCTCTCTCTCTCTCTCTCTCTCTCTACTCACACTCTCTGTCTTCGTCTATCCTTTCCTCCTCTCTCCTCCCTCAGGATCTTTTCCTCTCATCTCTCCTACCTCATCACTCGCACCATCTGAAATATCTTTCGTCTACTATTCTGCTCATTGTCAATTAAAAAGTTCCTGAGCTGTTCGAGGTTCTGAACATCAAGTTGAGTAAATTAAACGAAAATCAAACCCCAGAATCAACAATAAGATTAATAGAAAAATATTTGAAACAAAATAATTTTCTTATTATTACATTAATACATTTACCACCCATTGATGGTAAAGATCATTTTCCATCATCATAATTATCATCAATTTTACCGCAAAAACTTCCCTCTCTCTCTCATCCGTTTCTCCATCCACCCACTTCTCTCTCTCTCTCTCTCTCTCTCTCTCTCTCTCTCTCTCCTTAAATGATGATGATGAAGATCTACTGTCAAAATGTTTCCATCCTTCGTCAATAAACAGACAAATAAGAGTCAGTCCGTTACAGAAAAACACTCACTTCTTTTCATTTATCATATTCTCTCAAAATCATCATCATCTCCATCCTCATCCTCATCCTCACATCTTTACATCTTTCTCCTTCATCTTTACCACCCCCTAGTCACGTGACCTATTGTCATGTGATCCTTTTGGGGTTTCCGTTTCTCTTTTCATTCCTCTTCCTCTGTCTCAACCTCTTGTATAACTAATAACTTAATATGTTAATTCAAAAGTTTCGACCTCACAGAGACTTGATTATAAACTGAATGTATTATTAACTGTAACAGTTAATGTACAATTTATCACGCCTTGCAATGTATTTTACGCTGATGATCATCATCCTCATCATTGATGATGAGGATGAAAGATGATGATGAGAAGGAGGAAGAATCAACCAATTAACGTAACAGTTTATTCAAGTTGTTGTCTCAATTGTTATTCATAACTTTCTCTCTCTCTCTCTCACACATCTCATTCTTGTATATATCATGAACCCTATTGAGTCAATTTAATGCAACAATCAAGTTAATCATTTCATTCAAGTACAAATTAGTAATCATATACAATTCAATTCTTACCTTTAAAAATTAGTTCTAATGATTATAAATATTAAACAAGAAAACATTGTTCAACATTCAGATTGATTAGATTCAGATAATTTGCAATTTAATACAATTTACCGATAATTTAATTTATATTAGAAAAACCAATTCTAATTCAATTGTGTAAAATGCAAATCTAAATTGTTAACTTTTTGCAATTAGTTAAATCATGTCAAAATACAATTTGCAAATTGCAACAACAAATTATTACCTTTAATATATTGTATTGGTTGTCTACCTGTTGGAAAGGTAAATATTTGAATGTAAATGAATAGTAACTTGTTAAATATCATTAATAGATGAAGATGAAAAGATGAGAGAGAGAGAAGAGAGAGACTTGTGGGGGTGAGTTGAAAGATGAGGATGATAAAAGGTGAGGAAGAAGATGAAAAAGGAAATAATTTTCTTTCTTTATTTTCATCCTATTCAATTGAATGTCTTTTTTACCTGTTTGGTTTTTTTTCTTGTGATTTGATTGATTTGATAATTTAGTTTGTGTGAAAACATTGGTTACTATTTAATATTGAATTGGGTTGTTAAAAAGGGAGGAAACAGGTAACTTGCCAAAAGGTTCAAGGTAATTTGTTTGCAATTACAGGTAAGTTGCTTCAGGCTATAGTCATGGGCGATGGTCGTGGTGGTGGTGGTGGTTAAGATGAAGGGAAAATATATTAGTTAAGATGAAGATTAGACAAAAATATACAAGGATCAGATAAAGATGAGGACAGAAAATAAGTTGAAAAAATGAGGAAAAAAAGCTAAAAGATGATAAGAGATGATGAGGATGAATAGAAAGAAAAGAAAAGTGGAGAGAGAGAGAGAGAGAAAGATGATGAAGTTTTCAGTGTTAAGGGAGAGAAGGAAGAAGAGGAAATGTTTGTAATGATTATTAGGGATGAAGAAGATGATGATAAGTGAGAAATTGTGAGAACAGAGAAGTTTCAATGATGAATAAATTACTTTGTTTATCATGGAAGAGAGAGAGAACAAATCGTATCGCTCCCACCCCACTCTACGAATACTTATCCACTCTCTGGACATTACATGGACTCTGAAATGAGAGACAAATAGAAACCAAGAAGAATATTAAGAAAAATGGAGAAAGAAAGAAAAATATGTCATCTATTCAATGGAAAAGAATGAGATGTGATGATGAGGATGAGAATGAGGATGAAGCTCACTCACTTAGCTTAAGGGGCTTCTGTGTTCATCTTACCTCAGCTACATAATTAAGGAAACACTCTGTGTGTAGACCACACATTGAGAGAGAGAGAGAGAGAGAGAGAGAGAGAGAGAGAGAGAGAGAGAGAGAGAGAGAGAGAGAGAGAGCTTCTGTCTTCTTTGGCTCCTCGTAGCTGAAGATGAGGAAGATTTTCCTTCACCATCATCATCTTTTCCCCTGCGTCCACACCTTTTACTCCGATGAGTTTGCAAGAAGATGATAGTCTTTGAAAAGGTATTCATCTTAACATCATCATCAGAATATTTTGCTTATTGTTTTCCTAATATGTTCCATCTTATTTTAATTAGAAGCTTTTCTTTGACAAATTTTCCGCTGTCAAAAGCCTCACCCCACAATCTGATTCAATTGGTGTATTATTATGTGACCTCTCTCACTCTAACCTCTAGTAACTGTTTTTAATTTCACCATTAAATGATATACAATATAATTTGCATCTTTTATAATCAATGGTTTCAGTTAAATCGTTGATTAGCTTTGCTACTTTCTACCCCACCTTTGTAATACCTTTCGTCTCTCTCTCTATGATGGTCAGTTTACCCCTCAGTGGGTTGCATTTTCTTCCCTTTGAATGACCTCTCTGTCCAGTGGAAAACATATCAATCACCAGTAGTAAACCTTTGTAATCAAAATTTCACACACATCATGTCAATCTAATCATCTTATCATCATTATCATCATTTCCTTTTCCTGTCTAGTCAAAGTAATACAAGAAAAAAAAATCTTACCAGCTGATTGTTGTTGTTGTTTTATTTTAATTATCTCACAATCACTGAAAAGCAATTAACTTTTTTTTATCATCTCTTTTTTAATTGATTTTTCTGGTTTGTTTAACACTCTAATCAATTGCCAATTCAACCTGCACACAAAAAATGTTTAACTGTTTAACTAATTAACTTAATCAAAACAACATCAAAGTAAAAAAAAGCAACGGCTTTATAATTACATTGTCTAAGTGTTCAGTTTGATTGATTTGATTGTTACCTGACTAAGTTAATTAACAGGGTAATTAGTTAAAGAAGATTGAAAATCTAAACTTTTGTATTCTTTTGCTTGTTTGATTAAATAGTTTCATGTTATTGATTTCGATTTGATTATTGATTGACCTTTTTTTGTTTTGTTTTAGGGAAACTATGGACTCGCTAATTGACCCTTGTTATGGACGAAATCCAATGATATCGCCTTTCCTGGTGGAAGATACAGCGAACATGTTGCTGAGAGAAAGAGCAATTCTTATGGGTCATCCTCCACCTCATCATATTCACCATCATTCAGGTGGTTCACCTAATCCACATCATCATCCCTCTGGTTTGCCACCGCCGAATTCATCACCTTCATCTCATCCTTTCTCACCCACTGGCTTACCGCCAGGACTTTCACCTAATGGTGTAAGAGGTGGTCCAGTTATGTGGAGACCTCATCCCGCCTTTCCACCGATCAATCCAACAGACTTTTATAATCTATTCACCTCTTGTCCACCCTGGTATTCAGCTGCAGCTTTTGGTGCTCACCTACGATCTCCTAACCCCAATTCAGGTAATCATCAAATCCTAAGCTCATTCAATCTTGTTGATTGATTTTAATGAATTAATTATCATTAAATTTTTTCTTTCTCTCTCTCTCCGTCAGGATCTTTGCCTGGTTCTCAATCAATGTCTCCAACATCGGCTGCCGCCGCTGCTGCTCTTGCCTTTTCAACTCCCCCTCATTTCTGGGCAGCCAATGCAAATAATCAAATATCAGCTGAAATTGCAAAACAATCGTTAATCAATGCAACCAATTTAGCCAATGCTTGTAATCCTCCTTCATCATCAACACCACCCTCTGGATCCCTCACCACCACCACCAACAACAACAACCACAACAGTAATAACAGTAAAGGAAACACTTCCACCACCCACAATAACAAAGAGAGTACTAGTAACGGTATTGGTCCAACTCGTCCTAATCATCCTCACGACCAATCAACACACCGATATACACCTTATCCTTTATTTTCCCCTTCAAAGAAAGACAATCATTCAAGTCATCATTTATCATCTTCCTCCTCCTCATCATCATCACTGCCAATATCATCTCTATCCACACCACAACAACCCCAATCACAACACCAACAATCACCCACATCACTTGCACCTCATTCAACCTCTTCTCCATCTCCATCACCAACATCAAACGTTTCCTTACTTTCCTCATCTTCATCTTCATCTTCATCCTCTTCTCCTCATCCTCATCTTCCTTTAAACCTTCTCAATGGTCCGACCAACGGATTAAACTTATCATCCAATCATCATCATCTCAACCCAAACCACAACTCCAATAACAACAACAACAACAACACAAGCAAACGATCAACAATCAACTCCAATTCCAAGCATAAAAACCTCAATCCAAATGTAAACTCTGAAAACAATAACGATGAAGACGATGATATAAACATTGAAAGATCAACTCCAAGTCCATCAAATTTAACGACAATTAAAAACTGTATTAACAACAATTTAGAAAACAATAAGAGACCAATTGATTGTACAGATAAATCTGATTCCTTTGTACCAACAATTAGATGAAAAACAATCTTAGACAATCTAGAGATGCAATTTAATTAATTAATTTACCTAAGAAATTGTAACTAATCAATAAATTAACTATTCCATTGTTGTAAATTGTTCACCAATTAAATACTAAACAATCAATCAACTAATTTACTTTCATCAATCTGTAAGGGATCTACATTAGATTATACTAGCTCCCCCTTTTGTCAATCTATCATTGGCTATTTGACACATCTAGATGAGTATTTAAGACTACATCTTAAATACAATCAACACACTTAATTACTAACCAGTGTCCTCTTTAAGTCACAATATATTTTTAATTGTTACTCATCAACACTTTCCGTTTCCTTTAGTGAACTTCACTCAGTATCTAATTAATCAATTACTAATCTTTAATATTCAAATAAACATCATCTTAATCGTAATCACTTAATTCAGTTTGTTCAGTTGTAACGGTCCCTGGTCCTCATTTATTTTTATTTATTGCTAATCGGTTTAATTATGTCCGTCCCTCACATAATTTGGTGGAGATTACCGACTGTTTCTGAATTGTTAAGCTCTCATTAACCTTAACGTAGTGATTTAAGTGCGTGTTTATTTAATTTAGTCTGATCACCTAAATTTTGGCTTTTTTTTCTCTAATTTCAAAGCATCTTGAAATTAAATAAGAAGATTTTCTTCTGAAGGGAAAACAATTGTGTCTTCTTAGAATAAGCCTGAATACAAGATTATTTGGTCGAAGATTTTCTTCAACCTTGATTACAAAGTGAACAGTGAATGCAACTATAAGCTACGGTGTGTTGAGTGAATAACCTTCAAAATTATAACTTCAAAAATCTCATCAAAAGACTTAAAAAGTGTTTACGTGAAACAAGAAACTATCATTGAAACACCATCATCAATTTCTTATACACTCATCATGACGCTTTATAAAACTATTCAACGCAAACAATTAATCGATATGGCAAAAGAAAGTGGAATTAGAAATGCAGATACATTACCACATGAGAGACTTCTCTCAGCGGTAATTTCATCACATAATGTTCAAAACCTATGGGAAGGTAAAACAACCAATCTCAAAGAAGATTCTCCTGTTTTAGAATACACTTCACTATGGCCTGAAGCAGTAGCTTTAAGAAGCATAGGAGTAAGTGACGAAACCATAAAAGCTTTAATGAACGCAGGAATGACATGTACAGAAGATTTAAAAGTACAGTCAGAAGAAGCGCTTAAAAGCATTGGTATAAACAGTTTTCAAGCTGCACTAATAGCTGGTGAATACTTCGTAAAAGGTGAAACATTGAGTGATTTTAATCAAAGTATCAGAAGCAACACTAATTATCCACCAAGGGCACCTTACCTAACACCAATTCAAAGAGAGGTTATCCGAAGAATATCTTCGAGATATTGGCCCGATAATAATCAAACCTTTGCTTCCTTTATCGAAACACTCGAATACGATTTAAGAATTATCGATGAATCAAAGAAAGAGTGGGTTGGATATATGAGAGGGTCACTTCAAGGTGAAGCACGTAAAAAGTGCGAAGACATCATAAGTCAAAACCAATTTATTGACTATGATGATCTAAAAGAAATGATGATAAGGTCAACTATAACAGCAACAGAAATTGCTGACGCATTTTATACTCTCGAGAATACAAAGTTAATCTCTGGAGAGGACCCAATTACACATCTCAAGAAGATTAAGAAAGCTGCTAAAGTAATTTGTCCCGATATCGCTGATGTCCCTATGATAATGATAATTCTAATGTCTCTTCCCAATACAATTGCTGCCGAAGTGAGAAGTGGAACTGATTTGACTGATTTAATGAACATCGAAAGAAAAATTGTTGAAACCCACCAGCTAATGGTTTCAAAGCGAAATGCTTATAAAAATCGCCAAGGTGATAGAGAAAACACTAAAGAAGGTATAAAATCTAGCAAAGGTGAAAACAAAGGTTATCAACAAGGTGAAATGAAAAAGAAATGGTGTTCAAGGTGTAAGAAAAATACACACAATACAGTTGACTGCAGATATCTTAAAGCAGAAAAAGCAACTTCATCAGATCAACAAACAGATTCTAAACCAATCGCAAGAGCAAGTGATGACCAGCAATCAACGAATCAAGTTGATAAGAGACTCAACCATATCAGATTGTCAATCAATCATAATGATATAAATAGTGCTGATGACCAAAGATATCCAGTAACTAATATCAACATCATTGGAGCGAATCAAACAATAAAAGGTCTTCTTGATACAGGTGCATGTACTACCCTAATAAAGGAAGAAGTGGTAATCAAATTAGGATTAACCGATGTCAAATTTCTGGCAATCGATGCTAACCAAGTTAAGTGTCAATTTACTGTTCCATTGAAAATCACTCATGGCCGGACGGTGAGAATCATCGCCGCCTATGTGATAAAGGAGCTATCAAATGACATTATCTTAGGTGAAAATGTGTTAAAATTTACTCAATGCATAATAATTGCTAAAGGCCCAGATCAACCGTATGAACTAAAACAAGTGACAGTTGACAGACCATATAAAATCTCAATGGAACTACCAAATCAAAGTGACATTGAAAGACTACTAATATCGTGGTATGGGGACGAATTCGATCCTTCAAAATTAACAAAACTTGCAGAAATTGACAGTCTCAACAAACACAAAATCAACTTCATCCAAAGAATAAAAGAATATTATCCAGAACCTGAAGAATCAAAATTAATCATCAACACAGTGGAAGAATTTTCGGTGAAAAACGAAGACTTTCCAGCAAAGGTTGACAGCGTCGAAGATATTCTTCGCGCGTCAATCAATCCATCACTAGATGATGATGATAAAAGGACACTCTATGAAACCTTGATACGAAATAAGGACTCATTCTCGAAATCATCTTACGATCTTGGATGTGTACCAGCATCAGTTTGCAACATAAAAATCGATCTTGGAGATAGAACAGTGCCTAAACTAAAACCTTTCCGAATGAGTGATAAAATGAAACACGAAATCAGAAAGATAATTGATGAATTAATAGAAAACGGGATAGTGGAAAAATCTAAGATCGGAGGAGGAGCACCAGCCTTTATCGTACCAAAACCAAATGGTCAATGGCGAATGGTTATAAGTTATGTCGAGTTAAATAAACTGATCAATAAAAGAGTTTATCCGATGCCAAACATCGATGATGCTATCAATAAACTGAAAGGAAATAAATATTTTACAACTTTGGATTTAGCTCAAGGCTATTACCAAATAGAATTACCTTTGGAAGAACGAGATAAAACTTCATTCGTCACCGAAGATGGTTGCTACAGATTCAAACGATTACCGATGGGATTAGCTGATTCTCCAGCTTATTTTCAAGAATGTATAAATGCTGTACTTGGAGACTTAAGATACACAACATGCCTGGGGTACTTCGATGATATCCCTATCTACGCGAAGACAATCTTCGAGCTTTGCGAAAGGATGGAAAAAGTGTTCAAAGCTCTGGCAGTTTATGGGTTCAAAAGCAGAATAACTAAATTAAAAACTGGTGTCACCGAATTCGTTTGTTTGGGTCATTTAGTATCAGGAAAATCTGTGAAACCCGACCCCAAGAAAATAGAAAGAATCAAAAATCTAAACCCACCAACATCATTGCAACAATTAAGATCTCATTTGGGACTCTTCAACTACTTCAGTAGATTCATCAAAGACTATGCTCTAACTTCATCACCTTTAAGTGAAATGTGTAAAGGAAAATATAAAGGAATCACCTTTGCATTAAATAAGTATCAAATCGAAGCTTGGGAAAAACTAAAGAAATCACTTATTGAAGAGTGTATGTTAACTCACTTTGATCCTGAAAAACCTATCAAAATTATGGTAGATGCTTCAGCCGTTGCTATCGGAGGAGTAATAATTCAAAAAGAAGATGAAGATTGGAAGCCCGTTTATTTCTTTGGCTGTAAATTACAGAAACATCAAAGAAATTATTCAGTCACAGAAAAAGAGTGTCTAGCGATTGTTTATGCCTGTAACAAATTTCAGAGCTACTTAAGACACATAACATTTACCATAGTGACAGATCATCATGCACTATGTGTATTCAAAAAGAAAACTTTTAAAGTTCCGAGATTAATCAGATGGCAAGCAGAACTTGGCGATTTCAACTTCGAGGTTGAATACATCAAAGGAGACAAACATCCAGCCGATTGTATATCAAGATCTAACGAGTGGAATCACAGAGCTCAAGGAGAAATTGAGGACAATCATTATGATAAGTACCTTAATCTATTGAAATCTGAAAAAGTTACCCACAATAACAAAGATGATTTAGCTTGGTATGACTTCGGCCTCAAGCAACAAGAAGAGTCGATCGAAGAAGCAACCAAAGACTATTTCATCAGTCTGATCCAAGATCAATTCGATATTTATGATAAAGCATCGAAGGAAAATTTTACCTTCAATGTAAAATTGAATAAGGTAAATGAAGCTGATAACATTAAAAATCACCAACAGAAAGATTCAAGGTGTGAGTTTATAAAGGAAGAGCTCAGAGCTGGCAGAGGTACAAAGAAATACACTGTCAAGGATGGAATTTTACTCCGATTAAATAAGGACAAACCACCAAAATTTGTTCTACCTGATAACCTGGTTGACCGAATTTGGAACGAGTATCATGACTCAGTAAATGGAGGTCATTTTGGTCCTAAACCAACAATTAACAAGATAAAAATGGATTATTGGTTTCCTAGAATGGATGAGATAATTCAAGCGAAATGTTCAGCATGTAAATTATGTCAAGAGTATAAAACTAAAACAACTAATGAAGGAAAGGCCAAATCAATGCCTATCCCTGCTCAACCCATGGAAAGAATTCAAATAGATATGGTTGGTCCATTTCCGATTTCAAATCGAGGAAATAAAAACGTTTTAGTAGCGGTAGATGTTCTAACGAGATATGCCTTCGTCAAAGCCTCGAAAGAAGGTAAAAGCAAAGATGTAATATCGATGTTAAACCAAATCATCTATACCGTTGGAGTACCAAAAGTAATTCAATCCGATAACGGAAGAAATTTTGTCTCAAAAGATGTCAAAAGATTTGCCAAAGAAAAAGCAATTAAACTCATTAACTCAACACCTTATCGTCCACAAACAAATGGCCTTGTTGAGAGAGTTAATAAAATAATTGGAGATAGAATCGCAATTTTCTCAACTCAAGACGTGAAAGATTGGGATAAGTACTTGCAGGAGATTATCTTCTCGTACAACACGGCGATAAAGTCTGAACTAAACAAATCTCCGTTTCAACTCTTGTTCAATTTTGAACCAAGAAAAACAACTCATAATGAATTAGGAGTTGACCCTCAATATAAAGAGGAAGATCCAGTTAAAATAAGAGACGAAACAAGAAGTAAAATGGAACAAATTTCAATTAAATCTGCAAACAAAAGAAATGAAAAACTCAAAGAACCAACTCTTAAAAGAGGAGATTTGGTGACAATTAAACATGTTTCGAAGGGATGTAAAAAGACAACACCAAAATTCAAAGGTGAATACATTGTCTTACAAGTTTACGATTCGGCTGCTAAACTAATCAACGTGATAAGTGAAAAAGTGACGAGTCAAAACTATCAAAGAATAAAACAAATCGATATTCCTAAACCAATAAACTATGATATCTTACTCAAGAAACATCCTGAAAATACAATCAGCACATCAACCGAGTTATCTGTTCAACAAGACCAGAAAACACCTGAAGAAGCAGATCAAGATGATCGCTCTTCGAGTGATGATGAAGACAAAAATTCACATAAAGAAGAAAAAGTGATAGATTATCATGAAGAATCAACAACAGAAAACGAATCATCAACCTCAACTCATTCATTGGATGTGGAAAAGAAAACCAAGAGGAAATATACGAAAAGAAAATTTCCAAAACATCAAATGATGACGAGAAACAGCAAAAGAAACTAATGAAACTATCATCGAATTGAAGAGAAATTTTAACCGACTCAATCATATTGATTATAAAGAATTCACAATTATCTCACAATCACGATAAGATCAGTAGAAATTTTCAATTTTCCGAGCGAAACGGAATTTTCATCACTAAAACGAAGACAATCTTCGCATTTATAAAACTCACTACACTCGACACCTTTTCAGCAGTTTGTCATCGCATGAAGTACCTCATGACACTCGACACCTTTTCAGCAGTTTGTCATCGCATGAAGTACCTCATGACACTCGACACCTTTTCAGCAGTTTGTCATCGCATGAAGTACCTCATGACACTCGACACCTTTACAGCAGTCACAAATATTGAAGTTAATCTTCAATCAATTAACGCGCCAAGAACCCATAGTAACTAAAACAAAGGGTTAGGTGACAGTAACATCATCCAGATTAAAATTGATGTAAATCAATTAAAACGGTCAAGCGTTACTAAGCAATCATTTGAAAAGTGCAAAGTCATCAAAGTAGATTAATAACCATATAAATACATTTACATTTTAATTGTGTTTTAAATTGATTTGTGACATTAACCGAAGAAGTCTTCGAGTTAAATCATCATTTTAATCAAATTGTGAACACTCAAAACATTCAAGAATTCGTTAAAAGTGAAATATTTTAAATTATTTAGTGAATTCATCTTGTGTTAAGTAAAGGGGATTTCCTCTGGCTAACACAACAACATCATCACCTTCTCTTCAATATTAACTATTATTTCATCCAAATTTTATCATCTTTTATCATCAAAATGTTTACTCATCACAAAGGAACAAGAACTGAAATGAAAGAATATCTTCTTGAAACAATCAAATATTTCTTCGGACCAACAATAGCTAAGGAAATAGCGATCAATGAGTTCAGATATGGATTTTGTTTGGCCGAATTTAATGAAGAAAAACTATCAATAGATGAACTAACCTGCCAATTGTGTACTCATATAGCTGTGCGACCATTAATGTGCGAAAATTGTAAACATTATTATTGTGAAAGTTGTGCCAAGGTCTTAGTGAATATCTCAAGGTCAAAAATTGGATTTCCCACCTACACCAAAGGACAATCTCCAGCTTTCAGTAAACTAAATTGTTTCTCTAAAATTTGTCGCTACAATGAATCAAGAATTGTCCCAATCTTGGACACTAAGATAGAAGATTTCTTCTCATCTCTCATGGTTAAGTGCCCTGATTATCAATGTTCCGTTGTTCAAAAAGCAAAGACTATGTTAAATCATATACCTTCATGCCTACAAGAATCGAATCTCGTTAAAATCAATGAAAGAGTTAACCAGTATTTCGAAGCAAAAAGAGGAATCAACCGATTTCCTGAGGAAGAGATAAATTATACTCTTGATAAAAGGCCTGAGACAGAAACAAGTTTGGCTTATTTAAACACCTTTGAGAAAAACATTAATAGATTTTACCAAATTGATCCCGTGGTTGTAGAAAATAAATTGACTAGTGAACAAGAAGCAGAGTTAAAAAGCCTTTGGGAAGCTGAGATACAAAAAGCCATTTTAGAACAAAGTCAAGCAAAGGAATTGAAAGAAAAAGCTGATAAACGATATGATGAAAAGAAAAGACAACATGAAGAAAGATTAAGAGCCGAACAACAAAGAAAAAGAGAATTACAACAACGAGCAATTGTTGAAGGACTTTTTCTCGAAGATGTTCTTCGGTCCGAAGTCGTCCAAACTGATTGGCCTACGGTACCTGAAAGTGAGAAAAGACCAGAATCTTATTATCGAGAAAGAACAGCTCCAAGTTTTGAATTTGCTAGAGACTTGAGGAATCAAAATAAGAAAAGATTAGGACCAATTGATGAACTTGCTTCATGTTCTAAACCCAAATCACCCTTAATTTCACCAATTCCCTCTACTAGTAAACAACCACCAATCTGTTCAACCATTTCAACATCGCCTTTAAATGAATCAGAAGAAGAAGATGTGTTCATTTATCAGCATCTAGGCCATGTCGATAATGAAGATAATCTTCAAGTCGGCCAAAATACAAATGAGACCGATTCAAACCAAGAAGTTGTACCAGAACTTTCGATCGAGGAAGAAGAGGAAATTTCAACATGGAACACAGTTAAATCAAAAGTTGTTCCAATTGAACATTCAAGTGAAAAGAAAATAACCATTTCACAATTTCCTTCTCATCTAAACTCAGCCACGTTTAAGATGCCTCCAAAGCCGAAGTCGATCGAAGATCATCTTCGTGATGCTAAGGAAGGTAAAATTACCCTCGAACAAGCTCGAAAAAGAATAAGAAGAAAAAGAAATCGTGGATTTGAAAACGAAAGAAAAGCAAGATCAAGATCAAGACAAACGGATTCGTTTTTGGCAAAAATTTCAAATCTACAAAACTTCATCACCCAAGATAATATCCAAGCAGAAAATATTACTGCAGGTTATCAAGCTCTGTGTTCACAAGGTATTCGAGTTTGTGGATTCGATATTGAAAAGCTCGAAGTCCTAACTCATCATGGTAAAAGATCGATGCCTGTGTGGATTGGTATTGTTGATGGTATTGGAAATGTCCGAATGAATGAAATAGTCCGATATTCTAAACCTGCCATCGTCGAATACAATACACCTTTTCATGGACTCTCATGGGATGAAATCAAAAGAGCAAATAATTTTTACATCAATAGACAAAAGGCATTGCAAATTCTTCTCCAATATGATCGTATTTGTATCGCTGGTGGAGCAAAAGACTTCATCGCAATGGGCTTTACAGAGACCGATTGGGAATTAATTAAACCTCGAGTTCGTGATGTTGCCGCCTATTATAATTGTAGAGCTAAAGCAGGAGAAACTCTCGGACTAAGATATGCAACTTTCGCCTTATTCAATAAAGTTATTCAGGATGGTGCTCACTCTCCAGTAGTTGATGCAGCTTTCACCATGTTCCTGTACCTGATTGATCATGAAAAATTTGAAAGAGCTTTCGAAGAAGCCTCGAACTCACCAGGAACAAGTGGATACTATTCTGATTATATCTATCCAGTTAATCATCAAATGTCAGGATTAATTAAAAGAATAATGGATCTAATAGGAAACTGGCCATTCGAATTGAGAAAGCGAGTGAATCCTAAATGGAAACCATCACCTTCATATGATGAAGATTCGTTTGTGACAGGAGATAGAATTCTCAATCCGCCATATGATATTGACATAAATAAGTTCGCTAAGTATCGAAAACTTCGACGCCGTTAATCTTCCCTTGCTTTGACCTGATAAGATCAAATCGAGCCGAAGATTATCTTCGATCAGCCGAAGTCTTCGTCAACAAGGGGGCTATGTAAGGGATCTACATTAGATTATACTAGCTCCCCCTTTTGTCAATCTATCATTGGCTATTTGACACATCTAGATGAGTATTTAAGACTACATCTTAAATACAATCAACACACTTAATTACTAACCAGTGTCCTCTTTAAGTCACAATATATTTTTAATTGTTACTCATCAACACTTTCCGTTTCCTTTAGTGAACTTCACTCAGTATCTAATTAATCAATTACTAATCTTTAATATTCAAATAAACATCATCTTAATCGTAATCACTTAATTCAGTTTGTTCAGTTGTAACGGTCCCTGGTCCTCATTTATTTTTATTTATTGCTAATCGGTTTAATTATGTCCGTCCCTCACAAATCACTTGTAAAATATAATATTTATGCAACAATTTACCACAATTTGATTAAATCCACCCAATTAAAACTAATCCAATTAGTTGATTATCTTTTGACTATAACAATTAACTTTTTTTTCTTGCAAAACAAAACCAAATTACTCTCAGTTGATGAGATTAATTATAATTATAATCATTATTAGCTGATTATTATTATTGCAACAATTAACTAAGAGAATATTATTCCTTAATTGTAATTAAAAGTCAATGATGACAACAATTAGATGAACGGATTTTTTTTTGTTTTCTTCATTTTGAGACAACAATTAAATTTTTGGGACAATCAACTATATGAATCTGATGAGATTTGCTTATCAATGATTGATCATCGATCAGTTAATTGTAAACAATTAAAATAGTGAAGGAAAAGTGATTAATGAATTAACTAGAAAATGAAAGTTTCTATTGTTACTGAAGCAGATTGAGAGTTTTTTTCTAGCAAATTAAATCAACCATTTGTCAACAGTTTGAGGCTCATAAAGATGATGATGATGGCGATTAGGATGATCACCACCTCCGCCACCATCTCATCATCTTCATCATCATCTGCATCATCAGCTTCATCAGTTTGTTGATACTCATTTTCATCTTCAGGGTAGATCCATTTAGATGCCGCTTTTTGTTTCATGGTGCATTTAGTTTACTTGGACCTAAACGAGAAGAGAGAGAGAGAGAGAGATAAGATTCATAAGCTTATCTTCCTCCCTCGAAATTATCATCATCATCATCATCACCTCCTCTTAAGTATCTTTCTTTACTGTAACAATCCTATCAATCTGCTTGAAGGCTTTTTTGCTTGGCTCATTTTCTTCAAGTCAAATGTTGACGATTTGAATTGAAAAGTAAGCAGAAAACCCCATTTGTTGTGTGGTCTTTCATTTCTTCGTGATAATTATTACGATTACAATGAGTTTTTGTAAGCATTTAGATGGTGCGAGTGATGAGGTAGGAGAGATGGAGAGGAAAAATGTCTGAGGGAGGAAAAGAGGAGAAGGAGGAAAAGGATAGACGAAAACAGAGTGTGAGTGTGAGAGAGAGAGAGAGTGGGTGGTGGTAGATGAAGAAAGAAGAAGAGAAAAGAACAATAAATTGCTTCGTGCTGATTCATTTTCCACCTTCTCTTTTTTCGTCCTTCGTCTTTTTCTGTCTCTGTCTCTGACTCTGTCTATGTTTCTTTTTTTTCTTTCTTTTTTAATGTTCGTTGGTCAATGTTGTTGTTTTATTCTCACTTTGTTACTTTCTTTTCTTACCTTGTTAACTTTTCTCTCTCTCTCTCTCCTTCTCTCTTTCTCGCTCTTTGTATGTATATTTTTATGGAGTCAAAAGGAGCCAATGGACTTGGAACCCTGGGAGGGTGACAATGTGATATAATCTGATTCCTATTCAATTGCAAAGTCCATCCAATGAATAAAAAGTAACAATCCGTTTATTAACTTTACCTTTTATTTTGTCCATTGAAAAATACTAATCTTTATAAAGACTGATTGTTAATCACCTCAGGACATTATTATTGTTCATTCATCACAAGTTTTCATTGTTAAACTCAAGTAGTTGTTTTTCTTGTTGTTGTTTCTCTTATATTGATACACTTTTAAGTGAGCAGATGATTATTATTATTATTAGTATAAGAAGAAGAAGAAGAAGATGAAGAAGGTCATTGTTAGTGTGTTGGTCAGTCGATAATAATATTTGTTTATTTCGGTGGTGATTGTGAATGAATGTAAGTCAACAAAACGAGAAAGTATCAATATCAATACGAACAAGTCATAATACTTATGATAGAGATAAGTTATATTGTCAAGAAAAAGGTTAAAACTTTGAAATGGAATTGAGGTGAGTTGAATTGAATTGAATCGAATTTCAATGTATCATCATAAAATATTGTCAACAATGATTTGGACACTACCTCATCTCACTCCTCATCCCTACCTCACCTTTTTGTATTTTCATTGAAAATAAATTGTATCCAAATTAAATATTAGTGTTGTAGCTTCTCAATGATATCAAATAACTGTCAATGTTGTATGATAGAGCGAAAGGAAGATCAAGATTAAAGGATTACCTTGTGGTTTAGGAACATGGAGATTTTGAATGGTAACTATTAGTAAATGTGAAGTTAGAGGTGTGAGTTGATGAAGAGAGGAAGATGCTAGTGTTTAGAGAAATAATTTCCATGATTAGAAAATGAAATTGATACAAGAAGAGAGAGAGAGAAAGATAAAAGATGGAGGATGAATAAGGTGGATATAATAAGGAATTGGAAATGTTTCTAACTTTGTTTCCTTTCCTAAATGTTACTCCTTCTCTCTTGCAAATGCCTCAATTTGGTTAAGGATTGACGGATTAATGAGCTTATCATGATTAAATTATCAGTCAGAATAGATTATCTCCTCTCTCTCTCTCTCTCTCTCTCTCTCTCTCTCTTAGTGTATCTCCATCTGTGGTAAATTATTCTTCGAGTAATATTATGTTCCCTTTCAATTTCATCTTCCTCATCTTCAGCATCCTCATCAGTAAATATATGCTTAGCTGTGTTACCATCATTATTATTTGGATGATGATAACTGTTTCAAGAAAATTTATTTTTTATCTACATCATCATGTAAACACTTATTTTTCATAGAGATTAAGGATTTATCATTTTAAATATGGATAACAAGGATAATCCATAAATTTCAGGGTAATGTCAACATTAAATAAAAAAAGAGAAAACAATTTCCGAATAACCTCCCAACTTCACCTCATCCTTATTGTCATCCAAATATCTTCATCTTAATCCTCATCTTTATCCTTGTCTCTCTCTCTCTCTCTCATTTAAATTACCATCTATTGAATTTGAATTAATTTGGTCTTTGTTAAAGTTGATTGTTTGATAATCATCACCGTTGATGGTGATAAATTATCATTTCTCATCATTTTCAAGTGTAGGGTTTAAGGTTTGGATGTGTGTTCATAGATAAATTTTGTGATTGTAAGTTTACTGACCAATGGTCAAGATAAGTAGTATTGATTAAGGAAAATAAAGGTAAATTGAACGAGTAAGATTAACTAGTGATCCATTTGATTGGAAACAATCAACTGAATCAACTTTTTCTCTTACTTTTATAATGATGATGATGATGATGATTACGAAGATACTTATGGTCAATTGAATTTTATTCAACCAACCAGACAAACATTTACTAATATCATCATCATCATCTTATATAAATCCCTCCTTTCACAATCTAATCTAATCATCTTAGTTCATACTTCTGGTTACCATAGTTACCAGAAAAATCTGAGCATCCTCATCCTCATCTCACTGAAATCTAATGATATTGATAATCATCATCATCTATTTTCATGATTCAGTTGAAAAAATTTTCCTGATTCTTTGGGATAAAAGTGAATCAATTGATCATCATTTATATGATAACAATCATCCTGTAATAATCTGACAAAATTATCAAATTTATTCATTTCATTATTTGAAACAATGATGATTTGATTTGAGTTAATTATCAGCAATTAAGATTATTATTATCCTCTTTCCAATTGTTACAATTTTTCACATAAAACTAACAATATCCCATTGATATTAATCCACTAATCTTAATCATTGGGATAATTTAACCACCATTTTCATAATAATTGACTTAATTACATGATTAAACCATAATAATAATGATGATGATGTTAATTATGATTAACTAATGATATTAACCTTTTGAATGACCCAAATGAATTTGGAAATAAAAAAAAAAGGTTAATTCAAATCAATTGGTATTTAATTTCACTTGACTGATTGTTAACCTGACAATTAACAATAGAAGCTGAAAAAAAAACTAAATTGTTATAACAATGACAGGGATTAAATTGTTGATTTAATGTCCCAAAGAAAGTTACATCTAATTGAGTTTCTAACTTTTTATTATCATCATTATGAAGGGATGAAAATTGTTCAATGGTTCAATCAACATACAATTATAATCATGATTGAGTTTCATGATGATCATCATTGATTTCAAATTGATTGATCTCCCTTGTGAATATGTATAAATATACAGAAGAGAGAGAGAGAGAGAGAGAGAGAGAGAGAGAGAGAGAGAGAGAGAGAGAGAGAGAGAGAGAGAGAGAGAGTGGTGGGTGAAGAGGAAGGTTGAAATAATCACATAGGGAATAAGAATGAGAATAGATTGTGTTAAAGTGATTCAAATTTGGAAAACCTAATCATCGTCATGATGATTAGCATGATGATTATGATTTTGATTGTGACCAGAGGTTTGGACAGTCAAAAGTTAATCCTATTTGCATATTGATTTGAATTAAAACTCAATCTTTAGAGATACATTGTTGGATTAATGATGTTGATTGTTACCTTTATTATAATCGTCATCTCGGTTCAACAGATATTGTTATAATCACGGTTGATTAAGAGACCATGTAATCATTGTTATCATGATTATCATCAGGGGGATTAACATTTACAATGATAACTGAATCAAAATGTTTCTAATGATAAGAGACTTGGAAATATCTACATCATCATCATCATCATCATGTTCATCATGGTGATCATCAAGCAAGAGGAGGAGGATAAAGAGGAGGAAAGGGTGGGCTTTAAATCATGAAGGGTGGTTTATCTCATTCAATAGGAGGAGATTAAGTTCATGATGAACATGATGATGAAGATGATAATTTGTCTCCTTGTTTTCATATACATTTAGCTTAGATTAGTGGATAGATTTGATTCCTCTTGCTACCTGATGATAAATCACTTTGAAATTCTGGTTTTTTTCACTTCTCTCTCTCTCTCACTCACTCTAATCAGATTTAAATTAGCGATTTTGATTGATTCCTGTTGATTAATTTGTTGATTCAATTTACATTTAAATATAATAAATGATTGCCATTGATTAGCTTAAATTAAATGACTTATGACTTACGGGCCTCGTCGCAACAATTTATCATCTGTAAATCACTTGTGCTAATTGTGCAAAGAGATAGAAATCAAGAATTAAGTTATCAAATTGTTGTTTTAATTGCAATTTAGTAAAAAATAAAATAAAATTAGAAAAACTTTCATATTTATGTGATTAATATTAATCGACAATTTAACAAATCTAATCAATGAGTCAATCATTTGGGTTTACAATTAAATATTGATCATTTTAATTGATATATATTTGTATTAATATACTTAAGATTAATCTTGATTGTTGATTAATTTACCATTGAGCTGATTGTTTAAAGTGATAATCAGTTGATTAGTTGGGAGGGAAAGTAAAAAGTTTGGCCAACAATTAAGTGAATTATTATTACTTTGATTGATTTATTAATCAATTTTAATAGGTTTTAATAAACTGACCAGAACTGACCAGTTGGAGGATTATAATTGTTACCGTTGATTATTGTAATTAACAGCATGTTATCAATGTTGTTGTAGTTTATTAATCAATCTGATTGTTTCTTTGGTAACACTGGAAATGAGAGTAACAATTAATTTTATTGATCAATGGGTAATCATTATTATTATCAGAATCTTTTTAATTGTGATTAGTTGATAAATCGTGAGAAATGTCATCACAGTGAGTGACCCATTCATTTGCATATTAATCAAGGTAACAGATTACCAATTGGTCATTTAATTTAGTTAATTACTTCAAGTTGAGAAAAACAATTATAATTGTAGTTTAATTTGATTTTTACCCACAACAAGATTATAATTATTATTATTATTAATAATAATATATTACAACAATCAATAAATTAACTCAACCTAATCATCATCATTAATTGTAATTATCAGACCAACAACAATGATACAATCAAATAAAATACAATACAATTAAACATTATAATCACTCCCAATGGTGAAGCAGAAAATTAAATCATTTGGTGATTATGATTAATCAAATTGTCACAAAAAAAAATGTTTTCAAATTAAATTTCAAATCATTTGATCAAAATTAATCAGATTAATCCATTGATTGTAATCAAGAAATTAAATCAATAGTAAATTCATATGAAAAATAATAGATTCTCAAGATTCTGAAGACAATGTTACACATTTTCATTTACCAGGTTATTGAATTGAAAAGCCCTGAGGGGATAAATATTATCGTAATTAAGGTAAATTTGAAAGGGATAATTTTTCATCTTTTCGTTAATTTATTTTTACTTCATTGAGAGAAAAAAAAATAACATATAATATGAAACGAAGGCGATAAAATAGCCAAAGGGCATTTAGACTTGTATATTATTATTAATAAAGTTTTGCCCGTTTCGTTGTTATTATTTAGTTGATTGTTGTATCCATGATGATGATGATGATGATGATAATCATCATTAAGTTTGCTTTGAAGGCGAGAAAAATTAAATCGTTGGCACAATCAAACATCATCATGATTATCATTAACGTTCATGTTGATAATGATTATCATCGGGAAAAGGTGCGATTACAATTAATTGGGGTTGAGTCTAAATCGCTTAATGATTAAGCTCATTTACCTCACACGTATCATTTAATTGCTGTTGATGATGATGATGTTTCCTTTTATTCAATCAATATTAGCTGATCAACGTTTTCACAATCATTGGCACCTAATTAACCTGACAATCAGCAACAACAATCAACTCATTTTTTACATCATTTTCTCACTAATCAAAATGTTTACCTTTAAAACCGTTAATTGTTATTGTATGTTGAATAAATTGTATTTCAATATTAACCAAGAAAATTAAATTATCGCAATGATTATGATTAACCTTATTGACATTTGTTGTATTTGTAATATTTGATTAAATTGTATTTAGGACTTTAATTGTATATTTATGATGTGGTGTAAATTATTATCAATGTTAATTGTAATTCAATTTGAAAATGTATTAATTTTTACCTGTACTTGTAAATACACAATTTAAATCACTGATTATGAATGTAATATTTACAATTAATTGTTAGAGGTTAACAATTTAAGTTACCATTCAAATCACGTTCAAGAAATTAAATCATGATTAAGCTTTTTTCTTTTGCTTTTTTTTTACTCTTGATTGTTTCAATTTAAACTGTTGGATCTTTGTGAATTAACTGTGATTTTAATTATCATCATCATAGTGATTAGTTGATTAACATGAATAGAGAGGGAAATTTTTTGTTGATAAATTAAGGTAACAATCAACAAATTGTTTGCCTCATAAATTAATCAATTTCATTGATATTATTACATATATTATGAAACCATTATCATGGTCATTAAAAAAAGTTCATGTTCAATAATAATAATACATGATAATTTGTCTGGTTAATATTAATCATGGAATGATATTATTATATTTATTATATGGAAAATCATAATAATCATTAAACCAGAAATGACAGAAACGATAACAGTTAGTTAATTGTTAATCATCATCATCATCATAATCATCAAGGAGGAGGATGAGGAGGTGGAGAAGGAGGTTAAAGGTTGATAATATATTAATGATCATGTTAATTATTAACAACAATCTACTGTTAATCATTAAATTGTAATGATAATAATAACAGTTGATTGTTAAAAAACTAAATTAACCAGAAATCAAGGTTGAAATTTAAATTTAAAAGGTAAACAATCAGAAACAATCAATTGCTTAAGGTAAATGATGATAATTATTATCATTATTATCAAGAGAATGATAAAATTTATTATTATTATTATTTTTCAATTGAACCTGAAATTTGTTCATTTACCTGACAGTAGATTTAGTTGTTTAGATTTGATTGTAATTAAAATGAAAACAATGAGATTTATAGCAAAACTTGTTGTTCATTATAAATGGTCAATTGATTAATACTAATTAGCTAATTGTTCATTATGTAAATCATTTAAGAGGTTTACAAAGGTGTATATTAGTTTGATGATTAAGAGTCAGGAATCAGAATATTTTTTTTTTATCTTTGATTATATTCACCGAGTGGGTTTTGCTGGTTTAATTGGGTTGAGTGGGTTGTGGTGATCAACTGAATTATCATCACTCTTTGATCATCATCATGATGAAAGGTTTGGGGTTTTGATACAATTTGTTACAAGTTAATTGGTTTACACCATGATGATGATGATGATTATGATGATTTACCTTGAATTCCCACCTTTGGATTATAAAGATGATCAAAGTAGAGGCAAAAAAAACCAATACACCTCGGTGAAAAATCCGGAATCCAGATTATCAGAATCAGAATCAATATAATAATAACCAAAATGTATGAATGTTGAAATAATCTTAATGATTATCGCCCTGATCTTTTCAGATTCATTTTTCTTACCTGAGCATTTGTTTATCAGCTACTTATCTAATGCCAAGAATCAGATTGTTGCTGTTTAGTTGCCAATTTAAACAAGTGGGCACGTTTATAAATCATCATCAACGTTAACAAACAATTAAATAAATTTGTTTCTCAATATAATACAATAAACTTGAAACAATTTATCAGTAGAAAGTAATTTAAATCCGGATAATCTAATTTACCTTCAATTTATAATAATCAAATCCAGATAAGTATCATTTATATTACATCCAAGACAAAAGGTAATACACTTTGGAATAAGTTTCTTGATTGATTTGATTGGTCATTCCAATCAATGACCAGCAATTAGGTTGCAATTGAGTTTTGTAAAAACACAGGTAATCAGCTAATGATTTACACTTTTTTGTTTACCTGTGTAATTATCATGTTGTTCAATTGATTTGCCTTTTTTTTTGTTCCTAAAGGATAAGAGATTTGAAAATATTTTCTGATAAATACATGATAATGAATAAAGGTAATTACAATTAAGAGGCTGGAAATACAAATTGACCACTTAACCTTTGGGTCAAGTGCTGATTTAACGTGCTGATAGGTTTGCATTACCTTGTTGTTGTTGTTGGGGCTTGATTGTTGTTGATTGTTGTTGATTTAGTTTTATTTTGTTAGTAAATTTTTCTCGTATTTAACATTAGTGTTATTACCTTGTTTCTTAAGCTGATTTAATCCATGAATTAAAAAGGATTAACTTGTGAAAGATTAACGGCAATATAAAGGTAGAGAGAAACAAAGTTTAATTGTTTGGTAATCAATATAACAATTTGTTGATTGCCTTTCATTTCAATTCTGTATCATTATAATCGTTGGGAATACAATTTAAAATTGAAATTGAAAATTAAAAGGGTTCAATGTTTATCACTAAATTAATCATTTGGATTAAGATTGTAAATTGTTGAGGTAATAATTTTGTTATTCCATTGCAATCATTTTATATATATATTATATTAAAACATCTACGAGTTAATCTTAATCCTTTTTGATTAGATTACATTTGCTGAAAGGTTATTTTCAAAAATGTTACCTTTTTGTGTGAGTGTTGGTCATTAAGTGTTGGGCTTGACCATCAAGGTATTTATTTAATTTGTTTGTTGCAATTTTTAACTAAGGATAATAAAAGCTAATTGGGATTTAGATTAACTGATTAACTCATCTTAATTTTGTCTCGTCAATGTGCTAAAAGCTTAATTGTCACCATTAGTGAAGTGGTTAGAGGAGGAGGAAGCATCTAGGGTGGGAGGTAGTGGTGTTGGTAATGGTGATGGTGGTGGTGGTGGTTGTTGTTGTGATGATAATGATGATGATGATGATGATGATGGCGGTGGTGGTGGTGGGTAAGAGGAGGAGGTAAAAGAAAGTGGGAAAACCTTGTTTTTTTTTATTGCTGTAAAAAATTTGCAGATAAAATCAAGATGCAGACACGATGATGATGATGATGATGATGAAGATGATAAGTGATGAGGATGATAAAGTAAGACTGATAACTGAATATTAACAGGTAAGTATAAAGTGAAAGGTAAAATTAAAGTGAGATTAAGATTAAGATGAAGAGGAAAAAAAAAGTTTTACCTTTAAAACCAAAAAGTTTGCACAAAGATTATGATATTGACCATCAACTGATTGGTATATAATTTGGAATTGCAATTAATTAATCATCAATTTGTAAAAGATGAAAACAACTTATTGAAACATTGGAACATCAATATTTTTCATCATTATCATATATTATTATCATCATCAGACTCTAATAATTATATCATATTCAATTGCAAAGGTAACATTGACTTTGTCTCTCTCCAGGTAACATTGAATTTATTTGAACATTTCCAAGTGAAAAAACTGATTTATTTACCCTCAAGCCGTAAATTGTATTGATGGTGATGATGTATTTTATATATTTATACCCTGTAAGTGTGTGTGTGTGTGTTGATGAAGTAAAATCTCAGGTAGGCTTGTTAACTTAATGGTCATCGGATTAATCGTTGTTGGAGGTTGATTGTTGAAACTTTTTTTTTGCTCGTTTCTGATGATATATTGGATTCAATGAATCAACGGATTGGGATTCAAAGTGAGTGACTGAGTGAATGTGTGTGTGTGTGTGTCTATGTTGATGATAATAAATACACACAAGAATGTTAAGAAGCTTTGATTGTAGTGCCTTAATTGATGTTCATCTTTGAGAGATGTGATTCACTTTTTACCTGAAGATTAAGGAGAGAGAGAGAGAGAGGGAAAAAGTGGATTTTTCAACCTCCCCACCGTGAAGAGCATCAATAATCAACTTTAATGGTCAACCATTTGGGTCTTAATCTAATGTTATTTTATCTTCACTGCGGTCAATCAGAATCTGCTGCTTCTTACATCATCTCGTTTTCGGACACCTACCAAGGTCCAGTGTTAACTTTATATTTCTTGTCCATGGGATGGGTAAAGTTTGTTCATCACCATCATCATCTTTTTTTTTCAGATTTCGAAAACACTTCAATAGCAAAAACAAGATGGAGAAGAAGAAAATTAGTCCAAGTTTCTTATTCCATTCTGAGTATCGATCTATTAATATGTTACCTGTAATTTTCGTTCAATGTTCATCAATGATGGTGATGATTCTTGCAGGAGGGTCGATGAAGATGATGATACTATTTAGCTCTCTCTCTCTCTCTCTCTCTCTCTCTCTCTCTCTAACACAGGTAATCAAATTATTTCATTATTATAATGATTAAATCTTGAAATTTTAATCTCTCTCTCTCTTTTCACTGTTACAGATGAGATTAGATTATATTTAACCTTCATTATTAACGATTATCTCGTTTGATGTTTATCCCACTAATCATTATTTTGATTGATTCAATCGGCAACATAACAGGTAATCACTGTATGTGTATGTGGTGTGTCTGAGTGTGTGTGTTCAAGTTTGACGCTTCTTTATAATCATCATCATCAATCCCGGAGGAGTAACAATTAATCAATTCGATTAAATAATGATCATGTTAATCATTAAATATATAGCTAATTACCTTTACCTTTTTGCTCGTCAACAATTACAATTTTCATAACAAAAGCTACGTGTGAGTTTCCTACCTGAAGGAAACAAAAACGTAATCTAACCATCAAAAGTGATTCCTGTTGATTATGTTGTTGTTGTTGTTGTTGTTACTGATGATGATAATGATGATAATGATAGTTACATATTCATCATCATATCAGTAGTAAGTTGATTCATTCATTATAACGGATAATTTATTAACATAGGAAAATTGTTCATTCAAGTTTTACACTTTTACCAATAAACTTTTTTGTTTCTCCTTCTTTTGGCTTTAATTGTTTCAACAGTAATTCAAATTGATTAGGTTTTTGTAGTAAAGTTTAACCTCTAAATTAGTGGGAAATTTAATCTCCAATGATTAGGGTTAATTTTACCAAAAAAATTAACAGTAACAATCAACTAATTGTCTCAGGAAATGGTAAATAAAAAAAAGTTGAGAATGAGAAACTTTTTTCTTTCTCAAATGATTATGATTACAATTATGATGGTTGATTTTGAACGAGTCAGTGATCGTAATCATAATAAATTGTTATAGTTGATTATGATTAGGATGATGATGGTTATTGATGTTGATACAGTTGAGGTAACTTGTTGGTTTGTTTATGTTTAGGTTTCAACGGAAACGGAAAAAAATCTTTCAAATCCAAGAAAAAGGTTTTCTTTTTTATCTTCATCTTCATCACCAGTGTTTCTTAAAAGTACAATGATGATAAAGGATGAAGATGATTATGATAATATAAATGAATGAATTTTGGGTCATTTAAAGTCCAGTTTTGGTTCCCTTTTAATGGGTCATTTAATTTACTAAGAGAAAATACCGAAAGAAAAACAAAATTCAACAATCAACAGCAAAAGGTTAACAATCAGTTAATCATAATCAATTAACAAGTTAAATATGAGAGTCTAATTGTGATAGAATAGGTTTAATCGTTAACAATTGTTTTCTTTCCCATTGAGTGTGTTAAATTAGCTGAAAATTAAGGTAATCACTGATCACAATTAACTTTTAACTGTTGATATTATTACATAACCAGAAAGAGAGTAAATGATAAAAACAAAATCTAATAACGGTTAATGATCTGATTGAAAACAATTAACTTTCACCATTACAGGGCAATTCACCAAGTTTCCAATACGATTTTCTTGAATAACTTTTCAGTTTTGTGCATTCAGACATCATACTCGAGTTATGGTAGTTTAGTTGATATCAATACATACAATATCAAGGTCATTCCGGTCATTCTGTTAGGATTTCGACGTTTTTAGTTGCAGAGATATAGCATTTTGATTCGGAATCCTTTTCATTCAATTTTCCTTAATTTGCTCTTAACAAAGAGAGTGAGAGTCGAGAAACCTTTGGGTACATGTTTGTTACTTCAATTTGGATCGATCGCGACCGACCAAATGACCTTGAAACTTTATCCTAACAGAATGACCTTAATATTTTAATATGACAATTGAGTATCGCCCAAACTACCACAACTCTTGTCTGGGGTCTGAACAATCAAAAACAAAAACGTTATTCAAGAAAATTTGTTGAAATGCTCTGTAGATCAACAACAATCATGATTAACAATCAAAATTAAAAACTAAAATTAACTGACCATTTTCAATAATTGAATCGGATTTTGACAATCAAATGACCTTGATATTGACATGAAAACTGAATTATCAGAATTGGCTGTATACAGAATAAATTGATTAGCAACAATTAGTTAACGATTTGATTAGAGTATTAAAAAAAAAAGTAAATCAAAGATAATTGTAATTCCATCTGATCACAATTAAATTAAATTGTTCATTGGGTGGTCCAGATTAAAGTAAAAAAGTTTTTATATTCAAATAATAATCATAACCAATTGTAATTATTATAAATATGATATATGAGTTGATTAGCATTCATTTGCCAATGATAATGATGATGATTATTATTATTATAATGATTCAGGAATTGCATGAATATGAATTCAGGTAACATGATGATGAAGATTGAGCCCATTTATATGCATTTGGAAATTGTTCCTGAACATATATATATATAACTGAGTATGTATATTCATCTCATGCTGATTACTTTTCCTCACTTATCATCATCATCATCATCAACAGCAATTACAACTGATAGTTTTTTTCTTCTTCCTCGCAATCAAAATTAATTTGCACAATTTGCAAATTGCTAAATTACATCAATGATGTTTTATTATCATACAAGATTAAAGGTAATAAACAACAGGCAAAAAAATTGTAACCATTTAAGTGGCTTCTTATGTATCACAATGTATGTATAATAAATGTAAGGATGAGGATGCTAAAGATAAGAGAGAGAGAGAGAGAGAGAGAGAGAGATTTTCATTTGAATGTCATCTAATCAATTGTAAGAAATCAGTTAATCTGATTTAAATTATGACATGAAATGGTTTACCAAAACGATTAATGTCTTTCTCCTCCAGGTAACATTAAAAACATTGTTAATCTTTGTTCAATTTTCTAGTTACCATGATTACCTATGGTCCTTGATATTTATTGATACCTGTCCAGGTAAAATAATATTTTCTATGAGAGAGAGAGTATGGATCACCCTGTTAATAACTACTATACATTGTACTCTTGTTGTTTAAAAGATAATGATTGGCAAATGATTTACAGGATAATTTACATCATTTGGGATAATATTGATTAGAGTAAAAGATGGCGAAAGGTAAAGGTGAGATTAAAGTTGTTATTATTTAAAAGGTTAATGTGATTAACATGATTTTCTTCATGTTTTCTTGATTCCTTTTTTTACCTGTTATCTTCATCACTTATGGAGATCACCTTGATTACCTTGATGGGATAATAAACAAGAAGGAAAAACTTTTCAAACACTTTTCTTCAGGTAAATAAGATTAAATAAAAAAAAAGGTAATTGAAGAGGAAGAGAAAACAAATTCCTTTTCCTTTGGAAAATTGTGTTATCTTCATTTGGATGATATTCTTTAAGAGGAAAGTTATCATGATGAAATCTGATCGATAAACAGAATAATGTTTATAGTGTATTTTAACAGTTTCGATAACAATAATAATAGAATAGAACTTTTTTTTTATTCGAACAAAAAAAAAGTAAAATCGAAAAGTTTAATCTTCGATATTTTCATCATTTATTGAAGTTCAATCACTCAGATTATCAACTACTGATGATTTCAATTGTTTATCATGATGATTTATTGATTTTTTCTTACAATCAAATTGATTGTTATCAAAATTGATCTTCTCTAATCATTTATATGATAATGATTGTGATTAACAATTGAATTTATGATAAAATGTAAACAACATAAATGAAAAAAGTTTGGCTTAAAGTTATTACAATTATGGTTAAGATGATCAATAAATTGTTTCACTATTTAAATAGTAACAATTAAAATTGTAATAATTTAAGCTTTAATTTTACTTTTAAGCTTAATTTTTACACTTAATTAACATATAATATCAATTTAATTGAATCAAAATATTATGATTATATGAAGCTAAAAATAATAATATGAATGAAATTTATTGTAACAATAATTAACCAACAACAATGAATAATAAATTGTTACAATAATAATAATAAACAATTAACTTTATTACCCATTGAATTTTGTTTGTATTATTTATCATCATCATTTGTTACTCGGTGGGTAAAGTGGGAGTGTAAATCTAAAGGGGTGGGGAGGTAATAATAATGATGAAGTGTCCATTGAAGGTGTCAAGAGGGAGTCAATATGATGATGATGATGATGATGAT
This sequence comes from Panonychus citri, assembly GCF_014898815.1. Lineage (NCBI taxonomy): Eukaryota > Metazoa > Arthropoda > Arachnida > Trombidiformes > Tetranychidae > Panonychus > Panonychus citri. Next base: position 691,399 of record NW_026515543.1, on the reverse strand, counting down.
AATCATCAGTTTGTGGATGATGGTGATGCTCAAGGATGAAAATGATTACAAGATTATTATTACATTTCCACTCTCCCTCCCTCATCCTCTTGTAGTGTCACTTGTAATTTCAAGCCTTCCACCACCTCTACCTCATCACCACCACCATCATCATTATCTTCATCTTCTCATCATTATCATCCTAATTTCTCACCAGTTACTCTCTCTCTCTCTCTCTCTCTCTCTCTCTCTCTCTCTCTCTCTCTCTCTCTCATCACCTAAAGGTGTAATCACTCAGTCTCATCATTAAGATGACCAGGTCACAAATCCTCCTCTTCCTCCCACTTGATGATGATGATAATTGAAGATGACGGTTACTTTGGTAACTGATTTATGATGATAATTGTTGTGAATAAATTATACAATTAAAATTACAATTGAATTAACTTTTGATTACGGTAACATCAAAAAAAAAAGTTCTTAAACAATTAACCGGCGACTACACAATTTAGCTACCTAATCGGTTAGGTATCCATTATATTCACAAATTGTGATTAAAGATTAAGATTATAATTATTATAAAGGGTGTCACTTACACACGAATAGTATATATTATGTGTATATATTAAAGTATCATTAGTTAATTATCTTGATGATCAACATCATCAAGAACAACCTGATCCTTGATTATCATCATTATCATCATCAGGTATTATTATTATTCAATTATAATTAAGGGTTGACAATGATCATCATCAAATTGAATAATGTGAATTAATTTTCATTCAAAATGAATTTAATATTAATTTACCTTCATCAAGTTAATTAACTGGTTAGTGTGTTGTTGTTATTAATACACAATTAACAATTGTGAAAATGTAATGTGTAACAATTAAACTTGTTTCTCTACAACAATCAAATAATTCATCTAAATTTCTTAATCTTTTCAGAATCAAATTAAATTAACCAAATAATCATATCCACACATGGAAACCTAAACATTGGTTGCTTATACCTTTAATTGTCATCATGAAAACAAACAACAATCAACTTAATCAACAAGAAGATCCAAATGATCAAAGGTTCTGATGACACACCCAAAGGTAAATGTTTCAGAATAACAGTTATATAAGAATAGAAGTTGAGAGAAAAAAAAAGTTCTAACAAGTTCGAAACTTTTTTTTTTAACTTTCTTCTTATAACTTGAGTTCGAGATTGAGGAAGGAAAAGTTTTTCTCTTCCATAGATGATGAGACAATTTATACGCTTGTCTTTCAAATGTAACAAGGATTCTCATTGCTAGTTAACAATTTAAGCCTATGGGGTTGTTGTTGTTGATTCAGATTAAATTTATAACAATGATAATAAACTAACAACAACAATCAAGACAATTGGGTAACATTAACCAACAATTGAACAACAATTTCAACTTTAATACATATTAGTTTTTATTTTCTGATCCATTTACTTTTTCTAATGTTATTGTTATTTAGCATTTACGATAAGAGGGATTTACTATATAATCAAAGAGGAGAAAGATGAAGAGTGGGAGTGGGAAAGTCACGTGTTTACACATATAAAAAGGAGCAAGTGAGAGAGAGAGAGAGAGAGGTGAAGGTGGAAGGTGGGTTGAGGTGGAGGAGAAAATTGTTGTATAAGAAGCCACAATATCCGAGTAAGAGTAAATTTGACGTTAATCGGTTTCTCCTTTTCTTGCCTTTCCATATCCTAACCTATTGTCAGGTTGTGAGGAGGATGAAGATGAAGATGAGGAAGAGGAGGATGAGATGGTGGCGGTGGAAGGTGGAGAATTGTATTCTTGAACCACAAATCAGATCACCATTTAGCGTTAATAATTGCCGATTGCTCATTCTGATCGATACCAATCATTTGGATCTTATCATCATCCATATTGTCATGTATATATATTTTTAGTTGTGATGTAATAATGATGGATGAGGATGGAGGATGATGAGAGGAGACAAATTCATTGACACATGAAGAGTAGACAAAAAAATAATGTTGCTCATCTTCATCCTTTTTGTTTTGTTTTGTTACTCTTGTTTGTAATTGGAGAGTTGATCAAATTTAATTCAGTTTAATCTGCTTTCTCGTTAAGGTGAAATATTTCATTCATGAGTCCATGGGTTTGTCCATATTGGTGTGTGTCTATTTGTGTGTGTGTGTGTAGGTGGGTGGATGCCACTGAACGTGTGCCAATATGATTAACATTTGTGATCATCAGTTAATCAGTGTTTATTTATGTATAACAATCAAACTGAATCAACTGACAGTCAATAATAAGCTTGATTATGATTTGTAGTTAGTTTCATGTTTACAAGTTTATTGTTGGCAGGATAACAAAAAAAACTGACGATGGATGAAAAATGGATCTAATTGGTTGAGATGATTAGAATACAATAACTCTGATTAGTACTGATGATTAATCAATTGAAATGCGTGATAAATTGAGCTACTTAATAACAATCAAAAAGTAACGAGTCTCAAGTTACAGTTAATTAGCGCTCATGATTTAAAATGACAGAATAAAAGTTCATGGGAACAAAATTAATCCACAATTTAACAATTCGGTATAAAGAGAATAGTAAAATGAGAGAGAGAGAGAGAGAGAGAGAGAGAGAGGAAATCGATAATCGATAGAACAATTTTCTCTTCCCTATTTCGAATATTCGACAACGAAAGAGAAATTTTCGAATGTTGGTGAAAATTTTGTATTCTTTTTTTTCTGGTAAAATTCTGGTAAATTGATTCACTTATCATCATGAAGAAAATGATGATGATGTTGATAGTTTAAGTATATAGATTGTGTTGATTATCATGTTAGTACATTTTCTGAATGCGCATGAATAGAGATCATGATAGAACCAGAATTTTTTTATATATTCAGAACAAGAAGAGAAAGAAAACTTTTTTTTTCTCTTTTTCGAATTTGCAATTTTTTTTCTCCCTCCTCCTCTCTCTCTCTCTCATTCCCTCAGACTAACAATCTAATATACTGAAGACTGATTGTTTACTGTTAATCATGTTAATCATGAACAATATGTTGTCACAATTTAGGTTTAACTGTGACAATGTGTTACCCATTGAAGGTGATTAAGGTTTTTGTCAAGGAGAGTAAACAATTGAGACCAAATTGAAACAAAATAATAAGAAAAATAAATAACAATCAGTTGATCATTTTTGATTATTAATCAATCAATACTAATATTAGTTAAAAATTGTAACAAATATGATTAACATGTTGGTAGATTGGTAACATTATATCAATATAGTGTCAACAAGATCTGTGATTTACCTTTGGCTGTTCACCATTGGGAGAGGAAGAGGAAGAGGAAAAGATGAGGATGCGGAGGAGGGAAAATGTTGATATAAAGATGAAGGGAATTGTTTTATTATTTTTCCGCTTCTTCTCATCATCTCATTGGAAGATGGAAGATGGAAGATGATGATGATAATGATGATGATGCCTCGAGGAGATTTATGATGATAATAATACTTTACCATTGTAACTTTAACCTTAATCGATGTTAAGGTTAAATTGACTGAAATCACAATCAATTGATCCTTTGATTGATGAGCCTTGATGATGATGAAGATGAGGATTAAGATGATGATAAAAGTTTAGGGTCAACAAAAGTGGGCTTATTATTTAGTTTAATTGTGGATTCAATGTTGTTTACATTATCAATAACAATTGTATTAACTTTTCCAATGGTTTTGTTATTTGGTTGATGATAATCATGTTAATCATCATCATTGATAAAAATACAATAGTAAACAAAAATGGTTTGGTTGTAATGATGAAGATGAAAAATAATTGTTATTAATCTGATTGTAACTCAAATCTAATTTTGGATTATTTAGTTAATTGTAAGTGTAGTTAATCATCAGCCATTTATCATTATCATTGATTCAATTGATGATTGTCCTTTTTTTTTTGATCAATCCGATTAATGTTTTCCCAATGATTAAAACAAACATAAAGATGAATGAAAGATTATCAAATTAAAATGAATAACCAATTAAAAGCAAGAATATAGTATTTTAATTAGATTATTTAACAATTAACTGTAATCATTATCTTCATTGATTGATTATTAGTCATTAGGAAGAGTCAATTTTGTACAAAGTTAATTGTTGAGAGAGAGAGAGAGAGAGAGAGAGAGAGAGAGAGATGATAGAATGAGGGGAAAATAAGGTAAGAAGATGATTATGATTATGATGATGATGATAAGAGGATGAGGAAGATTGAAGAGGAGAGAGAAAGAGGTTGGGTTATGTTGTTTTTTCTTCAAAGTGTAAATGGAAGTGAGAATATCATCTTATCTCCATCATCATCATTATCATCATCTTCTTCTTCTTCTTTAAGGTGAATTTTGTTTCTTTCGAAAAAAGGAATTTGCCTTTTTCTCTTCTTTTCATCATCCTCATCCTTATCCTCATCATTTTCATACCTCTACCTTCATCATCTTCATACCTTTTGTGTACCACCAACGAAGCTCACCTGATGATGATGATGATGATCATCATCATCATCATTACAGGGTAATAATAATAAAACATGAAACACGTTGTTAGATAATAATGATAATAATAAATTAAAAATTCACTGTTGGAGTAAATAATTTCATTTCCTTTTAATATCAATATTAATCCTTCATCATCATGATTACAATTCAAAATTTTTTATCATCTTCATCTCCATCTTCATCTCTATCGTCATCATTATATTATCAGAATGATAATAATTGTTTACTTATTTTTACCTAATCATTATCATCAAAATGTATTGATAATTTTATAGTATCTTTTGATGATAATAATATTTTGTCATCATAATTAACATTAAATAAGTTATTATTTGATAATAATCAAATGATTAACTGATTTCAACTGTCAACGAAATCGTTATTAGTTATTACAATTGTTGATTATCATTTGTAAATCTTAATTGTAATCAACATTATTATTATGGTTTTAACCTCAAGGGCTTTGGGATTTTTTGTTTTCTTGAAACTTTTGATACCAATTAAGTGACCAGTTTGTTATTATTAATAATTTAATGGTTGTAAATGTTAATTATTGACCTTTAACTAGATTGTGGTCAAGATGATGGTTAATAATGTTGAGGTCATTTGTTGGATCAAACATCTTGACCATAGGAGTGAGTGTGGCTAAGGAAAAGTGAGTGAATGAGGTTGAAAATTAGTGAGAGGTGAAAAAAAAATGCTGACAAATTGTTAGCATCATTACTACTGACCAGTGGCTAGTGAACAGACTGGTAAAAGTTTTGTTTCTTCATCGATTCAAAGTAATAATAATAATGATAAACAATAACCAACACCAGGAAGTGATGCTGAACTCTGTGTGTCTCTGAATAAATGATGATAATGTTTATTGATAATGAGAGTAAATCTCAAGAGATGACCCCAACTATTGACCATTGTAATGAGATGCAATAAATAACAACAACAACAACAATCACAATCACAATTGTAAAAATGTTTCATTAAATTAACACGCGTGCAAAAACACGTACTATTAGTATCCTTGTGTATAATAATTAGAGGTCAATTAGGGGGTTGAATGGTGTGGTCAGTAATGGCTATTTACTATTACAATAATAAACGATCAGATTTACTTGACCCTACACATTTCATTCAATTATTTTTAATCTTCAATCTCAATGGTCAATCTGAGAATCATATAAATTATTTGTTTCTTCATCTGTCCTTTCCTATTGTTTTGTTTTTCTCTCATTGATAAACTGTTATAATGGTTAATTGGACAATGGTCAGTTTTTCAAGTGGAAATGAATTATAAATACAAAGTTATAGGGTTACACTTGGATTATAAATAATTTCAACATGTTGATGATATTAATTGAAGCGGAAGGATGAGGTTAATGTGTATGTGTGACTGTGCAAGTAAATGGGCTGAAAAATGAAACCGGAAACGGAATTGATGTCAATTTGTTATTCATCCAATTTCCTAGTAGAGTTTGATTTTTGTAGGTATTTCGTAATTAATGTTTATTAATTGAAGGGTAAAAGGTTCAAATGATTTGAATAAATTTACTGGTTATATATTTTAACCAAACTGATAATTGTTGTTAATTGTTTCTGAATCTTTTTTCTTTACTGGTCAATATATGAGACCAATTGTCAAAAAGGTGAGAGTGATGATGGTCAGTAGGATAATTACAGTGACATTTGTCTTCTAAATGGTTGAATGAGATCACTTTTTTCAACAAAAAATAGCTGACCACTTCTTCCTACTCCACATATTGTCCACCTCCCAAGTTTTCAACCCACAAGTTAACTTGACCATCACCACAAACCAAAGGGTATGTGTTGTTTTGAAGGCAAAAAGTCAAGTGTGTGATTTAAGATTTATTAAGGATTGGTCAGTGAACAATAAGTAAAAGTGACCAAAAGATTTTGAAAGGTTAAAAAGGGTTAAAGGATTATAACTGTTGACCATTGAGGGTTACAGTTGTTAAGACAAAAAGAGAAAGATGAAAAGAAGATTAAAAGAAACAGAAGATTGAGAAAGATGGATTCTTCTCTCTCTCTCTCTCTCTCTCTCTCTCTCTCTCTCACTTTTCTCTCTCATCACCAGGCTCTAATGTCCACCAACTGGTCAACAATGGTGAGTAACTTGAAACGGTCAATTAAAAGGTATCCACCCTGAAGAGAGAGAGAGAGAGAGAGAGAGAGAGAGAGAGAGAGAGATGACAAAAGACTGATCATCTGATGATGAAGATGATAATTATCTTGAAGGTAAAAATAACCAACTGACCAATGGTCAATATCAATTGAAATCGATATTGATTATTGAAGAGGGAAAACTTGAATCTGTTTCTTTGGTTTCCTTTTCCGTTTCTATTGTTAATCATTTAAAGATTTGATTTGTAAGATAATAATTTAATTGTTACAATTAATAATAACTTTATTCAATCTGGATTCTATTAATTGTTTGTCTTTATTTGAGTTTTTGAGTTTCAATTAAAAACTAATCACAATTATTATAATATACAAGCAACAAGGATACAATTAAGTTAATTGTTTATATTTATATTTGTAACTATTTATATTGATTGTGTTGCATTTATTGATACAGTTAATTTGATTGATAATTAATTAATTGATTTTTTTTTTGTTTCATGAAATTAAGGTGGTAAAACTTAATTGTTTCTCAATGATATTAATTATTAATTGATATTATTTTAGTTTGATGATTATAATGTTTACAATGATGATAATTAGTTGTTGTGATTAATTAACTTACTAAATTAGTTAATTATTAGTTTTAATTGATACAGTTTCTTTTAATTGTAGTAATACAATAATAATAATAATCATATTGAATCATTGATTATTTAACAATTAAATAATAAAAGTTAATCATAATAAAAAGTTGATTGCTTATTAATTTTTTTTTTTACGATGAATTAATTTACAATAGGAAATAAGAAATTTAGATTGGATTTAATTAGTTGGTTACTAAATTGTTGCTAATCATATTGAACATCTTTCAGCTGATTGGTTCAGTTGAATCAGATTTATCTGTACAATCAATTGGTCTCTTATTGTTTTCTAAATTGTTGTTAATACAGTTTTTAATTGTCGTTAAATTTGATGGACTTGGAGTTGATCTTTCAATGTTTATATCATCGTCTTCATCGTTATTGTTTTCAGAGTTTACATTTGGATTGAGGTTTTTATGCTTGGAATTGGAGTTGATTGTTGATCGTTTGCTTGTGTTGTTATTGTTGTTGTTGTTGTTGGAGTTGTGGTTTGGGTTGAGATGATGATGATTGGATGATAAGTTTAATCCGTTGGTTGGACCATTGAGAAGGTTTAAAGGAAGATGAGGATGAGGAGAAGAGGATGAAGATGAAGATGAAGATGAGGAAAGTAAGGAAACGTTTGATGTTGGTGATGGAGATGGAGAAGAGGTTGAATGAGGTGCAAGTGATGTGGGTGATTGTTGGTGTTGTGATTGGGGTTGTTGTGGTGTGGATAGAGATGATATTGGCAGTGATGATGAGGAGGAGGAAGATGATAAATGATGACTTGAATGATTGTCTTTCTTTGAAGGGGAAAATAAAGGATAAGGTGTATATCGGTGTGTTGATTGGTCGTGAGGATGATTAGGACGAGTTGGACCAATACCGTTACTAGTACTCTCTTTGTTATTGTGGGTGGTGGAAGTGTTTCCTTTACTGTTATTACTGTTGTGGTTGTTGTTGTTGTTGGTGGTGGTGAGGGATCCAGAGGGTGGTGTTGATGATGAGGGAGGATTACAAGCATTGGCTAAATTGGTTGCATTGATTAACGACTGTTTTGCGATTTCAGCTGATATTTGATTATTTGCATTGGCTGCCCAGAAATGAGGGGGAGTTGAAAAGGCAAGAGCAGCAGCGGCGGCAGCCGATGTTGGAGACATTGATTGAGAACCAGGCAAAGATCCTGATGGAAGAGAGAGAAAGAAAGAACAAATTTAATGATAATTAATTCATTGAAATTAATCAACAAGATTGAATGAGCTTAAGGATTTGATGATTACCTGAATTGGGGTTAGGAGATCGTAGGTGAGCACCAAAAGCTGCAGCTGAATACCAGGGTGGACAAGTAGCTAATAGATTATAAAAGTCTGTTGGATTGATCGGTGGGAAGGCGGGATGAGGTCTCCACATAACTGGACCACCTCTTACACCATTAGGTGAAAGTCCTGGCGGTAAGCCAGTGGGTGAGAAAGGATGAGATGAAGGTGATGAATTCGGCGGTGGCAAACCAGAGGGATGATGATGAGGTGATGCTTGATGGTGATGGGGATGATGATGTGGATTAGGTGAACCACCGGAATGATGGTGAATATGATGAGGTGGAGGTGGAGGATGACCCATAAGAATTGCTCTTTCTCTCAGCAACATGTTCGCTGTATCTTCAATCAGGTAAGGCGATATCATTGGACTTCGTCCATAACAAGGGTCATTTATCAGCGATTCCATAGTTTCCCTAAAAAAGGACAAAAAGAAAATAGCGGAAAAAAAGGTAAACAATTAAATCACAAACAGAAATGATTAACAATTAACTCAACCAGAAATACACAATAACCTAAACCATTATCCAAAACGAGATGATTATCATGAGCGATTAATCATAATCAAGTCTCATCTTTATCTGTATCAAAACCATTAAAACATCAATTAATATTTAATCATGTTTACTAATTCAATTTAAACAAAGTTTGATTGATTAATAGTAAATAGTTAATCATAAGCAACAATCAATTTACGAAAACAATAACAATTACAGTTGATGATGATTATTATGATGATGATGCTAATTACTTGATACTTCAAGTTGAAACAAAACGAGAAACTAAATTAACTTTATTGTTACTGAAGGAAAAGTGAACAAATTAATAACAATCAAAACTAAATTAGCAGTAAATTAACTAACTAACTAAAGTGAAAACCACCCAAGGTGCTGAGGCTCTTCCTGGTTGATTAAGTGGGATTAATGTGCTTGGCGTTGATTAAACTCAAGGGTGGCCCAAAGGTAACAAACGGTTTATAATAACAAACAATTAAAGAGCAACAACAATGATGATGAAACAAAAGATTCAGGTAATGATGATGATAGGATAATAAAGTAACTAGATAAAAGGTGATCTAAAGGCCGAACGATTAACAACATCGGCGTGATTAATTAATAATAATAGTCTTATATTAATTACGATTCATGATAATGAGCCATAAAACACGGAAAATGATGCAAGAGGAGGTGAAGGTGGGGAGGAGGATTGATTAGATTTCTCTCTCTCTCTCTCTCTCTCAATGGGAGGAAGTTATTTCTTGTGTGTGGATAAGGTAACACCTCGCGGCGTGTTGACCACACAGCAACAACAATGTGATGGGTTTTCTGTTGATAGAAGAAAAATTCTCTCTCTCTCTCTCTCTCTCTTGGTTTTGCTTTTTCTTTCATGTATTCTCAATGGAAGGAGAAAATTTTTAAGAATTAAAATTGTTCGCACGGGAGAAGGGAAGAGGCGAAAGATGATGCGGATGATGATTGTTGTAAACGCGCGTAAGGTCATCCTCATCCTCATCATCATTATGGTGATTATTATTACCTTTGGGTAAAGTTAATTCAAGAGGATGTTACTTCAAATTAGATGCATTATCTGGTAGGAGGAGAGCTAGGTGCGAAAAGGAGAGAGAGAGAGAGAGAGAGAGAGAGAGAGAGAGAGAGAGAGAGAGAGTGATTTTTGGAGGGTTTTGCCCTGAGGGTGAATTTTGGTTGTTGTGGTAAAGGAAGATGATGAGGTTGATATTACGGGAGAGAGCAAATCTTATCATCTTCATGTATTTTTGTATGTTGGGGCATTTTGTTTTATCTTCATGAAGACAAAAGATTTGAGAGAGGAAACAAGATGGAAATGATGATGATGAAGATGATAGAGGAAACTTTTACTGTGAAGATGACAAGAGGCGACAAAGGATGATGATTGAAAATTAGTATCAAGGTAATCATGAGATGATAATGATGATGACGGGAAAAGATGATCAAAAAAAAAAGGTAAGATGATAAGGTGGATGATCTTTGATAATGTAACTAAAATCATATGCTTGTTAATTCATTTCAACTCAACACATTATATTCACATTTTATCATCATTCTCATCATCATTCTTATCATCATCATCATCATTATCTTCTTAACTTATCATTACCATCATTAGTCATGTGTCCATCATCAAGAGTAACTTTTGTCCACTAGAAAAGGTGTGATGGTCAACTCACGATTACGATTAAAAGTGATAATCTTAATGAGAAGAGAAAATTTCTCATTTATCCTTTTCAACTTAAACAACAATCAAGGTGAAAACTAAATCAATCATAATCAATTTTAATCGGTTAATTGTTTTACTCTTACATCTTTAATCAATAATCTACAATCAGTTTGATTGGTAACCCTATTGGGATGATGATTCCAACCTCACGGATCAAAATTTTCCATCCTCATCCTCATCACCATCTTCATCTTCATCTTCATCTTCATCTTTACTTACCTTGATTCGTTGATGATGATTAGTGATGATGATGATGATGCACGATAATTATATCAAGGTGATTCTGTTGATGACTCTAATGATGATGATCATCATTAAAATCATCACCATGTTGATGGTTGTTTGCAGAAACTATGATTACATATATGAAAGTTTTCAAATGAAAGGAAAAAAACAATCGCTCCTAATTATTGACCATTGGTCAAGTTACTATTAAGGTGAATATTTATAAGGTCAAGGGAAGGGTCAAAGTAATGATAAGATTATTAGAGAAACAGAAACCCAACTGTGTGATCAACCTTTAACTGACCAACGATATCTTAATTGTATTGATTGGATTAGATTGTTTGAATTGAAAGGAAAATATTAAAAAAAAAGTTACTAATTGAAATACTCACACTTTTTGAAATACACTTAGGGAAACAAAACAATTTGTAATCAACTTGACCGATGGTCAAGAGATTAAGTTGATTATACCATCAATTTACCTTTGAAAAGCTTTTACCTAAAGTAAATCATTACAGTTTTATCAACATCACCAATCAGTTAATAGTTGTTAGTTTATCTGACATCGGCATCAACAATCAACATAATCATCATTAATTTTGATGATTATGATGTAGTTAAATTGCTCATCTCTCTCTCTCCATTTGCACATTGGTGAAACAATTTAATTCAAATTAAAATTGATTGTGTTAGCAATTGATATCTAATACAATTTAAATTGTAATTAAAACCAAAAATAAAAAATGATGATGATGTTAAATCAATTGGTTAATCATTAATTGATAACGATAAAGATAAAAGGCAAAAAGTGTATTAAATCAATTTAATTTGTGGGGAAAAAATGAAAGTTAAACTAAATTTGCTGATTAACATCAATCAAATCTAATGTTTACCCAATCAATTTGTAGTGGTGTGTTGTTTATCATCATCATCATCATCATCATCGATAACATTTAATTATGATTGCAATTGATTGTAAACAACAAACATCATCAATGAAGTAACATTTGATGAAGCAAATATTGATGTATGAGAGTAATCAATCAGAAAATGAAGTAACAACTAAAACTAACATTTGCCTTTTCAACTCTAACAAGCTCATCATCTTTATCTTCATCATCATCATCATCATCATCGTCATCCTCTTTCTATCTCTTTCTTTTATCATCTTTATCATCAAATCAAATTGATTTATTTGTTGTGAGGCGAGAGTCAGATAGTGAGAGTGTGCATGTAACTAAATAGTTGCATTAGTGCAACTTTTTCTTACCTTAGAAAATGCATCTTCATCATCATCATCATCTTCATCTTCATCTTCATCTTCATCCAAAAGGTTTTTGCACAACTAAGAAAACAAGATTACTCTGTTTTTTTGCATTTAATTGAGTGACATTTAAGGTAAGTACACCTTACGGCTAAATACAGTTTGCACTCACAGTGGAGGTAATCATCAGCCTTTTATGCCTAAGATGATATTTGATGAAGACAAAGAGAGCAGATGATGAGGAAGATGATGATAATTAGTCGAGAGTAGATGATAATATTATCCATGCAAAACAAATTCAACCATTGTAATGATTTAAAAAGTGTTATCACAATTAACTTGGCAAACTAATTACCTTTATTATTAGTAAATTGTTTCATTTGCAAAGGTAAAAACAAAATCTAATTATCAGTGTTGATATATTGATGCAATAGATTTACCTGTCTCTCTCTCTCTATCTCTGTGAGGTGATATTTAAATTGTAAGTGTTGATCATGATTATGTTGATTGTGATTATTATCATAATTGTAACAAAGTAAATAACTTTTCATGGATGAGGATGAAGTTGTTGATGTTGGTGTTGCATGATAAGAATAAGAAATAGATTGAGAAAGGTGAATGAAATTTTCTCTATCTACCTGTGAGTAAATATAATATTTTTCTTATTACAATATGTGTGAGAATAGAGGAGGTGAATATATATATATACATTTATAAGAATGCGTGTTCATTTACCCTGAGGGTAAATAATCGGAGTGTTTTATAATAAATGAAAGACCACACACACAAGGAGGGTATGAAGATAAAGATGATGATGATAAAAAACAACAACAACAACAACAACTAGAAGAAAACAAAAAAGGTAAGAAAATAAAAACTACACTTGAAAAGGTAAGTGAGCCAATCACTACTACTGGTTAGTACCTATGCTTATATGTGACCAGGTAACTTAAGGTAACTATACACTTTGAGTCCGCACCTTTTCAATTGCTTTCCTAGTATAAATTATTATATGAGAAAGCAAATGCTTCCCATTTTAACACAACCTCATTCAACAAATTCATTGATCATTTAGGAAATGCAATTCCCTTTAATTTAGTTCAACGAGCCGACTTAACTTCATCATCATCATCTTCCTAAAGCCGTTATCCTCATTTCTTACAAAGTGGCCTCACAAATTTGTGAGTTTGTGTGATGATGATGATGGAAGATGAGTAAAGGGTGTTAGGGGCGGTCAGTTAAGGTTGTTAATGACGATGATGATGATGATGATGAGGATGAGGAAGATATTACTCTTTCTTTTTTTTTCTTTCTTCTCTTTGTCTTTTTCTACCTGAAGGTTTTTTTTTTCTTCATCTTGTTTTCTTGTGAAAAAGTTTCAATCAAAAACAATTGAAGTTTTTTTCTGCTCTTCCTTTGCCTCCCACTTTTACCTGGATACTTTTTTTTCTTGCTCTCTTGTTAATGATTATCTTGATTGCAATTGGTTTCTGACCATGAATTGCAATTAGTTGATCACGATTAAACACCTTCGTTATTAACTATGTTTCAATCAATGGATTTAATTGTGTGCTGTTGCTGTTTTACAAGCAAAATGGTTGATAATTGAACAGCAACAATCAAACAATGGTGATGATGATGATCAACAGCAAACACCTTGAAACAAAACCATCAACATCATCAAGCAAATTTATCCCTTTTCATTTTTTCATTTCATTATATTAATATTATCATGTAATACTTGATTGTTGTTGATAATAATAAACAGATGATTGATTCAATTATCCAATTGAGATTGTTTTCCTATTATTCAATTAGTTAATCATCATCATAATGTTTACCTGATTATCTTTATGATACTTTACTCTTGCTACTTTTGTGTTATTTTATCATTATTATTATTAACATGATTTACCATGAAAATTGGGTCATAAATTGTTTGCTAAATTAGTTTGTACAATTGAAAGAGTCTATAAATCAATCGAGGTCAATTTTATCATCTCAATCATCATCTTCATCATCACTATGAAAAGTTTTTTTTTTCTGTATCTTTTACTTTACTTTTTGGGTCAAACAAAGGGTCAATAGTAGTAGTTGTACTGGTCAGTCTATTGAGAGAGTGATAACAATGGGCTAACATGGGAGGGGGTCAGTTGAATGTTAACGGGAAAAGGTAAAGATGTCCAAGGAAGATAAAGTTTTGAGAGGATGAAAAGAGACTGGACTGGTCAAGCTTAGAATTTTGTTTTTTTTTTGTTAATTTCAACAAAAAATAATTTGGTTGATTGATTGTATCTCGTTGATTGTTGATGATGATGATTAAAAGGTATTTGATTAAGTAAACAAAATTTGGAGACAACTCATTGATTACGTTGATAGTTTTGCTTTTTAAGGTGAACAAAAATATTGGATACAGATAAAGATGAACACTCTAAATGTAATGGTCAGTGATTTATGTATGTATATTATAAGTGTGTGTCCAGTTTGGACTTGTTGACTTACCTTTCCAGGTCACTGAGTCTAGATGAGTCTCGGAATCCTTTGGCAAATGGATTACTGTCAATTTTCAATTTGGTTATCTATTTGTTGACCATAAGGTGAAATAAAGTGGAAAAAAAATAAAGGGTCAGTTATAATTGGATTGATGATAATGGTCAAGAGTTGGTAGTGGACAGGTAAGCAAAAGTTTAGATAAAAAAGTAACAAGAACTTAACAATAAGGTGTTGGACACACGTATCTAATCATGATTAGTTTTGAGAGATAAGGATGAAGATGATGAAGATGCTAAAGATGATAATCTTTCATTTCTCTCTCTCTCTCTCTCTCTCTCTCTCTCTCTCTCTCTCTCTCTCTCTTTCTGTCTGTATGACTCTCTCACTAAGGGAGATAATGTTACTTTTGTCATATTGGTGCTAAAAGTCATCAAGTAATCAGAAAATTCAATCGAATTTTTTTTCTTTTTCTTCTACTAGAAATGAGGAAATCTTTACGTTAATTAGTGGTCAGTTGGTCAGTACAATCATCATCATTTTCTTGTCTCTATTTTTGTTACTTTGACATGATAATAACAGTGAGAAATTTATCATCACCATTGTTATTTATTTGAAGGTAATGAACAAAAAAGGAATAACCAATTTAAATCCAATTAATACTGTCCAGTTCAGTTTATCAGGGTCAATAATATATAGCTAGATATACATGACAGGTATCAACAGAAAAAAAAAGAAATGATAATGATGATGATGATGGTGATAACTATGACATCAGAAAATATATTGACCAAAAGATTTACCTGGAGAGATAATCTTAGTGAGAGAGTGAAAAAGAAAGAAAAAATTTTGATGGAAAATTTTTTTCTCTTTATTCTTGACCATTTAGTATCAATGGTCAATTATTATTACATCATCATAATCATTTACTATTGACCAATAAAAAAAAGGTCACTTGTAGTTGAACTGTTTCTGTTGTTGTATTGGTCAGTATGCGCTGATGGACCGTGAAAACTGAAGGTAAAAGGTAACAAATTGATCAGTAAGTTACGGTTCAACAGGTAATCAGTGGGAGAAAAGACCAAAGAGAAAAGAAGAGAGAGAGAGAGAGAGAGAGATCCTCTAGATGATGATGAGGCTCATCTTTAGCATCTTCATCTTCATCAATAATTTGACAGCAATAACAAAATACCTTTCAAGGTATAAAAAAGGTAAGAGATGATGTTTGATGAGTTGATGACCCTCACGAGTTATGTATTTATTTTTTATGTTCATTTTTCATCATTGAATTGATTGTTATCATCCTTATTATCATCATCATCATCATCATCATCAACATTACAACTAATACTTACCTGGACAATAAACGTAAACAGAAACACTTTGATTGAACCAATTACTATTTACCTTGATTGGCTTGATAGGTTGATACAAAATGATAATAATGATTATGTATCAACTCAATTAGATTGACCAATACAAGTGGTCAGTTTTGTTTTGTTTCATTGATTACAGGTAATTGTGATTATAATAGTGGTCAGTTAATCTGATATGTTTTCCTTTTGTGTTGGTCAATATATAATAAAAGGTGAAATAATTTAACTTTGATTCGATTGGTTAAACTTTTTAATTGTAAACAATTTTATTTGATTCACTCAACCAGATAACCTGTTGATCAGATACAATTGGTCAACAATTAACTTTTCAATCAAATCAATAGTCTAGGAGTTAAAATGAAACAAACAATTGAATCATTTCATTGTGATTAACTAAATTGTTGGACCTTTAAATTGTTGTTATTAACTTAACTCATGATTTAGCTTAATTGTCTTGAATTGTTTCAACAATTGATTTAGTTACAATATTTACACGGTTGATTACAATTAACACTGATACCAGTTAATGATTAAACCTTAATTGTGGTTGATCAGAACAAAATTTCACATTGATTTAAATTGTTTTTGTTTCTTTGATAACTTAATTTAGTTTATTAAATTGTTCAGCCTTAATTAACAATTAAAATGAAATCTAATTAAATTGCACACCTTTAGTTTTTTAGCTTCTTGATTGTTAATTTTTTTTTCCAACAATTAACAACAAGAATTAATAAAAATCATGATGATGATTATAATTAGTAATTAAAATAATTAATATTATCAATTGAAATTGATTGAAAACATGATCATCATCAAGTTAATTGTGATTAACTAATAGTTTTTTTCTTGCAATTAAAACACGTTGAAATTTAATCACATAGTTAATCAAATGATTTAAAGTTATCTCATTTTTTTGCTAAACTAAATTAATATAATTTTTCAAGGGCAAACAATTTAAATTGTCAAGTTAATCATAAGCTAAATTGTTAGATTGATAAGATTATCATGATTAATTGTGATCACTTTTTTTTCTTACTCTAACCAGAGCTTAATTGTCAACACAAACCTTTCAACAATTTAACATTGAAAACTTGTCGTTAGTTAATTGTTTGAATTGTTGCTTGAAGAAATTAAGGAAAAAAAAAATTAACTCAATCAAGTTACAATTAAAACAAAAACGTCAATTGATTAACTCATTATCGAGTTAGTTAATTTATTAAATTGTCGATAAATTAACTTACACTTTTAATTTAATTATTACTTAATTGTCACTGTGAAGGTTAATTGTCTCTCTATAATTAATATTTTCGTATGATTAACTTTGATGATTTAAAAATGATGATACAAAATCAAATGTTGTTGACAATTAACAATAAATCACAATTAATTGTTTACACTGAAAATTGTATTTTGAACACATTACAAACCGGATTAATTATTAAATCATCATCATCATGATCAACTAATATATTAAATTGTGATCATGATTAAAAATTTATCTCATCATCTTCTCAATATGATTAATCAATGTTCAATATTATCACAATTAAATTAATTCCTACATGATTAAGGTCACTAAGTTAATTAAAAGGTGGGTAATTAAGGGCCACCTTGTGAGATTTACCTGAAAATTGAATGATGATAATGACAATTTAAATTGTTAATGGTTAATATGATTACTATTAATCTATAAAAAGTAAATTGTTAATTCACTCAATTGAAATGATTAAAGGATAATGGGTCAATTTGATCATCAACATCATCTTGATCCGTGAGAAGATTAATCCTTTATAAAGATGATAATAAATGGATGAGGATGATAAAGGAAGAAGAAGATGATGATGACCTCTCATCATTATCATCAACAATAACAAAATTAACTAATATTATCACAACAATCAGCATCAATCTTCACACACAATTATCAACAAGAAAAGGAGAGAGGAAGATAAATCTTGAAGAAGAAAAAAAAATTTTCTCTTCTTATTCTCATCTCTTCCTCTTTCATTCATTCATAGATGATGAGGATGAACATGATGATGAGAATCAGTGAATTGAGTAATCATCTTTGATTGTGAATACCTTTATGCCTATTAAGTTTGAGTGTCTATTTTAGGAAGACAGGTAACTATCATTTTCTGTCTCCTCTCTCTCTCTCTCTCTCTCTCATCGTAATCATCATCATCATCTTCACACAAAAAATTATAGGTCATAAGAAGTCAATTATCATCCTCATCATCAGTAGGTCCACATCCTCCCACTTTTATACCTTTGATGATAAAACCATATTCATAAAGTTGTCATAATAATAACAGATTCAATGATAATCAATAACAATCAAGAGATGATGATAATGTTCAATCTCGGTGGTCTCACTCTCTCTCTCTCTCTCTCTCTCTCTCTCTCTCTCTCTCTCTCTCTGGTAATTTTCATCAATTTAACATCTTCATCTCCATCATCATCATCTTATTACATTAGATAATATTAGATTATTATGATTATTACAATTCAATTGTGATTAAATTGAATTGAGGGTAAAAAAACCCACCAATGATGATCACGAATCGTTAATCAATAAATTGCTTTGAAACAATTTAATTTAAACAAAACGATTTACACTCACACAGCCTATGATTATCATTACAATAATAATAATCATCATCATCGCTATGATGATACTGATGATGTTAATTGTGTTTATTATTGGTGTTGAAAATTGTGATCAATATTTTTCAATCATGATTATTATTTACAATCGTAAGCAATTAAACTATTAAATTGGTTATTTTTTTTTGTTTTCCTTAATTGTTGTCCTTAACTTTCCCTTCTCGATTTATCATTAATTATGAAATTAGGTTAATCATAATGATAAAAGATGATTTTATCAATTGTGATCAGTAATTGACAATTAGAGTTGTGTTATTATTTTTAATCAACTGTCAACAATTAATCATCCTAATCAAACCACCTAAATGATTGTAATAAGAAATACTAATCAATGGTAATTAAAGTTTATTAGATTATGTTACCTGATTATCAAAGGTACATAAATGACACATAGGAATTAATTGTGTGACTATCAAGACAAAAATTAATCATGATTAATGTTAATTATGTGTCGGATTAAGTATTATATTAACTTTTATTTCAGAGTTTTTTTTTTCATCTAAACCAAAGGTAAAAGTTTGGGAAAAAAAGTCAAATTGATTAACATAAGTAACAGTTAATACATTTATATATATAAAAGTTGATTAAAATTAAGGTGAATATAAATTTTCAGGTAAATTTAAGGAAAAAAATTTACACAGGTAAGTCCAGTTCTTACCTCTCTCTCTCTCTCTCTCCCTCTTATCATCAATGGTCATTTTAATATTGCAATCAAATCGTAATCAATTGCAAAAGTTGCAATTACAATTTACCTGTGAGTTTTATCATATTCAAGATTAAAGGTAATAAAAAGTGAAACCTTTAAGTGGCTTTTATCACAATGATGATGAAGATGAAGATGATGATAAATATATTTTAGAGAGAGAGAGAGAGAGAGAGTCACATTCCTTTTAATGTCACTAATTGTAAGAAATCAGTTTAATCTGATTTAAATTATGACATGAAATGGTTTCCATCTTGATCCAAGAGCTTTGAACAACATTCAACTTTAAAGGTAAACTATTAACATGAATTACCTCAGGTAACATTAACATTGTTGGGTTACTGTTAATCTTGACCTATGGCTTTTTTTTTGGTTAACATGTCCAGTTTCTTGTTATTATACTGGGCAAAGGGCACCCTGTATGGACTAGTATTCATATGTATATGAATAAAGGACAAGATTGGACATTTATAACACTCAAGGTAAACCACTAATAGGTAATGAACTAAATATTAACCTCTTAATGGTTTCTCATGTAATATTATGGTTACAATAAAAAATTGATGTTCACCATTTTCTCTGTGTGTGTGTGTGTTTGTGACTTAAATTGTTGATAAATTGCTGTAAATTATCATTAATATTAATCATCGAAAGTAAATTGTTGTAAACCATTAACTGGTTTCTGATACAAAAACCACAAAGGAATTGAAAATTTTGTTTTATATTTGCTACTTTTTTTTTGAAAAACTTTCAAAAATCATTATTTAAATTGAATTGAATTTAACAACACACAAAACTTTTGAATCAACTAAATTAGATTGTAATTTGATTAGTTGCCTTTACTTCAGGTTGATCAATTGAATTTACAATTTACAACTTTTGACAATCAACTAATATATTATTCAATTGGTAACAATTACCTTGTGTTAAATCATTATTATCATGATGATGATGATGATGATGTTTTTTTTTGTTGTTACTTCAATTTTGCTTAAGTGAAAAAAAAGTTTGTTTTTCTTGTTTTTTTTTATCCGGAAACGGAACTGATGCTTTTCTGAGGGTCAAGTTGAATTTGGAATGAGATTTTTTTTTAATGGATTAACTTACCAATTGATTCTGATAGGCAGTTACGGCTGTGAAAACGGTCTCAGGAAAGACGAAGGTTCTAAAACGTTCTGATTCCATTGCGATGAAGGTTGAATTGAAAGTAATTCCTTCACGATATATGATCAGATGAATTCGAGGTTGATATTTGTGCATTGAATTTAATACAATCTGAATAAGAAAAAAAATCAAACAAGGAAAAGTTTTTCATTAAAGTAAATTGAGTTACAAATATTGTCTGTTTTTTTGTTGTTGTACTTACATGTCCAGATCTGTCCATCTCGTTGTTGGTCAGTTTAACTTTCTCAAAGGTAATCACTTGTTTCCTCAACTGGTCAGCTGAATAGGGTGCATCTGGGTGAAGGTAAAGTCGAGCGGGTGAGGGAGGGTCAGCCTTGCCCGCTACAAGCCAAGATGACCGGTGATAAGCATAACGGTAACGTTTATTGTCCACGGGAACGATGTCCATTAGAACCAAATATTTAACATTCACATCGATTCCAGTAAAAGAGACTCGAACTGTTGGAAACATCCGTCTAATCCGATAGGAAAGAGAAAATCAATCACCAATTAGAATGGAATATTTCTCGAACAAAATAAAATAGAAAATTGCAAAATAATAATCATTTTTTAATCGAAAATTAATCTTTTCAAAAAAAGCGCTTCAACTTTTCACTTCTCTTTGTTTTCAATTTTTCTAATCTCATTTTCATCTTGATTCCAATTTTGTTTGTTTCTCTTATTTTAATTGTGGTTTTTGTGTCTTCCTTTTTTGCTTGATGATTTACCATCAATTGAACTGTTATTACATGTGACAACTAAATTAACTAGATGGTAATTAGATTGTAAATATTGGGTGAGAAGACAATGTGTCATATGTAAATTAGAGGGAAAACTGATGCCGACATATTGATTATTATTGTTTTTCTATTTTCTGTTTCTTTCGTGTTTTAATTTGATCTTCATAATCTATGGTTTGTATTGTACATAATTTAGTACAATTAACGTTATTTATTGATTGTTGTTCTCTTGGACACAACTATTTTGAGAACATTTTTTCTGTTCCTTTTGTCACTTTTTGTATTGGGAACAATTTTTGCAAGACAATGGAAACCATTGATTCTCAATGTATGTGATTATCTAAAATGAAAGATCATTTTCATCGATTATCAATTGATTTCTATTTTTTTTTCTTCATTTCTTTTTCAGTTGTTTTCTCTTTGGTTCTCTATTGTTTGGAAAGGATACAATTTTTCGGATGAAAAAAAAAATCCAACGAGAGATAAACAATCAATATTCATAAGTAAAGCGTAGGCGCTAAGGTGATGATTTTTACACCAATGGTTATTTGATTTTATTACCATGACCGAAAGATACATGAGATAATAAGTGGACTTTAAAGATGACCATTGTTGGAAAACGACTAACCAATTGTTCAAACTAGTAAACAAAAACAAGGAAATAATTGGTGGTGTTAATTGATATATAGAGAGAGATTAATGTTTCTCTCTTTTTTTTTGTCAAATCAACATTGACACTCAGGTGAATTCATCTTTTCAGTTTTCTATTGTCATTCTTAGATATTGTGTTCACCTCTCATGAAAGTGTGAAAGTGACACAACATATGAGCAAAAATTGTCACAAATTAACCCAACCCTGACTTGATAGTTAATTAATTGTTTAAAATTTACATTAGATAATTAATACAACCCACTAGCTCGCAAGTAAATAGCAAAGGGTTAATAGAAGGTGAAACTTTGATTTGTCACAATTTTCACGTATTTTCTCATGAATTTGTTTTTTTTTTCTGTTGATTATTTTGTCCTTTTAACCCTTTCTCTCTTACAGGCTCTCTTAAATTACGCTGATCATTAAGGTATCATGTATCTTATTTTCTTGATAATTTAATTGAAACTCTTGTAACATATTATTAAATCATCCAACCAACTGACTGAAACTTTTTCCAGATGATTCTGGTGATAATGATGAAGATAAAAGATGATGAGCAATGACATTGGAACAACGAAAGACACAAAATTTACAAAAGAACAAAATTTTCTCAAATTAACAGGAAACCAAGTTGAGGTAAATTCAATATCAAATCCTTTTCCTCTTTTATCCTTATTATCTTATCCCTATTCTTTTTACATTCTCTTGTTGGTCAATTCTTTTTCTCTTCTTTTCATCTAGTTAAAGGCCTTAAGGCATAAAAGGTTACATCAAATTCATAGTTTGTAAGATTGAGAAAACAATTAAGACTATGGTCGAAATGGTGTAAATAATTATACCCTGTGGATGATGACGATGACGATAATAATGATTATCTTTTTGACTTTTAATTTTCTGAGGCTACCACCAACTCCACCAACTCCACCACCATCACAACCACTCCAACAACAACAACTACATTAGGCTGTTAACCCATCAAAAGGATGTTCCTTGCAAGTTTGATTGTAACGAAAAAGAATAGAAAAGGATTACATTGAGTGTGTAAAATTTTTCTCTTCTCATCATCATCATCATCATCCTTTTTCTAACGTGTTGGATGTACACATATTGGTATATATTAGCTACTATGAGGTAGAGAGAGAGAGAGAGAACGTTTTTCTATTTTCTGCTGCCACTGTAATGAAGGTTCGAAGGTGTCAAAAGTTACACCTTCGAATGTTGTTACATTACAATTAACCTGCAATCAGGTAAAAAGTTAATTCTAGGTTATATCAACTTGGAATAACCCTCATAACACATTAGGTTAATCGGTCGATGTACCAAAGAAGAAGAGGAAGAAGATGATGATGATGATGAAAAAAGAGCTACGAAAAGAGAAGCTAAAGATGAAGGTAGATGGTGATGAGGATGAAGATGATGATAATGATAATGAAGAGGAGGTATAAAGGTTAAGCAAAAAGGTAAAAGGTAACAAAAAAGGGCAGGTAAGTTATTTTTTTCTTTCTTTTCTCTGTCCATGATAATTTTCTGCGGTAGATTACGAGGTTTACCTGTTAAGCGGAAAAATGAGTTTACAGCGAAATAACAACAACAATAACAACGAGTTGAAAACGGGAAAGAAACATTTTGGCCTAAGGTGTTATCCATGAAATTTATTAGAAGATGATGATGATGATGAACCATTCGAATTGATTGTGTAAAGTATTTTAAGTATATCCAAAGATAATCATCATGATCGTTTTTATCGTTTTTCATCTTACAACGAACATTTTTCTTCTTTTCTTTTATCTAGAAAATTATCGGTTTTATTGTTTTCTCTCTTTATTATATCTCTCTCTCTCTTTCTTTCTTTCTCCTTTTGGCCCACCCTACATACAGAAACACACACACACACTTTTGACTATCTACAGAACTGTCAAAATTTGTTTTAATCTAATTTCATGTTCTGTTATTATTATTGTTGTTACTTGTTTATAATCAATGTTAAATTAACTGTTCAATGTATTAATGGTTTTCCTTTTCTCTCTCTCTCTCTTTTTCATCTACAGTTATTATCATAAGTGGTATCATGATGATGATCATTATTCACAATTAATGGAGCACAGGATTTGTGGTTTGATTGGTTAATCGTTTAAAAATTGAAAGTAAAATTGGAATGGGAAAAATATCAATAAGCAATAATGTATAATGAAAAACGCGTGCAAGTTAATCAAATATTGGGAAAAAGGATTCGTCAAAACCACAACAACACAACATATGAGAGGATAAAATTTTAGATGAGATTGATGGTTTACAGGGTGATTAGGATGGCGAAAAGAAAGAGAAAAAGATTAGTTCTTTTCTCTCATCTTCCTCATCTTCATTATCATCTTATGTAACCATTAGTTTACATCTTTGGTGGTCTCTCCCTCAATCTCTCTCACTCACTTTGCTGTTGGGCGAGTAAATTGAATTTGAAATTTGCGGGTTACTCTTTTGTTTAAAAGATAATCATCTTTGATGATATTATATGTAGTTACGATTATGATTATCTTGATTATTATAATAACGTTATAATAATCAAGGTAAAGAAAATGTAATAACTTGATGTTTACTTGATTGTGAATGATATTAAGATTTACATTCATATTTGAATCTATCAATCTATTCAACGTTTCTTGTTGTTGGTTGGTGGTTGTTTCATTTTTCTGAATTAATTTGATTTCTATTGCAATTTCATTCTCATCAAATCAGATTAATTCAAATGTAAGCCTATCATTCAAATAATAGTAATAAATGTTACTATTATTACTAAATTGTTATTACACATCAAAACTGTTAATCGTAAACTTAATTCATTCATTTACTCACCTTTTTTTTAATGATAAATTAACCGATTGTTTCTAATTCTGATTGTAACAATTTAATCTTCGTAATTGTTGTTATTATTAGTTTTTTTACTGGTTAATCAGTTTTTTTTTGTTTTCCATTAATTACAATTTTCCACTTTGACACAGAAAATGTTACAATTATATTATTATATGAGCTAAATTGTTGATGATGAAACAATTTATCCTTAAACTTTTTCCAAGTATCATGATGATGAGATTTAGGTAATTGTATTATAATCAAATTAACCAACTAACCCTTTATTTATATTTGAACATGTGTATGTAACTTAATTGTTGACGGTGTTCATGTTGGCTGAATGATTGATTTGATTGTTAACTTAGTTGTTTGGGTTAATAAATCATTGTGAAAGTCACAATCAACATAATCATTATCGACAGTATCAATATGTGAATATGGTTAACATGGTAACATATAATTGAAGAAAAAGTTTCAAATGAGTGAGAATGAGAGAGAGAGAAAAATTAATTGCTTTTCTCAGCAATTAATGAAATTATGGTTAAGTTTACATTTTTCTTAATCATTCTGATAATCATGTAATCAGTCAAAAACATTTCTCAAGCTTTTTACTAATCATTAACTAATCTAATGTTTCTTATTATTTTCTCTCAGGTTACTCTTGATAATCATCATCAAGTTAATCATTTGAATCTATTCTTGACAATTAACTCTTTTTGATGAACTAAGCGAGATCCTCGGAGCCAGTAGCATCAAGTGCTCTTCACAATTGCTAAATTAATCAACAGTGTAACATGATCAATTAGATGGAGAGAGAGAGAGAGAGAGAGAGACACTCATGGAGAGAGACACAAGAAACACTCACACTCACACAATTAAACAGACAATTAAACTTACTCTAATTAACCCCTTGGAAAATTGATAAGGAAACAAAAAGGAGACGAGCTAAAATTACTTGGAATCAATAACCACAACAATTAACAATTTCCCACTCGCGCAGTACTAAAATTAGACTCATTTCCATGAAGTGAACTGATTAAATTTCCTGTGAATTCAATCATCACAATCAAAGTCAAGAGACAAATTATCAAGCAAGAGGAAATTCAATAACAAAAAGAAAACCATTCAATATCCTTACAATTAAGTCTCCAATGGTCATCATCATCATTATCATCACTGGGACCATAAAAACCCATTGGAAAACCCAAAGACAAAACTAACTGGATTAGCAAGATAAACAAGATGCTATTTACCGTTACTTTTACTGTTTCCAGTTGCGTTACTAAATCGACTCACCTTAATATGATGTGTGATACTAATAAATTACTTATTGGATAATCACATGTTTAACTATGGATCAATGTTGTTTATTATACTCCTGTCTATCTCCCTCTTACACACATACTCTCTCTCTCTTTCTCTCCCTTACTACCTGATAATGATGATGATAATAAGGTGATATTTGATTCAGCAAAGTACATACAAATATTATCGCCATAGCAGAAGTCATCATATATACAATGCTAATAACAAGAAGCAGGGTAATACTAAGGGTGGAGGAAAAAGTTACACAAAAATCCAACACGAATTGAGCAAACAATTTGATAACAATCTAAATTGTAATAACATCATCATCAACAATTATGGCCTTTTGTTTCAAAACCTATGAGACCTGTCGTTGGTAATATTATCATGATGATGATTATGATGATGATGATGATGATGAGAGAGACGCTGTTCAACATAAACTCAAGTCCATTATAAACAACTAGAAAGTTTTTCTTGCTGGAAGGTTACAATTTATATATATAATATGTATTATACACCCCGTATATTTATTTATAAATATATCACTCATCGTAATGAAGACAAAAGAAAGAGGATAAAGAGAAACCAAAGTCATCATCATCATCATCGTCAACAATTTAGTATATTGTACTTATTGTCTCCATTGTTTTTCACCTTATTTTTTATAATTATAATTGCAAAGGTAAATGAAAATTTATCAGTTGATTAATTCATCAATTGTTGTTGATTAAGCAGGAATATTGAATGTATCTTGTAGTTTGCTATTTGTTTGACCCTGGACTTTAGGATGATCATGATTATGATTATGGTGATAATATTGGAAAATAACAACAACAATTCAATGAGATGAGAGAGAGAGAGAGAGATAAAAT
Organism: Panonychus citri; assembly: GCF_014898815.1. Classification (NCBI taxonomy): domain Eukaryota; kingdom Metazoa; phylum Arthropoda; class Arachnida; order Trombidiformes; family Tetranychidae; genus Panonychus; species Panonychus citri. Next base: position 664,231 of record NW_026515543.1, on the reverse strand, counting down.
AAACTGATAAATTGGAAATGATTTCTTGGTGTTGTCCTTTTACCTGTTGATTGGTTATGATTCTGAACCAGGATTCTAACCTTGATTCTCATCTTGATGGAGAAGAAGGAAAGAAAAAGATGATTCCTGATGATAAATATTCTGAATAAAAACAGGTAACATGGTGGAGAAAACAAGTTGGATTCTTAACAAGAACTTCTCAAACCAATTATATCATCAACATAACACGGATTATGATCAGAAAAAAAAGAAGAGATTGAGAATCAGATGAAGAGGAAAAAAAAGATGAATTATCTCAGAAATTGGAATGAAAAGAATTTCCAATCTTGTGAAGAAGAAGAAGAAAAAAAGGTTCGAAATAAGAAGAAGATGATGAAAATAATCATTTCCAATGAAAGAGATTGAATTGAATTCAAGGTAAGAAACTGAAAAGAGAAAACGTTTATCGGTTTTGAAGAAGAAAAAAATCGAAATTGAATTGAACTTGGATTGATGTTCTGATAAGTTTCTCTCTCATTAACAGTTATATATCCGGCTAATTATTGTAGGAAGAGATTAACAATATCATCTGATTGGAACTGATGAAATTGAAAAGGTATCCATATCCTGTTACCTTTTCAAATGATCTCAATAGTAAACACCTTTGTAAATGACTGTAAGTGTTCATGATGATTTTCAGGAAAACCAATCAATCAATTGTGATACATTTTCTGTTTTCATAAATTTTGTATTCATCTCTCAACCATAGGAATCAATTGATTCATTTACCTGAGAGACAAATTTTACCTTTTCAGATTTGGAAAGAAACATTTCCACATCATTATCATCATTACATCATCTTTGCTCATTCATTGGAAAAGTGAGAATCTATTTTTCATCTTCTTTATCTTCATTAGATATCATCTTACTCTCTCTCTCTTCTTTCTTTTGTTTACCTGGAAAGGTAAGAAAGAGGAAAATGTAAACATCGACAGGTAACTAGACAGAATTTCATTCTATTCAATGATAACATTGAATTCTCCATCCAGACTAACCTGGCATTGGTTTTCCATTGCTGAACTTTACTGTTTATCATCTTCTCTCTCTCTCTCTCTCTCTCTCTCTCTCTCTCTCTCTCACTGAAATGATTATCATCATCTTCTCACCATCATCATCATTTTCATCAATTTTAAGTTTTCTAATTTCTTTTCTTATTTATTATTAGATTCCGGCTTCTTTATTATTATTTTGTCTGAGGATGATAAATATGATGATAATGATGATAAAAAACCACCATCGACCACACACAACAATCAACATCATTAACTGATCATCTATTGTTATCATCATTAAATTGCTGAAGATTATGATGACCACCGGATACTTTTATCCGCCACAATAATCATCACTTTATCATCTCACTTTTTTTCACTAATCATTAATTAATCAATTTAATGACTATTATAATTATGAGAAATTGAAACTCTCTCTCTCTCTTTCTTCATTATCCTTAATTGTTTGCTTACATCTTAATGATTACAAATTAGTAATTAGACAATTTAAACAATCAATTTCCCTTGCGAATTGATCAATTGATTTGATTGTCTTAATCTTTATCCAATTACAATTATCTCTCAATTTTCAGGTAATAATTTAACTTTTTGTGTTTCTCATAGTGATAATCAACTAAATTGTTAGCACTGTATTGGATTAATTGCTAATTACTGTTCAATTCAATTAAATCTAATCTGGTGATCATCATCATCATCATCATTTTTGTTGAAACAAAAAGTTTTAAAGTCTATTAATAATTAGATTTGTGTTAATTTAGTTAACTAATTTATTTTTTGTCATATTGATTAAAGGGAAGAGACCAGAAAAACGTTGATTGTTAACTGTTAATTGTGATGATGATGATGCAAAAAAATTGGTTCAAAGAAAGCGTAAAGTATCAGGAACGATTAGAAACTGCAATTAACAGCAAATTAATGGTTTCCACCTTGGATTGATGTAGTTACAGTGCAATTTAATTGTTAAGTATCTTGATGATCATTAAATTTAATAATAATCATTGTCTAATTGTTATTATACCCCCACAGTCCTTTAATATGGTTGCTGATATTATCAAGACTTGGATTCTGTAAATTATTACCAGTCAACATATTCAACAACAATAGCAAACAAATCATGAAAGTGTCACATTAAATGATGAAAAGATGTTGAAGTTGTAGTTATCATCATCATCATCATCATCATCATCACAACAACAACAACAACAATTGGTAAACATTGTCCATTTGATTTGTTACCTACTGTTGTTCATGGATTTATTATATCATCATTATCATGCTATTTACCAGCATATGATAATTATAATAGATGATGATGATGATCATTTGTAAGAGTCAACAATTTACTAATTGCTGGTTAATTTTCACAGTTTAAAGAGGCAAAATTGGATCTCTTATGGATGAAGAATTGGAAATGAAAATATGAACAAATTTCCGGAAAAAAAATGTTACATGTTGATTGGATTAAATTTCCTCATCTGGCAACCATGATGGATCAATTTACATCCTCATCCTTAATCTTAATCATCATCATCATCATCATCTTCAACCTATACATTACATAACCTGATTTGAAAAACTCTCTCATCATCATCATCATCTTCATGATAATATAACAGAGTTTGCGTTAATTTAAAGTTAATTTGAATTGGTTGATAGTAAACAATTTAAAGTTTGATAGGAAACCAACAGGTAACAATTAAATTCTCTGAGTTGATTAACTGAACAATTTGCGTTTTCTGGTATCACAATTTAATCACCTTGATATCTAACACAATAATTAACTGATATTAATCAAAATAATTTACGTCATTAGCTAAGATACCAGATAATGAATGAAGATGAAGATGATGATGATGATGATATTATTTTCATCTGAATTTCCATATTGTCAGCAAAGGTAAAAAATAAATTATCTGATTAACAAGATGAGGAAAAAAAGGCGAAGAGAAATGTAAGTGTAATGGTTATCATCAATTATTCATTCTTGACATGTTTCATGAACCATCATCATCATTATCATCATCATCTTTATCTTCATCATCGTTGAGTGAGTGAAAAAATCTCAGTTTCATCATTTTCATGGTGAGATAATGTGGAAAGATTGAGATTAATACAGAAACAGATTAAAGGATTTATAATATTTTTTACACCTAAATCACATTCATTAGTTTCTCAGAATCTCAGATTATCATGATGGAATCATCGTTTTCATGATGATTATCATGATTGGGCATCAATTGCAAGGGCAACCAACAGTTAAAACAACAACATTTAATGAGCATAAATTTGCAAATCAAAATATTTGAAATCTCAATTAACTTAATCTCAAATTATTGGAATTAACTTTTTCTCTGATTAGTGTAAATTTTAATTCACTTTAATTTTGATAAATGATTTTTTGTTGTTTCGTTCTGATGAAGAAGAAGAAAAAAAAATTAAGTTAAGGTTAACAACAATTTAAATTGTTTGGTCACTAAATTAACTTAATTCTCTCTCTCTCTATCTCTTTACTATGACAGGTAATCACAGTTGATTATTAGTATTCAATTTAAATTAATTCACTAAATTATAATGAATTAATGTTAATTTTTGTTTCCAAGTCAAGAAAAAAAAAGTTATCATAATAACAGAGCAACAATTTATGATTAAATGAAAATATAATAAAGGTAAATGGGATTATAATATGAAAATAGAGGATAAATATTATCTCACTAATCCTTATAAATCATAATTTAATCACTACAATCAATTGATTTTACCTTAACACTTGGAAAATTGTTGTTGTTGTTGTTGTGTATTATTATTATTATGTAAATAATTGGCATGAGTAAATATTGATTACCCAGTTGATTGAAAGTCAATTGATACCAATTGATATTGTGATTAGCTGATTGTTGTCAAGTTAAAGGTGAAAAGTTGAAGTAAATCAAAAAATTGATAACAATCAACTAACATTTTGTTTTTCTTTGAACAATTATTGCTTGACCATTGATACCAATCACACATAGGGAGAGGATGGAGGACAATATACAACGACAAAAGATGGACGATGATGATGATGATTGTTAATGATGATAAAAAGTGAGAGAGAGAGAGATGAAGATAATATTTATGATAAGATTGAAAAGTCAAGTCTATTATCTGGATCATTATTTATTGATAATCTATTGTGACCTAAGGTATGAGGCTGAAATAAAGTCGATCACAGGAAATTGTCAATACATTTTGTGACCTGGCACTTTACATTTGGCAGTTTTACACTTTGTATTGTTTACTGTGGATAAAGCTCAAAATGATGATAAGATGAAGATGAAGATGATGATGATGATGATACTGTTGATGATGAGAAACGTTAACAATATCTGCTTACTTATTACGGAAGTGTGTCTTTCTCTCCCTCAGTATTGTAACCAATACATTGGCATCTCTATGTATCTGAATAGTTGTATTATTGTGATAAGTTTTACTCTCTCACTCTTTCTGTTATATTATTATCATTATCTTCATCATCATTGTGATACCAGATTGTGTGAGAGAGGTAGATGATGATGATGATGATGATGATGATGAGAGTGAGAGTCTATGTGAGTATATTATCAAGAATACAAAGGGAGTGAGGATATTTATCATCTTCTTCAAGTAAATATATTCGAGAGGAGGTAAAATCGATTCAAGTAACAAATGCTTCTGGTGTTATTATCAAGACTCTCTGACAATTTATTGTAATCGTTGATTGTTACCAAAGGCGTTTTCGTGTAAATTTGGTTACTCTTTTGATTGCCCATACAATTGACAATTATTACTATTATCATATCAACAATCAACAAAACAGTTGACTTTTTATTTTTCCTCTTCACAGTCAATTCCTTACATTGGGATCATAAGTGCCATTGAGATTTACCATTGAACAGGAACCTCAAGTTTAAAAATCATTTTGTTATCATTGTTGATTGTTGATTGTTGTTGATCTGAAATTTCAATTGACTTAATGATCCGCTATCCGCTTATAATAATATTATATTGTTGTTGATAGTTGACAAATCAAATTGTTGATAACAATCAAGGGGAGAGACAAAATTTGCCTCATCATCAATTGACTGAATTCAGTTAGTTAATCAACTAACTGTTTTATGCTTTGTTATAAAAGGTAAAAATTTAACTTGATTAACTTAATTTTCATTGAAATTAACTGAAAAAATTTACTTGTGAAATGTTAAATTGTTATGATGTTTAAGTTGATTAACATTCTGTCATTATTATTATCATTATTGTGATGATACTTGTTTATATTGGTTAATTAGTTGATTGATTTACTAATTAGCTAATTGATTAATTATCAATTTGTGTCTCTCTCTTTTTATTATTATTTAATTGTATAAATATAAGTTTATTGTCTTTGTAGATGATGAAAATAATGATTACTGTTAATTACGATGATGATGATAATGATGATAATCATCATTTGTTTTTTATATTGTCCTTATTATTTATGATTTATTGTATTTCTGTAATGTTTATGTGTTACAATTGGGAATGAGTTGGCAATTAAATTAGCTAAATCAACAACAATTTGCGGTGACAGTTAAAAATTGCCAACAATGATAATGATGATGAAGATGATGATGGTGATAATGTGAATGTTGATTATGATGAAAGCGATGATATTGGTGACGATGAGGATAATGATGATGACGATAAGTAAACATGATAATCATTATTATCCTTTCATTGATTGTTGTTGGTAAAAAGGAAAACTTGATTAACTTTATTGTAAATTGCAAGAGAAAAATAATTAATCAAGATAATCCAATCATGCGATTGTTTCAAAAACAAAACCATCATCATCATCATCATGATAGAGATGAGGATGATTAGAATATATAAGAAAAAGAAAATGAAAGAAATTGAATTAATCAGAATATAGGTTATCATGAAATCTCTTGATTCACTTTGCCTACTTTTCTTGTGGATTCGTGAGCATCTTATAGGTTTCAGAAGATAAGAAAGTAAGAGATGGAAGAGAGAGAGAGAAAGTTCATCCTCATCCTCATCTTCATCTTCATCCTTTCCTATTCCTTATCATCTCTCTCTATATATAAAACTCATCAGTCAAGAGGAAACAATTGGAATCATCAATTGGATGATAACATTAACAAGCTTCTTGGTAAATTGACATTACAACAATTTAAAGATGAGAAACATCATCATCCCCATCGCCATCCTCATCATCATCATCAGGATCATCCTCAATACAATCATCATCATTATTATATTATAACAAATTACAATTTTCGGCCAACCTTCAATGTAATCAGGTTAATTACATAACAAAACAATTTGACCTTAACAATTTATACTTAAGTGTGTAAACCATTACGTTAATATGATGATGATGATGATGATCATTAATGTTATTAACTTTGTTATTATTGTGAATTAACTAATGTTATCAAAAAAAACCACAATCAAATATATAAATTATATGAACCAATCATGATTATTTGGATGATTATTATAATATAATTACCGTTGATTGTTGATTTGTTTCATCATCAATCCTCTAGAAGTTAATTTAGTTAATCATGATTGTCTCTCTCTCTCTCTATGATTTGATTGTGTTTAACTGGATTTTTGTGTTGATTGTTTTTAATTGTAATTCTGTGTTTCTGTTTTTGTAATTAAAGTACTTTGTAAACTTTAATCACTAGTTAATTAACTATCTTTCAGTTAATTGTTGTTGTCTCTGTGTTGATTGTTACTTTTTGATGTTTTCTGTGTTTACTAATGTTAATTATCATCAATTTAATTGTTTTTACAAAATTTTTGGTTATTATGATTACGATTATGATTATGATTATGATTTACTAATTGTAATTAAGCTGCGTTGGCAAATTGTTTAATTTTCTCGTTAAAATTAAAGCAAACAATTTAAATTCAGTTGTTACTTTAAATAGATTGTTAGGAAAATCCTATGGATAGAAAAAGTTTTTTTTTTCTTCTCAATTTTTGATCAATTTTCTTTAATTGTTGTTGTTGACAATTAAGAAAATGCCTGATAATTAACTTTGCCTCATTTGATTAGATACTTTTCAGGTTGATTAGTTAATTGTCTCTGTTTTTTATTCATGAAACATGATAATAACTGTTGATTGTGTTGATTACTTTTTAAAAGGGTTTTAAGTTTCTCTGGTTAATTGTTGATAATTGGAAATTAATTTAATTCTGATTGTGTAGGAAGTTGAAACTTGATAGTTTCTTTTTTCCCTCTCAATATCTTGATTGTTGTTGTGGTATTTTCTTAATACTAATGGTGATTAAGATTAATTGTTTAAATGATTATCGTGATATGAGTCAATTAATTGTTGTTATTAAGTCTGTTGATTAAATATTTTGACTCTTTTTCTGTTGCAACTTTTATATTCAATTTGTTATAATAAGAAATTGATTGTATTGATTTTAGAAAATGGTTAATTGTTTTCATTTAAGTTCTTTCGTGAATAGTTAATTGTATAGATTATCGATTGATTAGAAAATGATTATAAATTATGATGAGAATTAATTGTTTGTTGCTCTTACCTTCCAGATTTGGTGATAATCATTTCAGTTCCAAGTTCATTGAATTTATCCCAAAGATCTTTATTCTCAAGGTGACATTTAATTCCAGCCAATTCTTCACAATTACATTTGGGCTTAATCGCATCCGCATATGGATTAGGACCACCTCCCCCTCTCTCCTCTCGACTGGACCTTTCACCTCTTTCACCATTCCTGCCCTTTCACCTCCTCCTCCACCACAAGATGAAGATGAACCATCTTTAGTTGACCCGGTGGAAGGTGAAGGTGAAGGTGTCCTCTGTCCAAAGTACCGGACATTGGACGTTCGAGTTCACTGATTGATGGAGATCGTAAAGGAGGTGATCGAGTTATCGGCGATCGACTGGTGGCCGGTGACCGAATAGGTGGAGTGGGAATCATAAGAAGCCTCCATTGGCGGTGGGGAAGACGAATTGTAATCAACATCAATCGACGGAGGGGAAATCGGTGGAGGTGAATGATTAGCATGATGATGATGATTGTTGTTGTTGTTGTTGTGATGATTAACCGAGACTGAAGTTGATGATTTTGAATTGATTGTTGAAGATGAAGATGAATTGAGTCCAGTTAAAGGTAAAACCAGTGAAGGTACAAAGGGAGGTGATGAAGACGAACCTCGAAAAGAGGTTAATTGTTGTTGGGAATTAAGATGATGTAGATTATGATTAAGCTGAGATTGTGGTGAACCAATTAACTGATTGTTAACAATTGAATCGCCATTGGAACGACCCATAATCGCTTCAATTGAAAAGTCGGTTGAAGGTCGATTACTATTATTGGAAACTGATTTACTATTATTAACATTGTTCCCATTGGAAGAGGTTAAAGGTTGACCCCTGGTTCCTGAGCGAGTTGATTGTGTGGACATTGATGAACCTTTACTACGATGATTTAGATGATGATGATGATGATGATGGTGAGAATGATGATGAGGATGAGGATGGACAATATGATGACCACTACTCGAATTGTTTAAATTACTATTATTATTACTGTTACCACTTTTCCTCAAACCTGAGGTCATAACTAAATCCAAATTGGTAATAAGCATCTAGATGATAAGATTAATATCATTGATTGAATTAATTATAATCCAAGAAGAAGAAGTAACAATTAAACAAACAATTAGACCAATAATTGATTAATTGATTAAAAGGAAATTTTGATATTTTGTCTTAATCCACTAGAATTGGATAATCAGGTTAATAGATTTAAGTTGATTGTTTGAAAAGTTAAAACAATGAAAATAAAAATGAAGGGAAAAGTTGATTAACTAGATTTAGATGAAGATAAAGATGATGAAGATGATAAAGTTGATGATATCTGTCAATCATCAACGTGTCAATAATAAAAATTATTATCACACTGAATATATGAGAAGAAGATGAGGATGAAGAGGACGAAGAAAAAAATTAGGAAAAAAAGGAAAAAAAGAAAGAAACAAATTCTAAACGTTGAGAGAACGTTTTGGTTTAAGAGGTCATATGAAAATTGGATAAAAAAAGGATGAGGAGAGTTGATGATGAGGATGATGAAGAAGAAAAGAAGAAGAAGAAAAAAGAAGGAGGAGGATAAAGAGAGAGAGAAGAAAGAGAAAAAGAAACATTTCTTTTATTTTCTCCAAAAATCAACCAATACAAATTCATTTTCACCTTTCAATCTCCTCCCATTTTTCACATTCTACTCTCCATGTAACACGAGTTAAACTCCTCCCTTTAAGCTTTTCCTCCATTGGGTAAACTCCTCCTTCTACTCTCCCCCCTTTTTCTCTGTTTCTCTCTCTCTTTTTCTTTTTCTTCTTCTTCTTTCTCTCTTTCCTTTCATCATCATTTTCATCATCTCATCTTCTTCTTCCTCTCCTCATCATCACCACCACTTCCACCCTGTTCCACCTTCAACTATCCCCAATGAGAAAAAAACATTGGAAAATATGAAATTTCATCTTCTCTCTTTGAATCTCTTTCTTTTCCCCTCTTCTTTTTTCCCTGTTCATCTTTTCCCACCTTCACCTTCACCACCTCCTCTTCCCACTCTCTCTCTCTCTCTCTCTCCATGTTCCTCCTCCTCTTCTTAATCAGGCGCCAAGGTGCCGAGTCCTCGGGTCTCTCATATCATAAACAGAACAAATTGAAAAGCAAAACAATTAAATAACATAATTAAAAAGCCGACACAACATCTTATAAGTTAATCATCATCAAGTATCATCAACAATTATCTCAGTTAATTGTCAGCAACCAAATCAAATAATAAATAAACAATCATCTTCCTCTTATCATCATCATCATCATCTCACCTTTATTATTATTATTTCATCTTGATAGTAAAATTTTTCATCATCAACTCAATTGATCATCTTCATTTTCATCACCAGAATTTGCTTCTAGTATTTCCTGATAATCTGTCAATTCAATTGTTCCCATTCATTAAATTGTCCTTTTCATTGATTGACTTTTTTTTTTCATTTACAACTTTTTTGTTTTTTTTTCGGGGAAAAATTTTTTCTCAATGGGAGTTAATCGTTAATCTTTAACTTTGTTGTTATTGTAATATTACATTAATTAGTCTTAATTGTAATTGTCTCTGCTACTACTAATCTGATTAACTTTGGATATTAAATATTAACATGATTAATTGTCTCATCTCAGTGTGAGGTGGTTGTAACTTTGGTTAACTTAATTGTATTTTTACACCTAAATAATTAAAACTAATTGTGTTTTCTGTTTCAATTATGTTTCTGTTTATACTAATTGTCAATTGATCTGCCGACTAATTAACTCTCTTTCTCTCTTTTTCTTCAGAACTGGATTAAAATGAGACTAATTAACTAATTTCTCTCTCTTTTTTTTTGACAAGATTATTAATTGTGATTGGAAAGGATTTTGAAATTATCCAAATACAACAATTAGTTTCAAGGGATAACTTATATTTTTTATTTCTGTTGCGATGAAAATTATAATTATCATTTCTTGTTTTCACTTAACAGTTAATCCTTTACAATCAACTAATCGCTAATCTTAATCCTCTTTCATCGTTTTGTTTTGCAACTTTTTTTTTGTATTTCTTTACTTAATCCACTTAATCTGATCACTTAGTTATTAATTAGTTGATTAACAAAAAAACTTACGATGACTTAAACATATTAACTGTGTAAAGTTGTAAAGGTAATTTAATCTTGATCAAATTTCCTCTTATTTTTATCTTAATGACAGCAATTAGTTAATACGATGGAATCACAATTAGTAAATCAAGATTAATCTGGTTAATTTGACAAATCGTATTGGTTTAGGATTAAATTATCATCCGATAGTAAAGTAAATTGGATTAACTAATTAACTACTATGATACGATTTACATAGAGACAGAGAGAGAGAGAAAATTAATTTCAAATGGAATTACAATTTATTCATTTCATTGATTACTTTTTATTTTAGTTAATTGTTGTCTTCTAATCAAGTTAATTGTTGGTTAATAAATTGAATGAAAATTTTTCATTCGTAACAAGTGGTGACATCTATTGATATGATTAACGGTCATACGTTGATTGTTGGTAATTAATTTAATTGGAAATATGATTTACCTTTTAATCCAATTGGAAGAAATTAGAAAATCAATAAATTAATGAAAATTACAATTAGTTAATTGCAAATTTATCTTGATCATTGATTAGAATGAAAAAAATGTCTCTCCACTCGTAATGATAATGATAATCAACCATTAAGATTTATTTTGATTAACAGTTAATCATTTGATCATCTCAAGTGTAAGTCTCTTTATTTCATTTAATTTGTTAACAGTTAACACTCTTAATTAGTGGTAATCAGACTCATCGTAATAATAATTAATTGTGATAATGGTTTCATAATAATAACAACAATCAAAAAGTGTAAATAATTAACAATTAAGAAAGAGAAGGAAACAAAAAAAGTTTTTTTTTCTTCTTACCAAAGAAACGATTAAATTGTAACAATTAACTAATTGGGTGAAAGTTAATTGTTGAACAACGGAAAGAGAAACGAGCTCAGTATGTATATATATATAAATCAATGGTAACAATTAATAAACTAATTGACTTTTTAATTGTAAACGATTAAAATTAATTGGGTTAACTTGAATTGAGAAAAAAAAAGTTTTTTTTTCCTTCTGTCAATGTAATAACAATAATAATAACTTCATCTTCAAGGATGGAGAGTGAGAGAGATGATGATTAAGCATCAATGAATTTGATTGTTATTTAGATGATTACAGTTATTAAATGATGAGGATGATGATCATGATGAGAGGGGGGAGAGGTATGGGTGGGGTAGGATGATAATTAATTGTACTTCCGCTAACAAGTTATCGACTTACTGTCGCCATTAGATTGACAAACAAAAGGGAAAAATAAACAAGAGGCCACTTGAGATGATGATTAAGTTAATTATTGATTGTGATGATGATCAATAGTAAATCCTTGTAAATGTTAATACATCTAATTAATAATAAGATATACACCTTAATAACAATTGACGCAGTTAAGATGATTAACAAATGAGAGTATAGTGATTAAGGAAAGTGTGATTATCCATATAGTTTTTATAGCTAATCATCATCTTGATTATTTATACTAATTAAAGTCAATTCTATCAATTGATTGACACTTGGTCGATGATCAATTGATTTTCTTACAATTATAACAACTCATATTGTCTTAATATGGGTCAATTGTCATTGAGTTGACCATTCGGTTGACAATATTGTTCAAATTTTCTAATTGTTGTTCCACACTTTTTTTTCAACGATTTTCTATCAGCTTGTTAATCAGTCTCCTTGTGGTGTAAATATGATTAATTAAAACTTTAATTACTCTACAAAGTATGTTATCAATATTTGAAGAGATTAACTGATTGGTTCTAATTGCTAATTAAAGGGATTGATTTTTTTTTCTTCTCTTTGCAAATGTCACTAGATTAATGTTCTGATTTTTTTTAGATTTTCTTTTTCCGATTGATTTTCATCAGTTAATTGCAATTAAAGCTTTTGATTGTCACTCGAAATTTAACTCATTCGATTGATAAAGTTTTTCGAAAATCGAAAACCTGGCGCCATCTATGTTCGTTTTTCGACACTTTTGTCATGTTCTTTTTCTGGTTTAGTTTGTTGTTCTTCTAATAAAAACTGTTACTTTCTTTTTCATTTTTCTCTCTCTTTCTTTTTTTTTCGTATTAATTTAAACTTAATTTCCCTCCTGTCAACAATCAGTTAATTGTTAACTTGTCACCATCAAGGAAAGATCATTTTCTTTGATTGTCATTGGTTTTTCGTTTATTGGAAAATAGATTCAAATTCATTTTCTTTCTTTGTCTTTTCTTATGTGTTAACCTTTTGGACTTAAATGTGTTAACTTTTCTCTTTGTGGAATATTTTTTTTGTTTCTCTTCTTCTTTGTTTTCTTCTTCCATTTTTGTTCTCTTGTTTTCTAATTATTTCTCTTACAATGAAGATTCTTTTTTGTCTATTGGTGATATTATCAGTTTTCTCCATTGGTCAAACCAGATCGAATCGTAAATCGTTCCGAGTTGCATTGAAAAAGATTGAAACTGTTCGACATCGGCTCCATTCGGTTGGCACTCCAATCAAATATGCTCTTCCTCGTAACCACCTTAAGGCTCTTGTTAAAAATGGATCACCGATTCCTGAACCTTTGAGTAATTACCTGGGTAAGTAGAAAAGAAAATGGGTGTTGCCTCTGCCCTGTGGTCAGATGAATCGATCGATAGGTTTTAAGTTTCTTGAGTGTCACATTCGGGCATCTTAACTGTTGACCGTTTTTTTTTGTTTCTTTGTTTCTTTCGCTCCTCAAATCCAATTAACCATTTAACACCAACCTTGACATTCAATCGATTGATTTTGAATTCAGAAAACAAAAGGTTAACCTGAAAAAAAAACAATTGAAACAATTAAAATCCCTGAACAGCAAATCAATTTAACATGACCCAAGAGTGTGATTTGTTTTTTTTTTGCTTACCGTTGATTATTGTTAATCATAACGAGTTGATTGTCTTTATTATATGTATTTCTTTCAATTGATTTGATTGTTTACTTTTAAGGATAAACTTGACAATTTAATCTAATCGCTAATAACATTTTCAAGATTGAAACTTGTCTCTTTCAATTACCTCGATTAACCTCAGACAATTAACAGAGAGTGTGTCTGTCTTATTCATTAATTACCACTTGATGATTTACTTTAATCAAACCAATTCATGGTTATAATGAAAAACAACTTCTTTGTTTAATCAATTAACTAATTGTATCACAACATTTAATTGATTACTGAACTTCAAATGTAATCAATTCTTGTCAACTATTGCTTACTTATTTTTTTTATCTTGAACCTGATGAAGGAAAAAAATAGAAACTTGTTCATCTTTTCATAACGTTGATAATCAGTTGATCAAATTAATCAATCAGTTAATCGTTTGTTTTATTTTCTATCCAAAATGTTTAGATGCTCAATATTATGGAGAGATTTCAATTGGTACTCCTGGTCAACCATTTAAAGTAATTTTCGACACCGGATCATCAAATCTTTGGATTCCCTCGAAACAATGTAAATGGACAAACGTTGCCTGTTTAATTCACAATAAATATGACCACAATAAGAGTAAAACTTATGTCGCCAACGGAACTGACCTTGAATTACGTTATGGAACTGGTTCTATGAAAGGTTTCCTGTCCACTGATGTGGTCAATATCGGTAGGATATGTGAAAAATTTACGATAAGTTGGATCGTGTTGATTAATGTTTGGTCTTTAATTTGATATTTTTAGGCTCTGCTGCCGTTCAGAATCAAACTTTCGGTGAAGCTGTTATCGAACCAGGAATAACTTTCGTTGCTGCAAAATTTGACGGAATCCTTGGCCTAGGGTTTTCAAGTATCTCGGTTGACGGTGTTACCACGATCTTTGAGAATATGATTGAACAAAATTTGGTTCAAGATGCAGTTTTCTCTTTCTATCTAAGCCGTGATCCATCAGCTAGTGTAGGTGGTGAGATAATCTTTGGTGGATCTGATCCTGATCACTATCATGGTGATTTATCTTACGTTCCTGTTACCCGAAAAGCATATTGGCAATTTGAAATGGACGCTGTTACCGTCGATGGACTTGAACAATCATTTTGTTCAGGTGGTTGTCAAGCAATCGCCGATACTGGTACCTCATTAATTGCTGGTCCAGTCGAGGAAGTAACTTATATAAATAAATTCCTAAAAGCTAAACCATTGGTCAACGGGGAGTATTCAGTTGATTGTGATCGTATTCCTGATCTTCCAACCATAACATTTAAAATTGGTGGTAAACTTTATCCATTAGAGGGAAAAGATTACATTCTCCAAGTAAATAATTAACTTTGATCATCTTTCAATTGGATTAATTTGTTCCTTCATTTAAAAAAAACAGGTCAGCCAATTTGGACGGACAGTTTGTCTTGTTGGCTTAATTGCCATGGATATACCGAAACCAATGGGACCACTATGGATATTGGGAGATGTTTTCATTGGACCTTATTACACTGAATTTGACCTTGGTAATGAGCGTTTGGGTTTCGCTAAAGCCAAGTAAAGACTTAAAGACAAAGACGACAATTAAAAGTTACCATTGAACCTTAATCAGATTAGACTTACGAGTTGTATAGATTAGTCTACTTATTAGATACACAATTAGAATCGAAACCAAAAATGTTGAAACTGAACTAAACAATCAACAATCAACAAAATTCATTTTTGACAGCAAAAAAAATGAACAATTAAAATAAAAACAAATTGATTAAATTTTGTATGAAAAAAAAGTGTTGGCAAAACCACATTTTGTATTAATGACACTTTGCAAAGATTGTTTCAATTTACAATTTAAGGACAAAAGGGTAAATCATACAAATCACAATCAATAGTCTCAATTTGAAAGTTAATTGAAAAATTTCAACAATCAAATTGAGAGAAAGGGGAGGAAAACTATAGTTGCGATAATTGGATTGCTACTTCAAATTTGACAATTCAAAAATTTAATCTCATCTTCTCACTAACTTTTTTTAATTATCATTAATTTTCATACTTAATGATTATTCATGATCAAAAATATAATTATATTGATTCCCTTCAAATGATCAGAACGGAACGACTAGGGTTTCTCTTTTGATGATAATAATAATAACAAATTGATTAGGATGATTGGGTGAAGATGATTATGATCATTGATGTTATATGAAGAGTTAAATTTGATTAGTTAATTAATAACAAACATGGTCGATGAAGGCGTAAAGTTGATCCATTTGTAAGGGAACTGGAAAAATATATCAATTGATTTTCCAATTTGCAATCATGATCAATTTGATATTGATTGTGATTTACGAGTAACAATTAAAAGCAAATCATTTTTTCTGATATTATCACTAATCAAGATGTTGCTGGTGAAGTGGTGGTAGTGGTTGTTGTTGTTGTTGTTGTTGCTCCTTTGCTCGTTGAAGATCTTGTAGTTAACGGATGATTAAAATACCAATTATCACCTAAATTGTGGAAGACCTGGAGAAAAAGAATTGGAATTGGAATAGATTTAGAATTAATTTTGTTTCCAAATTGTTTAATTTCGCTGTTTGGAATTACTAGTTACCCGATTGGTCCATTTCTCTTTTGCTTGTTGACGCTCTTTAACTAAATCACGTTGACCTTGTTCGACAACAAATTTCGCATTAGTAGCAGAATTTACATCGCGCATTTTTAAGGCTCGAGTCACATCTTTCCATAATCGCCTTGATTCATAAATCTCTTGTTCTGAAATTGGTTGAACAACTTTCTTAATTGTTTTCATCGCTTTCGTATCGACAAACATTTCACTTGGTCCGTTGGCCTTTTTCGCATACATTACACCATTCCATTCACCAGATAGCGTTAGAACCACTTTTTTTGACGGATTCAATATCTCACCGGTGATTCGATGTTTTTTACCACCATAAAAAGGCTAATTTGAGGGATGAAAGAAAAGAAAATAATTTCATCAGCAATTATAAAGTAAAATGAATAATAATAATGAGCGGATTTAGTTGTTTTTACCTTTGTTAAAAAATCAATATTTGCATGGTAACCTGATTGGGGACAATTAACAGTTACAGAACCACCAAGTTCAATCCAAGGAACTGTTAGGATTGAACGTCCATAGGCACTTGGAAAAGTGATTACATATTCTTCCCCTTTTTCCAATAAATAGATTGACCCTTGGCCAATATGGTGGACACCGATTGAGAGTCCTAGGAATTTAGATTTTGTGTATATATGAGCGGAACACATAATCTTTTTATTAACATGTTCAGCATAGAAAGCGGAAACAGGCGGATGGTGGGAAACTTGTTCAGCAAGAAAAGTAAGATCATTAGACACTGCCCATGGTACGGGTCCATCTTTAACGGTAGTTGATGAGGGATCGTTTTCATTACAAGGTAATTTCCAATGACAACGAAATATTTCACCGAGAACGGGATTGTAGGGCTTTTTGGCTACACTGGCCTTTCGACCAGCATGGAATGCAGAGAGATACCACCTTACAGTGGCTATGAATCTTTCCTCTGGTGTTTCAAAATCAGGAATACTAGATGAACAAGAGAAAGATGAGAGAAAGAAAAAAAACAAAGGTTGATGACGTTGGGATTTTATGGATCATCATGATGATTGATTATGAATGTGAATATGAATTGAAGGTGGTAAATATGACAGGGTAAGGTGGTTATTAGAATTAGAGTAGATGGAAACAACAATAGAATAGAAATTATTTACCTGATAAATAGATCAGGGTGGGCAAAAAAATCGGCATACATTTCAAGTAAAGATCTTCTTTCTAAAATGAATGTTGGTAGAACCACTTTGGTCAAATCCATACCAATTTTAACTTGAGATAAAAGGTGAGATATAACTGACCCATGGCTTTCAAATGAGCCAAGATCTTCATCATCGGTTTCTTCGTAAAATTTATCATAATCAATGGTTGACGAATCCATATTATTATATTCATGGAGAGAGTTTATGTTAAAAGATTCGATAGATTTACAAGCAGCATCAATTGAACCAACTACAGTTGAAGGTGAATTGGGTGTCTCCTCGGTTGCATCATAAAAACAATCCTCTTCATCGGAGGAGGAATAGGAAACCTCGGGAACACCATTTAAACCACTGATCTCACCAAGCAATCGTCTTTTTAACTTGTTACTATTACTATCACCACTATTATTTGAACTAACACTTTCTGGCCTTGAACCTGTAACACCACTGACAAGATCACTGGTATAATTATGATGATTAACCTCTTCGTCTTCCTCTTCCTCTTCACCTCCTACTCTTTTTGTTGTTGTTGATGATGTGGTTGATAATAAGGAGGATGATAATTTAACAGGATCCGTTGAATTATTTAGATTATCTGGTAAGAATGACCTTGTTTCAAGTTGATTTAAATCTTTTGTTGATTGTTGTGGTTCTTTAGATGATGATGATGATGTTGATTGTTGTTGTTGTTGTTGTTGGATTACTTCTGAGTTTTGGTTCATTCTTTCATTAAAAACACCATTAATAGGATTTAATGTATTCTAATTGATGTAAAGATTAGAAAAAAAAGAAAATTATAAAAAAATCATATAAATTAAATGAAAATAAAATAAAATCACTTTTTGGTTAAGGAAAAACCTTCTGTTTACCTTCACAATGGTGAGATTATCTAACTTAGATTGAGACTCTCCCTGTTGTTTATTATTTGAATCGCACATGGATTTGAGCAAGAACAATAATTTAACATGAGCAATCAATGGTTAGTATTAAGATTATATGGAAAAAGTGATTAATTAAAATATTACTAATGAAAAGGGGTGTGAGTTTGTTTTAAGGTAACAAGTGGGAAACTGATGCTTTTTGATTGCTAATCTGAATTCATATCTCTCTCTCTCTCTCTCTCTCTCTCTCTCTCTGGTCTCTCACTAGCTCTCTGTCTCACTCTCTTGATTCAAATTTGATTTTTTTTTCTTGTCTGATTAACCATCCAGAACATTACAAAAAAGTGGATTGAGAAGAGATAAAACCTGTCTTTCTCTCTCTCTTCTCTCTCATGATGAAAATGGTTGAAAGATGAGCACAGACAATAATCAACATTGAAAATTGTAAGTGTTTACATGGTTAGATTAACAATTTTGTTGATGATGTATAAGAGATAAATCATCAAGAGGAAACAGTTTAAACATACGAACAGGTAGTTGGGTAAACAGGTGAATACGAAATTGGAACAAATTAATTGATGAAGCTGATAAATTGAATTAGAAAAAAGAAACTTGGAAAGGAAAAGGGAGAGAATCTGAACCATGGACAATTGTTTAAATAGTGCAAAGTAATGATGATGATGATTGTGATGATGGAAAAGAATTTTTCTTCTTTTTTCAATTTTAGAAGAACAAAAAAAAAAGATGGAAGAACAAAAGATGAATTTACCTTGGCAATTTGAAGAAGAATAATTGTATGTTTAACAGAATCTAAAAGAGACAAAAGGGAAACTCTTATGTCAATTAATTTCTGTCGATCAGTTTCTTCACAAATCGATTCAATTTGACTATCCAAGTATTTCGCTTGATTTATGAGAAGATTAAGATAAGTATCAGTCTCAGAGATTTTTCTTTCATAATCTTTTATAGAGGGAAGTTGAAAGTGTTCACTTTTCTTTGGTCGGCGTCTATGTGTATGCCTAAGAATTGTTTCTTCCAATGCGGTTACCCATTTAATCCTTTCCTCGGCGGTTTGTGCTTGAAAATGAAACATTTTACAATCAACGGTAATTGTAAAGGTAAAATCATCTTCTATATCAATACCAATCACGGCTCCTTTTAAACGTACACATCCTCGCCTATCACCACGAACCATTTTCTCCTTTGATGTATAATAGGAAAGTAAAGCTTGATCATTGTCCAAAACAAACCAACGATACTGCCAACCATTGACAACATTTGTCCATTTACAAAGTGGCCCTTCCAATATACTCATGTTTACAACTGTTGTAAAAAAAATTGTACGATAATGTTTAAAATAAAAAGGAGAACAAAAGAACAAGAAAATAAATTAATAAATTAATTCTCCAATTTTAGAAAAGTCTCAACATTAAAATTATGAAGAAAATAAAAACAAAAACAAAAAGAACCGAAATTCATCATAACAAAACGTTAGATGGAGACACTTTTTTTCTCACACTGTTAACGAATCTTATGTAAGTAGGCGTTCCGAACGGCTTCTCGTCGTCATGGTAACAGGTGTAAGTCTTTTTTAGCGGCAGATTAGAAGAAACTATTTAGGAGAAACGATTGGAGGTATTAAAACAATTGATAAAATGTAACGAGTAATGGGAATTCAGACAATAATAAATCGTCATATTTTAATTTCAAGGTTATTCCGGTCATTCTTTTAGTATAAGGTTTCAAGGTCATTTGTGTTTGACCATCAATGACTTTGATATTAAAACACAACGATTAAGTTTTTTGGATTCGGACTCGTCTTATGGTAGTTTGGCCGACACTCAATTGTCGTATTATAATATCAAGGTCATTTGGTGGTCACAATCGACCCAAACAACCCTGAAAAAGCAGATCTGAAAAGAGCGATTACCATTATGAATATTATGGCAATTGGTTTTTCTTTCACTAAATTTTTGATTGTTTTTTCATCAGGAAAAAAGTTTTGAAATAATTGAAGTGATTGAAACGAAAGGTTACAACTATCAGAACTAAGATACATCAATGGAAGTTCCTATAAAATCAGTTCAGAAAAAGGTCATCACCATGAGCCAGTTAAGAAATTTTAGCAATATGGATCCTGAGACGAAAATGACGAGGAAAGTTATCTCTACAAGTCCTGGCAAATTCCGCGAGCATAATTTCCGTTGTGATGGGAACTGTAATCGCCTTACTTTGGAAAATTCTAGGTTATCTATTAATATTTGACTTTTTTGTAAACCAATTTTGCACAAAATATGAGTGTTATCAAATTTTGTACTACTAATTATTCTTTCTCAAACTGATTAATAAATAACTTGAATTTTTTTATTTACTTCATCAGGAGGTATTATTGAATTCAGCAAATTTAAATTCTTTGGAACGAAGATTCAAAGATTTGAAAATTCTTTAAGAGCTCTGTGTTTGGAATCATTATCACAATGAGCTAAAATTCATCTATCAGGATGAAAAACGCGTAGAATACTAAAATCCTACAAATGACCTTGAAACACGTTCTTTCACCAGTAAATTAAACGACCCTCATTCATATTGGAGGTCAATGTAGATGTAGCTCTAATTACGAGGGTATAGTCTTGAAATTGACGATCAACCAAGGCAAGCAAATCGTCCCTGATAATTAAGATGCTACCTAGAGAAATCACAACCAAATTATAATAATAAAAAATGATCATCATGATTGAAATGACATGGAAACTTTTTTAACTTCAAATCTTATTGGTCATAATCTTAACTGTATCGTTTAAATTAATCGCTCTTTTCGTGGTTTACAAATTTTTGTAAACAATGGACAAACTAATCAAGACCATTCTAATCACACCCACCAATAAAATAGATCAACAGTTGATGAAGACGAAAATTCTGCTGTCATTATAATTGAAGCAAGTGTTGCTTAAGTTTCCGAGACAAAACTCTAATTTCTTAATCAATATTAATTGTTATAATTTTTCCTACTCTAACCATGACCCAAGTCTATTCATCGATTCCTTAATTTCTTTATCATGACTGTACCTAATTAACAAACCCCTCTGTCAGTTTAATAGGAATATTAGTCAAGTTAATTGTGGGGAAAAAAACCACGAAACAGTTTAATCCGTTCTATCTATTGTTTGTAAACCTTTAATCCTTTTCTTGATTATCTAATAATTTTCCCACTCTTTTGTTGTCCAAACCCAAAAAAAATCACCAAATTTTGTTTAATATTCAAAAATTGGTCCAAATTACTGTTAACTTTAAATTAACTTAAATCAAAGTCAAGAATTACCTTGAATTCATCAATTCAAAGTAATTTAGTTGTAAGATTTGAACCCATGTAAATTGTTATTCGTTAACAATGTTAAATCAAATTATAGTTTCAATTCACAATTAAGTTAAAGTTCAATAGCAAAAAAAATGATGTGTATTTTTAGTCAAACAATTGATTAGATCTGAAAATGTAACTATGATGTTTAGTTTAATAAGAATATCACAAAAAAACATTACAATCGAGTTGTTAATTAACCTTAATGATAATCTATTTGACAATGAATTCTAATTGTTTATTAATTACAGGAATGAAGGATATCGAGCCTTTTATAAAGGATTAACACCAAGCTTAATCAGAGTGGTTCCTCAAACATCAATTACATTATTAACTTACGAAAACACAATTAGATTCCTGAAGAAGCAAAAAAATGAATCATATCAATCCAAGAATTCATTGTTTTGAATTAACCATCATCATCATCATCATTACTGTCATCATTTAAATTGTCATCCATTGATCTCATTTCCCCTTTTCATTGACAATTGAACGTTAATTGTTGATCAACAAAAACAAAAGGAGAAACGATCAACAGCCACACACAATTAACGCAAAAGATTTAAGCATAAATCAAAGTGATTTGATTAACCATCAATAGATGAACATTTTTTTATTCACCAATTTGCAATTTATTGTTCCCAAATGTTACTACTCATCATATCATCTAATTAATCAATTGCTGGTCCAAATTGTTATCAAGCTGAAATTCATTTTATATCATCGATAATCAATCAATATCAACAAATCAATTCGAAACCAAAGGTTGTGACAAATGACGGTTAATTTGGCCGGAGTTTTTTCCGTTGTGATATTTTACATTCTAATCTTAGCTGTTGGTATTTGGGCTGGAAGGAAGAAATCACCTGATGGCGTCGAAACGGAAACGGAAGAGGTTATGTTGGCAGGTCGGAACATTGGCCTATTCGTCGGTATATTCACCATGACAGGTAATTCCAAGCAAAAACTAACAATAATCCAATACCTTGCAATTAGATATCAAACTAACTAACTATCGATATAATTTTGACTTGAAATCAATTAGAATCAATCAGAATATTGATTATTTCAAATAATAGTAATAAATTGTCACCATTACATGTAATAGATTCACAGATTGAAAAACTAATTTCAATTCTTGTGCGCACATAATAACAATAGGAAATTCTGATTAATCAGTAACATGATAACTCATATAAGTTTTTTTCAGTCTCCAATTAAATATTCAGTAAATTAATGCGATAAAATAATTCTGTCAATCTAATGATCATCAAGGATAATAAATTGACCAGAAAATCAAGTAAACAACTCGATTAGTTAAACATTTCATCAGCAGAAACATTCACTACAATTAACCTTTTATGACTCTTGACCTTTTTATTTTTACTCTTCTTATATTATCACAATAATGATCTTGGAGTTTTTTTTATCATCAATATAATAATATGATAATACTTTCAGAGTGTAACATGTTAGTGTTTATTGATTTTTTTACCCAAATCGATTTGCATTTTTCATCGAAATCTTTAATTATCGTTTTTTTTCATCTTCTCATCAATTATTTGATATTTTTCAGCTACTTGGGTTGGAGGAGGTTATATTAATGGAACCGCTGAAGCGATGTATGCCCATGGACTGATCTGGTCAATTTTTTTATGTGTAAATGAAAGCACAACAACTAAATAAATAATGCAAATTTGATTTACTTTCCGTTGGCCAAGAAATTTATTTGGTTTCACTCCCAAAAAATGGAAATAATCACCTTTACAAAAGTTCGAAGTTAATGGTTGCCGTCCGTCAAAGATTATTCTCTAGCCTCAATGTGAAAGATAATTCGTGATCCAATCAGACAATAAGCCATAAGATGAGCGGAAGTATTTTCAAGTTCGAAAAGTTACTTTAATCATTACTTTAAGCAGAAGGATAGAAAACAATAAATTAACCAATTAAAAAATAAAAGCTTTACATGAGCAATTTAAAATAATAGAATCTATTAGTTAGAAATTGATTCTAACCAAAGTTGATAAACGAAAATATTTTTTATCATAATTTGTGTTACTATTGATCAATTGTATTTACAGTAAATGACCAATTAACTGTGGTTGACCAAAGTTATCGTACGGATTAACCTCGCCCTCGACAAGATTAGTTGTGTCCATGTTATCGGGTGAAATTCTTGGTGATAATTCATGATATTCATGAGAATCAGATGTATCCTGTTGATTATTGATCGGTAGAGTGGAGATTGGTATTTGTGGTACTCGTTGTCGAACTCGAGTTCGAACACCCAAAGAAGCGTAATGGTTTGATTCTGTTTCTGGTGGTATTAAATTGGTTGTTGACATTGATGAAGGTTCGGTGGGTAGACAACCGTCATAGACTGACCCTGGTCCAGTTGAAGGTGCAACTCGATAAGATAATTCTTGTTCTTCGTAATATTTTGACCCATTTTCAGTCCAAAGTGGATTTTCTTTGGCGTAATTTGCTCGAGCCGAAGCTACTCCTGTTGGTGATGAATTACTGGTGGGCACTTGTTGACGTTTATCAGCATTTGAGATGCTCTTTGGTTTTCGCCATCGTGATTTAGCTGTTTCTTGACCCGAGAAACCCGAGGCCAAATAAAGGCTACTACCGTGGACACTTGGTGGGGAATCGGGGGACGATTGTTGTCCTTGGTTTTGTTGTTGTTGTTGTTGGTTTGGTTGCTGCTGTTGGGATTGCTGTTGTCCACCATTTTGATTATTGGTGTTTGTTACATTACTGTAACCTTTGAGAGCGGAAACTTTAGCTTTGTAGGCCGCTTTTGATGCCGATTCAATGAGTTTATGGTGATACCAAGTACGGAGACAGCAACAGCCAACGGCCATTGAAAGGAAGCCGATAATTAATAATAAGACGAGAACCATTAGGACGATTGAGATTACGTCCATATCTTCAATGTCGAAACCCAAGAAGGACGAAGTTACTAATGGAGCTGCCGATACACCGGCTAATGTGATTTCTTCAATTTGAATTTGATTCTCACTTGAAAGTAGATCGGCTCTAGAATCTAGTTTGGCAATTATTCGAGCTGGACTAAGGTTGGTGTAGGTTCGATCGTCAACCACCAAAGTGTAAACATCGGACCATTTTTTCACAGGTCGACCGATCTTCGAGCTAAAATGATACCTAATGTCGTTGATAATGGTCCGGGAATCGGTAGCATTGCAAAGTAGCTCTTCAATCTCGTCTTTTCGAGCGTTAATTGCTTCAGGTTTCATTCTTATGGTCACTTTGATCAGTTTGGTCTCATCATAGACCCAAAGATAAACCTTTGCGGTTGCCGTTCGATGAGGTGAAGCCTTTTCTCTAGCCTCAAGGTGGAGGATGAATCGAGATCCAATCGGATATTGAGCCATAAGATGAGCGGTGATAATTTTACCAGAATCAGGATCTATCGTGAACGGAGAGGGAATTGGACGAACTGGAGTATCAGGGGAATCGTAACCTTTCCTGTACAAGTCGATTGATGAAATCGTATAAACAAGTGATGAGTTTGCACCTTGATCGGGATCATTGGCCTTCACTGAGACGGACAAAGCTCGACCGATTTCGGCTCGGTGGTTGATCCCTGCTCGATAAATGGGCTTACTAAATATTGGCTTATTATCGTTAAGATCACTAATCATTACATGAACCAATGCCAATGATAAATCATCAGGATCATAATAACGGGATTTAATTGTCATCTTTTCATTTTCCTTGCGTTTATCAGCCGTCAGTGTGGATTTAACACCTTCGTTGGTCTCATTTATATCGGAGGTCAGGGGTGCTGAATCTGCTGCCGATGTAGCTTTGATTACGAGGTAATAGTCTTGTTGAGATTCACGATCAAACGAAACATTGGAAAACAATTGGCCGCTGGTTCGATCGATATGAAATTCACCAGGTGATCCATTGGAACCAATTAAATAATAATAGACTTTTTTATCGATCACATCGCGATCGATTGCTGAAAGTTTACCGATCAAACTGCCTCGAGGTTGATTCTCAGCGATTGTGAACAAATAAGTTTCATCGGTGTTGGAATGACGTTGGAATTCAGGTCGATTATCGTCCATGTCTTTAATCAGAACGGTCAATTTTTGAAGAGATTCAAATGATTGTGGTTCTCCCATGTAATCTTCAACAGATAGAACCAGTTCATAGGAATCTTTTTCCTCCCGGTCGAAAGGTACTTTTGACGTGATAAGACCAGAATCAGGATCGATCTGGAACTCATCCGTTTCTTGGACATTTGTCGATGCATCTTTTTTGAACGAATATCTGACAACTCCGTTGTGTCCATTGTCTTCATCATAAGCTTCAACTCGAATCACTTTGGTCCCTGGTTTTTGATTCTCGAGGAAACTTATAGTTGGACTTGAAGGTATAATAAATCGAGGTTTATGTCGATTCATCTCGATAACTTTGATCTTAACGAAAGTTTCGTCAAAAAATGGTCCACTTCCTGATTGATCTCGAGCCTCGATTTTCAATTTATACTCTTTAACATTGCCATTAACTTCAAGAGGTGACCGGACGGCATAGATCATACCTGTTGATCGGTCAATCTCAAAGATGTTTCGAGTATTACCAGAGACGATTCGATAGGCCACCATACCGTTAACTCCTTCGTCGGGATCTTCAGCGAAAACTTGAAGAACTGGAATTCGAGTTAATGTTGAAGAGCCATCAAAATGTCCAAAAGTTGAACCTTCGTAATCACGATTTTTAAATGCTGGTGAATTATCATTAACATCGACGATTTTAATGTAAACAGGAATTGAAAGGAATCGATTGATTGGTGAGGTCGATGAATTTGTCGTTTCGTCGGCTAGGTTATCAGTCGCAGCGACTTGTAATGTTATCTCTCGAAGTCCTTTCTCTCGATCCAAAAGGGCACCAGGAGCGACTTTAATGACTCCCGTCTCAGAATCGATGATGAAATTGTCCGTTAAACTTGACGCTTGATCAACCGAAGCCACTGACGAACCCGATTGACTTATAATTGAATAAGCAATTTTACCAAATTTACCTCGATCATGATCTGTCGCTTTGACCTTCACCACAACCGATCCTGGTGGACTGTCCTCTGGAATCGTTGTATTGTAAAATGGAACCTCAAATTGGGGCTCATTGTCGTTAATATTAATAACGTTAACGGTCACTTTAGCCGTTGCAGATAATATTGGTATCCCTGAGTCGTAAGCATAAACATTGAATCGTATTGGGAGCGATGGGTCATTTTGATCGTGCCTTAGTTGACCTTCATCAAGATCTCCTTCACTGGTCAGTGGAAGTCGCTCAAAGTCAATTGACTTTTTAATGGTCAACACTCCGGACTCACCATTTATCTCAAAGTAATCACTTTCTGGATTAATTGTGTAACGGGATATCTTTGATTCCAGATCAGTGGCCAACAGACTAGCGACTACTGTACCAATTGGAAGCTCTTCAACGATTGAAAAGGTCATTTCAGGTCGATTAGGAGACCAAGGTAATGAAAAGGTTGGTGGTGAATCATTATGATCAATCAGGGTGACGATTATGTTACCAAAACCAACCTGAGATGTTGGTGTTGATGAAGAGATGTCGGTAACGGAAACATTTAGGTTGACCACTGCAGCTGAATCACGATTAAGCTTTGATCCAACAACAATCCAACCTTCGGTGTCGATGGTGAAAAACTTTTCCACCTCGTACATGGCCTTATCATGAGGTCGTATTCTGATGCCATTTTTATCAACCCCTTGAACTGATTCTATGTGATATATTAAGGATGCTGGTGATTCGGCATCTGGATCGGTTGCATTGAGACGATGAATTCGAGTACCGGGAGATGTGGCCTCATTTACCTGACATCGTTGAGTTGTCGGGTAAAAGTAGGGTGACTTATCATTGTCATTGATCAGGTTAACGGTTAACATGGTTGTACCTGTTCGAGCGGGCACACCTCGATCAACAGCGATAATATCAATCGTATAAGTTGATTTACGATCATAATCCAAGGTTGAAGAGTTTGAGACCGAAACGGCACCGGTATTTTGGTCGATGGTGAAAGCATCGAATGAACCTTTCTCAATGGAATAATAAATTTCTGAGTTAATTCCTGAATCTGAATCAGTGGCCGTTATACGATCGACAATTGTTCCCGGTTCAGCTGATTCGGAGATTGAAGCTGTATAAGATTCTTTCTCAAAGATCGGTGTATTATCGTTGGCATCTCTCACGATAATTTCAACATCGGCAGTGGCCAGACCTTTACCTCCGTCACTTGCTTGAACTTTAAGGATAATCTTTTCCTCTTTTGATCTAATCTCTTGATTAACTTTAATCTCACCAAGACGGGATTCAATAGAGAAAAGTTTCTCCGAATTTCCAGATAAAAGGGAATATGTAATGACGGAGGTCACATCGGGGTCACGAGCTTTCACTCTAAGAGGAGGCTCAAATTTGGTTGAACCTTCATCAATGATGGCGGTGTATTTATCTCTCAAGAAAACGGGTGGATTATCATTAGAATCCATTACATTTATGGTTAACGGGACGACGGCAGTTTGTCCGAAGCCATCATTGGCCTGGTACGAAAGGTAATACGATGAACGGGTTTCATAGTCGATACAATTTCCTCTACCTGGTGTCTCACATTCAGCGACAGTTATAACACCGGTAGTTGGGTGGACTGAGAAAAGATGAGCACCATTTCCAAACAAGGAATAAGTTAAAGATGTAATTCTAGGGGAATCACGATCAGTGGCCTTGATGGTTCGAATTATTGTCCCAGCTAAAGCGTCCTCAAGAACACTACCTGTGTACATTTCCTCTTCAAAGGTTGGTTGATTATCGTTTACATCCTCGATCATAACAGTGACCGTAGAGGTTGAAGAGAATCGCTCTTTGGTAAAAGCTTCAGTTGCGATTACTTGAAGGATAAATTTCCGTTGATTTGGATTCTCATAATCAAGTGGACCTTTGGCCACTTTAATTGATACCGAAGATGATCCAGTGGCCAGTGGAGGTTCAACGGAAAAGATACCAGAAGCATCGTCCAGAGCAATATTGAAAACAGAATTGGATCCAGTGTCACGATCTTCGACCATCATGTCCAACGAAGCCAAAGGTGTCCCATTGGGAACACCTTCGGGAATGGTCACTTGATATTCGTGACGATTAAACCGAGGCGATTCATCGTTAACATCTTGTAAAGTTATGGTCACCGAAGCGATTGATGTTGCCAGAGGATCATCACGATTACCATAAGGTGAATCCAGTGAGTCCACTTCAATGGCCTTTACCTTGACGCTGATGACACCATTGGTTGAAGGAAATGCTTCCTTGTCCAGTTTACGAGCTACTCGCAACTGACCAGTCTTCAAATCTAATTTAAAACACTCAGAGGGATTTGTTAACAGCTCATAGACAACTGGACGTCCTCTTAGGTCATTTGCTTGACCATTACTTGTTGCAAGCGTATCTATACCTGACCGGTAAGCCTCAATGGACAGAGAATCGCCATCAACCGCTCTAAGGGTCATAACAAGTGACCCAACAGGTAAATCTTCCGATACAACTGCCGTGTTTGAACCGATAAAAACGGGAGGTTTATTTTGGACATTGGTAACGATCACTTTAACGGCCAACATTGAACTATGTGAACCATCAGAGATGGTCAATAGTAATTCAATTGGCTCCATATTGGGCTGGTAAGAGATTGACTTGACTAAACTAATTGAGAAACTGATTAAATTGGTTGATGCTTCGGTTAATAAATTGACCGTGAAATGGGGTGAGCAAGATTTACAGGAAACTCTTAGAATTGAACCAACCAGGTCAATATCTCGAGCGATTATCTTGTCGATTAAAATTGTTCCCGGTGGTGAATCTTCACTAATATTAACAGTTATCACATTAAATTGACCAGTTGGTGAACTTATTGGTCCAAGTGAAGGGTCAATATCAAACTTTGGTTGATTATCATTTTCATCGATGATAAAAATTGTGATCGGAACTCGAACTCGATTATTGGCATTTGAAGAACCACCACCGACAATATCCTCAACGAAAACGTTAAACTTGACCGATCCACCCAACGATTCCCGGTCAATCAATGAGGAAACGGACACAGCCCCAGAAATTGGATTAACAGTGAAAAGATTAGTTCCCTCTAATCCATAAGATAGAGATGAGTTTTCTGGATCAACGGCTTGTAAAGTACCAATAACAAATCCAATCGGACTGTTCTCATTGACCACTGAAAGGTCAAGGTTTTTGATAAAAGTGGGCGGTTGATTGGCTTGAGTTTGGTCCACAAGAAAACAAAACAAAATGACCACTTTAATGGACAGAATCACATTAAATCCCATTTGGAACATCATTGGAAATAAATAAAACTAATTATAACTTTTAAACTGATTGATTTCCAATCTTATTCACTAGATTAAGATTAACCAGTTGGCCTAAATTGTTATCAAAATAGCATCAAGATCAACATCATCACCAAACAATAACAATAACAAGATGATGTTTACCTTTGACGATTTTTTTTTGTTTGACCACAACAATAAAAGGAATTAATTGTTCATGTTGATTATTACACTGGAATTAACTCAAAGATAATTAGATGAATACAATTTATAAATTAACTAATTGGTTATCGTTATTGACTTGGCACTTTCAGTATTCTGACCAAGGTAACAGGTTGGAACCAACAAGTTTTCAATTGTTTTATTACCTTAAAAACTTGCTGACGCTGTTAAAGGTTGGCCTGAGAAAGAGATGAGGATGATGATGATGAAAGAAACAGGTAATAAGAAAGAGAAGAGAAAATTTTTTCATCTCTCTTTCTTTTCTTACTCTCTAATACTATTACCTTTTTGATTCTCGTGAACAAGTTAGCTAAGTATCAACAGAATCAAAACAATTTAAACTGGTTTAAGAAGTTTTTCTTGACTTCATTATCATCGTGATTAGTAAGTCCAGTTGACTTTAACATCTAAATGTACAAAAAGTTAATCACATTTTAGATATTTGATTCGTGTTAAAGATCACTAATAAAAAAATTTTCTCTTCTTATTCTCGATTTCATCTTTTATTCATTCATAGATGATTTCTTGATAATTAAATGTCCATCGACCATCACCTTGAACACCAACAGGAACCGTGAAAATTTTAATAGGAGAAAAAATCAATAATAGTTTGGGAAACGATCAACAAATGTAATTGTTAACACGCAACTTGTTGATTCAACTGGTCGTAAATTTGATTGATCACATTAATATTGGACAATAAACGTAATCAAATTAAACTTTTCTTGTTGTTGATCATCTTGTTGTAAGGGTGTTGACAGAATTTCCTACCTGAGGATTACAATCAAGGATACACATTTTACCCGATCTGATGATGGCTCGAATGGAATCTAATTTGGTACCATATAAGTGACCATCGAACTGACCCCATTCAAGGTATTTATGTTCACCAATATCGGCTTCCATTATTTCTCGCTTGACAAAATGATAAACTTTACCATCTTGTTCATTTTCTCGGATCGGACGTGAAGTGTGGGGCAAGGGAGATGAAAATCGATCAGAATCATAAGAGGTCAATCTTTGTTTGAGTGTTCGTCGACCGACACCTTGAGCACCAACAAGAACCAATGTTTTCCTTTCGAAAGGAGGAATTCGACAAACTTCTTCGTACAATATGAGCTCTGCTTTGTCGAAGTAGTTGTTCGCCTCAATTTGGTACATTTCTTTTCTCTTCTTTTTGGTGACTCGAGTTCCACAGATCGTTGTCTTTGTAGCATAGTCGAATTCTGGTCGAACAAAGGCTTTTCTCTTCTCTTCCAGTTCCTGAAAGCAAAAAAAGAGAAAAGAATTAAAAACATAATATTTACAGAATAATAAAAAACAATTGTTACAATCAATAGAAATGATAATTGATTTTTCATTAATCAGGAATTAAAACAGAAACTAATTAATTGCAGCAGAATTAGAAAAGAATTTCAATTTATTATCATCAGTTTGAGAAAAATAATTATTGGTATAAAATTGGATAACACTCATATTTTGAGCAAAATTGGTTTACAAAAAGGTCAAAAGATAACCTAGAATTTGCCAAAATAAGGCGATTACAGTTCCCATCACAACGGAAATTATGCTCATGGAATTTGCCAATGGACCTGAAGAGATAACTTTCCTCGTTATTTTGGACTCAGAATTCATATTTATGGTGGAAGACTGAATCACGCTATCAACACCAAGATCTGCACTTTTATGTTGATTAGAACCTGAGAAAATGATAGAAAAATTAGAACAAGAAAAATTTATCAACATTAGAAATACTAAAACTTGAAACATTGTAAAATTGTAAAAAGTAAATGACAGAAAATTTGAAATCGTCAAACTTATATTCGATTTCTTAAAAAGTTTATCTCTTAAATAGTTTAGTTAAATGAAATAAGATGAAAGATGAAAGGTGAATATGATGAAGATGAAAAATATTCATGAAAAAAAATGAGGAGAAAATTCTGAGCAAATATTTGGAATCAGATGAATGAGAGAGAAAAGAGGATGAAGATGATAAGTTACATGATTTTCTATTATTTTCATGTTTACTGAATTTTTCTCTGATTTTCTTTAAGATTTCAAGGGTTAGATTTCAATATCGTATTTGTATTGTATTATTATCATGTTTGTTTGTTGACAAAATATAAAAAAAAAACATTATTAACATTGTAATCTCATTGTTAACATGATGATGATTACAAACTTGATTCAGTGGCAAACAATCAACTCAATTGTCAACTCAATCTGATACAACAATCAAATTGATATGAAATTTGAATCGGAATAATTTTTTCAACTCTTCTCATGAAAAATTATCATGAAACATTTGAATTGAAAATTTTATTTTCGACTCAATCAAACAAATGAAAATTTAATTTAATGATTGATTATGATCATGATGATCATCATTCCTGAGACAATTAGTTGATTGTTACTGTTAATTTTTTTTTGGTAAAATTAACCCTAATCATTGGAGATTAAATTTCCCACTAATTTAGAGGTTAAACTTTACTACAAAAACCTAATCAATTTGAATTACTGTTGAAACAATTAAAGCCAAAAGAAGGAGAAACAAAAAAGTTTATTGGTAAAAGTGTAAACCTTGAATGAACAATTTTCCTATGTTAATAATTTAGAGGTTAAACTTTAACAATTAAGGCGAAAAAAGGGAAATAAGCCTCTCTCAGCTAAGAGATTAATCTAATTAAACTCTATTTGAGAGATAAACTCATTAATAAATTAAACTTTTAAAGAAATCAAATATAAGGTTGATTATTTCCTATTTTCATTCATTTGGCAAAATGTTTCGATTTTTAGTTTTTCTAATATTAATAAATGTTTCTTTTGCTAATTTTTCTGTCATTTTTAAAGGTAAAGAGTCAATCTCAGTCCAAGAGATTGAATCCAACGATAAACTCAACGATGACTCGGGTAATGGACTGATAAAAATTGCCGAAAATTCGAGATTCAAGATCTACGGAGCAATTGGAACTGGATTAGCGATACAAAAACTGATGGACAATTTTTTGCGTGATAAATTAATGACTTCTAATTCAATAATTAGAGAAATGGTTCTCCTCATATGGTATATTGTTCAAATAATCATCATTTATATTGTTTTTTTTATTTCCGCTTCTTCAGGAGGAATAATTAATATTTAAAATTCCATCAATATCGATAAATCGAATCGATAAATAACAAATTCTTTACCAATAATTATTCTTCGACAAAATGATAAATTAATAAATTGAAATTCTTTAAAAAATTGACTTAAAGACTCGAAAATCTTTCAAGAGATGGCGACTCTGTGTTCGGAATCATCTGTTGCTTTTTCTCTGTCATTGTTTTGTTTTTTTTATTCTTTTTCTTTTTTTTGTTTATTATTTAATTCAATCGTTTTTTTCTTAGATTATAATGTTAAACTAGAATTGTTCATCTTTCTGTCAACACCCAATCCACAAGTTCACCTACTGGAACAATATTAACGTTACATTGAATTGAATTCTCTCTCTCTCTCTCTCTCTCTCTCTCTCTCTCTCTCTCTCTCTCTCTCTCTCTGTCTCTCTCTCACTTTTATTTACCTTTTTTCTTTACCTATGGCTGCTTATGAAGCGTTGAAGAAAAGCCTTGAGGTTTTGGACACTAGACTACCAGGGGCGAGTGAACCTGATCTTCTTTTTCTTAAAGGTGTCTTACAATCACCTGTTATTGATTCACTTGTCAAAGTTA
The DNA here is from genome assembly GCF_014898815.1 of Panonychus citri. Taxonomy (NCBI): domain Eukaryota; kingdom Metazoa; phylum Arthropoda; class Arachnida; order Trombidiformes; family Tetranychidae; genus Panonychus; species Panonychus citri. The sequence continues at coordinate 630,190 of NW_026515543.1, read as the reverse complement.
CAGAAAAACTGGAATCATCTTCTCCCAATGATTATAAACCTGTATTTCATGGTAACTCTGGCTCACTGTTAAGTGAAGTTATTGATATTTGCTACAAATTAAGCAAAAATCCAACCACCAGTCGGAGTGTGAGTAAGATAGCGGGAGAATTGTATCAATTACTGGCCAATCCTCATTTTATTGCGGTTATGGAGGCTCATGATTTGGTGGCAAACAAAAACTATGATGAACCTGAAGTGTTAAATGATATGATGGCCAAGGAAGAGGATGTTTCCGATATGGATTTTGACAGTGATCTTGTGATTACCCGAGGAGCCCGTTCAGGTGATGGGACGACGCCCGAAGATGATGAAATCATTCGTAATGTTGGTATTATCCGTAAAAACGATGAACCTCTTGGTATGACTGTTCAAATTGACGATAATCGGGTTGTTATTGCTCGTATTCTGCGAGGTGGTTTAGTTGATCGTCAAGGAATCCTTCGAGTTGGAGATGTTATCAAGCAAATTAATGGTAGAAAAGTTAATTCGCCCCATGAACTTATGGAAGAACTTCGTCTATCAAATGGAAGTGTCCGTCTTAAGGTCACACCCTCTTTCCATGAGACCGTTATCTCTGCTCCATGTTACATGAGAGCTCTTTTCAATTATGATCCATCCGAAGACACCTTGTTACCCTGTAAAGAGATTGGAATCAGTTTCATTCAAGGAGATGTTCTGGAAATACTGAATCAAGAAGATCCAAATTGGTGGCAAGCCAGAAGGACCGACATAGAAGACGCTCCCATCGGATTAATACCTTCACAGGTAAAAGTTTTATTCCATTTTCCTCTCTCTATTAATCTCTCTCCATCTCTCTCAGGAGTTTTAAACCTTATCCCCTTTAATCTTCATCATCCATAAGTTATTTTATTGCCTTCAAATTAGTTTAATCTCCAAATCAACCAAAGTCTTTTATTTTTTTTTCTTTCCTTTTCCTTCATTCATATTAAATGACTTTCAACCTTAATGAGATTACCTGACAACCTGAATTGTGTATTGAACATGAAGTAGGAGAGAGAGAGAGAGAATGAAAGAAAAGTGTAATAGAGAAAATGAAAGAGAAGCTGTTGAAAGTTTTTTCTCTATTTACCTTGTCTTTCCTAATAACAACTTTGTTCCTGATATAATCATCATCATCTTCTTCATATATCATCTTCATCCACGTTTATTGATCTACTCAAATTTCCTCTAATAGTTTATTATTTTTGAGTGAAAAAGAAAACGAATAAGATATTTAACTAAAATCGATACGATTGGTTTATGAAAAGATGGAAACTTTTCTCTCTCATTACTTTTTTCATCTTTCCAATGTTATTACTGTTTCCATGGGAGATCGTCTTCTTTTTCACTCATCATCATTATTTTTTTCTTCTCTCTCTCTCTCTCTCCTTTGATCTTCTTCCTTTCATCAACTGAGAGTATTTTAATTGTAAAGTTTTTTCCTTCAATCATTTTCTTTTCTTTTTTACTTCATTTTCCTCTCTTTCTCTTTCTCTTTCTCTTTCTCTTTCTCTCTCTCTCTCCCTCTCTCTGTCTCTGTCTCATGGAAACTTGTTATCCTCCGGTCATCATCATTTGCATATTTAACACTCAAGGAATAGCAAAAAGTTGTCAGGTTAATCAAGAAAAAGATGAGGCAAACAGTTCTAACTGTAACATAAACTATTACTTTTATTAGTTGCTGATGTTAATTACGAATACAATTTACATTCTAATTCTGCTGCAATTAATTAGTTTCTGTTTTAATTCCTGATGAATGAAAATCAATTATCATTTCCATTGATTGTATCAATTGTTTTTCATTATTCTGTAAATATCTTGTTTTTAATTCTTTTCTCTTTTTTTTGTTTTCAGGAACTGGAAGAGAAGAGAAAAGCCTTTGTTCGACCAGAATTCGACTATGCTACAAAGACAACGATCTGTGGAACTCGAGTCACCAAAAAGAAGAGAAAAGAAATGTACCAAATTGAGGCGAACAACTACTTCGACAAAGCAGAGCTCATATTGTACGAAGAAGTTTGTCGAATTCCTCCTTTCGAAAGGAAAACATTGGTTCTTGTTGGTGCTCAAGGTGTCGGTCGACGAACACTCAAACAAAGATTGACCTCTTATGATTCTGATCGATTTTCATCTCCCTTGCCCCACACTTCACGTCCGATCCGAGAAAATGAACAAGATGGTAAAGTTTATCATTTTGTCAAGCGAGAAATAATGGAAGCCGATATTGGTGAACATAAATACCTTGAATGGGGTCAGTTCGATGGTCACTTATATGGTACCAAATTAGATTCCATTCGAGCCATCATCAGATCGGGTAAAATGTGTATCCTTGATTGTAATCCTCAGGTAGGAAATTCTGTCAACACCCTTACAACAAGATGATCAACAACAAGAAAAGTTTAATTTGATTACGTTTATTGTCCAATATTAATGTGATCAATCAAATTTACGACCAGTTGAATCAACAAGTTGCATGTTAACAATTACATTTGTTGATCGTTTCCCAAACTATTATTGATTTTTTCTCTTATCAACTTTTTAACTTTTCCATTTTCTGTTCTTATTAATCATGATTAGTGCCTGAAAGTGCTGAAAACTGCTGAATTTATGCCATTCGTTGTTTTCATCGCCGCTCCACCCATAGATCAACTTCGATATATGAATGAATGGGGTCGAAGTCATTCATCTGCCAACCGAACAATGACTGTAAGTATTGATTTTTCTCTTTTTCTATTGTTTTCACAGTAATTAGTATGATAATTATTCTCTAATATTGATCAATATTTTAATCTTACTTTCAGCTTGATCGTGCCTTGGGTCGTCATCAATCTCGTCGAGCTCGAACCGTACAAAGTTTAGCCTCATTTTGTGATGACGATGAACTTCAAGCAACAATAGAGGAAAGTGCTCGACTCAGTCGAACCTATGAAAAATACTTCGATATGATTTTGGTTAATAACAATTTTGACAAAACTTTCGAGGATTTGAAAGAAGCTCTCAATGCATTAAGCACTGAACCTCAATGGGTTCCAATTAATTGGGTGTTCAGTGAATGAACAACAATTGGCCAAAACAACAAGTAATCAAAACAGACAAAGCAACAGAAACTCAAAAAAAAATAATCTCATTAGTTAAGAGTATCAACAACAACAACATTGGCAACAAGTGCAGATAATTAATTGACAATCAAAACAAATACTTGAAAGAGGAAACAAACAACTTTAATTGTATCATTAAAATGTTAACAATTGAGCTGCATGAACAGAATTGAAATCTCAAAAGAAAACATATTCCATCCATTAGTAGCAACAGTATTACCACTAATTACTACCTAATTGTAACATAATAATTACTAATCCGTCTCTTCATACATGACAAAAACAACAAGTGACCCTTTGAATTTATACATATTCCAAGCAACAATTAAGGATCAAGCAACACAATTAACGCTCACACTGGAAACTAAATTATCTCAATCAAACCACTAACACATATCCAAGATTTTTTGTAAACATCTTCTTATACTAAATGATTTTGAATTAATTCAATTCTAATTTAAATCAAGTAATCATTTCTCATGCTTGTATTAATGCATTTCTTTCATTATTGACTGAATCTCACCAAAATAAACAATCAAATCATTCCCAATTTAAAGTCAATTATCAGCTGACAACAATCAACTTTAATTGTCACTTAATATTTAGCGATGATTAAACTTTAAATTGAACAATTTTCGTAATCAAATTACAATTTTCAGTGTAAAACTGCAATGATAATAAGAAAGCAATATAATGTTATTAATAAATTTGCTTTAACCTTATATCAAAATTGAATTAAACTTACCTTAAAATTTAATGTGTAATCATTTTCAATCATGATTCAATTGAGGATTTAAATTGCTATTGATTGAGTTTTCTTTTTCCTTGATATTTTTTTTTTTCGTTCACTATTAGTGGTGAAATTGTTGATAATCAATATTTAATTATTGATTGATTGTTGAAATTGAAAGTCTCTCGGATGAACTGAATTCATGTGGTGCTAGAGTTTAACTTAAATTTCACTGAAAAAGTTTTAATCTAAGCATCAGATGAAGTCAGTAGCCCAAGGCTTTGGTGTTTGTCATAACAAATTAATTCTGATTGTTGTTGATGATGATGATAATCAAGTTGATGGATTATGAGATGATGATGATTATTTCAGGTGAAGATGAATGATCAGAATGAGAATGAATCAGGAATAAAATCATGGGAAGGAAGAAGATTAAGAATGACAATGGAAAGATGAACTTTCTAATACGAAATCATGTTCATCATCATCCTCAGGATAGAGAGAGAGAGAGAGAGAATTGAATGGAGCAGAAGATAAAGATCATAATAAGCATGATGATGGAGATGAAAGATGAAAGGTGAATATGATGAAGATGAAAAATATTCATGAAAAAAAATGAGGAGAAAATTCTGAGCAAATATTTGGAATCAGATGAATGAGAGAGAAAAGAGGATGAAGATGATAAGTTACATGATTTTCTATTATTTTCATGTTTACTGAATTTTTCTCTGATTTTCTTTAAGATTTCAAGGGTTAGATTTCAATATCGTATTTGTATTGTATTATTATCATGTTTGTCTGTTGACAAAATATAAAAAAAACATTATTAACATTGTAATCTCATTGTTAACATGATGATGATTACAAACTTGATTCAGTGGCAAACAATCAACTCAATTGTCAACTCAATCTGATACAACAATCAAATTGATATGAAATTTGAATTGGAATAGTTTTTTCAACTCTTCTCATGAAAAATTATCATGAAACATTTGAATTGAAAATTTTATTTTCGACTCAATCAAACAAATGAAAATAATCTGTTACACAATTTAATTTAATGATTGATTATGATTATGATCATGATCATGATGATTGTTCAATGATTAAACCTGCAATAAATTGGACATTTTCTGGTGATTTAATTGTTAACAGTTGTCATCATTAACTGATAATAGTCTCATTGATTGATTCGTAATCATTACAATCATTGATTAGGAATAATAAACTGATTTAACCAATTCGCTTGCGATTATAATGATTATCAGAAAGTGTCTTTGATAATAAGTATCGATGATTAAGATTAACCGTTACAATTTAATCTTAAATTGGTCTAGTTTATGAAAAGATCATTATATTTATCATTTATCTTCCTATTATTGGTCATCATCATCATCTTCCTAATACTTAGTGGTCATCACAATTTACCTGAATCTCATTCATCCTATTGAATCATTAGTCTTTAATCATGACCACAATCACAATTAAAGTTCAATAATGATACAAAATGATGATCATGATGAGTAGTTGATATTGTTAATAGTTAATTGTTGAAATATAATCTAAATTGATGATTTAAAATGAGCTAACAAAATGGTTACAATTAAAATGAATCTTTTAATTTGCTTTTGATTAGCAATTAATTGCTTATTTTGTACTAATTAAATTTGCTACCTGTAAGATGATAACACTAATTGTTAACAGATTAGATTTAATTATTTTCTGTCTTAGTTGGTAAATCAATTGATTAATATGAATTTATCTTTGAGCAGATAATTAGTTGAATATCAATTAATATATTATATTTGCACTAATTAATTAGTGAAAATTGTTTTTGTTAATTAATCTGCATTTTGATGATTAGATTGAGAGAAATAAATTAACTAAAATTATTATTAATTATAAATGTAATTGGTTAATTTGTTGATGTTAATTGTGTGAGGATTTGGTAAGCTTGTTAAAAATTAAGAAAGTGGAAAAGTAAATTACGTTTTAATCATAATAATTACTTGATTAATTGGAGGATTTTGATGATCAACAATCAAGTGAAGCATATTAACAGGACACACAATTGACAACTAACAAGTTTACCTGCAGGGAGCATCACAATTATAATGATTAACTAATCAATTGTTATCATAATGATTACACATGAAAACCCTCAAGGTGAGTTATTCTTGAATGTGTAAGGATGGGAAGACAAAGGATGAGGATGATAAAAAATAGATGACGGAGAGAGAGAGAGAGAGAGAGAGAGAGAGAGAGAGAGAGAGAGAGAGAGAGAGAGAGAGAGTGGACAAAAGAGGAAGATGACAAAGAGAGAGATGTTAATGATAATGATGATGAAGATGAAGATGAAGATTGGAAACAAAGGTGAAAATATTAGAAACCTCAGCAGAAAGTTAGATTTTTATCTTGAGGAAAGGTGAAGAGAGTGAGAGAAATGAAGATGAAGATGAAAATGATGAAGAAGATGATGAAAGGTGGTTGTAGGGGGAAGAAATGATGACAAACTTAGTATCCCTTCAGGGTGAACTAAACTGTTTGCCTGAATAAATTCAATTTGAGTAAATCATTTCCAATCATTCAAGGATTTTGTCCTTTATTTTATCATGTAACATTTTCATCTTCTCCTCATCATCATCCTCGCCTCCTCCTCTTCCTCTCCATCCTTTAGTATTACTTAACTCTAATATTCACATGTTCATATTATACTTTCTCATCCTCATCTTTTTTTTAATCTCCAATAACATCATCATCACTTGAACAACTTTCATCATCATTTTCAATACAAAGACACTAATCTTACTCATCATCGACTCTTTTTCTGTATCATTAACAATAGGACATTGATTTTCAAGAGGATTTAATCATCAATGAAGATTCAGTTTCAAATGATTTAAAATGGCGATTTAATTTCTTTACAATCAAGTTGAAATCAATTGAGATTTTTACAATTAACTTTAAGTGGTCACAATTTTGAATTTCTCAGCTTTTTCTTTCAAAGGGATTTAATATAAATGTTGATGATAACTTCTAACTCCCTGTTAACATTATCATCACTTTTTATCATGTTTCATCTGAATTTTCATGGAAATGAATTTATTTTTTCAATATCTATGTAAATTTTACCTTAAATGCCCTAAAGTTTTCACAGTTAATTTGAGAGGATGAACAGGAAGTGGTTGGAATTAATTTCCAATTCAATTTCAACTCTATTCTAATCTAAATGATAACAATTAACTTTCATGAGTTGATTTGGTTCAAGAACTATTAGTTTAAAGTAAAAGCTAATCTCTTGGGTTTAAAAGGAAACAATTAATTTACTTACCTTGTGGTTGATGGAAATGTTTACCTGGTGATCAGCTGATTTTGATTAAGGATCATGGTGATGATTAAGTAACAGAATCAGTGTTTTAACTTGATTGATTCAACATTTATCAGGCTAAAGGTTTGATTGTTTGGTGTTTAGTTTTGTTTTCAATGTTGCAAATCAATCAAGATTAAATTGATTACTATCAAGTGTCAACACTTGTTGACAAGCGATTTGCAAATTGATTCATAGATTTGCAGTTTCACAATTAAATTGAATGTAAACATTTTTGCATCAATTAAATTGAAAATGATTAAAAAGTGAATGTTGAAGTTTTTTTCTTCTCATCATCTTCATTTCATCAACTGAATTAATTCATTCATTAAAATAGTTTATAATGAGAAAATGAAAGTAAACATAAAAGAGAAATGATAAAAAGTTGTGATGATCATAATGATGAAAATTTTACCCTGAAAAGAATAAATTAAATTTAGAAATAATTGAAACTCATTAATAAGATGATTACTGAGATATAACTGTGAGAGTTGATGATAAATGAGCTATTGAGATGGTGAGATGACAAGTACAATGAATTATATGTGATGAAATGAAATTAATGTGATGAGAAAGATGATGATGAGAAAAAGATGAGTAAGATGATGATGATGATGAGGATGAGGATGAAAACAGTAACTAAATACAGAAGTAAATGAAATCAGTGTTAAGGTTAAAATGAATTGAATGAGATCAATGAGTAAGGGATTTGGGAAGATAAACAGGGTTACAGGTAATATCGAGCTCGAAGATTTGAAGAGCATGTGTGGTGATGAAGATGAGGATGAAAAGATGATGAAGAAGAAAAAAACGAAAGAGAGAAAGAGAGTGAGAGAGAAAAGTAATTGGTATCGAAATGAAATAGACAGAGGAAATGATAAAGAAAGAGTAAGATTGAAAGATGATGCAGATGATGAAGATGAGGATGATATCGATTGATTCTTGGGATGAGGATGATAAATTTTGTAAGCCGGTGAAGCATAAGTCATATTTTATGTGAGAGAGAAAGGATGAGGATGAGATGAAAAGAATAGAATAAAAAAACAATTTCTCTAACATTGAATTCTCAAGTCTCTCTCTCTCTCTCTCTCTCTCTCTCTCTTGTTGTTATTATGAAAATAAATTCATTCAACAAAACCATTTTAACTGTTGCTTTTATCATTTGATGATTTAAGTTAATTGTTAATGATTGTTGTTCAAAATTCATTGATTCATGTGCAAAGTTATTGATTGTTATTTAATCTGATTGTCGGTTAAATCATTATTATTACATGTTTATTTATATGTAATCGGTGGTGAATTTTGAATTTGCAATAAAATCTAATTACATGACATTCAATTAATTTCGTTAATTTAATTGAAATCGGTTTTTTTTTCTTCCCTTGATTCTCTGCAATCACCTTGCAGAGATTGAAGTGGATTTTTTGATTAATTGTTGTTGGTGAATTTGTCATCACTTCCTAGTAGAAAAATACTATTAATCACAATTAGAAGGAAATTATTATTATGTTTATTATTATTAATAATTAAAGTGAATTGTTGGCTAGTTAGATTGTTAGTTGTTGTATTTTTTTCAATTATATTTACGTAATTATTTGTTTTCATACAATTTCCTGGTTACTTATTGGCAATTTATTATTCTATTAATTTAATTAGATTTTTTCAACTGTTCAACTCAATTAACCAATAATTTGTCAACTCTTGATTCTCGCGAGCAGTTTATCAAATTTTACAAATCACTTTTTGGTTGTATTGAGATAATTAGACAATCACTTTATCATAAAGGTTGATCGGTCATTCTGTTGATTTGAAAGTTCAAGGTCGTTTGATGGTCAGTTGCTTTGGTCAACTAAGCGAATACTAAATGATACAATAATTAATCAAGGGAACAGTCTGATAACTTCTTGTATCATAATTAACAATTTGTTTGATTTTTTTTCTTTTTCATTCCAATTAACTTTTCTTAGGCTAATTTCGATTGGACCTAAATTGTCGTCCTGTTCGAGGTTGACGAAGAATTCCAATTGTCAATGTGACCCTTTTCTCTGAAAATCTGATGATATAATTTGTATATTTAGAATATTTAAATCCTTATTCATTAAATTCGAGAAACGAGCATAATAATATTCTCAATTAATAACAACATAATATCAGCTGTTAAACTTTTCTTACTTGATTGTCATGAATAAGATCAATTGAAAAAAAAGTTTAATTGTTACTTTTGTTTTCCTCTAAACTTTTTAATCAACAAGTGAAAGTAGTGACATCTAATCATAGAAAAAGTAAACTTTAAAATCACCGTTCGATATTTTCTCTCAATAGATGTCACCACTTAGCTGAACTTTTTTTTAAAAATCAAAAACAAAAAATAACAATTAACTTATCACCAACAATTAGATTAATTAAACTTCAATCTTACCAGGAAATCGCCTTTTAATCCGTGTGTCAAAAATTCACCTAATTGATTGATTAAATTCATTACTATTTTCCACCCTCGATTCCAAAGATTCAAATCTAAACGATTAGATTATCTATGAATCGATTAAAAAAGAGTTAATTGTTATTACCAACAAGTGAAAATTAATTCAAGTGAAAAAATTGTGAAAATTAATCTGCAGACTAATTGATTAATTGTCTTTCGATTTGTTTTTAAGTGTTGGTCCTTTGTTTTCTCAAGAAAAAAAAATAGAAAAGTAAACAACAACTTGTTGATTAACAACCAGATTAATTTGGTTTATTCTGGTTAACAGATTTTCCTCTTAATCTAATTGGTTTAAACTAACATTAAGATGAAGATTAAACTGTTGAAATGACCAATGACCGAAGAAAGTGATTAGTTTAATTGGAGACAAAAACATAAAGTGAAACGATGAGTTTGTTCAATTTGGATTAAGTGATCATCCGAATCCATTTGATTCCATCAAGTTGTTTTATTCTTTTTTAAATTTTATTCTATTCTTTTATTGTTATTTCTTCTCTCTTCTGTGCTTATTAAACAAAGTGACACCTGTTCTTCAGTTAAAAATGCCCCTCAAATTGTCGCGAATCATCAACAATCAACGAGACAAGAAGCAACCATTTCCGTGTCCGCCATCATATAAAAGATTCAAAGAAAGGAAGAGTCTAAGTGTCCGAAAGGCTGAATATGCCACCTTAAAGGCCAAATTCCCGAACAAAGTGATGGTGGTGGTTGAAAGATACGCCAAAGAACGTTACCTTCCCCTTATCGACAAGACCAAATTCTTGGTGCCCGAAGATCTTTGTGCCAGTAAATTAATGATGATTATTCGCTCCCGAATGGACCTTTCCAACACTCAAGCGGTTTACCTGATGACCGCTAATAGGACTATGATCAACATGACGAAAACGTTAGCTGAGATTCACGATCAATTCAAAGATGAAGATGGATTTGTTTACATTACCTACGCCTCTCAAAATGTGTTTGGTTAAAACCAAGAAATTTGTTATTTATGGACAATTAAGGATTAACTCAATGACGATTAAACAAAATATTCATTGAATTTGCTGCCTCTCATTTTCATTTATTTCATCTTAGATTAATCAACCGATATTAATCAGAAAAATATTAATGTGAACAGGAAAAAAAAAGTCAAACTCAATTTCGTTATGATTGTAATCAAATTTATTAATTAGACTTTGTTGAGGATTTTTGTTCTGATAAAGATGATTTAATGATCACATGGGAAGGCAATTGATTATTGTCATTTGGTTTTTTTGTTGTTGTTGTGTTGATTGTCGGCAGAATCATTGATCAATCATTTGATTGATTTTCTCTGATGATTGTGATTAGTTGGTGATAATTGTGATGAATGATTAGTTTTCCGTTTCAATTTTCCCCGGATCTTTGATAATTCACGTTTAATGTTGGTGTTCATGAGGCCATAAAAAATGGCATTGGTAACGGATGAGCTGATGGCGATTAGGTGACAAACACCGAGGATCAGGTAAACCTTTGCCCCCGATATTGAGGGAGGGTCAATAAGGTCAAGGTAAAGGTTAACCATATTCAAGGGTAACCAGGAGAGGATAAAGGTGACAGACACTCTGTAAAGTGAGATGATCGCTCGTCTATTGCGATTACCTTTGGACAGTTTAAAGCGAACCGGTCGCAAGGTAACGGAATAACGGGCTAATGGGGCTAAAGGTCGTGCTTTTTTCAATACCGAACTTAAGATTTTATTATTGTTAATCTTGGTGTTAACATTGGAATCTAAATTGTTGGAATCATTTTTTGAGCTGATATTTGTTAAATTTGAATTCTCATCAACATTATTCATGCAGCTCTCAGTTTCGGCTGTTAAAAAAATCATCGATTTTGAACCTTTGTCCATTTCTAATTGAGCATTTTCTCTGTCGATATTATTATTGTTAATGAGATCACTTTGGTTCTTTTCTGTTTTGCTTTCCGTTGCGATTTTCTTTGGAGATACTGTTACCGGTGTAGCGACATTCGATGTCGATTGTAGCCCACCAATGGATGAAACTGTTCCTCTCGAGATAACGGCCACTGGTCGACTATCATTGTTACCCTGACGCTTTAGAAAGGTGACAATTTTAATCTGTGAAGCGACTAAGCAAATGATTGGAACAACAAGCGAAACGGTAAATGTAATGGTTGAATAAATAATTCGAACTTGACCCGACCAATCTTCGATACACCGGTTGTACAATGGAATACCGTTATAATTAAAGTTGACCTCTTTATAGAAATAGATTAACGGTGACCCAAGGAGAAATGATGAAATCCATATGAGAGGGATTCGTTTTGTTAATGGGCAACAATAAGTGGTTGAAGTTAATGAACCACCGCCGGAGGACATTCGAGCTGAAAGGGTTGACCAGTGTTTACGTTTCAATGAATGTTGACCTGTTATTACACTGAACCGGTCAAATGCTATAACAGTTATCGTCTGAGCGATGACGAAAACAATTGTAGCCTGAAGGAAAGGCACAGCCGAACACATTAACTGACCAAGTGACCAGTCGCGTCTTAAAATTTGATACAAAGTAAATGGAATACACCAGAAGCATAAAAGGATATCAGCAGCACACAGATTGAGTATTAGATCATGTTCTGAGTTTCGAAGTCTTTTTGTTGATAAAATTACCAATATAACGATGAGATTAACACCGATTCCCAGGCAGCCGATGAGTGCGTACATCAAAATAAATATAAACTCTGTTGATGTGGAATACATTGAATTGGAATGAGTAAAATGGCGACGAACTAAATTCTCAAGTTCAATTGGAATCGATAGATTGAATAATATGGACGTTGACGGGAAAAAATTATCCATTGTATTTAGAAAATTAATGAAAAAATTAAACTGTAACTGTAACGATTAGAGGTGAACAATAATGAATTGCAAACTCATTGGATCCAAATTGATGGAGATTTTCGTTTGTTTTCTTAATAATAATATTGATTCACTTGGAAAAAGTTATTAATATAATTTTCTTATTCAAGTTGATTATAAGACGATGATGATGATGATGATGAGGATGAAGATGACATGTCAAGTTGCTGATCGTTTATACTAAAGTGAAATTTTCGCAACAAATGTCAACATGGAAACGTGAAAATTTCTCCTCTCTCTCTCTCACTGAATGATGATAATATGATTAAAATTTATATTAACAGAGAGATGAAGATGATAAAATCCACTTGAGGGTATCTTCTTTGTGTTGGATATATTGAATGAATGACAGTTCTCTCAGTTGATGACAACAAAATGTTGATAGAATTGAAGATTTTATATTAGATTCTTTTTCAGATTTTCCTTTTCTTCTGAATCAGAATTGTTGTTGAGAACTTTTTTCTTACTTGTTACTTAACTTTTCAATTTACACATTACTATGAAAGAAAACTGAATGACATTAGAAACAAAAGTAAATTCGACTTGTTTTCTTGTTTGGAAACAATTCTTTTTTTTTCTGTCTCGTTCTAATTTCGTTGGAAAATTCAAACTTTCGATTAGCCGTTGTTCCAATTTATGTTCACCATCCACTCAACTTACTCCCAGAGTCCATTCAGTGAGCATTGGTAATGTTAGAATGACGATACAAGTTGACAGTACGCGTGAGTAAATTATTCTCATCCTCATCTTCATCAAAGTATAGGTAAGTTCTGAGGATTCGTAGGTAGGGAAACAAGTCAATTTTATCTTCCTTTTCATCTTGATCCTCATCTCTCTCTCTCTCTCTCTCTAAGACTTTATTTCAACGTGAAATTTATTACCTTTTTCAAGGTGAAAATCCCTAATTACATGTTTACTCAACTTTCCACTATTTATCTACGGTCAACTTTCCAGGTTAATCCAAATTGATCAACAGAATCATTGATTATCTTATCCGTTCATTAGACTTGATCAACAATTTATCCTGAAAATTACATGGAAACACTTGACATTAGTATCATGAGACGAGAAAAAAAAATAATATTTACTCATACATATTGTTTACTTTGATAGAAGATGATGAAATATTTTTATGTAAAAAGGATTGAAAAAAGTTCCAACTAGAATTGATTATCATATTCGAGAATTGAACAATTTATTTTCTATTTTTAGCAACATTTCATCATGATATTGATGAGGAAACAATTATCTATTAATTCACTGAAATATTGAATAATATGAAAGAAATGATTCCAATTATCTTTAATTGATTAGTTAATAAATAAATTGCGATTCCATGCTGATGATGATGATTGTTAACAAAGATCAATGTGATAATTTCATAATATCGCAATGAGAATGGTAATCATTTTCATGGTGAATTAAACTGATACAATAATAACTTGTTAATTAACTAATCATAAAGAGATATGTTAATAATAAGATGAAATTATATTCTCATGTAATTTATATTAGAATTGAGGAGAAAGTTTTAATGAGAAATTAACTGAGAGATGAAAATGTTTATCAGCATGATAATCATGATGATGATTCTGATGATGGTTGATAAATATCATCAACAGATAAGTTTTGCAATCTTCAACTCATAATTATTTATCCTTAACAATTTACTTACGGTTGAATATAATATAAGATAATGAAGATAAATTTCAGGATAATCATGAATAATTGAATCTGTAAAACTGAGCAATAATAATAACTGAATAATAGTAATTGATAAAAATATCAATAATCTTATTGGGATGAAAATAATAATACTAATAATCATTGGGGATTAGATTTGTAGGTTTCTAGTTGACTTGAAGATTAGTTTTACATGAATATTCAGCATGGAGAGGAAGAGGGGAAGAGGAAATAAGTAAATAATAATGAAGATGATACCATCATGAAATATATATCTCATTGAATCAGGAAATTCAATAATCATCTTCATGTGAATCACAAAAATCATGATGAATAATGAAACAAATGAACCATTTTCCTGTCAACAGAAATGAATTTCAATATTATCATCACAGTTGATAATTGATTCACCTTCATGAATATGTAGAGAGAGAGAGAGAGAGAGAGAGAAAAATCTCATGATGATTATTCATGATATCGAAATGAAATTCGTCTTTTGATATTCTTTTGGAAACTCACCATTTATGTATTTAGAGATTAACATTGAATTTTTCAATGAATTCCAATTGAATCTCATGTTAAGAATTCTTTATATTGTTTGGAATCAGAATTTTCTATTGTGATAATATAATCGTTGTTCTTTTTCATTCATTGAACATTTTTCCGTCTCGATTTTCATCTTGGCCAAATAAAGTTCATTTTTTTGGTCGAATTCATTTTTCGAATCCAAGTTGAGATTGAAAAATTATCCTGATTCTCATATTTTCGAATTTATTTTTCTCTGATTGTTACCGAATCGTATCACGTTTTATTATCATCGAGCTTACGATAAATGTATTAATATTTTCATTAATTCTAAAGGTAATGTTTGTTAATCAACTGAATTTGAGTGATCTCGTTTTTTTAGTCAATCTTGATTATCGACATGATTGTTATTATTGAGTCAACACTTAATCAGATTTCTAATTATTAAGAGGATTATTCTGATAATCAGAATAGAACTTTTCTAATGGTTGTCTTTGATTTCGAAAAAAAGTTCTAATCTTTTCTCGAAAATGAGTTTAGTTGGTTGACCTCGAATTATCTTTACTATTGTTGATTAAATTACCTGGAGATTCCATTGATTTTTCTTAATATCTTTGATTGTCTCCAGATCCAAAAAAAGATCTAATCTGATTTGTAATTAGTTTTGTTGATTAAACAGAAATTAAACTTTAGTTACTTTGAAACGATCAATTTAGTTGATTATTACTCAGGTTAATTGGTTTCAGATCAAACAAGATTAACTAGATTTTCACATTGATTCAACTTTGATTGTAACAATTGAAAAGTTTTACTTTAATCCGCTTGAAATTGGATTTACTGATTTGATTACCTAGAGACATAATTAGTATTAAATTGTAACAATAGTTTAATAGTTAATCAGATCAAATAATGTGACATATTAATGTTGATATAAAAAAAATACAAGATGTGTACACATTTAGTTAAAGTGATTAGATTTAATTGCCTCAGGCAAATTGAATTCAATCATAGGGATAAATAAGAAAAGGGGAAAGTAACAATTAAATTTAATGAAGTTAAAGGTTATATTGAATGAAGTTTATTTGTTGATTGAACTAAATCAACAATGACGAAGACAATGAAACTTAAATAATTAATTGATTCTGTGAAAATCTGAGCATAGGATTTTTTATTCATTTCAAGATGAAATTTCATGATAAAATTGAGTTCCTTTATCAACCCACTCTTGATACAGATTCCCACTCAGAATCATGAGATTGATTAAAATGACCAGTGTCCATTATGGTAAACCTATTTTTTTCAAACTCACTGAATCCATTTCAAGTTGACCAATTTAATTGTTTACCATGAAATCATCAAGAGATTAGCTCAAGGTGATCATATTTTCACCAATAATAATCAGAAAGTTTCATCATGATGAATCAAATGATTGAATAAAAGTGAATACAATTTATAATCTAACTAATGGTTGATTGAATTGATTAATGTGTTAGTTTTAATAGGTTGATATTGAATTTATTTTTCCGGCTCAATTGAAATCGCAATTGAATTAAATCAATTGAATCCCAATGAATTATTCATTGAGACTTTACTATAATCAATTAACAATTTTATACATACACTGATTCATTTCTGAATAGACTATTAAAGTTTTAAATTATTCAACAATTTATAGATCACAAATTAGATAATAACTGAATAGTAATTGAATTGAATCCATTGAATTATAAGGATTGATTGATCAATGAAAATATGAATATAAAGGTTAATCAGTTGTAAGAATTAACTAGAAATCTATTGATGAGTTTAATTTTTTTTCCTCCTTCTAAAAAATTGAGTTGACATATTATTTTATTATCGTTTTAATGTCACGTTCCAGACAACGAACTATTCAGTTATCATGGTTTCTAGAATTTTTTACAATTCGAATGATATTTTCATGTGTTCACCCTCATCATCTATCCATATCTCCATCCTCATCTCCATCCTCATCATCATCTTCATCTTCAAGTTAACTTTTGCATTTCTCATTCTCATGGATTCAGTTGAATTTATGTAACAGTGTAAAGAAATTGAAAAGATAACCTTGATTATATTTTGAAATGGAATCACTAATTTGATAGCAATTAGATGATTATGATTCTTTACATGATTATTAGATTGTCTTCAATCAAAATGATTCTACTTGTCTTATTATGAAATCGTTAATCTTGACAATCAAATTTAACTCTTATATCAATCTACTTCAACTATTCATACTTGAGATAATAACAAACTCATGTATCAAATATTGAATTAAATCAATAAATTGTTGTTGATATTTCATTGGATTGATCTTATTTCGGAGCAGATTTAATCATTTCTTGTAATCCCGTTGATTCAGTTGGACGGATTTTTTTTTACTTCTCTCATCATCTTATCAATCTAATCATCATCGAAAAATCAATCAACCTTTCATTTGATGATCGATTGATTAATGATGAAATATTTTTCTAACGAAATCATCAAATTTGATCAACTCTCTTTTCACTTGGTCTTTTTTAATGATACATTAAAGTACAAAGTGACAGTTTTTTTCTTGAAAAATTATTGACAATAATTTTTTTTGTGGAAAAAAATAAGTACAAAACCATTATAATGATGATGAGGATGATAATAAAGGTTGTCTGAGTGATCGTAATGGTAACAATTAACAAGTGAGAATAATAATAGAGGAAAAATTTGATACAGATAAAGATGGAAAAGTTTGTTTGATGATCAATTTTGATTGTTCAGGATGGAAGAGAGTCCAAAGTTTACTGATGATTGAATTAACCACCAAGTTATGAGAATACAAATTGGTCTTGATTAGAATTTTTTGATTATTTGTTGGGCGCTTACATAAGTACCAGTGATAAAACCGATGATACCGAAAACAGAAATGGCCACATTTTTGATCGTTAAAAGGGTTTTGGTAAAAGTAACAGGGTTATCCCAATTAACGAGAGTGTCAATTAATGGTGGAAAATTAAGGCCAAACTACTTCCGGAAAGAGCACCGACAAGTGAGATGACGGTATCCAGTTCGGGTACAAGTCGAGCGATTGCAAAGGTCAAAGAGATTAACAAAGTTCGAAATACGGTATCCAAAATGATTGTTTTCGTTTCACCGGGTACAAGTTCAAATTTGGTCGCAAAGTAAGGCCACATTATGTTAATTGGGACGTAAAATTGTACTGCATAGGAAAGGAAAATGGCCACTGAGAACATTAACTGGACAATGGCGTACTTTGTTTCTGGAGGCCAGCTCATTGTTATACTGCCCTGGACTCCAGGTCCATATTTAAGGTAACCAAAAAATCCGATACCTGTATAGAGACAAAGAACCAAACCCATACCAGTATTAAGAACCCCACAAAGGCCACTTAAAGCGGATGGATGTCTCATCTCTTTCCGTAAAGGTAAAACAACACCAATACCCTCAAAGGCGTAAACTATTATACCAAAATAGAGAGGAAGCTTTTTAAGGTCAGGAGGTAGGAAAGGTCGAGTCGAGGGTTCAAGTAAATTTTGACAAAGATCGTAAAAAACAAAAATAAGTCCAGAGGTTTGTAAAATGTTTGCCATGGTTGATGCTATTGCTAAATGTTTCCAATTACGGATAAGGTTAAATAATATCATGGCGGGAAGCTCGATAACCAATAAAAGTTCAACTGGCATATTGTAACCAAGAAGAGATTTAATCACAATTGATAAATTGGTTGCAACAAATAAAGAGTAGACACAACAAAATCCCAATTGGGTTATAATTAAAAAAAGGATGACCGCTCGTTTCGCCCAAATTGCTTTACTTCGTAAACACTGGGGTCCCAATAATAAAGTTTTCTCGGCTACCTGTAGGGAAAACAATGAGAAGAACAAAAAATAACGGAAGTGATTAGAAAAATTCAATTGTAATAAGATAAAATCGAAACAATTAAAAAAAAAAGGAAATCATATTATTACTGTTATTATGTCAGTTAGAGTGACAGGTTGTTGATAAATAAGCTACTATGGGTAATTAGATTGTGGTGTGTGTGTTCAAAGGTTGATCAATAACATTATTTATGTGCTCATCAAGATCAGCAGGAGATTAGATCAGCTGTCGCAACAATTAACTAATATCAAGATGAAATTTCCTAGTATTTCACAGGGGAGGAAATAACATGAGAGATAGGAAGCGATTTTTGATTTGCAAGAGAAGAGAGAGAGAGAGAAAGAGAAAATGATTGAAAGCAACAGGAGGAACTCATAAAAAAGTGAAAAGACCTTGAAGATCATCAGTGCAAATAGAGTAGAAAATGGTTTCTTCCAAGGAAAATTTCCAAAAATATATCATTTCGTTTGTAGAATCTAAGAAGCCCATTGAGACTAAAAGAAGAAGAAACAATTTCACCGAGGAGAGATTATAAAAGGAAGTCAAGTTGAGGAGAGAAAAACAAATGAATTTGAAAGGATTGCGAAAGAAAAAAGGTTAACAGTAGAAAGGAGAAAAGAAAAATGGTGACTAAAGAGAAAAGAATTTTAAAGAGAAATAAAAGGAAAGGAAAAGGAAACCACTTGTTACTTACTTGATAATCCAAGGCCCTGTAGCCTAATATAGAGCATATCTTATTATGAGAATTAACCAAAAGGTGCATACAATGAATCGCTATTAGGCCAATGATTGGTAGAGCGACTGTACCGACAATTAGACCAGAATTGGCAAAGGCACTTGGCATGGCAAGAATACCTGTTCCTATGTTTGCCTTGATCAATTGCATGAAAGTCAACGTGTTGGAGGTTAATTTGTCGCTTGAATATTGACATTCGTGGTTCCCTGAACAGGTACATGAATGGGTCAAAGGTTTAGTTTCGTCTTTACTCATATTGAAAAAAGTAACAATCAACAAGTAACATATCGTTCACAGTTTTAAGGTTTTGTTTGCAATTTTCACTCTTTGGGAAGATCCAAAGTTACAACTATTATTTGGTGGGAAGAAATTTAATTGTCAAGCTAATTATTGCACTACAGAGTAAAACACACACACAGAAAGAAAACGAGAGAGAGAGAGAGATAATAAGAGTGAGAGTAATTTTCTACAATTAATAAAAGAGAGTAAAAAAAAAATAAAGATAACAAATCAATCAATTAGTTGTTTACATTGAATAAACAAACATTCAACTAATTGTTTCACTTTTTTTTGTTTTCAATTTTTTTCGAATTTCAAGTGGCGCCATCTCTTTTATCGCTGGAAAAGTTTTCCATTCGTTGTGATTAAATTGATTAGTTTAATCACTTTATCACAATTAACGATTAATGGAAGAGAAAAAATTTTTCCAGCAAAATGATATTTCGATGATGATGATTATAATTGTTTGCTGATTATTGAATTACCTTTGGGAAGAGGATAAGTAATATAATAAAAGTGAAGATATGATTACAATTAGAAATCCTTTTCAATATGAACACTTGAAGAGAGGAATATTATTTATTTTTCTCATGTCTTTAGTAATTAATTAATTACACAGAATTAAAGTTGATCAAACTATATTGTAGAGTAATTAACTGTGATAATGATAATAAAAGGAAAACCCCACAAAAAAAAACGCGAAATGGTTAATTGTTGAATAGTTTATTTTGTTGACAATTAGTTTGGTTTTAGATGAAAATGAAAATGTTCATATGTACATTTGTATTTACATTAACCTTGTAGTTTAATTAAGTAAAACTAATTGTCTAACAATTAACAAATAAATAGTTGATCATAAAAATTAATCTACCACAGAGGAATAAGATCAATAAGATATTTGATTGAACAATTAAATAGATTTACTTTTGAGTAAAGTTAATGAGTTTTAGTTTGATTGTCTCACCTTAATCGTGTGTCTATTGTTAATTGTTGACCTAATGGAATGAATTAAATTAATCTGATCCATCTCCAATAGACAAAAATTGCCGCTCCGGTGATTAAAGTTGCACCAAATGAAAGGATAAATATATTTGCCCAGAGGGGCAATGGTTTTGCTAAGCAAACACTTAGATCATAATATTTGGTACACTGACTTTGATTAGTTAATTTGATTCTTGATTGTTCCAATTGTGTCGGATCAATATCAGAGCAAACAATTTTCACTTGATAAGACCAACAATTAAATAGAAACCAAGAAGCACAACAATCACGTTTATCCTCATCCTTAATTGTTGACCAATAATCATAAGTTTCATTTAAACATGAGTTCCAAGTTTGTAATCCATTTTCACAGGTAACATCAATTAGATTTGACCAAATAGGTGAAAACTTATCATCATTAGTTAATTGTGATGGTGATGATGTTGTTGTTTCATCAGTTGATTGTCCATTAACAAGTAAACAATTAAAGACAATCAAATAAACACAAACATTTAACCAAATTAAACAGTAACTGGACAACTTATTCACTTTTAATTTGAGTAATGAAAAGTTAATTCCTATTGATTCAATCATTTACCTTAATTGTTGTTGATTTATCTGTTAACAGTTAACCTTTTTTGTTTGGTTTGATTTTTTATTCACTCATAAAATTTATTGTTACTTTTTCCACTTTTCAAACAATTAAATTACTAATTTTTCACAATCAATTATTCAAATTTAATTACTTTTTATAAACGAGTTAATGTAATCATCTAAACTCATTTACTTTATTGTAACCTGATCATCTCAATTGATTGTGATATTTACCGTTGTTAATGGTTACAATCAAAGGGAAAATAAAAAATGAAAGATTTACAACAATCAGATTAATACCTTTTACCATTTACCTAAATATCATCATAATTATTAATATATTTGACTAATAATGTAATCACTTTTGATTGTCACAAATATAATAGAAAATTAAAGTTTTTTTTTAATACAATTCGATGTTAATTGTAACCTACCAACGAATGGAACCATAAAAATAACGGCCACTGGCCGAGTATCGTTGTTGCCTTGTCGTTTTAAGAAGGTCACTATTTCGGTTGGCGAATCGATTGATATGATTAACTGTTTGGATCTGCGAGAGAAACGATAAATGTTATCGAGGAGTAAATAGTTCGTTTTGTTAATGGTCAACAATACAATGTGATTGAGTTGCTACGATTCGGTGAAGAGCAACTATTGATTCAACCCATCGATTCCTTTCACCAGGTTAATCAGCTCATAGATAACAAACACTATCACCAAGACTTACAACAAATCGACACTTATCAGAGAGAGAGAGAGAGAGAGAGAGAGAGAGAGATACTTAGAGTTACATTACATTTGAAAACATGAATCAACCCAATCAACAGAAACGTAAACAAACACGAAGTTTTATCTGATAACTTGAGATAAACTTTTTCATAAGTGGAATATTTTGTTTTATTAAATTTTTCGTCATTGATAAAATTACAATTCGGTCAAATATCCGTAAAAAATTGAGGACATTATTGTTTATCCCACTGAATAAACTTCAAGCAAATGCATCAATAGAAATAGTTTTTCTCGTAGCTGAGCAATTGAATGAACCATCACCATGCGATCTACCAACGAATTCAACTGGGAAATTACAGAGAGAAAACTAGAGGAAAAAAAACAAAGCATCCAAATGAAATGCTCATTATAATCAGTGAAAGTGAAATAATTTCTAAAATCATTTATTTTATATTCTATTTTTAAATAGATTGTAAAGGAATGAATCTACCATGATTAAAAGAGAACAGAGAAAAAGAAAAATTTTATTATTACAAAAGAAAATTTTGCTTGAAGAGGAAGAGCTTTTTGACGATTTTAGATCGTAAAGATCAACAAGAAAAGGAAAAGAGACAATTAAAATTACGAGCAAAAGAAATTGGTGAACCTTCATCATGTTTACCTGAGATTTGTGATCATCCTTTATGGTTGGAGATAAATAAAACGACTCTTGACCAATTGAAACAAGCTCGATTAGAGGTCGGTGAAGATGATGGTGAGACAACCGGTGGTTGGGAATTATTTGCCGCCGAAGGTGATATGAGACTTTACAAGAGAGATCTTGTTGTCGATGGGCTTGTCTGTGATCCATTGAAAGCTGTCCACACAGTTCGAGGTATAACTGGACATGAAGTTTGTTATCATTTCTTTAGTCCTGATGTCCGATGGGATTGGGAAAACACTTTAGAATCAATGAAAGTCGTTGAAGAAATCAATCCAAATTCGTATGTACAGTTTGCCATGGCAAATTAATTCGGGTTGTTGTTGATGTTGATGATGATGGTGGTAATCAAGATGATGGATTATGAGATGATGATTATTATTTCAGGTGAAAATGAATGATCAGAATGAGAATGAATCAGGAATAAAATCAAGAGTCGATAAAGGTTAACGATACTCTGAAAGGTTAGATGATCGCACGTTAATTATTAATACAATTAACTTACGATCTTTGTCCATTTCTTAAACTTATTCACCATTTCATTCATAGACTAATCAAAACTTGAGATAAACTCATTTAAAATGATAACCTGTTTATTAATTTGAATATAAGCTCGAACTTTTCGAACTCATTTTCACTCACTTACAATGAACTTGACAATGTCTCGATTTTAATTTTCTATTATTAATTAATTTTTCTTGTGCTAATTTTCCCATTGTTTTCAGTGAAAACCACCTAATACTCAAGAGGCTGGATCGAATGGACTAACTGATGATATCCAATCAAATCTTCAAAAAGTCATTTCCTTGAGGCCATTGTTCAATCTCAGCCGGATTATTGGAGTGACTGGTGGATTAGTTACTGTGACACTTGCATTTATTGAATTCCTTGAGTCTGTCATGGTTCAGATTTGTTCAGTGTATGAATGCTCAGCGATTTTTTATGTGAATTCGTAAGTTTTTTTTTCTTTTTCGTTGATTTTTCGCTTTTTCTATTAATCCTTTTCGTTTTTATCTTAGAAAATACTCAAAGCACTTCCCCGAGCCTCGTCATTATCCTAACGGTGAATAAATACCAGAATAACGTGTTGATGATTTCCAAAAATGATTCACAACAATCAGCTGATTACCTTTTACCATTTACCTGAATATTATCAAAATCGATCGTTTAATGATGATCAAATTATTCATTTGTATGATTATTAATTAATAATAAACATGATTGTCAATATAACCAAATGATAAATGTCACTAAATCAGTTTGTTTTGAGTCTAATCAATGGTCATCTAATTTAGTAAAAAAAAACTTAATTTACTGACAAAAGTTAATCAGATTGTGATTTAATCATTGATTTCCTTTCGACAATAAGTTTATCCAAAATAATTGATTGTTGAATGTAAATTGTATTATAACAATCAACTTGATTTCAATATGATTATACTCAACTGATCTTTTTACTTAATCATCTTCTTTATCATGTTAATGGTAATCAAATAATCTGAATCAAAAGATAAACTTGCAATTCAGATTGTTCATTCAGATGTAAACAAGTAATCGGAGCAGAAGCGATTTAATTGTTTACAATTTGATTCACAATAAAATACTACGAGTTAATATAATCTGAGAAGATCGATAAATGAAGATTTTTAGAAAAAAATAAAGTTCGAAAGTTTTTTCTTCCAAAAAAAAGACGAAAATTTAATTAGTCGATTGATACAAAATCATCATTAACAATGATTCCAAGATTGTTTATTGATCAGCAAAATTTTCCATGTTAATTGTGAACAATTTGATCTTAAATTGGTCTAGTCTATGAAAAGATAATTGTAATTATCTTCCGATTATTGGTCAACCTCATCTTCCTGATACTTAGTGGTCAACACAATTTACCTGAATCTCGATCTGAATCTTAATCATGATTAAGTTAATTGTTGAAATACAATGAATGACAATTTAAACTAAAAATGGTTTACAATTAAAATGAATTTTTCTCAACTAAATTGTTACAATTGTCAAATCATCTTCTAATTCAACCATTAATATCATCCCAAAATGTTAAATGATGAACAAATTATTGATCGTTAACTAAATTTAATGATTAACAATCAAAATCAGTCTACACCTTGAGTTAATTAAACAAATTGATTAAATTGGTTTGTCTGAGACTTTAATTACATTGACTAAAGTGATTAAGATCAACTGATTGTTTACTAAACTTGAAATTAATCTGATTAGTTGTAGAGCTGAAACTTTTTCTTAATCATCTAGAAAGATAATCTGATTTAGTTCAGGTAAAAATTTACTGATTGTTACTTTTGACTGAACAGATTAAAAGACAATTCAAGATAATCTAATCAATTACAATAAACCATTTTATCCAATTATCTTACAATTAAGTTCAGATGAATGAGTCTCAAGATAAATCATCATGATCATCATCATTTCTGCTGAATTGATTGTAATAATAAAATGTTGATTGTTGATCATCAAATGAATCAGGTTAATTCAATTCAATCATCGTCATAATAATGTTCATTTTGAGAGATGAAAAAAAAAACAAATCAAATCAGTTGCTAATTGTTGCAATCAGGAAAAACACAATCAAAAAATGTTTCAATTTTATTAATATTTACATTATTTCAGTTAATTGTTATCATATATTAATTTTTTTTTCATAAGTAAGCAAAGCAGAAATTAACTAATTAACCTTGATTGATTGTTTATTTTTCAATCCATCTAATGATTATCCCATTCAAATATACTCAATATTTACATTGAATGAAAAATATAATAATAATTAGTATACAAAAACAATTGAAGGTTGGTTGTTGTTGTTGTTTTTTTGCATTCGCTTTGTTTAAATTAATTAATTGTATCATTAGTAACATTATTATAAGCACACAATTAGGATCAACAATCAATTGATTGGCATAATTAATAAGCATTAAAAATAGTCACAATTTTATAATCTCTTGAAATATTTGATGTGTGTGAAAACAAATATTAACCACTGTTGTTGACTAATCACTGAATCAACTTTTGAAATCAATCAATCAATCAAGGTTAATTGTGTGATTTAAATTAATTGTAAAATATGAAGGCTCTGCTTGTTAACGAGTTAATTATTATTATTACAAAATATTATCTTGCTTATAACTTTTTCTTTTCTTTTGATTATATTTGAGCAGATTTGATTTAATTACTGTTGCAATTTTGATTTTCACAATTAACCTTTGATGGTTTGTTTTTTTTTCTGGTTAATTAATTGTTATTGGTGTGTGTGTGTTGATTAAAACATGATTGGCTTTTCTTTTCGAGCATCGATCACATATTGAGAGAAATTTTTCAAAAACTTTGGATATTCTCGTTTATAAAGAGCTCGTAATACCGATGCAGGAGCCCAACCACCGGGATTAACTGTTGATTAAGATGAAGAGTTTATTAATTGTTTGATTCTGATGATTGATTGGATTCTGGTGTGAAATACTTACTTGTTGAACAGTAGATTATTTTGCAGATTAAATTATTTCGAGTAATTGGTTGGCCTTCTTTAGGAGGTTCAATGAAAGTTTCACATGTTAAACTGACTGTCATTCTCATTCTAACACATCTACCGACCTGTTAATTAAAGATGATTAGTGATTAGTAATTAGTTATTGGGAAGTTATTAATTGATGGATTAGTTGACTTACTGGAATGTCATTTCGGTCCGTTGAGTTATTGCATACGATCCAAATATCATCAGGATCTTTTTTATCGGTGTATATTGGTAATGTTGATGGAGATGAATTTGATACAAATGGTGATGAGGAAACTGAAGATGATGTTGATGATGAAGAGGAAGAAGGTGATGATGATGATGATGAAAGTTGACTTGGGTTAAGTTTACGAATATGTGACCAAAAAACTGCATCTCTTTGGGCTGCAGGCCAAACACGTTTATGAATTTGATGAAACACTAAAGTATTTGGATTGATTTCTTCAACGACTTTCATTGATTCTAAAGTGTTTTCCCAATCCCATCGGACATCAGGACTAAAGAAATGATAACAAACTTCATGTCCAGTTATACCTCGAACTGTGTGGACAGCTTTCAATGGATCACAGACAAGCCCATCGACAACAAGATCTCTCTTGTAAAGTCTCATATCACCTTCGGCGGCAAATAATTCCCAACCACCGGTTGTCTCACCATCATCTTCACCGACCTCTAATCGAGCTTGTTTCAATTGGTCAAGAGTCGTTTTATTTATCTCCAACCATAAAGGATGATCACAAATCTCAGGTAAACATGATGAAGGTTCACCAATTTCTTTTGCTCGTAATTTTAATTGTCTCTTTTCCTCTTCTTGTTGATCTTTACGATCTAACATCGCATCAACGGCATCAAAAAATTCTTCCTCTTTAATCTTTGAATGAGGACCTTCTTCATAATCTGGATCGTTAAGAATCATCATCTTTTGATCTTCACTTGATGTTCCTTGTAAGGTAGCGACCAATTCTTCGAGTTTTTTCCTCTTTTCCACTTCAATTTCCCACTTTCGCTTCCAATTCTCTTCCCTTTGTTGCATTAAATCCATACAATGTGATAAAGTTGCTAAGATTCGATGATGAGCAACTATTGCTTCAACCCATCGATTCCTTTCATCTGGAGAATCAGCTCGTAGATACCAAACACTATCACCAAGACTTACATCAAATCGACACTCATCAAATTCATGTAACTAAATAATAATAAGGTGGATAGATCATAGGAACAGTGACAGAGAGAAAGAGGGAGAGATTGGGGTAGGGCGAAGCAAAGATTGGGAGAGAGAGAGAGAGAAGGAAAAAAGAAACCAAACAATTATATTAATTAGTACCCAGACAAAGTGAGAGAGAGAGAGAAATATACTTACAGTTACATTGCATTTGAATACACTCATCGCTCCTCTGCAACCAGAATCTGATTCATCTTCTGATTTAAAGTAAGTCAAGGTTCCATCTTTCAGTAAGATGAATCTCTCTTGCCAACCGTGGATATAATTGGTCCACTTGTTACATATTCCTTGATAGGTGATGTTACTTCCGATTTGATTATCATCATTAATAAAAAAACTATCAGAATTATTTGAATTGCAAATAATTTCCATTTTACTCATGATTAATTTACAAACAAACAAAACATGAATCAACTCAATCAACAAAAACGTAAACAAACACGAAGTTTTATCGGATCTCTCAAAGTATCAGATCCAAGAATCGGCAACGAACGAACATCCAACCCCATCTGGTGGTCGATTAACGAAACAAAATCTTTTTTTCTTCCATAAAAATTGAAAATTGATTTTCTTTCAAAATCAACAATCAACTGATTTCAATTTCGTTCATCTTATAATCTATTCAGGAATAAAATCTGAATTATATTCTTTTCTCTTTCTACTTTTTTCCGTATTTCCATATCATCATCATGATGAACATTTCACTTTACCGAATTTTTAAATTTCTTTCTTTACCTTCTCATTAACTTTTCTAATCTTTTTCTCGGCAAGTATTTAAATCCCACTTACAATCAACTTTTAAGAATTTGATTATGAATTATCGTAAGAATCAATTTATTTTATTCAATTACTGATTAATTTAATTTTCTCTTTATTTGAATATCGCGTTTTCTTTAGTGAAAAAGTTTTCCGGTAGATGGAGTTGTCGTCGTTTTCTTTCAAAATTTGTTTTTGTTTTGTTTTCTAATTGAAGACAAATTAAACTTTTAATTGTTAAACTTTTCGTCGTCTCATCTTTAATTTAATTAGATTTAATTATTTTATAATTGATCAACACTGTAATCAATTGGTGATTCGGTTAAATTAGAAAGTAAAACTCAACCACTTGTGCCTTATGATATTGGACAAACTTGAGTGATTTGAAAATGTTTGTCACTTTATCTGAATGTTAAATTATTTTGATTGGAATCAAAATAACTTTGCCAATTCCAATAGTTCACTAATTATGGTTACCAAGTTAAAGATTTCAATATGAGCCGACACACAACACCTTCACCAGTTTTCTCAGA
The DNA here is from genome assembly GCF_014898815.1 of Panonychus citri. Lineage (NCBI taxonomy): Eukaryota > Metazoa > Arthropoda > Arachnida > Trombidiformes > Tetranychidae > Panonychus > Panonychus citri. The sequence continues at coordinate 601,406 of NW_026515543.1, read as the reverse complement.
TTCCTCTGGAATCAGTGATAAATATTCAGATTGTTCATCTAACGATGAGCCTTCGTTGATTAAATCTGAATGGCCTCCATTGAAATATATGTTAATCATTTTTATCATATCATTTACCATTTATTTCAATTCATTATCATGTGGTTTCGCTTTCGATGACATCCCAGCAATTAGAGATAACAAAGATCTTAAACCAAGCACTCCGATAATAAACCTTTTCTCCAATGATTTTTGGGGTACATCAATCAGAAAGGTAATTAAAACAATGGAAAATAATTCTATCCAATTCAATTAATCATCTCTCTGTTTTCATTTTCTTATTTCCATAGGAACACAGCCATAAATCATATCGACCACTGACCGTCCTTACATTTCGCCTTAATTACCTTTTTGATGAACTCAATCCATTTGGTTATCATCTAGTTAACATTTTAATCCACTCAACAGTCTGTTTACTTTACTACAAGTATGAAATTGGATAAACATGATCGCTTCTTGATTTGCAATTTGCTTCCTAATTTTTTAATTGTATTTCTTTTCTCCATTTAATTTTTTTTCTTCTTCTCTTTCATGATCTTTCCCGTAGACTTTGTTTCACCTTCATGCCTAATTCAGCAAGTCTTGTTTCAGCTCTCATCTTTGCTGTTCATCCAATTCATACTGAAGCAGTTACTGGAGTCGTTGGAAGAGCTGAAACATTATCATCTCTTGTCTTCTTAACAGCTCTATTATTATACATCAAAAGTACAATCAGCAACAAAAATTCTTGTATGTTGGGCCAATTGTTTTGCTTTTTTTTTCTGCCCTTATATTTTTGCTTTTCAAGCCAATTTTTGTTCTTGCACATTCAAATCTTTCTCATTCCAACTCAACTAATTCATCTCTTTCTCCATCTCTATTTTTCAGCCTGGACTCCCGTTACATTGTCTCTTCTTTTGGCTGGTGTTGCCACTTTCTGTAAGGAACAAGGTATCACTGTACTCGCTGTTATGGCTGTTTACGAAGTTATGATTCTTCACAAGGTTAATCTACTTTCTCAAGCAAATTCAGGAACGAATTGTCTTTTAATTTCAATTCTAACAATTTGTTTCTCTCTCTCTTTCTCTTTTCTTAGGTTAACTTGGATAATCTGAAAAACTATTTATCTATTAAATCACTCCAATCGAACCGGATGAAAGGCCACTTGTTACGATTAATCCTGATCGCTATTTCTATTGTAATATTACTTTTGATTCGAGTTCATATTATGGGATCACAATTACCGATTTTCACAAAGTATGTTTTCACTCTAGAAAGGAATCGAAAAAGTTATTACACTAATTTCTAAATCTTTTCCTAAATTGTTTTTCCTAATTTTCTTTAGATATGATAATCCTGCTGCAGTAGCATCTTCACCTACTCGGCAATTAACCTTTAACTATTTGCTGGTTGTTAACAGTTGGTTACTTTTATATCCAATGAATTTACTTTGTGATTGGACCATGGGAACAATTAATCTAATTGAATCTATTACCGATATTCGTAATCTTACCACAATTGCCTTCTACATAATCTTAGCCAAACTTTCAATCAAATGTTTGCTCAATCATAGAGAAAGAGATAGAAATATTTTAATTATGTCGCTCAGTCTAATTGTATTTCCATTTCTTCCTGCATCAAATTTATTTTTCCCTGTTGGTTTTGTGATTGCTGAAAGAATTTTATATTTACCTAGTATGGGATTTATCATGTTAATCTCTTATGGATGGTATCTTTTATCCTGTAAATTGCGAAACACTAATCCTAATCTTGGAAATTTATCCAAACAATTATATTGGTCCAAAAGTTTACTCCATGGTTCCCTGGTTATCCTGCTATTATCATTCTCAGCTCGAACTTGGCTTAGAAACTACGATTGGACATCAGAATATACTATTTTCACCGCTGGTCTGAAAGTTTGTCAGACCAACGCAAAGCTTTACAATAATGTTGGTCATGTGTTTGAAAGTCAAGGAAAATATCGTGAAGCCCTTGAGTACTTTTTAAAAGCATCGACAATCCAACCCGATGATTTAGGTTCACAAATGAATGTTGGACGAACTTACAACCATTTGGAAATGTACGATTTAGCTGAACAATATCTTCTAACTGCTAAAAGTTTACTCCCTCGTCCGAAAACGGGTCAACAATATCAAGCGAGGATTGCACCTTCTCATTTAAGCGTTTTCGTTAATCTTGCTAATCTAATATCTCGAAATAATTCAAGATTGGAAGAAGCTGATTCACTTTATCGTCAAGCAATTTCCATGAGATCTGATTACACTCAAGCTTATATCAATCGTGGTGATATTCTGATAAAACTAAACAGAACTCGAGAAGCCCAAGAAGTTTATGAAAAAGCTTTACAAATAGATCCAACTAATCCCGATATCTATTATAATGTAAGTCAAATCATAATTAAATATTCAAATACAAATCAATACAAATCTAATCCCTTTAAACTCTTGTTTATCACTAGCTTGGTGTCGTTTTGTTGGAGCAAAGGAAACCCACTCATGCTTTATCCTATTTTGATCAAGCTCTTAAATTGGATCCATATCATGAGGTAAAAATTGTTGAAATCTAATGATCACAATCGGAAAATTTTCTTTTACTAAAATCAATTCTTTTTTCCCTCTCTCTACCATTAGCAATCACTATTGAATTCAGCGATCTTAATACAAGAATCGGGCGATGAACGAGCTCGACCTTTGGCTATTAAGCGTCTTATTCAGTTAATTGAATTGAACAAAGCCAACGAACGAGTTTATTTCAATCTTGGGATGTTATCAATGGACGATAAAAAATATTTGACTGCCGAATCTTGGTTCAAACGAGCAATCGAAAGCCGTCCCGATTTCCGAAGTGCACTTTTTAATTTGGCCCTCCTTTTATCGGACAGTAATCGACCTATGGAGGCCTTGCCTTATTTGAAACAATTACTCAATTATTATCCTGATCATATCAAAGGTCTTTTCATTTTAGCTGATATTTATGTTAATACTGTTAAAAACATTGACGAAGCGGAAAAATGTTACCACAAAATTGTCTCACTTGATCCTAAAAATATTCAAGGACAACATAATCTTTGTGTTATTTACGTTGAAAAGGATAAACTTGAAGATGCAGAGAAATGTTTAGTTAAAGTTAGCTCACTCTCTTCCAATCAGGATTATATTGACAAGCATTTACGGATCGTTAGGAATCGTATTGCCAAAAAGAGGATGTTAAACAATGGAAACTCTGCTCTCAACGATTCTTCATCTTCTTCTTTTTCTCCTGATTCAACTTCAAGAACATGAAATGATCATGTTTTTTCATCAATTCTTCATCTTCTTTTATACTTTTTTACTTTTACTCTTCATGACTACAACCAGAATCATCAACAACTTTGTTCACTTATGAAAGTTGTTTTCTTGTCTGGGCTTCTCACTATTCAATTTACTTTGATGATCATCAATCAACCAATGAATCTCTCACCAAGACACACATTTAACCTTTCAACCATCAAAAATTAACAATCAAAAAAATCATTATTGACTGTTAATTGTAATCCTGATTCACTGATCATGTATTTTTTTTTTCTTGATCTTTGTCTTTGAATCTTGAGATGATTTAATTTTTTGCCTCTGTTCCTTTAACAATCAGATTACTACAATAATCAACTCGTTAACTAGTCATTCTGATGAGAGATAATCCCAACTTTCACTTGTTAAATCAATTTGCAGCAACAAAGAAGTGTCCTAATCAATTAAATTATTATCCATTCCATTTATTAATCTCTCATGTGACCTAAAGTGTATCTTTAATTCAATTGTATTCTTACTATTAATAATTCATTGATTATTTTCATTCATCTTCGTATCGATTAAATTGAAGTTTTTTCTCTTAACGAATGAAAAAAGTGACAATCAGAATAATCTGATTGTAAATTAGTTGCTTAATCACTTAATAAATCATTAAAGTGACCACCAACTTGAAGAAAATAATCAATCAACTTGATAGTAATTTAAGAATTGAAAATATTTTCAATCGATTCAGATCAGTTCTAAATCCAGTAAATCCATTTAAGTTGTAACATTTAACTTGATAAGATGACCTCAAGTTTACTTTCTAAATCTTTGATTGTAACAATTTGTTTAATTGGATCAATTATCCAATTGAATGATGTGATTGGTGATTTCTTGAAATTTGAGGTTAGATTTGAGGTGACTTATGATTACTCGGAGATATTTGATTTACCTGCGATCGATATCACCATGAACCTTGGGTCAGTTATTAATCGGACTTCATTATACAAACGATATCCCATTGAATTAGGTCAAATTTGCCGAAATCTAACCGAGCGAAAGAATCTAAAAATAACCTCATTGCAAGATTATAATCGATATTGTTCAAATTGGACTGGACCAACACCGATTGTCTCATATAAACTATTATCACTTCTGAATATTGGAGATATCAGAAAACATTGCCCTGACCTAAGGTCAAACATAATCTCTATCAGTTTGAATGGTTACGAAGGTAACATATTAACTCGTGGCTTTTGTAAAATTGATCATTTCCACACTGGGCTTAATTATATCATTAGAATCTCGTGTCGAAATGGTTCAAGACCATTTCAGTTTCACTTTTCTCGAGAGTTGGACGGATCCAGTAGATCGCCCATCGTTTGTTTCGTAGCTCGTAATTTTCCAGAGTTTGGATTTCGTTTGGTTTCAATAACCTATGAACCCGAAACTCGCATCAGCAAGTACATCAGAATAGAAACGAATTATTTTACAGTTAGATCGCATACTCGTCGACTTGTTCGGGAAAATTTACCTTGGCCTCGGAAAACTAACTGTTCAAGCTACAATAAGAGGACATCTTTACATAATTGTCTAAATCAACAATTCGCTGCTTTTAATTGCGTCTATTCTGATACAGTACATTCGTTCAACGAAGACAATCAATATCCTCCCAATTTCCGTTTCTTTAATGAAGAAAACAACGATCTGCTCGAGCGAATCGAAAAGATCTGTTCGAATGCTAACCCTTCGCCCCAATGTAATTATATCGATTATGAGACGACATATTATTCGTACCCGACACCAAGTTACGTCGAGAATAAAAAAATCTGCTTAGAATATCCCAACGAACCCGATCTGATCATTCGAGCTTATCCAAAATCGACAATTACTGATCTTCTAATCTACATCAGTAGTATTTTCGGCCTTTGGTTCGGCTTATCGATACTCGATGGTCTCAATCATCTTAATTGTTACAAAAAAAGAATCGCAGATTCGAATTGATTTCGATCAATTTTGATTAATCAATGAACAATTGTAATCATTTAAATCATTCCAATGGGAAGAAAAGTCATCAAAAAGTAAACAATCAACACAATTAACTTTTGTTTTATTATTCTATTAATAAATTAGTATGATTAATGATCAATTATGATTAAAGAGTCGGTTGAAGCCGGTTAATTGTTGATTACTCGTAATTTAATTACAACAATCAAACTGGTTATTCTGGGTTAGATTAACCAGGAAAAAAAAATCATAAGACAAAAGTAATTAAATTAAACATCTCGTCAATTTGAGGTTTACCATGATTACTTAATTGTTGCAATTTAAACGTTTCAATTAACATTAATATTGTATATAAATGATCATCTAAATCAACAATTAAACATGAAAGTGTTCAATTAAATGAGTACAATTAACTTTCAGTAAGTAACTTAATTGTGATTAAATTTCAATTGAATAATAATTAATGGGGTTGTTTACATTCAATCAGCTTTAATTACTACAATTAAGAAAATAAAAATCGCAATTATCTGTTAGTAATTTAACGTCAAAGTTAATCAGTTAAAGATAAACATTTTAAACAATCAAATTAAAAGACAATTTTAATCAATAGTTAATCAACTTGTTGATAATCATAACAATTTGTTGATTACATGTTAGGTAATTAGTATTTGATTAACACTAATTAACTTTTCCAGTCTATCAGGATCTCGAGTGTTTCAGTCTGATTGATAGAAAACAGAAATCTTGTTAATTGTTATCATTTAATTGGATGAGAAAAAAATTAAATTTAACTAACATGAGGTGATTTCTATGTAGAGTCAGATGATCGTTTAAACTGATTGTAATTCATTCAAAGTAAAATATCAACCAGACAATTAATCTAATCAGTTGATTAATTGTATTCCATTCAATTGGTGATAATTAATTTGAGAGTTTTAATCATAATCCCATTTTTTTTATTTTGATATTTTTTTTTCGTTAACATTTTCAATCAATTTTGTTTTTTAAATGCATGGGGAGAGAGAGAGAGAGATGTGAAAATTTATCATTTGAATCCATGCAAATTTGGGTGTAATGGTGAGTTGATAATTAGATTGTTACAATTAAATAGAATTTAATTGTTACTAATTTCGTGTTTACAGCAAAGAGAGACCAGAGGGAAAAAAAGGAGTACCAATTAGTAGTAAAAATGAAATTGTTTCCATTGAGAAGCCAATTGAGATACGTTTAGGTTTTTGTAGGAGGTTGTTGATGATTTTTGATTGAACATTTTATCCAGAATGTAATCAAGGACAGGAACAAGTTAATTAACTCGAGTAAATTAATAAACATCAAAATTCATCATGATAATTTCATCGTGTTTCATGGTAACCAAATCTTAATCACATTTCCTTTTTGCAATGTTGCGTTATTATTGTTACACCAATGGGAATAGTTGTTGTTATTTATTCATTTAGAAATACATAAATATTCCCATCGAGATTGATTGTTGATTAACTGGATTTAATCAGATTGTTGAAATCTGAGTTAATATTAAGAGAGAAAGAGACAAACATCATGTTCATTTGTAAATCTGTTTGCAAATTTTCTGCTGGTCTCATTGTTGTTTTCATTCATCTCAATTTGTATCAAGGTAAAATTAATTATACCTTGATAATTTTTACTATTTAAATGATAATCAAATTCGTCACCAAAGTAAAATTAAATCCTTTTTGTCATTCGTTTAAAATTTGATCCAAAAGTTGCTTGAGTTTTTACAGTTTTTTTCCTCTTTGCTGTTGATGGTGTTGTTGAACTTTTTTTTCCATTGTTATTGTTTATAAATATAAATTATATTTTATCATGTTTATGATCAGGCTTCTCAATCATTATTGGTTTTAATTAAATTGTTGATGATTTTTTTTTCTGTTCTTTCAAATGATTTATAGAGAAGGTGTTGTAACTTGATGATGATAGAAACTTTGTTTTTTCCATTCATTTTTGTATATTTACATTTTGTTTTAAAAAATCGATTCATCAGTCACCTTGACTTCCATCCGTTAATTTTTTTGTAAATTTTGTCGTATTCAGTTTTTAAACTTTTGCATTTAAATGATTTTTTGAGATGTAATTTGTTGATTTACTAATCAAACAACAACAACCATAATCTAGTAGACGATTTGTCCCAGAAAGATTACATCTCCATTGAAAATTGTGGCTCTTCATTGGTTGCTATATGATGAAAGAGAGAGAGAGAGAAAGATAAATATATATATGTACAGAGGAGGAAAATGATTATCAATCATGGGATTCATCATGAATCGAAGGCCAAATGGGATCAGAAACTCACCTGATACAGCCTTTTAGGGGTAGTAGTTGCAGGGTTGTTGTTGTTGTTGTTGTTTTTGTTGTTGTTACGGTTGATGGTGTTGGTGATGTTGCTTTAGATTGCTCAATCTTTTTCTGAATTGTTGCTGATTGCTCAGATTTTATTAAAGATGAGGGTTTAAATGGTGATTTATTTTCCTTTAGGCTTTCAGGTGAAATACCCGTTGTAACACCAGCTATGTAGGGAAGATTTTTGGGTGGAGTTGATGCAATGGGTGAGTTTCTCATCTTTAGGAGGAAACTTCGGTCATAAATAATTCTGGTTCCTAAGAGAGTTAACAGAAGAAAAACAATTTAATTAGTAAAATAATGTAGAAAACAAAAAGAAATCAACGATTCAAATAATCAATAGGTCAACAGAGTCAACACATTACAATATCTAATAGTTGATGATAGTTTCATGATGATTCAAATCAAATAGATTGAAAATTAATGCTGATTAGTAGAGAAAAAAAAAACAATAATATTATTGATGTTCAATTCGATCCTAAAAATAGTGATAATTGCAAAATCAAGAGAAAATTAAAGAGTTAACAATAACAAATAACAACAACAATCGGTACATAATGGAGATTGGAAAAAATAAGAACGAGATTAAGTAATCAAATAGCAGAAAATAAAGCTGACAATGTTAATTTAATGAGACCATCACTTAACCATAATTAAAAGTAAAAACAAAAACAATGATATATATTATTAATTGTATATTAATAATGACAATCATAGGAAATAAACAGAATGATAATAAAATAATGATAACAACAATAATAATAAAGTGTCATGATTTAATAAAGATCATAGGACTTTAACTGATCGCGAAATTGATCATCAATCTTAAACGACAGGCATCTGGTTAAATTGTTACTTCAACAATTAAACTTGAAAACTAATATCATGAGTAATTAATATTAAGTACGAGAGAGAGAGAGAGAGAGAGAGAGACATGTAAGCAATGATTAATCAATGTAATTATCTCTGCAAGACAAATTGTAACAAGTTACTCGAATGAAGAGTAAAGAAAAGTTTCTAATAACAATAAATTAGAAAATCAGATTGAAAGAAGTTAATTTTCAATTTAAAGATTCAAGATAATGAAAGAGACTAATTAAATCCTGAGGCAGTTTATTAATAAAAAAGGAAAGTTAATCAGTAACGAAAAAGAAAACAAATCAACGTTAAGAACCATAAAAAAAATATGAGAGAGAGAAACTCATGTGACAATTTGATATTGAGCCTAAGACAAAAGAAGAAGAGTGAGAAAAGAATTTGATTTGATCATGTGTTTCTCTTTCTTGATTCTTTCAAAAGTCCTTCAAAGAAGTAAAATAATAAAATGAAGTTCATAAACTATTCATAAAGAAATAGAAACAGAGAGAAATCATGAGACATCGCTGTTCAAGGAGCGTTGAAGCTCTTGTTCATTTCGATGAGGTGATAAACCCATGACACTGAGAGAGATGAGGATGAAAATATTAAATAACAGAGAAATATGAACATGTTATTTTAGATAAACCGGATTTTCATTTCTCTCTCTCTCTCTCTCTCAATTTCTCAAGCAGAGAAAATTTACTTTTCGAAATTAGTTTATTTTCTCAATTGGTGAAATCATTGGATCATTTCAAGAGATATAAAATCCGAAAAGCTAAATTAACCTGGTGATTGTTTTTGGTGTTCTAATTAGAAAATTTTTGAAGGATATCAACTAGAGAAAGATAATGAGAAAGGGAAAGCAGAGAGAGAGAGAGAGAGAAGATGAAAAGTTGATTGCATGTTGTTATACTTGCGGGAATATGCAACTTGGCAATAAAAAAGAGTCAAATGACTATCAATCAACAGACAAAACCAACTTTGCAAGTTGTTGGAGTTTTTTGTTTAAACCTCGTGACTTGTGATTCATCAAACAACAGACAATATGGCGGCTCAATTACTTTAACCTATTCTTCATGTGATCAATAGAGAATATCGAAAGAGAAAAAGATTAACAATATTCTACAGAATAGATATGGAGATAATCCATTTTTCGTTCCTAAATAACAACTCACAAGAGGTGAAAGTTAAAAAGAACAATCAAACCAATCAACTAACCCTGACGAATAGAATAGAATAGAAAATTAGTTTAAAAGAGAAAATGGAGAATATTCGATGGAACGAAAATAGAATATGAACAGAAGAAAAAAACAAGACTACTTTTCGTACGTTTTAAGGATTTGAATTGAAATTTCACCATGAATTTATGAATCGTTAACTAAATGATTGAATTAATTGTTAACTTACCTCCAGGAGTAGTTGCAAACATTGTTCCACCCGGAGTTTGGCAGTAATCATCCGGTAATTGAGAGAGATTGGTCAATTGAACCTTTTTAGTTGGTATTTTGAGACCACTAACACCAGTGGTTGATTGTTTTTCAGGGGTTACTCTTGAAAACATGATTGTATTTAATTTTTATAGAAATGACAAAAAAAAAGTTCCAAACAATGAATAGATTGAATCGAAAAAGAAAATTAAAAATACTATTGGTAGTTTTATGTTAGGCAAAGAAACACAAGTGATGTCAATGGAAGTGAGAGAGTTTTAATACAACATAAAAAATAGAGAGAGAGAGAGAACACAAATTGAGAGAAAACAATAAATTGTTTATAAGAAGAAAATGTTCAATTAATTAGAGAATTAAATTAAATCAAAAAAAAGAATAAAATAAAAATAAGTTACATGAGAAAAAGAAAAAGACAGAATAAGAGAAAATCATTTTGTTCTTCTCTTTATAAACAGAAAAATAGAGAAGAAAAATAAACAACATGGAAACTCCTCCCATTCGCTTCTTACGTAGTCGATTCTCTTTCGATTTTCACTGTCTAATTTTCTATTTTCAAGGTTTTTTTCTCTCTCTTACCCAAATTACTTTTGTTTTGGATAATTTATTTTCGACCCTTAGCCCCGATCATCTTTATCTTCTTCATCTCGTCATCATTTTCGTTTCTAAATCTTGGTATCATCAACCAACAAAGAGTAATTTTCATCTTCTTTCTTCCATCTTCCATTATCTTCTCTGTCTAAATTATGTAGAATTTGTTTATTTGTTTATTTCCCTCCTTTTTTTGGGTCTTTGTTTTTCTGGTTTTCTCTCTCTCTCTCTCTCTCTCTCTCAGGGGTGATGATTTCTTTGTTTATAATTACATCATGATTAGAATAACTGTTCACGTTTCGAATATAAAATTTAATCATCCTCATCACCTTTTTATTTTTCTCTTTCATCTTGTTCTAGGTCAATGGTCGATGATGAATCGTTGGTATCATCAACTTGTTTATCATCATTTGGATTAGAAATTAATTCATCTGGTTTGGATTAAGTAAACAACAAGGTATGTGAGCTTCTCTCTCTCTCTCTCTCTCTCTCTTTCTATCACCTTGTCGCCATCTTGTTTTCCCTCGTTCTTATTCAATCATTTTCCAAAAAAAAAAAGGTTTTCTTATCTTCTTCTTATCCTCTAAATAATCACTATTTGTTGTTACATCATCTCTGTCATCATCATCATCATCAACCCTTTTTTACGATCATCTGATAATCATCATCATTGTCATCACCTGAATGTGAATTCTTTTTTTGTATTGGCACCTTCTTGGTTCAGGTATGTACTCAGTCACCTTATCTGATTCATGATTTACACCATAAAACTCATGAGACTTTTCCCATTTTATCATTCACACAATACACTTAATCTTGAATCATTTTCGCTTCTTATCTGATGCTCACACTAATCAATATTATTACAGATTACATTGTATGTGTGTGAGTTAATCATCCTCATGCTTTAATCATGATTTAAGCTTCAATATAATAATTGATTAGCATAAAATTGAAACAAACAACATCACCTACAACAGCTACAACAATAGATATCAATGTGGTGATGATTTTTTTTATCTGGTGATATTTAACTTAATCTCTTGTATTTTATTAGCATTATTATTCTTGATTATCAATTAGATGGATTTCTGATTATTCATGGTTGTATCTCTTTAATTGTTGTTTACTCCAGTTTTCTAGAGCGAGAACCCCAAAGGATAAAACTGGTTCAATTGGAGGGAAATGGATGGATTATTGTGATGATAATTAACCAGATAGAACGTGATTTGTATCTGCTAATTACAGTAATTTAGTTTATCCACAATGTGAATGATCCTGATAGTATAAATTGTTATTTTCTATTGTTGATATTAGTTGATTAAGTAATTTTCTAATCCAATTATTAGCGATTATTTTGTTTTGTTTCCCATTCCATTGGGAACATATTGATTGTTAACAATTAGTGATTTATGGTTGATTTTTGTAGTTCCTTCTTCCGTATGATTCAATTCTAGAGAGAATTTTATTTCGTTCCTTCCATAACCTTGACTGATTTTCCACTTCGAGCAGATTTAAATGAATATTAGTTAAGTTTATCATTCAAATTTTAGGCTGATTACCTTGAATTAACTGTTAGTTTATCTAAATTAACAATATGATTAACCAACGAAATGCTGTAATTTCTAGAAAAATAATCGTATCTAAATTTACCTAATCTTTTCTGTTATTAATTTTCCCTCTTTTATTTGTTTACAATTTAGAAGAAATTTGATTGTTCATGGTTCTTTAATCTTCTCTCTCTCTCTCTCTCTCTCTCTCTCTCTCTCTCTCTCTCTCTCTCTCTCTCTCTCTCTAATCGTTGTTTACTCCATTTTTGCCAAATTCCAAGGAAAAGAGGAATCAAATGAGATAATCGGAGGGAACTCACAATCCATGGATTCTGATGGAGATCATGAGAGGAGGAAGAACGTGATTTAAGTCAAGTAACTGAAGGAAATGAATTCGAAGACGAAAACAACGAACAAAAATCATGGATAGAATCAGCGAACTTTTTTCTGCCTCTCTCCAGGAAGAAGAGAATGCGAAGATGAACGAAGAAAGTTTTAAAAATAGACGATAATTAACTGATTAAGGGGAAGATTGTGATGATGGAAAAAGGAAAAGGTTATTCAGTAGCAATGATCTCTCCCAATTGATGAGTATGATGAAAAATACCATAGACAAAACAATATCCTACTCAAGGTGGTTTTCCCATTTAGATTTTAATGATTGTATTGATTAATCAATATGATAATTATTCTCATCTTTTTGATTACTTTTCATCTTAATCATTATTCAATCAACCATCAATTTCATCCTGAAACGTGGTTCAGCCTTAAGGTGTCTTATTGTTCAAGTCAAACAAGTGATATTGTAATAGGATTGGAATCAAATGGAATACAAGTAAATTAATTACCACGAGAAAAGTTTTGTTAATTGTTGATGATTTTCTGGTTAAGTTTCAAAACTTCAATCAATAACCTGACAAGATGATAATCATGATCGCTGGTTGAGTGTGGTTCAATTTTCCTTTCGAGTGATTAGTTAATTTTGTGATAATCTAAACAACATTTAACTTGATTGTTTCGATTCCGGTTATTTTATTTGCTTTCTATCAATCGTTGATAGTTTTACACAATTAATCTAACCATTGATCATCTTATTGATTGTCGATAACAGAACTTACAATCTTTGATCACTTTTTTGCAACAATCAACAGAAAAAAACACTTTTTCTCATCAACAATTAGTCATTGTAACTGTTAATTGTTACATCTTTGGTAAACAATTCCCAATGAAATTCAACATATGACTTACTGATTATTCTGAATTGAATCTCTAATGATTACAAATCAATCAATTGATTTATTCCTCTGACAATTTATTTCAATTTCAATCTTACAATGACACTTGGTAATCTCAATTTACTGTTAATCTTAAACGCGTTCGAAGTTAATTGTAATTACAATCAACAAGGAATTGAACTAATGTCCAATTGTTTGAAAGAAAAAATTTCCACAACCTTATTTGATATTCAGAAGTTCAGAACTTTTTCTGACGATGGAGGATCATCATGATCTTCGAACTCTAAAATTGAGTTCTTATCATTAATTCAGCACCATGAACATATATTCTATTGATAATCGTCAGAATTTCTGAAAATTTGGATAAGGTAACAATTAACTATTTTCGTTGTTGGAGTTAATTGATGCCCTTACCTTGGAGAATCAAGAATCTGTGTTAATTTTTTTTTTCATCTCACAGAAGTTGATGAATCTTTTCATGGAAAAACAAAACTTTGTCACCAATATTTCACCTTGAGTATGAATCTTCATTTGAATTATATTATCTTCCTATTACCACGTTTTCTCAGTTTTCATTTCAATTCTTACCTTTTAATGTTTTCAGTTTTCTCTTTACCAGTTACCTTATTTACTCACCTGTGAAATAAAAGTTCAGCTGAATTTACCTTTAAGATTATTCATCATTCTCATGTCATCTCCCCATTCATATGACCTGTAAGAAAATCACCAACGTGTCTTTTCACTTCATTTCCTGATGATGATGAATTTCCATGACTCATATTCAGTCGATTATTGTCTGAATCAACAGAAATATCAGATGAAAACAAAAGGATTGCGATCTCAAAGTGATTTTTAAGGTGAACGACAATCAAGATTTGGATAAACAATTAAACATTGGGAACAGAAAATATCATCATGTGTAAATATCAACAACAAGGATGAAACAATGAGCTTACAGAGTGCAAACATCATCATTGTTGTTGTTGTTTTCTACTCCATTTAAATGATGCGGAAAATGATGCATCTTGATAAGTTAATTAGTTGATACAATTAAATTGGTTGGGTGAACAGGATTGAAGAGAGTGAGAGAGATACATTTAGATAGCTGTTAAATATGTGTAACCTTTTTTTTTCTTGCCTACACATCATTATCTTCATCATCTTGATGAAACTTAACAACAACAACATCAAGTAAGCATCATGATGATAAGTATCATGAGACAGTTGAAAACAAGTTGAAATGATGAACAAAAAAATCCTTGTGACTTCAGGCATCAGAATATGTCATATGTACCTTGTTATTTTCAACTTAACCCAACCGTTGATTGTTCATGATTGTTCATCATTGAACTTTGCTGTTGTTGTTTTTTTTTCATGAAAAAAAAGTTCCGTTTGTCACCAGAAATTGTTGCCAAAAAGATTCATATTTATCCTCCAATAGTTGTCACAATTATTGATTATCTAATTTGAAAATTAACTTCAATTGATTAACTTTTTCCTCTCTTTTACTTTCATATGATTTTCCTCACACAGATTCTCATTCCCATGGTATTTAATTATGAACATCAAGGTCATTGGAATATCTTATCTCTCTCTCTCTCTCTCTCTCTCTCTCTCTCTCTGATCATCATTATCTTCTCTCTCTCTCTCTCTCTCTCTTTCTTTCTTTCTTTCTTTCTTTCTTTCTTTCTTTCTTTCTTTCTCTCTTGTAAAATTCAATATCTTCATCATCATCTTGTTATTCATGTTTGAGTTCATGATGAAAATGATTTCGTAGACAAGATTGAAAATAATATAAAATTAGTTACGTAAATTGTAATTATATTTGCCAACTTTTATAAATCTAATTCTGGGATAATTTAAATATTCCCTCTGATTACTATTACAATTTATAAGTTGGCATAAATTTCCTGTCTAGGCTTATATATGTTACTTTTAAATGTAATTTATTAATTATTGTGATTATACAATATTGTTGAAGACAATTTATCAATGTTGTTGTTTTTCAACATCTTCTCATTTGATTTGTAAAGCAACAATTAAGCTTGTAATTTGTATAGTAATTTAAATACTCGTGGTGTTGTTGTTTTTGTTGTTCAATTGATAAAATTGATGACGATAATGATGATAATGATGATAATTATGATGAAATGGAAACAACTTTTCAAGGTTGGAAAACTCCTTTTAAATTTTTCCTTTTAAATTTTGTTTACTAATTAACTTTTTGTTTTCTTTTTCCTAATCAATTTCCTCTTACAGGGTCAATGAAGAAAACGACTTGAATCAATCAATTGAAATCATCTGATGATCACAATCAATTTATTTGTCTCGGTTTTTTAATCATTGTAACAATTATAACAACGTGAAAGCTGAAATTTTAAATTTAATTGTTGATCCTTGTTCCAGTTGATTGGTTAATTGTTGTGTTTACCCTTTAATCAGGCAAAACCGGCTTTTCAAATGATTACAATTTGTCATTGATTTACTTTACTTTTTAATCAAACTCACATGATTATTATCCAGGTAAATTGTCATCTCATTTTCAATTTAACCTTGTAATTTATTTATCGCTTTCATCATCATCATCATTAAATTATGAATCATTTTCATTGTTTACCTTAATTTCATAATTACTTTTGATTGTTAATCTATTTTGGCCATTCGTTGATTGTTATTGATTCTCAGACACAATTAACTCTAAAACTATATCCTATTACAATAATAACTATGAATAAACAAATAAGAGAGAGAGAAAGGCAAAAAATAGTTTTATTTGATTGATGGGTAATTAGATTCACCGATTAAAACTAATCAACAACAAGATTTAACAACAATTTGTTAATCACTGGAAATTGAGCTGCCCTCTAATGGATTCCAATCAAATTAATACTTTTCCAACTTTTCAATCATCGATCATTTTCAATAAGATCATTAATCAGATTAAAAAGTTAAATCATTCAGATTGAAATTTGATCAGTAATTAATTAAATGAATGAAAAGTTTTCACTAAGAAAGGAAAAGTTTTTTTTTTGTTTTCGAAAAAAGTTACAATGTCAACCAATAGATGGCGCGACTAAACAGGAACAGGAAAATGAAGTTTTTTGTTTTTTTTAATTGTTTTTCCGGTTAAAAATTGTCATTATTAATTATCCTGATCATTAGTTTTTGATATAATCAAATGATTATCATCTGCGACATTGGTAACAAGCTGTTTCTGGGTTGATTGTGAAAACGAAAACAACATATGACCGTGAAAGAGAATCAATGAAAAGGTTAAATTATTGATTAAGAAAAAGAATTAATTTCTCCCTTAATTTTAAATTAATCGAAATTAAGAATCAAGCAGATGAATGAGAGAGAAAACAAAGTGACCTCTTGTTTTTCTTAATGATGAAGAGTAAAACTTTCGATACAATTATCGTTAATGAAGAGAAGATTGAAAAGTGATGATTATCTAGTTAATTGTCTTCGATCAAATCGATTTAGAACTTTTCTTTTCTTTTCTTTTATTTATCTGGAGAAGACAGAGAATTAATTTGACCAGAAGAAGAAAATCGAAAAAAAGTTCTCTTTCTCTTTCAAATGAGCTAAAAAATAGCAGAAATGATATTCGGTTAAAAGAAAAGAGAAATTCATATGTAATCAATGATTCTAAGAAAAAGGGTGAATTAATATAAATGAGAGAGAAGATGATGATCATTAAATAATCGATGGGAGAAAATGACAGTTATCATATTGAGAGAGAAATGGAACATTATTAAAATTGGAGTGAATTCGAAAATTTTTAATTCTAATTGGATGAAGAGAAGAACAAACAAAAAATAAAAGGTAACACTTTTACTTTTTTGGTGGAAATTTGGTAACCCAAAGAAAGAAAGAAAGAAAGAAAGAAAGAGAGAGAGAAATGATGATGATGATGATGATAACAAGAGATGATAAAAGAAAGAGAAAGAAAATACTAGAAAAAGAGAGACAGAGAGACAGATGATGAGAGAAAGAAAGAAAAAGATGAAAGAACATGAGAGAAGGAAGAGAAATTAAATAGACAGAGAGAAAGAGAGAGAAATGGAAGATGAGAAGAAGAAGAAGAAGAAGAAGAAGATAGAATTGATGGAGAGAAAGAAAGAGAAGATTAAGAAAAGGCCGGTTAATGTTTTTCTTTCTTTCTTTTTGTTTTCCTTGTTTTTGGTTATATAATAAAAAAGAAAGAGACAAAATTCGGGAGTGTGTCTATTATGTAAAAAGAGAAGAAGAGAAAAAGGGGAATCACAAGCGAAAGGGAGAATTGTATTAAATATGGATTGTGTTTCCCCTTCGACCTTGAGACCATTTCATTGATTCTCTATCAGTTTCCCCTTAGATAAGTGACTCACTCAAAAGCCTTTCGAAAGGCTGAAAAGTTGAAAACAAGTCGAGTGATTTCCCTCTTTCAGATTCTCCCCTAATCACATCAACTGCTTCTCCCTCTATTCTCCCGAATTCTCACTTCTCAATTCTGCTCACTTTGTGTCTCTCTCTTTTCTCTCATCAAACAGACTCAATGTCTTCACTTTAGTTTACATTCGAATCTCCAAACGTAAATTTCCCATACATTTTTCTAACTGTTTTTCTACTTTTTCTCATTTTCTTTTTTTTCGTCCCTTCATTTTTCGCCTTTTGGACAGTCCAATTTTCACCAATCCAATTAATCGCCACTAATTACTTACCCTTGATTAAGTTTTTCTATTCTCCATAAACTGTCACTTGGCCAATTTAATTCTATTCACCTTAATTTCTCTTTGTGTCTGATTTATTCTCTTTTTTCAATTTGTTCTTTTTTTTCCATTTTGTTCGCTTCTCTTTTGCCATCGCAATTATGCCTCAAAAAGGTGGTAACCATAAGTACCATGGTGGTGATTCCGTTGAAATTGTTCACCCTTCGGGTCTCTGTGAGACTGAAGTTTCCGGTGGAAAACATAACCATCACCACCATAACTCAAAAGACTATTACGTTAAAGGTAATACCGGTGCTTCAAAAGATCCAAATATCACCAAATGTTGTGTTCCAACAATTTGTAATCTAAATCAACCCATTCAAATGGAAGATCTAAACGATTGTGTTAAGGTTATTTGTAACAACGAGAATTGTAACCAAGGCCGTTATATGCATAAATGTTGCTTCGAATCTTGGGAAGAAAGTGTTCTGACCTTTCTCCGTTCAACTGGTCGTGCTCGTAGTTGGTCAGAGAAACAAAGGTTACAAAATTTATGGACCAAAAAGGGTTACGATTTAGCCTACAAAGCGTGTGGATGTAAATGTGGTAAAGGTCATCTTCGCAAAGACTTGGACTGGACCGCACCAGTTTCAACCGCTTCCGATGAAACGGGTAAAAAGAAAAAGAATCGAAAAAAGAAATCCAATGATAAACCTTCTCTCATCATAAGTACCTCAATGTCTACATGTAATAACGGGTCAAATTCTAAAACTCATGTTCCAATCTCTACGGGTAATATTAATCTTCCTTCAAGCAGCTCAATTAACTCTAATCCAATTGGATCAATTAGTTCATCACCTTCATCATCAAGCAATGTTTCAGTTTTACCAATTAGTCGATTCAGGACATCGTCAATGTCTTCAAGCGGTTCAATAGGTTCAGGTGGTACATCACCGCCAGGTAGTGGATCAGAATCACTTTCACCAGGTTTTCTTGATCAATCTGCTTTCATGAAGAAATTTTTTGGTGCTGCCGATCACAATCAACAATCATCAATATCTACATCATCATCATCATCATCAGCAACAATAACAACAACAGCAACAGCAAATACATCAATCTCTCAGCATCCCAATTATCATAATCATCATCACCATCATCATTTTCACCATGAAAATATTGGACGACGAGAGAGACGAGGATCAGGATCAATTTTCACTCGTCGTCAAGACTATTCATCATTTAACAATCTTCCAAGGCATAAAATCAATTCTTATCACATTAAAATGGAGGAAGATCATGGTAACGATGATACAAGAAATTTCATCCTATCAACTCTCAGTGCTAATCGTATGAACAGGTAAGCCAACAATCAACTTTATCTAAATTAACCCTAACAAAATTGTCACAAGAGATTTTGTTTCTTTTAATTTTTCTTGCAATTGTTGATAAAATCAGGAAAAGAGAAAAAAAAATCAAAGAACTTGCAAATTACATCAACAGTTTATTTACAAGAGGTTATTGTATCTTCCTCATCATCCATCCATCATCATCCCGCTTAACTAATGTTCATCATCAGTTTAAACTGTTAACAATTTAAACATTTCTCTTTGAACCCTTTCCTTTATCAACAATTAGTTAATTTTTCTGTTAACACTCTTATCTTCATATCGATTGACTCACATGTAAAATCATCTTAATCTTATCTGGTTTTCTTTTCTTTTTTTTCTCCATCATTTAAAACCGTTTCTCTCTCTCTCTCTCTCTCTTAAATCATCTCTTACAATCTCAACAGAATATCGTGCATCATGTGTCACACTTCCATGATGATTTTCGATAAATATCCATTGATTGATGGAACCTTTTTCTTATCACCAACCCAGCATAGTAAAGGTGCTGTACCAACAACCGTTGAAAATGGTTCTAAACAATATTTAAATGCCGTTTGTATGGGCTGTTTAGAAGGTTGGAATTCAATTGTAAAATGTCGTAGTTGTTCAAGCCGATGGACCGGATCTCACCTAATTCTTGGCTCAATGTATTCTTATGATATTTTCGCTGCGGTTCCTTGTTGCACTGATCGTCTTCGTTGTAACAATTGTAAAAACCTTGTTATCTCACCTGATCATCGATTACAATTTTTCAGTCATTATTCAAATTCAATTGCTTGTGGACATTGTGGAATCGTTGATTTTCATTTTGCAAAACCTTTACAGGTCAACTTTATCCGAACTGGACGAGAATGATGATGAAAAATTGATGGCTTAAATGATGATGTTTATGTCGATAACCAACCAACACTACCAATCACATAAATGCACCATTATTTATACACTTAAACACTCACACACACATACACACAAACACTTATCTATTAGGTTCATAAGACCAGCAAAAAATTATCGTCACATGCATTTACATATATGATTGTGTGTTTCATTCACAAATATATGTCATTATCCTTACTATTATTTCCTATTCAGAAAGCTCAAAACAATAAGGAAAACTTTTTTCTTTCCTGTTTACTTTTTGCCTGAAACTTTTTGCAAAGAAACTGAAAAGCCCTTTAGGAAGAGCTCATTTGTTTATGTATTGTGATTATGATAACCATTCACATCTATTATCCAGTAAGCGCTTTGAAACACCGAACCAGGGAAAGAGAGAAATGAACAATCAACAAAGGTACTAAATTACTCGAACGGTAAACCAAGTGAAAGAACAACTTTTGAGCTCTTCTTATGCAACTTTTCCTCTCCTTCATTTCTGTCACAATTTTTTGGATACCCACGAATACCACCATCACCTTTACCTTTATTGGAATATCTTGAAATTTTGTTGAATAGCGAACTTTTTTTTTTCCTTCTTCTCTTTTCGTTCATTCATCTTTCAATTCTGATTTTTCATGAGTATCATCATCGCTATTTCTCATTATGCATTCTGACACAAATCTTTTTTTTTCTATCAATATCAATTATCAACATAACCGATAATTTACCCATGGTAAAAGTTGTGTTTGTTAATTGTATCACCAAAACAACAAAAGAAAATCAACAAAAAAAACACGTACTAAATTAACGACGATTAACAATTGAAATCATATTACGGGATTAATTTAAAGAGCTGAAACTTAAATGATGATGAATTTTGGATGGTTCAACGAAAATGGATTCTCTCTATTATCAATGGAAAAACTAAATCAAGTCTTCATCTCCATCCTCATCTTTTGTTTTTCTGTTGATGATTAACTATGGAAAGAGAAATGAAAAACAATTGTTAATTGTTCATCTTGATCATCATCATCATCATCATTGGAAACATTTACAGGTAATACACTCAATCACCAAGGAGAGAGAAAGAGTTACCTTCTTTCATCGAAGCCTTTTTTTTTCTTCCACCAATCAATCAATATTTGTTTTGATACAACAATCACTTAATTGTAATGCCCTTTAATCACAATCAACTTTAATTACTGATTAATGACCACGAAACTCATCCAAACACATATACTGGCCACTGGAAAGAAAACAATATGACGGGTTAACCAAAGTTTTTTTTTCTATTTGCTGAGAAAGTTAATTTCTTTTTGTTTTCTCTTAATTCTGAGAAAATAATTAAGACAATTAATTACTAATTATGTCCATTACAAAACACAAACATGATGTTAATCATCATTTATTAGAAAAAGATGAAAACAATTTGAATCAACACATAATTTAATTATACTTGATTGAATTAAATATTATTATCATTTATTGAATATTGTCATTAAATGGTAAACAAAAATTAAGCTTAATTGCTATTAAATGAAATCAACAATTTAGTTAATTAAGAGATCTATGAACCTCTCTTATTTGCATTATTATTATTAATTGTGTACTTTTTTTCTTTGATTAATTAATTGATTATTATATAAAAATTCAATAAATATTATTAACTAATTGCGTGAAAATGTTGATTGTTTTGCAATCGTTTTGATTAATTGTTGATTATTTTTAGTTTTAACTTTGATTATTGTTGATTTTTGATCTATTAATAGTCTTGTTGATTATTAATAATCATGAGAATTAATTAATTACTAATGATTAACTGTGATTCCTTGATTGTTTCATCTTGATACGGGTTATGAATTTTAATTGTATCTAAATAGCTAACGGATGTTTACAATCAATTAATTGTGTTTCTTTTGTGTCTATTGATTTGTTTAATTCAAGGTGAGTTGACAATTAACAATTTTAATTAACAATTAAGAAGAGAGTTGAAAACTAATAACTAATCTTTATATAAGATTAAATTTATGGTTACAATGGTAAATTTTAATTGTGATCATATGAATAGTAATTAACACTTTGATTAAGATGATGTTTAATTATCTCTGACTGATTGTTGAATGTTTTATTATTAAGTAGTATTTAAAATCATATGAATTGATTAGTTAATCAAAACAACAAATGAATTGATGAAAAATCAACTGATCAATTTGAAATGATTGTTGAAAGTTAATAATTAAGATAATCGATTAGACATTTGTGAGATTAATTAAACTGAAAATGAATGATGATGATTATGATGATGATGGACATGAAGTGAATTTAAACAATAACAATTAACCCTTGTGATGTTAAATTGCTGTAATCAAATAGTAATCAAGTTAATTATGATCTGTGTCTGTGGCTATTTATGATAAACAAACTGTCTCAACCGGTTACACCAAATGATGATAAATAATGAAGCCGGTTCAGGATATAATTCAATGTTATTATCATGATGATGAAGGTGTGGGAGTCATTATTATTGAGAGAGTGAGAGAGGACAGACATGATGGAAGAGAAAGTAAGAGAAGGAAGAACGAGAAGAGAGAGAGAGAGAGAGAGAGAGAGAGAGAGAGAGAGAGAGAGAGAGAGAGAGAGAGAGAGAGAGAGAGAGAGATGATGAGGCGAAGATGAAATGATGATAATGACTTTTTCACGTAAAAAGGGAGGAAAGTGAATGTTGTTGTTGTTGTTTCATGAATGAATTTCAAGTTTGGTGAAAAAAACAAGAATTTGAAGTTTGAAGTTCTCTATGTTTCTGTGTTTACCATTATAATATATTACATTTGATTATGATTCTTTTTTTGTTATCATGGTGAGATTCCTTTTGTGTTCAGAAACAGGAGAGAGAGAGAGAGAGAGACAGAGTGAGAATGAATGAGTAAATGAGAGAGTGAGTGAGTGAGGTGGAGAGGGAAAGCTCAAGGTTACCTTGAAATTTTTTCTCTCCCAACCTCCAGTAGATATTGAGCTTGAATTTCATGGGGCAAAGGAGAGAGATTAAAGGAACCAGGCAACTTTTACATCATCTCTCTCACTCTTTCTCTCTCTCTCTCTCTCTCTCTCTCTCTCTCTCATCATCATGATAATCATCATCCAAATACCGGGTTGGGCTTTGAGAAATAATAACAATATAAATACATTGAGTTCCTAACGTTTGAGCCACGTTGATAAAATACCTGGTTCTGGTTTTGGTTCCTCTTTCTTTCTGGTCTCCTGATTTCATTCAGGTCTCATCAAAATTGTAGTTCAACAGGTAAATGAAGATGATTATCATGATGATGATGATAAAGATCATTCATTGAGTGAAAAAGTTGCATCAAAGAGAAAACCAGTTCAATGTAAATAGAAAATTTCATTTTCTCATCAACTTTTTCTTCACTTTCTCTCTATTTCCTTTTCCGTATCTTACTCTTTCCCCTCTCATTCTCAACATTGTTGTTGATTGGCAACAACAACATCTCATCATAATAACAATTAACTTAATTGTTTTGCTTTTTTTAGTCAATTATCGTATCAATGTAATAGTTTCAGTCTCTCATCTTATCTTGACAGTATTAACATTGTAAATCAAACTTTGGCTCAACAAAGTTAATTGTTGTCTAAAAATTATCTCATTAGGGAGAGAGAGAGAGAGGACAATTAACTAATCATAATCAAACATTCAACTTAATTATCATCTGTTGATTATATCAGTGAATAGTATTTAATTAACTTTGTTTTCATTTTCTAATCAGTTACAAGATTGAAATACAATTACAAGTGAGAATCAAATTAGATTGTGATTAACTTTCAACAATCAATGTAAAATTTCATCGTCTTAATTGATCGTATTAAATTACTAAACTAAACCAACAACAACAATTAAAACTAATTAATTATTAAATTAGAATGAAATAGTCACAACAATTAAAGAATCAAGGACATTTTGTTTTCTTAAGACAAAACTTTTCTTTCTCGTTTCATTTTCCAACCTTTTCCGCTTCCTTTTTCAGCCCCTTTTCCTTTTCATCATCACCATCTTCCTCCTACACCTCAGCCGATCTTCATCTTCATCATCATCATCTCTCTCTCTCTCTCTCTCTCTCTCTCAGTTGATAATTTCCATCTCTGAATAAAAACAAACTTCAAGGTCTTTTCTTATTTTCTCATTCATTTATCATCCTCATCATCATCATCTCTCCTTATTCATCTTCATTTTGGCCCTACTGATCCACTCACAGAGAGAAGATAGAGAGAGAGAGAGAGAGAGAGAGAGAGAGAGAGAGAGAGAGAGAGATGATAATCATCATCATCTTCATGGAGAGAGAAAAAAGTTTTCTCTTTTTCGAAAAAAAAATTCTCCTTTGATTTGTTTTTTTCGTCTTGTTGTTATTCTGAAAAACATCATAAATTAAAATCAAATCAATTCAACAATCAAATGTTAGTTAATGATTAACCTTGTTGATTGTTGTTCACAACAAATTTCAATCCTTAATCATTAACAAAGTGCAAAAACTTTGAATCAAAATTGTGACTGATTAACAAAATCAATTGATTGGTCTGATTTATTTACTAAAATTGAGCTTTAACTTTGATTGTATCAATTGATCAGTCATATGATTTGTAAATTACTTGGCCAAGCAATTAACTAATCACAATTAACTGGCATGATGATTAAATTATAGATTTGATTGTCTTATAATTGATAATTGTAATTTTTGATTAACTTCAAGTGATCAGTTCAATTCATCACTTTCAATTGAAAACAGTTAATTTGGCAACAATTAAATTAATTATATTACACAAAATCAATCAACTTACAAGAAACCTTTGTAAATTATTAATCAACAATTAATTGATTCAATTGATCAGGTTTCCTTTTGATTGTGTATAAATTGTTATCAAATCTTTGGTTAATTGTTGATTAAGTTTATATCACATCTATTTAACATATTGAAACAAATTAAGTTTTAATAATTAACCAACTAATAAATTAATTTGGTTTACATTGAAAAACTAGACTGACAATTAAGTTGATTACAATTTGATTGTTGTTGATTAATATTAAAAGCAAAATTTAATATTAAACTTAATTATAATTGGAAACAATAACAATAAATTATTATTACATTGATTGATTATTATCTTGAGGGTATTGACAATTAAATTAAATTGTTTAGGTAACATTTTCAATCTAATAAACAGCAATCAGTTAAATTAACTAAATCAACTAAAAACATAATGACACAATTAAACATTAATGTCAACATTTAATCAGATAGGGAAAACCTTTAATCAACTTGATTGTCAATGATTATATTGGATAAACAATTTCAACAATTTAAATATTTAATCAAAATGAATCAATGTAATCACTGAGTCTTGATTGATAATCATCATAACTAATTAGCCTTAGGCAATAAAGCAGAAAAGTGAATCAATTAATTGATTGAGCAAAAACCTTTTGTTATAATAATAAATAGCACAATTTAATTCAATTGTGTTAGTTAATCAACAATTAGACAAAAAGTTATTAATGAAAATTGTTTTCATTGTCAATGATGAATATTTTTTTTTGTTTTCTCTGTGTTAATTGTTACAATTAGATGAAAGATTGATTGACAATCAGGACTTCATCAAGTATTATATATGGTTTAAATTTTTGTTTAAACTTTTATAATTAATGATGATTGAAATTGTTGTTGATCAACAATCAGTTTAAATTGAGATTATTTTTAGATATTGGTTAGTTAATTGACTTTAAGTTAAGCTTATGTAACTGTGTACAATTTGATTAATTAACTTTCTGGTTAAATGAATTGATTATAATTATAAACAAAAGAATCAATTGATTAGAATCATAAAGTAATTAGTTGATATTTAATTGATTAACATTTGATTTTCCAAATGTTAATCAATTTGAGAGGAAAAATTTTTTCATAACCAAACCGATTTGGTTAAATTTGATTGTGAGAATATTTTTTTTTCTGGTTATACAATTTATGGTTATGGTTAATTGTTGTTTTAACAATCAAATGGATAATTAAATTCTCTCCTAATTGGAAAAGCATATTCTTTTGAAACAATTAATTTACCTAAAATTAACCTTAACAATTTAAGGCTTTGTAAATTACAAAAGTACAATATAAACAATTAACATTATCCATTGTCTATTGTCTGTGGGTTTAAACTAAGACTTTTCCAAAATTGAACAGCAACAATTAAAGGTGTTTTCTGTTAAATTTACACAATTAAATCAACAGCAGCAGCAAAATTACAACAATTAACAGGTAATAATGATTGTATTTAGGAAAAAAAGAGATCAGTCAATTAATCCTGAGAAAAACAAACAACAAGATTAACCAAAGATATAAACAAGGTAAACAGAAAACATTGAGCTACCTTAAAAAATTACCGTAACATTGATTAAATATTGTCTGTTGTTGTTAATTGTAACTAAAATAATACTATTAATAGTATTATGTAGTAGTAGTGATAATAATTATAATTATTATTATAATTGTTATTACTTTGTTTACATGTTAACATACACAAATCATTATGGATTAGCTGATTTATTTAAGCTCGTTTTCTTGTTGTCTCCTTGATTCAGCAAATTTAAATGTTGTGAAACTGTATTATAGTTGAATGGTGATTAAAAATTACGATCGGCAATTTGATTATTCCATCAATAGATATGTTATTATCAATTCTTCCGTTGATTGCCTGAAGCTATTAGAAGATGGGAGAAAAATAACTAGAATATCATAGAGAGGAGAGAGAGAGAGAGAGAGAGAGAGAGAGAGCAAGAAGAGGTTAATGATAATGAATATAAATCTCTGGTATTATTAATCAGTGAGTATAAATACTTAACATTATCCATTAATAGACATTATTATTATTTCCATGACCTAACAACAACAGCAACACTTATAACTAATTCTTGTTGCCCTTGGTTAAACTTTCCCCTGTTCCTTGATGTAGATGAATTGTTGTTGTTGTTGTTGATGTTGGTGATGTTACAAGATCCAGAGAGTGGGGTAAATGTATGTATGAGTGTGTGTTTGAGCCAAATTGGGTTATAATTGGTAAGCAGTTAAAATATCCACCGAGGCCTGAAAATAAACAAAAGTCCGTCAGAAAAAAAAGTGAAACAACAACAATATTTTATAAGTCATTATGAGACTACAATTAACAACAAGAAGCCATTTTGAAAAGTGGGCTTGTTTTTAATTCACAAGTGTAGTAGTCGTAGAGGGATCCTGATCATATTTTTATATAGAGAAATATACCTTAGCCAACTTTACTTACTCTCTCTCTCTCTCTCTCTCTCTCTCTCTCTCTCTCTCTTTCTCTAGTATCTACAAGGCCAGATTAACATGCAACACCGATCACACTTGGGCCCTACTAACCTAGTGAATAATATACTCATATAGAGTGTACATGTATCAAGGTAAACAAAATACTTCTCTCTGTCTGTCTTTTTCTTTTTCTCTTCCTTTTCTTCATTATGGTTTATTCACATAGATTGAATTTCTAGTTCCAAATCAATGTTAATCTTCACAGATTATCGATGTCAAGTTAGTAATTCACAAAGGGAAGGGCAGTGAGTGAGAGAGAGAGAGAAAGAGAGGAAAAGTGGATCCATAAGGGGACAAAGAGAATGGAAGAGGAAACAAAAAGAAACCATGGAGATCCAAGTATCATTGGAGAAACAACTTGAGGATGGAAATTAATTAATTACGTGGAAATTAAGAAAAAACTAATTAGCAGACATGAAGAGAGTTTAAAACGAGAGAGAACAAAATTGTCACTGAAAAAGTTGGAGAAAAAAATTTTCTAAGAATAAACTAGTGACACCTTTTGAGAAAATCAAACATGAGAATGAAAAGTTTTTCTTTTCTTTATTTTTCTCAATAGAATCAAGAATTTCTAATTAAAATTGATTATATTATTAGTCTAATTCTCTGTTTTTTTTTATTTCTCCTCTTTCCCAATGGTCAATTAAATTCAATTCGTTTTAGCTTATCATCTAAATCATTAAAGGTTAATAAAAGTAAATGATGAGAGAAACAAAACTTTAAACTGTATTAACTAGATGGATAATCACCTTTGAGATCAATTAACTAGTTAATCATTTTGAACAATTTAGTTATTATCAATGAAAGAAAAAGGGATAATACTGATAATTAATCGGATTAACTGATTAAATGTTGTCAATAAAATGTTATAATTGACCATCATTTTGAAGAGGAAAAAAACATTTCCAATCAAATTGTTTGAAAAGAGATGAAATTAAATTAATTGGATTAGAGTTAATCATTATCATGGTAATACAAACAATCATTATCATCACCTAATCAATGATGGTCATTATCAAATTGAATAAATCAACAATTAACTTGAAATAAAAAGAAAGGGAAACTTTTAAATTTATCTAAAATTTACTTAACCCGGAAGTTTACAAATAAAAACGGAAACAGTTTTCAACATTGATAATTTATTATTATTATTATTAAATAGTCAGAAATAACTAAGAAATGATCACAATTAAGGTTAATGAACTTCCAATGGTTACCCAATGATAATAAGTATCCATGAATATAAATGAATGAAAAGATAAGGTTATCATTTCCGTTTCCGTTTAAAACGTTTTCCCTAATTAACTGCAATAATAATAATAATAATAACAAAATCTCTGATAAAATGAGAATTGATAATAATTTTTTTTTCTTCTATAATAGTTATGCAAGAATTACAATCAACTATTTGGGATGAAAAGCAACAAGATTTAGTAGTAATTAACTTTAATTGTGTGAGGATGAGAAGAATTAAAAAATTTTCGAATGTGAAAAAAAAGTGAAAACAATTTCAAGGTTTTTTCCAATAGTAAATAAGGTTATCTAATTAATGGAGAACCAAAAAGTGGGTCAACTTGAGTCAATGACCTTTTTCCCTGATAACTGAAAGATCTGTGTCACTTGTACCCTAACCTTTATCATCTTCCCATCTTCCAAACTCCCTCTCATCCTCTCATCCTGTTTATCCCCCAAATCTTTCAAGCACTTTCCATTTTCTCTCCCCCCCAATCATCCTCATCCTCATCTTCATCTTTAATTGCAAATAGTAATAATAATAATAATAGTGAAAACTCCCAACATTCAACTGAAAATTGTTCCAAATCATTTTGATTGTTAATTGTTACAGGAAGACAAAAGTTTGTGGCTTCTGATTAAGTGTCACAACTTTAATTCCAGTAAAGTATTAATACAATTTCTGTTGACAATGAAATAAAATATAAATTCAAAGGCCTTTTAATGATGATAATTTATTGATTTGATTAAATTATCATCATTGGTTTTGTTCATGGTTAACGGTTATGAGTTGTTATCAAATAATAACTTTTGATGATAACTTGAAATTAAACCCTCCCTCCCACATAACCCACTCTCCGTTTCCCTGTTTAATAAAAATCCAATCCGTAAATTATATCCAAAGATTATGATCATTGACAGTTATTGTTATTATTATCACTCTGTTATTACTAAAGGGGGAATGGTTGAAGTTATTTGATATTAACACTCCACCGCCACCACCACCATCATCATCATCATCATCATCACCATCAGCACCCAATCCCACTCCCAACATATTACAAGCATAAAATACAAGATTGTCCTTTTTTCTTACCACTCTCAAGGTAAATGCTGAATAAAAATATTACCATGAAAACGAGTCAACTTTTTTTCATCTTCATCATGAATCTCTCATATGTACAAGGTTATTATTATTATTATTATTATTATCCATGGTGAGTTCAGGATTTACCATTGGTGATGAGGATGAAATTATCAACACACTGTAATGATGCTTGTTGATTTCAATTTAATTTCAAATCCAAATTATTTTTCATGGTAACTTTCATATTTGGAAGTTTTTTTTTTCCTCACTCTAACAAGTTAGCATTTTATCAATGATTCTGTTTCATGATAATGGTTGTGTTACAATTTGTAAATCACTGTTGGAGGTTAATTCACATTAATACAATTTCATTCAATTTTATTACAACTTTTTTATTTTTTTCTGTTCCTGTGAATGTAATAATAGTTTCATGTTTCATTATCATTAAGATTTATATTAATAATATTTAATACTTTTAATTTAGGTTAGTCATTTTATCAGCAATCAAATCACAATTTAAGAGTGACCGTTGATTTGCCTCCGTTCAAAGCATTTAAATGCTAAATATTAGATTAGATTGGAGGTCAGATCATAATTGTCGTCGATTTAAAAATTGATTGTCATAAGTTAATTGTGCTCCAAGTGATCAAATTTTATTATTAGGTTATCATTATGAATTGAATAATAATCAGAATCATAAAGAAATATTTTCATGATGAAAATTTTCAACAAATTGTTGTTTTTTTACCAAGAACAATTTATTTTAACTACAATTAGATTTAAAATTTTATAACGATGATACAATACACAGAGGATTCTGATTTCCTATGTAAATATTAGTTCATTGATGATTCTCAGGCTGAGTAAATACTTTATTCTGATGATATAAGGTTGGTGATGATGATGATGATGATGATGATGATGATGATGATGATCTTATTGGGATGAAAAAAAAGTAAATTCAAATTGTTGTTGCATTAACATTCAACAAGGGATTCAGATCTAAATCCGATTCAATTGTAAGCCTGATTTACAATGACTTAAATTATCATCGGTTATCATTTAAATCTTATGTAATATATTGATTGTTTTCAATTCAAATGACAACAGCAATCTAATCAATTGCTCAACAATTTAGCTGCAATATTTTATTTTTAAATTCAACCCTTGAATATAATCAAATGAAAGTTTTGATTATCATGAGATTGTTTAAAAAATAACAACAACAACTTGTAATCAATTGCATTGTAAATAAGTTGTAAATTGTGAGGTAAACAATTAAATGACCAACTTACAATTGAAATTGTTAAATTATCAAGGGTAAAGATTTAATCTCAATTCAAGTTGATATTGTTTTTTATTATCACTTTGAGAGAGTTGAAAAGATTAACATAGAATGAGAAATGTTAATAATAAGTTTGGGAAAAAAACTTCTTTTTTTATCGAACTTGAAATGTTCTAATAACTGTTTTGTGAACTATTCGAGTGTGAATAAGTGTGATTTACTTGAAGATGATATTAAAATATGTTATTTATAGCAATTTAAATTCAATTGTTCAACAATCAACATCTAATACTAACCAATGGACAAGAATATAAAGTCAAAATGGAAAAGCAATAATTCATGTTCATATTTTTTTCTTTCTCAATTTTATCAGAACTTTTTCCTCTTCCAGATGAACGATATCTATAAAATCGTAATTTATTGAACTGTTGTTTATATTGTTCCCTATTAAAAGTAATTGTGAATAATTCAAAGAGATAGAGAATATGATTTACATGAAGAGAGAGAGAGAGAGAGAGAAAAATTCTGAGTTTTCCTCTAGAATTTCATTTGAAATCGTATGATCGGAAATTTTGATTATAATTATCATCTCTCAAAGTGATTAGTATTGATTAATTTGATTGTTTATCCTTTGATTGTTTTTCTTGTTTGATTGTTGTAAACGAAACAAAATTAGAGGAAAAAGTTTCATGAAGGAAACATTGTCACTTGATGATAATTCATGTAATAAATTGAGATTATAACTGATGTAGGAGGAAGAGGATGATAAAAGTTAGGGTGGAGTGGGGTGGATGATAATGATGAAGAGCATGCGGTGGGTAATGTAGTTTTCATCATCATCATCATCTTTATCTTCAATATCTTATCCATTACCATTTTCCAGGAATTTTCAACAATTTATTTCAATAGTATGAAAAAAAACATAATTCAATCTGTTAAAACTTTTCCTTTACCATTTTTTACAATGATGATCAGGGGAAAAAATGATGATGATGATGATGATGAGGCTGAAGATGAGGCTGAAGATGAAGATGAAGATGAAGATGAAGATGATAATATATACATTTTTTTCTTCTCATTTTGTTATCTCTTTATTTTCTAATCTCACCTTTTTTCCTCTTCCGTTTCCTAGAAATGAGAAGCCTCTTATTCAAAATCAGATTAGCTGTTAATCAACTTTGTTATTCAGTTAATCAACTAATCATTATCTGGATTAGCCTACTTATCATTGAATTAAGAGTATTGTTGTTTATTTTGATTGTAGCTATTAATTGTTACAATTGATTTTTACCTTTATAAAAAACAATGTTATTGGGAGTTAGGAGGTTAATTATTATCTAGTTGATAAACTAATCAACAAATCAGTGAACAATCAACTTGATCCATTTTGTTATGCTTGTCATTTTTGATTGTTGTTTAAGATGATTAATCATAACAAGTTTTAAGGGGAAAACAAAATGGCCGTGTAATTGTTGATGATTAGATGACCGATCTTGATGATTTAGCTTTAGATTAAGAATCTTAACTTGATAATGATCAATTGTTGATTGAGTTAATCAACAATTTAGTGACTTTTTAAAGTGAAACAAAATTTTAAACTTATATTTCCGCTTAACAGTTGAGAGCGATTTCCTCTCTGTCTCTCCCTCACTCTTGACCATTCACACCGATGGTCAGTATTATCTCATAACCTTGACCATGACGATAATAATTTGGGTCAAGGTTGACCAGAAGGAGAGAAAGAGATAAGGAAGAGAAAGGGAGAGATAAAAAAGGAAACCATACAAAAAAGAAAGAGGAAAAAGAGACTAGGCCATTTTCTAGGAAAAACCCGAAGCAAAAAAAAAGCTTGGGAACGCAATGTTATCGGTAGCCTTTTAAAGATGATAAGGATGATGAAGATGAAGATAATCCTATGGTATTATTATTGTTACACTTAGAAAAATATAATATCCATTGACAATTTGCTTCATAAGGAGAAATATGGTTTCTTTTTTTTTCTCCCATAGGTAAAAAGAAACCAGGATCTGGACACTAAAGGCTTTAATTGTCCTAGAAAACGATCTCAAGGTTAACTAACGGACTTTCTATGGAAAAGGCCAACTCGAAACCCGTCAGTTTATGTAAATTGACGATAGCAAATTGATGGTAAAAAAAGCGAACATATTTTTTAAGGGTTCGTTTTGATTGACAAAAAGAAAACCAATTGCAAAGGTAAATATAACTAACATGGACTAAAAAGATCTACATTAAAAAAAAGTTCTCATAGGGATGATGATGGTAATGATGATGATGATGATGACGGCAAGGACTCTCCTCCCATCGATTCCGTTTATAGTAAATCTGAGATTTTAGGTTCTTTTTTTAGACTCTCTTTGCTTACCAATCCCATTCTCGGGTCTTCAGGTCACTTTTGGGCGATAGAGAGAAAAGTTTGTTGGTGAACTTTGAGCTTCTAACCTTCATTTACTAGAGAGAGAGAGAGAGAGAGAGAGAGAGATAATGAACTGGAAAAAGAAAGTTATCTTCTGTTTCTTATTGCTTTGCCGTCTCTCTCTCTCCTTTATCATCATTATCTTCATCATTATTATCATAATCAAGGAGCATTTTGAATGGAAGATGAAAAGAAATGATTGTATTCTGGAAAAAGGATACAAGCTAATTTGTTGCGACCTGTACAAGGGTCGATCTTACATTAAGGCCTTTTGCAAACTATATTCTGGTTAACCGATTCCTGGAATCTAGTATCATGATGATGAGGAAGAAGAAGATGATGATGATGTGCAATTGTACATCATCATTGTATTTACAAGAGTGAAAATGGGATGTTAAAGAGCAGAGAAAGAGAAAAGTTAGATAAATGAGTTCTCATCTTTTCATCTCTTTCTCCAATTCGACTTTGGCTTCACTAAGGTGGGAGAGGTGAAGAGAAGGAGGAGGAAGAAGAAGATGATGATGATGATGATGAAGGGAGGAGATTTTGAGAGAGTGTTTCTTGGAAAAAGATCATTTTGCCTTAGAAATCGTTTTAGAAGTAAATTTAGTCTTCTTTCTTTCTCTTTCTTTTTTTTATCAACATCATCATCCTGATCGTGTTAACAATGATCCACAAGATGATGATGATGATGATGATGAGGATGATTATAATGAAGAGATGATAATGATGAAAAATCTCTTTCTATTTTCTTACTAAACTTTTGCTTCTCATGGAAAAACACTAACCCACAACACTAGTGATTTGAAACATTATTTAGCTTGTCAAATGATTATCATCACATTATTAACCAACTAAGCGAGTATACAAACAATTGTATGATAATCAATGGTAAGAAATTGTAACAATTAAGAAACAGAGATAAATGTGAACAGCAATCAATGAAAATTGGTAAACAAATTGTTGGACAATTTTTAATGTCACAACAAAAAGTTGAAATATATATAAATCAAAGTGTAAACCTTTTCATTGATAAATTGAAATGAAAAGATTTATTAACTTTCAGCTAATCTCAAATATATTACTAATTGTTAATCCATTTTATAAGGCGCAGAGAAAACAATTTAACAGCAATTTAGGTGAACAATTAACCTACAATGAGAGTGTAATAAATTATTTGAGACTGAAAGAGAAATGATAATAAAAAGAAAAAATTTCCACAGGAATAAATTTCCATTGGTGTTGGATAATCAAAAAAAACGAAACTGATTGTAACCTTAATTTGATTGTTATTAGATGCTATTAATTCAAACATTAGACACCTTCAATGTTATCCATTTAATAGGTTAGTTATCATCCTCATCTTCATCTTCATCCTCATCATCTTGGGACCACTTGAGATAAACAAATGTGTCTTAATAACAATATTAACATTTAAATACAACAATCAACTGGGAAGGACTCATATTAATATGAAACTGACCAATGTCCAAGCTTTTTATGTGTACAAATAAAAAGTTATTATCACTTTCATGGGATTTTCAATGATTACTGTAATAACTTTCATGACATAACAATTTATGAACAATTAACAATAATTGTTGTATCAATTTTCAATTTCAATTCAAGATTCACTTTCTATCTTGTTTATATTATACAAATTGTGATGATTTTGGATACAAAAGCAAACAATTTAGTTGCTGGAATTAATCAATTTCATTCAATTAATTAATTCAACATCATCATAATCAACTTTTAATTTGATTACAAATATTATTTTGATAATTTAATGGCAAAGTAAATAAAAAAAAGGCTTAATTGTAACATATATTATATTTCAATTAACTCAAGTTAAAAGTGGATCTAATTGAGAAAAGGTTTCCAATTAAAGGGTTGCAATTATTATCAATGGAGTGATTATCTTTTAATTACCTTTGGATATTAATTAACTTGATAATAACAATTTAGTATTACAATTTACTCATAGAAATGTAATAATAAATATTGAAATTGAAATGGATTAAATTTTGTCAAACTTTTTGAGTGTAATCAAAAGTTTTATGATTAGTTTGATTGTTACACTTGAAAAGTTTTCAATGAGTATCAATTATCAGAAATTAATCAACAATCAATATGCTGAATTTAATTTAATCAAGGTAAACATATTAATTGAGTGAAACAATTAATTATCCAATAGTAGTAGTTTAATTTAAATCTGAAAGGTTAATATTAAAAAACTTACAATGATTATATGATCAAGAAACTTTGTTTTATTAAGATTTATGATAATTATGATTACAATTAAGATAATTATGATGATTAAGATGATCTCAAGGTGAAAATTTATATTAGGTAATTAAGGAAGGAAACGGAATTAAATTAACTGATCAAATAATTTTTTTCTTCTCAAAAATTTGATCGTAATTGAGTAATAAATTTACATAGAAATGATTATTACCTTTTTTTTATAATCATCTCTTTGCATCTTCATCTTTATCTTGTTGATCCTTTTTTCATGTTAATTGAATGATGATAATCATTATCATCTTCATCATAATCAAAAGGTTGATGATGAAGATGAGGATGGAGATAAAAATGATGATTGGAGTGAAAGTGTTTCAATGAGATTTTTTTTTCTTCCTCATCTTCAAGTTGAACATTAAAAGTTTTTCTCACTCATTCAAACTCTTAATTGCTCTTAACTGTGATTATCATTGTTTATTATCATCTTCATCATTATGATAACAATCAATTTCTCAACTGTGTCTCTTTGTTTTCAAGCTTAATACTGATTTACAATTAACTGATTCACAGGGAATTATAATAAATTGCTGGGAGTTACAATCTAAATAAGTTTTGTTATTATTACAATTTCATGTAACTTGAATAAAATAATGTTAATAATAATAATAATCTGTTGATTATAATCATTATCATGATTAACAATAACCGTTACAATTAAGTTTAATGGTGATAGAAATTATCTTTCAGTAATAATTTAATTGTTGAGTAAGTTTCCAGTTCGAGAGGGAATCAAACAAATTTACAAGGATATAATTTTCACTTTGGTTGATTGTTCATTTTAATCATACAATATATACAATTGGGTTAACCTAATCAACTAATCAAAGGTAAAACTATTGATTGATTGAAGTTAATATTAGTAAATATGATTGAACATTGAGAGTTTGATTTAAATGTAAACAAAACCAAACAATCAAATCAAATCAACGAGAATCATTTTTCCCGAAGCAAGAAAATAATAAAAGTTGATCAACATAAATTGTAAAATCAAATGAAAAAAAAAAATAAATGAAGGAAAATAAATGATCCATATTGTTAACCTAA
This sequence comes from Panonychus citri, assembly GCF_014898815.1. NCBI lineage: Eukaryota > Metazoa > Arthropoda > Arachnida > Trombidiformes > Tetranychidae > Panonychus > Panonychus citri. The sequence goes on along the minus strand of NW_026515543.1, from coordinate 564,303 downwards.
TTTAACCTAAACTAACAATCAAATTGTTTCTCATTTACACTTGAAACTAATCAACCAAATCTAATAGTTAACAATCAATCAATCATTCAAAAGGTATAATAACAAATAAGACAAATATTATTATTAATAATACAAAACCTAAAGGTAATTTCATTGATGAACAAAATGAAGGTAAAGGTTTGTTAGGATTACCATTTGAAATAATACTCTTTTCCGGTTCCGATGGATGCAACAACAAAGCGGAAGTAATAATTTGCTCCATTGGCCTTGAGAAAATACTTACAAGGTGGACCCTTAACCTTGCATGTCGATTGCAACCTAGACCCTAATGGCTCAGGTTTGGAGAGTTAGGTTATCATCATCATCATCATGTACATGGAAATACTTGCAAAGGGAAAAGGGACTGACCCATAAAAAGGTGAAAGGTGATGATGATGATGATAAAAAGGCCCAAGATGATGATGACGATGACTAAGTCACGTAGTCGATTGGTGATGATAATATGATACATGGGAATAGATTAAAATTTATATTCCATATTTTGTTCCCATGAGATTTACCTTTGAAATTATTTCTCTTCTAATAGTAACTCTATTGGTATTTTCATTATTATCTATTGTTAATACTCATCCTCATCTCTCAGTGGTGGGTGGAAGGTGTATTCTTATATTAACTCAATTTACTAACAGTTTATTGTGTATTTTATTTATTGGAAAATTAATTTATCATAGTAATTTGTATCCAACATTCTTGCTTCTCATTTTCCATTCATTCACTTTTTGTATTGTTGATTATCAATGAATCAATTTTCACCCTTTTTACCATCAAAATGTATATGAAGTTTTCATCCCAATTGAATCTGGAATGTTGTTAATAATCAATGAGTTAATTGTTATCAAATTGTTCCACTCAAGTTTACCGAGAGATATTCAATTCCATTCATACCATGGTGATAATATTAATTTCATATTTACGTTGATTGTTGATTAATCATTGGTTAGCATATCGGTTAGCAGTTTATTCACATAATCAATTAGGCGAAATTTTTTCACGCTTTTTCTATCCCTATATGTATATAATATATTCACATTAACAGAATTTTGATCGAAACTTTGACAAGATAGAAATGAACTTCAATCGTTTGGTGAAAACTGTCTGTTTCCAAATTCTGTAAATATCTGTCCAGAATTCTGACATTATTCACTAGTATTTTTCTCTCTCTGTACAGTTGATTAAAGAATTTGGAACAGAAAAATATTTCTAATAGATTATCATGTAGATTCTGTTTGCGGAAAAAAAACTGAAACGAGAACTGAAAGTTCCAGTGCAAGAATAACTCGAAGCTCATTTGGTGACATTTCATATGTTCAACGAGAGGAATTGGACAGTTCTCTGAGAACAATATCAAGAAAGGCCATCGAATTATATTCTTACAAGTAATAATCTTTTCGTAGTTGAATTGAAATTAGTGACCAACTAATAGAAAACGGTAATTCTGTTCAGCGACTTGACCATCACCTAAAAGGTCAACTTAATCTGTAAAATTCAAGTTAATTTGGTCCGGTTACCAAAGGGTTAACGAGTTATCAATTAGAATCTATTACCTGTTAGATTTACTCTAATTAGTTGTACAAGAAAATGTTTCGGATAAAATGAGTTACTTTTGATTAGCATCTCATCATTTTCCTTATAATACAATGTTAATTATCATTGATGGTAAACAATTTAAGGTGATGTAACATAACAAAAGGATGATAATTGATGGTAAACATGTTCAAGACACTTTAAAGGATCATCATCAGCTGTCTTAAGAGGATTTAGATTATTATTGTTATCAATGGATAATTTAATTTCCTATTAACTTACAATCGTAAGCAATTTGATCTTGGACCATTGAGGTTAATGGTTATTTTATTAATGTGACAGACAATTTTTACGATTATTACAATTAAGCTTTTCCTTGTATTAAGATGTATCCTTATTCCGATGATGATGATGATTAGAAAGGTAGATTACTATTAGAAAAGAATATAAAAAAAAAGAGAGAATAAATTAATTCGATTTCCATAGCTCAAGATAATATAATTCTTGTTTTGTTAGTTAATTTCAATTGGAATTGAATCAAATCAATTAGATTGTTAATGAAAAACAAGGGAGAATTGATAACAATCATCAGTGGACACAATTAAACATGGAATTAAATTATTCCAAGTAAATTAGATTGGGTCAATTTCAATTGGAAATGTTGTTAGTTTTTTGTATTATAATCTTCCCATGAGATTATTGTATTTAAAGTATTTAATAGTTTAACTTAATTAGTTAATCACTTGAAGCTATTTCTTTTTACTATTCATTCATTAATCATTGAGAGTAAAAAAAAAAAGTTTTCAAATGTAAATTGTTTGTAAAACTTTTTAGGTGAATCAATTTCAAGTGAATGTTTCATCACCAAATCAATTTGATTCTCAATTGATTTGATATTAATAAAAGTTAAACCCAAATTGTGATTAAGTTAATTGTTAATTAACATAATTGATTTGCTTTCTAAAATTCATATAATCATAATTAAGTTTAAAAATGATGACAACTTTTAACAACAATGATTAAAATCATAATCATAACAAAGTCCAGTTTTTCAATTGATCATTTTGAGTAAATATATTCATGTGAATATAAAATATTATAAGATGAAAATGTTTGAATGAAAATACATTAGATGATGATGAGGATGTTGATAAAATATGAGTGGGAGTAAATTGTTGTACTCATAATAATAAATATCAACGTGAATGAGTCCTCAATGTCTCATAAATATCACTGGAAATCCAGTTATCCTTAGTAAATCATTGGACATTATATTTGCATAATTTTATTCAATTATTTCAGTGAAAATTATCCTAGTAAATTTTTTTTTATAGTTAATCTTCATTCATTATCATCAAGTGGGAGCCATTTTCATGGTATTAATAGTAAATTGGAGTCAGGAAGAGGAGGAAAAAGTTTTCCTTCCCACCGATCAAGTGATCAAAATCATCACTGATTGTTTGTTTGTTTGCATATGATTACCAAGTTGATTACTTTTAATTCATTTGAATCAATTTTTATAGTTAAATAAAAACTGTTATTACCAATTGAAAGTAATTAACTGATTGAACTGTTTTGATTAACACAATTTGAAAACTTTTCCTTCCCTCTGTCATTAGGATTTAGTGGTAATTAGGTTTACTATTGCAATTGATTTGTTGTTAAGATGTTGTCATCATTTAATTAGGGTAACAAGATGATGATAACCGAGAAAAGTTAATTGGTTAGTTATTTTTAAAGGTGATTAAAATGATTGACAATGTTTTCTCTAATTAAAATTAATTCAATTGAGAGTTACATTGGTTAATGGGAGTGAGAGTTTAAGAGAGACAAAGTTAATCATTGAAAACTATTTTTTTCTCACTGATTTAACTTTGATTTTTTTTTTCTACTTCATCGTAATGAGTTTTACAATTAACTTTGCAGGGAATTAGTATCGGGAGTAATTATGTTGGGTAATTTTTTTTTCCTGTTTTAGTAAACAATTTGAATGTTAAACTAAATCATTTAGATTAAAGTTAAATTTTAGTATAGGAATGAATCTATTGATATGTATTCATACAATTGAATTAAAAAAGATTCAAATGAATACATGATGTAATAATATTCATGGTTATGATGATGATTCATTGAGAATGTGTGTCAATGAATTGTGTTGAGATTATCATGTTGATTTGTGATGATCTGGATTCAATTGGAGGGAAATAATATCAGTTTAAATCAGCTGATCAATTGGTGGAGAGGGAAATCCGTTATTAATTTCATCTTCGTGATTAGATTAAAATGATTACCATGTATTATCCTTGGTTGTTATGAGGATTTAGAAATGGATCAATGGATGGATGAGATTGTATTTGGTTGAGGTAAACAGATTGATTGGAATAGTAAACCAACAACAGTTAACCAAAGAAGGAAAAAGCCACAAGTTGCTGTTCAAGTTGATAAAATTCATGATATCCAGTCATGAATATAGGAGGTATTCAGCAGAGTATTCATACAGAATCTATATCAACATATAATCTCCATGATTATCAATGAGTGTATACGAATTTCTGTTCCATATCAACTTCTGATTTAGAACAAGTTCACAAAGAAGATGAAGAAGAAAAGAGAACACAATTTAATGATAATGTATCTCTCTCTCTCTCTCTCTTCTCTTCTTTCTTTCTTTCTTTACGCTCTCTGTTGATTATTATTCAACAAAGATTTGGATCAAAAAGTTATGCTAAGAGTTTACATAGAAGATGAATGGTTTTACCTGAAGAAAATCGTTCAACAGGTTGAATAGTTTTCCATAAGATACTTTGAAAAAATCCAGATAGTAAATGAAACTGTGAACAATCAATTTGTGTAAACAATTATCATCAGCGATAATCAAACATCATGGCCATGGCATTGAGATACTTTCAAAATCAAGGTAACATCAACTTGGACTGATTAGTATCCATGTTAAACCTGAGGTGAGCAAATTAACATTTTACTTGGTATTCGGTAACTAAATTGTCAATTAACTTGGCGAAATTAAACTTTGAGGTGATGATGAAGGAGATATGATCTATTTCAACACCATATTTCATCATTTAAGAGGAAATTATCTAATCTCTCTTGTCTCACACTTTCGACAGAAATTCAGATTCATATCTCTAATTTTTCTGTTCTCTTCAAAGGTAATTAATATCTAAGGTGTTGTTGTTTTTTCTCTAGCAAATGAATTAGAGTCTCTTTAGAGTTAATTTTGATGGTTTTAGTTTCGAATTTACTTTTTACTCTTTTTCTCTCTGTATTTGTTATTATCTAACAAGAGGTATTGCTTACATCAACTGTCAGAAAGAAAAAGAGAAAAACTATATTCGAAAACTATTTTAAATTCTATTTTCTAACTCATTTTTTTTCTTCTTCTTCTTCATGTTCTCAGTTACTTGTCAGCAATCATGTTCAGTTAATATCTTTGGGCAAATATAAGTCAACTTTCTGTGGATATTTGTTATGCATATACTATTACATGAAAATGAGCTGAAGACTGTAAGAAGAGCAAGAGACAGATGATGAAGGAAAAAAATTACTAAGCTCTTGGGGCTAGTTGAGTTAACATGTAAATAGATTATTTTTTTGGAAGTGGTTCTGATGGTGGTAGAGGTAAAAGTGTTTACGTCCGGGGTTGATAATTAGCATACACATGGAGAGAGAGAGAGAGAGAGATGAGATGAGAGAGCAACATTTGAATTTGAGAACACAGGGAATCTAATTACAAATAGAGAAGTAAAATACTATAACAATCAATCAGATTCTTTACAGAATTTATGTTTCTCTCAGTGTAACTTCATGTTCATTGGGGTTTTTTATCAATTTAAGAAGAGAGAGAGAATAGAAAAAAAAGAGTTCTGTTGATTGATGAGATAGAAATTAAATTTGTTGCAAGTTATTTGCATTGGAAAAGGTTACACGATCAGATGATGAGTGAGTTATACGATGGTGGCTGATGAAGAAGCTAAAAAACGTTGTATCATTGACAGCTCCATGGGAGATTGTTGTTGGTAGGCTTTTTTTGCTTCTTTTCATTTATATTTCAGGACTTTGTATGAATTTATGTGTATAAATGTTTCTAGTGATTGTTTATGATTATTTTGTAGGATTTGTTCATTTCTGATTATTATCATCTTCTCATTTTCCTTTTTGCTTTTTTGTTCTCACTCATCTTTTCTTTTGTATCCAACGAAACTTTTGTCATCAGGTAAGAAGAAACTTGATTCCTAAGAGAAATTAATTGCACTGTAAGTTTTTCTCTTCTCCTTTTTCTCTCTCTCTCTCTCTCTATTTCCTCATTATTTGATCACTTTAATCAACAATCCAAAAATCTGAACGCTATTATAAGTAATAGTAATGATGAGGGTGTTAGCCATGGTATGAGTTCACCTCTCAGCAGAAAAACCACAATTTCTGGTTGAAAGTGTACGAGAAGAGTGTGATACCTTACAGGCTTGTTATTTATTCCAATGGCTTTATTAATTTACACCATGTATTAATTATCCCAGATGAATCTTGCTTGAGATGATTTTGGGTTTTACATCTACCATGTTATATCCCAATGGAAAAGGACCTAAACAGGAGGATGGAAAGAGAAAGAAAAGGGATAAAATAGAATAGAATAAAAAGAGAGAAAGAGAAATGAAGAGTTAGTTTACTATTAATTTGTTACCAAAATGAATATATGAGTACATGCATAAAATGTATTGATTACCTTACGAGTTTATTTCTGTTGAGTTAATAACAAATTGGAATCATCAACCATACCAGTTAATTAATTAATCAGCATCTTCCTGGAAGAGTGAAGAAAAACAGAAGAGCAAGTAAAAAAAACAGAGAAAGAGTTAATTGTTTGATTGAATAAGATGTAAATAGAAAAGGGTAAAGAAACATGCACAACCTTAATAAGAGTAATTAACGATTTAGGCAATTGATATGGGAGATTGTTGATTGTTGACAAAATGAGCCGGTAAAATATACACATGATGTGTAATAAAAATTGATGGAGAAAAATTTTAAAATATCAAAAATATTCTCTTGGTAACAGTTGATGGAGACTCAATCCTTTCTCTTTTTCCAGTACCAATAGAAGACCAATTAATTGATACTAATCAATTATATCAAGTGTACAAAGACTGTTGTTTGAGTGTTAAAGATGGAAAGTGAAAGAGATAAATTAACTGAGAAAGTATGTCCATGTATAATTGATGAGAGTTGAACTTGAGAGGTTACAACAGCAACAGTGAACTGATTTATTTAGATGTATCGCTGTATGTAAATAAATCTGTATCTCTCTTGTTATTTATCTTTTTTCTCCTTCCTTTTTTTTCCTCCATCTTTTATTTGTTAGTTGATTATTAGTCAAATGGTTTAAGAAGAAATGATTTGCGGTTCGATAATGACTTTCTAACTGGAATACACATTACAACTCGTTCCTTTTTTGCTCCTTTCGAACCAAATAACACGGAGAGAGTATAGAGACCATCTTAATTGTTGCAGAGAAAAGAGAAAAAAGAGACTTATCAACGATCAACAATCTAATGTCTTTTTGGAAAAAGAAGAAGCAGTTTTTGTTTTGGTAATAACATTTTAACCCCAGAAAAATGATGATTTCTTGGAATCAAAATCTCAACTCTTACCATAATAAACAGAATTATTTCTATAAAGAAAAACCAAGTAAACCGATAAAAAGAAAAAAAGAAACAATAATTAAATACCTTATTCTCTTTGTGGAAAGAAAACGTTCTACAATTACTATCGTTCATTTCAAGATGTTCATTGAAATTTCCTTCCAATTAACCTAAAGATTGGACAAAAATTCCTAAATTAAATGAAGAAAAAGAAATGGAAAAAATTAAATTAAAATGGTGGCCAATTAAAAAGATTATTACTCATTGGACATTAGATTTAAATTTTAGAGAAAAAAATTAACATCGAAAATTATTAGAGGGAAAAACAAATACATCACCTTAGGGACACTTGGAATAAAAAATGGAAAAAGATTTATTGTTATTCAATGTTAAACCAATCAACTGCATAGAGAAATTTAATTAAAGACAATCAATAAATTGTCTAGTTAAAAGTTAATTAAAAAACGAAACAATTTAAATTTAACAGAAAAAAGAAAAGATAAAAACTCAAATAAAGCGACGAATGCGAAAGTAACTCCATCTATCGTGAACCGAAAAAGTTGTAGTGTGTTGATTGAATTTCCGTTTCCTTTTTCTGGTCTCAACATTTTGTCTTTTGAGTTTTCATTATAAAGGTAATTGGAATTTTATTTTCTTTGTTTAATTGGTTTTTTTTTAATTTAAATTGTTATCACCATTTGTAATTATCTAATTTGTGTTACAATTTGTTCTCCTTCTTGTTTAGGATATTAAATTAATCATGGGTTATTATAAGTATACCCAAGAATTATGGAAAAAGAAGCAATCAGATGTGATGCTTTTCTTACTCCGATTGAGAACATGGGAATTCCGTCAACAACGTGTAATTGTTAGATGCCCACGACCATCACGACCTGAAAAAGCTCGACGATTAGGTTATAAATGTAAACAAGGTTTTGTTATCTACAGAGTTAGAGTCCGACGAGGTTGTAGAAAACGACAAGTACCAAAGGGTAAGTCTTTTGTCTCAATGTCTATAAAATTGATTAGTGTTAAACGTGTTCACTTTTAAATTTTCTATTCTTTTTCTTTTACTTTTACTAATTTGTTTTCTTAAATTTATTTTTTTTCTTAAATGTTTCTTTTAATTAGGTGCCGTTTTTGGTAAACCCAAGAATATTGGTATCAACCAATTGAAACACAAGCGAAATCTTCAAGCTATCGCTGAGACCCGTATTGGTAAACGTGTGGCTAAAGCTTTGAGAATTCTTGGTTCTTATTGGGTTGGCCAAGATTCAACATTCAAATTTTATGAGGTTATCTGTATTGATCCTCATCATAAAGCCATTCGACGTGATCCTAAGGTTAACTGGATCTGTGATCCTGTTCATAAGCACAGAGAATGCCGAGGTTTGACAAGCGCTGGTAAGAAACATCGTGGATTAAGAGGACGCGGTCATGGTTTCGCTAAGACAATTGGTGGCTCTGTTTCAGCATCTTGGAAACGAAGAAACACTTTACAATTACGCCGATACCGATAAAAATTTTGTTAACATCAACAATAATTACAACTATAAATTTAAAAATCCAATAAATGAAGTTGAAGGTGATCATCATCATCCCTTCAACTTTATCAAAACTAACATCAACAAAAGAATGCATCGGGCATTTGTCTATAAAATTAACTGAATCGTGTCACCTTTGCAAAATTAATCAAATTTTTATTTCTACAGGTTTATAAATCAAAGCATCGCCTTTCATTACAATCTTTCCGTTTCCAATTATGATACATTCGTAGTGACAATCAATGAATGTCTTCTTAATCGAAGCGATCCAAACACGAGTCATCACTTGTTCACCAATGTAACCTGAATAATTCGAGTTAACAATCAATTAATCAAATTTAAAGAAGAATCGTCAATGTAAACAATTGGAACATAAATATTTCTCTTTCTCTCTCCTATTTAACATTTGGTGAGAAAAACGAATAATTTCTTGAATCTTTGGAAGAGTCTGATTTCTTGGAACCAGTCGAATTTGTCCCAGAACTGGTGACCGATGATAATTTGGACTTTTTCTTTGAACGTTCACTTTTGATCGATGATGACGATGAAGTTTTCCAACGATTAAGTGGTGATATGAACCAACTAGTACCTTTGATTTTCTCATCAACGGCTTTCATGGCTCGAGCAAATTTACTAGAAGTTGACTTTTCACCTGATAAAAGTGTCGCCCTATCAGATGACTCATGTTGGGTCGATGTTGTTGATAATGACCCTTCAACCCTATCATTCGATGGCGTAGTAAACATGATAGATAGAAATTTATAAAAGGTGTAACAAACTCCGCCAATTAATGTGATCGTTAATCCAACATGAGCAAATCCATTTGATCCGGTGTCAGAATCAATATCCATCTTGGATTTTCACTTGATTCTTTCAATTTACTTCACTCAACAATTAGAATCCTTTTGATTTATTCGTTTGTCACTAAATTGTCATTTCTATCTCTCTCTCTCTCTCTCTCTCTCTCTCTCTCTCTCTCTCTCTCTCCAACTTATTGTTTGGTAATATGACAACAATTAAAAGTCTTAATCAACTTACAAGGAGCAACAAAATCAAGAAATTGTTTAACCAAAATGGATCCTGGTCCTGGTAATTTGGTTCCAATGATTGAGGAAACGGTTCTTTAAGATGAAGACAATTAGTATTTGATTATCATTCTAATTTTATTGGATATCTCACCCATTTAATTGTAATCCTGGAACAATTATACCTGAGAAATTAACTAATTGAGCTGATTTATCATCAAAATGAAGTGGATTAGTGTCACCAACAATTTGACAAAATTTCATCACATCTTCTCGGGTGAAAATACGTTTTCAATCGCTTCTGATCCAACTTTAATTTCAATTGTTGAACATTGACGAACCGAGTTAATTAGAGGAATAATTCTGTTAAAAATCGCCATTAACAATCAACAATTAAGAGTCCAATTAACGCCAAACCAGAATAACTTCAATCCCTTTGAATAACAAAATGAAAAATGAGACAACCACTGAAATCAACCTGAAAATATTAAATCATCTACAACAAAAACCAAAACAAATCAATCATCAAATTTATATTCCAATTTATCCTAACCACAATTAATTAATTAATTTCCATAGTGAATCAGCTTGTTAACTAATTGATAATTAGGACACAAGAGATTTTGAGGAAAAACAAAATGAATTTATATTTACCTTAAACAAAGATGAACATTGATTGATTTCACTCAATTAAACCATGAACAAGGAGTTAATTAAACAAGAAAATTGTTCACAATTGTCTTAATCAACTAGCGGATCAAGTTAATTGTTTACAATTTACAATTTGAATCTCACACAAATAATTTTCTCGTTTCCTGATCACTCAATCAGCTGATTCAAGCCACAACCACGTGAGTAATTTTCATTTGGCTCTTAGTGTTATTATTAACCATTAAATTAATTAAATATCTTTAATTGTGACAATCAATTGATAATCAATATTATAATTAAAGGATTTCCAATCGAGGTAATAATTTTTTTCTCGAATTTGAAAAATCAAGATCATTTACTTTTCCCTCTCTAATTGTTGATGTTTGTTGATTTTTCCCAATGTTGATATTATAGATTGTGTTTCTCTGTTAATTGTTTACAATTAAAATGTCCGGACTTTTACCGATACAATTAAATTATGGCAGCGATGATTCCGAGATGGAGGAAGGTGAATTAGAAGATGATTCTGTCATCTTGAAAAGGATGATAACCGAAAACCCCCAAATCCAAGATATGATTAAATCTCAAAGTCTCAAGGATCTAATTAAAATCGTACTTGATAAACATTCAAAACAATTTAATGCCGATAATAAATCTAATATCAAAAGGAATTGCTTTGGATTACAATCATGGGAACAATCATTTCTCAAAGATTATATTTTACAATCGAAACAATTTAAAAATCTAATTGAATGTCTATTGGGAATCTTAGCTAAATTTGATGAAGATCAGAAGTAAATCTTAATTGTATTCTCATTCACAAATTAACCAATTTACCCTGACCAAATTGCTCCAATTGAAACAATTCCATTACAATAATTCATCTTTTACATGATTAATTATCTCTCAATAAATCATTCATTCATATAATCACAATTAATCAATTCTTCAATCAATATGCTTAACCAATTTAAGGCTAACGAAGATCAAAGTTGATCTAATTTCCAAGATGATCAACTTGATTATTTGTCGATTTGTCTACTAATCGAAATAATTTTCTGTCAATTGTTCAAACTTCAAACTGATTGCAATTCTTTTTGTTACAATTTAAATTTACTTTCAGGTAAGTGGGTTAATTATGAACCGTTTTAATTGTCGAAAACATTAATTAGATTGTTTATCTCACCTCTTAATCCAAAGATCTGTTTGCGGATAAATCTCAAGGTAATTGCCACTTTCGCTTTCTCTTATACTCTCTTTGTCTTAATCTCTTTTCCTCTCTCTGTATATTTTTACCTCTATTCTTCCCCAGCAGATTTAATTTTATTTCTCAACATTTATCTTAATCAACTGTTACTTTGTTATCTCCATCATCATCATCATCATAATTTACAACAATGGATTTAACAACTGGTGAAGGAAAAAAAAAGAATCCAAAAAGAATGAAAATTCAATCTCTTAATTCTTATCCCAAAAAGAGTTTCCTCTTCTCCTCTTCCTTGATTGTTCAACATCACCAGAAATAGCGTTGGAATCTTTCATCCAACCTCCAAGGATGGATCATCTTTATCGTTTACAGAATTATCTCTCTCTCTCTCTCTCTCTCTCTCTCTCTCTCTCTCTCACACACTCTGTTGCTTTTCATCCAAACTTCCTTTCCATCACCATTCCCACTTTGTCTTTAACCTCCTTCCACCATAAAATTCAGTGTATTTTTAAACCTCGCCCAATCGTAGCTACATCCTCATCCTCATCTGCATCTTCATCCTCATCATCAACCTACTTCTTCCTCTTGCCACCGAGTTATCCCCGCAGTGGAAAGTTAAACTATTTTTATGTCTTCTAATCAATTCCCTCTTAGATTTAATTATTCTACTTAATCCAAATAACAACGCGCACCATTTTCGCCTTTCTCTCTCAAAGCTCTTCTCTCTCTCTCTCTCTCTCTCTCTTTGTCTTCATCTTCTGTCTTCTTGACATTTTTTTCCATCTCTTCATCTGAAGCCTCAGTCGATCAGCATTTCTCATTCAGTCCAAATTGTTCATCATCTTCCATCCTCATCTTTCTTATTCTTCTCTCATTGTTTCCTTTAGTTTACATTGTCTTCAAGTTTAATTTGTAATCAAATAAAATGGTGAGTTTTTTTTTCAATTAAATAAGAAAATTCTTCAATCAATTATGGATTAAATTAACTAAACATTATTGTGATTTATTCTTTTCCATATAATTACATGTCCATCATCTTATCCAATTGGTCATCATATCAACTCTTCAAACCGTCTTTCCACGATCTCGATAACCTCAGGCTGACCTTAAACCTGCCGAAGTTGAAAGTAAGTTAATTTTTCATTCAATTCTACAATTAAATCAATCATCATTTCAAGTCTATCTCTATCCTAATTTTCCTTTTCCAAATCTCCATCATATTATTCAAAATCTCCAAAATGATCTAAAATCAAGACAAACATAATCAACGAAACAATTAATATTCTACAATTCAATTCAATTCTCGATCTAATTTGAACGAATCTAATTAGTAATAAAAACAAAACCGTTCGAATAACAAATTCATTCATTTGTTTAGATTCAATGTTAATTGTGCAACAAGTTGGTTAATTTACATTAACTGTAATTCGCATTATTTTTGTTTTACTTTAAAGTTTAAATTTTCTAATGTTAATTTTTGCTTAGGTTTTGATTGCAAAAAAAAAGTTCGAGCTTTAGAACTTGTCCTTTTTCAATGTTTCTCTGGCAAAGGTCCAAAAAATTCGTGGCAACTTGGCTTTACCTCTGCATATTTTACTCGATCCTCAATGAACCTTATTAGGTGATCAGAGACACGAAAGAAACACTCACATAAATTAGATTTTTTCTTTAACAGTTTGTTAATTAATTTGAAAACTCGAAAGATATTATCATTTAGAATTACGATAATAATCACAATTGATTATTTTCTTTTCTCGATTTACATTTTTAACTCTTTGCTTTTTTTTCTCTCCCAAACTTTAACCAAACAGAAGCAAAATTACATTTTGGAATCTATGATTTTGAAGGTACCGGTAAAGTAGATGCCGTAAGACTAGGTGATCTTATCCGTTCTCTTGACCTGCGACCCACCAATGCCGCGATTGAGAAAGCGGGAGGAACCAAGAAGAAGGGAGAAAAAGTTTTATCTCTCGAGGAATTCTTACCAATCTACAGTGAGTTGAAAAAGAATAAGGATTGTGGTGCCTACGAAGATTTGGCCGAAGGTCTTAAAGTCTACGATAAGAATGAAAATGGACTCATGATGGAAGCTGAAATGGCTCATACTCTTCTCTCCCTTGGTAATATTTTCCTTTTCTCTTTTATTCTAATCACGATTAACCTTTAATTAACCTTTAGAATTTAAATAATGGAACCGATTTTTCTTCCCTTTACTAACTTTACCTTCTTTACTCTTAACTTGCTCTCAGGTGAAAAAATGGAAAACGCTGAAGTCGAAGAGTTAATGAAGGCTTGTGGTGGAACTGTTGACGAAGATGGTTTCATTAAATATGAAAGTAATTAGCTAATTTTTCATCTTTCGAATTTTCGAATTTTCGAATTTTTTTTTATTCACTTTTTGTTCTAATTGAACCTTTTTCTTTCCAATTCGTAGCATTCGTCAAGAACGTATTAGCAGGACCTTACCCAGAGGAAGCTGCTGCTGCTCAATAATCTATCATTAATTTCCCTTTCTTACTTTCTCTTTCTCTTTCTTTTCTTTCTTTTCTTTCTTTCTTTCCTCATCCTTCTTTCTTTCTCTGAGTCAGTCTCTTTCTCTCTTTTTCTTTCTCTTTTTCTTTCTTTCTTCTATCTTCTTTTCTCAAAGAAAAACAAAACACCAATGTCCAAATCGTTTTAATTGATTGAAAGCAGAAAAACAAACACACAAAATGTTGAGAACTGAAAACGAAACCATGAATTTGATTGAATCTACAATCAAATCATAATTGAAATTTAAACAATTTAAATCAAAAAAAAAACCGAAAACTCAAGTAAATAATCAACGTTAAATTAACACGATTGTTTCCATCGTATAAGATATTATCAATGAGATTTATGTGAACTCTACATCAAACAAAGGTCAAAATAAAGCAATTAAAGCTTTTGAAAAAAAATCAATTCGTTTCATTAATTTCCACCAACAATTTAACAAGATCAACACGTTTACAAAATCCTCCGTTGCAACTTAATTATAATCAATCAGCTTTAGTAAAGATAATTTTGTGATCCATTTTATTTTCTAAACGGTAATCGAATAATCAAATTAATTGTGATAATCAACTAATAACAGTTGAATTATTGTTCAATTCTGATTATTCATTTCAAATTGATCGAAAGAGAAATCAATTCGGTTGTTAGTTGGAATAATCTATCAATGAACTCATAGGAATACAGAATATTCGATTTGTGCTTTTAATTAGAATCAGAGAATGATGATGAAGATGATGATGAAGATTTTTCTTTATCAGAGCGAATTTTCTTCTCAATTAGCCTCGGGCAAATTTCGAGCAAATTGATAATCGAATGGTAGAGAGACTTGGAAAGAATCGGTTGAGCTTAGAGAAATTTGATTCGATCTTTTCGAATTTGATCTTCAAAGATGTTGATAACATAAACTGATTATATTGTTAAGTTAGAAATTCTAGTTTAATGTTAATTATCTTAATTGTTGAGAGAAATAACTTTTCCTTCCAAGAGAATTTACTTTTTAAAATTGGCGGTCAATTTTTCGTTCTTATGGTAACCAAGGTAACAGCGTGTTAACTGTTTATCTTTTCATTTAATTGTTATTAGTTATGTTTATTTCTCAATGGATTGTGATTAATTCATTATTATCTAATCATGAATCCTGGTGAATTTTGGAGACATTTATGTATTCTAAAAGCGGAAGCAATTGCAACCGGATTATCTTCCCCATCTTCTGCTTTAACTGAAACCTCACCATCTTCTTTAACTAATCATATAAATGAATCACCTTCAAATAGTAAACCTATTAATGTAATACCATTTTCTACATCAGATAAATATATTTTTGTTAATAAATGGCAATCAAATGTGTACGCAGTTCTTAGTAACCTTAAATTTGAATCACTGGTCGCTGGTGTAACCGGAGGTGTTTTATCAACACTGGTCCTTCATCCATTGGATCTTTTGAAGATTAGATTTGCTGGTTAGTATTTTTTTGTTTTCTCTTCCACCAATTGTTTGATTTTTCTTTTAAATGTTCTATTCTTTTTTATTTTTGCTTCTTTATTTAGTAAATGATGGGCGTTTATCTATTAGACCTCATTACCAAAATCTTCGAGAAGGAATTAAAACCATTTTCAAGCAAGAAGGAATCGCTGGATTCTACCGAGGAACAATTCCCAATCTCATGGGCGCCGGTGTATCATGGGGACTTTATTTTCTTTTGTAAGGAGAATTCTTTTTTTTTCCTTCTCTTCTTCTTATTCTTCTCGTAACTATTGACCTTGAACGTTCTAATGACTTGATTCTATCGTTTTCTTTTCTTTTAGTTACAATTGTATCAAAGATTATTTGATGATGGAAAGAACTGAGTTAACACCTTGGTTACATTTATTAGCCGCAGGTGAAGCGGGTGTTCTTACTGTTACCTTGACTAATCCTTTTTGGGTTGTTAAAACACGACTATGCCTTCAATATGGTAATCAACAGCAATTATTAAACTCTCTTCCTAATCATAAAGTCTATTCGGGAACTCGAGATGCTTTTTATAAGATTTATAAACATGAAGGAATCAGAGGAATGTATAAAGGAGTAATTCCAGGATTATTTGGGGTCACCCATGGATCGTTGCAATTTATGGTTTATGAGGAATTGAAAAAAAATATAAACAAACGACGAAATTTACCAACTGAGACTAAATTGGATAATCATCAGTATATTGCCTGTGCAGCTATAAGTAAATTAATTGCTGCTTCGATTACATTTCCTTATCAAGTGGTTCGAGCTCGTTTACAAGATCAACATACCGATTTTAAAGGTGTTCGAGATGTGATAGTTAGAACTTGGAGGTTAGTATTTCACAATTTCGGAATCTTCAATCTCTCGGTTTATCACAAATCTAAATCTTTTACCACTAATCAGTCTGATTCTGATATTTTATCATGAGAATTTCTCTGTTTTATTTATCTTTTGATATTTTTTGCTTTGATCGTTACAATTATCATCTTGTTTCTTTTGTTGAGACAACTAGAGGAAAAGATAATGACATGAAAAGATACATCAGGAAGAGAAAGATTTAATTTGTTTCCACCGAGAGATTTTATTTGTTTTCTATCAACTCTCTCTCTCTCTCTCTCTCTCTCTCTCTCTCTCTCTCTTCCCTTTTGTTTCTTCTTTATATATTACTAACTCTATGTATCACGATTCGTGGTAATTTGGTGTACAAATTGATTTTAGGTCAGGCTTTAGAGGATTTTACAGAGGCTTCCCGGCTTACGTTATTCATGTAACTCCAAATATAGTTATCGTATTTTGGTGCTACGAGACAATTACAAATCTATTTGAGGATAAATCACGAATTAGAAAAAATTAGGAAAAAAAATGATTAACTGACTGAGGGGATAACGTACAGATCAACACTCACCATCATCTCCCAATCATCTGAACCATCTTTATCAATCACCATCATCATCATCATCATCATCATGTTCATCACCCCATCAGCAAGGATATTAATCCATCCATCACCTGATCTGCATTGTTATTCACTCTTTCAAATCAATATTAATTGTTATAATTTTTCCTACTCTAACCATGACCCAAGTTTATCTATTCATCGATTCCTTAATTTCTTTATCATGACTGTACCTAATTAACAAACCCCTCTGTCAGTTTAATAGGAATATTAGTCAAGTTAATTGTGGGGAAAAAAACCACGAAACAGTTTAATCCGTTCTATCTATTGTTTGTAAACCTTTAATCCTTTTCTTGATTATCTAATAATTTTCTCACTTTTTGTTGTCCAAACCCAAAAAAAATCACCAAATTTTGTTTAATATTCAAAAATTGGTCCAAATTACTGTTAACTTTAAATTAACTTAAATCAAAGTCAAGAATTACCTTGAATTCATCAATTCAAAGTAATTTAGTTGTAAGATTTGAACCCATGTAAATTGTTATTCGTTAACAATGTTAAATCAAATTATAGTTTCAATTCACAATTAAGTTAAAGTTCAATAGCCAAAAAAAATGATGTATATTTTTAGTCAAACAATTGATTAGATCTGAAAATGTAACTATGATGTTTAGTTTAATAAGAATATCACAAAAAAAAACATTACAATCGAGTTGTTAATTAACCTTAATGATAATCTATTTGACAATGAATTCTAATTGTTTATTTTTTAATTACAGGAATGAAGGATATCGAGCCTTTTATAAAGGATTAACACCAAGCTTAATCAGAGTGGTTCCTCAAACATCAATTACATTATTAACTTACGAAAACACAATTAGATTCCTGAAGAAGCAAAAAAATGAATCATATCAATCCAAGAATTCATTGTTTTGAATTAATCATCATCATCATCATCATCATTATTGTCATCATTTAAATTGTCATCCATTGATCTCATTTCCCCTTTTCATTGACAATTGAACGTTAATTGTTGATCAACAAAAACAAAAGGAGAAACGATCAACAGCCACACACAATTAACGCAAACGATTTAAGCATAAATCAAAGTGATTTGATTAACCATCAATAGATGAAAATTTTTTTATTCACCAATTTGCAATTTAGTAAATATATTAGTCATTACAATTGTTAATTGTTATCCGACAATATAAATTAGCAAGAAATTTAATTTTCAACAATTTAGTTTGATAAAGTTTAACCTGAATTTAATGTAATATCTATTCAATTGTCCGAGTATTTTTTATCGTCAATCTTGATTGTAATTAGTTAATTTTTTTCCCTCTTTGTTTCTAATTGTCAACAATTAACTTTGTTGATGTTCAATTAAAAGAAAAGGGAAACTTTCAACTGAAAGTTGACCAAAGAATGACCAACGATTGATTGTACTTAACTGACCTGTACCAGAATCAAGATAGAATTTCTAAATGTTAAATCAATTAAATTAGATGATTAATTAAATTTTCGATTGGCAAATTTTCATTGATTCAAATTAATCGACAATCGAATTGGACCTTTACGTTTTCTTCGCGGAGAAAAAAAAATAAATTGATTCCATTTGTTATTCAATAAAATTCATCTTTTTGTTTTGTTTTGTTTCTGTTGATGAGAAATATTATTTTCCTCAAAGGTAAGAACAATTTAAATTGTTACATTTCATGTTAATTAACCTGTTTAATTATCGATGAAAAGATTAGTTAATATAAACTGTGATTCTAATTGAAAGTTAATGTTGATATTTACAATTTTTATTTTCTAATATTTTCTATTACTTTTTTTCTTGTTGGTCATTCCCTCCAATTTTGATTGTGTACTTTACTTTAATTGTTAATTGTTGTGATTATCTAATTTAGGTGGACTCTGAGCTGTTGTTTAACAATGAATTAACCAAGAGACCAATGGATAATTAATAACAATTAACCCCAACATAACCTTCAACCCAGTGATTACCTTAACCAACCTTTTACCAACAGCGATCATCCTAATAATATAAATTGCTCCCAGTTAATTATTAGATTTAATTGTTCACCTACTAATAATAATCTGTAGTTGAACAAGAGTCAATTTAATTTAAGTGTAATTCCGTTTGATACAATTTGATCCGAAAATTACATTATCATTTCAAATCTTCCAAAGGGAATCACATTAATAGTCCACTGATTTAAAATATTTTCCACTTTAATTGTTCCCAAATGTTACTACTCATCATATCATCTAATTAATCAATTGCTGGTCCAAATTGTTATCAAGCTGAAATTCATTTTATATCATCGATAATCAATCAATATCAACAAATCAATTCGAAACCAAAGGTTGTGACAAATGACGGTTAATTTGGCCGGAGTTTTTTCCGTTGTGATATTTTACATTCTAATCTTAGCTGTTGGTATTTGGGCTGGAAGGAAGAAATCACCTGATGGCGTCGAAACGGAAACGGAAGAGGTTAAGGTCGGAACATTGGCCTATTCGTCGGTATATTCACCATGACAGGTAATTCCAAGCAAAAACTAACAATAATCCAATACCTTGCAATTAGATTTCAAACTAACTAACTATCGATATAATTTTGACTTGAAATCAATTAGAATCAATCAGAATATTGATTATTTCAAATAATAGTAATAAATTGTCACCATTACATGTAATAGATTCACAGATTGAAAAACTAATTTCAATTCTTGTGCGCACATAATAACAATAGGAAATTCTGATTAATCAGTAACATGATAACTCATATAAGTTTTTTTTCAGTCTCCAATTAAATATTCAGTAAATTAATGCGATAAAATAATTCTGTCAATCTAATGATCATCAAGGATAATAAATTGACCAGAAAATCAAGTAAACAACTCGATTAGTTAAACATTTCATCAGCAGAAACATTCACTACAATTAACCTTTTATGACTCTTGACCTTTTTATTTTTACTCTTCTTATATTATCACAATAATGATCTTGGAGTTTTTTTTATCATCAATATAATAATATGATAATACTTTCAGAGTGTAACATGTTAGTGTTTATTGATTTTTTTTTACCCAAATCGATTTGCATTTTTCATCGAAATCTTTAATTATCGTTTTTTTTTCACCTTCTCATCAATTATTTGATATTTTTCAGCTACTTGGGTTGGAGGAGGTTATATTAATGGAACCGCTGAAGCGATGTATGCCCATGGACTGATCTGGTGCCAGGCTCCGTTTGGTTACTCGGCGAGTTTAGTTGTTGGTATGATTGGAATAAGATTTTTGTTATTCTTGGTAAATATTGATTGTTTATCGGTTGTTTGGTTTGGTGTTTGTTTTCAGGGGGATTCTTTTTTGCCACCAAGATGCGTGAACAAGGATACGTTACAATGTTAGATCCTTTCCAGGAGATTCTTGGTGGACGAATGGGTGGCCTTTTATTTTTACCCGCTCTCTGTGGTGAGGTTTTCTGGTCCGCAGCCATTTTAGCTGCCCTTGGGGCAACCGTTTCTGTTATCATTGACTTGGACAACGATACATCCATCATCTTATCATCCGTCATTGCACTAATTTATACACTTTTCGGTGGCCTGTATTCCGTTGCATATACCGATGTTGTCCAACTTTTCTGTATCTTTATTGGCCTCTGGTTGTGTATTCCATTTAGCCTCGCTCATCCAGCGGTTAAAAGTTTCTCCCCTGAGATACATGATTGGTTTGGTAAACTTCCGGCCAGTCAATTTGGCCAATATCTTGATTATGGTCTTCTATTGGTACTTGGTGGTGTTCCATGGCAGGTCTACTTTCAACGGGTTCTATCATCAAGGTCAGCTTTCAAGGCGAAAATACTTTCATATGTTGCAGCCTTTGGCTGTATAATTATGGCCATTCCTTCAATGATTATCGGCGCCGTTGCCCGAACTACAGGTAAACCAAATTAAGAGACAAAATGATCAATTGATAAAATACTGATTCTTTTCCTTTCTCCATGAATTCGTTAATCTTTCCAACAGCATGGGAAGAAACTGATTTCCCAGGAAGTCTTCCCTTGGATAAGGAACATCAATCATTGGTCTTACCGATGGTTCTTCAATATCTAACTCCTCCGTTTGTACAATTTGTCGGCCTTGGAGCTGTAAGTGCTGCTGTTATGTCTTCTTCCGATTCCTCACTGCTCAGTGCATCGTCAATGTTTGCCCATAATGTGTATAAATTAATGATCAGATCAAATGTAAGTAGCGACAAAAATCAAAGAACCTGTAAGGTTAATCATTTCAAGTATTATTTCCGATTTTCTAATTTCAAAGTTTTATTAATATTAATACTTTTCTGATTTGCATTCAGGCATCTGAACACGAAGTTGTTTGGGTTATGAGAATTTCAATCGTTGTTGTTGGCGCTATCGCAACGGCAATGGCTCTTTCCGTTAAATCAATTTACGGCCTTTGGTATTTATCTTCGGACCTTGTCTATGTTATACTTTTCCCGCAATTAGTTTGTGTTGTCTACTTTAAACGCCATTGTAACACCTATGGTTCCCTAGCAGCTTATATTATCGGTTTCATGCTTCGAGCCCTTGGTGGTGAAGATATACTTGGTCTTCCGCCGATAATTAAATATCCCTTTTACTCTGAGGAACAAGGTCAATTGTTCCCATTTCGTACTTTTGCCATGTTGACCTCATTCGGTACACTTTTGGGTGTATCAACTTTCACCAAGCACATTTTCGAGAATAATATTCTACCAGCTAAATATGACTTTTTCCATTGTGTAATAAATATACCCGATGATGCGGTTGTTGTTGGTGACCCTCAAGAAGGTGAACTGTCCGTTCTTAACTTATCGATTGCCAAAAGTTATCAACAATCAGAGATCAATGGAAGAATCAATCCAGGCCTGGCAACGGACGACGATGATGTTAACAATAATAATACCACAACAATTGTCTCATCAAGTGCCGTTGTTGATTCTCATCCTTCCTCATCGACTTCCTCCTCCCAGCGACCCAAAAGCTATGGGGTAACAGCTAAAAACTTATTGGCTCGAGCAAGTACATTAGAGGAAAAGTTTAGTTCTTATAACGATGATAAGCCGCCGATACGACGGATAGTTACAAACGACTTGTTGACAGGCCTTCACCAATCAATGGACCCGAACAAGATCTGACTACACAAGTTTCGAAGCTTTAAATTTTAGGTCAACAATTGGACGGAAAAATGCAATCTAAACACCGATAATATCGACATGATGACATCTCTGCATTTCTCAATCTTCAACAGATCAAAGGATCAATTGATTAACCTTTGATAGTCTAGTAAAGTAAATAATCATTACTATTTATTTATTCATCAATAATCATCAATGGTTGTGAATGGAAGCCAAATCCTAAAGTGAAAAACCAAAAGTTAATCCAAACAATTCCAAGTGAAATAATCAATGGATTAGTGAAACAATTTAAAGAAAAAAAAAATTTAAGGAAAATCAAAGGTTGTGATTGAAGAGAAATCTTCAAAATATCATTTGTTAATTTCCACAATTAACTAACTACAATTAAGAAACAAACTAAGATTATAATGGTTGTGAACTTGAAAGTTTTTCAGTTAAACAAAAAAATTAACTGTAAACTTTTTTTTTTTGATAAATAATCAGCTGATCGTTTTTATTTAAATTAATTTTGTGAGTTCTAGAGGAAAGTTTTTTGTTTGTTTAATTGTTAATATCAATTAACAAGAAAAGTTTAGTTTAATTTCAAATTTCAACTGAATACAAATTGTTTTTGATTGAAAAAAAAAACGCTTCTAATTAACTAATATTTATATGAATGGATTTTCAATTCAATCAAATCAATTTTAAAAGTAATCAAATTAGCAACTGATTTGGACAAAAATATAACAAGCAAACTAGAAATGAAGATAATTGTTGAGATATTAATTGTTGACAGCGTTAATTGTAAACCTATTAATTGCTCAGAGTGTTCTAGGTGCTATAATAGCAATAATATTATGTCCAAACAATTAAGTTTTTGATTAACTGTTGATTATAATTTGTTTGTTTTGCTTTTCGCCCACAAAGAAACCTATTTATTACTAGAAAATAATAATAACAATTAACTAATAATGAAAAAAAAAGTGATCGTCATAAAAAACATTACCAACGATCTCATTTTTGATTACTAAATAATAATAACAATTAAAAACTTAAGGTTGTGAGAATGATGGTGATAACAATTAACAAATTAATTGGTATTATAAACAATCAACTTGATTGTCTTAGTTGATAACATTTTCTGTTTAAAAATAATGTTAAATGTTTCATATAATATTATCAGGGTTATCTTAATTATCGTTATGTATTTAAAAAAATAATAATATTGTTGTGTTAATCCAAATTGATTTACAATTTAAATTGTGAATCAGTAAAATTGTACTCTAATTGTTAACTATTATCTAAATTGTAACAACCCTGATATTTACATTTGTATAACAACAAACGTATTGTTTACACGGAGTAACTTTTTTGCCCCTTCTTAGGGTTTTAATTTAATCTTTGTTTTAATCAATTGAAAATAATCAATTGTGATGACACTTAATCAACATAATTCTGAGATTAGTTAATTTAATAACTGAGTGAATTGACCAACAAATGGACAACAACAATCAAAGACAAATTCAGGTATAAACTCAAAAGGTTGTGAACGAAACAGAAACTTGATTAATATCTAATAAAGAAATTTAAACGATTATTGATTAACTGATTTACTAATTGATTGGTAAATATAATATCGAGTTAAAAGGTTAGACCTTAAAGGGTTAGAGGTTAAATGAGAGATGAACAAAATGGCCGATAAAAAGGAAAAGGAAAAACTTTTTTTTTCTTCTTCTCATCGAGTTTGTCAACATCTCGAATCTTTTACTTCATCTTTTTCTGTCCTTTTCTCCTGTTCATTAATCGCAGCTCGATATTATTGTATTCTGATAAGTGTGGCCAAAGTTAAGATAATGATGATGATTAGTAATTACTCTCGGACAACAATTAACCCTAAAGCAATAGTAACACATTCTAGATGAAGAGACAGAAAGGTAAAGAGTTAGAGACAGAGTAAAGGGTTATTTAGGCCTTGGTAAAAAACGGAAGATACTAAAATCGAGCCGATATATTGGAGGAAAGGAATAGGAAAATAGATAATTGAAAAAAGGATAATGGCGACTTATGGTTTTCATGGACTTAAACCGATTATACTAAAAGATAACCATATTACCTTTACCTTTACCTACCTAAATTGTTACTATATTATTACAATAAATTTGATTATTGATAATAAACTAGATTATCAACAAGGCAAATGAAAACATACTCACCGATTTTAGTGTTAACAAGAAACTGTTAAAATGGTGAAAATAGTTACTCTTCAAGATTCTGGTTGAAACAATTGACAAACCAATTGGAATCAGAGTAATTTAATTGTTTGTCCAATGGGAAAATAATTAAGGTGATAATCAATTGAAATTGAATTGATGAGATTGACCAGTTCGACTATTGATTGACCACCGATCATTTATATTTATATTTAATATTGAATATCATTTGATTGGGGAAATTTTATTTTGATAGAAATTTATTTTTTCTATCCTCTGAGTAATTATCTCTCTATATCATGATTAAAGTTAATGGGTGATTAATTTACATGGTAAATTGTCTGGTAAGAATAAGGAAATTGATACAATTGATATATTGAAGTTTATAAAAGGAAAAATATGAAAGGTAAGTAAAGGAAAGAATCAAATTGTTAAAGTTTCATTAGTTTTTGCTCCATAATAATAAGCAGGTAAATTTGATTATCTTTTACCACTTTTGATGGTAAAATTAAATGATTTTTGATGATCAGATGAAGATGATGATCAATCTAATCAACCACAATTGGAAAAGGATAATCAACAATTTAGTGCTATAAGCCAGTTTACTGATCAATCAAACCATCAAATTGATTCCAGGTTATAAAAGTTTCATCTTTATACCAACAAAATTAAGTGATGATGATGATGATGTTGATGTTGATGTGTTCAAATCCATTTCCGATTATGATTAAAGGTAAATTAACCATTTCCATTGAGTTAATTTGTTGAGTGGTCCATGGATTAAAATCAAATTGAACAACTTTCCCGAATCCTCCTTCTCATAATAACAATAAACCCTAATGCTAATCAATGGAAATGAAAAGTTTCACCAACAAATCCAATTAACCAAAAGGATAACAAATATCCTCTTGATTAACTATTAACACCATTTGATGATTAACCAACGAAATCAATAAATTACATACCATAAGACTTTCAATAATACAAACCCGATAATCCATTTGATAATTTATCACCAATCAATTAATATTTACAATTGATTCAGTTTCAAAAACTACGATCCAATTGTATTATCATTATTAGTAATCAATTGGCTAGATTTTGATTAACTGATCAATACTTTTAACATTAAAGTTTATTAATTGTTATTCATCTTAATGATCATCAAATTATGTATTATATTATAATGATTATGACAAACTATCAGCTCTTAAATTGTAACAATTTAAAGGAAAATAATACATTTACTTTATGGAAACAATTAATAACTATTATTGTCAATTCTCATGTAATTGAATAGCTTGAATAGTAATGATTAACTGAGCAATTGTAATTTTAAAGGTTAATTTACATATGATGATTATAATCAATCTCCCGAGAGTTGTAACAATTAACATTAATGATTTGGTGTTGATTTATTCTGATGATTTGATGATCATCTTTACATAATCACAATTTATATAAATGATAATATCAATAAAAAAAACATCATGTTTTCATTTCCTTTAGGGGATTTTGTTTTTAATGGTTGATTGTTACTCTTAATCCAGTTTCATTCATGTACATTTGTAGTAAATGATTGTAGTTAATTTATCTTGAAAGTGAAAGTAAATTAACACTCCAAGAAAGAGTAACAATTTAACTGTACGATCTGTAAATTCAGTTCATTTCCTGATTATTTCCTATGATGATTACAATTAATGATTAGTATTCATTCAAAATACAATTAACTTTCAACCCTTTCTTTTTCATATACATTTACTTACATTTCCTGATTAACTGTTATGTTTTTCATAATCACTTATATTTACATCTAATTGTAATGATTAACTTGATTGTGATGATGATGATGATGATGATGAATATAAATTATGTTAATATTTATCATGTACAAAACTTTTCATAGCAAATTGATTAGTTGATTGTTTAAACGTGTTAATTGTTTCATCTTCAGGGTATCAAACAATTTGTTTAATTAATGAACTTTTTTTTTCACAACTACTACTAATTTGTTGATTGTTATTTAATTAATTTGCTGGTGTTCATTTGATTCAATAATAACAAAATAATAATCTCAATTATCACCGAAACTCATTAAATTGTTTAACTCAAACTCAAACTCTGTTTGATTAATTGTTTTAACCACAACACACACACACGATGATTATAACAATTAACTAATTACTACACTTAATGGACAATTAATTTCCATACTTTGACCAATCAAATGATTGAAAATTAACAATAATCCCAAGGGTTAATCTCCTTAATCCTAATCCTTGGTTTAATTTTTTCTCTCTCACCTAATAATTGTAACCATGATTAGAGAGGATCAAGTTTAATGATTAACTTAATGATCACAATCAGTTTGTTTTTCTTATTGTGATGATTAAGTTAATTCACAATTTGTATAGGAAGTTTGGTTAACCAATGAGAAACTTTCGAAGGCGGTTCTAACCTTTTAGAACAGGGTTTCGAACCATTGGAAACCTCGAACTTTTTTTCGTCTTCTCTATATATATAAACATAACCTTGAACAAAGTAACAAAATAGAAATTGTTTTCCTCAACTTAAACATTTACTTGTCAAAGGTCAGAGGATCATCTTGACCCAAGGTCAACATTACAATTAGTTAATCGTTCAACAGATTATCCAACCAATAAGAGTGAAAAATTTATCACATATAAAGACTTGGACTTGTTATTACATTTACTTTTAAATTGATCTCAATTGTGGTGATTTAATTTACTTTTGTTTCTAATTAAATGATTTCTCAATTAACCAATCAATCATCATCATCATCTTCATTACCAATTACTACTAAATTATTATCATTAATGTTTAAAATGTCAACAATTAACTCATTACCTTTTTCAATTGACAATATCCTTCAGAAAAAGTCAACTAAATCATCGTCATTTCCCTTGATTATCAGTGATCACAATTTACTTAATTGTTCAACGGCAACTCTATCATCATCCTCACCATCATCAACTAAATCATTTCATTTATCACCAACAACTAAATTAAAAGGTAAGTTAACTAATTACAAGATGAAGCTCTAATTGTTTGTATCAATCAGATTGGGAAAAGTAATTGAAATAGTTAATTTGATTAACGACTGTGATAGTATTAGATTACAATTAAAATGATCAAATATTGAGATTTCAATTCAGTTCAATTATCACCAATATCGGTTAAATTGATTAATCGTTTCCAAATTACAATCAATTATTGATTGTAATCAATGATCAGATATTTAGTTTTCTCATCAATCTAATCAATGATTAATTCAATTGCTTATTATGATTGTGATTAACTTCATCTTGAAATTGACTTACAATTGATCTGAAAAAAATGATTTTCTTTGGTTGATTAAATTGTTGAGTGTTATTAGTTAATTGAAAGATATCATTGTCCATCTAATTCAGTGATTAACATCAACATTTTGCTTGATTAAATATAAATTACAATCAAGAATATAAAATATTGATTGTCAATGAATAAGGGAAAAAAACTCTGATCCAGTTGAACGATTACAAAAGTGTCTCAGTTAATCAATCTAATTGATTAGTTATTCAAGTTTCTCCATTGATCAAGTAACATAATGACCACAATTTACTAACTAACAATCAACTAATTGGTTGGATAAAAAAAATCTTAATGATGAACAAGAAGTAAAAAAAAAAACCTAACCTAGAATTGAGATTAACCGAAATAATTAATAATTTGATCAACTGTTAACTATCAATAAATTGTAATCAGTATGACAGTTTAAAGTAAATTTATTTAAATCACTCGAATCCATTAGATGAGTTGAATTGTAGATCAACAATCAAATTAGATTAACACTAATGGTGAAAATTTTACTACTAATCCTCCTTTTTGATAAACTAATTGAAATTTATTTTTATTTCAACATAATTTGTGAATAATTAATCCATCAGATTAACAATCTAAATCTAAATCTAATACCTAATCCTAATCATGATGGTGGTAAATCACCTAATCGCTTAATTGTAGCTGTTAATTTAAATTGCAAGTTGAAAAGCTAAGGGCAAACGGAAAAGGTAATGATAATCAACATTGGACAATTGTTAATGTTTATTGTTAATCACAATCAACTTGATACAATCAATTGTCGTTGATTGTTATTCAATTGTATTTAATTTTCACTCCCAGTAATCAACATCACTCCCACTTTTATCCAGTAGGAGTAAAAGATTATAAATCTTTGTAATTTTCATTCAGATTTTTTTTTTGCTTTGTTATCAATGAATTTTGATTGTTACTATTTTTTTTATTGTATATTTATGTTACTTATTATCAATGATTAGTTGATTGTTGTAAACCTTTAAAATGTAATAACAACATGAGGTCTCTATATTGTCATTTTAATCACAATCAATATATTGTTAAGTGAGTAAAGTGAGTGTGTCAATTGAATGAAAAAAGATACATGTTATTATTCAAACATCTAATCATCACTTGTAATCAACACAATCAGTTAATTGTGTGTTGTAACAAATTGTAAATTACAATGAGAGATTCATGAGAAGTTACAATTTTCATTTCATTTCTCACTTTTAATCATAATCATAATGATGATGATTAAATTTAAACAACTTACATATCGTTTACATGTATTAAGATGAATCATTGATATTATTTCATTGTTAACAATCAACTAACTAATGATAATATCACAATCAAAGGTTAGTTAACATCTAATAAGGTTACTGATTGTTATAAAAACACTAATTGTAATCAATATGGATTTACAATTATCAACATGATCGAGTTTAAATTTTCATATTTTGATTGATGAAAAAAAAGGTGAAGTGATTTTTGATTGTTATCGTTGTTAAATTATGATTATTGATACTTGACAATAAATTTATTGTTATGATTAACTAACGACAACAATCAATGATAATAGGTTACAATTTAATCATGAGAAATTGACCCTTGATTATTAATAATAATAATATATTGATAACAATCAATACAAACAGGAAAGGTTAAGAGGTTTTCAATTTTTGTCTGTTTGATTGTTTAACAATTGAAATTGTAAAGGAAACGGAAATGATGATGATGATTGATACTTTCTTTTATGGGTACGTTGATTATACTTATTGCTAATTAGAAGTGTTAAAATAGTTTTTTACAGTTATGATATGGATCAGCAATTTACGATTAGTCTTGACAATTTAACTTTAGGCCCTTGTAAGTTAAGGTATTTTTGTTTTGTTTTAAGCTTTGATTGTTATCAATTTGTGGCAATTTTTGGGATGAGGATGTTAAAAGTAAAGATGAAAAGATGAGGATGATAATTAAAATGATCCTTTTAATTGACTTACAACATGTTAATGTAAAAACTTTTAATTTCTTGGTCTCTCTCCTGTTTGTTTGTCCCAAATTTTACCTTCAACTTTCACCTCTTTGACTAAAGTCTTTTGAGTTGTTAAAATGAGTCTCCAAGTTGACCTATTTGGCTGGACAGGTAAAGTGGTCAGTTCTTTACCTTTCCAACTATATAATGGTCATAATAAAGTCCAGGTAAAGGTCACAATAGTGAGAGATAGGAGATGAGTTGTCTTCCTTTATTTTCATCAACCCGTTTGTCGTTTGTTAAACTTTTTCCTTGCAATGATAAAATCTTCAAGTTGCTTGATTGATTTGGTTAAACAATTTTTACCACTTATTTTGATTGTGATTAACTAATAGCTTTCATTGATTTTTTATTCTTGTTGATTGTTGATTGTTTACTTTTTTCATTCTTCTTGTTAGTCTTGAGATGTTGGTGTTGGTTAAACTTAAATTGAGATAATAAATTGACGAGAAAAAAAAATGACCATTGGTCATTTAAGAATTGGTCAAACCGGAAGAAAAGGCAATTCAATTAACTTATTGTTGATTAGTTGTTTTTTTAAGATTAATTTTTGTAATATTTGTTTGTTTGTCTGTTTGTTTGGTGATAGTTTTTGAGAAAAAGGTGACAAAAATTGATTGAAATAAAAGTTATTAGGTAATTAAAGTTGAGAAGGTGAAATTTCAATTCTAATTTGTTTCTCCGTTGATTGTTTTCCAGATTTCGGTAGACCCGATACAAGAGATGACGATCATTATATGGACCATATAAAAGGTGAACCTAAAGACGAAGAATATGATGACGATGATGAAGATGATCTTATTGAAGATGATAAAAAAGATTCTCTCGAAGGTGAAGAAGATAATAATAGAGATCGAAGTAAAAGAGCTCGACGAAGACGAACACAATTTACTCAGGTAAATTAAATGATAACAATTACAGAATTATGGTTGCGAAAAGAAAACACCAATCAGGCCAAATTGATAGTCGAATGTAACAAATAGACAATCTCATCTAAAAAAAATGGCCTAAAATTACAGAGCTATCAATAAGGTGGTGCGTATGTGTACAGTGTATTTAGCGATAATTTGATGATCGAAATAAAAATGATCTGATTTTTTTTTCAGAGACTATACGCAGATATGATGTGTATCTGAATATAACCTTTTTCAGAGACTATACGCAGATATGATGTGTATCTGAATATAACCTTTGAAAAATCAGATCATTTTTATTTCGATCAACAAAATTATCTCCAATTACATTTACGCTCTACCCTCTTGGCAGCCCAGTAATAACAAGTCAAAAGAGTAGATGTTAGATTGTACCACTCTGTATAATAGTCACTGGAAATACAGGGTTGCCAAAGTTCAGATGAACATTTTATCGAGAAAATTTTGCAGAAAAACAACCGAGCACATTATTTGAAATTCTGAGCATCGCCAGCGAGTGTAATGAGCTAACCATTGATATTTTATTCCGAAGTGTTCAGTTCGAGCCTTGGCAACTTTGTAGAGAAATTAATTTATCACCAATTAAGAAGAGGAAATAAAATAGATTCTTTTTCATTTGATAATTGGTCTCATTTTCCAGTGAGAAAACAACTCAGATATTCCATTAAAATTGAGCTCATATTTTATCTGTTTCCCGATTGATATTTTTTTTTCCTCAATTACAGGATCAACTGATTTATCTTGAGAGACTTTTCAACCTTCAAAAGTATCTGAGTGTCGCTGAAAGGAACAGGGTTGCCAAAGAATTGAAACTCTCCGAGACCCAAGTGAAAACTTGGTTCCAAAATCGACGAACCAAATGGAAAAGACAAACCAATTCTCGATTAGATGAATACAGACACAAAACTCAATCAGATGGTAAACTTATTATCGACAAGGAAAGATTATCGGTTGAAACGGGAGAGAATATTTTCACTGATTGTAATCCAGTTAGTGGTCTTTTTAATGCAAATTATTCGCTTCTTAACGTTAATCACCATCCAAGTATCACTTCATTGGCAAACAGTCACATTAGATTAAGTCCAAGTTTCCCATCAATGACCACAAATGGATCATCTCATCATCATCATCATCATAATTTGTTTAGAGGTGTTTACATTGCAAGAGACCATTCTTGATTATTTTCTCAATCCAATCAGATGAAATCCACTTTTATCCAAATGCCAATTAGTTACAATCCATTTAAATCACAATTGATTAGTTGTAAACTTTTTTTTCTCGCTCATTCCTTTAACCTTATTTTTATTTCTTGGCTCATTGAAAATCCAAATCCAATTTCATATCAAAACAAACACTCAACTATTATCATTCTGATGCGAAAACTTTATATTGATTGATTCCAATTCTGTTACACTTATAACCGAGACGAGAATAGAGATACACAAATTTCATCGTGTATTTTGTGGTGTGAGTATGTTAACAAATGCACTTCTCATGTCCATGGTTACGATATGAGGCCAAGAGTTTCATTTGAATTGATCTTTGTGAACCATGTGAAGAAAAAAGTGCCAATTTGGATCAAATGATTGATATTTCAAAATAATCAGAATCTGCTATCGGCCTGGAATCGTCGCTGGATGAAGAGGGACTTGCAGATTTGATCTTGAAAGTATCAACACTTTAACCAATACGAAGCACCGATTTCTAGTTTTCAATGGAAAACTTTAATATATGTACAATTCAATTAATTGATTATGATCATTTACACAATAGTATATTGCTTGGAAAGGAGATGATCAAGAAATATTAAAAAAAAAATATTTCAATATGTCACAAGAAAAATATTTTTTTTAATGTATTTTGTGTGACAATTAGCTCATAAAACCCAAAAGTATAATATGACTACGGTAAAAATGACTCCAACGGCAGCGGCTTTGGCATATTTTGACCTTAGATTTAATTGATGGGCATCTTTTTTATACTTTGCTGACATCAATGAAAGGCTACTTGCTTTGTTATCCAAATCTGAGGAGTAAAAAAAAAGAGATAAAGTTAAAATCATACTTTGAATTAAATCGGTTCAATTTGAAATAATGTCAGATTGTTTCAAATTTAACAATCAAGAAATATACAGTAAGTAAAAAAAAAAGGGAATCGATTGCTGGTGTGATGAGGAAACTTTTAAAAGTAATAAGCTGATCATTGAAGGATCATGAAAAAGAAATCTAAAAATCATTTCATGCTTATTGATTAACAATAAGTTGATTTGTAAAGGAAAAAAACATCACCATTTAAGATTGATCTTTTGTATACTATTAACAAAGGTTTGACAGATAATAATTAATTGTTTGAATATGAGGCCTGAACTGAATTCAATAAGGAACCTACCTGATATAGCTACACCTCGATGAAGAACATCTTCAATATTCTGAACCATAATCTTTTGAACATCTTGTAATTCATTGTTTAATTGTGATAAATTTCTTCTAGCTCGGGCATCCATAAATGATCTTTTCGCTTTTTGAATGTATGTGTCAAATTCAATGAAACAATAAGGTCGAGTAGCACTGGCGATCCTTGGACCATATTGGTTAATAAATTCATTTTGAAGATCTTCCAGATAACTGAAAGCAAGTCTCTTGGAGAAAGATTTCTCACATAAGACTAGGTAACAGACTCCATTCTCAATAGAATAGCTACAAATAACAAAGAAACAAGGAGAGAAAAGAAAAACAATTAGTACAACATT
Organism: Panonychus citri; assembly: GCF_014898815.1. Classification (NCBI taxonomy): domain Eukaryota; kingdom Metazoa; phylum Arthropoda; class Arachnida; order Trombidiformes; family Tetranychidae; genus Panonychus; species Panonychus citri. The sequence goes on along the minus strand of NW_026515543.1, from coordinate 530,762 downwards.
TAACCTTTACAAATAAATTACAGAGAAAATTAAACATTTTAATTGTTTATTATCTAACGTTGAATAAGATGATTAACTTACTGGAATAGGTAATTACCGGTTTCAATGGACATTTGTTTAGGTGACTCAAAATTTAATTTTCTGAATAACATTTTAGCCTGATTTTGATAGTCAACGACATTTCTTCCCATCTAATTGTCGGCAAAAAAGAAAAAAAAAAGGTTCCACGATTAGAATTAGAATACGATGTAACAAAAAGTATACAATAAGGATTGTGATAGATTAAAGTAACAATTATACATGTATGTAGAAGACAAAACAATAAAATTAACAAGGAAAAAGAATTAAGAAATTAGAGAAAAGGGAAGAGCAAAAGAGACAGAGAAACATAAAAATTAGAATTTGATTCTAGCAAAAAAAAAAGAAACTTACCTGTCGATCATCTTGAACTGATGCTGCCAATGGTAGACCATCAGAGACTCGGGCTATCATCGTCATTAGCACCATTTTTGGTTTATCAAAATTAATTAAAAACCTAAAAGCCTAAAAACAATTAAGGGCAAGTTGACGTGTAAATTGTTGATGACAAAATAATAATGAAACAAAATCTCAAGTAACTGATGTCATCAAAGTTACCATGACAACCAAACACAAACACCAATAGGGATGGAAAAGGAAGTGACCGCGTTTTTCAAACATTTTGACAGATAAAATTTTTAATTGATTAACAATTGGGAAAATTGATTAATTTCCAAGTTGATTGTTTACAAAATCAGAATTGATTTTTCTGAGTTTCAAATTCAAACTAATTTATCTGTGATTGAGATTACAAAATTAGTTTTCGTTTGAAATATTATATAAGTAACAATACTTTTTTTAAGGAGGGAGGTTAGTAAACAATCAATGATAATAATAACTTAAGAGTAAAGAAAAATTGATTTTTGTTGATAAACAGAGCAAACGTAATTAATATTGAGTTAATTGGATTAATAAATTGTTCAAATTTTTATCCCCATATTATATAAAAAAAGAAGAAGTGGTTTCGATAGGTTTAACGATTTGCAATCGCAAGTTGTAACAATTGTCTGTAATTAAAAGGAAGCGGTGGAAAAAACAAATATAAAATTAGATTAATAAATTGAGATTGAATTTTTTAATTTGATTGTAATTACGTTCTGAGTTTGGCAGCTTTGGTTTTCATTTCTTTCTCGTAATCTTTGAGTTGTGAGATTGCAGTGTACATTTCATCACGATAGCCTTGAGGGATTGACCATCGGAGGTACATTGCTTCCCAAAGAACCTGGAAAATAATTTCAACAATTAGATTAACAATTAGATTACAAAGAGGTAAATATAGTTGACTTACAATACTTTGAGGAGCAACTGAGGGCCAGATGACTGAATTATTTGGTTCGTATGCTGGATTAAGATAATCGCAAATTTTATCAGGCCGATTAATGTAAGACCAGAGAGAAACGGTTTTCTTTGAAATTTCAAGTGCCTTTCGTTGTTTAAGACAATTTTCCAGAAAAGTACCAAAAGGTGATGCATAGGCATGTTCGAAGAGCATAATTAAAAATTTCTCATTAAACTCAAATGAACAGGGAAATTGGTGATAAATTTGATAGACACAATCAAGAAAGACCAAAAATATTGGACTTTGTTCACGGGTTCGAGAAGAGGGAATAGTATATGCACCATGTTTACATCGGGTTGCAAATGGATGACCACTTTGAATCCATTCACGTTCAATTAGTGCTTCAAATCCATGGACTGTACGACAATCAGGATCAAGAATAACTTGTGCCAATGAACAAACTTGTAACGTTGAATCCATTCCCTCAGCTCCATGGACTAGAACCGACGCTTCTTATAAATAAACACAAATTTGTATTGGTCAGTATTTTTTTTTAGTTACTACAACAATTAACAATTAGAAATAAGACAAACAAAACACAAATTTAGTAATCACCTTCTTGGTCAATACATTGAGCTACAAGGCAGGCACACATTAGGACATCTTTAATGTGACTTAACCATCCACAAGATTCAAGGCGAGATAAAAATTTATCCATCGAACATGAAGTTTCATTACATACTGAAAGATAAAATTATCGAATCGATTAAGAAAATATATTAGTAAATTTCAAAGTAAACGCGAAAAAGCCAATAGATTTCAATTTACATTCGACAAGTTTACTCAGTGAATCCAATAGAGATGAATGTCGATCAATCGGTTTATGAACTCTTCTCCAGAGAGGGTAATGTACTTCCGGTTCAAAGCCTCCACCTTGGAATTAGAATGAGACATTAGATTCGATTAACAGTCAAGTCGATATACAAATTTACCTTTGCTTCTTGCAAGTTGAGCTAAATTTTGTGTTCTTGTTTCGATAATATATCCTCTCTTTTGAGATCCTAATACAGTGTTGATCAACTTTTCATCTTCTTTACACCTTTTCGAACTTGTTCCAACCATTGGTTGACCACTTCGTAAAATTACTGCCTGAAAGTTTTTAGAAAAGAAATAGAATTTTTTTTAAAAAAAAGGTCTAATGGAAAACTATTTTACGTTTACCTTGTTACTTTTGTGAAGATAACTGAGAACAGGGAATCTACCAAGGCATCGGAAAGAAGCGATTCCAATGATTGTTTCATCGTTAATTGATTTAGGAACAATTACAGCTTCAGGATAAGATGGACATACCTAAATATGAATAGAAAAAAGTACTCGGAAAATTATTCTATCAATTTTCTGGATCAATTTGTAAATGAAAAATATCAAACTAACCGTGAAATTTTTGTTTACATAACTGATTCTCCAGGCATCTGAGTACATCATGATTTTTGAGAATTCTTTCTCAATTTGGAATGCATCCCAACCATCTTCAACTATCTCGAAGTTACATGGATAATAGAAAGGGAATAACAGTCGAGGGTCATCGATATTTGATAGGCAATCAATGGAATTGGCAACATTGTTAAACTCCTCGTTACCACGAATATCCAGTTGAATGATACGAAAATCTTTACACTTTAAAGTTATACTTCCACCAGTTGGAGTAGCCTTTCTTTCAACAACATCAACAATCGAATGGAGAAGCTGATAAAAAGATGGAATATGAAAAAGAAAAATCAAAATCAAAATAGAATAGAATAGAATAAAAAAAGAAAAAAAGCCAAAAATTAGAATTAGCGTCAATATGGAAAGTTAACAGAATGAGAACTTTTCTCATGTAAACAAAACTCATTAGAATGATGAGAATATTGGAGAAAGAGAGATAGAGAATATGATTGAATCAAATTTTCTCCCTTCAACAACTGATAATCTAATCAATTAAATGACTTACCCATAATTCATCACCATCAATTTTTCTTGATGAGACCAACAATTGATGACTAGTTATACATAGAGCACATTCAATAGGCTCCCAAAAGGGTCGATGAAGGATCACATTTTCAAGCTTATGTGTCTTAATTAGATCAGTAAATTCCATTTCTATAAATAAAAAAAAACCAATAAAATTAACAACAAAAAAAAGAAAATAATTAACAGGTAACCAAATTCAATGGAAAAAAAAACAATAACAAAGTGAAAACATCAACAGTCAAAGAAAAAGCAACAGAGTAAAAAGTTAACCATTTTCAAAGGAAATCAATTGTTGGTCACAATTAAGACTAAATTGGGTGAAAATGGAAATTGATTCTTACCTTAGTTGACAATTTAATTCACTGATTGTTGATTAGGTTGATTACTAACATGTGATTGAGGTGAACGCCTTTTCGGTTGCGCGTTGGAAAACCAAATGAAGAAAAAAAAATAGAGAAAAAGAAAGAAAGAGAAAAAATTAGACAGACAAATAGACAGAGAATAGAAAACAGTTGATTTTCAGTTTCTTTTTCATTTGTTGTTTACCAAACTCTCTGAATATTTGTTAATTGTCATCGTCTTTAATTGTGATCACTTTCTAAATTTACTGTTCTCAAATCAACTCTAATCATGTAGGTAAGTGAAGTGATTAGTTAATTTAAGAATATTTGAAAATATTGCTCGTTAATTAATTGATTGTTTTTCTTTGTCTTTTTTTTTCTATTTTGCTTTTGGCTTTTTCTCTTCTTCTCAGTGTGAAAATTTATTCTTGGTGATGAGATTTTTTCACATTTCTAGGTTATTATTTTATTTATTATTCTATTGATTGTCATCAAATTAGTTGGACTATATATCATCTTAAATATATATTCTATCATCATTGATTGGAACTGTTCACTTGTGGAAAATTAAATTTCTCTCATCGGTGAAGAAAAATTGTTCGGTTATTTGTTTGTGTTTCTCTCTCGGGATAAATTTTTGGTCTAATTAACAAATTAACGGAGAGAAAATGTTTTCTATTAATAATTTATTCTCACAATTAACTGTGTTACTTTGGCTTATGTTACATGTTAATGCCAGATTACATCATTTAACCTTAAAGGTTTGTTAATTTCGATGATATAAAATTTGATATTTTCTATTGATGTTCTCTAAATAGAATATTTAATATTTTCTTTTTCTTTTATTCTTTTTTTTCTTTTATTCTTTAGGAAGATTCAAGGCAATATTTTAAAGTTTCTACATTTGGCTATCTTTATGGAGGAACATTAAGAGTCAATGTTGATCAGTTTTCTTTTTCACCATACGACAAGGGATCCACTGTGAGTGTGTCATCTGATTTTCCAATCTAAAAATCAGTCATTTATTCCAATTTTAATTGTTTCCATTTCTGTGACTCAGCGTTAAAATTGATCACCAATCGTTAATTTGATTATTCTGATAAATTCTAATCTAACCATTATTTATCCTTCTAATCCAGTTTGGTTTCACATTGTTGAAAACAATCAACGACGGATTACATCCTTTTGCTGTAAGTTAATTCCATCTCAGGCTTTTCTCTTGATTATTGGTTACACGTTGATTTAATGATTATCTATAAAAATATATTACTATTATTTACTGATTTTCTTTTATTTTCCTTAATGTATCTTATAGAAAGAGAAAGACGTTTGTATCCTGGACCAGGAAAATGGTATCAATAGATTCGATGATAGCGTTGGCTTGGTTTCGATTACATTTGATTTGAAAAAGAAAAAGTAAACCTAAACCCTCAACAAATCATTAATTGTTTTGTTTCTACAACATGAAAAGAACAAAATTTTGTTAATTTTCTCTTTTCTCTTCTCTTCTCTTCTATTTACATCTACCTTTACAGGGCAATATTCCGTTGTAATCCATTGATGAAGCAACTGAGAATCGTTAAAGGTTACAATAATTACCAATCTGATCGAAAGAGACGAGCAGTAATCGCTGATAAAAATGATTCCATTGCTATGCTTGACTCTCCAGTCGCAGGTAAATTAGATTCTAAAACTATACTAGAGAGAATTAATGAACGAGCTCTGATCACATCAAAACCTATTCTAACAGAGAAAGTTGCCTCTAAAGATTTGCATGTTAATAACTCTCCCGATGTTGACCCATCGGTTGCCCTTGATAACAATAATAATCTTGTCGAAAGCAATGTCAATGTCGATAATAACATCATCAACAACAACAACAACAATAATAATAATAATAACGATGTCAATGTCGATGAAACAAAAGATTTGGAAAATTATTGCCAAGAACAATCTGAAATCGATCTAATTGAAAAACCAATCGAAGGAGTTTTAACATATTCTTTTGAGGTAAATTAATCATTAATTACTGATTACAAGAATTATTATTTACCTTATCTATTTTTTTTCTTCTTCTTCTTTATCTAGTTCCATACCTTTATTACCGATGATTCTCTGGTTGGATTGTACAGTTTATACTTTCATAGTTGTCCAAATTATCGATCTCACCAAAGAAATTTTCGTGAAGCAACTTTCATCAACCTTTCCATGGTCATTGAAGAGAAAAATTATGACAATTATCTCTCTGCCGGTGAAATTCCCTTACCACAACTATACTTTACTCTGTCCGTTGTTTTCTTCATTCTCGGTATAATTTGGTTCCAAGTTATTCGAACTCGAAAAGACGATGCCTTTAAAATACACTATCTTATGGGAGCTCTTGTTTTCGTCAAAGCTTTAGCCTTACTTTTCCACTCTGTAAGTGAACAATTTGTATTTTCTCTCTCTCTCTCTCTCTCTCTCTCATCATATGAATTTTGTCTACATCTAATTTTCTAATGTATATTTTTTTTACATCTCCAGATTGATTATCATTTCATTGATCAATTTGGATCACAAAATGAAACCTGGGCCATTCTCTATTACACTACGCACTTTTTTAAAGGAGCTCTTCTTTTTATCACCATTGCCTTGATAGGAACTGGATGGGCCTTTGTTAAACACATACTAAGTGATAAAGATAAAAGATATTCATGATTGTTATTCCATTACAGGTAAATTTTGTTGATTCAACAATTAACAGCTGCCTTGTTATGCACTGATTAATTGCTATCAACTAAGTGTTAACTAATGTAGACTTACTCTAATTAATCTGATTCATTTTCTTTTTCTCTCAATCAAGGTTTTAGCTAATGTAGCTGAGATTATCACTGAGGAAAGTGAGGAAGGACAATTTATGCATAATATTTGGAGAACAGTTTTTCTTCTTGTAGATTTAATCTGTTGTGGAGCAATTTTATTCCCAATTGTTTGGTCCATCAGACATCTACAAGAAGCATCTCAAACGGATGGAAAGGCGGCCATAAATCTCAGAAAATTGAAACTTTTCCGTCGATTCTATGTTATGATTGTTTGCTATATCTATTTTACCAGAATTATCGTTTTCATCCTCAGATTAATTGTTCCATTTCAGTTTGAATGGCTTGATGTCTTCTTCCAACACGTTGCCACCTTATTGTTTTTCATATCAACTGGATATCATTTCCAGCCAACTCATAGTAATCCATATTTCCAATTATCACAAGAAGATCTTGAAATGGAAGAAGTGTAAGTGACTAATTTTAAGTTAAATTCAACATTCGATGAAAAATTTCAATATGTATTCTTTTCCTTGATCGCTAATTATTATATCTTTTTTGATTTTCTTTATAAAGCTTGTTCAATGTGACACCTAACGTATACATTGCCAGTTCGACCAAGAAACGAATCAAGGAAAAGGATAACGAAACTTCAGAGGATCGGCATTCGCTATTAACCAAACGAGATAATAGTCACGAGTTTGAATGATCAAGAAAATTGTTTATTTTGGTAGTAAACGATAAAAGGTGTAAAAATTAAAATTCTTTCAAAATTTTGATAAATTTTACAAAAGTAAAAAAAAAAAGATTCAAAAATGATAACATAAAGAAAATCTCTATTGTAATTATCCGTTGTAATACAAATCTAAATCCTAACGGTCAAAAGAGAACTACAATTCAAATTAATCGTTTGAAAACAAATCACTGATCAGATTAGTGATCAAATTGTTTTGAGACCATTTTCTCCTCAAATATAATTTGTACAATTAATGAATTTTCATGATTAGTCTATGATTAGCATCAATCTAATGTTTTGTGAGCTCTAACTGTTAATTGAAATGCATAAATCTTGATGAATGTTAAGGTAAATTAGTTGAATATAATTTACTTTTACTTTTGATCAAAAACTCTCCTTTGTGTTGAATGAAACAAATTGCTTGATATTATTAATTTAATTAGAGTTGATTTGTTCTGATTGTGTTCTCAATGAATTTATCGGAACTCTGTTATTCAAACGTTGACATTTCTATTGTTTTTAATGATCATATTGTTTTACCTTTTTTGATTGTCACCAATTAACTTATTTCTAAGTTAAATTGACTCCAATGATTCAATTGTTATTAATCTTGATTGTGATTTAACCTTCAATTTACATGATGATCATCGGCCTGGTCATGAGTTGGTTAAATTAAATACAGAAATGTACAAAATGTTTGACAGTTAAAGACAATTACCATCTGATTGTGATTGGAAATCATCATCTAAATGTAGAATCAATTGATTATAATGACGCAAAAAGTGAATGTGGCAAATGTCTCGAGACAAATCAATCGATGAAAGAATATAAAAACGATCGGAAAGTTAAAGTGATTGATTATTTCAACGTTAATCATTCTAATCATCATGCAATCAATTGGAGTATCAGCCGTTTGCTTCTTGTTGGTAATTTCATCAGCAATTTGTGAACAACAATTAACCGGAGGAAATGTTCATGGAAAAGGTTTGTTCTCAATGTTCAACCCATTCTCAATGGCCTCAAGTGCCGTGAAAGCAATGGGAGACATGGGCTCAAGTGCTAGTTCAGCCGCTGCTTCTGCTGCCACCAATGGTGCTAACGCTGCTTCAAGTGGCCTTAAAGCTGTTGGTTCACTTAACTCTGCCATCGCTAATGGTTTTGGTGCTTTAGCTCAAACTGGTGCTGGTATGGCCGCAAATGCTACTAATAAACTTGCCGATGCTTCCAGTAATGCCATCAAGGGTGTCGGATCAATGGCCTCAGCTGGTTCACGATTTGGTTCTCGAATCGCTCAAGCTGCTGGTAATTTGGAAGCCGCTAAACTTGGTCTTCTCGGTGGTCTTGCATCAACTGGCGCTGGTCTATTCTCCGGTGTAACCAACAGTTTCGGACAAATGGCAAACTCAATGCTTTCAGGCGCTGGTTTAGGTGCTTTAGGAGGTTTTGTCAACAATGGTGCCTCGTTCGTTTCCAATCTTGCCAATGGAACTGGTTCATTGATCGACAACTCTTTCAAGGGTTTAGGTGGTCTTGCAAGTTCTGGTGCCAATGTTATCGCCTCTGGAATCAACTCTACCGGTAACTTTGCTGAAAATCTTTCCGACGATATCGCCGGTGCCACTTCACTTGGTATTTCCGTTGGATCCAATTTGATGAACGCTACTGGAGACGCTGCCGCAGCAGCTGCCGCAGGCTTAGGTAATATTGGAGAAGTAGGTTTCGGTATCGCTGCTAACGCTTCCAACTCAATGGGTTCAGTTGCCGACAATGGACTCAAGACTCTCGGTGGATTCACCAACTCAAGTGCAAACAGTATCGCCAGTGCCTTAAATGTTTTCGGTTAAAATAGTCAAGCAATTAAAAAATTAACTTTTAATAAAATGAATTTTCGTTAATTGTTAATAAACAGTAACTTTTCTTTCGAATGCAAATTCACAAATTTCTAGTTCTTAATCAACACACGAATATGAAGCAATAAAAACTCCCAAATCAAAATTGATCTAAAAACTCAGTTGCCGAAAACGCAACTCAGAACTCTCGGTAGTTTTATCAGCTCAACACGAACGATTTTCGGTTTCAATTGATACATTTAAGTCTTGTGATGTCTTGGAGTAAATTAATTAACATGACGAGTCATTAATAACATTGACATTTCTATTGTTTTACATTTTCGAAATTGTCAAAGAGTAACAATTAAAACTAATCTGATTACTCAAGTTCGTCAGTAAGTTAATTCTAATGATCAATCTAATCTAATCCTTACTCCCTAATCTCTTTCCTCTGAATGTTCAATTTTCTACGCTATTATGTCTCTTTTTCTTCTTCTTTCTCATGATTTATCTCCCATGAAATGGGAAACAAAGTAAAGAAAAGAAATAGAAAGTGATCAATTTTTAACCTTAACAATTGGCGCTCATTGTGATTCTCTATAGTTATTGTTGAATGACGATGATTAGTCTTGTTCAGTCATCTCTAGGTGTTGGGTGTTTAGGAGATATTAGCCCTCGAAGATCAACGGCCACTCTCTCATTCCGGTAAACCCGTTGATCAACCGTTACTTTTTATTGATTATTGAAGGGAAGAATATCTAATTAATAAATTAATCCATGAGATGAACTTTTTACATTAGAATTTTCTTGTTATTTGTTGAATTAGTTTTTGATTGTTTGGTTATTTTATCCAAATAACTTGAAACCACTGGCGATACCTTTAAGTCCATTTTCAGCGACTGATCCAATAGATTTGGAAACATCACCGGCCATACCAAGACCGAATTCACCGAGTTTTCCTTTGCCTCCCAAAACTGTTGCAGCGGCATCTCCAGCTGATTTTATTGCGTTTCCTTTCATGGCGAAACCTTGTTTAGCGGCATCGGCCAAATTACCGGAAAGATTTTCAGCTAAATTACCGGTAGAATCGATTCCAGAGGCGACAGCATTGGCACCAGAAGTTGCGAGATCACCTAAACCCTTGAAAGAGTTGTCGATCAATTTACCAGATCCATCAGCGAGATTGGCCACCGATGAGGTACCATATCATATCATATACCATATCAGTTGCTATTAATTGTGGGTTAACCTTCAAATACCTTATGAGTAATAATCAATTTACTCCAATATTAATTCCTAATAATCTAAAAATATACACATCTAAGTACAGATACAACTTGATACAATAACTATTGTATTGTATTAGGTTCGTAAGTTAATTAAAGTGAATGAAAATAAAATGAAGAAAAGTGATCACAATTAAATAATAATGATGATGGCCATCTGATTTTGATGGTTAATTATGAAGTAAATATGAAATTAATTGACTAGAATAAGACAAAAAGTGAGACAAAAGTGAGACAAATTAGCGTTGATGAGAAAAGGAAGCACTGGATGAATGAATATAAAAACGATCGAAAATCGAATTGATTTATTATCATTATTAATTACTAATATTAATATTTAATATTATTTGACGTTCAATTTAATTGATCTAATCATCGCCGTAATCATGCAATCAATTGGAGTCTCAACTCTTTGCTTGTTGTTAATAATTTCATCAGCCATTTGTGATGAACAACTTCAACAATTAACTGGAGGAAATGTTCATGGGAGACATTTTTCTATGTTCAACCCGCTCTCAATGGCCTCAAGCGGTATTTCAGCTGCCGCTTCTGCTGCTGGCAATGTTGCTAACGGTGCTTCAAGTGGCCTTAAGGCTGCTGGTTCACTTAGCTCTGCCCTCGGTGGTGGTGCTGGTGCTTTAGTCCAAAGTGGTGCTGGTATGGCTGCAGAGGCCGAAAATAAACTTGGCGATGCTACAAGTAATGCCATCAAGGGTGTCGGATCATTGGCCTCGACTGGTTCAAAATTTGGTTCTGGAATCGTTAAAGCTTTAGGTGATTTGGAAGCCACTAAACTTGGTCTTCTCGGCGGTCTTGCATCAACTGGTACTGGTTTAGTCTCTGATGTAACCAAGAATTTCGGACAAAACGCCAACTCGATGCTTTCATCTATCGGTTTAGGTGCTTTAGGAGGTCTTGTCAACGATGGTGCCTCATCGGTGGCCAATCTCGCGGATGGATCTGGTAAATTGATCGACAACTCTTTCAAGGGTTTAGGTGATCTCGCAACTTCTGGTGCCAATGCTGTCGCCTCTGGAATCGATTCTACCGGTAATTTAGCTGAAAATCTTTCCGGTAATTTGGCCGATGCCGCTAAACAAGGTTTCGCCATGAAAGGAAACGCAATAAAATCCGCTGGAGATGCCGCTGCAACAGTCTTGGGAGGTAAAGGAAAACTCGGTGAATTCGGTCTTGGTATGGCCGGTGATGCTTCCAAATCTATTGGATCAGTCGCTGAAAATGGACTTAAAGGTATCGCCAGTGGTTTCAAGTTATTCGGATAAAATAACCAAACAATCAAAAACTAATTCAACAAATAACAAGAAAATTCTAATGTAAAAAGTTCATCTCATGGATTAATTTATTAATTAGATTTTCTTCCCTTCAATAATCAATAAAAAGTCACTTTTTCCTTCGCATTCAAATCCATTAACTCCTAATTCACTCGTAACTGTCAATAGAATAAGAAAAAAGAATAAGTTTAAAATGTTTTCCAAATCAAACTCGAAGTAGAGAGTCGCCACTTTGTTTACCTTTTCTATGGAGAAAAAGTAAGAGAAAAATGTTCTCTTTCTTTTTCTTCACTTTTATTCTTTCATCACAATTGCAAGTCGATTGTGTGTCTCATATTTTTCGCAATTCTAATTACACTTAATTTAATTTATTCTTCTAAATTGTCAATTAATATTCGACTCTCTCTTCTCATATTATTCTCTTGATCCATTTGTCTCTTTTTCGCCAAAAGCTGAACCATTTCAAACTCTTTTTCTGTGTTAACTTAATTTCTCTCATCATCAACAACGAACAACAACAACAACAATACAATAACATCTTCTTCTTCCTTTCTCCAAATTATCTCTCTGTTGTCAACCATTTGTCATCTTATTCTCATCCTTGATATAAATTCCAAAATGTCTTCTAATTTCCAAATTACTCTTATTCGTCAGTAAGTTAATTCTAATGGTCAATCTAATCAATTTAATCCTTACGCCCTAATCTCATTTCTCTGGATGTTCAATTTTCTACACAATTGTGTCTCTATTTTTCTTTCTCTCTCATTTTCTTTATTTTTGCTATCTCATGATTCATCTACCATGAAATGGAAACAAAGTATTCACCTTGAATTTTGATGTGTCTTTCTAATGTTAAATGAGACCAACAAAAATTCAATCACCAAGATTATTTTTCTCTCCTTTTAAATCCCTTTTGTTTTCCTTTTCAAACTGTTGATATTAATGTTAATCTTTCTTTAATCCAATCTACTATTATCTCTCTTTATTAGTGGACAAACAGCAGCCAATAAAGCTCAAATTATCCAAGGAAACGCTGATGTACCTTTGTCGGATGTTGGTAGAGGTCAAGCAAGGAAACTTGGTGCTCTCTTCAAGCAAAATGGAACCACTTTTACTCATGTTTACGCTAGTGATTTATCTCGTGCTTTTGAAACCGCTGAACTGGTTGTTGGTGATCAGAAATCAATCATCACGGATAAGCGACTTAGAGAAAGGGCATTCGGTGTGGTAGAGGGTAAATCAATTGAATATTATCGAGCCGCTGCTCGGGCTGCTGGTTTCAAGGAGAAAGAGTTGAGTTATTTTACCCCAGAAGGAGGTGAAACACTACAACAAGTTTATCAACGGGTTAAGGGATTTTTCACCGAATTAGTTGAACATTTAACAAGCTTACAATTAGCTGATAAACCCAAAGTTGTTATTGTTACTCATGGAGGTGTCATTCGGGAGTATATGAGATATTTTCGTGATGAATGTAGGTGCGATTTCATGAAAGCTGAGATAATGGTTGTTACACCAAACACCGGAGTCAATGTTTTCAATATATCAACTCTTCCCGGTGGTAAAGTGAAAGCTGAAGTGGTAAAAATTCATGATACTACTCATTTAATTGATGAAAACGCTGAAAGTATCCCATCTAAACCGTCGAGTAATCTAAATAACGACAATCATTCTGATAATAATCAATCAACTACCACCGATGATGATACTCCATCACTTGTGGCTCTTTAATTACCACCAAAATCAACCCACCGCCATCGCAGTAATCGCAATCATCATCATCTTATTTTCTCCTTGAGATCATAACTTAGTCAAATCCTTTTCATTCATACAAAGTAACGATCCTGATGAATTAATATTAATATTGGAATCTCAATTTTTTCTTCTCGAAATATTAATTACAATTTACTTATTTCTATCTAATCAATAACCTTCTCATGGTTAATAATGGCTATTGGATCACAGCCTATCTCTCTAGCCAAGAATTTATTGATTCTAATTAATCAACATGATTTAATTACTTAATTTAAATTTGACATTTGGACAATTGTCATTTTCTAAACAACTTTTCTCTCTCTCTCTCTCTCTCTCTCTCTCTCTCAATTCATCAAAATGATATTGATGGTTAATTATTGATACATTTAATCACCTTAATCATAATCCTGAAAAATGAAACGAATCAAGTCAACCAAGAGAAACTAATTAACACTTGAAGATTTTGTTTCATTTGTTTAATCAAATCTGTTTATGATTTCCATTAATTTTGATTATGATATTTATTTTTATCATATTATCAAGATCAATAAATGGTTACCATTGATTAAATTATAACGATTAACTTATATTCATCCATTTATGTCAATCAAATATCACATAAACAATGATAATATTTTAACAAAATTAACCGAGATAACTAATCAGTAAATTAACACAATTTGATAATTTTCTCACTAATAATCAATCAAAATTGTTATATTAATATTACAATCGGTATAATGATTTCAAAGTGTTGATTTTATAAGCAAATTAACTTTAATTATGACACTTAAATCAAAGGAAATGTTAATTATATCCAATTTGTTGACTATCTTTTTAATCAGTACTACAATTAAGTTGATTTCATCTTTAGCCATTTCTAATTTAACAAGTATCAATCAATTCAAAAGAGACTATTACAATTATGCTTGTGAATTATCAACAATTTATGATTCTTCTGAATTTATCTACGACATTGAAAGGTCAAACATCGTTGATGGACAAGAAGGTTTACCGTTACATTTAATCATCCGATTAATTAATTCCAATACATGTTCACCGTTACAAGGAGTTTATGTTCATGTTTGGCACGCAAATGCTTTCGGTCAATTTTCAACTGGACGAACAATCAACTCAATGAAACTCAATGAATATGAACTGTTTCTTCGTGGTCATCAGATTACTGACCCTCAAGGTGATGTCTCTTTTAAGACCATAATACCGGGCTGGATTTCTAAACGAACCAATCATATTTATGTTCGAGTGACTTTAGATTCGACCAGCGAGTCGGCCATTTACAATGGTCAATTGTTTTTCGAGGAAAAGTTTCTCGAGCTTGTAAAGGTTTCGTTTCCTTATTCACTTCATTTGAAAAAAATCAATTTCATCACCAATCAGGATGATTTAGTTTACAATACGAATCATCAAGGAGCTGAAACTACACTTTCATTAGCTGAATTAGGATCAGGATATCAAACAATCATAACTCTGGGTGTTGATCCTTCAAAAGTTATCAAATAATTGAACTAAATTATTTTTGTTATCGATAGAATCCAAAATTTCCCATTAGTTAGAATCAATAAATTTGATTCAATTCAAGACTGTTAATCCACAATCATCAATGATAATAATCCCAATATGATCAACTAATATAATCCGTTTGCATCAAATGCAATTAAATGACAGTTTAAGTTTGAATTTAATTTCCAATATGATGATTACGTTCAATTATCTTTCCAATTGATTAACTAGATAATTGAAAATCAATTGAAGATCATGTTAATTATTTGAATATAATCCTTACTATTATTATTATTATTATTACGCCTTAATTGTTGTTTAAATTGTGATATTTTTGTCAAAATGGAAAATGATATTTATCCTTTAGGATTATTACAGAGCAATAAAGGCAATAGTTCAGTAATTGATAACAGTTTAAGGTCAATTTTGTCCTTTGCTCAGGACAATTTAATATTAATCGTAATTGGAGTTTCAATTTTCATCGCTATTCTCACAATTGTAATCATACTGATTATTATTAGAAAATGGAAACGTCGACCTGTTCATGTTGATGATATGAAGAAAATTCCAGAATTACATGTAAATTCACTCAGAACGATATCATCGAGACATTTTTCGAGTGGAATCAAATCTTCCGGCTCGATATCGAAAGGAAAAAAGCGGAAAAGTGTCAGATTCTCAATGGACAAATAGACTTGACCACAAGTGACCAAGTTTATGTTTATGTTTACCTTCAGGTAACATTAATCATTTAATCATCTTTACCTGAATTCAATTATCTCAATTGGAGTTAATAAAAGTTTCAATTGAAAAATCAAACCTTTGTCAACAATTTACTCTAATTAATTGAAACTAATGGTGTTACAATTTAAAAATTACATAAAATTGATCAACTGTGTTGATCCTTAATCAATAATAATCCCGATTATCAATTAATTGTATCCACATACAAAAAAGAGACCGAGAGATTTAAACACAATTTATAATCCATTGTTGTCAGTACTTAAATTTAGTTGAATTAATTAATCAAATTTAACTGAATGATAATAATGATAACAGAATAACAATAATATATGTTGATGATGATTCTGTCAAATTGTGAATCGACTGGTCGACAAATTTGGACATGATGTTAATTAACTTGCAACTGATAGTTATCATAATAATCTTTGTGAATATTAAATTGGATAATTGTGATGATGATCTAATTCCTAATTTCTGTTTTCAACATGGTTTTTGCTCATTCCGTTTGGCCTCAAAGTTCGCGAGCATTTGTACCGTTAAGTGTGGCTCATCAAACGGAGTTGCACCCGATCAACTTTGCATCAGCGATTCAGATGCGCTTTCCCGTCCATTTTACTGTTGGCCTCGAGATTACACCGCCGATCTATCACCTGAAGACCATGATCTCCTGCCGATCAGTTTAGGAATTTGTGGTGATTCTGGTTGCCTACCTTACGGTTTCAATTCATCTATTCACATATTATCTTCACCGGAATTTGATGAAACAATTGTCGCTTACGATTCAATTGAACACGAACTTGACATTCGCGGAGATCATTTCGATGGACTTTATTTTCCTCGAATCAACATACAATACCATCAGAAAGATGGAGATTCATCTTACATTCTTTGCGAATTTGATTTTAATTGTACCACTGTCGATGATAACAATTTAAATTGTTTAAAACACCAATTAACTGACGAGTGTTTACTTGACGAAAATGAAAAGAACGTTGAAATCTTGGTCTTTTCCCATGACCTGAGTCAAGATCAATTCAATGTTTCATTTATATTATATCGAACTCCGAATTTTATCTCAGTCATCTGGGAACCGACTCAAAATCGATTCATTATCAATTCAACAACTCCAATCATCTTAAACTCTCAAGTTACTTGTATTGTCCAAAATTCGGACGATATCGAACCTTTAATTGCTCAAGTTACTATTTCACGGGAAACTTTCTCATATTTTGAACTTGATCCTAGACCTTTGTTCCTGAAAACGTTAAATTGTACAATTCAAATGGCCAAACTTTCCTACCCATTGGGATTAGTGACCATCTCATCGTTGCCTAGCCAATCAATATGGTCAATCTTGTCCTTTATCCGTCCAAGTATTTTGCTCATCATTTCCGGAACCGCTTTTCTAATGGCCACTATCATTGGTACAATTAAATTAAAATCCTCATCTAAAATTGACTTAAACGTAACTGATTCCAAGCCCAAAGTCAAACCAACTAACAAACAAAATAAAACTAAAAAATCAATTAACAAATCAGTCAGGAGATATTCAAGCTTTACATCATAATGTTATTGATTTAAATCCATAATCAAATAATAAATAATGTTTCGATGATCAATTTAAATTACTTTTGATTGTCTACAGTTAATGATATCATAATGTTTACCTGGTTAAAAATTAACCATCACAATCATTTTTAGCTTGTTAATTAAATATCCTAAATGGTTAATTGTGGTAGAAATTGGGATTCGATTAAATTTAAAGTTTTTCATTTATTAAACGATTAAAAATGAACAATTAAATCTTAATGAAAATGAGTAATCTGATTGATTGATCTTAATTATTGTTTTAATTTTTCGCAGTCTAATCGGTTAATTGTTCAGTTTTGGGTTAAAATGTTAAACTTTTTCGTTGGTGTGTTGATTGTCTTGATTAGTTTAAATGGTATAACGATTAATTGTCTTCAATTGTCACCTGATTATTGTTTCGATAAAGGTGAATGTTCATATTCAGTTGTTTCACCTCGAGATAATCCTGGTGTTTGTCGGGTTTCGTGCGGTGATGAACTTGGATTTTCACCCGATCCATCATGTTACCATGATGAAATTTCATTTGCCGCTTCGGTTGATTGTTTTGTAATTAGCTTTGGATCTGAATGGATATCGGGTGACGAGATGGACATTTATTTAACCTTATGTAACAATACAATATGTGGAAATGAAATTGACCATGTGAAGGTCAGAATTTACGAAACACCAAAAATCACCGAAGAAGATTTAACCTTTTCAGTCTATGATATTATTGAACATGAGATGAACTTTTATGGCTCAGGATTTGATGCTTTCTTTAATCCATATCTCATAATTCACTTGAGACACCCTGATTCGAGCATTTGTCAAGTTCGAGCCAATTGTTCAGCTATTGACTCGACTTATTTAAAGTGTAATAAGCCCAAATTTCCCGTTGACTGTTTACCTCCATCCGAACATCATATACTTACAACAGATATTGACTTTTATTCACATGGAAAAGCACAACCCAAGTTTATTCTCAACCACAGATCATTACGAGTCTATCGACCGCCGATATTTTATTCATTTACCTGGGACCAGGTACAGAAAAAGTTTTTCATTCTTTCCAATGAGACACTTTTACTTTTGGCCAAAGTTTTCTGTATTATCCTCGGAGAACCGAACATGGATCAACTGGTCGCCAATCTTGACCCTTTAGGCGATAAGAATTACATGTTCGAATTGCCGGTTGACCTTTTAAGAGGCGCAACTCTTAACTGTTCCATACAATTGGGTGACTATCATTTTCTCATCGGACAAATGTACCTTTCGTCTAACTTGCAAGAATCAACGAGCCGAACGTCATCTATTGGGTATGCAATTCTATGGGGAGCGGGATTTGGACTACTTTGTCTACTTGCCGTCGTTTTAACCATTTTAGCAAAACCACGAAGACAAAGTTTAAGTAAAACTCGAGCCCCAATAGTCTTGGACTCTTCCGCTCGATCATTAATCAACAAACTAACCGTAAAATCCGATGCAACATCTTCAGTTGTACCTAACAGTAAACAGAGTGACTTTCATTAGTAATCTATCAATCGGTGTAAACATTTATTTAATTGTTCATTCAACTCATCATCAAATGGTCATTAAAACACAACTACAATTAACGTTTATGATTTGCAAAAATTATCCCAATTATAATCTAATCCTTATTGTAACAATTTTATTTATTCCTCCTTAAAGATCAATCAATTAAATCATCTTGAACAATGATAACTAATTTGATTCTAATCATGATCAACTATTTTCAAACAGTTGATTGTCAACAATTAGTTATGACTCCTAATTATTGTTTCAAGTACGGTTTTTGTCAATTCAGGTATCAACCCAATTCTTTGAGACTTTGTGACATCCAATGTGGTCCCTTATCTGGTTATCCATCGGAGGAATCGTGTCACGATCGTAATTCAATTGAACGTCCAGATTATTTACAATGTCCATGGCGGGACTACGATTATTCCCAAGACAATTTACTCCGATTAGTGACTAGAATTTGCGAGGATCAATCAATATGTTCAAATCGAAACCTCACAACGAACATAACTTACTTCGAGACTCCGACATTTGTAGTAACTCGACCGTCATTATCGGTGTACGATTCAATTGAACACGGAATCAGTTTTACTGGTACTAATTTTAACGCTTTATATCAACCTTATGTTTTAGTTTACTTTAATCGATCCAAATTGGTTGATGAAGAATTGAGGTTAAACTGTTCACTTATTATTAATTGTACCATTGTAGATTCGAGTAGTTTGAACTGTTCTAAACCTTCATTTCGAGATGAGTGTTTACCTAAAGTACCAAGTGAATTTGGTCGTTGGGCTGCTGATTTCACTTTGTATTCTCACAATTTACCACAATCAATTATCAATAAGCGATTGTTAGTTTATCAAGTTCCAACATTCAATGGATTCACTTGGAATTCAGAGTATAATAAGTTTTTCATCCAATCGAACGGAGATTTTTATCTAAGGCCAAAAGTGTTTTGTGTCGATTTGAGTGATGAAAGTGGGGAAAGAATGGTTTCCGATGTAAATCGTTTTCTCGACCATTTAACATTCCAATTTGATCTTAATCAAATATATAAGAAAACTTTGAACTGTTCAATTGTAATGGATCGGCATGAGTTCCCTCTTGGAACGGGTAAAGCGAATACCATTCTGCTACCTTTCCTTTCACCAGAGAAGTATATTAATGAGATGATTTTAATCACGGCCTTTGGTTTCATCTTATTAATCTCCTGTTTAGCCCTGGTCGTTATTAATAACGCCCGACGGAATAATGAACTTCGTGAACAGTCAGCTTTGAATCCTTTTGCATCAATATCGTTGCAACGACTTTTCAATCCACTGACACAAAAATAATCACCGTAACAAAAAGACTTGACCAACTATCTTCAACTTAATCAACAAGTACAATTGATTGTAAAAAGTTAATTACTACAAAACAAACCAAAAGAAAACTCAATCATCTTGATCGTAAACATGATATTCATTGAATCATAATCCGATTGAAAGTATTGAGATGAATTTCTGTTATTATATAATCAACTAATTCTTATTATTGACTAAAGATTAGTTTTTAATCCAACTAAAGTTGATCATGGAAAAGGTTATTGATTAATTGTTTGGTGTTGATCCTACAATTGTAATAATCCCAATTAAAGTTGTTAAGGATGAAAATTAAATGTTTTTCTTGACAATAATAATATACAATTAACTAAATGTGAAGTGAAAATGTTAATCCTTTTTTTTACCTTTTTCCTGTTTAATCATAAAATCGTCAGCAATTATGATTTAACACCTTCTCATGGTTTCGTTGATGGCAATTGTCATTATTGGTTGTCAGTGAACGGTTCAGAACCAGATCGAAATGCTTGTTTCGTTTTTTGTGGTGAGGATCAAGGATTTGCCCCCGATCAGTTTTGTCAAAATTCTGATCTGTTAAGACATCAAGTCTATTGTGCGCCATTCGACCCGAGTATTATCACTGAACCAAATGGTTTCGGTCAGATCACCTTGAGAATAGGTTTTTGTGATCAACTTGGCAGAGATTGTCAGAACTCTACTGAGTTTGAAAATGAGATAACCATTTATAAAACACCGAGATTTAATTCAACAAGATTCTCGATTTACGATTCAATTGAACATGACTTCAATCTACAGGGTCAACTTTTTAATGCCTTTTATTCACCCAAATTGATTGTTAGATTTACACGATCTCACTTGCCCATTGGTGTTAGAGGAAACTGCACTTATGAGATCAATTGTACAATTATCGATGAGAATAATTTAAATTGTATCAAACCAGAAGCAAGAAACGATTGTTTACCCCAATCACCAGAGGAGTTCGGCTCTTGGTATGATACCTCAGTTCTTTTCAGATCTCATGGTTATCATCAACCGATTTATTCATTTATCGCTCATGTCCACCAATTGCCGACATTTGATTCAGTTACTTGGGATTCGAGGCAGGTAAAGTTTATCATCAATTTGACGGGTCATATTCTGTTGAAGGCTCAAGCCTCATGTGTCGTAATTGATGAAGATGATGAAACTGTGTATTCGTCTCTTGTTTATACTTCCGATGGAATTGTGGCCTTTGAACTTGACCATCTCTTGTTGGCTAACAAAACGCTTAATTGTACTTTAATCATGGACGATAGAATGGTTTACCCACTTGGATTGGTGACCCTTCGAGAAAGGGAACCGGAACCCGAACAAAAACCAATCGATTATTTAACTGTGACCATTTTAATTGTGATAACTTGTTCCCTTTTAATATTGACCCTTGTTGTTGCATTTGTTGTGATCAAAAGCCAAAAAAATCATGAATTAAGGTTAAAATCAGCGACTGATTTTAAATCAAATGGTAAATAATTAAGCAGAATCATTGATTCTAATCATTGCCAACTATCAATTGTAATTTAGTTTCCTATTAAAAGCGTAAAATAAATTGTTCATTAACATGATAAATTAATCATAGAATTTAAACTTTTTCATTACAATTTGATTGTGATAAATTCATGATGAGAGTTGAATCATAACAAGATCGTTATTCTAACAATTTATGACTCGATTTTTATTGTCAATCTTGTTTAGTTGATTGACGTTTAATTAACATGACAATTAGTTTGATTACGATTACAATTATGTGCACAAAGTGGACGATAAATTTGCAAGTAGATTTTCATTACAGTTGATTATCAATCTCAGTGTTATCCTTTAGTCAAAATAATCCCAACACTCTTAATTTGAATTGTAATCCTTTTAAGCAATTGATATATTCTGATTATGTTGACAAGTTTAATTGTAGTATTTTTAAACTATCCAATGTTTCTACAAGCAATCGGTCTGATTACTAATTTGATTCTAATCATGATCAACTATTTTCAAACAGTTGATTGTCAACAATTAGTTATGACTCCTAATTATTGTTTCAAGTACGGTTTTTGTCAATTTAGGTATCAACCCAATTCTTTGAGACTTTGTGACATCCAATGTGGTCCCTTATCTGGTTATCCATCGGAGGAATCGTGTCACGATCGTAATTCAATTGAACGTCCAGATTATTTACAATGTCCATGGCGGGACTACGATTATTCCCAAGACAATTTACTCCGATTAGTGACTAGAATTTGCGAGGATCAATCAATATGTTCAAATCGAAACCTCACAACGAACATAACTATGTTCGAGACTCCGACATTTGTAGTAACTCGACCGTCGTTATCGGTGTACGATTCAATTGAACACGGAATCAGTTTTACTGGTACTAATTTTAACGCTTTATATCAACCTTATGTTTTAGTTTACTTTAATCGATCCAAATTGGTTGATGAAGAATTGAGGTTAAACTGTTCACTTATTATTAATTGTACCATTGTAGATTCGAGTAGTTTGAACTGTTCTAAACCTTCATTTCGAGATGAGTGTTTACCTAAAGTACCAAGTGAATTTGGTCGTTGGGCTGCTGATTTCACTTTGTATTCTCACAATTTACCACAATCAATTATCAATAAGCGATTGTTAGTTTATCAAGTTCCAACATTCAATGGATTCACTTGGAATTCAGAGTATAATAAGTTTTTCATCCAATCGAACGGAGATTTTTATCTAAGGCCAAAAGTATTTTGTGTCGATTTGAGTGATGAAAGTGGGGAAAGAATGGTTTCAAATGTAAATCGTTTGCTCGACCATTTAACATTCCAATTTGATCTTAATCAAATATATAAGAAAACTTTGAACTGTTCAATTGTAATGGATCGGCATGAGTTCCCTCTTGGAACGGGTAAAGCGAACACTGGTTTACCATTTTCGATCTCTAAATATTTACTCGAAATTCTGTTCGTTTTCATCTGTGGTTTTATCCTTTTTGTTACATTTTCCGTGTGGAGATTTGTACTTTTATCGCATGAGGAGAAGCGGAATCTTGAATCGACGGGTTTCGGTGTTCCATTCATGACCGTTCGAGGTTTGATCCAAAAACATCTTATGAAAAATAAGTTAACAAAATTCAAAGAAAAATTCAAAAAATAGATGAATAATTGTAACAATTGTTACTTTCGTTTGACGACAATTAATTCAGCCACGAGGTCAATGATAATTATTACGTCAATTTATGTTAATGGAGATAATTAATTTCCAATGGTTTCTCCCTTTTTGACTGTTGATTAAATTGTTACAAATTAATTTATTGATAATGTTTGATTTCCATTCCTATTACTTTCTCTTTTAATTGTATGTAATCAAGTAAATTAGTCTGTTCAATGTATGATTAATTAATTGTTCAAGGTTTTCCTACTGTTTAACTGATTAACAGTGTTTTTCTCGTGATATCAAGATTGGTGACGATGATGATGATTAAGCAATTTACATATTGTTAATTAGTCTTCTCATATGGTGATTCCTTTGATAAATATGACAATTAGAATATCATATTGTAATTTAAATCATTGGTGATTAAAAATTAAATCACTTTTTAATTATCATTGTTATTGATTTTTCTTTCTGAAGCAAAAAAAAAATAACAGTTTATATCCATCAAAAGTTTGTTGGATTAATTGTTAAGGTGTGTATCTTTTTGTTCACTGATTAATTGATTAACTAAATAAATAAATTATATAATTTGAAAGACTCTCGGAAACTATTATCAAGTTTCATTGATTCAAAATAGATGATACGATTTTTCAACCAACAATTGAAATTGTCTTGATATAAATTATGATACAGATGAAAATGATGAGTTATGATTGATTTTGTTGGATAATTTTTCGAGTTAATTGTGATGATTGATAAGATGAAGGTGGTTGATGATGGAGACGGAAAGAATTGATGGTTTTTGGTTAATTTAGATACTTTGAGAAGATTCAATTTCGAATTTAGATTGAGTTGATTCGAAGGAAAAATTAGTTGATTCACTTTCGTTGATTTATTGGAGCTTCTATGGCCAAAGATAATTTGTAACTAGAAAAGATGAAGAAGGAAAAAAGTTTAGATTGAAAGAAATCAGAGTTTTGTTCCAATTAGAATTGAGTTAGTTATGAATGAAAGTTAATTATACTCACCAATCGTTATCTGACATACTTGAAATTAATGAGTCATTGAACCATGATCGAAATAATCGAGCAACAACAATTCGAGGTACATTAGTATTACTGTAGAAAGGAGGTAATTCAGTGAAGCCACTTAATTGTTGAGATTGATAGAGAGCAAATAATGAGGCCTTGATGTTTTGCTGGAGTAATCGGATTTGGGTAAGTATTTCAAATTGTTTGCAACATTTTTCCAGATTAATTAGTCTTTTGCCTCCTTCTTTGGGATTCTAATAAGGATAAATGCAAAAGTTAATCAAATTAGTAAAATGAAATGGTAATCAGATGAGTTTAAGCAATCATATGGTAAAGATGGAATACCTCGATGTAATTAGTTAATTTTGTGTCGATGAAGGTTAAATCAGTGAGGAAAGTTCCCAGATAAGGTATTGTACCAAATGACTCTTCCTCGAAGCTATTAAAACAAATTGGTGAAATGAATTAAATTAAGATATGATTCGTGATTGTTGATATGGGCGATGAATGAATAATTAATTACTGATTAATTACCTAACTTTAGCAGTTCCTTCAATTTCCAGTTGTGTTTGTCTCAATAAAGTTTGATTGTCAACATCATCAACAATTGTTGATAATTGTTTAAATGTTGATTCAATTGTTTTATTAATTTTAGACCAAACTGTTTGTTTTAAACGGAATATTGATTCATTACTTAATCCAGCAATTACGGCTTTAAGTGAATTAAAATTTTTCATTTTCCTCAATTGTTGGGCAATGTTAATCCAATGAGTTGTGACTAGATCAGGACTAATAAAAAAGACAAACAAATATCAAACAATTAACAATTAACAATTAAAACAAGAAAATTAATATCAACTATTAATTATTACTAATTACTAATAATAATAATAATATTATACTTACGAATGTGCTTTTAGAATTGTAATAACAACATGTTTAGATAATAGATTGAAATTTTTAATCATATTTTGAACTCGAGGATTTTGTCGATGGCCATTCAATAGAGTGTAAGGTTTTAAAGATAAAAAGTTTTCCTAAAAGAAATAATAATAATAATAATAATAATAATAATGATTAATTATCATCTCTAATTTTGTTAATCATCATAATCATCAAGTGGCTGATTAAATTTACCAGATCAATAGCGGTCAATTGTTGAGCGACAAATTTAGTGTCCAAATCAATGATGCAATAAGCAGGAGATTTGTTGATAGACTATAATAGAAATGGAAATAAAAATGAAAGAATAATAAACAACAATTAGTTAATTGTGAAATTGTGTATAAATTTGAAAGGTAAAAGTAAACTTACATTATGACGAGAATTTGAAGTTTGATCAGTCTGATCAAATTTACTTTGTTCAACAAATAAATGAGCCTTTCGGTAAAGAGTATCATCAATACAAGGAAGAAGTAATAAAAGATCAAATAAAGTTTTTTGGTTTGACAATTGAGTTGTTGATGATGTTGTTGAGTTAAATACTGGCGTTGGTTTTAATTGAGAGATTGATGAACTTCTCGGGGATTTACTTTGGTTATTAGTTGATGGGCATGTTTCATGTTTCGTTATTTCATCGTTGACTTTACCATCAATTTCATTGTTAATGTTTTTGCTGTTGTAATTGTTTTTGTTGTTAATTGCTGTTAAAATACAATTACCTTCTAAGGAGGAAGTATTTCCATTAATTGTAGAATTTGCGGAAGGAGATGATAAAGAATCATCAATGGGCAAACTAACAGTAATTAAATCAATATTATCATTTGCTTCTGTTATTATATCAGGTGAATCCATTTCCAATGGAGAAAGAAAATCTTCCGGATAATATCTTAACCAATAATGAAGTACGAATCGTAATTGTTGAGGTGATGCTTTTCGTGAATGTTTTACCAGAATTGTAAAAACTTCTTGGGGTGAACAGTATTTACGATAAGTACAAAAAATAACATGCATTATATGGGTTACATCGCTTCGACCTTCTTCCATTAAGGAAGTACATTGATGAATTGTTGATGATAAATTTAATTCCCGTTGGTGTGGAGTTAATAGTAAAATATATTCAATTATATGATCCATGGTTGCTGCCTTTAATATACGAACTTTGCGTTTTTCACGTTGATGAGTCTGTGGAAAAATAAAATGAGAACAATCAGTAAGAATTACAATCAAATTACCTAACAAACAAACAATAAAAAAAAATGGTTAATTCAGTTTCGAAATTCAATCTCATTATAATCATTTCAATTCTAGGTAATATTGTTTTCTCATTAAATCATGTTTAACATTATAACAGAAAAGGGTAAATAATCAACCTCTCAGCAAAGATTAATCAATACATGTAATTATGGTTAATGTATATTTTTTTTTCATTTGTTTACATTGTAAGGAAAAGTTTAATTGTTACAACTCACAGATAAGTTTCATTAACAATTGATTGAATGATTGATAATCGATTATTAAATGATAGAGATGAGTATTTACTTACCTTCATGTTGTCATCCTTATCAACTGATTTTGATCGACGTCGTCGGTCCTCTGGTTGCAGATCAACACGGGGCATCCTTTTAACGTTGAGAGCCTCATCTTTTTTCAATTTGCGATCAGATCGCCTAAATTGCGAGGAAGAAGTTAATTAAGAAAAGGAAGAAGTAAAAAAGTAGGAAATAATTAGTGATAAAAATCATGATGTTTATCGTTACCAAGCTGAGAAAATCATTGTCAATGTCATTATTGTTTAATTAAAATCTATCATCATTGGTAATCATAATCGTTGTTAACTGTTGCTGGGTTTCTTTTTGGTCTAACACTTAAATGATTATGATATTTATCAACAATTAACATAATCAGTGTAACAAATTAATTAAAATTGTTTATAAGGGTAATTTAGAATTGGGATAAATTATCATTTACTGAGTCACTTAATCAGAGTGGCTTTTTCAGTAAACAAAATTAAAACAATTACACGTACATAGAAAATCCTTAATTATTGTAAAATAATTAAGTTATGTGGAAATGGGAGAAAAGGTGATGTTAATTGTTTGATCATATCATGATAATAAATAATAATCAGGGTTGATGACGATTATGATGACGATGGTGATGATGTTAATCAAGGTAAATTATGAATTAAAAGAATCAACAAACCAGAATTTGATTCCAATGTATTTCATTTAAAGGTTGTTGTTGTTGTTGTTGATGTTATGTTAATTGTTGAATGATTATGATGATTAATATTTATAATAATTGATTTGCTTATTAATCACTGGTTCCTGAATAATGATTTGTTTACAATTTGATTGGATAAATGATGTCAATGAATTGGATCAATCCTATTAGATGTAATTTAACACGAGGCCAAGTGATTTATTAATTGTGAATCGATAAGGTTTGTTTTCATTTTCATCACCATAATCAATCAGGTTACAATTAAATCAGCTTAATTGTTGGAATAAGAGTTAACAGAAGCACAGTTTATGAAGATAGATAATAAAAGGAAGATAAAAAAAGTCGACACAATTAGTATATTGTAGTAGATAATCAGTATGATTAATAAAGGAAACAAATTAGATGTGAAAGTAAACCAATAAATTTGTCAAATTAACACGTTCATTTATGACCAATAATTACCTTGTAATTTAGCACAATTTAAGTATCAAAATACTGAACGTTTAAACTGTTGTAGTTAATTGTGGAGAAAACTAAAGGACAATCAACAGTAGTTACAATTGAACTTAATTTCATGCAAAGGTAAGCATAAAATAGATCACAAAAGATTTGAGATAATTTGAGATGAGAAAAGGCACAATTGTGATTGAATTGATATTCACTAAATTGGATTTAGACTCAATTTGTATTAGGTAAAAATCCAAAAACAATTAATTTGATCACAAAAGGTATTGAGAATGAGTCAATTGAAGGTAAAAGCTTAGGTAGATTATCAGTTGGTCTTTTTTTAAATTCTTTTTGTTGTTGAATTTAACGTGAGCTGATCATGATTAAATTCAGGCTCAATTTAAGGTTGAAAAGTAAAATTTTTGCTCTCCAAGCAGAAAAAAAAACAAAAAAGAGAAACAAAAAAGTGTCACAAATGTCAGAAAAAGAAAAGAAGAAGAAAATGAAAACAATTATAAGAATTTGTGAGAGGGAAAGAGAGAACAAAAAATTGATTATGATGATGAAGATTGAGATTATGCCAAGGATGAATTGATTTTGTTGTCGCTGGTGTATGAGGATTAAAGTGGAAGATGTAATATTTGATGTTCACTGTAGATGATGGTGTTAATAAATGATGATAATAGAAAAGAATGAGAGAGAAGAGAGAGAAAAAAAGAGAGAGAGAGAGCAAAATGTTGAGATGTCGCCTACTTGGAACAGAACGTCAACATCATATTATGATTATGACGATTACATTTAAAGTTGGATGATTATAATGATACAGATGAAACTAGACACTGGAAGATAGAGAAACACAGTGAGAGAGAGAGAGAGAGAAGTGAGGAAGAGAACATGAAGATAAATTGAGTGAGTCGAGTGATTAAAGTGAGTTAATGTTAACCATCATAATGTATAAATACTCATTAACTTTCACGCACACACACAAGAGAGAGAGAGAGAGAGATGATGATGATGATGATGAAAAGAGAAGAAGAAAAAGAAACAGAAGATGAAGAAAATGATGATGAGACACACAATCAAATATAACACAGGGAAAAAGAATCAACACTCACAGGGTTTCTTCAAATACTCTTAATCATGATCAAGAGAATAGAAAATCATAATCAAGGTTATCAAATCTCACAGAGAAGAAAAAAAGAGAAAATCAAAATTATTGTTCATTTGTTTACATCGATCCAGGTACACAGAAAATTCCAATAAATTGATCAAGTGACGAGAAATCGGTTGACAATCTGACGAAATAAATTGTTACAAACTAATTATTAAAGTGAAATTAGAAACCAAATCAATTAATTACTCGTGATGATCAAGAGGGTAAACAATTTAGTCTTTGAGTTGAAACAATTGGAGGGAAAAGAGAAACCAAAATGGTGTCGATGCCTCCGAATCTCTCCCATTGGTTAACACAAAAGAGAACAAAAAATGTTCTCTTTGACTTTTTTTTTCTTCTCTAATTTTGATCAATCATAATTTTCTTTCTTTCTTTAATTGCAATAGAAATTGGGATAATTTAATCGCTCTAAATGAGGATTATATTTTCATTCGGTGTTTGTAACAATATGTTCCCCCTAATCAATCGAGATTCAAAGTGATTAATGTGATTTGTGATTTTCGTGATCAATTGTTTTCATCTTGTTTCATTTTCCATAAATCATAATTGTAATTGTTTTCTTCTTTGTTCAATATTATTGATATGATGGCTCTTCCCTTTGGTATTTATGGTTCATGATGAAAAGAGGATATTACTGATTAACAATTTGATTCTGATTATTTGCGTGAGAATTTCATGAAAAAAAAGAGACATTCATTTTCTTTCATGTGACATTAGAAGATTTGAAGATTTTCCTTGGTTTATTTTCATTTGATTTCTTGGATTTTTATTGATTTGATTGGGAATCTATTTTAATCAAATTCTTGTTTGTTTGTCTTTTGTGATCAGTTAAATTGTAACATTATCTTCAAGTGATTGTTGGAATGATTAACAATTGTCAACAAATTGGTTATCGTTGGTTTTTCAGTGGTTGTGTTGGCTGTTGGTATATGTTATTGATGATTAATCTCAATCTCAATCTTCATCTGAATTTGTGATTTCTAAAATCAATTGTTGATTTATTATTGATTGTTTACCATGAAGATGATTAAACGGATTGATTGGAATTCAATTGATTCTCTCACGTGGGAGTGTGGGATTACAGCATTTGTTGTTAACTCAATTAAATGATGATTGACGTGGAAACTGTCAAATTAAGTAACCCCATATATGATATTTGTTAACATTATATAAACAACAATTGAATTTAGATTTTTTTTTGCTACGATTGTGAAGAGTAAAAAAAGATTGAGAAATTGATTAACCATCAAAATGGTGAATGTAGATTAAAAATTAAGCATGAGATGCTTGGGAAAAAAAGAGAGATGAAGAATCAGAATTGAACGTTAACCTTGTAAATGGATGGATTTCAAGTTCAAATCTATTTTAATCTTAATCATCATCCTCATAATCCAAAGTAGAATCTGCATCAGGATAATCATAACAAAATTCCTTTGGAAATGGAAGCAAAAATTAAGCAGAGAAAAAGTTTATTCCAAAGATTCTGATTACATGGAAAACCCTGATGGCTGAGAAAAAAAAAAGATTTACAATCAACTTAAATTGTTGATTTAGTGGAAAAACTCATCAGTTTGATTAACCAAGAATCAAATAATCTGTAAAGATGAAGCTATGGATCCCAAATGTGTGTCGATTTATCTGGTTAATCAGTTAATTGTTGGCATGAGAAAATATTAAATCCATTATCTGCAAATAAAAAGGTAAAAGTAACGTTAATCAGTTAATTGTTCAATTGTTTAAAAGGTCGGTTGACTGATTAACGTCAATCTGATGGAAACATAACAAAAAAATCTGAAACATGATAATGATTATGTTTTGTTTTACAACAACAATCAAAGTAATTATGAGATGTTGATTAAAAAAAGGAAAACAATCAATTTATTGTGGTAATAAATTGATTAACATGTTATCCTTTTTTTTTATTGAAAGACAAAAACTAACCATTGGAAGGCCATTAACACATTAACTTTTTAATTAATCACTTTCATCATCTTGAAAAAGATGTAGGAATCTCATTGATTGTAATTAATTAACTGTCTCCACACATAAACAATGAATATCATCATTTTGTAACCTTGTTAATAAACACTAATCATTTTCACTTACAGGGTGTAAATTGTTGGAAATCCAATGAATGAGAAGATTATGTTAATCACTGGCATATTCTCAACAATTAGGAAATAGAGAACTCGTTGATTAGCAAATTGTTGGATCCAAAAAAGGAATCAAAATATTGAGAATCCAAAGGTCGTCGGTCTCGAGATACAAACGGAGGACAAATTGCTGATCAATTTTCTTTGAGAATCAACGATCATCTGTAACTCAACTATTCTAATCATGACTGAAAAATTGAGAAAATGTTGATTGTATTAGTTAATTGGTTAATTGGTTAATTGTTGAAATTTTCGGGAACGAATTATTTTGCTTATATGAACCAGATCAAAATTGAAACGATGTGATGATTTGATTGTTTGTTTCATTACGACCATTCAGTCAGTTGCTCAAATCGGACAAATGATGAAAAAGTTTCGGAGGATTGAATTGGACATTGGGCCTTTACACGACAGGACAATGACGGGTTTTGGCCTGGTACTCAGAGTTAATTCCGTTCGATGTTATCAAAACTGAAGTTCTTGAAGTCTTTTTGATTGTTCACAAGAAATTAGTATCGGAGTGATTATATTGATTGATTTTCTTCACATTAGGAGGCCAAAACGAAAAATTCCATAAAAATCTCCGCTAAAATAGATATTTACATGGAAGTTGATGATTTCATGAAGATCATAATGGAAACAATTAAGAGAGAAATTAAAAACATTCTAATTAACTTTCATCACGAAAATGTTAATCACTTTATCTTTTCCCTCTTCGTTTTTGTTCACAATCACATGTTAACCTTTTTATCAAGTGACGATTTTAATTGTTTATCTTTTACTAATTTACATTTGTATCTTTAATTAGTGTAACTTAATTAACCATCTTAGTTGACAATTAATCATTTTTTTCAAGGTAATTATCTGTAAGTGTATTGCCTCCTAGAAAGAGAGGGAACATCTTAAACTTATGGAATATTTTGATTGTCGTTTGTGATTAAGTTTCTTTTAATTCTATTTTTTAATTGTTCATCAGATTTGAAATTCTAATTTTTAATTTTATTCTTATTCTTTGTTTCATTTTAAAGGTTTGCCTTTTCTTTACGTGGGATTGACTGGATTAACTTTCATGCCAAAGGAACATTGAAATTGAGTTAATATCGTCTCATGGATTAACTGATTATCTTAATTGATAATCTTTCCAGTTGATTTTTTGTTTTGGTTAATAATAATCAATGAATTTATGTTTACATGAAAAACTGATAGTCTTTAGGTTCATCTGATCTGATTATCTTTTTAATTGTAAGCTGAGTTGGTGATTAGATGAGAAAACAAATTCTGTATATTGATTGATTACAATCAATAGTTTTCTGTTTTTGCTACACACTCATGAAAGAATTGAATTTTTTAATCAATTACAATTTGAACTGATTCTGTTTAATCACAAGGATATGATGATTAATTTTTTTCAATTTGTACTAATCAAGTGATCATCATTTACCTGGAGGTTTAATTTTTTTTTACTTCTACCCAATGAGAGGCGTTTAAATCAAATCAAAACAATGGACAGGCGTGTGATTTACAAACAATTACACTCCAAACAATCAGCTGATTATTGTGATCATTTTCTCGGTGTGAGGTTGAACAAATTGGTGTGACAATTAAATAACAACTGAGAGAGAGAGAGAGGAAAAAGTCAAAATGAGTGAGATTAAAATT
This sequence comes from Panonychus citri, assembly GCF_014898815.1. Taxonomy (NCBI): domain Eukaryota; kingdom Metazoa; phylum Arthropoda; class Arachnida; order Trombidiformes; family Tetranychidae; genus Panonychus; species Panonychus citri. The sequence goes on along the minus strand of NW_026515543.1, from coordinate 497,845 downwards.
CTCATTAAATCAAGTTGACTAACCACTGGAAGAGTAAATTGAGTCCTTGAAGTTTTAACCAGATTGTTAATCATATTCCTGTGTTTCTGATAATCAACTGAACAACTGATTTTCAAGGACAATCAATTGAACAGCTAAAATTGAATAACAATTAGAAATGGATCAAATTCTTAACCCAAAAAGGATACATTGAGTTATATGGAAACAATTGATTGAGTATAAACAATTTAATTGTGTGTGTGTGCCTATGATTGTATAAAAGAATCAAAAAAGAGATGATTTAGAAAACAATTTCTTTTTTTTGGTTAAGCATTTTTGGTGTTTTAACAAATAGTAAACAGAGAGAGTAAAAGTAAAAGTGAGTAAGAAAACTGTAAAAAAAACTATCAATGTGATAATTACACATCTAAATTGAATGGTAATTGACACAATTGATTAAATTGTTGCAATAAAAATGCACGAAATAATAAGCAATTTAAAAACAAAGTGCGGAAAGACAGAGAAGAGAGAGAGAGAGAGAGAGAGAGAGAGAGAGAGAGGTGATGGAGATTCTTTTGGTCAAGTATAATTGCAATTAGAATGCAAGAAAAAAAAACAAATGATGTCCAGTGATTAATTAGTTGTATAGAAAAATAATATTTTTTTGCTTTTGGTGTGTAAATAATTAAGAAGGTAAATTGTTGATGATGGAGATTGATCATTTCTTTTGACTTTGAGATGTTTCCAAGGCGAGTGATAACTTATAACTGTTTGAGAAATAAAAGAAAAATTTTGATTATTAATCTAATTGGAATGAGAATGTTAATTATCGATTATATTTACCAATCATTATCTGTCATGTCAGCGATAATTGAATCTTGAAACCAAGCTCTGAACAATCGAGCGACAACAATTCGAGGGACAGTTGGTGTACTATTATAGTTTGGTAATTGTGAGAGTCCAGTTAATTGTTGCGATTGATGGTAAGCAGTTAGTGCAGCATTTATGTTTTGTTGAAGTAAATGAATCTGAGTAATTATCTCAAATTGTTTGCAACATTTTTCCAAATTGATTAATTTTTTCCCTGCAGCTTTTGGATTCTAAGAGAAAAAGCAAAAGGAGAAATTGATTATCATTATTAATTTAGATCAATTATCAATTCAATTAATTGTTATACAATTTTTCTTTTACTTACTTCAATGTAATTACTTGACTTAGTATCGATGAAAGTTAAATCAGTTAAAAATATACCAAGGTAAGGTATTGTACCAAAAGACTCTTCCTCGATACTGTTGATGGTGTAACAATTAATTGTCGACCATGTTGATCAGTCACATAACCATTGAGATGATTAAAAATAGAAGAAAACAAAATTAGATTGTGTAAAAACTAGAAAAGTTTTGTAATCATTGGAAAAATTAATTACTGATTAATTACCTAACTTTAGCAGTTCCTTCAATTTCCAGTTGTGTTTGTCTCAATAAAGTTTGATTGTCAACATCATCAACAATTGTTGATAATTGTTTAAATGTTGATTCAATTGTTTTATTAATTTTAGACCAAACTGTTTGTTTTAAACGGAATATTGATTCATTACTTAATCCAGCAATTACGGCTTTAAGTGAATTAAAATTTTTCATTTTCCTCAATTGTTGGGCAATGTTAATCCAATGAGTTGTGACTAGATCAGGACTAACAAAAAAGACAAACAAATATCAAACAATTAACAATTAACAATTAAAACAAGAAAATTAATATCAACTATTAATTATTACTAATTACTAATAATAATTATTATTATACTTACGAATGTGCTTTTAGAATTGTAATAACAACATGTTTAGATAATAGATTGAAATTTTTAATCATATTTTGAACTCGAGGATTTTGTCGATGGCCATTCAATAGAGTGTAAGGTTTTAAAGATAAAAAGTTTTCCTAAAAGAAATAATAATAATAATAATAATAATAACAATGATTAATTATCATCTCTAATTTTGTTAATCATCATATCATCAAGTGGCTGATTAAATTTACCAGATCAATAGCGGTCAATTGTTGAGCGACAAATTTAGTGTCCAAATCAATGATGCAATAAGCAGGAGATTTGTTGATAGACTATAATAGAAATGGAAATAAAAATAAAAGAATAATAAACAACAATTAGTTAATTGTGAAATTGTGTATAAATTTGTAAAGGTAAAGTAAACTTACATTATGACGAGAATTTGAAGTTTGATCAGTCTGATCAAATTTACTTTGTTCAACAAATAAATGAGCCTTTCGGTAAAGAGTATCATCAATACAAGGAAGAAGTAATAAAAGATCAAATAAAGTTTTTTGGTTTGACAATTGAGTTTCCGGTGAATTAAGTATTGGTGTTGGTGTTGATGGGGTTGATTTTGATTGAGATGAACTTCTTGGTGATTTACTTTGGTTATTAGCTGTTAATAGAGATGAGTCAATTTTCGTAGTCTCATCATTACCTTTTTTACCATTTTCATTGTTTATATTTTTACTTTTAATTGCAGTTAAAATACGAGGAAGATAAGAGGAAGACTTTCGATTACTGGTGGTTTTGCTTTTAGTATTTACGGAAGGAGATGATGTACAATTATCATCAATTGGTAGACTATCATTAATTATACTCTCATCATCGGTACTTGTAGTTGAGGTTGTAGATGTTGTTGTAGATACTGATGTTGTTGAAATAGTAGTTGTAGTATTTGTTGTTGGTATTGTTGTAGTTACATCAGTTGATTCTAATTGCAATGGAGTGAGAAAATCTTCCGGATAATATCTTAACCAATAATGAAGGACAAATCTTAACTGGTGGGGTGATGCTTTTCTTGAATGTTTAACCAAAATGGTGAAAAGCTCTTGAGGTGAACAGTATTTACGATAAGTACAAAAAATAACATGCATTATATGGGTTACATCATTTCGACCTTCCTCCATTGATGTGGTATTACAATGATGATGATTTGATGGTGATGAAGAAGAAGATGATGATGATGATGATGAGACATTTAATTCCCTTTGGTGTGGAGTTAATAATAAAATATATTCCATTATATGTTCAATTGTTGCTGCTTTTAATAAACGTATCCGACGAGTTTCCCATTGTAAACTATCACTATCATTTAAATCATTATTAGACGAATAGGTGATCTTCTTTAAGTAGATATGGTACAATGAGTCACGATTTGTTTCTGCATTCCAGAAACGTCGAGCAGGTGACATGGAGATTTCATGTTTATTCGTGGACATTATAACAACAAATTTCCACTCAAAACAACAAAGCTCAACACTATTAAGATTAAGATATTTGTTTAAAATAAAAGAAAATCTAAAATAATGATAATAACACTTAAAAGGGATGAGAAAAAGAAAAAGAGAATTAAAATTAGATGCAATTAGAATGATGAGAATATTGTAAACATTTCGTTTTCTCTACGTAACATTAACGTTACCATGACAACGAAGAGATAAGAGGGACCGTTGATATAGAAAAAATTCTTTTCTTTCAACAATAGAACTGAAATTAGTTTCTAATTGGACCGACAGATGGGGTTACCTTATTGAAAAGAATAAAAAGTAAGAGAAAAAGAAAGAGAAGTTTTTAGAATAAAATGAAATTCGCTTCCCGAAGTTCTTATAAAAACCTGTTCTAAGATGTTGTAACCTTCATTCCGCTTTTTTTTGTCTTCTTTTTGTTCAATGACTTTTACCTTATCTGGTAAATGACAAGTTGGCATATGATTGTTACTCTTTTTTTCATTTGATTTTTCTTAATTGTCCTGTTAATTTTGTTTCATTGTATTTGGTTTAAATTCGAGTCCATTTGTTATATTGGATTACATTGTGATTAGAAGAAAATGGGTAAGTTTTTGATTACAATTTGTCCTTTTTATTACTTTTTCCTGGTTTTCCTTTTCTTTCTTGTTCTTGGAAATTTTAGTTAGGCCTGAACAATTTAAGATTAGAAGAAATTTTTTTCTCTTGTGTTCTCTTCATCTGAAGTTGATTTTATGGTTAGTTTTTCTTTGGATGAAATTCGCTTCAATTTTTTGTTCTCTGTTTTAATCTCTGCATTTTTAGTTCTTTTTGTTTAGTTTTTGTGTGTGTGTGTGTGTTCGTCTTGTCCATTGATTGAAAAGAAAATTTTTAATTTTCTGTTGAATTTCTCTTTCAATCTTATTTCTGTATATTCTTGACAAGTGACCTAACCCTTTTTTAATGGTTAATTGTGATATGTTTAGATTTACTTTGTATTCATCCTTTTTTATTTCGTTTTTTTGTTTTCTCTTGTTTAGATATGAAATTGGTTTTACTGTTTTTAACCATTGGTTTGGTCCAAGGTGATATGATGAGGAAAAGTATCGTTTTTGATATTAAAACACCAAAGGTTTTCTATTGTCCACAAGAAAAACCAACTGATGTTAATAAAATGATTGTCAAGTCCCGTTCATTAGACAAATTGTGTGAATTTGAAGGTAAAGGTATACCTAAGAATTCAAAGTCTGACTGTTACAATGATATCGATGAGACTGAATATGCTTGTGCTGAAAAACAAAGAATTTTGGTAAGTTTATCATTAATAAAACTTTATTCTCATCTAATTTTATATTAGTTACTTATGAATCAACTGATTTCAAGGTAACAATAACTAGATCAAGATCACTTTTTATACCGATGATCAGTTATGGTCTCAATTTGATTTTCAGCCTACGCTATAATTGAGAAAAGTTAATAAAAAAAATCTCATTATCTTTTTATTATTTCTTTTTCTCCTTTAATCTAGTTACGTATCAATCCACCAAATGATACAGAGACCACAACAACTGCTATTCCATCACCTGATATGCCAGAATATATCAAGATTAACAAGAAAGACACTGGATCAGGTAAACCAGGAAAATCCAAGAAATATTAATCATCTTTACCAAAAAAATTAAGGTTCCTCTTCAAATTATCCATTGGAAACCTGATTGATTATATTTTTCTATCAAAGTGTTAATGTGATCTTAATTATACTGCTTTTCCTACATTGATTTACCCAAATCTCTGTTTAACCATTTAATAAGAAAACCACCTCACTGAAGACAATAATCATTAATCTCTCAAGCAATTTATATTGTTGATTACTCCTTGTCAAAATTATATTATCCAAACAATTTTCTACTCCAATGTAAACAGTATAGAAAATTAGATTCCACTTGATTTCTATAATGTTTTTTTTGTTCGAATCTCAAATCTCTGTTAACACGAAACAAATGATTAATTAATCATCCAGGTAATTAGGATCCATGAACTAAGCTTTTTAGATCATGAAAAGAAATATAAAAAAATATATTAGAAATCAAGTTAAATCTAATATTCTGTATCGTATCATTATTACAATTATTTGTGATTTTGTTCAATGTCAATTTTTAATTTCTATTTATCACTTGGTTAAGATGTTAAGAAGATAATTTTTAGGATTTAATTATTTTCTTAAATTCAATTGTTACATCGTGATTATTATCTAAAATTTAAACTAACTCTTAACAATTGAAGGTAAAGAAAATTTTTAAATTTCCTCAAGGTAACTTTTTCTCATCTGTTGATTACTAATTAAATTAATTTTCTTTCATCAGGTATAAAACTATAAAGGTAAACAATTTATCAATTCCTTTTCTAAAATAATTAATTTTCTTACTTATGGTATTAATTATTATTCATGATTGGAATAAAAATTTTCTACAACTATTAATAATATTTCCAACAAACACAATCAACAACAACAACAATTAAATCGCATCAGCGGAAAAACACAACAAACCAATGACCTAAATTCCGAAAATCGAAACAATAGAAAACAAAAAAAAAGAAACAATCACCAATAGAAAGAAGAAGAAGAAGAAGAAGAAGAAGAAGAAGAAGAAGAAAACCAAAAATCGAATCAACTAATCACCAAATTAATTAACCAAATTTAGAAGAAAAAAAATAGAAAAAAAAAGAATCACAAATGTTCAAATTCTGCGCTAGTTGATCTTCCAAAAGAAAACCAATCAAAACAAGAAAAGAAAAAAAAATTTTATTCTTTGTTTTTGTTGTGAAAGAAGAAGAAAGAAGTTGGAAGACTTTAAATCCTTTCGGATCCATTTTGAGATTATCTTGTTGCTCATTTTAATTTAATCTGTTTCTCTCTCTAATCTCCTTTTATACTCACTCAATTATCTTCAATTATCCTCAAGTCTCACCATCATCATCAATTTAATATCTTCTGTTTGTTGCAACCTTTTCATCAACATCAACACAATTTTGCCTTTGTGATTATTTTATATTCACTTTTTCTGGTTCACTTTCCTTGTTTTCATTTTCTCCTTTTCTAATTAAAATTAATTCATTAATTACAATTGATTTGATTACTTTATTCTCTTTCCATTTCAACGGCCATGAATTCAATTTTAAATGTTGAAAAAGACACGGATAAGGTTATAAGTAAATTCTCAAGTCTATTGGAACATTGTGATAGCTGTTTAACTGACCTCATCTCAGAAATTGAAACATTACAATTTGATCTTTCACAATCTAATGGTAATTAACTTGTAATTTTTTTCTCTCTTAACTTGATTACTCCATTTTCTCGCTTATTCTGTTTACTTCTCCTTTGTGTCTATTTAGCTTTTCTCATTTTATATTCTCTTTCAATGGTCTTCCATCTTGAAAGATGACATATTGTTACAATTATTCCCTTTTTCTCTCTTGTTAATTTTTTTTATCTTCTTCTTCTTTGTTTTATCATCTATTCTATTGTTTGATATTCTCCAAGTTGATTGACCTTCATCTCTCTCTTTTTTTTGGAGAATTTCTATCATTGTGTTGATCTTGTATTTTTTTCACCTTTTCTGGTTCATTGGATTAACTTTGATCTCTTTTTTCGTTTAATCTTTTCTCTTTTCTTATCCTGATTTGCTTCAGCTCCAAATGATGTACTGCCAACCACAAACTCTTTCAGTATGTTAAATCATGTCATCAAAAAGGTTCAAGATGTATCCTCACAATTGGCTAAAGAACATCGTGATTTCCATAGTACAGTTTCTCGTGTTGGAAAAGCAATCGATAAAAATTTTAACTCTGATTATGGAGCAATGGAGAATCGACTTCTCTGGTCTGATGATGAATCGAAAACTATTCTTAATCGAGTTATCATTGAACATTTTATGCGTAAAGGAATGTTGGATATTGTCGATTCCTTGGTTACCGATGCAGGTTTAGAAATGCTTGAAGAGGAAAAGAAACCTTTTACCGAGTTAAATCAAATTCTAATCTCATTACGTAAACGTGACCTCAAACCAGCTCTTGATTGGGTTGAAATTAATCGGGAAAAATTGATCCAACAAAATTCATCCCTTGAATTTAAACTTCACCGTTTACAGTTTATCGAATATCTTTGTAAAGGAGTTGAAAAACAATCTGAACTAATTGCCTTTGCTCGAACCAAATTACAACCACTGGTCGATCGACACGCTAAAGAGATTCAAGCTCTCATGGGAAGCCTATTGTATCTTAAAACGGGTCTAGAAAATTCACCTTATGCCTACTTGTTGGATATTCTTAATTGGAGTGAGATTTGTGATGTTTTCATTAGAGATTCTTGCTGCCTTATGGGTATGAGTGTCGATAGTCCACTTAACATCGCCTTTGAAGCGGGTACAGTGGCCTTTCCTGCTTTACTTAATATCCGACAAATGATGAGTCAACGACGAGTGGCCAGTGTTTGGACAGCTAAAGATGAACTACCAATAGTCATTGATTTGGATAAAAAGTTTCAATTTCATTCAATTTTTGCATGTCCAATTTTACGTCAACAAGCTTCCGATGTTAATCCACCCATGAGATTAGATTGTGGTCATGTTATCTCTCGAGATGCTCTCACCAAAATGTCCAATGGAAGTACTAAAGTTAAATGTCCTTATTGTCCAGTTGAACAAAATCCTCAGATCGCAAAACAAATATTCTTTTAGAAGCAAGAAAAAGAAGAACCATTTTTACCTCATTTCTTTTTCCACATTTACATTAATCGACCAACGGAAAGAAAACGAAATACAATTAACAATCAACAATCAATCGAACACTGGACAAAACAAAAAAGTAATTGTTACATTTCTATCATCTTGACACCGGACCAATTAAAAGACTAAATCGGATCATCACGTTTTCTCATCATTAACAACACCATTTATATATTAAATCACCTTCAATGTATTACCATTGAGAAGCCTAATCATCATCACAATTATCATCTGCAGCAATTGAATTAACCCTCCCAATGAATATGAAATGAAATCTCAATGATGACTTTTTGCCGAGACCAATCAACATAAATCATTAAGCTCAACTTCCAGCTGATCCATCATTTAATAAACAATGACAACTTTTTGTTTTAATTAACACCCTTGTGATCATCATAACAAAGTATCATCATCATGATCATCATCATTATATCATCAAAGTTAAACATGAACAAAACAAAACAAAGTGAATCCATCACAAAGTTAATTGTGTCTTATAAAAATCGGTCATTAATGGTTATGATTAACTACATTATGGAAAAGCTGATATTTTATAAACAAAAAAAAACGATACGAGACTAAAGGAAAAGCTGCAAACAAATTAACGTAATCAAATTAACTAACTAACAATTTAGTAAACAATCTAATCACAATCTTATACTTTATCATGTACATATTACTTATATTTTTTACCTTCTGTCCATTGGATGACCAGCAGAGACAAAGGATAACATTGGACTTTTTTTTTAATAAGCTAACACTAATTACAATCAACAGCAACAATTAACACGATTTGAGGACAATCAGTAACTTGCTGAATATTTAAAGACTTTTGTTTCGTGTCCACATTGATGATGGTTTAAAAAAGAGACACTCACAAAGAAATTACATCAATTTGATAATTAATTTGATCCACGCAATCAGTTAAATTGTAGCTTGACCATTAATGTAAACATTATTAATCCAAATCGACCAAAACAAAGTTAATCAACAAACTTAATTACCAACAACATTGAGGGTCCAAAAGTTTATCAATAACAACAAAAACATGTTCCAATGTTTAAATTGCAATCAAAACTGACAACAACAATTAATGTCAACAATCAATATATTATATACACATTGAGAAAACAATTTAATCATTAATATTAAATTACTTTTCATAAACCTTATTGTACAATTTAAATGAAAAAAATGGAAAGAAAAAAAGTTAATCAAAAAAAAAGAATAAAAAGAAAAATTGTTGCAAAATTTACTAATTGTTAGCAATTAAAACCAATGAAAGAAATTAACTTCTGATGGGACACGAATTAAATATTTATAAATGAATATATTGTAATATAAAAAAAAAGAAATCAAGTTAATTATAATTTGTGTTCTTTTAGGGGACAATTAATTTGGTTTGGGTTTCGCTTAATCATTTATAATTAAGCTAATTGTCTGGTTCATTTTCTCGTATTTTGTTATATCAATTTTTTTACATTTCTGTTGATTTTGTCTCTCTTGGTAATTACAATTTATAGATTGTTGTTGTTTTTTTTTGCTATATCAGTGATGACAATATTTTTTTTTATAATAATAATAAATGGTGATATTAATTATAATTAATTAGATATAAGTTGCTTGTGGGTATTAATTGTGCCACCTTATACTTTGAAGGTGGTGTTAGAGGTTGGGAAGGATAAGAGATTTAATCACAAGCAATTAATTGTTTATGTTTATCTAATTTCCTCTTTCTCTCGATTTGATTGTAATTGTAATCCTATCGATTTGTTGGTTTGTCTGCATCATTTAATTTTTTTAAGTTTCCCTTATTGTTATGAGTTTAAATTGTTGGCTTTGTCAGTTTATGTTGATGTCACTTAGATAAATATAAACTATTTTCATACCTGTGATAATTGTTTGTTGATTTCAGTGAGTGGGTGGTGGTGGGTGAAGGTTTGGTTTTGATGGGAGTGAGAGAGAGAGAGAGGGAGGGAGGATGATACAAGAGAAGCGTGAGTAAGATTATACAAAGATCAGCTTATTTTTAAGAATTTAAGTTAACATCCATGTTAATTATAAAAAAGAAAACATTAATTTGTCTTTTTCCTTCTTTTGTTTATTTCTGACTCATTTTGGTTTCTGTTTTCCTTGATGTCAAATTGAAAGAGAGAGAGAAAGAGAAAGAGAAAGAAAGAGAGAAAAGTCTGCTCATGAAAAACATGGAATCAGAAATTCAGAAAAATCTAAGTGATTACTCGTCTCCATGAGAAATTAATCTTTCCCACCACCTTCCGTTTACTCCAAAACTGACGCTTGAAACTGCAAAAATCCTCTTGTTTCCTCCTTAATTGTTGTTTGTGGTGGATACAAATGTATCACCCAAAACAAAATTTAAGCCTTGGACTTATTTCAAATTCTTTTTTCCTTCAATGGATGCTTAGATATAGTCAATTTACAGAAGATAACCATGTTAATTATTTGTTAATTGTTGTTGTTGTTGTTGTAGTTGATTTTCATTGTGCTGTTAAAATTCACACCAGAGTTTGGTTGGGTAAAAATTATTGATTGGCTTTGGCTCTGTGAAAAAACAAACAAACAGAAAATAAGATTAATGATTAGAAAAAAAAAGAAAATCATCTCGAAATTAAAATAATCTAACAACTTACGTTTTAGAGTTATTAGCACTTTCTATGATTTGCCTGAGACATCTTCCAAATTCTTCTAGAATCAGTTTCTCTACTTCATCTTGACTTAATCCTTCCTTCTCAGCGGCATCGGCTTGTGCCAATAGACATTCACTCGTGGCTTCGATAACGTCATTAGTAATGAAAGAGCAATGTGTCCTATGGAAAAAAAAAGAAGAGAAAAAAAATTATGATTAGTATAACAATCAATTAATCTACAAATATATATATATACAATTATCTAACAAATGATTGATAAGAATATGATAAACAATTGTATCTTTTTCCCTTTTTCAATTAAGTAGGTGGAGAAAAGTTAATGTGTACATAATTCAAATGAATTGGAAAGCTAATCAATTAGTTGAATATCATAGAGATGGATAAAGTAAACATACAAAATAAGAGGCCCAAATAATTAGATAATTTGACCTTAAAATTATGAGCATTAACTTGTCAATCAGTTGGAATAAAATTAAACTTGAGAGGAAATGTTAAAACTATCAAGTAAATAGACACTATGAGCTTTGGCATTCAAAAGCCATTTCATATGAATGCCAATGGTAATAATCAAGATAAGTTTAAGAAAAAGTAAAGATTCTTAAAATAAGCTTGCCAAAGTAGTAAACTTGATAGTTGGAAGAAAAAGTAAAATAAAGATTTTCCAATGAAAAAAGAGAGGGTTTTAAATGGTGATTAATTGTTGTACCTTTCAGCTCGATCTGCCATGAAAACTGGTAGCTTAGCACGGAAATCACTTCCACATAGATGAGATTTACTGGCCACTGATTGTTGAGCCGCTCTAACTTCAGCAGCATCAGCAAGATGCATTAAAGTTTTCCTCTCGTAAGAGTCTTCATAGTTTTTACAGCTGATACATTTGCAAAGTTCTGAGCACAATATTTTAGCCTCGTAACATTCACAATAGTTTTTAAGACAGCCACTTCGACGGCAATTACAACCTTTGGTGTGCCTTCGTTCAGCAATGTCACCTCGACCTTTACCAATTTTAGGATGAAAAGCATGCGGATTCCTCTCAAGACACTGTTTGATTGCTTTTTGTCGTTCTTCTTCGTGTTTTAGATTATTTGCACAATTAATGCAATTACAATTATTACAAAATTCTCCATTGGCAAAGCAATCACAGTAGAGCTTCAGACACTGAGATTTTGTACAATTACAGGGTTTACGAGGCCTATTTGGATCATTATCTAGCTTTGGGCTATCGGAGAGAAAGGAGAGAAAACAAAAAGAGAAAAAGAGATTAGTCAGTGAGAGTAAAATGGTTTATTGAGAATTTGATGTTTCTTTTAGTGAATCATTTTCTCTTTTTTCATTCTTGTTTAAAACGTTTAAAATTGTTTTCTTCTTCTTCTTCTTTTCATGATAACTTACCCATTCTGAGCAGGTTTTGCAGAACTCAAACCTGCCAAAATTTGACTTGCAGAAAGGACACTTGCTTGTTGATGCGAAATTGGACTTGGAGCTATGGGAACAAAATTGGTTCTAGTTGGTGTAGAGGTTATTGGTTTACTTGCAGCCAAAGTCACTTGTTTGGTGTTAGATGATGATGATGTTAATGATAATGAGGTAGTTCCTTTAATTTGATTACTTTTTGTAGAGATAGGAGTTAAAACAGATCCAGAGACAGGTTGATCGACAACAGGGGTAGAGGTTTGTTGTTGAACAAATTGGGCTGGTACCATAATTAGCCCGCCGGATCCTGTTGCAAGGAAAGTCGGTGTTGAGGTTTGTTGCTTGTTAACGGGTTTGTTAACATTAGTTGAACTGGGTGCGGGTTGTATTGAGAATGGTACAGACTTTAAGTTAACAAGATCGCCTCCCTGTTTAACAGGACTTGTTATCAATAATTGCTGTCCGGTTGGTGTCATTATCACCTTTGTTATAATACTAGACGCTGGAAGGGTATTTGTAGTTGTTTGGGTTGGGGTTGGTGGTGCCGGTGCAATTGCTTGTGGTTGCCTTTTAATTAAATTTCGATTACTGGAACTTGGAATCCTTTTAAAAGCAGGGCTTACATTAATTACACTCTCACCACCGCCAGTATTACAATTGATAATATTATTACTGGAAATAGTGTTACCAACAGAAGTAAAAATATTATTACTATTGACAATAATTGTACCACCACCACTCGTGGCCAAAGTGTTACTATTATTATTATTGTTGTTGTTGTTGTTGTTACTATTTATGATAATGGTATTACTAGAAGAAGGTGATGATAATGTTGTATTGTTATTACCACTGATGGTAAGATTTTTACTAACAACACCAGTTAATGAAGTAACGCTGCTACTGCTACCAATAGATTCACTGGTTGTGATAGGACCAACAACCGAGGTACCAATAAGAGATGGTGGTCGTATCGATGTTATAAATTGAGCCAGATTGGAGGGTTGATTATCACCTGTTGAATCCAATAGTTGACTTGAAGAAGCATCAGTTAACATTGATTGTTTATTTGATTCACTAGCCTTTGAACGACGTAAGCCTTTGGTACTTGTGGCGGGAAGAGAAACTCCTTCAAGCGGGGCAACCAATTCTTCACCACAACAATCAATGCTAACCTCACTTCCAACATTTTGAAATATAATATCCTCGGAAGCCATTTCTTTCCTCTAACAACAACAAACAATTAATCTCTTTAAATATCTAAATAAAAATTGATAAACACCAGATCAAAATCACCATCACAGGAAATATACTTCGTTAATAAATTCACAAATTTTTCCACTACAAAAAAAAAACAAAATCATTTCAAAAGTGAATCCAAAAAGATTCGCCATCTTGAGAGAGGGACCGTCACCTAATTACCATCGAAAAGAATTTTTTTTTTTCCTTTCGAACAAAATAAAAAATGAAAATCGAATCAATTTGAATTGTTTTGATTTTTTGATTAAATAGAAAATATGAAAGAGTTAAGTTGATGTTTTTTTTTTGCTTCGAAATTTTCTGGATAATTGAAGAATTTTTTTTTTCCAAAATATTTGCGAGTAAATAGTTGACATGTTTTCGAAAATAAATAAAAATAGATTGATGACCTTTTCTCGCCGGTTGTCATTCGATATTGTGACCTGATCAATTAAAGAATCATTTGATTGACACAAGTTACTTTTAAAAGAATACCTTGTGAGTATGATCCTTGATCATCTTCTTCTTCTTCTTATCATCCTTATCATCTTTCTCTCTCTTTATGCTCTTTTTCCCCTCGAAAAAGTTTCCATCTCCCTTTACCCATTTCCCTCTTTTCATCCTTCAATTTGTACCTTTGGATGAAAAGGTTTTCCTCTCTCTCTCTCTCTTTCATCCTCATCTTCCTCTTTCTCCATCATCATCATCATCATCATCATCATCTAGAGCTTGTAAACAACTCATGTGGTTTTCAAGCTTGATTATCATAACCTAATAATTGAGTTAATATCTTTACTTTTTGGTTACTAACGTTAATTTAATTTCATTCACATTTGTTGATTTTTCATCATCAAAAATATCAAGTTATTTATAAATAATTGAATTTGTAATTACAAAACTTAATTTCATCTTAATCATCATCATATGTTTGTATTTTTGTTAGTTTACTATTAATTTTAATCACCCGCGTTTCCCTTAAATTGTAATCAACTTATCACTTTTAACCATTTCATATTCACAATAGTTTCAAGTAAATACAACAATCAAAATAATCAAAATAATCACAATTATCTCATCAACATCAACAATTATGTCTGACGATGTGTCAAATTTATCTAAATCAGTGAAAACAATTAAGAAGAAAAAAAAATTAACCATTGACAAAGAGGATCAACAATCAAGACCCAATTCCATTGATATTACAAGTACAACAACAACAACAACAGCAACAATTAACTCCAATTCATCAAATTGTGATGAGGTAACAAATCTCATAATAACCTTAACAATTAACCTAATCCCTTTATTAACCATTAACAATTAGTGATCTTTAACTTGTAAACTGTTAAAAGCGCCAGTTAATTGTTAACCTAAACCCTCAACTGTCAATCAAAAATTGTGTTAATTTATATTATATTTAGTTGTTTCAATCCCATTTACACAATCAGATCAGTCATTGAATTAATTACTTGAAATAGTTAAATAAATTTTGTTTAATCATTACAAATCACGTCTAGTTACATAGCTGACCAACTAATCATGATTTACAATTGATTGTCAAATTAATCAGTTACAATTGTTTCACCAAATTTTCAAATCCCAAACAAAATAATGAGCTTGGCAATCAAATGATTTATATATGTTTAGTTAATGGATGTCAAGGTTAATTGTGATTACTCGTGTCTTTAAATAAGCTGCCAAACGACAATTAAGATTAGATTTAGGATTAGCTGAGTAAATCGGATTAAGGAGGGAGAAAACAGTTAATTGAAAGTAATCAAAAAGTATGAATAACAATTTGATTAACTGTCAAATCGAGTCCAATGTAAATGAACCTTTTAGTTGATGAAAAGTTTTTTTTTCAAAGTAATCAGTTAATTGTGATTAAAACAAATAACAATATTGACGTAACTTTTTTATTACATGATAACAATTAATTATCACTATAATATAATTTGATGATTAGACTGGAAAGCTTTTAATACTAATCAGTTTGATTAATAATCAGTGAAGGTAAAAATGATCAGGGATTGAAATCAATTGCGTGATAAATATTCAACTGGGAATTGATAATATTGTCATCATATTTATCATCCTCATCATCTTGATGATGATGATCATCATTTATCAACAATCAATATATTATCATCATGATGATGATAATTATTATCTTAATTTAATCTGATGATTATTATTATTATTCAGGAAAAACGGATATTAAAATGTATCTTCAATAAGGAAATTGTTTTTATCATCTCAGGAAATTTTCATCATCTAATTTTGTTACAACAATTAACTAATCATCAGTTATTGTCGACACAATTTGACACATTGGTTAACACAAACCACTTTTATATGAATTAATTTTTTCAATTGTGATTAAATTATTGGGAATCATGTTTATTTTAACCAATTTAAATGATGAACAAACTGAATTAATGTTAATCCATTAAACGAGGTAAATTATTATCAACAATAATCATTAAATTGTTGTCACTATGATATATTTTATTACTCACTCAACCATTAATGTTTAAACAATGAAAACTCAGACAATCAAGTTAATCATATTAAATTATATTAAATTCAAGCTCGACAATGATAATAACCATTAACTTATCCAATCCTCTTATGTGTATAAGTTAATCATTTGTGCTCGTAACTTATAATCAAGTTAATTGAATTGTAGAAGGGTAGAAATTGAATTAATCAATATCGTTGATTGTTTAATTAAATTCTAACCAGTAACAATTAAACTCTCTCTCTATCTATTTTTTCATAGACCGATGATTTTTTCAATCTGATTCCAATTGACAAGATGATTCCTCGATCCAGTGATAAACAGTTTCGTGATCAACAATTAATTAAACAACTTCCAGCCCATGATTTAGCTTTAGCTTATTGTAATTACGTTGATACAGATTCGAAGGAAAAATTTATCGATTTCGTTGAGAGTCGAAACATTTACAATTTAGATATTGGATATTATCGTCCAGCTAATCAACTAAATAAAGTGAGTGATTAAGTGAAAAAAAATTAAATTCTCTATAAAGAAAATATATTAATTTCTTCATTTTTAATTGCAGATTTGTAAAAATTGTGGTAAAGAAATACGATCTCGGGAGATAATTGTAATTGCTCCTAAATTTGGTGAAGTTAATTGTTGGCATCCACCTTGTTTCATTTGCTCTGTTTGTAATGAATTATTAATTGATTTGGTTTATTGTATTAAAAATGATTCACTTTATTGTGAGAGGCACTTTGCTGATACAATTAGACCAAGATGTTCAAATTGTGATGAGGTAAGTTAATCATAATTTATTTCCAATGTTCACAATCAAAAATTAACTTTAATCATCCAAATACGACAATCCATATATTTCTAATCTATTATTGACCACACGCATCTTCTAATTAGTAGTAATTACCTTTTCTTTGTCAACTCAATTTAATCATAAATCTATTCGAATTCTAATCACTTGAAACTTTCGAGTCGAAAAAAAAACTTTTTTTTTCTCGATTTTGTTTCACTTCGAAAATGTGACCAGAGATGGCGCCACTTATTTCGCAAAGCAAATGAAACTTTCCAATCAACAATTTAGAAACTAATTAACAATTTTGAAACAAGTTAATCGATTACTGATTAATTAATTTTCACTTTAATTGCAAATAACAGGAAGAAAAATGGAATAATTCTCTTGAGTTAATGATAAGAAGAGCGTAAAGAAGTTGATCAATTTTATTTGGTGTAAAAAGTTAAATACGGTTGACCAGTAAAAAGAAAAGGTCAACAATTAACTTAATCACAGACAACAAAGTTAATTGTGTGTGGGAGTTTTAATCAATTTAAATTGTTGAGGTGAAATTTAAGATGACAATTTAAACCAATTGTCATAAAGATAACAATTGACATGCGTTCAATTGAGTATTGAGTATTAGTCATAGTCGCAGGAATATTGATTGTTCACAATTGTCCAATAATAAAGAAAAGTAATCAAGATAATCATTGGAGACAATTAACGATTTACCCATAACCGAATCATGAATAAAGTGAGAGAGAGAGAGATAAATAACAATCGACTAATCCAGGTAATCGAAATGTCCAATTCGATTGGAATGAAAATTTTCATTCTAACCCGGAAATGAGATGAAAGCTCCCAATTTATGACTCATCGGTTAATCATTATCCTTAATTGTTCCTAATGGATTAACATTGATTGTTACTTACATAAATGATGGAGAATAATCAAAATAAGATAAACTATAAATCTCACATTTGGATTAATCAAATCGAAAGTGATTTCTTAATGCTAATCTAAATTTGCTCAACATTTCAATTGATGAAAATTGATTTTCTGTTCACAATTAACTTAATTCACTTCATCTCATTTTTTCATCTCATTTCTAATTTTATCTTTGATTTGATTTGATTTACTTTTTTTTCATTCATGTCGTAAGCATTTCCCTTGCTAATCCTAATCTAGTTAAACTTTGATAATAATCTGGAAACTGATTAACTGGATTAACATTATCCATCCCACCCTTTTCATTGCAATCAGCTCACAATTTAAACTCAAAAATACATTTAAACATTTACTTCAAGTCATTACAAGGACATTTAATCCTGATCATAATCACAATCACCATGATGATGATTAAACATCAATCAAACTGATTGTTGCCTCTATCATTAATGTTTCAATTCTGCTTAACTAATCAACTTTGTATTGTAAACAATTTAATTATCAACCTAACACCTATGATATAACACTAACTTACTTAGTAATATGATTAAGTTTAAATTATTCACATTTAAATCAGTAAATCAATTTTTCTCTTTCACAACAATTTATCGTCTAATTTACATTCTAACACTTAATTTTTAATTGTTGTAATTTATCATATTCTATCATATTATCTTGATTGTTTTCTAACAATTAAAACAATTAAAGAGGGGGGAAAATTAATGAAACTGATCGAGCAATTTAATTTTCAATCTCATGTTATCAAAGATTTAATTTCAAATTTAATCCAATTTGATATCAAATATCATGAAAATTAACAATTAGGTTAACTTACAACAATTAAATTCTTGCCCTTGAAAAAAGTTTAATTCCAATGATTGAAAATGAGTCTTAACAATTAATTTGAAATACTAATTGTTTATCATTAGATAATGGTTTAGGTTATGATTAGTTAATTGTGAACCTTAATCATTATGAAGCAAAAACTGTGAATTTATTAATAGTAACACAGGAAGGAGTGTTGATTAATTGTTTTAGATTTCTAAATGATTAATGACGTTTCAACGAAATTAAATCTCTAAATTGATTAACAATTGAACTTTACCAACATTGATAATCATTGATCCAATGGTGATTAAGTTTAAATTGATTAAGTGATCACATTGATTACGATTAACATATAATCTTAATCTATTTATGTTAAAAGTTAATTGAGTGGGATTATAACACAATCGATGATGAAATTAAATGAATCACATGTTAATTTTGATAATTTACCTGAAAACAGTTGACGAAAATAACTGAATTAACTTAATCACTTTTCTTAATCATCCCATTAAATCACAACAATTAATCCATTAATCCAATCAAATGCTTCAAAGGCAAACAAATCAGATTTAAGATCATAACCTTTAGGTTAATAAACTTTAACCATTTATTCAAGTATCAAGTAGTAATCGCAACAATTAACAGTGATAATGATTGTGATTAGAAACAACAATTAGATAATCAATCAATTATCTTAATAAAGTTGATTGACCAATGAAAAGAAAACGTCAAAGTTAAAATAATATATAATCAGTTAACTGGGAGTTAAATTATTATCCATTAGATTGAATCTAATGGATAATAATAATATGGAAGCTCAAAATTAGCTAATGATTAATTTTAATCACCAAGTTGATAATGAGGAAGAGAATAGTTTAAATTGTAATTATAATTATCGTAAATTTTTGATTCTTAATAACATATTAGTTTCGTGTTCAATTCTGTGCTCATTTGACTTTTTTTGCTCGAGTAAAATAACAAGCGAGCGATGGATATATGGAGATGATGAGGATTAGAATCACAGATGAACCCAAGGGTTTCCTTTTATGGAGACTCTTAATCTTCATTCTGTATTCCTTTCTAACAACAGTCTTATCATCCTCATCCTCATCCTCATCCTCATCTTCATCATCTCTCTCTCTTTCTATTTTTTCTGTCTACAAATATAACTGTACTTTTTGGTTGCCCTGCACCTAAGACAGACATGATTGCAACTATTTTATGCACACGATTCTCCATTGGTTATTTTGAGGTTCCTTTTCATCCTCATCTTCATCTTCATCTTCATCCTCTCTCTCTCTCTCACACACACACTAGTTTTATCCTTCTCTATCATCATATGTAATAATATCATCATCCGCATCCGTATTTCAATTCCGTTCTTACCTCATCTACTTCAAGGATACAATTGAAAAGTTACCAATTTCCAATTTCTAATCAACAATCAATCACCGTTATTTCAATTGTGCTTATATCCAATTAGGAGAGGGAGAGATTAATAAAGAATCTATTTTGATTGTAATTCATCAGTATGATTATTAGATAATCGTTGAGATGATACATTCAAACTAAATCAATTGATTTATTGATTTCTATCAAACTAACAAATCTAATGATCAGATGAGAGCCGTTCATCATTAGGATTTTGTAAACTATCATGGAAACTTTTCCCACCCTGAATTTTTCACTCTCCCACCGCCGATAAATTTGAATTTTTTTTCCAACAGTTTTTCCAAATCCAAGTCCAGTTTATTTATATTCAAAAGGTATTAATAGTTAATTTAGTTGCTAATTAACATGGTAACATTGATAGTTACTGAATTTTTCTCTGAATCTTTTTTTTTCCACTGAACTTTTTTTCTGATTTGCCAAACAAATACCATCATGATTAACATGATGAAAACCACTTGCACACGAAACTTAATTGTTTACAATTTGATAGACATTTAGTTTGGTGTAACAACTAGAAATTCATTTGATCATCGATTCTAAGGAAAACTATTCCTCGATTGTTGATATTTAATCTTTTAATTGTAACAATCAAGTCAACAATCATCATTATCATTTATAAACACTTTTTTTTCATGATACAATTTAGCTGACTGATTGTTGGACAAAAACTATCAGACTAATACAACAATCAATTGATATTGATGAAAATGTTTTCCAATTTTGATGAAAATTTTTTTCCTTCTGATTTTCTGATTCAGTGAAGATTCAATTTGATTGCCAAGAAAAATTTAAACTAATGATTATTTTAAAGATATGATTAAGAATCAACTGTTTACAATTAAACTCAAACAATGTTAGAAAATGTCACCAACCTCAATCTTACAATACAAATCTGATCAAAATCATGAATGAGAAATCATTGATTAATCATTTGAATTGGAAATGAAAAAAAAATCAAAAATGAAAAGTGATCATGATGATGAATCATAAGGATGAGGTCGGGAGATACTGAAGATGATGATGTAAACAAAGATGATAACTGACAACAACAACAACAACAACAACAACCTTCCTGTCAAGTAAATTACTAGTAACACATTTAATTATATCAAATAAACAACGATAAATCTGATAAATGAGAAAGGGAAGCAAAAAGGAGAGAGAGAGAGAGAGACAAAGTTCCTAGAAGATGAGGATGATAAAAAGCGGATGGAGATAAAAGATGAAGATGAAAATGATAAAGATGATGAGAAGATGATAATGATGCTAAAAAATGCATTTTCCTCACGGCTCCAAAGCACAAATACCCAACTTGTTGTTGGCACAGTTGAAGGAATCACAATAAACTTCATCACTTTGAAACTTCATCTTTTTTATCAACAAGCACTTTGAGTCTCCCTCATCATCCTCATCACTTTATCATCTTCTCTCTTTCTTTCTTTCTCTCTCTCTCTCTCCACCTACTTATAAGGGTCTTTCCTCCCTCTCTCTTGGGTGGAGAAAGAGATATTTTTCCATCTTCTTTCTTTCTCTCTTTCTCTCTTACTTTTCCTCTGTCTTCATCATCATCATCGGGAGCTGAAAACAACTCATGTGGCTTAGGAACATCATTATTATAGCCTAATAATTTTCTTCAAATTGTTCAATTCATTTTAACTATTCAAGCTTATTACAAGTTGTTTTTTAATTTCCCTGGTTAATTGAGTTTCTAGTGATTATTTTCATCTTGTATTCATCCAATTAAGTGTCAGTGTCTCTAAAGATTGTGTTTTAATTGTCATTTATTATTTACAATCGCTTCTAATCAAATCATCTCAACATGTCTGACGAAGTGTCCAATGTCGAAGTGAGAAAAATCGTTAAAACAACAAAAAAGAAGAAAAAAGTTACCATCGAAGGTGATGTTCGAGAGGAAAGATCAGGTTCTATCGAGATTACAAATACAATTAACTCTAATTCTAAACCAGATAATGAGGTAAACAATTAACTCTTCTATCATATAATCATTATATCATTAGTCTAAATTAGAGTTTATCTTACACTTCGTTAATTGTTACAATTTGTTTTTCCATCGAAATTGTTATTTGATATAAAAACAAATAGAAATTATGATTTACTCAATCAGATCAAATTACAAATAATCACAATTTAGATTATTGATTTGATTTTATTGTTCAATTGACAAAATGATTTTATAGTAATTTTTAAATTGATTCAATTTCTTAATCAGTTTCAAATAATCAATAATCAACTTATACAATTAACACAAATCATCTCACAATATAATCTTTTAATTAAGTCTAATCAAATTAAATGATTTGTTAACAAGTAATATGTAAGTTTTAATGAGATTGAGAAATATTGAGATTCCAAACTAATTGTCTCGTGCTTGACAACAATTAGTGAATTAATGATGACAAGTATTGAGAGAGAAAATTTAATTACTATCAATTTAAAGGATACAATTTAAGTATTAGGAAAGTGAGTTAGAATGTTTAAAAATCACTCCCGAAGTCGAGCTGAACTGGGAGTTAAAAAGGTGAATTAAATATTTACTCAATTGAAGGTGGATGAAGATGAGTGAGTAGGTGGGTTAGGTAATTGGTGATGAGTTGAAGGAAGATGATGAAGATGATGAAGATAATCTTGTCAAGTTTAATGTTCGATGTATCGAAAAGAGAATGAAAAAATTGTTGATCTAATCAGAACTCTAAATACCTTGAATCTTGTGAGAATCTGAATAATCCTCTTAATCATCATTATCATTATTTCTCATCCAGAACTGAATTCCAAGCATAATTAACTGACGAAATGTAAGAAAGAGGATGATAAGAAAGACATAAAGAGAGAGAGAGAAGAGAGAGAGTGAGTGAGAGAGTCATGATGATAAGGGAGCCTCAAGTGAGCTTGAATATTGTTGTTTTTTTATTCATCTCACTTTTTTTTACATGTTATTTTATATTCAGTGTTGACTTGATGAAATAGTCTTGATATTAATCATCAACATTAGTTGATTATCATAACAATTAAAACCATAACGACAAGTATATACAAAAGTAGTTGATCTTGATTGAAACGACAATTTAAATGCTAGTTGATTATAATTGAATGTTCACCAATTGATTAACTGATTGTTTCAAACTTTTTTAATTTCTTTCTAAATTGTTTAGCTTATTTTCTCGGGTGAATATACCAAAGCCATGAACAAGGATTGGCACTCAAGTCACTTTAGTTGTTGGCAATGTGATGAATCATTGACTGGTCAACGTTATGTCCTTCGAGATGACCATCCCTATTGTGTCAAATGCTATGAATCAGTTTTTGCCAATACATGTGAAGAATGTAACAAAATCATTGGAATTGATTCAAAGGTAAGTTAATTCAGTTCTCTGTTAATTTAGAAGAAGAAAAAATTTTTCTATTGATTAATTATATCCTTCTAATAACAATAATTGATGGCAAACGATTAACTGATTGTTTTCATCATCAACACTTGAATTGTCAAGTAAAAGATAAGACTTAATTGTTTACCTTAATCACTAACAAATTGTTGATAATTATCGTTAGTTAAGTTGACAGAATGATAAAATCAAATGATTTACTATCAGTGTGTTAATTTTTAACTCTCTCCCTCTGTTTTTGAGTCAATTTGTTTGTCTTAATTGTTGTAATTTACTAATTATTTATGCAGGTTTTCATACATATAATATTAACCTTGGACTATTGAATTTGTTTCATTTGAGTTGATTGTGATCAAAATTGATTATAATTTAGTGAGTAACCATACTCAACCTTAACCTTGAAATATAATTTAAATTGTTTACTACTGATAATTTGTTCATTGAGATGTTATTACAAACAAAATTTATTGATTGTTGATCATTTTTCAACTAATCGAAGGTTAAATTTGATCAACTATGTAATAAATTGACGTAATTTTTATTTAAACTTGATTATTTATGATTATTATCTAATCATGATTAAGTAAAAATTGATTGTTAGACATTATATTATATTATTGTTTCATTTTCTTGCATAGATAATCAGTTAATTGTGATAGTTATTCAGGATATCAAAGGATCATCATCAACAATCAAATGTAATGTTATAACCTATGATTTATATTAAAAATCTAATGGAAATAACTAATTTGAATTAAATTAATAATCATCTAGAAACTTTTTTATTTGTTAATTTTAATTGTAAATTTGATTATTTACTTTACCAAATCTTAATCATCAATTGAACATAATAAATAATTCATTTCCTTTTCCTCTCATATGTTTAAATGTATCTAAATATAATCAATCCATTACAATAGCTTTTGATTGTTATTATTATTTAAATCACGATCATGATTAATAAATATATTAACTAACATGCAATTAAGTTAATTGTTTCCTATGATAAATTGCATGTTGATATTAACCTGATTGGGTTAATTGTTGATCTTGAAAATTTTGATCCTTCCCTTGTGAAAGTTTCAACAATTTAAGTTTAAATTGTAATTGAGATTTAAATTGTTCAGTTTCGATGCCCATCAAATGTTAATTAGGTTAATTGTAAGATGATATTGAAACTTAATTCAGTAATTATCTTTGATTATATTGTTTGCTTGAGCAAATCCAACAATTAAAATTATTTGCAGCCAGCTCAATTGTGTGTGTGTGTGTTAATTACTGATTAAGTTAACTAACATTGACTAATTTAACCCACCGAACTAAATTAAAACTAGATTAACGGAAAGTTTTCCCAAACTAATTTAAGTTCAATCAAATATCATGTTGGTTAATTGGCTGCAAACCAACAAACCTAAATTGTCACCCGTTACTTGATTGGGCACTTGAATTATAATCTTAATTGAAAGTGATTAATAATCAAAATTAATAAATTACCGAGAGGCAAAAATTGAGCCTCAATTAAGCAGATGAAAAAAAATTTTCTTCCAACTAATTAACACACACAAAGAGTCAAATTGCTAACAAGAAAAAGAAAAAAAATGACGATTAATTAATCACTCCAACTAATTGATTAATTTTAACGAGGAAAAAAAAGATCAAGTCTTACACAATTTAAGACAATCAGTTAATTGTTTCGACTGTGACTTCAAGTTGCTCATAACCTAATCCATTCATTGATTAATCCCAATCTATCAACTGATTTGTTATTGAGTTAAATGTTTGATTGGCGTTTATTCAGTGAATTAACTAATTGTTGTTTTGATTTTTGATTTCCCTCTGATTGTTAGGATTTATCTTACAAGGACAAACATTGGCACGAAGCTTGTTTCCTATGTAACAAATGTCGAGTCTCATTGGTGGACAAACCTTTCGGCTCGAAAGCCGAACGAGTCTATTGTGGTGATTGTTACGACGAAGCATTTGCCAGCCGATGCGATGGATGTAATCAACCATTCAAAGCCGGTAAGTGATTAGAACAATTAACCAAATGATCAACTTAATCATCTCAATTAACTTAACCTTTTAGGAATGAAAAAAATGGAGTACAAAGGACACCAATGGCACGAGAATTGTTTCATTTGCGTTGTTTGTGCCAATCCAATCGGCACTCGATCTTTCATCCCCAAAGACAATGAAATTTACTGCACTGGTTGTTACGAGGATAAATATGCCACTAGATGCATTAAATGTAGTCAGGTATGTCCACGTATTCATATGGTCACTTTAACCTGACCAGTTGAAAGATTTTTCTCTGAAAAATTGACCCAAATTGACCTTTTATTTTCCACTAATAGATAATAACCTCTGGCGGTGTGACCTATCGAAATGCCCCTTGGCATCGTGAGTGTTTCACTTGCACCGAGTGTAATAATTGTTTGGCTGGTCAACGATTCACATCTCGAGACGATAAACCTTATTGTGCTGAATGTTTCGGTGAATTATTTGCCAAACGTTGTACTTCATGTGAAAGGCCAATAACTGGTAATTAACTAATCACCCAAAATCTCAATCGATTTGGGAACTTATTCAATTTTAATCGATAACCGATATATTGATTCTCTCTCTCTCTCTTTTTAATTGTTCTTTAGGAATTGGTGGAACTCGATTCATATGCTTTGAGGATCGTAATTGGCACAATGATTGTTTTAATTGTGCCGAATGTAAAATCTCACTCGTAGGAAAAGGTTTCATTACCGATGGACCAAATATCTTGTGTCCAGAATGTGCTAAACAAAAATTACTTTAAATCATATTAATCAAATTGTCGCCATCATAAAGACTGACCCACCACCAAAAAGCACCACCGGCAATGAAAAGCCCACCACCGCTCTCAATATAATCCTGGTTAACTTTTTCCTCCTCTCTTCTTGGCTTCCAATCATTTGAAAATCAATTAAATCCAACAATCAACCAATTTGTGCTTCTCATTTAATTGTGTTAATCAATCGGCACTAATTCAAAATTATACTTACGTTACAATCAACTTAACTTTAATCGTTCAAAACGATAAAATAATTAACCAATTCAAATCATTTTTCACACTCAATCCTTTATCTCATTGCAATTAATTATTACAATTTACTATTATTATCAATACAATATGATAATAATAATATTATATTTTTAATCATTATAAAAAAAACAAAGTCACAATTTAAACTTAGAGTCAATAATTAAATCCTATTGATTAAAATAATATATTAATTGTAGTTTTTGAAGCAAAAACAAAAGTCATTTATTAATTTGGTAACAATTAACTTAATTGCTTGTATCTCTACATGTCTAGTGCTGCTTTTAACAATCAAATCAATGTGAAACAATTTAGGACAATTAATCACAATCTAATTAGTAATCATCATCATCACTTAATTATTTCATCATCTTCAATATAAAAACACACAAAAAAAACAATTAAATCAATTGGCCCAACAGTTTAAATCGTCCGAGTTGATGATAATCACTAATCAACAACAACATTAATTAACTATTAATTGCTAATAACTGTTACAATTAAAGAGAAAGAAACAAACAAACTCAATTGGATTTAAATGTTTCTGTTTTTCCAATTAATCAAAATGAAAAAAGAATTAAATTTTAATCAATTTCCATAAACAATTAATCAACTAATTATCTGTTGATTTCTACAATTAATTGTATCATATCAACGTAATAAATCTGCCACCATTGCCTAACAATTAATTCTAAAAATTATTCCAAATTACTAATTTCAATCATTAGAATGACGATTAGTTAATTAGTCAAGTTTTTCTCTTTTCGATAAAAAACTTTTCAAAATTTTTTTCGAATTTCGCATCGTAATTAGGAGACGTTCCCTCAGGTGAGAAGAGAAAGAAAAATGAGATTAGAGAGAAAGAGAAAAAAATAAACAGAAATTTTATTTTACTTTTTGTTTCTCTTCGGATTGGATGAGACTTAAGTTCTACTTTTTTTTTTATAAAATCTTTTAATTGTCACAATTTTTCATATTCTTTTTTATACTCAAGTGTTAACTGGGAGTTTGAACAATTAGTTAATTGTAGAAAACATTGGTTGTCATCTTTTGTTTGGGTTAACCTAAGAAATTGTTCTTCTTACTCCTTAACCCAAAAGTCTGTTCTGAGTCATGTTTACCTTGCCATCTTTTTTTTTACAATTTATTTTTCCATTACAATAATAAATGGAATTGTTATAATTGATGATTAATCGGCTCAATTAACGGTGACAGTTAATTACATTGTGATTTAATTCTCCATTGTGGTAAACTTAGTGTTCCCGTTTTGGTTCCATTGATCTGTGTCAATTCGCCTTCTTCTTATTTTGGTCTATTCACCTTACGTTTCTGGTTATTCTTTTCTCTCTCTTTTTCTCTTTCTCTCTCTGTGGTTCCTGTGTAAGGAATAAATTTTTTTCTTTCCTTCATCTTCATCTTTTTATGTGAGTCTAGGTTTTTTTTTCTTCTTCTTCTTAATACTCTTTGCTCTCTCCTCTCTCTCTCTCTTCATATTCTCTCACCCACTCACTCTTCATACCTCATTTATTCTCTCTCGCTCTTTCTCCTTTGCCTTTTCCAAAAACTCTCCTCTTTTTTAGTTTTTTTTCTCTTTGGGGCTTTCCTTTCTCTCTTTCTCTCTCTCTCTTCTTGGTATCTTCTTTCTCTTTGTCTCTCATTTAAGTTTCTTTGTTTTAACCGAAATCTTCTTAATTACACATTTACCTCGTTGTGTCTGTACAGCCCGTTGGATATTAAATCCTTGTATCTTTTGTGGTTATCTATTCATGTTATTATTGGACCATGTCAACTGTATCTGAAAGAAGTTGGAATTCAAGTGATGACTATGAGGATGACAATTCAATTAATCGCTCCTCAGTTTCCCGAAGAGTAAGTTATCAAAAAGAAGAAGAAAAAATTCTTTTTTCACTTTTTTATTCTGTTAACTCATGTGATCAAAATAATAGGAAGACGGAAAGGAAAAGACAGAATCTTTTTCTTCCTCATCTCTATTGATGAAAATAAATACATGATGAAAGTAATATTATCATAGAGGGAGGGAAAGAGTGTGAAAGAGATACAACAAACAAAAAAACAAAAAAGAGAGAAAGTTAAAAGGTAATTTAAGTTGACCAATATAAGTGTAATGAAAAGGTGTGACCTCGCGCTGTAAATAATATTAACACTAATGTTTTGCTTTTTCTCTCTCAATTTCATCACAATAGTCTGTGAGTGATTAATACTCTCCATTCATTAATCTTCTGTACACAAAAATATTATCTATCAAGTTTCTCCTCTTTTTTTTCTAGTTTTTCGTTTCTGTTTACTATTGACTTAATTTCTCTCTCTCTCTCTCTCTCTCTCTCTCTCTCTCTCTCTCTCTCTCTTTCTTTCTCTTATCTTCATCTTTTATCTTGTTCTATTGTCTTTTTTAATCTTCCAATAGATAAGCTTAGATCTTGATTTACCTGGCGGTGTGATAACAACTCACTGTGTGTCAACAGTTATCCGCCCTGGAAGTAAACAAACTCATGATCCCCTACAATTTGTTAAAATTCAATCAACAGAATTAAGTAAAAAGGTAAGTTGGTCAAATCTTATTATTACCTTTACATTTTGTATCAATATCCTTTTTCTTGTATGATTAATATGATGATGAAGATGAAGATGATGATGATACTACATTATAATCAAAGAAAAAACAAAAATTGTTACAAAATATAGTAAATAGATTTAAATTGTTACAACAATTACTTATTAGCTTTTCTATTGTGTATATACAAGTAACACAAATATTTCATTCAACTTGTCAGATTGATTCTCTCTCTCTCTCTCTCTCTTACCTTATGGTCATTATAATAGTTTATTTATTTTTTTCTAATGGTCAATTGGGTCTTGCACCCATTTTCTTGCTATGGCCCAGTTACCTCGATCATTATTTTTGATATTTTTGGTTGATTGTTTTTGTTTATTACCTCTCACTCATTTCACTCAACATTGACGTTTATCAATAATGATTCTTGAAATAATATTAATAATAATGATAATATTTTTTTTTCTCTTCTGTCTAATAATTTTCTTTTTCATCAACAGGCTGTTGAACAAATCCGTTTAGCTGAGGAGGTTAAGATTACCAAGGAAAAGATTAAAGAAGTTGAAGAAGAATGGCAAAATAATCTTCTCAATTGGAAATCTAAAAGAAGACAATCAAGGTTAACCGGAGGTGAAGAATCTGATTCAGGTGATAATCAACAGCGAAAAGTTAAAACCTTCTCAGAGATTCTCAATGAGAAAGCAAAATCTGGTCACAGGATAGGTTATAATTTACATAAATATATTGGTATTCAAGATGAAGAAGAGGAAGAAAGTTTAGTTTTAGCCAACAACAATACTAATAACAATAACCATAAACAGGGAACAGGTAAGTTTTTTATGTTATCCATTGTCTAAACAATGTAGATCTGATGATGTGAGAGAAACTGTCAAGCATTTGAAGCTCTATTAGTTATTATTTTATTGTCTTTCTCCTTCTAATCTCATTAATTTATTTCTCTCTCTCTCTCTCTCTCTTTTTTTTGTGTCAACCAAATTTGATTACAATAGGATCTTCAAGGGTTTCCAATGCAAATAATAACTTAGGCGATTATCATGAAGATGATGAATCTAATCAATTGAAAAGTTATGAGCACCAACAAGCAGAATTACAAAAAAAGAGACAAGAATTAAACAATAAACTTCAAGAATTAGAACAACTTGAGAAGAAACAAAATGAACTGGAAAGACAGGAAAGGGTTTCAACTAGTGAGGTTATATCATCATCATCATCATCCTCATCATCACCATCACCAACAACCATGGCCACAACAAAAACAACCTCATCCTCATCCTCATCATCATCAGCCACCTTAATCTCACCTACCGTGATCGTGTCAATCAAAAATGAGGAAAGCTCAATCAATCCTTCCGCAGGAAAGGTTAATTCAAGAAATAGTGATGAGATTAAACAAAAACAAAATGATAATTTCCGTGAGAAGAAAGTGTTCAATCGAAACTCATCAACGGATTTATCAAGACGAGACCAATCTAGTGGTGAATCACAACCTAAAACCGTTACCATAAATGAAAATAATCGTCAGAAAAGTGTATGGAATTATCTACTTCAACAACAGGATGATCCACGAGTTGTCAATCATTCACATCTATCTAATCAAAACATTGATCCCAATCAACATCATCCTAGCAACAGGTCTAATGGTAGATTTAATCAGCTCGATTCTGAAAGTGAAGATGATGATCACCTTAACGATAGCATTTATGCTGATGAAGATGCTGAAAAAGAGCAGATGCTCTCCTTCCGAGCCAAGTTATCTACTTTCGAAAGTTTATCAAAATGTAAACCAGCACCAACTCAACAACAACAACAACAAAATAACCATAATAATCACAATCAACACCACCAACAACAGCAGCAACAACAACAAACCATAACCTCTAAACCTATAAGAAAATCTGAAAAAGTGAAAAAAACTGCCGACCAATTAACATCACGACTTTTCCCATCAGCAGCTTCATCCCTATCATCATCATTATCTTTATCTTCGTCCTCCTCTTCATCATCATCTGTGACATTAGCTAATAACAATAACCCCTCACCATCTTCATCATTATCTTCATCTTCAACAGCAACTCCAAGAACAACAACAACAACAACAGGAATACCATCAACAACCGTTATCATGACCAATCAGAATAATAATAAAGAATATGAAAACTCTGTTCTAATGAAAAATAATCGGCCTCCCACGGCTGAAGATCTCGCTTATAAAGAGGAAATGAAAGTGTTCCAACAAAGGTTACAAAATCAGAATTTAGCTGACCAACAAAAGCACCTTCTTTATGCTTCACAATCACCATTACAAGCCAATTCATTTAACACACAACAACAACAACAACACCAACATGCAACACTACAACATCACCACTCACATCCTCAACTTCATACCTTTCAACAGCCATTACAACAAACACAACCGCTTCCACGGCAACTACAACAATCAGCTACACAGCTACATCATCACCAATTTCAACAACAATCAAGCCACCAAAAGCAACCCAACTTGTAAGTATACAAATTAATGTACAGCTTGATGAAAAATCATAATAATAATAATACAAAGTTCATGTTGACTTGTTAGATGAAAATAATCGGAAGGCAAACCTTTTAAATCATATCTCTTTTAAGGATCATGTTGATTTTATCCATTAATTTATCAATATTATTTTAACCTTTACTCTCTATTTGATATTTCAAGCAAAAAAACAACACAACTAATGATCCCAAACAACAACTCTCTCTTTCACTCATCATTACCTCTAAAAATAATCATGATAATATATTAATTTTTTTCCATCTTTTTTCATCTTCGTCTCTTTTTTTTCACTCATTGCGATTTCCAGAATAATGTTATCTTCTTCTCAACAAACTCAACCCCAACAATCTTCACCTTATAATATCAATCATTGGGTAATTCAAGAGGCTGAACTACGTCGTCTTCATTATACTCAACAACCCCAACCCCAACTCCAACCTCAACCTCAACCTCAACCTCAACAAACTTCACCTTATAATATTAATCATTGGGTAGTTCAAGAGGCTGAACTACGTCGCCTTCATCATGCTCAACAACAACAACAATCAACAGGACCTGCATTGATGGCTCGATCGACATCAATTAACAGGTTTCCCCAATCAAGTCAAATTAATCCCAACATTAGTACCAATAGTAACACTTATGAGAATCATGTCTATGAGAACAGTCCATTTCGTGGTTCGCATGCCTCCGGGCTAAATAGAATTCAGAATGTTGCAGGTTAGTATTAATTATTTTACTCTCACTTTTCATTTTTTCTTTTTATGTTTTTCTTACCTGTGAATTTAAACTAATCATTCAATTGTTTAATTGGATAATTTTCATTGAATCAAAATTGTCATTTCTTTCAATGTTAATGATCAACCTTTTCAATTATATTCTCCTCTTATCATCCTCATCTTCTTTAGAAAAAGGGTGTGTCAAGGTTGGTTATGAAATCGAAGAGTCCAGTGTATTTTTACATGAAAGTTTCTCCCTCTCTCGCTTTTTCTGTTAATTAACAGAAGAAGATGATAATTTAATGATGAGAAAAATTTTTCTTTTTATAATCAACGCTCAATTACTCAAATTAATCAAGAATCAATGAAAGAAATACAAGTTAAAACCAATAACAATTTATTTCTCATGATGATAATATTGCAAAGCTTAATGACAGTGACAATCAATTTTCATCATCATTATCGTCCAAATTATTTTCAATCAACATTATTAAGGAAAACAATTAAGGAAACATGATGATTTTTGATTAAGTAGTTAAAATAATTAATTATTAATATATCAACTGATAGTTAACAATTATTATCAGACTCAATTGTATATTAAACTGTTAACAAAAATAATTATTAACAATCATAATGATCGGTATAATTATTGATTCTGAGTGTTTTTTTTTCAGAACTTACTGAATATCTTTTACTTATTCATAGTTGAAAGGTTTATTTTATTGATTCTGTTTCATGATAAACGTATAATTTTAAATTCAAACTAATAAAATTATCTTTTTCTCTTCTTTCATTGGATATTAACCTGTTCTTTACAATTGGATTAATAATTGGATTGCAATCCTTTAATCAACGCTGATATCAATCAGGAGCTGATACAACAAGTTTAATGAAAAAAAGTAACGGACTTCAAGGGATCCAACCTCAACCTCCTCCAATGCAACCTCTAGCCCAAGTCCAAGTCCAACAACAACTACCACTTTCCCAACCACAGCAATTACATCAATTACAATCCCAAGGACCTTTACAATTAGCCCAACCGTTACAATCTCAACAATTATTACAGTCGCAGCAGCAACTTTTACAAGCTCAACAACAAAAGCAAATGCTTTCAGTTAGCGGTAAAAAAAAGTGCTCAAACTGCGGTGATGAGTTAGGTGAATTGATGTTTTCTCTTTATTGTTAATCGTAAGAATTGAATCAACACTATAGTGACAAAATTTTCTAACAATTTCTTTTGTTATTATTTGTTTCTTTTTATATATATTTTTTTCCTTCATCACCTAAGGTCGTGGGTGCGCTGCAATGGTCATTGAGACATTAGCCCTTTATTATCACATCAATTGTTTCCGATGCTCAGTATGTCACATTCAACTTGGTAAGTATTCATAATTTAAACGTCATTTGATTCACATTTCCCTTTAAATTTAATAGAGATCAAGAGAGAGAGAGTAATAGCAAAGATAATAGATGAAACCATGATGAGCACGGTGATGATGCAGAAGCAGAAATTTACTCAAGTTTATATTATTTCATCTCATTTATGCTTTTTTTCTGGTTACTTCCTACCTTTAAAGTGAAGAAACTTTGACTCTCTATTTCCCTTTCTTTCTTTATTTCTTTCTACCTCTGCATTCTGTCAATTTAAATCAACACAATTAAAACCACTCAACTTCACATTGTGATGATTGAATGAATGGAAATCAGATGAAAAATCTGAACAAAATCAGACAGAAGGAAGAAGAATCATGAAGATGAGGGGAAAAAGTTGAATAACCGAGAGAGTGAATTGTCTTTAATTGTTA
The DNA here is from genome assembly GCF_014898815.1 of Panonychus citri. Classification (NCBI taxonomy): domain Eukaryota; kingdom Metazoa; phylum Arthropoda; class Arachnida; order Trombidiformes; family Tetranychidae; genus Panonychus; species Panonychus citri. The sequence goes on along the minus strand of NW_026515543.1, from coordinate 463,837 downwards.
TCCTAATATTACAGATGAATTGTTGAAACAGAAAATTCATTTCTCATTGGAATGATGATGATGATGATGTTAAACAATGATGCTTATGGTGGTTGTGTGATTGTTTATTTGTATTATTTTCTGTTTATTGTGTATCATTGAAATGGCAATTTTGTCTGTTGATTGTTAATTGTTTGTCTTTCTTATACCTATCATTTTGTACGATGATTAACTTTGATTTTTTTATGACTTTTCCAATTCCTCATTAAATAGTAGGCAAATTTATCCCTTCATTGTGTGTGGTGTGTGTGTGTGTGTTACCTGAATTTGAATTATTTGACAGAATTTGATTTCTATTGCAATTTTAATTTTAGATGCTTCATTTTGAATTGTTGTTGATTGTTGGTCAACAATAAAAAATGTTAATCGTCCTCCTCCTTAAGTATATCAGTTGAATAACAGTAACTTTTAAGGTTTAATTTAGGGTATTTATCTTGTTACCCTCTCAACCTGTCGACCTATTCAAAAAAAATGATGATTATAGTTAATTATGACAATGAGATGAATTAAGATGATAATTATGTTGATGGGTAATCGTGTTGATGTTGATAAACTGTTGGGTTGTTACTGTGATGATAATGTTGGTGATAAAATGATAACTTTCGTTAAATATTTTAAAGGGACTGGAGGATTGGTCAAGTACTTATAATGTTACCATGATGACCAATTTTAAATACAATATACAAATAATTAAATTGTTCATGTTCAGTAAATTTAACAAATGTTATCTTTTCCTCTCTCTCTCTCTCTCTCTCTCTCTCAAGCATATCATCATCATCTCATCTAGATCAATATCATTTATTTAGTCAATATCAACAATCAGCATCATTTAGGTGATGATGAGCAGCAATTAATTTCATTTTACTCCCTCTCATCTTCCTCCTATTTTGTTAACAATTTTGTCAGCTCTTTGAGTCTCCGATAATTTATTACCATTATCTCTATCATCATTATCGCTTTTAATTGTTTAATTTAATCCTGTATCTTAATCTATCACTTGGTTACTTTAATTAATCTTTTCACTCAGTGTTAACCCAAAAGTTTCATCAAACTTTCAATGGTTTTTGTTTTGTTTTCGGACTTACTCACATAAACGAATCGCCTCTCCAATGTCAAATCGCTTAAAGCAGATTTCAACCTTATAATTATATTGCTTCTTGCACCTCTACCTCTGATGATGATGATAATTATGATCTAAATACCCTTAGGGTAATATTAGCATCATCATTATAATTATTATTGTTATACTATTTACCTTTTTTTACCTTGCTTTCATTTAAAACACACAAGTGACCCAATTAAATGACCAGTAAAAAAATGGAAGATTTTTTTCATTCACCTTTTACTTTATTAGTAAATTAAAGAGAGAGAGAGAGAGAGAGAGAGAGAGAAGAGAGAAGGAGAATAAAAAATTGTAAGAATGATAAAAAACGAGAGAAAATGTTTCTCATCAAATAGTTTTCTGTAAGCAGGTTTATTATATCATCTGCATTATCATCATCAAATATTTCTTTTTATTTTCTCATTCATGATAATCTAAACTATTATCAATTTAAAATCATATATTACACAAGAAAAAAAACCAGAATCCATTTCATAACCTACTAAATCCGTTCACTGCGAAATTATTTTCTCTCCATTCAGCCAATTATTATCATCCCAATCCTGATATATTTCTCATCCTTTATCATCATCTTCTTGAGAAATCTCTATCTATCTACCCCTGTCTCTTTATTACTCCGATTATTGATATAATACAATTTGATATGACTTGTTATCTCTTTTGATATTACCTGCGTAAGAAACGGAAGCTCCTTTTTTTTCAAGATTAATTCGGGATTAGTTGATTTCTCAGAAGATTTTTATCTTCATCTTTCATCATCATCAATCATCAACCAATTGCAATTTTATGATAACCTTGAATTTAGATTGATCATGTCTCTCATATACACAGTATCTTTACCATCTCTTGATCATCATCATCATCATCATCATCTTTCCTCATCCTCCTTAATGTTTAAATTTTTGTTTCTTCAGTTGAAACTTTACCTCAATTAGATTTAATTGTATTCAAACCAATATTCCTCTCTTTCTCTTTGTTGTGTTTAATTTGATTGTATTTTACTTGTTGATTGTTATCTTTATGTTTTCATGAAACATAAAGATTTAAAGTCCACCAACAATCAACAATAATACTTTAATCAAAATTGAATAATTGACTGAAAGATGATTGAGATTGGTTGATTATTGTTAATTTAAGATTATTTTGACAATATTGATATTGTTGGCTAACCATTCAAGGTTCATTGAATTGAAAAGATTCTGTCTGATTGTTATTGTCCAAGAATTGATTATCTTTTTGCCCATTTCTTCAAATAAATCACCCTGAACAGTGTTGAAAAATTTCATGATTAACTGTTATTGGTCTGATTGTTATTTGATGTTTTCCCTTTAATCCCTTGACCAGAACCAACCCAATTAACATTATCATGTTAGTAGTAAGTTATTTTCATGATTTGGTCCAGTTTCTTACTATTAATCCTTCAATTTAATCAACATTTAACCGGTAAAAATAATTAAAAAAACATCATCCATGTAATCATTTTAATGATGATAATGATGATACGGTAATAATATTTTTCCCATAAACAAAGTTTATGCATCAAGGTTATCATATCAACTTAATTGTGTCCATGTTTAATTAACTACTGACAATTTAATTTATCTTTTACTACTGTAATTCTGATTGCAAGTAATCATTTGGATTAGTAATTTTCTCACTCATTTTCAATCAAACTGTCGTGAAATTATTTTCAATTTAAGTTACAATTGTTTTTCATTATCCTTTCTTAAATTGTCACAATTAATCAGTGACATTTTGATCAACAGTTAATTGCTGATTGACTGTTAAATGTATTTCTTATCTGATTATTTGCTTGTCCTTGTAAAATTCATGCTCAGACAATTAATCATAACTCTAATTGGGAATTAATTCATTTTTCTCAACTATTACATTGAAACCAGGGAAATGTGATATTGTAAACAATTAACTGCTGATTTGTCTGTTGATTATCTTGATTACTCTCTGGTAATTATGGTGAAAACTCACATTTTAATAACTTAGTGTGGTTACTATTTAGCAAAACAATTCACATATCAGATTGTTAAATGATTAACAATTTGAATAATTATGACTATTACTCTTGCTAATGAATCTTATTTCAAGCATCTTGTTCATTTTTCAGAAATCCATGATAACTTTGAAGGGTGTGGAACTGAGGGAGAGATATATTTTTGTCAATGAAGATGAGGATGATAAGGATGAAAGAGAGATTAGTTTTCAGGCTATTTTGAGATATTTTGTTCATTATATTGACCATGTTTGTCTTGGCTTTTGTTTCAAATAATAAAATCTCTCTCCAATCATCATCAACAACATGATTTTCATGTGAGAATGAATTTATTTTTGACGAATTGAAAGATAGGGAGACAGCATGAAGAAGAGAGAGAGAGAGAGAGAGAGAGAGAGAGAGAGAGAGAGAGAGAGAGAGATAAGATAGAAACAAGAACAACTCTGAATTTGAGCGATTTCAAGATTGTTACGTGATTTTTGCTTGTCAAGCACTTCACGGTCAACGAATGAAACATTTGGTACTTGGATTGTTATTGTTATTTTTGTTACTGTTGATGATGAAGATGCTATTAGATTGTGATCAATTTGAACCTGAACAGTTAACTTAAAGTTTACACTGAAAGTTCATGTTGATCATGTTCACCCAAGAAAATATTAATGCATCAAAATATTCTGGTTGCCAAAATAAGCAACCATCAAGAATGAAGTTTCTTGTGAGTTGAGAAAAATAAAAGAAAAGAAAGTTAAAACTAAGACGGAAGAAAGCGTGAAAAAGCAGATTATCATCATGAAGATTACGTTGATCATCTTAATCATCATCATCATTATCATCATGTTATAATAATAATAATACATTTTTACATGATGTTGATAATTTCCATTGCATCAAATTTCATGTTTCAATGGTAAATCAATGAAAAAGTTACTTTTACTTCATTAAACTACTAAATGAAGATCTTTAAAAAATTAAACCATTTTCTGTGTGATAATTTAATGTGTTTACATTTATTATCTTTATCATCATCATCATCATCACTTTTACTACTTCCTGTCAATTCAACTTCCCTTTTGGCTGGGACACTCCCTTTTCCTCCTTGAATGTATATTAATGTTGATAATTGGGAAAATGTTTTGTTTATTATTTACCTTTTTCTTAAATTTATTTACCTTTACAACAAAGCAGCAACAAATAGCAACCAAAATTATGATAATATCCTTCAACTGTGGATCAGGTAATTAGGTTAATAAACTTAATTATCTAATTGTTATTTTGGATTAGCTTAAAATCATTAAATTTGTTTACTACACATTGGAAAAGATTTCATCATGTAATTCATGATTATTGAATTACTATTAGCACGAAGGTTTTTTTTTGTTATGAAAAAACCTTTGATTGAATTAACTGTTAATTACTCTACAATTAATTGTATTTTTCCCTTGCTCTTGATTTTAATGTTATAATTAATTTATTGTTATCAACAATTAATGAAGCTTAAGTTTAACCATTTTGTTTTCAATGTACATTTAATTGATAACCATAACATTTGAATTGATATTAATTATAATCTTGAATCAACTTCTTCAGGGTTTCCGGAACTGAATTATAATTATAATGTATCAATGATGATGTTGATGATGATTACGTTATCATTATACACTAATTAACAATTTTAGTTACAGTGGTTAGTTAATTCAATGAAATTGTGATTGTTTTGACTTTACACATCAAAGTTAATCAAATCTTTTTGACAATTATGGTCACTTTTACCTGGATCTGGATCAAGGTTGAAAACTTTTTGCTTTTCATCATCACAATTTGATCAACATATAAATCAGATGATTATTGTTGTTGATTTGTTTTTCCTCATTTCTTTCATGTATCATGAAGTAAATACTGATGATCAAGTTTAATCACGGATGACTATCTCTTTGGAATCAGTTTCTCACAATTAGCTATTTAATTAAGTTTCTCACGCCAATTTAAACTACATAAATATATCTAACATTAACAATCGTTTTTAATTAAACTCTATCAATCCCAATTAATCGTAATCCATTGAAACGTGCTAACCTAATCAACAATAACAACAATAACAATCAACAGGTAGACAGACAAACAAAAGAGGATGATGATGATGATGATTTGTCTTAATACAATTAAAATTAAAACCACCACTAATTACTATTACCTCATCACCAACATCAAATTGTTCACAATAATATTAATACAATTTTCATATTCATGATACTTGAAAGTTACTTTAGTCAATGAATGAAGGATCAGAAGATTCTGAAAATCATCCTCATCCTTTTTTTTCACCATCAACTTGATGAGAGGAGAAGGTTGAAAAAAAAAGATTCATTCTCAATCCGTTGACCTGATTCTGTCAGTGAAGGTCAGTTGTTAATATTGAATCGGATGACTACTGTGGCTGGTCAGTTGAAGCCCATTAAGAAAAAATTTTACTCGATTACGATGCTTGATTTTTTTGCTTCTCGTATCAAAGTTTATCATTTTCACTCATTGACATTCATTGAAATGATGATTTTTACGATAACTTTGCATAAATGCATAAATTTACCTTCTCCATCATTATTGTAATTACTATTGTCTTAGAATTTGTTTCTTGTAGGATTTATAATGATGATGATGATGATGAGAGTTGAGTGTCTGTTTGTAAAATGAATTTGATGTAACTAATAGTTAACCCTTGACTGATTGTGTTCTGATTCTGTCAGTTAATCAATAATAATAAACGGCGATTAAAATGTTTCTTATAACAATTAATTCATTTGCAAATTGTGATTATAATCAATTGCTGTAAAAGTCTGATCATCTCATCATTATCATGTTAATCTGTTTCTAATTACTTTATCTTCATTAACTTTTACCGTTATTTTAATTGTTTAGCAGATTTTTTTTTTTACTTTTTTCATGTTGATTACATTTCTTGTATTGTGTTTCCGTTAATTGTTACGTTAATTGTATGAGTATATTTTTTGTTATACTTTTACGTTGGTGATCATTTATTTACCGATCTCTCATCATTGATTAATTGATTCACTATTTTAATTATTATTTTTTCATTCATTTTGTTTTCATTATGATGAAATTGATCTTAATCATTAAATCAATTTTAGGATCATCATTATTAAAACTGGTTATCAACTAACGTCTTAATTATATCAACTTGATTAATAATCATTTAATGGACTAATTAAAATCAATTTGTTAACTTTTTTTTTCTAATCATGAATGATTGTTGAATTGTCTATTTTAGTATTCAGTTGATTTAATTGCGAGTAGATTAACAATTTAATTTGATGGAATTGGTTGAAATTAATCTTAATTTTTGTTTCTCATTGATGATCATCATATTAATCATTAAATTGTGATATGAATAATCATATATTACTTAGAATCAGCTGATTACTATTCAAACAAACAGTAGTAATAACAATCAATCAATTGAATTGAATGATTAAAGTGAAAATGAATTTCAATTAACCAATTTAAATTGAATAGTTAATCAAAAGTTAGTGAAACAATTTATTTGTTTCAATAAACTTAAATTGTGTTTTTAAATTGAGATGATCATTGAATAGTTAACAGCAATTGATTAATTTAAATAAGTCAATTTAATATGCAAACAATTGAATTAAAGAAAAACTTTCATTGATTATAATTTAAATTTAACTTTTTACAATTAAAAATTAAAAATCAAAGATGCTATCTAATCATTGATTATAGTTAATTTAATTAAAAAGTTTGCAGATGATATTTCCTAAATAATAACAACAATCAACGTTGATTGTTAACTAATTTTGTTTGTTAGTTAATTTGAACTGTTCACAATATTCACAATATTTAACAATTTAAAATAATCGTGATAATGATAATTAACAATCAATATGAGAATCTTTTATTTATCTTAATCATTATCATGAATAAGATGATTACCATAATGATTATTGTGATTATAACTAAACCATTGGATTAGTAACAATTATTTACAATCAAAATTACTGATGATGAATTATTTTCATATTATCATTTGATTCATTAACCTGACTACTACTATTACTTAATTGTTACTTTGATTGTTTTGATTAGACACAAAAAAATTGCTCTTACCGATGATGATGATGATGATGATGGTGATGATGTTAATGTAATAGTAGTATTAACAATCAAAGTAAATATCATTCAATTGATTATTATTATCAAATTTTTATTGATAATAATGATTGACCACACATAACAATCAAAAAGATATGTATCTTAATAGTAAACACAATGAACAGTAAACAAAAAATGATCAAAACTCATTAATCTGGGTCAGTTGGGATTATCTCATTTCTAACTATTGGTCAAGTTAATTTGATCAATTGATTCACATGCTTTACAATTACATCTGATGATAGTTATTAAAACGTGATTTAATTGTCTATTGGATTACCTTGTCATGTCCTGAGAGATGATACCTTTTTTTTTCATTAGCTCACTCACACTAATCATCTTGATGATAATTTAATGGGTCATCATCATCTTAATCTTAATCATGTTTCCTAACACGTTTTCATTATCCACTGATCCTCGTCAATAATACAAATTAACTGCTATTCCTGTAATCTCATAAACTGAGTAATTAATTCAGTCATCAAATTTTTGTCAAAAATAATCATTTTAATAGTGATTATGTTGATTAGGATTGAAATTAAATTACTTTTTATCCTGTTACAATTTAGATGTTGTTATTACCACGTTTTAAATAACTCATCATTAGATTAATAATCTTTCTGTCTCTCTCTTGATCCTAATTGTTGATTACAATTGAATTACATGTCACAATTAAATGTATTTAATTTCTTTTTGTATTCTTAATTTGATCAAGTTAATTAAAATGTTTCTTTTCTTTAATTTTCTCAGGTAACGGTACATGTGGAACTGATGTTCGAGTTCGTAATCATAAACTTCACTGCCACAATTGTTATTCCAATGATGAAGGTACAATTAAGTGTAACAATTTAATCAACATAATGATAACTTTTACTTATTCCAACTAATTAACTAATTATCTTGTTTTCTTTTCTATTCTGTTAATCATTTAGCTGGACTTAAATTTAGTCGTGTTTAAGACTAATCATTGAAGACTCACAATTTAAATGACAATTTGGGATCGCAAAACGAAAGTGTTGCAATTAAATTAACGTATTTTTCTGACCAACGGCCAACAATTAATTCTAGACAGAGCTGATCATCTCAACAATTAATTATCGTTTATGTAAATGCAAACCAAAATTATTGAAACTGTTAACAACAACAACAACAACAATTTATTCAATAAGCAATAGGAAAAAGCTGATAACTTGAATAACAATTATGATAACAATTATAGTAACAATTAAGGACACAATTGCAACTCAATACTTGAAGATGATGAAAAACAATTAATTGTTATCTATTTAATTTTGTGTTCCTCAATTACTTTTATCATGATAATCAACCAGTATTTACATTTTATATTTAAAACAATCAACAATTGCAGTTATATAAATATTATTATATATTTATTTGTATCTTTTTTTTTACAAAAAAATGTAACAATTGTTTCATCACCAACAATTGAGAAAATACAAACAATTAACTCTTAAAACAACAATTAACATGAATTAACACCAATCAGATCAAATAATTCATGTTAATTAATCATCTTCATCAATATCTCATAATTTTACAATTTAAACCTTTGCCTTTTTCATATTTTGCATTTTTTAGCTCCAAAAGTGATAATTTAGCTTAATCATTTCATATTAATTATTATTATTATTACAATTAATATTATCATTAATTAATCAATCAACTTTATCTATCTATTAAATCATAATATTATCATTTTAATTAATGTTTTTTTTTGTGATTATTACGATTTTGTAGTTTAATCTCATTCTTTTTTTTGTATCAATATATCTGAACAATTGTAAATCAAATTGAGATAAAATAAACTACAATTTACTTGATTATTATCAACAATTGACCAACGATTTTGGACTTAAATGATAATCAACAAATAATAAACAATTGTGAACCGTTAATCGTTATCAGATTGTATTTGGTATCAATTTAATTGTTTTGTTAACTTGATTGTTTGACAAGAAAAAAAAAACTCAAATAGTTATGAGCCAATTTTGGAAACAATTAAATGATCATGATTGTTGTTGATTGCGATGATTTCATTGAAATCTCATCAATTGAAAAATGTTTTTTATCATTTGATGTTAGCAAATGATTTAACAAAACGATAATGATTATCATTTTGTCTTTGTGTTAATGTTTCTTGTTGTTGTTGTTGTTGATCACAATTAAAGGTTTTGGTTTAAACCTTAATTTTGTTTGTTTGTTTATTGCAGGTAAACATTTGCATACAATTGTTATTATTAATTTTTCCAATTTAGTTGATTATTTAATATCAATAACGACCAGAGAGACGGGTTTTATCACTACGCCTTGGTGGAGGTGGAGGTCCATTCTTGGCTCGTGACATTGATTTATCAAATATTGATGAATTGGTACATTTTAAGACGGGCGGTGGAGGTGCGACTGGAATATCTTGATTAGTTTGTGGCGATTTTTGTGATTGTTGAAGTTGGACAATAGCACCATTGTAATGAGATGGATAAGATGAGATGATTAAATTGTTTGTGTTTGAGTTTGCAGGGAAATGGGGATAGTTTGAGGTTGATGATGATGAGGATGATGATGATGGTGAAATATGATGAGACTGAGGTATCATTTGGTGTTGTGAATGTTGATAACTTTGATGGTGAGGGTGATGATTGGATGGTTGATGATGATGATGATGATGATGATGATAGAGATGAAAAGTGAGGAAATTGGATTACATCGATCTGGTGAATTAAGCGAGGATTCTGATGGTGTTGATGTTGTTGTTGATGTTGTTGGAGACCAAAATTTTTGCTGACAATTGATTCCACCACCAATAATAAGCTCAGAGGGATTAATTTTTTGAATCAATGTATTTATATTATTGGTCATTTTGATTGTACTCCTATTACCAACAATGTAATGATTATTTTTGTTATTACATAGTTTATTGATTAAACCTTTTTCCTTAATTGTATTGTCCACAAATCCACCATCGGTTACAATTTTATCATTATTATCAATGGAATTATTATCCTCTTCAATTACCAGTTTCTCTAAGGGTGGAAATTTAAATGATGATGATTTTGATGTGGTAAAAATATTTGTCCAATTTGACTCGGTTTGTGTAGTTGCGTCACATTTAATTGGTCCCATTTTAATTGTGGTAGTTAAACTTTTCTCGGTTTGTTGAAATTTCACATTTAACACCTTTACCAGTTCATTCATTGAATATAAAACATTTTCTTTCTGTCTGGTAATTGAAGATTTGGCCTTTAATGTCTTGACCAATGGATCCAAGGAATCAAAAGCTTCTTCAATTACCTTTAACATGCCAGTGAAAAGAGCATTTGTTGACATATTTTCTTTTGGAGAATATACAAAGGGCATTGTACCTCCTTCGGACATTTTAACGGTTAAAGATGCACCACACTTTGAATAGAAAAACTTCGTAAAAATAAATAACAAATAACTAGTTAGTTAATTACTAAATAATTAATTAATTGGAGAGATAAAGATTAGTTAAAGTGACTCATAATGAAAATAGAAAATTCCACTCTGGCGCCATCTCTTGGAAGAAAATTTATTTCTAAACCTCAATCGAATTTTTTTTCTCCAAATTTTGTTTACATGAAACATTTTTGCTCCTCTGTTTTTGTTTTCAATTTATTATCATCTAATTGTTGGTGTTAGTTAATTAATTGGTAGCAATTTAATTCTTTTTTTGAGTTTACAATTAATTAACCATAATTCTCTTGGTTTTTGGATAGAATATGGTAAATGATGGACGACAATGTTCAAGGTAATGGAATTTGTTTTTTTTTCTTCCATATTTTTGTCTCCTTGTTAATTTTATTCTTTTCTATTCTCTCTTTAGGTTTGATTTTATTTCTCTTCTTATCTGTGATTTTAGCTATTTTTCCGTGTATCTGATTGAATATACGATTCTTATTTATCTCTGAATTGTTGAGAATATTCTTTTCTACCTTTTTTTACTTCTATCGGTCTACTTTTCATGTTAGGCCTAAATTTCATTCTTCTCTCTTTCTCTCTCTATCTCTCTCTCTTCCTCTCTATCTATTTATCTCTCTTTAGCTGATATGTTTACCTGGATTAGCAGGAAGAAAAGTCTCTATTTAGACCGTTTTATATTTCGTTTCATCTCTTATTTTACCTGAAAATCTATAATCATTCACGTACCCTACATGATGATTGGTTTTCCAGCCAAACATTTGAATATCTATTGCATGGAAATGTTTCTCTTCTGTCATTGTTTTTTTACTAAATTTTTTTTCTTCATCATCTATTCATCATTACAGACATTTGTCGAGTCTGTCGATCCGAGGGGTCAACAGAAAAGCCTCTATTTCATCCATGTATTTGTACTGGAAGCATAAAATATATTCACCAAGATTGGTAAGTGTATATCTGTCATTCATTGATCTACTTTTACTATAATTAATTGATTGTATGGTTTATGCTAATTGATTTTCTCTTTTCTCTTTTCGCTTTTCTCTAGTTTGGTACAATGGTTAAAATATAGTGAAAAGGAGTATTGTGAACTATGCAATTACAGGTTCTCATTTATACCAAGTTAGTGGTTCAATCTAATCATCTTCTTACTCATTTTCCGCAAGCTCATCACCACCAATCAATTAGATCAACTATTGGAACCATTATTGTTATTATCAACAGTCGATTAATCAAATTTACAATATTTATATCAGGGTAGAAATTACTGTTGTAAAATTAGTTGTTACATTTCTAATCGTATAATAATCAGAAAAACTTGATCTATTCTAATTTAATTCTATCAACAAACTAATCATCGTTTTTATATCATTTAATACTCTCATACTGTTGGTGATGATCTCGCTATGGAAAATGTTACCTGATTAATTGTATAACTAATTTTATATCAATCTATTTCTAGTTTATTCACCTGATATGCCCAAAAGGTTACCTGTTAATGATATTCTAACTGGATTATTGGGAAGTTTAGCAACAGCAATTAAATATTGGATACATTATTCAATCGTGGCAATAGCTTGGTTGGGAATCGTCCCCTTAACAGCCTGTAAGTAATTTAGTTTTTTTGCCTTCTCTGTTGATATATTTTGCTAATCTAATATTTATGTTTTTTTCTCATCAATATTTTGGCCTCAGATCGAATTTATCGTTGTCTATTTTCCGATTCTTGGTCATCTGTTTTGTCACTTCCGTCAGATTTGCTGAGTACTGAAAATATTGCCACTGACGGTTTCTATGGGTGCTGTCTCATTAGTTGCACTCTTTGTGCCTTTCTCAGTCTCGTCTGGTTACGAGAGCAAATTATTCGTGGAGGTGGCCCTGAATGGCTTGACCTTGTTGAACCTATTCCAGTACCACCACCACCTCGAAATGTGCCCAATCGTCATCAAAATATACCAAATGAACAGCCGGGTATTGGATTAAATAATAATGTAAATAATAATAATTTAGGTGAAAATGTTGAAGACTCTGAAGATTCTGAAGATGACCATCAAGAGGAAGATAATCTTAGAGCTGTTGAAGCTGCAATCGAGGCAGTTAATGGTGCACCTAATGCCGAGTTTATTAATCCTGATGATGGAGAACCTGCTCGAATTGCTGCTCAAGAAGAGATTCCCTGGAATCCTGTTGAATGGGATAGAGCAGCTGAAGATCTCACATGGGAACGAGTAAATATCAATCCAAATAAATTAACTTTCAATACCTTTTCCACCAATCAATTGTTAATGATGATCTTTTTTTTTACTCTTTTTGATTATATAAAATTTCTCATAGATACTTGGACTTGATGGATCATTAATCTTTTTTGAACATGTTTTCTGGGCCATTTCTCTCAATACCCTTTTCGTCCTTATTTTTGCATTCTTCCCTTTCCATATTGGTGCTCTTTCTGTGCGAGGTTTAGGACTATTGGACACCGTCTCCGCTACCAATTTCGAAGGCCTTGTTACAACCCTTTTTGGTTATATCATTATCTCCTTGGGTCTAGTCTTTTTACATTCTACCGCTATAATTTTAAGATTTAGGAGAACACAGAAACTATTAGGATTATCTTATGTTGCTGTAAAAGTTGCACTTCTTTTTATATTTGAGATTGGCATTTTCCCTCTAGTATTTGGTTGGTGGTTTGACATTTGCTCATTGGTAAGTTTTTCGCGACTCTTTTCGAGATGTTTTCTTTTTGGTTCTAATTTAACCTTTTCTTTCATTAATCATCTTAGCCTATTCTTGGAGCAACTCTTTCTGATCGAAAATCTGGTTTACGATCTGCTCCTGGTACATCGATGTTCATTCACTGGCTCGTTGGAATGGTTTATGTCTTCTACTTTGCCTCATTTATGTATATATTAAGAGAGGTTCTTCGTCCTGGTGCCCTTTGGTTCCTTCGAAATTTAAATGATCCCGATTTCAATCCTATTCAGGATATGATAAATCTTTCTGTTCTTCGGCACGTACGAAAATTTGTCGCATCTCTTGTCATTTTTGGTACAACAGTTTTACTTTTGGTTTGGTTTCCTGTTTGTATCATACAAAAGTTTCTCCCTGGTTTTTTGCCTTATCATGTTTTACATTCTAGGTGAGAATAATTCAAGCAAATAAGTTCGAGGTTATTTATCTTAATCATGAGAACAAATTTTTTTCCTCAACTAACTAATTGTCTTTTTTTTTTCTCTCCCTCTTTCTGTTTTCAGTAACAACGAAAATCAAGCCAATGAGGTATCTCTAGAGTTTCTTATTCTTCAATTGATATTACCTGCCCTTCTCGATCACACTCATCTTCGATCATGGTTAAAATCATTCATTCGAGCTTGGTGCATATGTGTTTCCTACATTTTAGATATTCGATCTTTCCTTTTAGGTGATGTTAAACCAGGTACAAAGGATGGAAGTGATGATAGTTTAGTTCCAATTCGAAATGATGATTCCAATCAACCTTACATTGTACCCAAATACTTTGCTCTTAAAATCATTTGTCTCCTTCTCTGTGTTGCGGGCTCCCTTCTTGCTGTAGGTCTCTTTTTTCTTACTGTTCCTGTGATCATTGGACGGCGTTTATTTTCCGTTTGGTTGGGTGAAACTCGAGTCCACGAGTTGAACACTGCTGCTTGTGGCCTGTATGTTGGCCTTTTACTTGCACGAGCTTGTGCCGTCCTTTGTAACTGGCTACCTCGTGGATGGACAGCTATCGCTCTTAAAGTAAAAGATGGCCTAATCATAGCCGGTAAAGCCTTGATTGCTGGAATGATCTTATTAGGAGTGATACCACTTCTGATTGGACTTATGTTTGATGTTTTAATCATTGTCCCCATTCGTGTACCACTTAATCAAACACCAATTTTTTATCTATGGCAAGATTGGGCTTTCGGTATACTTCATACAAAAGCGATCTGTGGTTTAGCCATGATGGCTGAATGGCCTCTCCGTGAAATCCTTGAAAATGTAAATATTTTTTCCCCATAATATAATTTTGGATGAAAAATGGATTATCAAAATTTTAATATTTAATTTTCACTTCCTCTTTACAGTTATATCATGGTGGTTTAATCAATATCAATCTTCAATACATTATGACCAAATTGGCAATACCTGTTATCCTTATTCTTGGTTCAACTCTTTCTCTACCTTATTTTATCATCTGTGGTATCCTACCAATGTTTGATGTTAGCTTTGAGACCAGAAATTTTCTTATCCGACGAATCTATCCTTTCCTGTTGATTGCTTCAATTTTAATTTATGTGATCCATTGGCAAATTAACAAATTTTTCCGTCTCTATGAGCATATCAAAAACGACAAATATCTTGTTGGAAAACGTTTGGTTAACTATGATCCATCTAAAAATAAAAAGACCGGAACAACAACAACATCATCAACAAACAATTCTCCAGCTATTGTTAACTGAAATGAAGGCACAAATAATCACCAATAATTGGATAAAAGAAGAGGAAAAATTTAATTTAAACAATTATCGCAACAAAATCTATTCACAACAACAACGTGTTCAAATATTTAACAATAGATTTCCAGCTATTTCAATTGGATCGATTCTTATATTACCCCCTCTAATCAGTTGGACGAAAGACTTTGAATTGTTTGCTTTCAGATGATGATGATGATAAGTTTTCTTTCAAACTAATTATATTTAATAAGCAACAAATTCTCAAAGATAATCAACTGTCAACATCTTAATTTCATCGAAACCATCGGAATCATTAACAACTCTTTCTTATGCCATATAAATATAGAGAACCAACCAAAAGACAAATTGTGATCAACGACAGCTACAAATGCACTACAATTTATCCATTAAAGAGGAGGAAAAAAAGGAAACAATGAAAAAAAAATCAATTGATTAGCAATTTGATCACAATCAAAAACAATCATTTCAATGTTCTAGTTAAAAGTTAAGCTCAAGCAGCACAAACAATTTAAAGTCCATCACTAAAACAACAAACTTATCCTTTAATTTTCTCTGTATATATAATGTACAAAATGAAAGCAACACAACAATTAAAAAGAAAATCAATTGATTATCATCAAAAGATTATTATCTACAATTAAGATTAATTGTTTGTTCCCTTCATTTAAAAGTCTCTTTAATGTTTACACATTTGAAAAAAGTGCCATTTACTGGGAGAGTCAAAACTCTTTCCCCAAAAGGGAAAAGAAGTTAACATTAATACGCTTTTTCCCCCAATTTTAAATTCGAAATTAAAATTCTCCAATAACTAAGCTCCATCTGTTGGAGAAAAACTCTTAAAGAAAATTATCTTTTCTAACAATTAGAGTTAATTTTTAATTCGCTGTTTATTGTTAATCAATTTTCATTCTGTTTCTTACAATTTACTAATTTGTTCATTGATTGTTCACTTTACTTACTACTATTATTCAATTAAACATCTTCTTGTGAAAGTGTTAGAATAATTTTTCTTTTCTTTGTTTAGATTTTTCTGTTAACGGGATTTTCTTTTGTTGTTGTTGCTTTTTTTTGTTTTTCTTTTAACTATTACATCATGTTTGGATCTTCTTCATCTTCATCTCCTGATAAATCATCGGTCATCCATTCCAATGTTAATGAAACAATTGTTCATACTTATTCAAGTGTATTGGATTTGGTGAATGAGAAAATTTTCAATCGTTTTCGAAAAACGCTTGGTAAGGCGCCGGTGGTTTTTGTGGACAGTCAAATTCCGCCCGATGTTTTAGATTGGTACAAGACTCATGTTTTCGGTCAAACCAAGGATAAGGTTGAAGAATTGACCAATGGTACGACTAAACAAAGAGAATTTAAAGAACCTGAGTCGAAAGAAACTGAACCGAAAGAAACAGAAGCTAAAGAACCGACAAAATCCAAAGAGTCGATAAAATCGAAAGAAGAAAACAAAGATCCAAAGAAAGATTTGATTGGAGAGGTTACGAAATTTAGTGGAGATGTTACCGTTTTCAAAGATGATTCGATGGATATCGAAGAAGCCGAAGAAGCGTTAGAAACGCCATTTACTATAGAGACTGAACAACAGAACTTACCTTTGCCCGATGAGAAACTCAAACAGGCAATTGAAAATTTAATGGTTGATAAAAACAATGAAGATGATAATGATAATGATGAGATGGAAAGTGAATTTATTGTCACTATGGACGAATCAAAGTTGGATTCAACTGGAAATAAAGAAATTGATCAAATGGATTTGGTTGTGGAAGATGAAACTGTTAACCAACCAATTGCGGAAACAATTTCTAAGCCGACGATGGATCAACCAGCTAAACCAAGGGTAGAATCAAATTTACAACTATCGGAAGAATCTTCTAATGAATCAACAAGTTCCGAAAAAAATGAAGAAATAATGGAGGATTTAATTACCAACATTCTGTCCTCCATAGTGGATGAAAATCTTAAAAATAAAGAAATGGAAATCGAATCAACCCAAGAGGAAGAGAAAAAAGACCAAGAAGATCAAGAAGATCAAGAAGATCAAGAAGATAAAGAAGATAAAGAAGACAAAGAAGATAAAGAAATTAAAGAAATTAAAGAAAATGGAGAAAATGAAGAAGAAGCAGCGGAAGAAGCGGGAGAAGAAGAACCATCACAATTAGAATCGAATCAACCAGACAATCAATCATTCGAAAAACCATCTAAACCGAATATAAAGGAATCGGGATTAGAATTATCTGAAGAATCGTCAAACGAATCAACTGATATGGATAAAAAAGACAATGAAAACAACGACAAAATGCAAAACATCAAATTTAATTCAAACGTTTTCTCCGTTATAGAAGATGAAAATAATCTTCTCGATTTTGAAGACATTTAATTAGATTACTTTGCAAATGAGTTAATTAACACCTTCTTCCCCTGCAACCAAACCAAAGACACTAAAACCAACACAATTAGTCTACAATCAAAGTGAGCGAAACCAAAAAGAAAAAGAAGGGAAATTAATTTATAATCTAATTACCATCGTTGTTAATCCGAGTGTTTGATTTTTCTCATTGTAATCATGAAACCGGGAAAATCATTCATCTAAATTAACCTCATGGGGTTTAGATTAACTGGTAAAGAAGAAGAGAAAGAAAAATTTTCTCATATCAAATGAAAGCAAAAAGAAAAAGAGATTAACAGAGGAAAAGAAAGAGGAAAAGAAAGAGACAAGAACGAAACAATTTAAGTCTGTCTTCATCCAGAGAGAATCTTGTTTACATCTCCCTTTCTCTCTTTATCTTCAATCTTCTTCTCTTTCATTTTTCTCTTCCATTTCTATGTAGAAAACGCAACATTTACCTCACTCACTCTCTCTTCAATTTGTGATTGTTTGTTATTCATTTACTATTTTCCGCAAATCTCATCATATAGAAAATTCTATCTGATTGAACAGTTAATTGTTATCAAATTTTCGACAATGTCCAACATTTGTATGAAAAGGTAATTACTTAATTCTCCCATTAATTGTAATGAAAATTTCGCCTTCTTTTTTTTGATGTAAAAAAAAATTCTCCAACATCAAGGTTTCCCTGTTATTGGAATTCAATGTTATTGTTTTCTTTTTTTTCTTCTATGTTTTTCTTTTATTTTTCTAAATTTACTTTTTATTTTTTATTCTTTTTCTTTCCTCTGTTTAATTGTTCCAATCTGTATGTTAATTAATTGTTATTCACCAATTAGCTCTCAAATTTGCTGATCAACTTTCCTCTTTCTCTTTTTCTCTTGTTTTCATTTTCTCTTCCTTTTACATTTACAAATCTCCTATCATCATGTCAATTTCACCCAATTGTTTATTGTTAATTTGATCATTTTCCATTCTAATTGTTACTAATTCTCAACAAACACCACACACACACACACCTAACTGTATGTTGATAAAATTAATGGTATAAAAAACACATGATAATACAATGTAACATGTACAATGTTATATTTTATTGGAGATGATTAGTTATCTTCAATTTGTTTTTCTCTTTATCCTTTTTGTTATTTTCTAATTTGACATAATGTTGATCTTTCATTACGAATATTATTTAATTGTTTTCTTTTCTTTTCTCTCTATCATCATCTCATATTGGAATCCATCTTTCTTTTCACAGGCTATTGTTTACAAGGCGAAATGACTCGGTGAACCTTATTTACCAATTATCTCGACAAAGGATGTCCTCTGCCTCTTCAGCATCATCATCATCTTCTAGTGATGACGATGTTATCCTTAATCGAGAAGATAACAAAGGAATCATCATCTGCAATAGACCCAATCAATTAAATGCTCTAAATCTCTCAATGGTACGAAAAATTTATCCCCAATTAAGGAAATGGGAGATGGACAATTCAATGAAAATGGTTATAATCAAGGGAACCGGTGATAAAGCTTTTTGTGCTGGTGGTGATATCAAAGGTGCGATACTGATTTAGCTTAAATTGTCATTCAATCTCATCATCATTACCTTGAACCAGTCTTTCAATTTAGATATTATGGTCTAATTGTTGGCTAATTTAATTTTCTCTTGGTTATGATTACATTTTCCTTTTCTCTTTCCTTATTCACCTTTTGTTTTTCATTTTAAATCACAATTGTACTTGTGATCGACCAACACTCAACTCTTATCATTTTGATTACAATCAACTTGAACTGATATTTTTCAATCAGTTATACCGGTTAATTAGATTGATGATAATTGATTTGCAAAATGCAATTTTCTACCTTTCTAAGATAATCTCATCATTGATTATCTTATTGAAAGAGTGATGATGATAATCATGTTTGATGTTCAATGATAACATGACATTTAACCTTTTTCTTTGCTATTATCAACTCACATGATTTACTAATTGTTATTTTTTTTCTTATATATTTTTCTTTACAGTGGTAGCTCAAAGTGGTAATGGATCACCGCTTGGATTAGAGTTTTTCCGTGAAGAATATCGTCTAAACAATCAGATCGGTTCCATGGCTATTCCCTATGTGGCATTGTTAAACGGGATTGTTATGGGTGGTGGTGTTGGATTATCTGTTCATGGAGCTTATCGAGTAGCCACTGAGAAAGCCGTTTTCGCTATGCCTGAAACTGCTATCGGCTTTTTCCCCGATGTCGGTGGATCTCATTTTTTACCTCGTCTACCTGGTAAACTTGGTATTTATCTTGCATTGACTGGTGCCCGTTTACATGGTAGGGATCTATTTAAAGCAGGAATCGCCACTCATTTTGTTTGCTCTGATCGTCTGGAAGAATTGGAAAGTGACCTGCTCAGAATGAAAGTTCCAGGTAAAAATTGTTTACATTTTCTCTTGGAATCTCTTGTCAACATTCACATTTTCTTATTCTTTGATTTTCTATTTTTCTCTCTCTTGTTTGGTTTCTTTCTATTGATTGTATAGATTTAAAGGGAATTGATTCTCTATTGACAAGGTATCAAGAACAATGGGAAGCCGATTATAAGAAAGAGTTCTCATTAAAGCAATACAAAGGTAGAATCAATTCAGCCTTTGGTGCCGAATCGGTTGAACAGATTATGGAAAATTTGTCGAAAGATTCATCCGATTGGAGTAAACAACAACTCGAAATATTGAATTCAGTCTCACCTACAAGTTTAAAAGTCACTTTCAAAGCGTTACAACAAGGTGCAATGATGTCCTTACCCGATTGTCTTAAAATGGAATATCGAATCGCCCATAAAATGATGCACGAATCGGACTTTTTCGAAGGAGTCAGAGCTGGTCAGTTTTCATTTCTATTTTCACCTAATCAATCAATCCAATTTTTCAAAGTCTACGTGTCCACGAAACAAAAAGATATACAGAAAACTTTCTTATTCTAGATGATAAGTTTGATACTTATTACTGAATAATCATCAATTGTTAACCTTATTAGATGAGAATCTAAGATTATCTAGAATTTAGTTGATTAGGATAAGAATACAATTAGTTTATTCATATGAATTGTTATCAGAATTGATGGGACATCATATGAGAAACTGAAAAATCTTAGCCTTGCACAAAATCTCAACAACTCTTCACATTTAAACGATTAGCTATAGTTAACTATCAAATTCATAAACTAAATTAACTTAATTATTACACAAATCGCAAAAGGATAAACTCAGTTGATATTTTCAATGTTATTTACAAACTTGATCTTAACTCATTTCATATAATTGGATTGGATCCAAAAAATTTTTTTTCCACGAAAAAAAACTTAACCGATTCTTTGATTAATTTCCTTCTCATTTTTCCTTTAATTATAAAAGGTTATGATTCTAATTATTAATCACTAATTGTAATTATTTTCTTCTATCTTTCTAATAGCTCTAATTGATAAAGATAAATCGCCTAAATGGAAACCAAGTAAACTTGAAGATGTAACTGAAGATCAAGTTAACGCTTATTTCAATCCATCAGATCCACAATTTAAAGAGTTACAATTGTAGTAATTGATGATGGTAATGATAACTAATTACTATTACAATTATTATAAATATATGCTGATGAAATGAAGTTAATATTTTAAATTGAAAAATCCTCTAAACATAAACCAATATACAACAAAGACACACAAGGAAAAAGGAAAAAACAAAATTACCAATGATTACAATTAAGAAGACACAATATCAAATGTTGGATATGATACAATTTATTTAAAATCTAATCAAATGGTTGATTAACCAGATGATCGGAAAAAAGATAGAGAGAAAGAGAGTAAAGTTTGGAGATCAATCAAAAGGCTTAATTGTGAAGAGATGACGAGAAATTTTGAGAAGCATCATCATCATAATCAAATGAAGAAGAAGAAAACAAAATATCGAAAAAGGAAAAGTTAATCAATTACCAAGTTATATCATCGTGGTTAATGATTAACTTTCCATTAACACAATTTAAAGAAGCACAAACTCAAATTGTTTAAAGAAAATGAGTTAATTGTGTATGCGGTGAATTGGAGGACACAATTATCATTGGACAATGGACGAAAACTTGATAAACGAAAATTATCTTAAATTAGTTGTGATTTAATAAGCAATTTACTTCTCCTTCCTTGTCGAAGGTGGAAAATCTGATAAATATATTGTTGATTCCATAAGTTTCTTCCCTTCGCCCTCTTCCCAACCCACTCCGACTTCGTTACTGTGGAAAACTAAATAATCCAACTCTCGAAAAGTAATGAAAATGCCAAAATAAACGAAAAAAAAAACTCGTAGAATGTCAAATGTTTGTAAATTGTTGGTAATCAATTCAACTCAGTGAGAATTAAAATTAGCAAATTGATTATTATAATCAAATTTTAATCGTTTTTTGTTGACTGTTGGTGTTTTTCGTTTTGTTTTGTTTAAATTTGAGAGAGCAAGAGAGAGAAATAATAATTAGTAATCAAAAATTTTTATCAAATGAAGACTTCTGATTAATTGATTGGGTTTGTTGAATAATTGTTTTCCTTCATGAGAATTAATCCCTGTGAACAAGAACGAATATACCTAAACATCCCAGTACCATGTATTTAAATTTAGGATAATCGTTCATTAAAATTGTCACAATACCAACATAAGGAACGAATCCCCTCGCCTGCCAACAATATCCTTCTTTTGAAGCCAAAGTTGACCTGGAGCGTAAAGACCACGATCATCAATTGAATTGTTATCACCTTTGGTCAATATTTTCACTGATCCATCCTCTTTTTCATGTAATTTTAACACCCTATGGACAATGGGTATCTCTCTACCCTCAACTCGAAATACGACAATATCACCCACTTTAATAGGATCTTCTCGGTAGTTTGTCAAAAATAGTAAATCACCCCGATGGAATGCTGGCTCCATGGAACCACTGAGAACAACAACAATTGGACTTTCACTTCCTGTGACAACCATTAAACCTTTCCATATCATCAAAGCGGATGAGACGATCATTCCAAAATTTAAAAATTGATAATAAATCTAAAAGAAAATCAAGAAAATGAAGAGAAAAAAAAAGAAAAGAATAGAAAATCAATGTTGACATTTGATCTACTAAAAGAGAAACAGTTTGGGTTGAAAGAGGAAACAGATTTTGAAACAATTAAACTTACCTGGCGAGCGGTCATTCGCCTTATATCACTTAACCCTAATCCATCTAATACTTTATCCATGGTTGATAATTTAAATAATAAATTAATTTGATTTAGATAAAAAAACAAGTAATCAAACAATTAAATCCAAAAGGGAAACAAATCATAAGCACACGTCAATTTTTACTCAACCAGAGTTTCAGCCAATCAGAAAGCGACAAATTCCAGTAGATATTTGAATCGATAAAGATAAAGATTCATTCGGTTATGACGATTCTTTGTCTTTTCATTAGATTTTATTGATTTTCTTTGAATTTCAATTAATCAAATTAATTAAAATTCTTAATTTTCCACAATAATATTGATTTCAATTAGAAGTTTTTTACACATCAATTTTATTCTTTTTAATTAAAGTTCCGAATCGGATACTTGGGGTAATCTTTAGTTACCGAATTCGCTTCGGTCTTTTTAACCGCAACATGTGAATTAGTGTTTACATTGAAACTTTAAATTGTTTGAGTTGATTATTTTTTAATTGTTTACAATGAAACATTTATAATTTATTATGAGATTGGAGTTTCTTGGAGTTAAGGTAAGTTTAATGGTTATAATTGTTCTGTTCTCTGTTATTTTCTTTAGTTTTAATTGATAATTTTGATTTTTTTGCTCTTTAGTTTTCTGGCTTTTGGTTCACTTTCTTATTTGATTTAGGTTGATTAATTAACTAATATGGTTTAGGATTCAATTTCATTTAATTTTGATACACTGTTTTCACATTGTTATATTAATTTATGGAGATTCAAAGAGACTACAACCGAAAATGTCTTCTGGTTACTGGAGAACATCAAATTGTTAATTTGTCATAATCAATCAAAATTTAAATTCAATTCAATGGTTTGGATTTGAAAGATCAGTAAGTCTTCAAGACCATGTCAGTATGACAATTAACACAAACAAATCAGAAATGGAATCATCATCAAACCAAATGAAAAGAAGCCAATAAAACCCCGAGTAACACAACCAACCAAACTCGATTCTCAATCACAATCACAATTAATCCAAACTCTACCATCAACAATTAAAACACGATACCAAAACTAAACCAACCTGGAGAAAATAACTCAATCCAATTCAAAGAAACTTAAAAAATTAGAAAAATATTCCAACTCCCCTACTAATACAATCAAAAACACCAACAGAAAAAAAAACTTCCTCCTTCAAAGCCAATTCAAAATCTTCCAAATCAATTACCTGTCAACCAATTAATCCACTCACAAGAAAAAGCCAACAATTTACCCGAAACAAAGTGAAAACCAAGAGAAAAGGAAAGAAAAAGAAAACAATTTAAAAGCAAAATAAAGAAAATGAAATAATTAAAATTGGCTCAACTTTTCTATTCTCTCGTGTTTATTGTTATTCAGCTTCCATGCCTACAAGTTGTCAAAGAGAAAAACATTTGTCAACATTTTTTGTTTTTCTTTTCTTTTTATTCCCAATAATGAATTAGAATAATTTCCTTCTAACACTTAAATTATTCTATTCTCTTTGTTTTAATTGTTCTCCATCTTTCCCATAAAATCATCTCTTTGTGTCATCTTTTAATCTTCTACTTTAATTTTCTATTCTGATCACTGGCCTGTTGATTTAAACTCTCTCTCTCTCTCTCTCTTTCTCTTTCTCTCTCAATCTCATTTTCTTTCTCTCTCCTTTTCTCTTACACTCTCACAGTGAATCAACTTTTTTCATCATTTTTTCCGCCTTCTCTTTAACCAGTTGATTTACAGTGTATCTTTTTTACTTTTCTCCATCATCACAATCATTTAATTAACCAACGAATACACATAATTGTATCAAAAATGGTTGACCTTTTAGGTGAGTTACAAATTGTCAGAGATTAACAATCTCTACAACACTTTCCTCTCTCTCTGGTTAATCCTGATTATCCTTTTAACTTTTTCTCTTCTGTTTCTTGTTGTTCCATTGTAAACAATTGGGTTTGGTTAATGTCTTCTAATTGTAATTAATCTCTTTTTCTTCATCGGCTTGTGATCAACTGGTCATCTAATTTGGTTCCTTAGTTGGAAGTGAAGTGAACAATAAACGAATTGCTCACATTGAAAGTTGTTTTGGTCGATCAGGAACGGTAATCAATTATTTTCTATTCTATGTTTTTATTTGTGTCTCTCTCTCTCTCTCTCTCTCTCTCTCTCTCTCTAATCAACCCAACCCATTTCTAATTAAATTGCTTTTGTTATTTTATTCTTTTCTCTTCCTCTTATTAGCCATTAGCACTAAAAGGTCGGGTTCTTGTCGGTGAAGGAGTATTAACCAAAATGTGTCGTAAAGGACCCAAACCGAGACAATTTTTTCTCTTCAATGATATTATTGTTTATGGAAAAATATTGGTACGAAAGAAGATGTATATTAAACAGAATATTATTCCATTGGAGAAAGTTGTTTTAGAAGATTTTCCAGATGATATGAATCAAGGTAGAAGAAGAGAAAAGTTTCGTTTTGGTTGCTTGAATTGGAAACAACCAAAGAGAATTTGTTTTATTTTTTATTGTTCTAAACATTTTTTTTTCTCTCTTCTTTTGTATCCATCATTAGGTGACCTTAAATATGGTTGGTTGATTAAAACACCAACCAGATCTTTCGCTGTTTATGCTGGTTCAGAGACAGAAAAAGATGAATGGATTCAACATATTCAAAAATGTGTTAAGAGTCTTCTCAAAAGAAGTGAGTGGTCAATGGTCATCCTTCAATTCTAAATCCAAACAATTAACGAAATTTTCTATATTCTTTTTACTTTGTTTCCTTCTTCAGCTGGTTCGAGGCCTTCAGGGGAACATGCAGCAGTTTGGGTTCCCGATACTCAGGCCAAAATTTGTATGCATTGTAATGTAATGCAATTCACTTTGCTTAATCGTCGGGTATGTTGTGATCGATGTCATTCAAATCAATCTTTTTACTTGGTCAATTGTTTGGGTGTTCATTTATTCAGTTCTAATGGGATGAATTTTGTTTCTTTTTCTTCTAATAGCATCATTGTAGAAACTGTGGTGCTGTAATTTGTGCCTCTTGCTCTAAGAGTAGATTTTTGATTCCTTCGCAATCATCTAAACCGGTACGAGTCTGTGATACCTGTAAAAATAAATTGGTTACCCAACGTTTAGGTGAAGTTACACCAACCAACACAATGACGACGCCATCAACAGGTCATAATTCAACGTCAACAAATTCGTCTACGGTTGTTGTTAAAACGTCAACTCGAATTGGAACCGGTAATCGTAACGAGAAACCAACAAGTACTGATTTAGCCGATTCGGTGAATACAAGTGTCTCATCAAGTTCCAGTTCTGCTCAAAATAAGATTGAATCTAATCCTGAAAATCCCAAAGATCTTGAGTCTTCCTCTGATACCGATGAAGATATTGATGAAATCAACCAAAAATTAAATCAACTTCTAGAACCTTATGAAATTGAAAAAGTAGGTAGATTCAATAAACTTTGGCCATGGTCAGGTTACAATTAACTTAATTAGATTATTTCTCACATTACAATCAGAAGAAGATGAAAAAAAAAATAATGAAAGGAAATCCAGTTTCCCTTCAACCCTTTTTTTTATTTGATTTGTTTCATTTATCCGGTTAACTGAAAACATAAACAAACTGTTAATCTAATTAACAATTAATCTCATTGATATCTTTACTATTGAGATGATCAATTCTAGATTTCTAATCATATTTCTAATAATTTCTGTTGATTTCTATTCTTATAGCCAACATTTTATAACGTTGCACTTAACTCGGAAGAATTGAAGGAAGACAATCAAATTAATTCAACTTTACAATCAAAAGGACAACAAAAACAAGGAAAAGGAACAATTAAATCTAATTGCAACTCAATTGATCGTCAGGCTAATAAGTCTAATTCGATTGACTCAAGCAAATCTAAATAATAGCAATTAAATCACGAGACGATTACCGTTAACAAGAAAACAAACAAACAAACAAAACCAAACAAATCACAACAACAAAAAAAAGGAAAAACAAAATCAAGTTAATCATTAATACAATTCATCTTAAATCATCTCTACTATTGATAGTTGAATCTAACAAAGTTTGAAAACAAACCAATTGCATTTTAATTTGACAATTTGAAATGTATTGTTTAATTTTGGTAAAAATT
Source organism: Panonychus citri (assembly GCF_014898815.1). NCBI lineage: Eukaryota > Metazoa > Arthropoda > Arachnida > Trombidiformes > Tetranychidae > Panonychus > Panonychus citri. The sequence goes on along the minus strand of NW_026515543.1, from coordinate 436,762 downwards.
GTTTACTTTTTTTTTACACAACAGAGGATAAAAAAAAAGATGATATTTGTCACAAATAAAATGGATTCGCCATGGGTTTCATACTATGGTCAGAGTAAAATGATCATCAGTAATTAGAAAAAGAAAATGAATGATTAATTGGATGATGATGATTCTGATTCACTTCCAGAACCACTATCAGAATCACTGGCAGAATCACTGGCTGATGAACATTCACCTTCTCCATCAGGTTTAGGTTTAGATGAGATCATTGGTCCATAAAGAACAGTATTAATCGGGAAATATTTCAATTCCTCAGGTGAATATTTAATGTACCAATCTTGATATTGTCCATGAATCGTGGCCACCGGATATTTACCGACCTGTAAACATTTACCAGTGGCAACATTTTTCTTTAACATTTTATTATCTTTACCCAAACCAATTGGATAATGAACTGAATAGGTTTGTAGATCAATTGAAAATCGTCTCTCATCTTTTCTACACTGATTTAATTCAGAATTGTAAGCGGTAACCGATTTAATCGCCTTCTTCATCATCTCATTCATCTTATTTTTCTCAACACTTCCGGTTGGATAAGCGGGTTTATTTATCTTGGTGGCCACATAATTTTCCTCTTTCCTTCTGTCCAATACTTTCATGTATTCTTCATATTTGGCAGGATAATCTCGACTAATCAGATCCATAATTTCATCGGTTTTAAGGGCAAATAATCCTAAATCACATTGAGTTTCCGAGACAACATTCTGATCTCTGAGAAATTGTTTCTCCTCCATTTCAACTGTACGTCTTTCCAGGTCGGGATATTTTCTTTTGAATGATTTTATGCCAAGATATTCAGATATTTGCTCTTGTAACATGTAATGGTCACCACTTCCTGTAGGCCATTCATATTCATAGAGTTTATCGGCAGGAAAGGAGACATTTATGGTTACAAATGCACCATCTTGAATAAAGTAGGTGAAAAAAAAGAAGATAAATTAGAAGAATAGAAATTAAATTAAGATCATTTTCTTAGGGATTATAAATTTACTTGAGTCGTTTGATTTTGATCTGGTGGTCATTGCGGTTCCGATGACCAGACAATCAGCGTTTGATTTTCGTTTTCTGGAAGAAGTACTTTGAGATGATACAACACTATCTTTACTTTCATCCATTGAGGCTTCTTCTAGATTCTTGTGACCCATGGGTGGACATGATGAGGAACTGGGCCTCATATCAACTGATTCCGGTGGAGCCAAAATAACTTCATTGTTGTCGGCAAAGGAAAGTCTTGTATCTTCCGATTGTATAACTGGACCTAATCTTTTGAGTAAAGTTTTATTCTGGGAATCTTCATTTGCTATTTCGGAACCATTGTCGAAATCAGTAATTGATTCGGTTTCCATGATTGAATGATCAATTGATTGGTCGTTTTGTTCAAGTGAAACAAGCTTTTGGTCAATTGAATTTGTAGCTGCAAATGAATCTGGTAAAGAGTCAGATGGATCTGTCATCATATTTCCTAAGAAATCCCAATTTATCAAATTCCATTGACAATTTAAAATCAAGAATCAAATTAAAGTTTAACCAAAGCAAAAAAAAAAGAATCAAAGTCAATAATAATAACTCATAATGAGAAAATTCAAAAACATAATAATAAGAAATTGACAAGTGAACTAATTACAGATTTTGTCACTTACATTGATTGGAGAAAATCCCTTCGAAAGATATCTTCTAGTAATTGAATCTCATCTTTTCACAAAAAGAAAAACAATTCAAATTGATTAGTAACAATTAGCACAAATAAACAAAGAACAACAATTTTGAAACATAAACAGAAAACCAGAAATTCATCATATGGTTTCGGGCGAATCCTTAACCGATATTTTTACTTTTATTTTCTATTCGAATCCGGATAATGTTTTTTTCAATTTTTTCTCTTTCTTTAATTCTATTTCGAACTTTTAACTAACTAACTGATTTTCGATGTTTGTTTTCGACAAGGAAATTGATTTAATCAACCGATTAGTTGAAGAATAAACAATTAATTGTATTACCCGAAGTACTTGAAAAAGAGAGTAGAATCCAAGCGAAAATCCGAGTTCCCGAATTCGCTGATTTCATTTCTCAACATGTGAGAGTTTAAATTGTTTTGATATTATATTTTCTTTTTTGATTGTTCTTAATTGTTGTTCGATATTAATTGTTTCTAAACAAATTCGATCGTTTTGACATTCGGATAACAAGGTAGGTTCAGTTGTTTTGTTTCTTCTTTTCGGTAGGTTGGTAATTTGATTTTCTTTTCGATATTTTCAATGTTGATTTTTTCTTTTCTTTTCTATTTTGTTTTTCTATCTCTTTTTTATTTTCTTTTCTAGATGGACGATTTTTCATGGGATTCTTTGTCTGTTGATGGAAGAATCTTATCAATTATTAGAGATAAATTTGGTTTCAAACAAATGACTCCCGTTCAAAAAGCGGTCATCCCTCTATTCACTGGTTACAAAGATGTTTGTTGTGAGGCTGTTACGGGTTCGGGTAAAAGTTTAGCTTTTATTGTTTCAATTCTTGACATTCTAATCAAACAATATCAAACTGAGTCTTTCGATAAATTTGCAATTGGTGCTCTTATCATCAGTCCAACCAGAGAATTATCTTCACAAACATTTGATGTATTGAAACAATTTGTCGATGATCCATCACTTTCCAATTTTCTTAATGCTCAACTGTTCATCGGTGGTAATAATCCAATAATTGATGGTGAAAATTTCATCGCCAATGGAGGAAATATATTCGTTGTCACCCCTGGTCGTATGGTTGATCTATTGGAAAAATATCCACAAATTGGTTATAAATTACGAAAACATCTTCAAGTTTTGGTTATCGATGAAACTGATGTTCTACTTGATATGGGATTCGATAAAGAAGTAAATGAAATTCTCAGTTATTTACCTAAATTACGACGAACTGGTTTATTTAGTGCAACACAGACCAAACTAATCAGTCGATTAGTTAAATTGGGCTTACGGAATCCAATTCGTGTTGAGATTAAGGAAAAGAAAGCAATCCAACTAGGAGACTCTGGAATTGAATCTAGTTTATCTTCAGGAACCAAATCACTTTTAAAATCAACTGGACTCCAAATATCTCCTACCTGTCCAACAATTATGCTACAGTCGAAAGCAACACTCATAAATTGGCCTTTGTGATACAATTTATCTCTCGAAATCCATCATTCAAATATATATTGTTTTTCTCAACTTGTGCTCAAGTTGATCATTTTACTCAAGTTTTGGAAAATTTTGGACCAACCGGAATCACGATTTTCAAAATTCACCGTAAATTAAAAGCTCGTCGTCAAAAGATTTTCAACAAATTTAAATCAATCGAAACAGGATCCATTCTAATTTGTACCGATATAATGAGTCGTGGTATTGATATTCCTGAAATTGATTGGGTAATTAACATTGATTTACCCAATACAATTCAAGATTATATTCATCGATCAGGACGAAGTGGCCATCAAATTGGTACTCAGGGTAATTCATTGATAATTTGTTTACAACATGAGATTGATTATATTACTTTATGCCAAGAGAAAGGAATTACTTTTACCCAATTAAAAGTACCAACAAAGAAAGTGATCAAATTAGCTGATTCAATTTGTTCCTGGTTACGACAATCAGCTCGAGATAATTGTGATTTTTATATCAATTCAATGAAATCCTTTGTTTCCTTTATTCGTAATTACTCAACTCAAAACATTATGTCAACCCTTTTATTTAAATCAATGGACTGGATTGACTTGGCAAATGCTTATGGATTATTGAAAGTTCCAGTTATGCCAGAATTGCGGAAAAAATTATCTAATTGTCCAACCAAACTATTAAGTGAACCAGGAGACAAAGAGATTGCCCTTAACCATCAGAGAAATATATTAAAACAACGAAATAAAAGCAAAGGTTTATCATCAACCAGCCAAACAACAGAACAACCAACAATTAGCCATAAATCGAAGAAAAATATTCCAATAACCGAACAACGGATTAAAATGAAGGCAACAATTAACTCTTGTGGATTAAGAGGGAAGAAAAAAAAACGATTCATTAATCAAGTTGAATTTGATGAACTCGCTGAAGATGCACGAATGGTTAAAAAGCTAAAAAAGGGAAAAATAAGTGCATCAGATTTTGATAAACATTTTGGAATCGATTAAAAACAAATTATTGTATAAAAAAAAGAAAACAAATTGTAATTAGAATTAATTTTTCCAATTCAATTTTATTCCCAAACAAAAAAACTTACGACCATTTGTCTATTTCCACAGCAAAAAGGCTATTCTAACATCTACGTAGAGATTGTTATCTGTTTCCCTCTATCGGTGGAAAGAAAAAGTTTCCAGTTCTCAAAAATGAAGAAAAGAATTTTTTTTTCTTCATTTCTATTAACCATTCAATTGACTCTACGTGTGATTGAATAATTTTTTTTTCTACATTTAAGTTAATTAGTGTTTTATTTTTTAATCTTTTTTGTTTTTTTGTTGTTAAAGTAATTTGATTCTAGTGTAATAATCAACCATGGATAAAGTATTAGATAGTTTAGGCTTAAGTGATATAAGACGAATGACGGCTAAGGTATTTATTCCCTTATTTTGACAATTGTTTTTTTTTCATTTTCTTTTCCTTTTATACTTTGAAATTGTTATTAATGTTTGTTTCTTTTTCTTTTTCTTTATTCTTTTCCTTTTTTTATTCTATGCTGTTGTCTCTTGGTACCTTGTGTTTAAATGTTGAAATGAATCTGGATATCGAAACGTTATTGTCTTTTTGATTTTTGGATTTTTCTTGATGATGGTCAATCCAATCATTTTAATTCCATTTCAATTTTTGTTCTCTTCTCTCATTTGGTTTGAAATTGTTATTGTTTGTTTCGCTCGTCCACATAATTAAAGAATAGCAAAGAGACAAGAAGAAAACAAAATATCAACACTTTTGTTGGTCCGGATGGTGTTCAAGTTGATGAAGAAGGTTATATAATCCGTAATGATGTTGGAAATAATCGTAAAGAAGAGGATGATCATTTCTATTCAAGTTCCGATGATGATTCTGAAGATGAAAAACAAGGGAAAAGATTTAAATTTGAAATTAAACCCATCCAGTTAACAAATGGTGGACCAAGTGTTGCTGAGCTTAGGAAAACAGTTAAAAGGCTTTCAATATCACCTTCTATCTCTCATCCTAATAATATGACTCGTTGTAAGTCGTATGGTAGTCTTTCAAGTGAAGTAAGGATGACTCCAGTGTCAGTGAACTCATCATCATCCCAAGGACCTTCACCGTTGACACTTGGACTGACAAATGTGATTCCAATTGCTGTGGCAATTCAAGAATGTATTTCAGCTCGTTTTAAGGGCTCAGATGAATCAAAGTGCCGGATTCAGATTATTGGTAGTCTCAAGATAGCGTTTCCTTCTGGCATAATACAAGTAAAGTATCAAATGACCCGTTTGCTTGTCTCTTAATCATTTTCACCATCATCACATCATCATAATCATAATCATAATCATTATCATAAACATTTGCTTCCTTTAATTTTCCTTCCTAATCTCATCTTTTTAAATTTCTTTTTCTCTCGTGTTTTCATCATCAATTTCTTCATTTAATCTTCCTAATATTTTTCTTTCCTCCTACTCACATTTTACTTACATCTTACTATGAGGAAAGAAAAACAACATTCTTTTCTTGATATTCCTCATTCTCTTTCTCTTTACATTCTATCTTCCTATTCCAACTTATTAGATCTTTTTCACAGAAAAGAACAGAAAAACAAAAATTAAGCTAACAGTTTTCTCTTTACATTCTTTTTCCTTTCCATCATCTTTTCCTTCAATTGTTCATTATGTACCTTTCTCTTAATTTTATTTACTTATTAATGTTTACTGTTTACAGGTTTTCGCAAACAATACTTGTCCAGCCTTATTATCATTTAAACTTACCAATAGCTCCAGATTCGAGCGATTGATCCCGAACAAAGATATTGTGATGCAGTGAGTATAATTTGTTAACCATGGATCGTTGAGCCTCAATCTTGATTCATCATCATCATCATCATCATCATCATCATCATCTCTCTTTCTCTCTCTCTCTCTAAATGTTTACTTATTTTTCTTCACCATCGACCCAGTTTATCATCTTAAACTTAATTTCTCATATTCACCAATCAACCAAAATCCTTCGATCTGTTTATATAATTTTACTAATATGAATTTTTCTTTTCGCTTCTTTTTTTTTCTTTCAATTTCTATAGTAATAAAAGCATTGAGAATGGTATTAAAACGGATACATATTGTTTCGATATGAATATGGTCGGATTAACAAATCATTTGAAAAAATTGAGTGAACAATCACCTCATAGTCGATATTTCAATGCTGAAATTTTAAAGTATCAATTAAAGGCCAGGGGAGCGACCTTTTGTCCTCTTCAGGTCGTTTCGCATTGGAAATGTGAACCAACCACAACAGGATTGAAAGTAGATTACAAATACAATGCTTGTGCATTATCATCAATTCAACCTTTAAAAAATGTAACTTTCAGTGTTAATGTTGATGGAGGAGTCCAATCATTTAAAACTACGCCCAATGCTACATGGTAATTAACTAATAACGAGTTTGATATACAATTTTTTTTTCTTCTCATTGTTATTTATTACTCATATTACTGTTGACTTCTCATATGATTGAGTGCTTATGGTACTGTTGCTCACTCTGATCAATTAATTACGTACTTTACTCATTCTATTAGAACAACGTGATTAAGCAAGAAACTATAAACAATCAGTCGATAAAAAAACAACAAACTAATTGAAAGCGAAGAAGAAAAAAAAATGAACCATCAAAATTAATCACAATTAACTTTATCTTTCATTCTTATTCATTTATATGTATAAAAATACTTTAACAGGAACGAGGAGAAAAAATCAATTTCCTGGCAATTTGATGAAGTATCAGTTGGATCGGAAGGAAAAGGTCTGGGATCGTTAAAAGCCAAATTTGATGTATCCGATGGACCATCAACACCAGGAGCAGTTAATGTACAATTCAGCGGTAACGGGGCTACTTTTTCGGGTGTAGAGTTTGCTTTAAATTGTATTGGTTACCGGATCTCGTTAATGAAGAAACAAATCTCAACAGGTATGAATAAATTGAAAAAAATTTTCTCACCTCAAACTCAATTCATATTAATAAAATTTTCTTTTCTCTCAATGATTATCTTTTCTCATTCTAGGGCGTTATCTCAGTGAAGCAGATTCATCGATAAGCTATGCATGCATATAGGAAAATCAATGTAATTAATTGTCCAAAAGTCGAGACACTTTGATTCGTCCTCATCAATCCCCCAATTTCACTCTCATCCTTTCATTTTTCGTTTCTCTCTCTTTCTCCCTCTCCATCATTGTGTGTTATGCTTCCTATGATAGTGCCTCATCTCTCTCTCTCTCTCTCTCTCTGCTCCCATTTCTCTCTCACTCCATCTCAATCATATGAACATAGAACCCACAATAACCTCCCCACACAAATACACTCACCAAAGAGTAGGTAAAAGTAAGAAATCAGCAACCAAGATACAAACTTAAACATTAATCATTGTCGAAAACACGAAAAGTGTCATCAAAAGTACTAGTTAATCAAATTGATTACCAAACGCAAAGTTATCACTGGTTTCATGGTTATCTTATTTTTCCCCTTACTCTTTGCAATATAAATATTATATTTAATATAATTTAAATTATATGCATATGAACCGGTTTTTATCATGTGTTTGTTATGATCAACAAAAAAAACACTCACACCATTGAATCTTAATCATGTCAATTTAACAAACAATCCAGATCAAAGACACCCTATCCTTTTTCACTCCCATCATACACCAAACCATTATTACAACCAAAATCAACACTAATCAACTTTCACGCCTTCTCGTATCTCTCAACAATCTAATCTTCCCTTTTTTCTTGGTTAAGTTAAATGGTATTTATTTTAAACATGAATTTACTTGCCAGAATTTACAAAACAAAAAACAATTGAGCAAGAAGCAAAAAAAAACAATCAACTGATCAACATTGAACGAAATCAATTGTGCAACATAATCATAAACTGTTGATATTGTTGTTGTTGTTTTTTGGTAATTGATCAATCAACTCTCATGCTCTCTCACTTACAATGTATATCTCATAGATCTGCCTTGTCAATTGAAATATCAACTGAATATCAATCAATCAATTAAGATCAATGAATTAATTTTCTTCTTCCTATTCATACACTCCAATAATTGAATCTTTCCCCTCCCACTCCCATGCTCATCTCTCTCTCTCTCTCTCTCTCTCTAAAAAATTCAAGTATGACGACAAAGTCGAGTTTGATAAATAATTAAATTAATTTACAATTAATTAAAATATGAAAGATTGAGAAAGAAAAAAGTTACCATTTATAAATTAACACTCGTTTACTTTAAACTAGTCACATTTATATAACACGAAACCGAAATATTTTTTCAGTGGAATTATTGAAAATCAATTAATTTCCATAATTAATTAATCTTCTTTTCTCTATATATATTTCTCATTCCTTTTAATTATAATCCAATCAATGTAATCTATTTCTTTCTCTCTCTCTCTTTTTCTAAGTGTTATTAATGAGATCTAATCTAAGGTAAAACGAGTGTAACAATTAATTTAATAAGTTTTTCTTATACAACAATCTATCGTCTAATTTTAATTGTCTAAAAAAATTTTACAATGTACATGTATGATTATCAATCTATTATTATTGATTTTTTTTGCTCATTTTAATCTTATATTAACTAATCTCTTTGTAATCTCTTCACAAACACAAAAAATAAGTCACTTTAATTGTAATAACCTGTTAATTGCTCCTTCTTTACGTTTCCTCCTCCTAAATCCATTTGTAAATGGTAATGTTTAATTGTAATGATGATGATGACACTAAATCTGATGCTTTGTTTTCAAAGAGAGAGAGGAAGAGAGAGAGAAAAAATTTCATGGTTATTAACAACAATTAACACTATCAGAAGGAATCGAATCAAATTCACAATGTAAATTGTATCTCACTAATTTTTGTATTGATTTGAGAGAAGAAAAAAAGAAAGATAAAAAGAAAGAGAACTTTTCTTTAAACCTCTCAATTGCTAACAATTTGAACTGAATTAATATTTATAAATAAAAGAGAAAAATATATTAATATGTATTTACCATTGTTCAGTTGATTGTATTGGAAAAGAAAAGTTAATTTAATCAAAAGTGATCATTGTTCAGTTGATTGTTTACTATTTTGTTTCCTTTTCTTTGTCCTTCATAATAATAATCAATTCTAAACAATTATCATTATCATCATGATAAAGATCAAATTGTGATAGAAATTGTTGACTTCATTTGGATGGATTGATCAAGTTGATCCAATTTACAATTTAAAGTTAATTACTATCATTATCATCATGATTAAGTAAATAAATCTAAAAACCAGGATTAACAATGTGATCTGAAAAGGGAAGGATAAAAAATAATAACAATTATTAGTTGAAAATGAATAATTAATAAGTAAATAAATCAATAATCAAGGACAATTAAGTGGATTGGCGATATAATTGTTAACAATTAACACTTACTTTGAGATGGAATTTTCAATTTATCGTCATCGTTGATAACAATTTGATAATTATCATTTCTAAATTTATATTGTATCAACAATCCCTTGTCTTCACCAAAACATGGATCATAGAATCCTGGTAAATTGAACTATTATTGGGAAGAGAAAAACAATTTAAAAGAAAATGAATCAACTAATTAAACGTGAGAATAATTAACAAACAATTAGTTTACCTTTGATGAACTAGGTAATGTTAGACTACTATTTTGAACAAGGCACTGTAAAGGTATTCGGACATCATGAATATCCGTTAATTGGGATAATGAAAATGAAGAGGTGGATGTTGAGTCCATTGAATGGTCATTCTCAAGAATAAGAGTGATACTTTTCTTGGAACCATAAATTGCTCTTTCGATTAATAGACCAGATTTTGATCGTTCATTAGAACAATTTCTATGATAAGTTTCGGACATAAGATCGATAGCAGTTTCAGCTTCTTTTCTTTTGACAATCATTTCAGCTGAATTTTCATTCCTCGATTTTCGTAGTTCCTTTTCCTTTTCCGCTTCGTTATAAGGATCTATCACAAAAGATTTGGCACATAAATAGGCAGCTATTGGAACTAGAGTTCCATAGAAAATGGGTGAAGGTATAATACTTTCCGAGAGAAGAATGGAAAAAGTATAACTTTGATTTGCTCGTTTCAATCTATGGAAGAGAAAGAAGAAGAAAATTAAATTAAATTCTGACATAACAGTTAATCAATTTGATTGGAATTCAATTTGATACCTTAATTTACATGATACACCGGATTTTGTACCAATAGATAGAGTGGTTCCAGCCACTGAATGTTGTGATATCCGAGTTTCCCAGCCATATTCAACGATCGCACCAAAGAAACCACCTCTGATTTAGATGATTTAAATTAGTCTTCAAATTGTCAGAGAAAAGTAAATTATCATTTGAATACTTACTTGATTCCACATTTAATTTTGGTATCATTGAATGACAAGTTACGGGTATAGCTCATAGAGATGAATGTATTTGGAATACCAAACTAAATCGGAATTAGAATTAAATCAATAAAATTAATGATTAGCATGATAACTAAATTGTTGTGGAGGGTAAATTTTGTTTTACCTGAATTCGACTGATAACTGAATGATTTGGGTTCTTCCAAGCGATTGTTGTATTGACACAACTTTCTAATCCAAATTTCCAAGTTAAAAATCCTTCGAGATTCTTGTCAAGATGACGATACAAAACTATACAGAGAGAAAAGGTAATTAAATATGATAAATATTCTTCTGGTGATTGGAGATAAATGTATGAACTAACCAACTTCGATTCCGGGAGTCAATTCCCCTGAATTATAGTGACATAGACCATTGATGGTACAAAATGATCGTTTAGTTAAATAGCGAAACCATTTAAGACCAAAAAGTGGACCTTGACCAGCGGTAAATTGATATTCATACCAAGATGTCGGTGATGAAACATGTCGCAGGCTTGTGGCAAAGGCACCACCACCGATGCCGTTTTTATTTTGTAGATTACCAGTTAACGAAAGTGTATCTTTGGTTGTTAATGGTGCATCTAAAGATTGATCAATTTCCATTGAGCTAATTTCAAGATTAGCCAGTGAAAAGAAGCCTTCATCATCATCATCATAATCTTCACCATCATCGAAATCATAAGTTTCAAATAAATCGGTGGCATTAATTCCTATGGTGATATTTCCTCTTGGATTTGCTCGTTGTTGTAAACGACGTTCTTGTCTCTCTCTTTCCAGTCTTTCATATTCTTCACGAATTTCATTTGGTGTTTTGGTTCGCTGGACAATCTCCCATCCCTCAGTTTCCAAACCTTTAACACCAAGGGTATCATAAATAGCTCTCTTGTGAGGGTCAATTAGCACTTTAGAAAAGAATAGAAAAGAAAACCAAAAAATCAATTGTCATCTAAGGTCATCAAAGATCTTGCAATTATATAAATTGAGACAAACCTTCATAGGCTTTTTTGGTCTTGGTAAATAAAACTTCAGCTTGTTTCTTGAGAAGAGGATCAGTGTGTTTATCGGGGTGATAGATTTTACTAAATTTCTTGTATGAATCTCTAATTTCGTCCACAGTTGCCTGGAGAAAGGTTAAAATAATCCATGAGCATTGAAGATCAGGTGATAATATGATGAGAGAAAAAAAGAAGAAAAAAAATACCGGTGAGAATAAGAAAATTGTTCTCAATCATTTTCAAAGAGAAAAAAAAAAGAGAATTGTTAACATAATATAGTTAGCACATTTGCACCCTAAATATTAATGAATAATACAATCTTATACCCAATTTAAATGAAAGTTAATTCAGTTATAATTGAACAATCAAAAATAAAAGGAAAATTAAAATCTTCATATGTACTTACAGTGCGATCAAGATTGAGTAAAGTGTAATAATCATCTTCAATCAGTCTTCCACTCTGCTCATCAACCGATTCAAATGACATTAATGTAAAATAGAAGAGTTAAACTCTCGATTAACAATTAAACAAAAACAATTAATCTAAAATACAAAGAAAAAAATCAAGTCCAACAATCAAATTAAAAGAAACATTGAATTACAAGAAACCAAGAAAAAAAAATCAACAGAATCCTCGTGTTAGGGACCATCTCCTAAGTTCTAATCCATTTTCCTTCTTTAAAACAATTAATCTTTTCATCTAATGATTAAATTAATTTTCCTTAATCTCAACAATCAACATTAAACTATTTTCTAAATAATCGTTAACTAATTAAAGAAAATTAATCAGAAAAGAATAATTAGTTTTCCATTTTGTTCTAATTAAATGTTCCCCAAAGGAGTTTCATCATTTTTCCAACAGATGATGAGAAGGTTAATTTTTATTTGGAATATTGAATTTAATTTTCTCTAATTGTTTTCTATTAAATTTGTGTTTTTGATTCTTTTTTTTTGTTTCGTCGAACAATTTGTTTAATTATGACTTATGAGGGTAATACTAGTTATATATTCCAAGAGGCCATAAAACAATCTATCAACGAATGGACTGAATTGTTACATGTGATTGAAGTTTATGGAGCTGGTGGTCGGCAAGCGGGTGAGAAATTAATTTGGATGGGTGATGTTTTATTTGATTATTTTCGAACTACACCCGAGGAGCAATTAAAAAACGAGATAAACAATTATGTTGCTGCAATAGTTGATAACGAGTTTGATTTTGTTCCTATGGATAAATCGATGGATATATTTGTTGATAAACTGTTGGAATATCATTTATTATGGTCAACTGGTAAAGTTAATTCGGTGTGCGGGATAATGGATGATCGAAAACGATTAAATCGTCTAAAAAAGGAAGCCTTGGCCAAGGAAAATAAAACCCTTACTGAGAGTATGGAGAGAATGGTTCTCTCAAATGACCAACAACCATCAGCTGTTCAAAATACTGATCCAAATTTACAAGCAACAACATCATCATCATCATCGGAGAGCAATTTAACTTCACAACAATCAGGGAATGATGTCGAAATGAGTGATTCAAATGAATGGACGGTTGTAAATAAGAGACGAAATCGTAAAAGATGAATATTCATCATATAATTTGAAACACTTCTCATTGATTATCACAATTAAATTTGACCAATCTTCAAGTTCAATGTTTATCTAATACAGCGGTAATATAATACATGTAACTAAAAAATGAATCATTTCTTTTGCACAGATAAACTTTGATTATCTCTAATTGTATTCTTGTTAATTACAAGATAAAAGGACAACGATCAAGACGACAATCAGAATATCTGTCGAACCCCCAAATTGGCCACAAGGAGTAATAAGAGAGCAGCGTTTTCAATGGTCACCTAATGGAGGAAACAAAATAAGGACCAATTAATATTGTCAACAATTAGAATCAATCAACTAACACTAAGGAGATTCTTTGATGAATATTCAAGATCACCAAAGATGGTGAAATATTTTCTCTGGGTAACATATTCAAGGAAATTTAGAACTGCCAATTTGATTCGGGTTTGTTGTATCCTAATGCCAATCGAAGTTAACTGACCAATGGTGTGGTCAATCTGTGACAATAACAAAAAAAAAAGATCGAAAGGAAAAACAAAACAAAACAAAATCAAACAATCAAAACAATTAAATCAATCAAATGGAAACTCAACCCAAACGTATTACCTTTTTCTGGGCATAATTGGCTGATATAAAATGTAACGATTGACCAGTGGCACAATTGAGTAATCCATAAATGGTCAAGACAATTTTAAGATCCTGTCGAGTTGGCGAGCAAAAGACAAGATACAAAATTAACGATTGATTAATAAACGATGAGATGAACAGTGAATGATTTAATTTCTCCCAAAAATAATAAGTAACAACGATCGACTTTAATTGGTTGGTAATATGTTTCACCGATCGACGGATTAAAATATCTCTCTTGGAATTGGATATATCAGCAGAATTACCAAGTGACCTCAAGGAAAGATGATACGAATCAAATCGCTGAGCGATAAAAAACATATCAAGGCCAAAAAAGAAGCCAAAATTGATCGCATAAGCGGAAACAAGGAAACCGGCGATTCCATGAAGACCCATGTAAATAATATTGAGTAAATAAGAACCCGGTGGACATTGAAATAATAGTGGACTATTAAGACCAACGGTCAATACAAAAGCTAAGATGAGATTGGATTGAGTTTGATGGAGAAACAATTTGATCACTTTAATATCGAATTGATTTTTAGATGTTAACAATGAATTAACTCGGACCCAGTGTTGATATTTAACTGACCAATTGGTATATTTAAGGAATAGGCCACAGTAGAGAGCGGCAATTGTCCAAATGGTCAACAATAAGTCCAATGGAGTCCGAATAGGGCCAAAGGTAATCGTTGCATCGCCAAGATAATACAACAATGGATTAGTAGGAGGTAAAAGGGTAAAAACAATTGTCTTAATTGTGATTAGAGTGAAAAATATTAATGATAAATAAGAAACTATTTTCCGTTTAGTTGACTGGCCAATATAATCAAAGTGGAGTAATAATTGTTTCTCAAAATAATTGGAAAGCTCAGTTAATTGTTGAGATGATAATTTATCCATAATTAATCAATCAAATCTCAAATGAACTAATCGGATTTAGACTTTATCAAGAAAGTTAATCCAACAGAAATTAACTTCAATTATCAAATGTTATGAGATCAGAAATTAGAAAAAAAAATCACGACAACATACAATTAATATTACGAACCAATGTTGACTGTTAATTGTTTCATCCTACGGTTGCTAATTAAAAATGTATTCAACAAGATGATCTGTTGATTATCAATGAATCAATGTGATTAAGGAATCAACATTGAAACTTATTCGTGTACATGAGTATTAAACCTTAATGATTTTTTTTTCTTCTCTCATTCAAATGATTTATTAATGTTCCTTTAACTGAGAAATCAACCCAATCACATCATCATAATTAACATGGAATTGTAAATTATATTGATTAAATTATCGGTAAAATAAGGTAACAATTAAACTAATCATAAGTCTTGTTTTTCCAGCTTAAGATACATGTGAACACTAATTTCTAATCATTTTCAAAGTTACTAATTGATTAACCATCAGAGTTAATTACGATTGGAAATGATTAGAAAACTTTTTCTTTCTCATGATATTAATCTAATTTTAAATATTTCTCCTTAATTGTAGTCGAAATGCCAAATGAGCCAATTGAAGATAAACCAAAAAATCTATTGATTATCGATCATTACAATTGATTAATCGGATTTACGAGTTAACATTAAAATGATAAATTATGGAAAAGTTAATTGTTCTTTCATCTTTATCAATGGAAATCAAGAAAAAGAAACAAAATATCAACGCTGATTGTTACGTCTGAGTAACAATTAAGATAATTTCTCTTCTTCCATTGATATTATTTTACATTTTTCTATATTTAAAATGATTTGAAAAAAGTTTTCCAAATAATATTTGATATGCTCTTTAAAACTATTGATAAAATCGTTCTGAGAACAAGAGGTCTCAAGGATCAGCGATGATCGATTACCCTTGATGTCGAAAAGGTGATTGAGTTGATTTCAGACGAAAAGAGAATCTGAAATTAGAGATTAATTAATAATCTTACCTGAGATCGAATGAAAATTCTGATGGAAAATTGAATTATTATTGATGCGCCCGCCAAGAGATTATTATTAAATTTTATCGTATAAATTTGAGCGATTAAACCATTGGAATGAACCAACAATTAACACCTACGATGTTAATCAATATTAAATTGTTACGATAATAATATTAACCATATAAGATGAGCAGTCGTTGTCTGATTCATCAACTGTACTTGAGCATTAACAGGTAAGTTTACTGATAAAAGAATGAAAAAATTGTGATAATATTTCAATTCCTCTTTGAGTCTGATATCATTTAGGACAAAACTGAATCAGTTAATTGTCTCAGTAAACATAGCAATTAAACTTTTTTTGTTTCTCTGTTTCTTTTGCTGTTGAATATAAATCATCATAAGAAATTTACTTCATCTATAAATTGTTGAAATAATTTCACTCGAAAGACAAAATTAGTTAATCATCTTACTCACATTACAATCCTTTCAAATTTGATTGTTATAACATCTTAATTGTAATCACCATGAGCCAATCAGTAATTAATCAACACTCCTGTGTATCCATCTTGATCACAATCATCTTAATGACAATCTCAATGGTCACTACAACAACTTCATACTCACCCTACAAACCAGGTAAGTAATTAAAACTTAATTACAATTACAATTAACAAACCAAATTAAATCTAAACTAAAACTAATCTAACAACAATTCTAAACAATTAATCAACTTCAAAGATGAAAGAGAAAATCTGATTATTATTATTCCATGACAATTAGAACTAATTATCTCAACTTAGAACCAAAAAATTGAAATTGAAATCGAAAATTTCGAGATTAAGATTTTGTAAAAAAAAGTTCTAATTCTATTATATGAATTCCTATAGGATTGAAATTATAATAAAAAGACCCGAAATGATTATGATTAAGTCTAAATTGTTGTTAACAATAATTTAATGTTCCAAGACAAATTAGATGCTAAAGTTTTCCCAGTAAATTGAGTAAATGTTAATGAACACTCAACTTAATCATCTCTGAACTTTTATCTTCATCATCAACTTTATTATTACCCTGATGATCATGCTAATAATGTTTGGGTGTTAATTCATATTCAAATATAATCAGAAAACAAAAAGTTTACTTAATCAATGTTGACTTGAAGTTGGAACTTTTTTATTATTATTATTATCAATTCGTAACATTTCATGAAGCTTCATTATTTCCCTGTCGCTCCCATGGAATCCTGTTAATCATCCAGGTTACTTTAATATTCACATCCAATTATGATGATCATGAAAAGTATGCACACAATTTAGTAAATTGTTATTACCAACAAAGTAGCAAAAGTCCAAAAATCAGTAACAATTAACGTTTTCAGCTGAAAGTTAAAGATGAAAGTGGAACTTTTTTGCCTGGAAAAGTTCAAGAGATGAATTTTCTAAGAGAAAATTAGTTAAAAGAAGAAGGGAAAAAAGTTCCTGTTCGAAATTCAATCAACTTTCAAGTGACAAACATAAGAAAATATGAAATCTTGGTGTTGGTGCTCAGGATTTTCAGTCTGAACACTTTCGATTTCATCGGAATGAATCAATTTCGTTGAAGAAGAAAAAAAATATTACCTCAACTTCAATCAATATCTTGTAACAATCCTCATGATTATCATGATATCGAAGATGAATTCTCATTGAATTATCTTACTCATGTTCACCCCTTCAATCATTCAGTAAATAATTCAGTCTCCATGAAAAAAAAAACATGAAACATAATAAAAAAAGTACAACTTTCATGTGAATAATAATCATGGATAATAATGAGATCGGTGTAAATAATATTTCCTCTCTCTCTCTCCCTCCCTGACTATTTGAATTATTACCATGATAATAGTTTTGTGAATATAATATGACTACGGAAAGGGGGGAAAAATTACATGAAACAAAATTCTGAAAGAAAAAAAAACGTTCTGAATAATATCATCAACTTGATATGATAATAATCATATGGTAATCATCAACTCCCATGTAATAATTTATTGATAGATTTGATTGTTGATCTTTAAAAAGTATAACAATATTTTCACCAACGTTCAAGTTGATTGGAAATCAGTTTATTGTTGATATTATAATAACAACTCAACAGGGAATTGTTATCATTTTTACTTTGTTATCTATTGATTAGATTCACCGATTCATGTTGACCATTGGTCAACATGATGAAATACAATCTGATTAAGTTGAATCATTAGAAATCAGTTAAATCATTAATGTTCATCATCGGAAATTAGATTAAAATCTCAAGTGATGTTGAAGAAAAATCGTTTTTTTAACATTTCTTTTAGTTCCTTTTGGCCTCTTATATATATGATTCTCAAGTATTCAATCAACAATTGATGCACTTAAAGATGATGACGATGATGATGACAAGGAAGATGAAATATAAGAGAATGGAAAAAGGAAAAGGAAATGATGATAATATGTTCAATGTTCATTTGATTTGTTAGTTGATTAAAATGCTTTCAAAAGCTTTTCGTTTGTATTATAATTTCACCTTCAGTTTGATTATCATGATTATGATTATGATAATTTTACCCACTGATATTGGTCAAGAGTTAATCTATTGGTCATCCTAAACATGAGGTTAATTTACAATTTATGCTGTCAAAAGTGTTGATTCATTGTACCAAATTAACGTAAAGATAATCAGCGTTGAATTAACTTGATTCATTATTATATTATGATAATTATCACCTATTGTTGTTAATCATGTTCAATCATCACCTTTAGGTTAATTCAGTTTTCATCAAGTATCATCATAATCATGAAAATCATTTGATTGTAAATCCTGTTGTCAATGAAATTCATGAATAATAAACCTGACGAGTTACAGTTAACATATTAACCATCATCAGATTGTGTTAATTTATTCATTATCATGTTGATTACTCAATATCATCATGGTGATTATGATATACTCACATAATTAACATGCTAATAAACATGAAGCTTTTTCCTGATTTCCAATTCATTTTTCAATCTCTTTCACCTTAATCTATATAATATATAAATTTACTATATTATCTTGAAGATATTCAGATTTTCCCATGAAAATTTATCCCCTGCATGAAAAGATATGAAAGTAAATTGAAATGCTGCTGAAAATCCGGAAGGTGGATGATCCTGTCACCTGATGATAATGATGTAATTCAATTACCGTTATAAGTAATGGCTGATGATGAGGTTAACTGATATCGACTTGAGATTCATCAACAGTTAATAAGATAATCATTTGAACATAACCAGAGTTAGTTAAATATTTTCAGGGTTAAATTAATGTTGACAAGATGATGATTTATAGTCAATGGTTAAAGAGATGATAAAACTCACTAACAAATCCAAAAGGGATAATCTTAAGTCTGTGAAGATAAATAATACAATTAACATCATCTAAGTTCTGACACAATTCACTTGAATAGTACATGATAATGATTAGATAACTATAAACATCATCATCACCCTGTAAAAGTATTGAAATTATTGAACAAAAAAAAACCTCAAGACAAAAATGATTCACTTTGTTTTCCTATGAGGATTTGATTGAGTTTCAACCGATTCCATTTGATTTCATATTAGTTGATCAGATTAATGGAACCAACAGAATTTAGTTGATTAATTTTCTTCTCTCTCTCTCTCTCTTCCTAATTGTTAATCATCATGATTAACCCTTTAACCCACCACCAATCAGATTTGGTTGATCAACTTTTTTTTCTCAAATCATTTAACTGGATCAAATTAAATTAATCACAATATTTTCACCCAAAATCGTATTGATTGTAAATGGTGGAAACATTAAAGGGTTAAAGATATTCAATTATCTTATTGACTCATCTTAATTCACTTGATAATAATAATCAATCAGTTATATTAATAGTTGATTGATTTTGTTTATATTTAGTGATAAATGTTCACTCAACGAAAACTCAACTCGAAACAAAAAGTTTTAAAACTTTTCCTCAACTCGACAAAACAAAAAACAAACCGATCTGATTTCAAAGACACTTAACCATTTAGACTGATTGTTGATAATCAATCAATTCCTTTTCCTTACATATGAAACAATCAACTAATTTGAATGATTCAACACCTTCACAATATATATAATTCAAACTCTCATGGTGATTGAATGAAATGAAAAATATTATCAAGAAAAGTAAAATAAACAATTTGATTCTCACTATTAATACATAACGAAAACCATTAAGTTAATTGTTCACTCACTCAGATTATCAGAGTTGATAATTTAAGCTAATTTGATGAGTTAGAAAATTCATCTTGAACATATAATCATGTACAGAACTGAATCAAAACCACCAACAATTGAATCGTTAATGAAATCATCTTGTTCATGGGAAGAGTGAAAAAAACTTTCACCAATCAACAATTTACTCTCATGATTATCATCCAAATCATCATTTTCTTTGTAGATTATGATGTAAAAAAGTCATAGAAACGTTCCTAAGGTAAAAGGAGATAATAATAATCAGGTTTTGTCGATCATCGAATAAGAAGTAAAAAAAAGTTCTAACCAAAGTTCTGAGCTCGAAAAAAACTCTAATGAGCTTAACCGGTACATGGTTAAGAAATGAAAGAAATGATCATGTAAACACTAATCATTAGACTAATTAACTTGTTTTCAAATTTAATTAATCTTATTGCAACTTATGAATTATGAACTTGCCAAAATTTCAACTGGTTAAGATATTGTCATTGGAGATAATCAAGAAACAATCAGACCAGGAAGTAATTATAATAATGATAATAACAACAATCTGCTTAATGAATTGATTCAATATTTGAGAGACGCTAATTCAGTTAACGATAAACTAAAAAATTCCCAATGTTGCCCTGAATTATATTACATTTTAACCGGAACTGGGCCAAGAATATCATCGTTCAGATCGAGCTTATTTTTACCTGTTGGTTTATCATCATCATCCTCACCTCATCATCTTCATCATCATCTTCTTCTTTATCATCAACATTGTCATCTTCCTCTTCACCGGTGGATAAGCGAATGGGCTCAGAATTTCTGGGAAAACGAATGGGATCCGAGTTCTTGGGTAAACGAGTTGGTTCAGAATTTCTGGGAAAAAGAGTGGGCTCAGAATTCTTGGGCAAAAGGGTGGGCTCAGAGTTTCTGGGTAAAAGGGTGGGCTCGGAGTTCCTGGGAAAGCGCATGGGATCAGAATTCCTTGGTTAGAGTAGACAAAATTTCCCACCTTCTAGTCGGTGGAAAAGGGATTCTATCACTTCCCTCTACAATCAACTGAAAAACCTGTAAACTCTGACCTTATCCGATTATCTCTCAACTTTTTATTTCACAATTAAACCTTTGTTAATTGTCACCTTAACAATTTAAATAATATCAACAATCAACACACATACACACAATTAACCATTAAATGTATTACCTGTTCATCATTAGTGTTAATCAAGGTGTAACTTAATCATTGAGTATAATTATTTGAAACATTATATTTTAGTGATTTGGTGAAAATGTTCACAATTTACTAATTGTTGATATTGTCCAAGTTGTTAATCCGAATCAATTTTATTACTCAAATCAAATTGTCATAAGTATTTAACCAAATTAATTGCTAAATTACAATATAAACTTTTTTCCTCCCAATGTTTGTTTGTCCTAATTAACTTTAACTCAATCTAAATCTTAATTGTTTAATCCATAATAATAATAAATCCAAGATTAAAAATAACTAAATCACTAAACTAAACTTACTAATTGATACTAATTTAAATGAATATCAACTAAACTCAAATGAACTTATTGATAAAACTATTGATTGTTATGAGAAAATTTTTCTGATCATTTGTTGTATTGATTATCAGCTAATTAATTGTTTCTAATTTTTCTTTTCGTATCAACAATTTATTCAACAGTCGAAACTTTAAATTCATTTGATTCTCCAATCAATTCAATGTATTTACCTTCATCTTCACCTTCGGTTGATCATTTGCCTCTTTCTTTCCCACCATCAGCTGATTTCCTCTTAATTCAATCACCACCGAAAAGATATTCTGAATTTCTTGGTGGACCAGGTAAAAGAGTCTCTGAATTTTTGGGTGGACCCGGTAAACGAGATCCAAGTTACGGGTCATCCTCTTCATCCAATGAATCGGGTAAAAGGTTACGAGCAACAACCGGCTATTATTTGGCTAAAAAATTGTCCGAAATTTTATCCCGAAACTCAAATGGCCCCGTTGTTGGACCTTATCGACCTGGTGGATCAGAGTTTCTCGGTGGACCAGGTAAACGATGATAACAATCAGTTTAATCATAACAATTAAACTCTTTCCATCTATCTAATAATAATAATATTAACTTCTAACCTGTTAATTGTTTGGCAAAATCAATCGATCAATTTTACCAATCAAATAACAAACAATTTTCTTCCCTCATTTAATTACCAAATAAATATATTAATTAGTTAGTAAACACTACAATTAGATCAATGAAAACTTTTAATTAGCTCAACTATTAGGAGGAAATAAACAACAATCAAGTAAACATCATAACAATTGAAATTTCAACCAAATAATAATCATAATTACATATGAAAACTTTTCATACAATAATGATAACAATTAAAAATTGATCAACAGAAAAACAAAAGTAAGTATTAAAATGAAACGTTCAAACAATTAACTAATGTCTTGTTGCTGGTTGCGTAAATTAATTGTATATTTATGAGAGAAATGATTAACTAAATCAAATAAAAAGACAAATATAATAACAAAGAGCAATTGAATTTATTACATTTTGAATTGTTGCTGATTGATTGTTGGTGAGGCAAGAAAAATGTACATTTAAATGGCCAAAGGGCAGATAATCATGTCAACTTATATATACAAAGCCCGAGGGCTCAATATGATAACTAATATTTTCCACCATTTTAAACTACCACCGTGGTGAGGGTGGAGTGGGAATTGTGTTTATCTATTAGAATTATTTATTTTAAATATAAATGTAATTTCCCTTTACTTGTAAATTGTATTTGGATTAGTTTACCTTTTCGAGTTTCGAACTTTATTTCGTCAAAAAGGTGAAATTAGCACTACGATCAATATCGAACACGAACATTTCGAGCTATTTATCATCTTCGAACTCGAGACATTGGACTTTTC
Organism: Panonychus citri; assembly: GCF_014898815.1. Lineage (NCBI taxonomy): Eukaryota > Metazoa > Arthropoda > Arachnida > Trombidiformes > Tetranychidae > Panonychus > Panonychus citri. The sequence goes on along the minus strand of NW_026515543.1, from coordinate 413,771 downwards.
TCCTCATCTTTTCTTTAGATTGTTATCATAACCAAAAGGGAAAAGGACGAAATAAAATATAAATCGAACTTTATTTTCTTCTTCCTTGCGGATAGAATTTAGAAGAAATCTATCATTTCCAAAGGTGAAAGGGATAATTCAATGAGTTCATTTCATGGAGAAATTCATAAGGACTTGTTTCCATTTCCGGTTCAATTCAAAATCGAAAGTTAGAACAAAATATTGTTCTAATTTTATCATCTGTAGATGAACACTTATTCAATTCGCTTCATGATTAAGCTCAATTACCAAATTCACCATGATGAGGATGATTATTATCTTGATTAATTCCATTGGATATCTATTTGATTAACTGTTGAATGGTAAGAAAAGGCAAATGAGTAAAATCAATTGTATTCATTTTAGATCATCAATATTATTAGTACAATTTATATTATCCTCATTCAATTAACCGTTATATTGCCCTTAGGCAAATGTTACTTACCAATAGTCTTGTAAGTAAGTTCATTGTAACACTGAAAAATAATAACAATGATAAACATAATCAACTAATTATAAGTAACAAGAAAAAATAATAATCATGATAACCAACAGGTAAAAATAATCAAGACAATTAGGAAAATGAAAACGATAGACTCACAATCAATTGATTGATTGTTTTTACTTGATCGCGAATCATAATTGATTACTTGTGATTTTAATCCACATTAACAGTTGAGCTAATTGTATGAAAAGTGTTTAATTGTGATTAAAAGTAATTGCAATTGTAAATAATCAGAGTAAAGGTAAAGCAACAGAAACTTGATTACAATCAAAGTAACTAAATCAATCGATACATTAACCAATCGTTATGAGCTTTTTGTGAATCAATTTTTTTTATAAATCAACTGTTATCATCTCGATGATGATGATGATGATGAAAGAAAGAAGATAAAGAAAGAGAAAGAAAGAGAAAATCTTTCTGTTGGCTATTTACTTTTTTATCGATGATCGATCGATTCCAACTTAGAACCAGAACAGAGTCGAAGTCGATAGTCGCTGGTCAATTCTCCAAATTGTGTTAATGATGAAGAAGAGAAGAAAATTATTACATGATGACCTTAATATTTTTCTTCTTCCTATCTTCCTTTTATCTTCTTAATTTCTTCCAAAATGGTGTAACAATCAATGAAACAATTTAACATAAATGCATTAATCCAGAGGAGAAACGATGATGATGAGAATGACAATTAGCTTTGGATGTACAAAAAAGTCAAATGGGAGTTTATATTATCCAGTTAAATTGTATATTCTTATTCATTTTCATTTTCATTCAACAATCAACAATCAACAATAACAATTAGTTATCACCATCACCACCAAATCCTTTTGTCTTAGTGATTATGATGACAATTTAACTTTTTATCATTATGTTAACATGGTGATAATATCATTTAATCATCAATTTAACTATTGTTGATTGTATGATAAAAACAATTGATGATGATAATGATGATGATGATGTTAATGGCAATGATAATTTTCAAATTGTCACCATTGAAAATCAAATTAACCATCCAATTGGTCAACAATTTAGCTCCATCGACAGTATTATCATAATCAAATCATCTTAATCAGTTGACATTTCTAAGTGGAAAGTTAATCACAATCACAGCGATTTAAATCATGTAATCAATTGATTGTTTTTACTTCACTATGGTCAATACATTTACCGTTATCTTTTGTTTGTTTGAGCTGTTTAATATTCATTTGATTTAATTGTTTAATTGTTTCTCTTTCTGTCTCTCTCTCTCTATTTTTGTGATTCTCATCTCGTTGTAATTTAGTCTTTTACCTTTTAATTTGACCTTTGGCCATTTTTTTCTTGATGCAACAAGTGAATCCCGAAGTGACTTGTGACCTGAGTCGGACATCGACATCGACCAGTATCAAGTCAATTGTTGTCCGTATCCTCGCTGGTTACACTTTAATCAGCCTAATTGTGGACATTATCTGTATGATCCATGGACTATCAGTTATTAATCAGAATAAAATTGACGTTTCACCTTCCGAAGTGACCTTTGGCCGAATCTGGTTAATTGTGTCAACCATTTTATCATTTTTCCTCGGATTTGCAATAATTGTTTCCATTGCATTCAAAAGGAGATACATAACAATTGGATTGGGAATTTGTTTCATAATCTTTGTCTTCTCATCACTTAGATTCATTAAAGTTAATTACTCGTTAATTGGTTTGGTTTCCAATGCAATAATCACCCTAATCTCCGTATTAATTGCTGTACTAATTAAAAATTGGAAACGTACATAAAGCAAAACACCAACAGAAAAATGAAGGAAACAATTAACTTAACCATTGATGAACCAGCAAAACCAATTGATTGACCATCTCAACTTAAATTATTCAACCATCATCTTCATCATTAACATCATCCTCATCCTCATCAAATCTTGATCAATGTGTACCTAATATTTTACCTACCTAATTGTTGCTAATTAAATTTAATTGTCACCAAGAAAACAACTTTAACCTTTTCTCCCAATAGATGAAGCCACTTATTCATTTCAATTTCATTCACAATTTGAGATAAACTTTTCATCTCCATGGTTAAGTATCAGGTCGCGTCATCTATTATCTGATGATTGTATTTACTAATCACAAACAATTAGAGTTGATTGTTGAATTTATTAATTAGAGCGAACAATTAAAATAAATCAGATCACCAACTAATTACAAGTTATATTCTGATACCAGGGGAAAAAGCGGTAAACCCAAATATCGACTGGTGAAAATTTTTTTTCTTCGCCTTATTTCAAATTCTGGCTCAAGCCCAATCATGGAAACAGAATCCACGCTCAAGATTATTATCGAACATGTTTAATTGGTGTTTAATTTGATGCTGATTGTCACCCAATTGTAGTGTTATCACAATTTACTCCATGATAATAATAGCCATGGTTTCAAGTTGTCTTTTTAATGAGTGATAATTTCCTGATTCTGAATTTACCATGAAAAAGATGAGCCATATTGATACAGAGACTCTGAGTGATGAGAGACATGATGAAGATAATAATAAGTAATGAATATAATCATGAATATGTCAATACAATTGATTATCATGATTGTGTGTTTCCTGATTGTTTAGATTCAACAATCAACTCAAACTGAATCATCAGCAATTTTGCCGAAACCATTTTTTTTTGGCAACAATTAGCATCCAAATGATTATGTTTTTCTCATCTCTATGTTGATTATAATTATAAGATAAACATACAACTAATCAACGAGATGTTGATGATTAAGAGACAAAATTTGTTGATTAAGCAATTTAACCTTAATGAATTAGTTTTAATGAGCAACAAACTAAAAGTTTGTATCATCATAAGATAATTGTCTTGATTGTCTATGTTGATTATCTTGATATTAATTGTTGTTGATGTTGTTGTTTATTTTGTATTAATAAAATAATTCAATTAGCAGAACAACAATTAGTTAATTCAGTTCAATCATCGTCTCAATGTTTACCGTTAATCGTATCAATTGGTTTTTCATTTTGTCTCTTCATTACCTGAACTTTATCATGTAAACAATTTTGGCTTAAAATTGAATAAACAATTTAAATTTCAATGGAATTGCAATTTATTAATTTAGTGCTATGATTTAATGATCAATTGAATGATTAGTCTTTTGATTAAGTAAATTGAATGGTAATTTTTATATTCTGACGTCAGTTCAAGGTTTCCAAGTTCAGGGTAATAATCATGGTGATGATCATTATCCATGATTCGGATTCATCATTTTCCATGGATTTTGCTTTTTCATGATAATTTTTTATATAAATTTCATGATGATGATTGAATGATCATAAACATGTAGACTTGGGATCATGTTATCATGAGATCCATGACATTTCAAAGTTTGAATTGTCTCAGAACTTTTCTGATATAAATTCTGATCAATCACTTCAACTCTAACCATATTCATGATAATTTCTCAGGGATAAATAACCGATTAGAGTTACTTTTTTTTTCTTTACACAAAAGAATGAAAATTCTGAAACATTGACAGATTATTCATGATATCATGATGATAATGTTCATTGTCATTCCAAAAGAATCAGCATTTCAATGAAATCACTTCCTGATACTTGGAAATGTTGATGATCTTAAATCTCAACGATTCATTCATACACTTCAAAGTTTCAACAAATTCTGTCAATCAACTGACGAATTCCTGTTAATTGTAATCATAATACAATCGCAATATTTAATTGTTCAAATTTCCTCACAAATCATCAGCTGAATGTTCAAAAAATTCGTTACCATGGTTACGATAAAAACTGAGAAATTGAGACAATCAATTAACAACAGACTAACAAGGTGAAGAAAATTAATGATCTTAAAACCACAATCTAACTGATTAAAGCTCATGAATCAATTACAATTAACGTGAATTAATTAATCTTCTTGTATTAAAAATGAATCAAAAGTTAAATCATGAGAATGAAATAAAAAGATGAATGAAAATCTGATCTTGAACCAGAAAATTTTGTTCCCAATCTACTAAAGCAATTGTTAGACAAGAAAAGTAAATAATACAAATGATAATGAAGGTAATTAGTTAATTGCGAAGTAAGAAAATGTCAAAAATTAAATTTAATTGTAAGATGGATTCACAATATGACCTGTATATTTAGTGAGCCTTCAAGAGTCACCTAATTTGCTTGAATCACAATCAAGTTGATCTTAAATTAAGATGAAAAAGATTAACAAAGATTAAGAATAGAAATAGAGATTCAAGTTAAAGTTAAATTGTTCCATCAACAATTAACAAATCATAAATTCAATTCGCAAGCCAATGGTGAATATTGAGCTTTGTGTCTCTCTAATAACTAGAGATGATACCAAAAATTACCATAGGTTAAAACTCATTAAATAGTTTACAGTAATTTCTTTATATTAGTTTGGCCTAAATTTGAAGAGAAAATTTTTTTCTCTTTCAATAGCATCCTCATCCTCCATCCTCCATCCTCATCTTTCATCATCATATGTTCCCATTAAATGATTATGATTGTTGGTGTTTCGCTTAATTGGACTAGATACAAGATGATGATGATGATCAACATCATTAACATGTTGTTGATTCCTTATTATTATCATAACCTAGTTCGTTACAAAAGTTTCAAAAATTCAGGGATAAACTGAATTTAGTTAAATCGATGATTAAGTTGATCATTTTCTCTTTCACCATTAAGCTCGATTAATCAATTAATATGTAGAGATGATAAGGAGATTTTGATATTGTAAATGTTGTTAAGATGGTTCATGATCAATTGTAACAATTTACGAAATTGTTGCTGGATTTTTAATGTTATCGTTAGTTGATTACTTTTGATGGTTTGTAATTTACGTCAAATTTTCACGTTATTATAACATGAACTTGTTAATTATCATTAGAAATTTTGTTCTTGACACTTTTCTGTTAATATTTAAATATTAATCTACTCTGAGATATTATCGTTTCCTCATTTCTCAATCTTAATCTCTCACCTGTGTGGTGATTAAGTTGATCGCTATTGAAATCATCAGCTTTTCTTGCTCATGGTTTTTTAATTGTGTCAACAATTTCATCTCAAAATTGAGATAATCCTCTAAGTTGATTATGTGTCAATTTGATAATCTTTCCCTTTCACCCTGTGGGTCAGGGGATGGGGAACCCTTTTCACCTCATTCTCACCTTATCTTAATTGTCAATTACTCTCTCTCTCTTTCTGAATGATTCAAACTACAACGATTGCCAAGAAAACTTTTTGGTTCCTCTTCCTAAATCCTGAGCCAATCTCTGATTCAACACAATTTCCTATGGAAATTCAAACTTACACTTCATTTGGCTTACAACATTTGAACTACTTCATCATCACCCTAATCCCATGGTGAATCCTCAGTGTGCCAGAGGAAAAACTTCAGATCAATAACCTTTTTTTTTCATATGACAGTTTTCACAATTAAACTTTTAATCCTCTTAATTATTCATAATAAACTCATTCGACTCACCATAATCTAAACATGAATGAGACTTTCATGTTTCAATAAGTGAAATTTTGAAATTGACGAAAAAAAAATCATCCAGTCATCATGATACTCTCGGTATTTTTATTGTAAGTTCAAGGGATGAATACCCCACATTTAAATTGAGACAAATTCTGATGAAATTTTCATGATAATGCTGAATGAATAAACGTCTCGTTGGATAATGGAAACAACCATTATGGAAATTATCATGAAATCTCATGACAAAATACACTTTTTACTGAGAAAAAATTTCAAATGGTAACTCATGCAATCCTCAGACTGAAGATGAAGATAATTATAGCTGTTCAAAGCTCAGGGAGAGATGAAGATGAAGATTCAGATTGAAAATCTGAGTAACAGTTATTTGTTTTTTTCTGCTTACATGATATCAGATGAATTGCTTTGACTCAGTGTAAAGGCAAAGATATTCATCTATCATCATCATCATCATGATAATCAAACTCTCTGAGCATGAACTTTTCTCCACCCATTACTCAAGACTCATCTCATATCTCATCGTCATCATCTTCAGAGTTTCTAGTTTACATATTGAATCAACAACTGAATCGTTTCATTCATCATCATCATAACTTGTTCATCAATTAAAACTAATTTCCCAGCATCTAAAAGATATCAACATTTTATATCTCTGTGAATTAATCAAGTCAAACAATTAACTTTGAAACATTGAAGCAAAAGTTTCATTTTGTTATTGTGATTTAATTTGATTGTAGACTCAAAGTTTTTCGTATCATTCAAATATATATTTAATTCAGTACCGGCATCAACCTGGTTACCGCAATCAAATTGGCCATGTCGGCCGATAGTCGACGAAGTTCATCATCGTCGACTTCAAATTCGCAACCATCAACTCCAAGTTCAGGTCCATCAACGCCAACCGGTAAATCACCTCCATCTTTTGGTCCAATTGGTTCATTTAGTCGTTACAATAGTTCAACAAAACGGAAACTTAATCCAGTTCGAAGATGCCAATCGATGAAAAATCCTAACGGTCTAATAAACGGTACCAATGGTAACGGAGGTAATGGTTCATCATCTTCGGGCAATAGTTCATTTAGTTCACTCTCATCGACACCAAGTTTCCGTTCCCGTCGAGTCTCATCAACACCCTCATCTTTTACTGAAAGTAGCCGATCTCACACCGAAACTGATTTCGTTAAATATTATCAATATAAAATTGATCGACCTGAGGCCAGTTTACCGTTTACTTTAATGATTTCAAATGATTCCCAAGAAAATCAAAACACAACCAACATAATCAACTGTAACAATCAACAAACCACCACAAACACACTAGTTAACAACAACAATCAAAACAAACAAGGTAATTTTTGCATCGCAATTTGATTAACCCAAAAGTCTTTGACAATCAACAAATCTGGTTACAATCAAGGTGAAACCTAAAGTTAAATGTTGATTGATATGAAAAAAATCTTTGAGATTAACAATCAAGAGCTAATCTACTGGTTACTAATTACTGATGATTAAGTCAACGATTTCCAATCATTAATCATGACAAAAGTAATAGCTGATTGTTATCAGTGCGTAATTTGATTTATCCGGTTACCTCTCAACAATTAGTGGTAACTTTTAAATCATTGATGATGAAAGAGTTAATTGCACCGTAATAAGAGTAAATTAATTTACTAATTGTCAAAGTTTCAAAATGAATAATTCTAGTGAACGAGCAACTATGATGACATTTTCTTCATGAGGATTCATTCATTGATTGTTGCTGAAAAAAGCTTAACGATTAAATCAGTTAACCCAAACAAATTATCATCTTCTTCATCCTTATCATCCTCACCATCACTGTCATGAATAGATAATAATAATATTCATGATAAAATTCAGACTATTGGCATGAGAAGTTGTCAATTCAAGAGAAAGTGAAAAAGTTTTTTTCCTTTCCTCGAATTGAGAAAAAAACTTAGAACTAGAACTTAGAACTTTTTTCCCCCATTCTAATTGCAACAATCGAGTTCTAAAAAAAAGAAACAGTTTCATCTTCTAATAGATTATAAATAAATGTCACATGGATAAGAATATTATCAACCGAAACAATTAACGAATACAATTAACCGATTACCACATAATCCAAACAATTAAATTTCATTTCAAATCCCTTGACGTCAATGAAAATAATAATAATCATCAAACTACCTCCCACTTAGCCCAACAATCAACTAACCAGGCTGATTGGACTATTAATAAATTGAACTGATCAAACACTGACCAGTACATGATTATTATAATTAACTAGAATCATGATTGATTAATGAATTTGATATAATTCAGTTTCTTATGACGTTTTATTTTTTTTTCCAGGATCGTTGTTATTTCAACTGTTTACAGATGATTAAGATGAAAAATAATCTATTTTTAGTGAGAAAAACAAAATCGATTTTTTTTTCTTCATCATCATGATGATCATCTAATCATCTTCATCATCTGAATCCAGTGATTATCTTAAATCCATTGAAATAACATTGATAAAAATAGCAATCAAATTAATAGGAACCTTGAGAAAATTAAATCTCAATTAAAGTGTATTTGTTTTGTTTTGTAGTTTAACTAAATTGTTACTCACAAACAATTTAATTATAAATCAATTTACTATTATTAACTTGACAATTAGGTTATAATTAACTAGATATTTCTGTCTAAATATAAATGTTTATTGTAACTACAGTTGAGCTTTTGTTACAAGTGACAATCAAATTAATCGCTGTTTCAGCTTAAGATTGATTGTTAATCATTTACTATTAAGATAATTATTATTACCTGATTGTTAATTATTTTATTTTTTTTTCGTCTCTTGATAAAGAAAATTTTAGTAAATGTCGAGTTCTGGTTCTTGGCTCTTCGAGTTCGGGAAAGTCCAGTTTGATTAAGCAATTCGAGGCTTATATTGATGAGCAAATGTTGGCCGATGTCGATTCAATCGATCGGGACTATGCTTATTACCGAACCAAATATCAAGATGAAAATCGTACCAATAACAGTTCGAAACGTTCAAATGATTCTGGAATCAAACCGATCTTGTATCTTAACTTTATCGAAGCCAATTCACTCAACTCATGTTATCCACGATCTCCGGTCACCGTTTATCAGCCTGATGCTTATATTGTTGTCTATGGAGTGAATAGCAGGTAAACTATTATACGAATCGAAATTTTCGAAAAAACTTTTGATCTTTTTTAGTTTTACTTTCGATTTCGAAGCTCTAATCTCGAATCTTTTTATTTTCTCGATTTTTATCAAACCAGAGAATCGTTTGAAAAGGCAAAGAAAACGATCTCAGAGATCTTCAAATGGGACGATGTCGATAGTAAACCGATTATATTGGTCGCTAATAAAACGGATCTGGTTCGAAGTCGAACTGTATCCAAACAAGGTAAATAAAAAGAACGAAAAGAAAATTTTTCCAATCAAATTTTGAGAATCCAGTAAATCGATCAATCTAATTACCATCATGGTGAATGAGAGATTTAATTTCATTTCGAGTTCATTTGATTTTCTCAACATTTATTGATACTCATTCAAATTTCGAGCTGAAGTCAACTTGTTTTCTGCCAACAAATGAACTTTTTTGAGCATTTTCGTCCTCAAATCTCATTTTTTTCTCTCTCTTTCTTTTCAATCAAAACTTTTTCTCTTCCCTTCATGTAATCATAGTGATTGAATATTCATATTTCATGATAGTGTTGATAATCTGTCATACATTCACCCCTTTTTTTCATGAGGAGTTCATTCAATCATCATTATTGATGATCAATCATAATCAGAGTCAAAGTTATCATGATGTTCAACTGATTGAATCAATTTCATTTTCGCATGAACGTATATTAAGATTTACATGGAATATAAATTCAAGGTTGAAGAGAAAAAAACTCTCAACCAAATTCTGATGAATGAACTGTTCTTAATATATTTTTTTTGATATTTTTTACATTCTTTCAGAGGGAAGACAAATCGCCATGATGAACAATTGTAAATACATTGAAACTTCATGTGCAATATCACATAACGTTGACTTCCTATTAACCGGAATCGGTGTCCAGATAAACCTCAAAATTAACTCAAAGAAACAACAATTAAGTCAATCTAACGGTCGCAGGCCAAACATAATTAAACGTTTCCTAAACAAAGCAGTTCTCAAGAAATCAAAATCATGTGACAATCTTCATGTACTTTAATTGTAATTAACTAATTGTCACCAATCTCTCTCTCTCTCTATCTAAAGAAAAATCAAATGAAACTTGTATCATCATCCTTATCATCATCACCTTGTTATTATTTACCATGATTATTACATATTATTATTACCTCTGATTTGAACGAGTATCATTTTAAACAATAAATTGTAAACAATTAACTTTCTCTGTGTCAATTAACATCAATTAAGAATTATAATCATCACAAATCACAGAATTCTCATATTCGAGGCTCGAAAAAAGTTCTAATGGTAATGAAAAAGTCCACTGGATGGCACAAGTTGTCATTAGAACAAAATTTCTAGTCTATTGATCATTATTACATCATGATTGGTATTAGGAATTTATCACAATCAAGGTTGATTGTTGTAAATCAGGGAACAATTAAGAAGACGTGACAATTGGCAATTTTAAGATTAGAATTGAGCAGATCAAAGTTGTTGTTAATTAAATGATTGAATCGATGATTATATTGATTGTGTTATTTGAAATCGAGTGAATTTTTTGCTTCACTTTGAGTTTTCCAAGCGAAAAATCCAAGGCAAATAATTACGAATGAGTCGCTAATTGCTGGCAGAATTGCTTGGAAAATACAATTGTAAACCAATGAGATGAAAGTAAACCCGATGGACACATAGGTCAGTTTAATTGTTTCCCAGAAAACGGCGATAAAGGTCAACCCTTTAATGGTCAACATTGAGAAACACCAAATGATGTCAAATTTACGTCCAAAACTGCCCCTTGAATTGAAATTTCCTTTATTCTGATGGTCAAAGTTATCGCTATTATTATTTGCATCTTTTTCATTGTTAACATTATCTGGGTCATTGGCGGTTGAGTTCAATGCCTCAGTAAGTCCAGGGATAAGGTCATTTGAAAGTGACGATTGATCATCCGACGAAAGGATATTGAACAGTTCAGCGACCAAGTAGATTATATAAGTGGCCAGTAGGATAAAGAGGAAATACTTGTACACCCTGTAGCATAAACTTTTCTCACTGAATTCATCCTGAGGTTGAACACGAGCTGAGAATGAATTTAATCTTAGATTAACTGGATTAACAGGATGAAGTGATTTTAAAGTTACACCGTTTCCAGTGTTGAGCTTAAGATTATTTATCACAAGTTGTTCCATTGGTCAAAAGAGTTTCAATCTGCTTGACCAATTGATGGATTTTCAAGAAAGAAAAAAAAAATGTCAGAATTTATTTCAATGTTGATGATTCAACATGATGATCATGGTGATGGAAAATTTGATCAACAGCAATAAACAACACAATCGAAACTCAAAAATGTCAATCAGTCACATGCAAGTTGCTGGTCAGTTTTTCCTCATAACAACTGAGTTATATGGTCAGTTGAGTTCGAGGGAACTTGCAAATACGAAACAATAGCAAATTTTTAAAGAAAAAGTTCTAAGGACAGAGAGAGAGAAAAAAAAATCGAACAATGGTCAAGGAAATTCGATAAAAAAAAGAGAGCTGAAGAGAGGACGATAAGAGGGTGGACATAGTGGTCAAGTTTTATCTTCCTTATTCCAACCTTACATGAAATGGTCAATTCTTTTTCCATATTCAATGAACCATTTTTTCACTTTGAAAACAAAATAATAACTAAATTATTCAAAGCTGAAGGTCATCATCATAATATCCGACTGGTCAGTTGTATTAATTGTGATCCAATTGATGATTAACTATTATTAGCTCTCGATTTACAAACGTATCATTAACAGTTTTTCATTGATTGTTACTGTTGATCTAAAAGGAAACTAAATGATAAAAGTAATGATTTAATAATAATCATTAACTGTACATGGGATAGACAATTAATTTGATTGAAATCAACAATGAAAAGTGTAACATTAAATTTAGATACAAAAAAATCAATCAATTGAAAAAAAAACATCAACAATTAAGCCTCTTAACGATTAAACTAATCCGGTGACTTGAATAAAATTTAATGATTTGTAGCAATTCAGTTAATTAGTGAAATTTTTTTCCTAGTGATTTAAAAAATTTAATTCAACGAGAAAAGTATTGATAATTATTAATAGGTGATTCTAATGATTAGTTGATTGTTAACAATTTAAGGGTTTATGGAAATCTTTTTTTGTTATTATAATCAATATTGAATTGGCATTCACAGAAAGGTGACAATTAGTTAATTGTAATCGATTGATCAATAATGATGAATGTTGATCTATTCTGATCCCAATGATTTAATTGTGCTGATTGATTATAATCTTAACTGTCAATCAAAGGCTTAAGGATAATCCTAATTGTATTTTGTGTCTTACCTGTCACAATCAATGTGATCAACAATCTTAATTGTTTGAAACAATTTATCCACATTGTTTAACGATAACCAATAATTAACAAGATGAATTGTTGATAAATCAAATGCTTGTTATTATTATGTAAACAATAAGCATATGAATTATATGAGATAATCGGATTATCTCATGCTCATGATGACAATTAGTTTACAGTTAGGATCAGTTAATTGATATTGATTAATTTTCATTCAATAATCATCAATATCAATGATAATTATCATGGAGAGAGATGAATTTACTTTACAGGGGCAATTGGGTTAACCTTTAATTCATTGATAATATTATCATGTTAATCCAATTAAATCGTTAAATATTAACGGTCCAAGATTAGATTTCCTCCTTAGTCTCAATGTTGATTAATAAATATTCATGTTTATCGTAACAATTTAACCAATTATCTGTATTAACTTGATTCCCTCCTCTTACATGTAATACTTTCCTCTAATTTGATGATCATCTATCAACTTTAATAACTCATCAATGAAGATATTCAGTTAATCATCAAGAACTTTTATCCGATTTTTTTTTATATTTTTTTTCTCAGAATCATCAGAATCTGTATTCTGATTTCAGGATGATTTTTCTTGATTCTTATTTCTAATCCTCCCAGGCAATTAAGTTACATGATGATGATGATCATCATCCATGTTAATATGAAAATCAAATAAGCAATCAAAACAAAGTTAATCTTATTTTTCATGATAAATGCTGAATCAACTTGATCACCAATTGAAGATGAAAAATCAACCAACAATCAACTGATTAACTTTGTTTTTATTTGTATACACATATATAAGTATATGTGTGTGTTTTAAATGGTTAAACATGATATTGAACATGATAAAGGCGGTTGGAATCATTGATTCTGATGATCAATAACATGGTTGACAGAAAAATAAAACAATTCTGATCACCAGATCCAAACAATTGAAATTCATTGATTTATATCACATTTTTCACCATTTATAATTCTGATTGGTGGACTAATAATAATCTCAACGATTATCATTGAGAAAAAAAAATTCCACTTTACTTTGATTAACCATAATTAACATACAGTTGATTTAATTACGTTTCAAATCCTTATAATAGTATTAATATGTTAACAATTAATAATCATTTCATTTATAATGATGATGATTGTTGATCAATGTTAACCTGCTGATATTTATCATGTCACCTTAATTGATAATCAAGAATGTGAATAATGTTCAATATCAGTTGATTAACATAAACATCACCATGATGATCATGATCACTTACAATCGGAAACTATGACTCCCCTGAATTATATCCCAGAATCTGAATGGTTGTGTTCAGAATCAGAATCAGAAGAGAGAGAGAGAGAGAGAGAGAGAGTAAAAAAATCTCCTCTTTCATGGTAAACATTTCAGTCTCAGAAAGTTCATGTTCATGATAACTACATTGTTCATGTGAAAATGTGATCCTAATGTGAATATCAGAATATCAGAATCGTTGTGACTAATAAACTCCATCCAGATCCAACAATCAATTCCAAACCAATAATGATTAAGATAATTACGCCTTCAATTGATTAAACCAAAGAAACAAAACTAAACAAAAAGTTTCAAAATTAAATTTAATTTAAATCTCTTTTAAAATCCTTTGTGATCATATTGTGATTAAAGTTAAATTAAATTCGTGGTTATAAATAAAACAAATAGTTTTAATCACCAACAATAACAATGATAATCATCAATCTAATCAACCTGGAAACCTCTTGTTTATTATTAATTGTGATGAAAATAATAATAAACGATCAATTAATCAACAATCAAACTGGTTGATTAATGATAATCAAACTTTATATTGTTGGGAAACTTTTTCGTTCCATTTTTATTATAAAAAATAAAGTGAAAATGAAGCAAATTTTGTTCTAATTAATTTTTCCCTGATTTTCCTCTCTTTTGGTTAATTGTTTACACTTAAATTGTTCTCTCTCTCTCTCTCTCATCATCTATCAATTTGCTAATTGTTGTCCGTTAATTGTGTAAATCAACTTAATCATGGTGATAATCAAAGGTTGTTTACCTCGTTGTCTTTTATTGTTACTACAATCAGTGAGATCGGTTTACTCCAAGGGTGTTGCTGTCATTGGTGCTGGTGGAGGTGATCGAGCAGGTAAGTTGATTAACTTGATTAGTTGTGGTTAATTGTCAACATTTGATTGTTGTAATTAACGATTAGGTTGATGAATTGTTGGCTTTTAGTTTGATTGATATTCTAGTTATGGTTATTAGAAGTGATTGAAGATTTGTCATTCATCAAAATGGAGGCTTTGTCGATGAACTTTCTTTTAATTATTTTTCTTGGAATTCAGTTCAGATTAATCACCATGATGATTATTTATCTCTTAGTTGATATTCAATGTTCAAGGATTCAAAGGGATTTTTTTCCTCTCCTCTTGAAAGAATAATAATTCAGTGAAATTCTGAGGATTATATATTTGTATTTATTTTCCATTGGGTAATAAAAGTTCAGTTACTCAGATAATCTCCCGATTAATCAGCTCATCATTTTCGTTACAGGAAACAGAATCAAAACATGATGATGATGATGATGATAATGATAATAGAATGATAATAATGATGGTTTAAAAAAAAGAAGGAAATTTTTTTTCTCTCACTTTTTCTTCATCTCTCAAAATCTGAGCATTTCATTCATGAGTGAATTCTGAGTTTTATTTATATGCAATTAAGTCTTGAAACTTTTCCTCAGTTTATAAGTCTATCATGGTGAAATGTAATCTCCATGGTAACTACACATGGTGAACCATTCATGATGATTGTGAACAACCATTAATGATTTAATCTGTATGGTTACTGAACTTTTAATCAGAACCGGAATCAGATTGTAACACATTTCATCAAGTTTTTTTAATATCATCAAGTTTAAAAACTTTCCATCATGAAAATCACCAGTAATTTATTTAATAATCATCTCATTGTCTCTCTCTCTCTTTCCTTGTATAATTTTCATGAACTTCATCATCATTATCATAACCATTGAATCTCATTTCATGATGTATATTCAGTTTGTACTGAATGCTCAGGAAATTACACTGAAGAGGAGATGAAACTTGCTCTGGTTATTGTTGGCATGATACTTTCAATGTTTTTCCTCATATTGGCCTGTCAGTGCTACTCAAGGGTCATGTGGGAGTGTACAGATGATATTAACGGTAATTATAAGGAAATGCCCGCTCCACCCTACACCAAAAAGCGGCCTTTTGTCACATGAAAATGAAAGTGGAGGGTTGGAAATGTCAACACGTCCAGCCCTCCACTGACTCTAACATGATCATCACCAACATCGTCATCATCATTTTCACTAAAACTCAATTCACCAAAAACCCATTGAAATCGTTGTCACTCTGAGTTCTGAAAACATTACCAAACCTCAACGGAGATCCGAAACACCAACGAAAAACAATAAGTACAAATTTCATAATTTCCATAAAGAAAATAGGAAAAGGAAACAAAAAGTGAAATCATCCGAAGATGATAAGTGTATTCTTAATGATAATTATCTCCTGAAAAAAAGTTCTCAAACTGAATTTTCCCAGAATTTCAACAATGAACACAAGGCAACATCATTCTAGGCCAATTTACTGGACCTTAATCATCCTCATCTTCATCATCATCATTATCATCATCATTATCATCATGTCTACAACTATATGACAACAATTGACTACACATATGAACTTATTATTATCATGATGGAAAAGATTAAATCTAATTAGGTTGAAATGTTATATAAAAAAAAATTTTCTCATCTTCATCATTATATTATTGTTATTGTTATGCAATAATATCATCATCGGGTGTGTAGACATGATCACCATTTTGTATTTTAAATCATTATCTTGTTATTACCATGAAGGGATCAATCATCATCAACATGATCATCGGCATTCATAATCACCCAATTCCTACGCCCTTCTAATGATCAAAAAACATCTCATCGAATCCAACCCATGACAGAAAACCCCATGTAAATGATTACATTAAATTGAGAATAATTTTCGAATATTTTTCTCTCTCTCTCTCTCTCACTCAATTCTATTCGAGAAATATTCAATTCTGAATATTGAATTTTCGGTGTTGTGTTCTCATCACCTTCTTCTCACCTCATCATGTTGATGCTCACAAAATTCTGATTCAAAGATCTGTTAGATAATAGAAGTTCCTTTGCTTGATTTGATGATTTTTCCTTTGAAAAGTTCATCTCATTTAGAGACCAGATTTGAATCAGCTTATCGGATTAACCTAAATGCTTAAGATTATGATGAAAAGTTATTACATCTTATTATCATTTTGATTCTCAATTCAATGATTCAGTAATATATCATCTTCATTTTAATCCACAACTTTTCAATTTACAAATATTGATACTTATTCATAATAATACAACAATAAGCTCATTCAAAGTCAAACTTTTTCCACTCTAAACTTTTTTTTCTCATGAATTTTTAGCATGTACAAGATTCATATTCAGATCTAATCATAAACATTTCTCTGGCCTCATTTTCCTCATCATCATGTTCACCATCATGAAAAAGTAGTAACAAATTCTGAAAACATGACATCTTTAATAAAGAGCAACATTGGAAGAGAAATAAGTTTCAATCAAAATCTCATCATGATCATGATATGATTCAGATTCAGAGATAATCATGTATATTTATCATCTAATTGAACTGATAAAATTTCACGTAAACGATTAGTGTTACAATTAAGTTCAATTTATGATTTAAATCCTCATGAAAGTTAATCTGTAAGAAGATTGAGATTATCTGAGACAGAAAATTCATAGTTTCAAATGAACTTTTCAGGGAGAAAATTACTCACCATGAAAAGTTATAGTTTCCTAACGAAGTGAATGGAATCAGTATTAAAATTCATTCCAAAAATTCAATCTGTTATCGTTTTCATGTGAATCAGAATGAAGAAAAATTTTTTATGCTTGGAAATGAACAAACTGAAAGGATGGAAAATAATAATAACAATAACCATGAATTTCATGAGATTAACCTGAACTTAAACTAATGACAAACTACACCATGAATTTAGACATAAAGTCATTAGTTAGTTTATTTATGACAAGCAATTCTTATCATCATGGTTAATAACATTGAAACGGAAGCTCAACTTTTAAAAAGTTCTGATGAGAGGGAAAAAAACTCAGGGAATGATGAAAAAAAAAGTTCCATCTTAATTCAATCAGACGTTATAATGAGATTACGATTCAATATGTTTCATTGTTTGATTAAATTTACATCTACTCCATGATAATGATTCCCTCATCATCATCATCATCATCAACCTGAGTTTTCATGATAAATGAACAATTGAAAAGTGTTACATCAAATGAGTAAATATAATCATGATAATATCTACTTGACATGATAATTTAATATTCACATGAAGAGTGTTGAAGAAGAAGATGAAAAAAAATAATGTTTCACATTTTCTTCAGCATTTTCATGATAATTTTTGCCTCTTGACACTGGGAAATTTTTCATATTCATATTCATCCTCATCAACATTATCACTCTAACAGGTTAGATAATATTCAGAATGAGCTGAACTTTTCCCCTTCTCCCTCATCATTCATGCAACTATATATTCAAATAAATGTATATATATCATGATGAATTTCATGATAATAACTCAACAACTTTTTTGCTCCTTTTAGCCTCTCACATCTTATCATCATAATCATCATGTTATATCAACAAGTTTGCATATAATTATCATAACCAATGAGCACGATTATCAACATGGTGGTGAAGGAAAAAAGTTCAGTTGAAATCGATTGAAAAATCGAGAAAGTTCAATATTGATTTGAAAGTTTGGGAACTTTTTTCCCCAGCAACTTATATTATTATCTTTTAGTTTATTATTAAATTAACACTGCAATTTCATCATGAAACTGATATTACCTGTTGAGCAATTAATTAAATTGATTACTTATTGATCAGAATTAAGGTTATTTGTTTTTTTTTTTGGAAATTCTTTCGTCCTGATTTATTTATTCATATCATTTACTTTTACTGTTTATCATGAACTTTTTTTTCAACTGATTCAGTAAATTGTGTTAAGTGTTACGGTTTTTATGGTCCATGAGTAAGTGATAAAGTAAATACGATAACTGAATTTTGTTCAACAGAAAGAAAAATATATATAAAATTCTGGTTCATTTATCTTTCATCATTATCATGATAATCATCAGATGAATAAAAATGAACACAATTCAAAGTAATATCTATAAGATAATAAATATTATCAGAGGAAAATGTTATCAAGACAAAAGTAACAATTTCAGTTTCGACTTTTTTTTCCCTCAATTACTGATAAATTTTCAGGGTAAATTTTGCTTTTCTCCCTGAAAACAATGATCAATATTTACCTTGAATCATGATGTTTATATGATAATTCATTTGGTAATATTATTTTTCCCTACAACAATCTGATTGTTCATCTGAATTATATATATGATAGTCTAACAATATAAGAGATGATGATTCTGAAGTGATTGAAATTTTGCTTCATGATACTCATGAAAATGAGAATGATGAACTTGGCAAAGGTGCCTGACAATACCTGATAATCATTATTATCTTATTGTTATTTACTTGATTGTCTTTTTATCTCATTATCCAATTTTATCGTATCAATGTAGACATGACTTTCACCATGATAATGATTCAGATTCAGTTGTGAGTGAAAATCAAACTTATTCAGTTTATTTGGTGAACTTTTTTTTTGTCTTCTCCTTTTATTGTTTGCAGTTTATTGTTGATTAGTATCATCAACTATTTTTAATGGTAATTACAAGTATATACTTTGAATCGTCATGTTTGATGATGATAATGATCATCAAACTTAACTATTCATTGATCAAGTTCATGATGATGATGATGATGATGATGATGATGAGAGAAGAGGAAAAAATCAGATGAAACTGAATCTACCACAAGAAAAGAGGATGAATTACATTCAATGATAATGATCAAGATGAGAGCAAATATAAGATAATCTAGTCAATTCTTATTCTGAGGTTTCTCTCTATCTCTCTTTTGTTTTGTTTCTCTGTAAGAAAATTGAACCTGATTCATGCTCTCCGATAGTTCAGAAAAGAGTTCATGGTAATCATGCATGTATATTTCTATCTTGAGTAAAGAATCGTTGGAACAATATTCACACTCTGAATATTCAAGAATTTTATTCAACCCCCTTGTAGAATGTTTCTTTTTTTTGAAGATGGAGAAATTTTCTTTAGATAAATTCTGAGGTTAAGTGGATCAAGATCAGAATACTCAGAGAAGGGAGGAAAAAAGAGATAAAAACAGTAAAGATTATCATCTCATGATGAGAGTTCCAATTCTACCATGAAAAATGTTTCCGTTGGTCGTCATCATTTTGTCATTTTTTGTGAACCAATTTAGCGTAAACATGAATGAGATGAGTAAATGAAGAGAGAGAGAGAGAGAGAGAGAGAGAGAGAGAGAGAGAGAGAGAGAATTGAGTCAGATGATAATGATGATAAAGACTGGGGACGAGAGTGGAAATATAAAAGATGATGATAATAAAAATGAAGGAAAATGATGAAAAGGAAACAGTTAAATGCTAGAAATCGTCCAAAGAAAATGTTCCATAAGCTTTTTGTTCTGTTTGCTTGAGATGATAATAGTAGTAACACCAGAGAAGGAAAAATATACTAATAGTTGGCATAAAGAAACAAGACACAGAAAGAAAGAGGAGAGAGAGAGAGAGCGAAAGAGCCTACGAAGAAAGAGGAAGATAATGATGAAGAAGATAAAAGAATAGCCTTAGTTTTGCTTCTTATATTCGTTGTCTTCATTATTCTGTCACTAGAATTCGAAGGATTTTTTTCTCTTCTCCTTCTTGTGTTTTCTTTTCTTCTTGCCTTTTGACTCTTTTTTCAGGTCAGAAATTTTTTTTTTCTCTCTCTCTTCTTCCAGAGGAGAAACTGAAATTGACATGGGAACCGGACAAAGAGGTTCTGAAAATTGGGAAACTTTATTAATAGTGGTGACAATGATAGTATTAATAGTTGTAAGAATCATATTGATGATGATGAGCAGAAAGATAAGTTTTAGGAGGATGTGGATAACAATAATAAGCAACTAACCCTGACAATCAGTTCATTGATTTTCATTGGTTCGTTTTGTTGTTTTTATCATTATTATCATTAATATATTAACCTCAATATCTATCATCATCATCATCATTATTGTCTTAATTTCAATGTTATGAGAAGGATGAAAAATAATAATCATAATTTACTTTCATTTGTTTCGTTGTTACATCTTAGCGTCTCAAAGGAAATGTTAATCTGGAGGTGAGAGATATTATCATGAGAATTAGCTAATTCCAAGTGCTGATAACATACTGAACATTCCCAATGAACAAAATTATCACTTTCTGACGAAGTGTTTTTTCCCCTCTCCATTTCCTTGCAATTAACTCCCACTCATGACAGGATAGAGAGAGAGAGAGAGAGAGATTTCCGCCAATCCCTAGCGTGAAAGTAAATACACCTTTATACACAATACGATCAAATGATGATCATAATGATAGAGTTGATATGTTCGAGTATAATCATCATGTCCAACATCATGGATTTCCAGTATTACTCACTGAATTCTGATTCCAAATCATCAGAATCCATTCAGAACCTTGAGATTGTTTCTTAATGTATATTGTGGTAAAAACTTTTATCATATTGGATTTCACTCCCATTCTCACTAACCCACTCTCTCTCTCTCTCTCTCATCCTCCCTCTCTTTCTCTCTATTTGATATGAATATGATTCCCATTAACATTATCTTCCTTGTCATCAGCTTTTTAAATCAAGTGATTCCATTTTCCTCTTTGTATATTTCCAATTCAATCAATTTATTGTGTTCATCTTCCGGATTCTGGTTGTTGTTATACCATCAATTTCAAAGCAATTGTTTCATCATGATAATGATGATGATGAACATTATGGTTTTGTCAAATCTACAAAGAATCAGACATGAGACTCATCATGATTTAACATGATAACTATCAAATAGAATGTCAAATGAATGGTACCTACGTTCATTCACAAAGGAAACGAGAGAGAGTCAATTGAAAAAAGGGTTGGGTTGAGGGTTTTTTTGTTCTTTTTTTCAAGTTCGTTTGTGAGAGTTGATATATGATATAACCGATTATTATCTGACTGAAATTTTCTTCTAGGATTTCAATTGATTTATTTACGAGTGAGAGAGAGAGAGAGAGAGAGCAACTTAAACTAGCATGAAATTCATGGGAAAGTTTCAGAACTTTGTTTGTTCTGATTCAGATTCATTGGTCACCATTGATTTATTGTTCATCTTAAAGCTCAGCATGAGATTTTTGAATGATGATGTTCATCGGATTAAACTTGATTATCATCATGATGACCCATAATTGCCTTAGTTTCATGATCCAATGAGAGTGATTGAAATGAGGTCAAGTGTTGAACCTTTTTGATTACTTTTTTTTCATAATTTTAGATCAACTAATAAAGCGATTGATTAATTGACAATCAAATTGATAATCAAAAAGAGTAAAAATCAATTCATTTCAACAATCAAACTTACAATCAGTTACATGATTATTTCCTATTCATTGAAATTTTCAGAGTAAAAATTTTTCATCCAAAATTGAAAAGTTTCTGATCTTATCATGAATTTTATTGTTAAAAAAAGCTCAAGAGATATTTCATTCAATAGTTTCTATTATCAAAAGTGACAATTTGAAATTAATTGTTGACTCAAATTCAGTTTGATTATCATCATGATTAATAATATGATTATACCTTTTGTTTCAATTTCTCATTGAATTCGTGGTGTTGATCAATTTAAACTCAAATAAAAATGGAAAAAGAGAAAAAATTTCTTGGAAAAAATTTGTTCTTGTTAATATAATAATTCTGACGATATCATGGGTAGATAATAATTTCCATGTAACAAAAAGAAAAGTTCATCAAATAATATCACCAGAAAAAAGTTAATTAATTCTGTCATCAACCTAACCCTTCCCACCCACTCTCTGGAGTGAAAAGAAAACAATTTCCAATGAATTTTGAACTTTCATCAATCAACTGAACTTTTCCACCAAAGGAAACAAAAATCTTCATGATAATTTTAAGATTCAGGTAAGAAAATGAGTAGTTCAGTTGGTACATCTATCATTTACCTGTACAGGTGTCAAATGGATATCATAGTTGACTGGGTGGGAAGAACTGAACTTTTTTCATTCAGAATAATATGAAAAAAGTTCCTACCGACTGAGTAAATTTGAGATTATCATTAATGTGTAAGCGATAATATTAAATTGTAGGTTTTTCATTATTGTAACAAATTCATTCATGAGTTAATCGGTGACAATAATGTTCACCCTGAATGATATGATTCACTGAAATCTATGAATCTTTGAATCATCATGTAAAACATTAATAGAGATTAAAATTTCAATAGTTTATTTCTCACCAATGGTGATATCTATTGTTTCAATTGGTGACAAGATATGTACATAAATGTATCATCATTCTGATGGCACTTGAATTGAACATAACATGAAATATTACATATTCAATATCATGGGAATCATTTTTTGACAAGTTAAGTGTGTAATCATCATGATCAAATAATATATGATAATATAAATGTCCATTTTTATATTAACTCATAGTGTACATTTTTTTTTTGCCTCATTTTCATTGAGATCATGATAATGTGATCTCGATTTTCCCTTGGTGTTTAATATATGAGTTTCTCACCAATTTCATGGCTCTCTGGTCATTTGACATTTCACTTGACATTTTACACTCACGATTTCATCTTTATCAGGATGGAAAACAGGGAAAAATATTCGGTTTTTGTTCATGTGGACGGGGAAAGTTCAACGATTCTGACACGGAATAAAGTTCTGAATATCCACCCATGATTCACTCTCTCTCTCTCTCTCATTCCCTCCCCACCTTTCTGATGAGTAAATACTCACTCAATATCAACATCGTAAGGTAAGATACAAGATGCAGGCAAATTCAACAAGAGTGGGAGGTGGATGATGAGGTGAAGATGAGAGACTGGAAAATATCATGTTAGCGGAAATTGAAGGAAAGAGAGAGAGAGAGAAAAGCAAAAAGTTCTGAAAAGTTCTGAAACAACTTGAACAGCTTCAAGTGCTCATCATGATAGATCACTGGTCAAAAGTTCCGCAGTGGGTCAACATGGAAAAGAGGATGAGATTGTTATCCATTATCACTCACCTTTGACATTGATTTCACTTTGACTTCCAATTGAAATATTCGAGTGTCCATCTCAATGGTCATCTCAATCTCTCTCTCAATATTCACGATTAATTTAACTTGTAACACTTCACTTAATGTTCAAAGTTAATCGTTGATTAAATTGATCAAGAAGAAAATATTAAATAGACTTGTAAATGTAACAATTAACGATAATGATGAATTATTGACAATTTAACAATCAATTGAAATGTCAATTACTTGGTTAAAGTTGAAATTGATTTTTTTGATTAATCGTTTTAATAAAAAAAAGTATTTGATTGAGAATTGATTTGATTTAAATTGTCAAACTGAAAATACACTTGTCACAAGTTGAAATTGATTTTTATTGATTGAATAGGAAACGGAAATTGAATGTTTAAAATGATTCAATTGTAGTGATTAACTGATAATCATACATAACAATTTAATCAAGTTAATCAAAATATATAAATGACAATTAACTGACAATCAACATGATTGAGATGATGATTATGATCATGATTAACATTCATCTCATGTTTCAATTTAATTGGTTCAATTGTCATAATTGACTATTACACAAAATCATGATAAGTGTTAATCAATGTCAATCAACCTTAATCATGATCAACATACTGATAATGATTAACAATATTGATTCTTACAATTGAACAATAGAGACTGCAATTGATTGTTTGACAAATCACTTTGCTTGATTCAATTGTTATCAATTGGTACAATTTAAAAGTTAAATTTAATTCATCTTGAAGATCATAAATCATTGGTTACAATTGAAATGAAGTAAATTGATTAACCATCATCATCATCATCAGCAAACAATCAACAAAATTACAATTGCTAATCATCAACACCATCAGTTGATTTTAATGATTTAAATTGTTAAACTTTGATCATGTTAATTGGGTAACAATTTAAATCACTCGAGATGGGAGGTTAAGGTAATTAAGGATTTGAGTAAGAAAATTTAATTTCAGGGTAATCATGGTGATGATAATGATGGTTGATTGTTTCAAATTGTTAACCAAATGAAAGTTTGATTAGTAATTGGTACTTAATTGTCACGAAGAGCAATTTAATTTGATAGGATAAATTGTTTTTTGCTAATTGTGGTTATGGTGATTGTCATGAAATTATGTTGCTTGGTAATCAATTTAATCTGATGAAAAATTGACTCAAGAAAAAAACAATTTATAATTATATCGGCTTCTTGTTTTTGATTGCGATTAATTTCCGGGTAAGATTGTGTTAATTAAGTGATAATTAATGTTGATGAAAAAGTTTATTAAGTGTATTTTAATCAACACGAATTATGTTTTCACTGAACTTTGGGTGGAAAACTGAAAAATTGTTTTTTTACTCAGAGGAAAGAAAAGTTCTGATAAATGTTAACATGGTTTCTCAGAGACGATAAGACAAAAGATGAAGGATGAAGATGAAGATGAGGATGAAAATGAAGATGAGGATGAGGCGGATAAGTGGGTGGAAGATGTGAAGATGCTTCATGAAGATGAATGAATAGATTAAGATGTTTATCTTATCTGTTTCTTTTTTTCTCTCTCTCTTTTCTGTTGACAAAATTTTCACAAAGTTTCAACTGAGAGAAAATTAAAAGCTCAGGATTTCATGGTGATGTCTTTGAGCTTTTATCATGATGAAAGATGATGAATATACGACCCACAATGAGGCTTGATTGAAATTGAACTTATTGATGCATAGAAAACTGATCAGATGATGATGATGATGATGATAATTGTTAGAGTAATCATTTCCATCCCAGGATCCATTATCTATCATGGATAGAGAGCTCGGATGAAAAAAAAAGATCTGAACATTTTGCTGAACGAATTTTTTTCCAACTCATTTTATCATTTCTTTCTCAATTCACCCTTGAAACTTTTCACCATGGATGCTAAAGGATTTTTATTGCTTTCTCATCGTTTTATCATTATCTTCAATTTTATCAAAGTTTCCTTATTGAATCCGATTCATTATCTCATGAAGAGAAAGTGAAAAGAAATCATCATGATGGAAAGTGAAGAAAATAAATTCTAAAAAAGGAATTCTAAAAATCTAATAACATATGAAAGAAAAAGACAAACTGATTCTCGAATGTCGATTGTTAATTAGTTACATGATCTATTATAAATAATATTATCGTTCCAAGTATCATGAAGAATCATGAAGAAATCTAATGAAAGAATTAATCTCAC
Source organism: Panonychus citri (assembly GCF_014898815.1). Lineage (NCBI taxonomy): Eukaryota > Metazoa > Arthropoda > Arachnida > Trombidiformes > Tetranychidae > Panonychus > Panonychus citri. The sequence continues at coordinate 387,567 of NW_026515543.1, read as the reverse complement.
AATATATTTATCGCAATTCAATTGGACGATTCCAAGAAATAATTTTCTCTCCTCGAAACGATTCACCTTCTTGTCTTCTCATTACCTGGCGATGATTAATTTAATCGTTATTAAAGTTCATATGTTCAGTTTCCGGGCGATTCTCTGATTTTTTTTTATCTTATTCTGTTTCTCCAAAGTTCTGAGTATTAATTCTGAAATTGCGATTATGTTAACAACTAAATCAGATCAGAGTGAAGATTAAGATGATATTGAAAATGGTTAAGAAGATGAAGATAAATCTATTCATCTTCTAATGGATTCTCTCTTATTCTCATCGAACTATCGAAGATAGAACTTTCCTTTCCCCCTTCGACTTTTTTTTTTGTTCTAAGTAATCAGCTTACCAAAAGGCATCATGAAAGACACACATTCACTTTGTATTAATACCCCAACAATTGCAATGCTGTTTTTCATTCACCTGATTTCGTAATTGCAATTAACTGAAATAAAATGCCCTCAAGATAAGTATGACATGATGATTTAGCTTGAATCCATGATAATTATTATAAATGAATCATCATGAACCATCAGATTATCATGATTCTCAAAGGAAACTTGAATGGTAAAGTTGTTTAAATTTCCTGGTTTAATTACAATTTTCTTATCATAATAATATCAATAGATTTAATATATAAAAGTATTATTATTATTATATAAGTTTCATGATTATCACATTTTCCAAAGGGATAAATCTTTACATGATGAAATAGTTAATATCTATTAATCAGATATTTTTGTGTCTCTTTTTTTTCTATCACAGCAGAAAAACAAGGAACCCAATGAATCCGGAAGTTACAAGTTTCCTGTTTACCTTTTTCCGGTTTGTATAATGTAATCAACTGTTTATAAGGTGTTACTGTTTAAGTCCATTATCATGAGTCAATGAATGAAACAAGTGAATGGATGAGTGAAACTATTAGATTGATAATGATACACTTACTACAGATAATAACAATTCAGATGAAAGAGAGAGAAAGAGAGAGAGAGAGAGAGAGAGAGAGAGAGTTTTTCTCATCTTATATATCATGAAATCTTTTCCTCTTCCTATTATCATCATCACCTTTTACTAATAGTAATTATCGTTTATATTATTATCATGGAGAGAAATCATAAAGAAAGAAGAAGAAGAAAATCATTCAGATTTATTGATGAATCGCAATCAATTTCAGGGTGATGATGATATTCAATCATAATCATTGGTGTGAGATAATTGAACACATTTAATGAACTTTCATCCGAATAGTTTATCTAATCATATTTTCAATAAATCGGCTATTTTTTTACACTTTGCTGATTGTTATTAATTCAAATGTATTAACTTTATACTCTAAGTTTTGATGATAATTTAAATTTAATGATGAACATGCATGTAAATATATTGACCAGCAGCTGAATCATGATGATGATGAATATAATTTATTTGAAATTTAAATTCTAGCCAATCAAAGTAATCGAATTAACTATTTTTTCATCATTTTAATACATTAGTTCAATAGGAAATTCCCTCCCTTCATGGTGGAAATAATAGTTTTCCCCTTGTTATTTACCTTTTCAATTCCCATCGAGTTAACTAATAGTTTCCTTTGAAAAGTTCTGTAAGCTCAGTGGGAATAGGAAATCTCTCACCGTCAATGAGTAGATGTGAAGTGAGTGAGCGAGAGAGAGAGAGAGAATTCATAATGGTGAGAGTGGAGATTATTATTTGTTCTGGTTGTTGAGAAATTTTTTCGTCTCTTCCTCTTTTATCTTCCAAAGGTAATAATTGGCTGTATTATCAATTTACCTGGAAAATGGGTGGAGGCGGAAGGAGATAAGTTGTGAATCATGTTGAAAGATTCAACTTGTGATGAAGAAGAAAAAAAAATTCTTCCCATGAGGAATAATATCTGGATAAAGAATATTTCTAACTCCCTTTACCGATTCCAAGTCCACTCCTTACCAATGGTCTTTCAACATTTTACCTCCTCATCCATTCACCTCAACATATATTTACCAATTTCTGACATTATTTTATCGTAGATGAAATTTTCTCCCCATGAAAGTTATTACTCAAAGGTAGAGATTAAATGTTGACTTTACATACAAACTTCCCCCAGGTAAGGACAAAGTTTTCAACTATAACCATGATGGATGCTGAACAATGAGGATAAAGTTATCTAAATATTAACCTTAATATCAACATTTCTTATTAGTTAGAATACAATAAACATGAGAAAATTTTTCTCTCTTTCTCAGTTCATTATCGTTTCGATTCAATTTTATATCCACTCAACTTATTCTTATTATTATTCTTTTTCAGTCAATGGTATTTGTAGGTGGAGATGGAAAAAAGTTCCACCTTATTAAGATGGTGATAAATTATCATGCTCATCAACCTTATCATCCTCATCACCATGTTAACAGGAACAAATAATAATAAGAGCACATTCCATGAGAATAGGAAAATGGTACAGAATTTTTCTCAAAATTCATTCAGAGTTTCCTTGTTGTAGAGAGAAAGTTTCAAATTGCTGAATCAATCTTTAAATCTCCAGTTTCTTTCAATTGTTATTATCTCCTTGGTGGATGAGAGAGAGAGAGAGAGAGAGTGATGATAAGGAGAAGATAAAATTCTGATACACAATCAAATGAATCAATCAGATGATAAGAAATGAATGAAATACATGATAACTTAGGAATTGGAATGACTTTTTTTCACTTTTTCACCTCAAACATATTGAATCAGAACTTTTTTTTCACTCTTCCAACTCAACTTTCATCATCTAATAGTTTCAATCAACCTGATATATATTGGATTGATAGGAAATCATATTTACCGTTATTAAATTGTTCACCTTTCTCATCATTTCAATTGAAAACTCTTGTTACTATTAAATAAGATAAACTAAAAGTATTAATAGTAGTTGATAATAGTAATAATAATAACAGAAAATGATGAAAAAGAAGAAAAGAAAAAGAGAAAAAAATTCCATGGAAACAAATTGACCTACAAAAGGGGAGGATTCGATAGATGATTTATCTGGACCTTGAAGGTGACCATTCAATGAATAATGGATAATAAGTAAAAGGTAATTAGATGAAATCGTTTTTAATTAATTGTTCTGAACGTTGACATAAAACGAAAACTCAGTTATCATGATCACTGAATTGATCAACATTCTGCTTTTTTTTACCCTCCAAAGGTTTCACAGTTTTCTAATACTAACTGTTAGTAGCTGTAGTTTTTACACTCTGTCCACTTATAAACTGACCACTGGTGTGTAAAAGGTTAATAACAAGAGGATATTAAATGTTAACAACCTGTTAGATGTAATATTGTAACAGATTTATGGTCAAATGATAATTCAAGTGTAACCAAGTATTAATTCACACTCATGTCAATATGAATCCCCCTGTGTGATATTGATGATGACCACTGGACAGTGAGAGGAAAGTTGCCTGGGTAATACCCGAAAATCAAAGTTGATCAAGTTTAATTAGTAAAATCAATTTGATTGGAACTTTTTTTTTATCCTTATTAATCTGAATGACCATCAGTTGTTATTATTGTGTAACTTTGTCCATTCATATTGAATGGACTTGGATTCTTATTGAATCTTTGACTTATTATTTTATGAGTTTTCATTTCTGTCATCATGGTGATTAGTTTATTTCATCATATCATGAATTAGATTAGTCTTTATCTAATCTCTCTGATTGGGAACACTTTCTGAATACTCAAATTGTTCTGATCGATTTGGTGATCATTTTTTTTTTATCGATATCGATATTTGTTAACTTGATTAACTTTTCAATTGGTGGTGACAATTATATTCATAATATCGGAAATGATATCATGAGTTGAGTGTTTAACTTCATGATCCATTGGAACTTAGGTTGTCGAGTTCAGAACTTTTTTTTTCGAATTTTTTTTCTCACAAATCCTTTAGAAAAAATCGAGATTTCGTATAATATGAAGAAAGTTTTTCTCTTGTTCTAATATTTAGAACTTTTTTTCACTCTTTCTCTTCATTTTTGTTCACAGAATCGAACCTTGGAAATCTAATTTAAACACAAATTTCTATTCTAAATTTGATCTGATTGTGATTCTTTCCATGATGTTTTTTTTTAAATATATCGAACCAATGAAAAGATTTGTCAATTTAAAAATCAAATTGATGTGACAATTTCTGGACAATATCAATCAAATCAATTCTGATCAATGTCAATTGTAATCAACGAGGACAGAAAATGTAAACATGTCAAAGTTATTGAGCTAAAGTGAAAACTTTTTTCCAGGTAAAAAGTTTTCACCTCAATTTCATGATAAAAAGCAGGATAACTATCGGGATGAGCTGAAATCGATAAAAATGAATGAAAGTTAATCAAAACAATTGAACTGAGTGAATTGGAAAAAGCAATTAACTAAACAATTTACATGATGATTTGTTTATTTTGTTGATTGAAGAGTAAATTGTTTCTCTATCCTCACTATCATGATCAAAGATGATTGTCCTGAAACATGATTAGATTAACTCAACTGAAATTCCCATTGTTGTTAATTGTATAATTTCAATGAGAAACTGTAATTTTTTTTCTTCTGATTGTTTGAGTAATTAGAGTTGAGAAAAAAAAACTAATCATGAAACAATAAAACATTGATTATTATTCATTGTAATACTAATAGATTCAAGTAGATATTAAGTGTCTATATTTTTTTCACCCAATTCATCCTCATGGAAGCTGAAAGTTCATGGAAACTTGAAGAAATTACTTGAAGATTGAGAATATTTTTTTTCTCCTTTTCTCTCTTCTTGGACATTAGTTTTTCCTTGAATGAATAACAAAAAGAACTGTTATTAACATGGTAACTATATGAGTCTATCATGATGATGAAGAACAGGATGATCATGATGATAATGAGAGTGATGGTTCCTCAAGCATTTCAGGAAATAGTGTTGAAACCATTGTGATTGCTAATTCATGTGATTATTTTAATTTGGTTACAACTTTTTTTTTCTCGATGTCTCTACTTACCTCCCACTAGAAGTTGTGAAAACCTCTGAATAACAATGGAAACCTTACCAACTGAATCATCATGAAATTACATGTGGAAATTATTGAAAACAAGAGGATAATTAGAATGAAAAATTTCCTCTCTTCAAGATGAAAAGTTAGTTGAAAGTTTTTTTTTCTTCTTACGAGAAAAAAGAAGAAGAAGAATCGAAAAAAAAAGTTCTAATGTAATCGAAAAGTAGTTTTTTGTTGTTTTCCTTTTCTTTTTCCATTCGTTTCTTATATTGATGGGATTCTGTGTGTTGACGATTTTGTTTATCAACCACTTTTGTTGTTGTTCTTGTTTCAATCATCTTATATGGTGGACAGAGTTCTGGTCACTTCGTTTGGAGGGAAAAGAGACCAGGGAGTTTTTTTTATTCCCTTCCAATGGATGGGCAACAATAACATTGTGATAAGATGTTAAGGTTTGCATATAAAACGAGTTGATGGAGAAAAAAGTTCTCAAGATTGATTGACAATTCTGATTGTTGATGGGAACTTTTTTTTTCTTCAATTTTTTTTTCTCATCCATTTATATACATTATCGCCATGTTCATCATCTTTCCCTTCACACATCAATCAGCTAAGGTTAAAATGGTGAACGATAAAAGGTAAGACTCATGATAGATATGAAAAGATAACTGTAAGTTGAAACAGAAAAGTTATCATCCATGTCACCACCTTATCATCAACTTTATCTTCATCCTTTTCTTTATCAGAATTATCATTTTTATCTTCCGATAGTCTATCATTTTCACCATTATTATTATCTCAACATGTATTCAGATTATTCAATGAACATTTACGAGAAGAAGAATAAAAAAAAACAATGAAATATTAGATTGGAAGGAGAAAAAAAAAGTTCTGAAGATGAACATTCTGTTGATGACTCAGTAGTATGAAAACATGATGATAAAACAATTTTCACATGAATAGTTATCATGAGTATTGAAAAACCTTGAAATGAACAATGAAAATCAATGAACAGAAATGAAGAGAAAACAAAAATTTAAATACTTGATACATTATATCATTGAAGTTACTTCATGATGATGATCATCGTGTATCCATGATAACTTATCTCAATTCTTGAAATTTATGAATTCCAATGAATATCAAGAATTCGTAGGAAGAGTGGAAAAGAAGAAAAAAATTCTAATAACATTTTTTTTCTTCCATCATCATTTTCGGCTCTGAGAGATAACTCTCTCTCTCTCTCTCTCTCTCTCTCTCTCTCTCTCTCCATGAAATTCATCATAGTAAATTTCCAATGAGATACAATAAAATGAAAGTCAATTACCTGAGTAAATAATGAATATGAATCAATATCCTGAAGAAATTCATTTACCCTGAACTTAAATGTTAAACCATAATGATTAGCTAAGTTTAATGTATGTTGTTAATATTGTTAATTATAATTGATCTTCATTGTGTAATTATAATATGATAATTTAATTTTCATCTAACATTTTAAATATAATACAAAGCATAAAAGTATATAAATATAATGTAGTCAACAAAATAATGAAGGCTCAAAGCAATTGATTGGAATCAATTTAATCAACTCAGTTATTGATTGATTTTTAAGGTATATTAATATAAGAGAAATTAAAATTTAATGAAAATAAATTTTCCAATCACATATATGAGTAAAATAGTTTAATTGTTACGCAAGAATTAATTTCAATCATCAATCTAAAATTTCAATCAATTTCATTGATTAATCGATTAACTTTGATTTGTTCTTGATTGAAATGAGACAAAAAAAAGTAATTGATATCTTGAGAAAAACAACTGAATCAGCTTAATTAGCAACTGTAATTAACTAAATTGCTACTTTGGTGATAAATTTATATATAAATCACAAAAGGTTAACATTTAAATCAATAGTAAGTAGTGGGTATATAAGGTTAACACTAATTAAGACTAATCATCTCTGAGAAAAAAAAAAGTTAACCAAAAGTATCAGAACAATTTTAATCAATGACCAGAATTAAAATAATATCAATTGGCTATAACACCAATTAGTGTTAAATTGTTTACTTTTGTATATTAAGTAATCAATTAACGATAATTAATCACAACTTTTACAATCGATCAATCAACTTTTACAATCAAGAGTAAGAATAAACTTTTTGTTTGTTTACATCATGAAAACTTTTCTCAGCGATTCAAATCACGTTCGAGGAAATTATTGGTCTCACAATCAACTGATTGTTGATGATTTAAACCATAAGAATACATTTCCATCAAGAATTAGAACATTTCTCTTTTTTCTTGATTTCGATTTTACCTTTAAACTTATATATAAATTATATTGTCATTGAAAATTCAATTGTAAATGACAATCAAATTTAAAAATTTGCCTTCAAGGTTTTAGACAATCAAGTTAATAAAATCAATCAAAATAATCAGGTTACCATAATTATTGGAAATTATTGATAATTTTAGATGGAGAAAAGTTGTCACTCGATCATATCAAAGGCTCGAAAGTACAAAGAAAAAGTTTTCCAACTCGAACCTCTTCAAGAACCGGAAATACATTAACTTACAATTTCCGGCGACTCTTCAACATCAACACTCACTCATTCAAACATCATGATGGTCAATGGTGTTTTTATAACTATCATGGTCATTGGAAGATGATAATTTCAACTTCCGAATGTTATTTTTACTAATTGATTGTAATCATGATCATTTGAACTTAATCAACATCGAGAATTAAACTACGATTGTTAATCATGAACGAGGAAAAGTTCATTTGAACTTTTTGGGATGAATAAGATTACAACTTGGAACTTATCGAATACTCATTTTTTTCATCTTTCGTTTCCAGATGATCTTCTAAATTTTCAACGAATTTGAAACTATCATCATCATGAAAAGTTCTGGGGACAATTTGTTTTCCTTCCAGGGTGATGATGATGAGAAATGATAATATTTCCCTCCCATCGAGTTTTTTTTTCATATTTGTTTTCCAACCTTGTACCACACACCCTAACCACCCATACCCACTTTGTATTAACTTACCTTTTGGGACTCGTTTCATCATGATAATCATGAGAATACATAATAATTTAAACATGATCATCATATAAACACAGTTAATGTTGAAAAAAATGACAATAACATGTAATGATAACCGAAATCTGTTTAAACTTATTGTTCAATTTAAAAAGATTTATATATATATTGAACAGGGAGAAGGAAGAAAAATAAATTCTCTACTCAGAAAAATTCTGTAAACTCTGAATTCCCTTCAGTGAGGTAAACAGAATTGGAGATAAAATCATGAGCATTCTGAATTGAATATTTGTTGATAATATTTTGTGAGTTAAGTGAAAAACTGAGTATTTAAGGTAAGAAATATTATCTGCCAGAATTGTATGTAACATAATGATGACTCTGATGATGATCATCATCATCATCATGTTGGTTAATATTGTTCATGAGAAGTTCATTTTCTCAACCTAATATGACAATGAGAGATGATGATCCTAAGGAAGAAGACTCCAAGTTAGAAATGTTCATTTGGAATTTTTTTTTTCTCTCTTTTCTACTATTTCATTTTCTTCCATTAGAATAAGAAAAAAAGTTCTTGATCGACGGTTCAGTGTTTAGGAATCAGAATCGATAAGAATCAACATTTTCCCTATGAAAATGATGAAAGTTTTTTTCTTCTTCTTGTTCAATCTCTTTCTCTTACCATTCATGTCATCATGAAACTGGGTCTTGAACAGATTCCAATGAGATATAACTGAAAAAAGGACGATAAACATTATATTGCATCAGAATTGATAAGACTGAGTATTCATAGAGATCATGATGATGACGATGATGGTGGTGGGAAAATATGAGAATAAGGTTTTTGGTCAACAGGGGGAAAAAGAATAGAATTTTTTTTCTTTCTCTTTTTTTTCATCATGTATTTCATCATTTCGTGTGATAATGTTATCTTCATTTTCATCATCATGAAATGGCTCAAGTCCAAAAGGGTTGGGAAATCGTGATTTCTTTCATGAGTCTAAATAAATTGTTCATTTGTTTTGACAAAAATGATTTAGTTTGGTTGTTGGTCAACAATCAACTGAACTTCATGGGTAGGAAAAGGTTCAACATTTTTTGGAACAATTTAATGGATAAAGATGATGATGATGATGATGATGATCGTCATGATGACATTTAAGGCGAAAGTTAGGCAAAAACGATCTAGAACAATGTTCACTTCGAGTTTGTGGAGGAAAAAAAACTTTCACAATTTGTTTCTTCTTCTTTCTTTTGCTTTTTCATGATATTATCTGATTCTAACTGAACGATTCTGAATGAGTACAGATGAAAATGATAACGAAAATTTCAAGATTCTTTTTTTTCTTTTTAAGTGAAATGCTCACAAATGAAATCGATATTGGTCATCATTGAACTTTTCTTCTTCTTTCTCATCAAACATAGATTTTTTTCTTCTCTCTCACTAGGTCATCGTCTATAAATTGGTCAAGTTTAATTACGGATTTGATTTTTTCCTCGAAATGTTCAAAAGAAAGTTTCGATTCCATTTTTGTCTTTCCATCATTTTTCTCATCTGAAATCTCAACCATCGAACTGGTTTTCTTGAAACTTTCTTTTCCTCTTTCTCTCTCAAATCATTTAATTGTTTCCAATGTTTCGAAATCAATTTAAATATTAAAATAATAGAAGAAAAAAATTTTATTTCGAAATTCGATTAGTTGAATTTTCCACCGCTAGGGGTCAGTTTTTCTCTTGATTGTTTTTCTTTTAATCAGCTGATTGATCAATTGTTTTCTTTGTGAATGAGTTAATTTCTAATTGCTCTCCTTTTCCCTCTCTTGTTATGTGATTTGTTTTTATTTTTATTTTCTATTCATTTGTAATTGTTGCTCATCAATCTATTGGTAGATGATTATGATGCGACGAAGTCTAACCAGAAGCCTAACCAGAAGTCCAACTCCGATTAAATATGATTATGATATTTATAAGAAGCGAAGTCCAACTTTTGGTAGGCGATGTCCAGTTTTAAATCGTCGACCTCGAAATTCTGTTAAAAATGAGATTAATAGTCGATCTAAGTCAACAGTGGTAACATCAACTTCACCAGTAACAACAATGACACCAACAACTACATCAACATCTACCACAACAACATCCACAACATCTAGACAAGATCAACAACAATCTATTATTTCTTGCAGTCAATCAACAGCAAATTCTTTGGGGAATAGCAATAATAATAATAATAATAATAATTCAAATGATTTTAATTCTAATTCCAATAAGGATAATAATAGTAAACAGAGAAATAATCATGATACTAATAAATTGGTTTCTTCTCGACTCTCTAGTAGTATTAATGCTTCTGGATCATCTTGTAAAAGTGCTACAAGTCGTTCGATAAGTTGTTGGGATAATCCATCTTATTTTCAGCATGATGATAGAGAATCTCAATCCACCGGTGGTAAAAATGGTGGTACTGGAGGTGGTAAAAAGATGTCCAGGAAAAGGAAACCAAGACAATCTCCATTTAGATGGCAACATGATCTTTTTGAAGATGATAAATCTCCCTTGGAAAAGGTTGAATCCAGAACAAGTCAGAGGAGGAAAGAAGCCAAAATGAGTAAAAAGTGTTCAGCTGATTAAATCTGGTTAACAATTAAAGAGCAATTTCAACTTTAAAGTTAATCAAATCAACAACTGACAATTGATCAATCGAGTTGAAAAGCGAAAGCAAAACAAATATCGATGGAAATAAGTAGAAAACATGGAAAATAATTAACAACTATTATCAACTAAATAATCAACATTGATTATCTGATTGTGACAATTAACAAGACCAATGAAAGACCAACAAATCCAAGCCAAGATGAACATTTTATCAATGTAAATATTACAATCACAATTAACTATCAAAAGAAAACTGTTCAACTTGAAATTACAATTGTTGCTTTTACAATTACAATTTCAATTGGTCAGAAAAGAGAATCAACAATCAACAACATTTCAAAATTACTTGCATTAATTATTATACATTATTAATTATATACAAAAACCAACCAAACCAATTAACTTAATCACGAAACTTGAATCAACTGTAATTACTAATGATTAATGTCCAAAGGTAAAAATTGATTAATTTTCCCTTTAAAACTTTCTATCTATTCCATATGATATAATCTAAACAATACTCAGTCTATTAATTGAATAAAAAAACAATCAAAGAGCAAAAATTAAAAATTTTACCAAATCAATTTAACTGCCAATTAGAAATTCAATTCATTTCGATCAATAAGAATTAAATTTTTTCTCAATTTTGAATTTCGCACATTTAGAACTCTCGTTTCCATAGTAACCGTACATGTGAATGTTTATCTTCTCGGTTGGTTAACACTCGTTAACTTTAGTTGGTTAATTGCAACTCGTTTTCTTGATTAACTGTCAATCCTGTTTTCGCATTTCAATTGGTCAGGTTTTCTATTCTTTTTGATTTCTTTATTCTTTTCATGTAATTGTGATTTTCTCTTGTTAACCTTAATCGGTTTCCCTGTTCATCTCATGGATTCTTGGGATCCTTTTCGTAGACCCAATAGCGGGATTGGTGATCCTGTTTACTCAACACCAAATTCACCAAAATCTTTATCATCATTACCTTCACCTTTACGTTTACCTTCACCTTCATCTAAATCAGTTACTTTTGCTGTTCCTGTTGCTAATCAAACTGTTCCCTCTAAACCAATAGCACCAGAGAATTTATCAGATTTGATAAATAGCGATTGTTTTGATTGGGATAATATCGCCGCTGCCGCTCAAACTGTTGCCTCACCAGCTACACCATTAACTCCGACTAATTGTTTATCATCACTTTCGTTACCTTCAAATCCAACGGTTATTTCATCAAGATTGTTTGAATTAATTAGACAAGAGGAGGAAGTTTCTACCCGAAGAAATCAATTGGAAACAGAATTAGCTTCTGTTCGTTCAAGAGAGATTGAGCTTTCTCAACAACGTTCTCGACTGATTAAACAACTGAATAGTATACTTTCACCACAATCAAATGCTTCACCAAAATCGTTAACAGCGCCATCAGTAAATTCTCCTTCTTCTATCAGGCCTGGAGAAACAACAATTATTGAATCTATTCCAGATTCAGAGCCAATACAACCTCGTTCTGATTTAAATGCTTCCACTTCAACTTTAATAAAGAAAAAAATAGGACCAGCATCTAAAACAGGAGTAAAACAAATTAGTCCAGGGCAATTACCACCTTTAGGACCAAGCCCAAATTCATCTAAAAAATCACGTAAAGATGGTGATGATTCACCCAAAAAACCCGTTACAACAGGAGTCAAACAATCAAGACCCCAACCAATGAGAGCACGAAAACGCAACAAGCCAAATGAATCAGACTCTGCCACAGAATCACAACTAAACATATCTAGTCAAGATCAAATTGGTAAAGACAAACAATCACCACAATCAACACAACCCCCACAACCATCAAAACAACCTCCTCAACCACAACCACCACCACAAACGCAGCCACAACCATCCAAACAACCACCACAGCCATCAAAACAGACACCACAATCAACACAACCACCACCACCACCACAAAAGCTGCCACAGCCTCAACCGTCGCCCCAGAAAACTCATCCACCAAAACCTCAAAGTTCAACAATTAAAGAAAACACTGGAATCACAATTAAAGAGGAACAGCATCTTGAATCACTATTAGCAACACTCGAATCATCAAAACCTCCAAATCCATTTGCCAAAGAAAACATGAAAGTCATAGTAAAACAGGAAAAACTTGACACCCAAACCAAAACATCTCAAACTCCACAACCTCAAAGTTCAAGCCCAAACAAAGAAGAGGCAAAAACCAAAATAAAAGAGGAAAAAGTTGAAGCTAAAATGAAAAAAGAGCCAAACAACAATTAGCCAACAAATTAACTTGTAATCATAATAATTCCAATTGAAAATGTATCTTCCTTCCATGACCATCAAGATAATTACAAACTATTCCACAACTATAATCAACCGAGATTCCAACATCCCTGAAAGAAAAAAACAAAATTCCAAATTAATTCAAACAAATTGTTTCTCGGACAAAATCAAATTGTAAAAAAAAAATCTAAATCTAAATCCCAAACCTACAAACAATTAACTCACTCGATTAGAAAACATTACAAGACAATCAATTCTCTATCAATTTAGGATTGAACGATTGACTCAAGAATGATTCCAATCATTTCTTAAAATCAGCTAATTAAACACAATTAATCATCGATTTTTAGTTAATTTAAATTTGGAGGATTAAACTTTTTCTCACTAAATTAGTAGAAAATTACGTCAATAGATGTCACCAGTTTTCTCGAATTCTCATCAATTGAAATTGTTTTTATTTTGATTTTAATCTTAAGACAAATTAGATTATTATCATTTCTAGTAATTTATATTTCTATTTATCTAGTTAATTGTTTTAAATACTTTTGTTGATTGTTGATTGTTGTTACAGTTTCTGTAAATGTTAATTATATTGATAAACTAGTTTTCTACCGGTGAGATAAAATCTTTGACCAAAAGAAAAAAGCAACACATCAAATTGGATAATATTTTTTTTCTGGTGAATCTTTTTTTTTGGTAAGAGAAAAGAAAAAACGAAAATTCTCTTCTCTTTTTGTTAACTTTTGTTCTTTTCTTTTTTTTTATTTTGATGATAATATTTGTTTGTTTAGAAGAAGAAAACGAATTGGTTTGTTAATAATATATAATAATTATTATTATTATGAGTGAAAATAAGTGTTTCCGTTGTGAGAAACGTGTCTATCCTATTGAAGAGTTAAAATGTTTGGATAAAATTTGGCATAAAAGTTGCTTCAAGTGTCAAGAATGTGGTATGACACTTAACCTTAAAACCTACAAGGGTTACAATAAGATGCCCTATTGTAATGCCCATGTACCCCAAGTTAAATATACAGCGGTTGCGGATACACCGGAGGCTCGTAGATTGGCTGAAAATACAAGGATTCAAAGTAATATTAAATATCATCAAGATTTTGAAAAGCTTAAAGGAAAAGTCACCCAAGTTGCTGATGATCCGGAAACATTGAGAATTTTAAATTCCTCAAAGATGATTAGTAACGTGGCTTATCACGGAGATTTGGAGAAAAAGAAACAAATGGAAGAGAAAAGATCACTTCTTTCGGATACAACCGAATTGCCCGTTGAGCCTCAAAATGTTGTTATTAATCAAGGTGAATATAACACAGTTACAATTAACAACAACAACAACAATTGAGAGAGAGAGAGATAATCTCATTTGCATGTTAAATATTGATTTTAAAAATTTTCTATTTCCACAACTTAACCATAACTCTAACTAATATCAGTGTTTTGGGTCCAATATTTATAACTAGTTTTACTTTAATCTCTTATAGGGGAGTGATTACTAATTAGTACTTATTTCAAGTATCATTAGCTGACTTTTTAACTAACATTTTATTACTAAACTACATAGTAAAACCATTGATTAATTAATCATCTTGTAAGTCAAAGAGTTGTCAAGATGATTTCTACAAACGCTCAGATGATTAATGAACAATAACTAGAAGAAAACATTTCCAGTGTATATATTAATTGTTTAATTTCAATTCTTTATATTTGTTCAGTTTATTTTTCTCTCGCTTTTCTCTAATCAATTCAATCAAATTAATCTTCTCCTCATGGACTTGTTGCTAACCAATTTTTTTCTCAAACCTTTTTCTTGTTATAAAGATTCACATACACAATAAGTGAATCAACAACTTGATTTCGTTATTATTTTTTTTTATGTCTAATCATGATTTACTATTATTTCTAATTGTTTACAGTTAATGATACTCATGTTGTACGGAAAGTTGGCTCAATTGTTAATTATGACCCATTGAATGATAATTACGGATCAATCGCTTCTGGTTATCGGCGAGAAAATCCAACAACCTTATATTTTAGTGAGTATAATCATGAAACAATCAATAGATACTCGAGATAAATTGTCTTCTTCTAATTGTTGTTTCTCTGTTTTCTATTTAGATCAACCAATCAATGTGATGGGTCAAGAAGCAAATATGGGCTATAAAATGCCAAGTCGCTTATTCCGAGCCATGTACGATTATACCGCTCAAGATACTGATGAGATCAGTTTCCGTGAAGGTGATGTGATCTTTAATTGTCAATCAATTGACGGAGGTTGGATGACAGGTACTGTTCAAAGGACTGGTTTCCGTGGCATGTTACCGGCCAATTATGTTGAACCCTATAACTGAATTAACTTTCAACAATCAACGACAACAAATGAAGTGTTTTAACTCACTTATAATATTATTTAAATATATATATATTTATATATATTATTATTATTATTATTACATAAATTATATGTTATTACTCACTAATTGATAGGAAAACAACAACAACAACAATTAAGCTTAAAAACTAACCATGACAATCTTTGCATCTTTGTAACATCTAATCAGTTTCTACTAATTTACTAATTACATTATTATGTATAATCAATTCGAGTAAACGAAAACAATCAACATCTATTTTCTAACCCATAGAAATTATCCAATTTAACCCTAAATTATTATTACTCACACACACACACAATTTTAGTAATGATTTGCTTTTAATTATGATTTAATTTAATGAGAATTCGTAACAATTTAGTTGTCCTTTTAAACGGAAAAATTAACATTACTCTTGATAATCTCAACTCTTTTTTTTTCTGTTCAAATTTAATTGTTTTCACAATTTTCTTTATTCTCATTTTTATGACACTTATCATAATTATTATGCTAAGAAATTAACTAAATTAATCTTAAATCTGATTCTACAATTTACCAGGAGCAATTTAACTCTATGTCAAGTCAATCAATCATTTTTTTTTACCAAAACGATTAAATTTTAATTGTCATCAATTACTTTTATCATTTTTTACTCTTTTTTCATTGAATTTTCAATTGTCTTTCTGATGACAATTATTACCGATTATTTTGTTAATCATCAATTGTTCCCATTCATTTTGATTGATGAAACAATTAACTAGGCAAGTGGTTAAATCTAATTAATTGTAGGAAGTTTTAACGGAAGCTCATTCATTTTTCTCATGGATAATCATTAATTGGAATGATAATTTCCGGTAATAATTTTCCAAAGGTAAACCAATTAATGTTAAAAAAAATTATCAATCAAATTGATTATACAATCAATCAAAATTGAGAAGTGTAATTGTTGTTTAAACTTAACAATTAGACAAAAATTGATGAGAAAAACGTTTGATTATTTCAATTGGTTAACTTTTTATAAAGTTTTTCAAGTCTAGATTTCTGATTGATAATTTGATCAACAGGCACAACAATCTATTTTAACAATTAATTGATTAATCTGTTCCAAAGTATTTCTGTCCAAAATGATTAGGAGCAACCGGATGAACTTCAGTAGTGTGAACTATCATCAATGGAAAAGCCTTAGTGACCATAGAAACAGCTGATTGTTGGAAGAAAAAAAGAAAAAAAAAGTTAGAATTAAATCTTTGTAAATTGTTAAATAGCGGATGAAATGATTACAATTAGATGATAATTGATTACCTGAAGGTGTACAGAATAAATTGAGAAGAATAATATTTGATTCTTTAACATGATGATCTTTAAGAACCTTAATTGCTTTGATAACCGTATTTCCAGTGCTCATAATTGGATACATGAGTAAAACCTTTCGATCGGCAATATCTTCGGGAAATTTGGCATAAAGAACTCGAGCTTCGTGAGTATCCTCATCACTTTGTATAAGTATTTTACCAATACGAATGGAACGGCAACAATCACGTAAACCTTGTTCCATGGCCTCACCACTACGGACAATTGAAACACCACAATTACCTTTAAGAAATTTTAATCCATTGTAAGTTTCACCGGTCGGTGTAATTATATCCATATCTCCATAAGGTAGACTATTAAGACCTTCTTCAACAACCAATCTAATTAAACGGTCAGCATTGAAAACGAAATCACTTCGAGAGGTTGATCTATCTCTAATTACTGTTTGTAATTCCTTAATTTGATCATTCGTTGGTATAATTTTGAAATTGGATCCAAAATTTGTCCTAGCGATTGGTTTATTGTCCATTCCAACCGGATTGTCCATTTTATTGTTATAACACACAGAGAAAGAGATAATTGAGAATCAAGAATATGATTGGAAGAATTTACCTAGTTAATTGTAAAAGAAATTGAAAATGTTGATTAGTAAATTAAATAGAAATCAATATGTGAAGATTACTCTCAAGAAGATGTTGACAATGAGCCTTGAAAAGAGTGAGAGAGAGACAAGAAAATGAGATAGGAAAAGGAATTAAGAAGATAAATTGTTCACACTTACCGATTAAGATGGAGAAATTTAAGTTGATTATACAGAATTAACTTCCAATGAATTAAAAGGATTGATTATAAGTTAGAAACAATTAATTTTCCAAATCAGCAAAAGGAAAACAAAACAAAACTCAGAAAAAGGAGAAGGAAAAACAACAACAACAGTAAATAAATAAAAAGAATTGAAAAGAAATCTAAATGAGAAAGAGTTGTAATTATATACTGAAGAAAATATTGAAAAAAAAAATTAATTATAAACGAAAAACAATTAAAAAGCTAATTAAATTGCGAAAATGAATTAATAACAACAAGATTCGCCGAAAAAGCAACAATTTCCAGTAAATTTAATCCAAGAACCAGGCAGCAATAAACCAACGATCGAAAAAGTTTTCAACAATTAACACCAAACATTTCCAATTGATTAAAATGGAATCAGAACAATTAAATTAGTGGATAATTAGACTGATGGTCAAGTGAAACAATTTAAATGAAAATGAAAAAGAAAACAAAAAGAAAACAAAAAAATGAAAGAATTCAGGTTACGCCATCTGACGAGTTTTTCCTCAGTCCAAATCGAAGAATCCGCTAGATGGAGACACTCAACATTCTACTGAGACACAAATGACAGAAACACCAAGAATAAAACTGAGAGAAAAAGACAGTCCATTTATCTTCTCTGTCTAATTTTATCATCATCATCTTCCAATCATCTTTGTCTTCCTAAAGGTATCAACAAATGAGACCATTTTCATTGATGATTTTTGTTAATTGTTATTTTGTCTCTTAATTTAGGATATGCCGAGTTGTTCTTATATTGCACCTAAAGGAACAGCTGATCGACTTGATGAATTAAATTAACTTAAAGATCGTAAAATCCTTGATTGTGGAGCAGGAACTGGACTCTTGACTACTAATCATTTGTCCAATCTGATGAAAAGTGGTATCATTTCATGGGGAATGACTAATCAGATCGTTATGCAGAACGAGATTCAACTTATGCTGACAAAGGATTTGACAAAATCATTGAAGGATTAGTTTCGGAGGGATTAGTTGAAATTTCGCTGATCATAAAAAAAATTTACCTCATTATCTTAAAGGAGAAGATGAATTTGTTTCCAAAATGATTAAAAGTTTTAATCAATCGCGATACAACAATTAACGTAATTGACTATTTACTATGACATTTGTATACACTACATGTGTGTAAATTTGTTTGTAAATAAATGACAAATGATTAGTCTTACTAATGAAAGTAATGATAAACAATTTTATGAATCAAATTTAATTACAATTAAATCAACAAGGAAAATCATGCGATCAACATGATCGCTTTTCTGAGTAAATCCAAGAAATCCACTTCATAAATGTCAACTTTTCTGTCTTTTTTGATCAAAAAAGTACAACAGAGCAATTAAATCTTTGATTAACCTCTCGAAGTTTCAACATCCCGGTTGATACAATTAAAAAACTTACATTCATCTAATGCTCTTTTTCTTAATTGTTAGTGAAGTGATGAAATGATAAGAAAATTTTCTTCTCTTCAATAGCGAAACATATGAGAATCAGGTGATCGATGTTTACACTTTTCTCTCTCACAAAGTTACTCTCACTTTGTCTCTCTCCCTCTTACTATTTACTCGGTGATTTGAATGTTTCTTCAAGAACAATGGAAAACACAATTAAAGGTAATTATCAAACATTCCTAATCACCAAATATTCGAAATCAACTAATTGTCTACAACTAATTGACGATTAGAATTTCAAAAGAGTAGAATTAATTTTTTTTTTCTACTTCTTTTGTTTTTGTTTTCTGTATTTTCCAAAAAGTAAACATTTCCTTTTACACTTTTCCATGTTTATTGTGATTGAATAAGATATGTTGGTGTTGATTAATTTTCTCCACTAATTGTACCAGATTTTCTTGTAAATTGTTGTTCCCATTAACTGGATTACCTGAAGATAATCTTTGGTTACGAATAGAATTTCCAATTTCTAATTCTGATGGTGATCCTTTTTGTTTTTGTTTTCTTTCTATAGATGTGATTGTGAAAAAAGCCGAACCCAATAGACCCGGATGTAAGAAGTGCGGTTTCTTTGGTCACTTTACTTACCAATGTCGGAATAATTTCACCACCAAGTCCAGATTAGAATTGGCCTTAGACGGACCAGTACAAGCGATGAAGAATCTGATCTGGATGAAATCGGTTTACCTTCAGGTTCCAACAGTTTGTTACCTGGTGATGGGAGGAAAACATTACCATTCACTCATAACCATCGGTAATTAAACGGCAATTTTTTATTCTTTAATGGTTATAATTGTTTCTTTTGTTAATATCTTATGATTTTCTTTGTTTTTGTATTTATTTTCTTCTCAATTTTCTGTGATTTAGATCAACTCATTCGGACTCGGAAGATGATGATGGTGATAGGAAACATGGAAGATCTCGTTCAGTAAAGAGGAAGAAAAGTAAATCTCGTGAACGAAGTAGAAGTTCACATAAAAAAGGAAAAAAACACAAAAAGAAAAGGTCACATTCGAGTAAACATCGCGATTCCAGTTCTCATAGACACCGAAGAAAAGAAAAGAAAAAATCATCTTCCAGTTCAGATTCGTACGTTCAAATTATCAATCATTCTAATGGTTAACAATTAACAACTATCCTTAATACGGAACAACTTTAGGAACAACAATCGATTTTATCACTTGATTGTTACCCAACCTAATTCACTTAATTTAAGTCCTTTGTCATGGGAGAAATTCAATCATCTAGAGTAATACCTTGTCAGATATTCCGATAGAATCTCTGATTTTCATGATTAACCAGTTTTCTCAATGATCACTAATCTTATTACAATTAAGGTGAAGTGATTAGGGTGAAGTTTCATCTTCTTCAAAGGAGAAACTATTCTTATCTAAATTGTTATCGAATTGGTTAAATCATTTAGATTTAAATCTGATGATTGATAAAAACTCGTTGAACTTAATTTCGTCAAGTTCATTGTGATTTAAATTGTTGTTAAAGTTGTTCAATCAGATTGATTTTAAATTTTAAATCTTCCACTTGAATTTGTATTACTTTCTAAATTGTTTTGATTCATTTTTCTTTCTCGTTTTTTTTTCTTAATTCATCAGAGAAACAGATTCAAGTTCATCATCTACTGATGACCAACGGCGATCTCGTAAACATCATCACCATAATCGGGAAGGTAAAGACCGGAAAAGTAAACGATCAAAGGACAATCGTCATGAACGGAAACACCATAAAGATAAACATCGCCGATCAAAAAGTCGCTAATGAACAATTAGCTTAATTGTTCATCATCTAAAATCACCATGGCTTTAATTGATTTTCACCAAACTCAATTGATAACATATGGTGAATTGAGATTCATTTGATATGTTTAATTTTTCATTTTACTGGCAATTAGTTGATCTCTTAAATTACATTGATTATTTTTCCAACAAATTATTATTACGATTTCTCATAATAACAAATGTAAATTGTCATTTAGTTGACAAAGTGAGAGAGAGAGAAAAAAATTAATCAATAATAATAATTTTCACTTTGTTAATGAGAGGAATCAATTTTAATTATGATAATCTCATCACGATTAACTCTTTTTCCAATTGTTCAAATATATTCTGTATTTTCATTGTTTACGTTGATTGTTTACTTATTATCAGGTCAAGCGGATGGTCAAGACTCTTGGATTGAAGGTGAGTGGTAACTATGATTAGTTAATTGTCTTCCTCTTATTAATCTTCTCTTAATTTCTCTCAGGTATTCCCGAAATTTGTACCGATGATCACAAAGAGTTTCATGGGTGTGGGACAGCGTGTCCACCGACCTGCGTCAACCCTGAGCCCGAATTCTGTACCCGTGAATGTGTTTCCCGTTGTTTTTGCAAGGACAATTATCTTGAAAGTCCCAATGGAACTTGTCTCACTCAGAATCAATGTAAATCAATCAAATCAACAATTAGAAATTCATTCAAAACAACTGACCATTATCAACCCATTTTGATATTTCCCAAGCCCCAAATGAACTGACCGAAAGTTAATCATCACAACAATCAACTAACAATGTAAACATTTCACACTTTAATTGAACCAGTAATTAAATTTGACTATATTCAAATTGGAACAATTAACTGTGATTATTTATTTCAATATTCCAATCAATAGAAATCTCAATGATAATTAAAATTAAGATCTAATCAAATATGGTAATTGTAATTTAAAACTTTTCCAGCCAATTTGAATTAACTTTTCATCAGTAAAGTTGATCAGAGTGTTAATCAAAATAATCATAATCGATAATGAAATTAAATCTTATATGAAAATCAACTAATTAGTTAACAATCACCAAGAATATTGTTGATGATTGAAAAAAAGTTAAACCATCAATGTCTTACCTGTTAATTTGGTTCTATTTAATTAGTTCACAATTAATTGTTGAAACAATTACAACTGAAAATTCAACCCTTCAAACAACCACAATACTAACAACAACAATTAACCCATCAACTGATGAATCTAATGGCAATGAAAGTGTAACAATTAATTCAACAATTGGCCCACAATTTAAAAACAGTGTTGATAATTTTGGCAAAAAATTAACCGTTAACATTGATAAATCAATAGCAATTATATTCACCGGTAATTGTTCAAATCATTGTGGTGGTGTTTTCATTGGACCAGCAATTATAATCACAACATCGAGTTGTGTTAAATTGTAAGTTGTTAATTGTTATACGATTAAACAATTAGCCAATTAATTAAATTGTTTCTTTCCAATCAGAGGAAGCAGAAATGTCCGAGTCTATCCTAATATTGACAATTATTTACCCGAATGTCATTGGGATCAAATACCTTATCCAATTTTCCGAATAATTAATTATACTAATTTCCATCGATCATCAGATAAAATTAACGGTAACCTCGCGTTAATTGTACTATTTAATTCAATTGATCAATACGTTGAACCGGTTAAACTATTGAATGGAAATGTGACAATTTCTCAACAATTACTTTACTCACACAGAGAATTACCAACTAAATTGTTTACCTTTTTATGGCCAACAATTAACTCAACAAATCACAGCAATCATCATCATTATCAAGATGATAATAATAATACTAACAGTTTATCAACAATTAACAGCATGAAAAAAATATCAACCCGATTAATTGAACATGAAACTTGTTCATTATTCAAAACTAATTTAACACCAATCGATACGATTTGTGGTTATTATGATTTGGAGAAAGCTAATTGTTATGATCAAGAAGGTTTTCCAATCATTTATTCACAGCAATCAGTTAATCCACTTGAATTAAATTACTATTTAATGGGTTTAATTGGTCATAATTCATGTGAGATGAAAAAAACTGAACTTTGTCCACCTTCAATTACCTTATATCTTAATTTAACTAATTACTTACCTTGGATATTTAAGATATTTTCAATTTATCAACCACTAGAACCAATTAAATCAATTAAATCAGATAATCCAGTTAATATTGTTTACAATGTTCATTACAATAGTCACAATGGTAATTTACATTTACTTGATTCTCATGATAAAGTTACAAATACAAATATTAGTTCAATCAACAACAATCAACGATACAATTTAACCAGTGACTCTCATAATATATTGAATGATTTAAGTAATTTAATCAATGCTACCGGTAGTTTTAATAATCTTCCAGTTAATAGTTACAATTCAAATGAAAGTAATTCAATTTTGATTAATCAAACTATAACTCAAGATAATTCAAGTCATGTTAACAATATGGAAAATCATATTAATCAAAATCAAAATGTTATTCATAATGATTCAAATAGTAATCAACAAAACACTAACAATGATAATAATAGTAATCAACAAAATCACAATGAAAATGATAACAATCAACAATCAAACAGTAACAACACCGATAATAACAATAATAGTAATGATAATCAACAAGAAATCAACAATCAACAAAGTAATAACAATCAACAGATTAACAATAACAGCATATCAAATGATGTAATCAAAGAAACTGATCAATCTCAAGTGATTAATATTAATTTCCCTAAACAAGTTGATAATCAAATTAATGATTCTAATATTGAAACAACCACTCAATCCAGTGAAGTTTCAGAATCAACAATTGAAAATCAATCAACCACCACCATTGGAATTGATAATAATAATAATAATAATAATCAAGGTATTAGTGATTCTCCCACTAATCAAGATGATAATAATAATAAAAAAAATGATGATGGTTTGCAGGTAACAATTAACAATGGTAACAATCAAAAAGATGATGGTGACAATCAACGTCCACGAGTTAATCATGAACACTTTTGGAATCAGGTCCGACAATGGCCAATTCAAGTACTTCAATCATTGAAATTTCGGACAAGAGCCCCAAATGATTAATTGCTCATCTAAATTGTTAATTTCTATTAATTGTAAATTGATTTTCTCTAATTGTAAATAAAGAAGAAAAAAATTTCCTATGAAAAGATCAAATTGTTAATTGTTTTCCAAATCTTTTCTATTGACTTTAATTCTCGAATTGTAATAATTGTTACAATTAACGATTATTTTGATTTGGGTAATTAGATTGACTATTTAGATGTTTTTCTTGTAATTAACTGGTTGATTGTACTTTTTTTTTCCTTCATTAATTTGCAATTAAATGTCACCTTTGTTGGGAAAAGTTTCAACAGATTGTTAAAATTAAGTTGATTGTTGGTGATTTAAATTGAATCAAATGTGTTATTTCAATCAAAGTTTAATTGTGAAGTATTAAATATCAAAATTGTTAGTAAATTGTTAGTTGATAATAATCATCAATCTAGATTTAGATTTTTAATTGTAAACAATTTAGTAAATTGAAAAGTTATCTAATCCTTGAATAATCAATAACAATTTAAACCAATGAAGTTGTTTTTTTATCTCTCATTTTTTGTAACAATTAACAATTTGGAAGTTAATTGTTTCGATTATCTGAGTAGTCAATTCATCGCGGTAATTTTTTCAGGAAGTTGTGATAATATTTGTAGTGGTGTCTTTTTGTCCGATTCCTTGGTACTGACCACTTCAAAATGCGCCAAAAGGTGAGTTAATTAATGATACGAAAGAGAGAGAGAGAGAGAGATGTTAATTAACCAAATTAATTAACTGATAATCAATTTATACATACAAACACACTCATTACAGTCCAGAGCCCGAGTTACGAGTTTATATAAATCTGGATAGTTATTTACCTGATTGCAATTGGAAGGACAATTTAAATCCAGTTAAGGAGAAAATGTTTCCACTGAAAGACGAGGAAACGGAAATAGATCACAACGATGAACTCGACAGGCTAATCTTATTGCAATTACATGAGGGAGTGACTATTGTTGACACGGTGATTCTTCCCGATCATCTTGACTCTGAAGATGAAACGATTGAGCGGGAATTTATTTTATATTTTTTGGGCTCTAACGGGCGTGCGACTTTCAATCATGTCGAGTATGATGACTGTCCCGATGATTTGGTCTGTGGTACATTGACCTTACCCGCTGATGAGGTAAATCTGGAAAGACCAGGCAAGAATAGATATTGTGCCGTTGTCCCTGGATTACCGCTCATCTCGTGGTCAAGGGATGCAAATGGAGTCCTGGAATCCGTCTTGGCTGCATTGATAACTGGTACTAATTGTACATTCAATTCAATGGGAAAATTTATCCCTTTCGTGGATTATTATGAATGGCTCAATGAAAAGGTCATCCAATTGACCAAAGATGAGGCATATGAGGAATTCAGTTTACCTTTCAACCATTCGCCAGCCATTGGTGGGCCAACTGGACCAAATCACCACCAAATAATAACTGGTAATGGTCAAGATTATCATGGAAACTACAAACCCAACTCATATTCAACCGATGAACAAAATGTTCCCGTTATTCATCTTGATGCTGAATCGATGATGAAATTTGTACCAAATTGTATTAGCGATTCTTTTGTCGAGGACAAAAATCACCTACAGGATGGTAATTGTATCTGTCAAGTTCAAGAGAGACAGTTGAACATAACCCTTGACCCTCAGGCAGTTTTGTCAATGAAAAACCATATGACCTACACCAGGAATGATATTAAAATCGATATCCACAATAATAATAATAATAAAAAGGGCGGCAAAGGTGCAATAAATACTGGATAACAATTCTGCCCCTTGGCCCTCAGAATCCTTGACCTCTTGATTTCAATCAATGTCAAGGGTCATTTGAGAGATTCACAATCTGTGACTAATATGACAATCGTTTATTGGTCTTAACTGTAAATCTATCTGATGATTAGTTGATTTGGAAATAATTAAATTGTGATTGAACAATTTTACTTGTTAATTGTATTTCGTTGTCAATTTTAATTGTAAATAAAAATTGGGACAATTTGAGATAATTTTTTCTCTTGATTTTATTTTCTCACTTAATTTAGTTGTTGCTCTGCTTGTTTGGTGGTTGATTAGTTAATTGTTACATTTATATAATAACAATTAATAGACGTTAAAGTTTCCATCTTATTATCATCAAAGATTATTAATTCTCGTTGTAATATTTTATTCATTGATTTAATTGGTTACTGTTAACTGTTTGGTGTCTAATTACAATTTACAGATTGTTAACTACCTTTGATTAAGTTTCAAATTAGTTGTAATTATCAATCAAATATGTTTTCTTATATCCAATTAACTGACAACAATTAATATTGAATGTCAACAAAGTTGGTGACTTTTATTTTCCAAACTTTCATCAGCTTTGATTAGTTAATCATTTTAAACTAATTCAGTTAATAATAAACTGTTGGTGAAGGTTAATGAAGTTAATTGTCAATTTTTAACAATTTAAATTGACAAGTATATAATAAATTGTTTCTTATTTATTGTCAATCAAGAGTAAATTCAATTCCGAGACCAATGAAGTTAATTTTACTGTTTATATGTTTCGCGTTTATGGTAACGATTAGCAATTTAACAGTTAATTGTTCTAGTTTAGCAAATCATTCAGCGAATCATGATGAAATTAAAATCAGACACAATCCTGATGATCGATATCGATTTATGGCCTTAATTTATTCGGGAAATTGTTACCATGTTTGTAGTGGTATCTTTTTATCCTCCAACTTGGTACTGACCACTGCTGATTGTGTCCAAAGGTAAGTAAAGTTAACCAAGAGAAATTAATTTAATCAACTAATCAACTCTTAATCTATCACTGATTTTATCATTAGTCCAATAGGGGATATACGAGTTTACGAAAATCGCGTAAATTATTTTCCCGATTGTACATTTGACGTTGACCTGAACCCGGTGGAGGAAAAGTTTTTCGCGATCAAAGAGGGAACGGGAGTGATGCAGAAGCCTAAAAATCCGGCCTACAGGCCAGTTCTATTGAAACTAAGCCCTTTCAACTACCGAAGTAGTTTCCTTCCTGTAATCAACAGTGAAGTCGAAAGTGAATTAAATTCTGAAAGCAATTTAGAAGTCATCTATCCGGGATATGAAAAGAGGGCCTCACTTACGAGGCCCGACAGTCCTCACGATTGCCCTGAAGATCATGACCTTATCTGCGGAAAACTGAACATGTTAGATAGTCATCTTAATGCTGAAAAGTCATACCAACCAGTACCAGCCCACTGTCTCGATATTCGTAGTGTACCGCTCATGTTTATGTCGAGAAAAGTCAAAAACGGTCAAACCTTTCTGGTTGGATTGTCCGTTGATTCCCCGTGTAAACTCAACAAGATTTCTCGATTTATTGACCTAAGTCCGTACAAATCTTGGATCAACGAGCAGGTCACATTGTTGGCTTCAAAGGAAATCGATGAGCTGAGTACACAATCACTGAATCTTGAAGACGAAAATGGCCTGACAATTCCCACTGTTAGTGCACAATCAAGATCGATTGACAGACAAACACCACACTTACCTTATGGTCTTCATCCAACTAAACCAAGTACATTTGGACATTCAACTGATTCCATTGCTAACAATATCAATCGTCAGCCAAATCTTTACATAGATGAAGGTTCGAAGATGAAATTTATCCCTAATTGTACCACCTCGTTTAATAGAGATAATGGTCGCATTGGTGATGGTAATTGTCTCTGTCATGTTCAATCAAAAGAGATCAATATCTCCCTCGATCCTGAAACTGTCAACATACTTAAAAAACAGTCTTCTCACCTTCGTGAAACTTTACGCCAAAAAAATATCAACATCGATATAAATAATAATAACAATAACGGCGGAGGAAATATCAATCAAAATAAAGGAAAAAAAAACCCCAATAATCCCCGAGGCTCCTTGGAGATCAATGAATCCCACCAGTCCCATGAATCTAATGAATCTCGTATTCCTCATGGTCCTCATGAACCGTTTGGCCATTCTACCGGAAAGGAGCATATCAATATCGACATCGACAACAATAATAATAACGATAACGATAACGGTCCAAAGGAAGGAATCAAAATCGAGAATATAATAAACAATTCAAATACAAACACGAATCAAAATTTTCGAGCTTAAAATTCAATCGACCAATCGGTTAATTGTGATTCTTAATTGTTAAACAATTCCAATGTTGTGTTAACTAATGTTCAAATTAAAATGACTTCCGTTCCTTTGATAATTTGTTTGATTTTCTTAATTCTCATTTGATTGCTATGGATTCTAATTGTTACAATTCATTCATTTGAATTGAAACCATAAAAAAAAAGGATCAACTTAATCATCAGTGTTTAATTTTTATATACTCGAGTTAATTGTTATGTATGTTGTTGGTTAACATGAATGGTAATTCCAAGTTGATTTAACTGATTTAACTGATTGTTTCGGTTATAATAATTATAATTCAAGTTTTTCTCATTTGTTCAATGTAATCAATTGATTTTTCCCCTTTCCATTTAATTGTTCATCTTGGAAACAATTGATATTCAATTTATTCATTGGTAATAACAATCATCTCTAAAATTAGCTAATTTGATTTGATTGTTACCTTGAATCACATTTGTATTAAAGTGAACAATTAAAAGTTAAACTAATTGTTTAAATTAATCTTCATTTTTGGATAACATTCAAAATAAAATTGAACAATTAATATTTATAGTTACATGATGATGACGAAGGTGATGATGATGTTAATTGTTATTTTTAATCAATGGCTCAAAGACCTTAGATTGTTAATTGTGTGACGATTGTTTTAATTGTTGAAGTCAAATTTGTAAAGAGTGAAAATCTTTGGATACAATTACAATCAATTTCTTTGTCAAGGTTTTAATCATTGGAACAGAAAAGTAAGAGGAGAGAGAGAGAGAGAGAGAGAGAGAGAGAGACAAAAGAAAGTAAAATGCCCTCGGGTGAACACAAACAAAGCGGGAATTAAATTGTCACGAGAATGAGATCTGTTGATTGTGAACAATTAAAACAAAAGCCGATGAATTTTATTTGACTACGATCACTTGAATCTCATCATAAAGGACCAGGACAAGCGCTGCCCCCGTGCCCCTGATCATATTGGTGAGAGCACCTCGATAAAAGGCCTTTGCTCCTTCGAGTTTGTACATTTGCGTCCAACAGTGGACTGTGTTTTTGTACATGTTTCGAGAGCCTTCGAGGCCATTTTGCATCATCATCCGTCGTTTGACCGTATCGAGTGGGTAGGTCATTATACCGGAAAAAGTTTCTGCCGCTTGGGCCACCATCCAGGTTACAATGATTGAAGGCTTGCCCGTTTCACTGATGATACTTTTACCGGTATCATAGAGGCCAAAATAAGCTGATCTGTGGTAAATACCGTTATTCTGGTTTATTAATTTTCGAGAAAAATTTCCGATCAACAATCATACCGATAAATCATTGTTCCTGTTAGAGATGCGTTTAAACCTCTGTAGAGACCAGAAAGTCCATCGGACTTGACGGTTTGTGACATTACATCGTAGAGACCTTTATATAAACGCTCTGACTCGGTTCGACCAATGTCCACCGATAAGCGAGTTCGGGCATAGTCAAGCGGGTGAACTATCAGCGCTGAAGTCGCACCAGCAGCTCCACCAGCGGCTAAATTACCCAAGAAAAATCTCCATAGTTGTTTGTCCTTGTCAATATCATGAAGAAATATCGTTTTGTACTTATCCTTGAACGCGAAATTAAAGGCCTGAGTTGGAAAATATCGAAAGATATTGGTCAAGTTTCCTCGCCATAGACTGAGAAATCCTTGTTCGGCAGGTATTCTAGTGGCCGCATCGATAATACCTCAAGAAAAGACCAACAAAATACAAACAGACAAAAAAAATATTCAATTCGAGGTTTGAACCATTGAACATTTCCTTTTCCTCTTTCGGCAAAAACAATTACTAGTACCACAAATTGTGACCTTACCTTTGTATCGTTGACTTTTGGTTATCTGTTCAGATCCATGTTGAACTTGTAAGATTAACTTAATCCGTTCAATTGGTGCGATGATTGTTTTTGCAATGGTTGCTGATACACCGCCTACAATGAAATCTTTGGTGAATGAGACAATATCTGAAGACATGATCAACTAATTGTTAGTAATTAACATGAGAAAAACACTAATTCACTAAAACACCCGCAATTTACAATCAAAAAGGTTCACGAAAGGCAAACAGTCAACAACAATTAACTATTCAACTCGATTATTAATAATACATATTGGCAATGAAAACATTAGTTTGGCAATTATCTTGATCAGTAAATATCAAATTAGGCTAATTAGTGGCAAATGGATAACACAATTAATCTGGTTATAAGATTAGATTAAACAATCATCACTCAAATCGTAATAATTAACGGTTTAATTGTGATTGTTGAAACATCTTGGAAAAGTGTTCACATCATTAGTTAATTATAATTCAATAAATGTATTAGTTAATTGAAAAGTTTTCCCCATTAATATGTAAGCTTATTGACTCAATTGGTAATCAATTTTAATTGTTGTGTTGTATTACAACAATTAGATGATTTTGCAGGAAATTAAAGGCTTTTATTTAATCGCACTGATTGTAATTAAAAAATTTGATTTGTCATTTGGGATCAATGACAATTAAACATTATCATTGATGGAGCAAGTTTATTTAATCAAATTATTATTATTAATATAAAGTTTAATTGTAATTAGATTGTAATTTTAACAATAACATAGAGATTATAAATTTCTTGCTTTTTTGATAAGTACAATTAGTTAATTATTATTTTTCTCGGTATATTATTATTATTATCATTCTCATCAGCATTATTATTGAGGTAGGAACTCAAGTGTTGGTGTTAATTGTTGTTAGAGAAGCTCAATAATTGTGTTTGGTGATTGGTGGTTGATTGTTGGGTGAACAATTAACTGTTGAACATGGTTAATTATTATCAATCTTGTATTATTATGTTTCAAGTCTTTTTTTTTGTCTTTGAATTGTAATTGTGCTCGTTGATTGTTTTAAGGTTTCACTGATTGTTGTTGTTTTTCAGGATTCGAGTGAATTAAAAGTTGTGACCAAATTGATGAAGAGAAAAAAATTACAATTTCTATTGTTGATGGAAACATAGAAATGACAATAGATTAACAATTAATCCAAATTAATCTTTTTCCATCCGATTCGTTGGCTAAATCATCATTTAGTTGCAATTTTTTATCCAGTTGAATTTAAGTTGATTGTTGTGAGCAGGAACAAGCCAATAATTAGAGAGAAAATCAATCAATCAGATTGATTTATACAAAATTACACATATGTACGTTAATCATATAAAATGGTAATCAAGACGAGAAAGCAATTAACGTGATAATTTATGGCTGAGAGCTTTCATCTAGCAAAGCAAAAAATTACAATTCAAGTTGGTCACTTAATTGTTGAACGATTGGACCATGTTGGTTTTAATTGTCAGTTTTGAAGCAAAAAAAATTAAACAAATTTGAAAAGATCACTAGATTTGGTTTCCTCTCTTGAAGGCAGTTTTAATTGTTGATTAACTTCAACGATTTTCATGGAAATGATCACTGGTTGTTGATGATGATGATGATGATGTGGTTAGGTTTGTGGTCACTTCAACCAGATGACCAACCAAACCCATTAGATGTTCAAGTTTACCAGAATTTTCAACAACTTTATTATTCACATAGGAAAAGCTCTTGGTCAATCCGTCCTCCGTTTGAGCGGAGTTGTTTAATCTGGTTTCTAGTGTTGACATTTTCTCATTGCAATGGGTCACATTGAGACTTAATTTGTTTACTTGGAAGGATAAATCGTGCAATTGACTGGGCAACCAATTAAGATCAGGTAAAATTTTACTATTAGATTTTGTTGTGATTGTTGTTGTTGTTGCGGTCAACGGTGAGGTTGACATTGGGGAGGGATTGATATCACCATCGGTCTCGAGTCTATTATTATTGTTATTATTTAGACAGGCACTTATATTTGATGTTAGTGTTAATATGATTGAATCATGATCTTGGGTCTTTTTTTTCAATGCGGTCAAAGTTGTCGCCATCCCGTGGTAATGGTCATTCAATGATCTTAATTGAATTTGAAGTAACTCAATGTGAGTTTGAACATTAACCACGACAAATATTAACGCCACAAGAGCAATTAAACCACCAAAGGTTGAAAATAATTTAACTAAATGGCAAAGTTGACTTGGTCGACCGTTTCTCCGATCATCACCACGATAATAACCTGATCGATAATTTAAATTGTGATCTTTGGCTCGACGAAGTTTCTTCTTGAATCGTACTTTTTTCCCTTTAATACCAACACCATTAAGTCCTTTACCACATTGATTAATTAATTCGTGTGAAGATGATGAGGAAAGAGATGAAGTTGACATTTGATCAATTAAAGTTTCATGACGTGATTTATTTATCTCGATCCATTCTTGAAAATCTTTGGCATCTTTGGTGTCTTTGTATCCATCAGTTGACGAGGCCATGATGATGATAATGATGTTAATTGTAATTAGAAGAAAATTTTTAAGGCAATAGTTAAGGTGAAGGGAACCTTGAGCAATTGATTATTGATGAAAATTGGAGCAAAATAAACAAAGAGATTGTGATATGAATAACAAATTGTTTCACATGACCAAGATTAACCAAATATTTGTTGATTGGTTAAAAGTTAATCAAAGTTAATTGTTACTTTTAATCCAAATAACAGTTCTCATTACATTTTGTTTAATTGTAATGAGTAAAGAAGATCAAAAAACCGAAAACAATATTCACTGAATCAATTGAAATGATGATGATGAGAATTGCTTAATAGTAGAAAACGATTGTTGTTGATATCACTTATTGTTAATTGTTAGAGTTACTATTCTGATGATGATAATGATGATGTTAAAGATTATACTTGATGGCACATAAGTTGCTTTTTCTGAGTGAGTGATGGTAAATAATATATCCAAAAAAGAGAGAGAGATATAAAAACAATCAAGTGAAATACACAAACAACAAATAGACACAATCAAAAATGATGTTGTTGTTGTTGTTGTTGATGATGATGATGATGATGATGATGATTTAGTAACAAATTGCGATTTAATTTCCAAACTGTAAGATGATATCTGATGGGGTTTTTATATATATAAATTACTGGATCAAGAAAACTCATAAAATTGTATTGAATGAATTATATAAATTGAAGTAAATCAGGTTAAATGTTTATCAGTTGTATTGATGTTTTCCAAAATGGATTGTGTATCGTTGTTGATTGGGAGATTTGGTGTAAGCAAATACAGGACCAAGAATAAAGACAATTGGGTTAATTTGAAGGATGTTTATCAACCAAAATCCTAATCAATTGTCATCACCATCAAGTATAAGATCAGGTTGGAGAGTCGAGTGAGAGAGAGATAAATGTGAAAAAGAAAAAAAAATTAAGATTAACCAAGTGAATCAAACGATTAAAAACAAGAAAGCATATGCACTGTTAATGTTATATGTTCGTTGTGTTTATATTTCATCAGCAACTCTCACATGAAAAAAGTGTTGATGAAGAGTAAAAAATAGTATCTCTCATGTGAGAGTGAAAGAGAAGAGATAGAAAATGAATAGGGAGAGAGAAAGAAGGAGAAGGAGGCGGAGAGGGAGAGTTAGGTGATGATGAGAAGAAGATAATTGATCAATATTGTATTAGAATGATTATCAAGAAAAATATCTTCTTCTTTTTGTTTTCTTTCACAGACACAATCAAGGGGAAGAGATTAGTAGTTAATGAAGAAAACGAATATTGATCATCAATGTGTATAGAAAAGGAGATTAATTCTGTAATCTTGTTGACCATAGAATAATTTAATCGCAAGGTTGATTCTTTCATCAGTCTTACCTGTAAAAATGATGTAATCAACAAAAGAAAAAGAAAAGAGAATTAATAAAAAGATAAACACAGAGGAATCAATTGATTCTTTGGTGATAATCAACAGTAATCATTGGAAACTGAACCAGAAGAGAGAGAGAGAGAAAGAAAAACAAAACAAAACCAGAATGAGAGAGATGTAGATGTTGTTGTTGGATATCAAGATAACCTTGATTGTTGTTATGGACTACACATTGAGAGAGATAAAAAAATCCAGGTAACACATTGGTGACTAAATCATGATTGACTAGCTTTAAATAAGGTGGAGTCCATACCAATGTAATCCAGAGATGATACAGTTTAGTGATAAAGGTAAAGTGTTGTTGTTGTTGATACAATGATGAGAATAGATTTTGTTTGTTTCTCTCTCTCTCACTTTCTTTCTATACAAAATGGGAAATAGATGAATGTAAAATTACCTTAAATCACTAGATTAACACGATGAATAAATAACATTGGAACAATTGTTAGTTTAAATTTAGAATAGAACAACAATAAAAAAAAATGTCAACCAAATGATAGAGACGATGAAATGTTGTGAGTGAAGAAGCAAAATAAATGTTGTTATGAGAAACCAGAAAACAACAAAACCAAGAAAGAGAAAAAAAAATGTTCTCTTTCTAAATTGGTTCTCCTTCTTGTCTCATGTTAATCACATAAACTAATTGTTCCAATTTAAATGAAACATTGAAACAATTTAATTTCCTGATTGCGGAATAACAAATTCAAAGGTAAATAAAGAGATTGAAATGAGAGATTGCCAATGAATGGCCTTCACTTTTGGAGGGAATCACATTGACTCTCTGCCAATGACACTTTGAGCTCCAATTTTGATTCGAATTTTTTTTTCTTAATTACCTGTAATTAAGTGTCCATCTTCATCATGGTGTTGAGATTTTGTCTCTCTTCCTGTATTCAGAAGATGAGAATCTTGGTTATGTGAATTATTATCAAGAAAATTGTTTCTTTCCTGGTTTTCGGTTTTAATTTGTATGTGTTACCAGTTTGGTTACGGTTTCGATTTTGTTGTTATATTATTTTAATCATCGCCTTAATTGTTGATTAATTAAGGTGAGAAAAAGGTGAGTTTAATTACTGTTTCCATGTCTAATTGTGATCAATCATTGAGAGATATTAAAATTTTTTTTTATTCATATGTATGAATACCTTTGGATAATTGTATTAATAGTAATCATCCCATTGAAGGTTTTGTATTTTGATATGATAACATCATCTTAATTGTTATTACCTTGAGTTAATCATCACTGATTGTTAGATAAATATTATTACAAGGAAAAGGTTGAAATTAATTTTAATTTTCTACACAATTAACTAAAAAAGTTATTATCTTGTTGATTAACTCTCATCCTGTTCACCCAAATGTAATAATCAAAATGAGACCAATCAATCATTTAACAAGAGAAACATAGTTACATTAATTTCACTTGTATACTTAATTAATACCTTGATTTTGGTGATTAACTAACTATCCTTTTCAACTGATTAACAAATTGAATGATTATAAAATCAAGGAAAAAGGTTAAGGTCAAGTTACAAACGTCAATTTAATCCTAAGGGAAAGTGATTGAGTTAAAAAGACTAACCAATAATTTCAATTACTATTTAAATTTACCAATTGGATTTAAATTATCCCTTGATTATAGTTAATCCACTAACCCAAAACATAACACACAAGCAATTTAATCGTAATTATTTAAATCATAATGTTCTCGATTAATGTTAATCAGGTGAAAATGATTTGAACGAAAAACGGTAAATTGTTGGTCGATTCGTGATAACAATTAGAAAGTGAATTAAATTAGCCGATCAATTATATTAATGAACACACACTCGAAAATGGGCAAATCGAACACGAAAATATAATAATCTTCGAACACACTAAATGTTAGATCTAATTGTACAAAATTTTCGACGAATATTGGTTCGAATTATCAAATTAAACTATTGATAGATTAAAGTTTTTATTCAGAAATTCAAGTTACAATTAAAAAATCTTATTCTTTTGTGTTCTATCAATGATTCGTTGGTGTATCGTCAGCATTTCCATCGAGTGATTAACTGATTCCATGTTGATTATGGTGATGGTTTCGTCAGCGTTTCAGCGACATTCGAGTTTGTTACTGCGTTATCTGAGTGCGTACAAGCGGCCGAGAAGCGATAATTTCGAGCTGGTTCGAGATTTTCGATCGAAATTTTGAAAGTGGTCCTGTTTCTCAATACAATTCGAGTATAGTGGACTTTATAAGCTGTCAACGAGAACGAAATTGATTCAAATTAAATTGTTCTTGCATCGAAAATCCATTTACCGTTAGATACTCACATTCATCCGCTGGGGTCCAAAAGGGTTTGCCCTCAAAATCTTCTTGAATTTTCACTGATAATCTACAATTTTCGATTGAATTATCAGATTCATTTTCTTCGTAAGTCATGTTTAATTTAACGTAATTAGCACCAAAATCAACACTTTCCAAGACAATTAAGGTTGAGGTTATTTGAGAAGCTCCAATAATAATCGGTTTTCCAATGGACTTTTGATCACATTGGACATTATTGATGATCGCAACGATGAGAATGGAGAAAGTCACTAAATAATTCATATTCACTTTAATTGTAATTAACTTTACAACGAATTAATTTTCTTCTGTAATTTTAAATGATACTAATTAGTAAATTTAGTTGTGGTTTTTATACTCAGAGAAACTTATTGAAAATTTATCACTTCGAATCCTTTTGATTTAATCAATTTGAGCTCAATGTTTATCATTGATTGTTACTAATTGTTCAGCTTAGTTTTAATTGTTTGTAATCTTTTCGCTTCATAAATGGACAAATTGATCCAATCTAATGGGTGTATTAATTTACTGATTACTGAATAAGGAAAATATTAAGTCGATTGACATTTAGAAAACAATTGTATCGGAAATCAAGGTTGATTTGAGAATCAAAATTGTGACTAATCAACTAAATTAAGAGATTTTCTTTGTGATTACAATGGTAATTTAACTCTATGACCTTTCTAATTGCTTTATAACCTTTGGACAAAAAGTTCGAGAGTCGAATGATAATTTAATATGATCAACATCATTAACTTGACTCAATTCTCATAAAGTAGACTCATTATAAAATCAAACTCTTTCAGTTGATTGTAATACAATTTGATTGT
This sequence comes from Panonychus citri, assembly GCF_014898815.1. Lineage (NCBI taxonomy): Eukaryota > Metazoa > Arthropoda > Arachnida > Trombidiformes > Tetranychidae > Panonychus > Panonychus citri. The sequence goes on along the minus strand of NW_026515543.1, from coordinate 350,481 downwards.
AAAATCGTGATTATTTTTGCATTATTATCATTACAATCATTAGGAGACAATAACAATACCCAAACAACAATCAAAAAGTAAATCCAACAATTTAAACTAATTGGTATTGTCCATTATATCAAATGGAAATGGAAATGGTTTCTCAAGAGGAATGAAAAATAAACATTATCAGATTATCATGATTAACGAAACGAAATCAACTAATAACGAAAAAGTTTTTCTTTTCCTTTCCAACAATTTAGATTAATTGTAATTCAAATTATCTCTCCTGGTTCAAGTCAATTAACTTAATCATCTTGGAAATAATTTCTATTCAGATTATGATTACTCTGTTTTTCGGCATCTCTTGTTACCTAAATAAATTATTCTAATCAATTTGGTTACAATTGTTAATTGTTAACAATTACGGTGAGTTTAAGGTTAATTGTTTTGTAGATAATTGAATTGATCTTCTTAATTCTTGTTTTTTTTACTTTAATTGTGATTAACCAGCTAATATGTTGAGCTGAAAACTTGTAACAATTTAGTTTTGTGATCTTAATTTGTAATAATTCAATTTATTGACAATCTATTTTTAATTCAGTTCGTTTAATTGTTTCACTGATTGAATTTGATTTTTTCTATCTAATAATAATTAGTTAACTCTATCTTTTTGTGAAACAATCAGAATTAATTTTGGTAAATTCATTGAATGACAAAACGATTTGACAAATTGTTGAGTCAAATTGGTTACAATCAACTCTCTAAATTTATTAATTGCTACAATTATTGTTAATTTTCCTGTTGATTGTTTAGTCATTGACCTAAGTCATTAGCTTTACAGATTGTGATTAGTTAATTGTGATCCTTGTTATAATTTACTAGTAATTTTATTCAATTTCAACAGTTTTCCTTAATTTTGAGAATCATGAACAATTTAATAATGATAATAATTGTCAATTCGTTTTGCTAATTTACTTACTTTATGGTTTTAATTGTAAACAATTGACAGTTGCAATTAGATTAGTACAAAATACTCCTTTTAATTGTAATCAACTCAACTATAATTTTATCAAGATTGTTTAAGTTTACTAATCAATTGGTTTTATATTGTTTTCCTAATGGCCTTTAATCAAAGTAACAACAATTAAAATGGTTCACTGATGGTTAGAAATATTAATTACAATTAAATGTGAAGATGATACAAAGTAAATACCAAAGGGAAGAAAATTTAATTTAATTTGATAAACTTGGCTTAACAATCAATGGACTGAAGAAGACAATTACAACTTTCCCTAAATATAAATTAACTTAGTTTATCACAATTAAGGTTAGTTTATTACTTTTCATAACAATTATCATTAAAAAAAACCTAAATTGTTATGTTTAAATTTTCTGGTTTTGGTAACAATTTAACAATAATAATAATAATAAACAAAATTAATAATAAACTTCCTTTACAATTTATGATCCATAACAATTTAAAAATTGTAGACACATGGAATTAAATAATAAAATAAATTCCTCTATATTCACGATTAACTAAGAAAAATTATCCAACCATTTTGTTTAAATTGTTCACAATTAACGTTAATCTTTAATCGCAATTAATATCTTCCTCTATTATCATTATCAATGGAAAAAAAGAAATAACAAAAAACCAACCAATCGAAATGAACACGATAAGTAAGTGAATGATTTTCTGCAGAAAATTCAATTTATCTGAGATTTGATTATCGGAATAAATTTTGATTAGAAGACAATTAAAGATTATGATTAAGATCTCATTCTGTTAATTATTATTTTGAGAAGGAAAATTTTTGAATATTATGAAAAAAGCGCTTCAAATGTTTTCGAATTCAAGTTACTCCCTCTGGTGGTTCTTTTGGTTAACGTTGGAACAATTGAAACTTTATTTTTTTATTTTCTCAATTTAAATTAATTTAGTTGATTTGTTTTCGTTAGTAATTAATTTTTTTTTTGTAGGCTTTTTCTTCCTGGTTTGATGATTATTGAGAAATTTATTTTTATCATTTGAAAAGATCATCATAACCTTGAGATTTTCCTTGTTGTGAATGTGTAATGCAAGTGGTTTAATTGTCAAATCTTCCAGTTTGTTACTCATCTTCAGTTCCCTTTGCAAAGGCGTTGTAATTTTGCTCTGTTTATAATTAATTCTATATTGCAATTATCTCCCTGAATCATCACTGAATTTCTTGCTTCTCCATCTGGATTGGAATTCTCCTATTTCACTTGTAAATTCTTCAATAAATCAATTTGCAAGAGAAATTCTATTTGTTTTTGCTTCTCTTCTACCAAAAATTCCATCAACTGCCAACTCTCAGTTTTTTTCTCTTTGGAACATTTATTGAGAATTTAAACCTGATCCTGTTTTCTATTTTTTTTTGCCCCACGGACCTAAATTATTAAAACTATTCTACTTGACCTGTTGTATTGTTTTACTCTTTTGTCCTTGGTATCATCATGATGGGATCAGAAAGTCAACAAGGAGTACCTGCTGAATGGTGGGTCGTTTCTTGGAGAAATCAAATTGTTACTGGTTTGTCGTTACTCCAAGTTGTCTTTGGGATAATTACCTCTCTCAGTCTTTTCTCTTTTATTGCCTGTGTACCTACTGGACTTTCACTTGTTTTCGGAGCAATTGTTGTCCTTTCTATCGAGGCTCCTGCTTTTGTCTCTTTCATCCGTTTCGCTCAACCTATTACAGCATTTTTCGAGGCAAAACCTTTGTGGATTAAAGTTGTCACCTACGGGATTAGCCATTTTACCTTGTCTATTTGGCTGTTATGGACCATTCTTTTTCTTTGGCTTCTTTTGTGCTCTCGGAACCACTGCAATTTATGGTGTAATACTGATTGGACAGAAAGCTAATCAAGATGACATGAGATTCCAAGCTGGTGGATTCTCACCAGCTTAGACCTGGCATCAAATTCAACTCCAATCTCATTTCATGTTCATATATTTATATCCTTCAGAAAGAGAGAGAGAGAATCTTATCTCAATATTTATCAAAACACACCTCTAATTAACACTTCTCTCTCATTCGTCATCATATAGTTGCCTTGAAAGGCGAAATGTTTAGACTAATGGCCACCCGATAAACTCTGATCCTGAAACTTATTGAAAAAGAAAAGACCAAAATTATCCCATTTCGAGCTCATCGATTTCCACCTGTTGAACAACCTGTTGTATCTTTGATAATCATCGTCATTTAACTTTGGAATTGTCAATCAATTTACCAATCTCACCTGAATCATTTTTCTGAATCTTCCACTATTCCATTTCCTGATGAGCTGTCTGACTTTTTGTTGTTTTCTCTCCAGAAAGATATGAGATCATGTTCTTGTTATTACATTTTTTTTTCTCCTTCAATCACATAAGGAAACACATATATTCCATATTTAAAGTATTTACCCAATTCGATCAATTCTCCGTTCAACTAATCGATTGCTTCATCATGGCTACTCCAAATTCCATGTTAAAAAATGAATTAACCAAAGCGACTTAATCGTTGAAATTACATTTACCTCCAAAAGAAAATCATTATTACCTGTGCCTTTGGATGGGGATACAAAAATCATCATCATCTTGTTTGATGATTAAACCAATTTCTAGGATAAAAAAAACATTACTTCTGATGATTGTAATGATTCCAGTTTAACTCTCATATTTATCACTCAACCATAAACAAATCAAATTAACCACCACAACTACATTGGGATCATGTTTATATCACCTTAATAATGATAATCTTAAATTGCTATCAAATTGCAACTGAAGCCATTTAACGAATTGTTTCCTTTAAAGTTAATAATTTGATCCAAACCTGTTATTATACATTATCGAAGACAACAATTTAATGGACGAACAACAATCAAGCCTCCATCAATTACCATCTCTATAATTTAATTGTTAAAAAAAATCGTCAAAGTTAATCATCTCTTCCTATGGAAATGAAGTAAAAAAACTCTTGGTTGATTACTATTAATAACATTGTCGGAATCAAGATCAATTAACTTGAACAATCATTATGACACTAAATTGACGACCAAACAATCAACTGTTTTTCCAACAATTTATTAATCATCCATTCTAATTGTAACATGAAAAAAGTGCAATTTAATATAATGCAAATCAGAAGCTTAAACCATTAAACAAATTAAGCCAATGAAAATTGAATTTTATGTTTTGTTTTTAAAAGCAATTAGATTAATTAATTTATGATTAGATAATCTCAGTTCTTGTGCTCTAACCAATTAATTTAAATTTCATTATTTAGGTTTTCAAGCTCCAGTTGAACCAATATCACTTAATTGTGTTTAGCTAATCAATGAAAATCCAATCTAATCATTGAATCCAATTGACGGAAAGGTTTTCATTGTAATTGATTGTTTGGGAAAAAACAACAACTTTGAAATTAATTGTTGATCAATTAAATTATACAATCAATAATAACAATCAAAGATGATAATGGGAATACAATTGATACAAATTAATAACCAATATCTAATTGACACAGAAAAATTAACGATAGTTAATCAGAAAATCAGTGAAAAAACAGATTGGATATATAAACGTAAGTTAATTGCTGAGATCACATTGAATTAAATTGAACTTGAATAAGTTACGAGTTAATTGTTGACTAAATATGTTGTTTGTTATTTTCTCGTGTTTTCTTTGGACACTAATTAGTGCCAATGATTTAACACCAATCGTATCGATCTCAAGTGGTCCCGTTCAAGGCAAATTTGTTGATTTTAACGGAATCAAAGTCGCTCATTTTCTTGGTGTTCCTTATGCTAAACCACCGATCAAATCATTACGATTCCAATCACCGGAAAAAGTTGACCCTGGACCGAAGTGAGATCGGTAACTAATTATGGTGCTTCGTGTCCACAACGAAGTGAACATATTAAACCTGAAGAAACAAATGAAGATTGTCTCTTCCTTAATGTCTATGTTACCGAGTCCACATTTAATTCATCGGCAACTCGAAAACGACCTGTTCTTTTCTGGATACATGGCGGTGCTTTGACCATGGGTTCGGGCAATGAATTCTATCCTGGCCTTCCAATGGTACCTTTCGAAGATGTGATCCTGGTGACCCATAATTATCGTCTTAATGCTTTTGGTTTCATGTATTTCGGTGCAGGCGAACCAAGGATTCCGTCCAATATTGGACTTCGAGATCAACTTATGGCCATGCAATGGGTTCGAGAAAATATCGCAAAATTTGGCGGTGATCCTAATCAAGTGACCATTTTTGGTGAATCTGCTGGTTCCATGTCAGTTTCGGCTCATATCTTGTCCCCACTGACCAAAGGTCTGTTCAAACGAGCAATTCTCGAATCAGGAACGATTTACAATCCAGTCGATGATCCAAGTTTCTTCATTGGCAATGCTTGGTCAGTTCTTAATCGAACCTCATGTGCCTCATCTCACGATATTCTGACCTGTTTACAAGGCTTATCGGTACCCGAAATTATTGACAATCAATCTGATGGTTTACTTAGATTCCGTTGGGTTTACGGAGATGATTTTCTTCCCTTCACTGTAAACGAAGCTTTCGATCAAGGTTTATACGATGATTCGGTTGATCTATTGGTTGGTACTGAGAAAAATGAATTTTCCATTTTCATGGCCAAACTTGACGCCAAACTGTTTAATCCAGTTGATCCTTCACCAATGGATTATCAAACTGCTCTTGGTTATTTAGCGTTAACTTTCAAACAAGAATCTCTTGATTATTTCCGTGAACTTTATTTCGGCCCACCAACCAGTGATTCCGCCTTTTTAAGGTCACAATTGGAAAAGGCTTATAGTGATACCGCTTTACTTTGTCCAACTTATATGTTTGGCCTTAAATTTGCCAAAAATGGTCAGCAAAGTGGTAAAGTATTCGGATATTATCATACACAAAAGGCCAAATCGACGATGTTTCCTCCCTGTGATGCAAGTTCATGGATGGGAACTTGTCATGCCGGTGAAATCCCGTTCGTCTTTGGATTTCCTTTCCTTGACCCTAATGCTACCCAATCTGAAAGAGATTTAAGTTCACAGGTCATGAAAATTTGGGCTCATTTTGCTGAATTCGGGTAAGTTTCACCAAGTTACGAAAACGATATTATTATTACGATAATGCTGATATTTTCCTCTTGATATTATCGTTTTTCTTTCTCATCATTACAGTAAACCTCCAAGTGTTGGTGGAACCGAATGGAAAACTTTAGACTCCGATGAATCAGCGATGATCTTGAATGTCGCCGATTTCGGTAAAGTTGATCGAGAACGAGTTCAATTCTGTCAACAACAATGGGACAATTTCACTCTCCATGGTAGCCTACAATTAGCTTACCTCTTGGGTGCTGCTTGATCATTCAAATTGTCCAAAGAATATATTTAATCCAATCAATAAAATAATCTAAATGTAGATAATTATGATTATCAATCCAAATCATATGGTCTTCATTTCTGTTTGTATCTCAATCTCCTTCTTGTTGTCTTTCAAATCTAAATAAGAGAGAGAGAAAGAGAATTAAATTTAAATTAATAAACAAGAATTGGAAGTCAATTGATTGTTATTAAAGTGAATTTATATCTAAATAAATAGTGTAAACAATTAAAAGGTGAGAGAAAAATATGAGAAATTTAATTACCTTGAGTAATTATTTATTCCGTCGGCATTGTAACAATAACATTGGAAAATACAATCAACACTATCACAGTTTAGTTAATTTGGATGTTAACAAATCAAGTAGATTTAATGTTCACAAGGTAAGTAGATAATTTTAATCACTAATCAATTAGAATGATTTAAATTTAAGGTGAGATTTGTTTACAGTTGGTTACCAAAGATTCAGAAGCTTTAAATTGGTTGCATAGGAAACGGTTGGTTCAGTTGTCGTTTTGTCTCAAACAAAGAAACATGAGTGAGGAAGTGAAAAAAGCTCAACAATCATCGGCCGATAATCAAGAAGATACAATTTTCGGTAAGATACTGAGGAAAGAAATACCAACTAATTTCATCTATGAAGATGATCAGGTAAGAAGAATTAAATTAATTACCAGCAATTTACTCTTTTTAATTGTTCTCTTTGGTGTTTTCTTTTTCCTTTTTTTTTGTTCTCAGTGTGTAGCTTTCAATGATATTAGTCCTTGTGGACCTAAACATTTTCTGGTTATTCCTAAAAAGAGAATCAGTCAATTGTCTAAATCAGAGGATGAAGATGAACAAGTAAGTAGACAATTGATTAATTCTGTTGGTGATTTTTGGAAAATGGCGACAAATTGACTAATTGTTTTCTCTTTTGTGCTTTTCTATAGCTTCTTGGTCATCTGTTGATTGTTGCTCGGAAAGTTGCTAAGCAAGAAGGTTTGGAAAAAGGTTTCCGAATTGTAATCAATGATGGTGTTGAGGTTAGTTAATTAATTCTACTCTAAATTGCATGTTAATTGTCTTTCTATTGTTCTAAATTCTATTCTTTTTTGATTTGCTTTTCTATTCTATTCAGGGAGCTCAATCGGTTTACCATCTTCATGTCCATGTTATTGGTGGAAGGCAAATGTCATGGCCTCCTGGTTAATTAACTTGAATCTACTCAATCTATCTTTCTTAAATTGTCTTCACTTATCCAGGATCAATTTAAACATCTCCAACAATTTAATCCATCCTAACAATTAAAGAATTGATTTCATCTTCAGTAAACTCAATCAATTGGCAATGTTTCACTTTCGTAGTTAACCAAACCGACCAAATTGAATTTTGATTTTTCGGGCAACAAAACAATTACCAATAATAGAAACACTTATCAAGTTAGAAATTTAATTTTCTCATCATTGGTTAAGAATGAAGAGAAAAAAAAATTCTCGTAATCAACTAATTTCCATGTTGATCCAAAATGATCAACTGATTGTTTGTGTTCAATTAGATTTAACAACAAGTTACATCAAAGGAATTGTTGATTTACCCTTTTCTTTTTCACACTTAATTTTTTATTGATTGTTTGCAATCGACCATGAATTATGCTGTGGATTTGCTAATAATAAGAAATAATTAGACAACAAGGTTAATTTTATTTCTTCCATTAGATTTTAAATGAGACAAAAAGAGAAAGAGAAAAAGAAAGAGAAGAAAAAATAGAAAGAGAAAATTAAATTCTCTTAGTAGGAAAAACAACCAAGAAGAAATGAAAACATTTCCATTTAGCTCAGTGTTCACCTCTAATCATTTAACTAATTATCATCAATTATCACCATCACCATGTTTATTATCAGTTCAACTAATTCAGTGTCCACAATAATTAAACATTTAGTTAGTTAATTGATACTAATTGTCTTGGATAAACCAGAAAACAAAAACAATAACATTGTCTCTTTGAAAAGGTGATTTGTTATTTTCTAAATTGTGAATTATTATTTTAGAATAATTTTTTTTTTCCAAAACAATTTAACTTCACCTTTAAACCATTGGATTCTAATTAAGATTAAATTAATCGACAATTAGATTAGTTCCAAAGAAAAGAAACCAAAGTGATCCACCAAAAAGAACGTGTTTTCTTTTTTTCTTTTTCTATATTACTCTGGATGTTTTTCTGATCTCATTTAAAAAAATTCTACAATTTAATTGATCTTGTTATCCCTGTTCTTCTAATTGTGGATTAATTTTTCATCTTCAATATTACCTCTCATCTTTAATTGTTTCATATTCTATTTGGATGATTATTTGACTGAAACTGAATTTACTTTGAATCTCATCTTTGAAGCGAAACCACTGGACAGACACAACAATGATGTCATTAAATTCTGTGGGATAAGATTAACCATTTCAATTGTTTATCGGTTGTAATTTACTTTCTTTTAATTGTATTTGGTTTCCTGTAACTATTTCATATCGAAAATGGATCTACATGATAATGCGAAAAAAGTAGTTGTATGTTCAGCATTATTTGCTGGATTCGCTTACTTTAGCTTATCGGTTCTTCGTAATGTCTTCTCACCTTCAAAGGATCAATCATCGTCTACGAATAACAATAATAACAATAATAAAAATGGCCGAAAGTCAAGTCAATGTGTTCAAACGGAAGTTTCGGTTCCCATTAAAGAGGACAAAAGATGGTACAAATTACCTCCCGAAATGTGGGGTCCATGGGCTAAAACAATCCAAGATCGTATCAAGGAGCTTAATCTACAATCAACGGCAAATAATGTTATCTTTAGATCACCAGGTCGAATTCAATCAATTACCACCAATGGTACCAGTTTAAGTTCCCATAATACACCGAGAAATTCACCAAGATGCCGAAGTCCGAACAATTTATCTAAGGAAAATAGTTTGAGCCGATCGGTTGACAATTTATCAAAAGACAATAACAATCATTTACACCAAGGTGACCATTTGATTGATGGACCAATAATTAAACCACCAAGTGAAATAGAAATGATTAATTATAAGAAAATATTGGACAAATTGTTTGGTCAAAAGAATCCCAATTTATCCCAACAAGAGGCCAGTGTCCTTGGGATGTTATTAATGTGTGATGATGATGAGGTTCTGGTTAAAACACTAACGGTGATTGCTGATTGTGCGGTTTTCACACCAAATATCAATGTAATCTGTGATTCCGGTTGTTTAGTTATGTTATTACATTTACTTAATTCTAGTACAATTCCGGCCGTAATTGCCTCGACAACTCAAGCGATCGGTAATTTGGCAAACGGTGAACGATCACAAGAATTAATGAGACCATTTATCATTCCATTAATGGATAAATTGAAAACTGCATCACATTTACAATTAACTTGGTCATTAATTGCACTTGCCAATTTAGCTCATCGTGATTCTAATCATATCGATTTTCTTGATCATCTAAATGAATTAATTGTTCTCATTGAAAAGGGTTGTACTCGTGTTCAATTACAATCTCTTAAAATTTTGGTTAATCTTTCATGTAATCAAAATTCAATTGTTTACCTGTTGGCTGCTAGATGTCCGGTTAACCTTTACAATTTACTAATTCCAACAACTGATGAGGAAATTTTAATAAGATTATGTTCATTTATCAGTAATCTGGTTGAATCTGTTTTTCGACGTTCAATTAAACACACTCATCTTCCAACGATTAATAAAGTGGCCTCACCGGAAACACTTTACTCTGGATTATTTGGTGTTCAAGCGGTGGAAACAATTAAAGAAAAATTGAAAACACTTTCCCGTTATCCCAATGAAAATATTGTTTCTAGTGTCCAAAAGATAGAGAAAAAATTAATCCTACTTTAGATTTACTTAAATTGTCACGAGATTTACATTTAATCGAGTTTTTTTTTGTCCAAACAATTAATGTTTACCTAATTTGATGAGTTCTTTCACCTAATTTATTTTTGTGATTCTTGGTCGTTATTTTGATTTTTCTTTAATCAATCTGATTTCTTGGCAAATGATCTTCTCTTTAATCCGATTGTAATTATTTTTTGTCGACAAAATTTTCGATTAATCAGAGAAATTAACGATCAAAACTCTCTTTTCTCTGATTTGAGATTCAATTGATTGTCTCAAGACTGAAACTTGTGAAGATTGTGCCAAGGCTGAGGAATAAACAATTCCTTTTGCTAATCATCTTTCATTTTCTATAAATTGTTAAAATTAATCAAGTGTGTACTGAGAAAATAATAAATTTTTCCTTTAATTAACTGTATACATATTTTCACATTACATTTACCATAATTTGGGTTTCGGTCTTGGCTTTAAAACAAGTCGACCATGATCATCGCAGGTCATGTTAAAATCAGACAAAACTTGACGAGCTCTTGCCATTATCCTATGGACAATCAAAAGAAAACAAATGACAATAATTAAGGATAATCAATTTCAAATCATTTAATCCGATTAACGGTTAAAAATGATACTTACACTTGAGGTGAGATGACTTTCTTATGAATACTAGTAAGAGCAAATAAGAGTATCAATATGATGGCATTAATTGTGAAGAAAGGATGATTTAGCAGTGATTGTAACAATGAGATTCTTGAAGTTAATGGATCAGTTAACCATTGGAAAGCTCCATAAGTAGTGAAAGCAGTTGTAAAAGCTAAAGCTAATCGATATTTTCTCGTATCCGAATTCATACCATTGACAATCTCTTGTAATCTTCTTTCAAACGCCTTCAAATCTAAAAAGAAAACAACGAAATAATAGAAGAAAAAAGAGTCAAATAAAATAGAATAGAATTTAAATTAACAAAAAAAAAAGAACACTAATTACCTTCACAAGATGTTTTCTCCAATGACATTGTGATAAAATATTGACCAATAATTTAAACTAAATTACAGTTGTCTCTGTGTCGATGTTGTCAAAAGTCAATTTAACCTCCTAAAGGATTAGCACCATCCAGACAAATCAATAGATTAAATTAAGACACAATTAGTTGATACAATTGCGATAAAAAAATATTCCAAAACTAGAATAGAATAAAATAATTGAGTTAATTAAATCGGCAAGGAAAATAATGAAAAAGAGGAAGAAAAATAAAATTAACAATTTGTTTACTTTTGGAACAAACTAAATCTAAGCCATGTGAGTTTCTTTTTTCGGCTAAGCCTTTTCTTTTCTTTTCTATTATCGGCTGATAATTCGGCTTAGAGGTTTTTTTAATTTTCGTTTTCAATTAAAAGAAAAGAAAATTTTTTTCCAACTGTTGTTGTTATCAAGTTCTTTTATTTACTCAATTATTCTTATTTATCTTTCCAATAAGTTGATTGATGGAAAAATGATGATGAAGATGAAATAGAAGAAGAAGAAGAAGAAGAAAAAAAATGAAACAAAAAGAGAAATTGGTGAGAGAGAAAGAGAGAGAGAGAAACTATTTTAAGTTCTCTTTTATTTAGGTTAAGGAGTTAACGTCCTGGTCTCTCTCCGTGTGTTGGATCAAAATGGCCTGTCCACTCTTGTCTAACGGGTTCCAGTTTCGATGATTAAATAATCAAAATCCCGATAAAGAATGGAAAATGATTTGTGTGTGTTAAATGATTAGTTAGATGATTGGAGTTGAATTATTGTTGATGAGAAAATGGTGGCTACTCTCTTTCTCTAGCCAATATTTGATTCATTGTTTTTTTTTCTCCTTCTCTTTCATCGTTTCCATTTTCATTTGATTCTCTTTTTATTTTTTGTTTAATTGTGTCTTCTATTGTAAACATACAATCTAAATTGTGATTTAGTCTCGCAATTGTGTTCATCGTCATCATTTTCTCAGTATCGCCGATTGTGATCTTCTTGTAACCTTGTCTCTATTTATTTCTCATCTTGCCTGTTTCATGTTCTCGCAATTGAGAGTTAATTTACTCAATTAACTTGTTTTTCTATTGTTAATTTTTCCTCTTTTTTTTCCATCAATTTAATTGATGTCCCTAGATGATTTACCTGATCTTCTAAAGTTACTAATTACTCATCAAGTATTTTCTCATCTTATCCTTTCAATTCATCATCTAAATTTGGAATCTTCAATTTGATTGAGATTTGACAAATTGGTTTTGTCAACTTTTGGATTCCCTCTCTTTTTTGTCGTTGTTTTATTGCTTAAAGTTTATTATTTTTTTTGTTGTTGTTTCATTGGAATTGTTTGAAAATGCCTTCGATACTTAGTAAATTGTTACCTTTTCCTGATATGGTTTTACAGTTTAATTGTTACGAGGTTGGACATACTTGGACACCATTTTGTTCCCGTGCAGCTCTTGACATTGGTGGTTCGGTTTTTTTTGAAGGACTTAAAATGTACACTGGTGTTTACCTGTTTGGTCAATTGTTGGCTCGTCGTTATGATTATAAATCGTTCCGGGAAACAGTTAAATCAATTTTACGTTCATCAACATTCCTTGGTTTTAATGCTTTCGCAGTTCTCTGTCTATTTTGCTTCAGCTACAGATCCTTGGGTAAACTTTATCTCTCACTAATTGGTCATGTTCCCTCAATTATTGGTAGTTACATGGCGATACACCTTGAGAAACCATCTCGAAGAGGACCATTGGCCTTTTATGTCGCTAATATTGCTGCTGAAACTTTATTCTCAATCGCAGTTTCCAATCGTATTATCAAACCAATCAAAAATGGTGAAGTTGTTTTATTTGCATTAAGCACTGGAATTCTGGTTTATTTTATCAAGAAAAATGGTATTGGACATGACATGATCTCAACAATTCTTAAATCAATCATTGGTAAAGATGAATTGGCTCGAAACAAACCGTTAACAATTGAACGTAAAAGTGATGAAAAATGTGAGGAAAAATTTGATTCTACAAAATCAACTCTTTCATCATCTCGAATAAATTCTGGTTGCAATGATAAACTTTCCAAATCAAATTCAATTCGTTCTCTACTTGTTAAAACTGTCAATGGATTATCTTCATTTCTCTTTAAAAATCATCCATCTTGTCCTCATTCATCTTCTTGTCTTCGCTATTCAATTACCACTTTTCTCCAACGATTTCTCATCGGTTGGACTGGAATCTCAATCATACCGACAATCTTACGATCACCATCATCATTAACCTCAATGTCAAGTTTAACCAAAGGTCTTAAAGATCGGAAAAATATCAACTTTGGCCTTTTCTTGGGTCTCTTTTCATCAACCTTCAAAGCTTGTAGTTGTCTTTTACGATGGTGGGACAATTCATCTAAACACTGGCACGGAACTGTGGCCGGTATGATTGCTGGATCGTCGATGGCCTTATATCCAAGTAAAACAATTGCTCAATACATTTTCTGGAAAATGATGGAAACACTTTTCTGGGAAAATGTTTCCACCGGTAAAATTAAACACTCGGAAACAATTATATGTTTAACTTACGCTCTTGCCTGTTCTCAATTGTTTTATGTCGCTGTTATTTGTCCGTCTCATTTACGTCCCAGTTACATGAAATTTTTAGATCGATTTACTCATCAATGTTTACGTCTTCTCAATCGTAATGTTATCGACCTATTTGGAACCAATTCTTCCGCTGGGTTTAAAACTTTTCTCCCTGATTTTGATCTCAAATATACAAGTAGACAATTCCAAGAATCAGTTCTTGTCTGGACGATACAATAATTCACCACTCAATTAGTAAAGGAAAAGTTTAACGATTAACTTGAACAATTAGGATAAAATTGCAAACTGTGATATCTTAATCAAGTTTTTTCTCTCTCTCTCCTTCCTTAACAATCAAATTTATTTAGTTCAAATTGATTGCTATGGTTAACTACTATTGACAAACAAAATTTACTTTACTCTTGATGGATTTTGTTTACTTCAATTCATTTACTTAAAATCATTCAAGTTGCTGATGATTGTACAATTTGGCTAATTGAATATAAAACTGGATCTTGAAACTGGTTCAATGATTAACTACTTCAGAAAAATTTAATTACTTGACATGGAAAGAGAGAGAGAGAGAGAAAGAGAGAGTTTGGAACTGGAATCAATTGTGATCTACCATCATTCATATGAATCATTACGATAATCACCTTAATGAGGAAATTTGGACATCATTTTGTTCATCATCACAATATAAATTGTCTGATTAATCATCAATTTAACTTCCTGTACAATTAGTTTCCAATTTTCCTCATCATGAAAAAATCAATCACAATCAACGACGATCAAAACAATTATTACAATTTACAATATGAAGATTTCCTTCATCTCATAGAGATTGAAACAATTTTCACGTCAATTAAGTTAAATCTTAAATCAATTATAAAAATTAATTAATTTTGTCATTTTTTCGATGACAAAACAACAAACTCGAAATTAATATTAATACAACAATTTATTTCTCCTGAAATTTTCCATCGCTATATTTTTGATACAATTTAAATTGAAATTTGTATAATTAAATAATTTTCCATTAATCAAATGAAACTCTATCAACAATTAATTAATTTTTCCAATTTAAATTTAGAACTAAAAAGATTGATTATTATGAGACGTTCCCTAAATGTACACGTGAGAAAATTTTTTTTCAGAATTTGTGACAATACGTTTTGTTTTTTAATCTAATTAATTTAATTAATTTAATTGTGTTTATTCTAATTGTTTTGATTAAACAATTTCATCATGAGTGGTCGTTTCTTCAAAGGAGTCTCCGACTCGGAGACTGAGTCTTCGGAGGCCGAATCAGATATTTTACCATCCCGTCCGTTGGCTGTTACCTCGTAAGTACATTCATTGAATGGGTTCACCATGTTGTCTTTAATTAGATTTTATTTTGCTTCTCATCTTAAATCATCTTGTAATTTGGTTTTGTTTTAGTTAATTTGTTAAATTGATTGAATATGTTTTTATATATATTCTATGGGCTAGTTTTCTGTGGGCTTTTGCAGAGTATTTAGTTTGGTGTATTAGTATTTGTGTATAGGAAAACATTTGGTTATCTCTTTTTGCCTGAGCCGGCATTTTGTTTTCTCTCTCTCTCTCTGGTTTGCTTATCAATTTTATTTCTTTGTTCTCAATCTTTACAGAGCTTTCCTGTTAGTGATGAAGAGGAAGAGTCAAAGCGAGTTGTTCGTACTGCTAAGGAAAACGGTATGAAGAGCTTAATACAATCATCAGGCAAATCAGGAATCACAAAAAGATCAAGGATATTTCAAAAATGCTCAGTGGATTTGAAAATTTGACTCGTGCCTTTCAAAAAGCTAAACTGGTCATTGAAAGAGATGAAAACAACAAGATACCAGCTTTCTATTTGAAGTGTTTGGTTGAATTGGAACAATTTGTCCATGAAACATGGGAGGATAGAGAAGGTCGTAAAACTATGTCCAAACAAAATTCCAAATCTTTGGCCACTTTAAGACAAAAGTTGAAAAAGTATAACAAAGACTTTGAAAACGAGATTAACAAATATAAAGAAAATCCAATTGATGATGACAAAGAGGAAGAATCTGAAGAAGAGGAAACAGATGAAAGTGATTCTGATGATGATCAAATGAATTTTCTTAAAAAACCCTCGGAAAAGGATATGAAAGATGAAGCCAAGGAGGAACTCAAAGCTGCTAAGGATGATGAAGATGACGATGAGAGTGACGACTCTTACTGGCAAGGTGATTCTGATGACAGTTCACTTTCTAGTGATGACGAAAAGTATGGTGGCAATCGGGCTAAAAATGTTTTCGAAAGAGATATCGACAAAACCAAAGGACCTGCTAAACGAAGAAGAAAACCCAAAGAAGGTAATTTAAATTTCTCTTCCCTTTGATATTCAATTTAATCAAGGATCAATTTAAATTTTCCAAATTTTTCTTACCAATTCTCAGGTGATAATCGTAAACAGCGTATGTATGGAGATGAAGAGGAACAAGATGAGGGAAGATGGAAAGAGGTATCAAGAGGTGGTATTCTAGGTGAGAAGCCGAAAATGTTCAGTAAAGATGAGGAAGTAAATCATCAATCAGTTATCAAGAAATTACTTGAAATTCTTGCCATGAGAGGTAAAAAAAGGATCCATCGTAGTGATCAGATTGAAATGCTTGTTGAATTACTGGAAATTTGTGCTTTCCATAAATTGGGCCCTGCAATGGACACTAAAATTATCCTCGGTATTATCGCTGCTCTCTTTGAATACAATCCCAATGTCTCACCTTGTATGAAGTCGGAAAATTGGCAGAAATGTCTTAAATTTGCCAATGCATTGTTCGATATTCTATTAGAGAATCCAGAGATTGTTGTTAGTGAAAATATCGCTGAAGAATCTGAAAGTTTCTCTCTTCCCTCTTACCGTGTTCATGGATGTGCACTAACCCTTGTTGAAAAAATGGACGAAGAATTTACCAAACTTCTTCAAGCGGTTGATCCTCATTCACCTGATTATATTGAAAGGTTAAAAGATGAGAAAAATATTTGCACAATCATTGAGAGACTTCAAACTTACCTTGAAGCCCATCAGAAAGGTACATCTTCTGAATTGTGTCGAGCCTACATTTTGAGAATTGATCATCTTTACTTTAAATTTGATCCACTTGTATTCAAAAAGCGAGAGCAAATCCAAGCTAAACAGAAGAATGGAAATCTTGTCAATGGTGATTCTGATTCTGAAGTTAAACAAGAAGAAGAAGAGAAAAAAGAAACTGCTCCTGGTGAAACAGAAGAGATTAAACCTGAAGAAGCTGAAATTGGAGAGACAAGTCTTGAAGTTATTGATCGACTTTGCAAATTTATCTACGCTAAAGATACAACCGATAGGTTGAGAACTCAGGCAATTTTATGTCACATCTATCATCATGCTCTTCATGACAATTGGTTTGAAGCTCGTGATCTTATGCTTATGTCTCAACTTCAGCATAATATTCAAAAAGCCGATATACCTTTACAAATCATTTACAATCGAGCCTTAGTTCAACTTGGATTATGTGCATTTCGACATGGTAACATCCGAGATGCTCATCAAGACCTATTGGATATTCAATTTTTCGGACGTGCCAAAGAACTGTTGGCCCAAGGGTTATTACCCAAACCGCAAGAGCGAACTCCCGAACAAGAGAAAATGGAGAAACGTCGATTGTTACCATTCCATAAGCACATTAACTTAGAGTTAATTGAATGTGTCTATTTGGTTTCAGCGATGCTTTTGGAAATACCCGATGTGGCTGCGAATGAATTTAGTGTACGAAAAAAGGTCATCTCTCGTTCGTTTTACAATCAATTGAGGAAAAATGAAGAGCAACCATTAGTTGGTTTACCTGAGTCAATGAGAGAGCACGTTGTTGCTGCTTCAAAGGCAATGAGAGTTGGTAATTGGAAAGCATGTAGAGATTTTATCATCAATGATAAAATGAACACCAAAGTTTGGAATCTATTCTATCAGGCTGATAAAGTACGAAACATGTTGGTCCAAAAGATTCGAGAGGAATCTCTTCGTGCTTATTTATTCACCTACAGCCATGTTTACGATGTCATCTCGCTGTCAACTCTCAGTGAAATGTTTGACCTGGAAACAAACATCGTCCATAGTATTATTTCAAAAATGATAATCAATGAAGAATTGATGGTTAGTTACACTTTAAAGCGATTAATTATGTTCCATATTTTCTCACAATATTCTAAACAAAACTTTTTTTTTCTCTCTTGTATTTTTGTTTACCCTTTTTTCAGGCTTCTCTTGATGAACCTACTCAAACCCTGATCATGCATCGTACTGAACCCTCACGAACTCAAGGATTAGCTTTACAATTGGCTGACAAGGTAACCAATTTGGTTGATCAAAATGAAAGACTTTGGGACTTTAAATCAACCGGATCATTTGGACAACAACAACGAACTGGTTATCAGAATCGTAATCAAGAACATCAGAACAAGAATTACCAAGAATACGGTCAAAGACAAGAGCGAAATAGAGACAATAGAAGATCAAATTATCACCGAAACAACAACAATAACAATAATAACTCTAATTCTAATAATAATAGAGAAAACAGTAAAAACCACCACAATAGCCACCATAATAACCACCACCATAACCACAACAATAATAGTAACAACAATTGATTTCAATCGATAATTAATCAAACAAAAAAAAACTGGATAAACATTCAAACTTAACGTAAATCAATTTCAGCCAACACAATTAACTATCTAAACAAATCTTTCTGGGAAAAAATGACTTTCGCATTAAAATTTTCCAATTGCTGTTTTTTTCTTAAAAACAATCATATAATTTTGTCTCGCTTTTTTCATCGCAATTAATTAATTACAATTTCGAGTCTTCAAATGTTGATACTCGATGATTTCTCTCAATCAGCTGTTCCAATGAGAGAGTCAATGATTGGATCACATGTTAGAGTCTCTCAAACACATGGACCCTTTTTCTTAGTGATTTTGTTTATTTGTTTCTCTTTTTTTAATTGTTTAGATTTTTTATTATCGAGAGTTGATTTTCCTCATTTAATTTTGGAAACAATTAAATGAAAGTTAATTGTTATTTCGGACTACGAATTGAACTAATTATGGGCTTTACTTTTCCATAGAGTTGATTACATTTATCTAAGATTAATTGTCTCATTGTAATTATATTATTTTCTCGTTTATGTTGAACCTTAATTGGTGTTAATTGTGATTTTGCTATTAACTATGATTAGTAAATCATTGGCCCCAACAGTTAAAGGAATTTTCCCTTTCTTTAAAGAGCCTGGAATCAACAATTATACGATAATTAAATGGGTTAAACTTCACATTACTTATGGTGAGATTTATTTGATTATTTCACGAATTTAGATTAAATTGTTATCCACAAATTAACTTAATCCAATTTCTAATTATCTTGTTGATTGTTATTTAGAATGCGTAATGAATAATCAATGGTACAATCCCTATGTTGATATTTATCGAGCCCTGGAGCCATTTGCATCCGGAGTTTTAGGTAAGTCAACAATTAGAGTCCTAATTGTTACAATTAAAGTCTCTCTTTGATCAGAATATTGTTGTTGCCTTGTTGACAATTAACTAATAATATACTTGATTCTTTTTCCATTTATTAGCAATCGCTATCGGTAAACCATCTCTATATATGAAATATTTAAAATTCTGTGATTCTAATTACACTCTTGATCTGCGAATGGGACAATCAACGATTACCGATTATTTTGAAAGTCCAACAATTGACAGTAAACCTTTTGATCATATTAAACTGGAGGATGTGGAAAAAGTGGCCCGATCATTTATTGGACCTCAAATTCAAGCACTGCCAAAAGCCCGTTTCCTACGTCCACTAGGAATTTATTACGGAGACTATGATCAATCTAATGACGAAGAAATTAAATCATGGGATCAATTCTTACATATTAACAATCAGATGAGATTTGTAGCCGGTGATCGTCAACACCATCGAAAAGTAACCTGCCACTCGATCGAAGTAATCAAATTTAATCCGCCTGATTTAACGTTACAATTAAGTTGTGATGTTCCGTTTTCGGTGAGATCATTTGCCGAAAAGTTTTTCACCGAATTGGACACTTGCGGATCGTTCACTCGAATACTTCGAACCAAGGAAGGTCCATTTACCCTTGACCAGTGTATCGATCGGACAGATTTGTACCTAAAGTACTTGATGCCCGCTTTACGGAAACACACTGAACCATTTATCGACCACGTTAGGCCACATTTGGATAAATTACCTTTTCATGACGATGTGCGAATGGGTAAACAACGATAATTAATTGCAATCGAAATTGTTTCAATTGATTAACTTTCCATCTAAATGTATATGAACAATTTTATGAAACAAACAATTAGTTTTATTATTATCATTGATGAAGAGTTAATTTTCCGCAACTCTTTCAATTAAATTAATCTCCTTTTCTGAGTTTAAATTGTTACCTGAAAGGTAAACATGATTTCAAACTAATTTTCATTGCAATTAGTGATGAATTAACTAAAGTAATCCTTTGATGAATATCAATTGTAGTTGTTAATATTTGTTACAAAAGGAAATAAATTTTGCTCAATGATTAAACATAATAATGAAATTTATACACAACAATTACAATAGTTAATTGAATGAAAAGTTAATATGGTACAAAATATAATACAAAAGCAAATGAATTAAATTGATAGTAAATAGTTATTACATCAATTTAGTAATTGTCTAATTTTAGGGTGTTGTACATTAATTGTTGTCGATATGAATGATATTAATCAATGGAAACACATTGAAAACATTTCAAAAATGGCAAGATGAGATCGTTGGGTCAACAATTAGTGTAATTACCTTTAGCTAAATTTGTTTACAAGTTAATTTGCTAATCATCATCATAAAGAATTAGGTAAAGGTAATTTATCTTCCAGTATATCGTTAAAATTGATTGAATTGTTTTCGATAGATTGAGAGTTTAAATCAATCGGTTTGTAGCCTAATTGTTGGAAAACAGTTGAACATTTATCTTGAATTTCATTGATTGTTGATCCATTTAAATCTTTCGTCCATTTGGCTATTACTTGTTTAGAGCTTCGTCGAATTGAATATGGATCAATGGTTCGATTATCGGGTAATTCGGCCTCAGTATTGATTCGTAGGAAGCGACGAACGGCCGATGTGAAAGGTAATCCAAGAGAAGTGAATAAACTTTTCCCTACTCCATAAGGATCAAGGGAAAGATCCTCGTGTCGAATGGCAATGATTTTATCTCCATAAGTGTCGACCAAACGTCGATAGGCAACCAGGTCAGAATTATAATCGTCACACATTAAATTGTAATCGCCACAAGGTGTTTTGGTGCACCATTCAAGTTTAGAACGGGAATTGTGTACAGCACGAGGATCACGAACTAGATAGACGACTTTAAGGTCAATTGACTTAGGTAAAGATTGTAAAAGTTTTTCCGTTGACTCGAGACTTAACCGGGTCACTTTGATTACACGATATTTGGTTCGCAGGCAAAGTTGACTTATAAAATCGGGATCATAGCACCAATAGCGATGAATATTACAAAGGCTCCACAGAAAACGATTCCAAGTTAAAAGAAATTTATTCTCTTCTTTTCTGATCCAATTAACATAACCTGGTTCAGAGGTGAAAGTGCAAGAGTAAATGTTTGATAGTAAAGAGAGAGCAGCGTTTTCTTGATCACTTTGAATTTTATAGTTGATTTGAAACAAGTGTAAAGGCTCAAAGGAGTAAAATGTTTTCCAATTTTGCTGTAAAAGGTCACCAATGAACGATGAACCCGCACGGAAATGTGAGACCAATAGAATGTAACGAATAGGTGATGAGGCCGAGGAACCATTGATTATCGGGAAACTTGCCAGTGGGTCAAAGGTACGGAAAAAAGCTCGACGATTGAGTTTATCAAGCCAACCAGATGAGTTACGACGATGATCACGAGTCGATAAAACTTTCAACAGCATTTCAATTGATGAGAGTTTATGGTACGATGATAGACGCGAACGATGTTTGGGTCTTTTGCGCTTCTTATGGTTCGATCGAACTTCATCTTCGAGACTTTTTAGTACATCATAATTCTCGGTATTCAGGTAAATCTTAAAGTTACTCGTTCGATTGGCGAGAAGATTTTTTATCCTTACAAGATTAGTCTCGACATCGATTTCTGTTCAAAGTAAAGAAACGAAAAAACTTCCAAGTTAATCAATCGATTAAACAAAAATTAATACAATTAATTGTGAGTTAATGATTACCATTAGAGTTTACATTTCGTGGCGTTAACATTAAATTACTGAATCTTGACCAATCCCATGTTTGATTTAGTCCATTTTGTAAAATGACCATAACCATGCTACAGATTATGAATACGATGAAAAGTTGAAGTTTCTGCATGATTTTTTGCCGATTGTAACAGCAATTAGATGATTATTAAAGTAATTAATAGACGAATGAATAGTTTGTACGTTAATTGATTCGTTGATTCTCAAAGGAGTATAAAAGTTTGCCATTCTTTGACCATATTAATGGTTTGGTTAAAGTATCTCAATCAAGGTGAGAGGTCAAGCTCCAAGATTGACCATCAGCTCATATTGATTATCTTGGACAATTATTTGATCAGTTTGCTTCATCTCGTTCAATACAAATCAAAGTAAAATAATCAACATTAACTAAGAAGGAAAAAAAATTAGAGAAATGAATCAATAATTAGTAATACTAATATTTACTTGTAATGAATGTAAGGATGAGGATGCTGAGAAAAGGGGGAAAAGAGGAACCAGTAATAATTTGTTTTCTTTCATGATCTCAGCCCCGATAACAAGTTGGATCAGGTCAGTCTGGTTTTCCGTTGATTGGGTTATTAACAACAGTCTGAAAGTTAAATCATTTTGACTACGTGTCCAAAAGTTTAACTGACCATTTTACCCCAACAGAATCACAATTAATTTTTCTTTCATCAACTTTGATCATTAGTGAAAACTTTGTTAACCAAGTTAATTGTTTTGATTGGATAAAATATTTTCCTCTCATTTATAAGCATCAAAATGATTAAAACTATTGGTTATTATTTGGCTTTGGTTTTGGCCATTTTTTCAGTGTTATTTTTGTTTACCTGGTTAACAGTTTACGAATCGGTAACCTGGTTATTGTTAATCACGACACTTGTTTACCTTTCGATTAACATTGGAAATCTAATTTGGCCTGAGGTTCAAGTTATTCCAAAGGAAATGATCGATGCTAAAAACAAGGCCGTTCTAATTACTGGCTGTGATACCGGGTTCGGTAATAAATTAGCCCAGAGATTGGCTCATTATGGTTTCTATGTGTTTGCTGGTTGCCTTGAGCCTGAAGGTTCGGGTGCTAATCAATTGCGAAAAAATTGTCGAAACAATGTCAAAGTGTTGAAATTAGATGTAACAAGCGATGAAGATGTTAAATCAGCGATTAAGATTGTCGAAGATGGTCTTAAGGGCCGTTCTTTATGGGCTATCGTTAATAACGCTGGTATTTTAATCTCAACGGAAATTGAAATGGGAGATATGACTAGTTTCACTAAGCAAATGGAGGTTAATTGTTTGGGAACAATTCGGGTTACAAAAGGATTTGTACCATTGATCAGATCAAGTGGATCAATTGGTGGAAGGGTAATTAACGTTGGATCGATTGCTGGTAGACATTGTATTCCCGGTATGGTTGCTTATTCGGTTTCAAAGGCTGCGGTCATTTCATTTAGTGAAGGGCTAAGACGAGAATTGAAAAAATGGTCAATCGATGTGATCACAATTGAACCTCATTTGTTTAAAACAAATTTAACCAATGATCAGGTACAGAAAAAATGGTTAGACGAAGCATGGAAAGTTACACCTGATTCGGTAAAACTGGACTATGGTCAAGATTATCTTGAAGGTTATCAAAAGTTCTTGAACATTATTCTTGATTCAGCTCGACCTCAGGTTGAAGCGGTTGTTGATACAATGGTCATTGCGGTCACTCATTCATTTGTATCACCAGCTTACAGGGTTATGGGTCATTTGGAAAGGATAAGAGTTGCTCTCTATGATTATCTACCTGTACGATTACTTGACCTGATATCTCATCATTTGGCAACAATTTACACAGGTAAACCAGCATTGGGTAAACCAGATAAACAAAAATAAAGTGACCATCATGTCAATGGTAATCTGATGACCATCAACGTTGTAAACAAAGAGATAAATTAACTTACCCAATAAGATTGTTTCTCGTGTTTCTTTTTCCCATCAAATGATTAATTGATTGATTGTGAGCAATTAAAAATTTCTATCAATAGAATTGGACAATTAAAGAGAAAACAATTAAAATTAAGCAAAAACAAAGGTACATTTCAATGAGAAATTGAAAGAAGGTCAAGTTGATAGGTTAACCTAATATTCAGATCGTTTGGTTTATGTTGTTCAATTGAGTTTATGTGTGTTGATCTATTGATTAGAATTAGAATCAGGATCAATATTCTATTGGGATTAATGGTAATTATTGGAAAATGATTAATAATTTAAATCGGTAATGGAAATTGAGATGGTCAAGATTTGAGAAGAGAATGGACCAAGCCCATTAGGAGAAAGTTTTGTCAAGTTATAGAGAGAAAGAAAAGAAAACTAGAGATGAGAATTGAATTTTCTCTTACCTGATTAACACAATTTAGAATATTGATTGACCAAAACAATTAATTAGAAAGAACAATTAACAAGTGAAAGAATTGATGATGAAAAGATAATTAATAAAAAGATGGAGTAACAAGTGTAATTAGAGAAAAGTGAAAATTTTAAATTCTATCCAAATATTAGATTGAGAAGATTATGAGAAACCATTTAATTGATTATAATCTAAACACAATCAATTGTAGAGAATCACAATATAATTAAATTGTTAATGATGGTTAACAACAATTAAAAGAAAAGGTAAAACAAGGACAATGAACAAATAAAAGAGTGGAAAATGTTTACAGACAAAAAGGTAAACAAACAAGAAAAAAAAGTGAACACTTTTTAGTAAGAAAACTGAAAGTTACCTTTATGTTAATAAGTTAATTAGAATTGTTGATGAGATGATGATGAGGATGATTACGAATTATATTAGTTGGGTGAACATTTTTGTTTAAATTGTTGTTCATTTGGATGATTTAGATTGGAGAATGGACAAAGTTTCTATGAAGAAATACAAAAGGAGAATCACCAGAAGCAACGACACAAACTGATCGCCTAAGGGCAAGTTTCACTTTCAAAGAAGAAGAAGAAAAAAATTCAATCGGTTGAAAGGGATGAAGATTATTCCAATGATGATGATGAGGATGATGATGATGGTCTTGCTTAGCAAGTTACTGATGGCGAAATGAATTTATCATGAAAATAACAACAGAAAAGCAAACAAAACTTACAGGGTGTTAGTTGGTTCGAGCTTTTCTTTTGAGAATAAAATTAAAACCAATCATCCGATTGTTGTTTAATTTAATCAGCAATTGATGATTAAATATTGTCAAGTCAATTAGTTAATTGTTTAAACTTTTCTGATACAATTTTCGCTGAAAAAATGAAATTTAAACTTAAAAGATTCTCATTTAGTTGATAACTAATTCACTTGGAGTAGTTACGAATTTGAGTTTCTTGAGCAATTTACAAATTGTTCTGGAATCGGTTTAATCATAGTTTCGATCTGAAATTCATCAGGATAAAGTTATCGTTATCGAAATCGCCAAAAAATGAACTAATCACCCTGTAATCATGATGAGAATGGGAAATAATAATGATAACGTTGCAACAAGAATGAAATTTTGACCGGACTAAGTTAAATCCGGTTTTCTGTTTATTATCATTATGATTATAACTTTTTTTTACATTTATGATGATTAGTTTTGATTATCTGATGTTAACTATTAACAATTTAGTTAAATTTATTTCCATCATCATTACCATTCATTAAATAATTCAGCCAATGTTAGTGTTTGATTTGGTTGTGCTTAATTTTTGCAACAATTTTAATTTCTTCTCATATTATTGATGGTAAAAGGGTTAAATTGTTTAATTTAATTACATCTCTTTAGATTTTAGTTAATTATAATAAACACTTTTCATTTCAATAGTTACAATTTAAGGTTAGATTTTGATTATTGTGTCTTTTTGTTTAAATTGGTTATAAACATTAACATGAGTCCACCATTTTCCAATAGAAACTATTGATTAAAAGTTTTGGTTTTCCATTAGCAATTAAGTTTGATTGTTTAACATTTTCGCTAATTGTAATTAACTTACCAAAAGAAAATGATATGAATCTAAAGTGTAAAGTCCTCCAAGACTGAATCCAATTCTGTGAATATTGATTCGTTCACAAGTTGATAAAAGCTAATGATTGAACAATTAACTAACTGATAGATCAACAATTTAATACTAACCTTTAATTGCGTCTTTAAATCCAGTTTACAATGTCTACCGATTTGATAGTTAACTTTTTGGCAAATTAAAGCCTATCATTTGTATGGGAGGGAAAAAGTTTCTCCAATTAATAGATTGTTGATTTGATTGTGGAAAATTGAATTTGATTACCTGGTTCGCTGTGAATGATGATAACATATTGATTATAACAATTGAATTAAATGACATACAACCAACTGCGAGAATAAAATAATCGAATAGGCCACTTCCCGTTCCAATGAAAAGACTGACAAACATTGCGAAATTACCGGTACCCGTTACGATGATTATCCCGTAGCAGAAAACTTGACCCATTCCAATGGTCATCTGATAGATAAAATTGTAAATTTTATTCTGTTGGACTAAATATTTGACCGATTGACCATTTTCATTGGTCTGATCTTTATCGACAATCAATTGTTTACCAAATAATTGATTAGATGCCAATGAAAAGGTGACAAAAGTGATTATCATTGAGATGTGAATGTACAACCAGATTGTCGGGTAAGCGCCTAAGGTGAAAATGGTACAAGTGACAATCGTCCATAGACCAGTGGTCAGTAAACTGATTGTACTCGAAAAGTTGATCTGATTGGTGTAAAAGGCATAAATAATCCAGGTCGAAATTGCGAAACAAGTTATCGGTGTTACGATGAGATAAAACTGTCCAAAAATATAGAAAATTTTTCTCATACTCGAACAATGAGAAGGTGTTAATTTAAATTGTTCACAATTAATTGCCGAACTTTTTAATCGATAATAAAGTGTCAAGGGTTCAACTCTACCTTTTCTTTCAGTGTAAAAGCCGAAGTATCTTAGACCACAGGCCAATAATAGAAGCATATTGATCATCATTGTTTGGATATTATGAACCGATGAGCCGATGAACAGGTCACCCAGATACATTTGGACATTTGAGTTCGATACGAAGAGAACGACAAATCCTTTGGCGATGGTCAACAAGCCGACGAAATCAAGGGTCAGTCCGATAATGTAATGTTTCCGTGTTATCCGATTGACCTGTTGGTACCCACGAAAGGTACAGCACCAACGGAGTCCAGATTTTTCAATCAAATTAAGTAGTTGGACAATTAATATTGGTGTTGATCTAATTGCTAACCACCGATGGATAATTGATTCGGTCCGGTCAAATTCACGATATTTTTGATTGGTCATATTGTATTTTCCATTAATCATAAATAACAATTAAAAGTTCTATATTGTAATCAACACCACAAACTTTAATTAGCAGAGAAAAGTGTATTTAAATTTACATAGTTAACGAAGTTATTGTAATTCATTAATTGTAATTGTCTTTTGGAAATGTTCAACATTTCATTTTTTGATTTCTGCTCAGGATCAATCACTGATCTTTATGATTAATCACGCAATTGATTCATTAATTTAACGATTAACTTAATCAACTTTGACTTTGTCAAAAATTCAACTTCCCTTTTTATATTATTATTACTTTCGCAATAATCAAGTTCACTATTAATGATTGTGAACAATTAATGTTCATCGTAATCAAGAAAAAAAGATACATTGTTTTACCATTGAAAATAAAAGACAAAAATCAATTTCTATCAAAGATTAATTAAAGAACAATTATTTATAAGATGATTAATCAAATCAAATATCTGAACGGAAATTTGATTAGACTTAAAGTTTAGTTCGTTGATCACAATTGAATCAAGAGATTTAATCAATAATCTTTATAGATGTGATTATTTAATCAACTGATTGTCTTGGAATCGAGGTAATAAGTTTTCATTTAAAGAAATCAAATGAAATTGTGAAACTTTTTCGACTCCTACAATTAACAATTAAATTAAATATAAATTAATTTTCTACGAGTTTTTCATCATGTTTTCAAGATTTCAATTATCTTAAATTGTTGGAATGCAACTGATTAGTGAGTTGATTCATTGCGAATCAAATTTAATGTCTGGAATCATTAGAAAAGTTAATTTAACTTGATTTAGTTTTTTTTAACAGCATTTGAAAATCAATCAACAATCAATTTAGATTTGATTTCTTTTTTTATTGTTATTTACACTTATGTTATTGGATAAGTTGGTTTTTGTGTAGATCGATGCAATTAATTTAGTTGTACAAATTACAGATTAATTGCTGTAATTTTGATGCTACAGAAAAATAAGCATACAAAATTGGTAGTTGATTGATTGATCGATTAAATGATGAAACGAAAAAAAAAATTTGATGAAATTTGCTTTGTTTTCGTTCATTATTTTAAAGCATGTGAGCCCATTTGATTTGGATCTTGAGATGGATAGTGAATCATTGGTACTTGGGATGATGATGATGTTGATGGAGCTGAAGATGAGGTTGAAGGAGTTGGAATAAGATAATCAGGTGATCCAATTGGTAATCCAGGAACGGGAGCAAGTTTTATTTTAGATTTTTCATTATCTCCTTCGCCCATGGTTCCTCGTTTGGCTTGAGCTTTACCCCAACGGATAACAAGTTTCTGTCCATTAATGATAAGTTTACCGAAAGATTTGTCAATAGCATATTCAGCAGCTTCTCGAGTTACATAGGTAACGAATGCACAATTTTGTTTCCTTAGAATAGCAATTGAACGGATCTCACCAAATTGATAAAAATGATCGCGTAAATTTTTCTCTGTCATAATTTCACCGACATTACCAAGATAAAGGGTTGTGATTGATTTATCTTCAGGTGGATGAGGTCGAGGCATTTCAGCGACCCTTTTTAACAGTTTCTCGGCCACTGGATCATTTTTACCAAAATAACGATCTTTAATATTCTGTTCTGATAGAGGATCTTCAGGGTCAGAGGGTTTCTCGTGTCTAAATGGACATTCATCTCCTCTTTTACATTCACCTTTAACCCAGAAAGAGCAAATATGAGGTCGATTCCTTTTGTAGTAAGGTGAATTACGAGCTAATTTTGCTAAAACATCACTTGGAGGTTGAGATTTATGAGGTCCCCAGGCTTCACTTGGATCTATATAATAATTGGAGGGATAAAACAATCACAGGTTAAAGTATTTAAATGATGGCTTATTAAGGATGTTGGAGTTTATATATGTATTAAAAATGATATTTACCTGATTCACGAACTGCTGCATCTAAATTTTGGTTAAAATACTCTCGGTTTACCTCATTTTTAGGTATTTCTTGGTTTATATTCAAAACATTATCTCGTACCTGAACTGGAAGTCCATAGTTTAAGTCTAATAAACATGTTTGGCAGACATTTTTAGCTCGAGCACAGGTTTGACATACTTCGGTTTTCTTGTATCGCATTTTATGACCTGGACACCATCGGAAAACGGTAAATGGACGATTACAAATTTTACACTCAGAACCATATTGTTCTTTCATCATTCTCAAATAGGGATTATCACCACAGCAAGTTTCACATAAAATAGGAAATTCTGAATCTTCCCAAACTTGCCGATTGTAATGAGATGTACCTTTGGATAAGGCCATTTTTCGTAGTATTTAGAGTTATATAAAACAAAATCAATACACAATTTAAACCAAGAAAACCAAGTAAATGACCAAACAAAATAAACCGAAATTAAAATTTTACAACAAAAGAAATCCTCTTGTCAGCTGTTTGGTAAAGCTCACGATTTACACTTTAAGCTGTTTTTTTCGGCTCACGATCACAACCACAAATAACTATCCACTTAATTGTTCACTTGATTGTCATTGTTTAAATTAGTTTAGACATCAGTATTACACTATTAATAATTCACAATTGATAAAGGGCAGAGGGCCTGAGACTATCAAACCAACACAGAAATAGAGTAATTAAAGATGTCAACAGCTAATCAACCTTTTCTTACCTGTACGCTTTTATTTCATTGTTAATTGTTGACTAATTTGTTCCTGTTGTATTCAAAAGGTGTCACATAATTTAAGATTGTTGAGTTAATTGTCCATTTAATTGGAATAATTAATTTTCTGAAAGGCGTCAACCGAAAGGAGATCAGCTCGTTGAGCTCTACAAAGATTCGAATCCAAGAGAATTGGTATCGGGATCCAACCGGTTTTCAAGCTGTTCTTTTGTTGGAAAAATTAATTTTTCGGTTTATTTGAATTAGTCATTTAATTTGATTTTTTCTCATTCAATTGTGTCTGATTTTTTCTTATTACTCTATTATTAATTAGTTAATTAGTTGATTCTTTTCTTCAAACTGAACATGTTTGACTTTGCAAGGGAAACTTTTCTCAATTTACGTGACAATTATTGGAATCCACCAACACTTTTTTGGGCAATTTTCATCTTCTCATGGATCGTTTTTATTTGGGATACTTACATTGGATGGCGTCAGGTAATTAATTAACTAATTGACTTCAATGATCTTTTAATATCAATGTTAAATCGTTAATAATGTTGATCTAGTAATTACCTTCCATTTGGGTTAATTGTCTCTTTCTAATTCTATTGTCTTTAATGTCTCTAATGGTTTTGTGTTTTGATTTTCCTTTTTCTCTTCTTTATTATGTTTACAGTTTCGTATTGTATTGCGAACAACCAAAATGCCTGTGGAATTATCTGGAATCATGGATAGAGAAACATTTAACAACGCTAGAGCTTATAGTATTGATAGAACCAAATTTACTCTATATTATCATGCATGGAGTCAATCGTTTTCATCGGTAATTTATAATTTTTCCACTTATGATGAATCACTTTTTGTATTAATGCAACATAACATGTGCTCATATTTGACAGATTTGATTTAGAGTACAATTCAAATTGCCAATCATCTACTTGTGAACAATTGTTTCTCTTGTACATTGTTCATTAGGTGCAAACAAAGTAACAATCTATGAGCACTAGTTGTCGCAATTATTGATCATAGAGATGCAAAAAACGCCTTGAATTAGTTGATTAATTTTCGTTTGATTTTGCTGACTTTCTTTTTCATTAGATTATTTTACTCTATGATCTGATGCCACTTTTATGGAATTTTTCACTGACACTTATGGAACCTTTTGGTTTTGACAAATCTTATGAAATCACACGAACATTGGTGTTTGTAAATGTTGGAGCTTGTGTCTCAAAAATTATCGATCTTCCCTGGTCCTATTATTCAAACTTTGTTATCCAAGAGAAACACGGTTTTAACCGGCAAACCAAACCTTTTTACGCTAAAGATCAGGCCAAAAAGTTTATCGTCTCTCAAGCGATCACAAGTCTCATTTTACCAGCTATTATTTGGATTATACAAAAGGGTGATGATTATTTCTTCCTTTACCTATGGGGATTCTGTTCACTTATCGTACTCCTTATGATGACTGTTTATCCCGATTTTATTGCTCCTCTTTTCGACAAGTATATTCCTCTACCAGAAGGATCACTTCGAGAAAAGATCAACGTTATGGCACAAAGTCTTAAATTCCGTTAACCAAGTTTACATTGTCGAAGGATCTAAACGTTCATCTCATAGTAACGCTTATTTATATGGTTTCTATAAGAATAAGAGAATTGTTCTTTCGATACTCTCATGGAAAATCCTCCTAAAATGAGTGAATCAACCGAAGAGTTAACAAACGAGGATAAGGAAAATATACCAGAAGATGGACCATCAAATCAAGAACCAGCTAAAGTTTCAGCAACTGAAACTTTAAGTGAAGGAAACGGCGATTCACCAGCTGACATTTCACCTGATGAAGATGAAGGAAAAGATATAAAAGAAAAGAAGAAAAAAGGTTGCAATGATGACGAGATTTTAGCTGTTCTTGGTCATGAACTTGGTCATTGGAAACTTAACCATGTTTTCATTAATTTAATTATCGCCGAAGTCCAAATGTTATTAACTTTCATGATTTTCGGTTTCCTTTACAAAGATCCAGTAATTTATCGGGCTTTTGGCTTCAATGATCAACCAATTCTAATTGGACTCTTAGTGATAACTCAATACATTTTTGCTCCTTACAATGAGGTATTTAAATTGACTTTATCTTAGATAATCAAAGATTATTTTTATAATTTAAAACTAATTATCTGTCTGTTTCTGTTTTGCTCAATTCTTTCGTACAGATTGTTGGATTTTTGATGACTTGTCTTACTCGACGTAATGAATTTGGAGCTGATAATTTCGCAAAGAAAATGAACCGAGCATCTGATCTAAGAAGTGCCCTAATCAAGTTAGGAAACGATAATCTTGAATTCCCTGTATACGATTGGCTTTATTCAGCGACCAATCTCTCTCATCCACCTCTTCTTGAGAGACTTAAAGCACTTGGTAAAATCGATTGACTAAATGTTTGAGAAAAAGAAAGACAAACAAAAAGACCATGAAAGAAACAAAAGTATTCAAAATAACAAGAAAAGACTATTTCCTTTTCCTCTACAATTGCGATACTTTTATATAAAACAATTTTCAATTCAACACTCACATTACACACAAAAGGAATATGGATTAATGTCTCTTTCTCTCTGTCACCTCTCATTAACCGAGAAGTTAATCAACTTCCAGTTCAAAATTCATCACAACAAACATACTTACAATTTTATCGCTTTTTTATTCATCAAATCGCACTCTAAACAAGAAGACAATGAAGAAGAAAAAAAAAGGAGAAAAGAAAACAACTACATAAACAAAAATTCCAATTAAAACAAAAGAGCTTCAATTTCTCAAGCCTTGGAACAAGCGGAAAAAAATGGTCCACCCAACAATTAACTTGATTGAGTTTAAATCAAATCTTTGAAAAGGAAAGTGATGAAAAAAAAAACGATTCTCTTACAACAATTATAACTAAATTTGTATTGATACCAAAATAAATCAATTAAAAGTAAATAATCAACATCAAATTAAGATTATCAACTTGATTACCAAATTTCCATCCTAATTAAGTTTACTTAGAAATTGATTATATGTTGATGAGAGAAACAAGAAATTATTAATTAAGAGAAATTTGGTCACAATTAAGGTGATGATTTAATCTTGTTTTTAGGTTTTCCATTTTGTTTTTGGTTCAATTGATTAGCAATCAATTGATTAAATGATTAGAGACAATATTTTTGTTTGGTTTTCAATTTGTTTAAATTAAAATCATCAGTTGATTAATAATTGATTCTGTGGACGGTATTGACTTGATGCAAATCATAACCTACATCGTGCTTGATGAAGCCTCGAGAACAGTAGTTATAATTATAATAATAATAATAATTAAAATGAATTAATAATAATTATATAGTTGATGATACTCATAATCATCAACGTTGTCATCAACAATAAAGAAGTTGATTATGTTAAGTGAATTGTAAAAAAATTTGCTTGACATGGAGATTGAACAATTAAAATGGGATGAACATGAAATGATGACAGTTCAAGTAGTTTTCTCAATTGTTGATTATCATCATCATAATGGTGACAATTTGTTTGGGGAGGGGCAAAAGGGTAACATTTAAAATCAGGGTGAGTAGAGGGTAAACCAAGCAGGCAAATTGTTGAGAAGATCAATTTTTTTGTCTGATTGTGATTTTCATTTGAATTGAAACTATTCAGCTTTTTGTTTTCTTCTCATACTCAGTTTATCTGTTTAAATTGATTTGATTCTGTTTCATGATGATGAGTTGATAACGATAATCATGATGGTAAAGATGGTTAACGATGATAACTTTTGATTGTTGTCGATTTTGTTGATCGTTATCATCCACAATTAATCCGTTAATCGTTTAGATTCTCGAGTGAGTTTACTTTTTTGGGTGCGAATAGATTTTCACTTTTTCTTTTACATTCGGGATGATGATGATGATGAGAATTTGTTGTTTGTTTTGATTGCATTTTTTTCTGTTTAAATGTTCATTGAGACTCTGATCAGCGTGATTGTAATTGCCCTTTCACAATTTATCCATTTTTTTTTGGTTGATTTGAGTTATAATTTATTTCTAATGATTTTCAATCTCCTCGTCCGCTTTGCGGTCTAGATGCATGATTACTGGGCGATGAAGGTGGCCTTGGACCGCCTAAATTGCGAGTGAACAAAGCTCTCGTACGATTTGGACCACGAGATAAGTTTGACTTGTAGGCTCCATCTTTAATTGTGGCATTTTTACCTCCGCTGTTTGAAGGTGATGAAAGTAAATTACGTTCTCGGTCCATTTCCATTTCTTCAACTTTTTGGGTTAAAGTTAATTTCTGACCGATGGCCATTCGTAGGAGAGAGTTTAAGGTTTTCTTTTCGTCTTCGGATGATTTTAATTGTCGCTGGTATTCATCGATTTGGGCGACATACTCTTCACATCGGGCAGAGAACATTGACCTGAGAGAGGCAAAAGTGGCAGCATCTTCTTTTAACGCTTTCAATTCTTTCCTCAATTTTGTCATGGTTTTGGTTACCACGGCCTTTTCAGTTTCGTATTTAGATTTTAAATTGGCCAGGGCCACTTCGGCGGTCTGTTTATTGGCCTTGAGAACGGTTCGAAGGGTAGCGATCTGTTCTCTCTTTGTCGCCAAAAGAGCTTTTAATTTGATCAACTCTTCCGATGCATCACCAACCGAATAGGGTGAAGGTGATGAAGCAATTCCGGAAGAATTGGTGGAAAGGGAATGTTGTTGAGAGGCGGATGATGTATTATTATTTTCGGTGGTAATTTTGGTTCGAGCGGGTGTTTTCATTTCGATAATCAATTCAACTGCATTGTTCAAGTGTCTCATCTGATCGTCAATGGTATCCATTGTCTTACGACACTCGGAGGTGGCTAGAATTCCAGATTTCCAATTGGCTAAAAGTTTACGACTTCGTTCATCAGTTAAACGATCTTTAAGTCCTTCCGTTCGTAGGCTTAAAGGTGCTTCCGATTTATTTGCATGATCTAAAATAATTCGATATGGTTCTTCACCGCTAACGGAACAAATATGGTAATAAAGGGTGGCCAATTTTTCCGATATCCGGTTAAGATCTTCAACGGTTGCGATGGAACCGGAAGTTGTTTCATCGGCAAAATTGTTTAAAAGGTCAAGATCCGATGTAAGACTATCACGAATGAGTTCACATTCTTTTAATTGTCGTTTAATTTCATTGAGTTCATCTTCTCCTTCGGGACTTTCTTTTGATTTTCTTATTCTATCACACAATTGACCAATAAATTGTTTACATTCAGGGAATTCAGTTTCAAATGAATTAACCATCTCATTATTGCCTTCACTGTTAATTATATTGCTGATATGATTGGTTAACTTGGAAAGTCGTGACTGTTGAGCCAATAATTCAGCTTTCGTTGATTCCAATAGATTGTGAGTCTCACTGAGTTTAAGGGTAAGTTGATTTTTCTCGTTCTCAGCCAATTCTAAACCTTTTTCTAGCTTCTTGATTTCGGTTAGATGAACTTCACCGAAAAGAGATGAAGGTTGTGAGGTTGATCCATCATGGCCATAAGAATCGTGTTCAGATCCTTCACATGCATTCCTTGCATTTAACATATCAGATTCCAATTGGTGGAGTAAAGGTGAAGATCCTTCCTCGTCAAGTACCTCGCCGGCCGATGCATCAGCTGACACTTGACTCTCGAAAACAGCTAACCCTGGAAATCGAAGGCCAAAATTGGTCATGTTTAACATTGGATCACTGGTTAATCGTTCGTCTAGTTTTTTCTTTAGCTCGTATTTTTGTTCTCTCTCCGATTCTAATGCTTCCAATGCTTCTTTCATCTGCTTTTCGGCGATATTTTTCAAAGTTTCAAATTCTTCAACTTGAAGTCGTCTTAGTTCAATCTCTTCATGTAAACGTCGAACTTCGTGTTTAGCAGTCTCATAATCGATTTGATTCGATTTAAGATTAGAAACGGTCTTTTGTAAACTTATATTCTCATCTTCCAATTCATTCATGTCACTAGATAATCTTGATTCTCTCATTTTCAGTTCTTTTATCTCTATTCTCATGTTTTTCCTTTCCCATTCTGAGATTTCCAGCTGCTTGGATAGATCGCTATGCTCAGAGAGTAACCTTTCCTTTTCTGCTTCCACTCGAGCCAATTCCGAACGAACCAATTTCAATTCTCTTTCAAGCTCATGTAAAGCGGTCGCAAACTTGGCCTCCTTGGATGCAGATTCTTGAAGTAAACTCTCCTCTTGCTCGATCCCTCTGTCCGCTGATACCTTTTGACTTGTCTGAAATGAAGCGAAAGCATTTCGCAAGGCTTCCAATTCTGTTCGAGTTGCTTCGTGTAAAGATTCCAGTTCATCGTATCGCACTTGAAGTTTATCTTTTTCATCCAACAAATGAAGGCCCAACTCAGCAGATTGGTGTTTCTCTTTAGCTGAAAGGGTGAGTTCCTCTTGAAGCCTTTCAATCTCCTTTTTAAGGGCATCCCTTTCAGAAGATAATTTTTCCACCTCACTCATGGTAAAACCAGAAATAATTTATTACCTTTTCACAAGGAAAAGAGAGATAATTTCTCCTTCGTTTTCTTTTATCACCAGGTCATTATTTACACATAGAAAAACATCCCGAAGATGTTTAATTTTCTTCTCAATAGAAGGAAGAAGAAAAAAAAACAACACAAGTCAAAAAAAAAGGAAGAGGAATAGATGAGCTGATGAAGATGATGATGAGAAAATGATGTTGATTGTTTACTAATACGAATTATTAGTTAATATTGGTGCTAATAAATACTACAAATATTGAAAGTTAAACAGAAATTAACACAGATGATGATAAACAAGAGGGATGAGGAAATCGGAGAGAGAGAGAGAAATTATGAAAACAATCAACATATGAGGGAATTGAGGTGAATTGTTGAAAAATTTATGATGATGGAGAGATGAAGATGGGGATGAGGATGATGAGAGAGAAACAAGATTTAGTAATCGATTAGAATTGAGAATCATACAGACCAGAAAGAAAAAGATAAATAACAAAAGAAAAGAGACTAACAAGTAAGAGAAGGAGAAAGAGAAATTAGAAAAAAAATTTTCTTCTTCCACTTAGTTTACCTTTAGAACAATTTGATCACCAGGTGACTCTCATTCTAATTGTCATTGATTCTCATTTGATGATGTTGACAATTAATCTCAACATTTAAACAACTTTTTTCCTTTCTGTTAATTGTTTTATTGTTCTTTATGTTTCCCTTAAATTAGTTGATTGAGTATGGATTCCAGTGGAATAACATTGAGAAGCTCTTTGGTTAATCCGTTGATTAGAAAATGGATGTGCCAAGGATCAGTTGATTTTAATCCTTCTAATTTTATTCTTCCTCTTTTCATAATTAACAATGATGATCAAATTGAGGAAATTGCTTCCATGCCAGAGGTTAATCGGTATGGGGTTAATCGAGCAATTGAATATTTAACTGGTCTGGTTGATAAAGGACTTACTTCAATACTGTTGTTTCCTGTTGTCTCTTGTAAATCTGTTGATAATTCAATTGATCCAAATGTTAATCCGGTTCTTCGTTTAATTCCTTTGATTAGGGAAAATTTTCCAAATCTTTATGTTATTGTTGATGTTTGTCTTTGTGGTTTCTCTCTTGATGGACATTGTTATCAAACTAGTGATCAAACTACTGGAATTAAAGATAATCAATTAACTCTAAAGGCTTTAGCTGATTTATCTATCGCCTATGCGAAGGTTGGTTGTCACATGGTCGCTCCAAGTGATATGAATGATAATCGGATTGGAGTAATTAGATCAGCACTTAATTCATCTTCTTTTCCCGATGTGAGTATCATGTCTTATTCTGCTAAATTTGCTTCCAATTTCTATGGGCCATTTAGAGATGCAGCCGGAAGTGCACCTAAACATGGAGATCGTAAACAGTATCAATTAACATGCGGATCTTCTGGATTAGCAATGAGAGCAATTGAGAGAGACATTAACGAGGGAGCAGATATAATTATGGTTAAACCAGGGTTACCTTATTTAGATATTATCTCAGAGGCTAAGAGGCGATTTCCTGATGTTCCAAGGGCAGTTTATCATGTTTCAGGGGAATATTCAATGTTGTATCAGGCTGGAGTTTCGGGTTGTCTTGATTTGGATCGATCGCTTTGGGAAATTCTGATCAGCTTCAAAAGAGCCGGAGCGGAGATGATAATTACTTATTTTACACCCAAAATTCTTGATATGATTAATAATAATATTCCAATGTAATTGTAAGAGAAAAGGACACAATTTGTATACTTAAATCTATTTCATGGGCTAAGAATTTTAAACAAAAAATTAGTAATAAAAATGTAATTATGAGCAATTGAATATCGCGAATTCAATCAACGATTAATCAAGTTAGAATTTAGTTTTTTTTTTAGTTTTTCCTTGGATTTAATTTATTTCCAAAACTTATTTTTTTACTGAGTCAACCATCAAAACTTCATTTTATGAGGATACATGTTATTACGAAGGCAGAAATATGAACCGAGATAGCCAAACATTAGCTTCTTTTCAGGATGTTTACGAATAGCTTCAATTATTTGTTTGTCAACTTCAACTTGATCTTTACGGTGTTGAAGGTTTGGTTTATAATCGGCAGATTTAGTCTCGAAAATGTTACCTGCACCTTTCTTTCCCTTAGCCTTTTGTCGAGCAAATTTACGACTTTTGAAATATTTATCATTAATATGTTCAGGTATTTTGACGCCAGAAACATCCACTCTAGTGCTAGTAACGATGGTAAATCTTTGATGCATTCTCCTTAAAGGACATCCATTGATTTTGTGTGGTCCAGTTATCATTAGCATACCACTAGGAAGAGTTTTCAAAACTACTACTCTTTTACCCTTGTGACGACCAGCTAAAAGGATGACAACACGACCTGGTGAAATACCTGAACAAATGAGACAAGAAAAAAAAAGAAAGATAAGCATCAAGAAAAAACAAGATGAGAAAAAGAAAATATTAACATACCCTTTTTAAAGGTCTTTTTGTGCATTTTGAAAGTGATTTTTCCTGTCTTTCGCTTTCTTGGTTTATCCTCAGTTGGATAGTATCTTTGCTCTTTCTTAACTCTGACCAAACGTTTGCCTCCATTCTTTTCACCTCCAATTTTTTTCACAACAAAATTAGGCTTCTTCTTGACTAAAGTACTTGGAAGAACACCTTTCTTTGCAGCCATTCGCTTGATTTTAGCCCACAATGGTCGAGTAACTTTATGACTTGTCAATTTACGAACTAATTTAAGAGTTTTTCCAGTCATAGGTGGTTTTTTACCAGTGGATTTCTTCTCCTTAGTGGCTTTGACAACTTTTTTAGCAGCAGCAGCAGCAGGAGCAGCCGCCTGTTTGGGAAGCTTCGTTTTAGTTTCAACCATCTACAAGATAACAAAAAGAGAAAATGATTAAACAAATTGACTGAAACAATTAAAACAAAAAGTAAAATTAAATCACAAATAAAAATCAAGTCAACAATTAACAATACACGTTGAAGAAAACCACTATCACGCTCGCAAGAAAAAAGGATACATAGAGAAAAAAGAAAACCGGTCACCACCACAAACTCACTTTTGGTCAATCAATAAATAACCAAATTCCAAATTTACTTGAAAAACAATAAGAACTAATAACAGGACAACACTTTAAACTATTAATTAATTAACAATAAACTTAATTGTTGATTAATTTAGACAATTAAACAATCAACTTACCTTAAATTAAAATTCAACACAAAAACAACTAAAATTTAGACGGAAACAGGAAACGTTGAAATCTTGTCTTCTCTCAGCGAGTAACTGGCGACATCTGGGAGAATAGTTTCGGTTGCCAATGGCAACGGCGAAAAGCACTAATTTTGTTTTCTTTTTTTCCAATGTGATTATTGTTATTAAATTTTCTCTATAATTTATATGGTTAATTATTTTCTCCAATTCTTTCAGTATTTTCATTATTCTTTTTTTTTTGATCATTTGTTTATTGTCTTTTTGTTCTTTCTCTTTTTTTCTAGCTTGTTAATAATCGATGATTACGTTGACTGGTTTTGTTTACCATGAAGAAAGGCCTGTCTTTTTGTGCCCCTTGTACCATCCATGTGTTGATGAATGGGAAGAGAAATCAAATATAAACAAATCGGGTTGGATTTCATTGTTACCCAATTCATCATATATTTCATCAGCAGCCTCTTGTCATTTATCTAATACTTCACCATCATTCTCACCTTTACAATCTTCAAAGGAAAAAAGCATCAACAGCCCAACATCATCACAATCATTATCACCATCATCATCATCGTCATCGTTTTCATCGTCGTCATTGTCATCATCAGGATCGTCTTGTTCATCATCATTTACATCGGTTTCAAAGAAAACACCAACATGTTCACCTTCATCTTCTTCTTTGACAATTTACTCTCATCCCAATGGATCTGGAATTCATTTTAGATTTGAAGTTGATAGATGGTCATTGGTTAAATATAATCTTACCCTTAACCAATTAACCTTTGTTTTCAAAGAGATCTGGCGAAGTAAAAACTTTCGAAAATCAATTGTTCGAAAAGAATTGATACCAAAAGAATGCCGTCGTTCGATACGCACTTTAATCTATAGAGGAGCTAATATAGATTTATTTGTTCGGTTTAAAACCGATGATTGTCAATCAACTTCTATCGATTGGCCTGGGTTAGTAATATTTATCTCTGGAAAATTGATTCTATTTTATTAATGTTAACCTCTCAATCTTTTAGCAATTACTTATTTCTGGCCTTGGTTTCGACTAAATTAAAAATTGAAGAAACATTATCCATCTTATCGACTCTTGGTGGAGCATATTCATCTCTTGGAGAACATTATTTGCATTTTGTAATATCGATTATTTTTTCTTTTCATGTTCAAATTTATTGTTGTAAACTAACTTGACATTTTCTATTCTCCCCTTTTTCTTTTGCTTACAATCATTAGGCTATCAAAGCGGGTGAAACATCAATCAAACAAATTGGATTGGCTTGTATTACCGCTGATCCAACTATTATCGCTCGTTGTTCAATCTACATGGTCTACAGTTTATGTCAACGAGGTCTTCGTAAACGAGCTCGTCATCTCATGGTCACCTTTATCTATCCATATATTACCAAAATGATTATTAAGAAAACCTGTGATAATATTGTTCGCAATATGTACAAAGCGGCTAAATTTAGAGTTGAACATTATTATAATTGAAATTGATTGTATCCAAAAAAATCAACTCGAAAAATTTTTGCTTCTTTATGGTCCAAAAGTAACTGTACAAGTTTCACACTATATTATTGACAAAAATTTCAACATCCAATCAATTCTCATCCAAGCAAATGGTTTTCAAATCAAATCAATCAAATTTGAAAACCAACCTGAACATGATTAATACCATAAGTAGACCATAATCATCTTTCAGTGTCATTTAAAAATTAAAACATCAACAGTAGAGAAAATCAACAAAATCAAAGTAATCGATTAGAAAAAGAAAATTGATCGAAAAAACAATCTCTTCTCACTGTTATCCGAACACCTTATTGTTAATCGAATATTTTCAGGTTTACTTTATATCTAATTAAGTGTAAACAAATGATCTTGTTATTTTATACATTTAACAATTAATAAAAATGAACAAAAAATCACAATTAACAATTTTAACTATGAGGATCATTAAAATTCCACTAGATGGCAGCAGTTTCGATATTCGATGTTTTGGTTCTGTGGGAGGAGTCGAATTTCTCCTCCCCCTTAGTAACTAGAATACAAAATGTTTTCTTTTCGCCCAAAGGCAAATAAATTATCTTTTTTGTTTTTGTTGTTTCTCTTTTATTAATAATTATCTGGATTTATTGATAATCATTAATAAACTTTTATTTTCT
Source organism: Panonychus citri (assembly GCF_014898815.1). NCBI lineage: Eukaryota > Metazoa > Arthropoda > Arachnida > Trombidiformes > Tetranychidae > Panonychus > Panonychus citri. The sequence continues at coordinate 308,378 of NW_026515543.1, read as the reverse complement.
CTTTTTCTCATTTTTGCTGTCTCATTGTGAGTACCTTGTAGGTTATATCTTGATTATCCTAATGGTGGACAATGAAACGGTTTCTGGTGCTGCTCTTCAAGCAGTTGAATTGGAAGTTGGTTCTGGTTCACCTCATTTAGCTTTAAATAAGCCATTTGATCCTGAAGAACATAATTTAGATCCATCTTTTCGGTTGACTAAATTAACCGAATTAAAAGGATGCGGATGTAAAGTTCCTCAGGAAACATTGAGGAAACTTCTTGAGGGACTTGTAGATGACCAGCGTAACTCACCATCATCATCTTATTATGCTGGTCAACAGTTGGGCCTTCCAAGAATAGGTAATTAACTTTGATTTAACACTCTCTCTCATTGTTTAGCTCAATTTATATATTTATAATTGATAACAGGTATTGGTATGGATAGCAGTGTAACTCCTATTAGGCATGGAAGCTTATTATTAGTTCAAACAACCGATTTTTTCTATCCCTTGGTTGATGATCCTTATGTCATGGGGAAAATAGCTTGTGCCAATGTTCTAAGTGATCTGTATGCCATGGGAGTCACCGAATGTGATAATATGCTTATGATATTAGGAGTTAGTCAACAGATGAATGACAAAGAACGAGATACTGTTGTACCTATCATGATGAAAGGATTTAGGGTAACATCAATTGGATTACATTTAATGATGAAAAGACAATAATTTTTTTTTCATTTCTATTATTTTCACTTCTCAGGATTGTGCCTACGAAGCTGGTACCAATGTTACTGGAGGACAAACAGTTAAAAATCCTTGGTTAACTATCGGTGGTGTTGCAACAAGTGTCTGTCAACCAAATGAATATCTCATGTAATTGTTGATCATTTTTTATTCTTCCATATTTCAAATGATTATATAATCTCTGTATCAATTTTATATTCTATTTGTTATCCAGTCCAGATAGTGCTGTTATTGGAGACGTTCTGGTTCTCACTAAACCTTTAGGAATTCAAGTTGCTGTCAATGCATATCAATGGTTAGATAATCCTGATCAATGGAACAAAATTAAATTAGTTGTCTCTGATGAAGATGTACGAAAAGCTTATCTCAGAGCAATGGATAGTATGAGTAGATTGAATCGTGTGGGTTAGTATTTATCGAATTACAATCAACAGCCAAGTAATTGGACTAAATTTTATTCAATAACTTTCAAATGGAGAAAACTCTTTTGAACTGTCAGTTAAAGTCAAGGGTGACAATTCTCAAGTACGTGGGCTTATAACTCCGAAAAGGATTGACAATCTAAGATTTTGAAATGATTAAGAATTGAGAAAAATAATCTGATAAACTCAGAATTGATTGAAAAACAAAATGATGTCTTGATGACTGAAAAGTTTTGAGATCTTCATTTAATGTTTACTTGGTACTACTGATACATCAGTGGAGGTTAATTTTGACTAAAAAGTATCGATTGGGCAATTAGCTCATTCTGTACGTATAAACTAATTCTACATGAGTCCCACTATTTGGTTGTTGGTTGTAAATTAACAAACATCATCAAATTGTCCATTATTAACAATCTTTTTCTCAAAACACTTTAGCTGCTCGATTGATGCATAAATATAATGCTCATGGAGCAACTGATGTCACTGGATTCGGAATTCTTGGCCATGCTTCTAATTTAGCTAAAAATCAAAAGAATGAAGTTTCATTTGTTATACACAATTTACCGGTCATATCAAAAATGGCCTCTGTCGATAAAGCTTGTGGTTCAAGGTTTCGATTGATGCAAGGCTATTGTGCCGAAACCTCTGGAGGTCTTTTGATTTGTTTACCAAGGGAACAAGCAACGGCCTTTTGTAAAGATATCGAGAAACAAGAAGGATATCAAGCTTGGATTATTGGAATTGTTGAAAAAGGAAATCGAACGGCTCGAATAATCGATAAACCAAGAGTTATCGAAGTGCCTAGTAAAGAAAAAGATGGCGAATTGTGGTAATTGAGCTATTTATTTGCTTTTTAATCAACTAATGGCTTTACTTTAAATTTTACACGTTAGAAATATCCAAAAATGCCAAATCCATGTATATTATATTTCTTTACTCTATTTTGTCATTGAAAGTTTACTGTTATCAATTGTTTGTTGTCATGATGATGTTCTGATCATTGGTCATATTAATTATTATGATGATGATTATTGTTTCATCTTGAGGATAAAAATACAAAAACAATAACTGATTTTGTGCATCATAATCAATCATAAATTGTATAACATCAATTAAACAACAATTTAGCAACAGTATCAACAAAAAAAAGGGAAAAAGTTTCAATAAAAAATATTGTAATATATTATAGAGAGAGATAGAGAGAGTTGTTATTAGTTATTAAGGAGGAAAGTTAATTATTATTCTGATATTAATAAGAGTGGGAAAAGAAGAAATTTAATTTGTTGTCTTGATTTGATTAATTAACGAGTGAATATTGAGGACAAGCTTGATCCCATTCGCAAGAGTGAACCCCATTAACTGAATTGGCTGTTCGATGGCAGTAGAAACATTTTGATTCAAGAGAAGACGATGTCGACTTTTTTTCGGTCAATTCGAGTCCCGCTTCTTTCCAAACTTTTAGAAGGTGAAAGACGAATTCCTCCATCATGGCCTGAGAGTGGAATGGTGTTGGTGCAATTCTTAATCTCTCCGATCCTTTGGGAACCGTTGGATAGTTGATCGATTGGACATAATGTCCATGTCGGCTCATCAATTGGTCACAAATCCAACTACAAATAACTGGATCTCCAACGGGAATCGGAATGATGTGACTTTTACTAGGCATTTGTGGGATCTGAGCTCTTTCGAGTAAACTTTTCATGTAAGATACATTTTCTTGGTGAACTCGACGTAAATATCGACCTTCTTCACCTCGAAGTATCTAAATTTAACACCAACAATAAAGAGAGAGAAAATTAATAATCAACAAATGACCGATTTTTCCAGCAACAAAAAAAAAGCTATAAAAACTTAGAGCTTCAAGGTAATCAAATTGATTGATCTTCTTTTTTTTTCGTTGTAACGATTTTCAATCATTCATTGTGATCGTAAATTGTCACTTATGATTGACATGGGGCTTAATTAACTCACCCGGACAGAGGTCAAAGCAGCTTTAAGATTAGTCGGAGGAAGCGAAGTCGTAAAGATGAATCCAGCGGCGTAACTTCGGACCATATCGATCAGCTCATTCGAACCCGCGATGTAGCCACCAATGTTGCCGAAGGCTTTACCTGATTTTCGGGAACAGTTCAAAAGTTAGAATTAAAGTTCAAATCAAGATGGACGACGATGATAATTTTTATAATGAAATGATTAACGGTAAAATTGATTAAATTATAAGTATAACAAGAAAGGTTACAAAAGTGGCACTGATATTAGTCCATATAAAGAAAGAGTTGAAAACATCAAAAATATGATTAATAAACATGATGAATAATTGATAATAAGATAATGAAAAGTTAATCAAAAAGTAAATATATATTATCGTTCAGACGGACAATTTAAATGAACATAATTAACTTGGAGAGTTAATTATATTTATATTGTGTCGATTTCGAGTCTCTCACTTTGGCTAATTTTAAATTGTGTGTGTGGGTTTGGATTAAATTGTTTTGCTTTCTTGAAGGAGCATAAAACTCAATCAAGATGACCCAATAAGTGAATATAATCAAATTGAACATTTTTCGTTTGACCTAATTGTTGATTCAATGTACAAAAGATTATAATTATTACCATAAAATTAATAAAACGGACTTTCCTTGTTTCTTTTTTGCTTTTTTTTTCTATCAAAATTTGTTTAACTGCTCTCACTATTTATTATTTCTGATTACGAATGTTATTAAATTGTTATAACTATCATGTGCTGTCTGGCTGATTGCTGATCAAGATTTGACATTGATTGTTTGATCAGCGTAACAACATTCATGTACATAACGATACGAAAGTTAGAGTTAGTTAAGGAGAGAGACTGAAGAAAAAAAGTGCAATTGTGATGTAATTTAACTCGTTTTAATCATTGAATTTGTTAATTGTTTAGTGGATTCTCTGTACTTACCAAGTGTTCCTGATATGATATCAATTTTATCAACAACCGCATCTCTTTCAGCGACACCAGCACCTTCATCTCCATATAATCCAACCGCATGAACTTCATCGACAAATGTAATTGCACCAAATTCATGAGCGATGTCACACATTTCACCAACCGGACTAATATCACCGGTCATCGAATGGACAGTTTCAAAGGCCACAATTTTGGGTAAACTTTTATCTACCGATTGTAAAAGTCTTTTCAAATGATCGACATCATTTGATTTAAAGATGAATTTATTTGCTCCACTATTGCGAATACCTTGGATCATGGATGCATGATTTCCAGCATCAGAGAAAATTTGACAATCTAAATTGAAAGAGGAACATCAATTTTAAGATTAACTTTCCAATAACCAAATTAGAATCCCAAATTAATCACTTACTTGGCAACGATTTACCCAAAGTGAACAGAGTTGAATCGTTGGCGACAAAACAAGAAGTAAACAAAAGCGCTGATTCCTTTTGGTGCAAAGAGGCCATTTCTTTTCCAATTCTTCATGTAAAGGTGTATTACCGGAGATATTTCGAGTTCCCCCTGAGCCTGATCCATATTGTCCAACAGTTTCACTAGAAGATACACAAACATTGATTAGAATGGAACAAAAAAAAACAATTAATTCAATAGAATAAACTTTTTCTTCAACCCAACGAAGAGCAATTGATGTGAGAATAGCTTCAAGTTCACTTGAAAATCTCAACTTGAGATAGAAATTTCTAGATAACTGAAATTCTGTGTTAACATGAGAATAAGATATTAACTCAGTTGATTCCAATTTCTGATCAATACTTTTTTTTGTAGTGTAAACATCTCGTTAATTGATTATCTTGTTATCTTCCCTTTTCTACCCTTAACAAGATACTTACATAACCGCTTGACGAACCATAGGGTGACTCGTCATTCCAAGATAATCATTACTGCACCAAACAGTTATCGGTTTATCATTTGATGATAATTCTTGAGCAAAAGGAGGTTTATCGGCAAATCGAGCCACTTTTTAAAACACGATATGAATGATCCTTTTTCTTCATCAATATCTTGTCCTGGAAAAACTTCTGATAATGGAACAGGTTATTATTATCTATCCGTGGAAGAGAATCAGAGAAAAAGATTGTTATTATTATCTTGATACATGGAGATTATTGTGAGAAGGAAGAGAATTAAAATTGATTGGATTGGGATAATTAGTTGAGGAGATGATATGAAACGACAAGAAAATTAAATGGTTCATTTGGATTGATTGACTGGTCAAACAGCTGATCTCCTTTTTGCTTACCAGTTTTATCAACAGGATGAATTATATCCTGAGTGACCATTGGATTAGCTAATTTGACCATTGGATTAACTTCTTTAAGAAATGGACAAGTTGATGGGTCACCACCTTCGTTGGTCATTCGTTTACCATGTTGAGTATTCTCGGAATCTTGATTAATAAGCAACGAGAGAAAATTAATTGGTAAGGTTAAAGAAAAGGACATGAGGGTAAATAGAAAACATTGAGAATTTTATTTGTTTACCTTTTCCATTGTTAATTAATCCTTCGTTTGTGGTACTAGTTGAATATAATCGCGATATTTTGGACATAATTGGACAATAAGGTGCATAGTTTTCATGAGAAGCGATGAATAAGATGAAAGAAATGAAGAGGACATTTGGTTGAGAAAAGGACATTTCATTGTTTTCATGTTTATTTTCTTGATTAGAGTAATTCTTTAATTACTGGCACAGAAACAAAAGGATGAATTTATATTAATGAAGATGAAGAATTATTGTAAATAGTGAACTTTGATTAATCTAAAGAAAATAAGATTATTTGTTGTGAGAGAAAAACTGGTTCACATTCAAGTGATTGTTGATCTTTTCAGTTACATTAACGAACTGGTGATGAGTATGAAGAAAATAACACGATGAAGGAAAGAAGAGGGAGAGAGAGAAGGAGAAAGAGAGGGAGAAGGAGAAGGAGAGGGATTTCGATGAATGGGATTTAATTGGTGTGTGAGTTGCGAGAGAACTGGTTGTGATGATGACAAAATAATATTGGTCAATTATTTTCTTCAATGAAGTTGTTTACAAAATAATAAATAGAAATGATGAAAATTTCGTCTTTGTACTCAGAGAATAGCGAAAAATAACATTGATTCACCGTCAATCATATTTTCCATTGAATAATTTGTCTCTGGAGGGATAATCACTGGATCTAATTTCTTAATCAGAGCCGGAGGGTCGTTTTCAATCTTGATGGAGATACTCCCTTCCATTAGAATGTATAATGATAAATATTGGCCTGTTTTGTTAACTGGTTTGTCGCATTTTTCGATAAAACGGAAATAACCAACGGTCTGATTTGCTTCATTAGCTGTTATTAGTGTTGCATGTTCAAGGTTCTTGTGGACTTTTAATTTTTTCCAGTTGAGATTTTCTCGATTAAGGAAAATCTTGGACAACTTTTCCTTTGTTGTGTCACTTTTTTCCACAAAAGTTTCCGAAACATCGACTTGGTCTTCGGGATCTTTTTCCTTTGGTTCGTTCATTTTTTTTCTTTTCAATGTTACTCGCTTTTTTCTTTTCATGAAATCTGGAGTGTGAGGAGCTGAAGTGCCGATGATTTTGTAGCATCCGTTTTCCAATGGAACATAAATTGGACGTTCTCCTCTCCATGTTTGAATTCGTTTGTTTTTAAGGAATCTTTTAGGTCTTGATGAAGCACTAATTCTAGTTGGTGTTAAGGTGGTTGGTTGAATGGTTGATGATGTTGATACTCTGGCTGATGAAACACCTGAGAGAGATTTCCTTGGGGTATCAATCTTAGTCGGTGTTAAGGTGGTTTCTAGAACTGTTGATGTTGGGGTGGTTATCTTAGCTGGAGTATTGGCCACTTTTTCAATTAAGGTCGTTAGTCGACTGGTAGATGGTGTTTCTACAACGGTATCAATATTATCATCAGTAACCACTGGATTATCCAATTTGAACGATTTAACAGGCGAATTAATTGGTGAATTAACTGGAGAATTTACAATAGAATTAGCAGGTGAAGCAAATGGAGAATTAAGTGAACCAATTGATGTGTCGGCTATTGAAGAAGATCTCGATAAAGATTTGGTAGTTGTTGGAAATGAAACCAATGGAGTTGTTGTCGATGAGCTTGATGATTTGTTTGCTTTGTTTGATTTGTTGGATCTGTTGGATTTATTAGCTGACCTGGAGGTTGAAGAAATTGCTCTCGAAGTTGGTGGAGGTGTTTTATTGAATAAAATGGAAGATGATGGTTGAATTGAAGCTCGCAATAATTTCGGTGACTCCAAATTAACTGCTTCATTCATTGATGAAAAGAAATGTTTTCTCTCCAACCTCTGTCTCGAAAAGATCATCAGGTGGTAACATCATACTCGAAGCTTCCGACATGCTGATTTCGGAATTTGTCCAAGCATTTGTTGTTGTCGACCTTGTAGACATTTTGATACAATTTCAGACCAACTGAAATCATCTTCATCTTTATCAACATTGTTGTTCACATTAAAATCACAAACAATATGATTAATTGTAGATCTGAGTGACACTTGTTTCATTTTATTGAACATGATTAAAATAAACAAAATTTAAGAAAAAAAAAGCGACTTGACAAAGACAAATTTGAATTTCTAACCAACGGCTGATCGGTAATCGAACAAATAATCGATTTCAGAAGATCGATTTTTACCGCAGTCTTTCTTTTTCTCTTTCTATTTTTCCAAAATCGATTACTTGTTTTATCTCAGAATCAACGAAATAAAAGTGATAACAATTAAGAGGGAAAATTTTAATGAGTAAAAATTAAAACTAATCAACAATGGAAAATCATTACATCAATAACTAGACAATAACAGACTAGTGATTTTGATCAAATTTACTGATTAAACTCTCAAACTAGTTGATAAACTAAAATACAATTACAATACTTTTAACTCGTAATTAAGAAATGAGTTAATTTTTCTGTTGACCGGTTAATTATAAGACACTTCAAATTGAGTCTAGGTCTAATAGTAAATCAATTAATCAAATTGAACAATAGATTGAAAGATTTTCTTAACAATTAGTAAATAATTAGATAAATAGATAAGGGTAAATGTACACAAGATGAAGGTAATTAGCAATTGTTATATAAATTGTTCCGATTGACTATTGATACAAAGTTTATGTTAATATAATTATCAATTGGTTTGAATCAAATTTGACTGGATTTTAATTGCACAATCACGTAGCGGGTTCTCACTTGCTTTGATACAAATCAATCCTTTTGAACCTTCAGCTCGACTATCGATATGAGTAGTTTCCGGTAGGTAAGTTGTTGTACCAAGGTAAGTACAGGGTGAATAGTTGAATCCACATTCGGGAAATAAACTTGTCGCATAAACAATTAAACAATATAAATGTGAACAAGCGGGAGTCCCAAAGCAACCCGGTTGTTCAATATAAGAATAAGGTAAATTGACCAGATATTTAGTATGACCGGTGGCATTGAATGATCCAAACCGTAAGTTCAAAGCTTGAAGTTCAGTTAACAAGGGAATCTCAAAATTAAAGGTACACTGAACCATGTCAACGGCTTTAGCTAATCCTGGATGAATTTGTTTCTCCATAAAGTTTGAGGAAAAGTAATAGGGTGGACCAGAAGGATCTAAGCCTGGAAAGACAGAATTAAATTGTTATAATTGTTGATTGTTTAACTTTTTTTTTCCTATGGAAAATAATTAACTCACCTACTAGATGACCAAGGGTAATATTGTATGTTTCCTTTAACCAGGAAGCAATAAAGTATAACATGTTACCTCCGGCAGAAAACCCAACGACTCTTATATCATCGGGATTGATACATGGAGCTTGTTGGTTAACAATTAATCTTTGAGCAATTAAATTAACTGTAACTCGACCGACAACTTGAACATTTGCCTGCATGACGAAAAAAGTTTGCAGCCGGAAAAGGAAAGCCAAAAGCTACCATTGGATCAGCTGATGATCAAAAGTTATGAGTAAAACAACAACCGGAACAAGATAAAGTTGATCAGTTGATTGTGATAAATATCCATGGATTAGAAAGGCAACTTTAGATCCACAGGCGATGTTAAATGTTGAGTCAATCGATTGGGCGATGAACGTGATAAAAGGTAAAACTGTATTCCAATGGTATCGGGTGGTTCTGGACAAACAGAGTAAAAAATTAAGAATTATTTAGAAATTAATGAGACAGAAAGATAGAAAGAAATTCATATTGATATAAAGTGAGAACAATTAATAAATTATTGAATTTGAATGATTAAGGGAGTTGGGCGATTAACTTAAGTCTGTCGATTCTTTGAGCTTAGTAAACAAATAAAACTTAAAAGGACTAATTCTCAATCTTAATTATCTTATCAAAAATGTTTCTGTTTGAAATGATTAACTTTTAATCAGTTCTAATAGCAAGGAAAATGAAGAATCAACGTAATGAAGCTTAAATTGCAAATGGAAACTGCGATTTACAAACATCTCGTTAATTGATTGTCTTTGTTATCTTCCCTTTTCTACCCTTAACAAGATACTTACATAACCGCTTGACGAACCATAGGGTGACTCGTCATTCCAAGATAATCATTACTGCACCAAACAGTTATCGGTTTATCATTTGATGATAATTCTTGAGCAAAAGGAGGTTTATCGGCAAATCGAGCCACTTTTTTAAACACACGATATGAATGATCCTTTTTCTTCATCAATATCTTGTCCTGGAAAAGATCATGAGAGTAACAAAACAGCGAGAAAATATCCAAAGATTTTCTATATTGCGTTAAATTGCCATTTGATTCTTCATCATATCACCTCGATGAATATGATGAGAGCATTTAATTTTCCAACTTAATGAATTGAGTACAATTGAATTAATTTCCCTCCGATTATTAATCGATTCATTTGGGTCGTCGGGAGAGTTTATCGTTTAATCGATTTTGGAAAAATAGAAAGAGAAATAGAAAGACTAAGATAAAACTCGATCTTCTGAAATCGATTATTAGTTCGATTAACGAGCAGCCGTTGGTTAGAAATTCAAAATTGTCTTTGTCAAGTTGCTTTCTTAAATTTTGTTTATTTTAATTGTTTGGGTCAGTTTTTTTAATTGATTTTGTGGTTTTTTCACTCTAATCATGTTCAATAAAATGAAACAAGTGTCACTCAGATCTACAATTAATCATATTGTTTGTGATTTTAATGTGAACAACAATTGTGATAAAGATGAAGATGATTTCAGTTGGTCTGAAATTGTATCAAAATGTCTACAAGGTCGACAACAACAAATGCTTGGACAAATTCCCGAAATCAGCATGTCGGAAGCTTCGAGTATGATGTTACCACCTGATGATCTTTTCGAGACAGAGGTTGGAAGAGAAGTTAATTTCTCTGTGTCCTTGTTGGATGAAGAAGCTATTAAGCTGCCATCGCCTAAACTGCGAACTTCTTTTACTCTTCCACAAACCAATCCACCATCTCCCATTCTAGCCGATTCGCTTATTGATAGAACACCTTCTCCACCAGCTTCGAGATCAATTTCTTCAACCTCCAGGTCAGCTAATAAATCCAACAGATCCAACAAATCAAACAAATCATCAACCTCATCGACAACAACTCCATTAGTCTCGAGATCAAATACGCGATCAAGTACTCAATCGAATTCTAAATCAAATTCATCACTAACTACTCCATTAGTTTCGAGATCAACTGCCAGGTCGTCCAGAGCATCTTCAATAGCAACAGGTAGATCTGTAGCTAATTCTACTGTCAATTCTTCACTTGCTGACATATCAATTGGTTCACCCAATTCACCGCCTATTTCTCCAGTTAATTCTCCCGTTGCTTCACCAGCTAATTCTACTGTCAATTCCCCAGTTAATTCGCTTGTTAAATCTGCAGGTAACTCACCTAAAAGATTATCATCTATTGTACCAAATGAGGAATTGATAAACAATGAAAATGGTAAATACAATTTTCTCTTTGGTGTTACTCTCAATTGTTATTCCTTAAACTTATTGACCAATTTTTTTCATTTCAATATAATCCAACCGCATGAACTTCATCGACAAATGTAATTGCACCAAATTCATGAGCGATGTCACATTTCACCAACCGGACTAATATCACCGGTCATCGAATGGACAGTTTCAAAGGCCACAATTTTGGGTAAACTTTTATCTACCGATTGTAAAAGTCTTTTCAAATGATCGACATCATTTGATTTAAAGATGAATTTATTTGCTCCACTATTGCGAATACCTTGGATCATGGATGCATGATTTCCAGCATCAGAGAAAATTTGACAATCTAAATTGAAAGAGGAACATCAATTTTAAGATTAACTTTCCAATAACCAAATTAGAATCCCAAATTAATCACTTACTTGGCAACGATTTACCCAAAGTGAACAGAGTTGAATCGTTGGCGACAAAACAAGAAGTAAACAAAAGCGCTGATTCCTTTTGGTGCAAAGAGGCCATTTCTTTTTCCAATTCTTCATGTAAAGGTGTATTACCGGAGATATTTCGAGTTCCCCCTGAGCCTGATCCATATTGTCCAACAGTTTCACTAGAAGATACACAAACATTGATTAGAATGGAACAAAAAAAAACAATTAATTCAATAGAATAAACTTTTTCTTCAACCCAACGAAGAGCAATTGATGTGAGAATAGCTTCAAGTTCACTTGAAAATCTCAACTTGAGATAGAAATTTCTAGATAACTGAAATTCTGTGTTAACATGAGAATAAGATATTAACTCAGTTGATTCCAATTTCTGATCAATACTTTTTTTTGTAGTGTAAACATCTCGTTAATTGATTATCTTGTTATCTTCCCTTTTCTACCCTTAACAAGATACTTACATAACCGCTTGACGAACCATAGGGTGACTCGTCATTCCAAGATAATCATTACTGCACCAAACAGTTATCGGTTTATCATTTGATGATAATTCTTGAGCAAAAGGAGGTTTATCGGCAAATCGAGCCACTTTTTAAAACACGATATGAATGATCCTTTTTCTTCATCAATATCTTGTCCTGGAAAAACTTCTGATAATGGAACAGGTTATTATTATCTATCCGTGGAAGAGAATCAGAGAAAAAGATTGTTATTATTATCTTGATACATGGAGATTATTGTGAGAAGGAAGAGAATTAAAATTGATTGGATTGGGATAATTAGTTGAGGAGATGATATGAAACGACAAGAAAATTAAATGGTTCATTTGGATTGATTGACTGGTCAAACAGCTGATCTCCTTTTTGCTTACCAGTTTTATCAACAGGATGAATTATATCCTGAGTGACCATTGGATTAGCTAATTTGACCATTGGATTAACTTCTTTAAGAAATGGACAAGTTGATGGGTCACCACCTTCGTTGGTCATTCGTTTACCATGTTGAGTATTCTCGGAATCTTGATTAATAAGCAACGAGAGAAAATTAATTGGTAAGGTTAAAGAAAAGGACATGAGGGTAAATAGAAAACATTGAGAATTTTATTTGTTTACCTTTTCCATTGTTAATTAATCCTTCGTTTGTGGTACTAGTTGAATATAATCGCGATATTTTGGACATAATTGGACAATAAGGTGCATAGTTTTTCATGAGAAGCGATGAATAAGATGAAAGAAATGAAGAGGACATTTGGTTGAGAAAAGGACATTTCATTGTTTTCATGTTTATTTTCTTGATTAGAGTAATTCTTTAATTACTGGCACAGAAACAAAAGGATGAATTTATATTAATGAAGATGAAGAATTATTGTAAATAGTGAACTTTGATTAATCTAAAGAAAATAAGATTATTTGTTGTGAGAGAAAAACTGGTTCACATTCAAGTGATTGTTGATCTTTTCAGTTACATTAACGAACTGGTGATGAGTATGAAGAAAATAACACGATGAAGGAAAGAAGAGGGAGAGAGAGAAGGAGAAAGAGAAAGAGAAAGAGAGGGAGAAGGAGAAGGAGAAGGAGAGGGATTTCGATGAATGGGATTTAATTGGTGTGTGAGTTGCGAGAGAACTGGTTGTGATGATGACAAAATAATATTGGTCAATTATTTTCTTCAATGAAGTTTTTTACAAAATAATAAATAGAAATGATGAAAATTTCGTCTTTGTACTCAGAGAATAGCGAAAAATAACATTGATTCACCGTCAATCATATTTTCCATTGAATAATTTGTCTCTGGAGGGATAATCACTGGATCTAATTTCTTAATCAGAGCCGGAGGGTCGTTTTCAATCTTGATGGAGATACTCCCTTCCATTAGAATGTATAATGATAAATATTGGCCTGTTTTGTTAACTGGTTTGTCGCATTTTTCGATAAAACGGAAATAACCAACGGTCTGATTTGCTTCATTAGCTGTTATTAGTGTTGCATGTTCAAGGTTCTTGTGGACTTTTAATTTTTTCCAGTTGAGATTTTCTCGATTAAGGAAAATCTTGGACAACTTTTCCTTTGTTGTGTCACTTTTTTCCACAAAAGTTTCCGAAACATCGACTTGGTCTTCGGGATCTTTTTCCTTTGGTTCGTTCATTTTTTTTCTTTTCAATGTTACTCGCTTTTTTCTTTTCATGAAATCTGGAGTGTGAGGAGCTGAAGTGCCGATGATTTTGTAGCATCCGTTTTCCAATGGAACATAAATTGGACGTTCTCCTCTCCATGTTTGAATTCGTTTGTTTTTAAGGAATCTTTTAGGTCTTGATGAAGAACTAATTCTAGTTGGTGTTAAGGTGGTTGGTTGAATGGTCGATGATGTTGATACTCTGGCTGATGAAACGCCTGAGAGAGATTTCCTTGGGGTATCAATCTTAGTCGGTGTTAAGGTGGTTTCTAGAACTGTTGATGTTGGGGTGGTTATCTTAGCTGGAGTATTGGCCACTTTTTCAATTAAGGTCGTTAGTCGACTGGTAGATGGTATTTCTTCAACGGTATCAATATTATCATCAGTAACCACTGGATTATCCAATTTGAACGATTTAACAGGCGAATTAATTGGTGAATTAACTGGAGAATTTACAATAGAATTAGCTGGTGAAGCAAATGGAGAATTAAGTGAACCAATTGATGTGTCGGCTATTGAAGAAGATCTCGATAAAGATTTGGTAGTTGTTGGAAATGAAACCAATGGAGTTGTTGTCGATGAGCTTGATGATTTGTTTGCTTTGTTTGATTTGTTGGATCTGTTGGATTTATTAGCTGACCTGGAGGTTGAAGAAATTGCTCTCGAAGTTGGTGGAGGTGTTTTATTGAATAAAATGGAAGATGATGGTTGAATTGAAGCTCGCAATAATTTCGGTGACTCCAAATTAACTGCTTCATTCATTGATGAAAAAGAAATGTTTTCTCTTCCAACCTCTGTCTCGAAAAGATCATCAGGTGGTAACATCATACTCGAAGCTTCCGACATGCTGATTTCGGGAATTTGTCCAAGCATTTGTTGTTGTCGACCTTGTAGACATTTTGATACAATTTCAGACCAACTGAAATCATCTTCATCTTTATCAACATTGTTGTTCACATTAAAATCACAAACAATATGATTAATTGTAGATCTGAGTGACACTTGTTTCATTTTATTGAACATGATTAAAATAAACAAAATTTAAGAAAAAAAAAGCGACTTGACAAAGACAAATTTGAATTTCTAACCAACGGCTGATCGGTAATCGAACAAATAATCGATTTCAGAAGATCGATTTTTACCGCAGTCTTTCTTTTTCTCTTTCTATTTTTCCAAAATCGATTACTTGTTTTATCTCAGAATCAACGAAATAAAAGTGATAACAATTAAGAGGGAAAATTTTAATGAGTAAAAATTAAAACTAATCAACAATGGAAAATCATTACATCAATAACTAGACAATAACAGACTAGTGATTTTGATCAAATTTACTGATTAAACTCTCAAACTAGTTGATAAACTAAAATACAATTACAATACTTTTAACTCGTAATTAAGAAATGAGTTAATTTTTCTGTTGACCGGTTAATTATAAGACACTTCAAATTGAGTCTAGGTCTAATAGTAAATCAATTAATCAAATTGAACAATAGATTGAAAGATTTTCTTAACAATTAGTAAATAATTAGATAAATAGATAAGGGTAAATGTACACAAGATGAAGGTAATTAGCAATTGTTATATAAATTGTTCCAATTGACTATTGATCCAAAGTTTATGTGAATATAATTATCAATTGGTTTGAATCAAATTTGACTGGATTTTAATTGCACAATCACGTAGCGGGTTCTCACTTGCTTTGATACAAATCAATCCTTTTGAACCTTCAGCTCGACTATCGATATGAGTAGTTTCCGGTAGGTAAGTTGTTGTACCAAGGTAAGTACAGGGTGAATAGTTGAATCCACATTCGGGAAATAAACTTGTCGCATAAACAATTAAACAATATAAATGTGAACAAGCGGGAGTCCCAAAGCACCCGGGTTGTTCAATATAAGAATAAGGTAAATTGACCAGATATTTAGTATGACCGGTGGCATTGAATGACCCAAACCGTAGGTTCAAAGCTTGAAGTTCAGTTAACAAGGGAATCTCAAAATTAAAGGTACACTGAACCATGTCAACGGCTTTAGCTAATCCTGGATGAATTTGTTTCTCCATAAAGTTTGAGGAAAAGTAATAGGGTGGACCAGAAGGATCTAAGCCTGGAAAGACAGAATTAAATTGTTATAATTGTTGATTGTTTAACTTTTTTTTTCCTATGGAAAATAATTAACTCACCTACTAGATGACCAAGGGTAATATTGTATGTTTCCTTTAACCAGGAAGCAATAAAGTATAACATGTTACCTCCGGCAGAAAACCCAACGACTCTTATATCATCGGGATTGATACATGGAGCTTGTTGGTTAACAATTAATCTTTGAGCAATTAAATTAACTGTAACTCGACCGACAACTTGAACATTTGCCTGCATGACGAAAAAAGTTTGCAGCCGGAAAAGGAAAGCCAAAAGCTACCATTGGATCAGCTGATGATCAAAAGTTATGAGTAAAACAACAACCGGAACAAGATAAAGTTGATCAGTTGATTGTGATAAATATCCATGGATTAGAAAGGCAACTTTAGATCCACAGGCGATGTTAAATGTTGAGTCAATCGATTGGGCGATGAACGTGATAAAAGGTAAAACTGTATTCCAATGGTATCGGGTGGTTCTGGACAAACAGAGTAAAAAGAATTAAGAATTATTTAGAAATTAATGAGACAGAAAGATAGAAAGAAATTCATATTGATATAAAGTGAGAACAATTAATAAATTATTGAATTTGAATGATTAAGGGAGTTGGGCGATTAACTTAAGTCTGTCGATTCTTTGAGCTTAGTAAACAAATAAAACTTAAAAGGACTAATTCTCAATCTTAATTATCTTATCAAAAATGTTTCTGTTTGAAATGATTAACTTTTAATCAGTTCTAATAGCAAGGAAAATGAAGAATCAACGTAATGAAGCTTAAATTGCAAATGGAAACTGCGATTTACAAACATCTCGTTAATTGATTGTCTTTGTTATCTTCCCTTTTCTACCCTTAACAAGATACTTACATAACCGCTTGACGAACCATAGGGTGACTCGTCATTCCAAGATAATCATTACTGCACCAAACAGTTATCGGTTTATCATTTGATGATAATTCTTGAGCAAAAGGAGGTTTATCGGCAAATCGAGCCACTTTTTTAAACACACGATATGAATGATCCTTTTTCTTCATCAATATCTTGTCCTGGAAAGATCATGAGAGTAACAAAACAGCGAGAAAATATCCAAAGATTTTCTATATTGCGTTAAATTGCTATTTGATTCTTCATCATATCACCTCGATGAATATGATGAGAGCATTTAATTTTCCAACTTAATGAATTGAGTACAATTGAATTAATTTCCCTCCGATTATTAATCGATTCATTTGGGTCGTCGGGAGAGTTTATCGTTTAATCGATTTTGGAAAATAGAAAGAGAATAGAAAGACTAAGATAAAACTCGATCTTCTGAAATCGATTATTAGTTCGATTAACGAGCAGCCGTTGGTTAGAAATTCAAAATTGTCTTTGTCAAGTTGCTTTCTTAAATTTTGTTTATTTTAATTGTTTGGGTCAGTTTTTTTAATTGATTTTGTGGTTTTTTCACTCTAATCATGTTCAATAAAATGAAACAAGTGTCACTCAGATCTACAATTAATCATATTGTTTGTGATTTTAATGTGAACAACAATTGTGATAAAGATGAAGATGATTTCAGTTGGTCTGAAATTGTATCAAAATGTCTACAAGGTCGACAACAACAAATGCTTGGACAAATTCCCGAAATCAGCATGTCGGAAGCTTCGAGTATGATGTTACCACCTGATGATCTTTTCGAGACAGAGGTTGGAAGAGAAGTTAATTTCTCTGTGTCCTTGTTGGATGAAGAAGCTATTAAGCTGCCATCGCCTAAACTGCGAACTTCTTTTACTCTTCCACAAACCAATCCACCATCTCCCATTCTAGCCGATTCGCTTATTGATAGAACACCTTCTCCACCAGCTTCGAGATCAATTTCTTCAACCTCCAGGTCAGCTAATAAATCCAACAGATCCAACAAATCAAACAAATCATCAACCTCATCGACAACAACTCCATTAGTCTCGAGATCAAATACGCGATCAAGTACTCAATCGAATTCTAAATCAAATTCATCACTAACTACTCCATTAGTTTCGAGATCAACTGCCAGGTCGTCCAGAGCATCTTCAATAGCAACAGGTAGATCTGTAGCTAATTCTACTGTCAATTCTTCACTTGCTGACATATCAATTGGTTCACCCAATTCACCGCCTATTTCTCCAGTTAATTCTCCTGTTGCTTCACCAGCTAATTCTACTGTCAATTCCCAGTTAATTCGCTTGTTAAATCTGCAGGTAACTCACCTAAAAGATTATCATCTATTGTACCAAATGAGGAATTGATAAACAATGAAAATGGTAAATACAATTTTCTCTTTGGTGTTACTCTCAATTGTTATTCCTTAAACTTATTGACCAATTTTTTTCATTTCAATATAATCCAACCGCATGAACTTCATCGACAAATGTAATTGCACCAAATTCATGAGCGATGTCACACATTTCACCAACCGGACTAATATCACCGGTCATCGAATGGACAGTTTCAAAGGCCACAATTTTGGGTAAACTTTTATCTACCGATTGTAAAAGTCTTTTCAAATGATCGACATCATTTGATTTAAAGATGAATTTATTTGCTCCACTATTGCGAATACCTTGGATCATGGATGCATGATTTCCAGCATCAGAGAAAATTTGACAATCTAAATTGAAAGAGGAACATCAATTTTAAGATTAACTTTCCAATAACCAAATTAGAATCCCAAATTAATCACTTACTTGGCAACGATTTACCCAAAGTGAACAGAGTTGAATCGTTGGCGACAAAACAAGAAGTAAACAAAAGCGCTGATTCCTTTTGGTGCAAAGAGGCCATTTCTTTTCCAATTCTTCATGTAAAGGTGTATTACCGGAGATATTTCGAGTTCCCTGAGCCTGATCCATATTGTCCAACAGTTTCACTAGAAGATACACAAACATTGATTAGAATGGAACAAAAAACAATTAATTCAATAGAATAAACTTTTCTTCAACCCAACGAAGAGCAATTGATGTGAGAATAGCTTCAAGTTCACTTGAAAATCTCAACTTGAGATAGAAATTTCTAGATAACTGAAATTCTGTGTTAACATGAGAATAAGATATTAACTCAGTTGATTCCAATTTCTGATCAATACTTTTTTTTGTAGTGTAAACATCTCGTTAATTGATTATCTTGTTATCTTCCTTTCTACCCTTAACAAGATACTTACATAACCGCTTGACGAACCATAGGGTGACTCGTCATTCCAAGATAATCATTACTGCACCAAACAGTTATCGGTTTATCATTTGATGATAATTCTTGAGCAAAAGGAGGTTTATCGGCAAATCGAGCCACTTTTTAAAACACGATATGAATGATCCTTTTTCTTCATCAATATCTTGTCCTGGAAAAACTTCTGATAATGGAACAGGTTATTATTATCTATCCGTGGAAGAGAATCAGAGAAAAAGATTGTTATTATTATCTTGATACATGGAGATTATTGTGAGAAGGAAGAGAATTAAAATTGATTGGATTGGGATAATTAGTTGAGGAGATGATATGAAACGACAAGAAAATTAAATGGTTCATTTGGATTGATTGACTGGTCAAACAGCTGATCTCCTTTTTGCTTACCAGTTTTATCAACAGGATGAATTATATCCTGAGTGACCATTGGATTAGCTAATTTGACCATTGGATTAACTTTTTAAGAAATGGACAAGTTGATGGGTCACCACCTTCGTTGGTCATTCGTTTACCATGTTGAGTATTCTCGAATCTTGATTAATAAGCAACGAGAGAAAATTAATTGGTAAGGTTAAAGAAAAGGACATGAGGGTAAATAGAAAACATTGAGAATTTTATTTGTTTACCTTTTCCATTGTTAATTAATCCTTCGTTTGTGGTACTAGTTGAATATAATCGCGATATTTTGGACATAATTGGACAATAAGGTATAGTTTTTCATGAGAAGCGATGAATAAGATGAAAGAAATGAAGAGGACATTTGGTTGAGAAAGGACATTTCATTGTTTTCATGTTTATTTTCTTGATTAGAGTAATTCTTTAATTACTGGCACAGAAACAAAAGGATGAATTTATATTAATGAAGATGAAGAATTATTGTAAATAGTGAACTTTGATTAATCTAAAGAAAATAAGATTATTTGTTGTGAGAGAAAAACTGGTTCACATTCAAGTGATTGTTGATCTTTTCAGATACATTAACGAACTGGTGATGAGTATGAAGAAAATAACACGATGAAGGAAAGAAGAGGGAGAGAGAAAGAGAGAGAGAGAGAGAGAGAGAGAAAGAGAGGGAGAAGGAGAAGGAGAGGGATTTCGATGAATGGGATTTAATTGGTGTGTGAGTTGCGAGAGAACTGGTTGTGATGATGACAAAATAATATTGGTCAATTATTTTCTTCAATGAAGTTGTTTACAAAATAATAAATAGAAATGATGAAAATTTCGTCTTTGTACTCAGAGAATAGCGAAAAATAACATTGATTCACCGTCAATCATATTTTCCATTGAATAATTTGTCTCTGGAGGATAATCACTGGATCTAATTTCTTAATCAGAGCCGGAGGTCGTTTTCAATCTTGATGGAGATACTCCTTCCATTAGAATGTATAATGATAAATATTGGCCTGTTTTGTTAACTGGTTTGTCGCATTTTCGATAAAACGGAAATAACCAACGGTCTGATTTGCTTCATTAGCTGTTATTAGTGTTGCATGTTCAAGGTTCTTGTGGACTTTTAATTTTTTCCAGTTGAGATTTTCTCGATTAAGGAAAATCTTGGACAACTTTTCCTTTGTTGTGTCACTTTTTTCCACAAAAGTTTCCGAAACATCGACTTGGTCTTCGGGATCTTTTTCCTTTGGTTCGTTCATTTTTTTTCTTTTCAATGTTACTCGCTTTTTTCTTTTCATGAAATCTGGAGTGTGAGGAGCTGAAGTGCCGATGATTTTGTAGCATCCGTTTTCCAATGGAACATAAATTGGACGTTCTCCTCTCCATGTTTGAATTCGTTTGTTTTTAAGGAATCTTTTAGGTCTTGATGAAGAACTAATTCTAGTTGGTGTTAAGGTGGTTGGTTGAATGGTCGATGATGTTGATACTCTGGCTGATGAAACGCCTGAGAGAGATTTCCTTGGGGTATCAATCTTAGTCGGTGTTAAGGTGGTTTCTAGAACTGTTGATGTTGGGGTGGTTATCTTAGCTGGAGTATTGGCCACTTTTTCAATTAAGGTCGTTAGTCGACTGGTAGATGGTATTTCTTCAACGGTATCAATATTATCATCAGTAACCACTGGATTATCCAATTTGAACGATTTAACAGGCGAATTAATTGGTGAATTAACTGGAGAATTTACAATAGAATTAGCTGGTGAAGCAAATGGAGAATTAAGTGAACCAATTGATGTGTCGGCTATTGAAGAAGATCTCGATAAAGATTTGGTAGTTGTTGGAAATGAAACCAATGGAGTTGTTGTCGATGAGCTTGATGATTTGTTTGCTTTGTTTGATTTGTTGGATCTGTTGGATTTATTAGCTGACCTGGAGGTTGAAGAAATTGCTCTCGAAGTTGGTGGAGGTGTTTTATTGAATAAAATGGAAGATGATGGTTGAATTGAAGCTCGCAATAATTTCGGTGACTCCAAATTAACTGCTTCATTCATTGATGAAAAAGAAATGTTTTCTCTTCCAACCTCTGTCTCGAAAAGATCATCAGGTGGTAACATCATACTCGAAGCTTCCGACATGCTGATTTCGGGAATTTGTCCAAGCATTTGTTGTTGTCGACCTTGTAGACATTTTGATACAATTTCAGACCAACTGAAATCATCTTCATCTTTATCACAATTGTTGTTCACATTAAAATCACAAACAATATGATTAATTGTAGATCTGAGTGACACTTGTTTCATTTTATTGAACATGATTAAAATAAACAAAATTTAAGAAAAAAAAGCGACTTGACAAAGACAAATTTGAATTTCTAACCAACGGCTGATCGGTAATCGAACAAATAATCGATTTCAGAAGATCGATTTTTACCGCAGTCTTTCTTTTTCTCTTTCTATTTTTCCAAAATCGATTACTTGTTTTATCTCAGAATCAACGAAATAAAAGTGATAACAATTAAGAGGGAAAATTTTAATGAGTAAAAATTAAAACTAATCAACAATGGAAAATCATTACATCAATAACTAGACAATAACAGACTAGTGATTTTGATCAAATTTACTGATTAAACTCTCAAACTAGTTGATAAACTAAAATACAATTACAATACTTTTAACTCGTAATTAAGAAATGAGTTAATTTTTCTGTTGACCGGTTAATTATAAGACACTTCAAATTGAGTCTAGGTCTAATAGTAAATCAATTAATCAAATTGAACAATAGATTGAAAGATTTTCTTAACAATTAGTAAATAATTAGATAAATAGATAAGGGTAAATGTACACAAGATGAAGGTAATTAGCAATTGTTATATAAATTGTTCCAATTGACTATTGATCCAAAGTTTATGTGAATATAATTATCAATTGGTTTGAATCAAATTTGACTGGATTTTAATTGCACAATCACGTAGCGGGTTCTCACTTGCTTTGATACAAATCAATCCTTTTGAACCTTCAGCTCGACTATCGATATGAGTAGTTTCCGGTAGGTGTTGTTGTACCAAGGTAAGTACAGGGTGAATAGTTGAATCCACATTCGGGAAATAAACTTGTCGCATAAACAATTAAACAATATAAATGTGAACAAGCGGGAGTCCCAAAGCACCCGGGTTGTTCAATATAAGAATAAGGTAAATTGACCAGATATTTAGTATGACCGGTGGCATTGAATGACCCAAACCGTAGGTTCAAAGCTTGAAGTTCAGTTAACAAGGGAATCTCAAAATTAAAGGTACACTGAACCATGTCAACGGCTTTAGCTAATCCTGGATGAATTTGTTTCTCCATAAAGTTTGAGGAAAAGTAATAGGGTGGACCAGAAGGATCTAAGCCTGGAAAGACAGAATTAAATTGTTATAATTGTTGATTGTTTAACTTTTTTTTTCCTATGGAAAATAATTAACTCACCTACTAGATGACCAAGGGTAATATTGTATGTTTCCTTTAACCAGGAAGCAATAAAGTATAACATGTTACCTCCGGCAGAAAACCCAACGACTCTTATATCATCGGGATTGATACATGGAGCTTGTTGGTTAACAATTAATCTTTGAGCAATTAAATTAACTGTAACTCGACCGACAACTTGAACATTTGCCTGCATGACGAAAAAAGTTTGCAGCCGGAAAAGGAAAGCCAAAGCTACCATTGGATCAGCTGATGATCAAAAGTTATGAGTAAAACAACAACCGGAACAAGATAAAGTTGATCAGTTGATTGTGATAAATATCCATGGATTAGAAAGGCAACTTTAGATCCACAGGCGATGTTAAATGTTGAGTCAATCGATTGGGCGATGAACGTGATAAAAGGTAAAACTGTATTCCAATGGTATCGGGTGGTTCTGGACAAACAGAGTAAAAGAATTAAGAATTATTTAGAAATTAATGAGACAGAAAGATAGAAAGAAATTCATATTGATATAAAGTGAGAACAATTAATAAATTATTGAATTTGAATGATTAAGGAGTTAAGGGCGATTAACTTAAGTCTGTCGATTCTTTGAGCTTAGTAAACAAATAAAACTTAAAAGGACTAATTCTCAATCTTAATTATCTTATCAAAATGTTTCTGTTTGAAATGATTAACTTTTAATCAGTTCTAATAGCAAGGAAATGAAGAATCAACGTAATGAAGCTTAAATTGCAAATGGAAACTGCGATTTACAAACATCTCGTTAATTGATTGTCTTTGTTATCTTCCTTTTCTACCCTTAACAAGATACTTACATAACCGCTTGACGAACCATAGGGTGACTCGTCATTCCAAGATAATCATTACTGCACCAAACAGTTATCGGTTTATCATTTGATGATAATTTTGAGCAAAAGGAGGTTTATCGGCAAATCGAGCCACTTTTTAAACACGATATGAATGATCCTTTTCTTCATCAATATCTTGTCCTGGAAAGATCATGAGAGTAACAAAACAGCGAGAAAATATCCAAAGATTTTCTATATTGCGTTAAATTATTTGATTCTTCATCATATCACTCGATGAATATGATGAGAGCATTTAATTTTCCAACTTAATGAATTGAGTACAATTGAATTAATTTCTCCGATTATTAATCGATTCATTTGGGTCGTCGGGAGAGTTTATCGTTTAATCGATTTTGGAAAAATAGAAAGAGAAATAGAAAGACTAAGATAAAACTCGATCTTCTGAAATCGATTATTAGTTCGATTAACGAGCAGCCGTTGGTTAGAAATTCAAAATTGTCTTTGTCAAGTTGCTTTCTTAAATTTTGTTTATTTTAATTGTTTGGGTCAGTTTTTTTAATTGATTTTGTGGTTTTTTCACTCTAATCATGTTCAATAAAATGAAACAAGTGTCACTCAGATCTACAATTAATCATATTGTTTGTGATTTTAATGTGAACAACAATTGTGATAAAGATGAAGATGATTTCAGTTGGTCTGAAATTGTATCAAAATGTCTACAAGGTCGACAACAACAAATGCTTGGACAAATTCCGAAATCAGCATGTCGGAAGCTTCGAGTATGATGTTACCACCTGATGATCTTTTCGAGACAGAGGTTGGAAGAGAAGTTAATTTCTCTGTGTCCTTGTTGGATGAAGAAGCTATTAAGCTGCCATCGCCTAAACTGCGAACTTTTTACTCTTCCACAAACCAATCCACCATCTCCCATTCTAGCCGATTCGCTTATTGATAGAACACCTTCTCCACCAGCTTCGAGATCAATTTCTTCAACCTCCAGGTCAGCTAATAAATCCAACAGATCCAACAAATCAAACAAATCATCAACCTCATCGACAACAACTCCATTAGTCTCGAGATCAAATACGCGATCAAGTACTCAATCGAATTCTAAATCAAATTCATCACTAACTACTCCATTAGTTTCGAGATCAACTGCCAGGTCGTCCAGAGCATCTTCAATAGCAACAGGTAGATCTGTAGCTAATTCTACTGTCAATTCTTCACTTGCTGACATATCAATTGGTTCACCCAATTCACCGCCTATTTCTCCAGTTAATTCTCCCGTTGCTTCACCAGCTAATTCTACTGTCAATTCCCCAGTTAATTCGCTTGTTAAATCTGCAGGTAACTCACCTAAAAGATTATCATCTATTGTACCAAATGAGGAATTGATAAACAATGAAAATGGTAAATACAATTTTCTCTTTGGTGTTACTCTCAATTGTTATTCCTTAAACTTATTGACCAATTTTTTTCGTTCCTTTCACTTTTATTCAAGATTATGAGAGCATTGAACATGGAGAAATGATGACCAATGAAGATGATGATGCAACAACTTGTCCATTTGTTTCATCTCCGGCAGTTAATCCAACAGTCGAATTGGATAATCCAGTGATCACTAATGATAATATTGATCCTGTTGAAGAGGCTGGTAAGAAAAGTTCAACAACAATTTATATTGAATTAACTCAAATTTAACTGCATTTCGTGCATTTTATGTAAATTATCATCAAATCTAATTCTTATTCTTCTTTAGCCAGAGTATCAACACCGTCTACCAGTCGATTAACGACCTTAATTGAAAAAGTTGCCAGTACACCAGTTAAGATAACCACCCCAAGGAAATCTCTCTCAGGTGTTTCATCAGCCAGAGTATCAACATCATCGACCATTCAACCAACCACCTTAACACCAACTAGAATTAGTTCTTCATCAAGACCTAAAAGATTCCTTAAAAACAAACGAATTCAAACATGGAGAGGAGAACGTCCAATTTATGTTCCATTGGAAAACGGATGCTACAAAATCATCGGCACTTCAGCTCCTCACACTCCAGATTTTATGAAAAGAAAAAAGCGAGTAACATTGAAAAGAAAAAAAATGAACGAACCAAAGGAAAAAGATCCCGAAGACCAAGTCGATGTTTCGGAAACTTTTGTGGAAAAAAGTGACACAACAAAGGAAAAGTTGTCCAAGATTTTCCTTAATCGAGAAAATCTCAACTGGAAAAAATTAAAAGTCCACAAGAATCTTGAACATGCATCACTAATAAAATCAAAGGAAGATAAGCAGATCGTTGGTTATTTCCGTTTTATCGAAAAATGCAACAAACCAGTTAACAAAACAGGAAAATATTTACAATTATACATCCTGATGGAAGGGAGTATCGCCGTCACGATTGAAGATGAGCCCCCGGTTCTGATTAAGAAATTAGATCCAGTGATTATTCCTCCAGAGACAAATTATTCAATGGAAAATATGATTGACGGTGAATCAATTTTACTTTTCGCTATTCTCTGAGTACAAAGATGAAATTTTCCATTGATTTCATATCATCAATTTGTGGTCAACTTTATACAAAGAATCTGACTAATTATTATTATATTGTCACAATCAACTACTCTTCATTTACTTACAAAACATCTTAATTCTTTACTTTCTCATGCTAATTTCTCTTCATCATCACCATGTAAATAGAAAAATGAATTTCTATCAGATGTTTATCCAGTAAAACACAACAATAATCATGAATAAAGGTGAACATCCATTCATCAATTACCCAACTAATCAGAATTGAATTTTCCACGACAGTTCCAGTTAAATGGTTGAATCAAATCAATGATAATCAAACGCTCGATTAAGATTAAATTTACCTCTTCTACAAGAGGGGTTATTAATTATAGTGAAAGTGATCAATTGACAAAAACAAAATTGTGGGTGTTACAAGTTAATTGTTACCCTCCCATTCAATTTTCAGTAATTGTAATTAAATTGGTTTACCTTCATGTTGCTCTTGAAAAGTGAGTTTTTCCTTGAATTTCAGGTTGAATTGCAGATTCATTTCATGAAACTTGTTTTCCATGTTCACTGGATTGAGGTAAACGATTGTTGATAAATTACAACTTTAAATTGATTCTTTAAAGTTAATGTATCATTGATTGTTGTTGATTGTTATTCTCATTTGGTTCACAATTTTTTTTTAATGTCACTCTGATCTCAAATATCCCAATCAGTTGGTGAAAAGAAAACAATATTTTCATAACAAGAAACTTTGATTATCATTCAATCAACTATTTGTGATTGTTTACCTTCAGTATTTTCACCAGAATAAGAATCATCTTTTAATTGTCTTGTCAATTGTGTTTTATGTGATCAACTTCAATTGTCACAATTAAAATTGGAGAATATAATTCAACTGTCTGGCCATCGTCAAAAAGGCTCTTTGTTTAGTTAATTGTTTCTCCTTCTAATTAGGTGATGACTTGAGTTTCTCATCTCATGCAATTGGAATCAACAGAAAAACAGTGAGTGTCACATTCGTCCATTGGAAATTTACCTGAAAAAGACAATCAAATCAAAAGGTTAGTTCTTATTGAGAATAGAAAAAAAACCAAAAAAAAAAAAAGAAAAGAAAAAGATAAATAGATAAATAGATAAATACCAACAAAAGAATAGATAACTTACCTTATTTATCGTTCTCTTCGTGTTTTCATCTTTAATTCATCACAATTATCATCAACTTGTAATCATAATTGTTTCTAATTACAAGTTAATCCTTTAGAATCTCAATGAAATTAATTCCAAACAAAATCCATTTGTAAACAAGTTAAAAAAAGAAGCTTAGATTTGCCTCTTTCTTTTTTCTCTCTCTTTGTTCCTCTCATTTGTTTACATTTTCTTCCCTTTCTCTCCCTCTCTCTCTCTTTCTCTCTCATTTCTAACTGAGCTTCTTTTTATTGTCAACTTTTCATCAGATTTAATTTCAACTGATCAAATCATCGTCAACATTTTAATTCATCATCCAACTGATTCCATGGAAATAATTTCAATCTAATTTCAATGTGATAAATTTTCTGGTTCCACTTTTGTTTTGTTAACAACAATCAACCTTTAACCATAAAGAAACATAAGTGAGAGAGATTGGATTTTCATTTCATCTTCTAGTCATCATTGGATTATCATAGTATCTTCATCATTCACCATAATCTTATTTTTAAATTGTTGTAAATACAAATAGTTTTAATTTAATATTCCATCTTCAATTATGGCCAAAAATTCAAATTCTAGAATCAAATGGAGATTCGTTTTTGTTGCCATTTCCTTTTACGGTTTCATCCTCAATCATGGGATTAAAAATATTCTCAGTGTAACAATCGTTGCCATGTCCGGTTCGGAGATGACCAATAGCACCTCTTCCAATTTAACCTTAAGGTCAAATGAAACTTCCGATGACGATAATAAACTTGACTGGTCCCATTCTACTCGAAACACCGTGTTACAGGCCTTCTTTTATGGGTATGCAGCCTCCCAAATACCCGCTGGACGATTGGCCGAGATTTTTGGTTCTAAGCACATCTTTGGTACTGGTGTTTTCATCTCATCCCTTTTATCATTTGCTTTTCCCTTTGCTGCCCGTTGGTCAGTGGCAGCAGCTTTTGTTTGCCGTCTATTTCAAGGATTATGTTTAGGTGTCACTTTTCCAGCGATGCATTCAATGTATGCCCGATGGGCACCGATTGGTGAAAGATCAATGGTTGGTTCATTTATCTATTCGGGTGGACCTATTGGAATTGTTTTCTCTGGTACTCTGGCTGGTTTTCTTTCGGGAACTGATTGGCTTGGTGGTTGGCCTGCTATCTATTATATACTCGGTGGTGCTGGTGTTGTTTGGTACATACTTTGGTGTACTCTTGTCTACGAGTCACCTGAAGCTCACCCATGGATTAATGAGAGAGAGGTTTCTCTCATCAATTTAGGAAGAGCTAAAACTCAAGACAATAAGGTGAGTGAACATTGAACATTCATCATGTTCTCGAAGGAAATTTTCCTATCTTTGTTTATTCAGAACTTTTATTCCTCTCTCTTTCTCTCTTTCAATTTGGATAGTGAGAAGAATTCAAAACATGAATACATAAGAGAGAGAGAAAGAGAGAGAAAGAAGAGAGAGATAAAGAACTCGATATTGACTTAAGAAAACAGCTCATTCGAAGGCCATTCTGGTTCGGTAGAGGTTATTGTGTCTAATGTGACCTATTTTGTTGATTTAATTGTTATTAGCCAAGCGAAAGTGTGTTATTGTTAAAAAGATACTGAGAAAAGGTAACAATTAATTGTTCCTCTTTTTATTTTGTACTCATTCAACTGACATTTATTCAAGTTAATTGTTGGTTTAAATCAGAAGGTGTTCAGCTTTGATTGTATAAATTGTTTGAACAGAATTGAATAATCATGTTCACCGAAACTCTGATCACAATTGAGGAAGAAGAGGAGTGAAGATTAATCTAATTAACTAATCCAATTCAATCTAATTATTATAACTATGATCAACTTCTCTCTCATTGTATCTGTATTTCTAATTGTGTACTTTCAACTTAAATTGTTGCCAATTAATTATCTCAATATTTCCCTCCTATCATTTTTTTGTTGATTATTGAAGTGACAACAAAAAAGTTTGGAAAGTTACTAATCAATTAATTTTTCTATCAATTAAAACCAATAGATTAACATAATCAGATTACAGTTAATCAAAGATCAACATTTGAGATTTATTCTCATCAATTTTAATCTTTGAACATTAATAGATTAACGGATTTTGATTAATCTACCCAAAGTATATTCAGTTAATATTGATTAGTTATCAATTATTTTTTTTCGCTAAATTGATACGATGACATAAACGAATTGTTGTAAATTAGTTAATCAATTAATTGCTAATATTAATCAATGGAATTTTAAACATGGTTGTCATTTATCAGCAACAATTTAGATTCAAGTTAATTGTTTCAATATTTTAATCTTTTCACTGTTTGGTTGGTTTTTCTTCAAGTTTCAATTCTACACCAACAATTTACTAATCACAATTAACATGATAATGGTTTCAAGTTGATATTTATTTCAAGACCATTATCAATATAATTACCCTTGACATGGGAAATTCATGTTCATCACTTCACAGATCATGTAACAATTAACTAAATACAGGAAGTTAAATGTTATATTTTTTTCACTTAACTGATTTAAAGTTTAAATAGTCATTCCTGATGGTTAATTAAAATTATATATTGGCCAATCAACAGCTACAATTAAGCTAGCAAGAAAAAAAATATACTAATTGTCAACTCATTCAACAGTTTTTTTTGTTGTTGTTGATTGATCATCATTGATTGTCAGCAATACAATTAACTTGTAATATATTTGCTGTTAATCATATCTATGAATGATCATGGCTGCAAGTGATTTAATTATTGTTAGCAATTTATCATCTCAGGCAATTAAATGCTTATATCAACAGTTTTTAATCATCTTCTCATAGATTTTGTTATTATCTCATTTATATTTTTTGTGAGTATTGATTTAATGATCTTCCGGTTGACAATAACATGATTAAAACATAGACTGATTAATTGATTATCATTTTCTTTCAACGTTAATCATTGTTATTAAAACAGACAAATATGTAAACATTAATTGCACCATCGTCTCAATCAACCTTGTGATCACAATCACAATCACATTATTGTTGATCAATTACTTTTCCCATCGGAATGATTTCCAGAACAATTATCTTGATCTGATCTTTTTTTCTATTCTTTTTAATCATGTTTCTGAATTATCTCCTCAGATTCCACCGCTTCCAATTGAAGAAATGTTGACTTCCCTTCCCTTGTACGCAGCGATCGCAAGTCAATTTGCTTACACGTGGGGACTTTACGTGGCCGCGACCCAAGAGCCCACTTATTTGGCTGAGATTTTGGGCATGAAAATTGAATCGGTAAGAATTGAGGATGAACATCAATTATAATAATAATGATAATGAAGGGAAAAGCTTATTTGAAAAAAAGGATTCACACAAGTTTTTGTTTTCAACAATTAGAGTTAATTGTTTACACTAAAGTGTTTGAAAAAAATTGAGATGCTGGTTTGGAGACAATGGACTTAAATTAATCGGTTGATTGCAGATAATTAAGGCATTTTTGGTGAATTATTTGGACAAGTGTATAATTGAATATAATGATAATTGTGATTATGAATCCTTTGTATCTCCCATGTAATTTTTCCTGATTAAACCAATCGGATTTAATTGGAACAGTTGATGAGATACTTTCGATTGTTGTTTCTTTTAGTTGCTTTGATTAATTAGTAATAAGTATCAGCAGTTAAAAAAAAGGCGGATTCATTGATAGTTGGGTTGTAATCAAATTTGTGGATGCTTATTGAAATGATTAAATAAATTGTTGTAATATTTGTACGTTCGACCACATAATCGACATCGATAGAGAAAAAGGTGAGAAGTTAAATGGTTTTTGATGGCCCGAATTTTGGTTGATTTACCTGCGGCCGAATGACAGGTTCCAGCGTGTGGTGGGTATAAACAAACGTAAAATTTATCCTCTTTACCAATTACAGAGGAAAATACTTTCTCCATCATTTCTTTGTTAATTGAACGATTTCCATTGAAAATTTGGTAACACAATCCAGTTGGATGATGGGTGAAAATGTACATATCATCAACTTCGAGTCCAATATCGTTAACAGTTTCACCTTGTTGACCACCACTGTTAATTATTAATGGTTGATCCAACATATCCATTGGGTCATCATCATTTTCTGAGATCAATCCAAGTCTGAGATCAGTTGAATCATTATCCTGGTAAGATTCATCTTCTAATTGTTGTTTAATTATCTTATTTTTAACAGTTACTCCTATAGGAGACTTATTTTTACGCTTGGTCACTTTAAGCTCTTTGATAATTTCATTTTTTAATTGGTAAATGGTTTGATCATCATCTTCAGCTTCTTCCATCAGATCAACACCAGATTGTAATGAAGATGAAGATCTAAATTGAGGAGATTCATAATAATTAACCTTATTACCAATATTATTGTAAAGTATATTGGGCATTAATCCATGACTATTATTATTATTATTATTATTAACTGTTACTAGATTTTTTGAAGAGACACCATCAATATAATTTGGTGAACGTCGGGTTACGGTAGGTTTACGTCGGGAACGAGGTAAACTGACTTGTATTGCTTTATCAACCATAAATGGTGATTCTGTTTGCATACCAACATCACGATAGGTAATAAAAGGTACATCGTAATCATCATTAACAGTATAATCATCCTCTAGATTGCTTAAGCCATCATCATCCGAGTCAATTAATTTAACAGTATTTGATTCGGTTTCAACGAAATTATCAAACTTTGCTTGCACTTCAATTCCATTAGCAAGTACTGATTATAATTATAATGGTGATGGTAGTGGTGGTGGTGGTGTAATAATCGAGGAGGAAGGTATAGATTCTCAGGTAAATGGTTAGAAACAAAACTTAATCACTGTCACATTAAAGGCTTTGTTTTCAATTTTCCCAGACAAACCAACCAACTTAATTGCACTAAATTGAGATGAAGAAAAGCAATAGAAAAAAAAAAAAGAACAGGATTAATATACAAATTGTCAACAATTTAAATGGAGAGATTAAAAAGAGAAACAATAATAGAAAAATATACAATAAATGGTGATTCTGTTTGCATACCAACATCACGATAGGTAATAAAAGGTACATCGTAATCATCATTAACAGTATAATCATCCTCTAGATTGCTTAAGCCATCATCATCCGAGTCAATTAATTTAACAGTATTTGATTCGGTTTCAACGAAATTTATCAAACTTTGCTTGCACTTCAATTCCATTAGCAAGTACTGATTATAATTATAATGGTGATGGTAGTGGTGGTGGTGGTGTAATAATCGAGGAGGAGGGAAAGGTATAGATTCTCGGGTAAATGGTTAGAGAAACAAAACTTAATCACTGTCACATTAAAGGCTTTGTTTTCAATTTTCGCCAGACAAACCAACCAACTTAATTGCACTAAATTGAGATGAAGAGAAAGCAATAGAAAAAGAAAAAAATAAAGAACAGGATTAATATACAAATTGTCAACAATTTAAATGGAGAGAAATTAAAAAAAGAGAAACAATAATAGAAAAATATACAAAAGAGAAAAGAAAAAAATGTAAAAAGAAAGAGAAAAAGAAAGTAAATGTAAGGATGAGGTTAGTTGTGTTTCTGTAACAAGAAAAAACAACTTGGTGTATGTTTGATTAATTAAGATGATTTCATTTCTCTTTTATCATTTAAATTACTATTGTAAACTTACCTTGGGAATTTAGGTTTGTGGTGATGATTTAATCACATTATAAGGAACAATTTAGAGAGAGAATTTGGTTTAATGGTTGAGCTTTTGGTGTGACGATTTTGGATTAACGGGATGGACACAAAGGAAAAACAAAGAGTAGAACAAAAAATGAATAACAAATGAGAATATTATTGTAAAGTATATTGGGCATTAATCCATGACTATTATTATTATTATTATTATTAACTGTTACTAGATTTTTTGAAGAGACACCATCAATATAATTTGGTGAACGTCGGGTTACGGTAGGTTTACGTCGGGAACGAGGTAAACTGACTTGTATTGCTTTATCAACCATAAATGGTGATTCTGTTTGCATACCAACATCACGATAGGTAATAAAAGGTACATCGTAATCATCATTAACAGTATAATCATCCTCTAGATTGCTTAAGCCATCATCATCCGAGTCAATTAATTTAACAGTATTTGATTCGGTTTCAACGAAATTTATCAAACTTTGCTTGCACTTCAATTCCATTAGCAAGTACTGATTATAATTATAATGGTGATGGTAGTGGTGGTGGTGGTGTAATAATCGAGGAGGAGGGAAAGGTATAGATTCTCGGGTAAATGGTTAGAGAAACAAAACTTAATCACTGTCATTAAAGGCTTTGTTTTCAATTTCGCCAGACAAACCAACCAACTTAATTGCACTAAATTGAGATGAAGAGAAAGCAATAGAAAAGAAAAAATAAAGAACAGGATTAATATACAAATTGTCAACAATTTAAATGGAGAAATTAAAAAGAGAAACAATAATAGAAAAATATACAAAGAGAAAGAAAAATGTAAAAAGAAAGAGAAAAAGAAAGTAAATGTAAGGATGAGGTTAGTTGTGTTTCTGTAACAAGAAAAAACAACTTGGTGTATGTTTGATTAATTAAGATGATTTCATTTCTCTTTTATCATTTAAATTACTATTGTAAACTTACCTTGGGAATTTAGGTTTGTGGTGATGATTTAATCACATTATAAGGAACAATTTAGAGAGAGAATTTGGTTTAATGGTTGAGCTTTTGGTGTGACGATTTTGGATTAACGGGATGGACACAAAGGAAAAACAAAGAGTAGAACAAAAAATGAATAACAAATGAGAGAGAAAAAGAAAAGGAAAAAGATAAACTCGCCTGGTTACTTTTTCTCTTTCTTTTTTTCTCTCTTTTTTCTCTGAGCATGTTCACTTTTTCTGATTTATCATTTTTTTCGCATATTTTGTGTCAATTATTATTATTATTATTATTGGTAATCAATTGGAATTTTTAAGCCTTTTGTCTTTTAATTACTATAATTAACATTGTAACATTTTTAACACTATTGTTAACTTTGTTTGATTGGGATTAGAATTTACAATTATCATTTGTATGTTTGGGATACATTTCATTTAGAATTTTTGTTTCAGGCTTTAAGGTTTAGTGATTGTTTTTCTTTTTCCGCTGTAACGAATTCAGCTAATTCCATTTCACTTCGAATCATAATGAATTCATTTCGCTTCCAAAATTGTCTGCATAAGATTATAATCAAAAAAGTTAAGAAAATCCTGTTGAAATAGTTGTCGTTCTTGAGATACTCCGGTTCAAGATCTAAACAGATCCAATGGTAAACGAGACCGTACAAATTAACCAACGATACAAACATGAAAATAACAAGAAAAAATCACAACAATAAATTAATTAGTTCAATCAATTAGTCTAATTAAATTATAATAATCAAGAGACAATCAAATACCCTTGAGACTTTTCACCGTCATAATTATTATCAGGATCTATCTTTTGTATTTAGGAGCAGCATTAGAACCAGCGATGAATTGCAGCAGGTTGATCACAAAGAGCTGTCGATCTGTGGAATCCTCGTCTCCCCACTAATCTACTCGATAATCTCAATAATTGAACAAATTTAAAAGACATAATTGTAATCAGTTAAATGACAACAAACAAGAAAATCTCATTTCCAAAAAATCAAAACAAAAACAAAAAACCTACGAAAAGGTAACGACATCTCGTGAGTTATAAGTTTACTTTTTTTACTTTTTCGCTGAAAATAAAACTTTGATTAAGTTTCTATGAAATCAACTCTTTGTTGATCTATGAAGAGTTAATTTTTGTTTCTCTATTTAATTGTTACAATTAAATTAATCCATTCTCTGAGCGAGTCTTAAGTTGATAAGTGAAATTGTTGAGTTGACAAGCACTTGTATCGTCTTACCGACCCAATGATCTTGATGAACTTGAGCTTAAAATGGAAAAATGAAATTTTATTAATCAATATCATTGAATTTTCTACAATCAAGGAAAATGTTAGGTAAGCCAGGTGAAAGGTAAAGTTAGAGTATGAGGAGCAGTGAAAAGGTAAGAAACACGGGTAACATTTTACCTTCTAGGCTGTGAAGAGAAGATAAAGTTCTCGAGGCTTTGCATCCATTGGAAGGCCACTGACAAATAATGTTCGTACCTAAGGTTAGAACATGATGAAGTTGAAGAAAAAAGTAAACGAAAGCAAAAAGAAATACAAGAAACGGTACAAAAGTAGAAGAGAAATGAAAAAATATCAAAGGGAAGGAGAGAATGATAGAGAGAAAGAGAGGTAGAGAAGAGTTATGTTCGAAAAACGAATATAAAGAAATAAAAGAAATAAAAACTAATATCGTAAAAATTTTCGAATTTCGGTGAGAGAGGGAGAGAGAAAAGAAATTAACAGAAATGTTATCAACTCACCTCTTCTTCAGGGAAATTATTGACTGAATCCATACTCTGGCTTAAAGTCATTGAGAAGAGTGAAGAGACAATTTTCTTTGGTTCGAAATCAACAGATAGTAATAAGATTTAATTGAGAACCGATGGTTTCCGAGGTAAATTGTAAATGACATATTCTCAGTCGAGGAGTTTGTTACTTTTCCTCTTCTCTTTTCATCTTCTTCTTTCGCACTTTCACCGACAGACAAAGGTAATTCTCTTTCTTTCCCTATTATATTTCGACTTAGCCATTTATTGGATAACATTAGTAACAGTTACAATAAAAGAAATGAACAATCAACTAAATTACTTTGGCCCATGGAGAATAAACCTAAACTTATATATACAATTGAATTGAAAAATTTAAAAGACATAATTGTAATCAGTTAAAAGACAACAAACAAGAAAATCTAATTTCCAAAAAATCAAAACAAAAACAAAAAACCTACGAAAAGGTAACGAAATCTGATGAGCTATTCACTAAATTGTAATTTCCCGGTAAATAGTTATCATTAATTTTGCTTCTTATTATGAATTAAAATGATCATAATGATTGATAAGCAACAATTTTCATTGATAATTAAGTTTTCAATTTCAAAATTAAGTGATTTTGATTAATTGTCACGGGTTATCTAAGTATGAAAATACAGAGGGAAATCTTTGATTTTACTGAATTTAATCAGTAGATTTGAAGGTAATCATTTTGCTAAGTTTTATGTTTGATTTGTTATGTTGTTTTACAATGATTATGATGATTAAGTGGTTGATGATTGGTGTATAATCGTAAAAAATTTCTAATGTAAAACTCCTGCAGCCAAGACTAAATTTCTTCGAGTAAAATGAATAGCGATTACATTAGTTGCTTTAGTCTTAAATGTTTTCAGAAGGATTTTATCGGTATTCGTTCTGACCGTTGGTGATCTTGCCATGTTCATATCTTCAGAATCAGCTTCATCTAATAGTTTAGCCAAATCCCAAAGGATGATACAATCATCGGCACCACCAGAAGCCAACATAACACCATCTCTACTAATTGATAGGGAATAAATTGTCTCAGTATGACCCGGAAGACAAGCGATTAGATAACCATGAGTTAAATCCCAGATGAAAATCTTTTTATCTTCTCCACCGGAAACCAAATATCGACCGCAAGTAGTAAACAAAAGAGTATAAATTTTTGCTTTGTGTCCAGTAAAGTATCGGACACATTGGCCAGTTAAAACATCCCACAGTCGAATAGTTTTATCGGTTGATCCAGTGGCAACATAATTAGAATTGGGATGAAATTGAATACACTGAAAGAAGAAAGAAAATCAAAAATTATTAATAAATAAATTGAAAATCGAAACAAAAAACCAAAGGTATTCTCTTACATCGACATCTGATAAATGTCCGACAAAAAATCGTAAAGGTTGGTGAGAATCGGTGGACCAAAGACGAGCTGTACGATCGTGGCCACAAGAGGCAAAGTAATAACCGTGTGGACTGAATACCGCTCCCCATACAGGGAAACAATGTCCTTTGTAACAACAGATATTTGTCCATGTCTGCATACTCCATAATCTAATTGTTGAATCTTCGGAAGAGGAAAGTAAAAGATTTCTATCAGGACTGAAAGATAGTGAATAAACTGGACCATTGTGACCATTTAAAACTTTGAGATCGGTGGCACTTTTTTCATCCATCATTCTAACCAAAACATCATCGGCTTCTCGATCAATAAAGTCCAAATCTTGAGCTGATTTCATGGTTCGCAGTTTGTTGGGTGTTAATGACCAGACTTTTATCGTTGAATCTGATAGACCAACACTTAAAAGTGATGAATCTTCAGAGATTTCCACACATAGAACGGCCATATTGTTATTCACATTGGCATTTAGTAGAGTATAAAAACAAATAGAAGGTAAAACTTCACTATTTAACTTTAGACATCTTGTTGCTTCTCTCATACGGTGAATTTTATCCAATTTTTCAGCATCTCTCAATTCAGGCAATGGAATCCTAGTGGATGGAGGAGCATTTGGATCATTTCGAGCTCTCTTGGAAAGTAATGTGTCTCTTTTTGACTTCTTTTTCTTGGGTTTCTCCCCAGATTCACCTGTAGCATCGGCGGTATTGTCATCACCATCATCGTCCAAAGTGGATAAATTTATCTCTGGTTCTTTCAATAAACCAACGTAAACTTTTGATTTATTGATCTCTCTAATAGCATCTACATCAAGACCATCACCAAGCTTATGATCCATTTTTGTTTCTATTCAATTAAATTCAAATTAACCGACATAAAACAAAATCAGCTGAAATCTTTTACTATTGAGCCAAAATCTTAACCAAAACAAAAAGAGTCAAAATAAAAATATCAACAAAAACACAAGAAAGGAAAGATTTCAATTTACACCAATTGGTTCCACTATTAAAGAAACAATTACAGAAACAATTTTTAAAGATAAAAGTAAATGTTAATCAATAACAATTAATAAATTAAAAGCCAAAAATTATCAGATTGACAATTAGACAAAAATTAACGTTTTTTCATTAAGCTCATTATAAGCCGAGAATCTGAGCCATAAAAGAAAACAAAAGAGCTGCCATCTAGTGGGAAAACTATTTTCTCTTTCTCGTTCTCTTTCTTTTCTCTTTCGGTGAAAAATCGGCGATTAGCTGATCTTCTTTTCTAAGCTGAACTTCAGCTGTTGAATGTGTTTTTTTTCTTGATTCAATTGTGAAAAAAACGTTATTTTTTATAAGATAATTGCCAATTTAATAATTTTGACTTTTAATTTACTAATTGTTATCGATTAACATTTGCTTTTATCTCTGAGAATTGTTTCTTTAGTAGTGAAACTATTTGGTGTCAATCGGAAATCTTTTGTTTCTTGTGTTGTTTTTATTTTGAATCTTTGTTGGTCTCAATCTTATTGCCTTTGATTTATTGAAAAGAGGAGTTGATTTACTCTTTTTCTTGATTGGTTAAATTAATTGGATCTACATCATCGATTAAAATGGACGAAATGGTTAGTGATGACGAGGATTATATGGTTGATAAAGAAATGATCGAAAGTAAGAACCAGAGTAGTGATGGTGATTCAGATGAAGATGAAGATGATTCCAGTGGTAATAATGGAGATGGCGATGAAGATGAAGATGAAGATGATGATGATGATGCTGATGATGATTTAGAAAGATTAAAAGAAGTCAAATTGATCCAAGATCATCTTCTGGATAATCCATATGATTATGATCAACATGTAAAACTAATCGAGATCTCTGGTCAACTGGGAGATTTAACGTTACTTAGAAAGGCTCGAGAAAACATGGCTTCCAAGTTCCCGCTAACACCTTCACTATGGATTGACTGGATTCGTTTGGAAAAAGATTACGTTGAAACAGAAGAGGATAAAATCGCCATAATTGGTTTATTCGAACGAGCTCTTAAAGATTATGTCTCAGCTCAACTGTGGCTTGAGTACATTTATTTTGTTGTAATGATTCCAGGTGAAGAATCCAATGTGAAAAGAGTTCGTGATATTTGCGAACGAGCAATAGCTTCGGTTGGGTTACATGTTGTCGATGGAGCATCAGTTTGGATTGCTTATAGAACCTTTGAATCAGGAATAATTGAATTCATCGATTCCAAAGAGGTAGAAAGTCAGTACAAAAGGATTTTCGAATTGTTTAAGCGACAATTGTCCATTCCCTTTATTGATATGGAAGACACTTTACAAGAATTTCATGTTTGGTATGAAAAAGCATCAACACAATGTCCCGGTTTAGATGTTGATCCTAAATCTATCAATTATGGATACGAACAAGCTCATTCTCTCTTAAAAAAGTTGAATACCTTTGAACAAGAATTAACCAATTCTGAGCCTCCTCATTACAACGAATATATGAAATATATTGAATATGAAGAAACCAATGGAACCCCTGCTCGTGTACAATGTATATATGAAAGAGCTTTACTTGAAAACTGCCTACAACCCGAACTTTGGATAAAATATACTAAATATTATGACACTAAAATCCAAGATCTGTCTCAGGTTACACTTATTCACGAAAGAGCTGTTCGAAATTGCCTTTGGACAGTTGGTATATGGACAAATTATCTTCGTTCACTAGAGAGGAATCGTGCTGACCATGAAATTGTTCTAGCCGTTTTCGAAAGGTCCATTCAGATTACTTTTCAATCTGGTAAAGATTATCTTGAACTTTGGTTAACCTATTTAGATTATTTGAGACGACGTACCGATTGGAATGATGAGACTCAAGTTACACAATTGAGGAAAAATTTTACCACCGCGATTGAACATCTAGTAGTTTCGAAGATGGTGATGATTCGTGTACCATTCCTCTTTATATGGCGACGATCGAAGCAAAGTATATAAAAAATATTGATGAAGCTCGACGAATTTGGAAAGAATTGTTACAAACTCGAAAAGATTTAACTACAAATGTGACAACTTGGATCGAGTATATAAACTTTGAAAAGCTTTACGGTGACAATGAGAGTGTCAAAAAAGCTCTGATCAAAGGATTAAATTCTAATGTTGAATATCCGGAAACTATCGGCGGATTATTGATAAAATACACTCGTGAAGAAAGCAAATCAATCACTGAAGTCGATGAAGTAACCAAAATCTATGAGAAAACAATGGCCAGAGTGACAATTAAACGGGAAGAAAGTTTGAAAAAGAAGCAAGAAGAAAAAGCCGCCAAATCAAAATCAAAAACGAGCGATGGAAAAAGAAAAAGACCCGCTGAACAAAACGAAGATGAACTATTTAAAGTACCCGATCAACCTCCAAGTAAATTGAATAAATTGAGCGATGAATCTAAAGGTAAACACCGAATGTCGGCAAACGCTGTGAAAGATGAGAAAATATTAGCAGAAATGGAAAGACAATCAACTTACAAAGAGAAAGGTGAAGATAAAAAGTTGAACACAATTGTAGTCAAGAATTTGAAATACTCCATTCAGGAGGATAAGTTACGTGAAATTTTCTCCCAATTTGGTGAAATTGTCGACATCCGTTTGGTTCGAAATTACAAAGGTCTATCAGCTGGCTATGGATTCATTGAATTCTCTCGAATTTCATCAGTAAAAGAAGCTCTGAAAAACGATAGAATGCTAATCGAGGATCGGCCCTGTTTCATTGATGAAATGGGTAAAAAGAATGTACCACAATTTAGTAACTGCCGGGAAAATAATAAATTGTTCGTTAACAATTTAGATAAACAAGTTACACAAGATCAACTATCAACTATATTTGGTCTTTATGGTAATATTAAAGATATTCGCATTGGAACTGCTAAAAACGGTAAACCCAAAGGATATGCTTACATTGAATATCAAAATGAAAGAGATGCCAAAGAAGCACTTAAAGAAAATGGAAAAGTGATCAACGATAGACCAATTAAAGTTCAAATCAGTGATCCACCCGTTAAAGGTACTAAACAAGATACTCGATTTC
The DNA here is from genome assembly GCF_014898815.1 of Panonychus citri. NCBI lineage: Eukaryota > Metazoa > Arthropoda > Arachnida > Trombidiformes > Tetranychidae > Panonychus > Panonychus citri. Next base: position 267,020 of record NW_026515543.1, on the reverse strand, counting down.
TTGGCTCTGGACTAATTCAAACACCAACATCAACGATCTCAGCTAAACGTCGTATCGATATTCCTACTTCGATGGTTCCACCATCAGTTCGGCGGAAAATGATTGCTGATCAACAGAAACCATCCACATCTTCATCATCAGTCACCTAATGGTCAAGATGAGATGGTCACTTAATTTTCAATTCTGCAAAATATCAACTGTAAATTATTTCTCATTCTTGTCTTTCATCTGAAACTCTTTTCGTAATAAGATGATGAGATTTATATTCAGAATTTGAAAGAAAGCTCAAGATAATTGATCTATTGTGAAAAAATTTCCAACTTAATTACATCTAAAAAATGATAAATTATTTTTTGATTGTATCAACAAGTAATTAAAAGTATCGATCAGTTGAATCAAAGTTTTATTTATAAAGAAAAGTGGTAAAAAACACCGACTCGTTTAATTTCATTATCTTGTTAATTAACTGAATTAAGCGAATGACAGTTAAATCTTTACCTTTACAATTTACGATAAAATTAAGCCTAAAGACAGAATGTCCAAGAAATTTAACTAGACAAAGGAACAGTATTGAAGATGATTTAGTTGAAATGAATCAATTAGCTGATTAATTGATTGTTATTTGGATTTTTTTTCAAATTATTATATTTTCTAGTTCTATGGTCAATTAGTGATTGAATGTTGTTTTAATTTCCTTGTGTGTTAAACAATACCCGATGAAATTGATTGTAAATCAAAGTTAACCGTCAATTTGCTGAAATAAATCACAATTAAATGAGTAATTTATTGATTGGTTGACATTAAATTTCATATTCTAGCAATTGAATGATAATCTACATGGAAAACATCATTTGATTTACTTTAGTGACTCAAGTATAACGTTTTGCTTGATATTCAACATTAATTCAAAGTTATTTACTAGTGATCAAGATAGAGAGTGGAAATGTATCTCAGTCGATTTAGTTTCATTTTAATTATATCGATGTTCACAATTAGTGTTAATTGTGAAAAATCTCGGATTTTAATTGAAAACGCAGAAAAGGCTGTGGGTAAGTAAATTTCGAGCCAAATGATTATAACTTAATTCAATTAACAAACGAGTAAAAATAGATAAGAATTGAAATAATCAACCTGAGGAAGAATACTAATCGTTATAACATTCGATAGCTTATTCAGAGCTAATCAAATGTGATCGGTAAAGTTAATTACTGTAGTTGATTGTTGATTTTACAGATAGTTGAATGGGTGAAGTGTAAGTGGGAAAAGAGGAAGTGTCAGTCTGCAGAATGATTTGTTAATTGTAACAATAATGTTCAGTAGATTTAATGTTTACAACTAATTGTTTGATTCGTTATTGTGATGAGCAGATAATCTTGATCGATCGGGTCGAGGAGTTTTGGCCGGAAACGAAGCGGAGACTCTTTTCACGATGGTAGAAGATTTTTACTCTGAATTCAAGGAACTCATCATGAAATTCACGAACAGTTTTGGTGAGACATACAAGTTACCAGGAGATGTAATGAACTTAATCCTCAGCCTTGTCCATCCTTTGGGCTATTCACCTGAATACGATTCAGAGATCGGTAGTTTCACCGAAAAATATGAGGCACAACATGGATCAAGGATTCGACCCTCACCATCTTCTCATGGACCTTCGAGACCCCATTATCCAAACTCTCGGTTGTTTTAAAGTTCTAATAAAAAACAATCCAAACAATTAAGACGAAAAAAGGAAAAAAGTTTCAACCACAATTATTGAGACGAATGAGCCAATTATTAAATCTATTGTTCTACAGAGAGTTAGCGCTAAAAGAATAGACTTGTTTTCAAAAAAAACTTTCGAATGGAGAAGTTCGTTCAGGCCTAAGTTCAAATTCTATTCGGCAACAACGAGACTTTTTTCTGCATCAACAGTAAGAATGTCTCACAAAACCTTTTATAACTTTGGCTTCTCAGTTAACGGAATTTCGACAATAATTTTACCTCGAACTCTCTGTCCGAAAGTAATTGTAAAACGAACCTATTTTCTAGCGCTATCAACCTGTATATAACCACTAAAGAAAAAATTAAAAATATGATGAGTTGAATTTAGATTTCGAATGCTATGATTTATTCATTTATTATTGATTCTAATTCAAATGCCGATACTAAAGATTTTAGATCTAGAACTTTTCTGGTAGTTGAATTGATTTTCGATCACCAATATAAACTAAACATCAAAAATTTTCGGTGACTTTGAAAGTTCCTGAGGACATTTCAACTTTGATGGTTCAACTTCAGAATCTTCAACTGTCCCTGATATCGATAAATCAAGAAGTATTAATATATATCACTTGCTTATTAATCTTCTCATCAACATTACATGTAAATACAGGGCATTTCACCGAGTTTTCAACAAGTTTTTCTTGAATAACTTTTTTGTTTTTGAGTGTCTAGACCCTAGACTCGAGTTATGGTGTTTTCTGTTTCCTGATGTAACAGATGATTGCGATTTAAATCGTTATTCTTATCCACATTAATTATAGTGAGAAATTGGAGATGAGTAATAGGAAGGTTTAGGTTAGGAGATGCCAATTGACCGGAATATGATCATCACGAGCGTAAGCAAGTAGTAAATACACAATTTGACTCTTGTTGAGTTCATTCATTTTGCGATTCTGCAAGATTTTGTAAACTGAGTGAGAAATTGATGATGAGTAACAGGAAGGTTTAGGTTAGGTTAGGTTAGGTTTAAGGGACATTGGAAATCAAAACAGTAAAGAGAAGTGAAAGATAAAGTGAAAGTGATTTAAATAGTCAAGAATCTGTTACATCAGGAAACAGAAACTTGTGACATTGAAACAGTTTGAAAATCAAAACAGTAAAGCATGAGAGTCGAGAAATCTTTGTGATTTAGGCTCATGTTAATTTAAATCGATTGTGACCATCAAATGACCTTGAAACTGTATCCTAACAAAATGACTGGAATGACCTTGATATTTTAATATGACAATTGAGTATGGCCTAAACCACCATAACTCGAGTCTAGGGTCTAGACACTCAAAAACAAAAAAGTTATTCAAGAAAAACTTGTTGAAAACTCGGTGAAATGCCCTGTAGTGTCTCAAGTACACTCAACGACAAAATAAATGCAAATTCAATTGAATCTGAATATCTTTGTAGTTACAATTAATTAGAAATCAGAACTTTCTGGACTTTATGATAACAATCATATGATCATTTTAATCATAAAAATTTGATCAAAAAACTATTTCCGTTACAGATAATTTACTTTATCTTTTAACTGATTTATATAAAGAGACAAAAAGAATGCAAAATGATCAGTAATTAATTAATCATTGTGATTTAAATTTGTTCTTTGTGCTCTTGACAATTGATTTAATTTCTTGATCTTAGTTTAATATAAATTTCTATCAAAATGTATAGTGAAGATCTAGTAAAAAAGATCAAACTTTTATATGAGCGGCATCAAAGTTTTTCGTTAGTGGCCAAAACTCTAGGCATGTACCCATCTACAGTGATGCGAATCATCAAAAGGAATAGTAGAGATCAAAATGAGACAAGAGGAAGGCCAAAAAAAATTGATAAAAAGACTGAGAGTCGATTGATGAGGAAAGTTCAATTACTCAAGTCCCAAAAGAAACGATGTACGGCCGTCAAATTAAAAGACGAACTTGGTCTCGACAATGTTTCCTTAAGGACAATCCATCGAACTCTCAGAAGAAATGATTTAAAATATTCGAAGGCTAAATTGAAACCAGTTCTATCTAAGAAACATAAGGATGCTCGAGTTGATTGGGCTAAAAAACGAATAAGAGAGAATCTCAATTGGAAAATGGTCGTTTTCTCCGACGAAAAACGTTTCACTCTTGACGGACCTGATAGTTGGTCAACATGGATGAGAGAAGATGAAGAAATGATTCGAGCTCATCGTCAGAATAAGGGAGGAGGGATTATGATATTCGGTATCGTAACGAGTAATGGCTTCCTTTGGGTGAAAGAGTTAAAGGGGAAAGTAAATAGTACCAAATATATTGAGCTACTTTCTCAACATGTTAAGCCAGTTCTCGATGAACATTTTCATGGAGAAAATTATTTTTTTCAACAAGACAATTGTCCCATTCATGTTTCGGCTCAATCTAAAAGATGGTTCAATGAGTCTAATTTTCATGTCATTGATTGGCCATCACGAAGTCCAGATTTGAATATCATTGAGAACGTGTGGTCAATGATGTCGAATATAATTTATTCAGAAAATTCTCATTTTTCTAGATTGGACGAGCTTCGAACCGCCGTTGACAATTGCGTCGATTTTATCAATCAGAATAAACAAAATTGTCTGAAAAAATTATTTGATTCTATTCCTGATCGACTCATTAATGTTATATCGTCAAAAGGAAAAACTTTGAAATATTAATTTAATTGTTCTAATTAACTTTGCATTTTTTTTGTCACAATTATTAATTTGGTTTTGAAAATTCTGTTGATAATTTTTGTTTCATTCATTTTACTGATTCGGTATTAATTGTGAATAATCATGATTATCTTGTCTATCGATTCTGAAAATATAAATTAATTCGGTTGCGAACTCGCTAATTTAATCGAAAATTACCTTAACTGCATTTATTTTGACGTTGAGTGTATGAGTAAGTTAATTGTTGGCTTTTTTGAGTTTCAATTGTCAATTTATACGATCTTATTTCCATTTGGATCTGTTTATGAATGTTTAGAACTGGAATATATTGGAAATTAATTATTATTACATAATTTTCCAAGTTTTCATGATACTAAACTTTAGCTAAATGAAGTTTGACTTGATATGAATTAACTTTACCTCGAAGTGATAAAATATCAATTGTTGATTTGTTTTCTTTTCAGTTGCTATTAGAAACTCAGCATTTTCGACTGATTAGAACAAAACAAAAACGGTTATGATCAATTTTCTTTGTTGTTGATTTCGCTTCATTTCAACAATTTAGTTGAATTTAATTTTTTCGGCAGTTAAATTAATGGACCATCATGTCAATAGCAGGAAAACATGGTTAAAGAAAAAGGTTAGAATTTGTGTTGAATTTTTCTTGATTCATTGATTGATTTTCTTTTCCATTCAGATTGTGTTCGTTTATTGAATAAATTGGCTTTTCTATGTGATCACCAGATAATCTCAATCAATCATATTAATCAGATCAACTATAAGATTATCGCCAGAATTTTCATCTCTATCTTCAATAGACGAGGTGTTTATCCAAATCTGTGTGATGAATGTTTGCCCGAAGAACAACAATTTAAAAAATTAGTTAATTTCTTAGAATCTGATATCCTTCATATTTCTTTGGACCATATTAAGCCTGATGATTTAATTGCTCACAATCCAATTAGTATATACAATTTACTTGAAATACTCGCTGCTTGTGAATTGTATCTCCCCTGTGATGAACAAAATCAACATAGAGATGAACCGATTCAATTAGCATCGAAAGCGTTTCAAGCTCTATCACTTTCACCTCCATTGTCTCCATCGCCTCCAGGACACTCGGATTCTTGGTCTTCTCCGACAAATTCAAGCCTATCCAATGACTCAACCTTTTCACTTTCTTCATCTTCATCCTGTCTCTCTCTTTCATCAATATCATCTATAATTCCAACCCCTCCAGTGATAAAATCTCCTAGTCCTGAATTGATTCCAACTAAACAATTTACTGATTCACCAATTAATCTCTCAAGAGTATTAACTAAGTCTGGAGTTTCTAGTCCTGATTCTGTGTATCTGTTACAGATCCCATGGTGGAAACTCTGAATACGCACCCAAATCAAATCCCCAATCAAATAAATCATCATCTTCATCATCATCATCACCAGGCAATAGATTTACCGAAACCAAAGGAAGACGCAAAGTCGACAAAGCCACGAATACAGAGCCTGAGGATCTAAGGAAACAACACCAAGAATCCGATTTAGAAAAGTTTGAACAAAGATTTGAGAGTTATGAAGCATTGGCTTCTCATAGATTCGCCCTCGAGATTGGACATAAATTACAACGAGCTTTAAGATTGGAAGAAGCAACCAAGCAAATAGAGGCCAAACTTTGTGCCATTACGGGAGAGCTAAACACTAATGTCCCCAAAAAACACACGAACAAATCGAATGGGAAAAGAAAAACTTTACTCTCGCCATGGAAAAACAAACCAATGAACAAATCGGTGTCAAGAAAATCGCCGTCAACGGCATCGACGAAGTTAAATGTTCACACAAAACCTTTGATATGTTCAAAGCGAATTGAAAGATTAATCAAGTCCAAACCACAACAATCAACCTATCGAAGTAGATTGAAATTAGATGTGAATAGTGGTCAAGGTTTGCTGGATGAATGGAAAAAGCAAAGTTCAAGATTGGCCGAAGCTCAATCAGCGCTTGAATCGCAAGTTACGAACTGCCCAAACTCTCATCGATTGCGACATATACGAGAAAGGTCATTGATCAGAGATGCTCGAACTGAAAGAGCTCGAGTTCATCGATTAATTTGTGACCTAGAAAGGAAAACGTGTTCAAAATATCTGACTGTTCAGGCGAAAGAGCAACAATTAATCAAATCACAAACTCAAGAGAAAATTAAATCTTTTCGTGATGATTTAATTAACTACAAAGATTTGGTCAAAAGTCAAATGGACAAAGAGCAAGAAAAACGGAAGCGCTTACTTGACGCGTTTACTAATTACTATCAACAACAATTAACACTGATCAAGGATAAACTTGACCAAGAAGAAAATGACCTGACAGCCCGATACAAATATTCAACAATAACTTACAATAAATTGCGACGAGAATTAAAATCCAAACTGGAGAAAGAAATTGATTCATTAATCTCATCCCAATAATCATTTGTAATTGTTAACCATTAACCCGATTTTGAAACTATTCTCACAATTAATTCAAGCTCAACAGTCGGATTGTTAAATTGGATCACATTTAATAACATTATGTTAAAATGATTGATTGATTGTAGAAAATTCAATGATATTGATCAATAAAATTTCAATATTTTTCCATTTTAAGCTCAAGTTCATTAAGATCATTGGGTCGGTAAGACGATACAAGTGCTTGTCAACTCAACAATTTCACTTATCGACTTAATACTCGCTTAGAGAATGGATTAATTTAATTGTAACAATTAAATAGAGAAACAAAAATTAACTCTTCATAGATCAATGAAGAGATAATTTCATAGAAACTTAATCAAAGTTTTATTTTCAGCGAAAAAGTAAAAAAAGTAAACTTATAACTCACGAGATGTCGTTACCTTTTCGTCGGTTTTTTGTTTTTGTTTTGATTTTTTGGAAATGAGATTTTCTTGTTTGTTGTCATTTAACTGATTACAATTATGTCTTTTAAATTTGTTCAATTATTGAGATTATCGAGTAGATTAGTGGGGAGACGAGGATTCCACAGATCGACAGCTCTTTGTGATCAACCTGCTGCTAAATTCATCGCTGGTTCTAATGCTGCTCCTAAATACAAAAAGATAGATCCTGATAATAATTATGACGGTAAGAAAAAGTCTCAAGGGTATTTGATTGTCTCTTGATTATTATAATTTAATTAGACTAATTGATTGAACTAATTAATTTATTGTTGTGATTTTTTCTTGTTATTTTCATGTTTGTATCGTTGGTTAATTTGTACGGTCTCGTTTACCATTGGATCTGTTTAGATCTTGAACCGGAGTATCTCAAGAACGACAACTATTTCAACAGGATTTTCTTAACTTTTTTGATTATAATCTTATGCAGACAATTTTGGAAGCGAAATGAATTCATTATGATTCGAAGTGAAATGGAATTAGCTGAATTCGTTACAGCGGAAAAAGAAAAACAATTAAAAGCTTCTTAAATGTCCTACAATTTTAATGTACCAAAAATTATCTGTTATCTAATGAAATTTAAAATTAGCTGTTGAAAGATTCAATTACTCTAATTTATGTTCTACATATTTAATCATTTCTTAAAAAGTAAAAAATAAATCAAATTTTAATTCAATTCCAATGTCAACTAATTGAAAGTAAAATCGATCCTTTCATCCCAACCACAAAATCAATCAAACTCTAATTGAATCAATTAGAATTATATAATAAATATCACATTGCGTTCTAATTATTAACTTTCACTCATTCTCAAAACAATCAACTAAATATCAACAATCAAAGCAATTAAATTAAATTGTTGTTTAACTTCAAATTTGAATTTGATTCATTTCGAAGCTCCGATCAGCGCCATCTGTCGACTAGCAAACGAACAAATTTTAGAAAATGTATAACCAAACAGTTTGTTTATCTCAAAAGTTGAATTAATCAAATTGTAATGATTAATTTATTTTCTTTAAATTGATATAATTTCTTGATTTTTATTGATCATCAGACACTTTGGAATCGGTGTATCTTTGTTTCAACACTTTGTTCTATTGTTATTATCTTAGTTTTCTGTGTTTACCTTGAGCCTGCTGAGGTGTTGGTAAGAGTTGAAAATGTCTTCAAGATTTGGAGAGTGGGAAAAACACACCAAGGGAATTGGTTCTAAATTAATGGCCAAAATGGGCTATGTTGGTGGTCAAGGATTGGGTGCACGGGGTCAAGGTATAATTGAACCTATCCAAGCAAAATTATCCGACAAGGAAAAACTTTCAAGCGAGTTACCGGCTGAAGAAAGAGACGAGGAAAAGACCATTTGAAAAGAGTGATTAAGATAAAAAGGAAAACACTTAAGCAACTTTTGGATCGAGAAAAGAGATTAATGGAAAACATTTCAGCTAAAAAAGATTCTTGTGAAGAGTTGAAAAAAAAATTAGCTCGAATACTCAAAATTTACCAAGATGCCAATGGAATTGTCAAAACATGGGAACCATTGGAAAAGCCTGAAGCTTTATTTGATTACTTTAAAGAATACCAATTAGCCCTTGAACCTTATGGAATTAAATATTTTGATATTCTAATGTGGGATTTTTGGCTTCCTGTTATCGACAAAGCAATAACCGAATTACCATCAATACGAAGCTGTGATACAGTCATCAGATTATTAGAAACCTGGAAACCCCTTTTACAAGGTTGGTTATTAGAATACATTTACGATCAGATTATTGGTGTTCGGTTAAAGATTGAAATAGCCGAATGGAATCCGCTCAATGATCCGGTTCCCATTCACTTTTGGATTCATCCCTGGTTACCCATGATGGCCGATAGAATGGAGCCCATTTTTGAACCATTGAGACAAAAATTGGCCGCAGCATTATCACAATGGCATCCGGAAGATCGTTCAGCTAAAATGATTCTAGAACCATGGAAACATGTTTTCGCTGGTCACATTTGGTCATCTTTTCTAATGGAAAACATTGTACCCAAATTGGAAATTATCCTCAACAGTTTCACGATTAATCCTCATCATCAAGTTCTAGACATTTGGTATTGGTTCATTGATTGGGAGAATATGTTACCAATTGAAATAACAGTTGATCTTTTAGTGAGAATATTTTTCCCTAAATGGCTTCATGTTTTATATTCTTGGTTAATTTATTCACCCAATTACGATGAAGTAACTCGATGGTATCAAGGGTGGAAAAAAATGTTCTCAGCTGATCTTCTTGCTCAGAGAAAAGTTCAACGAGCCTTTTTCCAAGCTCTTGAAATGATGAACTATTCAGTTACTGCGCCCGGTGGTATGATTACATACCAACAGAACTTTGATCTTTCAAATCGTGACAATCCATCAACCATTCAACCACCACCAAAGGAAATAATTGATTACCGATTAAATATAACATTTGAAGAGATGATTGATAAAAGAGCCGCTGAATTGGCTCTTTCGTTCACCCAATTACCAAATAGTTCCCAAGATAATAATCCAGTTTATAAATTTGCAAAGTTTTCTATTTATTTTAAGGATAACGTTATTTTCCATAAAATAGCTGATTCTTGGAAACCAATTAGTTTAGAAGATCTTTGTAATCGTGTAATTAATTGTACATGAAATGGTTTTAATTGTGTAAATAGAAATTCATTTTGATAAATATTAATGGTAAACAAATTTTCCAATAAACACAAAAGACAATTGTATTTAAATGAAAACATTTTGGCATTTAATTATAATTTAATTATATTAGGTTAAAATTCCAGTCTTATCTTAATCGTTCAAGAATCCATAATATGGTAACTTATAGTGAATTAGATTGGCTTATTATGTATATTTACAATTGATTACAATAGAAAAGAATCTCAGAAAAAAATCTCATAGAAAAAAATATTTACAATTGGATGGATTAAGTGAAAGTGTAGGTTAGAAACACAGGGAGAGAGATTAAAATTGATCCAATAACCCAAAGTAGTGATCATAAGCACTAATTGTTTCCTTAAACAGCGACTAATTTACAGAGAAAAATTTCTGGCAAAATATGAATCCAAAGCTCTTAATTTTGTTTTCCTTTTTGATAAAGTTGATTACTACTACGGTGAATTTGTAATCAGAACCAAATGATTTAAATGGCGGTGGATAAAAAAAACTTTTTGCAAAAGTTTGATTGGTTGATTGTTCCTAGTAATGATAAATTACAAATATGGTAAATGTATGATAGGTGAGGATAAATTGGTCAGATTTTCAATGAATTGTCGGGATCAACGGGTTCACTTAAACAGCAAAGTTTTCGAGCAAAGTTATGCCAAGAATCAAGAGTTTTGTGAGAAAAGAGATGAATCGACAAAGTTATTCCAGGCACAAGTCGAGCAGCATATTTGAGGAGAAAGTACCAAAGATTTGGTTTTCTGGGCATCTTATCGGAAGATGTGAATGGACAGGGTATTCCGGAATCGGGTCGAAGGCAAACATTTTGCTGCCAGTCAAGCATCCAAGAATCTAGATTAGTTGTTTCATAAATATTACAAGCGATTAAAATAAATGATGAGATTAGGTAGAAAATGGAAAAAATTGATACACGTAATAAAAGGTTATCCATTTTATAAGTATCTCTACGATCAGCTTTAAGTTCCTGATGAAGGCGAATTGAATAATAGAAACCAATGAAAAGAAAAACGATACTACAGGATAAGTAGAAAAGATAAAGGCCAGAATCGGTGAGTTGAATGTGATCTCCACGATTCCAAAAGTTGTGATAACAAACACCACTTAAAGGATCACCTTCGATCCTATTTAAGGCGATAACGCGAAAAACTTCAGCACAAGGTACTGCCCAGGCGAAAACATGGAACCAAGTTGTTATCCTTTCGAAACCCTCTCGTCCCCAACCACAAGAAAAGGCAATAAACCAAGTAAGAGTCATTATGGTGAACCAAATGTAACTCGAATGGCCAAAAAAGTACAAGAACATAAAAGTTAAGGTACAAAAGCTTTTTGAAGTTCCTTGGGTTATTGTGCTGATCATTGGTACATTGGGATTATCTTCAGGAGGTGGAAATGGTTGATTACATGAGATTGAATCGCCAAACGTGAAACCAACTATATGAACTAAAGAGATGACAGCATAACAGATTGAAATAAATTGTAACGCTTTCTCTGGATAACCAAATCTTCTTGGTTCAAGAAGATGAGTAAACAATGTGAAAAGAGATGATAGTAAACAGGCAATGGAGCAAATAAAGATCCATCCGTTGATTATTTTCTTATCATTTTTGTTGAACAACAAACCATCACAAGGTGTGGCACAATCAGGGTAACTTTTACCATTTAATCGTAAAATATAACCAGAATTCTTGGGGGCAGCTAAATGAACTGGACAAGCGAAACGGTTATTCTTGTTAATAGAATCACCATTGTTTGGATTGTAATTGTAGGCGTGGATTCCGGTTAATGGTGGATCTTGAGAGTTGATATTGATTGAAGTATCAGAGGTAAATGAGTTACCTGTCCGGCTAACACAAGGTTCATCATTGGTGAATTTATTACAATCAAGATAATCAGGCCAGACAAAACCGAAAGCGATAACTACATGTTCACAACCATTTTTAGATGAGAGGCAAATTGATCGGCAGGGTGGTAATGGAGTCTCCAACATGGTACAAGGTGGAAAGAAGACCGAGCATAATAATAGTTTAAGATCTTCCGAGCAATTAATCTTAATCAATGGAGCTAAATCGTGTAATTCAAAGCCAGCATGTTGTTGGGAAACATGATTACGAAGGTTGGGAAAAATTGTCTCATTATAACCAATGTCTTTACATGAGGCGATGGTTATTGTTTCACATCTTCTCCTATTATTATTGGCAATAACTTTGGGTCGTTCTAGGGTTGGATTAAGGGAAGATGATGAGGTAACACTAACACCAATGGTTACATCAAATGATGAACTAATTGTCAACAGAAAACACAATAGAAAATAATTCAAGTCCATTGTTAATTACTGGATTTAGAGTAAACATGATTTAAGTAAACAGATTAACTATTTTAGAAAAAGACACTTTGGAAGCCATTTTATCTCATAACAGGCTAACAAATGACGTTAGAATTATCAGAAGTTGTTTAACAAGAGAGGAAAAGAGAGAGAGAGAGAGAGAGAGAAGAGAAAGAAAAGTGAGAGAGAAAAAAGAAACAAGAAAAACGAGAAAAAAAGAAAGAGAAAAAGAAAGAGATTCTTTTTTCTTCTTAAAGAAAAGAAACTCCAATGACCTAATCCGGATTCGAATCCCAAATGGATCTTTTGTTTCGGTTAATTGTTATTCATTCATAAATTGTTTCGATTTTAAAACGATTGATGAGTTGTTGTTTTTGTTTTTTTTTCTTTTGAGAATTTAAATTGTTCAATGAAATGTTTTTCTTTTAATTGTTGGCAAAAGTTTCGGTTTGAAAGGTTATGTTTGTTTTTATGAACAAATGAAAAAGTTTTCATAGAAATTGTAATTAATATTATCGATGTGATTTTCTGAGGTCAGTTTCAGAATTGAAGTGAATCGAATTCTAATTATGATAATCTATTGGCTTTACCTTCAAATTTTTCTTTTCGATGTAATTATTATTGTCCAATCATTTTATTATTTCGTCAACTTTGAATAGAATTTTGTTCTGTATCATCTTCGATTTTGTTGGTCTACGATTGTCTTCCATCTTCGAATTCAAATGAGAAGATAACTTTCACTGCCAAATTTAATTTCTTTGCATTTTCTTGGCTCATCAAGCTCATTGTTGTTAAGTCAATACCATTAAGTGAACAACACAAACATCAATCAGTTTAGTTTTTCCTTTCAGTAAATTAATACATAAACATCGTCAGAATTTTCTTTGTGTATCACAATTGATCGACGATTGGTAATCAATTTACTAAAAGCTTTTTGTCCTTGGGATGTTTTCTGATTCAGTAGAGTTTCATGAAAGTCTCGTTGTTTGTAAGACCACAAATTAACAAAGAGAATAAAAAGTTGACTTGATTAAGTTGAATGCATCTTTTAATGGTCAATTTAAAATCAACAAAAACAATTGACATTTATCATTTGATTTCCAATTAAAAGCCAATTGCCAATCTGATGAAATGTTTCAAACGGTGCAGCTTCCAGCGCATTTCCAACAAGGATCACAATCACTTTTAGATTCACACCTAACGTAATTATAATCTTGTGATCGACCTCGAGTTGTATAACACCAATCGTGAGTGATAACGAAGTGACCGTCATTTGTCCAAAACCAGCACAATTGGACCAACAATAACCTTTAGAACAACCGAATGCATCGTCCTTTACACAACCAAAGTTCCATCGGTCCTTCAATTTGTCCAGAATCTCTTCACCAGCCAAAGCCGCTCCAACGGCACCTTCGTAACTTAGGTCGACAGAAACACTTAAGATGATTAAAACACTTGCAAGCAAATAATTCATTATTCTAATGATAAACAATAATAATAGTCCAAATAACAAAGATCTTTTATTGAATCGAATAAACAATCAACACAATCAAGAACTGATGAGAATCATCTCAATTAATTATCGTGACCTTGGCTCATGAAATGAACGAGATACTTGAAAATCCTTCTAATCAGTTTGTCGCTCAAGTGCTTTCAAGATGAAACAAAAGTTCGCACTTTTCGAGTTCTTATAACTTGCAGGCCATTTTTCCAAATTTTTTCACTAAAAAAGCAGATTAATATTCGAAGATGCAAATCAGAAGTCGCTTTTAATCAGAGTCAGAGAGAGAGAGAGAGAGAGAGAGAGATTTCGATTTGTTTTATATCGAGTAGCATGAAAAACTCAAATTGAATCAATGAAAAAATGGAAACTATTGTAATTTGAGCTAATAAACAAAAAAGTTTTAATGGAAATTGTGATTAATATCTGTGATATTTTAAGTGTCATTGTTTTGTGTTCTCTTGTTTGTTACAAGGAAAAAGTTGGACTGTTTTAAGAGCATCTTCTTCGTGTATTTCAAATTTAGCGATTGTCCCATCGTTAAATCTGTATGAAAGGCCACCGTCGATAACAACGCAAGCATCAAACATTCGTGATCGTATTTCAATTTTTGAAGCAAATCCTCGAGTATAATCATCATTAGAACCTGTCACTATGGGATCACGAACCGAATAGGCCATTACAGGTTTCGAAGCGTCAAAAATTAGGGAATCATTGAAGCGTTTGGTGATCAATTTAATTGTTTCCTCATTAGAGGCAATATTCTGTCCAGTTTCTTCTTGGACAATTTGAAATAATCTTTTAACACTTTGAACGGTTAAACGATTGATGTTGAAAGACCAGGAAGTTGAACCAGTTCCGGTACAAATTGTCACTCCTGAGCTTTTAAATTTATATCTTGGTAAACCATCAACGGAAAACTCGCAATAGGAAACTCTAGACGAGCAACTTTCTCCAACGAAACACTCATTCAGTGCGCGAACGGGTAAAGTTCGAGTTTTATTTATGTGAACCTTTGAATTTTTTGGTACTTTTACCAGTGTGAGTCAATTGTGGTGATGTTGTTGATGAAGAAACTGGTGAAGTTGCACAAGGTAACGGAGAGACTCTACCTGGATTACTAGAGTGATCAGAGATGATTTTCTCATCAGATTCCAGGTAACGATATTCAGGGTACATTAACTGTTGATTGTGTAACTCAATTGGATCATCTTCTGCATTAACACCCTCTAAAACAACACGTATTCTTTGCCGGTAAAACCATTTAAATGAACGAGAATATAATTTATCTAACATTAACTCTAAATCATTTGAATATTGGACAGGTAGACAAAGATGTCCAACCGATCGAGATGGGTCACTATTAATACCAATTATTGGTTTCGCTGAATTATTTATGTGACTTGCAGCCATAAGAAAAGTACCATCACCTCCTGAAGTAAATATTACATCGGCCCAGTCAATATTTGGTTTATTATATTCCAAACGGTTAACCATTCTAACCTCAAGTCCCCTTTTTTCAAGAGCAGTTTTCAATTTATCTCTTGAGGTTCGGTGAATCCGATGATGGTGAAGTAAATTGGTATAATCTGATCCACGAGCTTTAAGCTTTTAACAAAATAGAAAAACAATTGAATCAATTTGAGCTACTATGGTCAAGTATTTATCTAAATACCTACCTTATCAATCAATTGCTCTTCACTTAAATTAGGATTGGTTCTTTTCTCAAATTCATATCTTGAGAATTTAGTCAAAATCAATGCTCTCTTAGCTTGGAATGTATCACCTTCCATTTTTGGTTGGCTGTTTGGTGTAATATTTCTGGTTATTGTTGACATGTAATTGCACTTAACAGGTTTGTTACAGGTAAGATAATCACAGATTGATTTACGATAACTTGATGATAGAATAATAAATTTCCATGGACGATATTGTGATGATATGTGATTCATGCTTTTCTGTAAGAGAAAGGAATAGCAAACATAAGTAAATTAGCAAAGAAAAAAAAGAGACAGATAGAAAAGAATATAAATATATCATAAAAAAAGAGAATATGTGGAAAAGAAAATCAATAATAGTCGCTAAACAATTAAGCAAATAAATGAATTGATTGTAAAAAAAGAAACGAGATCAAACCAAAGATTGGATAGTAAAGAGGAACAAAAAACAATCTCAACTTACCATTCAAGTAGAACATAGTGATTTGATTATTGTGACATGAAAGCTAAATTCTTTGATAGTATTTGTAATTTCTAGTTATTAATAGAATCAAAGAGAATTGATTACAATATTGATTTTATCAAACAATTAGAAGCAATTTTTTAGCAGCAAAAAAAATTAAAATTAAATATCACAGAATCCGAACACAACAGGTTGAAACAATTAACTTAAATCAGATTGATTGATTAATCACTAAACTTAGAGTTAAATTGTTAGAAAAACAGTTTCGATATCTTCAATCAGTTGACACAATTATCGATTAAATGTTAATTGTAATCAATTTAAATTCAATTTAAAAGGTAAACAAAAATGTTTTTGTTTTCTATTCAACAACCAATCCAAAAACACGAGACCGATTAACCCACAGGAAGAAAAGCGGTTAATTCAAATCCCATAGAATTAAAATTCTTTCCAACAATTAACTTAATTAGAGAAACGATTGGAAATGATGATTAGTACATTTAATTGGGTGAAGTTGTGAAATTAAACTAAATAAAGAATAAAAAATTCTGTGAGAAAAGATAATAAAAGTTAATTAAATAGAAAAAAAAAATTTCTCAACTTAGTTTATGATTAGAATAGTAATTAAGTGTTAATCATGATTAATTCAATTGATCTCATTTTCTCAAGATAGAAATGATTAGTAAATTACTTTAATCAAATTAATCTGATTGTAGGTGAATTTCAATTAGTTGATTCGGATAGTTGGAAAAGTTTCTTTTTCTATGAGAATGTTAATCAAAATGTGACAATTAAAGTTTTACTTTTTGTACTTTTATTTAGATTTTCAATGAGAATAAATAAATAATAACAATTTAAGTTGCAATTGTTTTCTGCATAAAAAGAAATTCAATTGTGACTAAGGAATTGTAAACGTTGACAATTTAATTGATTGGTGAGGTGGGATGAGGGAATAAATGATTTTTGCAATGAAATTTTTTTTCTCTTTGTTTCAATTAATGAGATTGATAAATTTAATGATGTTGAAGGAGAAAAATGAGAGAGAGAAAGAGAGAGATGATTAACGATGATTACACATTTTACAGTAACAAGCTTGAGATTGACAAAAAAGAATTGACAAATATGGATGAAGATGAAGATGATAATGATGATGGTGATGATGATGATGATTGGGTTATTGACATTTAAATGACGATGGTAGCATATTAACATTGAGTGTTTACGTTTTTTTGTTGGTGTTTAATACCAGATGAAATTAACAGATTATTTTGAATAGTAAGATCCATTATTATTATGTTCTGATTGTTATCACACAAGACTACCCCATAGAAGTTTTTTAGTTGATTCACTTAGACTTTCAGGGAATTTAATATCAAATCCGATTAATAAATCACCTCTACGATTTGGTTCTTTGGGATAAGGTAATCCTTGACCAGGTAATCTACGAGTTGTCTTTGGATTTACAACTTCATTCAATTTGAGTTCGACTTTATTACCAGATAAAGTAGGTACTTTAATTACAGTTCCACATAGAGCCTATGATAAAAGTGAAAAAAAAGAAACAGATTGAAGGTTAGTTAATGTGTTTAGATTGATAGAATATAAGAGAGAATAAGTGAAGAATGACGACAGAAGGGGAAAAATAGAAGGGAAAATAGAATAAGAAAGAAAGAGAGAAAGGAGGAGAGAGGAAGAGAGAAGTAGAGAAAGTTCGGGAAACTCTGAATGAGATCTTTTTCTTTACTTATCCGATTTCTCTTTTCCTCTTAAATTACTCCAAATAGAATATTAAAATTGTAATTAGAAATGATCCTAAATGGACACTTACCTCTCGAAGGGAAATTTTCGCGGTATATCTAATATCAGCTCCTTCTCGTTTAAATAATGGATGAGGTTTATCTCTTATAATAAATACAATATCTGCAGGAATGCTGTTCAACTTTTGGTCCCCTTCCCGTTGAAAAGTGATCTTTGTACCCGCTTTCCAGCCTGGTTTAATTGTTACGCTTAAAATTTTATCTTCATTCCTATAAGAATTACCGTCTGGACCAATAACTTTACGAGTGATTTTCATTCGTTTAGTTGTTCCTTTTAATAATTCTTCCACAGTTACATGGAGATCATGCTCAACAGGAGGATCTTGCTCAGGTGGACGACGCCTATTGGCACTGCCACCACCGCAACTACCACCATTTGTAAATGATTGAGTTCTAAAACCATTAGATACACCATGAGGATTTCTGAACATTCCACCTGAGAATCCATTAGAACCATCAATATCCATCATATCATCATGACCTCCTAAACCTCTATAAAAATGAAATGGAAAAAATTACAACGTAAGTAATTTGGAAAACTATAACCCAAAAAGGTTTACAATATAATATTCAACTTTTATCCTCAAATATTAGCAAATCAATAACTAATTCGTTAGTAATTAAGCTTGAGAGAGAGAGAGAAAAAAGCTCAAGGTGAACATTAAGTGTAGAAAATTGATAACTTACCCGAATATTGCCTCGAAGGGATTACCTCCACCAAAGAATTGTTCAAACGTTGCCCTTGGATCTCCAGTGTAAACATATGAGAATCCATTTGTAGCTCCATTTGGCATTCCACCTCCAGAACCTCCGGTGTGTCCAGCACCTCCTTTCAGACCTTCTTCACCAACCATATCGTACAATTTACGTTTCTCTTTATCGGAAAGTACGTCATAAGCTTCAGCAATCTCTTTAAATTTCTCTTCAGCTCCAGGTGATTTATTCTTATCCGGATGATATTTAAGGGCCATCTTTTTATAAGCCTTTTTAATATCATCATCATTAGCATCTTTGGAGATACCTAAGATTTTATAATAATCTTTACCCATTTTAGTTTATATTTTCACACTTCACAATTACAGAATAGAATAGAACACAAAACAAAACCAAGAGAAAACAATCTTCCACAGTAAAGATAGAGAGAGAGAGTTTAATATAAATCTCTCAATCAAAGAAGAAACGAAAGAAAAAAATAAAATTAACAAAATTAAAACGTATGAGAATAACTGTAAGAATCGATTATTTGACAATAGAAAACTCAAGATATTATACTTGTTGTAAATTAAACACAGAGAAACACAGAGATATTAATACAAAGGCGAGAAAACAAATTAATTAAGTCACAGAAGAAAAATAGAATCAATTAAAATGAATTGATTAACAAGCGTCAGAACAGAATTTGTCAAATCAAATGTTCAACCTTTTCCTTTATTCATTTCTTTTAAAAGGTAAATCAGTTTTCCCGAACATTCTGGAATCTTCGCTCAACAACCAGAAAAATGACCTATTCGATTCTCCTGCCACCTGACGTTCGATTCTTTCAAATGAATAATGACCAGAGAATCCGATAGATGTCGTCTTTGTCTCTTTAGAATTTTTTATTCATCATTTTTGTGAGAATTTTTTTAAATTGACAACAAATCACAACAATTAAATTTCTCTATTTTAATTGTATAATTCAAGTGATTCTCTGTTTCGTTTATAATCTATTCTTTGCACCTTTTTCTTCTGAAACTGGTGGAAACTTCTGTTCGTTATTCTATTTCTATCTACTAGAATAAGTGTTTTTGTTTTCTCTCTTTGAGTTTCTCTTGTGTGTGTGTTTGGAGTTTTGTTGTTTTCTCTTTTTTTGTTATTGTGATTTTTTTTTCTCTCTCTCTCTCTCTCTTTCTTTCCAAAAATAGACAAAATGACCAGTCTTGACTCTTTGGAATCCCAGTTGGAACTGTTTATTGAAAACCTTCGACAATTGGGAATAATTGTTACAGATTTTCAACCGCAAGGACAGAATGTTTTGAACAGTAAAATTAATCAGATTATTACTTCACTTCAAGAGATTGATAAAAACAAGGCCAGAATTCCTGATATTCAAATACCATTGGAAGTTTTTGACTATATTGATCAAGGAAGGAATCCACAATTGTATACTAAAGATTGTATGGAAAAAGCTTTGGCCAATAATGAACTTTTAAGAGGTAAAATAGATGCAACCAGAAGATTTAAAACCATGCTACTCATCGAGCTAAGTAAAGTTTTCCCAAATGACATGGCAAGATACCGAGCAATTAGAGGTGATGAAAGGACCAGTTGATGTGAATTCAAATGATGGAAAAGAGGAAAACAAAAAAAACGTTAAAGCCAACACAGTGTAAAGATTTTTGTCACTATTTATGGAGTAAAAACCAAGTGAAGTAAAAACGAGCAAATTTACTAACCACAACACTTATGTAAACTCATTGTTATCTATACAATAATCATTTCTCACCATTTTGATCATCATCAACTGTACAAATGAGAAGCCAACAATTTAAATCCCAAGCCTAATTACCTGATTGCATGATGAAAAGATGATCAATAACAATCATTTGATTCCTCATCTAATATATTTCTTCAACTGGTCCACTTCAACAACAATAACAACATATCGGCAAACTAAAATATCCACTTTACAAATGTGAAAATTATCAGAAAAAAAAAATTTCCAGCTTGATCAATTTAAAAAAACTGACGTTTATATATTTATATATATTTATGATTAGGATCATTTTTACAAAATTTGAGACAAAAAAAAATTAAGGCCAACCAAGATTATCGGGTTCACTTTCGTCAATATCATTTTCGGACTCTTGTGGTTCATCTTCCATCTCGGGTTCATCTTCAACTTCAATCGTTGCCTCATTGGCTCCTGATCTACATGATGGATGTTCCAATCGTTGAGAGGCAATACAATTTGCACCATAATTGACCTCCAATCTATTAGATTAAATCAAAAATAAGAGTAAAAGGTTAGGTTTCAGTTAGGCTATTCCAACTCTCAAGAGTGAGAGAGATAGAGTGAGTGAGAGATGATGAAGAGAGAGAGAGAAAGAGAAATAAGATTGTCCAGTTTCTTTTATTCGGCCAACTCACTTAGAGGCAATATTGTGATGATGAAGAGCTTTATCTTGCTCATTTTTTTCTTTATAACAATCACCTAACATACGATGAAGTTTTTCGTTACTTTCTTCTTCGATTGCATTTAAAAGTCTACAATGAAAATAGAAAAGGAAAAAGAATACAATTAGTTGAGAGAATTTAAGAGAATTGATTAACATTATCGATTGATGAACATACGTCTCGATGGCCTTGTCAATATTTTTCTCTTCGTTGTAAAGTTTAACCAATAAGTAAACAGCGGGAAGATGACCTGGGTCCATTTTAATCGCTTTTTCCAGTGAAGTTCGAGCATTTTTCTTATTCGAACCTTTGTCCGGATCAGAAAGTAAAACTTCAGCATAAAGCTATGGAAAAAAAAACAAGATGAAATTAGAATCAATTGAAACAATGCGGAAATTTGTTATATTTACCGTTAAAGTCCTCGGGTTTTGGCCTAAAAGTTTAAACGCATTACTGACAACCGACGAACCTTGAGATCTTTTGTTTTCAGCAAGATAAACGGCGGTTAAGCCTTTTAAAGCCTCGAATCGATAAGCAGACACATCGAGCGCTTCTTTAAAATATCTTCTAGCATCTTTAAAAGGATCTTCTTTCATTAAATCTTTACGGGTACTGTTACGATCATTGAGCTTTTTACTTAACTCATCGTCTAATCTGTAAGTGTGAACTTGCAATTCCACAAGTCCACCTAAAATTAACGCTTCAATTGAATTATCACTTAGCTCACAAGCTTTTTCCACAAAATGTTGAGCTTTGGTTGTTCGCCCATCGATCCAACGACTTTCCTTGTGATCTTTTTTATTGGTTCTATCATTACGTTCAACACCTAGACAATAATAACCTAATACAATCCAGGGTTCGGCAACTGTACAATTAGAATCACATTTGGTTATCATTTCATTGGCAAGTTTCTCCAATTCTTTCATTTGATTCTCTCTGAATAAACAGGCAGAATAAAAGTCAAGTGCTTTAAGAGACAATGGATCACTTATATGCGCCTTCTTGAAAGCGGAAACGGCTTTTTTGTAATTTCCACTATAATAAAGAGCTTCACCAAGAGATCGAAGTATATCAGGATTATTGCGAAAATGATTCAATGAAAGAAGCTGTTGGAATAATGTTATGGCTTGATTAACATCAGGTGAATAAAGTGAACATTGAGCTTGAATCCAAATGGTTAACCATTCAAAATTTGGTGAACCGGTGACATTAACCATGTTAATTAGTTCATTTGGCTTAAGGCCCAATTTGATCAAGTTAATTATTATCTGAAGGGCTAAAGGACATTCCTTCAATGCTTCCTTATAACAGGCAATGGCTAATAATTCCTTCCTTTCTTTACGATAAATTTCCCCAAGGGTATTGTAAATTTTGGCAGTTCTTTGTTTCTGAGGAATACACTCCAATATCCAAATAGCATTGGAAAGTTGATTCATTTTTAAATAACATTGACTTAATTTACACTTGACATCAACTTCTGAGGAAACATCTAGTAACCAACTATTTTGACTCTTCTTCTTATTTTTACCCAATGTTTTACGTAAATCTAATGCAAACTGATAACTTTTCTGTTAAGAAAGAAAAAAAACAGATAAATGTAACAATTAATAGAAGAAAATTGAAGAAAAAAAAAACAAATCAGATCAACAGATTAACGATTAGCTTACCTCAGCTTTGCAATAATCACCTTCATGGAAATAAGCATCTCCTAGATAAATATGAATTTGATATTCTTTTTGAGGTAGTAAATCCAAATAGCTATTTAATTGTGGTAACATTACGTTTAACTGGTTAATAGAGTAGAAGATTGAAAGAAAACAATTAAACTTTAATAATTATTGAAAAGAAATTATGAAAATAAACAAAGAAAACACTTACCAGTTGAACTATATTAGAGTATAAACCTTCCTGGTGAAGGTGTTTAACAGTTTGAAAAATGTTCATATTTAATTAAATAGTTGATTGTGTAAAAAATTTGACTAATTAACTTTTGTAAAAATACAACACAGATTAAAAAAAAAGAGTAATAATCACAATAGTAAACTGATTAAGCAAATTGAAAGAAAAGTTGATCACATTCAAGTTAGAAAACAATGTGTTCCTTTTTTTATGTTTACCAAATTTCTCAACTTATTGGGTTAATTTAATTGGTTACAATTGAGAGAATTATTAAAACTAAAGACCGTTTAAACGAATAAATAACACATAATCTAATTGGTTGACAAATTAAAATTTAATTATTCAATTAGTTTAAACAATTAAAAGTCACATCAACTTGAAATGATCTGAAGACAAGACAATAAAATCAAAACAAAAAAATCTCAAAAAAACCGATGACAATTTAACTTTAATTCTACTCACTAGATGGCGCTGAAAATTTTTTCTTTTTTCTTTTTTTAATTGTAACAATTTAAGATTTTTATTAAATTGAATTATTTTCAAACAATTAGTTGAGTGAAAGAGAATTTTTTTTTCCCAATCAATTGAATTGATTTATAGTCTTTAAGATGTAATTTTAAATTTTTTAATTCTTTTAGGTGAAAATCTTAAAAACAAATTGAAACGATGAATGATTGAATGTGGAAAATATTACAATTAAAGTTAATTAGCTGGAATTAGATTCTAATTGTTGTTGGCCTCTTTTTGATAAACGAAATAACGGTAATTTGATTGACTGTGAATTATTAGAGTTTTCAATTAGCGAAATAATTTTAATCGATCCATTTTCTTGTAAGGTAACAAGTTTACTCTTAACTGAATTGACTATGCTATCTAATTGTTGAGTTAAATTAAGAGCTAATTGTAATCTATCAAGTATTGAGATTCCAAACCAAGTAGATAATATTGAACCAATGTAAATAATATATGAACTAATCGATATAAAAGGATAAGATGAATAATGAATGTCCGGTTCAATTGAAGGGGCAAGAATAATTATCATTTGGTCAGTTGAATTAACTGGAGTTGGATCAAAAATTGATTCAGAATCAGTATCATATAATATTTTATAACATTCTAATTGTTTAACTGAATTTAAGCATTTGGAAATGTATCGATTACCATGATGATTAAGATTAACTATTCTTTCATCGTTAGAAGGTATAAATGAGAGATTAGCATTGTAGCTTTTAGCTAAAGAAGATGATTCAATCTTGACCACCGATTTATGAAATAATCCAGGATTAGGTTGATTGGTCAGATATGAGTTGATACATTCGACTAGAACTTTTTTGCGAAAATAATTAGAACATTTGGTCTCATAAGGTTCCTCGAGATATTTGATAACAGTCCGATGATTGTTGATAAAATATTTCCCCACTTTTCCCCGTCGACCATAAATGACCTTAGCCGATGAACCAGTGGACAATAACGGTGTTCCCGGAGCAATTAATCGTAAGATAATTTGAGAATTGAAATTCAACTTAACGATCATGTAACCTTCATGATTGATTAACATTCCCCTGGTTAACAGGCTAATTGGTTCACCTTTTCCATTTTTACAACTTATCCTAATGTGAACTCCATTTGAGGTCAAAAAGTTTCGAGCCTTACAAATCCCGTTGGCCAATAAATTACCTGGAAATCCTTGCAGGGTAATATTATCAATCCAAGTTTCAGGTGAGATAAGGAGATTCTCAAAGTCTAAGGTGAGTAAAGGTGTTAATGAATGAGTAAAACAGTTTGGATAATGAAATAGAGTTGAACATTTTTCCGTCACGTTCATTGAGGCCACTTTTTCCGACCCGATTTGTTGAGATAAAAAGCTATCAATAGCTAATAGGTGATTTCTATTGTTACATAGTTTTTTCATATCGATCGCAAAGGGAAGTTGAAGTTTCAAATCTAAATCAGGGACAATTGTTACCTCAGGGTAAATGAATTTAACTGAAGTTTCAACTTTAAATTGTAAAAATTGATCAGTAATCAAATAGACATGAAAGAAACATCCAATGAAACAAATTAACTTGATTCCTTTAATTGCCAGAGATTTGGTTAACCACAACATCTTGTCCTGACTTTTCAAAATTGAAAGTGATCAACGAATTGGATTGACCATTCCAGATTGACCATTAGGTTATAATTTAATTGTTCACTTACTGACCAATCGTTGATTCAATGATTATGATTAATTTTTACTCTTTTTTTCCCTAAATTGTTTAATTCATTTAGATGATTGATTGTGATTAATGTGTTTACTTTTACCAAGATCAAGGTTACATTTAAACGATTAATTGTTGACATGGGACAATCAATTGATCACTTTGGGTGTGAATCATTTCCGAGTAATTTAGTTATAACAAATTTAAACTTAATCGGTGGGAAAATATTTTAATTATATTGATTGGTATTTGATGAGTTTACAATTAAAGTTAAAGTTTTAACTTATACAAAATTAAATAGTTTCATTGATTATTACAATTAAAAAGATACAAAATATTAGTAATTGTATTTAAATTGATATGCTATTTAAGTTAGTAATACAAAGATAAATTGGAAAGTATAATTATAATCAAAAAAATTGGTCCATTGATTGAAAAAGATAACCAATTGAAATTGAAAACAATTAAATTGATTTGATTAATACTTTCAACTAATTGTGTTTGGTCCTTTGCTTTCTCCCATTTATCAATTTGGGTGATTTAACTTGATCATCATGGTGATTAAATATTGTTTCTAATAAATTGTAATTGTTGAACATAAGAGTATGAGGTTTGTAATGTTGATTGTTGATCACAATTTAGATATCAATTGATTATCATCATTTCAATTGTATTGACAAAAAATTTTGCTCATCAAAATCTTTAAATTGTATCAATTTCAAGATAATGATCAACAATTTCTTGATCTAATTGTGATTAGTTTTATTCATTTTTTTATCCTTCTTTTCCTTTAATGGCTTATGTGACTTTTTACCTCCATGTTTCCTATTCTTGTGACCTGAGGCACTATGTTTGTGACCTTTTCTCCTTTTATCATGGGCTCTTTTACCACCGGTGTTTTAACATTCTCAGTGTCTTTGGAACTATCGACTTTCACCTCTTCCGATTTCAAAGATTCATCATTATTTGATTTAATCGTTTTACGATTTTTATTTGACTTCTTTTCCTTGGTCACCTCTTTCTTGAAACTTTCCTCAGACTCCATAGATCCTTCACTCTTCTTGTGACCTTTAACCTCATGCCTATGGTGTCGTCGTTGGTGTTGCTTTTCCTCTCCATGGATCATTTCTTGTAGTTTAGATTCAGAATCTTCCGCTTTCTCACCCGCTACCTTGACCTTTTTACCCTTGGGCTCCAAAAGGCCATCAGCTTGCATTTTAGCATCTTCCAAGGAGGCACCATGTTTCTGAATGGTTTCAGCGTCAACATCAGGATGGTCAACATGACGATTTAAATAGTACTCATGTTTATCCTCCTTCTTGGAATCGCGTTGATTTTTTTCATTCAAATCAATTTCGTTCTGAAAGGTAAGAGAAGATGAAGAAAAAAAAATATTACTTTTCATTCAATGAAAGAAAGTTAATCGTTTCTTGGTTATAATCAAATCACCTAATCTTATAAACGGTTAATGACTGATTATCTACTTTCATCATGAAACTCAGAATTATGATCTTGTCTTGATGAAATAAGTAACAAGTTAAATCAATTTTTCAAACAGATTAATGGATTACAAGAATATCAATTGTAACTTACAATTTGTAAGTCTAAATCTTAATACCGGTGGATTAATAAAAGATTAAGATACCAAATTGATCTGTTATTCATTGAATCTAGAAACCAAATTAATGGTAAATAAATGATAAAATCTTGTTTATCTATTAATTACTTGCATGTTCATTATATTTATCTTGATTAATTAAAATGTGAAGATTAATCCGTATAACATATATGAGAGAAATAGTAAAATCATCTGATGAAGATAAGCTAATTGATTGGAAAGTCACTCTCTAAACAATTAGATATTCTTAATCAATTTGATTACTTTCTCATTGTACACAACAATATTTCTCAGATTGAGTCTATGATAAGAGAGATAATCAAAATTAACAATTGATTAACTTAAACAATCAATAGTGAGGAGATACAAGGAGAGAGAGAGAGAGAAAACCCAAAACCAGATAATTACATTGATCTAACAAAATGGAAAACCAGAATTACCAGAAAAACTCAGGTAAAGAGCCAGTAAAACAAACGATAGTCTCTATCTAACTTACCTTAGATAATTAGCTTTCATTATCAAGGTTTAAACAATTTAAATATACCAACAATTATCTCCAACAATCAACAGGTAGATAATTTTTTTCTTCTCTTATTTTTTTGTATAGAAAAACATTGAACCAAACAAAGAGAAAGGGAAAACAAGTCAAAAGATGAAAACGGTTTTCTCAATGGGAGTAAATGTAACAACCAGAAAAAAAAACAAAGAAATTCAAACATTTGAAAGGTCACAAAGGTCACAAATCAAAGGTAATCAAATGGACAGTCTCTTGGGAATTAGTAATTAATTTAATTTACCAAATTGTGAGGTGAAAAATTGATTTAAGAGGAAAAATGTAAATCTCCAAAAAGGTAAACAAAAGGACTCACCCCGCTTGAGAGATTGGCCAAAGAAGCAAATATAAACAAAGAGAGAATCAGGAATCCGGTTGATTTAATCATTTTCTTTGATTACAATTAAACTCTTACAATCAACAATAGAAAGATGGTTAATCAGATTAATTGGAAAGAATTAAATTAAAGGTTAAATTAGAAAATTAGATTTGAAAGAAGAAGAGAAAAAGTAAAAGAAAAGTTGATGTAACTTGTTTGGAGATTCAAAGAGAAATGAAAAATTTCGGTTCAACTTTTTCACTTCTTTTTCTTAATCAACTTGTTTTACTTTCAAGTGGAGAAACCAACAAATTAATCTTCATCTTAACTATGATAACAATTAGTGGATAATTAACTCTTAAATTGTCATCATTCATGATTAGTTGTTATTGTTAATTATCGTAACTTTTTGTTATTCTAAACACCCAAAGACTTAAGGAGATTGAGATAAGAAAGTTAATTGCGATTTAGATTGTTAGCTTAACGTTAATTGCATCGACTTTTATTATGATTAACATTTGATAAATTGTTGTGATTAAGATTTTTTTTCTTATTGATCTATTGGATTAAAGTAAACATTAATTGTTTACTGATTCTCTCTCTTTGCTACCATCAATTAGTTGATTAACTGCCATTTTAAACATTTGAATTAACTATTATTAGTGTGACAATTACATGTCACATTGATTTAATTGTTCAACTAGGGCGTTCAAATGATAAACACTTTGGCGAAAGAGATCTCTCACCTTAATTAACGACCTAACAATTAACATTTATCATTGGTGATAATTGATGATTAGTAATATGATTTAATTGTAAAGATTAATTGCTTTCCAATCAACTCGACATTTGTAAAGATACAATTTAATTCACTTTGCATACAGGGCACAGCTCATGAGAGTAAAGATGCCGTTTGGGGACTTTAGTAAATCGACATGTGACCATTATGCAGGTAAAATCATTTATCGATATTTGGATATGAAATATTTCATTCTAACGATAATCCATTTTCTTTTCCAGTAAGATTATCTCGAAAATATCACAAAATCCCAGCCAGGATCGGATTGTAATGAAATTTTCTAGTCTCTTGTTCGGTTCAGGTGGTTTCTTTTTGGTTCGACAGACTGTAACTTAAAATTTGTGTCATTAAAGAGAATTCGAGAAGATTATATTTAATAATTGACAAGAAATTAATAATGAGGCCTTATCATTTTTATTGAAAAATGAACTTTTTTTATCAATACAATTCAATCAATAGTAACAATATCAATTAAATATATTGACTTACATCTCGAATACATCAAAGCAAGAATTGTAAGTTACAATACAACAACATGATCATGCTCATGTTTTCCAAAGTATACTGTTCATGAGATCATGATAAATTAGTATTAATTTATAGTCAAAATTTGGCTGAATAGTATTATCATTAATACTCACATAGATAATAAATGACCTTTGTAAGGTATAAAAATCACCAACAGTAACTTCTGAATGTGGGCCAATTATACGAGAAAGAATCTCTAATCCCTTGAGTTGGAAAAGAAGTAAAAAATTTCCAGACAATTTGTTTTAATTATTGTCTAATCATAGATAAGATACAAACTTTCAAATTTTCCTGAATATCCTCGATAGTTTGGACATTGGTGTAAGATAAAAGTTTTATATAATCGCCATGAAATTTATGTATCTATGTGGTGATGATATTGGTAAATAAATGAAATACATCAATCTGAAAGTAAGAACATGTATCATTAATAAATGAAAAACTACCTTTTCGATGAAACCTCCACCAACATAACCTGCACCTCCGACTAAAGTAAGGCCTAAACAAGCGAAACATGCGAAGACGTTTTTGACCAATACCTCGGTTCGCGATGATATCGGTCCTATGATGATGGCAAAATCACAAAGGAATGAGACCACAAAGAGCATATTGAAATAAAGATACTTTAGGTTATCGTTAAGCCAACCATATTCATTCATAAATTCAATGAATTCTGAATTGAGTGTATGAAGCGATAGCATTGAAATTTTTGAATAGTTTTCTTTACAACGAATGTTAAAGTTTTTAATTATCTCGGAGATACTTGCAAGTCGGCAGAAATATAAGGGCATTAGAATTACAATATGTGCCCCAGTACCAAAAACACCAAGAAGAAAAACCCAGAGTCCAAGCGTTTCGGTAAAAGTCCAAAAGAAAGCGGAAACAATCAATGGTTTGGTCGCAAGAGTTTCGGGATAAGTTAATCGAGCCCCGAATAAGAAAAAAGGTGAAACTATTATTCCAATCCAAAGTATACGAATCCAATTGATAAGAAGCAAGTAAAATGTTACTCGAAAAACTTTAAACTTTTCTTTAGTTAACTTGAGTTGTTCAGCATTTAAGCCATTTTCACGAATCATAACAAGAACTCGAAGCATGGTGAATGCTCCTTTCTCTTCAAGATACAAAATGTATTCTCTTAACAGTGCACAGAATACAGCTGAGACCATGAGGAAAATAAGAATTTGTGATTTACTTGACGCTCGACCCATAGGATCGCCTGCATACAAAGCGAGAACTGGATCATCTATCAAAGCTAAACTCGTTAGTCGAATAGCTTGAACGATTATGAAAAAACGCCAGAAAATATTATAAAGAGTAAACTTGAATTGCAATGGTAAATGTAAAGGTTGACTTTGTCCTCGACGAGTGATGAAAAGACGATATGCAAACCATTCAAGGGTTCTCACTGAATCTTTTATCGTATCATCATTATCTGGATCAGTAGGTAATCCTATTCCTCTGAGTAAATAAGGCTGGAATTTTGTAAAAAAATGGTTTAAAAATCTCACCATGTCCACTCAACATTAGAAATTAGTTATTAAACACATAGACATTACCTTGTTGATTGAAGTTCAATAGGCTAATTTAACTATATTTATATCTTCAGAAAATCTAAAATATTTATAAATTCAATAAAACAATAATACATGTACTTTCCCACATGTGAGCGATCAATTGTTTTGATATTCAATCGATATGTGCGTGAATCCAAATTAGATGAAAAATAAGATAAAATGTTCGAAATGATTCAATTGATATTGATATTAAAGCATTTCTTATGGTGTGATCGATACTCGCTGAAAAGTTCGAAGCCTCAAGTTTATCAGAATTTTCGTGACGATGAATGAAAATTTAATTATTAACCACGTAAAGATAATTGAAAATTGATAATACTTGATTGAATACTGGAGTTGCATCGGGTTCAAACCTTAAGAGGGATAGTCTTGACACTAAAGGATACTGTGACTTGAAGTTTGAATAATACAAATCAAGAAAATTCAAATAAAATTTCTCGAAAATCGATTAATTAACAAAAAAACAAAAGTAAAGCTCAGTTGTCATGGTTACAACGGAAACTTGATTTGAACAGATTCTCATTATCTCAGAATTTACTGTAGTAATTGAAAGTAAATCATAGGATTGAAAATATTTTTTGGTTATGGTACTTGATATCATGATAAGAATAATGATGATTAGTTAGAGGATTAGATCTGATCATAACTAGATATTTAATAAATTTAACTTTATTCATTCATATTAATCGCTCATTGAACTGAGAGTCCAGAAAAAAGGGACAGAAAATGAAATAATCTTTATAGTTCTATTGATATCGATTGCATGGATGAGGGTCGAACTCACAGTCATTAAAAGTTATCACAATTCAAATGTTTTCTTTAACTGAAAAATTGTAAACTTAATTAAGGGGCCAGCGAAAACCATAACCAATAGTACGAAATAACTTGTCACCATAAAGATTGTGTAAGTTGATATAAAAGTTAATGGAATCGGTTTTGATTCTGATAATCGTCCATTATCTTGATAAGAGCAACTCCAATCACCAGCCGAGGGATTGTTATCGTTTTCAATGTCACATCGCCAAAGAATATCATCTAAACCCATTTCCATTATTCTGCTAAAATATTTGTTGATGAAACTTTTTTTCCTCGGTGAAATGTTCATCACCAAGAAGGGTAATGAGACTGTCGTATGTGCATACGGTTTACTTACATGTAACCGTTTCTTTGGGTAATAGTAACAAAGTTTAGTCTTTAATTGAGAAATTTCATTGATTGATGCAAGAAAAATAACTCTTCCTGATGCAGATTCACCCAT
Source organism: Panonychus citri (assembly GCF_014898815.1). Classification (NCBI taxonomy): domain Eukaryota; kingdom Metazoa; phylum Arthropoda; class Arachnida; order Trombidiformes; family Tetranychidae; genus Panonychus; species Panonychus citri. The sequence continues at coordinate 235,229 of NW_026515543.1, read as the reverse complement.
CATTCTGAGAACCGTTTCGTCGCCTCTTTTATTCAAATAATCTTCGTATATCGGTAAATTTGCTAAAACTGATGGACATATTCCAGTTTTCGCGACAAAAGCCTTCACATCCCACCAAGATAGCTGATCTAGCGATCGTATCCTTGGATATCTTTTAGCCACAGTTAATTTAGTCGAAAAGTGGACTGAGAAAAAGATTTTTATTAAACTGATTGAGAAAACAATTACCATGAATGTAATAGCTCCATGTTGTGATAGTTTCATCCTCAACTTCCGCGATGATGGTTTTACATTTATCTGATTGAAAATTAGTAAAACACTCAACCAAATAGTTTCTATTGAATGATAGATGAAATTTTTACTTTTACCAGTGAAAATCCAGCAGAAAATGACCAATAACGGAAACAAAGCTGCGAATATATCTATCGAGAAGAATGATATCGATTTTGCGAATCCAGTTCTTACTATTCGATCGGGAATGGTATGAGCGAGTACACAAGTCGTTGTACCAAAAGGAACTGATAGTGAGATTTCCGAGCTGTTTGAAGGAAGATGAGCTAATGTGTTTAAAAGAATATCTGATTCCAGAAAATTGTTCGTATAATTTGTATTGAAATGCTGCTTGTAATCGAAAAGTGTTTGGACTGTTCGACGAAAACACTTTTCCAATGATCCATATTGTTCATTTGTCAATATTGAGAATGCCGATGGACTAACCCAAAAGATGATTGTCGATGGATCCGTTTTATTCATATCGCATGTTGGAAAATTCTGAATATCAGAGGAAACAAAGTTGCACTTGGGAGTATCTCATATACAGTCGTGAAAAATGAGTTTCAAATGATTTTTTAATCATTCGCGAAAGTAGTGAGTAAAATTAACTGATTAAACAATCAAATCTTTCAAGATAATTTCAATCAATATGTGAACAGATTAAGTGTTATCAGAGATGATAAAGATTATCAATTAGCTTTGGTCAGTAGCTCGGATGATCTAAAAATGATTCAAAACTCATTTTTCACGACTGTATTTATCACTTTAAAAGGTAGTTCTCTGTATGAAAGATATCAACTCATTGAAAAATATGAAAAATTTAAATTCGATCATGAAATTTATGTAATTAAAAAGTGTTCAGAATAAATTATCTTTAATAATTGATATGAAATTGATAATTAGTCCTTGTGATTTTTATTGGAGATGGAACTTTTTTTCTCAATATAATCCAATCAATAGTAACAATATCATGATATTGTTACTTTTCCAATGTTAGGATAATGAATTATTTAATTAACGATCTTATATCCGATTGATTAACATTTCTATTATATTATAAACGTCCGATTTTAAATGAACATTGTAATCGGCGTTTTATTATGAAGATATTTTGATGAAGAGAAAGGAAAAATGGTAAAATGTCGACTGGGTAAAAGGTCAAATTTATTTTTGATATAATACTTGATGAAATACTAGAATTCAATCAGATTCAAGGCTTTAAGAGGGTTAATCTTGATGATAATTAAAGGTAAATGTTGTAATTAAAAACTGTTAATCCCCCAGGATATGATTTCATGATAATAATTGATTATTGTTTATATTAATCGCTCATTAAGCTGAGGATCCAGGCAGCATGATGAATGTTTACTTGGCCATATGATTGATCTGAATGTTGCTCGACGAAGTGGCCTTCGAATTGATTTTTTATCTCGACTCTTTCTTCCTGGACTTTTATGGAAATGACTGGGTGAACCATAGATATCGGTTGAATTGGCGTAAAAGTTTGAGAATACAAGTGATATGAAGATGATAATATAAAATATCACCGTTGCCTAGAACATGATATTATGAAAAAAAAAGTAGATCAGATTAGTACGAAAACCAATGTTCGAAATATGTAGACAAAAAATTTCGACATTTAATGTTTCAAATGCTAGACACTAGATGGAAACTCAGAAGCTTTGAACTTTTCTCTCCAAGAAATATTATCACTTGATTTATCATCAGCTGATTGGTTGGGTTGCATCATTATAATTCATACAAGTGCATTTAAAATGCTACATGAATGTTATCACAAATAAGAATTGAATTTCATGTAAACTTTTGTGACGAAGTAAAAAATAAAGAAAAATCTGAATGTAGAATAAATTTACATGAGAGTAAAATCATGAGATAGAAAAAGATGGAGGAAAAGGTAAAAAGAGCAACATTTGAAAAAGAATGATGCTTATGTTACATACAGAATAAGGAAGGAAGAAGAAAATTACCTGAGAAAAGAAAATAAGATGAAAGTAAATTCTACAATTGTTATAACAAAGATGAATCGAAAAAACTTTATTTACATGAGTAGACATCGAATATTAAGATCTAATGTACAGATAGAGAAAAAGATCAATTTGAATTGCGAATTATGATTCTCGTAGTTTCTCATGCTCACTAACTTGCAACTATTAATATTAAGAATTGATTCCCAGTGATTAACCAATTTTTTCATGGTTCTGATCATTAGCATTACTATTAACGTAAACAATTAGTCTAACGATTCTTTATGGATAGTTGATAATAGAAACTTTATCTTGACAGTAAAAGTTTTCTATCACTATGAAAATTACATGAGAACTGGAATATGAGAAAATAAATGATAGAAAGATGTCAAATCGAGACAAATTGGGCTTGAAGTCGATTTTAAGTTGAATTTTTTTCTTTCTCAATATTATTTGTTAGAATCTTCAAGTTCTGTTTGAATTTGAACCTTGATCGAATCGTTTTCTTTTATCTTATCTGTATTCTTTTCCATTATTAATAATATAATTTATCAATCATCTTAAATCAAATCATGAGTAACAGGAAAAGTTGATTAAAGTTCTGATTGAAAGAATTGATTTTTTATCACTTTTCTTTAATTTCGATTGTTCAGATTACATACTATTGAGATGGGGATAAAGATGAGATAACTTGTTGGTCACCATGGAGATTATCTTGGAACTTTTTTCTCTTCAATGTTTTTTCTTAGAATAGAGAAAGTATTAACATTGGAAAGTTAATAGAGAGAAAAAGTAAAATGACATCTTCGAATCATAAAAGTGAAAAGATAAACAGGTAACATGTAATCGGAGAGAAAATGAATGTCTCGATCTATTTCTATTCTATCGAAGTATTTTTCTCTTATAAATCTTTTTATCTTTTCTTCATCTTTCCTCTGTTGATTCTCCATCATCATCAACTCTTCATCATTATCATTATCTTTTTATTCCATGTTTTCTTTCTGTCTCTTTCTCTCTCTCTCTCTTTCTGTATCCTATTCGGATGATATTTATTATATATTTCATCTTATTTCTTAATGCGAGTTTTATTGCCATCGGTAAGTGATGCTTGAGTGGAAAAAGATTTTCAGATATGATGGAAGAGCAAAAGAAAGAAAGAGAGAGAGAGAGATCTTCCAGAATATGAAGAAAAAAAAAACAGGAACAATATGATGAGAATGAAGACGAAGAGAAAAAAATGTTCGACTTTCAATTAGCTATTGATATTGATAAATAATTGGAACTTAGTGTGATGAAGAGAAAAGGAATGGGAGGATGTAAAGAGATAAAGAGTCACCCGAAAGTGACATATTGACATACACAAACACACAATAGATAGATTGTTAGTCTTTTAAGTGAATTGATGAAGATGAGCAAGTAGAGAGAGAGAGAGAGAGAGCCTTGAAACAATGAGAAGAGACTAAGAAATCGTAGTTGTTAAAAGATGAGCATGAAGAGGAGGTAAAGTTAACTCCATATCCGAATCAAAGTTACAACCAAGATTATTAACAGTTTGGGTTATTAACTAAGGTTAACCCTATTTCTACTCTTTATCTTATATTGTCTAATCAGATATCATTGTGTTCAAATTCAATGAGTACTGAGCAAAATTATCCCTTGAGTTTGAATATATAAAAGAGGAAAGTTAGAAGTCAATGAATCAGATTGATGAAACATTCATTTCATCATGTTAAGATGAAACTAAACTTGCAATCACAGAAGATAAATGAATAAGGAACAATTATCACCAGTCTCATGGAAATGAATGGAACCATGAAAATGATAGTAAATACATTCGGTAAGTTGATTAATTTATATAGTCTAACTATTAGGAAAAACGATTTACTAATAATAGATATTAACAGGAGTGATAGAATACTGAAAAAAATATTACAAATTCCAAAGTTTGTATCCATTGTAATTAAAGTTAATGAGAGTGTCAAATATTTTGAATACCTGGATTATAATAGTTTAGGGAGCTCATAATCTAAATGAATAGATTATCTAAAAAGACAAGGATAACAATTAAAAAAGATTCAACATTCCAGATTTAATCAACTATTAACAGAGCATTTAAAATATTAGCTTTATAATAATATGAACCTGTTAATATTAATAGTTTTTGCTATTGTAACAGTTGATTGTATTGAATTCATTATGATTTGGCTCACCATTCAATTAATGATCACACAATTTGCAATTTACGTTTCTGACTAATTTTAATTTGATGGTTATTTGGTAATCGATTGAGCTTAGTCATTATTATGGTAAATTGTCAAGCTTAAAGCCAATGAAAACTTGGACGAGGAATTAATTTTAGTTTTTTTTGCTCAAAATTGATCATTAAAGTTAATTATGAACAATTAGTTGATAATAATACACAGATCAATAAAAATTGCAGATAACAATCAGATTGCTGTTTATTGCAACAAATTAACTCATTTCGTTGGTCCAATCAAAGTTTTAACTTCGAAAGCAAAGTTAACATCGTTACAATGGTAACGGAACTCCTGAATAATGATAATTCTGATATTGATATGGTGAAAACTAACACATGGATCATGAGACTGTGAAAATTAAATACAAAATATCTCTTTAGGTATAAATATTGATTAAATTCAGAAAGTTTTTTCTGTGTAGTTTATCATTCAATCTGAATAATATCACTGAGTGCATTGTCCTAGAATTTAAATTTTCATTGATAATGGATTCTGACTAGAAACATTATTTTTAACTTGAAAGTTACTTTTATCATATCGATATTGATAAAACATTAGATCTTTTTGTAATCATTGTTGTTGTTTCATTTCTTGTTAAATTATCATGAACTGTATAAGATCACTGAAATAGCCATTGGCCATTGTCAGGTTGAAGGTTACCCATCGTATACATAAAAGTAAACAGTCAAGTGTAAAAACAATGATAAATGAACAATATCAAATAGCAGAAAAGAGGGAAAGTATTAATAGATCAAGAGGAAACATTATAATGTAAACACAATGAGTTACATTTGGTAAACAGTAACAGAAGAAATGATTTTGACAATTGACAGGACACAGACATACATTGTAAAGGTAAACAATGTCATGATGATACTAATCATCACCAGTGAAAATCATATTATCATAATAACAATCCTTTTATGAACGAGAAACAGATAATATTGTGTAGTAAGGATAAAGATGATAACTTTTCCTCTTTATTCCAATACTATCACAGTTTTGCTAAAAGTCTGAAACTTTAGATGATAAAGTAAAGCCATTTAATGAGCTACAGTAATTAGAAAATAAATGGACATAAGAACCAACAATAGTTACACTGACAAGGTAAAATGGCAAATGAAACCTATTGAAATGTTGAACTGACCATTAGATTTATACAGCTAACCGATATGAATCAGTTCATTAACGATATGAATAAATTTGAATTTGAATTTGTGTTTATTTCTAAACTTTAATCATATTCTATTGGAAAATAAGTGATTAACGAATTTTAAAGATGGAAAGTTGGTCAGTTATTGATCTGCTTTCAGTTTCCAATATTTATTACTCTCTCATATCTCATATCAATAGGATGAATTGAAAGGTGATGTTGATTTTTACGCTTGAATTGCTTACAGATTTTTTTTTATACATTCTGTCAATGGAACTTTTTTATTCGATTTCTACAATTTTAATTTCATTTTCATTTCTTCAGTATCATAAGTCAAACTTAATCAAACTCATACCTATTTCTATTGGTTTCGTGTTACTTTTGCTTGAAAAATGCTTAGGAAATGTGAGAAATATCTCTAATCGATTATGATTATCGTTTTTTTTGACGGGAAAAAATGATTTCTGTTATTTTTGTAACTTTCCAAAATCTTAATGCGATCTAGATAGAAACTCAAGTGAATGAGAAGGCTAACTTAAGTGGAAAGTCTTAAGAAAACAAAATTTTAAAGGAAGAGGAAAAGATTGGACACTGAAAATCAATCTCTTTCGTTGGACATTTAGACTCAAATAAGTTCTGAGATATTTTGAGAAATAAATGAAATTCCATTATAAAGTATGAGTAGTAACGTTTCGCAGCGTCTTTTCAAATCAAAATTAAGAAAATAACACTAGAAACGTTGTGATGAATATGACATGTAGTTTGCGTTAAAGATTTAGTTTGATCAGTGGAAATGTATAGGACCCAGAGGTCGAGCGGACAAACGCTGGTGATGGGATCACAAGCAACTGAGAAACTGATAATGGTGTTTCTTTTGGGAACACTAGTAATGTTGGTGTTGGAAACACTAGTGGGTCCACAAATGTCACATGGATTCGTTAGGTCATGCCACTGTTAACAAGTCAGTTTCACACCGATTTCATATTATCTCTAGCTATCCTATCGCGTAACCTGCAAGTTCAACCAATATAATCAATATGTATTGAGCAAACACTACAATTCAATGTAAAATTATGAAAATGATTAGATCGTTTCCATGGATTCAGAAGTTTAATATTTCTCCTGTAAATATGGGTAATAATGAACATCAGCCATCAAATCATCATCCTCAAGTCAATTCAATTAATGATAGGAAATTTATCCCAATACCTAAGTTGTAGCTTTATGGGAATGACAAAAGTAAAATCTCACGAGTATTTAGTTCAATTAACAATAATAAACATGAGCATAGCTAAATAACCTCAAGTAATTAATATTAGCTAATCAGTTAAACATTATTGACTTAAACTATTACTACCAAAATAATATTTGATTTGAGTTTATTTGGTATTAATCAAACAGAAATTGACTGAGAAAAGTTCATCTTTTTATCTTATTTCATGAGTTAACTTTGTTTAGATTTACAGATAAATGAGAGCTGCTAATAATTCTGAGAGGATTAAAATTTGTAACTTTGAATTCAGGCCAAAAGAATTGAAAGGTTCATGGACAGAAAAGCTCAATGGATTGTCATAAATTCAGCTAATAGGATGATAACATGAGTGAAACCTTTTTCTCATTCAATTTAAAAAGTTTAATAAAAAAAAAGGTAAGAAAATGTTAACGGAAATCTAACATCATGATACTTGCCTCGAGGGATTAATCGATAACTTTATCTAGTCTTTATCTTAAGCATCTTTATGTTTAGCACTTTGGTTAAATTAACATAATCATTGATTTTATCACTCAGTTTATTGTTCCAACGGTTGTTCATTCAAGTTGAACATTTGTCAATAAGATTCATTGGTAAATATTATCACGATACTACATATTATATAATAACATCATTCTAATCACAATCAACATCGTATGTATTATCAATTTAGTTGTTACTATTGTATTTCAATGTTGTTGAGATAAGTTGAGTTATCTAATCATCATTATCGATTCTTTTGATTAACTTGATATTCATGTAGAAATTGTCCTGGTAAAAACATGAGTTATAACATGAAAAACAATCAACATGAAATCATCTAATCAGAATGCTTAAGTTGATACACTTTTATCCCTTTTGATAACGTATGTTACATCATCACCATGACTTATAAATCAATGAATTTTAAAACTGAATTTAAAATTTACTCTACAACGAATACATGTAAATATAATCATAATTTTTTTACTTCTTTTTTTCATATAATATTTGATTTAGAGAGGAAAAAATAAAATTTAAGAAAACAGAGCTAACAAGATGGAGAGTTTCTCTCCTTGAGGAAATTTTTTTTCAACAGATAATGAGTTTCATGGAAAATAAAATACAAGGGAGAAAATTTTTCTAGAATCAACACTTAATGTAAACTAATCAAATCAACGTTTGCAAATTAGATGAGTAAGTTGATTAGAATTAAATTGCAATAACAATTGTTTCAAAATAACAAACAACTAACATGGAAACTAAATGAGTTTAGAGAAATTCATTCAAAAGAATCCAACTCAACTTTACATATGTTATTATTATTATTATTTCGTATTCATGGTGAATAGGAATGAACAATTAAAGCAATTCAGTGAAATAAAAATTCAAAAGGCTGAAGGTGAAAAAAGAAGCGGAAAAAAAATATCCAAAGAAATTGAACAAATAATATGTTTATCTTGAATTCAGTAAATTTCATGATATACATTCATGGAAATATGATTAATTGATCTTTCCATTGGATTGTATCTATTTTAATTAAGTTTGCATTGCAGTGGCAAAAAAAAAATGATGAAACTTTTGCTCATTTGAAATAAGTTCAGATCTTCATGTTACTGTATTCAAGTCTCATAACTATTAATTATTTATGAAATTTTAAATAATTCTGATTTGCATGGAAATTATGAATATGAAAGAAGCTGATTTTATATCGAAATGAATACAAAGTTACTTATATATATACCGGAACCAACTGAATATTCAATCACCATGGGTATTGAAGATAAATGAAAATTTAGAATATTTTTTTATTGCAACTTATGGAATCATCTCAATGAATATTGCTGAGAATGTGAGAAAATCGTTTGTTAGAAGTTGGAGAAAGCAAATTGAATCAAACTGTTCACGAAATGTTGTCACGTTATCTCAATGAACGATTATGAACAATCGTTGAGATGAGACAAGTTTTCATTCTCATCATCATCTCAATTTCATCATAGAGAATAAGAAACTTAAAGTGAATGTTTTTTTTTTCTTATTCTTTCTTTTTTCTTTCGTTACCTTACTTCTTTATGTTCAATCTCAATTACTCTTGATATTTTTCTATCGATAAAAACCACTCCCAGACAAGATTTCAACTTCTTATCTTGATGATGATCAAAATCAGAAGAAGAGATGATGAGGAGAGATTAGAGAAAACTTTCCATCATGATTCATATCATCATCTTTCCGTTTTTTTCTCTTTCTCTTCCTTTCGTTTGCTATTCCAGAATAAACTCAATTTTCTAGGTGAACACCCTTTTCGTGACAAGGTGAAAGAAAGTATAGCAAAAAAAACATGAAGCCTCAGTAGAAACATTTCCATCGTCATGATTATTATCATTATCAAGACCTCCATGAGGATTCAATTCAATATGCTGACCATTATCATTCAATGAGGGTAAATTTTTTTGCCTTCAAATTATTATTAATACATATCTCTCTCTCTCTCTCTCTTTCTACTTTTGGACTTTTTCTCCATAAAAGTTTCACGTTTTCTACGGAAAAAAATATTGTTCTTCATGAATGTTATTTTTCCATAGCAATACTGATAAAGTATTAATAGAATTATATAAAGAGAATAGGAAGAATTGATGGACACTTGACCAGTCTTCAAATATTTCGTACTTGATCAACTGTATGGAAGAAAATTGTGAAACAAATATTTCAACTGAAAAAAATATTCATGTAATTCCAGGGAAATATTACTTACCTTTCAATGTTTTTCCATTTTTTATTCAAATTAATTTCTCGATTCATAGAGTTTATATTCACTTTATATGTAACAAATTCACTATTCCATGGTGTAAAGTGATAATAATAAAGAAGGGAGAGAGATTGAATTTAATCGGTATTTCAAGTTTCCATCCTTCAAATGAATCTTCAGCTTACAAGTGGATTAAATTATAATTGAATTATTTGATTATTCATTAAAAGCAATTAAATTTAGTCCTCAAGTTGTTTCAAGTCACAATCTCCTTCTTGACAAGAGTAACAGATCATTGACAATATTGACAAGACTATTGATTATAATTAGTTTATTTTCTTATAATACATTTTCATCCATTCATTAACTTTGAATATCATCAACTTTTTCTCGACTTGATCAATTTTAATCGAACTACAATTTCATCATCTTCTTAATATAACTCTAATCAACTTTTCTGGAACTACTTTTTTTTTGTCTCATTCTCTTTATCAACAGGGAGTTGAAACACTTTTTCTCAACCTTTCTCCATTCTATCAATGATTTCCCATTGTTCACCGACTCTTACTCATCATCTTCAGAACTTTTCTCCTCCTCCTCATCTCACTCACTTGTTCACAAATCAATCAATGTCTTCTTGAACATCTTCATTCATTCAACAATCAATTTGAATGAGCAACCACTAAATTGTCATCGTTGTAACTTTATTTTTCATCTTCATCTTTCACCATGGAATCATGGTGATCACTTTAATCTGTTTCTTTTTTTCTTCTTCACCTCAACTAAATTGGAAGCAAAATTTGTCTCTCCACTTTCATTCTTGTTGCAATAATCTTAATGAAACTTTTTTTCATCACAATTTTCTCCCCTGCATGTAACTCATATCATTCATCTTCTATTGTAATTATTATTATTAAGTGAAAAGTTTCACAAGGTGTAGATAAAAAAAGAGACGAAAAGTGAAAAAAAGCAATAGAAAAGCATTGAAAATATCAACTTCTTTTCCAATACTCTGAACAAGCAACTCTTTTCTTTTTTTTCTCCATGTATTCATGATGATCTCTCTCCCTGCTTGTCAGATATATTTTTTCCATACAGAATCTTTCATAATGAGTATTCTTTTTCTCTCAATCAACACAAATCACTGTAAATTTAATTGAACTCATCCTATTATTTTCTGTTTCTCTCTCCCTTTGTTCATAATCTTTCCATGTAATTTACTCAATTGTTTTCAACAGAAACCGAATATCGAGATAAAGTTACTAATTGACATGATAGTTACTTGTCAATGGAAACATTTAGTTTCTCATTATCTCTCCTATTACATATCATTTGAATGTTTCTTATTCATATTATATCATCAAGTTCCAATTCTAGCGACTTATTATTCTTTGCCTCAATCTCAAGCTTCTCATTAAGATGAAAAACAAAAAATTAACTTAATCCAAACTAGAGACAAGTAATTAAGAAAATTTCTACATAGTAATTTAGAAATGACATTTTTGACAATGTTGCTCAGCAGAATTAAAATTTTAATTAACTACCTTTCCTTAGTAGGTAAATGTTCACTGGTTTTAAATTTGGGAACTATGGTTAATGAACTTTTCAGTAAATTTACTATCAAAGGATCATTATTGATAGTCAATTATGTAACCACAAAATCGCATTCAATAATTGATCGTTCATTTTAATCAATTCAGATACAAGAAGTATGAAGATTTCACAGTAAAGATATCAGAATAAGAAGACAATAGTTGGCCATAAAAAAACACACACTCAACATAATTATTCATGTAATTGCATGATGATTATCTTCAACTGAAAAGCCTCAAGATGATGTGTTGAAACGTATGAGAATGCTCATTTCTATTATTCTCATCATAATTAATAAATTCGACATAAAAACGTTCAAAAGCTCATACAGAGAGTTTTGAATGTGAGTAAAAAGACCTTGTATGTGCTGGAAAGATAATGAGAAAATTGATTAATTACTATCAGTTTTTGAAGATGATTAGGTAAGAACTTTTTGTACAGGGCGTTTTTTTATCCACTACGGCTATTACACTGCATATCTCCAGAACTAAAAGTCATATGAAAGTCAGACTTGACTAGAAGACTGAACAGAATTGTAGCGCTCAACCCTACGATTTTCAAGGTCATTTAGGTAATTTAACGGAGTTAGCGTTTAAAGGTCATTTTAAGGTCAATAATAATATAATAATAATTGTAATAGGAGGTTATGACAGTTGTTTGGTTCTTAAAACTCGTCAATAACGACACAGTGAAATGAATAATCTAAATCTGAAAAACTGAAATTACACAAAGGAGAAGCAGGATAAAAAACTTTAAGGTTACCTGTAAGTAAATTGATGAAACTAGTCTTGTGAGTTTTAGCTCACCAAATAAATAAAGTTGGGGTTTCTTGAAGTACCAAGAATCTCCTCCTGTCCATCCATTCCACCAATCAACGACTGATTGCTTCCATGGGGTGTTGCAATTATATACGTATCTAGGGAGAGAGTTACAGAACGTTGACTTGGTGATCCAATTTTTGTATTTTCGGTCAAATTGCTTCAACCGATCAATTCCAATGAACCCCATTAGGTAGTGTCCAAGTCTTTTTTTCTTCTGGTACTATTGCCAATTTATCAGCTTTAGAAAGCAAAGGTAATCGCGTTTTCAAGCGGTTTATATTAACAAAAACCATTTCCAATGCTTGAATAGCTAAATACAGATTTCGATTTACCGTTGATTGAATTTCATTCAGACTATAACTCACCGGATTAACTATAACTCACTTGGGCAACTATAATTCAAGATCTGACTGAGGGTCTAAAATCACCAGGAAAATTTCAATAATACAGCAATAGAGCATGAACAATTGCAAATTTACAAAACCTTTCGCTCAACAATTTTTTTTAGTTCTGAAAAGAACTGTTTTCAAAAATTTTATTGCAAGAAAGAGTTAATGAGAATAAGTTTAATTATTGTCACCATCTTCATCCTCTGAAGATTCCTCACCTTAGTCATCATTTCCTTCATCTTTTGTAGCTCCATCAGTGTCTTCAGCCTCTTCTTCGACAACTTCATCAGTATCGGTATCTTCTTCATCAGCTATCAACGTCTTCTTTCGGCTTGGCATCTTTCTATCAGCTCGACCATCTCGAGCTAAACTCCAAATACCTTTACCAGGACATGGTTGCTCACAAGAATCAATACAATTATGATTGGGAGCTCCTGGAAACTTACAACGATTCTTCTCGTGCCAGGTGCCATTACCTTTACAGGTGAAAGGACTGTCACAATATTGACAGTAATATTTATTTGGATTACGCTCAGGATCAATTCTCAAGCTGGAAGACCATAATAACTTACGATCAGCTGAAGTAAGACCATAAGCAGCTTTTGTTAAAGTAGCAGATTCTACACTGGTGATATCAGCATTTAAACTGAGTGTATCTTTCCAGCTCACAACTCTTACATTTTGCCATTTTCCATTGACCCTAATTCGTTGGGACCGAACAATACCACTAATTTCATATTCCCCATCAGCAGATTTAGCAGTTTCATTAACAGGTGGATCAGGCATAGGTTCAATATTAGTGGACAATTGGGGACGTTTGTTGCTCAGTTGAAACTGAACGAGAGGTGGAAAAACCCTTAAGAGGACACTTGACAGCAATTGGAGGTGTTGGTCTGGAATTGACAACAGTACTGATTGGATGACGCTTCATGGTTGAAGTTAATGTGGGGTAAACAAAGGAAACAACAATAGAGAATTCAAAAGCTATCTGAAATTTCACGGAGTGAATAATGATGAAGTATTGGAAAATGTCACGCTTCTTATACTGACCAACCCTAAATTTTAACCAATCAAAGCTCTTTGTGAGTTAAACACCAACTTTGACCCTACGAGAACTCCCACAGGAGGATAAAAGGAGCTTAGTTTATGACCCGAGAGGCAATATAATCTTGTAAATCTTTGAGTGCAGTTGCACTTTTTATTTTAAGCCTCTTTACGAATAAAGATTATTTTCATTCTTAACCCTAATCAGTTTTAGTTTTAAGTTCCAACTGAAAAGTTGTTACAATATTATTACCGGTGAATGATTGTGGCCACTTACATTTTCTTAATAGAAGGTTTCATTGGTTTGAACAACTGGAATAAATCAATTGATCGGTAAACATTTAAAACAGAAACAAAATTAAGTGCTTTAATCGGTATTTAAGTCTTAACTCTATTTCCCTCACAGAATCATATGTGCTCCAAGCGGTAACCTTTTTGGCCTCTAAACGAGACCCGCGATGTTCGAAGCACCGGTGCCACTATGCGCGTCTATACGGTAATAGTATAAGCAGAGACGCAATTCAATGGTAAAAATCAGTTCGATCTGAACGATCTAATTTTTAAGTCATAAAAGACTCTTAACTGGTTCAGAATCGAATTCACCAAACATAAAGGTAAGATGAGCGTTGATTTTCAGTGACATTTGTTTTGATTAAATAGCGCATCAGTGGCGCTGATTTTAAATCACATTTGTTACGAATTACCGGTACCGAAAATATATCTCCAAATTGTCAATTCATCTTACTTACATTAGTCCATGAAATTAAACCCTTTAATTAGTTATATCGTGGAGTAATTTGATATTGATTATTGTCATTTAATAATATGATTAGTTGAATCACTTTCCACGTATTAAGCAATTAAGTGTAGTGATTTCACATTGAATATAATAATCGATCAATTATTACATAAAACAGTAGGTGAAAGTTACATCAACTTTTGATAAAATATCAAACTCCTTGGTCTTACATTTTTGAAGTCTTTTACTGGTGTGTAAACATTATGATTATTAACTTCTTTGAAACCTTCTAGCGTTTTAACAATAGCTATTGCGTGTAGACATTCAAATTGATCGCCCTCCATCTTTTGAGAAATTCGAATTGTCCTAGTCGTATTTCCCACCTTATAAATCGGATACACAACAGTCATTGCAAATTTTGTTTTTCTTGCAGACCAGTTGGGTAATTAATAAATGGTAATTCCTTTTCGCTCGATGCTTTTCGATACGTCATGAATAGATGGTACAATGATTTAAAAATGAAGCTTTATGGAATATTGTTTCGTTTTTTATCACAAAATTGAAGATCGTGTCGACAAAATGCACATTGTTGAAGAGGGGGACCAAAACAGCGATCATAAAACAGCTGCCACGATAATTTGGTAAGCTAATCAAATGCTCAGCCTGGAAGATATAAGAGATTTGTAATAATAAATGATTTTTACTGGTGAAGGTAATCCAATACACCAGTATTTTACCGCCTAGCCCCTACTCCTGGACTTCGAGATCCAGATCGTGAGCGTCGAACTGTAACTTCTGGATTTGCTCGACCAGAAATAGAAGATCCAGATTGAGAGCGTGTAATTGCTGAAGTTGTCGGTGTTACCGATTGTGACTGCTAGACATCCGGTGCGGAAGTGGTAACCGTAGGTGTTGACGACTGATCAGGCGAAACCGGAATTAGAAGAGCAGAGTCAACAACAACTTCGGTCGATATGTCGGCTTGACTGGTATCGATCACTCTTGGTGGACCAGTTGATGACAAAACAGGTGTAGATGCAGCTTGATGATCTTCCGATCTCATCCTTTTTGGACCAGGAGAATTACTGCGATCAGCCTTTCTTCCTCGTGCTGAAGCAGTCAACTCTTTTTCAGGTCGTGGAATCGGTCTCGTCATACTCGCCGTTTTACAATCTTGGAATGATCCTGGAAGTAAAAAAACGAATTAGAATGTAAATTTAATTTCATTGATTGAAATCTTACCTGTAGTTAAGAACAAAAAAGGTTTGATTTCGTTTTCAACCTTAACTTGAATTGGATCATTTTCATTATAATTTTTGTTTACCGTGACCAAATCTGATTTAAACACGAATTTTTTATTATGGGCATCGACATCAAAACATATTTTTGCAATTGCACCATCTTCAAGTTGAACAAGAATGAACAAATTTAGTTGAATAAATGAATTGGTCAATGGAGGTGGAGCCAATGGTTATTCAACACACTTATCGTTGATGTCCATACTCAAAATGTAAAAATTAAACTGAATTTTGGGTTAATTGTGAGACCGCTTGATTGTCCCAGGCCCTCCGGGCCTTCCTCTGTCGATTTTGACCCTTTTAATGAAGACCTAACCTAACCTTATTTAAACAAACACAGGGATAAGTGTGTTGGATAGCTATTAGCTCCACCTCCAACCATTAACGCTCATCTTACCAACATAAAAATAAAGTACTGAAAATTTCGAAACAAAGTTTTTATATTGTTAGCTTCGCATAGATAATAAAAGCATCGCTGTTTTCAAATTAGTCATATTAACAATCTTACATATTATTAGATAACTCAGAGTATCTTATTCATGTATTTAATATCTTTAATAAGATTAATCATGTTCACAAGAGATTTATTTGCATCTGAAACTGGAATATTTTTTCATACTGTTCATTAGCATGTGAATTATCATGAGCCAGCATTTTGTTTACCATCATGGTAATCATGGTTTTCTCTGTTCAAACCAATATTACATTATATCATCTCAAAGGTGGATAAATTAAATTCCCATCATCAGAACTCAGTTATAGTTTATGATAGCATTATGATAATCATGTGAATCTAAAATTTCATGTAAAGAATCAACAGGAATATGAAAATCTTGATTTCTTTTCACGTTCATTCGGTGTAAATATTTACACTTATATTATTTGAAATAGAAATTGAATACGTTTTGAAAAAAATTTCTCCTTCGATACTCATTCAACCTCCTTTCATTAGCCAGAATGGCGTTAACGTCTTTTTTTAAGAATAAAAATGGCCTCATGAAAACTCAGTCTACACTTTCTCGGAACAGCCGATGTACCGAATCCATAATAACAATTATTAATCAGAGAACTGAATCTTGCTAGATGATAAAGTACATTGTGTACAATGCAGGTAGTTAACGTTCAGAAATTTTGATGATCGCAACCTTTACAGAAATTGCTTTTATTACTCAAATGTCTTCGATTCTAATGACAATCAATATGAAACAGAGACAAAACGATTCAGTAAATCTAAAAAATGCTCTTTATACAGAATTGACATGTTATATTCTGAGAATAATACACAAACTGTTGTTTCATTAGAAACATAATTATAATCTCTATCTCTGTAATCTAACATTTCATGAACTTTCAAGCTTCATGGGTAAATGATATTACCATTGACAGTGATAATGATGGAAACTTCAAGGGAATCGGTGGGTGTGAGTTTCTTAATGAAAATTCAGAAATCATTTTTCTTCATATTCGTCACGCTGAGTTGAACCAATGGGTTAAAACTTAGAACATGTAATAATCTTTCCCAGTAGAGAAATAGAGAAAGTATATTCATCATGTTCATGATGATGATGATGACAATAATGATAGCTAGTAAAATACATAAACCATGTAAATCTGAAAGGATAAATTACTGAGTTACTTAGAGAAATGCCTCAGGGTTAATGAAATGATTACCTTTTCTCACAGTTCTATCAGAACTAAAAAAACTTTTTCTCTATTCTTTTCTCTCATTATATATTTTTTCTCGTCTTCTTCATCTTCTACTTTAATACTCACCTTGGGATGAGAAAAAAGATATCAAAATGATGATAATGATAATGGTTATACATGAAAAGAAAGTAAATCACACCCAAAATGCTGGTGAATCAAAATGAGTAAGAAAAAAACCCCTGAGCAAAGGGTAGAAAGTGTGAAGAAGCAAAAAAAAGTAAATTTCAACAAAACTGCTTCTCTCTTTGACCATTGGTCAAAATATCAGTATTAGATTCTAATACTTAGTATTTCTGGCAAAGGTGTTGAAAAAATCACTCCCAGTTGGATGCTAAGGTTGATAAATGTTACCAGATGAAATCCTAGCTACGCACCTCAAAGTTCAAGCTATTCATAGATTCATCATTATATAAGCTTAGATGAAACTTTTTTTCCACCACCACCACTGTCATCATCATCCTTTCCCACCTTGTGGAAAAAAAGATTTTGCTCTGATATAATAAATCACACACAGGGTTAGTATTCAGGTGAAGATGAAACAAAAGTTAATATCAAAATCATATTCATGGCAACAGATATCAAGCCAACATCAAAAAGGTTTCAACTAATTGTTCAGTATTCATACATGATAATTTCATGGGGAATCACCGTGCAACTAATAATCTGATTGGGAAAAAAAGGAAAGTATTAATATATATAAAACAAAAGAGGCAGACAGAAAAGTAAATGATTACTATTATTATTATAATATATTTTTTTTGCATCATGAAATATCATTCATAGTGATTGCATTCGTTGATTTGAAATATATGATTATTGAAAATGTCAATTGTCACTTGTAAGGGTGGGACTGAAAGGGAAGAGAAGGAGAAGAAAAAAGTTGTAAGGAAATAAGTTTCGGGTTCAATGGATATTATCAGCTTATTATTGAATAGCAGGGTGGAAAATTGTCTCTTTTTACTTGTACGCTTCTGAACCATGAAACATTTTTTCACATTTCCAATTGAAACTTATTATCATCTCAACTTTTCAACATGTGAACTTTTTTCTTCACTCCTTCAATCAATCGAGTTGTAATATTCACTTCTATTGAAAACACTTGGAATTATACTCATTAAAATGTGCTCTTACCTCGTTCTTTGAAAATCGTCATCATTATATTAATTTTATCCTTTTTTATTCACATCATTATTTATATCCTTCAACCTTTTTACAGATTATCATGGAAACAAGGTGAATATCAACTGATCAACTAATACTTTCAAGGTAACAAGAGCCAATATAAGTGAGAGAGTAACTTGAATGAAGATCATTAAGACGATGGTAATGTATCAAGTTGATACAATTTTAAGTATATTAAACCACTTTAAGAAAATTAAGAAACTTTTTAATGTTTGAAAACAAGGTAATCATTTTCAACGATGCTCAAAGTTCAGGAAGGATATTTATTCAATCTCATGACTCTTGATGATAATATTTGAAAAAATGCTTATTTAAAGATTGAGAGACTTAATTGTTGAAGTAATTTTTCAATTCACTTTAATCAGCAGTCTTTAAATAATATTAATACTATTCATTAGATGGAATCATGTTTTCAACTTAAAATAATATCAAAATTCAAGTGAAAATGTTGATCAGAATTCTGTTATTTTTTTTGTTATATATTTTTCATTGTCATAGAAAATGAAATGTACACTTTTCCATTTATTATTTTTCTATGACAATATTGTTGTCAACAATTTATAAATTGTTACTTTTGATTGTCACACATACAAACTTATTACATTGTGTTATTATCATTGTTATTAGTTTGATATTAGTTTTATTTTTTGAAAATTTTCTCTCTTTCCTTTTGTCATAAACCAAATAACTGTCACTTTTAAATAGACATCAAAGTGATTAAATTTAATTCTTAATCAATCCCTTGATTCACAATGTTATTAATTAATAACAATATAATAATCACTAAATTGTTGATCATAAATGACTGATAATCTAAATTGTCATGTAGCATTCAAAGTAATTTATTATTTTTTCATGGTTAAATTGGTTTACCTTTTTTGTCTGTGACAATCAAAATTACAGATTAAAGTTAATTCCCAAACTGGGATTCGTCACATAATCATTTCAAAGAAAAAGTTTCATTGTTTTTAATTGTCAGCAATTAAAATAAATTCATAAATACGTATATAAATTAATTTACTTGCAAATAAACAGAGTTAACTTTACAAGAGATTAAGAGATTAATGAAACAATTAATATCATCCAATTGTCATAGAGTGATTATCATTTCAATTACTATTATTTTTTTGTTCCAACTCAAAGTCATCTAATGTTAATATTATCCTTTGTTTCATAATGATTTACATTCACCTTGATTAGTTGATTAGAACAATTTATTCAGATAAAAATAATAGAAAATATATTCTCATCATTAAAGTAAATTGGGTCTTGTTAATTGTTGTTGTCATTCAGTTTCAACCATTTATCGTTGTTAGCATTTGATTGAACATTAATTAGTCGAGTTTGAAATTTTCATTTTTATAATTGGACAGAAGTGAAAAAATCTTACTTACTATGATATAAATTAATCCCGGATATGATTTAGTTAGATAGTTGAAGATTAACTTTGGATTTGAACCAAGCTCGTTGTTAAGCTGTGATGAAATGTTACTGGTCATTATTTGATTGGAATGGATTGTCCATTGTGAACCTTGACCACTGGAGAGTAAGTATTGAAGTAAAGGTAATGTTGATAAAAGGAAACGAGAAAAAAAAATGAAGAAGATTGAGAAAAAAGTTATGAAAAATGTTTACCATTAAACCTCAGGATGTAAAGTTGAATAATGGTTAAGATCATGATTGTTGAAGGATCAGTTAAATTCTGAATTGATTAATGAACATGAAAATTGAAAGGCGGGAAAGATGGACAATTACATAGGTCATTATGTCCATGATTTATAGTGAATTTCAAGCGATCATCAAAAGTATAAGATAAAGTTTCTTTATGTATTTACGTTGAAGAAAAAAAAAAGTTCAACCTCTCAGATTGAATGAAAGGGAAATGAATTTTCATGAATCATAAAAGGGAAATATTATGATAATCATGGAAATATCTTCTTGAGAATGACAATTTTACCTTGAGGGTGAATAAATAGTTGGAGACTTTCTAATGTTAAAATTGTACAGACAAAAAGAACAGGTAAACTAACATTTACATTCTCTAAGATTTTATATTAGAATATTTTTTATTCGTATCCATAATCATTCATGTATTATATGAGAATACATATAGAATTCATTGATCTAATTTCAGTTATATTATAATTTTATCCAATGTTAATGATAAACAAATTTCTGTCGATAAGGTTGTTAACTTAAATTTCCTACATAATCAAGATTCTTGCTCAGTTTTTATCATAACATTACAGGTAACTCGCTGATATATTGAGTAAATTATCATAACCATTAGCTACTTTCATGTACCCTCATAATCATGATAATCAGAACAACAAATTCTGAGTAAGTTTTAAATTACATTTGGAAGTACAACTATTAATAGTTACTTAATTAGTCTTGTAATCATTATTGAATTACTTTGGCAGTAATATGAGAATCATGATAAAAAAAAGGTTGATCAATCAATCAAACAGTCAAAATGATTAAATTACCTTGAATTGACTAGCATGGTCGCAAGGTTAATTGATTGCAATTAAATCAGCCAATCAATAGATTATTCTGAAAATCTGTTCCAATGAGCACATCCAATAATTAAACACTTTTCCTCAATTGGATTGATAACATGTTGGAGTGAATTTTTCTTAATCCAATTGGATAAAACTTGAACAAACTTAAATGTACGATAACTATTGTCTTATAACTTCGTTTAACAATCTATTTAATTGTTAGATAGCAACAGAAACAGTTGATAAGTTGATAAAATTCAAGGGAAAAAATTTAAATCCAATTGTGGGTAAGAAAATTAAGTTCGTAATTTTGTGTTAAACTTTGAAAATTTTCTGATTATTTTTGGTAATTAAGATGATAGAAAGGATCTGATGAAAACTTTTACGAAAACTACATGATAGATAAGTCGAGTCGCACATTTATAAATAATACCTCATCTCTGAATAATGAAACAAGCATGATCCATGGAGGATATTCAACAAGAATTCACTCCCTGTATCTACAGTCGCCATCTCATGTATCCACTGGTGACTGATTGTTGATCATGTCGAGTTAACTTTTTTCAATCCATTGAAAATTTGTTTCCAATTAATATCATAAGATGTCAGCACAATTTTGATATACTTATTGAATTCCCATGATCATGCTTACAATTAAATAGACCAGGTTACAACTGAGAGTATTTACCTTGAATAATGAAACTTGTGGGTTCACTGTTACTTGTTACGCTATCGACAATTACAATTGCAAATGATTAACAATTTATCCAACAATTATAACTAATTATCGTTTAATTTACTTTTGTATCTATGTGTTGATTTTATCGTTGTTCCTTTGATGGTTTTTCTAATCAATTTTTGACTTGACTTATGTTAACAATGTTTCTACCAGATAATCAAACTTAAATTGTTACAATTTATCTTTAATTTGACAACTTGATTTCTCTCGTTCTCTTCATGGTGAATATTGTTGTTTATTCCTAGAACATAATATTTGGATTAATACTGGATTACCAAGCGAAATGAGTCTCAGGTAATAACAGCATTTTATTATTTATACACTGAATCCACTGATTAACTCATAACTGACAATCAGAATACTTTTATTTGAACTTAGTTTAGTTCATTGTTTATCCATTCACTGGGAGTATTTTCTCAAGAAATTTTCAAAAGTGACCAATAGATAGTTGACCAAATAAAGATAAATAGTAACAAAGGTAATGTTGAAGTTATTGTAGCTGTTCGTGTCAATAGAAAAGTAAAATGAAAGGGAAAACAAAGTGACCAGAACTTTTTTTATTGACCATTACAAATAGCTCATAATGTTTTTCTTCCTGTCCTTCAATACAATTGATAGTGAACTAGAATATGAAGATGAGGTTCTGAAAACACCATAGAAAAGGAAATAGGAGTCAGAGAGAGAGAGAGAGAGAGAGAGAGAGAGAGAGAGAGAGAGAGAGGTAAATAAATGGTCAGTAATTTTCTATTTGATGACCAATAACATGATAATAACCTTGAGATTCCAATGAGAAAAAAAGATCGCTTTTGCATTAGAACTTTTTTCAAATAGTATACAAATTGTTGCATGGTCAGTTCAACATTCTTTTATTAGTACAGTCTCTTGTATTATTTTATGCAGTTCTCTGGGTGGATAGAAATATTTATATCAACTTGATGACAAGAAAAACATTCCATGACTCAAACTGGATCAGGCTATAACACAGACTGAAGAGATGAGAGAGAAACTCTATGGGTGTGTTACTGAATACAGAACTTATTTATCACCTTTCCTTTCCTTTCATCGCTATTATCATATTATCATGAAAAGTTATCATAAGCAGTTTTCCATAGGCAATTGTTATATTCATCGGTTCAATGGAAATCATTTGCTGTATAAAAAAAAATTGGGCCACGATTTCACTTCATTTGTTTTACTTTATTCTTCCATGTATTATCATGATTATCGTGTTCCTGATTATTGAGCATTTTAACTGAATCTTGAAAATTTTGATTGTAAATACGAGCATTAGTATTACAATACACAAGCGTCTAAATCTCATGTGAACAATTGTCTTATTTTTATGTTGACTGGATTTATTTTTCTGTCTAATTGTAATTCTGTCAATGAACAAAATTGTACTTGTAAAGATATTCAATTGCAGGGGAATTAAATTAAGCCATTTACTTGGATTATAAATGAGCTTTGGTTTCGTTAATGATGACCATGGATTCTAATCGTTATGAATAGTGGAAATCATCATAATTATATCCAAGCAGGAAAAAAAGGGTTAATCTAATTTAGTTAATTGACAAAAGTAGAGAGTTGGAAAGGATAATTAGATAACCTGGAGATTATTACATCAATTTAATGATTATCGATAGTATTTGCTATCTCATGGTCAATTACCAAAATTGAATTCATCTCATGGTCTTCATGATAATCCAGAGGACAGAGAGAGAGAGAGAGAGAGAGAGAGAGTTACACTTGAATATTCAGGGATTATGAATGAAAAAAATTCAGTATCACCTGAGGAAATATCATGATCACCATGAGAATGAAAATTTCTGCCAAATATTATTCTCAGAGGTGGAAAATAATCTTGGAAAATGTTAATTTTCAGTAATAAGTTAAAGGAGTTTGGATCATCTTAAAAAAGCTAAAAATTTTACAACAACACAATATACATCATGAATTCACTCATCTTGAAATTATAATCATCTCTTATCTTCATCTTTATCTTCACCATCATCCTCACATTATACTTAGACTCAAGGATGGAGGAGAAAAAAAAACACTTTCTCTTGTCTAAACACAGAGAATTCTGATAAAAAATCCATGATAATATTTTTGCTTCTCATAATGTTCCATATATTTATTTTATGATGATAATCAGAAGCTCCGTCATCATGGATAACAAATGACTATATGTGAAAAGTTAATATGCATTTTATCATGAGAAGAAATCAAAAATCCAGACTGAATTCATAAATTCAATTATCTAAAACTATCACATAGTTTAACATGTTTATCTGTGTTCAATTAATTTGATAACAATCACTCCAATGATAATCTAAATGCTTCCCTAAAGAAATGGAAAAAGTTAATTGTAATTCTCATAAATTCCAATGTTATCATTTGTATCTCTTTATACTCAGGTAAATTCTGAACCTGTAGCTTCAAAAGGCTAATTGATAAGTTAGACATGATACCATTAACCTTATCATGACTGAACATTTATAATAGGAATTTTATCTTCATTATCAGCATCATTATCATAATGAATAGCCTTATGAATACCTTTTTTTAGAACTAAAAAGATAAATAATATAACACTAGTATAAAGTTGATAGAATAGAGAAAGGGAATCGGTATTTGTTTCAGAAGAATATAATAAGAATTGTTGATATAATAAAGATTACTATTTGTTCATTGTTATGACCCCAAACTGTTTGGCTATCATTATCATCTTTGTATTATTAATATTATAATCATAACATTGGTAATGTTTATTATGTCATAATAGCAATAATATTATGATTATTAATACACGTACAAAGTTATTCACAGTATATAATCTGGATTATATCAATTTCTGCATAGCCTGCGCCGTTATCTTAGTAAAATCATGATTATTATCACGTTATAATGTTAACTTGAAAAATAGCTAAGAAAAGTATTACCATGAGACTTGTAAAAGTGATACTATCATTATAATATTAGTATTCACACTCAATTATAGCCAAATAATGGTGCGTTTCAGCTCTACAAATTTCAATGAAATCTCATGGTAAATATTCATGGTGATCAGAAAAGTACTTGGCTAAAGGTTTCTAGTACGTATCCATTTGATCACTTCATCGATGATCTCGATCATCTTAATATAGTCATCCGATTAGATAAAAATCAATCAAAATTCATCTCTAAATGGTTATCATTACCTAGGTGAATTGGCAATTGTGACTTTGACTTGACTTGTCATGAAAGCAAAAATTAACGAATAAAGAGATAGCAGTTAGATAGAGAGAGAAAGAAAGAAAGAGAGAGAGAGAGAGAGAGAGAGTTTGAGTATTTCGATTTAATTTATATCGAGTAGCATGAAAAACTCAAATTGAATCAATGAAAAAATGGAAACTATTGTAATTTGAGCTAATAAACAAAAGAGTTTTAATGGAAATTGTGATTAATATCTGTGATATTTTAAGTGTCATTGTTTTGTGTTCTCTTGTTTGTTACAAGGAAAAAGTTGGACTGTTTTAAGAGCATCTTCTTCGTGTATTTCAAATTTAGCGATTGTCCCATCGTTAAATCTGTATGAAAGGCCACCGTCGATAACAACGCAAGCATCAAACATTCGTGATCGTATTTCAATTTTTGAAGCAAATCAGTATAATCATCATTAGAACCTGTCACTATGGGATCACGAACCGAATAGGCCATTACAGGTTTCAGGCGTCAAAATTAGAATCATTGACGTTTGGTGATCAATTTAATTGTTTCCTCATTAGAGGCAACATTTTGTCCAGTTTCTTCTTGGACAATTTGAAATAATCTTTTAACACTTTGAACGGTTAAACGATTGATGTTGAAAGACCAGGAAGTTGAACCAGTTCCGGTACAAATTGTCACTCCTGAGCTTTTAAATTTATATCTTGGTAAA
Organism: Panonychus citri; assembly: GCF_014898815.1. Taxonomy (NCBI): domain Eukaryota; kingdom Metazoa; phylum Arthropoda; class Arachnida; order Trombidiformes; family Tetranychidae; genus Panonychus; species Panonychus citri. Next base: position 209,648 of record NW_026515543.1, on the reverse strand, counting down.
CCATCAACGGAAAACTCGCAATAGGAAACTCTAGACGAGCAACTTTCTCCAACGAAACACTCATTCAGTGCGCGAACGGGTAAAGTTCGAGTTTTAACTGTTAAGATGTAGATATGAAGCAACTAAGTTGCTGTAGACTTAGTTGTTGAGAAACAAAAGAAAATGGGAAATAGTTTTGCAATTAGTGGCTTTACATTTCTTAATATATGATTACATGATGAATAAAAATTTAAATCCATAGAAAGTGAAATTCATTCAAGGTATGAGTATTTTATCTATCATTTTAGTAACATTATGTTAATATGCATTATAAATTCTCATTGATTGCTTTTAATCTTTGAAGTTTCAGCACCGCCAGAGTAAAATGTTATAACAATGATAATGACAACACCAACTGAAAGAAAATTGAGAAGAGCAGTTCCTCATGAATCTTACAGATTATCACTTTGGTGATAATCTTTTCAAACATACGAAGTCTATTTAATGAGATCAATCAAAACATGGGTTAATGATAATCGTATATTGTTATCACCATGAACATGATAATTACGCTACAATTACAATCACAATCATCATCCATTATACCAGCAGTATTCATCACTCTATTTCCTCAGCGATTCATTGTTTTTTTTCACTTCTACCCTTGACCTAGATGATAAAATATCATCATTTTCACCCAGAAAAAGTATTCCAACAAGGATAAAAAATCTAAACACCAAAATCGTTGTCAGATTTAATTAGACCAAATCAAAATCAGGTAAAAAGTAAAGATAAAAGGTGAAAACTCATTTTATCCCAATGGATATAATCATAGATGAAAAATTAACAGAAATTCACATGAAAAAAAGAATTCTGTTCATTGTTTTAGATTGAATCTGATAGAGTGTACGTTAGATAATTGAATAAGAAAAAAGAAAGAATAAAGAATAAAAAACTTCTATCTGAACAGATAATTGCAATTCTATTCCTCATCATCAGACTGTTATCAGCAAATTTTCATCATGGATGAAATTCAATTTATTACTGATTGAGATTGGAACCGATAATAGAATATCAGTAGAGATATAAGATTGTAAAGAGCCTATTCGAACTTTTTCTAAATTTTAAACAATTATTTTCTGGTTGAGAATAACAGACTCAAAGGGAAATTCAGGTAAGAATCATTTTCTCACTGAGGAACAGTGTGATTAACTTGACTGAGATTGGAAAAAAAAGTTTGAAGTTTTTCATCAGTTTGAAATAATAATCGTCGAGATGAGCAAAAAAAGTTCATTAAATTTGTATCATCCGAATCGATAGATTCAATTCAATATTAACATTTTATTATTATTTTAATATTTTGGTACTTTTTAACATTTCCCTTGGTCAAACAACTGATAATGAAATAATCAAAATCCAATTGTAACATTGTTATCATTTCGTAACTCTGAGTTTATTTGATCATGTTGAGAGCTCAATGTTGGTTTTTTTTATTACTTTGTCTTTCATTTTCTTGAACTCAGTTGGATATAATAAAAAGAAACAGTCTAAGATAATTTTATCCTGAGGATTTTTATGGTGCAAGATGAATGAAAAGAGAGAGAGATTGAAATCGTCAGGTTTATCACTAAATTCATAAGTCAGATTCAGTTGATAGCTGGAAACAAATAAACTTAACTATTGATGATGAATGAACATTGGAACTAAATATTTACATTACTAGAGGAAATTCACATGGAAGAAAAAGGAAAAGATATGACAAGGAATTCGTTCAGTGAATATTATTCATAACATTTGAAATACTCATAAAATTCTCATGTGAATTGTTAATTTTTGCTCCAATTTTCTGATTCCAATTGAGTTCAATTAAATATAATTTTATTTACTCTCACAGTGAAATGTGAAACCATTTTCGTACTTTTCATTCTCGATGATTCAGTAAAAATTCATCATCAACATGTAATTATAATTCTAAGCGAGACATGATGATGATAATTTTAAATATAATCTAAACTCTGATTCTGAAGGTTGAAAACTTCCGAGTCATGAAAAACATACATATGTATACAACACGAAAGATGGATTCAGGTTAACCTTAAATTATCATGAAATTTGATAGATTTTTATGGAAATAATTCAATAATCAGATCATTGAATTATTCTTTAAATTGAAATCTTTCCATTCATAGATATTATCTCTGTTAGAAATCTTGTAACTCAATAAAATTTTCTCGACAGGCTCATGCCCTTGAGCAAATTCTGGTTATAATGTTAACCTTTTATTTTTTAACCTCAATACATCTCGGTTCATAGATTGAAATATTATTGTTATAATAATATTTTACTCTGTTACTAAAAGTTATAAATTCATTTAATCTGTAATCGAAAGTTAATCTCATCATGGTAAATGATAGTTAGTATAACTATCAGGGAATCAGTGATAAAGGATCATTTAACTTTAATTTTACTTAAATGGTTGAACAATAGTAAACAGGCAAAATAATTAAAGTTAATTCCCAACCATGGTAATTAAATATTTCAATCACATGGAATTCATTTTGGTACATAATCAGATTAGTATTTTAAATCATGAAAGCATGCCAACTCGACTTTTTTGTTGATTCTCTTTTGTTGATTCCACTCTTAAACTATTTGGTGCATAAGGTGCATATTCGGTCTCAACATATAGCGCTGATAATCATTCCCCATATAAAACGATTCTCTGTACAAACTTCCTTTAGGGTGGCTTGTGTAATTAGATACAGAGAAGAAGGGTTAGACAAGATCAATAAATCAGAGCTCTCTCCCTATTTTCGTCTTTGAAATGCTGGCAACCAAGACATAATAAAAGACTTATCCTGTTTGATATTGAAAGTTATTAAAATATTTATTGTGATTCAAATATGTTGTGGTTTGCCACTTCCCCTTATACTGATGTGTTTAAATCGAGTAAAATTTATTGTCCTAACCTTAACAACCTGAATTTTACTCTTTTCCTATAGTAGTTATAATAAGACCGGCTCCAGGCCAAAGTGTCCGATCCAGACCAATTTTTTTCTCAATTTTTCTAATTTTATTGCGCGCGAAATTTAAATGTTTTAAAGACAGTATAAAAGAGGATAAGCTCATTCGATACGGTGATCTCCATGAAACATAACATGATTTTATCATCATCTCTCTCGGCTGGATCGGCTCTCGTCAGTGCCAGCTTCTATTGAAATAAACATCATCGCCTCTGTAATAGAATCAATACCTCGGCTCAACCACCAAGAAAAATTATTAATAAAGGAAACTGTTACCAGCCTACTTATAAAATTGGTTCAGCCTGGAGTATCAAGCAAATTAGTTGGCTTGAGAGTCAAACTTAATGAACTATTCATCGAAATAGATATTATGATGAACCAGTTTGATGAGCTCAATGAAAGACACAAAAGCACTGAGGAAGAAAATCTCAAAATGAGAAAACTATTACAAATTCAGGAAGGCCCGGAAGGAAACAAAGAAATCAAATTTATTGATTGGGCTTTGAAAAAATTAAACCAAGAATACGGTATCAAGAGAGAGGATTTCCCAGCCTCTAATCGCTCACTTTGAGCATCATTATCTTCTTTTCATTATCTTTCAAGTAAAAGATATCATAAAAACAATACTCACAAATAACTACACACTTTATTGTCTACAAAAAATTTAAATTTCGCGCGCAAAAAAATTAGAAAAATTGAGAAATAATTTGGTCTGGATCGGGCACTTTGGTCTGGAGCCGGTCTTATTATAACTACTTCCGATTTTTGTCTTCGACAATATCGATTTACAAGATTTGATTGAGAAGATCATGGTATTGATTCTCAGTAGTTAGAAAAAGGTGGACTCTGGACCAAGTGATGTTTCTGGATCAGAGTCAAGTGATGATTCTGAACCAAGGTAGGTTTCTGGACCAGGGGGTTCCGAACCAAGTGAGGCTTCTAGACCAGAATTTTTTGAATAATTTTTGTTGAGCATTTTTTTAGCGGTAAATTCAAATTGAAATTTTTATTGAAATGATGATGAGTTTATGAAAATAGCTATACAATGAAATCAAAGGCCTCTTCCTCGGCCATCGGGGTGAAACCATTGAGTTTTTACACCTAGTTCTGTCCCCATTTTGCGAATCACCCAATCAATGAATGAAAGTTAATTATCTTGATTTTCATCCTGCAATATTTTTAGAGCAGTTTTCAATGACCAATTTTGCGCGTAAAGTTTGGCATTTTTAGCCGCTTCTTGATTGAACTGGTCATCAATTTCACCACACTGTTGAATCAAACTATCGATCCTTGAATTGAGGTGATGAGTAATTTGCGTAGCTCGCCCGTTTATTAATTGCTCCATCGCATATTTCGACACTTTTTTAACGATGAATTTCTTGCGATCACTCAATGAGTGGGACATCTCAATCAAACTGAAGATCAGGTCAATCTTATGTGTTACCGGTCCCCTTTGATTTAAAAAATCTCTGAAATAAGTACAATATATATGAAGTTAATTAAAAACAATATCATAGACATGAGAAAACCTTACCTGATGTAATTCATAAACACATCGTCATCAGATTCAGATGATAGTGATGATGATGGTGGTTGAGGTGGTGGAGGAGATAATGATGATGAAGATGAACTATTCATTGTAATTAGTTACCTGTTAGCTAGCTGTTTGATAGGTATATCCTTGGATAACAAAAATAGTGCAGCATGAACAAATGGCGTAACTTCTCTCCAGAAATCCATTGGAGTTAGAACACAAGAATCTTTTTTCATTATTTTTAATGTCTCACTCCCGTTTCTTTTGATTTGCACGTCATAGAAGAAGGCTTGTTCATTACGTAAATCATTATTGTTGTAAAAATTGAATACAAATTTAAATGCTGATGGTGTTAAAGATATTCCGAGTTTAGTTGGTGAACTATTATAACTATAACGTATATCCAGTCGATTGCACTTTTAACTTCGAGAAATTTTAAAGATGATTGGTCCATTAAAAATTCTATGTGTTCTCCAGATTACACAACCTATTTTTGATGTTTACTCTTCAAAGTTCAAATGACAAATGAACTTTCATTTAGTTGAAACTCTCTATTTATAGTGATTTGATTCTGTCCATGAACTGCGCAATCGCGGTTTCAATTTGTTCAACACTTTTCGCGCCAACAATTACAATTGATCCAGTATGGAAGTACATGATGGTTAGTCCATTTAGTTTTGTACTAGTATATATTGGAGGGAATAATTCAGGTTCATAACTTGTATCTTTTTTGCAATATATTTGTTTCAGTTTTTCAGTATTAAATCTAACTGAATTATAACTTGATGCTGTTATATTAGATATTCTGATAAATGTTATTTAACGATCAGGGAACGTTTCCATCAATGACAGAATTGTCATGGGTAGACTTTTGAATCCAGTTGCTGTAATTTTTCCTGATGCAAAAACCAGCAGCACACCATTATCAGTTCGTATAACTTGAGCATTGAATTTTTTCTTTCGGTTCGTGTTGTCTACTTTGATGTCTATTGGTCCAATTGACCATATTGAAACTACATTATCAATACGATAATCAGGCCAAATTGATTTGGATATATTTAATATTATCAAAAAATAGTGCACGGAATATTAGAAGTAAAATTACTGTAATAATTATAGAAATGATGATTCGTAAAATCATGTTATGTTTCATCACATCGAATGAGCTGAAGTTATTCTGCTCATCCTCTTTTATACTATTCCTACTAATTTCAAATTTCGCGCCAAAAAAATGCTCAACAAAAATTATTCAAAAAATTCTGGTCTAGAAGCCTCACTTGGTTCGGAACCCCTTGGTCCAGAAACCTTACCTGGTTCAGAATCATCACTTGACTCTGGTCCAGAAACATCACTTGGTCCAGAGTCCACCTTTTTCTAACTACTATTCTCAACACATTACTTTTGAAGCTAAACATTTACTGGAAACGATTAAGATAACGGTTATTTACTGTTTGAAATATACAGTATTCATGATGAACATGTAAGAAGACTCAGGAGCTGTCAACGAAGTGACTGAAACCAATTGATGTGGAACTGGTTGATAACTAAGAAAAGTTATAAATAGAGAGAGAGAAATTGTGTCAAGAATACTAAGAATACAATTAGATAATTGCATGATGAAATCTTGTGAGAAAAGAGCAATATTATGAGATATATTAAAGTTCATTGATGGTTATGATAAGTGAAAATTGTCTAATTTTCAATGAACGTCAATCGATAAAAATGTTACTTTTTTCTCGATTGACAAACTCAATGAGCCGATTATCATGAAAACTGTTCACTCAAAATGAATTTGACTTCTCTTTCAAACAACATTAACGCTTTCATCAGATGATTACTGTTGAAGGCTACTTCTAGTTACCTTATATAAAATGAATGACCCATGAACTTGACTTTTGACTGAGTGAAATCAATGGATTGAGCAAGGGGAAAAATCTGACATGAGAAAAATTTTTTCCTCGTTTGAATCTTTCATTTAAATATGAATACCTACTCTTACCATCATAATGAGAATATTGAAACTCACAACTAATAATAACAATGTACTCATCTAGAGAAAGAATATTAAATAAATCATAAATCGTAGAGCTTTGGTCAAGAGTCTTGAACAATAAATATTCATGGAAGTTCAATGTTTCCTCTTTTCTGTTGGTGTACTTATCCACTTATTACAATGAGTAGATGTTTTTTTCTTCATCTATTTTCTTTCAGCTGATCAACTATACATTACTTTTTACTTTCTTAATCATAAGAAGTTGAGTTATCATTTGTAGGTGACAAAATCATCTTACAGTCCTTTTCCATTACAATCGAAACACTTTTGTAACATCATCACCAGTGACGATGAGAATCATTTATTATATATAAATCACATTACTAGATTGGTGAAAAATAATGAATCAATGGTGATGAAGATGATAAACAATCAGGGAAGTTGAAAAGGCAGAAAAATAACAAGTGAAAAGTGTATTTATTTAGTAAAAGAAGTGAAAAAGATAAACATATATTTCTCATTGGCAATGAGATGCTTTATCACTTAAGAGATACTCACCTTCATCATCTCACTCGACAATGACGATCTAATTAACTTAAACAATTAGCTTCAATTTAATGGATCAATTGAAATTATTATAAAGAAAAGGCTGAAAGCCGAAATCATCTCTGTTTCAAATAGAATTACAATCAATTTATAAGTGAATGTGCATCATCATCATCTCATTTTGTGTCAACTTTCATTATCAGAATCACTGAAAATCAATACAATTCATGATAACCCAATCAACAGAAGAAATTTTTCTGAACAGAAATGAATTTTTTTTGAATCAATATTGAATCATAAACTGAATCATGGTGAATTCAGTCTCTTTTTGAATCAAGAAATTGACTTAATTGTTGGAAAAAATCATTTCCAATTATCTAAATTTCTAGATTTTTCAAAAAAAGCTTTAAAAAGTCAACCGGAAAACAATCGGGAGTTTTCACAGATTTTCGGGAAAAAGATCCGCTTATTAACGCGTCGGTAATTAATGTAAACAAACAAAAGCTTTTTGTTTTCAAATTTTTTTCATGTATTTGAAATTTAAATTCAGATTTTTTTTTTGAATTTGTGAATTTGTACTAATAGGAAATGATTAGATTTCTACAATTTTATAGAATTTGAGAAATAGTTCGTATAAACAATTGGGGTTCCATGAAATATAAAAATAGATTTTTCAAAAGTACTGAGAGGCTATTGAAGCATATGAAACAAATGTGAGGTTTAAATTTGTGAAATTTTCTTTGGCTTGATCATCTTTAAATTTTGTAACTTTGACAGGTTGTAATGCAGAATTTGAAACTGCGAAAAAATCTTAATAATGATTCTCTGTTTCCATTTCAAAATCCATTGAATCAATTTCGAGGTCATAATCCATAGTGTCAAACGAAATGGGATCAATTTCCATTTTCTCAACTTCCAGTGTCCAATCCATATCGTTAATCTTTTCATTCTCTTGATCTTTTTCTTGGACGATGTTGTGTGATCTTGAAATTTGGTGATCTTTTTCAGATGACGATGGTGATGATTTACTTGAAATGTTGATGATGATGTTGACATTAATTGTTTCCTCGAAATTAAATTGAATGTTTACATTTTCATTGGCCATTGTTGCGCTTCTATTGAAGATTAGAATAGCCAAATGAAAAATAAGCTTCGTTTCAAGAATGGGTTAAATAGAAATACTTACTTTTGTACTTTAAAAACACTTAAGAATTAGATCTATTGAAATCAAATTGGTTCCACACTTGTTGATTATCACAAATTAAAAAAAGATTGTGAGAAATTAAACCAATTCAATAAAAATTAACTGAGATTAAAATTCTAGGCGAAAATTAGACGGCACTTGATCACTGAGCGTTTTCAAACGAATAGCTTTTTTTTCATGAGAAAAAAGATCCATTCAAATCCTTTTGCCGCCATAATTTAGGAATGGATTGAGTTCACTTGTGCCAAAGATACTGTTCGACAATGTGATCTTTCACATAGCGATGGCTGAAGTTTTTGCTCGCAATATAAATAACCTTTCCCATAACTGATTCCGCACGCAAACACACAAGCTCTTTTTCCAGAATTTTATCAATTTCGAATGTATTTGGTAGAGAGAAACGGAAAGATCCAGTAAATCCTTTGTAGGCAATATTAACTTGTTTTACTTGATACCAATAGCACAGGAAATATATCTTCGAGTTGTATCGAATAATATACTCAATAGAGTAGAACTGTCCGTCTTTGCCCTTTATTTTTGAATCATCTCTTGACATTTTTCACAGTATCTTCTCGAAGAGTATCTTTTGCCATCTTTTTTGACCGAATAGTAGAAATTTAGATCAGCTTCCGAAATTGAAGTTATTCGAAGATTCTTTTTCAACGATTCAACTGCAGTTATTTTAGAATTTGAATTCAGATATTTATCTGAAATGAATGTTAACTTATTTCTAGAGGTTAAACATCCAAAATTCCACTTTTCTTTTTCTGACAAGTTCCATTTCTCTAGTCTTTCGGCTTTGTAGTTTTTATATCGAAAGTCTGACATGAAAAAGCGAATTAGCGAAGGTCCAATGTTCGAATAGCGATGAACTTTTTCCTTAATGATGCCCATGTAGTCTTCTAATGGATAACTAGACATGTTTGAATTTGGTCCGAGGTTCTCAATAGAATCAGCTAAATGTGAAAGTATATGCAGATTATATGTAAGGAAATTTTTACCATAAATAGAATCACATCCAACTTGAAACTCTTCAACCAGATTCGAGATTTCAGCTCTTGAATCTCCATCACCTGGTCCAACATGAGAAAGATAATAAATTCGAGAGAGACAGCATAGATGATTGATTACATGAGCTTTCAACAATCCCTTTAGAGTCACATAAATAAAATATGCTAGAAAAGAATCGAATTCTGAACTTTTCCAGTGTTTCAATTGATCAAAATCTCGTGGTTGACGAGTAAACTCGGAAGGTACGGAGATTGAGACCAATCGAGAACTCATTTCTTTTCTCAACACATTTCGATCGATTCCCGTTTCTCTTAATCGAATTAGATCCCCTTGTAATAGGCCACGAGATAAAATATTGCGAAAGACTCCAAGGCTTATCGCATGCATAGGTTCAACAGCCACACCATCAACGATATTGAAACTGGGGAGATTGAGTAGAGGTGAGATACCTTTTAAGCCTCTAAAACGTTGGTTAAGATCAAATTCTGAGCGAAAGTTTTCTGAGTTATTCAGAATAAGATCCTTTAGTTCCAAAAAATCACTTTGTTTTCTTTTCAATCCAACCATATCGTTTCTTGATTGACTTGTAAACTGTCTTGCTCGAGTACCTTGAGTCGCTTCTACCAAGCACCAGTCACAACCATGAGTGTGGTTATATTGCCTCACATTTCGCAAGTATGCTCGCATAGGAGCATCAGAAATTAAACCAATTAAGTGGAAAGAAACTTTAGTCTCAGGATCAATTTCAATTGGATTTGTAGCCAAATCGAGCAATTCGTCACAAACTGGACCCAGAAAACAATTCACATCGGGTTTTGTCCTTCCGACATACAGAGCGATCATTAAGAAAAATTTTCTTCTGAATTCTGGTTTCATTTCATTTATTGTGAGAAAAACAGGAAATATTTTCTCAGTGGAACTTTTTCCGGCGGCTACTTCATCAGCGTGTAGTGTTAATGTAAATTTCACATGTTTTGGATCACTTTCCTCTCCTTTACAAGCTCTTGCTTGCTTGCAATTAGATACATCGAGACGATTGCTATCGTAGATCCAACATGAATCGGGAAGAGTAGTTATCAGTGGAATAATTTGAGGTCTGAATGGAATATGAAGGAAAAAGTCGCCAGGCTTTATGACAACTGGAATAATTTCTTTTTCACATTCAAATGTTCCATATTGATTTGGTTCACCTATGAATGGTCCATGTGAGTGTTTTCTTTTGCACAAAATATAAGTATGGACACTTGTTTGTTTGCTCTGCTTATCCCAATAGTATCGTAAGCTTGGTAGATACACTTGAGAACTTGTGTATCTCATTAAATAGTCATTAAATAGAAAAATTACTTTTTCTGCTTCTGAAAGCTTCAAACCAATATGAGAAATTAACCCTTCAAAGAAAACTTCACAATAATCACTTTGCTTTGGTGAAATTAGATCTATTTCTGGCGAGTCCGTTGAGCCATCTGATGAGTTCGTTCGGCCAGAACTCGAAGACATTCGGTCAAAATTATCATCAGAAAAATTTTCTGGAACACATTCTTGGTTCTCTTCACTTGGATCAAGATCCGGTAAAGCATTTAAATAAGCTAATTGTTGACATTCATGAAGGGCACGTTTAACTCTATTAGTTTGTCGCAATGAACACATTTTCATTAAACTGTTGACACTTGAGTTTAAATACACAATAATCTATTTAGAAAATTAACAATTTCAATGAAAAAAATAAACATTTAAAGGCGAAAACTGTTTATAATTAAGATAAATAAAGCTAATTAAGCAAATCATTTAGAAAAACATGTTAATCACATGGATTTAAAAAAGCTTTTAAATTTAAATTCTAAAGAGAATTAATCGATAATCGTCTTGACAACAATCACCCTTTCGATACATCGAAAGAAAAATTGACCAATAGGAATTAAGAGAATAAAAATTTATTCTCTTATCGCGTTTCCTTTTTCGATTAGATTTAAATTCAATTTATTAATTGTTTACACGTTTTTATGGATTAATTAGTTTTTTAAGTCTTTTGTTTTGTATTTTATGGAAGTTAAACCCGATCGAAAAGTGTATACGTTTAAATTGAATCGTAATTCTCGACAAAGGTCAAGTTTAACAACAATAGTTAATCAAGGAACCTTAATTGGTTCTTATTTAGATTTGAGAATGGGTGAAAAAATACTCGCTGCTTTTTCGCGTATCAAAGGCTCTTCCGGAGAAAAAACTGTTCCAATATGTTTTAAAGTTAAATCAGAACTTATTCCAACTAGTTTAAAGTCTCTGAATATTGCTCTCGAAAGTTTGGTGAATGTGACAATACCGGAATGTAAACCATTTCCAGCGATGGTAATCGCGATCGCGGGTAAGTTTTTTTTCTTGTTGAGCTAAAAATTTTGTAATAATTAGTGTTTTCTTTTTCAACAGACGATTCCCAAGATTTGTTCTCGACGTATAAAATCTTTTTGAAGAATATAAAGTCGTTGAACTTGAAAAATTTCCAAAGAAGTCTGTCTCGATGGTTCAATATCAGTGGAGTAAAAGTAGAACCATTGGGATCGAAATCATTTCCTTGTGTTCGACAAGATGAATTTGATATTATTCTGACAAAAGTAGCAGAATTGAAATTGAAATCTAAGGAGATAACTCAAAGTTCAAATCAACCTAACACATCATCTATTGACAATGTTGTTACTCTTATCGATGAAGATACACAACCTGCTAATGAGCCGATGGGTTCTAATTCTAAACCAGTTCAAGATGTTTCTGGAGAAACAGCGAACAAGACAATTATTGAATATCGATTTCCAGTTATTGATCTAGAACCTTTAGCATCTGCCGCATCTCGACTTGTACACACATCAGTCAAAGCTTATGTTGCTGAGCTACATAAGGTTCTAGAACTAATGACGAAACAACCTGACGAAGAAACAGTTCCAGCTGGATACCCATTGGACTCTGGTGATGGGTTTCAACATATTCGGATCATTCCTAAGGATAAAACTTATGAAGCGAACAAGATCACCCATATTGAAGGAATTCTTCCGGTAAAATCAAGTGGTTATCGCCAGGCTTTCAAAGCAAAGACCAAAGCAGGAAAATCTTACGAAGAATTAGAACCTTCGATGCTGTTGAATAATATCATACGAAATTGTTTCCCTAAACATTGGTTAAAAAATACAACCATTCGAGGTGCAGGTGGAAAGAACGGGCTGGTTACCATTTGGAACTACGAAAACCCTTTATCGGATCCGTGTACTGGTGCTTTCAAAAATGGCTTAGGTCAAAAGCGTTTGATGGCTATTATTGGTAAGTTTTTCCCGATCTTTTTCTGTGCGGTTATTTTTCTTAACATATCTTTCTCTTTATATTGAAATAGATCACGTTCTAAGAAAATGTAAAAAATCAAGTTACGATAGATCCATTGAAAAGGCACTAGTTATATCAATGTCCAAATCTATCAATTACCATAAAACTGTCCTCATGAGAAAAGAAAAAGAAAAGAAAAAGAAGGATGTAAGCTCAGATTCGAACGAAGATTTCAATACTGATGATGTTACAATGGATACTGATCTGGCGGAAGAAGATGATGACGACGATGAAGATCAATCTGTAAACTCTGACTGTCCTGAAGAAATAGCCACTGGTTATTTTTCTGCCGCAATTGGTGATGGAGTTTCTCCGAATATTTCATCCATCAATTTGACTATAGCATCACAGTTTCAATTCAACCCAAATCAAGCTGATGATAAAGAAGATGAAATTGTGGATAATGATGAGCCTTCTTCAAGAAATTTAGAAAAAGATTCTCAAGAATTAGTCGATTCAGGAGAACTAATTCCAGACAGTCCAGATAATGTCCTTCCTGATACAGAAATTAATAGTGCTAATGATACCACTGGAACGCTTCCACAAGTTCAAACTACTACAATCGAGGAGCAGCCAGAAAATGTTCTTGAACCTCAAGTTAACGAGCCAGATAAAACAGTTGAAGAAGCTGAAGAAACAGTCCAAGATCTAAATCCAGGAATAGATTATTCCGAATCTACTTGCGGCGATGCAGAAAACTCTGACAGTGTTTCTGATGCAAATAATGACAGTGGAGTTGCAACTGATAGTACTCCACTTACTGGACGAAGGAAAAAAAGAACTATTTCAGCCTTTTTTCAACCCTCAAAAAGGTTCAAATCTCCACAAGAAAAAGATGCGATTTCAGAGAAATCTCAAGAAAAAGAACAGCTTTCTCACGAATCAATGCCTGAATCTTCACGTCAGTTGAATTTTGATGATCCACCATTGTCACAAGCTCTTGATTTGATTGCCCCAGCCAAACAAACTGTTCAGCAAAAATCAACTGAATGGGGACCTGTTGAACCAGACGATGATGACGATCAAGAGGAAACAGTATTGACCGATGAAGAATTGCGAATTCTTGCTAAAGTTATGAACAAACTTCCGGAGAAAAAGAGAAATGTGATCTCTAAAATCGTTCCTAAACCAGGAGTAAATGCTGACAAAAAATAAGTCAATTTTTCGTTACTTCATTTTTTCATTTTTTCAGATTTTCTAAATTCTATTTTTTATCAATTTTCTATGATTTATACATTTATTTTGGAAATTAATTGGATTAACGTCTCTGAAATAGTTCTAGATTAGTTTCGAACTCGAAAAGTGCAATTAGAGTTTTAAATTCTATGGTTTGAACAGAAATTTACAATCAGATTTTATTTTCGAAAAATGTCTATTTACAGAGACTTTAAATCAATCATTTCACTTTGATTTCTTGGGGTCAGTAATTACTTCTTTCCCCTTTATTATACAATCACCAATCAATTATGAGGGAGAATTTAAAAACCAATGAAAACTCGATACAGTTTTTTTTCCAAATTTTGAAGGTTTCTTCACTTCAAAAAGAATTTGAATAAATTTTTCTGTGTATTTCCGTTTCCTATGAAATGAGTATATATTTTCTATTCAATTTTTCAATTTTTCATTTAAAACGTGCATCTCAACGATGTCTACAAAAAACGTTAAACGTCGTTTACTACCAAGTTTTGATCACTCTCCTGTTTCAATTTCCAAAAAGTCTAACACCTCAGTGTCATCTGAATTTTCATCAATAGCATCAACTTCAAAATCCTCTTGTTTAATGAAAAATGGAACTAATTCTTCAGCTAATAAGATTCAAAGTAAAGACAAAGTGATAAAAATTTATTCATCTTACAAGGATCCACTATCGGAAAAGCCATCGAGTGAAAAAGTGAGAAGTCAAGAACCAAAGAAACTTGCGCCGGAAAAAGAAAAGTTAACAACAATCATCGAAAAAATTCCTGTTTCTCAACACTCAAAATATAGCTTAAAAGATAAAAGTGAATTTGATTTATTTTATTTGGTTTTTTTGCCTTATATCTACGATGAACGTTTCAATCGTGTCAAGCAGCCATTGTTGATCAAGGTTGAAAAAGATCTTTTGGTTAATTCTGGATTCGTTTCGCCATTTATTGAGATTTTCGATCATCAAAAGAACTTTTTCGCAATCGCTATTGGATGTCATCATTTGACTGGTCAAATTGTTGCAATAGGAGGTGAGTTTGAACAGATTAAATGATTTCGTGATTGGTTCTAATCTTCTAACTTCGATTGTTCTCATTCAGATTCTAAATCAAACTTGAAAGTCGCTTTTGCTCAGAATATTCAGAAAAACACAGACTGGAATGGATGTAACAAGGTAGTCGGCAATGTTAATGTAAATTGGGAGCTTAAATATATACCCCTTAGTCAGAGAGATCGTACGCCAAAGCAAGTGATCATGGATAAAGATACTTTGAAATTATTCATAAAAGACTTTTCTAGCATTGATCAATCGAAATTAAGTATGGTGATAACAACTAAAGAGAAAGAAAAAAAAGTCGCTGGAACTAACAATAAACAAGATGATAAAATGGAAAAAAGTGAGAACCGAATCTCGGAAATCAGAAAGGATGAAAAAGATCTTACAGCTTTATGCTCTGGTTGTAGCGTGAAAGAAGAAGAAGAAATCTTTACTGAAATGGTCAAACTAAAAGACAGGCTCAACCTTAGAAAAGGTCTTTTGACTCAGGTTGATCTAAACAACATGGTATTGACTGATTTAATCGATTTGATTTCCAAAATACATATTGTTATTTGTGAGAAAGAAAAAGAAGAGAAAAAGTCACTGAAACAAGTTCCACAAATTGATCAGACTTACAAGAGCAAGAAGAAGAACTTTATCTTCGTTGAAGGATTGGTTAAATTCAATCTTGACAGTTATGAATTTGCTTCAAAAAATTGTAAGCCTTCACCTTTTTCATTTGCTTATAACTTGATAAAGCATTGCTTCCCGCAATCTTATTACTCAAATGTTTCACTAGGGAAGAAGTTCTATCAGTTGTCTGATCTCACTGAAATGATTGAAAAAAAAGAAAACTATGGTAAAAAGTTTGTTCTTCCATTTATCTGGGGGTTTTCAGACCCTTTTGACGAACCTTTCGTTGGAGAATTTGATCTGAATCTAGGCCTCAAGCGAGTCCAAGCGTTTATTGGTGAGTTAAAACTAAATCCATCTTATAGATAAACTTGTAACTTTTTTTTCATTCTCGTTTACAGATCATGTGTTTCGAAAATTCAAAGTTATGGAGTATGACATAAATCTTGAAAATGAAATAAGAGTCCGAATTTCAAAAGAACTTTGTAACATAAATGCAACGAGAAGTGATGAAAACAAGAAAAGCTCCAAGAGCGACAAAGATCCACTAGTTGATGATCTTTTTACACCATCTGACGATGATCAAATGGAGTTTGATAAAGATAAAATTCAAAATAAGGATCAAGAAAAGACGGATAGGATAAATTTCACAAATTCATACCAGGATATCGATCTTGAAGAATTCGAAAGTCAGAAAGATGAAAAGCTTGACATTGATGAAGATTCAACTGAATCTTGGAATGTGAATGCATTCGATTAATCGTTTTCTTCATGAAATAAAACTACTTTTTCATTTCAATTTTACTGAGTTTTTGTTTCGCAGTCTTTTGTCTCAGTTTCAACCTTGAAATCACTTTCGCGTTTCAAATTTCTGTAAAAATTCTGTTTTTTGAGTTCTCATTCTTTCGGAACACTTTCCGTTTTTCTACGAATCAAAATATTCAAAAAACTAGTGCCAGTCAGGAAAAAATCTATCATTCTAAAGATTCTGGTAATTCAGTAAAATGAATCAAGTTCTGTGTTTTCTCGATTCAATTGTTTTTCCAAACTGATTTCTAGTTTTCAAATGAATTTCCGTTACTTTTCGAAAAAAAGTGATTCAAAAAACTTCAAAAATCTAGTGATTCAGTACTGATTCAAAATGGCTGAACCAACCATTTTTCTGAATCAGTCATGAATCCTTTCTGTTGATTGGGAACAAAAGTAATCAACAGGAAGGATTTTGAAATAACCAAATGAAGAGAGCAGGGTGATGATATGATTACGAAATTTCAGTTTACTGAATCTAATATCAGGTATCAATCGAAAATCTTTAACGTTCTCTAGTTGATTTTCAGAACGAAATTCTTGATGTCTTGATCAATTTATTATGTTTCTTTTTTGTAATATTTCGTTCAAATATCTCAATATAAAGCAAATGATAAATTTGCTTTATTTTCTTTGTGAAAATGAACAAATTTCATGCACATTGATTGTTGATGATTTTTTTTATTAGGTGAAAATGATTAACATGAAGTTGTTTGTTTCTGTTTAACCGTTTCGAGTATGTAATAATTAGCTATTGAAATAAGTTCTGTAAAATGTTATAAATCAATGAATAAATTTTCATTATGGTAATTTTAGTGTAAATATCACTACAAAAATTACATGGATATTGGAATTGATTGAATTGCTATTGAAATTGTATAGATTTGATTTCAACTGATTGTGATTATTTACAAGGTTGACTGATTTACATTTAATCAAATATCTTCCTTGGTATTTAGCTTTTACGGTGACTTTATGAAGGAAAAGGCTTATTGTTGAAAGATTCATGATGGTTTTTCCTAGATATTTATTTATCTAATACCATTCATAAAAAGCTATTTAAGTATACATCTAAATCCAATGAAATAAAGATAGTCAAATAATACAAAGTAACATAAATCATTCACAATCTTATTCATTTTCAGAAATCATATGAAAAACAAAACAATCACATTCAATTCAGATTTCAACAGTCTAAAAGGTTCTAGCACTCTAAGGTTTCGAGAATAAGTTTTATAAACAATAATAATAAATTTGATTCTAAGCAAATAAAATCTCTCCATGAGATAACATCTTGAGTTTTCACAGGTAATATGAGTATCTACAGAGCTAAATGATAATGACACGATCTCTTTTTAATAGTTTCAGTACGAAAATGATGAAATATGAGCGAAAGTAGAAGCAAAAAAAGTTCTAATACCTTGTTTACCTTTTCAATGAACAAGGTGTATACTAATAATCTATCATCTTTTTCCCCTTTATCAGTTTTAGGCAAGAAGAGTGATAGCTAGAGAGAGAGAGAGAGAGAGAGAGAGAGAGAGAGAGAGAGAGAGAGAGAGAGAGAGAGAGAGAGAGAGAGAGAGAGAGAGAGAGATTGAAATAATGCTCATGAAAAACAATAGAAAGAAAATAAATACAGAATCAGAACGAATCTGATGGAAAAAAACAGAAAGATTCAAGTGAAAGGAGATGATGAGGTGAATTGAGATTCACTTTGGATCAGTAACATTGTTCAACATAGAGATTATCCTTTAGGAAAAGAAAATAAAGAATTAGAATACAGTGTTTTATTCTGATGTTTTTCTGTTTTTTTTCCTATTCCAAACACAACATTGTCATCCTTATGTTCAACATCATCATCATCTTTCTGAAACCTAGAAAATTCATTCAAGGTTAATGGAAGACTAGATGATGAAGGAATGATCTGGTTTTATGGAGGAACCAAAGAAAAAGAAAAGGAAAAGGAAAGAGGATAAAGATGAAGATGATCAGGAACTTGATGAAAGAAAAACGATTTCATGAGTTATAATGAGAGAAAAAAAACCAACTAATCTAATCTGTTTGATTGGAGGTTAATGAGATAGAGTGGATAAGAGATTAAAAAGAAAACCCGAGACGATTGTTAAATTGCTGCTCTACTATTTGATTGACCATCGTTGGAAAATGATTCGAAAATGAAGAAAATTCGAAAAAGAAAAAAGAGACAAAAATATGTAATATTACTTCTTTATCTCGAAATTGGAACCAATTTCTCATGAAAATCATGATGAAATTTCATCTTCTCATTTTCTTTAGTTCCATTTGTATTATATTTATTAGAACTAAATTTAATCCTGTTGATACATTTTCTCTCATTAATTTTATCGAATCTCATCTGAATATTAATTCATAAAATTCTTACCATTGTTTTTGATTGAAGAGAAAATAAAGAAGAAAATTCGTAAGCAAAAGAAGCAAGAAAAAAAAGATAATCAGAAAAAAAGAGAATTAGATAAATTCTGTCTGAATAATTCAGAATTATTGTAAAACAGCAAAACAGAATCAAATTCCCATTCAGACATTATCGAGACAATTTCATTATCCAATCAAAATAGATAATAAAAACAAAATCACTCAATCAACAAAAGAGATAGTAAATTATCATGACTTTCATCATCTAAAATCGGAGATAAACTCCCTGAGAGTTCAACAGTTTTTCAATATAACTTCAGGTTATATTTTGAAATCGTTTCCCTAGTAAATGAATTACAACCTCTAGCAACAGATGAAGTTTCTGGTTACTTTTTACTCATTAACAATAATGGAATCATTACTTTTCTATGCTCAGGTAAAAATCTAATACATTAATGTAATATTAGTGCAGATAAAATGATGACACATTAACAGTTAGTTCATCATGAAATTAGTCTGAAGAAAATGTTGATGAACAAAAATTCACTTGAAGGTATTAATATCTTTTACTAATTATGCTTGAATACTGTAATACCCTCATGTTAAGAACCACAATACAAACTCTGAAAAGGTTTCAAATTATAATTTTGAGTGTTACTGAAACAATCTAACAAATAGATGATCAAATTTCATTGTGATAATTAGTTAATTGTTTGACTATGTAAAGGTTATTTTAAGTGTGAAAATCAACATTATCCCAATGAAAATTTCACAATTTTGAGTAAAAATAAATTCATTTTCATGGTGATGAAGAAAAAGATTAGAAAAAAAATTTCTTTCTTTTTCTCCTTCTATTCTTGATTCTGTTAATAATAATCATCGTCATCTTTCAGTCTAATTACTTTTCCATAAAGTAATTAGTGTTCATTAAATTTCTGCTAACTAATTTACAGAATTTGATATTATCTTCATCATGATTTGTATCTTTAGATGAAGACAATTAGGTTGATTGTTGTGTTGTTGTCATGATACTGGACATAAAAAGCTGTTAACCAACATTGTGACAGCTGATTAATTAACGATTTCCATTTATATTCATAAATACTAATCAACGCTAATTGTGGATACAGTTTAATTACGAAATGGTTGCTGAAATTATGATAACAATTAAGTGGGTGACAGATAATTGTACCTAAAGAAGACACCAAATACCAAATAAGATACATAATCAAAGATACAAATTGTTGATATGATTAACAGTTTGTAATGATAATGGTGTCAAAGAAAAAGTAAATCAAAAGTCAGATTAATATATTAAGAAGCTAAGATTCCCCTGATGATTCTGTGAACACCATGAATCTCAGAAAATTGAGATGAAGATGAAAATGACGAAATGAACATCACCAGAAAAAAAAGAGATATTAACAAATAAGAAGATAATCTCATGAGAATAAGGTAAATTCATCTAATCTTGATAATCTTTTATTATCCTTTAAATCAAAGCAGCAGAACAAAAATTAGTTTAAATTGTTCAACCAACCATTTGATTTCTTTATGATTATCATCATTAATTTGCAAGATAATCACAATAACCTTTAATCAAACAATTAGAGAGCAAAAATTTAATCTGATTTACATCCTAATCGTTGTTATTAATGATAATTAGTCTAGAAAAAATAATTTTGATTATCAAATGGATTATACATCCAATGGGATGGGTTGAAGTTTTGAATATCTATTTCTTGATTGTTGACAATTTACATAAATCATTGGATGAATTAAGTTAATTTTTATCTCAATATTTCTTGATTAGCAAAAAGTCAATTAAATCAAATCCGATGAGGATTAAATTTGATTGGAAAATATTATGATTAAGTGAAATGATTAAAAAATTGTTTAATTATTGAGCAATTTTCTATTAATTATCTCAAGAAAATCAAATCTCAACAATTTACCATCAATCTTATGATTGTGAATTAAAGAGCAAACAAATTATCAGTTGAAGTGAAAGTTTACTCTCATCATTTCCGTTTCCTGTTAATGGTTTTCTTACATTTCCTAATAATAAAAGAGTTTCTTATAATAACACAATCTAAATAATAATCATCTCTTTCATTGTTATTGTTGATTCTCACATTTAATTCAACTTAAAATACACAATTAACCCTCTCATCATAATCAGTGAAAATCGTCATGTATTAATTGGTAATATTGTGATAATTTATTGATCTTGTTTTCTAATCATTTATCCTTAGGGGTTTTTCATCTTTATGGCCATTAGTTTTGATGACAATTAATTTAATCATAAACATAGATCATGACTCAACTCTCATTGTATTCAACTGATTAATGGTAAATATTGAGCAATTTGCATCCTAATCTAATCACCAACATAATAATGTCCAAGGAAATTGAATCTGTTCAACCAACTCCACAGACTGAAATGGATGCCCTTTTACTTGGAAGGACAAAGGTAAGTATCGTAATTGTTTACGATTAATTTGATTAAATTGTTCCAATCAATTAGACTCATACTCTAATTCAGTTTCCTGGTAAACTGAATTATCTTCAACTATTTATTTTCATTTGAAACTCTCAACCATGGTAACCAAATTTCTGATTGTCTTAATTAATCTATTTGTCAATTTAATCTGTGATTTGAAAATCCTGAATGAGCTTAATTGTTGATTAGTTTATTTTCACTCATTGTTTGTTCAATTTCCTGTAAAATTGATTATCGGCAACTGATTCAAAGATTGGGAAGAAATTTTAATCAAATTTTTGAGGCTTGAAAAGCTTTTAATCAAATTCATTGAAATCCAATTAAAAGTACATGATGCATATTCAATATAAACAATGTGAAAATGGTTGATTGTTTAAGTTAATTGTTGCTTCAAATTTAGCAAACACAATCAACCATTGTTAGAATTGAACAAAATTCTGGTTCGAAATTTTCAGATGCTAACCTTGAGATTATGTTTTATCAATGTCGCGATTGTGATAACAGTTTGATAACAATTTTTTACTATGGAATCAGATGTTTGATAAGTTCTGTTCAAATTATCTGAAGATCGATACTATGATTAGCTTTGTTAGAAAAGATCTCGATCATCTTGATTACCGGAAACTGTTGACTAGTGGGTTAGCATTACCAGTTGGAAACACCATCAACTTCCGGAAGTAAAGGTTTCTGCCATTTTAGATTTATCCATTTCTTTCATATCTTCCATAATCCTTATGGAATATCCAACACCCTGAGAATGAAAGAAAACAATGGAATGACCAGTAACATTAGCCCCTTTATTCACTTCTCATTTTCGATGATTTTCCTGGCGAAATTTGATCGATAAAATGACCCTGAACATAGCTGATCAAGTTGATTGATTCTTTCGATTTTGATATCATTCGATTTATTCAATCAAATTTCATATGAAAATAATGGAATTATAATTCATCAATTCTAAAATGAATAAGAACTCAGGTGAATTATGATTTATAAGAAAAACATTTTTGTTACAAATATCGAATCAAATTTCCTCTGTAAACAAATTCTCATTTTCCACCATAGATCAAATATTCTTTATTTTATTTCATAACAAACTAGATTCAAGTTTCCATGATAATTTCAATTTCAATGAATTTCTCCTGGAATAGAGTTTAAAGTGACATCTATTGATAGAATTGATCAACTGGAGAGTTTACAAGAAAATGCTGCTAATAGATGTCGTTAGTATCGAAAATGTTCTAATTTTCCGTTATTTCTGATGAAATAGTTTCTCACCGAGAATTCAGCTCATGCGGCAGAATTTCTGTTCCTCTTCCACCTTGTTGAGAATATTGTTGATCATGAACCTAGAAAACTGTGAAATAAAAAGAGGGAAAATGTTCATATGAAATAAAAATTCTAGTTAACATCAACAACGAATAATAATAACACAAAAATAAATACTTCGAACTTCGTAAACAGTTCAAAACTAAGAATTCGTTTATCCCACTCAAGTCAATCAATCGAATCCTCTTTCTCCTTCAACCTTAATATCAAATTTTCTTTTTGTTTATTAGTTAAAAATATCATCGAATTTTTTTCTCTCTTTTCAAACTTTGACAGTGACAAAACTTTTGATTCTTTTTGAAAAGTTGAAACTCCCAATTTATTTATTCTTGTAAATCAACTTGTGAGAATTGATTAATTTCTGTAACATTTTAATTAATCATTTAACTTTCACCTTTGATGGTAAAATCAATGAATCTCAGTTGAACATTATCTCTACAAGTTAACAAAGTGTAATGTATGTTAATGGAAAAACAAACTAACCCTGAATACCATTGGGATAATAATCATAACATTGATTCTTGTGCATTATTATTGGTACAATCATCATCATCTGAATCTTTATTACCTAAAGTAATTAATTCATTTCATGTATTAACTCAACCATCGGTAAGCTTGGACATCGACGAGCTGGATACCTTTGGGTCAACACCTTCCCTTAAATCCTATTATGCGGTCACCGATGAGGTATGATAATAATTGTAAACAATTAACAATTAGTTGACTGATGGTTGCGAAAAATTTTCCACAGTTTTTGATTTTTGAGCAAAATTGAAAATTTTTCATTCCAACTAAACATAACCATCATCACCATGATAATGATGGTGAAATTATTATTGTTATTATTGTAGCATTTGATTTTCATGAGCTTTTCATGGTATTGAATGATGAATATTATCATGAACTGAATCACAAATTTCAATTTTCCTCATTTGAAAAGTGTTACAAACTCTCATACTATTTATGTTATCAACAATGAGAATTTAAAATTTCCCTGATTCTGAGACTATCATGATTATGATTCCCATGTATTCATGTGTATGAAATATTTTCTTGTTTACTCATCACTTATATGCTTATATTTTGTTGATGAACATGAATAGAAATTCATTTTCCTATCATGAATGAACATTATTACTGTCATTCCGTGATTATTATCATCATGGAAAAATAATGATAATCAACAGATTCAATTTCTTGATTCCCTTTAGATTGAGTTAATGGTTAATATCATGAGATGGAAAAGTTTATCATGAATCAAATGTATATGAGAATATCATTTGGGAAGATTTAAATTTTCATCATTTGAAGTAAAATGAATAGGAACAACAACAAAAAAAAGTTCAGAGTAAAAATTGAATATTAATACTTGCAAATGATGTGAAATTTGTTTCCATGGTTGTTTCATGATGAAGAAAATAAATCATGTTGAATTGTGATTAAATGTATTACGATAAATGGTTATTAAATGGATATTATTTCAGTGGGTGGTGAAAACATTTATATCATTTACAAGTAAATTAAATTAAATCGACTGTTTATTCAATTCGTTGTTCAGTTCTCAGGTAAATCATTACCATGTAATATCATGATGATGAATATATAAGTAGGGGAGAAAAATATTAGAAAAGTTTCATTTTCTTTCGCCCTCAATTTAATCATGTACATCATGTTTCTCCCTTTGAATATCTGATATGTGAAAGTTTTTATCGATTTTGATTAATTTTAAAATCATTTGAATCAAATACGATCAGCTTATCGATTTGAAACATTTAATAGATCACTTTTAATGTCAGTCAATGTATTTGTTTGGTTAATTTCATTCCAATTCCTTAGGTTGAATGTTCATGATGATTTCTCAACTTTCCATGAGTTAATATCATCATTTTCAGTTGTGATTAGTTAATATTAGTTTGATTTATTCACCTTTATAATATGATCACGATTGTAATCATTGAATCCATGGATTAAGTTTGTTATGTGACATTTTGATAATGTAAAAGATTTCATGATAACTAACATGATGATCACCATGATAATGGTTTTATATATATACAGGGTATATGCACTGGAAGACTAATTATCACTAAATGTTGAACTGAATAAGCAAAATGTTGCATAACTAAATGAATCTTGATGAATTATTATCTCCTTTGAACCTGAGGAATAAACCAATTGACGATGATAATGATGATCTAACAAATGTAATTACGATAAATTCAGGTTCAGTTAATCAAGTGAACTTGTTCTGTTTCATTTGCATAGACCCAGTTGATTTAATAGAATCGGATTAATACTACTCATGATGATGCTGATGATGAAGATAATCAACAACATGATGATAATCTTATTAACTTTTACAAGAATTGATGATTTTTTCCCAATTGTTTTCGAGTAAAACTTATTTATATTATCCCCTCACCCCAACCTTTTCCTTGTTTGCAATAAGTTTTACTACTAATTAAATTATATCCTCATCCTAATGATAATCTTTACAAATGTTTTCATCTGTAAACTGAATGTTGATGCGATTTACAGTTATATCAACTTTATAAATAGAATGGGAAAAAAAGTAGTCCAATCATCATGATGGAAACAATTTTCTCCATAAAACATTATCAAATGATATTGAGTTTCTTTCACCTTTTGAAAGTTTCAATTCTCATTCATTATCAAAATAAAAATCGTTATAAAGAAAATTAAATCTCTTAAGAAAAAATGAAATCTCTCAATTGTTATCATGAGGGAAAAAAGTTCTGTAAGTTATCATGTATACTCAGTGAATACTTGTTAATGTATAACTGGTTCATGGAAGGAAAATGTTGTAATAATATCAATTGATTTCTTGTTAGTTTAGATAAACTTTTTCTCTACTTTTCTTGTAACAATCATGAACGAAAGTGTAAAATAAGAAACAACCTCATGGAAAAATGTTCAACTTGGTTTGAAATTTTCTATCTCTCAATTGAATACAACTGAATTGGAATCTAAAATTTCACCGAAAACAGGGAGACATTGAAAGAGAAATGTTCTGAAATTCTCAGCATCCAGTAGGTGAAAAGATATCGAATGATTGTATTCTCACACTATTTGTGCCTCTATCTTTTTCACTATCATGAAAAAGATATAATTTTGATCTGAAATGATGATAGAAT
Source organism: Panonychus citri (assembly GCF_014898815.1). Lineage (NCBI taxonomy): Eukaryota > Metazoa > Arthropoda > Arachnida > Trombidiformes > Tetranychidae > Panonychus > Panonychus citri. The sequence continues at coordinate 183,953 of NW_026515543.1, read as the reverse complement.
CGTTCTGTTAATATACAGTCGTTCAAGTTCAATATGAACAATTTAAAGAGAAACTGAAACGGCTTAAAGATCAAATGAAACAGATTAGCGACTAAAAGGATTAACAATCTTCTTTTAAAATTCAAGTGAAACGCTTTAAATAGGCTCAGAAACAGATTCAAACATTTCATTTTCTTCATTGTATTTTTCAAAAGAATTTTATTTTAAAAAAAATTTAAGTCATCATGTGATCGAAGTAGTTTCGACAATCATTTTCGGTGATCACTTCAGAGGCTCTTTCAATCGATGAAAAAATTTCGTCAACATTTTTCGGTTTCATTTTTTTTACATGAAATTTCAGTTGATTGAATAAGTTTTCGATAGGATTTAAAAAAAGTGAATATGGTGGCAAATAAATGACATTATGACCTGATGATGAGAAAACTGTCTCGACATTCGAACTATGATGAAATGGAACATTGTCCATTATGATGTAGGCTTTCTGAATTTTCTCAGCACTGAGATAGTCGATAAACTTTTGGATAAATTCGAGAAATTCATTTGAGTTATAAGCTTTTTCTTTAGCTTCGTACAAAAACAAACACTTATGGTTCATTACCGCACACACTGAATAATTTTACCTCGAATAGCTCGAACTGGAACATTAGCTCGTTCTCCTTTTTTCGACCAACCATAATTAAAACGAGTGTGAATAGCAACTCCAGTCTCATCTAAGTAGAAAATTTTATCTCGATCAGGAAAAATCGATAATAATTTTCTTGCAAATAATTTTCGAGCTTCAATTACATCAGGAGCATTACGACGAATGGGAACGACTGAGGTTCTTTTGAATGAAAAATGAAGTTGATCCAAATAGTTTTTAATTGTTTGATGTGAAACTTTAACATTGAACATTTGTTCAATTCTCTGAGCAGCAGAAGACAATGTGATTTGACAATCATCCTCGAACCATGACCTGAGTGTCGATATCATGGTGTCATTGAGTCTTTTTTTACTTCCACCTGGACTCCGATTTTCAGTTGAGCTATTTTTATCACGAGAAACTATTACACGAACTGTATTTTCATTAACTTTATAAAGTTTAGATATTTCGGTTGATTTGACACCACGAGAATAAGCAGAAATTATTAACTTTTTTATTTCATTTGAAACTTTCATGATTTAAATTAAACTTATCACTAAAATACAATGAAGAAAATGAAATGTTTGAATCTGTTTCTGAGCCTATTTAAAGCGTTTCACTTGAATTTTAAAAGAAGATTGTTAATCCTTTTAGTCGCTAATCTGTTTCATTTGATCTTTAAGCCGTTTCAGTTTCTCTTTAAATTGTTCATATTGAACTTGAACGACTGTATATCCAAGTGAATTTACAGTTTCTTTCATGATGGATGCTCTGATTGAAATCATCATCATGAAACACTCAAAGTGATTTCATGATTTATTCAGTAAGTTAAATTTTCATCGATATCTTTACAATACATCATGCAACACAAAGTGATATTCATCTCAATCATATATCATCAATATTTCATGTAAATCAATTCCTCAAACTCTTAATTATTCATTTCGTTAATTTGGATAAATTTTCAAAGTTAAATTGACAATGACTTGGAAATTAATACATTTAGATGCTAGTCTTTGACCATGAGGCATTATGACTGATTCATTATCGATTCATGGTGACTCTTTATAAATTTCTGAATAGACTGAATAATTTTCAATAGCTAATTGTTTAAATTTTGTTGACTAACATGATGTTATATAATAACAATCAACTGTTGCAACAATTATTGTTACAGAACAATTTAGAAAACATTGAATGATAACAAACCAATTAGTTGGCACTTTGTATTGTTTTGTTTTTGAAAATTCAATTGAATTCAGTTCCAATGGGAAATGACAAAATTTCATCCTCATGAATTATCATGACAAACCATTGAGACGACTTGAAAATGTTTACTCTAATTGGATTGAAACTTTCATTATCTCGTTGTTGGTAATGATCACCCAAAGCTCCTGAAGTTTGTATTAACCATGATTAAAGGATAACCTACTTTGAGAGGAAAGTTCTGATATCGAACAAAAAAACTTTGAAAACTTTTTATCAACCATTTTGTTGTAATCTGGTTCCATGATGATAATGATGATGATACTCACGATATTTACTCATCTGAATCTTATGTTTATTTGTCTTTATTTAGTCAAGTCTGATGGATATGAGATAAAAAAAAGTCTAAGAATGAACTTTTCTGAACTTTTTTTTTTCGTTCTATCACAAATTCTAAATTTTAACCAGAATTTTCCTCATGTATGAAAATCTTCCAAAGAATATGGAGAAAACAGATAAGATGGTTTCGTTCATTTATGAAGAGAAAAATGTCAACTTGACAAATTTTGAAATTGAAGAGAAATTCATGTAAATATCATTGATGATTCGTGATAAAATTCTGAATCAGGATAGAATTTTGTCAAATCTTGGTTGCTTTCTTTTCTCGAATAACATTATCGAAATAATAATAATTTCTCAATATTTTTGTCGCAAATTTCCAGTAAATATTAGACGATAATGAGCGTTACAGATTCTCTACTCAGAATCTGAGTTCTTCTAGATTCATGAGACATGTTCAATTATATATTTAGTATCTTGTATGTCCAAGAAAAAAAAACGACAGAACTTTTTTTTCGTCCTTTTTATGTCAACAGTAACTTCATCTTAATCCTAATGAATTTATTATTCGCGTGATTGGAACTCCATTGATTCCGTGTGTGTATATATATCTATATATATGAGAGAGAAACTTTCACCATGATGATGTTGATAATGATGATTAAGTAAAAATTATTGCTCAGATTTCAGGTCAAATGAAGTAACAAATGAAAAACCTATTATTGTACTCTAACTCTATCTGTGCATTAACTTGAATCGTTTTGTGAAGTATATCAAGTAAATAATGATGAAGATGAAGATGATGATGCTAAATGAGAATACAATGAAATTGAAGATAAAAAGAGTTAGAGAGAGAGAGAGATAAATGAAACAAGTTGAAATAAGATGAAAATGCTCATCATCACAATTGACTTGATTCATTCACTTAGGCTTGACCAGCTTCACTAGTATTACCATTCAGATATATTGCTCATCTCTCCTTATCTCTGGGTCCCAATCATCTTCAACTGCATCCTCATCCTCATCCTCATCTTCATTATCATCTTTCTCTCTTTGTATTATTAGTCCATCTTTGAGCTACTTTGTAGTAATTTATTGCTAATAATAATAATACCCGAATACTAACCCGGCTTCGAGTATTCTAAACTTATAAAGAACAAAATGAAGATGATTCTTAGCTTTCATTCTTACTAATTGGATAAAGAAAAGGAGAAAGAGAGATGAAAAGATGAGGATGAAGATGAAGATGAAAAAGTTTGATGATGTGAAACAAATTCAAAGAAAAACAAACCAATCAAATTATCATGATGAAAACGATCAACAAACTCATCTATTGGATAATTAAACGTAAGATAATTGTTTCAAATTTCATCGCCCTGGAATGGTCAACCCTCATTTGTTTGGACTATTCTGATTTTCCATACTGACCAATACATAAGCGTTAATAATATGAAAAGTTTTCTTTTTTCTTCTAAAAGTTGAAAGCTCAGTGTTCTTGAATGAATTTTTGTTCAGTCTCTCATTAAAAGACTTTAATGAATACCAAATGCCTTTTGAAATTCAATTGGGAATCATGAAACTAGAAATTTTCTCCCATGCTCTGAACTCATTAACTAATTCATGAACTTACTGAACTTGATGAGGTTCAAAATTCTAACAACAAACTCACCACTTAATCTGAATTGATAGTGAACATTTACTTACACCCAACATATGAGATAATTAATGAATGTTTCAAATCGATATCAAATCTAATGCTTTTAATAGAAGGAGAAAAAAAGAATTCGATGTAATATTATCATGATGGTTAACGATAACTTTATGGTTAATGAATGTTCAGAGGTAAAAATGAACATTATTCAGTTGAGGTTTGCATGATATTCAATATTTATCAATAGAAACTTAGATTGACTCAATTTATGAGGAAAATGTATTCCTCATTTCATTCAAAATAGATGAGAGGATGAGATGAATGTGAATGTTTCTGAATAACAGGGAATGAATAACGAAAATAAAGTTCTGAAAGGTGTATATCCAAAAATGGAAGGTAATGAAAATGATTCAGAATTGATTGGATACATTATCGTAGTTGATTGTAATTCTTGTTCTGGGGAAAAAAATTGTTACATGATAAAGTTGTGATTCTTTCTGATGGTTTTTTTTTCACTCATGGTGAAGATGATGATGCTCATAATATTATCACTTTTTGCTATCATCATGGTGATAAAAATAACTTTATTTTTTTTCTTCTTTCTCTCCTTCTCACTGAAAAAGTTATCTCTAGATTCCCCTGAATTTATCGTCTATGAACAATATTACTTTATGAGCATTATTGTTATTATCCAGTTTTAATGAATCTTGTCTGTCAGGTTTCATTAAAGTCAATGACGATGGAGATAACATCATGGTAACATGATGAAACAATGAGTTACAGAATAAACAAAAAAAAAGAGACAATGTTGGTGTAGGTAACAAGATGAAGGTAGATTCATGATGTTGTGATTAAATCTGTTTGATGTTTGATCAAAATCATGATTCTTTGTGTCGATGATGTTTTTTCTTCCTCATGATAACAATTGAAAGGATTAAGTTGTAACTCTGAATGAAATGATTCCATGAAAAAGTGACCCAAATGATACAATGAACTTTGATCCATTAGTCTCTGTCTCTCTCTCTCCATGTCAACATCAATTGATGAAAATCTCTCATATCAACTGACAAGAGAAAATGAGTGAGGAAATGTTCTGATGATTATAATTCATTATTTCTCTAAAATCTACTTATCATGTCAATTATAATATTGGAATAGTTTTTCTTCAGTCGTACCAAAAGATGGCATCAGAATCGTTGGTACGATTGAATTGAGCTTCAGAACTTTTTGTTTTTCTTGTAAACTTTTCTATCCACTAATCCAACCTCATGAAAGAGTTATAATCATTCACGAATAACTGTAAATGAAACAATTTGTCATGATAATTTGACATTTTTTTCCATGATAAATATCAAGAAAAGTTCATCGTTCTCAAATTTTTTTCTCTGACTTTCATGGTAAATTCAGTTTTCTATTGTGAATTGTATTGATTGACACAAAAGTCTAAGTTATAATTACAATTAACCGGAGATAACAAAAAAAAGTATATAAACATGTTCATCATGAGACAATTAATCAAATTAGTTGATTGATTGTTATTCTGATTCAATTGTGATCATCTTTGTGTGTGGGTATTTAATTTGAGAGTGGGAGCCAATTGTTAGTTATTATTGTGTCATTTTTATGAGTTGTTAATCAGCTGATTAAATTGTTTAGATTGTCAATCAAAATTAACAGTGATATATGACAGGAAAATTGAGTTTACAATTAGTTAATCATTGATGTCACTAACAGCCTTTCCAATTTCAATTCAATTCAATATCCTAAACAGTGAATGAGTTTTGATTTAACGATCGTTCAACAATTAGACTAATTTTCACAATTTAATGCCAATAAAAGTGAATTTTTACAACTAAATCAATAGACAACAATTAACTTTCCATCATTAGATGAAAGTTAATGATTAGTTTTGAATCAAAGAGTCGATTTCGTTTCGAGTATTGAAATTTACTATCGATCAACCAATTTCATCATAATGAGTGATTTAATTATTACCTGACGATAAACTGTGACATCTATTGATTGTTGTGAAATTGTCAGTAATCAAATTGACTGTTGTGTCGATGTGTATATAAGTGTGACACCAATTTAAACTATGAAACCCTAATTGTAACTAAATTTACCTCAATTCAATTGGACTAATTGTGAAATAGTTACAATTTGATAATTTAAAATTGATGCAAATTAAATTAGAGGAAAGTTTTCCATTCTTAATTGTTGTCACTTAATCATCATCATGAAGATATGCTCAGATGATAACAATTTACAGTTTAGGTTAAAGTTTGAATTTTAAAGTATTAGTCAAGCCTTAATGAGCCATCAAATAGCCTCAGGCAAGATTTGAATCAATGTTTATTTGTTGCATAAATTAGACTCAGATTTTAAAAATAAATCTACCTTGAAGTGATAAAAGGGTTAACCTGACTTTGCAGCTGATTTGGATAACCTTTTACCACCCTCACAAACATGAGCTTCAATCTTTGAGAGGGTCAATGAAAATACCCTCCAGGGAATATAAAATGATGAGAGTTACATTTTCATCTTCATCAATTGACCCAATTATCACTATTTCTTCATCTTTCTTTGTCTGTTTATCAATGAAGATCAAACCACTACTACTACTCATCATCATGATGGAGATTAATCTGAAAATCAATTGCCCATTAACACGACATTTAATCAACAAATGTATTCACCTTAATCATCCCCATTAACTCAACTAATAATATAACATAATGATGATAAGATTAGACAAGAGAAGAAGAAGAAAAAAAAATGAATTTTTCATTCAATCAATTGCTCTTGAACTTGAACTTAACCTTGACATGATAAAGTTCATTCAAATTGAGAGATAAAATTGAATAAGTGGTCAGTTGATGATAAAATTATCAAGTTAATCCTTTTCAGAATTAAGAATCAATAAACTAACCAATTGACTGATTTTCTGTTTCCAATTCAGTTCATTTGTCTTTATAATCATTTCATTCAATAAACTTGCCAAAATTTAATCATGTTAATCAGCCACTTAAATGTTAATAGGTTGATAATTGTTTCATAATTAATCATAACATTTTCTATCAGAAATTTGATCTTAAGTAACTGTGATCATGAATTTGCTTTTCTTGATTCCGGTCAGATTATTCAACAAGATTCAAATTAAATTACCTTTTATGAGTTGGTGCAATGAATTGGAATTGATTGAGAAATATATAAAAACAAAATCTACCCCCTGAATTCATGAACCAGGAAGAGCAAAGGCTGGAAAATCCCATAGGAATTGATTGGGTTTTCACCAAGGCAAAACCCTCTCAACAGTTTTCATCATCTAATCATATTGGTAAACAAAATCAGCTGATGATTCAATAAACTTTCATAACTATTGATCAATAGTTTACCTCAAAACCACCACCACCTAATAACCCACCTTAATAGTGAAGTGAACACAATTTCATTAACTTTGTAGTGTATTTGTTTTCATTATTTACCCTTAGGCTAATCAATTTGGAAACTTTTTTCTCTCATCAATTGTTTTACCATTATCATGGTCTAGATTGATTATCAATTCACTTACAAGTTAATTGTAATTGTAATTTTGAACACAAATTGAGTAAAATGATTCAAATGTAACTCAATTTATCCACAGAAATGATAATCTAGTTATTATTAAATCAACCATTATGTGTGATTGTAGTTGATTAAGTTAATTTTATTGTTTCAAATTTCTCAATATTAACTGTGCTCAATTTAACTTACAATCAATAATTTGATTTACGATTAATTTAAGACAAAAAGATTGATCAAAACAATAGTTTAACTGAATTAACCTTGAGGCTAATTCAGTTTCATAATATTTACCTCAATTAATTAATCAATTTGATACAATCTTATTGAAATTAACTTCCGACTTGATTACTGTCTGATTGTTTTTACAATTAAAGGTAAAACAAAATTAAATTGTTGAAATACAAGTAACAATTGATTACAATTTAGTATTATAATTCAAACAATAAACTAATTAAACTAATAAATGAGCTGAAAATATTGATCAAATTGCTTAATTAACTTGAACTTTTTTTTATTGTTTCAAAATTTAATTGTATTAACGTATATAGAAATTAATTAATTGTAATTAACGTTGATAGGGTAAAAAAAAACTTTAACCACAAGACAATTTGTTAATTGATTGATTATGATGATAATTATTGTAAAGTTAATGATTAGATTGATTGATTTAGTTGATTAACCTGGAAGAAATTTAATTATGAAAAATAAAACGGGATTGTTAATTAATTTTCTCATGGTAGCCCAACAATTAACCAAATTAATAAGAAGGGAAAAAAACTAATTGTTAATTGTCTCCATTGGTCAATCGTTGAGTATTAATCATACAAAACGATTGACCCTTTGAACATTAATTATAACCCAAAGGTATTTATTGGATTAACGGTTAATCAACCGGTAGCTGGTTAATTGTTGATTGTTAATCAAGAAAATAGAAAGATAAATTGTTGATAGTTTTAAAAAGGTTAATTTGAACACGATTCAAGTGATTAATTTAACATCAAAATGAACATTTAATATCTAAAACTGTTGATCAAGTTGAGATTTAAATTGTTGGGAAAACAAAAACAAAAAGGTAAACAACAACAATTAACTAAACAGGAAAATTAAAACAATAGACCATGAATCAAATTAATCATCATGATTGGCATTAAATTATCCCAACAGGTTGGGTTAATTGTGGTTGACATGATATTATTTGAACGTTATTTTTAACCCAATTAAACTTGATGGTTTAATTGTGACGAGGAAATATTAGATTAATTAACATGATAAGATGTGCTCAATTAGTGCCAATGAGATTAGTGTAGGTTAATCAATGATAAAAGATGCAAAAAAAATATCAATTAATTTGCATAATAATAACACAGATAAAGTTCAAAATCGTTATGATAATTAATATTTTTATCCTCTCTCTCTCTCTCTCTGTTTGGATTAGGATTTAAGGGATTACCATGGGTAAATCTAGTCCAGTGATATTTACCGTTAATCTCAATCAGTGGACAATTAGTTGATTATCTTGAATTGAATACAAAGAAAATTTTTCAAGTTCTGTTAAGTTTATTCAATGATTGAGTGAATGGTTGTGTGTGTAGGTTGAAAGGGTGTTGATACTAATTAAGGTGTGGTACCTTTTTGAATTTCTTCTGAAACATCATGAACTTGATGTGAATAACACTCAGAATTCATGATCACAATTTCAATCCTAAATCAAGAGATGATTTTACTTTATTGAGGTTTCAGATTATCTTTTAATTTACCAACAATCAACTGCATCAATAGTAATGATTTATAAAAAAACTAACCAGAATTTGACTTATAATACTTGTACAATTAACATGTTATGCCAAACCTAAATGATTAAATGCTATTAACTACAATTATGATTAAGTAAATTATGAAATTCAAATGTTACCCTGAAAATTATTATAATACTTATTGAATTTGTAATCCAAATTTCATATCTAATATGATAATAAAATAATCAACTGATACCAAACAATTAAGGTAACCTTTTAATTTGTTTGTGTATTTATTTATAAATTAGTGATTAACTAATGATAATATTACAATTTAGTGAGCCCAGCAAATGAAAGGGGCTCACAGTTAAGGATAATATTAGAATAATTTAGCTAATTGTTGAAGATGATCAACAATAAGTAAACCATTTTGTTACTTTATTATGATAAGTTAATAGGAAAACTTTTCAAATCTAATCTAATCGATAACAATTTAAATCCATAATTAATATAGTCTAACTTTTTTCATTCACTTCTCATATTAATAGTAATAATTATAAAGGTAAAGAGGTTCCATCAAGTAGTAAAATGATTTATGTAATTGCAATTAAATTCTGACAATTAAGGTAATAGTTGAAAGAGTAATTTGTTGACAGTAGTTGGTATTATTATTAGAAACCGATCCCTAGTTATCGTGATAGCATTTCTATCATGATAATAGCAACAAGGATGAGGGGATAATCCAACAGGTATATAATCATCTTGATGAAGATGAGGATGAAAATGATTATATACCTGAGTAAATTTCGCTGGTGATGAAATGTTATCGGTTAAAGGAAGTGACCGAAAATCTTGACCAGAAAGCTGATTATTACTTTTGGAACTTTTTTTTCAACCTCTGCCCCTTTTAATTATCAATCGAACTTGTAATTAGCAAAATGATTAGAATAACCATTTTAATCTTTTACCTTTCTATCCATTAGTTAGCATTTTCTTTTATCATTATATTTAATTATTACCGGATGATTGGTAGTCAACAATTAACAATTGACAGATCAAGTTAATAGATTAGTAAATGTCTTAATATCTTTTACCTTTGATCAACTAATATTTTTTTATTACTCTTATTAATCACTGTAAGTTTTATGGAGTTGATTGGTTACTTTGTTGTTGATTGTTCATTGATTGGTTTTGGTTAATCATCTTCCTGGTGATGATAATGATTATCTGGTCCAGGGCACCGGTCATTTGTTATTATTAAATTTCAAGATTAAATTGTTATCATCATTTGGCTCATTTCTCTTGTTCCTCTCATGGCGATTCCTATTTCGCTCTGCCCCTCCTTTTATTGTTTCTCCTTCATGTTCAATTGATAATTGACCCTTTTTCTGCTGGTCACTTACTTGATCTCTTTTCTTTAACATCATTTGCATAAATTATCCTATTTATTATTATTATTGTTATCTTTTTCTTTTCATGGAAATACTCACGTTCCAATCTATTCATCGTCTTTTTCACCTTGTTTATTGTTCACTGAAACTTTTTAATCATCATCATGTTAACGATAAAATGATTAGTGGCCTCATCCACTTTATCCTCATCATCATCTTCATCTTCATCTTCACATTGATCAATTTTTTTCTTCTCTCTTTTCATCAACACAATTGATTCCAATTGATTGACAAGAGGATTTTATCATCTTTTCCATTTCGTTTATAAAATTTTCGCCCCAAGGCAAAAGAGATCCGATTCTCTTTCGGTTTCTAATTCTTACTGATACTCATGAAAATTTCTCTCTATCTCTCTCTCTCTTTTCATGATACAAATAATCAATTGATCAAAAAGAAGAAGAAGAAAAAAGAACATCTAATTCATTATCTCTTGTATAATAAATCAGTAGACACGAACGATAATTTAAAGATAATGAGTAGCATGACCATGATGGAAGTTTAATTTGTCATGAAAAGTTGTAATTCTATGAAATTGATTGAAATCGATTGGTCAACAATTCTTTCAATATAAAAGCTCAAGTATCTCTTTTCTAAATTATCAGGAAAGATGCTCAGCTTTTCAATTTGCAATCGAATATATTAAAACATTCAAGTTGATTATCATTTTTCCTTTTAAATTCAGCGTTAATTTCACCCTCAGGGCATCTTATACACTCTTAAACACTTCGTTCTCTTAATTTTCTTCATCATCATCAAGCTATTTAAGTAACATTCAACTCGTTCTTAACTAAATTAAATTGTCCTTATTTTGATTACAACTTAAATGATTACACTCAGATCGTAATTAAACTGATTAACCTTGATTTGTATCAATAAATTTGCTCAAATTGATCATTTCAATTTCAGAACTATTAAATTATCAACTAACACTTAAGACTCTTGACAATTGTAACTTTAATTTCCTGATTAACAATTGAAACTTAATTTCATTCACTAATCATCATTGTTTTTTTTTGTATTTCATTGGATCCATGATTATAATTAATGTATATGAAAAAAAATGATAACCTAAAAAAATTTGATTCATTTTTGAAAATGAATGATCATGATAATCATAATTTACTGATTGTTGTTGTTACTGTTAACCCGATAAAGTTGCAATTAACTTTTTTTTTACTACTTTTTTACAATCAAATGATAAACTTAATGATGATTAAAGAAAACCGTTATATTTGAAACTTTTGATTCTAATTGAAAAACATGATCAAAACTCATCTCAAGGTGAAGATGATGATTAGACTTTTGCAAGAGAAGATGAAGAAAAAAAAAAGTTGCATGAAAACTTTTTAATTATAAATTGTTATCGATTGTTGATTAAGAAACAGAACTTTTTTTTCCAGGTTATCAGAGCTTTCTGATTTAATTTTGGAATGTTAATTGTTGTGAATTGATTATCGAGATTCACTTTAATATCTCGATAATCATGCTGATTGTGAACAATCAATGAACAGTTAATGTTTAACATCATCAATTCATATTCTCAATAATCAATATCCGATAGAAATTATATTATAATTATTATTACTAATTACTAGCTAATTAATTAATAGTAATTAGTGTTTATGTCTAGGTGTATATTAGTCTTAATTGTACTTTATATGTTAACTGTTCAATGATTATTGTTTAATTTTGATGGATTAATCATTGAAAACAACAATTAACAAATTAACTAACTATCATTAAAATAATTACAACGAAAAATTTGTACACATTGACGTTAATTGATTTGTTAGCGATATTGATTTTTGATCACTAATTGTTGTTCTCAGCAATTAAGGGGGTAATAATAGTGATTAATTGATCATCTCCATTCACAATTGATTTACTAATCACATTATTTCATCTGGTTAATTCTCAGCTACATGATTAACAATTGTAGACGATGTTTTAATTGTGATTGGTTGAAGTGATTAAGAAATATTTGATTATTTTCCTTCTAATTATGTTAGTTAACTTAATTGTTATCGATCAACAGATAAGACAAAGTGACAATTAACTTTAACTGACCATTTATATTTACTGATCATCATTTAATTGTTTATTGTGATTTCAAATCAATCAATTTGTAATTGCATCTTAATCATCAACAATCAAATTAATCTGTTCATTACTGTTAAAGTTGTGAGATTTTTTCATTTGTTTTTTTTTTCAACAATTCAAATGATTTAACTTATTTTACCTTGTGATTAGTAAATTGTTTCACTTTACCTTGTTAATTGAACTTAAATTTAGTTACTCGGGTAATTGAAACTTTCTCAATAGTTATTAACCTACAAACTACAACTAAATTTATTAATCATCGTAATCATTAAGCAAATTTAGCAAGTTTCCAATGCATCGATTTAATTTTGCCAATTTCAATACATTTAACAGTAACGATCCGGTGAGTTTTTAAACAATTTCACTCTTTTGATTACAATTTAAAATGATGATTTAGTTGTTGGTGATGATTAGATTGGTGAGATTAAGATTAACATTTAAAACGTTATATATAAGATGAAGATGCTTGAGGCTTTGAAATAAATTATTCGGGAAAAATTTTAGACCAAATTGATTGTGAATTGAATTGTTACTGAATCAAAATTGATTGCTAAGGTTTTTTTTCAACAGTTTCTTATATTACATGTTATAAATATAATTCAATTCTCAAAGTCAGGTCAAATCATATTAATATTACTTTCACGTTTCTGTCATCATATTTTTATATTCAGGAGATGATGATAATGAAGATGGAAGAGAGAGAGAGAGAGAGAGAGAGAGAGAGAGAGAGAGAGAGAGAGAGAGAGAGAGAGTTTTCCTATTTCATTCAAGAGATTTTCAGAGTTTTTTGTTTGGATTTTTTTTCTCATGGTGAAAACCCTTGGGAATTGATTGGAAATTTCATGGTGAAAATTTCGATACCCAGAAAGTTCAGCTGACTATTGTAACTTTTCATGTTGATACTTGAGGATATTTTCATGATGATGGTCAATAAATTAATCACATTCATCAGTTGTTCTGATTTACAATTGGGAAACTATTGGTCAATCGGCTAAGGGTTTGTTGTCCACTATCATCAATAAGATTGAGTTTAAGTTTATACTATTTATTGATCATCATTAAGATTAAAAAGATGATGATGATGAGATGCTAAAAGGGAAACTAAATTTAAATCAAATGAACGATAAATTAGCTCGCTCGAGGCAAAGGTCAAGCTACTTTTTTTTTCTTATGTTCTGATTCAGATTTGATTTAGATAATATTTGAAAGAATATAAAAAAGTATAAGAAGATAAAATTACAATCATTCTGCTGTATATTTATCATGTTCATCATCTTCAAGGTGTAATAACTGTAAATAGAAAAGAAAGAAAAATTTTAAAAGTTCTTGAACTTTCAGAAATCTAATCATGTTTGAATCATCATGAAATCTTGGCAAGACCAACTTATAGCTAATGGATAACTTTCAATATCAACTTTTCCTTAAGAGTCTTTTTTTTTAATATTAATAATAACCATTGGTCTGTAATTATTGGATTTCTTATCCTCAGAATCAATTAATATACAATAATCATGGTGATAACATGATGCTAAGCTGATCAATTACTTGGCTTTAATGACAAGGAAAAAAAAAGTTCTGATAAAAGGATATTACTTGTTAATGAGCATAATGAATTAACGGTGAATTTTTTTTTATTGATTCCTTGTGATACTTTGAGTTATCAAAGTAAAAAAAAAAGGTTTTCAGTCCTTAAATCAATTCATCATGTTAATAACCGTTAGTTTCACCACAACCGGCATCATGATGATCATTATTATCACCATGATGGTAATAACCAGAATCCATAGGTTAATATGAAAGGATGAACATAATCAACCCGATCAAAATATATTGGAAAGTAACAGATAGTTAATTTCAACTGACAGTCGATGATGATGATGATGATGATGATGATGATGATAAGGGAGAAAGGGGATAAATGATGAGCAAGTAAGATAGATGATAAGTGTGTGAGGGAGAGAGGAAGAGAGATGTAAACAAGGAGAGAGTGGTAAAAGGGAGCGGGAGATTAGGGAGACTCAAACTTGTTTGGGGCAAGTTGATTGTTAATTGTTGTTGTTGTTCAAAATTATATAAAATTATCCGTTAGTTTACAGTTAACTGTTGGACTGAACACCAACAATCAACAATCAACAGTTTCCATTTAATTGTTAATCAACAATAAGTTGATTAGTTGATTGGTGTTTTCATCTTGTATTACTTCAAATCGACTTGTGTGCCATCAACTAAATTTGTCGCCATAACAATCAAATTAAATTGCTACTATCATGAGAACGAGTCAAGTTCGAGTGGGTCAGCTTTAGATAAATGATTTTTCCTACCAAAACAAAAACAATGGAACAATTTATCAGTTAACTAATTACTTTGATCTTCAAAATGATTAACAATTGGATTAATTGACTAATTTCAATTTTCTTTCTGTTTCTCTTTTATTTTAATCTCTCAACGATAATCCATCTCATTGTGTATGTGTGTTGGTGACAACTTTTACTTTTAATCATTAATTTTGTGGACTATTTTTCTACCTTAATTGGACTCTCATTGGATTTTGGATTAATTAATAATTAATTGTGTCTAATTATGTCCATCAAAAATAAGGAATTGGCCGCTGTTGTTGAAGGCGATGGACGCAATTGGAGGGGAATCGGAATCGCCTTCCTGGTCATTCTGGTCATTTGTGGGATCATCGCTGTTGCCGTTTTCCTTTTAAGTCCCGAAATAAGTAAGTTAATTAACTAATAACCAGAAATGATCGCCAACAATTAGCCAAATGCTCATTTTAATTTGATTACCAAGGCAGCTTAATTGTTGACCGGATAAATATAAATATTATTATCCTTATTGTCCCCAATTTAATTGACTCTAACGGTTTAAATCAATTGGATGAACATAATCAATCAATTTAAATTTGACACAATTTAATTTAAATCACAAAGTTTTACCTTTCTAATCAATTAGCTTAAAGTTTCCAGTTGATTGTTGATTTTTTTTTTCATCCAAACTCACCAATTGTTGATTGTAAAATTGATTTTCCCTCTTCTCTCTTGATTGTTTATTAATAATCTCATGTTGATTAGTTAATTGTTTGAAAAACCAAACGAAGGGAAAATAAGTTTTTTTTCTATTTCCAATTAATCGGGGAAAAAAAGATCCAAAACAATTAACTTAATTGTAGTTACACTATTTTTAAGCTTACAAATCAAGTAAACAATTAACAGATACGAAACGTAACTTAATTGTTGATTAATTGCTTCTGTTAACTTGATTGACAAGAGGAAATAGAAAAAAAAAGTCAACAACAATCAAAACCATCTAATTGAATTGTACTTTCTAATTGGGATCAACTGAAAGTATAACAATTAAATTTGAAATGGAATCAAATTGTTTATGATGAATAATTAAGAAATTGTATTAGTTAAATTGTTCCCAATTTTGTTTTACTATTAATCACAATTAACCATAGGTATTATGAGAAGCCCATTAAGGGAAAATTTGATTGCTGATTAATCACTTTCACAATTAAATCTGATGATCATCATCACGATGATATTTTAACCTTAAATTGTTTCAATCTTTAAAACATAAACTGAATTAATTTGATTACTATTAATTTAAAAAAAATCTCTGAAACGTTGATTGTGATGATCAAATTTTGGCTAGAAAACAAAACAAAAACAATCAAGTTAATCACAATCAGGAAGCTTATTAATTTTTATCATTTCCAAATCAATACCAAGTTAAAACATTATGATAATTATGATCATGATTTTATTTTCATTTAGTTAATTGCAATCAACCAGTAAGTTAATCATTAACCATTAGATGATGATGATAATAGTAATCAAGATTGTTAACTAAATTAACCAAATTATGATGATCAACACAGAAAAGTAATTAAATATTACCAGTGGAGAGAAAACTTTTTTTTTTCTTTCAAAATTTTGTATATGATAATTGAAAAGGAGGAAAAGGAAGTTAATTGTTAATCATTTAAATCGAATTAGTTTTAAATTGAAAGGCTATTGAACTTTAATTGTTTATTTATTTATATTGTTACAATATTTACATTTCCAATGTAATGATCATGAAAATTTGAATCACATTAATTAATACATTATGGAAAACCAAATTAACCCTTTTTCCTTTTAATTGTTGACCATCTTTGGTTAAATTGCATTTCAAGTCGATAATCAATCAATTGATCAACAATTTACTTTTTTTCCCCCATGTGATTACCTTGATAATGATCATTGGCACTTAATGGATTATTATTGAAAGGAAAGGTAAAACTTTACCTTAAATTGTTAATAGCAATTACTTTTACTATTTAAGGGATGATAATGATGATTACCATTAAATGGCGCTGATCATTAATTATTAATTATCATTTGGTCATCATGAGTAACAATAATGATAAAATTAATCGATTGATTGTTTATTCAACTAAATTCTTATTGGTTAAGTTTAGACTTTACAATTTATCATCGATATGAACATTTAATTGTTGGTCAATTGTTTCATCTTCAAGTTCAAATGGGATGAGAATCAACGGTGATGGTCAATTTATCCTCATCTTTTTTTCATCTAATTTTATTTTCTCTTCTCTCTCTCTCTCTCTCTCTCTCTCTCTTTCATTCTTATCTTGATCTTCCTGATTTCATGATGATGATGAACTAAAAGTTACCCTTAAAAAGCACACAAAAAAAGACGAAATTGACCTGAATGATTATATTAACGGGGCCTTTTATCCTCGCCTTTTTAACGGATCTTGGCTAACAAACGATCAGCTGATTTATAAAGATGAGGATGACAACCTTGTTACCTGGAACATTAATCAGAACACTTCAACACGAGAAACCTTTGTTCCAGCATCATTTTTTGTAAGTCAATACTAATTAACTAACAGAATCATAATCATAATCATAATCATCTTCATCTTCATCATCAAAGTTAAATTTGCATAAATTTACAATTCTTGATTATTTTTCCCTCTTATAAATATTATGTTTTCATATCAAGAAGATGATAAATTTGCATGATGATCAATATCATCTTTATCCTTGTCTCTTGTATCATCCACTTACCCTGGTCAATCAATTTTACACAAAATTTTCATGGTGTGAAAAAGGTGTGTCCATGTTGATGAATGTACTTGTATCTCAGCTCATTTACCGTTATTTTTGCTCTTATTTTCCTTAAAGTGTTTATGTAAATCAGTATCACCCAAATCAACAGATAATGGAGATAAAGTTCATTAGACCGGAAGTGTTTCTAATAGTTATCATAAACTTATGCTTTAATCTGTGATAATTTAGTCAATCGATTTCATTGGAATCTGATCAAAATTTGAAGAGAGAGAGAGAGAGATTTGAGATGATTTAACTTTCTCTCAAGTAGAAATTGAGTTTCTTTTAGTTGATCTAATTTTATGTTATTCATGGTGAAGATAAATGAATTAGGTGATTATTTTTTCTCTCTCTCTCGTCTTTTTTTTAAAACAATTTAATCAAATTTTCCAATCAAACTTCCTGTTTCCTTTCCATCACTTGAGTAAACCTTCATCACTTTGATTATGTAAATGGTAACATCCTCATCTTAATTATCACAACAATTTGCATCTACTTTTGAATTTGCATTTTCCAACCGATTTTCCTCACATAATCTCACCTGAGAATTGAATAGTTTTCCTGAACATTTGAGGTGGAAACTTTTGTCCTCAGCTTATTAGTTTAATTATTTTCTCGAAGCAAAAAATCAGCAGAAAATTGTATCACATTCAAAGTATTTGAATAGTTCAAACTGGTTAGCATCTTAGGAGAAGACTTTGAGAGAGAAAAAAAGTTCCAGGTAGGTGGTTATATTATTCAGATAGTTTGTTGATCCATCATCATGGTGAATGCTGAGCTTCCCTGAATGGAAACAATAATCAACTGTGTCTATAATTAGTTTCCATTAGATGTTATCAGAATCAGTTCTGTGTCTTGGTAAAAACAAATACCAAGGGAAAAATAGACTCTCTCTCTCTCTCTCTCATCATGTTCAGAATTATGAACATTATCATCACCATTATCATTTACCCTGGAAACAGTTTTATCATGAGAGAAAAAAGGAAAATGCAACAAGGTTCCATTTTCCATCAATATCATTAATATTGATCTCTCTCATCTCTCCAGTCTGATTCATTTGATCTAATAACATGATCTTTCATGATTACATATTGAAACTTTCTCTTTCTTTTTTTTATTCATCATCATCATTGGAATCATCTTGTTCAGCATATTCACAATGTTCAAGATTTCACCCTATCAGCTGATCATCAATATCTATTGATAAAACAAGATATACAAAAGGTAAAGTGTTGAACTTTTTTCTTTGCGATTCAAGTTGATCATGAATTCATTTCAAAAGTAATTCAATTCACGATGAATACACCTAAGTAATTTAATCTAAATTTCTCTCTCTCTCTCTCTCTCCTGATTCTGAACATTTCAGATCTTTCGTCACACTTATACAGCAAAGTTTAAAATCTACAAAATCAAAGATGAGTAAGTATTAATATTAAGTACAAAATCAATTCCAATTGAATAATGTGACCAATTTTCGTCAACTGATTCTAAATTGATGGTGAATTTTTCTCGACCCTCAGTGAGTTGATTCCACTTTCACCAAGTCCAAAGCTACCGGATGCCAGGTTACAATATGCTCGTTGGGGACCTAAAAAAGATGACCTTGTATTTGTTTACAATAACAATTTGTACTATCAGCCATCTGTGAATGCCCCAAGTGTCCAGTTAACTCATGATGGTAACGAATCTGTTATTTACAATGGTATACCTGATTGGCTTTACGAGGAGGAAATACTTTCCGATTCAAATGCAATCTATTGGTCACCTGGTGGTGAACGAGTGGTTTACATACAGTTTAATGATTCTCAAGTGGACACAATCGGATTGACCTTTTACAATGACTTTTTACCTAAAATTTATGGACTACGTTATCCAAGAGTAAGATATTTAATATTATTATCAGTTGATGTATCATTATTATTATTATTATTATCATTTTCTTTTCTTTTTATCATGAGATAATCTCAATATTCTGGGAATCACAGTCAGAGAAAAAGTTACAATATAAATATATATTTCATCACCTTGGATTTTATGAGTTTCCCATGGACAAAATTAGAGCCATCATGAAATGAACAAATGATTAGATAGAGAAAATTTCTCATTCCAAGCCAATAGACTGAATAATCAGGATAATTCATTCTAATAATATCGAATGATAACAATTCTCATGATATTAATATTTACTCTTGGAACTTTTTTCCCATATGGAACCATGAATCTCTCTCTCTCTCTCTCTCTCTCTCTCTTTCTCATTCTATGAATTCCAAATTATTCTTTAGGTTTCTCATATTGTTCAGTAGATTTCCTATTAGAATGATATTTTTTTTTGTCTCCTTCAATCAGGAAGAGGTAAAAAAATCTCTTGGAATCATTTTTATATTAATAATGAACTTTTTCCTTGGTCTTTTATTATCATGATGATAAAAAAGGTAACCAACCATGATGTTGATGTAGCAATTTAAACAATTCACTTGTTCATTAATAATTATGATTCACATGATGATAAATTAGTTGGTTCGAATTGTCGGTTCGAACTTTTTTTTCTTCATCAGAACTTTGTAATTTTTTTTTCACTATCAAAGTTTAAAAGTTTTCTTAATGAAATATTAAATTGATTCTATCATGAAAATGGTATCATGAGTTGATGGAAACTCATTAATCTTATGTAATAGTATGTACTTAGTAATAGATCAGAAAATTATCTATGGTTGTTATCGATTTCGAGGTTAATTTTATTAACGTTAGAACTTTTCTATTTTATATTACACTTAACTTTTGAAACTTTTCTTTTTTCAACTCCTCGAACTTTTATTCTGATTAATGTATTAGAATCGTTAATCTTGTTCCATTACCCTGATTGTTATCATGATAATACTGAGTCGCTCTTATCCTTTTTTACTATCATCGTTATTATTATTATTTTGTGGTTAATATTATTCAAGTTGATTAATTTGGTTCTGTTAATTGTTTTAATTTAGGTCGCTCGTCGTAATCCCGGAGTTAAGCTTACCTTGATTGAGGTGGATTCTAGTTTATATTTGAAAATGCAAGTCCGTCCTCCTCTACTTATACGGAACTAGTAAGATATAAACTCGAGATTAACTAATCTCTCTTTCAATGTATAATAACGATATTTTTTAATCGATATTTGGTTTTTTTTTCTTTATAATTCAAAGTCGCGATTATTATGTCACTGATGTTACCTGGATTAATGCGTCACATCTCAGTGTTACTTGGTCATTAAGAAGTCAAGATATTTCTTTGGTCAGTCTTTGCTCAGATTCGACAGGTTGGGACTGTATCAGGGTAAGTTAATCAGTTGATTATAATTAAGAGATTTTCAATATGTACTAATGGATTGATTTTTTTTTGTTTCTCCACCAATAAGATGACCTCTTTTAATACCCTAAGAAAAGGTTGGCTTGAGTTAAAATCTCCCGTTTTTGATGACACTGGACGCAATGGTTACATTATCGCACCTTCATTGCAAGATGAGCAGCATGGATCTTATCATCATATTTGTCAGTTCTATATAAGCGTGAGTATGACCATGGAAATATTGACATGTCATGAAATCTGAATGAGATATTGATTAGAGAGAGAGAGAGAGAGAGAGAGAGAGAGAGAGAGAGAGAGATTCTTTATTCTAACTCAAGTTAATTAGTTCCAATTGCTCATTATCAGTTCGAAGATTTTGATATTAACGAAAAAAGAAAGTTCTTTTTTTCTCTCTTCGAGTTTGGAGACTTAAGTGTTTCGAGTCATCATTTAGAACTTTTTTTTTGCCATTTTCATTCGAGAGAATGAAAAAGGTGGAGAGTTAAAGTGAAAGTTCTGAGAATACGAGAGAAAAATGTTCAAGTATAGAAATGAAATTTACCAAGAAAAGTGTATAATATAATTGAAATTGGATAAAGATTCAGTTCTTAACTTTCATCCATGAGTTTGTTTACCTTTATATTATATGAGGAAGGAAATTTCAAATAAAAGTTCAACTTGAAATGAGATGATAAGATTATTTTACTCTTCTTCTTGATCAACACCCCATAGATTCCCATGTAATATCATGATTCAATATGAGAGTTTCAACTGATGATGAGAATCAGGGATATTACATTTATAAGGTTGGATTTGGAAAAAAAAAGTTCATTGATAATCATTGAAGGATAAATGAAACTGTAAATTGATTTCAATTAAAGTTGTTGGATATTTTTTTTTTCATCACTAATTAGCAAATGGAAATGGAAATCCCTTCAGGTATTAGTAAAGCTCATTTTCATGATAACACTCATGGAAATTCAAGTTCATTCATGTTGATTTAGAATCAAATGCTTTCATTGTAAAGAAATGCAAATAATAACAAAGCGAAGCAAAAAAAACCTCATCATAGCCAAGCCTTAATCTTTAAAGTGGTGACAAATTGCCTGAAGCAATTTAAAAAAATTCAATTGTAATCCAACCTAAATAATAATAAAACTCATCAAAACTGAACTGGAAGCTCAATTAAATGAAGAAACAATTTCAATACAATCAAATTTATCAGCAATTAGCAATTAGCATTTCTTGTTATCATTATTGATGGAAATTTAATTTCTCCTCAACAATTAGCAATTTAATTTCAATTCAATGGTTTTAATACTTTGTTTAAATTTGTTTACAATTTGTAACATTTTATCAGATTTTAAATTAATTCAGTTAATAATTGAAGATGTGTTTAATTAGCAAGAGCCCAAATCAATATGAAATATTAATGATGATGATCAACATTAATTACTAATTATAATTTTATTATTTTTCTTCTCACATTTAATCATAAATCATTTTAATATATAAACTTTTCCACCTTGATATATATGGACTAACAATTGGAAATCGGATTAAAACAAATGAACCTGATGACCTACAATTAATTATCAAAAACTAATTGATCCAGGTAAACACGGAAGACAACTTTATAACTAGAGGTTTATTTGATGTAACAAGTATTATCAAATATAATCGTGACTTCTTGTGAGTATTTCAATAATCCATGAACTGAATTTGATTGAAATTTTCAGTTATATATTAATTGTATCATTTTTCTGTATTAATATCATAGGTATTATCAAGCAACTTTACCTGGTAAACCAGGTGAACGTCATCTATTCAAGGTTAATGTTTATACACAATATGTTACCTGCCTTACCTGTGATTTAAAGGGTTATCAAGGTTCCAATTTAGAATCAGTGAAAGATTCAAATTCCAATACTAATGATTGCCTTTACTCAAGAGCCTTTTTTAATGAAGATGCATCAGCTTATATACTCTCATGCCTTGGACCGGGAATACCAAGAACTGAACTGAGAATCACTAAATC
This sequence comes from Panonychus citri, assembly GCF_014898815.1. NCBI lineage: Eukaryota > Metazoa > Arthropoda > Arachnida > Trombidiformes > Tetranychidae > Panonychus > Panonychus citri. Next base: position 160,799 of record NW_026515543.1, on the reverse strand, counting down.
TAATTCTCTAGGTAAGTTTGTCTCTTTCCTAATGGTCATTCATGGGAAAGGATCAGAAAAAAAAGATGAGGATAATCATTTATATATAAAGAAGAGAGAGAGAGAGAGAGAAAAGGATAAAGGTGATTCTGATAACAATCTGGAAAATAATATCCAATGAGTGACTTGAAATCTCACCACAGGTACACAGAAAAATACATGAGACCATGAGAATGGTGAAGATAATATAAAAAAACAATAGATTGAATCTTCCAGGTAATCCTACTTTTGGATCTGTTGTTTGGTTCAAGAAGATTTTGTTTTTTTTTCATGAAATATTTTTCTTTCTATCATGAATATCCAACTTTACCATGATTTGAATTGAATTTATAGTTGCTTATCATGTTGATCGTTTAATATCACTTTATCTTCATCATCATGATCATTATGTAACTTTTTCGTCTCTTCCTTTTCTTCCTACTCAAGAGCCAGAACTTAGCTTAGAAAAAAAAACCTCATTGTCTTTACCAATGGGTGGACTTTGGGTTGAAAATAATAATGAAGATGAAATTGAACGATTATCATGATATCTTTTGGAACTTTATCTTTAACCATGATGTTGTTGTTGATGACGATGATTAAGATGATGGTATCTCTAGTGTCTTTGACTGTATTTGCTGTTCATGTTCAAGGAGCCATGGAAAAGGGATTATATTTGTCATTGTCATTACTTTTTGTGTTTCTTCATGTAGTCGCTATCATGTTTACTTGTTTTCATCTTTTGCAATCTCAAGCAGATACTAAATTGGCCCCATGGTACATGGTGGTTTGATGATGAACATGATGAGGCTCAGGGAAAGGGAAGAAAGAGAAAAGATTGATATTAAAAAGTCAAAAGACTGAGAATAAAAAATGATATTGTTTCCAAGTGAGAGATGATAACATTTTCCTTTGGTAAAATTCCCACTGAACTTTTCAGAAACCATTTGTTTTTTTCACCATTAATTTCAGCAGATAGTTAGTCAGTCGCTCGATGATAATTCAATTGATTTTTGCATGGAAGATGAAATAACAAGGGATTACAATTTGTTACTAGAGAAAACAAAAGTTCAGATATTGTTTATATTTTATATTATCGAAAATGCTATTTGTCATTCATTTTTTTCCCCTCCCCATGATTAGAGTTCAGAGGTTATTCAGATTCATGTTTATCTTTCATTTTATCCAACAGTTGACAAATTTAGCCCTCAAATTGCTGTCAAATCATTTAAATTTGTTTATGTACTGATTGTTGATTGGAAGGAAAAAAATATGATTCAGATTCAGTTGAATGTCTGAGTTTGAGTTTCATGATAAATTTCCTCAAATTCATTTGATTAATCGTTTTCAATTAGAGTTTAATTTGGTGGGACAATTTAATTTGACAGAAATAGGAATATATTACCATTGGGAACTGGATTAATATACTATTGGTTAAATTGTGATCATTTGATCAACTTGATTAAACATTATCAACAATTTGAGGTGTAATTGTTTCATTCACCACCCACTGACTCCTTTTTTTTCATGGTGATTTGTGTATGTTGATGATAATCCTCACGAGGAAGTTCAATTGAATCAAATGGAATTGCAATTAATGTCACTTATCCTTCAATAGTCTGTCTTTTCCGCTTTCTTTTTATTCCAACTTTATTTTTCCATTTTCCATTTTTCATCTTTTTCATGGTGACGATAATTTTTCTCAATTTTATATATAACTTTTTTTTTCTCATCATGTTCTTGATATTTAGTGACCACTCTTCAACCCAATGATGCCCTACGAGAAAAGGCTGACGAGCTTTTACTGCCAAAGGTCAAGTTACTCCAGGTTCCAATTGAAGGAGGTTACAGTAAGTTGTAAAGACGAAAACTCAGATTCAGTTATATAATATTTTCATCTTCTTCAATTTAACTTTATCTTCTTCTAGGTGATTTCATTCATCTTTTGTTTTTTCTTTACTTTCTCTCTCATATTCAATCAATCATTCACCCTCAGGCTATTTTATCAGCTTAATTCTTTTCTTTTTACCTTAACTTTTTCATATCTCTTGTTGTTACTTTTACCTTGGCTACAATATAAACATTTCTATTTTATATCATTTTCTCATCTTCCATCATCATCTTCAGTGTCTTTCTGTAAATACTTTCATTTTTTTTTCATCCCTCATCTTCCTCATCTTCATTTTGCCGTCTTCCTCCGTCTTCATGGCTTCTTCCTGATGTTAACCTGGTTTTCTGGGTATCATATCATCCTCTTCTCTGTTTAATTAATCTCTCTCTCTCTCTCTCTCTCTCTTTACCTGTCAAATTAGTGTAAAGATAAGATGAAGATGATGATGAGGAAGACATGAAAATGATGGAGATAGAAAATTGAAAATAGATAATAACTTTGCCTGAAGCTTTTCCGTTTCCAAATCATAGTCTCTTAATATGTAAGGTGTTGCTACTGTTTCCGAATTCAATTCAACAACTGATGAACTTTTTTTTTCTTCATGATAACCAGAATTTTCCTTTTCAGTTTGATGTTTGACTCATGTTAATCTGATGTATTTACTAACTGAAGTTTTTTTCTTCTCTTACTCTTACTTATTTGACTTTAATCTTTCTCTAATTAAGATGCTAGTGTTAAATTGTTACTTCCTCCTGGATTGCGAGAAGATGAGATCACCAAGTATCCTCTTGTTATCAATGTTTATGGTGGACCGGGTACTCAACAGGTTACCAGTAGATTTGATATTGGTTGGGGTCATTATCTTGCCTCCCGTCGTAGGATTATCTATGGGATGATTGATGGAAGAGGAAGCGGAAATAATGGTGTTAAACTTTTATATGAGGTTTACAAACGATTAGGAACCGTTGAGATTGATGATCAAATTGCAGTTACAAGGTAATTAAAATGAACAACAAAAACATCAAACAAAAAAAACGACTCCTGATGATTAGAAATTTAAAATTAATAGAAAACAAATTAAATTTGATCAAATTACTTTTATTATATAATCAAAATATTAGAATCAAAAATTGCACTCAATCAGTTTTAGTTACTAAATTCTAAACTAGATGGAGCCACCAAACAGAAACTTTTACAATTTATTTTTCGATTTTGAATTTTTTTTTTTAATCAATTTGAACTTGTATTTTTTATCTCATTATTTTGCTTTGGATTTACTTAGATATCTGGTCAACAATTTACCTTATATTGATGCCAAGAGAGTTGGAATCTGGGGCTGGTCTTATGGCGGGTATGCGACCACAATGGCCTTGGCTTCGGAGCCCACGAGCCCAGGTTTCTCAGAGCCAGTGTTTTCCTGTGGAATCGCTGTTGCTCCAGTTACAAGCTGGTATTACTATGGTGGGTAAATCGATTGATTGAGCAAAAAAAAAACGAAAAACAATTTGGTCAGAGTTTTTAATTTCATTTTTTATTCTATTTTTCTATCACCCGATTCAGATTCAACTTACACTGAACGATACATGGGACTACCAACTAAAGAAGATAATATAATCGGCTACACTAAATCCGATCTTATATCGAAAATTGGTAATTTGAAAGGCAAAAATTATCTTCTAGTCCATGGAACTGCTGATGGTAAAGATTATAAGAAGAATTACTTTCTTTTCCAAAATATTTCAAATTAATATTCTTTATTCATTCTCCCATTTCTAGATAATGTCCATGTCCAACAATCGATGCTTCTAATGAGAGCATTACAACGAAATTCGATAATGTTCCAAAGTATGATTTACCCTGACCAGAACCACGAACTACCCCAAGTTCATCGTCATTTATACCGAACAATTGAATCTTTCCTGTGTGAATGTTTCGACCTTGGAACCGTTTACGAAGAAGTGGGTCTAAGAAGACGGCGAATAATTAAAAAGGAATATTCTTAATTTCGATAGAGAAGCAAACAAAAAAAATCAAACTTTCTTTCGAACTACAATCAAAAGAAACCAACAAATGATTTCTAATCAAAAAAAAGAGAGAGAAACAAATTCAATTGGAGATATTCAAATTAACTTATTCTCCATCTTTGTCCCCGAGATGGTCATCGTCATTGGTCATCCTAAATATTTAATTTCTCCCTCTCTCATCTTCCAATTTCGTGACTAAGCTCGTCATCTTTTCAAATGTCCCTCATTTCGTGCTTACAACAAACTCGAGCTTATCTAATGTACTTTTATCATTCAAAGTTTTAGAAAAAAAAAGTTCTATTCAAGAACTTTCCATCTCTCTTTCTCTCTCCCTCTCCCTCTCCCATTTAATTCAGACATATTCTGTTATTACTTGTTGTTTTAATTAGTAAATCAGAATCAAGATAATTAATAACAACACCAAAAGTCATCAGAATGCCAAAGATGAAGATTATCATGTTAACAATGAAACTTAACAGCTGATCATCAACTTCCTTTAAAAACAACAACAAAACAAACTAAAAAATTATAATCTATTTTAATGGAAAACTTTATATATATTATATTGTCCAAGCAATCAGCTTAATTGTTCAAATTGATTGCCATCCAATCATCAAATAATTATTATTACGAATTAAACAAAACAAACAACAAAAAGTCCAACTAATATATTACTATTATCAAACTGCTGATTAATTGTAATGAAAATCATGTGTAATCAAATGTAATCATAATTCACTTTGTAATAATAATAATAATAAAGTTGTTAATTGTTGTCATTTATCATGATAATGAAATAAAAGTTATCACTTTCTTGAGAATAGCAAAACTGACCATTCAATTGAAACCCTTAGAGGCCAAGTTGATATGAAGAAGAAAAAAAAAGTTAATTTTCTGTTTGAATAAGGAATCGATAACTTTGTTGAGTATTATTTGTATTTTTTATACAATTGATTGATTTAATTGTTGATATGATTTTATTTTGCCCAATCAATTGCAAAGTAATTCCGGTCAATAACAAGTTAATGGTAAAATTATGAGCTGATCAATTTCAACTTTCCTTTCCAATTCAACTCAACAAATTAATGATTTCCAATTGAGGATAATAAATGAATGGTAACATGATAACATAATAATAATTTGTTTTCAGTGATAATCACGATAATAATATTGATGATTCTGGATCATGAATATATGTATATATAGATATTGAAATTGGCACCTTAGTTATTGTTATTATTGGTTTTCTGGTCATTGTGCTGGTGAGCGTTGTTGGTGCTAAGGTAGTTAAGGTTTATGTGCGTTTGTTTCAATTGATATGTGGATTGGGTCATTTGGGTTGATGAACTGACCATCAGACAACAATACTATCATCGTCCATAGATTCAAGGGAGCAATTGGCCCCATCCGATGAGTCCCATAATAGGAAAGTGTTTTTCTTGAATGGCATCGATATCCGACTCTGGCGATTTCCTCTCTCAAGAAATTGAGTGGCCAACAGGACGATGACCACTAATACATAGACAGCAACAACTGCCTATTTTATGTAAATATAAAGAGATTGGGAGAAAGAGAGTGAGAAAAAAAAGTGATAACAAGCTGAGAATTCAAATAAGGACCAAATTTTGACAACTAAAATCTTATTGTAATTCTGAGTCTTTGGAATATTTTTTCATTTCAATCTTTTTCCAGAACTTCTCATTAGTTTCAGTTTAATTATTGAATTTCACTGAGATTAATTATTTAAATCTCTTCAATTTTCAATGAGTTTCAATGAGTAGCATCCAAATTCTGGGTTTCAGGTGATGATAAGCTAATATTGATAAGATTTACATGAATATCGAATTGCAACAAAAAGTGTTGATTGAATACATTATGTAGATATTTACTTATTCATTTATCGAATTGATAGAAAACTCCTTTGGGAAAAAAGGGAAAATAGTTGCGAAAATATTCAAATTCACAATTTCCGATTGATGGAAAAGGAATAAGTTGAAAGTTCTAACAGTTTCCATCCCATGAACAGTGTAGAGATGAAATTCTCTTAATTCTATACATTCAGTTCTACTTTGGAAAAATAAAGTCGGGGAAAAAAAGAAACAAAAAGGGAAAAGTAAATACCCTGTAATCTATAAGTTTATTTTCTAATATTTCGAGATTTGTTTCTCTTTCTTTGCTATAACGTAGCGAGTTTTTTTCCTCAGTAACTCAGCCACTGAACCGAATGAATTCAAAGAACTTTCTAAAGTATATTATTAGCTTTTCCATCCTCATCCTCATCATCTGCCATCTCCATTTATCTCTCTCTCTCTTCATCTAACTTTCAGCTCTCTTTCTCTCTCTGTCTCTCTGAATGTTTACCCAAAAATCCAAGCAAATGTTTGCTTAGCTTCTAATCTTATGTGAGCCTTGGAGCTACATCTTCAGGGGAAAGGTTCATTTCCATGAAGACGACACTCATTTGGATGACATGGATTTTTTTTCTTCCCAAATGTAATATGTTATTATTAATGATTCATCCAGAGATAGGAAAATGTAATATGTATAAATATCACATGGGAAGTTAATTCTGTAGCACTTTTTTATCCGCCCTGTTCCATGATATCAAAAGTTCTGAGACTGATTAAATTTCACAGAATAAGGTATAAACCTCATGATGATAACAGTAGTGTATCAATTCAACTGTTGACCTCGAATTTTAATTTCAACCACAATCTATTAAAAAGGAAAAGTTGTGATATTCAGTGACAAAAATAGCTCCGGGACATGATAATCTTTCATCGGATTTTGATCATCATTATTATCTGATGATTTTTAATCAACATAAAATCAACTGGAAATTCAATGAATAAGGTATCTCACTCCTTTTTTTTTCACCATCATATTATTGTTCAAATGCTTCAGGGTATTTTTTATCCATGGGAATCAACATTTGACCTTCATTACATATGCTCAAGATATCACTCTTCCTATTTCATACTGCATGATGGCTCATGATATACATCAGATAGTTAATATCATGGTGAATTGATCATCGACCTCATGAAAATCAATCACTTGCATGGTGATCAATAGGTTGATTAAAAATCAATCTTGTTATAATATATATAAGAAGAAGATGATCAAAAAGGTTTATTGAAAATTTCTGATCAAATTCCGATAATTTTGATTGATGAATCGTTTAATTGTTCATCACCTATCAGTTAACCACACCTTCAGCTAATGGTTATCTCACTTTCACCCTGTGGGACATTTTTTTGCGTGAAATCGCAATGAATTTCAAGATCCATTCGAACCACCTACTGAATAGAGATTAGAAATAAATTCTCAGGTGATCCTGAAAAATGAAATTCTATTAAAATCAGAACATTTTCCGAGATGATATTGAAAGAAAAGTCTTTGAAAGTCATGCGATCGATTCTTTGTTTCATATCAGTTCAATCTCAAAATTCTGCGATGTTATCTAACTTTTTGTCCTCAAATTCATTCACAATCATGTCTTATATGTACCATGAGATTATAAAATGTTCATGACAAGATTCATGATGTTACAGTTCCTATGGCAGTTTGATCACAAAACTCTCTTACCTGCAGTTTACTTAGGTAATAATTTTCTCTCAATGGTCATTAAATACAACATGAAATGTTTACGAAATTTTTTTTTCTTTTAGATTCGATCCATGAAACAATCCTTTCTAAACTCTGTTGATCGATAAGCTCTGATGTATACCATGATAATGGTCAGAAAGTTGGTCAACAATTGAGATTTGAGTCTCATGGAAACTTTACCTTAAGGCTAAACTTTATTATGAACAAATGATGGTTATCATTACCTACCAGGGAATCATTAGAATCATCATCATCATCATCATGAAGAGACAATTGAGTAAACTAAGAGCCTGAATGGTGATGACTTTAGGTAAACAGATGAATTGATTTCAAGTTTATTCTGAGTTTTATTTTCCAATAAAACAAGTATAAGCATCATCACTGTCATAAAGAGTATCCAATTATAATGATTTCATGTGATTATTCAACATCATGATGATCTCATGATAGTTTACCTATTTATAAACTTAATTGGATCAACTATTTTCAACAACAATAAGCAATCAAAGTTAATAGACTCAAATTTGATTAACCTTGATATTCACATTATAATAACAGCAACAAGAAAATTATCATCAAACTAATGATTACATGAAGTTAGCATTTGCCTGAGATTGACCAGCATTTAGGTGTAAATATATTGATTTCATGATGGATCATATCATGTAGCATAATAAACATTCAGATGATTATGTTAACGATCAGAATCCAATACGTTTTCTTAATACACTTCGGTTCCATTTCAATAAAAATTTTCACCGAAATTTCAATTTTTATTGATTCACTGAAAGTTATCATGCAAGGTAAGAAAAAGAGAGAGAGAAAAAGTTCAAATGAACATTAAGGAGAAATGAATAAGAATTCAGTGAAAAATCAATCCCAATCACCATGAAAATATTATCATAAACCTTATTTCAAATGATATTTGAATCAGATTATTCAAAAAAGTTATCATGGTGATAATCATAATGAATCATTCAAATTCATATACTGTATGTATTTACATGATAACACTGATAGGAATAGATATTCACAACAATATTGACGATCTGAAATCTGAATTTATCATGAAAATAAAGTTATAACTCATTTCAATGAATCTCAAAGTGTATAAATGTTAATTTCAATATCTGAGCTCTAATAATAAGCATCATGATAATCATCTTCATGATGATGATGATGATGATGACGATGATAATAATACTCTACCAATACTGCGTATGAAAAGCTTAACTCAATGAATATCATAATTCTGGAAGGAATATTTTTCTCTCCTTTCTCCATGATAAACCTTTTAGCTCTTATTCAACCCTGACGAATCAATCTCATGAGATTTATCTACCTTTTACTCTGAACTTTTTTTTCCACTTTCTTCCTATTTTCTTTCAATGATAATAATTACCTTGATTATATGTTTCTTATTTCCTATCATCGAGAATCAGAATCTTTCTCAAAGATTATCACCCAAATCAGATAAAGATTAATCATTACGAATGAGAAAAAATATAAAATAAAATATTGTTTCAACTCTCAAGAACTGATCATCTAAATGAATTTCAACTAACACCCAGTTCCAATCGATTCACTGGAATAAAGTGTAGAAAGAAGAAGAAGAAGAAAATGTTCAATATTGGAATTGGTTCAGTTTTCGATTTCATGATACTTGAGAATCTCATGAACTTTGACTAGAAATTGAAAGTTATCATGTACTTAGAGGATAAGAGTTCCTTTGGAGTTACATAAATTGTTACTGATTTTATTTGATTATCTGATAAATCGACATGATATATAAATAATAATGATAACAAATAAATGAAAAAAACAAACATCATGGTAACATGATTTTCTTATTTCCATGTAAATATATTATATATATATGATATTGAACTCACCGAGATATAAAGAATCGTATCTGCTGATTGAGTTTTGATATGAATCTGATATAATTTCCCATCTTTCCCTTTCTCAGTAATATCAAAGGGAAGTCCCAAAGGCAGAATTTTGCAAAATATTGAGTTTCTGTTCAGTTTCCAATTGGATTTGTTCATCATTTATCATGGATATTTTTTTTGTTCACCATGGAAAGATGAGGAAAGAAAAATAAGATAATCATAATAATGAACATGAGTAAATATTGAAGATGAAAATTGTGATAAAAAGGGTGAAGGAAATAAGAGATGAGAAGAAAAAGAAAAAAAAGAAAAGAAAAGGAAAATTAGTTATTATTCATTTTACTTGGATTATCAGGGTGAAGATTCAGTTCATTTCATGGTGAGTTCATGAGCATAATTTATATACATAATAGATACAGTTTTGTATGTGTTCATTTGTGAATATCGGTTATGATTAATGATTCATTTTGATTGCAATTAGTGTCAATCAATTGAATTTGAATGTTTCACTCAACTCTCAGGAAATAATAATATTCAATTGCTTTTAGTTTTTCACCATCATCATCATGATAATTGTTAATAATCATATTTACCTGACAAGATTAATCATCTTCCCGATGATTATCAATCTACCTCTGAATTTGTTTCAACAGTTTTGATTATTATTGTGTCTATCTTTTTGTTTGTATTACCTTAATTATATCACAATTTGGTCCAGGTAATAATTTAATTTGAATCTGTCACACTTATGATTGATTAATTAATCATAATCAGAAAGGGTCATCATAATTTATCATCAGATTGTTTAACTTTCAAGTGAATCGCCATTAATTTTGATAACTCAACCAGACAGGTAAAGGATTGAACTTTTGTCCATGAGATATTATGCTCATCGCCACAATGAACTGTTCAACTTTTTTCAAATATTGAAATTTCCCATGAACCTTAATCTCAGTGCACCATGAAATTCATGTCATATATAAATCATGGGATCAACTTTACGGTTTTATTTTTTATTTTCTCCTCATATTTATGAATAAAATATACTTTGAATATGAATCAGTAGGTCATCAATAATCAGATTATCATGATTGTAATTTAATTGTAATCATCAATCTGAATTATATTTGAATGGAATGTTTATTTTTACTCAACTAACACTTTGAATCTGTTCATTGGTTCATGATAAATCACAAAGAAAAAGAAAAAGGTTCTGGTGAATTGTTGAAACTGAAAAATGGAGCCAAATGTAATCATGAATTCAGTTGGTTTCCATTCATTCATGATAATCTTTTTCTTTTTCTTCTTCTACTGGAATGAATTCTAAACCATGATACAGAATTCAAGTTCAAAAATGGTTGGAGAAGAAGAGAAAAAAGTTTCAAGTGAATTGGTGGACAATTTGACCAACAGAAAAAAAAGTGAACAGTTTTAATTAAAACTCATGATGAATTTCACCCAATATCAGAATCTATAGTGAGTAGAAAAATGGAAAAAGTTTGGTCACCTTTCTTCATATCTCAGGAAGTAAATAACCTTAACCCAAATAAGAGTAAGAAGAGGACGAAAAGAAAATACTGACCAAGGTCCAGTTACTCTCAGAATTGATCAGAAAAACAGAAGAATTGAAAATTCTATTGGTTGAAAGTTGAGAATTGTAATCAAACTAATGAACATTCAAATTGATTGTTCTCATTTTGAAATAGATAATTTGAAATTCAGAGTAAATTGAATTGAAGAGCTTCTTGGTTATCGAGTTGAAGTAGCAAAGGGAAAAAAAGTTCTGAACACAATTCAGTTGACAGATTAGATTAAGAAATGAATGAGGAACAAAAAAAAATATTAGTTAACCAAAGTAAATTAAATGTTGAAGTGATAAATTTATGAATACAATTTAAATTACTTCCATGTACATAATAACTTTAATCAAATCTATATTATCATAATTATACTTAACTAAATAAAGAGACTAACGTAGCATTAAATCAACACAATTAACATTGAGAAAATAATGATTTCGATTTGATAAAATCTCAATTTTCATGAGCTTATTCAGAATTGGACTTGAAATTTTGTTTTTCTTGCAACAATTCAAGTGAAAGGGGAAAAAATTTTGACAATCAAATGATAATCAGTGAACAACAATTAGATGAAACTGGAATAAGTTATAATAATAGTAGACATCATGATGAAGAATATGTTTTGCATGATGAGTTGAATTATTTTTCTCTACTCGCTTATTATTATAATATAATAAAGAATTCGTAAGATATAATTGAACTGTTCAAATTGTTCAAATTTCTCATTGAGAATTCACCTACATCTAAATAAAAGGAATAAGATGAGAGCATTTTCCAAGCGAGTTTGCGCTCAGTTGGATTCTTATATTATATGGAAAATTGTTCTAATAAAACGACAAAGAAAAGTCGACTGAAAATGCTACAAAATGGTTACATAATCCAAAGAAATAATCTCATGTCAATCGACGGAAAATTCAGATTCAATGGATGAGATTTTCCATTGGAACTCAGAGAGATAGAAGTACGAAGATGGAATATGAAAAGAGAGGGAGAAAGAGACATGGAGGAAGGAAGGAAGGAGATAAAAGTGATCACCATGAAAAGAATTATTTTAATTATAATCACTCACCGATTCTCAGTTAAACTACAATCAACTTCTCGTTGGCTCAATGGAATCGTCATTTGAACTTATATATAAATGATATTTTCTCTTGAAACTATTATCAATCCGCAAAGAAAAGTACACAGTTATTATTATGATAGTTAATCACAATTCTCAGTTCAGGTTATCGTTTTCAAACATTATATCAATGAGAGAGTTGATGGTTTACTACTTTTTTTTGTTCTTTCATGATTCAGGAATTGGGAGATTGAAACCTGAGGCTGCGTATCAACGGTTGTTTATTCATGTTATTTTCGTCCTCTTATCACCATCATGATCATCACCATGATCCTAATTCTGGTCATTCATTGTAATCATGGAATAGGAAAAGTAAAATTTTTCATTTCATTCTACTCAGAACTTTTTGAATAACTGTAATCACTCAAGAGAATCACCAAGATAACAATAAGAAATATGATTAACCGATTCATGATTTAATTACTTAATTATCTATTTACCTGTTCAATTGTTTTTTATCTTTTCTTTTTTTTCCAAGTGTAAAAGTCTATGAAAACAATGAATAGGATAACAAGAAAAGGTAATTGATTGATTAAAGATTAAGAAAAGTTAATGGTTACTTAATCTTACCAATGATTAATAGATTAATAGTTGATTTAATTGTAAGTTTTTTCCTAAAGGTAAAAAGAGTTGATAGTTTTTCATTGAAATGTTGATAATATTATTAGCAAATATCAATCAATCAATCAAGTCAATTGTTGGTTAATTTATTAATCTATTAAAATGATATTTACCGTTAGATGATCACGTTTGATTTCATATCGTTACTGTATATTGATTAAGTGGTTAATTGTGACCAATGGGAATAATAATTAATAACAATAATCTAATACACTTTGAAAGTTTGTCAAGGTGTGTAAATTTTCAATTAAATCAATACGATGATTTAGATTTTGTTGATTGATTAACAACAACAACAAAAAACACACAAGTTGATTATTTATTATTATAATGATACCTCAAGGATAAATTATATCATGAGCTGATCAAGGTGATGATTAACAAGATGATTAACTGATACACTATTATGTTACCATGAGCTTTTATTCAAGGACAGATTAGCACAATTTAATTAACTCTAAATTTAAACAGAGAAAAACAACAATTAGAGAGAGAGAGAGAGTTAATTGTTACCGGTGGTATGAGAGAAAAAAACTCACTACTAATTAGCAATTAAATCTAATAACTTGTCGTATTATGATTAAGATTTTGAGAGAGAGAGAGAGAGAGAGAAATTAAATAGGTAAAGTATTATTATATTTACGATAATATTAAGAATCGTATTTTTTTTTCACGTGAACAATTTGATATTTTAAGCGTGATGTGAATGAGTTACATTGACTCACCTTGATTGTTGTACTAACGAAGCAACAATTTAATAATAATAATACACTTCAATCAATTTAAATTGATTTACTAAAATTGTGTAAGGGATAATGGTTGATCGCAATTGTATTTAATAATATTGATGATGATATTGATCTGATTGTTGATCTAATGGTCTTAATTGTGATTGAACCAATGGTGAAATTATTGAATAATTGAATTGGAAATGAAATTAATTCAGTTCAGAAGAGTTTTTTTCTTGTTGTTTTTCTCATTCATGATGAAAGAATAGACTTTGAGTTTGACTTGAGAAAAGGAAAAGATAATGTGTCTGTATAATACTTATGAGATGTTGAATGATCGTAATTAAAAATCGATAATGAATCAATTTAGAAGAATTAATTTAATTCTTTTGGGGGAGAGACATTTTATTTACTCAAAGATCAATGATCAACATTGTAATTTGATTGTTGTTGTTATGATGGAAAGAGTAATCTCTATCCAGGTAGAAGAGGAGAATCACCAGAAGAGGTTTAATAGTTGATCATGGTGATGATAATGATTAGTTGATTGTTGATGATTAAAAACAAATATAATGATAACAAGCTCGAAGGTCGTTTTGTGATGACGATTGAAGACAGAGAGAGAGAGATAGAGAGGAATGAGAGAGTGAGAGATGATGTTGGAAAATACCTTTTCGTTTGTTACTTAACAAGAGAGATGATGAAAAGTGATGATTAGAATTGAAAGATTAACCAATCAGAAGTTATAATGTAATAATTAACTAGGAAATATAAGAAAATCACCTTTGGAAAGAGAGTAATTAAAATGATAATTGATTAGATGACATCACGACAAGTGAGAGAGTAAAATAGTAAACAAAGTGAGTGAGAAACTAACGAAAAAGTGAGAGAGGAAATTGTTATTAAAACGAAGAGAAATTTTCATTTACCTATCAGTCTAAAAGTAATCAAAGAAAAAGAAACAACATTTATATATGTTTACCTTAATTAACTTTCACTCTTAACTGTTGATTATTTATTTTTATTTTATTCTTTTGTTTTTCATTTACCGTTACACTTTTTTTTTTTTTTGTTCTTTTTTGTTCTCTCTCAAATTCTATTCTCTTCTATCAAATATGATTTCAAATGCTATGGATCTTGTCCATGAGAACAGTATCTTTGCAATCTCATTACTTCAGAATCGGTAAGTTGATTGGACTTTTATTTTCTCACCTTCGATTACCTTTGTTGACATTTTCTTTCATTTTCTATTCGATTTTGAATCTAATCATTTGATAATTCTCTCTCTCTCTCTCTCTCTTTGTCTCTCTGTAGATTTGATCAATCGTCGAAATTAATGTTCCTCATATCGACTTTATTTGATCCTCGATATGCTTTTCTTTTCTATGCTCCAATTTTATATTCTCTTGACCGTTATACTGGACGTAAGATAATGTGGGTCGCTGTTATCTCCGAATGGTCAAATCAGATATTAAAATGGATTCTCCATGGTGAAAGGCCTTACTGGTGGATCCATGAAACCTCAGTTTATAATAAGACAGGTTTACCTGATGTACAACAATTTGTGATCACCTGTGAAACTGGACCTGGATCACCTTCAGGTCATTCAATGGTTACCGCTTCCGTTTGGTATATTCTGATTGAAGCTTGGCTACGACATCGTTCAGTTGATTCAACTAAAAGCAATTTAACCGCCAAATTGGCCTGGTCATTTTATACCATCATTTTGGCTGTTGTTTCACTTTCACGTGTTTACATTGCTGCTCATTTTCCTCATCAATGTTTCCTTGGGGGCATAATTGGTGTTGCCGTTGCCATGATTATCAGTAATCTAGATACAGATTCACTTTCACGTCGTGGCTATTTAACTGGTGGTTTCGGCCTTTTTGCCTCGGCCATGGCCACTTATGTTTCCCTTAGAGCCTTAGGTGTTGATCCAATGTGGTCGGTTGATCGGGCACTTAAATGGTGCGCTAAACGGGAATATGTTCACCTTGATACAACTCCTTTCTTTTCAATTATGAGATATGTTGGCTTCTTTATCGGTATGGGATTAGGATTAACCTCATCTTACTCTAAATCGGCGTCAAAGGTTAAATTTACTCTGGGAATGAAAATTTTATCCACAATTTTGGCCTTCGCTGTTTGTAAAGCTTCAGAATACATTAAGATACCAATGATTAGTCAACTTTTCTTCTATTCAAGTGCTCTTCTAATCAATATCATCTTACCTTATACATTTGTCGCTCTTATCCCTTACATGGTTAGCAAATTATCAGTGAAAGGGAAAACCAAATCAAAATAAATCATCATCATCATAATTATCATTTCCATCAAGATTCGTTTACGTATCAACAAAATTATCATTGTGATTCCAAAAGAAGAAGAAAAAAACAAAACTATTTATATTTATTATCATGAAAATCTCTCTCTCTCTCTATTTAGAAAATGATATAATCGAAATTAAAATTCATCTCTAATCATCCTCATCACTTTTCATCAACAACGAAAACACCGAAAAGGATAACAACCTAATCCTCGAGTTTATAATTTTTCGAATTATTTTTTCCTCTTCCAAAACTCTAAAATTGTACAATTTGTGAATTACTATTCATCTATAATAGTTCTAAAATCTATTGTTAAACACCATTGATTGTGTTCAATTACAATCATTAAAAATTTCAAAAACCAAAACAAAAAACAATCAAAAATTGAAAATAAAAATTTAAAATAAACAAAAATCAATTTAAAATTTAAATTCGAAAAAAAAAGTTTCTCTTTAGTTTCTTTTCGCGTCAACAGATGTCACCACTTTTTCGATAAACAAAAAAAACTTTTTTCTGGTTCTGTCAACAATTAGAACCATTTGATGGAAGCGCCACCTTGAATTCTGAACTTTTCAACTTGAGCATCAATTCATGATATTTTTTTTTTCTTCAACAAGTAACTTGTATATTCTGTGAGTGTGTGTTTGTGTTTACAGTTATATTTTTGGATTTTATTTTGCTAAATCAATAGCAAAATGAATTCTAGTGAGTTAAACATTAGACCGGAAAGTCAATCAATTGATTCAGTTTGGGGTTTATCTTTACTCGCTGCTGGAACCATTGGATTAACTGGGATAATCCCGATCATTTTTATGTCCTCATTTGAACTTAACGATAAAGGTAAAGTGGGTCAGGTTATAATTATTTATATCTTAAAACGCCAGAATTTATAATAATATTATATTGATTTGAATACGTTTCCAGATTCCAGAAATAGATTGAAATTATTATTAAGCTTTTCCGTTGGTGGTTTACTTGGTGATGTATTTTTACATTTACTACCGGAAGCTTGGACGTTTGTAATTAAATCATCGGGATCATTGGTTGATGAATATTTCAACATGGGACTTTGGGTCGTTTCCGGAATATCAACTTTACTCGCAATCGAGATGATCTTCACTCTATGTGGATCATCATCATCATCATCAGATGATGATCATCATGATGATCAACAATTTAAGGTGAGAATTTGGTTCAATCGTTTTTATTATAATGTCATTTGTTGTGAATGAAACAAATAAAACGGATACAATTACATGTAATATTTACTACTAAAATGTAATTCAATTGTATTCGTTAATTGTTGTTACTCTTGTTGAACAACAATTTCCGTGTTTTCAGTAATTTGTAACTTCTTTTGAGATTCAATGTTGTGATTATCAATTTCTTATAATTTTTCTGTTCTTTGCTCTTTCCCTCCTGTTAATTGCGTCTGCAATATCAATTGAAATGGAAACAGATAACTGATTCTAATTATGATAACAATCAGAAAGCTGAAAAATCAATTGAACGACAATTAAGTGATAAGAAATCATCTCCATCGGTTGCTGGTTATTTAAGTGTTTTTGCCAATGGAGTTGATAATTTTACCCATGGTTTAGCAATAGCAGCAAGTTTCACCGCCGGTGTAAAGGTAAATCATTTTGTCCCCCAATTGAAAATTTCCAACAATTAATCATTAATATACTTTTTCGTTGTTGTTGTTGTTTTTTTTCAGATCGGTGTTCTAACAACAATCGCCATCCTAATCCATGAAGTTCCCCATGAGTTTGGTGATTTTGCCATCCTAATGAAATCAGGTTTCTCTCGGTGGAAAGCCGTTCAAGCTCAAATTTTAACAGCGGGTGTAGCCATGATCGGTGCGGCTGTTGCTCTTTTAGCTCAATCAAATGAAACTGAGGTCGGAACACGGACTCGCTGGATTTTACCCTATTCAGCGGGCTGTTTCCTCTACATTGCAATGAGCAACATTCTACCTGATATTTTAAAGGAAGACAATCCAAAAGAGTCAATCAAACAATTAGCATGTATCACACTCGGTGTCACAATCATGGGTCTAGTCAATATGGTTGAAGATATTTCATTCATACCTTACCTGTAAATCCCATCATCCTCATCCTCATCATATTCATAAGTGCATTTATATTTACCGTTATAATCACTTGGAAAATCAATCAATCAAAACGCAAGAAAATTTTCAAATTGTAAAATATCAGATGAAACAATCAATCAACTATCAACAAATTTGATTCCACGTCGATACAAAAATCAATACAACAATCAATACAAACTGTATAATTGCAAATACTATTTTCTATTTACTCTTTGATTAAAACAAAAGAGACACACAAACAATTTAAAGTCAACAATTAACGAGTTAATCATCAAAACAACAACTCATTTAAAATCCAACCAAAATCAATGTAAATTAAATACTCTTTTTTTTATATATATAAATGATAATAAGTTTTTAATTTGATTAATCGCTAAATAAAAAAAGACATAGTTTATTCAGCTGATTAAATAGCTGAATTAGTTGATTGTTACAATTGCTTTTTCATGTTTTGACAATTGGAGAGATACAATTTCACATTTGTCTCTCAATCTCTCTCTCTCTCCATTTTTCTTGCTATCAATTGATTGGGACAATTTACAATTTAAAAAAAACATCATCAAATCAATTAGATAGAAATCTCAGTTAATAGAAAACAATTAATTGTTGTGATTTATAAAGGTAATAATATATATAATCAACAGAGGAATATAAATTGTAATGGTTTTGAAATACATCTCGTTTTTTTTGCGGAAATATCAATTGGAAAATATTTTGGTGATTTATATAAATATAAATGTTGTTATCAAAAACAAGATAAACAATTTAAAGTTAACAAATAAACAATCTGAAACAATTAAACAATCGAGGGTAACAATACCAAAACAATTAAGAGTCAAAGTGGGACGACAATGACGACGAAAGTAACAACAACGATGACGAGGTGAAAGAGAGAGAGAGAGCTTGCTTGTAGGTCATTTTTTAGCTGTTCGTTGTCGGTTTCTTGGTTCAAGTTAATACTTTCCAATATTGTGAGATATGAGAAACTGATTATAAAAACTAATTGGTAGCTTGTTGATTGATTGGTAAAGTAAAAAACACACCATGGAGAGAGAGAGAGAGAGTGGAGTGTTTTTTGTTCACTGATTCGTGGTGGTGGTGGTGGTGGTTCTTTGAAAAGGAGAGTTGATTGGTTTAAATTGTGAACCGATTTCTTAAAAATCACTCTTGGAACGAGATCTATTTCTGATTGAGCCTTTATTGTTTGTGGATAAAATATTTGATCCTGAGTTAATTGTCGATGATCCTCCTTTCATTATCGAACTTGTTGATTTAGATCTTTCATGATTTAACCTTTCCTTTTCCTTTCGACGCTTTAAACTTTGCTCTTTGTGCTCCTTTTGAAGATCCTTTTCACTTAGGTCCATGTTAATTACTCTTTCAATGAGAAATTCATCGGTAACAAATTTACTTGGAATATTTTTCAATGCGAATAACGTTTCATAAGCGGAAACACATTTAACTCGATCCTCATTTCGACCCAAAACACTGGCGATTAGTATGATTGCCACTTTAAAGATAACTACGATTCCTCACAGAAAAACATATCCCATACTCGAAGGACACAAGGCCAGGATAGAGTTCGAGAAAAGAAACACATAAACCATTCGGTCATGTAAAGAACCGGGTCAATTTTTTGCTTCTTAAACAATTTATAAATTGGCGGGTGAAACTTTTTTATAAAACTGGACAACATTTGACCGTGAAGCTGAATAGCCTCTAAACCTGGTGAAAAATAACCGGGAACATAATGATCACAGATTTGTAATAAACACCAAAATGCATCTTCAGCGGGCATTTGCATTAAAAGGACGGAGGCAAGTGGAGCTTGACCCTGACAATAGCCGATGTCCGGTTTGATCACAGAAAATGCTTTCAAAATTCGATATAAATCCTCTTGACCGGAACCATTTTCCTGGGCAAACATCTCATGGGAAGGAAATTGTCTATTCAAATCTTTACGAATCTCATCGTTAATCTTTTCATCGCCCGGTTGACCATCTAACTTTAAAAATAATTCCGGATTTCGTTGCTTCTGTTTATGTCCAGCGCAAAGGTAAAACCAAGCTTTACCTCGAACCGAATCAGGGATACCCTTTCGACAACGGGTTCGCAACTTTTTCCACTTCTTGTGAATATATTCATCCCAATTAGTGAACATGTGAAGCCATTTTGATTCACGTTTACGGGTCATTTCAACCAAAGATAAATTACTCATATCCTCAGATAAACCTTTCGATTGAGGATCGTTAATATAAAACCCGTAGCGATCTAATTTAGCTGCGGCTGCAGCGGTTGAAGGTGAAGAGGATGACGAAGATCCCTCTCCATTACCTTGTTTCATTTTACCACCACCACCACCACTGGAACTGCCTCCACCACCACCACCACCGCCACTACTGGCGGTGATTAAATTGTTCTTATAATTGGCTGTTCGTCTAATTGGTGTGGAATAATCTTCATCATCATCTTCATCTTCCTCCTCTTCATCTGAGGTGTCAATCATGGTTCCATTACCAGCATTAGTACCCGTGGTTGAAGATGGTGCTGATGTTGATGCCAAAGCAGCGGCAGCAGCAGCAGTCATAGATGATTTGGAAATACTTCCATTATTACTGGAATACCCTGTTTTATTATATGAATAATGATTCTCATGGTGATGGTGGTACATTGAAGATAATGAAGATGTTGTATTTGTGGTTGTTAATAAGGTTGGTGTTGAACGTTGTGATTGCTGTTGATGTGGTTGTTGTTGTTGTCTTTGATTTGAGATTGTGCTGATAACATTAGCTGATGAAGGTAAATATGAAGATGATGTTGTTATTGATGAAGGTTTTATTGCTACTTTGGACAGAGATGATGATGATAAAAGTGAAGTGCTATTTTTACCAGATAATCGAGATTCATCAGAATAGCTTCCATCAAGGACACTTGCATTTCCACCACCACCGCCGCCGTTAATAGTGGCCAACCTTTCACCACCATTTCGTATACTTCGTCCAGAAGCAGCGGCAGTAGCTGCAGCTTCGGCAGCGACTACTCTCCAAGGTCCATTAGTACCTCTACTCGATCTTTGTGTCATGGTTTTGTATGTATTTTATATCCTGTTCATGATGATGATGGAGAAAAAAAAGAGAGAGAGAAAGAAAAGAAAGAAAGAAAAAGATTTAATTAGATCAACCATGTGAGACAATGTTCCGCGCGGAAGTTGACAGTCTTATTATTATTTTCCCTCATCATTTTCAACCTAAATAAAGGAAAAATCAAAATGAAGGAAAAGAGAGAGAGAGAGAAAACTAATTGTATTAATTCAGTTCAATTTCAATTGAGAAAAAAAAGATGAACGAAAAAAGAAAGAAAATTTCAAGGAGAATAGAAAATTAAAAGAAAAGATAAAGTAAACAATTTGTTTGAGAGAGAAAAGAAAAACAATTCGACTTGAATGAATTAGTGATTCTTCAAGTGTGAGTTGGTGTAAATTGTGAAGAGGAAAAACTCTGGTTCTTCATTTGGGTTGATTATTCTTCTTAAATCATGACTAGATTGTTTTCTCATTCAGGCTGATTGTTTATCGTTGTTGTTGTTGTTGTTGTTACTCAAATAAACACTCACACAATGTTGATATTTCATCCAAGGATCAAGGTGGGCAAAATGTTCAAGGCGTGGCACAAACTCTCAATGTTTATGGACGATTACAAATGAATATCAAGTTCACAAGATGAAGGAATAATGTTGATAATCAACATCGACAATTGAATTAAAACAGTTACCAGCTGAATACAAGAGAATACAAGAAAACCTCCTCTCTTTATCATCCTAAAAGTCCTTCTCTTTTACTCTTTCATTTCTCTTCATCTCCTTCTTTTCCTCTCTCAGACCAATTAAAATCTATTATATGAATAGATACATTAAAGTAATTGGCTCTTTCTATCCAGTACCATGTGTAACTGTGCACAAATTAATCAACAATTCAATGAGATTAAATTTGCTTGGGAATATGTATCCAGATCAGAGACAACAATTAACTGTAATTGATGCTGGTGACCTTAAATATGATTTATAATTGTTGCTGAGGAGGAGGAAGAGAGAGAGAGAGAGAGAGAGAGAGAGAGAGAGAGAGAGAGATGAAGGTGATGGTGAGAAATTTTTTTCCACCGTTGATTTAATAGTCCATCTAAATTGATCCGGTGACATTTCAGTTTTGTTTTTCTGGTTCATTTTCAAGATGATTCAGCCACTTATAAGATGATTCACTTCTCACTGAATTTAGATTAATCCACTTGATGATTAATTAAGATTAAATGGATATAATGAGAGATAGAGAGCACAAATACTATAATCAATTACTAAGCTAACAGGTAAATCTAAACAATTTAAATTGTAAATAAGAAACAATAACAACAACAGAGATTATTATATGAATAAAGAAAACAATTGGATTAACTTACAGAACTTGGATTTGATTTGATTATAAATTTCTGGCGAAAATGAATCACTAATTGTTATCGATAATTAAACAGTGAATATTTTAAATTAATTGGGGAAGAAGTTCTATCATTGGGTTGAGAGCAATTAAGATTTAAATCAATTGGAAAAAAGGGAGAGAAAAAATGGAAACAAGAAGGAAAAAAAAGAAAATGGAAAACGTTGACAACAACAAGTGATGGCGAAGAAAATTATTGACAATAAAAGAGAATAGAAAACAGATGATAAAGGTGATGATGATGTAGCCAATGTGAGACCAGGTGAAGATGAAAATGATGATGATGATGATGAAGACGGAACAAGCAATTAACCATCAAAGGGCAACAATCAACAGGTAACAACAAACAACAACAATATGGATGGAAAACAATAACAAAGCCTAAAAGGAAAATGAAAACTCAATTGGCCAAAGAAGAAAAGAAAACGATTGATTGTCTTTAATTAGAAATTTAAAATTCATTCTAATTACCTAATTTAGTGGGACACAAGTTGATTAACAATTAACTTCCAATGGTGAAAGGCACATAGTTTGTCGAAACTCAATTAATAAAGAAAAAGAAAAGAAAATTTGTCAACACGAGAAAAAGAAAATGTTTATTTTCAGTGAGTAACTTTTCGTATAGAACAATAATGTTGATATTTTTTTTTCTTCTCTCTCCCGATCTTCTCACTCTCTTTTTATCTTCTCTTTCTTTCTATAAAATTCTCTCTCTCTCTCTCTCTCTCTCTCTCTCTCTCTTTTTACTAACAGTTTAAGTGAAGAACAATAACTCAGAATGTTATGAGATTTTCCAAAAGAGTGAGTTGGAAAATCGTATTCGTCAGAAGCGATTCCCTCATTTCCATGAGGCAAGGAAAAGAAATTCATTGAAAATTGAACTTTTTCATTTTCCCCTGAAATGGTTAATCATATTCATGGAACACTCTGTATATTGGTTAGTGATTGATGGTAACCCACAAACATGTCAAGGCATAACTAAAACCATTCAATTGATTCTAATTGTGTTTAGATATGAGGACGTGTACAGTTTGGGTGAATTCAGTTATCATGAAATATTCAGTTTCAGAATAAGAGATTCAACCTTTTCTCTTTTCTCTTTCCTTCGTTTTTCTGATCAAAAAAGAGAAAAAAAGTTTTCGATTTAAACTTGGAATTAGATCAACAAGGATTTTCTGGTTCACTAATTGTTCGTATTGTTGTTGTTTACTTTTCGGTGAGAGGAGAAAAAAAAAGTTCGCAATCATTTTAATTCAAGTTAATTGAAATAAATTACAAATCAACAATCAACATTAAAATTAGTAACATGATTAACTAACCGATTCAATGAATTCTTCAACAATCAAATGAGTATTTAAATTCATCCTTATTAATCAACAATCGTTTCATGCTCATCTTAATTTATCGTCATCACAATTTTAAATCATCAACAATCAATTGGTTAATCAGTTGAATGACCAGTGTTCAAAGGTATAATCATGGTTTCCAATTTGATTGTCAACTGAATTGAAATTTTCTTCTCAAATTTTTAATTTAATCAATCAGAAAATGATTGTTATACAATTAACGACTTTTTATTTTCCCGTTTTTCTTCATGTTATCATGATTTCCTTTAAGTTTTGTCAATAGCAATTAAGGATAAACAAGAGAGTTTTTAATGGAAATTAATTGTTTAAAAAAGTTAAAGTTTTTAATAATAAATAAAGTTTTAATTTGGTTCAGTTTGAGTCTTTGATGTATTTGATGAACGATGGGTTTGGATCAACTTGATTGAGATGAGCTTTTTTGCCAAATCAAATAGACGCTTGTAAACATTACCATCATTACAATCTACAATTAAAAAGAAGATTGAATTTAATTGCTCATCAAATCGTTTTGATTGTCGTTCTTACCTAAAGCTGACATAAGAACCATATTGTGTAAATCAAATGCATAGACAAGAGAGAGAGAGAGAGAGAGAGAGATGAGGTCATAGCAGGTCGTAATTCAATCATGAGTGTTGTTAATTCATCTTGAATTTGTTCAATTGAATTTAGATCCAATCCAACCGCCAAGAAATTACCTTTACTTTCAACAAACAATCGTGAAACCGAAATAAAAACAGACCAATTGTCGTAAAAGTGATTTTGGCATCATATTTATCTGCTATCGAGACCCAATCCCAGTATTTGGTTAACATGTAGTAGATGAGATCAGATTTTGCCGCTTTTCGATTCGATCGAGAGTCGAAGATCATTTCGACTCTCAATCTAAGCCTTTTCATATGATTTTCCTTGGATTCATATTCGACATTCAACTTGACCGAAAGCTCGATGACAGTAGTAATAAGCTGAAAACAATCGTGATAGACCTTCAACATTATTAACAATTCGTCCTTCGTTTTTTTCCCAGATCACCAATATTCGGCCCAGTGACTCGATAAAGATAACCAATAAAAGTGAAAGTGATTGTCTGTTGAGGTTCAAACCATTTTGAATAGATAACGAGCTGTTTGAAGATACAAAGTGGTGTTTTTGCCCTCATATGTACACGTAGCCACCGTATTGGCAAAGATTCGTGGTAATCCGGAAACAAGGAGGAATCCATTTCCTCCACAAGCTCTTCGACAAGTTTCAACAGCCAACGCTCTAAGACCAGAGGACATTGCGTGAAGTAAAGGCATCAATCCATAATTACCTCTTTTTGACATTCTCTCGTTGACATCTTTGAAAGCGGTCATTAAAGAGATGAAAACGGCTTTACAAGCGTGCGACAAAGCGATACACGAAATAAAATTTGCACTTTTGAGCTTAATAATCAATCATCTTCATTCAACTTGAATTATTTGAATCAGGATTTGGACCTTGCTTACGAATGGTTGAATATCTTGTCGCTGTGGCCACTTTCGATTGTGGCCACTTTCGAAATGTTGAAAGACATCATGTCAATGATGATCACACGAACAAACAACATCGTTCCAAGGTTAAGCTTATCAGTTGCTTCTTTAGCTTGGTTACATCTATTCTCGTCAACGATAGCGTTTTTCATAAGCATATTGGTTCGATGACAACGACTGACGATAACTTAAGATAACCATTATCGGCTGCCTTGAGTCTGAACTTTGGCCCAAGTTCACCAACCTCCAGAAAGTGGCTCATGAAGTTTCCAAATCACGAATTTGAACAATGAACGGATATGAAGTCTCCGGTAAATGTATGATCTGAATCATCATTATAATCGTTTCAGTCTGTAAACCTTTGAGATAACTTCCATGGCCCAGTTCGGTCTGAGCATAAGTACCGATAATTTTAAGATCGATAGCATCAGGTAACCATTGAGCTTTATTCATAATGATCCAAATAATAAACGGGAACATTAATCAAATCACTTGGAGGTTCATCTTCACAAAACCTTTTCTCTGCGAAATCAACAAAAAAAAAGAAGATGGGAAATTATTCTTATATTAACGAACTCACATGTAATAAATTAACAAAAATTTACTAATTACAAGTATACTCACCAAACTCTCAAAGTCTAAGGATTAACTTACAGAACTTAAACTTGATTTGTAACAATTGACAGACTATGTTAATGATTAGCAACTTGAAAAATGAAAATAGAAAATATCATCAAGGATAATGTGAGTAAAATTACACTCTCATGGAATACCGACTGGATCAAGGAAGGATAATGAATCAGCCCAATCCGATGTGGCTCGATTGTTTTGGAAATAAATAATCCATACAAGAAGAAGAGTTAATTCAATTACAGAAGCGATAAATGATAATACGACAAAACGTTTCATCTCCTTTTTTTGAGGATAATCTCTTTGAGATCTAAAAGCTTCCTGGAAAAACCAGACTGAATTCATGAGCCAAAGCAAAGGTAGAAACACAAATCCACCTGAAAGAAAAGAAAATAGAATGGAAAATAAAATTAGTAATTGAAAATCTTTAGAAAAATAACAATAAATCACAAATCAAAATAGAAAAAAATGTAAACACATTAACATAAACAAAGAATCAAATATTTACCATAGAAATATTTTCTACATATAATTAGCTTTTCTTCATCTTTCATTGATCTTATATCCATGTTATCAAAGTTATTCTATGGATTAATTAACGTTTTATCTGAAAAAATTAAAGGAAAAAAGAGAAAACAATTAATTGGACCAATAATCACAGAGAAAGAGAAAATTTTAAATTAATTGGAAAAAAAGAAAATGGAAAACGTTGACAACAACAAGTGATGGCGAAGAAAATTATTGACAATAAAAGAGAATAGAAAACAGATGATAAAGGTGATGATGATGTAGCCAATGTGAGACCAGGTGAAGATGAAAATGATGATGATGATGAAGACGGAACAAGCAATTAACCATCAAAGGGCAACAATCAACAGGTAACAACAAACAACAACAATATGGATGGAAAACAATAACAAAGCCTAAAAGGAAAATGAAAACTCAATTGGCCAAAGAAGAAAAGAAAACGATTGATTGTCTTTAATTAGAAATTTAAAATTCATTCTAATTACCTAATTTAGTGGGACACAAGTTGATTAACAATTAACTTCCAATGGTGAAAGGCACATAGTTTGTCGAAACTCAATTAATAAAGAAAAAGAAAAGAAAATTTGTCAACACGAGAAAAAGAAAATGTTTATTTTCAGTGAGTAACTTTTCGTATAGAAAAATAATGTTGATATTTTTTTTTCTTCTCTCTCCCGATCTTCTCACTCTCTTTTTATCTTCTCTTTCTTTCTATAAAATTCTCTCTCTCTCTCTCTCTCATGATAATCGATTCAATGAATTCTTCAACAATCAAATGAGTATTTAAATTCATCCTTAATTAATCAACAATCGTTTCATTGTCATCTTAATTTATCGTCAACAGAATTTTAAATGATCAACATTCAATTGGTTAATCAACTGAATTGAAATTTTCTTTTCAAATTTTTAATTTAAGCAATTAGAAAATGATTGTTATACAATTAACGACTTTTTATTTTCCCGTTTTTCTTCATGTTATCATGATTTCCTTTAAGTTTTGTCAATAGCAATTAAGGATAAACAAGAGAGAAAGAGAGAGAGAGAGAGATCTTAATGGAGATTAATTGTTGTTGTTGTTGTTACGATTAACTTGGGATCAGCTTTTTCTTTGTTTTTAATCAGTTGGGCTTAAAAATCAACTGATTTAAATTAGTTGAAGGTATGTAAAGAGAGTAGGAGAGAGAAATGAAAAAAATAGTTTAATCATTGATTTAAATCAAATGATTATCTTGGAAATATAATGTTATTGTTGTTGGTGATGATGATGGTGACAATGATGATGATGACAATCTGATAATCCGCTTGTTTAAATACAATTTTAAAAAGTAATTGAAACTTGATTGTGATCAATGTTTATCACTTAAATTGTTCATCTGATTGATTGTTAATTTAACAAATTTGGGAGCATTGTAGTTGGGGTAATGGTTGAGGCTGTGGATGATGACAATTCCATGGGCGCTCCTCCAATGTGATAGGCGATTTTGGCAAAATGTTCCCTTAAAAATGTATCAAGAGATTCAATTCCTCGGGTTTTGATATAATAATTTTTTATCTCCGCGGGTGTTACGGTTATTGAATGTTCAGAGTTAAGGTGAAGAGCCGCTTGGTAATCAAGATCACCGACAAAAGTTTTCTTCTCACATTGAAGTTGACAAGGTAAACACTCATATGGATGATATTTAAGGTGTGAATAGATGTGAGTTTTAATTGAATTAGCTGAAAGATGAGGTGGTTCAACTGGTTTAGAGAAAATTTTCTCACAAACTGGACAATATTCAGCAAATTCGGGTTTAGCTTCTGTACCATTAGTTAAACCTTGTAAAAATTCATGGCCCCAAGTTTCAATTGCTTCATCACAGTTACGAGTAAATGGTAGATCAGAATGTTCAACATGTTCAATTCCATGGTATCGAAAACTAGTATCACTTGTAAACGTTTTATTACAAATACCACATATAATTGGAGTATATTTCAAATGTAAACCATAATGTCCCCAAGCTGAGTAAATGTCCGATAGATTATCATCCGTACAGAAAATACAAAAGAATCTTGAACTCTGGTAAAAAGAGAGAGAGAAAATTCAAATCGATTAGTAATCAAATAAGAAAATATGAGAAGAATCAAATTTCAAGAAAATTGACATAGAAAGAGAGAGAGAGAGAGAAAAGCTTTTGGGTTAAAGACAAAAAGGATTATAATCCATTAGTGTTTCTTAATCCCAAAGGTAACGTTGTAATAAGAATAAGATAATTACATCATCTTTGAATGGTTGATAGTCTTCGTTATCTTCATCTCTGTATTCGATAGACTTTCGATTGTTGGCTTTTTTAACATTTCTCACAGAATCACGAGATTCTTTAAACTTTTTGAATGAAGCTGACGCTTGTTTGTACAATTGTCCAGTTTGTTTTCCTCTATTTTGATGATTGGCGATTTGTCGATTAGGTTTACCAGCTAAAGGTTTCCTTCTGACCACAGGTTTAACATTTGAACGTTCATTTTCTTGGATAATATTAATATATTCACGTAGAAAGTTATCCAATTCCGGTATAGTTGCAGTCTTCTTAAAGTATGACAGGCAATCATCTGATCTTGGTAATTTATGTTTATGAATCAAGTGTTCCTGGGCTTTATTGTTAACAGATGAGATTGCATAACGGCGACCCGATTCACGGCATAAAATACATTCCCATGGATTATATTTAAGGTGTTTATTGATGTGATTACGATCACACATCGATGTAACCTTTAACGAGGTCTTTGGTGGATTTGATAGGCGTAAAAGATAATCATAATGATTACAAACGGGACAAAATTTGTTTACAGTATCATTTGGGAACATTTCATCTTCCTCGTTATGACAAGCAATCTGATATTTGATAAACTTGTGGACCCATTTCTCTTTAGCTGGTATCTCTTCAACCCAATATTGAGCCTTTTTAATTGTTGGATGTTGGTTAAGGTAATGGTCAACCATTCCTTTTAATTCAACGGTCGCCTCGTCACATTCAATACATCTAAAAGGAG
This sequence comes from Panonychus citri, assembly GCF_014898815.1. NCBI lineage: Eukaryota > Metazoa > Arthropoda > Arachnida > Trombidiformes > Tetranychidae > Panonychus > Panonychus citri. The sequence continues at coordinate 131,333 of NW_026515543.1, read as the reverse complement.
CATATCGTAATTCCCGGTAATAGGCTTGAACAGCTTCATATTGATCATCAAACTCTTCCAAATTAAAGAGGCAGAAAATTTTATCATCCAATTTAATTCGAGACTGCAAATTTCCAAACGTTGTTGTTGTTGTATTATTATTATTATTATTATTATTATTTACTATGGAAGAATCAAACTTTTCCAAATCTATTGTTATTATTTGCGGCTCCTTTTCTTCATATTTATCCGCGTCTATGTCATCACCTTCATCGTTACCTTCAGGTGATTCTGGTGGTTCCAAGTTGCTTTTACAATAAAAATCAATCGTCTCCTGGGAAAGTCTATTGAGAATTACACTAAATGGGATACAACCATTGGCCAGGGCAACACTATCCAAACTGTTATTGGTTGAACATGAAAGAGAAGATGGTTCATTATTCAGAGCAATTGAAGACATAATTTAAACCATAGATGAGAATTTAAATTCACAAAAAGTAAAAGTAATTTGGTAAAAAAAAAGCTCAATCAAAATGTAATTAGAAAAAAAAAGATAAACAAAAAAATTAAAGATCCAAAAGTGGAACAGAAAAAAAAATTTTCTTCTAAGAGATGGCGCTACTGGTGACGTTCTCTGAAAATAGCTTATTCTCACTACGAATTGAAAAGAAAACAATTAAATTGTTGATTACTCATTTTTAATTAATCTACACTGGAATACAGTTAATTTAACAGTTAATTGTTGGATCTGATTTGAAAGGGGACACGCGTAGAGAGGGAGAGAGAAGAAAATATTTTTATATTTATTTTTTGAGTGAGATTATTTTCTTTGATATTTTCTATTGTGGTTAAAGTTTTGTTTTGTTTTAATCTCTTGTGATTGTGATTAACAATTAAGCTTGACAATTAGTGCTGTTGTTGACAGAGAGGGAGAGATCTATCATATCTTTTAACAGTTTAAACAAATGGAGACAATTAACTGAACAATTTAATTTGGATAATAATCAAGGACAAAAAACTTGATTGAAAAACTTTTTCCTTCTTCTCACTCTTATTATTTTGTCCAATTGACCCTTGGAAAAGTAAACTGACCATTAGGAAATTGTGTTGACCATTAGAAATGATGAAGACAAAATGAGATAAGAAAGAAAGAGAGAGAGAGAAAAATAAGAGAATTAAAAAATGAAAGCTAATATATTATTAGAATAGGGAGATAAATTTATAAGATAATTTGTTAATTGTTGAAACGGAAATTTATTAATAGAAAAGTAAATCAATCATTAAGATAAAATAAACAGAGAGAGAGAGAGAGAGAGAGAGAGAGAAACAAATGTATAAGAAATTAGAAAGTGACCCTAACAATTAGGTAACAGGTTATTCATCACTTGAAACTGGACATTTGGATGAAAGCAAATTACAAACTGACCCTTGAGAGTACAAGTGAGTGTCCAGAACATAGAGTATTGACCATTATGATACCAATAGAATAATAATTAGCAAGAGAGAGAGAAAAAAAATCAAAATGAAGAAGAAAATTTTCAAGTAAAATGAATCATTAGAAAGGGAACCTGTTAAAGGTCAATTTCAAATGTGATGGTCAAGAGTAGTAATAGTAAAAGAAAGAAAGAGAAAAAAAGAAAGAGAAAGATAAACTGGTCATAATGTGTACCTGGTACAATTTTCATGTTTATTGTATTGAATAAGAGATGATGAGGATGATAAATGATTCTGAAGGTTTAACAGTTTATCCTTCAATTCAGTGTGAGTGTTAGTACCATTCACTGGTCAGTTCAGGTATCGCCATCACCATCATCATCAGAATCAGAATCAGAATCAAGAAAAAACTTTCTTCATCTTATTTTATTTTCATTCATCAGAAAAAGTAACTTACCTGTAAGAAAAATGTAAACATGATTCATCTTTATGATAATAACAATTTGCTTCCGCATTTACAAATACACCGGCTACTTAACATGATCATGATTGTTTGATTAACAATCATGCTAATCAAGAACAATTAATATTTACAATCTTAAACAATCGTTGAGACTATTATTATTTCCTCCTCTAATGTAATAAACACAATGGAAACCATTAGTTGATCATCAACAATTTACCTTTGTCATCATCATCATCCTTTGATTTACCTGTAATTTCAATTTCTATTCATAAGGTTACCTGGTTAATTTTCATCATCAATTCCTAATCACACTGACCTTAAACAATTTAATTGAAATGTTCCATGTTGATTGATTAGTTTGCCAACAACTTTTACTCTCTCTCTTTCTAAGTCAACAAAATGCTGACCAATGTCACTTTAAATCTTGACCATCGCAAGAAAATTTGAATAAATATTTTCTTCTCTCTCTCTCTCTTTCAAATTGTTACAATAATCGATAAAATCTTTCATAATCTAAATTAATCCTCATCACCAACAACTAACCCACTGAGTAGATACACTTACCTGTGTATCTTTGTGAATAATGATGACGATGTCCAGCAGAATTTGACCAATAAAGAAAAGCAAAGGTAAAAGAGGCGAGTCTCTGATAGAAAATTAATTTTAATTTTTTGTTCCAAGAATAAATTTCCCTCTTAAACCAATTTCAACCTCTTACCTTTTACCCAAGTTAACCCAAAGGTTCATTGAGCCTTAATACCCACCAATTGACCTCTGTAATCTTTGGTCACTCGATTGCTTCACCTACTTCATCTTCATCTATTTTTTTTTATCCTGTGGACACAAAAGACTCACAAGTACCTTTTTATTTTCTTGTTATTATTATTATCAAATTAACCCACAGGTAAAATAAACCCTCAGGTAAATTTTTCAATCTCTTTGATTTATATTACCTCTTAACCAGAATTCAATTAATCCTCATGGTTTAAATCACAATTCAAATCATCACCGAAACTCGTAAATCACTTGGTCGAGAAAAAAAAACTAATAATAACAATCAACCAACAAGACGAAAACCAATCATCATCATCATCAGAATCAAATGAACCATTTACAAACTTGGTTATAGTTAACAAAAGTTTAAATTGTCACAATTAAAATACTTAATCAAACTTTCATATTAACATATAAATCATAATAATAAATAGTACAAATAAAAGGTAATCAAGGAAAACTTTTCTCTCTCTCTCAATCAATTGTCAACAAGAAAAAAAGTTTCAGAATCAAATTGTGATTATTAATTGTGATTGTAATTGTTAACAACAAACGTGTAATTGATTGTGATGTTACAAATGATACGAAATTAAATAAATTAAATCAATGAAAGACAATCAATAAAGGAAAAGTATAATAATAACAACAAAACAAGGAAGCAAAAAGTCAAGTAAACAAACATATTGAACTTAACAACAACAACAACAACAACATCAACAACTGATACTGACCATTGGTCAAATAATATATATAAATCACCCGATAGAGAAAAGGATAAAAATTATGAACATACAAGATGAAAGATAAATGATAATCCTTTTCGAGGAGAAAAAAGTTACAGGGTTATCCTTATAATGTAATTTCATGTTTGCAAAGTTTTTTTTTTGTTCTTTACACAGGAGAAATGTCATTCTGTCAGTCAATCTCCTAATCTACCTTGTGTCCAGTATAACATTTTACTAATGTCCAGTCTCCTTAAATATATTAATAGTATCACCATTGGAAAAGGTGTATCAATGAGATTTTAAAATATGTATTTACCTTTGAACCCTTTTTGCTTGGTAATAAAAGTAATACAAAGAAATTGTAACTTTAAAAGGTTTTTCCTTGAAAATGAAATCTGAGTAAATACTGGACACACAAAGTGGACATTGTGTATTAGTGAAATACATACATATATATATCTAGGGGGGTTGGGGTGGAGATGATGATGATAATGATGATAATGATAAAGGTTAAATGGCTGGGATATTGATTATCGTTATTAGCCATTGGTCAGTTGGAAAGTTTTACCTTAAAGGTGTTCAAATGATTTCTGAAAGTTTTTATCATCATAAGTAATCAGTAATATTTAATATGGACATTGGTCAAGTAATTTATTTCAATGGAAAGTTTTTCTTTCTTTCTTTTTTGGTTTATTTTTCACCGGTGGGTATTAACTGTAACTGTGTATTCTTTGTGATATGATTAGTTTAGGATTTAAGGTTGGATTTTGCATATTGATTATCCTTTAGTTTGGGGGAAAATGTATCAATGGTCAAGCTTTTGGTTGGTTTGTCTCACTTTCTTTGGGTCAAATCAGTTCTTTTTTGGATAAGTGATGGTCATTCATTTGGACATTGGACAGATAACATGAAGATTTGTAAAGTCTGTTTGTTTATGTTTGTTTGACAAAACAGATTAGTGGGTGTGGGTGGAGAGGGTGGTCAAGATGAAGGTGGGTTTTGACTTGAACTGACTGGAGATTTGGGTGTAGAGAGAGAGATGAAGATGCTGATTAAATTGTGATATTTTCTTCATTTTTTTATAAATTCTATGAGTTTTTGTCTTCGTCTTGATGTTTTTTGAGTCTTTTTGAAAAGTTATCTTCTTTATCTATTGGTGTGGCCTTTAGTTTGATTGTTACTAAAATCTGTTGAGCCTTTGGTCAGTTTTGGACACATCGTAATCATTGGTCAAGATTTTTGATGGTAAAAAATGTTCATCAAACTTTTTTTGGCTCTTTTTTATTTTCTTAACCAAAGGTAAGTTGCAGTCGATTTCATCCAAAGAGTTAGAAAAGAAAGAAAGAAAGAGAGAGAGAGAGAGAGAGCAGGTGAAAGGTTTAAGGTGTTTGAGAAGATGACCAATGGTCAATGCAAACAATAATGTACAAGAAAATGGAGAAAAAATAGTGAGTGAGATAGAATAAAAAAGAGAAAAGTAAAAACTATGGGAAGCGGAAGAGAGAGAAAAAAAATCTCAGTAAATTGTATTATTTTTTTCTGTTGTAAAAAAAGCGTCAAGGTAAATGATCTATTGGGTGAGGACGGAGGACGAAAAGTATTGAAGGTCAAGGTGAGAGAAAGAGAGAGAGAGAGAAAGGTAAAGGTTAAGATAAAATGAAGAAAGAGGAAGATGATAAGAGCGAAAGGATAAAAAGTTTAAGGTCAACTGGAGCGGATCGACATGGAAGACGATGATGGGCTCTTAGCATCTCCTTCTGGGAAGAGAGAGAGAGAGAGAGAGAGAGAGATCTAAAAAAAGCATAATAATAAATTGTACAAACTGTTTTTTACTCTCATCATCTTCCTTATCTCCATCCCTCCCTCCTCTCTCTCTCTCTCTCTCTCTTCAATGTATTATTACAAATACCTGTCACCTCCGTTATTTTTACTCCGGTAAATAAGTCACCTCGGCCTGAGAGTCCCTCGAGAAGGGGCAAAGATGCCCTTTGGGGTATATTCTGGGTAGAAGATGATGATAAGCGTCTAAATGCGGAAGAAAGTGCTGGGAAAGAGAGTGAGTGAGAGAGAAAGAGAGAGAGAGAGGGAGGAGGCAAGAACGAAAAGTATAAGAAAGCGATGAGAGGAAAATTAAGGAAAAGTAAGAAACCAGGAAGGAAGTTGTAACTACGTTAGGATTTGGAAACAGGAAGTTAAACTTTTATTTTCCTCCCTTTGTATGTTATTATAAATATCCAAAGGATATTTTTATTCAATCATCTTCTTAAATCATCATAATCAACAATCACCTAAACATAGACCTGTGTGAGTAGATATATTGTATTACCATTGTATTAATATGAAAAGGTCACCGTTTATATTTGGCTATCAAACAACCCGGAAGACGGAACAAGGAAGTTTAATTTCTATGAGAAAATCAAAAAATTTTATAACATATTCTATGTATCCAGTTAACTCTATGGTCATTTTTGATGAAGATGATGAGTAGGAAGATGGTTGATGATAAAATATAAACGGATGTTCAAGTTACTTCAATGTTTCCGTTCGCGCCCTTATGGGCTTCATCATAAGGAGAAGGTTAAAAAAAACTTATTAATAGTTACCGAGAAAAAAACAAAGACGGTCCAGTTTTCTTCCAGCATTTAGAGTTCACTACTATTAATATCTTGACCTAGCACGTGAAAAAATACGTTTTCATGTTCACGGTCAAATTTCCGGAAATTAAGAGATCTGTAAACAATTGAACCGCTGAGTAAATTAACAATTTATATGCAATTTTCAAAGGATTTAATCAAAAGCTAAATAATGAATGAAAAAAAAAGTAACAATGAAAATAGTAAAAGGTACAAGAAACTGTAACTATTGTTACTTTTAAGTATATAATTACAATCGTCATTGTGTTTATATTGTAATCATCATCTTCATCTTCATCATCACCAGGAATGAATTATATGTATAAAAGGTAAAGGAAGAAAAGATGAAGATGAAAAAAAGGGAAGATAAAAAGGGAAGACTGTAAGTAAAAGGACTTTTTTTCTACTAAGATGAAAGAAAAGAAATAGAAGATAATGAAGATGATGAGAAATGTGAAAGACGAAGAAGGAAGAAGATGAGCAAAGATGATTAACATGATGAAGATAATGAGGCTTCTCACAGTGAGTAACGGTAAACTCTAAGAGAGAGAGAGAGAGAGAGAAACAAAATAGGAAGAGAGTAAAGGATAATAATGATGATGATGAAAGAGAGAGAAAAAAAAGAAGGAAACTGATAACCCAGTAAACTCGAGGAAAAAGAAAGAGAAAGAAGAAGAAGATGATGATGATGATGATGAAAAAAAAGAAGAAAAAAGAAAAGAGATTTTTTTATGGCGGGTTGAGCGCGGTAACCTGGCCTGATACGGACTGTTACCAAGTCAATATAATCTTCATCATCTTCCCTCATGAAAGGTGTCTGATATGCTTGGATAGAGTGGATATCAAGAGGACGGAGGTTTGATGAGGGGAAAAGGGGCTTGGTGGGTTCTTAGTAGTTGCCTAACCACTTTGGAAGAGAGAGAGAGAGAGAGAGAAACAGGGTAAACAGGTAGAAAGAGAGAGGGAGAGAGCTGAATTTGATCCAATCCCGATCATGAAATTGTGACCTTAAACTTGCGGAAGTTGGAATAGAGAGAAAAGAAAAGAAGAAAAGTTCTGAACAAAACAAAATTCTGATTCTATTAATTCCCTATTGAAAGAGTTAAGGTATAATAATATTTTCCATGGAAGATGAGGAAAAGAGTTTTTTCTTTCTCTTCCTTTTCTTTCTTTTCACCTATTTCAATCATTCTCATCATTCATCAATAATCTTCATCAGAACTTTTCTCCTTCTTCATCTCTTTTCAAATCATCCAATTGTTTATAATATTTACCTTTTCTTTTTCGATAACATTTATTCAGATTCTATTTCGATTCCAGCAAACACTTATTCTTGATTCCATTTAGCATTCTCATCCTCATCCTCGTCCATTTAATGACAATACTCACTTTCTATCATCCAAAATCTTCTCATCCTTGGAACTTTTCTTCTTCTTCATCTTCATCATTTTCCAAAATCAAGATGATTATCTTTTCCTTGTTATCAATTTTTTTTTTCGTTTCTTTCACTTATCATGAAAATTCATCATCATCATCATCAAATTTCATTCAGTTATCATGATAATGGTTATTGATTGTTTTGTACTTTTCCTTTGTTCCCGATTAATATTATTTTTCACAATTCAAATTGTCCAGGTCAAGGTAAAAATCTAAGTCAATGTTAAGAAAAAAAACGAGAAAGAAAAATCAAATCTTCCAATTACTATAATATTATCATCATGTAATCATCATTAAATAAATCATTGTGAACATTAATTGTATTAACAATAAAATAAACTTTAAACAAACTAACAATTAATTGGTGATTAAATTTTCATATACACACACTGAAACTGAATCTTTCATGATAACACTGAGAAACTTCAATCACCACCAATTGTCATGAAAAAAAGTTTCAGTTGCTCTGATTATCAGAACTCTAATCTGCCCGATCAATAAGTAATTAATATGATAAAATAACTAATCAGATGATGATCATCATGATGATAATAAACAGTTATCATCTTCCTGATACTTTTCCTTTGAAATGATCAACTTTTTTGTTTCTTATTCCTGAAACAAAAATAGTATCTTAATATTTACCTGAGTTTTAATGTCTAAACTTTTGTATATACTTTTCATCATTTTATGTCTTCCTTATTTTCTTAGTTCAAGGTAACATGATGATGATGATGATAAAAGGTAATCTCTTTCATCTTAATCATGGATGAATTAGTGAAAATTAAGTTCTAAGATCATCGAATCGAAACCAATCTTTTCAAATGCTTTTCCATCGTCAACCCCTTTCACGCATCTAAATTACCTTTACTTTTCCCTATTTCTCCCACTTCTCATCATGAAGATGATGAAGATGATCCTCATCATCCACTCTCTTCCTGTCTTTCTCTTTCTCTTTCTATCCTGAGAATTGAGATTCTTTTTACTGTAGAGACGAAGAGAAAAAAAAATCTCCCGGAAGACAAAAGATTCACTTTGACATCCGAACCATTCTGATCACGTATTCTTATTGAAGATCATTTAAAAATATTCCTCATCAACATAACCATTTACCTGAACTTTATCTCCATCATCATCATGGTTAATTATCTTTCTTGATACTCTTTCTTTCTGTCTTTTAATCTTCCATCATGATTAACTTCATCTTCCTCTCAATACAAAGTTTATTGAATTTTCATTTTTTTTTCTTCATTGATAATTAATCTTAACTCTTGGTAATTAACTTATTAATTGTTCCTTTGATTAGTTTACCTGTTTAATCGTACATTTTTTTTTAGTTAAAAGATTAAATCAATTACTGATCCAGTTATCAAGATGATCGTAATTTGAGTGTAATTATTATTATGTTAGACGATTAACTAAATAATATGAGAGACAGAAATTGTGTCAATGTCAATCTCAAGTCTGATTATCAACAATTGATGATGATCAGAATGAATTAACGATAATGTTTATCAAAGTGATGAATAATTAAACAGTTAAAAGAGAGAGAGAGAGACAAAGTGACAAAGCTTAAGATTGAAATAGTTTGAGTTTTTTTTTGTCACTTGGGAAAAGGAAATGGTCAGTTAACATGGAGAAGATGAGAAAGAAACAGGAAGATGATGATGTATCGTTACCGAACTCAGGAAGATGCTTTCACTTGACCATCGAGAAGAAACTTTTTTATCTTCATCATCTATCCTGTCTACTACACAAAGGAGACATATTCTTATCATCATCATCATCATCATAACTTTTTGTTCTGTTGTCCACTCAATGGTCACTTTTTGTTTTAAAATTTTTCCATTTTTTTGGTCAACCCTCTGTGCTTTGTAACAGTTTCATTTTATTGACCAATGGCATTTTAATGGTCAGAGAGAGAGAGAGAGAGAGAGAGAGAGAGAGAGAGAACGTTGTTACTTTTTAACAAGATCAAAAACAAGATGAGAAATGAAGATGAAAAGACCTAAAAAAAGGATGAGGAGGATAAACGGTCACTGGATGTGGGAAGACAGGAAAAAGAGTAAAAAAAACGAGTGAGAGAGAGAAAGAGAGTTAAGTAAAAACCCGTTCAGCCAAAGGTCACTTCGGCTGCTGACCGTGCTGATGTGTGATATCACCAGCACTCTCTAAGTACTTTCTATAATTTTCTTGTTTCTCTTTCGCACTTCCCTGTTAACTTTCTTCCTCTTTCTTTTCCTTAAAATACTAAAGGGTCAAGATCAATTTTCCAGCAAAAAAAAACAGCCAACAGTCACAGTTTGCAACAAGATTAAAACTGACCACTGATTTCGAGCTATTTTTAAATGTCCAAGAAACTTAACTATCCCAAAACTTTGCGTCCACAACTGAGTTGATTCAATTATTTTCACCACAATGGGTCAAGACTTAGAATTTGTAACTTTTTGACCATTCGATTTGAATCAGTAAGTGTCCACTTCATTTGAGGATTAATAGTTATCTTTAAATTGGATAATCTAAATTTGATTGACTCCTCTGATCTGTTAATAAATTGATGAAAATTCAGTAATTATGATGGACAAAAGGGATTGAGAAAGTAACTTAAACCTTTCCAAATAATCAGCTTGACCAGTACAAAGATTATCTGTTTACTGATCAATATCAATGATAAAATTGTCATCTTACAGAAAAGTATTAGTTATTGTTAATCATGATTGTTAATCTTTCCAATATCAGGAAAGTTGATTGTTGGTCAAGTCAAAAGTTACACATCTTATTTATACTAATGTCCAGTAGAAGGCAAAAAAAAACAATCTCATATCATGATAAAGAAAAGATGACCAAAAGGTGAAGAGTAAAAAACTGACCAGTATTGATGACATTGACCATTGGGCAGTACCCTTTGACTATATCATTATCATCATCACCAAAAGCAACAGTCAGGTGATGTAGAGATGATGATGATGAGGGTTATCGTGACACGGTCAAGATCAATAACAGCAAAAGTATCAAAGTAAGAAAACTGACCATCGGTCAGTCAAGATAAACACGAGACCAAAAAGAAAATGAAAATTAAGTAAAAGTAACATTAATAAATAAGAGAAAGAAACAAAAACAACAACAGACGCAAAAAAATAGAGATAAACTGAGATCGTATTGTTTTTTTTCTCCAAAATGACCAAAGGTTAAGCTTGACCAGTAACATGAAACAAAGCATTAGACATGTAATGGAATCATCATCATCATCCTTATCATAATAGTATAACGATGATCGGTCAATGGAATCAGATAGAATCAACCGTTTGGTCAACGAAATGTAACTCGAAACTCGAAAGGTATTGAATATGGAAGAAAAAAGTTACCAATGACCAATGGTCAACAAAGAAACAAAAGGTTATCGTGTTACCATGTATTGGATCAATGGGGTAACCAATGGGTCAATGTTATCCTTTAGGTCACTTTCAGAGTCTAAATTTAAGCGAAATCCACTCATAACAACCATTTGGACTTGGAAATTGTTACTCACGAAATCATTTTGAACCTTTTGCACGAACCTGTTAACGAAAACAAAGTTTAAATTATCATTGTAAGTTAATTATTGTCTCCCTAATAATTAAGATTATCATCATCATCATCCAATCGCTATAATTATATCATTCTTGTTAAACAGACTGTTATCTTCATTAACCTATTATAACATTGACCCAACAACAATCAATATCCCCAACGAATGGAGTTAAGGTTAATTAGTTTGACCATTTCGATTTCAATTCCTCTAATTGTTTATTAGAGGTAATGAACAATTAGATTCATACAAATAGTAGATGATTAATTATCCCCACACGAATTGGTATATATCAACAAATGGTAATTGTAATTATCGTTTACCTTAGTTAGTTAACAATGGAAGGTAAAAAAAAGGTTAATCAACTTGATTGTTGATTAATTGTCTTTGTAATAATTTGTTTCCTTCATCAGCAACAAGATGATGATACTATTGTAACCTATTGACCCATCGTTTGGAATTGAAAAGTTTCAATGGTCAATTGATGACGATGACCATTAGAATTGTATTAATCCATTTAACTAACAAATAATACTTGATTTTGATTGTTTATTGATTGGAAACAATTTATCTTTATAGTATTCAAGATAAAATCATAATATATAAAAGTAGGAAAAAAATGCCCAATGGTCAATCTTATTAATAGTTATCAGGTAACTCTCACTCCTTTACTAACTTTTACCTTTATTGTTATTCATTTGAATGGATAAACTTTTTTTTTGTACTCATTCATTTAGTGTCCAGGCAACTATGCGAGCCAATGGTCACCCCTTTCAATGACCATTGGTCAACATTTAATTTACTTACATAGATACACCTTTGTATTGAGAAAGAAATACTTTTGCCTCTGGTTTTTTCCTCTCTCTCTCTCTCTCTCTCTCATCTTCTTGGTCAATTGTACTCACCATGAATGAATATTTTGCCTTCCTCTGGGTATAAAGGTCATGAATGATTCTGGGGACACTTTTCATTCATTATCCCATTGGGAGGTCGTAGGGTTTTGGCTTCTATTTGGTTGTGGTCAAAACAATGGACTTTAACTTTATAAGAATATAAGAAATTAAAAAGGATTGACCCGTTGGCTGGACAATGGATAACAATTGATAATAAAAGGAAAGTATTTCTCTTTCATTTAACATTTTGGATATTCAGTTAATTGAATAGGTAATTTAACAATAAAAATCCCAAAAACTGGACACACACAAGCAAAATGAATTCATATTTGGTCAGTTTATTGTCCATCATCATAAATGATTATGATGGTTATTGATTATGATCACTTAACTGAACAATGATTAAGATTGATATGATCTTTCAGCAAGTTATCAAATCAAATTCAAATGATTGATTATAAATTAATCTGATTACAATTAACTTTAAATGTTTGTATTGTTAATATTTGATTGGTTTTCTAATATGATAATAAAATCAGCTGATTGTAGTTTAATTAACTGCCATTTGTAATATGTGATGAAATTGTTTTTTCTTTATATTTTTATAATTTAAAGTGTAAGTTTGTTGTTGTTTGTTGATTGGATTTTAATTAATGAACTAATTACATTTGACCCTGGGGGTGAAAGCAATAAGATTTACAAATGATTATCATTGTTAGATGTTAATTATAATCAAGGAAAATAGTTTCATAAAGATGACAAACCACAATCACCTTTTGGCAACAGGTAACAAAACCCAATGATAATCATTGATTGGATCAACATCATCATCAGGATTTAATCATCTCTCTCTCTCTCTCTCTCTCTCTCACGATAAAGATAATGATGAGCAATTAAACTGAATAAGACTTAAGGTGATTTAGATCCATTAGAATGAATAATTGGCTTTGAAAGATAAAGTAGAATCAGTGAGAGAGAAAGAGAAAAGGATAATCTCTATCATTCTCATCATCATGTTTCTGGACATAAGTAAATAATTTGTTCAGCAAGTGAGTGAGTGAGTGAGTGAGTGTGTGTGTGAGAGAGAATCGGGAAGATTATTCATCTTCTCCTGGAAATCAACATGGGCACAAACAACAGATTAACCTTTAACTTTCAATTGATTATTAATTCATCTTGAAGCGATTAAGGAAATGCTTAAATCTTATTGCTCTATCCAGTAAACAGTTAAGGTCTACTACAACAGGTAAATAAGAAGATAATGAAGATAAGATGATGATAAAGATTGGAGAGAGAGAGAGAGAGAGAGAGATTGAATGATAGAAGGAGGAATTAGCAATTAGAAATTTTAATTGGACGAAGAAATTAAAAAAAAGTTGTGTAAATTGTTATAATAATTTAATCTAATGTATCTCTCTCTCTCTCTCCCTTTTCTCCAAGAGTTGAGATACAAACTAACAATTAACTAATCACCTTGATCTTGATATACACTAAGCATTGAGTTAATCATTTCCTTGAAAATTAACATAAGGTGCTGATTGTTAGCAATCAAATCGTTAATGATATTATATCAAATGTCGGGTTATTTTCAGATTTGTAACATCCTTTTAATGTATTCAATTTGTTAACTGAATTTATTATCTGTATCTTATTGTTATTATGATTAAGGTCTCATTTAGATGCATGATGTTACCATAAATATACATAAACTGTGTGTCCAGTGTGTCCAGTTTGTCTCCTTTATCCAAGTTTTGTTATTTAGTATCAAAGGGTGTTTGTTGTTGTTGTTGTTATTATTATTATTACCCTTTGAAAGGTGAAAAGGAGATGATGACAAAAGGATAAAGATGAAGGTGGATGAGGATGAAAAGGATTCTAAATCTATTTATTGTTACATTACTTTCAATTCAAGATCAATGGTCATCATCATCATCATCATCATCATCATCTCATTATCACTGGTTGACCCACTGTTATTTACTGGACTATTAGTTTGTAACAAATTTGTGTGTGTGTCCAGTGATTTCAGCTTAGTAAAAGGCTTGATTTTCAATTGTCATCATTATCATCATCATGTTGTTGCTGGTGATGATGATGATGATGATGCAAATGAAATGAATTCATATATAAATCAATTGATAATGTATTGACTTTTAATGGATTGTGTCTCCATGTTCACTGACCATTGACCAGTTGAAAAGTAACAGCCTCCAAAAGCTTTGTTGACCCAAACAAATGGATGGTAAAAGTAAAATTAAAAACTGGTAATGGATAAACTGGACATTAGGGATTATCATCATTTTGGTCATTCTCAATTTCATTTCATTTTCATTTGTAAACTTTTACGAGAAAATCAATTGACCTACTGTACCTTTTTTTTTTACTTTTTCATTGGTCAAACGATTTCCTCACATGCATCACATGTATTATTAGCTTAACTATTACTTAGATTTGCAATAACAATCAATCAATCAATCAATCAGTTTACTACTCTGATTGTAATTATTACATCACAATCAATTTAATTTCAATGATAATCATTAGTAAATCGGTAGTTTTATTTAAATTATTTGAAAAGGTAACAGGTCAAGTGTAAATGGCTCTTGATGGTTAATCAGATGATGAAAATAATGTTTAATTGTTTAAATTGTCATTCAATTAACTGTAAATAATGTTGTGATTATTTTTCATTTTTATCAATCATTTTGTCAATTGGTCATTTCCTTGATTGTAGTAAGTGAAAATGTTAACCTTTGTCCTGACCTTGGACTTGAAGATGATGTTGATTGAACTCGTAATGATAACTTGTTGCATAACAGTGATGATGATAAAGATGATGACTAGAGAATAAAGAAGAAGAAAATTTAGACAGTAAAATAGAAAGAGAAAAGAAGAATCGTCCTTGACCGTAACTATCTTCTTCTCTCTCTCTCTCTCTCTCTCTCTCTCTCTCTCTCCAAACCCTAGAGGCCATTTAAGGTCAACGTCCGACTTTCTCTTGTCTTTACCCTAAGACCTACATGATTGTGTTAACCACAGTGGATAAGATGATGAAGCTTAGAATAATCATTTTTATCTTCATCATCATCCGCATCTTTCGAAGAGGCAAAATAATAATATTACATATCTTAAGAAAATCTCTTTCTTTTCTCTTTCTTTCCTCTACTTATCATCATCATCTTCCTTTCAAATTCCAGTTCGTACAAAAAAAATGTTGCCCTTTCTCAATATTGAGACCATATTTTTGCCCAATCCACATTGACATAAAATTTGACCTTTTCCCTTGATACATATTACTAATGGTCAGTTCAGTGATAATGATTATCATGTGTATCCACATAAATGAATCAAACAAAAGGTCAAAAGTATTATGAAGAAAAAAAGTTATATAAAAACTAAATGGTTGACCATATAAACTTTAATGGTCAAGAATAACTAACAAGAATAAAGAGAAATGCTAATAAAAAGTCAATGTATCACAACATCTAAAGGTTAACGGGTAAAAATTAAAGCTTGAAGGTCATAAACCATTGGGCTTGTATATATATGTTAGTGAGAATCACTTCCGTTTTAATGAAAAGGACATTTAAATATACATTTAGTTTACGAAATTGTCAATTGATCAATAGTTTACTTCCTATTTGTTGGTATTACCATTGGTGACCTCGAGAAGCAAGACCAAAAAACCTCTTCCGCTTTATTTTGACCTCGTCCTTGGTAATACATTTGCATGTGTGTCTGTGTCTGTGTGTGTGTTTTTTTTGCGTCTTAACTGATTGGCACGAGAGTAAAGATATTATCCCAAAAAGGACGTGCCAATGGTGATATTTGTTGGAGTAAAAGACAAAGGGGTCAAGAGACTTGAATGGTGAACATTATAATCAGTTTTGTGTCAAAGAGGAGGAAGCAAAGGGTCAGTTTCCCTATTATGTAGGGAGAGAGAGGGCAACAGACTTTGATGGCCTGACGGCCGCTTGACCGAAAGACCCAATATATTTATGTATCATCATCATCATCATCATTTGCAAAAGGAGGAAGATGATGACATTTGTCCCTTTGGTGACTTATTATATTAATCTTATTACTATTATCCCTTTAAACATATTTATCCCCTTCACTGGTCACTTTGTTTCCAATCTCAACTTCTGCCTCTGTTTAGAAATCGTTTACTGACCCTCTCTCTCTCACTCTCTCACTTACCTTGACCTTTAACTCTTGGCCAATTTGTATATTATTATATTGAGGGTTCAATATAATATTCAAGTAACATGAATGAATTTAAGTTTCATCTCAATTTGTATTTGTCAATCAAACAATTAACTAGACAATTTGCAAAATGATACTTTTGATTGTTATAAGACAATCAAATAAAATCAACGAGACAACTACTTAGATTTAATCATTAATCCATATCAATCAAGTAAAGGTTAAATTGTTGCGTTAGAAATTAAAATAAATCATTAAACTTTTCAAACTAATTATTAATTCATCTCAGGTAACCAAATATTCAACATGATTATCTTGCTACTTTTCTGATTCGATGAAGAAAAAGCCTTTCTCTCTCTCTATCATCCTCATCATCCTCATCATCTTCATCACCTTGAAACGTAACAACTTAATGAGATTTAATTTGTCACCTTTTTCTTACCTGTAAATTTAAATCTCTACCTTTTTGTTTATTACCATCAAATCCAATTGAAAATTAATCCAACTAAACACTAATCCGAATGTCAAATGTTCAGTAAACAAAAACAACAAAGTTAAAAGGGTTTGCGGTTACAACATTTGACAATATAATCATGATTAACTAATCATTCAAATGATTTAACCATAAAGATGAAGAAAAAAACAAACTAAATCATTGATCATGTAAATTACGTTTAATTAAAAGGTTGATAATTAAAGTTGACACTTTTAATCGTATTCAAAAGCGATTACTGTTAAATCCAATAATCAATAAGTAATAATTTTCTTACCTTTAAGTTAAGGATTAATGACCTAATCCAACAATTAACCTTTTAAATTATCAACTCTCTCTCTCTCTTCCTGAAATGAAATTGAATTGACAATCAGATGAATAATAAATTATTCAGAAGTAGAAAAAACAATTATAAAAAATGAAACGTTTGTAAACAATTAATTGATTGATAAAAGTTCAATATGAGTATTCAAATGATTCGCACGTACATTTGAAAGGCTTTACCATGATCCGTGATTAGTTAAATGATGATACGTGCTGATGATGATGATAGAATACAATGAAATCAGTCATCAACATGATGACTGAAACTTTTTTTTTTCTTTCCATTTCTGTTTGAAGAAAAACGTTTGAATGGTTCAATGGATTAACCTTGTGTTCATAGTAATATAAACTTTCACTCTCAAAGATCAACAAACTCTGAGTGAAAGATGTTGATGTTAATGATATTTCAATGAGACTGAAACAAACCAAACAAATGACACCAAAAATATCATGATTAAGATCATCATCATCATAATCATTATCATCTTGATGATAATGATAGAAAAAGAAATCATCTTCTTTTCAAGGTGATCTCTTTTTTGTTTGATCTTTACCTGGGCAAGAAAAAGAGTCAAGATGAAAACGACAAACAGGTTAACAACATAACGATTAACAAGAAGATGAGATTAACTGTCTCTCTCTCTCTCTCTCTCTCTCTCTCTCTCTCTCTCTGATACGAGATTAAATGGATGAGGAAGCAATAAGTCATCTCTCTCATAGTACATTCACCTTTACCTTTCAGTTAACTGTTGTTGACATTTGACAAAAAAGTTTCTAATTCTTTGAAACAATTTACTTTGATCATTGGTGACAATTACCTTTGCAACAATTAAACCCTTTTCCATCAATAAAAGTACAATCAAATCATCAACAGGTAGCACCAACAATGATTACAATGATTAGCAATCTGAAAAGCAAGAGGAAAAACTTTACCAAAGTTTTTCAATTTGATTTAATTGTTGATTAACATTGAAAGATTAATGGATTACACTTTAATTTACTTTGTCAATCCAATTTCTCAGGTAATCTTAATCATGGAAACGAAAACTATTTCCGATATAATCTAGCAAAAGGAATGGCAAATAAATCTAAATTGTGGATTATCTCTTGATCAATTGTTAATTTGTTACAACAATCAAACCAAATTGATACAATTTGATTGCAACAATTTACTGAATTCATCATCAGCTGATTAGATGAGTTAATGTTTCCTCATCATTTTGTTAATTGTCTGATTATTTTCCTATTATCATCATCATTATTTCATGAATCTAATTACAGTTAACTAATTAATGGTTGAGCTAATTAACAAAATCATTTATATATATATATAAAATACTAGCAGAAAAAAATACAAATGAACTTTGAAAATTTGCTGGAAAATATTTGAGAACTTGGAACTTATATTTTACAGGTTGATTCATGAGATTGTAATTAACAATCTAAGAATCACCCTGAAGTTTTCACAAGTCAAGGAAAAAACTTTCAATCTCATCCTCATCCTCATTCTCATGATGATGATGAAAAAATTCAGCCAAAGGGTTCAACTGATTGAACAAATTTACACCAAGAAAAAAAAGACAGAAAAAATTACTGAATAAAAAATGATTATATTTACTAATTACACTTACTTAGGGTATTCAGGGGAGGATGATTATAATGATGGAGACCAGAGTTCCTGGTGAGAGATATATGATGATGAAATTTCATGGTATTAATGAATGATAATACATCTCAGGTAAATTAATATATATTATCAAATGAAAATTACTAACATCGGAAAGTAAGTACATGTAAGAAAAAAAACGAACCAAACAAGGTTAGTTAACAGTGTTGTTAAAATGACCGCAGGCTATTCATGTTTCACTTCATCTTCATTATCAACCTCATCATCATCATGCTTATCTTCATGTGTCTCTATCAATTCTGAGATTATATAATTCCAAGAATTTGAAATCTTCTCATCATAAAAAAATATCATCATCATCATCATCATCATGAGAAGATGACTTAACTTGACCATAGAGTAATAAAACAATCAAGAAACTCAGACAAGTTTCATATTGAATTTAAGTTAATCATGAATAAACAATCAACCGAAAGAAATTAACAACTAACCTTGACCATAACGGTGACCTTTTACTGGGAACATCATATTCATCATCTTTATTTGTATCATCATTATCATGGTAAAAGTAGTTATATAAAAATACAATTGAATCAATATAATAACAGATAATTTGATCATAAGGTGAAAATTATTACTTTCCGGAAATAGATTTGTTTATATGACTTTTTATTAGATCCTTCTCATCATTTCAACTTCCTCTTTTTTTACCGTTATTTTTGCTTCTGCTTTTCCTCATCTTCACTTTTCATCACTTGCAAAGATGATCAAAAGTAAATATTAAATTTTCACTAATAAAATTTTTTTCTTCCAAATTTTATTTATATATAAATATTATCAACTGTGAACACGATGCTCACCCAGGTAATTATCATCTTCATCATCATCGTCATGAAGATAAATGTATAAAAGTGTGAGCTTTTGTCTTAAGGGGTTAAAATAACATCCAAAAAATGAATCATCTTCCTCTTCCTTGTTTCCTTATTCTTACGTTTTATCTTCATCTCTCTTCCTCTTTATCTTCTCTCTCTCTCTCTCTGTCTCTCTCTCTCTTTGTTTTCATTGCTTTGTTTGAATGATGATGATAATAAGAGTTAATGAAGATGATAATTGTTACTGGTTACTCAATATAACCGTTAAGAAAAAGAGAGTGGGAGAGACATGACTTGAAGTGGTTGATGGTCGTGGTGGGTAAAGTTACTCACTGATGTTAATTTGAGGTGTTTATTTGTTCATCATCACAATTAATGATATTTATTCAATTGGATTGGTTAATTGTTCTTGGGTAATTAACAATCGTTGAAACAAGTTTCAGTTAGATATACAATTTGAAGCTTAACTTCAGCTGACAAAAGGTGATAAAAAAGATGATAACAGAAAGAGATTACGAGAGATATTTTCTTCACCATCTAATCAATATTTTTTTGAATTTTCTTTTTCCGGTTATTTGATAACAAGTAATCACTTTCTCCGGAAGTTTATTTAAATCACGCAGGGAGAGACAGACAGAGAGAGCGAGAGAGAGAGAGAGTCAAGAATAATTTCTAATTGATCAACATCATCATGAAGATGTTGAAATATGATGGAACATATCAATGAAATTTCATTTTTCTTCTTCATCTCTCTCTCTCTCTCTCTCTCTCTCTCTCTCTCTCTCTCTCTCTCTCATCTTCCATCATCTTAATCATCTTATCGTTTTGCGTGAAATTTGTTTTTGTTTCAATAACCACTTCCTACTATTATCAAAGATCAAAATTACAATGAAATTTTCCTCTTATTCTTGATTTCATTTAATTCATGATACGATTATGAGTCAATTGTATTCTCATTTGTTTACCTGATAATCTACCTTGACAGTACACCTTTTATCCTCTTTCCATCATCATCATTAGCATCAATTCACAAATGAAATATATTTCAATTTCACCTTTGAATTTCAGCATCAATTTCATATTCATTTCCTTGTTTTCATTATCGGATAAATCAGTCAACAGTTCAACCTTTGTCTGAATACAATGATTTTCACCATTATTATTCAAAGTAATATCATCAGGATGAGAACATGGTAATGTTCATGATGACAATGAAAAAAAGTTACTTCCGTTCAGACAGAATTAATAGTTAACTGATTTTGTGAAGTTCCAAAATTATCATGAAAAATATTAATAAATACTGACCAACTAATCAAATCAATCGGCTAAGATACCATTTAATTGTTACTATTTATTATTAATAGTAATTACATTGATTACTAACCTCTAATTAACAATTGATCTCTAATTAGATTCAGTGTAATTAGTTTGCTCTGATTTACGAATAAGTGACAATAAAAGTCGACGAAAATCACCTTTCATTGATTGTTTAATTTCGTCTTTTAATTGTTTCCTAAATATCGATGAATATCGTTTAATGATCTGCGAAAGGTCAATCTATTAATAAATAGAATCAAAAGAAAAAAGTTCAAATTAGTTGAGAAACTTTTCCTTCGAATGTTAGAACTTTGTTCTAATTCTTTTCTCTCTCTCTCTCTCTCTCTCTTACCTCTGATCGAGTTACGAAAATATTAATTATATTCTGATCGTTGTTCAATGATCCTTTGAGACTTTCATTGATCCGACCAGCGAAATAATCAACTGGACATTGGATGCAAGAGACTAGATAATCGAAAAAGATATCAGATCAGTTCGAGTCGTATTCTTATTTGATGCTGACCACTTACCGATTGATGAAAAGATATCATGTAGATCGCCATCAAAGTAACGACTGATATCATCTTGAAGATGACCACCGGTCACTTGGTGATAAATTTTCATGGTCAAGGAAAGTTGATCGAAACTTCGAGTGCAAAGTAGATCAAGAAACTCGTTTTGTCGAGTCCATGAAAGTCCAAGGCCAGACTAAAGTTTCAATAAACAAGAAAAGACCCGAAAAAAGTGTCCAATGGTCAACATGATAAAATATGAATTTCAAAAAATTCGGAACTTACTGAATTCAACTGGTCAACCTCTTCGTAGGCAAGATACAGATCAACTGAATCGTCCGAGTCACGATCAATGTTCAATATCCGATTGGTAATTTCAAATAGATTTGAATCTGGGATGTTAATCAAATACTCATTTATATCACCTCCATACTCTTGACCGGAAGTTAAATCAAGAGAGAGAGAGAGACAAAGGAAATGATAATCAGTCAACATGATACTTTTCATGATAAAAATAAATTCTAAATTAGGTTAATTAATTTAATGATCAAGACATTTAATCGAAGTTAATTTCATCAGATTAATCAATTCTCACGTTTCTTTTTTTTGTCAACTTTAATTGTTTCATTTTTTTCACTTCTACTTATGGTCAGTTTATATATTAATCCTAACCACTGACCTCGACACAATTACGTGACTCATAATTAATCAGATCATTGATTATCATATGGAAATTGTTTTCTTTTTCATTTCTTTTTTTTCACTATTTTCTATCAAATAGACTGACCAATACTCATGAGAGAAAGAGAGAGAGAGAGACAATGATGTGATGGTCAGTCAGGAATCGACTTCTCTGTAATCATAATCATCATTATGAATAAGAAAATCAATTACCTTAATTAATCAAACAATTATCGGAGGATAATTAATGATCAAATGGTAAATGATTATTTCTTTACCTTATCATTATTATTGTTTGGTCAGTTAATCGTTTGATTGATTTTATGATTAACTTACTTTCAATGAACTGTTCCCGGATCTTGTTTAACTGACCATTGGTGTGAGTAAAAAAAACATCAATGATTGGTAATAATGTGAATTTATCTCCCTATTGAATCAACAATAAAAGACATGGAATTGGAAAAGAAAATTTGTCAAATTGAATTGTGATTCCAAGTGGGAAAAAATGACCAACTGACCACTAACGATGAATAGATAATATCAGCATTCAGTTCGTGATATGGTTTGACCAAAGTTACACATGAATCTTCAAATAAACCTCCTAATTCACTTTGTAAATCAAGGATTAAAGGTCGAGCAAAAAGTTTCTCATATGTTGACACCAATTGTAACCTTTGGTCACTATTGAGAGAGGTCAAGATATCGACAATAATGTGATTGTTGTTATTACCTTGATTGAGAGACAAGTCAATCCAATTAGTTAATTAACAGTGAAAAGAAATTGGAAATATTAAGACAATTAAACTTACCATTTTGAAATAAAGCCTTTTCCAATCGACGAGCCTCACTGACCCTCAGGGGAAGGGTCATTTTCTCATCTAATGTAAATCACAAAGTATCAAAAGGGAAAATGACCATTGGTCAAGTTTTCTCGTTGAAAAAAGCTAATATTTTATGGAAACACCAAGTTAAAAGTCAAATTAACTTTGTACAGAATGAAAATATGAATGATGAAACTGAGTTTCAAGTTCATTTCCAATCGACTGACCATTACAATCTAATGATTTTCATGCGTAGTGATGACCAGTGGAAATAAATTATGATAACAATTACTGAACAATTATCGATCTGGGTGAGACAATTTTCAAGGTAACTTTCAACTAAGACTATGGATTATTCATTATTCATTTCCTATCAGGGTAACCATCATGTCCACCTATTGGTCATCGTCATTGTCATTTGTAGCCATATTGTATCAGCTGATTAACTGTTATTTGTAACAATTTAACAGATTATCGTCTAGAAAACTTTTAAATTTCCGTTTGCTTTTAATTAGAACCTAATACAAATGATTGATGGTCAAGAGAAATTGATAACTGGTCATTATTAACCGTTAATTGTACTGAGCAATCATGAAAAGGAAAACAAGAGAAAAGTTAAATTGTAACTAAATTGTTACAATTAAATTAGTCTAATTACTTGACAATCGCAAACAGGATAATAATAATAAGCAGCTCACTTTCCAAGACACATTCTTAAGCTGACGATAGCCAATGGTCAGTTCATTGAAGCCGAAGGAGAAAAATACAGAAAAAGAACAGAAAAAAAAATCCTTACCTTTATCATCCTCATCATCATCATCATCTTAATCTTTAGCACCTCTTCATCTTCATCATCACACATGGAGAAGATGAAAGTTTAACCAACCTTAAAAAAAAAGGTAATTGTTATGGGTCATAACATATCTTTGTAAATGACCAATGGTCAATGATCAATAATAAAGGATAACTTTTTTTTCTTGCTCACTTTTTAATGGTTTCTTATTGCAAATGAATGTAAGAGTTGATCATTTAATGTTGTAGCCTTACCTTATGTATTTGTATGCTTGGACCTTGGTCAGTACCAAACCTTTTGGGGTGATGATGATTATGAAGATTAGGATGATAATGATAATGATTAGGGAAGATGAAAATTATATATTCTGGGAGTTAAGATATTGTATTAAAAGTATTATCGACACTTTAACCTTGAATAGAATTGTTTTTTTTTGTTGTTATTCCTTATATTATTATTACTATCCAATAGTGACCATTCATGGTTCAGTAATTAATATCAATGGTCATCATAATCATCACTGGACAAGTTGATTCAATAATCAAAAAGAGGAAAATTTAAAGTCTCCAAATGTATAAATATTATTTACTATCAATGATTTTCAATACAAATGCAATGATAATGAAAAAGTTTTTGCCTCGAGGGTAAAAAAGTTGCATTGTTATCTTAACTGTGCGACGATATTACAACGTTTGTTAGAGAGAGAGAGAGAGAGGGAGTAACGATTGACCCTTTTGGAACCAATGGTCAAGACGAGATTTTCCAATCTTTTTTTCTTCTTCTTTATTTTCTCTTTCATTCTTTGTTTGCAAGACAATTTCTTCCTTTCTCTTTCTCTTTCTTTCGATACAATCAGTAAATAGTGATGATGATGGTCAGTATTGGTCACTTTCACTGTTTTGCCTTCGTTTCATTCCAATACAAAAGCATCAAATTGCTTTTCCTTTTACTTTTTATGTACATAATTTTAGTTCTTTTTTACTTTTTTCATCATCATCATCATCATCTTCTGCATTCTTGACCCTCCCCAATCTTCATCTTTAGTGTTATATTTACTCTCTCTCTCTCTCTCACCATCTCTCCCTGGATTCTTTTCCAATTCTAAATCATAGCTTTTCTCTGAGGCCATTGAGAGGCCAATGTTATTCTCTAGCTCTCTTTCTCTCTCTCACACACTTACTATTTAGTCTTCATCTTCCTTTGCATCTTCATCTTCTTGTTCCTCCTCAATTTAATTTCGTATTTTTCCTAGTAAATAACGTCTTAGACTCTCATCATCAGTAGTATCGGTCATCGACCGAACAACATTAAAACAATTTATATACCAAAGAAAAGGTCAGGTCAGTTTCTTTTTCTCTACTAGGATGTTTCGTGCTTCCCATGTAAAATCATCATCATCATCTTCTTCATCTTCTTCTTCTTCATTTTCTTCATCTCTTTCAGTTTAGTTTCATCTTATTTCCATTTCCATTTCTCTTTTTATTTATCATCTTCATCATTGGCAATTCACTTTTACTTTAACTGAAAAAAAGGCAATAATAACATTGCAAATATAATCAATTCCAGGAAAAAAACAAAAAGAAAAATCTAATCAACAATTAATAATGATAATCTAATGAGTATTTGAAAAGCGATACAAAGAAACTAATGTGTATGATATTATAATTGATTGTGATTTAGAAACTAAATCAGACATAACCATAGAGAATCACACAAATCACTCACAATTAACGAGTTGTATACAATTAATGACTTACGATGACAAGCAATCACAGCAAATTGTCACTTGAAAAATGTGATTATCAATGGACACAAGTAGAAGTCTGAAAATCAGAGATGATACAAAATAAAGACAGAGATCATATTTTCTACATGGTAACAGAAAAAGAGAGAGAGACATCAAGTTGTCATAAAACCTATTGGAAACTGACCATTGACCAGTAAAGAAGCAAAAAAAAAGGCCAAAAAAAGAGAGAGAGAGTTAATTCATTTATCAAATGAAACTTTTTCCAACGGTCAAGTTGTGAAAAAAAAGGACAAACAAAACTCAATAAAAAAAAAGCTAAACGAGAAGCCATTTATCCGTATCAAGATGATCACCATCAAAAACCATCCTCATCCTCATCCTCATCTTCATCCTTTACTTTCAATGGTCAATAACGATGATAACTTTGCTCTCTCTCTCTCTCACCCACTCTCTCACTTTCGTGTTCAAGTGTTACTTTTGTTTTGTTGTTTGGTCACTCGAAAGCAAAGTAAGTAAAAAAGAAAGTAAAAAGTCAATCCTAGTTTTCGTTACTCTCTTTTTTCGGGTTCTATTAACAAGGGTTAATATCATTGCTCTTTCTTAAACAGAGGCCACTCACTCTCTCTCTCTCTGTAAATAAATAATCAAAGGTCACTACTCGAACCTCTAAAGGTCAGCTGACTTATGCATCATTTACCCTTGACCTTCCCTTGAAACCAAGAAAATTACTGACCATTGGTGTAAGACATAAAAAAATGTTTCCATCAATTGTGATTTCGGATTCTGTTGAATTGTTAACCAATCCTATTGGTTTATATCACAATTCAAATCAATATCACTTTCAATTATTGGTTTTTTTTTTGAACACTCACCTTGATATTATGCTTTAATAGACTAACAATTGAATATATACTTTAGGCCATAGGTCAACTGTCAAAGTTATATTTATATGAAACATCAACTGACCAACACCTAGTTTGAATTCATGTGTCAATTGATTATCAACAGAGAGATACAATAACTTTATTAAAGGTTTACAATCAATAATATTAACTTGTTAGGTTTGGTTTTTGTTATTATCATCATCAACTATTGACCATTGGTCAAGCATAAATTGATATATAAATATATTTAGATATCATAATAATAGTCAACATGTATGATCAATGTTTGATCAACCATTTGATTTAGATGATGATCTTATCAATGGTAATTTATCATTAATCTAATACTAATCTGCAGTAAACAATATCCTCTGTTGATAATATAATCATTAAGATGATGATGACGAGGATGAGGATGATAATCTTGATATGATCATCTATTAGATGACCAGATGCTTTTTGTTTAGAGTGTTAATGAATAAATCAAATTGGTCAGTTTTCCCGGGTTTAGGTTTAATAGTGAAATCATCAAGAACTCAATAGATTATGTAATCTTACTGATTTCTTTATCAATTATATCAAATTCATGAACAGACACTTTTCGCTGCTATGTTCCATCAAGAAGCATATTAAAATCTTAAAAATTAAGAGAAAGTCAGAATTTATTGAGAATTCAGTGAGTTCTTGTTAAGATTTGAGTCTTACAATGGATTGTCAAGAATAGATCACACAAAAATTTTAACCAGTGAGCTTTAAACGGGAAATCAGTGATAATATACTTTCCATAATATTTGTATGGACTTGGTTAGACTTGTAACAAAAAGTAAAAAGAAGTTGATAGAAAATTGTATTTTTTATCTTACCAAGATTTTGGTGAGTTTAAATGGATAAACTGATAAGATATAACGAGAAGATAGGTTTGGCTATTTTGATAGAATTTTGTCAAGATTCTATCGGAAAATTGCAACTATTTTGAGTAAAAAGTAAGAAATGATTGCAAGTCGGAAACATATGATGACTTGCTAAGAAAATGACACTTTACCGTGTGAGATCTCACTCTGTATCAGATCGATCAGGTGTTTCATAAGAGCTTGTATTTGGACTCTCGTCGAAGCGCTGCTGTTGCCCTGATGGTCCAGCAACTGGTTCATCAGAATTATCCTTCACAAGATCTTGTTGATTTCCAGCTCTTGATATTTTCTTGAAGTAACTGGTGATGTTATATGACTTTGAAGAGCTTGTTGACTTCCTATTACTGGTTGACTGAGACTTGTCAAGATCCATGGATTTTTTTAAATCACGTCCAAATGAATTGATTTTATCTCTCACCAATACTCGATAAACATCACGTTTTGTGAAAAAATCAGCGTCGATTATCTTCAAGGTCTCGATGATTTTCATCTCTTCCTCGACACTGAACAATTGATGCCTGTCCTGGTTCATCTTGATTCCTTTCAAGAACTCACCATCTTCTCCTAGTAAAGTTGCCACTATTCTCTCTTCTCCAAAAAGTTCCCTGGCTAATGAGCGCATGAAAGATCCAACACTTACGGAACCATAGAGAAAAAGCTCTTTAATATTCTTTGATTGCTGAGGACTCACATCTTTGATCACAGTTTCGCGTAGTTTTTTTCGCCACTTAAATATGAATAAAAAAGAATTGAGAATTAGGCAAGATCTTGGTGTAATATAAAGGCTTGATAAATACTTACATCAGGTGATTCACGTTTTGTGACCAGTAACTTGATGAATTCAGTTGTAAGTTCAGCGCCGACAAGTTTTTGTGGCTTAGCATAACCCGATGTGGCTCCTTCTGGTTTCTCTGGCTTGCTCTGACAAGAGCTTGACTGCTTGATATGAGTAATATTTGCTTCAATATTGTCAATTTTCTTGGTAAGCTCGCCAAGAGTCTTGAAAATTGATTCAACTTTATCATTGAAACTGGTTGTTTCTTCTTGTTTGATTCGAATCTTCTTCATTTTTTGTGGAGATCTTGTTAAGTCGATTGTTGGGATGACTGCTTCATTCTCTCTCAGATCTTGCTGAGGCATCAAGGTTGCAATTTTTTTCTCATTTGCTTCTTGGCGAAAATGTTCCAACATTTTTGAACACTGCTCATTATCCCCATAAAACTTGACGAACGAATGAATTTTCTTTCCATTGAAATTTATGAATGAAACAGGCTCATTTTCTGTGTAGCTTTCGAATAAGCTCTTCAAGCTCTTGCCAAGACTATCGGCTTTGATCACATTGATATCTCCACAGCCAATTTCTTGCATTACAAGATAGCCAACTGAAAAGATGTAAAAAGAAATTTATTAAAAGCTCACCAAATAAGTAAATGAAATAACTTACCTTGTAAAGGAACTGACCAGTTTAATGGTTCAGATTGATCAGTAGCGGGACTATTCTTTTGTGAATACATTGGTGAGAAATAATCTATTAATTCAATTGTTGTTGAATTCTCACTCATATCAAAAAATCAAGATAAAAATCAATAAAAAAAGAGTTTAATTTGAAAAGAATAAAAAAAGTTCTCCAGAGAATAAACGCGCTTTCTTGTTAAGGGGCCGTTACCACATCTACAACTGTTAGGTAATTATTTATTTCAATCATGATCAAACTGTGTATCGATCTTTGATGCCCAGACCTTAACATAATTTTCTTGATAAGGTATCAACACTAATTTAGATTGTATTTTGTTACAATTAATTGTCAGGATCTTATCAGTCAAAAGTAACAGTTTGTAAGTTTCATTGCAAGAAGATAATAAGCAAGCACGTTTGAGTGATCTTTGATTTGGCTTCAAGTTCTTGACGAGGTTGGGTCTCTCCATTATTTTGTACTGTTTGATTAAGGCAAAAGACTTTAGATTATATCCAAGATCATTTGCTGTGAAGAATGCAAGAACTTGACCATAGTTGAGGCTGTTTTCTTCATAAGCTATTGCCCAACTACAAGAGCTTCGATTGTACTTGTAATTGATGCTATGATAAACTACATGATTCACTCTAAAACTGTGATAACATTTAATAGTTTCTCGCCTAATATTAGATGCGCTCCCAGAGAGAAAATCAGCATTTATTACATGATCAGGATCTTGAGCACCAACGTGTTCAAAACTTTTACGTTCTTCTGAATAATTTATTGATAATTTCTTGTCAGGATCGAATCGAGTTAACCATTGGTCGATATCATTTTTGTAATTGTTCATTCCTTTTTCAAGTACATAACTTTTTGCCATTTGATCAATATGACCACGAGTCCCGTGAAATGATCTTTTCAGGCGAAAAACATTGTTTTCGAAACAAAAAGCAGAAACATCTATCAAGCTCCCCATTTTAGAGTATTGTTTTGGGATATGACAAAGTAAATGTAAATTGAATCTCATTTTTTCTTGGCCATATATTTCCTGAAAGCTTGACAAGAACCAATCAATTAATTGCGTCCCTTGGTCAAATTCTTGTCTCGTTATTTGTGATCTTGGAATTGAGAAGATGCGTGTAAATGTTGATAAACAATGGAGGAGCATAAATGAGTCGTCATCAATCAATTCTCGAAACAGTGGAATCAGATGGAAAAGAAATGTACGACATTCGGACGCTTTCCAGTATGAAATCTCACTAATTTTTCTGAACTTTCTTGATATATCATGAGGAAGCTTAATTTTTGCTACTTTTCCATCAAGAGCTTGACAAACTCGAGTTGTTTTGAAGGGCTTGAGAGAAAGAAGAAATTTGAAGACTCCTTCCAAGATATTATGCATGTAGTCAATTGGTATAGCATCAGGAACTGCCAAGAAACTAGCAAGAATATTTTTTCCTTTCACTCCTTGGTGGGGTCTACCCTGAAATTCAGCCAGTTCAGCAGCTTCATCATAAAAATGGCTAGTTTTTAGAGGATAAAATGAGTCAGATTCATATGGGTAAACAAAAACTGCCGATCTTTGCTCTTCATTAACAAGTCGCATTCCCTGGATTAAGCAATAAGGACAACCATAATAACCCATAAATGACTTTATGTTTAAATTTTTAGCTTTGGCAACACTATCCATTATCGCACAGCCAATCCTGACAAGAACTTGAATACATCCATATTTGGTGTCAACAGAAATCGGATTATCAGTGTACGAGATCTCCTGCTGAACATTTGATGAGATAATACCAAGAGCCATAAATGGTTCAACTAGTACTTTCTGCCAGATTACATCAGGTGAACATGCTTTCTCTCCATGATAAATACCCAGATTGAATATATTATTTTTCTTAATTCTGTGATAACTTGGAAGCTCAGCAACTGTGAAAGGAACCGGAGTTGTAGAAGCTCTTGACGATTTAATCATTTGAGCATCGTCAATATTAACAAGTAAAGTGATCCTCAAAGTTTCGTTGATTCTAACAGGATCTTGCCAGATTTCCTTGTATAGTCGTGTCTTAGTTAAATCAATTGTTTCTTGGATCTGAGAACATGATAAGTACTGGTAATTATTGTTCACAATGTTTTTGACTGTATCCAAAAAGTTGAATACGACAATTTCTCCATGAGCTCCAGTACAACATCGTGATCTTGCAGGGAAATCGACAATTTCCTGTTGCTGAAAACAGAAAAGAAATTTATATGTCGTGATCGTTGATAACGAATTCAAAACGTTTTTGAATCGAAAGTACTCCATAATATTGACTTTGCATTTTGAAACTATCTTGATGAGTTCAAATATCCGTTTTTGAGCTGATTCATTCAAATTGCATTCAGAAAACACTTGTGAAATCACTAGTGATAATCCATAAATATCATTGTGAGATTCAGCAATATTAACAAGATCTTGATGGGTTGCTAAAACTGTATCAAGTTCTTGCTGGGATTCATGAGAACTAGTTGAAATTGAGAATCTAGATGAATTTTCTGATGTAGTTGAATCTTGCGAAGATGTTGATGAAGAAGAAGCAAAACTTGTCTCATCGTAAGCAATTTCGGATGTTGTTGAGTCACTAGATGTAGAATTTGTTTCTTGATGGAAAACTGGTAAAGATTGATTGATTTGATCGTAAATTCTATCGAGTGTATTTTCAAAGCCTCTTACACGAGCTCGTTTACGCGTTGATGAGATCTTGTTGAACATTTGTTTGCAGAAAAGATAATATTTAAACACTGATAAGATAATCAAAATTGATTTTATATTTGATAAAGAGATTAAATTGCTCTTATCACAAATCAAATCTTTTAATAAAAGTGGAAGTAGAGGGCAATCATCTTGATCATCTATTTCCGTTTCCATTCAAAGTTAATAAATCAACATCATCTCAACAATTTCTCCAGAATAGTTTAAATTTTTTGTTAATTCAAAAGTTATTAAAATGACCTTTGATTGTGATTCAGCTCTCTCAACAAGTGATTTTTCGCTTCCTAAATCAAGTAAGTATTTCAATGAGAGATTGTGAAGTTCTTTTTTAAAAATCACAATTAATTAATTTATAATTATGTTTTAAAGGTGCTTATGTGATTTTGTATAATACGGAAACGTGTTCAGTTAAATTACGAGAGGCAAAAACTCTTGGTAGGATCAAAATTGAAAAGTATGCTAAGGATGAAATTCTGATTTGTGACCCTAAAAGAGAAAATGGACAAGAAATTTACAGAATCGTTTATTTTGGTGATCGAGATACTGGCAAGAGTTTGATCAACTCTCTCAAGAATGATGAAGATGTTTTTTTTCACGACGAACAAGAGCCATCTACTAGTAGAAACTCAACAAGATCAACAAGAAACACACCAATAACTCCTAATGATCCCAATCATAATTCCGATATCTACAAGCTTCTAGCCGTGATGAGATCTGAACAAAAAGAGGTGAAGAATCTATTGGATAAACTTGATAATGAAAATAAGAACTTGAAAACTAAATTGGATGAAATCATCGAGAAAAGTTCATGTGAAAACAGGAAAACTCGAGCTCCATCGTCATCAGAAGTCTCTGAACTACTCCAACATTGTACCTCTGAAGTTGCTAAACGAAGATTGAACCAGAATTTTGAAGAGAAATTATCAAAAATTCCATGGGAAATTATAAAAGTGGGTAAAAGGGATAAGAAAAATATCATGGATGAACTAAGATGGGAGAGACGAATTACCAAGATGATTTCGAATATCGGAACGATTCTATTTGGTACAGACCTTCTCACCCACCTTCTTGGCAGAAATGGAAAGCGGGAAAGATCTCGGCGAGAAAGTGAGAGGCCTCATGTCTTCAATGTACAACAAGAGTCAAGATTACGACGAGTTCTATCAGTTTTTGATGATACATTCACATCAGATAAAACTTGGAAACATGTAGTTCAATATCATATAAATCAAAAAGGAAGAGATGTAAAAAAAGCCAAGAAACGTCTCAGTGATGAATATACATCTGATTCAGCCACAGACTCAGAGCCTATTGTCAAGAAAGCAAAGAAAACAGATATCACTGAAATCTCATCAAGCGATTCAGATTCGAGTAATCAAAAAGATCGTGGTAAGAGAAATCCTCCAAGGAAATCAAAGCTAAAAGAAACAGAAATAATTGAAAGAAACGACGAAGAAAACGCCAAGGAAAAGTTCAAGGAAAAGGATAAACCAGATGAGATAGGAAATCGCAAAAAACACGACAATATGGAAACAGGAATAGGAAGCTCAAAATCTGATGATGTGACAAGTCAACTTGTTTGTGAGAAACCAGCAAACAATAATAATGATAAAGAGCTTACTGAGATCTCTGATAAAACCAAAGATAATTTCCCTTATTCTCAAGCTATTCCCCTAACACAAAACCTATGAATATTCTATCAATTTTTTGTCAACTCTAAGCTAAATAGAATCAAGAATTAAAATTATTCAGCAAAAATTAAATAGTCTCATTGTTAATTAATTGACAAGAACATCAATGAAAATCACTGAGAAATCAAATGGTATTTTAACAAATTTTCATTCGCTTAATGTAAGAAATTACTTGAGTACATGCAGTTGAATTGTAAGATCTTGCCAAGCACTTAACTTCAATTGTTGTACAAGATCTTTGAGATACCTTTTTGGAATCTTGCGTGGAAATTATGAGAGGGATTAAAAAGAAATTGACAATTAACTAATATGTAACTGTTGAATTCTTATTTACATTTCGAATAGTCTCCACCAAGACATTTGATAGTTTTTTTGTCAAATTTCTATAGAAATCGCTCACTGGAGATAAACATGAGACGAAAAAAAACTGATCAGTAAATGAACATTTTACTACTAAGTTCGCTGTTTAATTACCGATAATTTCTTTTTAATTTTTTGAACATTTTGATCTGATGTTTCTTAATAAAATCTCAGTAAATTCATTCAACTAAAATCTGTCAAGTCTCTCGCTTATTACTTAATAGTTTGGTTCTCGTCTCATGTCAATCACGCATCATTTTTTTGTTCGGATATCAACAAAACCTTGACTTGATTTCGGCTTATATTGCTAATTGAGAACGTGCCAAGTTGCGCCACTAAGATACCACCTTGAATCAACTTGACAATTTCTCACCAGTTTTTATTAAAATCTAAACCCGGGTTGTGGATAAAATTTTTCTCCTTAATTTTAATGGTAATGGTCAAGCTTGTTAACACCAAAGAAATTGATTACATTTGATTGTTTTGTTTACTTTTACAATATCACAGGTCAAGTGAAGCAATGGTCAGTTATCATCTTTAGATTCTGATGGAAATCACGTTATTCCAATAAATAAAAAAAGAAAAGAAAAGAAAAGATGAAGATGAAGATGAAGATGATTATATTGATAAAGAAAGAGAAACATATTATCAATTTCTTGGTGAGAGAGAGAGAGGAGAAATAAGATGAAGATGAAGATGAAGATGAGGAAGAGAATCAAGCAAATTGATGCAATAAATCAACGAGTAAAATCAACTATCATGATGATAGAAGAGTGAGTGAGTGAGAGAGAGACATAAAGTCCAGTATATCGAAGATGATGTGGATGTGGATGAAGATAGTGATCGTGTTAGAGAGTTACAAGGAGAGTGATTGACCAGGTAAATGTTAGAGAATAAGAAGAAGAAGAAAAAAAAGAGAGAAAAGAATAAAAAATAAAACAAAACTAAAGAGTTAAATGTTGTACGAGTTTTTTACCAGCTCATTTGCCCTCCGGTGGTAAAACTTTTATAGAAGTGACTTTTTTGTAAGTAATTGACAATATCTAATAATAATATCAATGACAAAACAATTGCTTTCTCACTCATACACAGGTAAACCAGGTAAGGGTTAACAAGAAAACAAAACAAAAAGGAAGAGTAAAAAAACAATTTCAATATAATAATAAAACATAAAAAAACAAAACCATAAGCAAAAGCCTTCAAGATAATCCAATTAGTTGAAGCTAAAAAAAGCACAATTATCAACAGCGAAAAGGATTAAGCTTATTACACAGGTAAGAGAGTTTCCCTATTCTGATTGTTTTCAAATTCTGATGAGCTGATTGATTGGAAATCGATAATTCAAATATGATTGGATCCAAATTAACGGCGGAAGAGTAAAAGTTAGACAAAGTTTCACAGGTTCTCCCATCGACTCTCTATCCCAGGTATCATCTTTTTACCTGTGTGAATATTTTGCATTCCTATTGATGTAATAACGATGTTGATGTTGATGATGATGATGATGATGATGATACCTTAGAGATGGTAATGATAGAGATGATGAGGATGAGGAAGATGAAGATGATACCGTTTAGAAAACAGGGTTCCAACTCTGTGTTTGCCTGGAAAACCTGATTATAAGCATTTTGGAAAATGGCGATGGAGGCGCTTCCATCAAGTTGCCCTCATGTTTCTCTTTCTTTTTTTCCCTTTCTCTTCTTTCTCTCTTTCTCTTTCTTTTTTCAAATAATCTCTCTTTCTATCATCATCTCTTCTCACCCTGAACTGTGAGCCGGGGCTGAAATTTTCTTCCATTCCTGTTGTGTTACTGTTACTGCTCTTTTTTTTTAGTTGTTCTGTTTGTTGTTTGCTTTATGAGTTGATTTTTTTTTCTCACTTCACATTTTTCATTCAGAATTAAAGTTGATCTTGAAAAGAAATGTTCAAATCATCCTCATCTTTTTCACCATCATCGTTTTCATCTTCATTCTTCAGATCTTCATCATCATCATCTTCTTCTCCTTCTTCCTCATTATCCTCAACTTATCAACAACGACAAACTTAATAACAACATTTTCTTAGACATCGTTAGTTTATCATCTCTGATTAATCCAAAAAGTTATTTATCCTCATCCTCATAATCATCAGCATCCTCATCATCAGAGTATTTATCCTTCATCCACTTATTGTCATCCATTTATTTATTGATATTTATATTCACTTATATTGAAACTTTACTTTTCGTTTGATAACAAAACTTTTCCTCATTCATTTAAACCATTGGAACAATTTATACAATCGTTTGTTAATTGTTAACAGTTTTTTCGTTTAATTGTTTTCCTTCATTCACTAATTGATTCTTATTCTTAATTTCTTTTTTTTGGAATAACTTTACAACAATTAACTGATTGTGATAGTAATCAAAACAATTTAAGCCAAGGGAATAACTTAAACTACTATTTGTGTGTTCAACTTAATTTATATTCATTAATCAACTTAACGTGTTAAAGTGTTTTTGCTAATTAAACCTAATCACCAGCAACAATTTAAATATATATTTATTATTATTATTAACATCATTAAAACCATCATCATCGTAATCATCAATTAATTATAATCTAATTGTATTGGGACAATTTCAACAATTGATTAACTGACTGGTAAGTTTATCACTTCCGTATTAGTTTTTGTTTCTGTTCAATTTTCTTGATCACAATTGAAATTAGTTCTATAATTTAATTGTCCAATTTTAAATTGTTTCCATTAACAAAAATGAAAATTTATATTCCGTGATTGTTAATCAGCTGATGATCAGTTTATCTTAA
This sequence comes from Panonychus citri, assembly GCF_014898815.1. Lineage (NCBI taxonomy): Eukaryota > Metazoa > Arthropoda > Arachnida > Trombidiformes > Tetranychidae > Panonychus > Panonychus citri. The sequence continues at coordinate 95,170 of NW_026515543.1, read as the reverse complement.
TTGAGCTCATCATTGAAATTGTCAACCTGCTTTCTTTTACACTGAAATGATTATCGTTGCAACGAAATCAAGTTTCAACGACGTTACAATTATCGTTATCAGAGTTCATTGTTTGTAGACTAAATAATTATCATTACTTTTTTGTTTAAAGTAAAAAAAAACAATAAAAAATAAAAGTTGAAAACGATAAAAGATGAAGAAAGAGGAAAAGAAAGAGAAAAATGAAGTCCCGTTATTCAGGAAGAGAAAGAGGGGGAAAAGATTACAAGTTCACGGTCAATGATGATGATGATGAAAAAGAGAGAGAGAGAGAGAGAGAGAGAGAGAGAGATTATGAATCGAATGAGTAAGAGCTCTCAGTTCAGTTGCTCTCTTCCCTTTCTTTCATCATCAATGATCTTCCTCTTCATCATGTATTCTCCCTCTTCACTGGCTTCCTCATCTTTCCCCCTCATCATCAGCTCTTTCTGTCTTTCTTTCTTTCTTTCTCTCTCTCTCTCTCTTCTCTTTCACACCAAGAGTGAGCTCTTAGTTCTGGCAACCTTAAGTCAAGATATTAAGATGATGATGGAAATGATAAGAAACCGGAATAATTTGGAGGGAGGAAGAGAAACAGAAGATGATTTTGTAAGAGAAAAGATAAAGATCATGTAAGAGAGAGAGAGAGAGAGAGAGAGAGAGAGAGAGAGAGAGAGAGAGAGAGAGAGAGTATAACTGAGACGAATGGGTTAGAATTAAAAGAGGATTCAAATTCAATTTCATGGAGGAAAAAAGTTCCAAGAATGATGAATGAAAATGAATCGGAAATTTTATCTCATTCTGATCAATTCAATTACCTTTCACCATAAAGATCATGATATTCAAATATAGTAACAGCAAAGTAACATGAAAATAATTATCAATGTAACAATTTAAATTGTAAACTTGATGGGTGATCATTTAAATCTGATTTAATTACTATCAAATTAAATAGCCAATGGCGATTAAACTTTTTTTTTTATTATCATTACGTGAGCCTTAACGTTTGTTATTAATTCATCGTTATTAATTTAAATAGCAATTTAAATTATCACACTTTTAATTTGATCATTATCATGATTATGATAATTGTACTCTCTTTTTTTTTAATATTAACTGTTTATTGTTTATCATAATTAGTAAATTGTTACATTGATGGTATTGGAAAAGGGTTCTGATTGTCTAACCTGTTTAATTGATTGGATAGAAAATGATATTAATAATTAAAGGAAGAGGAAAAGTTGATTCATGAGATTGAATTAGTTCCGTTGACAATGATGAATGAACTTTAAGAGAAAGAGTTGAAATTTTCATGATGATGAAGATGAGGATGATAAAGACAATAAATTATTCCTTTTTGGGAGGTTAACAATTTAAGTTGAATTTCCATTGATAATTAACGATTAATTTGGAAAATCACTTGTTTACCTGAGAGAAAAAGTGAAAAAATCGCTTTATTCAAACTCTTCCAAGAGAGAGAGAGAGAGAGAGAGAGAGATGATCATTTCATCATCATTACCATGAGCCCACCTTTCTCATCATCATCATTCATTATCATGAAATCTCATTGAGAAATTTTGTTTTTTTCCTGAAAAATTGAAATTTTGAACTTCCCTTTATTAGCTAAACAAATTATCCTTTGATAGCCTAGTTACTTTATCTACACCATGATGATGAGCATCATCATGATTGAAATTTTTATAATGATGCAAGTTTATAAGGAAGTGCCCCACCTTGTTGATGGTGGAAGATGATGATGAAAAGAAAGAGGAAGAAAAGAGGAAAATCACCCAAAAAGAAAGAGATATTAAGGAAGTATCTTATTCCATGAAATGAAACTTTTTTTCTTAATGAAAGGTGAGAAACTCAGTAGGAAATGGGTGAGAGATAGAAGAGCAATCCATCCAAAAGGTTTTACTCCATATGAAAGAGAGAGAGAGAGATAAGAAAATCAGGAAGATAATCTTCACCCTCACTGAATGATGAAGATAACATAGAGTTGATATTGGAATAGTTTAGTCAAAATGAGCTGAAAGAACATGAAAAGTTCATGAAGTGAAAACTGAACAGAAAAAGTCAACATCCTATGGTCAATATAAGTTTTTACTTTCCAAGTGGTCACTCACTCTTTCTCCCTCTTTACTCATCTTCCTTTACATGATCAGAATTTACATTTATATTGATATTCTCTATGTAATAACTAAGATTTAGTAAAAGTTATCATGATGAAAAAAAAATATCAACCACAAAAACATGAAGATAACAATTGAAATATGGAGAAAAAATTGATTCAATTTCATGATAATTTCAAAAATCCAAGAAAATTCAAGAGATAGACTCACATTTGGAAAATCACAAGATCAATAGGAAAGAAAAGTCTCTAGAAAATGCTGAAGATGATGAGCATCCAATTCTGAGCATTCATCTTATCCAATCAAAGTCGATCCAAGGATAGGTTAGGATTCTGAGTAATAACAACTCTGAATCTATGGAACATAGGAAAAAATTTAGAACTTTTTTCCCCTATAAATAAAAACATGAAAATTTCGAAGAATATTTTTTTCTTTTCATCCATTCGATGCTCAAATATTATGATAATAAAGAAACATTATCATAAGAACCATATATTAGTTCATGATGACAAATGACACTTATCATCTGATATTTTTGGCTGATACAAATTTACATGTAAAGATGATTATGTTTAACAAATTGTAGAAAAATGGAAAATAAAATTAGTTAATTGTTGACAATTTATCGAACATAAATATTCAAACCAATCCCTTTACGATGACACAATTTACATTGGAAAAGTAGAGAAACTTTTTCCAAGACTCTTGACAATAATTGACACACACAACAGGTTGGTCTCTCTGATGATGATGTTACTATTTACCTGTTTATTAAGTTATTGTATCAACATTTACCATTGACCATAGGTGAACAATGGTCAGTGGGGGAAAAAATTATGAATCAATATTTGAGTCTTTTCATTTTGTTCAATATCTGCTCTTGAAAAATTACATTAAATGATAACAATGATGATGCTAATGTAGTGATGATGATTAAACTTATTATGTATAAACACATTAGGTGAGTTAATTTTTTTACCTGAAGCTCAAAAGTTATGCTATTTTTTTGCTACATTTAAAGGGATTGGTCAAGCTTGAATTGCTAGTAAATAATATTAATGACCATCAGACTCAATTGTTATTGTTACATTTGTAATCAAATTTGCTGTAGAAGAAAAAAAAATTTCAATTCAAATTGTAACAGTTTGTTTTTTCTTGGACAAGATGAAAAATCCTCTAGCATTTCAATGGTCACTATTGTTGGACTGTTGTTGTTGTTGCTGCTGGTGATGGTGTTGTCAGGGTTGTTGCATTTACCTTTATGAATTAATGAGTTGCATGAATATTGCATCAATAATGTTTCGTCTATAAGTTACAATTGTCATTTCGATCATCATTTTCAACCTTCCAATCAAAAGTTTACATAATTTAAGTTCTAATATCAAACCATTTGTAGTATTTAAATGTTTCCAAAACACCACTCGACCTTTTCTCTCTCTCTCTCTATCATATCTCCTCACCTCTTAACCTTTTTCCTCTCTCTTTCTCTCTCTCTCGTCTTCCTAATTGACCCACCGAGGCCAAATTTACCTGAAATACTCGAGAGGTAAAATCTGTTACCGTTATGACCAAATGGTCTTGATTCCAACTTTCCAATATTGTGGAAATGCGTGTCATTCATATTGTCCAGTAATTTCGCGATCACTGGTCAGTCTGACATCTCATATATACACTTTTCTATCCTCTTCTTGTACTAAGGTGGGAAAAAAGCTTAAGATTCATATACGGAAATGAAAGAAGAATAAAAGAAAGAAAAGAAAGAGAAGAACCCGGAATATACCTGAAAACCTGATTTCTCTTGAGTATCTCAACCAGTAACCTTACCTTGCCCTTCACTCTTCTTACTTTTTCTCTTTCTTTTTTCTTCTTGTCTATCTTTTTCATCATCATCATCATCCTCTTCTTTTTCATCTTCTTCTTCTTTGTTTTCGCCATCACCATCATCTTCCCTCTTTGATGACCTCCAATGGATCTTCAGTCTCTTTTCAATGATGAAAGTTACTTTTTTCTCTCTACTTAATATTTGGAAACAACTTCTTCAGGTGAAGATGGAGAAATATTTTCCTTTCTTTTCATCCTCATCACCTTCATCATCTTCATCATCTTCATCCCTAATTTGACCTTTATTTTGTTTCGTTTTTTTCTTGAACCTTTTTTTATGTCATCATCTTTATCTTCATCACTATCATTTACTATTATGTATCTTACATTTTTCAAGTCTTTCTCCTCTCATTGATTACCTTCACCTTAGGGTTTCTCATCATCATCATCATCTCTAGACTGACCTTTTATTGAACAGGTATAAATATCCAACGATGACCAATACTGAATCAATGGTCAGTTATGTATATCAACATCAAATCTATTCACTTTTACCTTAAAACTTTTATCAAATTTCAATGAAATCTTTTCCCTTTTCAATGTCAATCATAATCTTTATGCAAATCACAATTGTAGACACATTGATTCCTGTTGATTAACTAATCAATATCAACGATTTAAATTGCAATTTCAACAAATCAACGCGATAGATATAATCTCTAGAGGAAAGCAGATTAACATTACAGATTATACTAAGTAATTAGTAATCAATTGGCAATTAGTTGATTTTAAAATATCAAAAATGTTGATTATAAATACATGGGTTGGGTTTTAATTACTCTTGTTGATTAGTGATTGTGATTAATAATATTGAAAGTTTTTTTTTCATTTTCTTGTGTTTTTTTTTCAATGAAATTAAGGTGAGGCTTTGATAGGGAAATGGTGAAAAGTGAAGTGACCTGAAGGTTAAATTTCAGTTGATGAAAGTTCATTTACATGTTGATATGCTACTGATGATAAGGATGCTGATGATTTCACACAAAAAACAACAGTAAATGAGAGAGAGAGAGAGAAAGTCTCATCTTCCTCATCTTCCTCATCGTCTTCATCACCACAAGGTCAAAAGATTCCCTAGCAAGTTATTAACGCTTTTTCATTTTCCTTGAGGGATCTTCCTTTGATCTGACCTTTCTCTCTCTCTCACTCACTCACTCTTTTTATCGCTCTCACCTTTATCTTCATCATCAGTTGCGTTTTCATCCTCATCCTCATCATCTCCTTTTTCATTTTCATTCTGATGAGAAAATAAAAATGAGGAAGAGAAAACAAGTACCCAAAGAAAACTCTATGGAAAAAAAAGATGACGATGATGCTATTTTTCTTCTTTTCTCTTCTTCTTCTTCCTTCTTCCTTGATTATTATCCTCCCCTTTTTTCTGTGATTTTTTCTCTCTCATCTACTCTCTTTTTCTCTCTTTCAAGGTTGATCTTTCCCCTTTCACCCGACCTTTACTCTCTCTTTTTCTCTTCCTCATCATCTTAAAAGTCTTGAAGGTCATCATCATAAATCCCTTTTTCCTCTGTAAGTGTATGTGTGTGTGTGTCTTTTTTATGCTTCTGGGTATTGTTATAATGAGACGAATACATAAACTGATGAATTCCCGTTATGCGGAAGATAAGAAAGAGAGAGAGAGAGAGAAAAGATGAGGATGAAAAAAAGGAGACAAATTCGTGGGAAAATAATATTAAGACACCTTCTCCTTCATCTTCACCATCACTTTACCAAGAAAGAGAAAAGGAAAGACAAATAAGTAAGAGAGAGGGTAAGAAATGAATGAGAGCTAAAATCACCCTCAAGAAGAAGATGAGGAGGAAAAGAAAATATTAATTCTAAATAGAAAACAAGATGAAATAAAGGATGAAAAGAAAGAAAGAAAGAAAGAAAGAAAGAAAGAAAGAGAGAGAGAGAGAAGAAAGATGTCGAGTGACTTATGCTACGCTCTTATGGTCTCCTTTCTTTCTCATCTTCAACTTCTCTTTCTACAGGAAGAGAAATAAAGAGAAAGAGAGAGAGAGAGAAAAAAGAAAGATATGAATTACTAACTCGCTCCGATACTCACTCTTTCATCTTCTCTCTCTTTCTTTTCATCATCATCATCACCGTATTAGTAGTAGTAGTATTTTCTTCCGGGATTTTTAACTGTTTATTATTGTAATCATCATTATTTTTATTTCCAAATACAAGGTGACCTACAATCGACCTTGGCCTTCCTGTCAGAATTATCTCTTCCTCATGTTTCGTTTTCTCTCTCTCTCTCTCTCTCTCTCTCTCTCTCTCTCTCTCTCTCTCTCTCTTACTCTTTCTTTATCTTCACCTCCATTTTTAGCATAACATTTATTATACCTGGAAGATGATAACTGCTCTGAGGCCTTTCTCTTTCTCTTCATCTTCTTCCTTATGAAAGAAACCAAATTAATCATTTAATTTGATTTCAATCATTAAGAAACAATTACAACGACTAAGTTTGCGAAAATCAAGAAAATCAAGTTCAATTAGTTTCTCGTCCTTTACTATGATCCTTATATTTACCGTTATATTTTAATCTGAGATCGATGATTAGTTTTTATTGATTAATAACTAAATTGTGTTTTTAAGAATATAAAAAATACAATCAACAGGTAAATCAACAACAATCAAATTAAAGGGAAGTTAAGAAGCCGCAAAAAAAATCAATTCAATTCAATTTGTCGATTGTATTGATAAAATGATTAATAAATTTTTTTTTCAATCAATAACTTTTTCCTGATTATGATTAATTTTGATTGTTATGTGTTCACTTTTCGTTATGATTAACTTGTTTCCCTTTGGTGACTTTTCAGCTTTAACCTTTAACACTTTTGTTGATTGTTGATTGTTGTTGGTCGGATAACATTGATAATAACAATTTCTTATATAAATCCTATTGTAAGCCCTTTCGTTTTTGTCACCTAATGGTAATAACAATAATACATTCATATTGCATTAAGGGGCTTACATGTTGACAGAGTTGATACAAAGGTACAACTCAATAGTAAACAACCTGAATGAAGATGAAGATGATAATGTTAACCTGTGAATGGACAAGAAAAAAACGACGATTCGATTCTGATCTTTAATTCTAAGCGTATTTACTCTGATTTTATTACGTTTCTTAAGATGAGAGAGAGAGAGAGAGAGAGAGAGAGAGAGAGAGAGAGAGAGAGATGATTACATGATGAAGAGGAAAGAAAAACTTAGTGGAGGTGGAAGGGTGATCTATGCTCCAGTAAGCTCATTTCCGCTTCTCTTCCGGGAAAAGAGAGAAAAAAATCATTCTCTTTCATCTTTCTCTTCCTATTTAACGGGCTTCGTTTTATGCGACTCTCTCTCTCTCTTTTCTCTATCATTAACGTTTTGTACAATCATCATTATCATTTGTATTTGCCCTTCTACTATTGACCTTGCAGAGACATGACATGACAGGACAGGTAGGTGGACATGTAATCTCATATAATGGTGATTGTAATTGTCCAATTTTATTGTACCAAGGTCAAACCTTTGCCACAAAATGGTCATCGTCATCTTAGTACATTCAATAATGCATAATGCAGCTTAACCTTTGACAAGGTTACCTGTTTGTTGTTGTTGTTGTTGTTGCTTATGATGATGATAATGATGTTACCTTGATGGTTTGCTTTATGTACCAGGTATTTCATTTGATTCCTTATCTACTCCTCCCGTTGACCTTTAACAACTTTGCAGCACATTATCAGTGATAGACTTTTAAAAGGGCAATTTATTTACTGTATCACCTTGAAAACGAGAGAAAGAGAGAGAGAGAGAGAGAGAGAGAGAGATAATCAGTTTCATCATCATTTCTCATCCTCATCTTTATTATCATTATCAGGTATTCATAAGACTGTTACTATTACTGTTGTTATAACCGAGAAAGTTGATCGGACAAGTTATACACCTTTAATAAGATTAGCAAGATGATGAGATTTCATGAGTAGCAGTAAAAAAAAAGGTAATTGATAAAAAACTGATACGAGACAGTGATACAGCCTTTTATATGTGATGAGGATGAGCATCTTCATCTCCAGGTAAAGAAAAGGAGTGTTATAGACAGAGAAAGAGACAGAAGGTTAGTTGATAAAGTGAGTGAAGAGCAAAAAAGAAGAAGATGAAAAAAAAGTTCTAAGTGAGACTGGGTCAAGGGAAGAGATTAGATGATGATCATTATTATCTTCATCATGAAGATGTTTCATTCTTCAATGGAGAGAAAGAGAGAAACTGGAAATTCAAGGTACATGTTATTGTTAGATGCTCTATTCATTTTCCATGATGATGATAGAGAGTGAAGAGAAAGAAAGTAGAAAGATGAGAGAGAGAGAGAGAGAGAGAGAGAGAGAGAGAGAGAGAGAGAGAGAGAGAGAGAGACTAAACCCGGAAGAGATTGTCAACTTATATAGCCCTTTATGTGTTACCTTTACCTGTCTCACAATGAGAATAACTTTTTTTACCCTGAAAACTGAACAATTATTCATGATTATCATCATTATAATGTTGAATTTTTTTTTCTTCATGTTAACTAACAATAAACAAGACAAAATATCACAATTAACAATAATAATATCATGAACTATTATTTGTATTAATCATATTATCATGTTTACCCACGGAAATTTAAACTTGACCAATTAGTTAAGTTAATGAACATTATCATTAATATCACTTCCTACCTTTAATGATTATTATGTACTTATGAAAATAAGGTTAATAATTTAATTTACAAAGATAATATAATGATAACAATTAGTTTGATATCAATTATTTGATTGTTTATTTACCTTTTCTCTTGCAATCTCTCAACATTGAGGTGTCAACTTTTGAAAGATTGACCTTCATTGACAACGAGTATTATTATTATTGAATAATAATAATGTAATAATATCGTTAAGATATTAAAGGTTAAATCAAATTGGGTTAAATTAAATGACCAACATTTTCAGATGATTTTTGTTTATTTGTCACTAATCAAGTCTCACTCATTCAATGATGATAATAATTATCTAAGGTGAGATGATAATGATATTGAGAAAAAAGAGAAAGGGAGAGGGAAAAGATGATTATGAGGATGACGGAGATGATGGAGATGATGAGGATGATGATATTCGTCTCTTAGTGAGTATGCAAAATCCTGTTAGGTGATTAATTGAGAGCTACCTTGAAGCCATGAGCTTCAATGGGATGAAAACAACAGTAACCAGTTTGTCTTCTCATGAGAAACTCAAATTTATCCTTTATCTTCATCATCATCCTGATCATCTTCTCATCGAGGAAAAAAAAAATAAATAGTGGCCTTAAAACCGACATGGACGCCCAAATGATGGCCTCTATTAGAATCAACTCTCAATGTGTTCATCATGTCTATCAAAGAGATGAACATGAAGAGACTTGATCATCTTCTTTTCCTCCATCTTGTTTTTTTTTTCATCGAACATTTTAAAATGTTAAGTTCGCTTCGATGGTTCGAACTTTTTTTTTTCTTTAAAGTTTTAATAGTCTCTCTTTTTTTGTTTGAAAGAGAAAAAAAAATTCGCTAAATATTTGGAAATAATCTAAAAGGAAATGATGATGATAATCATGAGAGAGTAACTGATGGTGATGATGATGCTTTTATCCTACATGATGATGAGTATATTTGGATGATGATGATGATGATCATCTTCATCTTCAATGGTAAATTGCATCTTATTATGAGTCCAAACTGAGAGTCCATCAATCGTACACTTGAACAAGTGATAATTTCTCAAATATATTATATAAAACACCATAGAAATGACTGTTATCATGATGATGATGAATGAACAATGAATTATCATCTTGTTTCCTTTTTCTTTTCTGATCATTTCACTTATATTCAAAGACTTTCAAAGTTGACAAACTTTCACGGACGGTTACATAACAAATGATCATTTCTATTTAACGATTATCATTTTGGACTAAACTTTTTCTCGATTTCATCTCGATATCAATCACAATCCATTAGCTTTAGGTCAAAATTTTCATTGATCATCAGTGAGGTAAAAGATTATCATCATTATCCAATAGGTAGATATTGTTAATGGTTAACACTTAATATTGGACATGAAAATCACTCTCATCTTTATCATATTATTATTATCACATTTCGACAATGATGCAATATGTCCAAATATAGTTTTCGATTTTTTTTTTCGAAAACTTTTTATTTATTTATATTCTTCTCAATCTAATTTACTTTTTTTTATATTCCTATTCTTATTGATTTCTTTAGACTTACTTGGATATCTTTCTCTCTGAACTTGTTGACCATCACGTTGGATCAATTGAATTGGAAAATTAACTTCTCGAAAGGTGAAATTAACTAATCAACAATTTAATTAAAGATTTTAATGGTTACAGGTAAGTATTGTTATTAAATATAAATAGAAATCAAATGAGTAATTAATCAATTCATCAATCGCAATCACAATTTGTAATACACATAAAGTTGATCGATAGTTTTTAACTTTTTTATATATCAAAAGTAATTGATGATATATATAATTTATATGTAAATTATACAATTAATTAAGAGACTGGGTGAATGATTAAGTTGATTGTTGAATACAATTTGAATGTTAAATTAAAAAAAAAAGTAGCTACAAAGTTTGTTGGGATAAAAAAAGGTAAACAATCAGTGAGATTGATACACATTGAAAGCAAATTGAATTGGATTAAATTAATCTAATATTTAGATGCAGGGGATATTCATGAATAGATCAACTTGTATAAATCCCCACCCTGAGTGTGTCTGTGTGTTTGTTGATATACCATCGGCACCTTTTCATGAGAAGGGTATTCATGACTGAATAATATGAAAGTCCATTGAAAGTAAGAAACAACAACAACAAAAGTTGATACAAAAAGTATTTATTTGCTTACATGGTAATACAAAAGGTTCAATCCTTATGTTGACATTGTCAACAACATCACATGGAGAGAGAGAGAGAGAGAGAGCTCGTGAGTGAGTGAGCTAGTGAGAGAGGGAATGAGTGATGACAAGGTGGAAGATGAGATTTCAAGAGGTACAAAAAAAGCATCAAAGTTGAAAAATGTTTCTTTCATTTATCATCTTTCCTCCTTCTCTCTCTCTCTCTCTCCCACCATCCACTTTCCTACATAGAAAAACTGTCAGCTTACCTGAGAGAGAGAGAGACTTTTTCCACCCTCTCTCTCGTTCAATTTACATTCGCAGTGGTTGGTATCCTTTGCCTCCCCACCCTCCACTTAATTTTATCTCTCTTTGTACTCAGCTAATTTCAGAATTCAATATACAGTAGATTTCCATAGGTAGAGAAGATCATGTTGTTTATTGTTGTTTTTTTCGTTCAATATTTGGGCTTTGACTTTTTCGAGATAGAAAAAAAACAACAAGAAAAAAGTTCTAACTTCGAATTTGTAAAGTACAATAAAAACTAGAAGTTTAGAAGAAGACAAACTTTCGAGTTTTAAATGTGTGTATATTCACTTTACTTACTAACCCTTTCGTTTGAATGGATAAGATGAAAAGGAAGACTCATCTTCATCTTCTCCACTTTTTTCCTTAACAAGATGATCAATTCAATAGATACAACAACCTATTGAATTAACCATGTAATATATATACTTTTCATCCTCCTCATCATCATCTTTCTCTCTCTTTCTCTCTGTGAAGAGAGAAAAATTTCCATAAGATTAGTGATAAAATCTAGTTACTCGTTTTTCTGTTTCATGAAAAATCCTATGGGTGAAAATAAATCCTAAGAAACAGTCGATCAATTTAACTTGAGCATTTTCACTACATTGAAATATAAGATTGATAAAGAAAGAGAAAAGTTAATCTTCTTAAATTGATATTAGGACATTTAATATTGTACATTGAGCTATTTTGTCATCCTCATCATCTACATCGCTCTCTCTCTCTCGCTCTCTCTTTCTCTCTATCAAGTTACCTTCTTATTGGGGTGGATTTTCACACTACCACCCACAAGTAGCAAATATATATGTTTGTACATGTATGACAATGAAGTTTGGGTTCATCTAAAAGTAGAAATTATTTTTTTGTTATGTTGAGTGAAAAGTTGATATATTTTTTTGTATCCTCATCACCATTGGTCATCCTACAAAGTTGTTTACAATAAAAGTGATGATATTTTTTCATCATCATCATTGAAAGTACAGATGAAAAGATATAATCAATTTAACACGCATTATGTACACCTCATGTATCATAATATACAACGTCCATGTGATGTTGAAGATGAAAGGAAGATGATGAACAAGTCCCAATGAGCTGAAGATGAGGATGTCCTTTTCTCTCTCTCTCTCTCTCCATCTTTTCCTCATGTCATATGAAAGGAGAAAAGATATGATAATTCGAAGAAATGAAATTTCATCATCTTCTCAATAGAAAAAAGAAGAGGGAGACAGAGAGAGAGAGAGAGAGAGAGAGAGTGGTGTGATAATCGCAGCGGTGGTTGAATGAGAGACGATATTGAATGAGGAAAAAAATTATTGGTTTTCATTCAATTGAAGATTTTCTTTAGATTCTGATACATATTGTGGGATAGAAAATGAATTCAGTGATTTCAAGTGAAATGAACAGATTGAATCGAGTAACATTGGAACAGAAATAAGATATTAAAAAGATGAAGATGATGAAGGAAAAGAAAAGTGTGAAAGTGCCAAGAAAGAAAGAGAAGAGAGATGATGATGATACAGAGGAAAAGAAGCAAAAAAAGAGATGAAGATTAAGATCAAAGTGATTTTTTTCTCTACTTTATTTACCACTTTGTCTGAACATATCTTCCTACTTATCATCTTATGAAGGATGATCAACATGATGATAAAATTGTGTGTGTATTTAGGTGAATGAATTGATTGGTTTCTGTGTTTTCAACCATAATTTAATTGTCATTACCTAAACAAGGTGTAACAACATGATCAGATTAAAATCTTTTCAATATACTTAATCAATTCTGTTCAACAATCGGTAAAATTAAAATAGGATCTTGAATGAATAGATGGAGAGAGAGAGAGAGAGTGGGTAAGGTGTCATCTTGAGTGGGAGGAAGAGGAGGTGATGGTGGATGTGGAAATACATGAGAAAGTGTAATCTCCTGTGGTGAGTTTACAATCTCAATTTGATTGAATGTTTAAACAAGAAACTTTTTGATTGTTTACCGAAATTAAAAGTGTCCAATGTTAAACATATACAAGATGCGATCATGTATATAAATACATGTGTGATTATTCAAGTATCATGGTGACTTTAGTTCAATCATTGGACACGTATTCAATTAACTGATTCAATTGATCAGTGAGAGTTAATTTATATTATTGTATATATATGGAATCAGATGATGAGTATTGAGACAACTTGTTGACATTGGAAAGAAAGAGAAAAGAATGAGAATTGCTGAATTAACTGATCACGTTTTCGATTTACCCTCGGTGGAAAAAAAAGAATGAAACAAACTATCATTTTCTTTGCCACTTTCTATCCATCCTTGTGAGAGAGAAGGAGAGAGAAAGAGAGATGAAACTCACTCTTATCATCCGCATCCATGATGATAAGAAAAACATTACCTTTCTTTTTACTCTTTCTTTTCATTCAATTACAATGGGAAAGTAACATGAAGATTAAAGTTTCAAGTTTATTATTATTTTTTTCAATGAGCTTTTTGTTCAGTTTTGTTGATAACATGATAATCAACAGGATGATTAACTTTCATGATTAGTGTGTTAATCATATGGAATAAAGGAAAAAAAATTGAAATCGATCCAAAATAGAAACTAAATCAATATTAAATGCGATGGTAAATCAATCAAATCAATCAGTTGAATGATCGGTAATTTCCATTATCAGTTTAACTGTGCAACCAATATGAATATTACTCTCTCTCTCTCTCTCTCTCTCTCTCTCTCTCTCTCTCTCTCTCTCTCTCTCTCTCTCTTTCTCTTTCTCTTTCTCTTTCTCTTTCTCTGATCATCTTCATGAGTTTTATCATCCTCATCATCTCTCAGACAGACTCCTTCATGATTCTGATGATTATTGCATCTTCTTCTGATTAGGGTAACCATTGTTTTCTATTCTTTATTTTTTTTTGCTGAAATTATCACAATTAGTTAAACAATTAACGGACGAATTTTGTTTCTGCAATTAATCAACTTTGATTGAAAACAATCAACCAATTTATTCAAATGAGCGAGTTGATTGAGTTGAAACTTTTTCAGTTCCATAATCGGTTAAGTATTATTATGAACGATTGGACAATTATTAGTTTGTTGTTATTGTAAATCTAATTGTCTCTCTCTCTCTCTTTCTCTTTCTCTTTCTCTTTCTCTTTCTCTGATCATCTTCATGAGTTTTATCATCCTCATCATCTCTCAGACAGACTCCTTCATGATTCTGATGATTATTGCATCTTCTTCTGATTAGGGTAACCATTGTTTTCTATTCTTTATTTTTTTTTGCTGAAATTATCACAATTAGTTAAACAATTAACGGACGAATTTTGTTTCTGCAATTAATCAACTTTGATTGAAAACAATCAACCAATTTATTCAAATGAGCGAGTTGATTGAGTTGAAACTTTTTCAGTTCCATAATCGGTTAACTATTATTATGAACGATTGGACAATTATTAGTTTGTTGTTATTGTAAATCTAATTGTCTCTCTCTTTCTCTTTTGATTGTAATTAATCAATTTTAATTGTTCTGATTAGAGGGAATATCGACCTCATGATGGGATTACCTGTTGTATATTTCAAGGTTAATCAGCCACATATTTGATTGAATTAGTTGATTTAGTTTAATTTCTCATTGTGTTAATTGATTTTAACTCTAACGGTAAATACCGAGATTATGATAATTATATAAATGAAAAGAGAGAGTGAGAGGGAGAGAGAGAGAGAGAGAGATGATGATAAAAATATGAGATATAAAGTTAATACATAATAATAAACATATAAGAGTTAAAAGTATCATCATCATTAGATAATATTAATTATCATCTTTGATTATCATTCTCATCATCATCACATCACAAATGAAGGTTATTGATGCCACTAGGCAAAAGAAGATGAAATTATCTAACCAGGGGAATTTCTCACTGAGAGAGAGAGAGAATGATGATGATGATGAGGGAGAAAGTGAAGATAGAGTTGATGAGATGAGTGAGCTAATGAGAGGGTGAGGTGCAAACATAATTAATCTTCGTCTCTCTCTCTCTCTCTCTTATTTATATTACCGTTATTATTGTGACTGTTGATTATTATTAACTGTTTACTTTTGATTGTAGTTAAGTAAAACTTTACAAACAAATTGATTTTTTTCAGGTTCAAGGTAAATCATGGTCACGTTAAAAAGTTCATTATAAATCAGAGTTGATGATTGATTAGCTTGAAGTTTGTTGTTTTAAAACTCGTAATAATAGTAAAACAAAAAACTTAATTAATCTAAATTGATCTCGTTTATTTCAAGGGCATCGGGAAGGTTATGATGATGACGATGATTATCATTAACTAATCACTGTTGATTGTGTTTCGCAACAATGGTTCTTGTTGAATACTATTGATTATCTTGAGATGATGAGCTGAGAGAGAGAGAGAGAGAGATATTCAAATGATGATTTGGTTATCGAAAGAAAATTATTTGTATTAAGACAATTGATTAGTAGTAATAACCTTTTTGTCTATGGAATTTTTTGTCTCTCTATGTTTTCGTGTTCGATTCCTAGTGACCTGTCAAATGTCATTGGGAATATTTTTCTGTCTAAACTTTTGACCTTCTCTTTTTCTTGGTTAAGGTTCATTAATTAATGTGATCGTGAAAACATGTTAAGGTTCAATAGGGACTTGGGTCAATGTAACACGAGGATAAACGGACTGGTCAAGAATGAGAGAGAGAGAGATCATAATATAACAGAAGATTAGACAACTTCCACCACCTCCTCCTCCTTGTCCACCGCCTCTCTTTTCCTCTCTCACCATGAACCTCCCACCTCTTTCATAATGTTGATTATATATTGAGAAGAATAAAGAAAGAGGAAAGAAAAATAATCTTTCTCCCTTTGAATTGACCATAACTTGACCATCAGTACTTATCTACTGTTCAGTGCACTAGTTGAGACCCGGAAAAGGTTATCAAAATTTTCTTTCTCTCTCTCTCTCTTTCTGTTTCTCTTTCTCAATGGTCATCGGGATCATTTGCACCAGCACTTTTTGGACTGTTGAAAGTTACTTAAGGTACAATGGGTGTTACATTGGTCAACACGAAGTTCGTGGTACGTGTAATATGATTGATTTGAAGAGTAAACTTAAATTCCTTGGTCAATGGACCGAGAGAGGTAACAATTTACAGAGAAAATGATAAACTTTGTTATAATTCATCATTTCGAAGACGAAAAATATATACACAAGTTATAGGGAATGGTGATGATGATGATGAAGAAAAGAGGAGGAGGAGGAGTAGGAGGAAATTTCGAAAAAAAAAGAAAGGATGATAAGAAGAAAAAATGGACTTTAAACAGATGAAAGAGAGAAAAAGTTAATTTCGAAAAGTTTTCTGAAGGAAATAACATTGCAGAATTAAGATTTTTAGGGCGGGAATTTGCTCTCGCGGTTTTGTCTCGGGTCAAAGGTAAAAAAGTCTCTTCGTTTTATCATCTCCATTGCATCTTCATCCTCATCACTTTTTTGTATCTTCATCATCCCTTGGATAATCATTACGAAGACGCGTGTTTAACCCAACATCAGCTTCTAAATGATAAAAGATGTGTAAGAGAGAGAGAGAGAGAGAGAGAGAGAGAGAGTTTTCTCTCTTCTTTTTTTTCGAAACTTGAGATTTTATCATCCCTTTATCATCATCATCCTTTTTTTCTCTCTCTCTCATCTTATTTGCTCTACAATCTAAAATATGGTCATCTGAAGATACTTTTTGATAGAGAGTATAAAGGGCAGAGAGATAGAGAGGGAGGAAGAGGTACTGATGATGATTATGATGATAGGGAAGAGGAGGAGGAAGAGAAGAAAACAGTTTGAGAGAGAGAATTTTTTTTGTTTTCATCATAACATCTTGAGGAGAAAAAAAAGATGAAATAAAAATCTAAGCTAATGGTACATTCGTCTGGTAATAAGTGAGTTAGTAGAGTTAGTGAGCGAGGAATAGAGAGAGAGAGAGAGAGAGAGAGAGAGAGAGAGAACTAGAAGGGTCAGTGAGTGAGTGAGTTCGCACTGACTTGAAGTTTATTGGCACGAGCAAACGGCGCGTGCATTATGTTAGGATGAGCTAAGAAAAAAATAAGTGAGTGAGTAAAAAGAGTGAGTTAGACAAAGAGAGAGAGAGATGATAATGTTACCAATGTGTTGAGCATCATCATCATCAAAACAACAAGGAACAGGAAAAGAAAGAGATGAAGATGAAGATGGTGAAGATGTTTGAAGTAAAAGGACATTGGCCTGACCTTATCTGGGTCAATAGGGTCTCTCTTTTACCGTAATCTCTTCCCCTTCCCACCCTCTGCCTATTTGTATGGATCATCATCAAAAAAAAAGGAGAAAAATAAAAAAGAAAGAAAGAGAAAGAGAGAGAATCTATTTAAAGAAAGAGGAACCTTCTATGTACTAAAAATAATACCAACCATAGGCACTTACGAGTAGGTACAGGCACAGACACACACGGGGTAAAATCGACCCATAGACAAAAGCGATCTGTTAGAAGGTCGAAAACATTTTCGAAGATGATAAGGAAGAAAAGGTGAATGGTAAATACAATAAGAATATATAAGGAAAAGAAAACCATTCAATTTGAATTTGACCTTTTCTTCCTCATCCTCAGCATCTTCATCCTCTTCCTTATTTTTATCCCGTTTTATGTGAAAAAAAGGATAATACTAAAAATAAAAAGTACCAATGGTTGACAATCACCTTTGTCCTCAGTTTGTTGACACACACACACAGTTAACCTCCGCTCGATAATCATAATCATCATCATCATGATCGTCACAATTAACATTTAGATCGATCAAAAAAAAAAAGAAAACTTTGAACAGTAAAAAGATAACTGTAAATTCAAGGTGAACCAGAATAGCTCATCCAAGTGTATACCCCATGTTATTTAACTTATTTCATGATAAAAATTGATTATATGCTAATCATAATTAACAATTAATCTCACAACTTTAACCATAAACAATATTATAATACTAAAAGAAGAAGAAAAAAAAACCTTTGTAATTTATCACTAATCAGAATCGCAGAATCATCATCATCATCATAATAATTAATATCTCACCCAATTATCCAACAATAGTCAATTAAAACCAGAGAAAGTAAAAGATAATAATAAAACTCCATAGGTAAACTCATGGTAACACAGATAATTATGATAATCAAATGAATCGAGAGTTGATTTATCATGAAGAGAAACAATCAGAACGAAAAACCTAAAGAATTAAATGAAATTAGTGAATTACAAAAATCTATTACGATTGAAATATTTTTCCAATGGTAATTAATATATATAAGTGTATAATCCTAATCTCTTGTTAATGAATTAATTGCTTATGTAACAAGGATGATAAACTTATTTCCATAGAAGGTTGGAAGAAATTTTCTTCTTTTTCTTCTCAGGAAAATATTATCTTTGCTCTATCATATTTCTGATCATGATGATGATGAAAACTCCGTCATTGGAAGAGGAAGATAAACTTTCTCTCCATCCATAGACATGCTCTGTCTTTTTCCACTGATAATTAACAGAGAGAGAGAAAAAACTCATAGAAATCATCAATGCTTATTGGCGACTTGTTAACTGTTTCATCAACCATCATCATCTTCATCATCATAGTAATAATGATCATCATTATTTACACCATTTACTCATTAGCCCCTTAACTGAAAACCCTCCGTGTATTTTGCTGATGTTACCTTTGTAAATTTTTTTCTCTCTCACTTGCTCTCTCTCTCTCTCTATCCGTCATTCTAACGGTATTTTAGCTCTTTTATTACTTTAGAATGAAAAAGTTTCTCTTTCTCTGTCTTCCTTTTTGTCTTCTTCTAAAAACCTTTGCTCATTTATCTTCAAATGAGCTTAACTAAACAGATAATTCACCTTGAATTTTTTTTCTGCCCCAGGGGCAAGTTGTTGTTCTTCTTGTTGTACCTTAAATACACAACGACGACACAACGTTTGAGGTTCAACACAACAAACAGTTATATCTATTTAACCTTTACGGTGTTTTCGAGTTGATTGTTTAGATAAAAAACAAAGGTAAAGGTATTCGATCATTAGAAACCTTTTACCTTTTCTCTCTCTCTCTCTCTCTCTCCTTAGATCTCATTTCTATCAGTTCGATGATGATATTTTTTACTCTTCTTTTCTCTTTCTTTCATTTTACTTACCCTTCTCATCTCTAACCCTTTGACCAGCCCCTAAAAAGATACCTTTCGATAGTTCTAAGCGAACTGACCAATCGATGATAACGAGAGAAAGGTGAACTCTCTCTCTCTCGTTTTTTCATCTCTCTCTTTCTCCTCCTTCCTCCCCATTCCCTTTCTTCTCCTCATCTTCTCTGTGCTTCTTTACTGTTAAGGAAAAAAACGGGGGTAAAAAAGTAGAAGAAAATTTCCCCAATATCTTCATCTTCTTTTACTCCCATCATCTTATTCTCCATCGTCTTAGCTCCTTGCGTTTTCTCTCTCTCTCCTTCTCTTTCCATCATAATCTTCTCGCTCTCTCTCTCTCTCTCTCTCTTCTACTTGGTTGTTGTACTTTCTTCGTTCCTTAACAGTTTCCCTAAGAACCTTGACAATGAAAGGTCCAAACGGTGAAGGTCTTAACCTACGAAGTGATTCGATATACAAAACCCTAACCTCAACCCCCGACCTTCACACCGATGAATATTTACACCAAAAAGCCAAGGTACTATTTCTGTCCAATTTTATCAAGTTTTTTTTTATCTCATATGATTTTTTTCTCGATTCTTATTCAATTGCGACAATTAAGAGAGAAAAAAAAATTGATACGAAAAAGAAAACTTTTACTAAAATCGACGATTAACTTTACCATGTAAGCCGAAAGACGCTGAAGAAATAAACAAAACTTTCAATGTCATTTTCGTGTTTTCATTAAGTTAACTTTAATTGTATTCCAACAATTGTGATTGTGATTGTGATTTAATTTCTTCGCCAACAAGTTAATCAACTTACGAAAGTTTTATAAATACTGTGATCTAATTGTGTTTTCTTGTTCTTCTCTCTGTTTTTTTTTCTCTTATGTTTTCTCTCAATCACTATCATTGGATCTTTGTGATGTTCGTTATTCGATTATTTCAATGGTTCAATTCGTAGCTTCGTAGAATGGAAGATGGAGCTTGGGATTTAAATTCCATCAACGAAGAGGAATTTGATACATTAGCTGTTTACGTTGTGCCTGATCAAACGTGCGATGAAATAACGACCGAAGTTAATCGTGCGAAATCATCATTACCTCGAAATTTAGTATTAAAACCATCACAATCTTGTAGCGATGTAAGTAAATGAAACACTTCGAACAACCAAACGAAAAACTTTTCTCGAAACTTGACTCATAATTATCTCTGATCGATTCCCTTGAACAATTTAATTGAAAGTTACAATTTCGTTGAAAAAGATTCGAAACTTTAACTCTGATATTTCAATAAGTTTTTCGTTCTCCTTCATTTTTGATCATTTTGAAAAAGTAACTGTAACTTGGGAATTGTTGTTAGTGTTTTTGTCGATTGTTTGTTTACAATTTCTTTTTTTCTCTCGTGTTTTGGTCATGTCAGGTTCTCGGCGTTTGGGGGACAGATTACATACCAAGAGGCACACGCTTTGGTCCCTTGGTTGGTGAAATCTACAAACGAGATGAAGTGCCCGAAGATGCCAATCGACAATACTTTTGGAGAGTCTATAGAGATAAAAGTGAATACGATTACATCGATGGGTACGATGTTACCAAAGCCAATTGGATGCGCTACGTTAATCCAGCATTTTCGTCGGAAAGTCAAAACCTGGTTGCATGTCAAATCTCAAATGGAATCTATTTCTACACAATTAAACCCATCATGCCCAATCAAGAACTACTTGTCTGGTATTGCCGAGAATTTGCCCAAAGATTAAATTTACCTTCTTCAGGTGAACTTGTAACGTGTCAAAAATTGAACAGTAAGTAAACTGACCAATGGCTATTATTATTTTTAGAAAACAGCGAGAGAGAGAGAGAGAGAGAGAGAGAGAGAGAGAGAGAGAGAGAGAGAAAGTCAAACAAAACGAGAAACAAAAAGCTCGAAGTATATAAAACAAGAACAACATCAACAACGAGCAATATACTTGTGATGATGATACTCAATTCTTAAAATATACTTACTAGAGTGTTTATTGCTCTGCTGATAGTTGGTTGATTGAAAGAGAATAGAAAAGGAAAAAAAAAATTCTATTCTATTCTATGAGTGTTTCTGCTTACCTTTTCCTTTTTTCTTCAGTGTGTTAAAGTTGCTAATTTTTTCTTCTTCTCTTCTCTCTCTCTCTCTCTCTATTTTCATCATCAACAGATAATAAAGAGTATTATGGTGGAAACACACGAACCGAAGGTAGTACCCGAAGTGATGAAGGTTATCACAGTAATTGTGGACCCGATGATGCCTCAACCCCACCCGAAGATAGTAGTGATAGCGATAGTGATAACAATTATGTTTTAGATTTTTCTGTTAAAAGTAAACGCGCTGATAAAGATCGCAATAAAATAAACAAGGTAAGTATCTGATTCATGAAAAAATCCAACTCGAAACAATTGAATAACCAATTTCTCTCTCTCTCTCTTGATTTAGTTGGAAGTTAGTAAGCAATTAAATGATAAAAATGAATTCCACCGTTTCAAGATCAAAATGCCTCGAGTATATAATTGTCTGGACACTGAACGGATTCGTGAACCAGTTCATGTTAACGTATCTCAACCTGGTCATAATCTTTATCCCGTTTACAATAATAACAAGAAGAATAGTTTACAAATTGGTTGTAATTTAAATCTTCAATTACATTCACCTGATTCAACTGAGAAAACTGATACTTTCTCATCAACATCTTCAACAACCTCATCTAAATCATTCTCACCCACCTCATCTTCACCAGCATTACTTTCATCATCTAAATCATTTTCACCAAGCTCATCATCACCAGCATTATTATCATCATTATTAACCCTTTCATCGTCAACCTCACTCTCATCACCAGCATTAACAACCTCATCTTCAGCCTCACCTTCAGCCTCAAAGGAGCATCTTCTACATCATCATCATCACCATTCTCATAACAATAATCATCTTCATCTTCATCACCATCATCATCATAATAATCAAAATAACGGTGATTTTATCTCTTCCAATGGTTCACCTTCAAGTAACACTGGAAGTGGTAATGGTGGAGGTTCAAGTGGATTTCCTGGTTTATATTTTAATCGAGATGTTGATGGTGTTAAATTAGCACCACTTTCATCAGCTGAATTAAATCATCACAATAGTACCAATAATAATCTTCCTCATCACAATTTTCCCTCCCATTTGTCACATCTCTCTCATCTTCCTCATCTTCCTCATCTTCCCTTACTTCCTATTCCAACTCCTCATCATGAAAGTTCCTCACCCACCTCAAGTATAGCGACAAATGATGTCGGTCAATTGTCACCCGGTTCTGCTCATGGTCGAGGTTACCGGTCACTTCCTTATCCATTGAAAAAGAAAGACGGTAAAATGCATTACGAATGTAATATTTGTATGAAAACTTTTGGTCAACTTTCTAATCTTAAGGTTCATCTTCGAACTCATTCCGGTGAAAGGCCATTTAAATGTGGAACTTGTACCAAATCTTTCACCCAATTGGCTCACCTTCAAAAGCATAATCTTGTTCATACCGGTGAAAAACCTCATCAATGTGATGTTTGTAAAAAACGATTCTCATCAACAAGTAACCTTAAAACCCACCTTCGTCTTCACAATGGACAAAAACCTTATGCTTGCGATCTCTGTCCAGCCAAGTTCACTCAATTTGTCCATCTAAAGTTACATAAAAGGTCACACACAAATGAACGACCTTATACTTGCTCAGCCTGTAATAAGAAATATATTTCCGCTTCCGCATTACGCAGCCATTGGAAAAATACCTCATGTCAACCCAACGAAATAGATGATCCTTATATCGATATTGAAAATTCAAATTCATCCTCATCATCACCAATTAATGCTCATATTTCAGAAAGTATCGCACTTTTTGATAGTCATTTTCATATTTAACTCACATAACAAGAAAAAAAACAAATCAAACCAACAAAATTTGGGGAAATTCATCAACAACAACAACAACAACAAAATCTTCATATTCATCATCATCTTTTCTCATCACCATCATCCCACCGTCATCATCAATTCCATCAACGATACCACCGTCAATAAAATCATCAAAAAATTTTCTTCTTTTCTCTTTGCACCACTGAAAATTATCATCTCTCTCTCTCTCTCTCACTCTTATAAAGATGTTTAATTTCATTCTATTTATCGTAACATCCTCATCATCATCGTCATCATCATCAACAAAACAAAACAAAACCCACCACACCAATAATGATAATATTAATAATAATCTCCATGGATTAAAATTTAAAATCTCATCTTTGATCAAAAAAAAAATTATTAATTATAAGCAAAAAACTTACTCCTTTTTTTTTGAGAAAACAAAAACTTATATCCAACAACGAGAGGGGAGATTTTAACCAAAATGTTGTCCATAACAATGTCTTAAATTAAATTTATTAAACTAAATAAAAGTCTAAGAGTGTTATCACTATTTACGAGAAGAAATTAATTGTTATAAATATAATTAACTCGGTGTTGTTTCTTTTTTTCTTTCTGCTGGTAATCTAATCAGGTCCCGATAATTTCCACGTTTTAACTGTTTACAAGAATTTTAAATGAGAGAAGAAAATAGAATTAGAATTAATAGAATTGATTTTGTAAACATTGGAAATTAATTGCTGGTGTTAATTTTGGTTAGGAAATTTTCGCCTCTCTATTATTACCAATTTCAATGTTTGCTTGTAAATTTTTCCATCATTGTCCAGGTAGAAAGTTGATGTTCCTTCAAGTGCTTCCCAGCTGATTAAAGAGAGAGAGAGAAGAAAACAAATTTCTAATTAAAATGACAATTTCTTTTTGTCGAACAATTTAATTAACAATTTAACTTACTCGTCTCTACGTTCTTCTGGCTTTTTATTAAATGAATTAGCTAAATCAACAACGAAAATGAGCATCCAGCCTGGTTTACCGTACATTTGCCATCTAATGTCGATGATCCCTTCGTCCGTATTTTTGGTCACTTCGACTGCTTTGAAATTGATTGCATTGTATTTCCAATTGAGGTAGAATAGATATTTCATTGTATGTAATTGATAATTGGTTAAACCTTTGATCTGTTTATTTAATATCTCATCATTCAATTCAATCTGAGGTGAGAAAAGACCAACTCGAGGTGAGAAACGTTTAAAGTTGGCAATCTAGAGAAAAGAAAAGAGAAAGAAAAGAAAAACGTAAATTATTTCATATCAAAGCTCATCAACAAGGAAACAAATTTGCATCTATGAAGTAAATTACAATCTAATTAAAGTGAAATCAAAACTAACCATTCCTTTTAATATCTCAACGGATTCATCAATTTTTTTCTCGTTCAATTTTCCAATTGATTGATCAGATGCAAATCTCAAGGGTAAAGGTGAAATCATCCTTATGGAAAATGATTGTTGACGAATCAACCTAGAGATAGCAGGTAAACAAACCATTTTTCTTTAATCACTAATCAAATGATTAACAATAACGATGACCAAACCACCAAAAGACCAAAAACCTAATAAAAGAAAACAACAAAATGTATCAATAAAAACCAAAATCTCTTCCAAAGGAAAACCCAAAAAGAGATACAAACCTTAAATACCAAACAATGGAAACGAAAATGAACCAATCAAACCAACAAAAAAGTTGCAAATAATCAAATTACAACAAGAAAAAAAAAATCACCAACCTAATCAATCATCAATCAAAAAGTAAAATAAATTTACAATCAAGAAAAAAAAATCACAAATCAATGGCAACAAAAACCAAAAGAAACCAACAAATTCACCAGAAACACTAGTCAACCCACCAGAGAAACGACCACCAACTAATCCAATTAAACAAATAATCAATAGTTAATTAAACGGGAAAAAAAAGGAAACAATTAAAACAAAAATTGTTAATTGTTTGATTGGAAACAAAAACAACAACAATTGGAAATTTTTTTTTCCAAAAATTAGAAAAAAAAAACGTTTTTTCCAATCGCAATTAGCCAACGTTCCCTTTGTGGAGCGAAAGTGGTGACATCTGGTGGGAATCGTTCATCGTGTCATCCATTTTAATTTGGATTTTTTTTTTCTGTGAAAATTTTCAAGTGAAATTGTGTTTTTTTTTTATTGTCTTTGTGAATTAAAAATGTATAAAAGTTGGAGAAAATTGATCCAATGTTGATTAATTTAATTGTCTTATTTAATTGTCATTATCAGTTAACCTGCTCTTGACCTTGTACAAATAGATTGTAAATTTGGTTGAACCTTTTTGGTTTTTCTTTTCTTTTCTTTTTTTTTTTGCTTTTCCTTTCTTCTTCTTTTTCTTAATTTTTCTTTTTGTTTATATTATATATATATATATCATTCTATTATTATTATTATCTACTGGATGGTTCCAATCATGGCGGCATCAACGGCAGCCGAGGCAACAATAAACTGCTGCTCATCAACTGAATTAACATCACCAGAAAATAATAATAATAACAATTCTGATGTTGACAATAATACGGAGGGAAATGAGATGGATAACATTACCATTGATACAAAGGAGACCATTAAAAATTGTAATTTTCTATCCAGTTCCAATCTTAATAATACCACCACCACCACCACAACAACCATAACCAATACTATTACTACTACAACTACCACAGATAATGTTTCTACCACTACCAATACCACCAATATCAACACAACAGCAACAACAGCAACAGCAACTGCAACAACCACTACAAGTAAAACCCCTACTGCTAAAACTATATGTACTATTACTGAGATCATTAATGCAGTAGCTTCTTTACCATCTAATTTATGTCCAGATACAAGTAGTAGTAATGATATTAATAGTGATTATAGTATGGCAAGTGGTGGTGGTGAAATGAATGTCAATAATTTAGACAATATAAGTGTTAAAACACCCGATTCTGATTGTTTCACTCAACCTCTTCCACCATCTAATCTTCCAGTCTTACGTTCAGCATCTAATCATAGTTCAACATCATCATCATCATCAACATGTAATCGTACCATTGATACCGAGGGAACTACAAATTTAAAGCCAGAAAAGGTTAAATCACGATGGAGGAGAAACAGTGAACTTGAATCTGGACATGGGACCGACCAACAACATGCTTATATGAATAATTCATCATCATCATCATCATCATCATCATCTTCTTCTTCTTCTTCAAACCTACAAGGATCAAGTTCAATGGTCAATAACAATAATATCTCAATGGAATCAACTAAAACCTCACCTTTATCATCATCTCTAAATAATTTGACACTTAATTTACCTAAAGAAACAGATCCAGTTCCCGATTATGATCATATTGATGAAAATATTTACCTTTTTGAAAGAAAAAAGTGTAAATTGAAAAAGGAAATGCGTCGTATGGTTTGTAATTGTATTTTAACAAAAGAGGAAAGACAAAGAGGAGTCTTGGGATGTTTAGATGATTGTCTTAATCGTATGTTAATGATTGAATGTGGTAATAGATGCTTATTGGGAGACCATTGTGCCAATAAGCGCTTCCAGAAGAGACAATTTGCCAAAGTTGAACCATTTAAAACGAGTAAAAAAGGTTGGGGATTACGAACAATTCAACCAATTCAACCTGGACAATTTATCGTTGAATATGTTGGTGAGGTGCTTGATCCACGAGAATTTAAAAGTCGAGTTAAACGTTATTCAAAAGAGAATCGTGAACATTATTATTTTATGGCTTTGAAAAGCGATGAGATTATTGATGCAACTCTCAAAGGAAATTTAACTCGATTTATTAATCATAGCTGTGATCCAAATGGTGAAACTCAAAAATGGACGGTTAATGGTGAATTAAGGATTGGATTTTTTGCTTCCAGATTAATTGAACCTGGTGAAGAGATTACATTTGATTATCAATTTCAACGTTATGGTAAAAAGGCTCAGAAATGTTTTTGTGAGGCAACAAATTGTAGAGGTTTTATTGGTTCAACCAATTCAACCAGTATCAATATTGATGGATCTCTAATTGTACCAAAACAACAGCGATCTCTTGAGAAGCAAACTGGTGAAGAAGAGAAACAAACCGAGGAAGAATTTGAAGATCTTGGTTTAGATGAAGAAATTGCCAAATTAACGGCCAGTGGTGGTATAAGAAATCGACAGCAAACTCTTATGCTTGCTCGTTTAATGGTTAGAGCAGAGGATACACCAAATCGTAGCAAATTATTACAAGTTTTAAAAAGTACTCAAGAGGTTGCTTATTTAAGATTATTCTTAGACTATCATGGTCTTCAACTTTTATGGAGCTGGATGGTTGACCTGGAAGATATTTACCTGAAAGGTGAAATCCTTGAGGTTTTGGCTATCCTACCAATACCCAATAAAACTGTTCTCAAGGATAGTAAAGTATTAGATGTTGTTGAACGGTGGGCCAAGCAAGCAGAAAGTGAAGCAAATCAACGTAAAGATGGTGCTCTATCTGTCAATGCGCAACTGCCTCTAATTGTGGAACCATCAACAACAATAATAACAACAATAACAACAGTATCATCATCTCCTTTGGCTGTTCCAGTGAAAAAGGAAGATAAACAAGAAGAAAATCAATCATTAAAAGAAACAGAGTCACAAAGGCTAAAACCATCATCATCCTCATCATCATCATCATCATCATCATCACCATCACCATTATCTAAACAATTGAATGATAAAGAAGATGAACCATCTAAGAAATTGGATGTAACCGATAAAATTGTAAAACAAGAAGAAGAAGAAGATGAAGAAGAGGAAGAAGTAAAAGATGAAGATGATGCCGAAGAGGAAGAAGAAGACAAAGTAAAAGCTACAATTGAATCTGTGGTCAAGTCAGAAAGTGAATCTATCGTTAAAGAGGAAGTAATTAGTCAATCTAAAGAGGAAATAGTGAATCAAAATGAAACTGCCGAGGGTAAACTTACCAACAATAACAGTATTGAACCCATGGAGGTTGGAGTAAAAGATTTACCTGTTGTCGATGTACCAGTTGAAATTGAACTTGGATGTGAAATTGAGATTAAACAAGATGTTAATGGTGTTGTTTATACCGAGACGGCAACAAGTGAAAATCAATCTGCTTCCAGTACTCCTGGAGATTCAACACCAGGTAAACCTGAACCAATTAAAGCTCGAGAAACTCGATCTTTGTCCACTTCTTCAACAACCTCTTCAATTGACGTTTCAACCTCTTCAACAACAACAACAACAACGACAACAACACCAACACCATCATCCACATCTAATGCACCTCCAGTTACCGCTGAAAGAGTAATTGGTAGACGAGTTTCGGTAAAATCTCGTAATGAAATTAAAGATGATACCAATAAGGAATCCAAAGTACCAAAAGAATTGGTTAAACCGATTCCTGATATTGTAATGTTAACATCTAAATTACTTTATCTATGGAAAGATTTGAAAGAGGTATTCAGGATTCCCCGACTTGAGAGACAGAAACGTCTTGAAGATGAGAAAGAAGCTGATCGTAAAGCTGTCGAAGAGCAAGAAAGAAAAGCTCGAGGTCTTCCAATTTTCTATGATCCTAAGGTGAAAAGAGGTATCGATAATCGTGACAATACCATCGCTGGAATCCTTAGGTTACGTGAATTACGTAAAAAGACCGTTAAGAGGCCTTCAGATGATAAAAAATCAGTACAAAACAATTTAAATTCCTCATCACCAGCTTCAAATACAAACAGTGGCAGTGGCAGTGGCATTGGTGCTACTCTTAGTGGAGCAAGTGGTGGTAATGTAAATTCAGATGCTGCTACAGGTCCAACACCACCCAAAGTCAATAAAGAAGTTCATAGGATGCAATTTGAAATGGAATTGATGAGAAAAGATTATTCTGCTGCTCTTGAAAAATATCATGAAGAGATTCGTCAATATAAAGAGAAAATGTTAATGCTTCAACATCAAAATCAACAATTACCTGGACCTCAATCATCTTTACCTATTTATCCAAATTTAAATCATCTACCAGTACCCCAACCACCAACTTTTGACTCAAATTATTTACCATCTCATGGTAATTTACCAATACAACATCAAAGCCCATTTAAAACAGGACAACAAGTGTTCAACAATTCACCCAATTTAATCAGTTTACCCTCTCATCCACCACCGCCCGTACCTCCAACCGCCCTTGGTATGTTTCCCGAAGCAGCCAATCTATTTACCGGTTACGGTGTAAATAGTGATTACTCCTCAAATTCTGGTTTAACAACACCGGTAACCCCTGTTGCCCCATTGACACCGCTTACACCATCAACCGATTATCATCAACAAACATATAATCTTGAGTCTCATCATCCTAATCACATAAACACCATAACAACTACCTCTCAACAATTTTCTTCTTCTTCTTCTTCTTCCCATCCATCAAATAAATTCATCTCAGAAGAATCAACATTTAGATTAAAAGATAATAGACCCGATTTTGGTTCTCCATCAAACAATAGTACATCTGATTGTAACCAATCATCATTAACCAATTACTTGTCATTTTCCTCAATTCCTGTATTAATTGATTGTACTGTTAGTCTTAATCATACTCTAATGTCAGATGAAGAAGCTGTTATTTCAACGGATTATGGTGTTGAGTATGTCCCTGTTAAAAAATCATCCTTATTACCATCATCATCTCCACTAAAATCATCGTCAACAACATCATCATCCTCATCATCAGGAACCACCACCACCACCACAACAACAACAACAACGACAACGACCAACAGCAAAGATAAATCTTGTTCTAATAGTAACAATAATTCAAGTAGCATTAATTGTAATATTAGTATTAGTGGTAATTCTAGTAACAATGATAGTCATGAGACTCTTTTTAATAGTGTTTATCCAGCCCCAGGAACCTATTATTTAACACCAGATGATAATTGTTACTTTGTTCCACCTCCATTTGATCTTCATGGTCACCAAATTGAACCATTTATATTTGAAAAGGTTCCAACACCATTTTTACCCACCTTCACCAAAGAGTCAATACAAACAGCCCTTCCTCCCAATTGGCGTTGCTCAAAAGACAATTATGGAAATGTATATTATTACAATAAGGTGACAAAAATGGTCCAATGGGATTTACCTGAGATGAATTTGATCACTGAGACAATTAAATCAAAGATGAAAGAAACTGATACTATTATAACCAATACAATTGATAGTAGCAGTGTTAACATGATCACCACAACTACCAACATCATAACCACAACCTCCATAAATAATAATAATACTGATAATACATCTCAAGATGAATCAAGAGTACAATCACAGCAATCATCATCATCATCATCCTCATCAATGGGACAGCAAACACCTATAGATGTACAGCAACAATTAACACAATTGTCATCAGATCAATCATCAATTGAAAAAATGGAAACATGTACAGAGCAACAGCAAATTGATAATAATTCAAATACCAATTCTGATGGAGTTACTACTTTAATTACAACAAATGAAAATACCGGAAACAGTAATGATGATAATAATGATGATGAAACACCATCGGTAACCACAACAGCACAACCTTCTAAAGAAACATCACCCCAATTATCCTCAGAGGAACCATTAGTCAATGGTGGTGAATCTGGATCACCTGATAATGTAACAACAAATGATGATTCAACCAGTGAATGTATGGGAACACCAAGTCATACCTTACCTGGTTCTTATGAACCTGATCCCAGGAAAAGGCGATCATCTTCAACCAATAGCATTGGACTTCCCCATCATACCAATAATAATAGCACCTCAACAACTCCATCAGCAACGACAACGACAACAACAACAACAACAACCAATAATAATAACGATAGTGAAAGTAAAAAATCACTAGCAATTGTTAAAAATTTCTCATCTCTCATGGAAATTAACGATGGTGATCTGATAGCATCAAATAGGCGAGATCGAGGTGATAAAAAGGAAAGACGAATCAAGGAAAAGTTTAAAGCAGAGATGTCAGAGCATATTAAATATTGTCTTAATCCATACAGAAAAATTGATTGTAGGGTGGGACGAATTTTATGTAATGATGATTTTAAATATGTTGCACGCCGGGTAAGTTTAAACTCTCTCTCTCTCTCTCTCTCTCCTCTCTTGCAAAGAGAAGAAGAATCTTTTTCATTGTGTTTATATCATGTTACTAATTTTAAACTTTTTTTCTTTTTCTTTTCTTGTTTTTCCCTTAACAGTTAACTCATTTTGTTATGCTTAAAGAGCTTCGACATTGTCGAAACATTGAAGATTTATGTTGCAGTGAAACAGTTAAACATAAAGCTAAAGAGTATGTGAAAAAATACATGGCCGCCAAGGGACCCATCTATCGGCCAGAAGCAAATGAAGAGATTTGTAAGGATAAAGAAAAGTGTTCACCCAACTCATGATAACAACCAAAATACAAACAAAATCCTAAACTCGAATAAGAAAGAAGAAGAAGAAGAAGAAGAAGAAAAAGAAAAAGTAACAACAAAGTTATCATTAAATCCATATAAAAACAAATAACAAATTGCAATGTCCATACGAGTCCAATTTTTCATTCAATTTGTAAATAATGAAAACAAAGAGAAACTTGAGTTGACATAAAAAACAAAACAAAACAAAACAAAACCACAATGAACATACATATTGATTTTGATGAGCGAAAATTGAAAATAAAAAACAAAACAAAATTGGAGCAGCAACTTAATCACAATTAGATGAGTTAAAACAAAGACAATGGAAGACAGAAAGAAGAATCATAAAGAAAGAGTTTGATCATCATCTTAATCCGTTTCATCATCAATTCAACGATCATCATCATCATCAATCTCATCATCTTGACATCATCTTCTTTATCATCATCTAAAAGTCAATCACATTTGATGAAAATAAAAATTATTGCCAGTTATTTATCATTGGATAACTAAATTAATATGGATTAATATCTAATCTTATTAATGATCATGATTTAAGTGAGAAACAATGAGAGAGAATATTGTTTACATAAATACTAATGTTAATATAACCAAGAAGAAGATGATAAGTGAAGAGTGTGTGTGTGAGAGAGAGAAAGAGATAAATAATTAACTGTTAATGAGAGAAATGAATCTAAAACAATTGATTAGTGGAAAAGCAAAAAAGGTCAAAAGAATCGGATTAATCTTAATGGTCAACATTTGATTGTCTAGATTTAATAATAATGTGGGGAGAAAATTTTGATCGGTCATCCACTTTATTAATTGTATTGTCCATTTAATGAGACAACACTGGACATTGAATTACTGACCCAACGGACAAAAGTTACAAGAAAAAGGAGTTGAAACAATGATTAGCTTACGAAATTATCTCCTGGGAGTTATGGTGTTTATCATGAT
This sequence comes from Panonychus citri, assembly GCF_014898815.1. NCBI lineage: Eukaryota > Metazoa > Arthropoda > Arachnida > Trombidiformes > Tetranychidae > Panonychus > Panonychus citri. The sequence continues at coordinate 62,344 of NW_026515543.1, read as the reverse complement.
AGGAATCTGATGATTGTAATTTACTGAAGAGAAACATTTTCATTTGTTTTCCAACCTCATAAGTATTATAATGACTCGAAGGGAGTTGAAATGTTACAATGATTATCCGATAATTGAATCAATCAACCATTCACAGTGTGTGGTGGGTAAGTAATAGACTATCAGGGTAATGGTGATGTTCATGGGGAACACGATAAACTCAGAGAAAGGTCAGAAAAAATGACCACTAAGTTAATAGAATAACAAAAAGTTTCCATTATTATTATTTGTCTTTTCCTTTCACAATTTTGATTATCGGTGTTCATTTTAACGTGAGCATTTTCATTAACCTTATTATCAATTGTTTCTTGTGATTAATTAATTCATCTAATCAATGGAACGATAAGTTTTGTTATTGTTTCTCGAAAAGGATGACCAGTGGTCATCGTATCTGTAGAAACCTTTTTTTTACCGTTTCCATTGATCTTATCGGTTAATTTGATTCATTTGATTCATTTTGTTGATTTGTCTTCTCATCTCAACAAAGATTTTCTTTAAGTTTCTCAATCAACTGGTTTAATTAACTTTAATCCGGTTAATTAAATCAATCACAAGGATTAATATCCTCTTGTTGTTTCATTATAATCTTTCAATTGTTAATTGTTTTTTATTTTAATCCAAGTGTTTACATTTAGATTAGTATTTTAATCAATACTTTGTTTTTATTTTCACAATTAGATGAACAATTAACTTAGATTTTCCTAATCAGAAAATGTTTAACTTTCTAATCTATTGATTGGAAAATTTTTCTTAATTGTCATTAACAAATCGACCATTTTTTTTACACTTGTTGATGATTAATTATTAGAATTAAATTGTTGTTGGAACAATCAACTTGATCCTTAATCATTATCATTCCTTTGAACGTTGAGAAAATTAAAATTGATTGTTCCTTATCAAGAATCCCAACTTATATTGATAATTAATTGTTGTTTAACAGTTTTAATCACTATCAACAATCAATATCAATCTTATCACTTGAATATCCTAATAATCACAATGAAAGGAAATCAATAATTAATGAGAAAGGATTTTTTGTCATTCAATTGAATTAATAGTTAATAACAATCAACTAATTGACCTTAACCAATGACAATGAAATTAACGTACAACAACAAATCATAATGATGAAACAATCAAACTTAATTAAATTGTTTCACCATCTAAATTAGATTACATTAATTAAGAAGGAGCTAAACTTTATTATCAATATAATTGCAATTATGAACAAAAAACACAAAAACTAATCAAACTAATTGCGACTTAATTGTAAGTTGATTATCTTAATAAAACAATCAAACCAGATCAAAAATGATACAATTAATTGTGATGATAAGCCAAAAGACACAATCAACACTCAGAATCTTAAATTTAATCAGATGAAATATGAGAACCATGAACTTTATTGTTGTTCATTTTCATGTTCCCATAATTCATTGTCCAGTATATTGGTCATTAGTTTTTGTTTCACCTTCGGAGCATTGGGATGAGAAACTAGTGGACACTCATTAAACTGACCAATTGGAAAGTCCCAAGATGATGAAAAAAAAATGAAGAGAAAAAAAAAGTTCTGTAATATAATAGAAGGGAAGAAAAAAAAATTTCTCTTATATATCATGTATCAGATTCTGGTGACTTTTTCATGATCATGGAAATAGAAATATTAATAATAAGAGATAATAACATTTTCCAATATAAATAAACATCAACAATTGAAAGATTTTTCCATCAGTAAAATTTATCATTTTGTTTTCTATTATCATGATTAGAAAAACAGATTCACCCAATGAGAGATTTAATATCAGAATTAAGCTAAAAAATCTTCTCTTGTTCCTGAATTCAAGTAATTGGATGACAAGGAAAGAGAGAGAGAGAGTGAGATTACAGAATTATCTTCCTCATCATCTTGTACATTTAAATGAAAATAGTAAATCGTAATGATGACTTGAAGACCTATGGCTGATAATAAAAGAGGATAAAGATGAACATAAAGAGAGAGAGAGAGGATAAATGATGATGATGAAGTAAAATTAGTTAACAGTTATTTAGATTAATGTTATTGTTGATTGTTGATTGCTGGATAAAATTGGTTAGGTTGGAGATGTTCAACAATCACATTACGATTTGATTGTTGAGATGCATTAGGATAATAGTCCATCATCTCTAATTTTATGTATATTACTCATCTTCTCATCATCATCACCATCCCCAGCATCCACCCACCTCATCCCACCCTTGATGAAATGCTCTCTAACTCTATCCCACTTAGATTCGTAAGTAATTGAAAAACATTGAGAGAGAGAGAGAGACTATCAGAGGCAAAACAAAGCTCGAACAAACCAATAAAAGGGAAGAAATTAGAACATTTAAAAAGACATGGAAACTTTCAGGGTAAAAGAAAAGAGATAATTTGAAATGATGAACAAGACGAAGAAAAAAAATCATGACGATAAAACTGCAAGTAGTAGATAAAAGTGATTGAACATTAACAAGATATAAACTCTTATCTTTCATGATTTCCAATTGAAACTTCAGGGTTATTATTTCGTTGTTGATATGAATGGATTATCGGAGCTGGTGGATGATAACATGAGGCGGCTGAGAGAGAGAGAGAGAGAGAGAGAGAGAGAGAGAGAGAGAGAGAGAGAGAGAGAGAGAGTTGTTATTGTTTGATAATATAAAGTAACTAAGTTGACAATGGAGTTTACTATTTGTTTGTTTACATTGTTGATTGGGTTGAAGAAAGTAAAAGTTACTCATTGTTTTCCCATGATGATCATGATCATTTCTCATCTTAAGAATTTACATCAACAGTGAAAACGATATTATCACCAAGAAGAAATAAACAGAATGCTGGAAGAAGATGAAGTTTCTGTTTCCTTTTTCTTGTCTGAGTTTTTTTTTCTAATTCAATTTTCGTAACTATTATTATTCTTATATATATAATATTTACTCAGTAGCACCGAGAAAGATAATTATATAACATATATAATATACATTTCTTCATTATGACCAGTAGCTTATTGACTTTACATCGTTATAAGTCATCATCTTAGTGGACACTAACTAATAATTCATCTGTTGATGGTCAGTAAAATTTTTATTCGGTAATTAAAATCTATATATATACAGATTATCACCTGAAACTTGACCATCACTGTTGATCAGCAATTGACATGTTCTCAAGCGAGATAATTATTATCACGTTTATCTGATTTACAGAATTGATATCATATAAGTTCAACTGAATGGGAACAAAGTTGTTTGAACTTTATTCCTTGGGAGTGAAAAATGATTCCACCTTTCTAAACGATAACTAAACGATAATCATATTGGAATTGGAATAACCTGTAACCATAAACTATTGAACTTTTTGAACCACATGGTGACTCTGTTTTTTTCTTGTTCTCCATGAAAAGTTTCAATGTCTCCCTCATGGAATTGAGATATTGTTTTTTTTCCTCTTCATTTAAAGTTACTTGTTGTTGTTGTTATTTTTATTTATCATTGGTTATTGTTTCATGTTAATGGTAATTGAACATTTTCCCATTGAGAGATACTAATGATTCATGATATGAGAGCTCAGGTAAATTGGAACTTTTTTATTTTTCTTTACATTTCATTCTTACCTTAACTCAGTGAATGAAAGAAATGAAAACGCAAAGGATTAAATGTATGGGTTGGAAATAGAGAGAACTTTTCTTTTCTCTGTTGATTTTACTATTTTTCTCTATTGTGTCAGAGAAAAAGGTTAATAACAGGTAAGAAGATGAAAAGAACCATTTTTAAATTGTGAGCCAAATAAAGAAGATGATAAAAGTTATAAGAAGAGAGAGAGAAAGAAGAAAACAGAAAAACTGATAAAAAAGTAGAAAAAGAGCTTAGAGTTTTCTCTAGTCTCTTGTTTTTCATCATCATCTGTCCTCAGAATCAAAGGTAAGTATTAAAGGTCGAAAGTCTTAATGAGTCTTAAAACTTTTTTTCGTAAACTAATTGATAATAATTTCGATAATGAAATGATAGTATTAATAAAGATAATTTAAATTCAATGAATATTGAGTAATATTGAGAGTATGGAGCTTTTTCCTTTTCGAACTCCCAAACTCACCTGAGAAACTAACTGAACTTTTTTATCTCCCTCTCACTTACTCACTTACTCACTCACTCACTCACTCTCTCTCTCTCTCATTCTCTCTCTATTTGAATAAAAAGATTGAAAAATCGGAAAATCAAATGATTAAGGATAATCATAAGTCTCATCTTCATAATTATTGATATCATTATCATCATTAACTATGAATTACACTGAGCATTATGATTGATGATAAATGACAAACTCCGCTCACTCACAATCTCTCTCTTTCTCACCTCGCTTTTTCCTCCACCTACTGAGCCAATATATGATAAGAAAGTACTACTATTTGCTGTCTAGCTCATGATGAAAAGCGCATGAACAGAATCAGAGACCTACCATGGAAAATTTAACATGAGTTAGTATTGAACATCGATTGACTTTCAATCCAAGTGAAACTAAGACACAGAGAAGATAAGAAAAAGAGAGAAAAAAACTTTATCATCGAATTTTTTTCTCATACAAAATCAAACTCTCTCTCTCTCTCTCTCTCTCTCTCTCTCTCTCTCTCTCTCTCTTATTCTCACTCTATTTCCTTATCCCATCACCATCTGACTCCCAGCTACATATAAATCCATATGACTTAAATATCTTCAGTATTAGTTTCAACTTACAATCTTCACCTCAAACATTACGATGATTCCAATTGATATTCATAACTTTTATCGTTGTTCATCAGTGAGAATTTTGTTTTATCAATGATCGTAAATTAAAGGGATGATCTTACCCACTGGTGGAAAAATAAAGACAAACTAAACCTTCGTAAAGGATTTTTCTCCTTAAAGTTATTCCTTTGAATTTCCTCAGAATTTATCAAAAGTTTATCCCTCACCTTGATTGCCTTACCTTCATCTCTCTCTCTCACCTCATCATCCATCTCTTCATCTTGACCATCATCATTGTCCAATGTAAACTTGATAAGCTTATGTCAAGCAAATGAAATACCCAAAGTGACATTGATCAAGTTGTATCAAGGATTAACAACAACAATAACAGCCCAAAGTTCAGTGTATGTTCAAAGTTTCAACCGGGAAAAACTCACAACTCACCCTGAATTCATAAAGCAAAGGAAATAACAAAAAGTAAGAGAAACTAAATTGATATAAATTGACTTGAAAAATAAGGTGATGATGATGGTGATGAGAAAATATTATTATTATTTTTTCCACAATATTAACAAAACTCATGTATTACTTTGATTATTTTCATAAGTTCCAGTTAATTCAGTAAAGTGATAATAGTAATAATAAAGTTTACAAAAGAAACAAACAAAAACTAATCATCATAAGATATCAAAATTTATATAAATAAATAAAAAGTTAATTAGTGTAATAGCCAATGGAAAACTGACAATTCCATTCTAATTGGATAATAATAGTAAATCATTTAAGTGGCGAAGTAAAAATTAACTGACCAGTTGAATATTACTACGATTTCATTGATATAATTACTTTGATAATGTGAATTATTTTAGTAGAAAGAAAGAAGCAAAAAATTTACCGTTATTTTGATCATCACTTGGATAACTTTTTCGAGGAAGTGAAACTAAGTGCTCTAAAAAGTTCTAATTGTCATTTTCTTATTCTCGAATTATTTTCATGCAAAGTTGACCTGATTTCTTTGACGATTAACGATATGCTCAACGGTGATATTCAACCTTCATCTTCAACAAGTGACCTAACAACAATATATTCAGTGTTTTCATCCTCATCTCTTGACCATTTGAACAATGTAACATCCGAACTGGTCAATCAATCAGTTTTCACAATCGCTATCTCATCGGCTCTTGGGGTACTCATATTGATCACAATTCTGGGAAATATATTTGTAATCTATGCGATACTTTTTGACCGTATATTACGTCGGGTGGGTAATTACCTGGTCCTTTCATTGGCTATAGCTGATTTCATGGTTGCCTGTACAGTTATGCCAATCAGTGCTTTCTATGAGGTGACCAATGAGTGGACCTTTGGCTCTGTTTTATGTGAAATTTGGACCTCAGCTGATGTACTTTGCTGTACAGCATCAATCTTACACCTTCTTGCCATTGCTCTTGACCGTTACTGGGCAGTTACCCGGGTCAACCATATACAACAGCGTAACCTTGCCCTTGTTAACAGGATGATCGCCGCTGTTTGGTCCGTATCATTACTCATCTCATTAGCACCGATCCTTGGATGGAAAGATCCAGATTTTTTGAAACGAATTGAAACTGAAAAGGTTTGCCTTATATCTCAAGATATTGCATATCAAATATTTGCAACAGTTTCCAGTTTCTATGCTCCCCTGGTAGTTATCTTATTCCTTTATTGGAGAATCTACAAGGTAAGTACAAAAGAGAAGAAGAAAAAATGTTCGAAAAAGAGAAGCAAAAAAAATTGAAATCAAATTCGAAATATATCACATATCATGTAATCTATTATTACTCAGGATGAAAGTGAGAATATTAATTTTCACCATGGAAGGAATCATTTTCTCATCAAACTGATGAAACTCTTTTCGATTCTCAGCTAATTGTTACCTTGATAGTTTACAGGTTGATATTAATTGTGAGTAAAAAAAAATCTACTGAATGAATAATGAATCGTATCAGATTTTTACCCTTTCTGTTGACAAGAAAATCATGATAATTATATTATCATGGTAATGATAACTTGTTTATTAGTATTCAAAACATTCAATGATAAATTTCATTCTTCTGGTATAAATTGAACTTCCCATGAAATTAGTGGCAACATGATAAGTTGAATGTGTGTACAAACAAATGTCATTGTCCACTCAATCGTAGTGGACAATTGAATAATGTTCAGCCTGAGAAAATTTCCTGAAAAGTTGATAATTGAAATTATAAAATTGTCAATTGCATTTCTCATGATAAATTGTTGTTGTTGTTGTTGTTGTTGTTTTCATTTACTAACCTTGATTAAAAATTAATTTGATACTTTTTGATGTATAAAAAAACAAATCAAAACAATTTAATTGATTTGGTTAAAAGTTTTATGTTGAATTAATTGGGAATTGAGAGTTTAGTTTCATTTGAAAGTTTTTATCATCTAATAGCATGGAAAGAGATTGGATTTAGTTTCCAATTGGAAACTGAAAGGATGATGATGATGATGATGATCGAGTAGATGAAAGAGTAGTGATGATAATCAAGGTAAGAATTTGAAGCAATGAAGAGACAAGAAAATTTGATCAAATTAATTGAACTTAGTTAAGTTAATTGCTGTGAATAAGCTTCTTTTTTTTCTCAATTAGATTTTATCATCTTTTAATCCGATCGTCAAAATTTTTTTTCTTAATCAGAATCAATCTCTTACCTTTTATCATCTCCAATCATCATCATCATCTTCATCTTCATCATTATCTTATCTGTCTCTCTCTCTCTTTTTCATTGAAGTAAATCAATAAAATCAATCTGATTGTTGAATTGATGAACAAGGTTAAAGTTTAAATGTCAATCTAAAAGCAGAGAAAATCAATTAATTTCCCTTAATAATGACGAAAATTAATCTACGATATCTAATCTATTTCTCTGTAGTTAATTGTTAATCCATGTTGATGATTAAAGCAAATTGCCCACAAGGAGCCATTAATAATCTACTAATTAGTTTTCTAGTTAATTGTTTCACAATCAACAAATATGATTAAAATTCAACAGCGGAAAAAAACGTTATTAATATTTACAGTTTATGTTGATCAGAATAACAAAAATTTTCTCAATATTTTTCGTTTACCTGTTAAACCATCATGATTATTTACCGTTAGTAAATTAATTCCTAATTTCGTGATCTGAAATTCTAATCAAATCATGATAATCTAATCATGGTGATGATATTTTGCTGTTCAATGATTCAGGTCAAGTGATAATCTGTTTTTTTTACCGTTATTCAAGTTTATCATGATGATAATCATCTGGTCAATCATTTGGTCAGCATACAATTAACATGGTTCATTGAATTTGGAAATTTAATTGTTTGGAATTCAAATGTTATTTTCATGGGGAAGGGAAAATAAATTTTTCTATTCAATTTTCGAGTCAGAACTTTTTTTTCCTCTTTTCTATTCGAGTTTTCAATTTCTTCTGAACCTTTTGAAAAGTTCTGTTGGAATTGAATTAAAACAATAATTGTTAACTGTTAATATTATGATGGAAATGATTTTAAAGGCAAAAAAGGTAAAGCAATTAAACCGGAACCGGAACTTGCAGGTAAACTTCCTGAATCAATATTAGAGGAAATGAAATTAGATTCTCATCTCATGTTAACATTGAGACGATGAAAATATAATTACTACAATTAAATTACAGACAATTTAAAAAGTATTCATATTACTATTATTATTAAATTGTCATGACTCTTGAAGACTCAGAATCAACAGTTAACATGAGATGAATGAATATAATGAGAGAGTAAAAATCAAACGAAAATTCTGAATCAACCAAATTGAAATTGGAATCGGAATTAAATTGTTGATTGTTAGACTTAAATTTTGTAGTATTATTATACATCCAATAAAAGATTAGAATTAATCATCTAATCAATCGTCTGAATGAATTTTTAGTTTAAATTGTTTTGATGAAAGAGAGAGGATGATGACGATGATGATGATGAAAAGAGAAAAATTTTCTCCATCAACTTTACCCTGAGGCTATTTGTGTTTACCTTTAGTTGGGAAATTCATTTAAACTCATTACGATTTGTAATTTAAAAAGCGATTCTGATTAATGTTCATTTGATTTGTTATTGTCTTTTTTCAAATATTATCATTATCATGTTATTATTATTAAATAATGACTTTTACTATTGTTTTTGACGCTCATTGAATATCACAATCAACTTTTCATGGTGTTTTCACCATGTTCTGGAAAGTTAAGTGTTCAGATGGTTTAAGTTATTTTCTTCACTTGCTTTTCTTTACTCGAGAACAAATATTTAGTTAAATTACCGGAGTAGTAGTAAGTTGATTCTCACTGGTTGTTGACACATAAAATTTAATTTTCTCTAAATTTTTATTACATTTAATCAAAGAAAACAACAACTTATGTATGAAAATAGGATGCGAAGTGGAAGGGAAAAGGATGGAGAGTGTCAGTGGGAGGTGGAAGGTGGAAGGTGGTAAAGTAACTACAAGAAAGTTTCGTCTCTCTTTTGACAAAATGATTACATGGAAATGAATGAGAAGAAAGAAGAAGATAAAAAAACGAGGAAGATAAAGATGAAAGGAAGAAGAAGATGATAAAAGTAAAGAATGATGATTAGGAAGATGATAAGTGACAGAGTGAGAGACGAAAAGTTAAATCAGATTCTGTATTTACTTGGGTATCTAACGAAGTTGGTTACCAGGGTAACATGTATTCTGAGTTGATGAAGATAAAGATGAAAATGATGATAAATAAGGTGAAGTTTATTAGGTGAATATAAAAAAAGGTAAAGATGATGAAGGACAATCATGATGAGGATGAGGATGCTAAAGTTCATAACTAAGGGTTAGAAATTCAAGTTTGCAAAATCAAATGAAATTGAATTTTCTCATGAAATTCGTGAGATTTGGATGCTATTTATTACACTTACTTAGATGAAGACGAGATGAAAGTATTTACAAGAGAGAGAGAGAGAGAGAGAGAGAGAGATTATAAAGCTCTTTCTTCATCATCATCAGAATCATCATTGATCATCATCGCATTTTCATTTCTCATTTGGGTGACATGTATTATTAGACTGATCAATATGAGTACAAGTATTTTTTTCCTGGATGATAAAAGTTAAAATGATGAAGAGAAATAGTGAAAAATAATAAATATATAAAATTGAAATTTCAGGTTGACTGAGCTCCATGAGGGTTTGGTGATTTATCCGGAATTCCAAGTCAATTGGGTGAGTAAAAGAGAGATTGAGAAAAAAAAATGAGCTGAGTTTGTGTTAAATTATTCCTGATAAACTTCACTATCTATTAACACAATGATAATATTAGACACTTAGATATATAATAATAAGTATATATAAATTTTTTTATCGTCTTCATGATTGTATCAGTTGAATGAGAAATAATTTTCAGGGTGAAAAAAATTGACTCAAAATTTGACACATGAACTTTTCTTTCCATCATCATTTTTTACAGGCGATTATGTTTACTTTGGCTAAATGATATTATTACTTTTCATTATTATTATCTTTCCAATTGGTAGCAATTAAATGTCGACAATCATCATCATCAACAATTTACTATTTACTACAATCAACATGTAGCTATCATATTGATAATATAATTCTGATCAATTGAGGAAAATGTTTCCACTTCAACTGATTAATATTGATTGAATTTAAATCATGAAATAAAATCAATGTTTTAAAAATATCATCCAACTTTAGATTATTATTATTATCATCATTATTTAGTAAGTTAACCAGTGACAATTTAAAATAAACTGCAAGTGATTAACTTATCTAATTCCTTGTTTGAATAATTATATATATCATGATAATCGTAATCATGTTGGTGCTGATTATCATGATATGAAAGTTTTATCTCAACAATCAAATGAATTTGAATTGTTAATCATTGCGATCATCGTTAGTTGAGCTTTACAACTTGACAACTAATTAACGGTAACAATTAGACTTTAATTGTTATTGTCATTTTTATCTACATGATAAATTGAGTAAAATATTTAAAGCTCAGATTTTTTGAAACATTCAACACAATTAATGAAATATATATTAGATTATCATGGAAACCATTGTAACCATTGATACAAATTTTTCCGTAACAATCAAAAAGTTAATTGTAATGAAATTTGTTATTATATAAAATCAGAATACGATTAATATGATGAGTATAACAATGAATTTCAGTTGATTGTTTGAAATTTAGTTATTAAATACATGAGAAAATTTCAATTTGTACAAATATTTCATGAAATTTTCATCAAAATTTGTGAAAATTGAATCAATAATTAAAGAGAAACAGTTAATCAAAGTGCTAACAGCAAACTTTCTGGTTATTGTGAATTCTCATTAAACCATGGGAACGATTTTTTCACTCCCGAATGAAATTCTGGCCATTTGAATATCGATTCCAATGATATCATCATGTTTACGAAGGCAATGAATACACAATGAACACGAAAAGTTTAACTATTAGAAAGTGTCCAGAACAACAGGAAGATAATAAGAGAAATGTTTGAAACTGTTTGAAAAGAGAAATATAATAAAAAAAATAACAATGAGAAATGTTCAGAATTCATATCATCATGATTGTTATTCATTGGTATCTACTTTTTGGTTCATGACAAACAATCTGAACAATGTAATCATTTTTCAATGAATGAATAATAATCAACATTCACCAATTATCTTTGTATGATCACCATGAAACCATTAAAAAATCATCAAAATTTTGAAGAAAAAAAACATGAGAAAAAAAAGTTTCCACTGAAAATTGAATTTTCTCCCCTGGAAACATGAATAGCACAATTGTCAGGGTCAAGCAAGGTAAATATTGAGGGTGATAGTCGATGATTATGACACCATGATGATAGATGATGATGGTGATGATGAAGGGACAACATGATGGTTGAGGGGGAAAAAGGTTAGATGGTCGAAGGAATTTCTTTTTTCTTTTCTTTTCTTTTCTCCCCTGAAATTCAAGGTGAAAAAAAAGCAGAAGCGAAAAAAAGTTCCAACAGTTTTTCATGTTTACTTTAGTTGACAAGCCACTTACCTGAAGAGATGCTTTCAAATCTCTTCGTCAACACTTACACAGAACTGGATGGTGATGATAGAGATGCATCAACATCTCAAAGGGATGCAAAAAATAAGAGTAAAGATGATGAAGATTCAGATGAAAGGGAAAATATTATCAAAGAAAAAAAAGAAAGCAAAGAAAAGAGAAGAGAAGAAAAAATCTTCCGAATATGTACAGAGAGAGAGAGAGAGAGAGAGAGAGAGAGAGAGAGAGAGAGAGAGAGAGTCTCATCTTCATCAGATTTCATTTTATCACTTTTCATTTAACTTCCTTCTCCATTTGAGTAAACAATTCAGTTACATGATGAACAAATAATCATGATGCAATAGAAGATGAAGAAAACCATCATCATGATATTCTGGCTCAATGGCAAGTCTATGGCTTTCATGGTTCATAACCAAGGTGAATTATAATCTACTGTTGATAACAATAATATTTATCATCATCATGACGATAATATTAACTATTAATATATAAAGAGAATGGAGAAAAATTTTTTTTTACCGTTATTGACATTGGAATCAAGTCTTTCTCATGGTCTTTTATGAACATTGTACTTGTAACAAGCCACTTGAAAGAGTAAACTCTGAGAAACTGAGTCTCTGAATCACATTCATCCAGTTAATTAACTTTCATTCATCATCTTGATTCATGATAATTTGACAAAGAAAATTCTGATCATAATCAATGGTTAACACATGAAATTTAATATTTCAACATTTTCATCAATCATATTATCATTACTATGAATAACCTATCATATGAATTTCCGGTAAACTCATTAGCAACTTTCTAATATTATTTTCTCTCAATATTCAATTCAATTGATTATCCGGAAGCTTAAGGCTACCTGATATTGGACAATCAACAACGGAAAAGGTCAATATTTAGCTTTCGCTAGATTTACTGTATGATTATTATTATTATTATTGTTATTACATTCAATTACCTTGAGTACATATTATTATTATTACCATGTCCAGTATGTTCAGTTTAGATGAGTAAAGTTAAAGTGAACTTTGTATTTTCCATGATGAAATTGATTCCAATTGAGATTTGACCATTTCAAACGTAAATATCATTTCAATCTCATGAAATATATTAGATGCGAAATGATATTAATCAGATTCAGTTTCAGAATTGGAATGATAACAAATATCAACATTGAAATAATCATGTAAACAAATGAAGAGAAAAGAAAAAAAAAGTTCTCAAACCATTAGAACTTTTTTTTTGTTCCTTTCCATGTATCAAAATATTGACAAAGAGCTTTCAGATAACATTATTATTATTACATATGAAACTCGTTTTACAGTTACTTGAATTCATCATCATGTTTATCAGAATTTTCTATCTCTATCTCTCTCTCTCTCTCTCATTCTCCTCTTCCTTCCCTATCAACAGGAAATCCGAAGTTATCATTAAGGTGGATGCTGATTATGATGATGAAATTTTCTTCATCTCTGTCTACTTGACTTGATCATATTCTATGAATATTTTATGTAAAAATATTGAGAATCGAACTTTCATCATTTTTTTCTTCTCTCTCTCTCTCTCTCTCTCTCTCATTTTCGAACATCAAAATTACATCTTCCTCTATTCAACCGCCACCCACTTCCCACCCATTCTCATTCACCATGTTACTGATGATTTTCAACAATGAAACTCAGGGTGGTATTGATGGTGGAAATGTTGTAATAATAGTTGCCTTTTGTACTGAAAATCAACATCTAATTCATTTACTGATTACTTATCTAAACTGTTTCATCAGTTTAATACTGAACATGCATCATGCTTTATATTCAGAACTTTTTTTTCCTATTCACCAACCTTTTAACTGGTTACTGTTTTTTTTCTAGCATTTCCAACTTTCAACATAATATATAACCATGATAATAATTGAATAAGTGAAAGATGAAAAAAATTGTTCACTAGCAATTAAATTAAAAACCAGGGAGTGAAAATTATCATCATTTACTAGAAATCTTAATCTGTTAATGGTTAGTTTATATTGTAACAATTAGAAATCATTATGATAAAAGCTACTGAACAAATTTCCATGGTAAAAGAAAATGATTTCCAGAACTTTTCTCATCTTCTACTCAGTGTGATGTAAATTATCTTGATTCTGATTATGATGATAATGATGGAAAGAGAGAGAGAGAGAGATGATTCTGAGTAGTGAATTTAATAATGATTGGATTAACTGGTTCAATGGGAAATAGAAAATCAACTTTTATATCTGATAAACTGTGGAAATGTTCATGAAGAGAGAGAGAAATTTTCTTCCATGCTATTAAATGATCTTTCAGAAAGTCATCAACTTGTTCATGATGATTTTCTTGATCACAAGAGATTGAACAATATTGAAGAATCGTAAGTTTCTCATTTATCTCATATCTTTTTTTTTGTTCGTTGGAAATTGAACTTTAAAGAATAGCTTGAAAAGCGACCTGTTGGACATTCAAATGAATCGTTGCAACGAAATTATCGCTTTAGCTATAAGCTTTTAAGGCCAAAATCTAATGTACATTGTACATAATCTAACAGTTCGCCAAGGTATAATATCATCATAATGTGAAGACTGGCAATTATATTTCACTTCATCTTCTTAAATCCAACCTTTACACTATCATTATAATCGTTACACAGGGTGAATATAATATTTATCTACCTGAGTAGTTGATTGAAAATGTTGAAATAAAAGGTAAAGAGTAACTTTAGTGTTAGTCATTAATGATGTAAGTTAACCTTTGGAAACTTTGAGATTGTTACATGGTGGATAATGATATGAACATGATGGAGAGATGAGAAAGTAAAGAGGATCAATTAACAGTTTAGAAAGATGATGATGAGTAGAAGAAGATGAAGATGAAGATGATGATGATGGCGATGAAAAAGATGCGATTTCTCTGTAAATGTGAGTTTTATTTCCTGTCACCTTGATAACCTTTTATTTCTTTGGATACATAACATTAGGTACGAAAATGATAATGATAATGATGACAGAAAAGAATCAGTTAAGAAGTTCCTTCTCTCTCTCTCTCTCTCTCTCTCTGAATTTATCAGGTACACTGAGTATATTATTCTTGATGAAGATGAACTTTCCACTTGGAAAATTTTTTCTCTTCCTTTTTGAGTGGTGAAAGTGTATGAAATTTTCATGATAATGATGTTGAATTGGGTGAATCATCATCTCTACTCCATGAGTTTCTCATGTAATAACAAAAACATCTCATTCAATTTTGATAGATTGTGATTATAAACTTATTTATATGGATTCTAAAAGGTAGGAAACCTGTTGATTAGGATTGATTAACTTTCAATACCTTTTTTCTGGAGCAAAAGTTTCATTCATTTAATAACAGTACATGAGAATCATCATCATCATGTTGTCAAACGTATCATGATAATGATAATAGTGTTTCATGTGGGTTGTTACCTCGTCATCTTCCCACTGTAGGCACGTAGTATTTACTATCATAATAATAGTGATATTAATACAAAGGTGATATGAAGATGAATGAGGTTTGAAATGTCTCATGAAAGGTAAAGGTTTAGATGAGATGAAAGAGGAAACTCCAAAACGATAATAATAATGATTGAATTTCGAAGAGACAAAAATCTTTGGAATCACAATTTTAATCTTGGTTCTTTTTATATATTTACTATTATTATCACTTTAGTATCATGAAGTTATCATCAACAATTGAAAATGAACTGGAAACTTTATTGAGTTGATGGTAAAATTTTCGCTCAGCAGCAAAATTTGAATAATATTGAATCTTTTTTTTTATATTCTTTTTGTTCAATCAACTGGATGGAAACTTTCATGATCATTTCAATAGAGACCAATAAAGTTCTGAGATTGAGATTTAAGATAAATGTTATGTTGATTAACGGATTAAAACTATACTATCTGTGTATTATATATGTAATATATATAAGATTTATCGTTTCCATGTCTATGAATAAGTAAAAAAAAGGCATAAGGATTTGATTCTGGAACTTGATCCTGATAATACAAAAGTAAATTGTATATTAATCATCACATGATGGTCATGATGATTTCTGATAATTGTGTTGATGAATAGAAATATAAACCTGGACTCGAAAGATAATCGTAGTGATGAATATAAATAGGAATAAGAATGTTGATCAAGTTAAAGGTATTATCATTATTGATACACAAAAGGACTTGACCATTGGTCGATGATGATAATGAGAGAGAAAGAGGTAGTGAGAGAGAGAGAGAGAGGAAAGAAAAATATTCCTACGAGGAGAAAAAGTTTTCTTTCTTATTCTGATTCAATCAGCAACGATAATCATGATGATGAATTCAAGTGAATCTGTTATATTCTCTTAGCTGTAAGTCTTGGATATTCAGTTCATTGGATGAAAATGATGAAACTCAGAGATATATACAGTAACCATCATGATAAAGAGTAAAGTTGTTGACTAGAAAAAAAAAGTAAACTGTTAACTGGAATTTGTGTCAACCTTTTACTCACAAGATTCTGATAAATGCCTTTGATAAAATCATCAAACTCTAATCTAATCTAATCTCATTCTTTCCATGGATATTATTATTATATTAAATCCACTGTTCTCAATTCATTATAATATCATCATCGTACAGAACTTTTTCCCCCAGCAAAGTATCAAAAAATCATTCCTAAAACTTGAGATTCCAAATAAAATGATTTTACCCCATTCTCACTTTACTTTAGTATAACAAGAAAATCACTAGACATTGGTAACATTGCGATCTACTGAATTACAAAAGATATGAAATAAAAAATATTAATCTAATAATATTCAGTAACAGTTGAGCTGATTGTCCATCATGTATCTGTCAAAGTCTATCAATCATATTTACCATGATATTATCTATCATATTTTTATAATCTACTGAGCAAATGAATATGATAATCGTTGAAAAATTATCTTAATCCCTATTGGCTAGCATTGGATATGATAAAAACTCCCAAGGATAACTGTTAATATCTCATTATAATCCTGAATGATGGTGATGATAATTAGTGATGATTATGTTAGTTGATAAACAAAAAAAGGTTCATCATCAAAGTTTTTGTATATTAACCATATATTAGTAAATAAACCTTGACATAGTTAATCAAATCATACCCTTAAGGTTAATATTGATTAACATGATCAAAGTTATGATGATGATGATGTATTAATATTATCCCTTTATCCTCATTTTTATCCATATTTTCAGGATTCTCAAAGTAATTAATTGATCTTTGAGTAGGTTAACAAATCTCTAGTGAGATAATATGAGTTTTTTGCTCATCATCAGGAAAAAAATCAATCGATTCATGATCAATAATATGATTGCAAATATCTTTCATCTATCAAGCAATTAGTTGAAGTTTTTTTTGCTGTTAACTCATAATTAATAATTTCTCTATTTAAATTAATCATATTGGTCAACATTCAGATATAAGTTGACCGTTTTTATTTCAATTCAATTCACCTGAATATCAATGAGTGTAAATAATGAAAATATCAATTGATTCTTGATGGTGAAATTTGTTTCCAGTTATCATGAAAACTTAATTTTCCTCTCCATTTATTAATAAGGTTTCTTTATTGAAACAATCAACTGATTGCTAATATTTACTCAAGTATTACTACATTAACAGTTTACTTAAAGTTAAATGATTTAATCAATGAAACAATCAGTAGATTTATCAATGATAATGGTCCACAATTAAGTTGAACCAAGTTGATGATGAAATGACTTTTCATCATTAATTCAATCTGAAGATTGCAATTGCTTTAATTATATTATTGATACAATTGATTGCCAATTGTTGGATTAAACATTGTTGAGATATGAATATTTAATATAAAGTTAATTGTGTGTAAAAAATTTTTACTAAATCAATAATTGTCTTATTAAAATTAAGCTTGAGGAATGATGATTTTTATAAATAATAATAATAAGATTTACGAAAAGTTAATTTAGTTTTTAAATTGAATGATTATTTTGAATCCAATTTCATGATAATCATGAGGTAATGATGGTGATCAAAAATCAATGATAGTAAACAATTGAATTGATTTAATTGTACTCACTGAATCGTCCTGAACTTTCAACAATAAAATCAAGCATCTGAATCAATGAACTTTTTTTTATTACCAACACCACAATTTACATAATATTTGATTGCGACTTTTTGGTTTATTGTTTTCCAATCAAATTAATTTAGACAATTCCTGAATATTATTCATTGTTATCGGAATTTATATTATTATATTGATAAATAAATTCCATAAAGTTATGTGTAAAGTTGAAAGGAAAA
The DNA here is from genome assembly GCF_014898815.1 of Panonychus citri. Classification (NCBI taxonomy): domain Eukaryota; kingdom Metazoa; phylum Arthropoda; class Arachnida; order Trombidiformes; family Tetranychidae; genus Panonychus; species Panonychus citri. Next base: position 44,095 of record NW_026515543.1, on the reverse strand, counting down.
AGCAAAGAAAACGAAAACAGCTCAAAGTTAATCCAGTTATAGTTTTTTTTGTTGAGATAATTAGAATTTCAAGTTTCATGTTAAGCTGAGTTTCCCCCTGTTCATTGGGCTGATAGTTATTGATGCAAGAAAAAAACATGAATACTCTGAATAATGAATTGAAATGCTAATAACAGACAAACATATTATTAATAATATCTAATGGTAATGATGATGATGGGGAACAAAAAAAGATGAGCAAGATTATTATTATTATTTTGATGGGTTTCCTTCATCATCTTTGCTGCTCCCTTGTTTTAAATCATCATCCAAAGGCTCATCATCATGTAATATATATTTAAATTGTTTGAATTAATTTTGTTGATCATTTTTCTTGTGCATCAATATGATGACTGAAAAATGTTTATTCTAAATTACATGTTGTTTTCCAATCACTTTTGATCGTCTTGCTGATTCTTTTAATATTTCCACTCTCGAAATCACTTTTCGTTCACCAGCGCGATTTTTTGAATACCACATTAGCTAAACACTAAGAAAAATATTAATTGTGGCTGAGTGCAATTAAAGCTTGTTGAACCCCAGATATGGTCAGAGCGATGAGAAACAAGTTAAATCAAAATGTATCACAAAATAATCTTATGAGTTATCATGAAAAATATCATTTTCAAAATGAAAAATTTATAATTGATAAAATTACCTGACAATAGAATCACTTTAGTAGTTAGGAAAAGGTAGAAAAGGTAGACTCTGGACCAAGTATTTTTCGGGCCAGAATTGTTTGCATGTGTTCAATATTAGCATCATTAGATTCGTAGATTTTTCTACATCTAGAAGACCATGACTTCATCGCATTTTGAATGAAGTTGATTGGTACAGATTTGATCTCCCGTCGAATAGCTGATTTAAATTTGTGAACGTCAGTGATACATTTACGGCTCAGCCTATTTTTCAGGTAACCCCACAAAAAATAATTACAATGGGCTGCATCAGGTGAATTTGCCAGCCATTGATTGTGGGGAAGGAAATTTCTTTTCGAGGAATCCGATGATCTTTTTCGAGCGATGAGAAGGGGCGGAGTCCTGTTGGAACAAGTAATTCCCATCGGGATATAATTTAGGTAGGTAAACTTTGATAAAAGGTTTCAAAACCTTATCAATATAAAACGATGATTGATCTTAACATTTGACAACAATTTTTCTGGGTGAAATTGTTTCATCTCTGATAACCGGAAGTTCTGGTTGAAAGTATTAAATTGTGTTTTCAACGGTTTTTTAACTGAAAGGGAAGTGCTGAAAGGTCAGAAAGACAGTTATGATGGTTCTTTTGCTTACGTTGGTGATAATTGTGATTGTAGTTCTTTTACTGTTTCGGGTGTTTCATTTGAATAATTTAAAGTATGGAACATATCCCTTGCCTAAGTATGAGATTGTAAATATTGTTTCATTATGGAACATAGATCTCTCGAGGATCTCAAGTCTCGTGTGAGAAACAACGGCGAGATTGCAGATGCAGACCAGGATGAAACGCAGGATATTTACCGCCGCCTCAGAGCTCAATTTCTCCGTATAATGGAGCACCTTGTCGGTATCCACGAAGAGATTATTACCCGTGCAATTTTTCTTTTGAAGCACAAAATGCAGATACAACAAAAATAATATATAAACCATTAAATTATTGGAACGATCAAGCGATTATTTCATTAAAGAGTTAAAATGACTTGCTGATCATCCAAATATTTAATGCTTTCAATTATTTTAGCATATGCAATATTATGCATACCATATGCATTTACCTAAAAATATTCTTTTGCATAAAATTCTAATGAAAAATATAATATTGCAAATTTCCATCAAAATGGGAAAAAAGCAAAAGTTTGATTTTATTGCGTTCATCAAAATCATTTGAAATCATAAGATTTATTTAATTTAAATTAGAAAAAAATGAATAATAATTTGAGGGAAAGAAAGAGAAAAAAATTTCACCCTGAAAACTTTATTAGTTGTAAGGAAACTATTGCTTCTGGCTCGGTTGACATTTCTGGCTCAAACGGACATCTCTAGCTCAATTGACATTTCTAACGCAGATACATTTCTGGCTCAGTTTTTGTTGTAACCGTCACCATCACCATCACCATCACCATCACCATCACCATCACCATCACCATCACCATCACCATCACCATCACCATCACCATCACCATCAACATCACACACACTCTATCTTTCTCTCTTTTCTCTCTCTTTATCATGGAGATAGATAAAATTCTCTCCCGTTTCCCCTCCGCAAGAATTGGGCAGAAATCCGCCTCTGGCGGACATATACAAATTTCCTGAAGAGGAAAAAAGACAGAGGTTGGTCGGGTGGAAATTTTCATTAAATATGTAAGGATAAGGGACAAGGCAATGTCTCGGTGGTGTGGACCAGTAGGGGATGTAAGTTTGCGGGGGTTATATTGTTCAGCTTCGGTGGGTGCAATATGGGCAAGAAAGAGAGTGAGTAAGGGGGATTCAGTGGCCCTCCTTGTAACATCAAGTTACACAGGACTACTGATGCCCCCTATCTGAACCCACTGTCGGCTTCTCATCATCCCCAAGGGTCGGTTCATTTGTTATGATCCACAAGAGGGGAGGTCGGGAGTGGGTTGAGATGTCAACTTTATGTGTGTTAGAAATGTATTTTAAATGATAACCTGTTCTAGAGATGTCAGTTCTAATGTATACGAAATGTTGGTTTCATTATGTTTCAGAAATGTACCTGAGCTAGAACTGTCACTTGAGCCAGAAATGTCAACTCTGAGCCGAAAATGTCTTATGAACCAGATGCAATCTGTTATATAAAATGTTGACCGGTTATAATTAATTAACACTCGACAACTGAGTTGTCACACTTTGGCTACTATTTTGGCAATTCTCCAACATGGCGACAAAAAGGCTCAATGAGCTAAAGCGTAAATGACACAAACAGTTGATTTTCTGGGGATACGTAATTAGTTTAATCAAGTCTCAAGGACGAGTTTAGGTTAATTATAATTAGTCACCAAGTTATACAGCAATAATTTGAGACGAGACTTAAGTGTTTAAGTGAATACAACAAATACAAAGGGGTCAAGACTTAATGTCCTTCTGAGAAGGTGATGACGGATAAACTGAAGTTGGAGTCTAATTAACTTTACTTAGTTAAACTTAGTTTAGCTCTACTTAATTAATCTAAGATTGGTAAGGTATTTATACAATACAGAGAAAGGAAAAGGAAGTCAAAGGTTACAAAGGTGAGGAAGAGGAAACAGAAGCAACTAAGTTGCAACACACAGCAAGTGATAGTAACTAAGTTACAAATCAAGGGGTTGTCACAAAATTACACATCATCCTCCCCGACTGAAATTAGACCAAGTCCTCTTGGCGACCAGTAACATCAATGGTTAGATTTCTTCCGTTTTCAACGATTCGATTAACAGGAAAGGCCACAAGTTGAGTTGGTTTGAAACACAATTGATGTTGTTTCAATTTCTTATCATCATTAATGACAGTGTGATCAAATCTTACGATAGAACCAACTTCATTCAATGGCATATCATAGATTCTAATCTTTCGGTTTCCAAATGTTACTTCGAACTTAGTTCTACGATCTTGATGATCAATTGTACTTCTTATGTTATTTGAACCACAAGAAACAATCGCTATTGACTCCAAAAATTTTACTCTTGTTCTGAGCTTTTCAATCTCTTGTTTCAATGAACTAAGTTCATCATCTTTTCTCGATTTCTTATTTTCTTTTAATTCTTGGTAGCGTTTCAAACAATTAGCTCGATTATGTTCTTGATCTGAGATCAACCGTTCACACAAAAGACAATAGTCAGGGTTAAACTTGCAGTGATTAACATGATGAGCATAATATTTCGGGATAGTCTTTTCTTGACAATCGGGAGCATAGAAACAAATAACCACAAGTTCATTAAATTTTCTCCATGATTTCGGTTGACCATCATTCGGCATAGGCTTAACTTTGAGTGGATTTCGAGAGCATCGCCAGGGACAAGTAGCATTAGATCCTTTAGCTTCTTTATAAGCTCGGCTACAATTTCGGCAAAAGGTCACATTACAAACGACACAAAGCATCGGTTTCGTAGCGACATTGAGACAAAAACAACACTCAAAATCTTTAACAGCATTTATATCAACAAAATTTGAGGAACTAAGTTCCGTCGGTTTAACTGTTATCACATTACTCTCAACCCAAGCGGATATAAGTGGATGAGTATTTGGATTCGGAGGAACATAATGAGTAACATGATCAATCTCAAATTCAAAATTCTGTGATTCAATCAAGGCATCAATTGGATCTCCAGTAAGATCAATAGGTTCCCAAGATAAATCTCCAGGTCTTAATCGATGCATAATTTTGAACTGAGTTCGGAACAGTTATCACAATGGTTGAAATGAACTGAGTTCAAATGGTTATCACAAACAACAGATTAAGTTAATTACTTAAAAATTTCCAAAGAAACAAAAGAAAAATTAACTTAAATTATTAATAAACAATTAACACAATTGAACTAAGTTCAAACATTAGTAACACAACAATGACAAAGGAAAAGGAAATGTTTCCAATGGTAACGGCTCGTGGCTCTCAAGCTGGACAGTGGCGACTTAGTTGTGATGACAATTAACATAATCTTGAGTTGACAATTAAATTCAAATGAAAATTTTAGTAAAGAAAAGAAATAGAAAAATAAATATAATTAAAGTTGATTTTGATTCAAATTCAATTTGGATCATTCGCTTTGGTTATGTTACAAAAAAAATTAATTTTGTCAAGTGTCATGCGGTTGTCATGTTAGACTCGACAGCATTTCGGCACCTTCGATGAAAATCAATCTGATTCATCAATCAAATCAAACAAATCATCACGATTAGTTGTACCAGGAATAATTTCTTGATTCTCAGAATCATCAGGATAATTTTCCTTTCTTTTCACTTTTCTTCTTCGTTTCGTCTTTGTCAACTCAGTTGATTGTAAATTTTTATCGATGAGATTATCATATGCTTCATAATATGGTTTCATCCTCTTAACATGACAATCAATTAGTTTAACTGGTCCATCCAAATTAATTAATTCATAATTAACATTATTAAACTTTCGTTTAATTTTATATGGTCCTCGATATCGATCCATGAACTTTTTTGGAGTTCCTTTCTTCAATATCGGTTGATTGATACAAACTAAATCTCCAACATTGTAATTTGGTTCAAACATTTTCTTATCATAGTAAAATTTTGATTTCTCTTGAGCAAATTCAATATTTTCTTTTGCTTTTTCTCTTACTTGTTCACGATGTTTCAAATCATCTTCGATCTTAGATCTTTCTCTTATCTTCGGAATTAGTTTTATCTTTGCTTGCCATGGTGATCTCGCTTCGATACCATGAACCAAGTAAAAAGGGGAAAACTTTGTAGATCGATGAGGAGTAGCATTATAAGCAAATACAACTCGCTTGAGATATGAAGGCCAATTCTTTGGTTCACCATCAGATAAAATCGAAATACTTGTTCCCAAATAACAATTAAATCGTTCTGTTTGTCCATCAGATTGAGGGTGATAAGGAGTGGTAGTCCGATGTTCAACGCCATAGAATTCTAAGAATTCTTTAAATTCTTCTGAAGTTAGATTTGTTCCACGATCAGTTATCAAAACTTCGGGTACACCAAATCTATAAAACCAATTGTTCGTTAGCGCATCCATCACATCGAGACTTGTAATCGTTTTCAAAGGTACAGCGACAGCAAATTTAGACAATCGATCATTGATTGCTAAAACATATTTGTACCCTTCTTCACTCTTAGAAAATTCAGCCAAATCTAATGAAATTTCTTGGAAAATTCTTTCGGGTCTCTTAATTGGTATCATGAAACCTTGATTTGATTTCATGTAAGGTTTTCTCTTTTGACAAGCATCACATCGCTTGATGAAATCATTTATATCGTGATCCATTTTCGGCCAAAACATTTCTTGTTTTAATTTCTGAGAAACTTTGTTCATACCCAAATGTCCTTCTTCATGAGCTTCTTTCATGATAGAATTTCTCAACGGAAGTGGAATGTAAGGAAGTAATTCTTCACCTCTTCGACGATACAACAAATGGTTGACAAACACAAATTTCTTGTTTAATCTTTTCAATTTTCTCTTTGACATCGTTTCATTCTTGAATAATGAATTCACTTTGATCACAAGTGGATCTTGTTTCTGTAGTTCTAAGAACTCGTTTTCTTTTACATCAACATGTAAAACGAAACATTCATCTTCATTTTCTTCGACTTCGTTATCATTAACGTCTTTAGGCAGCGGGTAACGAGAAATACAATCAGCATCACCATGTAATTTTCCTGATTTGTATTTGACTTCAAATTCAAATTCTTGTAATTTTAAACTCCAGCGAGTTAATCTTGGTGTCAACTTCTTAGAAGTCATGAACCAACACAATCCACAGTGGTTAGTTATAACGGTAAATTTTCTCTGGAACAGATAATGTCTTAACTTAATTATACTCCATACAATTGAAAGACATTCTTTCTCTGTTACTCCATAATTTTTTTCAGCAGGACTCAAAGTTCTAGAGATGTAACAAACGGGTTTCAAGTTGTTCTCCTCATCTCTTTGATACATTACAGAACAAATACCATAATCACATGCATCGGTATGAAGTTCAATGTCTCCAACAGTCTTAAAACATGCTAATACGGGTTTTGAGGTAATAGCCAATTTAAGTTTATCAAACGATTCCTGTTCAACCTCAGACCAGACAAATTTTACTTTATCTTTTAATAAAGCATGAAGAGGTCGAGCGACTTCACTAAACTTCGGGATGAATCTTCGGAAGTATGAACATAATCCAATGAAAGTTCGTACATCCGATACACTTTTTGGTTCTAAGAACTCAACAACGGTAGCAACATTTGCTTCACTTGGTGTTATCCCATTCTTTGAAATGTTATAACCCAAATAATCGATGTTATCGACACCAATTCGACATTTTTCTCTTCTTAATTTGATGTTATTTTCTCTTAATCGTTTTAAAACTTTTCTCAAGTTTTCATCATGTTCTTCTTCGGTCTTACCAAAGATCAAAATATCATCGAAATAAATGTAACAGTTTACATTATTTAAACCAGCAAGGACACGATTCATAGTCCTAACAGCAGTAGCAGGGGCGTTCTTCAAATCGAACGGCATTCGTAGAAATTCAAACAATCCTTGCGATACAACAAAAGCTGTTTTAGCTTGATCATCTTCTTTCATCTTAATGTGCCAATACATAGCAGCAACATCTAAAGAAGAAAATTTCACACAACCTTCCAAAATGTCCAAAGCATCTTCTACTCTTGGAATTGGATAGGGATCATTCAATGTTATTTTATTCAAGGCACGATAATCAACACAGAAACGAGTTGATCCATTTTTCTTGGCAACCAGAACAATAGGACTTGCCCAAGGACTCGTACTTGGTTTGATTATTCCTTGATCTAACATTTCTTCAATCATGTCAGAAATTTTATCTCTTAGAGAAACTGGGACTGGATAAGGTCGAGCATAAATAGGTGGATGATTACCAGTATTTATCTCATGAGTGACTCCTTCAATCCATCCAACATCGTTCGTAGACTTAGCAAACACATCATCATAATCTTTTAGATCAACAAAATTTATCTCGTTTTGAACTGAGTTCATTCTTGCAGGTACTTCCGCTTGAACTGAGTTCTCATTAGTTAACGGGTTCAATGTCACCTTTTTATTTAACACAATCACATCATTACTTGGCTTAGTAATTTGTATTGAACGTTTAGAGAATAAAACTTCAACACCATGCGATTCACAAAAATCCGCACCAAGGATCAATTGACGACTCATTCTCAACATTACGATGAACTTGACTGGAATCATCAAATTATCAATTTTCATCCAACAATTAGTGTAACTATAAGGATAATCGTGATTTCCATTCGCCATTGTCAATGGTCCAAATGTCCATGGTAACAATTCTAGTTTACATGATTCACGACAATCGTCTCTCATCAAACTGATCTTAGCTCCAGTGTCAAGTAAAGCATCTCTTCCGACACCGTTGATATCAACATTTACTGTTGGTAAATTCGCACCAAAATTAAATTCAACAGCGGAAATCGTTGCGTTGATTTTCCATCGCTCAAGATCAATTGAAGATGTCGTTAACTCAAGGTCACTTTGATTTGATTCAGTTGTTTCTTCAACATGATCAACATTATTCACAAGATTTATCTTGAATCTTTTCTCAAACAAATTTTTCTTATTTGTTGATGCTCGAAGTGCATCATAAGGTCGTTTACAATTACTCACGTAATGGCCTTTTTCGAGACAGTTGTAACAAATCACATTTGACGGATCTCGTCTCTTCATTTTTCCGTCGAATTCTCTTTATCTCGTTCCTTTGAACGTGACCGGCGATTCCCTTCCTTCTGAGAAGGATTTCTTTCTCTCTGACTTTTGTTCAAAATTTCAGCATCACTAATGTTACGTATATGAGAGGCTAATGTTTTCAGTGATGAGGTACTTCCCAACACAGATAAAGCTGTTCGATTCATCGGTAACATTCCTCTTAATACATAAGTGATAATCGTTTTATCAGGTAACTTGTCATCATAATCACGACATAACGAAAGCATATCATGGAAATAGGTAGTCGTTTTCTCGTTGTAACCTTGTTTCCTTTGGCTTATCTTCATCTGAAGATCCATTTTATCAGCGTACCTGACATACGTTTCTTTAAACATTTCTTTGAAATTTTCCCAATCGTGTTCTCCAGGATTAACGCTTGGTAGGTAAATGCAGACATACCATTTTCGTGCATCACCTGTAAAACATTTAACCACACCCTTGACAAGATCTTCTCCTTGCCAATTATTTACTGCAGCACAGAATTCATAGTCGATTAACCAACTCGCAGCTTTCTCATTGCTTCCATCGAATGTCGGAAAATCTTCTAACTTCACTTTGGGTCGAACTGAGTTCGAGTTAACAAATGTATTCAACAATGAATGTTCATTCGGTCTTCTCAGTTCATTTCTTTGATTCGTTCTTGAATCATAAGTAGTACTAGTTCCTTCTAGACCATCATTTCCTTGATTCCTTCTTGAATCAACTCTTTGATTCGTTCTTGAACCAGTAATTGAATTATTTGATTCTCCAGTTCCATGTCCTTCTAAGAAGGTAGATTGAATCGGTACCACCGATTCCAACGCATCAACTTTCTTAGAAAGTGCAGACAAACCAGTCTTCATCGAACTATCTGATCGATCAATTTTCATTTCCAATTTTTTCATATTCTCTTGAATAGAGTTTAATGTTCCCATAACCACTTCCAAGGTTGATTCGTTCTTGGCTCCTGACAATATTGAGGGAGTTAAAGGGTTTGACAAAAACGTTTTCGGGTTTTCTTTATCCGCCATAGTTGAATTACTTTTCAACTTAGTTGATTTCTCAGCAATTGATTACTTTCAATTATGAACACACTAAAAGATTGATTTCTTTCAATCACAGTTTTTGAGTTGATTTCTTTCAACTCAGTTGAATTAACACCACGATGATTGAGCTCTTTCAATCACAATTAATAAGTTGATTACTTTCAACTTAGTTGAACTTTATTCACTTAACACAGAAAAGATTGATTTCTTTCAATCTAAATAGTTTGATTGAGATGGGAATCGGCACTACACTTGCTTACGATTTTAAATGAAAGAGATACTCCTCCCCCACTTAAAATGAGATCACAGATCGAAAGGGAATCTCCACCAAATGTTATATAAAATGTTGACCGGTTATAATTAATTAACACTCGACAACTGAGTTGTCACACTTTGGCTACTATTTTGGCAATTCTCCAACATGGCGACAAAAAGGCTCAATGAGCTAAAGCGTAAATGACACAAACAGTTGATTTTCTGGGGATACGTAATTAGTTTAATCAAGTCTCAAGGACGAGTTTAGGTTAATTATAATTAGTCACCAAGTTATACAGCAATAATTTGAGACGAGACTTAAGTGTTCAAGTGAATACAACAAATACAAAGGGGTCAAGACTTAATGTCCTTCTGAGAAGGTGATGACGGATAAACTGAAGTTGGAGTCTAATTAACTTTACTTAGTTAAACTTAGTTTAGCTCTACTTAATTAATCTAAGATTGGTAAGGTATTTATACAATACAGAGAAAGGAAAAGGAAGTCAAAGGTTACAAAGGTGAGGAAGAGGAAACAGAAGCAACTAAGTTGCAACACACAGCAAGTGATAGTAACTAAGTTACAAATCAAGGGGTTGTCACAAAATTACACATCAAATCTTTTCCTTACTACTTTTATTTCCGGAAGTTACCACCACCCACATCATCACCTTTAAAACCGGAAATGGTCTGTACTGCAGCTTCCGGAAACACTTTCCCCCCTTTTACTACCTACTATTTCTACAAATTTCGAATTTCGCGCTAAAAAAAATATCAAAAAATTCTGGTCTAGAAACCTCACTTGGGTCAAAGTCGTCCTTTTCCTAACTACTCACTTTGTTCGTGTTGAATCTATGGAAATAGGGGAAAAATGAATCGACTTCATGTTGAAAATTATTTTCTGAAAATTCTCCATCTATATAAAAGTTATCACAAGTTGACGATTCTCGATTTCATCAAAACTTCTCGAACTCCTTAATCAAGTTTAAATTACTTGAAAACAACAAAGTCCTTTGAACATCCAAAGTCACACTAATCATTAGGACTTGCCGATCAATTTGATTTAGATTTCAAGATTATATTTTGATTCCCTTGAAACATGATTCATTTTTATTAGAAAATAAATCAAAACATAATATCACTCTCATGGCTAAAATCGAGTAAATTGTTTGTTAAATTTAATCTAAAGATTAGAAATTAATAAATCAAACTATTATTTAATAGTCATTTTGATTAATTGTCTGAGTTATGCAAATAAAAGTTGAATAGATTAATGGTCAATTCAATGATTATTTACCGATTTTTTTTGCATGTTCGATTGGTCAGTTATGGGTAATTGATCAGATTAATGTGAGAATCATTTGATTACATGGGAATTAGAGTTATAAACATACACAAGAAAGAGGATCAATCTTGAAATGGTTGCAATTAAATAGCCATCAACAATCAATTACACCACAGCACAACAATCAGGAGGAAAACCCTTCACATCCCAGCGACTAGCAATTTACCACCCTGTGATCAGCCAACCATTAATCACTCATCACCTTGATTCATGATTCAATAAGTCATGAAGAAAAAAACAAAAATCAAACTGAATTGAAGGTGAAAAAAAGTTCACATATCATTTGCAATGAGGGACAAAAAAAGTGTCTCCAATGGTCAAGCAAGAAAGGCAAACAGTTCAATCTTGTCCACCATCAGAATAAGCAAATATTATGCAAAAAAAATCATTCTTGGTTCAGTTTGTCCATGGGTAATGGTCAAGTTTTTTTCCGTGGTAGCAAAAATTGTGAGTAAAAAAAGGCGAAAGGTAATATTTGCTTTTCTTTTCCAATGGTGATTTATGAAGCAAATATTGATATGATATTGACCAAGAATCACTCAATACAAATTGTCAACAGACCTACAAGTTATTCAGTTATATTAATTTTCACTTTCACCACAGGCTGAAGGAAATGCTCGTCTTCATGCTGACCAGTTACTTGTCCTCTTTGTGAATGTGGGTTTGCATTCATTATATTTATGATGTATTATTATCATCATGAATAACTAAGCAATGGTTATGAATACTCAATTGATCAAGTTATTACATGGACAATGATAGCCAATGATAATGAACATGATAATCATGATCAATTCATCAGCTACGATTTCGTCCAGACTGAAATTTGTTTTCTGTTGCCATTCAACTGGACAAAAGTTCAGCTATCATCATCATTTTTTTCATCTCTCAGCTTATATGAGGATCTCTCTCTCTCTCTCTCTCTCTCTCTCTCTCTCTCTCTCTCTGCATGAACTTCATGAGGACTTCATCAATGGTTTCATATACTGAGAGATATTCTTGAGGATATAATTTATTGCTTGGTGATAGTGATAATCATGATTATTATTATTATTCAATTGGTTTCAATTATTCCCAAGTGAATTGGAGATGCAATATTATTGATGGATTACATTTCTTGTTTCGTATAATCTTTTGGCTTCCATGTTTGATTCATCGTTATGATGATAATAATCATGAAAACAACTGAATCATAAACACAATTATTCAATTGAGTGAGAAATGAAGAGCCAACAATATAAGAGGAAACAAAATGTAAACAAAAAGTTGTAAAGGAAGCTTGGGAAAGTCTGAGAAAAAAAGTTCATCATATGAACAGATTCAGAATCATGATCAACTTTATGGTTGAAACTCTCACTCTCGAAACAAAAAACAACAAGTTCTAATTTTGAAGAAAATTCTTAACATGAATCATAATCTTACAAACACATACACAGAAAGTGCAAAGTTCTGGGTCAGAATTAAATTATCACAAGTGATGATAAGTGATGCGAGATTGAAATATCTTATGAAAACATCCTTTTGCTATTCATTCAATCAATCCCATGTTCATGGTGATAAAAAGCATTCTCATCAGAATGATGATGAAGTGAATAGGTTGAAAAAAGTTCAGTAAAAGGTATCAACACTTTATGAAGAGTTTATTTGTCCCTAACAAGAAAAAAAAACATGATGAGATTCAAAGCATTTTATTATTGTTGTTGTTACATGGAAATGTCAAAGTGGGTGAAAGTGAAGGTGTTTATCTTCATGGTGAGTCTGGAAAGAAAAGTTCAGCTCAACTGAAAATTTCTCAATTCTTAACGTACATAACAAAAAAAGAAAAGAAAATTTTTCATCAAACAAAAGAGCGAAACATTTTATTTTTTTTCTTCATGGAGTTAATTTCATCATGCAAAGTGACACATACACACAGGGAAAAGTAACATCTAATCAGCGTAATGCTGATAATGGACTGAAATTATTAACCCTGATTGTTGAATGTGACAAGTTTAATGAAAATTTTTTCCATCATGTTGTTTATTGCAGAGAACTGAGTTTATCTACAATTCTGCATGAAATTTATCTTAAAATTTGAATGTATTTTAATAAGTTGAAAGCATTTACTTGTCCAAAAGTATTTGCAATACTTTCAGATAAACAAAATGCTTTTTAAATGATTATCAATCCAGAGAATCAAAAGATTTATTCCAATATTGTTGTTATTGTTGTTGTTGTTTTTTCTTTTTATTCTACATACTGTATTGTAGCATCTCAATTGTTCATGGTGACAAACATGATGATCTGAATAAGAGAGTGAAAAAAGTTCTTTTGAATCAATCTGTTGATATTTCACTAGATGACAAAGGTTACCGTTAGATCAAGGGCTAAAAGGAAGTGAAAGTTTGAATGAAAATCTTTTCTTTTTTGTGTCCATTTTCATGTGAATATGATGATGGTCAAGAATGAGAGAGAGAGAGAGAGATGAAAATTCTGATCAATAATAGATGAGACGAATTACATTTTGTTAAGTGAAAAATTTTGTTTCCATCATCATTTGATTATCACCACCATGATGTCCGAGTTAATTGCAGGGAGAAAATTTGTTTACTTTGAAAGGTCAGTTTTTATGTTGACCAACAGATGAAATTAAAGTTACCTGTTGGATTGAAAAGTCAAACCTTCATGAATCGTTCATGTAAGTTTCTTATATTGTTTGATGAAGATGAACAAAATGATAACAGGAGATAAAATGTAATCTTACCTGTGTGAATATCTACACAGAGGAAAAGGTGAAAGAAAAAGATGAATCGTAAGAAGAAAAAAGTAAGATGAAAACTTTTTGAGGTCATTTAGTGTTAACAATATCATACACATATGGACAATGTCCAGTTTTCTTGGAGATTTTTTTTCTTCTATTCTCATCATTTCATCTTCATCATCAATTTTCAAGTTTCTTTTCTTTTTTACTTTTTTCCCCTCTTCTTTTTCACTCTCATGTTATCCACTGCAATTATAGTGGCTAATATTTCATGAAACCTCATGAAGTTTCAAGAAGATAAATCTTGAAACTCAACTAACACCTTAACAAGGATTTCAACTGGTCAAGTTTTCCAACAGTGGCTTAGTTAAGGTGCCAATCGCTGTGGCTACTTTCCAACCTCTTATTTAGTAGAAACTCATGGTGGAAATGATGACCCACCTCAATCAATTCTTTTCTCCATCTTCCTATTTATCCTCTTTTCTTTTTCTTGAATCATTAAAAACCCATGAAGGTTAAAAGAATCATTTTTTTCTGTCTGAGTTTCTCTTTCTCTCGTCTACATCATTTGTCTTCTTATCCATGATGGAGATTATCTGAGTTTGGAAATTTATTTTTTGTCATTCTTTTTCCTCTGATTTAATACTTGATTCTTTGACAGTTCCAACCATGATTAAGGTGTTTCGATAAGGCTGATTTGGAGCTTTTAGTTCAGTGGGTGTTGAGGTAAGAAAAGGTAGACAGATAATTGAAACAATTGAATTCTCTCATGTAAGTTCAATACTTTGGTTCGTCACGATTTTATTACTTCTATTGTTTCAATATCTTCAGTTTTGATTGAATCGAAATCGATAAAAAAAAATAATAATTTCAGCCTCAAGTTTATATTGTAAACTTTTCTCTTCTCAGTTCACCAGAACTTTGATTCACTTATTAATCTCAGATTCAGTCATGAAATCATCATAACACTTTGACAACATTGAGACAGAAATTTAATCATACCGACACATGATTTAAGATCAATCTGATTAAATGAACTTACGGAAGTACATACCGATGAGTATAATTAATTGATCGTCTCCAATAACTTAATTTATTGATTATTGAATTTCAATCTATCGGTTGAACCATCATGTTAATCTTGGATTCACAGTTTTCTCAGATTAATTTTCTTGCTTCACAAACAGGAAACTCTCTCATATTGATTCGGATTGACTGAACTTTATTCAACGATTACTCAATATGATTAATTGACCTTCACTGGTTTTGTCAGTATCTTTATTGTTGTTGTAATTTTCCTTTCAATCAGAGTCTCAGAACTTTTTTCCTCACCATGAAAATGCAAGATAGAAAAGTGGAGAAAAAAATTCTCATAACATATTCATCTTTCTTTACACCTTATTTATCAATTGTTAACCTGAACTTTTGTAATCGCTCATGAAGTTATCATCATGTTACATTTTCCTCCATTTTTATGACAAAAAAAAACCGAAAGATCTAAACTACGATTAGAATCGAATTCCATAAACTCGATTCAATGAAAGTTTGACGATGACAAATGATAGAAATCATTTATCATCTCTAATTAATATCACGATTCTGATATCGAGACAAAATTCAACGACAGAACAATTTGTTCAGTGTTTGCCTTTCAATCATAAATAATTCTTTAAACAGTCAACAGATGAATCGAGAACCAATTTTAAAGTTAGACATTCGAAGAGAAAGAAAATAGATGATTCTAAATTCCCTCAATAGATGGAGCCTACGAACAGAACTTTTCGAAAACGATAAAAATTGATAAGAACGAACTTTCCAATAATAGTAATTGAATATTTTTCTTTTTTAAAAAACTCTTTTCTCAAGGTTGCCAAAAAACGAATTCGCCATAAACCAGGACGAAACATGACATCGAATCTTCGTCATGCAAACGCTTCGTTAGCCAAAAGTGATACCAATCGATGTAAAGAAATGGACTCAACGATCATCACAAGCGACGATAATAATAATAATAATAACAGTAAAAACAATAGCGTTCATTGTAAAAATAATAATAATAGTGCTAAGGATTTGAGCTGTTTGGGAGATGAGATTAAATCAGATGAAAATGGTAACAATTTGGGGTCAACCTCGAATGGTGGTTATCATGAAAATTTACACCAAAGTACGGAAACAATTAACACCACGAATGAGGTTAAATTAAACGCCACTGGATCAATTAAAAGCTCACTAATTATTAAGACAAGCGATCCAGGGTCACCTAATTCAAAGACTTATTGTCAGGTGAATAATCATCAAAATCATCATAATCATCATCCATCACCTTTACCTGGAACCAAGGAATCGCTTGAGGCTAAACGTGAACGTAAAGCGGCAAAAACTTTGGCCATTATAACGGGAGTTTTTGTCATCTGTTGGTTACCCTTTTTTATTTTAGCTCTTATAAGGCCGATTTGTGGTGACTCATGTGCCCCTCCCAAAACGGTCCAGAGTATATTTTCCTGGTTAGGTTTTACCAATTCGACTCTTAATCCAATAATTTACACCATTTTCAGCCCAGAATTCAGGACGGCCTTTCAGCGTATTTTAACTGGTCGCCACTCGAGGGCTTCTTGTAATGTGTAAATTGTAACAAAAGATCAAACTTTTAACCGTTTGATTAAAACATCATCAAAATTGATTACAATTAACAAGTTTATCTAATTGTAAATATATAAATCATAATTATAATGTACGTTAAATGTTATATCACTTTTTTTGGATCATCAAGATAAAACAAAACTTATAATATAAATTTTTCTTTTTTTTTGGTAAAAAAGAAACAATTAAAAGTCAAAAACTGATCATAATTAATTGTTGACTGTAATTGTCAACAATTTTGTTAGGCTGATAATGAACAAAAGTTGATTTGAATGATTGGATTTATTTTAAACTTGCTGAAAGGCCAAGTTTGTATTGTTTGCTGCTTCCAATGTAATATATTGGTTGAAACTTTTAAATTGAGATTTGATGGTTAATTGATTGTTTGATTTAATTTATCTCCAGATTAGAGGCAAAATTTTGAGAAGTGATAACTGGACATCAAATCGGTCAAGACTTTTGTTAATCACCATTGAGGAGAGGATTTAAACACATCAGATCACAGGGATTTCCCATTGAATTGTAAAAACAAATGATTCCGCTTAATTAATGATTAACGATCAGGTGGAGGGAGGGAAGGATAATTTGGTGACTTTTTTTGTATTTCCTTTTCCTTTTCAATTTTGACTGAATCAAAAAAAAAACGATAACTTCAGTTTGTTCAATTGATTGTGGTGAAGAAAGTTTGAGATTCAGTTGAAATTGTCAAAGAAAAAGAAATCAAATTGACAAGTACGTGTATCTATATAAATGGTTTCTTAGTGACACCTCAAGATTGTGACGGATTATTTGACAACATCAAAGGTACAAACAACAGGTATAAATAGATTGTTACAAGATATTTAAATAGTTAATTAAATAGACTTTTTTTTTATCTAATTGTTTAATATCCGAAATTTACCAGGGTCTATATCTTTCTTAATCTTCCTTTTCCAAATAGAAATTCACATGTTCTATCAATAGCAAAAGCTAAAGTTAAATCGGCTCCTAATACGGTTAATACGACCACTTGGAACTAAAGAAATTAAAAGGTAAAAGTTATAATAATTGGAGGATTGAGTGGTTTAAGTCGTGTTTTGATCGATTGATTAACTTACTTCTTGTGGGAATTCAACAATAGCAAATTGTTGGGCTAAGTCAGGGAAATAGCCGGTAACTAAAGCGATGACCGCAATGATAGAGCCAAAAATGCTATACATTAAGGGTTTGTTTTGTCTCAAACTTTCCATAAATGGATGACCCTGTAACCGGTGGTTAAAAAAAATAGAGTATAGAAATAATTAATATATGGCTCCAAGTTAGGATGAAAGAAAAGGTTACCTTATAATTGACAGCAAAAGTTGACACTTGAAGTGCAACTGAAATTATATAAACTGTACTATTTAAAAGAGATGGTTGAAATTCTGATTCCAAGTTGGCAAATTCATCGCTTTTGGGAGGTGTACGGGCGTTTGCTTCTCGAACCAGATAAATTAGGGTACAAAAGTGAATAGCAAATTGTAACATGACTGTTGATATGGTGTAAATATTGAAAATATTGGCTAATGGTCTAGTCTTTGAAAGTACCGTTAGTGGCTGGAAAAAGAAGGAAAAAAAATAACATGATTAGTACAAAATGAATTCATGATTATTATTAACAAATTAAAACTATATAATAGTTGTACCTTTGAACGAGATATAAAAAGAAAGCAACCAGCCAAAAGGAAACCTTGTAGTGTTGCTTGACCATCGCTAAATTTAATTCCATCTAAGTAAAGGACGCTGTGACTGTAGGCCAAAATAAGTGCGTTCAAAGCCAAAATTTTGAACATTTGAAGTGTGGTAACAAGGGTACATCGTCCTTGTTTAATAATGTGACAAACTAATCAAGTGAAGAGAATAAAAAAAAAATAAGATGAAAATGAGTTAGTTGTAACCATAATGGATAAATCAAATTAATTTAGGAAAAAATTTACTTACCACATTGAATGGAAGATAATTTTGATGTGAATGGAGCGGCAATACTTGCATCACCCAATTTGACAATTGAAGCCTTTTCTTGTTCATCCATTTCTTGTAACATTTTCTGAAGATTCCGCTGCATCTCAGCATATCTTTCAGCTCGAGTAGCCGGTGGTTGGGCTCGTTGACTAGAACCTAATAAACTTGATCTATCCCTTGTTGGTTCACCACGACGAGTTAATCTATTACGATTACCAGGAGAGTTTAAATCAGAAGATGGGAATAGATTTGAACCAATAGCTGCTGCATCAATGGGTTTCCGGGGTTTAAAATCATTCGGTGTAAGAGGAGCATGAGTGAGTAATGCAACACCAACTTCAGCGTGTTTTAAAGCACCAACATCATTAGTTCCGTCACCGCACATTAATGTTGTGTATCCTAAACTTTTCAATGATGTTATAACAAATTCCTAAAAAAAAATAAAGTAAAATAAAAGGAGAAAAGAAAAGATAAAAATAAGTATCAAATTATTTCCAATCCGATTGAGTAAATTTACCTTTTGTTTAGGTGCAACTCGAGCCCAAACAACAATATGAGGAAGTATTGAGTAGAAAAATTTATTATGATTCTCGAGTAAATAATTCATTCCATCACCGGTAAGGCAAAGATCATAATTTTGATAAAACTCTCTTTTCATATTTGGTGAACACTCGTGTTCAGATTCATCGTAGATACCTTTCCATTTCCATTGGGTTTCTGGTAGCAAAAATTAAAAGAAAACTCATTTCAATAAGACTAATTAAGTTTTCCAAATTGAATAAATCATAAGTTTATCGATTTAATTACCATTCTTTGTTTGAGAAGATGTTAAAATCAAAGTGTCATCATTTCTACAGAAGTTAAGTTCCCTGGCAACATGACAAGCAGTTAAAGGTCCATCTCCAGTAATCATCATGACCTGGTGAAAATAAATAATTAAAAGAAATGATAAAATTAGTTATAATAGTATCTTGATACCAATGGTGGAGAGAGATGATAAAATATTCATTTGATTAATATTCACAAGAGCTTACATAATGACTTGAATCAATGATCTCTTTTATCACAACTTTGGAATCTTTTTTGAGTGGACATGAAATCACAATGAAACCAACAAATTCTAAATTTTTCTCAATATCATCACGAGTAATATCTCGTAATTCTTGATGAGATAAATTTCCCATCTCTTTTCGGCCCAATGATAATATACGAGCTCCTTTTTTAGACATGGAGATGTAAATTTCATCATAATTTTCAGGAACTTTGGTAAACTGTAAAAGAAAACAAATAAATGAATTAAACAAACCGACACAAGAAACAAAAAAGAGAAATTCAATCAAATCATAATCGATTGTCTAAAATTAAAGACTAACCATGTTACGAAGTACTTCGGGTGCTCCTTTCGTTAAACCTAAATAAGTAGTTCCTTGGGATCCAGTTGGTGTGTAACCAGCGATAACTGACATTCTCTTTAGACTAGATGAGAAATGGAATCGATGGAAAATCTTAACAGCCGGATGTTTACCCTTTTTGGGTATTACAGCTTCGCCTTTGGTAAGTGTCCAATCGATTGCGGAAAGAATTGACTTTTCTAAAGGATCACCTACTAAACCATCATCTAATTGAACCAGGGAATGACAAGCGGCTAAAACTTGAATAGTCTCGGGAGGAGCATCGGTAACAGGAATAATACTCGTCGATGGTTTTTCTATTAATCAAATAGAAATAAAAATTAATTTCATTTAATAATATTACTGAACAATAAGGTAACGAGGGAGATGTGTATATGTTATATACCTTGACCCTTGATTCCGGTGATTCCTTCAACTACAAGATCGTCACTGGTTAAAGTACCAGTTTTATCAAAGCAGCAAATTTCAACTTTACCGGCAAAGGGAATGCGAAAAGGTTCAGTACAAAAAATAACTAATTGGAGGAAGAAAAAAGGAAGAATATTTAAAATTAATTAGATGATAAAACAATTGATGAAAATTGTGGAACTTACATAGCTTTGATAGAGATAAAAGGGAAGTATTTACAGCAAGAGATAATTCAATTGGAAGCTCTGGAGGAACGACTGAAGTTAAAATGAGTGTACACTCGAGGAAAAGTTTATAACGATTTCTTTTTGGATCTTCAGTTCCTTTAATCCAAACGTAACTTGCTGCCGCAATTGCAAACACCAATAGGAATAAGATGAATGCAAATGTTTCTAAATTGTTGGCAGTAACTCGTTTAACACCAAACAAAATAGTTCGAAGTAATTTTCCTTGGGATGTATTGAAACTAGTTCGCAAAACGTAGGCAGTACAACCTCCATCAGAAGCTAAGAGATGGAAAATAAATACATAAGATTAAATTTCGTCCATTGGTAAATGATGAAAATTGGTAGAGGGATTAATTACCTTTAATACCGGTGGTTGATTTAACGGGTGGAGTATTTTGAACAACTTTGGTACCTCCATAGAGGATATGAAGTCTTCCATCAGCGTCAACATCAAGAGGTCGATCAAGTTCATTAACATTTTCAATTGGTTCCTTCATTTGGGGAACAGATTCACCGGTTAACATAGATTCATCGACAATACATGAACCTCGAAGTAATAAAAGATCACAAGGAACAAGATTATCATTTTGAGATCTATTTACAGAGATTATATCACCAGGTACAAGTTCATCACTTGGAATTGATCTCCATCTACGATTACGGTAAACTTGAATTGGATAAGGTTTGTTTCCCATTTTACGAATTTCGGAAAGATTTCTCAATTGTTGTTGAACAAGAACACATTCAAATGCTATTAACATGAATAGAGTGAATAGAGAATAATACCAGAATTCATCTAAACACCAAAGAGCAACACAGAAAACTTGGAAAACAAAGAAAGGTGCTGTTGCTCGTTCTTTAAAAAGTTCCATAAATTCAGGTACAACCATTTCCAAATCATTTTTACCATAATGTTTCTCAGCAAGGGAAAGTTCATTCTCTTCTTGGTGCCCTTTCCATTCCAGGTAAAAGGATAGATTTAAATTAACTGGAAATTTGAGAACCTCAAACTGTCCATCTTTCTCATTGTAAATATATTTAGTCTTTTGAAATCGAAACCATAAAATTTCACTATTATCATCCGATATTTTAGATCGACATAATCGCACCAATTCAGTTGATCCATTATTAGGTGTTGGTACAACTTTAGCAAATTCTCCTAAAGATGGATGGGAAACCTGAAGAAAGGATAAATAATCAGAAGTAAAGGAAAAAAAGAGAGAGCCAAATGTTACAACATATGATGGTGATAATGATGATGTAGTCAAAAAGATTTTCTTTCTATGTCTGGAGAATCTATTGAAAGATTGATAAATACCGATAGATATTAATAAAAGGAAAAGTAAAAAATGACCGGAAAACTCACCTTACTAAAGGCAAGGAAACAATTTACATCTACTGACCAATGGCAGAAAAGGTAAGTAAGTATTTGTAAGATAACTGCAACAGCCACCCAAATGAACCAAATCTCTTGAGATTCAGTTGTAGAATATTTAACAAACCAAAGATTGATGAGAAAAACATAGATACACAGAAAAGGGGCCAGGTACAAATGGAAAAGAAGGGGACGCGAATTGTAACATGATACATGGGAAACCAATTCGTCAACCGAATCTCTGATCTTTGCCATGATTGAGGAAGGTGGTAGGCAGGTAGAGAAAAGACACGCACGATAGACAGAAGAGAGAGAAAAAAATAGTCTCTTCCAAATAGAAAGAAAAAAAGGAGAGAGAGAGAGAGAGAGATGAAGAAAAGAAGACAGAGATAGCAAAAGATGTTACCAACACACTGAACCAGAAAGATGGAAGAGAAAACCCCAAGAAAAGAATATAAGAGAAAATTAAACGATGTCAGATGTTAATTAGAGTTTTAAACATCAACCAAGAATATGGATAATCCTAGAAAGGAGCCAAATTAAATTAGAATTACCTGAATTAAGGAAAGAAAAATTCTAAATTAGTCTAAATATGTTCAGATAACAAGTTTAATGCACATTATTAATCTTACATCATCAGAGATTGAATTGTATTTATCTCACAATTTGTATCCAAATTTTTCGCAACAAAAATCATTCAAAGTAAACTGACAGCACCTGAAATGATTAAACTTTTCAATTGTAAAAGTAATTGTAATCCATTGAAGAAAAAAAAAACAATTAAATTACAATGTAATTGAATTAAAATCTTGAGAAAAAAAAAATTTAACCAAAAGAAATTGAAGAAAATGATTAAAAGAAAAAATAAAAATTCGGATTATGATCAAGTATCTGGATCCAAATGGTAACCATGGCAACGAGTTTGATAGTCAACAGAATTTTAAAGAAAAGCGGTAAATTTAAAATGGACAGAAAATTAATTTTGATCAATTAATCTTTTTATTTTTACCATTTGGTTAACGATTGAAATTTAATTGAATTAGCAAATGAATTACTCAGAGAAAGTTTAGTGAATTATCTAAGGATAAGTGAGAAAAGAAATAAAAAGGAAATTTTCTGTTCGATTGAATCGGAAATGAGTCGAATCAACAGAATTGCATCTTTTATCATCATGGTTTATAGAGAATGAGGTCATAGGATGAAGAGAAAGAGAGAGAGAAAGAGAGAGAAAGAGAGAGAGAGATGAAGATAAGGATGAGGATGAGGATGAAATGAGTGAAAACTGAAAGGAACATGAAACATAACTGTAAAGATGAACCTTTCGAGGATGAGGATAAGTTACATTTGAAGAATGATATTAGTTTGTTGACGGAAGAGAGAGAGAAAAAGAAAGAGAATGAAGATAAAAATGGAAGATGAAGATACGAAATGAATCAAAGTGAATCGAGTTAATTGTCGAAATTGTTAATCTTAATCCTCTTGTTGTTCATCACAAAAATTTAACACAATACGAAAAAAAGAAACAAAACAAAATTGTCATCCTCATCTTCATCATCTTTCAATAATTTTTCATCTCTCTCTCTCTCTCTCTTTCTCTTTCTCTTTCTCTTTCTCTCTTAATCGGTGATTAAAAGCTTATCCATCATAGTAAATTTCAAATCAATTTATTAATCAACAGGAGAAGCAAAAAAAATGGTCTACCCAATCAACTAATCAGTGATTTAGTTTCATTTTTAAATTGTTCAAATTCAATAAACATCATGTGTTTCTTGTCAACAATTAACCAATATCATCATTATCATTATCTTAACGATTACAATCAACTTGACAAGGGATTTAATTAGTTGATTCAAAAGTAAATAACAATCAAATTATGATTATCAAGTGATTAACAACAAAACCTCAATTCGTAATCAACTTAATCATCAACATCAAAAACAAAACCATTTTTTGTGCGTTGAAACGTTTTAATTGTTTTTTCATTCCGCTCAATTACATAATCATGAGGATTAACTGATTGTTATTATTATCATTTTCATCATCCACCATTATCATTAAACATTAAGAAGATTAACTTTCTTAATCCAATTAAGTTTAAATAAACAACAACAACAATCAAGTAAAAAAAAAACACTACCAAGACCAAAACAAATAGTTTAATAATAATTAGTTAATTGTTAACCTTTTCCTTTTATAATAAGAAAACATATAAATCTAATTGTAAATCAAATTGAATCATGTTTTTATTGTACAATTTATTATTATTGTGCATTCAAAGTGGCTCATTATTGTCCAATGTAATTGTCACCGTTGATTCAAATGATTCAATCTCATCATTATCATCAGTTTTATCCTCATCCTCATCATCATCATCATCATCTTTATTGTCATCATCACAACTTTCCACCCCCTTGGAACCATCAAATGACAAAGTAAACACCAACAATCAAATTGACAGTGAACAATCAAGAGTACGACGAGATGGTAAGTGAAGACTAAATTTACCGTTATATTTACTGAGTTAATTAATTGGAGAGAAAAATTTTCCCTCTTCTCAGAGACAAACAATTAACTTAAATTTCCTTTAAATGATAAAATAATTTCATTCCAAATACTCATTCAACTCATTCAGTCAGTTTATTAACAACAATATCACCTCCACCTCAACAACCTCTATTGTTAACCTTATCATTAGAACCTTTGGAATCATTGATTTTACTTTTACTGTTATCGATTTACCATGATAAGGTTGAGAATCAACCTTTACCATGGGAATCAGGGGAATGCCAGAAATAAGAAAAGAGAGAGAGAGAGAGAAAGAGAAAAGAGAAGTAAAGAAGAAGGAAAAAAAAAATGTTCCAAATTCTGGATCAACTGAACTTCTCAGCTTCTTTGAGATAAAAGTGTTGCCTTAAGCTGGAAAACTTTTTTTTCTCTCCTCAGTCACATTCGATTCTTATTCTTGGTGATGAAAATTCACCCATGAAATTGGTATAAAACTGATAATAGAAAATGTCTGCCCATTGGTCATCATCACTTATCTGCTATTCTGAAATACTATTCAAAGTTATTACTTTTCTTTTAAAAGAGAGAGAATTTTTTTCCTTACTGATTTCCACTTCCTATTCCAATCATTCACCCATTGGGCTAATCTTATTAATCTTCCATTATCATCATCTTGTCTTCATCATCAAGAAAAATGAATGATGAAGAAAAATCTTCCAAAGATAAGATGTAGCAACCCTTAGGCTATGGACAGAAAAAAAACTAAAAGAAATTATTTTATTAACATTTCGAATCAAGTTCAATGGTGGAAAAGCGAAATGAAAGAATGAAAAAATATTCGAAACTCAGAAAATTCTTATATTTCAGTGTGTACTCCATGGGAAGAATTTAAATTCTTTATCATCTTATATCGTTTTATGAGCGAAAACTTTGTTTTTTATTGGAGTTTTTTTTTCTTCGACAAAAGTTTCTAAATATATTATCATGAAAGTTCAGAAGAATTCTGTTAATTTTAGATGAGATTATCTTTGTATTCTTTTCTCTTAAAGAATAAGATAAATAATTATCGATATAAAACTAATAATAATTCATCATGTCATGTTGCTCAGAGATTTTTGATAATATTACATGAGGAAAAAGATGATTACACTCAGGGAATGCTGAGAAAACAATAGGAGGGAAAATCTACCAAGAATTCAGGGAATTCTGAGAATAGGAAAATGGAACAAAGTTTCATTATAATAATTAATATGATGAGAATACGTTGATTCAACTTTCAGGGTAAATATTCAACAGAATCAACGATAATAATCAATAACCAGCCTTTAGGATGATAATTTCTTGCTCAGGGTGATCATCAAAATAATAATAATAGTTGAATGAATTTTCAGTGTTTTTGAAAGTCTAATCAAAAGAAGAAGAGAAAAAAATTACATTTCAATATCATTCCAGTTGAATGATATTCATTATCATGAAATTTCAATAATGATAATCATGATACTCTTGGTGACCATTTGCATTTGAAGCTTTCACCAGGTTCACTATAATATCTTGATGAAAATGATTTGAATTTTATATCTATTTTAAAGTTTATTATGATTGATGGATTATGAGAAAATATTTATATCATGAAATTTGATTCATTATCATGAAATCAGGTTGATTATCAATTGAAATCTCATTGAAACTTTTGTTTCCAACTTGATATCATTTAGATTGATTTACAATCCCAAAAGTTTTAATGATAACTTTTTATATTCTTGATAATATCAAGAGTTGAAAGTTCATTTAGAGACTTTGAGTTTATTGATATTTCCAATTCCCTGGATTACCATGAAATTGAATTTAACCTTTATCACCACCATGAGAATCATATTCATGAATAGTTATTCATTATTATTACGATAATTACGATTATCAACCAACTAATAAAAATAACAGGATAAAGGAAAATAATAATCTACTGATTACATTATAATACTTTAAATTTAATTGTTTCAACAATTAGTTGATTCTATTTAAGGTCATTCCATGGGAGATAATATTTTCTCGTTGAATTTAAAATATAACTTTTTAAATCCAATTGAATCCAACGCCATCATGATTCAGTTGAGTTTGAATCATGAAATGTATGAATTTCATGATTTCTTTTACGTTGTAGTTAACAGTTACTTTTTATCCTTCCCTTTCATGATGGAGTAGTTTAAGTAATCAGAATAGAAGAAGAAGGAAAAAATTGGAATACAAATAGAACTGAACTTTAGAGGAAGGATGAAATGTTCTGAAGAAAGAAAGATGAGAGAAAAAAGGAAGAGGTAATGATAATAGAAAGAGGAAGATGAAGATGGAGATGGAAAATAATGTAAAGAATCAGATCATGAATGAAAAAAGAAAACAATGAGTTCTCATCTTTTCCATGGTGATGATGATGGTGGAAAAGTTTCTCTCTCACTCTCATTATCTTTTTCTTATCGTTATGTAATGAAAAAAAATCTCAAAAGTTCTGAGTATCCGATTATTAATCGTAAGTTGTCATGAAAAACTATGGATAAATAATGAAATGTGCTGACCGTCACTAAGATAATATGAGATGATAATTGATGAGATTAATATTATTCATGGAGATTAGGATTAGGAAAGATGAGTTTAAATATCCTTGAAAGGATTAAAAAAAGTTTCTATTAATCTTTTTTTTTCTTTACTTTGTTTCTCATTAATCCTGGAAACTCAACTGATTCCATGGTGAATTTTTTTCTTCCTCTTTTCGGTGAAAAATTGTAAATCATGATTAATATATATACGGAATTGTATTGATAGGGTTTGAATATCAGTTTCATGGTTAAATCTTTACTCTCTCTCTCTCTCTCAAGTTGATTACATTATTGATACAATTGATTACTGATGATACTTATTATTATTTATTGGTTATCGTTATCGTTTCCAATTGTTGTTATTTGTGCTGAGATTATCATGTGATTGCCATGAAAAGTTGTTAATAAATGTTGATTGTTGTTGTTGTTTTATCGATCAAAATAATAGATTTATTATCGATCGGGACAATTTAGCTGATTAGCCTTATTTACACTTATCATCTAACTATAATCATCTTCATCTTGAAACATATTTTCATTCATGATAATCATGAATGGAAATTGTTACCATTGATTATGTAGTTTATTATTACAACTATCAATCTATGGGAGTGACTTTTATTATTATTGTTATTGAATTAATAGGTTGATGATGATCTTGATTATCATGAGAATCCAATATTCAAGAAAATTTTTCCAATATCATGAGAATTCAATTTCAATATTCTATCGCTTTCTTTTTCCTCTTTTACCTGAATAAAAATGAATTTTCATTGGAACCTCAACTGTTTCTGACATTGGATCTAAACCCGAATAATAATCATGGATGAATTTCTCCCATGTAATATTATGAAATCTAATGACATGTAATAGCAATTAATTCATGTTCCATGAAGACTGAATTTCTGACATTCAATTATATTTGTGTTACATTCCGAATCCAGAACTTTTTTGCATCTCTCTCTCTCTCTCTCTCTCTCTCTCTCTCTCTCTCTCTCTCTCTCTCTCTCTCTCTAACTTCATCTTTCTGTCACTCTTTGAATTCAACAGAATCAGATTTCATGATTGAAGATATAGTAAAAGATTTGAGATAAAAGTTCTGTTGACAATGAATCATAATCATCCTCAACTGAACAACATTCATGTTAATTGATTTTTTATGTTTCATTTCCGTTTCCCCATTAACTTGAAATACTTTTCCAGTAGTAAATGTTGTTACCTCATTGATTTATTAATTTCTAAGACAAATGAATAATAATAATTCATAATCAACAAGGAAAATTGTTGAAATGATTGAGAATCCATCAGCTTACATGATAATAGAAAAGTTAAATTCATGATCAAGACTTGAATTCTTGGTAATTGTTGATTGAATTGATTTTTTCAATTCCAATTGATGAATTAAAATAAAAACAACAAAAGTCTAAAACCAAATTAGCTAATTAAAAGTTAAAACCAATTAATCAACAGCAAACAATTTGAATAAAACAACAAACAATAAACTTAATCAAATTAACCAAATTAAACTTGTAAATGTAATTAAATTAGCTGTTAAATCAGATAAACAATTTGATCAATCAGCCATTTGATTGTAATAGATGAACAATTAAATGAAATTGGTGTTAATCATTTGGAATAAGTAACAATATTGATTAAAAGACATAAAAAATTAACGATAACAATTTAATGTCGTTAGTTTTGAAGCAAATCAAAATCAATTGGTTAACAATGAAAGTTTTCAATTCTAACACTTTTGAAGCTCAATTATTGTTGCTCCAATTTGATATAGCAAATAAAAACAATAAGATAGATGGTCAGTTGGATTGACCATTAGCAACTATTATTATTTGTATCATGATCCTTTTCTCATAATGATTGTAACAATTTAGTTCCTTGAAATGATTAGAAATCAAAAGGTAACAAGAGTTACATGGATTCCCAATCAGAGATACTGGAAACACAGTTAACATGAAAAGATTGATTAAAAACTTATATCATTAACTTGACGATAAATAATATTGGTTCATCCTTTTACCGAGGAAAAGAGGATGAGGATGATAAAAAAAAACTAATTGTCATCCAATTGATGATGATGATGATGATGAAGATAATGAAAACGTGACTACCTTGATTATCAAAACTTATAAACGATAATGAGAAAAATATTACTATTATAGTATATTAGTGATGAAAAGGAAACTCAAGTTTAATCGTTAATTTATTTCATCATCTTCGTAATCATCATGATGATTTGAATTTTACATCAAGCTGATTAGAATCAAAACAATTACCATTTGATTATATTCTTAAAAATTAAGTAACATGATTGATCGGTTAATGTTTGGAAAGAAATTCAGTTTTCTAATTCAGAGAGATAATTTTATATTCTCAACAATCATGGTGATAGTTTCATCATTTCTCTCTCTCTCTCTCTCTCACTCACTCACTCACTCACTCACTCAGCCTGGTAGTTTTCACTATTTGTTACAATGATAAAATAATCACCAAGAAGCAAGAAGATTAAATGAAAAACTCTTGCTGTTAACTTTTCTTTTTATCATCATTAGTTTATCATAATCAACACGATGTAGATTACTGAATGATTATTGTTACACAATTTCTCATGAAAATCCACTCTTTTTCATATATATTATCAGATTATCATGATAACGATAATGATGATTGTTTAACTGTTGACATCATTTATTTTTCTTCATTTTTTTCTCCTTTCAATCCAATTGGGAACTATGTAAATGTCATCATGTTAATGTTATTTTTTCCCATTGTAACTTTTTTGTTATCTCTCAATTTTTCTTGTTCTTATTGTCCCGTTAGATTATAATATTGAATAAAGTGAATTCTGAGTCTCAGATGATTATTGTTATTGATACTCAAACATTTCATGATGTTCTGATTTCTGTTATTTGCTGTTTTCTGCCTTCATGTGGGTGGATTTATCATTTGTGATGATATTTTCCAGTTGTTCCTTTCTTGCTTTCGACGTTTTCTGCTTCATCCTTCTGATATTCAAATACTTACAAGTAATTTCATCGTCCAGCTAATTCTGTTGGTCATCACCCTGAAGAAGATAATTGATACTTTTGAAATTCATTCATGAAAATTTATCGTTTTTTTTTCTTACGTTTTAATTTAGTTTTCTACATGACGATGAAAGTAAATCATGAACAGTTGAATGATTTTCCAAACGGAAACTCAACTCCTATCAATCATTTATCCACATTATCTATTACTTATCACGATAGATATTGTATTAATATATATCTCTCTTTCTGTGATATTATCGATATCATCTTGTTGATCATGCTACTGGTCATCTCTCTTACTGGTCAATCAAAAGATGAGGAAAAAAACTTGCCTCAGAATCTTTTCTTTGTACTTTTAGATTCATTATCAATCACCACAATCATGATACTCATGAGAACCGTTGGTGATTATGATGACAATGATTACCTGATATTTTTTTCATTGGAATAAAAAAAATCTCAATTATTTCATCTTCTGATCAATGGTCAGTTTGACTTGTTTTTCTGTATTCAAGTCATAGTCTATTGGAAAAAACAAACAAAATTCTGAGTATAATTCTTGTGTATTCAGCAAAAACTGTTAGATTTCTCATCATGAACATTATCATCATGTTGATTTACTCTTTCTTTTTTTCATCTTCTCTTTCTCTCTTTCATCATCATCATCATCATCACCCTGATTCATCATGAATCCGTTGTTTCCTCTGTTTTCCTCATATATTATCATTATTATTACTATTATTATGGTCGGTCAACATTTTAACTATGGTCCATTGGTCTTAACATCAATCAACATTGTATTTCATTTATCATTCACATGAAGGATCAGGTGATGGTTTAACACACGATTCAATGGATTCTGATAGATTCAATTCATTGATTTCCCTGTGTATATAATGTTACCCTGATTAATATTATACTCTGAATCTGATGATGATGAGGATGCTTAACTGAATGTACTTAGCAAAAAAAAAGAAGAAGAAAAAATTAACTTTATCTATTATATAACATAAATATTATATTCATTGATTCATAGATTGAGTGGTGTTGGTGATGATGATGGAGAGATAAAGATGATGAGGAAAATATTCCCACTGAATACACTTCTGAATATACTTATTATCTTCATTAGATATTAATAATAATATGAGGATAACTTTTCTTTGCAACTACTTAAACTTATTCTCATCTTAAGTAATAATATTTACTACTTACAGGGAAGGAGGGAAAATATGATTAATAAGTTTGCAACTTTTTTTCCGCCACCATGTGTATCATAATATTCATCATGATGGTTACCATGGTTAACCTGTTAATAGAATTTTTTTTTCAGTAGAAAATTTTTCATTCCAATGAGGAGGATAACTAAATATCTAATATAAATTAGATTTGCCTGGAAAATATCAGATAACATGAGTTCCAATTTCGTGGAATTCATTTTATTGGATTCAATTTATTTCATGAGCTTCTTTTTTCCCTGATAGTTAATTGTAAATCATTTGAATTTATTCAATTCTGTAATTTGAAACGACTGTTTTTCCGGAAAGTTGAGAGTTTCTTTCTACTATTTTAAGTCAATCATTTTATTTTCAGTTTCTTTTTGACCATTGGTCAGTTTTTCTCTACCCTGACAGAGTAAATAATAATGATGCTAATAAAATTCACTATGATTGAGATGAGGGCACATTTCTCAGCAGAGGAAATGCTAATAATAAGAAAGAGACAAAGACAGGGCTGGACAATGTCCACTGGAGTGAATTTCAATCACCTCATCACTTTGAGTAACAATGAACATCATGAAGATGAATATGAATCTTTTCAGTCATTCATCATGCTAAAAGATTGATCTAATGATGAAAAAATGAAGTCATCTTCTTTGAAGAAGATGAAGTTAATCATTTACTGATCATTATAATGATGAAACATTTTCCATGTTCTCAAAGTTAACGAAAACTTTTGAAAAGTTCAATTTTATTAACAAAGGAAATCGTAAGTTAATCAGACGAAAAATGAACCTAAACTCAATCACATGAAAGAATGAGAGAAGAAAAAAAAATCTCAGAACTTTTTTCTCTTCACTTCTCGATTAAAGTTCTAAAAGTTAATTCAACTTCCTTTCTTCTTTCGTCTCGATATCTCGAGTTATTCAAATTCGTAGATTTAGTTCCTTGAGTAGAAATTTTTTTTCTTCTGAAATATTCTCATTCGACAGTTGAACTATTTACGAACTTTTATTTCTTAAATTGTAAATTACATTTTTCTTTTCTTTTTCACCAAATAATATCATTGGAATATCACAATTTTAGAAAACTGTAAATCCAGTGACATCTCATTCCTAATCTAAGTTGAGACATGAAGTATATTCATGTGACTGTCTGTTATATCACTCGAATAGAAAGAATTGAGTTACGAGTATTACTATTCTCATGGAATAATAATAATAATATGAATAACGAAAAAACAAAAACTCGAAACTGAAAAAGTTCTGAATAAATTTCACCTGCTTGATGCAAGTTCCAAAAATAATATTATTACACAGAACAAGTTGAGATGATTGTTGTTCATAAACTGATTTTCATCATGTTTCAATCATTTCTTAATATTAACACACTAATTTAAAGTCGATATTTCAACTTTTCAAACGAATGACATTTTCCCGCTTTCTATTTTTTTCCTCTTCCTTTTATCAAGTGAATGAAATTCTGATACAAAAGACTAGAGAGTTGAGTTCAACTGGAGATGAATGAATAAAATTTCATGTCATTGGAACTCATGTTTCATGAATAAACTTTTCCAAAATGAACTGGACATCAATCAAAGTTTCGTATAAAAATATTCCGTTGAAAATTTTGATGGAAAAATATTAAAAACCGGAAATGATATCTTCTGCATAAATCTAATTCCCAATATTATCATGATAAAATTTCATGGTAAAAGATTTGGGATGAAACTAGAAAAAGCGAGAAGATGAAAAGACAACGAAAAATAGAGTCAAAGTTACAGAGAGATAAAAAAAAGTATAAAATCAATCCCAGAAGATTTGAGAATTTTTTTATTTCGATAACTTCGATAAAGTATCATTTCGAGTTGATTTTTTTCTTCTACTCTTTTCAACCATTTTTCTTTCTGTTCATCTTTATGATTCAATTTCAATGTTGAACTTTTGAACATTATTTCCATGGTGAACTCTGTGAAACCCTTACCATCAATCGCCCACCATCATGATGGTTTCTGGTGTAATTCCTCTTGTATTATTATCGTTATTGAACTTTTCTTGTCAGAACTTTGAAAATTCTCGCTTAATGTTCAGTTTATCAAAACATCATCCGGAATTCTCTCTCTCTCTCTCTCTCTCTCTCGAATCATGATGATTATGACGATGATCAGTAAATATAAGAAGGAAAATATTATTAAAAGAGATGAAAAAAGTTCTTAAATTGAAAATTGTTCATTTCTCTCAATCTTTGTCCTTTTCTTATCATTTCAAATAATCTTTATTACGGTTCACTGAAATTCCCATGATATTGAACCCACATCATGATGATCATCAACAGTTTAGAAAAGATGAAAAAAGAAACTTTTTCTCACCATTATCATCATAATCATCATGGTAACTTCATGATCATAACTCGAATCATTATTATTACATTCAAAAGGTTTGAGAATTGAAGTGAAAGAAAAAACAATCTCAACTTATCCTGAAAATCACTGAATGGTTTCCATGGATAATAAGGAACCGGAGATGGAAAAAGGAAGATGAAAAAAATGATTTTCTCTTTTTTCTCTCTCTCTCTATTCAAACTCCCTGAAAACACCATGAATCCAATTGCAAATTCAAGAGCATATTGAAAAGAATTGCAACTTTTTCCATAGACTTATTATTACTTATGCAAATACTAACAACAATTGATCAGCTTATTCTTCATAAGTAGAACCGTTTCTTTAATGAATAATCATTTCAATATTTTCTATCCTTCCATGAAAGCATGATAATGATTCAGCTTTTCCAAAGCAAACTTTTTGCCTTTGGAGTGAAAGAAAAAGTTATAATAATAGTAAAATGATTCGCCGATTTTTTTTGTTCCCTCGAATTCAATCTCAACATTTCCATTTACTCTGTTCATTATCATGAACATTAAATAATCTCACTCATGATGTGATAATAATTCTAGTTTCATTTGGAACTGAATTGACATTGAGATTCCCATTTTCTTTTCTCTCTCTGATCCTCAGAATTGTGTATGCAGGATATCATTTGAATCTCATCATCATCACCATGTTCATGATGTTCATGTTGAAGTTTATCTCCTTTTGTCAATTTGAAATCTCATCAAAGTTATGAAGATGATTATGATTATTATGATTCTCATTCATTTGAAAGGTGAAAAATTTTCCATGATAACTTTGAGCTGAATAATGAACATTCAATTGAAATGTTTACTTTTACTAATTTTCTGGTTTACACAATCAACTTATGAAAATTACAATGAACCGTGATGATGATAAATTTATAATATTAATCATGTTAATTTTATCATTCTCATAACCATGAGGCCAAACCAACATGATTGAACATTTGGAAAAATAGTTCTGGCAATTGGACCATTGAGTTTCATATATAAAACATGATGATTCTCATGATGATGATAATGATGATATGTATTTTTTGCCAGGAACATCCTGAACACTGTTAACATCTTCCTACTCTTGTCACCATCATGATCATGATGTTGAATGAACATTACTATTCATTCAAATCTGTAAAAGAGAAACTTTTTTTTCTCATTCTCGATTTACATTGATTTCATCTCTCTCTCTCTCTCTCTCTTTATGTTTTTTTCTTTCTGGCCTCCATGAAACTGGATCCATGATAAAAGCGAATATAAATTGAAAAAGAATTGAAATTGAATTGACATGAAGCAAAAGAGAAAAGAAGAAAAAAAGTTCTTTTGTTCTTTTCTGCTGTTCACCAAAACCAGAATTCTGGTTTAACAGAATCAACAACATGATTCAAATGATTTAGTAATTTCATTCATCGAATACATTTTATCCTGAAAAAAACTCTTCCTTTAAGTTTCCCACTCCCACTTATCATTCTCAGTCATATACTCGGCATCTAACACACCCAATCCACCCTCGATTCAATTGTCTTGATTTATCATCGTTTTCTCAGTGAAACATTCCCATTCCAACTTCCCACTCCTCCCTTTCCTCCACCACCACCACCTCCTTCTGAATCTGATGATGAAACTTTAACAATCATTAATACTAATGGCGATGAAAATGATTTAATTACTAGGGAAATTTAACTCGAACTTTTCTCTATCATATTCAATAGAATTGAAAAAAGTTCATTCAATGAATATTTCTCAGCACCATGGAAATTAAATTCTAATGATAATGATCTTGCTCCTTTGTCATTTATCTCTCTCTCTCTCCACCCCACCATGATACTTTTACCCACCATTCCTAAATCTTTCTCTTCCTAATACATCATCATCATCATCATCATCATCATCATTCTCATCATGATAAGAATACATTGTCTTTTTTGACCATTTTCTTTTGCTTCTTTTTTTCTTCCATCATCTCAGAAATGTGAAAGATCAAAAGAAAAGGAGAAGATGCTGAAAATGGAGCAAAAATATTCTCTATTCGCTTCAACATCAATTAGTATTACGAACTTATTTCGTCTTGATTAATGGTTATCTTAAACTATTATCATGTTCAAGAATATTCTGAATGGAAGAAGCAAAAAGCAAGAAAGAGAATAGATAACATTGAATATATTACATGGAAATGTATTCACGATAGTGAGAGAGTAAGAGTATAATACATATGCATAAGAAAATGTCAAGAGAATCGTTTGGTTGATTGAATGTAAAGACGAATTAAACTCCTATTCAATTTCATCTCATCCTCATTTGGAATCTCAAACGCCTCCACCACCTCCTCCAATCGCCATGTCAATATGCCCTAAAGTGGTTCAGATTATCTTAGATTGAGATATTAACTTGATGATTGAGTTTCTCCTCCTCATCCTCATCCTCTTAGTAGATCCATAAATTATCAACATCTTATAATCTCCATTATTAACTTTCCAATCTCTTCCCATGAATTGTGATTATAATCATCTTCTTCCCTTGATCTCTATTTATCCTTCAAACTCTTATCTTTTTCCTCTTCCCCATGAATTATCTTCATCTTCAATATTCTTGAATCTCATTATTATTTCTTATTGTTCACCATGAACTATCTTCTATTAATAACGACTCCAATCAAGCTAATTATTTGAACTTTTTGTTTTCTCGTTTCGTTAGAGCAAAATTAAACATTGACGAACATTTTTCCCAACTTTTCTTTCCAATCGATTAATCTTTGATTCAGAATTTTTCTTCTTTCTCATTTTCGATTGATTCTGTTCCATCTTCCTTCACCTCTCTCTCTCTCTCTCTTGCTCTCGAATTGTATTGGAATAATTTCCTTCATTCTCTAAGCTTCAACTCGATCGTAATCAATCAAAGTTCAGCTTGAGATTTTTTATCTACTCCTGTTTGATTTGATTCCAGGGTGAAACTTTTCCAGAATTTAATCAACTTGGTTTACATCATCATTATCATGATAATTAAAATCGCTAAATTGCTGAGAGGTTGAAAAAACGGTTACAATTAAAATACGATGATGATTATTTATTCATTCATTTCCTGAGTTTTAAGCAAAATTCACCAGAAATTGAAATGAATGATTATTAGTATTTGATGCGAGTCATGAAATGAAAAATTAAAGTTCAACAGGAAATCATTATCACCAATGAAAAAAAGTAATAATTTCAAATGAAATTATCTTTCCTGATGATTATTCAGCTCGAGAATTGCCTGAGGCTAATGAGTTACAAAAAAATACTCCATTGAAAAAAATGAATAATTGCAAATTCTGAGACCGGAAAAGGAACTCACTGCTTCATGATAATTCATTTGTTTTTTTTTCATCATTTCACCTCAAACCTTTTCCTTCACCCATGCAATTGAAATACCTTTGAACATGAACTTTATCCCTTAACACTCATGGTATCAAATTAATCATTACCAATATGAGATAGTATTACAACTGAAAAGTTATTCAGATTGATCCATCAAACCGACCAGAATAATAAAAAAGATTCAGTAACATTAAGCTCAGTTGAATAGCAAATATGTAATAATAATTTGTCGATGTTAACAAAATGATACATGGTGTTGCCTGGGAAAGAAAAGTATAATAATAAGTAACAGGAAAGGTGAATAATTTACCATGAAAATTGAATGATTACCAAAAATTTTGGAAACTTTTCTTATTCATTCTGTAAACATATAAGCTCAATCGTCGTTTCTGACGATTTTTAAATAATAATAATAAAAGGATATTGAATTAAACTGTATCATGAATTTTGTGGCTTTATTGTTGAGATTAATTTTCTTGATTCGTAGCAAATTATATCGATTCAAAGTAAAAGAGTTGAGATGAAATATGATAGCGGTTCGTATACGAACATCAATATAATGGCTTTCGAACTTGTTTCTTCAACTTGTTCTTTATTTCGATTCTTATGTACAAGTGAAAGAATTATTCTAAAAGAATTATTTCTTCTTTTATCGAGTTTCATTTCTTTTTTCATCATCATCTCTCTCTCTCTCTCTCTCTTACATGTATTCTGTTTTCTAGTGAATTTCGAGCCGCTCATTTTTTTGTTCTCTTCTCTCTTCTTGTTCATGATAAATGTCTTTTTTCATGTCCTTTTTCATTACTATTACATCTTCATGATACTGAGTTTTCTCTGTCAAACTTAATCTTTTACTCTTAAACCTTATATATTAATACATGTGTGTATAAGGTATGCCTCATCTTCACCATATCATCTTCATCTAAATTTATTCATATTATTACCACCACATACAAACACCATAGAGAAGTCAAAAGTTTAAGTCTTCTCCAGGGTGAAACCTTTCTAGCTCTTGAAGTAATCTGACTAACATCAAAAATAGAAAGAGAAAGCGAGATAGAGAAAGAGAAACTATTCAGAATACCAAATGAGTGAAAATTATAGTCCATCCATTCAGATTCAAACATACTCTTGAATCAGAAAATTCTGATAATAATATCATCACATCTCATGACATACACATTTATATAAACACAAAGTCAGTATCTTTGACAGCAACAGAAAAAAATGACTTCCAGTTATAAATTATATCTTCCTCTTCATGATAACATTTATATATCAGATAAATAAATGTATTTTTGATTCATTTTCATGTGTTGATATTGATTATGAATGCACACAAGCAAATATTAAATATAATAAATATATATAAATCTAATATTTATCAGCAGAGAAAAAAACTCCATGTTAATACATAAAAAAAACTTAGTACCTTAAACTTTTATATACTTATAACATATTCAATATTTTATTTCAATGAAATTTTAGTTTTTTTTAAATATTAATAAAAATAATTTGGGTTAAATTTAATGGTTTAAGGATTAATCGATCATAAGATTGATGGATAATTACATGTAAAAGATTAATAGTTTTCCTTGTCCATTGTACCAACTAAATGTGAACTTTAGTCAACATAGTTAAATATATGATACCGACTATAATGACTAATAGGTTATATAAATACAAAGTTCATTTCCAAATATTTATGATTAGCTAATGTGGCGCAAACGGTAAGACGTTTGCACCTACCACCTTCTTGAAGAAGGTCCTGGGATCAATCCCCCTCTCATAAGAGTAATTTACTCTTTATTGAGGATTAAAAACTGTTCTCCTAATCTGTACCGAGCCTAACCTTGAAAAGGGGAGTTAAGGAATATGGGATAATCCTTAACTCCTTCCTTTTTTGGCGCTAATTATGTGAGACTGAATTTCTTTATTACTTCGAGTATGAAATTATTTTCCTTAGATTCTCAGCGAGGTCTCTGTTTTGGTTAATTGTGGAGGTTTAACTCTTAATGTAAGGTTTATATCGAAAGGTACAAAACGTCCATGATACAATCACATTTGAGGACAAATTGAACTATTTGCATTGAAGCTGTACCGAAAAGTCAAGTTTTCGTATCATTTACCATCGGGTGACAAAAAGAGAGAACATTATTTTAGTTTTTTGTTTTATCTGAACCTTATTCCTTTTTTTTGTATGCCTAATGAATTCTCACAAGGTAGAAAGAGGATATTAACAGAATGTCATTTGATCCTAGTAGATAAGTTACCAAGAGATGAGAGAGCAAGATAATTGTCACACTGAGAGTAAAGTAAATTCATCTGATAATTAATATGATACTTGAAATGAATCTCTGATGAAAAGGTAAATATTAACCAAAAGAGATGAACACTCAGAGGAAATTAAATCACACCTATTGAAAAAAAAAGAATAATTTTTATTCGTTTTTACCTCTGTTTCTCTCTCAACATCATCATCAACACCTCTTACCTCTTGCTTCACCTTCAATTTGCTTGTTGTCCTGTTTCAACTCTCTATGAGGTTCATTTGTTTTGTCAGCAAATCGTTTACCTTTAATATCAATTCCTCTCCAACTAATGGATGTTGGAGTTTTTTGCTCGATTCAATCTTATTCCCAGTCTTGTAATAATAATCTTGGCTTTTCTCTTTCTTCAGGATAATCATGGTGAAAAAGAAGAAAAGGAATAAATGAGAGTTGAGAGAATAGATGAAAATGATGAGGAAATAAAGTGAGTACTTCCGTCCGAATGAGAGATTTATCGATTTATTCTCAAAATCGATGGAGAAGTGCTTTCGATAAGAGAAGTTCAGAAATAATTTCTCTCTCTCATCATCATCATCGTTTCTTTTCTTACTCAATCATTGAATAAAAATGAATCAATATCAAGAGTCTTCACCTTTTCTCCATCATAATAGTCATTATCATCATCATTATTGTGAATGAGTCTCAATTCTGGTTTCCCTCTTCACCCATCAACTTTCATCTTCTTTTTCCATGAGTAAACTTTTCATTTTTGTTTCGAAGTTTGAACAGTTCAATCAATTGACCATTAGAAACAATTGATAAAAAAACAATCAATAATCGAGACGAAAATTAAAAATTTTCCCAATAGGATGTCAATTAATGAAAAGTATTCTTGATATTTCACTTTCGATGATTAATTAGAACATAATAATTAATCTAATTAAACAAGTGGAATTTCAATAGAAAACTTTTACCTTTTGTTGATTGAAACTATTCTCAGTTCTTGATAACCTTTACAATTAGTGCTAATTATATGTATTAATGTAATTCTGTAATTCTCACAGACTATCTTGGGAAATGATATCGTGATCTTTTTCATGACAAGTTACATTATCATGTTTACATTTGAAACCTTTGAACATTTCAGAAGCTTTAATCATGATTCTTATAATCAAGAGATACAATTGCTACTCACGGAATCACGATTCTCAACTAATTGGTAAGATTAATACAAACAGAGATAATATTGAACAATTTAAGATTCCAACACTTTGATTATAATGATCAGTAAATTCTGAATGATTGAGAGATAAATGCTCATCAGATATTTGAAGTGAAGATCATGATTGAGTCTCATTGGTTTTAGAGAAGGAAATTATCAAAAGAGTTAGAAAATAATTAATGTGACGATTCGAACAATAATGATAATGATAAGTTCGAAAGCTCAAAATTTTCCTCATTGAAGAACGAAAAATTTTTCGAAGTTTTCGTTTTCGTTTTCGTTCTCATCTTCAATCTGATGCTTGATTCTCAATGAATTTCCGATTCTCACTCTTTCTTTTCATTACTATCATGATAATGATAATGAATTCTATTGGTATATTTTCATGGTTAAAGTTGATTGATTAAGATAAACAGATAACTAATCATGTTGGAAGATAAATATTTGATTTAGATGAACAGAATATACTAACTATGTTAAAATGTTTATTCAATTTCATCTTACAATTTATCTTGACTCACACAATGATTATAATATAATTTCACTATTATCATATCAGTTAATTCAACTGATTGACTGTTAATCATGTTATCTTATTATAAGTTAACTGAAAATGGTTCTCAATGTGATCAGAAAATTGAATTAGAAAGGTGAAACCGATGAAAATGTTAACATGGCCTCAGGCAGGGTTCATGAAGGAGATGATGGTGGTGACGGTGATTGATTAGAGAGACAAAGGTGATAAGGAAATAAATTCATTGTTTGATTAAGATTCACTGAGAAAAGTAGATCATTTTCCTGGTGATATATCGAGAGTAGGTAAGTAAGTTAAATGACATTGAAATTGATTAGACAAATGAAATCGTTTCCATTTGTCTTGGTTTTTGTACTTTCTTTTCAGGTTAATATATATGATCATCATGATAGTTTGTCACAATTTGTCACAATAATCAACATGATCATCTCTTAAATTATATCTGAGGTGTATACGAGTTGAATTATCTTGCGGGTAAATAACTGATAATTAAATTAATTATAATGATTATTATCACAAATGATATTTCAAGTTTCTATTTTTATAAGAATCCTATTGAATGAATGAGTCTATTCATGGTCATTGAGAGGTATGAAAATAAGGAAAAGAAAGGAAATAAACAAAAACTTGAATACTCATGAGATATTCAGAGATAGTGAAAGTTACCAATGAAAATGCGCAAATCAGTTGCTATTTATAAGGAATTGAGTTAATTGGATCGATGAGGTGGTTCATGAGAGAGAAAGAGAATAAAATTTGTGTTCGAAACAATCATGTTGACTGAGATGATCGTTCCAAAGCTCAGAATTGGAAGGTATTCTTGTGGAATATTTTTCTTTCTTCTACTAACTAACTAACTTGACGATTCAATGGAATTAAATTAATACATAAAAACAAACATTAACTGAGAAGCCAAGGTAAAGATGTTCATGTCAATATCAGTGAGAGAATGACAAAAGGAAAAGATGAAGATGGAAAATGATGAAGAAAAAGAAGAAGCAAAAAAAACGAGAGAAAACAAGAAAATAAAAGGAAAAAAAGTTCAGATTATCATCTTCTCAGTGCTAAGAACTTCTATCATGACTCGACATCCTTTCTTCCTCACCCATTTATCATCTTTATATTCATTCACATTCCAACCTTCCATCTTCATCATCATCATCATTTCCTCATCACTTTCAGAATATAATTAATTTATTCATTTCTCTTTTTTTTTGCCTTCTCTTGCTATTCCATTAATGGTCTCATTGTTTATCTCCATGAATTCATATTATTATTGTCTGAATGAAGATATTAACCAACAATTGATTATAATGATTACATTGTCATGGTAAACAATCAATAATTTTGTTTTGTCTCAGGAATCTTAT
Source organism: Panonychus citri (assembly GCF_014898815.1). Lineage (NCBI taxonomy): Eukaryota > Metazoa > Arthropoda > Arachnida > Trombidiformes > Tetranychidae > Panonychus > Panonychus citri. Next base: position 1,709 of record NW_026515543.1, on the reverse strand, counting down.
TGATCACCATGTAACTTGGGCTTATACAAGAATTTCAAATTAATCATTGATTATGAATAAAAAGTAACATGATAACAATTATAATGTTTTCCCTTCAATATTATCATCGGAATCTAATTAACATTTACATGATAACAACTTTTATCCTCTTCTTTTTGTTTTAACTATAATTATTTGCTCCCCAATTAATTACGATTATCATGTAATTAGTGATACGGTGATGATATACAACTAATCCTTTCATCCTAATGAGAAAATCAGAACAAAGGTTCAATTATTAATAAGAATCTCTCTCTCTCTCTATCTCTTATGTTCAGATTCACCATGAACTTGTAAGTTAGATGAGTTGTTCATTGTTTTCTCAATGTAAACAAAAGTTTATGACCAGAAAATGTTTACCTGAAGATGAAGAAAAAAGTTTTGGGTTATTTTTTGGGTTAATCTTTTGATAACCATTACCTGGAGTCTTTTTTTTGAGCTGAAACTTTGAATCTGTCATGTTTGTGATACTTTGATGAGCTTACCTGTCGTAGATTGTTACTATTGTCGTTCCTTGAGGAATATTATTATTATTATCTTATCATCCTCATGTTTCTATTTCATCAAAGTTTACACTCTGTTGTTACACTAGAATGAAAATCTAATCCTAAATTCATCAATCATTTCAGAACTTTTTCTTTCTCTCTTTTCTCTCATTCATCTTTACTGTTCTTAAGTTTTATCTCTCACTTGCTATTATCTGATTATTATTATTATTATTCAACTTATTGGCTTTACCTTTCAAGATGAAGGTGACAATGATCAGTATCTTTCAAGAATGGGACACAAAGTTTACTACAGAGAATTGTAAATATTGTGAAACTTTTATTTATATAAATTGACATATTTTCCTTGTGACTTTTTCATCACTTCAAATGATATCTCATCTTTTAGCAAGAGTTACCTGTTTTCTTTATCAATCATTTTACTGAATCAATTGAGATTCACCCTGTAATCATGATGAAATGACCGTTATCATGGTTACCTACTTGTATGGTCATTGAAAGGGAGACTCTTATAAACCTTTGTGAGTTTTGATTATTCAAATGTAGATGATTGAACAATTTCAGTTATCATCTCATTTTAATCAGCATTTCATCAGATTACCATGAATCTGCCTTCAGGATTAAATATGATTTTCAATTGTGCTTTTCATTGGTAATTAACTTGTACATATATTACTTGTTGACTATTGTTAGTAGTAATTAATTGATTGCTTGCAATTCACCTTTAGGATTGGTGATTTTTTTTTGTTGCTCTTCACTTTTCCTCAGTTTTATCCAATTTGATGGTCAAAATGATAAACTGACCATCATGTATGTTGGCTAATGACTTTTTTTGCTATTGTTATCATACATCTTACATGTCCACTCATTGCTTTGTATCTACTTTTTTAGGTCAATGTTGAAGGAAGTGACCAAAGGAAAGATGGACATTGATAGGAAGAGAAACAATTTCTCATTTGAGATTTATCATTATTGACAATCAGGTCAATATCCTTATAATCAAAAGTTAATTTCAACTCAATTTATATGATATTTATCTCGAGATGAACAGTAGTTTGCTACTATTATGCTTGACCATTTGTCATCACACTAAAGTTTTAGGTCATTATTGGATTGCTTTATAATAATAATGACCAACACATTCCTCTGGTCATCTCTATTTTT